>NC_142624.1:34252500-39885000 GCF_059453375.1 Lepisosteus platostomus
GGGGATCCCCTCCACCACCACCAGTGTGCAGCCCCACCTGGATAATTAGAACAGTTTAAAGTGTTTAAACTGTTTAGAACAGTTTAAAGTGTTTAAACATGTCAATCGATGTCATTCAGCTGGCGTTTACCCTCTTTTTGCACATTTCGGAGTGAGTGCCTGGGGCCCACGAACACCAAAATCCGGCCCTGATGTGAGGAGCCAGGGGAACACTTGGCTTTTATTGTGGGTGGCCCCTTGGACAACGAAGGGTTCAGCGCGTGGCGCCCAGTGCACAGTGAGGCCTCTCCAGTCAGCTGGGCCAGTCAGCTTGCACAGGGGCCTCTGCTGTGGTGCCAGACACTCCGTCTCTCAAAGGGCTTGTTGTGTGAAAACCAGGTCTATGGAGCTGCACCAGGCTCAGGACCCTCAGCGTTTATTTCTGCTTCCAGTATCATTCTCTCTGCCAGCTGATGCTTTGCCTGGCATGGGAGATGCAGTCAGCTGGGTTTGGCACAGCGACTCCCAGTCCCAGAGCCCCGAGCGCGGAAATGGTCCATCAAAGCCGGAAAACCGTCTGGCGGGGCGACAGGCTGACGGGCACAGAGAGCGACGGCTGCAGCCAGGA
The DNA here is from genome assembly GCF_059453375.1 of Lepisosteus platostomus. Lineage (NCBI taxonomy): Eukaryota > Metazoa > Chordata > Actinopteri > Semionotiformes > Lepisosteidae > Lepisosteus > Lepisosteus platostomus. The sequence goes on from NC_142624.1 coordinate 34,253,108, forward strand.
ACGAAGGACTCGGAGGGGGGGAAAAAAAGATAGAGGGGTGCAAAAACCCCTCTCACATGTGGGGGTGCACGGTCGCTGTCGCGTTATTCAAGCCGACGCGGAGATTGGGAAGTTAATTCCGAGACAGCAGAGCCCGGCGAGGAGACGAGACGACGGTCAGGACCGGGAGCGCTCCGCTGGGCCCGCACCTCGGAGAGCTGGGAAGATGTTAAGCTGTATTGTCTGTTGCCCTGCCTCTGTGCCAGTTGCCTGGGAGATATTCGCTCAGAGGAGCTGGAGGCGCTGCTGATAAGGCCACTCGCCTGGTTGCCGAAGTCAGGGAATTAAAGGAAAAGGACACAGAAGGCAACGCGAACAAAGTTTTATTTAGGCCGTGCAAGTGCACGCATGTCCAGTACATCAATCCAGCCTGAGCAGGGCAGCTCAGATGGTAGTCTATCTATTTCATGTCGAGGTGCAAAAGGGGGAAAAAAACGCATTATCCTCCCTCTTCATTTTCGTCATTCTGACCAAAACCTCAGAAACAAACTGCAAGATCTGGACGGACAGACGTGGGTCTAAGATTAAGTATTAGAGCATTTCTCCCAGCAACTGGAGGGAAACTGGTCTGTCTGTGAGGGTGTAAATGATGATTCTGGAGGATCAGCAGGACAGCCATGAAAAGGCCGAAAGATCAGCGTAGGCGTGCGCTCCCAGACGCTCCTGGTCTCATCTGGGTCTCACCTGTCGCTGTCCTTCGGGGTAAAGAGGTTTTCCTCCCTTCGCCTTGGGTAGTGGCTTTTATTTTCGCAGGAGCCCATTACAGTGCTGGCCTTTCAATAGCCTGTTATGAGGTCTCAGCTGCCGCCAGGAGGTTTTTCAAGCAATAAAACACAACAGTCTAGAAATACCCTTTACAATCAGGCTGGGACCAGATTCAAAGCTCAGTGCATTCCATGCTAGAGCCATTTTTGACTCCAATATTTCCATACTTTATGACTTCAATAAGTATCTTTAGAGATTATCCTATGTCTTTTCCACATGTGTACTACAAAATTTTGTTTTTGTGTACCTATGTGTATTACCAGACTGTTGCTCTGGGTTTTCACTCTAGTTTTTGTTTTGAAATCCCACAATACACCTTTTAACAATGGCACCATTCCTCTTTCCACTTTCTGCACATGATGCACAGCTCCTGCAGGGTTGTCTAGTCTGGCCTTTTGCTCCTGCAGGTTTGATAACTAGACAAGTTGGACAAACCATGTAGCACCAGCTGACAGACTACCGAAGTGCAGTTCTCTCTAAATTAAACCTACGCCACACCTTTTACTGTGCCTGCCTGACTCCAATAAATCAACAAGCAATGCATAAACAAATCCAGGATATACACACTGCGAATCCCCAGAGCACACTGACACTCCTTCTAAATCACCTCTACTTCAGACTCAGCTGTTTATAAATACTGTCATGTCTTCCTGTCAGTCAGTCTGGGACCTGCAGAGTAAAGACCGCAGATCATTGCGCTGTGGTTGACAGTTTGAGGGACAAGAAGCTCTGAACATCTCTAAGCAGAACAGGAGAGATGCTGCGTAGGCAATTAACATCCAGTTGTGCAGCAGTGGAGTTGTGATCAATTACCTAGTGGTGATTCAGGGACTTTCAAAACCCAAGCCAGGCTCGCAGGACTGTGGGATCACAACGTCAGCCGGGGTTTTGTAAATGGAAACGTCTTGCCTGTCTGACGAAAAGAGAGCAAACTAAAACAGCACGCGAGCAGAACGGGCTGCGAGATGGATGTAAACCTTTGTGATGCTGAATCTGATCCTCTCTGGAAATCAGCCCTTCACTTTACAAACAGCCGCGAATGCAGGAATGACTATTACCACAGACAAACCGTTAGCGTAACAGCCTTCCTCTGGTTTAATGAGGTCCCACAGGTAAAAAAAAGAAGCAAGCAGTAATAAAAAGACTTTTAAAGGAAGTCTTAAGGCATAGCCTTAATAATTCAATGTTTTTAAAAAGGCCCAGAAGCTGCTGAAATGTTAGAGAGCAGGGAAGGTTTGAGAGCATGCTCCTGATTTGTCCACTCAAAACCTCGGTGGCAGTGACAGCAGTTCTTGTGTGTCAGTGACTCTTGAGTCCTCCAGGGTCTGTGCCCCCAGACTACAGTAGCCAGACACCTCCCCTGTCTAGAACTGAAAGGTTGTGGGTTCGAGTCCCTGCTGCAGACACTGCTGTTGTACCTTGAGTGAGGGACCAGTCCTCCCAGCTGTAGAAATGGGGACCAGCGCTGCTGGGGTGTGATCCCAGTGATGGACTGGTGTGCTGTTTTCTAGTCTCTTTAATGCTGCAGGAGCCAGGATGAGGTCTGGCCCAGTGAGCCACTGGGGCTCTCGTATGGACTTTACCTGTAGCAAGTCCATATTACTTCATGTAAGGAGCCAGGCTAGTGTCTGAAAGAAACACAAAAGTGACCTTTCTGGTCGGGGATGGACTGGGGGTTGTGAGAAGTCCCCCAGGTGTGTCTGGGCATGGAGGATGTTGGCAAAGGCTCAAGTTCATGGAGCTGTTGGGGGGATTGTGGGGCAGGTCAGAGGTGGCAGCTCACGAGAGTGTGAGCTGCTTATATAAGAGCCCCGGAGAATTTGCCTGCAAGGTCTAGAAGCAGCTTTGAATGTTTAACCGCCTTGTTTCATTAACAAGGTTATCAGTAACATCCTGGCTGTTAGGACACTACGTTGCAAATGTCTCATTGATAACCAAAAGTAGTTGGGAGGGAGAAGGGACTCAACAACAGCAACAACAACAGCAAAAAAAAATCAAATAAATAAAAACAGATACGGAAAATCAGAAGCATGTCAGACACACACAGTGATACAGTACTTCCACAGACACTACCAGCCTGTGAGAGAGCCATTGTCTCTTCCGTGTTCATTCACAGACGCAGAAAGCAGGAACACAGAACTGAACTCATGATTTTCACATGATCCTCAGTCAGCTGCCTGTTTTTGCTTCATGGAGATCAGCAGCTGTCGTGGACACTGTGTTCCTGTGGGAAAAGGCTGCAGGGGCTCCCCTCTCTGTGTACTGGGGCCCCTGGGGCACAGGGGACCTCCGGCCTCACAGCTAGCCCATACAGCATCCTTCCTCTGTCCCACCCGCTGCTCTTAAGCTTTCTGTCTCATTTTGCTTTTTGTTTCGTTACAAATTAAAGACCCATTTTCAATTTTACAGGGACCAGAATCAACAGATTTGACCCACTGCACTTGCTGTGGTCCAGAAACCATGGAGCCAGTCCAGGGAGCCCCCAAAAGTGCTGGACCGGGAAGAGAGAACACACTGACCTCTTTCACCCTCAGTGATGAATGAATTACCTCAGTGGTGTTCTTCCCTTCTTAGGGAGACAGAGATAAAGTCCACCCTCTTTGCTTTTTCCAAGTAATTTTGCCCTGGGGGCCATAAAAAAAAAAACAGAGTGGATTCCGCACCAGGGATGGAGGACCATTTCTGTCCCTGAGAATTAATTCCTGGAATAAGACGTCAAGCCACAGTGTGGAGGCTGATGCGCTGGTACCGCCAGTGTTGACTGCCACACTACCACGCCACACTACACAATTATCTTTACTAATAACAAAGTGGGCAATGGCTTTTGTCCAGACACAAAATCGGAAAGAATGTAAAACATCACAAAAAAAAGCTCTTTTATATTAATGGAGGTGGATACAAAGAGAGGCATATACTGTAAGTCCTTGGACTCATGGCTGGCACAACTGTGGGTTCGAGTGCCCTCTGCAGACTCCGCTGTTGTGCCATGAGTGAGGTACTTCGGCCCTGTTGCTCCAGTCCTCCCAGCTGGAGGGGAAATCCCTGTGATGGACCGGGGTGCTGTCCAGGGGAGGAGTCCCGTACCCCCCTGTCCGCCGAACACCACAGGAGCCGGGATGAGCTCTCTGGCATGGACCTTGCCTGTCTTTCGCTATACATTTGTAACTCTCTGGTACTCCTTCTTAGAAACAAGTTGCAGGCACAGCGACGGAGGGAGAGAACAAACAGACATCCCCACCCCCTTGCTGAACGTGCGCGTAAGGCGTTTGACAACGACATCCATAATTGATGGACTGCCCGGCCCTAAAACAAGAGCGTGTGTACGAGAGCCCCATCGGAGGCTGTACTCCTGACGGATCGGCCTCTCTCCGAAGGCTGTCTCCGCTTGTTAGAGGCCCCTGACACTCACAGAACAGCGAGGTCTGGAGTCTGGGTTCTGGCCTTGGGAGCATCCGAGCGAGAAGAGCTCTATCACTCCCGCTCGGATCCTCGCTCGGAGGCTGCTCTCCTGTCAGCTCTGCGAGATAGCTCCTGAACCGTACTTGTTTCTCCGTTCTTCCTGGGCACGTGCAGTTTCATTCGAGGAAACTGCATGTGCCCCCTCACCCACCCACCCTCCGCGAGGCAAGTGTTTGCTCGGAATTTGATGAGAACCAGAGACGTAGAAAAAGCAGAACGTTTTGCCTTTTGTCTTCGCGAGCAGGATTGACACCGCAAGCACTCTAATTGGTCGAGAAGTTTCAGAAATCAGATCAAAGATACAGCAGGCTGCACTTTCTGGCTAATTTGCTGTTATGGGGTTTCTTTTAGCCACTGACAACTTAAACTGTATTTGAAATTTCTCGAGAAACTCTGGTGCTTGGAGTTGAACATTATCCCAAGGTACTGTAATTCTCCGTCAAAACATTCCCCGATTTTGTACTCGGCTTCTGATGGGAGATTAAATCCGAAATAGCGTCGGATAAATCTGAGGGGAGTTTGGGGAGGGGAGGGCCAGGAGGGACCGTTTGAAAGAGAGTAGAAATTGAAAGAGAAGCGAGAGAAGAGCCAAGCACTGCGGCGCCTTGCGTCGTCGTTTCAAAAAAGGGAAGAAACAAATTGGAGGGGGGGGTCGTAACGATCGATGTTTGGACGGGAAAATTAAAAGGCCTTTGTCCTTCACCCTGCAGCCACGTTTTCAGCCCAGGATGAGCGGAGCGCCCTGCGAGTGAAAACAAGCCAAGCCGAGCGCACCGTTATTTTTAAAACCCAGGGGGTAAATGTCACAAAGAGCTCGCAAGAATTGTTATTTTTCTTTCCACCGGGCAAGCTACTGACGGAGTAAGACTGGGGAAACAACGGGAAACACGGCGGGAGCCGGGGGACAGACTTGACAGACCCCGTTTCGAAACGCCGCGGTTCCCGAACGGCGAGAAAGGGCGCGAATATTTCAGGACGGGCGAGAGCTGACGGGCGGGCGGATCCTACTGCGTGCCAGCGCCGCGTCAGGATCCGTCAGACGACAGAAAATAGCGATCAGATTCCAAATAAAATTGCTCTTCCGTGTGATAGCATCGGAAGATACAGAAAAAGACGTAGGGGGAGCGATAAAATTGTTTAAGAGGATACTGTTTTCATCAGGGCGAGGCAATAAACCGTATTTATAGCTCGGACTAGAGCTCTGCGTGGTGTTGTGCTCTCCTTGTGCTGACCGGCGGTAGCGTCTGCTCTCTTTATTCTGGGGGCTGTCAAAGGGGCTGTAACCTGTCCTTTGGTAATAAGTCACGGTGCTGAGATGTGCAGACGGGTCCTGGCTTCAAGAAATATATATATATATAAAAAGAAATATACTGTAGAATGCAGCTCAGAAACAAATGAGTTCAGCATCATGAATAATTTATGCCGCGAAGCTGAAGGTTGAGCTGCTGTCTGGCTGAGCAGCCACAGAGCCCAGTAACATTGACCTGTGTGGCGGGCAGCTCAAGACAGTAACTCTTGCAGGGGTCCCGATGACAGACTCCTCTTGTCTTATCGCTTTCCTCACACCTTTCCGAGATTCCTCAAACCCTCCTGAGCCCCAGCATCTAGTTTAACGCCTGAGTGGATATTTTAATGTAAATGCAAACGTAGAAATCTGCAGTTTAAAGGACACGAGATTCTTATCGCAAAAGGCTGGGTTTGAGCGTCCCGTTAGAAAGCCTGGAAAGTCCAAGGGCTGGAGAGCATATGCAGCCCCAAACTTAGCTCCTCTTATCCCTAGAAATCAGGCTTATATCAACTCTTTTGTTGCTATGATGAGCTATCGAGGTAGGGTGACCAGGTAGTTCACATTGTAGCAGGAAGAGGAGGGCTTATTTATTATTATTTTTAAAACTCTTTAGTTATGAGTTTTTACTTGATTTCTTCCAACACACAAACTGGCTCTTCGCCTGGACCAAGTTTCAGTCCGAGGAGAACTCATTCCTCTGGCTTTTCCACTACCACCGCCAGACAGACAATACTGTAGGTGTATTGCAGTGCAGATAGGCCGACTGAAGCTGTCACATACTGGATTTACATCTCTGTTGCAAGATGTGAGTAACATCTTGAGAAAGGTCCTTGCATTTGTATTCCCATGTAAATTACCACAGTTTGGCTGAACTGATGCATTTATCTAGGGTTTATGTAATCTGTTACAGAAAGGATTCCTTTCTTCCTGTACAGTTTGTCTCTTGGTGACAGTTTGCTTTTCATGTCTTTCTCCTAGGTAGAACAGCACATTTCGCACCCTGAACTCTCATGGGCATCTAATCAAATGGAGATGGAGGGATACTAGTCTGTTTGTTCCTTTACTTGCCTTCAAGCAGCACTAACAGTGCTGTAGTACTGCACGGACAGTCACCAGGTCAGAGATCTAAGGAAGGGAACAGTGATCCTAGAACCCTTTTTCTAGAGCACAAGTCATCATCTCCTAAACCCAGTTAACAGAGTCTACAGTACAGCAAACAGATTTCTGAATCATTTCAATCTAAAATTAACCACATCTGGAGTCAGATTGATTCTTGTGATTCTAATTCTGATAATAATTCCTTACTCTCAAGATGAGTGGACTCTCCTTGCAGCTCCACACTGTCTCTAAGCAGCTCTCTGAAATCAGCACTACAGTGAAACCCCTCTCCATAACGTTCCCCTTTCCCACTGCGCTGCTGGGGTTAAACTGCAATTCGCACTTCCATTGTCACTCTCATCATTAGTGAACCATTAAAGTCTGGACTCATTCCCTCTGCCCTTAAACCTGCAGTTATTACCCCCCTGTTAAAACAGCAGAATTTAGACTCCAGTTTGCTCAGTAATTATCGGCTGGTATCTAACAGTTTTTGGCAGAGGTTCTTGAACAGGCTGTTGCTCTTCAGATACAAGCTGTCTTATCTAAACACAAGCTGTATGAGCCTTTTCAGTCTGGGTTTGGATCGATGCACAGCACAGGAACTACTCTAGTTTTTTGTGTAATAATCTGCTGATGACTGCTGGCTCTTGATTTCTATCTATTCTTGTCCTGCTGCACCTCAGTGCTGCCTTTTAGAACTGTTGATCATACCAGCATACTAAATAGAATAAGGAGGGATGTTGGTATTACTCAAGCTGTGTCATTATGGTTTGAACTTAAATAAATGTCAGAAAACAGTTTGTTCAAATAAGTCAGTATTCACATCTGGTGTCCCATCAGGCCATATTATTGGTGCAAGCTTGGCACAAGCTTCCATTTCATGCCCTCTGTCACCCCCATGTTTCATGAAACCTTAATCCAGAATTATCTTCCTTGCCACGCCATCAAGATGATTTTACAAGAAGGATTTAATTCAGACATCTGACTTGAGAAATCAGACAAGACCAGAGTTGATTTGCTCTGCTCTCACCCACAATGCAAATGTGCCCGTCTAAGTTTGGCTTTTGATAGTCGTGGAGTCAGGATTTTTTTTTTATCCCTGAAACATTGCATGTATCTCAACACATCTCTCTCAGCATGATGCGGTTAACCTAATGCACGGCAGTCTTTTCCAGGCTTGATTATGGAAATATAGTGCTTGGTGGTGTATCCAAACAGGGTTTTAACTAGTTGCAACATGTTCAGAGCTCAGCTGCTGTAATGGTAACCAAAAATTAAAATGCATGAGCATGTATCATCTGTTGTAGCTGCCTTGCACTGGGGCCCTGTGGATTTCAGAATAAAATTTAAAATACCTCTGCACACCTTTAAGCAATTGAATATTTGGGCTCCTGACTACATCTATTAACTCCCTACACACCTACACATCACTGGTGATCTTTGGTTTCTGGCCTTCTTTCAGTTCCCAGTAGGCCGCTCTGCACCTCAGGACACCAGGCACTCTAGTGAGCTCCGTGAAGCTGCCCCCCTACAGACAACACTAAAGGATGAAACCCTCCTCATTCGTTAGTGCTACATTTGTGTCGTTGAAAGTAGCGTTTATGCTGCTTTCGTTTCCGAGATATAGCGCCTTGTTTTTTAGTTGTCGTGGCGTCACTCAGCCCCCCTACAATGTCGTAGGGGAACCGGACCGGTCTCAATCGTTAGTGCTGTGTTTGTGTCGGGTTGTGCCGTTGAAAGCAGCGTTTGTTTTGCTTTCGTTCCCGATATATAGCGCCTTGTATTTCCGGTGATCATGTGACCATGCACGGTGACTTTGACCTCCAGTGACCCCGTCTGCCGAGTTCAAGCGTCTGTTACCGGTGCGAGAGGAACAGTCTGCAATTGTGTTCCTCTGTTTGCCCGGGTGGGGGGCGGCGGTGGATTGTGCATTTGATATCAGTGTCTTTTGTGCGTTTGTGTGAGCAGGAAAATTACGTTTGTCACGAATATCACATACCCTAATCAGAAGAGTTGCGGGTGTAGTCTCAGAAAGCGAACACTAACAAACAATTGCATGTTCTTACTAAGAGGCTTTAACGAGCACGTCTTAATACTTCGTAGCGGTGTGCTTTTTTAAAAATCTGAAGAAGTGATCAGTTTCTCACTGTCTCCTTCTTAAATAAAGATTCGACCCGTCAGTCGAGCCACGTGTTCAGATTAACCTGCAACTTTACAAACAACACGACCACTGTTGCACTTTTTATGCAAAGCACATTTGTCAACGTGAAAAAGAACCAGGGTGTTTTTAAGGGGCACTACGTACAAGGTTGTCGCGGGTAGTAAATAACACATTGGACTGGAAAGTCCACTGTCTCACACCTGAGGACCGCGGCAATATTGGAAACATTTTTTATTTTCACAGAACAGAAGTGAACATATATCTGAATTCTTTAATAAACTCATTATCCGTGTGTTTGTATTTACAGGGGTCTTATGCGAGAAACATGAAGCGATGAGCTCACAGTCCTTGTATCTGTGTGTTTCCGGCCAGTCCTTGGTGTAGAATACAGCGGGAGGGCACACCTGCCCTCTGAAGACACAGGTATGGGTGCCTGTGTTAGATCCTCAGGTGAAGTCGAGTCTTCTGCAGTCTGCAATGTAAAGACTCAGACATGTTTGCTTGTCCTGCTCCATGAAGTTGCCCACACGCCCGTCGAACAGCACAAACGACGAAACTCACCGCAATCGTTAGTGCTCCGTTTGTGTAGCTGTAAGTAGCGTTTGTGCTGCTTTCGTTTCCGACATATAGCGCCTTGGTTTTTCGGGTAATCACGTGACTATCTACAAGAAAGTTTACAGGTATCAACAAACTCGGTACTTGAACTCCTGATTGTGATGAAAGCTATGGGGACAATTTGTTTTCCGAGTCTGTCTGGTCGGGTGGGGTGGATGTTTCAATATATTTCAATATAGCGCCTTCTTTTCCTGGCTGTGACGTCACTCTGTGCGTACAAAACAGCAAAGTCACGACCTCCAGATCTTTCAGTTTTGATATTTTGATCAGTTGACCCCAGACTTTGCAGCCTTTACGCGAATAAACAGTCTTACATTTAGTTACTATGTTAGTTAATTGGGTTAGGTATTTTAACCATGTTATCGAATATGTATTGCTTGTGTACTCCTATCATTGGTGAAGAGACACCAGTTTCCAAATTACCGCTGGTACAACACGAGAGCCCATATTCACATTTTCAGGTATTAGTTTCAAGATCGATATAATTTAACAATAAAAAAATGAAAGCACGAGTATTATAATGATCATAGACTTTACATTTCTATTCATTTTTTAAGTACAAAGCAGAAGGTGTTTCCCCTACCTTAAATATACGTTTAAAATTGTACAAATACCATGTATTCATTACAGAAAGCTGCGGAAAAAACTGTATTTTTTAAATACATAAAAAATGTATTTCGAAGCGCACGAGACATTGTGAACCAATAAAGACGTTAAAAAAAGCCGATGTAGTTCTTTTGCAAATAAGTAAAGCATTTTAAAAATAGATTCTCATTGACAGTAAACAAGCCGATCCACCTGGCGCTGCTCGCTTGAACAGCTCTCAGACACGTGATTGGCTAAACCCCCGAACAGCTCGGGTCGCGATTGGGTGAAGAGTGAGAATCGACACTCTGATTGGGTACAGCGCCACAGCGGAAGTTCCGAGAACATGTAGATACACAGGTGATGGATGTTCTTCTTGGTCCAAATACTGTAGCCCCGGTTAACCGTGTGTGCTGTATGAGCACGCTGGATATAAAGTAACACATTAATTGGTTTCCAATTACTGATCAGCTTAAGAGAAGTCGCACTGAGGTCAAAACTGAATAGCAGACAAAGAATGTCATGGCATTCACAGCGTGCTCACTACTCGATGACGTGTCACGATAGGAGTGCACGCATCACGATCACATCGCGATACCCATTGCAACAGGTGCATTACTGTCATCACTCCACTGTTGCCACATTAAGTCCATATATCGCGATATGGCGTACCCCCCCCCCCCACACACACACAGAAAACCCCACACCATGTCGCGACATGGAGTCCACATATCGCGATATGACAAACGCCCCCGCGTTCATGTCGCGACATGAAGCCGCATATCGCGATATGACATACCCCGGCAAAAATACCCCGCTCCATGTCACGACATTAAATGCCCTATATCGCGATATGACAAAAACCGGTCACACCCATGTCGCGACATGAAGCCTGTATATCGCGATATAACATACCCCAACAAAATGCCCCGCCCCTATGTCGCGACATGAAGCCAGTATATCGCGATATGACATACCCCCGACAAAATTCCCCGCCCCTATGTTGCGACATGGAGTCCATATGTTGCGATAGGGCATACCCTGACAGAGTATGCTGACCCCATGTCGCGACACAAAGTCCATATATTGCGACACGCCCTATCTGGTTATATCATGTCTCGATGGTATCCCACAGTTACGCGTCTGGCAACGGCGTGTCACGGTAGGGAAAGCAAAGGAAAACGTGCCTTAGAAAATAAAAACCATAGATCTTACAATCACGGTGATTTTACATACATTACAACCACAGGTTTATGTCATAGATGGTTAACTTGTTGGCATGCATCCTGTCTTATTATTATTCACATCTAAGGAGACTCATATGTTTATCGATATTGATTGTCTTTAAAATGTTAAGGGTACGAGCTAAACTGTAACAGACGCTTGAACTCGGCAGACGGGGTCACTGGAGGTCAAAGTCACCGTGCATGGTCACGTGATCACCGGAAACACAGGGCGCTGTATCTCGGGAACGAAAGCAGCACAAACGCTACTTTCAACGGCACAAACCGGCACAAGCACAGCACTAACGAATGAGGTGGGTTTCGTTGTGCTGTTTGTAGGGGGTGCAGCTTTCTCGGAGCTGCTCTAGCTCACTTCTTTTATCACACAGTGATTAAGTCTTGTCTGTGAGTGGAGAAATGCAACCAGGAATAGCCATACGAGGGCGAGGCAGTGTGTGCTTCGCAGGCTGATTGGTTGGCTGTCCAGGGTGAGTTCGTTTTTGAACGTTCAGCTGTTTGAGTCCAAAATTCATGGGTTTGAGTTCCAGATTATCTCCTGTCCCCCCGGAGCCACATCCTTCTGCCTTTAATGTGTGCATGCATATACAGGGTGTACTGGCATACAGAAATAAATAAGAAGCAGCACATAAAAAATAGAAAAATGTGAACATACACATACCATCAGTCTCCCCTCTATTGTTTTTCCCATAAAAGCACCCTATTACAGCCAGAAAGCAAACATTTATAGCATTAAGACTTGTGCAATGGGCATGAATTTAAAATGATGACGTTGATGAGTGTTTTCTATATACTATACATACAGTAACTAGAAGCCAGGGTGTTCATCTTGCTCTTGCAGGTGGACAGATATACACACATGAATGAACTACATGGCTTATTCTGGGTTAAGTTGAATAACCCACACTGCCTTTCTGGGCTAAGCTGTGTCCACCTGGAGCTCAGAGCTAACTTGACACTGGTATCTTTGCATACACAAGCCTGTGTCTTTAAAATGACGTAGTGGAAGATACTCTGGCCATAAAAAGCAGGCTGTATGTCCCAGGAAAGGGCACATCATTGTAGACACAGATTAGAGACATGGGGAAAAGCGACAACATTTCTTGGCTGAGCTCTCTCCTTCCTTAAGCTCTCCCCCATCTGGCACAACTCGTTTGTACCGACAGGCTTTTACTCGCCCTCCACGGGCCACAAGAATTACCCGTATCTTAAAAGCACGATTTTGATGAGAAAGGTTTGTGCTCATTCCAAGAACAGAAGGAGTTTTCTTAGTGTCTACCGCCCGGGCTCCACTCAGTTCCCTGTGAGGTTGCATGGAAAGGGCCACTGTCTTCTCTGCTGCTTTTGCATCTAACCTGTCCCCATCTGGGAGAGCTCTTATCTTCACTCGCAAACCCTCTCCCCCTAACCACCACCTGGGACTTAGGCCAGCTACCCCCGAGTGGGATCACGTTTGGGACCGCATTTTTTACATCCTTTAAAATGATAAGCTCGCTAATGTAATCACCTTCAGATTCAGGCACAAATCAGTTCTTGCAGGTGAGCTCCATGCTTTGGGTGTGTCCCGGTGTGAGCTGAAGCTTACATGCTCCTGGGCAAACATGAACCATTTCTCTTTGGTGATCCTTCTTCTGTTCTTAATTCCACCGCTGGGTGGGATGGGATTGCTGAGTCCGAGTCCGCACTGCCTCACAGCAGTGCTCCAGACTTCTAAAGAAGAGCACCTTCATATGAGGGCTTCAACTACCCAAAATCCCTGCAGTGAATTTCAGATCCCGGGAAAAGGCAGAACTGACAGCACTCTGCAATGTAGTTCTTCGTTGTCTGTTTTATCTCTCTCGATTGTACCTTTTGTAGTGTACAGCCGGGACCCTCCACAGAAGCCGGCTTCAGGGAGGAGGACTTGTCTCCAGCAATATCTTCACTGGCACAGAGACAGCATCCCTCTGAAGAAGGCTTTCCCATGTGAGTGTTTAATGCAAGTGAAGTTTTTTATCGTAGATCCACAGCCCAGCAGGACTATATACACATTCCTGCGCGAGGCAGATTTAATTCCAGGATTTCATCTTGCGAATCTCCTGCCATTGCGTCACGAAATATTGGTCCTGCGTCATGTGGTTGGCCTTCTATCGTCTTTCCAGCTTTCCTCATGTTGCCTTCTGTCCTCATCACTCTAAACTTAATTTTGACTTGTGCCCCTGCCTTTGTTTGCTTAAGTTCAGACTGCTGTTGCATGCGTTTATCTGTTCTCGTCTTGTCGTCCTTGGGCAGCCCCTGGACACCCATCCCGACAGTGAAGCACCCCCGCAGGCTTCTGGGTATGCTTCCGTAAGCTACCGTATTTATGAAGAAAAATGGCAATTCTGTTACAGTAAGTACATAACTGCACTAATGGTTTTTAAGTGGGCCTGGAATCAAGTACAGAACATGCAGGGGCTGAGCTGGTCATGCCTGTTTTATCTGTTTCTCCAAGTCACGCTCTTCCTCTCCTGAGCGCGGATCATCTCCTCTAGGTCCCAGCTCGGACTAGCATTGACCTGACCTTGATCTCCTTCACTCTCGAGCTCACATTAGTGATCTCTTTGCCCTCGACGTGCCAGAGCACCATTATGAAGATCACAAGCAGGACGGCAGGGACAGTGGTCTACAGCGGTCTGCCCTAGACACTCCTTCTGTCATGCGCTGACATCCTGCACCCCGACGTGGCTCCACGCCGAGAACTGTCAAACTCTCTCACGCTGTATAGCAAAGCCGAAGACCTTTTCTGATGTGTGTTTTTGATAGCGTTTCCCTCTTGTGGAACCCGTCTGTGTTGGGCTGGCAGCTGTCTAGTTTCTCCAACGCAATTTGAAAAATCCTGTCACAGTAAGGCCTGCAGAAAGCCAGTTTGTGTGTTGTGATGCTGTGTGTGGCGTTGACACTATATAAAAAGTGCAAGAGAAGCCCGACGTGGTATTCGCGATTTTTAAATATCATGCACCTTAAAATACGTTTCCAGCACGGGACAGCATCTTAGCCCAGCTTGCTATTGGTTTTTGCAATTATATCCAATTACAATTCGATCACTCTAAATGTAACCATATATCTACAGTATCTGAGGATTTCACTCTTCAATGCTTATTTTTTAATTAGTTTTTAAGTGTATCAACATTTTCCACACCTGCAGGCATTCAGTGAGGCAAGACCATTTCAGTAAGGCCATGTGATTTACTGGCAGTGCAGCCTGTAATCTCCCTAATCCAGGCCTAGGGCTGGTGTACCGACTGTCCCACCCACCCTGCTCTCTGTCGCCGCACTGGCTGCCAGAGCTGAACAGCGCCAGGCAGGCCTCATGCATTCCACAGGGCATGAGTCAGTCCACACAGAGATGGCAGCACACCAGCCTCGCTGAGGACCGAAACCACCGACAAACTGAGCCACAGAAGGATCGCAGACTGGGAGAACATCCTGACTTTCAGGTGGTTACAAATTTGCTGTTTTTTCTCCAAACAGAAGCAAACAGGGCGAGGGCATGGGAGTGGGCTCTGGTCAGCTGTCTGGCTGCTCACCTCTTCTTGTCTGTGTGTGTAAAAGGAGGTCAGTGCATAGGGCAATTTATGAAGCAGTGCAGCAGAGTAAGACCAGGGGGTCAACAAGGGAAGTCTAATGTAGATCGGTGGAGGATTTTGGATGTCAGTTACTAAAACCACGACCTATAAATGAGCTAGAAGAGGCTATGTGAGTGGAATGAACTTGATTGTTTATGTTGACACATCAACATAAACACAACAAGACAAAAATCAAACAAAACGTAAGGCAATATCATCAAACGTAGAATTCAAATCATGTCAAAAAAGATATTGCTGCTTCGAAATCGAAGAAGCGCCTGGGTGAGACTCTAAGATCAATTAGCTGCTAATTACCAAACAGGCCAGCTTGGCCCAAGGGCTTCTCCGGTTTGTGTCCTTTCTTATGTTCTTATTTTCTGTGTTATTCTGTGTAGCAGTCTGCACACAGGGGCTCTCCAGCTCACACATGAGTAGCAGAAGCAAGTCTATCGCTCAATTAGTCTCCTTACAACCGCTCCTGAACTATGAGTCTCTGTTACTACCAAATCCTATTCACTCCTGCCTGTGTGCACTCAGCTCTAATAGACAATACTGTATTTGGAGTCCAGCCTGATGTGCCTGGATTCTTCCCCTGTGTGCTGCTGCTCATACATACCCTAAAACTCATTTCTGGAAAGTGCAGTGCATGTGCTTCACAAATCACAAACTTGCAGATTCCAACGAATCTGGAGTGGTGAAGCAGGACCCTTGCTCTTACACCAACTCATGCACCAGAGGAAGAGCGTTTCTCCCATTAGCAGATGAGATTGCTTTCCCTGTCAGGGCATTATAAAGCAGAGGAACAGTAGCTTGCATTTAATCTCCGAATCAACACTGTATTTCGCAATTTCAGACCAGGAATGTACAAACTCTGTCTGTAGCAGGGCTCATTAGGTCTTCCGCCTACGACTGTATGTAATGTGTCTTTGCTACAGGGCAGCACTTGCATAATACATGTAACAACATTATTGCTACCCACTTAAGTAAGACAATTGGTTCATGCTGAGATGTTTGCTGTAAATCTAGCCTAATGAGAGGCGTAAAGCTCACACGACACTGTCATTTTGTTCAGAATTTCAGCTGGGTCCTGAAAGGTGCTAGACAAGATGTGGGATGTAAAATATTGTTCCAGGCACTGAGAGGCAGAGAGAAGAGACAGGCAGTAGCTCTGATCCCAGCTGATACCTGCAGAAACTTGCACCACACAAGCTTTTTATCCATGTACTGGGACTGGGTACAGGTGCTGTGTCTGTACTGTATCCGAGACTGGGTACAGGTGCTATGTCTGTACTGTATCAGGGAGTGGGTACAGGTGCTGTGTCTGTACTGTATCAGGGAGTGGGTACAGGTAGTGTGTCTGTACTGTATCAGGGAGTGGGTACAGGTGCTGTGTCTGTACTGTATCTGGGACTGGGTACAGGTAGTGTAAGGAGGTGATCTACATACTGGCAGTGGGACGGGTGCGAGTGCAGATGTTCTCCTTCGTTCAGCAAATTGAAATTGAAATTCCTTCAGCGGTGAAGGAGGCTGTTATTTTCTGGGGTGTCAGGTCAAAACATCTATCCAGAAAGTGGGCTTCCTGGCATGTGAGCTTGTCATCCTGAATGCTGTGAAAGCCTGGGGCTGCAGAGAAGGGGGGCACACTGAGCACACAGTGCTTGTAGGGGGACCCCCCACTCTGCTCAGTGCGACTCTCTCTTCTAGGAGGCACAGTATGCTGTGACGTGCTGTAAATACGACGCAACAAGTACATGAAAGATCAGCAGTGCCGAGCTTTGATACAACCCGTTTCCCTCTGACAGAAAACTCAAGGTTTAATGCGCCAGTAGTTCAGCATGCCAGAAAAGGGCTGTTAAGCGCCCTTTACACGAAATATTGAAAAAATTGAGCTGTTAAACATGGGTTCAGGAGGAGGTCAATCTGTTATCTCACACTTTCTCTCTCTTACATATAAATGCTCACCAGCTGCCCAAAACTCAATTTATTTAGCTCCCCTCCCTCCACCCCAACCATACCCTTGCAGCTGCCTCCCTGGCTCATTCCTGGTAAGTGAGGGGGGCTGTGAAGTGCTGATCTTCGGCCAGCGCTGTCATTTCCTCACCCAGGCGGGTTCACACCAAAGATCCCTTTTGCTGATATTAGAATTTGAACTACTGAAATTATCTTTCAGGTGAGATGACGATCACAAAAAGAACGAAAATACGATTCCAAGTGCAGCGTTCCTACAACGATTTAAATGTAAGCCTTGGTGATGTTTAGCCCTTTATTCATATCAACAGGGCTGTGCCAGTATCTGAGCCATTAATAAAACATCTGACAGAGTGGAAGGGAGGAAAGGAATTGTAATGGGGAGGAGTGTAGCTGCCTCACCTCTCAGACAGGGCGGTAAAGACTGCGTCCTGCCTGCAAGTGAACAAACACTGCCTTTCACATCCAATATTAACCGAAAGAGTGGCGCTGGGGGCACGTCTGACTAGATAGCAGAACCAGAGAGACGAACCGAAAGAATGTCCAAGAGGTGCTGTGTTCCCCCGGAGCTGTGATCCCTGGAGATGGCTGTGCCTCCTACAGAGCTGGTCTGCAGATGGGCCATCACAGCACCACCTGGCTGGGCACAGCAGATCCAGCCCGTCCAGTGCAAGTCTTCTGAGTGAAGGTGCGCATTTCAGCTGTCCGGCCCAGGAAGCTTGTCCTCTCATGGCCTTTCTTGGTGCCCGCCCATTCCCCAGTGAGGGCTGCAGCACCAAAATCTGCAAAAACGTGTGAGTCAGGCCTTCAGGAAGGCTCCACTTCATGGACGCATTTCATTCCGTGTGTGTAAGGAACGGTGCAGTATCCAGCTGCCATCCCACTCCCACACAAGGGAGAGAGTAAATCCATGTGGGAGGAGGTTTCGGATGTCGAGCCTGTTCCCCCAAGATGACTATTCTAATGCTGAACGACTGCCTGACTGCTTACTGTGCTTTCAAAACCAAGCGCACAGCATCCCCTCTTGGTCCAGTACTTTCAAAAGACCAACAAAGCACAATCCACAGCAACTAGAAACGGGATGTCGGAGACAACCCTAGTGCGACGGATTGACCCAGCTGAGTGGAGCGGAGGGCTGCGATCGGGTAGAAGATGCCTTGACTGTGTGTCTGTTTCATGCCAGGACCCAGAGGAGTACTCTCTCTGGGTACACTCACCGGCCCTGACACTCTCTCCTGGTCCTGAGAGGTCATTCCACCCCGGACTCTTGATTGGTCTACATTAGCACCGTCTCCGGGGCTAGCAGTGGGGATCACTGGTCCACAGACTCGCCGCAGCTCGACAGAGTGGTCCCTTTCTTGTGTTACTGGTAATGATGGCCTGCTCGTGAGGCGCGAGTTTCAGGCACTTAGAACCAGTGTTGCGCAGGACACAGGCTCCCGTGGCAGGAGCTAGCACATGAAGGGTGACTGCATTTTCTTCCCCTTTCACCTGAGTCGAGCCTGCTTGTGAAAACGCCGTCTGTTCTGTGCTGAGGAGGAGCGCAGCCGAGGAAGGAGGCAGAGCTAATATTCAGACGGGACCAGGTGCTGTGAACCTCGAGCCTGTGACAGGTTCTGACTCCACTTGGCTGCTGCTGCCATCTTTGCCTCTTCTCGTTGACGGACCCCCAGAAGTAAAAAGGGTCAGGACCCCCCAGAACTGAAGGCTAGACCGAAGCTAGACCACTTCAATCTGCACGACTCCCTGCTGTCTCTCAGACCTCCTGGTTGGCGACCAGACGCTGGGCGCAGGGAGCCGAGCACGAGGGCCCAGGGAGGTCTGTTCTACGTGCTGTGCTGTGCTGACAGGAGGACACGCCGGCGACGATCGGACTCAGCAGGAGTGGATTTGGCAGCGGGCAACTGACAGCTGGCAAGCCCCAAAAACAAATTCCAAGGATGGCAAGTCGGGATGTGCGATATTCCAAAGGGAGAGCCAGGCCTTGTACCCGAAAGGATCTGAGCCAGAAGATGCAGCAAAAAAAAACAAACAGAACTATTATTGTACATAAGTGGAAAATGGATTAGCCGACCTTCTGTATCAGTCAGCTATGCCCTGGAAATGTCACTTGTTTTGTTTTTGTTTTTTGAGGTTGTGACTGTTCGGTTTGTTACTCACTTACGGAGTGATTAGAAAATTCCAGAGAATAATTCTGGGTAGGAATGTGAAATTCGAAAGGGATCAGATTATCTTGTGTTCATCTCTTGTTCGGGTCTAAAAAGGCTCAGTTCCTCCAGTCTGCCAGTGTAGGACGTTCCTTTGAACGCCTTTGTGCACAATTTGCTACAGCAGGCCTTGGTCGCCTGTTATACAATTGTAACGTAACAGGGCCTGATTAAAATTCTGCTCTCTCAACTGCACGACCTTGAAATTAAAAAGGGTCTCTTCCTGGGGAGGAGTTTGGCCTTTCCTGCCACGCATTAAGAAGTCATTAATGCATCCAGAAAATCGTTACAGACCTGGCTGGGTTGCTCCTGGACTGCCACACAGCGCTCAGTCTCCAGCCACTTGACGGCCCCTGAAGCAGCAGCCCGATAACCTCTGACCTCCCCCCCCCGGATTCAAGGCGCATTCCGGCGGGTCCCTCGCTTGCTCCCCCAGCACTTCATTCCCCGAGAGCGGACTTCTCCTCGGCTCCTGTGACCTCTGACCTCTGCGCGGCTTCCCTAATGGAGCAGGACGCGGATCGAGCGAGCCCGTCATGCACAGCTGGAAACTAAGGGGAAGTGCATGTGAGATTGACCTGGAAGTACGTCTTTACACAAAGGGTTGTGGGGGTCTGGAACAGGCTGCCCAGTCATGTTGTTGAAGCTCATACCTCGGTGTATTCAAGAAACAGCTGGAGACAGATGGGCCAAATGGCGAAGAACATAATAAACAGAAGAGGCCATGTACTGTAGTCCATCTGGTAGTTAGTAGTTAATTGATCCAAGGATTTCATCCAGCTGTTTCTTGAAAGAAGCCAGGGTATGAGCTTCCAAAATATGAATGGGTTGTGTGTTCCATCCTCCCACAACTCTTCAGATAAAGAAGTTATCATTTCAAGTCAAATACAAGCACTTTTCCTGGTCAGAGTGTACTAACAAACCAATCAATTAAAACATTTGTGTTCAAGAACCTAAGATTTGTATGGGGGCAAATATTCGGGGATGTGCGATATTCGGGAAGGAATAAAACTTTGCCTGTCTATATAGTGTAGGTAACTGAATTTTAATAGCTTTGCACTTAATAGCAAACCCATAAACAATGGTTTAATCCTGTCTACTGTGTTGACAGTGTCATAGAAATGACACATCATTTTGAAAGCCATCACTATCTAACTATTTATGTTTTGAGCGAGGTGGCACAACCAGTTAATTACATCTTTACTGACACCTGTTTGTGATAAAGACTTCATTGCCTGCTACAGCCCTCTTTCAGCACAGCGTCTTGCATGTTGAAATCTATCTCTTTGACAGACTGCTGTCAAAATCCCATCGCTTTGGGGCAAATAGACTTCTACCCCGACACCGAGGGCCTGTTACGTGTGGAGCATAGTCAGAGTTTGAGATGGTGAACGCACTGAAGCTGGGATGACATCTGTGCAGAAGCCACTCAGAGACGATTCTTTTTTTGCTTTTACCGTCGTAGCCGAGATCCCATCTCCACGAGAAGCTGTGCTGTGCTTCCTCAGATCTGAGCTGGTGTCTCTCCCGCTCCGCGCTGCTGGAATCCCGGGAAATTCTCCCGGGATTCTCCCACCTCTTGAGCAGGACCTGCGCAAAGCCGGAAGGGTTTCATTCTCCCCGGCAGATTTGTTCCACATTAATGTGCTGCTTCATGCAAAACAATGCAAGTATTTAAATCCGCTGCTGCTCAGAAAAATACAGAGGTCTTTGAGACGAGCGGGAGGCTTGGAGGGCAGCGGAAGAGACTGGAAGATGCCGTGTTACGACGGGCCAGGCCTGACCCCTGAAGAGAAAACAAGATGAAAGGACGGGCTGCCCACAGAGGTTTAATGGAGGCTTTTAGATGTGTACCGGCCCAGATGACGTCCGCCGCAGATTCCTCTGGAAGAGCACTGGGCCCGCAGGGGAGGGCAGGGAGGATACAGAGGAGGAGCACAGCGCCGATCACTTGACCCGAGTCCCCTAGTCCCTCACCTAATTCCCCCCTCCCGCCCCCTCTCTCTTTCTTCTCAGCTTGCTCTGTCTCCTTCTCCTCTGCTCTGCCCTGCCTTCTTCCTCGTTGGCATGCTGGGATTCTGGAGGACCGGGCGGCTGTGGTTGCCGGACCAAGCTCCTGCTCTTTCCCCTCCCCAGCTGTCGGACCTGTGCTGTGGCCGGCGGGTCCGGTCAGGCCAGCAGAACCCTATCGGACCTCAGGGCCTCTTCGTCGCCCAGGCTCCTGGCTGTGGTGTGAAGATGGCTGAATGGGGGCAGAACTAAAGCTGCCATTTATATGCTTTTATTTGCTAATTATCACCCCCGCCCTTCAATCCTTGCAATCAGATGTGTTATTAAAGCCTTTCATGCCCTTTATCCCTTTAGCCTTTAATCCCGATTTGCTGCAGCAGGATTTTTTTCATAAAGGAATTAACTGCTTTCATTTGAATAACTTACACTAATTGCCCAGCCTCTCGTGTTCTGCGCTGCTCTAATACAGCATTGTACAGAAGGAGAGGTTCTGCAGGCAGGGAACAAAGCTGAGGTGCACTGTGAATATTTATATATTCAGTATACAGTAAGGTACAGTACACCCCTGTATTAGACGAGCATATAGATATAGGGTGCTTTGGATCCTGAGCTGTTATGTAATTAGCTGCTCGTTAAGACGGAAGTACAGTGAGGTGGTGGAAGCCCCTGAAGTGTTAATGAGCATTTTCAGAATTGCTAATACAGTGAAATGTAAGGCCTCTCCATTGCCTCGCCCCGTCTGTACCGACAGGTTAGAGCCTCCAGAAACGGGTGCAGTAGGAAAGCCTACCTTGTCCGGACGCAGCTGATGGACGTGAGGCTGCCACGGTCTGTCAACAGACAAAAGGGAAGAGTTTGCCTTTAATTGTGTTCCGTGTGCTGCTTGCTGGGGTCTGTATTGTAATTTATTCAGAGTGATAGCTCCCCACAGACAGTCTGCTTCCTGCAGGGCAGTCCGGGGCACTAATGGAAACGGGCAATGGCTGGATCAATATGGGGATGGCAAGCAGCCCAGCCTGACAGCTGTTGCTGGGCGAAACAGCCTCTGTAATGGAGTGGGGGAGGGGAGAGTGTGTGTGTGTGTGCACATGGTTTGGTATGTGTGTGAGTAGAAGGGGGGCAAGATAACCATATAGCAAATTAATGGGCTACAGTTTGTTCTTTAGTCATTAGTATTGAGCGCGTATTGGATTCCCAGTTCAGGGATGGGGCGGGGGAATATTCTCCTATAATGGCTCATACTGTATTCGTCTCCCATTTCACCCGCGTGTGGTGTCTCGTAACGTCCTTCTGCGGTGCCATCCCGCGCTCCTCCCCCCTTCCCGGGACTCGCAGCCCTGTGCCCAATCCCAGCCCCCTCAGAAAGCGAGCCCCCCCCCCCCGCGCTCTCGCCAGCTCTGACGCAGGCTGAATTCGCTCGGCCCGAAGGCCCCCTGGCCTGCGTCAGGCGCGGGCTGCTCTGGGTGAGGTCCACAGGCCGGGCAGCGCAGTCACGGTGAGCTGTAGCCACAGGAACGCCAGGCAGTCAGGAGTGGGGAATCCACTCATGACTTTGCTGTGAAGATATATCGCAGATCAGTGCGATTTAAACAGGGTTTCACTGCACTGCCCTAAAGAGGATTCTTCTCTGCAAAACACTGCTTGTGCGGGTTTTATTTTTAATAACGCTACCTACCGAGTTTTGCAGTGTAAGGAAATGTCATGCAATCTCCCCCCCCCCAGAGTTTTTAATTCATATCTCAGAAGTATTTTAAAATACAGATCGTGAATCCCTAGCGCTGTGTTTTTACTGCATGCTTTCTGCTGTAAAGCAATTAGTCAGTTCCAGGGGAGAAAACCTTGCCTATCTGAGCCTCACCGGTTTAAAGTAAGTGGATTATTATATTTCTCCAACTGCAAGTGAACTCTAATAATCACCTGCTAGGGTTATTTACTGCTTCACTGAGGTGATCACAGGGCTGCTGTCAACAGGCCTGCAAAGCTGTTGAGTATTCTGGTAATTTTTACTTCAACGCTATACAGAGCTGTACGCTCCAGCGCTGGCACTGACAGATTTTATGTTTCTAAATGAGAAAAGCTAATTAATTAATCCTTGCACCATAAATTACATTGTACGAACCTGTAGCCCCGAAGAAGGAATACAGCTCAGACTCCCCGTGTCTGCCAGATTAATCACTTCATATTTAAAAAATGATTCATAAGAACCTGCAGTGGTGCTACTCTCCTGGTTTGCCAGTCTCTGACTCTCCCCCTTCTTCCACCCCCAGCTCTTCGAGATGCTTTTGGGTTTTTGCTTAGTTCCAGAAAGACCGTCGTGGGGCCAGGTTGGATCAGCGGTTAAACACGCACAGAAAAATCCCCACCCGCCTGAGTTTGCATCTCACAGAAACGGCGCATTAAAGGGCTTGCGGTCGTGACTGCTCATTTTCCCCAGTTAAACAAAGGCAACTCTCAATCAGCACTTTTTCTGTTGAGCTTCAGAGAACTAGCAGTGGGTTTTGATTTCCAAATCTGTTTCTCTTCTAAAGAAAACGCCAGGCATATCAGGTAGATTTTAAAACTTTTGGGGAGGACCACATATAAACATGAAGCCATTTGCTTGAAGAGATCGGTTTCTTCCTTTCCTGCAAAATGCGTTTTTTAGGATGACGCTACATAAAGATTTTTAAAAAAAGTCGCTGAAAAATGTTCCGTTTCAAACGCTCTTAAATAAAAGCGTTTAGGGGACAGACAGCATTTTTGTGAGGCAGCGATGGGGGGGGGTCATCTGTGTCAGCTGGCATCAAGGACACCACATCACTTTAATTGGGACAAAGGCACAACAGCTTCCACGGAGACTCGAGGGCTGTCTGGAAGTGATAAACACCTCAAGAGCATCAGGAATAACAATCCTTTGTGTCAATCGGGAGAGACGGACACGGGGAGGGGTGGAGGCGTGGAGAAACAAGAAGGAATGTGTCTTATTTAACCCAGCCTGCTGCTGGTATGTGAAGAATTCCTGGTCAAAGTAAGGCCTGTGGTCCTACAATAGACACAGTTCTCTATCTCCAGTCAGAGCTGCGGGATCTTTACAAGAAGAGCACACATTGGCGGCAGGGGCTTCCTGAGTCATAGGAGGAAAATTTAAAAACTCCTGTTTTAACATTTTGGTTCAAAAGTTCAGAAGAAGGTATCATGAATGGAAAGCTCCTGGTAATGTTTTATTGGAATAAAATACAAAACAGGTGATTGATCCCTACAGGCAGGGATGGGCAGCGGGGGCTGAGGGTTGTGTCCACGGTGGAGCCGGCCGACAGCCCCAGGCCTGGCGGCCCGATGCCTTTAACAGAGGCACAGCTGTGGCAGATCAGGCAGATCCACCAAAAGAGACACACTGTAGGAAAAAAGCAAACAGGAAGACTCTTAAAGAAAGTGAAAACAAGGTGGAACATGCACTTACAACCTGGTTTTTAAAAAAGGCCAGGAGGCACTTCTTTACCTAAAGAGTTGTGGGAGCGGGCTGTTTTTTAACCTTCTCTGGCTGCGGTCGAGAAAGGGCTGGGTGAGATGCTTGAATCAGTGAAGTCCTCGTTAGCAAACGAGCCCGCTGGAGTGAAGGGCCTCCTCCCGTGTGTAACCTCTCCTACAGCTGCACGTTCTCCTGCTTTTCCGGCGCTCCGAAACGCCCTGGCGGGCAGCGCGACTGTGCGGGAATGCCGGCTGGCGCTCAAGGAGAGGCCTCTTCTGGCTGTGGTTCAGGAGTGGGCACGAGCCAGCCCTCCCCTGCCCTCTGTCACGGATGTCGGAAAGGGCAGGCCGTGGAAAGGCCAGGAGAGCAATAAAGACCCTGTGCGTAGTGGCAAAACGGGGGTTAGCCGATGTCAGGTAGAAACCAATGCCCTCAGGCCGCGGAGGAGACGACCTGGTGCTAGGCGGGCCTCAAGACATCCCAACCTAGAAATATATAGCCCCACACATAGACACACCGGAAGAACAAGAAAAGCACAGGGAAACTAGGGACAGGACAGAGTAGGAGCGCCCTCTAGACGTGACACCCCCACTGCGACACTCTCTCCCAGCCTCTGCGCGGTTCCTGGATCTCCACCCCTGTCCGCTGGCGCTGGGGTCGTGGCGCAGGTGCATCTCTTTCGTCTTTCGCCATTTTCTTTCGTTTTCGATGCGTCTGCGTACACCCCTGCTACGCCATTTGTTATCACACTTCTAACATGCCTTACGGAACCAGGGCCTTCCGGACCAGCTTCCAATGTCAATCAACAAGCAAAGAACAACAACAAAATGACTTCGACGCTGGCAGGGTTAGGAGGTCAGGAAGGTCAACGTCACCCGGGGAGCCGTCAGCCCGCTGCTCGCTACAGCCCCCTGTGGCTGTTTGTGGTATTGTCCCCAGGAGCGGGGCTCAGTGCGGTTCAGTGGGGTTGAGTGTGGGCTCTACAGTATTGGGGTTCACTGTGCACTGTACAGGAGTGGGGTTCACTGCAGGCTGTACAGGATTGGGGTTCACTGTGCACTGTACAGGATTGCGGTTCACTGTGCACTGTACAGGAGTGGGGTTCAGTGTGGGTTTTACAGGATTGGGGTTCAGTATGGGCTGTACAGGAGTGGGGTTCACTGTGCACTGTACAGGAGTGGGGTTCAGTGTGGGCTGTACAGGATTGGGTATCACTGTGCACTGTACAGGAGTGGGGTTCAGTATGGGCTGTACAGGAGTGGGGTTCACTGTGCACTGTACAGGAGTGGGGTTCACTGCAGGCTGTACAGGAGTGGGGTTCACTGCAGGCTGTACAGGAGTGGGGTTCAGTGTGGGCTGTACAGGAGTGGGGTTCAGTGCGGGCTGTACAGGAGTGGGGTTCAGTGCAGGCTGTACAGGAGTGGGGTTCAGTGTGGGCTGTACAGGAGTGGGGTTCAGTGCGGGCTGGTCACTCGGGGGACCAGAGTGGCGTGACAACGCCCCTCCCTCCCGCCGCTCCATGCTGCTCCCCTGCCAGGGGAAAAGCCTTGTTTTGAGCGTGCTGCCCCAGCCCCCAGGGCAAGAGCAGGCAGACTGCCCCTGAGTATTGACTGCAGACGCCTGTCTCGCCACAATCAGGCACGGCAGGTGATCCCGCATTGTTTTCAGACAAGCCTCAGAACACAACAGAAGAGCTTCTCCCTGCACAAAGGCCGATTTAAAAAGCTTAGCAGATTTTTTTAATAAGAACCAGCACTCACATGTTCTTCCTGTTGAGAGGCAAAGCAGATCGAGAGCAGTGCAATTAGTCGATATTCCTCTGTTGGCACCCACAACAGGAACACATGAAATACAACATTTCATTTAAATAAGAATATTGAGCAGCAACAAGATGAAGAATATTTATTTCTATAACATTCATTCAACACCATCAATTACTTCAGATGTGAATGTAATTTAAAACACCATCGCGAATTAATTTTAAAAAATAACACTGGATGCAGAACAAGTTTCAAAACTGGACAGAGCATTAATCAAACTCATTTGACTCATCTGAAAACCATTGAAATTACACAATCATTACAGAATCCTACCAAATCAAAATGAGCAAGTCGAATGAGATAGAGGTGTGCACAAAACACCAAGCACAAAACAGAGTTAACACAAACACCTGTGTGTAGCAGGCTGGCTACGTGCACATTACAGTGCCTGAGGCATATGGTCACGCAAAGCACCGATATTCATTCCAGAGATAGTTGCACTGTGTGAAACCTGGAAAACTCCCCTATTTGTGAGGGTCTATCTGTCTTAATGGGCCACAGCTCTGTGTTACTTGCTAAGCACAGAGCTGAAAACACCTTCCTCCTTGCCAGTTTTAGAGTAGGGTGCTCTCATTCCCTCTGACCAAGTAAGGCAAGGCCAGAGGGAGATCTGATTGACACTGTTTGTTTTGGCAGAGGATTAATACATTTTCTTTGTAAAAAAAAAAAGAGCTATTGCCTTAAACGCATTAGGGCTGCTGAATGAACAGAAGACCTGACCAAACAATGAGATCAGCTGGAGAGAGCGTGCAGTGTGGGAGTCCGCCAGTCACTGGGTGTTAAACGTGCCTGTCAGACCAGACTGATCGCAAACAGAACAAATGACATCCTGATGGAAAAGAAATTGGAATGTAAACTAATGATGAGGGTAAAACAGCTTGGTAAAAGAAGATGAATTTGCTCCCTCTTGCCGAACGACAGTGAAGCACACAGAATCATCCAATCCCTACGGATTGTAATAACATGGGGAAACTAGTGCGCAGCTACACAGACTTCCAAAGGGAGAAAATGGTAGCAACACTATCTTGTCTTCTGTTTAACCACTGTTCATCCATCCATTTTCTAATTCTTCCAGTTCAGGGTTGCAGGGAGCTTATCCCAGCATGCAGTGGGCACAAGGAAGGGTACGTCCCGGACAGGACTCCAGTCCGGCGTAGCGCACACACAGACACGCACACACGCTCCCCCACCAGGGTCACCTTTCCCAGAAGCCTACCAGTATGTCTTTGGATGGTGGGAGAAGATCGGAGCACCCGGAGGAAACCCACATGAACACAGGGGGAACATGCAAACTCCACGCAGACCGCCCCCCCCCCCCAGTTCAAGAATTGAACCTGCTACAACCCCCGCTACAAGTCAGCGCTGCCACCCTGAACCCCTACCCAAGCACCCCAAACGTACGCAAGCACCAACCTTGTATTCGGCCAGTTTACACTTCGCCTCCTGCAGCTTGGAGATCATACTGATTGAATCTGATGGTGCTGTCGGACTTAATGGTACTAGAATTACAAAGGAAATGTTTACCATCATAATGCAATTTGCAACATATTCCTGCCTCTGTTATACAAGGTTAGCTTTCCAAGCCAATCAATACTGTTCTCTGGGAAACAGCAGCCACCTCTCCTCCACGCTCAACAGCATATGGGCTGCAGGTTCCAGACTCAAATCGGGGGGCTTTCCCCGTGTGCAGCGCCCGCCTGCTGGGGGGCAGAGGGGAGGCCTGCGCGCAGGAGCGGCAGGAGCACATTGACGAGCAGGCGGTGCCTTGATGCATGTGTGTTTCATTGTAAAGCAGACTCGTTTGCGAGGAGGCCCGCGCAGATCGGCTATGTGACAGTGCCGCGGCGCTGCCAATTACAGCCGCCAGTCTCGGGCGGGACAGAGTCCCCGCGCTCCGCCGGCGAGGGCTCCCGCGGGACCCGGAAGAGGCCCCGCTCGCTCGTGCCCCTCTCTCCCTCCCAGCAGGCTTCGCAGAAACTGCGTCTTTGTTGTTGTTGTTGTTGTTGTTGTTGTTGTTGTTGTTGTTGTTGTTGTTTTAATTCATTTTTTTTCCCATTTCGATTTTTCCCAGTCTTCTTACAGATGACTTTTCTTCGATTTCTTCTCGGTGGAGAAAATGATTATCGGTGGCCCCGTGCGGGCTGTGATCTAAATTGGCTACTGGATTCTCCTCATAGAAAGAATAGAATAATAATAATAATAATAATAATAATAATAATAATAATAATAATAATAATAATAATAATAATAATAATAGTGACGTAAGGATTATGTGCGTTTCTAGTAACATTTTCGTATCAGGTGCCAGCGATCAGTCTTCTCTGAATACACGTTTTGCGAAGGATCGAAAGTAAATTCCGCGGAGATTATCTGCTTGCAGTGGGAGAAAGGGAGGAAGTTTAACTTCTGACGTCCGAGTGTAAAGGCCCGTTTTGATCCAGAGATTGCGCGACACCCTTAATAAAACGATGCTGTCTTAGTGTTTCCCCTCGACCGGTTTACAGAGCTCCGCGGTGGGTCGGGGTCTATCAGGGCAGTTCGCGTGTCATGGTTCCTGTCTGTTTGGTGCATCCACCTTCGTCACCTCGATTCCACACAGCGAGTTGGGGTTTTATTTGGGGGGTGCAGTCACCGCGATATCTGTGAGGCTCCCTAATCCTGCTAAACCTGCCCAGATAATCCCACTCTCTCTCTCTTTCCGCTCCGGCGTCCCCAGTTCACAGCTCTGAAGAGCCGCCTCGCTGGGCGCAGTGTTACGGCCCTTCCAAATTGCCCAGTTGTTGTTGTTTTTTTTTTGCCGTCTTCCATTAACGCTACCAGGGGGGCCCGAGGGGAGACTGGCGGAGGTACTGTAGCTGTTGACTGTGCAGCAGGGATATCGGAGTGCGTTTGCGGTATTTCTACAACGTGCACACCAGCACTTTACGGGCCCCTTATCCTCCGTCTTATCTCACTAGATCACTTATCTCCTCGCTTATTGCTTTTAGCTGTCGAGGCCCCGACTCTCCGGTCCTTATAGATTTTATTAAAACTTTAAATCTCATGTTATCCTCCCTTGCCTTTTTTTTTTTTTGCTGTTGCGGGCACTACGAAAGCATGACAGCTGTTCGGGGCTCTTGCAGGAGAGCCCCGGTGGTGAATCTGTTGACCTTTTCTGGGGGGGTCTTGGTGCTCGTCCTGGTTGTGAGGCGTCCTGGTGATCCCCACCGAGTCGGGCTCGAACGCTGAGGTGTGGGAGCGTTGCGAGTCGACCGCGCGGACGGGCTGAAGCGTGCCAGTCACGCCACACGCCTCAGGACGATGGAGAGCTCAGTGAGTGGGTCTTGGAAGACACAGGTCTTCCAACAGTTACAGAAGGCACTGCGAGCGGGCTCAGGCGTCGATTGTTACGGTGGTGAGCTGTTGTGGGTGACATACCGTACCTCGTAGATATTGTTTTCTTTGCTTGCAGGCTCCAAATTGAAAACGCCGGCACTAGGCTGTGTGTTGTATGCGAGACTGCGCATTTTGGAATCTTTTAGATAGGCTTTGGGCGGCAGGGAGGGCTGAGACTGCCACCTTCCACCGTCAGACAGAGACTCGGACTCGGGATAAGCAAAATAAAGACTTCCTCTCCGCGTCACTGCCGTGGAAACGGGCACTCTCCGCAGATGCCCCACCGTACAGCCTCAGTGCACCTGCGATCACTGTGCACATGAGATCCAAGAGCCGAACAAGGAGACAATGTTTTCCAAAAAAGACAATGCCGTGCTTTCTGGGCTCTGTGCAAGTAGCTGTGTGGCTGTATGGCAGCAGGAAGCCCTCGGCAGGAAACACGAGGCTCACACAGTTGTGTGATAACGGCCGTCTCCTCACTGTGCACAGCGCTGTCCCCAGCCGTGCCAGAGCTGAACAGCGCGCTCCCCCCCAGAATTCCAGACGAGCCGCCTCTTCTGCGGTTCCTTTCAGAGGTCGGGTCCAGCGGTCCAGAGAGACTTCACACACCAGGCTACCCACCATGACTGCGGTCCCGATGGGCCCTGATTTCAGGACTCTCTTACCTGCCCCCCCCCCCCCACATACACACACACACACTGGGCCCCCTCTGTGCGTGTGATATTCTTTCAGTGAATACAAAACATCCCGAATACGAAGTGCCCTCGGCTGTCTGAAAACACTGCTCTAGTGACCAGCTGTGCCTCAAACCAGCGGAGTCATTCTGATATTTTAATCTGAGTGTCAGCTTTGATTAACCTCGGCAAATGAGTCTAATTACCACAAATTACTGCAGACACAATAAGCTACTCTTAATTTAAAATTAAGCGCTGAGGAGACACTTGCCAGCAGGCACGTCTCTGTTCTCTCCGGTTCTCCTGCTCGTGAGTTTAGAGTCTTGCACCCCTGTAGCTCTTCCTGCACGGAAGGAGCCAGAAACAAGATCGGCACACCTCTCTGAATAAGAGCATTAGAGTAGCTACAGGCCAGAGGAGATCATTCAGACCAACAGGCGATTCCAGATTCCAAGTCAGGGTATCGGCTTCAACAACAGGGCTGGGTAGCTTGTTCCACTCTCCCACCACCTTCTGTGTAAAGACCTGCCTCCTGTCCTGACTGGAGGATCTGGCCATTTCTTGGAAGAAGCCAAGCCATTGGCTCCAACAGCATGGCTGGACTGCCTGAGCCCTAATCCCACAGCAGGACCTGACCGGCTCCCCCAAATGTGTGCCAACACCTAACAAGACGCGAGCACAAAGGAAGAATCTCAGAAGCAAATGGGGCGTCGAACCCACTCCCCTCCCTCCTCTCCCTCCCCCCAAGGCTAAAACAAACAGGAGCACGTCTGCAGAAAGAGGCATGGAGGGACGTGTGGTGGGCGTGTGAGGGTGACGATCGGAACAATCCCAGCGCTGGGGATTCTGGGAGCTCGGCCGGCTCTCTGAGTGAGTGTGGGCGATTCCTTTTTTTCACCCCCCCGAGTTTGGCTCAGAAACCCCTCATCCCTCCGCCGCCAGAACTGCTTTGAAGCCTCCAAGCCTTTGTAGTCACGAGCCCTGCTGTGGCATCTGCTCGTGTCAAGGCCCCTAATCTACGCTGGGCGATCTGACTTCGGAAAGGCAGCTTTCCATGTCCCGGGCCTTTCCATGTGACTGAAAACTCCCGATTCTTCCGGAACGGGATTTGCATGTTCTCTTGACCCAGGGTTCGACATGGGAAAGAGAGGCGCTCGCACCTTCCTCATGCCTGTAAGGTAACTCCAGGCGACATCTGCTTTTCTTTTTGCACAGCAGACTGCAGGATGTTGCAGCCTTGCCTGGGAGTTTCTGGAGCTGGTTTGATCAAAGGCACAAGGAGGTCAAGTGACTGAGGAGAGCCAGGCCACACGATGAACATGTGATGTGCAGATTCCTGGACGGTCTATTTATATAGCACACTGAACACATCTGTGCATCTGAGAGGCACATTTCTCCACAATACTTCCCTTTCATCTGATATCCGTAAGTGCTAAAAGGCCACCATCAAGCCTAAAGGATCAGCTGTTTGTCCAAATTCTTTACTCACCGAGGACCGGCAAAGAACTCAAGTTATAAGAGATGACCGCGAAAGAAAAAGAGAATCAACAAAATACGTACAATACCTGCAGATAAGAAATGGGAGCTCACATGAAAGAAGGTTCCGGAGACGAAAGAAAACATTTGACCGCATCGTCAAAAAATCACCCACTGGCTAAATGTTACCAAGATGTGCTTTCTTACACTGAAGTGGAAGTCAGGTCTGCCGCAGGTAGCATGGGCTCCAAGCTCTTAGGGCGCTGGCCGAGCTCCAGATCTCCAGGAAGATGGCTGTAGACTGAGTGCAGTACATGAGATAGAGATCAATGCCAGCTACCACTCCACAAGGCCCTGGAGACGACACGCTCATGAGCTCTTTGTCTTTTTTCTTCTTCTTAATTTCACATTGGATCTCTGTGGGTCTCTACGGCACATGGTCCAGAGAAGGACATGAAATATCACAGAAGTACATGGCGGGGAGTGGACCGGACAGGACACACTGAGCAGGGGGTGGGATTGCTCCCCGGACAGGACACCCACACAGGAAGAACGTCGAGACACCCGTTAATGTAGCCAGCAGGCCTGTGGGAGGCTGGGCTCTTCTCTGGCCAGACTGGGCCGTGCAGTGAGCTCTGGGCCCAGTGCTGCAGAACCGTCCCGCACAGGTGTGGCACACGGGACAGCCCCTGTGCAGGAGCAGCAGCCCCAGGAGAGTTTTCTCCTGTCAGCCGAACAGGTGAATCTGCCTTCGCGCTCATTGAGATTTCAAAAATACAAGTGGCAAATAAACATAATTACCGTTTCGGGCAAATATTTACTGTGAGGATGTACGCACAGGAATGGGAGCTGTCGGCAGGAAACCGGGGGAAATGATATATTACCATATATATAATTTATTCACTCCTGCTCTTTCATGTCAGAATTTTAACAGCCCTCCCCTCTCTTCTATTGAAGGAGCCGCAGCGTTAATCAGGATCGATACCTGACAGCTGTCATGCTGTGTGCTGTTGCCATGGGTTACAGCAGGGCCGCTCGGCAACCTCATCTTTAGAGGTCCCGTCCCTCTGTGGCTCAGGAGAGCTCCTGCCTGCTGACCTCCCTCCCTCAGCGCTGGAGTCTGTGTCGGGGCTGGCCCCCTCTCGACCTCGCTCCTTCCTGGCACGCTCGTCGGGAAAGAGGCTTCCCCGCAAAACCCAGCACGCGCCCCAGAAGGCCATCCTTTTCACTTTTCAGAATTAAATACAGCCATCCGTACCTCCCCTGCGTTGCATTACGTTTTCGAGGATTTAAAATGCCTGTTCGTCACCTGTATGTCATCTTTTCCATTATGTATGACCCATCTCTATATCTCATCTGTATTGCTGTTAAATTGCTTTTCATATTCCCTGCTCCCCTGCGTTGCCTCTAGGTACAGTTTATGGTGGTTTGTGGAAATATGTCTCCAATAATCAAGATTCACTGCAGCCACTACATTAACATCCCATTAACCTTTCAGAAACACACAGGGCAGCACACAGGACGGCCAAATGCAGGCGTCGATCTTTGATTTATTTCTTGTGTAGCTGGTGTATTTTGCTCATTGTACAGGCTGTTCAGGTGGCCCTGCTTGGCGTCTATTTCTGCTCTTTATTGTGTCTCTTTGGCAATGGGCGCACAAACACAGCATTAAAAATTCACCGCGCTTCCTGCTGGGAGCGAGCCGCTGTCTTTCTCCCCCCACAGCTTGTGGACAGAGCCTGCCTCGTCCCGTCCCCTGTCACCGTCGCTGCTTAAAAGATCCGCTCGTCACAGGAATGTCGCCCCAGGGGCTCCCCCGCTCCGCTAAGAACCGTCAATTATTTCCAGCTTTGATAAAGTCCCCGGAGTCAGCAAATATGTGAGCTTCTTCCAGCTTTAAATCTGCGTCGTGTAAACTGATGAGCACCACGCCGCGTGTTCATATTTGCTTACTGTGGCACAAAGTGAATCCCATCTTGAAGACGGTGTTCTGTCCTGTGTGCTCTGCGCTATTGCCCTTGCCCGGGCTGTGGAAGTGGCCCATGTCAGGGCTGTAGGAGGACTCATACAGTAGATCAATGCGATGGGCTTGTGCTCGGAGGCTCTCAGTGAGGGAACAGGTATGGGGAGTCTATCGCGATGGCCCACACTCTTTTCAGGAGAACTGGAGTGTCACACACCAAAAAGTGAAAACGTTTTAGAAATGAGAACAAATGGTTCGCGCCCACCGATCTTAAAAAGATTTAAAATGGATACCCAGTCCCTGCTGGAGCAAAAGTGGGCCCTAAATGTTTTTTTTTCTTCGTGCTCCTGCGTGCAACTGCTGGTTCTGTGGCTGGTTTGTTCCAGAGTCCGCGGGGTGCTCTGTAAGAGTACTCTGAAGTCACAGGAAGACTCCAGCCCGACAGAAGGATCGGGCCACAGTCCAGGCCGCGCGTGATGTACTGAAAACCGCAGCTCAGCGCGCTCCATGCACCTCAGTGAAATGCTGACGCAGGAATTTGTTAAGCAGCTTGAAATTATTTATTCGGTTATATGTGATATTCCCTTGGAAAAACATCTGAAGTTTGGGGATTAAGGGCTGGATTTGTGGATGTACATCTTGTCGAAGATGCATTCTGAAGCTGTCTCACCCAACGTGAATAGAATTTAGTGCA
This sequence comes from Lepisosteus platostomus, assembly GCF_059453375.1. Classification (NCBI taxonomy): domain Eukaryota; kingdom Metazoa; phylum Chordata; class Actinopteri; order Semionotiformes; family Lepisosteidae; genus Lepisosteus; species Lepisosteus platostomus. Next base: position 34,287,581 of record NC_142624.1, read on the forward strand.
ATTTAAATAATAAAATATAGCAAATCCGGTCAATAAGAGCTGTCGGAGTTGCTTTGGGATGGACTCCCATCGGGGCTGCCTGTCTGTTCATTTATAATTATCTGGTACTTATTTCTTGAAAAGCATATTTCTGAGATAAACTCTGCTGCCTATCATTCAAGGAGCGAGTTAGAATCGCAGACACTTTGCTTTTCTTATGTTAAATACACTCACCTTGCCTTCTGGGTCTGAGAAAGGTAAAGATATTCTCCGTCTAACAGGGGAGGACCCCGTCAGTTACACAGAGGCACGCGGCTCCGCGCTGTGGAGTATCGCACCTCTCTCGTTCCAGCCCTCACGCCTGCCCGTGTCTCCTGGCGGAGAGGAAGTGCCGGTGTGCCCAGACTCCCTTGGCTGGACGGAGACGCAGGCTGTGTGCGAGGCCGGGGGGGGGTGGCGGTGTAGTCTTTGATCAAGAGGGCGGATTAAACGCAGAGTGGCAGTCCACCAGCGCGGAGCTCAGCATGGCCGGGCTTCAGTTGCTGAAGAGCCACGGGGAGCAGGGGCCTGACACACACTCGCTGGCCGGCAGTCTCACACACCTGCAGAAACAGGAGAGCCTCCCGCCTCTCTTGGCCTGTCCTTATCTCTCTCTCTCTCTCTCTCCCTCTCGCTGACCCCACAGTGACCCCACCAGACTACGGTGTGGGATAGAAAACGCTGTGATTTCTGTTATACAAAGCCAAAAGCTGCCGACAGGCGCAGCACGAATGGGACTGTGGATAACAGCATTATCGTTCCGAAGTACAGTGATGATGATGATGACTGACCTGGATTTTGTTTCTAATGTGTGGTTGATGTAAAGGGAACAGCACCAGCGATGCGACAAGGGCACAGCACCCTTGCAGGGAAACTGTCCTGCGCTCATGGCTGGGTCACAGTGCTGCGTGATTCCAGGTGCAGCTTCCCTGCTATCCAGCTGGGAATAACCCCGGATCTGCATGCCTATTCCTTGTGGCCCGAAGCACACACCTCCCCACCCCTGTCCTCACCCCAGGCTACCAATCAACCCCCTGCTCTGTGAAAGAGGGGCCGTGGACAGGTTCAAGACCCCTCAAACCTGAGGTCACGCGGACCTTACTGGAATTGTGGGCTAGTACAATCCTTGCCCCTAAATAAACGGTAAATAAACCTTTTATATATAATAAACCAGTTTTTGTATAGTGCCTTTCAAAGTGGCTTCTCAAAGTGCTTTACAGAAAACAGAGAGACGGTGGTGGGAGCTGCAGAATTCAACAAGTACAGCCAGGGTTTGGAATGCAGTAGGACAGCAGAGGGGCCCACACAGAACCCGTTACAAGAAAGTCCTTCTGAGGAGGAAGGCTTCGAGTCTGGGTGTGAAAGCACGCAGGGTGGGTGCCTCTCTGATATCCTTAGGGATAGAATTCCAGGGCTTTTGGGGGCGCAGCAGGAGGTGGCCCATGGAGTATAGACGGCCTAGCGAGGATCGGGAGACTCACGGAGCTCGGACTGAGGCTCCCAGGCTAAGAACAGCAGCGCCTGGTGTGGAGGGGCCACACGCCTCGTGCTGTCACGCCAGCGGTGCGCCCCGAACGTCCCAGCGCTCGCCGTGCTTGTGAAACCCCGGAATCCGACCTGCCAGCCAGCCACGCGGAGAAGGATAATGAGATTATGGTTTCTGTGCAGCTCTTGTGGAGAAGAGGCTTATGTGACAGAGCTCGCTGAGGCTAGTAAACATATTGAAATCCAGCAGTTGTACATTCAGCCTGATACGGATAACCTGGTCTCGCCCTCTCATCCTCTTTGCTTACTTATCTGAAGCTATCCCTCTCTGTGTCGAGAAAGATTTAAAAGTGTTATTGAAGCCTAATTCAATCTCAGAATACACAGAACTACAAACACTGGCCTTTAAAAAAATTCTCTTGAATCCATGAATACTGTAGTTCCAAAAGCACAATGCTACACAAGATTAATATTAGATCCTAAGCAATAAAAAAGCCTGCAGTGCTGTACAATTTTCACTGTTTTATTTCTTCAGGGGACAGGCAGAGTCGGTAGAATAATCTTTACATACAGATAGCTGGTTTTTCTGTCAAAGACCACAGGAAGGAGAAAATCTCCTTATTTTTTATCAATCAGGATAAATAAACTGAAATGCTGAGAGGTTTTCTGTTTTTGAACCCGGCAAACTTCATATCACTGCATTTGGTTTTATGACAACTGATAAATAAAGATCTATAGTAAACAAATGCTAGTAAAATACTTCATCCAACTTTATTACATCAACACTGCTGTGGGGCTATTTTCTTTGTCTACATTTGTGTCTTAAGTAATTCCTGAAGCTCGGGAATGTTCAGTGAATGATGTCTCAACGTCTTTGAGAGCTTGACTGTAATCTATACAGACACACCATTTCCACCGCCATGCTCCAGTCCAGCTTAATTGGGACAATTCCCACTTGTGATATAATTTCGTTTTTACCTCAGCGTGACTTTCAGAATCGAATGCCTCTTCATCTGCTGGAAGAGTGTAAACAGTGACTCGATCTCACTGGTAACCTGGTGCTGAAATGCTTGCATGAGAGACAGGCACACACTAACGTGGCTTAAATCAGCCTGCCAGTAAAACTCACTTTGTAGCTGACATACAGGGGTTTGGTTGTATGATGGCTTTTGTATCTTAAATGTGGCACCAGTCACAATTCAGAATAAGGCCCTGACACAAAACAATTTTAAAATAGTGCTTTCTGGATTTAAAAATAAACGGTTTACTGCTGGTAACATGATGATTACCATGACCGTCTTCAATGGACCATCTCCATCGTCAGAGAACTCTCTCCATCCTTGATAGGTCTTGTCCATTGTCAGTGGGCTCTCTCTATCGTCAGAAGAGATGAACTACCTGCTCTCAGGTCCACCATTCTGAGCACGATGGGGTGGAGGTTTGAACCTGATCTTGCACACCACGCACGACTTAAAAAGGCTAACTTTGTGTATAGATGAGTTACTGTTATTATTACAAATTACATCGCAGACAAGGGCCTCTTTAATAGCCATGTACAAGACAGTTAGAGATCTATCATCTGTGGACTCTCTTCATCATCAGTGGATCGCGACTGGGGAAGTATTTCTGTTTCGTGCTGGAAGAACCTTCAGCAGGCCTCCTGTCGACACGAGCGCGCGACGGGTGACTGAGGCAGGCACACGTTCACTGCGCACTCTGTGGCACACGATCACTGCACGCTCTGTGGCGGGTGCACACGTTCACTGTGAGCTCTGTGGCCCGCGTTCACTGCGCGCTCTGTGGCACACGTTCACTGTGAGCTCTGTGGCACGCGTTCACTGCGAGCTCTGTGGCACGCGTTCACTGCGTGCTCTGTGGCACACGTTCACTGTGAGCTCTGTGGCACACGTTCACTGTGAGCTCTGTGGCACACGTTCACTGTGAGCTCTGTGGCCCGCGTTCACTGTGAGCTCTGTGGCATGTGTTCACTGCACGCTCTGTGGCGGGTGCACACTTTCACTGCGCGCTCGGTGGCACACGTTCACTGTGAGCTCTGTGGCACGCGTTCACTGCACGCTCCGTGGCACACGTTCACTGTGAGCTCTGTGGCCCGTGTTCACTGTGAGCTCTGTGGCACACTTCTCCTTGCAGATCGGCCTGTACAAATCAGTACAGGAGGTTACCTTCAACAGCCAGTCTGTGGGCCAGTCACCTGCTGGGGCAGTCCTCTGGCTGAGCCTTTACATACAGCTTCTGCATAGAGCTCCCACTCAGCGGAGACCTGGAGACTGGAATATTTCAGCCACCTATAAAATCCACTCTAGAGCTCAGCAATAACCATCCTTAGATAAGACGCTGAACCACGTGCTGCTTGCCTACTGTACCTTGCTGTCCAACTGAGTATCACAGTGCACATATACAGTACAGCACCACTGAGACAAGAACTGGAGAAATGTTGCAAATGAGATACGAGCAAGTCACCAACTAGAATGTGAGTAGTTCATTCCAGACCCCCGAGACTTACTGCGAGAAGTGCACTGCATCTCCATTTTTCTAGATTTTAAAGCAGTTCCACTCTTGTTTTCTGTCACGTTGACTGCAGAGCCTAAAGTCGCCCTTCAGGTGAGCTACGGTACGCCAGCATCATTTGTTACTGACGAGACTGAAACCGAATCCTGTGCTTGCTCCTCTTCGGCAATTGCCTTTTCACAGCAGCAATTAACTGAGCGTGAGGACAGTGATTGTGTGCGAGGGCCAGGGTGCAGGGGGCTCAGTAACTTGTGAAGTGCAGCACATCTCAAACCACTTACGTGGCCCCCCCCCACCCCAAAAAACCCCAACACATCATCACCTCGCAATCGGCCAGTCGTGAGACACACAGCGCTCAACAGTGGGACACACGTGAGGGATCAGGCAGAAACTACTTTGTTTACGCCGAGGGAGGTGGGAGTGTGGAACAAGCTAACCGGTAGCTGGTGCCCCAGCTTCTTTCAAGAGACAGCTGGATGAGACCAGTTACTTGCCACTCACCGAGCCAACAGGCCACACCGCCTCCTCTCACTTCCAGCCTCGCTCTCTTTAAAACCTTAACTGTTTATAAACTTCAAACACATGTATTAACTTTGCGTTTGCTGTGTTTTTTAGGGGCTTCACACTACAATAATCCAAGTAAGGAGCATTTTTGGCACTCTGGAAGTTGTTTCGTACTAACTAAATAACAGTGTCCTTCAAAGGGCCTCGATTTCTTTCCATTTTGGGATAAACAGCAGGAGAAGCTCCCGCCGCTGATTCCACAATACGGGTGCCGTTTCCTGCGCCGAGAGCAGGCTGCGGGATCCCGTGGGAGGGGCTACTAATGAGCGACCGGCCTCTTTCCACAGAAGCCCCACGTCCACTCCGGGGACGCACGGCAACTCGCTGCTGGCGTTTCCCACGGACGGGACGGCTGTCCTCGCGTTGCGCGCCGGCTCAAATCGTGAACTCCGCGACGCCGGGCGGAACGGTGCGAGGGGGAGAAAAGTTCAAACTTGTTTTCGACCATGTTTTGAGTTTCCACCGACTGAGACTCCTGTTGCTCTTCTCCTTTCCCACGAACTCGCTTTCTCAGTGTGCGAGCGAGCGCCGCTTCGGCGCTTATAAACCCCTCTAAAAATAGCTCGCCTTTCACTGCCATGTATGGCACGACTGACAGCAGGCGTCGGCCAATCACAGGGCCCGGTCCTCGCCTGGCTCCTCCCAGACGTCCTGTTTGCACCGCCCTCATTGGTCGCCAGTGAGATCATCAACCCTATTTACCGTATATGGTCACGCACGGAGCTGATTGACAGCCGAGCCAGCCGCCCGCCCCCCTCTTCCCTCCCTCCCAGTCCGCTGGCTGTGCTGCGCTCAGTAGAGTGCTACTTTGCTTGCTGAAGCAGAGCAGAGGGAAAAAAAAAAAATGCAACCTGGAATTTTAAAGAGCAAAGATTGCAATCTGGCAATGCGGAAATAGATGGACGTTTCATGTCACCGAGCTTGTATCCCTCTCCCGGACTGAAGACCCGGAGCGATCAGACCAGAGACGGGAATTGTATTTTAGGGACACTGGCTGTCTTGTGATTGTTTTAACCTCTTCACTTCGTGCTCATTATCTGTTTGTTTTGGTACATCTATGCCTACATTCTTCCTTGCTGGTGGACAGCGCTCACAGCCCTGAAGACTCTGCATTGTTTGCCTCGACCATCACTCACACTTTAAAATCCAAGTGTGTGTTTTTTTTATCTCTCTCTTTTTATTTATTTTTTATTTTTTCTGGTGCGTGCGTGGATCAAAAGTCGTTTTTTCTGCCTTTTTTTTTTGTTTTTTTTCCCCCCTGTGCCGTACCGAGCATCAACATGGACGTATTGGCGAATTACAGTATTTTTCAGGAACTGCAGCTCGTTCACGACACCGGCTACTTCTCCGCGATGCCTTCGCTAGAGGAGAACTGGCAGCAGGTGACCAGCCTCTCTTTTTCCTTACGTTACTGTAACTGTTACTGGAGTCGTTATTGTGCAGCACCGGCGGGCTGTCTTGAGCGCTAGCTCAGTGCCGGGCTGCGGGGAAGCCGCTCGGCGGTGCCTGTCGTTTGCTCCGGCGAGATAAGCGATCATCGCCGCCCCCCCCGGTTTCAGCGCTGGTCCCCAGCCCGTCGCGCTGCGATGCTGCGAGCAGCCGAGCCGACTGGCGGTCTGTCTCTCCCGTCTCTTCGCTGCCGTTTCCGTTCGTGTTTTTTTCCAGACAAAAGCCCAAGTTACAGATTGTCAGAGACGCTCGGTCCACTGGTGTTCCTGTGCTGGCGGTGCGTGTTGTTGTTGGGTTGTTTTTTTTTTAACTTAGTGGTGACTGTAAAGGCACGGGGGTGGTGGGGGGGATCTGTCAGCCGTTCTCTGGAAGGGGGGGGTCTACAGTCAGTCATAACGGTGAAACGAAATGTCAAGACCCTCAGTGCTCCCGGTGATCATTACACAATTGTGTGGTGTGGTGTGGTGGTGGTTGTTGTTGTCTTTTTTAAAAGAATGTCAGTACGTTGAAACAATACGCGCGCAGGGGACTGAAATCTGGAGATGTCACTGAAAGTCCGGTACAGACCGTCTCGTCGCTTCTGCGCTTGGTTTGGCGCTTTTCAGAAACGGGGCAGCGCAGCGTGTTTCAAAAAAAAAAAGGCTGAGGTGGTGGTGGGGGTCAGGTTAAAAGATTGGGGAAGGTTCACGGACGGATTGTCAACCCGTGTGACCCAGACCCGGGCTGCTCCGGTGTGGCACCGCGAAAGGACGCGGCTGCATTTGGACTTTTTACTCTCGGCGTTGGGACAGACGCCTCTCCGCGTTTTGATGCCCCGTCAGTAGTACAGGCTTCCCGTTCCCTGGCAGCATGTCTCTGAACGAACCGGACCTGCGTGTCCGTGTCCGTGTGTGTGTGGATGAGCGTGTTTGTGCGCCGGTGCTCCGCGCGCCTGCCACCTGTGCTCCGCGTGCGCTCCTGCGTGTGCCGGTTTAGCTCGAGCGCATCCCGGCGAAGAAAAATAGAGAGATGACAAAAACAAAGAAACGGGACGATTCTCTGTTCTCTGTTCAGAGTTTGCTCGCTGTGCCGCAGGGTCCCCCCAAACGGGATGTGTTAGAAAGTTGTGTTCTCCTCAGAGGGGATAATCTCTGCAGAATTGCCGTTCGTTTGTGGGGAAAAAAAGAGCTTTTTGACCCGGGAAAGAGCATGTGCGATGATCGATTTCTTCCATGACAGCGCTGTCTGTGTGAGGTGGCCGTGCCGGCTCTGCTGTGCGGAGGCCGTGCCGGACCTCGGCGGGGGTTGTGTCCGAATGGCGTCCACGCCAGGGTCAGGACGGTGCGGCCGGTGTTGGTGCCGGCGGAGGCTGCGCCGGTCCGGTCCGGTCGCGGAGCTCCCAGATGCCTTACTGCTCCACGTGTTGCTGTTTTATTTTTATTTTAATTAAAAAAAAAAAACCTTCAGGTGCCTTCTTTTTTTAAAAAGCATAATTAAAAAAATTCTGCAAAAAAAAATAGCAAGTTCCGCTGGCCGTTAGAGACGACACCATCTTCCCATCTTCCCGGAGGACAGGGCGCGGATATGCCCCGTTGGACCGGGTTCGACCGTGTGCGAGCACCCCTTTGTCTCGGGGTTCCCCACGGAAGAGATCCAGGCTTTTCCAGCCCCCGTTACAGAAACGCGTTACAGCCACCAGCCTTGACCAGCCTTGACCACAGCCTCTGAGGCCGTTGCCGGGATGAGAAGGCGACTTAATTTGTTTGTTTTTTAAAAAAAAATAAAACCCTGCGATGCAGCACGTGGAGCGGGGGGCTGATGGAGAGGCCGGCGTTCACGGTTCATACTGGTACATGATGAGGAGGACGCGTCCATCGCCCCACGGACCTCGGGCGGCTGCAGGAACGGGGGTGTCGGGTTTGGGGGCCATTTCGCCAGGAGTCCAGGCGGGTGGAGCCGTCCCAGTGGGCCGGCCTGTGATGAAGTCTTCAAGACTGACAGACAGGGGCCCCCCCGTCCGCCGCGGGCCAGAGACTGCGCCTCCGCTCGTCGCCGGCGCGGCTCTCCGCAGGGGCAGGCGTCGTTTATCCCACCTGCCCGTCCAGTCTGCGGCTGCCAGCCCTGCGTTAGAGACTCGAGCAGCAAAATACATTTTAAAAAGTCACTTATAGGGGATGAGAGTCGAGTGGCCTAATTTGTCGGCAAGCCGCGTGACTCTCTCTCTCTCGGTGAAGGCGAGAGGCCAGCAGGTTTTCATACTGTCCTTACCCTGGCCATCGGCCCTCCTGTACTGGTGTCTCTCATTTCATTCCCAGTTTCCTGCCCGAACCGCGCCTGGGTAGCGGGGAAGAGGAAAATGGGTCATCCCGTTGTCTCTTTGACTCCGCCGCACGCTCGAAACTGCGGCGCTGGTTTTTTTTTTTCATCCCTGACCTGGACATCCCTGATGTGTTCGCGGATCTCATGCTCTTTACAATCGATTGCTGCTCTGGTCGATTCCCCCCCTCACGTTCCGGTTGGCAGCTAACAACGCGCAGTCTTTCCCCCTGCATTTCCGTACCGCAAGCAGGAGGGAGACAGCGGGGTGTCGCGGGGTTCGGCGGTGCGGCCCGGGTTCTGTCAGCGGGCTGGCGTTTTTGGCTTTACAGGGCCGCGGCGTGCTGTGGGTCACGGCGCAGGTAGCTGGCGGTGCTGGCGAGGCCTGCTCCTTGTTGGGAGTGTCTCTGGAATGCGTTTCCGCAGTACCGCAGGCAAAGAAGGAGACGGCGTTGTCAGTTCCCTGTTCCCCGAGGCTCTGGTTTGTTACTGTACCACTGTTTACGCAGTTTAGGCAAAAGGAGGACCTAGAGGCCCAGATATCTTTTCTGTGGAATGTAAATACCTCTCTGGAAGGCAGCTCACCTTCCTCGCGGGTACAGGCGCTGTGCTGCGGACAGAGAGCTGGGAGCAGCGCTCACTTGGTGTGGTTTTACACTGGACAGGTGCAGATGCTGAGCTGTCGGCCCACAGGGGTGGTCAGGAGTCCTGCTGGGGGCCGTCTGGGGAAGGGCTGGCGTCGGATTGGGTGGAAGGAGCAGGAGCTGGGTTTTAGTGAGCCGGACTGTGCAGAACCGGGGTTTCGTGGCCCAGCTGTGGCTTTTTGGGGGTGCCTCGTTGAGGCTCGCGGGGAGCTGGTCAGTCAGCGATGGGGTTGAATCCCCCACACCCCGCCAGCTTGCTCTGCACATCTGGGATCCCCCACTGCTGCTGGTGCTTGGCTGTGAGTGAATGGTCACTGAGCCGTTGTCATCCTCAGCGCCGCCCCTTCTGAAGAAGGGGGGGTGTGCGCTCCAGAGTGAGTGGGCAGAACTCAGGCCGCTGGTCCTGGGAGATCCTCTCGGTTTCGGGCCAGCCTTCGCCGCTGCCCGCAGGAGAGCGCTGCTCCATGCGAGGTGCCCTGCGGAGGATGATTGTCGCCGCGACACCGTGCGTGCCCCCCGCTCCCCCCCGCTCCCGGGCTGCAGCCCCCTCGTGCGCCAGGCGCCCTGGGCATCCCGCACGCCCGGAGCAGGGAGCGGCAGCTGAGTGTCCTGCCCCACGGCGCTCATGGGGCCGAGGGCACCTCGCTCTGGCCCCTGCCCGGAGCGTGCAGCCTGACTCACTGTCCCCGGGCCGCGCGCGGTGCAGTTCCTCTTGGTTCCTGTTATCGCGCGGGACCTGACCTTTTCGCCTCGTCGGAGGGGCGTCTCCCTGCCGCGTCTCCCTGCCGTATTAAAACGAGCAAGGCCGCACACGCTGGAGAGCATCTGCCTCAGGCCCTGCCGGGAGAAGGGGTTCGAGTAACGGTTGCCGATGGGAGAGGTTTGTGCTAGCGCGGTCTTTTTAAACCCAACAATTACGGTAATGCTAAAAACTGCCAAAGGGGGCGCTCTTCCGCGCCAGAGGCACATCCCCGGAGCACGTCAGTGTTTCCACAGGCACCGCGGGGAATTAAATATGTGCTGGAGGGCTCTGCCCACATCGAGCCTCCTTGGCGGGGAGATGCACACTGCTGCACTCCCTCCACAGCGTCTCTGGGGGGCCCCCACACGCTAACCCTGCACCCCAGGCGTCGTTTGGACGAAGGGGTACGTGGCGCCCAGGCCTTGCGTGTTCCCTCTCGGACGAGGGCGAGAGGGATTCTCACTGCGTCGGGACGCGCTGGCATTGCCGCGCCGGAGCGTCCACGATAGACGCGTTGCGGGAGTTCTCGAGAAACTGGGGTCGGCCTGACTGACGGAGCGTGATCAGCCTGCGGAGAGCGGGGGCGCAGTTTGTAACCTCTGATTAGCAGGGGTGGGCTGTTGTGGGATGTGCAAGGGTCACAGGTCAGACGGTGTTCGCCAGGCACATCACTGGTCACGAGTACACCTCAGTCAGTCACCGTAGGAGGTGATGCTGTAGCGCTGTGTACCTTTTCCTGCACTGTCTTGCTGGATTTGAACCTGGGTTTGTAGGTGTGTCTATCCCCGAAGGGCTACCGGAGGAGCTTAGATTGAAGGAAATCGGGTCTCTGAGTCTTTTGGGAAAAGGAACCAAAAAACGCTTCAACCGTTGGACAGGGAGGGGAGAGCCCATCCTCACGACCGAGGGGTTGCGCTGTCTTTTGAATTCCCAGGGAGAATCCTGCTGGGTGCCCCATGGTACATAGCTGAGATTAGCGTTAGGGTTGCTGGGCTCCCCAAGATAGAGCATCCTCTGACACGTGTCCTCAAAATATTCAGGGTTCAGGGTCTTCAGGGTCCACAGCGAGACAGCAGCCAGAGGGCACTGCAGGGACTACGGGAGAATGCACTTAAACTCGAGAACAGGAGGGACGTCTTCGCACAGAGGGCAACACAGAGGTGTTGAAGCCAATACCCAGAAATGTCTGGATGAGATCAATTGGCTGATAACTAATAACTACCAAGCTCTCCACCAAATGGGCTGAATGGCCTCCAGTGATTTGTGATGTAACAAGTAGGTACTGATCGCCTGTGTCAGCGACCGTCTTTGTAACGTTGGGCACAGTGGTGTCATCAGGGCCGGAGGCAGGTGGAAGGACCCCAGGCCTGTCACTGGCGTAGCTTTCTGAAAGATCAAGCTCTGAGTTTGGTGGAAAGCAGCAGAACATTTCTAAATCTTTCAGGTGACTTCGTCCCCAGACAGTTTCACAGTTTCTGGAATTAACCCACGGCGGTTTTCCTTCCAGCACCTGTATTTCTTTTGTTTTTTGTTTTTTATATTTTTGTCGCTCTCATATAAAAAAAAAAAAAAGAACTTAGCAGCCTGCCAGATCAGAGGTCCCTCCTGCAACGTTTGTAGAGCAGTTTCATGAATAATAGATTTCGGTATCATCATTATTTTTAGTAGCTTAAGGAGACATTCCTGGAAGAGCTCCTGAATGGGGGCTCTGTGTGCAGGTTCCTGCTGTGTGCTGAACTTCGTGTGGGTTAGCTCATCTTTATGGATCAGCTCCCCAGCTCCGCACACCAGAGGGGGAAATGGAGCTCCCATATTGAATGTGCGTTACAGCAGAAGGCCGATTAAATGCTATGACAATCCGTGGCTTCTATTGAAAACCGCTGTTAGAGGACTTCAGAAGCTTAAAGGGAGTGTGTAATTTTTCCTTTATAGATACAGTACATAACCTTCACACAGGCTCATTCTTAGCTGCACTTAGCACTTAGCTTTCATTCTTAGGCAGTGTGGTGGCTCTGTGGCTCAGGATCTGCGCCTGTGGCTGAGAGGTTGCCGCTTCGTATCCCGCGGCCGGCAGAGGAATCCTACTCCATTGGGCCCCTGAGCAAGGCCCTTCACCCCAACTGCTCCAGGGGCGCCGTATAAAAGGCTGACCCTGCGCTCTGACCCCCAAAGCTTCTCTCCCTGTCTGTGTGTCTCATGGAGAGCAAGCTGGGGTCTGCGAGAAGACAGATTCCTAATACAAGACATTGTATAGGGCCAATAAAGGGATCTGGCCATCATAGGACTGCTGTTTGGGTTACAGAAGGAGGGGCAGGCGTTATCTCCTGAAACAGAGTGGTGCCCCAGAGTCATCCCCGGCTGCGACGGGACTGTGGGAGGCCGGGAGGCGGGGAGGCTGTTGTGAGGTTGGTCGGGTGGAAGTTCCCTCATTAGGGAAGAAAGCAATGAGGGGCTGAGTGTGGGAGAGGTACAGCCGCCTGGTGATCAGGTTGAGGTCGTGCCGCCCGGCATGAGCTGACTGAGGCCACGGTTATTTTTACTTTGTCGCTCTGACTCCACGGGGCTGCAGTGCCGGAAAATAAGGGTTGCTTGCGATGACCCTGCTTCTTAGCAACAGGAGTTGCCAGGGATACTTGGTTATGTGGAAGCATGCTCAGCTCGGTGCTCAGTGCTCAGTGCTCAGTTCCTGGCGGGACAAGTCATGGTGATAAGTGGTGTGGATTGGTATGAGTCACAGTGCCAGAGATGTCGGGCAGAAAGGGGAATGCCGCTGTAGTTCTGGAAGTTTTCCCAGGTGCAATACCCGTGTCCTTTCCTGTGCTCCTGCAGCAGAGGTGACAGACAGACGGCACGCCGAGGTTTGACCTGTCAGTCCGGCCCGGGGCGCCGTTCAGACCACAGCGAGGGATGATGGGATGGGCCACATGTGGGCACACCCCCCCAGCCACACGTCGTATCTAGTGTCTGCTCGGACGCCGGACAACAATTTATTTCCTCCTCTGAAACGGCACTGCACCTCGGGCACACTGCAGATGCCCTGCTGAAAGCGCGGATCGGATTTGTGGTCACAAAGCAGTGACCCCACGGTTTAGGAGAAGCTGAAATGGTGCTGCGCTGTGTTGAAGCTCTGTCAGAACTGAAGGAGCAGTAGCTTCTAGATGCCACCCGTTTTATTCATCAGACATTACGCTGTACTTCCTGACTCGAGCCATGTGCGTGGTATGCACAGCTCATATGCAAACCCAGCACTATTTGCATATGCTTTCTGTAGTCTTGATGCTGTCCTTGTGCCCTGGCCCTCATCCAGCCTCGCACTGTGTCAAGAGTGTTTGCATATTTCCTCTGCCAGCGATCCTGCCTTTCAGCGCGTTGCGTGCCAGCACAGCTCTGTGCTTGCTGAGGACCAGGTTAATTCAGGGTGAAGACGTGAAATGAGAATGTGCAACTGGAACGATTCGGATTCCATTGTCTGTGGGGGGGGATGGGGGGGGGGGAGAGAGAGAGATGGGAACAGCACCCTCTGTCTTCTGCCCCAGGAAGCTTCTTCTTCTGCACCTCGGGGTGCAGCTGGGGCCGTGACGAAGGCGTGATTCTGCACCTGTGCGGTCGCCCCTCTCGGTCCTGGAGAGCCCGGCACGGAAAGGAGTGTGGGGATTTCGAAACAAATCGGAAAGGCCTTCCTTTAACTGGGCACCACGCTGCAGGTGGAGGTGTGTGTGTGACTGTGAGATCGCGGGGGGGGCAGTGGGTCAAAACCACGTCCGGGGGCGAGAGGGGAGAGGGTGGATTCGTAAAAATCTGCACCCCTTTTTTACGGCTCTGGCCGGTAGAGCTCCTGTGTTGCGTAGCCCCTGTTGGAGCCGAGGGGAGAGGATGGGGGCCGAACGAGCCGCCCACACATGGTTTATTCGACCGTGTTTTCCGGGCTCCGGTTCGGCTCGATTTATAGGCTGCTCACGGAGAGATTAATGGGCGCCTTTTCCAAAACATGATTACCTTGGCAGCCGCCTGGGTTCCGGGCGCTCGCTGCCGTTGAGTTATTATGGGGAGCGCGGCGCGAGGAGCCCGCTGCCGCGGGGGACGTTGAGCTGTGCCCAAGCTATGTGGGTCAGCAGCTATTTTCATCCGTGATGTCATGGCGAATGCCCGTGGGACAGCGCCAGCGGAGCCGGAACAGGGCCTGTCTCCGGATCGGCGCTGCAACCGCGCTGCGGGCACAGCGCACTCTCTCCGACAGGTTCCCCGGTGCTCGCGTGCCAGCTCGTTCATTCAGATTTTCAGTGGTTCGGATTTTTTTTTTTTATTATTGTCATTGGAGCGTTAATTCCGGCAGAGAGGAATTACAGGTTGCAGGTGTTTGGCGCACGTCAGGCAGCCAGTGGCAGCGATCGTGTGCCAGGGACCTCTTGTGCCAACCGTGGTTTTAATGTGTTGGCTGCTATATGACCCCTGACCCCTGACCCCTGACCCCCGACCCTTGACCCATGCCCCCTTGGCCTCTCTGGTCAGGATGAATGCCTGTTCCTGAAACAGAACCCCCTCTCCTGTCTGTTGTCCTTGTGGCATAAGCATTGTCTCGGGGGGGGGCTGTGGGGTCTGGTCTCCCTGGCTGACAGCCCTCTCGAGAGTATCAGCGCCATGGACTGGCTGTGCACACTGCTCCTGCAGGCACGGCTGTCACCCTGCCCTGCCTCTCGTATGGAGACAGGAAGGGCAGAGGATGTGCCAGTCTTATTGGCATGCACAGCCTTACCCGTCAGAGGCTGGCCTCTGCCCATCGCCGTGACAGGGCCGCGCAGACCCAGCGGGGAGCCCTGTCTCTCTGACACGGCCAGTCCAAGGCCGTCTGTCAGACGCTGAAACTGAAACTGACGCGACCCCTGCCTTGAGTCACTCCGCATGCCAGAGTCGCCGCAGTCTAGAATAACAGGAGCTGGGAAATTCTAGACCGTTAAACAGAGCGGTAATGCTAAATATAAAGATGGTTTGAAAAAGAAGTCATTCACAGTCGCCCCAGTGTGAAACATCTGCTGTATCGCCAGACGATCAGCAGTTAACTTCACTGATTGAAAGATCCTAAAGCCGTCTTGTCTCATTTGCCTAAGAAAGGCAGAGGGGCGTCTCTTATTGCAGGCCTTCCTCACAGTGGTGCTTCAGGGTCATTCCTCACAGTTGCCGCTGACTGTGACAGAGTGCCAGGCTTCCCAGCTCCTTTTCAAGCGATCCCAGCCGAAGCGTCTTCTTCCGCTCTCCCCCTGAGAAAGGTCGGGAGCTGCACGCCCGAGGTCACCCCGGCCTGACGGCGGGAGTGTAAGGGGATACTGCATGCGCGTGAGTCAGGCAGGGCTGGTTCGTCTGTCTCAGGTGACCTCCCTGCCCGGCCCGCCGCTGGGGGGGGGGAAGCGGGTGAGCTCATCGTTTCGCTGAAACCGTGTGACGGTGCGCCTGGCTCTACGGTCTGGGATACTGTTAATCATTCACAGCCCATGCCGGTTCCCGGAAAAGGCCAACCTGTATTTTCCTTGCAGATTCGGTGCACGTCAGTGCCAGCTCAGCGCGGGCTGAGTGTTTGATTCCTAAACACGGCGGGCGCCTTGCGTGACCCCTGACGCTGTACTGCTGAGGCAGGGCCGAGACGGTCGTCGGGACTCGATTGATGAGTTCTGACCCGGTCCTGTGCAGTGTCCCGGGGCACCGATTGGTACTCCCAGCACAGGATCTGTTGCAGTCAGCCTGGGAACCAGTGGAGGTGTCAGGATGGGGGGTTTCGCAACCCCGTCTTTCCCTGCAGACTGTCCTGGTTGCAATCCCAGCAGCTCTCACCGTGTCTCTCTCTTGCCTTGACGCTTTCGGAAATTTGAGATTTCCCTGCCAGGGGGAAACGGCTGGTTCACCAGTTCACACCGGTGCATGTTATCATCCCTCGGGCTGAGATCGTGGATACCGGCGCGTGAGGATATGGCTTGGCTTAGCTCAGGGTGCTGCTCTTTGTGTCCTGTCCAGCCTGGGGACAGTAAGTGGACACGCTTGCCCAGAGCACGGAGCCCGCCTGGCCTGTGACGTAGCGCAGGCGGTGATACTCTCAGAGCTGAGCTTGCACACCTGTGCCGCTTCCAGCCCTGAAGCAGTGTGTCACATGGACACAGCCGAGCCTGCTGGTATCAGCTTTCGCTCTGTGTCAGGACCGTTCAGGTACACGGTATGAGTCATCGCTATCTGCGGTGATCGCCTGATTTGTAGTGTCAACAATTACAGAGGGACTCGGCGGAAAGAAAAAATGAAAGCATTTGTAATCCTTGAGTTCCTCTTCTGACTTCTGACCAGGGTTTATGATGTATCAGCACAATTATAGATTAGATCAGTCCAAAGGAATGTTAACGACGTTTGTGACCTATTTTCTGACCTATCCTAATTTTTCGAAACTCTCTTGAAAAGGATAACAAATTATTTTATCCCTCTTGTAAGACCTAGTGGTTTTCTCCACGTAACTAATTACCATTCCAGAAGGTAAATAAAGTGTATGATTAACAGTGATTTATGTGCACTTTGCTTGTCATCACAGGAGTAATTTTCCCTGATGGAATATCAAACCACTTATTACAAACTTACTTTGAAATGTAGCTGGTGTTTCAGCTCAGTACCCAGACAGTGGAAACTCTTTTTTATCTCATGAGCACAGCTAAGGGAATTATTGGACTTTCCACTCAGTGCTACTGCAAGCAGCTCTTGAATTTGGCATGTATTTCAGTCCATTTAGTCCCTTTGCTAGTCAGCAGTTAACTGATCCCAGAACCTCATCCAGCCGTTTCTTCAGAGAAGTCAGGGTATCAGCTTCAACAACATGACTGGGTAACTTGTTCCACACCCTCACAACCCTTTGTGTAAGGGGGTGCCTCCTGTACTCGCTTTTGAATGCACTTCCACTTCTCTTGCATTGGTTTAGAAACCTGTAGTAAATTAGATTCAATGGCGTAGTTATCACCTCCCTGGCTGCCTGGGGTTAGTGCTGAGCTAAATCTGGGCACAGCAGGCTGTGCTGTGAACTGGCTCTCGTGAGTCTGCTCCCAGGGCCCAGAACATGACTCCTGCGGAGACCATGTGGGCCGTTGCCATGAGAACACCCCTCCATGCTGGCTGGGATCTGCTGGGATCCCAAAAGTGGGAAAAGCCTGAGAGACTGATTCCCATGGAAGGAGAAGTAGGATCAACAGGGAAGTACCGAAGAACTGACTTTGCTCGTTCTTGAATGTTGATTGCACGAGAGGCTGAGGTTATGATTCCTGCCGATTCTGAATTGCTGAGATCCACATTTCCGTAGCCTGTTAGGGGGGGTGGTGGCCGGTGGAGGAAATGACTGAGGATCTGGGAGAATTAAATGCCCCACGCTGGGAAAGAACCCGAGAGCCGAAACATTGGAGCTATACAGGACTTTTATACAGGTTTTTTTAAGGAAAACAAGTAATGAAGATATTTTTAGATCACAGGCATTATAGCATACGTACATTTGATTCCATGTTGAGTGACAGGCCCATCATGTAGGCTGTAATGTCCCGCGTGCCTGCTGTTGGAGGGCAGAAGTCACATGACCGAGGGGCAAAGCTCTTCTGCTCTCATTGTTGCTGCTCTCTGCTTTGTGCTGTGTAAAGGCTGCTTCTGTCCGGAGGAGACAAAAGACCAAACAGGATGAGTTCCCAAGTTTGTTTTCCACTCGCGCGCAGACGTTTCCTCCTTTCCAACTAGTTAGAAAACAGCAGTGTCTCTTGCAAGATTTCAGCTTTTATGCCGGTAGGCGTCCACATGTACGTTAGATTCTTCGGCGGGGCAAATTGCTTAACGTCTCCTCCCTTTTGCTGTAGTTTTGAAAACAAAAGCATGTTTAAAAATTCCTCCTATTCTGCCTTTATTTTATGTTCAAGATTGCAGTTCCTAAGCAGCACAGTGTGGTGCAGAGACTCCCTGTCTTAACACCCTGCGAACAAAGAGCTGGCGGCTCAAAAGAAGGTGATGCTTGTGAATAACATGCCTTCTGCGAAGAACAGTTAACCGCCTTGACCTTGACCTCCTCGTCTGACGTGATTTTCACAAAGAGTAACACAGAAAGACTCTCAATACAGAACTCAAGGCTCCAGTCGATGTGCGTCTATTGAAAAGCTACAGGTCAAGATACAGATCAAGGCGATTACAAATACAGTATCACAGTAGATCCTGTTCATTGTTAACCACGTGAATTTCCCTCACCTGTCACCTGGTGAGCACGCTTACTGCACAGCCAGCACCTGACTGGCCCCTTGCGGACTCTCCCAGTTCCACCACACCCGAGTAACCTTTCCTACGCCCAGAATCGAAACCCAGGACTTACGCTTTGTTGCCACAGACTGTTAGACGGGCGCAGGATCTGTATCCAATCGTCACGACCAGGGACCGATACAAGTGCCACTCTTCTTCGGCCTGCTCTGACGGGGACCGTGGTGAAGACACCCCAGGAAACGGCCCGTTCGTCTCGCGGCTGGTGTCTCCCAGTTTTAAGGGGGGATGTCAGGAAATCCCTGGAACACGGATCTCATCAGTGGCCCCTGCCGTTGATTCCCAGGTGTCCGGAGGTGTTTTAATCACTTCTCGCGCGATGCTCGGCCCCGGGGTTCGCTGCCGTTCCAGCGCGCCTGATGCCCGTGAGTGGGAGGGAGGTACGGGGGTGGCGCACTGCGGCGGCTGTGGGTCAGCGCCTGCGGAAGCTGAGCTCTTGCCCTCGTTTTCCTGCGGAGGCTGACAAACCGCAATCCATCAGCGTCGCTCCGGAACGGCCCCCGAGCTGTTGCTTTCAGACATCCCCCGTCGTGATCTGACACACCTGACACTCGGGGAGCCAGGGGGGCCCGTCCGCTCGCCGGGGGAGACAGGGGCCCCGAGAGACGACGCTGCCCCGATCACAGGGTCTGCGATCCCACACGCCAGGCAGGGGATCTTCTAGGCCTCAACCTCAAGAGCAGGACTCGGCCTTCCCAGGCGTTTTCCAGACTCTGAAGGTGCCAAGGCGAGCAGCGCTAAGACAGCGATAGAACGCGCAGGACTGAGATTTGTACAGGGTTCTTTTGGCTACAGAAAATGGATGCCTTTGTCTGTGGTATGGCTGCGAAAAAGAAAGAAATGGGGTAGTTTCTTCAAAAGTGGGGGGCGTACTGTAGGAGGGTAGGGCTGATACTTGTCATTTCCATAGGTCTGTTAATTTAATAGTCAAACAAGGTCTAGATCTTGAGAGTGAGAACAGAGAACAGGAAAGGAGAGCCGTGTGTTTATCGTTCTTTTTTATATTTATGCACTTGTTAAAATGTGTACCTCGCTGCTTTTAGATGCACTGTGTGTCGTCCCTGTTGGAAATCAAACTCTTGCCCAGAACATTGCATTGTGTGGAATTCAGTCCTCGCAAAGAAACAAAACACTCCTGAAGCACAGGTCTGCACAGAGAGGAACACATGCCAGGCCTCAAGTCTCAGAAGAGCACTGGGGCCTGGTGCACTAGATGAGCTTGTTAGAAAGAGTTTCCTGTATAGATCCAGGAGAAAAATACTCCAACTGAAACAATGAGAAAACTTCTTTTGGGTACAGAGTGCCAATACATTTGCCTGCAGCTTTAAATATGCTGTTGTGACTGATATTTTTATAGAGAATTTCTTATGGGAGCGCATTTTGTGGCCCAGAATGAAGGTTTGCGATCTGTCCGGCTCAGGTGACTGGTGGGAAAAGCTGCAGAAGAGATGCCGTTCAGCTCATGTAGCTTCTGTTTTTTAAGAGCTAATCCTCCAGCCTGTTCTTGAAAGAAGTCAGGCTATTGGCTTACGCATGAGAGCCCCAGCCCTGTATACAGATGTACGTGTGCAAAGGAAGGGGTTTACTCTCCTGATTAAAGACTGCGCCAAGGACACGAGCTGGGCCCTTCAGTCAGCGCGCTGGGGGGCCTCGGGAGACTCTTTCCTGAGAGGCTGTTGTCCAGAGAGGCCGTTGTCTGGACAGGCCAGGTTCCCCCTCATCCTCAGTGATCAGGCTCCTACCCACAGTTCCTTTTCCCCTCTCTGCTGGGTGTAATCCGGCCCCTCTGGGCAGGCACACAGCTATGACATAACTTCCCGCCGCCGATCGGTACAGTAGGATAATTTTAGCGGATGGGAATGTACAGTAGCTGCCCTGTTAATGGGCAGCGCTGAGTGTGGAGGCATGTGCTGGCCGGGGGCCGGGAGTCTGAGGCTCTGAGAGACTGGCGAGAGAGGAGCGTGTTCCTGTCATCAAGCCCTGGCTGCCCTGTGCTGCCCTGGCTGCCCTGCGAGTTTCGACTGCTTGCGACTGGCGGTCGTCGGGGTGCCGAGGTCCTGCACTGGGCAGCGTGCCTGTGGCAGACCACCGCGACAACTGTGGCCGCGCAGAAGTGTGTTTTTAAAAGGCGGATTTTGTTTTTGCGTCGTACCATCTTCAGGCGGAGCAAGGGCGTCTGGCTCCCGACAGGAAGGTCCCGGGTTCACTCCCAGGTACACCGCTTGCTCTAATTCCTTCCAGACGGCTCCCAGGTCCACTCAGCCTGCTTTCCCAATGAGTGCCGGGGGTTAATCCATCCGGGGGTAACAGGCTGCCCGCAGCGTGGTGCTGACCCCATCACCTCCGCCTCCAAGAAATATGGTCCCCCTTGCCCCCCATTCCCCCATGAGCCTTGATGGCCTGAAAAGGGACCTTCCCACCTGTTATCTCCAGGCCCACTGGGAGTCTGCTCTTGTGTTGGGCGGGGGGTTCACTGGGGGCTCGAGGGAATGGCATCCTAGCCAGCCTGTGACCCCGCCACGGGCAGCCAGGAGAGAAGGGGCTCGTCTGTGTCCGGGTGGGAGTGTGTCCGTGTCTGTGCGGGACTGTCCCGGGTGTATCCTGCCTTGGGCCCGTTGCCCGCTGGGATAGGCTCCGGCTCCCAGTGTCCCCGAATTGGATGAGGCATGCCTGGAACTAGACCTGCGGACCTGAAGTCTCCTGGCGGGTCTGGACTCCGGCAGCCGCGAGCGCCTGGAGCTGGTCTCCCACGCGCGCTCCTTTGTCTCCCTCTCCCCCCCGGCTCCTCCCCCCTGCTCCAGCTGTTTTTGTCTCCCTTGCCCCGTTGCCCTTCCCCTCTCGTACCTCTTTTGTCTCTCCCTCCCCTCCCCTCCGCTGCGGCGGAAAGGAAGATTAGCCTGGCACACGGCGCAATTAGCTTAAACACCCCTCACTCCGGCGCGCAAGCTCCTAACAGGCAGTTAACCCCGTTCAGGAGAGCGTGTCTCCCTTCAATGGGATTGCGATTCCATGAGAGCCTCCGTGAGCCGATTAGATTACTCCGGCTCCGCCAGCCGGCCCCTGTCAGGACGCCCAGCGGAAAGACAAGCTGTGCAAATCCAGTTAAGGAGACACGAGGACCCGCGTCCTGAAACGGGTGTCACTGCCTCTGTGGAGGGATTATCCTGGTTTGGGCACGAGTCCCCCCCGGATTAACACGCTGTCGTGCGTTCAGGGGCCCTCCTGCTGCCTGGGAGGGGGAGTTAAGGGGTGCTGTGTGGGGAGACGCTGAGAGAGGCCATGCACTGGCGGGCTGGTGTCCACTTTTCCTTCTCGGGAGGGGCTGGGCTGAAGGTCGGGGCTGGGTCTCGCGGTCCAGGCCGGCCGAGCTCGGCAACAGACTGATCCGTCAGGCCCCTCCTCCCTGCTGCTGTGGAGGCCGTCGGGAGCGGAGAGCGTTGTTTTTCGGAGTGGGGAAGAAAGAGGTGTCACGGACCAGGTCACGTTCCCATGAGAAACAGCATCGCAGGCAGCGTGGCTCATTTTAGCCCACCCTGCTCCTCGCTCTCGACAGGAGCCAAACCAGCCGAGGATGTGAAGGGCCGTGTTGTGGTGGCGCTGGGGGGTAGTTGAAAGGTAGTTTCTGTCGCTAACTCGGCTGTGCGGGGCAGGCTCTCCAGGCTCTGGGGCCGCCCGCTCTGTGACTGGTGTGGATATTCCCAGGCAGAGCTCTGAGGCGCGAGAGAGCGCCCCCTCGACTCTGCGTCAGGAGAACGCTCTCCCTCTGACTGGGATTGCTCAGCAGTCTGGTGCCCTGCTGTTGCCCCGCCTCCAGGGGGCGTATGTGAGCAAACTTCCTTGCCCAGGTTCAGCTGCTGCATGTTTCAGGTCTGCTGCTGTGCTGTTCGTTCAGTCACCTCAGGAAATTCAGCTCTGCAGTGAGACAGCACCCGTCCCCAGTCAGTCAGTCTCTGAATCCTTCGAAACTGTCAACAGAAATACTTAACTTTCCGTGTAGCAATTTACTGGTCGGCTCTGGAAACCTCACCCAGAAAATTCCTTTTTGTCTTATTTAGCGCCTGTTTATACCTATTAAGAAAGGGGGTGGGGCTCATTCCCCGAGGTTAGTTCTCGTTGGCCACGCTGCTGTGTCTTCTGAACAGGGACGTACTGACGTCGCTCGGCCCCAGATGCCTGTGTGTCTTGCATTGCTCTTGTTCACACAGACTGCGTGACAAAGCAGGTCCAGGAGTGTCACAGAACGTTGTCCGTCAGAAATAAGGCCATGCAGGGGGCAGTGGATCTTGTCAGCGTACAAGTAGAAAGAGGTATCAGGCCTTGTTCTGGATTTCGCACTGCATGGACTCTGCTGAGGGTGTCCTGTGAAAGTTGAAAGTATCCTGGGTGTTTAAATCTTATTTGTGACTCATCGATTCTGCAAGTGACTGAGTCCGTGTTCCCTAGAGCTGACAGATGGCTTTTCTCACTAGAATTTTAGCGTATTGATTTCTCCTTCCGGTAAGGGTGGCTGATTGTGTTTTTAAATTAGGTTTGTCGATTTTGCGTGAATATGCAAGGATCGCAGGAGGAACAAGGTGCCTCAGAGACAGAAAGCATTCACTCCCGGAGGGCTGAGCTCCATTGCAGATGAAAAGAAGGGGGAGGTTTTACCAGCTCTATCGGGCTTTACTTTTACAGAGCAGTTGGGTCTGGCTATACACTGCTGCCAAGCAATTGTCAGAGTCGTGTAAACACAGGGCCGTGTGGAAGCAGAGAGTGAGGAATGACTCAAGGAGACTTGCTTGCGTGTTCTTCATCAGAGGGACGTGTCTGTCTCTGCCAGCCATGAACCTCTTTCACAGGCTGATACGGCGATGGTGTGTATACTGGTGTGAGGCATGCTGGGTGATGTAGTTCTGGATGCTTCACTGCAGCTTGCAGGCTGGCTGTAAGCCATGCAGGACAGTGGGGTCTGTGAATGCAGCTCCCTCCTACCCTCCGGAATATATCACCCGCTGGACTTTGAGAGCGAACCGCTGAATGAGCTCCGGATGTGGCGCGTGGCGGTGCGCGAACGCGAGCCTAGCCTGTTTCTGCTTCTCCTGTCTCGCTGGGCTCGCTGTCAGGAGCGGCCCCAGGCGGGCGGAGGAAATGACCGGGCAGCCCTGAAGGAAAGGGAAGGCCACCGGCCAGCACAGGGCAGCCACTCGGGAAGCAGGAATTCCTCCAGGCTCAGTGGAAGAAAAAATCGGAGCTGGAATCTGTGGACAGTGTTCTTCTCCCCTGTCCTATCCTTTTGAATAGTTGCATCCTACTTTAAAATCTGGTCTTTTGGCTTTCCCGCTCCCACACTTTATCCTTAGTGGGTTAAACAGCTTTTATTTTTGTGAATCCTTTTCGGTACTGAGCAGTTTCTCAGAGCACCTCAAATCGACAGTGTGCTGTATGAGATAACCTTAGAGTCGCACACAAGAGACCTGTCCAAACATCCAGTCCCCTGGCCCGAGACGGAGTAGGTCTTTTCCAGCTGTGAAACTGCATGCCATTCGTTAATAAGTACCCAGGTACTACAGTCCAATTACATGATCTTCCAGCCACTCTGAACTAAACAGCTTCATCATTCACACTCCACCGCTCTGGCCTGTGACACTTCGTCGCTCTGGGGCAGGTGTGCTTGCTCTTATAATCCACAGTGCAGAGGACTGCTGCCGGAGGGTGGCACAAATTCTTTCTTTTTTTTTTTAAAAGAAAGAAGCGACTGGCAATTAAAATTGGCTTGTCTTGTAGCGGCAGTGGGCTTGGCCCTGCTCCAGCACCGCACACTCTGTTGATCACGCGGCTGAGCGCCAGCCTTTCTCCCTCGTCTGTGACCCCAGGTCTGCGCAGGTCACCTGACAGGGCACTTCGTGCTTGGAGTGAGAACCGCTTCAGTCGGCTCTGAGCAGCGCCTGACCGTTTGTCTGCCAGCTCTCTCCTCGCTTCCCATAATGCTGTGGAGATTTAGAGACAGTGCTTTTGAGTAGAATGTGCCCCCCCAGGGTAGCATGGTGGCCCACTGCCTTGCAGCGCTGGGGCCCTGGGTTCAATTCTGGAGCTGGGGTGCTGTCTGCATGGAGTTTACATGTTCTCCCGGCGTTTCCTCCGGGTGCTCTGGTTTCCTCCTGCAGTCCAAAGACATACGGGTAGGTGAGTTGGGTTCTGGGAAAACTGGCCCTGGTGTCTTTGCACCTGTGTGTGCCCTGTGACAGACTGGCGTCCCCTCCAGGGTGTACCCAGCCTCAGAGTTGGATGTCGTGGTTAGAAAATGGATGGATCTAATACTCCCCCTAAAATAGATCCTGCTGCGTCCCAGTGAGCTCAAGTGCCCACTAGTGTTTCTTTGTGTGAAGTGATTTTCTGGTTTCCTAGTTTATTTCTAATCCCAACAATTACTGCTTTCCAGACACAGAGCTATCCATGCTATAAATCACAGGGGCGCAGGTGGAGATTGCCGTCCCTGTGTCTAATCCAGGATTCATGATGTGTTTTCCTGTTTTCCACCTACACTGTGGTGTGTGCTGTAGTGTTGTGGTTGGGGGGACTTCGGTAGATGTTGGTTCTAATGCAATGAGGATAAGGGTGGCAATAGTGTTGAGTGGAGGGATTTAATGAAGCCCAAAGGGGTGTTTTCTGTGAGACCCAAGGGGCATTAAATCACAGTATGGAATCGGGACATTCCCCCAAACGCCCAGAGTGTTAGTGGACATTTTTCTAAGTGCGTTTATGACTGCACGTGAACAGCTTATCGGGATGTCAGATCAATCGAACACTGTCTGAGCTGCAGAGGGAAGAAAATAAATGACTCTTTTCTTTTTACCAGGAGTTATTTTTCCCCTTAGATTTATTTTAGCTTGTTGAAGTTGTTGGAAGCGTCTTGGTATTTGAAGGTACCCGAAGGTTTTCAGACTGTGAAATTGCAGCTTCAGGAGCTGTGAAGCATTTCCTCCGCGAGACTGTCTCTTTCACAGACCTGTTCGCCGAGGCACAGGTGTCGCCTTTGCGTGGAGAGACAAGAGCGCGAGAATAGAGCAGCTCTGTACTGTAAGACAGCGCAAGGCCAGCCGGTCCGAAGAGTGGCCTGCGGTCTGTCTTTAAAAATACCCGTGCATGTCCCGAAAGACACTCGCCGAATAGCCCCGCTGTGCAGTCTGTGGCAGTGCCATTCTGTGAGCGCCGTGGCGCCGGGCCAAGAGAAACGGGATTAAATTATCCCAAAATTAAAAGGGCGAATCTGCCTTGTCTGCATCAACAGCTGTTTGCATTTCTCTTCAGCCGTGTATATGTGCCATCCATTTATTTTTATAACCTGTTTTTATTAGCCCGGTCGGGTGGCTGTCAGGGGAAGATGGTGCTTTAGTGCTAATTGCTCTGCAGTCTGAGAGGTGTCAGTGGAGCGAGAGGGGGTGTGGGGGAGGGGAGTGGGGGTTCCTCATGGACTGTCTGGGCTGGAGCTGGAGGGTGGAGGGGGGGGGGGGGTGAGTTAATGGAAGTGGTGGGGGAGGGCCTGGCTC
The DNA here is from genome assembly GCF_059453375.1 of Lepisosteus platostomus. Taxonomy (NCBI): domain Eukaryota; kingdom Metazoa; phylum Chordata; class Actinopteri; order Semionotiformes; family Lepisosteidae; genus Lepisosteus; species Lepisosteus platostomus. Next base: position 34,313,140 of record NC_142624.1, read on the forward strand.
TCCCAGCTGCTGCGCACGGTGACACAGGTGCAGAAACGGGGGGCCGGTGGCCAGTGATTGCACAGGGTGAGCCCGTGCAGGCCTGCCCCGTCACGGGCTGCTAATTAACAAATTTCACTGGGGGGGTGAGGAGGGGAGGAGGGGGAGGGGGTGTCTCTGTCTGTCTCGGAAGCTGCTACACGCCGTGGGTGCGAGACGCCAGGGCTTCCTCGCCCACCCTCCTGCGCTGAGGAGGCGCACGAGGACAGGGCGCCTGTGCAAGATGGAGGGCGGAGGGAGAAGAGACTGCTTGTGCGTCTCATGTGTGCGGGCCACGGCGCGGGACGGTCCTGTTGCTCTCACAGAACGTTTCCCCAGCCTTCTGAAGCTGGGCAGGGTTGCTGGTAGGGAAAAATAATAATAATTCCTTATAGCACTTCTCTAGACACTCCATTCCAATAGTGTGCAGCCGGAGTGCACCAGTACTCTCCCCACTCACCAGCTCTCAGTGGGGAGGAGAGCAGAGTGATGAAGCCAGGTCAGAGATGGGGATCATTACGAGGCCGTGACTGGTAAAGGCCAGGGGGAAATTTGTATCGGCAATAAACTGAGCTGATCACAGCACCACCTTTAGGAGTTTCATGATTGGTAGCTGAACGACTCCTATGATTGGTAGCTGAAAATCTCCTATATGCGAGGTGATTTTCTCCAAGTGCGGGTAGAAACAGTCAGGTTGTAGTGCCTGGTATTGATATGGTATCGCCCTGCAGCACTGCAGCTCACTTGTTGAGGCTCTTGGCCTCCTGGACACAGAGTGATGATGATCAGGGGGGTGTGTGCAGGTGGTGAGAGTGATGATGATGATGAGGGGGGTGTGTGCAGGTGGTGAGTGTGATGATGAGGGGGGTGTGTGCAGGTGGTGAGAGTGTGATGATGAGGGGGGTGTGTGCAGGTGGTGAGTGTGATGATGAGGGGGGTGTGTGCAGGTGGCGAGAGTGATGATGAGGGGGGTGTGTGCAGGTGGTGAGTGTGATGATGAGGGGGGTGTGTGCAGGTGGTGAGAGTGTGTTGATGAGGGGGGTGTGTGCAGGTGGTGAGTGTGATGATGAGGGGGGTGTGTGCAGGTGGTGAGAGTGATGATGAGGGGGGTGTGTGCAGGTGGTGATAGTGATGATGAGGGGGGTGTGTGCAGGTGGTGAGTGTGATGATGAGGGGGGTGTGTGCAGGTGGTGATAGTGATGATGATGAGGGGGGTGTGTGCAGGTGGTGAGAGTGATGATGAGGGGGGGTGTGTGCAGGTGGTGAGAGTGATGATGAGGGGGGTGTGTGCAGGTGGTGAGAGTGTGATGATGAATGGGGTGTGTGCAGGTGGTGAGAGTGTGATGATGAGGGGGGTGTGTGCAGGTGGTGAGTGTGATGATGAGGGGGGTGTGTGCAGGTGGTGAGAGTGATGATGAGGGGGGTGTGTGCAGGTGGTGAGAGTGATGATGAGGGGGGTGTGTGCAGGTGGTGAGAGTGTGATGATGAGGGGGGTGTGTGCAGGTGGTGAGTGTGATGATGAGGGGGGTGTGTGCAGGTGGCGAGAGTGATGATGAGGGGGGTGTGTGCAGGTGGTGAGTGTGATGATGAGGGGGGTGTGTGCAGGTGGTGAGAGTGTGATGATGAGGGGGGTGTGTGCAGGTGGCGAGAGTGATGATGAGGGGGGTGTGTGCAGGTGGTGAGTGTGATGATGAGGGGGGTGTGTGCAGGTGGTGAGTGTGATGATGAGGGGGGTGTGTGCAGGTGGTGAGAGTGTGATGATGAGGGGGGTGTGTGCAGGTGGTGAGAGTGATGATGAGGGGGGTGTGTGCAGGTGGTGAGTGTGATGATGAGGGGGGTGTGTGCAGGTGGTGAGAGTGATGATGAGGGGGGTGTGTGCAGGTGGTGAGAGTGTGATGATGAGGGGGGTGTGTGCAGGTGGTGAGAGTGATGATGAGGGGGTGTGTGCAGGTGGTGAGTGTGATGATGAGGGGGCTGTGTGCAGGTGGTGAGAGTGTGATGATGAGGGGGTGTGTGCAGGTGGTGAGTGTGATGATGAGGGGGGTGTGTGCAGGTGGTGAGAGTGATGATGAGGGGGGTGTGTGCAGGTGGTGAGAGTGATGATGAGGGGGGTGTGCAGGTGGTGAGAGTGATGATGAGGATGGCATGTGCAGGTGGTGAGAGTGATGATGAGGGGGGGGTGTGCAGGTGGTGAGAGTGATGATGAGGGGGGTGTGTGCAGGTGGTGAGAGTGATGATGAGGGGGGTGTGTGCAGGTGGTGAGAGTGATGATGAGGGGGGTGTGTGCAGGTGGTGAGAGTGATGATGAGGGGGGTGTGTGCAGGTGGTGAGAGTGATGATGAGGGGTGTGTGCAGGTGGTGATAGTGATGATGAGGGGGGTGTGTGCAGGTGGTGAGAGTGATGATGAGGGGGGTGTGTGCAGGTGGTGAGAGTGATGATGAGGGGGGTGTGTGCAGGTGGTGAGTGTGATGATGAGGGGGGTGTGTGCAGGTGGTGAGAGTGATGATGAGGGGGGTGTGTGCAGGTGGTGAGAGTGATGATGAGGGGGTGTGTGCAGGTGGTGAGTGTGATGATGAGGGGGGTGTGTGCAGGTAGTGAGTGTGATGATGAGGGGGGTGTGTGCAGGTGGTGAGAGTGATGATGAGGGGGGTGTGTGCAGGTGGTGAGAGTGATGATGAGGGGGTGTGTGCAGGTGGTGAGTGTGATGATGAGGGGGGTGTGTGCAGGTGGTGAGTGTGATGATGAGGGGGGTGTGTGCAGGTGGTGAGAGTGATGATGAGGGTGGTGTGTGCAGGTGGTGAGAGTGATGATGAGGGGGGTGTGTGCAGGTGGTGAGAGTGTGATGATGAGGGGGGTGTGTGCAGGTGGTGAGTGTGATGATGAGGATGGCGTGTGCAGGTGGTGAGAGTGTGATGATGAGGGGGGTGTGTGCAGGTGGTGAGAGTGATGATGAGGGGGGTGTGTGCAGGTGGTGAGAGTGTGATGATGAGGGGGGTGTGTGCAGGTGGTGAGAGTGATGATGAGGGGGGTGTGTGCAGGTAGTGAGTGTGATGATGAGGGGGGTGTGTGCAGGTGGTGAGAGTGATGATGAGGGGGGTGTGTGCAGGTGGTGAGAGTGATGATGAGGGGGTGTGTGCAGGTGGTGAGTGTGATGATGAGGGGGGTGTGTGCAGGTGGTGAGTGTGATGATGAGGGGGGTGTGTGCAGGTGGTGAGAGTGATGATGAGGGTGGTGTGTGCAGGTGGTGAGAGTGATGATGAGGGGGGTGTGTGCAGGTGGTGAGAGTGTGATGATGAGGGGGGTGTGTGCAGGTGGTGAGTGTGATGATGAGGATGGCGTGTGCAGGTGGTGAGAGTGTGATGATGAGGGGGGTGTGTGCAGGTGGTGAGAGTGATGATGAGGGGGGTGTGTGCAGGTGGTGAGAGTGATGATGAGGGGGGTGTGTGCAGGTGGTGAGAGTGATGATGAGGGGGGTGTGTGCAGGTGGTGAGTGTGATGATGATGAGGGGGGTGTGTGCAGGTGGTGAGTGTGATGATGAGGGGGGTGTGTGCAGGTGGTGAGAGTGATGATGAGGGGGGTGTGTGTGCAGGTGGTGAGTGTGATGATGAGGGGGGTGTGTGCAGGTGGTGATAGTGATGATGATGAGGGGGGTGTGTGCAGGTGGTGAGTGTGATGATGAGGGGGGTGTGTGCAGGTGGTGAGAGTGTGATGATGAGGGGGGTGTGTGCAGGTGGTGAGAGTGTGATGATGAGGGGGGTGTGTGCAGGTGGTGAGAGTGTGATGATGAGGGGGGTGTGTGCAGGTGGTGAGTGTGATGATGAGGGGGGGTGTGTGCAGGTGGTGAGTGTGATGATGATGAGGGGGGTGTGTGCAGGTGGTGAGTGTGATGATGAGGGGGGTGTGTGCAGGTGGTGATAGTGATGATGATGAGGGGGGTGTGTGCAGGTGGTGAGAGTGATGATGAGGGGGGTGTGTGCAGGTGGTGAGAGTGTGATGATGAGGGGGGTGTGTGCAGGTGGTGAGAGTGATGATGAGGGGGGTGTGTGTGCAGGTGGTGAGTGTGATGATGAGGGGGGTGTGTGCAGGTGGTGAGAGTGATGATGAGGGGGGTGTGTGCAGGTGGTGAGTGTGATGATGAGGATGGCATGTGCAGGTGGTGAGTGTGATGATGAGGATGGCGTGTGCAGGTGGTGAGAGTGTGATGATGAGGGGGGTGTGTGCAGGTGGTGAGTGTGATGATGAGGATGGCGTGTGCAGGTGGTGAGAGTGTGATGATGAGGGGGGTGTGTGCAGGTGGTGAGTGTGATGATGAGGGGGGTGTGTGCAGGTGGTGATAGTGATGATGATGAGGGGGGTGTGTGCAGGTGGTGAGAGTGTGATGATGAGGGGGGCGTGTGCAGGGGGTGAGAGTGATGATGAGGGGGGTGTGTGCAGGTGGTGAGTGTGATGATTAGGGGGGTGTGTGCAGGTGGTGAGAGTGTGATGATGAGGGGGGTGTGTGCAGGTGGTGAGAGTGTGATGATGAGGGGGGTGTGTGCAGGTGGTGATAGTGATGATGATGAGGGGGGCGTGTGCAGGTGGTGAGAGTGATGATGAGGGGGGTGTGTGCAGGTGGTGAGAGTGATGATGAGGGGGGTGTGTGCAGGGGGTGAGAGTGTGATGATGAGGGGGGTGTGTGCAGGTGGTGATAGTGATGATGATGAGGGGGGCGTGTGCAGGTGGTGAGAGTGATGATGAGGGGGGTGTGTGCAGGTGGTGAGAGTGATGATGAGGGGGGTGTGTGCAGGTGGTGATAGTGATGATGATGAGGGGGGTGTGTGCAGGTGGTGAGAGTGATGATGATGAGGGGGGTGTGTGCAGGTGGTGATAGTGATGATGATGAGGGGGGTGTGTGCAGGTGGTGAGAGTGATGATGAGGGGGGTGTGTGCAGGTGGTGAGAGTGATGATGATGAGGGGGTGTGTGCAGGTGGTGAGAGTGATGATGAGGGGGGTGTGTGCAGGTGGTGAGTGTGATGATGAGGGGGGTGTGTGCAGGTGGTGAGAGTGATGATGAGGGGGGTGTGTGCAGGTGGTGAGTGTGATGATGATGAGGGGGGTGTGTGCAGGTGGTGAGAGTGATGATGAGGGGGGCGTGTGCAGGTGGTGATAGTGATGATGAGGGGGGCGTGTGCAGGTGGTGAGTGTGATGATGAGGGGGGTGTGTGCAGGTGGTGAGAGTGATGATGAGGGGGGTGTGTGCAGGTGGTGAGAGTGATGATGAGGGGGGTGTGTGCAGGTGGTGATAGTGATGATGATGAGGGGGGTGTGTGCAGGTGGTGAGTGTGATGATGAGGGGGGTGTGTGCAGGTGGTGAGAGTGTGATGATGAGGGGGGTGTGTGCAGGTGGTGAGAGTGATGATGAGGGGGGTGTGTGCAGGTGGTGAGTGTGATGATGAGGGGGGTGTGTGCAGGTGGTGAGAGTGATGATGAGGGGGGTGTGTGCAGGTGGTGAGAGTGTGATGATGAGGGGGGTGTGTGCAGGTGGTGAGTGTGATGATGAGGGGGGCGTGTGCAGCAGGTGAGTGTTATGATGAGGATGGTGTGTGCAGGTGGTGAGTGTGATGATGAGGGGGGTGTGTGCAGGTGGTGAGAGTGTGATGATGAGGGGGGTGTGTGCAGGTGGTGAGAGTGTGATGATGAGGGGGGTGTGTGCAGGTGGTGAGAGTGATGATGATGAGGGGGGCGTGTGCAGGTGGTGAGTGTGATGATGATGAGGGGGGTGTGTGCAGGTGGTGAGAGTGATGATGAGGGGGGTGTGTGCAGGTGGTGAGAGTGATGATGAGGGGGGGTGTGTGCAGGTGGTGAGTGTGATGATGAGGGGGGTGTGTGCAGATGGTGAGAGTGTGATGATGAGGGGGTGTGTGCAGGTGGTGAGAGTGTGATGATGAGGGGGGTGTGTGCAGGTGGTGAGTGTGATGATGAGGGGGGCGTGTGCAGCAGGTGAGTGTTATGATGAGGATGGCGTGTGCAGGTGGTGAGTGTGATGATGAGGGGGGTGTGTGCAGGTGGTGAGAGTGTGATGATGAGGGGGGTGTGTGCAGGTGGTGAGAGTGATGATGATGAGGGGGGTGTGTGCAGGTGGTGAGAGTGATGATGAGGGGGGTGTGTGCAGGTGGTGAGAGTGTGATGATGAGGGGGGTGTGTGCAGGTGGTGAGAGTGTGATGAGGGGGTGTGTGCAGGTGGTGAGAGTGATGATGATGAGGGGGGCGTGTGCAGGTGGTGAGTGTGATGATGATGAGGGGGGTGTGTGCAGGTGGTGATAGTGATGATGATGAGGGGGGTGTGTGCAGGTGGTGAGAGTGATGATGAGGGGGGTGTGTGCAGGTGGTGATAGTGATGATGATGAGGGGGGTGTGTGCAGGTGGTGAGAGTGATGATGAGGGGGGTGTGTGCAGGTGGTGAGAGTGATGATGATGAGGGGGGTGTGTGCAGGTGGTGAGTGTGATGATGAGGGGGGTGTGTGCAGGTGGTGAGTGTGATGATGAGGGGGGTGTGTGCAGGTGTTGAGAATGATGATGATGAGGGGGGTGTGTGCAGGTGGTGAGAGTGTGACTTTGAGGGAGTCAACGTCCTGTCCTTCCTCTTGCCTTTAACAAGCAAGCCCCCATCATGAGATGATGGATCACTTTTCCTTACACGCTAGTCTAGGAAACATCTTTCAGTTTATGTGTTTTGGTTTTTTTTTGGCCCAAGACAAGAATAATGCTGGACACCTCAGAGTTGAAGGACAGCCCCTCTCTCAGTCGTGTTTGCATCCAGGGTCTCGCTTGCGCCCCCTTCTGTCTCTGCTACATATGACAGGGCTGTGAAGAAACTGAGCCTGGTGAGCCTGTTTGATCTATATCCTGCAGCTGATCATCAGAACGTTTTCCTGCAAGAGCTGTTTTAGTCTGCAGTAATCACTGTGTCATTATGAAGTTAACGAGGCAGTAGATATTGCACTCTCTCCACAACACAACACTTTCCAACCTTTTTATTTTTTATAACTTATTTTAATCACTCACATCCTGCTGATCCCTGGGTTTCTGTGAATTACCACAATGAAATACATTCGGAAATACTTGCTTTTGTTCAAGCAGGGGAAGCATCTCAGATTTGTAAGTAATTTTTTGAGAATGTTATTGACTCATGGCAAAAGAATAGATACGACAGGACTTTACAACCTCAGACATCTAAAACAGTATGAACTCGCGCATGACAGAAATATACATTCCAACTTGCTCAATAGAAACGCGAATCATTTAAAAAAAAATTAAAAGTAAGCACTCAATAGTTGTCTTTGGAGAACCTTATTTGAGTTTAACAGAGGCTCGAACCCCAGCTCCTGTTTTCCAGAGCTCCTCTGCCTCCTCTCTCCCAGGGAGTCATTTTCTATAATAATGGCCAATCAGACTGCCCGCCCTCCTTTAACAGCCCCATGTTCCTCGCCCTCCAGGGGGCGCCCTGGACCTCATTATTGCACACATCCCGTCACAGACACCAGAGATGCCGTCGGTCGTGAAACCTGGTGTGAAGGAAGATGAGGGGGAAAAGGCCTGGAGCAATCGTGTTTTCACCTGTCAATGTATAGTTTTTCGATCGATACAGCGGCTTTGCCCGAACAGTAGGCTGTCGGGGGGAGGGGTGTTTTCCCCCAGTGGGGAGATGGGGGGGTGACATGTGCCGCCTAGCTGGCGTGGGCAGGCTGGTGGGGAGCCCGCGTCCCTCGCAGAGTCCTCAGGACCGACAGATCAGCTGAGTAAACGCCCTGTCTGGGCTGGGTTGTTTGAATGGCTAATTGCACATCGGCACACGCTGAGTTGGGAGAGGAGGAAAGGGGGGGTGTCGGCGCCCAGAGGAAGCACTTCAACTGCTGCCTTGACAAAAGGAAAAGCACTCGAATTCAAAACCTCTTTGTGAGAAAATTCTTCAGAAAAAAAAAAATAAGCTACGCGTGCCGTGTGTGACTTGCCCGCAGCTCTGGAGTGTGGACGATGCAGGAGCAGGCAGGGCTATCTGGGAGAGGGGGCGTGTGTGTTCCACAGCCCCTCGGCACAGTCTTCTTCGCTGGGGGCGCCTGCGCCCCAGGCTGGCTGCTGGAAGAGAGTGGCAGACCTTCCGTTCCCCTCGGCATTACTGTGCACGTAGAGTGACCCTCTGAACGCCTTTTTCGCTGTGCTGTGTGTCTGCACTGGGACGGCCGCCATGTTTTGGCCTCACATGGGAAACAAAGGGGCAGAGGGAGAAGGAGGGCTCGCACAGCGCCGAGCGACGGTGTTGTTGTTATTCGGGGCAGATGGTTCCAGCGTTTCCCTGAGGAGCTTCTTCTCTTAGTAATTATACCTGCGACTCTTTGTCCCAGAATCCAACACAGCCCCATAAACAGCTCGGGAAGCAGCCTTGGCATGTAGGGAGCAAGACGGGCAACAGGTAAAAGACACAGGGATTCACCCCTGAAGCACGCCTTTGCGTCTCAGATAGTACGCAGGCGGTAAAGAGTGTTTCAGCTTCTTATTCATTTGCTAAAGCATCTGAAACATTACCCAGCCGGTGAGGTCGAACAGCCTGTTTTGTCCTAATGTGAAAGCAGTGCAGTGAAGGTGTACAGGCCCTTTGACCTTTGAGATCACTTTATTGCCTATATACAATGTCTTGTATTAGGAATTTGTCTTTTCGCAGACCTCAGCTTGCTCTCCATGAGACACACAGACAGGGAGAGAAGCTGGGGGTCAGAGCGCAGGGTCTGCCATTCATACGGCGCCCCTGGAGCAGCTGGGGTGAAGGGCCTTGCTCAGGGGCCCAACGGAGTAGGATTCCTCTGCCGGCCGCGGGATACAAACCGGCAACCAGGCTGAGGGGGTGGGCTTGCTGCTGAAGAACAGCGCTGGTCTGCCCACTCTGTGGTGACGCCGGCCTCTCTCTCTCGTTCCCGTGGCAGACGTGCCTGGAGCTGGAGCGGTACCTGCAGACGGAGCCGAAGAGGCTGACGGAGCTGTTCGACGAGGAGCTGGACTGCCTGCTGACCCCCGCCTTCATGAAGGGCGACAGCGAGGACCTGCAGGGGCCCCTGCTGGACAGCCTGCCCCAGCGGCCCAGCCCCGCGCCCCTCCCGCGGCCCGCCCAGACGCCCGACCCCGGCGCCAAGGAGGGCGGCGGAGGGGTGAACGCCGCGCAGCTGAGCGCCGTGACCTCGCTGACCCCGCCCTCGTCCCCGGAGCTCGGGCGGCACCTCGTCAAGCCCTCGCACACGCTGACGGCCGCCGCCGACGGCACGCTCACCCTCAAGCTGGTCACGAAGAAGGTGGGCCTGGGGGCCGCCAAGCTGGTGGCCGCGCCGGCGCTGCCCTCCTCCGCCAAGGGGGCGCAGAGCGACGGGGAGCAGGGCGGCGGGGCGGGCGGCGCGGGCGCGGCGGAGGCGGCCCCCGAGAACAAGAAGCGGGTCCATCGCTGCCAGTTCAACGGCTGCAGGAAGGTTTACACAAAGAGCTCGCACCTGAAGGCACACCAGAGGACACACACAGGTGAGGCTCACGCGCACGCCCGCTCACACTCACACTCACTAACTCACGCACTCACTTCCACTCCCACTCACATACCCACTCACACACTCACTCACACTAACATGCTCATTCACACTCACTCACGCCCACACTCGCTCCCACTCCCACTCACACACTAACATGCTCATTCACACTCGTTCACGCTCACTCACACACACAGGTGAGGATCGCGTGCACGCCCACTCACACTCACACTCACTAACTCACGCACTCACTTCCACTCCCACTCACATACCCACTCACACACTCGCTCTCCCACTCACACTCACTCACACTAACATGCTCATTCACACTCACTCACGCCCACACTCGCTCCCACTCCCACTCACACACTCACTCACACCAACATGCTCATTCACACTCATTCACGCTCACTCACACACACAGGTGAGGCTCACGCGCACGCCCACTCACACTCACACTCACTAACTCACGCACTCACTTCCACTCCCACTCACATACCCACTCACACACTCCCACTCACACACTTGCTCTCCCACGCCCACTCACACTCACTCACACTAACATGCTCATTTACACTCATTCACACTCACTCACGCCCAGACTCGCTCCCACTCCCACTCACACACTAACATGCTCATTCACACTCATTCACGCTCACTCACACACACAGGTGAGGATCACGTGCACACCCACTCACACACTCACTAACTCACGCACTCACTTCCACTCCCACTCACATACCCACTCACACACTCCCACTCACACACTCACTCTCCCACGCCCACTCACACTCACTCACACTAACATGCTCGTTCACACTCATTCACGCTCACTCACACACACAGGTGAGGCTCAGGCCCACACTCGCTCCCACTCCCACTCACACAGGTGAGGACTCACATACACTCACTCAGACACACAGGTGAGGCTCACTCACAGTCACACAGGTGAGGACTCACACACACTCACCCTCTCACACGCACAAGTGAGGGCTCCCACGCTCATAGCTGTCTGCTTGAGTTCTCCATCCATCTTCTAACCGATTGACCCAGTGTGGAGTCGCAGGGAAGCCAGAGCTTATCCTACTCAAGCAGTGCACAAGCACAAGGCAGGATGGGATACACTCTGGATGGGACGTCATTCCATTGTCCACACACAGACACACAGCAGGGCCGATCTCCCCAGAAACCAGTGCTTCCACTGCACTACCGTGCCACCCACAAAGGGCTACGGCACAGTGTCAGTGTTTTTTTTAAATTGTGCCATGCATTTATTGTCCCTGCATACAGTATATGAATATTTATTTTTTATTAATTTGTAAAGATGCTGATCAGTAGCTGTAATGAGTTAATTATTTATAAACAACAAATTTGCCCCATGAAATATGCACGAGCCCCCTCTGCTCTAGCGTGGAAACCCAGTGAGCATTGCACAGGGGAAAAAAAACAGAAGACACAAAGCTGACTGAGCTCATCCTGTAAAGAACAAATTGGAACAGAGATGTAATTAGCTTAATCCTCTTTTTTGGTTATTATTTCCATAAATTACTGGTACAGTAAGATTAAGATTAGAACATGACTTAACTAGCCTGTATGGAAATTACATGGTCTTGCCAGGCATTCTGAAAGGCATTTCCGAAGCAGATAAGGAATTGTACAATGGGATTTTGGGGTAAACGATGTACTGCCTCTCTGTCTGGAAGCTCATTATATGCAACCAAAATTGGGAACTTCAGGAAAAATAATGGACCATAAATGGCTTTTACCCTGTGACTTTAACAACCTCCAAGATCATAATAGCTTGTTCTATCTCCAGTTGACTGAGAAAATGTAATTAACTACAGCACAGGCACCTGTGAGACTGGTGGGGGGTGGGAGGAATGAAGGGGGGGGAAGAGGTTGCTAGGAAACCACATCAGCACCAGGCAAAAGGCAGTAATTGGCTGATTATGTGATGCTCTGGGTACCTACCAGTCTCAGCCTGCTACACTGCTGTTCATTGCCCCCCCCCACCTCTATTTTCGTTGCCAGGCAACTGCATCACACTCCGTGTGTGTGAGCCATAATTGGCTCGTGGTACAGTGTGTCCGTGGGTGCCTGATTCGGCCGGCTGCACTGCTGTCTCCTCCGTTTCTTTTCTTAGTTGCTAAGCGACCGCATCATGCTCTGTGGCTCCAGGGCTATAATTGGCTGGTGTTTCTGGTTGCCGTGGGTGCAGGTCCCAGCCTGACTAGCTGCTGTTGGGCCTCAAGGGATGGTGAGCAATTACTGGGAGTGGGGTGCGAGCTCTGTACTGTCTCTTGCACCTGCGTCCCTCCAGATCACTCTCTGCAGGCCTTACAGAAAAACAGGCTGCAGACAGCCTGGGATGAAAGATGAGCACTAGAGGGATGTCTGCTGCCAGGCCAGAAAATGGAATATTTCAATTGTGGGTAAAATATAGTGCCTAGGGCCACTAGGTTATATTTCTGATGGAACTGGAAAAGAAAGCAGACTGGAAGTTAATTGGATTTTGTGCACGCAGATATTTTTTGTTAAAAAAGACATATATTTATATAATTGTCTAAAGAAATGGGCAACATTGTAAATGCCCAAATACGTTTGAATCAATGGATGTGTGAAACAAATGATTCATTGATGACTAAAATTTAGGCGTTACCATGCTCAGACGAAATCTGATTGCTAGCGAGCAGAATTACGCCATGAATTGTTTGCTTCTGAAATTGTCTTGATAAAATAGGGAAATGCAGGTTGGTTCTGGAATTGGGCTACAGGAAAGAAGCCACCCCTTTGTTTTCCAGGGGCGGTGTGGTAAATACAGTTCAACCATGAGTGTATTTAATCATTCTGAATTAATCACAAACATCCACAACTGGCTTATCAGTTGATTAATTGATGGAAGCATGTAGGTATAGTTGGATGTGGCTAGCCAGATGGAGTTGGTTCTCTTTTTGCAGAGGAATTTCCAAGATACTTGTTCCTTATCTTCCCTGAGCAGTAGCAGTAAGAAGGCCACTGAAGCACATGTCCCATTATTCTGTGCTCACCGTCACAGTAATTGGTCTCCTTAGTCCCAAAATAAGCCTCTCCTGAGAGTTGCATTTCATCCCCGTGTTTTTGCACAGATTTTAAATAATAATAAATAATCCAGGATATTACAAGGTTTAGCATCGACCCATCATCTTTAGACTTCTCCCCCTCAGTGTGCATCACCTTCACTCGAGTTCAGCTGATCGCATGAAGACTCTGGTGAAAAAGTGATTTTCTTTTCTGCGGGCTGCTTTGACGAGGAACCTGTGGAGGATCCATAAGCAGGGATGGTGCTGTGATTGAAGGATCGTGCAAGAGAGCAAACACAGAAGCAGGCAGCCCATGGCTGGACTGGCGCTGTGATGTAGGAAAATGACCTCCGCGCTGTGCTGTGTGCACGCCCTGTTTGAGGAGAAGGGGGATTTTCAGGTGTGTGAGAAGAATATGGTACATCTGCAGCAGTTAGCATCAGCCCGTTTATTCAGGAAAAATTCACTTCCTTTGAATGAAGCTACCCTCTGTGTTTTTGTTCCTTTTTCCAATTTTGACGTGTTAATTAAAGTGATCAAGTGCAGCTTTAAATAATTTAGCTATTGTTTTCTATTGCGCAGACAAATGGATTGTGTTGGTTTTAGTTGTAAGATATCTTTGCGTAATCATAGGAACAGAAGAACAGTTACATACGAGATGAGACTGTCCTGGATCTTTGGTAATTAGTAGTTAACTTATCCCATCTCATCAAGCTGTAAATCTCATCAAGCTGTTTCTTGAAAGAAGCAATGATAGTGGCTTCAATGACATGGATGAGTAATTTGTTCCACACTCCCACCATCCTTTATGTAAAGAAGTGCCTCCTGTTCTCAATTTTAAAAGCACTTCCAGGCAGTTTCCAGCAGTGCCCTCTGGTTCGTGTTTCACTGTTCATTCGGAAGAAATCAGTATCGGTACAGACTGAAGCAGCTGTTCTTTAATGTGTTAAATTACCCCCCAATATACATCACTACCCCCCCCCCCCCCAATTAAAATTGCAAATCCCCTCCCTAGGGGTCTTGCCATCTCAGCTGCCCAGACAGGCAGACTGATCCCTGTCGGAGGGGCCTCTGGGAAACTGGGAAAAGTAAATGTGGCCGGCAAAAGCTGGAGGAGACTGCAAAGATAACATTGTCTGGCAGCTCTTAATGGACGGCCCTTGTTAACTTTTCAAGACTGAAAAATACAGGTGCGGAACACAGAATGGTGTGAGGAATCTTACAAGGGCCTGGATTGAAATGGACCGTTTTGATGCATCTCAGCACAGAGCTTTGAGAGCCGCCCACTGCCTGCGCGCGAATGTGTGTTGTGCTGAGGATCATGGGAGAAGGGGGCGGGCCCGAGGTGCGCTGCGACGTGATTGGCTGTTTCCCTCCGCTCTCCCCGCAGGTGAGAAGCCCTACAAGTGCTCGTGGGAGGGCTGTGAGTGGCGCTTCGCCCGGAGTGACGAGCTCACGAGGCACTACCGGAAACACACGGGCGCCAAGCCCTTCAAGTGTAACCACTGCGACAGGTGAGGCTCGCGCAGGCCGACGCCAACCCCCGCCCACACATGGCTGGAGTCCGGTTCCTGAAGCCCCCCCCTAACACTCCGCAGGCCGGAGCCGACTCCTGAGTCTCGGGCACGCTTGGCCGACTCGTGCTTTGACGGGAGCTGGCTCCTGTCCCTCGCCACCCTGCTTCGTTCACACGAACGCGTCTTGTAACATGTCAAACGCACTGGATAAAATGGGAAAAAAATGCATTAAAACGGCTTCTATAGAAATGAGAATCGGGGAGTAAATAGCAGACATTATTTCTGAAAGTGCTACACAGGAATTGGGTAAATACCACTTACGTATCCATAAAAATGCACACAAGTCAAGTGTTACTTGTTTCTTGTAATCCGAGGGGAGTCTGTCCTTCTGCAGAAGGTTCCTAGGACAAGGAGTTCTGATTTTGTGATCCCATCGGAGTCTAATGTCATGGCTTATAGTCAGGTTGCCCGGCTCCGTTCCTCTGCCCCTAATTCCCTCTGCCTCCCAAGACTCCAGCTCACACCCCGGCCCACACTTCTGATCCGCTTGCCCGTGCCGCCCCCCTGAAGCTGCAGACACCCCCGCCCGTGGGCGTCATGCCGACAGGCTCTCCCAAAGGCAGCGTCCCGAGAGACGCAGGCCACCCCCTACTGCTTCCGCTGAGCGGTGCACCCCTTTCCTGAACCTCGCCCAGCTTTCCGTGAGAAAGTGTCCAAGGCCCGCGGTTCTGTGAGTGGCCCGGGGGGACGGACCCCCCCCCCGGGGGAGAGAACGGTCAGCAGCCCCCATGGTAGAAAAATTCCGATCTGTGTCCTTTCCGTCGTGATGGAGGCCTGCCGGGTGACGCTGAATACTGACCCAACACCGCTCCGGCAGGCTGCCCTGCGAGAGGAATATTATTGTCCTTCCTGTTCGCGTTTCAGCTCCGTTCGCATTCTGAAACGCTGGCCGTGGTTCTGCCTCAGCCCGGCCGCAACGCGAGGGGGAGAGACCCTCGTCCTGCAAGGTCATTTTCCGGGACAGTAACCAAAAATTCGGGGTATGGCTGGGCCAGATCTTGCAGTGTTTGTTGAAAGCATTCTCCCCTGAATAAGCCCTGCGCCCCGTATGGACGAGGCGAAGAGGCAGCGGGAAGGAGGCGGGGGGGGGGGGTGTCTGGGTTTGTGTGTACTGGGAACGTCGGGCCAGGCCAAGCGCCGAGCGGCAGGGAAGCTACAGACGGTGTCCGGGAGACAGAGTGACAGAGCAGCTCGCTGGCTGGATGGCTGCAGGCTTCTGCCTCCATTATCCAGCTTCCCCGGGGGGTTACAGTGGAGGAGAACCCTCTCAAAGCCTTGGAGAGGAGGTACAGTGTGTCACCACCAACCCCCCCCCGCCGCGTCCACTGCATCAGCGTTAATCCCGGATAATCGCGAGCGGTGTCCCGCAGGCCCGAGGCTGCCCGACTGCGGGGCGTCCCGCTGGCCGCCCGGACCTGCGGCTGAGAGCCAGCTGGTGCGAAGGCCCCTGCCGGTGGCTCGCGGTGCCATCTGTCCCGCTGCGCTCCTGCTCTGGGCTGGGCGCCGTACGCTCTCAGACACAGCCGGGGGGGGGGGGCGCGAGGAGGGAGGGGAGCAGGAGAGGAGAGAGATTGAGGGAACTGGGGGGGGGGGCGCCATTTTGCTGCACGGTTTGGCTATTCCTCTTATGAATAACTCAGTTAATAACCAAGTAATCAAACATTACTACCTGGATCAAGTTGGAGTGTCCGGTATTTGACTACCTCCTGGTATAGACCATGAGGGCACTTGAAGTGTTGCGCCTGGACTGAGAGAGGACAGACTGCCAGCTGTGAGAAACAGAGACAGAGGTGCACTTTCTGCTGCACTGGAGGACACAATAGCTCAGTAACAAACTAAATCCCCAAATCCCCACACCTGACAGATTCAGAACAGATTGAGGAGCAGAGAGTGAGCCTCTCTGATAATATTATTTTATTGTCCAAAATGCCTGTTACTGTTTACTGGTTTTGATAGCTTTGGCAACACTGTACATCATCAGTGATGCTAATACAGCTCTTCCAGTTTGAGCGTGAGAGCCTCACTGTGCCAAGAGTGGGGTTTCTCCAGGAGCACGGCTGTATGTCTGTCCTTGTCCCTCCCTCACAAGTCTTCCAACGCTTGAAGTGCCTGCTGCACTGTCTCCTGGACGTGGCTCTGAACCGCTTCTTGTCCAAAGCTCATGATTATTAGCGATAACACATATCCATGTCTGTTTTACTCATTTTCTAGCAGGGAGGTGGACAAAGGTTGTTAGTCCCAGTTAATGAAGTATTACTTCATTTCGATCACTCAACTGGTCAGCAGTCCGGCCTGAATGCTCAATGTCCAAAACCTTGACAGGAGGTTTGAGAGGTCAAACTAAGACGGGCACACACACATGCAGATACACACACACACACAGGCACAGAGGGGAATCCCAGCTGCACTGTCTGGCCACTGGGATTCCCTGTGTTGTGTTGATTTCCCAGCCAGTGTTGGGGGTGTTTATTGTAGTCCCAGGTAAAGGACAGGCGGCCGTGTGCTCTTCCCAGCACTCCTCGTTGGTGTTGGCTTCTGTTGGGAGGCAAGAGTGCTAACCCCCCCCCCTCCTCCTCTTCCTCTCCGTGTCTTTCAGGTGTTTCTCGCGGTCGGACCACCTGGCCCTGCACATGAAGCGGCACATCTGAGGACCCGCGGCCGGTCCGGTCCTGCTCGGGAGCCGGAGCCGATCAGAGCCCGGCTTTCAGTCAGCCCGTCCTGCGCTCGCCGCCACCAGGGAGGGAGAGTACGACACAAAAGAGAGAGAAAAATTCTTTTTAAAAAAAAAAACAAAACAAAACAAAACGCACACTTTGAAGACTGTCCATCATCTTTGTAGCAGATATGCGATTAGCCATGCCTTACCTACCTAGCCAGGGATGGGAGTCAGACACTGCCAAACAACTGCTGATCCAGTCATGCCTCATATGTACATATATCTTTTTTTTTTTTGGAGCTACTGTTGCCACGGAATCTGGAGAGGCTAGAGTACAATCTTCTGCAATGCCCACCAACTACCGGCCTGCCTCCGGGACACTGTGGAGGTCGTGGTTGCTTTGAGAGTTGAAGATCGATTCGCTCAGTGGGCAATTTCTCTCCCCTTTTTCGGAGAATGGGAAGGTTCCAAACGATCCAGGCAGGGCGCACTTGATCTCTGGCCGTGGGGCGGAAGCTCGTCCAGGAATCGCTGAACAGGGACAGCGGTCAGCCAGCAGCTGGGCCTGTCCTGTTTGTTTGGATGACTACACAAAGAGGGGGGGACAGCTCTTCTCTGCCCACCTTAATGCCTGCCGATTCGCAGGCGCCCGATGACTACGCAGCGACACTTTCTTGCCTTTTTTTAAAAACAAACGTTGTTTCTCAGCTGAAACGTCTTAAAAACTCACCGAACGGTTGCTTTGTGTATGTGCGCGTTCAGCTGCGCGTGCCACAGGGGGGACACGACTCGTGTGCACTAAGCAAAATCGGTAGCTTCTTCCTAAGCACTGACTGTGAGGAGAAGGACAGTGGACAATTGTTTGATCGGAAAGACTTTGTCAATCCTGAAACGGAAGGAAAGGCCTGTTCTGTGCTTTCAATCCAAACTGCAGAGCTCTTAATCCCAGAAGGCTTTGCCTTCTTCTTTGCGACCTAGAAAACTTGAAATCCTCTTTGGCAAATGGAACCTTTTGGTCCGTTCTGGAGCAACACAACCCAGGGGGACCATTATCCCTGCCGGACAGCCTTGGGGAGTTCCTGGGGGGGGTGGTGAGACGTGACTGTGGTTTGGGGTCCAACTCCATCGCAGGAGCTACCAGGATCCCAGGACTCTGATGTTACTTCCAGCACAGCTCGCCCGCTTCTTATCCCATCGTCCGCACTGACTGTTTTCATCCGTGTTTTCTTAAAATCGAAGGAAAAAACAAACAAAAAAAATACACTCACACGCACACCAACTGACATGAACAGAACGTTTTCTTTGCTCACAGCTTTTCGTTATGAAAAGCAGCAAAAAAAACACACACGCAAAAACTGTAAAACACTGCGTGGCAGAGCGACAGACCGTGTCCGGCAGTGGCTCTGCGGTAAAGTGTTTTAACGGTAGAGGATTAGCTACCGCTGTTCTGTACTAACGGTTTACGTCACATCAGACTGAAACACACGGGAAAAATAAGGGCATCACCATTTGCTCTCCCGTGTTTAACTGCCGTCTCCAGGTGTCCTCGGCCTTAGCGTTCACCACCCTGTACTCCCGATCCAGGAAAGAAACTGGGAATCTCCCCTCCTCCTGATCGCGCCGCCCGCAGGGGAGTCGTCGTTGTCGCCCTGCTCGCCCACCGGTAATCGGGACGGGTCGTTGACACAGCACGACGCTCCGGCCGGCTCAGGAAACTGCTGCTGCTAAGCAACCCAGGACTCCGCGAGGCGGACTGACAGCCCGGCGGGAGGAGATTAGCGTCGCGCGTGCTCGTCAGGACGCGTCAGCGGAGCGGTTTCTCTCAAAGACCGACAGAAACCGATCGTTCAGTGAAGAGGTGGTTATACCTGTTGGGTCTTTCCGTTTGATTTGGGACGGGAGGGGTAATGTGTGAAAACGGGAACTTTTAAAAGAACGAAACAAATTAAAACGAACAAGCCAAATTTCGCGAGGTTTTCGGATGTTGTTCCTGCTCTCGTACAATCGGCGGGCACCCCTCTGCCCGCGGGACTCTGCGTGACTGCGCATGGCTGGAAGCCTGCTGTCTGCCGGGCTCTGGCGTCACTTCCTGTGTGGTGTTCTCTCCCATGAGTAGAAACAATCCCGCCAGCTTGCTGCGCGCTGCAATCTTCAGGCGTACATTGTTAGTTTGAAGTCACCCAGACACGCCTCGGACTCAGTTCCTCACGTTAAGGCCACTCCCTTGTTTGAAAGGGGTAGGAACGGAGTCACCAAAACAGAGTGGACCTGTTTCAACTGCGTATAGCCGTCAAGCAGCTTAAAGATTTATGTGATGTTGCACAAACCCAGCGTGGTTGGATCTTATAGCGGGGAGAGAAGGGCAGATGTAAAGTTAGGGTGAGGGGAACTGCCACCCGTCAGTGCCAGCTGGTTGACATCTCCCCTCCCTTCCCACTGCCTGCGCTGTCAGGGGCCACAGTGGCCCCATGCTACACTCCCCTCCTCTGGACTACCTGATGTTGAACACTGGCAGCAGTTCTGTGAGGAAAGAGCCCGGGATCAGTCCTGTCCCTTAACACAGATTCAGACCTGAGCTGATCAGCCTGACTTTTCCACTCCCACCTGTTTCAAACCGTTTCACTTTTCTCCGAGCAGTTCCCCCCCCCCGATTATTTGCTAGATCTTCAGCAGCCGGGACAGATGAGCCGTTCCGAATCGGTTAGTGGCCCTGGAGGGGTGGGCGGGTCTCGGGTCCCACACTGGCGTGGGCCGCGAGAGCCCAGGCTGCCGGGTTGGGACCGTCGCGGGACGACTGCGGCGGCACTGTCGCCACTCTGATTCTAACAACGCGAGCAGAAAAAAAACCCAGTTTGGAAACCGAGACCGTTTCACCCAGCGAGAGGGAAAGGCGTGGATACGGGACGACCAAAATAACGCTGACCGAAGAGGCGATAAGGGAACGTGCTTCAAAACGAACCAAAAAAAAAAACGAAGCGAGGAGGCCCGCCAGCCTCAGCCTGGTCTGGTCTGGTCTGCCTGGATGGGTCCTCGTGCGAGTGGACGTCAGTCCCCCTGCGGTCTCTTACTGCCCTTCCTGCGCTCGCTCCCAGCACGATCCGCCGCAGGACTGCAAACGCCCTCCCAAAGATTGTGCATCCCCTCAGACATTTCCTCCCGACCCTTTTCTGTCCTTCCCAGTCTCCTCGTCTTGGCGGGGGGAGGAGGGGGGCGTGCCCTGTTCGGGAGCAGGATCGGGGGTGTAGAGTGGCCGCCAGGGGCAAGGAGCCTGACACCCGATGGAGTGGATATAGCTTTATAAGGTCCGTGCTGCCTGTCGCTATGCAGGTTGGACGTTGAACAAAAACACAAAAAACAACACGCGTCAGGAAAAAAAATAGAAAAAAAGGAAAAAGCACCCCAAAAAAAGCAGGCTTCGGGGCCTCAGTGACTTATAGGAGTTGTGGTGAAATAAAATGTTCCTCTTCTTAATCACAGCATAACATTTCAATCCATTAATCGCACTCTCTCTGTATACTACTAGCCTAGCCTATCAGTTCGAGCACTCCTCTGTGAGATAGCCACTTAACATGTTCTGATTCTCAAAGATGCACTGTCCACCCTGACCCCCGCAGGACCCTGATAACCATCTGACCTCCAGAGCCCCTGGGACGTCTCTGGGCTTTGGATCAGCTTGGAGGTGATAACTGAAAGGCGCTATACAAAGCACATTGGAGTGGTTAGGGCAGTTTGCCTGTGCAGGTCAGCGGCTCTCCTGGATATTGCATCTTTGAGTGTGTTTGTAGCTGCTGTGTTTGTCCATATTCCGTGTGTCAGTGTGTAAAATCAGGGGGTCCGCCATTTCACCCTTCCTCCCCTGACTCCCCTCCCGGGTCTCACAGCAGTGCATCCTGGGAGTTGAGCTGCCTGGAAGCTCAGAGCATGCTGGGACTTGACTCCTGGTGGAGCAGAGGGGCCCAGGAGTTCAGCCACTGCCTTGGGCTCCAGCCACACAGAGCACTGGTGCAGGGAACGGGAGTGTGGAATCAGAAATCTGCTTTCAATCCCTCGTACAACTGTAATTGTACATTTCCTACAGGCCTTGCTTTGTTTTGGTTTCGGGGTTTTTTTTTTTTGTATTTTTTCTTTTTATTTTGTGAGAGACGGGGCTTGACACAGCACACTTGTCTGTGAGAGAGCACCAGGCAGGTACCTGTCAGCGTTCTACAGACTTCAGTCCTGAACTGTTTTAGTTCCAGGAGAACTGCTTGCCATTTCTACAAGTGCTTCTTTTTTCCCGGTCAGAGGACCAGCCACTGTGTGGCAATAGGGTTCCTGTTGATTCCATGAAATTAGCTAGTAATGCACAGGAGGTGTGTCAGCAAGACCTGTCTTGACGGCACCTGGTTTTGTTTTCATTATTGAAGACGTGACGACTTTGCGAAGAGTGGCCCCTATCTCCCCTCCCCCATGCCTGCACCCATGCTCACACCCCGTCCCCTAGCCAGAGCTTACTTCTGTCACCTACACTTTCTTATTTCTTTTTTTTTTTTTGGCTGTACAAAGTGTTTAAAAATATTATTTGTATTATATGATGTTAGTATGGTAATGTTCTTTATTAAGGAAGAAGAAAATTTATTTTTGTTACTGGTCTGTTTCATAATTCTTTTTTAAATTGGTATTGTAAGATATCTATGCAAGAACTGTTCTGTGGAGCCTTTTTATTTAAGAATGTAATATGTGTAATAAATGGTAGAATCTGCTTGGCTTGGGATTAAAATTTCTCTCCCGTGCTCTTGACTGCTAAAATGATTTGTCTGGATTCTCGGGGGAGGACTGGGAGTGCAGGAATCCAGCTTGTTATCGCAAAGGCGAGTAGACAGCTTTTCACTTTTTCCTGGCACTCGCCTCCAGAGCCGGTGACGTCTGGGAAACTGGGTTACCGAGCCTTGTGTAGCGCGTGTGGAATTAAAAACCCGCCGCCCTGCCGAATGTCCGCAGAGCCATCCTATTTCCCTGGGGCCCCTGCTGGTCCCACAGGTGTGGCGCTGAGGGACCCCAGAGCGCTGCACGCAGGGACCCCGAGTTCCTCGTCTCCTCCTCTCCGCGGGCTCCCTCTGTCCAAGTGCTGGCTCAGTGGGGACATGTTTAGCATTTCTTCACGGCCGTGTGACGCAGACTAGCTGAACTGGAGTCGTGGTGCCTATAAATCTTCTCTCAGGCTGAGGTCAAGGTAGTGAATAGTCCCACTTAAACAAGCGAAGCAGCCAGACGGGAGAAGACAGTGCTCTGATTTGGGGAGGGTAGGTATCACCCCCCTTGTTAGAAATGGAGGTCCTGTCTGTAACAGCTGTGCTCCCCGTAACCTTTCCCTCCCTGATCTTTGACCTGGGGAGGCCTTGGCACCTGCCCCCCTCGTTGTTATCGGAGATCGGAGGTAATGGACTCCGCGTCCGGTCCTGTGAGCTGGACACCTGCTGCTGCACTGGAGCCCGGTGAGGGAGGAGGGCACCAGCGTGACGGCCGCGCGCTCTCAAAGCCACGCCTAGCGCCTCCGAGGGCGGGGCCTCCGGCGAGTCGGCGGCCAGCCGATCTGGCGGAGAAGGAGCCCTGAAACGAACAGGAGAGCCGGGAGGGGCTGCTCGGCCTCGCCGTGACTGCAGCTCTCTCATGCCAGGGAGAAGCAGCCGCCACCGGGCACGCGGGCGGCAGGAGCCCTCCGCCGGGGAGCTGTCTGTGCCGGACAGCCCTGGCAGTTGAACGTTGACGGCGCCTCCGTGCCTTCTGGGTGCCTGCTGCCTGCTCCTGGGTGCAGTACTCTCACTGTCCACTGCGATGGATTGGTGGGCTGCAACACTGCTAGGAGCGCTTACGGGGGGGTGTTTTCAGTTCTGGTGTTTGCTCCTAGGTTGCTGAAAGAATTTCTGAAAATGGCTTTCAAGCAGGGAGATTTTTTCATTCCAGCATGCGTAGACGCTAGTAAGAGGCGTGCTTGGAAACTGGGCCTGTCCATGTTGGCTCCCTCACAGGGTGGCTCAGCGCTGCCGAGCGAAAAGCACACGGCACGGACCGCAGCTCCTGCAACAGCTGCAGCTCCTATAGCGCCTTAGCGCAGCCGGCCTGGAAAAGAAATACAAAATAGAACAGCAGACGCTGCACAAAGAAGTTATAAAACCTTTTTGAAGAGGTCACATGCACAAACCACTTACAAGAAGCCTTATTGACATAATTGTGGGCTAATGGTTAAGTGTCTCTAATAGAGGATGAAAGCAGTGTGACTTGGAAATCAAATCTGAGTGCTCTTTTCTCATGGAAGTAAAGCCTACTGAGACCCATCGGACTCCCCAAGGAATCACTGCCTGGAGTACAGACCCACACTTTACTTTCCCGCAGTAAAAGCAGTGTAGCAGTTCGGTGAACAGTGCAAAACCTATACAGAACAATCCAAACCATGAGAAACCATAGCACAGAAAGGTCCATCTATGGTATCAGGGGAGAAAATTGCAAATGTCCCATACAGATTTTCGAATGATAAAAGAGATTAACAGCACCTAACATTTGTAAATAGTTTGTTCCCCCTGCCTATTGTTACATATTTAATTCCTTGCATTTCTACAGCATTTTTTTATTCCAAAGCACTTTCCATACCAGCGTCCACCGACCACTTAAGTGCAGAACAGAGGAGCAGAGCTGTCTGAGGAGCTGCAGCCTCTCTGTCTCTGCGCAGAGCACGAGAAGGCGCACATCAGTCCTCTGAACATGCAGCCCCTTCCCTGGGTTTCTGCATCACTGGGGATTTATCATTAGGATGCATTGTTAGAAACGCAATTTATTACTAATTAGAGAAGCTCATGAATACTTACGACCCAACTCTCTCTCTCTCTCTCTCAGGAGCAGTCTTTATTAAACATCAGTTAATTAGGAATTTTATTAACTCGTCAATGACTTATCAGCCCGTTTATAAACTCTTAAACCATGGCTAACAGATGAAGTGATGTAATCAAATAACGAATGGCTAATTAGTGAGTAATTATGTTTAAAGAGGTGGCCTAATAAATCAGCTCTCCAAATGTCTTTCACGAGCTAATCCTGACAGGTTACTCATTCATGACTAATAAAGGACACTGATGTCTGTCTTATACTGTACATATCATTTCTAACGTTGTGAAGGATCATGGCTAATTAATAATCATGAATCCCACAGTTCTTCTGCTTGCTTTTAAAAACTCCCAAACTCCGGCACACATTTCTCAAGAACCATGTCGAACTAATCATGCCTGTTCTGAAATGAAATCTAACAATTAAGATTCATCCAAAGACCTAAAACCCAAGTGGAACAGCAACCAAGTGTGGCCCAGTGGAAATGCGGACGGACGTTCTCACAAATGTTTTTAATGAGAACGTTTATAGAAAACGCTTGGAAGCTGAAAAACAAAATCTGGCTAATTGAGTTGCAGACAAAGGAAGTCACCAGGGGAAATATCCGCACCAGGCAGTGCTGGGGGGGCCTGGGAGAGGCAGATGGTCGCTTGTGGGTGGCTGGGGGGGGGGGCAGGACAGGAGACAGGAAGGCCCTGTGTCCTCGGCCCTGCAGCAGGGCTTGAAGGGAAGTGTGTCACCCCCCCCCCCCCCCATCATCCCATCTCCCCTGGAAGATCCTGACTAACAGGCCTGCCCCCCCCCTCCTGGTGCGTTTCCTTCCCTGCTCTGTCGAAGAATCGCAGGAAATGAGGCCCGGGAGCTCTAGGCCAGGAGAGCGTTGAGACACAAAAGCAGATTAGACATTTCCCACGTGGAAACTCAGGCTAAAAAAAATGCACAGGGCTTCTAAGACACGAAACACTGCGTGTGTCCGCTGAAGGCCCTGAGTTTCAGACCAGGTGCTGCTGCGAGGTCAGTGTTCAGGCATGGGCCACCCAGCAGGAGAGTCTGCAAGATGAGGTCTTTTCAGGCTCTTTACTATAGAAATACAGGGCCCTCCGAGGCCAGTACAGAGCCCCGCAGTGTCCCTGAGACCACCGAGGCAAAACCGGCCCGGCCTCCCTCTGGAACCAACTCCCTCGTCGATGTAACCGATGACAGCTGCAGCAGGGTGAGTTCTGAAGTGAACAGAAACGTTTTGTCTGCCTACGTAGAAGAAAGTGCTTCCGCGCCACGCCATACAGCATCACAGTAACCCAAAACATACAGCCAACGGAGCCAAGGAGAAAATCTGAGACTGTCCAAGTCAATTTCCAGACATTAATATAACTGAGCAAAATTTTAAATAATAATCATAATCATTCCTTACACTCATAAAGCGCCTCTCTGGACACTCCACTCAAAGCGCTTTACAGGTAATGGGGATCCCCTCCACCCCCACCAGTGTGACACCCCACCTGGATGATGTGACAGCAGCCAGAGTGCACCAGTACACTCCCCACAACCCAGTTATCAGTGAGGAGGAGAACAGAGTAACAAAGCCAGTACATAGATTGCAAATAACATACCTGTAAAATACTGAAGGAAGAACACCCCTAGAACAGGCAAGAACTCAAAGCGGCTGTAACAAAGCATCTAAATGATAACACAAAGACGCTCAATTTCTCACAGAGAGGGACAGGAAACAGAAAACTGACTTGTATACTCTGCACCTGGCTGTGTCCCAGTTCTCAAGATCACCTGAATTAACTAAGCAGACCTCATATAGTAGACCTTGTTCTGCCATAATCAAATGGACGTATGGAAGCAGATTTTTTTCCCTCCGTGCTGCTAATAGGCTTCCATATTTACGTATGGGACTGGCCAAAAACACAACACAGATTATTTTGTGCTTTTCTGTCCTGATGTTTCCGGAGCACTGTATCAATGAAACTGAAGGGTGGAAATGTTTCGTGCCGTCCTACCACACTAGACTGCTAAAAAAAACAAAAGGAAATGGCATGGGAATGCATGTAAATCTGTGAACAGTAGGCATACCTTTACAAAAAGGGTTGTAGGAGTATGGAACAGACTATCCAGCCATGCTGACCGAACCCGATACCTGTATCAGTTGTTGACTAACACTCAAATGGGCTCGATGAGCTGAATGTCCTAACACTGCGAGTTACTGCAGCGAAAGCTTATAATTACTGTGAAACACTACCCTGTTAGAAACGGAATGTGGAGAAGCTGTAATGCATGGTCACATTTTCCTGCACAGTAAGGAAATGGAACATGCAAAGGAAAATGAGGGAGATGGGGGGAGCAAAATTGATTAGTGGAGTTTCTATGGGAAAACTCCATCTGCACTCCCTTAGGAAAGCGTGAAAACAAATCACTGCCTCTGGTGCATCCTCCTGCGAGGCTGTGCAGAAATTCCTGGTAACTTTTTTTCCAGTGAGCTCATACCTATGGGATCATGTTCAAAACAGAGGCAAGAAACCGCAGGCGTCTCTAGGAGCTCGTGGAGGAAGATTCCTTGCACATGACTCTTACGGACGCGAGTGTGGTTTAAACGAAGGGCTGTTTTTCCTTATCTTGCAGCCTGTGTCCCGTCACCCCACGGGCAGTGATTGGACAGGAGCCGTGAGCTGATGCTGCTGGGGGTGGTGGGATATCTGGAAAGCAAGCGGGGGGGGTGATCCCACACATGACACACACACATCCTGCTCCCTCTGCCTCCATCTGTATCCTGCCTCGGCCCTCCAGCAATCTTCGTTGACATCAGCTGAGCACATCTTCAATTTCCTGCAGGCTCACAGGGAAAGCACACATACTTTTAAGCCCAGGTGTGGAACCTGAAGCAGATCGTCAATGGTCTGTGCCTCAGATCATGCAGAATGGAGGCTGGCAGGCGAGAGCCTCATGATGGCTTTCGTCATGCACGAAACTCCATGTCTGCAAGTTTGCTTTTCTTGCGTGTGGAAACGTTACTGTCCTGGCCGCCTTAAGCACCAGCCACAGCCAATCCAATCCCGCAGCGGTGGGATGCTCTCAGTCCGTGCGAATCCACTTGTTTTAACCTCAATCTGGTGCAGGAGAACATGACTGGTATTGCTGTACATGCAGGCAGCCAGCTGGGGGTCCTTGCTGGGGGTCCGTGCAAGTCTCCAAGTCTCCAGCGTCTTCTTCACTCTCCACAGCTGTAAAAATACTTATCACCCACCACACCAGCCAAAAAAAAATACACATAAACAAACAGAAATCCCAGCTCCAGCCATCCTGTGCCTCATCCTGCCTCCCCCCCCCTTACCAGGCCATGAGCTGGGAGGAAGAGGAAGTTCCTAGTGAAACAGCACCACGGTTTCCTCCCTCTCAAGGCCTGCCTATTGTTCGGGGGGAGGCCATGAGCAGCACACAGCATGTTCTGGCGCAGGTGTGTTATGAATCAGAGGTTCCTCTCCTCCGAACCTCCAGTCAACAAACCCCCAGGTGTGGAGAACCAGGGGTCCAAGCGCACAGTGTGACACCCCCACCCCTCCTCCCCCAGACATCCTGCAGAGACACGACAGTCTCTGTCACTACTGGCGCACTCCACAGCGAGAGGGATCAACGGATCAGGCGTACCGAGAGTAAATCCACAGGCTCGTACGTGTCACGCCTTCACAATGCTTTTCCCCATCTTTTAATCTAGTCTAACCTGCTTTCGTGTGGCTTTCGTGCTCCACTACATATGTCAATACCAACAGTCAATAGGTGTAGGGCAGATAATGACATTTTTAAAGTCTTGCATAGTAATATACATAGCAGAGCAGACACAAGCATAGCAGTATCTGCTACTGAAGGAACAAGTAATAGGTTTATTCCATGCTGAAGACACCTGAAGAAGGCTCTACGGCCGAAACGTTGTTTTCTTTCTTCTCTTTTCAGCATGGAATAAACCTATGACTTGTTCCTTTGCAGCCTACGCATGCTGACGCACCTGGACTACTTCAACCAGTATCTGCTGCTTCTGACTTTGGTTGTTAGTGATGAATGTTAGTGAGGATCCTATCCAGATCCGCCAGGGTATCAGTTTTGGCATCATGGCTGGATGGCTTGTTCCCCACTCCCGCCCCCCTTGGCGTACAGAGGTGTTCTCTGCTGTTCTCAGCTTTTAGGGTACCGGCAGGTGCAGGTGCTCAGGTGAAAGGCTGTTTGCCTCACAGTGATGGAAGCCCCGTGGGGGAAATGGGACAGTTCCCCCGTGTTTCATGTAGGCACACGCTGACATGCGGTGGAGCTGCGTTTGTTTACGCCCGTAAAAGCACACCATCTGAGCGTTCCTGCCTGCAGCCTCCGCTCTGGCAGCTGCGAGGGAGCTGGTTTCCTCTCTCTCTCTCTCCACACTTTCCAGCTGCCCCTGTCGCCGTGACTCACTCTGACTCAAAGTTCCCATTCGCTCCTGCACATTCCCAGGAACCCGCGCCGCACCGGGAAAAACTGAGAAACACCCCGCCTGGCTTCCTCCCTTCTGCAGCTTCTTCAGAGATGTGGGGTGACAGGGTGACGGCCGCCCTGCCCGGCTTCGTCGTCTTGCGTGCGGCTGGGACTTCGAGCAGGCCGCTGTTGCTCATCTAACAGAGAAAAGAGAAGGAGGAAGGAATGAAGGAATGAAGGAATGCGAAGAAATAAGAGGCCTGGAGGCCGTGGGCACAAAGCTGGAGAAACTGCAGAGACCTGGGAGCCGGAGTGGCGCTCCAGCCCTGGCACCAGAGCCCTGCGGTGAGCGGAGCAGCACTCTGCGCCAGGGACGCCCACGCTTCCCGACGAGGCAGCAGGCGGTGAGACAGCGCGCAATATACCCTCTGCGCTTAATTCACACACAGACACAGCCCCCTTCCGGTGCTTCCCCCTTCCCCAGCTGCCTTGAGCACAGAGCCGGGCAGATTGCAGGGGAGAGGGCAAACCCCACAGCGGCGGGGCCGGTCCCGACGGTGGCGCCTGTGGACCAGTAGGGGGCGCTCTTCCCCAGCTTGTCCTCCAGTGGTGTCGGCCTCTCTCTGGGCCGCGTTGCCCCTCTCGCCCCGGGCTCCACAATGGAGGGTCTTGCGTCACACAGAGGCCTTCCCTTTGATCAAAGCAAGGCTTCAGCTCTGCTCCTCCAGCGCGCCGCCACATCCAGTCACTATGTGAGCCTATTCCATATGTGTGACGTCTTCATATCTACAGCTCAGGTTTTGCGCCATGTGTCATCAGAAAACGATCCCCCGCCTGCCCAGCTCCTCTGAGACAGCGCGGGCAGTGAGGTAATTAGGCAGTGACTGGTGATCTTGTGCCAACTGCCTGAAGATGCAAACAAGCCTAATTGGTTTCCTAATGGGCTCGTTCATTCACCTGGAGTCTTAGGGGTGGGCTCACAGCTCTCACAGCACGGCCAAGATATGCAAAAACAAAAAGACTCCTCGTGGATGCATGCGTTTAAGAAATAAGAACCTAATTGCGTGGTAATTTCTTTCATGTCTAACTGGGGAATAGTTTTTTTTTTTCTCTCTTTTTGGGCTGCTCTGTGTTTGTAAAAAGTGTGCTGGTGGATGTTGAGAAGAGCTTTCTTCCTGGCTCCTGCACCACCCCCGGTCTGCACTCCCTCGCCGACTCCACACGACACCCGCCCCGAGAGGCGAGGGGAGAGCCAGCCCGCCTGCTCCGGGCTCGGGGACGGAGAGGTCACCCCCCGCTGCCCTGCCGTAGTGTCAGCGTGTGCCCCCGAGGCAGAAACGCTGCTCCTGCAGCTCTGGGACGGCGGCGGCCGCTCACGGCTGCTGGGAGGGTCCGTTTCTCCGGAGGATACAGTGAAAACGGAAGGTCAAGACAGGAGGGAACACGGATCTGCTCTGCTGGCTCACATACAGCTGCATCTTGTCCTTCACACTGCCCCCATGACTTGATTTGAATGTCTTCCTACAGTGTTCTGCTGAAGTCCTGCGAATTCCAGCAACTGACACCGCGCCCAGGCCCCAAGTCCCACACACTCAAGACATTTCCCACTTCACATCCACAGGCCGACAGCCGCGCCCAAATCTCTCGCGACAGGCGAAAAACATTTTCTCAGGAGTCAAAAACGATGGCCAGCGGGTGAACCGACTCCTTTGCTGACTCCTCTGCTGTTTCTCCTGTGGACGGGCCTTCGTGGGCGCTAGCAGGGGGGTACCAGATCGCAGGGGAGAGGGCAAACCCCACAGCGGCGGGGCCGGTCCCGACGGTGGCGCTTGTGGAGCAGTAGGGGGCGCTCTTCCCCAGCTTGTCCTCCTGTGGTGTCTCATGGTTCTCCCCACTCCATTCGCGGGCTGAGAGGATCGCTTCTGCGCTCGCCATCGTGTTCCAGGTTCGGTGCTGGTGGGACTCCCCTGTGCACAGCCTGTCATGGCCCGTCACCTCTGTATCTCCCACGCCCAGTTCTGCTGCAGAGGCGGCGTGGCCAGTCTGGAGATCGACTTTGTGAATTTTCGCTGCCCGTTTGCTCAGTCAGCGGTGATCAGTGGTCGCTGGGCTCCTGCGCTGAACCGAAGCCAATGCGAGAGGGCAATGCGGGCAGTGGACTGACAGTGCTGGCAGCGCTGACAATAAGTCAGTGGGACTGGCAGGCCACATCCCGGGGTGCCAGTAACGAAGAAACACGAGCGTGTTTCCAATCTTTGGCGTCCTGTCCACGGCGGATGACTGACACTATCGCTGGAGCGGCTGTGTCTGTGCAGCCCGGCGGCTGGAAATGGATCGCCCCTCTCTCGGGCTTATCTGTCCCATCCGACAGCGCCGAGACACACTGCTGCAGCCAGAGCTGGCAGGCAGGGAGGAGTGAGGGACCGTCTCAGTGCTTCTGAGCTGCCCCTGCCGGCGGACCGAGCAGTCCGACTGACCACAGCTCCCCGCCCAGATGGGTTACCGCTGGAGCCTGACATCTGCGAGAGAACGAGAAACCATTAGAGCAAGCCCCCATCCTAAATCACTCTCGTATGGAAGAGCTGAAACAATATTGACACAGTATCGAGCATGTGTCCGGGACTAATGCCAATCAATCAATTGAACGATCAGTTCTCTTAGGCCATGTTTTAAGGAGAAGAAACGGGCTTGCCAACGATGACAGCTGAGAAACACACATGGCTGATAACACTAATATTAACCTCCCTGAGAAACACAGCAGCTGGAATCGCTTATCCAGACAGCTGCTGATACCTGCGCCCAGGAACGTGTAGCACTGATTTCCACTGAGCGCTGAGAGACTGCAGCAGGCAACAAGCACTAGAAATACTGCTTGAACTTTGACCCGTATTCGTGTTCTCGGCTACTTTGTTTGGCACAGGGAAGCAAGTAGAGTGATTTTAAAGATAAATCCAGAATAAAAGCAGAGTAAAGCACCTGTATAAAAGAATGTTCCTAAACTGCTTGACTTTAAGCAAAGAGTTTGCTGATTATGAACGTCAGGGAGTGCTAAACACAGTGGGGATCGATTCCAAGCTGCTGGCTTGTCCAATCCCAGGGCGGTCAGTTCTAACAGCACACAGTGAATCACAAGAGCATCAGAAAAGTCTACCGGCGAGAGGGGGCTCTTTGGCCCAACTAGCTTTTTTGGTAGTTTAGTAGCTGAATGAATCTAAAATATCATCCAGAATGATATGTCTTAAAGATGCCCAGAGTCTCGCCCCCAACCAAATTGGCCGAGAATCATTAATTCGGTAGAGAAGCCAAATCCAAACACCCCCCCAGTCTTAGAATAAATAAGTGCTCCCCACTCCCTGTCCTAAATTAACTCCCCTAAAGTTTCCAAGTGTGACACCATGTCCATGTTTCACTCAACATGAAACAGTGTAACAGTCTACTGGGTATACAGTGCCTCTTAGGATACTTGGATCAAAGCTACTCTGCTCTAGACCGAAGATATTTACCACTCCCTGCCCGTGCATTTACAACAGTCCCCTGAGACCAGAAACCATCAGTCTTGTTGCTCTTCTTTGAACTCCTTTTAAAGCTGGTGTGACGACTGAGACTGAACACAGTCTTTTAGACGATACTGGATCTTACTAAGGGCAGAACAGTGGCCCTCTGGTCAGCATCGCTGGGGCCCTGGGCTCAGTTCCTGGGGTGCTGTATGTGTGGAGTTTGTATGTTTGCCCTGTGTTTGCGTGGGTTTCCTCCCACAGCCCAAAGCTGTATTGGTAGTTGTGATCTGGCCCAGCTGTGAGTGTATGTGCCTGTGTTTGTGTCTGTCTTGTGATGGACTGGGTATCTCCTGGCGTGTGCCTGTTGCTTGCCAGGATAGGCTCTGGCCACCCCTTGACCTTGTATTCAATAATGCGTTTAGAAAATGGATGTACTGTATCTGACTAGGGCATCCTGCCTGAACTTGAATTCCACACTTTTTCCTATGGATCCACGTGTTCAACTTGCTTTTGTATTGATTCCACACTCTGTCCTGATGAGAACACAGCAGCATCTTCATCAGCACCTGGATGTCTTTTGTGTAGAATTCCTGCAAAGCAGAAGTACCCATGCGAGCTGTACAGTCTGTGTTCCTGCCACAGGCGAGGGCTTAAACGTTGAATTTCATTCGCCGGGTGTCAGCCCAGGCCATGCCTACAGCTACGTCTCTGTGTAGCTCCCTGACACTCTCCCCGTGCTGGTATCATCGTCAGATTTGACCCTGTCTCCCGTTCGAACCCCTATCCCCTCTGGCCTTTCCCACAGTGCCGCTGCCTCCATAGTATCTCCTCTCCTGAATCACAGCACCTGCCAGGCTCCTGTCCGCTGGGCTCCAGGCACCGGCAGCTACTGCATTTTCCACTCCCGTCACGCGGACGGTGCCGGGCTACAGGCAGACCCCCCATCCCCGTGTCTGCCTGGAGCTGACGGATCTGCAAAGACAGGCTGAGAGAACACCCAGGTCTGCCTTTGTCCTCCCCCAATCAGGGCAGGTTCCTGCTGCAGTTAAAATTAGAACCCATTGTCTTCCTGTCCCACATATGGTAGAGTAGGGCTGTCCCACATACGGTAGAAGCCCCCACCCCCTGTCTTCTCATTGCTGAGACATGACTTCATTTTGGAAGAGTTCGTGCTGCGGTGCTGTTCTTCTGCGGGGATCTCTGCGAATGCCCTCGGCAGACTCCTGCGTCGCTCCCTGTAGGGGAATGTATTATATACGCTCCTGTTTCCATGTCAGCTTCTCCAGTTTCGGGGGGTAAAAATAGAAGCCGAGACCTTGGAGCATTCAGTTCATTGTTCGTGTATCTCCCGCCTGTCTGTGTGCTGTCGTTTTTTGCTTTTTCTTTTTTAAAAGGCCGACATTTGAAGACTCAGTTTGCAGTCTCAATAAAGATTGTGTAGATTAAAAAAAAAAAAACTGCAGTTGGCATTGGTCTTTCCAGTGGCTTGTAATGAAAGGTCTAGTGCGGTGTCTTTAAGTGCCTGGCACAGACTGAAAAAAAAAACACTCAAGCGAAGAGAAAATGCATCCACGGAGCTCAACAAAATCGATGCACTGAAATTCCACGCCCCTCCAAAACCTCACTTAATTAGAAAGGGGGAAACAAATTGTGGCGATAGATCCACACGTCTGGTGTGTACAGACCCCTGGTCTCGGGCACTCCCTGTAAAATGCCGGCTTATGCAAGATGTGTGTCTAACAGCGTCCGCTGCGAAGTCTGAAAGAGGAGATCATGGGAGAATGAAGGAGTACAGGTGCTGCCGGCTCGTCTGGGGTCAGGGAAGCAATCCTGTCAGTCAGGCAGCAAGGACTGTGTCTGACACAGGCAGCACAGAGCTTCAAGGCCATGTGCTTTATCTCAGCCTTCCTTGCAGAGTCTTCCTCCCAGACAAAGGACACTGATGCTGCCCCCCCCACGAGTCAGCGCAGGAAGGAACACTCAGGACACAAGAGGGCAGTGTGCAGCTTCACTGCGGGCACGGAGACTGCTGTCCTAAACTGAACGACTGCTCCTGCCTCTGGTGTCCCGAACCAGGGCAGCGCCGCGCACATCACAGCGCTGACACGTGGGGGCTCCTCCGACACAACCCCCCCCCCCCCCTCGCTCCGCCTGTTAAATTGTGTCTTCATCTCGCTGTGCAGCGGTGAGCAAACTCGGTCCGCGAGGTTGACTCTCTTTCGTTCCAGCCCTCCTCTCATCGTTGCCTCAGTGGGCAAACTGTGCCCGTTTGTCTGCCAGGACTTCACTGGTTCTATTTAAAACATGACAATTTTGCCTAGAGGACTGGACTAGACTGAGGCTTGTTTCACACAGCTTACAGTACGTGTTGAAAACAGCAGTGTCATGAAGTCGCAGACGAATAAAAAAAAAAATGAAGTCGCAGACGTGAGTCTCAGGCGAGAATGAAGCTTCAGGGCTTCCACACATGAGCGGGCTGCAGTCACACAGGTCCTTTATCCAGCCAGTGCAGGCCAGCAGCCACGTGTTTGTGCTCTGGGGAACCTCTCACCCGGTTCAGACAGGAACGGCCCTTGCAGTCCAAGCAGACAGAACGTGAGTTCATGCTGCCATCTGCTGGCCAAACGTTTTTTGGGTTTCTTTTTTAATCCAGAATGAGCGGGAAGGGGGCCAATAACATACACCAGTCCGGCCGGTTTTGTTGTTGTCAATAATAATAATAATTCCTTACATTTATATTTAGTCCTGGGCACTCAACTCAAAGCGTTTTACAGGTAATGGGGATCCCCTCCACCACCACCAGTGTGACTCCCCACTTGGATGATGCGACAGCAGCCATAGTTCACCAGTACTCTCCCCACACACCAGCTCTCAGTGGGGGGGAGAGCAGAGTGATGAAGTCAGTCCAGAGATGGGGATTATTAGGAGGCCATGACTGGTAAAGGCCAGGGGGGAATGTGGCCAGGACGCCAGGGCGAACACCTCTACTCTTTTCGAGAAACACCCCGGGGTTTTTAATGACCACAGAGAGTCAGGACCTCGGTTTTACATCTCATCTGAAAAACAGCACCTTTTTTACAGTATAGTGTCCCCATCACTATACTGGAGCATTAGGACCCACACAGACAGCAGCGTGAGCGCCCCCTGCTGGTCCCACTAACATCTCTTCAATCAGCAACTCAAACCTCCCATCCAGGAGTCTCCCATCCAGGTACTGACCAGGCTCACACTGCTGAGCTTCAGTGGGCTGCCAGGTGCGAGTTGCAGGGTGATATGGCTGCTGACACTACCGTTGTTAAAGTCCAGGGATGAGAAACAAGCTGCTGATGAAATACCTGTTTCCTGGTTGGCCATAAGTGACCTAACCAGTCAGTACAAGAGTGCTGTTAGTGATTGCTGATGACTGGCTGCTCCCTCCAGTGCGATCTGTCCTAATTGACCCGATGAAGACTGTGATAAAGGCTACACTGCAGTGATACACAGGACCACACACCAGGCCAGATCCAACATGCTGCTGACAAAATGCAGATATAGATAGATAGATAATACTTTATTAATCCCATAGGGAAATTGATGTGTTACAGCAGTCCAGCCCAAGACAAGCAAAACAGACATCAGAATAGTTATAAAACAAAATAAATAAAAAATAAATAAATTGTGCTTTTGTGTTTCCAAACAGATATGAACACTCTGACATCTCTGACTTTCCAGACTACTGCCTTCTCTCTTAACTCCTTTATTGCTCCATATAATTGCTGCAAGATGCTGGTGGGCCAGTAGAAGGCACTCTTCCACTGGACCAGACCGTCATAAGAATGTAAGAAAAGGTTACAAACAAGTAGAGGTCATCTGGCCCATCCAGAATGTTTGGCGGTTAGCAGCTAATTGATCGAAGGATCTCACTCTCCCCTGGAAAGAAGCCGGGGCATCGGCATTGAACATGGATGGGCGGCTTGTTCCACATTCCCACCACTCTTTGGGTAAAGAAGTGCCTCCTGTTCTCAGTTTTAAATGCACCACCCCGTAGTTTCCACTATGGCCCCCTGGTTTGTGTTGTGCTTTTCATGCCGAAGAAATTGGCTGGGTTGACTTTGTCACTGACTTTGGGGATTTTGAACAACAAGGGATAAATTCCCTCAGCCTGTTTATGCAGGACCTTGGTTTAATCCCTGGAATGTATCAGGTTGCTCTTTTCTGGATGGACTCCAGGGCTGCAATATTGTTTTATACTGCCGTGACTGAAATTGTACACAGTATCCTACATGGTCCTAACGCCCTTGTGTCATCTTTGAGTTAGAAGATGACCGCTGTACATTAGGGAGCACGTTCACAACCCGGTAACCCGATCTTGCCTGAACTCAGAAGCCAAGCGAAGCTGAGCCCGGTCAGAACCGGGATGGGAAACCTCTGGGGATACTGGGGATACTGTTATAAATGGTGGGACACTAGGTGGTGTTCTTCCCTCTGGATTATCTTTCCATACATTCATTTTTAACGGCTTTATTCAATACAGGGATAAGGGGGAGCCAGAGCCTATCCCAGCAAGCAACGGGCTCCAGTCTGGATACACCCCGGACAGGACACCAATCCAGTGCAGGGCACACATACTCACGCCAGGGGCAGGAGTGCAAACCTAACCACTGCACCAGTATTTCACCCTTTCCCCCAGATCACAATGTCCCTGTATAAATATCCTAGTATGGTGTCTGGAAACACTGCACTGTAGGAGGTGCTGTCTGTCAGATGGAACCTTAATCTGAGGTCCTCATGACCTGGGTCATTAGAGATCCCCTGGGCTGTTAGCAAGAACAAGGTTATTAACCCCAGTGTTAATAGGGTTAAATTCCACACTGGGCTTGTACAGTCGGGTCATCCAAAGGTTAATTCACCTGGTGAAGCAGTTTCCCTCTCCCTCTGACCTGCTGATACAGTAACTCCAGCGTTGTGTGTCTCCCAGGTGGGGCTACTGGTGCAGACTGGCTGCTGTGTCTCCCAGGTGGGGATACTGGTGCAGACTGGCTGCTGTGTGTCTCCCAGGTGGGGATACTGGTGCAGACTGGCTGCTGTGTGTCTCCCAGGTGGGGATACTGGTGCAGACTGGCTGCTGTGTGTCTCCCAGGTGGGGATACTGGTATAGACTGGCTGCTGTGTGTCTCCCAGGTGAGAATACTGGTGCAGACTGGCTGCTGTGTCTCCCAGGTGGGGATACTGGTGCAGACTGGCTGCTGTGTGTCTCCCAGGTGGGGATACTGGTACAGACTGGCTGCTGTGTGTCTCCCAGGTGAGAATACTGGTGCAGACTGGCTGCTGTGTCTCCCAGGTGGGGCTACTGGTGCAGACTGGCTGCTGTGTGTCTCCCAGGTGGGGCTACTGGTGCAGACTGGCTGCTGTGTGTCTCCCAGGTGGGGATACTGGTGCAGACTGGCTGCTGTGTGTCTCCCAGGTGGGGCTACTGGTGCAGACTGGCTGCTGTGTGTCTCCCAGGTGGGAATACTGGTGCAGACTGGCTGCTGTGTCTCCCAGGTGGGGATACTGGTATAGACTGGCTGCTGTGTGTCTCCCAGGTGAGAATACTGGTGCAGACTGGCTGCTGTGTCTCCCAGGTGGGGCTACTGGTGCAGACTGGCTGCTGTGTGTCTCCCAGGTGGGGCTACTGGTGCAGACTGGCTGCTGTGTCTCCCAGGTGGGGATACTGGTGCAGACTGGCTGCTGTGTCTCCCAGGTGGGGATACTGGTGCAGACTGGCTGCTGTGTGTCTCCCAGGTGGGAATACTGGTGCAGACTGGCTGCTGTGTCTCCCAGGTGGGGATACTGGTGCAGACTGGCTGCTGTGTCTCCCAGGTGGGGCTACTGGTGCAGACTGGCTGCTGTGTCTCCCAGGTGGGGATACTGGTGCAGACTGGCTGCTGTGTGTCTCCCAGGTGGGGATACTGGTGCAGACTGGCTGCTGTGTGTCTCCCAGGTGGGGCTACTGGTGCAGACTGGCTGCTGTGTGTCTCCCAGGTGGGAATACTGGTACAGACTGGCTGCTGTGTGTCTCCCAGGTGGGGATACACTTCAGTGGTGGGTGAAATGGGTACACTACTAGATGTAAAGCACTCTTGAGATCACTTGGAATGAAAAGTTCTATATACTGCAAATACACAGAATTACTGTTATTAACATCACTGACACTGTCAAGATAGTTAATAATTTTGAACCATGTTTACTTTTTAACCTCCCTATTCCCAATTAAAGATAATCAAATCACCTCATTCTGGTTTTCAAATCTTTCAACACACCCATGGCAACAATTGGTAATGAACACCAGTTAAGGGAGCGGACAGGCCGGGTACTGACGGCGCTGAAGGCCACTAGGTGGCACTCTTGCCTTCACAACACTGGGCTCCCCGTGTCTTCAGGAGAGACCCGTCTCCGCAGCATTCCCATCTCAACATCAAATCAAATGAACTCGGAGGTTCCACGGGTTCATATCCCCGTATTCACGAGCGGCACAGTTCTCAATGCTGCTGGCGGCTCCCGTGCAGTACAGCGCACTGTCTGTCAGAACGTGAATCCCTGACATATCGATATAGACACCGCGCGCTGAAATGAAAACTGGGGGCCTGGCTTCGCGTGCCATGCAACTCCGGACACACGCCCCTCCTCGGCGGGGGCCATGGGGTCTAACTTCTACCTTGGTTCAGGTTTTGAAGAAAACAAGACGCGTGTCTCCTTCAAACCCTGAAGCCCGCTGTCTCTCGGGATGATGACACTGTTATTGTGATCGTGTTACTGTCTATTGTCTTGTCTGCTGTTCTATTTATATACCGCACCCGGGAGAGACTAATGAGAACCACTTTTCACTGTACTACGCACCCGTGGAAGTATAATGACAAATCAAGTTGAATTGAATCCCGGACTGCTCGGCACGGTCTGCAGGCAGACACGCTGCGCTTTCATCTCGCTGAGGCAGTGAAGAAACACACGCTGTCGTGTGACCCTAACCCCGCTTTTGGACAAGTTGTATACAGTTGCGTCGTCATGTTATTGTGCCGTGGTGCCGAGATAGAAACCAAGAGCTTGGCAGTTGCGACACTAAATTTACTGTCCGTCAACATGGCCCTAAGATCCCGTGTTCAGCTGCCTTTCACACATACAGAAGCCTGGGTGATAAACTGTAACCTCGAAACCTTGACGAGAATTATGTGTCAGGAATATATATATATATGTTACTCTGTAATAACGGTATTCGCTGGCTGGTCCAGAATCCAACCTGATTTAATAAGAGTCGAGAGCGCCGAGACGCGACTAACAGCACCCTCACCTTCATCCCTAAACTTCCTTAACACATACATAACAAATCCTACTCGACAGCGTGCATTTATTCGCTCACGTAATATAAGACCAGCTTTCGACGTTAGCTGTAACACACGCACTAAACACGACGAAACAGCGTTCACCAGCACCACTGAAAGCGCAACACCCTTCCCAACTCAATAAAGCTTACCCTCGCACATGCGCAGCTCACACCGTTCCCTTCTGCCCGTGCATTTCCGAAAGGGCTCGGGACGCCGTTCGGTAAACTCCGTCACGGCTTCGGCATATTTCGGCGCCGGCTCGGCCCTACCCGATGGTGCTTGCTGAGCTAATTTTCGTCTCCCTCGTTCTCCGTGTTGTTGTTTCCCGGTGACGCGGCGGAGGTGTAGCCTGACGCGGTCTCTTACGTGTCGGCCTGAATAAAAGTGGAGCTCCGGGGGCCCGGGAGTGACGGAGGGAGTCTGTACCGGTAAGAGAGGAGAAGTGTCCTGGGGGGTGGAGGGAGACAGGACGCGTCCCGGAGCGGGTGCGAGTGTCGCTGGCCTCGGCCCCGGGGAAACAAAGAGAATCATGGCGGCTGGCGGGGCTCGCAGGCGAGCTAGCTGAGGCAAGGCGGGCGGGAAGGGAGGGGAGTCTGCGGACTGACCACACGGAGGGAGCGGGCCAGGACGACAGCGGCGCGGGTGTTTGCACAACTTATTTCACCCCCGCCGAGACAGCCCTGCCCGCCGGAGCCGTTGCGACAACCGTGCAGGCGCCCTCCGCATCTGTGTGCTTGTGGCGCGTTTGTGCGCACAAAATAATAATAATCATCATAATCATAATAATAATAAACGGTAGTGGGATGCACCAGAAATAAATAAGGATGCGGAGATAACGGTCCGAGGTGGTGTTTATTTTGGCATTAGAAACGTAGCTGCCCCCTTTTTAAAAAAAAAAACCCCAAACAAAATCCTCATCTTCCCCTGCTGTAGAAGAGGCTGCGTTTGTGTCAGTTTTTTTTTCCTCCCCGTTTCGGAAGATCCCCACTATGGCTGTGCAGCTGAATTTGAAATACAGAAATATGCACGCACACACACATTAAAAAAAACAAAACAACAAGTGCTGAACCCGTGTCAACGTCGCCGGGCTGCGTGTGTGTGTGTGTCGGTGTGGGGCTTTTATTTCTCCCCCACCCGAGGGATGCGATCGCGGGTGGCCTCCGTGGCAACGAAGATTTCTCGGCGTTTTCGAAGAAGATGGGGAGCGCAAGAAAAACTTTGTGTCTGCAGCCCACCTCCGCCCTCGTCGTGGAAGCTGGGGGGTCGTACATGTGTGTTAAAACGGGGCCCAGATCAATGCAGACAGCTGACGGGTTGTGATCTATATATATATAAAAATAGCGAGCTGGCCGAAGGAGGGCCGATCAAGTCCCCCTGTGTGGTGTGGGGGTCCCTAGCGCCTATCCGGGCCCGGCCTGCGCCCCCCGGTTCCAGTTCAAGTGCCTTTCCTCGGTCTGTTTTATTTTATTTTCCTAAATCGCGGTGGGGAGGGGTGGGTGTGACCCGTTCAGCCTGCGGTCTCGTCTTCACGCCCCCCTACCTGGGCGGTCAGGCCGCAGGATCGGTGCGTTTAAAGTCGCCGGGGCGTTTCTGGCCCAGCGACCCCCCCCCCAGTCAACAGGCCTGGGCGCCGGGCAGCCGGCTCGGCGGCGGGGTCTCTGGCAGAATCCGGCCCCCTCACCAAGAAGACTGGCGCTCCGAAATCCGGGTTTCATGCAGCAGGAGAGGAGCTTCACTTGTATGATGAACTGCACTGCAGGGTGGAAGAGCCCACTGGCAGGTGTGAACTGGTTTCTCAGATCGCGGAGTTCAGAGATCCTGCCCCGGGGGAAACAATGAAATATTTCCCGAGCAGTGTTCTGGCGCAGAGCGCTCCTTTGTTTTGGGTGTTTTGTGTTGGGGAGGGCAAACGCCATTCACATTTTTATCACGGAACCCTCGCGGGGAATTCCGCGTGGAATTGTTTCCAAACACTTGGATCAAATTTGTTCAAATCGGCAAAAAAAAAAACATACAAAAAATGAAAGGGCCAGTTGTTTTGGAGCTAGAAGGTCCAGTTTTTTATATTTCTCTTTGGTAGAGGAGGATACAGTGGGGGAAAAAAATGTGCTTAGTTTAATTTTCTATAAACAGAAAACACATCACGATATGTTTCCCTTCATCCTCCCAGAGGGCTCAAGGGCATTTAAAACTGTGAACGGGAGACACGTCTTTACACAGAGGGTAGCGGGGGCGTGCAACAGGCTGCAGCTAGTTTCCAGAAAGAGGTATGAATGCGCTTGTGAATAAAAGCAGCTCCGCTCCTTGGCGGTTTTGCCTGGTCTGCTCTGGGAAGCCGTGAAGCAGCAGACGTGGTTACTTTGAAGAATCGGACTGAAGCACATGAGCATCTCCCACACTGCAGCGGTGTGGAATATATATATATACACAGAACTGTAAGTTTACGCTCTAAATGAAGCTGTTAAAACTACACATAAATTAACAGAGAGGAGTCACTTCTTTTAAGCCTGTTTCTGAGCGAATGAGGAATAGGTGGAGTATGTGGAGCGCTTCAGCAGCATGTTGTGGGAGGTGGAGGAATGTGGAGGAGGGGTTTGGTCTGGAAGCAGCAGGCTGCAGAGGTACTGCATTACAGAGGTGCATGTGTGCCAAGAGGGAGCCACAAAGATCTGTCTGCTGGGAGTGGGTTTGATTTCTTCCCCAAGTGGGAAATGACCAGTTCTGTTGTTGTCGTTCCCTGTTGATGTTTTGCTTTGCCATGTTTATAAATGCGAGTGGGGCTGGTTATTTCCACGGGGCTCCAGTTCATTGGGTTCGACACGTTGTGTGCAGGTGGGGTACAGGTGACAGTCACAGTGCAGGGCTGGAGTTCGTGTCGAGTCCCCTGTGTGCAGTTCTGGTGGGAGATGGGGTACAGGTGACAGTCACAGTGCAGGGCTGGAGTTCGTGTTGAGTCCCCTGTGTGCAGTTCTGGTGGGAGATGGGGTAAAGGTGACAGTCACAGTGCAGGGCTGGAGTTCGTGTTGAGTCCCCTGTGTGCAGTTCTGGTGGGAGATGGGGTAAAGGTGACAGTCACAGTGCAGGGCTGGAGTTCGTGTTGAGTCCCCTGTGTGCAGTTCTGGTGGGAGATGGGGTACAGGTGACAGTCACAGTGCAGGGCTGGAGTTCGTGTTGAGTCCTCTGTGTGCAGTTCTGGTGGGAGATGGGGTACAGGTGACAGTCACAGTGCAGGGCTGGAGATGTGTTGAGTCCCCTGTGTGCAGTTCTGGTGGGAGGTGGGGTACAGGTGACAGTCACAGTGCAGGGGTGACAGCTGCACCTTTGGCACCTGGCTCCTCTGCTGGAGAGAGGCGGCTCCAGCTCAGGCTTGCCTGCGAAAAATAAGACCCCCCCACTGACGCATTTTCCTCAGGAATCCGTAGTTCCACATGTTGTAGTCCGTCTTGTTTCATTTCACAAGAAGAGCCGCCGCTTGTCCACCGGAGGGGCTGTTGGTCACCCGGCGTTCTCGCCCTCCTGCCCCGCTCACTCCGACGGGGGGGGGTCAGTACCCCGAGGCCGAGCCGAGGAGAGCGGGGCCGTGCTGCCTGGGCTCCCGTCCAGCGGCGGTCTCGGCTGAAGCCTGATTTTCCCGCGCTGCCAGGTGGTCGTTTTGCCTCCCCGCTCCCTGAGAGCGCTACAGACGGTGTGGCGGCCCGCCCGCAGGCACGTAGCCAAGAGCCTGATTTCACTGGGGCCGGCGGGCAGCTCAGCTCGGCTCAGCTCTGCCTCTAACGAAACAGCTGCTGCGTATTCCTTCTCCTGGTGCTGATTTTCTTTTCTCAATCCCTCCTCCTTTGGCTCCTCCTTTTCTCTTCTGCTGCACAGAGGTCAAACTTTTAAAATGAGCTTGTTTCAGATGGGGGCAAGGCAGCCGTGAAACTGAGCGTACTCAAGCACCCCCCTTATTCCAGCAGCTCTGCTTGAGGCGTCCGAGAGAGTTAAATACAGACAGTCAAATAGAAGGGTAATGATTTGGATCACAAGTTCTATGGGAAAACGGGTAGTACAGGTATCGTACAGGTATTTGTTTCAGAGTTTATAAACCGACAGCTCTGTGTCACAGTGTTTTGAAAAGGATGGATCGTGGGTTGTCCTTGTTAGCTAGTCCTCTCCGTACGCTGGGCAGGGGAAGCTCCGGCTGCTCTCTCACTGTCTCTCATCACGGTCCATCTTTTTCCGCTGTCACCCCTCTCTCCTTTCCCCCCAGAACCTCATAAAAGGCTTCGGCCAGACACACACCTTCTCAACTACAAAAATTAGGCTCAAAAAGGGAGAAAAAAGAGAAGACGTTCCCAAAAGATTCTTAAGTAGACTTCGAATGAAACACCTTGTTTTGATACAGTGACACTTTGATTTTTTTAATAGTACCATAGTAGGATCATTTTGTAAAATTCAGCATGAGGCTTTATTATCTGTAAGTAGCTGGAAGTGCTGGATTAATGATAATGGATAATGTTTCTTTATTAGCCCTATACAATTTCTTGCATTAGGAATTCGTCTTTTCGCATACCCCAGCTTTTCTCCACGGAGACACAGACACACAGACAGGGAGGGAAGCTTGGGGTCAGAGCGCAGGGTCTGCCATTGTACGGCGCCCCTGGAGCAGTTGGGGTTAAGGGCCTTGCTCAGGGGCCCAACGGAGTAGGATTCCTCTGCCGGCCGCGGGATTTGAACCGGCAACCTTCCAGTCACAGGCACAGATCCTGAGCCACAGAGCCACCGCTCCTCCCATACTGTGGGTTACTGTGGGTCTGAAGAGTCTGCGTTGCTCTGAAACGTGTTGTGTTTGGATCTAAATGTGTAATGATCTCTATTGCGATTGCGACTCTAATAAGTGGGCCAATATAGTAGTGGCCCCTTCTGCTGACGTCACTTTTGCAGCTCTACGCATGGTTAGGTAACC
Source organism: Lepisosteus platostomus (assembly GCF_059453375.1). Classification (NCBI taxonomy): domain Eukaryota; kingdom Metazoa; phylum Chordata; class Actinopteri; order Semionotiformes; family Lepisosteidae; genus Lepisosteus; species Lepisosteus platostomus. The sequence continues at coordinate 34,357,075 of NC_142624.1, forward strand.
TGCCCTGCAGCAGAGGCGTTTCTGTCCCCGTGTGACCTGAGAAGGGTGCGGGCTGTTCCATGTCCGCTACGCTTGGCGAAGAACAGAAGTTTGTAATCGTGAGAAGCTGCACTTTGCACGGAAAGATCACGAAGGTGGATTTCATTTTATGTGTCTAAATGCCCCATGCTGTAAGCAAAAACAACAACAAATTTGAATAGTTGTTTGCTGAAGGGCAGCATGGTGGTGTGCCTCTTAGCACTGCTGCCTCTCGGGTTCCGGGTTCGATTGTGTGTGTGTGTGCACAGTGATGGACATAGTGATTACTTACTAATAATAGGTAATAATGGCTTTCTTTACTGAATGTTATTTTTAAGGTGTGATAAGGCATCAACACTTACACAGTAAATCACTTAAAATGACTTAATTAGTGCTAAAAAAGGAGAGAGGATTTTCAAACAGATTGTCAAAATTTAAATTGGAATTTTTTCTAAGCATATTTAGTAATTGGCATTGTTTGGAAAGTTTTGCTGAGGCATTAAAAGGACCCGAAGACTGAACAGGGTTGTGAACCAAGTTTAATGGTTAAAAAAATGCGCACAGTGAGAAATCCGGCGCTTAACCTCTTGTTTTAGGGCAGAAGAACAAAAAAAAACAATATTTTTTTAGAAACGAATACTGAACTAAACCTTTCAGGACAGGAGATAAAGAGAAGATGCTAGGAAAGATGCCTTGGAGACAACTTTAGGACTTTTCCTGACAGAGGGGCTGCTGTGATGTTCTGTACACTAGTATCACAGCGTGTCTTTGTGTAAAGGTGCTACTGGCATCAGGCTATTTCGGCTTAAAGGAGGTGACCGGGACTACAGCTGTACTTCATTACAGCTGTAGTCCTGTAATAGCAGTTCTATTAATAACTCCCTGCAAATGTGCAGAGCTGTGCTTCCCAGAGGATCCCCAGCCCGTCACACACTGCAGGGCCGTAACCCACTTCATCCCCTGCTGAAGGGCAGGGCTCTGCGCAGCCAGCCCCACTGCCTGCACATCCAAAGGAGAAGCAGGAGATCACTTAGCCAGGTGAATTAAGTGCAGAATTTAAGGAGGCCAGATTCTTCCATCTCAAAATGGAATTGAGCCATAGAGCTTGGTTCACACGCCTGCTCCGTCCTTGGGTCCTGACCATGCAAACTGGACAGGAGCCCATCCGGCCAGCTCCACCTCGCTCCTGGGGTATGACGAGCTCAGCAGGGGCCGATGAGGCACGAGCACATACTTTGTTAAGTGATGTGTTTCTTTTTCCCAGTCATTAAGTAAGGGTTTGTTCTGTCCAAACCCTTCCTGAATAATAAGTGTAATAGTGGATTAGAAGAAGTAAAGAAGGTATTTGGGAGAATTGCCAGAAGTCAGTAAACAAACTCAATGCCAATGTATTTATCTCAGGGCACACTTCGTCATCCTTCCCTGTTTGAAATAACACCGAATCTTCCTCGAGTGTGTCTGTAGCAGTTTACTTAATGTAATACCAGCAGTGCTTACCTGGCACAAGTTTTTGGGGGACGCGTACTTCCCTAAGTGTACACATGTTCAGTGTGTTCTGCGATTACACCTTTCACTCTTCGCTGTTGCAGCAGGACTTTCCTGAGTGTTTCATACCCAGGTCATCAACGCACGCATTTCTGGTGGCACTGGACTCCTCTAACAGCTGTCTCGTTCCGAAAAGGAGGATTAGGTTTTCCTTTTAAAAATCTTAGAGGATAACATACATCTTTTTAAAAAATCTGTCAGTGCAGTCCTGTCTCATTGTAAGATGGGTAAGTCAGGGCCGATGGACAGATCAGTATTGTCTATTGAGTCAGGACAGCTTCTGCCATTGTAGGCATTGAAGTACTATGAACTCTTACGGTGAGGGATTGAGCGAAATGATGATCTTAATATGGAGGGGGTAAGATGATGTTTTTGTGCTTTGAGTTAAAATCTTTTAAACTAGGATTCTTTTCTATTGCTTTTTATATATTCTTAAATCTCTCTGATCTCCCCTGAGCCTTCAAATCCTCGCACCTCGTGTGATCTGCTGACCTGCAAAAATAATCACTACTGGTGCTGCGGCTTAAAACTGTGAGAGGAGTCTTCAGGAAGATAAACGTTCAGCTGGAGGCTGGAAAGCTAACACTGATCAAAGGATTTGTACTTCTGATATTGTTTTCACGTAATGTCCGTCTTTCCTTCGCAGGGGTTTTGCGCCGATGTGTAGTCATCTCTCTTGATAATTGCACTCTGCTCTATTCCCAGTGTGAATTCATAGCTACAGAACCCTCACAGGTGTTGGCATCACCTTTGGCGGGGCTGTAATTTTTGCGTTGTTCTTCCATTTGTAGCTAACTCAATGACCATGGAATCGGGTGCAGATACGCAGCAGGGTGGGGACACTGCTGTTGCAGAGACAGACAGCCAGCAGATCGGAGTGCAGGCACAGCCCCAGATCGCTGCCTTGGCGCAGGTAAACCCGGGACAGCCACACCTTGGGGACGGGGCGGGGGGGGATTCCTTTATTAAAAAAATGTTAGATCGTTAAAGTCGGGTCTTAAAAACCTTTCTGCCGTTCTCATCGCGTTTGACTTTTAAATTCGATTTCTTAAATTTGATGTTCAGATTTCTCGTGGTGCTTTTTGCCCTTGTACTGTCTTCTTTGTGTTCCGTGTCATAAAATGTCCTTCTGACGAGGTTTTAGGTAATGCTCAACGTGAAAAGTAAAAGTGTTTATTAAAGCATCGAGCCTTGGGGATATGTGACTGTGGACGTGTAGGAGTTGCTTAAAACAAGCACAGTGCATCAGCAAAGTTCTGCGTGCTGGACTGTCCCCGTGCAGTTTTTTAGCAGCAGGAATGGCAGTGTCCCATCGCCAGGTGGTGTTAATGCCCGTGTCTCGATGTGCTCTGAAGGTGTCCATGGCTGCAGGTGCTCACACCACCTCCACTGGCCCCACGGTGACCCTAGTGCAGCTGCCCAACGGACAGACCGTCCAGGTGCACGGCGTGATCCAGGCAGCACAGCCCTCCGTCATACAGTCCCCGCAGGTGCAGACTGTCCAGGTGAGAGCCGCGACCGGTGCCGTCGCCCCCAACCCTCACAGCTCCCCTGTCCGCTGTAGGGTGTCCCTGCGTCGCGCACTGCTCTCCATACAGGAGTGGGCGAATCGTCCAGGTGACCTGCTGGTCCAGCACAGCCTTGACTTTCAACAGCAGATCTGTTTCTCACTGTTTCTCACTGATCTGTTTCTTTTCATACTCACTTTTTGACTTAGACCGTTTTTTTTAAACGAGTATAGTCTGGATTCTGTCTGCTAGAGGGATTGCACCCCTGAATTAAAATATCTACCTCAAAAGGCTTACGAGGGGGAGCGATATCGGAATAGCTCAGTGAAGCTGGGATGCTCGTCTCCGCCTGTTCTCGTCACCGAATCCGCGTCAACAGGTGGCAGCTAAAATAAGGGTGACCACTGGTGTCCTCTCCGCATGGCACGTGACTGGTTCAGTGGTGCATTGTTTCAGAATCAGACATAAAACAGCTTATGTAGGGACTCACTGAAAAGCCCGTTAGTTAGAGACGGCTAACGAGTGCGACGTGGGCAGTGCAGGCCAGGGCTGGAAACCTGAATCCTAGCCCCCGGCATGTTATAGAAAACCATGAACGACTCCCTGTAATTTGCGTAATCAGATCCCTTCCTCGTTGGGGGCGTCTCGGTCCCTTGCCAGTCTGGTCAAGTCTCGTTCAAGGCAGCTGTCACATGATGGGGGTCAGCCCCGGCGACTGGAGAGGCTGAGCGCACAGGGGTGAGGCGTGAGAGGCCAGCCTCAGAAAAGCCTTGTGGGAAGGCAAGGAGCTGTTCCTGAAGCATAGCCCATTGGGCGAGAGTTTTTTCTCCCTAATTTTACAGTGCATGACAAAGTGGGAGCTGCGTGTGACTCTGTCCCACAGCAGAATGAGAGCTCTAAAAACACGTTCAGATGCAGCACTAACGTGCGAGATTCCAGAGGTGTCCAGTTGCCCATTTTTTAGTTCCAGCAGTTCCGTATCACGCAGCACGAAAGAACTAGCCACTAGAAAACGTTTTGGATTGTATGCATTGTTATTTCTGTTACAGACTGATTTCTCCTAGTGCACACTGCTGAGCTGCTATCTGCAGGTCCACATGTCTGCATGCTTTCATTTTTAAGTATGAAGCATCTTACTTTTCTCTACAGAGTGAACAATTAAAGTAGCATTTAAATTAGTTTTGCTTGAGTTGCGAGGAGGCTGTACGCCAAATTAAGAAAACACTTCACCGTCTTACGTTCATTCTAACTGCACTACTCTCACCCTGCCTCCAGCAGGTCCCTGTGTGTGTAGTGTGGGAGGGCTTGTCTTTTTGAAAGTCAAACTTATCATTATAATTTTTGTTACTGTATCTTATACAGTGTTTCACAATGTGACTTCTGCAGCAACTATTTCACATTTTATAAAGCCTTACTCCCAAACAGCCCCAGTGCGTAGCAAGCAGTAGGATTAACTGCAGTGTAAAACTGCTGTGTCTCTGGGGAAGGTCCTGGCTCGCCCCAGAATGTCACCTTTGTCTTTCTAGAAATTAGAAAGTGTGCTTGTGAAGGGTTCTTTCCACTTCATTCAAAGAGGGGACTCTGGTCTTTTCCTTCTAATGAAGGGGGTGGGGGGCTGTAAGATCTGATGTGTCAGTCGGTCAGGACTGTGGGCATAGTTGTGAGCGTTCGGAGCTCCGCGGTGCGGGGGGCGGGTGTGTTTCGGAGGAGAGACTGAGCAGGGCGGGTGTGTTTCCAGATTTCCACGATCGCGGAGAGCGAGGACTCGCAGGAGTCGGTGGACAGCGTGACGGACTCGCAGAAGCGCAGGGAGATCCTCTCCAGGCGGCCCTCTTACAGGTATGGCTGTGGAAACCGGGCCCGGGTCCTGTCCCGTTTCTTCTGGCACCCCGGGGGGGCTCAGCGGGGACTGTGGGATTGACTTCTCGCCCTGTTCGTGAGCCCCCCCCCCCCCGCCGCCAGTCGACTAACCATTCTAAGGCGCAGGAACCTCACAATGTGTAAGTCTGCAGTGGAGAACGGGCATGTCTTTCATTTGAGTTTGTAGTGAATTCCTAATAATATAAGAAAGGATCCTGACTGCTTGGTATTCATCTGTTGTGACTGTACTGTCTTCACCCTGTTTAAATGCCCAGGAAACATAGAATGACGCGTCTTCTTTTGAGGTTGATATGGCTTTTTTTGCAGCTTAGTGGGAACTTTACCTGAGCAGGCAGTACTTTTGACATTTATTGCTTTAGAAAATAAAATAAGGAAACCCTCCTCCCCGCTCCTCATTTTTACCCCTGCAGAACGTCCTGGGTCCGTTGTAATGTCCCACCAAACCTGCTTTAAAAATAAACTCCCTAACGGTGGGCTCTTGTGTGTTTGATCACTGACTCCGGTGCCGTTCCGCTGGGCAGGAAGATCCTGAACGACCTGTCTTCGGACGCCCCGGGGGTCCCGCGGATAGAGGAGGAGAAATCCGAGGAAGACTCCTCCGCTCCCGCCATCACCACCGTCACCGTGCCGACGCCCATTTACCAGACCAGCAGCGGGCAGTACAGTACGTGGCGGCGCAGGTCTTGGGAGGGGATGGGCGGTGTCCTGTTGCGGGCAGCTGGGATTGGGATCGTCTTCAGGCAGCTCGCCTCGGAGCGCCTCGGATAATGGCTTTCACTTCCTCGGCTCGACTGGGGGCTATTTGCTTTGGCGGCGATTTCGTTTTTTCTTTCCAAGCTGGCAAACGGCATTCGCGCTTAAAAGCAATTCAATGCAATACAGTAGTAAACGTCTGTGTTTCAACCGAGGGAGCAGGATTGGACACACTTAGAATGGGACTGTCTGAGGAAGGCCTACTGAAATACTGGACCACCCGGTCTCACTTAAGTTCGTGTAAACAAGCGGCAGCAGTAGTGGGTATAGTTGTTGACAGGGTGCATGTGGATTTTCAGAAAGAATTTTGTCAAGTTCCTCGTAAGAAAATCTTAATTCTCAAATTGCAGACAGTAGGCATTCGGGGAAATGCTTATTTAAAGTCAACACACCCCTTTCAAAGTAACGCATCTTCTGTCCCAACAGCTAGAAATCGGAACCCATTCAATCAGAATTTATTGGACCCTTATTTGCATATTGTAACACGCAACCTCCTAATTCAAAAACAAATGCTCAAGCATTCTGTGAAGTAATTAAAAACGGGAACCTAAAAAATGAACTCCCTGCATTAATCAGTCAGCCCTGCAGGTACAGGGTTTGATCGCATATGAAAGCCAACTGTATGATACGAACAGCAATGTGCACAAGTCTGCAGTTCTTTTCAGCATCATTTTTAATGTATGAAGTGACATTAGCATTTTTAATTTTCCTAATATTGATCTATATTCCTTTTTCTTTTTCCGTTTTTTCCACGTTTTGATTCTATTTTGAAATGAGTTTCGAGGCGGTCATGCTATGTATAATTCTAAGATTATAGTTGCAAACATCACTTTTTTGGGGGCGTTTTTCGAGCCGGTGGCCGTGTCGGCACGCGTGGGCTGCAAAAGGGACAGGTGGAGACTCCATCCGCGCCCTGTCCGGGGCCCTGGCTCACTCCGGCTGTGTCTGGCTTTCCCCTAGTTGCCATCACCCAGGGAGGGGCCATCCAGCTGGCCAACAACGGCACCGACGGCGTGCAGGGGCTGCAGACCCTGACCATGACCAACGCTGCGGCCGCCCAGCCAGGGACCACCATCCTGCAGTACGCGCAGACCACCGATGGCCAGCAGATCCTGGTGCCCAGCAACCAGGTGGTGGTGCAAGGTGAGCAGCACGCAGCGCAGCGCAGCGCAGCACAGTGGGGGTGGGGGTGGGGGTAGAGTCTCCCAGATCCACCAGGGACGGTATGAACTGTGGCTCTGTGGGGGGGGGGGGCGGGGGGCTGGAAGCCGCAGCAAAGTCACGTTTTGTTCTGAGAAGGGCCATCTTCTGGAGAACACCAAGGAAGACGAGCACAGGCTGTATTCCCCGTGGTGCCCTGAGTCCAAGCAGTTTTGTTAATAGTCTGAGTACAGCGCCGGTCACCCTCTGTTATTACCGTGAATTGAGCTTTAGAAGTGATCATTACATGTGCATTAGAATTATAGAAAATAAATCCGCACACACGGCGCAGTGCTTGTTTCTGATAAGGTTATCCCCCCGGCCTTGCAGGAATTCCTTAAATGTCCCAGACTCGGGAAAGCCATGTTAGGAATGAGCCCAGACTGGATCATCCCGCAACTCACAGCTGGCAGCCCACTGAAGCTCAGCAGGGGTGAGCTTGCCTGTACCTGGAGGGGAGACCTCCTGGGAAAGCTGAGGTTGCTGCTGGGAGTAGCCGTAGAGGGCGCTCACACTACAGCCTGTGTGGGTCCTGATGCCCCGTTTTTTGCGAGGGGGACAGGACACTGTAAAAAGGCGCCGTCCTTCAGATGGGATGCATAACAGAGGTCCTGAGTCTCTGTGGTCATTAAAAATCCCAGGGTGTTTCTCAGAAAGAGTAGGGGTGTTCCCCCTGGCGTCCTGGCCAGATTTCCCCGTGGCTTTTACCAGTCATGGCCTCCTAATAATCCCCCTCTCTGAACTGGCTCCATCACTCTGCTCTCCTCCCCACTGAGAGCTGGTGTGTGGGGAGCGGACTGGAGCATCATCCAGGTGGGGTCACACTGATGGGGGTGGAGGGGATCCCCATTACCTGTAAAGCGCTTTGAGTGGAGTGTCCAGAGAAGCTCTGTAGAAGTGTAAGGAATTATTATTGTTGCACTGTGGGGCGCGTGACTCGGGCAGAGTCTCCGGGCAGCACTAACACGCGCCTCGCCTCGCCCCTCTGTGCCTCCCTGCTAGCTGCCTCGGGGGACGTGCAGGCGTACCAGATCCGCACCGCGCCCACCAGCACCATCGCGCCCGGCGTCGTCATGGCGTCCTCGCCGGCCCTGCCCACGCAGCAGACGGCCGAGGAGGCGGCCCGCAAGCGAGAAGTGCGGCTCATGAAGAACAGGTGAGCGGGGGTGGGGTGGGGGGGGGCAGCTGCGCGGCCCCCGCCTGCCGGGCGACGCCGAGGAGCTCTCTGGTGACGTTCTCGGCTGGGAGACCAGAAACCGTTTAAAGAAAGTTTCTTAAACGCTTGCTGAGCTCGGCGGCCATGCTCTCCTCCAGCCTTTCTCCTCTAACAGTGTATACCAGCATGCTCATTGGGTCAATTGCTGCTCTCCGTACGGTGGCTCACTAGGTACAAACATTACGAGTGCTCTACACGGGGGAGATGAGATAAAATCACTGTATTGGCCATATACAATTTCTTGCATTAGGAATTTGTCTTTTCGCATACCTCAGCTTGCTCTCCATGAGGGACACAGACAGGGAGAGAAGCTTGGGGTCAGAGCGCAGGATCAGCCTTTTATACAGCGCTCCTGGAGCAGTTGGGGTGAAGGGCCTTGCTCAGGGGCCCAACAGAGTAGGATTCCTCTGCTGGCCGTGGGATTTGAACCGGCAACCTTCCAGCCACAGGCGCAGATCCTGAGCCACAGTGCCACCACAGTGCCCAGGTGGGGGGGGGTCAGCACCACGTTTTCAGCCCACGTGCTCCTTGCTCACCCTCGCCTCTCTCTGGTCCTCTTTCAGGGAAGCTGCGCGCGAGTGTCGCAGGAAGAAGAAGGAGTACGTCAAGTGTTTGGAGAACCGCGTGGCCGTGTTGGAAAATCAGAACAAAACTCTGATTGAGGAACTCAAAGCACTTAAAGACCTGTACTGCCATAAATCCGATTAGCTCTCTGGGTACTTTACTGCAAGCCTGTACAGAAACTGAGTCCAGTGCTCAAGATCTGGACAAGAGACTCTTGTTTTCTAAATGTTTTTTTTATGCTACAAACTGCCTATATGAAATTACAGGAATAGGAAAGGCGGGGAAAAAGGAGAAACAAACTTACACCTGAGGTCTTGGAATTCCCTGTCTTTAGCAGTGGATCTTGACAAGGAAAAGGAAATGTGGGCAAGACTTTTTAATCATGGATGCCATTTTTTTTTTAACTCATCTCGTTCAGAGAGAAAAAGGAGGCGATGGTGGTGTTGGGGGGGGGGGGGGTCTCCTTCCCCCCTCTCTCTCTCCCTCTCTCTGCCGCCCAACAGGGGGCGCTGTTCGCAGACTGCAGGGGGGGAGATCTCTGTACCCCAGCTGCAGGGCGGGGGTCTGGTCTGGCTCTGGGGGGGTCCCCCTGGCCTCTCACACCTGTCCCGTTCGTTGAGCAGTCTCTGTCACGGGGCCACCAGCCCCTGGGCTGCAACACGGATCATAGCCACTGGAACACCCAGGCGGATGGACGAGAGGGAAGAGAAGCACACAGAGGAGCCTCGTGATCTCAAGAGCATGGAGCCCTGCAGCTTTCCAGCTCCTCGCCCAGTGTGCAGCAGAGCTTGGATCAGCTGCAGCAGTGCAGGTGTGGGGTCTGGGTGCTACACCGGTGGTCGCTCATCACCCCTTCAAGAAAAGATGAGCGAGTTCGTGGGGGTTCAGCGGGGTAGTCTGAGCATGTTGCGTTTGATCCTTTCAGCTCACCTGAAATGAGGAGGCGTGTTAGATGGCCTGTTGGAGTGGGGTTTGCTTTCTGTGGCTGGTATGCGAACCCTGTACCCTTTGCAGCATTTGATAGGTGTCTCACACTTTTCAAAAGCGGATCGGTGATCTGCTCGTGAAATATTGGTTTCAGTACTCCTTCCAGTATTTTTTTGTGTTGTCAGAATTTCATTATTTACCTTATAAAGGTATTGCTAATCGGTTCGGAATTAAAATGAGCTGGGTTCAAGATGGGTCCTGGTTTAATTCATAAAGCAGTTACTCATGACAGTCTGCGAAGTGATTGAATAAGTAATGAGCACATATCAACAAGTCAGGCCTTTGGAAAATAAACTGCACACAAAGACATACACATGTACTGAAAGCAGACCAGTGGAATGGTTATCCAAGTTAGCTGTCATCTAAGACAGTTTTCTTTTCTGATGCACAATTTACACCAGAACGTTTTTCTCTCTGGCTTGTGGATAAAAATCAGGGTTCTTGCACAGTTAGATCACAGAGCTAGACGTTTTTTTCCCCACCTTCCCAGTTTATTACTGCTCCCCGTGTGGCGTGAAGCACGGTATACTAAGCAGATGGTGAACAGCTGCATTTTACTAAGGGAACAGTCAAATATACTGAAGTTCACACACTACTTGTTTTCTTAATAACTTTACACCCTTCTAAGAGAAAGTGTATTTTGTGCATTTGTAAAAAAACGTATTGAAATCGTTTTGCAGCTCTTTCTTTGTAAGACGCGAGGATAACAAAGGCACCTGCACACCGAGATGAAGATGTTCCCATCTCCTGTCTTTGGCTGTTTTTTTCCCCCACGTCTTTCAGGGCTGCAGATTATTACGGAGACAGGCTGCAGTCTTTCAGCAGGCATTGAGCACTAACCGCTGTCCCTCTTTCCCAGAGGGGGCTGAGGTTAGCAGAGAATGCGGCGCAGCTGCACTGTTCCGTGCCGGGCTGTATCCCTGGCGGAGCGCTTTGCTCAGACTAGTGCACAGGTCAGGCTGACGAGCCGCTGAGGCCAGCGGCCAGGGGAGAGCTGGCAGGATGGACAAGCTGCGTGTTCAGGACGTGCCTGTTGTGGGGGGGGGGAAGGCACAAGGCTGGAAAATAGAAGCTCAACTGCACGTTTTGCGATTATAGGTGCTAACCGGACAGTTACACTGTGTACCACTGAGCACCCCCCCCAGCCACACAGCCTGCGAAGAGGCCAGATGTGAACTCAGCCCTTGACCGGAGCTGTGTACAGGTTGTGGCCAGCGTGCCCTGGGCAGTAAGTGCCCTGCAGACAGCCCAGCACCTGGGTCAGGGAGCCTCCTCCACAGCACGCTGCAGTGCCACACAGCTGTCCCGCCAAGGAACGGGGCCTCGTCTTGTCCCAGCTCACAACACGGGGAGGGGAGGGGAGGACCAGTTTGTTCCTGGTAGGATGCCACATTGTATTATAAAGTAGCCAGTGGTCATGTTTTCATTTTATGCTGCAATGTTTTTTTTTCTTACAAATTGCCGTTTTTTTGTTTTTTTTTGTCTTTTTTTTTTTGATGGAGGTGGAGATTGCTGACCCCAGAAGGCCTCATTCTATTTGGCCTCTTACTGGGACACACTATTTCCAGCTACTACCTTGGCAGCTATTCCGAACAAGGCTTTGAGATGTAACTTCGTGTTCCGTTCCATTGTCTGTAAGGAAGTTGGGAATGTTACTACCAGCGCTGAACTCTGACAGGTTTATCTGATGTATTTTTTTTTAAATGTTTTTATGAACAAACGAATCATTGAGCAAAGTAAACAACAGCAAAAAGAGGCAGGAATTTTCTCGGGAGAGCAGCGATGTTCTTTCATCCATACAGATTGTCTGTTCACGCCGGTCTGGGTGTTCAGGAGAAAACATCGGAACTGTAGATGATTAATCAGTGGTGACAAAACTGCAGAATGAAATAATGAATTGGATTGTTTTGTTTTGTGGTAAGTTAACACGCTGGAAAGCAGGGTGGCTGCAGGTATCCAGCTGAAATCCTATATTTGGAGCGTAGGGTTAAAAACAGCTTCCTGGCTGGTTGCAAGAACCATTGCTCTCCACTGAGAACCTTCTGCAGGACATTACTTCAATTATGGTAATTAAACTTGACGGTTAGGCCCCATATTTAATCATTGTCATCATATCTTCTGAATTGTGGGACTCGCAGAAATCTTCTGTTTTCACAAGGAATCATTTTGTTGAGTGGGAGGGGAGCACTATAATTTTCTGAAAAAAAAGTATTTTAATTTGCTCAGCGAGAAATGATCTTCCCATATCTGGTCACCCTTGTTTTTATGTGGTAGACGGCAAAGACCTGGGGCTGGTCAGACACTAAAACTTCACAGAATATGAACGACCTGGATTGTGAATATGAAAGAAAACCAAGTCACCGACAGGTGATCTGTCCGTAGGGTTCACATTTTCAATTGCATGTTTCTCTTTGATGTGAGGAGCTAAAAGGAATAAGAAATCTTACATTTATATAGTTGCTATTTTTATTATGGATACAGAAGTGCTGATACAGTATTGCTTTGCTTGTTTTATTTTTATACATTAAAGGCTTGTTAAAATTTATAGAATTCATAGTATTGTATATGTTTAATATTATATGAGGGGGAATAAGCGATTAATCCACAGGGTCAGTGTGCTGCTCTTGCCTTTGCTATTAATAAATGTATTCAAACAATAACGTGCGGCCATAGGGGTTTGCAGCTCTAACAGATCGAGGTTTTGCTCTGCAGTATAAATGGCGGTTTTAAGTTGGGAAAGGTTTATTCTAATGATTCTTAAGTCTTCAGTGTTTGGTTCCCTAGGGCCTTGTAATATTGGGGCAATCAAATACTACTTCACCTGACTTGTTCCAGATTTTCACACCACCACCTGGCAGTTGGTCATTTTGATTCAGCCCACCCCTTACCCAGACCTGCACTGGAAAGGATTGAAAGACCTGGTGTTTGACTAAAACTGTATCAGCAGGAGGGTGCAATGCACGGGTTTAATAGCCCGTGTGGCCCTCCTGGTCTGGTGCAGCCAGCTGAGCACTGAATGACTTAAGCGCGCCAGTTCTTTGATTAACTGGTAAAGGTTAGATGTTCATTGACGGTTTTCCAGCTTTCTGCCGTATAACTGCTTGCGCAAACCCTGTTGTGAAGGACGAGACGTGCCTCTGGGGCAGTCTTTCTTCTGTCCTCGCTCCCGAGCCCGTCGTCCCTGTCCTGTGGCCCCTAGGCCTCTCTGGTTCACCTGGGGATGGGACTGCCACGATGCACTTAACCAGGAAGACTTCTCTCCCCTGGACCCCATTCTTTTGTTTACCCCAGTGTGTTTGAAGAGGGAGCGTTCAAGCGCTCAGATTGAACCCAGATCACTCCGAAAGCAGCCTGGTGTGGTACTGAGGTTGTTGACCCCCGTAGCTCGGAAATCTCTGCGAGGTGAGGGACATCATTAGAGGGGTCATGCAGCATAACCTCTTGCGCATAGGAATTCAAAAAAGGAGCACTTTTTCTAAGTGTGTGTTCTAAAGTAAATGTATAAGAACAAAAACCTGCAATGTTCTTGCCTGCAGTACTTTATTTTTGCCTGGGGAAAAAGATGGCTGGTGTAGACTTACAGCAGACACAGCGTGAGGTTGTGAAATCAACGTTTTGATTAAACAAGCACGGGCCATACTGATCTGAGTGGATAAGAGTATGGGTTGGTAGCACATAACTATGTTATGGTTATATGAGACTCAATTATCAACGTTGACTATAAATGTCTGGGCTGGTTTAGTGCTGGTAAACCTTGTGACTGCCCCCTCATCTGAATGTGGTATGAACAAATTTTTTTGTTAAGGGAAAATTTATCTCTGTACTTCAAAATTACAGGATCTGCAATTTTTTTTTAAAAAAAGGGAGCAGAGAGCACCAGAGTTCATAAACAAATTGAAACCTGAATTGATGAACGAGATGTGATGCACCACTCTGCATTAATTAAATGCATCCATGCCTTTTGAATGCCTGTTAACTAGATTCCTGCTGGATTGTACTAGCCTTAGACTGATCCTGGCATTGCTCAGCTAATGAGTTGTTGGCACCTGTTGAGGTGAGCTCACTGAAGGCCAGCTTAAACCACAGCTTCAGCCGTGCCTGTGAAATCCAGTGAGACTTCCAATGATTAACCTGCACCGCCCATGTGAATTAAAGCAAGTGGAGGAGAAGGACAAAGGGTACTACAAAGGCCCGCACAGCAGGTCAGTTCTGGTACTATCTTTGATTTCTTTTGTACAGCATCTTTCACAGTGAAGCGTCAAGACAGTACTTTCTCAAAACGTCAAAAGCAGCAGAAGGTGGCCTTTGTGAACGACTTTCGTCCTCTCCTCCTCCCGTCCAGCCCATGCACGTAAAGTAGCACCCCTATCGTTATCCCAGGTGGAAACAGGCAATGATAAAGCTCGCATGGGGTCACCAGGCACAGGCGAGGAGGAGCAGTGCAGTTCCTGGTTTTCCCCAAAAGGCAGCAGTCGCACCCAAGCACCTCACCTCAGTGCTGGTTTTGTTTTTGTGTACATTTTTTTTTTAATTTGTTTTTCCACGCAGCTTGCCAAGCCTAGCCCTCCTAGGGAAAGCACTGTATTTAGCTCGAGGGAGCATGTCCCTTTCTGCGTTTCTTCCAAGACGGCCACCTTGTCTCCAGATGGGTTACTCGGCGGCTGTCCGGGCTGTGTGCACGGTGCTCGCAGAAGAACTGTGAGAAAAGCCGCAATGACATGGCTTGTGTAACTGTCCCTGGTGCTCCAGAACTGCCAGAGAAGAGGAATTGTGTTTTATAAATCTTTTTGTGCTTTATTTGTACAATGCCAATTTTACTAAGCATAATTTTTAAACACTATGTGTGTGTATATATATATATGAAGCTAGCAGCATCTTTTGTGTTTCGGTAGCGTAGCGGTACACTGTCTATATGAACTGTCTGTGAATCTTTACGGTTTCATTCACTCCTGCATTGCGATTAAAAATCTCTGCACCCGCCTTGTTTAAAATGAACGTTTTGTGACACCGATCTGTTGTAACACCCTTTTATAGACTTATGTAAAGCCACATTAAAAAAAAATGCTTTTAAAATTAACTGTTTTCTATTTGGGGGAAAAAAAAATGTATTAAACTGTTTTGAGCTTGACTTAAAATCTCTGCTCGAGAGTGCTTTCCACTTCATCTCCTCTAATCCAAAATATAAAAGTGTGTATTACAAGTTCTAACCAACTTTTTAAAATATATTTTAAACTGTCGAACACGAGTGAATTAAATGGATTGAAATGATAACTTCAGTGGATTGAAACAGGATGGATAATAGATTGAAACAGTAGCTTAACAGTGTTAAATGAGCTTTTGTAAGTCAGCAAGACACAGTCACTTTGATTTCTGTATTAGTGGAAATATTTCACTTTGCATTGGTCAAATCTCCAGTTTCTGGTATCAAAAATGCCTGCAACTTTCACTAGGATGAAATCAAAGGGAGAAAAGCATACAAAAAAGGACATCAAGTCAGAATACATGATGCTGTGCATATTTACACCAACATCACTAACTCTTTCCAGACAGAAGCCTTCAAAATGTTCATGGTGTGCAAGTATTAACACTCCTTTGATCAACTCATTGGTTCGGCTTTGAAGACTGTTAGAAAAACCAACCAAGCAACCATGAAGACTACCTTGCCCTTTTATAGCAGATATCAAAATTAATATAAAATGATCACATACACCCTATTGGTAATGACTGTATAAAGGAATTTAAAATGTACAGTGCTGCTGTCCACAAAACACCCGAAAGCATCTACATGACGTAGACGCGTCCACCTGGGGTCCTGAACAGATGGATGAAGACCCTTCTCTCAAACGATGAAGATCTGTGCACGTGACATTTCCAGCTCAATCCCCCTGGCCCGGAAGAAGGCCAGCAGCCTTGAAGCATCCCGGCACAAACTCAGCACTCCCAGAACTCGCCCTGCTGACGAAGACCACCGAGCGGGGGGCGAGGAAGAGCGGAGCCGGGCTGGGGCGGTTCTCTTGAGTGGCGCTACAACCTGCCCCTCGGGTACACCCACCGGGGGCCGCGCCCGCCGTCACAGGTCCCGCCCAGCGGGCTCGGCGCGGCGCTTCACGGCCCGGTAGACGCGAACGTCCCCCCGGGCGTGGTAGTGGACCTGCTCCACGGCGAAGCGCCGGCCCAGCGCGGCCAGGAAGGCCCGGTCCCGCTCGTAGCGGAGTCGGCAGGCCAGCAGCACCACGCCGCGCTCCGAGCTCAGGTGCTCCAGCGTCGCCAGCAGGGCCGGGAAGGTCTCCTCCAGGTAGACGATGTCCGCCCCCAGGACCAGGTCGTAGCCGCCCGCGGCGTACCGGTGCAGGGCCTCGCCCCAGGCCAGCTCGGACACCTCCGCCGCGCCGCGCAGCTCCGCCGGCAGGTTGGCCCGCACGTTGGCGCGGAGGAAGTCCAGGGCGGGCTCCCGGTCAGTGAGGGTCACCCTCGCCCCTAGGACACAGAGCAGGGGCCCCCTCAGACGTCAGACCCCCTTCCCAGCCTGCATTGCCAAACCGACCCCCCCCCGCCTGAATGAGACCGATGGGGCGCGCGCGCGCGGCCAGGTGACACCGAACGCAGGTCGCCAAGCAGCTGTGCGCGTCCTGCCTGGGAGCACGGAAGATTCGGCCTGTCGCCACAGAAACCACTGCGATCAGAGTCTGACCAGACAGGAGTTTGCTCCTGTTCCACGAACCATTCTTCCATGCCCCCAAACCACAGGGCGAAACACGGCTTTCCAAGGTGCCTCCTCCCACAGGGACAGCTCCATCGCAATCTGAGTACAGCGCCGTGCCGCGCCGTGCATGCTGGGGGACGGGACAGTGCCTACAGAGCCCCTGACCGCCGGTACTCACCCAGCAGTGTTGCCACGATGCCCACCAGCCCGGTGCCAGCCCCCAGCTCTATGGCCTTCTTCCCCTGCAGCTCCACCTCGCCCAGCTCCAGGTACATGCACAGCACCACGGACTGCAAGCAGACGGGACAGCACAGGTCTGCACAGAGCTGCACCCCCACCGGCCAGACCCCCACGCCCCGTCCCCCCGCTGGCCAGACCCCCACAGCTAATTTCCCATCTGGGACAATAAAAGGATGTAAGGAATTGAGCGAGTGAGGCCAGAGAGGCTCCCCCACTGCCCGCGGACAGCCTCCGAGGACGAAGAGCCCCAGCACTTCTGTTTGCAACCAACATTTAAACGCTCGGCCCCCCAGTTTCACATTCGCGTTGGGGGGGGGGGGGGGGAACGGAGGGGAGGTGCTTCTTTACGCAAAGAGTTGTAGGAGTCCGGAACAAGTCCGATCACCCCCCCCGCCTCCTTTCAGGAAATGGCTGGGCTACCTCGTAGCAGCAGCAGCTTTTGAAGACCGAAGCAGCTAGATGGAACCCTTTTGAAAACCCCACTCACGGCGTCCCAGACCACCGCCGCCACGCCCAGCCGGCCCCAGTCCTGGGCCAAGCGCAGGCGGCGGCCGGCGAAGCGGAACTCGGCGGCGGACTCGTGCAGCCGGGACAGCGCGGGCAGCGCGCTCTTGTCGTACGGGACCAGCGCCATGCTCCGCCGGCAGCGCCTGGGGGGGGGGGGAGAGAGAGAGAGAGAGAGAGAGAGCACACCGCTCAGCCGGTTCCTGCGGTACGACACGAGCACGGAGTTTGTTTTTGAAGAATGCATCTTCCCGAGTGGCCTGTCTCCTCCCCTCTCCCAGCTTTTGTTATTCTGTGTTATTGAATCTTTGCTGTCTTTCTCACACCTGAAGAAGGCTTCACAGCCGAAAGGTTGTGTTTTCTCTCTTCCCTTTTCAGCATGCAATAAGCCTATTACATCTTCTTTTTGTGTCGTTTTATCTGCTAAATGAGCTCCGGGGGGCTCATTTCTGCTGGATTCCCCGTGAGCTGGCTCATTCCTGGATTCGTGCAGTAGATCCTCACGTGTTCCACCTGACCCCCCAGACACTGGCGACTTCTGTCCCCACGGCGGGCTGAGTCTTTTTGAAACACTGCTAAGCTACTACGAACTTGAAAAGTTACCACACACACAAAAAAAAGTCAATCGTATTCAAAATCTGTTTTAATCATCCCCAAAAAGAAAACGTATAACCTTAATGTTAAACATTTGAAACCTATATCTCTGAATAGGTTACAGGTTACTACTGAAACCTAATTCTCACGCTAAGGGTGAACTTTATTAACAACCCCGTTCCACTATTATTTTCTGTCGACCTCGAAAAAGAGCTTCTCTCCCTATCCTGGTAAGATGTCCTATCTACAGCTGTGCTAGGTGTGATTTTTTAATTATTTTAAATAGGATATTGCTGGTGAAGTCTCGTAAAAACAATAACTGCAGCTTACCCACTAGCGAACAATCAAGGACATACCGGAAGTCGCTCAGGCAATCCCAGGAGTGCTAACGGGGGGGTCCCCCTTACAATCTCGCGATGTGATGATGTAAGTCTAGCTCTCAGTTCACGTGCTGATGCTCTAGCCTAGCGAGAGCAAAGTGTTGTTGGCAAAAGTCACTTGTTAAGGAGACGTGTGTGTGTTCCTGGAGGGAAGTAAAGTTACCAGACAGAAGTGTGGAGACTGATTTGTATAACAGGACATTTTATTAATAATAATAATAATAATAATTTACGCTGAAAAAAGGAAGGAAGAAAACACAACGTTTCGGCCGTGGAGCTTTCTTCAGGCTCAAGAAGGCTCCACGGCCGAAACGTTTTGTTTTCTTTCTTCTTTTTTTCAGCATGGAATAAACCTATTACTTGTTCCATTGCAGCCTATGCATGCTGATACAGGTGCCCACCTGAACTATAACAATAATAATTGCTTACACTTATACAGGACTTTTCTGGACACTCCACTCAAAGCGCTTTACAGGTAATGGGGACTCTCCTCCACCACCACCAGTGTGCAGCCCCACCTGGATCATGAGACAGCAGCCAGAGTGCACCAGTACTCTCTCTACACACCAGCTCTCAGTGGGGAGGAGAGCAGAGTGATGAAGCCAGTTCAGAGATGGGGATTATTATGAGGCCATGAGTGGTAAATAGATTGCTGGGTCTAATCCCAGACTAGAATAAAATGAAAATCCCCATTGAACCGCTGCACACAAAATTCTGAAAAAAACATTCTTCGTGTGCACAAACATGGCACGGTGCTTGCTGGGCTGGATTAGACCAATGCCCAGTGCTGATTAATATGCAGAAAGAAAATGTTGGCAACAACTAAAAGCAGCGACTACAATTAATAAATTGTTGTAAATGTTTTGGTGATTTTTATGGCGTTGGCAACACTGTTATTGCCAAATAAAGTTCATTGAGCCTGTGCTGTCTGTTGTTGTACGGTACACTTCTGTGTTTAATTATTTTCTGCTATGTGCCAGAATAATATTACACTGCCAATATTCCGTCGTGCCGTTTTTCTTTGCACAAATATTCTAGCAATTCCTGTGTAACATAGCGCACCAATAAAGCCCGCATATACTGTATAAATCCACATTAATACTTTTCAAAGAAACTCAGTGTCGTTTTCATCATGCCCTCTGTTTCAGCGGATGTGGGCCCCTGTACCTTTAAGGACATAGCAGGCTGCCCTCTGGGGTCTGGAGTATGTTTCCAGACCCTTGGAGGGACTTTTAACCTTAAGCCCCACCCCTTTCCACCGGAATGGGGAGGGGTATCATGGGTTGCCGTTTGACTGACAGTGGCAGTGGTCAGAAACCAAGAGGCATTCGGTGACTGACATTTAATCTAACGAGTAAGGAGCCAGATTAGTAAAAGTGGGCGGGGTACTGACCAGCCTGACCGCCTCCACTTTGGTCACGTGACAACACCACGACCCAATCAAACTACTCGACTCGGTCTGTGTTTGGACGAAATAGCCAATCGGAGCGCGGGGCCCCGGTGGTGGGTGGGGCTCGTGTGAGTGCCAGGTAGTGGCGCTGGGAACAGATGGCGGTGGTGGCGGGGAGCGGATTGCTGAACTTGCCGGTGGGGAGGAGGGGATAGCGCCGGGGGGGGGGATTCTCCATAGCCGATACCGGGGTCGA
This sequence comes from Lepisosteus platostomus, assembly GCF_059453375.1. Taxonomy (NCBI): domain Eukaryota; kingdom Metazoa; phylum Chordata; class Actinopteri; order Semionotiformes; family Lepisosteidae; genus Lepisosteus; species Lepisosteus platostomus. The sequence continues at coordinate 34,376,814 of NC_142624.1, forward strand.
GTTGAGTAAAGCCGTGCTCCGAAAAAGGCTGAGGCCGAATACGTGCCTGACTGGACTCCCCCAGGGGGGTTGAAGCCCGCTGGAGCAGCCTGGGGTCGTAGGCCTCTCATCCTCGAGGTACAGTTGAGCTTGGATCCCGTAAGAGCGAGCGGGGCGAAGAGTGGAGATCTACCTCGGAGAGACGCAAATCCCGGAGCAGAAGCAAGCGGGCGGGCGGACGGGGTTGGAGCGGATTAGTGGAAATCCAGGTTCATACACTACATTTAAAAAAAAAAAAGAAAACAGACTCGAAATAGAAGCTTCTCCAAAGAATCGCCGCTTGCTGCAAACTTGTTCGGACTAATCCTTTCCTTTTTTATTAAAGAAAAAAAAAAGCATGTAGCAGGAGAAACGGCCTGATCGGTTTCGCTCACTTCTTCTGGGACTCTTGGGGCGGGTGTAGGATTGGCTGAGGAGTCGTGCCGCCGGGTTGAGGCGAGCGGAGAGAGCGGTTCGGACAGCGCTGGCTCCGGTCCGGTCCGCTTCGCTTTTGGGAGCGCGCCCTGCTGGGCTGGCGGTGCCCGCAGCCTGGGGCAGGTCACCCAGCTCCCCAGCCAGAGGGATGTAACTTTCCAAGCGGAGTCGTACCCGCATCGTGAGAAAAAACACCTCGCACTACTTCCTTGCGGTTTCAAACGTCACGGTTTAAATGCAATTGGATTTTAAGGCCGGGCGGGCGTCCTCGTAGCTCCGAAGCCGAGGCAGGACAGCGGGTTTCGGCGAAGCAGGCTCTTCCTGGGTCGAGGCGCTCGCCAGCAGAGTCCCGGGACCCGCCGGCGGGACTGTGGGGATGGGGAACACCGTGTCGTGTTGCGTGTCTCCCGGGGGCAGTCCGAAGGTCAGCCGGGCGAGGAGGCAGCAGGAGCGCCTGGAGGAGTACCGAGTGGACCCGGACCTGAGCGAGCCCGACACCGGGCCCTACCTGCAGCACATCAGCGACAGGGAGGTCCCGGACGGTGAGTGTCCCGCGGCGGGTGGGGAAGGGGAGACGGGTCGGGCGCGGAGGGAAAAGCGGACCTGCGGGACCGAGGGAGCTGGACATGCCTCCTTCCCCAACCCAGGAATCCTGTTTAAGCCTCCCCGACTCTGAAAGACCCCCCAATATTGTCCTTTCTCCACCGTTAGTGCTTCACTGGCGGTCCACCCAAAGCAGGCGCTGTCCGGGTCGGCCGCAGCAGCCACGGGACCCGAACTCTCTCGACAGTACTGAGGCCAGAGATCCAGTTAGGCGGTACCAGCTCGCAGGTGGGGGCGGTACTGCTACTGCCCCCGCCGTAGGCTCGGCAGAGCTGGTTAAATCTCTCAGGGGCGCGGTGGTGTATTTTATAAGGATTTTTTCACTCGTTTGCTCGCGGGGTTGAAGTTGGCAGGTCTTGCACTGAGCTGCGGGGCCGCCCGTCTGAAGCGGTAGCGCAAGCTGGTTGAGCGCAGGACATCTTTTTGATAAAGACCCGAATGCTTAGAAATATGGCGTCAGAAGTGTTGTTGAGTCGATATCTGTCGGTGGCAGGTCCAGGCCGGGTGGTTTTTTTTTTGAATGTGTGTGCGCGCTGGACACTGACACGGGTGTGTGTGTGTGTGAGAGCGTGTGCACGCTGGACACTGTGACACTGGGGTGTGTGTGAGAGCGTGTGCACGCTGGACACTGTGACACGGGGGTGTGGGTGTGTGTGTGTGTGAGTGAGTGTGCACGCTGGACACTGTGACACAGGTGTGTGTGTGTGAGAACGTGTGCACGCTGGACACTGACACGGGGGTGTGTGTGTGAGAGTGTGTGCACGCTGGACACTGACACGGGGGTGTGTGTGTGAGAGTGTGTGCACGCTGGACACTGACACGGTTGTGTGTGTGTGAGAGCGTGTGCACGCTGGACACTGACACGGGTGTGTGTGTGTGTGAGAGAGCGTGTGCACGCTGGACACTGTGACACTGGGGTGTGTGTGAGTGTGTGTGCACGCTGGACACTGACACGGGTGTGTGTGTGAGAGCGTGTGCACGCTGGACACTGACACGGGTGTGTGTGTGTGTGAGAGCGTGTGCACGCTGGACACTGACACGGGTGTGTGTGTGTGTGAGAGCGTGTGCACGCTGGACACTGACACGGGTGTGTGTGTGAGAGCGTGTGCACGCTGGACACTGACACGGGTGTGTGTGTGTGTGAGAGCGTGTGCACACTGGACACTGACACGGGTGTGTGTGTGTGTGAGAGCGTGTGCACGCTGGACACTGTGACACGGGGGTGTGTGTGTGAGAGCGTGTGCACGCTGGACACTGTGACACAGGGGTGTGTGTGCACGTTGGACACTGTGACACGGGGTGTGTGTGTGAGAGCGTGTGCACGCTGGACACTGTGACATGGTGGTGTGTGTGTGTGAGAGCGTGGGCACGCTTGACACTGTGACACTGGGGTGTGTGTGAGTGTGTGGGCACGCTGGACACTGTGACACGGGTGTGTGTGAGTGTGTGGGCACGCTGGACACTGACACGGGGGTGTGAGTGTGTGTGCGCGCTGGACACTGTGACACGGGGGGGTGTGTGAGAGTGTGGGAGCGTGTGCACGCTGGACACTGTGACACGGGGGGGTGTGTGAGAGTGTGGGAGCGTGTGCACGCTGGACACTGTGACACGGGGGTGTGTGTGAGAGAGTGTGCACGCTGGACACTGGGACACGGGGGTGTGTGTGAGAGAGTGTGCACGCTGGACACTGGGACACGGGGGTGTGTGTGAGTGTGTGTGCGCGCTGGACACTGTGACACGGGGGGGGTGTGTGAGAGTATGCGTGCTGGACACTGACATGGAGGGTGTGTGTGAGAGCGCGCGTGCGCTGGACACTGTGACACGTGTATAGTCCACATCGACAGGGGGCTGTTGGGCTGCTTTGGGAGCTACTGGCTGTCCCTTATGTAACGGCATGCTTTAGCCTGAATTATAAGTAAATTTAGTTAATGATGATAGTACAGGGGTCACGCTGGCTCTCTCAGGGGACGGGTAATGGCTACCCAGAATCCCCAAACCAGAGGGCTGCGTTCACCTCTTTCTCCATGGTAGGCTCGTGTGTGGCTTCCTGCCAGTGCTTTTTTGGACCCGGGACCATCATTCAGAAAGGAGGGTCTGGTCAGTCGGTCTGTCTGTGACCGTGGGCATCTCCTTCCTGTACAGGGGATAAGGGCCGACACGATGGACAGAGGGGCCTAGAGAGAGGGGTGGACGAGCCAGCCAGCGTCCAGCAGAGCACTGCACGAACTCTTCACCTCTGTTGGAATTTAAAGGTCTTGCAGGTTGTGAGGTCACCCATTAGCAGGAATTGTTGAGATGAGTCTGTGTGTGCCGGCAGTCTCCTGTAGAGCTTTTCCGAGTTCTCACACAGTCCTTTAGAAAAGTATAGCCCTCTTTGGGGCATGGAGGGGGTCCCTGGCTCTGGGGTGTGGGTCCAGCATGTCAGAGAAACGTGGGGGACCTCCAGATGGGAGACAGATGGGGGTGTCCCCTACTCTCAGGTCATTAAACGCTACATGAGATGGTAGCACAGGCAGCCTCAGCTTTAGCAGTACGGTATCCGGGATACCTAAAGTCCCCCCCCGCCTCCCTCCTCAGCTGTGCTTGGAGTTAATTAAAACGTGCCCCCTGCCCCGTCTTCTGGCACTTCTGTGTTTTAGCTGGAGCTCTGCTGAGAAGCATGTTGGAATCCTGACCTGATAGAAGACACCATCCCGTGATGTTTGTTAGGGACAAACAAGATGCAACTAAGGAGCTTATAAAGTGGGGTTTGGTTCAGAAGGCGACCTGAGTGCCTCATCCCCTGAGTTTTCCATCGCGATTTCAGTCTGGAAGACCACTGGAGGCTGGAATCATGTGTAAATCCGCCAGTAGGAAAAGGTCTGTGCCGAGCATTAGAAAGGGTGATTGCTGCAGCCCTCACAATTAATGGAAGACATCTCGAAACCCAAACAGGGGCAGTGCAAGAATGAGCAGACCGGCTCATTTTTTTTCTTTAAACGGCAACAGCAGATTCAGTTCTGTTTGTTCGTCAAAAGAACCGTGCTTTTTTTTTCCAGAAGCAGGACTTTTTTTCCCATGCCAGTATGAGATGGCTGACTGTCAGGGACTTTTACAGCTTTTATTGCTGTTAGTTTTCTCACTGATACAACACTGAAGGTTTTTTTTTTCCCAGGGCCAACCTGTGCTAGTGGGGCAAAAGACTGCATCCTGTTAATGAACAGCTAAGCATCTGCTTATCTTTGAATCCATCAAATGTAAAAAAAAAAATGAGATTTATTGTGCCTCCTGGCCTTCGGGGCCTTCGCATAGGGCAGCTCTCATGGTGGGGTTGTTTTAACACAGGCGCACCAGTACTATTCCTGTGTTGGGTAATGTTTGCATGGCACTGGTGTGTGTGCAGTGGCAGTGTACGCAGACATTGGCACTCCTCAGAGCCCCCTTTCCAGCTGATGGGAAGCAGAGTCTTGGGGGCTGGTGACTGTTTTTGCTCCACACAGTCTCGGGGCTCTGATCCGCTACGAGGAAGATCTGCATTAGTCTCAAACTCTGCATGTGTCTCGCAGGTGCACACGCCCTCCCTCGCTCCCGCTGAGACACGGCACGCTGCCACTGTCAGACGTGGAGCTGACACTTCCCACCTGGAGGGAGGTTCAAGAGGGGCCTGGTGGTCCGGTTGTCCACAGCGTTCATCGGACAACTTATTTGAGTTCATTCTGTTTGTTCTTTGCCTCGTTGTTTGCTAGGAAAGCTTTGTGCGTTTGTTTTGGGAAGATTCCAGTTTTGAAGCCCTCCTGAAGGCACTGCTGTTCATTAACTCATCTTCAGATCAGACCACTCTCCTCTTCCAATTTGTGAACTGTGCAAACAAGCGTGGTCTCCGGAGTGTGTACCAAACACATTGACACCCAGCAGAGTTTATTTTCGTTTCATCTTACAGTCTGAACGAACGGGCCACAGCCAATGGGCCGTTTGTTTCGGCACTGCTGTACTGGTCCTGCCATTTCACCAGGTCTGTACCTGCGGCTGTATTACTGGAGATCTGGTTTGACAGCCGGGGGTCAAGACTGAAAGGTGCCGCCCTAAAGACTGGTCTTGCATGCAACAAGGGGCATCTGTAATCTGAAGATGTTGGCTGCAGCAAGCGAGGTCCTTCACCGTTCCTCGGAAGAATCTAGCTGGAGTTTCATATTCCTGCCTGGACGGCAGGCGTGCGCGGCCTCGGGAGACTTGCAGAATACAGCTGCTGTGTCTGTCTGTCTTTGTGGGGGCAGGCAGCTGCTGGAGCGGAACGGAGGCCGTTCCCAGACTGACTTGGCAGCCAGCAGCTGTTGTTTGTTCAAGTGCCTCCCCGGACCTGCTGCTGCAGCTCCCAGGAGATTTCCCCATTCCCAGACTTTCGCTTGGAAAATCCGGGGTCTAGCCAGATCAGTGGAAAGGGAAGGAATGCAGTGTGCGAAGGCGGGTGCTTGTTCGACTCCTCTCATGTGTCCTGGCCTGTTTTCAAACTCCAATGGACACTTGAGTGGCAAGAAAGCATTGCAACCTGGTATTGGTTTGGCGGGATCAGGTTGTACAGAGTTCTGACCTCGGTGGTTCTCTCTCTCTCATACAGCAAGGCTTTCCTCTCCCTATGACTGCCGCCAGGAAGAATTGTTTGGCTTCAAAGTGCGTTTAGGAAGCTAGGGGCCGTGCCTGAGGGGCAGTGGCACGCCGGGCTTCTGGCCCCGAAGATCCCAATGTCCAAGACATAGGGATTCACAGGAGAGGGGGTGTGGCGAAAGTGTGGTCTGCAGAGGCTTGTCTCCAGGGGCTTAGGAGTGTTTCCAAGTGATGAGGACTCATGTGGAGCTCAGAGTCCTCCAGCCTTGACTGGTGCTGGGTCACAAGATCAGGTGGGCCATGTAGCCCTGGAGCTAGCTAGCTTGTCCCACCCCCAGACGGGGGTCCAGCCGGTGATGAGCAAGATCAGCTTTAAGTGTAGTAAAATATCTTTGTAGCCGAGACTTCACGGGGATGGTGGAGCTCGTGAGCATTGCGTTATTTGGGGGGTTTTTCAGCTTGGGTTTGGGAAGCCCCAGCAAGCATGGCCAACGGTGGGAGCCCACCCTGCGCTTTGTACACGCGACACGGACTCGTCCTTCAGTCCACCGAAACGGAAACAGGGTGGTATCCTGACGGAAACAGTCGTGAAGCCCTTGCACACATCATATGCACTAATACAACTCAAACCCCATGACCCGATTGCATACGAGACTTATTGGCTGAGAAAAGCACCGCCCCGTGTGTAGTTTAGTATGTTTAATGCCCCTTCTCATCTTGGAACCTAACCTGTTTTAAAGACAGGTCCATGGGGACGGCACACTTCTGAATTCCTTACCTCCTCCTCCTGAGACATCTGCAGAGAACGTACGAACAGCAGCACCTGGGAGAGGGAGATGCAGGGGAACGAGTTAGAAAAAGACTCGGAGCAACAAAGAGGAATATACTTGCTCTGTGCAGTAATGGGTGCAGACATGTATAAATCAAAGCCCGATGTGGAATTACTGGGGCCCTGTCATGTCATAAAGGAAGCAAAAATATATGGCCTGTCATTATTGGCATAGACTAGATAAGTCTGTGTTCTCACCGGTGGAATGCTTAGCTCATGTTTGCACCATTAACCCGAGCTCCGCCATTTATTATGGTGTGGTGGGGAAGTGGAAAGTCTGGATCGGTGCCATTAAATAGTCGGAGCCGGTGATTCAGTGCCCGGGAACAAAGTACCGCCAGCCTCGGAGCCAGCCGGTTGTGCAGCCGGCAGGTCGCTGTAAAGACTTGCGGGGCAGTGATTAATCTGGCAGGCTTTCCAGAAAGCCAGCATGCAGCAGCTGGGGGCGAAGGCATGTCGGCTTCCCGCTGAAACAAAACCCCTATTGTGCCGAGCTGCATGTGCTGCGCTCGGCTTGCGGCAGGCCTCCTCGACACCTCCGCCCACACTTCCCGGAGTCACGGAGTCTCCCGGCCTCGGAGCCAGCCAGTCAGCCAGCGTGCCAGCACCAGAGCCTTGCGCCTGCCCCTCCCTCCTCTCAGGCTTTGGAGATCACCTCCCTCTCCACCTCACCTTGCCCTGGCCAAGGAAGGCTTTCTGGAACGTGTTGGGTGGGGCGGAGCGTCGATTTTGGTTTTGGGAACCTTTAAGACTTGCGGCAACGTGGGCCAAGGTCATTTCTGGCTCGCCCGACTCTTAAACAGCTGTGTGAGCACCTCCCTAAACTGCTTCGACTGTGATCGGAGGGTCAGCAGCTCCTGTCCCGGAGAGCCGTAGCCCCGCAGGCTTTTGAAGCAAGTCTCCTGTGGATAATGAGCAGAGATCTGGAAAGCAGGCCCGCCCCACCTCATTAAGCAACTGCTTGATTCATTTATCGTTGATTTGATTCAGTTAAAACAATCAGAGCTCGGCTGGATTAAAATCCCAAGAAGGTGCTTTGGCCCCACGGACCCCCGGGTCATGATTAATTTCACCAGAGTGCAGCAGGCCCTTATCTGAGGGTTCATGGTGCTGATTGGCTGACTGTTAAGCTGGTCTGATCCTCTCAGATAAGACCCTGTAGAGAGCTGCTCAAGAACGCATTTCACAGCTGCAGAGGTGAAAGTCCTACAAGGGGTCTCCCAGGATTACCCAGCTAATCCAGCCTTCCTAAAATAAGTAGCCAAACGGATACAGGACGTAATACAAAGGAAATGAAAACCGGACTAGCACCATTTTATTTAAACAATACATATATTCTGAAATAAATGCAAGTTTACAGGGATATTATTTAGTGTCTGTAACACGTGTTTGATGTTACAGCTCTCTCAAAATCTTATAAAATCCTATACTCTGGGCCTCTAATGTAGCAAGTCCCTCTTTCTTAATTGCAGACGAGTTATTTTTTCATCTGGGACACATTTTTAAATGTGCTTTCGACTCTTGAAAGGTCAACTGGGATTTGTAATTGGTACCTAACCCCTTTCCAGTCTCCCAGTTTCTGGGTTTCAGGAGTGTACCCATTCAGGTGTGGAAGCTGAAATTGAACCAACTGGACTTGAGCAACAGGAAAAGACAAAAGCATCAGCTGGGAGTGCTTTATACAGTACGATTCCCTGTGTTTGTTCATCTAAAATTAGAAACCTGTTAATGGGGTTTTAGAATAAAGGGAGGAAGATCTTAATGAGCACTTTGGGGAAAAACAGCATAGAGCTGCGTGTGCTGAAGGTGCTGAAAAAACGCACTTGAGTGTAACAATGGGTATGTCTAGAAATTATACTGTATGGGATTGGTGCCCACCCTGTTTTTGAGTTTCAGAACTGTACTCATTCAGGTGCGGAAGCTGAAATGTTAACCGGTGAAATTGAACAGGGATTTTTCCTACGCCTGTGCCTTTTTATGTGTTTTATAGCCCCACCTGCGAGACTGAGTCGGGGCTGACTCGTTCTGGCACGGCTCCGACAAGGGGTGTGTACTGTTACTGCAGGTGAACCTGCGCTCGGACACGCGGCTCCTGAGCTCTCTGTTCTCTCGGCAGATTTAGCCCTGGAGTCGAACCCGTCGGACCACCCCCGAGCCAGCACCATCTTCCTCAGCAAGTCGCAGACCGACGGTGAGTGATGGGGAGGTCTTCCCTGCTTTCCCACCTCCTTCTCCCGCCCTGTGGGCCACCTCCTTCCCGGCAGCGGTGCTTCTGATGCAGCCGGTCTCCACGAGCCCGGGGGTCCCACCCTCTCGAGGCCCTTTTTTACAGTCTCGCTCAGTTAGCCCCCCCCCCCCGCCATTGAGAGATTGGGCTTGATCTCGCCTGCTCTTCAGCTGAGAGCGGCAATTTGGGAGATCCTAAGCCCTACCTGCGCCGTGCAGCTCGGCACCCAGTCTCCTACAGTGACCCACGAATGAACCGTGCTGCGAGAGAGGGTAGGGATGGGTTCGACTCGCCCGTGCCTTCTGATTAAACCTTCCACAGGGTCCTCTGCCAGCCTGCTGTCTGAAATGGCAGCAGCGCATCGGGTGTCCTTGGAAGTCATCCGTTGTAATGGAGGCATGCAAAGCTCTGCAGCACATCCAGAAAGCAGAACAAAGTTGCTAACGGGCTTATCGGAGACCTTACGGTGTCGGCTTCCTCTTATCAGCGGCAGAATGGTGGTTGAACTAGAGGGCTCATGACCAGGAGGTTTCTGGTTTCCAGCCTCACCGTCTGCCTCTCTGTTACCTGAGCGAGCAGGCGACCCTCACAAGCAGCACACCGTGGGCTTGCTGGAAGCTACTCTGCCGCATGAGGTCTTCATGTGTAGTTCGCTCTTAAGATCTTCTCCCTAATTCTGGAGCAGCGCATGTTCTGAACCACTGAATGCTATAATTCACACCTAAGCTTAGAGGAAAGGCAAGGCCACTGATGCATTTCTCTTTCTTTTCCAGTGAGAGATAAAAGGAAAAGCAATCACATCAACCACGTAAGTAACTGACGCAAAGCTCCCGATTTAGATGTTCTAATCTGGGTTCTCCTTAAGAGGAAAAAGGGGCAGTTTGGGGGTGTACTCTAATTGTTCTGCTATTATTCCAGTACATTTATTTTTACCTCTTCCCTTTATAACTGCTATAACGGCTCTCTGCGTGACCATCAAGCCTGTTTATTCATGTACGTATATACCCCACGTATAGGTACATAAATACGCAGGTGGTTCTCAACCAGGCAGGACTGGTTCTGCAGGCCCACTGACCTCAGACATCTCAGAACTCCCCCAGCGTGTCTGCGTGTTCGTTGGGAAGGAATATGCCGGGGGGGGGGGGGGGGGGTTATTCTGAGACGGATGTGTCGTCTGATGGTTTTGCTTTCACTGAATCGCCAACCTTGTTTTTGCTGGTCTCTCTCTCCTTGGCCTCCTGCGCGCACCGAGCTGAGCCAGATTAAAATGAGCACCCTCGACTAGGGAGAGCCTTTGACGCAGCTTGACACAATTTTTTAAAACTGTTTCTGCTTTTCCCAGACCCAGGCCCAGTGCTTGGGCTGCCCCCCGCAACACCTTTACCTCTCTCTTTGATTTGTCCCCTTCTGGTTTATTATTTTCAAGGTGTCTCCTGGGCAGCTGACAAAGAAATACAGCTCCTGTTCCACCATATTTATTGATGACAGCACAGTCAGCCAGCCTAATTTAAAAAGCACAATAAAATGGTGAGTGTCGTGTGGACGCCTCTCGGGGACTGAGCTGCTGCCCGGTGACTCGGGGGGTTAGGGGTGGCAGGCGTTGACGTATCCGCGCCGGTTACTCCACTGCTGCCGGTCTGCAGAGAAGACTAGAAGGTGACTGGAGCAGACCTGCTCTGTATTCCCGTAAAGACATGAACGCTTTCTTTGCAGTTGCCTCCCGCCCACTGAATCGGTCATTTTGTGTGGCATCATTTCGCTTGTGTCGGAGCGAAATAAAAAGGTGACTTCTGGTTTTTCATTGCAAGAAGCTGATGGACTGGAGGGGTTTCGGTGGGGGGTGAGGGGTGGTGCTGGTATTGGAAGTTCGAACTCGGATGACTCTGGTTGCCGTTTCCTGTAACCGGATCTGCGATCACGTTGGCGTGAGAGCGATGCGGGTCACCTGGCTTGCGTTAATGCGTTGGCGTCTCCTGGGAGAGGCAGCGGGCAGCGGTGGGCTGAGCCGGCCTCTCCAGCTCCTGCGCCCTGGACCCCCGAGGGGAAAACCCCTGTGAACTAACCCTTCTTTTCTCTTTTTGCTTTCCAGTGTTACGTTAGCAATATACTACCATATAAAAAACAGGTAAGGCTGGTCTCTGTGTTCTTCCACTTCCTTCGCCTGCACGCGATACCGATTGATTCTGGCCGATGCGCGGGTCTTGAATTTGGTCTCCGCGCCGCGCCTTCTGCGTTTCTCCTCCCGTCGTCCCTGCCCTGCCGGCGTTGTCAGGTCCTCGGCCGTCCTCCGTGACTCTCTCACCTGATGCTCCTCTGTTCCCCGCAGGGACTCGAATCGCTCTCTGGACATCTTCGACGAGAAGATGCACCCTCTCTCGGTGAGTGTCGCCTCAGCCGCAGCCTCCTGGAGCCCCCGGGGGGAGTTTCGTCATTCCGGCGTCCGGAGCCCCTCTTTCTTTCGGACGGCGCCCCCGTCTCCTCCTGCCGCAGTGGGGAGAGTTGTGCTGCACCGATCGGTCCCCCAGCGTAGAAAGAAAATCCCCTTTTTCGGCTGCGATCGTCTTGTTGGGTGGTGCACCAACGCCGAGCACTTGAAAGAAAGGCAGAGCGGTCTGGATGCCGGTGCACGTTTTGTTGGTACTGTTCACCAAATCCAGGGACCGTTAGAACCGGAGGGGCTCGTCTGCCGCAGCTTGTCCATCTGCTGTTTGGCTTATTCACTCAGAAACCTTACTAGGCCAGTTCTGGGCCAGTCTCATAAAAAAATCTGTATGCACTGCTCGCTCGCACTCACGTTGAGGAGTGTCGTTTAAGGCTTCAGTTCTAACTGTTCCCTAACTGTGTCGCATTTAAGTTGTTTCTGTCGCTTTGACGATTTTGGGGGCCACAGATTGTTCTCTCGACAGGCTTGCGTGTCACGTTCTTCTGAAACGTCTTTCCCATGTAGCTGGGCCTCGCTTCAGAGTGTCACTGCCAGTTGCATACGTGCTTGACTGCAGATCTTAGTTTCATCCTCTAGATACGACAGGGAAGCAATCAAAACAAGCTCTGAGATATCATTGGAAACAGCATTTAAATCGGGGAATGTTGAGTTGAAATTGTGCAATGTACTTATGTGACCTCTTTCGAGAACATTGTGTGCAGTTTTATGCACTATGATGCATGAAATATATATTCCTTTGATCGGAGAAAAGGGACCAGATACATTTCTCCGCACAGGCAGACTAAAAGAACTCAATCTCTGTAGCCTTGAACAGAGAGAGCAACAAGGGGACTGGGAATAGGCTATATAAAAGCTCAAAGGCGCTGATAAAATCCACCTAGTGGACTCAGACCAGAGCACAGAAGCGCGTGGAATTATACCTGGACAGGTTATGGTACTCTTGCAGCTGTTGCCCCGGGCTTCTTTATGGATGCCATCCTCAGAGCAATTAGCTGCAGAAAACCAAACCTGCTAGATGGAAGAAATGGTCTTCTGTTGTTTGTGACCGTTCTTGGAAACTGCTAGCAACAGGCCGACACTGAACACTGTACCAGAGCCTCGCGGTCATGCCCAGCGGCTGGTTGTGGGGGTGTGAGCCCCACGGGAGACCGCGCAAAGAAAACGGCCTTGTTTTTCGGCTGGACCGTGGCGGCCACAGCTCCTCAGAGGGGCTCGATGGGGGGGGGGGGGCCTGGGGCTTGCAGCGCCCCTCGGGCTCCCTCCTCCGTACCCCCACCTCCTCAAGCGGCGTTCCCTGTCTCCCTTGCAGAGGGAGGAGGTGCCGGACGATTACTCCCGGAACGACCCGGAGCACAAGCACATCTACCGGTTCGTCCGCACGCTGTTCAGCGCGGCCCAGCTCACGGCCGAGTGCGCCATCGTCACGCTGGTGAGACCCCGCGCCGCTCGGGGGGGGGGGGGGGGGGGTTTCCTCCATGGGGCCCGGAAGCCTGCATGTGCTTAAAAGAGAGTTTCTCTTTCTAAACCAAGCATGTGTGTGCCGTCCAATAAATACGCACTGAGGCTTTTAAGATACTAGACTGGGTGAAAATAGTTCATTGAAATATGTCCAGATGTAAAATCAGTGCACTCTTTTAAACCTCCTGGGATAGAGGGGTGAAGGTTTCTTTGCAAGGCACCACTGACCTTTTTCAGCTGTGCCTGCACACCACCGGTGAACACCAGAGGGCAGTAGTGTCAAGGGAAGTTCCCGGATCAGTGCCCGCCTGTGCTGTGGACGTGGTCTTGCTCGGGACCAGATCCTTTCCCCAGAGGATGCACACTGTTGCCTGAGGCTGTACAGGGTGTCCGCCACGCATGAAGCCGGTTTGAAGAGCTGGTCTTGGAGATTTCAAAATCGCCCAGTGGGAAAGGCTAGCAGTTGGATATTGATTCATGGAATCAACCGGGGGTGGAATCAAAATGTTGTTCTGGAGGCGGGCGATTTTCATTTCTCTCGAATCGTTTTTAAAATGGCTCTCCGGAATGGATGTCGGCGAGCGTTAAACTTTCAGCAAAAGCACGCTTAACAAACACCTAGTTTTTTTTTCCCCCACGAACTTCTTGTCTCCTGGTGTAAAATCCTAGAACAGATGAGAGCTGCTTGCCGTTGAGTTTGCCTCATTTTGCTCGAGGTAGCCCTGTCGCTAGTGTGCCACTGGGGGGCAGTAGCACACAGGCTGTGCTTCCAGTAACTCCGCCACAGGGCCAGTGTTGTTAATCAGCTCAGCAGTGGGATCCTCGGCTCCATGTGCTGAGTATCTGTAAAGAGCTTTTGATGAAACCATCTGCTGGCTGCTGGAGGCCCTTCTCCCTCCACCCTCAGTGTACAGACTGCATATTCTGCTGCAGTGGTGGTATTAGTCATGTGAATCTGTTCATTTAATGAGCCAAACTATTAATGCATATTAATAGTTTCAATGTTTGATTTAGACTTTTAATTACCTCCAGACAGTTAGGAGGTACCAGAGATTTTCCGATTAGTTTATACCCACGTGATCCTTTGTTCCTGATTCTGTTTCTCCCTGTGGCTGTGGAGAGATGGCCTGGAAGGGCAGTTCTCGCGAGATAATTGTGTTTGTATAGCGCTTTACAGACGGGAGGTGGCCTTCTCCTCACCTGCTTGGCACACTAGGCTTTCAGCAAGAGCAGCTGCACTACTGAGCTGATAAGGGGATGTTGAGAAACTGCCTTGTTAGTTGAATTAGGGGAGATCTTGAGTATGACCAGGTAGGACAGATTGTACAAGCCCACGTCTGAATTAGCGAGGATACTGGAGTTACGTCTAGTCTGATGAGCAGCGCCGGGGGGTCTGCAGCGACAAAGCAGTCGGGACCTCCCTCAGTTTAAAAAAGCTGTCGGGTTGGGTGGGCTTCAGGGGGCCCCCAGTTTTTCATTATTAATAATAAAATAGGGATGATTAGGAGGCGATGATTAGAAAAGGCCAGGGGGAAATTTGGCCAGGACACCGGGGTGAACACCCCTACTCTTATTGAGAAACGTCCTAGGATTCTTAATGACTGCGGAGACTTGGAACCTCAGTTTTACATCTCTATCAAAGGAGGGCGCTTTATTTTACAGTCTAGTGTCCCCTACACTATTCCGGGGCATTAGGACCCACACAGGCCGCAGGGTGAGCGCCCCCTAGTGGCCCCACTCCCACCTCTTCCAGCAGCAGCCTTCGCTTTCCCAGGAGGTCTCCCATCCAGGCACTGACCAGGCTCACCCCTGCCGAGCTCCAGTGGGCCGCAGAGTGGTCGAGCTGCTGGCGTTGTTACTGGTTTGTGCTGCGCAGGCTGAGCCGGGTCGGCGCTCGTTTTTTGTGAGGGGAGCCGCTGAGGGCCGTGGGTGTGGTTTCTGCGTCAGGTGTACCTGGAGCGCCTGCTGACCTACGCGGAGATCGATATCTGTCCCTGTAACTGGAAGCGGATCGTGCTGGGGGCCATCCTGCTGGCCTCCAAGGTCTGGGACGACCAGGCCGTGTGGAACGTGGACTACTGCCAGATCCTCAAAGACATCACTGTGGAGGACATGTGAGTACAGCCCCCCGACCCCCTGTTCTCATCCCCAGCATCATTTATTTGTCCTTCAGTACAGATTTCCCAGTATTGTTTAGAAGCCTGCTGTGATCCCGTCTCAGCAGACGGGGCTGTTGTTAAATATTTGGTGGCATTAAAAACGCAACACGCCAGGTAATAGAAACCAGTCTGTTGCATTTTGGTGTACTTTGTTGTATCGTGTTGTGAATCTCCTTCGCACGATGAGGCGTTAAATAATAGAATAAAAGTCATCAATGCTGACGGAGGGTGAATGGAGTCCTTACTGTTGGGCCTGCCTGCACTCTGACAGTTAGAGCACCTTTTTGTCTCCTAGTTTCCTAGTCTTCTGCAATACGCTAGTCGTACATGCACACACATCGCGGTGCTCTGTTCTGCGTGTGGGTGTTGGCCTTACAACATAAGGATTTGAAACGCCGGAGAAACAAGCATATTGACATTGGGATAAACGTAATCCTCCCAATGAGATGGACCTGGCTGAACAATTAGCCTAATTATCTCCTAATTGAGATGCCTGTAAGGTTCGTCGCTCATAGATGATTACCCAAGACGGTCGCTTCATTAAAGTCAGCTATAAAGCACCTTGGAGTATGATGACATATTAAAATTATGTACTCCTAATTATTTAATTAGACCCTCTGTGTTGCTCAGAACGTGGCCGTGGCAGAAAGCAGAGGATGCTGGTCCCTGCAGAGAGCCCTGCTCTGATTATTATGAGCCTGTGGGCTGCTGGACCACAGCTGTCTGTCTCTGCGGTCACGCGTCGTGTTTGTGGGCACGCACTGACACGCACACACTCTCACCAGGGCCAGTTTTCCTGGAAACCAGTTCACCCACCTTTGTCTCTGGACAAGCCCAGGTGAACATGGGGAAAGCAATCCAAGTTCCTGATAGCACCCCAGGAGTTGAATCCAAGGCCCCAGCCCCGCGAGGCAGCCTCTCTTCGCAAAACAAGAATGTTACAAATGAGAAGACCTCCTTCGTTCCAACGAACCCGTTTGGTTGCCAAGTCGCTAATTGATCCTGCAGTCTTACCCAGCCATTGAGAGAAAGAATTCAATCCCTCAGCTTTTCCAAAAATGGCCAAATCTTTGGTCCCTGACGTCAGTTCAACAGGTCACAGTCCCTCCCAGGTGGCAGGGTGGTGTGCTGTTGCCTTGCAGCTCTTGGGTCCCAGAGAGGGTTCCAGTCTGTGAGGAGGTAACATAGATAAGATAAGATCCCTTTAATTGGCCACATACAGTTTCTTGTATTAGGAATTTTTTTCGCACACCCCAGCTTGCTCTCCATGAGGCACACAGACAGGGAGAGAAGCTTGGGGTCAGAGCGCAGGGTCAGCCATTTATAAGGTGCCCCTGGAGCAACTGGGGTTAAGGGCCTTGCTCAGGGGCCAAACGGAGTAGGATTCCTCTGCCGGCTGCGGGATTTGAACCAGCAACCTTCCAGCCACGGGCACGGATCCTGAGCCACAGAGCCACCGCTCCAAGGATTTTGCTACCCCTATGCTACCAGAAACCTGCTTAATCCCACTCCGTCTGCATTAGTTTTCTCTTGGTGCTCCGGATTCCTCCTACCTCATCCCTCGTGCCTCCCAGAGGCTGTCCCTGTGTTTCCGGGATGGACTTCTTTCCGTGACCCTCACTGGGATTAAGCAGGTTTCTGGTAGGGCAGGGTTAGATGGGCCTTGTTGTTTAGTAGTACCTGGGGATTAGCACCCTCAGTGACATTAGAAGCGCAGAAAGGATGAGAATACCTTTTCTGGGCTCTCGGTCTTGTTTGGGCTGAAACAGCGGAGCCGTTTTTTTTTCCTGTTTCCTCATCGTTAGATGCCCAGGAATGCGAACCTGAGTGGAACTGGTTTTCCGAGAACAAAACAGCCAGTCCATCTGCCAAAAGGGTCGTGACCTGGGCAGGAGGGGGGGAGGGGGGCACATCTCGGAGAGGGAGCAAATGGGCAGCTCGGACAATGGATCTGTTCTCGAAGGGAATTAGTAATATCTGTTTGTTTGCCATTGTGTGTAGCCGGAGATGCACTTATATCGAGCCAATCTTGAGGCAATCACAATGCAATAAAGTAGATGGTCTGCAGTATGCACCTTGTGACAAGATGCTCCTCTTATCCCAGTGCCATGTTGTGCTTTCTGAATGCCAAGGTTAGCATTGTACTGCCTTCAGTGTGTGCAGCTCCTCCACTCTCCTCTGCATTACAGGCATACAGCTCCTTTATTGAAGCCTTTTAGAGATGAGCCTGCCCTCGCTCAAGGGCCCTCATGGCCCACAGATAATAGAGCCGGCTCTCGCCATATCCATTAGTTGCCGTAGCGACTCGCAGGGTTCTTTATTTGTGCGCCTCTGTTCCAATAAACATCCTGGCTGCTCTCACTCTGGTGAAAATGCTTGTGAGTCCTTCAGTATGAACAAACACGCAGGTATCTCTTCTAGGGCCTGGGCTTCATAGTCCTGCTATGTGTGTGCTATGTTGGGAGCCCGAGGATCATTTCTAGGTTTCTGGAAAGTTATTCTTGCCGTGCAATAAACAAACCTTTTGTTAAACTTCCATTATGTACTTGCGGCACACAAACAAGACTGGATTGCACACACTGTTCAATTTACAGCGAAGGCAAGAGATGATGAGATATCTGGTTATTGTGCATTTCTGGATCATGCTAGTATGAGACCAGATGTTTTGTAATCATTTCAACGTTGTGATTTTTGTTCGTTTTAAATGCTGGCGACGCATTTGAGTCGTGCTGCACATTAGATTCATATTTTAATTTTATTTTTTTTGCTTTTTGCATTGCCTCAATGCAGACATGCGTCTCAGACCCTGTTTGAATTTCAGAATGCGTTCAAAATATAGTCTTGCAGATCCTGCCTGATGTCTGTATGTTTATGTGTGGTGTATGAATATTTGTTTAGAAGTTGTGTGGCATGGATAGCTGAGGTACTGCTATACAGTCCTTTTCCCATGTCTTTATTGGAGCTTCTAAACATGAACAGGCTTGACTTTTCAGACCTTCGCGGCGTGGGCTATAGCACAGACTAAGAAGGAGAAGATAAATTTGATGTGACATGAGAAGATAAGAGCCTTCTCCAGCGTCTATGTGTTCTCTGGCCGGTTGTCCTGTGCCTTACAGACAGCTGTGTTAGTGCTGCTGGACGTGAGGCCGCAGTCCTGGCAGTGCCTGGCAGTGCCGTGCTGTAGAATGGGCAGGCTGTACACTGAGCATTGGAGGAGGTTCCCAGCTGCAGCTCTGCTCAGTTTACCTCCACTAAGGGACCCTTTGCTTTGGGTTGCTTTCTAGGAACGAGATGGAAAGACACTTTTTAGAGCTGCTGCAGTTCAACATTAACGTCCCGGCCAGCGTGTACGCCAAATATTACTTCGACCTGCGCTCGCTGGCGGACGACAACAACATGAACTTCCCCCTGGAGCCACTGAGCAAGGAGAGGGCACAGAGACTGGAGGTGAGGAAGAGGAGAGACCGGGGGGGGGCGGGGGAGCTGAGGGAGAGGAGTCGGCGGTGGGGGAGCTGAGGGAGAGGAGTCGGCGGGGGGGAGCTGAGGGAGAGGAGTCGGCGGGGGGGAGCTGAGGGAGAGGAGAAGACAGGGGGGTTGAGGAAGAGGAGAAGGCAGGGTGGGGTCGTGGGGTGAGGAGGAGGAGTCAGCGGCAGGGGTCGGGGGAGCTGAGGGAGAGGAGTCGGCGGTGGGGGAGCTGAGGGAGAGGAGTCGGCGGGGGGGAGCTGAGGGAGAGGAGTCGGCGGGGGGGAGCTGAGGGAGAGGAGAAGACGGGGGGGGTTGAGGGAGAGGAGAAGGCGGTGGGGGGGGTTGAGGGAGAGGAGAAGGCGGTGGGGGGGGTTGAGGGAGAGGAGAAGACAGGGGGGTTGAGGAAGAGGAGAAGGCGGGGGGGGGAGTCGTGGGGGTGAGGAAGAGGAGTCAGCGGCAGGGGTCAGGGGAGCTGAGGAAGAGGAGACAGAGGTGAAGTGGGCTGTGATTAGAGACCTGAGGGGGGCAGCCTGCACAGCCGTGCCCACAGAGGTCGGTCTGCTCCCTGGCTTGCGTTCCGCATGCCACGACAGCAGCTCGTGAGCTGAGCCGAGCGGTTCGCCCTGCAGGTGGGGGCTCATTCGGAGCCCCATCCTGGCGCCCTGTGGTGCTGACGGCGCGTGGCGCGCCCCGTGTTTCTGCAGGCGATATCCCGGCTGTGTGAGGACAAGTACAAGGACCTCGGCAAGGCAGCGATGAGGCGGTCCTTCAGCGCAGACAATCTCGTGGGGATCCGCCGTTCCCACGCCGTGCTGTCCTAGTCCCGACTGGGGGGGGACCTCGCCCCCAGCCACGCCGAGAACGGAGAGCACACTCCAGTCAGACACTCCAGAGACATTACAGGCACATGGGTGCAAAAAAAACGTTTTTTTTTTGCTTACTATGTAGGCTAATAGCTGTGAAATTTGTCAGTTTTTAATTGAAATCATTTGCAGATGGGAGTATTTTAAATAAACACTAATCGTATAACAAATCGATTTTTATTTTTTCTTACGATTGCGTGGTTTGTCTTCTTCCCACCCCGGACTCCAGCTGTGGTGGGTCTCTGCTGTCTGTCGAGGCAGCCTTCACGAAGTGATCTTCACTTGTGATTCACAACAGTAAAACGCGTATTCTGATTCAGAACGTAGCTCCTTCACTCCCAGCAGTGCAACAAACTGAGTCCGAGAGCCTCTGACCCACCTGGTGGGGCTGTAGCCAGTCTGAGCCCAGGGACCAGTGACCCACCTGGTGGGGCTGTAGCCAGTCTGAGCCCAGGGACCAGTGACCCACCTGGTGGGGTTCTAAGCCTGAAGATGACAGTGACTCTGTGAATTGCTGTTGGACCTCTGCTACCAGATGTTGCAAGTGTTCCACCTCGTGTTCACCCATCCAGGGAGCAGAGACCCTAGTTCTGCAGTAACTGCTCTGGCGGGCTGGAGGGCAGTGAGGAGATCTGGGACACAGCCTGCCTGAGGAAATCGAGTGTTGGTGGG
Organism: Lepisosteus platostomus; assembly: GCF_059453375.1. Classification (NCBI taxonomy): domain Eukaryota; kingdom Metazoa; phylum Chordata; class Actinopteri; order Semionotiformes; family Lepisosteidae; genus Lepisosteus; species Lepisosteus platostomus. Next base: position 34,396,567 of record NC_142624.1, read on the forward strand.
ACAAGTGGAAGGTGCAGGTTAACGCTGGCACCTGTGCTGATGTAAACAGGAAATAAGTGCTGTCTAGGGCAGATCATGCCTTCTTATAACCACTCTGCTACAATAACTACAGTGCTACATTGACAGGGGTTTAAGAAAGGTGCCACTTTACTGTAGACAGAACCGCCTGACAACGTTCAGGAGATGATAGGATTTAATTTCAGTTTTGCACTTGAATGGCAGCAGTTTTCCTTAAAATACCTGTTTACAAGAGATTTTATTTCTTCTTTATGCTGAATCTAGTGATAGCTTTTATTTCATCTCCTATATTTATGAACACAGTGTTGCATGTGTTTTTTTTTTTCTAAATGTTGACTGGAATGGATTTGCATTTAGGAAATGTGGGACACCAGCAGAGATCAGAGGTCAGCGCAGGTCACACCTTGCAGGTCAAGGTAGCGAGGCAGCCAGGGCTCCTACAGACCTTACTGTCCAGCCAGACCTTCCACAGCTCAATTTGTTCATTAAACTGCCCACTGCGCCAAAGCTGCTTTCAGTAGTTAAAGATTGGTAGGAAGAGATCTGCTATGAGGCGGATGTGGCCAGCCTGCCGTAAGGACAAAGCCAGAGGCGACCTGGAAGCTTTTGGCGTGTCCTTCGGAATAAAATGGCATCCAGAGCATCCTTATCAGTCACTGAGACGACAGAATCAGGGCTGGGGAAAGCAACAAGCAGGCCAGGTGAGCAGCCCTCCACCGTGCGCTCACGAGAGCGCAGCAGCTGAGTCTGCGCCCCTTTCAGGGACGCGAGGGGCCGAAGTCCACATTCCAGCTTGATCCTTCTGTCTCTGGCTTCCACCCCCCCTCCCCTCAGGCACGCAGAGCTGCTGCTCTTTCACACAGGCCCCTGGGCTGCTGCGTCTCCACCTGCAGCCTTCCCCTGTCCGGTTCAGCTCGCCCTTCCTTCTCCCTGGTAATCTCGTACTTCCAGTCGCCACTTGTTGTTTTGCACTTGGCGGGTTTGTCCACCTGTAACATACTGGACTTTCTGTATTGCAGTGCACAGTGGGGCCTGAAGGAGGAGTGGCCCTTCTCCATTTTGCTTTGGCAGTTTGAGCTCATTTCAGTCTAATAAAGGGTGAATTGGAGCAGAGCAGCACATGACAGCAAGTTTACTTTCTGGTGCTCGTGCCTTGAAGGCAAGAGTCCCTTCTAATCCTGGGTCCTGTTTCTTCCCCTTTTCCAAGGATCTGAGAGGGGAAGCCTGGTGATGTCAAACTTTTTTTTCTTCACCAGGGCCTGTCTGTTTTCAGCTGTTTGATTCTTGCTCTGGGGGGGGGGGTCTTGGTCACATGTACAATACGTACGTGCTCTGTTGGGTATATTTGATTTGTTTTTCCTGAGATGTTTCACAGTTGATGACTTGAAAGAACTGGCTTATTCAAGGCTACAGTTCCTATGGGACGGGTCTGTCACCTGGGTAGAAGTGTTTTCTTTCTCCACTTAAATAACTAAGTGGTTACATGTTACTTGATTCCTTGAGGCTTTGCACTGCCACTGGGGGTCCTCATCAGAGAAAAGGGGACTATCAGTGATCTGGGCCAGAAGTCCTGCGCATCTTTTATGTCAACTCATGAATAACCACGGACCCAGGGACCGAGAAGGTCTGCTGATTTTTCAGGGCAGCCCAGCTCTGATTTGCTTAGTTGAACCAATTATTGGCATAATTACTCCAGATAAATGAGATCAAAAGCTAACTATACCTCTGCACCAGCCTCTTTAATGGTCAGCTGTATGATTCAAGCTGCAAACCCATCTGATTTGTTTAAAACTTAAGGTATTGATGGTATCTGATATTTGTGTTTCCAAGCAGACTGGGAGATAGGGTACGTTATCCTCGTACAGTACATTTCCTTGAGGACCTGGGTTTAAAATACAGGGTACCATTTCTACTCCATCATTCTAAGGCCAGTAAGACCTTAAAAGCTGTAATCAAAGACTTGAGAAGTATCCCTATAAGAGAAGCCTGACCTACTTTCTCCCAGCCCAATGAACAGAACAGGAGTGTTAAAAACTGGAGTTTTTCTGCACTCTACCCTCAGTCTGTGGGAGGAAATTAAATTACTGCAGTCTGCGTGTCTGCTGAGAGAAGGTAAAAGTAGTGTGTCATGGAGCCAGAAAAGTATCATCTCAGTTTGTGTTCCTTTCAAAACATCAGTGTGTCCGTATAGCCAGTACCTTAACATTACCTACCCCTGGTTCCTACTGCTCAACCTAGAACCAGCAGGTGTCCTTTACAAACTTCCTAATCTAGTGTCTCTACAGGGATTCACAAGTGGGCAGTCCTCAGCTGCTTTGATTTCTGCTTCTTCAGCTTTGCACGTTTGAGAGCACCTTGACGTCTCCCAGCACCTTTTTTGAAGCACAACGTTCAGCAAAAGGAGCTGTATTTCCGACAGCATGAATTGCACAACACTCAATTAAAACCAGCTTTGACTTGACTTGTTGAAAAATAAAGAAGCTGGCCAGTGCAGAGCTTAGGAACCAGAAGGAACTGCGGGTCAGACACAGCAATGAGCACAGCACACATGCCTGTTCACAGACTGTTTGACAGTTTATTCTCTACAGGTATCGGAGAAACAGACAAGAACTTTCCATTATAAATATCTAAAATCTCATTTTCTTTTAAAATCTCAGGATTTGACCATTTTAAAAAATATAGTACATACACCATTCAAAACTATTTTGTGAGCAACATAAGCCAAAGTGTTTTACAAGATTTACAACACCTGAAAGTCTTTAAAAAAAACTATTTTTTTACACTATTTTTTCCACTTCTCAGCCTATGACTCGTTCATAAATAAGACTTAAGGAGACCCGTATGATTCTAACAGTTTATACAACAATGTACATTATTTAAAAATACTACCGGTGCAATCTAGGCCATTTTGTACATCCAGGAGAGGGAGAGATACAGGCAGCAGCACAGACTTCACACTGCAGGATCTGTGCTGTAAGATACACCCCTTAGAAAACAGCTCCTGCACACAGTTCAGGACCGACTGCCTACAGCTTCACGTTGAACAGGTGAAATACTGATCATCACACCAGCAGCGACTCTCAGGATTGAGTGGACGCTGCTTTTGAGAACAGCAAACTCGCGTGACCCTTTTTAGAAATGAAACTGAAGACATTTTTACACAGTCGATCCGCATGGGATAAAAACCAGAATTCCCCCTTCAAAGTGAAATCCTGTACAGTACTTTCTCTTTCGGCTATCCTAGTGATAGGTGATGGACGTCCCGAGGAGGTTAAGGGACAAAGCAGAGGTGTTTGCTAAAGATGTTGCAATTAGGAGACTTGACCACTGGGGGGCACAGCATAACAATATAACCATTCCTATTCAACATTCAAGTGCGGAAATTGGAACATTAAATGAAAAGCAAATTAGGCCGGAGTTCTGAGGACAATATTCACGAGAAACAACGGCTGTTTTGCCCATATTGTGGTTCCCATTGTCAGGGGAAAATGATTCAATGAATCCAGGAAATAACGGAGAGGTAATGTTTCTGCTCTCCGTGGCACTATAGTAGATGTCCGGTTTTTACTTATTTTTTCCATTTTTTAAAGGGTAGATCTTCTACCCTAACTACATGAAACCATTGTTTTGGACGTCCCTCTGCTGTGCTTAGAGCGGACTCCAGCACCTCCCAGATTCTGTGGCTCAGGGCTTCACCACCGCTGGTTTAAAAAAAACCCCATCTCAACTGTGATGCAAGTTTCAGGCACTGTTCTAAAAAAAAAAAGTTCTTTTTTTCCCCCTCCACTCCAATGCTGGAGACTGTAAGCCTGGTACAGACGGCAGGAGATCAACACACCCGCTTGGAGCTCACCTGTCACGGAGCTGAGGGGCAGCCTGTTCTAACCCTCTCCCCCACTGGGGCGCGAGCACAGCTACAGCACCTACACCCAGGGGTGTCTCCGGGGGGGTGCTGGCCAAGGAGGGCCTCTCTGCCGACGGTGCGCAGGGGGCTGACCTTCCAGGGGCCGCAGCGAAAGAGGGCAGCTGGGCGTTCGTCGCAGATGAACAACGGCGCACTTTATATACCACCCGGAGGAACACCGTGACAGGACTGCAGCCAGTCCTGGCCCTCCCCGCACCGGTCAGGCGGGAGGAACGCTGGAATCCACACAGCCTGGCCCAGGGGAGGGGAGGCCCTTGCTCCTCGCACTGCGGGCAGTGAAGCCCAGGTCATTACAGGCAGAACTGCGGCTCCCCTTTGTGCCCATAGACATTATCAAACGAACGCCCATCGCCGACTGCTTCCCCTCTGGAATGGGCACAGGGCTCAGGAGTATCCCTTAGCCCAGGGATTCCCAGCCCTCCTGCTGGAGCCTCCCACTCCTCCCGGCTTGTCTCCAGCCAAACTCTCACTCGCCCAGCGGAGCCCTCCGCCGTCGCAAGAGCAGGACGGATCTGAGCCGTTTGACGTTTCAGCTGGGAAACACACCGGAGGCCACCGGTGAGCTCCATCGTCGCGTAAGTTCAAAGTAAAAAAAAAAAGTCTGTTGAGAAGACAAAAAAAACTTTTCCAATGAAGCAACCTGTTGAATCAGTCAAGGCGTGGGTTAGGTAATGAGTTAGCTGAGGCTGGAATGAAAAGCAGCGGCTGTGTTCAGCCTGCCCCATCTAGATACTGACACTCAGTCACGCACCCTGCTGGACCTGCTGAACTCCGACCCTTGGAACAAATAAATAAGAAGGACGCCCTGTCCCCCGGGCCTAGCGAGAGAGACCGCAGAGCCCCAGGGTCCGCAGTCAGCAGGACAGGCCCTGGCGTGAGTAAACCTGCGGTCCAGCCTCTGCAACTGGTCCTGTTCGGTGTTTTGAAAATGTGCTGCCAGGTCCATCTTCCCAATTCCGTTTTAAACCACAACACAGCCAGAGCAGCTCATTCGGAGCTCTTTTTTTTTTTAAACATAGCGCCATTAAAAAAAAGTCACTCAAAACACCCCCCCCAAAATTCAATTTCCTTTCCTTCTTCCGGGCACGCTCTGTCAATCTGCTGACTCCCCCAGGTGTATGGAGGGGTTGCGGTGTCGGGGCGGAGGTCGTCCAAGTCGAACAGCTCTTCCACCACTCACCTGCCGGATGAATTATCTTCCTCCCGACACGTTCCAGAACCTCAAGGAGAGGGGGGGACCCCTAGAACAGCCAGTCCGCGCCCCCCCCCCCCCAGCCCCTACACGTGGGACAGGGGCACGGGCTTGTGGTAGGAGCCGGCGCTGGCCACCCCGGTCCGGGCCGTGAGCGCCGTGCTGGCCTCGCTGTACATGGAGGCGCTGGTGGGCTTCCGCGGCTGGCAGCAGCGCCCGCCGAAGCGCCGCCACGACTCCAGGGTCTTGCCCGACCAGATCCACACGCCGGACGTGATCCCCCCCACCAGGCACATGAAGTACTTCAGCATGAAGACGGCGTAGTCGGGCCCCGCCCGGCCGCGCTCCGCCGGGCAGGAGCACCCCAGCGCCCGCTCCCAGCCCTCGCGGTAGTGCTGCTCGTACACGTAGCACGCCACCACCGCGGTGGCCGGCGCGGTGTACAGCACGGTGAAGATCCCGATGCGGAGCATCAGCTTCTCCAGCTTGTCCGTCTTGGTGCCGCCCTGCTTGATCACGCTGCGGATGCGGAAGAGCGAGACGAAGCCGGCCAGCAGGAACAGCGAGCCGGTGAACAGGTAGGCCACCAGCGGCGCCAGGACGAAGCCGCGCAGGTTGGCGATGCTCTGGTTGCCCACGTAGCAGATGCCCACCACAGGGTCCCCGTCCACGGAGCTCAGCGCCAGCACGGCGATGGACTTGACGCTGGGGATGAGCCAGGCCGCCAGGTGGAAGTACTGGGCGTAGCCGGCGATGGCCTCATTGCCCCACTTCATGCCCGCCGCCAGGAACCAGGTGAAGGACAGGATGACCCACCAGATGGAGCTGGCCATGCCGAAGAAGTAGACGAGGAGGAAGACGAGCGTGCACAGCGCGGGGCCCGTGGTCTCGTAGTGCACGTGCTGGTAGTCCGGGTTGCAGGCCACCCGGGCGTGCCCGGCCACCAGGCGCACGATGTAGCCCAGCGACACGAACAGGTAGCAGGCGGCCAGGAAGATGATGGGCCGCTCGGGGTACTTGAAGCGCTCCATGTCGATGAGGAAGGTGGCCACGGTGGCGAGGGTGGAGACGAAGCACAGCACGGACCACAGGCCGATCCAGAAGCCGGCGAAGGCGCGCTCGTCCGCGGAGAAGTAGGGCAGGTGGCAGGGCACGGCGCAGTTCAGCAGGCGGCCCGCGCGGATCCGGTTGTACAGCGGGTGGGCCTCCCGGCGGATGGGCACCAGCGGGTCGCGGCAGCGGCACTCGCCGTCGCAGGCCGGCGGGGAGGGCGGCGGCCGGCCGGCGGCGGGCGGGGGGCGTCCGGAGCGCCGGGGCGGGCCCCCCGGCGTGGGCGGCGGCGGCGTGGTGGCCTCGCTGTGGTTGTAGTCCATGCACAGGCTCTCGGCGTCGCCCTGCGCCGGCAGCCGCTCGCAGCTCATGCGCTCGGGCCACTGGAAGCCGTACTGGCTCATGAGGGGGGAGCAGCCCCGCTGGGCCCGCTCGCACACCGAGCGGCAGGGAGGCAGGGGCTTGCGGTAGTCTGGGAGGCAGATGGGCGTGTACATGCTGCACAGGAAGAAGAGCAGGTCCGGAGAGCACTGGATCTCCACCAGCGGCCAGAACTGGTGCACCTCCAGCCCCGCCTCGTCCTGCGTGTCGTGGTTGAACTGGTTGGGCATGTAGGTGAGGTTGTAGTCGATGTGCTTGCACATGGGCACCGTGATCACCTGGCACACCAGGCCCTTGGAGGCGGTCAGGCCCGGCAGGGGCAGCGCCAGCAGCAGCAAGACCGTCCCGACCGGGCCGCCGGGGAGACGGCGGTTCCGAGGGGCTCCCATGGGCGCTGGGTCAGAGAGAGGAGGCGATGCTCGAACTCCCCAAGTTTTAAAGAAATTTAAAAAAACTGCAGCGCTTGAATCTCCCAGATGCGCGCAGCTTCTGGGCTGCAGCCGCCCTCTGCTCCCCTCGCACAATCCCGGACTCTTCCCAAAGCGCGGCTTGGCGACAAAACCTCTAATTCGCCCACAGTCCTGTCAGCTCCCCCGGCGTGCGCGCACAGCGCTCCGCATGTCCCTCTCGCTTGCGGGACAAAACCGAGCCCTTGCCGAACTGCGCCGGGCCCGGTGGTCCGGTGGACAGGTGCTCCAGAGCGGGGCTCGCCGCGAGGGTTCGGGGGGCTCCGGTTCGCCTGAAACACGCGCAGGGAGAGTGAATCACCGCCCGCGTCCCCGCTCCCTCTCGCTAGAGCGGAAAAAAAAAAAAGTATTTCTCTCCCTGGTCGTTTTCAATTAGCAGCGCCGGCGTGATTTGCACAGCTCTCGCCAGCCACGATCGCAGGCTGTTCAACGCCCGTGTGTGCCTTTATGGCAACCGTGCTTCTTCACCAGCCTTTTCCCCCCCAACTTGAACGTCTTCATCAGCGACGGCAGCGCGGTGTTTTAGTTTTTTGTCTCTTCTACAAAAAGGCTCTTCAGGGCAGTGCCATGTTTAAATGATAATTATTATTTTTGTGTAAATCAAACCCCCACGTGAGATTCCGCAGTCCCGGCAGGGAAGTCGCCGTGAAGTGAAGTTCACTCCTCGCCCGTCTGGTTGGCTCTAATTAAAGACGCTCTCAGGTGGAGCTCGGCATCCTCTCCCCGTCTCTCTCTCTCTCTCTCTCGCCCCCGGCGCCGGACCCCTCATTAACATGGCTCGCAGATCCCGGCGGCGGTCGCTGCTGGTCGTCCCCCCCTGCGCTGGTGCCTGGGACCCGGCTGAGCCCGCGATACTTGCTCCCAAGTCTTTCCCAAGTTTCCGTCGGCGGCGAGCTCGGGCGGCGGAATACAGCAGCTCGCTGCTCGGCTCCGGCGAAGTGCGGTAAGCCCCGCCTGCTCCGTGGCCGAGGATACGCCCCCCACCCGGAGGCGGACCCGCCCCCTTCAGGTTTCACCCCGTTCTCTGAACGCGGAGAAGGCGTGTCGGCCGCTATTTCCCCGCCCACTTATATTACCATACCACACCCCCTCGCCTGCGGGTGGCCAATGGGAGCGTTAGTTATTCTAAGGAAGCCCGGCGTGTCCGCTCACCCCCTGCCGCCCGTGCTCGGCACTGAGGCTCTCTGACAGGTGCAATATGGCTCCTTGATCTGGTTCGGATCCGCTGATGCGCCCTCATTTTTGCTGTTCTTGTTGGTAATTTTGTCCAGTTGTAAAACACCTGTTTTTATGGAACTTGAAGTTGTTTTACCGGTGATTTTAAGGTCAGTAGCGGGTCATTTTCCAGCGCTTGATTTTAAGTGAGAGTCAAGGGTGATATGGTTTTATTAATCAGCTGTTTCCACTGTGGATTGGAACTCATCTGCTGTGCTGCAGCGACTGACGGTTTGGGGGAACAGTCTCCAGTTTGTCTGACAATGCAAAAATTATACAGTCAAATCTGCATTTAAATGTGCCTAAATTTAAGTGAAAAGTTAAAAGCTAGACTAAAAAGTTAAAAAGCACACACTCATGCATGATCCTGAGTGAGGACTATTTAATGCTTTTGTGCTTTTGGTGTATCAGAGGCTGTGGACAGTGGAGGCAGTGAGGCTCTGGACAGTGGAGACAGGGAGGCTGTGGAGAGTCGAGACAGTAAGGCTGTGGAGAGTGGAGGCAGGGAGGCTGTGGAGAGTCGAGACAGTGAGGGTGTGGCCTCAGGCAGTGGCCCAGGACCCCTGACAGGCAGGGGCAGGTGGTGGCACGATGCAGGGACACCAGAAGTGGACCAGGCAGGCAGAGTCAGGTCCTGCCTCACTGCAGAGCCCCGTGGGGCTCCCAGAGGACCCTGCACCTCAGCCATGCGTCCTGCTCTGTGTGTGTTTAAATGGACCACTCCCAGCAGGCAGCAGAGTGCAAACACCTGTATAATGGCGCTAATGTAGATTTAATCCTCTCACGGCAAACACAGGGCAGAGGGGTGAGCGGACTGTAGGAGCAGCCAGCCCCCGGCAGCAGGGAGGCAGCCCTAGGCAATGCTGCAAGTCTCCGATTTTAACGCAACGTAAAGACTCTACCTGTTGAAAGCCAAGCAACGGCCCCTCATTTTCCCGCAAATGATTAATGATGTTACAATAACCAGAGAGCTTTTAATGCTGTAGCCCATAACCATGCTTTTAAGATGGAGAGATTTAATCGAGGGTGAACGTCTTCTGTTTCGGCAACACCTGTGCTAAGACTTGCGCGATAGCAGTAAGAGTTACACAAAGAGTTACGCTCGGCTCGTGTTATTTTATTCTTCCATGCTGTTTGCTTTCTGTTATTGTTTAGGAACTGCCGACAATGACACTGTTCAGGTGGTGCTTTGATACCGATCAGTGTCATTTTAAAAAGAACAAGAGGCATCTGGCCAGCTCCTCTAGTTTGGCAAATAGAAGGTATGAGGGAGCACAGACAGAGCCCGTTTGGACCTGTGCATATATTTACATAAACACCAAAACAGGCCCAATCTGCAGACAGAACAATGAGGTCTGAGCACTGAGCCGTCAGTAACACTGTTACCTTTGGCTCTTGTATGAGTATTACCATGCCTCAGTGCTGATCAGATGTTTATTATTTCAGCTCTTTAGCCTGCCAGTGGTGCGTTCTGCAGACCAGGGTTATCAGACCTTTAAGGCACCAGATTTCTGAATATAATCACCGTCTCAAGGAGGGTTCCACTGTAGATGGGAAATCAGCATTGTTTTCCGAAGCAGTAAGCTCATCTTGTCACTTGTGTATCAGGCGACTGAGCAGCTGTGTCAAAAAGAGAGGGTGCCTCCTTTAGACATAGTAATACACTATGTGTAAGAAAAGTCAGGTTCTGCACAGTGCACTGTAATCTAAAGGATCAGGAAAAGTGCATATAAAGCATTACTATTGACTATTCTAATGAAGATTAAGAAGAAATAAAAGACAAAAACGTTGTGCCCTCTTTGACCTCACTTAAAACAACAAAAAAGATGCACAGAATATGTCAAGTGGACAAAATGTCTCAGCTGGATTAGCATAATAAATAAGCGCATTAAGGAAGTCTGTCCTCATGGGCAGTGCTGCCCACTTCTTCAGGTGATCGCGGTGTCCCTGACACTGGGTCGGCTGATCGCTGAGTCCCTGACGACTGGGCTGGCTGATCGCGGTGTCCCTGACGCTGGGCCAGCTGATCGGCTGATCGTGGACACTGGAGACCCTGCTGACCGATCCCCATGACCGTCCCTCTCCTCATTCTGCAGCAGCAGAGTCTCCTGCTCCAGAGAGAGTCTCCAGCTCCAGAGTCTCCACACTGGCCTGATGACTCTGGCAGGATTTCCTTCAGACACCAGCACCTGTGAAGCATGCATAGTCCTTGCTTCTAGCTTCAGACAGGAAAATGTGTGAGCACACGAGAGATTTTAGTGTTTTTCTCCATTTATAGAGACACAACCAAAAACACAAATGTTGAGGAGCAGTTTATTATTTTAGATTTTTTTATTTTTTAAGGCGTGTGCCCCCGACGTTCCCTGTCTCAGGAACGAAGCTGACTCCTGAACTCTCACTCCTGCAGCCTACGGGTCCAAAGTTCAACGGTGGCGATGGTGAGGTTGTTTACAACTGGGTAGGACACTATCGCCTGTTAACGCACAGATTACAGGGGCTGGCCCACGGTTACTAACTAGATTTGAACACACAGAAAAGTCCTGCACTGGGAGACAGTGAGGGAGCCTGACCAGGGAGTGAAGGTAATCAGGCATGTGCCCCTACCTCCCTCCTGCCCCCTCTCACCCCTCTGGACTCCTTTGCTCCACTGCCAATCTCCTCTGTCCACTTACAGCCTTGACAAGATCTGCTCCCTAATGTTGCCGCCTGATTGTTCTGCTGTTCGTCAGGAGAGTGAGTGTTTTGATGTGTTCTGGGAAACGCAGCGTCGAAGGATATGGATCCTCTCCTGAGGTGGTAAATAACTTAAAAGACGCTCAGGCTCTCATCTCTCCCCTCTGAGCTTCTGCTGAGGCTGTTCTCATCAGCGCTGTACGAACACGTACTGTATCTGCGAATTGGATAATGCTTTACAGTAAGTGGCAGCTCATGGTTAATTCATGAGGAAGAGGAGGTGTGTACACCGTGACTTCAAGTGCATTTCACATTATCTCCAAATGGGATTGTGTGGGCGGCTTGCTAGCACCGCGCTTGGCTTTGAAGCCTGACCGGGGATCCTTCTGTGTGGAGTTTGCATGTTCCACCTTGTGGTCACATGGGTTTTTCACCAGGTGCTCCCTGAGACAATCCAGCATCCCTCCAAAAGGTCCCTTTTCCCCGTGGCTCTGTAGCAGGCCTGTGGTCCTGCCCTGGGCACCAACCTGTCACCAGCTGTCGGATCATGGAAGGAAATAAAGAGGTACCAGGGGCAAAATCGGCCGGGGGGGCGAATGAAATTTGCCCCGACACTCATTTCTGATACATATCGAACGTTGTTCAAGTTCCTTATCGGCGCCCCTAGCGTGTTGCTCTAACAGCTGCTGAACTTGTTGCTCCGGCTATCCGTACTCTTCCAGGGCAGGCCCCGAGCCGGAATCCGCAATCGGTGTGGCAGTTCTGCGGTGCAGGCCGGGACAATGCTGCCTCCCTCCCTGCGCCCAGCCCAGACACACAGGTGTCTGCACAAAGGCCTCTATTCCTCAGCGCGTTCACATGACCGCTGTGCGACAGCAGCCCATGCACAAAGAGCCGTGATGTCACACTGTGGGATCGGTGTGCAGGAGCCCTGCCTCGCTGCAGGGACAGAGGCAGTTCTGCTCCTGTATGCACTGTATTGACCTATGGACTCTGTATTGTACTACAGTCTCTGTATTGACATAGAGTCTGTATGTATTGTATTGAACTGCAGCCCCTGTATGTACTGTATTGACCTATAGACTCTGTATGTACTGTATTGAACGACATTCTCTGCAAGTAATGTATTGAATTACAACCTCAGTATGTACTTATTGGATTACAGTCCACCATATGCAATGTATTGAACTACAGCATCTGCAGTAATGTGAAGTATTGAATTAGTGTCTTTATATATTGTATTGAATTACAGCCCCTGTATGTACTGTGTTCCTTCTGCATCTGATATACGTCTCCAAAAAGACTTTGCAGTTGTCTGGTGTGCTGTTTATTTTTTTATATCCACTTTTTTTTTTCCTTATAGGTCATCTAACCGTTCCGTTCACAATCTGCAGCCTCGACGTATGAAGCCCACGCCCCAGCTAAGCCGTTTCACCACACTTCGCTCATGGCGCCCGATCCCAGACGAGCTGTGTCACGGAGGACGCGGATGAACCCGAGCCTGTGCGTTTCCTTCGCCGTGTTTTTTATTTTGTCTGCGCGACACACCGCCCGCCGCGCCGGCCGCGCTCCCCCGAGAGCCGCCCCTCCCGTTCCCGTCAGCCCCTCGGCCCTGCCCCGCGAGCGGCTGTGCGACCGCGAGCGGCTCCCCAGCCCTCCTTCTCCCCCACCACCACCACTCTGGGCGTCGAGGGTGGAGGCCTAGACAAACGCAAACAAACACTTCCTCTGCTTCCACAAACGTTTCCTCCGCCCCTCCCGGCCCGCAACGCAGCAGTGCTGCAGGGCGGCGGGCAGGTACTCAGGCGCGTCACCCAGACCCGTCCGAGGAGCAGATTAAGCGGTGGGGCGCGGCGTTACTCGTGGCCGAGTATTTATACACCTCCGTCGTCATCCTTTTTTTTGGGGGGGCTGTGATGTTTCCCAAAAATAATCGCGTAACCCTTTGCGACAGTGATCCAAAGCACATGACCAGAACTACACTGGAGTGGCTCGGATGTAAGAAAGTGAATGTCCTTGAGTGTCCCAGTCAAAGGCGGGAATTTAAAACAATTGACAGGCAGTGGGAAGACATGGAAACTGCAGCCCTTCAGTGATTCCCAGGAGCCTTCAGAAAGCCTGAGCTCTCTGCCAAGAAGAATGGGCAAAAAGTGCACCACGTCGACGTGCATAGGTGGCTGAACCTCATCCCACAGACATACCTGTAATTCCTGTCAAAGTTGCTTCCACCAAAAACTGTCTGAATACTTATGCAATCAACATATTTCAGTATTTTCTTTTTAATTATTTTTACACTAGATATACTGTAACCGATCTTACCATCTGCAGTCTTCAATGGGAGCGTTCACATTTTGAAAAGTGTGCCTATATACTTCTGCAAGGCACTGTACCTGACACGTTTCTCCAGAGCGATTTACACATTTGCACCAGCTGGGTATTGTACTGGAGCTACAGTCTGTGGGCGAAGTTCCTTGCTCAGGGGAACACAGCATGTATCTCAGCAGGGACTCCAACCCAAAAGCATCCAGTAGGAGTCCAGAACTGTGTCCACCCTCCAGCTGCAGCTTGAAATACTGATGCTGCTCGGTTCTCCGGATTGGTGCAGGTCCAGTGGGTTCTGTTGGCCCGCTCTGCTCTGCTCTGTCAAAGCGGCGGTGTCGCTCATGAAAGTATGTAGAAGTGGAGCTGAACGCCGGTGGCCTGACCTGACCCGACCCGGCCCAGCCCAGCACAGCCCAGTCCAGCCCGGTTCAGCCACTAATTGCTGCTGATCTGCTGAACCCTGTGCATCACTGTGTGGCTGGCGGACGAGGGGGACAATACGAAGAAGGCAATTCAGCTTTTCACAGAACAGACCTCGCTTTCAATCACTGTTGCTTTTTTCTTCGTTTTTTTTGCAGGATCCTTGAAGCATCCTTTTTTCCTTTTCTTGTCCGATGGCATTTCTGCCCCGTGTTGTCAGAGTCCTAAATGAGTCTTGACTGCCCTGCGGAAGCACAGCGGAGGCACCAACGAGACGCTCCGCTCGCTACAGTAAAGCCATTGTGGTTTCTGGGCGAAGCACTAATTGGTAGCGACAATTAGGCACCGCGGACACTCATGTTCAATTTGCCAGGCCCTCAATAAAAATCAGCCACAAATGAGCTTGGCCGCATGGTGCGCGCACACACATGTGCTCAAGAAACTGGGGAGCTTCTCCTATACTCTTGAAAATGGAGAGGAGGGGCAGCCAGGCAGCTGGGGCTCAGTGGGACAGCAGTAAGGCTAGACTCGTCACAGGGGAAAAAATAAATGTCAATACATGGAGCAGCAGAGGGGAAGATTAATCATTTTTCGCAGTCAATGGGGACATCAGCACCCATTGCACAAACGTGTTTTTTTAACATGGAAGGTCTTTGCACAACCCACCACATTCATCCTTCGGTTTTCCTTTGATTCTACATTGCCGTCGTAAATAAACGCTGAACTTATGCTGAATGCTGACTGCTGAATAAACGCCACAGCGGTCAAATGTCTCTGGAAGGGGAGAGAAGAAATTGAAGGGGGACATATAACAGTGGTGCACATACCTGAACTCACCATGATTCATTGGCAGTGCGTGACGCAAAAGGTCTTCCCCCGTCACACTTCCTGGTCATCAGCTGTGACTGGTCCTGTCAGGTGCTGATTATCAAGATATTAAGTCCACAGAGAAGCAAGGGAATAACTAAACATCAAACATGCCCGCCTGTGAGCACCTCGGACACACTGCTGCATCTTCTAAACCATTCAAACATTTTGAAACATCTTTATTTCTGCCAGGAAGGCAACATTTTAGTGCGGGAAGAGTGGGGACCCTGGCACAGCAGACCCTGCGAGATGGAAGATGCGCCCGTCAGCGTGGTAAACCCTTCGACGACCAGTGGAATCCCTGTGTAAATAAGAGCTGGTGTCTGAGTGGGTAGAATTACAGCCTTGTGCAGGCCAGGAGCGAGCGGCCCCGTGCCCAGGTCTCCCCACGCTGGCTTCAGAGCTCGGCCAGGCAGGGAGAGCACCACTGCGGCTCTTGGGTCTGTTTATTGAATACAGGAGAATAAAGTTGCTGCGAGACCCTGGCGTGAATTGGCCGAGTCGCTCGGTACAGGTTCACCCGAGGCCACCTGACGAGGTGGGACACAGCCGGTTGGAGGTTTTTAAAGCCTCTTGATCCCGAGCCCCTCCCCCAAGCGCTGCTTCAGAGAACTCGCTGGGGCTTCGTCGAGGTCTCAGAACAGCCCTGCGGAGTGTGCGATGCCGACGAGATCAGGGGTACATGAACACGGCCTTTCTAGCCTGCAAACTGAATTGTGAAGTTAAAAACAATGAAGACAGCAAATCGAAATGATGGTGTTAAGCAATTTATTTGCCTCAGTGGTAAAAAAAGGTTTTTAAACAGTCTCTCTACTTGCTCAAGAAATCAGCTGCTACATGTTGTCGACGTAACACATAAAATACAGGTCATTCACAGGAACAGGGAAAGCCTTTACTAGAACCCAGCAGCTCTCAAAACGCAAATACAATAAATACGAATAAATAGGAAAGAACACATGAGAAACGCACCAGTTGTGTCCACATTATCTTTAAAACCCCAGAAATGCTAAGTGATTCAAAGTCAGCAGTGCTCAAAACAAGGAGTGAAGCTAGTTCTCCTCCAGAAGACGTATAGTTACCCGTACACCAGACCTGTACTACACGCCTGAGCACCCCCTTGCCCACGACTCAAGCTGAAGCACTGAGGGTCCCTGACTGTGTCGTTCTGTCCCAGCGGTTTTGGAAGAGTAGTGTCTGGGCTGCTCCCATCCTGACGCCCAGCCCTCTCCCGCCTGCCTGGTTTCCAGGGAAAGCCTGTCCCCCCCCCTGCGTGTGAACAACACAGGGGTGACCCCGCCTTTCCTCCCTCCCTGGCTGGGAGAGAGCCAGGACGCCCACCTCGGCTTCCCACAACCACCTGCGTGCTCCGAGCCTCACAGCAACGCAACAAACTCCATCCTTGCAGAAAAAGCAAAGGGCAGGGGGGTCATCGACACATGCACCCCAGCCCCCCATCTGGGGAACCCCTCAATTTCTGCTTTTGCGTTTGCTCACAAACTGTATGTACCCCTCCGAACACAAAGAATGGTACCATAAATCCCCACTGCCCGCCATTAGTTTTCTGGCTTCGTCACAGCTGAATTATTATCGTCAGTGGGAGCACAGCACCTGGTCAGATCCTGGAGGAGGCAGAGCCTCGGGTCCCCTCTGTGCCCCATACCCAGCAGCCAGATGGGACGTCCCCGTAGGGAGAGGCTGAGCCAGTTCGGGGCCCCATCTTGCACGAAGGCAGAAGGCTGGCGAACCCACAGGGAGAGCCCAGAAAGTCGCGGTACAAAGCGGCACACTCCTCCCGCCCACGCCAGCCCACATATTTACACTGCTTTCAACAAGAACACAAGCGTGTTGCCTTCTTAGAGCAAGTATTATGGTTAAAGGTAAAGAAAGCCATGGTGGACTTTAAAGTTCCCTTTCATCTTCTGTGACGTGGGGATCTAATGGTTTTGTTCGTAAAAGATCAAACCCTGACTGCACCTCGAGTCGCCCCCCCCAGTAAAAAGACACTTCCCACGGGACAGCCAGCTGGAGCTCTCTTGGCTCTCTGCTCCTGTCCAACATGAGTGCCACCTCCTCTAGCTCCAGAGAACCATCGCCACACGTCTCGGCGAGCAAACCAACAAACCACCGCACTCCTCTCCAGCCAGCCGACATGGTCTCTAAGAGGGCCACGTCCTGACCCTGACGAGCAGCTGCCGAGGCTGGGACAGATGCCGAATGTGCACCTTGAAGCTCGCTGGGCAATCGGAAGAACCCGAGCCAGCGCTCGTGCGACTCTCTGAACGTGAAATTCCCTTTTGACTGGGAAATGCAGCTGCATCAGTGGGCGGGCTACACTTTCGAGAACCTGTATAAGTGGTCATAACTGTCCCCTGCTCTTCCAGGATGTGCCAGCAGTGTGTGTGCTGAATAACTGCTCACTGCTCCAGGTTAGGCTTCTTTGGATCAGCTTGGCAAGCGACCTGAGATCCTGCACTGAGAGGCTCTGTTCCTACACCCCTCTGCGTTTCCGATAGCCTGGGCATCAGCAGGCCGGCAGAGCCGCAGCTGAGAGGCAGCACACCGAGACCACTGCCTGGCCCGGCCCGCGGACTGTCTGTCTGTCTGTCTGCGCACGCGAGAAAGAGAGAGAGAGCGCTGCCGTGGCATCAGGCCTGCCAGGCAGTAGCGATGCCATTGGCTTCGGAGCAGGTGTGGGCAGCGAGGAGGTGTGCAGTCAGTCCTTTCCAACACCTTCCTCAGCAACAAAGATTCACACATGGAGTCTTACAGCAATTGATAGACTCCAACAAAAACCAGAGCTTGTCCAATAGGTACTACTTGTCCTTAGTGGTGAAAACAGAAAAGCAGGCGGGCCAGCTGGGTAGGGAACATTGGAACAGGCAAATACAGATGACTCCCCCACCTCTGGGTCTTCTGGGAGACAGGATGACCACATTGAGATACAGGAAACTGCGCCAGGAGACGAGTCAACACCGAGCGGACAGAGAAGGCACCAGGACACGTCAAGCACTCCTGGATCAATACAACTGCACAAGGCCAGTAATGGTTGCATAGGGGAAAGTTAAAACCTCAAGCCTTTCAACAAAATTAATAAAGCACCACACCTCATAGTCATAAAGCACACAGTACATTATTGCCCAAGTTTCAAGTATTTAGAAAGAACAACTCAGACGTGTAGCATCTGTACAGAGAGATGAAGGAGACGGGGAAAGAGCTTCCTCAGGAGACCTCGGCCCTCAGCTCCCTCCCAGTGGGGACCCGTTCAGCTGAGTCCCATTCAGCCCAGACTGAAGCTTTGGTTGCCTGTGTGCCGCTGCTGCTCCTGTCTGGGAGCAGAAAAGGGGTAAGATCAGGAGAGGTGACCCAGACGTCCCAAGTGAGTACTTAGACACACAATACACCCCAAATCTGGAGTCCAGGAGGCCCTGGGGGTCATCAGAGACAGATTGGGGGTTCCCATGGTGCTCTGACAACACACTGCATAAGGCAGACCATCGCTGGTATAAAAGCCAGTCTTCAGTTCTGTTTAAAGTAGCAGAAATGCCACGTTTGATGGACATCTTTGAACCTGCAGGCACCGTTTCTCAGAATTTCATTTTCGATTTCAATTTTTTAATTTCATAAGCACTCTAGTCACAGAGCTCTCACCTCCGTTGAAACCAGGACGGTGGGGATTCCCCCCCTCGAGAGCAAAGACCTGACGACAACAACAAGCAGGACAAGAGCTCGGCCTGCACACCCCACCTCTGTTTGCACACCCACATCGCCCCCAGGGGATGTTTCAGAACACGCATTCCAATTTCACCCTCAAACATTGCAACACTGCTACACCTGGGGGCAGCTCAAGTCTGCGGCGCCGACGTCAAGCGTGCCCTTATTGATTAAAGAGCCCCTCCTTCCTGAATGTCATATCATCTGAGCCTATCAGCTAGGTCACACGACAACGCCATGCACACAGGCTAAACTCCCACTCTGCCTTAACCCAGGAGCAGAGCTGCACTGCTTTTTGGCTGCAGCAAATGAAAACTGAATACAGAGGTTTCTGAGCCGGATGGGGGTTGCCCACATGTTGTGAACTCCTTTACCAGTCGGTGCCAGCCCAGCACCCCAGGAGCGCGGTGCTGTGGCGGGGTGATGGCACCTAGATGTGATGACAGCCTCCGAGCATCTGCTGAGCAATTCTCCAACTCCACACCTGGAAAGGGCAACCCAGAAATCCCCCTCACTGTCTGGAGACCTGGTAATAAGGGGAATGAGAAAGACAACGTCCCTCCTCGATTTCATTTGATCATTAATGGCGAAGATGAAACAAAACCCAAGGAGGTCCATGGTTCATCGTGGCCTTGACTGTTGGAGATGGTCAGATGAGCACCTGTCTCTTTAGCACAAAGCATGCTGGTCTCCGCGTCGCAACAGCTCTCTACTCCAGGACTGGTCCATCGCTCTCTGGCTGGCTCACCTCCTCCCAGCGGCTCTGGCACAGACAAGATGTGCTGACCTCCGACCCCAGCAGTGCCCCCGGCCGGCCTCAGAGCCGGGGGTGTTCACTGCTACTTGCTCTGCGTTCAGGAGTCCATTTGGGCACCAGTTCGGAAACGGCTCTGGTTTATGGAATCCAATAAAAACCGTCCCGAATTCTAGGAGAGCACCCAGGTGCTGGGCCCGGGGTTTTATCCCAGGCTCGTCAGCTGGCTGCCTTTCGGCCTCCTACAAGTCATGCTGCACTTTCCTTCTCTTCCCCCTTAATTAAAACGCCAGTTCACATCCCTCAGAACTGTTTTTCCCTTTTTCCGCGTCGCGGTTGTGTTGTGTTTGTCACGGCTGATGGATGCCGCAATTTTCGAAGATGAAAGGCGCTGAAACCTCCCGGGTAATTTGGCGGCTATTACAGAGTGCACCCCCCTCGGGGGAAGGGAAGCAGCGAGTCTCGGGAAGCAGGGCGGTGCTGCGTGGGAGAGGTGCCGGGGTGACCAACGCAGGCTCAAGAGCACAGGCCGGTCCGGCCAGGCCAGACCGGGGGGGGACGGGACTGTCCAGTGACCCGAACTCCTCCCACACGGCCAGGCCCCAGGCACGCTCACACGCCGCACACACCTCCAGGCTCCCCCCTCAGGTGTCCTGGAAGGGCAGCTCGAAGCAGCCGAAGGAGTCGCCGCCGGCCCCGCTCTCCTCGGCCTCCCGCTTCCTCCAGAAGGACGGCGGCTTCTCGTGCAGCTCCCGGCGGACGCAGCGCGGGCAGGGCCGGGCCCGCGAGCGGCACTCCGCGTGGAAGACCGCGCCGCAGGCCTCGCACCTTCAGGACACGGGGTGAGGGGGGAGGGGGAGACAGAGAGAGGGGGGCGTCAGTGCGTTTCCAGACACCAGGCTCAGGCAGAACAGGCTTCACGCGTTCTTCTGGACTGGGTTTTATTTCGTGCCGCTGCCCAGAGGAGCGGCCAGCCTTCGGGTCACACCGAAAGCGGGAGCCCCGAGTTCTAGGCAGGTACCCCAAGACACACGTGCAGCTTCAGAAAAGGCGGGCCGGAGCTCAAAATCTGAAAAAAAAAAAACAGTTATTCGCGATCCCTGGCTGTCTCATCAAACCCATACACTGGGCAGAAGTCTGGGTGACTTATTGCCCATCTAGATAATGAAGCTCTCGGCTCCTAAGCTTCATGAGGGTACAGGAGAGTAAAGGCTGCTGCCTCTCCACAGACCAACTGTACCACCATGCTAGAGAAGACTGCTCTCGCACTGTTCCCATGAGTCAGCGGTTCCCAACCCTGGTCCTGATGCCCCACACGCCTGCTGGTTTCCATTCCCGCCCACCTTCATTAGATCATTGAGGCCTTCCTCGACCTAAGACGTCGCTACAACTGAATGTTTTATATTTCAACTCTTGTGACCGGTTTGGTGATTGTATTTTGCTTACGAAAAAACAACAGGTCCAACATGTTCCAAGAGCTGGGAACAAACCGTTCCAATTAATCTCGTTGTTCAGTCAACGAAGGGTTTGATTGTGTAACCGAGGGCTCGGCTGGAACAAATAAAACCAGCAGGTGTGTGTGGGGCACCAGGACCAGGACTGGGAACCACTGCCACGAGTCATGGGGCCTCAGGCACAGGAGACATTCCAACACGTTCCCTCTGCACCTGTTTCAGCTCACGATGAAAACAGCGCACTGAAGTGGCAAAGAGTCACAGCAATCTCGCAGGACAGTAATCTAGTCCTGGCACAGACTCCAAAGATTTGGGTATGGCTATGCAACAGGGAAGAGATTTTTTTTTTATTCCTTTTTACCAAAAAGCGCCGTAAACTGAACGCGCAACAGATCACGTTAGAAACCTGCCCTTCCTTTGTTTTCTGCTCATAAGGAAACGGAGGAGGGGCAGAGTCCTACACTGTTCCTCACACAGCACGTCAACACCAGCACTACTGCCCTCTGGCAGTACAGCCTTCACAGAACTCAGACTATCCAGGAGCACAAAACGAAGGTTCTGGTCCAGCAGAGGATGCTCCAGCCACCACGCTCATGCCTTTGCCATGCTGTCGAGGACGGTGCCCTGTGCCAGATGGCCGGCTCTCGTGTGCACCCTCTCTTCTGTTTGTGAGTCAGTAACTAATATGAAGATCTATCTTCTTAACTGCATCCCTGTCAACTGGTTACCTACAGTAAGATGGGTCAGCCTGTCCTGCACTCTCTCAACACGGACCTTGAACGGGTCATTAAAGTCTCAAAGCAAACTAGCAGGAGGAACTTAAGGACTTAAAGAAGCAAAGACTGTGATCTGTTAATAACCAATATTTCCAAATGCTACTGCATCTTAAGACCTTAAAGTGCATTGCTGTCAGTAAATTTGGGGTTATACATGTTTTCTATTTTTGCCATTTTTAAATATGTTCAGGTTTTGTTACAATGCTGTAAAATTTAAGACTTTGGACATTTTAAAATGCGACCACTGGGAAATATACAAAACTAACTAAGAATTTAGTAAGGTTCTACATATAAAGAAATTTCTAATGAAATATACTAATGGCTTAAAAGACTCCTACACTCAACACTTTTAGGACAGCCTTCTGACACATTGTTACATTCACAACTTATCTTACTACAGAGAAAAGCAGGAGTCATCTTCATGTGATGGTAAACAGCTTGAGACTGTTTGTGGCCCCAGTTGTTATGGTAAAACAAACAAAACAGTGGATTACTTCAACACAGATCTGGAATGGAAGCAGGTCACTTATTCACCCACTGGGAAGATGGAGAAAGTTTGCAGAGAAGCACCCAGCTCAGGGTCCCGTCCTCTCGGAGCTCCTGGCCGGCAGCAGCCATAAGCCGCATGGTGCCAGAGGCCACCTTGCTCAGCCTGACTCTGCCCGACTCAGGTATTAATAGCTGTGTCCGTTCCCGTGAGATGGTATCGGATGGCTGAGAGAGCTCTGGGCGATGGGCCCTGACATGGGGGGCCACAGCCTGCGCCCGCAGAGGAGTGGCTGTGCTCTGTAATCGCTCATCCCCGTGGAATGCGGAGACAATCTGGACAGGGGCTCCCAAATGCCGAGAAGGAAACCACTGCTAGTTACGCAGAAGCGGGGGCCTGTGTTTCTGTGCAGTGATGACTTTTTAATAATGGAATTGTCTGTGGGTTGGTTCGCCTCGGGATGGGTGCGCGTGTGTGAGCACGCACGCGTGCAACCTGCGCCTGTGACTCCGAGCACTGTTTGCACACTGGTGTTTCCTGGGGCACGTGGGGCGTCTCAGGCGAACAAGTGCATGTTTGTCAGGCACCCTGGCTTACCGCTTGGTGGCCGCGTTCTGAAAGGGGAAGATGATCTGCCCGTTCTGGCAGAGCTCACAGATGAAGCCCTTCTGGCTGCACAGGCTGCAGCTGTACACGTGAGAGCTGGCAAACTTGATCACCTTGGACAGGAAAGGGGCCAGCTTGCCGTCGATCACCTGCAGGGGAACATCAAAGCACGAGGGCATGAGCAAATCCCAGGTCAATCCGAACAGGGAAGCTCGCAGATGTTTACTGGAGGTAAAAAAACAAGCAAACTATGGAAAACAAGAGAAACTTATATGTACCTTGAGATCAATGGATTTTGGAAAGATTTGCTGGAGTTTATTTGGAGCAAGCAAGAAGATCATGGATTGTATGAAAAAAGGAAAGATCTGAAAGTCATCCATGGATCCTAGCATCATCGGAAACTGCTGGCTCCATTCCCAGCTGAGACCAGAAAGAACTGGGAATAGATAACCGGAGGTGTGATCCACTCTGTCTCCAGTACTGCTGACACCACCCAGAGATTTTCTCTGCAGCATGGCAAAAAGTGTTTTCTTGTCTTCTACAGAAATACACCGCTTTGAAAATAGGAAGACTGTATTGGGATGCACAGAGGTCACATTGTCCTTCTGAAATCTGCACCTGTAGCTATTGGAATGGATGACAGGCAGGTGTGTTGTTTAAAAAGGGTGCTGCAAACAGCCAATTGTGTGCACAACATTTTAAAAAGAAAACTACCCAGAAGCAAAGGGACCTGGGAGAAAAGAGGTGACTGCAGCTCCACCAATTTTGTGGAGCACACTGTGGATTGTGGAGTACGGAAATATTAAATTCCGGAAGGAGAGAACAGTGCCAGTAACACTTAAAAAGCAATATAATAATTTGGACAAAGAGTCAAATCATTAGATTATTCCAGGTCAGAGAATTTTCAAACTTACTTCACACCCTGTTTTGAGCAGATGTTTCACAGCAGTGTTGCCATAATATTGTCTATATAAAACTGTGCAAGCCTCATTTCTGCAGCATTCTCAGAAACAGCTCAGAATCTGTCTGTCCGCACTCTTCGAAACAAAGTGCTTGCTACAAGCTTTAACGGAATCCACAGGAACGCACCCCAAAAACTAATGAAGGCAAATAAGGGCTTTTAGGCTGCTGGAAAAAATAATATGTGAATGCCATTTATTAGCCGTCCAGTTAATCGGCAGGACTTTGAAAAGTGCTGGTCTGAAGAAAGTGCATTGTGGCGATGAATAGGGGAGGAATGGCGATTGTGCTGCGGGCCAGACCTCCCCCAGACTCTCACTGGGGCAATAACAAGAGGCCACACCTGGCACTGGTGCTGCAAACCAATTAAAGAAGCTCTGAGCATTCTTGAGCCTTGAGAAAGAGAGAAAAGGAGAAATAAAGGCAGGGTGGGGGTGGGGGAGAAAGGAGCCCCCACCTTACTCTGAGTGCCGGCGGAGAGGAGAGGCAGTGAAAAGCGCCTCTGTGGCGGCAGGGAGGTTTCCTTCTTGGCCCTGGAGGGGGTGGGGGGGGGGGGTAGGGGGAGATGGGGCGGGGGGGGCAGGCAGCACGGGCGCACAGGACTCTGAGAAAGTGCCACTGGGCCGGACTCGGCCGCACACCTGCATTCCCACACGGCACTTGCACACAGAGGCAGAGGGAGGCAGAGTGCGAGAGCAGCTCCACAGCGAGAGAGCGAGAGTGATAACTCCTGACCTGGGCACGCTGCACTGGCTCCCTGTGGAACTCAGAATGGAGTTTAAGGTTCTTCCACTTACATATAAAGCACTGAGCAGCCTAGCAGCAGCATGTTTCCTTATGGACTAATTACATGAGCACAGTCAAGCATTTCTGAGATCTAATTCTGGCCTTCCGACTCTACTGCAGGTCAGGCTCCACACACTGGGAGACAGAGCCTTCTCACTCTGATGAAGACCAGGCTCCACACACTGGGAGACAGAGCGTCCTCACTCTGATGAAGACCAGGCTCCTCACACTGAGAGACAGAGTCTCCTCACACTGGGAGACAGAGACTCCTCACTCTGATGAGGACCAGGCTCCTCACACTTAGAGACAGAGCCTCCTCACTCTGATGAAGACGAGGCTCTTCACACTGGGAGACAGAGCCTCCTCACTCTGATAAAGACCAGGCTCCACACACTGGGAGACAGAGCCTCCTCACTCTGATGAAGACCAGGCTCCTCACTCTGATGAAGACCAGGCTCCTCACTCTGATGAAGACCAGGCTCCTCACACTGATGAAGACCAGGCTCCTCACACTGATGAAGACCAGGCTCCTCACACTTAGAGACAGAGCCTCCTCACTCTGATGAGGACCAGGCTCCTCACACTTAGAGACAGAGCCTCCTCACTCTGATGAAGACCAGGCTCCTCACTCTGAGAGACAGAGCCTCCTCACTCTGATGAAGACGAGGCTCTTCACACTGGGAGACAGAGCCTCCTCACTCTGATGAGGACCAGGCTCCTCACACTGAGAGACAGAGCCTCCTCACTCGGATGAAGACCAGGCTCCTCACACTGGGAGACAGAGCCTCCTCACTCTGATGAGGACCAGGCTCCTCACTCTGATGAGGACCAGGCTCCTCACACTGGGAGACAGAGCCTCCTCACTCTGATGAAGACCAGGCTCTTCACACTGGGAGACAGAGCCTTTACTTTTGCAGCACCATGATTGTGAGACTCACCACCCTAATACATCAGAGACTCTGCAACTGCGAGCATTTTCAAAACTCAAGTAAATAGCCATCATTTCATCAACATAAAACTGAATTTTACTCGTGGTTTCATTTGCTACTTTTGCTTTCGATTTGTTTTTACGCACATACTCGAGGACAGTTTGCGAAGGTCTTTTCATTCTTCTCTGCCAGCCAGCTGTGAAAGCTTAGGGCTTAGCCATGGGGCAGAGAGCAGAAACGCACACAACCGGCGGATCCGCCGCAGTACAAACTACAGGCTGGCCAGGAGAGGCCACTGTGCCACCCGGAGCAGGGGGGACCACCCACCACGCGCGCGAAAGGGCACCGAAACTGGGCCGTGCCTGAGCACAATGCCCGTGCTCTCACTGGAGCAGCAGCAAGAGCAAGAGCAAAACAGCAACAGCGTCCAACGACGAAGTAGCTGGTGGCCAGACACTCAGACTCCTGTTCACAGCTGGCAAGGCTGCTCCACTTGTGCAGCGTTTGCATCCAAACACAGATGGATTTTTGTGACATGAAAAAAAAAAAAAAAAAAAAAAACGACTCCGTTATATTTCTGCTTTATTCTTTCAGTTTGTTATTTTCACGCTCCCCTAATTTACTGAGGCAGGCAGAAACAGGGCTTTTGTCACTGTCCCAGCAGGGATGAAGGACAGCACTTGTTCTATCGCTCCGGTTCTCTGGAGGGATGAGAAGGAGGTCCCAGCCCCTGCAGGACAGCCCTCAACTCCAGCGGTCTCAGCCTGGCAACAATAGACACTATAGGCCCCCCCAAAAAACCTTAAGTAAACCCTGGGGATGTCTAGTTAACTAGTCTGAGCTACAAAAAAAAAAATGTAAGAATATACATTCAGGCAAGCTCCAAGGCATGGCTACAGTCCAGAAATCAAAGGCTTGAGTGAGGGCTGATTTATGCAGCCTGTTATAAGTGAAACATAGATTTCCTAACCAGTCCTGGCAGCTGAATATTAGATTAATTAAGCATATCGATAATTTGAGAAGCAAGGACGAACACATTGCGACTCTAAGCTCTGAAACAGGGGTGGAATGATTTATTGTCAGCCAGTGTAGTGCAGGAGACAGAGGGGGGAGTGGAGTGGGATGCAACAGCCCGTTACTGGCACAGTGCACAGACAGCTCACCTTTACAGAATACATTGCCTTGAGAAGGTGCTCATGCTGTGGAGAGACCCTATATAATCAACCCTGTCTGAGCCCCCGATGGGCCCGAGTTTTGGCTAACCCAGGGATTAAGACACTCCCTGGTAACACTAGCAGCTGTAATTAATGTTTATAATCCACATTCTTCAAGCCATTGCCTCTTAAGGCTATGAAAACAAATCAAAACAATGCAACATTTGGTTTGATATAACAGCTCTTGCATATATCCTTTAAAACTATCATCCCTAAGCCTGAACAGCTTTCCAGCTTTTACCGTGAATCACACAGGGTGAGAGGGAATCGGGGTGAGAGGTTAAAGAACAGGAGGAGACTAGGGACTGTTCTCCTTCAGAAAGCAGATAATGTCTCTAGAGCTGCTCTTGACCAGAGCTGAGATCTGCAGTATCCTCACAGGAAGAGGGGATATTACTAAGCTAGGTGCTCCAACTCTCTCAGTACTCTCCCTCTGCTCCAACTCTCTCTATGCTCCTCCAGTACTCTCCCTCTGCTCCAACTCTCTCTATGCTCCTCCAGTACTCTCCCTCTGCGCCAACTCTCTCTATGCTCCTCCAGTACTCTCCCTCTGCTCCTCCAGTACTCTCCCTCTGCTCCAACTCTCTCTATACTCCTCCAGTACTCTCCCTCTGCTCCTTCAGTACTCTCCCTCTGCTCCAACTCTCTCTATGCTCCTCCAGTACTCTCCCTCTGCTCCAACTCTCTCAATGCTCCTCCAGTACTCTCCCTCTGCTCCAACTCTCTCAATGCTCCTCCAGTACTCTCCCTCTGCTCCAACTCTCTCTATACTCCTCCAGTACTCTCCCTCTGCTCCAACTCTCTCTATGCTCCTCCAGTACTCTCCCTCTGCTCCAACTCTCTCAATGCTCCTCCAGTACTCTCCCTCTGCTCCAGCTCTCTCAATACTCCTCCAGTACTCTCCCTCTGCTCCAACTCTCTCAATGCTCCTCCAGTACTCTCCCTCTACTCCAACTCTCTCTATGCTCCTCCAGGACTCTCCCTCTGCTCCAACTCTCTCTATGCTCCTCCAGTACTCTCCTTCTGCTCCAACTCTCTCTATACTCCTACACATTGCGCTTATTCAGAGAGACGGAACCAAACAACACATTCAGGCTTAATAACATACAAATAGCAGCAAGAGCAGGACTGCAATCTGCTGTCTGGTCATGAAACCAGTCATGTCCTGAAAACGCAAGACAGGCGAGGACCGAAGGACTACGGACTCTAAAGCAACCATCTCAGAGGCCTTGCAGAGGCGGGAGTTCTCTTGGTCCAGAGCAGCTGCGGCAGCCGGGCCGCTTGCGACAGGAGCACAGCCCCCCTGTCCTGTCACGTCTTTGTTGTTAAACACTTAAGCCAGTAAACCCGCTGTTTAACACCCAGTACTTTACACTTCCCTCCCCTCTCTTAACTCCAGTCCTAATGTGCTCACGTCCATTAAACTGCTCAGAAAGGCCACGGATTAAACAGATAAAGGGAAGGTTAGCTGTGTTTTGATAACGACCTCCCTCTGACAGGATTACCAGCCTGAGGCATGCCTGTGTGCGAGTGTGTCAGGGAGAGAGAGCGGATGTATTCAGGGATGCAATGCATCTGCTTTTTGAAGCATCTCTCTGCGAGTATGTGAAGTTGCCGCATAGGTCTGTCAGAAGTTGAATTCCCCCCTTTTCATCAAGCAGTGACTGTTGTTTTTTCTTTTCTGGGGGCGAGTTGGCAAGTCTGAAGTGCAACTGTCAAGGGACTCCTCAGTTCACATGATCAATCATTCACCTCTGTTTCACCAAAGCACTGTTCATCCTGGAGCATGCACATACAAAATTCAACTAAACGCTCACACCTTCCAAAGATCTAAAATTACAATAGCCTTGGGCACACTGAAGACAAGAAGAGCTGAGACTGCTCAGGCTGCTATTGGATCTCGGAGCACTTCATGATGGGAGGGGCCCTCTTCATCCAGCAGCAGCCAATCTGCACCAGCTACACAGCAGATCAGGTAGAGGAGTGAGGAATGGTACAAGCCCAGAGTGCAATCTGGCCAGGACACCGAGGTTGACATCCCTATTCATTCAAAAAGTGCCAGGGGATCTTTAATGGCTGGGGACCCATCTCACAGCAGTGTTCCCGAATGCCACACGGAGGCAGTGGTTTCGAAAAGGGCTCTGGTCCAAAAGGAAGAGTATCAACTACTGGTCCACCAAGAACACTTGCAAGGAAACCTGCAACACGGATGTTTCTTGGAGGTCCCAATACGGACCAGGCCCAGGACTGCTGAGCTGCCAAGATCGGCCACGATCAGGCAAGCAGGTGCCAATACTGCTGCCAATATCTTAACCGATGACCGATATCGGTGAATGACCCGATGCACTACTGCCCAAGGCCTCCTTACCATTCAGAAATGTACCGATTTCAAGCCCCATCAGGTCAGGGCAGAGCACGCAACTCGGGGATAAAGTCCCAAATATCAGCATTTCTTATTCTACCTTCGTGTAGGACACCATGATGAGACACGTAGAGATCGGCCCTATTCTGATGGGCCGCCTGAGCTGAGAGACCATGAAACGATGGCACTGAGCAGGGAAGGGCTCCACTTAAATTACAGGGGCAAGGAAGAACCGTGGGAAGCCGGTCAATTTGGCTACATTCGGGAGTGCTCATTTTAATACTGCACGGCGTTCCGCGGACAGGGGGACGGATTTACGCAAGCAAGTGTTGTGGCAGTTTCTGGAGTCCTGGCAGAGGGGCGATGAATGAGGAGTTGTCAGGCTTTGTTCTCTGCCCGGCGAGCCTGAATGCGAGTAATTAGTGGCCAGGCTGGGGAAGAGGAGAGTGAATGGTGGGGGAAGGAGGGGGGAGACCCCCCCCCCCCCCCACTGGGACAGGTCTGTGTGGGTCAGCAGCAGGGCAGGGGAGCAGGAAACGGAGAGAGAGAAAGAGAAGGCATGAGAGACAGAGAGGGGATACTTGGGGAGGGTGTGAGCAGCAGACTGGGTAAAGACAAGAGATGAGAGAGTCATGCAACAGGTACGCGCCGTTTCTTTAGCGGTTGCGTTGTGTTCTGAGCAGGCTCCTGAAACGTTTCTGCTGAGAAAACTATTTTTTTTTATAAAGAGTGCTTTTGTGCTCAGTTGGCGGCAGTTGTTTGGGATGAACCACTGGAAGCACCAGTGATAACGACTTGTACATAATGACAGTGATAACAAAAGGGAAGAACCTTCAGAGCTCTTCTGTGCTTTAGGTAACGCAATCGCAGAAGCAACCAGAACGCAGTGTAACTGAGGCATGAGCCAGTTCTCTGGGCAGGCAGACTGAGAACAGCACCTGTGGCCGGGTGTCTTACCTGTTGCAGGTCCGCCAGTGAATACAGGTGAATGTGCTGGAGCAGATACTCCCTAGGGAAAATCCTGGAAGAGACCAGACAAATGTCAGGCTTGGGAAGGAAAGGAACAGTCCCACGCACAAAAAGGACTGATGTGCTTTATTGTGTTGAGGCAGGGGTGCCAGTCTCACTTCCTGACGCCTGCTACTTCCAACCTGAATAGTAATAAAACAGCCAAACTAATCATTTTCAGACATATGCAGGAAGCTACTTAAGGTCTTTTACAGTTAATTAACTGTACCTTAATGAAGTGAGTGTTTTGAGTAAAACCACATAGCGAAGTTACAGTATATATTACCATTATGCAGTCAATTAGATCATTAGAACTGATAGCCTGTTTTAAGGTTTTCATAGTGTTCGGATAGCAAAACAACAAAGCACTCCAACTTCCAAGTGTTGCTCATGTTAAAACAACCGACATGAAAACACTATAAACATCCTGGGCCTGCAGACCGTACGAGATTTAACAAGAAGTCAAAGCGTCTTGCAGTCGATGCTTCAGATATGGATAAGCCACTGGAAACCTGGGCACATGATGCCGAGGTCTTCTCCAGCATTAGTTAAGTTTTATGTTTTACTTGCGGCATGCACCTGCTACCCGCTACAAATCAGATGACAGAGCCGGAGCGGTCTCGAATACTGGCTCTAGACCGGCGAGGCGGCTCGAATTGGGTCACGCGTCCTGCTCCCCCTGGAAGTCCGACACCAGAACCGGAGCAGTCTCCAGTACCACGGATTCTCGAACTGGATGGCGTGCAGCCGCAAGAGCAACGGGCTTGGTATTATCTCCTCCACGAAGGCTTCGTGCAGCCCCCACGCCCCCCCCCCCCCCCCGCACCCCGCACCCCGCATTGGGACGAGGAGATGCTGCGCCACCCCTCTCCGGCTCTCCGCTGTAACGCACCCGCCGCGACCCAGCTGCGCCCCGGCAGGTAACCACGGCAACCGCCGGGCCAAAATTGCCTTTGAAAATGAGGGTTAATTTAATTGAATCAAAAAAAAGTCTTGCGAAATAGGCGTTTAAAAGCACTCTCCCTCATTAGTGTTAAGGGTGAAGTAGGGCCAGCTTTTCTGTAGTATCCTACCTCTCTGGCTGATAAAGCACCCTTCACAGTCCAGCCTGAGTTGCACCCCCGCAGACCTCACCAGGGAACACAGACCCACGTTCTAAAACCAACACTGGTCTGCCGGTCTCCACGCGAGAGGAAGAGGGGTTCGCTGTCCCCCCGCGGCGGTGAGAACCGACCGGTTCCCGTCCGGCCCCGGAGGCCTGGGACGGGTCAGAGCGAGGGGGCCCAGGTGTGGACACCCCTGAAAGAACCAACATGGGAATCAATGCGACCTGGAAACATATTCCCATGTTGTCCAAATTCACGTCAATTTTTTTTAATGATAAATGCGCCATTAAAGTATGTATGATTGAGCTTCGCGAATGTCTACATTGGTTTTAAGTTCATGTGAAGCACAAGAAATGCTTTCCTGTGTTCCAGAACCCGTTTTATTTCCATTTACTCTGCACATGGGAAGACCTCTCCACCTCGGACTCTGAGTAGGCCCTACAGGACTACACCTCTCTCCGCACGGATGTGCAGGACGTACAGTAGTGGAGGACCTGTTATTAGTGCTCATGGCCACCAGGTCTCCACCCCCAGCATGTATTCATACGCGACTGCGCAGCAATGGAATATTAAGGCACATGAAATAAAGCCTCGCCGCACCTTTGGGCTGACCGTTTCGAGTCGGTTTTCTAGACGGAACGACGACCCTGTGAACTGGGGCCTTCCCTGATTTCCTCAGGGAAACTGGACGGGGGATCAGGAGGGAGTCTGCCAGCCTGCCTGCCCGACGGAAAGGCCCTTTCTCTCGGCTCTGGCTCTCTGGGAAACCGCAGCCAGGCCGGCAGAGGCCGGCTGCCCCCCCCCCCCGCAGCCACCGAGGGGAGCCACAGGAACCAACCGGAATGAGCCGCACACGAGCAACTAAAAATAAAGCAAAACGCAAACTGGACTTCCTCTTGTTTCCTGCAGACTGCTGCGCTGACGCGCCTGTACACAGCACAGCGAAGGCGGCTGTCTTCGTTCGAGCACCATCTCCTATTTATCAAGAGCTGGGGGGAAGGGGGGGGGGACATCAAGCTCTGTTTGCCTTGGCAATGAACTGCCTTTGGCTCAACGGCTGGAGCCCAGCCCTTGATTGCTTTATTGTGACCGTTAGAAGCTGGGGATGGCAAGACTCCAACACACAGGCACACATGTGGTGTATTCAAAGTCCAGCCCTGGCACTCATTAGCCAGGCCCTAATGAGGCGAGCAGAACTTTATTACAGATTAATTTGACAAGTGCTGACACAGACAGCGCTGCAAAAACAAAGTGGGTTTCTCCATCTGAGTTGCATAGGCAAATTAGGCGTGAATTTAACAAAAGCTCATAGCTTCAAATACAAACACACACTGAGCTGCAAGGCCAAAGTGTTCTGACAGACAGACAACACTGAGTTGAAAAGTTTCCTCCGATCGTTCCGATAAGGATATTGTGTAGCCCCTGTGCAGTTCCGCGTCCCAGAAGAGCCAGTCATTTTCCAGCACTCGCTCCGTCTTTTGCAGGCTCTCATATCCGGTGCTCGTGGTCAGATCTGCTCCGGAGCAGCCCTCTGCCTCTCCAGAGTCCCCACCCTGGCTGTTTCCCTGCCCCCAGTCATCTCAGGAGCTAGCCCGGCGCTGCACTGACAGGGCCACTTCTCACAGCTCGGGCTCTGCAGTCTCTCGCTCCAGTTCTCCTCGAATGCAATGAGCACAGCTCTCCCTGCCCCGGCCCGGATTCGAGCCCCGATGCTCAAGGCGCTGGGAGGAGGCACAGCGCTGGTTCCTAGACCACAGACAACTCCGCGGCACCAACAGACCGCGGCGCAGAGTCCTGCGCTGTCTAGATTTCAGGAGGAGTTTCCCGCCCGTAACTCTAACTCGCTGAGCCCTGTTACATAAACACTCGGAACCCGGCTAAAATTCCTCAACTGTGCCAAACACAAAAACATTCCCTCCCAAGATCTGGAATTTCAGCCTTTTGGATATGAAGGACCTCTGATATTAAGTTTTGGTTCTTTCTTGCAGGCTATGCGTTGACGACCAACTACGCGGCCTTTTCGTATGTCTTGCTAAGCTCCAGGGGCTGGTGACCGCACCAGGCTATTTCAAGAGGCTCTGGCAGTGCACGCGTGCTGCCCGTCTCACTGGCTGCGAGGGGGCAGATGAAAGAGGGGTATGTGCCCTGCTGTGCACTGCCAGGCACTCAGCCCAGAGCCCCGGCGCTGGAGCCCTGCCCCGACGCAGCAGGATTCTCCAGGCGCTCAGCGCAGCGATTATAGATCATGCTGGCTGAGGTCCGCTCTGACAGCTACACTAACACTCACACTGTGCTGCACTGATCGCCAGATGACCCTGCTCTTGCAAAGTGTAAATATACTCAGCCACGATCAAGAAACCAGGATCAGTGCATAGACGGATTTCATGCTGGATTAATAGGAAGGGTAATATTTTAGCGACCTAACAATCATTAATTGTTTACTGTTTGAAGCACACAGACAGCATTAGTGCTTATTTTGTAATGGCTGGAGAGTAAATACTAGACTTGCGCATTTTTCCAGAGGGATTGGCGTGAGTGTAATAAAGCTAAATCCACTGCTTCATTGATAACGTGGCACTGATAAGGCAGCTGTATGAGCTTGAAATAGATATGAGGCATTTTTGCTAAGTTTTGCAGCAAACGGCAACATCAAGAGACTTTGCAAAACATTTCTGTTGTGCAGGATTTTATTTTACAAGCTACGATGCCAAAAGCTTTTAATGATGCCTGTTGTTTACATGCTGTTTCTGCAAATCCAAAATCCACCTCTCCCAGGTGAAACTCTAAAGTAGAAATGACACCAGGAACACAGCACACCATAGGCCTACTGTGTAAGTCTGATGGTTAATGTGTTCTTAAGCACTGAAAGCAGAGGTCAGACTAGGAGTTGTACACACTGGTAGAGAGACCTGCCACCTGTGGGAAGGGGTGATCCAGCATTCAGAGGCAATGCACTAACTTCGGGCTACACAACAGCTTCTAGGGGATATTAGAGACCCCAACTGTGGCTCAGTTTCTCTCTAATTTTCCTGTGGCTTTTTGTAAGATTTAATCTTATTGGGCTGCACAATAAAGTACTTTGGGATAGGAGTAATGAAAGGTAAATGTTATACAGGGGTGCAGATTACAGCCATATTGCACAGAAGAGCCCCCATCATCCCGAATAATATGCCTGCATAGACAAACTAGCTCATTTGATTGATCGGTATCGCTAATATATATCAAAAGCAATGGGAAAATCAACATACAAACAGACTTCACCAAAAATTAATGTGTACTCCAGTAGGTCCCAATGTTGAAAAAATCCTTTCAAATGATTATTAAAAGACACTGGCACGGCAGTAAGCACTTATTTAATCTCTTGTTCACCAACAAGTACAACCGCACTGCCCTGCTGTCAATCGTTCGGATTTCTTCGTGACAACAAAGTGTAATAAGAGCTGCTCTCCCAGCACGAGGTAGTAATGTACAGAAACAGGAACCCCATGTAGAAGGCCTCTGCTTTAGCGGGTCTATGGCACCAAAGAAGCGCAGAGACAAGGAACTGTCTGCTCAAAAGGGAGAGAGGAAAATAAGGGTGACTCTCTTACACTTACTCACAGCATGCTCCTGTGGCGCTGTCATGACAGGTTTGATCTGAACCGGCGGGTCGAACTCTGAGCTCTGTATACCCATCACGCAATGCAATAGCATCAGTGCCACTCACGCGCCCCTGTCAAGTTGACTCTGCAGTTTTTACATGGTGGTAACGTTGATTCAGGTCAGCAGACGTCACAATAGAGTCCCTCAGCAATGTACTCAATCGCGGGTCCAAGTCACGTGAGAAGCTCCCACTGTATTAATTCTAGCAAAACTGAGCAGTCCATTTCTACCACATGATCTCTGAAGTAGCAGTAGAGTAACAGCCGTCTTCGGAAGCATCAGTTTCAGATGCGGCAGGGTACGCAGACGTGTGTGTTTGTGCGTTCTCCTTTCTGTGCTTGGTGTTTCCCCCCCCCCCAGAGCTATACTGTGTGCCAGCTGTGTGAGCAACAGTATTGTGTTTAACTTAGCAGCTGGCCTAGATGCAAACCTAAAGCCAGAAAAAGCACATAAAGACCTCAGTCCAGTTTCGATATCTCCCCCTTCCCCATCCTCATCCTCACCCCCCCCCCCCGGACTGCTTTACTGTCCCTCTGTTATTCTCTCTCCGCTCTGACACAGCCCCTCCTCGCCTCACAAGCCAACAGAAGGCAGCCCTCCCTCTCCTGCCTTTCATCTTTAAAATAAGACATCCTGTCTGCGTCACCAGGTTTCCCCATTTAGGAACAATCGAAGCCCGGCAGAGTGGGAGGCCGTGCGCCGCGGAGACGCACGGCGGACCGAGCGGTCCTTAGTGGGGCGCGTCGCCCACCGACACAGCCTAAATGGGGACGAGAGCAGAAAAAAGGTTTCAGATGAGCCCATTAGAGCCATCTGACAGCGACTACCTTAATGGCGCTGGAAGCTGATGAAGACGATTTTATTGAGTGCTGCCAATGACTCAGCACCTGCAGGACGGCGGGGAGCATGATCCGAATGCCCACAACAGCGCGATTTACACGCGAGGTGCCGTGAATAATACGTCGGGTCCTAGTTAACGTTAATAATAAATCACCGCGGCCCCGATTTTCCGTTCCATACCCGTAGGGAGCAAAGGCGATCTGACGCGCGCTTTCCGAAGCGACACCAGCAACGCGCCGCTCCGGCAGTCTCTCTCAAACAGAGGAGACTGTTCCGCCATGAGGCGGGCCACCCGCGGGATGAGCGCGATGAAGGAACGGCCGGACTGTCTGGGCAAAAACCTCCAGACAGAAACAATGGCGGCAACCGTCACTTCCGCTTGGCCAGCAGACCGACGGAGTGAACGGAGTGCTTCTGAGCCCTCAGCAGATGAGCGTGCCTTCGCTCTCCCCACGCCCCCCCCACCCCGGGGCAGCAGCTCCTCCATGTCGTCCGGCTCTCTTCAACGCCCTACCTGCTGGAGACCATAGGAAGATGGGAGGTCTGCTAAGTAAATTGACTGGGCAGCGTGGAGCAAAATACAGAATCTCTGTGGCCCCTGAAAGCTGGACGTCTGACACTTTCTGCGTTTAGAGCTCCTTTCGTTCCCATGCTCACAGCTGTCTGGAGCAGGCAGAAGGACGGGCGACACTAGCTGCCCAGCTGCCTGCGTGGTGCTGAAGCTTCTCCATATCCGGTTTAGGAGGGCGGCACATAGGGTTTTCACTTAACCTGAGCGGGCCGTTTGGACAAAGCCTGCTGCGAACCATAAGGAGCCGTGTGCCCAGCCCGTGAGGAACCTCGCACGAGTGCTCTGGAAGTCTGGCGTGCTGCAGTCCAGCGTGAGACTTGGAAACAGACAGCTGCTGAATTGCAACCTCATAGGCAAAATAACCATCAGCTAATAAGGATCCTGCGCTGGAAGGGCCTGAAATTCAGTGTTATTGCTTAAACCATCCATGGGCCTGTTGTCTTTCTAGAGAAAGAGAACAGGAGTGAACGCAGCTCAGGGGCACGTATCTGAACACGGCCTATCCCTCACCCCCACCCCTCCACTGTGACTCACCGGCGTCGCAGGTCCTCGGCCACAGTGGCGCGGCAGCTGAACAGGTACGCGCGTAGAGACTGCAGCTGCTGGCGGAGGCGCAGCACGGCAGCCAGCGGCTCACAGTGCTCGTACAGGCATGGGTTCAGCTGCTGGATGTCCAGCAGGGGCTCCTCGTACACAAACTCCAGGAACTCCTTGGCTTGCTTAGACACCTGGGGCAAGGACAGAGGAATTATCACTGTGACAGACAGTGACGCTGGGTGAGACAAGGGTTTGGGATCATCACTGTGACAGACAGTGACGCTGGGCGAGAGAGGGGTTTGGGATCATCACTGTGACAGACAGTGACGCTGGGTGAGAGAGGGGTTTGGGATCATCACTGTGACAGACACTGAGGCTGAGTGAGAGAGGGGTTGGGCATCATCACTGTGACAGACAGTGACACTGGGCGAGAGAGGGGTTGGGGATCATCACTGTGACAGTGACGCTGGGCGAGAGAGGGGTTGGGCATCATCACTGTGACAGACAGCGACGCTGGGCGAGAGAGGGGTTGGGCATCATCACTGTGACAGTGACGCTGGGCGACAGAGGGGTTGGGCATCATCACTGTGACAGACAGTGACGCTGAGTGAGAGAGGGGTTGGGCATCATCACTGTGACAGACAGTGACGCTGGGCGAGAGAGGGGTTTTGGATCATCACTGTGACAGACAGTGACGCTGAGCGAGAGAGGGGTTGGGGATCATCACTGTGACAGACAGTGACGCTGGGTGAGAGAAGGGTTTGGGATCATCACTGTGACAGTGACGCTGGGTGAGAGAGGGGTTGGGCATCATCACTGTGACAGACAGTGACGCTGGGCGAGAGAGGGGTTGGGGATCATCACTGTGACAGACAGTGACACTGGGCGAGAGAGGGGTTTGGGATCATCACTATGACAGACAGTGATGCTGGGCGAGAAAGGGGTTGGGCATCATCACTGTGACAGACAGTGACGCTGGGTGACAGAGGGGTTGGGCATCATCACTGTGACAGACAGTGACGCTGGGCGAGAGAGGGGTTTGGTATCATCACTGTGACAGACAGAGTTCTCCAGTACCAGATGGATTGGATGGATGGATGGACACAAGCTCAGGGTTTATGAGCGTGCTTCAGAAGAACATCATGTGCCCCACAAAGTCCAGTCCCTTGTGGGGACTCTTGTGGGGGGGGTAGGCAGGAGGCAGAGGAACTGTGTGTACCTTGTGTTTGCTGGTGTCCCAGTTGTGCAGCAGCCGGGCAGGGATGAGGAAGAGGCTGTCCTCATGGCAGCTCTGGCAGTAGTACCAGCCGCTGTAGTAGCACACCTTGGCCTTCCCTCGAGACAGGCCCACAGGTCTCTGGCATCCTGCAACACACACCCCCAACACATCAGCAGCTGGAGCTAATGGCAAATGCAAACACGCAAAGAAGAGACCCATTATGATCAAAACCTTTGATCTTGATTTTCTGAAAGACCAGTTTATAGCACAAAACACCTAGACCGCCGCTGGATTGTCAGAACCTTTGTGGTAATGGGTCTGCCCATCTCTCCACGCAGTAGCAGGAAGCCACTAAACTCCTGGGAAGGGTCTCAGGATTCCAGAGCTGATCCTGGAGGCAGAGGGCACAAGGCAGGGCTACAACCCAGGATGAGACGCCAGTTCAGTGCGGGGCTCTCCCACATAAGCACAAATGTAGAGATGCCTATGAACCCAGCCAGCGTGCCTTTGGAAGGTGGAAGGAATCCCAATGCCAACATGGGGTGAACACGCATACTGCACACAGAGTGTACATCATCAACACACAGAGGGTACCTGAATCGAACACAAGAATCAAGTCCTGAGAGGCAGCAGAGCTAACTGCATGGAATAGGATCACCCGGTAACAGATAATGAATCATTTTAATATGGAAAACTGAAGATTCAGATTAAATTTGATTTAAAAAAAAGCAAACCAGAACAGGCTAAACATGAGCTAGAATGAACATACACAGTATGTCATTACCAGCTTCTCTTTGTAAATTTATCAGTGTGTCATAAAGCATTAAAGCACAGGATTTGGTCTCTAAAGAACCCCCTTAATATTTGACAAGAAGGTGGGATTTACCCATTATGCTTATCTTCCCCTGCCTTGTTATATATCCATATCCTGAAACACCAAAGTTGACAGACACAGTTGACAAATTCTACACAAAATTCAAAAACCTTCCAGATAGAGGATCCCATTTGCTCTGAAGCAGTCTCCAGGTTAGGCTTCTGTAAGAAGCACAGAGAGTCTCTACAAACACAAAGCCGTTTCTGAAGTGCTCCCCCGACGTGGCAGCACTGTCCCTTTCCGGAAAAAGCAGCAGGTTCATTACACAAGCCTGCCGTTGTCAATGCGCAGAAACAGGAGCGTGGCACATCACTAACACCCAACAAAGCAAACATACCACTGAGCGCAGCACAGCTCCTTATCTGTGAAACCTGACAGAACTCTCTCGAAGCGCCACTCAGAATAAGTACCCGCGCATGACAGATCAAAACAGGCTTCCGACACTCGGGGCTCCCCTCGTATTATGTAACGTCTTAAAACTTCACAGCAGCGGAACAGATCAGGGCTGGATAAAAAGCTTCAGAACGCAGTATCTACACCCTTCGCAGATCATTATCAGAAAACGAACTTCAACTGGAAGGACTGAAAGAGTCATATGCAGAAACACAACAGTACAACCACAGAGGCTGCCCTCGCAGTAGGGATGTCCACTCTCTAAAGTGTCCAGGGCGGGTCCATGAGTGGACGGCCATACTGGAAGGTAATCCATTCAGACGGCTCCTTGTGATCTTCAGAACCCAGTAGAGAAGGAATCATTAGAGACAGTAGCCAGGACAGGTGCTTACGGTTCCCCTTAAATGATCTCAATTCAATCCTTGTCCTCGGCGTTCAATACCTAGCAAATGTTACTGGTATCTTGGAATCGTAAACAGATAGAGACCTATGGAGAGCCCTAAATGGACCAATCGTGTTCCTCATGTTCAAGTCTCAAGCTGATGAGGGTATAAAGAGATTCAGAAAACCGGTGTGTTGCTGATCTTCAAGGTGTGGAGTTGGGAATAATCGACTCAGGCAAGCAGCACAGCAATACACTGGATTACTCTGTTCCTTACTTACATTCCTTTTTGTGCACGCTGGACATCAGAAATAAAGTAGATCATAAACTGGGCTTTTGTGATACTTCCTACGCCCAAGAAACTTTCAATACACATGTGCGAGCCTCCCGAGATTCGTCATCCCCAGTGTTAGAAAACGACGACTCTCGCGTCCCGAACGCTTACTGCTGTTCGGAACCGTTGCCTACCAGCGAAAGGGAACGTATGAAAAGAGGCGTTTCCCCAACATCGGCACTTAAAACAGTTTCACGCGCACAGCTGAGACCGGTCCCCACAGCGGTCTCCGAGGATGTAACGTCAACGTATCTGTTAAGCGCGAGGAGAGAGAGTGCCAACTGCAGCACAGCCTCGGCAGGGGCTGCTGGGAATGGAAGCGATCGGCAGCAGCCGAAGGAGGGCTGTGCGTCTCCCCCGCCGTGGCGCCGGGGGCAGAGCTGTGTGAAGACCGTCCTGTGACCGGGACAGCCCTCGCCCGGGCCTGCTCGCTCCTCCCGGACACGGCCTGAAGACCAGCTGGGCCAGGCAGAGGGGGGGAAAGACAGAAGAATGTTGCTTAGCCTTCTTTCTCCTTCAGCGACTGGGTTGGCAGACACAGCACATGCAAGGAGTAAGGAATGAGTCATAAGGAGGAGAAATAAAGTAAAGAAGATGGGGGGAAAAAAAAGAGAGGGGAGAAACACAAAGGCTGCTCAGGACTGGAGCAGGGCCCTTTGGGTGCTCCTCTCGGCGGAGCGCGGACGTTTTCAGGAGCCCCTCACGCCGGCGGCATCCTTTCATGTGCGCCTGGAGGGCCCTTGTCGCGCGGGGCGCGCTGCCCAGAGAGAAGGGAGAGAAAGAGACAAGCCCCACCTCACCTGCATGGATGGCCCTCTTCTGAGCGCAGAGAGTGTGGAGGCAGGGACACAGAAGACAGGCGGGGGGGCAAAAGAATCGATATCCACTGCTTTCAGTAGCACGAAACCGACTGATGTCGTTGCTTTCAGGTCGATATGGATGCTCAGGTTCATTTTGGAAGGACTCCTGACCCCCTCGGCGCACAGGGGTACCTGCACGCAGAGGGGCTGAGCTGCCAGCAATCACATCCTACTGCTCACTCAGGCGGCAGCCCGGCCCCAGCAGCTCCAAACCCTGCTTGCGGACTTCCAGCCCGAGAACGAAAGGAAAGAGCAGCCCAGCACGATGCACAGCTGGCGGGTGCAGCTGTTTTAAACCAGGAGAGCTTGCCGGCGCTCAAAGCCGAGAAACATCGGCACTCCGCAGCGCCCCGCTGGATGAAACCGGCAGTGACGGGGGGCGGGTTCCTGGAGCGGGTCCGGCTCGGCGGCAGGCCCGCGCAGCACGCGGTGCCAGCGCAGGCTCTGTGTAAACATTCGCTCTAGCCCGCAGAGCGCGAGCAGGCTGCAGCGTGCCCGAGGCCCGGGATATAAAAAGTC
Organism: Lepisosteus platostomus; assembly: GCF_059453375.1. NCBI lineage: Eukaryota > Metazoa > Chordata > Actinopteri > Semionotiformes > Lepisosteidae > Lepisosteus > Lepisosteus platostomus. The sequence continues at coordinate 34,437,421 of NC_142624.1, forward strand.
TGTGGCCGTGTCTGAGCATCCCGAGAGATTATCAAATTATACAGCGCCAGCGCGCCCCGGCCACAGACAACCTGCACTTAATGTCCCGTGTCAGAGTCGCCCTGTAATTTCCCCGAGAGCACGCTTGGCAATCAAAACCACCCCGCGTCTGAAAATAGACGCTGGTTGCCATTCACTCATCGAAATTGACTTCCCCTTTGTTTACATGTCACCGAGGAGGAATTTCTCTGTTGAATTTTCCTACGAGGCTGTTTTGATCCCCCTCCCATGCATTAGAGCTCTAAAGCCACAACCTGGCTCCGGCTGTTCCCCTCCCCCTGCTGCACCCTGCCGGATGGACACTGGCACACAGGGAAGAGCTGGCCTGCCCTGCCCTGCCTCCCCTCCCTGTTACCGAGAAGCCTCAGGGGATTAGGAGGGCTTGGAGCTCAGCAGCCTGCCAGCTCACTTCTGGGAACAAGCCTGCCTCCAAGAGCAGGGCATCCCAGAAAGCCTCCGTCCCCTGCGCTGGTGCGCCATCACCACCCCCGCGACCTGGTGATACCACGAGGGTTAGAAGGCTGGTGGTCCTCGTGCCGGGGCAGGGAGAGGGAGGGAGGGAGGGCGTGAAGAGAGAAACGGAGAAGCTGGAGTCGCCACTTGGAATAAGGGCGAGCAGGGCCCCGCTAGCGCCGACCGCGCCGTGCAGCAGCGTGGGAACGCGTGCTGGTGAAAGACACAGGAAGGCCTGCGAGCGCTCGCCGGGGAGAGCCCTCCAGCACAGAGTTCACCTTTCAGAGCTCCCTCCGGTCAGTCCCCCTGCCTCGCCCTCGTCTGCAGGCGCACGGACACGTCGTTTCCGGGCCGAGGGCGCCCTGGCCAGAGCCCCGGGGGCCACGGCGCAGTGGGAAAGCGCCTCCCTGCCCGGGCCCACGGTCCTCCACCGCCTCTCCTTCACAGCCGCCGCAGCGCCGAGCGGAGGAGCCCGCCGAACAATAGCGCGGGACACGGGGGGGCCAGGGCGGCTCCGGACGGACTGTTCCCATTCTCCTGCGCGCTGAATGGGTCAATTAAACGTACGATGGCACAGTTATGTCTTTTCCCCGAGGTGTATTATAATCTGCGACGCTTTAAACTGGCCGTTTTATTTACACAGAGCGGACAAAAAGAAGAAACTTTAAAAAAAAAAAAAAAAGAGAGAGAGAGAAGAAGGCTTCCCTTTGAAGTCCCATTCAAAGCGGTGCGCGGCGAGCAGCGCATTGAGCCGCGGACTGTAAGGAGGCAGCCTGTGCAGCCCCGGGGGGAGGGGAGCCAGCACACCTTTGATGTGCACGGCGCCCCCGCCTGCCGACCCCCCCGTGCTCTGCCCTGCCCAGATCCCCTGCCGCCGCGACTCGCCATTGATGTGGTGGCGTGCGAAACCGCGCACCTTGCATCTGGGTGACCCTCGCACGTGCGCCCTCCCGGAATGCAGTCCGACCGGGTCGCCGCGGCTACGTGGGAATGACGGCCCATCGCTCCCATCCCAGACTTAAAAGCCGACGGATCAGACGCGGGGCCGGGCGCCCGCAATTACAGTGGCTCCCACACCTGTACCGACCTGTCCTCCTCCCCGCGAGCTCAGGTGCCAACCAGCGCCTGTAAACCTGTCTTCCACCCCTCTGCTCCCCCCCCCCGGGCCGTGCGGTTCGGGGCGGGCGAGGACGGGAGGGCGGACAGCACGCGGCGCAGCGCGAGTCCGGCAGCCGCCGGCCCGGCCCGATTCCTACAGGATCGGCAGCCCCCTGCTTTCCGATAACGTTCGAGAGTTGCTACCGCGGAGACTGTGCTGACCGTGGGGCGGTCGCCCAGCCTGGCCCTTGAGGAACACCGACTCAGCTGGGCTCTCATTCCACCTGAGCCCCACTTGAGTGATCAATCAAACCCCCTTCCCACGGCCATGACTTAAAGAGGCCTACACAGCCAGCCGGACTGGTCTGTCCTGCGACTCGTGTTTGGACCCATTTCTACCCCTGGGCACTTAACGGAAGCAGCCTGAGTCAGCAGGTGGCCCCCTGGGATCTGGACCCACAAGGGTGCAGTTATGAGTGCAGAGCCCTCACCCCATAAACCCGCAGGAGTTTGCAACGGCGAGTTCGCTCTGGATTCCTGCAGCAGCACTGCGATGGCTATGCTGTTTGTACTCCACGGATTTGCGCTTCCTGTGGTTGATTGTCATGCCTTAGCGTAGGTCTATGCATGACCATGCTCTTAGCACGACAGTACCGTTTTCCACGACACTATGTTTCGGATAGGACGCCTGCTGATGGGGTGAGCAGCGGAGAATGCTGGGACTGGCCCGTACGGCTCTCCTTCCCGGACCGAGACGAGACCGATGGAGCCCACCGGGCTGGTCTGGCGTGCTCTTATTCAGTCCCCAGCGCCTGCTCCCATGGTGGACCGTGCCCGTTTTGTGGCAGATCCTCGCGTGGAGATGGGGACGCGGCGGCCTGCAGGTGGGAGACGCGCGGGAGGCGTGGCGGGGGCTGTCGAGCAGGCGGAAACTGCGCGGCGGCTAATGACAGCGGCCAGGGCTGCGGGTGGGGGGGTGGGGGGGGCACTCGCGAGGAGGGAGGACGGGGGGGGGGGGGCGTGGGGCTCACAGGAATGAAGGTGATTAGGGGGGCTTTTCCTTTCTTCTCAAAGTTGTGTTTTCTTTGCTTCCAAATTCCTCAGCCATTTAGTGTTTAAGTCCCATAATTAAGGCCACCAGGCCCTCTTTGAATAGGGGGCTAATGCAGCAAGAGCCCTTCCCAATAGGGCCCATAGAGGAGGCACAAATCCCTCCTTTGTGGAGGCTGACAAATTGGGGCCAGAGAGTGTCAGGCAGAGGCAGGGGGTGTTCAATCAAAGCCCGCGGAGCAGAGACACGCAGGGGAATGCTACAGTAATAACCTGCCATTGTCCCACGCTGCCCTGCTCCACAGCGTCGGCTCCCCCTGCCTTCGGCCTCCCCCTCCGACAGCCCCCCCTCCCGCACGCACGCACACCCCTCCCATCCCCTAATCCCCCCCGACAGCCCCCCTGGAGGCCGGCACTATTTGTTTAGCAAAAAGCGATTAAATTGTAAGACAACAGGATTGCCCGCGACTGCCCCCTCTCACGCCAAGTGACTGGCGCGTCCGCGCGGTCAAGGAAGGAGGGGCGGACGGAGGGAGAGAGAGAGAGAGAGAGAAGGAAGAAAAGAGCGAGGGAGCGTGCGAGGAAGGCGAGGGGCTGATCTAGCCTCTGCGGAGGAAAGGGGAAACGTCCTGCAGTACGCAGTAAGACAACAGACAAACCAGCCAAGGAGGACGGATGACAGGCCGGAGACGAGGGGAGGCCGCCTGGCTGGCCTACAGACCAGACTGGACCTGTTTCGCTGAGCCAGGGTGTCAGTCCGAGTGGGGCAGCACTTCCATGAAATCTTAAACTCAATTCAATTTTAGGTGCACATCAACAATCTAGTGGTAGAAAGTGAACAGCGTATTCGCAGAGTCACTACTACCAACAGAAAGTAAAACGTGGGTCTTTGCATGTGTATTCTAGAGCACCCTTGTCGTCGCCCCAGGCCATTGCGCCAGTGGATCAGAGCGCAGACTAGGGCTACGCCAGGGCGCACCGTATCGGCATGTGGCCTCCGCTTTCAGCTGAAACGGCCCATTTCAGGTGTTTAAGCATGAGGAGTCGCACTCGGCCAGCACAGGCCGCTCAAGAACCAGAGAGGAAGCGCGGTGCACGCCTGGACCTCTCCTTGCTCTGCCTTTCATACGGATGACAGCACATCACAGATAAAAGCCAGAGTCTAAACCTGAACAGGACGTCATGATTCAGGATCATTACAAAACGAGCTCCTCAGTTCTGCCTAGGCTGGGTACCTGGGTGAAGGCCGGTGGAGTACATACACGTTAAATGGGGGAGGTTCACTACCACCTTAAAATTACAGAGCAGAGAGAAACCACTGTACAGTTTTAATCCAACCGGTCTTGGTATTTATCTTGGTGGGAAAAAAGTTCAGACAAAACCACACCTCAAGAGAAAGGAGGGGAACTGTGCTTAGTCAGTGACCCAAACCGTAACAGAATCACAACCTCCAAAACGATTAGCCCCCTTCTGACTGCGATGACGGTCACGGCTTGGTTTGGGTGCCTTTCATGTGGTGTTACCAGCAGGACAGCTGCTGGAGGAGCTCAGCTGGCGGGACCCGAGAGGAGGCCAGGTGGTGTGCAGCACAGCGCCTCCTACAGGCCTGGGAACTGCTAGGCCCACCTTCTCTGGCTTTAAAAAAGTTTTGTACTTTAGTGTACAATATGATCCTCGTTTTTCCCCCCACCTGCAAATACCATTCACCAGCAGCGTTTGAAAGGTTATTTTTCACGTCTAACTTTCCATAAGTGCAGAGTGGCACCTCTTGCTAATCTCTTGTCCACCTTCAACCTTTTAACAACAGCCTCCAGAAAAGCGCACCGCGCACTTGGCACGGCACGGCAACAACACCAAACAAAAACAACCAAAAGCTTTTGAGAAACCTCTTAGTTTGCTTAAACCACAAAAACAGTCTAATGGTTTCTAACGCATGGATGCGAAACCCAAACTGTGCATCACTGATCGAAGCCCCAGCTCACAGACGCAGTCACTATGCACGCCGGCCTAAAGGAACCACTGCTGGTCACGGGTTTGAGATCAGCATCAAGACGTTCTCAACTTCTCAGTAGCTGTCTGACTTACTATCTTTCTACTCCCTACCTCTCAACCTTTGCACGTTTGACTCTAGTTTCCTCTTTGTCCCCCAACCTGGCTTATGCTATCATGGGAGAGCTCTGGAACCCTATCCCCAGGGATAGGGCAGGTGACTCTCTGATGAGTTTCATTCAAATCCAGACTCAACACCTTAATTTATTTGTGCTGATATGGTCTCCTATCTTTGTTAACCGTTTTCTTTTAACTGTTTTTTTTTCCCTGTATAGCACTTTTAAGACTATAAAAACATTTTAAAACTATATAAAATATACACTTTATAGAATATATCATGTTAACACTATATCAAATAATTAATAAAATGTATGATCACCATCTGGGAAAGCAGCTCTGACAAATCGCTCGGCTTACAGGAGAGTGTAGACGTTTGCCCCCAGAAGAGCCACAGGAGGCCCAGAGTGAGCACAGCCGGCACTAGACAGGAAGGGCAGCCTGCGGGTACTGCCCACCGTCTGCAACGAGCCCTGCCCCTCATGTGGCCCGGGCACACGCGTCTCCACCCCGCCCGCCACCTGCAGCGGTCTCCCCACCACGCGCGTTCAGTCAACGAGCGTGCCCACACCGCAGCCCCGCACACGGTGCTCAGAGGAGTGCGGAGGAGTGGTCGGGGCACTGGGCTTCTAACTGGGAGGCCGGAGGTTCGAATTCCGGGGGCACGGCTCTAGTCCCCTTGTAGGGGGCATCTCACTCCCATCATCCCACTCTGGTGCTCAGCTGCACGAGTGGGTACAAGTGGTGGCTGTGGATGGAAATCAGAGCAAATAGCAGGCAGAGAGAGAGAGAGAAAAGGAGAGAAAGGGCCATTCAGCCCAGTTTCCTTGAGCACACAAGAGTTAAAAATACAGAAGACTGCATTCGGCCTCTCAATGAAAAGATGAAAAGAAAGACCCAAGGGACAACAAATAAAATCTTCACAAATACCGAGTCAAACAATACCTGTATATAGTAAAAAAAATGTTTAAGTATTTCACGCCTTTCTTTTATACAAGATGCCGTCCTTCCTGCCTGATTTTACCCTGAACGAGCAGGTTTGCACTCTTACGAGCTGGGCTCTTGTAAAGCACTGGCAAGGATCCTCTTTCCGGACGAGCAATCTATTGTTTATTATTATTACATTGTTTATTATTATTACATTAAAACTTTTTATTCATAAAGGTTTGTTTGTGTTAAGTACTAATATTTGTGCATTTGCTAACAGCGGTAAAGATATAACTATTGTACTGTAAATGTGTTATTGAATTCCTAGCCACTGTTTATGCATCAGCTGATGACTTTAAGCAGGTTACCCAAATAATTAACCAGTCATGTTATTGTTTTATACTTAGGTACTGTTCTGTGCTGTATTAAGGGCATATATTTTAGTTCTGGAAGCAATCTGAGATTACACCACGGGAAGTAATTGGAATTTAATTTCCATTATACAAGTTTTCACTTTAAGAGACATTTTCGAGGAACGAATTAACCTTGTATAACGAGGGATCACCATGTATTAAACAAGAAATAGCTCTTTTCCCCGTCTCCTGTTGTGGTGTAACTAAAAACTTTTCATTCCACCCTTTTTATCACACAAGTCAAAGGCTTCCGCTACAGACAGCTGTTACTTAAGCTTATCAGCATGACACAGCTAACACTTACGAGTGATGCAGTGTTGTGATTGGACACACATCTAATTAATATTCCTACCCATAATTCACTGCAATTGCTAGCCTTATCTCCTTCTAGTAAATCATACTGAAAAGGCTGGATAAGGAAAACGGTGTGATGTGCCGGAGCTGAGCAGACTCTACCGAGTTGGAAATAATCACCCCTACAGTGCCTTAAGTAATGAACGCATCAAAACGCCAATAACTTTTTTCCGTCAATAGCACCGTCAATATTTGACTTTCACAGATCAGAACAAACCGATCAAGGCTGTAAAAGTGCAGTCTTGAGTCGAAGCACTTGTTCCAGAGAGCTTTCTTCATCCCACGCCTTGACGTCTGAAAATGCATTGCGGCATCAGTGGAGCTTCACTCCAAACCGAGAACCACACCGTTTCTGAAAACGGACGAAGACGTGGTCAGTCCTGCTCAAAGGTAGCTCCCAGCAGTGGGCCTAGAAAAGGGTCTCCCAAAGAGCACAGCGAGAGAAGATCACTGGGAGTTTTAAACTGCCTGGGAGGAAGAAAGGAGCCAAAAGCCTAAAGCCTCAAATAATGAGATGAAAGGGGGCTGCAGAGGGGCTCAAGCGGTCCGAGAGCAGACTGAGCTCTACGGTCGCAGGTTCGAGCCTGGGCCAGGTCACTACACGACGTGCCTGGGAAGGGGCGTAACGGGAAGGGAAAAGGGGGAAAACTCCCTCCTCTCCGGATGCCCAACGGCCCCGAAACAGCCCGGCTCGTGGGTCCGTGACTTCCCGGAGTGGGAACAAACCTGGAGACAGGAGAACAGGCTGCCATCCCCCCCCCGAGCGCCCGGTACGCTCACGGCGGCGCCGATCCCAGCTGGCTTTAGAAGCAGAGTGCCACGAGGGCGGCCGGGGTCCACGGCAAACAGCTGCCCACCAGCCTGCAAACAAGAACCTCGGCATCCTCAGCACGAGCGCCAGACAAACTGGGAAGGAGGCTTGCGACCCCACCGTCCGTGATCTGTGCTGGGGGGGGGGGGGAACCACCCGACCAGCCCACGAAAACACTAGAAAGCTTGTCACTCGAATTGTGGGAAGAAATTCCTTTCAGCTGATAACTGGAGCAAAATGAATTCACTGAAGTTCCCTACGGGTGTCAACACGCCACTGCCTTGCAGTGCGGGGGCCCCGGGTTCAGCCCCTGGGGGTGCCGTCTGTGTGGAGCTTGCATGTGCTTCCTACCATAGCGCGCGTTTCCTCCGGGTGCTCCGGTGTCCTGCCAGGCATGCTGGCAGGTTAACGGCCTTCTGGGAAAACCGGCCCTGTGCCTGCGTGTGGGTGCGAGCAAGATCTGTGACGGACTGGCGTCCCGTCCAGACTGTACCCCGCCTTGCCTCCCAGGACGGGCTCCAGCTCCCCCATGACCCTGAATCAGACAAGTGGCGACTGAAAGTGCGACGTACTTCCCAATACTGGCGCGTGTGGACTGACCCGGCCCCGCGACCGCAGGGTACGAGCGAACAGGAGACGGGAGTCGGGGGGGCGGAGGGAGAGGAGAAACAGAGCTGCTTCACCTGCACACCTGAAGCCCTGGGCGGTCAGGCCCTTCTCCACGGCCAGGCAGGTGAGGATGCGCAGGAAGCTGGTGGTGACGGACTGCCGCTTGCCGCGCTGGCCGTCCCGGTGCCGGCGCTCCCGGGCCGCCTTCCCCCTCAGCACCACGGCGCCGGGCTGGGCGGGGGCGGGGGCGGCGCGCCGCGAGCCGGCCGCCGCGCGCAGGGCCTCCACCCAGTCCTGCGCCTTCCTCTCGGTCTCGGCGCGCAGGCGCAGCACGTCGGCGGCGAACACCACCTGGAAGCCCGCGCATCCGCCCCCGGCGTCGTCGCGCTGCACGGCCAGGCAGCCCGCCAGCTCGTAGCGCAGCAGGGGCTCGGAGACGGGGCCGCGGCCCTCCGTGGGGAAGGCCTGCAGCAGCGCCTTGCTCAGGACGAAGGTGAAGGCCCTCCAGTTGTTGAGGTCCGTGAGCTGGTACAGGACGCCGGCCTTGAGCACGTCCCGGCAGTGCTGCGTGAAGAGGGGCAGGGCGGTGGGCCGGCTCGGCTGGGACAGGGTCTGCGCGGGCGCCCGCCCTCCCTCCTGCTCCCCCTGCTGCTGCGCCCCCTGCTGGGGCCGCACGGCCAGCACGCGCTCCCACAGCCGCTGCCGCCAGTCCAGCGCCTCCCACTGGCAGGAGGCCCGCAGCTGCAGCCGCGTGCTGTTGAAGAACAGGGCCTGCAGCACGCGGCCGTCCGGCCCCAGGGGCGCGCTGGCGCTCTGGCAGTGCGACAGCGAGTAGGCGGTGCACAGCTGCTGGTTGCCGCTGCTGTCCAGGCTGTAGAGGCGCAGCTCGCAGGCCGTCAGCTCCACGTGGCGGGGGCTCCAGCGCCCCGCCGGGCCCTCCCGCTGCTCCAGCTGCCCCCTCTTCACCAGGTTGGGGAAGGCGTCTCTGCTCCCTGAAAGAGAAAGGGAGCCCAGTTCAGCCCAGCGTGTGCAAAGGCTGGCGACGCGTCGATACCCAGAAGCTGCTCGCATTGGCACGTCTTCGACCTGCGGCAGCCTCGCTCCTGGCCCTGTGGAGAACTGCAGGGAAACTCAAGTCCTCCGTGGCTAAAGGCCTGGTAACAGCAGTCCTTTAGGCCGATTTCGTCAGTTAATGAAGACACCGAAGCCACAGGACAAACAGAAACCACTCCAGAACCGTGTCAACTTACCAGATGAAGTCCTTGCCCGTTTGTAGCTCAAAACCTTAAGAGATCTACCCTAAAAAAACATGAATTAAACAAATACGTGGACGTGTTCAATACCAGCAGAGAAATGCCAATAAGTGGAACCTATGTGAAAGTGCATCTAAACCTGAGAACCAGAGGCGCTTCTTTACACAAAGGGTTGGGGGAGGATGGAACAGCCTACCCGGCTGCGTCGCTGCAGCCCAACCCACCCATACTTCCAAGAAACAACTGGAAAAGATCCTCGGATCAATTAGCGACTCGTAACCAAACGAGACGCACCAAACGGCCCCCTCTCATTTCTAGCCTTCCTTTATGTTATTGAATTCTGAGCATCGAGTATGTGCCCAAATGGGAAAGGTCTTCAGTGTGCCCGCGCTAATGAGACGGAGGCTTTGGAACAATCGAGGCTCCCTGTGAATCAAAGATCCACAGCGCTCCCAACCTCGGCTCCTGCAATTAGCACTACTCTGGAAAATAACTACTGTAGTGAGCTGAGTCATGTTTAATGGACTATCTTATCTCCCGCCAGGCAAGCGTGTTCCTGTGGCACAGGTGCGTGGTTTAAGTAGAGGGTCTATGGCTCCTTTATCCAAGGCTTTTAGCTTCAGTGCTTTGTATTTGTTTTTCCCGTTTTTATTACATACATTAAAACCTTCAGCACGCTGCAGCACAGACTGCTCTCTCTGCGACTTAATGACCGTAAACCACTTTGGTAAGGCGCTCCGAGACGGAGCTCATCGAAGGGTTTAAATTTAATACCAATTTACTGTAACGCATCACTCCATCGTCTGCTTTGCTCGATAACACTATTTTTTTTTTTACATTGTTGTGTCCAGCGAGCAGGTTGAGTGTATTATTTGGGAACAGAAGCGGCTCTCATCGGGATTGAGACAAAGCTCTTTCCAAAGCCAAACAACCTCTAGAGCATGTGTTTGTGTTCCAATCAGCAAATCAGCAGGAGCAGTGAGGCAGCGCCGAGGCAGGCTGGTCTGCGCATTCATGAAACCAGAAGAAGTGATTTTATGCAAACGGTTTCCCTGGTGAACGCGATACAAAGGCACAAGTCTCAGCTGCTATCTATTCTCAATCCTGACAACAAGATATCAACTCCAAGGAATGATGAAACTGCATGTATTCAGCTAGGCTCAGGGGTTTTCCGAAGCAGCCCGGAAAAAAAGGCATGAAAACCCATCAGAGACGAGCACTCCTAAGGTCTCAGCACCTTAGCCCTCTTCTCTTACATCATGGCAACACAACACAAAATGCTGCTTTAAATCAGTGGCTTACCACCATGTGATCTTTCCATCCATACCTTTTCGAATCGCTTTATTCAATACAGGGCGCGCACAGACACACACACCCTGGACAGGACACCAGTCCATCACAGGGCGCGAACAGACACACACACCCTGGACAGGACACCAGTCCATCACAGGGCGGGCACAGACGCACACACCCTGGACAGGACACCAGTCCATCACAGGGCGCGAAAAGACACACACACCCTGGACTGGACACCAGTCCATCACAGGGCGGGCACAGACGCACACACCCTGGACAGGACACCAGTCCATCACAGGGCGGGCACAGACGCACACACCCTGGACAGGACACCAGTCCATCACAGGGCACACACCCTGGACAGGACACCAGTCCATCACAGGGCACACACAGACACCCACACCCTGGACAGGACACCAGTCCATCACAGGGCGGGCACAGACGCACACACCCTGGACAGGACACCAGTCCATCACAGGGCGGGCACAGACGCACACACCCTGGACAGGACACCAGTCCATCACAGGGCACACACCCTGGACAGGACACCAGTCCATCACAGGGCGGGCACAGACACACACACACCCTGGACAGGACACCAGTCCATCACAGGGCGGGCACAGACACACACACACCCTGGACAGGACACCAGTCCATCACAGGGCGGGCACAGACACACACACACCCTGGACAGGACACCAGTCCATCACAGGGCGGGCACAGACGCACACACCCTGGACAGGACACCAGTCCATCACAGGGCGGGCACAGACGCACACACCCTGGACAGGACACCAGTCCATCACAGGGCACACACCCTGGACAGGACACCAGTCCATCACAGGGAGCGCACAGACACCCACACCCTGGACAGGACACCAGTCCATCACAGGGCGGGCACAGACGCACACACCCTGGACAGGACACCAGTCCATCACAGGGTGCTCACAGACACACACACCAGGGCCAATTAACCCACCAGCATGACTTTAGAAGAAACCCACGTGAAGACAGGAAAAACACCCATGCTCTATGCGGACAGTAGTCTTTGTTATAATTAAGGCTAATCCATCCATCATGCCAATACAGTCCTTTGAATCTGAATTGCTATATTCAGCCTGCAGCTGCATTTTAACTGCACAACCATCCGACTCACGCGAACAGTACAGAACGACTTCCGACTTTCCCCCTGGACACTGGGAAGACCAGGTCTCCCGGGAGTGGAGGCAGTCTGTGGATCTCCAGTCTGCCTTCCCGGCCCTTCCTGTCCGTGACCTGCCCTATTTTCCAAGCCGATCAGTGTGTGTTTGGCAACTGTAAAGGTCTCGCCGGACTTCTGTAAGTCATGAGTCGAGAGCTGCCATAGAACTACAAAAACAAAACAACAAACAAAGCATCTGAAGTTATTCACTTCAATGATGCTTCTCTCCAAAGCATCTTATATTTGTACTCATGTGCACAGGTGGGCATCACACTGGAGCCAGGTAGGGCTGAAGAATCTCACACAGGGGAACTACAGCAACGTCCCACTGCGGATTTGAACCCACAGCCTTCCACTGCTTAGTCCAAAGGCCTCGCCACGAACCCACGCTGCTGCCACCATACTATAGCTCAAGGTGGGCGGAATGAAAAAAGGTGTTCTGTATTTGCTTGGAAAAAGTTAGCCACTTTAGTCAAATCCAATTTCTGGTCACTCGTGCTGCTTCATAGCTAGGACTGCATTAAAAAGAAAAAGAGAAAGAATTCAGATCTAAATGACAAAATGAATGGGTCTAAACATTCTCTGAGGTGTGATGGGGACAGTGCTCTAGTAACTTCCTTCAGTAACTTTATAAAAAAAACCTTCAAGTACTGGATTCAGGAAATTCCTGTCTTAAACCACTTACAAAGAACAGAGAGAAAACCTCCTGCCGCAGGACAATGCAGATTTTCATAATCCATCACAGGAGAACATGCAGGATTTCATATCGGAAAACGCATCACAGGGATCGAACCAACTCCAGGTTTTTAGAAGTGCAGGTTCCCGAACAAAGTAGCACCGGCTAATGACCTCAGTGGGAATCAATGTGCGGAGACAAGAAAGGGAGTTCTGCTGCTTCATCGACGTGCAGTCCTCCGTACCTGCTCCTGCAGCTCGTAACACCTCACATGAGCTAAGCCGCTTCGCAATGGAAATCTTAATTGTGTCCTTGTAGCATGACACGGAAAAACATTACTCGAAAAGTGAGCCTGAGCTCATTTCCGGTTAGTACAAATGGTGGCGGAGAGCAGCAAGCTCTGAAAGCCGGGTTTCACTTTCCCAGTGGACCTGTATTAGGATCACAGTCAAGAGCCTGCTGACACGGCCCAGAGCCTGCTGACACGGCCCACTGGGCTTGGCGTTTAAAGTCTAAAATCAGGCTCTCAAGCCACTCAAGCCGCAACGACAATCAGTGGAGCTCGCTGATCCAACTGTTAGGAGGTCACGTCTCCAGCCATGAGGCGTCCCGCCATTCCCCATGAGGTGTTGTGCAATTAGCAGAGCCCCACTGGGGACGGGGCTTGGACCCCAGTGAAACAGCGCCCCCTGTGTCCTCCCAGCCGCCTGCAGGCACGCGGCGACGTCGGCAAGGGCCTCCACTCTCCTGGAGGCGGCAGGTCAAAAGAGGCGAGGCCCAAGGGGTGAGCATGTCTGCACTTCCTCGTTCTCGCGGTGGGGGTGCAGTGATGTCAGCGAGGGACACACCTCTCCTCCAATGGGCGCTGACCCTCCTGTGCGTTGCTGTGGCGCGTATAGGGAGTCAACAGAGGTGAGGCTCCCGGGCAGAGCGAATGGGATGAGCTTGTCTGCACTTCCTCGTTCTTGCCATGTGGCTACTGGTGTCCCGAAGAGGACTGGAGATTTCAGATTGTGTTCAGTACATAACAAGGCAACTTTAAATTGCAGATTAAAAAGCCAAATGACCCAAAGGGAAATGTGGCAACAGTAATTGCAATATAAATAAATACTTCATTTATAATAACAGGGATGCTAAAACAAGCCAATAGAAATATTATCAGGAAAATATATATAATATATTCTTATCTTATTTTCACAGCATGCACTTTACCTTTAGTGTCCTCAGCACATTTAATGGAAGTCTCTGCTCCGTATTTCCAGAAGCAGATAAGCATTTAAATCAGCACTTGGCTAATTTGTTTGTGTTATTAGGGGGCTTCTGGGGCACACAAGGTTGGCCATCGTCAGTCCTGCAAGCAGGCCAACAGGAAGTGCCCGAAAATCCATTTTCATTTCAAAAGCAATTCAGTGCAAGACAGCCAGCCAGGTCACTGTTAATTTTATGCTACAAAGAGAGCAATGTACTCTGACATGAAACAATATAACTGATGCAAAGATCTTAGCTGAACAGCACACATAACTCAAATAAGACACTAATATGCTAATGTTAGCTTACGACACTGTGCAGACGTTCAAGAAAAAGAACTGCTTTTACTTCTTTTGAATTCAGCCAGCTGATGAGCTTTAATTTTTTAAGATGAAAGAAAGGGATAACACCAGTGTATATGATGGGACCTTCATATTTCAGCATCACTGCCGGAACAAAATAATTCGGAAATCTTCAGTGCCGTCTGCCATTTCAGAGTGAGACAGGGGTGTACGCAGATACTTTAAAATCTTATGTTTGTTTGTCATGGAATCAGGGCAGTGCGATGTTCTAGTCAGTGCTGCTGCCTCACAGCTCTTGGCTCCCAGGGCCACGGTCTGTGTGGAGTTTGCATGTTCTCCTCGCATCAGCATGCACTTTCTCCAGCTGCTCCGGTTTCCTCCCAGAGTTTGGCCGGCACTATCGCCCACCCCCACCAGTGGTCCCGCGCTACAGCTCGCTCACCACTTGCCACTCCGATCCCACACAAACGGGACAGGGGAAATCATGGAGAAAGAGCACAAACGGATCCCAGGAAAGTGCTCAGTGTTTTAAACCACCTTCAGCGTTTTCATTGGCAGAAAAGCATATAATCAATTAAAGATGTAAGCAAGCCGAAGGATGGTAGAGGGTTTCTAATAATAGTAGACGCACAGAACATTGCCTTCCTCACAGTCTTGGAAACCACTGCCGTTTCCACGCAACAGTCAAACCCTGTTCTGACGTTTCTTGCCCTCCAATTTCGCTCCGTTTTTCGAAGCGATTATGCACGAGTAGAAAAGGTGCTGCTGTACTGCGCAGGTTTGAGGTCTTTGGACGAAAAGCGCTGTAGTGCGATTCTGCCTTTGCCACGGGCACATCTCGGTGTGCCGTTGAGCTTGGTGGTTCTCTCTTCCCCGCCTGACGTGTAGTCAATCAGAGATCGTGGAAGAAACCGAGAGACTACCTTTAATCTGCCAAAGAGGCAGGTCAATAAGAGCACACCAACAAAAAAGCTGAAAGACAAGCCTTGAAATTGGTGAATATGCATATAGTACATAGGCTGTATAGCAACTTGGATATGAATATATAGATCGGGGGAAACTGTGGGCATCAAAGCATTAGAGGACAGGAATAAAATTATTTTTCATTAATTTTTAACCTGAATTCAATCAGTTAATCTCTCCATCTTCAAAGCGCTAGGTAATTAACCCGAGAGTAGATTCAAGCTCACAGTTAAAGCCCAGCATGCAGGCCTGTGTCTTGTCACACAGAACACACACCGGAGCCATGGGCTCTGAATCTGCCGGGTCACTGTCGCTCGCTGATCCCCCGCCAACACCTGGCCAGCTGCTTCTCCAGCAACAGGGAGCTTTACAGTTTCGGTCCCTGTCGTCTTACATTCCCTTGAACCCGGGGTCATGGTCCTGGGGCGCTGGGGTGTCTGCAAGTCTCCTAGGTCTCCTTAAAGCAGCAGCAGCACCTGAAGACCCAGCAGACACACCGGGCCTCCAGAACCAGGACCTGACACCCCTACAGACACGTCAAGCCTTCAGGACCAGGACCAGACACCCCTAAAGACACACTGTGCCTCCAGAACCAGTACCGGACACCCCTACAGACACGTCGAGCCTCCAGAACCAGGACCAGACACCCCTAAAGACACGTCGAGCCTCCAGAACCAGGACCAGACACCCCTACAGACACGTCGAGCCTCCAGAACCAGGACCAGACACCCCTACAGACACACTGTGCCTCCAGAACCAGGACCAGACACCCCTAC
Organism: Lepisosteus platostomus; assembly: GCF_059453375.1. Taxonomy (NCBI): domain Eukaryota; kingdom Metazoa; phylum Chordata; class Actinopteri; order Semionotiformes; family Lepisosteidae; genus Lepisosteus; species Lepisosteus platostomus. The sequence goes on from NC_142624.1 coordinate 34,452,996, forward strand.
AGACACGTTGAGCCTCCAGAACCAGGACCGGACACCCCTACAGACACGTCGAGCCTCCAGAACCAGGACCAGACACCCCTACAGACACACCGAGCCTCCAGAACCAGTACTGGACACCCCTACAGACACACCGGCCCAAGAGAACCAGGACTGGTCACCAAGCAGACCAGAACTGGATACCAAAGGAGTAGAGGTTAATTCTGAGCATCTCTGAGGGGAATCCACTGGTTCTTCCCACATCCGCAGGGGTTCCCTCAGGGCGATCCCTCCCAGGAGTATGTTTTCTGATAAAGGTTAGACTGATGGTGCCTTAGAAGTTGAACTGCACCCATCTGAAACCACACTGCTTCTCTTGTATGCGGCGTGGGCCTTTGTGCAATGAACACTGTATAATACCCACAAAACAGCTCCACTGTTTGTTGAAAGACTAGGTAGTGGTTCACTAGGTATGTAAAGGGAAGGACGTTTTAAGTCTACAGCTAAAGCTCTGCACGTGGGCTTCAACTCTGTGCATACTGCACCCTAATCGAGAGGTCGATTACCCTGTGCACACAGTGAACACTCCCCAGCTCTTGACTACCATATCAGTACAGTTCCTGAAAATGAAACAACCCGTGACGCGCACAGGCAAACACTTCCACTGCTGGAAGAGCACGGGAGGACTATATGCAGTTCACCCAGGGAGTCACAAACTGACTGTGCTAACCGCTGCCTATAAAAGACACGACGTTCAAAACTTAGATCCCCCCTCTGTACATCTTTTGTTTGCTTACTCAGGAGTGAGAGATGCTAACCCCATAATATAAGGGATACATGTTGCATATTCTGTTGGCTCCTGGGTGTTCCCGTCCCAGCTGTACAAGTATTATTGCTGCCACACACCTCTCAGGTCACACACACACACACACACACACACACACACACACACACACACACACACACACACACACACACACACACACACTTCCATCCCCCTGCTTTCGACAGACCCCTGCCAAAGGCAAGGTGGGCCCACAGTGACTCGATGAGGGAGGCTGAGCTGAACAGGGCTGCCCCCTTCATGGCCTTGTTTTTTTAATGAAGTGGACGCGCCCGCTCCCACTCCACAGTCTCACTAAAACGTGCGGCGTTCTCCACGGGGAGGGAGATGAAGTCTGTCTCAAGCTGGACAGGACGAGGGTCCTCTTTGCCCCCATAAACCCATGTGGCTGGCTTCAGCCCTCCAGGAGACGGCCGTCTTATTCCTCGGGGTAAAGAGTGTGCTTCCACGGAGCCGAAGGGTGACGCAAACTGCTCCGACAACAGCAGGAGAGGAACATCACTGCTACCCCGGCCGCTAACAGTCTAACTCTTGAACGCCAGAATCTTAGCATTAAACATAGTTAAAGAGGGGAGTACGTGTGCCTCTGGACCACACAGCTCCCAGTGTGCTCCAAGCACAGCCAGCCTGTTTATTCCCCAGTGGACACTCTGCCCCAGGAGACCTACCTTCTTTCTTGTGGCCATCCCTGGAGCCAGCAGTGCTCGGCGGCAGCACTCCGTTGTCCGTGACGGATCTGTAGTTGGCATCGGACCGGGAACGGCTGTGCCCGCGCTGGAAGGCGCTGGCGCCCGGGTCCTTGGTGTGCGCGGCCAGGTCGTTGGTAGAGCGCGCGCGGCTCCTCTTGCCCTGACACATGCCGAAGATGCTGAAGGAGGGCGCCCCCTTGTGGTCGGCCCACTCCGGGTTGTTGGTGTCGCCCTCCTGCCCCCGGCCCGGCTGCTCCTTGGCCAGCAGCCCCCAGAGCGCTCCTCCAGCCCCGTGGATGGTGCCATTGCTCCGGGGAAGGTTGTTCAGAAAGCCCTCCCGCCCCTCCAGTTCAGAGACCCCCGTCATCCCATAATCCCCCGGCTGCTGGGGCCTGTTCTCCACAGGGCTGTCGAAACAGCGCAGAAAGTCCTCAGTGACCTCCAGGGCTGGGCTGACATCCTCCACCTCCACACCCTCCATCTCCAAGGACCGGAGAGCTGGGAACTGCAACCAGCAGCTCCCTCTATATGGCTGTATGGAGGGAGGGGAGTCTCAGCATCTGCTGTTTACGCAGCCAAGAGTGCGCAGGGCACTGCAGAAGCTCCAGTACTCAATGGTGCACGATCTCAGCAAGGTGAGAAATTCTGCAGTAATATTTTTTGTCCTTAAATGCTGGCAGCAGCTTGAGCCTATTCTTCAGTGTGTTCAAGATGGAAGGCAGTTTTGCTCAGGTTGCTGGGGTCTTATGGCCTGGCCACTTCATCGTACTATGAGCCGGTAAGCACATGCTCTCCTGATGAGGATACGCCAGCAATGGATTTGTAAAATCGGAGTGATCCCGAGCCAGACTGAAATGTGCTCCCCAATCCCCGACAACTCACTGGCACCCTAAACTGGATCTCGGCACATCACATCACAGTGAGGACCTCGCTGGCGTCGCCCATTGATGGGGTGCGACTGGATTAAGCAGCTGGACAGCGTACGCTCAGTAGGCTGCTCCCGGGAAGGGCGAGTGAGGAGATGGAGAGCAGAAAGGATCCTGCAGAAACGAGGACAAAAAACAAACACATTTAAAGTTATCACTTAAACAATCATGGTTTCAAACAAACCCCGAAGAGCTCATTTTCCCTGTAGGTATCAACATTCCCCCCCCAGCCGCCTCCTACTGTCTATGACACTTCTAGGGAAGTTTTCGGTCTCTGAATTTGCCAGGCGGCAAGAGAGCACAGATAATGTATGTGCATCATTTAAAACAAAAAAATGACTTGAGAAGGACTACGCGTTTATGGATTATCCATTCAGTTAATGGAATTCACTGTACCAAAAAATAAGGAATTGCAAAAGCACAGCTAAAAGAATTCCCTTCATTGTCAATGGTTTTCCCAGCACTCCTGGTAACTGAGCCTCTGTGTTGGCAGGTTTCCACTGCTACAGCAAGCCTGCCTCAGGGAAACCATAACCCCTCAGGCTGGTCAGAATGGGATCCTCAGAGCTAGTGGAACGAAAACGAATACAAACGGTTAAAAAGAGACACACCTATGATGATGTTAAGCCCTCCCTAAAGGATACCCTACTTTTAAAGGCATGATGGACATTTAATGGCATAAAATATCATTACTTACATCGCAGTTTCTCTAGTTGTTTTCAAACTCTATCTTTTAACAAAACGTGAGTTCTGCATCGCAATGCAGACCGATTAATAAGTACACACGCAGTACCAAGAGTCTAGGCTAGATGATCTGTCTGAACGCAAGCATCCAGTGGACTGAGCCACAGCCTGTGAGCCTCACTGCTGACGACACCTAACGGCACGTCCCACAGAGCACAGACAGCACCGAGGCTCTGCTGGCACACAGACAGCTGTAGGGGGACTCCCTGCCCATCCTGGACTGCTGCAACACGGCCTCAGTGACAGCCCATTGATTTGCTCACAGCATCCAGGCTGCAGGTCTCTCGCCACCTTCGGTCGATGAATAATTCAGTGTGCATTACGTAAGGGCCAGCCAATCCCGGATCGGCAGCTATATCAGCTTACAAAAAAAAGGGCTCGGGCACGTCCAGGAATCCATGATGGGCTCACAGGCCAGAGCCTGACATCACAGTTTCAAAAACAGCAAGAGGCTGTTGGCCACAACCTGTCATCACAGAGGCCGTTTTGAAAGCCTATTCAAAATTCAGATTTGAATGGGCCTCCCCCATTTTCCTGAATTAATTTTCATTCCAGAAGATTTTTAAGGATGCGTTACAGGAAAGCTCATCCGTCAACATGCAGAGTACTTTACAGTACCTAGGAGGCAGTAAAACAGGGGTGCAATTACAGCAACCTTCACCAAGTGTCACTTTTTCTCCCGCATTGCCCTTTACACCCTCTCTTCACAAACACAAGCCCTCCTTCAGACCCAATCAGAATTATTCTGTCCTGTGCAGTTTTCTGGATGCGCAACAAACTAGGACACAGCCAAGAGGACAGTTCAGCCTTGACATCCGCAGCTTTACACCCAACACTGCAGGTTGACCGGCTGTATGGCAGCCAGGACATTTCATCTGTGTTAATTTACTTAGAACTGCAGAGCTGGTCTGATGGCTAACTGAAAAGTTTTTAATGCGATATGGCTTCTTGGTAGAAGAGCCTGCGTGCAGCAAACGGAGAGGATAAAACTGTTGTCTGCTTTAGTTTCCTGTGGCTGGCCCAGAAGTGGGAAATTTATTTAAGAGGACAGCAGACAAGCTAAGCTTTCCTCAGGGTGGGTATTCGCTGAAGCTGGAGGAAGCTGTCAGTACACATCTGTCACAAAGCGCCAACGGTTGCCAAGACACCAGCTGAGAACTGCATCATGTCTGCTGTTCCACAGTGGGACACCTTTAACACACAAATGTCTCCTGATCACATATAAACAGTTCGTTTGCAGTCTTTTAAAATCTCCATAAGATAAAAAATATCTTCCTGTTTAGTGAATGTTTTACTCCAGTGCTGCATAAATCCTAACCTTTTTTGCTTATCAGGGGCTGATAAATCAATGCCTTATAGACCAAATCTTACTCAGAAGAGACTCAGACAAGTCTGCACTTCCAACCACAGATATGCACCTCACTTTCTGGGTTTCAAGATTGAAGAAAATTCAAGTAAGTTATTGTCCTTCCTGTGCTTAATTTCCTTTGTATAATATCATACTAATTGGTGGAGATTCTGGACCATTTCTTTCTGCTTGTACAAAGAAAACAGGTATTTTAGCACTTCAACACAGAAACCTCTTGGCATTTTATTGTTGATCTCTTGCTACTACAACCTGCACAAGATAGAACTGAAAAACTGGAAAATATGTTTTAAGACAGCAGTAATGCAATCTGTAGCCTGTTACATCAAACTAAATACAACAATCATGTGCATGCCCATCTCCCAGCTGAAGCAAGACCGCGCAAGTTCAAAATGTAGAAAAAAAGGTATGCAGCACAGGGAACGAATAAGACTCCCATTGCACAGCAGTATGATCCATGTCAGGTTTTACAACAGGATGATTCCCTGGGGACCTCCCAGAAACAGGTAGCCCAGAACTACGGATAAATATTCAATTAAGTTTCATTTGTATAGCGCTTTTCACAATGGACACGGTCACAAAGCAGCTTTACAGATTTCCGGGCCTGAACCCCCAGTGAGCAAGCCCAAGGCGACAGTAGCAAGGAAAAACTCCCTCAGACTAAAACAGGAAGAAGCCTTGAGAGGAACCAAGGCTCGGAAGGGGGAGCCTGTCCTCCTCGGGCCGGCACCGGGTTAAATTAGAATAATCACGTATGAGAGTCGTCCGTATTCTATTACACGGTGGGAAAAGTACAGTCATGTATGGTAATCAGGTATGCTTCTATCACTCAAACGAGCCAGATGGACTGACGAGTTACAAATAAACAAGAGTCATTCTAAGGGTTAAGACGAATCTTACACGTACTGTTTTGTTCTATTATCTCCAAGGCTGGAAAAACCGTTCAAAATGAGCACGATGCTTTCAGTCAGCTTACGTACAGGTGTCTGCACCTCCATAAACGGGCTCAAACTGCCGTGTCACACCGAGTTCACATCTTTACTCTCAGCCCGAAAAAGCCCAGTTTCAAACCGTCACGCCGACACTACGCTCTGGAGAGCGGTGGAAGAAAACGGGTACAGACCGAGGAATCGCCGGGCACTTCTCAGCCGAAGCCGCGGACAGCCCGTCCCACACCCTGCGACAGTTACACAAAAACAGCGTGCTCACAGTCCGTTTCCACCCGTGTTACTTAAGACGCTGTTTACAGGGTACTCTGAAGTCGCGGCTGAGGATGTACACAGATCCGGTTAAGTTGGCTATGTCTTACCTGTCATCCTGACCGAGACACACTCTCAAAACCAACAGGGCACGACACACAGAGCAGGGGCAGACCTCTACCGCTTCCCCTCCCCCGACACAAGACTGCGCTGTAACACGCAGATTTGCCCGCTTTAATATTCCCATTTCAACTTTCCATTTTCATCTCTGATATATGCAAAGCCACAACACCGGTCAGGAACGCCAAAGGTTTCTCTCGGGCATGTCGAGCCCTCAGTCAGCATCATCCGTACATAACGACCTTAAATTGGATGGAGCTTCAAAATACTTGGCTACAAAAATTGCAACGCTGAAACCGGCGTTTCAACTGTTCTCTGCTCAGGTGTTCAAGAGTTTTCCAAGTTCTGATAAGCGTTATTAATTCGCTAAATTTCATTAACCGTGACTCACCTGATTCTGTTTACAGTTTCGGTTCCGTCACACAAATCGGTCACCGGGCGCAACAAGAGCTGGCGAAGAAAGGTTCCGCTTTAAAGCTCCACCCGGTAGCGCTGAGCAGGACGATTTATGAGAGCCATCTGTCTTGCTCTTGGTAGGTGCTGACAATACTGCTGTTATACAGCCGTTAGGTCATCAATTTCTACAGGCTTGAAACAATTTCACTATGATCAATTGCTCAAGTGACAGAATAGAAAAATAAATGATCAGCCTTTGAGTTCTTGATATTTGAAAACAATGCTTCATTAGTCACTATCTTGCAAGTGTTTCCAATACTCAGAAGTATGTTGTGATTACCATTAAATTAAAAATAATTAATTAGAAATTCGACTCATGTCTTGAGATTCATGTCTCCCTTTCAAAGGAATGAGCAGACGGTAATTGTCGACTTGCTAAAATTGATAAAAGTCAGATTAACATGCTTTTGATGCTCGCAATTCTCTGGGCCACCGTTTCCATCTTCAAAGCGCTGTCCTGTCTAACTCTGTCCACTGTTCCAGCCGTCTCCAGCCAACGGTATAGTGAAATTGCTTCAATTGCTCACTACAGCCAGGATTAGAGAAGACATTGTATCTGTATCAGCTGCACTGGCTCCAGTTTTAGAAAGATCTCCCCTTCCCAAGTCTGTCAGAGAACTTGAAACCATTTTTCGCGTCCAGGCCCCTCTTAAGACTTTCCTGTTTGAGCCGGGATTGGATGTCTGATCTTGTACAGCACCCTGAGGTGAAATGTGCCTGAAGGCAGTATAGACATTTGTACCGGATTGTATTGTTTGAAATGTCTTTTCTGTACATCTGTCTCTGCTTGACTGCGCTGTTGTCGTGTCGCCAGAGCCTGCCCACGGACACTGGGGGGCCGGGGCTGGAAACCCCACTTGAACGCTGCGTGTGATGAGCTCAGCCGCAGACGTGGGGGCCTCTTCACATGTTGCTAATTCAGACTCGGCAGAATGAGACGCACCCCCCCCCCCGTCACACCTGTACTGGAGCCCTGCAACACTGGGGGGCTCTGATGTCCAGTGAGGCCGGGGCCTGGCCGAGCGGCATGCCCATTCGAACGAGCTTCCACAGCCTTCGCTGTTCCCATCTGCCCCCTGGTTGGCAATGCTGCGTGCAGCTACCCGGAAAAAAAATGCTGCGTGCTGATTTGCTTCCTTGCCAGATTCTGTTAGCCTTTAGATTGGCTTTTCTGGGTCGCTGCCAGCTGCAGGTGCGTTCGTTCTCTGTCTAAACTCTGACCTGAGCGACGCCCCTCATCACCCTTCCCTCTGCCTCTTGTGGAACATCAGCACCAAGGCTGTCACCTGCTGCATCCATGCTACATTGAACTGGCTTCATCACTCTGCTCTCCTCCCCACTGATTGCTGGTGTGGTTGTTATTATTATTATTATTACATCCATTTAGTTCACCCGAGTCTAATGTTGGCCAGGAGAGAGTTTCACGCAGCAAAGAACCGGCTGTTTCATTTGGCAGGAGTCGTCTCCCCCAGCCAGAACGTGAAGCAACTGCCCTGCGGGACCAGAGGAAAACAGACGGCGATCCTCAAACAGAGGCAGGTCTGCTGGTGTCGTCTGTGCGCGTGCAGTGTGTCTACCTGACCTGTAGAGCTCACTCGATGAACTTCAGGGCAGTTTCTCAACATGGAAACAGGGGATAGCTGTCTGTGTTCATGCATGGCTGCCCTGGCCAGGATGGTTGATGGTGTCTTTGAGAGCTATGGGGGTCCACTTCCATTGAAAAAGTGTAGTAAGTACTGCTACCAGTGAAACAGCCCCCAGTGCTTCACACTGGAAAGCCTTGCGCTGTGTGTGAGGCAGGCTGGCCACATTTCCGCCGTGCCCTGTTGTAAATCCAGGCCCCATCAGCATCGGCCTGTTGTCCCCAGAGCGCCGGGCTTCACTCCGGCCTCCTCTGTCTCAAGCCCTCCTTCCCGCAGTCACTCTCTCACGCGCACACTCACACGGCTTTCTCTCAGGCTCCTTGAGGCCCGCGCAGATAAATGCTCCGATTGTTCCCTGAAGCTGCGCGAGAGAAGAGCGCTGTGGAGCGCTGTGGAGCACGGCCCCCCCCCCCGAGCCCCGTCGCCATGGCCACTGCCGCCTGCGCCCCTCCCGCACACATCGCCCCCCCCCACCCGTCCGTGGGTGTCGTATCGAGACGGTTCGGGCTGGGGGCGCGGGAGTGAGGAGCCCAGGGGGCGCTGGCGTGTCCACCCGAGCCGACGGCCCCTGGTCGCCCCCCCCCACCCGAAGAGAGACATTATTCAAGCCCCCTTTCAGGCCGGGGGAAGAGAGACAGAGCAATTATCCCCAGCGCTCAGCAGAAGCCCCCCACCACCACAGACCCCCTCGCTCATTGTCTTCGTTTGTTTAGAAAGCCGCGCTAATGAAGGAGGAGGGGCGATCGGCTAATGGCCTCAAATAAGTTCCTCTCTGGACCATTGTCCGGGGATAATGGCTTTATGAGTCCCAGCTGTAAACTTGCAGATACCATATTGTTCCTGACCTACATAGAGCCCCATGTGAGCCCCCCCGAAATGCTAATCTGTCCTGCAAACCCTCTTGTCTGCTCTGAGAGTCAATTAACAGAGTCAGTGGATAGGCCGCCATTGAACTGCTGGGGGAAAAGAGGAAGGGAAGTGTCTTTTCTAGGAAAAAAGAAGTATTACGCTGTAAAAAAAAAGGGAACCTTGATGCGTTTTTATAAAGCCAGTATTATCTTTTTTTTAAGTTATCCTTTCCAGCGGCTGCTGTTGCCAGGGTTGGGGAAGAGTCCCCAGCAGCGATGTGGACTGAGGTCCCCAGGTCAGATTCCAGCAGCACCAGGCTCCACAGAGGCTGCACGAGCGACACCATCGCAGAGCAGGGCCACAGAGAGCCACAGAGGGCCACAGAGGGCCCAGTGTGTCCCAGGTCGGGAGCAGGAAAGAGAGAGACACGTCTTTGCACCCAGGGGTAGGAAGGTGTGCCTGAAACTGCCCCAGCACTCCACAGACGCTGAGCCACCCGGAGTTGCTGGGGATTGGGCGGTCTGAGGCTTGCTGACCACCAGACAGGTCAGACGTGCCGGTCGGCATCACCTTATCCGTAACGATCCCCGAGGACAGGGAGCGCCGGCCGTCTCCAAGAACACTCGCTTCATGTCTTCCCTGGTGCGGCCTGCGTTCCTGTTCTTCATCACCATCGTCTTCCTCGCGCCGTGAATGGTGGGGACTCTCGGAGCCGGGGCGGGGGGGGGGGTGGGTGAAGCCCAGACACAAGATGGCCTGAGCAGTCAGGCCTTAACCAGGGGAGAGTCGAGCCTGTGGAAACGAGAGCCTGTTCCAACAGCCGAGTCGCCGTGGAGCGAGGAAGGGGCCAGCTGAGGAGCTCTCTTCTTATTTTAGTCTCTCTTTTTCTCCCCCCAGGGTTTCTGATTATACACTACCGCGCTGATTACTAAATGATTATTGTGTTTAAGGACAGCAGTCCTTTCATCTGGCCTGGGGTTTTCATGTTCTCTCCTCTTCAGCACAAAGGACCCTGCTACCTCTGTTAGTTCGCTTTTGATGAGGAGACCAATTGTTTGTCTCCATAGAAACGGCCGCGAGCCGGCTCCGATCCCGAGCAAGGTGCGGGCTCCGGGAGAAAGTTGCAGGAATGAAGACGGGGGACTTCGTCAAGGGAGCCCATCGCCTGCCAGGCGCCTCCCGGAAGAAACCGCCCGCGCCCCGCAGCACCCCGTTCCCCCCCACGGACACCTTTCCGCGGTTTTTACTCTTCCCTGTCGGACGCCTTCATCCAAGGCGACCCGCTTTCTGCAGCGTGAAAGCCGCGCCGACTCGCAGGACGTCAGCCACACGGAGCAGCGCTGAAGAAGGCGGGTTGGCAGGGACCCCCCGGTGCACACGGAAGAGTCAAAGTCTGGGGCACTCCTGCCCCCCTCTGGGCGCTGGGTCAGCGCTCCAGCGAGACAGAAGAAGGGCCGGTGAAACCATCACCGCAGCTCGCTCTTCCTCTCCGCGGGTCCGGCGGCTCAGTCTGCACCCCGGGGAGCTCAGGAGTCAATGCTTTAAAATGCTTTAATACGCGGAGAGTTAGATAAGGATGGCCGGCCTGTTATCACCTCGGACTTCTGTCCGAAACGCCCTTATTCACGAAGGAACCGAACAAGATTAAGTTAAGCAGAGCGGGGTTTGGACAGTCACGAATGTCAGGGAAATATTCCTGGTTCTGCCCTTCAGAGACAGAGAGAGGGGGGAGGCCGGGAGTTACTGGCAGGGCAGAGCAGACGCGGGCCGGCCCGGACGCCGCAGCCCTGTCCCTCGCTGTCTCTTTAAGAACCGGTGTCTCATCCTCTCCCCGTGTCGACACGAGGTATTGTTTTGGGATCGCTACCTGTTCAGCCCACACACTCACACACGCTCGCCCGGCCGCATAGCAGCGGAAAACAGAAATCACAGACCCCATTGAGCAGTAATGATCCTGCCTTTCAACAGCACAATAATCTCCGCGCTGCGCCGACTGGCAAATGAGACTCCCATCTTCTAGGCAAAATCCAATTACGTCTGGACAATAGCCGCTGCATAAAAGCTTTGATACTGATTAGGACGTTTTGCCTTTATCACAGACCCACGTGCTTCCACTTTCCGCAGGTCCCTGTAGATGGATTTCCAGATTACCCAGTGGGCATCATGCACAACGTGAGCGCGAGCTAGCCACCCATCAGTGTTACACCACGCTCGCGTTTGCCTCTCCACGCGCTCTGCTCTAGTAAAAGGGTCTTTCAAATGCTTAGAACACGCAGCATCTAAGGCAGCCAAACCTACACTTTCTGGCAGGTTGGGTATTTTCCGGTGCAGGTGATCTAATTAAACAATAAGGAATGATGAATGCAGCACTCCGGTCCAGGCACAGAAAAGCAGAGGCAGCTGGGAACGCTCAGTGAAGTTGCCCCCCCCCACTACAGACAGCACAAACGATGAAACCCACCTCATTCGTTAGTGCTACATTTGTGTCGTTGAAAGTAGCGTTTATGCTACTTTCGTTTCCGAGATATAGCGCCTTGTTTTTTGGGGTCGTGGCGTCACTCAGCCCCCCTACAATGTCGTAGGGGAACCGGACCGGTCTCAATCGTTAGTGCTGTGTTTGTGTCGGGTTGTGCCGTTGAAAGCAGCGTTTGTTTTGCTTTCGTTCCCGATATATAGCGCCTTGTGTTTCCGGTGATCACGTGACCATGCACGGTGACCTCCAGTGACCCCGTCTGCCGAGTTCAAGCGTCTGTTACCGGTGCGAGAGTAACAGTCTGCAATTGTGTTCCTCTATTTGCCCGGGTGGGGGGCGGCGGTGGATTGTGCATTTGATATCAGTGTCTTGTGTGCGTTTGTGTGAGCAGGAAAATTAAATTATTCACGAATATCATATACCCTAATCAGAAGAGTTGCGGGTGTAGTCTCAAAAAGCGAACACTAACAAACATTTGCATATTCTTGCCAAGAGGCTTTAACGAGCACGTCTTAATACTTCGTAGCGGTGTGCTTTTTTAAAAATCTGAAGTGATCAGTTTCTCACTCCTTCTTAAATAAACACGCGCACCAAGGGACGTGTAAAGATTCGACCCGTCAGTCGAGCTACGTGTTCAGATTGAATCTGCAACTTCACAAACAACAAGACCGCTGCTGAACTATTTATGCAAAGCACATACGTCAACGTGAAAAAGAACCAGGGTGTTTTTAAGAGCCACTAAGTGCAAGGTTGTCGCGGGTAGTAAATAACACATCCGAAAAGCAACACTGGAAAGTCCACTGTCTCACACCTGCGGACCGCGGCAATATTGGAAACATATTTTTTATTTTCACAGAACAGAAGTGAACATATATCTGAATTCTTTAATAAACTGTCATTATCCGTGTGTTTGTATTTACAGGGGTCTTATGCGAGAAACATGAAACATGAGCTCACAGTCCTTGTATCTGTGTGTTTCCGGCCAGTCCTTGGTGTAGAATACACCGGGAGGGCACACCTGCCCTCTGAAGACACAGGTATGGGTGCCTGTGTTACATCCTCAGGTGAAGTCGAGTCGTCTGCAGTCTGCAACGTAAAGACTCAGACATGTTTGCTTGTCCTGCTCCATGAAGTTGCCCACCCGCCCGTCGAACAGCACAAACAACGAAACTCACTGCAGTCGTTAGTGCTGCGTTTGTGCCGGTTTGTGTCGCTGCAAGTAGAGTTTGTGCTGCTTTAGTTTCCGAGATATAGCGCCTTGGGTTTTCGGGTAATCACGTGACTACAAGGAAGTTTACAGGTACCAACAAACTCGTTACTTGAACTCCTGATTGTGATGAAAACAATGGGGGCAATTTGTTTTCCGAGTCTGTCTGGTCGGGTGGGTTGGATGTTTCAATATATTTCAATATAGCGCCTTCTTTTCCTGGCTGTGAGGTCACTCTGTGCGTACAAAACAGCAAAGTCACGACCTCCAGATCTTTCAGTTGTGATCTTTTGATCAGTTGACCCCAGACTTTGCAGCCTTTACACGAATAAACAGTCTTACATTTAGAGAGGGGTTACTATGTTAGTTCATTGGGTAAGGTGTTTTCTTTTAATTTTTAACCATGTTCTCGAAAATGTTTTTCTTGTGTACTCCTTTCATTGGTGAAGAGACACCAGTTTCCAAATTACCGCTGGTACAACACGAGAGCCCATATTCACATTTTTAGGTATTAGTTTCAAGATCGATATAATTTAACAATAAAAAACAAACTTGAAAGCACGAGCATAATAATATAATGATCATAGACTTTACATTTCTATTCATTTTTTAAGTACAAAGCAGAAGGTGTTTCCCCTACCTTAAATATACGTTTAAAATTGTTCAAATACCATGTATTCATTACAGAAAGCAACGGGAAAAACGGTATTTTTAAAATACATAAAAAAGTATTTATTTCGAAGAGTGAGGGACATTGTGAATCAATAAAGACGTTAAAAAAAATAAGCCGATGCATTTTAAACATAGATTCTCATTGACAGTAAACAAGCCGATCCACCTGGCGCTGCTCGCTTGAACAGCTCTCAGACCCGTGATTGGCTAAACTGAATTGCTCGGATCGCGATTGGGTGAAGAGTGAAAATCGACACTCTGATTGGGTACAGCGCCACAGCGGAAGTTCCGAGAACATGTAGATACACAGGTGATGGATGTTCTTCTTGGTCCAAATACTGTAGCCCCGGTTAACCGTGTGTGCTGTATGAGCACGCTGGATATAAAGTAATACATTCATTGGTTTCCAATTACTGATCAGTCTAAGAGAAGTCGTACTGAAGTCAAAACTGAATAGCAGACAAAGAATGTCATGGCATTCACAGCGCGTTCACGACTCCGATAGCATGTCACGATTGGAGTGTGCGCATCACGAACACATCCCGATACCCATTGCGACTGGCGCATCACTGTCACTGCGCCACTGTCGCGATATGACATACCCCATCAAAACGCTCCGCCCCCATGTGCGACATAGAGCCCGCATATCGCGATATGGCTTACCCCGATAAAACGCCCCGCTCCCATGTCGCGACATGGAGCCCGCATATCGCGATATGGCGCATATGGCATACCGCATATGGCGTACCCCCGACAAAACGCCCGCCCCCATATCGCAACATGGAGCCTGCATATCGCGATATGACACACCCCGGCAAAAAAGCCCCACCCCATGTCACGACATGAAATGCCCTATATCGCGATTTGATATGCCCAGCCTAAACGCCCACCCCCCATGTCGCGACATGGAGTGCATATATCGCGATAGGACATACCCTGACAGGAAATGCTGACCCCATGTCGCGACACAAAGTCCATATATAGCGATATATCATGTCCTCATATGAGACCTTTGTTGCGACAGCTGTGCCAGAGTGGCATGGAAGCAAGGCGCCAGTCGTGATATACACTGCCGCGATATACATTTTTTTTATAATGTTTCTTTATTAGCCATATACAATTTCTTGCATTAGGAATTTGTCTTTTTCGCATATCCCAGCTTTTCTCCTTGGAGACACAGACAGGGAGAGAAGCTTGTGGTCAGAGCGCAGGGTCTGCCATTGTACAGCACCCCTGGAGCAGTTGGGGTTAAGGGCCTTGCTCAGGGGCCCAACGGAGTAGGATTCCTCTGCCGGCCGCGGGATTTGAACCGGCAACCTTCCAGTCACAGGCGCAGATCCTTAGCCACAGAGCCACCGCGATATACATGCGATATACATGGGGTCCCTATCATGACATGCTGCAGAGGTCTTGTCGCGATGGTATCCCACAGTTACGCGTTTGGCAACAGCGTGTTACGGTAGGGAAAGTAAAGGAGAACGTGCCTTAGAAAATAAAAAGCATATATCTTACAATCTCGGTGATTTTACATACATTACAACCACAGGTTTATGTCAAAGATGGTAAACTTGTTGGGATGCGTCATGTCTTATTATTATTCACATCTAAGGAGGCTCATATGTTTATGGATATTGATTGTCTTTAAAATGTTAAGGGTACGAGCTAAACTGTAACAGACGCTTGAACTCGGCAGACGGGGTCACTGGAGGTCAAGTCACCGTGCATGGTCACGTGATCACCGGAAAGCCAAGGCGCTATATCTCGGGAACGAAAGCAGCACAAACCGGCACAAACGTAGCTCTAACGAATGAGGTGGGTTTAATTGTTTGTGCTGTCTGTAGGGGGGCCAGGTTCACGGAGCTTCCAGGGAATTCTGATCCCGTCTGGGATTCACAGCAGTCTGTACTCCGCGAGTGACCCGGCCCAGGGAATATGCCCTTTTAAGGCAATTGTCTGGGAACGTAGCCGGAGTTCATCAACTGCATGTGAAGGGAAGACGTCATGTCCTGTAAACTACTCGATTTCAGTTTTTATTATTGTTATAGCTAAACAGTTTCTTCTTCGCGCGTCCCAGAAGAAATTCGGATTGCCGCGTTCAGCAATGGAGCAGGACAGCACGCGGGCGCCCCCTTGAGGAAATGTACGAGATCACTACACGACTGCCCAGATACTGTACCAACACCGCACGATCGATAGCTTTGCTGTTGTAAATGTGATGGTCATTTTTTTTTATTACTTTGGCAACACTTTAATGTACCTGCCATGCCAATAAAGCTGACTGAATTTGATTCGGGTTGTCTGCAGGAAAGCGGAATTTCACGGTCCTGTCAAACTCATTCAGACACAATGCGGTATTTTTGCCGGCTGCAGCACTTGAGCGCATGCAGGAGCAATTCGCCCAGCTCGAGAGCTAAACGTGTAAGAAGTAAAAACGTACAGATAAATCCAATGAAAAAAAATAACATACAGCGGCTCCTCTTTTTGTATGACCAAAAACCAGAATCGGGAGTTTAACCCTTCCCATGAAGTGTTGTGTACAATATAGAAATGGCTTAACGTTGAAGCCTTCACGGTGCTGTGCTGCCCTCTACAGCCTGTCAGGAGAAATGAAGATACTGGAACACAAGCCTCCGAGACCCGTTTATTAACATTGGGGCACCTGGGGAAAAGATGACAACACGGACTGCAGAATCAGGATTACCGGGCTAAAGGTGCCGCATTATACAGGACACAGGTGGTAGAGGAGGGAACGGTCAGCTCTGAGAACATCCGCACGAAACAGCAGCATTTAAACACTTCATACCATGAGGTGAACAGCAGTACAGTTTCATTCGCTGGACCTAGGAAAACGAAAACAAATCATCCCGGATAACGACCTGCAACCAGATGTTAAAACCCGACTGCTTCTTCAAAGGCATCACTAAAAGAGCTGGACTACGCCGAGATCTGCTACAGATCTTTTCTTTCCTGGACAACTGAAAAGAAGCAACGGACACTACAGATCCGGACTTCACCTGGAATACCGGAAAGAGCTGTCACAGCCGAGGAACTGGCGCAAAGGAGAGCCAGAGAAGTAAAAATCGGGCTTCCCTTGAAACAGGAAAATTACCCAAGAAGTCCCGCTTAAAAAAAAAACAACCGGAAAAGTAAACGCACCGCTTTTGCTGAAGAACGACCAACCATGACCAACCCTGGGTGTCTGTCTGCACAGGTGGTGGCGCGGTGCTGTCTTCGGGGAGGTCAGAACACAGCGGGCGTGACTGGTCTCACTGGCCAGTGCCCGTCTGTGGAAGTTAAAACTGCCGCAGGTCCCGAAATCAAAACAAAATGACAAAGGGCCACCCGCAGGGACCCCTGGGAGGCCTGCTCTTTTCCTCCTCCTGGCCCCTGCGTGCCGTTTTCCTGCAGCTCCAGTCTGGAGCGGACACGGTCACCCCTGAACCCGGACCGCTCCCGGGCGAAAGGCGTGACAGAGGAAGCAGGAAGAGGCGATACCCCGAGCCTCGGGCAGGCAGGACGAGCGATTAAAAGAGAGGCCTGACCACGCTCGCGCGTTACTACGGGAACGCAGTCTTATCGCGCGGGGGTGGCAGGTACGAACCCCCAGAGGGGAAAAGGTGTCACAGGTGCTGAGTAAGTGGAGACGCGCAGGGGGAGCAGGGGGCTGTGCCCGATAGAGAAACACTGATTCAGGATTTGGGGCGAATTCGGAATGGCGGCATGGTTTCCGTTTGGGGTTGGGATGGAAATAGCACCCAGTAAGCAGGCAGGAGTACTCCTTTAAAAATGTCACAGTGTTCTTCCCTTGGAGGAAACAGAAACTATTACAGACAGGTTAAGCTGGGATGGTGGGCATTTTGTTATGTGGCCACTCGTTCAGCCCCCCCTCAGGGACCGGGGCTCAGCGTGCACGAGTCCGGACTCTCTGTGGGCGCGTGCTGCCTCTGCACCCGGGCTCCCGCGCCACTCGGAGGACATGGGCGTGTGGCCCAGGTGTGTGTGTGTGTGTGTGTGTGTGTGTGTGTGTGTGTGTGTGTGTGTGTCCATCCTGGTGAGCAGGCTCACAGTTTGGGCTGGCTCGCCATTTTTGTCTTCAGGTTCTCCGCCAGCTTGTCCAGGAACTCAAAGGTGTTCAGGTAGTCGGACCGCTGCACGCTGCAAATGGAAAGATCGGTCAGTGAGGACAGCACCTCAGAGTTTATCACCACACCACATACCACACCAGACCATACAGAAGGTGTCAAAAAGACAGACGAACCTCCCTGTTTTATCATCTAGTGTTGAACAGCTCTGGGTTATAGGCACGGAAGCCATGATCCAGGTTAAAACACAAATGTCACATGGGTAATGACTGGACAGCGCAGACAGACGCAGCCAGACAATGCTACAAGACGGGCTGTGCCGACAGCACCAGCAGCTGGACAGCGCCGAGATCACCAGCAGCTGGACAGCACCAGCAGCTGGACAGCGCCGAGAGCACCAGCAGCTGGACAGCACCAGCAGCTGGACAGCGCCGAGAGCACCAGCAGCTGGACAGCGCCGAGAGCAGGAGCCCGACAGTGTGGTACAGCAGTGGTGGGCGGGCGGGCGAGGGCAGACGGAGGGTGTGTCCAGGTGACTCACTTTGGCAGCCCCTTGATGCAGGCGGCCAGGTCCTTGGTCATGAACCCGGCCTCGATGGTCTCGACGCACACGGCCTCCAGCGCCTGGCAGAACGCGCGCAGCTCGGCGTTGCGGTCCAGCTCCGCCCGGTGCGCCAGCCCCCGCGTCCAGGCGAAGATGGAGGCTAGGAGGGCAAGACGAAGAGGGACAAGGCCGGCTTTCTGAGAGGAGCTACTGCAGGCGCGCGGGAGGCCGGAAGGACCGGGGCGGGCGGCAGAGAGAAAGAGAGGAGGCTCCGGCCCTCACCGATGGGGTTGGTGGACGTCTCCTTGCCCTGCTGGTGCATGCGGTAGTGCCGCGTCACGGTGCCGTGCGCTGCCTCGGCCTCCACTGTGCGCCCGTCGGGGCACACCAGCACACTCGTCATCATCCCCAGGGACCCGTAGCCTGCAGGGGGGGGGACGCAAACCATCAGCACTGAGCACCCCAAGTCCGAGTACCAGCCCGAGGGGCACCTCGTGAGCAGCGCAGCCACCCCACACCAGGACAAGGAAAGGCAGCAAACTCCATCGGCAACGAACGGGTATGGATCTTTCTCGGGAGGCTCGGGTGTTTCTCCGCCCATGGGGAAAAGTGGAAGTACACATGGAGCACAGCTCCTCCCCGGGCTGCGGCGCTCAGACAGCCAGATCCAGGTTATTGCTGCTCCCAGTTACAGCAGAGCCTAGATCCTCCCCCCCGCCCCCATCATTCAGCCCAGGGGGGCTGGGGACGGGAGGAAAGTGTATCACCTTGTGCGGACCTTCTCTCCGGCGGGCACAGCTGGGCTCAGGTGCATCCCCGCAGTGGGGAAAACGAAGGCACATGCCTTGCTCGTCTCCTGGACGGAACCCTGCCCGGCCCGGGAGTCTCACCCTGTGCCACGGAGTCAGACTGCACGTCTCCATCGTAGTTCTTGCAGGCCCAGATGAAGCCGCCCTCGGACTTCATGGCCTGGGCCACCATGTCGTCGATCAGCCGGTGCTCGTACCAGATGGCTTTGGCCTCGAACTGGGCCTGGTACTCCCTGCAACAAGCGCAGAGCTCAGTAAGACACAGCCGGGGCTCCACCAGCACGACTCCCTGACGAGGAGCCGTGAACGAGGAAGACGGGGGAGGTCTAACCACTGGGAATGAGGAAGGAAAGGGAGGTCTCTTTAATGCAGGTGAGGTAGGATTTTCTAATGACTGAATGAGGAAGAGGAGGGAGATGTAACAGCTGTGAATGAGGAAGAGGGGGGATGTCTTTCCAACAACTGTGTATGAGGAAGAGGAGGGGGGTGTGTGTGTGTGTGTGTGAAACAGTGCAAAAGGTTCTTAATAACAACAAAAACAAAAAAGCTTTAAGACAAAGCCCTGCACCCTGCAACACCATGTTTGAAAACGCCAACATTCCCGAAGCTCAAAATCCTTAAAACCCGCCGACTGGAGCAGCACCAGGTCTGGGGGGAGCTAGCAAGGCAAGCAGAGGGAAACCCGGCCACAAGCCCGACCATACTTCTCGTAGATCTCCTGGAAGATGTCCTTGAAGCGGCCATCGTACTTCTTCAGGATGGTGTTCTTGGTGCTGAGGTACAGCGGCCAGCCCTTGCTCAGCGCCATCTGGAAGGAGCTGTGAGCGAAGTCCCTGATGGACTTGTCCGTGTTGTACATGCCCAGGGCCACGCCCCCACTTCCTGTCACAGGCACACCAGCGGAGACAGAGGAAACGCTTGTTGGTTCACATCGCACACTGTGTGTCCACACTACGTCTCTATCCCACTGCAGTGTGCATCCTCAACAGCTAGCTCTGCAATGCCTCAGACTGAATACACACTTGCACTATGCAATTTTGCATGGTCTACCAGCTTTTTTTTCTTCATTATTACATAATTATTGTCCCACAACACATTTATGGTTCTGTTATTATTTATTATGCGTGTAATGTACTGTCTACACTGTGTGGCGTTGTCTGCTGTACTGTGTGTCCCCAGAGAGCAGTGCAAATAAGAACTCCAATGTACATGTACGTATGGCAATAAACTCCTCTACCACTCTGTGTGCTGATGCACCCACACCAACAGACGGAACAAGGCCTTCACGGATCTCTCTTGCACACGCACAGCCAGGGGTGTTCTAGCCGTCTCGGAGCGCCGGAGCTCCGCTGGGCGGGAGCGGCGCTGTCTCGGAGCGCCGGAGCTCGGCTGGGCGGGAGCGGCGCTGTCTCGGAGCGCCGGAGCTCCGCTGGGCGGGAGCGGCGCTGTCTCGGAGCGCCGGAGCTCGGCTGGGCGGGAGCGGCGCTGTCTCGGAGCGCCGGAGCTCCGCTGGGCGGGAGCGGCGCTGTCTCGGGTAGACTCTTTCCACAGCAGCTCTTGCCCGTACCTTGAAAGTCGTGGACCACAAACATGAGGGGCTCTCCTCCGTCCTTGGGTGTGTACTTCATCTCCACGCGGCCGGGCCCGGGGACCACGAAGTCCGTGGCTTTGTACTGCAGGGCAACAGGGGACGGGAGGGCTCTTACAGCAGGAAAGATGGTACAACCGCACACTCCCCAAATACGAAGGAAACCGAGGCCACAAATCGAGGTACACCTCGGAGCTGGCCTCACGGTGCACCTGGCACCATCAGGACTTTCTTCTGTCCCTGAGAAGAGCGATCAAAGAGGCTTGCTCTCATGGACCTACGACGACATCCGTGACGCCTCTCACATTGACACGCTCACTCTTTCAAATTGAGCGTGAAGGACGGGAGGAAAGTGTATCACCACCTACAGGCCGAAGCGCGCACAAGCCCGCCGCTGTGACTGCGATGCCTGAGCGGCAAGAGGTCGGATCGCGCTTCCCGATTTCAGGCTCGGGGAGGCGGAGAGTGGTGGGGGAGACCTGCTCCTGGTCCCAGCTCGGGCGCCTCCTCAAGCAGCAGGTTACACAACAGCCCGATTGCAAAAGAGCGTCGGGGACTCAAGCGCACAATCCCAGTTAGACCTTTGAGATTATTGCGCACGTCGGCCTTGAAAACCGAGAGTCTGCCAGGCCAGAGCCACAGTCTAAAGGGCACTTTTGCTAACAGCAGCATTGCACCTCACCTTTGCTTTGGTACAGGTGTCACGTGACGTTTAGTTAAATTAAAATGTCACTTATTAAATTAAAATGACAGTTATTAAAACTAATAACGTGCCCTCGCTGTGCTGAACAGACTCACCCCACATGTGGCTGCAGCCAGCCCCCTGTCTGACAGGACACTGAGTGACACACACAGGCCAAAGGGAGGGGGGGAGGAACAGAGAAGGTGCCCCCCAGAGACAGGACAGCGAGCAGAGAGAGGAGACGGAGAAGGTGCCCCCCAGAGACAGGACAGCAAGCGGAGAGAGGAGACGGAGAAGGTGCCCCCCAGAGACAGGACAGCGAGCAGAGAGAGGAGACGGAGAAGGTGCCCCCCAGAGACAGGACAGGGAGCAGAGAGAGGAGACGGAGAAGGTGCCCCCCAGAGACAGGACAGCGAGCAGAGAGCGGAGACGGAGAAGGTGCCCCCCAGAGACAGGACAGCGAGCAGAGAGTGGAGACGGAGAAGGTGCCCCCCAGAGACAGGACAGCGAGCAGAGAGCGGAGACAGAGATGGTGCCCCCCAGAGACAGGCCAGCGAGCAGAGAGACACCAGTGGGGTACCTGGTCTCCATGTGCGTGCCTCCCGATGATGATGGGCTTGACCCATCCGGTGACGAGCCGCGGGATATTTTTGCAGATGATGGCCTCCCGGAACACGGTGCCGCCCAGGATGTTACGGATGGTGCCGTTGGGCGACTTCCACATCTTCTTCAGGTTGAACTCCTCCACCCGCTTCTCGTCCGGCGTGATGGTGGCGCACTTGATGCCCACGTTGTAACGCCTGACTGCCTCGGCGGCCTCCACCGTCACGCGGTCCTCCGTGGCATCGCGGTTCTCGATGCCCAGGTCGTAGCTGCATCGGTGAGAGACACACGGCCGATGGTTTACAACACGACGCACGCTCCGGGAGACATTCCGAACCGCATGCTTCAGGATTCGCTTGCGCAGAGAAGGGTCTGTCCTCCCCCTCGAGCCACAGTCACTCCTGAATTTCAGAAAGCAGCTGCAGAAACGCAAGATCCGCACATATCCAGGAAGCGATTAAGTAAATGGCTTTTATCCATTATTATTATTAATCCCCATCCTTGTCGAGTTCAGCGATTGACATGTGTGCCCTTTCTAAGGTGAGTTTGCGTTCTTTTAGTCAGCCGCCAAATCACCCTGCAACTCACACAACTGGTAACCCCATGAAGCAGGTGTGAGCCTGGCCAGTACCTGGAGACCTCCTGGGAAAACTGAGCTTGCTGCTGGAAGGGGTATTAGTGGGGCCAGTAGGGGGCACTCACCCTGCAGTCTCTGTGGATCCTAATGCCCCAGTACAGTGATGGGGGCACTATACTGTAAAAAGGTACTGCCCTTTGGATGAGACATAAAACCGAGGTCCCGAGTCTCTGTTACATATCCCAGGGAGTTTCGCAAAAAGAGTAGGGGTGTTATCCTGGTGTCCTGGACAGATTTCCCCCTGGCCTTTAGCAATCATGGCCTCCTAATAATCCCCATCTCTGAACTGGCTCCATCACTCTGTTCTCCTCCCCACTGAGAGCTGGTGTGTGGGGAGTGGACTGATGCACAACGGCTGCTGTCTCATCATCCAGGTGGGGCTGCACACTGGTGGTGGTGGAGGGGATCCCCATTAACTGTAAAGCACTTTGAGTGGAGTGTCCAGAAAAGCACCGTATAAGTGTAAGGAATTATTGTTATTATAGTATTACAACTTCCTTTTATCTGTAATACATTACGCGGTGTGTGAGGGGTGCGCTACACAGTCCCTGCTGCACAAACACACCAAGCTTCACGCACAACAGCCTCAAACAAAGGCTGGATACATTTGGATAAAAACTTGGCATAAAAAGGGCATCACACCCAAAACAAAGATGGGCTTGTTTTACAAACCTGCACGACAAATACTTCTTGGGACAATGAGCACAGACCACGAGATGAGGGAAAGGCCCTCTGGCAGGGTTCCTAAAGTAAAGACCTTTAGCAAAGGAAAATGCACAGACTGGAAAAGCAGAGGTTCACAGGCCTGGCCATGCGGGACCCCTGCGTCTTCTGCTTTTTTATGCCAAGTGAGATGCACTAACTAGGCTTATTGAACCTGAAACATTGAGCTAAAATCCGCTTTCCAGACTGGGTGGGCCACTGTAGCACTGAGAATGCTAATGACCAGAGTGTTAGTCACACCCTGTCTGTCCAGTAGTGACCAATGGCCAGTAAGGAGCCGTTTAAAAAGCTGGGCACATTTCAAACAAATGACAACAATCACAGCACCAGGTCTAGAACAAGTGATAACATTACTCCTATCCCGGAGTCCATGCACTGGCTTCCGTTCAGGTTTCATGTTGCCTTCAAAATCTTCAACTCACCTATAAGGCTCTGCATGGCTTGGCACCTCAGTCTGTCTTACTGTCATACAGTTCTCCACCTCACAACCTTCATGCCTCTAATTCTGGTCTCCTGTCTGTTCCCCAAGCCCGTCTACACTCTGTGAGCAACGGGGCCTTCTCCTGCTGCTGTCCCGAGCTCTGGAATTCTATTCCCAAGGATATCAGAGAGCCACCTTCCCTGAGTGCATTCATATCAAGACTCAAAACCTTCTTCTTTGAGTTAACTGGTTCTGTGTCTGCCCCTCTGCTATCATACTGTATGCCAACCCCTTACTGTAATTGTGTAATTCTGCTATCTCCAATCATTGTGTCTTTTTTTTTTACTGTAAAGTGCTCTGAGAAGCCACTTTTTAAAGGCACTTTATAAAATAAAACATTTATTATTACTCCTACTACTAATACGGCTCCATAGGCTCCTTTGTGTGGAAATTATGCACCTAGAGGACTGCATATCTAAAACTAAGACCGACTTGCAGATAAGAAAAACAATCAGCCAATTTAATTCACTTAATGAGCAGCTCAGCTTGAGAACAAGGAGCAGGAGCAGGGCTGAGAAACAGTGCTGTAAGACATGTGCGCTGATCAGAGCCCTCACCCCCCCCCCCCACGACCTTTCACCCACTTCCCCCCTCCCCCCCCCGCTCTCGTGACAATGGCGACGCTCTTCCAGCGCCATGCCCTGCCGCCCGCTGCTTGAAGATTCAGCGCAACGCAAAAACAAACACGCGATTCAGGCGCAATCTCACAGAGACGCATTGCGCCATCTGCAAGAAAAAGGGGTAAACTCAGTTGCTTATTGACGCTAATAACAAGTCCCACTGTGGCAGGGATCACCGGTGCATTTTGGAGGCGAACAGGGGTGTACAGGGCTCCCCTCCTTGAGGGATGAGTCCCGCAGCTCGAGTTTTTATCGGGCTGGTGTGTAACATCACCCCGCAGCTCCACAGCATGAGGGGGCTGGTTAAACAGACTGGGTCCAGTCTGACGAGTCCACCAAGCTGGGCGATCCGAGTGCAACCTTTCTCACAATGCAAAAAAAAACCCCAACGCTGCTGGCAGACCATTTGACGGAAGCAGGCCTGTTTACCGGTTGAACGCCGGATAAAAAGAACAAGGAGCCTCTGTCTTTGGCCATGGACCGTAAAGACAGAAATCTTCATATCCTTCGGTATGGGTTTATCCTTACAAACTGGGGGTGAAAAACTTGTTCTTCTGCCCAGACAAGAGATCCAAAATCTCCCTGGGAACGTCAAAATAACTGGAAGGGAAACGAGCTCAGGAATCTCTTGGTTATCTCAACTCGCAGTACTGATGCACAGGATTAGACAGCACACCCATATCAATGTCCAGCACGAAAGATTGTATCAGAGCTGTTGAGCCTAACAGCATTAACAGTGAATGGCAGAGTTATTAAGGAATTTATGGAGTTCTGTGGATCATTAGAAAGTAGCAGGACTCATCGAGAAGTGTCAGATCACAAAGCCCGACGTGCCGGTGTCAGCTCGACTCCAGCCCGGTTCCGAGCCCGGCTCCAGAAGCGGACCCTAAAATCTGTTTGGGTCCTAATGCCCCAGTACAGTGACATATTTTACTATACTGTAAAAGACATAAAAACGATATCCTGAGCCTTTGTGGTCACTTCACGGCAGGGTATTACCCCGGCATCATGGCCAAATTCCCCCCCTGGCCTTTACCAGTCATGGCCTCCTAATAATCCCCATCTCTGAACTGGCTTCATCACTCTGCTCTCCTCCCCACTGAGAGCTGAAGTGTAGAGATTGTACTGGTGCATCATCCAGGTGGGGCTGCACACTGGTGGGGGTGGAGGGGATCCCCATTACCTCTAAAGAGCTTTGAGTGGAGTGTCCAGAAAAGCCCTATATAAGTGTAAGCAATTATTATATATTATTATTATTTTCACGCATTTCACTGGGCTCCGCACACATGACGAACACAACTCTCCGAACCAGATTCGAACCTGGTGCGCTCGCTAGACTGCGGTCCACTCCGCGGCTGGCTCAGTGCACTGCCGATTCCTGGGTCTCGGGTCGCGGGTCCCGACGGGGCTCTGCAGAGCGACATTACCTGTGCAGGTCCATGCCTACGTAGGGGAAGATGAGCTTCTCTTTGATGAGCTCCCAGATCACCCTGGTCATCTCGTCCCCCTGCATCTCCACCACCGAGCCCGCCTGGATCTTCTTGGACATGGCTCAACCTGGGAGGGGGAACCAGGGTTTCAGAGAGCTGTGAGGGGCACCCCTACCCCTCCTTCAGGGTAAGACACCCCGACTTTACTGAAAGCTACAGAGCGTGCGCAGTTGAAAGAAAGACGGAGAGAGTCGCCCCCTTCCCTGTGCGACCAATATCAACGAGCAGACCCCATGGGGAGACGGATCGCCGGTAATCGGAGATCTGCGGCTCCCGGTGTGTCTGAATGGAGGAGCGGCACAGCCCGAGGTGTCGCAAGGCGGGTGACTCAGCATTTTTCTCTCCCCCGCCCCGAGTCGCGCTCTGCTCACCTGGCACTGAGCGCACAGCGAGACAAGTCAGGATTGTCCACTAGCATCGCCGTTTTAACACGCACACCTGACAACTGGACTCCCGAGTAGTGTCTTTGCAGCTTACATGACATGACATGACATTATTAGGTCTATTCCGTGCTGAAGAGAGAAGAATGAAAACGCAGCGTTTCGGCCCTGGAGCCTTCTTCAGGTATGAGAAAGACAAGGCAGTCCATTATTACCTTATGATACATTATAAGCACGTCATCTTATTAGGCAGCGACCAAAGCAAAGGGCTTGTCCCCTCCCATAACTAGAGCAGTAATAACCGAAACACCCCCCAACTCGAGAGACTACACCCCGGAGGAAACGTCAGTTTTTAGTCGCCGGTTGGCGAAGGTCTGTCGTGAAAGACGTGACGCGGGGCGACAGGTTCGCAGTTCTGCGCAGGAAGGGTGAAGAAACTGACCCCCCCGCAGAGGAGCCCCGCTGTTTCCCAGTGTCAGAGCTGACACTGCTTTTGTGCTCCTGCGGGGTGAGAGGCTCCCACCAGGGGCCCGGGAGAGCCCCAAACTCGCCGTGCAGCGGGAGAACCGGCTGACTGCCACATCCCGACCGGCTCTCATTTCGGTTCAAGGGGTTCACTGTTCATTCATGAAGCAAGCCCCAACCGACCACATCCCTCTCATTTCTTAACGGCAGCCGAAGAGCTCCTTAGCAGAACGATACTATGACGAAACCAGAAATGATAAGTGCCGCGCATTTCACGACGTCGCACACGCAGATCTAGAACTTCTGCTGTGTGTGTGTGTGTACAGGCAGTCAGATGAACGTCGGGGTCTATAAGAAAGCTCGTCAACAGCCCGGGTATGCAATTATGGGGAAACAGATCAAAAGGGGCGGCGAGGACGTAAGTAATAGCAACCCTCCACAATCCTACCTTGTAGAAGTTATGACAGAAGAGTAAAATGGTGCAGTGCAATGCTGTCACAGGCGAAACGAACTCCCTGAACCGGGTCGACTTCGGACACTCTCAGCTGTGCGCCGACAAGAAGACTTAGCACTTCAACAGGGGCGGAGCCTCTTCCGGGAAGCCCAGGTCCCGCCTCCTCCCAGGAAACCTCGGCCCCGCTGCACCCAATCAGACGCGGGGACGAACCAGGGGCGACCAATGAAAAGACCCCACCTCAATCGGCCGACTGTGTCGCCATGGGGACGCGTGTCAAAGGAAGGCCTATGCTCTATTTTAAACAGC
Organism: Lepisosteus platostomus; assembly: GCF_059453375.1. NCBI lineage: Eukaryota > Metazoa > Chordata > Actinopteri > Semionotiformes > Lepisosteidae > Lepisosteus > Lepisosteus platostomus. Next base: position 34,480,027 of record NC_142624.1, read on the forward strand.
GGAGTTGGGGGGAGTGTTTTGCTACGGGTCGCCTTGTGTTCTTAACAAAGTTGTGCTTCAATCACTGATACTACTACTACTACTACTACTACTATTTTTATTATTATTATTATTTAAAGTGTAATTGGCAAGAACGATCGCATTGTTAGTTCGAAAATGTAAGTAAAATTAATCATATCTCTCATAACGCTACCGCGACACGTAGGCTAACCCCCAAACCACGAATGGTAAAAAGTGTTGATTATATTGTAACGCTTACGGCCGACAGGCACTGTGTAAGAGCCGGCTTACCAGAGCGGTGACGTCACCGCCCTTCCCTGTGATAGCAGGACTACTTGAGAGAGATCTCTCTTTGGCTCACCGGGCTGGGTCCCTGTTGAGTGACGCGGGAGTCCCGGGTTCGAGCCCCCGACGGTGGGGGGCCGACCTAATGCGGCAAGGGCGCCCGCCTGAGCCCCCGTTGCGTTACTATATATATATATAAGGGGTGGGGCTGAAGGAGGCTGCTGGATTTGTGCAAGGAGCTCCACTAGGGTGCTTGTTCCCGAAGCGCCGGTACCCTCTCCCCCTCTGCGGTGAGCGGGTCTGAACTGCAGCGTGGATGCAGCCTGGTGTCCGAACCAGGTGGAGGAAAACTACCTGGAAAGGAGCCCGAGGGTGTCAGAATGAGAAAGGAAGTGAGAGCATTGAACAGATGGCACAGCGCAGTGTGAGCCGACATCCCACCTGTTCCAGGCTGTCCTGGGAAGCTGTTCCCCCTCAACGGCGAGGGATAGCCATTTGACCGAACACAGGAGACCAAGGTCAATTCATTATGCTCACAGCCCTTGTAATCAGCAGGGTGTCTGCTGTGAGTGCCAGCAGCGCCAGCAGCGTGAGTGACCAGCTCTGGAGGCTTTGCCAAGCTGGAGATTCCATCTTGTGGGATTCTGTGGGATTCTGTCCCACTGCTTTCCTAAATCCCCCCCAAGCGCGTGCCTGTTTACTGGTCTGAGTCCCCTGACGCCTGATGTCTCGTCTCCCCAGTTCATTCAGCACGTTCAGTGGTATTCACGCACTAATGAGGTGATTTCACACCTCATTAGTGCAGCAGTCAGAGCTGCTTGAGTGCACTATAGTCCACCCCCGAGTTGTCACGAATGACAGTTCGATCGTTTTGGACTATTCATTTTATTCGTTTAAACAGTTAGGAAATGATCTCTCTACATATTGATGAAAGCAATGGATGAAATGATTCTCGAATGACAGGAATTAATATCCTGTACATCAGCAGAATGACTGTAACTCATATCTGGATAAAGATTACCTGCATGTTTGGAGGTCATACAGGGAGAAACGATCGACAGATGAAATCATGGTGGTGACCTGTGGCTCAGAGAACATCAGCAAGAGATGGCGGAGTGTGTTTTTCCCCCGATGAGGGACACGTTGCCCTTGCAGGCCCAGTGGAAGACCGGCTGACGTTGGGATGTGGTGATAACCATCGTCCTGACGGTCAGCTTGGTCAAGCCTGCCGGTGAGCTGGTGGACGTCTGATGCTCTGGCTTTAATCTTCCTTAAGACGGGGACACCGCTGGCACAGATGGGGGGCTTATGGCTCAGCGACGCTCTGGCACAAGTCCTTCAACCAGCAGTTCTGTTCTTGTTGCGGGCCGGTTGTCCAGCAGGATGATGCCAGGCCACACTGGGCTGGTGTTTCAGTGGCCTGGACTCAAGAAAGCAGCGCTGCGCTCTTGCTGCAGCTCTCCTCAGCCGAGACCCTCAGAGCCAACAGCTGGAGCTTGGAAACAACTCGGCAAGAGAACCAGACACCCGGGACCACCCAGCCTTTCCTATCCGGTTACAGCGGCCCGGAGCTTCCCGGTCCAGTGGCCCATCAGGCGCAGGGGTCGGTACTGCCAAAACACCTGCGACTAACGTGACGCTGCTCCCATTTTGACAGGGCGTTGTTCCATTTCCTCCTTCTCTCTCTTCTCTCATCTTAGTCCTGTTATCTTTGATTAAATCCATTAGAACTGAGCGCTGGGCTTCTAAAGTATACATTAAGCACCGAACATCCTCACGTTACATATTTGCATCCCAAAGGGAGAGTCTCTGCTGCTCCCCACAGTCCCTGCCTTTGTTATCTGAGCTTTTACAGCAGGAGCATTCCAGGGCTTCTGCTGCCTGACGGTGCTCACGACAGCTTTCAGCACTTTTTCTACGCACCTGTCCATGATGTTATTCAGTATAAGCTTTCATTTTCGTAAACTGGCGATAGCAAATACTAAGAGGCACTAAAAACGCAAAGAAAGGGTTTTGGCGACACAGGCCTTGCTGCATCATTAATGCCTCTCAGTACACGAGGTCCAAAGCCATCTTGAAATGCAAATGTAAAACATTAAATTATTAGATGCAGGCTGCAGTGCTGTGAGGTAAGACCAGATGTTTAAGTCCTAGTTACCTGTAATTAGCTAACTGGTTACTAGTTCAATTGTGTAACTAGGAGATCTGCTGGAACAAGGACCAGCAGGTGCGTGGTCCCACAGAAGCAGGACTGGTGACCAGGTGTTTCAATCCTAGTTAGCCCTGCAGCAGTGTTTTTACTCTGAACTTCAACCAATAATGGTTGAAGGGATCCCCACTCGTGTGTCAGCCAAGTCAGGACTCTAGGACTCACACTTGATCCTCTGATGTCTTTTGAGCCCCAATGCAAAAAATCTGATTGAGATATCTTTCACCTTAGACATATCGCCTGCATTAGGCAATTTATTTCAATGTCTGATGCTGAGTGCCTGATTTATGCATTTATAACATCAAGGCTTGTTTTCTGCAACAAGTTGTAAGAAGTCCAAAACTCTGCAGCTTGACTACTAATTCACACCAGATCTTAGCATCAAATCACTCTTACACTTAAGTCTCTACGTTGGTTGCCTGTAGAATCACGTATTCAGTACAAGATCTTGTTGCTGACTTTCGAAGCCCTGAACAATCTGGCTCCATCATACATCTCCGAGCTCCTCCATGTTTGCACTGCCCCTAAAGGCTCCGCTCAGCTGAGGCTGGTTCTCTCCTCACTGTCCCCAGGACCACATCTGTACTTCCAGAGCCCCTGCTTTTTCTGTCACTGCTCCAGTGTGACAGCCCTGCACTCCAGCAGTACACTCCTGTGTGCTCCTGTCTACTCCTGTATGCTCTACTATACCCTTTTCTTTATCAATTGCAATTTGCAATTTCCCTCATGGGATCCATAAACTATCTATCTATCGATCACTATTTGCTGTGTCCTTGGATTTGGAAAAATTTATAAATAAAATTGATTATTATTGTTATTGAGCTGTTTCCTTTGAGCAGGCTTATTGCATGGACAGTAGCTGCCCTGCCTCTTCCCTGGCGTGCTGAGATGCTGACAGCCTTCCAGCTTGGTAAATACCCAGCAATTGATCAAGCTAAATAGCACGATCCAAAAGAGCTGGGGTGGGGGGCCCTGAAGGCACCTTGCCCGGAACACAGTGACCTCGCTCATGGATGTCAGCGAGCTCTCTGTTCATGCTGTAATTACATTCAGTGCAACAGCACTCCAAGCATTGATTCTCCCTTTTCACCCAAATTCATCACAACAGGGAGGACAAACTCGAAACACCCCCTCCCTCCAGCGCCACTGGTCCTGTTTCTTGGAGATCGACACCAGCACAGCTGCAGCAAACCTCTAATTAACCTCACAGCCCTGAGCGAGCTCAGCGCAGGTTAATAATCTCTGAACTGTTGACCCATCTCCCTGCAATGGTTTCCAGACGATTGACATTGTTGAAGGGCCCCCATTGGGGTGGTCAGTGTGCATCTCAGAGGACATGAGAGGACAAAAGAAAGAAATGAGCTGAATGGCCTCCCTGCCTTGTTTGTTGGCCAGGAAGCGACTGATCCAGGAGTCTCGCTCGGCCATCGCTTAAAGGAAACGCAGCGGTGCCTCGGCCACATGGCCGGGCGGCTCGTCCTCTGGCCCGCGGTTCCCGGTTCATTCAGAAGAAATCGGCTGGGCCGACCTCGTCTGTCTTCTCTGTCCAGGATTGAGAAGGAGTGCAGCTCTGTGAGTCTTACCAGCCCAGGAGATTCCCTTCTGCTCCAGGAGGAACCTGGTGGCTCTTCTCTGGGTGGACTCCAGAGCAGCAGAGGTTTTTAGGACACGGTGACAACAACTGTACGCAATATTCTGGAAGAGGGATGGGTCAGAGAGTTAAAGGGAGATGTGTCCTCTGAGCCATAGCGCAGTTTTTCTCATGAGTACAGCCCACCCATCTACTGTCTCTCTCACACTGTGCAACCTGAACGGTTTCAGAGAATTTCCAACATGCAGAAAGAGCTCCTGACCAATGAACTAATCAACCAATCAACCAATCATTTCACACCCTGCAGACCCACCCACCTGCTGGTTTTCATTCTAGTTCAACTTCACTAGTTAATTGAAGCCTTAATTGATTAAACAAGTTGCTTGATCTGAATGTTTGGAAGTTCTTTCTGCTCAGAGGTTTGGGAATTTATTATGCACGAGATGCAATAGTTACGAGGCAACTTCCGACGTGTTTAAGAGCTGAAAACAAGCATATACAGGTCAAATTAATCCAGTTAAGGCCTCAATGGGGTAATTAAGCTCATCTGGAGCAAAGCCCAGCAGGACTGTAGGCCTCCAGCACCAGGACCTTGAAGCCCTGATATAAGGGGTATGTGGAACCTTACCAGGCACTGAGAGACGATACATCGCTCTGCTGATTTTCAGTCTAAGAACAACATTGACCCCCCCAAATTGACAGGGGAGGAGATCCTTTCAAAGGCACATGCACAGCTCCAGTCCTGGGGGGCCTAAAGGGATCTAGTTTCTTCCCACCTTAATTCATTGGAACTCATTTGCTTAATTGGACAATTTGAAAGCTTTTGAGGAACTCGAGATTAAAGGAGAGCACATATACATTATTTGCCTGACAGCAACCCTAAAGGACCAGAGCAGGACAGCCTTGACTTGAGTAAATGGTTTTTGGGTGTTGTGCACACCAGATGTCTCCCCAGTGTCATTTAAGTTCAGGGGTGTCAGATCCCGGCTTCTTGGGGACCCTTTGAGTTTTCTTCCACCTGAGCTCTCAGTCACAGAGTTTCCAGTAGATTTCCCATGAGGTCTGAAACTTGTAGCTGCAAGATGCATTCTGGGTGCACATGGAGCCCAGTGGCTTATCAACCGTAAAGCCCCAACATGCACAGTACGTCTCTGTGGAAAAGTCGCTTTTCAGCCGCAACAAAGGCTGAGGTTTTAAAGGCCTCGGAAGAGGCAAAGGGCTCTCTAGGCCAGGAATCCGGACCCGTGAAAGGAGACATGTTCCTGGGCGTCATCCAGAAACCCACTTATTCCCAGTAAAGGCCACCTGGAGCCTGTCCTGGAGCAGAGGAAGAGAGGAGGGATGGCAGCCTGCACAGGACACCAGTTCCATTCGGAGACGCCAGGCGGGGGGGGTAGGAGGGCCATTTGGCCCCAGGCCTCACCTCACTGGTGGTCTCAACTCACTGGTGGCCTCACCTCAGCCCAGGGTGCATGGTCCTCCACTTGAACCCTTTGTCCGAGTTTGTCTCTGTCTGTGTTTCTGTGTTTTGGAACCTCTACCACGTGCTGGGACTCTCGACTAAAGCCCACGGCTGTGAAGAAACACCCCCCTTTCAGTGCTGAACCGACCCTTCTCCAGGAGTTCCACAATGCCCTTCTTCATCCTCCCACGCTCCTCTCTGAGAATTACTGGGTGTCCCACACATACAATTATGTAATCATGATGGGTTTTTTTTTTTATTTGGATAATAGATTCTATGAATAAGAAAATAAAAAAAATGACATGCCATTAAAATATTTTTTACCCCAGACAATGAGGGGGCCTCACACCGTGAGATGGCCCGACTCCAGGTGACCCACCCAGAGCGTTCGGGAAGGGGGAGGAAACCAGAGACCCTCGCTAACACTATAGGGGGACATGCAGACTCCACACAGAAGGAGCCCCGACCCCATTTGGATTCGAACCCAAGACCCGAGAGGCTGAGGGGCAGCAGCAGCAGGACTCATCCTGGCGCGGCGCGCTTATTCGAGGAGTGTGCTCCTTCACGGAGACCGGCAGAGGGCGCTGTTGGTTCTCTTTCGGATGAAACGGCGCTCCGGAGTTGCCTTCAGGCAACAATTCTGCCAACCGTGAACATCGAGTACCGGAGACGAAGTGTACTTCTGGAGAAAGAACAGCGGCCTTTATTGCCGCCGCTCAGCCACCACTGCAGCGCCATTAATCCTCCGGACCGCCGTCTGTGCTGCCCGGGGGCGGCCGGACACGTTGCGCTGGACTCATACAGCGCGAAATAGATCGAGCTGTGTGACGAGTCGGTGGACACTCGCTGACAGAACAGCAGCAGGGCTATTTTTAGACCTTCATCGTTCAGCCACGCAGCGCTCGGGCTTCTGAGGAGGGGAGCAAGCACCTGCACTGCGGCCCCGGAGAGCGGTCTCCTTCTGCTCGGCCCCCGGTTCACTGCGAATGACGACGCCCACGATGAAGGCGTCATGGAGCCAAACTGGGGCTTAACCCGCTTGGCTGAGGGCTGACCTCCCGGGCACAGAGCAAGGAGGCCAGGACCCCTATGCAGGGTGACCCAGGGGTGGGCTGCAAGAGAGAGAGAGAGGGATCTCGTAGGTATTTATAGCGTTTGGGAGAGGAATGGATTGCTCATCACTGACAGCTGAGTCTGATCGGACTGGTTGTTGTCGTCCCTCCCGAACTTCGGTTATAAACTCCATATTGCTCTGAAAAACAGCGCCTCTGAAACAATCCAGTCTCGGGAACAGACTAAAGTAATGAAAATATTGCTCGTATGGCTCGTGACGACATGATCGCTGAGCTCGTTTGGAACAAATCGCCTGTTGGGCCCGCAGGTCACAGAGAGAGGTTTGCTCAGGTCTGTAGACACTGCTGGCTCCAGGGTGTGTGTGTGTGTGTGTGTGTGTGTGGAACCAGGGTGTGTCCCCCCAGCTTCCTTAATGTTAATGTTTCTTTATCAGCCCTATACAATTTCTTGGATTAGGGATTCGTCTTTTCGCATACCCCAGCTTTTCCTCCATGGAGACACGGACAGGGAGAGAAGCTGGGGGTCAGAGCGCAGGGTCTGCCGTTGTACGGCGCCCCTGGAGCAGTTAGGGTTAAGGGCCTTGCTCATGGGCCCAACGGAGTAGGATTCCTCTGCCGGCCACGGGATTTGAACCGGCAACCTTCTAGTCACAGGCGCAGATCCTGAGCCACAGAGCCACCGCTCCTTGAAGAACTTCGTCCACGCTGTGGACCATGAATGTGCAGCTGGACCTGCGGTGTCGGCTCGCGCGCCGGATGGGAACCGGAAGAGAGGTTAGGAACCCGCAGGGGCCGGTCGGGCCGGTCAGCTTGGACTGCAGCTGGTACCGAGCGGACCCGGCCCGACGCTTGTCTCTCTAAATCAACCAGGCTGACGGCTTCAAGAACATGGCTGACACCCGGTGCTGAAAACGCACCCTAGGTCCCTGTGTGAGAGACCAAGAGTCGCTTTAAAGAATATCGGATTTCTTTTTGCGTCGCAGAAACATTGCAAAGCCGCTGAACATCGCCGCGCTAACGACTTTATCGATTAGTCCCTTTTTTTCCAGCGGTGGGTGGTACCTTTGTTCTTAAAACGCATCACATCAATGAACCAGCTCATCTGGTGAATCCGCAAGACTTGACTGGTCTGTGATGCACTGATACAGGTCTACTCACAGCTAGAAACTCCGCCTTAAAATCATTTTCACAAACTGACAAGAACTGCACTTCGCTGTTATGCGACGCTAAACGCTTTTGTGAGTTGTTATGCGAGCGTCACCAGGCGAATGGGCGTGCAGCTCACACAAAAATGCCATTTATGTTGCATTATTAATACGCCTTTTCATTTGCGCCACGACCCTTCGTGCGATTGGAGATACAAGTTCCCACTGCCACGACCGGGATGCGCCCATTATCGACACGGCTGTGATTGGCTTTTCGACACGCGGCTATCTGCATAATCGGAAGGAAAGAGCGAGAGCCGCTTGCCCTGTGCCCTGTGCTAGCAGCGCAGTGACTGTGTGTATCCGGAGATAACCTGCAGCCCGGTTATCAGCCCTCGCCTGGCTCGCAGGTGCGCAGCTCTCAGCGCGCGGCAGGTGCGCGAGCTCTCCCGCAGCGCGAGGGCACCGGCTCGAGGCAGCAGCAGCAGCAGCAGCAGCAGCTAGGAAATAAAAAAACAAAACAAACATCAGTAAAAAGAAAAACACAGACGCATACGCGTAGAGACCACGTGCATGCGTATGGCAAACGGTGCTCTTCGAACGCATTTTCCGGGTTTTAAATTCAATACAGGCTACATCATATATAATATAATATATCATATTGGCTGACGGAGACGCTTTGCTGTACAAAGGCGCTGTCTCTGCGGTCATTAAAAACCCCGGGGTGTTTCTCGAAAAGAGTAGGGGTGTTACCCCGGGATCCTGTCCACATTCCCCCCCTGGCCTTTACCAGTCATGGCCTCCTAATAATCCCCATCTCTGGACTGACTTCATCACTCTGCTCTCCTCCCCACTTAGAGCTGGCGTGTGGGGAGCGTACTGGTGCACTCTGGCTGCTGTCGCATCATCCAGGTGGGGTCACACTGGTGGGGGTGGAGGGGATCCCCATTACCTGTGAAGAGCTTTGAGTGTAGTGTCCAGAAAAGCACTATATAAGTATAAGGGATTATTATTATTATTATTATTATTATTATTATTATTATTATTATTATTATTATTATTTTATTAGTGGTAGTAGTAGTAGTAAAAATAATCAGTTCATGTATGGTGGTTACGATGTGGCTAAGGGGAAGTGTGATCTTATCACGTTGGCCATTTCGAGAACTCTTTCTCGCCAGGTCTCCACCGCCTTCCTGCAGGCTGGGCTGCTGTCAGCGGTGGATCTGCAGGGCCGGAGGACGCGTGAGGCTTGATTGAACGCGTTTCAATCTTCCGCTGGTTAGCTCCCGGAGAGAGCTCTTCCCTGTCGTCTTTAATCGAACGCGCTTGGTTTGGATTCGGTGGTGTAGGAGTTATCGTGTTAGCTGCAGAGGCTGACACGTACAGATGCTGGGGACGGATTTGATTATGGCATCGTTTCGTGCCAGATTGAGTTTACACTCCCTGGAAACACGATAATAAAGCCACACATGGCAAGCGCGGCGGTGCTACCCGGACAATTATCCTCCAGGGTGTCGAGTTTCCCTGCCTGCTGTAAGGACGTAACCAGTTTAAACCGCAGCAAATTTCAAATGAAATTACCGAGGCACATAAAGTCAGCAGTAGGTAGGCTCGCATTACCTCGTAAGCCCGGAGGACGTTTCATGCAGTAATATGTTTGAGTTGTTTAAAAAAAAAACACGCCGTTAAGTGCACAGAATGCAGTCTCTTCCGAAGAGGCTGTAGAATAGGCGCGCGTCGAGTTGTGATTTATGAACACTGTAACCAAAATGGCTTTTAACGTGGAGCGTTAATTGTAGAAGCTGGAAGCGCGCGCGTGCGTTCAACGTAGAGCCCGGGCGAGACTTAATTCGCATCTTTTTAAATTCACTTCGGGTACCACCCGGTCCGCGGTCCCAGCCTCTTTCATAACGCAGCAGGACGCGCACTTTCGGGAAAAGTACTCCGCCTGCAGTGGGAGGAGGCGCGAGCGTGCGAGCGACCGTACCTGGGGTCGCGCTCCGAGGACCCGCCCTCGAGCGAAGCCCCCCGAGAGACCACGTGACGCGACATCTGCTGGAGGTAGCAACTCGGAGAAACCAGGCAACACGAGTCGCCGAGGAAGAGCAGCGAGTCGGCGAGGGAGGGGCGAGTGGAGGGAGAGCTCCGAGAGAGCAGAGCGCGAGGCGAGAGCACCGCACAGCCTCGCGCGGAGCAGCAGCGCAGCCGCTCAGACCGCAGCAGCCGGCGCGCGACCCTGGGCAGCGCCCGTGACCCGCGGTGCACCTGCTTACACGTGCGCCTGTCTCCGCCGATTCCCGGGTCTGGCCCCGGCGAACTTGCGAGCAACTTCGCTTCTCGCTGACTCGGCCGGCTGACTCGGCCGGCTGTCCGTCCGCCCGCCCCCGCCTCCAGCCGGGGCTCGGTTCGGGGTCCCGGTCGGGCATGCCCGTTTCCCCTTGAAGGATACGGTCCCCCCTCCGGCCCGGAAAGTGGAGCAACGCGTGTCTCGGATCGGCGCGCTCCTCCAGGGGCTGGGGTGCGCGCCCGGTACATCCCGCTTCCTGCCCGGCTTCGGGTCCGAGCCCGAGTCCAGTGCCCCGGGGCGGCGAGGCCGGAGAGCCCAGTCCACCCGGACCAGGATGCCGGTCATGAAGGGACTCTTGGCCCCGCAGAACACCTTCCTGGACACGATTGCCACGCGCTTTGATGGCACTCGTAAGTACCCCTTTAACAGGGCATTTATTTTACCCCCCCATCCCATTTCCACCCCACCCCCCTGTGCCGCTCTCCTTGCTCTGCTGTCTCTCCCCGGTAACAATGCAAGACTGCACGAGCTGCTCCCCGCTGTGTGTGTGTGTGTGTGTTTTAGTGCAATAACACGCAGGGCTGTGGCGGGGCTGCTTCCACACGGTGCAGCAGGAGCAGCCCGGTGTCTGTCGTCCTGTCGTGAATCTCTGACAGGCGGGAGCAGTTGCAGGGTTTGGACAGCTCCTGTACCTCACTGCGCGCCGGGCACAGGTAAAACCACAACAGCAGGAGCTCAGGGGAATGAGAAGCCTGATCAACAAACGCGCACCAGTGTTTTGTGTACTATTTTTGTATAGATTTGTGTAAGAAATAACCACGTTTTAAAGCTTGACTCTAACCCCCCCCCACACACACACACACGCCGACTATACATGAGGTATTGTGGTACAGAAGTGTTTCAGAATAAGCGACAGGCTGGGTTTCCTCGGCTGACCTGACTGATCCAGACTGAGCTCTGCCGCGGCCGGGCAGGACTGAGTTGTGACACGTGATGAAACGGGGCTCTGCGCTCTCGAGCGGGGCTCGGCTGGTTGAGAGGGGTTGCACAAGAGACGAGTAAAGACGTGTGTGTGTGTGTGTGTGTGTGTGTGTGTGTGTTTCTTTATTCCCTGCTGGCCTGCGGGTGACACGGAGAACAATAGGGCCGCTCGCGGTCACGCGGGACTGACCCCGCTCCTTGCGCGCGCCAGCTGGCTGTGTTCGGAGCGCCCGTGCATGACGGAGTGTCGCCTCGCAGACGTTTCAGCAACTGCACACACACACACACAAAGGAGCGATCAAACAGACGCACTTCGCTGTACAACAAGGGAGGTGTCCGCAGACGACCTAAGTGCACATGCAAACCAAGCGTCAGCAGAAATGCGACATGCCCTTTAAAAACAGTGAAGACTACGGAGTGCGGATGGACAGGGGAGACGCTGCAGTACAGATTGGGGTTAATGCGCTGGCGTTGTGGTGTAGGCTGTGGGGGAGGGGATCTGGCGGTGGGGTCCCTCTGTAGTATCTCTGGAGTTTTCAGCTGAATGTTGCTGAGCACCAGTTTCCGAGTCAGACGAACGTCTACGAGATAAAGCCCTTGTTTGTGTTGTATCCGGATTGCGGCACTGTCGCACGGAGCTCCGAGCGGAGATTCCGAGCCAGGTGAAGCCTGAAGACCGGCTTGACGACGGGCCCGGGACTGAGAATCGCGCTGCCCCGTGTTTATGTCTGGAGCCGGCGCCCGCGTGCTGCTGGGCTGGCACCGCCTCTTCAAAAAGAAAAGTTACATTCTGTCCCCTTGCTCAAGGTGCGTTTAACCATGGCGACACGCTCGCGTCAGAGAAGTTGCAAACCGCCCAGTCTGCTCGGTAGCTAGTAGTTAATTGATCTGATCATCTCATTCTGCCGTTTCCGGAAAGTTAGTCAGCTTGGCGGCTTCAATAACGTGTCCGGGTAGCTTGTTCCACCCCTCCGCCACTGTTTGGGTACAGACCTCGGCCTCGTGTATTCGGTTTTGAAAGCACTCCCACGCAGTATCCACACGGACACCCCTTGGGGTCGTATTTCACTGGTCGCCCAGAAACCAGCGCAAACCCCGCTCTTCGAGGTGAGGTTCGACGTCACGAACTTAACGGCAAGATTCCGAGAACATAAATGATAAAGATCCGAGCTGAACCCTCACACCTAAAATGCCCTTTGGCCGCGAGCCAGCTTTGGTCTGAGCAGTAAGACAACAATGATAATAATAAAAATATTAAAAACCTTTTTTTTATAGCGCCTTTAAAGGTGGCTTCTCAAAGCGCTTTACAGAATGACAACAACAATAAATAAAAAGAACACACAAGACAAAAATACAATAACAACACACAGAGGAGACCGGGGAGCGTGGTACTCAGTATAGTAGGAGCAGATGAGCAGATGGACATACAGGACCAGATACAGAAACTGGCCCGACTGCAATATCCACGGAATACGCGTTTCTAGCAAATTTTGAGAATGTTTCCCAAAAGATGCCAATATCCTGGGAGAGCAGATAGCACATAGCGGCGGCGGAGAGGGACAGACCTGCAGACAGGATAGTGCCGTCTTTCATTCCGGAGTTGGGCGCTAAAGCGAATCACTAGCACGCGCACGGGTGCTTCGGGCGCTAAAAGCGAAGATGACAACTTATTTGTACTTCCTATGAAGTTACAGTTCATGTGCGACGCGATGCCCAAGAGCGGTAACACCCGTCCAGCTCGGTCGCACGCGTGTGCACAGAAACTGCATGTTCACTGTTTCGGCCGGCGGGGAAGGTGAAAAGGGTTCGGGTTCGGAGTTGTGCGTTTCTGGAAGCGGCTCCGGAGAGTCGCGTGGGGGTGGGGGGGGGTTCGCCGGTCGTGGCTCGCGGTGATTGATGTTCTCGGCTCGCGACTCCAGCGGCAGTCAGCCCCCCGGGTCAGGCAGAGGGGGGTAGCGCGTCCCCCCTCCCGCACAGTAACACGGCACTGAGCCTCGCAGACGGGGGGGGGGGGGGCTGATTCCGGGAGGCGCCGGGCCGCCTGCGACACAGGAAGACGACCATTGTAGTTTCGCTCCGTCTTGACTTCGTCTTCACCAAGGGACTGACATAGAAAATGAAAGCTGACCTGCAGTAGGGGCCACAGCGCATTCCCTTTAATTCCTAGGTGCGGGGCATGTACCTGATGATTACTGATTCACCTCCCGGGCTCTGTGGTTCTGAGGAGGCTTGTGATTCGGTGGGCTTGTGATGTGGGGCGGCAGGTCGGGCTCCATGAACACACAGGGGAGTGTAAGGAGAGTGTAAGGAGAGTGTAAGTTCTTTCACTTTTTCACCGCTGAAACAAAGCCACGGGCGTGCGGTATAAAACGGGGACTTCGAGATCAGGAGCTCCTGGGGACCTTATCGTGTCGCGACATGGTTCTCAGTCTCGCGGAGCGGCTGTGTCGCGACACGGGCCGTCGTGTCGCTGAGCTGGCGGCCCACGAGCGAGGGAGACGTGTCCCGCTTCTCGTCGGCTTCGTGCCCCAAGTGGATTCTTTCTCGGCGGTGCTGCGAGCACTGCACGAGCCTGTTCTGCCAGGAGCACGGGGCCGCACAAGCGTGCACGAGCTCGTCGCCTTGCACTCCACGTTCACACTCCACTCTCTATGTTCACTTTTCACACTCTATGTTATCCGCAGCCCACAGCCCTGACGCATGTTGTCTTGGCACACCGTTCCGCCTAAAAATAATATGAATAAAAAATTCAGATTCTGTGGGCTCAACTACCTCAGTCGCGTACTGATTTTTAGTCATATTAAAATTCATTCCGGGCGATCTGTAACATTCACAGCGCACTTTACGAATCCTAGAATTCAGATTGCACGCTGACTTAATTATAGGCCTGAGGCAATTTAAGTGCAGTCTTTATAATTAACACGCGTGGATGTTTTAAAATTCTTCCCGGCCTGTCGGGCTGTCAGAGCGCGCGGCACCTTAGGCCGGGGGGGACAGCGCGAGCGCCGAACGCGTCAGTTAGGGGCACGAGGGCACGAGCCACGCGCCTCGGCTTCGCCAGGTATTAAAAAAAAAAACTGGAAATGGAAGAGACAGCTTCTAAAATAAGCAAACCGTTGAATAAAATCTATTTTCTAGCACTGTCCCCGGAGTTGTTGGTATTGATTATTTACCAGAGACAACAAAGATAAAAGCTAGCTTTACTTGCTTGGCTCTCTTTCTGGAAGCACTGTTCCGGACTTGGCGGAAGTTAGCACGCTTGTGTGGTTTTGACTTGGGGGGAGACCTGCCGTAGCGATTGTTTTACGGACTAGCAGGTAAACCCCGTGTGTTTCCGGGCTCAGAGTGTCAGACCTCCCAGAGGATGGCACCAGACTCCTGATGAGCTGTCCCTGGCTGTCCTCAGGCCCGACATGTGGACGGGCTCTCCACACGCCTGGGACCCACAGTGACTTCACTGGCAGCGGCTTGGCGCCGGGCTCCGCGTCACTGAGCGCCCGGGCAGAGCGACGCCGGTAGCCCGCTGCTCGTCTGCTCCCCGACACGGGCGACGACACCCGTGACAGGCTGCGCGGCGGGCGACGACACCCGTGACAGGCGCGCCTGCGCTGAATAAAGACGCGAGGGCGCGGGAGAGGTCACCCGGCACTTAGTCCCACTCACGGGCCGCCCCCCACTGTCTTAAATCCCACCGACTCCCCTCTCCTCCGGGTCCCCTGCTCGGCGCTCATCCCCACAGCTCCGCTGATGACACAGGGGCTCGAACCCGGCTCGGCTCCGGGTTCTGGTGCTGGGCAGCTGCCTTCTCCGCTTCTCCCCCACGGTCTGGACGGTTCCCTCCCGCAGTTCCGCGAAGCCAACCCAGTGGGGTTTAATCTCCAGATCCTTTCGCCCTGTCTGTGTGTCGAGCGGTAACTCCCGCCTTCTCTCCAAATATCCCGAAAGCCATTTCTCCCCTGAATATCCTGAAGCCGAGAGAAGTGGGGGAGAACAGAACAAAACAACGACGTGCAACATAAGATCAACGAACTCCTTTTGAGCCCACAGGGCGACCCGTTTGCCCACTGTGCGCTGCAACGGAAGAGATGATCCTCAACAGCAGTTGGTGGGATTTGCTTTTGGTATAGGGAAGGACGCGGATGAGACACAACAACGTACACCGAACACATTTCAACAGGACAGAAGACGAACACCGTCACATACATATGGAGACGCGCGGAGCGGCCGGGGCCGGGCGGGGTTCGCTCACGCGCTCCGGGCGCGGGCCGCAGAGCCGCTCCACACCGGCGAGTGTGCAGGACGGGCGCGTGTCGCTGACTTCACAGGACGCCGCTGGGAGGACTCCTAGTCGTCGGTAACGGACACCTGAGGGTTTCCTGCTTGGTCAGGACAGGCAACTGTCATCCATGTAATAGCGTGATTAGGAGCTGCACGACGTGGCTATGGGGTTAATTAGCAACGCTTTACCAAACGTCAGACACAGAATATTAATGGCTCACTGTTAAAACGCAATTGCAAGACTAGAAAGTCCTTGTAGTACCTGAGGTGTGTGGCTTTTATTCCGTGCCTGATTTATAACCTGCAATGCTAAACACCGAGAGTGCAGCTCCCTCGAGACGTGCTACGAAGCGTCACGCTTTTGAAAGGGGCTATTGATTCGTATTGATTGGTCCACAACCTCACCCCGTGCTCCAGAACCGCGACTGTATTCCTCGAGCCGGCATTAAAAGTTGCCGGAACAGCAGGTGCTTCCTGGATACGCTGTCAACGGGAGTAACTGTGTTTTTAGTATTTTGAAAGAGCCGAAGGGTCTCTCTGCGGCCACGTACCGGAGGGACAGACATGACCTCCCGCCTGGACGGCCCGACCAGTCTGTGGCGGACAGCAGAAGGACACCAGACAGAGACCGAGCGATCTGAGCGCCACGGCCTCGACTGCGGTCGCAGGAACTGCGAGCTGGGAAATATGAGCAGCGGCGGGGAAGAGAGTTAAACACGTAGAGCACAGGAGGCCGAGGGGAAACCGGCGTGCCTGCAGTGTATCCCTGAAAGCGGTTTGATGCGGAAGGAGACTCGGGTCCGGCGAGCGCGGGCGCCAATGAAGTCAATAGAGACCGGTCAAAATCACGGCGGATCTCATCTTAAAAAGTGTTTTTTTTTTTTAGAAAATCGGTGTCTCGAAGCTTTTCATCCCCCTACAGATTGACCGTGCTCTGTTTTCAATGCGAAAACAAACCTTCTAAACCCTCCTTCTGGACGATTCAATATAATGCGTCTGGTAAGGATAGCGGCAGAGGTGCCATCAGCTTCTTCACTGGGGACACCCGTTAGACTGGCAGCTCCGCGACTCCAGAGCCGTCCACGGAATTGACTGTGAAAACACGAGATTCAGACGCGGAGGAGCGGTCTTTTTAATTGAAATCTTAATACACAAAAAAGAAAAATGAACAAGCACGGGTCTCCCCGTGACTATACAGAGACGACATTAAATGAGCAAAGCTGAACAACAAATCGGCCAAAACCCTATCAAGAACATGAAGATTACGTTGGGGGGGAGGTCACATCAGATAATAAGCTAGATATTTTTAAAGAATCTGAAAACAACTTTAATGAATTGGTCAATTCTTGGAGGCACACCAGCACTTTCCCACAGTTATGTCTTTAACATTTTCGTTTGTGCTGCTTGGGCTCCAGGGCGGATGCAGGCCCAGGCCTTAAGCACTGGACTTCCTGTTTCCTCCTGCGCCTTCCCAGCAGCCTCAGCGCCAGGGCCTGGATCACAGCAAAGCATCGACTGTCCCCTCGTGCCAGATCCCGCCTTCTGGACCTCCGGAGCTTTATGTTCTGCTGGACAGTCCGTCCCTCGGTTTTATCTCAGTGGTAAGGGATCAGGTACAGGTTTATTCCACGCTGAAAGGAGACTCAACGTTTCGGCTCTGGAGCCGTCGCCCCGTGTGTGCGTGTGCGTGCTCTCTACAACAGTGGCCTTGTCGGGCGGGTCACTCCAGCACCAGCTATGGCTATGTCAGTAATCATGTCAAGCAGATGGATGCGCTGACTGGAAGGAGGGATGGATTCCTGGATGGCTCACACCCGCACCAGCTTTTCTAAGGATGATGAACAGCAGTCAGAGGTGAACGGAATCGATTCGGTTACAGAAGCTCGGTACAGCGCGTCTCGCCCAGAGCGCAGGCCCCCTTTCACGCCCAGCGTACCCAGCTCCCCAAGCCCGCTAGTTAAATTATTCATCGATCTCCTGTATTAATTTGCTGTTCTTGATCGGTCCTGCCCCCAGGCACTGCCAAGGCCATTGAACGGATGCAGCGCTCAGTAACACCGAAGCAGACCTGCAGTAAGCGGTAATACACAGGTTCAATACTTTATTGCCATAACAGTTAGTTGCCTGGCATTCGGTTTGGCGAGCTCATACAAATTAAAAGGCCATACAAAGCAACTGCATCTCACCCTCGCCCGTCCCCACAACCTGCGCGGTCCTAACACTCAGATACAGCCGAGCCGCGCAAAAAAAAAACTTTCAAAACAAGCCGCGTACACGTGTCTGCCAATCACATACCCGAATTCCTCCGTCTCTCAGGTCTTTGAGCGGGACGGCTCCCCCCGGGGGACCGGGCCGCGGGTGTGTGTTTGTGAAATGGCAGGAAAACCAGGCTCGGACGACCTGGCCTCACGAGCAGGAGGGGGGCCCCACTGCACAGCCCAGCAGCGGGAGGAGAGGGAAACTGCTGCCCCAGCGGGGGGAAACGGGGGGGCTGGAGGAAGAACGGGCAGCAAGCGGCCGGAGTGGGGAGGTCACACCCCTCTTGTTTGGGACCGTAAGGGACCAGGCAGTCCGGACCTCTCGCGGCGCCTCGTCCTGCCCCTGGTCACCTGGGAGGGGCCGTGGTGTGGCAGAGCGCCACCTGCTGGAACTGCGGTACCGCTGGTTTGCAGGGACCTGGCCCTCCCTGGGGGGGGGGGGGGGGTCTCTCGGCCCAGTCCCGACCCGGCCCAGCCGTCCCTGGCAATCAGGCTGTGAGCTGGTAACGGCGCTTCTCACAGGAGCAGGAAGGAGCTGGCCGACAGGGAGGCGGGCATGGGGCCCATCTTGTGCGCGACGCGGCTCGGGGCCGAGAGATCTGAGGATCTGGGGATCCCTTTCCTGCCAGGGTGGGCAGGGGGGGAATCTGAATCTACCGGATCCCTGCGGACGGGCGCGAGGCCCAGCCCTTCCTGAGCCCACTCTGCGCTGGGCCGAGTGGGCAGTGCGGTACTGGGGAGAGGGCGCGATGGAGAGAGAGAACAGGAGACCCCAGCCCCTGGGCTGCACACCCACGCCAGTGTCTCAGGAGCCCCCCCGCGCCCCGGACTGGGTTACTGGGGAGGGGCAGCGGCTCCGGACCGGCCCTGCCCTGACAGGATTCTGCCCTCACTGCCCCTCTTCCGAACAGGAGCGGCGAATCGTCCCGGGCGTCTCCTGTGCTCTTGTGCTCCCCTGGGTCGCGTCAGGGAACATTGTGTCCGGGCCCGGCCCGGTCTCGGCGAGCCAGACTCCCCCCCTGCGCCGGGTGCCGGAGGGTGCTCTCGGATACAGCGCCGGCTGTGACCTTTTCCTTCATCTTCCGCATTCGGAATCCGCGGCCTCGCGGCGCCTCGCCTGCCTCCCGGAGAGGACAGAGATGGAAGAGCTCCGCTGGGCGAAGGTGAGAGTCGGGAGTGAGCCGGAGAAAGTCGAGCTCTTTTTGCCGGAGGCAGACAGGCTGTTGGGAAACAATTCAAACCCAACATTAAATATTTATGGCAGTAAATCAAGGGAAGGCTTTCAGAGGCTGGAGCGTCCTTAACAAGCCCGCGTCTCGGCTGCTTCTGTTTGCATCCATAAATCACAATGTGGACTCGTCCTCCCTGGGCTGCCTTTCAGGATGGAGGGGGTGAGGGAGTGACCGGCCCGCTCTGGACTCGCCTACAGAGGGAAGCTCCAGTGCTGTTCTGGGGGACAGGAGCGCTTGATCTGCTTGGCAAAGTACGGACACGCTGCTGCTGAAGGTCCCATTGCTATTCCACCCTTCAATACCCCCCTGAAAAAACATTGAAGTATCCTTACTTCCATCCACTTCCCTGTTTTCCATCTTTTCCAGTGGTTCATCCATACAGTAGGCCAGAGTGTCTAATTCAATGCATATTGAGCAGAAGTCTTCTTCGCTGGCACTTATCAGCCCCATACTGGCATAATGTCGCAGGTGTGGCCTGTACACAGCTGGGGTACCCGTTACTCCAAGTGTTGTCCTACACCCTGAGCCTCACAGCACACCTCAACTGTAAATAAGCCAGCTTCCCTGCCGTTGGAAGTCCTGGGAATGACCGACACCCTAACAGTCTCTGAGGTCCCTTCTTTACACAAAGGGTGGTAGGAGCGTGGAACAGACTGCCCATCCATGTTACTGGAGCCAATTCCCTGGCTTCCTTCAAGAAACAGCTGGATGAGATTCTCAGGTTGATGAGTTTCTCGCTACCAAGCAAGGCTAGATTGGCTGAAAAGCCTCGTCCTGCTTGTCACGTGTCATGTGTTCATGATCCCTGAGAATCCCGCTATGGAAAGGGCCCGCAACGTCGAACCTCCTGAGGAGGGAGGGAGAATCCAGCCTGGTTCTGCCCCTCCCTTCTGCTTCCCACCAGAGCACCAGGGATTCAAGTCCCTAAACCAGCCGGAAGGAAAAAGATATTCCCATTGGCCGAGTCACAGTTCAGAAATTGTATGATAGTCTCTTGCTAAGGAAAGACAAGGAGATTCTTGCTTTTCTAATTCTGCCCTCCTTACTGTCCCCCCCAACCCCGTCTACATTGTATGGGCGACAGGGCCTTCTCCTGCTATGCCCCCAAGCTCTGGAATTTCTCTCCCCAAGGATATCGGAGAGTCACCTTCTCTAAACTCCTTCAAATCCAGACTCCAAACCCTCTTCTTCAGAAGAGCCTTTACTGAACTGGTTCCATTCTTCACCCCTCTGCTTTTCTTTGTACCACCATCCACGGTCTCCTCTGTGTATTGTAATTGTGTTTAATCTTGTGTGTTCTTCTTATTTATTGTCGTTGTCATCCTGTAAAGCACTTTGAGAAGCCACCTTTAAAGGCACTATATAAAATAAAGTTTATTATTATTATTATTATGATTATTATTATTATTATTATTATTATTATTATAGATTGTATGAGATACAGTTTAGGGCAGGGACAAACATAGACATAAATTCTCCATTACATCCTTCCAGAGCAAATTGCAGATCAGTTTGTGAAACCGCAGATTCCCAGTTCTCCGTTTCCTTTCTTGAAAAATGACAGTCCACACTGCGGGGGCTGCGTTCCCAGTACCAGAGGGGTTTAATGGGGACTGAATTGACAAAGACAGAGAGAACTGGGAGAGGAGAGGCTCAAGACAGATGAGCAAGACGGGGCAGTGGTGGAGAGGCTCAACAAGGGGGGACGTGTAAAAACCGGGGGGCCGGGGAGTGTGTTGGGGGGGGGGGGGGAGGAGAAGGGACAGATGAGTGAAAAGCACGCCCTCTTGTGCAGATGCAGGTGAGACAGCCATGTTTCTGCCCCTGTCTCTCTCGCCCTTGCTCTCTGTGCTGTGGAACCATGAGTCGGATACGATGTGGTTTGTGGACCGCCCCAGCTGAGGGCGAGGGCGAGTCCACAGTGTCTTGGCGAGCCCCAGTCTGCCCCCGGGTGCCCAGATGTGTGACGGCATGTCCTCCAGGTGTGCTGGTCCTGAGCCCTGCTCCCCAGGTACCAAGCAGCCAGCCAAGTAGGTCTTAAGGGCGTCTTACAGTCAGGAAGACTCAGGGCCACTGAAATAGCTTGATTTTCTCACTAGTAATAATAATAATTAATAATTCCTTACACTTATATAGCGCTTTTCTGGACACTCCACTCAAAGCTCTTTACAGGTAATGGGGATCCCCTCCACCACCACCAGTGTGCAGCCCCACCTGGATGATGCGACGGCAGCCATAGTGCGCCAGAACGCTCACCACACACCAGCTATCAGTGGGGAGGAGAGCAGAGTAATGTAGCCAATTCATAGAGGGGGATAATTAGGAGCCCATGATTGGTAAGGGCCAATGGGAAATTTGGCCAGGACGCCGGGGTTACACCCCTACGCTTTTCGAGAAGAACCCTGGGATTTTTAATGACCACAGAGAGTCAGGACCTCGGTTTTACGTCTCATCCAAAGGATGGCGCCTGTTTACAGTATAGTGTCCCTGTCACTACACTGGGGCATTAGGACCACATGGACCGCAGTGTGAGCGCCCCCTGCTGGCCCCACTAACACTGCTTCCAGCAGGGACCTTAGTTTTTCCCAGGAGGTCTCCCATCCAGGTACTGACCAGGCTCACACCTGCTGAGCTGCAGTGGGGCTGCCAGTTGTGAGTTGCAGGGTGATATGGCCACTAGTGGCTCAGAAGGCATTAAAAGAGCGATGGACATGAAAGAAATCCAGAGACGCCAAGGCAGCTGATCTTGTAACCAGAGGTGTGGAGCCTCTGTGATTATTATTATTCTATAAATATATATTATATTATTATTATTATTATTATTTAGTGCACCGGGGCTGATTATTTCAGTGAGACGGGGGCTCTGGATGGTCCCACCCCCAGATATCTTCCTCGAACTCTCGCGCTCTCTGTCCCGCTGCCCAGATGTCTGTCGGAATACGGGAATGTCTCGTCTCCTACCGAAGGGTCCCTGTCTCCCTTGTCCCGAGCTCCCGGTGAAGTCCGCTCCTCCTCTTTCGGCTCGGAGCGCAGCGGAGGGACCTTCCCGTGGCTCGGCGTGTGCCTGTTTTGCCGCATCCCCGCCTCGTCTCCTGCTCCACACCCCCCTCCCCTCCGAAATAAACACGCTCCCCGGCCCCAGAGCACTTACTGTACAGAGACCCGCAGCTCCACAAAGTCGCCCCCCTCTTCACAGTTTCCTCTGTTGTTGGATAGACATGAAAATCCAAACAAAAGCTCCCCCTGAAACCCGCTGGCAAGGGTACGCGGACCCCTTTCTCTGCAGAAACGAGCGCCACCTCGTTACCAGCTGTGTGCCTGAGCCTTGACGTGGTACTGTATGTGGAATAGTTCCGGAGAAGAAGTACCTGGGTTGCTGTAAATCATTTCTTTCCCCTGAAGGCCTGCTGCTCTGTGTTTCAAGAAGACCTTCTTCTTCTTTTTCTCCGTCTGGGATGATAACTAGCAGAGTGACACCTTGGGGCACTCGCCCCAGGACAGCTGTGCACTTCTAGTGGGGGTTTCAGCCAGATGGGGCAGTAAGGACTTCACACAGGTCATTAAGAGCGAAGAACTGCAGGGGGCTGTTGTTGACTGAAGATCAGGCATGAGCATCAGTGTCCGAGAGGGCTCTTTTTAATCAGGTGACATCCGTTACACTTGCCTTAATTAAGCCCATGCTGTTCCCCAGTGACAATACAGCACAAACAGGCTTCATAGCCACGGTGTGGTACACAGGCATCACTAGAAAACGAACCAGTATTGCAGATTTTAGCAGTGTCTGTCACAGGCTGGTGTACGGTGTGAGACCGAGGTGTGCAGCACAGTGCAGGTAAGAACAGCAGAGCACAGGTGCCCACTCTGCTTTCTGCTCACTCGCCCGCTGGGGGTTTCGGCCCCCAGTCTCTCGGGACGCGTGTCAGAGGGGACGGGCACCCGTCCTGGCGGGATACTCGCTTGTCGGCCCCACAGCTGCGCTGGGGCCCCAGGTGGACCTTTCTGACCACCGAGAACCACTGTCAAGGCCTCCTGACCGCCCGGCCCTCCCCTCTCTCCCCCCGATCGCTCACAGCAGAGCCGCTCCGGGCTCCCTGCCGCCGCCGACGCCGTGCTGGACCTGAGGCCACTCTCCCTCGCACCTGCAGCCACGCTGCTGGCTTCTGGTCACGTAGGGCGTCTTCTGTCCCATGCTCTGCCCCCCTCTGTCCCATCAGCACCACTCCAGCCAGCCTGAGTTCATTAGCCTCACTGCATCACAGGCTCGAGGAGAAGGTGAGAGACAAGCTCGTTAATTTCTCTAACGAGAGGCGAGCCCTGTCTGAGCTGCGCAGGGAGCAGCCCGCGGTCTACCTCTCTCTCCCTCTCTCCCCGAGCACGCTGGTTCGAGCGCGGGCAGGGCGGTGTTCTGCAGAGGATGTGAGGAGAAAGGGAGAGAGGATTTCTTTCCAAGTGCTCCAGGCTCTCAAGCCAGTCCTGAGCCTGACATGGATCTGAGAGACCCAGACCTTTGGGTTTTGCGGTTTTCGGTGTTTTGTCCTGTGTGCTGAAACTGTTATCATGCGCTTTAACTGACCTGTCTGTGCCCCCCGGGACAAACCCAAGACTGTCCTCCTTAGGGAGTTAGGGTCAGTGTTGGGGTACAAGCAGGGATTGGGGTTACAAGGTACGAGTTTGCAGCACAGAGGAGGATTTGGCCTTCTCTCACTGGAGCTGCTGGTCAGGAGAGACTAGGAATACCTTCTTTACACAGAGAGTTGTGGGTGTCGTAAACAAGCACAGCTTTGTGGCATGGGCTCAGAAACGTCTGGATGAGAATCTTGTACGCTCAGGCGACATTTGTAACCAGATGAGCAAGACAGACCAAGATAGAGCAAGATAGATGAGGGAAGGTTATGCGCTCTTTCTCGAGATCCTGTATTTTTCCACAGCTGTTTTCCTGCATGTTTCAGGGAAATGTACCAGTGGTAGTTCGGGCAATTTAACAAATGAATCATTGAACAAAAGAGCTGTAAACTTTAATGGAGTGTGCTTGGAAAGCCCCATGGGGAGTATTCTGGGCCATGTCATCCTGCCAGGCAGGGGAGTGTGGTGATGTGTGGTCTGTGCTGTCTGTCCGAGGAAGCCGCCGAGCTGTGTTTAATCCAGCCGCGCGCGAGCAGAGCGGCAGAGCGATCTGCGCCTCTCAGCTCGGCGAAGGTACATTAGGCATTCACTCACCTTAATAACAGCCTTTCGTTACTGAGGTCCCGCATGTGAGTCTGAGGGCACGGCATCCAAAGTCACATTCAGACAGCTTTATTGGCATGACCAGTAACAGTGCTGCCAAAGCATATACAATCAATACAACACCTGCACACATATATAATACAAACACATCATAGGACATTTAACACAACATACAACACACGGAACATTACTGGGAGACAGGCGCACTGTTCCTCAGGCTGTGACAGGAGATCACATACTGGGCAGCCAGTTCAGCCGAGCTCCCTCCTCCCTCTCCCAGTGGAATTGCAAGATGTTCTGATTCTGGCAGGTGTGGGAATTCTGGGATTAGATTTGTTATTTGTTAGTCTGGTCCCAGAATATCTGTCACAGTGCAGCAGAAACTGCACCTCTGTCTCTATTTCTCCCCACTGGCAGTGGGAGCACAGCCTGTTCTCTCTGGGCAGCCAGGTCTGCCTGTGTCCATCTTCTACGGCCAGATTGTGGTCACTGAGCCTGTACTTTGTCAGGGTCTGTTTCTCCTTGCTGCTTCTTACTCTGGTCAGATATTCAGCTAGTGTGTACTGTCTGTTTAGGGTTGTGTAGTTCTGGAGTTTGTGTTGTGTTTGTGTGTGTGTCCCGGTGGGTGAGGTAGCGTTGTTTGGTTTGTGCTGTGATTTGGTTGGTTTTGAGTCGTGTTGTTGTAGCTGTGCTGTCCTGAGGCTGGCTAAGGGGGCTCTTCTCTTGGCTCAGCAGGGCCTTTTTGTAGAACGAATTCTGGTCACTGTTTCTGAAGTGTAACCGATTTCTGTTTGCTGTATTCTGTGTGTTGATAAGTAATGGGTATTGGCCTAATTCAGCCCTGTACGTGTTGGTAGGAGTTTTTCTCTGCACATGGAGGATGTTTTTTACAGGATTCAGTGTGCAGTTTCTATGGGGTGTTTGTCCCATTGAGTGTAGTCCTGGTCTGCGAGGGGAGCCCACACTTCACTGTCCTGTAGGGCAATGAGCTGGATTACACTTTCAAATATTCACAGCCAGTTTTCACAGGGGGGTTGATGTTGCAGAGCCTCCTTCTAATGGCGGAGAAAGCCCTGCGTGCCTTCTCCTTCAGTGCCTTCACTGCTAGGTTGAAACTCCCAGATGAGCTGTTGTCAGTCTGAGGTCTGTGTAGCTGGTTGTCTCTCCCTCCCCTCTTCCACCCTCTTTCATTCTCCTCTCAAATTCCCCTCCTTCTCCCCCTTTCACTCTCCTCTCCTCCTTCACCCTCTCCCTCCTCTCCCTCCTCTTTCTCCTCTCCTCCTTCACCCTCTCCCTCCTCTCCCTCCTCTCTCTCCTCCACCCTCTCTCCCTTCTCTCCTGTCTTCTTTCCTTCTTTCACCCTCTCTCTCCTCTTACTCCTCTTTCCTTTCTCCTCTGTCCTCTCCTTCTTCACCCCCTCTATCCTCTCTCTCCCCTCCCTCCCCTCCCTCCTCTCTCCTCTCCTCCTTCACCCTCTCACCCTCTCACTTTGTTTTCTCTCCCCCCTCTCTCTCTCGCCGTGTCCCGCTGGCGCCCCCACAGGCTGCAGTGCTGTGAGCGCACCCCTCTCCCCCTGCTGGGGGGGGGGGGGGGCAGATCAGACCCACCTGGCCTCTCTTCTGATTCCAGCCCTGCTGGCTGCAGGGGATGTAACGAGAGAATCTTTTCATCTCCGGAGCTGAAGGAAGATTAAAGTGGCTCAGTAGCCGTGCGGAGCAGTCAGGGAGGCTGGAGAGGCATGCTAAATCAGGCCTGCGCCAGGATGAGTTACCCTTCGCGATACTCGAAAATGTTTTTGATTGTGAGGTGGTTTTTTGAAGTTGCCAGTTCTAATTTCTAGCACGGTACGTGTGAATTACTTTTATGGCTTATTACTTTTTTAATAGGCCGGTGGTTCTTTTTTGAAGCCGTGCATTGTAATTATTTCATTACAGCGCTCTGCTCTACCAGCCTCCCCCGCTTGCTGTCCTGTCTCTGTCCACCGCGAGGGCGTGGCCAGAGGGCGGGAAACGCAAAGACAAATCAAGAACGGGGCGGCCCGCGGGATGCGCTGATGGCGTGTGCAGGCGTGACCGCTCAGTCTGCCAGCTGGGTCTTGTGGCCAGTTGCTTTCTCTCACTTGGCCCCTCTCGCCCCTCCGCCTTCCTGACTCGTCCGACTCCCCCGAGTCCCTGGAAATAAAATCCATCTATAAAATGCCGAGCCGGCGGCTCTGGAAGGCGGTGAGGCAGTGAGGCAGGATGTGCTGACAGGCCCAGCAGCCTGCCCCTTATTAACTCAGCCCTCCTGGGACAGCTGGGCTGATGAATCTAAGCCCTAGAACCTGGGACAGTACTGGTCAGTATCAGGAAGGGAGGCCTGGTGTTGGGGGACCAGTAGGTGGTGCTCTTCCATCTGGACCAGGATGTCCCTGGACCGATGCCCGCTGTGCTGTAGGAGCTCCTGATGACTTGGTCGTTAAAGATCCTGTTCGTAAGACTAGGAGTGTTAGCCCTGGGGTCCGGGCTGGAGTCCACTCTGGGCTTGAGCACCCTGGCCTTGAATCTGAGTCACCTGATGAGTACTACAGATGCCTTTCTCCTGCTTTATCGTGCTCTCCCTGGGCCTTACCACTTTGCCCTGTGTTTTCACACGTTATACTTTGGGGGGGGTTGGGTGACCTTATTAAATCTCCCGTCTCCCAGAGTTGTCCCTGGGGACTGGGGACGGCTGCTGATGAGCACAGAGGAGAGAAGAGGTGTGCGTGGGAGGGTGGGGGTTAATGCATTTGAAATGCCTGCGGGGGTCTTGATATCGTCGAGGAGGATGGAGCTGGCACTCAACAGTTTCGTTGGGTCGTTTTTCTCATTTGGAACCCCCCCACCCCCCAAAGGTGCTCGTGCTCGCTGCCTCACTGCGCCGTGAGTGGCATTAAATTGAGCTGAAGTCCGACTCAGTTGCAGGTCTGGTGCCCAGAGCAGCTTCCAGTTTAGCCTGAAGACCGGAGAGACAATGTGGGATTTCCATAATGAGCGTCACCATTCGAGACACAGAAGGTTAAATTAGAAAGACAAGGACAAAGGATCTCAGGTGCAAAGCGGTTCCGATTATTATCAGTTGTTAATTAGGCTGACGGCTGTGCTCCTGGCCGTGTCAGTAGCGACTCAGAGGGGATATAGCTGTCAGAGTCCGATGCTTCTCGACCGGTCGAGCCGCGTGAGAGAGCAGTGCAGCGTGAATGGCGTGATGCAGTGCTGAGCACGCTCACGAGGCAGCCGGCAATGTCCAGTCAGGTGGAGCGCTGGGCAGTCCAGGACAGGACTGCCCCCCTGCCGCCCGGACCCGTCCTGACACAGGCCTCTCCCGCAGGATCCCGTGACGGGACTCGGGACACCGCAGCCGAATGTGGAGGGAATATCTGTCCTGTGAAAATGCTTTATGAGCACGAAGAAGCCACTGCGAAAGGAGGGAAGAAGGGCTTTAGGGGTTTTGTTCAAGAAAAATGCACGTGGGCCCTAAATCCAGCACTTTCTGACTGTTGTTTTGCTCCCTGGATGTGCCCATCTGTGTTGATCGTAGGGGCCGAAATCCTCTTTGGTTTTCGGACGGTCGGGCCGCTGCTGGAGTCTTGTCAAGCAACTCGACAGCGTGTGTATAATAATGTATAATGTTTCTTTATTAGCCCTATACAATTTCTTGCATTAGGAATTTGTCTTTTCGCATACCCCAGCTTTTCTCCATGGAGACACAGACACACAGACAGGGAGAGAAGCTTGGGGTCAGAGCACAGGGTCGGCCATTGTACGGCACCCCTGGAGCAGTTGGGGTTGAGGGCCTTGCTCAGGGGCCCAACAGAGTAGGATTCCTCTGCCAGCCGCGGGATTTGAATCGGCAACCTTCCGGTCACAGGCGCAGATCCTGAGCCACAGAGCCACCGCTCCGCCCCGTGTGAGTGGTGGTGGCGGCCTGTGTATCGGCGGTCTAAGCTGCAATCACATGGCTTTGTCTTCTGCCCCGAGGGGGTAATTACCGTCTTGCCCCCCCCTCCTCTGCTCCTCACAGTGACACGGCCCCATCAGTGCCTCCAGCAGGGATGAGCGTGTGCACGGTGTTGGAAAAGAATTAAGAACGGGCTTATTAGGCAGCTAGCTCCTTGGTCCAGTTTATCTGATGATATTGAAGTATTCGGGCAGTTTAATACAGAACGTCGTAACGGTAACACAACTCTGAGAAGAGTGTATTTGTAGAAGGGGAAAGAGGAACAGAGGCACAGCGTCTGAGTGGCCCTGTTGGCGATATGTTTAAGGTAAAGTAATGTCACATTGGGAGATTCTTCATTACATACAGCGCATGCCGGAGTGACCACAGGAAGAGCGTGAGAAATGGAGAAATTGCCATCAAAGTTTAATTCATGTGCCATGAAAGTGACTTCAGAAGCTTTTAGTAGCGCTTTTTTGTCAGGCAGTGTACTTTTCCACATCTGCGCGAGCACAGAAGAGCCGCTCGTTTCTCTTCCCCCGCTCCCCGGGGTTCGGACGGGTTCGGAAATTGGCGGAGCTGGAGTGCTCTCACGTGCACGCGCTCCTTCCCATGAGCCCCCGCTCTCGGCCGGCAGCGCGCGCCGGAACGCCGGGGATATCTGCTCACCGTGGAAAATTCTCGTGCTGGCTCCTTCTCTAAACTGCTATCCTCTGCGGGCCGGACTCCAAAAGGAGGCTGAAAGATACAGATCTGGTTCTTTTTATAGCAACACCTTGCATTGCTTTTTTGAATGATGCCATGAGTGGGGATGAGAAGAGTCGAGTGGAAGGCTCTGCACTGTCCTGTACGTGGGTGTGGACGGACTGTCCTGCCCGCACTCCTCCTCTCACCCATCGGTCTCTCGCACCAATTTACCCTGACCGCTGCTTTCGTCATATACGGCATCTCTCCTGTCAAACTTCCTCCTGACGTGTTTGACAGGATCTGGGCCGTGGTGAACAGTGGGAAAGACGCCCTGTGGAGAGTGAGGAACATGGGGCTGTTCAAAGGCATCGAGGTCCCAGTCAAGGCAGCAGGTAGCCTGGCCCTGTTCATCACCCGAGAGAACTATTACCTCAGAGATCTGTGGAGAGAAGGGAGGGAGGAAGCAGAAAATCTGTGGGAAATAGAGAGCATAGGTCAATATCTCAAGAAACTGTGAAAAACATTATCATGTTTAAGTACAGAATGTGATTTGCACCAGAAAAAAAGAAATTGTTGCTATGTAACTAGGTACCGTGTCAAAATGTAATGAGATGTGATCATATATACTGTTTTAAGTATGTATATTAATGTAAAGCTTTCCAAAGCTTTCCAATTTGTGATGTCCTGTATTTTTTTGTGAAAAGAAAATAAAGTTCTTAAAAATCGAAATCGGTCGCCCACTCCCCTCTGCTCCCTTCGGGTGTAGCGGCGTGTCCTCTGCCTCCGGGCGTTCCTAAATCCCAACCCCCCCGACAGCGGAGTCAGGCACCGTCGGACCTGCTGCAGTCGAAAATAAAAGCTCGCTCTCCAGACGTTCCAGCTGTGCTCATGAGCCGTCTGGGGCCCCCAGTTCAAATCCTGCGGTGCTGTCTGCGGGGAGTTTGCACGTTCTGCCCGTGTCTGCGTGGGTTTCCTCCGTGCGGGCTGGTTTTCTGATGGCTCTCCGGTTTTGTGCTGGAAAACGTGTGGGGTTAGAGTTTCCTAGAAAGGGTGGCGGGTTCTTTTTGCAGCAGAGCCGTGGGGATCTGGTTCCCTGGGATCGGTCACGAAGCGGCTTGAGGGCCTGGGGGTCAGAGAGCAACCGAGACGCTGAACCAGCGGACAGGCGCCTGCGGCTCCGTGTCTGTTTTCGCAGACAGCAGAAGCCTGCTTGTCCTGCGGACGTCCTCGCTGCCCGACTCTCTCTCTGTCCCTTTATCTCTGCTCCCCCTCCCTCTGCCCGTGTCTGCAGGCCCTGTTGCTGCGCTACCTGTCGGGATCGGTCTCGGTATTGATCTCCCATTGATCGCTCGCAGTATCATAGCACCTCGGTGACCCTCCACCCTGCCTTCCCATCAGACCTCAGCTCTGACGCATCCAATCACAGCGCAGGGCAGGGCAGAGTAGCCCCTGGCAACAGCTGAACGTGGCCACCTGACATTTGTCCTCCTCTAACTGAGGCTGCAATAATTGCAGACCCCTCTGCGCACTCATTAAGAAACTCTCTGCCATGAGGCATCAGTTAAAACGCAGCAGAAGCTCGGTGAGGCGTAAAGCCAGCCTTTAATATGTAGTGCAGGGTTATGCGTCTGTTTAGGAAGATAAGCCAAAGTGAGAGTTCTAATATAGTTCAATCACAACGTGTGGGAATGGGCACAGTAGCCAGTGCTGTCCCCCACCTGTTGCACTAGTTGGTCTGACCCTCAGTGCTCTCTCTGGCTCTCGCTGGCCCCCTGTGCTACAGAGCTCCTGACGCTGGGGGCAGTGTGGCGTTTGAGGGGCCCCAGGGCTGGGCAGCAGAACCCTGCTTCCACAGAGCCGTGACCCGACAGGTTTCGTAGCCCACCCCTGCAATCAGAAACTCTGAAACACTGGGAGCAATATCATTTTGGCCCCTGAAGCAGATGATCTCCAAACCTCTTCAGTGAGGAATACGATAACCCTGAGCTCTCAGTGACCGCAGCTGACCAATTCCTGACCGCTAAGTGACGTATTGCACTTGAGCAGAACTCACATGCAGCCCAGGTCCTTGGCCACTGATGGTGTGAGGTGTGTCCCCGTGGCTCTCCAGGAGCAGGGCTGGCCACCCGGGGCCATAGGGTATTATAATGAAGAACACATTGCAATGACATGCACAACTCTGGCTAATAGTGCAAATACCCTGCGATGAACTTGAACAAGTGTGTTTCTGTGCCCCTATGCACGCATTTCCACATTTCCCGTGTGCAGGCGTCAGGAGGAAGAAGGAGGCTGGGAAGCGGAGCGCAGAGAGACCGGGTGCCGGGAAGAACAGCAGTTTGAGTCTCCACACGCACTCCACCCCCCACCCCCACAACAACAACAACAACACACACCCAGGGCTGACCGACACACCACAACGATGCCGGCCAGCTGCACCCCACGTACACAACCAGTCCACGCACCGCGCTCATCTAAGAGCTCCGGCCTCTGCAGAATATATGAAAAGGGCAAAACTCGAATGTTTCTCGTCTTGCAGCAGCTGTCTGCTGTCCGTTATGTACTGTCCGCTCATCCTCTCCGCTTCATCAGTATTCACAGTGGGAGGCAGGTTGCAAGTTCATTGGGGAGACGAATGAAACTCTGCGTGCTGCCCTTTACTGACCCCCACCTCTCAGACACTGCCTTTTTAAATAACTTTCCTGGCCACTCCAACAGGCTGCTTTGCCTGCCTCTCCCTCCCTGATCTCATTAATCCTCCCCGATTTGTTTCTGCTGCCGGTAATTGAATTACTGGGCTGGTAACCGACAGCCACCGACTGGAGAGTCTGTCGGTCTTTTCTGTCTCTTTCTGTTTCTGTTTCCCTATCCATCTCTCTTCGCCTCTCCGGTCGATTCTCGAGCTCTTTACTGGCACAACAAAACAGATGTGTTGATTTGCGAAAGGACTTTGGCAAATATCTATACTATCTAATTCACCAGGCCTAGCTAGAATCTGCAGAGGAACAAGCAAAGGAGCAGGTAAAGGTTTATTCCAGGCTGAAAAAGAGAAGAAAAGACACAACGTTTCGGCTGTGGAGCCTTCTTCGCCGAGTCTCCTCATGAGTGTGACGGCTCCAGAGCCAAAAAGTTGTGTGTCTTTTCTTCTCTCTTCAGCCTGGAATAAACCTTTACCTGCTCCCTTGCAGCCACCTGCTTGAGCCAATTAACTACAATCTGACAAGCTCTTGCTTGGAAACTGGAACTGTCTTGTGGGATCTTTTGTGTATATAAAGTCAAAGTTAAAAGCCCCTTTACACACTCATCACACAGATGGTTTCGTCTCCAAACTACTGTAATAGTTGATACCCACAATTCATAGGGACTTGAATGTGCAAGTCTGTGTGTGTGATCAAGGACTGTTAATGAGTGTGCAGGTTTGTGTGTGTGATCAAGGACTGTTACTGAGTGTGCAGGTCTGTGTGTGTGACCAAGGGTCATCATTGGGTGTGCAGGTCTGTGTCTGTGATCAAGGACTGTTACTGAGTGTGCAGGTCTGTGTGTGTGATCAAGGGTCATTACTGAGTATGGAGGTCTGTGTGTGTGATCAAGGGTCATTACTGAGTGTGCAGGTCTGTGTGTGTGATCAAGGACTGTTACTAAGTGTGCAGGTCTGTGTGTGTGATCAAGGACTGTTACTGAGTGTGCAGGTCTGTGTGTGTGATCAAGGGTCATCACTGGGTGTGCAGCTTAATAACAGTGTCTTTTCTCTTTATCAGCCTGTCACTTTATCGACAGCAGGAGATTTATAAATGCACATTTCAGCATTTCAAACCAGCATTGCATAGTTCCAAGATGCTAAATGCAAGTTTTCCTATCCTGACCATGTTCCCCGTGTGCTTGTTAGAATCTTTTTGCTCATCCAGCCATCTCTTGAACAATCCCAGGCTAATGCTTCATCCTCACAGCTGGAGAGTTTGTTTATCCCATCTCTCCCAAGACTGTGGATAAGTGTTTCCTGGGTTCATGTCCAAACACAGCAGCACTTAGTTTGCTCTTGTCTTCTCCGGTCTTCTTTTGATCTTAGAAAATGTACACAAAGCCCAGAGCATCACTTGTATTTACTCCAGGGCTTATATGTCTGTAAGACAAACACACACCCACAAGTCAGTGATGTTGTAACTCTCTGTAGAGTCTGGGAGTCTCGGAAAGGAGACAAATTCATGTATCTCTCAGTAATATGATAGATAGATCCCCTCAGAACTGACGTCTCTTTGTTTCATGCTTGACTGTCAGCGGTTAGATGCAGCAGGCTTTAAATATTGCTTCTTGGGAGCGGTGATTTGCTTTCATGGCAGGCGTGAGGCATGCTGTGCTGTGCTCTATAACAAGGGAAGAGGAACAGCTTCCCTTCCCACAGGCCTCGTTCGCCCCTCAGACACGGCGCAGTCAAGATGTCAGCTGACCGTGATGCCCTTTCCCCCCTGTCCTGGTCCTGCTCTCTCTTTGTTTCTGCTGCAGCACCAAAAGCCGCAGAACATAGGGGAAGCACCGACCGCGGTGAGTGTAGAAAAGCAGAGTGAAAATGTGGCGAGTTCCGGAGCAGAATGCAGGAAAGCATACTGAAGTGTGGGACGTGGATTGGTGAAGCACTGCTGCTCCGGAATTGAGCTTCTTCTGTGTGGAGTTTGCATGCGTTTGGGTTTTCCGAGTCTGCGTGTCTGCGAGACTGCGTGTCTGCGCATGTGAGTGTCTGCGAGTCTGCGTGTCTGCGCATTTGAGCGTCTCCGAGTCTGCTTGTCTGCGCATGTGAGTGTCTGTGTGTCTGCGAGTCTGCGAGTCTGCATGTCTGCGCATGTAAGTGTCTGATGAAAAGATGAAAACCAGTATAGCCGCCAGGCATCCGCCAGATGGCCACTGTGCACCAGATGACTGCTATATCGGTTTTCACCTGCACTGTGCACCAGGTGAACACTGGAATGGTTTCAATGTTGTAGAGGGCTACGTGGCTTTGTATATCGCTTGTGACACATGAATATATCATTTTTAAATATTATGCAAATCACATAACTGAAACTAAACAGTAAAACAAAGCTGAGCCTGATGTGTAAAAGGCTGTTATTGGACATACAGTACTGCCCTCATAGTCAGCAGGACATCAGAAATGCACACTTGATGTACTCAGGTGGTTATTGACAGAGCCAGCCTCAGCGGGTTCTTCTGCTCTTAATTCATTAACAGCGGGGGGGAAAAGCTAATGAGCTAGAATTCGCTCCGTGGCATCCTGACTTCCAGAGCTCTTCCTTACTCTCTCGGCCTGTGTTTCTCAGGGCACAGCTTCCCAGTTCACCCCTCTCAGCAGCCTTCTCCACCCTGGTGCTGTAGCTGCAAAAGAGCAGCTGAAAGGCTGTGTCACTGCCACTCTTTCAGTTGCAGATAAAACTAACATGAAAATACATTTCCAAACTGCTGTATGCTTCTTCTTGTAAATATGAACAGCCTCACAGAACAGTACATACTGCCCACGCTGAGAGACACAGCCTAGAATTGGTTTCCCTGAGAGCATTAAATCCAGCGAGCTGAATTATTCCTCGTTCTCCGTTCCTTAATGAGCGTGGATGTGGACATTGCGTGCACGGCGCAGCTCATTCAAAAACATGAGCATTTGATCTGATTATCTCCTGGGCTGCACGTCCTAGCGGCGTCACAAACACGCAGCGAGCCTTTATCACAAAGCAAACACTTCGACGTCGGCGCGCGGCACATCAGCGGCGCCGAGCTCGACTGGCAGAAGGGCGGTGGTCCACAGGGCTGGGCACGGGGCAGGGAGGTCTTGTTGCGGTTCGTTGGCCCGCTGTCGGTGTTTCCAGCCCGTCCTGAGCCAGTTAAAGAGCCCCTACCCTGTGACAGGTGAAACGACACAACGCGCACAACAAAAAACTCGGTTTACAGCTTCCACGGCAGTGGGACTGCAGAACAGGAGCAGCTCTGGCCTGACTCAGCGATCAGGGGGTCCTTTCCCTCCGGCAGGCAGGTCACGCACCTGGTTGGACAGGCACGGCGCCTCTGGAAGCGGAGGGGAGCCCCGCAGGTACCAGCCGCCAGGCAACTTGGCCCGCGGTTTCAGAGGCAGGAGCTGCCGTCAGTCATTTCAGGCGTTGGACCCAGACTTGCATGCCTGCCTCTGTACACGCCTCAACGTGCGCTGACACACGTGCACCTCCGCCTGGGACCCAGCCTGGGTGCTGGGAGCCCCTGTGTTCGTTTCCGGCTCCTCCGGCGCGGGGGCATCGTTGGTCCGGACTGGGCCGGGCTCTGCTCTGTCCGAAGGGTCTGAGCGGCTCTCTCTCTCTCCGCGGTTCCCTGCTCCCTGGGGCAGCCTGCGCCCGTGGCGTTTGAGCGTGGGAGACAGCGCTGGGGACATTGGTGTGGGTTGGTCAGGCTGGGGCTTGCTGTTCTTCCTCACACAGAGGGTGAGAGGAACAGCCCAGGACGATGAGGGACAGGGCGTTGAGTCTGTGAAGCTTATGGAGCTTATGGTACCGTGCTTGAAATATCCAATACCTTGTGCTGGTTAACACAGATTCCGAAAGACAAACGAAGTGTTGTTTTGTGCCTGGCAGGAGACCCAGTTATCTCTGTGCCTGGGCCCCACCTTCTGGTGTCTGCCAGCGTGTTTTTAATCCTACACATTCTCCAGCCCTAGTGTCCATTCCCACTGTCCAGGTCCACTGACCACTTTGTCCACTTCCAGTGTCCAGTCCCGATGACCAAGCCCAGGTATGAAAAGCCCCCTGTGCCCATGCGTCCAGTGTTCAGTCCTGCTGACCAAGCCCAGTGTGAAAAGCCCCCTGTGTCCAGTCCTGCTGACCAAGCCCAGTGTGAAAAGCCCCCTGTGTCCAGTGTCCAGTCCTGCTGACCAAGCCCAGTGTGAAAAGCCCCCTGTGTCCAGTGTCCAGTCCTGCTGACCAAGCCCAGTCTGAAAAGCCCCCTGTGTCCAGTGTCCACTCCTGCTGACCAAGCCCAGTGTGAAAAGCCCCCTGTGCCCATGTGTCCAGTGTCCAGTCCCACTGACCAAGCCCAGTGTGAAAACCCCCCTGTGTCCAGTGTCCAGTCCTGCTGGCCAAGCCCGTGTGCCCGTGCCCGTGCCCAGCCTGTGGGACTCCCTGCTCTCCCCAGCAGCTTCACAGTTAAAGGGCTGATGGCAGTATTTCACGCTCCAGTTTTCACTGCGGGGGAGGTGTGACACGCCGCCTGGGTGCCGTCTCTGCCTGGCTGAGCCAGCGAGGGGGGAGGGGCTGTCTTGCGGGAGCAGGGAGGGGGTCGGGATTAAAGGCCGACTGGCGCCCGGGGGAGGGAGACTTTGCCCCTCTTGAGGAAAAGGGGGACAGACGCGCCCGACACGCGGCGCTGGGCACAGAGGGTGGACACTGAACCCTGCCGCTCTGGAGTGGAGAGTCACAGACTCTGCCCCCCGCCTTCCCCCTGCCGGGCGCGAGCGAATTCAGAAACCCGCAGACATATTTTATCCTGTCTCATCGTAAGTAATTGCACCGCAGTTGCTTGCAATTTCTAACGTATTACCCCGCAGCCTAGATCATTTGCAAAATGATAACTCGTTTAATTTTAATTGTGCCGGATCATCTGCTTCTCCCCCCGTCCCCCGATGTGTCTGGTGTCAGACACCAGACAGGTGCAGGCTGGCCCTGTGGTCCCAGTGACTGCGAGCTGGGACTGGTGGAAAGATAAGAGAACAAGAGGAGAAATCAGTCTTCAAGAAGACCGTTGATTCCTCTGTCCTTGGTGCAGCTGGATGCTGGCCTGTCTTAATCCTACCCCTGCTCTATCGCCCCCCCCCTGCCCAGCTGTCCAGAAGCAGGCCCAGGCTCCCAGCAGCAGTCCCTGCTTGCACAGCAATCCCATGATCCTCGGCACACAGAGGCTGGTGGGACGGGAGGAGTTTCACTTTCGTTCGCTGGCTCCTGTGGGACGAGCGGCATCGCGATCGAGGCAGTGGCGCCATCAGCCGCGCGGCGGTCCCCCCTCCGCCCCAGCGATTGGCAGGGGTCGGAAAAACAGCCCCTGTTCTGGAGCCCTGAGTCACACCGCTGTGAAGCCGACATCAAAGGCCTGTGAGTCAGCGCGCAGACAGAGCTAAAAGTGTCGGCGTGTGGGCACAGGTTCTGATGTCTGGGTTTGTCACAGGAGAGGCCGAGAGGAGGGGACCGGAGGGGCAGGCGGGTCTTCTCCGAATCTGTGAGGGGATGCTGCGGATCCGCGGCAGGTACATCCCGCACCCTGGACAGGACGTGCAAACCCCCCTGCAGTTTCGTTCCGCACCGCGGAAATGGCGGCTCCTTCTGCACTCGGCTTGTCTTTGCACCTCACTCTCCTTTCAATTACTCGTTTATTTTTACATCGTTTTGCATGACACATTTTGTCGAAACTGAGCACCTCTTGCGACGTCATTGGTGTAGAAGAGAAATGCACTGCGAGGAAGCGGGTGTGTGTGGTTGACGGTGGCCGTGCTGCGATGCAGAGTTTGGGGGAGCAGCAGGTGAATGACCTCTCCAGCCTGGGTCTCCACAGTAACCCAGGTGTCTGCAGCGGGCTGCGAGACGAGGTGTACAGGTGATTATTACCGACACCGAGGTCAGACAGAGCGGTTTCCAGTTCACCCCCTCCCTGCTCTGCTCCCTGGCTGCGTCTCTCTCTCTCTCTTTCACTTTTCCTCCCCCGTCCCTCTGGCTCTCACTTCTCCTTTCACACCGTCAGATGGTCCCATGATCACCAGACTAGCTTCCCAGTGCTAGTCTGCACACAGTGCTCTCTCTGCCTTCGCTATGCACCCCTCGCCTCCTCTTGCACCAGAGAGTCCAGCCGTCAGCTGCTCTCTGCTGTCCTGGTCCTGTGAAGGCAGTGTTCTCTGTTCTCAGCTGAGATAATTGTGGTGCGATGTGCTGTTCCACACTGCTCTGTGCTGTGATGGAGCAGGTAGCCTGTTCTTTTGATTGAGATCAGTGTGGTACACTGTGCTGTTCCACACTGCTCTGTGCTGTGATGGAGCAGGTGGTCTGTTCTTTTGATTGAGATCAGTGTGGTACACTGTGCTGTTCCATGCTGCTCTGTACTCTGTGCAGTTACTAAGCATTCCCTGAGTTTGTCTCCCTGAGGAGTAATTCAGTAGCCACTGGCAGTACATATTTTTTTCTAAAAAGTTCTTTAAAATATTAATATAGTAGTGGTGTGTACAATGAATAATTCCTGCTGTAGATTTTTGCCTTAGGATAGTTTGAAATAATAATATAAATAATAATCACAGCATTTATGTAGCACTTTTCCTCCCAGATCATCCCAAAGCACTTTTCACACACTTTTCAAACAGCTTCTCCAGCCGAATTAAAGGAGAACTTTAGAGGGACCAGCCTGAATTTAGCCAGAGAACCAAGATTAACATGAACACCCTAGACTTTCTTATACTGGGTTCTTCAATGTCCTGGCAGTCAGTTATGTCCTAGCAGTCTCATCCAAAGGAAGGCACCTCTTTCAACACAGTGTCTGCAGTTACCGTCCCCGGCATTGGACTGGAAATTCTAGTCCAGAGGGAAGAGCACCACCTACTGGTCACCACGCCACAGCAATATAAAGCAGTGAAGCTTCTGAGAGTGAACGGCTGAACCCTTGAGTGTACGTGCAGTGGAGGCAGGTAGCTCTGTGCCCTCACGAGCTGGACTGGGCCTCGCGGGGCCCTGCTGCAGCTGCTCACGATGTACCACACTGTTCTTTTCCCTCCAACATCCTGGCCCTGCGTCGGCACAGCGCGGCCCTCTCTGCTGCCCCCTGCTGTTTCTCCCGCAGTCTGGCGCGCAGCTGTGCCAGGAGCGCCCCCCTTCACCCCACCCGCTTGCTCTCGCGGCAGAGTGGGAGTGTGGATAAATCGGGCGCCTGGCAGCAGAAACCGTCCCTCGTTAGGCTAATCGCTGACACGCTCCTGCCCGGAGGTGCTGTGCTGCCACCCCCTCGTCAGAGAGCCGCTGCGGTTTCAGCCCGGCCTCCTGGGAGCTCTCCCAGCATGTCCGCCCTGCTCCTCGGAGCCCCGCCTGCATGGACACTGGGTTGGGCCCCCTCGCCTCGTCAGGGTCCCCGGGGTCCCCAGCCCAGACAGGGGCACACAGCGCCTCCTGCAGGGCGGGGAGGAGTCACGTTTCAGGTCAGGCCAGCCTGGGCAACGATCTTGCCAAAAAGTCACACAATTCAGCTTTGCTTAAATACCACTAATTTGTAGTTTAAAAAAAGAAACATAAAACAAGATCCTAAATACTGGCTCGTGAAAAAGCGTTGGCTTTGACGTTGGTTTTGGTTCGGTTTGCCTTTTTTTCTCCACCCCAGTGCCCCCAGGGAGACTGGTGTACTGTGTAGTGCGCCCACACCTTGCACTTCCTGTCCTCACGGTTCCCAGAATCCTCTCTGCCACCGGGAGCGGCGCCGCCGGGTGACCGGACCGCAAGAGCGCGATGGGGGGACATGTGCCGGGGGCAGCAGAGGAGGGGGGGGGGTCCCCTTTCCTCACTGGCAGGCTCCCCGTTTGAGCTCATTGACCCAGTGGCACCCTGAAAAAAAAACCCTCCTAGAAAAATCAAAAACATTCTGCCTCAGCCCCACTCTGCCTCAGGCTCGTGCGTGTCTCAGCGCGGCCGAGTCGTAGATGTCATTCTGCTCACGGCTCCCATCTTCGGGCCGAAATCGGGGGATGTACCAGCAGATCCAGCCTCACGCCAATTGGAAATCTGCTGCTTTAGGTCGGCCGGCTGGCCGAAGACCAGCAGCCTCCTCTCCTGAGTCTGGGGAGGAGGAGAGACACGGGCTTGTCTGTGAAGTGTTTGCTGCAGGAACTGGCAGGGATTGTGCCTCTCTGTAACTTGTTATAGCAGCCCGGACTGCCAGAATTAGGAACAGTCTCAAAATACTTGCTGGAGTCCAATCAGCCTGCTCTCTCTTTCTTCCTGTGTGGCTCAGATCTGTTCTCACACACGCCGAGCTGAGGGGATATTTCACTGGTGTGTGTGCAGCAGGAGGATGTTTGGTGTGCCGTCTCTAGAGTCAGTGGAGTCTCACGATGCTGCACTAGTAACGAGGCCAGAGATGTCTTTGGGGGGTGAAAGCACAGGGTCACACTACCTCACGGTCTCATCTGTATTGTAGACGCTGGCTTTGGAACAGGCTTGAACCTTGACCCTCAGCTCCTTGGGGTTCGATCAGTGGAGAGGCTGAAGTTGAGCACGTCTTTGGGAGGTGGGAGTAAACCCACAGGAAACCCGCATGGCACTGGGAAAAGCATGCAAGCTCCACCCGCAGTGCTGATGATCCAGTCCGGGATCAATGCCAGCAGCTAGGAGCTGGGAGCCCCTCAATGTGTTGCCCCATAACACCATACCCTATAGTACCATGAACGTAATCTGCTGCTGCACCCCAAATCCCTGTGCAAACATGCACACAGGAAGCACGCAGGGGTCCAGTTTAGGCAAGGGAAGGCTTCTGGCCTGTTGATTGCACAGTGTCAGGGGCTCAGCTCGTAAGCTTGTGGTTGTCCGCTTCCCTGCAGTGACCCAGGAATAAACCTGGCAGAATTCCTGGCTCAGGCCGGGCGTCTGATCTGAGCTCTCTTCGCCGGACGGACGTCCTCGCTCGCGCCTCCAGTCGTGTTCTCTTGTCTGGCTTCTCTGCTGTTTGGGGCTTCATGGCGACACGTTCAGGAAACGCAATAAGTGAAAGCAGAAATAAATCCCCTCTTTCCAGCCCTGCCCCCCTCCCCGGCGCGCCGTGTCCGACACGGCCCTTCTCCGCGCTCGCCCGCGGTTCCAGGCAAGCCGTTTTACCCGCGGTCCGTACTCATGCCGGGGCTGGTGCGAGAAACGGGTCATGAGGCAGCCGCCGTCCCTCGCCCTGCGCGCACCTGTCCTCTGGAGCACTCCGCCGGCGCTGCCTTTATTAAGGGGATTAACAGCTACCCCGCGGGGCCGCGCGGCGGTGATTAACGGTGGCTCGCGGACACTCCCCCCCTCCAACTCGAACGGCGCATCTGCATGTGATGAGCGCCCGAGCCCTGTAGGGGCGATTAGCGGCACTATCGATTGATGGATCGATGACTCGAAGATGCCCGCCAGCGGGGAGGAGAATCATCCATCAAAGCGCGGCGCAGAGAGGGAAGGGAAAACCGGCAGCGGGAGACTTGCAGCGGCGGGGGGATCCGGGCTGAGCGCCTGCTCCCCAGCCGCCTGTCATGTTTCTAGAGCGCGGGGCTTTAAGCTGGCTCGCCGCGCGCAGGAGGACATCAGAGATGGGCGGATAAATACAAAAAATAGATATATTCCTAACAGCGCAGGAGGGATCAGCGAGCTTTTGCCGATCAGTAAAGCGAAACTGTTTCTCAAGTGCTGGAAGTGGGAATATGAGCCCTACACCCTCCGAAACCGCTCCAAAGGGAACGATTATTCGTCACTCACCCCGAGGGCACCACACGGGGCGCCCCCTTCTTTTACGAATCAAGGCTGAAGTCCAGTCGCACACGGGCTTGCCCGCAACACTGCCCCCTACTGCTCGGGAGACTTCGACACAGTACTGCAAGGGCTTCTGTTTTAAAACCGTCGGACAGGGTGCCGTAGCTGGGATGATGAGGACACAGGAGTACGGAAAACCTACGGCTTTATTGAGGCAGCAGCTCCATGGGCCGGTTATCTAGC
Organism: Lepisosteus platostomus; assembly: GCF_059453375.1. Classification (NCBI taxonomy): domain Eukaryota; kingdom Metazoa; phylum Chordata; class Actinopteri; order Semionotiformes; family Lepisosteidae; genus Lepisosteus; species Lepisosteus platostomus. Next base: position 34,521,414 of record NC_142624.1, read on the forward strand.
TTTACGACTCCCAGGGTCCCCTGGGCAAGATTGTGACCCGAGACGAGGCCTCCGAACCAGAGGGTTTTATTCCACAGCGTGACCGCTAGTGAGGACAGCCGTCCCGCGGCTTACACACATTTCCCTATGATGTCGGCAGTATTTCCTAATATACTGTAGGTCCAGGGATGAGGCCCTGATGTCCCAGCATCCCTGACCTGGCTCGACCTCTGACCTTCTCCGGTCACCGTTGTGGCCCCCAGGCATGCTGGTGTCCGCCGCCTGTCTGGGTCTCACAGCGCTGCGGGTCTCGGTGCAGGGTCAGTCCAGCCTCACCCTCTGCCTCCCGATCCACGTGCTCAAAGGGCAGGGCCTAGCCTCTCCCTGGTCCGCAAGCCCGGCCCTCTGGGTGGATGTCCCCGGTCACGTGTGTCCCACTGTGGCCCTGTGGCCCTTCCCTGCCCCCGGTGACCTGAGGCTCCCGGACTCCCGGGGGGTTCTGTTCGTTTTCATCTCAGTGCCGTGCTGATCCGAGGATCCACCCAGCCTCATCCGGGGGATGTGTGTCCCAGACCAAGCGCCTCCAGGTCTCACCGTTCTTTCAAAGTTTAAATTCAAATTTAGTTTGAAGCTGGTGTCAATTTTTGATGGGTCAAGCGGTGTTGTGATTCCCAACAGAAAGCTGATTGACACTCAGATGTCATGACCTGACTGTTATCAGGTCAAACGGCGGCTTGCGCTCTGATTTCCTAACCTTACAGCCCCGGCCTGTGGCTGTTTTAAAGCAGCGCTGTGTATCTGCTGGCTCCTGGCCTGTGGATCGAAACGCCGGGGGGGAGCAGGCCTGCTGCAGGCCGGAGCGGAACACCAGCCCCTTGGACAGGCCCGGCTGAAGAGCACAAGGCCGCTTGCGAGCGAGAGCAGCCCCGCGGGCTCAGCGCTCTCCCTGGGCCTCTCTGTTGTTGTTACTGCTCCTCTGAGAGGACTCGTACTTCCTGCTCCCCAAGACACCTGGCCTGTCGCCTCCCCAGCGCTGGGGAGCTGGGGAGCTGGGGAGAGTGCACCAGCGGCCGCGAGGAGGACGCGGAGGTGACGGCACCATAGAGCCCAGGAAGGGCAAACAGTAGTGGTAGCTACTGCCCCCTAGTGGTAGGGGGTGCTACGGTGCGGTGAGGTAGTCACTCGTCAGAATGAAACAGCCAGCTGTTGTTGGTCCTGGGAGCACCAGACCTTTTGCCTTCAGAGGGTTTAGATCTTAATCATCTGCAGCACCTCAAATTCAACAGATGACATAATGGGTGTGGGTATGTTTTCATTTGTGTCTGTGTATCTGTGTGTGTGTGTATGCGTTCATTTGTGTCTGTGTGTCTGTGCGTGCATCTACAGTATATACACATCTGTTTGTGTCTGTGTGTGCATACAGTATGCATGTATGAGTGCGTGGGTGCATGTGTGTGTCAATAAGTGTTTATGATTGTGTATCTGCCTCACTATTTGCATATGTGCATATGAGTGCGTACGTGTCTTTGAAGTGCAACAAGAGTCTCTGTCCCTTGGGGCTCACTGGGGCCTCTCAGTCTGACACACCTGCTAATGTAGCTCCTGAATGTCCCCAGTTGTCAGACACAGGTCTCTGGAGAGCGGCTTCGGCAACATCTGCCTAATGACTGCTGAGAGCCTGGTGATGGTGCTTTGCTGTAGCACCAGATCTCAGCAGGAAAATGATCTTACAACCAGAACGGCAGCATACACTGCATATCTAGAGTTTCTAACTGCTTCTGCAGAAGGTTCTGTGCCCATGGAACTCCCCAGGGACTGAAACTAACAACTAGCCTGTGCAGTAAGAGATTTTGGTAAATACTTCTTTGATGTAAATGCTTCTTCTTAAAAAACGTGACGTTCGCACAGGTGGGCCGGATGCGTTGGAAATATCCAGCCCACCTGGATATTGAGTATAACCCAGTGAGGCTGTGGGGCATGGATGCAGAGCCCAGATCGTACTGACACAACCCTCTTCTGGAGCAGACCAGAGCTCGGCCACTACTGGCTACTGCTCAGCACGTCCGCAACTAGACTGCTGTTGCCGTCGGTCCCAAGGGCTGAGCATTGTGAGGCGCAGTTCTCATCGCCCACCACTTGGGGGTGGAGCTGTGGTGTCCCGCCCTCTGGCTGTGATGGGGGGGTCAGTGAGGGACAGCGTGGGGGCTGGCCTTGTTGTGGAAGAGGCAGCCCTGCCCTGCCCTGATGAAACCAGGAAGAAGATAGCACACATTCCTGGCCGCTCTCCAGCACAGGGCTCTAAACGTTCCTCGGGGGTCGTTTCTTGCCAGAATGCTCAAATAAAATAGATAAAATTAATAATCTGAATGGCCCGCTGTGCAATCAGTATTAAAAGAGGTAGGAAGTATTAAAATCTGGCTGGTCTCTCTTCCCTGCTTGACCAGGAGCAGGTTAGACCCCTGTCTCTTGTACAGTAGATGGTAGAATAGAGTTTACTGCCTTATGTACATGTACAGTACCTTAGAACTCTTTTTCACACTGTTGTCTACAACAGACCACACCATACAATGTAAAAAGTACATTACAAACATAATAAATAATAACAACAGAACAATATGCTGTGGAGAACAATTAATATATAGTAGTAGTGAAAAAAACAGGGTAGACCATGCAAACAGTGCATTAGTGCAGGCAGTAGTGTTCGACTGAAGAGATGACAGGAGACAGCCTGCTCTGATTTTGTCAGGAGTGGGAATACTAGGATTTGATGTGTTATTTTAGGGAACATTGCTTGTATAATCCTTAAGTATTTCTTGTAGTGCAGTCTTCACTTCACCCTGCCAGTGTGAGCACAGGACAGTGTGTCCTCTCTGGACAGTCAGGTCTGTCTGTGTCCAGTGTCTGTGGCCAGGCTGTGGTCCCTGAGCCTGTCCTCTCTGGACAGTCAGGTCTGTCTGTGTCCAGTGTCTGTGGCCAGGCTGTGGTCCCTGAGCCTGTCCTCTCTGGACAGTCAGGTCTGTCTGTGTCCAGTGTCTGTGGCCAGGCTGTGGTCCCTGAGCCTGTCCTCTCTGGACAGTCAGGTCTGTCTGTGGCCAGTGTCTGTGGCCAGGCTGTGGTCCCTGAGCCTGTCCTCTCTGGACAGTCAGGTCTGTCTGTGTCCAGTGTCTGTGGCCTGGCTGTGATAATTGAGCCTGTTTTGTCTGGACGCTCAGGTCTGTGGGTTGGAATCCACTTTTAAATATTCTGATTTTTGCAGATGGGTTAACATGGTGGAGCTTCCTTCTTGCGGTGCAGAAAGACTTGTCTTCTCCTTGTTGCTTGTTTCTGACTTCCCCCCCGAGCCCCTCTCCCTCCCTCTCTGCCCCTGCAGAGCGCGGGGCTGCTGTCCTGCCTTGCCCCCTCTCTCTCTCTCTCTCACCCAGGAGGGAGGAGAGTTAGTATTCACACAGCGCTATCGCACAGCCACAGAAATGCTTCTTAATGCTTTGCTTTGAGAACCGAGGGATTCAATTACAGCCTCACCTCTAGCAACCCGGGCTTTGATGGGTTCTGCAAATGATTATTTTTTAATTAAGTCAACAGAAGTGTGCGGCTCGCTAACAGTGATTGAATTTATTTTACCATCCGACTTGAATATTTCTTAAGCAGTTGTTTTTAATGGTACGTTATACCCAACCTGGATCAGTGATCCTGTTTATTTTCTGTATGAAAGGCCCATGCTTATCCAATAAATGATTCATTTTATTGATCCCTCTGTTCCCTTGAACAAGTTAGGTGCTGCTCTTCCTCGGCACTCTGCCCCTCACTCATATTCACTCATTGATGCTGTCCCGATCTATCTGGTCACTTTCTCTCTCTTTCTGTGAATCTGTCACACTCAGCCAGGCATACAGCCCTTATTGTCCTGTATTTCTTTTCACTGTTCCCCATTCTTAATGCAAAATTACCTTAGCGACGCTTTCTACAGAAGTAAAAGGCGGGGTATAATAAATAATCCAATTAGCTTTTTCTCACATCACAGCTTCCCAGGCATGATGGCTGTTAGCAATTTTTCATTTCAGCAACAAAAGCAATGCCGCACGGCAACAAGAACATAGGTTTAAGGGAGCGTAAAAGAGGTCTGAACAATTTACAACTTTGGCAAAGCTTGAAATAATAAAGCACATTAGACAAGAGGGCTCAGCCATGCTGTCGAAGACAGTTCCTCCGACTGAAGGATGAATTAAACAACCCAGCCAGATGGGCAGAATGTCCTCTTCTTGTTGGGAACCTTTCTTATGCTCCTCTGTTAGTCCTCAAATTCAAATTAAAAGAACTTTATTGGTGTGACCGTTGAACTACAGTGCTGCCAAAGCAATAACTGGCAGCACATTTAAATCACCGTGGAGCTGGTGCTGTGTCTGCTGCTGTGAGACAGCCTCACTGGGCTGCAGCTCTGTCCAGCTCACTTCTCCCATAGGATTGGAAGGAAGGGGAATTCTGGGATTGGATTTGATTACTCCTTTTCCGTCTCTTCTTTCCTCTCTCAGACAGTAACTTTGTCCTGGGCAACGCACAGGTCCAGTCTCTGTACCCGATTGTGTACTGCTCGGACGGGTTCTGCGACCTGACGGGCTACGCCCGGGCGGAGCTGATGCAGAAGAGCTGCGCATGTCACTTCCTGTACGGCGCCGAGACGAGCAGCCAGCTGACGACGCAGATCCAGGGGGCTCTGGATGACCGCAGAGAGTTCAAGGCCGAGGTCGTCTTCTACAAGAAGTGTGGTGAGAGAGAGAAGGAGAGAGCGAGAGGCAGAGGCTGAGAGAAACTGATGGAGACAGAGACACAGAGAGACAGGCAAAGACAGAGCCCAGGAGAGACAGGCAAAGACAGAACGGAGACCAAGACAGACAAACAGAGACCGCGTTAGAGAAACACAGATAGAGAGCCAGAGAGACAGACAGACACCAGGAGAGACAGAGACCAAACCGGAGAAACACAGATAGACTGAGAGAGACAGACACAGACCATGAGAGGCTAGAAAAGTGAGTGTGATCTGGGGTAGTGGAGAGGCTAGTTTTTCAGCTGCCTGTGTAATAATCTGTTCCTGTGGGAATCTTTAATGCATGAAGCATGACACTGGCTCCAGTATTGTGGAATGACCTTCCTCAGTCTTTACGAGAGACAACTTCTTGAACTCTCTTCAAATGTAAACTGGAAACTGACACTTTTATCGAGGTCTACACCTGATTGCCTGGCGTCTGTCTGTAAAAACCCGTATGCTCTTGTTTTGTTTTTTTTTTCCTTCATTTAATTTATTGTACATTTTTGCCTTTTTCTTTATTCATGATGTACAGTGTTCGTGTACAGCGGTTTGGAAAGGTGCTTTATAAATAAAAGTAATTATTATTATTAGTTATTATGTACTGGAAACCAGTTGTGTATCATTTACACAGAGAACTAGAAGCAGCTCCAGAAATAATTATTGGGTTCACAGCATATGAGGAGTGAAGCCAACGTGAAACATATAGGTTAATATGTTTTGACAACCCACAGCAACCTTGTGTTTGCTCTTGACTTGAGATGAGATGTACTGTACCATGTTACTGCTATCCCAGGAATGGCTGTGTATGACTTCTCTTTACAGTCAGAAACAACTCACTGCCACTGTTGCACACTGTAGAAAAAAAAGTTTTATGTAAGTACTTTCTCAGATATGATTTACTTGAATTTCTCACTCATGATTTACAAATCAAATTAAATACAAAATCAAACTCCCAGTAAGACATGTCTGGACTAACATGATAAAAATGAAAAATGTATTTCACTACGGCCCGCTCAGCAACAGAAATGAACTTTTGAAGGCAGCATATTGAAAACGGAAGAAACGTTCTCCACAGAGTCCTTCCCTTGGGATCTTTCAACAGTGATTCTGCACTGAGGCAGGCTTCCTTCCTGATCAAGGTCTTCTTCCACCTCATTTCCTGTAGCTATAATCTGTACCTTAAATCAGACTGAGCACTAAATCACCTGCACTTCAAATCAGATTGAGCTCTCAATCACCTGCACCTGAAATCAGTTTGAGCTCTTAATCACCTGCTCCTCAAATCAGATTGAGCTCTCAATCACCTGCACCTGAAATCAGACTGAGCTCTTAATCACCTGCACCTGAAATCAGACTGAGCTCTCAATCACCTGCACCTGAAATCAGACTGAGCTCTTGATCACCTGCACCTGAAATCAGACTGAGCTCTTGATCACCTGCACCTGAAATCAAACAAAGTGCTCAATCACCTGCACCTGAAATCAGACAAAGTTCCCAATCACCTGCACCCGGATCAGACTGAAATCAAACTGAGTGCTACAGTACATCACCTGCACCTGAAATCAGACTGAGCTCTTAAGCACCTGTGCCAGAAACAAAGTTGCAATTTCCTGAGAACTTCTCTCACTTTGTTTCGGCTACAGGTGACAGGTGAAAGGCCCCTCCTTCCGCGCCGCCCCTCGGTGGACTCTGTCGTGCACCTTCATTAGCTTCTCTCTGCGGATTGCAATTAGTCTCACTGCTGCTGCCATCAGGAAACCGATCGTGTGCGAGCCCATTACAGCCTCTTCATCTGGAGTGCCTCGCTGATCCCTTTCCCTAATGACATTATCTTCACTGAAAACACACTTGCCACTTTCTCCCTTCATTATGGGCAAAGTAAGGTATCAAAACGGCTTTGCTGTCTCATGCAATTAGCTGTTTCCTTCTAAGAGCTTCACCGAACAGTTCCTGAAATATCAGGTTTTGTAAGGTGCAGGAGAAGCAAGTTCCTGTGATTATTTTAATAAGCCTCCTAAGGAGGAGTGTGGGGGCTGTTGTTCATTAAGCATGTCTTTTCTATGATCAGTTTACCAGGCTTTTTAATACAGACAAGAACGCACGCCTGGTGCTCCAGAATAAGCCTCTTTTTAAATTTGGCACCAGTTTTCCTTTTTGAATTTGTCATTTTCCAAACGACCTGTTTAACAAACGCGGACTGGGCTGTTTCCCCCCCTTGCCCGAATAATCGGAATAACTCCGCAATCGCAAGGCAGAGCAGACCGTTAGCTCTGACAAGCTGCGCCTCTCCATGAGAACCGGGAATGATGCTTTAAACCTGCATATGAACAAAGAGAGTGCAGACAGCCAAGTTCGCACATGTCTGTAGATAGTTGCACAGCTATATAGATACAGTACAGTACATGTGCAGCTAGACACTGAGTACTGGTGTATACTGCAGCTAGATGGAAGTGACAGGAACCTTTAGGAAAAGATTTGCTATGTCTTCCTTATACAAATGAGCCCCGGTTTAAACCTCCTCTCTCCTCCTCCCTCCCTCAGGTGCGCAGTTCTGGTGCCTGCTGGACATCGTGCCCATAAAGAACGAGAAAGGGGAGGTGGTGCTGTTCCTGGTCTCCCACAAGGACATCACTGACAACAAGACACAGCAGGACCCAGAGCAAGGCCCAGAAACTGGTGAGAGAGGCACAGGGAGCAAGGGAGGCAGTGTGGGCTAGTGGTTAGAGCTGAGGCACTGGGAGAAAGAGAGGGAGGCAGTGTGGGCTAGTGGTTAGAGCTGAGGCACTGGGAGAGAGAGAGGGAGGCAGTGTGGGCTAGTGGTTAGAGCTGAGGCACTGGGAGAGAGAGAGGGAGGCAGTGCGGGCTAGTGGTTAGAGCTGAGGCACTGGGAGAGAGAGAGGGAGGCAGTGTGGGCTAGTGGTTAGAGCTGAGGCACTGGGAGAGAGAGAGAGGGGGGCAGTGTGGGCTAGTGGTTAGAGCTGAGGCACTGGGAGAGAGAGAGGGAGGCAGTGTGGGCTAGTGGTTAGAGCTGAGGCACTGGGAGAGAGAGGGGGAGGCAGTGTGGGCTAGTGGTGAGAGCTGAGGCACTGGGAGAGAGAGAGGGAGGCAGTGTGGGCTAGTGGTTAGAGCTGAGGCACTGGGAGAGAGAGAGGGAGGCAGTATGGGCTTGTGGTTAGAGCTGAGGCACTGGGAGAGAGAGGGGGAGGCAGTGTGGGCTAGTGGTGAGAGCTGAGGCACTGGGAGAGAGAGAGGGAGGCAGTGCGGGCTAGTGGTTAGAGCTGAGGCACTGGGAGAGAGAGAGGGAGGCAGTGTGGGCTAGTGGTTAGAGCTGAGGCACTGGGAGAGAGAGAGGGAGGCAGTGTGGGCTAGTGGTTAGAGCTGAGGCACTGGGAGAGAGAGAGGGAGGCAGTGTGGGCTAGTGGTTAGAGCTGAGGCACTGGGAGAGAAACCTGACAAAGGCTTGTTTTGTCATTTTTTTGGCTCTTGAAGTGTTTCTAATAAGCTTCCATTGGACAGCGCCTTGTTAGCTGTGGGTGTGCATGCCTTTTCTCCATTTTAACGTCCAGGCACTGAGAAATTCTGTTAGAAACAAAGACCTCCAGCTGGCTCACTCTCACTTCTCACTAGCACCGCAGATTTAATCTGATTTGCTGGTCTTGTTAGTGTACGTACGCTTGCAGTATTCAATTCATTCATTGACATGCACAGCAAGACAAAGGGTGACACGCCTGTCTGTATGCAGGGCCACACACCAGGCTACACAGCCCCATTCAGGGCAGCAGCAGGGCAGCAGAGGGCCTTATGTCCTTCATCACCCTGACTAGCCCTCCGCGTGGCAGTACCCTGCTCTGTCCTCCACTCTGCTTCTCCTCTCCATCTCCCCAGCTGCTTCTCTGTTTCAGCCTGCCACTGTGGCTGCATCTCTCCCACGCGCAGCCATTGTTCCTCTCCTGCCTTCCCTCCCGCGTTCTCGCCCGGCCTGCCTCCCTTCCTCGCCCCCTCTCCGCCTGCCTCTCGCCGCGTCTCCCCCGGTCTGCCTCGCCCTCGCGGTCCTCTCTCAGATCCACCTCCTCGGCGCTTCATTGGCAGGATCGAAGAATGACAGGGCTGCCAAAGCCATATCAATTAGCAAAAACACTTACAAGCATTTAGAATGACAACATCAAATTTATTATTGTTTGAGAGGCTTATTGTCTGCTCCTCCGGCTGTGACAGGAGATCACACACTGGGCTGCAGCTCTGTTGAGTTCCCTCCCCCTCCCCTCCTCCGGCAGGTTCGGGAGCTGTTCTGATTGCGGAAGGAGTGGGATTTCGTTGGTGATTTTGGGGAAGAATGTTTGTCTAATCCCTACCTATTTCTTGCAGTGTAACAGAAAGTACATCTCTGTCTCTGTTTCTCCCTGCTGGCAGTGGGAGCACAGCCAGTCTTCGTTGGATAGTCAGGTCTGCCTGTGTCCAGTGTCTGTGTCCAGGCTGTGGTCACTGAGCCTGTCCTCTCTGGACAGTCAGGTCTACCTGTGTCCAGTGTCTGTGTCCAGGGTGTGGTCACTGAGCCTGTCCTCTCTGGACAGTCAGGTCTGTCTGTGTCCAGTGTCTGTGTCCAGGCTGTGGTCACTGAGCCTGTCCTCTCTGGAAAGTAAGGTCTACCTGTGTCCAGTGTCTGTGTCCAGGCTGTGGTAATTGAGTTTGTCCTTTCTGGACAGTCAGGTCTACCTGTGTCCAGTGTCTGTGTCCAGGCTGTGGTCACTGAGCCTGTCCTCTCTGGACAGTCAGGTCTACCTGTGTCCAGTGTCTGTGTCCAGGCTGTGGTCCCTGAGCCTGTCCTCTCTGGACTGTCAGGTCTACCTGTGTCCAGTGTCTGTGTCCAGGCTGTGGTCACTGAGCCTGTCCTCTCTGGAAAGTAAGGTCTACCTGTGTCCGGTGTCTGTGTCCAGGCTGTGGTAATTGAGTTTGTCCTTTCTGGACAGTCAGGTCTACCTGTGTCCAGTGTCTGTGTCCAGGCTGTGGTCATTGAGTCTGTCCTTTCTGGACAGCAGGTCTGCCTGTGTCGCCAGTGTCTATGACTAATCAGAGGGCACTGAAGCCTGTCCTCTCCAGACACCCGTCTTCCTGTCTCTCCCAATTTCTCAAATCAGAGTCTGTTTCTCCTTGTCTCCCACCCTTACCCGATACTTCGCTCTCTGTTATCCCATCTTTCTCTCCCTCCTCTCTTCCCCCCCCTCTCTCCTCCACTCCCAGTGGGGCTGTGTGAGTTGACAGCAGCATTAGCTCAGGATCGCTCAGCTGGGAGGCCGCCTGTCGTCCCTGCCACTCACACAATGGCTGCTGGCTCTCACAGCGTGGGAACACGGTATTGCGGAGCTAATTGGATGCCTTACAAACAACAGGGGTGAACATACTGAAGCTAGAGGGAGACATGGGGCAGCTCAGCACACACACACACACACCTGCACCCGTGGAGCGCAGAGAAAAACAGGGAAGGTCAAGAATGGAGGGACGCAGAGGAAAGGAAAGGGAAATGGAGGCAGCAATAGAGAGAGGGGAAGAAAGAAAAACACTGTTGTGCAGTAAGGGGGTGGGAGACCAGCCCAGTACATTGCTTCAACCAGTAATTCAATATGTCCTGGTGCTGCAAATCAACTAGATTATTGAGGAGCACCTGGAACATTGGGAACAGAGGGGGGGGATGAGGGTTAGGCAGGTCAGTTAAGATCACCTGTTGTAATTCACCCCACCCGAAAGTCCGTTTTGCACCCGTTTTCCTGTGCTCGTACCACGGAGTGGCCTTGCTTTCTCAGTGCTTCTGTGTGTTCTCCCTTCCTGCCTTGGTGTAATTAGATTCAGTGTGCTTCCCTGCCGGCTGTGATTCTACGGCGATTCTACAGTTTAGCCTCTGACCTGTGCTTCCTTCTGGCCCCCAGATGAAGAGACAGGGCTGGAGGTCCACCGCGTCACGCGGCCCCCGGCCTTCAATGCCAACCGCCGCCGGAGCCGCGCCGTGCTGTACCATCTGTCCGGACACCTGCAGAAACAGGACAAGAGCAAGCTCAAGCTCAACAATGTGAGCAGCCTCGCACTCGACACCCAGTGTGTCTGTTTACCCTCAAATTCCCCGGCACCTGGAGTGTCTGTGCACCCTCGTACTCCCCGGCACCCGGTGTGTCTGTTCACCGTCACACTTCCCTGCACTGGTGTGTCTGTTCACCTTCACACTCCCCGGCACCTGGAGTGTTGTTCACCCTCACACTCCCTGGCACCTGGAGTATCTGTTCACCCTTGCACTCCCAGGCACCCGGTGTGTCTGTTCACCCTCACACTTCCTGGCACCCAGTGTGTCTGTTCACCCTCACACTTCCTGGCACCCAGTGTGTCTGTTCACCCTCACACTCCCAGGCACCTTGTGTGTCTGTTTGCCCTCACACTCCCAGGTACCCGGTGTGTCTGTTCATCCTCACACACCCCTGCACTCGGAGTGTCTGTTCACCCTCAGACATATCCACGACAGCAGGTGTTTCCATACTCTCTCACTCTCACAGCAGCTAGATTTGCTTATCAGATGCATCCTGCTTGTCCATCCACTTAAAATCTGCCTTAGACTACCTATTTCTTCGTCTTTGTGTTTTAAAGGCCTGAGGCTGGCGAGAGATGTTGATACAGGCAAGTGAAGGTCACATTAGGGCAGCCAAACAACTCAAATTATCACTAGCAGCACTTGCTATCAGCAGTTTCAAATCTGCACTTGTCGATTTCTTACAGATTACACTTAATGGGAATTTAAAATTGTTTTAAAATGAGAAAAGAGTTCCTGAGCTTTATCTGTGAGCCCTTTGGTGATCCAGGCAAAAGCAAGGAGGGTGACATTGAATGATAACTGCAGTTTGTAAAAGCAGGAAGATCAGGAGCCTCTTGCTCAATCTCTCTCAGCAGTGCTGCAGGCAGTCCTGCTCGCAAAGCTACACCTGGCAATTGGCCTAGGAGTCAGCATTGCAAACACAAATTTCAAGCAGCAATTGCCCAGCAACTTGCCTAAGGCCTGATAAGAAATGTGAGCACAACGGTGGCAGTAGCTCGTGCTGAGCTCTCCAGTGAGCAGGCCGGGGTATCACAGTTCACTCTCTAGAATCAGCTATGACGGTGGACTGGGGCGACATGACTCAGGATGACTTCAGTGTAAGATTGCAGACCCAAGTGCCACCCAAAGCACAGCACACACACCACAAGGGGCCCCCGATGAGTCCAAACAGAACAGCTTGGCTTTCCCCAAGCGGGGGGCGCAGAGGGGTGACATTGACTGCTGTGCACTGGGACTTGGGGCTTGCAGTGCCCCCTCAGTTGTGGTGTCACCCCACATGCAGGGCTGCTCCAACCTCTTGGGACGCATTCCGACTCCATTGCACACCAGTCCCAAAACACAGCTGTCTCTCCATCGGTCTCCGAAATGCAATTGTAACAACAGCATTGAACTTAACTCTGTGTAACTGTGCCAAACCTTCAGCAGAGCAAGGAGAGGGCTATTCAATATAGAGTTTAGGATTCAACTGCAGGATTTGAGCAGAGACACAAGTCAAGCATGTCCTCACATGCTCAGATTCTTTTTGTCGTTACTGACCACCTGCAGCTGGAATCTCAGAATCGCAGGACAAGTGCAGGCAGACATCTGGTTTTCCAAACCATTCCACTGTACGGATTGTAACCGACCAGCACTTTATATATACTCAATTCTTAATTATTTCCCTTGAGTAACTGAGGGTTTTCTGTTACCAAGGATCCTGGAAACAATTAGAAGATCACATATGATTCTCGCTGCCTTGCTGCTAGCTTTCTAACCTCTGTGTGTGCGTGTGTGTCTGTGTGCGTATGTGTTCCTCTCGATTTACCCAGAATGTGTTCGGGGAGAAGCCACCCATCCCTGAGTACAAGGTGGCAGCCATTCAGAAGTCTCGCTTCATCCTCCTGCATTACGGAACGTTCAAGGCCGGCTGGGATTGGCTGATTCTGCTGGCGACCTTCTACGTGGCAGTCACCGTGCCCTATAACGTGTGCTTCACGGTGGCCGGTGGGCGGGACGAAGGGAGCTCCGCCTCCCGCAGCCCCCCCAGCGTCAGTGACATCCTGGTGGAGATCCTCTTCATGCTGGGTAAGACGCACAGGCAGAGCACGGCCTGGCCCGGTCCGAGACCCAGTTTAGACAGTGAAGATCCAGTCCCTTTGCACGGAAGGTGGTCTGAGTCACTCCCTTCGGGGGCAGAGAGGTGTGCTGTCTCTGTCACCTAGTCATATCTGAACGACTCTGACTCAGTCTTTGCAGAGGCCTCTTCACACCAGGAACACTTACAAATGACGTGTTTGCCTGAGACGATCTTTCCCCATGCAAGTAGATAGATACCCTGTCCCATCGAGTGGGCAGTGTCCATCAGCCCTTGTTTGGCCCAGATGTGCCGTCTCTGCGGGCAGCACCTGGCTGTAGCTTGACTGATGGTGACCGAGATGTCCTTCCTATGTTGCAGACATTGTGCTTAATTTCCGCACCACGTATGTGAGTAAGTCGGGCCAGGTGGTGTACGACGCTCGGTCCATCTGTGTGCACTACACCACCACCTGGCTGTTCGTGGACCTGATCGCCGCCCTGCCCTTTGACCTGCTCTATGCCTTCAACGTCAGCGTGGTGAGTAGTTGGGGGGGGGGGGCGGTGGTGGACTGATGGGCATTCATGTACGTTTGTGGGTTGACAGCACTTCATATTTCAGTCTATCTGTGTGTCAGAAAGTCTGTCAGTCTGTATGTCAATCTGCTGTGTGCCAGTCTGTCAGTCTGTCTGTGTACTAGAGAGTTTGTCTGTCTGTCAGTCTGTGAGTGTGCCATCCTATCAGTCTGTCAGTCTGTCTCTGTGTCAGTCTGTCAGTCTGTCTGTGTGCCAGTCAGTCTGTGTGCCAGTGAGTGTGCCATCCTGTCAGTCTGTCAATCTGTCTCTGTGTCAGTCTGTCAGTCTGTCTCTGTGTCAGTCTGTCAATCTGTCTCTGTGTCAGTCTGTCAGTCTGAATGTCAGTCTGTCTCTGTGTCAGTCTGTGTGCCAGTCTGTCAGTCTTCTGTGTGCCAGTCAGTCAGTCTCTGTGTCAGTCTGTGTGCCAGTCTGTCAGTCTGTCTGTGTGCCAGTCAGTCTGTCTCTGTGTCAGTCTGTCAATCTGTCTCTGTGTCAGTCTGTCTCTGTGTCAGTCTGTGTGCCAGTCTGTCAGTCTTCTGTGTCAGTCTGTGTGCCAGTCTGTCAGTCTGTCTGTGTGCCAGTCAGTCAGTCTCTGTGTCAGTCTGTCAATCTGTCTCTGTGTCAGTCTGTCAGTCTGAATGTCAGTCTGTCTCTGTGTCAGTCTGTGTGCCAGTCTGTCAGTCTTCTGTGTGCCAGTCAGTCAGTCTCTGTGTCAGTCTGTGTGCCAGTCTGTCAGTCTGTCTGTGTGCCAGTCAGTCTGTCTCTGTGTCAGTCTGTCAATCTGTCTCTGTGTCAGTCTGTCAGTCTGAATGTCAGTCTGTCTCTGTGTCAGTCTGTCAGTCTTCTGTGTCAGTCTGTGTGCCAGTCTGTCAGTCTGTCTGTGTGCCAGTCAGTCAGTCTCTGTGTCAGTCTGTGTGCCAGTCTGTCAGTCTTCTGTGTGCCAGTCAGTCTGTCTGTCTGTCTGTGTGCCAGTCAGTCTGTCTCTGTGTCAATCTGTCAATCTGTCTCTGTGTCAGTCTGTCAGTCTGAATGTCAATCTGTCTCTGTGTCAGTCTGTCAGTCTGTCTCTGTGTCAGTCTGTCAGTCTGTCTGTGTGCCAGTCTGTCAGTCTCTCTGTGTGTCTCTGCTGCAAATCGAGAGCTGCGGAGACGTCTCTTGCTCTGTTTGGAGTTGACCTGACGTTGCCCCTGTCTTGCCCTTGTCCCCGCCCGTCTGGGGTGCAGTATTTCGGGGTCCACCTGCTGAAGACGGTGCGGCTGCTGCGGCTGCTGAGGCTGCTGCAGAAGCTGGAGCGCTACTCGCAGTACAGCGCCGTGGTGCTCACGCTGCTCATGTCCATGTTCGCCCTGCTGGCCCACTGGATGGCCTGCGTCTGGTACTTCATCGGCCGCAGGGAGATCGAGAGCAACACCCCCGGCTCCTGGGACATCGGTCAGTGTGCCGCCCCGCGCCCCTCGTGCTGAGCCTAGCTCCTGCCCCCCCGTCCTCTGGTTGTGGAGCAGGGACCCCGCTCCGGCGGAGTTGGGGTGCGCGGGGCTCTGCTGGTCTTCCTCTGGGCTGTCCAGTCCAGATCCCTGCTGTGCTGCCAGGGCCGGCCGCGACACGCCCCTGCGCAGCGGGGAGACCTGGAGGGGTGCTCTGGGGCGCCCCTCCATCCGCGCGGGGGGCAGCCGTGTCGGTCCCGGACAGGGCCGCCCTCCCTGTTCTGATGTTGTGATTGAGATCCGGCTCATGAGAACATAAGGGAGGTTCCAAACCGGAGGAGGCCGTTCGGCCCCTCTAACCCCATCGATCTGAGGGTCTCGGGCAGCTGTCGCCCGAAAGACAGCAGGGAAGGACTTTAGCGACATGGCTGGGCAGCTGGATCCACGCTCCCGCAACCCTTTGTGAAAAGAAGTGCCGCCACTCATCCCTGAAGATGGAAATTTACAGTCAAAATGTCCCTCAAACTGGAGCCTCTCCTGCAGCCCCCTGGTGTTGACAGACACATCAGGCTGTAATTGAGACAGTTACATCAATTACAACATAATTAAGGAAGGCGGTTCGTATGCAGGTCTGGTCAAAGAGTTTCTGTGAGTCAGGCCACTTCTTGTCTTATTGTTGCTCCGTGTTGCTGAAAGCACAAACAGGCCTTGGGAAGCAGCACAGGCCACCCTGATCCAAAACAGATATCACCGCTCTAGAACTGGCCCTGTCAGGGCCAGATTCCCAGACGGATAGGAGCGTCCTACACTCACAGACTTAAAGATCTAAATCTCTTTAGTCTTGGACTGAGAACACTACCAGGAGACTTCGTGTAAGTATTCAGCACTCTCTGAGACACTGACAGTCAGTTCAGTGTAGTTCAATTCAATTCAGTTTATTTTTATATAGCGCCTTTCACAAAAAGGTTGCCCCAAGGTGCTTAACAAAGCAAATGTCCATACATGTTGTAAATACAGAACAGAAAAGACCAGAAGACAACGGAGGAGAGGAACCAAACACTCCTTAGTAAGAAGAAAAGAAACCTCTAGGGGTTACTTCTTCAGTGAACACTTCAGTGGAGTCTGGAACCAGCTGTCCAGCCATGCTGTTAGGGCTCAAGTGTTTAAGAAAGTTCCATTGCCTGGGAATATCTGGAGTCCGTGCCACTCAGACAGAAAGAGATTGGAAGAGGTCCTAGGAACAGACTCCTGCCTCCAGAGGGGCGTCACTTGTCTCAGACTGGCCGCTCCTACACAGAGAGGCGTGTCTCAGATTGGCCCCTCCCACACAAAGGGGCATGTCTCCTGCCTCAGATCGCCACCCCCACACAAAGGGGCGTGTCTCCTGCCTCAGATCGGCCCCTCCCTCTCATGGGGCGTGACTCCAGCCTCATGTACTTCCCCGTGTGTAGGTGCCTAGTCAGCAGCTCGAAATCTGTCTTTGGGGGCGAGAATAAACACGGTAAAACTCCTTTCTTTGGGATACTTGTCCCTTTCTTCCTCTGGCTTGAGGGTTGTGTGTGAGCGTGATTGCCCTCTCTCCTCGTGCCGACCTCAGTTTGGTTTCTCACTCCAGACACTCTCACAGACATGAGAGAGCCCGCAGATCCCGCCATTGGGCCCCGAGTGGGGTCTTGCTCTACGTGCTCTCTTGCTAGTTAGAACAGCCTTAATAAATTCAGCATCTCATTTCCTCAGACTTGGGGTCGTCTCTGCACTTCAGTCTTGGTCTTTGAGTGCTTCCACGAGTGCCCCAGACAGAGACAGATTTGTGCAGTTCAGCTCCCAGCAAATGAGAGCACGCGACAGATCGCTTCCTGGCGCTCCTCTTACCCTGTCTCCATCAGGGGACCTTTGTAACACAGGCCTTTCCTGGCTCCTGCTGCGCTCTCTGTCACAGCCCTGGCAGCGCTGACAAGCTCCCGTCCAGAGGACGAGGCGTGGAAATCGTCCGTGGCGTCCGCTCTGCTCTGTCAACTCTTCTGTCGGCTTGACTAACCCAGATCGCCCCCCTCCTCCCTCAGGGTCTGCCTGAACAGGCGCAGTCCTCCATCTCACCCTCCCGATTCCACGCCTCCACCAACAATAAGTCCTAGGCAGGCACTGGACAGCAGACGTTTCCCGGTCCCACAATCTCTGCCCCTCCGACAGAGGCACAGTAGGGTGGCATTTGTGCAGCAGGATGCGCGCAGGGGCTGAGCAGGGCAGGAGCTGCTGCCGGTCACACAGCTGTGAGGCCCAGTCACTGTGTGACAAGGGGGAGCTGCGGGGCGCAGGTCTCAGCCGGCGTGAGGGTGCCACGCTGGGGAAGGGAGGCGGCCTGACAGCGTGCTGAACCAGTCCCAGGGGCGGTCGATGGGCAGAGGGGCCGGCCCACTCCACCCAGCTCAGCTAGTCTAATGAAGGAGCTTGACTCGTACCTGTGCTGTTGTTATACCAGGACACATATACCTTGAATTCGGTCTTTCATTTGTCTTATTGCTGCTCTGAGTCATGCCGATGAGGCATGCTTTTATTGATTGATAAAAGCGTGATAATATGTGAATATTTGTCTCGCTTGTTGTCTACTTGACAGTAGCTTTCTTGCGCAGGCAAAGCAAATTCCCTTGAAAGTTTTATTTTTACATATTTGTGTGTGGGCTAGTTAGAAGATACTGAGTTTGACAGAATGCACTGGATGGCTTGGGCATCCTGGTCATGTGCAGGTACACTGATTTGAATTATTTTTTCGCCCTCCTTGTCTTTCTCCCAGGTTGGCTCCATGAGCTTGGGAAACGCCTGGGGACTCCCTACTTTCTGACACCCTTGACCCCACTTCTGGGCACAGCCGATTCCCCTCACATCACAGATCTGGGCGGGACCTCGCCGAACGCCAGCCAGTGGAACGTCACGGGGGCGGAGCATTCGGGGAGGGGGTCCTGGAACACCAGCCAATGGAACGCGTCAGGCACAGGGCTAGTGGGCAGGGCCTCCCTGGCCTCCAGCCAATGGAACACATCTGGGGCGGAGCTAGGGGGCGGGCCCTCGGTGCGCAGCTCTTATGTGACGTCCTTGTACTTTGCGCTGAGCAGCCTGACTAGTGTGGGCTTCGGGAATGTCTCTGCCAACACCGACACAGAGAAGATCTTCTCCATCTGCACCATGCTGATCGGGGGTGAGTGTCACAAAGGGAAGATCGCTACAGATAGGTCCTGGGAGAGGCTCATATGTACCCCAGGCTTTGCCTGGTTTATGTGAGGTCATTTTTGGAGGTACACTTCTTATTGCTTCCCAGAACTGGGTCGCGAGGACCCCACACACCTGCTGGTGTTCATTGTAGCTGAACTTGAAGCTGTAGCTGATCCTTCTTGTATTCTATTTGACCGGCCAGGATTGTCCAAGTGATGGTGTGCCAGCAGGTGAGAGTTAGTCAGGACTGATGCTACACAAAAGCAAGCCCTGTGACTTTACAGGCACCTCTGAATGTGTGGTGTCAGCGGTGGGATCTGCAGCTTCCCTCTGTGCTATAGGCAGTTCCCAGTGGGTTTGCAGTGGGGAAGATGATTTGACTGTGAATATTTGAGTGGCCATCACAGGAATCGAAGTACTCGCAAATGGATTGATCCAAATTAAATAAAAAAGAACGAAATCACAGTGTCTGACCATGAACTCTCTTTCTCCACGGTCAGTCAGTCACCCCACCTCGCAGTCCCTCTCACAAACAGGGCTCCCCCTCGAAGCACTCCTGAATTATTATTCAAATGACCATTTGCTCTGCTCAGGGAAGTAATTGAGTCTCTTGCCTGTGACAAATCTAGCACTGGGCTGGAGAGAACACTTTAATTCTGAGTGGCCTAAATAAGAGGCTTAATAGATATTCAGTTAAATCATCAGTCAAGAGTCAATAGATATGCATTCTGTGGTGCTTCACCCGAATAATGAAACTGAACGCCCCTGAGTTAATCTCACCATCCATCTTCGCCTATTATATGTTGCATGTCTATTGACTTTTCATTTGCATGTTATAGGGCATCAGTTTAAGAGCCCATTGATTCTCTCCACAAACCCTGGTTGATGACACTCGAAATACTCGACCGCCAGCAGAGCCGTTCAGAACGCGTGGGCTGACACTCTTCTCCCTGCTCTCCTTGCCGCCGTTCCTGGTTTATCAAATAAGTAGGGTGGCCGCCCACCCTGTTCTCATGCAAGCCGGGGTTCAGCTCAGTTACACTGTGTCGTGACTGAGGTTACAGAGGAAGAAGCAGGAGAGTCTGATCTCCATCAGAGAGGAAGGGAGCCACCTCCTCAGCCATTGACCTTTTTACGTTAGGTTCTCCTGCTTTGCTCTGCCCTTGGGAATTTTGAGCTTTATGGGACAGGCCCTCTCCTTGGCCGGTGGCGTTGCGATGCTGGACCCCCCGAGGCCGGGGGCTCTGCTCTGAGCACCTGCGCCCTCAGACAGGGGCTGACAGGGCTGTGCACAAGGCCGCGACTGTGCCTGGGCAGCGAGACCCGCGGCGGGGGCTGGGGAGGGCACTGAAGCGTGAAAGCGCATGGAGAAGTAAAAATGCCATGCATTTCCCAGGCCGGTAATGCTGTATGGATATGTATGAGGTCTGCGCTGGTGCTGTGACAGACAGGCAAGGTCCTGCTTCACGAGGGCGTCACGAGGGCGTCACGGGGCGTCACGAGGGCTTCACGAGGGCATCATGTCTCTGCAGACGTCAGGCGTGGGAGACACAGGTCACAGCGGTACAGGGGACACCGATGGACCCCCTGACCCTTTGTTTCTTGCTTTGTCCTGTTAGCCCATCGAAGCTGTTTCGTTCTTGCATTGAGCTCTTAGTCACAATGGGTAAAATGCTGGTTGGGCTCTGAGAAATGCGGATGACTGTCACGGCGAGTTATAAGGAGCCCTGTGCGGGTCTCCAGGAGCTCCCGAATGGCTGCGAGTCCGAGAGGTGGCGAGGCAGAGGAGCGGTCGGTAGTTCCGGGCGAGGGGGTCGAATCCAGGTGGAGAAGACAGGGAGGCAAACGAATCCGAGAGGGGCGAGGCGAAAGGCGAGGAGAGTCTTCGTTACGATGGTCAAAGGCAAACAAAGACGCGAGCTCAGGAGGCGGATAGATTCCTAACACCGAGTGGCAACTCGGAGTGAAGGGAGGGTTTTAGTGAAGGAAGAGGTGTGGAGTGGAAATTGGATAATGAGGGTTAATTGACGCCAGCTGCAACCGTAACAATGACAGAGGCTGTCAAGGAACAGGTAAAGGCTTATTCCACGCTGAAAGGAAAAGACAAGAGACAACGTTTTGGCTGTGGAGCCTTCTTCAGGTGTCGTACTCTTTTCTTCTCCTTTCAGCATGGAATAAACCTTCACCTGTTCCTTTGCAGCCTATGCATGCTGATGCAGCTGCCTACTGAACTTCTTCAATGTGGATCACAGGCTGTTTTTTCCCAGCGTACCTTTATCGGGTGGTGTGAAGCCTGAAGACTGAGCTCGAGGAGCCTGTCTCTCCTCGCCCGCTCCGCCTCGGCAACAGACAGCACTGCTCCCTCTCCCACTTTACTCTGGCTGGACACGGCAGCACAACAGCTGGGCTCTCCTCCAGGTTTCCTGATTGACACACCGTACGCCCTGCCCTGAGCGCTCAGCTCTCCTGTCATGTAAAGGTGTTTCAGCATTGATTGAGTGATGGGAGGACGTCCAGCCACAGGCACAGTTGAGTGACTGCCGGCTTGGCGCTGAGTGACCACATGGTGATGTAATCCGTCACAGGGCAGGAGTAGCCCTGTCGTGCTTCATCACTGCTGCTAGCTGCAGCCGAGCAGCTACAACTCCCAGCTGTTGTTGTGTTTAGGCGCTGTATAGTTGTTAGTGTGACAGGCGGGGTTCCGAACAGGCAGTGGCAACAGAGAATATGCATTGTGCACAGTGCATTGCGGGCCCAGGAGGGCCTCTCACACAGCTGCGCTGTGGAAATTGTGCACCGTGGATGAGCGACAGTGCTGTAGCTGGTACGACTCCTGAAGCAGAGCTGCAGACTCCCACGCAGGTCACTCCCCTCCCTCCTGCCCTCCTCTACTCTGCCCATAGCCGCCCTTCCTGGGCCAGCATGGAAAGCCCAGGAAGGCTATCTCTTGGCCCGATCTCTTGGCCCGATCCAGCTCACAGGAGGCAGGGCAGGCCGACTCCATCCCAGGCAACTGGGAGCTCACTGCCGCTGCTTGTGAGCCGCAGACGGATTTCAGCCTGGAGCCGAGACCCCAGCACCCAGGGGAGCAGCTGTCACAGGAACCCACACGGAGCGCATACGGAAGAAGCTAATCCGGATCTTAATGTTCTGTGTATTGTCGAACACTATGCTTTTGATTTTGTCGGAACGTGTCAGCTGGGGAAGAGAGAGGATCGTGTCTGTGCATTTGGAGGTTTTTTTCTTTCCCTCCTAATTATTATTATTATTATTCAGATGCTTTATTTTAATTTTAGCAACTCTCGTGTAGCCATGGAAACAGCCTGGGAGCTGAATGGCAGCACCAGCTGGGGGGGGGCAGATCCACAGGTGAAGTCTGGGGGGTCCAGCAGAAGGATCTCCGACTGGCCAGTGCACTGCGCAGCTCAGGGGCACGCTGCACCGGGCAGGGGCCACTCAGTAAGGAGGACTGAGGATGCTGCTGTTTGTGGTGGGGGGGGTGGAGAGTGGGAGGGTTTGCCGCGACATATCAGAACACGTCTGGAATTGTCCTCACACGCGGCGACTCGCACACGCACAGCTACAGCCCTCTTGACATGATCAGCAGGCTCGCCAGCACTCAGGCTCACACAGCCCGGAGTTCAGTCAAGCTTCAGACGCGGAAGAGGGGGTGGAAAAGTGCCTCCCAAATACCCTTCTGTGGTATCCAAATCATCCCTTCCCTCCCCTGTCCCTCTCCTGATCTCCTGCCGCCCTCCCAGCTCCTCCCTGTGTGTCCAGACTCCCTCGCCTCTCTCTGTCTGTCTCACACTCACACTCCCTCCCCTCTCTCTCTCCCCCGCCCAGCCCTGATGCACGCTGTGGTGTTCGGTAACGTGACGGCGATCATCCAGCGCATGTACTCCCGCCGCTCGCTGTACCACACGCGCACCAAGGACCTGAAGGACTTTATCCGCGTGCACCGGCTCCCCAAGGCCCTGGAGCAGCGCATGCTGGAGTGCTTCCAGACCACCTGGTCCGTCAACAACGGCATCGATGTCAACGAGGTGAGGGGGCGACCCGGGAGCATCTGCGTGTCTTGAGCCCACACCCCAGTGCTCACGTTAATGCCAGCCCTGAACGGGTTCTGACCCGGGAGCACCTGTGTCTTGAGCCCACTCCCCAGTGCTCACGTTAATGCCAGCCCTGAACAGGTTCTGACCTGGGAGCACCTGTGTCTTGAGCCCACACCCCAGTGCTCACGTTAATGCCAGCCCTGAACAGGTTCTGACCCAGAAGCACCTGTGTGTCTGGACCCCACACCCCAGTGCTCACGTTAATGCATGCCCTGAACAGGTTCTGACCCGGGAGCACTTACAGTATGTCTTGAGCCCACACCCCAGTGCTCACGTTAATGCCAGTCCTGAAGAGGTTTTGACCCGGGAGCATCTGTGTGTCTTGAGCCCAACCCCAGTGCTCATGTTAATGCCAGCCCTGAACAGGTTCTGACCCGGGAGCACCTGTGTGTCTGGACCCCACACCCCAGTGCTCATGTTAATCCCAGCCCTTGAGCAATCGTAACCCTAACCCTAGTGCCAGCCTTAACCGCTGGGAGTTAGCCCTACACCTAACTCCAGATGTAACCCTAAACCTAATCCCAGCTCTACACCCAGATCCAGAAGTATTATCAAATCCTAATTCAATCCCTAGCCTAAATCTGGAAAGCTGTAACTCTGACCTTAAATCTAACCCTAGACCTATTCCTAACCTGTGCTGTGCTGTAGACCTCTCTTCAGCTCTCATCTTACCCCTTGCTTTAATCGTATTATTAGACCTAACACTATGTCTATAGTTAAAACTATCACTCAACCCCAGGCCCTGCAACTCACCTTACAGTGACCCCGAGAGTCATCCTTCAGACAGGTCGGACAGTCTGATGACTCACTCCCGCGGATTCACACTGCTCTCATCTGGGAGATGCCTCTGTGGCCCCAGGTGTAACAGTACCAGGCTCAGGAAATCTGTCATCCCCTCTGCAGCCTCGCTGTGAAACCACTCTCTTACCTCCTGAACCACTGCTGAGCTGTTTTCTTTGTAGAAGATGTTGGTCCGTTTTAGTTGTACTGCTGCGAAGGAGAGATAAAGAATTGACCAATAAACAGGAATCTCTTGAAAAAAGCAGACGTGAGCAGGTTAAATGTTAATCCTAGCCATGCAGCTGCTTCCTCTTCTGCAGAAATCGGTGTCCTTCTAACCCTAGCTTAACCTCCATCACCTGCCTGCCTGCCCGCGCTGCCATGTCGCTTTTTCCTTTCCTGTCCATCTCCCTGTCCCTGTCCCTGTCCCTGTCCCTGTCCCTGTCCCTGTCCGCGTCCACTCCCCGCCTCCAGCTCCTGAAGGACTTCCCCGACGAGCTGCGCGCGGACATCGCCATGCACCTGAACAAGGAGCTGCTGCAGCTGCCGCTGTTCGAGTCGGCCAGCAGGGGGTGCCTGCGCTCCCTCTCGCTCATCATCAAGACCTCCTTCTGCGCGCCGGGGGAGTTCCTCATCCGGCAGGGCGACGCGCTGCAGGCCATCTACTTCGTGTGCTCGGGGTCCATGGAGGTGCTGAAGGACAACACCGTGCTGGCCATCCTAGGTACTGGATCCACTGGGCGGCTGCTTTCCCAGTCCAGGCTGGCAGGGCTGAGAAAGCTCGCCGTGCTGTCTCTGCACAGAGGCTGCACCAGGAGAGTGAGACCGGCCCACTCTTCCAGGGGATGCAGCACAGGACTGCTGTAAAGCCCATTAAGTTTTGGCTAGATAATATTTTTCAGTGCAAATGAACTTTGCCCGTGGAGGACGGGGGAAAGCACTGGTATAGAAGCTCAGCAGTCTTTGCTGTGGCAGTAAGGGATGTGCAAAGTGAACCCACCCACTCCCCCCCTCCCCCTCCCGGGAGCAAATGGAACAGTCCGCTCTCCTCAGAACATGACCCCTGTCCTTCAGAGGTCACTCCCAGCTTATTATGGGTTGGCGGCACCAATAATTTGTTGATGATGAATGAATCTGTATGTTCACTGAAATATTCAATAAGCCTTTCTCAAAAAAAATGGAATAGGTATGCTGCTGACATAAGTATAGTCTCAAAATGACTGCAATTATTGAGAGCCACTATTTGGAAAATCTTTAAAAAATAATAGCTGTCACAAAATATGCAAGGCGTGTTTGCCAGTATTGGAAAATCAGGCCTTTTGTGCATTGATGTTGGAGCTGTTCAGTGAAAAGAGTATTTTCCTGCCCTCAACTGCCACCCCTGCGATTTCTCGTCTGCCCAGCCTGGCCAGCGCCCTGTGTACTGTCTGTGCGATTGAGAGTCTGGGCACCAGGGCGGCGTGCTCTGCCCCCCTGACACTCGCGCTCGGACCCCAGTGTGTGCCGAGCAGGAGGCCTGGCCCTGTGGGCACATCTGCTCGTCACTACCCGCTTCGCACTGGGCCGGGAGAGTGGCAACGGGTTCGATAAAGAATCGAGACAGTCAGGTATAATGACATGGTACACCAACAGGGGCCGGCTCTGATGAGACTGCTCCCGGCAGCGCAGGGGGGCTGGGACTGCAAGTCTGTTGTCTTTAGGATGAGGGCCACCTCAACCCCCTGACACACACACACACACACACACACACCCACACACAGGGGCACACCCATGCACTCACACATTCCTGCACAGATATGTGCGCCAAGACATGCAGATCACGCAGTGCAGCCTGGGAGGGCAGGGCAATCGCGCCCTCGCGCCAGGTGGGCCGCACATCAGGGAAGTGGGCAGAAACCGATGCACGGTGCCTACAACCATCTGAGAAGCTCCCGTCTGTGCAACAAAACCTGTCTTCTGTCAGCAGCAGCATCGTCTTGTCCTTTTTCTCACAGCCCCTTGGTCCGGACACGCAGCAACAAGTCAGCATTGCAGATAAACAAGGTTCTTTGATCTATCTGCGAGGATTGCAGGGAGTGGAGAGCTGTCACACTCCCCTCGGCTCTCCAGCGAAGAGTTATGAGCTGCCACGGCCGCAGTGATTGCAGTCTCCCCCCCCCCCCACCTCCCCCCACACAGCGCTCCGGGCTGGGGGCTCCAAGATCAATCTGCTGCCTTTTTACCAGAGTGCTCCACACGGCCCCCAGCGTTCGCGCCAGGCCAGACGTGAGGCATGAGCTCCTAGATTGAGACTCATTGCTGTGAGGGATGCGGTGACTAAGTGTGACTCGGGGGGGCGGCCAGGGGGCAGGAAAGGAGGTGTGTGTGTGTGTGTGTGTGTGTGTGTGTGTGTGTGTGTGTGTGTGTGTGTGTGTGTGTGTGTGTGTGTGTGTGTGTGTGTGTGTGTGAGGGAGGAAGGGGACTGTTCTCAGCCTTGGAGCCCTTGTGCTGTCTCCACCCTCTGCTCCAGTAAAGGGAAAAACAGCGCGAGGAAGCAGTGGGTCTCCCCCAGAAAAGCAGGTTTAGGTTGTCAGTTCATCCAGTCTGGATTTGCGTTCTGTTTTGCACTGAGTCATTCAATTTGATTGCCACTTATCTATCGTCCGTGTAGATACAGTATGGCCTGATGGAACAGTTTTTTTTTCCCCAAGTGTTTAAGAATGTACGGACTGTGAAGGGTTCCTGTGTGGGAAGGCAGAAAATGAGTGTGAGACAAAGGAGGCTGAATCGATGCGCACAGTGGGACTGGTGCACAGTGCTTGTGTAGCACGCTGGGAGCGCAGCAATGAAATCAGCACCATTGTTCAGCACCCTGGACAGCAGTCGGTCTCCAGACTGTCTCTGAGCTGCTGGCAGCCCCTGCAACAGGCTGACGGATCAGCCACTCTGGTGGTTTTGAGCTCCATCGGATTAAAGACCCCCAGGCGGTTTCAACATCGCCCTTCCTTTTCTCTCAGATGTTTGTTAGTATACGCCATTCTCTAGATCTATAGATATTTTGCTCTTTTGTGTTTTTTTTAATGTTTTCTGCCTTTTTACAAAAAGCGCAGCTTTGAAATGTGACAAAATGATTCCACTTTCTGCCGACACTTCCTACGCCGGCAGCAGACACATCGGCCTCGTGCTCGAGCGTCTGTGTCAGGCCCTGCATGACGCACTGCACCGCCTGTGCCTGTACCACATCTCTCCGGGCTGCTACAGCAGGACTCTGTCTTTGAGGGAAACAGGCTCAGCACCAGGAGGGCTCCATCACTGACAGTATTATTAACGAGTTGCTCAGTGTGCAAATGCATGAAGTCTAAATGTACAGTATATGAATGTGAAGTGTGAATCCAAGGAGCAATTATGTGGGTGCAGTAAGGTGGGGTGAAAATATAGTGACAGGTCAACAAAGAGGCAGGTTTAGACCAGGAGAGTCCCGGGATTGGAGAAGTAATGGAGATGGAGCCGGCATGTGGCTTGAGTGGGCAGGTGACAGTGCCAGTCGGAGAATCAGGAGTATTGAGCTTCTTGAAGGAGGCAGCTGGGAGGTCAGAGGCACTGAGTCTGCAGCTGGCACTGAGAGGGCAGTCCTCTCCTCCCCCTAGGGGCAAGGCCAGGAGCGGGCTGGGGCAGAGGGAGAAGGCAGGGCGGTACAGGAAGCCCTGGTGCGCCAGGAGCCGAATGCGGGCAGGAGTGGTGTGGTGAGACAGGCGCAGGCGAGGATTAGGGGGCCTGTAACATGTCGAGGCTGGAGCAGAGTCAGGGAGAGAAAAGACCAGGCGTACTGCAGACTTGCAGGTGTGCCGGTGCTTTCTAGCCATTCGATTCATCTGTATTCCAGCCCATGATTGTATCTCAGCTTCCCAACCCTGGAAAGGTTTGATGCAAGACTCCACAGACACCAGTTATTGGCTCTCTGTCTGTTAGTTTATTATTTGCTGTGCTTTGTGCTGCTGTTTCATTAAGTCCAAAAGGTCACCCTCTAGAATACCCCCTAATTCTCCATGCCTCCTTTGAAATTCATTAATTGAAGCCATCTAATTAAATGCAATATGCTAAAAAGGGCTTTGCGTTCTGCAGTCCCCTCAGCCAGAGTGTTTATCTTGACATATCTTGGTTTGTTTGCTGAACTGCGGCAGAGCAGAAACGAAGTTGTGTATAAATTATAAATCCTGCCTGTCTCTTCCTCTCTCACTCATTGTCAGCTGAAAGACCTGCAGCAGAAAAGGGCTGTCATCACTGCCGACAGCAGTACAAACGGCTGATTTCATCTCCCCCTCTCCTTGATTGAGTTAGAGCTGTTTCTGCGCACGCGCGCGCGCGTGTGTGTGTGCGTGTTTGTTTAGGCCTGTGTGAATTTACATGTGTGTGCATGTGCATGCATGCTTGTGGGTGTGTGCTTGCATGTTTGTGTTTGTTTAAGTGTGTAAAACTGCCAGCTGTGTCTGTTAGGCTGAGTTCTTGGCAGATCATTAGTAACTCTACACACAACAACACATCAGCAGAGACCTGTTTCTCTAGTTTGTATGGAGCCCACAGCTCCAGCCTAGCCAACCAACTGCATGAAAAACCCTGACCACTGAATCGATCGGCATTAATAATTCACTGTCAATACATTATTAATACGGTATGGATTATTAATACCTTTCTACATGCTGAGGCAAACCTCCACTTCTTTTGTGCCACGTCCTTCGTGGTTCAGCTGGATTTCCGCAGAGAGCTGGAGACAGGAGAGGGCCAGAGGGACCTCGCTGCCTTCTCAGCGCCTACTGAGCACCCGAGCCTCAGAGCCAGGTGCTGCCCCCGGTGGGAGCTCACAGACTGACACAGGGGCACCAGACACCTCTCGCGCACACCCCCAGCGCCCAGTCTTCCCGGAGACGCGCTCCGGCACGCAGAAGTCAGACCAGCAGAGAGGCCCAGATAACGTGTTCTGGCAGTGTCTTAAATAGATGTTGAACTCTGAAAGGGATGGAAGAAAACAAGGGGGAAAATGGAAGCGATAGAAAGATGAAATAATGAGACGGCCGGGGGCTGTTTTCAGCCGCGGGCTGGATGCAGGGTTTCAGGAGCTCCGCAGACAGAGCACAGCGAGCGCCCGGTCTTCCTCTGCCCTTGCGCTCAAAGAGGCTGTCTGTGGGGCCGCGCTGTGCCCACACCGCCTCTGTCAGCGCTGTGATGAATTAGAGATGAAAGCTCTGCGGGACGCTGGCAGCCCTGTGAGAGGGGCCCTGGTGAGGAGAGGATCTGTGTTAACATGCAGAGAGGAGGGGAGAGCTGCTGTGAAAGGGAGCTGAAAGACTCTCTGAAGTGTGTCCGCACTGAAGGAGAAAGCCACCCGGGCAAGTGAGATAGAGCTGAGATACTGACAGACAGACAGGAGGTGAGAGCGTGTGCATTAGGAGCTCGTGCAGAAGTACTGGGAGAGAGGGAGGCAGTGTGGGCTTGTGGTTAGAGCTGAGGCACTGGGAGAGAGAGAGGGAGGCAGTGTGGGCTAGTGGTTAGAGCTGAGGCACTGGGAGAGAGAGAGGGAGGCAGTGTGGGCTAGTGGTTAGAGCTGAGGCACTGGGAGAGAGAGGGGGAGGCAGTGTGGGCTAGTGGTTAGAGCTGAGGCACTGGGAGAGCGAGGGGGAGGCAGTGTGGGCTTGTGGTTAGAGCTGAGGCACTGGGAGAGAGAGGGGAGGCAGTGTGGGCTAGTGGTTAGAGCTGAGGCACTGGGAGAGAGGCAGTGTGGGCTTGTGGTTAGAGCTGAGGCACTGGGAGAGAGAGGGGGAGGCAGTGTGGGCTTGTGGTTAGAGCTGAGGCACTGGGAGAGAGAGAGGGAGGCAGTGTGGGCTAGTGGTTAGAGCTGAGGCACTGGGAGAGAGAGAGGGAGGCAGTGTGGGCTAGTGGTTAGAGCTGAGGCACTGGGAGAGAGAGAGGGAGGCAGTGTGGGCTAGTGGTTAGAGCTGAGGCACTGGGAGAGAGAGAGGGAGGCAGTGTGGGCTAGTGGTTAGACCTGAGACGGTGCGGACAAGTCATTTTATTTCTGAATTGTTGTCAGTTGAGACACTTCAGTGAGATAAGCAGCTCTGTTGATTTCTGATTCTCTCTCTCCTTGTTGCAGGAAAAGGAGACCTTATTGGCTCGGACTCGTTGACCAAGGAGCAGGTGATCAAGACAAACGCCAATGTGAAGGCCCTGACCTACTGTGACCTGCAGTACATCAGCCTGAAGGGGCTGCGTGAGGTGCTGCGCCTGTACCCCGAATATGCCCACCGCTTCGTGACCGAGATCCAGCACGACCTGACCTACAACCTCCGGGAGGGCAGCGGGCTCGACGTGAGTTCAGCCCCACACACAACACCCACAGCCGGCCGCTCACACACTCACACACACACCTGCATGTGTTTGCATGCCTGCATTTTCAGACAATACTGAAAACTGTTAAGAAATCAAAGAGGGTGTCTGAGAGCCGTGGATACATTAAGTGTTTTTAAGAGCGTGTGCAATACCAGCAACGACAGCCGTACAACTGAACAGCTTACAGTACAGAGCAAATCGCACTTGCACACAATCAGGCAGGCATGCACACACTCAGAGAGCCATGCACAAACGAGACACACACACACACATTGAGAGACAGGCATGCACACACTTACAGAGGCATGCACACACAGGGACACACACACATTGAGAGACAGGCATGCACACAGACACACACATTGAGAGACACAGACAGACACACATTCAGATACAGGCATGCACACACAGAGAGACAGGCACACACACAGAGAGGCATGCACACACAGAGAGACAGGCACACACACAGAGAGGCATGCACACAGACACACACACTTTCAGAGACAGGCATGCACACACTTACAGAGGCATGCAAACACTCACACAGAGACAGGCATGCACACACAGAGAGACAGGCACACACACAGAGAGGCATGCACACACAGAGAGACAGGCACACACACAGAGAGGCATGCACACAGACACACACACTTTCAGAGACAGGCATGCACACACTTACAGAGGCATGCAAACACTCACACAGAGACAGGCATGCACACACAGAGAGACAGGCACACACACAGAGAGGCATGCACACACAGAGAGACAGGCACACACACAGAGAGGCATGCACACACAGAGAGACAGGCACACACAGAGAGACAGGCAAACACACAGAGAGGCATGCACACAGACACACACACTTTCAGAGACAGGCATGCACACACTTACAGAGGCATGCAAACACTCACACAGAGACAGGCATGCACACACAGAGAGACAGGCACACACAGAGAGACAGGCACACACACAGAGAGGCATGCACACAGACACACACACTTTCAGAGACAGGCATGCACACACTTACAGAGGCATGCAAACACTCACACAGAGACAGGCATGCACACACAGAGAGACAGGCACACACACAGAGAGGCATGCACACACAGAGAGACAGGCACACACACAGAGAGGCATGCACACACAGAGAGACAGGCACACACAGAGAGACAGGCACACACACAGAGAGGCATGCACACAGACACACACACTTTCAGAGACAGGCATGCACACACAGAGAGACAGGCACGCACACACACACACAGAAATATCCCTGTGTGGCTGCTCCTTGCGCTCGGTGCTGCCAGGAATAGCTCGGGGGGGAGGGGAGGCACTCCTGCGCTCTCAGTGTCTCCCAGCAGCCCTGCCTGCTGTGTTACTAAGATTGGATCTGGGAGATAAAAATAGACCCACACAGCCCAGGGAGGAGGGACATCCTCCACTGGCCAACACCAGCAGTGTGTCAGCACAGCACAGGGGCAGCACACAGACTGCATGAACAGGAATGAACAGGCATGGCTTCAAAGGCACACGTTTTCAGAGAGGCTGCAGACGAGAGGAGGCCACTTGGCCCATCTAGCTCATCTGATGGCTGAGGGTCCCAGCCAGAGCATCGGCTTCAACAATATGGCTGGGTAGCTTGTCCCACTCTTCCACAACCCTTTGTGTAAAGAAGTGCCTCCCGTTGTCGGCTTTTATTGCCCTTCTCCGTAGTTTCCTCCTGTGCCCCCTGGTTTGTGTTTCACTGTTCATTCTGCAGAGGTCTGCTGGGAGGGCCTCCTCAGTGTCTTCGAGGACCCTGAATACTCGAATTGGCGCCCCTCGTAGTCTCTTCTGGTCAAGACTAAAGAGATTTTTGGCAGTTGATTACAAAAACCTGAACCTATTGTCCCCCCAAAAATGTCTTGCAAGCCCCGTGCTCCCCAAAACGTTTGGGTTTTTCCTGCTAGCAGGTGAGTAACTTTTACTCCTGAACCGAAACGACGATGCTGAGCCTGACTGCAGCACCAGCAGCAAGATGCCAAGACATGCTGTTCATCCACAGAGGTGTTCAGCCCTGAGATAGTGTTCAGGAGCTCCACGTGCTGAGCTGAAACACGCTAATCAACAGAGGTGTGCAGCCCTGCGGTAGTGTTCAGGAGCAGTTCACACTCAGCTGAAACGTGTTAATCCACAGAGCTGTACTGCCCTGCGGTAGATAGTGATCAGGAGCTACACATGCTCAGATGAAACATAGTGTCAATACACAGAGGTCTGCAGTCCTGCTGTAGATAGTGTTCAGGAGCTCCACATGCTCAGATGAAACATGGTGTTAAGCCACAGAGGTGTGCAGCCCTGCAGTAGTGTTCAGGAGCAGCTCATACTCAGCTGAAACATGCTAATCCAAAGAGATCTGCAGTCCTGCATTAGATAGTGTTCAGGAGCAGCTCGTGCTCAGCTGTCAACTGGACACCGAGGGCAGACACACGCAATCACACAGCATGGTCACAACAGGGCACGAGCACACTCAGTCGTGCACAGGAAGAAACGTGCGTTTTCACACATTCGCACGAGCACAGGTTCAACAACAAGCACTCAGAGTGGGAAAAGACACGAGCACGTGCAGCGCACACACTCACGGTGCCCAGCACCATGCTGCTCGTAGCTCCGCCTGCTCTCCGTTACTAAGATTAGACACGAGAGCTAAAAATAAACCGCGGCCGACGGGGGAGACCCCCAGAGAGGCAGCGCGACACGGGGGGGCAGGGCAGAGGCAGAATCTGACAGGGAGAGCAGAGAGAGGAGGAGGAGCAGAGCAGTTCTGAATTTCTTTTTAATCCTGAGAAGAAGGAGGGAAGGAGAGGGCAGGAAAGGGAGGGGAGAGAGAGGTTTACCAGGGAATAAACGACGCTGAGAGACTTTCTGCCACGACTTGATTATACTGATGTGAGGATGCTGCCTTGCCCCGCAGGGTCGAGCCTGGATACAGAGCCTTCCTTGGGGATTGATTTTGACTCGGGGAGAGGAGGGAGGTCATGCTGTCTGGAAGAGAAGAGAGCTTAAACAAAGAGACTCCCTCCTCTGGGAAAGCTCGGGAGGAAGACAAAGATGGGAGGAGACAGTGAGAGACAGGGAGATGAGGGCTGCGGAGGATGAAGCTCGGTGATGTGCTGCCCCCTGGTGGTTCTCTGTGTTCTGTACCTCGATGATGAACACTCGGAGATGCAGCAGAAACTTGGTAAAACGGGCAAAGTCAGTAAGTTCTGCTGCTCTGGGATCCTGCTTCAAAAATGTCTTTTTGGAGAGCAGTTACTGCCTAGGTAGGAGTAACCACTGGGAGCCATCAATGTTTACTGCCATGCACTACAGTTTCTTCTGCCCCAGCTATGTACTCACACTAACCTGGACCTGCAGGCCCATTCGCACCTCAGACACACTGGCTGGCCAGAGAAGCAGGGCTCTGTTCTGACAGTGGCTGGTCTCACTCTCCCCTGTTTCTTTCAAAATCCAATTCAACGAGCTCTATTGGCATGACTGGTCAACCACAGTGTCGCAAAGCAATAATGATAGAAGCTACTGACAGACTGTCACATTGTCACATTCACTCTCCCTTGTCTCACTCTGTTCCAGCTGGACTGGGAGAGTAATGGGGGTCTGGTGAAGAAACTGCCCTCAATCAGGGAGGATGAAGAGGGAGATGAAGATGCGCAGTCACACCTGTCCTCTATTCCGCGATCACCCCTCCGCCTGTCCAGGGGTCTCAACTCACCCCTGCGCTCCCCACTCCTTGCCCCTCGACCCTTCCGCCCCCCCGCCGACAGCAGGCCCACCACCCTGCAGATCCCCCTCGTCAGCTTCAGCGTCCCCCCAGAGCTCCCCAGGTAGGGCCCGGACGCGCCCACAGTCTGGAGTAACACACCACGCACACCAGTCTGGAGCAATCCAGTCTAGAACATCACACCATCTAGAATAACACAGCAGAAATAACACAGCGTGTGTCACTGAGTGTGTGCGTGTGTGCACGTGTCTCTGAGTGTGTGTGCGCGTGTCTCTGAGTGTGTGTGCGCGTGTCTCTGAGTGTGTGTGAGCGCGTCTCTGTGTGTGCGTATGTCTCTGAATGTGCGAGTCTCTGAGTGTGCGTGTCTCTGAGTGTGCGTGCGCATGTCTCTGAGTGTGTGCGCGTGTCTCTTAGTGTGTCAAAACCAGCATCACAATCTAGAAGATCAGCACTATGTAGAATATTAATCTAGTTTAGAAAATCACCACAGGCTGGAATAACACAGAAATCCAAACGATCTCAATCCAGAGCAGCACAACGTGGAATTCCAATCCAGTCCAGAACAACACAATGAAATACTGAGCAAATCCAGAACAGGACATGTAGGACATATCCACAGACCCGAACCAGCACGACAAGCTCCTTTCTTAATCACTAATGGAGTAAATTGGGTGCTTGTTTGGAAAAGTTTAATATACTGTCTATCCCAGGTCTGATCATTTCAATTGCTGCTGGTTTGTTTTGTCTGGGAATCAGGACAGTCGGCACATGTCGAGAGACAGCTTCCAGGTCAGCCCACACTATCTCCAGGAGACTCCTGGGAGGTTCCTGAAGAGGAAGAGTGTGGTCTGATTTTCAGTCCTACTAAGAAACAATTTATTTGTCACTCAGTCAGAGCTGATCCGGTATTTAGTCCCAAATTGAAGATGCCTGTGGACCAGGCAGTCTCTAATCTAGCCAAAACAGCCAGGCAGCCTCAGGACGTAAACGAGGACTGATGAACAGATGGAAAAATACAAGAGCTCTGCCTGAAGGCCCTCATCAGTCCTCCTCCTTCCCAGCATGCTGTCTAGCGAGAGGGGCTGGTGGAGATGCCAGCGTTCTGTTCCTATGGTTACCCCGGAGCACATGATCGGGTGTCCATGGCAACACAGCGGCTGGAGACGAGAAGGAAGAGATGTGCAGTACAGGAGCCCAGCATGGCTAACCGAGAGCCTGGAACAGCGAGATTCGTTAGAGAGGCCACGTGCCCTGCCGTTAACCCCTCTCTGATCTGTGCTAAAAATGTATTACTGAAACAAAAAATCTGACTTTCCTGTCTGCTTCTGTTTAAAAAAGCTAATACAGAACTAATACAATGAACTTACAGGCATTTACACAGCTCCCCCAGCCTTGATTTGAAATGAACATCTGCTGATATCAGTGGCAGCAGCGCATGGTTTGTAGATTGTAGTCAACTTAAGTTGTCTCCCTTTCTTCTCAGTTCTTTTGTCGACTTTGACTCAGACCTTCTCTGCTTGCTTTCAACACGCCCCTCTGCTGACATCTAGCGGCTGGCTTTGGTAAAGCAGTGTCTCCTCACATGCACTCCTCAGCGGCCATACTGACACTGGCCTGCTGTACAACCTGATCTAAACAGTGCATCACCCCCCCCCCCCCCCCCCCAGTCACAGCAGCGTGACTCTGATCTTCATGTTGGACTTGACATCTGTGTGCGTCCATGTGCTTCATGTCTGTTGAAGAACAGCTGCCTTGACTTGGCACACTTACTGGCTTCAAGAGCGCTGGACCAGTCCAGAAGAGGCATTTCTCTGTCCTGCTCGGTTCAGGGCGCAGGGAGGCAGGGACACACTGGGATGGAGTAGTGTCTCTCTGCCCACCCTCCTGTCTCCTCTGAGCTCTTGGTCTCGCCCTCTCTCTCTCTGCAGGTTTGTCGATGGGATTGAGACGGAGTCCAGCCTCGTGTCAGCCCCCAAGTGTGAGTCCAGCCCCAGTATGACCCACAGCAACCCCCCCACGCCGAGCCCAGGTAAGACAGCCCCACCGTGACGAGTCCACAGCACAGGAGTGACTGCTCCACGCCGAGCATCTGTGTGTCTCTGTCTCACACCTCACCCCCTCTTCCTCCTCTCACTCCCTCTCTCTCTTACTCTCTATCCCTCACACTCCTCATCCCTCACTCCCTGTCCATCTCCCTCCTCATCTCTCTCACTCCCTGTCCATCTCCCTCCTCATCTCTTTCACTCCCTGTCCCTCTCACTCCTCATCTCTCACTCCCTGTCCATCTCCCTCCTCATCTCTCTCACTCCCTGTCCCTCTCACTCCTCATCTCTCACTCCCTGTCCCTCTCACTCCTCATCTCTCTCACTCCGTGTCCCTCTCACTCCTCATCTCTCTCACTCCCTGTCTCTCTCACTCCTCATCTCTCACTCCCTGTCCCTCTCACTCCTCATGTCTCTCACTCCCTGTCTCTCTCACTCCTCATCTCTCACTCCCTGTCCCTCTCACTCCTCATCTCTCTCACTCCTCATCTCT
Organism: Lepisosteus platostomus; assembly: GCF_059453375.1. Taxonomy (NCBI): domain Eukaryota; kingdom Metazoa; phylum Chordata; class Actinopteri; order Semionotiformes; family Lepisosteidae; genus Lepisosteus; species Lepisosteus platostomus. Next base: position 34,557,079 of record NC_142624.1, read on the forward strand.
CTCACTCCCTGTCCCTCTCACTCCTCATCTCTCTCACTCCTCATCTCTCTCACTCCCTGTCCCTCTCACTCCTCATCTCTCTCACTCCCTGTGTCTCTCTGCAGGAAGCCGGGAGCAAGCTGAGACCAGACAGAGCATCACTAGGTTGAGTCAGGAGGTGAGGCAATACTGCTGCTACTCATGATATACATGATGATGACTAGTTGCGCAGTAATTTAGCGACTCACCCTCTTTCCCTGCTTCTCCCTCGCCTCCCTCTCTCTAGATGTCCAGTCTGTCCCAGCAGGTGGCTCAGCTGAGCAGTGAGCTCCAGGAAATGACCCGCCTGCTGAGGCCCCTCCTGCTGAGGTCCCAAGCCATCCCCCCCTCGCTGACCCCCACCTTAACCCCGCCCCCCAGCAGTGCCAGCGCGCCGTCTGTCACAAGCCCCCCCCCGGCCCCCCCCGCCCCGCCCCCGGCCAGCTCCTCGCTCACCGCCCCTGCCTCTCTTCTCGGCAGCCGCTCGGAGCCCCGCCTGGAGGACACGGAGGCAGGTGGGCTCTTGGGCAGTCTGTTCCCCTCCTGCCCCCCCCAGAGAGCCCCCCTCCAGCCCCAGACATCCTCCTGTTTCCCAGGAAGCCCCTGCCAGCCCCTCGCCCAGCCAGGGGCCCGGAAGGAGGGCGCAAAGACCCCGTGCCCCCTCCAAGACCGCTGGCCCCTCGTTTCTCGGTCTCCCTCGCCCTCGCTGTCTCTGTCCCTGTCCCCCTCGCTCTCGTCCTCCCCCTCCCCGTCTCCCTCCGTCTCCCCTTGCCTGGGGCCGCACCTCTCCGCAGCCGAGAGCCGGAAGAGAGGCCCCCGCCCCACGCTGCCGCCCCGTTCCTCTCCGCCAGTCACCCCCCCACACGCCCCTTCCTTCCCTGGTGACCCACAGTGTCGTGCCGGCTCTCCGGGGAACCAGGGGGTCGGACATTACTCCCCCTCACCTTGCCCCTACGCCTCCTGTTCCCACCCCTCTCCCTCTCCCTCTCCCTCCTGCCCCGGGAACTGGGACTCTCCCGGGGAGAGGGAGGGGGCGCTGCAGGCGGGGTCCCCCAGCCACACGGGGTCCAGCAGCAAGCCCCCTCCTCTGGAGCTGCGGGAGTGGGGGGCAGGCGGGGAGCACCCCCAAACGGAGAACATCAGCTTCATCGACGAAGAGGGGACCCCCCTGTGAGAAGGAGAGAGGCTGAGGAGCGAGCGCAGGACTGAGAGAGAAAGAGGGACCCCCCTCGCTGTGCACATCCCACCCCCTCGGCCCCTGCCGGCTGCGCCAGGGGCGCCCCCATTCCCTGCATCGCTGCCGCCCCCGCGGGCACCCGAGGGCACACAGGGTGCTCCAGCTCCCATCTTCCCCTGGGCCGGAGCGCGTGCTGGCGTTGGCACCCTGGGCACTGACAGACGCAGTGGGCACGGCGTGGCAGTGTTAACCAGACGTCTGCGGGGACGAGGGACAGACAAAGGGGAGGGACCCCCCACCGGTTTTCAAGCTGCTGCTTGCTCCCGTGCACAGGGCCTGACACAGACGCTCGTGGGCGGACCAGGACGAATCGACACCACCACAGGCGTGGGGACCCCCTCCAGCGGGGGAGTGGCAGTGGAACGGGTGGAAGGGTGGCTGTGTCGAAGGGGCCTGCAGACACGCAGGAGACAGGGTCTGCCGGCCTACTGCCATGCCAGTGAAGCACACAGACCCCAGTCCTGCCTCCTAACTCTTCACGCTTGAGCTTCGCTTCCTTCTCCAACGCGCGCTCGTGGCTCCAGAGCGCAGCGCTAACCCCCAGTGTGCTCCTGGAAGACGGGGCCCCCTGTCCAGATGACCTGCTGTTCTTCATTACCCCCTTACCCCCAGTGTGGCCCCTGTTCACCAGCTTGCAGGCGATGCTGGACTGGTCCGGTATGTAGCGTCTTGAACCCCGATCGAGAGGCCTCGAGCCCCAGATTTGCCTGCTGATCTGCACTGGCTGCTCATCCTGGAACTGAGCTGCCCTGTCCCAGTCGCAGTGCTGGGTGAGGGGGTCATGCTGAGGGGGGCAGGGCTGTGTTCCACAGAGAGAGGTGGGGGCACAGACACTTGGACACTCAGTGCAATGATCTCCAGTCCTGAGCCAGGCCGAGGGCCTGTTATTACTGCTATTCTATCAACACGTTCCATCCTTATACAAACTGTTCCTACTGCCATAGCTGTTCTCATTAACTGAGCCAACCTAGTATGTATGTATCTCATTGACGAACTGGTTACGTTCTGGACATGCCTGTTGGTGCTGTTAGTGTTCTCAAGTCAAGCAGGAGAAGCTGCCTGGCATTAAAATGTGGGGAGGGGCGGCAGGGAGCTCCCTGCCTCTCATCAAGAGCTGCCTTTCCTTTCATGACCGTTGAGGGCAGGAGGTGAGGGAGCAGCACTGCATTCTGGGACGTCGAACACCAATCCCAGCCGAGCTAGGCAGGCCAGCAGCTTTCTTCCTGTTCCTTCAAAATAATGAAAATCAAAGAGAAACATTGAAGAAGTCCAGTGTAGCCTATTTAAAGATGCTGGCATAACCGGCTTGCTAATTAATCGCTTAATTAATTGATAATCCAACTATAGTAATTTAACCCACAAGATGTACCAAAGACCTACACTGGATTAGAAGGAAAGGGGCCAGGTTTTTGGAAGTTTTGTGTGACTTTGAGGGTCCCGGATCACTGCCAGACTTGCCCCCCCTGCTAGGCAAGCTACACAAGGTCAAGATTTCTGCCTTTTTGTTTTAAGACAGAAAGTGTCTGAGTGCCGCTTGCGCTGTTTGGAATTTCTGATAATCCTTCAGAACGGGCCCCCGCTGTTAGAGAGGGAGGGAGAGCTCAGGCCTGGGTCTTCAAATACTGTGGGAAGATCCAGGAAACTCTATTATTGTTTTATGCAGGGGGATGTACTGTAAATTGGTAAGGCCTCTGTATGACTGACGCTCAGGACCTGGGTCGACCAAAGGGAAATTACACGCAGGTGTACTTAGTCGTGAAGGTGGGGGAGAGTTGTCTTTATACAAAGAGTTGTGGGTGTCTGGAACAATCTCCTGTACTCAGTCACGATCTGAAAGCTGTCAGCCTTCGAGAAACAAGAGTCACACCAATGTAACGCCAAATGGCCTCCTCTGATTTGTAGCCTTCCTCGAGTACTGACAGATGTCACCTCTGACTCGGGTTCAAACCAGTAGCTGAGCACCAGTGACTGTTTTTAATTGCCCAGCTCTCCCCTGCCCTGCCACCTGCACTCAGGCCCACCCGCTAGCCTGCTCTTCCAGGATGGACTCTGGCTTGTCATGACCCTCAACAGGCTGGGCGACTTGGAAATCAGGCTTTAGCTGCGAGCTGCGCTGTTGTGAAAACGAGCTTATCCACACCCCTTCCTCACCTGTTAGCCCAGGGGTCGGGCTGAGGTCAAAGGGCACCCACGGGTCATATACATCGTAGGCCAAACAGAAGCATCTGAACAGAAGAGCGTAGTATTGTCAAGACACCAGCGCACATTCCTACAGGCCGTGACGACATGACAGCGGTGAGACTCGCGGAATCAAAAACTGCTTGAAAATCCAGGGACCTGGAATCGTTTCTCTTTTTCCATGGATGAGATGCCAGTGTCGCGCGCCGGGTTTCACTGGAGCCCAAATTTTAGCCATCCCACCATCCGTGCCTTCTCTTTTACTTTATTCACAAAGTCACGTACAGACATAACGTGTTGCTCACACACATGCGTGTAGAATCATTACTCGAGAGAGAGAGAGAGGGGCCCCTGAAGCCCTGTGGGAAAACATGAAGGCTTTTTCATGGGACTGTGTCTTCGCGGTGGTTTCCTTCAGCCAACTGTTCTGTTTCCCAGTTTTCCTTTGTTTAAACGAGAGTAAAGAAAATGCAAAAATGATACCAAATGGACTGTAAAATAAATGCATGTGCATAAGGCGACTGACCGGGCAGCTGGGGAGAATGGGAAAACGAGCGTAGCTACGCAGCTCACAGCAGGCACAGGGCTGCGTCTGTTGAAGCTGGACGTGGCTCACTTGTCCGGCTCTGCTCCATGGCCTGGTTTCAGGATCCAGCGGGAGAGAAGCATCGGAGTGGTTTCTCCGAGGCAGGCGGGCATGAAGGTCGAGCAGCGTGGAGCGGAGTCAGGGCCAAGCGGAGCGTAGGGAACGCGGGGGGGCCGAGATCTGTGCCCACCCCGCGCGTGTCCGAGAGGAGAGGGTCTTCCACGCCGACTGCTGCCCCGAACTGCCCGGTCCCGGGCCGTCCTTGTTGAGATCTCTGTCTGTCCAGCATCGCAGGTGCCCAGGTGGCACCGAGCCCCGGTACACACCCACGCTCATCCCTCTGCCTTCACACGAGCCCGACCCAAGCAGCCTCTCGGCCCGGAAACACTGAGCAGGCTTCTTCTTAATACAAAAATAAAAAGCAACACTCTCATTCCTCGGATTTCACATCTGATGGCACTAGTCCCAGACTCGCTCGTGTGACACTTTAATTTGCACATATAATTGCTGATCAGGGTCACTGCAGCCTCTTGAGGAAGCCTGATGAAAAAGCAGGAGACAGTTCACAACAGCAGAGGCCAGAGGCCAGCCCTGTGTGCCCTGCGCTCTTCCTCGCTCAACTGAACCAATCACTGGCTAATTGGAGCCTGCCCAGTGCTGTGTGCATGGCTGCCTGCTAAGCATGGCTCTGGGTTTCATTAGGGAACTGGCGGTGGAGTTAGAGGCAGTGTTAAATGGTTTAGACACACGTTCTGCCCTGTCTCTGCTGCTCCTGGCCTTCTCAATGGAGGGAGCTGCCTGCCGCCCAGCAGACATGGTGTAGCTCGTACTGGCATGACAATAACCCTTCTGTGATCGGGGCTGGAGTTTTAAGTTGATGTGGCTGTGCAGGGAGAGCATGAATCACCACGCCTCTAGTAATCAAGAACCAGGTGGAATACAGAGCCCCTGTATTGATCTGACAGTAAGGCACCGCTGTGCACACACTTCTCCAGATCATGACATCAGGGGCAGCCTTGAGCCCCTCTTTCACTTGGCTGTACTGGTAATTTATCTGCGAGCCCTTTCTGTGAGCGAAGGCTGTGGCCCAGAAGGCCAGGAGATCTAGACTGGATGTTAACACAACAGGCCCCAGCAGGGAACGCCGAATCTCAGGCCACCTAGCCTGTTCCCGTGCATCATGCTGGCAGCACCAGGTCTTTCGCAGGTCCTTGGCCAAGCAGGCGCTGGAAAACGTCAGCGCTGACGGGCTCTGTTCCAGCTTTGGCCTTGGTTACTTCGCTGCACTGGGCCTTCAGTCAGCTGCTAACTGGAAAAGACCTGCTCTGAGCGCTCCAGGACTCCACCCCCCTCAAGGCCTAGAGCCGCCCCTTCGTGATCCACACGAAAAAAGGAGTTGACAAAACTGTGATGCGGCCGCGCTGTCAGTTATTAATTGATCCCTTGCTCCTGGGGTACACCAGCGCTGTTCCTGTGCACACCCCCAGCTGCTGGTGCTCCCCTGCGAGAGCTGATCTGAACCCTTCGTTGAACTGACGAGTCGCTTGCCTGGAGCCTTTTTTCTTTTTTAGTGTTCGGTAACGTATGAGGAAAAGCTTCCTTAACAGTGGACGGTACTTAGGAACTGAAGAGCTTTAGAAGCTAAATTAAACTTCTTAACAGCTGGATTAAGTCTACTACAGGCTACTAGTGCAGCTGAGCCAGCATGAACTGCGGGAGGGGGTGGAAGTCCGCAGACAGATTTCAGAATCTCTGCCACCGTTCATTGAACAACCCGATTGCTTGGCATGCTGGTGTGCAGCTCTTGAACCGCTAGACCCTGTAATAACCCACCAGCAGCTGAAAAGGTGCCAATTAAGCAAAGTACATTTTCAAGTAAGGGATCAATTAAGTGCCATAGGGACAGTTTGGGAAGGAAAACAAGCCGTTACACCCAAATCCCATAAGCAGCCTGCAGTGACCAGCACAGCGCCCCCCTCCCACTCTGGGCCTGGAGAGCCCCCCCGACCTCCCAGTGCTGGTCTGCTGGTCTTCAGTGCAGCTGACATGAACCCCCGCACTGTAGCAACGGGCTGCCTTGTCCCAATCTTAGCAAGGTTTTTTTTTCCCCAACATTGGAGACATTCAGTTGTTTCATAAATGCAAATCTTTAAAAATCCCATCTTTAGGGATTGAAGACAGTGGAATAGTTCAAATTAAATCTATTGTTGAGTCCATTAAGGACTTGACTATTTTATTATTAGAGGGGGAGTGGGAGACCCTGCTGTGGACTCAGTAACCCAGAGCTGGTTAAGAGGGGACCGCGCTGGAGCCTGTAGCTCTCCTGGGCCAGGCCTCCGAGAGCCTCCTACACCAAAGCTCAAAGAGCCAGGCTACTGTACCACCACCACACAAAACAAGAAGCGTCTGGCTAGAGGGCGAGCTGATGGGGCTCGTCTGTGGTTTTTTTTGTCGAAGGCGGAGGCTATTTTAAAACAAATTTTCAATGCCACTGCTCTGCAGTGGCTGCAGGCTGGGACTGGGAGGGGCTATACCTGCATGTCACAGCTTACTGCATGAGGAATGTGCCTGCTTCTTCTACCGGGGAGGGGAGGGAGGGACGGGGTGGGTAAAGATGTATTTATGTATTTTATTAACAGTTATGCAGTTTAAAAAAAATAAAACTTTTTTTATTTACTGAAAGCGATGCTGGAGCTCTTTTGTCTTAAATGTCTTTGCACATTTGCAAACGCACACCCCAGCCCTGTCGCACAGAGAGGGCCGTTCGAGACGCAAACCTGCAGCACTGGTCAATTGAGGTAAGGGCCTGCAAAGTGTAGGAAAACATTCACGATGTTACGCTTCCATTGCAGCAGCTAGGTCAACTGCTCCCCCGGCTTCCAGTACAGGGGTTTGAGGCTAGCTGCATCTTAATTACACAGATCCGATTTCCTATTTCTGCGGTTAAATTGAAGGTTGTCTTTGGAACTATGACTGAAAGACTAAGGCTGCCTGGGTCCGTAGATCTTACCCTCCTCGTGGCTGCTGGCGCCAGTGTGTGACTGCAGGTACTTCTCCCAGCTGATTCACAGACAGGGACAGAGAGATGCTCATAATTTCCCAGCTCCCAGCCCTTCCTTCTCCTCTACCACCGTCGCCCCTGCTGCTGCGGTCTACCCCAGGAACTCACCGAGGGTCACAGCTGTAGTGCCCTAACCTTACCTGGGCCCTGTACTCACCACACCTGCTGGGAAAAAAACTTTGCTTTTGGGGAAAGTGCCGAAATACTTGTTAAAAATCAGTCAAAACCAGAGGCACGGTTTCAGGATAGGGGTGTACACCGGACAGATCGCAAACCCCCTACGTCTGCGCTAAACTGAGCAGCTGTGGCAGCCAGCTGTTCATCTTTCAGTATCTTGACAACAGAGCGCGGGTCAGCTGAGCATGTTGCCAGTCTTTCTGCTACACAGAAAGAGAGGCAAAGTACAACCTCTTGTCATGGTCCTGGAAATTTTGCATATCAATCATGAGTCTAGTTGTAGCTGTATTGCACTTTTTTGTGATCAAAGGATCCCAAAGCACTCAGGCAGAGGGGAAGACTCCTCCACGCATCCCTAGAGTGCAGAACGCACCTGGGGTACAGTGCAGTCTGTAAGAACAGTGACACCATTGTTGTTGTTTATGCTCCGTTTCATTTTAAACCCAATGTGCTGGAGTATAATGACTATGAGGTTAAAATAGGAGGACTATGTATAAAAAGGGCTGCGATTCCTCTATGGTTCACCCAATATAGAACGTAAATCCCCTTGAATTAAAGCTAACACTCTGCACTTTAACCTCATAGCCATTGTTTCATTTTAAATCCAATGTGCTGGAGTACAGAGCCAAAACAACAAAAATTGTGTCATTGTCCGAATACTTACAGTGCACTGTACATGTGGCAGCTGTTCTGTTCAGTCGGAGGAGTGAGAAATGGCTTCAGTAGAGCTTTAGGAAGGCCAGACTGGAATTCGCCCCAGCATGCCCAGTCACTATCCCGAGGCATTGCATTGGAAACTCTGGTCAAAAGGCAAAAGCGCCCCCTACTGGTCCACCAGCACCATGTGTTTTCCCTGAAGGTCTCTCATCGCCATACTGACCAGGTGCAAGCCTTGACTGGCTTCCGAGATCATGCAAGATCGAGCTATGAGATGGCTGCGCTACTCAGGCTTGATGGTCTTGTTATCCAATCTTGCAAGCTGTTCTGCAGCAAGACCCTAAAGAAATGCTTGTGAACATTAGTTCAGGCCTCCTGGCTCTCCTTCACCTGCCCCCACCCTGCAGATCCACACCTGCCCCCTTTCTTCATCCAGCAGGGCTTTAAAAAACAAAACAAAACAAAGGACACACCACCAAGACTGTGTGCAAATCTGGAGTTCATGTCTGCATATATTTCACAGAAAACATTCATTCTATTGGAGCTTCAAAAAGATTCAAATGGCAGGAGAAGGCTGCTTTAAAAAAAAAAAACACAACAAAACAAAAGAGCTTCTCTGCCCCTGTGGTATAAACAGTCCTACTCAGTCACGGCCCCTCTGCCCCACAGCGGGCTTGCAGCCGGAGTCTAGGGCCCATGGGGGCCCCTGTTTCTGCAGCCGTGCCCTCTGGGTCTCTCTCCTCCTCCTCCCAGGAAACGCCAGAGGGGTCTTCACGGGACCCCCCCAAAAAAATACTTCACACACAAAGGAAAATGAAAAACAAACAAAAAAAAAAATCAAAAAATATATTTATATATTTTCGAGGTATGTGTCCACAAACAAAACACAAAAAAAAATTAAGCAGTTGTTTTAAGTTGTTAAACTTCCTCTCTCACTTTACCAGAACCTCTTAAAATAAAATAAGAAAAACCATAATTACAATAAAAAAATTAAAACAGGGAGAAGATCCTCCCCACCCATCCTCCGCTTCTCAGTCCTCTCCAGATTGTCCCGAGCGCTGAGCTCAGTCTCCCCCTCGCGCTGTCCCGGCGCCCCTCACCCTCTCCCTCCTGCAGGAGGAGTCCACAGCACTAAGCCCTCCAGGCCCCCAGGGGGCGACTCTCTCTCCGCGTCCTGCCTTTTCCTTCTCGGCTGTCTCTGCTCTCGAGGAGTACAGAACAATCTCCCGTTGGAAATGAAAGGGAAAAAAAACTGAGTCTCAGATCCCACCCTCCCTCGAGAACAGTGCCTCTCTAGAGCAGAGGGAGCACGGGCGGTTTTTTGGGGGGGGGAGGAGAGCAGGGAGGGGGGCCTCTTGCGCCACAGCTCAAGGTGTCTTGTGCAAAAAAAAACCGAGGGTGACCTCTCTGTGACCTCCCAGCGACCGCTGGTCGAGCAACTTCCGCCTCTTCCCGCGCGGCCCCCCCGTGTCACGCCAGGTACTGCTGCATGGCCGTCTTCGCTCTGAGAGAGAAAGGGCACCATCAGCGGCGCCCTCGCACCACGCCTGCGGGTCACGGGGCGACGACAGAGACCGCAAGACCTTTGCGGGAGACGGGACTGACCTGTCGCAGAGGTTGGGGTCAGAGGCCTGTGTGAGTTTGTGGAGGATGTCGACGATCCCCATCTCCCGGAGCTTGTCCTGGCGCTCTTGAGAGCCTGGAGGCGGGGGAGAGAGTGTGACAAACAGGTCGATTGACAATTCAGGGCAAGAGCAAGAGCAGGGAACGCGCTAGGATCAATCCTGGAAGAGGAGGAGGAGGAGGAGGAGGAGGAGGAAGACTACACCACTGAACAGAAAGAATAGTCTGCCATCAACTCCCAAATCACAGCCCTCTCGCCGTGTCTGCACACATGCTGAGGGGCAGAGGACTCGCATGAGGAGGAGGAGGAGGAGGAAGGGAGTGAGAAAGGTGACAGAGGAGTTAAACAGGGTTTGGCCCCTTCTGAGCTGTTTGCACCCCCCGTGCAGAACTCACCATCCTCCTCGTTCCAGATGAGGTTGGAGATGCAGAAGGTGGCAGCAAGTTGAAGTTTCACATTCGAGTGCCCCTGACAAAGAGAGAGAGAGAGAGAGAGAGAGAGAGAGAGAGAGAGAGAGAGAGAGAGAGAGAGAGAGAGAGAGAGAGAGTCAGGGTGGGACACACAGGGCGACCTTACTCCCGGCCCCACCAATCCCCTCCATTGCACAGCTCTGCTACAACCAGCACCCTACTGGCTCAATAATCATGCAGGATTAACGTAGCAATGGAAAAAGCTGGTTGTAATAACAATGCCACCCTGTCGCTTGCAGGCGTGTGGAATGAAATTCGGACTTGTACACGCCTGCGTGAACACACACACGCGCTCGTCCAGTACCATGTAGTATTTGATTTTCTGCAGGATGTCGTCATTGGTCATGATGAGCTCCTTGGCCGTGTTTCCATCTGCTATGTTGGCCAGGATGCACAGCGTCTGAGAAACATGATGGATACGCAATCACTTTACTTTAATTATAAAAGACTTAAGAAATACGCATGTAAGACTCTCGATTGTATAGCAATCCCAAAACAGCAGGCTCCTGTGTGCATGCAGGACAAGGCAGTTCTAGTTTGTTCCTTTATTCGGAAGCAAATTTGCAGAGAATTGTAAAATTAAATGCACGCACACATACTTACTCCTCTGTTTCATCAACTTGCACAAAAATGGGCACCTCAGCTTGCAAAACCTGGGATGCATACAAGGTGTGATTTCTGGGGGCTCCATCTCACCTGCTCCTTGACCTCGACGCTGTGCTCACCCTCCAGGATGAGAGTCACCGCCTGCATGATCTGCTTCCCATGGGAGCCCATGATCTGATCAATGTGCTGCAGAGAGGCAAGACGGCGGTCAGGAACGTCTTTTTCCTTTCAATCAACTAAGAAGTCAATCCCACTGCATGGGATAATAAATACAACCAGTTTTCTCATAAATTATATCTCAACCACCATCAAAGCTACACACTTACTTGTGGGCGTCTCTTTATCCCTAGTCTGTCAGGGTTAAGTGAATGCATCAAAAAAAAGTCGAGCATGCCAGTCGGTTATGTTTAAAGCAGTGTTGCTCAGTGAATACATCAAGGTGACAAGGAGATAATAATCCTTTAACTGGAGAATAAACACTTATACAGCAGGGCATGAAGTCCAGAGCCCACAACCCCTACTACTCTTCCACTGCTGCTGTGGAGCCAGTCAGGGCGCCTGCCAGCGTCCCAGTGGGGGTACCAACCGGGCGCGTGGACAGCAGGTTCCTCAGCAGCCCCAGCGTCTTCATCAGCACGTTGGCATCAGGGTCGGACAGCAGGCGGAAGAGCTGCTCCGTGCCCAGCGCGCGCACGATCTCGCCCTTCACCTTCTGCTCCGCCTGGAAGGCCATGTTCTGCAGGAGGCGGGAGGGAGGGACTTTTAGGAGGTGGGAGACGTGCAGATATACTCCATCCACATCAACAAAGTCCCAGAATGTCAGAGGTCCTCCCACACAAAGGAATGCAATTCTTGAACAATCTAAAAGGGTAAACTGTTGTTATCAACAAGCTGAATACATCTATAAACTTTAAGGAACTAAGCTCTGCGGCCCCTGCAATCATTTACATTGGTGTACCTTGATATAACCATCTCCCTTACAGCTATATCGATCCTTTAATTAGCAATTATAGAATCACAGATGGCACCTAAATCGCATAATGGAGTGGATTGGAGGCTCTGCAAACTGAAAACAGCCCCCTTAGCTTGCAGCTGAATCACAGAAGTGAAATGCCATGTCCCCCACCAGTCCAAATAAGAAATAACCAGGGGGTTCAGAGAGCATGATCTCACCATCAGCGCCCAGATGCCATTGACCCTCAGCGCAGGGCTGTCACTCTGTGTGAGGCTGCACAGCAGCTCGATCACGCCTGACTCCAGGATGGGCTGCAGACACCAGAAACAGGGGTTAATGCAAGCACACACACACAGTAACCAGAACACCACTTGTACATTAATGCATCAACTGCAATAATGGGCAGAATTCACTGCAGAGTATCTTGCACAGAATCAGTGTCCATTCTGTGGGAGGAAGGGTCTTATAAACAGCTAGGTTTAATAGAGATGCATAATAAAAACTGCAGTAATAAAATAGCAAGCACAAACCCAGCAGTATCTGATGGTATCTGGCCCATGCAAAAACCCATTATCCTGACCTGGCTTGAGTGCCTTTTAAACAGACACCTGCTGTATGCAACATCTCAGAAGTAACTGCCTGTTCCTGAAAATGTTATGTACAGCACTGTGCCATATTTTCTAGGATTCCAATACAGTTAGTAATGGTCACTCATAAACACCCACTCAAAGCAATAACAGAGTGACCAACGCTGCACCCAGACTATAAAACTCCTCCGACTTGACTTCTGCCTAAAGCTTTCAGCTGCGCTGTGCCCCCCTCTCACCTCCTTGCTGGGGGAAAACTCTAGCAGCAGGTTGCATAGTGTGGAAGACGCCATGACTAGCACCTCATCTGGGGCGTTCTGCAGGAGCTGAGAGAAAAGGAGAAAGAGATGTCAGGGATATCCTGAGCTGCATGTAGCAGTAAGCCATGCTGTTGCACCTACTTATAATCTGCAGCTGTGAGACTCACAGTGGGGTCTCACCACGTTACTGCTTTGGTCCTGCTACAATCAGGCCACTGCAAAGGTCAAAAATAGCTAAGAGTGCTTTCACCAGGTGTGGGAGCCTCCTGTGGCCAAGGCCACCCTACACACACCCACCTTCATCAGAGGCTTCCACACCGCATGGTCATGGAAGCTCGTCCGGAGCTGCTGCACCGAGCGGGACAGGGAGTGCAGGCACCTGGCGGGGAGGGACAGAGGGATGAGGAGGAGAGGAGGAGGTGGAAAAGGAAAGCTGCGGTGAAAGAGGAAGACATGAACAGAGAGCACCGCAAAAAAACGTGCGATTTTATTTCTTAATGGGGTGTTTGCCTTTGTGATAGATTTCTTGCCGCTGTTCCTCAGTTACACAGTCTACAGCTGTGGGCCACTGTCCCTGCTTCGGCATTAACTCAGATGTCCCTGGCCCCCTAAGTCCTCTTTGGATGGGAGTTTGGAAGAGGGGCTTACCTGACTGCTGATAATCGCACCTTGATGCTGGACTCCGAGAGGCCGCTGACAATCCGGTCCATCATGTTCTCGGTCTCGGTGATCTGAGGGGGGGGGAGGGTGCAGAGGGGTGAATAAGGTCACCCCGCAGCAAGGCTGAGCAGGGGAGGGGTGAACGCAGTTCTGGGATCCCAAGCAGGAGGTTTGGTGAACTAGGTCACCCCGCCAGGAGACCAAGCTGGGGGAGAGGGGGTGAATGAAGTCACCCCTCTGGAAGCCCAAGCGGGGGGTTTGGTGAACTAGGTCACCCCACAAGGAGACCAAGCCGGGGGAGAGGGGGTTAATAAGGTCACCCCGCAGTGAGGCCGAGCAGGAGGGTGTGAATGCAATCATCCCGCAAGGAGACCAAGCTGGGGAAGACGGGGTTACTAAGGTCACCCAGCAGAGAGACCGAGCAGGGTGGGGTGAATAACGTCACTCCAAAGGGAGCCCAAGCAGGGGGGTGAACACAGATAAAAACACCTCACCAAGAGACAGTGGAGAACGTGGCTTGAACAGCACAACGTGATGGATAAATCTAGAGATCAAGAGAAGTCCAGGACTGAGGAGGCCCAAACTAACTGTTGGACTTCTCTTGCCTGCCCGTCACGCGGCTAGTCCCCACCTCCTGCCCTACTTGCCTTCTTGCGGATGTCCTCGTCGTTGGCGCCCAGGGACGCGTAGAGCTTGAAGGCCGCCTGGCGCAGCTCATGGGCGTGCTTCAGGTCATGGTCCAGCTGGGGGAGGACGGGAGAAACACACAATTAAGAAATAATCCAGAGGTCCCCAGCCCTGGTGTCTTCAGGTTTTCCTTCCAGCTCTGCTATTAATGACGCCCTAAACTGATTTACAAATGTGACATTTTGTCTTGCCTAGGACAATTACTAGATTAAGATTTGAGTTTACAGTAAAATATTAAATGTGCAGTAACTTGAAATGTTCAGCTTTTTAGAAAACCCACAAAAATGTGACACTGGCTGTTATGAGCTTCCTGCGCAGAGTCTATCAAACTGCTTCTAACCCCAACAATAGTGCGGTTCTTGCAGGCACCACACGGTAATCCATACAATGGACCCCGCCCCTCCCTCCCTCACCCGTTTGATGTCCGCGATGGCACTAGCAGAGCTGGGGTATTTGAAGTAATCAGCCAGCATGGTGATCAAGTGGTCGGTGATGCTGGCAACTCGCTGAAGCTCCACGTCGGGCTCGATGAGGTATGCCAGCGTCTCGGCGCCCTCAACTCGTTCCTCCAGCAATCTCTCTTTACTGCACATCCGCACCAGACACGGCAGGGTCTAGGCGCGGGAGAGCAACAGGTTATCACCCAATCACACACGCTGACGCATGCCTTCGTGCGCACACACACACCACAAACACTCCACCATGACAACTGGGAATACACACACTCCACACCCCTCACAGAAGGTCACACAGACGGACACACTCACACACTTCCACCCCCAGTTTATAAAAAGGGGGCCACGCCCACCTTCAACACGATGCAGCTGTCGTCTGTTCTGATGGCTCCTGCTCTGCACATGTACGTTAGGCTGTGGGAGACGGGGGCAGGAGAATCATTAGATATACAGGAAGACAGTAACACACAGGGGTTGCATCAGAAATCCAGCGGCCGCAGCCTATTGCCAATGTTCTTCTCCCTTTCCTCTCCAGGTGAAGCAGACGGTTGCTTTTGTGAACAGCGCCGCCTTCTTTAAGAGGCTTCCACTACTGACTAAAGGATCAAGCTCTATCACTGCGGAGACCAATCCTGACTTGCCTGCAGGGCTACGCTGTAGGTGCAATAAGACGGCTGACATACTGATCCCCGAAAAGAACTGGGGACACACCTTCTCCTCACAGCGGAGGACAAGAGATGACCTCCTACTGCTACAAACCCCTGTAGGGCCTCCTAGCCAGCTCCCAGCCTCTGCGAGCTGAGTAACCCCAAAGGCAGAGCGCCAGAGACCATTTTCTGCCAGAGCCCAGCAAGCAAGACAAGACACGGACAGCAGTCTCTGTGAAACAAGAGGAGAGCGAGGAAAGGCACACCATGGCGACTCGGAGCCACTCACCATTTGGCAGCTGTGAGCTGCATTTCGATGGGTTTGTCCCTTTGCATCATTCTGACAAATACCTGAAAGAGCAGCTCCCCGTCAACCAGCACTGCAATAACAAGAGAGCGCATTACAGCCGTGCACAGCACACATACGGGTTCATCCTCACAGCAGGGCAGATTCTCAGAACTGAAGGACTGTTCGTTGTGGGGGTAGAAAGAGAGAAAGTCACAGAAAAACCAAAGAGATCAAGAATTAAAACGGACGTACGGAGAGGCAGAAGCGCCGGGACTCACCATTCACCAGAGTCATGGAGACCTGAGAGTTCTCGTAGGCCAGAACTGAGAAGCACTTTAGTGCCTGCATCCGTACCTGAGCAGCAGAGGGAGAGAAAGAAAGAGGCGGATGAGACGTCAGGCAGACGGACAGCGAGGCAGAGCCAGCGAGGGACCTGGGGGGTGAACCCCAGGGCAGGCGTCTCACCTTGTAGGACGAGGAGATAAGAAGGTGAGCGATGTTCTGGATGGCGCCATGGTTATACAAAATTGTTTGATGCTCAGGGGTCTGGAAGATGTCAGACAATTTGATAAATAGAGAGCCAACTTCTTAATAAGTTGGCATACTGAATGTTCTAATCTACGCAATAGATGCAGATGATCGGCAGATCTCTTTATCATGAATAAGCTCAGTGCTGATTGGTTCATTAGCCTCATTGTAATAAAAGACTAAACTAACCGGTTGGCTTAAAATTCTTATAATAGGCTCTCTGTTGTCTTCTACATGCTAGTCAATTAATCTGTTATATACTAGTCACTATACAGTAAATCTCTTAAGAGACTGCACTCCACATGAATATAAGGTGCTGTAAAAATACAAATGAACTGATCATTATCCAAAGCTGCTGTTCTATATGCACAAAGGCACAGAAGAGGCTTCGAAATGCGCGCATCGTAGATGGAGCCAGCCACGATCTCGCCTGTAAAGACAGCCGCCCCTGGCCCCCGGACCTTGCAGCAGTGAGAGAAGATCTGCGTGATGTACTCCTGCGTCCGCTGCGACCGGCTCAGCAGCGACATGAGGTGCGGGATCACAGTGGGGTCCTACAGGAAGACAGACACACGGGGCAGGCGGGGGTGTGAGGGCGGACCTTCAAGGACTAGGACAAGGCCTAGGCTGCAGTTATGTCATGTGACCTTCTGAAAGTGACGCCATGACTCTCTTCAGCACAGAAACACGTGGCAGCTGTCCCGGGGTGAGACTGGGGCCCCTGCCGAGTTAAACAGGTGATGGAAAATAAAAAAAAAGAAAAAAAAAAAAAAAACCTTTCACTTGGAACAATCAGATCACTGTCGTTCCCTCAGCATGGAACAGCTGATTCAGGTCAGTCCGCAATTACACTCAAGACAGACAAGACCAGGCCACAGGCCGAACCAGCGTGCGCGGGCTGGCCGAGGTGAGTGCCTGCCGGGGGTGCCCCCCGGAGGCGCGTGGCACCCCCCCCCCCCCCCTGCGGGCGCGAGGACCCACCGTGTAGAGCAGCTGCACGGGCGTGACGGGGCTGATGAAGACGGTGCGCAGGCAGCGCAGGCACGCCTCGACGAAGGGCAGGTCCTGGCAGAGCAGCCCTGCGGGGAAGGGAGAGTCGAGAGTCGAGCGGCTCGGCGCGGCGCAACACAGAGGGACGCGACGCCCGCGCCCCGCATACCCCCCGACCGTCTCGTCACCCCTGCAGCTGCAACCCCACGACAGGCATCGGCGGTGGGGATGGAGACAGACTGGCCAACGGGCCTGGCTGGAAGAGAGGAGGCCGCCCAGCCCTGCTCTCGACTCGCACGCGTGGGCTCTTAACCCTTCTCTCTCGCGCTCTTCAGTCCTCCATCTCCTCCTGGGTGAGCCCACCCCTCCCCTCCCGCCCGGGGCAGGCCGCGGCGCCGTACCTTGGAGCAGGGCAGGGATGATGTGGCAGTCGACGAGCGACTTGACGTTGTTGTCGGTGCCCATGGCCAGGCTGCCCAGCACCACGGCGCACTCGGCGCGCAAGGCCGTGCTCGAGGAAGGCTGCTGGAGCAGGTAGAGCAACCTGAGAGAGAGAGACGGGGAGACGACAAGGTTCTGGAGCAGGGGCCCCGGACAGCCCAGACAGCGCCGAGAGAGCTACAGGTCTCACATCACCCCCTCCCTCCTGTGCACTGGACTTACGACATGAAATCTGATCCAAATCGATGTGTATAAAACAACTGAGGGGAAAAACCTGACCGCTCTCAACCTCACAGTAAAGGGAGAAAGAACATTAGCAAAATTTACAAAGAGCTTAATAAATTATATTTCCTTTCTTAAGCTTATCACTGCGTACAACAACTTGGGGGACCCCCCCCCCCCCCCCCGAGTGCAGTCCTAGCTCAGTGGGGCATCTCTTCACACTAAAAAGGACAAATCCTGCTCAGGGATTCTGACGTTTCATTCACTTAAAAACAGGCAGTACAGAGAACTCTACCACAATTAGAACAACCCTCTTAGTTTCATTAAGAAACCAACAAAGGGTGCACAAGACGTACAGAGGACACCCTCTGCTAAGGTGTTGCAAGTGTGAAAAGACTACAAGCAGGTCTTTTCACAGAGTTAATCATAAACCCATTATACTGACACTTTCTTCAGTTGTGTTGGATGTCTCTTTATGCATGATTAAAAAAAATGGACTTAGTCCAGTTCTGCACTTTCTATCCCCCGGACAGAACGGAACCAAGAGACAGGGGGAGCAAGACCGACTGGGCACGACGAGGAGGGTGAGGGTACCTGGGCACGGCTCCCAGGACGATCAGGTTGGCTTTCTGCTTGTTGTTTCCGATGACGGCGTTCTTCATGTCACTGCAAACACACAGAGCACATGGGAGAAGGCAGACTCAGTCCAGTCCCTTTCCACGGTTCTTAAGCTCTTTAGAGGGACTCGGGCCTCAGCGAGTTCATAAGAGCTGCGTCCCCTCTGTCTGTCAGCCAGGACATGACAAAGTTGTGCTTTAAAAATAAACACGGCAGCATAATAAAGGACATGCAAGTGATACCCTTCTGCAAGTCTGAGCAGAGCAGGGCCCGAGATAAAAATAAGAGCGTGCTGTGCTTAAGCACCATGAGATCAGCGTGCTCACACACACACACAGACACCCACACGGCGAGGTACTCACATGACTCCCTGCAGCACTTTCTGTGGGTCAGGGTCGAACAGTCTGTCCACATAATGGCGACTGGTGGCTGTGACCTCCTGCATCAGGGTAACATGCAGACACAAACAAGGAGTCAGTTTCATTCCAGCCCACACACAGGCCAGTCCGCTCCAGTCAGCTCCTTGGCCAGTCCAACTGGAAACCAGAGAGGTGTCAGATTTCCAACTTCTTCCTGAGCCGAATACGCCGGGCATCCCTTTCTCAGGGACACCTCGTTCCCAGAACTGTGGGACCACAGGTGATCCGACCTGCTTGCAGGTAAAAAAAAAAAGAAAGCTCCAGACGTTTTCCCACTGACATGAAAAGACTTCCATCTTTAAATTAGTCTAGAGATCCTTCAAAACCATCCCATAAATGGCTACTGGCATGAACGTAAAAAGCAAGTCAACTCCCTGGATAATACAGCTTTTGGTACTGAGGAGAAGAAATTACCCATCAGCTGCTTATTAAGAGGAGGGATGTTTCATGGAGCCCATTAGCTGATCTGACCGACTGCCCTTTACAGCCACAGTTGAACCACCACAGCCACTGGTGCTGTGTCTCTTATCAGGACACGCAGGCCCGCCGACTACAGCATGCAGCGCCAGCATTAAGGACTCATACGGTTTCTTACAAAGCGGGATTCCTTAAGGATCAACCCCTATCGGATACCGGATTTTTCAAAGCTTTAACACATCTGCGCACGGAGACGAGTGAGTTAAAAAAACCAACTGTTTGTAGAAGACTGCAGCGCTCATAAAACCAGGCAGGGATTCGATCGCTCTGTGGTGAAGTCTTCCTACCGACAAGGACAGCTCACTCGCCGGAGCATGAAAGCTGACAGACTCACAGGGTGCTTCTCCAGACTCTACACGCCGGCTCCTGGTTGCCCTAACCCAGGTGGGGTGTGGCCATCATGCCTGCCCTGTCAAGCCCCATGTCTTCAGGACGCATTAAATCACCGCAGTGAGGCTGCCCTCTAGCCAAGCCTTAAAGTCTTAGAGATGATGACTTGATTACAGATCCCATGATGAGAAACAGAAAATACTACCGAGTCAAAGTACAGCACGGCTGTAAGGCAGACCTTTACCCCAGAACTGGCTACGCCTTAACATGAAGCTTTCTGCAAACTAAGCAATTAAGGGATTAAACCAAAGGGGAGCCTTACATATTCCAAGTCTCACTATAGCGCAGGAGCCCACCACGTGCTGTCAACTAAACAGGAATTCCAGCTGAAACACCAACTCGGTTACAACCGCTGCCTCAAAGATGCGCTGGGGCGCTCCGCGGAGGGTTTCAGCACACCGCCGCGCTACACGGGGAGCAGCCACTGCAAGAGCACAGAGCACCCCGGGACTCTCTCGGGGAGCCTGGCTGGAGCACCCCAACAAAGCACAGCAGTGTGCACAGCTGTATGCACCTGTCCCTAACTGGGCTCCGCAGCCCTGCTCGCACCCAGGGTCAGCCCAGCACGAGCGGAGCTGACTTCACGCTGAAGGGCAGGAAGACTGAGGGAGGCTCACGGCGTCTCGCCCTCCTCGGAGCCTCGAGTCTCATGGAGACGTTCACCGGGAGCGAGCGCCAGCGGCCGGCCAGGAGCAGGGGGCGGCTTGGTCTCGTTTCCACTGCGGATAACAAGGAGCTGTCCCGGGAATCCCAGCGGAGGGGAAATGAGGACGGACCCCCGACTGCTCCCAGTTAAACACATGGCCACTCCCATAAAGCTGACATTGCAAGCAACAGCTGGGACACGTACACAAAGCACAATCACTCATCGCATGCCAAATATAGATATTTTTTCCCCATTTTCAAAGACATTTTAAACTCCTGCGAGCACCTTCTGGGCTCCCTTATCGATCCTGCTTCACCGGCCCCTCAGACAAAGCAGCGCGCACAAGCTTTCCCACCCAGCGCTCGGTGAGCAAAGACTGACGACAGAAACCGCTACCCTCACCCGTTATCAGGCTCCGCAACACGCAAAGCTGCTCATAGGATTATAGCTACGATGCCAGGGGGGGGCAAAGTCCCAACCACGAATCACACAACTTGCGAACTGAAATGAGACTGGTTTACAGACAGAAAAGCTCCAGGAGCCCTGCTGGTCACTGCCTGAGGACTCTGGGGGACCCCTGCGTCCGCTGATTTTCGTTCCAACGGGCCGTTCATTACTAGGGCTAACCGCTACCAGTCATTGATCGTCTAAGTCAACTTTTTTTCTGCATCCAGACCTCGATTTCACCAGGAGCGAGCAGCTGGAAGACAGGCTGTTCTGGGGCAGGGCCTGTGCCTGTCGATGCCCTGCGCTCCTATTCACAGGCTCGTGTGTTTCAAGTTCCTGTTTGAGGCCTCTTTGCCAAATTTGTCTTCAGCTCTTAAAAAGCTGTAATTGTCCTGAACGCTGATGGAATTTGGGTTTCAGGACTGTGTGAGCTGAACCAGGACCAAGTGGACTTAAACAGAAGGAAAAACACTGACTGACTGGAGGGGGGGTGTCCGTCTATCATCAAGTGATGAACTATTAATAGTTTAGTCAGAAATAAATGAGCAATGTATAAGTTAGCACATCGGGACCGGACTGCCCGAAGGCCCGGGTGCTGAGGTTGCGCTTGTGTAGCTGGTGACGTCCGGAACAGAAAACTAATCCAGCAAGCGCAACAGTTTAGCACTGGTGATGAAAGGCCCAGCTGGGTCAAAAACCAGCAGAGCACCGAGGCACTCCAGTACTAGGACCGGGACCCACAGCAGAGCAGAGCGGTCACCGTCCCTCACAGCGAGGCCGGCCAGCCCCGCCGCCTCACCTTGCCCTCGCTCGGCAGCGACTTCACCGGAGCCCCGAAACCACACTGCTTCACCTGCGCTACTGCTAGCGACACTAACGCTGAGCGTGCTCGGGTGATTGATCTTAAATCGTTCACATTGATTATTTCAGCAAGACCGCACACAGACAAACTTTGCTCTCGCTCAGAACGACCTGTTATAAATCATAACTACCGGCGTTCAGTCGTCGCTGCTGTGAGAACAGTAACAACTGTACCGCCCCCAGCAGAGTCCGCTTCGGTACTTTGACTCCGCTCGATCGCTGCTCCTTGGCAGTAAGGATCTCTTACAACACACGCTCCAGCGATCGCCAGCAGGGCTACAGCCCGACTCCTGAACACACTTGGCAAAGGCAGTAGGCGCTAGACCGCTCTCTTTCTCACGTCCGTTCAGACCGGTACCTGTACCGGTGCCGGCTGCATGGCTGCGCAGGTGTTTCACGCTGGCCGGTGTCCCGCCTGCTCCAGCCTTTTTTTTTTTAAATAAAAGTTCCCCAAACAGCGGGAAACATCCATCAGGTCCCAGTGCTGAGCTCACACAGCGCCTGGACCCCGACTCCTGATCCGCTCCAGACTTGTCAAAAAGTGGGCGTCACCCGTTTCAGCCGCCTGCCTAGACACTATTGACACACCGCAGGAGACAGAGACATAGCCAAGAGACAGCAACTATCCGTACAGCAGACGGTTGGAGCACAAGTTCCGTTTGTTTCTGACTGGCATCACCTATGCCCATAAAACACCCATCAGGCTTCATCCACGACGGGCACAGCACTCGGGTTTGTGGCGGAGGATCATGACAGACATGACCGACCTGTTTTGGACCTCATAAATAACCACGATAAACGTACCCCCCTCCCCTGCCCGGTACCCAGGTCCAACTGTAACTGTGGCCCCCGGCTCACACCGACGGGGGCGGCCGGAGGACGGCTCGGTCCGGCTGCTCCCAGCAGGTGGGCCGCGTTTCTAGAGAGAGTGGCGGAGGGTAAGACTCACGGACAGCACGCTGATACGGAGAGGGGCCTCCAGCAGGCACGCCATATCTCTTCCCCCTGACGAGCGCCCCAACCGGAGCAGCACTTTCCACACGCTGGGCCTCCCGGAAAAAAAGCGCTTCCAGTTCAGGGCGAGGGTAGGGGGGAGTACGCAGGGGGCAGAAAGGGGGTTAACTACCCGTCGAGACCATGTCTCGGGTCCCCGTTTTTTTTTAAAATCGAAAACCCTCCCTGCTCGTTGCGATTATCGAAAGTTAAATTGTAGATTAAGGAGGAATTAGTTTGTGTTTTTTTTTCAGAGAAGCGCAGTTGAATTTGCGTTTCGCTTTGTCGGATTCCACACTGCGGAGTCTCGAACTAGTTAATCAGCGAGAAATCCCAATCAAGGTCAGAGAGATGAGAACAGGTATTTATTTCGAAGAAAAATACAGATTTACTAATTGATTAATTTTACGTTTTTTAATTCTTACAAGCGTTGTCAATACCATTTTGTTTCTTTGACATAAATGGTTATTGTGTTCTCAGGTCATTTAGAAACCAAGAGTATAATGCATGTGCCCTTAATCACAATAATGCCTCCTTATTAGTAGTATAGTAGCAGCGTTTTGAATCAGGACAAGATTGGCTCAGCTATTGATATTAATGTAATCTGTCAGGGCGGTCACGACATAGCAGACCTACCGGACGATTACTCTACCCTTTCAAACTAAGGAACAGTCTACGGTACAGTCCCTCCGGGAGGCAGCAGTGTGGAAAGTGCAACCTTCGGATACGGTGGATATATTTACTCCACTAGCGGGCCGCTCTCAGGGCGCATGTGCGAATGTTTTGAGTGCGTAGCGGCTGGGAGCTTCGGGTCTGAGGTGCTATTATTTTGTGTGGCGGGGGATTCCTGACCGGCTGGACGTATCTGAAGTCCGGTTTGGCGGCTGCCTCAGCGCTGATCCTACACCAGGTGGGTGCGGGTTGTGTGAGGGCGCCCTGAGAGGGGCCCAGGTGCGCACTGCCGGCAGCTTCGGTGCAGTGTGTTAACAGTGTCGGTAGATCGCAGCGCTAAGAGGAATCAGCTATATCAGCCCTCGTGTGAATTAAATGTTATGACGTTTGACCACATCTTCTGTTTACCAGCGATTGCCGATTGAGTCAACTTGACGGGGCTTCGGTTTAGCACGCTTTTCGCCCCGGAATCGTGAAGGCGTGTGCGACAGAGTGACAGCGGCTCTCCGGCCGGGAGAAGCGCGCTGTTTGAAGGGGTACCGTGTCGAGCAGCGAACACGTCATGTGGGCTAGGAGCTGGTTCCTCTGAAGGGTGAAGTGCTGTTTGCACACAGGCCACGAGGATGCACCCAAAAAGGGGGAAAAAAAGGCTATGTCGAATGTAGACAACTTATTTGGGAGTTGGGGACAGCATATCTATACAGTATATAGGAGACTTCACGTACTGGATACCGTAGGTGGCAAATGCCAGCTCCAGTGTTTCTATCGGCGTGATGCAGAAATTAAATCTCAGAGGAACTCGACTCTTGACGTGGAAAAGTGATTTTTTTTCTCTTTCTGGTTTTCTTGTGAAGACGAGGTTTAGAGCAGGCCGGCGGCCTCCCCCTGTCGTCCCTCCCCTGCGCTCCCGCAGCGCCGAGGGCGGCCCTGTGTCCTCGCCGTGCCCGGGAAGACCGCTCGCTGGCCGCGGGGGTGCTTTCCGATGCGGGGCTGACGGCGCCGGGGAGAGAGTGAGAGAGAGTGAGCTTGCCTGTGTCGGGGAGCGCGACGCGGCCCGGGCCCGCGCGATGAAGATCGCCGTGGAAGGCTGTTGCCATGGAGAGCTGGATAAGATCTACGAGACCATCGGCTACCTGGAGCGCCGGGAGGGGGTGACGGTGGACCTGCTGCTCTGCTGCGGGGACTTCCAGGCCGTGCGCAATCAGGGGGACCTGAAGTGCATGGCTGTGCCCCCCAAGTACAGGAACATGGAGGGCTTCTACAGGTCAGCCCCCTCATGCATGCTTGCCAACGTGCTGTAGTGTGTGTGTGTGTCTAGACCCAGGCAGCAAGGCAAGACAGGTGCTGCATTCATCTTGCACTCCCTGGAACATGAAACTGAGCTCCTGACTCTCTGTGGTCATTAAAAATCCCAGGGCGTTGCTCGAAAAGAGTAGGGGGGTAACCCCGGTGTCCTGGCCAAATTTCCCCCTGGTCTTTACCCATCACGGCCTCCTAATAATCCCCGTCTCTGAGCTGGCTTCATCACTCTGCTCTCCTCCCCACTGAGAGCTGGTGTGTGAGGAGAGTACTGGCGCATCATCCAGGTGGGGCTGCACACTGGTGGGGGTGGAGGGGATCCCCATGACCTGTAAAGAGCTTTGAGTGCAGTGTCCAGAAATGCGTTATAGAAGTGTAGGGATATTAATAAGGAGATCATTCTGTAGGATACCCTGTGGAAGGCAGGGATGGATCCAGAAGGCGGTGAGATTTGTAACGGGGCTCTTTCTCCTTGCTGCGCCTCTTTCCCTGTCTCTCAGGTATTACTCCGGAGAGAAGAAAGCCCCCATCCTCACCATCTTCATCGGGGGGAACCACGAGGCCTCCAATCACCTGCAGGAGCTGCCGTACGGGGGCTGGGTGGCCCCCAACATCTATTATCTAGGCAAGTCTGGGCTGTGTTTCGTGGCACACTGCACATGGGCTGCCACACCCCCCCTGCACTGCACTGTGTTAATACCACTGGGGCGTCTGCACTGTTAAACCGCTGTGGCTGAAGGATCTGCATCTACCAGTGTTATTACGCACTTATCACTGTGGGGTTTGGACTGTGGTCTGTTAAAGCACCTGTACTGTGCTGACCGGCTTGCACTGTATCTTCCAGGGCTGTTACACACAGCTTCAGTGTTACTGTGCGACTGCGTCTCTTTGTCTCTTGCACTCTGAATTTGTCACAGGGGTCCTGATCTGCGTGTCGTGAAAGCCCAGATTGGGTGTGGAAGCCCAGGTGCCTGATGGTGCGTGGTGGCTGATCGACTCCCCTCTATCCACAGGCTACGCAGGAGTGGTCCAGTACAGAGGGCTTCGGATCGGGGGGCTGTCGGGAATCTTCAAGTCGCACGACTACCGGAAAGGTGAGCCCTCCCCACCTGCTACCGGGGGCTTTCCCAGTAGAGCCCATCTCACGGAAGGAAATGGAGTTGATTCGGTCCTTCATCCGGGAAGTTTCAATCTGACACCCCACCTCATGTGCTGTCTGAGCTGTGCCAGGGTTCTGGGTTGTGTCACAAACCGGAGAGGGCTATTCGACTCCTCCGGCTCGTTTTGGTCATTAGTAGCTTATTGATCTGAAGCTCTCCTCCAGATGTTTCTCGAAAGAAGCCAGACTATGGGCTTTAACAACTCCGTGCCTCTTTGTGTTGCAGGTCACTACGAGTTCCCACCATACAACCAGCAGACTCTGCGCAGCGCCTACCACGTCCGAAATATCGAAGTCTTCAAGCTCAAACAGGTGCCTGGGCTGGGGCAGCCTTTCTGAGCCGAGCTCAGCCGAGCCGAGCCCCAGCAGGCTGGAGGGGGGTGAACTGTGGGGAGCTGATTGCTGCTCCTGCTTTGTTAGCTGCATGGCTGGGCCAGCACGTGCTGGAAAAGGCACCAGACATCAGACGGGGGTGGGTGGGAGGGAGGGGGGCTTCACTCTTTTAAACTCATGCACCCCCATCGGGTGACCTGCCTCACCCCATTACACCCCCCTGTAGCGTCTCCCTCAGCCTTCCTGCCGGCTCGCGAACAGGGGTGCGAACAAACCTCCGGCCTCTCCCACCAGCAGGAGGGCGTGCTTACCCTCTGCGCTCTCTTTCCCGTGAACTCTGCCGCAGATCCGGGGGCCCATCGACATCTTCCTGTCCCACGACTGGCCGCGCGGCATCTACCACTACGGCAGCACCGAGCAGCTGCTGCGCAAGAAGAAGTTCCTGCGGTCGGAGGTGAAGTCGAACTCGCTGGGGAGCCCCGCGGCGGCCGAGCTCCTGGCCCAGTTGCAGCCCAGCTACTGGTTCTCCGCGCACCTGCACGTCAAGTTCGCCGCTCTGATGCAGCACCAGGTCAGGGCACGCCAGGGCGGGGGGGGGCGGGGGGGGTGACTCCCTTCATGCAGGGTCACGGGCGCCGTGGCTCTGTCCTGCTCCGGGTGGCGATCCAGGCGACCCCTCTCGGACCATCTTGCACAGGAAACTAAGGCTCTGTGGTCGCCTGCATAGGAGATTCACGGAGCAGAGGAACGTCAAGCAAGCATGGTACAATCCTGGAAGAGGTTGACAGAGTCTGCCCAAATACACGGCAACACAGCACAGGGGCACCAGTGGAAGTTATGGGGAGGTGTATTTCAGTACGTCTATATTTGCGTTTGGGAACAGGGAGCACACTTCTTTACGCAGAGCGGGGTGGGAGTGGGCAACAAGCTGCCCTAACTAGGCCCTTGAAGCCAAATCCCTGAGGACATGTAGGACTCGGCTGGAAGGGGTGCTGGGTTTCAGTGAGTTACTAGCAGCCAAGCCGGTGTGAGCGAGGCTTCGGGGAGCAGAGGGGCTACAGGTTTGCACCTGGAGCAGGGCATTGCCCTCGGCTCTGGCTGGGCAGAGAGAGAGAGAGAGTGTGTGTGTGTGTGTGTGTGTGTGTGTGTGTGTGTGTGCGGTGGTTCGTCGTGTAGCGCGTTGGTCTGCGGTCGGTGAGGATCCGTGTTCGCGATCTCGATATTGACCAAAGTGCCAGGAGTGCTTGCCTCGGTTCCGTGTTTGCCCCTTGCGGGGCTGCGTTTGAGCGGCGTGCCGGCGGCCTGACCTCCGTCAGTCTCCGTCAAGTCTTGACCGAAGCAAGCCGCCGTGTTGACAGGCTGTGTTCTGCCCCCCCCCCCAGCCCCAGAACGACTCCCCTCCCAGGACCACCAGGTTCCTCTCGCTGGACAAGTGCCTGCCTCACCGCGACTTCCTGCAGGTAGGAGAGAGAGACCGCTGCGAAGGCCTCGTCTGATCGCGGGGCGGCGCTGTTGAAGGCGGTGGCCGTGGCGCCGTCCCGCGTGGAGCCCGCCCAACCCTGCGCCTCCTGCGTGTGCTTTCAGATCGTGGAGATAGAGGACCGCCCGGGGGCGCCCGAGCAGCTGGAGTACGACCCCGAGTGGCTGGCCATCCTGAAGGCCACGGACGAGCTCCTGAACTGCACCCCCTGCAACTGGAACACCCCCGAGAACAACGGGCTGCACTCCCGGTGAGAGGCAGCGGGGGGCGTCGCTCGCGAGCTGACACGCCTTGCCAGCCCCTTCAGCTGCTTTGTCTCGCCTTCCTACACATTAACATGGCTACCAAGCCTACATTACCTACCTCTCTGATCTCATAAGGGCTTAGCTTGCCTTCAGATCTTCCCATCTTGCATCGCTGTGCACCTGCTTGCCTTACCTGTCTTGCCTGATCACCTCGGTACTGTCTCACCTCCTTTGCCAGCCCGCCATTTATTCAGGGCTCAGATCCTGAGCCCCCCTGTGACGCACTGCGGCTGATTCTCTGGTTTGGGGTGCAGTGTGGCTGAGCCGCCCTCTCTCTTGTCCCCCCCCACCCCCAGGTGGGACTACACGGCGTCGGAGGAGGCCAAGCAGGCGGTGGTGAGGGAGCTGGGCGGGGACCTCCACATCCCGGAGAACTTCAGCGTGACCGTGCCCGTGTACGACCCCAGTCGCCCCCAGCCTCAGCTGCCGCCCTGCTACGCCCTCAACCCCCAGACCACGGAGTTCTGCGCCACGCTGGGGCTCACGGACATCTACGCCCGCGCCGGGCAGGCCGGGCGAGCGACCGAGGAGCGGGAGGGCGAGTCGGAGGAGGAGGAGGACAACCAGAGCTCGGGCAGCGCGGAGGAGCCCAGTGAGTACCCCACTGACTCCTCGGGGCTGTCCAGCTCCTTCAACCCCGACGAGATCACCATCGAGGAGGAGTGGGAGGAGGAAGAGGAGGGCGCGGGGAAGGAGAAGAGTAAGGCCGCGGGTGGCGGCAGCCTGCCCGCGGACGGGGAGACCAGCCCGGCCCCCCCAGCGATCGGCCGCCTGGTGCTGCCTTCCCCCCGCACCCCGGAGGTCCCCCTCTTCTCCCTCGACCTGCCCCCCGCCCCAGCTCCCCCGCCCTCTACAGACGGCAGCCCCAGCGAGGGAGGGGGGGGGCCCCTGCCGCCCCTGCGCACCCCCAAACGCACCAGCGGGGAGACTGGGAACAGCGGCGATACCGGCAACACCCCAAAAATCAAGCGCAGGAACCAGACCATCTACACCGCGCAGGATGACGAGGGCAGCGAGGGTTAGAGGGCGCTGGGGTGGGGGGGGGCGGCTTGTCGCGGGTGCCTGAGCGGCTGGGTTATGAGCGGGGAATTCGGGGTTCAGTAAGGGGGGGGCCGGGAGTGTAGCTGGAGGGCAACTCGTTTTGTTTCGACCGACACTCGTCGGCCCCTCTGCCACTGAGCCCCTCGTTTTTTAATCTGGGGTCTGGGTTGTTCTCGGGCTGCAGAAGTGGGCGTGAGGAAAGTGGGGTACCCGAGCCCCTCGGGTATGCAGGACACCAGCCGGCTTTGGCTGCACAGATGACCTGTCCTTGGTGATGCAAACGCCTCGACGGATCCCCCCTTCAACTCGCTGCCGGTCTCGGGCAGAAACGGGGAGACCCGCAGGCAGGTGGCGTCTGTGCTGGGTGGATCTTGAGCTGCAGGCCTCCGCCTGCTGTAGGACAGGACTGGCTTCTCACTTTCGACTTGGGTGTTGAGCGAAGCAGTCGGAAATTTGGTTTTAGCGAAATGGGAAAATCTTTTCCACATTGGAGAAACTGTTTTTGGGGTGGGGAGCAGAAAGCCCTTTAGTTTTAGACCCAGTAAACCATGGGAAGTTGATTTAAGTGAGTCTGTGAGATGCAATAAACCTATTTTTATTTTACCTCCATCCCCTAAGCCAAGGGCATCGGATTGTCCAGGTTTGAAGTGTGATGTCGCCCTGTATGCAGTTTTTCTCTTTTTTAATTTGGGTTTTATTTTCATAGCGTATATCTGTAAGATGTCAGGTGATCTGACCTCCTTGCCATTTGCGACTGTTTTCTTTCCTTTTTTTAAAAAAGATGTGTTCAGGCTTGGAGACTTTTACACAAATTAAAATGATTGGATTTTAAGAATGGTTTTGTTGGTGTTTTTTAACCCTTTTATTTAATCTGTTCGTTTGTAAGTAGGAAATGAATTTGTAAGTTTTTTCATTTGAAAAGTTGAATCTACAACAGATTGGCTTTATTAGACCACCCTGCCTCAGCTCTAACCACAAGCCCACACTGCCTCTCTCTTTCTCTCTCCCAGTGCCTCAGCTCTAACCACTAGCCCACACTACCTCCCTCTCTCTCTCCCAGTGCCTCAACTCTAACCACTAGCCCACACTGCCTCCCTCTCTCTCCCAGTGCCTCAGCTCTCACCACTAGTCCACCCTGCCTCCCTCTCTCTCTCCCAGTGCCTCAGCTCTCACCACTAGCCCACACTGCCTCCCTCTCTCTCTCCCAGTGCCTCAGCTCTCACCACTAGCCCACACTGCCTCCCTCTCTCTCTCCCAGTGCCTCAGCTCTCACCACTTTCTCACAGCTCTCTCCTAGTCAATTTGTTTTCCCCTGCAGTTAAAAGAACTAGACAAAGGATGTTTACACTAGTTTTAAAGCTTTTAATTAAAGATGGTTTTTGACTTCATCAGAACAATTGAGTGCCACCCTGTCCCCTGCAGTCTGAAGGATCGGTGTGAAGCGTGGTCCTGTTCTGCAAGACCAAGAAATACAATCTGATCCAATCCCTGACGCCACTGGCAGAGTCTCTTAACTCTCACAATCCAGGTCCTCCTGGCCAGTGTGGGTTCCACCCAAGTTCTACATTAACCGACCCCAGATTCGATGAGCAATTTTACCATGTGGGAAACTTTTTTTCCCCAGTTTTTTTAAGCAGTTTTTAGGCATACAGAACAGACCCAGCAGACGCTGAGGTCAGGCACTGGGGTTCCCGTCTTCATACTCCAGTGGGGCTCTTCTGTGGCCCTGAGGCAGGGCTGCACAGCCCTGCTTCTCCAGGGTGATGGAGGCCTCAAAGCTGCCCAGTTCTTTCTCTGGACTAGAGCTGTGCCTGCACCTCCCTTCTGAACCCCGGCAAACCATTTTCACTTTGTAATCAGTTGAGGGATATCTAGGGAGAATGTCTGAAATAATTTCTTCAGAAACACAATACCTATTACTGATGTCCATTTAACAAATATCAATTAAATTACAGGTTTAAAATTTTTAAAATATTCTAAGGCCCAATCAGCCCTGTTATGTCAAGCTGCTGATTCTGTCAGGTCTTCAGGAGCAGAGCAGGAGACCCAGCCCTTTTCATTAGTTTTCATTTTCAAGTAATACCGATTGACCGGTTTACAGTCTCCTGCATGGTATTGCTTGATACTTTGCAAATCTAGAAACAGAAAAACAACAGGCACTTTTAGAGTGCCACGTGTAGATGCTGAGGCCGAGTTGCCGATCGTGGTTTTGAGCTCTGTTCTCTCCTGTTGCAACAGCACGCCCGTGAGAGCAGACGCTGTACTGTGTCCTCTCTCGGTCTGAGCTGCCATTTCTGTAAACCTCTCCTGTAACTCATTAGCCAGGCAAATGTAAAACTGGTCCACCCTGTGAAAGCATTCCCAGTTCTCTGTAAAAAGAATCGCGTACGTCCTTAAATCATCACATGCAGCACAAGTCATGCATGTCCAGCTGAGCCAATAATTAAATCAGTACTAAGTAAAAGGAGCAGCTGCAGGTGGACCCATGGACAGCAGGATTTGTGCCGTGCAGGCGTAGGAACGCATCTCCTGGTTTACAGCCAAATTTTCCATCACTTTGCACCAAAATGGGTGGCGCAGATCCATAAAGGAACAGGTAAAGGAACAACGACCATCCCAGTTTAAGAACCAGGACAGGTTTTAAAGGCACACAATGGACAACTGCAAGTGGTCACAAGCTGGAAGCTTGCAGGGATGTTGTTGTGCGAATCCAGCCTTCGAGACCGATTGCCACGTCGTTCGATTGGTCGTGGATAATCACTTCTTTTTAAGACCTTTTGAAACTGGTAAGAGATTTTAGAGCTGTACTCTTTGAAAGAATTGTACACATTGCGGGGAATTAAGTTTATTTTCTTTAAAAAAAAAAATGAACGACTGCGACAGGCACCCCGCATCTCCGGTTTGACGCCTGCCGGCAAAGCACTCTGGTCACGCCTGCTGTGAGATCATTCACAAAGCAGCCGTCCGGGAGAGGGGGGCAGGCCCTGGGGGAGCCCCTGAAACGGGTGTCCCACGGCTCGCCTGGAAGGGAAATGGACAGGAGCCTGCAGGACTGCGGTCCCCGGACTGATGGCACCACTGTGGTAATCGGTGTCGAGGCGGATGGGGACGATGGTGCACCCCAGACGCCTTCCTGACCCTGTAGGCACGCTGTCCCGATCAGCTGCCGTGCGCTGCAGCACGCACAGCCCACAAGAGCCCTCGCCGTCCCATCAACGGCGGTATGCGCGGACCAATTAATTCGGGCTGCGGCCACACCAGATTCCATTCTTTTTTTTTTTTTTACGACAGGAAAATAAAACAAACCGAAATCATCAGTCACATCAGAACCCTCACAATTTAATTGCACCGTATATACAATCCCAGACTCGCCCGTGCAGAGCAGTGGTGCACGAGGTTTCGCGCAGCGCTTGCATGGTACAGCATTTTTCTAAACTCGTGAAGCTGAACAGAATTGTGCCCAAGGTGGTGGTGATCGCAACTTTAATACTGTAGGGATAATTCCTTTGTGTGGATTTTTGAACATTTCACACCGTCTTACTCCCTTAAATGTCGGGCCAATCGGGACAATCCCGATTCTTGAATGCCGTTCTTCCCGAAAGGATGGGCCCCATGCCCCAGTGCCTTATGCCCCCTTTACACAACGTCTATCCATCTGTCCACAGTCCTGTCTCAGCCCAGGCCATCTACCACCTGCCTCACTGCAAGAACCTCACATGGCCAGAAACCACTGGCACGTGAGCTGTAGTATCTTGTCCTACCCCTGCAGCTAGGAGCAGTGGCCCATCGGAAAACATTGGGAACAGGTATAAAGAGGAGAACCTGTGCTGCCCTCCAGAAAAATCTCAGAACGTGTCCATTTGCAGTACTCAGAGGAGCTGTAACAGCATGTCAACTGGGCTTGTCATCGGGTATGGATTACTGCTCTGGCCAGGCTGACCCATCAGACTGACCCACCAGGGAAATACCACACAGGGACCACCGACAGAGACCACTCCGAGGGCATCCCAGTGTGCCCTGGGCTCCCCCCTGCTGCTTCTGTCTCTCAAGCTCGCCTTCTGCCTCCGTCACTGTCTGTCTGTCTGTCCGTCCGTCCGTCTATCTGTCTCCGTCCCTCAGTGTTGGTACTGAAAGTGCAGGATAATCCATAGGAATCGAAAACGTTATTTTTAAAATTAAAAGAAAACAAAACATCTATTATTAGTGCCACTTGTAATAGAAAACTCCAGGCCCCTTGCTCGGTCTTGCTCAGCCCCGGGAACCTCCACCGCTCTCCTGGGAAGAAAACCGTAGCAGGAAGCGCTCTCTCGCTCTCCCTCCCTCTCTCCGTGGCAGCAGCGCAGGGGGACTTTGGGGATGGGGATGGGGGCTGGGGGGGAGGGGTCTCCTCGGCGCCGACCCCCTGAGGGGGCATTAATTGCCACAGCAGCCCCGGCTGGACTGGGCGTCGGGGTCGTGCAGATTGACCCCCCTGTGCCGCGCTGCGTGCGTCGGGTGCTGGGTGTCTGTTTTTGGCATTTTCTTGGCTGGAAGCAGAGAAGGGAGAGGGTTCAGACGGCGCGCGTGCAGGCTCGTCCGCTCCCGCGGCTACACAAGACTGACACCAGCGGGGGGCGGCGGAGGGCGGGCCTCACCGATGGCCAGGAAGAGCTCGTTGACGTTCATGGCCGTCTTGGCGGATGTCTCCATGAACAGCAGGCCCGTGTCTTCGGCGTACGTCTGAGCCTCCTGACGGAGAGAGAGGACATGACGTTGCATCCATTAGCCTTATCGCATCTTGAAGTTTAACACTCTTATTGCGAAGGTGCGATATTGGCATCAGACGCGTGCCCACAAATACCGAGTCTTGCCCTCAGAGGATTAGAAAAACTGTTCATGTGGATTACCCGTGCTCTCTTGGCTTTCAGGTTAATAATTAACAATATTATTAATTAATAATATCCAATTGGAACAAACACCGTGAATACTTTTTTCCACTTAGATTACATTAGATTTCACTTAGAGGCACAGTTACACGTCCTCTCGCTAACCAGCAGAAAACCTTCAAACGGTTTCCAGACTCAGGATCCCGATTTTAAGCCCTTGAAGGATTTCGAAATACTTATAGATCCATTCATTCACTGTAAGAAAGCCTGCATTACCATCAGAAATAATTTCTGTGACTGACGCTTTTATTTCAAGACCTACATTTGGACTCATTTCTACAGAGGGGTATCTCGCTGGAGCACTTCAGGTGAAGCGCCTCGCTCAGGGGGACAGCAGCGGCCTCTCGCCTGCGATTCGAACCCAGGGCCTTCTGGCCGTGAGTCCAGCGGCCTCACCACTGCCCCGCACAGCTCATTACACCCAAACGATGAGAGGAAGCCCAGCTCTTAAAGACCCCCTGGGACACCCCGACCCCGAGCACATGTCCCGTTCGTCTCTGCTCGTAGCCTGGGCTCGCGGCTCTGCTCGTGCCACTGAAGCGCAGGGAGCCAGTGAGCTCCGATGGTAGCCCTGCCCCTGTCCCTGTCCCTCCCTAGAGCCGCGCGCCGCCCCTACCTCGTATTCCACCATGCGCTTATCGGCCAGGTCGGCCTTGTTCCCCGCCAGCGCGATGACGATGCTGGGGCTCGCCTGCCGCTGCAGCTCCTTCACCCACGCTTTGGCACGCTCGAAGGTCTCCTGCGCGCAAGCGGACATGCACGGGACGGTAAAGCAGTCGCCGCGACAGGCACCAGGCAGACGTCTGTCAATCGTTATTCTAATATCATTCGAGCAATTATTCCATGCTTTTCTGGACGCCCCACTCTGGACGCTTTACAGGTAATGGGGCTCCCCTCCACCCCCTGGATGATGCGACGGCAGCCAGTGTGCGCCAGTACGCTCCCCACACACCAGCTCTCAGTGGGGAGGAGAGCAGAGTGATGGAGCCAGTTCAGAGACAGGGATTATTAGGAGGCCATGACTGGTAAAGGCCAGAGGGAAATCTGGCCAGGACACCAGGGGGGACACCCCTACTCTTTCTGAGAAACACCCTGGGATTTTTAATGACCACGAGGAGTCAGGACCTCGTTTACAGTCTCATCTGTGCCTTTTTAAAGTATGATGTCGCTGTCACTGTACTGGGAAATTAGGACCCACACAGACTTTAGGGTTAGCGCCCCCTACTGGCCCCACTAACACCTCTTCCAGCAGTAGCCTTGACGTTCCCAGGAGGGCTCTCATCCAGGTACCGACCAGGCTCCTGCTGAGCTTCAGTGGGCTGCAGTGTCATAGTACTTTCTCTTGATATGTCAGCTACAATCCTCTGTTTCAGCACGTATTGCCTGTTGTTCTGCAAATATATTTTCTGCGAATTCGAATTTTTGATAAGCTTGGCCTAACCCGGTCACATCCACAACATCTGCTCGGCCCCGCGAATCTGGACCAGCATGCTGTCAGCGCAGGCGCGGCCAGGCGTACCGGCTTGGTGATGTCAAAGACCACGATGGCAGCTTGCGCCCCGCGGTAGTACATGGGGGCCAGGCTGTGGTAGCGCTCCTGCCCGGCCGTGTCCCAGATCTCAAACTTCACCGTGGTGTCGTCCAGGCAGACTGACTGGGCCAGGAACGCAGCTACAGGGGGGAGATCAGTGTGAGCAAGGCAAGAGGGTTTAAGAGAGGGGAGCAGGAGAGAGGATGCAGGGGAAAAGAAAACGACGGGAAGAGGGAGAAACACATCCCATTACACAGCAGGAATCTACAGAATTTCTGAAGACATGTTCGCCTCTGCCCTAAGACACTGGGAACGCGTCTCAGCGTCCCACTTGAGTGGAGTAAACCAATGAACTGTGATGGGCTGCTGGACCTTTCCTCATTTGTAAACTTGCCTGTGCTCTTAGAGCCGCACACTGGCCCTACCTCGTTCTTCTCTGCCAGGTCAGTCTTGCTCCCTGCCATTATGAAAACAATGCTCACCCTGTGGGAATGTGTCCTGTGCTTCTCCTTCACCACCTTTCTCATCGTGTCAGAGAGCTCCCCTCTCTCTCTCGTCTCTGTGTCAGTGTGTCAGAGAGCTCCCCTCTCTCTCTCGTCTCTGTGTCAGTGTGTCAGAGAGCTCCCCTCTCTCTCTCGTCTCTGTGTCAGTGTGTCAGAGAGCTCCCCTCTCTCTCTCGTCTCTGTGTCAGTGTGTCAGAGAGCCCCTCTGTCTCTCCCGTCTCCATGTCAGTGAGCTCCTCTGTCTCTCTCGTCTCCGTGTCAGTGTGTCCCTCTTCCCTCTCAGTATCCCTGACAAGGATCCCCCTCTCCTGCTGCCCGTGCTGGTCTCGTTTCCTCCCCCCCTCACCCCCGATGGTCGTCTCCTGGAACTCGTCAAACTGGCCCTTGACGAAGCGCAGCACCAGGCTGGACTTGCCCACAGCCATGTCCCCCAGCAGCACCAGCTTGAACTGGCAGATCTTGGTCTGGGGCAGGTTGCCGTTGGGCCGGGCAGTCCCTCTGCTGGCCATGGGTGGCAGGGCAGTGGGGCTCCTTCAGAAGGGCGGCAGGCACAGGGATGGGAGAGTGTGAGGCCGTCAGACCCTCCTTCGCTCGCTGCGTCACTCTGTAGCCCTGTCTGCTGGAACACAACGGCGAGACAATGGCTGCAGGCCTGCTGACACCCTCTACGGTGGCACTGCCATTCCTGGGGTAGATCTGATCAACGTGGGTGTTAGTGATGAGCTCCTGAACACGTGGTAAACCACAACGCCACCACAAAACAAAATAAGAGCAATAGCTGGGACAGTCTTGAACTACAACAAAAGCACCACAGGAATGAGGCAGGAGGAACGTCCACTGGGTTGACTGCTGGCACACAAACGGGAATAAAGACCTCTGCCGACAGTAAGCCATCTCCGCCCGGGTTGCCTGTGGTGGTGATGGCGCTACACTGCCCGGCGGCCCGGGGTGACACACACTCTGGGGCAGGAGCAGCGGGCGGTGTGCAAGGGGCACGGTAAATGACAGGCGCCCGTTAGGGATACTGTACGCCGGACCGGGGTCAAGCCGTTCGTCTGCTGGACAGGCACTGACCAGGACAAAACAAACTGCAAGGAACTCCTCGGGTAAGCTCGACCGCACGCACCGGGTTCCGCCGCGCCTGTATTGTTAAACTGTTTCTCCCGGGACCTGCCGGTCGAGTTTTACACCGTCTGTAAACACCCGCTTAATACCGAAGACCAGATCGGCAAACTACCGGTTTGAGAGAGAGAGAGAGAGAGAGACGCGGGGGGGGAGACTTCCAGGCCAGCAGGCGGAACTGCGGACCGTGGCTACCGCTGGGGCTGGCGCGTTGTACCGTCCCCCCTCGCTCCCTCGCCCGCTGTCAACACCCGAGCCGCCCAGCCGCCGTGTCGCAGTGCCTCTCCGTCAGTCCCCGGGGCGTCGGGTGAGATTCCCGGCGCAGACGGCCGCCGCCGCGGGATCGTTACGGCACAGCAGCAGGACACGGCTTCCCCTGTCATTCCGCATGAGAGGGATCTCGTCCCGCCAGCGCTGGGCCCGGCGCTGCTCCCAGTACGTCCAGTGTAACCCCGCACCAGCCCGAGCGGAACCCAACTCCCACCCCGGCCGAGAGACGCGCTAGGCCCTGTTCCCGGGGGGCCGCAGAGCCGCTCTCCAACCCCTCGCTTTTCCCCTGGAAGTGACCGAGGGTCCGAGCACTTTACCTGTGTCGGCACGGCGCTGCCCGTACTGCGACTGCGGGCTCTGCTTGTTGTTGTTCTGTCAGCTGGCCGAGAAGCGACTCGGTACTTCCTGCTCTACTGCGCAGCTGCGGCAAGCTGACCCCACCCCCACCCCCCTGCGCCTTAAAGGGGCAGGCGGCCTTTTCGGGGATCGGCGTGCGTTCTTCGGCATTTGACTTAGATTACACTGCTACCTGGTAGCATATTTGTCATTCTTCCCCGCGGACGCTTTTCCAGCACAAGTTGGGCAAGCCGGTTATCTA
This sequence comes from Lepisosteus platostomus, assembly GCF_059453375.1. Lineage (NCBI taxonomy): Eukaryota > Metazoa > Chordata > Actinopteri > Semionotiformes > Lepisosteidae > Lepisosteus > Lepisosteus platostomus. The sequence continues at coordinate 34,594,503 of NC_142624.1, forward strand.
CACACGAATATTTCAAGACTTTTAAAAGCTTTCTGATATGTAAAGTATGTAAAACTCCTCGTTGTCAGGTGATACATCAGTTAGGTCGCACACCCAGGCTGCAGCCTTCACACCACCTAGCCTGATCTGGTCAGCTCTCGGCAGCCGAGCAGGGCCCAGTCTGGTCAATACTGGGGAGTGTGTGACTGTGACCAGTAGGTGGCGCACCCTACCTCTGATCCATAATTTCCACATCAATGATGAGCACGGTGACAAGGAACACTGTGCTGTAGGAGGTGTCGTCCTTTGGGTGAAACTTTAAACTGAAATCCTGACTGTTTAGTCATTAAATTGCTCTTAGTTAGTAGTGGTGTTACCTGCAGTGTGCAGGTACAGCCCGACCTTCCTAAAGTTTCCCATTCACACCTGGGGCAGCGGTATCTCTCTCCCTCTTTTAGACAGACAGACAGATATTTTATTAATCCGGTGAGGGAAATTGCAGTGCAACAGCAGCCAGGCACAATCAACACAGCACACTACAACGTAATCATACAGATCATACAAAAATAACACAGAATGTACAGGGCACAAAGAAGACGTATTGCACAATCCTATACGTTACACAATTACAGATAGGTTGCAAATCCACTTCCTTATATTGCACACCAGTTGTAAACGGAGGACTCAGGTTTAGTCCCAGAACAGGTCAATGTTGCCCCTGCCCAGACACCCAGTGGAGGAGTTGTAAAGTCTTATGGTAGTAGTTCCCAGATACAGGGGGCTCCTGGCGCAGAATAGCTACTGTACGTCACCCAGCTGAGGCTACACATTCCGTGGTGAATGAAATAAAACCCCTCTCATAAGTCAAAGTAAAGCTCTTTTGGATCCTCTTAGGGATTAAAAGAGCTGTATATACTATACATGTAAAATATGTTTAATGTAGTTGAAGAGCACTGGAGGCCGCTGCTGTATTTGGGCAGGTTTGTGCTATTATTCAAGGAGCCGAACATCTGCCAGAAGCAGCAGCTCCATTTCAAACCTTTCCTCATGTCCTTTCACCCACCTGCAGCAAGACACCGAGACCGACACCGACACTGACATTGCGTGCTAAAAAAATGCCTCCTTGTCAATAGATGGCGCTGTCTTATTCGTTTCAGGGCCATCTGCTCTCATCGATTCATTCTTGGTAGATTTGTCTCCCTTAAAATGCAATGTATCCCAGAGCGATCGAACTACAAGAGTGCTGTGCTGCAGAAGTTCATTGTGGTGTAAACAGTCGGGAAAGACTGCTGTAAACTGACTCGCTGAGGCTTGTTTTCTACACAGTTTCTAGTGTTTTTATTCCCGAGAGAGACTTTTAACATGTAGATGCCGTTTTCACGGACTCTGCAGGGTTGATACTCACGCAGAGGAGTGCTCCCGCCTGCTCTGCGTCTTCGTCGCCGGTGACCATGCCGGGCGGAGACGGCGCGGTGGCTCGCGGGGCAGAGAGGCGAAAGAGGCAGGTCGCGAGGGATGTGGCGGTGAGTTCAAAGCTTGGTGTCGGACCTTCTCGAGCGGTCGATACCTCTGCGCCGTTTCCGTGACCCGTTTTGCAGACGATGTAGAAATGGTCATTCTCCCAACAGCCACACCGCTAGATGTACCTGAAGGCTCGGGTGGAGGTGTGGTTAGAAAGCAGACTCTCGGACCTGCGTCCGGGGCTGAGAGATCTTGCCTTAAGGTAGGGGTCCCCAGTCCTGGGTCCTGGAGGGTCAGTGTGTCTGCAGCAGGAGTCTCCGGTCTTGGTCCTGGAGGGTCAGTGTGTCTGCAGCAGGAGTGTCTACTCCTGGTCCTGTAGGGAGGGTCAGTGTGTCTGCAGCAGGAGTGTCCAGTCCCGGTCCTGTAGGGAGGGTCAGTGTGTCTGCAGCAGGAGTGTCCAGTCCTGGGTCCTGGAGGGTCAGTGTGTCTGCAGCAGGAGTGTCCAGTCCTGGTCCTGTAGGGAGGGTCAGTGTGTCTGCAGCAGGAGTCTCCGGTCTTGGTCCTGGAGGGTCAGTGTGTCTGCAGCAGGAGTGTCTACTCCTGGTCCTGTAGGGAGGGTCAGTGTGTCTGCAGCAGGAGTGTCCAGTCCCGGTCCTGTAGGGAGGGTCAGTGTGTCTGCAGCAGGAGTGTCCAGTCCTGGTCCTGTAGGGAGGGTCAGTGTGTCTGCAGCAGGAGTGTCCAGTCCTGTCCTGTAGGGAGGGTCAGTGTGTCTGCAGCAGGAGTGTCCATTCCAGTCCTGTAGGGAGGGTCAGTGTGTCTGCAGCAGGAGTGTCCAGTCCTGTCCTGTAGGGAGGGTCAGTGTGTCTGCAGCAGGAGTGTCCAGTCCTGGTCCTGTAGGGAGGGTCAGTGTGTCTGCAGCAGGAGTCTCCAGTCCTGGTCCTGTAGGAAGGGTCAGTGTGTCTGCAGCAGGAATGTCTAGTCCTGGTCCTGTCGGGAGATTCAGTGTGTCTGCAGCAGGAGTGTCCAGTCCTGTCCTGTAGGGAGGGTCAGTGTGTCTGCAGCAGGAGTGTCCAGTCCTGGTCCTGTAGGGAGGGTCAGTGTGTCTGCAGCAGGAGTCTCCAGTCCTGGTCCTGTAGGGAGGGTCAGTGTGTCTGCAGCAGGAGTGTCCAGTCCTGGTCCTGTCGGGAGATTCAGTGTGTCTGCAGCAGGAGTGTCTACTCCTGGTCCTGTAGGAAGGGTCAGTGTGTCTGCAGCAGGAGTGTCCAGTCCTGTCCTGTAGGGAGGGACAGTGTGTCTGCAGCAGGAGTCTCCAGTCCTGTCCTGTAGGGAGGGTCAGTGTGTAGCAGCAGGAGTGTCCAGTCCTGGTCCTGGAGGGACAGTGTGTCTGCAACAGGAGTGTCCAGTCCTGGTCCTGAAGGGAGGGACAGTGTGTCTGCAGCAGGAGTGTCCAGTCCTGGTCCTGGAGGGTCAGTGTGTCTGCAGCAGGAGTGTCCAGTCCTGGTCCTGAAGGGAGGGACAGTGTGTCTGCAGCAGGAGTGTCCAGTCCTGGTCCTGAAGGGAGGGAGAGTGTGTCTGCAGCAGGAGTGTCCAGTCCTGGTCCTGAAGGGAGGGACAGTGTGTCTGCAGCAGGAGTGTCCATTCCAGTCCTGTAGGGAGGGTCAGTGTGTCTGCAGCAGGAGTGTCCAGTCCTGGTCCTGTAGGGAGGGTCAGTGTGTCTGCAGCAGGAGTGTCCAGTCCTGGTCCTGTAGGGAGGGTCAGTGTGTCTGCAGCAGGAGTGTCCAGTCCTGGTCCTGTAGGGAGGGACAGTGTGTCTGCAGCAGGAGTGTCCATTCCAGTCCTGTAGGGAGGGTCAGTGTGTCTGCAGCAGGAGTGTCCAGTCCTGGTCCTGTAGGGAGGGTCAGTGTGTAGCAGCAGGAGTGTCCAGTCCTGGTCCTGGAGGGACAGTGTGTCTGCAACAGGAGTGTCCAGTCCTGGAGGATGGCCCATCCTTATCCTAAGGTCATTTTTCTTAAGAGCAGCGGTCATAGGCCCTGCCCTTATGCCCACACCCAAAATCAGCTTAAAAAGCCTGGGCCGGCGAATAGTGAAATCTCCCTCCCCCAGTCTGAGAGAGGAGCTTGTGTTGCCCCTCCCTGCAGGTGGCGGTGCGTGGCATTGCACTGAAGGGGGGAAAGGAGCTCCGTGTGTATAGACTGTACCTGCTGTGGCCCCGGTGCTGTGTGGTAACGTTGTGGTCTTGTTCCGCAGGTGCAGGGGACCAATGACAGCAGCGTGGTCAGTAAGGTCTCTGCGGCCATGCAGGGCTACTTCCCGGATCCCTTCCTGAAGAGCTTTGTGTGCCGAAGCGTCAGGAGGGCGCCCCTTATCAACCGGTAAGAAGCAATACAACACATCTGTACACGCCGCACAGTGCCTTGCGCCACACTGAGTGCACACGTCTCCTCTCCCTCTGCCTCTGCCTCTGTTCCCCCTTTCCTCCTCTTCCTCGTGCAGCCTGGGAGGGCTGTGTACTTCCCTTCTTCGCTGCTCTCTCTCTTCATGTGGTATCACGTTAAAGCTCACATTGTGGGTAGTTTTGTAACAGAAGAGCAGGAGATAGCCTTGTGCTGTTGCGGGCTTTATTGAGCTTTAACACACGCAACAACAGGCAAGCCGCTGACCTTTCCTAACCCTGTTTATACAGTCAGCAGTACGTGACTGGGTCGTCTGCCTCAGGCTCATGTGGGTTCCATCCTGCTCTTTGAAGCTGATCGCTCCTTCTGTTAACCTTGTTAGGAGCAGAGAGTGCGTTCTTAGCTCACCTTCACAGACATTGAGGCCCTTTTGGAGGCCAGAGCAGGCAGACCACAGACTTTCTCACAGCTGAAGGCTCCACGGCCGAAACGTTGTGTTTTCTTTCTTCTCTTTTCAGCAGGGAATAAACCTATGACTTGTTCCTTTGCAGCCTACGGTATGCGTGCTGACGCAGCTGCCCACCTGCACTAGATCACAGATTAGCTGTGTTCACACGCCTGGGATTGTTCACGCGTTCCGCGACCCCATTACTCACCAGCCCCGTGAGCTTGAACGTGTGCCGATGTGTTTGTCCCCCTTCGCCCACGTGCTTGTGACACGGGGGGGCTGTGGCGTCTCTCCCCAGGGGCTACTACGTGCGCTGGAAGGCTGTGGACCACTGTGTCAGGGAGTTCCTGCGCGGCACGGCGGGCAGCACCAGGAGACAGGTGAGCTCTCCCTGTGTGGTCCGTGCCTCCCGATGTCGGCTGCCCGCCGCCCGGCCCGGCACCTTGTCCTGGTGCTCCGCGGGGAGGCACTGCGTCACGGGTGGACTTGCCCTGACGCAGCCCTGTAGCTCCGCCTCCGCCGGCTTCCGCTAACCTGGCGTCGCGCGTCGTCTTGCAGAGCTCTGAAAAGGGCTTTGCAAATTGCGACCCGGACGCGAGAGGAAAGAACCCGTTGCTGGGAGTGGCTTCATGCGCAGAGGAGGAGATTTACCCCATGGCTGCCCCCAGAGCACCAGGCACGCAAGGAAGGGCTGCCCCAGAACTGATTTACCCCTGGGCACAAAACTACCCAACAGTCGGGGCCTAGAGTAAACGGGGGGGTCCCCTTCTTTTGATTAGAATAGGATTTTCAGTCAGGTGGATCAAGGGTGAGGGTCAGGCCTGCCGTTAATATCCGGGTTCCTGTTTAGTTTCTGCAGGGTTAGAGTTAGGTCTATGCGGCGCACGTGTTTTGTTCGATTCTAAACTGTTTTGGGCTGGGGGGTACGTCCGTGCTGCTCTTTGTCCTAGGCGGCGCCGTGCCAGTGATCTGAGGTTGGAATCCCTGTCCCGCCCCTCTCTAGGTGCTGTCACTGGGAGCAGGGTTTGACTCGCTGTATTTCCGGCTGCACAGCGCAGGGGCGCTGGAGGGGTGCGTGATGTTTGAGCTCGACTTCCCCGACGTGTCGAGACGCAAAGCTGCGCTGGTCGCTGCCAGTCCCAGCCTCATGGGGGCGGTGCAGAGCCCAACTCCACCCCTGCAGCCTGGTAAGACCCTGGGCACAGGCTCCGGCACTCTGGCCGCGTTGCATGATGCGATTGGAATAAGGGCGGCCGTGGTTCGAGGAAACAATGGAGACGAATTCATGTGACTGCAGGTTGCTTTGGAGCTAGATCTCTGGTTTCACACGCCACGTCTCTCCCCCGCAGTGTGTCTGTACAGTGAGCAGTACAGGCTGCTGGGGGCGGACCTGAGGGAGCTCCGGGGGGTGGAGTCCGCTCTGATGGGGGCGGGCCTGGACCCCACCGCCCCCACCCTGCTCCTCTCAGAAGTGGTGCTGACTTACATGGAGACGGAGAGGTGAGACGCCGTCTGGCCTGCTGTCCGCTGACTCTCTGACACAAGGCCGATGTTCCCTGCCGAGCGCAGAGCTGTAAATGTGCTGAAGGTGTCCATGTGGCTGTGTCTGCCTGTCCCAGGTCCGATGCTCTGATTGGGTGGGCGGCTGGGCTCCTCCCCCATGCCGTGTTTGTGATGTATGAGCAGCTCCGCCCCCACGACCCCTTCGGCAGGGTGATGCAGGACCACTTCCGGCGGCTGAGCTCCGCCTTGCACGCGCTCAGTGAGTACCCTGACACCGAGGCCCAGAGACGGCGCTTCCTGGACAGGGTGAGGGTTGCGTGTCACTGGCACGTTCTGTCACGCACTGCGCACGCGGATTCCAGCTGTGCCTGCGTTTCTGACCTACACACTGGCGTCGACAGGCTTCCTGCTGTCTGCGTGCCAGACTTGTAATGCAAAACTTTACATACTGTAGGAGAGAACGTCGCCATCGGGTCAAGGTGTTTTGAGGCCTTTTCAGTTAAAGATTAAATTATCAAATTTTCTAAATGTTTAAGCTCCTGTCGGTTCGTTGCTGAAAAGAAGCTCGGTAAATGTTTGTGGTTTTGAGTGAGCAGGCGTCCTTTATTCATGCTCGTTCTGTTTCCAGCCTTTCGGGGGGCGTGCACAGTGTCCCAGCTCTGTGCTTGGCCTGCTGTAACGCTCTGCTGTGTCTGTACCCACCCCCTGCTGCAGGGCTGGGAGCACTGTGTCTGCCTGGACATGAACCACTTCTACCTGGGCCAGCTGGGGCCGGGCGAGAGGCAGCGAGTGGAGGCCCTGGAGCCCTTCGATGAGTTCGAGGTGAGGGGCCGCGGCCCCAGGACAGCTGTCCACCCCTGGCCTGTGCATTCCTCCTATTCACAGTAAATCAGAGCAGCGTCCGTCTCAGTAAAGCCTCCCTCTTGCACACTGCCAGGCTCCAGCAGCAGGCTGGGGCACTCTGGTGTCTCACTCCCCCCGTGTCTGAATCTCACACTCCTAACCTCGTCTCACCCTCCATGTCTCCCCCTTCCTTTGAGTTACTTCGGTCTTTGTGTGAGGAAATACAATGGGCAATCAAAATGCTAAAATATCTAGTTAAAAGTGTAGACTGTAAAGGCATATTCAAACTGTGCATTGCATTAGTAAGAACTCATTTAGAAAATAGTGCACAGAGCTGAGGGGACCCGACACAAGTATTCACAATCCTCAAGGACCGTGACAGAGTCGACTCAGAATGAGCAGTGAAACACAGACCAGAGGGTCTGAAGAAGAAACTACTGGGAAGTGCATTTAAAACTGAGCACAGGAGGCACTTCTCTACCAGAGAGTTGCTGCCTGGCCATGTGGTTGAAGACCATGCCTCCGCTTCTCTCAAGAATCAGCCGGGTGAGATCATCGGGTCTGTTAGCTACTAATGACTGAATGGCCTCTCGGGTCTCTGACCTTTCTTATGTCCTAGGAGTGGCACCAGAAGTGCTCTCACTACTTCATCCTGACAGCCTCCAAGGGGTGCCTGACCAGCATGCCGTTGCTCCCCTCCCCTGTTGGTGAGTCCAATCGTGGCGCAGCTCGCTACACAGCCCCGCCCATTTTGCTAGGCCCCTCCCACACCGCCACCAATCAGAACGAGTCTGATATATTCTGTTGGTGCCAGTAGACTGCATGTCTGTTGTCATTTTTATTTTACCCAGCCTTACACAAGCTAACCCTCAGTGTAAACCCCTTAACTGTCCTAGCTGGTCAGGAGACCAGTTTTGTCATGGCTGGTCAAGCAGTGATGGTTTGGTGCAGGACAGCAGAGCTACGTGGAGCGGTTACTGGGATGATGTTAGCTGGAAGGGGGTGAGGAGGACAGTGATGAAGGCGATTAAGACTTACAGCTGAAGAACAGCTGCATGGGTTGTATTGATTCTTCCCACAGTGCTGAATTAATAAAAGAGAACGTTTTTCCCCCAATTTTGCAGTATGGAAAACCAGATAACTAGCAGGCAGGAATATCGGCGCAGTCTCCCCTTCCCAGTTAATCACTTTTAACAAGACCTCTTAGGTTTGAAGACCCAGGCAATGGCTTTGCACCCCAGTCCACCCCTGACATCTCTCTGTTCCCCACAGCACCTCCAATTCCCCCGCTGCGCCCCGTGTCTGGGTCGCGAGCCCTGGCAGTGCGGCCCGTGTCCCTGGCCCCTGGAGGGGGCTCTGTGGAGGGACTGGGGCTCGGCTTGGGCGAGCTCAGCCCCGGGGCGGTGCTGCTGAGCGGGGGAGCGGGCCGGGGGGGCCGCGGAGGGGAAGCCCGGGTCCTGATCAGAGACCAGGCTGGCTGGAGATGTGCCCGTGTGGAGCCATGCAGTGATTGGGGTGAGCACACGGCCTCCAACTCTCACACTTCACCCACCCACTGCTGTTTTGAGAAAACTGAAAAGGAATACAGGTGGAAATGACTGCATTTTTTAATGTTCATTGGTTTCACTTCAGTGTTTTATGACATTTCTACTGCCAGCCTGATGCAGCTGGGGCTCAGTCCAGTCAGTGAGGAACAACAACAAGTAGTAAACCCACCAGGACAGAGAGCAGAGTTGCAGCAGTCCTGACTGATTACGTCACAAGGTCCTCTGAGCTGTTAAATGTCGGGTCCATTAGATGTGTTGTCTGTTTTTACATCAGTCAGCGCATTCTTCCAGAGCACAGATGATTCCCTCTCATTGTGTCTGGGTCTCCTCGCGTCTCACAGGGCTGCTGTATTGTTTCGAGTTATTGTGCTCCTCATGAGCGAAGATGTGTAGGGTCTGGAAAGATCCAGTTCTCTTCCTGTTTTGCTGCTCTTTCTTCTTAGAGCGCAGTTCCGCTTGACAAAGTACCTGAGCACTGTCCCATAAGTCCTCTGTTGTGCCATGCTCCCACGTTTCTTTGGCTGTGAAAACACCCGAGAAAGAGCCAGCAGCACCAACAGCAGAAACTAGCCTTTATCTACTCAATCCTGAAGACAGTGGGGTGCAGTTTGAGCTTATGTCATCTTTTAGAGGCTGTAGGCTCCCACATTTAAAACATGACCATTTGCCTTGTTATTTTAATTCTTTTTAGTTCTGAAAATGTTTCCTAGCCTGCTATATAGATTTGAAACGAGACAGAATATGTGTTTGCCTCAGTACAGATTTTACGAGAGCCCACAACGTGTGCAAACTGCAACAGCTCAAGCTCCTGGGCCTGGGAGGTCCAGCTCGTGTCCTTGCAGCGTGTTGACCTGTAATTCCCTTGCTGTCCTGCAGGGGTCAGGGTGTTCCACACGGTGACAGCCGTGCCGGGCTGGGGCTGTGTGGTGTACGGTGGACGTTCTTCCCCCCTGCAGCCTGTGACCAGCGTCCTCCGTGTGAAGTATGACCCCCCGCCGGCCCTCGTGGGTCCCGTGTCTCCGGCTGACCTCTGTCCAGTCCGTCTGTCTGCACGAGAGCTGGTGTGCAGCGGCGGCACAGCACCGCGGCCACGATGGCGGCACACTGCCACCTCGCTGGCCTACAGAGGTAAGGGGCAGGATCGCAAGCAGGCATCAGCCTGGACACGGGGTTTTCTACCCATCGCTCTTGAACCGGCGAGTGGGGATATTCTGCTATAAAAGCCCTTCCTGTAACTTCCATGTTTGTCGAAAAACATGTGAAAGCATTTACACCTTAAGGCACCAGGGAGGGGGTAACGCATGATTCCTGCCCCCCAGCCCCGACTGGGATGAGCTCTCCTGAGCTGCTCGGGTATCTCTCTGCATCTCTCGCTCCGGTCCCCGGCCTCTGTGGCCGCACTCGGGCGGGCGGCTGGCGGGATCGGCGCTGACTCTGTCGCGACCCCCCCCTGCCAGGTCGCGGTTTCCTGTTTGTGTTCGGGGGACGGACGGCGGAAGAGCCGGCGCTGGGCGACGCCCACTTCCTGTGTGTGGAGGAGCAGCGCTGGGTGGAGGTCAGTCGCGCGGAGGGGCGGAGGGGCTGCAGGATTCCTGGGAGGAGCAGGGGGGCTCTGCTGACGTCTGGACCGCCGTGGCCGTTCCTTGTTCCCAGGGTTTGATCCGAGTGCGCACGCACGCACGCACGCACGGATCAGCCCGCGGCCTTCGGTTTGAGCCCCCCGAGACCGCCGGGGGTCAGACGGCAAGGTTTATCACAGAAAGGCAGCCCGTGGGGAAAGGTTCGGGCCTCGAGACGGGTTCCGGTGGGGTGTATGAGTGTGGTGAACGAGGTGAACTCTTACGCTCAGCTCTGTTTCTCTGTGCTCTCTAGCTTTTCATTAGTCTGTCTTCATGCCTGTTTCTCTCTTGAGGGTATGGCACACTCTGATGCTTTTAATAAGCATTTTTCCATCCTAAAAAGAATCGGACCAATGCAATTCAGTACTACATTTCCTACAATAGCATAGTTTCTGCAAACATCATTGGAAAAACGGGTTGATTTTGGGGTGGAAAAACACCGTCCTCTTCATCACTTCGGCCTGTAAAATATTGTGTCCGTCGTCTGCTTCAAAAATATTAAAAACCGGCTACGTACGTGCCCTCTAAAAGTTTTGGGACAGCAGACTCAAAACTGTTTTCTTGCTGCAGAGTCTAACAGTCTGGATTTGTGATCATGACATCAGTATTGGTACAGGTGTGAGCCTGGTCAGTACCTGGATGGGAGACCTCCTGGGAAACACTAAGGCTACTGCTGGAAGAGGTGTGAGTGGGGCCAGCAGGGGGCGCTCACCCTGTGGTCTGTGTGGGTCCTAATGCCCCAGTATAGTGACGGGGACACTAGACTGTAAAACAGGCGCCGTCCTTCGGATGAGACGTAAAACCGAGGTCCTGACTCTCTGTGGTCATTAAAAATTCCAGGGCGCTTCTCGAAAAGAGTAGAGGTGTAACCCCGGCGTCCTGGCCAAATTTCCAATTGGCCCTCACCAATCATGGCCTCCTAATAATCCCCCTCTATGAATTGGCTACATTACTCTGCTCTCCTCCCCACTGAGAGCTGATGTGTGGGGAGCGTTCTGGCGCACTATGGCTGCCGTCGCATCATCCAGGTGGGGCTGCACATTGGTGGTGGTGGAGGGGATCCCCATTACCTGTAAAGAGCTTTGAGTGGAGTGTCCAGAAAAGCGCTATATAAGTGTAAGCAATTATTATTATTATTATTATTATTATTATTATTATTATTATTATTGCAGTGAGAGGTTTTTAAAAGCCTCAAACACACGGATGGGCATAGAGCAGGATTTCTTGCTCTTAACTGTTAACGTGGAGGGCCCAGCCCATACGGGTTGGCAAACTTAAAAACAGGTGGGCGCTGGTCCATACCCTCTGGGGTTTCTTCCCGTAGGTCCTCCTGCTCATGCGTTAAGTACACCCAGGGGGTGAAACGCAGAAGGCGGATCACACTACAGTACAGCAGTAGTACAGTGGTACCCAGTGAGTTGCATCGTAGTGTGACCTGCCTTCTTTGTTGCCTTTTGTCACCTCTCTCTCTCTCTCTCTCTCTCTCTCTCTCTCTCTCTCTCTCTCTCTCTCTCTCTCTCTCTCTCTCTCTCTCTCTCTCTCTCTCTCTCTCTCTGCCGGGCTCTGTGTGTTTGCAGGTGCCAGTAGGTGGCGCTGTGCCCGAGCCTCGTCACTCCCACACGGCCTGTGTGTACGGTGAAGGAGTGGTGGTAGCCGGGGGCTTGGGACGTGGGGGTGTCCCACTGGGCTCCGTATTGCTGCTGCGGCCACAGGAGACGGGCTTCTGTTGGGAGGAGCTCCGCACACAGCCCCCCCTAGTGCCCAGGTGAGGTATTGCAAGGACAGTAATTGAGTGGCCAGTTTTTAGCATTGCACACCTGAAGAAGGCTCCACGGCCGAAACGTTGTTTTCTTTCTTCTCTTTTCAGCATGGAATAGACCTGTTACTTCTTTCTTTGCATTTTATAATATGACTTGTTTTTCTTTCTTAAAACATGTAGCCTTTGATAAGTAGATTGCCTTCAATGTGAATGATAAGTACAACAATTGTTTTGTTTTTTGTTTCTGCTGGTATATCCCACTAAATGCTGGCTGTTGGAGAAGGATTTTGGGTCATGCCTCTGTGTGCTGCATAGTACTGATGGCTCTGTTTGCTCTCTTTGTGTGTGTGCTCCATCAAAACAAATGAAAACTCCCTTGTAGCTAAGGCTCCTCCCCCTGTTCCAGGTACTCCCACTCGGCACACGTGATTGGCCAGCGCCTTATTCTTGTGGGAGGAGTCTGGCTGCAGGCAGAGGGAGTGCCAGGCGTGGCAGTGGTTGACCTGGCCACTGGGGGCAGTGTGGAGTACAGTCTGGACACTGTGAGTCACACACACACACGGAGGGGGAGAGGCTTGACGGGGTGGGGGGACTGGGGGAAGAGGGAAGGGAGAGAGAGATGTGAGGCTGGTAGAATGGGAGCACTCTGGAGGGGAAGAGAGAGAGGTAGCCAGGCAGCGAGAAGATCGGGGAGGTGGAAGAAACCTGCACAGCTGCACATCGGAGTGATGGAGACAGGGAAGTGATAGGAGAGACATGCTTCTCTTCTCTTTTTTTCCCCCTGTTTAAAAGGCTGTTGTTGCAATTCTGTCTCCCCGTGCAGTCGGCCGTGCCCTGGCCTCTCATGCTGCACTCCCATCGCTCCGCGCCCCTGGAGGATGGAGGGCCCGAGCTCTTGCTGGTCGGAGGAGGGGGCAACTGCTTCTCCTTCGGGACGCACCTCAACCCCTGTCCCGTCAGCCTGGACCTGCGGCCCGCACTCAGCTGAGGAGAGGGCCCCCACCCCCCTCCGCCTCAGCTCTGCTCGTGACTGAGCCTCCCTGCCTCCCTGTGCTGAGGCAGGCTCTCCGGACTTCTCTTACCAGACTGACCGCCCAGCCAGGAGAGACCATGAGCCCTCCTCTCTGGAGCGGACCCTGCACCACCGCTGAGACAGTACTTGTTACTGATAGGTGTGAGCACGTGTTTCCCAGCCTGCAGGGGGCGTCCTTCCCAGCTGCTGTACTAGCTGGTACTGACTTGCTTTAAGAGGCACCCCTGGCAGAGCTCTCCGCTCTGTGTACCCCTCAAACACTCCCAGCAGCAGCAGCAGCCTGGGTAACGGACACACACACACACAACGGGCGCCGGCTCAATAAAGACACACTCGGCCACAGTGCGTGCAGTCGGGATTTATTTCAGCCGGGGCTCCGGCAGGGAGCTGCAGGCCAGCCCCGTCCGGTCAAGGCGGGTGAGGAGGAGGGGGCGAGGGGGACGGGGTCACACGGCCGCTCGCGGGGACTGGGGGGGGCGGCAGGGATCACTCCGTGATGCGCCGGAAGGACAGGACGGTGGGGCAGACGGCGCCCCACTCGACTGGCTTGTGGTATTCGCCCTTCTCCAGCAAGTACTGCCGGCCGCGGTAGTTGGGGTTCTCGTAGAAGACCCAGACGCCCTCCAGCACCTTGCAGGAGTGCACCTCGCGCGTGCGGTAGCGCTCCAGCACCGAGGGGCAGTCTTCCGTCGCCTCGAACACCTGCCCGGTGAAATCGCCCTTGTCGTACAGCTGGATCTTGTACTGCGTGCCGCTGGGCTGCAGGGGGAAAGACGGACAGAGACGTGAGGGGAGCGCTGACCAGCTGGGGCTCAGTGTGGCCTGTGTGCCTGTGTGCCTGTGTGCCTGTGTGCCTGTGTGCGAGAGCTGGGGCTCAGTGTGGCCTCGTGCCTGTGTGCCTGTGTGCGAGAGCTGGGGCTCAGTGTGGCCTCGTGCCTGTGTGCCTGTGTGCGAGAGCTGGGGCTCAGCGTGGCCTCGTGCCTGTGTGCGAGAGCTGGGGCTCAGCGTGGCCTCGTGCCTGTGTGCGAGAGCTGGGGCTCAGCGTGGCCTCGTGCCTGTGTGCGAGAGCTGGGGCTCAGTGTGGCCTCGTGCCTTTGTGCCTGTGTGCGAGAGCTGGGGCTCAGTGTGGCCTCGTTCCTGTGTGCCTGTGTGCGAGAGCTGGGGCTCAGCGTGGCCTCGTGCCTGTGTGCCTGTGTGCGAGAGCTGGGGCTCAGTGTGGCCTCGTGCCTGTGTGCCTGTGTGCGAGAGCTGGGGCTCAGTGTGGCCTCGTGCCTGTGTGCCTGTGTGCGAGAGCTGGGGCTCAGCGTGGCCCCGTGCCTGTGTGCGAGACCTGGGGCTCAGCGTGGCCCCGTGCCTGTGTGCGAGAGCTGGAACTTCTCTGTCCCATTAGCTATTAGGGCCCCAACAAGCTAAATGTCAAGCAAGTACTGATGAGACCGAAAGCTGCCTTACCAACAGCAGGGGCTACTCCTCTATTCCACCACAGTCCAAACAGCAGCTGCCCGGTGGCGTCACCTGGCTGCTCACGACTGGAATGACTAAGGAGGCGGCAGCAGAGGCCGCAGGCCGGACTTACGAAGTGGATCATCTTGCAGGAGCCCAGCCGGTCGCTGAGGCCCATCCAGCGCTGGTACTCTGGGTACTCCCCCCGGGTCAGGACGTACTGGTAGCCCATGTAGTTGGGGCGCTCGTACAGGACCCAGGCCCCGCTCTCCACTCGGATGGAGTTGCAGCGGCTCAGGTAGGTGTGGAAGTCGGAGCAGTCGCTGTCGCACTCATACCGGCGGCCCTGGAAGTTCTTGTCCTCGTAGAAGATGATCTGGGGCAGACGAGAGACGAGAGGAAGCGCTCTCAGTGGCCGAGCAGTACGTGGGTGTGATGAGACACCGACCTTCCAGGCAGGCTGGCCTGGAAGCCCAGTTCAGCGAGGGATCTGTCAAGAACTCAAGAACTTGCTATTGCCCCATTCTCCCTCTTTCACAACCTACTGAGAGCAGCTGTGTTACAAAGCTTCCTCTTGTTAGGCAAGATAGGATTGATTGAGCCATCAGATGGATCTTAAGATCTGTTGGCAGACAAAAAACATTTTTCAGGATTTCTAGCATGGGGGAAGTGTGTCTAAACGAATACCCAAAGCGTTTTCTGAGATGAGTAGCACTGGCAGGTACACGGAGAATCACAGATAACTGTTGTTAAGTAAACTCTCTCCATTTCTGTAGAATAGCCTCCTTCATTAGGAGTTGATACTATACTGCTTTCAAAGCTCCAGTGAAGAGCAGGCTGCACCTCTGATTGAATACATCTGCAGAAGTCATGACATCCTCCACAAACACAGGTCAGCAGCTACTGAAATGTTCACCCAAGACTCTTCTACACTATGGAAATGTTGATACTAAAAAGGGACGGAGGTCTACAGAGACCTCAAAGCAGGAGTTCTTATGAAAATGAGTAAAGTTGATTGGGAAGCTTTTGATCATTTTCTGTAATGACAGCTCTGTCATCAATTAAGGGGCAATTCCTGTTTGCAGGCTCTTCAATTAATCCGAGCAGCAGTACTTCAGTTATGAGCCCTCTTGAAGTGGTCACGGACGGTCATCGTCTTAGGACACAAATGATTATTAATACTTCAGACATTCTAGCCTAAACTAGAGAACTAATCCCGAGGCGTAGCAATTATATTTATCTGTACTGCCTTTGGATATCTTAACGAAAGCACATTCCAGTAACCCCTACTTCACTTTACAGTCGCACTGTGAGGTGTGCAGAACGGTAACATTTTGCATGCAAATCTGTAGAACTAAACTAAAAAAATCAGAACAGGCGTGCAGACTGAGTAATCGCTTGTGATTGGTGCCTGACTGGCCCAAGGCTACAATAACTTGCAAAGAGGCGTCAGAGATTTACAGTAGTAACACAGGGCAGAGGCAGGATGCGATGCTACGCCGGACACTGGTGACCTGGGCGCAGCTGGCCTGCTAGGTCTCTGTGCAGTCTCTCGGTACTCACCCGGCCCATCGCTGACATCGTTTCCCTGAAGTCCGCGTGAAGTTGCACTGTGAAGCCGGACCCTCGCACTGGGCCCTTTTTATAGCCCGCTGGGTTTTATAAACGGGACAACTGCTTTGTCATGAAAATGAGATCCAAAAATTGAGTCAGTGATTCTAACACTATTCAGGTTTTCCAGAAAAGCAAAGCGGGATTATGGCATAAAGGCAACACAGTAGAATTCCCATTGAAGCCCCCTGCTGCCCTGGCCAAACCTGCCCCCCCCCGCCAGGGCCAAATGCACACACTCTGCCCACTTACCCCTCCTGTGCCAAGATCCCTGCCAAATTTGGGAGCCCTGATGGCCTGGATTACTGCATTTCATTGCGTGTACAAAACTGATCCCCTTACTCAGTGCTTTTTTCTTTAATATGCAAGTTGGTAGTGGTGCTGGGGTGGGGCGGGGGGGGAGATTCTAGATCCATCAGCTTTGCCAATAGAAAAACAGAAAGCAGATCACAATCAAGGGCCAGCCTTTGGTTCAGTCAGTGAGCAAGACCCATGTAGAGGAGAACTGATCATCCAAGATGGAGGGGAGGAACTGAGCAGCTGCTACTTAACAGGAAACTCTTCCCTTCATTTGTAGTCCACTGGAGACAGCGGCACACTTGTGACTGATTATACAGGGTGGACCATGGGTTAAAATGAACTGATGCAGTTTACCCGAGCTAGGAAGAAGGAGAGTGCGGCTCATGATTCTGTAGGTGTGACTGCACTTCCTGTCGGCCTGTTTTTCAGTATGTGTCTCTGCCAGTTTGTCAGAGCATAATCAAGCAGCCCCAGCAGGATTCAGTTCTGGCCCCGAGCAGCTTGTGAGGCCAGTACTGCACCACTAGTGCCTTTCTCCTCACCTGTCCCTTTGGCGCACCTATAAATTTACCCAACAGAGGGCACTCTAACAGCACTCCTCTTCCAGGCTGGAGGATCACAGCACTTCAGAGCCATACCCAAGCATCAGTAAAATGGTGTTGGAGATTATCCACATATACATGTTTTAAATTTACTGCATTTGACTGGAATACAAAAATAGCCTCACACTCAAAATGACCATAACTACATGCAGTTGTGTTAGGGTTTGTAGTATACAGTATGAAGAAATATAACCTAACATGAGAAATATGGAGCAGTATAGTCCTGTTGTCACCCTAAATGGCCAAACACTGCAGTCAGTCCCTTACACACTTTGACAACAACTACATGCCAGAGTCAAGGCACAGAAGTGAGTGCTTTATTGCTCGAAAATGTGCTTTACAAAACCTTCCTTCCTTCATTCATTCATTCATTCATTTTTTGGTGTAATGTATAGAAGAACTTACACATTGTGAACATTAGATATGAAACAGGAGCACATAAGTTTACATAAAGGTAAAGTGTTGTAAGGCTGTTTCAGAAAAGGCAGGATACCTAAGGCTTCCTATATGCACCCTATGTTAACACAAGGAGTTTCAGGCTGTTTTACCTGTAAAAACAAAACCGATGTATGTTTCCAAGCCTTGACATTTCCAGGATAATTTGTCGCTTTATTTGCAAGAAATTGAAGACAATTCTTGGGACCTCCACTTTGTTTTTTGTATTTTTGGATAAAGCAGGTGCTCCTTTTCAACAAAATGCACAGCTGGATTGTTTCTCCAGCTCCAGGCGTCCCTGTGCTGTTCCTTCTCTCTTCCTCTGTCTTGGAGACAGGTTTCAGCTCTCAGCTCTCACTGAAGCCAAGAAGGAGGAGTGGGTGAATGAGCACCTGGTGTAATATCTGTCACCCTCTCCCCTCTTCAGGTCAGCAGGACAGATTTCATATACTAACAACAAATCAGGCATAAATATGCAGTTAAGGTGTTGTAAAATTCCACTCTATTAAATGTTCCTCTTTATATATACACCCATTGTCTATCTCAGTTCATTTACAGGAAGAATCGAAAAAAACACACTAGTGCAAACCATACTCTAGACTACAGCTGGTCACATCATAGGGAACACACTGTTTTAGATGAGCCATTGGTGATACTCTCTAAGAACTGATGATGGAGATCACAGAGAGAGGTGAGGAGATTTGTGCCCTGTAGTGTACTGCTCCTGAAGCCTGGACATGAGAGAAAAGTCAATATGTCCAGCTTTCATAATGCACTAACCGTGCCACACACCAAGGTGAGCTGAAGCCCCTCTGCCCTGTGAAACCGTCGAGTGGGCTACTGCCACTCTCACCGGGAAACACGGTTCACACTCAGGCGTGTGGAGGTTCGAGTGGGCCGCACAGAGACCAGCTGCCGACGTGGTGCTTTGGGATTCGTGATCGAGCGCCCCGAGACGGGGGCGCGCAGCGCGACTACCCAGCCGCCTGTTTCGTCTCTGGGGGGGCGGGGATGAGGCTGTCCAGCTGCTGCCTGTGTCCCGACTCCAGGAGCCACTCGTGGAACTTCTGTTCGACCAGAGCCTGGAACTGCCTGCGCTGCTCCCTGCAGAGGGCGACACAAACCATTAACACACTGCAGACTGGCACACGGGTAACAAACGAGGCTTCCCCGCGAGGGCAGCACAACAGCTGTACCGCCTCTCCGCTTGGGGTTGGTAATCCTGACTCACTTGTTGAGTTTTGCTTCCTTGACTGTCCTTTGCCAGTTCTGCACCCTCTGCTCTCGTGCTGTCAGGGCCTTCTGATACTGTGGGGGTAACCCCCCTGGTATCTCGGTGGTGTCCCCCTCCATCTCGAAGGGCACCACCAGCGGACAGAACTCGCTGGGGGGCAGCAGGCGATAAGGCGGGTTGCCCAGGGGTCCCTCGGAGCCCAGCAGGAGTGGCTGGTCCCAGCTGCTGGGAACCACAGCGAGCCCCACGCTGGCCATGTGGTCCTCCAGCGAGGGGTAGTGCGTGTGGAAGGGGGCCAGAGTCAGGGCCTCGTTCCCCGGCAGGAGCAGAGGTCGCGTCGGGGTCAGCGCGTGGAAGGTGCAGCGGGAGGAGGCGCCCACCGACAGGCGGCCCGCCACGCAGACCACGCACACGTCCTCGCAGCTCTGCACGTGCACAGTGGACTGCACCGGGCCCAGCACCACCGTGGTGTTGCGGCACTTCTCCACACTTACGGACCTGCAGAGACAGGACAGGGGGTTAACAGTCCACCTGGGAGAGCCACATTTACCATGGCTGGGAGATATCCATCTATCCATATACTATACGTACTTATACCTCTATACTTACATATATAGAGACA
This sequence comes from Lepisosteus platostomus, assembly GCF_059453375.1. Classification (NCBI taxonomy): domain Eukaryota; kingdom Metazoa; phylum Chordata; class Actinopteri; order Semionotiformes; family Lepisosteidae; genus Lepisosteus; species Lepisosteus platostomus. Next base: position 34,613,335 of record NC_142624.1, read on the forward strand.
TTTCTTTTTGTTTTGAATTTTCTCATAGTCAATTATATTGTATACATCCACTCAATTTGGATGAGCCAATTGTGTTTTTCGGGTCCTGGCTTGCACAGGCAAGGCAGAAAGAGAAAGAGTAGGCGGACTCCTTCGATCTGTCATAATTCGAAGCGATCCTCTTTTAACATGGCACAGGCGGCACAGCGCCTCCCCAGAGGAGGGCAGAGCTCCTCACTGACAGCACTGCTTACCTACAGGCACCTGGGAGGCCATGGTGTCTGAGAGACAAGACAGCCCTGGGTAACCGAGCAGTCTTGGCCTCTGTTCTGATCACTCTATCCTTGGTGCCACCCATCCCACAGTGCACTGTCCCTTGGGGAAATCCCAGTCACAGTGGCCTGGGGACATGACCCAGGCTCGAACCCACAATCCTGGAGCTCAGCCTGCTCCCAGGAAAGCACCTGAGCCAGTTGAGCCACTTGGGAGGCTTCACACTGGACGAATTGAGACCAGAAGAGGGGCGGGGAGCACAGAGCCTGAAACGGATCAAAACGGTACCCGTGTATTTATCCACGGGCTGTAGAGGGGGCGGCGGGACAGACAGACGGCACGCGTGCCAGCGCAGGGGGACAGGACACTCGCCTGAGCGGAGTCAGCAGGTAGATGTAGGCCTCGCTGCAGCGGTGCAGTTTGACGTTGGCTCCTGCCAGCTTCTCCGAGTCCTTGGCCACCGTCTGCCGGTACACCTGGGACATGAGCACCACCCTGCTTCCCGGTGGGGCGATGTGCGTGTTCCGCGCGATCTTCGCCCTCTTCATTGCGCCGTCCACTTTAAAAAAAAAAAAACAACAGACGATGGGGACTACCGAGAGGGCTCCGATTCGTAGACGACAGACCCGGGACTTTATTCCACTCGTTTCTCAAAGGAAATCTAAGGAGCAGCCCCAGCAACGTGATGGTATAGACCCTCTAGACACTTACGACAGCAGGATAGCAACAGTTGATCTTGTAAGCCCCTCCAATGTCAAAACACATCCAGCCCACGACACTGTTCTCTCTCTGAACAAGTGGTGCCCTGTAAATAATGCACCCTGGTTTGTGATTACCGGAGGATTTTAAAATACGTTTCTGACCCTTTAACAGGCTCTGTCCTCATTGTTCAAACATGAAATTTACTCTACAGATCTTGAGATTTGTTCTACACTGCATCTGTGAGTTCGTGATGTGTATTTCCTTTTACACTGAAGCTCACCTTGGATGATGCCTTCCCCAGAACAGTTAATGATACATCATCTAATCATTTACCCAGCGGCGGGCACGGGGGCAGAGAGGTGGCTGCAGTACCTTGCTGTGCCCAGGCCAGCTTCTTGCCGGAGCGCAGGCAGGCTGTGGTGCCGAAGGGGTTAGCGGTCAGAGACTCGCGCAGCCAGGCCTGCAGCCGCGGCAGGGAGAAGCTGTGGGTCAGCGCAGAGTAGCCAGCCTGGGCCTGCAGGGGCCCCCAGCCCAGCAGCTCGTGGAGGCCGTGCACGGCCCGCCCCCGGCTCAGCGACCCCTCCAGCAGGAAACTGAGCCCCCGCAGCGCCTCAGCCGACACCTGGCTGTCGTGCACTGCCTGGCCCGGCCCGCCCAGCTGCTCCGGCTCAAGAACCAGCTCCAGCAGGTCTGACAGGTGGGTCTGGATGAAGCTCAGGTGGGCCTGGTCATCCCAGTTCTGCAGTCCGGCAGGGAGATGAGCACAGAGAGACAGGTGAAGTCAAGAGAACATCTTATTTCCCCATCATGCTCAATGGAACTGTACACATTTTGGTCTTACTAGTGCACTGTACAATAAGAACGTAACATCCCTCAATATAAAAGCTTTGCTTCTAACTTTAGATCCTTACATGCCTTTCTTGTTGGTTTCCCACGTTGTCTAAATCAGGGACTCAGTCCTGGTCCTGGAGTGCCAGTTTTCTGCTGGTTTTTGTTCCAGATGGCACTTAATCAGCAATACTAATCTGTACCTGCACCTGATCTGCTTGTTGGTTTACTTTTTTTCCCCCACACTCACCCCTTGGTTTCAAGAGCACCCCAACATACATTATTTCCAACAGACGAGAGCTTAGAATTTTTAGTTACTTTTTGCTACTTACATGTCACACTCCACACTGGTCTACACCTGTCAGATGTTTGTCAACTCTTGAATTGTAACTAACTTTTTTTTTTAATTTCACGTGCAGCTCCTAGTACTTGTTAAACCCTCCCTTGTGGTATTATTTTCAAAAATTGCCTAGTTTCCTAACTATATCAGAGTCCGATTGGTTCTAGATATAAAATAGGAAGGAAAGCCCTGTGGTCCTAATACATAGCCCTGTGGTACTCCACTAATTATAACACCTCAATTTGAGTCTTCACTTCTTTCTTTCATTTAAGCACTCATTAACCAGTTCTCACAGAAGAGACATACATCTCCTTGAACTGTGCCTTTTACAAGAAATTCAAGGAAATCAATGTCTCTGGTTTGAGAACTGCCTGTGATTTTCAAATTAGACTAAGGTACTTGATCAAAGGCTTTCTGAAAATCTAAGTACTCCACATGACATGCTCGTTCTGTATGCCCTACTGCTCTTGCTAGTTCAAACAAGTTCTAACACGTCAGCTAGCAAGACCAACCTTTTCTACATCCCTGCTGGTTATCCCTTTGAATCACCCTGCTATTGAAATGATCCCAACGGTCTAGTTCTAATTTGTGTTGCCACAACCTTACATGCAAAACGAGTAAGACCGATTGGTCTGCAATTACTAGGGCCTCTGCCGAAGCACCAGTCTGTGAGGAGGCCGGCAGCCTGCGAGCCGCGGCGCTTGCCGGGGTGCGGCAGCCGAGTACCTTGTTCTGCGCGGCGGTTTTGGCGTCGCGGTCCGGGGAGGGCGAGCGGGAGCGGGACCGGGGGCTGGGCCACTCCTCGCCGATCAGGGACGTGCGCAGAGAGACGCGGTTCAGCTGCTGGATGTAGAGAAACAGCAGGAACTGCAGAGTGTCCACGGAGAGCTGCGTGGGGGACACAGAGAGAGTGGGGACGAGTAGGGGGGCGGAAGAGATGAAAGGGGTGGTTAAGACGCCGTAAAACATCTGATCCCTGCCATCTCATCATGCCCAGAAAGGAATGGGGGCAGATATCCTTGAAGCCCCCTGACACCACTGCCTTTCGCCTCTCACCACTCCCCCTCGCCTAACCCCGTGCTCCCTGCGCTTCAGGCTCCTCTCCCCACCTTGTACCGCAGCTTGTCCAGCTCCTCCACCGAGCCGCACTGCGACACGGCCTCCGCCCACTCCAGCCGCTCCTCCGGGGGGCGCGGTGCCAGCAGGTCGCAGGTCTCGAAGTAAAGCCAGGCGGTGTCTTCGGGCAGCTGCAGCTTCCCGCAGGCGATGTGGCGCCAGAGCGGCCAGTGCAGCCGCGGGAAGCAGCCCTCCCGCGTCCGCGCTCGCACGTAGGCCGCCATCTTGCGGAGGTAGTGCATGCTGAACTTGGCGGGGGGGGCAGCCGGCAGCACGCCCAGGAGGAAGGGCTCCAAGCGTGGCCACACACTGACGCTGCGCTGCTCCATCACCCTGGGAGAGAGAGAGAGGCAGGAACAGAGGGGTTAAAACACACACTGACACCATGGGAGAGAGAGGCAGGGACAGAGAGGTCAAAACACACACTGACACACTGGGAGAGAGAGGCAGGAACAGAGGGGTTAAAACACACACTGACACCCTGGGAGAGAGAGGCAGGGACAGAGAGGTCAAAACACACACTGACACACTGGGAGAGAGAGGCAGGAACAGAGGGGTTAAAACACACACTGACACCCTGGGAGAGAGAGGCAGGGACAGAGAGGTCAAAACACACACTGACACCATGGGAGAGAGAGGCAGGGACAGAGGGGTTAAAACACACACTGACACCCTGGGAGAGAGAGGCAGGGACAGAGGGGTTAAAACACACACTGACACCCTGGGAGAGAGAGGCAGGGACAGAGGGGTTAAAACACACACTGACACCCTGGGAGAGAGAGGCAGGGACAGAGGGGTTAAAACACACACTGACACACTGGGAGAGAGAGGCAGGGACAGAGGGGTTAAAACACACACTGACACTGCACTGCTCCGTCACCCTGAGAGAGACGGGTTAAAACACACACACTGACACCCTGGGAGAGAGAGAGGCAGGGACAGAGAGGTCAAAACACACACTGACACCCTGGGAGAGAGAGAGGAAGGGACAGAGAGGTCAAAACACACACTGACACCCTGGGAGAGAGAGAGGAAGGGACAGAGAGGTCAAAACACACACTGACACCCTGGGAGAGAGAGAGGCAGGGACAGAGAGGTCAAAACACACACTGACACCCTGGGAGAGAGAGAGGCAGGGACAGAGAGGTTAAAACACACACTGACACGCTGGGAGAGAGAGGCAGGGACAGAGAGGTCAAAACACACACTGACACCCTGTGAGAGAGAGGCAGGGACAGAGAGGTCAAAACACACACTGACACCCTGGGAGAGAGAGAGGAAGGGACAGAGAGGTCAAAACACACACTGACACCCTGGGAGAGAGAGGCAGGGACAGAGGGGTTAAAACACACACTGACACCATGGGAGAGAGAGGCAGGGACAGAGGGGTCAAAACACACACTGACACCATGGGAGAGAGAGGCAGGGACAGAGGGGTTAAAACACATACTGACACCATGGGAGAGAGAGGCAGGGACAGAGGGGTTAAAACACACACTGACACACTGGGAGAGAGAGGCAGGGACAGAGGGGTTAAAACACACACTGACACCCTGGGAGAGAGAGAGAGGCAGGGACAGAGGGGTTAAAACACACACTGACACTGCACTGCTCCGTCACCCTGAGAGAGAGCGGCAGAGACAGAGGGGTTAAAACACACACTGACACACTGGGAGAGAGAGGCAGGGACAGAGGGGTTAAAACACACACTGACACTGCACTGCTCCGTCACCCTGAGAGAGACAGGTTAAAACACACACTGACACCATGGGAGAGAGAGAGAGAGGCAGGAACAGAGGGGTTAAAACACATACTGACACTACACTGCTCCATCACCCTGCGAGAGACGGGTTAAAACACACACACTGACACCCTGGGAGAGAGAGAGAGGCAGGGACAGAGAGGTCAAAACACACACTGACACCCTGGGAGAGAGAGAGGCAGGGACAGAAAGGTCAAAACACACACTGACACCCTGGGAGAGAGAGAGGCAGGGACAGAGGGATTAAAACACACACTGACACTGCACTGATCCATCACTCTGACACCCTGGGAGAGTGAGACAGGCAGGGACAAATACAGACCAGTCTGACTGGCACTGCCCAACGCTAACATGGCTGAGAAGGTGCCGATGGAGTGAGAAGAGACGGAAACAGGAATAGCTGTAGGACACAGGAGTCGCACAGTAGCCCCTACCGATGACAAGCAGTCTAACTGCAGACACGTAGGAGAAACGCAGATGAGGGGAGAAAGATGACTTGGCCAAGACACTCCAGAAAGGCTGGCAGGCAGAAACCACCGGATAAACCACCAGAGAAAGACGCTGCAACACCAAGGAGTCAAAAAGACCGTTTCTAACCCATGCCACCTGAACTACATGAACGTTAAAGGGAAAAAAACACTCGCCACTCAATGTTTAAAGTGTAAACCTGCGTCGTACGCAGTGGACGATTTGGCTATTTTCCCGTATTCATGACGGAGGAAAACAAAACGTGCACGACCGAGGAAAGCCCCAGGTGTCGGCTCTGTGGCCTTCGCCAACACCCAGCCGGCTCCGGCGGAAAGCCCTCCGCGTCCCCATGGCAACAGCTCCAGCGAGGGCCCCGTCTCCCCGACCGACATACCTGGCGCTCCCTCGCCGCAACACAACAGACACGCAAGCTTCACCTTCCGCGGACCGGCCCCACCGTCCCGCTGAGGGCTGGGGGCTGGGGGCTCCTCTGTAAGTCTTAGTACACTTATGTGGCGACCCCTGTGCCCCCACAGGTTAATACGAAAGGGGTTTCTGTCTCTGTCCTGCTTAAAACAGCCGGCCGCCTCTCTCTTGCTTTTGGCGCCGCCGCTTCCTCGGCCTCGTGAGCGCGCACGTCGTCAGCTGGAGCGCGGGCACGAGCAGGAGGCGCTGGCTCCAGTCCTGCTTCCTCATAAACTTCCCAGCGCATTAATTAACCATCCGGCCTGATTCCGACACCGACTGCTTTAATGTCAGACAACACACACCGCAATGTCGAGTCTTCCAACAGCACGCTTGCGGGGAAATAAAACGTTATGTTTAAAATGTTATTTCTAAGCTCTCAGTACGGGATTTTATCCACAGAAGCTGAGGCAGAGCGTTCCGCTCACAAAACTCGGACCGATTTAAAGTGTTGTGAAATGGGAGTCAGATTTGCTTGTGTTTTTTTTTTTACCAAAAGACTATAACCGTAACAGGTATTTTCAGAAAATTAAACCCGGTGACAGCTTTTATATCCCCACCCCATAACACACAAACAAAAACGAATAGCTTCTGCTCAGCAACTGATTTGAAAGTAAGGCGCCCTTTCTCAAGAGGGCGGCGTGCTCAGCTGCCCAAGCCCAGCGCGCCCCCTGCAGGCAGGCCGGGGAGGGGCGGGGCCTTCGCGGGGGCGGGCCTTCCGGGCGGAAGCGCCGCTGCCGAGCCTGCGGGAGAGAGGCAGAGTGACAGGAGGGCCGGAGCGCAGAGGGGGAGAGAGCCGGAGAGCAGAGGGGGAGAGAGCCGGAGAGCGGGCTGAAGTGGACAAATACAAAAAAACGACATAAAAAAAAACTAAACATCCATATGGCTTCCAGGGTACTGAGTCTGAGCAGCGCCTGCTGTCTGCTGCTGTATTTCGCGGCGGCTGTGCTGGCAGGGTGAGTCAACCGAGGCGCTATCAGCGGCGCTCATACCGGCTGGTACACATGTTGCGCTGTGATTGGTCTGCCGCGGCTCGGACCCTTCCACCGGGCTGAGCGGCGATAGCAAGCCGCCGCTTGTGAATTGCGGGTTTTGAGGCTGTTGCACTTTTTAACAGGCTTGCTGGCGGCGTGTCCCCGTAGGGGAGCTGGTGTATGTTGCACTGGTGTTGCCTGGTCGCAATACACGCTTTGAAAGGGCTGGCGCAGGGTCCGATGTACGCACCTCCTTACCTAACACGCCGGTCCGTGCCCTGTTACATACTGGGATGCATCAGCCCGTTTCTTTAAAACTATCTCGTCAGTTTTTTTGCTAGTGGGTTGCAAAACTGTACGCAGACGTTTCCATGAATGCAACCGACTCGGGGTTCCCTCTCGTTCGGGGTTCATTCGCGCGTGGGTTCGGTTTCCTTTCGGCTGGCTGGAGGGAACACCAGCCCCATTGCGTGTTTCATGTCCGTCCCCTGCATCTGGGAGGGATACTGTGGGAATCCTGGAGTGTCCCTTCTGACTGTAAGAAAGACTTTCCTGTGCGCGCTCTCAGAGTCTCTTCACACTGGACCCCACGGTGCTCGTCCAACAGCCCCGAGGGGTATAGGGGGGAAATGGAGCCGTCTGTTTTCAGCTTGTGTGTAAGCAGCCCTCTCCGTGGCGCTGTCTGTTCCTCGGTTCCAGGCGGGATTTCTACAAGATTCTCGGGGTGTCCCGGTCGGCGTCCATCAAGGACATTAAGAAAGCGTACAGGAAACTGGCCCTGCAGCTGCACCCGGACCGGAACCCGGACGACCCCCAGGCGCAGGACAAGTTCCAGGACCTGGGCGCGGCGTACGAGGTGGGTGAGCCGGGCCCGACTGGACGTGGTGTCCTGCTGCTCCTCGGTGCCCCCAAGCGCAGTGGAAACCAGTGAGCTGGACCTGCAGGAGGCTGCTGCTGGGGCACAAGGGGATGACCTGGTTTGATTTTGACACGTCCCTAGAAGCGTCCCTAACATTCCCGACGAGTGAGCCGCAGGAATGAGCAGGAGGCCAGCAGGGCTGCCCCTGTAACGCCAGGGCCTGGTAGCTCATGGATATCACCGGTACCAGGAGTGCGTGTGTTGCTTTGTAAGGTGTTGGCATCATTTCCTTGAGCAATACGACAAACAGTACACAAACAACAAGGACATCCCAGCACAGTACAAGTGCAGCTCCCACCCCCAGCTGTGAGCAGGTGTTTAATAGCCTCAGCTGGCTTCTCACCTGCACTCAGGCAGAAATCAGTCTGTGCTGCTCTTGCTGAAATATTCACAGCAGGATTGCTGCCCAGTACCACACCCTGCTGTAGCAGTACGTGCTGTGACTAAAGAAGTCAATGATATGAATGCTAGTATATCAACTTATAATAAACTTTATTTTATATAGCTCCTTTAAAGGTGGCTTCTCAAAGAGCTTTACAGAACGACAACAACAATTCAATAAAAATTACACAAGCTTTGCACAATGAGATCACACAATGAGAGGAGACAGTAGATGGGGGTACTGAATACAGTAGGATCAGGGGGTAAAGAACAGAGCCAGTCAAGGAAAGGTGTTTCTGAAGAAGGTGGCTTTGAGTCTGGATTTGAAGGAGTTTAGAGAAGGTGGCTCTCTGATATCCCTGGGGACTTCTGCGGCGTTACTGTAACCCTCCTCTCTGGCTGGGTGATGGAATCCTTCCTGCCCTACACTTGCACTGGGCCCCGTCCAGTGATTTCGATTATATCACTCGATCTCTTCTTTCACTGCCTTGTCTCCTGTGCTATAGAGTGTTTCGGTTCAGGTTGTCACTGGAAATGTCAACTGGCTTAACGGGTTAGACAAAGGTCGGTGATTGCCCAGCAGGTCTGTGGTGTTTGTGGGGCCTGCCAGTGATCCAGAGGCTGTGGTCACACCTGGACTGTTCTGATTGGCTCAGCTGTTTCCTTCCTGCTGTCTCTCTCCCTCAGAGAACGGGGGTGTGTGTGTGTGTCGGAGAGAAAGACAATCGCCTTACTGGCATCTGGGCTACAGTTGTGTAATATTATAGCACCTCGTGTCGTGGACTATGCTTTTGTACAACCCACAGTAACATTAAAAGGAAAATCTGGGTCATGATACCCAGCAAGCCCTGAGCCTGAAACTCAAGCAGGTGTTGTTGTTTATTATTCTCACAAGCTCCTGGGCCTTTTTTGGCAAGACAGACCTAATTAAAATGTCTTCCGAAGAAAACGTATGTGTAATGTAATAGCGTCCCTTCTGTTAGACCCGTTTCCTGAATCTTCTCTCGTTTGGTCTCAGTTGTCTTTAGCAACGTGTTTCGGTTGCAGCAACGTTAAATTCAAAACGTCGATGGCTTTTTCCAGAATCGCGCTTGACTGGGGCACGGCAGCTCCGTACCGTCATTAATTAGGTGTGTTTTGATGACGTTATTAATTGCACCTGCCGCGATGTGGAAGAGCTCGGGGCTCAGAGAGCACGCTGCCTCTCGTGAGCCGCTGAGAGTTCCTTTGTTGTTGGAAACGGAGGCCCGTCCTGATTGGTCGACAAGCATGTGTGGCCGCATGTGATTGGTTGAGGGGTGAAGGGGTGAAAGTTGAATTAGCCAGCTGTTTTAACCACGCGGCTGTCTGAGACGCCGGGACCGGAAATCTGCGAATCTGCTCATTACATAGTAATTTAATATAAAACTACATCAGGAAATCTTAAAAGCGTTCTTTTCCCAGCTATAGTGGCTAAAACGTAGCCCTTTCCACGACGTACAATTGGCAAGCGTTATATCAGAAGAGCTGCTGTTCATTTGTAGAAAAAATACATAAAATGAAAACGCATTCCTATCTCTTTAAAAACAAATATTAGAGATTACATTCCTGAACTGCGTTGAGCACTCACACAAAATACTGAATAATATAGCCAGGTTATTTAATGGAAATAGTAAGGCAATGCTATACTGTACCTACTCTGTGTTTCACTGTTGATGTAATGCATGCGTTTCGTAATAGTGAAGAAACGATTCGATTTGAGAATTATGTCCAAGTACCAAATGGTCAATGGTCTTACATGACTTGTTCCTGTGTTGGAAAATGATGCGGACAGAATCGTCCTTTTGATGAGCCTCTTATTCTTCACTGCACATTGTATGCACGCAGTCAGCAGTCTTTTTGTGCACCTGGTCCTGCGTGGTGCCAGATGCTGTGGTGTTTGTGGTGGCTCCTGTGGGTGCTTGGCCACGTCCCTCTCAGTTCCACCTGGTGCTGCAGAGCGGGGAGTCGGGGTGCGAGGTCCCTGACCTTAACTGTATCGCAGGCATCAGTGGCTTGCGAAGGGAGGGCTGCAGGGACTGGGGGTCCGGGGCTCCCCCGTCCCCTCAGGGAGTCCCTAAAGGGCAAGAGGTGTGTGCTCCCGCAGGTGCTGTCGGACGAGGAGAAGAGGAAGCAGTATGACGCTTACGGGGAGGAGGGACTGAAGGAGGGGCACCACAGCTCACACGGGGACATCTTCTCCAGGTGGGTGGGGACAGTGGGAGGGGGGGGTGGGGACATCTTCACACGAGGCTGGTGAGGCTGGGCTGGTGCCCTGTGCTCAGCCTGGTAACAGCGAGAGCTCTGTGGATTGGCTGACCCGCCGAAATCCAGTCCGTAACGATTGCTCAGTTCACTGCTCGGCTCGGTTGGGCTTCATCAGCTGTTTTGGTAGTTGGCACAGTGGTTAGCACTGCTGCCTCGCAGCGCAGGGGCTCTGGCTTCGATTCCAGACCTGGGGTGCTGTCTGTGTGGAGTTTGTATGTTCTCCCCGTGTTCGCGTCGGTTTCCTCCACATATCTGATAGTTTAATTGGCTTCTGGTGTGAGTGAGAGAGTGGGGATGGATGGATGAATGAAACCATTCTGGTCGGCTGATTGTCAGCTCCGTGCCGTTGGTAGCAAAATTACACCCTACCTCACGTCTCATGCTCTTAAATTATTTCTCCTCTCCTCTCTCTCTCTTCCAGTTTCTTCGGCGACTTTGGGTTCATGTTCGGCGGTAACCCGCGGCAACAGGACCGGAACATTCCCCGAGGAAATGATATCGTCCTTGACCTGGACGTGACCCTTGAAGAAGTGTATTCTGGGAACTTTGTGGAGGTAAATCCAGACAAGCACAACTTCCCGCCCAGAATGCTTCAGGAGTGAGGGTGGGGAGGTCATTAAACACAAGCCGCAAACATCAAGTAGCGGATGATGTGTTAATGTGGTGATTATGCTAATTACATAAACTGTTTAAAGTAAACATTAACGTGTAGATGAAGAGAGTAGAAGGACAGGAAGCCCTCGGTTTAAAAAAACTAATGGAGGGAAGGAGTGTTTTTATTGTAGAATGTCTGTTAAATCGGACATTGTAGTTCTTTCAGCCCAAAAACATACAGGAAGAATACATATTATGTATGTTTACTGGATCTTTTGAATTGCGATCAGCGCAGTAAAGGAAAATTGTTCCTGTGCCCTTTTTATCAGAAGCACACAAGCTCTTTATTCCATGCGTTCTACAGTAAATACACTGTTCAAAATGTGCTAAAGCCCTCGAAGCACCGATCGCCCATCGGAAGCAACTGACCTGTCGTTTCAGGGCATGGTCTGTGTTCCTGAATTTTGAACCTCTTTAGCATTTATTTTAACTGTGTGTTATTATTTGTACCTTTCCCCATGGTTGCTGGGATGTCCGGTATTTCTGGTTTTAGAGACTTACAGTAATTCCCCTTCAGCAGATTTTGCCTAGTAAAGCCGAAGTTGGTGAAACAGAGTTCGCGGCTTGCGCTGGAATTGCAATGAAGAAGTTACTGACCACGGGGTGTCCCTCCCCTCCTCTCCCCCGCGCTCTCCTGCAGGTGATCCGCAACAAGCCGGTGGCGAAGGAGGCCCCTGGGAAGAGGAAGTGCAACTGCCGACAGGAAATGAGGACCACGCAGCTGGGGCCAGGCCGCTTCCAGATGACCCAGGAAGTGGTTTGCGATGAGTGTCCCAATGTCAAGTGAGTGCTGGGAGCGGTGGGCGACGGGGGGCTGGACGTTAGTGCTTCGCCCTCCCGGGACAGACGGGGGTATCCCCGAGCTGTAGGGGGTGGGGGGACACGGCGCCCTGACTCCTCTCTCTCTCTCTCTCTCCCTCTCTCCCCCCAGGCTGGTGAATGAGGAGCGGACTCTGGAGGTGGAGATCGAGCAGGGGGTCAGAGACGACATGGAGTATCCCTTCATCGGTGAAGGTAACGCAGCAGACTCGCAAACTGTGGTTAAACGACGTCAAGCTTGCGAGAGCGCGTGGCCTTGAAGCCAGAGACGTGCCCACAGTCGTTTCTGGTGGCGTTACTCTCCTTGTGGGCGAGTTTCCTCATGCTGCGACCCTACACCGTGCACCGGAGTGGTTTCTACTGCACTCTTAGACAGCAGACCGCGGGGGCCCAGAATGAGCGGGGAAAGTCCCAGATCCAAGAGGTGCCTCGTTTTCTGGGATGAAAAGATGGATTCCAACCCTCTGCTGGGATCTGTAAGGGAGTCTTCATGCAGTGCATTTAAACAGGAGGCAGGAGGCACTTTTGCTGCACAAAGGGTTGTGGGGGTAGGGAACGGGCTACCCAGCCATGCTGTTGAAGCCCACAGCCTGTTTTGTTTCTAGAAATAGCCTGGAGGAGACTCTCAGATCAATGGCCACTGCTCCTTTATGGGCATCATGTGCTCAGTGAGAGGGCTGTTTTCCGGAGCCCTGAGCTCTGGAAATGCCAGGCGGGAGTCTGCATGCTGTCGCAGCTCAGCGAAAGCAGAGGGAGGAGCCTGGAGATCAGCATGGAACAGAACAGGGGGCTCGGTGCGGGTGTTATGGGGCGTGATTGGTGCGGTCTCTAGACTGGGTCCAGGTTAGTGTAGGAGCTGTTGAATTTTAGATCAAGGTCTGGGCAGACCAGCATGCAATGAGCAGCGCACGTCTGTGGAATAAACAATTGAAGTGAGCGCAGTAGTTTCCCACACCGATGGAGGTAAGACACTGTTTCCAAACGAGGCCCGAGGCGGTATCGCGTTGTCCACACCATTGTGTGCTCTTTCCGGCTTGTACAGTGTGTATAATTGTCTTCATCTCTCTCTGCAGGAGAGCCGCACATCGACGGAGAGCCCGGAGACCTGCGATTCCGCATCAAAGTGATGAAGTGAGAGCCCCGGGGGATTGCTGTGGGTTTAGTGCAGGAATGAGCAAGCTGGGAACGGACGTGTGGGAGTACTGGGGAGAGAGCTTGTGCTACAGCTGAGAATGCAGTCCTCTCCTTCTCCCACTGTTCCCATTCCCCCACTTGAACCTGTGATCCTCCCTCCCTCCCTCTCTCACTATCTGCTTTCTTCTTCTCTTTCTCTGCTTTCCTGTACCCTTTCCCCTCTCTGCTCTCTTCTTCCCTGTCCCCATCCCTCTCTCCTCCTCCTCTCTCTCCGTTTTCCTCTGCCCTGTCCCCATCCCTCTCTCCTCCTCCTCTCTCTCCGTTTTCCTCTGCCCTGTCCCAATCCCTCTCTCCTCCTCTCTGTTTTCCTCTGCCCTGTCCCCATCCCTCTCTCCTCCTCCTCTCTCTCTGTTTTCCTCTGCCCTGTCCCCATCCCTCTCTCCTCCTCCTCTCTCTCTGTTTTCCTCTGCCCTGTCCCAATCCCTCTCTCCTCCTCCTCCGTTTTCCTCTGCCCTGTCCCCATCCCTCTCTACTCCTCTTCCTCCTCTCTGTTTTCCTCGGCCCCGTCCCCATCCCTCTCTCCTCCTCTTCCTCCTCTCTGTTTTCCTCAGCCCTGTCCCAGTCCCTCTCTCCTCCTCTTCCTCCTCTCTGTTTTCCTCAGCCCTGTCCCAGTCCCTCTCTCCTCCTCTTCCTCCTCTCTGTTTTCCTCTGCCCTGTCCCCATCCCTCTCTCCTCCTCCTCTCTCTCTGTTATCCTCTGTCCTGTCCCCATCCCTCTCTCCTCCTCCTCTCTCTCTCTGTTTTCCTCTGCCCTGTCCCCATCCCTCTCTCCTCCTCCTCTCTCTCTCTGTTTTCCTCTGCCCTGTCCCAATCCCTCTCTCCTCCTCCTCCGTTTTCCTCTGCCCTGTCCCCATCCCTCTCTCCTCCTCTTCCTCCTCTCTCAGTGAGAAGACTGGTGGTCTGATGGTGTGTGTTTCTCCTCAGACACCCCGTGTTCGAGCGGCGCGGAGATGATCTCTACACCAATGTCACCATCTCCCTGGTGGAGGCGCTGGTGGGCTTTGAGATGGACATCACACATCTGGATGGACACAAGGTGCGCTCACGAGTGCCCATGCACGCTGCCTGACCCGTTCTCATGCGGCATGAGCACACCTCCCAATAACAGACTGGGAACACTCTGCCCCCTTGCATTTTAGACCCCTCCATCCAAAAACCACAAGCAAGTCATTTATATTCCGTCCTCCTGTTTGGCAACGAATGGATGGAACAGTCAGTCGCCTACCTGTTGTTTTCATTCAGGTGAAACAATGTGGCTGTGCATTTAAACCTGAAATAGGAGGTTCTTCTTTACACAAAGGGCTGTGGGTATATGGTACAAGCTAGGCAGCCATGTTGTTGAAGCTATCCAGCAGCTGAATTGATGGCGTGTTTGCACTGGTTGAATGTGGAGTTCAGGACTATACCTGTGCGTTTCACAATTTATGAATGGCGCTATGAAATTGAAATGACATTTAAATGAGTTCTGGATTAACAGTGCAACTATGCAAGGATGGAGAGGAAATTTAAACTTTATAAATGCTGAAGTTGATTCGCTGGGAGCGGCTGACTGAGGGCCTTATTAATTAGCTGCTGAGCCCTCATGAGCTGAATGGCCTGTGTGTGCCTGAGCTGCTCATAGTCTCTCTCTCTCTCTCCCTCCCTTCTGATTTCTGCCATTCTTCTCTGTCCGTCTCCCGCTGTCTGTCCACGCAGGTGCACATCGTCCGCGACAAAATCACCAAACCGGGGGCCAAGCTGTGGAAGAAGGGAGAGGGGCTCCCCAACTTCGACAACAACAACATCCGCGGCTCCCTGATCGTGACCTTCGACGTGGAGTTCCCCCGGGAGCAGCTGACCGAGCAGCAGAGAGAGGGTGAGACCCCCCGAGACGCACGCGTGGAGACTGGGGCTTCCCCTCGGGTTGAAACAATTCATGGCTGAGGTCAGGAGTGTTCACTGGGCAGCTGGTTGAGACCCCAAAAACTGAGATCTGGGGAAAAGCAGGACTACAGCTGCCCATCCCAGACTGAAAGATGAGCTTGGCTGGTACTTTGGGTTAGCAGAGAAAAACAGTGGTCTTCTGGGAGATGCAGAAAGTTATTCTCGTTGGCGGACATCTGTATTTTAAAGGAGCTGGTCGTCTTCCAGACGTTTATGTTTTGCCCCATCGGGCTGAATTTGTACCAGTCAGCTTTTCTTCTGACTGGCTTCTGGACAAGTGAACAGCGGACCCGGGCTGTTGTTTTCTTTCCGTCCTGGAGAAGAGATGGTTCTTTCTGGTCTTAGAGAGCATCGGGGATTTCACTTCACCCGAAACTCTTAATGACTCCGGGGGATCGCTGATGGTCTTTGGGCATTGTGCCTGCCCCACACCACTGACCTGGATCGAATAATAATCGGATGAAGTGCCTTTTTGTAAACCTGCAGGGCTTTGCCTGTCCTGAGACGGGGTCACGGGTGTCTTCCCAGGGGCTGAGGGAACAGCCTGGTCGCTTTGAGAAGCTGTAGTGCAGGGGTTCCCCACCCTGACCTCTGGAGCGCCCCATTCCCGCAGGTTTTAGAGGCCACTGTCCAATCGACAGTGTTGTACGGCTTCACTGTGGTCACTCAAGCGGGAGATTGGGTTAAATGAAGTCGTTCAGAGGCCGTGGGGGATCGGAGCCCTCCAGATGGAACGGCTTACCTGCCGACAGCGCCAGGGGGCTGCCGGGCTCCGGGTACAGGTGGTGTGCAGGCCTGGCTGTATCGGGGCTCTCTGGGAGCAGGTGGCAGGTGTTAGTGTGACCCCACCCTGTGTGACGCAGTTGCTCTTGTTTGCAGGGGTGAGGCAGCTGTTGAAGCAGACACCACTACAGAAGATCTACAACGGACTGCAGGGGTACTGACCCCACTGGCACACTGGACTGCCGACAGACAGACAGACAGGCGCACGCAGAGAGAAAAACAAGCAACAGAGTTTATTTAATTTCCAGTTTGTGCTCTCAGGATGGGTTAATGTCCTCTTTGTATTTTCCACTTTCAATGTTTGGGATGTCTGTGACATTCAGATCTTTATAGTTGTCACAATTTTATTTTTTTTATGTTTTTTTTTCCCCTCCCGCGCATTTATACGTTTGTTAATTTTAGGTGGTTCATAGAGATCAGCCAAGGTCTTCTGAATGGCAGAAGGGAGTGTGGGTTTTTTTTCTGACGCCATGGGGCTTTGAGATGGGAGTTCATGTGTCGTCATCCTTCTTGATCGAAGACCACCTGCATAGGAGAGTGCGGGTTGGGGGGGGGGAGGGGAGGAGTTTCAAGCTGTCAATCACGCTGTCACCTGGACTACGGCTGCCATGACGGAAGGAACCTGCCAATCGCGGCTCTCCAAAGTCTGAACTGGACACAGCAACCAATCGCAGCTGGGAAAGAGGGGGCGTGGCTTGGGAGAGTGAGAGCAGGCGGTGCTCGGCCCTGGAATTTCGCTGGACTGGAAGTTCTGGACGTTTTTTTTTTTATTGCTTTTATTTTAAGCCTTCAGCTGACCATGGAATGTACCCGTTTTATTTGTCCTTGGAGACATAGTGTGTAAAATCTTGGTTTCTGTTGGGTCTTTCCATCAGGAAAGCAAACACCAGTATGGTCTCGGGTTCCCTGTTTTTATGTTTTATTTTATCTGTGTTCTGTGTGCCCCAGTGGTGGTGCTGGTGATGTACCCCTGCTCAGAACGCCCCAGCGGACATCTGGGAGAGCATTCTTATATTTTTAAAAGCGAAACGCCAGTGGGGCTGCCCCGGTGTTGCACGTGTCCATCGCCAGTGCAGTGGAGAGGCCCTGACGCTGTCGGGGGGCGTGTGAGCCTGCTGGTCCCCAAACAGGTATGGCCCTCTGGTATGGCAGGTATGGCCCTCTCCCCGGGGCTGTCCCCTTTATGATGTCATAGGAGGACCTCCCTTTATGATGTCACAAAGGAACCCACCCCCCCCCCCCCCGCTCCGCAGCGGCTGACACTTGGGAACGGCTCCAGAAACAGGGCTGGACTAGAGCAGGGCTGCTCGTCTAGCGGGGATCAGCGATCCAGCAGCGGGGTTCCCCCAGGGCTGGAGCTGGGCGCCCCTCGTTCAGGGATATTCTAAACTGGGGTGGCCGAGTCCGGCCCTTGAGGTCGGCACGGTTTTATTCCACCTCTGACCTCAGTCGGGTTCTGTGATTAAGCGGCGAGGATCACCTGCTCTTTAGTTAGTTGCCGATACGGAAATGCCTGTTATCCCCTCTGTGGTACGGGGCCGGGCCTGCCGGTTCTGGTCCAGCAGTCCGGCTTGGTACCAGGAGTCCACTCCTGGTGGTACCCGAGGCCCCGCTGGACCTGCTCTCCCCCTGGGCCTGGTTCTGGTTCTGCCTCGCCCCTTCCCGAGAACGCCCGCACCTGGTCGGGTGGCGTTACAGGTTGTAAATTGTCCCCCTTGATTTCACTTATTTTCTTTTGTTGTGCCCACCCTCTTGGCCTGTCCCAGCGCCGAGTTGGGACGGTTGCGCGCCTGTGATTCTTCTTTCGAAACAAACCTCTCCAGCGCCCCGCGCCTGTCCCATCAGCTGGTGCCCCCCGTCCCCCCGCCCTCTCTCTCAGCACCCTCATTGTCCAAACTCTCGTCAACTCGAGAGTTGTAATTTTCTAGAATGCCCTTAATGCAATTTTTTGACTCCAGGCTGCAATTAAAGAGTTTATAAGAATGTTTCCCCGTTGCACTGTGCTGACTCCAGTTTGGGGACTCTCTCCTGTCGCGCTGTGCCCAGGACAGGGCTGCTGCTGTAACAGCTGTGTGTGTGGCTGCAATCGTGTGTCGGTGTGTCACTGCGCGCCGGTCACCCTGCATCTTGCCGTCTGTGTCAGGGTGTGAGCCCAGCAGTCGTGTGCGTGTCCGTCAGGGAGTGTGGACTGTGTGCATGGTGGGGTTTCAGTAAGTGGCTGTGGTCAGTCTGTGTCCAAGGTGGTCAGTCAGCTTCAGTAAGTGGCTCTGGTCAGTCTGTGCGCGTGGTGGTCAGTCAGGGCCTTGGTGAGTGGTCAGTCTGTGTGCGTGGTGGTCAGTCAGGGCCTCGGCGAGTGGCTCTGGTCTTGATTACATACAACAAGACCACTGTTGTACTTTTTAAGCAAAGCACATTCGTTAACGTGAAAAAGAACCAGGGTGTTTTTAAGGGGCACTACATGCAAGGTTGTCGCGGGTAGTAAATAACACAGCTGAGAAGCAACACTTAGAAAGTCCACCGTCTCACACCTGCGGACCGCGGCAATATTGGAAACATATTTTTATTTTCACATAGCGGAAGTGAACATATATCTGAACTCTTTAATAAACTCATTATCCTTGTGTTTGTATTTACAAGGGTCTTATGCGCAAACATGAAACATGAGCTCACAGTCCTTTTATCTTTGTGTTTCCGGCCAGTCCTTGGTGTAGAATACAGCGGGAGGGCACACCTGCCCTCTGAAGACACAGGTATGGGTGCCTGTGTTACATCCTCAGGTGAAGTCGAGTCTTCTGCAGTCTGCAATATAAAGACTCAGACATGTTTGCTTGTCCTGCTCCATGAAGTTGCCCACACGCCCGTCGAGCAGCACAAACGACGAAACTCACCGCAATCGTTAGAGCTGCGTTTGTGCTGCTTTCGTTTCCGAGATATAGCGCCTTGGTTTTCCGGGTAATCACGTGACTATCTACAAGAAAGTTTACAGGTACCAATAAACTCGGTACTTGAACTCCTGATTGTGATGAAAACAATGGGGGCAATTTGTTTTCCGAGTCTGTCTGCTCGGGTGGGGTGGATGTTTCCTCTGTCACTCTGTGACGTACAAAACAGCAAAGTCACGACCACCAGATCTTTCAGTTGTGATCTTTTGATCAGTTGATCCCAGACTTTGCAGACTTTACGCTGCAATGTAAACAGTCTTACATTTAGGGAGGAGTTACTATGTTAGTTCATTTCTGTGTTTTCTTTTAATTTTTAACCATTTTCTCGAAAATGTTTTTCTTGTGTACTCCTTTAATTGGTGAAGAGACCAGTTTCCAAATTACCGCTGGCACATTACGAGAGACAATACTCACATTTTCAGGTATTAGTTTCAAGATCGATATAATTTAATAATAAAAAACAAAATTGAAAGCACGAGCATAATAATATAATGATCATAGACTTTACATTTCTATTCATTTTTTAAGTACAAATCAGGTGTTTCCCCTACCTTAAATATACGATTACAATTGTTTAAATACCATGTATTCATTACAGAAAGCAGCGGAGACAAATGCAAATAAATAGTGCATATAAAAAAAATGTATTTCGAAGATTACGGGACATTTTGAATCAATAAAGATATTAAAAAATAAGCCAATATAGTTATTTTGCAAATAAGTAAAGCATTGTAAAATTAGATTCTCATTGACAGTAAACAAGCCGATCCACCTGGCGCTGCTCGCTTGAACAGCTCTCAGACCCGTGATTGGTTAAACCCCCGAACAGCTCGGGCCGCGATTGGGTGAAGAGTGAGAATCGACACTCTGATTGGGTACAGCGCCATAGCGGAAGTTCCGAGAACATGTAGATACACAGGGGATGGATTTTCTTCTTGGTCCAAATACTGTAGCCCCGGTTAACCGTGTGTGCTGTATGAGCACGCTGGATATACAGTAACACATCCATTGGTTTCCAATTACTTATCAATCTAAGAGAAGTCGCACTGAGGTCAAAACTGAATAGCAGACAAAGTATGTCATGGCATTCACAGCTCGTTCACGACCGATAGTATGTCACGATAGGAGTGCGCGCATCACGATTACATCGCGATACCCATTGCAACTGGCGCATCAGTCATGGCTTCACCGTCGCGACATTAAGTCCATATATCGCGATATGACATACCCCTGACAAAACGGCCACCTCCCATGTCGCGACATGAAGCCCGCATATCGCGATATGACATACCCCGGCAAAAATGCCCCTCCCTATGTCGCGACATGAAAGGCCCTATATCGCGATATGACATACCCAGCCAATAAGCCCACCCCCCCATGTCGCGACATGGAGTCCATGTATCGCGATATGACACGAACTTTCACGCACATGTCGTGACATGAAGCCCGCATATCGCGATATTACATACCCCGGCAAAAAATGCCCCTCCCTATGTCGCGACATGAAAGGCACTATATCGCGATATGACATACCCCGACAAAATGCCCACCCCCCATGTTGCAACACGGAGTCTATATGTTGTGATAGGACATATCCTGACAGGATATGCTGACCCCATGTCGTGACACAAAGCCCATGTATAGCGACACGTCCTATCTGGGTATACCATGTCCCGATATGAGACGTTTGTTGCGACAGCTGTGCCAGAGTGGCATGAAAGCAAGGCACCAGTCGTGATATACACTGCCGCGATATACATGCGATATACATGGGGTTCCTATCATGACTTGCTGCGGAGGTCTTGTCGCGATGGTATCCCACAGTTACGCGTTTGGCAACAGAGTGTCACGGTAGGGAAAGAAAAGGAGACCGTGCCTTAGAAAATAAAAAACATCGATCTTACAATCACGGTGATTTTACATACATTACAACCACAGGTTTATGTCATAGATGGTTAACTTGTTGGCATGCGTCATGTCTTAGTATTATTCACTTCTAAGAAGGCTCATATGTTTATGGATATTGATTGTCTTTAAAATGTTAAGGCTACGAGCTAAACTTTAACATAGCGCTTGAACTCGGGAGACGGGGTCACTGGAGGTCAAAGTCACCGTGCATGGTCACGTGATCACCGGAAACACAAGGCGCTGTATCTCGGGAACGAAAGCAGCACAAACGGTACTTTCAACGGCACAAACCGGCACAAACACAGCACTAACGAATGAGGTGGGTTTAATCGTTTGTGCTGTCTGTAGGGGGGGCAACTTCACGGAGCTATCCAACTGCCATCAAGCGGCGTATTTAACAGCTGTTAATCTTCCGTCTCCAGCTACTCCACAGTTAAAAAAGCACGTCACGCATGTTGTAACAGCGTATTGAAGTACGAGGTCAGCCCGTGAATGCCCACTGAAAGTGGGAATTTGTCTCAGGGGTCCCCTGTTACAAATGATCAAATTCATTTAAATGCACGAGATACAATTCATCAAATATAAAAGAAGCTCAAAACATGAGACATGAAAAGCATACATTTACAAATAAAATAATGATACTAAGAGTAACATAAAGCATAGATTAATCAGCTCACCACTCATTAGTTCACTACATTTTCTGCTAGAACAATTAAATCAATACAGCAAGGTGTAGAAAACAATACTTAAGGAGTCATTATTATTACTACAGAGTTATTAGATTACAATATGGAGTACGCTGGGCATTTGATATCTATAGTGAAGGACCATATTTACGAATACAGTCACAAGCGTGCTACAAGCAAACTCTCGACTTTGACATCGCCTGTGAGTCTCAAACAAATGCTAAAACTGCTGGCCAGTGAAATAATTAACATCATCATAAATTGTCTCTCTGAGCAGCACCTTTCAGAGCAGAAAAAAAAAATATCTGCATGACATTATTTTTGCTTTGTATGTGTTTTACACTTAGGAGTGATGTCTTTAAGGTATGTAACCAAGAAGCTTTTCAGGATGTCTTCAGTTGTTCTTATTGTTTCTAGAAGCGCCAGGCTGCTGGGCGCAGTCCATATGGAGACCTGAACCAGGACCAGGACCCGAAGAAGCCTGTTGACTCCCCCAGCTCGTGGGCCTTCCCCTGCCGCTGGCCCGGGTCAGACTCTCCCCTGGGCCCCAGCTGTGGGGGATTTTCAGAGCTCGAGTTCGGTAAAACGTGTTCCCTGCTTTGTAGGTAGGAAGGAGGAGGCAATATAGGTGTGGAAAAGATTTGATTTTTTTTGCAATATAAGAACAGTTGCACACGAGGGGAGACCATTTGACTCAGGTGGCCCGTTTTCGTAGAGTCAGTAGCTGATGAGTCTGAAGATCCAGCTGCTTCTTGAAACAGGCCGGGGTCACGGCTTCGACGACGTGGCTGGGCTGCCTGACGTCCTCCAGGCGACCCTCCGTGTCCAGGGGCGCCCCCCGGCGCTGCCTTTTACCGATGTTTACGTCTTGTTCTGAGTTACAGAAAACGGAGGAGGTCGCAGAACCGGTCTTTTCTTCACTAGCCAAAAGGGTTCAGGTTTGTCGATGAAATGTTTCTTGAGATGCAATGGTGTATGAAGTAGAAAAAAATGAATAGTTACGAATCCTTTCGTGAAATAATACGTGAGCCCCTCATTTACATAATTAAGAGGGCAGTCAGAATTAGGGGGTTACAAGTAAATAAGGACTGAGTTTTGGCCACCCTGCACTGTCAACTACTTTGTTTCTTATATCCTCTGAAATACTTATCACATTTCTTTTCTAGCCATTGAAGAAGTTTCTAAGTTGAAGTTCCAGTGAGATTCCTGCAGACAAGTAGGCCACGTGTTAGAGGATCTGGGTTCTACCCTTACTTCATAGCACTACCTAGCTCACAGAAATCATCTTTCCCGATATGAATTGGTTTTTCCATATGAATACACAACAATGTGTGTAATTACACAGTTAATAACAAGACATTTTGAATTATTCCCCATAGCATGTTCAAGCAAGGTTCAATGGTTTGTAAAACGTCCATTTCTAACCAGCAGAGGGCAGTAGAAGTCTAGTACAGTTGGAGTACTGTACTTTTGTTACTTCAGATGACATTCTTAAGATGTGGAAGGAAATGTATTTTCTCAGCAGAGGGAAAGATATGGAGGGAGACAATGAGTCACAGAGGTTGCAGCTGGTGATTGCAGCCTTTTCTGAAGCAGGCGGGCTGCTTTTAAGAACCGAGGGACTGCGAGGTTGTGATGTACTCTAAAATACGGTCTCTTTTGTGAGGACAAAACGCCATGCATTTAAGGGAAGAATATGCTGGAGTTCTTAGAGCTTTTAGAGGTTCAGGAAGTAGGACGTGATGCAAAGTTTTTGCGGGTATTGAGTTTTGATACTGCTTTTCACACTGCAAGGTCATTGTGTAAAAGGTCTATCAAACTGTACAGCTCTGTTTGAGCTACTGTGAGCCGGGCGAGCAGGAGGGGCAGGAGTCTCTCCCAGTACGCTGGTTTTTGTGTCGTTTGTTCTTTCCAGCAGCTCCTACCACACATCCCTGCCTAGCCCACTTCACCCCAGACTGCTCTTTCTCAGCCCTGTGCCCAGGACACATACTGCAGGCTGGTGCTCTGATGCAGACTGCTCAGTGGTGAATTCATCCTCTCAGCTCCAGACACTATGCCTTGTCACGTTTTGTCACTGTGCTTTCACCGAGCAGCTCATTTAGAGCACTCCTAATCTGGGGTTGTCTTTATCCTTTAAACATTACACTTTGAGTTGAATTTACTTATTTGGATTTTGGGGTAATTTCAAGAAGGGTGGTCAGTCGGCTTTTATTTTTTTTCAAAGTTCAAACAACATAAAAAAACTGCAGAGTTTAGGCTTTCAGGCAAGACTTGTTTTGCTTATTACAAAAAGATGCTTACTGCAGTTTTTCAAAACGCATCGCTAATTTTCAACCTCTGCAGGCAGAGACGTAATGAAGGATAAGATGTTTCCAAGAGGTTTAGTCTCCGGTTTCTGTGTTTTGGGTTTCTGTCAGAGGTTTGTTTATGGGCGTCAGTTGCCTTGATATTGTTTCTATATCCTGACTGTAAACGATCAAGACAACTTGTAAAGCTTAGGGTGCATTATTGTTGTTTTATGTCCTGCATTTTCCAAACCACCCAAATGCGATTGCATTGGGAAAGTTTTTGAAAATGTGTTCAGTTTGAAAATGTGTTCGACATTCACCTGAATGTTGTTATTTTTACGTTTATTATATACAATATAGATGCAGGTAGATTTCCCTAAATCTCATCACTGAGCTTGTCGGTTTCTTCCACCCCTTTACTGACATACTGTACCTGCACCGCTCTGTCCTGAGCCTACAACCGGCAATCCATCCCACTACGGTCTGTCTTATCCACCCATACAATCTGTCTGATCTTCCCTTCGATCAGCGTGGACAGGTCCAGCAAGTCCTGCTGACAGACTGGAAATCCACGGAGCGCCGCTCCCGATCCATCCGGTCTCCATGGCGTGAGCCAGGTGGCTTTGCAGACTCCGAACCCGTCACTGCACGGCCCCACACAACGGCACAGCTGAGTTTCCCATAGCGTGGATCTGTGTGTGTCTGTGTGTGGATGTTGTTGGATGTGTTGAAAAGGGATATTTCAGTGTGTGCGCTGTGTGTGTGTGTGTGTGTGTGTGTGTGTGTGTGTGTGTGTGTGTGTGTGTGTGTGTGTGTCTGGCTGTGTAGGTGGGAGACGTGGGTGTGTGTGTGCAGTACGTGTTTGTGGGGTCTCTCCGAGAGCAGCTGTGTGGAAGCATCCAGCGTTCTCCTCAAAGCACAGCCCCACTGATCCTGCCCTTCTGACTTGCCTTTTGTTTCCAGCAATTCTGGCAGAACTAATTTGAATTTATCTTTCTTCTCCTTCCTCTCCTTTAATTTAAATATTATTATTTTCCCATTTCGAGATTTCAAAGCCCCGTTTTGGCCGTTCCCATCTGGAAGAGCAGGGCTGCGCGGCCACAGTATTTGTTTCTTGAACTCCCACACAGAATAACCACAGATATTAAACACTGCGGGGAGGAGTGGGGCTTCCTCCCCCACTCACCACACATCTCAGCTAATCATTATCAGTCTAGACCGGGACAGAGACAGCGGGGCAAGCCCACAAACTTCTGGAGCCTCTCGGCATGTGTGTGTCTGTGTCTTCGCTCATCTCCGCGCTCCTCACCTCTGCCCGGGATCGGGAGTGTGTTGGGAATGAGTACCTCCAGCCGTAACTGTCCACCGTAACTGTCCACTGTTCCCGTGTTTCAGCTGTCACCCAGGGGATCCCAATGTGTTGAGGTTAAGTCAATAAATCAACACCAGGAGTGCTTTTTCCATTCTTGTTGTTATTTCCTAGCGTAATTCAAAGTTTATGTCTGGCTTTTTTATGCTTCTTGTACGCAGACGTTTATGTCACAGATATAACTAAGACTGTAGTTGCATCTCTGTATTCTCAAATTCAATGTGTGATGGGGATGCAGCATTTGAATCTGTTTGTAAGGGTAGGTTAATTAGTTTGAACTGTTCTTGCAGTTACGTTGGTGGGCACAAGAGGGCGGACTTGTACCTAAAATAGTTTTCCTTTTCCTGTCCTGTTCTAGCACCGTCCTGCACAAGGCTCCCAGGATGTCTGTCAGTCACCGTGCAGATAAGTGCACAGATTGCACTTGCCTTTGAGAGTAATAGTTTTAAGTGTAGCCTAAGGTTAAGAAAGTCACAGAGGCCGCAGTGTATAATTGCACAATCTGTAACTAACTCTCTGTGGTGGGAGGCTGAGCTGGGAAATGCTTATTCACACTGACCTGATGATGTGTGCTCTGCTAATGGAGCCTGACCTTCGCAGTGCAGTAGAATCCACACCGCTGCTAGTCTGCTATGCTACAAAAGGCCTATAATATACCTTTTTATCCTTTCCAGTAAGTAATGCTTAGAACAACGTGTTAGAGTTTAGGTTGTGATATGTGAATTAAGCTGTTTTAGATAAATGGTATGTTTGTAAAAGAAGAACTGTCAGAAGGGGACTACTGCATATGAGTAAGCAGTTTGAATATCAGTGCTCTAGAAATGATGAGGTCATGCACGTTCATTTCTGCTTTCGCTGGGACCATCACTCTTCTTAAAGACTTCGAAGTTAAACTGATTCCTAAACGTTGCTTCCTGCGAAAGTGTTGCGCGCGTAGCTCAGGTTTCCTCTCTGCCCATTGCAAGCGGTCGGGCTGCAGGCTAAATTCAGAGGACAATCCTTCACTTCCCATCACCTCCACAGACCTCTCTGGTTTGCGTCCTGCACTAGTCAGCGCACAGACTGCGGAGAAATCCAAAACGCAGACTGCGGTACACAAACCTAAAATTTTCCTTGTGTTCAGTACTTAGGTTTTCTATTGAAGGAGGGAAAAAATAAAAAAAGATGTCTGAAGCGTTAAAAAAAATTGTTGCAGCTTTGAACATTTTAGGGACACTCGTTTTTGTCCCCAAGGGATGCTCTTTGTGCCTTGTTACTATAAAAAGAGCGAGTCACCTCAAAAGAGAAAGCCTCAACTATTTGACAGTGAATTGTGGTCTCTAATTATAGGAGCCTTGGGCAGGAGAAGTGGCTTGTGTTTCCAGTTCAGTGAGGAAGCCGTTCTGAGACAGAGGTAGAGCTGTTGTTTATTGAAATACTTCTGGCCTGAGCTCTGTCAAAGTCTTGTTATGTCTTTTTTATATGTTTTCCTTACATTTTTTTGTATTCTAATGAATTTCGAAGGCGTTTCTAGAAGATGAGAATCGGGTGTTTTTCTTTTTTCCCGTTTTATGTATTTGCAAACCAGCAACAGAAAACGCGGCCTCAAAGCGTCCCAGAAGGCATGACAGGGTGCCCCAGTCTTTATACTTTAATCCAGGATTAGAGCGCATTCCTGAAATATGCTGCGCTTTGCCCACATCCACATATTAGGAGAATCAGAAGTTAACGAATGAGTGGCAAGTGGAATTGATCTTCTCTGTCACACTGCTCTGTGTGCCAGACCCGGTGCCGGGCACAGAGGTGTTCCGTGGGCCATGAACAAGTGCGCTGTGGAGTTGTGGAAAAATAACAGGAGGAAAAAGTCAGAAACCTCTCAGAGATTTTAAATTCTGTCAAAGCCAAACTGCATCCTGGGCTGCTTCCCTTCACTTCTCAGCAGATCACCAATGCCGAGCCTGTCTTGCGTCAAGCGCAAAGAGCAGCTCTGAGATGAATGGTTCCAGGGCTCAGAGCTGCACGGTCAACATGTAGCTGCCCCAGTCAAAGGGCTCCGGACTTCACTTCAGTAAGGGTGTGCAACGTAAAATGTTGTTCTGACGTAAAAAAAAAAGAAGTTTCTTGTTTTAATGTCTGTAACGAGGAGGTGTGTGTTCCTCCGTGCAGCCCTCATTTACATCCGTATACCCTCAGACTGCAGAAGATTAGAAAGCACATTTATCCGGCTTGATCGTCACTATCGTTACAAAAAACCCAACGTGCTTTTTTTTTTTTACATGACTCCGAGTGTTTTTTGCGATGCGCTAACCGCTGGACTCCATTCCAGCAGAAACGTCTTCCAGTGCTCCAATATGAATAGATGTATTAATCTGAAGCCTATCTACACACACGCACACACACATAGACAGTATATATTAAACACATAACTGCGCAGGTCTGAAAGCACTGGTGGTTTCCCCTGAAGCCTGGGGGGCTGTCAAAGCCCCCTTTGTGTGTGAGCTTCACTCGGGGCCCGGCCTCCCTCGCTCCCTCCCTCGCCGCGCGCTGGCTCTGTGGTGGCGAATCACAGTTAATAACTGTGTGGTTAGCTGTCAGGAGCACTTAGTTTGATGCTAGGCAGGTTGGCTGGGGAACAGAACTTCCTCTGGCTGTTAGGGCGGTCGGTCTGTCACAAGAGAAGGGGTGAACGAGAGAGGGAGAAGGACGGTGAGGGTGAGGGGGGGCAGTTTCAGGTTCAAAAGGGACATAGAAGGAGAAGAGGGGATTAGAAGTAAAGGGTGGTGGGGGTAGTAGGAGCAGGGTCATCTAAGTGTTTCCTCTCTCTTGCTCTCTCCACCCCCCGCAGTGCTGATCCAGCCCTGCTGGTGAAAAGCTCTGGATGGACAGACACAGAACCTCCACTTCCTGAAGCAGCACAGGTGCTGCGCCCTGCAGACGACTGCAGCTTGACCTGTCCTCTGGCCTCCCCGCTCGCTGTCCTCTGTGTCCACAGCCCTGGACATCTGCGCTGCACTCTGGCAGGCGATCAGGGGTGCTCAGTAGCGTGCCATCTTCTGGTGAGAGCACCAAGCCCAGTGTCCTGTTGCAGTTTTATTTCCTTCATTATGAGATGTGCATTGTAATTTACAGCCAAGGGAAAAAAATGCAAGCAGCTATTTTATGTAATAGACAAAATAGTTTATTTGTTGGAAGTAGCAACTTGGTCAGAGATATTGTAGTTTGTTCTGAGGGGGTTCCTATGTGCTTTAGGTCCTGTGTGCATTAATGTTCATTTTGGTTTTGTCCTGCTTTCAGAACGTCCTTGACCAGTGTTTCAGATTGCCAAGCCAGTCCTCTGTGAGCTGGAGGGATGTGCAAGTGAAACTCTGGGCTGTGTGGTTCAGGGTTAAATATATTAACTCAATTCCCGTGACTTCTCATACGCCAGTTGAACCCTTTAGTGTCGATTCTCAGCGTTCTGTGAACCTTCAGGAGCACTGTAAGTCACAGTGGGTGTGTGTTGTTAACTGTCACTGAACGTACAGTCTGTTGTTTTTTGAAGGCAAGACATAATGAAATCTTTATTTTCCTTTGTTGTGTATCTTTCCATGTCCGCTGAACACAGTTTAGGATGAGAGTGATTTGTTTTATTTATTTGGTTTTGTGTTCTGCAAGTATACAAGGCTTCCTTAGTTTGCCTTTCAAAACAGAAAACAATTGAATCCTCTCGGAAATTGAACGGATATTCAGCTAACGTCATTAACCAGGCACTGGAGGAGACATTCAACTCCAAAAAGAACCCCCGTGGATGCACACAAAAACACAGTAACTGTTTGCCCAGTACATGTTACAGGAATTAGTCAGCTCTGCAAAGGTTACTGGATCAGAACAGCATTAGATCTATTGAAGAGAAACATACAGTACAAATGTATACGTGACATTCTCAGCAAATATGAAGACAGGCTGCCAGGTCTTCTCAGAAATAATGGCATATGTGTGATTGCATGGAACAGCTGTAATGCAATGTGCACAGGTGATACTAAGAGGGAGCTGGATATTAGCGTGGGGCAGCACGCGGGAGGTGTTTATTTTCTGTTTAGTGAATGCAGGGTCCCTGCGCCAAGAGACAGCTCCTGGCCCGGCTGTGTCAGGACCGTCCTCCACTGAGTCTGTGGAGTGGGCAGCCCACAGGCTTGCTCCATCCCACAGGAATAAAGAGGGCGGCACTGATCCCCCGTCTGTAGAGGCTGGCCGAGATGTGGACCACGACCAGTCCTAAAGCGGATGGGAGGGAGCCACTCTTCTCCTGGGAGGTGAAAGCCAGGAGACTGTTGGGCAGGGCATGCAATCAGGTGCTTGTTAGGCGAGTCCAGCTGGAGCCTGCATTGAAGTCTTGCTGGGGAGGGATTCTCACAGACGGGCCTTCTTGAAGGCAGACGTGTCTTTGGAAGATTAAATGTATCCCCGTGTAGCGGCAAGCAGGTGGGGAGTGTTTTGGACCTTTCTGAGCATTTTATGGAAGGTATAAGGACTAGGAAGTTGCAAACGAACCTTGGCACTGGAGATGGTATTTATGATAAGAAAGAAAAATAGTGGCAGGAGAAAAAGTGTATTTTAATTCAAGGCCGACATCCTCCACTCACAGGGCAGGTATCCACAAACCAGATATTACCCACAATCCTCCCCAAGAAGGGCTCACAGCTCTCAGCAGGCCAGAGAAGATGCATAACAAAAGAATATCTGATGTTCTTTGCTGAAAGAAATCACAGGCTCAATGACAGTGATCAAAAGACAAAATATTCAGGACACATTTTTGGGATGTGTAGTGCTTTATTATGACCAATTGCCTCAGCTTTAGTGAGTTAATTTCCCAATTCAGTTACACATCAAGTAGCCACGGTCTGATTCAAAGTTGACCTGAGCCCAGGTGAGGCTTGAAGCTGAGACTTCTTTCGTTCGATAGCATCCATCCTCTTTCTAGCCACTTCGTCCAATTCAGGATCGTGGAGGAGACAGAGCCTATCCCTGCAAGCAATGGGCACAAGACAGCATAGACCCTGGACAGGACGCCATACCAACACAGGGCAAACAAACACTCGCACCAGGACCAATTTCCCCAGAAGCCAATTAACCTAGAAGTACGTTTTGGGACTATGGGAGGAAACCTACTGTACATGAGCACAGGGAGAACATACAACTCCACACAGTTAGCACCCGAGTTTTTATATATTAAATATAATTCTGTTCCTTAGGCTCTGTGTCTTTGAAGTTACAAGTTAAATCCGGTATTGCAGCGTTTACAAGATTGTGAGCCTGTTAACATGAAATTGATAGAGGTTTAGCCTCAGAGGAGGCTGATATATACTGAAAGACACAGAAGGGAGGAAAAGCTAAGCATGTATTTTGGGGTTAATGCAGAATAGAGGGGTACAAGACTGTAAAGAGGACAAACATTTACACGAGGAAAGGAAGGCATAGGATTGAGTTAACAAGTTAACTAGCTGAGATCATGAGCAGAAGAGACAGGCTGGAAGGAGACTACTACAGAGCAGCAGGGGTGGCTTAAGCAAGGGGGAGCAGAAAAAGTCAGCATTAGAGAAGGATGAGCAAGGGAAGCTGTTGGGAGTTGAGGAAAGACAGTCTGAAAGACATCTGTCCTGAATCAGAGCATTTGGATTAGAGCAGCAGTGTTGTTCAGGTTAGGGGTTTTCAAGCCCAATTTCTCTGGCAATCTCAGAGTGTGGCCAACGTTGCTTACAGGTGAACACCCTTCCGTTTGTGAGGGTACACTAGAGCACTGCCAGGGCTCCTCTGTGAGAAGACACTTGCTTTTCCCTGTCCTGAATGTGCTTTTCTCCTCATTTCCTCTCGTGTCCCTGCGGCTTAGTCTCCTGCGCCGAGTCTGAAACAGGGTTTTGAATCCCTCCCTCAGATTAACCCCCAATCAGCCAGACAGCCTTAATAGCACTCAGAGGAAGACCCCCAGCCAACGGGCAAGCCACCCTGGAGCCTGATCTCCTCACGGAGCAGAGGAAGACAAACAGGTTTGGCCTTGTCCTTGACAGGCCCCGAGCTCTGAGAGAAACCAGGTGCTGCAGTGTATGACACATATTGGCACATTCCCGTTTTCTCTCTCCCTTCACAGCCTCAAAGCTCGTATTTTTCTTCCACTGCTCTTTCCTCGTTCCTTGAACACGACTATAACATCCCTCTGTTTCTGTTTCCCCTTCGCTGTCTCTTTCTCTTCAGACCTTTCCCCCTTTCCCTCTCCAGACTCCAGACCGTTCTCCGGATCCCCCCTGCGTACACGGGACTGAAAAACAATGGAAAAACGTCATACTTACCCAGGTGAATCAGTGAAGGAAATGTTCACATTTACAGTACGTGTTCATAACTTCTGCATGCCTGAGATCAGCATGCATTCAGGATTACAGTTAACGACACTCTTCTCGAGTCCTGTACTGGCTGAGGGGTTGAGGGGGATGGAGAGGGCTGTGTTTGTTCAGCTCTCACACTGCTCAGGCAGAGCGCTGTCCTGTGCCCGTGCTCCCCAGGCTGTGTGTGAGCGGAGTGGGGCACTAACCCCAGGGTCCTGGCCAGCCTCCAGAGCAGACTGAGCTCTGGCTTGGCTCCATCCCCAATTCCGGACACTCCATCATGATGCCGTCGACAGCGCAGAAAGAAACTGAATCTGGGGAACAAATGTTTTCACACATAGTCTCCTTCCGGCCTAATTGCCTTGGATAGTTTAATAAAACAAGTGCTCAATCCTCAGTGATGGCTCCGGCCCGCAGACTCGATCTGCGGCTGTCTGGGCAGCACTGCGTGTCCCTGCCCCCAGCCCCGCCCAGCCTCCACTGACATTCTGGCTTCTGTCGTCAGGATTATTACATCAAGAGGTCATTGCCTTAGTTTCGTGAATATACTTTTGCAGGTTCAGCTGTTAAACGGAGTCCCTGATCTTCACCATCCTACTGCCTCTTGACTCTTCTTGGCTTTACATAACATACCATCTATAGTGCAAATGGTGCTGCATGTTTCATGCTGTGATTTATATTGGCTTTATTTCCTTAGAAAATCACCATCAAAGGTCTGCAGAACCCCTTGTCTTTGACCTAGTGCTATTTCTTTTTCACCTCTATGCTTTTTCATTCACATTCACTAAGCCTCTCTCAACTCCTCTTGTTCCTCCCCTGTCTCCCGGTTCTTGACTCTTCCTCTGCAGCCCTGTCAGTTCCCTGGTGTTGTGCTCAGCCTGGCCTGGCCTGTCCAGAGCTCAGGAGCAGCTGTGTGTGTGCTCAGCCTGTCCTGTCCAGAGCCCGGGAGTAACTGTGTCTGTGCTGAGTCTGTCCTGTCCAGAGCTCAGGAGCAACTGTGTCTGTGCTGAGTCTGTCCTGTCCAGAGCCCGGAAGCAACTGTGTCTGTGCTCAGCCTTCCCTGGCCTGTCCAGAGCTCAGGAGCAGTTGTGTCTGTGCTCAGCCTGGCCTGGCCTGTCCAGAGCTCAGGAGCAGCTGTGTCTGTGCTGAGCCTGTCCTGTCCAGAGCCCAGGACCAGCTGTGTCTGTGCTCAGCCTGGCCTGGCCTGTCCAGAGCTCAGGAGCAGCTGTGTCTGTGCTGAGCCTGTCCTGTCCAGAGCTCAGGAGCAATTGTGTCTGTGCTGAGCCTGTCCTGTCCAGAGCCCGGGACCAGCTGTGTCTGTGCACAGCCTGGCCTGTCAAGAGCCCAAGAGCAACTGTGTCTGTGCTGAGTCTGTCCTGTCCAGAGCTCAGGAGCAGCTGTGTCTGTGCTGAGCCTGTCCTGTCCAGAGCCCAGGACCAGCTGTGTCTGTGCTCAGCCTGGCCTGGCCTGTCCAGAGCTCAGGAGCAGCTGTGTCTGTGCTGAGCCTGTCCTGTCCAGAGCCCAGGACCAGCTGTGTCTGTGCTCAGCCTGGCCTGGCCTGTCCAGAGCTCAGGAGCAGCTGTGTCTGTGCTGAGCCTGTCCTGTCCAGAGCCCAGGACCAGCTGTGTCTGTGCTCAGCCTGGCCTGGCCTGTCCAGAGCTCAGGAGCAGCTGTGTCGGTGCTGAGCCTGTCCTGTCCAGAGCTCAGGAGCAATTGTGTCTGTGCTGAGCCTGTCCTGTCCAGAGCCCGGGACCAGCTGTGTCTGTGCACAGCCTGGCCTGTCAAGAGCCCAAGAGCAACTGTGTCTGTGCTGAGTCTGTCCTGTCCAGAGCTCAGGAGCAACTGTGTCTGTGCTGTCTGTCCTGTCCAGAGCCCGGAAGCAACTGTGTCTGTGCTCAGCCTTCCCTGGCCTGTCCAGAGCTCAGGAGCAGTTGTGTCTGTGCTCAGCCTGGCTTGGCCTGTCCAGAGCTCAGGAGCAGCTGTGTCTGTGCTGAGCCTGTCCTGTCCAGAGCCCAGGACCAACTGTGTCTGTGCTCAGCCTGGCCTGGCCTGTCCAGAGCTCAGGAGCAGCTGTGTCGGTGCTGAGCCTGTCCTGTCCAGAGCTCAGGAGCAATTGTGTCTGTGCTGAGCCTGTCCTGTCCAGAGCCCGGGACCAGCTGTGTCTGTGCACAGCCTGGCCTGTCCAGAGCCCAAGAGCAGCTGTGTCTGTGCTGAGCCTGGCCTGTCCAGAGCCCAGGAGCAGCTGTGTCTGTGCTCAGCCTGCCTCTGCCTCGATTGGCAGTCTGACTGCCCTTCCTGGAAGAGGGCTGTGTGGGGTGGGTAAGGGGGTGGGGACTGAGCAGCAGGGAGGGGGGAGGTAGGCTGGTTTTTAGCTGATGAACATATCTGTATGTGATTATTTTGACAGCAGTTATAAACCCATAAGGCCTGGCCCCAGTTCCTGCTCTTGTTGATTTAAACCACCGAGACCCATAAATAATGGCTGATTAAGTGGCTGCGCCGAGTCTCTCAGCCCAATTAGTTGCTGCCTGGCCTGGTCGATGGCCCTCAATGTGTTCTGCATTAGCAGGGATGTGGGAGATGGTGGGGAGAGAGGGAGGAAGTGGGAACGAGTTGCTGGGCTTGGGAGTCCATCCTTCAGAGAAAGGCTGGACCCCACGTCTCCACCGGGTTTTAGACTTTAAACTGGATGACAGTCACGAGCTGTGCACACACCAAATGTGTCAGCATGTTCATCACTTACTAGGCTTATCCCTACACCATGTGCCATCGAGCCACGTTTGTCTCAAACGACTTAAATCAGATTGCTAATGCAGGCGGATGTTTACAGATTCTGTTTCATCTTAAGAATTAATGTCTTCATTTTTTTTTGTTTTAGGTTTTCACGGTGCATCTCAGTGATTTAGTGTTTTTCTCTAAATGATTGTATGAACTGAGGCTAGCTCAGGCTGAGGTTTACTTGTCGGTGTATCACTTCTAGTTAGAGAGTGGTTTAGTTCACTCCAATAAAATGGAATGGAATACTGTTTGAAAAAAACCTAGTTTGCTACATTTGAACATAAAATGTTGTGTTGAATGTAACAATATTTTGTTTTTTGAAGTATTGTGAAAATCAAACACCCTTACTGTCTGAGATAAAGTGATAACAAATTGTTTAAAATATATTCAAATTTAAAATACTCTATTTTAGATTGAGTTAAGGGGAAAAGAGTTCCCAGCAGGTCATCTAAACCTTTATCTGACACCCCAGAACCGTGAGGCTGGTGTCACGTCTCTAGATCCATTTAATGGAGTCGAATAAAGTGGATCGAAGTATTTCATCTTTCAACTATTTGAATGACCTGAACCAGTTTCTCTAAAAATCACACTTCTGCAGGAGTGAGGCCGGTACTGACACGCCAACTGTACAAAGTCTGATCCCGGTCACCTCCGGACGAGAACCTGCTCTGCTCGTACGAGGAGCTGGGAGACTGGCTCTCCCTGTCCTCTCCCGGCCTGCGCTGGACCGAGAGGCTCCGTGGGCAGAATGGGTCTGTGGTCCAAGAGAACAGAATGAAGCCGCTCCAGCATGTTTGAAAGCTAAAAGCCTGCTAAGAGGGTGAAAGTGGTCTTATTTCCCACACCTCTTAGCAGATGAGTTGAGCAGAGCCTGTGTTTTGTTGCCGTGTGTTTGGAAGTGAGGTGTGACATCGTTCGGTAGGAGAAGCGACTCAGGAGTGCGCGGCTGAGGTGATCCTGCTGTGGCAGGGCCCTGTTGCTTCGGCTGCTCGGCTCCAGAACAGACTGCGACATTTGGCCGGGGATCAAGATTTCCTCGGCGCTGAAAGAGGCAAGCGTTCCACCGTTTGTTACCAGCTAAGGCACCTTCCAGATTTTCGTCCCGGATTTTTAAGATTCCTGGGCTTTACGTTGAGATGGGTTGTGACCAAAAAGTTTTTTTTTTTAAACGAAATCGCGGCGACAGAGCCGGGATTTCCCCCTGCGCTTTCCTAGACGGCAGAGGGAGAGCATGTGCATGCGTGACTCTCGCAAAGCTTGAAAAACTAACGTTGCAGCGGGATTAGATTTCAGCTGTTTTGGCTGGTAGCTAAAGGTCACATTAGTAGTCTATCAGCACATTATAAACTATCAGCATACCATTAAGAGGTACTTCACTTCACAGTTTCGCGGAAAGACACAGGAAACAGCAGAGGCTAAAGGTCTCTGAGCAGCAGACACCATGAAGCATGTTAATCTGTCCAGGGGTACGATAGCAATAATAAACAGACAGCAGGCACAAGCGCCCCCCCCCTCCCTCCCAGCTCACAGGATCAGAGACGCAGCGTGAACCCTCTCTCTCCGCTGCATTAATCACTATCACACCCTGGCGGCGGGACACGGCTCCAGCAGCACTCCCTATTCTCCTCACAAGACGGATGCCTCGTCTGTGCATTCGCAGTGGCGTGTGGTAAAATACTTTATTCACGTCCGAACTCCCGGCGTACCCCAGTCTCATCCCCGTGGGGCACTAGACCCCTGCAGCGCCACTCTTCCCGATTCCCTCCGTCAGGCGCTGAATCCCTGTGCTCTCGGGCCTCTCTCGTGCTTCACTTCTTTCTATTATCACTATAATTCTTATTAGAGCTGTTATTCTTTCTAGAATGAAAGCAACGAGCTCTCAGGCATGCTGCACTGCTAGAGGGAGCTGGCAGAGATGTTGCCAGTGGAGTCTCGGATTCTGCTGTAATAAACAGAAAAAAAAGATGCATCTCTCTGGACACCCAGCGCACAATTCGCAGAGCACACTCCTGCCCCCTTCCCTCGAGTCCGTATCTGGGATTTGGGGCGCAGTCTCATTTTCCAGGAATGTTTGTGAACCACTCCTGAGTTTGTTTAATTATTCCTGAAAACGGGGCAGTCCAGAAAAACAAGACAGACAAAACAACGCAACAGAGAGTCAGCGGAACAGCTAGAAAATAAAAACCGCACAGTGCAGCCGAGGGATGCAGGCTGATTACACATTGCAACCCAATAATGTAAATAAAGTAATCAAGCAAACGGAAAACAAGCCCAGATCAAACATCACTAATATTAGAACAAACACAAGACAGACATGGAGCCCAGACAAAGAGTGCTGGGGCAGAGACAGGGCTGGGAGTCGAAGCGCGGCACTGTCACAGGGCTGGAGCCAGGGGAAGTCACTGAGAAAGCCCCTGGGACACCAGCACAACAGAGCGCAGGCCTTTATTGGAGCACACATACCAGCACAGCGCAAGCAGCTCCGCCCCGCTCCAGTGCTGCCTCCGGCTCCGGCCCCAGGACCCGCAGGACTCTCGTGAGTCCGACTGCAAAGTCCTAACATAACGTAACTTCATCAGCCCTATGCGATTTCCTTGTATAAGGAGTTTGTCTTTTCGCATACCCTGGTTTGCTCTCCATGAGGCACACAGACAGGGAGAGAAGCTGGGGGTCAGAGCGCAGGGTCAGCCTTTTATACAGCGCCCCTGGAGCAGCTGGGGTGAAGGGCCTTGCTCAGGGGGCCCACCAGAGTAGGATTCCTCTGCCAACTGCAGGATTTGAACCGGCAACCTCCCAGTCACAGGCACAGATCCTGAGCCACAGAGCCACCGCCTGGAGCGGCCAGGAAATCTGCCCTGGAGCTAAACTGGGGATATGTAAATATGCTTTGTGGAAACCAAATACTCCGATTCGACATATTAATTACGTAAAATATTATTAAAAGATTTAGAACAAAATGGAACCCAAAGATAAAAAGTGTATAAGAATATTCAATGTCACTCTAGCAATTCCAGAACAATGGTTTAGGCCGGGGAAGCTATGTTTGTGCTTTCAACATTACAGCAACAGTCTTCCAAGACCTTGATGTGTGTAGATCTGTGACAAACGCAGGGTTTTCTTATTTACCTCTCTTAATAAAACTGCTGGCAAATTGTCCACCACATCCTCAATTAATTAATTCTCCCTATAGTTTGCCTACCGGGAAAAGTAGGCCACATACAAACAACAGCCGACATGAATGTCTCCCTGCACTACGTGCCGCTGTGGACTATGGGCCTTAAGAAGAAGCACTTTACTATAAGAGAGAAAAACAGAGACACCTGTAGCCTAGTCCTTCCCTTCCACAGCCCAGAGCCCTTCACCATGTGGAATGTAGTTGCATCTTTGTAGTTCAAACCTAATTATTTCCATCTGCCTGTTCCGTGCCTTATTTTGTTCATTTAATAATTGTTTTAACTGACACGGTAGAGACAGATAAAGACTCTGTAGTGACACAGGTGAGCTCAGAGTCAAGGCTGTCTATTAATCCACAGAGCAGTGCTTAAAAGGTTCTAGCAGATAAGGGCAGCTGATGACTGGGGAGATAAGCTGATATTTGTCAGTGCATGTGTTTGCTCTTAATAAAGGCTGTCACAGGGAGGGGCGGTAGTTGTAGTTTGTTTGTTGTCCCGGTGACTGAGACTCAGGTGGACCTTCGAACTCCTGTTTTGTTTGTTTCTGACATAAAGTGCATCAGCCAGCACCAGAGGATCCTGTGATCAACTGATAACTGCACTGTCCCCACCGTGACAAGCTCTCTGTTCCTCCTTCCTGTTTCTTCACACCCCACTGCTCCTCTCTGTGCCTGCTAGTTTGCTTTGCTGCAGTTTTTTACAGTTTCCAGTTGCATCCAGACTTACCGCCTCTTCCGTATTTGACGATAGCAATGTAAGACATTTGAGCTCTTTAACGCATTGCTTAAAAGGTGCAATGTACAAGGGTACTATCGCCAGCCCTTATAAGAAGAATGAAAGGGAGATTTTACTCATAATTGTTTACAATTGAAGCTGCCAGAATGCCACAGTCATTCACAGGCACACAGTGACACCCCAGGTTTGTGAAATGTGGGTGGTCCTCCCCACTTCTCCAGAGCTGTGGGCTCCCTGGTTTTCAGCCTGTCTCCACCTCTGAGTCCTCAGTCTGAAATGGGGCTTTGGATTCAATTCAAAGGGGGGCTTATCTGTGGCTTCTTAGCAGATTATGTAATGCCAGTGTGTTTGTCTGACACTTGGCTGTCTGGCTTGGACAGTATAGATCATAAGATCACCAGATCACCAGATCACCAGGCCTCCAGATCACCGGGCCACTGGGCCAACAGCCACCAGATCACCAGGCCTCCAGATCACCGGGCCACTGGGCCAACAGTCAGCAGATCACCAGGCCTCCAGATCACCGGGCCACTGGGCCAACAGCCAGCAGATCACCAGGCCTCCAGATCACCGGGCCACTGGGCCAACAGCCACCAGATCACCGGGCCTCCAGATCACCGGGCCACTGGGCCAACGGCCACCAGGCGGGGCTGCACTGCAGTGGTGGAGGAGGAGGGTCCCCTCCAATGTGTAGGTGTAGCTTTGGGATTTGGGATCCTCTGGGATCAAACAGTGCAGTATGAAGGGATTCTTGTGATGGACTGATGGATTGATGGTTTCACTCCAAGCCCCGGAGCTGGGGTGGCCGTGACGTCCCCGTGGCTCGAGGTGTGACCCTGCAACAATCTCCACACGCTGCAAGGGTCCTTCTCCCGGGCTCTGGGCCGGTACAGCTTCCTAGCTGCAGTGTGTGGCAGACCAGACCACGGGCCCTCCCCAGAACCCTCCCTGTAACTTTGAGCTCTGGCAAGAGATCTTTCTTTTGTTTCAGCCTTTTTTTTTTTAACGAGTTTTTAAACAAAAGGGACTGCACTCCTGAAAACAGGGGGGAAAAAAACAACATTCTTGCATTTCAAGAAACAAACAAAAATGCATTAAAATGCATGGGGTTTCGGGCTATAACACTGGGTTTTTCTTTCCTCGTTGGTTTTGAGAACCACCATGGTCTTTCACCACTTCTGAGGCTTAATCTGCCATTGGGATGTCTTACTGACTGCGAGTGTCACTGTTCCCATGTGCCTGGCTGAAGCCCCCGGCTGGACTGCTGGAGGTGGTCTCGGGTGGCCGAGCCCCTTCTCTCTCACTTGCCCGAGTGGGGTTTGTGCAGTGCAGCGACAGCCGCTGGCCACCAGAGGGCGCCTTCTGCGCAATGACGGGCAACACGGGCCAGACGGGCACAGCGGGGCGAAAGCGGGAGAGCTCTTCGGGATTTAATCTCTCCTCGCTCACTTTTCCTGTCCGTCCGTGCAGAAAAAGCCTGGTTTCATACGACCACGCCTTTTAAAGTTCAATTAAAAAAAAATAACCATGGTTAATGTGGAACATGGCAGGAAAAAAAAAAACTGCAGCCGGCTGTCGGTCTTCCTCTTTATCGAGTAAACTGCTAGTGATGCCGCTAGCTCGCGTGATGTTAATGCCCCTTCGGAATAATTCTGGATCATTACTGCCCATAAACTTTCACATTTGCATACACACTGCCGCGAGACAAAAGCCAACACAGGGAACCGCGGAGCACAGATGAGGGATATCGACCCCTTAAAATAATTATTCACTAAACACCCTTCTCCCCGGCGGGACGGCGGAGAGAGAATTCAATAATGTCCCAACGTCTGGAACAGCCGTTTCAAACGAACGATGCACCTGAAGCCAAACTCCTGCAGTATCAACACAAAAGGCACACCTTCGGGTTCGAGAGCAGAAACGCAAGCTGTCCGAACAGTTTCAGTAAGAACATCTTGGAAAAATAATAATCTTGTGTGACGCTCAGAATAAAATTAAACAAGTGTGTTAAAAACAACCCAAACTAACATTTGCACGAATCTAATCTAAAAGTATTGCAGAATGTATCATGTTCATTTTGTAACATATTATAATGCATGTATTATATAATAATACATATATATTTAAAGAAAAAACCCAAGGAATTGTTATAGAAATAACAGTATGGCGGCGTGGGAGCGCACGCTGTTTGGCCCTGGGTTGGATGCTGGGCGGGAGCACCTATCTGTGTGGAGTTTGCATGTTCTGTCCAGGCCCTGTTTGCTGTCACCCCGGTTTCTTCCCGCCTGCGGGGGACGCGGCCGGGTTGGCTGGGGTGTGTGCGCCCAGCGATGGAGGGGTGTCGTACGGCCTCGCTCCGGTACCGGCTCCGGTTAGCGCGATCCTCACCGCGAGCTGGCGGATCCCACTCGTGTTCGCGCCGCCTGTGTGCCACAGCCTCAGGCCGGGCGGGCCGCAACCTTAGCTGCTGTGAGGGGCCGCAGCCCATCGAGCCAGATCGAGCCAGATCGAGCCAGGACCGGCGAAGTCAACGTCGCCGTCTTTTATTGCCAATCACACATTACAATGTCTTTTCTTTATTTATTACGGCTCCTAGGCTTTTATATTGCGATGACTATCGGGTACGGTGTGTCGTAATCCGGAGAGTTAATAGACTGAAAGTAGGCTGTATTTTGTAATTGACCCGACTGGGAAGGGTGAAAGTTTAATGCTTTGTCTTGGAACTTGTAGAGCCATTCAGAACTCTATTTTCCCATAGAACTATTAACCCGCAATGAAATCGCATTCTTGAGAAGTGGAGAATACCACGCACGCACAGCACACACGCACCCAAATCACGCATAATTGGCCGGAGGGCGCGCTGGCGATTTAAAGCCACCTCCCGACTACCTCGCGCGCCCTCTCCTTCCGTCACGCGGCTCTGTTTGGTTGCTAAGCGAGCCGGTCTCCCCGTCTCCCCTCTCATCTCCAATAGGGGGTTGAATTTCTCTTATTCTGTTTACGTTATCATTTGTAAATCTTACCAGAAGTGGACCTTAAAGCACAAGGGTGCCTCATACACAACCTAATGAAGTATTTACAGATAATTCAAACTGTCAAATACTTCAAGCGAATGACAAAGTGCAGAGTGCTGACGCTAACAGCTCTACCTCACCCTCCCGGGTCAGGAGGATTTAATTTCAGGTAAAAAATTATTTTGAAGAGGACGGGGGGGTCTGGTTGTCTGCCAGACGAAAAATGACTTTTTTATTTTTTTAAATATCAGTTTTTAACTTTAGGATTGGGATGAAGTTTTGCGCGACCACAATTGAAAAAAACAAGATTGCTTCTGTTGTGTGTAAGCCCAGACCTCTGTCGTGACGTCACCCTCGTTCAACCAGAAACCCTGCATTTACAGTACAATTGTGTATTCCGTTAAAAAGAAATACAATACAAGGCGCTCTTTTCCAAAAAAAAAAAGTGCGAGTGTTCGGTTTTCGGGTCGAGCGCATTTTCAGACTAGCTGTTCCACTCCATCAACGCGGTGTCCGTAGCCCAGAAGGAAATTGATAAAATAAAGTTACTTCCGAATTCCGGACGGCGCCAAATGAAACTTCGTAAAAGTTCTCAGAGCTGCTTGCTGAGAGCAGGTAATTCAAAATTCATTTTAGTGAGTCATAATTCGCCCGCTTATCGCAGGTTGTATAATCGCATCTGCGTCAAACGTGTTGATTGGTTCACAGCAGCAACATTGCTTTTTCCCAGCAGTTTTGCGGAAAATGATAACACAAACTAGCTCAGACAATAATAATAATAATAATAATAATAATAATAATAATAATAATAATAATAATAATAATAATAATACAATCTGGGTTAGTATGTATAATTTGTATAGATAGAGTCAACACAGCACAGTGTAACGAAGTGATACAATAATAATAATAGTACCATACATACAATACAATCAGAACAGTGAAGGTGCACTAAAAGAGTTACTCATAATTATACAAATATTATTATTAGTTATATTATAATATAAATAATAATAATAATATTAACATCATCTTCAGTATTAGTAACAGTAGTCGTTATAATAACACATCTTTGTCTACAGTACTGTATATACAGATGGTAATGAATAATTTCCATCCCACCCATCGGACAATTTAAGGTCACGGGGTTGGAAACACTGCAAGTTTAATGAAAATACAGAGCAGAATCAAAAGTTTAAATCTAGAGTCAGAACAAATGCCAACAGTGCGTGTTTAGGGTTAAACGGAGATGAGCACAGATATGTTCCCTTTATATTCTCTCACAAATGTTCCTTGCATTCTTATTCTGGGAAATTGTATTTTAATAGCAATAAATAAAGTAATTTTAAAAAGCACTTTGATATGTCGTTAAAGGCGCAATATAAAATAGGATTATTATAATTTACTACTACCTTAGATTTTTGTGCCTGAGCTGTAAAATGGTTTATGTTGTGAAATTATTATTATTTTAACGGTTGAAATCATTCTCATTAATGGTAGAACGCGGTAGTGTTAAAAACGGCATATATTTCTGCACAACAGCATTAATAATAACAATCACAACAACAATAATAATGATAAATAAAATAATAATTCAGAAAATAAAAATTCGATAAAGGTAAAAATGTGAATACTTGCAGACGTAAAAACATGATCTGATTTCAGTTTTCTAGATCACTTGGCAATCAAACACTCAAGTCATTCGTTTTGGTATAATATCATCATAAATATTGGGCTACTATTTCTGGAATATTTCCGTGCTACGATTAACAGTAACGATGTCGACGACAACAACAACAACATTACTATTATTTTTCAGAGATCTGATTTCATTTTATGTTATTTTACCAAAAAAAAAATCAGTTTGGGTTTCTGTGTGGCGCCGCAGTGGGAAGTTGAGGTTTAAGGGATTTCTTTAAATACTGCAGATTTCAAATCGATCGCACACGCTAACAGGACACATTTCATTTCCACATAGTCCACGTGTGGCAGCGACCTTACTGCGCGGAGAGGGAAAT
The DNA here is from genome assembly GCF_059453375.1 of Lepisosteus platostomus. NCBI lineage: Eukaryota > Metazoa > Chordata > Actinopteri > Semionotiformes > Lepisosteidae > Lepisosteus > Lepisosteus platostomus. The sequence goes on from NC_142624.1 coordinate 34,656,449, forward strand.
GTGTTGGTCTTCCTAAACGCTATATACTGTACGTGAACACAAATGGCACCTTTCGTTGGAAATAAGCGGGTTTGCCGTTGAGTATACTTTCCTGGAGTGTTGACTCTTATTTACCGTGCTCTTAAGTCACCATCATATTATTTAAACACAATCTTATTTAAAAACACTCTTATTTGAGATAATATATATATATAAAGTGGAAACTGTCTTAAGCGCATTGAACTAATAAGAGGGGATTTCCCAAGCTGGCACATGCATGTTTGACGCCTACCTGGAGTTCTGTGCGACATCAACACATTGCCAAGTCATTTTTTTTTCTATTCAGCCCTTCAGCAGGAGTGAGAACTCTCCAGTCAAAACAAGCAGGTAGCGGTGTCAGACCCCGGCTCTAGACACGCAGTGCCGGCCGGCCTTTGAGGCGGAGCGAGAGCAGGCCGTGAAGCCGCCCATTACTCATTCTGGACGGGAGCACAGTGAGCCTTTATTAACCACGGTTACGGGGACAATCACAAAGCACATTTCCCTATGGTTCATTTTGCACTCTTTCCGGGCTCCTTCTATGACTGCGGACCACACTGTGCGGAACTCAACCCTTTTGCGCTTCGAGTGTGTTAATATCTCACGTGAATTATTTCCCCTGTTTAAGTGAAGCCACCGTGGGTGCCATGTCATGGCTGGCTTCCCCTGGCTGTGGCCAGTCAAAGATCTGGCAGCTGTGGTTGTCGGGCGATTTTCGGTGCTCTGACACAGTTCTTAAAATAACCGATACCGGGAGGGACAGAAACGTTCCTGGTCGCGTCCGCATTTGAGACGTCAGAAATAAGCGGAGCTGAGAGACAGCGAGTAAATAGAATAACCAATTATTCCCTTAAACCCCTTTTATGCTAAAGGCGTCGCACTATCATCCCCACTGATACCTACATTATGTGCCAACGGTTTCTTGGAGTGTGCTTGAGTCACACACTTAAAAAGATAGTGCAGGTGGGGAGCTGCGTCAGCACGCGTAGGCTGCAAAGGAACAAGTCACAGGTTTATTCCTGCTGAAAAGAAAACACCACGTTTCGGCAGTGGAGCCTTCTGTGTTTTCTTTCTTGTCTTTTCAGCAGGGCATAAACCTGTACTTGTTCATTTAAAAAGATGACCACGAGGGCAGACTTCACGACCCAGACCTGTATTTGCAAGAATTGCTCTGCTTTGCTTTGCCTCAGATGTATCAGTTACTATAATCCTCCCAATGTCTAATTTCCTGTACGTTTTATCCACGTTATATTTCGTTGCAGTCAGCTTTAGGTTGTTTTTTAATGGCTTGGGGGCTTTAAAATAAAACTAAAATGAACACCAGTCATCAGCATCGTAATTATCCTCAGCATCAGCAACAACAATCAGCAATCGTTAATTGTACGAATAAATGTATCATCGCGTTAATCAGCTACTTTGAGTATTTCGTTCACGAAAAATCTATAATGCACAGGGTTGGCGCTTTTTACCGTCTGTATCTTATCGTAGTTTTTAGATCGATCATACTTTGAAAGTGTGACCAAACGTGAAGCCGGCATGGAATAAATCAATAAAAATCACCCTTTAGATTTTATTATCCACATCTCTATTTCGCCAATAATAATAATAATAATAATAATAATAATAATAATAATAATAATAATAATAATATTATTATTATTATTATTATTACCTGTGGCGTCTTTGTTACCTGGATAATTAATAATGCCAGTGGAAATATCCTATTCGTCTGTGCTTACTAATCTTGGGGACGCAAACCGCAGCCCCGTCCCAGAGCACCCCTGACACCTTCCCTGTGTCCTCGCCTGTCCTCCCCGCTGAGCCAGTCTGAGCGAGCGGGGTCTTCAGTTCGGGTGCCTGGGGAAGGGAAGAAATACCTCTTCACCGCAGTTTGTGTCACACGGCCCGGCTGAGGCCGAGAGCTTAGTTCTGTTACAAAGAGAGGTTCGCTTTCCTTAGAGGCCATGCCGTCACTGAAGGTCTTCCCTTCAAGATGACCTCTACTTCAACACGCCCTTCTCGCTGGATGGATATTTCAAGCCTGGTCCGCCTGTCCCTTTTCCTCGCCCCGACCTGTCTGGGGCGCCCAGCAGGACCGGCCCCAGCGCGGACAGGGGCCTGGGACCCGTGTCTGGCGCAGGGATGCCCACAGTCCGCTCCTTCTCGTTGCAGGTGATGCGTGTCTGCACACACACCTCGCGCAAGAATGTGCTCTTGCTTGTCATCCCCGGAGGAAATATGACAGGCACCCCCCACCACCACCTCAGGTAAGGTGGCCAGGGACACCTGAGTGCGTGCACGGCGCGCGTGGTGTCCCGTGGGTACGCAGGTAGCGTAGTTCAGAGGCGAGGGCGAGTTTGCTGTTCTTGCGCGATGTGAGCGTGTGTTCTCCAAACCAGAAACCAGCGTTTTCTGGCACTAGATATGGTGTAGGCTTTGAGGCACCCCACACAACAAACAATAACAAATACACAATCTTAAAAAGCAGGTGGTTGAGCGTTTATCATAGCCAGAATAAAATGTTGCACTGTTGCTCACCGACACAATTTTTGGTTGATTATACCTCTCACAAACTTTCATGTGTTGAATAAAGTAATTTCACTATCCTTCAGTTTTTTTAATGACGATAACACTAATCAGTATTTTTGCATTCGATATATTTAATGACGATAATATTTATTCTGCCACTGAAGTTGGAGCTTAGAGATAATTCGTTGAATTAGGTCATAAATCAGCCCTGTAAATGCTCTTTAAAATGCAGGTATATTGTTTGCGAGAGTCGTGTAATTAAAACTATTTGAGGACTGTGTGAAAGTGACATTGAATGTTATTTTAGCGGATATGGAAACACTAGAAAGCGATTAAACTATAATTCAGATTTTAAATCTTAGCCCAGTAATAAAAATTAAACACTACTTATTTTTCTTTGATTTATTTAATCATTCAAAATACAATGTCGGACAAGAGGTTGTTTTTTTTTACACTTGCAATCGTGATCTTCTGATCCTGATCAGAGAAAACACCTGATGTGGCCTGACTTACTGTATGACTATTCTTTGTCCACTCACTCCAGAGGCCCTCCTGAACACGCACAGTGTGCGGTGAGGTCCACTCGCTCCAGAGGCACTCCTGAACACGCACACTGTGCGGTGAGGTTCACACGCTCCAGAGGCACTCCTGAACGCGCACACTATGCGGTGAGGTCCACAAGCTCCAGAGGCACTCCTGAACGCGCACACTATGCGGTGAGGTCCACAAGCTCCAGAGGCACTCCTGAACACGCACACTGTGCGGTGAGGTCCACGCGCTCCAGAGCCACTCCTGAACACGCACACTGTGCGGTGAGGTCCACGCGCTCCAGAGGCACTCCTGAACAAGCACACTGTGCGGTGAGGTTCACACGCTCCAGAGCCACTCCTGAACGCGCACACTGTGCGGTGAGGTCCACGCGCTCCAGAGCCACTCCTGAACGCGCACACTGTGCGGTGAGGTCCACGCGCTCCAGAGGCCCTCCTGAACACGCACACTGTGCGGTGAGGTTCACGCGCTCCAGAGGCACTCCTGAACGCGCACACTATGCGGTGAGGTCCACAAGCTCCAGAGGCACTCCTGAACACGCACACTGTGCGGTGAGGTCCACGCGCTCCAGAGCCACTCCTGAACACGCACACTGTGCGGTGAGGTCCACACGCTGTGGACCCGCACCACGCTCTTGCCTCGGGAGTCCGCAGTGACAGCGGGCGCGCTGACAGCAGCAGTTAAGACAGGCGAGCGATTAGTTCAACACGGAGCCAAGCGGCGATAATGGGGGCCGAGTCGTGACCCCGGCATGGAAGCAATTTGGAAAGAGCTGTAGGTGCAGCCTGGGCTGCCACTTCTCTCTATCCGGGGGCACAGTTGAAAGACACATTAATCCCTACCGGCAACTAGATACATCCTTTTTAAACAAGCCATTACCCGGGCCTCCAGCTCCGTTTAGGATTTTCGTGTGAATTAATCGGAACATTAAGGTGCCAGTCTAAACGCCTTCCAGCGCTTTCGAATCTTATTTAATGAAAATAATCACAGCAAAGGCATTGGTTTTCGCTGCCGTGTCACAATGCACAGGGAGTGAACGCCGCAGGTTCGTGAAGAGAGACAGAAGCACGCGGCGGTAATCTAGATTGGGACATTATTGCTGAATGGACTGATTGCTGCCTGGTTTAAATAAACCTGCAGCCGTGGGTCTGGGGGAGTCGGCCTTGGGCTGACCCAGAGGCGGTTTGCGAGACAGAGTTTACACTTATACTGCTTACACTTCTATAGCGCTTTTCTGGACACTCCACTCAAAGCGCTTTACAGGTAATGGGGCTCCCCTCCACCCCCACCAGTGTGCAGCCCCACCTGGATGATGTGCCAGTACTCTCCCCACACACCAGCTCTCAGTGGGGAGGAAGAACAGAGTGATGAAGCCAATTCATAGAGGGGGATTATTAGGAGGCCATGATTGATAAGGGCCAATGGGAAATTTGGCCAGGACGCCGGGGTTACACCACCCTGGGTTTTTGAATGACCACAGAGAGTCAGGACCTCGGTTATACCTCTCATCCAAAGGACGGGATTGGCGTAAAGACGTATCGAAACCGTCAAGCCCCTCTGGGGAGACTCGAGGCTGGTGTCCCGGTTAGCTGGCGGCCAGCTGTTGTCTCTAAGATGACTCCAGCGCTCCCTGAAGTCCTCTTTCTTCCGCCGCATTTACATGAATAGATCTGACACCCGCAGGGCTCGGGGAGCAGGGCCATCGCTGCGCTAAGAAATATGTTCCCAAAACAGCACCGCCCGCCGTCTTGTGCACGGGTTAATAGAAGGGTTTTGAGGAGTCAATATAAATTAATGATTACTCTGCGAGAATCGAATTCCAATCAGACAGGCAGTGCCCGGTTAATGTTTGATTGTGCTTGAACGTCAGTCTCTCTGTAAGGTGTGGGCGTGGAGCTGGACTGGGAGCCGGGGATGCTGTTTGTGACGTCACGCTCAGTGCGGCACGATGACAAGCCTGTTTCTCTCTTTTCTTGGCGAGCGCCATGAACCCGGGCGACCTCATTTGCATATCCTTGTACACTGCATGCGGTATACGGTATTTACAGGGACCGTTATTTGTACACAACAGGCTAAGAAGTTTAAAAAACGTGTCAACCCTCCCCTGACCCAAACTGGTCAGCTGTCCCCGGTCCAGCTCAAGGGCTGCGCCAGGCAGGCTGTGCGGATATTCAGCAGCAGCGAAGCCAGTCCAGTACTGCGCACTCCGAGACTGTACAACAACCTGGGCTGTCACCTCCGTCCCCAACACTCGCCACAGCACCCCACTCCCAAGCTGGTCGACCCCAGCAAACCCTGCCCCGTTCTCTCAAGGTGAAGGGGCATGGTTCAGTCCTGTCCCTCTCCTGACCACAACCGGTCAGCAGTCCTCTGTCCTGTCCCTCTCCTGACCACAGCCGCTCAGCAGTCTTCCGTCCTGTCCTGTGTCTGACCTGATGGACTTTTTAGACCTGTTCCGATTGACAAGGGCATATACAAAAGTTTTCCATCGTCCGCGTATTGCTCTCGGATTTCTGGAGATTTCATTTTAAAAATTAATATGCCAGACACAGTAGGTGCGGAAAAAATGTTGTCTTTTTCTACGTTTGTGTTCGCTTGTCTGAGGAAGTTAGATGTCACTCTTGAGTGAGCGGTCCAGCGGGCTGTCTGCTGTGAAAGCAAGCGGTGGCTGCCCCCCTGTCAGTGTGTGTGTGTGTGTTGGGAGCGCTCTCTCTCAGCCGGACCAGGCTGGACTGCCGGGAGGGTGCTGGACCGCGAACACGTCTGATGATGTATCGGGCCTCACGCTGGAGCCGGTGACGACGACGAGGCTGTTAATGTTAACGTATAAACTAAATATAATCATACACGCTGATTTGAAAAGAAAGCCGATCCCCTATAATCCGGCTCGATGCGCTCCCGGCACCCTGCTCCCAGCCCGCAGCACACAGCCCTTCAAACGATACTTTCTTATTACCTTTGTTTCCCTGTCGAATTTTCTGTCGGCATCGAATTCTACCGACGAGCCCGACACGCATTCTATAATGAGATTCCATCATCACCGTCACAACCGTTTTTATTCTGCCGCCTCACCTCGACGCCCTTTACGATAACATGCTCAAGAAATTGCCAGTTATCCCCACGAAAGCCCCCAGTATAAAAACCCAGCTGTGTTAGTGATGTGAACACCACGAGTAAAACTGCCTTTTTGTGTCAATACTGCGCTTGTTTTTTTAAAATTGTTTGTCCATTTTTTCAGGACTACCAGCCCAACACCCAAAGCCCTTCGTTGCAGTGGCTGTATCACTTCTTTCTAACGCCCGCGTACAGTTCACCTTTTCAAAATGTTGCTGCCAATCTCAAGGAGAAATCTCCCGCACAATGATTAAGAGTCTCTTAGTGTGGTTTGCGTTGTTCGTTTTCACCTCTTGACCCTCGAAACCGGAAATAAATTCAGAGAGGCGCACGGGGTTTTAAAATCGTTTGGCCTTCGTTCATTGGCAGTAGTACGGAAATTATATTCAGACGAAAACAAAACACCAGTTAAAAACAGCTCCTGTCAGAATCAGGTTAACAACGCTCTTACAAGCACTTTTTATCCCGGCCGAAATGATACTGAAACCACATCGGGCTGTGAAGAAGGAGAGATCAACTAAAGCGTGCAGGCCGGCAAGATTATCTTTAAAATGGATATGAATTCGTTCATAGCCTACTTTCTCCAGACTCGAGCAATTCAAACACAGTATTCATGTTTTCATTTCTGATATAAAATCGCAGGATATTCATGGTTTTTTTTTTGCATTTCAACAGGCGATAAAAACGGCGCTGTCCTGCTACGAAAATTTAAAGAAAAACATTTGTTTTCTATTAGTTCATTTCGTTTCTAATTAAAGGTGATTTTAACCACACCATACACAGCAATTACAAATGTTTGGTTGGATATCTGTGTTTAAAGATTGGCGCAGCCTGTGGGTTTTCTCAAAGAAAGGCTGACGAGCATATCACAGTGTGCAGCGCATATACTGCTGAAGAATCATTTACTTTACCCTCTCCTTGCAGTGTTTTGCACAATAGTGAAAATAATCATCTCTGTCGTGGCATTTTATCATTACAAAGAATATACAATTATTACATATTACACCGACAGTCCTATAAAAATGGCACAACGTGAACGTTGAGCGGCACGGTGTGGGTCACCACAGTGTTCCCTCTGTCTATCGCAGCTCATGCTGCTGTTCTGAGCGCCTGAGCACGTGGGGTGCTGGGTGCCGGAGAAGCAGGTCGGCCCGCGAGCCCGCGAGCCCAGACCCCCCCCCCCCCCACCCGAGCACAGCCCGCCGCCGAGCGCCGCACCGCCGGCTTCCGAGCGCTCCCCGAGCCGCGTCTGCAGCGGACCGGTGCGCGGTGCGAGTCGGCAGCGCCCTTTCGCATAGAAGCCATTATCTCGGAGGAACCGTCGTCGAGCCGATTATCAGCCTTTTTATAAAATTGTTGTTACATCTCCACGCCCTCCGCCGGTTTTAATTTCAATGTGTTTTGCACGTTTTCCCCTGTGAAGGTTGCGCCTCACACAGAAGAGCGAACACACGGACGAAATGCCGGATTAGGCTGGTGATGTCCCAGCGGTGTTCTGGGGAAAAATACAAACACTGCTTTCAAATAACAGACTGGTCCATTTCGTGCGCACATCAGACGCGTTATTTCTCTTCATCTTTCTTTCTCTCAAGCGGGTGACACCGTGAAGAAAATATCTCAGTGCCGAGCGGGACTAGACAGGTGGAGTAAATAGCACAATTGTACTGTACAGGTAACACTTTCTAGTGCAAAATCTTAACAGCGCCCACCCACCTGGATACCCATAACGATAAACTATCTTTTTCCATTCGAAACATATTTTTATGTTTTAATATTTATATCATTTTATATTTTCTCCTTCCAGAAGGTAGGCGAACCCGTGTTAAGTTGTTGACACGCAGAAATAAATCTTCTTTCAGAAAACCGAATTTTCGGTTTCCAGCTAAAATCGCATGACTGTCCAGTTACAGTAAGTCACCATTTTATTAGTCGGTAACTGCTCGATTAGGTCGCCTCGACTTTCTGGAAAATTAAAAAAATATATACGTTTCCGTTTTTCGATCTAATCTTCTAAAAAGGAATTATTGTTTTTTATTAAATCCAATTACACGCCTCATCTTCTTGACTAATGGTTCAGCGCACATTAAACCGCGCAAACGGAATTATCATAATACAGTATGTAAGGCCATGTCGGTAAAGCCCTTCATGAAAACAAGACGGAATAAGGTCTCGAAAATGTCGCTTTTTACTCCTGAAAATTGAAAGCACTGAAAATCGATCGAAAGCATTTTTCTTGCTCTTTAGAATTACGTCTGAAGGATAGAAGATAAGAGACGCATGGAAAGATATAGGAATGTTTCCTAAAATGACAATACTCTTGTTATCGGGCCCCGTGTCAGCAGAAATGATAAGATATTGATTATAAACAAAATCCTAGACCGATACACAGCATGTCAGTGTGTAAGAAACGCGGTGAAAGTGCAAACAGTGTGTAAGAAACGGAAGGGGGAAAAGTAAGAAGCCGTAGAGAGTTAATTCCTCTCTGAGAAGTGGAAAGAGAAGGAGAAGCTTCTCTCCGTGCGCGGCTCGGCTCGGCTCTGCCTGCCGCCGGGTCCCGGGTCGGGCTCGGACCTCAGGGCGAGTCCGGGTCCCGGCGCCGAGCTCGAGCAGAGCTCGCTCGCCGGGGGAGCAGCCCGGGTCTGTCCTAATACGGTTCAGTCGAGCACGTCCCTGAAATGCGAATCATTTATCTTTCTACTTGTGAGCCATGCATAGTTCAAAAGAAACGAGAGTCTGAAGCCTCCAGTGACACTGGAGTACTTACAGTGCTCCACAGGTCGCACAGCTATCTCAAGGGAAACATATCGGGAAGCTGAGGGGAATTTCTGCCGTTTCCCAGTTCAACTGGCTGGGATCCCTGACTTTGCACAAGGAAGTGACAGGGTTTCACTGCTGTGCGCGACAGTGCGGTGACAAGGGACTGCGCGCTCCTTCGACTCGAAACTGCTGCGTGTCGCCGCAGTCGGGCAGCGGGGTCAGTAGAAATCAACACGTCTTGTTCCCCTTTCGCTTCGCTGTGACATTTTCAGGTTTTCACGGCTAAATTCTGTATTTTCAGCAACGGGGATACGAACGTATTTTCTGGCCCTCTATTTTTAGCTTTTCAACTTATCTGAATTGCTAGGAAAGGTTTTTTTTTTTAATCTGTATTCACAGAAGCCTCCAGTTAACAATTAAATTACGTCGCAACTACTTTTTGAAAATTTTCATTTGACAATAAGAATTAGATTGATGGAATTTCTATATCAAGTCAACATCCTATTATTCATCTATAAAACATTCTTAACAGTAAAATAATGAATTATGTTGACTTGCTATAGAAGATATATCGATCCAATTCTAATATAGGAGGACATTTATCAAATAATACTTACGACATGAATTAATCGTTGACTAAAGTCTGTGACTATAGAGAAACACTTCAGAAGGCGGGGGTTGGAAAAGGACCATGACTTTATATAAACTGATCATATGTAATCACCGATTCTCAAACCTCTTAGTTTTACAGTAGTTCAATACATTTTCGCGCAAAGTCGTCGTGGGGAGTCTTGGACACTGTCTCTAGGGGCAGTTCCTCGCGGAGTTGTGATTATATAGTGATCAGCGTTGTGTGTGTAACAAATTGAGATAAAGGATTCGGGAGCACTAAGGGACAATTCCGAGAACACGTGCAAATAAGACGAGGAACACTTGTGAGGAAAACGAAACTTTTAAATCGCCGCAGATCACGGAGCCAGAAAACATAGGCTTCTGTTAAGGTTAAGCGCTGAGCGAAGTCTGCTCTGCTGGATCGTATTGGAAGACTTAAATTCAATGTATAGTCTCGATTTAAACAGTTTATTTAATACTAAATAAAAACGCCATCTCCAAACCGAGCAGGCCCCGGGGCTCGGTGCGAGACTACGTTGCAATACCGACACAAACCGCCAGGTTACGCTGTTCCAATGTACAGTGCAGTTAAACGCTTGAACACAAGGCTCTGCACCACAGAGAGACCAAGCCTGGGCTGTGTGATGTGTGGCCTGCGTACCACCCCACGGCTCGCTCTCCCACACGTGTTTATTCTGTATCAGAGCGTTTCATTTATAAGGTCCAGATTCTCTTTTGTGAAGGGGAGCAGGTTCCGTTTGTTTACCCACGAAGGGTCTTGTCACGGAGCCCCGTGTTTCGAGTGGCGCTTTCTAGTTGCTGCTCTTCAAAAGATCGGCGACGAGAAAGCTATTAATCTTCCATCAGGCTGATAATCTCCAGATGCATCCTTCTTTTCTAAATTATTACATTCACTTCTTGCGCTCAAATGAGCTTTCTGATGGAGATCTGGGTAGAATCACCACGTCACCCCCGATAAAATCGCGCGGCTGTGAAGCTGAAATAAGAAAGCGCTTATTCTTGCTCAGGGGTCGAGCAGGAGGCCGTGGGCACAGGGGCAGGGGTCCCACTGCCCCGCCGGCCTGACACCTCTGCCCCCCCCCCGTGTCCTCCGGACCGCTGTCTTAAACACGACTGGAGTAGGGAATGTTGCACACCGATCATTTAGATGCGCCCTTCTCTGGTTCGGCTTGTTCAAATAAAAAAACAAAAACAAAAACAAGGCTGGCTAATTGCACGGGCAACTGTTTAATCGTCTGAAGGCACCAGGAGTTAAAAAAAAGTGCGTTTGGAGCCCACGTGCTAGGGCAGCGAGGAAGCAAAGGGTTTTAATTACCTCTGGGGTTCCTGCTGCTTCTGGGCCGGGAGTGAACTTGAGAGCCCCGGCGTGCCGGACGGGGCGAGGCGGGCGGCCGCGCGGTCACCAGGCGCACCGGCTGCGTGGGTTTGACACCGGCGTCCTCCGTGTCTCTCTCCCCTGCGGTCCTTCTGCTGTCTACCCCCCCCAAAAAAAAAAAACCGGCCTGCTCCTGCGGGGCAGCTCTTTATTTCCCAACAGGGCAGTCTCCCACGAGTGAAATCGCCAGGCCTGCGCTATTTCGCGTTTTGTTTTCCCCACCGTGTCGCTCACACTCCTGGTCGAGGACGAGGCGACTTGCGGGCTGGCTGCAAATCTGAAACCGTTTTTCATGGAGTTGTTAAAACTAGCAAGAGCAGGCAAAGCGAACAAACAAACGCGTGGAGCCCGAACTGTTCTGAAGTAACAACACTTGCACAATACATTTGATCTAGGAACGGAGCGACCGTCTCACTACTGATCTCGTTTTTTGCTCGCACTTACGTCCAGAGCCTCGGTGCTGTATGAAATATCTACAGCTCGTCGCTTTCTGCGTTTCTAGAAATAAAAGCAGTCGTCGCCCCCCGGACCGAAAAGCCGCCTGTCTTGTGAACACCTCTGCCGACTTGAACTGCGCCGAAACCCGGCGCTCCGCCGCCGAGAATCACCGGGAAACGCGCTCGGACCGAAACCGCACGTCGCTGCAGGAACCAGGCGAAAGAGATTTAAATATCAGAAAGAAAATACATATTACAATTAAAATACCACGAATTGTATAAAGTGTATAAATGTTGGTATTTGAATACGACGAGGGTCGTTTTTAAATTGTATACGAATTCATAATAATCATGTCGTACAATTCCTTTTGAATTGTAATTATTATTTGGAATAATAATATTTGTGAAAGCGAGAAGGTCTGGACTCATGTCGGACAATTTCGTTCTAATTGTAAAGTAAAAACCGATTTCCAGCTTCTATGAAAGGCAGGGTACAGTGCAGTTTCTTCCGCCTTGCATTATTTTATGTTCGAGTGCAGTTAGTGGTCGCAGTAATTGTTATTTTTGTTGCTGGTAGTTGTGGACGTTGGTAAAAGCATTTCTTTTGTGTGTGGAAAGCTTAAATTCATTTTTTAATATGCTTGCATCGCAGATCCCGTGACAAACGTGTCAAAGATCCCGGATCAGAAATAAAACCAGATAGTTAATTATAAACAGCTTCGCGGGGCGTCGGATGAAATGTCGCACAAGTGGAGTCGCTTCCCCTCCTGTGTTTTATCCTAAACACGTTATTAGTAAAGTGCGCAAATATCGTCTCAACTGCGAACCGTCTGAACGGAAACCAACTTAAACTGAGAAGACTGCGAATTAATTCGTGTTGGAGCCCCAGACAAGTCCCCAGTAAATGTTTTTTTCTCTCTCTTAAAAAAAAAGCGACATGCACCGTGTGTTGTACAAGAGGATGGCGATACGAGGTCGGGGGCGAAAGTTCTAGCCGTCCATGTCAGTAAATCGGAAAAGCGCTGTTTTAACTTCGCAACAGTGAAACGTGTTCTAGGCTTGATGAAGTCAGTCCACTACGAATGAAAAAAGAACGACATTATCAAAGGCGAATGCAAAGTCCCAGCTTCACCTATAATAATAATAACAACAACAATAATAATAATAATAATAATAATAATAATAATAATAATAATAATAATAATAATAATAATGGGCCAGTGGCAGAACAAGACAATTCCAAGTTTAAAAGTGTCTTTCTCACATGACCGGCCCGTGTGAACTAACGCCCAGCACGCCAGGCTCCGGCAGGGCAGACACGGGGAAACACAAACACGAGTGACCAACTCGCCCCTCTCCCTGTCCAGGCCCGACACTCACTGCGAGAGATGCTCACACCAGTCATCTGCCATCAGGCTCAATTAATATTTCTGATGGAGCTCTCTACAGGTGACACACACACGTGTGCCATGTATACAGTATGTGAGAAACCGATTTTCAGTTTCTATACCCAGGCGCATTTTAGAACTGTTTTCTGGGGTGTGCTCGGAACACACCAAGTATGTCCACACACACGCACACACACATACACACACTTTGCCCACAGGCGATCTACATCATCGTCATTATCATACATAATAATAGTGACGAATGAGGTGAGCGGAGAGGCCGCCGTGTCCCGGGGTAGCTCGCTTTTCCCTCGCAGCTCGGTGATTACAGATCACAGTCCAGCCCGGGGACCTCGCGCTGCCCGCCCGGCTCCAGGCTCGAGCTCCCTGCCCCTAGACCGCTCCGGCCAGGTAAGCCGCGCGCGATACCCCGCTGGTCTGGCTCTGCTCGCGGGGACCGGGCGCGCGTCTCCCGGGTCTCTCGCCCTCGCGTGCCGTCCGAACGAGCACGTGAAGGCTCAGTCGCTGAAGACACCGAATCGTAATATTCTTGGTCGATATATTCTAGCCATGTGTATAATTCGTCGCAGTTAGTGATAGATGCATTTTACACTCTAAACCACTCTGCATTTACATATTTCCACGTTATCGTTTCACGAGGGGGGTCGGTCATCACTTCTTTAACCACCTACCCTACTAGCGAGCAGCTGACGAACTATGGATTGGCTGCTCATATTGAATTTGGTCGGGGTTTTTTTTTAAGTAAGAGCGAGATGAACAGTACAGCCGCCGTGACCGAAGCTGCGCGGGCGACCTCAAAGCAACAGCTGTCTGTCTTCCTCACAGACCCGCAGATCGCGCCTGCCGGAAGGCAGCTGGCCGAGAGAGCCCGGCACGCAGGCTGGTGCAGGGGGCGACCGAGCGGAGTCCTTACCGCCGTGCGCTTCCGCCGAGCCCGCGTCCTCCTCCCACGCGCGACAGCGATCACGTCCTGCAGGGAGCCCACCGGCCCCGGCCGACGCTGGTGTAGCGGGACTTTGACATCGGCCTGGGGCTCTCGGCTCCGGTCCTCGCTTCCTCGTGTCCCTCTGGCGCCACCCTGCACACCGGGGGTCTCGAGCGCGACTGTCACTGTCCCGCGCGGGACAGAGCGCGGGGTGTGGGTGTTGACACAGCAGCTCTGTCTGGGGGGTCCTGCATGCGGGGGCACTGACAGATAACCACGCCGTGGATGGCAATGAGACCCACGGAGCCAGAGGCGCGAGGGAAGACGATTCCGACGCAGTGCTTTCCAGAAGCTCGGTTTCTAGTGATTTAAATTCTGTATTTCTATGTCATGGAAGGGACTCCGCCGCTCGCTTTACGGTTTTAAAGAAGGTGTCGTGCACATCTGCTCCGGCCACAGAGAAACAGGGTGTAAAGGCTAAAGTAACCCACGGGGGACGAAGTTATCTGCACATGTATACCGTCTCGAGTGGAGTTCATGGACAACGACTGGCAAAAAAAAAGAGCAGATCCCCAGCTCGCTTTGAATAAGTCCAGAGGCACGTATACCGTATAATGTGCGTTTTTATCACTGTTTATCCGTCTGTTTGACGCCTTTATCCAGGGCGATTTACAAGTGAAGGTGCAGCCAGCGACTTTAAGGCGAATAATTTAAACCACGAGGTGTATTGGGTTACAGCGCGTCAAAGGCGCCGCGCCGCGCCGCGCAGCTCAGCTCAGCTCAGCTCAGCCCGGGAGCTGTCGTGCTCCGAAGCGAGGACGGTTAGCACGGAGCCGGAGGCGCTCAGGAGGCTGTGGACAGCGTGTGGCCGGGGGAGCGGGCCGGGACGGGCTCCGAGCGGCACCGAGACTCCCCGGCTTCCAGGGACGGGAGAGGCGGGCTGCTGTCTTTCCTCTACTCCTGCGAACGTTTATTACGGAAACCCTCGTAAAATCCACAGAATTAACTTTCTAAGAAGGACCTGCCTTTCCCCGCAGCCTCCCCTTCCGATCCCAACTAAACACTAACAGCGCGTTAGGCAAGACCCGCAGCTGTAACTAATTTAATCAAACCTGTATTTATATTCCGGCATGGAGAGACACAGGAATACCGGGGCTTTATTAAATATTAAGAGAGCAGGTTTGGTAATTATGAGCGCCGGCTTCTGCCTCCCCTCTCTGGCGGGGTACGAGAAACCTTCCCTATAAACTTAGTCTCATAAATTATTAAAAGCCAATGACATCTGTCTATCAAGAATGCGGTTTATTATTAACTAATTGTACCTGACAGTGCACTTGTTTTATTTATACAAGACATCTAATAAAAGAGTCATGGGCGAGGGAGATTCGCCGAATTACTCATTAACACGGCGTCCTTACAGCTCTTACAGAGGTGACGGTGAACTTTTGCAAAGGCTTTTCAGAATGGTTATGTGGGTCCCCCTGATGCAGGCTCTTGCGAGGCTGGCCAGGTAAAGCAGGACAGAAAGCGAGAGCGGTTTTGCAATCGCGGCAACGTCAGAGCGGGAGAAAAGGTTGGATCCAGGTCAAAGAATAATTACAGCGTCGATCTTCCCCTATTGAGAATCCCAGACAGGCCGCAATTATTCGACCATGTGGTGCCTTTATCTGTAATAAATGCCTGAACGTTTTGCAGTCCCTCTCGCAGTCTCCCAGCGATCAGCCCGATTCAGACCTTACGAGCCCGGATAGAAATAGGCAAGAGACACTCCTGCTGGCTGCACGGCTCAGGCGGGAGGGGGAACACGGGCACTTATTCTCAGAAAATCGAACAAATGAGATTTTGTTTTGTTGTTCCTGTTTTTTGTGTGTGTGTGTGTATTTGAGCTCAGAAACGCAGCATAAGCTGCCGGTCTCCTGATGTTCGGGGTTTTAGCGTGCTCTTGCGTGTGAGCGCATAGGTGCCGCCTGAGTACTTTGGTTTGAAAAAGGCTGCGTCCGTTCGTGCATGTGTGAAGCAAAAAGTATTAATTCAGTCTGAGGGACCGAGCCTGCAATGAATTGCTCAACGTAACTAATAATTATAACCGCTTCCTCCCTCTCTCTCTCTCTTTCTCGCTCTCTCTCTCTCTCTCCAGCCTGCACACTCGGTCTCTCCTCCCTCTCTCCCTCCCTCTGCCTCTCTCTCCCTCTCCCTCTCTCGCCCGGGAGCCCTCTGTCAGTCCACGCTCGGGGCACAGGAGACAGATTGAAAGTGACAACAGTCCGGTCCCGGCTGCTGCCCTCGGTTCCCCGACAGCGACGGCGCGCCTGCCCGAGCCCTGTCCGGTGCGTGCCGCGCTGTGCCCGTGCCCGAGCCCGAGCCGGCGGCTCTGTCATTGGCTGCCTCCGTTTCCTCCTTCGCTCCTCCGGCTCTGATGTGTTGATTGTGTCTCCTATTGTTCCCGGTAAAGGTGAGAGTCTAAGAAGAAGAAGAAGAAGAAGAAGAAGAGGAAGAGGAAGAGGAAGACGGCCCTCGTCCCCCGGGCCGTTTCCAAAGACAGCCCAATAAAGTGAAAGAGCAGGAGCGCGGAGCGACCGACACCGGCCGGCCGGACCCCTGTCAGGCTGCGCGCTCACGGCGGTGTGTGTGTGTGTGTTCCCGAGGCGTCCCGGAGCCGCGCCAGCCCGAGCGACACTCGTGCACACTGTCTCTCTCTCTCGCTCACACACCCGCTGACACGCGCACTGCACGGAGAAGCAGCGTCGAGCTCGGGAGCCCAGCAGATCCGCCACAACCTCACCAGAACCCCAGCCCTGGATTCAATACTGTTGATCAATGGACAGAGCCTTCTCCCCAACCAGCCGAGGTACAGACACACCATAAGCAGTAAGTAAGAAGGAGACCTTTTTTTTTTTAATGCGGATTTTTTCCTAACATCTGCGCGTCTATTTCCCCCACTTATTTTCCCGGGTCTTTCTGTGTTGGTTAACGCTAATATTATTTTTGGTGATCGTTCACTCTTCCACTTGTTCGCTGGACGCCCTGGCACTCAGTCATGAAAACAGAGAAATCCCAGAAACATGTTTCCGACTTTATTGATCGGGATAAATAATGCATAGAGGGAATTCAGAAGAGGTTGTATTCAGTCGCTTGCAATCCTTAATACCCAAATAGATCATAATTGTATTATTAATACTATTATTATTATTAACGAATTCATTACATTTCGACTGCAAGCGAAATAAAACGGTAAACCTGTGAACCTGGCAGTCGGGAACTTTTCTACTGAAATACCGGTGGGGTATTACACATTTTAGTCATACATTTAGTATACATTTAGTAACAGCTTGCCCTGCTGTTAAAACTTTTACAATTTAAGATTAACTAAAGGCTACAGAATGAAAAATCCCCTTTTTTTTCCTGAACTGAGAATTGGTCAAGATAGATCGAGATAAATGTTCTGTAATCTTCCTCTCATTTTATATCGGACTGCATATTTGGCGTTCAGCGCATATGTGTATCTCCACAGAGAACCTGTTGGAATTTAACAATTTAAGTTTTCGGATCTTTTAACGGATTCCTAATTAATTAATCTATTACTCCCTCAATGTAGTTGTTTTTATTAGTGACTTACTGTACACAGCCCGTTCGGAGTAAACAGAAGTCTCTCACTGCAGCGAGGCCGGAAGGCTCCGGGGAGAGAGCACTCGGTCAGGGCTGGATTTCTGGTGTCCCCCGCTTTCCCAGTTCTAGGGTTCCCCTTTCCGGATACGGTTCGCTTGTTTTTCAGCTACTGCACCTACAACAAGACACCACAGTCTCGCCGATTATACTGCGGCGCAGTAGGCAGTCAGTAAGCGCGCCATCCATCAAAACATTTGACCTGCTGCCTCCCAGTACAGCGCTGTAAAGCTAAATCTAAAATAACTAATTTTACCAGACCAATCCATCGCGCATCCCCGCGATTCGGTCATTGGCGCTAATAGTCTGCACTTGCGGCTTTCAACGAAATTAGTAATGTTCTCGAAATCGGCTGCATATCCGAAAACGGCCAGGGATCTACCTGCCGATGGCCTGTGAGCGCCCGGGTCCCGTCCAGCCCTGCCCGGGCCTCGCCGCGGCTCCTGGCCGGGAGGATACGCGCTCCGTACGGGTAGGGGCGGCGAGAGAAACCGGGAACGGCGACCCAGAGCTGCCGGCCGGATTCGGGTTCGAAGGCAGAGGGGAAAAAAGAGATAGAGATAGAGATTAGAGATAGAATCGCACACTGGACTTGGACTTTCTAAATCACACGCACACGCCTGTAGCTCCGGAGTTTGTGTTCCGAAGAATTGTGAGAAGAATTTCGAATCTTAGGGTTTCTTCATAAGAAAGACATTTTCTGTCAGATTTACACCCCTGAGTCACAGGCTTATACAGACAGGAGTTCTGTAGCATTTCGCAGCGTTACAGGGGTCAGGACATTCATGATCACCTCTGCTCCTTTAGGCCGTAACCAGGTTTTATTTCGGAATACTGTATTTTCACTCGAGGTGTGTTCTCATGAGCGTTTTCTCCAGCGTCGTGCGGCGGCGGCTAGCGGGCCCCCGGCCTTCTTCGGCACCGGCGAGCCCGGGTGAGATTACTGGCACAGGGACCGAGTAGGGAAATGGTTGTGTTTCAGAAAACGGGGAACACGCGGACGCTGTTCAGCTCTGTAGCCCACGACTCAGCACAGTCCCCCCAGAAAGCGAACTGCTCGCAGTGCTCAGTTCTGGTATTTTACTACCTTCGACAGCCAGGTTCGACTGATCCCTTGCAGAATGTAGACGGAATATCGGAATCACTAATGAATATAAATGTGGAAATTCTTATTAGCACTAATTAGAACTAAACAGGCTTCCTATTTCTAACCTGTTACACGTCTAACCTTAAACCTTAAGTATTAAGCGTTACAGTATTATATTTCTGTATAAATTCGCACACGACATATTATTATTATTATTATTATTATTATTATTATTATTATTATTATTATTATTAATATTATTACCGACACCTGGACAAGCGGAGAACTGCGTAACAACCTGAGAACTGAATCATGGATTATTATTATCAACTGGAAACGGGTTGTGAAAACGCGACAGAAGAGCTGAAACTCGATTTTATGAGCGTGCTCGTGAAAATCTTGGTTTCGCTTTTCTGCTAAACAACGAAATGACTGTGAGGGTAGGGAAAAAAAACATGTGGGATTTGTCGGGCAGACAACAATGCCGGACGCGTATTTGTCAAGTTCAGAGAACGGGTTTTCCGCTCTGAAGTGGAAGCGCCGGACTGCGTGTGTTCACGCGTGCTGGCGGCGGGGCTGCGCGGGTCCAGTCGCGCGTGGCGGACCCCGTGGGGTGTCCCCGAGCCCAGGCTCCGAGCGCCAGTGCGCTCTGGGGGTGCTGTCGGCCTGTAGCCCCGACTTTCCAACTCCAGGTTCG
The DNA here is from genome assembly GCF_059453375.1 of Lepisosteus platostomus. Taxonomy (NCBI): domain Eukaryota; kingdom Metazoa; phylum Chordata; class Actinopteri; order Semionotiformes; family Lepisosteidae; genus Lepisosteus; species Lepisosteus platostomus. The sequence goes on from NC_142624.1 coordinate 34,675,642, forward strand.
TCGTGACTCAAGGGACAATAACGATGCCTTGGAATAAGCATCGTTAGCAGGAAACTATTACAGTGTTTATAGCACACCCAGGAGAATGGAAAGCGCTTTGTAGAGGAGAACTTCCAACACACCCCTTACGGGTTCAGATAAAATACCCGACAAGTTTTCCAATATCAAATTCAACACGGGTGGAATCGAACGCGTGTGAATGCGCGCCGTCAAACATTTTAAGGTTTTGTAAGCAGGATTGTTGTAAGGTGGGTGTTTTTACAATGCAGTGCGCTCACCAGTGCCGGGAGTCCGAACACGCGTGTGACCCTGTCTACAAAAACGCGTGGACAGGTCACAGCAAGCTCGACAGACCGGATCTCCTGTAGTCACCGGGCTTTTCTTACAGTTAGAAATGAACTTTCCGAATCGGTGGTGAATTTTCTTCAATGGTTTATTAACTTATTAATAAATATAAGTAATTACTTATTGGTTTTCGAAAGATACAGAGCGCGGATCACTGGCGGCCTGCTGCGCCGAGACGACCGGTCACCAAAACGAATCTTCTTCTTCTGACGCTATTTTCCGTTAAAACAAATAATAACACAATATCGCCTGTAAGGTAATAATGCGTCCTCAACAAAGACGTTTTTTAAAAAAATAAAAATATACTCTATCACATTTATCACATTTCTAATTTTTGACGGAAAAATAATCCGTATTTGAAGTTCGATAAATCAAAACCACAGTGTCACAGGCACCAGTTGTTTATATGAAGTCATTATAATTTTGACCTCCGCTCACAAAGCAAACTTTTCTTTTCTTTATGCGTCAGTTCACCAGCTCTCGTGCGACGACAGATTTCCAGTAAATGTTACTTAGGTTTTTTTTAGTCTCAAGAATTAAAACTCTTAAAAATTCAACTTAATTCCGCTTGAAGAAATCCAAAAATAAATTCAACATGATGTTTATATTCGTGCGTGGGAACAGGGAGATCCGGAATAGGATTGGAATCACCGGCACAGTTGTGTTTGTGATTCCGTGTGTTTGTACTTGACACTAGAATCGCCCCTTTCAACGGAACGCTAGGACTGTAACAACAACAACAAAAACAAAAAAATAAAATTAAAATTAAAACAGCGACCACTTGTTCCCTCGGATAGAACGAACATGACATTAAAAATGCCATGAGTGTTTGTGGGCAGTGGCTGATGTACTTTGCAATATACCGAAGTACGGAGCCGCCCCCCGGCTCCTGCAAACTGAACCCGTCTGTGGATTCGCGCAGCTCCAGAGATACAGGAATCGCAGCCCAGCACAGATCTACCGCTGCGGCGCTTTAAATGAGCCGCACATACCGTACAGATCTCGGTACAGTACTCACCATTTTAAGAGAGACTTTAGTATTGTGTAGAATTGCTGGGGCTTTTGTCAGCACTTCAAGAGCACTTATAGGCATTTCATTTTGCTCGGTGAATCTTCAGTTGAAAATAATGAGGAGGATTTGTTGGTTTTTTTTTTTCCGAAAATGAGATTTCAAGCCGGCGCTATAAGAACCCCTCCAGTCCAAAATCTGCTCCTCATTTTCTGAATAAATAAAAAAAAAGTTGTTCAAGCTGAAAGGTGCAAATCCAGACAGAGTGTAGCAGCGGGAAAGAGAAATGACATAATGATTTCTCTTCACTCGAATGCAGTTTGGGAAAAATGATCTGGAGTTACATTTGGAGTAGGAGGAGGTTTGGTAAATTCTGGCCTGGAGGAAAGTCTTCAGATGTTTTCCTGTTAGTGTGCAACTAATACGGAATCTGCCAAATGAACATTTCCATAAAACAGAAATCCGTTTTATTAAAAAAAAATAATAACGCGTTTGCCTCAGTAAGTGTTTTGCCATGTCTGAATGAAATAAATGAACCCTGAGAAAGTGCATGTGAGCAGAGTGCCAGCAGCTGAAGCTAGAGAGTGAGATTTGGCTCTGGCTCCTTTTGCATTCTTTCATAGCCCTTTGTGTAGCTGAGGGCATTTGTACTGAAGCGTTTTATATATATGAAAGTAACTGTCATTATACAGTATGTGCAAAAAATAGTGTAAATCGAGCTTCGTGGTCCCGGCTTTCTGAGTCAGCCCTCAGCACAGGAAAGAAGTTAACAGCAATTGACCCAAAGTTAACCATAAAGTCCACAAGAGTTTTAAAATCACTGTCTCCAATTATCCGAAAGCACAGATAATCTCCAGCAGTTAGCCCAGGATGTGAAATGGAAATATGGAAAGGAAATTCTCAAAGCCACTCACAGGAAAGCCTTCTGTTCAATTTGTAACTCAGTGGTATGAAGATGCCCATTAATGTGCAGAAAACAACAGAGATAAAACACGACAATTTAATGATTAACTCGAAACGATCTATTCCCAGTTCTGTGGCCCTTTCAGCTCTTTTCTTTGCCTTTATTTTATACTTGCTCGGTTTGTCTTTTGTCCACCCTTGCGGTTGGCCTTGGAGGACAGAGATCTAGCTGTACGTACACAGAATGGCAGATTCGGAGGAGAGTGCGTCCTGAGTTTCCGCCACGGCCCCCTGTCCATCCTGAAAGAACAGAGCCCCCGTCCCCCACCTGCGCCTGAACGACAGTGCGTCAGGGGGCATCCCACTGCGCCCCCTGTCCTGTCTGTCGTTCTGTTTCTATCTCACTCTCTCTGCCTTTCTTTCATCCCTGTGTGCTTCAGCAGAGCTATCTGTGAGCAGATATGCAGGGTGGGGCAGGGTTATTAAACAGCAGATTAGATTAACAACAGGGCAGGGTTATTAGTGTGGGGCACTACATGTTTAGAAATTAAAACGAAAACTACCTTTTTTTTTGTCAAGTAGAAAGAAAAGCGGAATGATATTTTGATATTTTGATCGTTCAAAATGATTACCAACAGGTCCTGGAGTCATAATTAATACTCTGCGTTGAATCTATGGGAAAATAAGAATCTAGCCTGGGGGGAAAAAAAATAATCTCAGTTGCACTCCGTCTGTCGGCCTCCCCGAGTCTGGTGTCTGCAAGGTTACTTTCTGAATTCCAGAGATTTGCAGCTTCTCTGAGCACAGAATGGACAATGTGGAGGCTGTTCTAGGAAATGGCCAGAGTAAGGAAGTGTGCATATGGGCTGAGTTGGCTTTCTCTGTCAGCAGGCATCAGTTCTGATTTATTTTCATGGCTTTCAAGATCTGTTACATCAATACAGATGCTCGTGCATCTTAAGCACTGTTTCTGTTCCTCAAAGACGTGGTTCGGGGTGAGTAATGAGTTTATCCCTGTTGTGTAAAGAGTGCACAGGACTGCCATGTGTACAGCACAAGCTGTGTCAACCTACAAGACTCACAGGCTCATTCCATGTCTGGTACGATAAACATCAGGCTGGGATGGATCATTAAAAGAAACTCAGAAGCAAGCACTAGTTAAATTGTGAAGGGGTCTTAAATTAAAATATGACCCACCCCCTTTCCTCTCCCTTTTTCTCAATGGATGAGGCTACAAGTGAGAGTCTAATTTAATCTTCCCCTGCTCTGAGGCTACTCACAGAGGTCAAAGGCATTTTGAGAATGGTCAAGAATGATAACAATCCCTTGCTTGGGGCTAAAGACTTCAGCTGGGAATTTTGCTCCACTCTTTATAACTCCAGATAAATTCCAGTTCATTTTCCACCATGTACGTGTGTGCAGAAGAACTCACTAATTCTTTCTCCATAACTTCCTTGTCCCCTGTTGAAACTGCATCTGTGAAGTTCTGCACTTTACCTTAGAAAAAAAAAAAAGGCAGTGAGGAAGTTTCGTTCTGGAGTGAAAAGCTATGAAAATTCCTCAGTAATTTTTCGAGTCTGTCATCATCGCTGCTAAAACCATTCCTTTATCTTCAATGTGGCCGTGCAAAGACACATGTTATTTTATTTTCTCCATCAGTGCGTCATTAGTTATTTTAGCCTTCTTTTAAAAGGTGGATTTCAAGGTTAAAAGACCTAGTGGCACAAACTCACACTGTGCAATGGAATCCCAGGAGAGCTGAAGCTAGATCTCAAGATTCGCGGAGGGAGACCTGGGGAAGCTGAGCCTCCTTTTCCCTTTTCCTCTGGCCGCAGAGCGACAGGCTGCTGAAGTGTATGTCAATCGTACAACTAGCACGGGCCACTGAGCCCCGTTCACTCCAGACACGCCAGATCACTTGAAAAGGTGTTGTGCACGTCCCGTTATCATTCTGTAAAAGCTCTCGCCATTTTAAAGGAGGCCACTTGACCAATAAGTGACCATCAAGCCACACTCAAACCTTAAAACGTTCTGATGAGGGAAGAGTTTTTTTTGCAGCACAGTCCGATATAACAATCCAGCTAAAAACCCTCACTGAAAGGTCAGAATAAACAATAAGTCAGAAACATATCCCATGAAAACTGTAATAATGTAAAAGACAATTATTTTATAGTATTGACAGCTAAATCGCAGGGGGGATAAATATTTGCTAAATCCAGTTCATTTATTCCTTGGAGAATGGTCTCCCAGGTGAGAGTAGTGCAGATTACCAGTGGAGGGGTGAGACAAACTCTATAATGCCAAAAAACTCTTTTGCATTAAGAGTACATTAGGTTTGATCTGATATACTCTAGATTTTCTACTTATGTCTACTATTTTCCCCAGCCTATTACAAAATCGGTATCCAAGCATGGCTGTTTAAGCGAACCAATTTTGAAAAAAAAAATTTCTTTAAAACTTTTCAGTGTTTTTTGTTGAAGTACAAATACGGCTAATATATTGCTGTAACAATCCCAGCCACACTTTGTTTTAATAGTTTTTCTGTGCAATACAATTACAAATTCTAGCAAAATAGCACACTAAAAATGGAAACTGAAATTAATAGCAATTCCAGCATTAAGTAGACTTTGAGTGTGATGACATTGAGTCTTCTGATTCAAAACTCAGAAAGTTATAGAAATTAAAATACGTCGAAATATGTCTCTGCAGGAAGAGCTGAGTGTTTATTGTTCTGGCCTTTTGTTTATCTAAGTAAAAGCTAGTTTCGTTTCACTGTGACTTTGTAAAGCAGTATGAGAAAGGCGACTTCAAATAGCCTCTCCAAAACATTTGCAGAATATAAATAAAAAATAAATCGAAATAAAAATAATGATTGATACTTACTCCAGGAATTCTGTAAGCATTTAAATAGGATGGCATCCCATAGATCTCAAATGCTAAATCAGCAGTCATGTTTTTAGAATGCATTTCAGGAGGGCCAGTGCAAGTGAATTTAAGATATACAGCACCTGCAGATTGGACATGTCGTTAAAACCAGGGAAGAAAAGGACTGGAATATATGTGCTTGTCAGAGAGGGCAGTGCTGGGATGTGCAGTGCATTGTGATTATGCTAATCGCATCCGGTGATATGAGCAAAACAGAAACCCTGTAGCAGTCTGGTCTGTTTGTTATTGGAATGCACATCAACATTTTTAAAGCTTTTTTTTCTGTTTCCTGTAACGTCTTCAGCCATAGCTTCCCAGCTCAGGGTTAAAGGAGAACGCCAGAGATGATAGCGCCTGGTCTAGGGGGCTGTAGCCTGGCACAGGTGGGGTTTCCAGCGAACAGGTCCTGCTAAAACAGAGTTAGCTGTTGTCAGAATGAGGGCGAAACACGCAGCCTGGACTGTGGCTAGCCGGGGCTCGGCTCAGGCAGGCACAGACTCCTGTGGGCATAACTGACTGATGGTTCAGAATCTGTGCCCATACTTCCAGATTGAAAGTGCTGGCCCAAGCTGGCCACTCTGCATTTCTTACTCCACGAGCTGCAAGAAGGAAAATGAGCTCTACTTCACTGCTCTCATAATGCTGGCAGAGAAAGCGATATGCAAACACCCTTGGGAGGACATTCTGGATGCCGTTCTCATCTGAACCCATTTCAGAATGAGGTGCTTTCAGTAGCCCAGTGGGTGCTCAGGGAGGAGGTGTGGAGAGTGCACTGTGGAAGGGCTCAGCCTGGACAGGAGGACCATCTCTTTCTTACACCCTCTGTGCTGCTGCAGGGTGGGGGGGGTGTCCCCAGAGCACGCCGCTGTTGCTGAGAAAGGCTTTCGCTGGGAGCACCCTGGGCAGAGGGGGCACAGGGAGGTGCTCTGGACAGCTCCGGTGATCCCCTCCCCGTAGGCTCCCCGTGCTTTTCTGCTGCTTCCACGAGGGTCTGGCACTCCGGCGTTGTGTGTGGTGTCGGTGTTTCCCTGGCAGGGCCTGGGGGGGCAGGGAGAGACGAGGCCGCAGCGCTGAGTAATAAAGACCTGCTGTGAACTATTTATCTTTTATTATCAAATTTGAAGTTTATGAGAGGGAGCTAAACGTGTTCACCAGAGGAGCAGTAACCCCACCCCACCCCCTTCCCGACACACACATGCTCACACACTCCCTCGGAGGAACAAGTGGGCACACACACAAGCCCACAGCATTCCTGTGGAGCACGGAACAGAAAGTCAGAGGCAGTCGCAGCACATTGTCAGGATGGCCTTCCATGAAGCCGAGCCGCATTTCCTTATTAAATCTTAATCATTCCTCCCTCGCGATCCATTTCCCGCAGTCCCCTGCCTGTCGTCAGCCGAGCCGGGGGCACTATCGTGCGTACCAGAGCTCTCCAGTGCCAGCGGTTTACTAAGACTTTGATAAGGAGCTATCAGCCCTGTCAGCCACACCAGCTGAAAATCTACAGCAGCCCTTCCGGAAGGGGAAACTGGTAGACTGAATCAAAGGCAACAGTGTTCTTTAGTGCTTGTTGTCTCCCACCAGCTTCGTGAGTGAACGAGCTCACTTACTGATCGATATTGGCGTGTTAAAAAATGAGTTTTATGAAGTGCTTTGGAGTCGGAGGGTAGGAGGCTGCTCTCCCCTGCAGGGGCTGCGAGAGTGTGTTGCAGATCCTTCTGGAGACCGAGTGGCAAGGGGTCCCGGGTTCAAGAAGGTACGAGCGTCAGAGTTCGAGGCGCAGGGGTGTACCCCGTCGTTCCCTCCCTCTTCCGCGGCTGGCACGGCGCTCCTAGTGCCCGCATATCAGCCCGGCGCCGTTTACCGCCGGCGACACGGCGCGGCAACAGTCGCCGTTAACAGCCGGGCAGCACCATCGCGGCCGAGCGCTGAGAAACAGCCCCTCGAACCCACCCGCTCAGCACAGCTCCCTCAGCTCGCCTGCGGAGAGAGCTCTCCTCCTTGTGGAGGAGTCAAAAGCAGTTCGCGAGAGTATGGAGAGAAGTCCCCTCACTGTGAAACTCCCTCCATCCATAGGGCAGAGGCCATGGTGAGGGGGGGGGTCGAATCTCGGCCTGTGCAGAGCCGAGGAGAGACGGCGAGGGGTGGCGGTGGTGTGGTGTGCTCAGTGAGAGAGGCAGCTGGGCAGGGCTCAGCTGACCGTGTCCGTTCTTCCTGGCCTGCGGGACAGACAGAGAAGGGGAGAGGAGCCTCCTGCGTGTCCCTCAGGTTCAGTAAAGCCACAGTGGTTTGCGAACAGTGCCGCTCTTTAAGGACAGGCAGAGATGGCAGTTTTGGATGCCTGGGAAACTTGTTGCCCATAATAACCCATGATTAGAATATATATTATTACAATATGCAATGAAACGTGTTGGGGGTTTTTTTCCTGGTAAATGGATGGTTTCTGATGACTGTGTATTTCACTGCGCGGAGATGACAAGGCTGGCCGGCTGTAATTTACAGTCCTGCTGTAATCGCCCTGAGCACTGATTATACCCTCTCCACATTCTCCCTGTCCTCCACATCCACTCCCAACTTTCCTCTGTGACCGGTACCTTCGCAGGGACCAGTCACAGCAATTAACACACGTCTGCTGTCGCTGCAATAGGACTCAAAGCAGCCCGTTGAGACAGGAGGACATTCAGGCCTTTCCTCGAGCTCCTCTGCTCAATATGAGTTATTACAATAGTTACAGTTACAATGCAGCATCAGCTCATTGGGAGAAATCCCTCCTTTTTCAAGGTTATTTTAATCCTTTAAGGGTATTTTCATCAATCTGGATAAAATAAGCAAACTCCCTTTTACAACCAAATACTTTGCAACAGAGCCATCCCAAGTATTTTTTTTAAATTACTTTAAAAGCCTTTATAGGGTTGAATAAATTAATGAACTCTTATGAACTTTATAACTTAAACTCATATATATATATAGAGAAATACTGTTTATACTACTGGTATAATGACTGAAAGCTAGTTCAGCTTTGTCCATTAGAGGCTGTAGAGGGTGAGATGTTGTGCTCTTGTAGAGAAAAGGCTGTCAAAGAAAACAGCACTCTTTATACCATTGTGGTGCAAACAATTCCTCTTTCCTCAAGATCATTCTAAGAGCTTAAGAGTGCAGGTTTAGAAGGAGCCAGATTTGATAAACAGAATGAGAAATATTTTTAACAATTATTCTCACTTGATTATGGTTCTGGGTGATCGGATTTTGTGTGTTTGGTGTTTGAGGAGGTTGATAAAGTACTGCTTTAGTTGCTGTCATATCGGTGCGTGTGGTATAGCATGCTCCTGACATGCGCTCTTTACAGCACAGTTTGTATAGTGTTGGGTAAGACAGCTATTCTATTGTCTGTCCCTTCGCTCTGTCTGTCTGAAGCTAAATTCAACAGCTGAAACATTGCACATTGCATCAGAAATATGTCTGTATTCAAGTTCTTGATGATGGACATGTTGGTAAAGATCTTGTCTTTTGTAGTCTTTCATGTCAGAGATTGATCCTGGACAGTGAAAAGCCTGCTATTGTGTTAATGTGACACAAGTTCAGGTCTTTGAGTGTTAATAGGTATAACCTCTAACTGGGCAGAGGTGAGTAGAGGTGTGCCACAGGTATCCATTTTAGGCTCATTGCTCTTCCTGATCTACAGTATATCAACAATCAGCGATCTACATTCTGGATCTCGATAGCTAGCAAACTTGTCAAATCTGCTGATTATACTAAACTAGAGGGAGTAGCAAACACATCAACAATAATAAAGGAGTCGCAAAAACACTTTGACTCCTTACATTTGTGAGTTTTTTGTATCTGAATGAAAGAAAAAAACAAACATTGTTGTCCGGAATTAGTTAAAGATGCAACACGTTTATCTTTTTTGCCAGAAGAACTCTAAAATAAGAACGTATGTAAATTTACAACCATTTTGCTTATTTAATGGCCAGTTGTCTGATTTTGACCTTTTATGCAGCAATGTAAAATGCACGGTATTTTCATTAATTTTCTTTTTGTTTGAAATCTTTTTAAAATGTTATCTTGTGTGGGGATTAGAGTATGCCTCAACACAATTGCCATTTCTTCTTCAGAGGTTTTTAAAAGTTTTGTTGCTAAGGATTTCAGGTACTGTGTCTCAGAGGAATACATTAAGGCTAGTTGTTAGTAAGAACTGTCATCTCCTGAAGCTCTTGAGTCAGCGCGTTGATGTGTCAGTGCGGCACTGTGTCAGCACATCGTTGAGTCAGTGTGTCTCGTGTCAATGTGTCCATGGATCAGTATGTCCTTGTGTCAGTATGTTGTTTTGTTAGCATGTAATTACGTCAGTAAACAAATTAAAATCCATGGTAGACATGTGAAATTACTATGTGGATTTACTGTGTTCAACATTGATGAAGCCTGCTTATTTACAGAGGCCATTTGCATTCTGGAGTTACAAATTCACTTCTTTAAAAAGTAACGTCAAAAGACTTGATTTGTGTAAAGATTCACGGTACTCAGCTCTGAGATTCTTATGCTGTGTAAATATTTAATGCCCTTCACGGACCAGCCTGGAGTTTAAATAAGAGATCTGTATTTATTATTTATATAAACTAATATGTATAACTTGACTTGCTCTTGCGGTCTGGCAAACTCTGTACAGAAGGGAAATAAACACACAGCATCTCTTCTCAGAAACGGATCCCGTTTCCCAATCCATTGGAGAGTATCCTGGGGCTTTCCCTCCTGCGGGGAGACTCCCCCAGGCCTGCCCCAGCAGGCATCGGGACAGTTCACCCCCGTACGCCGTGGTACAGCCCGCGGTGCAGTCGTGGTGCAAATGCAGTCGAGCTCAGAGAGATGTGTAAGAAAGCAATGTGATTATAAGGTACAAGACTGGGTCGATATCTTTTGGGAAGCTTCCAAAGGGGCCGTGCAGTAATCCCGCACAGCTGTTGGGAGCAGGGCAGCTCCTGTGGCAGGATCCCACTCAGCCTGCCATCAGAAGTGAGAATGAGCCTGAGTGTTAGGGTTAGGGCGGGCGAATTGGAGCGTGCTGAGGTTTACTCGGAAGGCGGCTGCTGAAAAGAATGTGCAGACCCAAGGACCTGTGTAAAATCTATTTCCAGGGGTAGATCTGGGTGCCGGAGGTAGAGAGGTGCCCTGTGCTGAGCTGGACACAGGCTGAAGGAGTGTGGGAGAGTGCAGGGGCAGGGGCTGCCAGCTTAATTCGTGCAGACGGGACTGGTATTGTTGGAGATCCTATTGGATAGATTTGATCTTCAGCAAAGAACAAGTGTAAAAATGTAAGAAATGCCAACGTGTTATAACATCTGATACAACATCTGTTGCCAGCAGCCACAATTAACGGAATGGCCTCCAAAGGAATTAATATTCTAGACTGAAGCCATGGGATGCAACACATTGCTCTCCCCACTGCCAGTCTTGGTTAACATGGTGATCCAGAACTCTGCAGTGATGCTTCACTGTGTGGTACTGCAGGACAGTGTGGTGATGTAGAACTTTGTGGGTCTAAGCACTAGTAGTGTTAAAGGCTCTGTTCCCACTGCCAGCAGATTGTGAGCTCAAGACCCAACTTTCAATCCTTCCTAAAGTGCTGGACCTAGATTGTTTCAGATAGCCAGACTGCATAAGAACTGGGAGTGACTATATGGTCCCATCCTAACAGAGATTTATACTCTCTGATCTCCCAGCACTGCAAGAACCAGGAAAAGCCCAGGCTCTCTGGGGCTCTCTGGGGCTCTCTGGGGCTCTCTGGGGCCTCAAAGGACTGTAACCTTGCCCTTGTCCAGACAGCTCCTTACCAGGAATATGCAGCTCTCCAATAATGAATGACTGATGAGAGAGGTTTCTCCTGTTAGGTAAGGCTGATAAAAGGATGTGGCAGTTTGTATGGACAGCAAAAAGATGTTAAGTCTGAACAGTGTGCAACTTTAGTCATTTTTGAGACAGCTCCTTTTGAGTGATCATTTAATTAGTGAGAAGAGAATTCAGCTCCTCCCCAGATACCAATATCATTTTATTGAGCTATTTGGTATTTGTTTTATTCTTTTCATATTCATTTAGCTAATTGCAGAGTCTGGGAGGGTGCCCATAGTTTCAGCGCCATAGTTTCAGACTGGTAGAATCCAGATAAATCCTAACCTTCGCTCCAAGAAGGAGACTGTCCACCACCTGGCAGGAGGGCGAAGCCGTTTAGGCCAGAACCCAGCCTGTCCATTTCTGCGACAAAGGGCCGCAGTACATACCCACTGTCTGCAGCAGGACGGGAATGATTGAAATCTACCTGGGAGTGGGCCCACGCTCCAGGGCCCGGTTCTGCTCTCCTGTATCGGATGACAAAGTGAGGCTCTGTGGAGCAGAGACAGACATGAAGTGAGCGCACAGTGGCTGATGTGCTGGGCGACAATCCTGTGAGAGAGCAGAGGATTCCCAAGGCACGCCTGGGACTCATTTATAGCTATTAATGGCTTTATTATTGCAGAGGGGAAAACACAGCCCACTAATTCACGGCCTGGGATCTCTAAATGCCGTGCAAACGTGTTTATTAAAAGCAGACTCTCTTTGTCTCTGAAAAACTGCGTCTAGTCGAAGTTATTAAGATTTATAAGTATTAGTTACACATGCACGCTACACTTCTCTCCCAAATTATATCTGGGTTTGGTTCAATTAAAACAATATAAAAACACTGCGACGTGAATGACCTTAAAAGGAACAAGTGTTAGCACAATGCCCTGAGGAAGACAGAAGCTAAAATACTTGATGCCAAATTCTCCTTTTAGTTTTCTACTAGAAAAGAATAGGGCTGCCCATGTGTTTGCCTACTGAGCTGGCAATCAAACCACAGCATCAGGATGATGTTGGAGGTCTCAGCTCAGGAAGCAGTGTGGTAAAGTGCAGCTATCGCGCTCTTTCTCCCCGTGGCTCTCAGTGTTCAGTTTCCCTGAGAGTCACTGCTGCTGGCCGTGGTCATTACTGAGTGGGTGGGAGCCAAGTCCTGCTAACAGATTGCCCTGTTTAATTACAACCACGGCTTCCCTCTCGCTGGTACCTCATTAAGAGGCCAGACACCTTCTGTGTGGTGCAGAGTCCGGTCAAGTCACCTGCTCCTGTACGCTGGGGTCCCTAGACCCATCATCAGCTCTTGTCTTGCACCAGAACCAGAGATGCAATCGGCCACACGCTAGCCAACCTTCTGATCTGTGTAATGCAAAAATTTGGTGATTGACGATTGTAATATAGATCATGGCTTGTAAGAGCCTAGTGGTGCTGCTCTTACAAGCTTTTAGACGTACAGTATCTTATTGATGAGTGGGAGCGAGTGGGATTGTGGGGTGCGTGAGCTCACAATCTGATAGAGAGCTTCTCCCACCCATCGTTCACTGTCCGGTCTGGCAGTAATTCCCGTCCCATCTTCCTCGTAGCAATAATCAATAATCAATAATCAGTTCCAGAGCGGCAGTGTGTCTGCGAGGGCCAGCACCCATCGGGAACTTTCTTCCCTGCCTTAATTCACACGTGTTGAGCCAGTTCATCGACAGCCCATTATTAAACTTTCCATCAAGCACCGGCTGTAATGTTTTTCATTTATTCACTTGTTGTTAAAAATTTAAAAAAAGAGAAAAGAAGCACTGTGGGCCCAAGGGGAATTTTTTTTTTATAGTTGCTGTTCTTTAACTTCAAAAATAACCCGAAAAAGTATTTTAATGTCAACAGCAACAGTTGGGAGACCGCAGTTTGAAAATATTATTGTTGAGAAGTGAATCTGCTCTCGATAGTTGGCTTGTAAAAACAAACAGGAGGCTGTCCAGGAAGCAGAGCTTTCTCCCACTGTGGCTCAGTGGCCAGCGCACGAGTAGACATCACTTTCCCCCCCCCTTGGTCTGAGTGAGGACACCTGGAAACCTTTCTGAACTACACCCAGGCAAGAATGAATCAAGAGAAACTGCTTGAACACGTCTTTACCTTCTCAGCAGGCGCAGGAATAGGGGATGGGCTATTTAAGGCTTTTCTAAGCACGGTATGCGCACTTGTCTCCAATCACAGCCCCACACACACTCTAAGTCATGTAGACGCGTGGACGCATGCCGTCCACATCCCTATGTCTCGTGCTCCTCTCCTCTCTCTCCGGCGCCTGCCCAGGCTGCTGCTCTGCTCCGCGTGCTGCTGGGATGTGAGGCTCCCTGGGCTGAACACCTCTTCCTCCTTCTCGTTCAGTCAGCAAGCTGCTGCTGTCTGGTTCCTGCCCGTGGCGTGACGTGGGCCCTCACCCTCTCCCGTTCTCTCCCGGCAGGCCCCTACTCTCTGGTGGCAGCACCCCCTGCTGGGTGGCGGGGGATGGAGCGCCGCAGTGAGAGCCCCCGCCTGCGGGACAGTCCAGAGCGCAGGGGCAGCAGCCCAGACCTCAGTGGCCCCCCGCCAGGAAAGATGGGGCGGCTGGAGCAGAACGGGAGCCCCCCAGGACCACGCACCCGGCACAATGGGGCCACACTACGCCCACTCGGAGGTAAGGCTGCCTTAGCAATTCAGTACATTTCAGTGTCACACAGTATAGTGTAGTGTAGTGTAGTGCTACAGCTGAATGACTGTCAGCTGAATGACTGACCTCTAAGGAAACAACCTGGGGAGAGGGGTCCTCTTAATACAGCTGTGTCAGGACACCTTCACCGCCAGTCTCTCCACCCTGTAACCCTGGTCCAGCACGGTTACAGTTCTTCCCGGACGCCAGAAAGGATTGATGAGATCATTCTCATTGGACAGTTTCTTCCTGCACCAGGGAGGAAAGCCCCTCTTGTCCCTGCCCGCGGTTCGCTGATCCCCGCGTGCCCGCTGTGTGCAGAGCTAGCGCCGGTGCTCCGGACGGGGGATTAAGAAGCAGATCCCAGCTCCGGCAGGCCTGCAGGCAGCGCCTGTGGACTGACTGCATTCACGGGAGCTGCCTCTGAAGTTCAGGAAACTCCCTGTGTCTTTACAGCCGCTGGGCGGCCGCGCGGAGCAGTGGGGAGCAGACCACACACTGCCAGCCCCCCTGCAGCCCTCGTAGAGGCGGCTGTGTGATAAGAGCCACCTGTGGGTGAGGGGAATGTTGACAGATATCGGGATGTCCTATTGTTATTATCCTATCAATAAAGATACTGGATCTTATTAATATAGATATGAATATAGCAGTGGATTTTGCACTCTGGGCAAGGGGGCAGCCCTGTCTGAGTGCACACAGGAGCAGCTCCAACGCGGTCAGTGCCGTGATGAGCGCGCATGAGCCGGCCTGCAAAGGGTCTGCCTCCCAGTGTGAATCAGACTCAGCCACTGGCAGTTCCGGCTCCCATCCCCCCCGGGCGCTCAGTTTGTGACTGAATTGGACAAGACGAACGAGATCTTGCAATCTCACGGATGGAGGGAGCTGATAAAACTGGAAGCTGTCCCGTCCCGTTGGCACTGGATGTTATGCACGGGGCTACCGGGTGCCCGGTGCAGGTTGCTAGTGCTGGGCACCAGGACTGGAAATGGTGAAAGGAATCCGTCTAGCGTTCCCCGTGCTTTCATATTTCCCTTACCACCCCAATCGAGCGACTGTCCTCTGATCGACGATTTCTCCATAAAAAATGTGTTTTTTTTGCGCGCAGCTCGGCCCAGTGTTAGAGGCAATCAGAAGCAGGCTATGGGAGGGCACTCCTACACGCAGCCCGTCTGCACCCGGGATAATTCCACAGCACCGGGTGGGCAGGCAGGCACAAGGGCTCGTGTCGGAAGATAGAAATGTTCACGTGAGCAAGGGGCAGGCCAGAACGGAGAGAGAGTGGGGGGGGGCGGCAAGGGAAGAAAGGGGGCGAGAGAGAGGGGATGACAGAGAGGAAAGAGAGGGAGACGACGCCGGGGAGAGTGGGGGGACAGTGGGGCGCAGACCACCGGAGGGGGAGAGGGAGCGAGAGAGAGCAGAGGGTGGTGAGGAACGAGAGAGCGAGCCACTGAGAGCGGCTCGTGTTGACAGTTATATTTCCCTGTTGGGGGAAATTCACTTACTTGAATTGGCACGGGCCTCCAGTCTGTAATTCACTCCATAACACTGCTCTGAACTGGGAGAGGGATGATTAATGGGGAGGAAACAGAAATATAGGAATTGACTGATTAAAACAGGGAGGCGGGGGCTCTCTGTTCATTTCATTCTGTTTTTATTATTGGTGCCGGACTCGTAATATTTTGCTCTTCTATGGTTTTTTTAAGGACTAAAATTAATTGAAAGTCGACAGAAGGCTGCAGAACAAAGCACCCTTTCTAAACAGGGGGATATCAAGAATGTCAGCTGTTTACAGAGATGTACACCAAATGGCACTGTACTATACCGTGCCACACCATTACAACAGCACATCAGCCCATCCCTCAGCAGCATGCTTAGAGCTGAGGCACTGGGAGAGAGAGAGGGAGGCAGTGTGGGCTAGTGGTTAGAGCTGAGGCACTGGGAGAGAGAGGGGGAGGCAGTGTGGGCTAGTGGTTAGAGCTGAGGCACTGGGAGAGAGAGAGGGAGGCAGTGTGGGCTAGTGGTTAGAGCTGAGGCACTGGGAGAGAGAGGGGGAGGCAGTGTGGGCTAGTGGTTAGAGCTGAGGGAAAGGAGCAGTGTGTTCTGTGGTTAGTTCATTGTGATGATGTGTGAGTACTAGGTAATCCAAACTGTTGCAGGTCTCTCAGGTCTGCACTGCAATAAACCCTGACAACAGACAGGCCACAGACTTGCAGGGCTTTGCTATTCAAATCGGTGGATCAGGCACTGCATTTATATCCACTGGATGCCAGAAATGTGCTGAGTGTTGCCCATGCGTACGCACTCAGGCACAGTATCTGTCTGAAAAGGACCGTGCTTTTTGGTGTCTTTTTAAGAGAATGCAGTTGCTATGAATTAAGATTAATGAGCTCTTTCTCAAGCCACCACAGTTGTGAAAAGTGTCTATTTCTCTGGCTGAAGTTAGTGATGTTATGCTGATGGGCCCCGATAAGGCAGTACCAGCTGTCTGTGGCTGCTGACTTTCACTTTATATATGTAGAAAGTGAGATGGCAAGAGTTCATTCATACTCATTCCTCTAATATCTATCCATTTCTTATTATGCTCCACCAGTGGACTTGGTTTAGTTTCTTTAAAGTGGAAAACTTTGTCATTTCAAAATTATAGCATTCTACGATAACATTCTAATATTGTTCACTTGTCCATCAGATATTGTTCTGACAGCTCGGACAGGACCGTGGTGTCCTAATTCATATGGTTTAGTATCCATATTTTTCAACATGTGTTCTTGGAAAGTTTAAATTTATTGTCTTTGCTTTCAAAGGCATGTTAGTGCTTGAGAGCTGGTTACTCCTCTGTTTGGGTTTTGTTAGGCTCAGTTGATTTCTGTTCTGTTTGTGCTCGGAGGCCCGATCTGCGTTTGTGTGCCCATCGAGCAGTGCCCTGCTGCAGTCCCCGAGGGCTCTGTGCCATGGAGCAGACCTGGAGCTCAGTGTCGGGATGGTGTTCTCTACAAAACAGCATTTCTATTTAGATTATGTACATTAGCCGGATTTTTTTATGACAACAAAACCATTACTTACTAAAACAGACAGTTCAGTGGTCTGGTTTCATAAAACGTTAATTAACCCCCTTTAATGACGGCATCAATCCTTCTTTCCTTTCCTGTTTTTTATGCCCCTGCCTGCCATTGTGTTCGGCGTGGTCCTGCCGTCCAGAGCTGTGGCCCCTCTGCCCCCTTGGCCCCTCTGGGGTCCTCAGTTTGGGTCCTGGGGGGGACGGGGCCAGCCACATCAGGCGTTGGGGCAGAGAAAGGTTAAACTGGGCTAATGGAGCAAAGGATTAGAACGATTAGGTAATTAAGATCTCAGGGTGGAATTGAAAGCAGAAGGCAGTGAGGGCCTGGAGCCGGCGCTGGCTGCTCTGTGGCTGGGCTGCGTCCACATTGAGGTGAGCAGGAGCAGCTGTGAATGCTGGGGGTTTTGACGACGACAGACAGGGCCTGCTCCCTCTTGTTACTTCCTGCTGAGCAGGAGGTCATGCCCGGTAGACGTCAGTAGTGTCGTTCCTCCGGGCAGCGGCGCCAAGGAGCGGGACTGTGCCTGCAGTGAGAAGACTTGCTCTGTAGTGCAGACTGGCTGGGAAAGAGACGCAGGCAGAGGGGTGACTCAGGAGTCCCGGGATGGTGCGGCCATATTGGCTGCCCACACCTTATCATTAGCAGCAGTTCAGTGAGCCAGGAAGGCCCAGCAGTCTTTCTTCTGGTCTCAAGATGACCCTGTGAGTTTTGGATTCTTGACAGCCCTGAGCCCCATGGGTAGCTGGGTGCCTCTGGCTCGTTGATCTTTCTGTGGTGAACAGAATCTAAGCAGTCAGGTCTTGGGCACTGCGTTGTTCGCTATTACCCATATCGCAGCGTGATACACTGTGGTATGCAGTCTCATCTGTCACCCTGCCTCCCTTGTCTCCTCTCTTTCTTCACCCCCTCTGTTACTGTAGCATTATCAGTGTGCTACTGTGTGTCAAGCTGTCTCTCTCCTTCCTCAGGTCTTCAGTCCAAACAGAACACAGCAGAGGAGGCCATGCCTGGTAAAAACAGGCCCCTTTGTGACCTGTGGCTAACACCCCTCCTCTTTCCCTCCCTGGCTCTCTGGGCAGGCCTGATGATCCCCGTGTTCTGCGTGGTGGAGCAGGCGGACAGCGCCGGGGAGATGGAGGGCCGAGAGGAGCACGCCGAGTTCGTGCTGGTGCGCAAGGACGTGCTGTTCACCCAGCTGGTAGAGACCGCCCTGCTGGCCCTGGGGTACTCCCACAGCTCTGCAGCCCAGGCCCAAGGTGAGACAGAGGGAGGGGCTGGAAGGGAGGGAGAAAGGAGGAGAGTGGGGAGAAGATCTTCCCTTCACTCTGCGGCTGGCACTACACCAGTCCCCAGAGAGACTCTCGGGTTCTGGAGACAGCGTGAGTGATCTGGGAGCAGAGCGAAATCCCACTCCGACTGTGCTCAGGATTCCCGGGCAGGTCCCCGGCGTAAATCCACACTGAAACAAGGCCGTGCCGGAGAGGGAGCCCCCCGGAACACGGTCAGTGGTTCCGGGACTCAGCGGCAGACCTCCAGGCTGTGTGAAGAGAACTGTCCTGTAGTCTGGGGTCCAGCTGTCCGCCCACAGAGTAAATGAATTACGTGAGAGGTTCACCCGTCGTGGAAAATTGGGCCCAGGGAGTTTAAAAAGTAAGTGCTGCAATGCTAATAAAGAATATATAACAGGCTGTAGAGACTCATGCATCGGCACTCAGATTATTAATTTACAGGAAGGTAAACACTGGAGACCTGCTCTTCCAAAGCCAAAGCTGTTGAGAGTATTGCTCAAGGTTGTGGCCGCTGTTCTCCTGACAGAGGCGTCTCAGCCTCAAGGGGGCACACCTGGCAAGCTGGTGGCGATGGCAGCGCCTACCCCAGGAGCCGCGGCGGCTCTGTGCTGGAGGGGTCGGGGTGGAGGAGAGCGGACGGGGGCCCCCCCGCGTGGCAGAGTTCTGGTCCGGACGCGCGCCGCGAAACTCGGAAGACACGGCGGCGTTTTCAAACGGGGGGGGGTGGGGAAGGAAAAGAAACGCCTGAGGACTCGCCAGGCGCCTCCGAATCCCAATGAGCGAAGGTGCAAGCGAGGAGCGGGCCGCCGAGAGGAGAAGTGCAGAAAAGAGAACTCGCCCCCTGCCTGCATTCCTGCTCTGTCCTGTAAACACACACATAAAACTGCCCCGCTACACCCACGGCCCCTCCATTCTTATGAAATGAATACTTTTTGTTTTTTAAAATAAGCATTTATGTTAAATGAATAATTTCTGGCTTAAATTATACATTTTTCCTCTGTGGTTTACAACCAAAATTATACAGAGTCCCTGCTATTTTTTCCCTGTTTGAATTGTGTCCTGCATAACTGCATCCCAGCGGTATTTTTAAACTCTCCCCAAAGCGGCTCAGCCTTTCTTTAATTAACCCAGCCAATAATTAACTGGGAGATATTGTTTATTTCAATTATAAGGGTCTAAAGGCTTTTATAGAAGCATATGTACAGATATATATTTTTAGTCTTCAGACAATTAACACTGGTAATAATTTTCTTGAGTGTGCATTGTTGTTGCCATATGTTTGACATCAAGGCAACACTGGGCATTGTCCTTTTTAAAATAAGACACAGTCTGTAAGTGTGCATAGATCTGTGTTTATTATTTATATGTCTCTCTTCTGGAAGGGAATTGTGTGCTGCTTTGATCCCTGTCCGTGCTGCTTTTTAATTCTGTCTCGCCTGTAAACGTCTCTGGGAGGTGTCGTTCTGGCTCGGCGGCGAGAGGCGACTGATGGAGCTCTCTGTCATTTGGGAGATCAATTCAGAAACCCTCCAAGGAGGTTTCGGAGACCAGGAGAGTTTCAAACGTGCCACGTGCACACATTGGGCTCAGCAGTCTGTCTTCGGTCTTCGTTAAGACAATAGAGGAAGCCCAGGGCAGGGAGGTGTCTTTCACTTGGAGGGGGGGTGAGGTGTGTCTGGATCCACTCCCTGCCTTTATAGTGTACAAGTACCATGACATTGTCACAGTGAAAGTAAGGGGTGTATTGGATACTCCCAAGTGTTGCCTTTAATTACCCTTACACTAGAGTATTTCTAACGGGCATTGGTGGTAGATTATCTATCTATATAAAGATGGTATTTGCATGTTTGCTTATCGGCATTGCTCCACTGATTTATTGAACGGGCTTTTTCTAAGCCAGAGAACGGGCAGGCAGGCTCTGGGTTGGTGGCAGTGTGGCTGGCCAGCCAGGGACTGCGTGTTTAATATTGCGCAACAGCTTCTGCTCTCCAACAAGGAGGAGAAGGAAGAACGCCCCAGGGGACAGGGCTGTGCAACCACAGCGAGAGGGGAAATGCTTCCTCACAGGGAGTCTTCGGTGGAGAAGACTGGGGCAGTGGGCGCGGTGGGCAGGGGGCACTGCTACAGAGCTATGCTGCTGGTAGGAACCCTGAGGTCTATACTTGTCCCTTTGGGTGTTTCGGCAGTGTGCAGGGATGTGCGAGCTTGAAAAGGTGTCCGGAATAACCATGTTCCCGGCTGATGGTGATTCACGGTCGCTGCCCTGTGATGGGAGGAAACAGACATCTCACCCTGTCAAAACACCCGCACTCACTTGCCAACCACCAGCCAGCTCACACTGACACATAACACTGGACCTCAGAAGACATGCAAACACACGATTCCAGAGACTCCCCGTCTCTAGGGGCTCACGCCTACACAAACCATTTTAAAATCAAGGCCGGATTGCGAAGTTAAAGTTTGACATAGAACTGAAGAGTGCAAAGATTGTTTTACCTCTCTAGCTAGCTCTAAAAGTAAGCAGGGCTTAGTTGGCCGCACCATTATTATATATTGCGTAAATAATAGATGATCGCCATTGTTAGACACAGCCAATAGCAATGCATGAAGAAACAATCAGTTTAACTAATTCTGGCACTCGAGTGACACAGGCAGAAGGACCTGTCAGAGCAGTGAGTGTGCCTGTTAGCATGCTGCTTCTTGTGTGCAATGAAAAGAGTCTCACTGAAGTCAATTTCTCTTAAATTGATTTGTGCTTTTGGCACAAGAGACATTTAAAGTCAAATAGTCTTAGAAATATTTCACATTCCAAACACATGTGAACCATGCAATTGCATTACCCGAGTGGGTTCATGTTTACCGTAATACCCTGCTCAGAGCTTCCTGGAGACAGGAGCTCCCCCTGCTCATCACACAGGATGGTGGGCTGTAGAGGGATTGCTTACCTGTCTGCAGGTGTGTCGTTTTAACAAGCATGCACTGCTTGTCATGCACACGCACTAAGTTAAAGGTACTGGGAGTCCCGGGTGCCCGATGTTTGTGCATCTCTTCTGACTTCTCCAGTGGGGATCTTGAGATCCTGAAGGTCTCTCTTTGAAAAGGGTGAAACAGAATCCCCAGCCAGCCTGCGTTTGATTTAGCGGCTCGTAATGTGATTAGCGTTGTTTAGCTTCGCAGTTCCAGTCTCCGTCTCAGAGGGGACATGCAATGCCAGGGAATGCTCTGTATACAAATTCAAAAATGCCATTCTGACGAAATAATTTGGACAATGAGATTCAGATCTTTAAAAGTATAGTTTGTACCACCCGGTTTCTCCCATTACGGCATTTTTTTGCTCTTTCTCACATCTGCTGTGCCCTGCTGGCTGCAGTCTGGGAGTGTCTGTGTTGATCCACTAGCTGCAGGGTCAGATCTGGCTGGTGAGGGCTGCACAGGTATCTGGGTGTTTATCCAGGTGCACTCTTCGCCCTATCCCAGTTCTCCTCCCCGTTCTCCCCCTTCCCAGTAAAGCAGGAGAGTCCAGGGAAGAGGGCTGCCTTCAGCTTTCCTCTTCAGAGTTACTGATTTAATTGCGCTGCTATGCAGAGCTGTCATCACTGCACGCAGCCACTCCATGTAGGGTCTGTGAGACTCACACCTTTCACAGCATGTTGAGCCGAGGGGACAATATTGGGTGTTATAGAAGCCCTTGGGGGTTGCTCCTAAAGAACATGTAAAAAGCAGTCAGGACTGGGGGGCAGAGGGTGTCGGCCATGTTTTCTGCTACTTTGTAACCTCCCGATTTCAAGGGGAGGCTGTGGAACAAGTGTCAATGACTGAACCCTCTGCCGTATTATCTGAATGGTGGCGTTCAGCTAGTTAAACATTTGTTCAGTATTATACTGTGTGATCTGCCTTGAGCAGTTCAGCCTGTCTGCCAGAGGCTCTTCCAACCACACAGACAGGCAGCACATCCATCGTGGGAACCAGACAGTCCCACTTCAACAATGAAGATGCCGAGAGACTATTTCCAGAACCTCGTCATTATGCAGTGTTTTAAATGAGAACTCCCCCAAACAATAGTGGAATTGTCTGGATTTCCCGCTGGATGGCAGCCTCCTGGATGACTTGCAGTAGGAGGGTGTTTGTGCCCTCTCAGTTTTATGCTTCATGTTATTTTTACATTTGTAGCATGGTGGGTAAGTGTGGTTCAAGTCCCTGCAGCAGACTCCGCTTAAACTAGGACAAGCTCTGCTGGAATATGGACCTACCTGCTACTTTATGTGAAGTGTGCTTGTTTTAGAGTGGGCTGAATTTTGACTATCTCTGCCCAATCAAAGCGTCAGGGTTAGTCTGTACACTTAAGAAAATGAGATAGGCCCGAAAGTGGACATGTGTCTGCTGTTTTTGCTAGACTGCTAGGCTCACATCACTTTCAAGTGGTTCTTTACCCTAGCCACACACAGTGTCGTCTACAAGCGTGGCAAGGCTGATCCATAGAGATCGGCACTAAGGACATATAGCCTGTGAATTGCCTGAGCTCTTGAGTTGTGTTGTTTCCCACAGTAACAGTATTGGACTGGGGTTATCCCACAGTGAGGGGAGCACTGCTGAAGCACAATGTTCTCTTCTTATAGAAGAGGGGAAGACCTGAAGGAGGAATCAGGATCCTGACAGATTGGCAGATCTCTCTCTTTTCTAGCACCTTTCTGTCTGTGCACAGTCATCCCCGACTGCTCATTGCTCAGCAAATTCTATTGCCAGTTCTGACAAGGAAGGGTTTTATGGAAGCATTTATTATGCAATTATTAAGCTATTTACTAGCATCAATTAATTGATGGTGACGTCTCATTGCTCAGCAAATTCTATTGCCAGTTCTGACAAGGAAGGGTTTTATGGAAGCATTTATTATGCAATTATTAAGCTATTTACTAGCATCAATTAATTGATGGTGACGTAGCACTAAACCTTGAACTGTCTGTCTTTGTTCAAGGGTGCAATTGTTCTTTGGACATCTCTCCTGCTATAAAGCGCTGTCACTGGGTCTCTTATTTATGGTTAATGGCAGCAAGTCTCAGTCTGTGTGTCAGGTGTCAAAGGGAGAGGCTCTTCCCTGTGATAAGGAGTAAATTAGTGCAGGTTAACAGCCAGTTGTTTCTAGTCTTTTAGCTTCAGACTGAGAGCAGGGATTGGGTGCAGAAAGTTGGTGCCTCTCATGCAGTTTCTGCAGAAAACAGAGAAGACTGGGATCTCTTCAGCCTGCACAGGACACTGAGTGTTACTGGCTTTCTCCAAGGTGTTTTGTATCCATAATACATACAGTACAGTTTCCAAGTCAGTGAAAAAATACATTGCCGAATGGTATGAGGGCATCTCCTGTGCCTTTGTAATACCCTCGTCTACAGACCAGCTCCACTGTGCCATAACAATCGCAGTCTCAGTTCCCGGGAGCTAGAGGTGGGAGCGAAGTCTTTGTTGAGAGAAATATGGGTATGCAAGGCTACCCAGGGGGTTTGCAATACAAATGCGAACAGCAGCCACTATCCTAAGAATTAGTTCAGCTCAAGAATACATCTTATTATAATTTGTGCTAAAGGATTAACATCTGTGCATTTGCTGATGAGGGGCTGCACGGGTAGGGGCATGTCCCATTGATATATATTACTTTTAATTTTACTGGGAGTTCAGAGTTCCAATCCTCTGCTTCAAGCAGGGGTAAATGTCACCAATATATCCTGCAATTCTAAAAGTCCTGAACCACAAATGGATTTATGAATGGTAGGCAAAATTTTTTTAAAGAATTCTATATGACTGGGACTGGGACACTCTCCAGATTATCCTAGCCCAGGAGTTGTGGTTGTTCACCCTAATAGTAGGGTTCAGTCCTGTTGCATGGCACTGGAATTATTTTACTGGGACCTGTATGATGGGATCACTGCTGCAGCACAAAAGTGCGAACCAGGATCTTTAACACGCAAAGTGTGTTTTCATTTGTCACTTCCTCCACTTGATATGATGGTGAGCTGTTGCTGTTATAGCCTTGCTTTGAAGGTGTGATGCTGCAATGCCTTTGCGACCCGTGGTAAAGCACAGCCTGAATGTAACGGTGCTGATATTGCTGCACGGAGGTGACGTGCTCTGTCCTCTCTCTGATTCCCCGCAGGCATCATCAAGGTGGGGCGCTGGAACCCTCTTCCCATCCACTACCTGACTGATGCCCCTGAGGCCACTGTGGCTGACATGCTGCTGGACGTCTACCACATGGTCACTCTCCGCATCCAGCTGCAGAGGTCAGCAGGGCAGGGGTGTTGACCGAGGGGGGCAGGGTGGGGGCGTGGGACAGGTATGGGACTGTAGGGGCACCAAGTGGGGAGCGTGCCGCAGGCTCAGGCTGAGGAGAATAAGGAGATAGAACAGGGGGATCAAGGGATCTGGGAGTAAGTCGGGAAGTGCAAACTGGAAGCAGCAAGTTGTTGCTGCTCATGGGGAAGCAGGAGTGTAAACTGGGGTATGGCGGGGAGGGGGAGGGTACCAGGGACAGGGAGTGACTGGTGTTGTGTTGCAGCTGTGCCAAGCTCGAAGACCTGCCAGCCGAGCAGTGGAACCATGCCACTGTGCGCAACGCCCTGAAGGAGCTGCTGAAGGAGATGAACCAGAGCACACTGGCCAAGGAGTGCCCTCTCTCTCAGGTGCGGCATGAGCAAACGCATTCTGTTCACAGGCAGACTCTTAGCACCCTGGCAGAACCCAGGGCATCATTTATTTTAGGGTCCTATAGTCCTGATGTGCATTAACCCACACACTAACCCAGCATTAATATTAGGGTTTCCAGCGTGGCAGTGCAGGGAATGTACGCGCAGCAGTGTAGTGTGGCAGTGCTGTGACTGCATGTGTATAATTGTTCGGTGACAGTGAGTGCATCTGTGTAAGTGGAGTGTGTAGTGAATGCATGCGGATACTCTTGAAGTGTGACAGTGCACTGAATGAATGTGTGCACTGTAGTGTAACAGTGAATGCATGTGAATAGTGCACGTGTAGTGTTGCACTGAATGCATGTGTGTAGGTAGGACGGCAATGCAGTGAATGCATGTTGTGACGTACTCGTGGGTGTGTCATAAACGTGATCTTTAAGACAGGCGGGTCCAGGCCCACAGAAACGCACACATGCAGCTGTGAGGTTAAAACAATCACCCTGTTTACAAGTGCCTTTTATTTACAGTGCAGTGAAACTCAAAACACCATAACCAAATAAAAAAACAAAAGCCTAAGCTCTTCATCGAGCTCCTACCTAAACTTCTTCATGAAGCCCCTGTCTAACACAGCCGAGCAGCTAAACAGCAACAAAAACAAACAATTCTCAGACACAGTCTCTCTTCAAGACTCTTCACAAAGTTTCAAGAAAAACTGCGGGTTTGTTTAATTTCATTCCCAGAAGCTCACACAGTTCCTCTGGTCCCAGTTCAGTTCTTCAGTCCTTAAGGAAATGCACATCATTCTGCTGACTGACTGACCCTGGAAGCTTCCTCTTTCTGCTCTTTAAAAGGTCCACCTGGCCAGATGTCTTCCTGCAACTGGTCAGGTGGCAGAACAGCAGCTCATTCCTCAGAGGAATCTGGGGAATGTGGTCCCTACCAGAGCTCTCACAATGTGTACCAGTGTAGTGAGACAGAGAATCCATGTGCTTCAGTGTAGTGTGTCACTGCAGTGAATCCATGTGCGTTAGTGTAGTGTGTCACTGCAGTGAATCCATGTGCGTTAGTGTAGTGTGTCACTGCAGTGAATCCATGTGTGTTAGTGTAGTGTGTCGCTGCAGTGAATCCATGTGTATCAGTGTAGTATGTCACTGCAGTGTAGACATGTGTATCAGTGTAGTGAGACAGAGTACATGTGTATCAGTGTAGTGAGACAGAGTACATGTGCATCAGTGTAGTGAGGCAGAGTGCATGTGTATCAGTGTAGTGTGACAGTCCAGTGAGTGCTTGTGTGTCAGTGTAGTGTGACAGTCCAGTGAGTGCTTGTGTATCAGTGTAGTGTGACAGTCCAGTGAGTGCTTGTGTGTCAGTGTAGTGTGACAGTCCAGTGAGTGCTTGTGTATCAGTGTAGTTTGACAGTCCAGTGAGTGCTTGTGTGTCAGTGTAGTGTGACAGTCCAGTGAGTGCTTGTGTATCAGTGTAGTGTGACAGTCCAGTGAGTGCTTGTGTGTCAGTGTAGTGTGACAGTCCAGTGAGTGCTTGTGTATCAGTGTAGTGTGACAGTCCAGTGAGTGCAAGTATATAAGTATGTTCTTCATTTAAAAAATAAATGAAGCAATCATAATGAAATGGAGAAAGTGGAGCAGCCAGAAGGTTAAGCTTCAATATCTAATCAGTGCAACACTGAAGCACGTAGACTCTGAGTAATGTCGCACCATATGTGCAGAGCCCATGGTGACCCCTCCCGTGGGGGTTAATATATCACTTGAGTGGGACAGTGCTCAGTGTCTCCCAGGAATCCCAAATGCGGTCTTTCTCATTCTCGCACTGCTGTGGCATGTGAGGTCTGCTCTGTGCTGCAGCTCTGTCCCTCACTGAGGGTTTACTGTACCTACTGTGCCTCTACTGAAGCGCACAGAGACACGGAGGAGGGAGACATTTAGGGATTCTCAGAGCTTATGTTCATCTTTGTGTGTCTGCGCCCGTCAGTTTTTGGGGAAGCAAAAACGTGGAGAAAGTATTTATGGAAGGGAGTGGAAGACAAAGACACGTTCTTCAGGATTCAGTTTCAGATTTCTGTGAAAGAAGAGTTTTACAAGTGTAACATGGTGTTTGCCAAAATTGTTGAAGTATTTAAATCAAGGCTCTCCAGTGCCATTCCTGGGAAGATGACCGTAGGTCCGCTGGTTTTCCATTCCAGCGTTACACTTAACAACCAAGAGCAGCTCATTGACTTAGCTGGACTTGCTGGAATCTCCCAGCTCTTCGAGCTTTGCTGCATTAAAAGAGACCTGGACCAGGACCAAGACTGCAGAACCCACATTAACACCAAGAGACCAGTGCAAACAGAATGATGTCACACAGGCCACTGGTAAAACTGAACAGAAAATACAGAATAAACTAACAGCATTATAAAACTGAATCCAACAGGCAATTCAAAAACAACAGCAGGACTCTGATAAGAACCAGTGATTTTGATTCGTGCCTGGCCAGTTAGTCTTGGAGGACTGGAATGTAGTCCAGCTGATAGATGGAGTGCACTTCCTCTCCTGGAAGATCTCTCCACAGGGTATAAATTGACTGCTTCCTGAAGTTGCACCCAGACAATTAGGCCTCCCCTCTCTGAGACTGACTGTGCCTGCGCTGTGAACGAGCGCCCGCACACGCGCGACCTGTGGTGTAGGTTCAGTACAGTAGTCGGCACCTGGTGCAATAAGAGTCATCACGAGCAATTCAGAGAAATCGGACACCTGGCTTCAGAGAAGGAGGGTGCAGGGAGTGGGGGAGGCGAGAGAGAAGAGAGATGGGCGGAGAGGCATCTAGTCAGTGTGATAAGAGATCCCTCTTGGTCATACAGAACACAGTGGAGAGAGCATCTCCTGTGGCCCATCCTTTCATTTACCAGGGATCTTCGTTTTCTGTCACCGCTTGTCTCTCTCCCCCTTCCCTCAGTCTCGCGTTCTCTCTGCAGGGGTCTTCCCTTCTTTAACACTCCAGCATTCACCTTCTGCTTTCTCAGGCTCATTTGTGAGGGCTTAATTAAGGTTACTGGTTGAAAGGGTGGTGCGATAAGTGCTGTAGGAATAGCAGAACAATCAAAGGAGCTGTTACGTTAAAAGGGGGGTTGGTATTAATAGCTGCAAATTCCTTCTTTTCTCGCTTTTCCTGGAGAGACTTTGGTTTCTCTGGGGCACGATGCGCTCTGGCCTGTCTGCCAGTGTGAGGGTGCATCACTCTCTCTGCTATCTGTGTTTTTCACAGGGCAGGAGGGACTGTGTCCCAGTCTGTATCTCTCTGCTGGGGCACTGGGGCACACAGCTGGACTTCTCTCTGTCTCTGCTGGGGCACTGGGGCACTGGGACACACAGCTGGACTTCTCTCTGTCTCTACTGGGGCACTGGGACACACAGCTGGACTTCTCTCTGTCTCTGCTGGGGCACTGGGGCACTGGGACACACAGCTGGACTTCTCTCTGTCTCTACTGGGGCACTGGGACACACAGCTGGACTTCTCTCTGTCTCTGCTGGGGCACTGGGGCACTGGGGCACACATCTGGACTTCTCTCTGTCTCTACTGTGGCACTGGGACACACAGCTGGACTTCTCTCTGTCTCTGCTGGGGCACTGGGACACACAGCTGGACTTCTCTCTGTCTCTGCTGGGGCACTGGGACACACAGCTGGACTTCTCTCTGTCTCTGCTATGGCACTGGGGCACACAGCTGGACTTCTCTCTGTCTCTGCTGGGGCACTGGGACACACAGCTGGACTTCTCTCTGTCTCTGCTGTGGCACTGGGGTACACAGCTGGACTTCTCTCTGTCTCTGCTGGGGCACTGGGACACACAGCTGGACTTCTCTCTGTCTCTGCTGTGGCACTGGGGTACACAGCTGGGCGTCTCTCTGTCTCTACTGTGCTCTGTACCATCCTATTTCAATAGGCAGTTTGTAAACACTGTGATTGAACAACACTGATGTTTGGGTTTAGCCAGCATGTGTTCTCTGTAGTAAGAGCTTTAGAGTTCGAGTTTATTGTGGGAATTAATCATCAGGATGTCCCCCTCACTCTGCAGTACCTCTCTTTGACACACAACTCCCACTCTCTCCTTCTGTCCAGAGTATGATCTCCTCCATCGTGAACAGCACCTACTACGCCAATGTGTCCTCCACTAAGTGCCAGGAGTTTGGCCGATGGTACAAGAAGTACAAGAAAATCAAAGGTGAGGCTGCTGAACGGGGGCAACCAGACAGACTGAGTGACCTGCACTGCTGGCCTGACGGCATCTCTGCTGACTGCTTCTCCTGAGGTGACCTGTGAAGCTGAGGGGGGCTGGGATGCTCTGAGAGAGAGAGAGAGAACTGCAGACAGGACAGCCAGGGCCCAGATAGGCCTGGTTTGCATTATCCGCTAATGTCTCCCTTAATATAGCAGTGGGAACTAAACGCTCCTCTCCCTAATCAAAACCAGTGCTTCCCCCAGTTTAACTCGGGGGTCCTGTTACACGCGGCCATATATAGGCCGGCCTGCTGAAGAATGTGCCTTTTCTTTTTTTTTTGACTTAGAAATTATTTCTTTTCCCCCCAAAAAAAAAAAATGGAGCAATTGCGCAGCAGAGCAGATCAAAGTCAGTACAGAAACCCCAAACAGAATAAAAGCCCGGCGCTCTGACAGGCAGCGTCGGGTTACAGAGCGCCAGTATTAGTTCTGGTCTGTGCCTTTCGAAAACAGGCCTCCCCGCCGCGCTGTCAGCCGCGCAGGGCCAGATGTGAGGGCTGATGGGGAGGGGGGGGGGAGGAGTGTCATTGGAGCACGCAGCTGCAGGGCCCGACTGGTGCGACCTCATTGGCTGTCCCACGTGTCAGCCTCCGCCGTGCTGATAAAACTCCTGAATCACTGGCTTGGACGCTCCTCCTGTGTGGTGCACATCGCGCCCTTCCCCAGAGTGTGGAGCTAACCGCTGATGGCCGTGATACAGCTGTGGCCGCAGGGTAATTTTTTATTTTTGCGTGGCCACGAACAATTTGGGAGAGTCCATCACACCCCCCCCCTTTATCAAGCCCCGTAGCTGCATCGAAACCCCTCAGTGCAGCTCTCCAGTAAGTAACTGCAGAAATGAAGAGGCAACATCCTCACTTTAACAAAAAAAAAAAGTTTTGGGGGTCTTCCAAATCGAACATGCATTATTTAAGTCATTTCAGCCGGGACGATGTCGTCTGATTTCACCACTCTGGATTTCGGTCCAGTGGGAAAGGCAAATGAGAAGATAATGAGTGTCAGTGAGAGGTCCTCACAAGCACTGCGCTCATGGCCCAGACTCTGCGGTGCTCTGCAAGTGTGCCTGCTGCTCCTTCCCTTGTCTCACCCTCTCCTCTCCTCAGGGGATTATCTGGAGAAGATGTGGTCTGGACGGGAGAACTCGGAGATCAAAGGTGAGATTCCGGCCCCTCCCAAGTGCCTGTCCGAGGAAACGTTCGAAGATCTGGTTCCTTGGTGCTTCGTCGTTTGCATGCTGGATCGAGTTCAGTTGTGGAGGGACAGTGTGACGCTCTCCCATCTCTCCTTCCTCTCGCAGTGGAACGGGACAGCCTGGCTGACTTCTGCGTCCTGGGCCAGCGCCCCCCACACCTGTCAGGCCTGGCACAGCTTGGGTCACTGGGGGCCGGTGGGGGGGCCCTGGTCAAGGGGGCCGGAGGAACTGGGGAGCCTCAGACCCAGACACAGCAGTCCCAGCAGCAGCAGCAGCAGCAGCAGCAATCCCAGCAACAGCAACAGCAACTGTCCCCACACAACCAGCTCCATCACAGCCCCCCGCTGCGCGCCCAGGTGCCGCCGCCAGCCGCCCTGCAGCCCCTGCTGACGCCGGGGGGGCTGCTGTCACCTCAGCTCAGTCCCCAGCTGGTGCGGCAGCAGCTGGCCATGGCGCACCTCATCAACCAGCAGCTAGCGGTCAGCCGGCTCCTGGCACACCAGCACCCCCAGGCCATCAACCAGCAGTTCCTGAACCACCCTCCCCTGCCCCGGCCCTCGAAGCCCAGCGAGCCTGGGGCCAGCCCGGCCCCCACGGAGGTCTCCCCCGACATCTACCAGCAGGTCCGCGATGAGCTGAAGAGGGCCAGCGTCTCCCAGGCTGTGTTCGCCCGCGTGGCCTTCAACCGCACGCAGGTACGGAACTGCGCATGCACGGGCATTGCACTGCACAGGCAGAACCCTGCTCAGACACAGGCACAACACTGTACAGATACAGGCATAACACTGCTCAGACACAGGCATAACACTGCACTGCACAGGCATAACCCTGCTCAGACACAGGCACAACACTGTACAGATACAGGCATAACACTGCTCAGACACAGGCATAACACTGCACTGCACAGGCATAACCCTGCTCAGACACAGGCATAACCCTGCTCAGACACAGGCATAACCCTGCTCAGACACAGGCATAACACTGCTCAGGCACAGGCACAACACTGTACAGATACAGGCATAACCCTGCTCAGACACAGGCATAACCCTGTACAGACACAGGCATAACACTGTACAGATACAGGCATAAACCTGCACAGACACAGGCATAACACTGTACAGATACAGGCATAAACCTGCACAGACACAGGCATAACCCTGTACAGATACAGGCATAAACCTGCACAGACACAGGCATAACACTGTACAGATACAGGCATAAACCTGCACAGACACAGGCATAACACTGTACAGATACAGGCATAAACCTGCTCAGACACAGGCATAACCCTGCTCAGACACAGGCATAACCCTGCACAGACACAGGCATAACACTGTACAGACACAGGCATAACACTGTACAGACACAGGCATAACACTGCTAAGACACAGGCATAACACTGTACAGACACAGGCATAACCCTGCTCAGACACAGGCATAACACTGCTCAGACACAGGCATAACCCTGCACAGACACAGGCATAACCCTGCTCAGACACAGGCATAACCCTGCTCAGACACAGGCATAACCCTGCTCAGACACAGGCATAACACTGTACAGACACAGGCATAACACTGTACAGACACAGGCATAACCCTGCTCAGACACAGGCATAACACTGCACTGCACAGGCACAACACTGTACAGATGCAGGCATAAACCTGCACAGACACAGGCATAACACTGCTTAGACACAGGCATAACACTGTACAGACACAGGCATAACACTGTACAGACACAGGCACAACACTGCACAGACACAGGCATAACACTGTACAGATACAGGCATAAACCTGCACAGACACAGGCATAACACTGCTTAGACACAGGCATAACACTGTACAGATACAGGCATAACACTGCTTAGACACAGGCATAACACTGTACAGACACAGGCATAACACTGTACAGACACAGGCATAACACTGTACAGATACAGGCATAACACTGTACAGACACAGGCATAACCCTGCACAGACACAGGCATAACACTGCTTGGACACAGGCATTACACTGCTCAGACACAGGCATAACACTGTACAGATACAGGCATAACCCTGCTCAGACACAGGCATAACCCTGCTCAGACACAGGCATTACACTGCTCAGACACAGGCATAACACTGTACAGATACAGGCATAACCCTGCTCAGACACAGGCATAACCCTGCTCAGACACAGGCATAACACTGTACAGATACAGGCATAACACTGTACAGATACAGGCATAACCCTGCTCAGACTCAGGCATAACACTGCTTAGACACAGGCATAACACTGCTTAGACACAGGCATAACACTGCTCAGACTCAGGCATAACACTGTACAGATACAGGCATAACCCTGCTCAGACACAGGCATAACCCTGCTCAGACACAGGCATAACACTGTACAGATACAGGCATAACACTGTACAGATACAGGCATAACACTGCTCAGACTCAGGAATAACACTGCTTAGACACAGGCATAACACTGTACAGATACAGGCATAAACCTACACAGACACAGGCATAACACTGCACAGACACAGGCATAACACTGTACAGATACAGGCATAAACCTGCACAGACACAGGCATAACCCTGCACAGACACAGGCATAACACTGTACAGACACAGGCATAACACTGCTTAGACACAGGCATAACACTGTACAGACACAGGCATAACACTTTACAGACACAGGCATAACACTGTACAGATACAGGCATAACACTGTACAGATACAGGCATAAACCTGCACAGACACAGGCATAACACTGCTTAGACACAGGCATAACACTGTACAGATACAGGCATAACACTGCTTAGACACAGGCATAACACTGTACAGACACAGGCATAACACTGTACAGACACAGGTATAACACTGTACAGATACAGGCATAACACTGTACAGACACAGGCATAACACTGTACAGACACAGGCATAACCCTGCACAGACACAGGCATAACACTGCTTGGACACAGGCATTACACTGCTCAGACACAGGCATAACACTGTACAGATACAGGCATAACCCTGCTCAGACACAGGCATAACCCTGCTCAGACACAGGCATTACACTGCTCAGACACAGGCATAACACTGTACAGATACAGGCATAACCCTGCTCAGACTCAGGCATAACACTGCTTAGACACAGGCATAACACTGTACAGACACAGGCATAACACTGCTCAGACTCAGGCATAACACTGCTTAGACACAGGCATAACACTGTACAGATACAGGCATAAACCTACACAGACACAGGCATAACACTGCACAGACACAGGCATAACACTGTACAGATACAGGCATAAACCTGCACAGACACAGGCATAACCCTGCACAGACACAGGCATAACACTGTACAGACTCAGGCATAACACTGCTTAGACACAGGCATAACACTGCTCAGACTCAGGCATAACACTGTACAGACACAGGCATAACACTGCTCAGACTCAGGCATAACACTGCTAAGACACAGGCATAACACTGTACAGATACAGGCATAAACCTACACAGACACAGGCATAACACTGCACAGACACAGGCATAACACTGTACAGATACAGGCATAAACCTGCACAGACACAGGCATAACCCTGCACAGACACAGGCATAACACTGTACAGACACAGGCATAACACTGCTTAGACACAGGCATAACACTGTACAGACACAGGCATAACACTGTACAGATACAGGCATAAACCTGCACAGACACAGGCATAACACTGTACAGACACAGGCATAACACTGTATAGATACAGGCATAACCCTGCACAGACACAGGCATAAACCTGTACAGACACAGGCACAACACTGTACAGACACAGGCACAACACTGCTTAGACACAGGCATAAACCTGCACAGACACAGGCACAACACTGTACAGATACAGGCACAACATTGCTTAGACACAGGCATAAACCTGCACAGGCACAGGCATAACACTGTAGAGACACAGGCACAACACTGCTTAGACACAGGCATAAACCTGCACAGACACAGGCATAACTGCTTAGACACAGGCATAAACCTGCACAGACACAGGCACAACACTGCACAGACACAGGCACAACACTGCACAGGCACAGGCACAACACTGCTTAGACACAGGCACAACACTGCACAGACACAGGCACAACACTGCACAGACACAGACATAAACCTGCACAGACACGGGCACAACACTGCACAGGCACAGGCACAACACTGCACAGACACAGACATAAACCTGCACAGACACGGGCACAACACTGCACAGACACAGGCACAACACTGCACAGACACAGACATAAACCTGCACAGACACGGGCACAACACTGCACAGACACAGGCACAACACTGCACAGACGCAGGCACAACACTGCACAGGCACAGGCACAACACTATGCAGACACAGGCACAACACTGCACAGACACAGGCACAACACTGCACAGACACAGGCACAACACTGCACAGGCATAAGGCATAACACTACACAGACACAGGCACAAGACTGCACAGACACAGGCATAACACTGTACAGACACAGGCACAACACTGTACAGACACAGGCATAACCCTGCACAGACACAGGCATAAACCTGCACAGACACAGGCATAACACTGCACAGACACAGGCATAAACCTGCACAGACACAGGCACAACACTGTACAGACACAGGCATAACACTGCTTAGACACAGGCATAAACCTGCACAGGCACAGGCATAAACCTGCACAGACACAGGTTCAACACTGCACAGACACAGGCACAACACTGCTTAGACACAGGCATAAACCTGCACAAGCACAGGCATAACACTGCACAGACACAGGCACAACACTACACAGGCACTGCCCATGTACAGGTATAACACTGCACATGCTCAACATTGCACAGGCACAGGCACAACACTGCAGACACAGGCATAAAACTGCACAGACATGGGCACAACACTGCACAGACACAGGCACAACACTATGCAGACACAGGCACAACACTGCACAGACAGAGACATAAACCTGCACAGACACGGGCATAACCCTGCTCAGACACAGGCACAACACTGCACAGACACAGGCACAACACTGCACAGGCACAGGCATAACACTACACAGACACAGGCACAACACTGTACAGACACAGACAAAAAACTGCTTAGACACAGGCATTACACTGCTCAGACACAGGCATAACCCTGCTTAGACACAGGCATAACACTGTACAGACACAGGCATAACAATGCACAGACACAACACTGCCCAGACACAGGCACACTACTGCCCAGACACAGGCCCACCACTGCACAGACACAGGCATAACCCTGCACAGGCACAACACTGCACAGGCACTGCCCATGTACAGGTATAAAACTGCACAGGCTCAACACTGCACAGGTATGACACTGCACAAGCACGACACTGAACATGAACAGACACAACAATGCACAGACACAGTCATAACCCTGCACAGGGACAGGCACAACACTGTATCTGCCCAGGCAAAACACTGGACATTGCCAGCTGCACCACTGCACTTGCACAGTTACAGAACTGCACCTGTCGTGATTCTACACTACACCTGCACAGGTATGACAGCACCTCCCCAGAACAGCACTGCACCCACATAGGTAGAACTTGTCACCCACCTGGGACAAATACAAAGAAACAGAAATACCATTTAGTTTTTCCACATTACAGGTGTGTAGGGTGCATGTGTAGCTACATAAGGACAAGTCCAATCTGCTGCTGTCTTTGTCTGCTCTGCTTTGTTTTTGGTGTTGTGCCCTGGTTGCTTATCTTAGACTACTACACCTAGCTGACATTTTGACTTCTTTGCTGCATCTTTTCTTTTTGAACTGTTTTCTGAATTGCTTGGGTTTTAAAATACTTTGCCGTGGATGTGAAGTGTTGTCAAACAAAACCCTGTTCATTCTGCCCTAGACATATTTAAGAAATCGCTGCTCTGCTACAGCTATGCAAACAACCTTTAACAGGTCCCCAGTTAATGATGTACCAGGGATGTTCAAACACAGCCATTGTAAGCATTTTTATTAGCATGAGCCTCAGATGCATAAATGTCACACACCGGGTAACTGTCACTTTGTAACTCAAGAGGGCAGTTGTGAAACTGGCACTCGGGACGCTGTTAATGCTAATTTAAGAACAAAGGTTGGGTAGAGGAGGAGAGAAGACCTTTTGGCCATTTTGCTCATTTGATTTCAAGAAACCAATCCTCTTCTCTGTGAAGGAGTGCCTTCCTTCCATCTCCAGTCCTGCATGCGTTTCTAACAGTGAGGACTCTGAACTGCTGTATCAGGTTCTCTTGTGGGTCTGCTCTGTGCAGGAAGGTGATCTCTGTGAGACCGGGAATGACTCTGATGGTTCTTCTTTGAACTTTGTTTCTGAATATGCCATCTATAATACTTTTTCCTTGATTACATCTCATCTGTGGATTTCAATTTGACAGTCTTCTGTAGAAAAAGTCATCACTGCTGCAGTCAATCAAATCACAGTCTTGGATCAGTCTTGATTGACGTTGTTGTATGTTCAAGGAAACGAGACAAGTTGATCAGAGAATCAATTCATTTCAAATCCATTCGCTACATGACTACACACTAGAACGCTTTTCGCGTTTAACTCGTTTTGTAGCTCTTATTCCACAGTTTTACATAATGTAGAAAAGATGGAAAAACAAAAACTGTTCTGGCCCCATCTGACCCCAAGCTTTAGACCAGAAAACGTTGAGAAAAATATCTTTAATCCAGTGAACAGTTCAATCAAATTGTACACCCTGAGAGCGTAAGGAAGGATTAAACCACCTGGCAAGAAAGCCTGTTCCAAACACCCAAACCTCATGGAGGACGGACTGTTTCCTTTGAGTTTCCAGCTGTGACTCTTGTATCCTTGTTTCCAATAGTGCAATAGTGCCCTGTGTTGACCCTTTTACAGTCCTTAAGATTTTATATTCTGGAACAAAATCTCATCTCGGTCACCTTTGTTCTAGACTGAAGAGATTTAGTTCCCCCAGCTGATCTGTATATGACAAACTCTTGAGTTCACCTAAGCACTCAAGAAGTGAAATAAAAACCCGAGCCAGGCTGCTGTGTCAGAGCTGCTCATTTTCATTTGGCGGGGCTCTGGGGGTGGGATCACAGGGAGGTAACGTATCCAGCTCTGCCATGTGGAGCAGAGTGTGTGGGTCCTTTCCTCTGAAAGGCAGCAGCTGTGCCAGGGGGGGGGTGTGTGCTGTCTGATCAGTGGGCAGAGGGTAGGAGGCAGTGAGAGTGGGGCCCCTCTGTTCCCCCCGGGAGAGTCCCAGTGGACCCGGAGGGCCCTCCTTATACCCCGCTGCCTGGCTCTGTGAGCGAGCCTTGGCACTAGTAGGCCAGTGATGGGACTGCTCACACTGATGGGGAATTAAGGATAAGCTCATGAAATATGCAGCACGCCTGTGTGCCGAGCTGTTTTGGGGGGGAAATTAGACATGAAGCTCAGACTGTAATCAAGCAGCCTTGTAGAGCCCTGCAGTACAGGACATTGAGTACTGTACAAAAGTTATTTTGTACAGTATTTCAAGAAATCTAAATTTGTACTTGTATGTAAGTGCAACTTGCTTTGCGTTAGCGAAGTGCACAGTTCTGCTCCACAGTACGTTAGCGCAGAGCAGCGTAGCATGCTGGAAGAGCTCAGGACGGACAGATAGTGTTTGTGCAGTGAAGCACTGTAGAGCTCTGCAGCAGTAAGGCACACAACTGCAGTGATCCTGCTGCTCCAGAGCTGCTGGGCCTGTGTTTGAGGGGACGGGTGTCTTCAGTGTCAGGGAGAGTGAGCTGATGGCGTTGATTGGGCAAGCAGAGGGACGGCGGCCAGGCATGCAGCACATGCCTCTCGTCCTGGAGCCAGTCCTGTCCCGGGACACACAGCCAGTGCGGGATTGCAGCAGGCTCTGCGACACACGTGCGTGCGCTCACACGGCCTTGCGCGCACGCAGACACACAGCAGCATGCACACCTGGCGTATTGAGATTCTGCAAGGATAAATTCCGCCTCATTAGAGGCCAGCCGAGCGTGACCTGTAACGGGTGGAAGGCGATGAGCATGGCAGGGGCTGGCTGTGTGACACGCTGTGGGCGTCACGGCACATTCCCCGCTCCCCGTACGCTCGCTAGCTCTCCTTCCTCGAGGGGTCAGAGCTCGCACGAGCCACTCTCCCACAAACTGGTCTCCTGACACACAGTCGGACGGACAGGTTTTGTGTTCTAGCCAGAGATGCTCTCTGTGCGCGCGAGTACTCTGTAGTCTGCAGATTGCTTACAGAGCAGGCCCCCTCCGCTAAGTCTGGAAGCCCAGCGCCTCAGGGCCTGCGCCAGTCAGCTGCTCTCCCTCACCGCGCGTGTGTCTGTGTGTGCCAGGGCCTGCTCTCAGAGATCCTGAGGAAGGAAGAGGACCCCCGCTCGGCCTCCCAGTCCCTGCTGGTGAACCTGAAGGCCATGCAGAACTTCCTGAACCTGCCGGAGGCGGAGAGGGACCGCATCTACCAGGAGGAGCGGGAGCGTAGCATGAACCCCCCCTCGGGGCTGCCCCCCTCCTCCGCCCCCAGCCCGGGGGGCCCCAGGCTCACACAGGTACACCGCGCGGCCCCAGTCCCGTGCCCGGCTCTGTCTGTGTGTCTGCGGGACAACGCAAGTGTGTCTCTTCTGCGTGCATGTGTCTCTGCGTCCGGGACATGCTCTCAGACACAGGCTCCCTAGGGTGCTGGCTGTGTGTGCACTCCATCACAGCTGGAAAGTTCGAGAAACAGGCAATGGGAAAGACAGATGGAATGGCTCGGTTATAAACTCCAGGACAGGCAGGCCCATGCATCGGTGGGTAAATGATTAGACGGACAAGTCAGGAGCGATGTTCTGGAATTTCAGATCATGATGCATGGTAGTTCAGGTAGGGAGCTCCGTCAGCATGCGTGGGCTGCGAAAGAGCAGGTAAAGGTTTATTCCATGCTGAAAAGAGAAGAAAAGAAACACAACGTTTTGGCTGTGTAGCCTTCTTTGGGTGTGGTATCCTGGTATGATATCCTGGTCCCATCATCCTGCTGGACAATATTTCTGTTGTGTCCCTGCTGGAACAGATTACTGCGCGGGAGCTCAGGTCCTTAGTTCACAGTCCTTCCTCACAAATTTGACTTTACTATTTACCCTGTTTGGAGCTGCCAGCTGTGCAATACTCAGCTTTATGGGGCAATGGAGCATTCCTGTATTGCACAGGAGAATGATGACCTGCAGACATGGTTCTCTCACATGTCCGCATATCAGAGACATTGGTCTTTTGGCAGGCAGGCTATGTGGCTCCCTCCAGGGGAGCTAGTGCCAAGTGGAGCAGGCATCGTGCAGGCATCATGGTAAACCCACGGGTGCCCGTTGAGCTCCAGGAGTGGCCCACAGGGCGAGCTCGCGCCCTTACCCGGTGGCACTCTGCCAAGTGTGCAGGATGGGTCCCGGACTCCTACTGCCAGAGCTCCATTTTCCCAATGTGGCCTGACATTACGTCTTCAAAGCATGAGGCAGATATTCAAGTTATTTAAGACGGG
Organism: Lepisosteus platostomus; assembly: GCF_059453375.1. Classification (NCBI taxonomy): domain Eukaryota; kingdom Metazoa; phylum Chordata; class Actinopteri; order Semionotiformes; family Lepisosteidae; genus Lepisosteus; species Lepisosteus platostomus. The sequence goes on from NC_142624.1 coordinate 34,715,418, forward strand.
CATCTCAGAAGTCATGTAGTATGTCTACCATTCGTCTGACATTGACGGCACCACTTACTTGAAAGGGAATGCCCCTGCAACAGGAAGTGAAGCGGTCCACTGTTTGTAGAATGCAATAAGAGCTATCAGAGTTCTGTATGGCCGAGCCCGAAATTCTTTGCATCCAGCAGAGTCACCGGTGGCTTCTGCTCCACAGTCACGCAGACCCACTGTATTTTCCAGACTATCGCAGGTGTGTGTGTGTGAAACTCATGAAGGGATGACATTCCACTGAAATGAAGGCTTGTTGTTCATGCTCTGGCACATTTCCTGAAAGGCCTGCATGAGGTTTTAATTGAGTATCCACTTCGAAAAGCATTGCACACGATTAACTGCCGATGGCCCGTCACATCGTGTGCGGATGTCTGCCAAGCTGTTCTCCTCTCTATCCATCGCCGATTCTGGTCAGTAGTAGCAAAGCGCATGCCGTTTGAGATCTGTCTTATTTCATGGTGTGCTCTGTCTCTCTCCCCTCCACCTCAGCCGAAGCCCCCAGGTCCAAGCCCTGAGCTGCCCCTCAAAGTGGAGTCCCTGGTCAACATCACATCGGCCATCTATGACGAGATCCAGCAAGAGATGAAGAGAGCCAAGGTCTCACAAGCGCTGTTCGCCAAGGTGGCCGCCAACAAGAGCCAGGTCAGCCAGGGGTCAGGGGCCTCACACTGTTGCAGAGTTTCTGCTTGGCAGTCCATGAATAAACAACAGGCTGGGGTTCCCAGAATGCAGGAATTCAGGTTATCCAGGGGCGATCCCCCTTTTCTCCAGCCACTTAAAAGTATACCTCAGGTCAGAGGTTACCTGCTGCCGGCTCCTTTGTCTGTTTTACATATTCACTTACTGTATCACTGTATCCACTGGTTGAACTGGGAACTGGGAACTTGTTGAACTGGGAATTCAACAAGTGGGCTTTCTTTACCACAGTCTGGATTAGTAATGCATTGTGAGCTTTCAGACAAGCCTTTTATTATTGTTCTTTCTGTGGTCATATGATTGTATAGGTTGTAAAAAAGTCACTTTTAAACTCTCTGATATACTTTGTTTCATCAGTTTGCTGCTGCTTTATAATAGCGTGCCCTTACACACTTTACAAATGTGCTTTTATGCTGCTGTAGATGTCTTACTTTTTTTCTCCATACTTCTGAACTGAACCTTCCCTGAGCTCTGTGCCTCAAACACTGTACTTCTAAATTATGTTTTAACGTTCTGTTCCCTGCTGAACTAAATCTATTTGACCTCGATGTAATTTCTTAAACTGTAATTTCTGCAGAATCATTTTTTTTAAAAGTAAGTTTTGCTTGTAGACTCAAAAATATATTTTTTGTTTTGTGTTTAAAATATATTTTAAAAATACCATTATGCAGTCAGATGTGCAATCGCTTTTCCAACCTGCGTTTTGGAAGCTGAAGTGTCCCACACGTATGGTCTCTAGTTTGGCACATTCATTGCTAGAAAAACAGTGTACAGTACAACAAAGTCTTCTCCTTGGTGTCTATGTTATGTGGCCTCTAGCCTTCTCATTAGATTAAGCACCTTGCCTTACCTGTACATGTGGTCAGCCCATATGCACATCGAAATATTTACATTTTGTTCAGATTCCTGTGCCTGTGGAGCATTTTTGTAATACGATTTGCTCTTCCACCTCTTCCCTTTTCTAGACGCTGCATGTTCAGATTAGACTACTCCTCTCTGTCCTCTGTCACTAAGTCTCTTCCAAGAGTGTCTTTGTGTATATGCTGTACACAAGTGTGTGCATGTGGGGGCTGAATGCATACAAATGAATACGATAAACACAAGTGTTTATGAGGAAGGTGCACAGGGAGCGACAGATGACAGCAGCACAGTGGCATGTTTTTCAAACTTCCTATCTGATTGTGAGCGGGTTCCCATTGCTGAAATTCTCTATTTGATCACATCTCTGGCGTAGATTAACAATACAATCAGCCGGGATGCAACAGGAGATAAAAATGAGTTTGAATACCAAAGGGGGGCTAGTTTACACAGCAGAATATCATCAAAGAGAGAAAATATATTCCATACCCCACACCAGAGTTCTGTTTATAAAATGAAAAGATCAGGCATGCATTATGAGTCATTTTTGCTCGCACAGTAAGATTCTGTGGAGGATTTCTATTTTATTACAGAACTACTGCTATGGTATAATGAATAGATATTGGTCTTGTGGCAGTTGTTGTAGTTGTTCTAATCAATATTTTTATCAGGGTGTAGTGAGCTGACAGTAACCTCACAAGCTGTTTTTACTCCACAATATCTCTTTTTTTAAGATGCATTTCACACATTTGTGGGATTTAGGTTCTGCTTTTGTTTGTGTAATAGGATTTATTATGAACAGATGATCTGGGAGGCTGAGAGAGAGGGAGGGCAGGAGAGGGAGGCAGTGTGGGGTAAGAGAGAGGCGAGAGTTTGTGAGAGAAGGAGGGAGGAGGGAGGCAGGTGGTGTGAGGTAGCTGTGGTAGCGAAGTTGTAGTGTGTGTGCCTGCGCGTCTGTGTGTGTACTCAGCTCCAGATTGGGGTGATCCCTCGTGGGGTTGGGGTCACGGCTCAGTGACCCCAGCTGCTGCAGCTGGCTGCCCCCCTACAGTAGGAGGAGGGGCTGGGGGGGGCTGGGGAAGGAGGAGAGTAGATCAGGTTATTAACACACCGCGCTCTGCATGCACAACAGCTGGTGTCACAGCCTGGGCCACTCTAGCGGAGATAATCAAATCTTCCCCTTCTCTGTCTCTTCCTTGCTCCTTCTCTCTCTCACTCTCTCTCACTCCCCCTCTTCCTGTCCGCTGTCTTTCTTCCTCTCTCTCCCTCTCATTCTCCTTTCTTACCTGCACATACAGAGGTCTTAGCTGAGAGGAAAATTACAGAGGACTTTGATGAGACTGGAGAGTTGGAGTCACACCTGAAGACAGGCTAACAGGGCAGGAATGCTTCACAATGGGGTCCCATCACCTGTGTGTTCTGTTTGAATAGGGCACTATACTCCAAGGCTCTCTCTCTCTCTCTTCCTCACTCCCAATGCAGACTATCCCCTTCTGTGTCTCTTTCAGTCCCTCAGTGCAGATGGCTCATCTGTCACTTCCTTCCTCTCTCTCAGGACTCTCTCTTTCTCCTGTTTCAGGGCTGGCTGTGTGAGCTGCTGCGATGGAAGGAGAGCCCCAGTCCGGAGAACCGCACGCTTTGGGAGAATCTCTGCACAATCCGCAGATTTCTAAGCCTGCCACAGGCTGACAGGGACCTGGTGTATGAGGAGGAGTCTCGACACCACCACAGCGAGAGGCTGCACACTGTACTGCACCTCCCTGACACTGCTCAGGTACAGTACACACTCAAACTGTACACACTGTACTGCACCTCCCTGACACTGCTCAGGCACAGTACACACTCACACTGTACACACTGTACTGCACCTCCCTGACACTGCTCAGGTACAGTACACACTCACACTGTACACACTGTACTGCACCTCCCTGACACTGCTCAGGTACAGTACACACTCACACTGTACACACTGTACTGCACCTCCCTGACACTGCTCAGGTACAGTACACACTCACACTGTACACACTGTACTGCACCTCCCTGACACTGCTCAGGTACAGTACACACTCACACTGTACACACTGTACTGCACCTCCCTGACACTGCTCAGGCACAGTACACACTCACACTGTACACACTGTACTGCACCTCCCTGACACTGCTCAGGTACAGTACACACTCACACTGTACACACTGTACTGCACCTCGCTGACACTGCTCAGGTACAGTACACACTCACACTGTACACACTGTACTGCACCTCCCTGACACTGCTCAGGTACAGTACACACTCACACTGTACACACTGTACTGCACCTCCCTGACACTGCTCAGGTACAGTACACACTCACACTGTACACACTGTACTGCACCTCCCTGACACTGCTCAGGTACAGTACACACTCACACTGTACACACTGTACTGCACCTCCCTGACACTGCTCAGGTACAGTACACACTCACACTGTACACACTGTACTGCACCTCCCTGACACTGCTCAGGTACAGTACACACTGTACTGCACCTCCCTGACACTGCTCAGGTACAGTACACACTCACACTGTACACACTGTACTGCACCTCCCTGACACTGCTCAGGTACAGTACACACTCACACTGTACACACTGTACTGCACCTCCCTGACACTGCTCAGGTACGGTACACACTCACACTGTACACACTGTACTGCACCTCCCTGACACTGCTCAGGTACAGTACACACTCACACTGTACACACTGTACTGCACCTCCCTGACACTGCTCAGGTACGGTACACACTCACACTGTACACACTGTACTGCACCTCCCTGACACTGCTCAGGTACAGTACACACTCACACTGTACACACTGTACTGCACCTCCCTGACACTGCTCAGGCACAGTACACACTCACACTGTACACACTGTACTGCACCTCCCTGACACTGCTCAGGTACAGTACACACTCACACTGTACACACTGTACTGCACCTCGCTGACACTGCTCAGGTACAGTACACACTCACACTGTACACACTGTACTGCACCTCCCTGACACTGCTCAGGTACAGTACACACTCACACTGTACACACTGTACTGCACCTCCCTGACACTGCTCAGGTACAGTACACACTCACACTGTACACACTGTACTGCACCTCCCTGACACTGCTCAGGTACAGTACACACTGTACTGCACCTCCCTGACACTGCTCAGGTACAGTACACACTCACACTGTACACACTGTACTGCACCTCCCTGACACTGCTCAGGTACAGTACACACTCACACTGTACACACTGTACTGCACCTCCCTGACACTGCTCAGGTACGGTACACACTCACACTGTACACACTGTACTGCACCTCCCTGACACTGCTCAGGTACAGTACACACTCACACTGTACACACTGTACTGCACCTCCCTGACACTGCTCAGGTACAGTACACACTCAAACTGTACACACTGTACTGCACCTCCCTGACACTGCTCAGGTACAGTACACACTCACACTGTACACACTGTACTGCACCTCCCTGACACTGCTCAGGTACAGTACACACTCACACTGTACACACTGCACTGCACCTCCCTGGCACTGCTCAGGTACAGTACACACTGTACTGCACCTCCCTGACACTGCTCAGGCACAGTACACACTCACACTGTACACACTGCACTGCACCTCCCTGACACTGCTCAGGCACAGTACACACTCACACTGTACACACTGTACTGCACCTCCCTGACACTGCTCAGGTACAGTACACACTCACACTGTACACACTGTACTGCACCTCCCTGGCACTGCTCAGGTACAGTACACACTCACACTGTACACACTGTACTGCACCTCCCTGACACTGCTCAGGCACAGTACACACTCAAACTGTACACACTGTACTGCACCTCCCTGACACTGCTCAGGTACAGTACACACTCACACTGTACACACTGTACTGCACCTCCCTGACACTGCTCAGGTACAGTACACACTCACACTGTACACACTGTACTGCACCTCCCTGGCACTGCTCAGGTACAGTACACACTCACACTGTACACACTGTACTGCACCTCCCTGACACTGCTCAGGCACAGTACACACTCAAACTGTACACACTGTACTGCACCTCCCTGACACTGCTCAGGTACAGTACACACTCACACTGTACACACTGTACTGCACCTCCCTGACACTGCTCAGGTACAGTACACACTCAAACTGTACACACTGTACTGCACCTCCCTGACACTGCTCAGGTACAGTACACACTCACACTGTACACACTGTACTGCACCTCCCTGACACTGCTCAGGTACAGTACACACTCACACTGTACACACTGCACTGCACCTCCCTGGCACTGCTCAGGTACAGTACACACTGTACTGCACCTCCCTGACACTGCTCAGGCACAGTACACACTCACACTGTACACACTGCACTGCACCTCCCTGACACTGCTCAGGCACAGTACACACTCACACTGTACACACTGTACTGCACCTCCCTGACACTGCTCAGGTACAGTACACACTCACACTGTACACACTGTACTGCACCTCCCTGACACTGCTCAGGTACAGTACACACTCACACTGTACACACTGTACTGCACCTCCCTGACACTGCTCAGGTACAGTACACACTCACACTGTACACACTGTACTGCACCTCCCTGACACTGCTCAGGCACAGTACACACTCACACTGTACACACTGCACTGCACCTCCCTGACACTGCTCAGGTACAGTACACACTCACACTGTACACACTGTACTGCACCTCCCTGACACTGCTCAGGTACAGTACACACTCACACTGTACACACTGTACTGCACCTCCCTGACACTGCTCAGGTACAGTACACACTCACACTGTACACACTGTACTGCACCTCCCTGACACTGCTCAGGTACAGTACACACTCACACTGTACACACTGTACTGCACCTCCCTGACACTGCTCAGGTACAGTACACACTGTACTGCACCTCCCTGACACTGCTCAGGTACAGTACACACTCACACTGTACACACTGTACTGCACCTCCCTGACACTGCTCAGGTACAGTACACACTCACACTGTACACACTGTACTGCACCTCCCTGACACTGCTCAGGTACGGTACACACTCACACTGTACACACTGTACTGCACCTCCCTGACACTGCTCAGGTACAGTACACACTCACACTGTACACACTGTACTGCACCTCCCTGACACTGCTCAGGTACGGTACACACTCACACTGTACACACTGTACTGCACCTCCCTGACACTGCTCAGGTACAGTACACACTCACACTGTACACACTGTACTGCACCTCCCTGACACTGCTCAGGCACAGTACACACTCACACTGTACACACTGTACTGCACCTCCCTGACACTGCTCAGGTACAGTACACACTCACACTGTACACACTGTACTGCACCTCGCTGACACTGCTCAGGTACAGTACACACTCACACTGTACACACTGTACTGCACCTCCCTGACACTGCTCAGGTACAGTACACACTCACACTGTACACACTGTACTGCACCTCCCTGACACTGCTCAGGTACAGTACACACTCACACTGTACACACTGTACTGCACCTCCCTGACACTGCTCAGGTACAGTACACACTGTACTGCACCTCCCTGACACTGCTCAGGTACAGTACACACTCACACTGTACACACTGTACTGCACCTCCCTGACACTGCTCAGGTACAGTACACACTCACACTGTACACACTGTACTGCACCTCCCTGACACTGCTCAGGTACGGTACACACTCACACTGTACACACTGTACTGCACCTCCCTGACACTGCTCAGGTACAGTACACACTCACACTGTACACACTGTACTGCACCTCCCTGACACTGCTCAGGTACAGTACACACTCAAACTGTACACACTGTACTGCACCTCCCTGACACTGCTCAGGTACAGTACACACTCACACTGTACACACTGTACTGCACCTCCCTGACACTGCTCAGGTACAGTACACACTCACACTGTACACACTGCACTGCACCTCCCTGGCACTGCTCAGGTACAGTACACACTGTACTGCACCTCCCTGACACTGCTCAGGCACAGTACACACTCACACTGTACACACTGCACTGCACCTCCCTGACACTGCTCAGGCACAGTACACACTCACACTGTACACACTGTACTGCACCTCCCTGACACTGCTCAGGTACAGTACACACTCACACTGTACACACTGTACTGCACCTCCCTGGCACTGCTCAGGTACAGTACACACTCACACTGTACACACTGTACTGCACCTCCCTGACACTGCTCAGGCACAGTACACACTCAAACTGTACACACTGTACTGCACCTCCCTGACACTGCTCAGGTACAGTACACACTCACACTGTACACACTGTACTGCACCTCCCTGACACTGCTCAGGTACAGTACACACTCACACTGTACACACTGTACTGCACCTCCCTGGCACTGCTCAGGTACAGTACACACTCACACTGTACACACTGTACTGCACCTCCCTGACACTGCTCAGGCACAGTACACACTCAAACTGTACACACTGTACTGCACCTCCCTGACACTGCTCAGGTACAGTACACACTCACACTGTACACACTGTACTGCACCTCCCTGACACTGCTCAGGTACAGTACACACTCAAACTGTACACACTGTACTGCACCTCCCTGACACTGCTCAGGTACAGTACACACTCACACTGTACACACTGTACTGCACCTCCCTGACACTGCTCAGGTACAGTACACACTCACACTGTACACACTGCACTGCACCTCCCTGGCACTGCTCAGGTACAGTACACACTGTACTGCACCTCCCTGACACTGCTCAGGCACAGTACACACTCACACTGTACACACTGCACTGCACCTCCCTGACACTGCTCAGGCACAGTACACACTCACACTGTACACACTGTACTGCACCTCCCTGACACTGCTCAGGTACAGTACACACTCACACTGTACACACTGTACTGCACCTCCCTGACACTGCTCAGGTACAGTACACACTCACACTGTACACACTGTACTGCACCTCCCTGACACTGCTCAGGTACAGTACACACTCACACTGTACACACTGTACTGCACCTCCCTGACACTGCTCAGGCACAGTACACACTCACACTGTACACACTGCACTGCACCTCCCTGACACTGCTCAGGTACAGTACACACTCACACTGTACACACTGTACTGCACCTCCCTGACACTGCTCAGGTACGGTACACACTCACACTGTACACACTGCACTGCACCTCCCTGGCACTGCTCAGGCACAGTACACACTGAATACTGTAATGTACATACTGTACCTCTCCCACACTGTACAAGCAGAATGCTGTACACACTGTCCCACAGCTCCCCCTCTAGATGTGCTTTACATAAAACATTTAACAACCTCTCTTTTCTAAGACATTAAGTGAGCACCTCAATTCTACCCCAATGGGAATATAGACACTAGATATGTCGGTGGGTTCTCACAATGAAATAAGGTACCAAGGCTAGCAATGCCACCCTGGGCTTCTAGTACAGTGTGACTTAGAGAGACAATAAAGAACTTAATTAAGCAAAATAATTAAGGAACGTAGTAGAGCAAACAGACCCTTTAAGCACGCATGCACAGCAGTGAGGTTCACCCTAGAAGACCTCTAGTCCTCTAATAGAGCCCACACACGTAACAGGGGCATTTCCTCCTGTAAACACTTGGAAAAGATTAAGTGAGGGGCATCTTTCAGTGGGAGCCAGGTGCCAGGGCTGTAGCCTTATTTCTGCCCTGGTCGAGCCCGTGCCTTCTGTCTCAGGTGACAAGCTGCCAGGTGTAGCAGACTGGCCCTAGAGGTCCCCTGTCCCGCCAGTCCCGGCCTGGGAGTGCAACAGCTGAAATGCATCTGCATATCAAATAGCTATGCACCACTTGAAAAAAAGAAAAAAGAACAGTTATGGGGTCACCAGCACTCCTCTCTGTCCCTCGGTGGGGTGTCCAGACCCCATAGGCTGCAGTGCACAGAGCCCCAACCCTGTCTAGAGCATGGAGCCAAATCCCATGTTTCACTGCCACTGCGTAAAAAAAACGCCTCTCGTACAGCAGGCGACACAGCCTAGCCATAATTACTGGGACACCAGCCAAACATCCCAGCCCCGGTTTCTCTCTCTCCCTTTCCTTAAGCTTTCTTTTTTTCTTTTTTATGTTTTTAATAAATAAGCATCTTAGGAAGGAAACTGCGGTCGCCCCATTAACACATTCTTCTGTTCCTCTGACACGGAGCCTAGACTGGGGCTGTGAAGGACATAAAGGAGCTAAAAATAAAGTCTCAGGGTGTCCCAGCACCCACTGCACTCAGAGACGCACAGCCCCAGACAGGGACAGAGAGGAGGAGGAGGAGGAAGGATGGGGGTAGCTAGTCACCGAGACATGGGAGAGAGATGGGAATGGCACGAAAGATCTGGAAAGGAAAATTAACAAGAGTTAAGTGTACTCTAGCCTAAGAGTGTGTAAGAAATTGAGTGGACCGATGGAAAGAGAGATGAGGAATAGGGGTTTATTATTTGAGAAGCTGAGCAGTGCAGGGCGGCTGCCGACCTCGTCTGAGCCGAGCCCTGAACCCGTTCGTTGCCGGAGGTTTAGGGGGCCAGGCTCGCAACTCGGCTTCACCGAGCCGGCAAACCCACCCCGTCTCCGAGCGGCTATGTGTGTCGCTTGCCACAGGCCCGTGTAGTTCAGCTCAGCTACTGTACCAAGCGAACATGGAGGTTCACTGCCTCCCCCCTCCTTCCACCTCACTTGTGTTTCTCCCTGGGAATACCCCTCTTTCCTTCCCATTGATCAGGACCCCTCCCCTGCTCATAACCCCCCCCCCCCACAGGCTCCAGCCTGCCTGCCACCACAGCACACACATGGCTCCCAGCTGCCTCGGCACACACAGCACAAGGCGGGACACTGTCACAGAGACGCACAAGTCCACACTGCAATACATGCACAGGTCCCTCCAGCGGGCCCTCAGCCCGCACGGGGCCCTCGCTCGCCCTGCTCTCCGAGAGGGGACGGGCAGGGGCCTCCTGACGCGGCAGAACGGAGCGTGACTCCTACGGACTCCACTCCTCGACTCGAGAAGAGTCCTGCCACTAGACTGTACTACACAACTCCTAACACTTCTATTCTGTTGTGTGAAAGGAATCCTGTGGGATTCGGGTTGTGGTATTTTTTTAGAAAGCTCACAGGAGTGGGAAAAAATCAGAACTTAACCCTGTGCCTGCTCATCTAGGCAGCAGAGACACTTGGTGTTTTATCATTAACTGTGGATATTTTGTATTGGTAACACTTCAGAATAGGACAACCCCTTAAGGTACCTATTACCACTTTACTACTGGAGCACTGCTGGCCAGTCCACACTTTACTACTGGAACACTGCTGGCCAGTCCACACTTTACTACTGGAACACTGCTGGCCAGTCCACACTTTACTACTGGAGCACTGCTGGCCAGTCCACACTTTACTACTGGAACACTGCTGGCCAGTCCACACTTTACTACTGGAACACTGCTGGCCAGTCCACACTTTACTACTGGAACACTGCTGGCCAGTCCACATTTTATTACTGAACACTGATGGCAAGTCCACACTTTACTACTGGAACACTGCTGGCCAGTCCACATTTGATTACTGAACACTGATGGCAAGTCCACACTTTACTACTGGAACACTGCTGGCCAGTCCACATTTGATTACTGAACACTGATGGCAAGTCCACACTTTACTACTGGAACACTGCTGGCCGGTCCACACTTTACTACTGAACACTGCTGGCCAGTCCACACTTTACTACTGGAACACTGCTGGCCAGTCCACATTTTATTACTGAACACTGCTGACCAGTCCACACTTCATTACTGGAAAACTGCTGACCAGTCCACACTTCATTACTGAACACTGCTGGCCAATTCACACTTTATTCCTGAACAGTGCTGGCCAGCTCACACTTTATTCCTGAACACTGCTGGCCAATTCACACTTTATTCCTGAACAGTGCTGGCTAGCTCACACTTTATTCCTGGACACTGCTGACCAGTCCACACTTTTTTCCTGAACAGTGCTGGCCAGTTCACACTTTATTACTGAACACTGCTGTTGTCCATCACTTGTTAATTGGCAATATGTCATTCACAGCTCATGGATCCTGGGTTGGATTACAGGCTGAAGTGTCTTTTGTGTGGAGTTTGCATGTCTCTCTTGTGTAGACATGGGTTTCCTCTGGGTGGTCCTGTTTCTGTTCGCCCTCCAGATGAATGTTGTCTCTGAATTGTGTCCCGGTGTGTGTGTGTGCCCTCCTCTCAGGGCAGTCCTTCCTTGTGCCTGTACAGGGTGCAGCCCCAGACTCTGCCAGTCTGCCAGATCAGGCTCGGGCTCACCATGCCCCACTGTAGGATGAAGGGACTTGGGATAAACAGATCGAAGGATAGAATGTCATTCATCCGTAACACCTGGCTTACAGGTGACTCTTCTTCCAAAGTGTTCCCTTTTTGTCCTACATCTATCACTTTGTTCTTAAAAGGTGTGTCCGATGTCTTAAGTTGCAACTTCTGCAAAGAGAGATATTGGAAGCCAGTCTTTCTGGACTGAGAGTTAAAAGGGCATGGTAGTTCAGGCTGTCAGAACTGCCCTGCGTTATTATAGCTGAGGGACAAAGACTGCTCTGATTCTTTCCTCACTGTAAGACGGACAGCGCAGTGCCCCTTAAGGCATGCTTATCTCAATTCGGACACTCTGTGACCAAGCGAGATCACGCGACTCATCGATACCTTCTGATGCCTGATTTTGCTGATCCTAATCGAAGCTGTGCGGGATTCACCCCTCTTTGCCCTGGAAGCTGGTCTTGCAGTCTCAGCTGTGGTGGATCAAAATATGCGAGCCTGGCTTTAGAGCTGTTTCTGGGGACAGTGTGATCTTCTGCGCTGGGGTGTACTGGGATGCAGAGGGTGGCGGCTCTGTGTGTGGTGAGCGATACTCAGGCTGTGCGTGCAGCAGTGTTCAGGTCAGTGGGTAACACGTGGGTAATCCCAATCTGAGCACAGCCGCTCCTGGAGAGCAGAGCAGCACTGGGCCGATGCCTGGTGTTAATTAGTGATGGGCCATATGGATGTACATGCGGAAAGCAAATTGCATTTCTTCATGAGTGACCTAGCACTGTAAAAATGTTTTACTTATTTATTATTATTTTTTATATTTATGTCTTTTTTTTTTTTAGTCCTGCGCCTCCAAGAGTGCGGTTCTTTGCTAATTTTTCCTCTGAGCCACCCCAGCTCTAATGAATAATTCCGTCATTGTTTGCTCAATCGGACGTGTTGAGTGCTGGTGTTCAGTGCGCTGGGCCCCTCCTCTGTGCATTGAGACCTGGGAGTTTTCCAGTAAAAGCTGCACAAGGAGCGCGCTCCGTCCCTGCGCCCGACCAGAGGGACACCAAGCTGGGACCCTCTCTTCCCCAGCATTTCGGAAGCCCGAAGAGCAGAGCGCTGCAGAGGCTCAGATTTACATTGGAGATGAAGTGACGCGGAACCAGAAAAATGTATTCCACATCATTACGTATTTATCAGCGCGTTAATGGTGTCTCTCCCTCACCCCCACCTCCCCCTCCAGCAGCAGAGCCACCAAACGCCGAGAAACGTTTCTCTTCCGCATCCGTTTTTTTTTTTTTTTTACACTGGAGCCGGAATGCTGAAAATGTAGGATTTACAGTACGGAAAAACTCTGCGGAACAATGTAGGTTTCTCTGAAGAGCCTCAGTTTTGATTCGTCAAAATCGGCATTAGAGAAAATATTCTGAAGCGTCTCTAAGAAACCCAGCTCAGCCTGGCTGGCTCTGCCCGCAGTGCTGCACGCTACTGATGTCCTCATCCCCGCGCTGCAAGCCATGAATTTAAAAAGAACACATGGACACACAAGTACAGCAGTACCGAGGCAGAAGTTGGGAGCTATGTCTCTGTGCCTCATGATCACGTCATCCTCAATTGATGCTAAAATCTCATTTTCCGAAAAGTTAATAGGCACGGCTTGCAGCACACCACAAGCGAAATCGGCTTGGCGTGGCGTCTGCGCTGCAGCCTGGCAGCCCCTCGGAGACAGACGGAGCCACCTGGCGAGGCCTGTCCAGACCCCCAGAAGCTGCCGGACCCCCGCCTCCAGTCCGCTCCCGGACCGGCGCGCAGACAGCCCCGCTCCGAAGCTTTGTTCCTCATCAGGGGAAAAGCGTGCCCCACGCGTTGCTCCGAGGTCGTTTTGGACCTGCTGGTGTCGCTCTGGGGACGAGCCGCGTCACGCACCACGTGCACGGAACCTCCCAGTGGTGTTCAGCTCCTCTCGCCCACCTTTCTCCAACTCTCTTTGGAACCAAGAGGAGAGCACACTTCCCTCCCAGAGCAAACATTTAGTCAGTCTGTCCTTCATTCCTGATCTGCAGAAAATCCTTCTGGAGAGGAAAGCCTCCAGAGCCTTTTCACTTGATTTTTTTATTGCGTTTTGGGGGATCCACAGGCTGTGTGTGAGGTCCCCAGGTTCCCCAGAGGGCAGTGGGAGGAACATCAAAGGCCACAAGGACACGGAAGGAGGCATCGAACTTGAGCCGATTCCTCCTTCTCCCAACCTCTCTCCCTCTCTCTTTCCTTCCCTGTCTTCCTTCTCTCCCTCTCTCTTTCCTTCCCTCCCTTGCCCTCTCTCCCTCTTCCCTCTCTCACGCAAGCCCCTGTTCCTCCAGACTGCTGTTTGTTTCTCAAAGACATAAAAAAAGATAATAAGCAGAGACAGAGATGGAGAGAGGGAGAGGGAAAAAAGACAAGCCTACACATTTCCTGCTAGTGCTAGCCTTACCAGCCCCCAGAAGAGAAATTAGAAATATTTCATGGTCTGGCCTGACCTCAATATTATTTGAAAAATACCCTGTTATTATTGAAGGAAAAAAAGAATTACTATTATCTTTATGTGGGTCCTTTAATTTTAATGTACCACAGATTTATAGTTTAGCATACCAGAGCTTAGGCATTGAGCACTCCACCCTGGTAATAAACCAGCTCAGCTCACTCAGTCCTGATAGCTGGCTGGGAGATGTCTCACCTTCCAGCAGGACTCTCACTCCTCCTCTCCCTCTCTCCGTCCTCCTCCGGCCCCTCCGAAACCCCCCCCCTCCCTTCTTCAAATTGGCAGATTGTGGTTCACGTTCATTGTAGGTTTTTCTAGGCGAGCCCAGTCTCTGCACCCTAGTTGACCAGTGACAACGGTGCTGCTCTCCTGCCCTCAGCCCTGGACAGGCCTCTGTCATGGAGGTGCTTTAGACTGTTGGCGCCTCAGGCCAGCGCCCCGCGGCCCTGCCAACTGGCGCGATTGAATAAACCAAGCAGAGCGCAAGCGGGACGCGTGTGACTTTAAACTCGCCTTTGCCAACTGCTCTCCCAGTGCGAGATGTGTGGCGGTCTGGGATGGATAATCTTTCCTTTTCTGGGCCGGTCTGTGTTCTTGATGAAGAATTAGCAGTAAAGATCAATGAGCAAATGAGTCATGATGTGTTACCCTTACACCAAGATTTCTCTGACGCACACACACACACACGCAGCGCAGTTTTAAACTGCTGCATAAATCTTTCCAAATCATCTGAGCTGCAAATGTATCTTGTTTAAACCCGCCTTTTAAATTTATTAGGATTTTTTTAACGGCCTTCACCCAAAAAACTGGCTTGACACGCTCCGTGAATAATGGCCCGTGTGTGTGATTTGGGTCGAGCTGCTCAGGCTTTCCCATTGTTCGTGCGGATCCGGTCTGCACTGTGAAGGCCCGAGCCAGGCGCGCTGACGGCTCTGTGTCCTTGTCTTTCCGTGCAGGCGCTGCACAGGCAGCCCTCCCAGCCCATGAAGGACACCTCCCCGATGCGCGAGGACCCCGTGCAGGTGGCGTTGCCAAGCGCCGGGGAGGAGGGGGGCATGGTCGGCGGCGGAGGAGGAGCCGGGGGCGCGGGCGGCGGGAGCAAGAAACCGCGGTCGCGCACCAAGATCTCGCTGGAGGCGCTGGGCATCCTGCAGAGCTTCATCCACGACGTGGGCCTGTACCCCGACCAGGAGGCCATCCACACGCTGTCGGCCCAGCTGGACCTGCCCAAGCACACGATCATCAAGTTCTTTCAGAACCAGCGCTACCACGTCAAGCACCACGGCAAGCTGAAGGAGCACGCGGGCGCGGGGGGCGTGGACGTCTCGGAGTACCGCGATGAGGAGCTGCTGTCCGGCTCCGAGGACACCGAGTCCAGTGAGGACGGCCCCGAGGACGTATACAGCCTGGACACCACGCCCGACGACGCCAAGGACAAGGGACACCCCCCTCCAGCACGCCCCAACTCCCTGCCCCCCTGCAACACCTCCCCCAGTCCCAGGGACACCACGGAGCAGCAGAGATAATACCCCACACCTTCGACACACAGGGGGGAGGGAGGGGACTGCACCCCAGTCCCAGAAGCTGAGAGAACGAGAGCGATGGGGAGGGGGTGCTGGGAGTCCAAACAGAGAGTAAACACCGAGGCTGAGCATCCTGCCCTGCATTGACCGAGAAGAGGGCAGCCACACCAACATGATACCTCAGACGCTTAAAGATAGGGATGAGCCACATGGAAAATACGACAGGGAACAAGTCAGAGTGTATGAGAGAGAGAGAGAGAGCAGCTGCAACAGAAATAGTAGCGTTACACGGAGAGGCAGGAGGGAGAGGGGCTGAGGGGAAATCGAGCATTCCACAGATTCGGAGATGGAGATGCACGATGATGCAGGCTGGGGGGGGGGGGGGGGTATGTCTGACACGACACGAGCCAATCAGCATCTCCTGTCCCCTGCAGCTCCCGCCCTTTCTGCAAGGAGGAGTCAATCTCTGTGGCAGCTGTCACCAAACCAAGGGTCCGGCCCGCCCATTTCACACCAGCCTCTGATTGGCTATCCCAGCTTTTGAGGGTCACCTGGGACGTAACTGACCAGGAGAAGCCAGGATCTCAGTGTAGGCAGGAAGTCAGCACAGCCAATCATAATTTAGGAGCCCATTATTCTTTTCCTTTCATACTGTAGCTAGAGGGGTGAGAGGGAATAGCTGTCAGTCTTATACTAGCAAAAGAAGACTTCATCGAGGCAGAGATATTCTCCTGTTTTAAAGGAACACTGATTGTGCAAGACATTTTGAGGCGGCTGCTTCCTACTTCTGCTCCAAGACATCGGCCCTCTTGGGTGCTGCTGTTTTCCCAGTGAAGAGGCACCTCAATGTTTCTGAGCTTCACTTTCCTTCCCCAAAATTATTGTTTTAAAAACTCTAAGGAACAATGAAAAATTATATGACTTTGATATCTTTGATATCACTGCTGCTCCATTGCTCTCTGAAGACTCCAGTCACAGCGCCTGGTCATTGTGATCAGTACACCAATGCAACAGTACCCCAGTAATGTGCTACCCCTTTACTTCCTTACTTCACTATCATTCTCATCCATGAGGCAGCATCTCACCTGGCAGCTCCCTGCCCCAGGCCTCACTTACTGCCCCAGGCCTCATGTCCAGCTCCCTGCCCCAGGCCTCACTTCCTGTCCCGGGCGTCATGTCCAGCTCCCTGCCCCAGGCCTCACTCCCTGCCCCAGTCCTCACTCCCGGGCCTCATGTCCAGCTCCCTGCCCCAGGCCTCACTTACTGCCCCAGGCCTCACTCCCAGCCTCATGTCCAGCTCCCTGCCCTGGGCCTACTGCTCTGCCCCACCCCAGTCCTCCCTTACTGTCCCAGGCCTCACTCCCGGCCTCATGTCCAGCTCCCTGCCCTGGGCCTACTGCTCTGCCCCACCCCAGTCCTCCCTTACTGCCCCAGGCCTCACTCCCTGCCTCAGATCCTGCTCCCGGCCCTGTGCCTCACTCCTTGCCTCCGGCCTCACTGTCTGCACCCTACAGCTACAGCTCTGCTTCCCCGGAAAACCGTCCCGTCCCCCTCTCTTCCTCCCTCCCTTCTCCAGCCCAACTGTGGGCACAGTGAGACAAAGACCTCTCTTTCAAGTTCACCATTTTAGATTCCAATATAGCTTTACTGGCATGACAAGGTTGTGCGCATTTTGCCAAAGCATTCTTTCTCTCTCTCTCTCTCTTATTGTGATCCACATTTGGCTCGGTCTGCTCTCTGCCACTTAACAAATTAAACAAAATATATCCAGGAAAAGAAACAAGACACATGAAAAACTGGAGCCAGCGAAGGGGACCAGTACAGTAACCGTGCATGGCAGGACAGGAGAACTTGTACAAGCCAGCGGTTTGGATCTGCAGACTGCGAGGGGGTGAGCCTCCTTAGTGAGGCACGTAGAGCAGCTCTCCTTACAAGCCCAGTCAGGGTACATGTGGGGTTTCCTCCTCTTCCTGACGTGACCCAGTTTAGTACACACAGAAAAGTTCTCTGCTTCGCACTGCCTGTGTGGTTGTGCAGGAGAGCCAGCATGCTCTGCTCAGAGGCAGCGAGCAGAGGCCACAGCTGCACCCAGGATCAGGCCTCCCCTGCAAGGCTGGAAGCGAGGTCAGTGCAGAATCCCTGACCCCCCCCACAGTCCGCACTTCGCTCCTGATCCCTATTTATTTCCGTCTTTATCCTCGATTATTATTATTATTATTTTTATTATTATTGTCGTCGTTTTTATTATTATTGCCGTTGATGATGTTATTTTTATTTCGATGTGTCCCAGTGGCTTCCTGTCTGGTGTCTGGTGGCTTTGCTGGACATAAATGAGGTATTTTAAGAAAAAAAACTCAATCACCACTGCCAGAAGGAAAGGCAGAAAAGGATTGTTACTGAAAAAAAAGACTAATATTCTGTATATTCATTCCAACAAATTTCATCTATCTTTCCAAAGAGAACAGAATGCACCGGTTGCTATTTAGAAGATGAAAGATTTATCCAAAAAATGCAACTTGAACTTGACGATACTTTGCCAAGCCTGTTAAAAGAGATGGGTCTCTTTTCTCTTTCTAAATAATAAAAATAAATATAACTGGAAGTTTGTTTACTGGCCTGGAGACTGTAGCAATCTCTGTGTCATTCCAGTTGCTATGGCCATAACAGGTACTCTATTAGCCTCAATCTCTATCCCTGTGTCCATCCAGTAGCTGTGCCTGTCGGAGTCACTCCATCAGGGATATCGATCTCGATCCCTGTGTTGATCCAGTAGCTGTGCCTGACAGAGTCACTCCATCAGGGATATCGATCTCGATCTCTGTGTTGGTCCAGTAGCTGTGCCTGACAGAGTCACTCCATCAGGGATATCGATCTCGATCTCTGTGTTGGTCCAGTAGCTGTGCCTGACAGAGTCACTCCATCAGGGATATCGATCTCGATCTCTGTGTTGGTCCAGTAGCTGTGCCTGACAGAGTCACTCCATCAGGGATATCGATCTCAATCTCTGTGTTGATCCAGTAGCTGTGCCTGACGGAGTCACTCCATCAGGAATATCGATCTCGATCTCTGTGTTGATCCAGTAGCTGTGCCTGTCAGTCACTCCATCAGGGATATCGATCTCGATCCCTGTGTTGATCCAGTAGCTGTGCCTGTCGGAGTCACTCCATCAGGGATATCGATCTCGATCTCTGTGTTGGTCCAGTAGCTGTGCCTGTCGGAGTCACTCTATCAGGGATATCGATCTCGATCTCTGTGTTGGTCCAGTAGCTGTGCCTGACGGAGTCACTCCATCAGGGATATCGATCTCGATCTCTGTGTTGGTCCAGTAGCTGTGCCTGTCAGTCACTCCATCAGGGATATCGATCTCGATCTCTGTGTTGGTCCAGTAGCTGTGCCTGACGGAGTCACTCCATCAGGGATATCGATCTCGATCTCTGTGTTGGTCCAGTAGCTGTGCCTGTTGGAGTCACTCTATCAGGGATATCGATCTCGATCTCTGTGTTGGTCCAGTAGCTGTGCCTGACGGAGTCACTCCATCAGGGATATCGATCTCGATCTCTGTGTTGATCCAGTAGCTGTGCCTGTCAGTCACTCCATCAGGGATATCGATCTCGATCTCTGTGTTGATCCAGTAGCTGTGCCTGACGGAGTCACTCTATCAGGGATATCGATCTCTGTGTTGATCCAGTAGCTGTGCCTGTCAGTCATTCCATCAGGGATATCGATCTCGATCTCTGTGTTGGTCCGGTAGCCGTGCCTGTTGGGGTTATTTCACCAGACAGCTCAGTCTATTTTTTATTTAAAGATGTTAAAATGAAGGAGATCTTGCTTCATGCACAATAATTATCTTTTGGTCTTGTACTTCATACTATCCTAGCCCTACCAAGGAGAATGTTTCCCGGGCACTGGATGTGGTTTGAAACAACTTTTGCCTATTTCTCATGTGGACCTGCGCCTTAGTTCTGAGCCGATCCCTGTGGTGCTCCTGCACAGCTCTGATGAAGAGGAACGGGGGCCTGTGCTCTGTAGGATGTTATTGCTGGAGCTACTGCTGCTAATATCCTGGCTCCTAGGGCTTCAGCTTGGAATGGACTTTCCATGTATATCCAGCTGTGCAGTTGTGCAGCTGAGTGACCACTTGTGAGTCCAGTGTGCAGGTAGTACGTGTGTTCTTGTTTAATGTGAATATTCCCAGAGACAGGCTGGTCCAGACAGGTCTACTGCTCTCTGGTGTTTAATAATGAAATAGCCAGCTGGTCTCTTCAGGACACTTTTCTCCAAGAAATTCTGAAAAGCTGAATTTCGTGTTTGAAAGCCCACGCTTTCATTGTCATTATCTACATTAACTCACCGGAACAGAGCGAGGTTTTGCCCATGATCCTGCCATCATTTGACCATGCTGGTTTCCAGTCTTGTGAACTCACAAGATCGAGCAGTATGCATGTATTGGACGTTTACATTTCTCCATTGGTTCTGGGTGCACTGTGCCTCTTCCTATCAGGTGTGGAATGCCTACCTGTGACAAGCCCCAAGGGACTTTGGAAATACTTAGAGACAGTTATTGAGGGGAAAGTGGTATCATCTGGCAAAGAGAGTAGCAGGAGGGCCCTGCCTGTCTTCTCATTCTCAGAAAGCTCCCCCACTGTTGTTCTCAGACAGCCAAACCTCCCATTACCTGCACAGCTGGCCTCCCGCAAACTGCACTTACACCTGCCACTCAAAATTCACATAAGCGAGACTCGTGAGGCCCTTCATTACAACTGCAGCTCCGCGGTCACCCCTGACCCCCCCCAGTGGTGCCCACCACTCAGCAGACAAACTGCTCTGATGAGCGCTGATGCCCCCTCTTTAAGGGGCTCAGTTCTGAAGCTTTCTGCAGCTCTGGGGGAGCACGGCGAGGCACGAGCAAGCACTGTGAAGAATGGGGAATCAGAGAGGCATTGTGGGGAAACGGGAGGCCTTTGGAGACACCCTGACTAGCAGGGGGATTATTCAGGGCCTCTCCTTCCAGTGTGGCATCCCATCCTGGACTTTTCCAAACCCACCTCGTGATCTTGAGGAGACCAGGGATCGCGTCGGGCATAATCGGTCTCCCGTGCTGATGAGCAATTCATTTTCTCATGTTTATGCAGGAATCAGTTTCTTCCCACCTGGGAAAGGATAAATGTAGCCGTCTATTTTCTCCCACGGCATGTCTTTGACCTCCAGCAGGGGGTCAATTCCTCCGCGCAGTGTTAACGCAGTAACTGAGGCGCTGGTTGAGCAAGGGATCGCTTCGTCTCCGGTACTGCACAGAGTAAAACAAGGAAAACAGCACAGTTCCGCAAAGTAACCTGGATTAATTTACAGCTGTGATTAATCCTTCTTTCCAAGATAGAAATGTTGAAAACAGGGTTGTGCAGTCCTGGTCCTGGACAGCTACAGTATTTAAAGGTCTCACTGATTCATCAGTCACTATATACTTGGAATATGGGGTCATTCTGACCATTTAAGTCCAGTAGTCATGTGGGTCAAGGAAGGCCTCCAGTTAAACAGTAATCAGAGTTTGTAGCCCTGGTGGTACAAGAGTCAATGGGTTGTTAAGAAAAATTGCCAGTGAATGGAAAGAGCCAGAGGAGGGGTCAGAGGTTAAGGGGTCAGTCCAGTGCTGGGATGTCCAGTTCAGTTCCCGGAAGGGCGCATAGTGCTTAGTCTTCATTGTCCCTGAGCTCTCCCTTGCCTGATTGCTCTAAAACAGCCAAAGTTTCTTGCCAGTCCTGAAAAGGTTCTAGAAGCCGCATCCCTCACCCTGCCTGCGTCTCTCCAATCAACTCCAGAATGCCTTGGAAAGATATTAAACATGTAACGAGATCCGCTCAGGACTGAGGGCGTGTTCCCCAACCCGCCTGACCTGCGCTGCAGCGTCCTCTTCTGCCAGGAATGTTTTGTGATAAATAACAATAACTAGAATCCCGGCTCTGGGGAAATGCGTGTGAGGGCACTCCAGCAGTGGAAGCTGGAGCTGTCCGTGCAGCGATCGGAGACAGGAATAGGGGTATTCCCAGGGCAGAGGGAATTATTCTCAGTACTGGTCCTGCCTCCCTGCTGCTCTCATTCCTCAGGACAGGGGGGCAGCACTGCTGCGGTCATCACTATGTCTGTATGGGTAGGGTCCCGGTTTTCCGCTTGTGCCGGTCATCGGGGGGTCTGTGGCGGGTTGTCGGGCGAGTCAGGAGGGGGCTGTGGCCGTGGTGTGGCCCCCTTCACAGCGCCATCGGGGAGTATAAACCCCCAGACCCCCGCCCGGTCCCCAGGGGCTGCGGACGTCCAGGACAGTGTGGAATCCAGGAGGGCTGCCTTCTTGTCCCACGGGTGTCGCAGGTTCTCCCATCAAGCCCCCGGATTCCCTCCCCAGCCCGCTGCCACTCCACCGGTCCACCGATCACTCCAGCACAGCTGCATTTTGATCCAGCTGTTTATTTTGTATTTATTTTTAATGGTTGCGATGCATTTACAGGCCAGCCTCATCAATCAAAAGGAGCCCGATCACCCATACGTCCGTTCAGAGTCAGGGTCGCGCAGGGAGTGAACACATTCCCCAAAGATCTGTCCAGACTGTCAGCCTAATCTACCGTGCAGAAAAATTAATTACAACTCACGGTGACTCACAGGGGCCTTTGCTTTAAGCCTGGATTCCTTCCAGTGTGACAGCAGCAATTTCCCATCATATACCCTGTGTGTTAAAACACAAATGGCGTGGAAATGTCATTTGATTGGTGCATTTATATTTACAAATCGGAGACCGGCAAGTCACCTGTGGCTTCATGTCCTGTTGCTTTATTCGGTCTTGGAGGTTTTGACACGGAAACTTCTTTAGTGAAGCTGCAAGAGAACACGTTGAGTGCAGCAGAAAGATGAATCGATGCAGCACTGCGGCTGTGGAGCCGCCTCAGTTGTGCAGCCTAGGCAGCCCAGACTTTTTGTTTTCTTTTTGCTGTTCGGCCCAGAATTAGCCTCTGCCTCTTCCCTTGAAATAGTGATGCCGTTCTCCACTCAGGACTCCTCACAGTAAAAGTACAGTGGAAAATGGGAAAAAGTATTAAAGCTCGTTTAAAAACAGGACTGCTAGTATTCAAGCCCGAATAGCACAGCAGATGCAATCCTGGAAGCTCGGGACTGATGGTCCAGAGGAATCCAGAGAAATGTGCGGAACTGGTTTAGAAATGAAGGACACAGAGCTTTCGTCCTAATGCTCTGTACCAGGGATCTCCAAGCCTGGATCTGGAGAGCCCCAGTCCAGCGGCTTTTGTAGGTCACCATTAAAACACCAGTTGACCTCTGAGGATTCCATTGCGATCAATTAATTGATTACTTAAATTAAATAATTTAGTGATAACTTAGCACTCTTCAAGGAACCAGGAACCAGAATCCTCTTAATTGAACAGATGAATCCTTTGTTGTTCGCTATCTTTAGAAACAGGTGACCTATGAGCCTAACTGGACTGCGGCTCTCCAGGACCTGGGTTAGACTCTCCTGCAGATGAGCAGTCTGAGTCTGGACTACTGGAATGACTATTAAAACTGAAATAATCATGAGAGACAGAAAGTAAAACTGCATTTATGTA
Organism: Lepisosteus platostomus; assembly: GCF_059453375.1. Classification (NCBI taxonomy): domain Eukaryota; kingdom Metazoa; phylum Chordata; class Actinopteri; order Semionotiformes; family Lepisosteidae; genus Lepisosteus; species Lepisosteus platostomus. Next base: position 34,739,075 of record NC_142624.1, read on the forward strand.
CAACAGATATTACGTTACTTAGCAGTCCTTGATGTGTTTCACCTTATTTCAGGGTTCCTGGAGGGCCTTGTGTCTTCTGGTTTGTGTTCCAATCTAAACAGTCAATTAAACAATTAACCTAAGTATTTCCTCATTTACCCATATGTAGGATTTTCTTTTTTCTTTTACAGTCGATTACTCAAAACATGTAAGGTCTTTTACAGTCGATTACTCAAAACATTCACTTTAGTAATGGTACAGTTAGCTACAAATCGTCGCGGATCCAAGTTAGAAATGTTACAATTATGCAGTTAATTCCACTAATTTGGTGGAACAGCGGCTGAATAGTGTGTCTAGTGAGAGGAGATTGGACAGAAAGGCATGGCCGGTGACAGATGATTGGACAGAAAGGCATGGCCGGTGACAGGTGATTGGACAGAGTAATGTGGAGGGGTGACAGGTGATTGGGCAGAATAACATGGGGAGTGAGGCAGGGTTGGACAGAATAGTGTGGGAAGTGATGGGGGACTTGAGGAAATTGAGACCATCTGACTACTGGACCTGAAGAATCCTGATGTCTCTGAGCCACAGACAATCACATACAGTATATGAATACTGAGCCGAGCCCTTTTAAGGTTCGTGACAGTTTTGATCAGGATTGCCACTCGGGTGTCTTGTGTGTTGATTTGTAATGTTGAAATACAGTTTTTTTCCAGTTCCAACAGCATGACTGGCCTGTTCTGAACAGGCTGGGTCAATGCAGTCCACACAGCAGATCTAAGAAGTTGAAGTTGGTTTTTGGGGCAGGAGCAGGGCCAGGGGCAGAATTTTAATTTCCTTGTAGTGCCTCTCAACAAAGCACAATATTCCTCCTCCTTTCGTGAGATGACAATTAAATTGCATCTTTTTTAATTGTAATGAACATCATCATCATCAATTATCAACAATGTGAATGGGGATTTAATATGTTTGGAATGGTCCTTTCTTTCTCCATGTAAATCAATCTCATCTTTGTTATCACTAAGTGATAATTAATTTTTAACTTATGTGCATTGTTAGGCTCTTAGATTGTTTTTTTTTGTCATTGTTGTTTAAACTGAAATGCATTCATTGTTGTTGTTGTTTAAACTGAAATGCATTCAATAATAAAAGCAGAAGTTGACCAATAGTATTTTGTCTTTTTCTGTCATTTTTCATTCTGGGTAGAAAATCATCTCGCTCAGCACTGCTCTTTCTTCTGGACTGTGAAATGGGACATCTTGCCGTATTAGCTTCTCCTCGCTGGATCAGGGTTTAAAATACTTGGTTCATAAAATCCAGTAATTTGTAGGATTCTAGTCCCATCTGATCTCTCAAAATATTACCAATCTAATTGAATGAGTCTAGATCTGCTTTTAAAAGAAGTTTTTAAAAGCAACTGAAAGTTGCACATTTCAACTTAAAGAGTCTAAAAGCTTACCTTAAATTTCAAATATCGGACAAAACAAAAGGTGTCATACACTCTAAGGAAGATGCCAAGTTCTTGCAAGTTATCAACTTTGAAAATCTTCTTTAGGTATTTACAGTGCATACAGCACTTTATTATTAGAGCAGAACATATAGATTCAGAATTTATGGCTATAAATCACTTTTACAAATGCCCATGTTTAAAAATATGGATGGATTGCACATACTGTATGTTGCTTATTAGAAAGACCTCAGTCCTTCACAGCTATAATCGTGTCAGTGAAAAGAAAATGAAAACTTAATTTCCCAAAGTGTTTAAAAATTCAGGTGCTTGTAAGGCCACAGACTTGTATTCTTGTAGTTCACATATTCATGCCAACGCAAGTTTTCAAATAGTTTCTGATTAATAAAATCTGAACTGAACTGATTAAAAAAAAGTCATTTTTTGAGGCCATTTGATATTGCTTCATTTTGACATACAGTACTTGTATTGATCATAATACTGACACATCATTTATGTAAGGAGTAGTACTTACTGTAGAAATTGATCACTTTTTCCATTAAGTCAAATAATCAAAGCGATTAAGGGAGTGAGGAGTTTCAAGTTTCAAGTTTATTGTCATTACACTCATATACATGGTATATGGTATATTGAAATGCTATTTAGCTAGCTCTCGGAAATAAGTAGTACAAAGAGAAAAAAAACAACAACAACAATACAATTGTGTAGCAAAAGAAAGACAGAGACAACAGGCAGTGTGCAAAAAACAACAACAGACGATGTGCAAAAAAAACAACAACAGGCAATGTGCAAAAAAACAAATACAGGCAATGTGCAAAAAACAACAACAGGCAATGTGCAAAAAACAACAACAGACGATGTGCAAAACAACAAAAAAAGTAACAGGTTATGTGCAAAAATATGCATCAACAGAATAAAATAAAGGGATGGAAATTATGGGGAGTGAGCTTTTGACATGTATGGTAGAGGTAGATTTTCAATGTGTGTTTGGGTTTTTGGTAAGAAAGAAAGGAAGAAGGCACTGTGAGGTTCAGATCACAGTGAGAGGTGAGAGTGAGAGTGAGAGAGGCTGGGAATTTAACAGTTTGATAGTGCGGGGGTAAAAACTGCCCCCCCGCAATCAAACTGAGGAGATGGAGCCGCTAGGCATTGTGGGAGCTTCCTTTGACACCCCTGACCTAGACGAAAGTCAGACCACAGTTCCGGACACTTGTCATCGCTGAACAGGGAAAAAAGTTCTGCAAGTGGGACTCCTTGGTGGTGTCTTCACTGCAGGATTTCATTTACTGTGTATAATAGCTTTGGGCTGGTTTGAGCAATATTACTGCGGAGAGAAACTCAGCTGTGTATGCAAAACAGATCCTTCCTAGAAGATTTATTTATGAACCTGGGTCACATTTTAAATACAGTAAATATTATGCTGTGTGTGCAAAACCCAAAGAGCTCCTAAACGTATTAGTTGTGTAGCTTCCCATGCTGCACTGCTCTCATTTTCCACAGGAGGAGCGAGACAGAGCAGAACGACTAGAAGATGAGTACCTGACTGCCAGCTTAACCTGCACCCCCAGTACTCCTGACATGCTCCTCACACACTACTCACATACTCCTGACATACTCCTAACATACAGTACTTCTCACATGCTCCTCACATACTCCTAACATACTACTCACATACTCCTGACATACGCCTAACATACAGTACTTCTCACATGCTCCTCACATACTACTCACTTACTCCTGACGTACTCCTAACATACAGTACTTCTTACATACTCCTGACACACTACTCACATACTTCTGACATACGCCTAACATACAGTACTTCTCACATGCTCCTCACATACTACTCACTTACTCCTGACATACTCCTAACATACAGTACTTCTCACATGCTCCTCACATACTACTCACTTACTCCTGACATACTCCTAACATACAGGACTTCTCACATACTCCTGACACACTACTCACATACTCCTGAGATACTCCTAACATACAGTACTTCTCACATGCTCCTCACATACTCCTAACATACTACTCACTTACTCCTGACATACTCCTAACATACAGTACTTCTTAAATACTCCTGACACACTACTCATGTACTCCTGACATACTCCTAACATACAGTACTTCTCACATGCTCCTTACATACTCCTAACATAATACTCACTTACTCCTGACGTACTCCTAACATACAGTACTTCTTAAATACTCCTGACACACTACTCATGTACTCCTGACATACTCCTAACATACAGTACTTCTCACATGCTCCTTACATACTCCTAACATAATACTCACTTACTCCTGACATACTCGTAACAGGGAGTACTTCTCACATACTCCTAGTATACTACTCACATACTCCTGACATATAATACTTCTCAAATGCTCCTCACATACTCCTGACAAAGAAACAAATTAGGTATAAAACTTTTTTACAAAAAAGGAGCATGTAGTTTCCAATACATAACAGTGCAGGAACTGAAAACTCAAATAGGTCAAGTTTGGGGGTTACTAAGTACACGAGCACTCATCCAGATCGGAAACCAGAGGACACTGGGGTAAAGAGGAACAGAACTGGGCAGCCCCGCTGAAAGTGGGATTTTCCAGCCCTGGTCCTGTGGGGCACCTGGGTACTCTGCTTTTCACAGCAGCCCAGATCTCAGCCTCATTACAGCGGCTGGATCAACTAGTCAAGATGAGCACCGGACGGACGTCTGGCTTAAAGCACAGGTCCTACTGTCTGTTCTCCCTGTCTCCACCCAGAAGACCACCGCTCCTCTCCCAGCCCACCTGCAGGGCCTTCTGTCTCCCAGCCGTCTGAGGGCTCCCGCACTCCCGCCAGGAGAGGAGGCGCAGACAGGAGGAGCAGTGTGCCTCTGCTCTAGACTAGAACGCAGAGTGGTCGAGATCGAGATCGGGATCAAGAGGGAGATTGGCATCCCAATCCCAGACCTTCCCCCGGTAGAGCTCAGCCTCTGCTCTTTTTCTATCTTCTCAGGACCCGGGATAAAGGGCTTCATGGCCATTTCATTCCCTGCGCTGTTCTGAGGATCGCAAAAGACACGCCAAGTTGTGGTGGGGTGGCCAGGCCTGGAAGAAGGAAAAGCCTCTGTAGGATCTGTCTGTGTGCGAGTCTGAATCAACAAAGCTCAGGATGGGGGATTGATTGATTGATTGATTGATTGATTGATTGATTGATTCTCCTCTTGCTCGTCACCTTCTCTGCCGTGCCTCGGTTCTCCAGTCTCCCCTTCAGCCCCTTTCCTCCCAGCGACTCGGTTTGTTTAATACTGGGCTGATAAGGATCTGCTCAGTGACGGATGTCTTTGTGGGACTGCATTCCTGGGGAGTGGAATGAATCCGAAGAGCCACTCTTTCCTGCCCTGGGGGCTCGGGGAGGGGAGATCAGCTGCAGTTCATCAGCCTCAGCGCCTAGGAGAGTCAGCAGCGCTGGGCTGAGCTGGGCTGAGCAGGGCTGAGCAGCGCAGGGTCACACACTGGGCCTGCTGGAACCTGGCAGAGAGAGGGAGGTAAGTAACCAGGCCGGGGAAGGAGAGCAGAGAGACTGGAGAGGCACAGGGGAGCTTGAAGGGCACAGCGAAGGGCTCGGCACAGGGCAGGGGGGCGTGGCGGAGCCGAGCTGGAGCGGGCCAGGGGAAGCATCTCTCCCACCCCAGTGCCACCACCGCCGCCACTGCCACTGTCACCACCCCCTCGCTGTGCTCCTCCCTCTCCAGGCTCCCCTGTAAATATTGTCTGTTTATAATTAAAAACCACAAACGACTGCATGTCAGGAAACTTTTGGAGCCCATATGGCCATGGTTTAACGGACACAATAAAAGGCATCATTGTGCTGCAGGCCGGAGCTCCTGAATGGAGGAGGACCCAGTGTCGCTGCTCGCCCTGCTCCCTCTGTGAGGCCCCCCTCCCAGCTCTCTCCCAGAGGTGCTCCCAGAGGTGCTCCCAGAGGTGCTTCCAGAGGTGCTCCCAGCTCTGCTCCCAGAGGTGCTCCCAGAGGTGCTTCCAGAGGTGCTCCCAGCTCTGCTCCCAGAGGTGCTTCCAGAGGTGCTCCCAGAGGTGCTCCCAGAGGTGCTTCCAGAGGTGCTCCCAGCTCTGCTCCCAGCTCTGCTCCCAGAGGTGCTCCCAGCTCTGCTCCCAGCTCTGCTCCCAGAGGTGCTCCCGGCTCTGCTCCCAGAGGTGCTCCCAGCTCTGCTCCCAGAGGTTCTCCCAGCTCTGCACCCAGAGGTTCTCCCAGCTCTGCTCCCAGCTCTGCTCCCAGCTCTGCTCCCAGAGGTGCTTCCAGAGGTGCTCCCAGCTCTGCTCCCAGCTCTGCTCCCAGAGGTGGGGAGGCTGGACAGGGACTCAGACACTCTGAGAGCAGCGGCGCAGAAGCGCTGATCTGATGAGTCAAAGACGGAGGTGTCATCACTAACGCGCCGTCCCTCTGTCCTGCGCTGCTGTCCAGGGCATGAAGAGAGGGCAGACAGGGGACGTGTGGACAGAGACACACAGGAGGGAGAGAAGGTGTGAGGTGGACAGAGAGTGACAGAAGGACACAGAGAGAGAGGACGGGGGACGGACAGACAGGACAGGAGACAGAGAGGGACAGAGAGAGGGGACAGAGGGGTAGAGAGAGTGTTTTGGGAACACTTTTCCATGTGGATCCTGTCAATAAAATGCTGTGAACTAGAAACGTCATTGAATTTGAAACTGGAACGCGGAACAGAGAGCCAGCGCTCGGGGGGCGCGATGGCTGGGCTGCAGTCGTGCCACAGAGCCTGGCTGTGGCACAGGCCTACACGGAGCCTGTGGCTGAGCCCAAGAATGCACAGCGACACACTCAGGGTGTTGCGCTGTACACAACAACCCCCGCTACCCCCTGCCCCATAATCAGAGGGTTCAAAACGGAGCGGCACCACCTCCCCCTCCACAGGACCTACAGCAGGCAGGGGGGCGCACCCCCCACACGGATCACAGGCCCTGTTTGATCAGCTATTTACATTCCCGGGATGAGGAGTTTGGAGTAATTAGACAGAACGGCTCAGCAACCACAGACCCAGGCAGGAACAGCCCCAGCCCTGCCAGCGATTGCCGCACCTCGTTAAAGACACGCTAACGAAGGCCGGGGCAGTGGCAATAGTGCCCAGGAGGGAGCTGGTGCTGTTTGGTGGGGCGATGTGGAGGTTACTTGTGTAATTGTCCGTGTCCACTGACACACAGCAGACTGACACACACACAGACGGACTGTCACACTGACACACACACACACAGACGGACTGTCACACTGACACACAGCAGACTGACACACACACAGGACTGTCACACTGACACACACAGACGGACTGTCACACTGACACACACACACACAGACGGACTGTCACACTGACACACACAGCAGACTGACACACTCACAGACGGACTGTCACACTGACACACACAGCAGACTGACACACACACAGGACTGTCACACTGACACACAGCAGACTGACACACACAGACAGACTGTCACACTGACACACACACAGACGGACTGTCACACTGACACACACAGCAGACTGACACACACAGACGGACTGTCACACTGACACACACACAGACAGACTGTCACACTGACACACACACACACAGACACTTCACCTGTGCAATTCTCTCAGAAACAAAGGGTAGGGAAAGGAACAAGACAGGTGTTTAACCCTAAGCGCCAAACACATTGGACTACAGGTCCAGTACTGCACTGTTCTGCCTAGTCTACTGCACCGTACATAAACCTAGATACTAATTTAGAACAACTGCAGGGTTTTAAGGATAACCAAGATTTTTTTACCTAGGTAAATCATGACATCGTGTAATTACACAGTGCTAACCTGTCACTGACTTCTACTAATTTGTCATCACTAAATAATAATTGTATTTCACAAGCCCATTTCTGCTGCACAGGACAGAGTGATCAACAGAACTGAGAGAGCTGGCTTCCTAAAGAAGACTTGGGTTGCAATCCAGTGGTAAAACGTCTAATCATTTGGTCCCGGTGTCATAGCAATGTCAATACAAGACTGATAGAAAAGCACAGTTCAGGGACCAGGGCACAGAATGTGCATCTCGGGAGACACATGTGGACACATCTGGACGCAGCTAGCAGGAGGTCTATTAACTGAGTCAGGGTGAGACAGGCAGTTAATGAAAGAGCTGGAGCAGGCAGCAGCTGTAAAAGAATGATTTATTTTCCGGGTAACCTCAGCGAGGCTTGGAGTCCCGTCTGCTGTGTAGGCTTGCTTAGGGTTTCATCCTCTGGTCCGGGTTCGAGGTACCAGAGCTCTCCAGGTGCTGAGCGCAGACAGGCACGAGTCTGACGCCTCGTTTCTAAAAATGATTACCAGATAGTGAGGCGTTCAGATTTAAAGACAAAAGTATCTAAGACAAAACTCAACTTTCTGTTGCTTTTAAACAAGAGCGGGGGCTTTGCCTGCTGCCAGACTGAGTGAGCTGGGTTTGCACTGAAGAGGCAGTGAAAAGGCTCTGAGAGCCGTCCTGTCAGCCTCCCAGAATTCCTCCAGTCCCTCGGGCTGTGCCCAGCGGTGCGCCAGCTGTCGGGGGCCTGGCGCTGGGGGGCTGCCCCGTGGCGGTGCCGTCAGCCCTGCCTGCTGCTGATGCTTCCTGACAGGCTGGCGTGGGGCCGGGTCCTGCTGCAGGTGCCCGCTCTGCGCCCCCCGCCACTGGGTACCCAGAAACCGCCAGGCTTCGGGCACCTGTGATGTGCGTCTTAGTTAAACCCCCAACCACTCCGGCATCCGGTGCACTGCGACCCTGCAGGAGGAGGCCTGAAGCCTGCTTTGGGCCAGGTACGTACAGGGCGGTCGTGCTGAATGGCCACTCATTTAAGCCCAGCGCGTGCTTTTAGCATAGTCCAGCTACTTGGGCATGACCTCAGTCAGGCAGTCAGGCTCAGTCCAGCTCAGACTGCTCTGTGGCCCTCTCGAGCTGGGCCTGTGGCCCCCCTGGTGCAGGTGATGTTTTGGGGTGACTCCCTGACCCGGTGTCTCTGCCTTTGGCAGTTTGGCCTGGGCAGCCCACTCTCGCTCGGCTCCCCTGCTTCTTCCCCGTCGTGTGAGGTGACGGTGGTGATGACCCGTTTGCACCTCTGGGCACCTGTGGGCACCAGGACTCAGGAAACATTCGCAGCCCAGCGCAGAGGCCGGCCCCTTATCAATACTCCACCCTGGGGGCAGAGCCCTCGAGTTTAAATTTGTCCAGGATGCTGATGCATTGCTCACCTATTCTGCTTAATTAGCGATGAAGTACTGGACGAGTTACTCAATAGGTTTGCAGTTTGTCATTCGTGGCCGTAGGTGCGCATGGTGGTATCAGCAGGTGGTTGGGTGAGCAGTGAGCACACCTCCCTGTTCCAGACCTGCCTGTCAATCTGTAGATCAATGTCAATCTCTCCGGCTATACAGTACGCCTGTCTGTGGCGTTTAATTATTAATCTCAAACTTACTTCAATCGTTTTCCATCCCACCGGCCACGTATTGAAAATGATGATGCATTAACGATGTGTTTACGCACCGTGCTGTAAAACCCTTCCTCGCTCGGTCCCACTGTGTTGCTCTCACTCGTCTGCCCCTGGCTCGGGGCCCTTGGTTCTGGGCTGTAAATCATTACAGGAGCACAGCCCTGCCGCGGAGAGGGATTTAACAGGACGTGACCCCCTCGCCAGAGCCCGTCCCCGGCCGCCCGTCTCAGGACACCCCTGGGGGCCCCTTGGATAGCAGACGTGCGACACCCTTCACACAGAGGGTGCTGGGGCAGAGTTGGTTTCGCTTTGGTAGGACCATTGTTCAGATAAAGTTTCGATCAATGAACTACAGTCTGTAACGCTGCCCTTTCCCGAAATGCTTTGGTCATACTTCTGAGAGACACAGAGGGAGAGAGTGCAGCGACTCCCCTCTCTCTCCCAATCGACAGCACAGCAATTAGCAGGCAGCTGCTGACAGCTGATGAATTGTTAATGGGGTGACGGCGGAGAACACGGAGGGGCCCTGTCGATGAGGCAGAGCTCGTCGCCACGTGAGCACCGGTTAATCTGCGCGCATGAGGGACGCCAGCTGAGCCCCCAGCACAAGGGGCTTCGTTCCCGGGCCGGGAGCCAGCCTGGCACTGCCAACTGCACAGGACGCACACTGCACTCCTCACAGTGCCCAGGACTGGCACTGCCCACCCCACAAGGTCCACACTGCGCTCTGCACTCCTCACAGGACTGGCACTGCCCACTCCACAAGGTCCACTCTGCACTCTGCCCTCCTCACAGTGCCCAGGACTGGCACTGCCCACCCCACAAGGTCCACACTGCGCTCTGCCCTCCTCACAGGACTGGCACTGTCCACCCCACAAGGTCCACACTGCGCTCTGTCCTCCTCACAGGACTGGCACTGTCCACCCCACAAGGTCCACACTGCGCTCTGTCCTCCTCACAGGACTGGCACTGCCCACTCCACAAGGTCCACACTGCACTCTGCCCTCCTCACAGGACTGGCACTGCCCACTCCACAAGGTCCACACTGCGCTCTGCCCTCCTCACAGTGCCCAGGACTGGCACTGCCCACCCCACAAGGTCCACACTGCGCTCTGCCCTCCTCACAGGACTGGCACTGTCCACCCCACAAGGTCCACACTGCGCTCTGTCCTCCTCACAGGACTGGCACTGCCCACTCCACAAGGTCCACACTGCACTCTGCCCTCCTCACAGGACTGGCACTGCCCACTCTACAAGGTCCACACTGCACTCTGCACTCCTCACAGTGCCCAGGACTGGCACTGCCCACCCCACAAGGTCCACACTGCGCTCTGCCCTCCTCACAGTGCCCAGGACTGGCACTGTCCACCCCACAAGGTCCACTCTGCACTCTGCACTCCTCACAGTGCCCAGGACTGGCACTACCCACCCCACAATGTCCACACTGTGCTCTGTCCTCCTCACAGGACTGGCACTGTCCACCCCACAAGGTCCACACTGCGCTCTGCACTCCTCACAGTGCCCAGGACTGGCACTACCCACCCCACAATGTCCACACTGTGCTCTGTCCTCCTCACAGGACTGGCACTGTCCACCCCACAAGGTCCACACTGCACTCTGCACTCCTCACAGTGCCCAGGACTGGCACTGCCCACTCCACAAGGTCCACACTGTGCTCTGCACTCCTCACAGGACTGGCACTGCCCACCCCACAAGGTCCACACTGCACTCTGTCCTCCTCACAGGACTGGCACTGCCCACTCCACAAGGTCCACACTGCACTCTGCACTCCTCACAGTGCCCAGGACTGGCACTGCCCACTCCACAAGGTCCACTCTGTGCTCTGTCCTCCTCACAGTGCCCAGGACTGGCACTACCCACCCCACAATGTCCACTCTGCACTCTGCACTCCTCAGTGCCCAGGACTGGCACTGCCCACCCCACAAGGTCCACTCTGTGCTCTGTCCTCCTCACAGGACTGGCACTGTCCACCCCACAAGGTCCACTCTGCACTCTGCACTCCTCACAGTGCCCAGGACTGGCACTGCCCACCCCACAAGGTCCACACTGCACTCTGCCCTCCTCACAGGACTGGCACTGCCCACCCCACAATGTCCACACTGTGCTCTGCACTCCTCACAGTGCCCAGGACTGGCACTACCCACCCCACAATGTCCACACTGTGCTCTGTCCTCCTCACAGGACTGGCACTGCCCACCCCACAAGGTCCACACTGCGCTCTGTCCTCCTCACAGGACTGGCACTGTCCACTCCACAAGGTCCACACTGCGCTCTGTCCTCCTCACAGGACTGGCACTGCCCACTCCACAAGGTCCACACTGCACTCTGCACTCCTCACAGTGCCCAGGACTGGCACTGCCCACTCCACAAGGTCCACACTGCACTCTGCACTCCTCACAGTGCCCAGGACTGGCACTGCCCACTCCACAAGGTCCACACTGCGCTCTGCCCTCCTCACAGGACTGGCACTGCCCACCCCACAAGGTCCACACTGCGCTCTGCACTCCTCACAGTGCCCAGGACTGGCACTGCCCACCCCACAATGTCCACACTGTGCTCTGTCCTCCTCACAGGACTGGCACTGTCCACTCCACAAGGTCCACACTGCACTCTGCCCTCCTCACAGGACTGGCACTGCCCACTCCACAAGGTCCACACTGCACTCTGCACTCCTCACAGTGCCCAGGACTGGCACTGCCCACCCCACAAGGTCCACACTGCGCTCTGCCCTCCTCACAGGACTGGCACTGTCCACCCCACAAGGTCCACACTGCACTCTGCACTCCTCACAGTGCCCAGGACTGGCACTGCCCACTCCACAAGGTCCACACTGCACTCTGCACTCCTCACAGGACTGGCACTGCCCACCCCACAAGGTCCACACTGCGCTCTGTCCTCCTCACAGTGCCCAGGACTGGCACTGTCCACCCCACAAGGTCCACACTGTGCTCTGTCCTCCTCACAGGACTGGCACTGCCCACTCCACAAGGTCCACACTGCACTCTGCACTCCTCACAGTGCCCAGGACTGGCACTGCCCACCCCACAAGGTCCACACTGCGCTCTGCAGTCCTCACAGTGCCCAGGACTGGCACTGCCCACCCCACAAGGTCCACACTGTGCTCTGTCCTCCTCACAGGACTGGCACTGCCCACCCCATAATGTCCACACTGCACTCTGCACTGCCCACAGCACACAGGCAATGCTACAACATACAGGATCTCCCACCTCTGCCCTCAACAACGCAGGCCAACATTGCAACCTGCGATGAAAAAGAGCAGAGGCAGACTGTGATCTTTCCTCCTTCTTGATTTGAAACATCCTTTATCTGAAAAGGAGCTGTGATTGGGGTGTCAGGAATGGGGTGCTGTGACTGGGGTGTCAGGAATGGGGTGCTGTGACTGGGGTGTCCAGACTGGAGTATTGTGATTAGGGTGTCAGGAATGGGGTGCTGTGACTGGGGTGTCCAGACTGGGGTGCTGTGACTGGGGTGTCAGGACTGGAGTATTGTGATTGGGGTGTCAGGACTGGGGTGCTGTGACTGGGGTGTCAGGACTGGAGTATTGTGATTGGGGTGTCAGGACTGGGGTGCAGTGATTGGGGTGTCAGGACTGGAGTATTGTGATTGGGGTGTCAGGACTGGTGTATTGTGATTGGGGTGTCAGGACTGGGGTATTGTGATTGGGGTGTCAGGACTGGGGTGCTGCGATTGCAGTGCTGCCTGTACAGGCGTGTCCACAGAGTCAGCAGCTCAGACTCAGAGTGAGGAAGGAGCTCTTTTATTAAGGCACGGGAACTCATGGGTAAAAGACAGCACGCCCGCACCCTCAGAGCTGCGCCGTGCCCACCTGGGGTCTGTGGGGTTTGTGGCGCTGGGACCCCCGAGCCCTCGGCAGTGGCAGTTCTGCCCGTCGGCTGGCAGAGGGCACAGTCGTCCTCCAAAGCGAATTAGCCGGCCGGCAGCGACACATTAATGCGATCAACAAATATTGTTTCATATTGTGCCGCCGTTCTGTTTTATTGCAGGCCTGCCGAATTTCCCAGCGCAATCTTTTTGATTCTCTGATTTGGCTCGAAATCGGATTACGGCCCCGGGGCAGTCTGTGTGATTATTAGCCTCCTCTGCTGCTCGCAGGCTGAAACGGGGCTGGGTCCTGCGGTCCCCGGTCCGAGGCCCAGTCCTGTCGCCGCGGGTCGCTGTCCGTGCCCGGCTGAGCCAGGGGGCACCGTGCTGCTTAGGGGGGTCACTGTGGCAGCCCTTCCCTGCTCCTACTGTACCCAGGCCCCACGCGCTGCCCAGCTTGTGTAAATGACTTGTAAAAATGATTCTGGGTTACAAACAAGACGTAACAGGTCACCAAAAACAAGAGAAATGTGTCCAGTGTCCGGTGTTGGCATCCGAAGGCCCAATACAAACACAACACTGATGACATGAGAAACAACCACTAAGAAACAACAACACTGAGAAACAACCACTAATATGAACAAACCCGTTCAGCTGAGCACAACCGTCCTGAAGGGACAGGCTGGTGTCCGTCTTGGCGCCACGCAGGACAGAGCCTTCAAAACCCAGACAAATGGCCACCCTATTCCTCACTGCCCGAGGGAGGTGCAGTTAAATCTGCCCCAGCAGGGCATGGTGCGGTATCCTCAGAACAGGGCTTTTCACTCGCAGCATGGACACCCCCAGGACTGGGCAAAACGGAGCTTAGACTTTTCCAGAATGAGCTGTAAATAAAGCCTCCTTCAGTACTGTCAACTACATGAAGGCAAAGGCAGAAATGTGCTTCAGCAGTGGGTGCTGTGAGAGAATCAGCCTGGCGCTCTGTCGGGCTCAGGGGGTGAATACAGGGGTTTTCCCGTTGTTTTAATGCCACTTACTGTGCGTGCAAGAAAAACGCTCAGCCAGCCGTGAGCAGAAAGCACAGCGCACGAGGCAGTGATGTCACTGAGGGGACAGAGCGACCGTTTACACCAGGACAGTCAGAGGCACGGAGCCAGCATGCCTTGGGAAAGTGGGTGGAAACAGGGAAAACATACATGGTCCACACAGACCAGACTGAGACCCGAATCGAACCCGGGACCACAGAGCTATGAGGCAGCAGAGCCAAACTCCATGCCACTGTGTCACCCACATGTCCTGTAACACACATTCACTTCTTGCATTTCTAGTACAAAGGAAAGAGACAGAGAGAAGCCACAGTTGCACAGTTGTTAGGCTGCCTCTCTACTCCTGTGGGCACGTGACTGAGAACTCAGCTGCTCTCTCATCTACCTCTTTGTGGTCTCAGAGGGCCTTTACTCTCTCTATACCTCCTTTCTGTCTCTCTCCATCTCCAGCATTCTCTCTCTCCTTCTGCCTCGGCTGTTCCATGCATCCGATCTCTCTGGGCTGATCCACACTGATCCATTTTCATCCTCACCTCTCACGTTATTCCTTGCAGGCTCTGGTGTGTCACTGGCCTAAGAGGGCCAACAGATGTTGCCAGATGGGATTGCAAAACACAAACCTCTGTCTCTGCTATGGCACTGGGGCACACAGCTGGACTTCTCTCTGTCTCTGCTGTGGCACTGGGACACACAGCTGGACTTCTCTCTGTCTCTGCTGGGGCACTGGGACACACAGCTGGACTTCTCTCTGTCTCTGCTGTGGCACTGGGGCACTGGGACACACAGCTGGACTTCTCTCTGTCTCTGCTGTGGCACTGGGACACACAGCTGGACTTCTCTCTGTCTCTGCTGTGGCACTGGGGCACACAGCTGGACTTCTCTCTGTCTCTGCTGTGGCACTGGGGCACACAGCTGGACTTCTCTCTGTCTCTGCTGTGGCACTGGGGCACACAGCTGGACTTCTCTCTGTCTCTGCTGGGGCACTGGGACACACAGCTGGACTTCTCTCTGTCTCTGCTGTGGCACTGGGACACACAGCTGGACTTCTCTCTGTCTCTGCTGGGGCACTGGGACACACAGCTGGACTTCTCTCTGTCTCTGCTGGGGCACTGGGACACACAGCTGGACTTCTCTCTGTCTCTGCTGTGGCACTGGGGCACACAGCTGGACTTCTCTCTGTCTCTGCTGGGGCACTGGGACACACAGCTGGACTTCTCTCTGTCTCTGCTGTGGCACTGGGGCACTGGGACACACAGCTGGACTTCTCTCTGTCTCTGCTGTGGCACTGGGGCACTGGGGCACACAGCTGGACTTCTCTCTGTCTCTGCTGTGGCACTGGGGCACACAGCTGGACTTCTCTCTGTCTCTGCTGGGGCACTGGGACACACAGCTGGACTTCTCTCTGTCTCTGCTGGGGCACTGGGGCACACAGCTGGACTTCTCTCTGTCTCTGCTGTGGCACTGGGGCACACAGCTGGACTTCTCTCTGTCTCTGCTGTGGCACTGGGGTACACAGCTGGGCATCTCTCCTGGTCTCTGATGTGCCAACAATCTGTTGCAGCCCTGCTCTCTCCTCTCCTTGCCTGGCCTCTGTCTGCAGCCTGGTTTGACCCCGTGCAGTGCCAGGTCACCATGTGTCCACCACTGTGTGCGAATGACCTCTGTCCTGTATTTGACTCCCAGAGTTATAACAATAGAACTGCTGGTGATTCCTGAGGAAGGGAAACACAGAGAGTCCCCCACTAAACAAATACACCTTAGGACAGAACAGAGAGTCACAACAGTCCTAGGACAGTATTAACAGCTGATCACACAGCACGAGAGAGAGAAAGCGCTTCAGTGGACAGGCTGGGGCAGAGCGCTCTCCCTGCTGAGGGTCTGGTGATAAGCATGGCGGCGCAGAAGCATTAATATCTCATGTCTTTAGATCCCAGCGATAACACTGCCGCCGCCCAGCTGAGCATTCCTCACCCCACACGCAGCGCAGCCCCGAACACATGCACACACACACACACACTGAGTGCACGAGCTCTGTCATAGTTGGACCGGTGCTGGAGCCTCGTCATCACAGCACGTCGCGGAAATCAGAGGCCTGCAGCCCTACCAGGCGTGGTCGAGTGTGGCACTGGCTGTCAGCTCTGTCTTTCCTGCCTGTTCCATTCTGCAGTGCTGCAGGAGTCCTGTGTTGGGCCAACGGCATGTTGTCAGAGATCACAAGGAGAGTAAAGCCTAAGAGCTCCATCACACAGGTACTGTGTGTCAGACAGCTCCGTTACACAGGTACTGTGTGTCCGACAGCTCCGTTACACAGGTACTGTGTGTCAGACAGCTCCGTTACACAGGTACTGTGTGTCAGACAGCTCTGTCACACAGGGCACTGTGTGTCAGACAGCTCCATCACACAGGGCAACTGTGTGTCAGACAGCTCCATCACACAGGGCACTGTGTGTCAGACAGCTCTGTTACACAGGGCACTGTGTGTCAGACAGCTCCGTTACACAGGGCACTGTGTGTCAGACAGCTCCATCACACAGGGCAACTGTGTGTCAGACAGCTCCATCACACAGGGCACTGTGTGTCAGACAGCTCCATTATACAGGTACTGTGTGTCAGACAGCTCCATCACACATGGCACTGTGTGTCAGACAGCTCCATTACACAGGTACTGTATGTCAGACAGCTCCATCACACATGGCACTGTGTGTCAGACAGCTCCATTACACAGGTACTGTGTGGCAGACAGCTCCATCACACATGGCAACTGTGTGGCAGACAGCTCCATCACACACTGCTATGTGTCCGACAGCTCCATCACATAGGCACTCTGTGTCAGATAGCTCTCATTCATTAAATCATTCGTTATCTGCAACGATAAAGTGCTGTGCAAGAAATACAGATTGCTGACGTCTTGGTTATGTCATTAGCGGACTGTGATCAGGATTCCTCAAGCAGTGGCACCCAATTAGTCGACTGCGCCAGAGGTGAACAACCGAGGGTCAGCTGTCTCAGAGCCTGTGCAGGGTGCTTCTGAACCCCTCACCGGGCCCATGTGCAAATGTTTGTGAGCTGCTTCACTTAAGAAGCACTCTCTGTCTCATCATTTTACCGGCTATTCAGTGGTGCAGGGTTTTTCCAATTCGCAAAGCACACTGGCTGCAACCGAGCCCCTGTTTCTCTGTGTCCTACACAGCATCCTAGGCCTTAGTGCAGCAGCTGCCACAGGGGGATCGCAGAGGGATCAGACACCAGGCAGAGACGTCAGCAGACAACTACAGTACCACTCCGGCGTGAGGGATGTGCACTGGGAGCTCGTCCTCTCTCACCTGTGCGAGCCCCCCTAGCTGGTCTCAGCAGTACAGAGTACAGGCGGGAAGCTGTTACTGTTTGCATGTTAGTTGGCTCACCTGTGCCCCACAACCAGAGCCATCGCCCCCTCCTGCCCCTACACGCTCAATTAGCAAGCCTTGAGCGCGCGCAGCCCCGAGCCTCTGAAGCTCTTTGAGAGAGGGCATTCCGCGCGGCGGGCGCTCGCTGATGGGCCGCGCGATAGCATTGAGCCCCCGGCCCGGCTGGCAGCGCCGCGGGGCTGGCTGTCTGGTGATGGGAGCGCTGATACCATCCACCCGGCGCCTCGCGGCTTTCATCTCCACAGCTCCGCAGCTGCAGGAGGGATCTGTACATCTCCAGGTATTCAGGGCCCACACAGCATGACTGGAGGACAACTCCGGCGCACGGGAAACGAGTGCGAGGGAGATGACTTTTGTAAAGTGATACCCGATCGGGGACACAGCCAGGTGCGTGTTTTTTCCGTGTCTCCGCAGCCAGACGTGCACACCCACTCGTCCATTCACACGGAGGGCGCCAGGGAGAGCTGATCGCCGGAGAGGCCCAACCTCAGCGGCAGCACCTCAAGCCTGCAGGAGCCCGGAAGACCACAGGGGGCGCCGTGTGGTTCAGAGCCCGTGCTCTTAAAAACAGATACTGTAAAAGTTCAGGCTCAGTGACCACAGACACTGGACACAGACAGACCTGACTGTCCAGAGAGGACAGGCTCAGTGACCAGCCCGGACACAGACACTGGACACAGACAGACCTGACTGTCCAGAGAGGACAGGCTCAGTGACCAGCCCGGACACAGACACTGGACACAGACAGACCTGACTGTCCAGAGAGGACAGGCTCAGTGACCACACCCTGGACACAGACACTGGACACAAACTGACTTGACTTTCCAGAGAGGACAGGCTCAGGGACCACAGCCTGGCCACAGACACTGGACACAGGCAGACATGACTGTCCAGAGAGGACGGGGTCAGTGCCTTCTATTCTTGGTTATAAATGCATTTCCATGTAGTTTCCACTTGTTTAATAATAGTAGTAAACTTCATTTTATACGGCACCTTCAAAAATAGCATTTCATTAACTGTCGTTAAGCGCTTGACAAAAAACAGTTAAACAGTAAAAAAACAGTTTTAAGGAAAACATTATCAAAAAGTGTTTGATAACATGATGACCAAAATTGTACACTATATTCTAAACGAGGCTTTAGTAGTGTGTTACACAATTTCCACATCACATCCCTTGAATTAAATTCAACACCTTTAACTCCATCCAGGCGTTTTGCTTGCCTCTTCAGCAGCCTCCCCCCGTTGTGGAGAAGATGGGACTGAAGGGACCGGGAGGGTGGACGAGGTGCCATGGGCCACAGCTCTGGGCGCACAAGGTCCCGGCTGCGTCTGCAGGCCTTCCTGTGGCCAGCGGGCTCCCTGCATGCACTGGGCCATGAGCTTGACCCCCTCGACACCCCCCCCCGAGAGCTTGGGCAGCACCAACAGGCTCCGGGACCCCAGTGTGGGCCCCCACTGTCACCCGCTGGGCTGCCACAGCTCGGGGCTCGGGGGTTCGGCTGTTAATGATGAACGGGGACCAGGGTGTGGGAGTCGCCCGGGCGTGCGACAGTGACACGGCCTCTGGCACGCAGACTTTGGCCGCGGCGTGCAGGGTGACACTCCTAGCCCAGCCCCCTCGTAGCACTCCGCCGCGGTCACTGCTAATCACGGCGCTGCATGGCTAACCGGCCCGGCGATCATTAACGGGCGGATGATCCCGGAGTGCAGAGCGGAGGGGAGGGTGAAGGAGGGGAAAGGTCTCTCTTGCGAGATGCTGGAGTGTAGAAGCTACAGAGCCGGAGAAGAAGAGACAGGCTGAGAGGGAGAGGGATTGGTCTCAAAACCTCCTGAGAGCCAACCTCTAAGTCCATTTTTACATTTGTTGTCGTGCCTGCGGGCGGTCAGCTTGAAGAGTGCCGTTGGCGTTGCAGGTTTTGACTTCCTCCTGGCCCTTCAGAGCCGCGCGCGTCCCTCAGGGACTGCGGGGGCTGCCTGGACGCAGGCCGCGCCAGTGAGACGCAGTCAAGGTCACCAGTCCTTCGCCGTTTCAGAACACACACTGTGCCCTCAGTGCTGGCACACATCTCGTGCGCTCTCCCAGCCTCCTGGCCCAACTCGGCCCAGCCCAACCCAGCACGGGTCGGCCCAGCACGACCCAGCACGACCCAGCTTGGCCCCGCCCTGCACAGCACAGCCCAGCTTGGCCCAGCTTGACCCAGCACGGCCTGGCCGAGCCCAGCCCAGCACGGCCCAATACGGCCCAGCTCGGCCCAGCCCAGCACAGCACAACCCAGCACAGCCCAGCATGGCCCAGCCGAGCCCAGTCCAGCACAGCCCAGCACGGCCCAGCTCGGCCCAGCCCAGCTCAACCCAGCCCAGCATGGCCCAGCCCGGCCCAGCCCAGCTCGTCCCAACGTGGCCCAGCTCGGCCCAGCCCAGCTCGACCGAGCCCAGCATGGCCCAGCCCAGCCCAGCACGACCCAACATGGCCCAGCCCGGCCCAGCCCAGCGCGGCCCGGCCCAGCCCAGCCCAGCCCTGGCGAGAATGGCAGTGCGCAGGGCCAGCCCTCTCCCAGAGAGAGCCCCGATCTGTAATTTGGCTAATCGCAGTGTTTGAAGCCTATCGGGTGCGTAAACACACAGAGGAAGTCTTTAGACCTGTAATCACCGACTCCCTCACAGGCCGGCCTGCTGCAGCCCAGACAACTGCAAACAATTAGGAAAATTAGTGGCTCCAGCATCGCCATCAAGAGAGCTGCTTGTTTATAATTTAATCGAAGAAAATGTCAAAACAGTCGAGTCTTGAGAGAAACAAGATGCGTTTATGAGATGAAATTTAAACTGCCAGCCTGCCCAAATATTAAGAGTGTTTGTTTAATAGCGTGCGACCAACGCAGAGGGGGAGAGACAGAAAGAATGCCGTTTTTTCAACTCATTTCTACATTTGTATTTCCTCGTATTTGTTTAGCTTCTCTCTCGCTCTCCCTCTCCCTCTCGATTCAGCACAAGGGGAGTTCTTGGTTTGGATTGCCGCCAGGTTTTGAATTAATTATAGAAGCTTTTCAAAAAACTAAATAAAAAAATGTAGTATTCATTTAACTGCCCTCCCTCCACCCTCCTTTCCCCCAGACCCCTCAGCCCCCCCCCCCCCCCATCAGACACACATACACACAAGAAAATCTAAATAAACTCCTGTGACCTCCTGATTGAAGTCGGCACATGTCAGGGTCTGGACTGGGGGCTTAAACATGGAAGGGGGGCGGATGTCATCGAATACTGGGACCGTGAGGATTCCCTCGAAGTCAAGGAAACGTCCCGGAGCACCTCGAGAATCCTGCAGAGTCCTGCTGCCCCATCACCCCATCACCCTGTCACCCCATCACCCCATCACCCTACCACCCCATCACCCCTGTCACCCCATCATTCAATCACCCCATCACCCCATCACCCTACCACCCCATCACCCCTGTCACCCCATCATTCAATCACCCCATCACCCCATCACCCTACCACCCCATCACCCCTGTCACCCCATCATTCAATCACCCCATCACCCTGTCACCCCATCACTCCATCACCCTGTCACTCCATCACCCCATCACTCCATCATTCAATCACCCTGTTGCCCTGTCACTCCATCAGCACATCAACCCTAACCCCGTCACCCTGTCACCCCGCCACCCCATCACCGCATCACCCTGTCACCCCATCACCCCGCCACCCCATCACCGCATCACCCTGTCACCCCATCACGCCATCACCCCACCACCCTGTCACTCTGTCACCCCACCGCCTTGTCACTCTGTCACACTGTCACACCATCACCCTGTCACCCTGTCACCCAGTCACCCCATCACCCCATTCCTTCCGGGTGACCCCGAGAACAGCGGGCGTCGGTCCTGTATGGGACACAACGTTGCCCCTCCCCCCGCCCCCTATCACCTTGTCGTCCGTGCCCTGGTGGTGACGACTGCAGCCCGGTCGGCAGGAAAGAGGAACAGCTTTGCGTCCTCTACGGGGAACGTGCTGGCGGACGTGGCCAGGATATTCCTCCTTCCCCAATCGCTCGCACCGCAACACCCTTGGGCCGTGCCAGTGACCGTCTGCATCAGGCCCTGCCCCCCGGCGCAAGACCTCGGGCTCTGAATGTATGGCACTGCTTTTTCTCTCGCAGAGCGCCTCCTGGTGGCAGGGCGTGGGAGTCTGCCGCCATTCCATGATCGTCAATTAAGAGCCCCCCGCCCCCAAGCTCCTTCAATTTGTTTGTTTTCCAACCCACCTCCGCCCCCCCCCCACCCTGCCGAGGCCTGGAGAGGTACAGACCCAGCTCCCAAACAGACTGGAGAAATTAGCTTATGGGCTTACTGGCATGGGGAGAGCCATTATTATATTAGTTTTTGAATGCGAAGTTGAAATAATGTGTAATCCAATTAGTTAACTGTGAGGACTAGATAGGCCAGAACGAGGTTAGCATCCAGGCAGGCTGGAGCAATTAGGGTGCTTTCCTGGGATTTGAGCTTGGAGCTGCTCCAGCCCAGACTCCGGCTTCGCAGTTATTAATTTATTTTTTATTATTTCCACGAACACTGCGGCTCGGCTGGGGTGCAGTGTCCTGATTTAACAGCATCAGAGGCTCTCGCTGCCCCCACGCCCCCTCCGGCTCTCTCTCACTCCTCTCCCTGCTCGCCTCCTGCCCCCCCGATACAGGTCAGAACAGATTTAGCTGAATATAAAATATAAAAACACTCATTACGTCTTATAGTAGATGTCTGTGACCATGGCGCACTTTACGTTGACCTGCAGCAGGGAGCTGTGTCACAGGTGAGTTCTAGCCACACCCACACAGCAGGGGGTATAGGCCACCCACACAGCAAGTGGACATAGGCCACACCCACACAGCAGGGCAGTACAGGCCACCCACACAGCAGGACGGTATAGGCCACCCACACAGCAAGGGGACATAGGCCACACCCACACAGCAGGGCGGTATAGGCCACTCACACAACAAGGGGACATAGGCCACACCCACACAGCAGGGGGGTATAGGCCACTCACACAACAAGGGGACATAGGCCACACCCACACAGCAGGGGGGTATAGCCCACTCACACAACAAGGGGACATAGGCCACACCCACACAGCAGGGGGGTATAGGCCACCCACACAGCAAGCGGACACAGGCCACACCCACACAGCAGGGGGGTATAGGCCACTCACACAGCAAGCGGACACAGGCCACACCCACACAGCAGGGGGGTATAGGCCATCCACACAGCAGGGGGACATAGGCCACACCCACACAGCAGGAGGTATAGGCCACCCACACAGCAGGGGGACATAGGCCACACCCACACAGCAGGGGGGTATAGGCCACCCACACAGCAAGCGGACACAGGCCACACCCACACAGCAGGAGGTATAGGCCACCCACACAGCAGGGGGACATAGGCCACACCCACACAGCAGGGGGGTATAGGCCACCCACACAGCAAGCGGACACAGGCCACACCCACACAGCAGGAGGTATAGGCCACCCACACAGCAGGGGGACATAGGCCACACCCACATATTAGGGGGGATATAGGCCAAACCCACCCACACAGCAGGAGGGATTTTTTGTCACACCCATACAGCAGGGGGTAAAGGCCACACCCACATAGCAGGAGGGTTTTTAGGTCACACCCACACAACAAGGGGTACAAGTCACACCCACACCGCAGGAGGAATTGTGGCCACACCCACACCTCAGTGTGGAGAGGGGTTGGACACACACACCATAAAATAACATTTGGTCGAATCCACACAGTAGGAAGGTTCTGGTCACATACCAGAAGGAAGCTGGACACACCTCCATAGCAGTATAGGGCTTGGTCACACCCACTCAGAGGGAATGTGGCCATACCATCACATCAGGATGGGTTTTGGTCACACCCACACTCCAGTTCAGAGCTGACCACACTGCTTGTTCTGTGCTTAGCCCGACACGCTACTGGATGAGGCACAATAGGTCAGGGCCCGGTCACACCTTGCACATCGGACCAGAGTGTATTCCACGTCTCCTGGCTTGTGCGGGATTGGTCAGTCAGCCTGTCGGTGTCGGCCATAAACAGCACTCCCAATCATTGCACTCACCATCATTATTCTGCTCCTTTCCCTTTTCATTCCTTACCCTCGCAGACAAACCTGCACCAGAGCTCCAATCTTCACAACAGATAATTCCACTAATTTCATTAATTATAAACCAATATGTTACTGTGAATCCTCAGGGACTGCCTTCAACACACTGGCATCTGCTCTGCACAGAGATAAGGGGAGAGTCCGTAATGGAGGACAGGAAGGAGAAAGGAGGGGGGAGCAGGGAGGGATAGAGAGAGTGGGCTGAGGAGGAGAGGAGCGATGAGCAGCAGGGAGCCGGGCAAGGAGAAAAAAAAGAGGGAGAGGAGAAGAGGCTCAAGGACAAGGCAGGGTGGTGGAGAGAGATACAGAGAGGTGTGGTGAAAGTGGCACACGCTGTTTATTGGCCCACGGGCTGGAGGCAAGGAGCAGAGTTTACTCAGGGGTCGATCCAAGCAGCAGAGCGAGGTGGACTGGAGCCCCTTGCCTTGTTGGACAGACCTCCACGTTGCAGAAGAATGGAGAATCCCTGCAGGCGTCAAGAGAGAGGGGCCAGAGGACAAGATCGGGAGAAAATAAAGAAAGGGCAGAGGAGGCGGGGGGGTAAAAATGATCACTTAAAAATCCCCAGCACTGGGACAGCACAGCTGTGGAGGCAGGTAGTCAGCACAGGCAGCAGGCTCTAGGAAAGAGTCAGCCCATCCAGAATGCACAGTAGCAGCGCCCTTGGTGCACGAGCTCCACCGCATCCGCCAGACAGGACCCCCGGCAGGACAGGGCACCCTAGTCTGGGATGAAGCACAGGACCGACTTCCCCGGCACTGCTGAGTCGGGGAAGGCTTAGGCTCACTCTCATCAGCGCCGTCCTGCAAACTCCGGAGACACGCTCCGTGCCAAACGCCGAGCAGAACGAGCGAAAAGACAAATTCCCAGAGCCGCTGTCTACAAGCGTGACCTCGCAGAGCTGTGCAGGCAAGGCAAGTCGTTAAGAAATGAGTAAATAAATAATCTGACTGCTGCAACCCTGTAAAAGACAACAGCCCATTGAGCTGTCCTGTAAAGAGTTGGGGAACACATTTTGTAATAGTCTACGCAAAATGATTTTTTGCACAACCATCTCTGCCACATCTTTCAGAAACGTAAAAACTGAGGGGCAGCACTGAAATGATCGATATCCTTCACCCGAACAAGTTTTAGGGCGACCAACCGGACACGGGGCACAGGACGCAAGGGACAGAGAAGTGGACCTGTGATGAAGACGGCTAACCCTTTACCCAGTGAGTGGTGGATGCATGGAGCAGCTTTCCTCACTGTGCAGAAGAAACCGATCCAGTGACTCCCATCACAAGGCAACAGACCTCTGCAAGATGGGCCCAGTGCCCTGGTCTCTTCTGCAGGCCTTTCCTTGCAGGATGGACTGAACACATTTCCCTCACAGGTTTGCCAGTTTGGAAGCCCTGGGAAGTCTGGGGAACGGGAACTGGGCCCGGGTTCGAGCAGGCAGGTGCGTCTCTCGCGCTACAGCAGGGGTCAGGACAGCACGCAGAGCTCCACCGCAGCGCCGGCCGCGCTCCGGTAAACAACACTCGCGCCGAACGGAACTGACGAATGAGCTAGCGCAGAGAAACGGCAGCACATGTGTCTTTGGCATTAATAATTATCGTGTGAGTAAACTGCTTCGGATCAGCTCCGTCTCTCACATCTGCGGATTAATTATCCACGACTGAGCAGCTGACAGACAGAGGGATATTTTGCTTCGCTCGCTGCTCGCTCCCCGTGTGTGTGTGTGTGTGTGTGTGTGTGTGTGTGGTATCTGCTGTGTGCTGTTCAGTCCACTTGAAGCTCACTCGGTGGGGACAGATTGGTTGAATGTCAACACTCAAAGCTGTGAGTTTCTTTCTGCTTTCCATACCCTGTGTTTCAATCCCACGAATAAAACACAGACCTGCTTCCTCTTGAGCGTCCTGCGTTCCCTCTGTGTTGCTGAACGTTCTTGAATATTCTAGAACGGAGGTTCCCCGGTTGTCGAGGAGAAGCTGGAAGTGGGGTGTTTTCTGCACCCAGGACTGAGGGCAGACACAAGTTAACCCACGCTTGCCTAAAGAAGATCGATAAAAGGCAGCAGTTAGCACTGGAGGTTTAGAGCCCAACTGGAGAGCAACCCAGCCAACAGAGGGGACCCCAGGACCACAGCTGGGAACTGCTGTTCTAGAAGGTCCACAAGTCATCATTCTCCAGTCACCATGACAACAAGGCTGGGGGCGTGGCCCAGGCTGTCTGCATGTTTTGCACACACAGAGCAAGTATGACAGTGGAACGGGCACTCTTACCTCTCTCTACAAATGTGCAGACAGATAGACAGATCTGGCCATTAAACTGTTAAAACAAGTTCGTACATTTCCACTGAGACCAAGGGGCAGAGGGGAGCAACATGGCTGTCTTTGTTCCAGACACCCACTACCCTCTGCGTAAAGAAGCGGCTCGCTCCTGTTTTTGGTTTGGTAGGTTCCACCTGTGCCCTCTGTGGTGTGTTTTTGGGACAGATGACTGCCCAGAGTACAGGGTGATTCACTGGGATACGTAAGGAAGCAGCTTGAAGAGGTTGTGGAGTCGGTGATCTGCATCCAGACCCGCGCAGGACCTGTGCTTGTGCTGTCACCTTTGTATCTCCGCACCCACCAGGTGAGGCCCGACCCCTCCAGGCCAAGACCCCCGAGAGCCAGCTGAGGCCCAGCCCCCTTGCCAATTAGAGACAGCGTGAGCTTTCAACATCCTCCGCTTGCAGGATCTCCGCTCCGACGCGGAAAAACAGAGCCTCTCTGGAATGCTGAGGGCTGTTATTTATAGGAATGTGGGAAAAGCTTTTTTTTTTTCCTTTTACTTTCCCCTTCTTTTCTCTTTCTCTCTCTTTTTTTGTGTTGTTGTTGTTGTTGTCGTCCTCGGCGCTGTTGAATAAGCTTTTTTTTTTTTTCCCCTGCGTTGCGCCGCGCGGCCCCGGCGAGGTGTAATTAGAGGTAAGGAGCGATTTTGGAAATAAAGATTGGAGGGCGGCGGCGTGGCCCAGCAGCCCTTTCGCAGACAACGGTGCGGGAGGAGACAGCGCAGCCGACCACACCGGGACCAAACTGCCACTTACGGCGTCTCCAGCCCTGCCCCTCCCAGCCCGGCCTGGGGATAAATATAGCGCCCTGCGGGGGGGGGCAGGCCTTCACCTCCGCCAGCGAGCGGGAGACGGAGCCCTGCGAGGTCAGAGGCGACACAGTGACATAATTACAGCGCCCCAGCCGCGAGCGAGCGGGCAGGCAGCTGGGAGGCCTGTGCCAAGACTCGGGCAGCTCCGTCTCCACTCGCCCCTCTGCTGGCCGGCCCAGTCCCGACACCAGGGGGGCTGTGGGTCAGTCTCGGGGCCCTCCGGTCCTCGCCGGGTCTGACCGGGATCTGGCTGACACTCCTGAAGCTCCCGCTCACACAAAAGACCTGCGGGATAAATTTCACCGGGGGAAAAAAAAAAAAAGCCTGAAACGCGAGCGAGGAGCACGAACAGGCCGGTCCTTTCTTCTTTTCATCGGAAGCCCCTCGTCCGCCTGCGGCCGCTGGAAAATGTGTGACTTAAGCACGCAGAATTCGAAAAAGACGTTCCGGGACAGGCGACCTTGCCTACACTGCGGCCCGGGAGCCTGGGAGAGGGTGTGGAGTGATCCGAGCCTGCGGCCTCACCCCCGAACCCCGCCGCCTGCTACAGCGCAGTCTTGGGGTGCAACTGCAGGCGAGGTGCCTCGGTTTTCTGAAACAAGCCCCGCGCTGGCGAGCCCTCCTGACTAGTTCCCTGCCAGAGCCGGGGTCTAGAATAGAGCAGGCAGTAAGACTGCTGAAGAGCCAACCTGCAGCTCCTTCAGCAGATCACCCGTCACGGCTACACGGACACACAGTTTTCACTGTGTTCATCACACTGCACTACTTGGACATACTATATCGCATACACCCTGGACACATCCCAGCTCTATTCATATTGAGTTTTGTCAGAGTTTTTTTTATTCAATTTCTATTGTACTATTATGTAACCTTCTTTTTAACCTTAATTTTGTGATTTTTATCCCCCCCCAATGATCTTGAAGAAAAGACATCTCATTCCCAGCAACTACTGCTGCTGCACCCTGTATTGTTGTGCCTTTGATGAATACATTTTGATTTTGATTTGATTAACCGGGATGCAGGTGGGAGACTGACATCGGCTAACAGCCCCGACCTCCTCTTTGAGGGCAGGGGGACCGGGAGGCCGAGGAAAAGCCAGCAGGACAGCGGATCTGGTGGAGCTCAGCTGTGTGAGTGCCGACTCCGCACTGAGGCGGAACCTGCAGCCACAGCACAGGCCGGTGTGCCCACACCGCCCCCTAGCGGCAGCAGAGGTCACTGCACCATCCCCACCCCCCCCACCTGTGTCGCCCTCCCCAGCTTCTGTCCCCTCCTCATCCTCCTCCTCTTGCTCTCCCTCTCTCTGCTCAAGGACTGCCTGTGGGAAATAAAGCCATCAGTGGCTATAAACCCAGCAAAGGAAAATATCATTAAGTAGTTATAGGTTAATGATGAGAGGAGACACAGGACAGCAGTGCCAGGGCTGAAGCTGCTCTTTGGACTTTCGGTGAAGCTGTCCACAGCAGTGCCATCAGGATAATCCCCACAATAAATACACACCCCACAGTGCACACACCACACCACACACACGCGCTCTCGCGCTCTCCTCTCGGATACACAACTGCGCACTCGCGCAGACGCCAGCTGAACCCAAGCACTCGGACCCGAGCCTACACGGTCGCCAGCTCACCAGCCCTGGGGGGAACGAGCTCCAGTAACACGGGTGCGCGCGCGCCTGAGCACCTCTGGCTGAGCGTTTACGGGTCCGAAAACTATGGCCAGGCCCCCTGCTGACGATGGTATCCATGGTATCGCCTCAGCATGGTTCTCTAGAACACAAGACATCGCCAGTGCAATGTTTTCCGCAGTATCCTGAGCCACAGGGAAAGAGCTGTGCTTCTATGGACTGTAGCTTGGAGCCACAAGAGCTGGAAGCAAGCTTCAGGTGTGCGTATGACCTCATTGTATTGGGTAAACACGCTTCGGTGATGTCACTTCCTAGACTGTAGAGTTTAAGACTTGCTTTGGTAATGTCACTTCCTAGCCTGCACAGTTTAACACTTTTAACGCTTGCTTTGGTGATGTCACGTCCTAGCCTGCAGAGTTGACTTAACCCTGGAGACCTGTCGGTGTGAAGCTTATCTGGGAGGTCAGTGTTCAGGGTCCTGCTGAGGTGCTTGAGACGGATGGTGGTTCAGATCAACGAGTACAGCTCGAGGGCTGGACAAGCAGAAGAGCTGAACACTACACCTTCAGGACAACACCCTGCTTCTGCAGGGCCCTGTGTCCCATCGCCTTACCTTGGCAGAGGGACGCAGAGAGAGGCATCATCTGATCGACCAACACCGGCGCCGTTCGCAAGCGATTGAAGCTTTGTAACCTGTTCCCAGTACCGCCCCTGCCCCAGCCTCCCTCTCCCTCTCCGTAACCTCAGCCCCTCTGAACAGCGTGAATTAGCAGAGAGCAGTGCGTGATAAGGCAGCAGATGACACTGATTACTGTGCAGATAAGGGGTGATTACTGCGCTAATTAAGAGCAGACATGGGCATCTGCCAGCTCCAGTAGACTACAAAAAAAAACTTAAGAACACTAGCAGAGCCTGAGCTCTGAGAAAAGAGATTTCTTAACCAAGACACAGCATCCTCCACACAGACGCCACCTCTAACCACGGCCGCCGTAACTGCGGCCCAACCGAGGCACCGTCTTCTTCAACCAGTGGCCAGTGAGGAGCGTGGGAAGGGAAGAGAAAAGGGTATCCCGTATCCCCACTCCACTCTTCTAGTGAAATCAAGACCCAATCAGGATCAGGCGCAGGAACATCTGCAACTGGCCAGGGGCCTCTCACCCAGGACAGTCATGCCTTCCCCGCAGTGGTGAGGCTATTATCCATCCTGCATATTCCTGCCCTTCCTGCTTCCGACTCATTTTCCCAGGATCGCCTCTGCCGGTCTGCGTCCAGTACCAGCTGTGCCGAAGGCTGCATTGAGAGGAAAGAACACATTTTCCCCTGAAAGTGGGAGCAGCCTACAAGCACTGCAAAGCAATCCCTTTCCCCCAGGGCGAGCCGGAGAGTCAGAGGGAGCACAGGCACAGCTCTCGTCAATGGGTCCCTGACAAGGGTCCGAGGGGCACCCCTCGCCTGTACGCCGTGATGCCAGGCCAGTCGTGAACCGCTCACAGTCAGCCCCTGGCACAGCCCAGGTCCAGACCAGAGCCAGACCAGAGCCAGAGCTTGTTGGACCACAGGGGCCTGGTGTCTCTACCACTGCTGAGGGAGCTGGCGGGGCGAGGCACAGCCCCCCCGATTCAGGGTCTGGAGCGGTGAGTTCCGGGTCCGGCCTGCGTCCCAGGTCTCTGGGGCTCACAGGGTGATGCGAAGCAGGGCTGGACCCCACGCAGACGCAGCGTGTTTGTGCTTGCGGACTGGAGGGGGGGCTGTGGTGGGCTGTAACCTGACTCTGGGAAATGTGTACAGGGCTCTGAAAGCATGGCTAATCGGCCTGATTTTTTTTTTTTGTTGTTTGTTTAAATTAAAAACTGTGTTTATGAGTTCCTGATGTCATCTGATGTCAGGGGGCGCAGCGGGCGAGATGGGTTTATCGGCAGTCTAATCAGGGGACCTGAAAGCCGAGACCCGGAGCCCTGCAGTGTAACCCGACCCCCCCCACCCACACACACTGTCAGAACCCATCACTGTCTCAGCGCCTGCCAGCGCCCGACGGACGCACACAGCACCCCTCTCTGCCTCTCTCGGCACCCCCCTGCGCTCGATCAAGACCGGCACACGCCTCTGCCCGTGCAGGGGGTCCGTGGGGTCTCCAGCAGCAGCCTCAACCACTCGCCTAGCAGGGCCAGCCGCCCCGGGCCGCCCGCAGCACCACAGCCTCGGCAACAGGCGGGCTCGGGTCACGGCACTGGGGAACACTGCACGGCAGCGAAGATGAGGAGGCAGGCTCGAGTTTGAAACGCACGGGCAGGCGTTGCTTTGTTGAAGCCGGGGCGCTGAGACTGGTCAGTCTGGGTACACTGGCAGCATGCCAGGGTGTCAGGCACATCGCCTAAGGCACCACAGCGCACAGGTTACTGCAGCAGTTAGGGCTCAGGCCTGAAACCTGCAGCACCAGAGAGCCGTGTCTCTGAGCTGACGGGACCCCTTTGACTCTGCGGGGCCAGGGATCGGAGAGGACGTCTGTGAGGGCCACAGGCAGGTGAAGGGCAGGGTGCCTCGGGGTCAGCGCCTGTCAGGGGGTGTTAGTGCAGAGGTCTGCAGGCAGCCTCCCCAGCCCCCAACATCACTGCGCTCGGGAGAGCTAGGGTCAAGGGCTGTGACCCCTGAGGGTAGCCCCGTCCCTGCCCTGAAATCAGGTTACTGATTAGAGTGGCTGTCAGGAGCCCATTACTGGGGAAAAAGAATATGTAGCGCTGTCATGGTGTCTACCCATGATCCCCCTCCACTCACACGAACGTCACCCCTCCCTCCACCTCAGACTTTCATCTCAGTCTGGATCTCTGTCTGGGACAGAAATAAGGCAGTGACAGTTCAGTCTAGTGGTTAGAGCTGAGGCACTGGGAGAGCGAGGGGGAGGCAGTGTGGGCTAGTGGTTAGAGCTGAGGCACTGGGAGAGAGAGAGGGAGGCAGTGTGGGCTAGTGGTTAGAGCTGAGGCACTGGGAGAGAGAGAGAGGGAGGCAGTGTGGGCTAGTGGTTAGAGCTGAGGCACTGGGAGAGAGGGAGGGAGGCAGTGTGGGCTAGTGGTTAGAGCTGAGGCACTGGGAGAGAGAGGTAGAGGCAGTGTGGGCTAGTGGTTAGAGCTGAGGCACTGGGAGAGAGAGAGGGAGGCAGTGTGGGCTAGTGGTTAGAGCTGAGGCACTGGGGAGGAAATACAAATGACTAAGTGATGAGTGAATGATCATGAAGGTGCTGAGAGCTCTGGTTTAATGACTCCTTGCTTTCCCGTCACTGCTGTGTCCCTGCCCCCAGTCCCGGTCAGAGAGTCCGTCCAGCTGTGCCGTGGGTCCTAGAATTTGAAACCCACCCACTCGAACCCTTGTGCAGTGCTGTGCCTCCATGAATGAATAATCTGCAAAACCTTAATTTTTTAGGTGCCGAGAGGCCTGTGTATAGAGTCGCACACAATGCGTTAGGAGCTCGAAGCGGACTCAGACTCCGTTAGCGCCCTCTCACCTTGGGGTCACTGTACCCCATCCGCCACGTGCACCCCGCTATCCACATAGCCCTGCTGCGCCCAGCCACACGGCGCAGCACCGCGCCTGGGAGTCTGCCCCTGCCAAATTAACCTGATTGGTTTTTGTTTGTTGTTTTTTTTCCTCCATTTATTTTTTGTTTTCAAGAATATTTAACTTGAGTTATGTGCGATTGCAGTTTAGCTAGCGACACCCATTTATTACCCCGAAAAAAGACATATATTTACCCTCAAGCTACGGCCTCTATATTTAGCAGGCATGCGCTGCCGCTGCCAAGACCGTAACTGAACTGCACTGAACATCACCGAGAGGCCACATACTTCCCTGACCATAATTCCCTGGTTCGTCCTGCCAAGGGACACGCAGATCCCTCGCATCAGCAGCCCGAGAGGGAGAGGGAGCGCGCGCGGAGCAGGAGAGGGGGCCGGAGGCGAGAAGACGGACGCGGGGACGCAGAGGAAAGAGGAAGTGGGAGGAGGGCTTCTTCGGTAGCGACACACCTGGCAGGTGGCGGCAGGGCAGGGCTGCTCTGGGCGTGACCCCCGGGGACTCCGGACGGGCAGCAGGGAAGCTGAAGCGGAAGCAGACTGACCCTTTCCAGGGTCCACGGCGGGAGGATAGAGAAAGCGCAGCGTCACTTGTTTAATTCTGTGTGCTCGGCGGAGCCCGCTCGCCGGGAGGCACGGCTCCCACGATTCCCACGGTCAGGAAGCCCCTGGCTGACGCCTCTGACTGTACCCGGTGACTGAGGAGCGCCACCGCCATGGACACTGAACGCTATTGTACAGGCGCACACGACTCCAGGCCTGCCAAAACACTGACCACAGGCAATCAACATCTATCTGACCTGACTGTCAGAAGAACTGAGTGTGAGGACAGGGACAGTGTGGATAGACAGACAGTGTGAGGACAGGGACAGTGTAGATAGAGGGACAGTGTGAGGACACTGACAGTGTAGATAGAGAGACAGTGTGAGGACACTGACAGTGTAGATAGAGAGACAGTGACAGTGTAGATAGAGGGACAGTGACAGTGTAGATAGAGGGACAGTGACAGTGTGGATAGAGGGACAGTGTGGGGACAGTGACAGTGTAGAGGGACAGTGTGGGGACAGTGACAGTGTAGATAGAGGGACAGTAAGAGTGTAGACAGACAGACAGTGTAGATAGAGGGACAGTGACAGTGTAGATAGAGGGACAGTGTGGGGACAGTGACAGTGTAGATAGAGGGACAGTGTGGGGACAGTGACAGTGTAGATAGAGGGACAGTAAGAGTGTAGACAGACAGACAGTGTAGATAGAGGGACAGTGACAGTGTAGATAGAGGGACAGTGTGGGGACAGTGACAGTGTAGATAGAGGGACAGTGACAGTGTAGATAGAGGGACAGTGTGGGGACAGTGACAGTGACAGGAGATTAGAATAGGCAGAGTCCAGTCTCATGCCACAATGAACTGTCACTTGTTATTTTGGGTGCTGTAAATAATGCAGTACACCGTGATAGGGGAGAACAGGAGAGAGAGGCAAGTGGGGGAAGAAAGAGAGAAAGAAATAGAGGCATCAAGTAATTTTTCTTTTCCTCTTAAAATCCACTTATTTTTAGTTTCATGAATTATTTCGTGTCATAACACTAATCCTGCATTAGACTAACGATTCACAGCTAGGAATATTCGGCTGCATTTATTTTCTCCAGTGCCTTCCGCTAAATGTGTGCAGCAAATATATAGGTCATATACCGTAAACCTCAGCGGCCCGACGCGGGCCGGGTCTCCAGACAGCCCTGCAGGAGTGTCCTGGCTGCCCTGGCATGCTAAGGCAGGCTCGGTGGTGCACACAGCTATTAATAAACCCTCTGTGAGTTTAATATTTAATTGTGGTGATGGACTGCATCTGTGCTGCTCTCTGATGCAAACATTATTATACATACTAAGTGGCTTAATTGTAATTAGAGCTTAAAATTTAATTAAACCCAACAATAAAGGGATACATCCCCCTTTTTCGCCCTTTCCGTGTTTTATTTAACTCTTCGCAGCCCCTCGTGCTGGGCTGCGTGTTAAAATGAGAGAGTGGAGCCGTGGAAGTTGACAGCACTGTCCCCACCCCACCCTACCGTCCCCTGGTTGAGAGAAGAGTGACCTTTCGCTCTGTGAAAGAGTGACTTTGCTCATAATGACAGCAGAAGTCAAGGGTTGACTTTTCGCGAACGCAACGACTAGAACAACCTTTACCGGTGCCCACGGTTTCTGGACGGAGGCACTGTGGGAGCCATCCTGCCAGGACCACAAGGCTTTTCAACACACAGGGCAGCTCACTGACCGGGATGGGTGAAGACCGCTGCCCACGTGGCCGAGCGGCACAGAGCGCAGTCCTGCGGCGATGTTGCGAGCCGGGGCCCGGGAGTGTCCAGTCTCCTGGGGGGCAGATGTCTGCAGGGGCTCCTGCCCCGCTGTGTGGATCTGTCTCGATGCGGAGCTGGCAGGCTGCAGTCACGAGAGAGGGGCTCCGCTGGGCCCCAGTTCTGTCCTTCGGGGGGTCCCGGGTAGCCACAGCACCGTCAAGAGGCGTGGGACCCCCTCCCGCCTCTCTGGTGATCCCTGTGGGTCCCCTGCCCGCTGTACGGCTGATTTATTTGAAGGGTGGGGCCGCTCGCCAGGAGGCAAGGGGAGGGGCAGGAAACAGGCGTCGCCCCCGGCGAGCGGGCCGAAGAGTCAAGTCCCCCGAGTCATTCCAAGAACCGCCAAGCGGACAAGCAGGCGTGGAGATAACACAACGGGCGACACACACACACACACACACACACACACACACACACACAGATGCCCAGGGCCCTCTCCCCGATTGTTGTGTGGATTATTTATGGCCCGGCAGCGTGTGGCGCGCTGTAAACAGCCCCGCGCTCAGCGACATGGTTTTGCACTTCCAGCGCGGCCCCAGCGAGGCTGATAAATGGAGAGTGGAGGCGACGGGCTGCCAAACGGCATCCTGTAAATCCCGCCTGATCACAGCACTTAGCTTTATTTACAAATAAAAATCAACAGTTTAATGAATAAATAAATAAAGGAGCCCACTTCGCCCGGCTCCAGTGAGCTGCAGCTCGCATGTTCCAATAGGCACAGATACAGACTTATATTTACAAACAGTATGTGTGTATAAACTGCTGGGCCCAGGGGCATCTTCCCAACTGCACTCTGGGAAACCAGTTTCTCAGAGGCCACTGACGCCACTCTTCCAGCAGGGGTTGCACCCGGGGCCGGAGAAGAGCTGCTGTGGTGCCCCTCCATAGGAAGGGAGGGAAAAGTGAACCAAGTCATTCGAGACCAGTAAGCCTGACTGCTGCACGAAAAACAATATTAGAACCAAGATAGAAGATCACCTATACAGAAATATCATCCTGGGAAATTAATCAAATGGTTTAAGAAAAGGGCAGATTTTGTCTGATCGACCTGTTAGAGTTCTCTGAACTGGACGTAGACGTAAGGGATACGCACAGAGCTCGTGATCTGGTGTATTACGATTTTCTGAAGACGTCTGAAGAAAGTTTCCATTAAAAGATGAATTCTCAAATTGCAGGCATTGGGCGTTGAGGAAAAAGCAGGTGTCTGGTTTTTGGGAATTGGTTATGAAACAGGAATCAGAGGTATAGGTGAGAGGTGAATACTCAGATTGGGGAGGTGTAACGAGTGGAGAACCACAGGGATCTGTATTAGGACCACAGCTCTTCCTGATTTACGGCACCGGTCTGGACTCGGGCACTGCGCTGGAAGTAAACCAGTCAAGGTGATACCGAGTTCTACAGCAAACACCGCGGAAGCAGCAAATAACATGGAAAAAGATTGTGAAGAATTGGGCAAACATGCACACAGGCAGCAAAAACGGACTATAAACACAACATAGGAATCCCTGAGCTGGAAGAGGCTGATGATGAACAAGATTTGGGTGGTCGTGTTGACACATCGTGCACATCTTCAGGATAACGAGGGGAATCAATTAAAAGGAAAAATAAAAGTTAGGGTATACCACTTAAAACTCAGAATGTCAAAGAAGGGATTTTACGCTAAATTTGTATAACACACTAGTGACGCCTCATTTAGATTATTGTGTACAGTTCTGGTCACCACATTATTAGAAATGATATTGCTGCTCTAGAATCAGTCCAGCAAAGAGCAAGCAGATACAACCCAGAGCTTAACAGAGTGTCCTGCACTGACAGGCTGGAGGAACAGATCCTTTTCATTCCTGAACAGGGAAGGACCCGATTCAGGCATCCAGAATCCTCCAAGGCACTGACAAAGTCAAACCAGCCAGAAACATCTAAATGAGCTGTGGCACTACTTTACCCAAAGGGTTGTGGGAGTCTGCAGCAAGCTGTCCTGCCACGCTGTTGGGCTCTTTCTAGTAACAGCTGTATAAGATCCTTAGATCTGTTAACTACTGTACTAACACATGGGCCAGACTACTGTACTAAGACATGGGCCCTCTCATTTGTAGCTTTTCTGATCTTCTAAATACAAATGCATTTATATGATGACCATGAATGTATTGCACAAGTATTGTACAGTATTTCTTTACAGTATATCCAGTCCTGGTCCTAGAGGGCTGGGTTCACTGGTGGTTTTCATGGTCTCTTTAAAATCAGGTCGACCCGAAAGAGCTGGAGAAGCTGTTAAACTAATCCAATTAAGACAATAACGAGCTGATTCTGCTCATTAACACCCGCTAGATTGAACACTTTTAAACACGACAGCCCTGCAGAACCAGGACCGCAGACCTTAAAGTGTAGAAACAAAGATCTATTCCAATGGAATTTAATTACCTAGTTGAAATCTTCATCGATTCAACACGTGAGAATATGATCTTTGTTTCACCTCAGAGATTGGGGAGTCTGTATGACCTATGAAATGCTGATCCCTCTCTGTGTTTTCCTGTCTTGACTTTCCCCAGTTTGGCCTCTCCCCAGGTGAAATCGTCTCATCACCTGAGCACAGTCGGCTCTCTCACTAACGAGTGATGTGGTGTTGGTGCAACAGTCAAAGACGTTAGAGTGTGTCACAGCCAGGAATGAGGGATCAGTCAAAACTACGTCGAACACAATTCCTTTACTTTTGTTTTGCCAAACATGCACGGTGTGATAGATTTCTCGTGGGTGAAATGCATCTTCTTTGCAGGTGATGCTAAAGCATTTTCTCCACTTACTGCCAATTAAAACAGACTTAAGATCCAGGTGATGTTACCTGTCCGGCTTCCTCGCCTGAGCTCCTGCCTCCAAAGGCTACAGGACGCGGTTCAAGTCCTGTACCAGCACAGGAGCTGCAGAGAGGCTCCAGGAAGAATTACAGCAAACAAGCAAACAGCTTCCACTGTTGCACCTTGAGCGGGGGCTCTCGCACTCAGATGCGCTGCGCTGCACAGCTGTAAATAAACGCGTCATTAAGCTCTCATCAGCGCTTCCGCCCAGATGAGCCGCGCAGCCCGCCGCGGCCTCCGCGGGGCGCTGGGGGGCTGGGGCTCAGCTCGCTGGCTCGAAGAGCGGCTCCCCGGCTGCTGAAGACGCCAGCAAGCCGGCCTGAGACCGCGGGACCAGCCGCCTCCGCAGCACCAGCCCGGCTGCATTCGCCTCCGCTGCACCGCGCTCCTGCGCACAGCTGGTGGGAGCTCAGCGGCGCGCGAGCCCGAGAACGAGCAGCCTCGCTCGCAGCGCCTCTCTGACTCCTGCTCTCAGGTGAGGCCGTGGCAAAGACGTGCTGAGCTGGAGTGCGCATCCCAGGGCATTCATCAGCGAAATCACAGTAGAAACATGGTGAACTGTAGTGCATATCCCAGGGCATTCATCAGCGAAATCACAGTAGAAACATGGTGAACTGTAGTGCATATCCCACACCTGAAGAAGGCTCCACGGCCGAAACGTTGTGTTCTCTTTCTTCTTTTTTTCAGCATGGAATAAACCTATTACTTGTTCCTTTGCAGCCTACGCATGCTGACGCAGCTACCCACCTGATCAAAAATAATACATGTGCAATGTAAGAATAAGACGTTTGTCAGGTTTTGGTCGATTTCAAATTCCAGCGTTGTGTTCTCTTTCTTCTTTTTTTCAGCATGGAATAAACCTATTACTTATTATTTTTGATGATGATGATAATTATAATACACCACATATAGAGTACAGACCTCTAGTATTTTGCAGTATAATAATAACATTGGTAACAAATGTCATCTGAATCAGACCTACATATGTGTGACAAAACCGCTCATTAAAACGGTAGATTTCTCCAAAGGCCTATGAGGAAAAAAAAACATAATTAAAAAACAAAATGTGCATGACAAACTGAAGTCATTTACAACAGAGGGCCCGATTCTCCACAGTGGGTAAACGCTGGGCAAATTGCCCATCTAATTCAATTAGCGAGGAGTGGGCAGTTTGCCTGCAGTGCGCTCGCAGAGGAAAACAGGGCCCTGCAAGCCTCCCAGCGGGGGTCTGCCGGAGAGGGGGTCTCTGCTCCGGAGCCCTGCCAGGTCACATTCAAAACCTGGAAAACCGGCCCAGGCCGCCTCTGGGCCAGCCTCGAACCCGCTCCCGCGAGCCAGGGGCGGCCCCCTGCTCCGCAAGAACCCCCCGAGCGAGGCGGGAGCCAATGACACGCTCAGGCGGGGGGAATCTGAGCTCTGACGCAGGAACAAAACTGACCCCCCACCCCCACCCCTCCCTGCCTCTCGCTCCGTCACGAGACCCACCCCTCCAGAGCCCCCGTCTGGTCACACAGCAGTTTCACGAGTGCAGTGAGTGACTCTGGATTCATCGTTCCCACAATATTTATAGGCAGCGCAAAGTTTAATCCTTGCAATGACTACGAGCTTGCTGTCACGGATGTTCGGGTCCTGGCTGCTGTGAAGTTCCCTCAATTCATCCCTGAAGTGAGACAGTGGTGCTCGTGTGGTGAGCCCCCAGTACCCCCTCTCTGCTGCCCCAAGGTGGGAGCCTCAGTTGAAGGGCGTCTTCACTCTGCGACCACCTGTTGCTCACAGCTTGGACTCACATGTTGCTCATATGTTGCTCACACGTTGCACAAACATTGCTCACATGTTGCTCACACATTGGACTCCCATTTCTCATACATTGCTCAGGTAGCTCACATGCTGCTCATACATTACTCACACGTTGCACACATGTTGCTCACATATTGTACATGCATTGGTCACGTTGCTCATATGTTGCTCACACAGTGCGCCCACATTACTCACACATTGCTCTAGTAGCTCACATGTTGCTCACACGTTGCACGCACACTGCTCATATGTTGCACATACATTGCTCACATGTTTCTCAGACAATGCTTGCACATTGTTCAGATGTTGCTCACACATTACACGCATGTTGCACTTATGTTGCTATGTAGAGGGCGGGAGCTGTGGCCAGTGTGCAGAGAAGTTCTGCACATCAGGGCGGCTCTCCAAACACTTGGCATTATTGTGCTGCGTTTTAGGGCTACAATACAGAGAGTCAGCCCTGCCAGCTCTTTTTCTCTTCCTCTGAGCAACTGCCCCGCTGCTGTAGAAGAGGGTGAACAGGGTCACCTCTCCAGTGTCAATAAAATAGCGGAAATAGCAGAACGAAAACGTATTAACTAAGCAAACTGCAAAGGGCACAGAGCTCTCGGTACGTTTTACTGCAACTGTAAAATAGAAGAAATAATAATAAAAAAAAAACTTTATTGGAGTCATTTTTAAAATACTGCGGTAGTTATACGGCAGCAGGGATTCACACCCTCTCTCAGGTGAGAGCGCAGGGACCTGCTGATCCCTCGCGTGGCAGAGGGCAGAACAAGGACCGGCGGGCCTCGCGCGGGAGGGGGGGGGCGCGTCGAGTCACAGCCGCGGGCTCGGCGAAAGACTACAGGGCGGCCTCGGCTCCCGGGCCGGGGACTGACCAGCTCCTCGCGGCGTCAAACAGCAGGACGTGCACTAGAAAACAATCTGGCCACCATTGAAATGAAAAAATCAGCATGGTGGAACAAAAACCACATCCTGTATTATATGTGTATTCTAGCTAGAGGGCATGGTGGCACAGTGGTGCCCTGCAGTGCTGGGGCCCTGGGTTCGGCCCCACACCTGGCTCAGGTGCTGTCTGTGGGGAGTTTGTTTGAGTTTGCTCCCACAGTCCAAGGTGGCCTTCTGAAGCCCTGGTGTGAGTGTGTGTGTGTGTGTGCACTGTGATGGACTGGCACCCCAGGGTGTAGCCTGCCTTGTGCCTGTTGCCTGCTGGGACAGTCTCTGGCTCCCCCATGATCCTGCATGGGAAGAAGCAGTTAGAAAATGGGTGGATGGATTAAAAATGATGCCTTAACAAGGCCCTCAGTAACATATACTGTATACGGATAGGGATCACTGAAATGTCTACTTCTCTTAAAGACACTCCTCTTTAGTTGACTTTTGGCAGGCCAGGACAGACTCCGGCTCAACCGCAACCCTGTACTGGATTCTGGGTAAGAAGATGGATGGATCAGGACTTTCAGGAGATTCAGGGATTCAGGAGGCTGGGAGTCAGCATCCCCACATCTCTGCACTGTGCTCCAGTGTTACAATAATCACCACAGGGGCCGCGTTTATCAGGGGAAGAAAGCCCAGCCTGTGCCATAAACACACAGGGGCCAGGCTGGGCTCCCGGGCGCAGGCAGAGGGATGACAGGAGCGAGGGAGGATGAGCACGGGCGGGACGTGCCACGAGGAGCGGAGAGAAATATTTAAAAAATAAAGACGAAATCAAACAGGAAAATAAATGCATTATTGAATGTGGCTCTAAATAAATAAATGGAAAAAAAATCATCACTCAAAAATGAATAAATGAGAATGAATTAATGGGCGTGCAGGCAGCGGGCGAAGCCAGAAGCCAGCCAGGAGAGTCCACTGGAGCAGCGCTGCTGAGCCGAATGAATCCGAGGTCACTGGTGTCTTGTTTGGTGAAGGCTGATGTCATAAATCCCGGAGATCCTTATCACCCCATCGGCCAGGCTCCCAGAGCACCCTATCTTCACAGATCTAAAGAGGAATTTATGGCAGTGGCCATAAAGCAGGCAATGTTCTCACCGATCATTAACTGGGCCTGTTTAACGGCCTCAGTCATGTGCTCCTCCGGGCTCGTTTGGCCTCAGTGTTGCTATTAGTGTCGATATCTCTGCCATCAGAGGCACCTCTCTCCCACAGTAGCCCCTCAGCCAGCCCTCCGGTCAGCAGGGCCCTGGAGAGATGCTCTCCCCACACCGCGCTGTTCTGCAAGCCTTTGCAACACTGTATCTCCTCTGCTGGCTCTTCCTGAATGCGTTTGACTACTGTTCACATTGGCATTACGGTACTGCAGGGTTATACTTTCATGTCTCCTGACTGGCCAGTTACGGGGCGCGCAGTACCCAGAAGAGATGTCAGCCACTGGAACTCCCAGAAACCCACTGAGCTGACCTCCTGACCCCTCCTCAGGCCATGCCGGTGCCCGCTGGAGGAGCAGGGAACCCGGGACCGACCCCTGCAGGCCGCATTGCCACCAACATGGGAGCCAGGAGTCACGGTGGTCAGGGTTGTGCGGGTGGCGGGTGTGGTGGTCAACTAGGGCCGCTCAGGGCATCGGCACTGGGAAACTAGACAGCACGCACACTGGCAGAGATGGGCACAGGCAGGAGCAGGGCGCAGACTCTGCACTGCCCCACTGATGTCCTGTGTGTCTCCTGTGTGGTGTGATTCCTGTGGACAGTGTGTGTCTCCTGTGTGGTGTGATTCCTGTGGACAGTGTGTGTCTCCTGTGTGGTGTGAGTCCTGTGGACAGTGTGTGTCTCCTGTGTGGTGTGTGTCCTGTGGACAGTGTGTGTCTCCTGTGTGGTGTGATTCCTGTGGACAGTATGTCTCCTGTGTAGTGTGAGTCCTGTGGAAAGTGTGTGTCTCCTGTGGACAGTGTGTGTCTCGTGTGTGGTGTGTGTCCTGTGGACAATGTTTGTGTCCTGTGGACAGTGTGTGTCTCCTGTGTTGTGTGTCCTGTGGACAGTGTCTGTCTCCTATGGACGGTATGTGTCTCCTGTGTGGTGTGTGTCCTGTGGACAGTGTATGTCTTCTGTGTGGTGTGTGTTCTGTGGACAGTGAGTGTATCCTATGTGGTGTGTGTACTGTGGACAGTGTGTGTCTCCTGTGTTGTGTGTCCTGTGGACAGTGTGTGTGTCCTGTGTTGTGTGTCCTGTGGACAGTGTGTGTGTCCTGTTTTTTGTGTGTGTCCTGTGCCATGTGCTTCTTGTGTGTTGCATGATGGCCCTCAACATCCAACTTCAAGGTCCCTGGTAGTTAAGGGAGGGAGGAGAGTGCATTTTATTTTTATGTGATCTAAGTACAAAACCATTCGACCATTGGAACCGGATTCTCAGAAGTAATGATTGCGGTTTTATTGCAATAAAAAAGCGCTTTCCTTTGCCTATTCTTTGTTTTAGCATTCTTTCTTTATACTGTCGTCATTATCCATTAATACGAGCCAGTGACTGGGGGATGGATAGAGGCAGAGAGTGAGAGAGCATGGCTGAAAATGACATGGAAATGGATCTTTTTTTAAGATGTTCTGAAAGAACCCATCTCTATGGTGTAAACTGTTCGCTGAAAAAAACAGCTGCTGACCGCTCTCACACTGAGACACAGCACCTATGGAAAACCTGGAAAGTTGCCTTTCCTCATTTTTACATCTTCCTCGGGAGCTCCTGTGATGGAATTCATTGAAATTAAAAACCATCTCGATCATTATCTGACCCACCACTGAATAACAGCATAATCACACGGCGTTCTCTGTTCCGTAAACAGGGAACAGCTTTGCAGAACTAATCGGGGCCTAATGAGAGAGAGCACTGTGAGCATTGACATAATGGAGTGAGCGAACCTGCAGGCAGGGATGAGGATCTCGGATGCCCAGAGCACGCCAGCAGACAGGACAAGAGGAATACTTCCTCAGCCCCAGCTTCCTCCAACTTCCTCTGCTCTAGTGTGGCTCAGGAATTCATCCCGGTATCCTTCCTTTCGAATTGAGCTCCTGGAGCATCCAGCCCGAACTCTAACCACAGCCCTGTCCTTCCCTACCCACAGTCGGAAGCATACCCCGACATCTGAGCGTTAGCCTAATCCTCCCACGGAGCGGGCACATGACCGGAGCTTTTCCACGGCCAGGCTGGAGAGGCTTCCCAGTGGAGGACTGCAGCACACACCCTGGGCTGCTGCAGCTGACTCCCTCCCGGCTGCAGGATCTGGAGGCAGGTTGGACCGATGCGGTCCAGAGGCCAGGGGGAGTTCCCTGCCTGTGTGGAGACACCTGTGTCCAGGCACAGGTTGGTCAGGTGAGCGGTGCCCAGGTGAGAGGGACTCACCTGACCTCGACAGGGGGCACTTGACAGGGGGCATACGCCAATGAGCCAGCATACCAGCCAGCAGCCCGCAGCTCTGCAGGCGGACAGGAAGAGGAAGCTCTCCGATCGCAGGGTTGCGCTGCAGTGCGTTTCTACACCACCCCCCGCCAGGCCCAGCCGGTGGAATGTGGCCTCAGCAGCGGGCTGGAGACGCCCTACAACACACTGGCACAGCACTGCCCACTGCCCAGTGCCCGCTGCCCACTGCCCGCTGCCCCGGCCTGTCCCCGGAGCTCGCCGGACTCCACAGCCACAGCAGGACCTGCGCGAACCCGCCTCGCGCACACACAATCGCGCTTCGCACACACTCGCAGGGCTGTAAACCCAGCCCAGACGCCTCCTATACTTAGAGAGGTAATTGCTGGTGCTATTTTATTTTTTTATTTGTCTGTAATTTGGGTGTAATTTGCCCTCTGTGGCTGTGAAGCGGAATGTGTTACTGCCTCTTGGAAAAGAGAGCGCCCGCTGGCCGGCTGTCCAGTCAGCGAAATCGCAGCGCCGCGTGAGGGCCTCGGAAACAGGCCGCCACGCCCCCCCCCGCCGCCACCTGGTACCTCTGTCTCCGCAGGGCTCAGGGCCCACTGCTTGGAGCTGGACTGCCGGACACACGCAGGAGCAGCGCAGGACAGTGGACAGAGCCCTGCTGGGAGTACCTGGACCTGACACATACGCCCGCGCCACAACAGCAC
The DNA here is from genome assembly GCF_059453375.1 of Lepisosteus platostomus. Classification (NCBI taxonomy): domain Eukaryota; kingdom Metazoa; phylum Chordata; class Actinopteri; order Semionotiformes; family Lepisosteidae; genus Lepisosteus; species Lepisosteus platostomus. The sequence goes on from NC_142624.1 coordinate 34,782,890, forward strand.
TCCCGTTGTGCATCTGCACACTCAAGCACGGTGGCATCCACGCCTGCTGAGCTCTTGCAGCAGGGCCTGATGCAGACGCTCACATCAAAGGTTGACATTTATGCCACAGTGGGAAGATTCTGTTTTCACAGCCTGCTCTCTGGATAACCTGGCAGAGCACTCCTGATGATGATAAGAATAAGAATGTCATTCTGGTGCGTGAGGCCAGCTGTGACCTACAGTGTGTTTTCGGAAGGCACAGTAAGCCATGCTGAGCCGAGACAGGCCAGGACAGGAGTCCCCCAGGAGTGACTGGGGCAGACGCTCCAGGCTTGTAGGACAGGGCAGCCCCTTGATCTGATCTGGCGGAGGGAAAGGATCTCGGAGAACCTGCACAACGCCAGCACACCTGGGCAGGTCGGCGGCGTCTGCGCAGAGGGCAGCCACGGGCTGCGCTGGCTGCTTGGCTCCAGGTTCGGCTGCCCCCCTTCTGCAGGCAGTGGAGAGCTGCCGATACCCAGCACAGCCTGTGCCCCGTGCTGCCGGGCTGCAGAGACACCACAGCAAGACATTTTCCCACTGGCACAGTCTCCCCAGTCTCCCTGCAGAATCCCGGCATCCTGTGTGACACTCGAGGCTTTTCCATGGGAGGGGGGGGGGCGCCGCCTGCTCTGCGCTGGCTGGAGGAACCCCTGCCCCACCCCCCACGTCAGGGGAGCGGGTGGAGCTGGAGGAGAGCCGGGGGGAGCCAGCCTCAGCACCAGCAGAGATGCCTGCCCACTCTCTGCTGTAGGGCAGCGCGCTGTGTGTGTTTAGTCTGTGTGCACAATCCAGCAGTTTCTGATGTACAAAAGCCCGGTTCCCCCCCTGCACCCCCTCCGCTCCGGGGCGCACAGTGCTGCCTGTGTGGGTCTGGCAGGGACATGTGGCTCAGATCTGCGCGCTCTCTAAACAGCGGTGCTGACAGACTCTTCGCAGGACGGCTCCTTGGCGGGGATAGGGCCTGGCCTGTCCGCGGGGGAGGGACTTCCTCTCCTGCCTCCATTCCTCCTTGATGGTGCGGACCTCGGCGCGGGCTCCGGGCAGGACCCAGCGCCCACGCCCACGCACCCCAGAGGGGGAGAAAACGCGGGAGGTGACAAGCATCCGTCCAGTCGGTCCCCGAGACTGACCCTGAGACCGCAGCTGAGCACTTCCATCACAGCGTCCCGTCCCCCGCTCTGATTGGCCTGTCACCTTGCAGACACGCTCCTCGGGCCCCCTGCCGCTTGGGGCTCCCAGCTGACTGTTAGAAAAGGGCCTTTGACGGGCTGTCTGAAGATAGAGCCCCGGTCCAGCACAGACTGAGTGCTGCCCAAGCCCTGCAGCAGCAGGGACAGCTGGCTGTTTACCAAGCCTCTACCGCCCTCTGTTGGCCACCCAGGGGGCAGCTCGACGCGCAGAGCCCCTGACACGGAGAGCGAGCACCACTGATGCTTCACGCAGGCTGCTGTGGGCAACCCTCGCATTGTGCAGCAGGAGAAAAACATGACTGAAGAACAGGTTTGCATGAAGAAAATGGTAAAAAAAAACAACATAAAAGCATTTCTGCAAATAAAACACAACCGACTGTTTAGATCACAGACCTAGAGCACCAGAACGTGGCAGAATGTGACGATTACTCTAGACCTGGCCAATGCTCAGGAGCAGTGTTTCCCAGGCTCTGGAGCAGCCCTGTTCCTTCGGCATTTGTTTCAGCTTAGTTCTTCTTTCATTTAGCTTGGTGCACCTTATTTTTAAATGCCGAGGCAACTGTTTGATTTTGGACTTCTCAATTCTGCAACTAGGTCCCGGGTTCAGCAATAATCTCTTTAATTTATGTCCCAGGAAATGTTGCAAACAGAACTCTGTTTCCACAAAGTCTACAATAGTTATCGTAAAACTGGATACCAGTTAATGATATATAGGCAGGAGGGACAGTGTGTCAGATTGTAAGCATTCTCAGTGATGGACAGGCTCTATTGTTTAAATTCCACCTAGAAACAATAAACCCACATGTGAGGAACTGGGAAACCAGCTCCTGGCACAGACTCTCTTACTGCTCCAGGCCTGAAGCTGATCTGAAAAAGCAAATAGTTCAATTCAACGTTTAATAAGCCTCGTTTCTCCAGAACTCAGTTGGAACAAAAACCAGAAGCAGCAGGGGCACTCCAGAACAAGGAATTGAGGTTATCGAAAGAACATAATGAAGGGTGCAGACAAGTGGAGACTGTCTGATAGGTTGTAACTAACTACCAGTGAGTCGATCCAAGAACCTCATCCACTCATTTCAGCCCTGGCAACATGTTCCGTACTCCCACCTCCGGAAGTGTAAGGAAGCACTTGTTCCCGATTTGTTGCACTTCTCCACAGCCCCCTTCATACCGAACACTGTTCAACAGCAGCCCTAGCAGTCGCCAATCAGTTCTGTACACGCCTCCGCACTTGAACTCCTCACAAAGGAGGCTTCCTCTGTGGAATGTTGCACCTGGGATTCGAACCCGCAACCCTCCAATTACAGGTCTGTGCCACACTGTTGTTGTGTTGTGACGACTGTGCCACACTGTTGCCCCAGAGGGGGCAGCAGAGGCAGAGGCTGAACACAGGGCACCAGCGCCGCGTCAGCATGCAGACACGAGTCTCGCAGCCTGCGGGACTCACTGCTGCCCGTCACTGACCGGTCCAGCAACGAGCACGACTGCAGCCCTGGCCAGCTGGGCGTACTCCAGTCTGTATGTGTGTGGTACTATGGTCTCCTCACTGGGAGAGCACATCTAAATGTGTGTGTGTGTGTGTGTGTGTGTGTGTGTGTGCACTTCTGTCTTGGGAGCTTGGGAGGAGACCGCTGGATCCTTTTTCTGCCGGACATTTCATGTTTTGGGCTGGGAACCCAACCCAGTGGCGGAGGACAGAAAGAGCGAATTGCAGGCACATCACACATCAGCAGTGTGCAGGAGCGGTCAAGGGCCCTGGGCTGGGAGGTTGCGGGTTTGAATCACTGTCGTGCTCGTGAGCTGTACCCAGATTACTCTGTGCAAATGGGTTAGAAGAGCCAGCCCGATATTTAATGTCAGTCACAGCAATCCTTCTTTGGCTGGACAGATGTAAACTCTGTCCTGTCAAGTTGAGTAGACAAAGAAATTAAAACTCTGTCCGCCTCACAGCTTTAGGCTGGCGTGCGTCGATATTAATGTCTATTTGTGCAGAATTCCCAGGTGGCCTGTGCCAGTGGCGTGCTCTTGCACATGCTCATGGCCTGGCGATACCTGAAGTCTCGGCTCACAGGTAGGGAAGAGTGGGTCGGCCCGCGGTCAGAGCCGCACACTGCTGGAAGGAGGGACGAGGTCACAGAGGCAGTCGGGAATGGATCCATTATGATTCCGTGGCCGAGCCCAACCAGAACCAGAACCTGAACCTGAAGAGACGGCAGGGCGGAGGTGCAGAGCAGCGAAAGGGTCTGTGATCGGCCTGGGACCGAAGGAGGGGACAGGGTCCCAGCGGGAGGCGGGGAAGCATCCTACGTGATACTGTGACAGAGCCCGACCGGAACCAGAACCTGAAGGGAGTGCGGAGTCTTTCCCTGCCTGGGCTGTGGTGCTTAGTGGCCAATTCCCAAAACCTCCGCACACGCGCAGCCAGCCTGCCGGGGGTCTGCTCTTCCTCTCCCGCTGTGCGCGCGATCCCGGGAGCCCGAGATTGTGGGCTGTTGTTGCATTGGCGTCAGGACTGCTCCCACGACGCCAGGGTGCTGGGGGGGATCAGCAGCTGCCAAAAATGAAGAGGACAGCCTGGGGGGGCGGCCGCGGAGGTCCCGGGTTCGAGAGGACCTCAGGGGAAGCACAAGCTCGGCCATGCGCCCTCGCACCCTGGACCAGGGGCGGCGTGTCTCCGGCCTGCTGGCCCTGCCCTCCGCCCTCTGAGCTGGCGAACGACAGCCGCCCAGCCTGTCCTCTCTGTGATGTCTCTGTGTAACCGTAGTGACGAGTGTTTAGACTGTTAAAGGGCCTATTTACAGTCTTGAGTTTCCTATTGATTACGTCTGCCTCTCTCTCTGTTTACTGAGGAAATAAATAACACATGCTGTCCTGTCTCCCTCCCTCTCTCCTCTTCTTCTTTTCATTTTGTCCCCCACAACGAATCCATGTGTTCGGGGGTGTGCCCTGTGCCCGACCCGCCCAGTGACTGGCCATGTTGGTCAGGTGCTATGGAAGTGCCAACACACACACACACACACACACACACACACACACACACACACACACACACACACACACACACACACACACACACACACACACACGGGGCACGAACCCCCAGCGCCGGCACCAACACAGACGCCTGGAGACGGAGACGGTGCTCTCCCAGCGCGGAGACCCCAGGCCCCCCACACACAACCACACACAGCCTGCCATTGACGCTGATGGCTGGGATATGGGACATGAGATATGGAATATGGGATTTCGGATATGGGATATGGGATATGGGATATGGGATATGGGAAGTGGGATGCGGGATGTGGGATGTGGGATATGAGAAATAGAATATGGAATATGGAATATGGGTTATGGAATTGGGATATGGAATATGGGATATGGGATAGGCGATAATAGAGTTATCCCAAGTGACTGACCAAGCTGCAGGGCAAGGAGGTCCTCTTGTTCCTTCCAGAAAATTGGGAAAACAGTAGTCAAACCGGATCAGTGTCCAGGTCCTGCAGATGGAGATGCAGAGTGTGTCCCCAGACTGCACACCCTCAGGCGCAGACGGACACGCTCCTACGTTTCCTTCTGGGTAATTCTGAGCTCCTGGGTATTCCGACAGAACCAGGTCGGATCCATCAGGATAATGGCACTCCAGCGCTGCTGGTCAAGAGCAGCATTTGTCCCTCGCAGGTGGAAATGGAGGAGGGGATCAAATCAGAAGAGAGACAGTGAGAAAGAAGGAGGGAACTCTGGGAGTGGTCACTCCTCAGGAAGTGACATCACAGAGGATGAGGAGTCAGGGCAGCAGAGGTGAGGGAGACCTGGCTGCTGTCAGGCCTCCCAAGCAGGTGCTGAAAAGACTCTCTCACAGAGTGTTACAGAGGTGTCCCGATAGTGAAGTGCTTGTTTGGAGCAGGCAGTCTGGTCACTGGAGCAGCACTGAGATGGGAGAGGAGAGGCGTCTGAGAAGCAGAGGAATCTGATAGAAGGGAGGTTTGGAAGGAAACAGGCTGCCAGGGTGCAGCAGGCCAGCCGCTGGGATTGTCTTTAAACCATTAATTGGAGATCTGTGTGCCATTATTGTATTCTTGATGTATTTTCAAAGGAATGCCTTCGTTATTTTTTGCCGTCCTTAAAAGAAAGCCATGGTTTGAAAAAAAGAAATGGTAATTTTAGCGGCTAATTACAGATTCCTGTGTAAGTGATGTTTAGCTGAAAGCCACTAGGACAAACCCTGTCTGTGTGTCTGTCTGTTTGTGTAGCAGGGCACAGGAGTGTCGCACTGTGTCACATCTGTCTGTTTGTGTAGCAGGGCACAGGAGTGTCGGACCGTGTCACATCTGTCTGTTTGTGTAGCAGGGCACAGGAGTGTCGGACTGTGTCACATCTGTCTGTTTGTGTAGCAGGGCACAGGAGTGTCGGACTGTGTCACATCTGTCTGTTTGTGTAGCAGGGCACAGGAGTGTCGGACTGTGTCACATCTGTCTGTTTGTGTAGCAGGGCACAGGAGTGTAGGACTGTCACATCTGTCGGTGTGTTTGGTTGTGTAGCAGGGCACAGGGGTGTTGGTCTGTGTCATTAATACACAATACCAATTAGTGATATGCACACCCTGATCCAGACACACTGAAACACAAACTGATACACACTGAATAACTAATACACACACTGATCCAGACATACTGAAACACACTGAATTACTGACTGACACACACACACACACACACACACACACACACACACACACACACACACACACACACACACACACACACGGGCCTGCACAGCCATACCCATGAAAGGAAAGGAAGTCAGGTCAAGGAGATGGACAGCAGATGGGCCAGGGAAAGGTGTGAATTTGCTGCAAACAAGGAAATAAAGGACACAGTCGAGTGAGGCTTGAGTGAGGCTCTCCTGCACCTCGAAGCCAGGGCTGTATATCCCTGGTTATGACAGCAAGGACACCCACATTCCCGAAATGTTCACTTCCGTCACGGAAACTCGCTGCCTTGCTGCTGGGGGTCGAGAGCAGACGATTCACAAGGAAATCGCTGTCTGACTTAGTCGGAGCCACACAACTCGCTCACAGAATACTCCAGACCGGCTTCATATGCGCAGGGCAGACAATTGATCATTGAGGGGCTGACAAAACACTACAGGAGACCATTTAAAGGGCCGTATGTACATCTAGAGAGAGGGATCAGGCGTACGAAACGCAGAACACCAAAGAAAGACAAAAGGACACCTCTCACTGTTAGGCTGGTCAAACCAGACAGTCAGGCTGAAGCCGACGTTTGCGTGTGACAGTGTTGCTGATTGACTGGGCCGGTCGGTCCGGACGTTTCCACCACTCCGTGCTGAAGGGACAGTTTACTCCCCGGCGGTGTTGACACACTGCCCTCTTGTGGTAAAGAGGCGTAACACACGTCGAGACTTGAAGACCGCGGTTCATCGTTACACTGCTCTTGATCACGATCGTGTTTGTCCTCTTCCCATCGCGCGGTCTAATCCGTCTCTCTGCATCTTGTTTTAAAGCCAAACAGCTTAACGTCCAGTTTGACGAGCTCCCATTTTCTTTTTACAATTGATTATGCTGAACTCAAAAGTTGCAAAAAACAAAGTTACGGTTATTTGTACTTTCGCTCCGAAGCGTTTTTAGGACGCTCAAGGTCAGTCGGTGACCCAGCCTTGTCTCATTTTACTAAAGCAAACAGATACAGTATGTGACAGCCTTAATGTGTTTCTTCTCTTCTTTTCTAAGGATGTCCATTTCTGCCTGGTTTCTGGGTCACGGGGCCATCCCCCGCCCTGGGCTCTGCGTCCTCCGCCTGGCCACCCGGTCGCCTGTCTGGCCTGACCGGGGTCCCTGCCTGTGGCCACACTGCTTCACGATCCATGGCGTTTATTTCACGGCTTTTGTCGCAAAAGGAGAGACGCGGCTTGGCCAGGGGAATTGAAGAGGAAACGAAGGAAGAGCGCACTGCACAAACACGGACTCGAATTTAGCCAGGACCCCGGGTTTACTGTAGTGCATTGTAATATAGTACATTACAGTACAGTGTGGTACAGTACAGTATAGAGCTGACACTACAGTCCAGTACAAGATTGTAAAATACAGTACAGTGTGGTACAGTACAATATAGAGGTGACACTACAGTCCAGTATAATATAGTACAATACAGTACAGTGTGGTACAGTACAGTATAGAGCTGACACTACAGTCCAGTATAAGATAGTACAATACAGTACAGTGTGGTACAGTACAATATAGAGGTTACAATACAGTACAATCTGTCCATCCCTCTGTCTGTCTACCTGGCAGTCAAATTCAAAGCAGAAGACGTGAAGTCTTATTGGCAAGAAGGACATCTCCAGTACGGTCAAGCACTCTTCCAGGGTGCTGATGGGACTGAGGGCACATAGCTGCTCCCCTCGCCCGCCCAGTGCAGGGCAGCAGGCAGGGGCGGTGCAGAAAAGACCATCACTCCTAACCAGCATGCCTCCGGGAGCTCGGAGGAGACCAGAGCACCCAGCGAGAACATGCAGACTCCACACAGACAGACGCCCAGGGCCAGAACTGAACCCTGGACCGAGAAGGCAATAGTATGAGCTGTCACACCACTGTGCTGGCCAAGCACTTACTAGGTTTCATGTGTTTGTCTCTGTGGGGATTTACAATATGCAGTTCTCTGCCTCTGGCTGACCGCTCCCTTCCAGTCTGCACAAATCTGTCTTTTGATACTGAGTTGTTTTTCTCTCCCCCCTCCCTCCGTTTCTCTTGGGTCAGTAGGGGGCTGTAGCAAGCGGAGGGGCGCAGAGTGATTGAGGTTTGATGAGGGAAATGGATCTAAAGGCTCATGGTGTGAAAATCTGTCTGTCACAGCAGGGAGACTGAAGAGACGAGCTAGCTAAGGCACTTTCCTGCGCCACAGAATTACCTGCGTGTGTATGTGTGTGCGCGCGCGTGTGTGTGTGTGTGTGGCTGTGTGCCTGGCTGTCTGTGTGTCTTTCTGTCCCCCTGCATGTGTATCTGTCTTCCAAGGACAGGAAAACTGCACAAGCACCTCAGGATGAATCCTGTCAGCCTGCTGTTGATGCGTCCAGGAGCGCTGGTGTTATTAGGAATAAGCCTGGACAAACACACACACTGGGAAAACAGTAGAATCGTTAAGTTGTGGATTTGAGCCTATAGCTTACAACAGAGGAGGTGCAGAGAGGAAGGACTGTTGCAAGACCTATAGCAACGCTGTGTCAAATATGGTATAAAGGAAAGGTCCTGTGCCTCCACCAGGACCCAGCCATGCATGTCCCTTAAAATTTCATAAGAGTACAGGAACACAGAGAGAGAGGAGCTCGTGTCTCGTCACTCACGGACAGAGTGCAGGAGTGACAGCTGACAGAGCCCCTCTCTCCTCTCTCACTCCCAGCCCCCAGGCAGGCAGGGGGCCCGGAGAGCTGCTGCACTGTAACCCATGAGGTGCCAGTTCCCCCCCACACCCCTCGCCAGCCCGGGGCACAGCCTGACTCTGCTTTGAGAGGCGAGGAGCAGCCACCTGCAGCCGAGAATCGGATTTATCCTGAAACCCCTTTAAAATGCTGTTTTTATTTTCTTGCTGCCTAGCTTTGAAGTCAGATCTGGGGGCTGCAGCTCCCTGAGCCCCAATTCGGAGGTCCCCCGGGGTCTGGGGCTCAAGCCCTGTGTGCTAACCCGTGAGGGTGGGCACTCAGCACCTGCTGGTCCAGAGGGGCCTGCCGGGGTCCCCTCCTCGCCTGGCCAGTGACTAGCGGGAGGTGGAGTGGACCTGAAGAAATATGGTCACCCTGGCTTCAGTCAGTCAAACTGCTCACCTACAGCGGAAGCCTGGTGTAGGGCTGCTTCTAAAACACTGAGTGGGAGTTCTTTAGGAACAGCACCTCCCTGTCCTACCACTCGAGGCCGCAGCTGCCTTATCCCAACTTTGGCTCTGCCTTCACCAGTGAGGCGCGGTGCGGATCCTTCTGGGTGGAGTTTGCATGTCCACATGGGCTTCCTCTGGCTGATCCAGTTTGCAGCCAGAGACCCGCTGCCCAGTTTAACTGGCGCATCTCAATTATCCCTGTCTGTGTGCGTGTGTGCGTGTGTGCGCGTGTGTGTGTGTGTGTGTGCTTCCCACAGCCCCACCATGTGCCCTGTGCTTCCATGAGGGGTACCAGGTGGATGCAGCCCTCACCAGTACTGGGGTCTTTCAGGCGAAGGGTGGGTTTGTTAAGCAGTGAAAGGGCCGATGGGTGGACAACAGCATCATGCTTGTAGCGGGACGTTATGGGAATCTCCCCGAAGAGATGCAAGGAATGAGCACACACTAGCAAGTCCCCACTGTCCCCCCAGCTCAGGGGCTCAGGTGTGCCCGCTGTTGACGGGTTAATCTCTAGGCACGGGCACCCCAAGTAAAAGGACTGTCATGTACGATGAATGCAGGAGGTCGTTAAGCTTTAATGAGCAGCGCGCTGTCTGGGCTCCCCCTACCACAGCAAGCTTTCAGAGCTGCAAACATGCAGCAGGAAAACGGAATCTGTTGCTTTTTGCAGTGTCTCACGCCAGTACACGCACTCAAAAAGCGCGAAGAGGCTGGGCCCGTGTCACAGAGCATTACCGCCAGCGCCTGACGGCTGACAGGCAGGCGGCCGCGGCCCGCCGCTGGGCTGAGGCCCAGTGCCCGTGTGCCCACTGTCCAGCTGTCGGCCGGGACGGGATCGCGCCTCAGGACCACATCCCTGGCGGCGAGCGAACGGCCGCGTGTCTCCTGGAGAGCTGGGTCCCTCACCCCCCACCAGCCTCCTGCCCCGACTGACACCCCTGGGGGAGATCTCGGGTGGGGGTGCGACTGGGGGGAGCAGGACTGGAAAGTGGCCCTGTTCAAGTGAGGGAGACCCCCTCTCCGGACAGGGGTGCGCCCCAGTTGTGGGGGAGGCCATGATTGTCTCCCTCATCACAGCTGGCGGAACTGCACCTGTGGCTGAGTCTCCGAAGGGCAGCTGCTCAGAATCCAGCCAACACGACAACGCAACAGACCCCTGCAGGACGTGGGTGTGTGTTCGCTCTTGTGGGGAGTCTGAGGATCTAATTACTGAAGTAAAAAAATAGTTCTAGAGGTAGTAGTGACTAGTAGTGAAAAAGTCTGATTTTGCTGCTTCAGCCCCGAAATTCCAGACAGTCAGTCCAGATAACTGAAGTCACGGGACGCGTTTCAAAAGCAGGACTCAGGAACAAAAAGCCGCCTCGGTTTGTACATCATCAATTCCCCAGCCGCCCACACCCAGGCGGACAGGCGTGCTGGGCGTCGGCAGGGGTCAGGCTGAAGTTCCCTTGTCGTGCAGAGGGGGGCGCTGGACTGGGGATGAGGGGACTGGGGCCGGCTGAAATGTTGGGGGGTTAAGTGGGGGGTTCTGGGTGGAAGGGAGTCCCTTTTTATGATTCATATTTCTTTGCCTCACATAATCCAGACCCCTGCTGTCAGCAGCTGAAATGAATTGCTGTTTATATTAGAGACCGGGTTTAATAAATTAGCCGTGTGCCAGTGACTGGCAGGGCCCTAGCAGGCTCATACAGAACAGACTCCCCCCGGTCTGCGCACAGCGGCAGGGAGCTGTGATTGCTTCCTCCCGGCCCGCTCCCAGTCTGCAGGTTCGGAGTCCGACTGCCCTCTGAGGATTGGGAACAATTTCCACGGGCCATCTGGTGCCGGCAGCGGCTCGCCCGGCTCCACACAGCTCCTCCGTGGCCGGCACTTGTTTAAACAAACACCAGAGCGTGTATATAGGAGCTGTCCAGTCAGCGCCCGCTCACGGCACTAAAACTGCACAGGGACAGGGCAGCCTGCACAGCCCGGCCCTCTCTCTCCCAGCACACACGCCGGCCTGCTCTGCCTCACAGCCCGGGACTGGGGAACATTTCTAAGATCTCCTGCTCCTGTGGCTAACATTATCTCTACTGTCTCACTGGTGTCTGAGTGCTGCGCAGTGCTGTGTGTCTGAGTGCTGCGCAGTGTTGTGTGTCTGAGTGCTGTACAGTGTTGTGTGTCTGAGTGCTGCGCAGTGTTGTGTGTCTGGGTGCTGTACAGTGTTGTGTGTCTGAGTGCTGCGCAGTGTTGTGTGTCTGAGTGCTGTACAGTGTTGTGTGTCTGAGTGCTGTACAGTGTTGTGTGTCTGAGTGCTGTACAGTGTTGTGTGTCTGAGTGCTGCGCAGTGCTGTGTGTCTGTGTGCTGCGCAGTGCTGTGTGTCTGAGTGCTGTACAGTGTTGTGTGTCTGAGTGCTGCACAGTGTTGTGTGTCTGAGTGCTGTACAGTGTTGTGTGTCTGAGTGCTGCGCAGTGCTGTGTGTCTGTGTGCTGCGCAGTGCTGTGTGTCTGAGTGCTGTACAGTGTTGTGTGTCTGAGTGCTGCACAGTGTTGTGTGTCTGAGTGCTGTACAGTGTTGTGTGTCTGAGTGCTGCGCAGTGTTGTGTGTCTGAGTGCTGTACAGTGTTGTGTGTCTGAGTGCTGCGCAGTGTTGTGTGTCTGAGTGCTGTACAGTGTTGTGTGTCTGAGTGCTGCGCAGTGCTGTGTGTCTGAGTGCTGCACAGTGTTGTGTGTCTGAGTGCTGTACAGTGTTGTGTGTCTGAGTGCTGCGCAGTGTTGTGTGTCTGTGTGCTGCGCAGTGTTGTGTGTCTGAGTGCTGCGCAGTGCTGTGTGTCTGTGAGCTGTAGAGTGTTGTGTGTCTGTGTGCTGTGCAGTGTTGTGTGTCTGTGAGCTGTAGAGTGTTGTGTGTCTGTGTGCTGCGCAGTGCTGTGTGTCTGAGTGCTGTACAGTGTTGTGTGTCTGAGTGCTGTACAGTGTTGTGTGTCTGTGTGCTGTACAGTGTCGTGTGTCTGAGTGCTGCGCAGTGCTGTTTGTCTGAGTGCTGTACAGTGTTGTGTGTCTGAGTGCTGTACAGTGTTGTGTGTCTGAGTGCTGCGCAGTGCTGTGTGTCTGAGTGCTGCGCAGTGCTGTGTGTCTGAGTGCTGTACAGTGTTGTGTGTCTGAGTGCTGCGCAGTGCTGTGTGTCTGTGTACTGCGCAGTGCTGTGTGTCTGAGTGCCGTACAGTGTTGTGTGTCTGAGTGCTGTACAGTGCTGTGTGTCTGAGTGCTGTACAGTGTTGTGTGTCTGGGTGCTGTACAGTGTTGTGTGTCTGAGTGCTGCGCAGTGCTGTGTGTCTGAGTGCTGTACAGTGTTGTGTGTCTGAGTGCTGCGCAGTGCTGTGTGTCTGTGTACTGCGCAGTGCTGTGTGTCTGAGTGCCGTACAGTGTTGTGTGTCTGAGTGCTGCGCAGTGCTGTGTGACTACAACAGCTGTCAGGTGTCAGCTCACATTGTCCCAGGCCTAGCAAACAGGACTCTGTGCTGACACATTGCCTCAGGACAGACAGCAGCGACAGCTGGAGACAAGCAGGCTGTGTCAGCGTGCTGCAGCGGCGTGAGTGAGGAGACAGTGACACGGTGTGGCAGAAGACAGAGCTCAGGAGCAGAGGAGGAGAGAGGGAACCTCTCGAGTTCTCCTCCAAACTCCAGGCCAGACAAAGGCCACAACACTGCTACAGGCCACTACTGGGCAAGACTGGACCAGCAGAGTCCACTGTCTGTACTGCAGAAAGCCGAGAGCAGTCGTGGTATAAACAACTTCCCAGTGCAGTGGTGTGGAGCGGCCATACAGCACACATACAGTACAGCACACTGAGAAAGTTCTGCCAGTCTGATTAGGAAGAGAGCCCAAATTGCCTGTCTTGCTATTTAATTAAAGATAGATAGCTCTCTCCCCTAGCCCCCCTCAGCCAAGCAACTGGTTATTACAAGTGGTTCTCGGTGTGCTAAGCAAGCAGTGTAATTTTTTTTCTTTCTCTTTACCCATTTTCCTTTATTGTGGCGGCAGCAGGGTGCTTCCTGCGCCAGCGATGAGCGCACAACTTCATCTGCCTAAGTGTAGCGGAGCCGCGGGAAGATTGCGGTAATTACGAGGGGGTACCTGTTCATTTAACACAGCCCAGCCCCAGCTGGCACTCGCCGGCACCAATTAGCCAGCGCCGCCATTAGCGTTTTCACAAGTGTTCAAAAAGAAAGACGGCGCTGGGGGAGGGGACTGGGACAGAACAACGGGGCGTGAGTGCGTGTCTGTGTGTGCGCGCGAGTCTCTGTGTGCGTGTTTGTGAGTCTCTGTGTCTGTGTGTGTCTTTGTGTGAGTGTCGGAGTGCGTGTTTGTGCACGTGTCTGTGTGTCTTTGTGTGAGTCTCTGTGTGTGTGTAAGTGCGTGTCTGTGTGTGAGTCTGTGTGTGTATGGATGTGAGTCTGTGTGTCTGTGAGTGGATTTGTGTGAGTCTGTGTGTCTGTCTGTGTGTGGATTTGTGTGAGTCTGTGTGTCTGTCTGTGTGTGGATTTGTGTGAGTCTGTGTGTCTGTCTGTGTGTGGATTTGTGTGAGTCTGTGTGTCTGTCTGTGTGTGGATGTGTGTGAGTCTGTGTGTCTGTCTGTGTGTGGATTTGTGTGAGTCTGTGTGGATGTGTGTGAGTCTGTGTGGATGTGTGTGAGTCTGTGTGTGGATTTGTGTGAGTCTGTGTGTCTGTCTGTGTGTGGATTTGTGTGAGTCTGTGTGTGGATGTGTGTGAGTCTGTGTGTCTGTCTGTGAGTGGATGTGTGTGAGTCTGTGTGTCTGTCAGTGTGTGGATTTGTGTGAGTCTGTGTGTCTGTCTGTGAGTGTCTTTTCCACTGTGTGCTGATTCCCTAGCCTGGGAAGACCAGTCCCAAGGGCAGGAATACAAGTACAAGTGAGAGAGAGATCCTGAGAGACAGAGACACAGATGCAGAGAGACAGAGCAAGATGGAAAAGAGAGAGACGCAGGAAGACACAGGAAGACGAGCTTGTGTGCAGAGAGTGAGCCTCTCAAGTCGTACTTTCAGTGTTCGCAAATGTCTGTAACTGTCTTGCTCATGCTTATGACTTTGACAGCCCCTTCATTCACAAGTTGCGCCTATAAAGTTCTCAGGCTCTCTGCTTGGAATCTGAGCTGCAGAGACTGAGGGATGGAGACGGAGGTAGGGTGTGATGGGACGAGCAGGAAGAAGAGGGATGAATAAAGACGATTATGAGCGTGTTGGAAGACAATGGCGCTCGGTGTGCAGGCTGATTGCTGGGACTGCTGCCCATCTCGCCTCAGAGTGAGCTCTCCTCCCTGTCCTCCTCTTCCTCACCAGCTGCGAGGCCGCAGATGTAAAAATGTGACTTTGAAGGACGTCTCCTGTCCTGTTGTAAACCACTTTGTCCAGTACAGGGTTGCAGGGGAGCCGGAGCCTATCCCAGCAAGCACCGGGCAGCAAGGCAGGGAACGCCAGCCCATCACCGGGCATCCAGACACACACACTCATGTTCACACCATAGCCAGTGTGTTTGTGCACAACAGACTCACTGAAAAACAAGACCTGAAGACAGATTTCCACCCAGTCCGCGAGTCTTTTGGGATCATAGATGATCATGTAAACATAACCAAAGGGATTTGTCCTGATTTGGAAGTGATGACTTGGAAGAAATGCACCTGCACAAGATAAATTATTGTTATGTAACTGTTACCTTGTCTAAGCTTAATGAGATGTGTTCATATTCACAGTTTTGAGTATATACAGTACATGAATGTAAAGCTTTCTATTTTGTGATTATCTGTATTTATTTGTAAAAGGAAAATAAAGTTCTGTTCTCCGGTTGGACGCTGAGGTCAGGAGCTGCTGTTAAAAAGGACAAGCTGAGCAGTGGTCAGGTTCTGGATTTGTACCTGGAAGGCTGTGGTCACAGAGCTCATTACCGCCGTGAATGATAACTTTTACATGGTCCGTTTCACGGTAGGTGGTCTCAAGCAGTTAAAACTGAAAAACGGAAGGCTCTGTACCCCAAGAGGCTCAGAGGTGCCTGCTCCTGATTTGGGGGGCAACCTGACACCAAAGGAATCGCCCTTAAATTGTCCGTCTGTGTCCAGGAGCAGCTTGACGTCACTGCCCGCTGTGCTGTTGAACTTCTCTCTGCGCACACACAGAGGCCTCAACACACAGGGCATGCTTTCGAGAGCCAGAGGAGCAGAGGCAGAAGGAAATGCAGAACAGGAACGAGGAAGGAGACAAGGAAAACAGTCATCGCCGCTGCTCGTCAGGGAAAGTTTGTCTCTAAACTTTTCAATCACAGCGCCAGGCTCCCTGCCTGTCGTTAATACATTACAGATAATGGCCGCAGTAATTTGCTGGTTCCCACTCTGGAAACATACAGTGCTATTGTTGGCTTCTCTTTGTTGTGGTTAAAAGAAAAAAATAAGATGTAATTTACAGACTTTTAAGAGTGATCTTTCGTCAATCGCAGAGAAATTACTGCTCCAGGAAGCCTGTAATTAAATACAAAGTGCCTCTTCCACGCGCAGAGGACTAAAATTAACTCGGGTTTATTAATGCTGCCGTCTTGAACGCCACCAGCGCTACCTGTGCCACCTGCTGCCCTGCCTGTTCTGTGACAAAGTCCCGCACAGCCCACAGCAGACCAGCCCGGGTTCGACACTCTCACCACACACACTGAACAGACCGGCCCGGGTTCGACACTCTCACCACACACACAGAGCAGACAGACCCGGGTTCGACACTCTCACCACACACACTGAACAGACCGGCCCGGGTTCGACACTCTCACCACACACACTGAACAGACCGGCCCGGGTTCGACACACTCACCACACACAGAGCAGACAGACCCGGGTTCGACACACTCACCACACACAGAGCAGACCGGCCCGGGTTCGACACACTCACCACACACACAGAGCAGACAGACCCGGGTTCGACACTCTCACCACACACAGAGCAGACAGACCCGGGTTCGACACACTCACCACACACTGAACAGACCGGCCCGGGTTCGACACCCTCACCACACACACAGAGCAGACAGACCCGGGTTCGACACTCTCACCACACACACAGAGCAGACAGACCAGGTTCGACACACTCACCACACACTGAACAAACCGGCCCGGGTTCGACACACTCACCACCTTCGTAGCGGTGTGTTTTTTAAAAAATCTGAAGTGATCAGTTTCTCACTCCTTCTTAAATAAACACGCGCACCAAGGGACGTGTAAAGATTCGACCCGTCAGTCGAGCCACGTGTTCAAAAAGTCTTGAATCTGCAACTTCACAAACAACAAGACCGCTGCTGAACTATTTATGCAAAGCACATTCGTCAACGTGAAAAAGAACCAGGGTGTTTTTAGGAGCACTACGTGCAAGGTTGTCGCGGGTAGTAAATAACACACCCGAGAAGCAACACTTAGAAAGTCCACTGTCTCACACCTGCGGACCGCGGCAATATTGGAAACATATTTTTATTTTCACATAACAGAAGTGAACATATATCTGAATTCTTTAATAAACTCATTATCCGTGTGTTTGTATTTTCAGGGGTCTTATGCGAGAAACATGAAGCGATGAAGTCCTTGTATCTGTGTGTTTCCGGCCAGTCCTTGGTGTAGAATACAGCGGGAGGGCACACCTGCCCTCTGAAGACACAGGTATGGGTGCCTGTGTTACATCCTCAGGTGAAGTCGAGTCGTCTGCAGTCTGCAACGTAAAGACTCAGACATGTTTGCTTGTCCTGCTCCATGAAGTTCCCCACCCGCCCTTCGAACAGCACAAACGACGAAACTCACCGCAATCGTTAGTGCTGCGTTTGTGCCGGTTTGTGTCGCTGTAAGTAGCGTTTGTACTGCTTTCGTTTCCGAGATATAGCGCCTTGGTTTTTCGGGTAATCACGTGACTATCTACAAGGAAGTTTACAGGTACAGTACCAACAAACTCGGTACTTGAACTCCTGATTGTGACGAAAACAATGGGGGCAATTTGTTTTCCGAGTCTGTCTGGTCGGGTGGGGTGGATGTTTCAATATATTTCAATATAGCGCCTTCTTTTCCTGGCTGTGACGTCACTCTGACGTACAAAACAGCAAAGTCACGACCATCAGATCTTTCAGTTTTGATCTTTTGATCAGTTGATCCCAGACTTCGCAGCCTTTACGTGAATAAACAGTCTTACATTTAGGGAGGAGTTACTATGAGTTCATTGGGTTAGGTGTTTTCTTTTAGTTTTTAACCATGTTCTCGAAAATGTTTTTCTTGTGTACTCCTTTCATTGGTGAAGAGACACCAGTTTCCAAATTACCGCTGGTACAACACGAGAGCCCATATTCACATTTTCAGGTATTAGTTTCAAGATCGATATAATTTAACAATAAAAAACAAAATTGAAAGCACGAGCATAATAATATAATGATCATATTTAAATATTTATAACTTTAAATAAACATATAATAGTTATTATAAGTAAAGCATTTTCAAATCAGATTCTCATTGACAGTAAACAAGCCGATCCACCTGGCGCTGCTCGCTTGAACAGCTCTCAGACCCGTGATTGGCTAAACCCCCGAACAGCTCGGGTCGCGATTGGGTGAAGAGTGAGAATCGACACTCTGATTGGGTACAGCGCCACAGCGGAAGTTCCGAGAACATGTAGATACACAGGGGATGGATGTTCTTCTTGGTCCAAATACTGTAGCCCCGGTTAACCGTGTGTGCTGTATGAGCACGCTTGATATACAGTTACACATCCATTTGTTTCCAATTACTGATCAATCTAAGAGAAGTCGCACTGAGGACAAAACTGAATAGCAGACAAAGAATGCCATGGCATCCACAGCGCGTTCACGACTCCGATAACATGTCACGATTGGAGTGCGCGCATCACGATCACATCGCGATACTCATTGTGACTGGCACATCACTGTCATGGCGCCACATTCGCGACATTAAGTCCATATATCGCGATATGGCGTACCCCGACAAAATGCCCCGCCCCCCATGTCGCGATATGAAGCCTACATATCACGATATGACATACCCCGACAAAACGCCCCGCCACCCACGTCGCGACATGATGCCCACATATCGCGATATGACATACCCCGACAAAACGCCCCGCCCCCCATGTCGCGACATGAAGCCTACATATCACGATATGACATACCCCGACAAAGTGCCCCGCCCCAAGTCGTGACATGAAAAGCCCTATATCGCAATTTGACATGCCCAGCCAAAAAGCCCGCACCCCATGTTGCGACATGAAAGCCCATATATCGCGATATGACATACCCCGTCAAAATGCTCTGCCCCCATGTTGCAACATGGAGTCCATATGTTGCGATAGGACATACCCTGACAGGAAATGCTGACCCCATGTCGGGACACAAAGTCCATATATAGCGACACGTCCTATCTGGGTATATCAGGTCCTGATATGAGACCTTTGTTGCGACAGCGGCGCCAGGGTGACATGGAAGCAAGGCACCAGTCGTGATATACACTGCCACGATATACATGCGATATACATGGGGTTCCTATCATGACTTGCTGCGGAGGTCTTGTCGCGATGGTATCCCACAGTTACGCGTTTGGCAACAGCGTATCACGGTTGGGAAAGTAAAGGAGAACGTGCCTTAGAAAATAAAAAACATCGATCTTACAATCACGGTGATTTTACATACATTACAACCACAGGTTTGTCATAGATGGTTAACTTGTTGGCATGCGTCATGTCTTAGTATTATTCACTTCTAAGAAGGCTCATATGTTTATGGATATTGATTGTCTTTAAAATGTTAAGGGTACGAGCTAAACTGCAACAGACGCTTGAACTCGGCAGACGGGGTCACTGGAGGTCAAAGTCACCGTGCATGGTCACGTGATCACCGGAAAAACAGGGTGTTATATCTTTGAAACGAAAGCAGCACAGACGCTGCTTTCAACGACACAAACCGGCACAACCGTAGCACTAACGAATGAGACCGGTCTGGTTCCCCTACGACGTTGTAGGGGGGCTGAGTGACGTCACACCTCCCAAAAAGAAAGCGCTGTATCCCGGGAAAGAAAGAAGCTGGGAAGTTACTTTCAAGGGCACAAACCGGCACAAACGTAGCACTAACGATTGAGGTGGGTTTTATTGTTTGTGATGTCTGTTCACGGAGCTCCCGATTTCTCATCCGCTGGTCAGCTTCGTAACAACAGGGGGTGGTGCGGTTCTTTATTCTGTCCGACTCCCTGCTGGTCTTCCAGAGCCCGGTGGACAGGCAGCCCTGGGACGCCCTGGCAGTAGTCTCTAGGCGCTTGACCACAGGGCCTGAGCTCTTCATGAGGACACAGACATAGCGCTCTTCTGCAGCTGGGCCACCCACAAGCTCCTCACTGACCCCACTCTCCACTGACCCCACTCTGCACCGACACTGAGTTACACACGCTGCTCACTCCCGCGCGCTCGGCTCCTGTCGCCATCGCCCTCTCCCCCCGGTGCGCCGGGCCATCCGAGCGTGCTCTAACGCAGAGCAGCAGCCAGATGTTTCTGTGCACTTACAGCTGACAGGGTGTCATGTACCGCTCCCAGCCCTATCAGACTCACGCCCCCCCCTCGTCTCGAGGGACGCTGTGACAGGGTGCATGACCCCCCCGACACACACACACACACTCTCACACACACTCTCAACCCCCCTCATCCAGGTGCACCCGGGAGCCGCACTGCAGCAGCGTCCTGGGCGCCGCGGGCGAGTCGTCAGCCCGGCACGCAGGCCGCGGGGACAGCGGGACAGCGGCACAGCTCGGGCCCCGAGTGGGGGTCCTGCCCAGACCGCGCCGGCCCAGTGCTGGCTCAGCGGCGCTCCGATTTCGATTTCTTAAGAACCTGATTTTTTTTTCTCACAAATCAATACAGGGAATCACACAGCAGAAAACCTAACATTATTATACAGACCTAAAACAGTATCTACTGTACGAACACATCTCCATATGGTTCAGAAAAGGCAACAGTTCCATAATGAGAATTACTTTGGTTCGGGTGCATTTTTCCACGTGTCATTTGGAATCACTTCCGAAAAAGACAAATGCCATTTTTTTCCTTTCATTGATAATCGATATCCCAGGTTTCTGAGGTGCAGTCCTCTGCCCTGTATTTCCCGCAGATTCCCTGCTCTCCACAGACCTCCGAGGGAACGGCTCTCTCTGATAACGGACAGGGCCAGGATACCTGCTGCCCTGACGGGAGCCTCGATGCCTTTGAGCACCCCCCAGTTCCCCACCACCTTTCCCCTGTTCCCCACCGCCCCACTCCTGACAAACACGTCAGAAGGTGCTGCAGTGCGACAGGAGAGGTGTCAGCGGCACTGCAGGGGGCCACCAGCAGGGGGCGCCAGCCGGTGTGGAGTCTGCATGTTTACGTGGGTTCCTGGGTTTTCCCCGGGAGTTTCCACCCACTTCCCAGGGACGAGGCAGGCTTGATCCGACCGGCCCCAGTGGCCGGAGTGCGGAATGAAATGCCTGCAGGGTCAGGCGACGCCCGGATCAAGCCCCAGCCAACACTGGGGTCCCCCCCCACACCCCCGGGTCTGTCCTTCTCTTGCCTCGACTCCCACGCGACTTGAGCCGCTGCTCGCCCTGCGTCACCTCCTCCGGGCAGCGCCCCGCCGCCCAGCTGCGCTCAGTTTTGAAATGGACTCGTCACGCTTTTCACCGACAACGAGCGTCTGTGGAAATGAAAGAAAAAAAACAAACAAAACCAACAGCGACAGACAGCGCGTCTGCGGGCGAGTGCTGCCACCTGGTGGCAGGAGAGGGGATGAGCCCTGAGCGCCGGCGTGCCAAGGGCCAGGCTGGGTGGCGTCCTCTCCTCTGCAGTTCCGCTTGTTTCCATCAATCAATCAATCAATCAAAGTTTATTTATCAAATGCACAACAATACAGCGTGCAGCAGCAGTCGTTGCTGGCCGTGAAATGTCTTTACTACGAGCTCACTGGGGGGGAAAAACGCACAAAATTAAGGTTAAAGAATAAGGTTGCATAACAACGTCAGAGAAATCAGCAGCCCAAAGTTGCAACAAGCCCTGCTCAAACTCCTCAATCTCATCATGACAGCCGGATGTTTCCCCGAGGCCTGGAACCAAGGACTGATCACGCCCATCTATAAGAGTGGAGATAAACTCGATCCCAACAACTACCGGGGCATCTGTGTGAACAGTAACCTGGGGAAGGTATTCTGCAGTATCCTAAATACACGAATACTGGCCTTCCTTACCGAACACAATGTCCTGAGTAAAAGTCAGATTGGCTTCTTGCCAGATCACCGCACATCTGATCACATTTACACCCTACACACACTGATAGACAAACACGTCCACCAAAAACACAAAGGAAAAATTTTTGCCTGCTTTGTCGATTTCAAAAAAGCATTTGACTCGATTTGGCATGAGAGATTGTTTTATAAACTACTCCAAAGTGGCATAGGGGGCAAAGTGTACGACATCATTAAATCAATGTATTCAGAGAGCAAATGTGCAGTGAAAATTGGAAACAAAAGGACTAAATTCTTCACCCAAGGCCGCGGGGTGAGACAGGGCTGCAGCCTGAGCCCAACACTGTTCAATATCTATATCAATGAATTAGCAGGAATGTTGGAGCAGTCTGCAGCTCCTGGTCTTACACTACACGACACAGAAATCAAGTTCCTGCTCTACGCAGATGACCTGGTCCTGCTGTCGCCCACAGAACAGGGGCTGCAGCAGAACCTGGCACTGCTGGAGCAGTACTGTCAGACCTGGGCACTGACAGTCAATCTGGACAAGACCAGAGTTATGGTTTTCCAGAAGAAAGCCAGACCTCAGGGAAACAGGTACAAATTCACACTGAACAACAACACATTGGAGCACACATCCAGCTACACATATCTCGGTCTCACCATCAGCTCTTCCGGGAGTTTTGACCTGGCAGTGAAGGCACTGAGGGAGAAGGCACTCAGGGCTTTCTACGCAATAAGAAGGAGGCTCTTCAACATCAACCCACCAACAAGAATCTGGCTCCAAATATTTGAAAGTGTAATCCAACCCATTGCCCTATACGGCAGTGAAGTTTGGGGTCCCCTCACAGACCAGGATTACACCCAATGGGACAAACACCCCACAGAAACTCTGCACATGGAGATCTGTAGAATCATCCTCCGTGTGCAGAGAAAAACTCCTAACAACGGGTGCAGGGCCGAACTAGGCCAGTACCCACTATTGATAAACATACAGAAAAGAATATTAAAGTATTGGCTACACCTAAAAAACAGCGACCAAAATTCCTACCACCACAAAGCCCTGCTGAGCCAAGAGCTGAGCCCAAAACAGAGCCCCCTGAGCCAGCTGGTCCTGAGGCTCACCGACCTGAGCCACACCAACACTAACCAGCCTCAGGACAGCACTGCTAGAGCACCACAACCCAGACTCAACCACATCACACCACAGATCAAACAGCAATATCTCACACACTGGGACACACACACACAAACACAACATAAACTGGAATGCTACAGAACCTTAAACAGACAATACACACTAGCTGAATATTTGACCAAAATAAAAAATAACAAACAGAAACAGACCCTGACGAAGTACAGGCTCAGCGACCACAACCTGGCCATAGAAACTGGGCGACACAGGCAGACCTGGCTGCCCAGAGAGGACAGGCTGTGCTCCCACTGCCAGCAGGGAGAAATAGAGACAGAGGTGCACTTCCTACTGCACTGTGACAGATACTCTGGGATTAGAGAAACATTCTTCCCGAAATTCAGAAATCTAATCCCAGAGTTCCCACACCTGCCAAAACCACAACAGGTCCCAATCCTACTGGGAGAGGGAGGAGGGAACTCAGTTGATCTGGCAGCCCAGTATGTGATCTCCTGTCACAGCCTGAGGAACAGTGAGTCCGTCTCCCAATAATGCTCCAGCCGCCTACAGTATATGTCAATATTATATAATATGTCTTTGTTGTAAATGTCTGTAACATGTCTGTAGATTTTATTTTACTTCTATTTTTTGTTTTGTTCTATGTTAATTTTATTATTTTTATTTGCTTTGGCAACACTGATTGTACCCATCGGTCATGCTAATAAAGCACCTTGAATTGAATTGAATTGAATTGAAATCGAATAAAATAAACTCGGGCAAAACTTTAACCAGCCCCGCGGCGGAGAGGAGCCCGAGCCGAGAGACAAGGGCTGGCTTTAGGAAGACGAGGTGAGGACGGGGGGGCGGTTTCGTGTTGCAGGCCCTGTTCGCTGTCCCTGTGACCGCTGGGCTTCACGCTTCAATACTCGTGAGAAGAATATTTATCATCCTTTCAGAGCTCTGCTGCTAGTGCAGAGCACACCGAGCCTGCTTCTGGAAGTTTAAATAAAGAGAGAAGTCTCCAGTACTAAGAGACCATGTCCGTACGTCTGCCTGGATATTTATTTCAATTGCCTTACGTTTAAAACGAGCTCATGGCCGCCAGCAAGACTCCGCCGTTGATTATTGTACGACATCCCTGCGCTAAGAACGCTTACCAGACGTTGACGTCACCGGCGCGGTCTCTTTGAAAGTGTCATCTGAATAAATCCCCCATGGTGCACTTCTCTCGCAGCTAGAGTAGTGTGTTTAGGTGCATTAATATCTTACAGTCACGCATTTCTGATTTAAAACACGTTTTTCCAACAGAAATAAAGGCTTCGGTTCGTGCTGCAGGAGGATCTGACTAGTAGCTCAGTATCAGGAAAAATTATCATTTAAGGCCCTGAGAGGGTGGCCTGTCTATGATGAACCGACTCTTCCGGCCGGCCAACATGCAAATAACACTCTGGTTTCTCTTCAGATCGTATAAATCTTTCGCCTTTTACTAAAGATTTCCGTGGAGAGGAACAATATGAGTTTCAACTAATTTTTTGATTGCCCTGCCTAACGGTGGGGCTTCCAAGCGTTGTAAAAAACAGATGTAGCTTATAATCATTAGACTGCAACACGGTTGATATCCGATACCTGTAGAGTGGCTTCATGATTTATTTATTTTCTATACTTATAGTTCAACAGCCAGTTGTATTGCTAGCAGTGCTGAAATTTCGTTGTAAATCGTTTCCTGGTTCGTGTCGCCCTCTGGTTTGATATCTTGATAATTGTTACCGCTTTCACGACACCATCTGGCAACACACATTACAATAAAGCACGAGAAAAGAGAAAAACAGCACAGACAAACGAGTACATGAGGCAATACACTATTAAACGTGCTTGCTAGTAAGATCATGTGAGTCTCCGGGTTATTGTACGAGATCAACGCGTGAACTCTGAATAGGTGACGTCATTGGGCGGGCTCTTTAAGGAATGATTGCATACATCCCCCATGATGCTCTTCTCTCTCGCTAGAGTAGTATGTTCAAATCAATAAACATCTTATAGTCACGCATTTGTGATTTATTACATTTTATGTCATCACACATAAAGGGGTGGTTCTTGTTGCAGGACGTCTGACTGGCTGCATGATTATAAAATAAAGAAAGTGAATATGATGCCCTGAGAGTAAAAGCTTTTCCTGATATAGGGTCTTGTCCGGCTCATATTTTTTATTAATACTCTGGCTTCTCTTCAAATCGTATAAATCTTTCGCCTTTTACTAAAGATTTCCGTGGAGAGGAACATTATGAGTTTCAATCAATTTTTTGATTGCCCTGCCTCACGGTGGGGCTTCCTGATATTGTGAAAAGCAGATACAAACTTGCATTAGGAATACAAGCTCACACTCGGTTGATATTGAGTGGGTATTGACATGTTTACTAATAACATTCATGATAGTTTCTCTGCCTGTGATTTTGCTTGAGCTGTTTTTGATCTAAATCGTTTCCTGGATTGTGTCGCCCTCTGGCTTGATATCTTGATAATTGTTACCGCTTTCACGACACCAGCTGCCGACACACATTACAATAAAACACGAGAAAAAATAAAAACAGCACAGACAAACGAGTACATGAGGCAATACACTATTAAACGTGCTTGCTAGTAAGATCATGTGAGTCTCCGGGTTATTGTACGAGATCAACGCGTGAACTCTCAATAGGTGACGTCATTGGGCGGGCTCTTTAAGGAATGATTTGCATACATCCCCCATGATGCACTTCTCTCTCACTAGAGTAGTATGTTCAAATCAATAAACATCTTATAGTCACGCATTTGTGATTTATTATATTTTATGTCATCACACATAAAGGGGTGGTTCTTGTTGCAGGACGTCTGACTGGCTGCATGATTATAAAATAAAGAAAGTGAATATGATGCCCTGACAGGAAACACTTTTCCTGATATAGGGTCTTGTCCGGCTCGTTTGTTTGAAAATTATACTCTGGTTTCTCTTCAGATCGTATAAATCTTTCGCCTTTTACTAAAGATTTCCGTGGAGAAGAACATTATGAGTTTCAACTAATTTTTTGATTGCCCTGCCTCACGGTGGGGCTTCCTGATATTGTGAAAAACAGATACAAGCTTACATTAGGAATACAAGCTCACACTCGGTTGATATTGAGATGTTTGCTAATAACATTCTTAATAATCTAGTAGTTTTTCTACCTGTGATTTTGCTTGAGCTCTTTCTGATCTAAATCGTTTCCTGGTTCGTGTCGCCCCCTGGCTGCTCCAGCCGGTACGAGCTGGAAGACTCGGAGTGTCTCAAAGGTGAGGAAGAAGAAGAGATTTCAGGGAGACAGGTTCTACGTCTTACTGAGCAACAGCGCCTTCCTCGGACTGACGATCACTTCACCTGGCCCTGAGGACGCTGAAGGAGCAGGCGAGCAGGGAGTCCTACTACAACATCACCCGCCAATCAAAATCTGGCTACAAACATCTGAGCGTGTCATCCACCCCCTCCACCTGTATGACAGTGAAGTGTGGGATCCACTCACACCAGGATTACATAAAAGGGGGATGAACACCCCACAGAGACTCTGTGTAAAAACATCCTCCATGTACAAGTCCTGATAATGAAGTTTACACAGACCTGACTGTCCAGAGAGGACAGGCTCAGTGACCACAGCCTGGACACAGACAGACCTGACTGTCCGGAGAGGTATGGTCATATTGTAAATATCTTGATAATTGTTACCGCTTTCACGACACCATCTCGTAACACACATTACAATAAAGCACGAGAAAAGAGAAAAACAGCACAGACAAACGAGTACATGAGGCAATACACTAAACTATTAAACGTGCTTACTAGTAAGATCATGTGAGTCTCTGGGTTATTGTACGAGATCAACGCGTGAACTCTGAATAGGTGACGTAATTGGGCGGGCTCTTTAAGGAATGATTTGCATACATCCCCCATGATGCACTTCTCTCTCGCTAGAGTAGTATGTCCAAATAAATAAACATCTTATGGTCACGCATGTATGATGTATTACATTTTATGTCATCACAAATAAAGGGGTGGTTCTTGTTGCAGGACGTCTGATTGGCTGCATGATTATAAAATAAAGTGAATATGATGCCCTGACTAGAAAAGCCTTAGCTGATATAGGGGTTCTTCCAGCTCGATCAAGGACGTTAAACACTCTGGTTTCTCTTCAGATCGTATAAATCTTTCGCCTTTTACTAAAGATTTCCGTGGAGAGGAACAATATGAGTTCTAACTAATTTTTTGACTGCCCTGCCTTGCGGTGGGGCTTCTAAAATTGTTGAAAAACAGATGACTATGTGATTGTGCTTTTAGTTTAAGATCTGTGGAGTAATTTATGTTCCTAATTAATAAGAAATTGAGTACTTCGAATTATTTAGGTACTTATAATCTGATTTACTTATTAGGTAGCACATTGACTTTGAATAACAGCTCAACCACTTACATTTTTCAGGCAGCTGGTTCGTACAAAAGCTAAATGGGCTACCGAAAGCAGTTGTGCATTTCCCCAACTCTTTTATATATGCAAAAGAATTGATGAATAAGCTGGGAGCTGGGATGCAATCGAAACAGATTTATAAAAAGTCAACTGGCAGTGGTGTTCAAGGCCTGGAGAATCAGTCACAAACCACTGCCCAGCTTCAGCAAGACTCAGAGTTATGTGCAGATGGTACTTACATAATCGTGCTGGTAGGCAGACCTCCTCATCGACATCAGGCCCTGCATAGCAGAAAGCACAACCAGGCTCCCGCCTGCAGGCGAGCTGGGCTCTGCTCCCCATCTGTGCTTTGCTGTTGTGGGCCTGGCTTTGTGTCTGCTCGTGTGGCAAGACTCAGAGACCAACTCCCCCCCCCCCCCCCCACCCCAAATCCCCAACCGTGAGGTCACATCATTAGAGAAAATGAAACGAGACAAGGTCAGCAGAAAAGGTAACTATATTTAGTCAGGAGCACGTCAGTTACATTTGTTAACCAAATAGAATACAAACCAGCTTTTTAAAATAAAAGCAACGATTCTGTGTTGTTGTTTTTTTGTTTCAAATAAATATTGTGTTTCTTCTGTTACTCACAAACACGTGACATGACACACAATCAGCTGGACAAGACGGGGCACACAGTGAGGAGAATCAACAGGGGTTCCACCAGCGCCACAAGGGAACCCCCACATCCGCTGGGCTCCCTCTCGTAACCGAACCCTTAATAAGCCTCAAACAGGACTGACCCAGACAGGCGCTCGTTTCCCAAACACACCTGTATCTACCTGTGAAATGGAAAGTTCTTTAAAAAAAAAACTAAACAAAATTGTTTCCTGAACATATCAGAGGCTTCCTTTTCACCATTAATTAGTGTTTCATGAGTAATTGCAAGGTCTCCAAAAAAAACACTCCTAGGTTCAAATCAAGCATCTCGTTAGTAAATTAAGGGTTTAATTAGGACCAGGGCTGGGAGACCCCCTGATGAAGTCACAGGAACTCTAAACACACTAGTATCAGCACACAGACAAGTTAAGACTTCATAAGTAATGCCAATAAATGTAAACAGAGTAGTAATATCAGTAATAACGGGTTTAATGTTTTAGAAAGTGCACATCTAATAGTCACCTCCCTCAGGGCCTTGCTACAACAGTGCTGTACACTGTGATGCGAAAGATCAGCCAGCACACAAGCCACTGCAGGTCTTCACCCGCTATCCAGGGGCGGTACTGGGGTAACCGGTGCCTGGGGACCCCCCCTTTTCCAACCGTCACTTTGAACACGCATACCATGACAACAGGTGTGGAGCTCTCTCGCCACACGCAGCACAAAAAACATGCTGAGCCACGACCCCTTCAGGTGGTCTGCCAATACTCATGGAAACACAGCGAAATCGGGAAACTCGGGGCCAACGGACTGCGCCAAAACTCCTCTCTAAAGAGGAAGAGGGGAGGCTCCTTTTCTGGGGGGTGCTCTCACTTTCCCCTGCCTTCCTTCACGCCTTGCCTCATTGACGTCTTACGTTCACTCCTGCCTTCTGCACGGAAAACGTCGCCTGAAAATGGAATTTTTCAATTCCGGGAAAGGCGACTGGTTTCAGCCTGCTTCTGAAACTGGGAAGTCAGCTGCCGGCTTCCGAGGGTTTAAGAGCCGCCAGCGCCGACAGAAGCTGAGTCATCCCCGTTATTTTAATTATTGCTCGCTCGCTGGGAAGTGACTCCCGCGACTCTGCTCCCAGAGGAAGGGAGAGAATGGGACAGCCCAGAGGGGTTCTCACGACTCTGCTCCCAGAGGGAGGGAGGGAGAGAACGGGACAGCCCAGAGGGGTTCTCCCGACTCTGCTCCCAGAGGGAGGGAGAGAGAGAACGGGACAGCCCGGAGGGGCCCTGTGACTCTGCTCCCAGAGGGAGGGAGAGTGAGAGAACGGGACAGCCCGGAGGGGTTCTCCCGACTCTGCTCCCAGAGGGAGAGAGAGAGAATGGGACAGCCCAGAGGGGTTCTCCCGACTCTGCTCCCAGAGGGAGGGAGGGAAAGAACGGGACAGCCCGGAGGGGCCCTGTGACTCTGCTCCCAGAGGGAGGGAGGGAGGGAGGGAGGGAAAGAACGGGACAGCCCGGAGGGGCCCTGTGACTCTGCTCCCAGAGGGAGGGAGGGAGAGAACGGGACAGCCCAGAGGGTCCCTGTGACTCTGCTCCCAGAGGGAGGGAGGGAAAGAACGGGACAGCCCAGAGGGTCCCTGTGACTCTGCTCCCAGAGGGAGGGAGGGAGAGAACGGGACAGCCCGGAGGGACTCCCTAGCCCTAGCCCAGGCTAAAGTGTCTTTGCTCTTTGCTCAAGCTGATGGGTGCCCTCAGGTGCAGAGACTGGGACAGGCCTGGAAACATGCCACGGTGCTGGAATCAGACCCTCGACAGATGTTTGATCACCATGGCATGCTAGAACAGCGCTTTGGTATTCTCTAACAGCACTGTAGTATTCTAGAACAATACCCTGGTATTCTAGAGTGGCACTGTGGTATTCTGAAACTGCTCTTAGGCAAACTCCCACGCCAAAGAGACAGAAGTGGTGCCAGAATGGCCTGGTTCACATGTTCTGAGTTGTGCCCTCTGACTGAATGGCGTTGAGGTTTGAAAGACAGACAAGGTGCTTCACTAGTGAGCCTAGCACCTTGGTCTTCATCATCATAGCCAGGCCATAACCCTGCACTGAGACACAGTGAACACACGCCACACACACTTGGACACTCTCCAACATAAATACAGAGCGTACTCACGCACACAGACTCCCTGGTATAAACACACAAACATACAAAACCCTTCAGTATGAATTAGAGAAGACAGAAAGGTCCGCTCAGAGGTCCTGTCCCCTGACAGTGCACAGAGGGACAGCCATGACGTGAGAGCACCTGTGCCGCACACAGCGGCACTGAAACACTTCCCCTCCACAGCCCCCTGCAGAACCTTGCAGCCGGCGCACGTCGCCACCCTGTGGCAGGGTGAGGTAACAGCGCTGCCGGAACAACTCTCAAAGCATTCTGGGCCTGTGCCACCTGTCCCTGTTAATTCCCTTGCTCCCCCCCCCCCCCCCCCACCCAGAGCACTATCACCAGCTGTGATTTTGAGGTAATAAAGCAATTCCCTTTTCAAACAAGTGGGTAACTACAGCTCCCCCTGGTGGAGGGAGGGATTACCAGAATAAGAACAAGTAGCTCTGCATACAACAGTACAACTGTACAGCAGTCCTGTAGTCCACGACCTTGGACTGTATTCACCATGTGTAAATACTGGAGTGTGGGAGAGTACAGCAGCTGCACACACAGTGGGACGGTGCACAGAGTGAGACAAAAGCATGTGCAATCTTATTAAGACACGGTCATTTTGGAATCTACTTTTGAATTCTACGAGACAGCGGCTCTCTTCTGGTAAGTTGCAGCTGTTAATTGTTAAGACCGAAGGTATAACTCCCTCCTGCTCAGCCATCCCTCTCTCCCTGACACCCTACACAGCCCCCCACCCCCCCCTCCCGTCCCCAGCAGGGCCAGCAGGTCCAGCAGAGCTTCACGGCCCGCTCTGGACTCCTGGGCTAGTGCTGTTTCTTCCCAGAGATTCCTCTCTCCACTCTCTCTTACACGTCCGAACACACACTCTCACCAGCTCACACCACCCCCAGCCACACACCAGCCCTGTCCGGCCCAGTCCAGGGTATCTCACACCTGGACACCCCCTGATCCAGGCACACCGCCCCGCCAGGAGCTCAGTCCGCGTGCAACTGTCCTGGCTCCCGGACTTGGTCGCCCCTGGCTCGGCTCGGCCCGGCCCGGCTCGGGTCAGACGCGTCCGTTTCCCTGCATCCCCTGGTCCAGGGCGCAGTGCTGGTGGGCGCTGTGCTGGGCAGCGGCTGTGGCTCCGTGGGCCGGAGGGTCAGCAGGGGCTCTCAGGCCACAGGACTGGCAGGCCAGTGTCAGCTGGCGAAGGGCATCCAGGGCCTCTGTCTTGGCACTGCGCAGCAAATCACACTGACCCTGGGGGGAGTGGAACAGGCAGAGTGAGGCTAACAGACTGAGACTGTGGTCCCTGAGCCTGTCCTCTCCGGACAGTCAGGTCTGTCTGTGTCCAGTGTCTGTGTCCAGGCTGTGGTCACTGAGCCTGTCCTCTCCGGACAGTCAGGTCTGTCTGTGTCCAGTGTCTGTGTCCAGGCTGTGGTCACTGAGCCTGTCCTCTCCGGACAGTCAGGTCTGTCTGTGTCCAGTGTCTGTGTCCAGGCTGTGGTCACTGAGCCTGTCCTCTCCGGACAGTCAGGTCTGTCTGTGTCCAGTGTCTGTGTCCAGGCTGTGGTCACTGAGCCTGTCCTCTCTGGACAGTCAGGTCTGTCTGTGTCCAGTGTCTATATCCAGGCTGTGGTCACTGAGCCTGTCCTCTCCGGACAGTCAGGTCTGCCTGTGTCCAGTGTCTGTGTCCAGGCTGTGGTCACTGAGCCTGTCCTCTCCGGACAGTCAGGTCTGTCTGTGTCCAGTGTCTATATCCAGGCTGTGGTCACTGAGCCTGTCCTCTCCGGACAGTCAGGTCTGTCTGTGTCCAGTGTCTGTGTCCAGGCTGTGGTCACTGAGCCTGTCCTCTCCGGACAGTCAGGTCTGTCTGTGTCCAGTGTCTGTGTCCAGGCTGTGGTCACTGAGCCTGTCCTCTCCGGACAGTCAGGTCTGCCTGTGTCCAGTGTCTGTGTCCAGGCTGTGGTCACTGAGCCTGTCCTCTCCGGACAGTCAGGTCTGCCTGTGTCCAGTGTCTGTGTCCAGGCTGTGGTCACTGAGCCTGTCCTCTCCGGACAGTCAGGTCTGTCTGTGTCCAGTGTCTGTGTCCAGGCTGTGGTCACTGAGCCTGTCCTCTCCGGACAGTCAGGTCTGTCTGTGTCCAGTGTCTGTGTCCAGGCTGTGGTCACTGAGCCTGTCCTCTCCGGACAGTCAGGTCTGTCTGTGTCCAGTGTCTGTGTCCAGGCTGTGGTCCCTGACCCTGTCCTCTCCGGACAGTCAGGTCTGTTTGTGTTGCCCTGTGTCTGTGCATTGAGTCACTATTTATTATTTACCGTTTTTTAATGTACTGTCTACATTGTGTAGGATTGTGGGATTTATCTGTTGTACTGTGCATGTCCTGAGAGAACGGCACAAATAAGAATCCCACTGTACGTGTACAAATGGCAAATAACCTCTTCTATCTATCTATTCCTTCTGGACATTCAAATCTGTCTGCGTTGCCCTGTGTCTGTCTGTGTACAAGCAGTGATCGCTGCCTCTTTACGTCATTTGACCTTCAGCACAGTGATGTTCCAGGTGAAGCTCTCCACAGCCTTGCTGAGCTTGCGTTCCTTCAGCCCCTCCCTCTCCCCCAGCTTCTGGAGCTCCTCGTGAAATTCCATCCCTGGAAGGACAGAGATAAGATACAGACAGTTATATTAGGTTGCAGGCGGCTTCTGTGTCAGCTTTCAGTGGGTGCACTGATCAATATCGCCTGCAGGGGGCAGTCACGCCCTTCTGCTGAGGTCTCCGATGCCCAGTTGAGAGGCGGAGGTGAAACCAGCTGAGACAGCAGGCCGAGGTCTCCTGAATCCTCGCTTCCACGTCTGCAGCTCCAGAACAGCAGCTATCTTGACAAAAAATCGGCGTGTACTTTCATATTTTCCCCACTTATGGGCAATAGCTCTTGCCAGCTGGCACCCAAACCTCTCCGCGTCTGTGTGTGTGCGTTCTGTGTTGTGTTTACTGTTCTGACTGCTTCAGACACACGCCAGCTAATGAGACGCTCCTCGCACAGAGACCCAGGCCAGCTGTGCCTTCATTAGAGGGCTGAGCCTCTAACGAAAGTGCTTTTCAGAAGGCTGACTTTGCTAACTCTGCGCTTTTCCTTGGGCAAAATAAAGCATACAACAAGAACATGTTAAAAGAAATGAAAACGAATCCTATGATCAGGTTAATTGAGGTTTATGACTACCCAACTGGGATCTTGGCTGAATCAAAATCCAACGTGTGGGGGTCTTCTGGACTATTCCAACAGACTTGACTGACAAAAGGTCTCACTCACTGACCCGATTACCCTGCACGTGTGCCGTGTGCTGACACACTCACTCACTGTGCTCACGCTGGCTGACACACTCACTCACTCTGCACCCTCTGACTGAAACACACACACTGTACACTCACTGACAGAAACCAACAGACACATACTCACTCTCTCTCTCACTGTGCACTGACTGACACACTCACTGTGCTCACAGAGGCTGACACACACTCTCACTGTGCACACACTGACATTGACTCTCACTGTGCACACACTGACACACACACTCACTGTGCACACACTGACACACACACTGCACACACTCTCACTGTGCACACACTGACATTGACTCTCACTGTGCACACACTGACACACACACTCACTGTGCACACACTGACACACACACTGCACACACTGACACACACACTCACTGTGCACACACTGACTCTCTCACTGTGCGCACACACTTATTGTGCACACACTGACACTGACTCTCTCACTGTGCGCACACACTTATTGTGCACACACCATCTCACTGTGCACACACACTGACACGCGAACAGACAACATCTACCTGACACACACACACACATCACAGTGATCCAAACACTGCCAGCCCCGCTCCCCCCTCACCGTCTCTCTGCACCTGGGCGATCTTCTCCCACACGCCGTCGGCGTTCTCGATCAGCTGCTTGTGCTCCGCGATCATCTGAGAACCACAGACATGGCCATCATCATCATCATCATCATCATCGCCGAAACGGCAACAGTCAGAACGCCTGGCCCTTCTACGAGAGGGGGGGCGGTCTCTATTCGCCTCGTTCTGACAGAGCGCGCTATTGCCCCGAACGGGACGCGTCTCCCAGCGAGCTCTGCAACCGCGGGCTCGTCTGCTCTCTGCGATTAACGCGCGCCATTCGGGTTTATTTCCTATCAAAATAAACTGCTCCGCGATAGACATCCTACAATGAGTACACACTCCCACAACCCATAAAAGTCTCCTCAAGCACAAGCGCTCTCTTTCGGGCGATGGCCCATTTTCAATCGGAGCGCGCGGACTGCTGGGGCTGGATCTGCCACGCGGACGAGCGAGTCAGAGGAGAGCTGACCGAGGCCCGAGAACAGGAGCCACATCTCCACCTGCCGGAGGACAGCAGGAGCCGGAGCAGCTGGATCCAGCTGTTCCGATGCCCGGATGCTCTCACTCCGGGGGGGGGGACGCGGCGGGGCTCCGCGCTAATTGGAGCAGGATCCTTAAAGGACCCTAAGGGATGTTGTGGAGTTCGGGGATTGTTCAGACGCAGCAGGCACGGGTCGGGAACAGCGCTCCCTGGGCTCCCTCTTGCGGGCAGGGAGTTATGGGAAGCAGCCATTACTATCGCTATAACCCGCGTCTGCTTCCAGACCTCCCAGAACTTCCCTCATCTCCCAGCTGGACCGGGACGGAGAGGGACGAGCCCCAGGATGGCCGGACCGGCTGGCCCCAGCTAGTGGCAGCCGGGAGCTCGGCTCTGGCGCTCTCCGTCTGTGCTCCACAGCCCTTGAATTCAGAGCTGAAGCGTTCCCACGCTGACACCTCTCCCGTACCCTCTCCCCCCTCCCCCCTCCCCTCTCTCCAAGTCGCAATCGTTCTCAGGCTCCCTGCTCCCACACTGCCTGTCGGATGCAATCTTATTAGCAAAGGAGAAGAAGCTTGACACTTACAGCTGCGTTTTCAAAAGACCTAGAAGATGTCTGGAACACAGAGCCCAGCCACGGTACTGAATCTGACACCCTGGCGCCTTTCAAAACACAGCTGCAGGAGCTCCTGAGATCAATCGGCCACTAGCAAGCAGGGGAACTAGACGGGCCGGGCCGTCTCCTCTCCTTCTTAACCTCTTGGGATCTTACAAATATTCAGGATTTTTGCTAAATAAATCAAATGGACCTGATTGTCTGAGAACAGTGGCTGCACATGCACAGCAGTGAACAACGCTGTTAAAGAGACAAGTGAGACAAATACATGTGGTTAGAGCTGAGGCACAGGCATAGAGAAAGAGAGGCAGTGTGGGCTAGTGGTTAGAGCTGAGGCACTAGGAGAGCGAGAGGGAGTGAGTGTGGGCTAGTGGTTAGAGCTGAGGCACTGGGAGAGAGAGAGGGAGGCAGTGTGGGCTAGTGGTTAGAGCTGAGGCACTGGGAGAGAGAGAGGGAGGCAGTGTGGGCTTGTGGTTACAACGAAGGGATGGGTTATTACTTTTACTTACTTATCTTAGAGGACCATTTAGTGCGCCTCAGGGTATTTACCGTGTCATAAGCAGTGAGCAGTTTCCGTGTGGTGTCCGACAGACTGCCCAGTGGTTCCAGGCAGGGGTACCCCTCCTTCAACACCAGGGTGGCACAGGGGGGACCCTCTGGAGTCTGTAGCCGCGGCGCCAGGCTCTGAATGCACTGCTTCAAGTTGGATGCTGGGGGGAGCCCACACAGCTCCTTAAAACACAATGTGGCATTCTGCACACAGACACACAGAGAGGGAGACAGAGGAAGAAGAGAGGCATCAATGTCCAGCACAGCCCTTCCCAGCAGCCCTGACTCCCGGTGGGCAGACACACGTCCACGGCAAGGCCATGTCTGAGAAGGGGTTAATTCTGCCCCTCCGTTCCGGCCTTGAACGTGTGTGCATGTGTGTGTGTTTGTGCTGCTCTCTGCGTGTTAATTAAGCAGCAGAGTCAGTTGGGGACAGTGTTGTGTAATGGAGAGGAGAGGAGGGGGGGTGCAATTAGGGAGACAGACAGTTGATCACCCAGCTGGAAGGAGAGCAGCTGCACAGGACAATTAAGCATTGCTGAAGGCCTGCCTGGGTCTGTGTGTGTGTCTGTGCAAATGCCTTCTAGGACCCCCCGGTGCTCGATGACCAGTGTTTAGGAGCACCTCTGCTCCCCGCTGTGTGAAGGCTGCCCTGCTGCTTGGACAGCTCCCCTCCAAGCCCACCTTTGCTCAGGTAGCAAACCTGGAAAATGAGAGCTGACTTCCTGTCTGGAAATGTCTGGATAAGACTTTAGAGGCAATATGTAGCTTCAACCAAATGAACAGAATGGATTTTTCCTACACTGAAGTATAAAAATGGAAGCTGTCTATGAGCTGCGTGTTGAGGTTCTGACTGCCCTGTGTCTGACCTGCGTGTTGAGGCTCTGACTGCCCTGTGTCTGACCTGCGTGTTGACCTCTCCCTGCCCTGTGTCTGACCTGCGTGTCGACCTCTCCCTGCCCTGTGTCTGACCTGCGTGTTGACCTCTCCCTGCCCTGTGTCTGACCTGCGTGTCGACCTCTCCCTGCCCCGTGTCTGACCTGCGTGTTGAGCCTCTCCCTGCCCTGTGTCTGACCTGCGTGTCGACCTCTCCCTGCCCTGTGTCTGACCTGCGTGTTGACCTCTCCCTGCCCCGTGTCTGACCTGCGTGTTGACCTCTCCCTGCCCTGTGTCTGACCTGCGTGTCGACCTCTCTCTGACCTGCTTGTTGACCTCTCCCTGCCCTGTGTCTGACCTGCGTGTTGACCTCTCCCTGCCCTGTGTCTGACCTGCGTGTCGACCTCTCCCTGCCCTGTGTCTGACCTACGTGTCGACCTCTCCCTGCCCTGTGTCTGACCTGCGTGTCGACCTCTCCCTGACCTGCTTGTTGACCTCTCCCTGCCCTGTGTCTGACCTACGTGTCGACCTCTCCCTGCCCTGTGTCTGACCTACGTGTCGACCTCTCCCTGCCCTGTGTCTGACCTGCGTGTCGACCTCTCTCTGACCTGCTTGTTGACCTCTCCCTGCCCTGTGTCTGACCTACGTGTCGACCTCTCCCTGCCCTGTGTCTGACCTGCGTGTTGACCTCTCCCTGCCCTGTGTCTGACCTGCGTGTTCTCTCGCAGGTCGGTGGCCTCCCTCAGGGGGGTGGCGGCCGGCCGGAAGGCCTCGTCCAGAGGGCGGATCCCGGTGTGCCGCAGACTGACGTGCTCCCGGCTGCGCCGCGCCCGGCGGACCGACAGCCCCCGTCTCTGCGCCTTGCCGCCGCCGCGCCGGTTGGTCACAGCCACGTGCACGAAGAGCGCGGCGCGGGGGAGGGGCTCCCCGGTGAGCGACAGCAGCGGCACAGTGCGGTACCCCGGCTGCAGGCACTCGAACGCGATGGTGTACTGGCCGATGAAGTCGTCGCCGATGTAGTCGTCGTCCAGGACCACGAAGCGCAGCAGGGCCAGCTCGGGCAGGTTCACCTGCGGACGGACACGAGCCCTTCAGTTAAAAGACATCAGCACCACCACGTTAAAAGTCGTCACTGTTATTGCGACGAGCTGCGTGGGCCCAGCTCATACTGATCAAGCACGTGTTTCATTCCACTGCCTGTTAACAAACACCTTTTACATGTCTTTACCCTGGAAGGCCAGGCTCTTACAGGCTCGGTGCACGAGGGAAGGCTTGTCCTGCTGGACACACGTTGGCGTCTCCAGTTTTGGTTCCAACTGGAGAAGCCGATTAGACAACCAGCCCCGCTGCTGGACAGCCGGCTGTCTTCAGGCTCTGTCGAGCCGAGCCCGCCCCCTCCCGACCGACCTCACCGTGAACTCGAAGGTCTCGTCGAACAGCGGGTCGTCCTGGTTCTGGGCGGCGGTGCGGGTGCGCTGCTCCGCGCAGTCGGCCGGGATCCCGTGCAGCTCCAGCACCACGTAGGGGTCGATGACCTCGCCCTTGGCGCCGGCGCCCTGCGGCTTGGGGAAGCTGTGCCCGCTGATGACCTTGACGCGCAGGGTCTGCGGCGGCACCCCGGGCACGCAGCCCTGGGAGTTGGCGCTGAAGTAGGAGACCTCGTCGCGCATGACGGCCGGCCGGAGCACGTAGCCGCAGCCGCCGTTCGGCGCGAAGCGGCCGGCGTGCAGGTCCATCATGGCGCCCGCCGTCTGGAAGTTCATGGCCACCAGCTGGCACCCGCACTTCCAGAAGTCCTGCGGGTTGGGGTTGCTGGAGTCCAGGCGGGCGGGGCTGGGCCGCACGCGGCTCAGGTGGCGCTTGGTGTAGGCCACCAGCTCCCCCGGCGTGTCGCTGGCCAGCCGCCGCGCCACGCCCTCGCCCAGCGAGCACAGCGCCCAGCCCGCCTCGGGGCCGGGGCCGGCGGGCGTGGCCGGGGGCGAGGGCGTGGCCGGGGGCGGGCAGGAGCTGGAGTAGGCGCGGCTGCCGGCGCGCGCCACGGCCACCAGGTCGGACAGCTCCCGCCGCAGACGGAGGCGGCGGGGCTCCGGCGGGGGGAGGGGCGGCGCCACCAGCGCCGCGCCCGGGTCCCCCTCGCCCTGCAGGGTCAGCCGGCGCCCCGCCCGCGCCCCGGCCTCCTCCTCCTCCTCCTCCTCCTCCTCGTCCGACACCTCGCCCTCCGAGCCGCCCTCCTCCGGGGGCAGCTTCTTCCCCACGAGCAGCACGCGCCCCCTCAGCTGCTCGGGGGAGGGCAGCGCCCCGGCGCCCGCGCCCGCCTGAGGGGCGTACAGCCGCCCGCCGAAGGCCTCGCGCAGGAGCCGCGCCAGCGCGCGCTGCTGGCCGGGGGAGCAGCGCTGGCGCAGGTACAGCAGCAGGGGGAAGGGCGAGGAGAGGAAGGCGTACTTGTTGACGACCTCCAGGGCGCTGCGGAGCCCCACGGGGGCCACGCTGGCCCCCGCTCGCTGGTGCTGCTGCTGCTGGTGGAGCCGGTCCCCCAGGACGGGCTCTCCGCCCGCCCCGTCGCTCGCCGCCAGCTCCAGGCAGCGGCAGCCCAGTTTGAGGGCGCGCACGAGCCCCGCCAGGTCCAGGGCGCCCTGCGCCTGGCCCCCCACGAGGTGGCTGCGGTGCGAGGTGCTGATGTAGTAGTGGGACAGGGGCAGGCCCATGTCCTGGCACACGCGCCGGTGCTCGGGGTCGAACAGCTGGCACTCGGGCGACAGCAGGAAGCGCGTGAAGCCGTCCACTCCCAGCAGGCCGCGCTCCCGGCCCTGGGCCGACGGCTCGTGGCGCCGGATGATGTCCAGGCAGGTCTCGGGCGTGGCCAGGGCCAGGCCCTGCTCCGTCTCCAGGAAGAGCCGCAGGTCCTGGGCGTCCAGGCTCTCCCGCTCCTTGGACAGCTGCGCCAGCAGGAAGTAGACGTCGGGGCGCGTGCACAGCTCGCAGAACGCCTCCTGGAACTCCTCCAGGGTCACGCGCGAGGTCAGCTTCTCCTTCTGGCACTGGATCTCCTTGAACTTCCGGCGCACCTGGGGGAGGAGAGAGAGAGGGTGAGAGAGGGGAGAGGAGGGAGAGAGGGGAGAGGAGGGAGAGAGGAGAGTGAGAGGAGAGAGAGAGGAGTGAGAGGAGTGAATGTTGAGAGAGACAGGTGAGAGAAAGGAAAGGATTGAGAGAGAGGGGAGTGAGAGAGGGGAGAGAAGGGAGAGGAGTGAGAGAGGGGTGAGGAGAGAAGGGACGAGAAGAGAGGAGGGAGGAGAGGAGTGAAAGGGGGTGAGAGGAGTGAGAGGGGGTGTGAGAGAGGGGAGAGAGAGGAGTGAGAGGGGGTGTGAGAGAGGGGAGAGAGAGGAGTGAGAGGGGAGAGAGAGAGGAGTGTGAGAGAGAGGAGTGAGAGAGGGGTGAAGAGAGGAGGGACGAGAAGAGAGGAGGGAGGAGAGGAGTGAAAGGGGGTGAGAGGAGTGAGAGAGGGGTGTGAGAGAGGGGTGTGAGAGAGGGGAGTGTGAGAGAGAGGAGAGTGAGAGAGGAGTGTGAGAGAGAGGAGGGAGGAGAGGAGAGTGCTCGCAGTGCCCGCTCCAGTCCTTCCCCACGCCGACCCACCCTGGTCTCCTTGACGCCGGGGCACAGCCGGCAGACGGTGCCCACCGCCGTGTCCTCGGGCACGATGCCGAAGCCGTCCTCGTCGGCGCGCCGGAACTCCTCGGCCAGCCAGGCGGCGCGCATGACGCTGCCCGGGCTGCCCTCCAGCGCCTCCCCGCCGCCGGGGCCCGGGTGCGAGAGCAGGAAGCGCAGGCCCGTCACCCAGATGTTGGCCACGTCGGCCGACAGCGCCGCCAGGTCCAGCGACTGGTAGCCGTCGCCGTGGATGATGGAGAAGGCGGCCTCGTCGGCGAGCTGCTCGGCCGGGCCGTGGTGCCGGAAGGTGTCCGTGCTCTTGCCCGTGCGCACCTCGCGGATGCTGGCGATGTCCAGCCGGGCGCGGTCCCCCTCCTTCTTGGAGGGCTCCCAGCGCAGGCAGCGCAGGTCGGGGTCCAGGGTGTAGAAGCGGCTGTAGAGGCGGGCGTTGGGGCGCACCTTCTTCAGCTCGCAGCCGCACTGCATGAAGGCCAGGCAGTCCGCCGCGCTGCTGACCTTCTTCTCCGAGGGCATGCTGCTGAACGACACCGTCTTCTTCCGGCTGCCCGCGGCCTTCTGGGCCTGGGGGTCCTGGGGTCGGGGGTCAGGGGTCAGGGGGGAGCAGGAGAGGGAGAGGGAGAGGTACGGTGAGACCGAAGCGGTATCGAGCAGACGGCGCTGGTCCCTCACGGCCCCGACGGGCATCGCCGTGGCGCCGGGCACTGGGGCAGGAGGAGACTGCGGAGGAGCCTGTGAAAACCCGCGGAGAAGCGCGACACTGGTGCTGGAAACACACTCCGACTTCAGGCATCAGCCCGCCGTGTGCGTTTCAGCTGACGTCAGCCACAAACACCCCCAGAGTACCCCAGTGTACCCCAGAGAGCTGTAGTAGGACCACCTGCACTTACGCGCTGATGTCAAAATCCTGGAGCCTGGCACAGTTAGTAAACTAGGAGGATTAGCTAGCACTGTAAAAGCTGAAAACCCTAACCCCAAAATTCGAGACTGGGGACACACCAGACAGCTGCCGAGTAATGCAGAGAAGCGCCGAACCTAAGACTGAGGGGAAGTGCACTGAGAACTGGGAACAGGAGGCAGCTCTCCTTTACACAAAGGGCGGCGGGAGAGTGGAACAGGCTGTTGAAGCCGATACCCTCGCTTCTCTCAAGAAACAGCTGCAGGAGAGAGCCTCTGGTCAAGTAGCTACAATTAAACTATTAAACAGGCCTGATGGCTCCTTCTGATTGCGACTTGTTTTTTTGCCAGCTGACCTCCCTGCTACTCTTGGGTCTTCCTGGCGTGCAAAGCCTGAGCTCTCCCTGCCTGCACGCAACACATCCGTTTTTCTGCAAAAGCTGTTCTAGAGTAACCGCACATTAAACTTCAGCTGCTGTGCCTGTGACCCAGGGCCGGCTCTGTTCCAGCCCAGTTTCTGGCTTTCCCGGGCCGTTAACCCTCCCCTTCCCCCACACGTCGCGGCATAATCGCTTCAAAATCAGAAAGGCTCAAAGATCAGAGTTGTTAAAATACTGGCGATTGCACATTTTCCCCCAAAAAATCTCCCGCGCTACAATCTCTCCAGGAAGGGGTGCCAACTGATACCCAGCCTGGTCCCAGCCACCCCATTCCTCAGAGTCAACCGGCAGGCGCGCAGGAGGGAGGGGGTCATGCTGTTTCTGGGTGTCCGGGGGTTTATTTTGTGCGGAGAAAGGTTCCAAGCAAGACACCATTCACCCCAGCTCCTGTAACTCGTCTGGCTGCTTGTAGCCAATAGACCCGGGAATTTCTTGAAAGCGACCGGGGTGTTGGCATCGGTAGCTTGTTCCCCACTCCCACTTCACTTTGTGTAAAGCAGTGCCACCTTTCCTGTTTCTTTAACGGGCTGGAGCGCGGAAAAGCCCCCGAACACCATCCAAAACGCCACCAACACGGGGCTCTCTGGGCTCCGCAAGGAAACTATTCATTGGTGATTAAATCTAAATGTTTCCTGCCTTGCACACAGCTGCCTGCCCCCACAGCTCGCCTGCGCCACAGACACTTTCTCCACGAGCGAGCGGCGACTCTCCCCGATCGCTATCGGGACTCTCCTTGTTGGGGCCACGGCCTGTCTTTGCACGTCTGAATGAAACCAGCAGAAACAAAACAACCCCTCCCCTCCTTCCAAAAAAATAAAACCGCTTGGAAAAACATCTGTTGAGGAGGTCACGTGGTGTGCCAGGAGCTCCAGAGCCCCCCTGCCCCTCCTCCGTTCGGGCTCAGAAGAAACATTCTCCACCCCGACGTCAAACACACGCTGGCACACTGAGGGGGCTGTGTCCCCAGTCAACCCCTGCACCCCAACCCCTCCCCGTCCTCAGGCCCCTCTCTCCCCCCCTGGCAGGGCTCCCCTGCGCCCCCAGACTGGCCAGGCCCCATCGCTGTCCTCCGAACAGGGTGGGAGAGGTGGTAAGCAGACCCGCTGATCGCTGCTCATCCAAAACAACAGCCACCTTTGAGGCGTGCTTTTTACATGAGTACACCGCCAGGCTAAGAAGGACACACTTTCCAAATTCTTACGTACGCACTGATGTTTTATTATATATATACTGTACGTATGTTGCATTGGATTGAAGAAGATACACTATAGAAACATGAATCACAGGACACAAGTGGAAATAACAGAGCATTTAAAACTTGCTTATTTACACAATTGTGGGGGTGTGCAACAGGCTGCTCAGCCCTGTTGTTGAGGCCGAGATCGAGACGCAGATGGACGAGATGTTGGGATAGCCGCTCACTATCAAACCGAACGGCCCCTCTTGTCTGTGACCTGTCTTATGTAGGTAATGTAGCCGTACCAGCTTTTTATTAAGCAGAGGTCATGGTGCATTGCACTGGTCCAGCAGACACAGCGGTAACGGCCTGCTGGCGAAAGGAAAGTCGCAGGAGGTGTGGACACATGGGCGAAGGCGACACCTCGGATTTCTAAACCACACCTGTCTTTAAAAACGACCTGTCGCCACTGCCCCCCCCACCAGGATGGCCAATCAAGGCGAGACACCAGGGCCATCCGAGAGCCATCTCCAAGCAGGAGTTTCTCTCCCAGCAGGCTGTCTTGCCCTGCTGCACGGCGCCGAAGAACCTGCCCCAGGGCTCTCGGGCGGGACAGGGCTGTCGGGGTGCAGCAGGACCTCTGTATCCCTGGAGGCGAGAGGCTGAGAAACGCAGCCCTGCAGGACAGTCTGGAGCTCTGAGGGGCGGGCGCTGGGGCAGCTGATCTCCGGCGGGCCCGCAGGCAGCTGCAGCCGGACCGGTGCTCCACGCGGGCCGGGCCTCTCGGGTCGGCGCTGCGAAACCATGGCAACGTCCGCACCCCCGAGCCGGGCTCTCCACAGAAGAGCCGATCTCTTAACGCACAGATCTGGCTTAAAAGGGCATGCGTCGCTTTTAATCCTTTAATCTCTCTGCCGACTGGGTTTTTTTCTCCTTCTCCCGCGCTGCGGAGGAGCCGCCCGGCCTGAGAGTCCGGGAGGGAGGGAGGGAGACTGGACGGCACTCCAGGGCCCGGGCCCGGCTGCGAGTGGATTGTTCTGAACCACAGAGGGACACTGGACAGAAGCCGAGACCGACCACCTCTCACACAGCCTGGGAGCAAACGCCTGTGCACACGTAGCGCCACTCACACATCGTACCGACCAGTCTGGCTCCTGTAGCTCCGCTCACAGGGCAGGGCAGCTCCCAGTCCCGGCTCCAGTGCAGTACTGGGAACACTGGGAGCTGTGGGGCAGAGCGAGAGCAGGGGGACGGAGCTCTGATGTAAACACCGGAGCGAAACGTTCAGAGGCTCACG
This sequence comes from Lepisosteus platostomus, assembly GCF_059453375.1. Classification (NCBI taxonomy): domain Eukaryota; kingdom Metazoa; phylum Chordata; class Actinopteri; order Semionotiformes; family Lepisosteidae; genus Lepisosteus; species Lepisosteus platostomus. Next base: position 34,826,571 of record NC_142624.1, read on the forward strand.
AGTGCAGTAAAGCAGAACGCACGGGCCCGATTGGCACGACACGCCAGATGGAAAGCTACCCTGCAGGGCAGGGGCCTTGGTGAGCGTGACGCAGCTCCACCGGGGCGGGCCCTCACTGGAGGGAGTCTGCAGTTCCAGCGTTACCATTTTAGAGAGGGATCTGGAACACACGGCCAGTAAATAGCTCCAGGAGTCGGGAAATCAACCGTTGCATAAACAACCTTCCACACGCCTGCCGCTGCTTTCAAGTCAGAAGCGACAGCTCCCGGGCGGCCACTGGGGGGCGCCTGAGCACCCCGGGTGATGGTCCTCGGACCCAAGTCCGCACCAGCTCCCAGGAGAGGATCTCAGCAGCCTGCCCAGGACAGGGGTCTGGGGACATGCCCAGCGCTGCCCGGGACACGGGACACGTAATAACCATAAAATAATGATTTCAAAGGCCGGGACAAAACGGTGAAAAATCAGTGGCGGAAGAGGACCGGCCCTGCGGTGAAACGGGGTCAGCGATACCGGGGGCAGCGCGAGCCGCGGGCGTGGAGTGGGCAGCACCGCTGGTGCGCTGTTTATTTTCATCCACCCCCCCACTCTCACACACACACACACACTCCCACTCCCACTCTCTCACACACACACACACACACACACACCTAGAGAGTCACATCTGGAGGGGCGGTGCCGATGCCGATGGCATGAAATGAAGATGGAGAGCACACGGCTCAGGCTGGAGTGTATCTGGGTCACGGCCGCAGCTCAGATCTGCCCTGTAATGGAGAGTGCTCACACTCCCAGCCACCGCAGTCAGAGCCAACAGCTGAGGAGGGGAGAGGGAGGCAGTGTGGGCTAGTGGTTAGAGCTGAGGCACTGGGAGAGAGAGAGGGAGGCAGTGTGGGCTAGTGGTTAGAGCTGAGGCACTGGGAGAGAGAGAGGGAGGCAGTGTGGGCTTGTGGTTAGAGCTGAGGCACTGGGAGAGAGAGAGGGAGGCAGTGTGGGCTAGTGGTTAGAGCTGAGGCACTGGGAGAGAGAGGGGGAGGCAGTGTGGGCTAGTGGTTAGAGCTGAGGCACTGGGAGAGAGAGAGGGTGGCAGTGTGGGCTTGTGGTTAGAGCTGAGGCACTGGGAGAGAGAGAGGGAGGCAGTGTGGGCTAGTGGTTAGAGCTGAGGCACTGGGAGAGAGAGGGGGAGGCAGTGTGGGCTAGTGATCAGAGCTCAGGCACTGGGAGAGAGAGAGGGAGGCAGTGTGGGCTAGTGGTGAGAGCTGAGGCACTGGGAGAGAGAGAGGTAACAGCTGCAAGGCTTTTGTTTTGCGTCTTTAAAATATGCATAGTATTACGTAATTTAATTTGCTTATGTAACGTGTGCGAGCCCCCCATCACAGCCCAGCCCCTCCCCTGAGAGATGAGCTGCAGTGCTCAGTGCTCAGCCTGTGCAGGGCCAGCCTCGCCCACAGACCCTGCACCAATATACGAACTCCCAGCCTCCAGCAGGATGTGCCTTCCCCATGGCAAACACCAGGGAGCACAAGAAGCATCGTGGGAATGGTAAACAGCCATATATTCCCACATTGCGTTGAGTCCACACACACAAATACAGAGCTGCACGGGCCTTAAACTGCACTGCCTCCCTGCCTCTCTTCCTGTGCCTCTGCTGTGAACTCTGAGCACTGCCTTAGTGCTGGAGGAGGCGCCACCCTTCAGACGAGAGGTCCAGGCTACTGGGTCATTAAAGGACCCAGGGCTCAGTCTGCAAGACAAGGGGTCCCGCTAAATTCCACCGGCGGCTTGTACTGTCCGGACACCTAGAGGAGCACTGTCTCACTCTCCCTTGCCAGGTGTTCAGTACATGCTCAGGTGTTCCCACTGCCAGGTGTTCAGTACATGCTCAGGTGTTCCCACTGCGAGTACTGGTGTCAAGACATGCTCAGGTATTCGCACTGCCAGTACTGGTGTTCAGTACATTCTCAGGTAGTCCCACTGCCAGTACTGGTGTTCAGTACATGCTCAGGTTTTCCCACTGCCAGTACCGGTGTTCAGTACATGCTCAGGTGTTCTCACCGCCAAGCACATTCTCCTGGACTCGAGAGTCGGCCAGGGTCGAGGGGCGGGTCACCACATGCCATCCACATCCTCTCCCAGGAACAGTCGCCCCTGCCCCGAGAATCTCATCCAGCGGCCAGGGTACCCGCTTCGACAACGGGGCAGGGCAGCTCGCTCCACGCTCGCCGAATTCCCTGTGTAAAGAGAATCCCTTGCCTCGGGCTCTTCCCTGTCGTTTCCACTTGCTCAGTGCCTTCGGGCGCCTGTATCCTCTCCGTCTCGTCAGTGCAGAGAGACGGGGAAGGCTCAGTCCTCCAGCCCGGCAGCGCGGGGCGCTGCGTTAAGCTGCAGAATGCAGCCGGCTGCCCTTGTCTGGTCCTCTGCACCCCTCTGTGCTTCCCGACAGCGTGACCCCACCGTGCCCACAGTGCCTGGCACTCCCCGGCTCCTGGCAGCGAGAGGGCGTGGCACGTGGTTCTCCTTGGTCCGATGCCCGGGCCAGAGAGCGCCCCCCCCCGAGCAGGAAGAGTCACACTTCCGGCCCCGGAGAGCGGTCTTCCAGGGGTCCTGGAGAGCTCGCAAAGGCGGCGTGCCTCTCCCCGTCTCCCCGCCGCAGCGACAGGGGAGCCTGAATTTCAATCCGGGATGCGGGGTGCGCCCCGAAGCAGAAAGGCGACACCGCAGTATCGCCGTGGAAACCGGAGCCTTGCCGACAAGGGACAACGGAGCACATTGTTAGCGCTCACACACACACACACACACACACACACACACACACACACACACACACACACACACACACACACACACACACACACACACACACACACACACACACCGCTGTCAGCTGCGCTGGACGTCTCGACAGACTGCGGACCTGTCAAGGTTCGGAACCGCAGTTTAAAGCTAAAGTTTTAAAGGCTACATTTCCTGCATTTTTCATGTTGATCTCCAAGGGCAAAGTGACAAGAGAGAAATAAAACTGACCGCCTTCGGAGCAGTGATCGGCAGGGGCAGAGCGAAAGAACTGGAGCCGAGCCCAATCGCAGGAGCAGTCTCGGGAGAATCTGGGCTCGGAGAGATGTCTTCAGTGTGGAACGCCAAGCAGGGATTGCAGGGCTGAGCTAGGCTGATGCCCCCTGCTCATTATTATACAGAAGAGGGCAATGCAATATTGGCGATGCCTAGAAGGCAGTGACCCGACCTCCGACCCCCACAAGGCCCTGCTGAGGGGCCCCGACACCAGCCAGCCCCAGGACAGCACTGCTCCAGCACCATGCCACTCAACACCACCTCACGCAAACAACACAAACTGGAACAAGACGCACAAGCCAGGTATCTGCCCAGGGTGAGAGACATCAGACCCTGACGAAGTACTGGCTCAGGGACCGTAGACAGGCCTAGGCTCTCGATACTAGGCAACATGGGGAGACCCGGCTATCCAGAGAGGACGGGCTCGGTGACCGCTGCCTGGACACCGAAACCAGGCAACACAGACAGCCCTGACTGTGTAGAGAGGACAGGCTCGGTGACCGCTGCCTGGACACCGAAACCAGGCAACACAGACAGCCCTGACTGTGTAGAGAGGACAGGCTCGGTGACCGCTGCCTGGACACCGAAACCAGGCAACACAGACAGCCCTGACTGTGCAGAGAGGACAGGCTGTGCTCCAAGCAGGGAGAAGCACAGATGCATTTTATGCTACACTGCAAGAAAGACTTCGGGATTAGACAAACATCCTTCATCGAAATAACAAATCTAAGCCCAGAATTCCCACACCCGCCAGCATCAGGACAGCGTCCAATGCTGCCGGGAGAGAGGGGGGGAGGGAGCTCAGAGCTGAAGCCCAGTGTGTGAGGAACAGACACCGAGCCTCCCAGATGAGCACGCTTCATTGTTGGGACTGTCCTGCTGTTAGTAACACTATCTCCTTGATCTGATCGCCGAAACTGAACCCGACGACGGGCCTCACCTGGGGCCCTTCCTCGGTGGGGCGTGAGAGAGGGGACCCCCGATACCGAGAGCGAGCCCGGCGCTTTCCTGCCCCAGGGCCCGAGGCGCACTGCCAGGAGAGTGTTTACTCTGTCTGGGTACAGGCTGTCACCTGGGCAAGACTCATCACCTCACGTCAATAACATGTCTGCAACGCTCCAGGGAGAGGGACAGAGAGGTCAGGAGGCCAGTCGGACACTCAGACCAGACCGTCTCCGGTCAGTCAGTCAGCCAGCCAGAGGTCAGTCCTCTCCGCAGGGTGCCGGAGGGGGGTCAGTCCAAGCCCCGCCACCGGACCCACGCAGAGCTGACCGCAGGACCTCCGCTGCCGTACAGGCCAGCCCGATTATTCGAGGAAGACATCGGAGACGCCTGCTCAGAGGAAACTCCGCACAGGCAGGTGCCCGGCAGCAGGTGCTGGTGCTGGAATCATTGATCGGGCGGGTCACAGATTTTAACCCAACTCGGTGCCAAGGTCTTTGATATCAGACACCTGTCGGACACAGCCAGCCATCTGAGCGATCAGGCTGAGCCGAGCCGGGACTGGGTTTTTGACAAGGCTCTCAGCCCGATGGGTCAGACAATCGATCGATGAGACCTTTTGGCCCCCGGCATGAAGACGGGCCTACAGTATGTTAACACAGCAGAGGGAGAGGAGATCGCAGAGAGCGTGTGGGTCTCGGCTCAGCCGAGCGGCCACTGAGCCGGGGATGTGGGGTGCAGACAGTGGGGTGGGGGAGTCTCGCTGGTCTGCCCCAGAGGACCGGTGGATTTCTTTCTCTTGGAAGAACAGATGGGTAGATTAGTCTTTTGTCTTTTACTGGGCTGTTTAATTGGATTTACTTCTACATAGATCTGGGGGGGGGTGCATTTACAAAGCCTTTACACAAAAAAAGACAAACCCTTGGCCTTTCAGGCAATGTCTTGTTTGAAAGACGCATCTTATCGAGCAGGTATAATACAATTATTAGCTCCTGTGTGACGTGCGTGCTGGCTTGATTCGATTACCCAGCTAACCTAGTCTATAGTCAATAGGCTGCATAATAGGGGCACAGTCAGCCTCCACTGGAAAAGACTGTTACCAGGGGACAGGAGAGGGAGAGGAGAGAGGGAGAAAAAGGAGAGAGAGGGAGAAGGAAAAGAGAAGTCTGCACTCTCCTGGCATGACTGTACTGTGTGAGACTCTTCTGGACTGCTCTGGCCCAGTCTCTGCCAGTCCCTCTCGGAGACCCGAGTGGCACAGTGCCGAGCCCAGGTGTCTGAGGACCGAGCGAGCGGCACCACGCTCTCAGCCCCAGGGCGGGAGACAGCGGGCCTGAAGGAGTGATACCATCAGACACCCTCTTCACAGAGAAACAGGAAGGCACGGGGCTGCAGGAGCTGAACCTGTTCAATCACGACCAGGGAAGACTCCCGATACAAGTACACAAACTCCAAACACCTCACAGGCACTGACAAGTCTGCCCAGCGGGCGTCTTCAGGATCAACGGAAAAACAAAAGGGGGCAGTGCAGGGTGTTCCCGAGAACAGGAAGCGCTTCTTTACACAAAGGGTGGTGGGAGCATGGAACATGCCATGCTGTGGAAGCCAGACCCAGCCTGCGCTGTTTCTACCAAGGTCTAGTGTTGTCAGCTCCTGCTGTGCCGTGGCAGCTGTGTGCTTGCGTGCGTGCTTGTGTGTGTGTGTGTGTGTGTGTGTGTGTGTGTGTGTGTGTGTGTGTGTGTGTGTGTGTGTGTGTGTGTGTGCCAGGCTGGCCGCAGCAGAGTGCATAAGACGGCGTGGCTCAGATCAGATGAACAGCCCCCTAATCGTGAGCTGATCCCAGCAGCACGCTCCGCCGCACACATGCCGCGCCAAGGAACATCTGACACTAAAGAACCGCTAATTATTTTAATTACGCCTTGTTTGCATATGAATAAGATGCCAAGGTCGTTTGCGTCATCTTGCGGGGACGCCCAGCGGGATGCTCCTGCAGAAAGGTTTCCGTGTGACGACGAGAGCACCAGCGCAAGTGTGTGTGTGTGTGTGTGTGTGTGTGCATCCCCCCCCCCCTCCCTCAGTTCAGTCCAAAGCGCTCTTTGTTACTGTGGAAATCGCTTCCTTTTTTGACACAGAACTTCCAAAACTCACCACACCCCTCGTAAATAACAAGAGCTAGCTACACAACAGGCCAAGCAACAAGGAACTGACAGCATCTAAAAATCAACAGACGCGATAACTGGATGGTTTAGCTCAGGCCCCAGGCCTGTCTCCTCCTACTGTGCAGCCAGCAGGGGGCAGCCTTGAGGCAGCGGGGTGGGCTGAGGGGTAGGGGACAGTACTGCCTGCTTATTACCCTTCTGGAAATGTCGCAGAGCTTTGCAGTGACGAAGCTGTTGAACACCAACCTCAAAGCGATGGTATTCAAGAGCACGAGCCGGTACACAGGCCCGTTCTCCTAGAAATCAATCCCAACATTCCGTTCGGTGCCGCTGTTCCAGTCCCCCGCTACTCTGTGTGTAAAAAAAAAAAAGAGACCCCTATTTTCAATCCTAAGTGCACCTGCTTTTGATTTCCAGGCGTGACCGCGGTGCTGGGACACACTGCCCTGGGGTGACACCGCTGACCCCGTGAACCTCCAGCGGTGACTCTAGCTGTAGCGAAGCAGATTGCCCTGGGGTGACGTGCACCACTGCAGAGCCTGGGGCAGCGGGGGTCAAAGCCAGGCCCCCAGCTACAAGCAGCAGAACCTATCCCGCCTCCTGTCTGATAAAACGTGCATATGAGGGCTCTGCCTCTCTCTCTCTCGCACACACCCCTGCATGCTCCCGCCTCCCCCCTCGCTCTCCACCACCCCTGGGGTCTCGGGACAGCCCCCACACCCACTCTCTCTCGCCTCCTGATCCGCCGAGAGGCCCGCTAACAGAGCTCAGGGACAGCAGAGGCGATTAAACACTGAGCTCATTAGCGAGGCTTGATCCGAGACTCTACTCCACGGACAGCTGTCTCCTGCTGCTCCGGCGCAGCCCAGCCAGGGGGGCCCAGCGCCGTGCCCTCGTGCCTTAACCCTAACCCACCCCGCGGCACAGGACCTGCAGCCACCAGCCTGCAGAGCCAGACTGCCCAGCGCTGCCAAGATCTCTCCAGCACTGCCCAGCACCACCCGGCACTGCTCAGTTCTCTCCCCAGCACCGCCCAGCGCTCTCCCCAGTGCTCTCCCCAGCACTGCCCAGCACTGCCCAGCACTGCCCAGCACTGCCCAGTGCTCTCCCCAGCGCTCTCCCCAGTGCTCTCCCCAGTGCTGCCCAGCACTGCCCAGCACTGCCCAGCACTGCCCAGCACTGCTCAGTTCTCTCCCCAGCACCGCCCAGCGCTCTCCCCAGTGCTCTCCCCAGCACTGCCCAGCACTGCCCAGCACTGCTCAGTTCTCTCCCCAGCACCGCCCAGCGCTCTCCCCAGTGCTCTCCCCAGCACTGCCCAGCACTGCTCAGTTCTCTGCCCAGCGCCCTGCCCAGCGCCCTGCCCAGCGCCCTGCCCAGCGCCCTGCCCAGCGCTGCCTGCTTCCATTACCACTGCAGTTACAAACCCCCTCACCTCCCTCCCGGTGTGACAGAGTGAGAGAGAGGTGGAGACAGGTCCTTGTGTTCGCTGTCTGTTCTTACCTTAATTGACCACAGCTCCTCAAGGACATCTGCCTCTGGCGTTCACGTGACGCTCTCAGGAAAGAGGCAATATCATCACCAGGCCTAATCTCGAATCTTGGCCAAGGGTACCCCAGCCTCTCCGTCTCTGCAGCCTGGCTCGGAGACGGGCACACGCGTTGCCATGGTGTATGCTATCGGCATCAAAATCTCGCTTCGCGGAGCAGCGAGCTAAAAGCAGTCATGCAGGATCATGAGACTCCACCTCACAGCCTGCCACTCTCCCGAACTGCACTGAACACACCCGCTGAGTCCTCTCACACTGGGCTGCTGAACACACCGGGGCCCAACCCTCTCACCCCAGGCTGCTGAACACACTTCGGTCCAGCACCACCGATACAGGCCAGCACTGAGGGCACCAGGGCACTGATACAGGACAGCACTGAGGGCACCACTGATACAGGACAGCACTGAGGGCACCAGGACACTGATACAGGACAGCACTGAGGGCACCACTGATACAGGACAGCACTGAGGGCACCACTGATACAGGACAGCACTGAGGGCACCAGGACACTGATACAGGCCAGCACTGAGGGCACTGATACAGGACAGCACTGAGGGCACCACTGATACAGGACAGCACTGAGGGCACCACTGATACAGGACAGCACTGAGGGCACCAGGACACTGATACAGGCCAGCACTGAGGGCACTGATACAGGCCAGCACTGAGGGCACCACTGATACAGGACAGCACTGAGGGCACCACTGATACAGGACAGCACTGAGGGCACCAGGACACCACTGATACAGGACAGCACTGAGGGCACCAGGACACTGATACAGGACAGCACTGAGGGCACCAGGACACTGATACAGGACAGCACTGAGGGCACCAGGGCACCACTGATACAGGCCAGCACTGAGGGCACTGATACAGGACAGCACTGAGGGCACCACTGATACAGGACAGCACTGAGGGCACTGATACAGGACAGCACTGAGGGCACCAGGGCACCACTGATACAGGACAGCACTGAGGGCATCATGGCCAGTTTGTGTCATGGTTGTGTGTGTCCCAGTGGGGCTGTGCTGTTGGGCCCGGGCTGCGAATTGGTTGACTTTGATCCGTGTTGCTGTAACCCTGCTGTCCTGAGGCCGGGTGGCGCCAGCGAGCTTCAGGACCAGCTGGCCGAGGGGGCCAGTGGAGGCCGGAGGTCCTGTCCCTGACTTCTCCACAGCGGCCCATATACTGCTCCTCTCTGGCCCTCCTCTCCCCCCCCCCCCGTCTCCGAGCAACGCCTCCCCCGCAGGAGCTGGTTTCACTGGGCTGCACTGGGACCAGTACCTCAGCAGTGCTCATTCCCATGCCCCCTCCCCCCTTCCGCCCGCGGAGCGTGACGCAGGGACCGACAGGAACACGGCGACTGTCCCTGCTCTTGGCCGCCCTCCAGAGCCCGCTGTGAGAGCAGGATACCAGTAAACAAACGCCCGCGGGCCGAGAGAGTCGGGCCCGCAGCGCTCGGCCGATAGCAGCCTTGACACAGAGATCAGAAGCACAGCGACGGGACAAGACACACACACACACACACACACCGTGAGCCAGCAGCCTAAGCCTCCACAGCTGAGCACTGTCCCCGTCTCTGCGCGGAGATAAGCATCTCTGCCTCTGTGCGCCGCGCAGGGGGACGCTCTGCCATTTCCCATCCTGCGCACAGGAGATAAAACTCTCGGCCGGACGGAGCTCTCTCTCTCGCCGCCCCCAGGACGCCGGGGCTCAGAGGGGAGCCTGGCGGAGAGATGGCATCACTGGCGCAGCGCTGGGAACACCCCCATTACACCTGCTGGACCCCAGCGTTTGACTGCAGCCCCACGGCCCCCCGGTGCTTCTTCGCAATCCCCCCAAAACACTCTGAAGCCTCTGATCACACCGCAGCCAACACCTGCACACACACACCGATACATGCACACACACACACCGATACATGCACACACAATCCCTTACACACACACACGCAGATACATGCACACACACTCCCTTACACACACACACAATCCCTTACACACACGCAGATACATGCACACACACTCCCTTACACAGCCACACAGATGCATGCACACACTCGCTTACACACGCACCAATTCATACACACACTCCCTTACACATGCACAGATAGATACACACACACAAATACACACACACACGCGCACTCCCTCACACAGAGGGGAGAGGAGCCCAGCACCCCGCCAGGGGCTCACAACAGGGGTACCCCCCGGTACCCCCGCTCTCACACAGGCAGTCCAGCTCGCCACACGCGGGTTTGGAGCAGGGGTGCACAGGGTCTCTGGGCCTCTGCCTCAGGCCGCCACAGGGGCGTGTGCTCTACCCCACGGGGCTCGTGTGTCACTGCCCCCCAGGGGTCCTGGGGGGGGGTGCTGTCCGTCAGCACTCACCCAGCTTCCAGGACACCTTCATGCTTAGAGCAGGCATGGCGGTGCCCGCTGTCCTTCGCGCCGACAGCGCGCACAGAGCCGCGTACAACAACGGCGCCAGCGGGGGCCCCCTCACGCGCACTAGAGCCGCCCCATCTGCCTGCTCGCCACCTGCCCCACCCGTGCACCTCGGCGAGACCCCGCCTGTCCCGGCCGCCTCGCCCAGACCGGGCTCCTGTCTTGACTAAAGGCAGCGGAGGCGCCGGCACCGTGTGCACCGTCTCCCCCAGTAAACTACACCCTGTGACCCCAGATCCGCTCTGCCACTCCTCAGGCTGCCCTGACGCCTCGGGCTCGAGCGACGCCCGGGGACCCGGGTCTCCGCAGCCCAGCCCGGCCCGGCCCGGCCCAGCCCGCCGGCGGCTCCTACCTTGATGATGCTGCTGCGCCGGGGAGCCGCCTTCGCCGCCTCCAGCAGCGCCGCCTCGGGGTCCGCCGAGCCGCCCCGCTCGGGCAGGTGGACAGCCACGCCGCTCCGCCGCCCGGCCCGCTGCGCCCTCGCCGGCGGGGGCTCTGCCGGCAGCCCGTCTCCGCACAGCCCGTCCGCCGTGCCCGGGCGCTCCCGCTCCGACATGGCCAGCCGAAACCGCTCAGAGGCGCCGCTGCCTACAGACTACCCGGACGGGGCATGCCCTCCGACCGAGACCCGTCTTAATGGTCGTGCTGGTTGCCTGCTCGCTAGCGTGTCATTCTGCAGCCTCGGGTTTCTTCGTTTTTTAAAGTTTATTTTAGCCGCCAACCGGGAGCCTTCCGGGGAGCTGCCGGGTGCGGCTCCGGGCCCCCGTTGAACCTCAACACCCGGGGAGGTCCGAAGTTTTCCAGCCGGGGCGGCGGGCGGCTCTCGGGGTTTCGCAGCCGATCCTCGGTTCCAGCGGTGTCGCGTCCAGGCGATCAACAAGTCTTCTCCCGCCGGCTCGGCTCGGCTGTGCCTGCTGCAGGACACACCGGGAAAGTAGCGAGCGGGGCGCGCCGCGCCATCACCCAGGCAGGAGAGGGGTGGCGGGGGGTCCCGTCCCCCTGTGTCCCCGTCACCCCAACCCGAGCCCACCGGCGCCCGGTCCGTCAGCTGTCACTCAGTCCGGGCTGGCTGCTCACAGACGCGGCGCCGCGCTCGTATCCCGGCGGGCCGGGTGAGAGAGAGATCAGCTGCTTTCTTTCCGCGCTTCGTTTTTTCCCTCCCTGCCGCCACTGCCCTTCCCGCAGAAGGAGAAGCAACCGGAGCGCAGGCAGCGAGGAATCAGCCCGAGTCCAGCCGCTTCTGACAAGAATGAGGAACATCTCCGCCAGCGCCACCCCCCCGCCTCCTCCGCCCCGCCTCCACCTCCTCCGCCCCGCCCACTCCTCGCGATGGACGCCTCCTCCGACCAATCGGCTACCGAAGCGGGGCTGCCGACGTCCCCCGTGGGGCTTCTCCCCCGGCCAATCACGCTCGGGCAGGAGGCGGGGACAGGACCTTGCTGGCCGAAAGGTTCTGGAATGCCTCACGCTTTTGGAATCGTTCCAGCTCGACTGACCCAGGAGGGGAGGATCAGAGCGGCGCGTGGGAGGGGGGATAATAGCGCGAGAGGGGTTCCAGGCGTCCCGGGGCAGGACGATGTGGGAAAGAGACGATCTCGGAGAGGGGCGGGGCGCGAGACCTTCCAGCATTCCAGCGTTCCCAGGACCCGGGGAGCACGGGACAGCGGCTACCCGGACCGTCCCGAGGCCGGGGTGCTGCGGATGCGGCTTCTTCAAACAGGCGGGCGCGGCGCACGAGTCCAGAACCGATTGAAAACGACGGGATTCCCAACTTTGAGGCTATTACTGCGTATAAACTTTTTTTTTTTTGGCAAAACCCGTTCTAATTTTTTCTTTTCATTTTTTTTACCCACGCATTTTCTGTGCTCACTTCCCCGCTGTCTTTTTTTTTTATCCAAATTGTAGTTTCTAGCCTGGAGTCTCCTCCAGTCGTGTCTTGAGAGAAGCCAGGGTATCGGCTTCAACAGCATGGCAGAGTATAGCTTGTTCCCCACTCCCACCACCCTCTGCGTAAAGACGCGCCCCCCCCCCCCGTTCGTGTTTTCAACGCGCCTTCTGCGTTATTTTCCACTCGTGTGCTGTGTCGTTGTGACGTGCTGCCCCCTGGGAACTCTTTGTTTGGATCAGGTCCCTGGTCTGGCTTGTTAAGGATGGAAGATATGCAGTTCCCCAGGGGGAGAGAGAGGGAGTCTTTATTATCACCAGGGAGAGAGTGTGTCTTTATTATTCACAGCAGCAGACAACACAAAGAAAACCCCATACACATGAACATGAGCGAGAGAATCAACCGCTGAGCAAGACTATGGCCACAGGCATATCACTATTATCATTATTCCTTACACTTGTACAGCGCTTTTCTGGACACTCCACTCAAAGCGCTTTACTCCTCTCCACCCCCACCAGTGTGCAGCCCCACCTGGATGATGCACCAGTACTCTCCCCACCCACCAGCTCTCAGTGGGGAGGAGAGCAGAGTGATGGAGCCAGTTCAGAGATGGGGATTATTAGGAGGCCATGATGGGTAAAGGCCAGGGGGGAATGTGGGCAGGACGCTGGGGTTACACCCCTACTCTTTTCGAGAAGCGCCCTGGGATTTTTAATGACCACAGAGAGTCAGGACCTCGGTTTTACGTCTCATCCGAAGGACGGCGCCTTTTTACAGTCTAGGGTCCCCGTCACTATACTGGGGCATTAGGACCCACACAGACCGCAGGGTGAGCGCCCCCTGCTGGCCCCACTAACACCTCTTCCAGCAGCAACCTTGGTTTTTCCCAGGAGGTCTCCCCTCCAGGTACTGACCAGGCTCACACCTGCTGAGCTGCAGTGGGCTAGCAGGTGATCTAGCCGCTGGCTATGAATGAGAGAGAGAACTCGGACCTGTTTTGTTTTCAAACTGGGATGTCTGCGGACACGTCTGGGAAAGTGCCCACTGGCTCGTCCCCGCTCCGGCCAGGTCAGCGATCCGCACGGCCTTGTCGCGGTCCCGTTCGAGTTGTTTTGTGTGGACGCCACCCTGGGGGGCGAGATTGAGGCCAGACATATCCTGACCCCTTGGCCAAGAGTGACAGACGGCAAACGCACAACCCGTTACACAGCTGTTTGTTGAGCGGTTTGCCCACCAGGCGGCTGATCCGAGTCTTTAGATTAGATAGAGGGGACAGAGGCGGGGGGGCCTCTGTGGGCCCTGGGAGCTTGGTGGGACATGCTGGAAGCTGGCACTGGCTGGGGAGCTCAGGCGCACCGGGCTCAGCGCCGCCCCCCCATGTCCATTGGGGGAACTGCCTTGGGGAGCAGATCTCTCTCAGCCCAGCTTGTGAGCGAGGATGAAGGAGACGGCATGCTTTGAGTTGGCACCGTCTTTGTGCAAACAGACTTTTTTTATCCACGTTAATCCTTGGCAAAATCCATTAAAAGAACCCTTCTCTCTATCGCAAACACCGTCATAAGAGCATGCAATCTCTGTGACGATTAAAGAATCTGCTTCACATGCAGATATCAATGTAACGCTTGAAAAGACGAGCAGAGACGGGTGTTTGCTTACCGGTATTTTCTGCTCCTTTATGCCCTGTCTGTTCTGTCTCCTCCCCGGTCTGTGGCTCCTGCTCCGGCATTTTACATCCGCTGTCTCTTCAGCTTGACTCTGTCTCCCCCCCCCTCATCAAAATGCCTTGTCTTCACCCCCACCCTTCCTTCCCGTACGAGATCCTCGTCTCTCCGAAAGGACAGGGCCTTTTCTCCTGGAGCAATGGAGCAGTTCTCTGCTCTGTAGAAACTGCCCCTCTCTCTGCCACTGACTCCCCCAGCTCCCCCTTCCGACCCCTTTCCTCTCCCTCTCTCTCCCGGGTGTCCCTCACGGAGCAGTGCTGGGGTCCCGGTCGTTTCTCCCTTCCCCCCCGGCTCCTGCCTCGCTGCTGGACCCCTGACAGCTCCGAGTATCGCCACGGGACACAGCGCTGTTTTGTACGCACGCTCACCATTTTATGGGCATATGGGCAGTGCCGTCCTTATAAAAACGCGGCTCAAATATGTTTTTTGCCTTGCGTTCGGGGAGAAGACAGCAGGCTAGCCAGACGATCCTCTGGCTTCTTTCAAGAAACAGCTGCAGGAGACCCACAGGCCAATTAGCAACGAGCTACCAGGCGGGCTCGAGGGGTCAAACGAACTCCGCTTGCTTGCGACCTCATTTACGGCCTTTCGGATCGAAGAAGGAGCTCTGCTGGCTGTTGAGTTGGGTTAATGTTTGTACGACATTAGTGAGTCAATAGATCAATAGACATCAATAGATCCTGACGGGAAACCCGTCTTTTAAAGAGATCATTGACGACTGACACAGAGCAGCTGAATTCGTCCTGCTGCCGATTGCTTTTCAGTTTCGGCGCGTGGTCTTGACGAGGAAGGCCCTTGCCCAGCGCTTGTGCTTGAAAAAGGCCGACGACAGCAGGCAAACCTGCACAGAGCGCTTCATTCCCCCATGATCTGAAACCGCGCCGATTCCCCGCGACAGTCCTCTCATTCTGACCCTTATGAATGGCTCTGCATAGACGTGCCGGCCAGACGCCTGCAGATAAATCAAAGGCACACTTATGCAACGCCTGGGGACGATTGAAATCCACAAGGTCTCATGTGTGTTGTGTTATAGTCTCAGCAGCAGGTTGTGGTTTCGCAGCCCAGCCGTGACACTGCTGTGGTGTCCTTGAGGATACAGCCGCAGTATTGTTGTATCCTTGAAGACCCGCAGGGTAACGTCTGTGAAATCGTGCCGTGCATTTGAAAAGAAAAGCACATTGTACTCAGTCGCTAGGTGCCGGTCAGAGTTTCGTGCGTGACTGTCCCTCAGCAGCGGGTAAGAGGCGTGTTCGAGCGGGCGGGGAGATCACACGTAGCTGCTCCTCTGTCAGGTCCTCGGCCTGAGACGACACCGACAGGACGGTGTGGAGTGGAGGACTGAGAGGACAGTGTGAGTGTGGAGTGGAGGTCTGAGAGGACAGTGTGAGTGTGGAGTGGAGATCTGAGAGGGCAGTGTGGAGTGGAGGACTGAGAGGACAGTGTGAGTGTGGAGTGGAGATCTGAGAGGACAGTGTGAGTGTGGAGATCTGAGAGGACAGTGTGACTGTGGAGGACTGAGAGGACAGTGTGAGTGTGGAGATCTGAGAGGGCAGTGTGGAGTGGAGATCTGAGAGGACAGTGTGAGTGTGGAGTGGAGATCTGAGAGGGCAGTGTGGAGTGGAGTGGAGGTCTGAGAGGACAGTGTGAGTGTGGAGTGGAGATCTGAGAGGACAGTGTGAGTGTGGAGTGGAGGTCTGAGAGGACAGTGTGGAGTGGAGATCTGAGAGGACAGTGTGGAGTGGAGTGGAGGTCTGAGAGGACAGTGTGGAGTGGAGGTCTGAGAGGACAGTGTGAGTGTGGAGTGGAGATCTGAGAGGGCAGTGTGAGTGTGGGGATCTGAGAGGACAGTGTGGAGTGGAGTGGAGTGGAGGTCTGAGAGGACAGTGTGGAGTGGAGTGGAGATCTGAGAGGGCAGTGTGAGTGTGGAGTGGAGATCTGAGAGGGCAGTGTGGAGTGGAGTGGAGGTCTGAGAGGACAGTGTGAGTGTGGAGTGGAGATCTGAGAAGGCAGTGTGGAGTGGAGTGGGGGTGAGTACAGCAGGAGGCTCATTATCGTTACACAGAGAGATATCGCGCCTTGCAGTGAGACTCTGAACTGGGGGCTGTGGGTGTGTACACACAGGCACACACACGCACTTTTACACACACACAAACGCACACACGCACACTCACTTCGCACACTCACACACTCACACACTTGCGCACAAACCCAGACACACACAGTCGCACACTTACACACAGAGAGCTGAGGAGGAGAGCAGACACTGCAGCTGACAGCAGCTGTAGTCCTGGGGTCCCCTCTGGTGGCTGGGTTGCTCTCCAGTTGGGCTCTAAACCTCCAGTGCTAACTGCTGCCTTTTATTGATCTTTGAATTGGCTGCATTACTCTGCTCTCCTCCCCACTGATCGCTGATGTGTGGGGAGCGTTCTGGCGCACTATGGCTGCCGTCGCATCATCCAGGTGGATGCTGCACACTGGTGGTGGTGGAGGGGATCCCCATTACCTGTAAAGCGCTTTGAGTGGAGTGTCCAGAAAAGCGCTATATAAGTGTAAGCAATTATTATAATTATTATTCTTTAGGCAAGCGTGGGTTAACTTGTGTCTGCCCTCAGTCCTGGGTGCAGAAAACACCCCATTTCCAGTGTTTCCAGGGGTTTCCGTCACAGATCCTACTGCAGCTTCTCCTCGACGAGCGGCTCCCGGCGAAACAGACTGACAGAGCGCCAGACACGCCCACTCCGAGCCCTCTGCCTTCTGCGCCGGCCGGCCGGACTCCTTTTCACTGCACAGGCCTGCATGAACCCTCAGCTCCGGAATCGGACCGGGACCGACACCCAGCCGGCGGCTCAGCAGCGCTTCAGGAGCGGAGAGCAAATCGGAGGGTGAGTCGCCCCCGACAGGAAGATGTGACACGAAGGAGCCTGTGAGCAGGGCCTCCGCCACTGAGAACCCCAGGAGAGACGGGGCTCCTCCAGGACCAGGGCTGGGAACCTGTAAGATGCCATAGGCCCCCCTCAGGAGAGGCCTCAGTGCGCTTGTCCAGCCGGGTGGGGGAGGAAGGAGATGACAAGAGCACTGCAGATGAAAGGGAGGACGGCCCTACCTGACTGCCATTGTTAACACCTCATTTCTGATTGCCTGTGGCAGGAACGGGGATGGGTATCTGTTGTGTGCGACGCTGTTGTGTTCAGATCATCAAGGAAAAAAGACGTCGACATGATCATCCTATATAGGGTGTTCATATCTCCCCAAGCCTAGAATGGGGTGCCCTTGAGGAGAAGGAGCGGGATGGGTGGGGGTGGGGGGGGGGGCTCTCTTTCTCCTCCCTCGTCTTCCAGCTGAACACCCTCAGTCTCTTCGCCACTTTGCAGGGCAGAAACCCCACAGCTCTCCCACTTTGCCGAGAAACTGTTCATTCCATAGTTTGGTCAAACCCCTCAGGCAGAGGGCAGAGAAGGGGCACAATTCACATTGTGAGCATTATCGAGGTAACTCACCTCACCCCAAAGGAGGGGTGCAGTTGGAACCCTCCCACCCCATTCCATTTCTGAAGGAGGAGTCAAGGAGGGTGCCGTGGTGGTGTGAGGAGGAGGGCTGTCGGACACCCCCACATCTTTAATGCGGAATGAGCCAGGGAGCTGCTGCAAGGGTGAAGATCCGGCGGAGGGAGGGATGTGAAAATGAAACACAGGTGAGTCAGCAAGAAGTGTGATATTGATTTGTAGGCAGGTGGGAGGGGATGAGATTAGGGCCTGAACTTTTATTTGAAACTACGTTCCCTGGACAGACTATGAGGACAGGATTGATCTGGGAAAAGAGCCACAACTCCATATACACGTGCGTGGTCAGGCGTGTGAGTGATCATGCTCGCAGACCATGTGTTGCCGGGCTCCTGGGAATCTGATGAGGGGTGGTCCCGCCTACCGGCGCCATCGCTGTTTCAAACGAAGCTGGTAATGATGTTTGGCAGTGTGCTCCCCAGGCACAGTTTCCAGAGGCACAAACCACAGATTGATTCAGTCCTGGTGCAGGGAGAGGGTGTCATCAGGCTGGCAGTCCACAATGCTCCACCAAACCCGAGGAAAGGAATATCTAGCCTTCCCAGTATGCCCAGAGAGGTCAAAACCAGAAGGCAACTTCTGTCTGGCACACGAGGTGTAAATAGCCGAAATATAATTTGTTACAGGATATTACTGTCAAAAGCCTTTCCTGGTCTGATGTAATCTCTATTTAATCTGTTTTTCAATCTTCAGTTTTGCGCACTGCGGTTTAAAATACAGGTGTATATACGTATGCAAACTTGTGAGTGCACTGCTGGAATAGGGGTTCATTTCCTGTTCTTGGTATAATGGTAAACTTGGTAAACTGGTTATGTGACAAGAAAAAGGCCTTCATGCTATAGAATCACAAGCAGTGCTGGAATCTTATTTCTTAATGCAGACATTTAAAAAAAACAAAAAATAGGCTTGATTGCAGAGGCTGGAGCAGGTCTTTTTCCAGGCCATTAGAGGGGTTTGCTCTGGACTTCTGGCCAGGCCCAGGAGGGGGTGTTTCTGGGGCCCTGGCAAGGCCAGTGAGGGGGTGTTTCTGGGGCCCTGGCCAGGCCAGAGAGGCGGTGTTTCTGGGGCCCTGGCAAGGCCAGTGAGGGGGTGTTTCTGGGGCTCTGGCCAGGCCTAGAGCGAGGATCACATTCTCAGCAGCAGGTTGAGTGAGAGTGGGAGTATGTTCAGTGTGCAGCCCAGGACTGCAGTCTGAAGCCAGTATACATTCTACAAGGGGCTGCTGGAACCCAGGGTAGTTTCCCACTGAGCCGAGATACACATACTCACCCTGCTGTGAATTAAACTGCAGTCCCTCTCAAGGGGTGGTTTCAAAAGTTACAGAGAAGTGCCAATGAACAGAGTGTTCTGGACACATCGCCCTCCTCCACACACACAGAATGGACACTCCACTCTCCTTCATAGACTGGACACACACACACAGGACTGGACACTCCTGCTGCAGACACACTGACCCTCCAGAACCAGGACTGGACACTCCTGCTGCAGACACACTGACTCTCCCTACAGGACAGGACTGGACACTCCTGCTGCAGACACACTGACCCTCCCTACAGGACAGGACTGGACACTCCTGCTGCAGACACACTGACCCTCCCTACAGGACCGGGACTGGACACTCCTGCTGCAGACACACTGACCCTCCCTACAGGACCGGGACTGGACACTCCTGCTGCAGACACACTGAATCTCCCTACAGGACTGGGACTGGACACTCCTGCTGCAGACACACTGACCCTCCCTACAGGACAGGACTGGACACTCCTGCTGCAGACACACTGACCCTCCCTACAGGACCGGGACTGGACACTCCTGCTGCAGACACACTGACTTGGACAGCCCTGGCTTGCACACCCACTGGAGGAAACTAACCATCATAAAGAGTTCAGATTAATCTTGTCAGTGGGTCAGTTAAGGGTTTAGCACTGAGGGGTCAGTTAAGGTCAGTACCAGCGCTGAGCCAGAACGACAGGCAGCAGGAATGGTTTCAAGGTGCAGCTGCAATCCAGGTATGTTCGGCCATGACCGATTATAACAGTGCTTATTTTAAAAACACCATTACCATTTCCTTCTTCCTGCATGTTCTTGACGTTTCTGCTGGTGGCGCTCTGGGTTTGAGATTTTCCAGGCGATTCTATTTTGAATCACACGTCATTGCGCGGACGTACCAGGAGATGGCACTGACACACCACAATCCACTCAGTTAATCTCTAGGACTCGGTTATGAGTAGTTCTGTACTATAATAATAATAATAATAATAATTGCTTACACTTAATAGCACTTTTCTGGACACTCCACTCAAAGCGCTTCACAGGTAATGGGGATCCCCTCCACCACCACCATTGTGCAGCATCCACCTGGATATATATCATCATCATCATCATCATCATCATCATCATCGCAGTGGTAACAGGCTCTTCCCAGAGGGGTGCCAGGGGGGCATCCTCACCAGACACCGAGACCCGAAACACCTCTCCTGGCTCCTCTCCACCCTGCCCAAAGCTCCTGACCGTAAGTGAGGTCAGGGACGGGGATCGACTGGGAAACTGAGAGCTTCAGCCGAAAACTCGGCTGCAGTTCCTGCAGTTCCTGCGGGCACCCGTGTCACCACAGCCACTGCGCCAATCCACCGGTCAATCCCACGATCCCCTCTCCCCTCTCTCGTGACCAGGACCCCGGAGGTGCTTAATCTCCTCCACCCCACCCGGAGAGAGCAAGCCCCTCTTTCCCGGGACGGGGTCATGACCTCAGACTCTCCAGCACGCCCCGGAGATCAGAGTCGATTTTTTTTTTTTGAACCGATTTTAAGAACTTTATTTTCTTTTCACAAAAAAATACAGGACATCACAAATCAGAAAGTTTTACATTAATATACATACTTAAAACAGTATATATGATCACATCTCATTACATTTTGACACGGTAACAGTTACATAGCAACAATTTTCTTTTTTTCTGGTGCAAATCACATTCTTTACTTAACCATGATAATGTTTTTCGCAGTTTCTTGAGATATTGACCTATGCTCTCTATTTCCCACAGATTTTCTGCTTCCTCCCTCCCTTCTCTCCACAGATCTCTGAGGTAATAGTTCTCTCGGGTGATGAACAGGGCCAGGCTACCTGCTGCCTTGACTGGGATCTCGATGCCTTTGAACAGCCCCATGCTCCGGGAGAGGCAAAGAGGACAACATCTCCTAACAGCAGAGGAACGGCCCTCAGGTCCCCAGGCTGGGTGCACTCCTCGCTTTCCTGCCCATGGAGATCACCCCCTGGACAAGGGACCTGACGCCCACCTTGAGCAGGCTCAGTGAGTGCACTTCCTGTTGGGTTTGTGTGGACGGGGACAGAGCAGGGGAGAGGAGAGCACAGGGAGGGACAGAGGACCGAGAGAGTGACAGGACGAGAACAGGGGGGGCAGGAAGGAGGGAGAGGGGGGAGAGAGAGTGCACCAAGAGTCTCACTTCACCGTTAACTGATACTGCCCTGGAATGTGAGTGAGAGAGGGGATCGGGAGGCCCGTCTCTGGCTGTCTCTCTCACTCTCCTGCTCCTCCTCTCTCCCTGGGCCATGGAGAAGGCCTGGACTGAGCCCTTTCCACCACGGACGGATCTCACAATTGGAGCCCGTGGCCTGGGACTGGCCTCCTGCCCCATACGTCCCCTCCCCTGGGGCTGTTGACTCAGGTAGGGGGCCGATAGCCTTGGCTGACAGCATGGCAGTGTCTCTCACACACACACACACACTGAACAGCATGGCAGTACCACACACACAAACACACACTGAACAGCATGGCAGTGTCACACACACACAGTGAACAGCATGACGGTGTGACACACACACACACTGAACAGCATGGCAGTGTCACACACACACAGTGAACAGCATGACGGTGTGACACACACACACACTGAACAGCATGGCAGTGTCTCACACTGAACAGCATGGCAGTGTCTCACACACAAGCGCAGGCGATTAAAAACAGGAACAGGGAACTGGGACCGGGAACATGACAGGATAAAACCACAACGGGGCAAGGCGCTCCGAGCCCCGGACTCAGAGGTCAGGGCGCCGTGGTGACGCCTGTGCCCTCGGGTCACTCCTGTGCCCGGTGGTAGGCAGGCGTCCGGACGTCCGCCTCCTCTAGAGGAGGGGTGACCGTGTCAGATCTTTACTCTTCCATCCGCTCGTGTTCTAACTGCTTCTTCCAGTTCAGGGAGCCAGAGCCTAACCCAGCGAGCAACTGAGCAAGTGGAAAATAAAAGGCAGGGTACACCCCGGGCGGGACGCCAGTCCGTCACAGGGCACACGTGCGCACACAGGGCAGGGTACGCCAGTCCGTCACAGGGCACACATACAGTACGCACACAGGGCAGGGTACACCCTGGGCGGGACGCCAGTCCGTCACAGGGCACACGTGCGCACACAGGGCAGGGTACACCCTGGGCAGGGTACGCCAGTCCGTCACAGGGCACACGTACAGTGCGCACACAGGGCAGGGTACGCCAGTCCGTCACAGGGCACACGTGCGCACACAGGGCAGGGTACACCCTGGGCGGGACGCCAGTCCGTCACAGGGCACACGTGCGCACACAGGGCAGGGTACACCAGTCCGTCACAGGGCACACGTACAGTACGCACACAGGGCAGGGTACACCCTGGGCGGGACGCCAGTCCGTCACAGGGCACACGTGCGCACACAGGGCAGGGTACACCCTGGGCAGGGTACGCCAGTCCGTCACAGGGCACACGTACAGTGCGCACACAGGGCAGGGTACGCCAGTCCGTCACAGGGCACACGTACAGTACGCACACAGGGCAGGGTACACCCTGGGCAGCACCCAGGTCTCCAGTGCTGCATGGCCACTGTACTCTTCCCATTAACTAAAAACCACGACGAATAACGGGAACATTTCACCGCATACAGGCAAGAGCCTAAGAGATTAAGGTTAAAACCCTTAATATCAAAGATGAGGTGATGTGAAAATGGCGCCGACGGCTTCACGGGCTCGTTGAGAAGCTGTTTCGGCCGTAACATAACGGCAACAGTCTGGCTGATTTAGTATAATTATAGTCTCAAACTTGGAGTGATAAGAGTCTAGGGAACGTGGAAGCAGAAATAATACACGGTAACTAACTACAGACACACTTTCGATCGGCGGTTTAATGTTTCTTGTGAAAATCGCCAGTCTGCGGTCAATGTCTTAATTTCTTCGTCGACTAGCTGTAGCTTTTATCGACATATTACATGTTTGTAGAAAATGCCCATATCGATTTATTCCTCCGTCGGTATTGAGCCACACTAACGCCTCTGTCGAATCCACTTGTTTACAGGGGGCTCCCCCAACTCGACCTCAGTCTGTGCGGTTTCTTAATCGGTCTGTCGTTTTATTTTGTAGAATGTGGACAAAGAATAAATAGCAGGATTTGTAAATAAAACAGGTTTCGCGCATTACTGTTACAATACGCTGGGTGGAGACGATAATGTCATTCTCCTTTACTCAATTTCACGCCTTTCGGGTGTAGTTCGTAGATCAACCACTGAGGATATCCACCGAACTACAGCTTCACACTTTTGAACCTTAATTTGTTCAATTTGATCTACACCCGAACTTTAATCCACCTCAAAACAGTAAAACGAGCGATGTTTGGGGTCGCGGGCCCGTTGAAGCAAACTTCGCATTTCCCATCAAAAGAAAATGGACCCTCCAGTACGAACACCTCCGCTTAGTCGATACCCTTATGACTTCACATTTTAAACAACTTAACCCACTAATTGTTCTGCACAAAGCAGTGTTTGGGGAGGGTGTGGGTGAGCACAAAGAGAGACAACGTCCTGCGCGGTTGCGATTCGGTAATAAATAACCTACAATCTCCCGCCAAAGGCAACGACCTCCGCACACACAGCCGCTGGATTATTACACGGGGATGGTACAAGGGGGGAGTGGGTGTGAGTTGGAACTAGAAAGACGACGTAAAAAGAAACAATAAAATAAGTCAGCATCACCTGATTTTAAAACGTTATTAACTGACACAAATAAACACAAATAAAGAATCATGCCGCTGCCGAAGCCGTACATGGGAGGTGTTTTAAGAAGTCTGCTTCCCCCGTCCCCCGTGCCGGTGTGGTCTAGCCCAGTGCCGTCTTTCCGCAGGTCCCTCGATGCCTCGAGCCGCACACCAGGGCAGGGCGGGTGGCGCACGCGATCAGGTCCTCGCGGCTCCTCGGGGAAGAGCTCCCTCGCCGTCTTGCTCCCGCGCCACGCACCCGCCGCTCGCGAAGGTGTGAACGCGCCCGCCGGTCTTCCCGCCGCGGAGAGGCGACCCCGCTCGGAGAGGATGGACGCCGGAGACGGGACGGTAAGGACGGGCGTCGCCGGCGTCGGCCGCCCACACCGCCCCGTTCCCTGGCCGGCCGCGAAACCCCGGCGGACTCGCAGGCGTTTTCTTGTGTTGTGGTCCAGCGAGTGTCCGGTAGTCGCGCCCCTAGGAGACCGGGCGAGTTCAGACTCCGGGCTCTTTTACTCTAATATAGGAACATTTTCAAATTGTGTGATTACCGCGTTTGCGTGAAAAGATGGGACGTTTCGCGGTCGCGCTGATTGTCGAAGCGGCGCGGCGCGATCGTGGCAGTGCTCCGACCGTGTGACGTGTCTTGAGGCCGAAACCCGTGTACACGCCGCGAGTCCCGCAGCCCTGGCGGGGGGTTTCTGAGGATCAGAGGTTTCGGATTTTAGGCGGGACCGTCCGCAGTGCGTGTTTGGCGGTTGGCGACACGACGGCGGCGGCCGGTTCGCGGGTTTCGCCTGGTTCCGGCGGTCCGGGAGCGAGTGTCGGCCTCTGGAGGAAACGCCTCGCTTCCAGAGTTACTGTATCCGCAGCTTCCCGACGCCGGCCACACGCGTGACCCGCCCGGCCGCGCCAAGAGGCGAAATCACGCCCAGTGCCGCAGGAGGCCGGGCGAGCTGAGACTCTGTGGAGGAAAGCGCTTTGTTTGTTTTCTGATGCGTGGGTGAAAAATAAACAGGCTTTCCTCCCCGCAGTTTGTCACCGCGCTGATGAAAGGCTGCGGCGGGTTTGATCGGTAATAGAGAACCGGGGCGTCGCACCTGGTCGGGGCGGGGACGGCGCCGGGGTGAGTGACGTCATAGGCCCCCCCTAGTCGCACGAGCCCAGCGGGATGGCGACTGTGTACCGCGCGCGACCCCTTCGCGCACGAGTGACGTCATCCTTCTGGAGCCGGGAGCTCTGCGAGGATTTTGACTGTGAATGTGAGATTTTGGTGTGATATAACGTCACGCTTTGCAAGATGTAATTCGGAAAAATGATAAAAGTGGCACTTAAGTTTTACATATAATTCAGCTGGCGGTAATGCTGGATAGCTTTCACATTCACAAAACAATCTAAGCCCACTCCCACCTTGAACGCTTATAATATGGAAATGCAATGTTACTTCAATTCCATTAACAACTTGAAAAAGAACAAAAAACCCACAACTGATGTATGTAAAAATCTGAACTGGGGATGGGGATTATTAGGAGGCCATGATGGGTAAAGGCCAGGGGGAAATTTGGCCAGGACACCGGGGTTACACCTCTACTCTTTTCGAGAAGCGCCCTGGGATTTTTAATGACCGCAGAGAGTCAGGACCTCGGTTTTACATCTCATCCGAAGGACGGCGCCTTTTTACAGTCTAGTGTCCCCGTCACTTTACTGGGGCATTAGGACCCACACAGACCACAGGGTGAGCGCCCCCTGCTGGCCCCACTCACACCTCTTCCAGCAGCAACCTTAGCTTTTCCCAGGAGGTCTCCCCTCCAGGTACTGGCCAGGCTCACACCTGCTGAGCTGCAGTGGGGTTACCAGCTGGGGGCTGAAGGGTGACATGGCTGCTGGCAGCTTGTGGTCTGCAATGATGAGGGGCATTATAATTCATTTGCATGTTCTCTCCATCACTCCAAGGATGAAATCCAAGAGCAGGCGGCTCTTCTTTACTGAAAGGGTGGTGGGAGTGTGGAACAGGCCAAGTTATCCTCCTGGCCTCTTCCAGCAGGCGCTGTATGAGACCTTCAGATCCCTTGGCTAGGAGCTAGTAAACGGGCCAGTGGGGGTAACTGAGCTCTGCCTGGTGGTATCCGTTCTTACATTCTCTATCCTCCCTTCTCCCTTCAGTGGCCCCCTGTTACCCCGGTTCCCCTCGTCTCTCTCTTCTGACCCCCCTCCGGCTGCTCTTCTTCTCCGCTGCCTCTCCTGACCCGCTCTGCTGTTCCACAGGTCCTCCCCGACGCCTGCGCCGTGCCGGGCTTCTTCGGCGGGACAGTGCCCTCGCTGGGCGCCCCGCGCCACGGGACCGTCATCCCCAATCGCATCTTCGTCGGGGGCATCGACTTCAAGGTCAGACGCCCTCCCTCCCTCCCCCTGCTGCCTCGCCTCTGTGGTGAGGCAGTGTGGGTGTGGCTGTCAGTGAGGCAGTATAAGGCAGAGTGAGAGAGGGCGTCAGTGAGACAGGGTGAGAGAGGCCGTCAGTGAGGCAGTATGAG
Organism: Lepisosteus platostomus; assembly: GCF_059453375.1. Taxonomy (NCBI): domain Eukaryota; kingdom Metazoa; phylum Chordata; class Actinopteri; order Semionotiformes; family Lepisosteidae; genus Lepisosteus; species Lepisosteus platostomus. Next base: position 34,852,434 of record NC_142624.1, read on the forward strand.
ACAGGGTGAGAGAGGCCATCAGTGAGACAGGGTGAGAGAGGCCATCAGTGAGGCAGTATAAGGCAGAGAGAGAGGGTGTCAGTGAGGCAGTATAAGGCAGAGTGAGAGAGGGCGTCAGTGAGGCAGTGTGAGAGAGGCCGTCAGTTAGGCAGTATGAGACAGGGTGAGAGAGGCCATCAGTGAGACAGGGTGAGAGAGGCCATCAGTGAGGCAGTATAAGGCAGAGAGAGAGGGTGTCAGTGAGGCAGTATAAGGCAGAGTGAGAGAGGGCGTCAGTGAGACAGGGTGAGAGAGGGCGTCAGTGAGGCAGTATGAGACAGGGTGAGAGAGGCCATCAGTGAGACAGGGTGAGAGAGGCCATCAGTGAGGCAGTATAAGGCAGAGAGAGAGGGTGTCAGTGAGGCAGTATAAGGCAGAGTGAGAGAGGGCGTCAGTGAGGCAGTGTGAGAGAGGCCGTCAGTGAGGCAGTATGAGACAGGGTGAGAGAGGCCATCAGTGAGACAGGGTGAGAGAGGCCATCAGTGAGGCAGTATAAGGCAGAGAGAGAGGGTGTCAGTGAGGCAGAGTGAGAGAGGCCGTCAGTGAGGCAGTGTGAGAGAGGGCGTCAGTGAGGCAGTATGAGACAGGGTGAGAGAGGCCATCAGTGAGACAGGGTGAGAGAGGCCATCAGTGAGGCAGTGTGAGAGAGGCCGTCAGTGAGGCAGTATGAGACAGGGTGAGAGAGGCCATCAGTGAGACAGGGTGAGAGAGGCCATCAGTGAGGCAGTATAAGGCAGAGAGAGAGGGTGTCAGTGAGGCAGTATAAGGCAGAGTGAGAGAGGGCGTCAGTGAGGCAGTATAAGGCAGAGAGAGAGGGCGTCAGTGAGACAGGGTGAGAGAGGCCGTCAGTGAGGCAGTATGAGACAGGGTGAGAGAGGCCATCAGTGAGACAGGGTGAGAGAGGCCATCAGTGAGGCAGTATAAGGCAGAGAGAGAGGGTGTCAGTGAGGCAGTATAAGGCAGAGTGAGAGAGGGCGTCAGTGAGACAGGGTGAGAGAGGGCGTCAGTGAGGCAGTATGAGACAGGGTGAGAGAGGCCATCAGTGAGACAGGGTGAGAGAGGCCATCAGTGAGGCAGTATAAGGCAGAGAGAGAGGGTGTCAGTGAGGCAGTATAAGGCAGAGAGAGAGAGGGCGTCAGTGAGGCAGTGTGAGAGAGGCCGTCAGTTAGGCAGTATGAGACAGGGTGAGAGAGGCCATCAGTGAGACAGGGTGAGAGAGGCCATCAGTGAGGCAGTATAAGGCAGAGAGAGAGGGTGTCAGTGAGGCAGTATAAGGCAGAGTGAGAGAGGCCGTCAGTGAGGCAGTGTGAGAGAGGCCGTCAGTGAGGCAGTATGAGACAGGGTGAGAGAGGCCATCAGTGAGACAGGGTGAGAGAGGCCATCAGTGAGGCAGTATAAGGCAGAGAGAGAGGGTGTCAGTGAGGCAGTATAAGGCAGAGTGAGAGAGGCCGTCAGTGAGGCAGTGTGAGAGAGGGCGTCAGTGAGGCAGTATGAGACAGGGTGAGAGAGGCCATCAGTGAGACAGGGTGAGAGAGGCCATCAGTGAGGCAGGGTGAGAGAGGCTGTCAGTGAGACAGGGTGAGAGAGGCCGTCAGTTAGGCAGTATGAGACAGGGTGAGAGAGGCCATCAGTGAGACAGGGTGAGAGAGGCCATCAGTGAGGCAGTATAAGGCAGAGAGAGAGGGTGTCAGTGAGGCAGTATAAGGCAGAGTGAGAGAGGCCGTCAGTGAGGCAGTGTGAGAGAGGCCGTCAGTTAGGCAGTATGAGACAGGGTGAGAGAGGCCATCAGTGAGACAGGGTGAGAGAGGCCATCAGTGAGACAGGGTGAGAGAGGCCATCAGTGAGGCAGTATAAGGCAGAGAGAGGGTGTCAGTGAGGCAGTATAAGGCAGAGTGAGAGAGGGCGTCAGTGAGACAGGGTGAGAGAGGGCGTCAGTGAGGCAGTATGAGACAGGGTGAGAGAGGCCATCAGTGAGACAGGGTGAGAGAGGCCATCAGTGAGGCAGTATAAGGCAGAGAGAGAGGGTGTCAGTGAGGCAGTATAAGGCAGAGTGAGAGAGGGCGTCAGTGAGGCAGTATGAGACAGGGTGAGAGAGGCCATCAGTGAGACAGGGTGAGAGAGGCCATCAGTGAGACAGGGTGAGAGAGGCCATCAGTGAGGCAGTATAAGGCAGAGAGAGAGGGTGTCAGTGAGGCAGTATAAGGCAGAGAGAGAGGGTGTCAGTGAGGCAGTATAAGGCAGAGAGAGAGGGTGTCAGTGAGGCAGTATAAGGCAGAGTGAGAGAGGGCGTCAGTGAGGCAGTGTGAGAGAGGCCGTCAGTTAGGCAGTATGAGACAGGGTGAGAGAGGCCATCAGTGAGACAGGGTGAGAGAGGCCATCAGTGAGGCAGTATAAGGCAGAGAGAGAGGGTGTCAGTGAGGCAGTATAAGGCAGAGTGAGAGAGGGCGTCAGTGAGGCAGTGTGAGAGAGGGCGTCAGTGAGGCAGTATGAGACAGGGTGAGAGAGGCCATCAGTGAGACAGGGTGAGAGAGGCCATCAGTGAGGCAGTATAAGGCAGAGAGAGAGGGTGTCAGTGAGGCAGTATAAGGCAGAGTGAGAGAGGGCGTCAGTGAGGCAGTGTGAGAGAGGCCGTCAGTGAGGCAGTGTGAGAGAGGCCATCAGTGAGGCAGTATAAGGCAGAGAGAGAGGGTGTCAGTGAGGCAGTATAAGGCAGAGTGAGAGAGGCCATCAGTGAGACAGGGTGAGAGAGGCTGTCAGTGAGACAGGGTGAGAGAGGCCGTCAGTGAGACAGAGTGAGAGAGGCCGTCAGTGAGACAGGGTGAGAGAGGCCGTCAGTTAGGCAGTATGAGACAGGGTGAGAGAGGCCATCAGTGAGACAGGGTGAGAGAGGCCGTCAGTGAGACAGGGTGAGAGAGGCCGTCAGTTAGGCAGTATGAGACAGGGTGAGAGAGGCCATCAGTGAGACAGGGTGAGAGAGGCCGTCAGTGAGGCAGTATGAGACAGGGTGAGAGAGGCCATCAGTGAGACAGGGTGAGAGAGGCCATCAGTGAGGCAGTATAAGGCAGAGAGAGAGGGTGTCAGTGAGGCAGTATAAGGCAGAGTGAGAGAGGGCGTCAGTGAGACAGGGTGAGAGAGGCCGTCAGTGAGGCAGTATGAGACAGGGTGAGAGAGGCCATCAGTGAGACAGGGTGAGAGAGGCCATCAGTGAGGCAGTATAAGGCAGAGAGAGAGGGTGTCAGTGAGGCAGTATAAGGCAGAGTGAGAGAGGGCGTCAGTGAGACAGGGTGAGAGAGGCCGTCAGTGAGGCAGTATGAGACAGGGTGAGAGAGGCCATCAGTGAGACAGGGTGAGAGAGGCCATCAGTGAGGCAGTATAAGGCAGAGAGAGAGGGTGTCAGTGAGGCAGTATAAGGCAGAGTGAGAGAGGGCGTCAGTGAGACAGGGTGAGAGAGGCCGTCAGTTAGGCAGTATGAGACAGGGTGAGAGAGGCCATCAGTGAGACAGGGTGAGAGAGGCCATCAGTGAGGCAGGGTGAGAGAGGCTGTCAGTGAGACAGGGTGAGAGAGGGCGTCAGTGAGGCAGTATGAGACAGGGTGAGAGAGGCCATCAGTGAGACAGGGTGAGAGAGGCCATCAGTGAGGCAGTATAAGGCAGAGAGAGAGGGTGTCAGTGAGGCAGTATAAGGCAGAGTGAGAGAGGGCGTCAGTGAGGCAGTGTGAGAGAGGCCGTCAGTTAGGCAGTATGAGACAGGGTGAGAGAGGCCATCAGTGAGACAGGGTGAGAGAGGCCATCAGTGAGGCAGTATAAGGCAGAGAGAGAGGGTGTCAGTGAGGCAGTATAAGGCAGAGTGAGAGAGGGCGTCAGTGAGGCAGTGTGAGAGAGGCCGTCAGTTAGGCAGTATGAGACAGGGTGAGAGAGGCCATCAGTGAGACAGGGTGAGAGAGGCCATCAGTGAGGCAGTATAAGGCAGAGAGAGAGGGTGTCAGTGAGGCAGTATAAGGCAGAGTGAGAGAGGGCGTCAGTGAGGCAGTGTGAGAGAGGCCGTCAGTTAGGCAGTATGAGACAGGGTGAGAGAGGCCATCAGTGAGACAGGGTGAGAGAGGCCATCAGTGAGGCAGTATAAGGCAGAGAGAGAGGGTGTCAGTGAGGCAGTATAAGGCAGAGTGAGAGAGGGCGTCAGTGAGGCAGTGTGAGAGAGGGCGTCAGTGAGGCAGTATGAGACAGGGTGAGAGAGGCCATCAGTGAGACAGGGTGAGAGAGGCCATCAGTGAGGCAGAGTGAGAGAGGCCATCAGTGAGGCAGTATAAGGCAGAGAGAGAGGGTGTCAGTGAGGCAGTATAAGGCAGAGTGAGAGAGGGCGTCAGTGAGGCAGAGTGAGAGGGCGTCAGTGAGGCAGTATGAGACAGGGTGAGAGAGGCCATCAGTGAGACAGGGTGAGAGAGGCCATCAGTGAGGCAGTATAAGGCAGAGAGAGAGGGTGTCAGTGAGGCAGTATAAGGCAGAGTGAGAGAGGGCGTCAGTGAGACAGGGTGAGAGAGGCCGTCAGTGAGGCAGTATGAGACAGGGTGAGAGAGGCCATCAGTGAGACAGGGTGAGAGAGGCCATCAGTGAGGCAGTATAAGGCAGAGAGAGAGGGTGTCAGTGAGGCAGTATAAGGCAGAGTGAGAGAGGGCGTCAGTGAGGCAGTGTGAGAGAGGCCGTCAGTGAGGCAGTATGAGACAGGGTGAGAGAGGCCATCAGTGAGACAGGGTGAGAGAGGCCATCAGTGAGGCAGTATAAGGCAGAGAGAGAGGGTGTCAGTGAGGCAGTATAAGGCAGAGTGAGAGAGGGCGTCAGTGAGGCAGTGTGAGAGAGGGCGTCAGTGAGGCAGTATGAGACAGGGTGAGAGAGGCCATCAGTGAGACAGGGTGAGAGAGGCCATCAGTGAGGCAGTATAAGGCAGAGAGAGAGGGTGTCAGTGAGGCAGTATAAGGCAGAGTGAGAGAGGCCGTCAGTGAGGCAGTGTGAGAGAGGCCGTCAGTGAGGCAGTATGAGACAGGGTGAGAGAGGCCATCAGTGAGACAGGGTGAGAGAGGCCATCAGTGAGGCAGTATAAGGCAGAGTGAGAGAGGGCGTCAGTGAGACAGGGTGAGAGAGGCCGTCAGTGAGGCAGTATGAGACAGGGTGAGAGAGGCCATCAGTGAGACAGGGTGAGAGAGGCCATCAGTGAGGCAGTATAAGGCAGAGAGAGAGGGTGTCAGTGAGGCAGTATAAGGCAGAGTGAGAGAGGGCGTCAGTGAGACAGGGTGAGAGAGGGCGTCAGTGAGGCAGTATGAGACAGGGTGAGAGAGGCCATCAGTGAGACAGGGTGAGAGAGGCCATCAGTGTGGCAGTATAAGGCAGAGAGAGAGGGTGTCAGTGAGGCAGTATAAGGCAGAGTGAGAGAGGGCGTCAGTGAGGCAGTGTGAGAGAGGCCGTCAGTTAGGCAGTATGAGACAGGGTGAGAGAGGCCATCAGTGAGACAGGGTGAGAGAGGCCATCAGTGAGGCAGTATAAGGCAGAGAGAGAGGGTGTCAGTGAGGCAGTATAAGGCAGAGTGAGAGAGGGCGTCAGTGAGGCAGTGTGAGAGAGGCCGTCAGTTAGGCAGTATGAGACAGGGTGAGAGAGGCCATCAGTGAGACAGGGTGAGAGAGGCCATCAGTGAGGCAGTATAAGGCAGAGAGAGAGGGTGTCAGTGAGGCAGTATAAGGCAGAGTGAGAGAGGGCGTCAGTGAGACAGTGTGAGAGAGGCCGTCAGTGAGGCAGTGTGAGAGAGGCCATCAGTGAGACAGGGTGAGAGAGGCCATCAGTGAGGCAGTATAAGGCAGAGAGAGAGGGTGTCAGTGAGGCAGTATAAGGCAGAGTGAGAGAGGGCGTCAGTGAGACAGGGTGAGAGAGGCCGTCAGTTAGGCAGTATGAGACAGGGTGAGAGAGGGCGTCAGTGAGACAGGGTGAGAGAGGCCGTCAGTGAGGCAGTATAAGGCAGAGTGAGAGAGGGCGTCAGTGAGGCAGTATAAGGCAGAGTGAGAGAGGGCGTCAGTGAGGCAGTGTGAGAGAGGCCGTCAGTGAGGCAGTATAAGGCAGAGTGAGAGGGTGTCAGTGAGGCAGTATAAGGCAGAGTGAGAGAGGGCGTCAGTGAGGCAGAGTGAGAGGGTGTCAGTGAGGCAGTATGAGACAGGGTGAGAGAGGCCATCAGTGAGACAGGGTGAGAGAGGCCATCAGTGAGGCAGTATAAGGCAGAGAGAGAGGGTGTCAGTGAGGCAGTATAAGGCAGAGTGAGAGAGGGCGTCAGTGAGGCAGTGTGAGAGAGGCCGTCAGTTAGGCAGTATGAGACAGGGTGAGAGAGGCCATCAGTGAGACAGGGTGAGAGAGGCCATCAGTGAGGCAGTATAAGGCAGAGAGAGAGGGTGTCAGTGAGGCAGTATAAGGCAGAGTGAGAGAGGGCGTCAGTGAGGCAGTGTGAGAGAGGCCGTCAGTTAGGCAGTATGAGACAGGGTGAGAGAGGCCATCAGTGAGGCAGGGTGAGAGAGGCCATCAGTGAGACAGGGTGAGAGAGGCCATCAGTGAGGCAGTATAAGGCAGAGAGAGAGGGTGTCAGTGAGGCAGTATAAGGCAGAGTGAGAGAGGGCGTCAGTGAGACAGTGTGAGAGAGGCCGTCAGTTAGGCAGTATGAGACAGGGTGAGAGAGGCCATCAGTGAGACAGGGTGAGAGAGGCCATCAGTGAGGCAGTATAAGGCAGAGAGAGAGGGTGTCAGTGAGGCAGTATAAGGCAGAGTGAGAGAGGCCGTCAGTGAGGCAGTGTGAGAGAGGCCGTCAGTTAGGCAGTATGAGACAGGGTGAGAGAGGCCATCAGTGAGACAGGGTGAGAGAGGCCATCAGTGAGGCAGTATAAGGCAGAGAGAGAGGGTGTCAGTGAGGCAGTATAAGGCAGAGTGAGAGAGGGCGTCAGTGAGGCAGTGTGAGAGAGGCCGTCAGTGAGGCAGTATGAGACAGGGTGAGAGAGGCCATCAGTGAGACAGGGTGAGAGAGGCCATCAGTGAGGCAGTATAAGGCAGAGTGAGAGAGGGCGTCAGTGAGACAGGGTGAGAGAGGCCGTCAGTGAGGCAGTATGAGACAGGGTGAGAGAGGCCATCAGTGAGACAGGGTGAGAGAGGCCATCAGTGAGGCAGTATAAGGCAGAGAGAGAGGGTGTCAGTGAGGCAGTATAAGGCAGAGTGAGAGAGGGCGTCAGTGAGACAGGGTGAGAGAGGGCGTCAGTGAGGCAGTATGAGACAGGGTGAGAGAGGCCATCAGTGAGACAGGGTGAGAGAGGCCATCAGTGTGGCAGTATAAGGCAGAGAGAGAGGGTGTCAGTGAGGCAGTATAAGGCAGAGTGAGAGAGGGCGTCAGTGAGGCAGTGTGAGAGAGGGCGTCAGTGAGGCAGTATGAGACAGGGTGAGAGAGGCCATCAGTGAGACAGGGTGAGAGAGGCCATCAGTGAGGCAGTATAAGGCAGAGAGAGAGGGTGTCAGTGAGGCAGTATAAGGCAGAGTGAGAGAGGGCGTCAGTGAGGCAGTGTGAGAGAGGCCGTCAGTTAGGCAGTATGAGACAGGGTGAGAGAGGCCATCAGTGAGACAGGGTGAGAGAGGCCATCAGTGAGGCAGTATAAGGCAGAGAGAGAGGGTGTCAGTGAGGCAGTATAAGGCAGAGTGAGAGAGGGCGTCAGTGAGACAGTGTGAGAGAGGCCGTCAGTGAGGCAGTGTGAGAGAGGCCATCAGTGAGACAGGGTGAGAGAGGCCATCAGTGAGGCAGTATAAGGCAGAGAGAGAGGGTGTCAGTGAGGCAGTATAAGGCAGAGTGAGAGAGGGCGTCAGTGAGACAGGGTGAGAGAGGCCGTCAGTTAGGCAGTATGAGACAGGGTGAGAGAGGGCGTCAGTGAGACAGGGTGAGAGAGGCCGTCAGTGAGGCAGTATAAGGCAGAGTGAGAGAGGGCGTCAGTGAGGCAGTATAAGGCAGAGTGAGAGAGGGCGTCAGTGAGGCAGTGTGAGAGAGGCCGTCAGTGAGGCAGTATAAGGCAGAGTGAGAGGGTGTCAGTGAGGCAGTATAAGGCAGAGTGAGAGAGGGCGTCAGTGAGGCAGAGTGAGAGGGTGTCAGTGAGGCAGTATGAGACAGGGTGAGAGAGGCCATCAGTGAGACAGGGTGAGAGAGGCCATCAGTGAGGCAGTATAAGGCAGAGAGAGAGGGTGTCAGTGAGGCAGTATAAGGCAGAGTGAGAGAGGGCGTCAGTGAGGCAGTGTGAGAGAGGCCGTCAGTTAGGCAGTATGAGACAGGGTGAGAGAGGCCATCAGTGAGACAGGGTGAGAGAGGCCATCAGTGAGGCAGTATAAGGCAGAGAGAGAGGGTGTCAGTGAGGCAGTATAAGGCAGAGTGAGAGAGGGCGTCAGTGAGGCAGTGTGAGAGAGGCCGTCAGTTAGGCAGTATGAGACAGGGTGAGAGAGGCCGTCAGTTAGGCAGTATGAGACAGGGTGAGAGAGGCCATCAGTGAGACAGGGTGAGAGAGGCCATCAGTGAGGCAGTATAAGGCAGAGAGAGAGGGTGTCAGTGAGGCAGTATAAGGCAGAGTGAGAGAGGGCGTCAGTGAGGCAGTGTGAGAGAGGCCGTCAGTGAGGCAGTATGAGACAGGGTGAGAGAGGCCATCAGTGAGACAGGGTGAGAGAGGCCATCAGTGAGGCAGTATAAGGCAGAGAGAGAGGGTGTCAGTGAGGCAGTATAAGGCAGAGTGAGAGAGGGCGTCAGTGAGGCAGTGTGAGAGAGGCCGTCAGTGAGGCAGTATGAGACAGGGTGAGAGAGGCCATCAGTGAGACAGGGTCAGTATGAGACAGGGTGAGAGAGGCCATCAGTGAGACAGGGTGAGAGAGGCCATCAGTGAGGCAGTGTGAGAGAGGCCGTCAGTGAGGCAGTATGAGACAGGGTGAGAGAGGCCATCAGTGAGACAGGGTGAGAGAGGCCATCAGTGAGGCAGTATAAGGCAGAGAGAGAGGGTGTCAGTGAGGCAGTATAAGGCAGAGTGAGAGAGGGCGTCAGTGAGGCAGTGTGAGAGAGGGCGTCAGTGAGGCAGTATGAGACAGGGTGAGAGAGGCCATCAGTGAGACAGGGTGAGAGAGGCCATCAGTGAGGCAGTATAAGGCAGAGAGAGAGGGTGTCAGTGAGGCAGTATAAGGCAGAGAGAGAGAGGGCGTCAGTGAGGCAGTGTGAGAGAGGGCGTCAGTGAGGCAGTATGAGACAGGGTGAGAGAGGCCATCAGTGAGACAGGGTGAGAGAGGCCATCAGTGAGGCAGTATAAGGCAGAGAGAGAGGGTGTCAGTGAGGCAGTATAAGGCAGAGTGAGAGAGGGCGTCAGTGAGGCAGTGTGAGAGAGGCCGTCAGTGAGGCAGTATGAGACAGGGTGAGAGAGGCCATCAGTGAGACAGGGTGAGAGAGGCCATCAGTGTGGCAGTATAAGGCAGAGAGAGAGGGTGTCAGTGAGGCAGTATAAGGCAGAGTGAGAGAGGGCGTCAGTGAGGCAGTGTGAGAGAGGGCGTCAGTGAGGCAGTATGAGACAGGGTTAGAGAGGCCATCAGTGAGACAGGGTGAGAGAGGCCATCAGTGAGGCAGTATAAGGCAGAGAGAGAGGGTGTCAGTGAGGCAGTATAAGGCAGAGTGAGAGAGGGCGTCAGTGAGGCAGTGTGAGAGAGGCCGTCAGTGAGGCAGTATGAGACAGGGTGAGAGAGGCCATCAGTGAGACAGGGTGAGAGAGGCCATCAGTGAGGCAGTATAAGGCAGAGAGAGAGGGTGTCAGTGAGGCAGTATAAGGCAGAGTGAGAGAGGGCGTCAGTGAGGCAGTGTGAGAGAGGCCGTCAGTGAGGCAGTGTGAGAGAGGCCATCAGTGAGGCAGAGTGAGAGAGGCCGTCAGTTAGGCAGTATGAGACAGGGTGAGAGAGGCCATCAGTGAGACAGGGTGAGAGAGGCCATCAGTGAGACAGGGTGAGAGAGGCCGTCAGTGAGGCAGTATGAGACAGGGTGAGAGAGGCCATCAGTGAGACAGGGTGAGAGAGGCCATCAGTGAGGCAGTATAAGGCAGAGAGAGAGGGTGTCAGTGAGGCAGTATAAGGCAGAGTGAGAGAGGGCGTCAGTGAGGCAGTGTGAGAGAGGGCGTCAGTGAGGCAGTATGAGACAGGGTGAGAGAGGCCATCAGTGAGACAGGGTGAGAGAGGCCATCAGTGAGGCAGTATAAGGCAGAGAGAGAGGGTGTCAGTGAGGCAGTATAAGGCAGAGTGAGAGAGGGCGTCAGTGAGGCAGTGTGAGAGAGGCCGTCAGTGAGGCAGTGTGAGAGAGGGTGAGAGAGGCCATCAGTGAGACAGGGTGAGAGAGGCCATCAGTGAGGCAGTGTGAGAGAGGCCGTCAGTGAGGCAGTATAAGGCAGAGAGAGAGGGTGTCAGTGAGGCAGGGTGAGAGAGGCCGTCAGTTAGGCAGTATGAGACAGGGTGAGAGAGGCCATCAGTGAGACAGGGTGAGAGAGGCCATCAGTGAGGCAGTATAAGGCAGAGAGAGAGGGTGTCAGTGAGGCAGTATAAGGCAGAGTGAGAGAGGCCGTCAGTGAGGCAGTGTGAGAGAGGGCGTCAGTGAGGCAGTATGAGACAGGGTGAGAGAGGCCATCAGTGAGACAGGGTGAGAGAGGCCATCAGTGAGACAGGGTGAGAGAGGGCGTCAGTGAGACAGGGTGAGAGAGGCCGTCAGTTAGGCAGTATGAGACAGGGTGAGAGAGGCCATCAGTGAGACAGGGTGAGAGAGGCCGTCAGTTAGGCAGTATGAGACAGGGTGAGAGAGGCCATCAGTGAGACAGGGTGAGAGAGGCCATCAGTGAGGCAGTATAAGGCAGAGAGAGAGGGTGTCAGTGAGGCAGTATAAGGCAGAGTGAGAGAGGCCGTCAGTGAGGCAGTGTGAGAGAGGGCGTCAGTGAGGCAGTATGAGACAGGGTGAGAGAGGCCATCAGTGAGACAGGGTGAGAGAGGCCATCAGTGAGGCAGTATAAGGCAGAGAGAGAGGGTGTCAGTGAGGCAGTATAAGGCAGAGTGAGAGAGGGCGTCAGTGAGGCAGTGTGAGAGAGGCCGTCAGTGAGGCAGTGTGAGAGAGGCCATCAGTGAGGCAGTATAAGGCAGAGAGAGAGGGTGTCAGTGAGGCAGTATAAGGCAGAGTGAGAGAGGCCATCAGTGAGACAGGGTGAGAGAGGCTGTCAGTGAGACAGGGTGAGAGAGGCCGTCAGTGAGACAGGGTGAGAGAGGCCATCAGTGAGACAGGGTGAGAGAGGCCATCAGTGAGGCAGTATAAGGCAGAGAGAGAGGGTGTCAGTGAGGCAGTATAAGGCAGAGTGAGAGAGGGCGTCAGTGAGGCAGTGTGAGAGAGGGCGTCAGTGAGGCAGTATGAGACAGGGTGAGAGAGGCCATCAGTGAGACAGGGTGAGAGAGGCCATCAGTGAGACAGGGTGAGAGAGGCCATCAGTGTGGCAGTATAAGGCAGAGAGAGAGGGTGTCAGTGAGGCAGTATAAGGCAGAGTGAGAGAGGGCGTCAGTGAGACAGGGTGAGAGAGGCCGTCAGTGAGGCAGTATGAGACAGGGTGAGAGAGGCCATCAGTGAGACAGGGTGAGAGAGGCCATCAGTGAGGCAGTATAAGGCAGAGAGAGAGGGTGTCAGTGAGGCAGTATAAGGCAGAGTGAGAGAGGGCGTCAGTGAGACAGGGTGAGAGAGGGCGTCAGTGAGGCAGTATGAGACAGGGTGAGAGAGGCCATCAGTGAGGCAGAGTGAGAGAGGCCGTCAGTGAGGCAGTATAAGGCAGAGAGAGAGGGTGTCAGTGAGGCAGTATAAGGCAGAGTGAGAGAGGCCGTCAGTGAGGCAGTGTGAGAGAGGGCGTCAGTGAGGCAGTATGAGACAGGGTGAGAGAGGCCATCAGTGAGACAGGGTGAGAGAGGCCATCAGTGAGACAGGGTGAGAGAGGGCGTCAGTGAGACAGGGTGAGAGAGGCCGTCAGTGAGGCAGTATGAGACAGGGTGAGAGAGGCCATCAGTGAGACAGGGTGAGAGAGGCCGTCAGTTAGGCAGTATGAGACAGGGTGAGAGAGGCCATCAGTGAGACAGGGTGAGAGAGGCCATCAGTGAGGCAGTATAAGGCAGAGAGAGAGGGTGTCAGTGAGGCAGTATAAGGCAGAGTGAGAGAGGCCGTCAGTGAGGCAGTGTGAGAGAGGGCGTCAGTGAGGCAGTATGAGACAGGGTGAGAGAGGCCATCAGTGAGACAGGGTGAGAGAGGCCATCAGTGAGACAGGGTGAGAGAGGCCATCAGTGAGGCAGTATAAGGCAGAGAGAGAGGGTGTCAGTGAGGCAGTATAAGGCAGAGAGAGAGGGTGTCAGTGAGGCAGTATAAGGCAGAGAGAGAGGGTGTCAGTGAGGCAGTATAAGGCAGAGTGAGAGAGGGCGTCAGTGAGGCAGTGTGAGAGAGGCCGTCAGTTAGGCAGTATGAGACAGGGTGAGAGAGGCCATCAGTGAGACAGGGTGAGAGAGGCCATCAGTGAGGCAGTATAAGGCAGAGAGAGAGGGTGTCAGTGAGGCAGTATAAGGCAGAGTGAGAGAGGGCGTCAGTGAGGCAGTGTGAGAGAGGGCGTCAGTGAGGCAGTATGAGACAGGGTGAGAGAGGCCATCAGTGAGACAGGGTGAGAGAGGCCATCAGTGAGGCAGTATAAGGCAGAGAGAGAGGGTGTCAGTGAGGCAGTATAAGGCAGAGTGAGAGAGGGCGTCAGTGAGGCAGTGTGAGAGAGGCCGTCAGTGAGGCAGTGTGAGAGAGGCCATCAGTGAGGCAGTATAAGGCAGAGAGAGAGGGTGTCAGTGAGGCAGTATAAGGCAGAGTGAGAGAGGCCATCAGTGAGACAGGGTGAGAGAGGCTGTCAGTGAGACAGGGTGAGAGAGGCCGTCAGTGAGACAGGGTGAGAGAGGCCATCAGTGAGACAGGGTGAGAGAGGCCATCAGTGAGGCAGTATAAGGCAGAGAGAGAGGGTGTCAGTGAGGCAGTATAAGGCAGAGTGAGAGAGGGCGTCAGTGAGGCAGTGTGAGAGAGGGCGTCAGTGAGGCAGTATGAGACAGGGTGAGAGAGGCCATCAGTGAGACAGGGTGAGAGAGGCCATCAGTGAGACAGGGTGAGAGAGGCCATCAGTGAGGCAGTATAAGGCAGAGAGAGAGGGTGTCAGTGAGGCAGTATAAGGCAGAGTGAGAGAGGGCGTCAGTGAGACAGGGTGAGAGAGGGCGTCAGTGAGGCAGTATGAGACAGGGTGAGAGAGGCCATCAGTGAGACAGGGTGAGAGAGGCCATCAGTGTGGCAGTATAAGGCAGAGAGAGAGGGTGTCAGTGAGGCAGTATAAGGCAGAGTGAGAGAGGGCGTCAGTGAGACAGGGTGAGAGAGGCCGTCAGTGAGGCAGTATGAGACAGGGTGAGAGAGGCCATCAGTGAGACAGGGTGAGAGAGGCCATCAGTGAGGCAGTATAAGGCAGAGAGAGAGGGTGTCAGTGAGGCAGTATAAGGCAGAGTGAGAGAGGGCGTCAGTGAGACAGGGTGAGAGAGGGCGTCAGTGAGGCAGTATGAGACAGGGTGAGAGAGGCCATCAGTGAGGCAGAGTGAGAGAGGCCGTCAGTGAGGCAGTATAAGGCAGAGAGAGGCTGTTAGTGAGGCAGGGTGAGAGAGGCCGTCAGTGAGGCAGTGTGAGTGTGGCTGTCAGGCAGGGTGAGAGAGGCCGTCAGTGAGGCAGTGTGAGTGTGGCTGTCAGGCAGGGTGAGAGAGGCTGTCAGTGAGGCAGTGTGAGTGTGGCTGTCAGGCAGGGTGAGAGAGGCCGTCAGTGAGGCAGTGTGAGTGTGGCTGTCAGGCAGGGTGAGAGAGGGCGTCAGTGAGGCAGTGTGAGTGTGGCTGTCAGGCAGGGTGAGAGAGGCTGTCAGTGAGGCAGGGTGAGAGAGGCCGTCAGTGAGGCAGTGTGAGTGAGACCATCAGGCAGTATAAGGCAGAGGGAGAGGCTGTCGGTGAGGCAGAGTGAGAGAGGCCGTCAGTGAGGCAGTATAAGGCAGAGAGAGGCCGTCAGTGAGGCAGTGTGCCGTGTCTCCTCAGATCAACGAGAGTGACCTGCGGCGCTTCTTCTCCCAGCACGGGGTGGTGAAGGAGGTGAAGATCATCAGCGACCGCGCGGGAGTGTCCAAGGGGTCAGTGAGCTCTGCCTCTGCTGCGTCCCCCCGGCCCGGCTGGAGCGTGTCCACTGGACCCCTGTGGAGTGGGCAGGAGCCAGTGGTGACCGCACTGACCACTCTCCGCCAGAAACCCCTCTTTCAGCACTAGAGCGTCTGCGAAAGGCAGCAGTAAAAACAGGAGAGCCGCAGCTGAGAGATTCGTGTCCCCGGGCTTAGAGAAATAGAAATGACTGTAAATGTCTAGGCGATAAGCAAATTAAATCATCATAACCCCCAGCTTGTAAAAGATATGCTGAGAATATACCCAAGTGGTTGGTGTAGAGGCACTTGAGTTCTCTGTTCTCAGGCACGGCTTTGGCGAAAGGCACAAGCTAGATAAACACGTCATTATGAACATCGACTGTAACACTCAACAGCACACACCACAGCCACGACATGCAAGTTACTGTATTTGCAACCAGACACCCAGGGTGTGCCAGGGGCCCGCGTCCTGATCCACCAGAACAACCCCTGACCGCTACCGAGTATTCAGAGATCCTTTATAATGCCCAACAGGAGGGATACAGCTGCCTTCTAAACCAAACAGAATACAACCTACGGTTAAATCTCTCTCTCTGTAAATCTGGGAGCTACAGAGTAAATGGGAGACTTAACTCCACGTTCCAAAAATTCACCCACTGACCAGGAGAGTCCGTTTCCAACTTGGGGCATCTCTATACAGGAGAGCGCAGTTTTCCCAAGAACAACAGAACGGCATGTTCTTCTCTTCTTCACCTCTCTCCCTTGCCCTTCTCAGTTCAGTTCAATTCAAGAAGCTTTACTGGCGTGCCGACTGAATAGTACAAATACAATTAACATAAAATCTACAGACATTTTGCACTACAGACACATCTAAATACAGTTAAATGCAAACATGGAGCATTATTGAGAGACAGGCTCACTGTTCCTTGGGCTGTGACAGGAGATCACATACTGGGCGGCCAGTTCAGCCGAGTTCCCTCCTCCCTCTCTCAGTAGGATTGGGTATTGTTGTGATTCTGGCGGGGGTGGGAGTTCTGGGATTCGATTTGTAAATTTGGGGAAGAATGTTTCTCTAATCCCAGAGTATCTGTCACAGTGCAGTAGGAAGTGCACCTCTGTCTCTATTTCTCCCCGCTGGCAGTGGGAGCACAGCCTGTCCTCTCTGGGCAGCCAGATCTGCCTGTGTCGCCCAGTTTCTGTGGCCGGGTTGTGGTCACTGAGCCTGTACTTTGTCAGGGTCTGTTTCTTTTGCTGTTTCTTATCTTGGCCAAATACTTGGCTAGTGTGTATTGTCTGTTTAGGGTCCTGTAGCATTCCAGTTTATGTTGTGTTTGTGTGTCTTTGTGTCCCAGTGTGTGAGATATTGCATTTTGATCTGTGCTGTGATGTGGTTGAATCTGAGTTGTGAAACTGTCCTGAGGCTGGCTGGTGTCAGTGTGGCTCAGGTCAGTGACCTTCAGGACCAGCTGGCTCAGAGGGCTCTTTGTTGGGCTCAGCTCTTGGATCAGCAGGGCCTTGTTTGTGTAGTGTTGAGTTTTGGTTGGTGTTTTTTAGATGTAGCCAATAATTTATTGTTTTTTTTGTTTGTCCTGGACTGTGGATGACTCTTTGATGATTTAACAAGAGCTTAATTACCTAAGGTAAACAAGCAGATTCCCTCAGTAAACCAGTAAACCACTTGGCAAACTAGGTTCTTTTCTGGCCTTGAAGGTCCCTGAACTGCAGGTGACACTAGCTAGATGTTGACTTATCCTTTATAGCCTTATAGTCTTTCCATTACCCTCCTGCTGATTTGAGAGTGGTTTGGGAAGTAGGTATCTATTAAACCTGTGTTCTGTGACAGGGGGTGGGTCATGCAGTCTGGGGATGTTTCTCTGTTGCCATGGCAGTGGCTGTGGCTGAAGCAGTACTGTAGGTCTGCACTCACACAGTAGACCCCTCCCTCTAAACTGGACAGAAATGTCATGTGTCACTAAAAAAATTTCAGAACTCTTCCACCTCAGTAGGGACACACACTAGGTCTTTCATACAAGAGGCCTTTTTACTATGCCACTTGAAGTGTTGTGTTTTATTAAATAAGAAATTGGGGGGGGGGGGGTATTTGTTTTGATTTGTCTGTTTTAATCATAATTAAAACTAATTAGCAAAGATATGCAAGTATACAAGGCAACAGGTTGGATGTAAAGGCGGTGTAGTAGCACACTGGGGTGAGAAATAGCTCTGCCAATGTTGGTGCGGTTTGCTGTGAAAGTGTGATCTCTGTACAGCTCAGCACTAACGGACCTGTGTTCATGGTTCCTCCGGCCCAGGTACGGCTTCGTGACGTTCGAGACGCAGGAGGACGCTCTGAAGATACTGCGCGATGTAAGCCTCACCCCAACCCCCCTTTCCCGGTTCTGCCCAGTTTCTTAATCCTGCAAAGCACTGCAGCAGAGTCCTGCACTGGGTCAGGTAATCTGTGTGGGATCTTTACAGCGGAATGGGATCAGGTCAGGTAACCTGCGTGGGATCGGCAATCCATATGGGATCCTTACAGCAGGGTGGGATCGGATCAGGTACTCTGTTTGGGATCTGCTGGGCAGGGTTGGATCAGATCAGGTACTCTGTTTGGGATCTGAATATCGGGGCAAGACGGGGTCAGAAACTTTTCAGTTTTAGCTGTCCGTTTTCGTTAAAGGTCTGAGTTCACCACTCGCCAAATTGTCCTGTTTCAAAGTACTTAAACGCTAAAGGAAAACTGATTTGATGTGGCAGGGAGAGGAATGGTAGGGGGTCTTGTTCAGCTTTATATGTTTATTTATTACTTGTTCAGCAGATTTGTACTCGTACAGACCAGTACAGTTGACTTTCAGAAAACTGCTTTGGAGCAGAGCACTCGAGGGGTGGGAGGAAAAGAGGTTTGCTGACACAGAGCTCTCGTCTCTGTCCTCCTCCAGTGTGATAAACTCAACTTCGGGGACAAGAGGCTGATTATTGGCCAGGCCATCCGCCGGCAACATGTGGTCCCTCACTGTACGTACCTCCTCGCACAGACGCACTGCCTGTCTCTCTCGCACAGACGCACTGCCTGTCTCTCTCGCACAGACGGACTGTCTGTCCCTCTCGCACAGACTGACTGTCTGTCCCTCTCGCACAGACGGACTGGACTGTCTGTCCCTCTCGCACAGACGCACTGTCTGTCCCTCTCGCACAGACGCACTGTCTGTCCCTCTCGCACAGACGGACTGTCTGTCCCTCTCGCACAGACGCATTGTCTGTCCCTCTCGCACAGACGCACTGTCTGTCCCTCTCGCACACACGCACTGACTGTCCCTCTCGGACAGACGCATTGTCTGTCCCTCTCGCACAGACGCACTGTCTGTCCCTCTCGCACAGACGCACTGCCTGTCCCTCTCGCACAGACGCACTGACTGTCCCTCTCGCACTGATGCACTGAATCACCCTCTCGCACACACACGCACTGAATCACCCTCTCGCACGCACGCACTGAATCACCCTCGCACACACACGCACTGAATCACCCTGTCACACACTGAATCACCCTCTCGCACGCGCACGCACTGAATCACCCTCGCACACACACTGAATCACCCTCGCACACACTGAATCACCCTCTCGCACACACACGCACTGAATCACCCTGTCACACACTGAATCACCCTCTCGCACGCACGCACTGAATCACTCGCACACACACTGAATCACTCTCGCACACACACATTGAATCACCCTCTCGTACGCGCACGCACTGAATCACCCTCACACACACTGAATCACCCTCGCACACACACATTGAATCACCCTCTCGTACGCACACACACTGAATCACCCTCTCGCACGCACACACACTGAATCACCCTCTCGCACGCACACACACTGAATCACCCTCGCACACACACACTGAATCACCCTCACACACACACTGAATCACCCTCTCGCACGAACACACACTGAATCACCCTCTCGCACGCACACACACTGAATCACCCTCTCGCACACACACACACTGAATCACCCTCTCGCACACACACACACTGAATCATCCTCTCGCACTGAATCTCTGTTTTCCATTGAAACTTTCCTGGTGTTTTTTGTTTATCTTAAACGTCTGTCTCCTGCTGCCTCCAGCCCCCTCCCTTTGTCCCTTAACCCTGTTCATGCGGTCCTGTCCTGCTCTGTTTCTAACATAATTCTTAGTGTTGAAATTCAGAAACGCCTTCGTTGCCGCGGCGTTTCAAGGCGCAGAGGCCCCTCCTTCTGACTGCGCCTTGTTTCTGCGTGTGCGCAGCAGACTGCGGGTTGCTGGCACCTGGCGTCATCCCTGAGGACCCCTTGTGTCACCCCCTGGACTCCGTGCACCTGACCACCTCCACCGGGTACCCCTACACCTTCCACAACGGGGTGGCCTACTTCCATGTGCCCGAGGTGGGCGCTGTGCAGCCCCCTTGGCCTGTGAGTCCAGCGCAGCCGCTGCCTATCTGGGTACGTGTGTGTGTCAAGGCATGGCCGTTTCCCCTCCGCCATTTTGTCTTTCCTGGTTGTTCTGTGTCCGTGATGCTCCATGCGCATCCGCCTATATGTGTGTGCAGACGCCTCTCCCTGTTTGTGCGTTCCCCTGCGTATGCGCATGCGCCTGTCCTGTCTGCCTGCCCCGGCTGCGGGCCCGTGTGTGTGAAGTGCGCCCGGCTCACCCTGTGCCCGTCTGTCTGCGCAGCAGCCGCAGTCCCTGTCCGCCTCTCCAGTGATGGTGACCCACCAGGCCCAGGCGGTTCTGCCGCAGGCTCCCTGTCAGCACTATCAGGTCAGTCCGCCTGAAACGGACTCTCCCCCGTCTGTCTCGCCCGCTCCAGGATCTGTCTCCTGTCACTGGCTCCCTGTTGCTCATTGCGGACAGGTCTCTTTCTCTCGTGACGTTCCCAGACCTGCTCCGATCCCTCACTCTTCCAGTCCCTCCTCGCTGCTCACCCTCTGCTGAAGTGCACTGGTGGGGACCCCCTCTTCATTTCTCCGCTGCTGAAGTGCACTAGTGGGGACCCCCTCTTCATTTCTCCGCTGCTGAAGTGCACTGGTGGGGACCCCCTCTTCATTTCTCCGCTGCTGAAGTGCACTGGTGGGGACCCCCTCTTCATTTCTCCACTGCTGAAGTGCACTGTTGGGGACCCCCTCTTCATTTCTCCACTGCTGAAGTGCACTGTTGGGGACCCCCTCTTCATTTCTCCACTGCTGAAGTGCACTGGTGGGGACCCCTCTTCATTCCCCCTCTGCTGAAGTGCACTGTTGGGGACCCCCTCTTCATTTCTCCTCTGCTGAAGTGCACTGGTGGGGACCCCTCTTCATCCCCCTCTGCTGAAGTGCACTGGTGGGGACCCCTCTTCATTCCCCCTCTGCTGAAGTGCACTGGTGGGGACCCCTCTTCATTTCTCCTCTGCTGAAGTGCACTGGTGGGGACCCCTCTTCATCCCCCTCTGGTGAAGTGCACTGGTGGGGACCCCTCTTCATTTCTCCTCTGCTGAAGTGCACTGGTGGGGACCCCCTCTTCATTTCTCCACTGCTGAAGTGCACTGGTGGGGACCCCCTCTTCATTTCTCCACTGCTGAAGTGCACTGGTGGGGACCCCTCTTCATTTCTCCTCTGCTGAAGTGCACTGGTGGGGACCCCTCTTCATCCCCCTCTGGTGAAGTGCACTGGTGGGGACCCCTCTTCATTTCTCCTCTGCTGAAGTGCACTGGTGGGGACCCCTCTTCATCCCCCTCTGCTGAAGTGCACTGGTGGGGACCCCTCTTCATTCCCCCTCTGGTGAAGTGCACTGGTGGGGACCCCCTCTTCATTTCTCCACTGCTGAAGTGCACTGGTGGGGACCCCCTCTTCATTTCTCCTCTGCTGAAGTGCACTGTTGGGGACCCCCTCTTCATCCCCCTGTGCTAAAGCCCGCCAGCGGGGATCCCCTCTTCAATCTCGCTGTGTGCAGAGGGGTGGTGAGGCTGGCCGGAGGAGAACGTGAGGGGACCTGACCCCAGAGTCCAGAATCCTCCAGGAGCTCAGCCCAGGGCAGGGCAGGGAGAGAGCCGGGGGGGCCCTCTTTCACCCCGGGGGCGACCCCCCCCCCGGCTGTACCCTCCAGGCCGACGGCTCCTTGGCTCCGCGGGTCGCTCCCAGGGAAAGAACGGCAGCTCTGGGCAGGCCTGTCGGAGTGACACAGGAGCCTGCTGACGCACGGGATTCCACGGGCGCCTTCCCGAGGGACCCGGCGCGAGTCGGATTTCCTGCACACGCGCCCCCCCCTTCCCCCCCCTCCCGGCCGCAGGGGTGATCGCTGCCCTCCCATCGAGCTGCTGACGCCGAGCGCGGGACAGCCTTCCGACGACGAGAGCGATCGGTTAGAAACGGCGTTGCTGTTGAGCAGCAGGTCGTTGGCAGGTGCCGACAGCAGAGCTGTTTCTGACAGAGAAAGCCAACCCCCCCCTCCCCTCTCTCTCATCTGGGGTCGCTCGACCCCAACCACCTGCCGATCGTGTACGTTCGTGAGTTGCGTAGGCTGCGAAGGAGCAAGTGCAGGTTTATTCCTCGCTGGAGAGAGAGGGCAAGAAAAGAAACAAAACGCCAAAACTTCAGGTTTGGGGAAGGCTCCACGGCTGAAACGTCGTGTTTCTTTTCTTCTCTTTTTTCAGCTCGGTGTGTTTTAATGCTCCGTTGCAATGCCGTTTGGCGGGGGTGCCCATGAGCACCGTCGTGTGTTTGTGAAGCGGTAGGGCACCTCACGCTTTTCTCGCAAGCCTTACGCAGCAGCGGTTGTCTGTTTCCTCCCCAGGCTCCAGCGCAGTGCGTCCCGGGACACTGGCCGTGGAGCCCCCCTCAGGCCCAGGTGGGTGAGACTCTTTGCGTGTGCTCTGTCGGATCTGCCCCTGCGCTGAGCTCGACTCGGGTGCTCCTGCTCCCCTGCTCGAAGGAGGCGCTCCGAGGCGTGGGCACGGGGGAGGCCGTCGGCGGGGTGGCTGGCTTGCAAGACCAGTCGGTGTTTTGACGTTTTCTTTGTTTTCCCGTCGGCTGTTTTTCAAGATATTAAAAAAGCCCCTTTAAATTCTTTGTCCGTCCATTTGTTGTCGGTAATGGCTATGACCTCGGAGGGGCGCGGCGAGGGGGGGCCTGACCGGGCTGACACGACTGCACGCCAGCCCACCGCAGGGCACTCACGGTGTGGAGGGGGCGATTTAACAACACGTCACTGGACTCCTCTGTGGGACGAAATCTTGGGGAGACTTAAAATGACAGTCGGTGCTCGGATATGTCATTGTCAGAGGTGTTGACCTCACATCCAAGAGAGGTGTTGTTAAAATCGCCTGGTGTGCCAGTGAGGCCCCGTTCAGAATTCTGTAGGCAGTTCTGCTCACCACGTTACTCAAATGACATGGCTGTTCTGGAAAAGAGCAGCTGCGTACCTTCTGGGGATGAAGAGAATAACGCCCTACACTGGCAGACGGCAGGAACTGAGCCCGTTTCACCTGGAACAGGAAAGACTGCCAGGGGCCCCAGTACAAGTGTGCAGAATCCCAGAAGGATTCGGAGTGACGTGTGGGTGTGTTGCGGACCCGGAACTGGGGGGCAAACAGGACAGGAAAAACCTCACCCCCCAGCCCTGGCTGGTTATTGTGCAGTAATAGCCCTTCGAGTCTCCATGCAGTCCCCACACAGCCGTGTTTGTTTCTGAAGAAAACGCTTTGTATGATTCAGGAGAGAGAAAAAAACATTTTCTCTCTTAATAAGCGAAACCACTCGGGTCCGCGCGAGAGGGCCGCTCTGGGAGTAGGCTACGTCGTCGTCGTAGTTGTCGAATGCTGGTGTGGCAGAGCTGTCTGCCCTGCGGGGGCTCACGCATGTTTTGTCTTGTGTGTGTGCGCGCCCTGTGTGGTAAAGTAAGGGTCTCTCAGTCCACAGCGCCAGCTGGCCAGTTGGTTTATGTGCCCTCCTCTGGGGTGCGGTACTGCCCTGTGGACCTGGCGCCCCCTGAAGGAGGCTACGCCCACCCGGCTCTGTCCATACAGGAGGCCGCAGTCCCTCAGGCTCCTCAGGTGCGTCGCCCGCTGCCAGCCCGTACGCTGGCCCTGCACCCCTCACACAGCGCATGCGGTGTACGCAGACCCAATTTAGACAGCGTGCTTTGCGGCTGCAGGCCAGGAACACGGAAGATGCAAGTGCTGAACACCTGTGTAGCACAGGGCTGCTCCCTTGTTGACCTGCTCTCATTGCATGCAGCCTCCCCCTGTTTGCAGGTCCCGGGGGACGGACACCTCGAGTCCTGCTGTGGGACCCTGGCCCAGCGGAGAGCCCGATCTCTGTCCGAGCTCCCTGCTTGTCACAGGCCTGCCACCAGGGGGCAGTGGTGTCCCTTCCTTAAAAAAACATGAAATATAAATCACTTGTGTGTAATCTATGAGAGATATAAAGAGGTATCGGGAAACGTTAAGGGGTGAATAGTGGTCACTAATAAAGTATATAACGGGGGGTTACAAAAACTGCTCTTGTGCAGATTAAGTGGGACCTTGTAAAGCCCAAAACAGGGGAGTTCAGGAGGCCGCGGATTTCTCCCATCTCCTCGGCGCTCTGTAGAGGGCCGGAGGTCTGGCTCTCTGCTCGCTGCCCCCCCGGTGTGCAGTGGGGAGGGTCGCCCCTGTCCTTCTCTGGCTTGTGTTCCCTAAGTGCGTCTCCCTTTGCTGCCCCCTCCCCCTCCCAGGGACAGAGGCCGCACCCGGGAAGAAGGCGGCAGTGCCACCCCTCCTCCGTCGCTCCCAGGCCACGGCACGCCCGCAGCCCCCCCTTTAAGCCTTGGCACCAGGAGCGCCGCGCCGACGCCCCGAGGGCGCCCCCCTTGCCCAGCGCGGGCCTGTCCGAGTAGGCGGGGGGCGGTGGGGGGGGTCAGGGGCGCTGGAGTCCCCCCCCACCCCCGATCCCGTTGAGCCGGAGCCCCTCGGTTCTCTCTCCGTCTCGGAGCGCCGGACAGCCGATCTGGAAGCGGAGAGGGTGGCCCCGCGCCGCGTGCTGTAGGCACTGTGGGAACGCGACCCGCGTTGCGGCGCCCCGGACGGTGATCCCGAGCTGCGGCCAGCCCAGTGTCCACTCGGGGACGGCAGCAGGCGGACTCGCAGTCTCCCCACACCTGTAGATTTGTAGTACTGTTTTGACAGAAGTGAAGGTTTGTTTGTTTTTTTTAAATCTGATGTATCCGTAGGAACTTTTTTTTACAGCCACTGGAGTTAACAACTACAACTTTTCCCCTCACGTTTTGCAAGACCTGTAAGTTCCCTGGGTGGTGATTTGCGCGATGAGAATTTGAGTTCGTGTGAAGTTAGAACCGGACTGACCTCTCTCTGGTATTCCGGCGCGTGGGAGGCTTCCCCGCTACGCCGTGTGTCTCGGGAGGATTCGGCTGTGCCCGCGGGCCAGTGCTGCACTCGTGCCCACAGTTCACCGACTGTGTCGCCCTGTCTGTCAAGTGTACTTGGCTTCACCCCGCGGGAGAACATACAGAACAGCACTCCCTAGTGGGCCCCTATGAGACTTGGGATGACGCACTATAGTAGAGGAAAGGGACTCCAACAATACCACCCCCTCCCAGGTGGCGCTGCACACCTGTGAAAGACAGGAACCAGGCTCGAACCTGCAACAGCAGGGCCACGGTGCACATTCTGCACTGGTCGCGCCTCTCTGCAATCCCCTTTGACTTTTGGCTTAAATATAGAACGGTCAGGTTTTTCTATTTTTGGTGTCACCCTCCCGGTTTGGGCAGACTCCTCCGACCCGACCACCCTCGGGGGCCTGTGGGGGTCAGAGGACCCTGGCTGACTCATCCTACCCTGCCCTAGGCATCGCTCAGTCAGTGACCGGACCCCGGCTCGAACCCGTGATCACAGGGCTCCTGTGCTGGCTGAGCCAGTCAGGAGGTCCTGTGTGCATCACGCTCTTGCTCCATGTTGCAGGCTGGGAGATAATAAGCAGTGGAAGGCTGCGGTTGCGTACATGCTTAATATCCAGACTTGACGTGGCAGGTATCTTGAGAGCAGAAGTCTTGTGGTTTTTGTGTGTGTGGGCTTGTGTGTTCTGGAGCTACAGCTTATAATGTGGAGCGGAGCTCGGGGCTTACAGTCTGGACCTCATACAAGACGTGCAGGAAACCAGTCCTTCCGAAAGAAGTTGGCTTGCGTTTGGGAGCGAGGAAGCGTGCTTCTTGGCTCGGGCGCAGAGGTCAGTCTGGGCTGTATGACCGGTCCCAGGCCAGGCCGTGGCAGAGTTGGCATCGTGACAGTGTAGAGTCCACAGAAGAGAACAGATGAACAGCGAAGTGGCCAGGGCCATGCATGGTTACAGAATAAGCAGTTGCTCTTTGAAACTTTACAGCTTCTTTATATCAAGGATCTTAGATTTTTTCAATGCTGTGTATACCGTAGAGTATCCTGCGTTGTCAGTGTTAAGTTTCTGTCACATGGACATGCTTTTAATTTGACTTCAGCCAATTATGTTTCCCTGTTTAAAACACTGTCTACCTCTGCCAATGGCAAAGCAAGGCCCAGCTGGTTTTCGGTTCCCATGCCCTGTGCAGTCTGCAAGCGATGCTGATCCCGTTAATTGAGGTTTGGGTGTTCGATTGCATATCTTAATATGCTTCAGTTGAGGTGCAATTTCTAAACCCGACTTAAAAAGTGTCCCCAGAATCATGGTGCTTTAACACACACACTCACCTGATGATAAACACTTTGAAAAAGAAAAACGACACAAAAAGTCAGAAAATTAAAAAAAATAGTGCCCCTTTAGTGCAGTGAGGTACAAGAATGGTCATCTGAACTCTGCTAAAGTGTTGAATCCTGTTATGATAGCCTGGCACATGGTTTTTCGAGAGAGAAACACCCTCTCTCCTTTTCGAGACCTGCTCAGAGGGGACAGAGCCAGGACAGAGTGAAACCGCTCTGTGTGGGGCTTCTGGGAGCAGAGTCAAGAGGCTGAAAGCATGTCTGTGTGTGTGCTTGGGGAAGACTGTCCACAAGTGCTTCTGTCTCAACACAGGGACGGTCACCACACCTGAAAAAATAGATCGTTTTTTTACAAAGTACCAGAACTTGACCTGCATTACTTTTGAGTTAATCTTAACGAGGAATGTGTGGGGGAAGATGTTTTTTATAAATGGAATGAACAGATTTTTATTAATTTCTCTCTTAACCACTAAACAATACCCTGTGCTCCAACACCAGGGTGAATCAGCCCTTCGGAGGAGCGCGTGTCTTTTGTAGGTGTTTAATAAGTGTGCACTTGTTGATGAGTGTCAGCTGTGCAGCGCTCCTGGCCCATAACTGAACTGGTGAAATTCGTGATCTGTGTTTTGTACATACATTGCAGATAAACTATTATTTTATTCAGTATTGATTCATGTAAGACGTTTTGAAGCAATTAGAAGGTATGCTGGGATATTGAACAGGGAACTGTCCTTGAAGAAGAATATCTTCACCATGTGGTCATGGGCAGCACATTTCATACACTATCCTTGTGTGGAAAGAGCATTTTTTCCCAAATTCTCAGACATTAAACAAAATTGCAGTTTCCTTTTTTCTTGTTCATTGTTCATGTTGTCGTTTCTCACAGCCCTCCCTTCCAATAAAAAATCTGAAAGAAAATCAGGCTGATCGATGCATGTGAAAGTCTGATCATGGACAAGGAATAAAATCCTGGAAACTGAACGATTCAGGTCACCGTTTAAACAAATCAGGGTATTTTGTAAAGTGAGTTAATTTCATTGGCACACCTGTCTCTGTACATTTTTTTTATTTTAACAGAAAACTAGCTCTTTTCATTGAAGTGGCTTTGTGATATGTACGTATTTAAAAATACATAGTTCGAATAAATAGCTTTTGACATTTGTAGTTGTTCAAGGCTAGATGTAGCCGTTATCTCTTTGTTCTAGAGAGTAGGAAGTTTATAAGTGGAAGAATACAGTGTTAGGGTATTTTCTGTATTGTTGAGCACAAACGTTTTGTACACTGAAAAATAAAGTTAAATTTATCGAAACCAGTGTTTTTTGTGTGGTTAGTATACAGTGTCTATAGAGTCATCACATCCTTTCCAAAATAACCCGTTTTGTGGCCCAAGTGCCTGAAATCACTTGTATATATGCAAATATACAGTTATCCAACTCTTTTTTTCCAGGGTTTCATTTGTGATTACTGGTGTTTTACTTGTGTTACAATGTGCAAGTAAAATACATTCTCGTGCACTGTGTCTAGTTTGCAGGCTCCTGTGACTCTGGAAGGAGCGTGCCGACGGGGGTGAGCACTGCTGTGGACGTGTCTGGGCTCTTTCATGGGCTGCAAAGCTGGAGCAGACAGGAAGTGAGGGGGGCCTCCCTCATGCACCCGTGCCCCATGTGGGCCCCCGGGGGGGCTGGGACTGGGAATGCCACCAGCCAATCACCAGCCAGCCTCCTGGCGCTCCTGTCCGTCTGTCCCCAGTTGTTTTCCCGGCCGGCCGTCTGTCGGGAGTGTCTCTCCCAAACCCCTGTCGCTCTCCCTGCTGCTGTGCCGTGTTCCCCTGTGTTTCTGCAGCTGGCGGCCGCAGGGTCCCCTGGCAGCTCGCAGCACTGGTTTTACCATCGGCCTCCCCGGCCTTCCACAGCCTGCCTGCTCCGAACAGGGCCGCAGTGTTTGGGACACTTGCGTCCCCCTGACCTTTGCAGCTGATGGTCTCTTTCCCCATCGTTCTGTGCGTCTTCTCCCCCCCGTTATCACAGGTCGAGTCCCCACGCACGGCGACAAAAGGAGCCTCTTCCTCCCAGCGCCGGCTTGCGGCTGCGCGGACACCTCGTCTCTCTTGCGCAGCAAAGCCCAGTAGCGGAGGGGGAAGGCTTGGAGATTCACCCTGGGTACTTCTACAAGGAATTTAAACCTTTCTAAGATCCTCCCGGTCTCCGGGATAGAGAGAGACCTGCTCACGCAGTGGCCTGCGTCTCCAGCGGCAGGGACGGCCTTCTGCACAAAGCAGAGCTGTGTGTAAAACTGTCTGAAGGGGCCGCTCGCAATGGTGTCGCCCCTTCCCCCCCGTGGGCGCAGGCCGTGTTGCTAGTGCTCGGAGAGTTCCTGGGAAACGGGGATAAAGCAGGTCTGTTCAGAGCTCCTAGACGATGCAACTCTTCAGGAATGCCATGGGAAAAAATCGGCCGGGGGGGGAGGTGAGGATTAGCGCTGGCGGGAGGGGCCTCAGCACCTCACCCTTGCACACTTGGCAGGGGGCAGCTGGCTGGGCGGCAGGGTGAGGTTTGACCCCAAGGGGCAGGATTGCGTTGTACTCCGGACCAGCTCGTTGCCAGCCGGCACCAGGACCGAGCACATGATGGTGTAAAGACTGACGTCTCTGGTCAGCGGGATGATTTTATTCCCTGCCCCCGTGCCCCGGAAAGAATAACTGCCACAGTTTTACAGTTTTCGTGCAAGTAGACGGAAAAATTTGCGAAGCGAGCCGGATGCCAGTTTCTGTGTAGAGAGAAAGACCGAAATCCTTTTTTCTCCATCTGCTGCTGAAACAGTGTTGAACCGGGTTGCCGAGGTAGTACCAGCTGATGTCACTGATGAGATAATACAAGGTGTGCATAATCAAGTGAAAAAGGATGTTGCTTCATTATAAACAGGGTAGTTAAAACTGATTAAAAGGTTTGGATGTGCTGTGTTACTGTGCTGTGTGCGTTAAGCTGTTCTATTGTCAATAGCCTTTTATGAAAGGTGCTACATTAAAACAGTGAGTTGGCAGTGGCTGGTGAGAATGATGCACGGTCCCCCAAACTACTTTTTATAGAAGGACACTATCCTTCCAAACCCTGTTTATTCTGTATTTAAGGCTATAGTATATTCGTGTTTAGTGATGACGGGGAGTGTGCTCATTGCACACAGCGAAGAAGATACCAGAGCAGTTTGACTAGTGACAGAAGCACCTAGTGTAAGGGCTCCACAGCAGTGTGCCTACTAGGATTTGAACCCACAACCCTCTAGTCCGGATTCCAGAGCCTCGGCCACTACACTGCGCTATAAACCCCGTCCCCCTCATCTCTTGGTCACTTCCTGGACTGCAGTTGTCCAGCTTGTCTGTGCCAGTCACCTGTGCCACTGCAGCACTGCCAGTGAGACAGGCTGGCCCAGTGCACTGAGGGTGGACTCTGAGAGGGATACAGACAGTAGGACTGCAGTTGTCCAGCTTGTCTGTGCCACTGCAGCACTGCCAGTGAGACAGGCTGGCCCAGTGCACTGAGGGTGGACTCTGAGAGGGATACAGACAGTAGGACTGCAGTTGTCCAGCTTGTCTGTGCCACTGCAGCACTGCCAGTGAGACAGGCTGGCCCAGTGCACTGAGGGTGGACTCTGAGAGGGATACAGACAGTAGGACTGCAGTTGTCCAGCTTGTCTGTGCCACTGCAGCACTGTAGCTTGAGCACTGCCAGTGAGATGGGTCGGCCATGAGCATGCAGGGGCCGAAAGGACGCCAGTAACCTAGATCACCACATTGATCCGAACAAATCAAATCAAAGTTTATTTATCAAGTGCACAACAATCCGGCGTGCAGCAGTAGTTGCTGGCAATGCAATGTCTTCATCTGCGAGCTCACAAAAATGACAAGAATCACAAAAACACAAAAATCACAAAATTGAGGTGACATTTTTGAAATTGAATAAAACTCAATGTAAGTAGAGCTGTTATGTGTCCATGGTGTGTGCAATATATACATGTAGTGCAGCTATGCTGAATATAGTGAGAATTGTGTGTCCATGTAGCCATTACAGGTGATTGGTAAAGGAGCTGCAGGTTGGCTGTTTAGCAGTCTTATTGCCTGGAGGTAGAAGCTGTTCCGTAGTCTGTTGGACTTGGACCGAATGCTTTGGTACCGTTTTCCGGACAGTAGGAGGGAAAACAGTTTGTGACTGGGATGACTGGGATGACTGGGGTCCTTGAGAATAGACCTGGCCTTCTTCAGACATCTAGCTGAGTAGATCACCTGGATGCTTGGTAGCTCACAGCCGGCGATGAGCTGCGCTGACTGCACCCCCCTCTGCAGGGCTCTGCGACCCCGGGCCGAGCAGCTCCCACACCAGGCAGTGATGCAGCCAGTCGGGATGCTCTCCATAGCGCACCTGTAGGAGCTGGCCTGGATATGCGAGGGCCTGCCGAACCTCTTCAGCCTGCGGAGAAAGAACAGGCGCTGCCCTGCTGTCTCGACCACGGTGTTTGTTGGCGTGGTGGGTCCAGCTGAAGTCCTCTGAGGTGTGAACCCCCAGGATCTCAAAGCTGGTGACCCTCTCCACTGCAGTCCCTTTGAACTCTTGACACCTTTGTGTTTTAGCTCGAATTTCGGCTGGGGCAGGGGGCCGGCCCTAAAAAAAAAAAAATAAAAAATAAAAGAGCTAAGGATTGTTTATACGAACGGGGAGCTCGTATACAAACCCGAAGCGGACCCGCTTCACAGACACGCAGTGCGGCCCACCCAGTTCGCGCTCCTGAACTGTCGGATCAGTTATGTCGCTGCCCCCCCGATCAGACCCTATCCGTTTCCTCGGAAAAGGGCCGATTTCCTGCCTGGAAGTAAACGCGCAAGGCCGACTGTCCGTCAGCCCCCTTTTGAGTGTCCGAGCCGGCGCAGGCGCTGCCTCCACCCCTCGGTGTGGCCCGCTTCCCGGACCACTCAGAGAAGTAACACTCGCTTCTCCCACACCGTCCCTCCCTCCCCCCGGCCGCCGCTATCGGGTTTTCGCGAGGAGCCGGGGCACACGGAACCGAACCGGGTTTATTTTCGGAAGCAGTCGTGGCTGGGAGGGACTGTGGCAGATTTTTTTGTGTGTTGTTTCTTTCTTTTAGGAGAGTCCCGTGATGCGCTGCAAAGTAGTGTTCATTTCTCGCCTTCTCGCGGTAAGGGGACGTTTTGGAGAAGTAGCAGCCTCTGTTCTCGGAGCTTTTGGGGTGTTTGTCTTTTAAGGGTCGGGACTGACGTGGCACGCACAGCAGCAAAAGGCAAGGTTTTGTTGTGCAGAAGTTTCAGTTCTGTCGAGCGTACTTGGAAAAACCCTCCTCCTCCTCCTAAAAAAAAAAAAAAGATTGTCGACTCCCCGGGCTCTTTACCATCGCTCCCGGTGCTAAGACGGAGGTGGGCCCCCCCGCTCTCGCCTCTCGGACGCCCGCAGCTCGGATTCCGCCGCCGGCGCTGGTGATGGAGAGGTCAGCCCGCTAGGCTCGGCGAAGGGGACCCGTCGCGCCGCCATGGGCTGCGGGCTCAGGAAGCTGGAGGAGCCGGAGGACAGCAGCCCCGGCAAGATCTACTCATCCCTGAAGAGACCGCAGGTGGAGACCCGCACGGACAGCGCGTACGAGTACGTGCTGCTGGACTTCAGCCTGGAAGGTAGGGGCGGCTCTCCGAGAGCCGGACGCCGACCGCAGCTCATGGCTTATTGCTGGGTGGGTGGGTGGATGGGGGGTAATTCTGATTCTTTTGACCGCAAACAAACAAACTTTCTCTGCTCATTCAAACTCCGTCGTTTTGTCCTGTTGCGATCATGTAAAGCCGTGCGCTTCCGTGTGGACTGGTCTCTCACGGTGTGGTTTCGGGAGTCGAAGATCCTGTTAGCTAAGTGATCACCGGGTAATTCTGTCCTGAAAGAGACGCCAGTCTAGTTCTCCTTTTTTGGGAAAGAAAAAAAAACTCCAGGAACGACGATTGACTGCGTTTCATTTCCTGTTTTTTTTTTTTACTGTGGTCTTTTTCTCGGCACCCAGCGCTTACTAACGCGACAGGAATGATGGCAGCAGACCGCTCGCGCAGTCTCGCCCTCTCCCCGGGGTTCCCCGCTCGGCGCGAGCACCGGCAGAGGGGTCGGTGTGTGGTGAGGAGGGGGGGGGAGGGCAGGGAGAGACGGTGGGACTGGGGGGGCTGCAGAGGAAACATGCCCTCTTTTATCGGGCAGCGACGGAGCAGACAGCCTTCTCCTAGAACCCAGAAATAGGTCAGCTGAGGTTGTGTGCGTGCGGCTTTCCCGCAGAGAGAGAGAGATCACACTGATGGGACCACACACACACACACACACCCGGTGATGTGCACAGGCCTCTCGCACACGAGTACGGTACCCTGTTCTGTTCGGGAAGAGATTGAGTTTGGACCCCCAGGGCTGCAGCTGCACACGTGCCGCCCCCAGTCCTCTCCGGGAGAGGGACAAGAGGACAAGGCCGGCCGCGGAGAAGCCACCGAGTTGTGCAGCTTGAAATCAAGGGCCAAGATCTCCTCCAGGGAGGTGTCGCAGTCCTGGCCGTTATCGGAGGGGAGAAATCGATACCTGACCCGTCACACACACAGGCCTGTCCCGGATAGTATTTCCTCCACACGAGGGGGAGCTCAGCCCCCCAGCGGGACTGAATACTGGCTCCACAGGCCTGTGGTTCCCAGGCGATGGTGCTCTGGGCTGAGCATTTCCACTGTGGGGCAGAGGGCAGCAGCAGGTGTGGTAACAAAGACCTCTTGCGTTTATATAGCGCCTTTCACCTCAAAGATTCTCTCTTGTGCACCTCTTGTACTGACTCTGAAAGTGGCTCTTCATACGCACCCTGGACTTCCTGGGTTTCCTGAGAACACTGATATCTGGCCTGTTCGGTACTTGGTTATTGATCCCAGGATTTCATCCAGATCCTGGTTCCTTGAGAGACGCCCGGCTTGTTCCACTCTCCCGCCACCCTTTGGGTAAAGGAGCGCCTCCTGTTCTCAGTTCTCGGTGCGCTGCCATGCCCTTGCAGTCTCGCAGCACGAAGAGGAACAGCAGACGCTGGGCCTCCTGGGCTGTGTGGTCAAGGTCAGCCTGCGTTCTGCACCACTGGGGTTAGTGAGAAGACGAGGGTTGGGGGTTACAGTTAAGGCTGGGTCGCGGGGCGCATTAGCAGAAAGAGGGTCTATAAAAGTAACGTGTGGAAGTGAGTGTGAGGAGCTGGAGAAAGAGACGGCACAGCCAAGCTATATCAAACTCACTCGCAGTAACAGCAGGTTGGCAAAATGAGGTGTCCTGTTCATTTTCTTGAGTCCACATAGAGATATCATTGAATTTCTTCTAGACAGCAATACAGCATGAAGCAGAATGGGGACGTGTTGCCATTTACTGTAGCTCCTTAAATCTTCGGGCTAAATGAGTACGATACTCATCACTGACCACACCTGGCTTGTCTGGCAGGTGTGCTGTCCACTGTGTCCCCTGCTCTTCTGTGGGCAGGCTAAGGGGGCTTGTGTCTGAGCACAGCGGCTCGCAGAGCAATTCTGTGGGCTTCCTGTCCCAGGAATATATCCCTCTGGTCCTTCCTGGTCTCTTCTTTTGTTTCATGTTCCCTCCCGAGAGACACAACAGCGATTTAGAAGAAAAAAATGGAATTGGTCCTAGCGGACGACGGGCTGAATTTTTAATCGGCCTGCTGATGTGGACGGTGCAGAAACTCTCGGGGCTGGTGGGGTGCGGGGAGATGCAGTTACCCTGGAGATCAGTCTAGATAAAGGAAAATAAAGCTAGAAATGCACGACCCCTACAGCCTGTGTCACCGCTGCCCAGCGGGCGAGGGGACAGAGGGCTCATCCGCTGGGTGGTGTCTGCTGGATGTACGAGACCTGTGTGCTGTCAGAATAATCCTGAGCTCTAAAGGACGTTGCTGGGATGATCCAAGGGGTCAGTGAAATTACAGCCTGCCTCGCTGATCGTCCTGCTAGCTGCACGAAGCCCACTTCTGCTTTCTGATGCCCTGAATTGTTAGGAGGAAATAAATCCTCATACATGCCAGACAGAGAGATCACCCACCTGCGAGACAGACAGATGTGGGTTCGTGAGAGAAGTGAAATACACAGAATATTTTTCTTCGCCTCTGAGCCTTTGAAGTCGGAGGGCACCACAGGGCCACATGTGCCACTGAGTTGTAATCCGCAGATGTTAATCCCAGTGTGGGGATTAAGGTTCCCATCAGTGAATCCGTTTTCCTCTCCTTTCAATAAATGAATCCCCGAGGAGAGGGAAAGCCCAGGCAGGTTCGGAGCCCGCCGACGCAGGATGTTAACCCCCGCGGTGCTGGGATACGGGAACCTGCTCCCCCAGACCTCCTGCTCGGATCCTTTTGCCTTGCGATCTTTTCCCCGTCTCGAAAGTCCAGGCGTCTCCTGGGCCGGCGTGGTCCGCTCGGCCGGCACCGGGCCACCGAGCCCATGCCCGATAAACTAGAATCCGGATCGGACCCTGCGGCCTCCGGGCCGGGCAGCGTGAGGGCAGGGGGAGAGAGGAGAGGCGCGCTGCTGAGATCTCCTTGCGAATTGCACCTCGGGGCTCCGGGGGGCAGAAAGAGGGGGCAGAAAAGGGCATTTTGCCGAGGCACATGGGCTGTGGAAACCAGCCAGGGTGCAGGGGGGGGCTCTACGGTATGGTATGGAAATACTTTACTGTCTGGTTTCTCAGTCGGCTGTTTCACATCCAAGCAGCTATGTTTTACACACACTTACAAAAAGCCTGCAATCAGTACAAGTAAAAACAAATATAAGATTAGATCCACCCACAGATGGTCATTAAACAGCACTCGCACAGTCACCCCGAGCCCCTGTAACTGCGCAGCACCCCTTCATAACCACTGCCTGCAGGCGCCCATCAGGCGGTGCTGCTTTACCGCCGTTCCATCATTTCTGATGAGATTTTTCTTCCTCTCCCGCACTGCCCCTCACCTCCTCCTCCTCCCCCCCCGGCTGTGTGCGCGCTGCGGCCCGAGAGGGGTTAAGGAGAGCCGGTGTTCCTGGGCTGCCCCTCCGCCGTGCTGTTTGTCCTCGGGAGGCTGCGCGACGGCGGGGCTGTTTTTGTCGCGGGAGCTGGCGTGAGAGGGGGCGAGTTTCGGGGTGTCTCGGTGTGAAGGGGGCAGCGTGCCAGCCTGTGTGTATGAAACAGCAGCTCCTTTGTGGGCACAGGAAGCCACAGGCGCTCTGGTATGTGGGGGTGGGGGTGGGGTGGGCATGAGTCCTGCTGCCGGGGGGGGGAGGGAACCACGCTGTGGCCGGGAGGCTGTTGCTAGGACATCCACAGCTCACACAGAGGGGAAAAACAGGTTACTTGCAGATCATTTACTGATGTACTCCTCTCTGCTCCTTTCCCTCTGGTTCTCCTCTCTTCTCTCTCACTCCTCCTTTCCCTCTCCCCCCTGCTCCTCTCCTTCTGTCACTCCTCTTCTCTCTCACTCCTCCTTTCCCTCTCTCCCCTGCTCCTCTCCTTCTGTTACTCCTCTCCCCTGCTCCTCTCCTTCTGTCACTCCTCTCCTCTCTCCCTCATCTCCTTTTCCTCTATCCCCTGCTCCTCTCCTTCTGTCACTCCCCTCCTCCTCTCCCTGTCTCTCCTCTGCTCCTCTCCCTGTCTCTCCCCTCCTCCTCTCCCTGTCTCTCCTTTGCTCCTCTCCTTCTGTCGCTCCTCTCCCTGTCTCTCCCCTCCTCCTCTCCCTGTCTCTCCTCTGCTCCTCTCCTTCTGTCGCTCCTCTCCTCTCTCCCTCCTCCTCTCCCTGTCTCTCCTCTGCTCCTCTCCCTCTCTCCCCTCCTCCTCTCCCTGTCTCTCCTCTGCTCCTCTCCTTCTGTCGCTCCTCTCCCTCTCTCCCCTCCTCCTCTCCCTGTCTCTCCTCTGCTCCTCTCCTTCTGTCGCTCCTCTCCCTCTCTCCCCTCCTCCTCTCCCTGTCTCTCCTCTGCTCCTCTCCTTCTGTCGCTCCTCTCCCTCTCTCCCCTCCTCCTCTCCCTGTCTCTCCTCTGCTCCTCTCCTTCTGTCACTCCTCTCCTCTCCCTCTCTCCCCTCCTCCTCTCCCTGTCTCTCTCCCAGGCTCCAGCCGTCCCTCAGTGCAGTGTTTGAGTTCTCTGTGTGAGCTACCCGGTGCCCTGCAGCCCCACTACAGAGAGGGGTTCCACCTGGCTGCGCTGCACCCCATCATCCTGTCTGTGGGGCGCTCCCGGCCCCTGCCCCTCAGCCTGCTGTACCGGGCCGTGCTGGCGCGCCCCCATACCAGGTAACCCCCCTGTCAGTCACCGCCGCCTGTGTGTGCAGCTACAGCACAACACCGTGCTTAACACGGAGCTGGCACAAACACCACAGTGATATCCTGCAGGACCTGACAGAGATGCTCATACAGAAAGGTAATGCTTAGTATTGGACACGGGGCACAGAATGTTAGACAGACAGAGGTGAGGTCTCAGCGGGTGTTTCATTTTAACGTGTCGGGGATCTGCCGATTAGTGACGATCTGCGATCTGTAGTGCTGTACTGGAAAGCGCCGAGTCACAGAGAAGCATTCTCCATTCCTCCTCCCCCCTTCCCTCTCTGTGCTCCCCAATCCCTGTCCCTCTCCCAGCAAGCAGGCCGGCCCCCGGGCTACCGGCGCCCCCCAGCTGCTGGTGGAGGAGTGGCCCCTGCCTGGAGACGCCCTGACCAGCGACAGCGTGACGGAGCTCATCGACAGGGTCAGTGACCGGGGCCGGACTGTGGTGCCCGTAGGCGCCGGGCACTTTCGCTCCCGAATGTGCAGAAAGAGGGGGGGGGGGAACGTCGATTGACGTGACGCACTTCAAACTGTTCCGGTGCGAGTCGAGCGAGCATCACTTCGATACTCCTGGTTTCTAGAACAGCCGCTGGAGAGCGTCGGATTATTGATCTGGAGCGCCTAGAGCTGATCACAAGCATGTTGTTCCGGCTCGTGTTTCCCTGCCTCGTAGGCCCTAGGCGCTGTGCCTGATGGGAGATCCCGCGTGCGCCTCCTGACCGGCGCGTGTCTCCCTCCCTCCCCGCAGGTGAACCGCAGCGCCCGGCTCGGGGTGCGCTTCCTGGGCTCCGTGCTGCAGCAGGGAGGAGGCGGGGGGCGCAGCTGTAACGGGGGGGCCTCGAGTCCCCGGGGGGGCAGCAGGAGCCCCGCCCACGCCCGGCTGGGCGAGGGGGGGCTGGAGGAGGATGGCCCAGCCTGCAGCCAGGGTGAGTGAGGAAAAAGTAACACTGCGGAGTTCGCAGTGTTGATGTTAAAACAGCGCAGAGTTCAGCGTCAGCATCATCCATCCAGCATCGGCGAGCAGCCCTGCGCCCATCCCAGCACGAGCGGGAGGTTTCTGGGTGAAAATCCATGTACCTGTGGGGGGGAACCTGCAGACTCCACACAGAAGGAGCCCCAGTCCCAAATCGCACCCAAGATGCAAGAACTTGGTCTGCTCTCCCACACCTGCATAACTTTGGAAAACACAATAGCATAATATATCCATACATATGTCAAGGTGTAGCAAATAGCAGAGACAGGGGATGGATATATGGCACCTTGCTCACAGTCAGGATCCCAGAGCCTCACGGTGTCCTGTTTCAGATGAGCCAGCTCACTGACCCCAGCAGGCTGCTGTGGGTCACCCAGGTCAGGCTGCGCTCCAGTGGAGGCTGAAGACAGCCCCCTCCTGTGTAATAAGTGCTGTACATGCGTCATGGTTAACATGACACCTCCCTTCCTTCACTCTCTCTCTTGGCTCGTCTCTGCTTCCTTCTCAGATCTGCGGCTGCTGGTTTTGTTCCACTCCTGGGCCCCCGGCTTGGGCTCGCCACCTGCCCTGCCCTGCTCCTACCACCAGGGGGCGCTGTCCATGCGGGTGTCCCGCAAGGGCCAGACGGTCAGTGCACTGGAGGCTGACTGGCTTGAGCTGACCGCTGCCTACTACCGCAAGGGCTGGTCCTTGGTGGACTCCTTCGTGTACTGGGACACCCCAAGAGGTGACGGTCCAATCGCATTTGCCACTGCCCCAGTGCCCATAGCGTCAGACACCTTGTTCACAAGCCCATCTAGCCCTGACCCAGAGAAACATGCAGACTCCACACAGGGGGCACCCCATTGTGGAATCGGGAACTGGAACCCGGGACTCAAATGCTTGGAGGCAGCAGAGCTAAATGTCACACTAGCTGCTGCCCTGTGAAGCTAAACATACAGTATCGTGAAATCATTGCTCGCTGTCAGCAGCCAGGGAGAAGTGGGGAGGCTGCTGTGTCTGTTTCCTGCCTCTGTCTCCCTCTCCTCTCTGTATCCTGCGCCTTTCGTCTTGCTTCTGTTGCTTCTCTGTGCCCCCGTTTCACACTCCGCCCACCCAGCCCTCTTTCCCTCTCCCCCCTCTCCTCCTCCTACCCCACCCCAGCCTGCTCCCTGCTCTCTTCCCCTCCTGTTACTAATTATATCGCCCCAGCCAGCCCCAGTGACCTCACTTCCTGTTTAGAGCTGCCATTGGCGCTGGCTCATAGGGGTCGTGCCCACAGAGAGCCAGGAAACACGAGGAGGAATCACAGACGCACAGAATTACATACAGCGTGGTGAAAAAGATGTGGAATTGTGTGTTAGTCAAATGAGGTCAGTTTTATCTATATTAGGACATGGGGAAGACTAGGTGAAGGTCAAATACGTCTTAGTAGGTTAATCCATTAAAATCGAAAGGGGGTATACTTACTTTATCACCACATTGTAGATGTGCAGACACACCAGGAGAGGCACAGATGAGGTGGCGCAGATCCTGGCACACACACACATGCCGACAGTTGTACGACAAGGTACAGAGACACACACACACACACACACACACACACACACACACCCCAGGAGAGGCACTGGGACAGCTGTGCTGCTGCAGTAAGTTGCAGCTCAGTGCTGTCAAGCGGTTAACAAGTGCGCTGTTGTCGCGTGTCAGGAGAGCCTGTGCCACGCTCGCTGGAGGGGCTGTTTGTGTACGAGGAGCCGGGCCCCAGCCTCACGCCCCCAGTGGCCAACGACACCATCGTGGTGGAGCAGTGGACGGTCATCGAGGTGAGTCACTGGAGAGCTCCTTCACCACCACCTGTCACATCTCTTTCCTCTTGCAAATCCAACAAACCACAGCCTTGTCTGTGTGAGACGGGCTCCTGCACATGTCTCTGTGTTGAATTCTCCTGCCCAGGGGTCAGAGGTGAAGGCAGACTATGGGCCCCTGATCCACACGCTGGCAGAGTTCGGCTGGCTGCTCACCTGTGTGCTGCCCACTCCCATCATCCGGCACGACAGGTATGGATCCTCCGGACTGCAGGTCCCAATGCCCTTGCCAAGAGCAGCTCACTCTGCACCCGGCTCACACTGCGCGCACAGACAGCGGCTCACACTGCGCGCACAGACAGCGGCTCACACTGCGCCCAGCTCACACTGCGCGCACAGACAGCGGCTCACTCTGCACCCAGCTCACACTGCGCGCACAGACAGCGGCTCACACTGCGCCCAGCTCACACTGCGCGCACAGACAGCGGCTCACACTGCGCGCACAGACAGCGGCTCACACTGCGCGCACAGACAGCGGCTCACACTGCGCGCACAG
Organism: Lepisosteus platostomus; assembly: GCF_059453375.1. Classification (NCBI taxonomy): domain Eukaryota; kingdom Metazoa; phylum Chordata; class Actinopteri; order Semionotiformes; family Lepisosteidae; genus Lepisosteus; species Lepisosteus platostomus. Next base: position 34,891,132 of record NC_142624.1, read on the forward strand.
ACAGCGGCTCACACTGCGCGCACAGACAGCGGCTCACACTGCGCCCAGCTCACACTGCGCGCACAGACAGCGGCTCACACTGCGCGCACAGACAGCGGCTCACACTGCGCGCACAGACAGCGGCTCACACTGCGCCCAGCTCACACTGCGCGCACAGACAGCGGCTCACACTGCGCGCACAGACAGCGGCTCACACTGCGCGCACAGACAGCGGCTCACACTGCACCCAGCTCACACTGCGCCCAGCTCACACTGCGCGCACAGACAGCGGCTCACACTGCGCGCACAGACAGCGGCTCACACTGCGCCCAGCTCACACTGCGCGCACAGACAGCGGCTCACACTGCGCGCACAGACAGCGGCTCACACTGCGCCCAGCTCACACTGCGCGCACAGACAGCGGCTCACACTGCGCGCACAGACAGCGGCTCACACTGCGCCCATTATGACGCACTCCATACAACATGTCGTGTTGTTGCAGTGAGGGGAACCTGGCTACCAAGCAGGTGGTCTTCCTGCAGAGACCCGTCAGGTGCTCCGAGCCCCCTCCACGGCGGCCCCAGGTACGAGCCAGACATCAACCCAGTGGTAAAGTAAACATCAGTCGGGTCAGTGGGGGGTGGAGGGGAACAGATACAATAAATCTGCAATAGAGGACTAAAGCGCTTCAGATAATCAGAAGACAGGTTGTAGTGGATTGGATTGGAACAGTTCGCATTAGGAATCACTGGCATTAGAAATAGACTCGTGTGAATAGCTTTCATCTGATCTTGGGAAGAGTTTCTAGAATGGTATGTAGGAAGGTAAAGGATTAAATGCAGTTTCAGTACAGCCCAGCTGGAAACTACAAGGGAGGGAGAGAGCAGGACAGTGCACAGCCAATCACAAAGCCCAACTCCGGTGGCGCACTATAGGCGATACTGCCATCTACTGGCTGTTCCAGATATTGCTGCTGGAAAATAGTGGGGAAAAAAACCTGTTTTATTTTACTGACCTCTTCCCTCCCTCTCAGGCCGGCTCTCCCTGCAGCGAGGCGTCTGCCCAGCCGATGAGCCCCGGAGACGGGGCGCTGCAGGCGGAGGACCTCTCTCCCTGCTCCGGAGTCACAGGAGGATTCCCGGGGTTCGGAGGGGGTTACCCCAGTGTCCTCACGGAGCTGGAAGAAGGGGGCTTCGAGCAGGACGAGGGGGTGGCGCAGGTAACCTGTATGTGACCCCTCCCCCACCCACCCTCTTCTTCCTCCCCCCCCAACACGAACGTGCTGACAGATGGAGACACCCCGGGAGCCCCCAGTCCCTCGCCTGTGCCCCATGCTGTCACCCGCAGTACAGGCAGGGGGCGCTCTCCGGAGGGTTAGCCTGCCGGGACTGACCTGCACGATGTCGGCACGGCATTTTCGGAGGGGGCGGCGGCAGCCGTGATGCTGAAGTGCGTCTGGAAGAGCAGGTCGTTCAAAGGTTCCCTCCAGCGGCGCTAAGGAAAGAGGAGAAGGTGCACAGCCTGCCTGACACTCACACGGACGCACAGAGGAGCTGTGCTTTCCTCTGGCCGTGAAGCGATCGCCCGCGGCGCACAGCTCCCCGCGAGATCCGCCCAGGGGACAGGCAGCTTTCACTGTCCTCGTTACAATGTCCAGCGTTTAAGCAGGTAATGAGTTCAATTATGCCCTTAGGAGCTCAGAAGGAACAAAATGACGAAGACCCCGGAGTCGGACCTAGATACTGGGTGGGAGTGTGTGTGATCACTGTAGTCTTCCTCAGCTGTGCCCCACACCCCCCCTGCCGTGGGGTCAGGGCACCTCAACTCTGATCGGTGTGACCCCACTTTGTTTAACCCTGTTTGTAATTAGTACCCCAGACTGCCCCTGCCTTGGGGCCTTGGGGCCGGAGCTACCCGGCTTCACTGAGTGTGACCCCACTTTGTTTAACCCTGTTTGTAATTAGTACCCCAGACTGCCCCTGCCTTGGGGCCTAGGGGCCGGAGCTCCCCGGCTTCACTGAGTGTGACCCCACTTTGTTTAACCCTGTTTGTAGTTAGTGTAGGGGTATCGGCACACTCCTACTTGTTACAGAGAGAAGTGGAAGAGGTCGGGGGCAGCTGTGCTGAACTGTGCGGGTGATTTCAGAAAGACTCCCCATGCCGCCCCCTGCCCAGTTATGATCCCCAGTTACTTCCTCAACCAGCTTTATTTTAAAAGTCTTCTAAAACTGGGCACCTGGCACACCTGGTTTGCACGCAGAGCACATCACGAATGAAGGAGAGACACTTTGTTCCCGGCGCCTTCTTCCATCCTAGGCCATCAGGCTGTCGATTGTAGGAGGACTTGGCTTCAGGAACATGGCTGGGTACTGTTATTGTTCTGCACCTGAACCACGTCTTCATCCACAGGCACAGTCCCTGAGTCCTCACCTCCTGGGTGTGTGTTCCACGCACACGCACACGCACACGCGCACACACACACACACACTCACATTTCCTGGAGCCACAGCCCACACTCGCCGCCTCTGTGGACAGATAAGACCTGCAGACGTTCTCTCTCATGGGCATACAGACAAGGAGAAGCTACGCAGGTGGGCACGCTCTCTCCCTCTCTGCTGAGCCCTGACTCTCTGTGTTCCCCCCCCCACCCTGAAGAGGCCTCTCGGGGCGCACAGCTGGACTAGAGCTGGGGCACCACGTGTGTTCTTAACACACCACACGCAGCAATGACCCTTCGGCTTCCTGAAGAAATGGACATTTAAACTGACAGTCATGGAGACCTTCTGTTTACAGAATCTTTTACTGGGAGAAAGGAAGAGGATGCAGTGCAAAATCCTGAATACATTGTATGATTAGAAATAAGATGCTGGACAAGGTATTGTAATTTTCTGTTTTTTTTATACTCCACAAATGCATGGGACCGGTGTTTTTCAAACGGACCATCATTGAGCAGTATTAAGGACCTGATGCATCAGTATTGTAACTTTTAATTGCTGTAACATATATGTTTATTCCAAGTGATGTTTTTTTCTAATTTGTCATTTTTAATAAACTTTTTAGCCCTTTAAATTTGATCTGGTGTATCCTTTTCTTGAAAGGGGGTTTGATACAGTTAGAACAGGCACTGGGAGAGAGAGAGGGAGGCAGTGTGGGCTAGTGGTTAGAGCTGAGGCACTGGGAGAGAGAGGGAGGCAGTGTGGGCTAGTGGTTAGAGCTGAGGCACTGGGAGAGAGAGAGGGGGAGACAGTGTGGGCTAGTGGTTAGAGCTGAGGCACTGGGAGAGAGAGAGGGAGGCAGTGTGGGCTAGTGGTTAGAGCTGAGGCACTGGGAGAGAGAGAGGGAGGCAGTGTGGGCTAGTGGTTAGAGCTGAGGCACTGGGAGAGAGGGAGGGAGGCAGTGTGGGCTAGTGGTTAGAGCTGAGGCACTGGGAGAGAGAGAGGGAGGCAGTGTGGGCTAGTGGTTAGAGCTGAGGCACTGGGAGAGAGAGAGGGAGGCAGTGTGGGCTAGTGGTTAGAGCTGAGGCACTGGGAGAGAGAGAGGGAGGCAGTGTGGGCTAGTGGTTAGAGCTGAGGCACTGGGAGAGAGAGAGGGAGGCAGTGTGGGCTAGTGGTTAGAGCTGAGGCACTGGGAGAGAGAGAGGGAGGCAGTGTGGGCTAGTGGTTAGAGCTGAGGCACTGGGAGAGAGAGGGGGAGGCAGTGTGGGCTAGTGATTAGAGCTGAGGCACTGGGAGAGAGAGAGGGAGGCAGTGTGGGCTAGTGGTTAGAGTTGAGGCACTGGGAGAGAGAGAGGGAGGCAGTGTGGACTAGTGGTGAGAGCTGAGGCACTGGGAGAGAGAGAGGGAGGCAGTGTGGGCTAGTGGTTAGAGCTGAGGCACTGGGAGAGAGAGAGGGAGGCAGTGTGGGCTAGTGGTTAGAGCTGAGGCACTGGGAGAGAGAGAGGGAGGCAGTGTGGGCTAGTGGTTAGAGCTGAGGCACTGGGAGAGAGGGAGGGAGGCAGTGTGGGCTAGTGGTTAGAGCTGAGGCACTGGGAGAGAGAGAGGGAGGCAGTGTGGGCTAGTGGTTAGAGCTGAGGCACTGGGAGAGAGAGAGGGAGGCAGTGTGGGCTAGTGGTTAGAGCTGAGGCACTGGGAGAGAGAGAGGGAGGCAGTGTGGGCTAGTGGTTAGAGCTGAGGCACTGGGAGAGAGAGAGGGAGGCAGTGTGGGCTAGTGGTTAGAGCTGAGGCACTGGGAGAGAGAGAGGGAGGCAGTGTGGGCTAGTGGTTAGAGCTGAGGCACTGGGAGAGAGAGGGGGAGGCAGTGTGGGCTAGTGATTAGAGCTGAGGCACTGGGAGAGAGAGAGGGAGGCAGTGTGGGCTAGTGGTGAGAGCTGAGGCACTGGGAGAGAGAGAGGGAGGCAGTGTGGGCTAGTGGTGAGAGCTGAGGCACTGGGAGAGAGAGAGAGGGAGGCAGTGTGGGCTAGTGGTGAGAGCTGAGGCACTGGGAGAGAGAGAGAGGGAGGCAGTGTGGGCTAGTGGTGAGAGCTGAGGCACTGGGAGAGAGAGAGGGAGGCAGTGTGGGCTAGTGGTGAGAGCTGAGGCACTGGGAGAGAGGGAGGGAGGCAGTGTGGGCTAGTGGTTAGAGCTGAGGCACTGGGAGAGAGAGAGGGAGGCAGTGTGGGCTAGTGGTTAGAGCTGAGGCACTGGGAGAGAGAGAGGGAGGCAGTGTGGGCTAGTGGTGAGAGCTGAGGCACTGGGAGAGAGAGAGGGAGGCAGTGTGGGCTAGTGGTTAGGGCTGAGGCACTGGGAGAGAGAGAGGGAGGCAGTGTGGGCTAGTGGTTAGAGCTGAGGCACTGGGAGAGAGAGAGGGAGGCAGTGTGGGCTAGTGGTTAGAGCTGAGGCACTGGGAGAGAGAGGGGGAGGCAGTGTGGGCTAGTGATTAGAGCTGAGGCACTGGGAGAGAGAGAGGGAGGCAGTGTGGGCTAGTGGTGAGAGCTGAGGCACTGGGAGAGAGAGAGGGAGGCAGTGTGGGCTAGTGGTGAGAGCTGAGGCACTGGGAGAGAGAGAGAGGGAGGCAGTGTGGGCTAGTGGTGAGAGCTGAGGCACTGGGAGAGAGAGAGAGGGAGGCAGTGTGGGCTAGTGGTGAGAGCTGAGGCACTGGGAGAGAGAGAGGGAGGCAGTGTGGGCTAGTGGTGAGAGCTGAGGCACTGGGAGAGAGGGAGGGAGGCAGTGTGGGCTAGTGGTTAGAGCTGAGGCACTGGGAGAGAGAGAGGGAGGCAGTGTGGGCTAGTGGTTAGAGCTGAGGCACTGGGAGAGAGAGAGGGAGGCAGTGTGGGCTAGTGGTGAGAGCTGAGGCACTGGGAGAGAGAGAGGGAGGCAGTGTGGGCTAGTGGTTAGGGCTGAGAGGGAGACTGAATTTGAGAGGCAAAAAAAAAGAATGGGGAAATAAATGTGGAAAATCATAAAGGTACAGGCGAAACCATTAGGCTCATCACATTGTCAGCATATCAATCCCAGAGCCTCAGTAGCAGTCCTTGAACTGCTGCCTCAGTCTGGGTGGTATGGGTGGGGTATTTGTTCCTCATTACCATTAACACTTTGCAAAAAAGGTCCTCTTCCCAATCCTACATTGGGTGGCTTTTAGTTTCTGTTAATCCAGACTTCTGTGTTCTGCATGCCATCTCCCAGCTCTCCCACAATTTGTCCACAGCTAGATCACATCACTCCAAGCTTTTCTGTCACAATGACATAGAAAAGCCTCCTGTTCTCCAGTTCAATTCAGTCACCAGGACAAAATTCAGGGTAACTCATTCCTTTTTTATTAACAGATATATAATGATAAAATAACAACAATAATAAACTTTTAGTTCATTAAAAAAAAAAATTAAAATCCATCAAAACAGCCCCAACAATCAGGGTGGTGTTTACACAGAGCCTCTTGAACACAATGAGAATAACTTATAATGCAGAAAGTCAGGAATTCATCGCGTCTCCCCGCAGTCAGAGAGACAGAGGAGGGAGGACAGAGAGAGAGAACAGGAATCGAACCCAGAGCCGGGGGAAAAGCTACAGGGAGGACAGCGTCTGTCTGCCTGGGCGAGTGTCTTGTCTGCCTGCAGGTGTGTGTTTAGTGTGCCAGCCGCGCCCCCCCGCCCTCACGCCTCACTCTCTCCAGAGGCGGCGCTCTGCACCTCCTCCTCCAGGATGGGCACGATCAGGTTGTCCTTCGACATCAGGTTGTACTTCATCACGAAGCGCGTGAACCGGTGGCACAGGAACGTCTCGTTCTACACTCCAAGCGGGGAGAGAAAAAAGAAAAGCAGAGTCAGAACCTCTTAACATCTAAAGCACAGTGCGACACTAGGAGATGAGTTTGTGGACCTGCTGGATGACCTCTATACCCAGAAAAGTGCCAAAAATCTCTATTTCCAATTGCATTTCTTGACACAGTAACTGAATAGCATGTCTGCAATGGTAGTAGGGTTTTTGCGTCGGCTTCTGTGTGAAACGGAAGCATCTATTCTAACGACTGATTCTGCAAGGGCAACGGGACCGTCGTCAGTCCCTCCTCACCTCGTACTTGTCGAAGATCTGGCGGTGGTGGAAGTAGGCGTGGGAGAATATCCTGTAGATCCGTCTGCACACGGAGCCCAGCTTCGCTACCGAGGACTCCTTAATGCTCACCCTGCACAGACAGACAGATCTTAGCCAGCTGAGCACTGTGCAGACGTCCGTGTGGACAGCAGGAGTGTGATGTCGCTGGGTACGTCAGTGTGGACCAGCAGGAGTGTGATGTCGCTGGGTGCGTCAGTGTGGACCAGCAGGAGTGTGATGTCGCTGGGTGCGTCAGTGTGGACCAGCAGGAGTGTGATGCCGCTGTGGACGTCAGTGTGGACTAGCAGGATAGTGATGTCGCTGGGTGCGTCAGTGTGGACCAGCAGGAGTGTGATGCCGCTGTGGACGTCAGTGTGGACCAGCAGGAGTGTGATGCCGCTGTGGACGTCAGTGTGGACCAGCAGGAGTGTGATGCCGCTGGGTGCGTCAGTGTGGACTAGAAGGAGTGTGATGCCGCTGTGGATGTCAGTGTGGACTAGCAGGATAGTGATGTCGCTGGGTGCGTCAGTGTGGACCAGCAGGAGTGTGATGCCGCTGTGGACGTCAGTGTGGACCAGCAGGAGTGTGATGCCGCTGTGGACGTCAGTGTGGACTAGCAGGAATGTGATGCCGCTGTGGACGTCAGTGTGGACTAGCAGGAATGTGATGCCGCTGTGGACGTCAGTGTGGACCAGCAGGAGTGTGATGCCGCTGTGGACGTCAGTGTGGACCAGCAGGAGTGTGATGCCGCTGTGGACGTCAGTGTGGACCAGCAGGAGTGTGACGCCGCTGTGGACGTCAGTGTGGATCAGCAGGAGTGTGACGCCGCTGTGGACGTCAGTGTGGATCAGCAGGAGTGTGACGCCGCTGTGGACGTCAGTGTGGATCAGCAGGAGTGTGACGCCGCTGTGGACGTCAGTGTGGATCAGCAGGAGTGTGACGCCGCTGTGGACGTCAGTGCACTATGTGAGGGAGGACGTCAGCGGATGCAAGGACTCACCGGCTGGGGAAATACTTGTTGCTGTTTAACAGGCAGGCGGCTCCATCCAGCGTGTGCCTGGTGTAGTCAATGGCCGGACACTGAAAAACAGTCCATGACATGACAGGTCAGCACTGACACACGTCACCACCAGGTCATGCAATAAGAAACTCATCTGATCATCGGGAGCTGGACAGCTTACTGGACAGAGCTCAGGACGACCGGCTGGGGGCATCGACGCACGTGCGCACAAGAGAGCAGTGAGGCTGTGTCAGTTTCGTCAACTACAGAAAATCTCGTTTCAGTTAGGAACCAGGAACTGAGACCTGAAAACGAGAATCCTGGAGGAATTCCTGTCCGTTCCTGAACCTTCGCCTCAGCCACTTGACGTCTCGAGCCACGTCCCAGAAAACACTTCCCAAACTACCGTCCCATGGAGACGTCCTCGTGCGGTTATTAAACACGCACAGATGAAACCCCATAATCCACTCCGTGTCCAGGCAGCTAAATCCCTCGCTTTGCCCGGGCCTCAGGTGGGCAAAGCCGGCACAGTGGAGCAGGGAAGCTGGCGGCCCGGCAACCTCACCTCTTTGGGGGTCTTGTGAGCGGCACACAGGAAGATCCACTGCTCTGTGGCCGTCATCTGGGTGCAGGTGTCCGGGTGGCACTCACTCTGCGGGGGGGGAGAGAGCGCAGGTGAGCACACACAAGCGCAGGGAGTCACTGAACACACACCACGGGGGACAGAGACAGACACGGGCGTGCATGGGCGCACAGTACCTGCAGTTTGACAGCCAGCCCGTTCAGCTCCAGGCAGAACTGCCTGAAACGCAGAGAACCACAATTAGCTTGGGGAGGCGTGCCTTTGTGTCGGTGTTTGTGTCTGCACAAGGGGTGTGTGTGTGCGCGCGTTACCTGAGGTGTTCGTATTTCCACACACCCTCATCCTGTCCCTCGGGAGGCTCTAGGATCTTGTCGATGTTGGAGCAGTCCGAACGGATATTCTGCTGGATATACTGGGAGAGGGAGGAGGGGTGGACAAGGGGTGGGGGAGAGACAGGATAAGGAAAAAAGGGAGGGAGAGAGAGGGAAAATGAAGGGAGGGGAGAGAAGGAACGAGAAGAATTCCAGCAGTGCCATCTTCACCCTTCCTTTTCCAGCTCCTGCTCAAGGCCTCAACAGTAACAATCAAGGCTCTCGGAGGAGACCTTGTCGTTGAATTGAAGTCTTTTTAATTCTTCACAGTAACAACAGAGCACCCCCATCCCCATCCTTCACTTCCCTGTCCGTACTTCTATTATATTCTCACAGTCCACCCAATCAAATTCAAATCCAAAGCTCTATCACCATGACTGATGACTTACACTGCCACCACAGCAATAACAGTTAGCAAAGATGTTCAAACATTTAGAACACGAACATACTACTATCTGGGAGGCTCACTCTCTGGCTCTCAGGCTGTGACAGGAGATCACATACTAGGCTGCAATTCTATTTAGTTCCCTACCTCAGTGGGATTGATAACTGACCCAATTCCAGCAAGTGTGGGAATTCTGGGATTGATTAGGTATATTTTTAGGAAATCCCGGAGTATTTCTCACAGTGCAGTAGAAAGTGGATCTCTGGCTCCGCTTCTTCCTGCTGGCATTGGAAGCAGAGCCTGTCCTCTCTCAGTCACCATGTTGCCCAGTGTCTGTGTCCAGGCTCTGGGCACTAAGCCTGTCCTCTCTGGACAGTCAGGTCTGCCTGTGTCAAGTGTCTTTAACCAGACTGTGGTCACTGAGCCTGTCCTCTCTGGACAGTCAGGTCTGCCTGTGTCCAGGGTCTATAACCAGACTGTGGTCACTGAGCCTGTCCTCTCTGGAGAGTCAGGTCTGCCTGTGTCCAGTCTCTTTAACCAGACTGTGGTCACTGAACCTGTCGTCTCTGGACAGTCCTGTCTGTCTGTGTACCCCAGTGTCAATGGCCAGGGTGTGGACATTGTGCCTGTACTTTGTCATACCCTGGTCAGATAATCAGCCAAAGTATGTGTCTTTCTAGGGCCTGGCAGCATTTCGGTGTGAGCTGTGTTTAGGTAGGGTCGCGTGCTTTGTGCTGCAATGTGGTTGAGTCTGATTTGTGCTGGTTTAGCAGGACCGGCTGGTGTTTATGTGGTTCAGGGCCTCCCCACCCCATCACCCTACCTGCTGTACGGCCAGTGTGCTGTCCATCTCCTCGAAAGACTCATCAGGCCAGTTATAAAAGTCCTGCAGAGACAGACAGACAGACAGACAGACCACAGGGGGCTGAGTCAACTGCTTTCAAACGCCGCACAAGTACAAGCAAGACCGAGCAGCCCCGACGCACAACAAAGCCCAGCTCTGTGTCAGAGTCGACTGGCGACAGGGCCGTCTGCTGTCGGTGTCGGTCACGGAATACAGGCTCAATGCAGAGTCTGAGAGAGAGAAAAACGATCCAGTCACCGGTCAAGACTCACGCGTTGCCAAGTGTTTAAGTGGCAGCATGGGGGAGGCGGTGGGGACACGAGTACCGCAAACAGCTGGGAATTGAACACACACAATAAAAACAACCCGCTGGGCAGTCAAGGGCTGGGTTTAAACCCTGTACTGGGGAACACACCCCCGGCCCGCAACCCGGAGACGAGTCGCTGCTACTGGACTCCCGCACACACAGGTCCGACACCCGCCGTCCCTCACAGCTCAGCACCGTGCACGAAGCACCGCCGGGCCCGCTTACACACACAAGAAGGGACCAAACACCGCGAAGGGGCAGCGTCTTTCCGCGGCAGCGCCGACAGGGAGATCTCTTCACTGTTGTTGCCTGGCACACACGACAGGCCCGACCCGTCCTGCGGACCTCTGCGCTCAACACCGCCCCCTCCCCGCCGCCCGAACCGCGGCGCACGACACCCACTCTGCGTGCGCCCTCTCTCCGCCCGGCTCGGTCCGGTCCGGCGGCTCGGACCCTCACCTGCGCCTTCGTCCCTGGCCGGTTCCTCCTCAGCACTGCTGCGCCCTCCGCCATGACCATCTCGCCGCAATCCCCGGATGCAGCCCCCGCACCGCTGCAGTGCCGCTTCCTTCCGCTAGGGGCTCCCTCGCCGCCGCACAGGCGCGTCAAAAGACTCCGATTCCCAGAACTCCCACCCCCGCCAGAATCGCAACAACTCCCAGTCCTACTGGGAGAGGGAGGAGGGAACATAGTTGAACTGCCCGCCCAGTATGTGATCTCCTGTCACAGCCTGAGGAACAGTGAGCCTGTCTCCCACTATTCAATTCAAGGTGTTCTATTAGCGTGGCCGATGGGTACAATCAGTGTTGCCAAAGCAAATAAAAATCCACATGAAACAAAACAGAAAATAAAAGCAAAATAAAATCTACAGACATATTACAGACATTTACAAAAAAGACATAACATCATATATTTACATATACTGTAAACATATGGAGCATTTTTGAGAGACAGGCTCACTGTTCCTCAGGCTGGGACAGGAGATCACATACTGGGCTGCCAGTTCAATTGAGCTCCCTCCTCCCTCCCCCAGTAGGATTGGGACCCGTTGTGATTCTGGCAGGTGTGTTAATCTGGGATTAGATATCTGAATTTAGGGAAGAATGTTTCTCTAATCCGAGAGTAATGCTAATGCTCCAGATTTGTATTTAAATGTCTTAGGATGCGTCTATACTGTAAATGTCTGAAGATTTCATATTGATTGTATTTGTATTGCTTTGGCAATAATGATTGATTAATTGTTCATGCCACTAAAGCTTCTCCAATTGAATTGAAATTGATACCGAAGGGACACTAAGAGGATGGTGAATCTACATGCTGACAGTGACCCACAATTACACTGTGGTACTACACACGATAAATGCAACTAATGTATATTTGAACAAAAATAGATAACTTGGCATGAAGTGACAACTGCTGCAGTGTTAAACGTGTACAAAGGTAATAAATAATAATAATCCTTACACTTCTATAGCGCTTTTCTGGAGACTCCACTCAGAGCGCTTTACAGGTCATAGGGACTCTCCTCCACCCCCACCAGTGTGCAGCCCCACCTGGATGATGCACCAGTACTCTCCCCACACACCAGCTCTCAGTGGGGAGGAGAACAGAGTGATGAAACCAGTTCAGAGATGGGGATTATTAGGAGGGCATGATGGGTAAAGGCCAGGGGAAATTTGTTCAGGACACTGTGGATAACTACTCACCCAACACTCATCTAAAGGACAGCGCCTTTTTACAATATAGTGTCTCCTTCACTATACTGAGGCATTAGGACCCACACAGACCACAGGGTGAGCACTCCCTGCTGGTCTCACTAAACTCTCTTCCAACACCATCCTCAACTTTCCCAGGAGGTCTCCCATCCTGGTACTGGCCAGGCTCACAGCTGCTGAGCTTCAGTGGGCTGCCAGCTGTGAGCTGCAGGGTGATATGAATCAGTGCCGTTATCAAGCAGACAGCCAACAGAATGCCAATATTGATCTGATTTTGCATAGAGGAGGATGCGACTAGGTTTTAAACGATGGAAAATCAGTCATGAAGTCCACAGTGCTAACAGATGAACTTCGAACAGCTGACAAGGCGATTTGTTTCGGCTGCGGTTCACTGGAGACGAGCTCAGCGCCGCCTGCACGGGTCCCACGGTAGGATTTTGTATGACATCAGCGGGTGAAGGCACGCGCTAAAGGGGTGACGTCATCGGCGCGGAGCCGTTGACGGCGTCATCTGAATAAATCCCCCACAGTGCACCTCGCTCGGAGCCGGAGAAGAGTTTTAAGAGAAATAAATATCTTACAAATCAAGCAATTTTTCTTAATTTAAAACACTTTCCTCTGACTGATGTACCAGCTGACTATGCGCACAGTCTAAAAGAAAAGGTGAATTTGAAGCCCTGACCGGGCGAGACGCTTGTGATGAGGGGCCTCTTCCTGCCCACGAGTTTCTCGATAACACTCTGGTTTCTCTTCAGATCGTATAAATCTTTCGCCTTTTACTAAAGATTTCCGTGGAGAGGAACAATATGAGTTTCAACCAATTTTTTGATCGCCCTGCCTCACGGCGGGGCTTCTCAGCTGTGTTAAAAATAAGATATGAACATAATGAAGGGAACTTTATATTATATTATCAAAAGCACACATCTGGGTTTTAGCTCAAGCAAAAGTTCTTGCATCTCATGATTATGGGGTTAAATATGATTTAATACTTATATATTGCACCTGCGCAGGGTGTATCCCAACTTGTGCCTGGCCCTTGCCAGGAGAGATCGTGGCTGCCCCATCACTAGAGAAAGGATGGACCATGATTTCTGACCTCTCTCTCACCTGTCCACGTTTGTGAGGATATTGTCTGTGCGGCACGCCCTGCCTTCATCAACGGGCACTTTGAGGATTTTAAAGTTGAACTCGGGCCTTTCTGAAATCGCTGTGGCTGCCCAGCTCCCCTGCGGCCAGGCTGTGAAGGGAGAAGCTCAGCTGTTTTTTTAAGTGCAGACAGAAGAGGCCAGAGGTACAGTTGTACAAGGTGTGGTGAACACCCTGGGAGCAAGCAGGCCGCTTTGTGACAGCTGCGCTTAAAGGCGCCGAGGAAGAATGTGCTTTAATTACCACAACAAGTCCAGGCAGAGAAATAATCTTCATGTTATACAGCGTCTTTCACCACACCATCTCGCAACACACCTTACAAGAAACCACGAGAAAAGATAAAAACAGCACAGGCAAGCCTGTACACGAATCAACACACTAAGCTATCAGACATTTAAAAGTGCTGACTAGTAACATCCAATGAATCTCTGTGAAATTGAACGACGTCAACGCGTGAAGAACGCTTGGAGATATGACGTCACTGGAGCCCCCCCTTTTGGAGGTTATTTGAATAAATCCCCCCATGATGCACTTCCTTCTGGCCTACAAGAGTATGTTACGTTAAATAAACATCCTATAGTCAAGTATTCCAACTTAAAACATTTTATGAATCACAGAAAAAGTCCGCAATTCGTGTTGCGAGAGGCCTGACTGGCCCCTTGGTTTCAGGAAACAGAATGGTGAATTTGAAGGCCTAAGAGGACGAGATCCTCCTGATGAAAGGGTTCTTCCGGGTCGCAAAATTCTGTATGCTCTGGTTTCTCTTCAGATCGTATAAATCTTTCGCCTTTTACTAAAGATTTCCGTGGAGAGGGACAATATGAGTTTCAACCAATTTTTTGATTGCCCTGCCTCATGGTGGGGCTACCCAATATTGTAAAAGGCAGAAACAAGATAATAGAACAGCTGTGGTATATGAGGGGTAACTTGCAAATATGATACATTCCCTGCAAGTGTTGTTGCTGACTACAATTTTTCAGTTCAGTTTTAGTATATAGCATCTGCCTTGGGAATATATATTACTAGAGCTTTTGCTAATGAGTTCACCCCATCAGGCCATCCTTACCCTCTCAGGGCATCAATTTTAAATTGGAACATATTACTGAAGCTTTTGCTAATGAATCGCTTAAGTCTTTATTGCAATGATAAGCTGAAAATAGCACAGACAAGCGTGTATGCAAAACAAAGCAGTACATTAATCAATCCAACGTTAAAAAGCGACGAATAAGTAAATCCTGTGTGTTTCACTGTTACTGTACCACATCAATGCGTGAAGCAAGTTTTCGAGAGATGACGTCACTCGGGCAGGCTCTTAAAAGCTCATTTGCATACATCTCCCACGGTGCACTTCTCTCGGCGCTAAAGGAGCATATTAAGATAAAAAATCATCTAACAGTCACACGTTTCCGATCGAAAACCCCTTTTGCCTTCGCAGATAAAGTCTGCGGTTTATGCTGTGTCGCAGGAGGACTAACTGGCCGATCGGTTTCAGGAAAAAAAAAGTGATGCCCTGAGAGAGTAAGAATGTCCTGATGGGCTGACTCTTCCGGCCCGCCAACAGTGGTATAACACTCTGGTTTCTCTTCAGATCGTATAAATCTTTCGCCTTTTACTAAAGATTTCCGTGGAGAGGAACAATATGAGTTTCAACTAATTTTTAGATCGCCCTACCTCACGGTGGGGCTACCCAATATTGTAAAAGATAGAAACAAAATAACAGGACAATTGCAGGGCATGAGAGGTAATAACTCTCAAATACGTTAACTCCCTTGCAAGTGATGATGCCGAGTACAATTCCGCAGTTCAGTTTTAATACCTAGTATCTGCCTTGGGAATATATATTACTGGAGCTTTTGCTAATAAGTCGCTTAAGTCTTTATTGCAATTTGTGGTACAATTGTGTGTGGGAGGAGACTTGATGTTTTGCGTTTTGGCATTTTGGGCATATTAGGGCTGTGCAAAATAAGATGGATTATGGCTCTTTACGAGATGTTAAGAACTCTACAACATCACTTGATTGTTATGTAAAGAAACGAACAATAGTCTTTGCCTATGCTGAGTGCAGAAGAAAAAGGAAACAACGTTCCTGCTGTAGTGCTTTCTCCGGTTGTTGTTATAATTAATATTATGTTTTTCTGGTACTGCTGCTCTTAATTGAGCGTGAGCATTTTATGATCTGTAGTTGGACTAGGTAGATGGTTCATTTTCACACTTTTGCAAGTTGGCAAGATTGACCTTCGCCGGTGACGGAGGAAGAGAGCTGTCGATGTTGGTGATTCCGGCACTGTTTCTCCATTCTGGGTTAACCTCCGCGTTGTGACTACCTGTGATGCAGGATTTCGAGATTGCTTAGCATCTGTCTTCGTGACAACTGCTTTCAAAAGTTACGAAAGTGAATTATTGCCATAATTCACTTCTCTTCAGGTCGCATAACAAGAAAACGCGAGAAATAAGCTTCAATTTATACTGCATCTTTCGGACCACCTCTAAACGCGCTTTACAATGAAACAAGGCAGAAGCTGAAAATAGCACAGACAAGCGTGTACGCAAAACAAAGCAGTACATTAATCAATCCAACGTTAAAAAGCGACGAATAAGTAAATCCTGTGTGTTTCACTGTTACTGTACCACATCAATGCGTGAAGCAAGTTTTCGAGAGATGACGTCACTGGGCAGGCTCTTAAGAGCTCATTTGCATACATCTCCCATAGTGCACTTCTCTCGGCGCTAAAGGAGCATGTTAAGATAAATAATCATCCAACAGTCACACGTTTCCGATCGAAAACACCTTTTTGCCTTCGCAGATAAAGTCTGCGGTTCATGCTGTGTCGCAGGAGGACTAACTGGCCGATCGGTTTCAGGAAAAAAAAAAAATGTGATGCCCTGAGAGAGTAAGAATGTCCTGATGGGGTGACTCTTCCGGCTCGTCAACTGCAGGCTAACACTCTGGTTTCTCTTCAGATCGTATAAATCTTTCGCCTTTTACTAAAAGGCCTTTTACTAACCTGGCAGGGGAGATACCTTGATCAGCCTGTAGGTGGAGTAGTTGGATTGTTTTTCTTTTGTTGGAAGCAGTGTTCGATTTGCGGTTTTTGAAATGGCAACCTTTGGATCCCGTAAGAATGCTGTACGTTTTGAGCTCTTGGATGACCTCTTCATGGATCGTATGCAGTTCAGCAGAAAAGTGTTACAGAAGGAACTTGGCTTTGAACCTCGGCACTTGGATTTCATCTTCGCTCTCCCAGGTCAGAAAGCATTTGAGGTTGTATTTGCTACCTATCCTCTGTTTGAACAATGCGTGGATGTGTTTGAGGCAAAAAGAGGCAAAGTTCCTGCACTTGAGAAGATCAACTTGCAGCCTCTGACACAGAGAGAGAGGAAAACGGTGCATGTTGTTATGTTCTCGGAACTGGCAAAGACGGAGGACATTCACACCTGGCTTAACCAGTACTGCACCGTCCACCATGGAACTGAGGTTAGAGATGTTGATGGTATAAAAACAGGAGCAAGGAAATTCGAGGTTCGCTTGCTACCGGACAGCGTAAATGGAGGCTTAAGGCACCTGCCCTCTACAATCCGGCTGGGCGCCTGCAATGGCTATGTGTTCTATGTGGGACAACCAAAGGTGTGTCGGCGCTGTGGTGCTGTGGGACACCTGGCATCGTCCTGCACTGTGAAATGCTGCAAGACCTGTGGCAAACAGGGACATTTAGCCTCTGACTGTTCAATGCTGCCAAAGTGCAATTTATGTGGCTCGGAAGGACACGTTTTTAAGAACTGCCCTCACGCCTACGCCAATAAACTCAAAATGAGAAAGGATGAGGCAGTGCTTGTTTCAGCCAAACCGGCCCGAAAATCCAAAGCAAACAACAAGTCAAACAAAGAACCCTTGTTGGACAAAGACTCTCAGCCTCCAGCCAGGATCAGTCCTGCTGTGGCTCCGGGGCTGGTGGAAGAGAAATCCACTACGCCCCCACAACCGCAGACTGCACCAGACAAGCACGAGGGTTTGAAAACCCCCGAGAACAGCGAGGACCCCTCCCCCACTCCTGCTCCTCAGAACGAGGGCCAGTGTGGGGCCCCCCGGTGGAGCGGGTCCAGCGAGGATACCCAGGATTCAGCGGAGCTGCTTTTCTCAGACTCTGCAAGTGCTACAGATGCCCTCCTCTCCTCCATCCAGTCCATCACGGAGGATCTGCAGCAGCTGGTGGGTGAGGGGGAAGAGGAGACTGGTGCATCGGCTGCACCCCTTTCCCCTCAGTGCTCCCAGGAGCTGGACTTGAGGAAAAGAAAAAATGACTCTGTTTTCTCCCCGAGCGAGGAGGAAGGAGAGCATGGCGATGGGGACAGCTGGAACCTCTCCACCCCTCCCTCTACCCCCTTCCTTGAAATGGACTCTGTGAACGCTTTTACTGCTGCCACCCTGATGAAGGCTCATTCAGAGGATGGCTGGCAGGAAATTGGTAAGAAGAAAAAGAAAAAGAAAAAGGTAACAGGTGAGACCGAAGAGAAATGTGTTTTGTAAAGACTGGTTCCACTTTCTTATGTAATATGGCTCTTAACATAATTTCTCTTAACACAAGAGGTATCAATGACAGAGTTAAATGCCAGTCTGTCTTTGATTACCTCCAGCAGAGAGAGGGAGATGTGTTGATGTTGCAGGAGTGTGCTTTAGCCTATCAAGAGAGGTATAAAAGTTTTGAAGATAGGTGGGATAAAGGGCCTTCTGTTTGGTCAGGGGACAATAACAACAGAGCCTCTGGCGTGGCCATTCTTTTCAAAGGATGGGCATTCAAATTGAAAAGTATTCAGAGGGTCATAGATGGCAGGTTGCTGTGTGTGGATGTGGAATGGGGGACCGTTAACCTGCGGCTAATCAATGTGTATTGCCCTACTGACGTAGGAGGAAGGGTGGAGCTACTCAAGGCACTCTCCCCCCTATTGTTATGCAGCACAGACGTGATAGTGGGAGGGGATTTTAATTGTATCTTAGAGCACACAGACAGGCAGTCTAGCTCGCCGATAAAATTGGATTCCAGCTCACTGGCCCTGCAAAACTTAGTTCAAGACTTTAAACTCTCAGACACATATAGATGTATATATCCCACAACAGCAGGATATACATGGTCAGGGAGGAATAGCAGCTCCAGAATTGACTATTGCTTTGCCTCAGAGAGAGTGAAAGTTGTTGGGGTCACTCTTCAGCCTGTCTTCTTCTCAGATCATCAGGCTTTAGGGTGTAGAGTGGAACTCCAGGGCGGGACTGTCTTTGGCCCAGGCCTCTGGAAACTCAACACAAAACTGCTAGAGAACGAGGGGGTAGTATCCCGCTACAAGGAGAAACTATCACAGTGGCTGTCCTTGCAGTGTCTGTACGGGTCAGTAGGAGAGTGGTGGGAGGAGGTGAAGGTGAGGACAAAGGCCTTTTTCATGGCTGAGGGAAGGAAGGCTGCTGCCAGACGGAGAGGAGTGCTAGCCAGGAAACAGAGGCAGCTGCAGCGTCTCTACACGATGCTGCACAGTGGCTTCGATGTGCTCGAGGATATCGCCCTTTTAAAAAAGGACATCCGGAGCATAGCCGAAGAAAGTAGTCGAGGAGTGCTGTTAAGAAGCAGAGTGCAGTTCTTGGAAGAAAATGAGAAGTGTACTCGCTTCTTTTTCAGGAAAGTGGTAGGCTCCAAGACTGTCATGGAAAGTGTAGTTGATGAGGAGGGACGAGAGAGAACAGAGCCGAGTGCTATCCTCTCCTGCACCGAGGCCTTCTACTCAAGACTGTACAGCTCTACAGAGGTAAAGGATGAAGATATTCATTTTTTTACCTCAAAGCTAGAAAACATTTTGAGTGAAGAAGATAGGGAAGTACTTGAGAGGGATTTGACAGTAGAAGAGCTGAGACAGGCTATGGAGAGCTTACAGAAGGGGAAAACTCCGGGTGCTGACGGGCTCCCTAAAGAATTTTATTGCACCTTTTGGGATCTGCTTCAGGATCCGCTACTGCTCCTATTCGAGGAAAGCTACAAGACAGAATTGCTGCCTGACTCCTTAAGAGAAGGCACTATCTCTCTCTTGTTTAAGAAAGGAGCAAAAAATGACATAAAGAACTGGAGACCCCTCAGCCTGTTAGGCGTGGACACTAAGATCCTGTCCAAAGCCCTTTTCCTGCGCCTACAAAATGTAGTGGCCTCACTGGTAGGGAAAGAACAGACTTGTGGGATAGCAGGACGCCTGATGAGCGACAACCTGGCCTTGTTGAGGGATGTCTGTCTGTACTCTGAGGATCGCTCCCTCCCTCTGTGCATTTTAGGTGTAGACCTAGAAAAGGCCTTTGACCGCCTAAACCGGCAGTACTTAACATCGGTACTTGAGCACATGAAGTTTGGCCCCATCATGAGAAAGTGGATTAACCTGCTGTACACAGGTAGCAACAGCAGAGTCATGGTTAATGGCAATAGATCACGCACCTTTGAAGTCTGTTCAGGGGTGAGGCAGGGCTGCCCATTATCCCCCTTGTTATTCGTTTTGGCTATGGAGCCCTTAGCCTGTGCCTTGCGCCAGGATCAGGCCATTAATGGGATACCAGTGCCTGGAAGTGGGGGAGGAGAGGTAAAGACATCTCTATACATGGATGACGTCACCCTGCTCCTCTCTGACAATGCCTCAATTAGCAGAGCTCTGCAGTGCTGTGATCGGTTCTCTTTGGCTTCCTCCGCAAAAATTAACACATCTAAGAGTGAGATTTTTTATCAGAACTGGAGGGAGCCAAAAGAAGGACATGATCTCAGGCTGCAAGAGAAGAGAATCAAGGTCCTGGGGGTGTATTTTGGAGAAGAGATGGGAACAGTAAATTGGCAGAACAAATTGCCAATCTTAAACAAAAAACTGATGCAATGGAAGGACCGAGACCTCACCATGACAGGGAAGGTGCTGGTCATCAAAGCTGAGCTCTTGCCTGTCTTGAATTTTCTGGCTTCTACCTTCCCAATCCCACACCGTGTTGCGGCGGTGCTGAGGAGATTGATGTTTCAATTTCTATGGGGTGGGAAGCAGGAAAGACTCAGAAGGGAAATAATGTACAGGCCGCTACCCTCAGGGGGGAAGTCTGTCCCAGATATTGCTACGAAGCTGCTGTGCATTTTCCTGGCCTCTGTGCTGAGAGGCTTTGCAACAGCACCTGCAGCGCGTACCTGGACTTATTTTTCCAGGCTCTGGGTAGGTAGGGAGGTGTTCAGAGTGTGGGGTGTCAGACCCAAGCTGGACGTCCCACTCTCTGACACATGCCCTGCAATTTATGGGACAGTTAAAAGTTTTCTAAGATCTCACCCAATTGGCCATATTCCCCTCCGAGATGTCAGCGTCCAAAAACTGGAAGATTTCGTAGCACCCCAGAACAATAGGCAGACCCCTGTGGGCATTTTAACATCAGCCCAAACAAGGAAGGTGTGGAAACACACATCCTCTAAATTTCTGTGCAACATTCACAGAGATTTAGCCTGGAGTGTCGTCCACCAGTGCTTACCGGTACGAACTTTCTTGTACCGTAGGGGCCTCACCCCCAGCCCTCGCTGCGTTAGGGTGGGCTGCGGCGAGGAGGAGACTGTGACCCACCTCCTGTGGTCCTGCTTTTTTGCTAAGGCCTTCTGGGCACAGTTTGAAGATTGGTTGCAGGCTCTCTCGCCCCAATTTACCCTGACCGCTGCTTTCATCATATACGGCATCTCTCCTGTCAAGCTTCCTCCTGACGTGTTTGACAGGATCTGGGCCGTGGTGAACAGTGGGAAAGACGCCCTGTGGAGAGTGAGGAACATGGGGCTGTTCAAAGGCATCGAGGTCCCAGTCAAGGCAGCAGGTAGCCTGGCCCTGTTCATCACCCGAGAGAACTATTACCTCAGAGATCTGTGGAGAGAAGGGAGGGAGGAAGCAGAAAATCTGTGGGAAATAGAGGGCATTGGACAGTATCTCAAGAAACTGTGAAAAACATTATCATGTTTAAGTAAAGAATGTGATTTGCACCAGAAAAAAAGAAATTGTTGCTATGTAACTGGTTCCGTGTCAAAATGTAATGAGATGTGATCATATATACTGTTTTAAGTATGTATATTAATGTAAAGCTTTCTGATTTGTGATTTCCTGTATTTTTTTGTGAAAAGAAAATAAAGTTCTTAAAAATCGAAATCGCCTTTTACTAAAGATTTCCGTGGAGAGGAACAATATGAGATCCAACCAATTTTTTGATCGCCCTGCCTTGCGGTGGGGTCTCCTGATATTGTGAAAAACAAATTCAAGTAAATATAGTTAAGTTTAACATGATGATGTTTGATAGCTATCGAATAGCTTCATGATGCTTCTTTCTAGGTAATAGTTGAAACAGACCGTTGTTCAGGAAAAAATACTGAAACTGTGTTTTAAATTGTTTTCTGAGCTTGTGTCGCCCCCTGGCTGCTCCAGCCGGTACGAGCTGGAAGACTCGGAGTGTCTCGAAGGTGAGGAAGAAGAAGAGATTTCAGGGAGACAGGTTCTACGTCTTACTGAGCAACAGCGCCTTCCTCGGACTGACGATCACTTCACCTGGCCCTGAGGACGCTGAAGGAGCAGGCGAGCAGGGAGTCCTACTGCAACATCACCCGCCAATCAAAATCTGGCTACAAACATCTGAGCGTGTCATCCACCCCCTCCACCTGTATGACAGTGAAGTGTGGGATCCACTCACACCAGGATTACATAAAAGGGGGATGAACACCCCACAGAAACTCTGTGTAAAAACACCCTCTCAATTCAATTCAAGGTGCTTTATTAGCATGACCGATGGGTACAATCAGTGTTGCCAAAGCAAATAAAAATAATAAAATTAACATGGAACAAGACAAAAAATAGAAGTAAAATAAAATCTACAGACATGTTACAGACATTTACAACAAAGACATATTATAAAATATTGACACCCTCCATGTACAAGCCGTGATATCGAAGTTCACACAAACCTGACGTGACCACAGCCTGGTGTCTCCAATAGTGGGCAGCTCAGAGAGACATCCGTCCATCAGTACCTGGGGCATAGCCAGGAATTGATTTCTGGGTGGGCCTGTGCTCTAACTGACTGTCCTGCCAGCATAGGGGCACCCCTCCAATTTACAATGCAATCCTCCAGCGGTATAATTAAACAGCAGAATTAGCGGAACCTTATATATACTGTCACTCACTCACACACAGGTTAAGCAACAATTACCTAGGCTGCCGAACACGACAGTGCCACGGCTGACACGCACAAAAAAACAATCAGTGCCTACCTCTGTTGTGAGGTTTTGGTCTTCTAGACCAGACGCAGGCATCGGGGCTTGGAATTGAATATGGCGATAATCTCCTCACTGTCTAGAGAGTCTGCAAATTCCCGTTCAAATGACAGCTAGTTTGCAAAAGTCTCTCATATGAGGACTTTGTCTTTAGCTGAAGAAAAGCTGCAAGAGCTCATTTTCACCTGTTGCTTGTAACAGTTCTAAGTATTTCGTATGCCTGCTTTTAGATTGTTCAGTAGTTTTACGAGTTACTCTGAAGTTAAGATTTTATTGCAAAACGCAAGATTCCAAATCTGTCCGAAATATTATTTAAAATACCAGGCAAGGGCTTACCTTGAGCTCCGTGAAGTTGTCCCCCCTACAGACAACACAAACTATTAAACCCACCTCATTCGTTAGTGCTACTTGTGCCGTTGAAAGTAGCGTTTGTGCTGCTTTCGTTCCCGAGATATAGCGCCTTGTGTTTCCGGTGATCATGTGACCATGCACGGTGACTTTGACCTCCAGTGACCGGGTCTGCCGAGTTCAAGCGTCTGTTACCGGTGCGAGAGTAACAGTCTGCAATTGTGTTCCTCTGTTTGCCCGGGTGGGGGGCGGCGGTGGATTTTGCATTTGATATCAGTCTTTTGTGCGTTTCTGTGAGCAGGAAAGTTAAGTTTGTCACGAATATCACATACCCTAATCAGAAGAGTTGCGGGTGTAGTCTCAAAAAGCGAACACTAGCAAACATTTACATGTTCTAACAAGAGGCTTAAACGAGCACGTCTTAATACTTCGTAGCAGTGTGCTTTTTTAAACATCAATGATCAGTTTCTCACTGTCTCCTTAAACACGCGCACCAAGGACGTGTTACGATTCACGTGCAGTCTGCAATGTAAAGACTCAGACATGTTTGCTTGTCCTGCTCCGTGAAGTTGCCCACCCGCCCTTCGAACAGCACAAACGACGAAACTCACCGCAATCGTTAGTGCCGGTTTGTGTCGCTGTAAATAGCGTTTGTGCCGCTTTTGTTTCCGGGATATAGCGCTATGTTTTATCGCCTTGTAGACTATCTACAAGGAAGTTTACAGGTACCAACAAACTCGGTACTTGAACTCCCGATTGTGATGAAAACAATGGGGGCAATTTGTTTTCCGAGTCTGTCTGGTCGGGTGGGGTATATATTTCAATATAGCGCCTTCTTTTCCTGGCTGTGACGTCAATCTGTGACGTACAAAACAGCAAAGTCACGACCACCAGATCTTTCAGTTGTGATATTTGGATCAGTTGACCCCAGACTCAGCCTTTACGCGAATAAACAGTCTTACATTTAGGGAGGAGTTACTATGAGTTCATTGGGTTAGGAGTTTTCTTTAAATTTTTAACCATGTTCTCGAAAATGTTTTTCTTGTGTACTCTTTTCATTGGTGACGAGACACCAGTTTCCAAATTACCGCTGGTACAACACGAGAGCCCATATTCAGGTATTAGTTCCAAGATCGATATAATTTAACAATAAAAAACAAAATTGAAAGCACGAGCATAATAATATAAAGATCAAAGACTTTACATTTCTATTCATTTTTGAAGTACAAAGTAGGAGGTGTTTCCCCTACCTTAAATATAAAAAAATTAAAATACCATATATTTATTACACAAAGCAGCGGAGACAGTTCTATTGTAAATAAAAAATGTATTTATTTCGGAGAGTACGGGACATTGCGAATCAATAAAGACGTTAAAAAATAAGCCGATGTAGTTATTTTGCAAATAGGTAAAGCATTGTAAAAATAGATTCTCATTGACAGTAAACAAGCCGATCCACCTGGCGCTGCTCGCTTGAACAGCTCTCAGACCCGTGATTGGCTAAACCCCCGAACAGCTCGGGCCGCGATTGGGTGAAGAGTGAGAATCGACACTCTGATTGGGTACAGCGCCACAGCGGAAGTTCCGAGAACATGTAGATACACAGGTGATGGACGTTCTTCTTGGTCCAAATACTGTAGCCCCGGTTAACCGTGTGTGCTGTATGAGCATGCTGGATATACAGTAACACATTCATTTTAAGAGAAGTCGCACTGAGGTCAAAACTGAATAGCAGACAAAGAGTGTCATGACATCCACAACGCTTTCACGACTCCGATAGCATGTCACGATAGGAGTGCGCGCAACACGATCACATCGCGATATCCAATGCGACTGGCGCACTGTCATGGCTCCACTGTCGCGACATTAAGTCCATATATTGCGATATGGCGTACCCCCCGACAAAACGCCCACCCCCATGTCGCGACACGGAGTTCACATATCGTGATATGACAAATGTCATTGGCGCCCATGTCGTGACATGAAGCCCGCATATCGCGATATGACATACCCCGGCAAAAATGCCCCGCCTCCATGTCGCGACACGAAGCCCATATATCGCGATATGACATACCCCGGCAAAATGCCCCGCCCCCATGTCGCGACATGAAAGCCCCTATATCGCGAAATGACAGAAACTGTCACGCCCATGTCGCGACATGAAGCCCCATATATCGCGATATGACATTCCCCAACAAAATGCCCCGCTCCCATGTCGGGACATGGAGCCATATGTTGCGATAGGACATGATATGCTGATCCCATGTCGGGACACAAAGTCCATATATATAAGGAAAACGTGCCTTGATCTTTTATCTTGATCTTACATTGATTACAATTGATCTTACAATATCGGTAATTTTACATACATTACAACCACAGGTTTATGTCATAGATGGTTAACTTGTTGGTATGCATCATGTTTTAGTATTATTTACATCTAAGGAGGCTCATATGTTTATCGATATTGATTGTCTTTAAAATGTTAAGGGTACGAGCTAAACTGTAACAGACGCTTGAACTCGGCAGACGGGGTCACTGGAGGTCAAAGTCACCGTGCATGGTCACGTGATCACCGGAAACTCAAGGCTCTGTATCTCGGGAACGAAACCAGCACAAACGGTACTTTCAACGGCACAAACCGGCACAAACGTAGCACTAATGAAAGAAGTGGGTTTCGTCGTTTGTGCTGTCTGTAGGGAGCCAACTTCACGGAGCCTTTAATTTGCCTTTAAATATTCAGCGGTTGGAGTAAATGCATCGACCCAACGGTAATATCGAGTGAGGCGTCATGAGAATAAAAACTGCGAAGGTATTAAAATATTAAGATCTTGTTTGATCCTTCATGATGCTTTTAAACTTGTATGAAACCCACGAAATTAGTATTCTGTTTTCGATGCCAAAAGACACCTAATTTAGAAATTTGTGACTTCCCACAAGACTTAAACACTGAATTGTTATAGTCGCATTAGAGTGCTAACCAATTCATCCTTTAATTGCAAGAATGGTCTGCTAATAAAAGCGTCAAATACATACTTTGGATGTATTTTAACTCTGTAAAGTCGTTCACTTGTTATATTTATTTATACTTATATTTATTATCTTTATGTTATTCATGCATTCCGAAACTTGTAACATCTCATGTGTCTTGTTTGTTTCGGGACAGCTCTGGTCATCTACAGGCGGCTTTTTGAAAAACGTAGATATACGCATTTGTTTTGGCTAATAAATATACATGTTAGCTAATAAACCAAAGACTTAGCGGTAGATAGCCCTAAGAGGGTCTGACGACAACGATAGCCAATTAGGCCACGGCTACGGCCCCATAATTAGTAAATGGATTAACGTGCTGTACACACGTAGCAACAGTAAGAAAATGGTAAATGGCTATAGGTAACGCCCCTCTGAACTCTGTTCAGGGGTGAGGCAGGGCTGCCCACTATCCCCCTTGTTATTCATGTTAGTTATGGAGCCCTTAGCCTGTGCCTTGCACCATTAAAACTGTACTTGATTGTAGTTTTACTATTTGATAATCATAGTATTAGTTTGCACTGTTTGCTCTCTTCGTGTGCTTCTGCACAGTTAGTTTAACAGATATGGGTGCTGTGCCACTGGTACCATACTGTTGTTTACACTGTTATTGCTATTGCATTTACTGCCTATTGTCGTCTGCTGTTCTATATATTTATAAACACTGCACCCGAGGGACTAATGAGAAACACTTTTTTATTATACTATGCACCTGTGTAAGTATAATGACAAATAAAGCTGAATTGAATTAAAGGGATACCAGTGCCTGGAAGTGGGGGAGGAGGGGTAAAGACGTCCCTGTACCGGGATGACGTCACTCTCCTCCTCTCTGACCACATCTCAGTGCTGTGATCAGTTCTCTTTGGCTTCCTCTGCAAAGATGAATAAACCCAAGAGTGAGATTTTATCAGAACTGGAAGAAGCCAAAAGAAGAACATGATCTCAGGCTGCAAGGGAAGGGAATTAAGGTCCCTATTACTCAAGATTTCCATGGAGGGGAACAGTATATGTTTAAATTAATTTTTTGATGGCCTTGCCTTATGGTGGAGCTTATTTGCATTGCGAAGTATGTTTTCAAATGCTACTTAATAAATCCTTTTTGTATGTATCTGATGTACGTTTAGGAAATTCGCTAGTTTGTTTTAGCCAGACTAAGGTTCCCCGTCATCTATTCTGTTCATGTTCTCACTCAATCTTCCTGAGCGACCTGGAATAAAAGCTCAACATGCAGGAGTAACACCAGTAACATTTTGGGAATGAAACTGCTGAGAGTTCTGCAGCGAAGACCACTCATCTTCAGTGGAGGTGGAGGTCATGAAGTTAAAGCACAGTTATGTCTTTTTTTAAAAGGGAAATTAAACCACAGCATCCAGTTCGCCCCAGCAGGCTGGCAGGAGAGGGTCAGAGGGATGACTCATAGTCACCACTGCCCTACAGCAGCTGCTGGTGGTGGCGAGAGCGCAGGAACGAAAGAGGGCATTTCGTTATAGTTATGAGCTCACAGTTAATTGCTACGTTCACTGGCAGTCCTAGTGATTACAGTTATAAACACCTGTACTCTGCCCACGGTGCTCACTCCTCCAGGAAACCAGAGCTATTTTGTCCCCGACGGTGTGGCCCTACTCCTGAGCGGGCCTGTGCAGATGTATCCCTGCAACATCGACGAAGGCTTTGAAAACAACAGACCTCAAGAATCGACAACTGTGCATGAAACACAAGCACAGGGTCTTGGTGCAGGATCGCGAGAGTTAACCAAGCAACAACGACACGTTGAGGTCTCACCGACTGCAGACAACACAGCCGGGTCCAGCGGTTCCGCTTTATTATGGTAACAAAACACAATTCGTATTTACATTCGAGTGAAAGAGAAAACAAACAATACAAATACGGGGCAGCCTTCTTCCTCTCTGCTGGAATGGGGGCGGGGGCTGGGGGAGAAGGAGAGGGAGTTTCAGTCCACGTACTTCCCCAGGATATCTCCATCACGGAACAGGAAGTAATCCTGAAAACAGAAACACACATTCCAGTGAGCGCGCCGCCCAGAGACTCGGCCCCTGACCTCCTCCCAGGACTGCAGCTGCGCGGGGACACACCTTGTCATCCAGCGTCACTTTCGTACCCCCGTACTCGGGCAGCAGGACCTTCTCCCCCACCTTGACGCCGACCGGCTGCAGCTGACCACTCTGTTGGCCAGAGAGAGAGAGAGAGACGGACAGACGCTGACTTTATGTTCGCTCGGTGTCCACACGGCCTGCTGCGGACTCCTCTCGGGATTAAAATCAGAAAGGCAGGGGAGTATCGGCATCTCCAGCCCACTCTGTTGCACTGATGCACAGGCAGATAGACCGCTTTAGAGCTTAACACACGAGGGCATCCAGCCTGCAGTCCCTCAGGCTACCTTCAGATCTCCGCCCATCTCCAAAAGCTCAAGACCCAGCCGTAGTTCACCTCTTCAAGCTGTCCAAGATTTAAAGAGGCCTAGGAAACCGGTCATCTAGTACACCTCAAGAACTGTACCCCCCCCCAATCTCGTCTATTAGAACCCAGCTGCGACACATTTTAACACTGCGACAGGTGCCCTGTAACAGAGGGGGTGGCGTCAGTGGTGCACAACAGCGTGAGCTGCAGCATGCCTCTTCCCCACATCCCATAATGCCCTGGGGCCCCTCCTGTAGACAAGTGCCTGCTGGGAATTAGGAATGTACATAAAAAAACACACTTAAAAAAATGTGAGTTTACTCAACTGGTTGTAAACACAAAATACCTAACAATTTGATTAAAAGGTCACCCAGTATGTCATTTTTCCCTCTGTCTTTTTCTTTTGACATAAAAAAAAAGCAGTTTATCCTTCTGAAGCGAAGCAGCGCTACTTTCATGCGTGCGGACCGGGACCGCCCCAGCAGGACCCCCGAAATCACCTTGTTGACACTCCCGGGCCCCACCGCCACCACGGTGGCCTGCAGCACCTTCCCCTGCGACTTCTCGGGCAGCATGATCCCGCCCTTGGAGACGGTCTCCGCGGCCAAGCGCTCCACCAGCACGCGGTCAAACATCGGGAGGAACTTCCTGAACGCCTGAGGGTCCGAGAGAGAGGGGGGGGAGAGATGAGACGAGCGCCATTCCCAGAAATAACACATCCAATCGCAGAATTCCCACTCCCACAGGAATCAGAAAAGGGAAGAAACTCAAGAGAGCTGCAACACAGTGTGTGATCTGCTGACATTGAGCCTGTCTCTCAATAATAATAATAATAATAATAATAATAATAATAATAATAATAATAATACAGTGTGTGATCTCCTGTCCCAGCCTGAGGACAGACAGTCTCTCAATAAAGTTTTATGTTTAATGCAAATGTCCAATAATTCATGTCTGTAAATGTTATGTTAATTGTATCTGGTTTGGCAACACTAATTCACTGGT
Organism: Lepisosteus platostomus; assembly: GCF_059453375.1. Taxonomy (NCBI): domain Eukaryota; kingdom Metazoa; phylum Chordata; class Actinopteri; order Semionotiformes; family Lepisosteidae; genus Lepisosteus; species Lepisosteus platostomus. The sequence continues at coordinate 34,920,119 of NC_142624.1, forward strand.
CACACCACTGATGCCCTGCGACTCCGAGAGAGAAGAGAGGCAGGAGAGAGAGCATCCTCGTCCCGAGTGGGAAAGCAACGAGCGCAGGCCACTCTGACCCCAAGGGCGGAAGTCCTGCTGTCCTGCCACCAGGGGGCAGAGCACACTCCCTCTCCCCCAGAGGCCCAGGGCATGGAGGGAAGTCCTGCACGTGTTCACACCTTTACTTCACTGCGAGCGGTACATCTGGGTGGCGAAGCAGAGAGATGCCCAGGAGGAGGAGCAGAAACATCGAGTTGCTCAGCTACTCCTCCGAAGGTGCCGACGCAGAGGTGTGAACAACAGGTTAAAAACGAGGATGAAACCACGATCTGGGCATCACGGGTGCCGAGACCCGCGACAACAACAGCTTTGTCACTCGCGATGAGTCGGCAGAAGGAGCCGAGGAATTCGGGAGCAAAGACAGGGGAAGGAGCCGGCTGAGGAATGTCGCAGAGCGCCCGAGGTCTCGCAGCTCAGACAGATAAAGCGGCGTGTGATCAGGGATCCACGAGGTCCTGTCCCTGGCCCGCGCGGAGGAGGAGGAGGAGGGCTGTGCGCGCGACCTTGGATCAAGGTCACTTCAAGGGCACGGACAACAGCGGAGCAGGGGGGAGGGGCGCCCCGTTTGCCAACAGCCTGTGAGCTCTGTAGGGAATTAATTCCCAACGCGTGGTCAAGGCAGCCAGACAGGAAGCATCGTTAATGATTGCCGTCAGCAGAGCACAGGGCAGGGAACATTGATCCTGCCAGAGACACGGGCCTCCCCCTCCTCTCCTGCACACTAGCACCTCATCCCAGAAGTGCAATGGGGTCACCAAGGCGACATGCACCTTCAGATGCAAATTGCACCACTGGAACTGGCAAGTCGTGTTTTAGTACAATCACAGGTTTTAAAAATGTCCACCCAGAAAGTTCTGCTCCTCTCCGGGGGGGTGTTAAGACTTTAAGCCCAGCCTCAGACTTTCTGTGCTGCGTGAGAGCACATCTGGTTAACTAATTACTTGATTGAAGAGATCATCGTAACTCCCTGTAACTACTGGAGACTGGGAAGGCTTCAATTAAAGGCTTAGATGTGCGACTATCTCGGAAAGAGCAGGGAGGTCACTTCCGAAACGAGCGGGACCTCCAAAACGCCGAGTTCACGTTTCATATCTGCCCCGGATGTGATTGAAGATAAACCGGAGCCACAGTTTGTTCTTCCGTGTAGCAACTTGCGTGATTACAAGGGCACGCGTGCCGAGCCGGCTGACACACGTACGGCAGCTATCAAGAAGACTTTTAAACACAAGCATTTACAAAGAATTAACCAAAAAAACGTATTTATTCACAAAATTAAGTTCCCTTTTTTAAAAATTGTGTTCTTAAAGCCATCTTTGAGAGCAACACTTCTATTTAGACGTCTGTCGATGGTCTACGGGGTTAACACATGCATGCGTTTTACAGGGACGTAACAACTAAACGCCTCCGCCGAGGAAGCAGAGGGCGGACTTTAAAGGCCGGATTCTGTCAGGTCACCTAGGAAGGAACACGGAAAATAATCCAAAAGGAAAACGTTAATGCCAAAGGCAAGACAGCCCGCCGGGTTGCTCACTAGCACCGGTCTGAGGGCGCCGACCTTGACCCCCGGGTCTCTGTCGGTTCGGTAAAGCCCGAATTCCGTCTCCGGTGTCGCCGGACTCCCCCGCCCGCCCTTCGGCCCAGTCCGTGCGGCTGCAGGTGTTAAAAACCTGCGACCGCGCCGATCCTATCGTCAGTATGGAGCAGTATCCCCCCCTCTGCGCCCAGTGAGAGCCCGCTTTATACCAAGTGTCCAAGTGACCTGCTTTTACAGCGCTCACCAGCGTGCTGCTCAGCTTACACGGAGTAGAAAGTACTAGAGAAGGCGCATCGGAGCTTCTGATCTGGATATCTAGACATTTTAAAATGGCTCCATTGCAAGCCGCCCTACGGCACGGCCTGCGTACGGAGCAGAGAGTCTTACCATGCCGACGTGTCTCTATGAACGTTTCTACACACAGCAGCGTGGTTCCACCGCGACCCTCCTGTGTCCTGCGCTCGGGGCTTCTCCACGCGTGAGACTTAGCTTTCTCTCACACACCAGAATCGCCGCCCCACGTGAAGAAATACGGGCGCCTGACAGCGCATGCGCGCCCCCTCCGAGCCGGTTCCTCCCCCTGTCCCGGGTTCCAGAGCCTTCTGGAACCTTCCCGACACGATCCCCCGCGCGCCCTGCAGCCAGCGCGCAAACCGACAGCCGCCCCCGCCTCCTGTGAGTGCATACAGCGGAATTACTGCTTCATACACGGGTGCAATGTGTTTCAAAGCGATGCATTTGGCAGCAGAGCGTGCATCTCCGCCCCCCCCGCCATTGCATCAAAATTACACAACATTCACCTTCGACCCCTCGAACTTTTTTTCCTCCTCCAATGGCGTCCGAGAAGTTTCTGGAAATCGCCTGCCCCGGAACGAGCATGGAGGTTCCCCCCCCTGGCGCGCTCTATCCCACCTGCGTTTAAAGTAACGTTCCCGGAGCCGTGTAACGCGACGGACGGGCGGGCCCCAGTGAGGTGTGTGTGTGTGTGTGTGTGTGTGTGTGTGTGGGGGGGGTCTTCACCGCCACAGTCTTGCGCGCCCCCCCCCAGCGGGGCGAGTGTGTGCAGTTATACAGGTTTCGGGGCGGCCCCCAAGCGTTACCCGGATGGAGATGCCCATGTGCGCCGCTCAGAGGCCGGAGAGGAGGCGCTTTTAGGCAGCAGCGCAGCTCGCCGTCTTATTTCTTCTGGCAGAGCCCACTGCGCGGCGGTCGTCTGTTCCCTCCTGACCTCATCCCATCCACCCCGACAGTAAGTACCCGGGCTCCCCTTCCTCGCTCGCTCGCCGCTGGAGCACGGTTCCGCACGCCGCTCCTGGGGAGCCTGTCCTGTCTCTGCCGTGACGGAGCGGAGCGCTGCAGCTCGGTTCGAGCCGACTGAAGGCGGCGGGCGGGCGTGCGTGCGTGCCTGCTCGCGTGTCTGCAGCGGTGGCTCGCTCGGCTGTGGCCGTGAACGTCCTCATTTCGTGTGGGCCTGCCCTTGGCCGCTTCGGGTGTAACTCGTCCGCTTTTCTGTGCCTATTTGTGTTTTCCACTTTACACCCCGAGGTGAGGGATTGGGGGTGGCTCGTTTGTCCTTCTGTAGTTTTCCGGCTGGACTGGACATGAATGATGGGCGCTTGCATCTGTAACGGACGCTGTGGAGGGGGGAGAGATTCTGCTGCCTGCCCGCTGCTGCGCTGCACATCTCGAATATCGCCCAGCACGGCGTTAAGCGCCTGCCGCGTGAAACGGGCGAGCCGAGCGGTTCTGCGGAACCGTGTAGTGCTGTGAGAGCTCCAGTCTGTTCTCGCCAGCTTCTGACTGAACCTCGCCATCCCAGTCAGAGACGGCTACGTCTCTACTGCTAGAAGGATAATGAACTGCATGTATTCGGAGAGGTCGGGGGGTTTTATGTTGGAATTAACGTTTTCAAAGATTGCGCTTTGTTAAGGAGGTTATTGCACTCTTCTCATTAAGACAGTCAGATTTGGGTCAACTTAAAAACTCATCACTGGATAGTGATTAGTCGTAAGCTCTGCTACGTCTTGCCAGACAGTCCAGATAGTAGCTTCCACCGCGAGCAGGGATGTCCTCGTGAGCGGGGGGCGCCGTGTGCTAACGTGCGGCGCGCGCCGATGAAGCTCCGTTCTAGCGAGCTCCGCGTGCGCCGCTGCGCACCGGCACGCTCTCGACGCAGCCACGGCTTTGACCTTGTGGTGCGTGACCCCCGCACGCACGCACGCACGCACGCGGGCGGAAGGACGGACCTTCATGCCGAAAAGACGCCGTGAAAGATTAGGCGCTGTCACAAGACTGAGGGGTGGTTTGTAGTGGGTTTACTTGAAGTGGATTTGATTGTTGTTTTTTTTTGGCTTCTTGTCTGTAAACAGTTAGGACCCCCCCCACGGTCTTTATAAAGAACAGTTCTGCGTTCCGAGCCGCCCTTTCCCCCACATCGACTTTTAGCTTTTAAAATTACACCTGCTGAAAGTGTAATTACACAGTAAAATAAGAGGGCGTCGGGTCTGTCCTGTCGCAGGAGGCGCTCAAGGTGTCGTGGTTGAGTAATCTGCGGCCCGCTTCGAGCCTATTACCCCGGTCGTGCGTTTACAGTGCATTGGCCTTGTGTGCCTTCACGGTTAAGAGCTCCGATAATCCGGCAGTCTCCACACAGCTGTCTAATCGGCACAGATTCCCTTCTCCCGGCGGTGGGTTTTCGAGGGAAGGCCGTGTCCTTACAGGTACGACCTTGGCCCTGCGTGTCCGGGGTGTCAGTGCTGAAGCAGGCCCCTGCGCTCGCTGGAGCCGCTCAGGCTGTGTTGCCATGGAGACAGGCCGGGCAGGGTGAGCTTGCAGTGCAGCCCCGCGCCGTGGCAGAAGTGGGGTGAGCGTGCGCGTCACGGGGTACACAGCTGGGGTCTGGAGCCGGAACGGGTCCAGGCCGAGGCCCCACCGTTGCTCCTTGGAAAGCAAGATCCGCGGGATCGCCGTCTGTCCGCCGCTCAGGCCTGTCTCTGCTGCACCCCTGCAGGAAATGCTGCGCTTGCCCACCGTGATGAGACGGATGCGCCCGGCGTGCCGAGCGCTGGCGCCCCACCTGACGCGCTGCTACGCCAAGGAAGTGAAGTTCGGCGCCGACGCCCGCGCCCTCATGCTGCAGGGCGTCGACCTGCTGGCTGATGCCGTCGCCGTCACCATGGGGCCCAAGGTAGGGGTCGGAAGAGGAGAGGGGGCGGGTAGGACACCTGGTGGGAGAGGGGGGGGGGGTAGGACACCTTGTGGGGGGGGCAGGGAGAGGAGCAGGGGGTGGGGACACCTGGCAGGAGAGGGGTCGGAAGAGGAGAGGAGGAGGGGGTGGGACACCTTGTGGGGGGGGCAGGGAGAGGAGCAGGGGGTGGGGACACCTGGCAGGAGAGGGGTCGGAAGAGGAGACGAGGAGGGGGTGGGACACCTGGTGTGTGTGTGTGTGGAATACGCATTGTTTGGCAGCGACGCAAGTACACGTTTGTGTGCAGCAGGAAATGTGTAGCGGTGGGTTGTTTGTGTATGGATTGTGGGTTTGAAGCATGTTGTGCAGAGCTGGATGCCTGAGGCCTGAGATTCTGTCCTGGTTCGAGCGCCTTGTGCCTTCGTGCAGGGTCGCACGGTCATCATCGAGCAGAGCTGGGGGAGCCCCAAGGTCACCAAGGACGGGGTGACGGTGGCCAAAAGCATCGACCTGAAGGACAAGTACAAGAACATCGGCGCCAAGCTGGTGCAGGACGTTGCCAACAACACCAACGAGGAGGCCGGCGACGGCACCACCACCGCCACCGTGCTGGCCCGCGCCATCGCCAAGGAGGGCTTCGACACCATCAGCAAAGGCGCCAACCCCGTGGAGATCCGGCGCGGGGTCATGCTGGCCGTGGACACGGTCATCACCGAGCTCAAGAAGCTCTCCAAGCCCGTCACCACGCCCGAGGAGATCGCCCAGGTAAGGCCTTGCGTGAGGGAAGGGGTGCGCCTCGTTGCCCCCAGGGTAAAAGGGAGGGGTACCCCGCTTGACGGCCCTCTCTCTCTTTCCTGGCCTTCTTTCAGGTGGCCACCATCTCTGCCAACGGGGACAGCGAGATCGGCAACATCATCTCCGACGCCATGAAGAAAGTGGGTCGCAAGGGGGTCATCACCGTCAAGGTGGGTTGCAGGGGGCTTGTTTTGTAGGGGGCGGTGGGGCGGGGCATCACTCTGAGCTCCATGCCCGGGTTCGATCCAAGTAAAGAGTGTCCATTAGGAACTGTCCAGTGGGAACTGAACTGGCCACAGCACTGGCCATTGGAAAGAATGATGCTCTCAATCCAGATGTGGAGAGCGACAGCGTGTTGCTCAGTTGTTCACCTTCCCCTGAAGTGTAAGAGTTGATGTATTAAAGAGCCTGGAAATCCTGCAGGAATAGGCAGAGGAAGAGTAGCGGATGGGGGTAGTTCGACAGCAGTGTTCCTGGCTTCTGCATTGCTGTTGCTCTAAAGGAGCTGGTGAAGTGAGACGGGGGGGGGGGGAGGTGACTGCTTTTCCACTAGCCCGTGGCTCTCGAGTTGGGAGAAGTGCTCCGGGAATCCGTGTCTAGTGATCTGGGAAGCAGCCTGTCGCAGGTCTTTCCTGGGAGAGAGGTGTGTGAGCTGTGTGGTGGGTCCGGTGTGCCGGCTGATGCCGTGTTCTTGGATGTGTGTTTTCAGGATGGTAAGACTCTGCACGACGAGCTGGAGATCATTGAGGGTCTGAAGTTCGACCGTGGGTACATCTCCCCGTACTTCATCAACACTGCCAAAGGTGAGGGCGCTCTGCCAGGCCCCGGCGTCCCTGTCCCCGCCACACTTCCTCTCTGCAAGGTGGCTTCTGTTTGAGAACTGTAAACTGTTTGTTTTGGGCTGTTTTCTCTTTCCTCGTGGCCTTTCTTTTGAGCGTCTTTCGTAATAGTAAGTAGAAACGAAACGGGAGTCATCGGGGAGCCCATCCGCACAGCGACAGACACGCTCGTGTGTGTTCTTATCAATGTCCTGTCTCTCTGCCCCCCCAGGTCAGAAGTGCGAGTTCCAGGATGCCTATCTCCTCCTCAGTGAGAAGAAGATCTCCAGTGTCCAGTCCATCGTCCCGGCTCTCGAGATCGCCAACCAGCACCGCAAGCCCCTGGTCATCGTGGCCGAGGATGTGGACGGGGAGGCTCTCAGCACGCTGGTGCTCAACAGGTCCGTCTGTCCGCCCCTCTCTTGCTCCCGAGTGTCGGTCTCTCGGGTCGTTAGGGCTCCCACTGGGCTGTCGGGGGTCACCGCAGACTCACGGTGTGATCTTTCTCCCAGGCTCAAGGTGGGGCTGCAGGTGGTGGCAGTGAAGGCTCCTGGGTTCGGAGACAACAGGAAGAACCAGCTGCAGGACATGGCCATCGCCACCGGGGGCACTGTGAGTATCCCACCCAGGCCCCTCCTCCTTTCTTGGTCAGGCTGTCTGTTCTCTCCCAGAATCCTTTGTGCTCACACATTCAATGTAATTCTGCGGATTCTCTCTTCTTTGACCATCACGTCTGCCTTCTGATTTCTCATCTCTCTGCACTTTACTCCTTCTCTCAGTCAGAGTATCTCTGCAACCTTCTTTTTACTGTTGACTTGGTGTTTGTGTCCGGAAGTGTCCACCCAGTTCCTTCAGTACTGTAGTGAAGAGACTGTAACTTCTTCATTCCTGTTTCCCTCTCCCTCTCCCTCCAGGTGTTCGGGGACGAAGCCCTGGGGCTGGCGCTGGAGGACATCCAGGCGCACGACTTCGGCAAGGTGGGGGAGGTGTTGGTGACGAAGGATGACACGATGCTGCTGAAGGGGAAGGGCGACAAGGCCGCCATCGAGAAGCGCGTGCAGGAGATCGTGGAGCAGCTGGAGGTCACCAGCAGCGACTACGAGAAGGAGAAGCTGAACGAGAGGCTGGCCAAGCTGTCCGACGGGGTGGCTGTGCTCAAGGTGAGGGGAGGAGAGAAACGAGGGGGGGGTGGGATGGGGAGTACCCCAGGAAGATGGGGGGGGGCAGAGAAAGGGGGCTCGCTTCGTGGAAGATGAACATAAGTAGTACAAAGAGGGAAAAAAAAAACACAACAATACAATTGTGTAGCAAAAGAAAGACAGAGACAACGGGCAGTGTGCAAAAAACAACAGACGATGTGCAAAACAACAAAAAAAGTAACAGGTTATGTGCAAAAATATGCATCAACAGAATAAAATAAAGGGATGGAAATGATGGGGAGGGAGCTTTTGACATGTATGGTAGAGGGAGATTTTCAATGAGTGGGATTTTGGTAAGAAAGAAAGAAAGGTGAGGGGAGGAGAGAAACGAGGGGGGGGTGGGATGGGGAGTACCCCAGGGAGATGGGGGGCAGAGAAAGGGGGCTCGCTTCGTGGAACGTGAAAAGAAGAGTGGAGAATTCTGGGAGGGGGCAGGGTGTGGCGGGTGAGGGATTTTGCCAGGAGCTTTGATGGCAAACGTCTGTGTTCCCGTCGGGGCGTCAGGTTGGGGGCACGAGCGACGTGGAGGTGAACGAGAAGAAGGACCGGGTGACGGACGCCCTGAACGCCACAAGGGCGGCGGTGGAGGAGGGCATCGTGCCCGGGGGCGGCTGTGCCCTGCTGCGCTGCATCCCTGCCCTGGACGGCATCAAGCCAGTCAACGCGGACCAGAAGATCGGTGAGTGGAGAGACGCGTACAGCCCCAGCGTACTCCCCTCCTTCCCATAATCCTCCCCTTGCTTGCCAGCGCCAACCCGTCCCGCTCGCCTTTCCCCGTTCCAGGAATCGACATCGTGCGGCGGGCTCTGCGCATCCCGGCGATGACCATCGCGAAGAACGCGGGGGTGGAGGGCTCGCTGGTGGTGGAGAAGATCCTGCAGAGCGGGGCGGAGATCGGCTACGACGCCATGCTGGGGGAGTACGTCAACATGGTGGAGAAGGGCATCATCGACCCCACGAAGGTAGGCGGGTTTGTGCAGCACACTGAGCCGTGGTTCCTGGTCCAAACGGGACTGTCACAGGGTTGCTGGTCCTGGGTCCTAATGACCACACACACACACACACACACACACACACACACACACACACACACACACACACACACACCTACCTGCTGGTTTTTGTTCCAGCCAAACCCTTCGTTGAACTGTCTTCCCAGCTCTTGAAAATGTTGGATCTTTTAACTTTCACTTTGTAAGGAAAATCCTGAACTTGTGACTAGCAGCCCCCCACTTTAGATGCGCTCCATGGTTGCTGTTGGTAAAGGGCGTTTTGCATGGACGGTATGTTACCCCTCTTGCACACCCATTGCACGGCGATGACGTCGTCTCTCTGGCGCCCCCTGCAGGTGGTCCGGACGGCCCTGCTGGACGCGGCCGGGGTGGCGTCTCTGCTGTCCACAGCGGAAGCGGTCGTCACGGAGGTGCCCAAGGAGGAGAAGGAGCCCGCGATGGGCGGGGGCATGGGTGGCATGGGCGGCATGGGCGGGGGCATGTTCTAAACTGGGAACGGCCCCCTTCCTGCTTTCTGATGGACTGACTGGACTGGGGGGGGCAGTGGCCAGGGGTCGCTAGGGAGTCTGTATTCTCATACCCTGTCGCTCCCTGGCCTTCTCCCTGTCGGACGTGGTGGCCAAGAGTTTGCTGGGGAACTGTGACCCCCTCCACCCACATGCGCACCTCTGCTTTCCCACTGCTGCCCCCTGCTGGGACGAGGGGGGCTGTCGTGAGCCAGGACTGCTTCGGAAGATTGCCCCTCCAGGTCAGGTGGTCTCTTCTCCTTTCTCCCCCCCCCAGGGCTTTGCTAGTGCTGACCCAGTACAGCTCCCTGCTCCTGATCTTGTCGAATGGCCTCTGGTTGAGACTGTAGTTTCAGGCTGATCCTCTCTGTGCCCAGTAATGGCTTGTCCTCCATTGCCCATGCTGGTTCATCCTCTTCTGTAACTTTTTTTTTTTATATGTGTGTGTTTATGGAAAAAAAAATACTTGTTTTGTGCACTACTGTCCCAACTTTCCTTTGGTACTTAAAATTCACAAGTTGTCATTAAATCTCTGCTGTTTACGCGCATGGATTGAAGTATGTGTTTATCCTGTAACAGGTTGGAGAGCTGCCTTATTGAATTACTTTTGTTTGTTCAAAGCTCTGTACTGTGGAGCAGGACCCCTGAGCTGTGTGTACAGCAGGCTTCTGTGGCAGAGTAGGGGGACTGTGGGCCAAAGAGACCTCCACTGTAGAGTATCAGGGGCCCTCAGTTCTTTGCTGAAGCGAAGTTTTAACTTTCCTCTGGCCTGAGCAGTTTACCCAGAGATGATAACCCTGACCTTTTTTTGAGGGATAGGACCAGGCGTGTTGGAGCTGGGATGATCGGCTCATAGGCCTGGGCACATACAGGACAGGAAAGGCTCTTTTTGCTGAACTGCTGGGCGTGTCAGGGGTTGATAGGCATGGAACCCTGATCCGGCAGCATGTTTGTCCTGGAGGGGAGTTGAGTTGTGGCTGGGGGCAGGAGATGGGGGGGTAGGGGTTGCATGAGCTGGGGAGGCCACTGCCCTTTGTCCCAGCCTGAGCCCTGTGAGATCTTGCTCTGGGAGGGGACAGTGGAGCAGGTGTCGGAGCCCCGGTACACTCTGCCCACCTCAGTCCACTTCCTGTGCTGGGGGGCGTGTGTGGAGGAGGAGGTGGGAATCGCAGCTGAATGTTCAACTTCATGACGACAGACCGTTGGTAACTTCTTTCAACTTTTTTTTTTGGGGGTGGGGGGAGCGAGCAAGTTATGAAACTTTTTTTGTACAATAGTCAGTTTTTTTTATTTAATAAAATTCAAATAATCTGCGACAGATCCAGCTGTGTTATTTTCCTACAATGATCACCACCTGGATGTGAGAATGGATGTCCAGTGGGAAACACAACTGCAGACCAACACCTTCACAATGTTAACAGTTATGTGCTTCACCCTTCCAAACTTTTATTGTAGTTCAACCATGGTTTTTTTTTTTTTTTAGACCTTTAGATGGAACAGAGCAGCACTAGTTCCCAAACTGGGGCTGGATGCAGCTGTGCCATGTGACTAACTGGGAGAGCCCATTCAAGACAAATCTAACAAATCCTTCTTGCAGGAATAGGGGGCCTTTTCCACTTTGAGTGTATCCCCCCTGACAGCAGACCGGAGGATTGTTCCCTGCAGTTTTAAAAGTCAATGTAAAAGAATATTCTGCCTCTGAACTGTACAAACTAGGCTTAAGTTTTAGAGCAAGACTAAGATCCTGTTCACTGTACTGCTGGGGGGGAAAGGGTTGCTTCAGCTCTGAGGTTTTTTTAATGCATTGAACTTTTCCTTTTTTAAAACACATGCATTTATAAACAGGCAGAGGATTTCAGAATCGTGGAAAAGTAGATGCCACATACACCAACAAAGCCACCAGGTGTCATACAGTAGGAATCAATGCATGAGAGTAACAGATGTATGCAATAGAGCTGCCAATTAAGCAAGCAGTTACCCGATAAGAGATTTCATATCCATGATGAAGCCCTTAGCTGGGCCACACTGGATACTGCACAGCAATGGGGATGTGGAACCTACCTACCAACTGGACTAGATGTCTTGACTGGGTTGGTCCACGGTGAACTGGCCCATGATTGGTGCAAGTCCACTCCACATTCATGCTTTTGGAACATGATTTGTATAGTATGATTATCCCTGGCCAGGGTGCGGGGGATTCATGAGAATGAACTTCCAGCGGCAGTCTGCTAATGGGGTAAATTAATACAGACAGCTATGGCACTGGCAAGGACAATACTCCACGCCCTTTTCTGGGCAGCAGGGACCCTCGCAGAAAGCTACCACCTGTAAAATAGGACTAGATGGCTGCATAGGTCCAGTATGTCCCATGTGCAAGGGGCTGTTCATGCAGGGGCCTGAAGACAAGCCATCCTTCACTACAACACACAAATGAAGACAATTGGAACATTCCAGTTCTCTGGTATGAAGATGAAAGACATCTTGCTAAATAAAACTCCCATCCCAAGTTTAGTTTTAAAAGAAATGTAATTGGAAATTAAAACTTCATTACAATCCTGTGCACTCCCCTGTAGTCCAGGTAGCGCACACATACAAGCAGCCACTCATATCAGTTTACATGAATTCACATTTACAGAAGAAAATAAGGACTCTGAAACTCATGCATTATATTACATTTAAAAAATTGTATGGAGACTTTAATAGAAAAATAGTTTATTATACCATGCAACCAGAATGCATTTGTGTCTTCATCCATAACATCTTAATTACATTTAAGGTAACAGTTTGGCAACAAAACATGTCTCCCCTCCATCTCTTATCTGTGCTTTATAACTGTATATACATGTGTCTGTCCAAGAACTAAATAAATTAACAAAGGTGCCAATATACAGCCTAAGTAAAAATAAGGGAACAAGCAGGGGGGCAGAAAGGGTTTATAGAGGGGTGAGGTTTACAGTATTAAAAAATGTTGGTCTTCTACAACAACAGATGTACAGTACACAATCAGCACACCGCGTGGATCACAGAGTGGTCACTGGGGGCAGGGCGCCAACACGAGGTTTGTAAAAGACGTGTACAAGAATAAAACCAAATTCAACGTTTAAAAGAACCCTGCACACTTCAGCACGGTCACACCCGCCCCCCCCCCCCCTCCCAGCAAGGAGAACGTCAGGAATCCTCTGATCACAGCTTCAGACCCTCCCCTGTGCAGCTCGACATCCTGAGCACAACCCAGACGCCAGCGCTGACAATACCGTTGAGGCCCCAGGCTTCGACACATCCACAGACTCCAGCCAGCGTCTGTGCCCGAGCGGAACAAAAACTAATTACACCTGCCATTGTGTGGAACCACCAGACACTCAACATTCAGCAGTCAGCGTTCCCTCGGTTTCACCACACTCAACATGCAAACATGCATTGTGCAACTGTGATATCTGGTGTCCCAAACACTTACTAGAGCTTATGTAAACACAATCCTGCCTGGGGCCGAGTTCCCAGCACCTCCTCGAGAGCAGCTCTTGCTCTCCATCCACAAAGCTCTCCTTCAGCCTGCAGCACTGAAACTGTGATGAGTTACAGTCTGGCTCTCCCAGTGCTGGCGCTAGGGACCCCCACACCTGCTGGGCTTCACTTCAGCCAAGCTCTTGCCGAAAAGAGCCCTCCACTGAACGAACCTTGCTTTGCTGGAACCTCTGCAATTTGTTTCCCTCCCTCTCTGCTCAAGTATGGAAGTATGAAGTTATCACAGCAGTGTAAGAATTTTAAATGAGCAACTTCCTACAAACAGATGAAACATCTTATTGGGTAGAGCCAAACCCAGCAGGTGTGTTGGGGTGCCCAGGGCCAGTGGGGGGTCCACAGTGCCCCACCCTGCACCCTGAACATGTCAGCACTGGTCTTTAACCCTTGCCATCAGACAACACTCCAAATATCCATCACTAACTTGACTTATTTACAAATTTCGGCAGCTCAGAAAACATGAGCCGGCCCCCGCCGCCACACACCAGGGACTGGTCCACGCCTCCACCCCCTGCCCCGGCACGCCCCTCAGCGGGAGCTGTCCCGGCGGCCGGCGATCTGTGCCGACTCTGTGCAGGCGCAGGACAGCGGCACGGCGGCGGTCCCGTGGAGTGGGCGGGGACCGCGCTGCCGTGGGGCGGGCGCGAGAGGAGGGTGGACGTGTGGGGCGAATGAGGCACTTGGGCGGGGGGCTTCGGGGGAGCAGAAATGAACCCCCCACCACCCCTCCTGACTCGGGACCCGGTCCCACCGTGGCTGTCGGGACAGCGGCTGCAGACGCCTGCCTGCCCCACCCCCACCCCCCTCCGCCCCCGCGGGCGCCGGGGGGGGGGGCTACGTGTGGTGGACCTCGTGGAACATCAGCTCGCGGGGGATGGTGGTCACGGGGCCGTACAGCTTGCCGGCCCGCCGCTCGAACGCCGACACCATCTGCTTGACGACCTCGTCGAAGAAGACGGTGGCCAGCTGGGAGTGCAGCAGCGAGCGGAACTCGAAGGAGACCTGGGATGGGGGATGGGGGGGGGTTAAAGGTTAGAGGTCAAAGGGCAGCAGCATCCGCACGCTGCAGGCACCCCCTGGTCAAAGTGTCCATCTCGGCGCATCTCTTAAGTGAAAAGAGGTTGACAACCTTCATATGGGACAAGCATGACATCTTTCTGCCAAATTTGAATGCACAATTATTTACAGTTCTGTAGATATTCAAAATGATAAGACTGTGAATATGGCACGTGCAAGTGTTTGAGCGCCCCGTCAGTAAGGACTCAGTAACACCTCCACCGGCCGGTTAACCGCACTCACTGCGAAATCCAGGGTGCAGGTGCGCGGGTACCCCGGGATCCCTGGGCTGAAGCGCCACACCGTCTCCAGGTGGTTGAAGAGCTTGCCCTCGGAGCAGGACGCCTGGAAGGGTGAGCACGAGGCAGGGGCAGCTCAAGAACGCGCTCGCGACAGGCCAGCTGGGCGGCGGCTCAGGGACCCAACCTCTGACCCCTGTCCCACACACCCTACAACCTCCACTCCCTCCTCCTGCGCCAGGCGCCTCTCTTTTTGGGGCTCAAAGGCCTCTCTATAGAGCCAACTCCCAGAACATGAATCCTGTTAGGTAATACATCACAATACGCAGCAGACCCAACCCGCAGCCCTCTAAGAGTCAAACTCACAATTACAAGGCCACAGCTAGTGGGGACTGGGTTTGAGGCTCCTAGACCTAACCTTGCTTGGAATCGGGGGGGCCTTGCGTTGCCATACCTTGACCAGGTGGGGGCGCACTGTGGTGACAAGGGAGGTGTAGCGCTCCAGCACCGGGGGGAAGCCCACCTCCAGCTGGGCCTTGCAGAAGCCGGTCCTGCGGAAGATCACCTCCGAGCGCTTGCACCACGGCACGAAGTGCAGGTACTGCTCCACCCCCGCCACCACGTCATACATCTCCTGCATGGAGTACCTGGGGAGAGAGGGCAGAGCGCCGCCGTTACACAGCTGGTACCGCACACACCTGTAGACGTGCTGCCCGGCGCACACCTTATCACACTGTTAACACCTGTATGCTCACCAGCCACCTGTACACACCTTATCACACCGTTAACACCGGTACGCTCACCAGCCACCTGTACACACCTTATCACACCGTTAACACCGGTACGCTCACCAGCCACCTTCACGGCCTCGCACACACCTGTATGCTCACCAGCCACCTTAACGGCCTCGCACACACCTGTACGCTCACCAGCCACCTTAACGGCCTCGCACACACCTGTATGCTCACCAGCCACCTTAATGGCCTCGCACACACCTGTACGCTCACCAGCCACCTTAACGGCCTCGCACACACCTGTATGCTCACCAGCCACCTGTACACACCTTGTCGCACTGTTAACACCTGTACACTCACCAACCACCTTAACGGCCTCCTGCACACCGGTACACTCTCCAATCACCTTAACGGCCTCGCGCACACCTGCACGCTCACCAGCCACCTTCACGGCCTCGCACACACCGGTACGCTCACCAGCCACCTTCACGGCCTCGCACACACCGGTACGCTCACCAGCCACCTTCACGGCCTCGCACACACCTGTATGCTCACCAGCCACCTTAACTGCCTCGCACACACCTGTACGCTCACCAGCCACCTTAACGGCCTCGCACACACCTGTACGCTCACCAGCCACCTTAACGGCCTCGCACACACCTGTACGCTCACCAGCCACCTTAACGGCCTCGCACACACCTGTATGCTCACCAGCCACCTTAACGGCCTCGCACACACCTGTACGCTCACCAGCCACCTTAACGGCCTCGCACACACCTGTATGCTCACCAGCCACCTGTACACACCTTGTCGCACTGTTAACACCTGTACACTCACCAACCACCTTAACGGCCTCCTGCACACCGGTACACTCTCCAATCACCTTAACGGCCTCGCGCACACCTGCACGCTCACCAGCCACCTGTACACACCTTACCGCACCGTTAACACCTGTACACTCACCAGCCCAGCGCACGCTGTGCTAACACCTGCGCACTCACCAGCCACACCCCGGCACACTGCGGCGGGACTGCTTGACAGCACCTCAGCGCCGTGCCGCCCAGCGACGCGACTCACCCGATGATGCGCCTCTCGGAGTACTCCTTCCTCTTGTTGATGAGGGGCGCGGCCAGGTTCAGGAAGCTGCGCCTGCACGCGAGGACAGGGGGCCCGGGCGGCGGCGCCAGGAGGGGCGCCCCTCGGGTCATCAGGATGCCACAGGAGGACAGGTACCTGGACAGCAGGCAGACAGAGGAAGACCAGATCGTGCGGAGGTGAATTACCGGAGCTACCTCCAAACCCATCATCCATTCCTGGCTGAAACGCCGGGGCAATTAAAACCAGCAGCAATTTTCCCCTGCTCATTTTGCTGCCGCAGGGCTAGGACAGGCAGACTGACCCTTGCCTGCTCACCTACCGAGGAACAGTCGGTGAGCGGTCACGGGGACTGGCAGGCCACCCTCAGCCCTGCCCAGGGTTCGAGAGCTGCAGAATCACAACCGGAGCTTCCAACATCAGCCTGCTGCACCGAGAACCCCCGGCTGCTCACGGGCGAGATGCAGGGCCCTGGGTTCAAGCTGGGCATGCACAGTCAAGCCCAGAGCTATCGCCCTCCAGACTCTACAGGAGTGGAAGAGAGCAGAGCCACCCGCTTCGCGCTGGATTCCCGTGTGTATCCAGACATGGGCCAGCCTGGTCCTGAAGGGGCAGGTTCATTACTGGCTCAATAGCTTCTCCCAGCTCTGCAGAGACCTGTCGCTTTGAATTGGAAAAGCTGCAGGACCAGGACTGGATACCCCAGACGCACACCATCACATACATTATACATTCCTATTCCAGAGCCGGCATTTGAGCGCCAGCTACACAAGAGAAAACCAAGATCAGAGAGTCTGCATTATCCCTTATTATGACCTTAAAGACACATTACTGTGCCTAATTGCCTCCATATATGTATATATTCCTGCACAACCACCCATGAAGACACCTTATGTATTCTGTCCTTATAGTATTGCTCAATGCACTGAACAGTCTTCCGGGCAAATGTTGTGGTCTAACCACACTACAGCCTGTGTTTTTCCGAGTGGGTTAATATTACAATCTGACAGACCGACAGAGATAGAAAGAGACTGAGGCCAGAGACTCTCTGACGTCCACAGGACACGCGTCCGTCTGAGGGCTCTTCTGCATGTTGCCACAGATTCCCCCGACCCTTGACCTCCTGTGGAAGCAAGTGCGATTCACACAAGGGCTTTTGATTTACACAACGGGGCTCGTGCACGGGTGCCCAGAGCCCGGTGGGGTGGGCTCGTGCACGGGTGCCCAGAGCCCGGTGGGGTGGGCTCGTGCACGGGTGCCCAGAGCCCGGTGGGGTGGGCTCGTGCACGGGTGCCCAGAGCCCGGTGGGGTGGGCTCGTGCACGGGTGCCCAGAGCCCGGGTGTAACAAATACTTGTAGTCAGCTTACTGCACGTCCACCATAGTGTAAGGAAGCACTTTGTGAAACGATAAAAAAAAAAAATAGAATCGAATTTTCCATGCAGGAAAAGAAATGGAGTACAAAGAATTTCAAGCACAGGTTTATGAAGATATTAAAGTCCAAGAGAGATGGGAGATAACACTCTCAGTATACAGCTTCAAAACAATGGTGAAGCATTAAAGGCATACGGCAGCCCTCATATGTTCAGACCAGTTATTAAATCTCTGTAACAAAATGAATTCATTGATGTGATCATTTATTTACAAATTTCGAATTAAGAGCAAACAAGAACTTTCGGAAAGTACTCAAAGTCACCATGTTGTCACAAACCCCGGGACCCCCGGAGAGCTTGTGAGAATTGTGACCTGATGTGGCCCCTCCTGCTCACTAGTCACTCTGATAACGAATGAAATGTGACACACGAGTGTGTAAATACAGGCTATACAGCAGAAAGTTTCCAACACGATCTGCGTGCAGAGTTAAGAGTTAAACAGTATTTATCGACAAAACCATCTTGAAGTCAAGAGTAATATTTCTACCGAGTTAAAAAAAAAAAGATATCTTCACAAGCTTGCTTATTTCCAATGTAATAAGGCCACTTCACGTTACCAGACATTTTCCTGACTCGTTCTGAATCGCAGAACACGGCGCTGCGCATACCTGGAAATGTAGTCTGCAGGCTTTTACAAGTTAGTGTACTTTCATGGCAGTTTGAAATGCACTCATCAATGCTGATTCTTTCAAACCCCGAAATATAAAAATAATGTTGCAGTTCCCCTTTAAGCGTGCCAGAGAAAATACTGGGGATTATTGTACTCAGGTGCTTACCAGGGAGAAACTTGACAACATGCCTGAGGCCACTTCAGGCTCAGGAAAGAGTTTTATATGTATTATTTTAAAAGTTTTATACCCAGCAGTATTAAAGCACAGTATACACGTCCAGAAGCTGATGTTCTTCTACCAGCTGTATGAAAGGAAAGCAGCAATGCGATCCAGTCACTCAAGACCAGGATCATATCTCTGAACTGGCAAACTGCTCATGTACCTCTTACTTATAAAAACCAAAGACTAACTATGAATCAACAAGTCTTACCTCTGTTACATAAGGTTCTAGGGGGATGTTTGGATTGGGAACTGGTTAATGGACACAAACACAGCACAGACCAGTGATGATCATTCAATTCAGGGTTGATGTAATTAGTGGCGTACCACAGAGATCTCTACTAGGACCACTGCTGTTGATATCACTGTAGATCATTGATAGTGATGTAGTTCATCAACTAGTCAGGCTCACATAACAAAACAGGAGGATTAGCAAACACTGCAAAAGCAGCACAGGACAGCTGAGAAGATCTCGCAGAAGGACACTTCAGAATTCAGGACTGGGGGAAACACATGGCTGACCACATTCAGGGAGCAAACCGGCCAGCCATATTGTCAACGGGGATTCCCCGGATTCCTGCAAGGACTTACTGCTTGGGATCCCGGGATCACTTAGCCCCGAACGACCAAACAACCACGTTGCACCGAACGGCCCCCTCGTCTGCGACCTTTCTGTTCTTCTTAATCTACAGACATCAGACGCAGTCGCCGTTTCACCTGCGGCAGTACACCAGGCGCCGCTCCTGCTTCACAGACGGGGCACGAACCACGGCTGTCCCGAACAGCAGGATCACACCTCCCCCCCGGCTCTCGCGCTAACGATCAGCTCCTCCCTCCAGGGCACTCCCAGATCCCCGGCTCCGCTCGGCCCCTGGAATTCGCCTGCCTGATTCCCATCTCTCTGAAGCTCCCGTCGCCTCCCCACCAGCCGCCTGTCCTCACCCCCCCCCCCACACACCTCAGCCTCACACCCCACCACCACACACCTGAGGCCTGCCCCAGCCGACACCCGGGCTTTCTTCCTGCGCCCCAGCTCCGCGTGGAGCCCCTCGGCTCTCCCTGCCCCCCGGGGATGGTAAAATCGGGGCTCCCCGGATGCCTTTGACCTCTGGAGAAGACCCCCCTCTAGCTCACAGCGCCAGAAGGCCCCGTCCTGTCAGCCAGTCAGTCAGTCCCCCCAGTCCCCCAGCCCCAGTGAAGGAGAGGCCCGGAAGAGTCCCGGAGGGCCCCTGCAGCCCCCATTCCTGCTGCCCAGAGCCACGGTCCCCCCCATCGGCCCAACCGACATCACAAACGCAGTGACCCACCCGGCTGCCCCCTGGGTCACTACTGACGCACACAGGGCTGGAGAGAGCAGGTCAAGCTTGGCCACTGGCACAACACCAGGACCCCCCCAAAATTCCAAGTGCGGAGCCCCTGATCCAGGGGTGTTCCTCGCTGGTCGGGGGGAGGGGTTCTGTGCCGTTTCCGGTTCCTGGCGAACTGACCCAGCTGGTTACTGGCTACTTAACCGGACCGGTCTGTAACACCCCGGCACCGAGACTACACCCCCCGCCCCCCACACACACGGGCACCGCAGCCCTGTCGACCCGTGGGGTCCGGGGAGGGGAACCGGACCTAGGCCGAGCCTGGACCGACCGGACGGCGATATCTTGTCCCTGCAGCCGTCAGCTCTCTGCTTGACCGCAACAGAACCCCACCTTATCTCAGGCGTGTATATCTATTGATCCGGATCGTTAATCTTACAAGCGATTAAGATCGTTTAGTTAATTTTTTTTTTCCTCCACCGATTCACAGCACCGTGCTCTCCCAGAGAGATGTTCCCAGATGCGGTACTGAGAAACTATGCACGGCATTTAGCACTCTGGAGAGGGGCCTTTTTCTTAAGAAAAAAGAATGCAGTTCTGTCTTCCATATTTGCAAGTGATTATAACTGTATTGTTTGTTTGTTTCGGCCGGCGTCTGTACGCCTGAGCTGTTTTAATCGTGCAGAGGTCTTGTATAATCTCCACCCCCCCACCCGCCTCGAGAGGTGACTGCAGATTTAAAACTATTTCTCCGAAGTACTGTCCTCCAGCTACCCGGAAAAATAAAAGTTTTTCCCCCCTCCGCACAGTTAATCAAGTCAAGCGATACAGCTGTCGACTTTTAAACTATTCAACACAGGGCTAAAACTCACCGAAACGCTGCAAAGACACTCGAAATCTCAAGGAGAAGCGAGAAAATCATCTAAAAACGAAAGTGTCCCTTATGTTGCTGTTAGTACTTTATTTAATAAAACACAGTGCACAGAGTTTTCGTGAACTTAAACATCTCCATACTCCGAAGACGTCTAACAAGTGGCCATGACAAACGCAGATGTTATGCGAGTACACGTTCGTTAAAACATATGTCGGCTCTTAACAAACAAACAAAAAATATGCGAATGTGTTTTACCGTCTTGACCCCAGCAGAGTTTGAGGTCGGAAATTTTACACAGACTGCAGGAGCGAAGAAACTTTTTTTTTGGAAAAAAAAAAGGTGACACCCTACCTGACGCCATTCCTGGGTGGCCTCTCCCGGCTAGCGGCGGCCGGTAACTGATTGATACATTCGGCAACAGCTCTCCGCAGGCTCCTACAGCCTCTCGCCATTTTCGCTTTAACAAAGTGAGGCCCAGCGCAGGCGACACTTTCTGTAGCGACGGCCCGCCCCCCTTTCCGAGCACACCCTGCAGGGCCGGGGCTCTGATTGGCCCCTGGTCCGGAGCGCTGACTCGTCATTGGCGGCTCCAGCCGCCCGTCATTGGAGAGGGGGGGGGGCGCGTGTGTGTTCTGCGGTGTTTGTGTGCCCCGGCCTGTCACGAGATGCTGGATTGAGTTGCTCCGGGCGCCCTGCCTTTCTAAGTAAAGGTTATGGCTAAATTTGGGGTGAGGGCACGGGGAGTTATCTAATTGTGCGTGAAATGTGAATGTGTAAAAGTCAGTCCCCCTGCGTCAGTCGCTCAATCTTCTCTTTTTTTTTTTACATTCTTTGAATGTCAACAGGTCTTCGTTCTTATACTAATGCATGGTTTGTAAGCAGTTTCTCAAAGTGTTTTTACGGTTCATGAGAAACCATAACCACGGTTAATGGTAATAAAGGCCCCCAGTATAATTAACAATTAAGGGAAGGCGATAGGATTCAAACATTTACAAGAGATTACAATATAAAATAAGCACAATATGCTAATAAACCCCGAGTGGTTAGGTTTGGAGAGAAAAATGATTAAAACGCTATATATATATACTAATATATCTAATATATATGAGCCAGCAGCCATATCACTCTGCAACTCACAACTGGCAGCCCACTGAAGCTCAGCAGTATGAGCCTGGTCAGTACCTGGATGGGAGATCTCCTGGGAAAAACTAAGGTTGCTGCTGGAAGAGGTGTTAGTGGGGCCAGCAGGGGGCGCTCACCCTGTGGTCCATGTGGGTCCTAATGCCCCAGTATCGTGAGTGACGGGGACACTGTAAACAGGCGCCGTCCTTCGGATGAGATGTAAAACCGAGGTCCTGACTCCTTGTGGTCATTAAAAATCCCAGGGCGTTTCTCGAAAAGAGTAGAGGGGTGCCCCCTGGTGTCCTGGCCAGATTTCCCCCTGGCCTTTACCAGTCATGGCCTCCTAATAATCCCCGTCTCTGAACTGGCTCCATCACTCTGCTCTCCTCCCCACTGATATCTGATGTGTGGTGAGCGTTCTGGCGCACTATGGCTGCCGTCGCATCATCCAGGTGGGGCTGCACATTAGTGGTGGTGGAGGGGATCCCCATTACCTGTAAAGCGCTTTGAGTGGAGCGCTATATAAGTGTAAGCAATTATTATTAATTATTAATTAATGACCCAGTAAGTGATTACACACAGTTTAATGCTCAGTGAATTATTGTGAACCAGATGCGATGTTCAGATGAGGGCTTAGGTTCGATAACTCAAGAGAAAACAAAAGTTCGGGTTCTCACTACCCTATTCACGAGACCAATCGGGGTACGGACAAAGACTCGTTATTTAGCTCTGCAATGTATCCAGCCTCCGGGTGTGAGCCTGGTTAGTTTATTATGTCCTGGTTCAAAAACCTGTTCATTATGTTTAATTATGAATTAGAACATACACATTTCTGTTTAATTATGTAATATCTCTTTGGTGGAGCTTGAGCGCCGGTCTTCTCTGATCATCTTTGATCTGAACATCAACATCGTTGTTATTCAATTAACAGATTGAACCCCGGCGATACAGCAGGACACCACAAGGTGGCGTCTTGCACCCAAAGCGCGAAAGCTCTTCGTCTTAAGCCCCTCCTACCCCTCCTCCCTGCTGCGCAGGCGCATAAACCTCTCCTTTAGAGCGAGAGCGGAAGTTGCTCGAGCTTGGCCTTCCGGACAGACTCTCGGATTTACGAAAATGGCGAAGATCGCCAAAACACACGAAGGTAAGGAGAATAAGAGGAAATCCTCAAAGTAAATCGCTGTAAATCGTTCATATGGATGGGTAAAGATCCTAATGCACCCTGCGAAAGCAGAGTCGGGTTATGTGTAGCAGGTTTAGGTGTTTTTTTTTTGTCGAGTGTGAGGGGAGCCGGCCGCGCAGTGTGATCGCTGTGTGAACCGAGAGAGAGATAATGGCGCCCGCAGACTCGCCTCCGCAGGGAGTTTATGATTTCAAACGACGCTGTTTTTTAACCTGTCCAAAACGAAAACCTGCGTAATTTTAGACTAAATATCCGTAGCTGCACGCGAATGTATAAAGAGTTGATTGGGAACTGCGTGATGCGCGTTCTCGGTAGGTAGCCCTACGATTCCAAAATGCGCATTGAGATGCCCGTCGGACATGTGGCATCGTTTCGTAAGACAGAAAGAACAGCAGATGCTCAGGCGAGCTCATCCGTTCCAGCCGTCTTTTAACGGAGGGCATTCGTGTAATCGCCCCTCGAGAGGCGTGGGGGTTGTTTGTTGGCATCAGACGCGCGGTGCAGCGAGCGCCGGCTGAATAAAAATGGCGTGTTAGTGTTTACGCCAGCCAGGGCCACTCAGCTGTGCACAAGCTGCGACCAAAGTCATGCTCATGCGGGCTCGCCTCTCGGTGCATTTGTGAATGGTACTAAATTTGCCCGTGAAGTATCTTAATTGTCGATGGCCCCAGGGGGGGCAACATGTCGTTCATTTCAACAACGAGGCTGGTCTAGGCTGCTAGTTTGAAACTTCCAAGTCCTCGGTCCCTGACGCAGCGTTGCCAGAGCTAACAGTCCGGCTCTCGGGTTAAATTCACCCGATTCCCTGAACCGCCGCCCCCCCCTTCGAAATAGTTGGCGTGAAACAGGCTGCGGTCTGGTATCCGGTTCAGATGGGAATCGGGTGGTTTTGCACCGCGGTCTCCGCGCAGGTGCGGGCAGGAGTGGCCAGCGCTGGGCCTGGAGAGCCACAGTCCAGCCGGTCCTACGAGTCGCGCTTAAACTCGAGGCAGAGCTAGCCCAGCTCCGCGGGAAGCCTCCCTTACCTTGTCTTGTTAATTGCTGATGCTCTGCTAAGAGCTTGTACCGTTACATCTGTATTGGGGAAGTCTTGACCCTGGAGCGTCTCCTGTTCTTCCTGGGCAGTGACCTCCTTCTGTACTGCACGCCACTAGACGCTTAAACACCACTGTGATCTTCCATCTTGAGCCCCTTCAGTGGCATGTGCAAAGGTCTTTTCTGTCAGAAGGCCTTGGTCGTGTAAATTTATTTTTTGTAAATGTTATTGAGAACATGGTAGCAAGCATGAAGTACAAAACAGGCGTTGCGTATGTTGTCGTACAAGTGTCAGTGGGTGTTACGACTTGATATCCGCTCTCGGTGTGTTCTGAAATCTGCGCTTCAATGACCATTCTTTATTCCCGATGCACATTCAAGGCTCAGTTGTTAAGGTGCGATTGTTGGGATCAGAGCCTTTGCTGGGGTGTGATGTGCTGAGAGATTGAAATATGAAGTGAAGCGAAGTCTCTTTGCTCAGCGCCCCGTTGGTGTGGTGGCACTGTGATGTTGTGGGAGGGACATTAGTGCCTCGTGATTTGGGATCTGATTCTGAGATGGGGGCACCCATCTGTGTGGAGCTCGCATATTTTGCCTTGTGTGCATGGGTTTTTGCTAAAAAAGTTTGATTTTTTTTTAAGGGGAGGGAGGGGTCAGGATGGGATGTTTCTGTTGTTCTGTTGCTGGGGTGGGCAATGGCCAGGGGCGAAGTGGCCTCCCCTCATCGGTGCTCTTTCTGATGATCCGGTTCTTCCTCTCTGCTTTCACAACTCTCCCTCACTCTCCCCCCCCCCCACCCCTGCCTGCCTGCCTCAGACATCGAGGCGCAGATCCTGGAGATCCAGGGCATGAAGGCGGCCCTGCTGGAGGAGGGCGAGAGGGGCGTGGGCCTGGACTCCACTGGCTACTACGACCAGGAAATCTACGGCGGCAGCGACAGTCGCTTCACTGGCTACGTCACCTCCATCGCCGCCAACGAGCACGAGGATGTGAGTTGTTTTTTTTTTTAAAGAGGGAACCCGGCGTTTATTATTGTGGGGAGAAATGGCGATCGTGACTTTCTGCTTCGCGAGGCTAACTCGCGATGCGTGAATGAAGGGCCGGTGCACGATCTTTAACAGTTCAAGTCGTCCAAGGTCTGATGCTCCTCCCTATCCGTTCAGTTGTGTGTGCTTTCCCAGGATCTCTTTACGTTTTCAGGTATTTTGACGGTCATCGGTTACTAGTCCGATGCCTTTTTTTTTTTAGAACAGCAAGACGCAAAGTGCCCTGTGATTTGTGTGTAGCGTGGCCCTGCAGTGTTTCTGCAGACTCTCTCGTGTTTCCGTGTAAGATTTGTGAAAGTGTACATACCCGTTGGGTTTAATTCAAGCAGGGAGCTGCATAGGCTGCAAACAAACAAGGACAAGTTTATTCCATGCTGAAGAGAGAAGAAAAGAAACTGGACCATCCTTCTTTATCCCCCGAAGAAGGCCTTCACCGCCGTTTCTTCTCCCCTTTCCAGCGTGGAGGAAACCTTTCCTTGTTCCTTTGCGTACCTGTTTGATGTTTAAGTCGGCGCTGGAGGTGGTGTCATGTCTCCTCTCGAGGCGGGCTGCCGCAGAGCCGGACTGATGAGGTTGTTGCTTTTTCTGTGTTGGTCGCAGGATGACGAGGAAGACTCCTCCACCAGCCTGCTGGGACAGAAGAAGCCGGGGTACCATGCTCCCGTGGCCCTGCTCAACGACATCCCCCAGTCTGCAGAACAGGTCCGTACCTCCGGTGGCTCGCTGTCACCCCCCGTTTTATTTAGCTTCGTGTTGTTAATAACGGTAATATACTTATTCTGCACACTACTCAAAGCGCCACCAGTGTGTAGCCCCTCCTGGATGATGCTCCAGTACTCTCCCCACACACCAGCTCTCAGTGGGGAGGAGAGCAGAGTGATGGAGCCAGTTCAGAGAGGGGGATTATGAGGAGGCCATGATTGGTAAAGGCCTGGGGGAAATTTGGCCAGGATGGCAGAGTAACACCCTGGGGTTTTTCGTGACCGCAGAGACTCAGGACCTGGGTTACATGTCCCATTTTAAGGATGGTGCCTTTTTACAGTATAGTGTCCCTGTGACTATACTGGAGTATTAGGACCCACACAGATCTCAGGGTGAGGCCCCCCTGCTGGCCCCACTAACGCCTCTTCCAGGAGGTCTCCCATCCAGGTCCTGACCTGGCTCGCACGTAGTGAGCTTCAGCGGGGAGCCAGCTGTGGGCTGGAGGGTGATGCAGATGTTCTGTTTGTTGCTTTCTCCTGCTCCTCGTGCCTCGGGGGGGTGTCTTGCTGCGTGTTCTCCCAGTGACCGCCTCTCCCTTTGCCCCCCAGTATGACCCCTTTGCGGAGCACAGGCCCCAGAAGATCGCCGAGAGGGAGGACGAGTATAAAGCTCGCCGCCGCCAGATGATCATTTCTCCCGAGCGGCTCGACCCCTTCGCAGACGGTAAATTCCATGCCTCGCCGCCATCCCGCTCCCCTCAGGTCCCCTTGCCCCTTCCCAGTCCTCCCATGTCAGGGATAAACACGCCAGTCCAGCCTGCTTGGGCTTTAGCCCTTCGAGCACCACCCTGCAGCCCAACTTGCCGGACAAAAGATTTCTCCTTGCAAATCCTGTGACGCTGCCCCACAAATCCGCGGCAAGGCATTCTGCTAATTCTGCCTTGTTGGGTACGGCCTTTCTCGGGGGCTCTGTGGTGCAGCCTGCGCTGCGCTCTCTCTTAATCCGGCTTGCCCCGAGGTCCTGAGACGATGAACAAGGGCCCCTTGGCCACAGCAGTTGAAATGGGTTTGAGAGGCAGACAATCGAGCGTTCATACCAACGCCATGTGATTTGGGTTGCCATGGAGTGTGTTTCGAAGGGTTAATGGCCTTTTTCTGGTGTGCAAAATGTGCCACAAAGTAAAGATTTTCTAGGTCTTTTTTTTTTGTTTTAAAAGCTGTGTACCTTTAAATTGTAACGTTGGTAATGAAGTGGGTTTGTGAATCGCCTAAGGTTTCTGCAGTCACCTTCAGGGAATAATTTACCCACCTTTGCAGCATGCAGCTCCAGCCCCCCCGTGCTGTGGTGATGCCCCCTGCCTAGTCTTGGCTCCCCAGTGATTAAAAGCATGTTCAGCCTAGTTGTCCCTGCAGAAATTTGCTGGCGCCGCTGTGGGTATTTGGCACTATATTGCCCACTGCCCAGATCAGTATGTGTGCAGCAGCTGGGTTATTTCAGTGTGAGCCTTCCAACTATTTTGATTTGGAAAGTTGGTGGCGAGATCCACCTTTTCTTCCTGGTCTTGGTCGAGGTCTGCGGCGTTCGCTGCAAGGGGGGTCAGTATGGTACATTACTCCCGGTTGGCTCCAGACTCTTTGGGACGAGGGGGAGGGATTGAAAACAGCAGCAGGTGGAAGCACAGAAATGTAGCGCAGCACAGATCTGACACTAGACTCTTACTTCAGACACACAGACTGGAGTCAGGTGGTGCAGGGTGATATGACAGGAGTTCTACTAATAACCCCTAATGAAGTTCTGATTTACTTTAAGGCAGATGACAAGAACAGTTAAGACTTTGACACGCATCTGGTTTAAAAACTTGTAGCAGGCCAAGTCTGCCATCAGCAATGTGCTCTTTTTTCCACTTAAGGTGAGAGGATTGTGAGTATTCAGAGTGATATAGTGTCCTGGGAAATGCTAGCTTTTTAGATTCCGTCTGAAGCTGTCCATATGGAATGGTATAGTTCAGAACAGTGCAGTTTTTCTCGGTTTAATAAGACTGGGATGGAACCTGCTTGCTCAGGAATCTGAAAGCCAAGACTTGGTTGACAGACCTGGTGCAGAGTTCTAAGCCAGTAAGTAGTGTGTTACCGTAACTGCAGGATACATAAACTGTCAAAACGTTGGCAGAGAGCAAAGTAGCTGCATTACACAGATGAATGAAGTGTTTGCATAGTCAGTTTGTCCCAGTGTCCCATTCAGTCAGTCAATAAAGATAGTCTTAGTGGAGACAGAGTTCTCACCATGTTGCACAGAGCTATTCACCCAGCTGTGACTGAGGCCTTGGGAGATCTCTTGCTGCAGACATCTTCGGGGTATCTCACATGTTTTACCTTACATCAGTAGCACAAATGGCACCACTACAGAGTAAAGGGAGCCTCAAACTTAGGATTGAAGGAAGTGAGAGGTGTACAGGTTCACGATGTGGGGTTTCCAGTCCACTTTTGTGTCTGGGTATAGCCTTCAGACTGCTGCAGAACTGCACGGCTCCTGTTTCCAGACCTTTGCATGCAGCTTGCATTTCTAAGCTGTCTGTTAAGCACACTTCAGCCCCTTTCACACTGAGTAGCAGACTCTGCTTGGGCCAGACTCAGCCCCGGGTTGAGACATGGTTTCATGTGGTTCAGTTAGGCCGCTCTCAACTTAAAGGTCAATCAAGGAGGATCAGCCTATTGGAACAGTTTTTTTTTAACCTTAGACTCTCACGTTGATGTCTTCAAACTGAATTGCTACCCCAGGTGTTAAAAGTGGGGCTCTGAAGGAATTATACGTCACTGTGCTTTGTGATAAACATTGTACACAGAAGGATTTGGAAGTTTATATAAAAACCCATTGGTATATTGCCACAGAAGTGCAACTGAGAACCATGCATTCTCTGATAAGGGCACACCAGTGTAATGTGAGCAAGAGAGGTTTAATCTAACATTTCTAGAATTATAGGTTTTCTAGCTCAAATATAATTTTCTTTTTAGTTTTTCATTTGTGTTGTTTGGTGTCATGTCTTTTAAAAGAGAATTCTGGGGGGGGGATGCCTACCAACTGTGTGGAGCTTGCTGTTGTAGGAAACGCAGTGAATGGAGAGGGGAGCGACAGAAAGTGACATTTCAGCTAGGGTGTATAATAGTCGCACCTGTTGGTGTCAGGCTTTGTAAAATAAATTCAAAATCATAAATAGCGAATGGGGAAAGCAGGTTTTAACTGTGAGCCTGCCGCCATCCTGCTTGCTGAGGTGGGTTGCTGATGAGCTGGGTCAGCTCTTTTCCAAACTGGGTCAGGGTGACCCAGACAGCTAGAACCATGCTGTGACCTGGGTCCGGTTGCCAGTGTGAAAAGGGCTTAAGAGGTGTGGTAGCATATGAGTGCCTCCACTGTAGTTATAATTACTGTACCAATAGTTTGAATGGGTGGTGTTTCAGCAATCTTGTATAGTATGTACTATACGAAAATTCAGCAGCCCTTCTGTTGTAATGGCCTATAGCTTATGCTAGAGCCATCATTTCTAACTTTTAATGAGACTAAGTAACATCAGAAGTTCCATGTGCATTCCTCTTTAACACAGTGGAGGTATTTTCATTTTTTTTATTCAAGAAACAGCCAGTCTATTCATGTTCTCCTGCAGCCTAAAGGCTACAGTTCTAGATCAGTAAACAGCAGCAGGAGGGGGTAGCTGCTTTTTAACTTTGGGGTAGGGTTAAATTACTAAGCCTGCATGTAGCTTATAATGGACTTCTGTCTTTGTCATACAAGCAAAAAAACTGTTGTGTAAAGAAATTATAAAACTGTGTACTACAATTCCACAGGCCCATACTAACTGTCCTTAATTTCTCTCCTACAGCAGTACTGCTATGCCAGTCCTGTCTGCATTCTTATGAGTGCAGCGCAACACATCCTGTGTAGGTTATGGTGAACACAAAAAGATTTTGCCCCCAAGGGAGTGTTCTTAGTTTGTCAGGGCCCGTGGGCTCACTGACTTGGCATGACAGGGGATCCTATACCTCCTTAGCCACAACTTCTCTGTATTCTCCTACAACTACCAAGGTTAACATGGTCCATCATGGTGGGGCGATAGTGTGTATATACTCATTCAGCAGACGCAGATAAGTCCCTTCAGCTGTTTGATCATAAAAATGGTAATAGTTCATCTCTTTTAAATTTCAAGAGTGTTTAAGGGTTTAAAAAAAACTTCAAAGACCTAATGTTAGCTTAACTTTTTTGCAACCTTTTTATTACCTTTTGTTAGTAATTGGTGATGTATGGCATCCTGTGTGAACCACTTAAGGACAAGTCTGGGACTCATATTTTTCCAACATTAAACTCGGGATCTAAAAAGCCCGAATTTCACCCTGGAGGATGTGAAGTGAATAGTTTGCTGGCAGGATAAATGAAGAACCCATTTTCTGCCGCCTCACAAAGGTGGATAAAATTGGAGTGAGCTCTTGTCTAGCACTTCGGCTGCGCAGTAGCTGAGCTTGTCGTACTCGGTACAGTCTCAGCAATGGAGTTTGAGAAAAGGGGAGATCTCTCGGTCTGCTGGCAGGCTATTCCAGAGAGGCGGCTGTGTTTCTGCACATCTGTGGCTGACATGCAGCGCCACACAGCGCTGTCTCTGCGTATTTTGTACGCCGGGGTTATGGAATGTGTCATTCCAGCCTTTTGACACCCGACCGTTTCTCTTGCTTCGCTTATAGATGGAAAAGTTTTTTTTTTTCTTCAGGCTCCATTGGTGTAAAAGGAGAGTCGTCCCTCGAGCAGCAGATGTTGGTCTGCTCTGGTCGCAGTGGTTCACACAGGGTGCTTTCCGTCTCCTCTCGCACCCCTGCCGTCCCACTTTTTGGCTGTTAGGGCAGCTCCTTTAAAGACCAGCCTCTGGCTTTTCAGGGCTGTAGGTTTCCTAAGGTTGTCAGATGGATAACTGTAACCTTCGGTTTGTCTGCTCTGACTTTTCCATATTCAAACCCATCTCCTTTACTTGGGACCGATTTTTAGCATTTGTCTTTGCACGATTCGTCATTTTCAGACAATCGGACAACTTATAAGCATGAGCCGTAATTTTTGTGTCCTTCTCCACAAAAGAAAAAAAGGCCCGGAGTGCAGTTTGAGTATAGCTGTAGCTAGATTGGAATATGGAAACAAAAATGGACTTTCAGTTTCTCATTAGATTTTGAATTTGAAGCTAGGCTAAAATAAACTAGGTATGGTTGTGGTTAAGTGCAAGGAGGGTTTAAAATTGTTTCAAAAGTTACATAACAGGTGGTATGCTGTGTGTTTGAGTTCAAACCCTTTCCAAAGTGTTACTAATGGTAAAGAGATAAATTTTCTAGGCTTCTTTTCTGCCGGTTGAAGTCTGACACTGCAGAAGGACCCTGGCACAGAAAGTGTACGTATTCTGGAGAGCACAGCCCAGGACCCCCAGCTTCAGTGATGGCTATATCCTCTCCTTATCTCCTCTTATAATTGTCAGCATTTTTGTTGTATCTGCAATATGTTATGACAAGTCTTATGCCTTTAAAATGTTTGTATTTATGTATTTAGGTCTTTGATATGCAATATTATTTAAAAAGCTAATCCGCTTTGTTTGCAAAAGTAATTTTTTTTTAAAAAAAGTAAAAATGGACTGCTGAAAAGTTAGGTTAGCAGCTGATTATTCTTGTGAATACTCATGCTCGTGTGTGTTGTGCATTTTAGTGGCATTACGGGTCCTGTCTCCCTCACCTCTTTGTGTCCTGTTGCTGCTCTTTTCACCCACAGGAGGCAAAACGCCCGACCCCAAGCTGCAGGCACGAACCTACATGGACGTCATGAGAGAGCAGCACCTCACGAAGGAGGAGGTAGGCGGCCCCTTCTGCGCCTGTGGGCCAGGTGGGGTGGGAGGCCATTGTGCAATCCCACGCTGCCCAAGCCTGGCCAGCACAACTCCACTTGACGTTCCCAATACACCGCTATTAATACCGTCAGTCTGGGACTTTGGGGATTGAATTCCGAACGCTGCAATTCAGTTTCACTTTATATAGAAGTCTACTTTATATGAGTCTTTTGTCTTGG
This sequence comes from Lepisosteus platostomus, assembly GCF_059453375.1. NCBI lineage: Eukaryota > Metazoa > Chordata > Actinopteri > Semionotiformes > Lepisosteidae > Lepisosteus > Lepisosteus platostomus. The sequence continues at coordinate 34,951,507 of NC_142624.1, forward strand.
TCATATTTTTGATAAGTAAATGAAATTGTAGGAGACAACGTTGGAAAGATAAGCCAACGACGGCAATCTGTTCTTACACTTATAAGCGAGGCATGGCGGGCTTTCGTGAGCAGGGCTTGCTCTTGAGCTGTGTTCTCTGTGTTCCTGTGCCCGCTGTAGAAAGAGATCCGCCAGCAGCTGGCAGAGAAAGCCAAGTCGGGGGACCTGAAAGCCGTGAACGGCTCTGCGGCGTCTCAGGCTGCCGCCAAGCGCAAGCGCCGCTGGGATCAGACGGCTGACCAGACGCCCGGCAGCGCCAGCACCACGCCGAAGAAGGCCTCCAGCTGGGACCAAGCGGACACCGCCTCTGAGGTACGCACGGGCGCTGGGGGACGGGCGCCGGTCTCTCTCCAGAGCGCGCGCCTGATGCCAGGGCCGAGTGAGAGATCACAGTCAAGCCAGAATAAATCTTTGTAGCAGAATGCCGCAGGCATAGCAAGACTGGCTGAAGGGGTACTCGGGTGAAATAGGGTGGCTTTTGCAGACTGACAGATGTGGTGAATTATGTTTTCAGATTAGTGCGTGATTAAAGGCTCTTTGTGGTGGTTGTCACATCTGTAGGGAGCTTGTGTGGAAGTCTGTATGTTGGACAAGAGTGTGGCTTGTCCAGAGGTGACGGAGCTGTCTCTTTCTGTCCCAGACTCCAGGGCACACTCCGTCTCAGAGCCGCTGGGACGAGACCCCCGGCCGGGCCCGGGGCAGCGAGACTCCTGGCGCCACGCCCAGCACGCGCATGTGGGAGCCCACGCCAAGCCACACGCCCGCGGGAGCCGCCACGCCGGGCCGCGGAGACACGCCAGGGCACGCCACGCCGGGCCACGGAGGGGCCTCCTCTAGTGTGCGCAAAAACCGCTGGGATGAGACGCCGAAGACCGAGAGAGGTCAGCGCTCGGGGGGACTTAACGTCTAGCAGCTGAAAGTGTGACTTTCAGAAGTGTTCTTTTGATAGAATTGCTCTTCTGTAGTGTGAAGCTCTGTATTGACTCTGGAGTAAGCTATTGTCTCAATGCATGCTGTTTTAGCTAACATTACCTTCAGTTCAGCGGGACGTAGGTTCAGTCTGGTCACTGCTATTACTCTTTGCTGTATTAGGCACATTGTTTGCAAAGTGCTCATTGAGTTGTCGCTAGTCTTTGCTGTTCTTATTCTATTATATTCTGATTTTAGATCCGTCGTTTCTAACTTTTAATGAGACCGAGTAACATTAGAAGCGCCGCGTGCATTCCTGCTGCATGACCTCCGGACTCCTCCCCCTTCTCCCTCTCATTTCGGTCTCGGAACACTGTTAGCTGCTGTGCCGCTCTTCCTACAGTATCCCTTTATTCTCTCCGGCGCAGAGACCCCGGGCCACGGCAGCGGCTGGGCTGAGACCCCCCGCACCGACCGAGGGGGCGACTCCGTGGGGGAGACGCCAACCCCGGGGGCCAGCAAGAGGAAGTCGCGCTGGGATGAGACGCCTGCCAGCCAGATGGGCTCCTCCACGCCCCTGCTCACCCCGGGAAAGACCCCCATTGGGACGCCTGCCATGAACATGGCCACCCCTACACCAGGTAGGCCGCCTGAGCCCCGAACCCCTTCTGTGCCTGTGCATGGAGCCATTGTACCACTTCTCAAAAGCTTGTAGCGTCAAAAATTAGATTTAGCTTTGAATAACAAAGATTTTAAACATAAAATATCCAATGTAGTGATTTTCGTAATGTCTCCCAACACCCAGTTAGGCTGATCGCTTGAATCCTGTGAATGTACTTTTCTGAAGTTCTTTAAACCCTTACCCTCGGCCATGGTTTTCTGCCTGTCATTATTCAAGGCCCTGATTAGCCGAAAAAAAAATCGGTTTGCCAGCCTTTTAGGCTGCACGGAAGTCCGTAGTGCTCGGTCACTGTGTGCTGCTGTTTGAGCTGCTTGCCTGCCCTGCCACAGGTCACCTGATGAGCATGACGCCGGAACAGCTGCAGGCTTGGCGCTGGGAGAGGGAGATCGACGAGAGGAACAGGCCCCTCACGGATGAGGAGCTGGACGCAATGTTCCCAGAGGGCTACAAGGTACATCTTAGTCTGCACAGCTCGGAGACGCAACCCTTCACCTTTACAGGGTGTTTCTGATGGGTAGGAACAAGTAAAGGTTTGTTTCATGCTGAAAAGAAGAGAGACATTTCGGCTGTGGACCTAAAGGCTACATCTGAAGAAGGCTCCACAGCTGAAATGTTCTCTTCTTTTCAACATGGAATAAACTTACTTGTTCCTTTGTAGCTTGAGACATAAGTAAAGGCAGCTACCTACTTGATAGATATGTGTTTGATGGTTCTTATGGGTAGTTCAGTACTTAAATGAGCACTTAAATCTGAATAAGCTGCCATGACTTTTTTTTAGTTTTCTTTTTAAACCTTTCCCATTCCATTAAACAAACGTGGAACCATCCCGTTCGGCAGATTGCAAACTTTAGTCGCACGGCCTTTGCCTGTTGACCATTCCTCTCCCACGGGAAGTGTACGTGAAGGGCGTTTTTTTTAAATAGTTTCTCTCCTCCCCTTGGCCAGGTGCTGCCCCCCCCGGCGGGGTACGTCCCGATCCGCACGCCAGCCCGCAAGCTGACCGCCACGCCCACGCCCATCGGGGGCATGACGGGCTTCCACATGCAGACCGAGGACCGCAGCATGAAGGCGGTCAACGACCAGCCGTCCGGAAACCTGCCCTTCCTCAAGCCCGACGACATCCAGTACTTCGACAAGCTGCTGGTGAGCAGGGCGGTGGGGATTATGGGATCATGGATTTCTCAGAATGGGGATGTGGGATAGGATAAAGATGATAAATTGGGGAAAGCTCAGTAGTGTCTGGTTTTCACAGGACTGCAGTGTTCAGAAGTGCTTGTGAAGGCTGCCGGTGTTTGCATTAACCAGCTAAGCTTGCAAAAGATAAATGATCTGATATGAGATGAAGACAGGTGACCAGTGACTGGTGAAAATGATTTTAAATTATTCCCGTGAAACGGGAGAGAAAGGGTTTCTATGGTGCTGGCAGTAAGAGCCACGAGGTGACTGACTGTCTCTTCTGTATTTCAGGTGGAGGTAGATGAGTCAACTCTAAGCCCCGAGGAGCAGAAAGAGCGAAAGATCATGAAGCTCTTGCTGAAGATCAAAAATGGCACCCCTCCCATGAGAAAGGTAAGTGTTTCCCTGTGTTCATCCCACACACTACGCCCCTCTCCATGTAGCGCTTTTTTTGCTTGGCTTTTGCCAAATGTCACTTCATGTCTGTTCTAAATGTGTTTCTGTCTCTCCATAGGCAGCGCTACGTCAGATCACAGACAAGGCACGGGAGTTTGGCGCTGGGCCTCTGTTCAATCAGATCCTGCCTTTGCTCATGTCCCCTACACTGGAGGACCAGGAGCGCCACCTGCTGGTTAAGGTCATTGACAGAATCCTCTACAAGCTGGATGACCTGGTCAGACCTTATGTGCACAAGGTTAGTCTGAGCTGTGCGGGTGAGTTCTGGCAAGCAAGCCTAGTAGCTTCTGCCAGGTTTTCCTATTTTGATTTCCTCAACTCTGTGCTCCAAATGAAATGTTATTTTGAATGTGATCAACTATATGAAGTTCAATCGGTGTTTCTTTATTAGTAATTCTGTGACGTTTTGTTCAAACAAAAAATCTAGGTTAAATGTTTTTCTTCTAAAAAAAAAATCTTGACTGCTTGGCAGAGCACGTGCTGTGATGCTGTGTGTGACGTGATGCTTTTTGCGGTCTTAGATCCTGGTGGTGATTGAGCCCTTGCTGATTGATGAAGATTACTATGCCAGAGTGGAGGGCAGGGAAATCATCTCCAACTTGGCGAAGGTGAGTGTCCCTGCTGCTGCAGTCTAGGGGTGTTGATCCCACTGTGGCGTGGAACATCGTTTTTTAAAAACATTTAACTTTTTCTTGGTATGAGGTGCTGAGGGGGAAAATGGTGGCTCAACGCCATCAAAACGGACACTGGCTTAGGCATAGAACATCTGAAAGGGAAAGTCCAAGACCAGAAAGCGTGGCGAGAGATAGATATATATATATAGAATCGCCGAGAGTCGGATCCGACTGACCGGATAACATCATCATCAGTTGTTCCTAATTTTTGTACCTTGGGATATACACTGGAGTCCTATGGAATAAGGGTGAATTAAAATGGCCTGTGTGGAGTATATAGCATTTTCTAGTTGCTGCTTTTCAGTCCATCCACTGGTACACGGAAAACAAGAATTGTTAGTTTGACTGAAGGGGCCAGACTGCCACCATTTCCAGAGGATAGTGACTATATGCTAGTGCGCCATGGAGTCTTTTATTTATTTATTTTTTTTGCAAGTGTTCAAAAAGTGAGGAGGCTCTGTTCTTGTCTGCCCCCTGCAGGCAGCTGGGCTGGCGACGATGATCTCCACCATGCGCCCCGACATCGACAACATGGACGAGTACGTGAGAAACACCACAGCCCGCGCCTTCGCCGTCGTGGCCTCGGCGCTCGGCATCCCCTCCCTCCTGCCTTTCCTCAAGGCTGTCTGCAAGAGCAAGAAGTCGTGGCAGGCGAGGCACACCGGCATCAAGATCGTGCAGCAGATCGCCATCCTCATGGGCTGTGCCATCCTGCCCCATCTGCGCAGCTTGGTGGAGATCATTGAGCACGGTGAGTGTGTGGCTCGGGGCTCTCGCTTCTCTGATTAACACGGAAGATAAACCAGTCGGGAGGGGAAGAGCAGAGGTTAAGAGTGGGCATAATCTAATGCAAGCATTGAGAGTGGCGGTCCAGTGGGCTTCTTGAACAGCGAAGAAAGCTCACCAGGATGAGCAGTTGAACACGATTCAGAGGGCACAAGTGGAAATTACTGGGACGCGTGCTTCAGAGAACAGGATGCCCTCCTCTACCAAAAGGTTTGAGAAAATTGTATAAGTTCCCAGGCATGTTGTCGAGGACGGCATACTCAGAATAAATTGTCTCCTAACTACCATGGGGGGGGGTGGCCTCCTCTCGTTTGTAACCGTTCTTATCGTTGTCTCTAAAAAAACATGGCCCCGGTGTGCAGGTTTGAGACGTGCCTTTTAGATGGCGGTCAGCGGCCGTGTTGTGATGGTGTGGTCCGTGTGCTCTGTGTGCCGCAGGTCTGGTAGACGAGCAGCAGAAAGTGCGCACCATCAGCGCCCTGGCCATCGCGGCTCTGGCTGAGGCCGCCACCCCCTACGGCATCGAGTCCTTCGACTCCGTGCTCAAGCCCCTGTGGAAGGGCATCCGACAGCACAGAGGCAAGGTAAAGGCGATCTGTGGAGAAAAAGGGCTTTTCTCATTTCTGTGGAGGGGGGGCTCTTAATGTGCATATCTATACTGAAACCTCTTTTCCATTGCCTTTAGTCTATTATATATTGGTACTGTTTTGTATACATACTACTGTTGTGTGTGTGTGTGCTGTTAGTGTGAAGTGTTACACAGAAATCACAATAAGTGGTCTTTAAACGCATTATGTTTGCTAGCTTAGCATTCCAGTTCCATCCCCACCTGTTTGGATTGTTACCCTGAGTGTAATACAGAGAATGGCAGGGAGAACTAACAACGTTTTGTTTTGGTGCAGACTTTAATATTCCGTGTTGTGCAAGGTTGCTCGGGTTAAAATATTGCATCTCAAGTTCTTAAAGAGCAGAGCCGATGTCAGTAGTTGAGGCGGAGAAACCTCAGGCTTGACTTTCTGTCCCCAGGGTCTGGCTGCTTTCCTGAAGGCTATTGGATACCTCATCCCTCTGATGGATGCCGAGTACGCCAATTACTACACCCGTGAGGTCATGCTGATCCTCATTCGAGAGTTCCAGTCCCCCGACGAAGAGATGAAAAAGATTGTGCTCAAGGTAAGCAAGAGGCACCGGCGCTGTGGTCTGAAGTGAAGTATCGCATCCGTGCGAAGCGGTGTCTATCAGGACGTGAGACCTGTCTGCTGTAAGGTTACCTCCTGTGTCTTATTAATTGAGCACATCCACAGGGCTGGCCTGCGTGACTCCTGCGTCTCCTAATCCCAGTGTTTTCCCAGCAGAATGTCGGAGAGGCCTACGGGCACTTCGGAGTTCTTAGGTCCCAGGTTGACCTTCTCCTGTTTGTCCGCAGGTGGTGAAGCAGTGCTGTGGCACAGATGGTGTGGAGGCTAACTACATCAAGACGGAGATCCTGCCCCCTTTCTTCAAGCACTTCTGGCAGCATAGGATGGCCCTGGACAGGCGGAACTACAGACAGGTACCCACAACCCCGCGCTCTCTTCTCTAGTCCTGCGTGTGCCTGTGGGGGAGAGGTGTTGGCAGTGTTGTTAACGTCCGTGGGCCTTGTTCCCTCACCCAGCTGGTCGACACGACGGTGGAGCTGGCGAACAAGGTGGGGGCCGCAGAGATCATCTCGCGCATCGTGGACGACCTGAAGGATGAGGCGGAGCAGTACCGCAAGATGGTGATGGAGACCATCGAGAAGATCATGGGCAACCTGGGGGCCGCCGACATCGACCACAAGCTGGAGGAGCAGCTCATCGACGGCATCCTTTACGCCTTCCAGGAGCAGACCACTGAGGTGAGGGGGAGTTTCGAGGGGTTTGCCGGAGTAATGCAGGGTAGGAAGCCATTCGGCTCATCTAGGGTGGAGACTTGATGAAAGTCGCATTGATTGGATTTAAGGACTGGGTGGGGTTTTTATCGTCCCTCTATTATGACATCTGACCGTTCCCCCTTTCGCGTTCTTTCCAGGACTCGGTGATGCTGAACGGGTTTGGCACAGTGGTGAACGCCCTGGGCAAGAGGGTGAAACCATACCTGCCTCAGATCTGCGGTACGGTCCTCTGGCGACTCAACAACAAATCCGCCAAAGTCCGCCAGCAGGCCGCTGATCTCATTTCCCGCACGGCTGTCGTCATGAAGACCTGCCAAGAGGTGAGAGGCCAGGAGGTCTAGTGGGACCCCCGGGGGGAGGGAGGGGGGGTGATATCTACAGTCTTCATGGGGCTCTTGTCAGCAAACAGCTTTAAAAAAAACAGGTTCTTCGCAGAGAAAAGAAAACTGTTTTAAAAATTAGCAGTGGTGCCTGGCAGGTTCGGCACAGCAGCGGTTTCACCTGCGCTGAAACCTCGCTTACGTCGGTTACATCTTTCCTCCTAACGGCCTGCTGACCCTTTTCCTCTTCCTCCTCTCTGCAGGAAAAGCTGATGGGTCATCTTGGTGTAGTGCTGTATGAGTATCTGGGAGAGGAGTACCCAGAAGTCCTGGGAAGCATCTTGGGAGCACTCAAGGCCATTGTCAACGTCATTGGTATGACCTGCACGTCTCCTGTAGGCCCAGACAGCTTCAGCTGAACTTCCAGTCTGCTGATAAGCTTATCTTATCTTTTTTGTCACTTTCTTTAACTTTGTTGTAATGTTCAAACATAACATTATCCCCAATCTCCCTTGTCTGCTGGATCATTCTCTGTTCTGTTACCAAGGTGGATATCCTACACTTTTTTTCCCCCCATTTTAACCATCTTTTTCCAAATATGTTTCTACTTGAACTTCTACATTTTCAACCTGAGATGTTTTAATTCTTAGAGCCCCCCTCCACATTCAAACACACTGGTTTCAGTTTCTACTAATTCATTTCACAGCTGCAATTCTGACAGCTCTAAACTAGGATATTTCTTCTGATGGCAGTTTCTTTTATCACAGTATTATGCAGAATGTGTGTGTATGATTCTAATCTAATTTGTGCCTTTTCAGTTTGCATGTTATAATGCAAAAATCATGATACACATCGCAGTACTGCAGGCAGTATGAGTATGACAGTGATTAATAGCTACAGTAGTTGTTAGGAGGGGTGGATAAGCAGGGCCACCTCCTGTACCCATGTGTGTAGCAGCTGTCCAGGACTGTGTGCAGCTAAGTGTGCCTGCCCCTCAGCCCAGGTTCAATGCGCTTCTGGTCTCGACAGGAATGCACAAGATGACCCCTCCCATCAAAGACCTGCTGCCCCGCCTGACCCCCATCCTGAAGAACCGGCACGAGAAGGTGCAGGAGAACTGCATCGACCTGGTGGGCAGGATTGCGGACAGGTCAGTAGAGCGCCGCCTGCTGGCACGGTCTGCGTGTGCCGATCAGGGAACTGGCTGCATGCAGTTCTGCTTCTGTATAGACGCGTGTGTGGGGGCGCGTTGCGCTTCCTGACGCATCGAATGTCCCCGTTGAGGAGCCGCCGGTGACTTGCCTGTCTGTTGTCCACAGGGGAGCGGAGTACGTGTCGGCCAGGGAGTGGATGAGGATCTGCTTTGAGCTGCTGGAGCTGCTGAAGGCTCACAAGAAGGCCATCCGCCGAGCCACTGTCAACACCTTCGGTTACATCGCCAAGGCTATCGGGTCAGTGTGCATGGCCTGTTCTTTGCTCCCTGGGGGCAGGGTCATTTCAAAATTCAGCCCTCTACCCTTCACATAGTGCCCTACTTTGTACTCGTGTGTTGGGTGTCCCGCTTGGTATAGAACAGAACCACAGATGGCTTCTCAAAATCCCTGTGCCTCCATATGTGATTTTGTTTCCCCTAGGGTAAAATAATTTTGCCTTTTGCGAGTTGGCTGTTTTCTGGGAGGATCCCAGAGCTCTTTGCTTGAAGTTCAGCGGGGGGGGGGGTTTGTCAGATGAATGATTCTGGGGTGTAACGGGTCTCTCTCCGCCCTGCAGCCCCCACGACGTGCTGGCCACGCTGCTGAACAACCTGAAGGTCCAGGAGCGGCAGAACCGCGTGTGCACGACGGTGGCCATCGCCATCGTGGCCGAGACCTGCTCGCCCTTCACGGTGCTGCCGGCACTGATGAACGAGTACCGCGTGCCCGAGCTCAACGTGCAGAACGGCGTGCTCAAGTCCCTCTCCTTCCTGTTTGAGTACATCGGCGAGATGGGCAAGGACTACATCTATGCCGTCACCCCGCTGTTGGAGGACGCACTGATGGACAGGTGAGCCTGAGCTGGGCTCCGGCAGACCCAGTGCCTCCTGCGTCCTGAGTGGTGAACACGCAGAGGCAGACGATGCTTCCTCTCTCTGAGTCAGTGCACTAACAGATTTCCTCTTTCCTGAGTCAGAATTGAACTGGTTGGTGGGGCTTCCTTTTCAATGCCTTGCATATTAACATTGGCACAGTGGTGATTTTTTTTCTGTCTCAAGTTTCACCCTCTTTCACCATGACTTTCACACCCCCTCCCCTCTGAGTTTGTTCCATCTCTCTGCTCCCAATCCAGCCATCAGTGTTGACCCTCATCTCTGTGTTTAAATTCTCTCCGCGTTAACTCTGGATCTTCAGTTTGGTCTCGGACTCCTCGCTGCTCTCGCTAACCGCGAATCCCTTTAAGCGTCTCCCTCCCTGACGTTCGAAACCCCGGGCTCTCGCTCGTTCACCCCCTCACTCTCCTTTGCTCCGTTTTCCTCCCGCAGGGACCTGGTGCACAGGCAGACGGCGAGCGCCGTGGTGCAGCACATGTCCCTGGGCGTCTACGGCTTCGGCTGCGAGGACTCCCTCAACCACCTGCTCAACTACGTCTGGCCCAACGTGTTCGAGACCTCGCCGCACGTCATCCAGGCCGTCATGGGGGCACTGGAGGGGCTGCGCGTCGCCATCGGCCCCTGCCGCATGCTGCAGTACTGCCTGCAGGTAGGCCGTGCGCCGGGGGGGTGGTGGGGGAGGCGGGGCTGAGAGGGTGGGAGGAAAGGGGGCCGCGTAGAGGCGTTGTTGTACTGACCGTCTCCCTGTCTCCCCCCAAAGGGTCTGTTCCACCCGGCCAGGAAGGTGCGGGACGTCTACTGGAAGATCTACAATTCCATCTACATCGGCTCTCAGGATGCGCTGATCGCGCACTACCCCCGCATCTACAACGACGAGAAGAACACCTACATTCGCTTCGAGCTCGAGTACTTCCTGTAGCCCCCCCACCCCGCCCCCAGCTATCTGTTTCCCCCCCCCCATGCAGAATTCCCAACTTTTATTCCCGATGTCTTTCCATGTGTCCGATTTGATTGGTCCTTCACTTGGCCAGGGTGGTGGCCACCCAGAGCCGTTTTTAAAAAAAGTGGAAAAAAGCAAAAAAATAATTTAAAGGGGTCTAGAACCTGTAGTTTTTTTTTTTTAACGGATCACTAGAGGGCTTAGGCACCACCGCTGTGAAAGGCGTCGGTGAGAAACTCTATGATCATGACTTATTTTTTCTGTGGATCAGCTGTTTGAGATATTCCATTTTTTTTTGTTCTTAATGGGATGTTCTTTATTTGGCAGAATAAACATTTGTGTATAAAAGATTTTGTCCAGTTTTTTTTCCCCATTTGCTCGTAGTTTTAACAGTCTTTTGATGAGGCCAGGGATCGAATAGCAGATTAGTTGTAATGGGGGAGGAATCCAGGGTCGTGTGAGTCTGCTGCCCAAACTCTCCCTTTTTTTACGCTGCGTGATGGAACCAGTGTCCCGAAAAGCTATCATCCTATCTTACAAATCGCATTCAAGTACTTTAGTTTGTGCTCCCGAATGTATTTGAAATGCATCGCCTTGTTTCCCCTGAATACTCCTGTCTGCTGCCTGCGTTGTTTTTCCTCAATCGGGCGAGGTCAGAACTCAGGAATGCCGGGAATCTTTAACATTCCACCGGCACGTTCCATTAGAGCCTTTAGGGCAAGGTGCGGAATGTGCAGGATCTTATCGGACGGGGCCTTCCTACATTTATTGTGAGTTTTGTGCGTTTCACAAGCTTGTGGTACTGTAAATCCGCCAGAGCACGTGAGGGAAGCGGGGTGTTCTCTGCTTCGTGTAAATGCTTGCAGTTGCAGTAAAGAATGGAAGATCGCACCCCGGGAGGGGACCCGCTGTTGACACTGGTGTGCGTGATGAGGGCAATCCTTCAGCCGTGTTTCCAGGAATGCTGGCTGCCGGTGCTTGGAATCTGTGTGTGAAGGGGCCGTGGTGAAAATGGGTCATGGGCAACCTGAGTGTTGATGGAACAAATTTGTTCTGCACATGGATTCTTTGGCTGCCTTCAAGGAACATCTGGGTGAGGTCCTCAGATCCATTAACCTGCCTGTCAAAAGGGCCAGGCAAGACATCACCCATGCAGCCTGCAGGCCTGGGGGTTATATCTGGTGTGCCACCCACTGCGCACCTTCAGGAAGCTGTCTGCAGCAGCAGGTGGGAATGAGCAGTGCATCAGGGCCGCTCAGGAAGGTTTCAGCATTCCAGAGAGCCTCTGGAAGCACCGGTGGGGCTTGGAACGAAGTTGCTGGGGCCTGCGTGGTCTGTGAGGCGCGGTGGCAGACGGAGATCTGGAGCCAGGAGTCAAGAGGTCTTCAGGCCAGCGAAGCCAACAGCCATGGAGGAAGTGGAGGTTGCTGGGGTGGGAGAGTGGCTGCGGTCTCATGGGCCGGACCTCCTGAATGAGGGACGGGAGCGAGACTGAAGACACGGGGCTCCGAGGAGGCTTCGGATACGTGGAACGGCTCTGCCCAAGGCAGTGGTCTTCAGCTCAGGGAGCGACCCAGCAGCCACACCGGGGAGAGAGGTGTCCTCTGGGCTGCTTTCCTGCTCCCAGGGGAAGAGGCAGGCGAGCTGCCCTGGGTGTCTTCCTCGAGTCACCTCTGGAGGAGGGCGAGGAAGACCTGTAGCACAGCTCTGACTAATTCACTGCCTTGATCGCATCAAGTTTTTCTTTATAGCATATGTGGAAAGCGATCATGTGGCATGATCAGTGTTGGAGCTGTCACCCAAACAAGTTAAGGATAGGGTATGTTTAGGACTGCGGGTCATGCTGTAGAGAGTGAAACATCAAGCAGATAGCTGGAGTATTTTGATCTTACAAAGTGCAGGAAAGCAGGAGGTTTGTGGTTTGGGAGGTTTTGAGAGCCTGCAAATGCTGAGCCTCTCTTTTTTTTTTTCAGCCAGAGAAATCAGTACTCTCTTGTTTTCATTTCACCCTCGGGCACCAGGTACTTCCTAGAGCAGGGTTCCGAATGGCAGCCGGCCTGCGTGGTGCTAATGAAACTCCTGGAATGCCTGTCTGGATCGGGTCAGTTTTTCCCTCAGAGCTGCGCTGTCTCACGGATATTTGGGGCAGAGAGGCTGTTCAACAGCAATTATATAAGCGAACTCCGTGCCAAACTCTCTTGTCAAGCGGACCGGTTCTGCGGTCAGGGTTACTGAGATCAGAGCCTCAGTGATGACAGTGAGTGTCTGACAGCCAATACTGGACACCTTCACTTTGTCAGGAGGGTGTCTGAGGCCTTATGAAGAGGTGGTCTCCTTACGGCTTTAGTGCATTTGCATCAAACCCACTATACTTATTGACCCCCCTGCCCCTTGTATTTTATTTCTGAGCAGTAGCTTTTGACAAACATCACAGTCAATGACAGGTTCCATTTATATTGGTACAATATCATTAACCACTCATGCAAAGCACCGAACTCCCACAGACACTTTAGACGGCATATAAATAAATGTGCTTGATTTAAAAAAAATTCTTCTAGCTTTTACCATCTCCCCAGCCGAAATAAGCACTGCTTCTAGGTTGTTCATTGTCAATGAATTTCATGACGAGTTCAGTGAGTTCTAGGTAATTCTCCTCTGCCCTGAATCTTAAACCTGTGGTTGCCACAGGAAGTGAGGGCTGGTGGGGTGTGAATGTGACATGGGGATGCACGCTGAGGATTGGCTGCTGGGTGACCATGTGACCTTCTGAAGGAGCACTGGAGACTGGGTGGTGGGTGTGGCCCATGTGTGGGTGTGGCCTGTAGGTGGTGTGGGGGGGGGTGGGTGGAGCTCACACAGGAAGCAGCCCTGAAACGCCGGTGGCCCCAGACACACACACAGCACTGTCTCCATACCGGCTCGACACGCAGCTTCTGACTTTCTGTTTCCTCGTGGCATGACACCCGGGGTTTGGGAATAGTGTTTATTTGACATAATCACTCTGGCCTTCCTCCCCCCTTTTTCCCCAGCTCAGAAAAGTACGGTAAATGTAAATGTAGCGCAGAACGGACTCCTTGATCTGGGTGCGTTGATGGCACAGAGCTATGAGACAGAGGCAAGCAGTGCTGCCTCACATACGCACACACACACAGGGCAGGTCTGACTGTCCACATTCCCAGCAGCCTCAGCCAAGGGTTCACCTGCAGCAGAGGAAACAGTGTGCATGGGAGACCTCAGCTTCCCCCCACAGCCCGAGAAAGGCCTGCTGGGAGGAACTGTAGTGGCAGGCAGGGTTAGGGGCAGATCTCTCACCCAGCCTGACAGAGCACCTAAAAGAGGAAGGGCTTGTGTAGATCTCGCTGATCCCAGGACCGGATGGCCTCTGCTGCAGGGTTCAAGGCTTCTGGCTTACAGGAGACACATCCCCTGAGAGGAGACCGACAGATGCATAGGACTGTTAGTGAATGTGTGTTTACTAGCAGTGCTGTAGATCTCTGACATCGCACTGCAGCGAACTATAAATCTTATGATAAGACATTTCTTCCATTTCTTTGCTTAGTGGTGCTCTGAAGTGGATGTTTACTCCAGATGACTTGCTTTAATACAACCTAACAAAAGCACCATACGTTGCGAAAAGCGCTTCTGCACATTAAAGAACACAGCTTTCACAGCAAGTTCGAAATGCCACATACAGTATATGAATAAAACACAATGTACGCAATAACTACAATTCACAAAAACACTTAAAGCACCCTTTAAACACTCAGAACTGTATTGGTGTATTAAGAGAATCTATTCAAGTACAGTAGTAAACACTGTACATTCAGGTGGGCAGCTGTACATTAGGGGTGGAGTGGTGGCTCTGTGACTAGGGATCTGCGCCTGTGACTGGAAGGTTTAAATCCCACAGCTGGCAGAAGAATCCTACTCTATTGGGCCCTGAGCAAGGCCCTTAACCCCAAGTGCTCCAGGGGTGCTGTACAATGGCTGACCCTGCGCTCTGACCCCCAGCTTCTCTCTCTGTCTGTGTGTCTCTGTCTCATGGAGAGCAAACTGGGGTATATGAAGAGACGAATTCCAAATGCAGGAAATTGTATAGGGCTGATAAAGTGATGTGATGTTATGTTATTTTACAAGGGAGAATCAAAATCAGGCCAGCTTGGTGCGACGTTATTTACAGTGGGGATGCAGGAGGCTGCTGTTCCCCGCTCTGGCCACCGGAGGGAGCCAAAGCGGCGGCGCTTGCGAGCCTGTCAGGCGGGCTGTCAGTCAGGTAGGCGTGATGCCAGGGCCGACTCTGTGCCGACGAGTGGCGGAGTGATTGAGGGAGGCAAGGACTTCCTGTACCGAGGGCCAGCCTGCAAGCCTGTGCACACACACACGGGCTCCTGCTCCGAGCTCACAGCGCGACCGACAGACCGAGAGGGAGGGATCGAGTGTGTGTGTGTGTGATTGCATGACAGAGGAAGAGATCGGCTGGACGCCTGGTGTTGAATGCGGACTGTTGTCTCTCTTCCTCCCGCGGCGTGGCAGCGGCTACAGCGAGCGCAGCTCTCCGCCGACTGCGTGTGCACCGCCGGCTAGCGCGGGGGACGGAGCCCGGGCCCTGCAGCGACGGCTCTCCGGGGACGGAGGCGCATCGGCAGCACACGGGATACTGTACGCGCAGAGCGGGGTGGGCAAGACAATAATTCCGCTGTTGGGAAAATAAAAAAAAAAACCCAAGAAGATAAAAAAAAAAGAGGGAGGAGAGGAAAACATCATCATCGGACCAGCGGGTTTGTCATCGTTTTATCTGTGGATTTGGTGCATCGCGGTCCCGCGATTGGATGTGGCGTTCAGGCTGATTCCGTTATGGCTGTGTTAAAACTCGTCGACCAGGTAAAGACCATTTTAACGCGAGGGCGCTACGCGGCGAGAGGTTATGACCGCGGTTTTTACATCTGCAGGAGCGATGCGGCGCCGAAAGGCAGAAATTGTCGCGAAAGAGAGAGGAGGAAGGAGGGAGGCAGAGAGAAGGAGGAGGAGGAGGAGGAGGAGAAGGGGGGTAGAGACGGAGGGAGAGAGCGATTCGCTCTCAGACCTGTTTGCACGGCGTAATTAAAGCCGGCGATAATGATTAAAGCAAGTGAATAACGCTGTGGACTGGGCGCTCGCTGGCCGGGGGCTCCGGCCGGTCCGCTGTCCGGGCGAGCGGGCAGGGCTGAGCGGAGCAGAGTTTGCGATGTTTTGTCATTTTTTTTTCTCTCTCCGTGAACTGTATTTTTAGTTCTGTGCGTGGTTCCGCTCACTTCCTTTAAAAATAGGACAGCGGATTCCGGGTTACGGCTGTTGGCTCTTCAGTCTTATGGTCTCCCTCTCCGAAAGAGTACTCGCGGTGTAACTTTGATTTTATTTTATTTTTTTTACTTCGCGAGTGGCGAAAGCCCTGCTCGCATCACAGCTTGAAGCCTTTCTTGCCGGCGAACACTTTCTTCATCTTGAGGTCTGTCGGACTGTGGCCCTGAGATGAAGTGGAAAAGGAGCTGTTTTGGAGACCGGCAGCTCCGCTCCGGCGATCTCGCTTCAAACTACTTTTCAGCGCTTTGTCGTGATTAAACTTCCTAACCCACTCGCGTCCGTAATGAGTGACAGAAGGGTGTTACGGAAGCATTTCACATTTTAAAGTTTTAATTTCTTAATTTTCACCGTTTCCGTCTTGTTCCTCTTTTTCAGTTTCGCTTCTCTTCCCCTTTTATTTTTTTGCAAGAGTCGAGCTGCTCGCGAGCTTCGCAATCTTTTTGCCAACATTCAGATCGAAACTGCAGCCTGATTCACAGATACCGGTACTGAAGTGGCGACAGGGAGAGGAGAGAGCGAGTAGCAGGCTCAGCGGGAAGTGCTGATAGACTCAGTGCACCACAGCTCTGATACAGGACAGCACTGAGGGCACCAGGACACTGTTACAGGACACCACTGAGAGCACCACTGATACAGGACAGCACTGAGGGCACCAGGACACTGATACAGGACAGCACTGAGGGCACCACTGATACAGGACAGCACTGAGGGCACCAGGACACTGATACAGGACAGCACTGAGGGCACCACTGATACAGGACAGCACTGAGGGCACCAGGGCACCACTGATACAGGGCAGCACTGATACAGGACAGTACTGAGGGCACTGATACAGGACAGCACTGAGGGCACCACTGATACAGGACAGCACTGAGGGCACCAGGACACTGATACAGGCCAGCACTGAGGGCACCAGGGCAGCACTGATACAGGACAGCACTGAGGGCAGCACTGATACAGGACAGCACTAAGGGCACTGATACAGGACAGCACTGAGGGCACCAGGACACTGATACAGGACAGCACTGAGGGCACCAGGGCAGCACTGATACAGGACAGCACTGAGGGCACCACTGATACAGGACAGCACTGAGGGCACTGATACAGGACAGCACTGAGGGCACCACTGATACAGGACAGCACTGAGGGCACCAGGACACTGACACAGGACAGCACTGAGGGCACCACTGATACAGGACAGCACTGAGGGCACCACTGATCCAGGACACCACTGAGGGCACCAGGACACTGATACAGGACAGCACTGAGGGCACCAGGGCACCACTGATACAGGACAGCACTGAGGGCAGCACTGATACAGGACAGTACTGAGGGCACTGATACAGGACAGCACTGAGGGCACCAGGGCACCACTGATTCAGGACAGCACTGAGGGCACCACTGATACAGGACAGCACTGAGGGCACTGACACAGGACAGCACTGAGGGCACCACTGATACAGGACAGCACTGAGGGCACCAGGACACTGATACAGGACAGCACTGAGGGCACCACTGATCCAGGACACCACTGAGGGCACCACTGATACAGGCCAGAACTGAGGGCACTGATACAGGCCAGCACTGAGGGCACCAGGGCACCACTGATACAGGACAGCACTGAGGGCACCAGGACACTGATACAGGACAGCACTGAGGGCACCACTGATACAGGACAGCACTGAGGGCACCAGGACACTGATACAGGACAGCACTGAGGGCACCAGGACACTGATACAAGATGGCACTGAGGGCACCAGGACACTGATACAGGACAGCACTGAGGGCACCAGGGCACCACTGATACAGGACAGCATTGAGGGCACCAGGACACTGATACAAGATGGCACTGAGGGCACCAGGACACTGATACAGGACAGCACTGAGGGCACCAGGACACTGATACAGGACAGCACTGAGGCCACCACTGATACAAGACGGCACTGAGGGCACTAAATCACTGATACAGGACAGTACTGAGGGCACTAGGACACTGATACAGGACAGCACTGAGGGCACCAGGGCACCACTGATACAGGACAGCACTGAGGGCACCACTGATACAGGACAGCACTGAGGGCACTGATACAGGACAGCACTGAGGGCACCAGGACACTGATACAGGACAGCACTGAGGGCACCAGGGCACCACTGATACAGGACAGCACTGAGGGCACCACTGATACAGGACAGCACTGAGGGCACTGATACAGGACAGCACTGAGGGCACCACTGATACAGGACAGCACTGAGGGCACTGATACAGGACAGCACTGAGGGCACCAGGACACTGATACAGGACAGCACTGAGGGCAGCACTGATACAGGACAGTGATACTAGGGGTGATAGTGAGAGCTATCCCAGTAGTGGATGAATCTCCTAGTGTGTGGTGAGAGGACAGAGCGTACTGGGCTGGCGTGCCCCTCTCACACCCTGCGATGTCGGTTGCCTGCCCTCTGTCATTCCCTCCCTCCTCTTGTCTGCCCTGTTTTTAACCCACCTGTCTCCACCACAATCCCTCCAGAGCGCCCTGCGCCTGTCTGTCTCCCTGTCCCACTTTCCGTCTGAGACTCTGCATGTCCGTCCTGTACCCCAATCCCAGCTCCCTCCCCGTGAGTTCTGCTTCCTCCTGTGATTGGCCGAGAGGAGCGCAGATGGCGGATCTTTATCGCGGTTGCCATGGTGCTGTGTGTGCGTTGGCTGGGGGAGGGGTGGGGAGGAAGTGAGAAGGTGTGTGGTTCTGGTGAAGCCGGATTCTGGGAGGAGAACTTTGTCGCTTTGTTGCCTTATAAGGCTGTGCTGCAGTCTGGCGCTGCATGGGTTAAGGACCCGTGGCTGAGGCGGATCGCAGCCAAACCCAGTGGCATGCGTGTTCGCGAGTGTGAGACGGGAGAGTGTCTGTCCAATGCTAGCTGGAGTGATGCTGGTTTCGGTGCCTGCATGTAGCTCATGCCTTGCTGTAGTGGAGCAGTGCACGCCAGAGAGGAAGAGATCAGGAAGTTGTTGGTTGTGCTGTCAGGTCTCTCTCTCTCTTCCTCTTCCTCTATCGCCCCCTGCGGGATGTTCCCCTCCCACTGAGCTCCCTTCTGCTCTCTCACAGGACGCCGATGTCTCTGTGTGCGAGTGTGAATGTGGGCGAAGGAGAGAAAGTGTGTGAGTGTGAATGTGTGCAAGGGAGGGAGAGAGAGGGTGCGAGTGTGAATTTGTGTGAGGTTGGGGGAGAGAGTTTGCAAGTGTGTGTGTGCGAGGGGGGGAGAGGGCGTGTCCGAGTGTGAATGTGTGTGCGAGGGAGGGGGAGAGTGAGTGTGTGTGCGAGGGAGGGCGAGTGTGTGCAAGGGAGGGGGAGAGAGTGTGCGAGTGTGAGTGTGTGCGAGGGAGGGGGAGAGAGTGTGCGAGGGAGGGGGAGAGAGTGTGCGAGGGAGGGGGAGATGTTGCGAGTGTGAGTGTGTGCGAGGAAGGGGGGAAGAGTGTGAGTGTGTGCGAGGGAGGGGGAGAGCGTGTGAGTGTGTGTGAGGGAGGGGGAGAGCGTGTGAGTGTGTGTGAGGGAGGGGGAGAGCGTGTGAGTGTGTGCGAGGGAGGGGGAGAGCGTGTGAGTGTGTGCGAGGGAGGGGGAGAGCGTGTGAGTGTGTGCGAGGGAGGGGGAGAGCGTGTGAGTGTGTGCGAGGGAGGGGGAGAGCCTGCGAGTGTGAGTGTGTGCGAGGGGGGCAGAGAGTGTGCAAGGGAAGGGGAGAGTGTGCGAGGGAGGGGAAGAGAGTGTGCGAGGGGGGGGGAGAGAATGTGCGAGGGAGGGGGAGAGAGTGTGAGTGTAAGTGTGTGCGAGGGAGGGGGAGAGAGTGTGCGAGTGTGAGTGTGTGCGAGGGAGGGGGAGAGAGTGTGCGAGTGTGAGTGTGTGCGAGGGAGGGGGAGAGAGTGTGAGTGTAAGTGTGTGCGAGGGAGGGGGAGAGAGTGTGAGTGTAAGTGTGTGCGAGGGAGGGGGAGAGAGTGTGCGAGTGTGAGTGTGTGCGAGAGAGGGGGAGAGAGTGTGCGAGTGTGTGCGAGGGAGAGAGACTGTGATTATTTTTTTGGAGCAGTACTACTGAAGTGACTCGGAGGAGATTGAAGTCTGGTTAATCAGAGCTTCCTGTTCTTGTTTTTTATTATCCTAGTTAGAAAAAGACACGTCCCTTACCCATAAGCACTGAAGTGCGCTGCTTTGCTGATAGACACTCATCCTGCACGCCCACTCACGCTGATTTCGAGACGTGCGCCTCTGCGCAGCGGGGAAATTCGGCCGCTGCTGCAGCCTAGATGCAGTCGGGCCCTGGTGACGGCTCCTGGCCTGCTGGTGGGCCCAGGCAGGAGACGTGTGTCAAAACCGCACTCCCTGCCTCTGAAGAAGTGTGGTCACCCTTGCTCGCTTCTTAACCTGGTGTGTAATCTCAGGAGGTTAGCTGAGTTTCCCCCTGCGCTTTTACAGTGTGTTCAGTGTAGCAAACGCCAGAGACGTGTTTCCTTTGACATGCTGTTATCCCCTCGATTAGTACTTCTGCTTTGCCAGGAGGATCACAGGCACTGGGTGTTACACGCAGGTGAAGCAGATTCTTCATTTGTTTTCTGTTTTTTTGGTCACTAATCATTTCGGTCACTGAAGTCCGGAGTGTCAAGGCTGCGGTGCATTGCAAAGAACTGACGATGTGAAAGAAATCCACTGTTAGAATCTGTGACTTTTGAAAAGGCTGTGTCGTGGGCAAGAAATGAGACAGGGGCCTGACATTGTAATTGTGCTAGTATCCCAGCAGTCTGTGGGTCAGGAGATCGGAGAGTGCGGCAGCTGTGTGGTCTTGGGCAGAGTGCTACTCATGTCTTAATTACAGGAACCTTCCCCCCAGAAATGCCAGTTCCACTTTGAGGAAGTTGGCTTGTACTGAATGGCTAAAGAAAACGAAACATCACGTGAAACATCTGATTTAACACGTCTGCTTTAAACATCAGGAGAATTGAGGGTAGTGGGGACGTGCTCTGGAAGAGTTGGCGCACTAATAAGCGAATGGGGCAGGACCCCGTTGTTATAGAGCAAAAATGACTGGATCCAGAATGGCCGGAGACTGAAGGGGTGTGCTTTGTGCTGAGTGGGTGAATGGGTGCAGGGTGCACGTACAGATTTGGTGACGGGTAGGATGCTCACCAAACCAGTTGGTTGTAAGACAAGGTGATGGGGAAAGGCACTGTTCATTGACTGGGTGGAAAGGCAGGATGCTGAGCTGTGATTGGGCAATAGGTAGATGCTGAGCCTTGATTGGACGGTAGGTTAATGCTGAGCCGTGATTGGGCAGAAGGTAGGATGGTGAGCCGTGATTGGGCGGTAGGTAGGATGGCGAGCCGTGATTGGGCGGAAGGTAGGATGGCGAGCCGTGATTGGCCGGAAAGTAGAATGGTGAGCCGTGATTGGGCGGAAGGTAGGATGGCGAGCCGTGATTGGATGAGAGTGTAAAGGTTCCGTGTGTAACAATAGGCTCGGTGTTTGGCAGGAACTGGGTATGTGTGGTCAGTGACATTCTGTTGTGATGCCCTGTCTCGACTTCCACCCCATCCTACACACACAAGCACTGGCATTGTGTTGTGGGGGGAAAACAGGCCTGTGTTACATCATGGGTAGCGTTTAGTCCTGGGAGTGTTGGTATTCGTTGTGAGGGCAGTTTCTGGAACATGAATGGGCCATTCAGCTCATTAAAGCTCACATTGTTCAGCAGCGGGCATCTGCAGAAGCCTCTGACTGCCTGCTTTTGGAACCGGCCCCCTGCCCGCCCTCTGGCGGTGCGTGGGGCGTGTCCCCTGCGTGTCAGGGGCTCCTCTGGTGCCCGCTGTCCGTGCTCCGTGGCGTGTCCTGTGACGGGCCCTTTCCCAAGCGTGGAAAGACCGGGCACCCGACTCGCAGCTCTTCCTGGCCACGGAGGAGTCCGATCCCCGACGTGGAAGCTCTTCCTCCAGCGGTCTCCTGCTGCGCAGATCCAGCCGCGCGCGCAGGGGGAGAGGCCAGGCAGCCAGGCAGGCAGGCAGGCAGCAGAGATGCACAGAGATCGGACAGACAGATACGTTCTTCTCAGCAAGGTTATCTCTCTGTGTGTGTGTGCGGAGCGAGTGGATCCTGTTTGTGGTGTATTTGTGTGTGTGCTGAGCGAGTGGATCCAGTTTGTGGTGTATTTGTGTGTGTGCGGAGCGAGTGGATCCAGTTTGTGGTGCGTGTGTGTGTGTGCTGAGCGAGTGGATCCAGTTTGTGGTGTATTTGTGTGTGTGCGGAGCGAGTGGATCCAGTTTGTGGTGTATTTGTGTGTGTGCGGAGCGAGTGGATCCAGTTTGTGGTGCGTGTGTGTGTGTGCTGAGCGAGTGGATCCAGTTTGTGGTGTATTTGTGTGTGTGCGGAGCGAGTGGATCCAGTTTGTGGTGTATTTGTGTGTGTGCTGAGCGAGTGGATCCAGTTTGTGGTGTCTTTGTGTGTGTGTTGAGCGAGTGGATCCAGTTTGTGGTGTCTTTGTGTGTGTGTTGAGCGAGTGGATCCAGTTTGTGGTGTATTTGTGTGTGTGCTGAGCGAGTGGATCCAGTTTGTGGTGTATTTGTGTGTGCTGAGCGAGTGGATCCTGTTTGTGGTGTCTGTGTGTGTGTGCTGAGCTAGTGGATCCAGTTTGTGGTGCGTGCGTGCTTGCGTGTGTGTGCGTGCGTGCGTGCGTGCGTGCGTGTGTGCGTGCGTGCTTGCGTGTGTGTGTGTGCGTGTGTGCGTGTGCGTGCACTTCTCTCGGAGCGGAAGTGCAAGGGCTCCTGCTGCAGCTGTCAGCGTCTCGCTCCGTGCCGAGACAGAGGGAGGGGAGGGGCAGGAAGAGGAGGGCGGGGATGGCCAGCGCGGTTCGTCTCTGGGCGGGGCGGAAGTTCCTGTGTGCTACACGGTCAAGTTAAACCAGCGGGTTTAAATCCAGTCCCCCTCTTCACTTCCACGCGTAGGAGGGCCAGTTACTGACATACCCACCCAGCCGTGGCTGTTGGTCAGGGCCACAGGGGGAGCAGAGGCGCTCCCCGCTCACTGACGCCCAGGAAGTCACCCCACTGTCCAGGAGCTGAGAGAGCTGAGCACTGGCTGACTGCTCCCCAGTGCTGAGTCATGAGTGACTCTTCCTTGGGCCTCGTTAGGGCGCGAGCGACCCTGTCTGGCCTCGTTAGGGCGCGGGGGTCTCACCCCGGGCTCGTTAGGGCACGTTGATCGAGTGATTGGAACTATTGACTGGATGGAAGGATGTACTGGTCAGTGTCCAGACTGATCAACAGCTGAGAGAAAGACTTGCAGTGATTCTCTGAGTACTGATTAGATTAGAGTCTGTTGACAGGTTGACTTGAATATATTGATTAGGCTTGTTAATGATTGGTGATTGAATTATTTACATTTGACAGGGTTGATAGTAGACTCTATTTTTATGGCTCTATTGGCGAATATATTGTGTTCATCAGTGTTTAGGTTATTGATAAACAAATTTCTCTAGATTAGATGCATATTATATTAATTTGGGTGTATTGAGTATTACATTTTTATCTTATTCGTTTGTATTAATGAATTTCTTTCTAATTGTGTCCTCACTTGTTTCTTTCGATGACTGATGTTTGCTCTACATACGTACAATGGTATTGATTATTGATGAGGTATATTGATGAATTTGATACAGGTTGTGGGCCTGTCTGGGTGATGGGCTGGGTAAAGGGTTACGGACCGTGTGTATTGATGATCGGTGTGTATTGATTTGCAGCCCCCGCTGGTCCAGGCCATATTCAATGGAGACCCAGAGGAGATCCGCATGCTCATCTATAAGTCGGAGGATATCAATGCACAGGTGGGCACTCTGCCTTGATACCACTGCTCCTGCTTTTAGAGCCCTGTGTCTCAATACCAATGCACTGTCACTGCTCCTGGGGATACAGTGTCAGTGTGTCTTAATGCTAAAGCACTGTCACTGCTCCTGGAAATACAGTGTCAGTGTGTCTTAATGCTAAAGCACTGTCACTGCTCCTGGGGATACAGTGTCAGTGTGTCTCAATACCAAAGCACTGTCACTGCTCCTGGAAATACAGTGTCAGTGTGTCTTAATGCTAAAGCACTGTCACTGCTCCTGGAAATACAGTGTCAGTGTGTCTTAATGCTAAAGCACTGTCACTGCTCCTGGGGATACAGTGTCAGTGTGTCTTAATGCTAAAGCACTGTCACTGCTCCTGGGGATACAGTGTCAGTGTGTCTTAATGCTAAAGCACTGTCACTGCTCCTGGAAATACAGTGTCAGTGTGTCTTAATGCTAAAGCACTGTCACTGCTCCTGGGGATACAGTGTCAGTGTGTCTTAATGCTAAAGCACTGTCACTGCTCCTGGAAATACAGTGTCAGTGTGTCTTAATGCTAAAGCACTGTCACTGCTCCTGGGGATACAGTTACAGCATCATTGTGTCTTAATGCTGATACAACACATGTGATACTGTGCTTTGCCACAGAATTTAAGAATTCTGTTATTGGCACATAATCCTGTCTACCATATTGTTGGGTAGCTGTGTAATATGTTGGGGTCTTTCTGTGCCTTTCAGGACACAGAGAAGCGTACCCCCCTCCATGCTGCAGCCTTCTTGGGAGATGCAGAGATCACTGAGCTTCTCATCCTCTCAGGTCTGTCTCTCTCCCTCCATCACCTGACACTCCTCTTTCTCTCTCTCCCGCCAGCTCAACAGATTCTGTATCCATCTCTCCCTCTCTCTCCCCTCGTTCACAACCCTTCCTCCCTCTCTCCTCATTCACAAGCCTCCTTCTCTCTCTCCTCTCCTCATTCACAAGCCTCCTTCTCTCTCTCCTCCCCTCGTTCACAAGTGCCCCTCTCTCTCCCCTCGTTCACAATCCTTCCTCCCTCTCTCCTCATTCACAATCCTCCTTCTCTCTCTCCTCCCCTCGTTAAAAAGCCTCCCTCTCTCTCCCCTCGTTCAGAAGCCTCCCTCTCCTCCCCTCGTTCACAACCCCCCCCCTCTCTCCCCTCATTCACAAGCCTCCTTCTGTCTCTCCTCCCCTTGTTAAAAAGCCTCCCTCTCTCTCTCCTCCCCTTGTTCACAAGTCTCCCTCTCTCTCCCCCCTCATTCACAAGCCTCCCTCTCTCTCTCCTCCCCTTGTTCACAAGTCTCCCTCTCTCTCTCCCCCCTCATTCACAAGCCTCCTTCTCTCTCTCCTGCCCTCGTTCACAAGCCTCCCTCTCTCCTGCAGGAGCGCGTGTCAATGCGAAGGACAACATGTGGCTGACCCCCCTGCACCGGGCAGTGGCATCTCGCAGTGAGGTCAGTGTCTCAGCCAGCCTAGTGAACCCTCCACAGGGAGCGCTATAGTGTTAACACTGAAATGAGCTCTCCTAAGAAGGGTCAGTGCTCGCTGGTTTGAGTCCAGACATTTCCGATTTTAGTCTTGTTTGATAAAGAAAAAATTGCCGGGTATTTTTGTTTCACACCCACGTGATTTGGAATAGTCAAATCGGATAAACCTTCATTGACAAACCCCGCACTCGCACATGGGGGGAATGTAGGAAGTGTAGACAGAATCTTTCCATGTGTGTTGATCGGTGTCCCGTGTGCTACCCGTGTGTGTTGATGGGTGTCCCGTGTGAATCCCCAGTTTTGATCGGTGTCCCGTGTGCTTCCCGTGCTGTAGGAGGCGGTGCGTGTGCTGATCCGTCACTCAGCTGATGTCAATGCCCGTGACAAGAACTGGCAGACACCACTGCATCTGGCTGCTGCCAATAAGGCCCTGCGCTGCGCTGAGGTCATCATCCCGCTTCTGAGCAGCGTCAACGTGTCGGATCGGGGAGGCCGAACTGCCCTGCACCATGCTGCCCTCAATGGACACACAGAAGTACTGCGCCCCTGTCCGCCGACACCCCAACACACTGAGACGCTGCGCCCCTGTCCGCCGACACCCCAACACACCGAGAAGCTGCGCCCCTGTCCGCCGACACCACAAACACACTGAGACGCTGTGCCCCTGTCCGCCCACACCCCAACACACCGAGAAGCTGCGCCCCTGTCCGCCGACACCCCAACACACCGAGACGCTGCGCCCCTGTCCGCCGACACCCCAACACACCGAGACGCTGCGCCCCTGTCCGCCGACACCCCAACACACCGAGACGCTGCGCCCCTGTCCGCCGACACCCCCACACACTGAGACGCTGCGCCCCTGTCCGCCGACACCACAAACACACTGAGACGCTGCGCCCCTGTCCGCCGACACCCCAACACACTGAGACGCTGCGCCCCTGTCCTCCGACACCCCAACACACTGAGACGCTGCGCCCCTGTCCGCCGACACCCCAACACACTGAGACGCTGCGCCCCTGTCCGCCGACACCCCAACACACTGAGACGCTGCGCCCCTGTCCTCCGACACCCCAACACACTGAGACGCTGCGCCCCTGTCCGCCGACACCCCAACACACTGAGACGCTGCGCCCCTCTTTGTGTTGATGCGAGTTCTTTAGAACGTACTGTATGGAAAAGCACTGAGCTATAACAGGGTTATATTTTTTACCTCTCGCCCTTGCTCTTTTCCTCCCTCCTCCTCCTCCTCCTCCAGATGGTCCGGCTGCTTCTGGCCAAGGGTGCCAACATCAACGCCTTTGACAAGAAGGATGGCCGGGCACTGCACTGGGCAGCCTACATGGGTAAGATCTGGGGGTGAAGGCGACCGAGGGGTCAGGAGGAGGCGCAGTCCCTCCTCTGCTGTTCAGCCCGTGTGTCGTGGCGCACAGCGCGCGGCTCTGGGCTCTGTCCGGCGGTGACGCGGCTCTGCCTTACAGGTCACCTGGAGGTGGTGTGCCTGCTGGTCAGCCAGGGGGCAGAGGTCAGCTGCAAGGACAAGCGGGGGTACACCCCGCTGCACGCGGCGGCCTCCAACGGGCAGATCGCCGTGGTCAAGCACCTGCTCAACCTGTCCGTCGAGGTCAGTAGCGCTCGCTGGTGCGCCGCCGCGGACGGGCACGGGATCGGGGGCCCCCGCCTGACCGCCCGCCCGCCCGTCCGCCCGCAGATCGACGAGGCCAACACGTTCGGGAACACGGCGCTGCACGTGGCCTGCTTCAACGGGCAGGACGCGGTGGTGAGCGAGCTGATCGACTACGGCGCCAACGTCAACCAGCCCAACGGCAAGGGCTTCACCCCGCTGCACTTCGCCGCCGCGTCCACGCACGGCGCCCTCTGCCTGGAGTTCCTGGTCAACAACGGCGCCGACGTCAACGTGCAGGTGCGCCCGCGGCCCCCGGGGGTCCGGCTCTGGAGGGGTGGACATGACCGGACCGTTGCCAACTCGTTCTTTCCCTCTCTCTCTCTCTCCCTCCCTCTCCTCCCGTCCTGACCCCTGGATCCTTGGTGTGTCTCCCAGAGCTGGGACGGGAAGAGTCCCCTCCACATGACCGCGGTGCACGGACGCTTCACGCGCTCCCAGACGCTCATCCAGAACGGTGAGGCCCTGCCGGCACACACACTCTCTGTGCCCTGTGTGTGTGTCAGTGTGGGCTCTGAGCCTGTCACACACACACTCTCTGTGCCCTGTGTGTGTGTCAGTGTGGGCTCTGAGCCTGTCACACACACACTCTCTGTGCCCTGTGTGTGTGTGTGTGTCAGTGTGGGCTCTGAGCCTGTCACACACACACTCTCTGTGCCTTGTGTGTGTGTGTGTGTCAGTGTGGGCTCTGAGCCTGTCACACACACACTCTCTGTGCCCTGTGTGTGTGTCAGTGTGGGCTCTGAGCCTGTCACACACACACACACTCTGTGCCCTGTGTGTGTGTCAGTGTGGGCTCTGAGCCTGTCACACACACACTCTCTGTGCCCTGTGTGTGTGTGTGTCAGTGTGGGCTCTGAGCCTGTCACACACACACACACTCTGTGCCCTGTGCCCTGTGTGTGTGTTAGTGTGGGCTCTGAGCCTGTCACACACACACACACTCTGTGCCCTGTGTGTGTGTCAGTGTGGGCTCTGAGCCTGTCACACACACACACTCTGTGCCCTGTGTGTGTGTCAGTGTGGGCTCTGAGCCTGTCACACACACACACACTCTGTGCCCCGTGCCCTGTGTGTGTGTCAGTGTGGGCTCTGAGCCTGTCACACACACACACACTCTGTGCCCCGTGCCCTGTGTGTGTGTCAGTGTGGGCTCTGAGCCTGTCACACACACGCGTGCTGAGACCCGTGTCCCTGTGGCCGTGTTGCAGGGGGGGAGATCGACAGCGTGGACAAGGACGGGAACACCCCTCTCCATGTGGCGGCGCGCTACGGCCACGAGCTGCTCATCAACACCCTCATCACCAGCGGGGCCGACTGCACCAGGTCGGTCGCTCATGGCCGCCGGGCCGGCCCGCGCTGGGCGGGCGAGTCCCAGAGAGCCAGCAGGCCCATCCCCGCGCACCCTGCGCTGGGTGTGGTCCTGTCCTGCACCTCGTGCTGCCAGGACAGGGTTCTGGGCTTACAGGATCCCTCACCTGGGGTTCTGGGCTCGGCCTGTCCCAGCAGCAGAGGAAGCGGGGCCCAATTCCTCACCCTCCCTGTCCTCTGCTTCTCCCACTGTAACTCGGAGTGAAGCTTATTGGCAGGACGTGTTGTGCAGGTTTCGCTGAAGCATTTGTACAGAATAGCAGCTGTGCACACAATGTATTGTAGCACAGTGTGATACAGCAAAGGTGACAATATGTTGTACAGTGCGGTGTAATATAGTATAGTGCAGTGCACCGCAATGTAATACAATACAGAACTGACAACGCAGCACAGTGTGATACAGTAGAATAGATCATATTGATACAGAACAGTGATACAGTAGAATAGATCACAGGGTGGTGCAATCAAATAGGTCACAGTACTACAGTACAGTACAGTGTGATGCAGTAGAATAGACCAGTGTGCTACAGTACAGTGTGATGCAGTAGAATAGACCAGTGTGCTACAGTACAGTATGATGCAGTAGAATAGACCACAGTGTGCTACAGTACAGTGCAGTGTGATGCAGTACAGTATGATGCAGTAGAATAGACCACAGTGTGCTACAGTACAGTGCAGTGTGCTACAGTACAGTATGATGCAGTAGAATAGACCACAGTGTGCTACAGTACAGTACAGTGTGCTACAGTACAGTGTGATGCAGTAGAATAGACCACAGTGTGCTACAGTACAGTGCAGTGTGCTACAGTACAGTGTGATGCAGTAGAATAGACCACAGTGTGCTACAGTACAGTACAGTGTGCTACAGTACAGTGTGATGCAGTAGAATAGACCACAGTGTGCTACAGTACAGTACAGTGTGCTACAGTACAGTGTGATGCAGTAGAATAGACCACAGTGTGCTACAGTACAGTGCAGTGTGCTACAGTACAGTGTGATGCAGTAGAATAGACCACAGTGTGCTACAGTACAGTGCAGTGTGCTACAGTACAGTGTGATGCAGTAGAATAGACCACAGTGTGCTACAGTACAGTGCAGTGTGCTACAGTACACAATGCATTCTGCTGTGTTACAGTGCAGTTTTGTACCCCCTCTCCAGGCGTGGGGTCCATGGGATGTTCCCTCTGCACCTGGCAGCGCTGAACGCCCACTCTGACTGCTGCCGCAAGCTGCTGTCCTCAGGTACAAGCGAGGGGTGGTAAAGAGGGGCGGGGGGTGAAGATTGTGAACTGGGGGGTGAAGAACCCCTGGAAAGTGTCTACATTGCGCCTTGGGCTTGTTGGGTTAGTTGTGAGTGCTGGCGGAGGTTTGGGGGTTATTTGTAGTCGTGAGCAGGGCAGAAGGGGCTGATGGCACAGCTGGGTGTTGGGGTGAGGAGGGGAGTGGGGTTCCATGTTCGGCAGTAGGTACGGAGTTATGTGACTGTACAGTGTGTGTGCCTGACTGTGTTCGTGCCTGGTGCTAGGCAGTGTGTGTGTGTGTGTGTGAGTGTGATTATGTGTGCGTGCCTGGTGTGTGGCAGTGTGTGTGTGTGTGAGTGTGTGAGTGTGATTATGTGTGCGTGCCTGGTGTGTGGCAGTGTGTGTGTGTGTGTGTGAGTGTGATTATGTGTGCGTGCCTGGTGTGTGGCAGTGTGTGTGTGTGTGAGTGTGTGAGTGTGATTATGTGTGCGTGCCTGGTGTGTGGCAGTGTGTGTGTGTGTGTGTGTGTGTGTGTGTGTGTGTGTGTGTGAGTGTGATTATGTGTGCGTGCCTGGTGTGTGGCAGTGTGTGTGTGTGTGAGTGTGTGAGTGTGATTATGTGTGCGTGCCTGGTGTGTGGCAGCGAGTATGTGTGGTTGTGGGTGTGAACCTGTTGTGTGGCTGTGGTGTGTGTTTCTGCGGTGGTGAGAGTCCGCGCTGTGCTTCTGGTGGAGTTCCAGCTGGGGTGTCTCCAGCTGAGCCCATGTATTTGCAGTTGCTGTAAGGCTGCTGTGTGCTCTCTTCGTTAAGGCTACCTCTGTGCGTGAGCCCTGGGATGGCGGCGGGGGAGATGGGGGGTGGGCAGGTGTCTGGGGAGCAGGAGAATGAGCCGATGAGAATAGACAGTCATGCGGATTTATCACAGTATCAGGCCCAGGCTTGATGTGCCCACTGTCTCCACCTCCTCTGTGTCCTAGTAATGCGCTCCGTGCATTAATGGCACCGTTTATGAAAGACGTCTAATCTAGCGCAGAATCTGCATTTAAGCATTTTCCAGTTGTCTCCGTGTTCTGCTCTTTAAATTAAATTTGAAACGATTACTTGCAGGTATATGCGGGGATCCCGTTGTCTGCCCATAATGCATTGAACAGTTTCACCATAACCCCTCTTGAGTTACTGTGCGTTCAGCGCTCTGTGCTGTGTGCCCGAGTGTTGTTGGCTTTTTAATGACTTCTTGGCGTGACCCAGGTGCTGAAAGCAGTGAACCCACTGCAGTCCCCAGTTCTTTTTGTCACTGTGTGATTCCGACTTCTGCACCTCCTGTGGTCTCGTTCTGTCCGGTGCTGTTCTCACCTGAACACAAAGGCTCTGTGTCTACTAACAGTGAGGTTTAGATGCCATACATCTGCCCAGGGCCGTGTCTTGGCACTTGGCCATTCCTCCAAGCTTCGTGTAACTGGCACATTTGCCCAGCGGGTTCCAGACACCTGCACCTGTGTATCTGTATGTGTGGACCTAGCATGGAGCCCTGAGGGACACTGACCAACACTCAGCCCAGATCTTTCCCTCCTGCCTTTGCCTGTTCCTGCGCTGGAGATAGTGTTGAATCCAACTACACGGGGAGGAAGGGTGAGATGCTGGTGGGGATCCTTTTCAAAGGCGTTGGGGGGGGGGGCTGTAGGCTGTGCATCCAGAAGAGTCAAATGGGGGTTATTTCTATTTCCGTATCCAGCCATTGGTCTGCTTGTAACTTGCGGTACGACACATAAGGAGTTAAGCACTGTATGTTTTAGAAAAATGCACTTGCTGATCTATTACATTAATCTTGATTTACTTGTGTATATATATATACCACTGATGTTTAAAGTCTGTCTCACTCATGGAACTTTCTAAAAGCCTCTTGTCATTTGCTTAATGATATAGTTTATCTCAAAAGAAGATCCAATTAGACTTGGGGCTGGGTGTATGGA
This sequence comes from Lepisosteus platostomus, assembly GCF_059453375.1. NCBI lineage: Eukaryota > Metazoa > Chordata > Actinopteri > Semionotiformes > Lepisosteidae > Lepisosteus > Lepisosteus platostomus. The sequence continues at coordinate 34,982,443 of NC_142624.1, forward strand.
TATAAAACGTGAATTCAAGCTTGATTGACTTCGTTAACGAGACCCACACGAGTGCCCACGCAGAGATCTGTAAAGTTCATGGGAGAGGGAGGGGAAGTCGGTGGCCGTTTTTGAAACCGGTTGCCGGCCATCAGCGCAGTAGCTGAAGTCATACTACATTACCCCTGCCGCTGAAGCAGAAAAGTGGCGCTCTCGAAAGAGCAGTTAAACGGGCCGTTTGAGGCAGCTGGCGAGTTGGATAAAATAAAACACATTCCCTGGCTGCAGCTGCGCATGGAACCACTGAGCCAGGAAATCGGACAGCACAGTGCCTGTAGGAGGACTGTAGGGCCGGCAGGGTGAATTTCAAGTATTTATTTTATGCACCCCTGACCAAAGGGCCTGTGAAAACGCACTTGCCCAGGGCCCCAAACACTACAGGTGACTGTAATGCTGGAGGTTTCCTCACATACAGAATCTCCCTCGGAATCCCACGCTGCCTGTCCCAGGAAGAGCGACTCTGGCCTGGCCTTCATGCCGGAGAGCGGAGGACACTTAACCAGACTCGTCTCCTCTCCATCAGCCTGTCTGTCTGCTTCCGTACTACTAACACCCATCTCTCTCCACCTCTCTCCCTTTTCTCCTGTCTTCTCCTCCCTGTCCTGCTCTTCCTCCCTGCCTCTTTCCTTCCCTTTCTCCTCCTCCTCCTCCCTGTCTGCCTGTCCGTCTGCCGGCGTGTCTGCCTCTGCCCCAGGCCGGAAGTATAGCATAGTGTGCTCCTTCAGTAACGAGTTGGTCCTGTCTGCAGGCTTTGAGATAGACACCCCTGACGCCTTCGGGAGGACCTGTCTGCACGCGGCTGCCGCAGGGGGGTGAGTCCGCCCGGCTCGGCACCGGCACCCTGCCGGAGAGTCTGTCCCCTCCTGTGCCCGCCCCCAGCCCTCCTCGCCGTCGTCTTGTACCCGTGTCTGTCGCTCGGGGCGACTTCCTGTCCGTCTGCCCAGCCCCCTTCCGGAGCGGTGCCGGTGACGCCCCCCCTGCCTGTTTCCCGCAGGAACGTGGAGTGCGTCAAGCTGCTGCTGAGCAGTGGAGCGGACTGCAGCAGGAAGGACAAGTGTGGCAGGTGAGGGCGGGCAACAGGAAGTGAACGTGTGCGTGGGTGCGTGAGAGAGAGAGAGACTCACGGGAGCCTCTGTGTGCCGCAGGACGCCTCTGCACTACGCCGCCGCCAGCCGCCACTATCAGTGCCTGGAGCTGCTGGTGTCCTCGGGGACCTGCGTGAACGCCGCCGACCAGTGGGGGCGCTCTGCCCTGCATTACGCTGCTGCCTCCGACCTTGACAGAAGGTAAGAGGGGCACCCCAGTGTCCCAGGGGCGCGGTGTCTTCTTTGGGCCTAAAATCCAGTGCTTAATTACCGATCTCCTCGCCGTGCCAGGCAGGTCCTGTCTAAACTGCATGTTGTAGTTCTGGACTCCGTCATGGAGGCGGGTTTGCCCCTGGAGGTTCAGTTGCCCTCTTGCTCGGTGGGGTTGAAAAGCACGTGTGCGCTTGGTAAGACCCAGAACATCTTGGGGTTGTAATCCTTGAAGAGGTCTGGGAGTCTCTGATCGTACCATCGCAGGGCTTCACTGCAACTACTGCGTAGGATCTTAAAATACTGAACTAACAGATGCTGCTGGCGCAGAAAACGTTTCTAATGAGAGTTTAGCTGGAACCATGGAACCAAGAAGCCCAAGTTGCCTGCCCCTGCCCTACAGCCTGGTGGTCACAGATTCACATCCAGGCTGGGATGCCGGCCCAACATACAGTACCCCCTTCCCCGAGCCTCAGACTGTGTCAAACTCTTATCTGGAGCAACGAGCATATCTGTGTTTCTCCGTGAGCTTCACAGCGCGTGCAGACTCTTGCCCTTGACTGTGCAGCTTGTGCTGGTGCTCGATCAAACCGCCACTTTCAGGCCGAGCGCTAGGCATTCAGGTCAAGTGTGCAGCAGACGCTGAGCCGGTCTGCTCTTTTCGCTCACGAGCCACGAGTCATTAATAAAAAGCAGCGACGTCGCGCTGCCGACTCAGAGCAGAAACCGCGGTTTTGTCGGCGTGCTCTGCGCGGTCCTGTCGCACCCAGAGCTGAGCTGTTAATGGCAAGTTGAAGATAACGTCGGTGCCGCCACTCGGCCACGCTGTAAACTGCGTCTGCCTGTGTGTGAAGACGCTGCTGTTGACCTGCAGGGAATGCATGTACCACAGGAGATTAGGAAGGCGGGATGAAGATTTAAAAACCAGCAGGGCACTACATGTAGGGATGAGACTGGAGACACTGGATTAGGAGACAGGAAACAAGGAGAGGGGAGGGCAATCCGTCCCCAGGATGTGCTTGACAGCACATATTCCCATAATATGTGATTCACACTGCCCACTGGGTCAGTATGGGTACAACTTACTTGATGGTGCATTGGCACCAGTGCCAGTAGGTTCTGCATTTAGCTACTGTAAAAAATAGGATAGAGTATCAGAACTGGGAATTAAGAGTGGAAAAGTGGGTATTTATTTTGCTGCTTATGTACGGGGTGTGTGCAGTACATATGCACCATTCGTGATCATGGACCCCTTGAAAACGCACAACTGTTCTTTTTCCTCATGGGAAACCAGCGCAGACTGGCACATCTGCCCCTCAGGAGGCCTGTGTAAATGTTCCAGAGTTGGGCCTTCGGAGGTTCAAGCACAGGGGGCCTTGTTCCTCCCCCTTCCCAAAGAAAGTGCCCTGAATTTGGGGTGAACAGTCCGTGACGCCTGCAGAGGAGAAATTCGGCCCGAGAGGCTGAGAGGTCCCCCCGTGTGGCCCCCTCCACAGAGGCGGCGCCCTGAATCTGGGAGGACCCCAGTGTTGGAGCAGGGGCAGAGGGCTGGGGGGTCAGGAAGGAGCAGGAGAAGAGCTGTAGCGCATCGTGTTGCTCAGGGCGACGGGAGTGGGCTCAGCTCTGTCCTGTGATTGGTCTCAAGGAGGCGCGTGGTCCTGGAGCCGGAGAGCGAGGGAGTGCAGGCGGAGAGGGAGAAGGAGGCCGCGCTGTGAGTGAACCGGGGGTCCGCCCCTCCCAGAACTAACCCCCATTCTCGCCGAGCCGCCCGTCAGTCTCTCTGCCTGTCTGTCTGTGTCTGCTGGCTGCGTGATGCCAGGGGTCGTTCATCAACACCGCATGGCCAACACCTGAATACTCACCGGACTCAGCACTGAGGCCACACATCCCCATACTCCTGGACTGAACACTGCTGACACTGAGGCCACACATCCCCATACTCCTGGACTGAACACTGCTGACACTGAGGCCACACATCCCCATACTCCTGGACTGAACACTGCTGACCCTGAGGCCACACATCCCCATACTCCTGGACTGAACACTGCTGACACTGAGGCCACACATCGCCATACTCCTGGACTGAACACTGCTGACACTGAGGCCACACATCCCCATACTCCTGGACTGAACACTGCTGACACTGAGGCCACACATCCCCATACTCCTGGACTGAACACTGCTGACCCTGAGGCCACACATCGCCATACTCCTGGACTGAACACTGCTGACACTGAGGCCACACATCCCCATACTCCTGGACTGAACACTGCTGACACTGAGGCCACACACCCCCATACTCCTGGACTGAACACTGCTGACACTGAGGCCACACATCGCCATACTCCTGGACTGAACACTGCTGACACTGAGGCCACACATCCCCATACTCCTGGACTGAACACTGCTGACACTGAGGCCACACATCCCCATACTCCTGGACTGAACACTGCTGACACTGAGGCCACACATCCCCATACTCCTGGACTGAACACTGCTGACACTGAGGCCACACATCCCCATACTCCTGGGCTGAACACTGCTGACCCTGAGGCCACACATCGCCATACTCCTGGACTGAACACTGCTGACACTGACGCCACACATCCCCATACTCCTGGACTGAACACTGCTGACACTGAGGCCACACATCGCCATACTCCTGGACTGAACACTGCTGACACTGAGGCCACACATCCCCATACTCCTGGACTGAACACTGCTGACACTGAGGCCACACATCCCCATACTCCTGGACTGAACACTGCTGACACTGAGGCCACACATCCCCATACTCCTGAACACTGCTGACCCTGAGGCCACACATCGCCATACTCCTGGACTGAACACTGCTGACACTGAGGCCACACATCCCCATACTCCTGGGCTGAACACTGCTGACACTGAGGCCACACATCCCCATACTCCTGGACTGAACACTGCTGACACTGAGGCCACACATCCCCATACTCCTGGACTGAACACTGCTGACACTGAGGCCACACATCCCCATACTCCTGGACTGAACACTGCTGACACTGAGGCCACACATCCCCATACTCCTGGACTGAACACTGCTGACACTGAGGCCACACACCCCCATACTCCTGGACTGAACACTGCTGACACTGAGGCCACACATCCCCATACTCCTGGACTGAACACTGCTGACACTGAGGCCACACATCCCCATACTCCTGGGCTGAACACTGCTGACCCTGAGGCCACACATCGCCATACTCCTGGACTGAACACTGCTGACACTGACGCCACACATCCCCATACTCCTGGACTGAACACTGCTGACTCTGAGGCCACACATCCCCATACTCCTGGGCTGAACACTGCTGACACTGAGGCCACACATCCCCATACTCCTGGACTGAACACTGCTGACACTGAGGCCACACATCCCCATACTCCTGGACTGAACACTGCTGACACTGAGGCCACACATCCCCATACTCCTGGACTATTACTTATTAATATCTGTTGCAGTGCAGTAAACCGCTAGCAGAATGATAGTGATGACTTCGTATTGTCCCATTCCTAGCTGGATTTCCTGCCTGTGGCTCTGGATCATCCTGGCTCCACCAGGGTGAATAACCCCCTCGTGTCTCTGTGTGCTCATGTGACTCATACAGTTCCTCAGGTGTCTGAATCTTCTTCCTGTGGTCCACATTCCTTAGCTCATGGGGCGTTCTGTCCTGAGCACTTGTATCGAATGATGTTGATTTCTCCTTCTTTGCTGTCTGTCTTATGGGCTTCAGTTTGCTGATTGCTGTATCATCAGAATTACAAGACAGAGCTCTGACATGTTGCTCTTGCAATTCAGATTTTTAGCCCTGAGGGGAGCCTGTTTACTGTGAGAGTGTTGTAAAACGCTTGTTTCGGTCTGTGTTTCCAGGATGAACCCTCTCCCTTCTTCAGCCCCAGTTTCTGTGCCTGTGAGCCTCTGTCCGAGCAGGCTGTGCGCGTGTACTAACACCCACGCCCGGCGCCGTGTCTTGCAGTGATCTGGTGTAAACGCTACCCGCTCTCTCTCAACACGCTTGCACCCTGGCCGTTGTCCCCGGTGCGGCCCGGCGATCCGACGCAGCGCGTGTGCTCCCCCTGCCGACGCCGGCGCGCTGGTGCCCGAGACCCCCCCGCCCCCCCCCCCCGCCCCGAGGCTCCGCTGCCTCACCAGCTGTCTGTCTCTGCGTGCAGGTGCCTGGAGTTCCTGCTGCAGAGCGAGGCGGAGGCGACGCTGCGAGACCGGCAGGGCTACAGTGCCGTGCACTACGCCGCGGCCTACGGACACCGGCACTGCCTGGAGCTGGTGAGACGCTTTCCACAGGGCCTATCCTCAAGCATCAACTCAGGAAATAAAACCGATCTTACACCGATCTAGAACTATGACCAAATTAACCAAATCCCATTTGCGGGTCTGGAAGATGGTTCAGTTCATGACTTGCGGCCTGTCCTCTTGGGGCTGTGTGGCTCTGTGTGGCTCAGACCCCCAAGCAGGGATAGGAGGCCCCCTGATCACAGATGAACAATAGCTGCCCTTCACATCTCTAGCCTGAGCGCAGAGAGGCCAGCGAGGACCCAGCAGCTGTGCAAGTCTCTGGCAGCAGGGTTAAGGAGTCATGAGCTCCTCTGTGTGGAGGAGGAGGGTCTTTCTAGTGTGTCACTCTGGACATGTGTGCCTCCCGTGTCTGGTTTCTCGTCTGGCTGTACTTCCTGCGGGGAGCCATGTGTTTCTGACAGCCCTGCAGTGCTCCACAGAGATGGATTTCTCTCTCCCCCCCTGCGGTGCATCTTCTGTGCCCTGTAGAGATTCCCGAGAGACTGAGATCTGCAAGCTGCCTGTCGCATAGCTCGTGTGCAAACTGGTGTCGGCAGCTAGACGTTATAGGCATGTTACCCTATTGTGACAGATTTGCGTAGATATGAATTTGATCTGATAGTCAGTGTGTTTTCACTGGCGCGATTTGCATACGAGCCTGTAGCCAAGGCTGGGGTTGTGGCAGGTGGAGTTTGTCCGTGTCCCCTCTGCCTGCTGTTGGCTCTGACGGCGCTGTGTGCTTGTTTTCCAGCTCCTGGACCGAGAGGAGACTCGGCTGGAAGACCTGGGCTCCCCTGGATTCAGGGGCCCCCTGCATCTGGCGGTGGGTGTGAGCGGGTGTCCCCCTTAGACGGGGCGGTGTAGCCGTGCCCGACCTGCATGGCGCTCAACGCTGCCCCCTGTTGTTCCCTAGGCGTACCACGGGCAGTCCCAGGCGGTGGAGGTGCTGCTGCAGGGGGGCTGTGAGGTCGAGCGGGTGGACGAGGGGGGCCGGACCCCCCTGGCCCTGGCGGCGCTGAGGGGCCACGTGGAGTGTGTGCACACCTTGCTGAGCCAGGGCGCCTCGCCCAGCACCCGAGACACCGTGTGTGGCAGGACACCGCTGCACCTCGCTGGTAATGCTCTCGGTGCAGGGGGGCCAGGGTTTCTGTCTGCTCTGTCCCACGAGCCCACCTGTCAGAGCTGGCTGTCGCTCAGTGAGCTCCACAAGCACTGCGGCCTTGACTGGGCGGACCAGAGCCCAGCAGAGCCCAGCAGAGCCCACCAGAGCCCAGCACGTCCTGGGGAACCCCAGTCACAGTCAGCTCATGTCGTGGCCCAGACATCTGGGATACAGGGCTCACCTTCTGCTCAGTTCAAGTGCTTTTGGAGAACGCTATTAGTACCGAGCTAGTTCAAGCAGGGAGCTGCGTCAGCATGCGTAGGCTGCAAAGGAACAAGTAAAGGTTTATTCCAGGCTGAAAAGAGAAGAAACACAACGTTTCGGTTGTGGAGCCTTCTTCAGGTGTTGAGAAGCCTTCAGGTGACACCCGAGGAAGGCTCCACAGCCAAAACGTTGTGTTTCTTTCCTTCTCTTTTCAGCCTGGAATGAACCTTTACTTGTTCCTCATCAGTACAGACTTCAACATGCAGAATAAGTCTGACTGTGCCCTCTTGAAAGTTGCTCCTGAACCCAGGGCTGCAGTTCTGCAGTGTCTTGGTGTGTCCTACAGTGTGAGAAAAAGCAGCACTCACTCTTTTCCTGCTGTTCTCTCTCTCCCTCCCCCTCCTCCTCCCCCTCTCCCTCACTCTGCCTCCCACCCTCAGCGATGAACGGCCACACGTCATGCCTGCGACTGCTGATAGAGGGTGCTGACAGCACAGATGTGGTAGATGCCGTGGACTCTCAGGGACAGTGAGTCTCTCCACCACCACCCTCGTCTCTCTTTTATCAACTGTGTTCATACTGCACATGGGGGAAGGCGATGGCTATTTTATGCACGCCATGAAAAACGTATTGCATTGCATTGTTGTCATTAATGGTAGTTTAGTAGCAGAATTAGTAGCTGTTAAAGAGTATAATGAATAATGGTCTCATAATTGCTGGTAGTGTTCACAGCAAAAGTAGAGCCTTTGCCATTGGACGCATTATTTTCAGTATAGAGGATCTGCAGAGAGAGGCTGAGCCCTGACCTTTGCCCTCTGACCCTCAGGACACCCCTGATGCTGGCAGTCGCGGGTGGTCATGGTGATGCTGTGTCTGTGCTGTTGGAGAGAGAGGCCAGTGTGGACATTGCGGATTCACAAGGCCGCACTGCGTTGCACATTGGGGTTAGTGATAAGGCACAGTACACTGTACTGGACAGGACTGTAGTGCACTAACACTGCTCTATACTGTAGAAGACCAGACTGGGGTATAGTGCACTAACACTGCTCTATACTGTAGAAGACCAGACTGGGGTGTAGTGCACTAACACTGCTCTATACTGTAGAAGACCAGACTGGGGTATAGTGCACTAACACTGCTCTATACTGTAGAAGACCAGACTGGGGTGTAGTGCACTAACACTGCTCTATACTGTAGAACACCAGACTGGGGTGTAGTGCACTAACACTGCTCTATACTGTAGAAGACCGGACAGGACTGTAGTGCACTAACACTGCTCTATACTGTAGAAGACCAGACTGGACTGTAGTGCACCAACACTGCTCTATACTGTAGAAGACCAGACTGGACTGTAGTGCACCAACACTGCTCTGTACTGTAGAAGACCAGACTGGACTGTAGTGCACTAACACTGCTCTATACTGTAGAAGACCGGACAGGACTGTAGTGCACTAACACTGCTCTGTAGTGTAGAAGACCACACTGGACTGTAGTGCACTAACACTGCTCTGTACTGTAGAAGACCAGACTGGGGTGTAGTGCACTAACACTGCTCTATACTGTAGAAGACCAGACTGGGGTGTAGTGCACTAACACTGCTCTATACTGTAGAAGACCGGACAGGACTGTAGTGCACTATCACTGCTCTGTACTGTAGAAGACCAGACTGGACTGTAGTGCACTATCACTGCTCTATACTGTAGAAGACCAGACTGGGGTGTAGTGCACTATCACTGCTCTATACTGTAGAAGACCAGACTGGGGTGTAGTGCACTAACACTGCTCTATACTGTAGAAGACCGGACAGGACTGTAGTGCACTAACACTGCTCTGTACTGTAGAAGACCACACTGGACTGTAGTGCACTAACACTGCTCTGTACTGTAGAAGACCAGACTGGGGTGTAGTGCACTAACACTGCTCTATACTGTAGAAGACCGGACAGGACTGTAGTGCACCAACACTGCTCTGTACTGTAGAAGACCGGACAGGACTGTAGTGCACTATCAGTGCTCTGTACTGTAGAAGACCAGACAGGACTGTAGTGCACCAACACTGCTCTGTACTGTAGAAGACCAGACAGGACTGTAGTGCACCAACACTGCTCTATACTGTAGAAGACCAGACAGGACTGTAGTGCACCAACACTGCTCTATACTGTAGAAGACCAGACTGGACTGTAGTGCACCAACACTGCTCTATACTGTAGAAGACCAGACAGGACTGTAGTGCACCAACACTGCTCTGTTCTGGAAGTGACTGGACTGAACTGTCAGCAGTGCACCTCTGGGTGAGTGACTGGTCTGGACTGCTGTCCTGCTGTCCTGACGCAGCGACGAGACGTTCCGTACTGTCCCAGCAGCTGTGTGGCCGGGCCCGTGCCGCGGAGTCACTGTTCCTCCCTCTCCCAGCTGCTGTGCGGACAGGAGGAGTGCGTGCAGTGCCTGCTGGAGCAGGAGGCGGCCGTGTGTGTGGGGGACGCTGCCGGACGAACCCCCTTGCACCTGGCAGCCGCTGGGGGACACGCTTCCTGCCTGAACGAACTGCTGAACATCGCTCTGTCTGAGGGCTCGCCCCCTTTCCGAGACAACAGGGGCTACACCCCACTGCACTGGGCCTGCTACAGCGGTACTGCACTGAACACACTCTGAACACACCGAGACACTGGCTTTACACTGGGTACAGCTGTAATGCACTGAACGCGCACTGAACACGCTGATACACTGGCTTTATACTGGGTACAGCTGTATTGCACTGGACACACACTGAACACACTGATACACTGGCTTTACACTGAGTACAGCTGTACTGCACTGAACACACTGACACACTGTCTTTATACTGGGTACAGCTGTACTACACTGGACACCCACTGAACAAACTGATACACTGGCTTTACACTGAGTACAGCTGTACTGCACTGAACACACTGACACACTGGACTACAGCAATACTGCACTGAACACACACTGATACACCGACTTACACTGGACACAGCTACACAGACACAGTCTGACTGGTGTCCACATTTCCTCAGGTCATGAGAGCTGTGTCGAGGTGCTTCTGGAGCAGAAGGCCTGTCGTCGTTTCGAGGGGAACCCCTTCACCCCACTGCACTGCGCAGTGTGAGTGTCACTGACGCGACTTCAGCTGAATTCACTGCTGTTGTGTGATCCTGTAGCTACAGTATGAGTGTGTGTAGTGTACAGTCGTGTTGTTGTGTGATCATGTAGCTATGAGTGTATGTTGTGTGAGTGTTTGTAGTGTACAGTTGTGTTGTTGTGAGATCCAGTAGCTGTGAGTGTGTATATGAGTATTGCATTGTTTATATACAGCATATATGTGTGTTGGACCCTGTGCTCAGTGCTGTGCTATGTTGACTGATACAGTAGCTGTGCTCTGTGTATAATACTGTACTGGACATTGCTGCGTGTTCAGCGCTGTGTGCTGTGTGTATAATGGTACAGTACTGTACTGGACATTGCTGTGTGCTGTGTGTATAATGGTACAGTACCGTACTGGACATTGCTGTGTGCTGTGTGTATTATGGTACAGTACTGTACTGGACATTGCTGCGTGTTCAGCACTGTGTGCTGTGTGTATAATGGTACAGTACTGTACTGGACATTGCTGTGTGCTGTGTGTATAATGGTACAGTACTGTACTGGACATTGCTGTGTGCTGTGCCCTACAGGATGAATAACCATGAGGCCTGTGCTTCTATGCTGCTGGATGCTCTGGGCTCTGACATTGTTAACTGCAGTGATGCCAAGGGAAGGTAAGGGAGATGTCTGAGAAAAATACTGACCAATAAATAAATCAAGTGTTGCCAAAGCACATACAATTAATATATAATCTACAGCCATTTACAATACAGACACGTCATAAGACATTTACATGCAAACATGTGGAGCATTACTGGGAGACAGGTCGCTGTTCCTCAGGCTGGGACAGGAGATCACATGCTGGGCTGTCTCCCCCTCCCTCTCCCCGCAGGACCCCTCTCCACGCAGCAGCCTTCATGGACCACGTGGACTGCCTGCAGCTGCTGCTGTCCCATGGGGCATCTGGGAACGCCGTGGACCAATCAGGGCGCAGCGCGGTGATGATGGGGGCGGAGCAGGGCAGCGTCGGGGCTGTAGGTACGAGTCCCGCCCTGCTGTGTATTCTACGGCCTGCCTCGATCTGTAACTCCCTCTTTCTGAGTGTTTCGGTCTGGCTCCTCGTGACGCCGTGGCTCTCACTGTCTGGAACTGCCTGACTGTTTCTACATGCTGAGCTGTCCAGCGGTCTTCCGCTGTCACATTCTGCCTGCCTCTCAAACTGTGTCTGACTGCCTGTTTGAGCCTGTGCCGTCAGTCTCACCATCTTTCTTGATGAATTCCCATCGCTGTGTCTCACCAGTGCTGTGTTCGTTGTTGTGTCAAATTGTGTTACAGTGTTGTACCGTTGTTGTTTCAGGGGAGCTGGTAGGAAGTGCAAAGGCCAACCTGAGCCTCACAGACCACAAGAAGAACACAGCGCTTCACCTGGCCTGCAGTAATGTGAGTCACCACCCAGGGGCGCAGTTTTTAATAATGATGATGGCTGTCTCAGTGCAGTTCACTTTCAAGTGCCTCTGCATCATTTCCTTCTTGTCTCAGGCACGTTGCTGAGAGCATTACAGACGCTTAAGATCCATCGAGTGACTGCACACACCTGTCACAGCTCGGGCCCAAGGGGCAGGAGCAGTGTGCATTAACCCCTCTGTCTCTCCGTGAAGGGGCAGGAGCAGTGTGCATTAACCCCTCTGTCTCTCCGTGAAGGGGCAGGAGCAGTGTGCATTAACCCCTCTGTCTCTCTGTGAAGGGGCAGGAGCAGTGTGCATTAACCCCTCTGTCTCTCCGTGAAGGGGCAGGAGCAGTGTGCATTAACCCCTCTGTCTCTCTGTGAAGGGGCAGGAGCAGTGTGCTCTGTTAATTCTGGAGAAGCTGACAGACCCAAACCTCATCAACGCCGCCAATGCAGCGCTGCAGACGTGAGTATTCGAGGCGCGTTTGTGTCTGTCTTTCTGCTGTGCGTCTTCTTTCCGGCTCTACTCTCGTCTCTGTGGTCTGTTTCTGTGTACACTGCAGTGCAGTGAAGCCTCTCCGTCTCTCTCTCCCAGTCCTCTCCACCTGGCTGCCCGCAGTGGACTGAAGCACGTTGTCCAGGAGCTGCTGTCCCGAGGGGCCAGTGTCCAGCTTCAGGATGAGAACGGTACGTGAGACGCCGGCCCGTTCAAACACGACAGCGAGACAGGCCGACGCCTCAGAAGCAGACCGCTTGCCGTCGCCCCACGCCAATATTCCTCAGTACAAGTTATGGCGTCTGCATGCAGTGTCGTTGTGTAGCGCCCTGTCTAACCACAGCATGGCAGCAGGCCTGCCTCCCTGTGTCCGATTGTCTGAGGGAGAGAAAAAGCATCTGGCTGGTCTTGTGTCTCCCGTCTCTGTCCCACTCTGACCCGTCTTCTGTGCACGTGTCCAGTTCTGCTCCTTTCACCTCGGCTCTGACACTCCCTCCCCCTCTCTCTCGGTCCGTGTCCGTCTGTGTCTGTCTCCCTGGGCCGGCTGTGTCTCTCACTAACGGGATGCTGCCTTGTCCCCCCCCCGCCCCTCCCTGTCTCTCTCCCCCAGGTCTCACTCCCGCTCTGGCTTGTGCTCCTAACAGAGAGGTGGCTGACTGCCTGGCGCTCATTCTGGCTACCATGATGCCTTTCTGCTCCCCTTGCAGCTCCGGAGCGCCCTCCCCTGGCTCCCTCCTGAAGGCGCCGATAGCCGGGAGGGGGGGCGGCAGGGGTGCTCGGTCCCCTCCAAGCCCCGCCGGCGCCTCCGGCCCCCCCAGCGAGGGCCAGGGGGACACCACCGAGAACGACTCCGATTCCGAGACCTTCTGAGCCCGTGGCGCCCCCTGCAGGTGGCCGTGGAGGGCAGGGGCCTTTGCGGACGAGCGGGGGTTGTGGGCACGGACAGGCGTGTGTGTCTGGAAGCAGGAGGGGGGCTGCAGACGAGCGCGGAGACACCGCCCGCCCCCAGCGTCCCCTCGTCCCCTCGTCCCCTCGTCCCTGTGGCCGGGGCTGAAGCAGATGGACTGGCCAGAGAACCGATGAGCACTTATCCTGCTTCCCCCACCAGGCGCCCCGGGCGCGGCCTGACGGGGTCGCTCCTCCGCTGGAGGGTGGGTGGGTGGGGTAGCGCCACCCATTTTAACTCGATTCAGATTTTAGGACTTAGAAGATGTGCCCTGCCTTGCCTCGTGGAAAGGACACGACCCCAGGCCCGGAACGGCAGCGGACACGGACACGCCCTCCCCTTGGAAGCGCTGGCCTGGAGCAGGGCCTGACGCAGACGCTCTTGCGGTCAGGCTGTGCTGCAGAGGGAGAGATAGGGCCAGGCCCGTGTCCTGGGGTGGGTGTGCTCTTTCTCCTACCGCACTGCTGTGCCCTGTGTATTTATATACAGCATCTTCACACGTTCCTAGAGATGATTTTAGGTTATTTTTTAGCGCAGGGAGGGTGTTTTTAATCCCACTGGTGTTCTAAGAATATGTGAAATGAGTGGAAGTCAGGCCCAGTCCCGGGGAGGGCCCCCTCCTGCACAGCTCCGGGAACGGTACTTCGGCCGGGGACCGCAGCTTCCCTGCAGCTCCGGATTCGCTCCCGTTTTTCCCCACTGTCCATTGCTCTTTCCGTTCTTTCCTCTCTCCTGCGTGCAGTCGCGGGGAGACTTCGGTCTTGGGTTACCGCAGCCCCCTTGGGGTGACTCTTCCCGAGGGGTGAGCGTGGCCTCTGCTGTGGCCAGACGTTACGAGTACAAAAAACAAATCGCTGGACGCCCCCCCCTTGTGCCAGCACGGTGTCGGAGTGGGGCTGTATCCCCGTCCCCTGCGCCATTCACTCCTGGAGCAGGAGACCCGCAGGCTCCCGACTCCCAGCCCTCCATGAGTAAAGACCAGGAAACCGTGCTCAAGGAGCCCAGTTCACTCAGGTCTGGTTAAAAGTCTGGAGTGGAATGAAAATCCCAGGACAGTGTGCCCCCCAGGCCCGGGGGTGGATAGAGGCCCCCTGAAAATACAGCAGGCTCTGTTAGGGGCCGCATCTGGCCCCCCCCGGTACTTAGTAGTGAATTGATCCAAGAATCTCAGCCAGCTGTTTTTGTGAATGAAATGGTTGCAAGCTTTAGCCACAGGGCTGGGCAGCTTGTTCCATGCTCCCACCACACTGTGTGTAAAGTGCCTCTTGTCCTGACTGGAGGATCTCAGCCAGCCGTTGCCTGAAGGAAGCCGGGGTATCGGCTTCGGCAACGTGGCGGGGCAGCTTGTGCCCCGCGCCCCCGGCTCGTCCACAATACTGAATATACTAGAGGGAAAGGGGAAGGCTTGGTTTCAGCCCCGAGGCCCGTCGGGAGAGAACGCACCTCCTGTGATGGAGCAGCAGAAGTGTTGCTGGCGGGTGTTCAGCAGTGGAGCTGGAGGCCTGCAGCGCGTCGGGGGGGATCAGGCTGCTGCGAGAGGGGTCACATGTGAAACTGAGCTGTCAGGCGGGGGTCTCGGTACGGTTTCAGAAAACCGAGGTGAACCAATCCTGTAGGACAGGAAGGGTGCACCCCAGCGGGATCAGTTCCCCACCTGTTCGAATCGAGTACAGAAAGACCTATAAAAAAGAACCACGCTGTCCCTTCGTGGAAAACCCCCTTGGACCTACAGACGTGACAGGGGTAGGTGCCAACTGTGATCTCCCACCCCCACCCACCCCTCCCCTCCCCTCCTGGGGTATCTGCTTCAGCTGCAGTGTCGTGCCAGTCTTTTTCAAACGTGTCCAGTGCCTTGTACATCTCTTTGTAATTTTTTTTTTGACACATGTTTGACGTGTATTTTTCCGTGCGAGAGCGAGAGTGTCCGTGTTCGCGTGCGACAAAGCAGTTTCATCCGTCTGTTTCTCTAGAGCCATTCCAGCTGGGAGGGAGAGGGGGAGAGGACCAGTTCACAGTCTTTTAACCTCCCTTCTCCTCTCCCCCTCTCTCTCCCTGAGGATTGTTAGCCAGCCTCTGGTGAAAACTTGGTCATTTGCACAAGTGCGCACGCGTGTGTGTGTGTGTATATGTATATGTGTTTGGGGGTGTGTCAATTTGAATTAACGAGGATGAAATTAAATCTTGTTTTGTAATACCTGTTTTAATGTGCAGCGGAGACTAGAAGCAAATAATATTAAAATTAAAACTTCAAGAATATATGAAACTTAAAAAAACAAAATGAAACAACCTTTGCAGTTATTTTAAGAGTGCTGCAGGCGGAAGTAGAACTTCTGCAGCAGCAGCAGCGGGCCCGGCCCATCCGTATCGCCCGAGTGCTGGCGGTGGGAGCCTGTGACAATCCGACGAGCTCGTGCGCGCCTCTCGCCGGAGGTCCTGCTGCAGCAGTCCAAGCCAGACCGCCGCTCGGCCCTGCGAGCTGTGTTTTCTATGAATCGAATAATTATAATATAAAACCCTGGCTCACTGTGTCCGCCGTCTCATTCTTGCTCCTGCGCCGAGACTCCCGTACTCTCCCGGGCGCGCAGGCACGTGCCAGCTGGGGGCGGACTGCAGCTGCGTGTCCGAGTGTCCGTTTTCGC
This sequence comes from Lepisosteus platostomus, assembly GCF_059453375.1. NCBI lineage: Eukaryota > Metazoa > Chordata > Actinopteri > Semionotiformes > Lepisosteidae > Lepisosteus > Lepisosteus platostomus. The sequence continues at coordinate 34,998,105 of NC_142624.1, forward strand.
TGCGCACACAGTTCCCACGCCCTGCGCCGGGGCTGGCCTCTGGGCTGGGGTGTGTGCGTGTGTGTATATATAGGGTATAGGTGGTAGCCTGAGACCCTTTCTATGCATCAGCAGATTTCAGGGACAGAGGGATTGGGTGTGCACAGCTTCCAGCCTCAGCTGGAGGGGCAGCTGTGCTAGGGGAAGGGTGAGAAGCACATGCCACACGGTCCTTTCCCATGGCCAATTAATAATACTTTGGTGACAAGGCAGCGCCCCCTGCTGGAACACTGCTTTCAAACCATCCCAGCCTGGAGGGTCACTTTCTTGAAAAATCTCACTCCACGCTTCCTCCCATACTTGATCATAATTGGGAACCTATCATTCTAGCAACAGTGGAGTTTTTTTCCTCCTTTGGTGTAAGGAATCCTGTTTCTAACGGGAAACACACATCTTGTTATACTCCATATTGTAAGATGTGTCTGTGCCTATGCTTACATACACAAGTACACATGTAGGACACTATGGAATGAAGGAACAGGTAATGGGTTTATTTCATGCTGAAAAGAGAAGAAAGAAAACAACATTTCGGCTGTGGAGCCCTCGCACCTGAAGAAGGCTCCACAGCCGAAACGTTGTGTTTTCTTTCTTCTCTTTTCAGCATGGAATAAACCTACAACCTGTTCCTTTGCAGCCTTCACATGCTGACGCAGCTACCAACCCAAAAAAAGAACAATTCTGTTTTTCGTCACCTTGTTTTTATTGTAAGTATAAATTCACGACTCGATTCAGGCTTGGTCTACACTACTCTTGTGCTTCAGGATAAGTCGAAGACCAGTCCTCAGTATCTCCACCACTCCAAGCACATTAAAAATGACACTTAAAGTTAAAATACATCAAATATTATACTTTTCTTTAATAAGAGCTATTTTATCAATAACACTCATTTTTGGAATAATTTCCGTTGGAGGTGTGGAATACAGGCAAGATACTTTATAATTTAACCAGTGTACCAACTGCAGCAGTCGTGTGAACTCGGGAGGGCAGGAAGGCAGGGGGTGCGACTCACCCGGACATGGGCTGGGGGGTCATGGGGCAACACAGGACGTCCTGGAGCACAGAGAACCATGCCAATCAGGAACAGGGCGTCTCTTTCAGGAGCTCAGGAGGAGAACAGGAAGCAGTACCTGAAAGCTACTCTTGTGGGTATAGTGCCTATGGGACAGTAAGGTGTAGTATAGTGCTGTGTGGGACAGTAAGGTGTAGTATAGTGCTGTGTGGGACAGAAAGGTTTAAGACAGTATAGGGCTATAAGGGACAATGTGACGTATAGTATAGCACTGCGACTGGGTAGGTGGGAAAGCAAGGTGTATGACCGTATAGTGCTTATAAAGGGCAATATGCTGTAAATTATAATGCTTATGGGACAGTATGGTATAAAGGGTAGTGCTGTGTGGGATAGTATAGTGCTATATAGTGCTAGGACAATATGATGTATGATATAAGACTGGGACAGGGACAACTGGGGACAGGATGGCGTGCTGGACAGCGCATGAGACAGTACGGGGCTGCTGGGACAGGATGGCGTGCTGGACAGCACATGAGACAGTATGGGCCTGCTGGGACAGGATGGCGTGCTGGACAGCGAATGCGACAGTATGGGCCTGCTGGGACAGGATGGCGTGCTGGACAGCGAATGCGACAGTATGGGCCTGCTGGGACAGGATGGCGTGCTGGACAGCGATTGCGAAAGTATGGGGCTGCTGGGACAGGATGGCGTGCTGGACAGCGATTGCGAAAGTATGGGGCTGCTGGGACAGGATGGCGTGCTGGACAGCGAATGCGACAGTATGGGCCTACTGGGACAGGATGGCGTGATGGACAGCGATTGCTGGGACAGGATGTATAGTATGGTGCCATATGCAACAGTACAAACTGTATGACCAAATAGCAGCTTGCATTTGGGCCCCCTTTTTAAAGTTATTTTAACTTTTTATTTTAATATTCATAAATCCATACAGACTATACATGCAAGAGCTCACGCCTATATGAGCTCTGACACGCAGGGTCTAAATGTAAATCCATATTCTTCTTTCATTTATAAATCAAATGAAAAAATATCTATTTTTTTTTTCCTCGAGAAGATATCCCTCCTCCTTGTTCTTCAGGTGCAGCTTAACCTGGATTGCAAACCCAGCAGCACCTTCGTAAAATCTGTGTACGGGCAAGATCTGGCCCATGTGGGGCAGGAGCACAGCCATGACCCCCGAATCTGTGTGTCCGTTTAGAGGGAGACACACTGTTGAGCCTTACTGTACCCATTTTCACACGCCCTGATACACAGTGAATATAAATTAGACTGTAAATACATACACACACATTACGTGCAGTATAGCACCAAAGTTACTGGCATCGTTACAGACACACCTTTCCCTCTTGCGCTCACCGTGAGCAGCGCGGCAGAGATCCCCTCCGCTCACAGATGGACCAGCTTCTGCGACACTCAAGCATCGGAGTAAGGACGAGCCGAACTCTCCCCCGGGACATAGGAGTACACTCTCGAGTCATCAATGGCCAGCCCTGCTCTTTATTCCTACCAGATGACTTCATTACTCAGGGCGATCGTTTTACTGAACGAACTGTTCAAGGCGATCCGCCACAGCGCTCCAGCCTGGGCCATCCCTGCTGCAGAACTCCCTTCCTCCACACGTGAGGGAAGGGGAGCTGGTGGCACTTTGTTCTGCCCAGACGTTTTCAGCAGCTGCGTCTCGCTCGGGGAGTGACGCCGGAGGAATCCTGAGGTTCTAATCCACACGCTGTGCCACGGCGTCGCCGGAGCTGGGAAGGTGTGTCTCGCAGGAGTCTGGCTCTGGTGCGTGCAGCAGTAAGGGACCGCGAACCGGAGCCGATCCTCTATCCCCCTCAGTGGGGCGCCGCAGCAGCGAGGTTCAGGTCCACTTGACTGGTAGGAATGAGTCAGTCTGAGGACGATGAGAACCGCCCATCGTGAAAGGAACAATTCTCAGAAACCGGGCCGAGATCGCAGCAAACGTGCCACCGCAACATCCCGGATGCAAGCCAACCTATTATAATACACAGTGTGTACAAGCTCTGTACATACAGATTTTTTTAAAAAGACAGGTTTTCATCATGTCTTACCAGTTGAGGATTTACAGAGTGAAGAGCAGCTGAACTGGGGTGAGGACAGGCTGGTGGCGACGTCATCATTCTGCCATGCACCAGTGTCTTGCTCTCCCCCGAGCACATGATCACCCAATGAGCCTGATCCGCCGGCCAGCTGTCCCAGCGAGGTCTCCAGCAGTGCATAAAAAAAAAAAAAAAAAAAGAGAGGTGTGCTCCAGGAATGATAGGCCATGCTGCTCCTGGTGCGAGAGAGAGCTTCCAGCAAACCTTTGTCCTTTGCAAGGTCATATTTCCCGTGCCTTCCAAATAAGGATTCTTCAGATCCCGGCAGGACAAAGCAGACCTTGCGGAACGGTGCTCCATTCACCTGCTCAGTGAGCCACGACATGGTGGCAAATTAAAACGCAAACTCTCTGCTTCATTTGTGCTTTTCCAGCTTCCGACAAGGAGTACAGCATTTCCGATGCAAAACTGAAGTCTAGCTTTCTGTCCGAGTGAAATTTCAAGTGAATCCAGTTGCCTCCTTCCTGTGGCGTCCCTCGTGTTCAGCAGTTCACGCCGAGTCCGGTCCAGTGGTCCGGAACCATGAGAAAGTACTTATCCATGGCTTCACAGAACCGGGCCCTGTAGAGTTCAGGGGAGACCACCGTCGGCATTTTGCCTGGTAACAAAACAGAAGCACCTCTTTAATGTCAGAACAGGTTACGTCCATTCTTTTTTGAGCCGGAGCCTATCCCAGCAAGCAATGGGCACAAGGCAGGATAAAACCTGGGCGGGACGCCAGTCCATCTTGTCCATCACAGTCCATCACACGGGCACACACACTCTCACACCAGGGCCAGTTTTACACAAGCCACCTTACACCCCCTCTGCAAACTGCACAGTGACCAATTCAGTACCCGCACAGTGGCGCCACCTAGTGCACAGCTTTATACTTTAAGTCCTAATTTGAAGGGGTTTTAAGAGCACTTCTATTTCACAGACACCATGAGGAAAAAAAAAAAAGACGAAATACAAAAATGGTCAGACATCTATGTCCTGGAGTTTGTAATCCTCAAGAAATCGAGTAAAACACGGTCAAGAAGAGATACAACCCAAAACGGGTGATGGTCGAGACAGATACAAAAGAACCAGTTTTATAGCAGAAGTATTTACAATGGTACTTTTCCCTGGCTGCCTTTTCCCCTGGTTGGAAAGACAACTCCAGTGTGATCTGCACACTTTTGTGTGGCACCGATATTAACAAACACACACAAAGTATCACTGGGTCAATGGCTAAGGCCTCTTCTAAATTCAAATCTCCAAGACTGTTTAATTCATACCTAGAAAAACAAAAAAACTAACTTCCAAAGCCAGGGAACTGAAGCAGACAAACCTGCTTAAGTCTGGCACCCTGATTAGCTTTAGAAAAGGATAACGACAGTGAAAAGCAATAAATTTTAAAATCAGGTGACTTCAGGACATTGAAACAGACAATCAATGAGACAGAACCAGTTACCTTGGCCCCCCAGGATTCCTGTGGATTTTACAACCATTTCCAGTTTCTTGTCCCATGTGAATGTCCGGATATAATCTTTGGAAAGAAAAAGCAAACGAGTCAGTCACAGGTTGCTGTGGGGGGGAAGGAAGCAGCCATCTGATCCCTGGAGAACAGGGGTGCAACTGAATCCCCTCAAAGACCTGGTTGACCCCCTAGCCTAGATCTGCTGGCAGAGCAGAGCCCTGACCCCTGAGCAGCCCAGTGCGCACACGTCTGTCATGAGTGAGGGATGAAGACGGGTTTAGAAACAAGTGTGCCTGGGAGCTGCAGTTAACTCGACGTGAACACCCCTCTCCCCAAGGAATGGGACGACCCATTTTCCCCTGATGCGCCGTGTAGGCGAGAGCTAAACAGACACGAGACCACGAGAAAGCAACAACAGTTACAAACGAGACGGGGCCACGCAGCCCGCCCACTCTCTCTTTCTCGTAGCTAGAAAAAACTTTACCCGAAAAACTCATCCAGCTCTCTCTCGAAACAAACCAGGGCTTTGGCTTCAATAACACGGCTGGATTGCTTGTTCCACTCCCCAACAACCCTTTGTGTGAAGAGATATACTCTGGGCGGGGGGGGGCAGGTGAAGTTCAGAGGGGGCAGCAGTAAAGGAAATTGGCGCCTAGCGGCAGGGCGCGTGTGCGGGCGTACCGATGATGCCCACGACGAGCTCGTCCGTGGTGTCGTCGCGGCCCACCAGCAGCGAGTAGTCGATGATGAGGTGGCTGGACAGGAAGTAGGCGTCGCTGTGGATGGAGGCGCGCAGGATGGCCTTGCAGTGCGAGCGGATGTACAGCGGGCTGTCGTGCACCAGCTTGAGCAGGTTCTCGTCCAGCAGCACCACCTCGCAGCTCTCCTTCCCCGAGTCCGTCTTCACGTTGCGGTTCCGCAGCGAGCCCTTCAGGTCGAACACCTGGGGGGCAAAGGTCAGAGGTCAGCGCGGGGAGGTACCGTCAACTGGCCTCGCGGTGGCGGCGGCAGAGCAGCCGAGGTGCACCGAGCAGGCCAGGACCCAAGGAGGGTATCGCGTGCTCACCTGAGCCATTTTCCGCCCGTAGAAAAGGTTCTCCATGACCAGCAGATCCAGCTTCTTCTCCGTGTTGTTCTGGGAGTTTTTGTAGCCAATCCGATAGACACCTAGGATCTTGGCAAGGGCAGTCGGTCTCTGAAACACGTTATAAACGATCACCGTTGGCCGATACGGAAGGCCGTCAACACTGCAGTGGTCCAGACTTCTTCAGGGTCAGTGGGTGATGCAATGGTCTGAGCTCTGGCTGCAACAGCTTGTTCCTGCTGCACAATGACAGCACTAGACCACCGAGTGGAGAGGAAAGGCGAGAGCGAAATACCTTCTGCTGCACGGCGCCTGTAATGTAGGTAAAATAGTGGGGAGCGAAGTCCAGGAAGGACTGCACCTCCAGACGGGGCATCTGCTTCAGGATAAACCGGTCGTCTAGACAGAGCAGAGGAGAGAGCGTCAGGGCGGCCCGCACAGGTCACCGAGGGGAGTTTCAATGTGTACCTACTGCACCGCAGCGTTCGTGCGTGCAATCTGGCTAAACACTGGCCCCACAATGTGCCGGAACTAAAAATTCCGGGAGAATACATTGCCCGGGCCAGCTGCCGGGTAAGGAACCTTTTTTCAAGTTTAGACGGGGCCAGTCGTGTGTTTTTCACACCCCGGCTCATGGCTTCGAACCTCGTCCCCGCACACGGGGAGGAAGAGGCCGTGACGCCGCCTGTGTTTGCGCCACTCGTCTTGTCTCACGTCGCAGGAAACGCAGCTCCGTGCAGGGGCACGACACTGATCCGATTGGAGGAGAGGCGTTCCTCAAGCCAGCGGTCCTGAACGACCCGCCCCCACACCTCTGCGGCGCCAGTCCGAGCCGCGCCGCCGCGTCTGACCGGTCGCTGCGACAGTCGGCTGGGGACGCCACCCGAACCGGCGAGCTCACAGGGCAGCACGAGCCACGCAGGATGCCATGGGCGGTCCTTACCTTCGGTGGCGTAGAAGACGGCCCCCGACTTGCCCCCGCGGGCCTGCCAGTTGACGCAGCGCGAGAGCGAGCGCACAAAGTCCTCCTTGCTGCTCTGCATGACCTCCGCCCTCATGGCGTGGAACTCCTCAGCGAAGTAGATGCGGCAGTAGAACTTGGCGTTGGCGTCCGAGAACTCTGGGAGGAGAAGCACGTCACAGGGAAGTTTTAAGCTGGGGGGATTTGTACCTGAGCGGCGAGGACGATCTGGCCGGGAGGGGTGGAGCAGGCGGGGGTCAGACACTCACGAAGCTCGATGTGTGGGTTCCCTGCTTGCTTCTTCTGCTTGTCTCCTGCGTCGCCGTCTTCTGAAACCGAGGGCAAGAGGCCAAAAGAAAGAATCGGCAACAGGCAAGAGCTCTGGTCTTTACAGCTGTAGAATGAGCTTCTGATTTACCAACTAGAAGGGTAACACTCTGCCTGGAGCTCTCCCAGGTAGCTGGGGTTGTTCACAGTGAGAGGGGTCACTGACTGCGTAGAAGCACTCAGGAGAGGTCACACAGGGGGCAGGGGTCACACTCACTGAGGGTGTCTGTCTCCACGTTGCGGCCCAGCTGGGTTGCTGCTGTGTCATTCTGTTTGGCAGGGCTGCTCATCTTCAGTCGTCCCTCTCCAGCACTGCAGCCCAACACAAACAGAGTCAAGCGCCTCGCGTTGTTAGTCTACAAACACTTCTGTAGTAATTGCAGAACCGTGATCCGCTTAATTATTTATTTTATTTAACAATCCTGAAAATGACTTGATCATAATTGCGTTTATTGTGAGCTTTCCATCCCAGAGAATCCCCTGTGTAGTTTGGGGAGTCCTTTATGGGAGGGTACCAATTCATCCATTTCCGAAGAGCAGTATGACCTCTTGGACACACAGCACTGTGCATCAGCGGCCCTGCTGAACAGCAGATGAGGGGAGGAGTGAGAAACTGCTGCACCAGGTGATTGAAGGAGGAACTTGAGGAAGAACAGGCTGTTAAATTCTTCCTGGCTTTATACATCAACACTGGGGTTTACACCCCTTCCGTAGTTATTGCACCATGGGACCTCTAATAGCAAAGTAGTCAGGACCTCATTTTAATGTCCACGCAGGGCAGCACCTTCTACAGCTCACTGGGACGCTGATGTGGAAATTCTGGTCCAGAGGGAACCAACAGCAGCAACAGCCTGGCTTGGCTTGCAGGTGTCCCAGCCCAGCTCTGGCCAGGCCCTGCTTTGCTGAGCTGCCGAGACCTGGCCAGAAAGGTGTCATGAAAACCAGGCAGGGCTGGAGGTGCCATGAGCCCTACCTGCCGGGAGGCGCTGGCTCCTCTGCTGTGGTCTTCGCGGCGGGTTTGGCGAGCTCCTCCAGGGCCATCTTGTACTCTTTACAGCTGAGGAGACGGAGCATCATCAGGGTGGCAAACAAGGCACTTACTGCACCCTCTCAGGCCCTCAGACCCAAACTCACGCCCTCCCCCGGGCTCTCAGGCCCCCGGCCCCCCCCTCCACAGGCCAGGCAAACTGAGGGACAGGGGAGACGGGCTCCAGCCCCCACAGGGAGACGAGTGCAGGTCCATACCTGAGAGCGAAGGCGATGATGGAGCTGGGCTCTCTCTCGCACACGGCGATGGGCACCCTCTCGTGCTCGTACATCAGGTAGTGCTTGTCCGGGTCACTGCCACAAACACGACAAAACACAGGCAGGCAGGCCGCTGAGCACGCCGGCCCTCCGGCAAGCCCACCGCGCGCGCGCGCCCCGCGGGCCCCCGCCTGCCCGAAGACCGCGCTCGGGCAGCCCAGCGAGGTCGGCCGAGGCAAGGAATATCTGCGGGCGTTGTCCGCCAAGTAAACACGGCTTATCAGACGTTCCAAGGTTCCTGTGCAGAATCTGTCAGAGCCCTAACAATCGGACATGAGAGTAAAATAACTTACAAGGGGAAAGGAATGGGGTTGTAGCTGTTTCCCGGGAGCAGGTTTGCAAGGATGGCCTTCATGGTGGACCTCTCCTTCAGCTGGCTGTCGCCAGAGCCCAGCAGGTGCCCGTCGAACACGTCTAGAGAGGACAGACCGTCCGTCAGAGACGGCGCACCCGCGGGCAGAGCCCAGCGCCCGGCGCCCGGCGCGGTACGCACCCTCTGTCAAGCTGGCGGAGTCCTGGTCGCCGGGGCCAGCCGCGCCGGGGAAGGAGGGGCCGGCCGACGGAGGCTCGGAGCCGGCGTCCCCCGGCGACGGCAGCTGGAGCGCGGAGGACGAGGTCACGCTGGAGGACATGTTGGTCAGGTGGCGGTCCTCTGACGCACAGGACACACAGAGACACAAAAGAAGAATGATTCCTCCGGCGTGGAGCCTGGGAAAGGGGGCGAGTTCAGCTGACGCCAGTCGTGACCAGTGGAGCAGAGCTTGGCTGTCCTACAGATTTTGGAATCGGTCAGCCAGTCGCATACTCAAAGGCCACTTAGGTCCAATAACGTCCCTCGTGGCCCTTGGCCTGGGGGGGGGGGTCTTGGCGGGAGACTGGGGAGAGCGGCAGACAGCGGGGAAACGAAGCCAGGTGCCCTGAAACCAAGACGACCGCCGAACCGGGGCGCCACGCCGAGACCTGCCCTCACCTTTCTCTTCCTTCTGCACGACGGGGGAGGGGTTGCGTGGGGAAGACTCCAGGACGCTCGTCTGCGAAGACACGGGAGAGTCGCGTGTTCACTCTCTACAGGAAGGTGACCAGTGTTCCCAGAAGCCCGAAAGTCAGACGAAAGAGGACACGGTCACCTGGACGCTGCCCGTTCCACTGGGCACATGATGCCTCGCCCCTGCCGGAAGAGCAGCGGACGGGCAACACCTGCCCGTTTCTCGACCTTTACGAGCCAAGCTCTGGAACGCAACCAATGTCAGCAAGAGGGACCAGAAGAAGCTAACGGAAGCGTATGCGTTTGCAAGACATACGTCCTGAAAGGGAGACCGTGAGACCAATAAGATCTGGCCTGCGGCCACCGCTCGTGCCTCTGGGACCCCCCCCTGGCCCTCGCCCAGACGACCCCTGCTCACCTTGCTCTCCTCGGTCTGCCGGTGTTTCCCCGGGCTGGGCGGGACCGACGGCCGCTTCCTGCCCTTCTCCTGCTGGAACAGGTCCTGCAGCCTGCGAGGGAAACAGCGCGCCGTGAGGCTCTCTCCGCGACGGAGCGCAGAGGAGGACATCAGGGTCCTGACTCGAACCCTGCTAACTGGAACTAGAGGCATCAGCAAGCGAGTGACTGGGAGACGGTATCTAATTAAGAGAGATTTTCTTCTTTACCGTCATGGGATGGGGGGGGAAGAGAGCCTGGGGCCCGACTTTAGGCAGAGCCAGGAAAGCTCATTCGGAAAGTATTTCGGCAGACGGTTTTTTCGTCTTAAGCGAGGGCCGCTGCGGGGAGCGATCTACCCTCCTCCTCCTCCTCACCGGGTGTTCCAGGACTGCAGCATCTCGCACAGGCCCTGCTTCTTCGCCACCACGGACTCCAGCCCGGCCTGCAGCTGCTGGGGGGAGTCCAGGCCGCAGGACAGCAGGCGCGCCTGCAGCTTCTCGATCCAGTTGCGCAGCTCCGCCTCCTCCATCTGCGGACGCAGGACGGCGCGTCAACCCACTGCGATTCGCAACGGACACGGGCCGGGAGCCAGCTCGCTGGCCCCAGCACGATCACGCCCCGTTCCTCGAGAGCCAGAGGGTAAGAATTTACCAATCTGGTGTTTTAAGATATCACGGTGCATGAAATGGAAATAAAATAAAAATCTGTGCATGAAATAGTAATGTGTACCCCCAGTTTACTTAGCACAATAAAGGAAATAATCCGAATCAGGTGATTGAAGGTCAAATGATTAATACAAGTAGGCAGCTGCATCAGCATGCGCAGGCTGCCGAAAGGAGAAGAAAAGGAAACAACGTTTCAGCTGTGTGTCACACCTGAAGAAGGCTCCACAGCCGACACGTTTCCTTTCTTCTCTTTTCAGCCTGGAATAAACCTTTACTTGTTCCAAATGTATTAATTATGGATATACTGTAGGGTCTCGACGTGTGCAAATTTAACATTTAAAACTTCAGTCTGGCCAACAGGGTCTACGGGGAAAAAAGAGCAGAACTGGGTTAAACCAAGCTGACGGCGGTTAACCGCAATTTTCACGTTGGCGACTGAGACTGCGATTGTGAGGGGAATACAGCTGGTGAGAGAGTCACCCCCGGCCCCCTGCCCAGATACCCTCTACACAGCATCTGCATGCCAGCCGGCCCTTGTTTCTGCAGGTCCTGGCTCTGTCGGCAGCGTGGGGATCGATAGACCGGAGACAGCGCTACAAGCCCTCCGACAGCTTTACTGCCTGTTTCTTTACAGTGGGGTGGGCCGATCACAGAGCCAGACAGAGAGTGCAGGCTGGATGCAGACGAGGAACTCCTGTTTATTTGACTCATTCATGAAATTATCATGATCGATGTAAGTTTGGGATTACTTTTAGTTGATCAATGTTATTTAAATTAACAGAAAGCCAAGGCATTAATACCTCATCATGTCAAGGAGGGTTACTTACGTACTATATATGCATGCTGTAGTACATTATGTAACAGTACAGACTTGATTACATGCAAATGTGGCTGTTCGTGGCAGTTCTCTACATTCACAAGGGTTCGGTGCAGAGACCCTACTTTATAATGGTTTCATAACGCAAAAACCCAAATTAATTTGGTTTGTTTTTATCCTAATTAACTTACACTTGCTGTGTATCACCATTTCTACAGCTGGCTATTGTACTGGAGCTCCAGTACGTGGGTGACGTTTTTGCTCAGGAGTACCACAGCAGTAGCTCACCTCTGATTCGATCGCACAAGCCTGACCACTGCACCACACGGCCCAGCACTTAAAAAAAAAATCACAAAGGTCTAGAAAAGGAAATTACGTCTTTCTGGGCGAACAAGTCTTCCATCTTCTCCTCCCGCGTCTTGCTGAAAGTGTCGGTCTTCAAGGACGTGAGGCGGTCGTCTATGACCAGATAGACCTGGGACACCCTGGGGACAGAGCACAGGGCCAGTGAGGGACACAAGCGAAAAAAAAACGTGACAAAGCCACATCCAACGACATCACTTCCTCCTCAGAGCTGGTTTCACAGCGTTAACAGAAAGTGTGGCCTCAGAGCTGCTTCTGGGAACAGAGCAGAAAACGGCAGACAGTTCCTCTGAGCTTTCAAGGGAACCAAGGAAAGCCAGCCTGGTCTGTGGGACGTTCCTCAAAGGATGACCAAGCAATCTAGAAAGTAAAAATAAACAAGAAAGCACGTACTTCTGGGAGAAGTCTTTGAGATCCTGCAGCAGTGTGGTCTTGGAGGGGCCCTGGTGTTTGATGTAGATCTTGGGCGGAGGAAGGCAGATCTCCAGCAGTCTTACATGGGTGTAGCTAAGAGTCACACAGGGCAGGAAGGAAACCACAGCAGGACACAAAAACATGAGCATCCCACAGCTACTACATTAAAGCAAACTCTGCAGCTCTATAAAGACTTCAAACTTAATTAAGTAACTCAAATCATCATGCATGAACCCTCCATAATTTAAAAAGTACAGAGCTGCAACACACTGATCGATCTGGAGTTGATTTTTATATTGTGGTTAGTATTGATGTAATAATATGTAGCTGGGGAAGATGGGAGGAGGCTGACCTGAAGGAGGCCACCATCTGGTTGTAGGAGAAGTACTGGTGGTAATCCTTGTGCATGGAGTGGCCGCAGGGTTCGGCGTTGGCGCGGCGTGTGTACTGGTGACCGTAGAAGCGGAGCTCCAGGTATTTGGCGAAGGACATGGACCACGAGTCATTTGACAGGGGAACCACCGGAGTGACCTAGAAAGAAGGAGTTGCAAAACTCTGCTGTGCTCATGGGCTCTCTGCGGCAGCCGTCAGCATTTTTTCATAATGTCTTCGCTTTAGATGGGTTTGCCTGCCGTCACCTGCTGTTATTCACCTCCTCCTTCCCAACCCGCCCATTCCTCTGCCGCCCTCTGCCTTTGCACCTCCCACTGCTCTGCCCCGCCCACTCCTGTACTGCCCCATGCCCCGCCCACTCCTGTACTGCCCCCTGCCTTTGCACCTCCCACTGCTCTGCCCCGCCCACCCCTGTACTGCCCTCTGCCTCGCCCACCCCTGTACTGCCCTCTACCTTTGCACCTCCCACTGCTCTGCCCCGCCCACTCCTGTACTGCCCCCTGCCCCGCCCACTCCTGTACTGCCCCCTGCCTTTGCACCGCCCACTCCTCTGCCCCGCCCACTCCTGTACTGCCCTCTGCCCCTGCGTTGCCCACTCCTCTGCCCTGCCCTCTGCCTTTGCACCGCCCACTCCTCTGCTCCGCCCACCCCTGTACTGCCCTCTGCCTTTGCGCTGCCCACTCCTCTGCCCTGCCCACCCCTGTACTGCCCTCTGCCTTTGCGTTGCCCACTCCTCTGCCCTGCCCACCCCTGTACTGCCCTCTGCCTTTGCGTTGCCCACTCCTCTGCCCTGCCCACCCCTGTACTGCCCTCTGCCTTTGCACCGCCCACTCCTCTGCCCTGCCCACTCCTGTACTGCCCTCTGCCTTTGCACCTCCCACTGCTCTGCCCCGCCCACTCCTGTACTGCCTTCTGCCCCGCCCACTCCTGTACTGCCTTCTGCCCCGCCCACTCCTGTACTGCCCTCTGCCTTTGCACCGCCCACTCCTCTGCCCCGCCCACTCCTGTACTGCCCTCTGCCCCACCCACTCCTCTGCCCCGCCTACTCTCCTGCTCCACCCCAGCCTCTAGCTCCCACTGCCCTGCCCCGTGCACTTCTGTACTGCCTTTCCCTTTGCACCCTGTCCACCCCCCCCACCCCCGTACCTGCTTGCAGACCCTGCACCAGGAGTAGTTGAGGATGGTGTGCTGGTAGCCCGGCACGGGGGAGTCCAGCTCCTTCAGCACGATCTGAACGCAGCCGCTGCCGTGCACGAAGCGCCGGATGTGGTGCACCATGGGAGTGTCGCAGAACGCGCTGGGGCACTGGTACGAGGGCCTGCTTCACACACAGGAGACAGAGTGCACGGCAGCTGCTGGTTACCCTCGGCAACCGCCTCGCACCTGGCTGCAACGGCGTTCCTCTGCCGCTGCGGCTGCACACCATCCTAGGGGGCTTGTAAACTGAACCCCAAAACTGCACACCTGCCGACGGGCCTAGACATGGAAACGCTTTTAAACGGGGGTCACTTTGGAAGACGATCTAAATGTGTCAGGATAAAGCAGTCATCACCGAGCGCTTTTTAAACACTCCCCTGTTCTGACAACTCTCTCGCCCATGGCTCATTTTTCTTGCATGTGTTTGTATTACCTGAAACAGTATCTTTCCAAAAACACCCCAAGGGTCAGGTCGTTCTTCCCGTAGAATTCCATGGTAACGATCCTGGGGAGAAGGAAGGGAGAGTGAATAACGTGATCCATACTTGACGTCGCCGCACCCCAAATTGATCCAGTCGTTTTCTTGTGGCGACTAACCCCTCCCTCCACCGGACACCCCCCCCCCCCCCCCCGACACCGAGAGCCACTATCCTGGTGCGCTACCACCGAAGCGAGAGGGCGGAGGCGTGTACCAGGGGCTGACGCAGGGGTGGGGAGCGTTGATGGACTGCGCCGAGGAGCTGCTGAAGAGGACGCACAGGCGCTGGTGGTTGACAGGGTTCAGGCAGTCCATCTGCAGGACCGAAGCACATGGTTACCCCCTGAGACACCGACAGCGCTCGTGCCGACAGGCCGGTGGCACCGGTGCGTTAGGCTTAAACAGGCCGTCTCGTACAAGCGAACACAAGAGCTCGCTTCATTTCCTGAAAGGGCACGAAATGCACAACCACAGCAACACTATCCCTGCTAATCAGTGACCATCACTGATCACCATTCATTCAACACCTGCTGCGCATCCCCGGATCGGCACACAACCGAGTTAAGAGCTTCCAGCCGTTATCGGCAAAGAAATAAAAGCGGCGATAACAGAATAAATAAACGAGGCTGAAATTGGTTAACTTTTTTTTTTTCTCAAAGACGCGATCCACTCCCCCATGCCGGGCTACCAGCACACCATCCTCAACTACTCCTGGTGCAGGGTCTGCAAGCAGGTACGGGGGCGGGGGCGGTGGACAGGGTGCAAAGGGAAAGGCAGTACAGAAGTGCACGGGGCAGGGCAGTGGGAGCTAGAGGCTGGGGTGGAGCAGGAGAGTAGGCGGGGCAGTACAGGAGTGGGTGGGGCAGAGGGCAGTACAGGAGTGGGCGGGGCAGAGGAGTGGGTAACGCAAAGGCAGAGGGCAGTACAGCTGCTGCTGAAGTGCTCCATTAAGAGCTTCCAGCCGTTATCGGCAAAGAAATAAAAGCGGCGATAACAGAATAAATAAACGAGGCCGAAATGAGTTCACTTTTTTTTCCTCAAAGACGCGATCCATCCGCCAGTGCCCAGGTGGCCGCAGAGCGACCGGGGCCGCCGGCCTCACCTTCGCCGCCCAGACCATCTCGTTCTGCGCCTGCCCGCGGTCCTCCTCGCCCTCGCCCTTCGGGCCCGCCCTCGCCGTCTGCTCTCGGCTCTGCACGAAGGGGTCCACGTCCCTCTGCCGGATCCGGCCGCCCCGGGCCCGGAAGTCCGCCAGCATCTTGGCCAGGTCCTGGCTGCTGCCCAGGTGCTCGGCGATGCGGGTGCTGGTCAGCTGATGGGAGGGCAGCACCTCGATGGCCCGGGAGGCCGCGCTGCCGTTGGCGGCCTGGGCGGGGGCCGTGTCCTTCAGCAGCTGCCTCTTCCTGCGGCTGTCCAGCTCCTTGAAGTCCTTGTTGAGCAGAGGGGAGAGGTAGACCAGCTCGGGGAAGTAGTCCCTGCTGGGGCACCTCATGCCCCGGGGGGTGAGCAGGAACGGCTCCCGGAAGGAGATGAAGGGCGAGATGCAGAGGATGACGTCCTTCAGCTCCTGCTTGAAGGCCGCGGAGTGCGACTTGAGCCGGTCGTCCGCCGAGGCCACGTGCTCCGTCACGTACAGCCCCGTGTCGTCCTGCAGGGGGTCCCGGAAGAGGCGGGGCCGCGCCTCCGAGTCGGGGGCCCCCCCAGAGCCGCCCCCCACATCGGCGGCGGCGGCGTCCTTGCCGTCGGTCTCGTCCTGTGCGTCAGCGATGAGGAAAGGCAGCGACGTGCCGGACAGCGGCACGGGAGAGATGGACACCAATGTCCGGTGGGGGGATGCGGTGTCCACTTCGGGGTCCCCCGGTCTGGGGGAGGATGTGGCCTCGGCCCCAAAAGCAGGCACCCCTTCCTGGGTGAGGCTGCCGTCTTTCGGGGAGCCCTCCAGTTCGGGGATGGCAGGCAGTTTCTCGGGGCCACACTCCTGCTCCTTTGGGGCGCCCCCCCCGTCTCCGGCCTGGAACAAGTCGGGGCGCTCGGCCCCGGGCCCCTCGCCCTCGATCAGCGAGTGGAAGGAGCCGCTCTTGGCCAGGCTGGGGGGCATAGCGAACTCGTCCATGAGGAAGGAGATCTCCAGCTGGGAGTGGTACGCCACGCACGCCATGAAGACCAGGATCTCCTTGACCCGCGCCAGCTCGTACTCCGAGGCGCCCCGAAGCTTGACGGTGCAGCCCAGCTGAGGGGGGCAGCCCTCGAAGAACATGAGCGTCTTCGACTCCTCTGGAGACGGGGAAACCGGGGCGAGAGGGGGGATCAAGCAGACACACAATTAAAAACCACGTGATTCTCACCATCCCGTCGCCCATGCACGACACGTCAGATGTTACCTGAAACGGTACACAAAGGCAGAGCAGAAAGGCCTGCAAGAGCTCGTCATTCACGTCACTACAAATAATGAGGTTATCTGCATTAGGAGTCCGATCATCCATCGGTTCTGCTCCTGAATCTCACAGCCAGGCCCTGTGTGATGCAATGCTGTGCCAGTGTTCTCTGCAGCCTGCAGCGCACACGCGCTCTCCCCAGGTGCTGGCTGCCCCGCGGGAAGGCCGCGGGGGGGGGGGGGGGGGGGCCTGTGTGTGCTGGTCCTTACCGTTGGCCAGCTGGAAGGAGTGCAGGTAGAACTTGTGGCAGGTGCCCAGGTGGGGCTTGGTGAGCAGCTGGTCCATGGACATCACCAGGTCTCCCTGGGTCATCCGGCTCACTCGGTCCAGCACTTGCTGTGGGAAGAGCACAAGTCCACCTGCGTCACCGGCCGACTGCTTCACCCCCCCAGCTCCGTACTGAGCTACACGATCAGCGCCAGCAGGGAATCGTCCCCATCAAGCAAAGAGATCGATTAACCAAAAAATCTGATTCTTTAAGAATCTCACATTGGTGCAAACGTGCCACCATCTCCATTTTAAATCCATGAAGGTGCACGAGACTGTCCGTTTCCACTACACTCGGCAAAGAGAGTCAGGACGCACGGACCCACTGACGGCGGGGCAGGCAGGCAGGCAGGCAGGCAGGCAGCTGCGCAGGCCCCCCTCCAGCAGGGAAAGGAAAGGGGGCTGATCAGCTGCCGCTCCATGCTGTTCCCCACCCTCGGGCGTTACGTACAGGCTTGACATTGATGACCAGGGTGATCCCGTGTTCGAGAAGCATATCCTGGGCTATCCTGGACACCGTCTTCTCCACCAGCACCAGGTTGGGTCGCACATCCACGATCCGCTGGACGTAGTTCTTCAGGAACTCTCGCTCCTGCCGGGAACATTTTAAGGTCACCCCAAGACTCTAAGTGACTTTAAGTTCCCGCTTCTTAGACACTAGTGGACCTCTAGAATACAGTCCTCAGGCACACAAAGACACACAGTGCGATGGGCATCACTCACAGAGCACACATCAACAACCCACGGACTGACGTGCAAGGATCTACTTGTAACACCCTCCCAGAGCAGCCCCTGCAGGGCAGTCCAGCCGGGACACGCTGACCAGGACTGACCTGCAGCACGATGGGATCGATGCAGGTGAACTTCGTCTCCTCCCTGTACAGGTACTCGATGGAGCACTTCAGCAGCAGGATCTTGGGGTTCTTAATGTGGGAGTTCATCTGCGGGCAACAACGAGAGACACCACCACTGCGCTACCGCTCTTCCATTACTCCTGCGGCCCTTTTTAACACGCAGAGGATCGTTTTACCACCCCCAAAAAAATATTCAAGCCTCTACTGCTCTGCCACATCCCTGTAGAGAGGTTCACAGATATTCCAAATATTCCAGTATGGGAATGACATTGGAGGCTGGGCAGGAAGAGTTAAAGCCTCTCTTTCCCCCGGAGTCTAAGCCAACTGCTTGAAGTCCTAAGAATGTCATGAGATACAAAACTAACAAGCCAGCCGTCCCTAAGGCAAATGATTAACTCTTTGATTATAATAGCCGGCCTGTGCAAGTGCCCTTAGCTTTCGGAAGAGCACAACCAGACACAACCAATGGTTTCCAAATGCTCAATGACTCTCCTTACCTTTTTGTGGGCTATGTTCTTGGTGCAAACAAAGCCATTCACAACAGCTGAATCAAACTTCTTCCCTCCGGGAATCTGTGCCAAAAAACAACAACAACCGAACACGTTGCACTTCAGCTTGAACTCAAGAGTAATGCTTTGATAAGAGCCAAGAACACACTAATCCTGCAGGAGCAGGACTGAAGGTCCCTGCAGCAAGGGGACTGAGAAACGTCAGGAGAAGGAAGTAAAAGATAGCCGAGTCAACGTTTAATCTGACATTCCCCACCCAAGAGAAGAGAGACTCCATGCCGCAGGTCGGTCTCATCTTCCCGCCCCGCGGCGGGTCAGCGCCGGCCTCACCTTCTTGACGTGCACGAACTGCCGGATGTCCATGTCGTCGTCGTTGCCGCGCACGTCCGGGCGCACGGTCTGCACCACCTGCCTGACCACGGGCACGATGACGTCGCGCCAGGACAGCGACAGGGACTCGCTGTACAGCAGCTGCTGCAGGAGCGCCATCATGTGGTTGTGGTTGGCAGAGCTGCATGCGACAGAGCGATCAGAGGACGTTTCAGAGGACCCAGACGCGAGGTATCACTTTGAAAATGATATCTTTAATACACTAACACCCAAGGAGGGCGGCACGATGGCGCGGTGGTCAGCATTGGGGCCCCATGTTCAATTCCAGACCTGGGCCGCTGTCTGCATGGAGTTTGTATGTTCTCCCTGTGCTGCTGTTGGTTTCCTCCAGGTGCCACAGCTTCCTTCCACAGTCCAAAGACATACTGGTAGATGAACTGGCTCCTGGGAAAACTGGCCCTGGAGCGTGTGTGTGTTTGTGGATGTGTGCCCCGCGATGGACTAGCGTCCTGTCCAGGGTGTACCCTGCCTTGCGCCCACTGCTTGCAGGGATGGGTTCCCGCATCCCAGATGACCCCCCAATTGGAAGAAGTGGTCAGGAAATGGATGGATGCTACTTCTTTAAACACTGGCTTCCAATGGAATGGAGTGATGCTAAATAGTAAATTACGCGAATTTACTAATTACTACTGATTCGGCTGATGATACAGGCCAAAGCAACTTCCATTTGAACAGCAGGGTGGCGATATGAGTGCAGGACCTCAGCGGTACGATGGCAGCACCCCACCCGGGATTCGAACCCACAACCTGCCAGTTCCAGCGCACACCCCTCAGGGGCGCCATCTGAGGAATGGGGAGGGAAGAGGAGAGGACTGGTATCGCAGCAGACACCTGCGATAAGATGAGCTCTGAGGAGGTACAGCACTCCAGTGTGTGTCTACCCTATGAAAAGGTTAAAGAACTAGAAAGCACAGGGACAGCGGGGCACACGGCGTGCTCACAGCAGCCTCTCCATGGCTTTCTTCTCCCCGTTCTCCTCCCTCAGCTGCTCCAGGGAGCTGTGATGCCAGCCCAAAGGGGTGAACAGCAGCTCCTTGGCCTTCTCCTCCACCCGCCGGTTAAACAAGGACTCTGTCAGAGACACACAGAGAGAGAGAGAGAGGGCACCGTCAGAGAGACACACGCGCACAGAGAGAGAGAGAGGGCACCGTCAGAGAGACACACGCGCACAGAGAGAGAGAGAGGGCACCATCAGAGAGACACACGCGCACAGAGAGAGAGAGAGGGCACCGTCAGAGAGAGACACGCGCACAGAGAGAGAGAGAGGGCACCGTCAGAGACACACACGCGCACAGAGAGAGAGAGAGGGCACCATCAAAGAGACACACGCGCACAGAGAGAGAGAGAGAGGGCACCATCAGAGAGACACACGCGCACAGAGAGAGAGAGAGGGCACCATCAGAGAGACACACGCGCACAGAGAGAGAGAGAGAGGGCACCATCAGAGAGACACACGCGCACAGAGAGAGAGAGAGAGGGCACCGTCAGAGAGACACACGCGCACAGAGAGAGAGAGAGGGCACCGTCAGAGAGACACACGCGCACAGAGAGAGAGAGAGGGCAACGTCAGAGAGACACACGCGCACAGAGAGAGAGAGAGAGGGCAACGTCAGAGAGACACACGCGCACAGAGAGAGAGAGGGCACCGTCAGAGAGACACACGCGCACAGAGAGAGAGAGAGGGCACCATCAGAGACACACGCTTACAGAGAGAGAGTTTTGACCTGGCAGTGAAGGCACTGAGGGAGAAGGCACTCAGGGCTTTCTACGCAATATGAAGGAGGCTCTTCAACATCAACCCACCAACAAGAATCTGGCTCCAAATATTTGAAAGTGTAATCCAACCCATTGCCCTATACGGCAGTGAAGTTTGGGGTCCCCTCACAGACCAGGATTACACCCAATGGGACAAACACCCCACAGAAACTCTGCACATGGAGATCTGTAGAATCATCCTCCGTGTGCAGAGAAAAACTCCTAACAACGGGTGCAGGGCTGAATTAGGCCAGTACCCACTATTGATAAACATACAGAAAAGAATATTAAAGTATTGGCTACACCTAAAAAACAGTGACCAAAATTCCTACCACCACAAAGCCCTGCTGAGCCAAGAGCTGAGCCCAAAACAGAGCCCCCTGAGCCAGCTGGTCCTGAGGCTCACCGACCTGAGCCACACCAACACTAACCAGCCTCAGGACAGCACTGCTAGAGCACCACAACCCAGACTCAACCACATCACAGCACAGATCAAACAGCAATATCTCACACACTGGGACACACACACACAAACACAACATAAACTGGAATGCTACAGAACCTTAAACAGACAATACACACTAGCTGAATATTTGACCAAAATAAAAAATAACAAACAGAAACAGACCCTGACGAAGTACAGGCTCAGTGACCACAACCTGGCCATAGAAACTGGGCGACACAGGCAGACCTGGCTGCCCAGAGAGGACAGGCTGTGCTCCCACTGCCAGCAGGGAGAAATAGAGACAGAGGTGCACTTCCTACTGCACTGTGACAGATACTCTGGGATTAGAGAAACATTCTTCCCGAAATTCAGAAATCTAATCCCAGAGTTCCCACACCTGCCAAAACCACAACAGGTCCCAATCCTACTGGGAGAGGGAGGAGGGAACTCAGTTGATCTGGCAGCCCAGTATGTGATCTCCTGTCACAGCCTGAGGAACAGTGAGTCCGTCTCCCAATAATGCTCCAGCTGCCTACAGTATGTCAATATTATATAATATGTCTTTGTTGTAAATGTCTGTAACATGTCTGTAGATTTTATTTTACTTCTATTTTTTGTTTTGTTCTATGTTAAATTTATTATTTTTATTTGCTTTGGCAACACTGATTGTACCCATCGGTCATGCTAATAAAGCACCTTGAATTGAATTGAATTGAGAGAGGGCACCATCAGAGAGACACACGCGCACAGAGAGAGAGAGAGGGCACCATCAGAGAGACACACGCGCACAGAGAGAGAGAGAGGGCACCATCAGAGAGACACACGCGCACAGAGAGAGAGAGAGGGCACCGTCAGAGAGACACACGCGCACAGAGAGAGAGAGAGGGCACCGTCAGAGAGAGACACGCGCACAGAGAGAGAGAGAGGGCACCGTCAGAGACACACACGCGCACAGAGAGAGAGAGAGGGCAACGTCAGAGAGACACACGCGCACAGAGAGAGAGAGAGGGCACCGTCAGAGACACACACGCGCACAGGTCGGTACTGGGAGCCCCTCAGCACATCATCATCCACACCGGCACCAACGACTTGAGGACCCAGAGGGAGCAGGTGGCCCAGTCCATCAGGAGAGTGGCAGAGAGGGCCATACAGGAGTTCCCTCGCGCCCGAATTGTCATCTCCACCCTGCTGCCGAGACAGGACGAGCAGCACCACACCATCCAGAGAATCAATGCCGAGATCTCACGGTGCTGCGCCCTGCTCCCAAACGTCTATCTGGCCCATCACTCCACCCTTGGACCACAGCATCTACACGACCATAAACACCTCAAAAAACAGACCATTGGACTCTTCACAAAAACTCTGAAAGACACCACACTGGGCAGACACCCAAACAGCATCCCAGAGAGAAACAGGAGGACTACCAGAGGAACGCCCCAGCACCCACACCCCCAACCCAGACCAGCTCAACCCACAAAGAACAGAACCAGCACCACCCTACAGCCCTCCAACCCAGACCAACGACCGAACAGGACCAGAACCAGCGCCCCACCCCATGCCCCTCACCCAGACCAGCAGCTGAACCGGACCAGAACCACAACCCCTCCCCACCCAGCACAACAACAGAGCCGGACCGAGCCCCTCCTGCACAGCTACGCCGCAGCCTTGGCCAGACCAGCAGTCCCGAGTGGTTTGGAGCTGGGAGAAATCCGGCAGCTCCTGAACCTCATCTGCACCCGGCTTATGAGCTGAACTTCCATCACCCACAGCGACAGACAAAAACCCAGCACAATACTTGTTTCTGTTGATGATGTAAATGTCCGACACAAATTTGATACAGTTCCAGAAAACAATAACAAATTGCAAAGATAATTCAAACGATGACAATGAGATCTCTAAAGATAAGTATGTGGAACATTCAGGGTCTGGGCTCGTCAGCATTTGGGCTGAAGAGCACTGATCCTGAATTTATCAAGGATGTAAAGGAGACAGACATCATGATCCTACAGGAGACATGGTGTCGGGGAGACTTGGCTACCCACTGTCCCCCAGGCTACAAGGAGATCATGGTGCCCTCTGTCAAAAAACCCCAAATCACCCGGGGCAGAGACTCTGGGGGGATCATTGTGTGGTACAGAGCGGAGCTCAGTCACTCCATACAATTAGTAAAGAAAGAAGAGTCACGAGTTTGGCTTAAAATCAAAAGAAATACCATCTGTACAGAAAACGAGGTTTTCCTGTGTGCTGTCTACATCCCGCCCTCAGAATCCCCCTACTACAGTGAGGGAATTCTCCCCAGTCTCCACACGGAGATCGGTCACTTCCAGGGCCAGGGAAACGTGCTGCTCTGTGGTGACCTCAACGCACGAACAGGCACACTGGCAGACTTCACCAGCACACAGGGAAATACTCACATATTCGGACAATCCCCTCTGTACCACACACCGGTCACCTCACACAGGTGCAGCCATGACACCACGGTCAACAGCACCGGGCGCGAGCTGCTGCAGCTCTGTCAAGGGCTGGGCCTGTACATCGTCAACGGCAGGACTAGAGGGGACTCTCTAGGCAGGTTCACCTACAGCTCAGCTCTGGGCAGCAGTGTGGTGGACTACGCCATCACCGACCTGGACCCCTCCTGTATCAGTGCCTTCACTGTCAGGCCACAAACTCCCCTCTCCGACCACAGCCAGATCACACTCTACATGAAGAGAACACACCAGCACAGAGACACACTGACACAGCCCAGCCAGCTGTATGACCTCAACCAGGCATACAGATGGGACACAGACAGCCTAGACAGATACCAAACTGCACTGGGCCATGAGGAAATTCAGACACTGATGGACACATTCCTAAACACTCCGTATCAAACCAACAAATTAGGCATAAACTTGGCCACACAAAAACTAAATCACCTATTCCACAAACTAGCATCAAAATCTAAGCTAAAAACAACTACATCAAAAAACTACCAAAAAACAAAAGCAAAAGAAAAGTGGTTTGATACGGAGTGCAAAGACATCAGAAATGCACTACGAAAAGTCTCAAATGAAAAACACAGACAACCACACAACACAGATCTGCGACTCAGGTACTGTGACATGGTAAAACTTTACAAACACACGCTGAAAAAGAAAAGAAACACATACATAGACAAACAACTTGCAGAAATTGAGGAGTCACTAAATCAGAATTGTTTCTGGGAGAAGTGGAACAACTTAAACAAATCAAAACCAGAAGAATTGGCCATCCAAAATGGAACAATCTGGCAAACATACTTTGAAAATCTCTATGAAAAGCTCCCAAATACAAATCAATCAGACCAAAACACCATTTATGAAAAACTCAAAATTTTGGAATTGGCTATCAAAGACAACCAAAACCCCTTAGACTCCCCAATCACTGAGCAGGAGCTACTGGACAAACTCCAGGCCCTCAGACCACGCAAAGCCTGTGGCCATGATGGAGTCATAAATGAGATGCTGAGACACAGCAGCCCAAAGTTGCAACAAGCCCTGCTCAAACTCCTCAATCTCATCATGACAGCCGGATGTTTCCCCGAGGCCTGGAACCAAGGACTGATCACGCCCATCTATAAGAGTGGAGATAAACTCGATCCCAACAACTACCGGGGCATCTGTGTGAACAGTAACCTGGGGAAGGTATTCTGCAGTATCCTAAATACACGAATACTGGCCTTCCTTACCGAACACAATGTCCTGAGTAAAAGTCAGATTGGCTTCTTGCCAGATCACCGCACATCTGATCACATTTACACCCTACACACACTGATAGACAAACACGTCCACCAAAAACACAAAGGAAAAATTTTTGCCTGCTTTGTCGATTTCAAAAAAGCATTTGACTCGATTTGGCATGAGAGATTGTTTTATAAACTACTCCAAAGTGGCATAGGGGGCAAAGTGTACGACATCATTAAATCAATGTATTCAGAGAGCAAATGTGCAGTGAAAATTGGAAACAAAAGGACTAAATTCTTCACCCAAGGCCGCGGGGTGAGACAGGGCTGCAGCCTGAGCCCAACACTGTTCAATATCTATATCAATGAATTAGCAGGAATGTTGGAGCAGTCTGCAGCTCCTGGTCTTACACTACACGACACAGAAATCAAGTTCCTGCTCTACGCAGATGACCTGGTCCTGCTGTCGCCCACAGAACAGGGGCTGCAGCAGAACCTGGCACTGCTGGAGCAGTACTGTCAGACCTGGGCACTGACAGTCAATCTGGACAAGACCAGAGTTATGGTTTTCCAGAAGAAAGCCAGACCTCAGGGAAACAGGTACAAATTCACACTGAACAACAACACATTGGAGCACACATCCAGCTACACATATCTCGGTCTCACCATCAGCTCTTCCGGGAGTTTTGACCTGGCAGTGAAGGCACTGAGGGAGAAGGCACTCAGGGCTTTCTACGCAATAAGAAGGAGGCTCTTCAACATCAACCCACCAACAAGAATCTGGCTCCAAATATTTGAAAGTGTAATCCAACCCATTGCCCTATACGGCAGTGAAGTTTGGGGTCCCCTCACAGACCAGGATTACACCCAATGGGACAAACACCCCACAGAAACTCTGCACATGGAGATCTGTAGAATCATCCTCCGTGTGCAGAGAAAAACTCCTAACAACGGGTGCAGGGCCGAATTAGGCCAGTACCCACTATTGATAAACATACAGAAAAGAATATTAAAGTATTGGCTACACCTAAAAAACAGCGACCAAAATTCCTACCACCACAAAGCCCTGCTGAGCCAAGAGCTGAGCCCAAAACAGAGCCCCCTGAGCCAGCTGGTCCTGAGGCTCACCGACCTGAGCCACACCAACACTAACCAGCCTCAGGACAGCACTGCTAGAGCACCACAACCCAGACTCAACCACATCACAGCACAGATCAAACAGCAATATCTCACACACTGGGACACACACACACAAACAACATAAACTGGAATGCTACAGAACCTTAAACAGACAATACACACTAGCTGAATATTTGACCAAAATAAAAAATAACAAACAGAAACAGACCCTGACGAAGTACAGGCTCAGTGACCACAACCTGGCCATAGAAACTGGGCGACACAGGCAGACCTGGCTGCCCAGAGAGGACAGGCTGTGCTCCCACTGCCAGCAGGGAGAAATAGAGACAGAGGTGCACTTCCTACTGCACTGTGACAGATACTCTGGGATTAGAGAAACATTCTTCCCGAAATTCAGAAATCTAATCCCAGAGTTCCCACACCTGCCAAAACCACAACAGGTCCCAATCCTACTGGGAGAGGGAGGAGGGAACTCAGTTGATCTGGCAGCCCAGTATGTGATCTCCTGTCACAGCCTGAGGAACAGTGAGTCCGTCTCCCAATAATGCTCCAGCTGCCTACAGTATGTCAATATTATATAATATGTCTTTGTTGTAAATGTCTGTAACATGTCTGTAGATTTTATTTTACTTCTATTTTTTGTTTTGTTCTATGTTAATTTTATTATTTTTATTTGCTTTGGCAACACTGATTGTACCCATCGGTCATGCTAATAAAGCACCTTGAATTGAATTGAATTGAATTGAGAGAGGGCACCGTCAGAGAGACACACGCGCACAGAGAGAGAGAGAGAGGGCACCATCAGAGAGACACACGCGCACAGAGAGAGAGAGGGCACCGTCAGAGAGACACACACGCACAGAGAGAGAGAGAGGGCACCGTCAGAGAGAGACACACGCACAGAGAGAGAGAGAGGGCACCGTCAGAGAGAGACACACGCACAGAGAGAGAGAGAGGGCACCATCAGAGAGAGAGAGAGAGAGAGAGAGAGAGAGAGGGAGAGAGAGGGAGAGAGAGGGAGAGAGAGCACCGTCAGAGAGAGAGACGCGCACAGAGAGAGAGAGAGGGCACCATCAGAGAGAGAGGGAGAGAGAGGGAGAGAGAGGGAGGGCACCGTCAGAGAGAGACGCGCACAGAGAGAGAGGGCACCGTCAGAGAGAGACGCGTGCAGAGAGAGAGAGAGAGCACCATCAGAGAGACACATGCGCACAGAGAGAACGCCACTGGAGATGCACACAGACAATCCAGGGGGAGGACAAGGAAGTGGAATGAGAGCAGATGAGGCTTTAACAGAGACAAGCGCCGGTACCTTTAATGAAAGCATCACTGATGGAGATCGTCTGCTGCCCTCGGTCTTCAGATACCAAAAACTCAGCTGGAATTGGAAAGGAAATGACGTCAGAGGGAGGCAGGACAAGTGTCTGCTGCAGGGCAACAGACGACACTCCAGCCTGAGCTCAGACAGCCTTATCACATGCCACCGGCTTGTGAAGGAAACAGCCTTTGGTTTTCAAAAGGGAAAACTCCCTCCCCTCCAGCAGCTCCAGAAGCTCACTCCCACCTCGTACAAAGAGATGTGGGATCACAGCACCAGCTACTCAGCCATGCTCATGAAGCTGATACCCGGCTTCTTTCAAGACACAATTGGATGAGATTCTTGATTCAGTTAGCTATGAACTACCCAACAGAATGGCTGAATGGCTCCTCTTGTTAATCTTCCTTATGTAAGGGTGCCTGTAGGACATTTAGCACATGCAGTGCTCTCTAAATGACACCAGTGAAAGATTTTAGAAAGAGCAATGTGGTTTCTGTAAAATGTCAAGCAGTGTGGCTCAGAGTTATGAGCTGGACTGGGCAGCACACCGACATCGGGGTACAGTACCTTTCGGCTCCGCAGGGTGGGGGGGGACGTGGGGGTACTTGGAGTGCTTCTTTATGTGGAAGTTGACGTTGTCCAGCTCCACGTTGAGGTTGATAGAGGCAGCAGAGTCACTGTCCACCGCAGAGTGGAAACTGCTGACAGAAGTGCGCTTACTGGGGCTGGCGGAGTCTGAGAGAGAGAGAGAGGGGCCAAGAGTGAGAGGGACACACTCGGGATGAGAATGACGGGATGAGAAGAGACGGCTCATGCCAATCTAGTCTAGAAATATATATATTTTTTAAAGATCTGCCACAGAGCAGGCCAACACCACGTACTGGGCAAGATGTCCTCGCCCTCGTCGGCGATCTGCTCCGTGTCGCTGTCGTCAAACTTGATGTCCTTGAACCAGGAGGGCTCGGAGTGGCCTTCCAGGGAGTTCACCGAGTCGCTGTCGGGGGACGGCGTCTCCGAGAACTCCGTGCTCTGGGCGGGAGAGAGGAGGAGCAGTTCAGCGCGGGCCCACAGACAGCCACTGCAGAGGGGTTCGCACTGGGGGCCGGCTGCTCAAGGACTCTCAGCGGTTTGCTTTCAGGCAGAATTTCCCGTTGGTATAAACGCTCTTGGTTCCAGTGAGCCGGGCAGCGGGGGTCCTGCCTCACGCTTGACCCCCGGTCCGCCTCCCGGGAGGACGAGGGGGGCAGTGAGGAACGAAGAGTGGGAATCCCATTCCTCGGGGACAAAGCACTTTAATACCTGTAACCTGCTGCTTGCTGCTCAAATCCCAGCAGCTCAGGCGAAAAAACTCTGAAGACAGGAGCCGCAACCCCGACGATAATTTTTTAGTTGTGCAAAAACTGGAAAAGCGAAAAACGTCCGCAGGAACGGATATCAGATATAGTCCTGATTCAGGTGAAGATGCTGTGATAAAGAGCTTCTGAAATCGAGAGCAAGCTGCTCGGCCCACCCTCACCTGCAGGGGGCGGTAGAGCGCGTATTCATCTCTGAAGAGCTGGTCGTGGTGGGTGACGCAGTCCAGCCAGCGGCCGTCCACCAGGGCCTGTCCGATAGCGATGGCCTGGGCCCTGCAGACACAGAGACGGAGGCCTGAGACACAGCCACCACACCTCGCGTCTGAAACCGCCCACCTGAACCCTGACCCCAGCTCAGCAGGAATCCGTTGAACTAACGGACTCTTTCAATATTTCTCGCCTCAGTTTTCCAGGCTCCTAGTTTGAAGCACTCTTATTCCGGAGCCCAGGAAGAAAAAAACAAAAAAGCCCACCCCAGCACAGCACATCGCTACCAACCTGGTGGAGATGTGGCCGTTTCTGAGCAGCCAGTTAACCAGCTCCTTTCCCACAATGCAGTTGGGGTAGGTGCGCAGCCAGTAGCGGTGATCCTGGAACTCCATGCCCGTGCTGTGGTGACAGATCTTCTTCCACAGGTCTTTCAGCTGGGAGGAGTCCTGAGCGAGACACCAGGCTATCAGACTTCCCCCCTCCGCTGGAAAACCCCGCGCAGGAGGGACAACCAGCGCTTCCGATGCTTTACGGAGCGAGATATTCGGAAAAACTGCCCGGGTTTAGTCCAATCTCTGCTTAGAGCTTAACACTGCAGTGGAGGCTCTGGGACGTGGGACAGTGTCATAACGAGGGGCATTTACACACCAGACAAGCTTCATCAAGGAGTGAGCGTTCATGATATTTAGTCTGCCTGGCACGGTCGGCACAGAACGATTTGTTTTCGGCTCGTCGACACCCTGGTTTGAAATCAAGAATTCCACTGTCCCGCGGCACTTGTAAACAACGATTTACAGCGCGACGGGCGAAGTGGGCATCGGGAGCGGAACGGGACAGGGCGGCGGGGCAGACACTCACCAGCAGGATCTTGCGCTCCTCCTCGTTGGCGTCGGGCTTGGCTGGGGCGCGGCTGGCCTGCGGGCTGATGGAGCTGTCGTAGGAGGGCACCATGGAGGAGCCTGAGCGGTCCAGGGAGAGGTTGGTGATGCTGGCCGATCTGTGAAGAGCGGAGTAGGACTCAGAGCGGGTGAGCCGCCATGGCACGCAGCTGGCATAACACTGCTTGTGCCCCCCCAAGCCTCCAGACACCCGCCCCTGGGAGAGGCGCCAGCTGCCCTGAACAAGGCCCCTTATTCACAGGCAGAGGGGGAGAAGTCTGGACTCCAGCTCCCACTGCTTCTGTCTTGTGTCTGAACGCGAGAGAGCATGTGAGCATGTCCACACTATATTCAGGCTCAGGACTGCAGCATCGGTTTTAACAATTAAAACTGGCAACGACAAAAGGCAACTGGGCAGGTGCAAACAGGACCCAGTCAAACACCAGGTTCAGAGCGCGAGAGCAGTCTTGGGACGAGCCACTGGGAAGTGAACAAGAAAACGCCCCCTTTGAAGTCTCCTACAAATCAAAGGGGGTACGTACCTCTTCCTGGCGGGACTCATGCCCACGTCCTCCTGCACAGAGGCCAGGCGGGTGCTGAGGCTGCTGGGCTGGGAGTCCTGATGGACCAGGCTGGCACGACAGAGAGACAGAGCAGGGACACGGTCAGCGTGGCGAGATACCGGATCAAGCGCAGGGCTAAATAAGAACCCCTTGGGGCCGCGCCGACTCAGATCTTTAAAAGAGGGAGCGAGGGGGACGCTCCTGCAACTCATTCCCGCGGCCGGCGCACCTCTGCCAGGCCAGGTCCTCCTCCAGGAAGATGTTGCGGCTGGCCTTCCTGCCCCCGACGGGCGTGCGCGGCTCGCTGGGCTCCAGCACGCACACCGACAGCGGCGAGTCCGACAGCGCGCTCAGGTCCTCCCCGATCGAGCCCGAGTCCGCCGAGTGGGCGTAGCTGAGCGCGATCTTGCGGCAGTAGGTGCAGGCGCGCAGGTCCCCTGCGGGCAGGGAGGGGGGGGGGGGACAGGGCATCGGGACGTCAGAACCTTGTGTTCGATTAGGGAACCACCTGCTGCAACGTCCAGAACGCATCACTGCAGTCCAGCTGGAACTTCAATTACTCTAGTAATCCTTGAACGTGGAATGGATCTGGCTGCTGAACATAATTCCTTACTGCTGGGACACTCCACTCGGAGCTCTTTACAGGTCATGGGGCTCCCCTCCACCCCCACCAGTGTGCAGCCCCACCTGGATGATGCGCCAGTACTCTCCCCACACACCAGCTCTCAGTGGGGAGGAAAGCGGAGTGATGAAGCCAGTTCAGAGACGGGGATTATTAGGAGGCCATGATGGGTAAAGACCAGGGGAAAATCTGGCCAGGACAAACCTGGCCCTACCCCTGCGGCACCTTTATTACAGTAGTGTCCCCGTCACTATACTGGGGCACTGGGACCCACACAGACCGCAGGGTGAGCGCCCCCTACTGGCTCCACTAACGCCTCTTCCAGCAGCAGCCTCAGCTTTCCCAGGACTTTCCCATCCAGGTACCGGCCAGGCTCCCACCTGCTGAGCTGCGCTGCCGGTACATAAACAACTGAGCACGACTTGGAATTAAGATGAGCGATTGAATCGAAGAGCCCGGCCTGCCTATGCTGCACCTCTGAGCCCCAGTACCCTGGGGGTCACAGGTTCAGGCCACAAACCCACACCTGTCCCCTTCCGGTGCGCACAGCAGGCCCCGGCTCACTCACCGGTGTAGCCCATGAACTTGCCGGGGATCTCCTGGTTGCAGCAGCGGCTGCAGAAGATCTGGCCGCACAGCCGGCAGTGGTGGCGGCGGCGGAACGTGGTGAACTTCTCGTTGCAGTCGTAGCACTCCTTGCACTGGCTGTCCGGCATCCAGTACTGCTTCAGATCGCTGTCCTGCGACGTCAAGACAAGGCAAGCCGCGGGTGAGCCCCGCAGGAAGACCTCTGGTCAGCCCCTCGGCCGCGAGCTCAGCGACACGCGCACGAGGGCAAGAGACACCTCCGCTCCGCAGAGGAGAGCAGTCGGGGCCGTTCGGAAACAGTCTGCCACTTCACACTGGGGCTACTCCTTTCAAACTCTGCCATCTGCCTTCCAGTCCATCTCTCAGTGCACACCTCTGCGCCTTAGAACAAGCACGCCTCTCTGGCCCACACCTCCCAGCCCCCACCTGTCCGTCTCCCCGTCTCCCCTGGGGGTCGGTCTCCCAGCCCCCACCTGTCCGTCTCCCCGTCTCCCAGCCCCCACCTGTCCGTCTCCCCGTCTCCCAGCCCCCACCTGTCCGTCTCCCCGTCTCCCAGCCCCCACCTGTCCGTCTCCCCGTCTCCCAGCCCCCACCTGTCCGTCTCCCCGTCTCCCAGCCCCCACCTGTCCGTCTCCCTGTCTCCCAGCCCCCACCTGTCCGTCTCCCCGTCTCCCCTGGGGATCGGTCTCCCAGCCCCCACCTGTCCGTCTCCCCGTCTCCCTTGGGAATCAGTCTCCCAGCCCCTACCTGGCTTTTCCCCTCCATGATCTCCTTCAGTCTCTTCAGGACGGTGCGCAGCTGGACGGCGGTGCGAGGGTCGTGACCCCCCAGGGGGGGCTCCGTCTTGCGCCGCCCCTCTGCAGAGGCACATGGGAAGCAAGCGTCAGTGTGGGCCTCACTGGCTCACAGATTACACACCCTGCTGCCATGTGCAGTGCACAGCAAGGCCTCAACACCACTTTCCACTCCACAAACAAGGAGCAGAACAAGGAGCAGTGAGGATGAGGAGGGTTGGGCTGCCGTCAAGAGGAAGCAGGCTGTGTCACGGTGTTGAAGCCCGTTGTTGACAAGAAGTATGTTTATCTTAAACGCAGAGGTCGCACAATTATGGAAAACAACGATGCAGCCACAAACCCGGCTATAATCAAGCAGGATGAAAACATCTGGTCGCCCTGCAAGATTATCCGTGATCGGCAGGCCGTGCAACATGGCTGAAGAAGTCCGACTGCGCCCACGGCCCAGCCGGGGACCTGCGGGAGGAGAGGAGCGCCGTGCGCCCGGGAAGCCCGCGGTAATGGCGGTACCTGACGCGGTGGAGGTGCGCCGGTGCAGCTCGGGGGCGTGGGACTTCCTGTGAGAGCCGGAGGCACGGAGAGGGGGTGAGGGGGCAGACCAGGACGCCCGTGCCCCCTGCAGGGGGCCCTGGACAGCCTCGGGCTTCTCCACCGCCGCAGGGGCCCGGCCCTCATCTGGACACAAACCGGGGGACACGTCAGCAGCACAGAACAGGGCCCACGAAAGCAGCCAATCCCAGCGCAACTTTAGTGTATATAGCGCCTTTAAAAGTGGACTCTCAGAGCTCTTTACAGAGAGGAAAAAAAGTACACAGTGAGTGGAAACAGCAGAATTCAACTGTTCCAGTGAGGGCTTGGAACACAGAAGGAAAGCAAAGGGGCAGACATGGAAACAGTTCAATACAACTCCCACGCTGATCCATTTCAGGGTTGTCAGCTCCCGGGCATTTTCACATGTACACAACAGAACAAATGGAGAAAACCAACAGGCAGGCTGCAAGTGCACACAGCACGCACAGATTTCTCGGTATTCACACAGCAAAAAGCAATAGCAGAGCCCGTTCAGGACAGTCGAAGGCTCGGTCTCCAGCTGCAACTGACAGGCTGTGAAGCGAAGACATGGGCAGGAAGGCTGCTACATCAGACAGGAAATGGGAAAAAACACAGGTGCACACAGAGCCAATAGGCCAGCAGTGTGCTATATCTGAAATACCCCAGGGACACATCCAGAAATGTTTTTGCATAAACTGCACCTCTACTGTGAGCTGCAAAAGAGTAACGACAGAGAGTGAAAAACTTAACAGTCTCTCCCTCCTGCACTAAGCAGACAGAGACGCACAGTTTCACAAGACGTTCTGCAGTTCTGAGCCTGAACTGACAAATTCATGCATCTTTCTACCAGTATAACTCTTGGCTCTCAGCCTTTATCGACACGGCAGCTACCAACATTTAGAAAAACGAATACTTGTATCCATTTGCTTATTCTGTTTTTCAATACTGCATTGTAATAACATTATTTCCCTTTTCACATGCATCACAAAGAAGATCAACAGTGAAAAGGGGGAAGCAAGTAGACAATTTGCTAGTAGTAGACAAAATTGATGGATCAAAATTGTCTACTTTTTACTCTTTGTTCAAATTCTGCCTGCTGCATCTTTCTCACTTCTTTGTTACGGAGAGAGAGATCCTACATCTCTTTCCCATGTTAACCATCTTTTTTTGCAAATACAAGCCGTTGATTTCTAATGATAAAAGTGATTTCTCCATTAGATATATCACATCCATTGAGACCTTCTGCATTCGACCCCTTGGTCTACCTGCTTGTACTTTTCCTAGGGGCTGTGGCAGACAGACAGCAGAAAAGGCCACCCTGTTACACACACTGCAGCTTCTCCAGTGAGGGAAGCTCGAGCACATGATACTCATTGAGATGTCATCCTAGTCACACCCCCGAGCACATGACATTCATTGTGATGTCACCTTAGGAACACCACCCCCATCACATGACCTCCCCCCCCCCCGGCAGTGTGGCTCAAGACCAGATAATCAGCTGGTGAGAAATCTGGAGCAGCGTTGGAGACTACTCACAGCACACCTCCCATTCACTCTGCATCGGGAAGAAAACAAAGCCTTTCAACTTTAAAAGCAGGTATCCATAACAAGCGTACTGTTCTTCGATACCCTTTTCCAGGAAGCAGAGTCTGCCGTCGAGAGATTCTGAGCTCAGCTCTTCTGGGATCCTCTTCATTTGCCCAGATGACATGCAGAAGGCAGGTTTGTTTCTACATGAGCAGGGCCAACGATCTGCTCCTCAGCAATTTGCACACACATTTCACCCCTGTTCATTCTTCTCAGTGGGCTGGATCTGTTGCCCAAGCCAGTTCAGGGTGCCTGAAAGACCCCCCCAGGAAGCAGACAGCCACGCCAGCGGACCCCCCCCTGCGGGACAGAGATGCGAGGGGGCGAGGGGCTTCTCACCTCTGCTGAAGCGGAAGAGGCTGACGAAGGAGCTGTAGGCAGAGCGCAGCGGGGGCTCGTCCTGCTCGGGCGTCAGCGGTTTGAAGTGCGTGAGGTGGGAGGGGCTGCCGGGGCTCAGCGCCTGGTCCAGGCTCAGCTCCAGCGTGGAGGAGGACAAGGCTGACCGGTCGTCCCCGGACATCTCCCTGCTCCTGTGGGAAGAGCCCGCGCGCGTGGCAGGGTCACGGAACGCAGTGAAGGCGGCGGGACTCCCGCTGCGCAGCGGGCTGATCCGGCCCCGCGTCTTAGGAGCTGCAGGCTCTGGTGCAAACAGGTCTGCGTCGCTCTGACTCCAGGGTCTGGCTATTCAAATGCATACAAACCAGCACGACCGCGCATGTGAACATGCAGGTGCTCCAGCACCTAGTGCGCCAACAGCCCTGGGAGGAGCGCCTGACTGCACCCCACGCTCCACAATTTCAATTTATTTTAAATATGACCCAAAAAAAAACCAAAGTCTAGAAAGCCCTGGGTCACACTGAGTGGGATCTTGAGCAAACCGCCCCCTGCAGCTATGACTCAAAATGAACAAGCTCAGACTGGCGCAGCTGATTCAGAAGGACCAAGATAATTTCTAGGTCCAGTACACAACGCCAACTATTTTTTTTTAGATCAATTACCGTGTAAAATCAGATTGAATAAAACACGCAAGCAAGCCGATCATTAAACCAGTCACATCCGCTGAAGAATGTCCTGCCTGCAGGCCTGAGAGCAGGGGGCCTCGTGCCAGATGGCCTCCTGAGAACAGTTCAGTCAGGAGTGCCGTCATGTGCTCCCGATTCTCCGACGGCACAGCACGAGGACCGGCACAAACGGCACGCCCCCAGTGAGAGCAGCCCCCCCCTCTCTCCCCCTCGCTCGCCCCCCACCTGAACACCCGCCTGCAACCTTCTCACTCGCTCTCATCTTCCAAGAACATTTCTAGCTCGGCGCTTTTAAGGGAACTGAGAGGAAATTAAGGAAGTGGTCCTCCAGCGTGGTACTGAAGCCGCTGTACCGCGAGTCAGTAATGAGGAACGCCCATAACCTCAACGTTAATAGGCATCCAAGTTGTGCCTTTAACACAGTTGTGCCAAGAGCAGGAGATGACTCTTTACACAAAGGGGAGTGGGGGCATGGAACGGGGGACCCATTCATGTTGTTGTAGCCACCGTCCTTGCTGAAAGACGCCAAGCTGCTCCTCAGCTCAGTTAACTGCTAATTACAAAACAGGCAGGAAGGGCTGGGTCTCCACCTGTGTGCCTGTGTGTCTCATGGGTTAAGTGAAAAGACAAGTTCCTAATGCAAGAAATCGTATATGGCTAATAAAGTGATCTTATCTTCTCCCACAGCAATCCAAGAACCACACAGTCCAGACACCTGAGTCCTTAAGGCTTGACTTTCTGCAGCTGATAACAGGATCACTAATGAGGATAAAGGGCGCCGAGTATTCATTTTTCCGTGCAGTTTAGGATCCTGTACAAATCCAGACTGGGGTCAGGGCCCCTTCACTGCTCAACACTCCTGCCCCAGACTGGGGTCAGGGCCCCTTCACTGCTCAACACTCCTGCCCCAGACTGGCCCCTTCACTGCTCAACACTCCTGCCCCAGACTGGGGTCAGGGCCCCTTCACTGCTCAACACTCCTGCCCCAGACTGGGGTCAGGGCCCCTTCACTGCTCAACACTCCTGCCCCAGACTGGGGCTGTGAACAGGCCCGACAGGCCTCCCTTCTGCTTGCACACACAAGAACCGAGCTCCCAGTGGTGTGAATGGCAGGCTGGAGAGGTTGTTGTGTACGTGTATGCTGCGTGTTGGAGAACAGGAAGAAATGATGACTGAAGAGCTGCCCCTCTGGCCTGCAGACACGGGGCAGCTCACCCCCGGAGCCAGAACACCGCGGGCAGGGAGCGTCACTGTACGGAAAGCTCATCAGGGACGCGAGCTTATTCCAGTGCAATTCATACGGCGTCCTGAGCAATCATTAACTCCGGGGGATCAA
Organism: Lepisosteus platostomus; assembly: GCF_059453375.1. Lineage (NCBI taxonomy): Eukaryota > Metazoa > Chordata > Actinopteri > Semionotiformes > Lepisosteidae > Lepisosteus > Lepisosteus platostomus. The sequence goes on from NC_142624.1 coordinate 35,034,479, forward strand.
AACTTTGCCCTCTTCCGCTGGGAAATGAATTTCATATTCCCCGCACTCCTGTCCTGGTGCACACTGTCCTACATCGGCTGTTCTGCAAACAGCAGGGTGCGAGACCCCCACACAGTAAGACCTGTGCCAACAGGGGACTCACAAGTCCTGCTCTTCTCATTCATCACAGGTCTACACACTGCACCTTCGGCTGGAGTCTTCAGCTACAGCGGGGCCCCCCCGACCCTGAACCCGGAGACCCCCCTGCCCCCCCGAACGTGCCGGCGTCCACCCGACCCTGTGCTTGACGGGACCCTCAAGAGGTTCAGGATCAACGCAGGGCTTCCCCGATTACAGCATGGGATCCCCAAATCCCAGTCTTGAAGGCCCCATTTCGCGGCAGGTTTTACGCCTGGGCAAAAGCCTTTTAACTGAAGGGCTGAAGACCAAGAAGTTGCTGATGGGATGCCCTAATTAAAGGGCAACCAGCAGCACGCTCAGACACCGGAAACGGCGAAAGGGTTCGAATCGTTAATCCGGTTGCTAGGCCAGTTCGGGGTTTCTGTTACGCAAGAGAACCGAGCGGGTATGGAAAACAGGCATCAGCATCAGGACTGCCCTGGGCCTGGGCAGGGAACTCCCGGGCTGAAAGCAGCCGTTCTCCTAAGCGCAGCGGGACAGGTGGGGCTGCCCCGCCGGGGGCCGGGTGACCCGCGCAGTTGCAGGACAGCGCCGGGCTTGGCGTTTTGCCCCCCGTTCGGTGTTCAATTCCATTTCCATGTTAAATCTGAGAGGCGGCTCTTTGCTTCTCGCCCCTGTAGGATCAACTCCACATCAGCCGCGTTTTGTGCAGTCGCTGGCTCACATAGAAGAACAGGTTTGTTAAAGCCGGTTTCCTTGAAATAGCCGGAGTTACCCGAAAGCTTCTCCCCCTCCATACAGCAAACTATTGCGTCGCAACGTTATAATATAATAAAGGGGCTTCCAACGGGTTACGGTACAGTCCATTAAATCAATCGTCTACCCATGCAGTGTTACTGCAGTCAGTATTTGTGTCCTGCATTAGGACTGCTGAATTTAGAAACTAAATCAAACTTGCATGTGAGAAATCTCTCATCTCCTTAAAATACCGCACAAACATCTCGGTTCCACGTCGCGGAACACCAGATAAAATGAAAGTATCGGATGAACTTGGGCATGACCAACCGTGCAAGTCTAACACACTATATACCGGGAATACGGTTTTAAAGCACCTATGAGACCCTTGTCCGGAGCACTTTCTGTTCAAAAGGAAAAGAACCCGCAAGGTTTCCTGTCAGAAAAGTAAAAATCAAACTCACCTCTGAAGGTTGTATCCGCTATAGCATTACTGTTTCAGTACAGAGAAGACGGCTCGCCCGTGTTTTTCTTCTATAAATCAACCCCTTCCTGTTTCTCGGAGCTCAGCTATGTGTCGTCATCATCGCCCTCCCTCGAATGCGCAGACTCGACCAATCTACCGCAGGCACAACCAAACTGCACAGCGGGATTCACCGTAGCTCTGCCCTAAACTCTGGACGTATCGCAATCAATCAACCGTATTACTTAGAGGGGAAAAAAAGGCATCATTCCCCTTGAAGAAGTGAGAAGGCGCGATTAAGCTGTTGTTTAAACAACTGTACTTGTAGCTACACTGCGGAAGGGTTTTGAAACGCTGGACCGATACCTATAAAAGATGGCGTCTTGAATCGCGCATCCAAATAACGTAGCATCGCATCAGATCCCTGTATAACATACTACAACTTAGATTGGCAGTCCTAGACAAACTACTGTTCTGAACCGGATACAAATCATTTTGGAAGGTACTAAATTGTTCTGACAGTAGTGACAGATAAGACGTGGTATCGCTGTATTATTTATTGAAACACAGAGCCCCCTCTAATTAGCTTCAGTGTTTGGCGTTTCAGGGAACATACAAAAACCAGGACTGTCCACAACAAAACACAATGTCATTGCAATTAAATTTGACAGATAGACAGGTGCATTTCACCTTCATTCGAGGCATTGTGAATTCTTGAAAATATGTAGCCTGATCAATTCACTTTTAATTTATTTTTAAAATTCATTTTAGTCTCAAAATGCTTTTATTTACATTTAATATCCTTAAACGTGTAATAATTTGGCATTTGTTAACCCTTGCTGTTCATTGAATAGAATCTAAACCTGGTGGTGTTTTTGGTGTTCAGGGACATATTTCCATTCGTTGAACTCCAGCCTCTTCCTGTCACAGATATGTCAGAGCTACTGTGGACAGCTGAGCTCTGGACCCATGTCCTTGTCTTGGAGTGGACGAACTATGTGGCACTGCCAAACAGATTGACACGAGGGCTGGCCAGGACCGGCCTTCATGACCCCCCTTGCAGTCTGAACTTGAATTATACCCCCAGATTAACACTTGGTATAATAATAATAGTAATAATACTATTAATAATAATAATTCATATACACTACAATAATATAGTGCTTTTCTAGACACTCCACTCAAAGCTCTTTACAGGTAATGGGAACTCCCCTCCGCCCCCACCAGTGTGCAGCCCCACCTGGATGATGCACCAGTACTCTCCTCACACACCAGCTATCGGTGGGGAGGAGAGCAGAGTGATGGAGCCAGTTCAGAAATGGGGATTATTAGGAGGCCATGACTGGTAAAGGCCAGGGGGGAATGTGGGCAGGATGCTGGGGTTACACCCCTACTCTTTTTGAGGAATGTCCTGGGATTTTTCATGACCACAGAGACTCAGGACATCAGTTATACGTGTCATCTAAAGGACAGAGCCTTTTTACAGTATAGTGTCCCCATCACTATACTGGGGCATTAGGACCCACACAGACCTTGGGGTGAGCGCCCCCTGCTGACCCCACGTGCTGCAGAGTGAGAAAACCGCATCGATCGTACCACCTGCTGGTAGCCAACTAAAGCAGCAGTCGATTGACAAAGAGACGGTTACCTTTTCCACATTTTTTAAAGCTGTATTATAGAATTGTGTTCCAGGGTATCTGAAGTGCTCTATGTGTACATGAAGATACCAGCTGCTCAGATGTAGAACGATTTAAGCCACAGCAAAAAAGGAGAAGTCAGAAAATATAAAGATGGACACTGAGGTGATATTTCCATGCTCATCAAATGCAGTTTATTGCTTATTTCATATTGCAGAAGCAAAGAACACCAAGTGGACACAGTAGCACAGACTCACCAGGACACAAAGACTCAAAAGAGAAGGGTGGATTACTGTAATGAAATGTTCCTTCATTACATTCTAGATTGCAGCGTGACCTTAGTTTAATCATGTACCGAAATGACCTTGTCGACAAGGAAGTTTGCTTTTTTATGCTTTTTTAGTTGTTATTCAAAAATGTGAATCAAGGCTACTGCAGTTAAAAGTTCTAACCTGAGCTAAAAGGGACTTTTAAACTGGCATTTGCTTATCTTTTAAATGTATCACAAATTGTACTTGTAACTGTTATCAAGGAAGCTGCTGCTGAAAAATCTGAAATTTCTTATGAATCCCTCTCCAAGACTGTGGCCTTTGTCCAATATTAATTCTTCAGAAATGGGGAAGACAAACTCCCCCCACCCCCATTCGTGAACCTGGAGAAGGCAAGGCTGCTCTGGTCGGTGGTCGGTGGTCGGTGGTCAGTGGTCAGTGCCCGAGGTCAGCGATGACTGTAGCACAGCGCAGAGGCAGAGCGGAGAGGTTTTCCTTTAGAAACTGTGCTTGCACACAAAGGGCTTCCTCAGGTAACAGCTGTGGTCACTCCAGGTGCCTCGGACTGGAACAGAGACAGGAAAAGGCCCCCAGTCCCAGGATGAGCCACGAGAGGTTCCCCTGCCTACCCGCACAGCGCTGTAGCGGCTCATTAAGTCTGACGAGGGAGGAGGCAGAACCTCCAGCCACATTTCAAATCACGGCCTATTGAGAGTGGCTGTGGATCACTAAGAATGACATTACATTTTATCGACTTTCTGAAGTTCAGACAGTAAAAGCAAGAGAACAAACAAAATGCTCAAACTAACATTCACCCCTGAAGAAAAGGCTTTTCACTGAATCTGAGAGACTTTTCTTCCTGCTATCCTGTGTAATTGAGGTACTGTTGCAGGTGCTATTGGTTAATTCTCCTTCCTTTGTGCTGTGATGCTCTAGAGCTCTTAACCACAGGTGTCCTCCTCATCCAGCACACAGAAATGCATTTACTGCAGCCAGCAGTGCACAGCCAGCAGGTCCTGGGTCACTGGGAGCTTGACCTCGTGATCCATGTCAGTTTTTACACATAACCTAGATTCCAGTAGATTCCAGTTTATAAGTGCAGAATATTTCAGATTTCTCCCTATATTATTCTCAGCTCACATTGTCACACATTCAGAAGGAGAGTAGCTGTAAACTGTTGCACGTTATTTTTCCTCAATGAAAGTTTTACAAGCTGTCAGGTGATACAAACTGAGATGCTTCACCTTGCACATGCTGGTTATCAAGGAAGGCAGAACTATGGTGGCACACTTACTGTTCCAGTTCAGCTCCACACAGGCCTGTGTGAATCTTACAGGAAACCCAGCAATCCAGGGAGAGTAGTCCCATTTTGTGCCATCAGTCCATGTGAAACGACCACTCTGAAAGAACACCATGGGAGTTAGGGCACAAGGCTCATACACAGACAATGACGTACGGTTACTCTGTCACACTAGCTGTTCAGCAAAAGCAACACAAATTCATAGAACCCCCCTGGGTTAGAGGGTAGTGTACATAACCTGGTCTAAGTGCTCCTTACTTCTGCAGGGGAGCTCCAGCTCTCAGCTGTAACAACAGCACTGCAACCGGATGGGAGGAAGATACCACAGTGTTGCTTGGCGTAGTTCTTACCCGGAACAGCTCGAACCCCCCGATCCAGACACGGGCCGCGTGGTTGCAGTGAGTGGTCAGGCATGTGACGAGCCGGTTGATCCGATAACTGTGAATGGAGGTCAGGTGTCCGCCCCTGTATTTCCGCCGGCAGAACATCTGTGTGCAGAGAAAGCATGCTGCCTGATGAGCCCCTGAGCACCGCTCGAGTCTGGGTTCAGACATTGTCATCAGCATTCATGAGATGATTTCCCCTAATGATTCATGAGCTTCAAAAACTGTTTAAGTTAATTGAAGAAGATGAAGACAGGAGACCTCCAAAGTGGCGGCACAGGGGGTAAAACAATCTGCCCTGAGCACAGAATGGGCTTTATGATTCACTGTTGCAGGTTCGAGCCTCCATCATGTGACTATGTGATTCCCCTGGTCACATTACAGAACTGTCTCAGGGAGGTTTGGGGTTTTGCTGAGCTACAGATTAACAGCTTGACAAAGTCATAGACACAGGTGAGCATTTGTTACAATGTGGACTGGTTTCAGAAGCAGCAGGTTTCCTTAGTGCCTGTCCAGCAGTGTTCACTGATGACCTGAAGCTGGATGAGATATCATGGGAATATTCAAGGAACAAGGAACCTCATACCTCAGCATCAGTGAAGTTGAGGTGGTGTGTGAAGTAGGTGTAAACAGTGTGTCCCTCAGTAAAGGACTGGCTCTTACACAGCCCGGGGAAGGCAGTGGGGCAGTAGGTGTCCCAGTCTCCAACATCCACCTCAGGGTCTGCCTGCACATCTGGAACATCTGCAGAGCAGAGACACCAAACGACAAGGAGGAGAAGAAGCAAGATGGAAGTGAAATCTGTTTCAGTGGAGGAAATCCCTCCATTTTCTAACTGCTTTATCCAGCAGAGAATTGCAGGAGAGCTGGAGCCTCTCCTGGCAAGCAACGAGCACAAGGCAGGGTACTCTCTGGATGGGACCCCAGTCCATCGCAAAGCACACCCAAGACACACACTCACACCAGGGGCAAGTCTCAGTGCGTTATATTTTGAGATGTATTTGATAAATTACAACTTACTGTCCAGTCTTTGAGAATGAGCAGCCTTTGATGAGGAGCGTTCTGAGCAGAAGAGGTATGGAGTTTGTGTGCGTTATCTCTTTCCAGTCTTTCACTGAGAAGGCTGTGCGGAGACCTGATTCAAGTATTGGGAATCCTCAAGGACACTGAGTTGACTCAGGTCAACTCCTTCAGGATCAACAGCAAGACATGAACCAGCGGTACGTGTGGACATGTGTCTCATCGCTCCACTGTACATCCTAAGCTGTATGTTTTTGTTTCATTTTTACTTTTTAGTGTACTTTTTTTTGTCTTTATCACTATGTGCAGCGTCCTTGGCTTTAGAAAGGCTTTAAAGATGAAAGTTACTATGGTGGTTACTTTTAAAACTGAGAGCAGGAGGCATTTCTGTACTCAAGCTACAAAACTTAATTGGCCAGATAGACGTGCCTCCTCCCGCCTGGAAACACACTCAACACGTGCGACCAAACAAACATACAAAGGCGTAAATACAAAAGGAAGTCATGCGGAAATATTATTAACAAAATAAGTAAAAGACGATAAAAAGACACTTGCGGCGCACTTAGAGGTGAGAGTAAGAGAAGGTGGAGTTGGATATGACGGAGACCGACTACGACTGAGAGGAAAGTGACAACTTTCTTCTTCTGACGTGTTCGCATTATGAGAATAACAGGATATAGTATTGAAATATACTATCCAGAAACGTAATAGTTAAAATGCGTTTTTCTTTTTTGTACCTAAAATACACGAGATTTCTTTAACAGCTGCATTTAGTTTTAACATCAAGACGACCCGAGCTACTCATTTTGTTTTTTCTAAGAGGATCTCTAAGTTTTTTCTAAGTGTATCTTATACTGCATAACGTTATTCGACCTATTTTCACACAGACACATAGCTACGATATACTGTAAGCAGCAGCAGCCGGGGGGCAGAAGTGTAAAAGGTGGACAGTTTATACCTGAGGCAGATACGAGCACCAGGCAGGCGAGAGCACACACTGCAGATAAAGTCTTCATTTCTCCGATCCCTGCTGACAGAGAAAGAGTGACAGCGCTTATCAGACAAGACGATGACGGCAGATACATTTTCTCCTGCCTGTTTAATAAGAACCTGCTGTCAGGACAAAACTCAAAAGTCAAAGATGCGTCTGGACTGAACAACAATAAAGTCCCTGATCTGCGACCATCATGGGCGGTTTATACAGCTTCTTATACAATACAAAGTATCATGCAAAATAATCCTATTTTTTAAGACAAAGGAACCCATTGTATTGGTCGCTGTTTTTACATTTGTTCACATTAATAATAACAAATACGCCCCTGCACATAACAGGGATGCTGGCCGCCCGGGCTTAAGAAGGTTTTCTTTGGCTCAGCCGGCAGGACTCCTGTTGGGCGACAGAGACCCGGGTTCGAGCCCAAGCGGTCGAGGGACAAGCGGGGGCGGGGACACAAGCCCGGGACCCCGAATCCGTTACATTACCCTCGCCCCCCAAGAGACTGGAGAGTGCGCTGCAATACACTTTGTAGTATAGCGATCTTCTCAAAGCGCTCATAGCAAAGCCATTCAAGCCGTAGTTTCAGATACAGTAAATAGTCTCTTGATCATAAACGTGTTCTCAGTCGCTAACGGCGCATCGTGCATTCGGTTCGGTTTGCTTGGCACACGTGCTCCTTACCCGCTCCAACGTCTTCCAGAATGCTTTTTTTCTTCTTCTTCTTTCTTCCAACAGCAGTTCCTTAGAATTAGAAAAAAAAATGTCATTGTGATTAGTTAACATGAAGTAAATTGGATACGACCGTACTTTTGCAATACAAAGACCTGATTCCCCCTCAATGGACTGAATCCCGTACATGCAGCAGCAGTTAAGGTGCTTGTCCACGTGTCCACGCGTCCACGCGAAGGAGCGTCACTCACCCGGCTCTGTCCCGCGCTGATGAGGCTCTCTGGCTGCGCTCCTATTTATGAGGGGAATCCTGAGCGGCGCTTCGCACCTTCCTCGAAGTGTTGCTTGTACTCTCTCACTTCTGGGGCACGGAGGCGTGTCAGCGCTACGGACCAAATCTATATATATATATTACGGTATTAGGGGATAACAGTGCACTCTTTCGCAAAAGGTTTTGCATTTTTACGAGATAACATTGCGCTGTTTCGCAATGATTATTAGGTTATTGGGCAACATCACGCGATTTCACAATAATCATCACATTACTTTGAGTTAATATCACGGATGGTGACCCCTTAATGCAGCCAGTGCTTTCAAAAGGTAGCTTGGTAGCCACTACACCACCTAGCAATTATAGGGATGCTAGGACCACTTTACTTTTCATCCTATGATTTAAAATATCCCATTTTATTACATCCCTTTATCCCAAGCCTCACACATAAATGTCCCTTCGGCACGTCTCTGTAAGCGCCTGCCCAACACACAGAACACCCAACACGACTTATCCCCCAGAGGCACTTGCTCTGAGAACATACCCCAGCTGCCAGATCCCGAATGTCCCAGTGGAAAAGTCCAGCGGAATTGTTCTCCGGGACCAGCTGCGGTCAGTGACCTGGTGTGCCTGCTCCTGCCACACCAAGGGAAGAGACTCGGTGGTCCTGAACAATGTAGTCCTGCGTGTGAAACTTTGAGTGCAGTGCTGGGTATAGAGGGGGGAGGAAGACGATGCTGGGGCCTTCCTCCACTGCTCTCTGCAGAGCCCCTGGTCTCTCCTGGGAGCTGTGGCGCAGACTGTGTGTGTCCCAGTTTCTGCTGGCTCTGTCTGCTGGGGAGTGCTCATCTCTGGGGCTTGTGAAGCCCTTATCTGGCCAGGTGTGGGCAGAGCTACCTGCTCGGGGCTCAGTGATCAGCTGGCTGTATGCAGATGGCCAGGTGTAACAAGGCACTGCGTATTTGCACCCTGTTCTAGAGACCCGTCTCTCAATCCCACGTCTGCTCTGAACTGTGTGGGGATTAACGAGTGTCTGTGCAAGGACCTTTGGTCAATGGGAAAGACAAACGCTTTCTCTTAAAGAGACACTGGGTATCCTATGCATACCTTAAGTCAACACAGTGTCATGGTCGTCAGCCCGCCTCTAGAGGGCGCTCCTACCTTTTTCGGTATTGGTTTTAGTTTAGTAGTTTCACCTGTGTCTCATCCCCTTAGTCTTATTTAAGGCCCCGGGCTCTAGTACAGGCAGTGGGGGCGGGGCTCATTAATTACCACACAGAAAGGGGGCGCCATTGAGTGGTGGTGCTGAGCCAGCGTGGAGCAGACCTAAGGCAGGGGGGAAACAAAGCGGAGACAGGGCTCCACGACGACACCTGGCCATCTGCAGACAGTCAGTTCATTAATGAGCGCCAGGCCGTCAGCTCTGCCTACACCCAGGGCATCACAAGGCCACTCGCACCCCCAGAACGAGTGCTGAGCCCTGGCCAGGCAGGGCCCTTATGAACCCCAGCCAGGGGGACTCACACAGCAGACATGGCAGAGGAGAATTCTTTGGGATGTCTTGGGTAACTGGAGTCCGTGAGGGTTCATGTGTTTCTGTGGGCGTGTGTTCCCCTTGGGGATGCTTCTTCTGTGTTTCAATGATGAGATAGAGATTAGTAATCTTGATTGCAGCTGTGAGCGGAATAAATACTCCAATTCCAGCATGCAGGATGACTGTCTCGTTTGGACTGTGGGTGCACTGGTGGCACTGGTATGTCTATACTACAGTATAGTATACTACAGTATACTACAGTTTAATTGTAATCTTCTAATTGCTGCACAAGACACACGTTCAGCAGTTTCTTGAATTTGGAATAGTAGAGATCTTGAGGGAAAAAAAGGAAAAAATGACAGGGTAACATGGATACAGGAATGTGTTTATTGTGACTCATCCGTAAAGAGGACCTGATGCCACTGTTGACGAGTCCATTGCAGGCTCTGTCTAGGAGGTGTGAGCAGAAGGCCTCTGACAGGTCGCCTTGCTCTGTGGCCAGCAGCATGGAGCCTCTCTGTCCTCTCACTGATTGTGTCTGATGGCAGTTTCAGCAGCAGTATGGGTGGCAGATCTGAAACGATCTCTCAGATGGTCTAGTCTGATGTGTCGGTCCTGCTCTGGTGTGGTCTTTTTCTTGCAGTGACCTAAGCTTTGAATTAAGGCCTTTTTAAAGGGGACCTGATCAGGCATTGTTCCACCTGGACCTCGTTGGGTAAAAGTGCACCTAACGAACTTTCGTGTGATTGGCAAGTTGCAGTACCTCACTGCACAAGCTGTATTGCTGGTCAGAGGGCTTAAAACAAATTGACAACGTTTTGCAAAAATACATAAACTATAACTCTAGTATTCTCATTCCTGAAAATGTTGCGTTTCTTTTTTCCCATCAGTACAATATAAGACACAATATAATGTACAATATAACATATTATATTGTATATATTTTACGTACAATATAATAATATTGTTTATTAATTAAAAAATATTAGATATTTATTTGTTTTACTGTCTAAGAAATATTTAGGAAAAATGAAGAGACACCTCAATATCCAGCAGCCGAAGACGGGTGGCTCTCAGGTGGCTCTCTGATGTTCTCCCGCAGTGTGCTGGTTCCTGCTGACAGTCTTGTACTCCCGCTGTTCAGAACTGACGAGCAGCGTCTTTCAGGGAGACATTCCTCAGGGAGCACACTGGGGTCACAGTGCAGGAGGAGAGAGGAGGAGGAGGAGAGGAAGGGAGAAAAGGAGTCTGGGGATGATATAACTCCAGAGCTGGGGTGTCTGAAGGGGAGACAGTGGGGGTGCAGGGGTGTAGTACTGAGAGCAGAGGGCAGGGAGGGAGAGTGAGAGAGGAAGAGTGGGACGGGGAATGTGAGAGGAGATCCACTGGGACAAGGGGAAGGGCTGGTGAAGCTGTCATTTCAAACTCTAGGGTCCCGAGTCTGGTGCCTGGCTCTGTCTTTGCGGATGTGCTCCACACTAGCAGATATAGACAGGGTATTTTCTCTGATGTAAATTTTTCGCAAGCAAATTCTTTTTAAGAAATAAGACACTGAAAAATGTACTGATAAAGAGAAAAATACGGAGACTAACAATAATCCCATGTTTAGGATTTTATTCTGCAACACTGGGACCTCTTTCGAACAATTAAAAAAAAAACCTTTTCTTTGGTCTCTGTGTTTGACCGACAGTATTCATTATACCAGAGGCTCACTTTACAGGGATGTCAAAATATTCTTGTTTTGTTTTTGTATTCTGGTACGCTATTTTACAGAGTCTAATGGAAAAACACAGACATGCGTCACCTCCAGTGGTGAAGTATAACCCCTATCACTAGTGACAAGATAAGGGGAGGTGTGGCTGGTACATTTAAGAAAATGTAACAAATTGAAGACAAGAGCCATTGAAAAGCTTCAATGTCTTCTAGCAAGCTTGGGTTCATTCAAAAATGCTCCAAAATGCTTTGCTCTTAGTAATATGAAATTACGTTTTTAAAAATTCCTGCAACACAAGACTGAGTGGTGATTTTTAGGAACTTTAGAGTTTCTAGTATCAAAATCTTGTATCTTGTACATTTCTTTTTTTTTCTGTTTTAAACCCAAGACAGACTGAGGGAACCCCACAGTTCTGTGAGCCCAGAAAGGCAGGGGGAACCCTGCAATCCAGTGAGCATTGATGGGCTGGGGGAACCCCACATTCCATTAAGCGCGGATAGTCTGGGGGAACCTAATGATCCTGTGAGCACTGACGGGCTCGAATGAGTTGCAATCAGGTCCCAGTTCAGTCCCAGAACCCGAGGGGAGGTCGAGACTGGGGAAAAGGCAGTGAGGGTTACCTGCTCAGGTGGGCCAGGTCACCTGGGGGTTAAGGGGAGCCAGGCACTGGGAGCAGGGTTTGGGAGTAAGGCACTGGGGGCTCAGTTTACACCACAAAGACCCACGAGCCCCCATTCAAGTCCTGGAGCCCTGGCCAGAAAAGAGCTATAAAGCCCCAGCCAGTGGAGGTACAGGTTCACACTGTGCATATATATATATAAGGACTCTAGAGCTTCACAGCACTAGCACAGCACTCTGTTTATGGTTAGCACAATGGTTAACATTTCTGCTGTGTAATGTGGCCCTGGTTTCAATTCATAGGGTACTATCTGAATGGTGTTTGTGTGGATTTCCTCCATGTCCTGGTAGGTTAACTGGCTTCTGGGAAAATTGGCCCTTGGTTTGTGTGTTTGCGTCTGTGTGTGCCCTGCAAAGGACTCACGTCCAGAGTTTAAAGTTATAAATAACTTGGAACATATAAGAAAAGGTAGCTTCCATAGGATCCCGTGTTCCCCGGTGTTAGTATGAGAGTCCCCAAGACAGATGATGTGCTGTTGAATGTGTCGTTTATCTTTGGATGCAGCCCAGTATGGAGATCCTTGGGTGTTGAGCTTGATTAAAACAAACCCATCTCATGGAGCAGGGATGTTGCCTGTCTGCGCAGAGCACAGAAAATCCCCCCAAAATCACATTGTACATTCACAAAGTACCTAAGAATTACCACTGCAGGCTTTGCTTTTTGTAGGTTTAACTTAAACAATTTTATTTTGTTTTAACGGTGCTGAGGGTGACTCGGCTTGAGGTTGCGCTATGGTGTTACTGTGCGGGGTTAAAAATGTCTAAAATAAGACGGTGTGGAGATTCTCGTATAACATTCATTAAAGTTTGTAAAACACACAGAAACGGACTTTTTTGCTCTGCTGCACTTCACCACAAGATGGCGTCTACTGTCATGGTTGGGAAAACTGCATCGCTCGTGCCCGCCTGCTGGCAGTGAACTAAACCATCAGTCGATTGACGAAGAGAGAGCTCACTTATAACTTTTGAATATCTTTATCAGGGCCGGCCCTAGCATTTTGCGGACCCTAGGCAAGATCTTGGAAGGGGATGCTTCCATATCAGGATTTGCTCTTACAGTACGCTCCTGTTATCAGCTCCGAACCAGAACGTGTTAACAGCGCAACATTCGGCAGCAGCGGCTGAAACCATTCCGATACGGTCACCTTACGGCGAACATGAGAGTCGTTTGCTACACTGACAGTGAAATAAACTGCTCCACTTACATTCACAGCTAATAATATTGTCATTTATAGCTGACAAACAGCCTAGGTTAGCACAAAAGCAATAGATTGAACCACCGGAGGGATTTTTTTTGGCTCGCATTTTAATGTGCTGAGTAAAAGACTGTGTTGCATGTTGAGGGAGCCCCCTGGTGGCCTCTAGGGACCTAGGCAGTGTCCTTCGTCACCTGAGCCAAGGGCCAGCCCTGATCTGTACAACGGAAGTGTTGTTTCCAAGGTACCAGGTTGCTACCTGTCCCCCACCAAGCACTGCCAGCCTGTCAAGAAAACCAGCTAGTAAATTACACAGCAGTTCAACCACAGCAAGACAGGAGAAGTCAGAAAATAGAAAGATGGACACTGATGCAGACATCTCAATGCTCATCAAACGCAGTTTATTGCTTATTTCATATTGCAGAAGCAAAGAACACCGAGTGGACACAGTAGCACAGACTCACCAGGACACAAAGACTGAATGAAATCTTCCTTCTGTCTGTTATTAAACAGTATCATTACAGTCTAGATGAAAACACAAGTCCTTCATTAAAAACCCAGAGGGCAGGTCTTCTTAGACAAAACATGAGCATGATCTTATTTGAGTCAAGCCAACAACGACATTTCATCTTGTAATTTGAAGAAGGGTGTCTGCTTTTATAAGACTGCACTCATAGATTTACTTTTGAAAAGGAACAATTAAAAGTTAATCCCTTCCTGAAAAGCAGAAACAATCAAACAAAACAATTTAGTAAATTGGTATTAGCTCATCTTTTTTACTTGACAGCTCCCATTTGTAACTTCTTATCAAGGCAGCTGCTGCTGAAAAATCTTCTACATCAATAGAAAAATAAACTTTTCTGTTGAATCGCTTTGCAAGACAGTGGCATTGATCGAATTCTTCAGGAAATGGGGAAGACAAACTCCCCCCACCCCCATTCCTGAACCTGGAGAAGGCAAGGCTGCTCTGGTCGGTGGTCGGTGGTCAGTGGTCAGTGGTCAGTGCCCGTGGTCAGCGATGACTGTAGCACAGCGCAGAGGCAGAGCGGAGAGGTTTTCCTTTAGAAACTGTGCTTGCACACAAAGGGCTTCCTCAGGCTGCAGCTGTGGTCACTCCAGGTGCCTCGGACTGGAACAGAGACAGGAAAAGGCCCCCAGTCCCAGGATGAGCCACGAGAGGTTCCCCTGCCTACCCGCACAGCACTGTAGCGGCTCATTAAGTCTGACGAGGGAGGAGGCAGAACCTCCTGCACTGTTGTCAGTAGTTCATTATTAATATTAAAAGGAATGATTATATTTTATTGACTTTCTGAAGGGTTTAAAAATGCTAGAGTTCTGTGCTCTGTGAATTGGCTTCATTACTCTCTGATCTCCTCCCCACTGATAGCTGATGTGTGGTGAGCGTTCTGGCACACTATGGCTGCCGTCGCATCATCCAGGTGGATGCTGCACATTGGTGGTGGTGGAGGGGAGTCCCCATTACCTGTAAAGCGCTTTGAGTGGAGTGTCCAGAAAAAGTGTAACCAATTATTATTATTAGAGCACAAACAAAATGCTCAAACTGACATTCACCCCTGAAGAAAAGGCTTTTCACTGAATCTGAGAGACTTTTCTTCCTGCTATCCTGTGTAATTGAGGTACTGTTGCAGGTGCTATTGGTTAATTCTCCTTCCTTTGTGCTGTGACGCTCTAGAGCTCTTAACCACAGGTGTCCTCCTCATCCAGCACACAGAAATGCATTTACTGCAGCCAGCAGTGCACAGCCGGCAGGTCCTGGGTCACTGGGAGCTTGACCTCGTGATCCTTGACCTCGTGATCCATGACCTCGTGATCCATGTCAGTTTTTACACATAACCTAGATTCCAGTAGATTCCAGTTTATAAGTGCAGAATATTTCAGATTTCTCCCTATATTATTCTCAGCTCACATTGTCACACATTCAGAAGGAGAGTAGCTGTAAACTGTTGCACGTTATATTTCCTCAATGAAAGTTTTACAAGCTGTCAGGTGATACAAACTGAGATGCTTCACCTTGCACGTGCTGGTTATCAAGGAAGGCAGAACTATGGTGGCACACTTACTGTTCCAGTTCAGCTCCACACAGGCCCGTATGTATCTTACAGGAAACCCAGCAATCCAGCGAGAGTAGTCCCATTGTGTGCCATCAGTCCATGTGAAACGACCACTCTGAAAGAACACCATGGGAGTTAGGGCACAAGGCTCATACACAGGTGCTGCAGGCTGCACTGACTTAACATGTGTTGATCAGCAGTGCAATACGTTTGCTTTTCCTGACCCTGGCAAGTTTCCTTTCCAGCTCTTTCCAGCTTTACACAACAAGGGGTTGTAGGAGTGTGGAGCTGCCCAGACATCTTGTTTAAGCCAATAACTCTGAATGAGATCATCAGATCAATTAGCTGCTAGCTACCAAACAGGCCACATGTGCTGAATGGCCTCCTCTCGACTGTACATAACCTGGTCTAAGTGCTCCTTACTTCTGCAGGGGAACTCCAGCTCTCAGCTGTAACAACAGCACTGCAACCGGATGGGAGGAAGATACCACAGTGTTGCTTGGCGTAGTTCTTACCCGGAACAGCTCGAACCCCCCGATCCAGACACGGGCCGCGTGGTTGCAGTGAGTGGTCAGGCATGTGACGAGCCGGTTGATCCGATAACTGTGAATGGAGGCCAGGTGTCCGCCACTGTATTTCCGCCGGCAGAACATCTGTGTGCAGAGAAAGCATGCTGCCTGATGAGCCCCTGAGCACCGCTGGAGTCTGGGTTCAGACATTGTCATCAGCATTCATGAGATGATTTCCCCTAATGATTCATGAGCTTCAAAAACTGTTTAAGTTAATTGAAGAAGATGAAGACAGGAGAACTCCAAAGTGGCACAGGGGGTTAAAGAATCTGGCTTCTGTGAAGGGCTGAAGAAGGGCTTTATGATTCACTGTTGCAGGTTCGAGCCTCCATCATGTGACTATGTGATTCCCCTGGTCACATTACAGAACTGTCTCAGGGAGGTTTGGGGTTTTCAGATGAGCTACAGATTAACAGCTTGACAAACTCATAGACACAGGTGAGCGTTTGTTACAATGTGGACTGGTTTCAGAAGTAGCAGGTTTCCTAGGTGCCTGTGTGTCACGATCATAATCCCTCCTCCTAAAGAGGAATTATTAAGGGCGCTCTGGCTCTCTCACATTTTAGTTGATCATGTGCACATGCCGCCAATCCTGCCCCTCCTTATTTAAGCCGGATGCTCTCGTTACTCCCGGCTCTGCATTGGAAGACAGACGCCGGGAAGCCCGCCTACCACCTGGTCGCCCTACGCCCGCGGCTTGAGGGCACAGGCCTCCTATCGGTGTCCTGACCCTGCTCAGTCCGGGGCTCAGAGCGCCTGGCCTCCACATCCCATTTTTATTCCCTCTCCCTGCACCGGATCCCCTTCCGGTTTTTATCCTTGTCTAGTTTTTGTTTCGGATGGATCTCCCGGCTCTGGACTTTTGGACAGCTTCCTGGTTTCCCCTTCTGGATAGTTTTGGACTTGTCTGCCTGCGCCACGCCCCCCAAGCACCGGAACACGGCCGTCATGCCCCCCTGTCAGTCATCCCATCCTGATCCTGTCATTTTTCCCTGTTGTTCCCAGTCTCTTCTGGATTTTACCGTCTGCATAGGGTCCTGACCTACACATCGTGACACTGTGCAGCAGTGTTCACTGATGACCTGAAGCTGGATGAGATATCATGGGAATATTCAAGGAACAAGGAACCTCATACCTCAGCATAAGTGAAGTTGAGGTGGTGTGTGAAGTAGGTGTAAACATTGTGTCCCTCAGTAAAGGACTGGCTCTTACACAGCCCGGGGAAGGCAGTGGGGCAGTAGGTGTCCCAGTCTCCAACATCCACCTCAGGGTCTGCCTGCACATCTGGAACATCTGCAGAGCAGAGACACCAAACGACAAGGAGGAGAAGAAGCAAGATGGAAGTGAAATCTGTTTCAGTGGAGGAAATCCCTCCATTTTCTAACTGCTCTATCCAGCAGAGGGTCAGAGGGGACCTGAACCTATCCCACCAAGCAGTGGGTGCAGGGCAGGGTACTCCCTGGATGGGACACCAGTCCATTTTAAAGCACACCCAGACACAGACAGACAGACAGTTTTCTTTTGATTAAAACGTAGGAGGAATACTTACTGTACCATGAAATGAAAGTGAGCATCCTTTGATATTTACTGTGCAGAAGAGGTATAGAGTTTGTCTGTATTATCTCTTTGTAGTCTTTCACCGAGAAGGCTGTGCATTCAAGTATTCAGAATCCTCACTGAATCCCTGACGGGCTTCACTGACTGACTGGACTCTTTCAGAATCAACAGCTAGACATGAACCAGAGGCACATGCGGCAACGTGCCTTGATCACACGATGAAGATGAAGATGATGATGACGATAATAATTGGCCAGTGTGCGCCAGTACGCTCCCCACACACCAGCTCTCGGCGGGGAGGAGAACAGAGTGAGGAAGCCAGTTCAGAGATGGGCGTTATTAAGACATGTGCTGTAAGGACAAGTCTATACTAATAATATGAGGTAAGAGCTACTGTATTTGGCCGACTGCGCGTGGAGAACAGAAAGAAGAAACCCGCTGTGTTGAAGCCGCGACGCGTGGCTGTTAAACGAGCCTTTGGGTTCAGGGTCAGTCGGAGGTCTCGGCCGGCGGTTTACTTCTCTTGACTGGCTTCTCGGAAGAAGATAGCAGAAGAACACTTTCACTAGGGCCGGCGTCTGCGTTCCCTGCATTCTGCATTCGGCCATATGTGCTGTTTTCGTTTTTTTTCCTTTTACTTTTTATTGCTCGTCTTTATCAGTAAAGTCTTCATTTCTTTATCAGTATGTACAGCGTCCTTGGGTTTGGAAAGTTGATTTACAAATAATTATTATTTATTATTATTATTATTATTATTATTATTCATAACTCAGAATAGGGGGTATTTCTGTACTCAAGCTACAAAACTACATTGGTCAGATAGACGTGCCTCCTCCCGTCTGGAAACGCACTCAATACGTGCGACTAAACAAACATACAAAGACGCAAATACAAAAAAAAATATTACTGCGAAAAAATGTAAAAAAACAAAACAATAAAAAGATACTTGCGGCGCACTACGAGGTGAGAGTAGGAGAGGGTAGAGGTGGAGCTGGCAGAGACTGACTACGACTAAGAGGTTAAACACGTCTGCGATGAGCGGATCTCCGTTTCTCTGAGTTTAACTGCACAGAAAACGTTTCCATAGTCCGATTTCTACCGTTTGTCCATTTACATGTTTTATAGTATAAATTGAGGAAATGTACATATACAAAAAAAAAACGTTTGCTGCCTTGCATTATGATTTGATAGTATAAATATACTATACACTTATATTATTCTCTTATACTATGCAGTAACGTCAAATTACATTTGTTTTTCGTTTTGGTACATATAATACATGAGATTTACACCTAAACAACCACAGAACGTTCAGTTTTAAAATAAATCCCAGCCTCAAATCGTTTTTTCTGACCTGGCTTCTGTTTCTTGTATCTTTTTAAATAATGCTTATTCGCTCTGTTTTCTCACAGACACATAGCCAACTGAAGTTAAAAATTAAGATTTACAGTAGCATCTGCGTTTGTACCTGCACATAACGCAACCTGTTTTTTAATGAGGAGTAATGCATCATGAGCAAATTAAACATTGCCATTTCTTACTGCCAAAACATGATTCGTCAGAAGATACGATACAACATAGATAGGATATAAGCAGCCGGGAGGCAGAAGTGTAAAAGGTGGACAGTTTATACCTGAGGCAGATACGAGCACCAGGCAGGCGAGAGCACACACTGCAGATAAAGTCTTCATTTCTCCGATCCCTGCTGACAGAGAAAGAGTGACAGCGCTTATCAGACAAGACGATGACGGCAGATACATTTTCTCCTGCTTGTTTAATAAGAACCTGCTGTCGGGACAAAACTCAAAAGTCAAAGATGCGTCTAGATTGAACAGCGTCTACAACAAAGTGTGGGATCTGTATCCATCATGGGCGTTTTATACAGTTTATTACACAATACAAAGTATCATGCAAAATAATTCTATATTTATAAGAAGCCATTGTGTTTTATACACTTTGTTGTATCGTGAGCTTTTCAAAGCACTCATAGCAAAGCCACTCAAGACGTATTTTCAGATAAATAATCTCTTGTTCACAAACTTGCTCCCATTCGCTAATAGCGCGTCGTGCCATCAGTGACTCCGGCTCCTTACCCGCTCAAATTTCTGCCGGAAAACGTGTTTTTTCTTTCCTCCAACACCAGTTCCTAAACTTTAGAAAGAAATGTCAGTGTTTAATTAACATGACGTAAATCTTTTTTCTTCTTCTGTGCATTTAAATCGCACCTAGTCTCTCAAATGCGAGAATGCATTGAATTGGATACGACCGTACTTTTGCAATACAAAGACCTGATTCCCCCTCAATGGACTGAATCCCGTACATGCAGCAGCAGTTAAGGTGCTTGTCCACGTGTCCACGCGAAGGAGCGTCACTCACCCGGCTCTGTCCCGCGCTGATGAGGCTCTCTGGCTGCGCTCCTATTTATGAGGGGAATCCTGAGCGGCGCTTTGCACCTTCCTCGAAGTGTTGCTTGTACAGTAGTTCTCTCACTTCTGGGGCACGGAGGCGTGCAAATATTCCAGTATTGGGATATCATTACGGAAGCTGATTAGCGCCACGGGGGAAAAAAATATGTATTGCCTTTTAACGAGATAATATTGCGTTTTAACGAGATACTTAAGTTTAAATGAGATACATACAATAACTTGTGCTGCTAACTCCTTGCCAGCACCAGGACTTTCTTCCTAATTATGTCACTCTGTTGGCTACGGCTTGTGTGCCATGCTGGAATTGTTTTCAATTTTGTTTGACAGTACATATCTCTTTACATGTATGTCTGTACACACTGACACAGCAATACTTATTTTTCTTGTTTTTCCCTTCAATACCAAATAATACCAGGTTCACAGATATTTGTTGTAATCGTAGGCTAAAGGCTTTTAAGGTTTTCTGTTCTTAAAGATTCAACGATGGACCAACAGTAACAGTAATCTAATAATAGGTATTACTATAGCCTTACTGTCAAGTCATGGAAAATGTATTATGTTAATTGTTTAAAGATTAGGCAAAATCTATGTAAAGTACATGTTTCTGCAGTTTCACGTGATGAATAACACGGTTCTAATTCTAATTAATTAATTTGCACAAAGAGGAGTGTGACGAGTTTCTGCTGTTGTTAAAGACAATGCTACTATGTATGAAATAATGTTAATGCATACATTACTCTGTATATTGCAAGATATTTATATAATAGGCAATATTATTCATGAAGTAACAATTGCGTTTAAACGCAATGTTATCTCATTTGAGTGCTGCAAATATCTCGTTTAAACGCAAAAAAAGATTTGGAATGCATGAATAACATTAAGATTATATTGACGGATAGATGCGAGTGTGCATTTTATAACTATTCAGATCCCCTCTAAATGCCCTGCAGTATTTTTAAGTGAACGACGTTTACCGAGCTAAAATACATCCAAGGTATGTATTTGACGCTTTTGTTAGCGGACCATTCTTGCAATTAAATGTACGATTAATTGGTTAGCACTGTAATACGACTATAACAATTCAGTGTTAAGTCTTGTGGGAAGTCACGAATGTACAGATTAGGTGTCTTTTGGCATCGGAAATACAGTAGAATACTAATTTCGTGGGTTTCATACAAGTTTAAAAGCATCATGAAGGATCAAACAAGATCTTCAGAACTTAATATTTTAATACCTTGGCAGTTTTTACTTTCATGGTGCCTCACTCGATATTACCCTTGGGGTGATGCATTTACTCCAAACTCTGAAACCCACACGTACGTGCACGTTCTTCTGGTATGTTATGCTCAAGTCCGCTGAATATTTAAAGGCAAGATAAAAGCTCCGTGAAGTTGGCTCCCTACAGACAGCACAAACGATGAAACCCACCTCATTCGTTAGTGCCACGTTTGTGCCGGTTTGTGCCGTTGAAAGTAGCGTTTGTGCTGCTTTCGTTCCCGAGATACAGCGCCTTGGTTTCCTGTTGATCGCGTGACCATGCACGGTGACTTTGACCTCCAGTGACCCCGTCTGCCGAGTTCAAGCGTCTGTTACAGTTTAGCTCGTACCCTTAACATTTTAAAGACAATCAATATCGATAAACATATGAGCCTCCTTAGATGTGAATAATACTAAGACATGACGCATACCAACAAGTTAACCATCTATGACATAAACCTGTGGTTGTAATGTATGTAAAACCTTTTCTGTTGTCAAACGCGTAACTGTGGAATACCATCGCGACAAGACCTCCGCACCACGTTGATAGGGATATATGTACTGTATATTGCCTTGCTTCCATGCCACCCTGGCACAGCTGTCGCAACAAAGGTCTCATATCATATACCCAGATAGGACGTGTCGCGATATATGGACTTTGTGTCCTGACATGGGGTCAGCATATCCTGTCAGGGTATGTCCTATCGCAACATATGGACTCCATGTTGTGACATGGGTGCAGGGCATTTTGTCGGGGTATGTCATATCAGGATATACGGGCTTCATGTCGCGATATGTATGTGAAAGTTCTTGTCATATCACGATATATGGACTCCATGTCGCGACATGTGCGTGATAGTTTTTGTCATATCGCGATATGTGGACTCCATGTTGCGACATGGGGGTGGGCGTTTTGGCTGGGCATGTCATATCGCGACATAGGGCCTTTCATGTCGCGACATGGGGAAGGGGCATTTTTGCCGGGGTATGTCATATCGCGATATGCGGACTCCATGTCGCGACATGGGGGCGGGGCGTTTTGTCGGGGTATGTCATATCGCGATATATGGACTTAATGTCGCGACAGTGGCGCCGTGACAGTGATGCGCCAGTCGCAATGGGTATCGCGATGTGATCGTGATGCGCGCACTCCTATCGTGTCATGCTATCGGAGTCGTGAACGCGCTGTGAATGCCATGACATACTTTGTCTGCTATTCAGTTTTGTCCTCAGTGCGTCTTCTGTTAGATTGATTAGTAATTGGAACACAATGGATGTGTTACTGTATATCCAGCGTGCTCATACAGCACAAACGCTTAACCGGGGCTACAGTATTTGGACCAAGAAGAACATCCATCACCTGTGTATCTACATGTTCTAGGAACTTCCGCTGTGGCGCTGTACCCAATCAGAGTGTCGATTCTCACTCTTCACCCAATCGCGGCCCGAGCTGTTCGGGGGTTTAGCTAATCACGTGTCTGAGAGCTGTTCAAGCGAGCAGCGCCAGGTGGATCGGCTCATTGTCAATGAGAATCTATTTTTTAAATGCTTTACTTATTTACAAAATAACTACATCGGCTTATTTTTTTAACATCTTTATTGATTCACAACGTCCCGTACGCTTCGAAATAAATATTTTTTTTATTTGCAATATAACTGTCTCCGCTGCTTTCTGTAATGAATACATGGTATTTAAACAATTGTCATCGTATATTTAAGGTAGGGGAACACCTTCTGATTTGTACTTAAAAAAATTATAGAAATGTAAAGTCTATGATCATAATAGTATTGTAACGCTTACGGCCGACAGGCGCTGTGTAAGAGCCGGCGTACCAGAGCGGGTGACGTCACCGCCCTTCCCTGTGATAGCAGGACCACAGCTACTGGGCTGTGGAGAGATCTCTCTTTGGCTCACGGGGCTAGGTCGCTGCAGAGAGACGCGGAAGTCGCGGGTTCGAGCCCCGGAGGGTGCAGGGGCCGACCAGATGCGGCAAGGGCGCCCGCCTGAGCCCCCGTTGCGTTACAGTATTATGCTCGTGCTTTCAATTTTGTTTTTTTTTATTGTTAAATTATATCGATCTTGAAACTAGTACCTGAAAATGTGAATATGGGCTCTCGTGTTGTACCAGCGGTAATTTGGAAACTGGTGTCTCTTCACCAATGAAAGGAGTACACAAGAAAAACATTTTCGAGAACATGGTTAAAATTAAAAGAAAACTCCCAACCCAATGAACTCATAGTAACTCCTCCCTAAATGTAAGACTGTTTATTCGCGTAAAGGCTGCGAAGTCTGGGATCAACTGATCAAAAGATCACAACTGAAAGATCTGGTGGTCGTTACTTTGCTGTTTTGTACGTCACAGAGTGACAGAGGAAACATCAACCCCACCCGAGCAGACAGACTCGGAAAACAAATTGCCCCCATTGTTTTAATCACAACCAGGAGTTCAAGTGCCGAGTTTGTTGGTACCTATAAACTTCCTTGTAGATAGTCACATGATTACCCGAAAAACCAAGGCGCCATACAGTATCTCGGAAACGAAAGCAGCACAAACGCTACTTACAGCGACAAACGCAGCACTAACGATTGCGGTGAGTTTCGTCGTTTGTGCTGTTCGACGGGCGGGTGGGCAACTTCATGGAGCAGCACAAGCAAACACGTCTGAGTCTTTACATTGCAGACTGCAGAAGACTCGACTTCACCTGAGGATGTAACACAGGCACCCATACCTGTGTCTTCAGAGGGCAGGTGTGCCCTCACGCTGTATTCTACACCAAGGACTGTCCGGAAACACACAGATAAAAGGACTGTGAGCTCATGTTTCATGTTTGCACATAAGACCCTTGTAAATACAAATACAAGGATAATGAGTTTATTAAAGAATTCAGATATATGTTCACTTCTGTTATGTGAAAATAAAAAAATGTTTCCAGTATTGCCGCGGTCCGCAGGTGTGAGGGTATAGTTATCCGTTAGAGTACCTTGTGAACATAAGCCTTTTCTTTCCCAGATCAGAGCTCACAGTCTAATGAGTACAATATCACAGATGTGATGTAGTTGTAATAGATTTCGGTTGCAGTAATATGCAGTGCAGATGAAGTAAGATATGTCTTGACATGTTGATTTCTTTTTGGGCAGAGGGGAAACTTGTTCTTAGTTTTTCATGGTAACACCTCTTGACAGATGAGCTGTACAGTCTTCCTTTGTTTCTTCTGCAAACTTACTTTGACAAAATAACTTTCCTGGAAAGTTACATGTGATATAGAGATCATTTTATGACATGAAAGTAATAATGATCTAGATTTTGTAGAATTATCCTTATGGTGTCTTTCTGCTTAGTAACTTCTTTTTAGTGTCCTATTAAGATATCATGTTTTTGGTTCTCTCATGACCAACATGAACTCTTGCTGATGGATGAAGAGGCATTATCTGTGTGATGGCAGTCTAGCTATTGCTGATGTCTGCAAAAGACAGGCCTCTCAGCTTCAGGAGGAATGCAGAAACAAAACAAGTTTTGCAAAACCTACATGTCTAATTGGGTCCAAAACAGATTAGGAAGAAGAAGAACCCAACATGAAGGTTAAAAGGCACTGTCTGACACTGGTGGGCACTCAATGAGACTGTCAGAGAATATCAGAGTTCTGTAAAACTGTCAAAAGCTGCACTGTGTGAGAAGTTTACTTCTCATTTTGTGAGGTTGCTGGAAAACGATCAGTTATGCAGCGCTTCACAGTGAGTTTTTAGCCGTTATAAAGCATGCTGTTTTCAGACTTTCAGTTCTGCACCCTGAGGTGCATTAGGTGAGAAGTCTTGGGGGATGGGGGATGGGGGATGGAGCTGGAGAGAAAAGGAGTTGGGGGTGTCTGAAAGGGAGACAGAGGAAGGGCAGAAGGGGGTGCAGGGGTGTAGTATTGGGGTCAGAGTGCAGTGTCAGCCATTGTACAGCACCCCTGGTGCAGTTACGGTTAAGGGCCTTGCAAAGGGGCCCACCGGAGTAGGATTGTTCTGCCAACTGTTTGAACCGGCAACCTTCCAGCCACAGGGGCAGGTCCTGAGCCACAGAGCCACCGCTGCGCCCCAAATTAGATGAAGCATTTAGAAAATTGGATGGATGAAAGTATTCCAATCAAGCAGTTAATTATATAATTGGATCAGCTGTGGAACAGAACGTGGATGGAACAAAAACCAGAAGACCCTTCAGTCCTGAGTCTGAGACCCCGGTATTAAACCTCCCCTTCGAACTGTCAGTGCTCGTGATTCAGTAGAGCAGGGGTTCTCAGTCCTAGCCCTGGGGGACCCCTCTTTCTGCCGTGTTTTTTTTCTACCCGGGCCCCTAATCACCTGTGCTTACAGCTGCCAGCTTGGTGAGACTTATTCTGTTCCCTGGTCTCTTGGTTTCAAAAATTCCCAACTTAAACTGCAATATTTCCAACATCTCCAGCTCACAGACCGTCTCTCCTCAACCTGCTAATTAAGAATCCACTCCTTTATTTCAGACTATATAGTTCTCAATAGGTGATTTATTGAGGATGCACAGATATTTCCACAGTGAGTCAGTGTTCTTCCTTCTGCTTATGTCTACAGTAATTGGTTCTGTTTCAGCACACATACCTGACTTGGGGCAGTCCTGAAACTCACAAATGACCACAAACTGGTCCTAGTACTGATCCCTGTGGTTCTCCACTCGTTACACCTCCCCAATCTGAGTATTCACCCCTCACCTAGACCTCTGATTCCTGTTTCATAACCAATTCTCAAAAACCAGACACCCGCTTTTTCCTCAACGTCCAATGCCTGCAATTTAAGAATTCATCTTTTAATGGAAACTTTCTTCAGACGTCTTCAGAAAACCTTAATACACCAGATCACGAGCCCTGTGTGTATCCCTTACTGATGTTGTCTAGAAGGTTCCCATTTTGGTTCTGAAATATTTTCTTCATGCTTGACAATTCTTTTGCTGTTATCAAATTGGAATAACTATTCTTATTCTTATTCTTATTCTTATTCTTATTCTTATTCTTATTCTTATTCTTATTCTTATTCTTATTCTTATTCTTATTCTTATTCGTTGCAATATTCCCGTTCCTTTCCTGGCTTTTTGTAATATGATTTTTACCTGTGCTTGCTATTTCACGTACTCTTTTTTTTTTTAACTGGTTGTTTGTTAAAAAGTTAATAAAGTGCTCTCTTTTGCCTTGTCTTGAACCTAAATGACTTCTTGAACCCTTTTAGGCTATTGCGTTTTAGCTTTTGATTTACTCACTTTTGGGATAAATGTGTTATTTCCTTCAAGCTACAGTAATGATAAACTTTATTATAAATGGCAGGTTTATAGGCAATCGAGACACAGTGCTTCAATCCTGATTTCTCAGAAAAATCTCGTTTCCAAATCCGCCAGTTCATCGCTCGTCGTGCGATCCATAACACACCTTCTGATGTTCCGTCTGATCTCCTCACCGGCGTCAATTTCTTCAGAAACAAAAGTTGTTATTGTTTTCCAAGAACCGAATTTCTGTTTCACATCAAAAAACACGTCGTTATCTTTTTGTTAACATAGACTCGTTCATTAGTTGATTTATGCATTCAAACTGCACACACCCCCACACAGGATGTTCTGTAAAATGCATTGTAATCCCTATTATTTTTAATATTTATTATTTATTTAAATTTAACTTTATTAAATCTTTAGATTTATTATGCTGATTGTTTTTCAGCTCAACTCAAACACTTGAGTGGCTGTGTATCTCAGCTCTAGGGATGCTCACGTGCGACGGAGGCTCACTCACCTGCTGTGCTCCTCGCTCCTCCGGCTGGTCCGCTCAGCTCTGGTTACTCACGAGGGGAAGTCGCAGCTCGCTTCGCACCTCTCTGGAAGGCGTTGTTTGGGGTTCTCTATTTTTTACCGCATCTCTAGTGAGATCTGAAGTGCGGTAGACCTGTCAAATGTGAAAAACCATGTGTGTCAAATACCGTTACTCAGCCCTTTTTTTGGGGGGGGGGAACTTCGTGAGCTCTGGAGCTTCAGCATTTTGAAATTAAGATTTTTGGTATACTTTTTAGCTTCTATGGCTCGAAGAATCAGGATTTCGGTTTGTTTTTCTCTATTTCATTAAAGCTATTAAACTGCACTCCGACTTGCTTCATCGCTTGCAGTACTATGTATTCATCACGCAATGAATCGGCCAGCCAGTTGCTAGGCCATTGACTGAGTTCTTCTGGAGGACCGAGGCTGGATCTATAAATGCCTTAAGGAGACGACACAAAAATGTACCGTAGGCCAAAAGATTAAATACAGCTGGTGAAAGAGTAGAGGAGTGCACTAGTGACACAGGTACTGAAGACAACAGTAGAGTTAGAGAGTAGAGGAGTGCACTAGTGACACAGGTACTGAAGACAACAGTAGAGTTAGAGAGTAGAGGAGTGTAGTAGTGACACAGGTACTGAAGACAACAGTAGAGTTAGAGAGTAGAGGAGTGTAGTAGTGACACAGGTACTGAAGACAACAGTAGAGTTAGAGAGTAGAGGAGTGTACTAGTGACACAGGTACTGAAGGCAACAGCTAGAGTTAGAGAGTAGAGGAGTGTACTAGTGACACAGGTACTGAAGACAACAGCTAGAGTTAGAGAGCAGAGGAGTGTACTAGTGTCATAGGCACAGGCAAGACAAAAGGAGAGTTTGTGTCACTGCAGGTAAGCAGGCCATCTAGAAAAATTGTTGATGTTTTACAGCTCGGTCAGCAATGTTACCACAAAGTGCCCTGATTTTGTTGGATCTCAGAAACTAAGCAAGGCTGGGCCTGGTCAGTACAGGGACCAGAGACCTCGGAGTAAGAGGAAAACCAGATTGCTGCTGTAAGAGGTGGTTTGGGTTCAGAATGTCCAAACCAGTGACTTCAGTAGGGTGACCAGAGACACTCTTCTGTAGGAGGTGTCATCCTTTGCACAAGATTATACATTTGAAGTTCTGATGTCTAGGTTATAGCACTTTTTTGAAAGAGTAGGGGTGTCACAACACATGTACACAATCCATTCTCCCTAAACGTGCTCCCTAATTCAGTTTGTGAAGCAGTTTCTCACTGATCTGCTGTGCATTGGGGCTTCTGGTGAGTAATGGCTGCACAATTCTCACAATCCCCACTCAGCCCTGGTCACAGAGCACTTCCCACATGGGATACTGATACTCCAGGGACAGCAGTATCACTAGCTGATATATTGTTCAATCTGCACGGTTTCATCTGAAGACTGGAGGTCTCATCTTGTTCAATCTACACGGTTTCATCTGAAGACTGGAGATCTCAGTTTCTTTAGTCTGATCTGTTTCATCTGAAGACTGGAGATTTCAGTTTCTTTAGTCTGATCTGTTTCATCTGAAGACTGGAGATTTCAGTTTCTTTGGTCTGATCTGTTTCATGTGAAGACTGGAGATTTCATCCCTTTTCAGCCCTGAATAAATGCTTGCTGGAAACTCCTTTGGCAGCATTAAAAGTTGTGAGTCTTACCACAGATTTTCTGTCAGATTCAAGAATTTGACTCGGCCACTGAAGGAGGTTCCCTTAATTCGTTGATGTGCCTTTTTAAGAGATCGTTTCCAATTAAGGAATATTTGATCTGTATTCCACGCCCTTGTAGGTCCTACTCTTTTTTTTTGGTAGGACATTGGGAACATTGGAATTATTATTACAACTCATTAAAAATGAGAAAAATACATACAGAAAATAATTTCTGAATGGGATTTCTCTGGAGGCGCTGAAATGAATACATCACCCCTGCCAAGTTAATCCGCGTCGGTAATACAGACGCCTTCCAGTAGGTGGCAGCCGGTCGCAGTGCGTCCGGTGCTGAGGCGGTTTGTGATTGGCCGTTGGCTTTCGGCAGGGAGGCGGGACTTCACTTTTGAACCGGCTGGTGGGTGGTCGTTTGGTTTGCGCGTTGTTTGGATTTGAAGTGGGGACGTTTTAAATAAAAATATCATCTTTACTGTGGTGTTCGTCTCGACATAGTAAGTAAGACAGACTTTGCTGCAAGTCTGGGATAACGTGTAAGCGTATAGCAAAGCTTCAAGCTAGGTGTAGTAGCTTATGGTGATAATTTCCAACGGAGATCCGATATTTTCAAACATTTGAATTTCATAGGCAGCGACGCTCTAAGGCACATTTTTCACTGTCGTCCCTAGCTCTCTTTTTAATGATTAGTCAAATAATATTAGTGTGCACCGGACATTTTCAGGATAATACAGCATCTGTGCAAAATGCTTTTAAATGATTCCGCCCTTGCGGCTTTTTTTATTTGAAACAAATGATGATGCCTTGCTTGTATCTTTATTGATTAGCGATTAACTACAGAGGACTAATGTTCTAGAAAGTAGTAGTAATATAGTGCCGATACGATGAATTGCCAGAGCAGCATATAATTACTAAAAGTTTAAGACGCGGGGTTTTTATCGAGATTAATGTCCATAAAAAAGTCCTTACATGACAATAACGTCTCAGCCCCAGGGAGGGGGCTGGAGGGCTGTTAACTGGCCTTGAGCTTCTCAGGAAAGCTGGGCCGCACATCGGCACAAGAATAACGAATCAAAAAGCGCTGTTGTGTAAAAAAAAAAACAAAAAAAAACAGTAATGCTGCTCTCATTCATGTCATCTTGTTAAAGTCAAAACCTTGTGTTCTTCCAAGAGACTGCTGTGTTAGATCCTGGAATCAGTTTGCGACAAACTGCCCCAAGAGCTCTTCGAGCAGAATGGCCTCCTCTTGATTAAAACCATTCTTCTGTAATAGATATGACTGTTTATTGGACATTGGGGATCTGTTAGGCTGCTGAGGAAATTTCAGCACTTCACTTAATGTTTGATTTTGTTTTTATGTTTTGCTGAATGCTAGGTATCTGGGGACAGATACCTACTGTGTGTGTGTCACCTCTCTCAGGCCAGGAATACTGGGGCAGATACCTACTGTGTACATGTGCTTCTTCTGCTCTTTTTCTGTCTCCAGGCCTCCCCTGACCATGGTGTCTCCAAGCTACTCTGCCATTGCTGACATCCGGGAGATCATGGCTGGCAAGAAGCAGGGGCCTCTGAAAGCAGCCAAGCTGAACTTGTCGCTGGCTTCCAAGATAAAGTCCAAAAACATCAGTATGTAGAGCAGCACCTTCGCTGGGGAGGCGAGAATATGTACCACCCTTTAACTGTCGTGCTTTCACAATTAAAGTGCCATCACAAGTTTGTGGGTGTTGTTTTGCAGGAACAGGTCTGTTTGTCTATTTCTGTCTGGCGTGCATTGTAGCTCTTGACCTAATGCGCGTTGCGTGCTCTGCTTAATATTGGTCCTTTTCGCTCGTGATGCTAAAAGCTGCTGCTCCCAATACAAATTCTCTTGGGTACGGCTGCTTCGACGCCACCCGCCCTTCGTAATTGTGTGCCCCACATGCCTAACTTGCCATTGTCTTTTTTTTTCTTTGCTCCTCGCTCCACTCGTTTCCCTCTCAGACAATTCTTCCATCTTTAAGATCTCCCTGAAGAACAACAACAAGGCCCTGGCCCTGGCTCTCACGGCCGCGAAGGAGAAGTACCGGGCGCTGGAGACGGAGACGGTCCGGCTGCAGAGGGAGGTGGAGAAGCTGCTTTTCGAGAACGCGTCCTATCGGCACAGGCAGAGCCAGCTGGTGGGTCGGAGGCAAAGGGTCTCGCGCTCTGCTGGAGCAGTTCGAGGGCCTTGCCACAAAGCGATGGCTCGGAGCGTGCAGTAGTTTCTTCTTTTGTCATTGGGGCGTATTAATAGCCTTTCTCTTCCCTCCTGTTGTCATGTTAATACAGTATATCCAGATAAGGCATTGCCAGTAAGAACTTGTTGAATCAAGACTCCAGACTTAACTGTGGAGAATATAGGACAGGCAATTCAGCCCACTGAGCTGCTTGGTTGCTTGTAGCCAAGTGATCCCAGAGAATCTCTCATCTTGCCATTACTAGAAGAAGCCAAGGTACAAATAACTTATATTTAATAACTGCTGTGGTATAGTTAATAAGCTGCTGAACTACAATTCTAGCATGGGGGGGAGCGTGCAGCTAGCTACCCTGCCATGTTGTTGAAGCCGATAACCTGGTTTCTTTCAGGAATCAGCTGGATGAGGTCCAGGGGTCAGTTATCCGCTTACTCCCAGGTGGTCTTGAATGGCCAAATGTAACTGTTCTTGTGCTCATGCATGAAGCAAGCTCTCCCTCACTGTTTCTTTATCTTTCTGCAGCTGTCACTCCTGAGGAACCTGCTGGAAAGTACTTATAGCACAATGGCTACAGCCGCAGACCTGTGCTCTAATGCAGATGTAAGGGCCTCTTTATTTGAATGAGTCATGTACCTGCAGAAGACCTTTCTCAGGGGCAGGATTGTTTAAGCATGCAGTATATCCCAAGGGCTTTGTCAAGTTTTATGTTGGGCATTGAACGGATATGCCATGTATTTTGTTTCAGCAGTGTTTTTAGTTTTGTGGGTTGGGAAAAGCATTCTCATCCCAGTTTCTGTAGTATTAAATTCCAGGCCAATCCAAGTTTTTTTTTTTCTGCTGTTCATTAATAGTGCTTTACACGTTTGAATGCTCAAAGCCATCTCAAAAACGGTTCCAAGAACGCACTATGAAATCAGTAGCAAAGTCTTTCTGTGCTTTTTGGAGAACAGAGCTTTCAGTGGAAATAACCAGCAGTGTTCTCTCTCCATTTAAGGACTCCTCCGATCTTCATGCCCTCAGAAGTGAGTGTTTCTCCATCAACACTGCTGGGACCCGGGCACCATCTCTGGCGTATTTATGATTTTTTTTCTTCTGTGTAAAGGAAATTTTCAAATTTAAAAGAACTGTGACCAAGGAACACTTTTTTTCCCCCAACAGCATCATTAATGTAGAGGTTTTGTGTTCAGTGCTAGGATGCTGACCAGAGCTTCCCGCTCCGTAGGCGGTAGCAAAGCTTCTTCCGAAGTCCAGTCTGACCCGGTTCAACAGCATCTGAAACCGAGCCACAGAACTGACTTGGGAAACACCCCCGAGCCTGAGCAAGAAAAGGCTTCACTGCCTGAGCAAAGACATTCCAAAGGTATCATCTGGGTATCATGTTTTTGTCTTTTATCTGTCATACGTTCAGGAGAGCTTTGAATCTATACTTGAATACTTCACTATGCTAACCTTTATAGTGCTGATATCCGATATGATCGTGTCATGGGTATGGAGAGGGGCAAGTAGACAAGTTTCTGCACTGAAAATTAAGAGAGAAAAAACACTTTGGATTAATGTTGTTCTTTTAAAACATTTAAAACATTGTCACAGCTCCCCACTCGAGCCTCTTTTAATTCGCAGAGGTGAATTGAAAAGTCTGGTGTCCGTGTTACTGTTATCAACACATTTAAAAACAGTGAAAACATAGAAGTTAAAAGAGAGGAGGCCAAAAGCCCATTAAACCCATGTGGTAATCAGTAGTTAATTGCTTTGAGGATCTCATCCATTTCTTGAAAGAAGCCAGGGTACAGAATTCATGCTGATCCTTACCCTGCCTGGGGTGTCCACTGAGCATTTCCGTGAACTCTATCTGAAGTTCTCTGGG
Organism: Lepisosteus platostomus; assembly: GCF_059453375.1. Taxonomy (NCBI): domain Eukaryota; kingdom Metazoa; phylum Chordata; class Actinopteri; order Semionotiformes; family Lepisosteidae; genus Lepisosteus; species Lepisosteus platostomus. The sequence continues at coordinate 35,066,925 of NC_142624.1, forward strand.
CATAGGATTTTGACATGTTCCCCAAGCCAAAAGGAATGGGTGGGAAACAATCAAGCGTTTTTAACTACATGGCTGAGTAGCTTGTTCCAGACTCCCACCCCCCTTTGGGTGAAGTAGTACCTCTTGTGCTCAGTTTGAAACGCTCTTCCACTTCTAGTGCAGTTGTAAGCTTAAGGGGGAACTGCAGTCCCAACTTCTCGGAATGGTTAGTAAATCTTGGTAACAAAAAAATGACGGTTTAGCAACATTTTACAACTTTTAAATCGGCTGTAAAATTGTGAACTTTGTGAAAGCACTGTATGGTTGCCATGGTTTCCCAGGCAGACGAGAAACCGCTGGTCTCGCCGTGGGTGAGGGCGAGAGTTTGTGTGAGTTGGGAAGTGAAAGCAGCCCTTTCTGCTCGCTAGTCTCTGTAAGCAAATAAGAAACGTGGTCTCCTAGCAACATTAATTATTATGAGTGTATTTCAGTTGGTTGGCTTTTTTTGCAGTACTTAAAACGATTTAAAAAACATGTCCCCTTGTATGTGTTGGTTTCTTGAAAATATTTACCGTTAATATGGTAGCAAAATTTGCTTGGCATAAAGCATGTTTACAGTGAAATGAAATAAGTCCTTTTGCATTGCCGGAAACATTGTCACCTTGTTCAGCATCGCAAACAATGACAGCAGAAAGGTGATATACGTACACTGAAACTTTGTCTCTTTTGTGATGTAAATTGGAGGTTGGACACGTTACCATGTACTTGGTAGCTTCATTGTGGTTTGAAACGCACTTTTCTTTGCTGATTCATTATAATCCTGAAATGAGTTGCAGTTCCCTTTGCAGCGCTCTGGTCTTTTCTTGCAGGGAGCTCTTGTTGCCCTGACCCCGAAGCAGCGCCAGCCCGTCCGTGCCCAGCGAGCGAGCGTCCCTCTCGAGGCCCCAGCGAGGTAGAAGTGAAGATGAAGAAATGGACAGACTTGTACACCGATGCAGAAGAGGTGCCCTCCCAGGATAAGCCTGGCTGTCTCCCCGTCAGCGAGCCAGCGGGGCGCAGAACATGTGCCGGGTCCGCGGCCGAGCCTCTCCCAGACGCCCCCCCGACGCCCGAGGAGCCCCCCGGGCGGGAGTCCGCCGCCTTGGAAACGGAGATGGAGTTGACCTTCAGCGAGGCGTCCGCCACCATCGTTACGGTGGAGAGCAAGCCCAAAAGAGCGGCGAAGAAGAGGAGCGAGGCGGGTCCGAGGAAGAAGGAGCAAGCGGCAGGCGCTCTGAGGTGTGCGAAAGCCCCGGCGCCACCGGAGAAGAAGAAGAGGAAGAGGGCGACTGCTCACGGCAAGGACGCGGGTCCAGTTGTCGCAGACGGGCAGTTTGAGCCACACGGCCCTGGTTTAAAAGAGGACCGGTCGCCTACTCCCAAGCAGCAGGACGACGACTGCAGCAGGAGAACGTTTTTCACCTTCCGCAACCTTAAGGACCGCAGGGATACGAGGAACATTTCAAACAAACCTCCCGAGAACGTTTCGCTGGGCAGCGGGGGTTTAGGCTGCTTGGAGGCTGACGCTTCTGGGGCGGAAAATCCAAGGAAAACGTTTGTGATCTCCCACAATGAAAATGCCCGAAATCCCAGAGATCATGGGAGGAAGTGGGCTGGTCATGGCCAACCAGGCATCTCAGCACCACCCGATGAGTGTGACACAGTGCTTGACTGTCAGACTGCAGGCACAGCTTTGCGCGATGTTAGTAGTGTGGAAAATGCTGGGGGAAGGAAGGCTGAAGCAGACTCTGTGTTATCTGTGGCTGACTCTGTAGACAGTAGGCGGACGTACGTGATCGCTGGTCCTTGCAGCGTGACTGGAGTTCAGAACTCTGAAAGCAAAGACAAAAAGAAAATGCACAAAGTGCCTAAGGTGAAAAGTGAAGAAGGAGATGTTTTAAGCATGAACAAGTTCTCCACAAGTCAGAACACAGATTCTGCAGCGAACAGACTAACCTTTGTTGTCACTCACAGAGAAAAGCTTGTTCCCGATGTTGTTAACCACAGAAGAACGAAAGTGCTCTTCGTGACAACAGACACCGAGTCCGTCGACTCTGAAAGAAATCACAAATCCCCCAGCTATGATCCTCTGTTGTCTGAAGATGGCAATGAAAAATCCACAGCTGCGATGGAGTCAGAAACTAGCAAAAAAGCCCAGAATAATCAAGCCAGGAATCAGTCGAGTAAAAAGAAATCCCAGAGTGGGAAACGGAAAGCACCTGTTCCTGAGCACCCGGAGGACATATCCGAGCCTCGGAGGGGGCCTGTGCTGGAGCAGTCCGCTGTCCTGAATGACCTGAGGAAGCTGGTCACAGAAGAGAGGCCTCCCTGGGAGCTCTTTCCTGCCTCCCCAGAGAGCTGTTTCTCCAGTCCTCCCAGACAGCAGGGGGCGCTGTCTCATGAGGAGTCGCCGCCACAGCCCGCTGTTCAACAGGCCTCGCCCCCGAGAACGGCAGACAGTTTGCCAGGTATGCGGTGTTTGTCTTTCGGGAATCCAGGTTAAAGGAGAAAAAAAGCTCAACTTTGCTCTTCACTGCTTCAGGGCTTTTACGGCAAATGACAAGTGATGCATAATTGACAGCTGTTTCCTCAGTGCTAGCTTCTGACTGGACAGAGGCCTTGTTAATTTGTTTTCATTCTGCCTTCACTCATATATTTGACGCCATTCCTTCATGAGGCCGTTTCACACCTGCTTTGTTGAACTGTACCTCCCCCTGCAGATGGAAGAGTGCTGAAGTGTTTGATGAACACCAACCACTGCTCCGGTGAAGAGTCGGGGAGGAAGAGGAGATGTGCCTCTGCTGCTGTCTGCTACGCAGATCCACCCATCAACTGGTAAGGCCTGTGCCTGGAGGGCCGCCCTGCTGGCCAGTTGTAGAGGCACCCCAGCCTCGGTTCTCTTCCTAACCTTGTACAGCACCACTACTGGGGTAAAAACAAACTGCTCATCCTGCAAAATATAAACTAACTATTTCCTCTGCTCTTAGGGATTCAGAGTCATGGGTTAATTTTTTTGTTTTCAGCTTAGAATGGCTAATTACAGTTATTGTTTCAGCAGAAGGGATAAGATAAGATCACTTTATTGGCCCTATACAATTTCTTGCATTAGGAATTTGAATACCCCAACTTGCTCTCCATGAGACACACAGATAGGGAGAGAGAAGCCTGGAGTCAGAGCACAGGGTCAGCTATTGTACAGCGCCCCTGGAGCAGTTGGGGTTAAGGGCCTTGCTCAGGGGCCCAACGGAGTAGGATTCCTCTGCCGGCTGTGGGATTTGAACCGGCAACCTTCTAGCCACAGGCACAGATCCTTGGCCACAGAGCCACTGCTCTGAAATTCAACTCTCTCTGTCAGAGAAAAATAGTTAGGGTATATGGGAGCAAAGTTGCTATGAAAATGTATCTCGGGTCCGTCTTGATATCCATTGTCTGATGGTGTGTTCTTTCACTCTTGTGCTTTGTTGCAGTAAATTGAGACGCGGAGACAAGCACACAGACACCAGGTTCCTCAGCTCGCCCATTTACAAAAGGGGAAAGAAGCATGGCAGGAGAGAGGAAATGAAGGCACGGGTGAAGATCGAAGGAGTTTGACTCCAGGAGCTGTTGAATATTTAGTTTATTCTTATTTTATTTTTGACTGCCTGTTTGAATAACGTTTTAGTGTTCTGTCACAATTGCTTTAAATACCATTTTTTTGCAATAAAATATGACTTTTATCTTTTGCATTTCTGCTGTTTGGTCTGGGCTTTAGAATCCTGTGAGGTGGTGCAGACTTGTGATGAATGAATGCTGTGTCCTCTTCACACACATACCTTTATTACAGGTAATGTTAGGGACAGTAATATCTGCGCAGCTCTGTTTCAGACCCTTAGTGTCACTATGCAGATGGTCAGTAAATATACCAGATAAAAGCATTCTGAAGCTTAAAAGTGCTTGATTGTATCTGCCTTTTCTCAGATCGGTAAGAAGAAGCCTTAAAGCAGAGCTTATATTAAATTGATTGGGAGAATGGGGGGAAAGTTTCTGAAATGTCACTACATGTCACAGCATCTTGGAGGCTTTTTACTTAAAGGCATTAAGGTTTTCCTGAATAAAGCTGGTGCGCTATGCCGGTTTAAGTGCACACTCGTTGTCAGGTGGCACGGGGAGACGGGAGACAGATTAAGTGTATTTAGAGTGAGCCACAGAACAGGAAAGCTGCACAGAGGGAAGGAGGTGGATAGAATTTCACAAGGGTTTTCATTCCAAGACCATGCGGCTGAACTGATGGCCAATCCGATAGCTCTGCCAAGTGGGAGGCGTTTTTCCACATGGTCACTAGGCAACCTCTTCCTGCGCAAGCCAGGCGACCTGCCTCCTTTGTTGTCCCCAGTTCGTGTCATTAGCTGCAGGCAGCAGCTCGAGCTGCCAATTAATTTTTCAGTGTTACCTGTTCACCTGCGAAACCTGATGCTGGGGGGTGCTCGTGGGGGTGGGGGTGGCGATGCCGCGCTGCCTGCCTGCCTCCCTCTGTGGTGCCAGCGGTTCCTTAGCAACGCAGCCGCTGCTCTGCGGGAGAGCGAGCGCCGTGCCTGTGGCCCACAGCCTGGAGGATAGCAGCCCTGAGCCCTCATTTTCTTCCTCTCTCACTGGTAAGTTCAAGAACGGCCAGTCCTTTTGATTCATCTCGGGTCAAGGGGGCGAGTGCAGCGCGCGCGCTGTGGTTGTGTTTGTAAAGGTGTGTGTGGTGGGGGGGGGTTTGGAAGCTGTTCGGATGGGTTGGCTGTGTTCACCCAGTCCACCTTTGGCGGTTGCCTTTCCAGCAACCCCATCGATTCTCTCGTCGGAAGTAGCGACTTTTCACTCTAAAATACCCGCCTAGGAACTTGCGGATCCGGCCCTTGTTTCAAAGTCGGGTGTCTTAAATGGAAATGGGTCCTGAAAGGACACCTCCCCTGGGCCCAGCGGGACTGTCGTGGCGGGCCTGACGTCTCTAGCGCCCTGCGGCTCTGCTCCTGGAAGTGCAGGACAGGTGCGAGGTGTGGTCTGGCTCCTGTTATCTCTCTGTTAATGGCATGCAGCAGTCCCCTGGGGCTGGGCTCAGCTCGGTCCCTGTCTGTCGGGTCCAGTGTTCAGGACCTGCACAGGATGGGGGGGTGGGAGCCCCACTGCAGCAGCCCACACTCTGGACTCCCGGCTCTGTCACGCTCACTAGGGCTGCTGCCATGTTGTCATGGCGTTCCTAGTCTCCCTGGAGAGGGATATACAGTTCAGCAGAGTTCTCTTTAAAACAGGAGCACTCGTGTTAAAGGCATCCGAAGTACAAGTGCTTCCCCAAACACATGAACCCTTCATGTCACTTCGATATATATAGTAAATGTGGTTTCGTAGTTTTTGGAGATGAGAAATTGATGTGTAATGATATTCACAGACAGTGTACTGTATATCTGCAAATACAGTGTCTTACACCATGAGGTGTAAGTGTGAACAAGTACGTTTGAAAGGTAACGGGTCTGGACGAAAGGTCTGCGCTTCACACGCAATTTTAATGTGGCCAGCATACTGTATATCCCCTGACTGTGATCTTCAGCGTCTGGGCAGAACCCCGTGAAGAGATCCTGTACCGGGGCTGGGACCTAGATTTGTGTCCTGTGGCATCTGCAGCACCTCTCTGGGCAGAAACTCCATTCAGAATTCTTCTGCGGGGGCTCTGTGGTACTGTGCAAGCTGCAGAGTGCTAGAAACGAATTATCAGGGCTGCAGAGGGCAGCCCAGCCAGCTCTGTTGGAGTACAGCAAAAGAAAGTGACCTGCTGCAAGCCTCTCGTGAGCAAGGGGGTGGTGAGGGGTGGTTGATGCGACTTCTCTTTTGTAAGGGGCCGCTGTCTCTTCTCAGATGCGCAAATCTCCCGTGGCCTGAGGCACGCCGCGAGATCACCGCTCTGTGAAGATGGAAAGGAGGCGCCTGAGGAGGGACATCGAGGCCTTGCTGTGAGTGTTCCGAATGTGTGTAAACCTGCGGTCCAGTCTTCTGCTTTTTTTGGTTTCAAAACCCTTTAGTGTTTGTTTTGTTCTCTCTCCAGCTCTCGTCGTTAGATTATAACACTGCGCATCTCCCTGACTGTAAATGACAAGACTAAGCCTTTCACGGGGGATGTCTTGTCAGTGAGCTGTGTTTTTGACCCTTGAGAATGGGCCGGTGGACTGTGCTGAGCAAGACAAGATGCAGTCCTTTCTGTCCACACCCTCCTTTATCTTGCCAGCATCTAGGACATCTCGAGATGCAGTCTCGTACCACCCCACTCTTTTCTACGCTGTGTCCTTTGCTGTAATTTGATAGTATGAAAACACTTAAAAAATAGACCACCAGCAGGATTGTTTTCCAAGAAAGCTCTGAGGCTGTTGTCCATACATGAGTTTAAGTTCCCCTTTTCCTGTGCAGGGGAGATTACATTGGTCAGAGACTCCGAGAAAATGGATTTGATCCCAAAGGAAAGAGGGTTTCCACTGTGCTGGATGACTTGGTAAGTGGAATGTCGAGATCGATGGGACTTTGGGATCCCTCTTACCCCTGCCTGACAAAGAAAGGGCCAGACCTTCATGTTGAGCAGGATGGCCTGCTCTGTGCCTGGCGTCTGTGTGAAAGGAAGCAGGCAAGGTGCTACTGGTACAGGCTGATGCCTTTCAAAACTCTGGCTTTGGTTGAACTGATGAGCAAATTAGAGTCTGAAATCGTCAACAACATCTGTTTTTCCAAAATCCCAAAGTCAACCGCTGGGAAATCCTCCGACTCTTGAATGAACATCGCACTTCATCAGCTTCATCGATCCTCATCGAGCTTGCTCTAGCGCATGTGATGATTTAATCTCGCCACCCGCAAGACAGATCCTTTTCTTGTTTTTTATTAATTATCTTATTTTATTTAGTCCAGCTTTATTGTCCCCTAGGGGAAATTTGTTTTATATGGCACAGTCAAACACAACACAATGACAAATAAACATCACCAAGAGGGAAGAGAATACAGTAGTGTCACAGGAGACAAGAGACAAGAGACAAGGTAGTTACTGTGCATTGTTTAAGAGTGTGATTGCAGTGGGAATAAAAGATTTCCCGAGTCCGTTGGTTTTACACCTGGGGGCAGTTGGGAGGAGTGTGAATTCGCAATGGAGGGGGTGAGACACACACTCCCTGATGCTTTTGGCTTTCTTAGCCACCCTCTGTTTGTGAAGGATACTTAAGTTAATTTGATTATTCCCGATTATTTTGCCACTCATATTCACTGATTTACCAGCCTATTACAATTACTGATGTTGCCAAACCAGCAAGTGAAGCAGCATGTTAGGACACTTTCAATGAATGATTTGTAGAAAAATGTGTAAGAATAGTTTTATCCTGCCTTAAAGTATCTGAGTTTCCTAAGAGAGAAGAGTCTCTGTTGGCCTTTTTTATAGATAGTGTCACAATGTTTGTCCCATTTTATGTTAATTGTCATTTGGGACCATTTTTCCCCCATTCCTCATATAGGAACGTGGTACCTCGTATAGGTAATACGATTCCCTCGGCCATGTCCTCTCAGCTGTGGCCTAAGTATGTCTGCAGGTTGATGATGATATCCATTCTGTGTTGTCTTCAGGTTTATTGTCATTCCCTTCTGCCCCTTTCTGTCTATCACAGCGCACGTTGGTTAAAGTCATTGGTTAAAGAGACTCTGAGGCCATTTCCCCTGTACCATCACCTTCCAGCCTGTTTTATCTCATCTTAATTTCAGACACCACATGCTCAGTTACAACATCATTGGTGATCCATCAATGCACATGCAGGTTAAGGTTTTCCACTTTCTTCTCCTGGTCATCTCTTTGGTTGCACCGGCTGCCTGTTCTGGGCCATTGCCCTGCTGCATGGTGAGGTGCTGCCCAGTAAATATGGGAGTGCTTTCTTCTACACATGCAGACAAAATACTTCTGTGAACTTCAGAATTCATTCTGCTGCTGCCACCATCAATATAGATGAGTGATGCAGTTCCAGAAATAACCATGCTTGTCCAGGCCATGACACAACCTCCACCATGCTTCACAGATGAGGTGGTGCTCTTTGGATCAACTGCAGTTCCTTTCTTTCTCCCTGCTTTTAGCTTTCCATCACTATGGTAATGGTTTATCTTGGTCTCATCTGTCCATACAACTTTGCTCCTAAACTCTCCTGGCTCATCTTTATACATTCAGGCCAATCCTGAAGGCTGGTGGAGAACATTTGCCCAGATCGTCTGGTGTACAGGAACTGTGTGCTTGCTTTTTTCAGGCTCATTATGACCTGGCCATTGCAGTCGCTCTTCATTGGCTGAATGAAGACGAAGGAGGAGACGGTGTTGAAAAAGACACAAGGTGAGTCTTGCAAAGGCAACAGTTGTAGTGTTCCAATCGAAAGTTATTAATGGGCGGATATTGTTCATTCTTCTTCATTCTGATCCCGGGGTTCACTAATATCTGATCATCCTGAAGCAGATCACTGCGTCTTGTTATAATCTGTACTACAGGCAATGATGGTGATGAAGTGTGATGGTGGAACAGTGTGTCCCCTTTGTAAGAAAGCTGCACAGTATATCCATGTATGGTGCATGTTCTTTAATGTATCAGCAATTATACACATGCTAGCATGGATCCGGGAACATTAATTTGTATGAAGTTTGATTTTTCTTTCCACAACCTGTAATTTTCAATGATGCTACTGCGTGACTTTTGGAGTAAGACAGCAGAGAGTTCCTACCAGGCAGAGACATTGTGGCGAGGGGAAACTTTGCAGACTATGTACGTGCAAGACTGAAGCTCTCTGAAATGCAGTTGCAAGGAATATGGCAGAAACGTCAATTTATTAGTTTGTGTGTTTCTTCATTGTTTCCACATCCCATCCATATCACTCATGAATCATTAACACTCCAGTACCAGCCTTGAACTGTCTCTTACTGGTTCCTGTTTGGTACTGTAACTGGCTGCGGATATGTCTCACCCTGCTCTTGTCCACGAGATCAGGCGCCAGGGAACAGGCCTGTGGTCTCTGTGTTTCTCCTTGTGTGTTAAGATGAGCAGGCTGTGGGAGGGCTCTACCCTGCAGAACATGCCTCCCTTTGTATTCTAGATGCAAGGAATACCCCCGACCTGGCAGATACCCCAACAGGCTGGAACGTGAGGCCATGATCCTGTCCTCCTTTGCTGGGACAGTCCTGGTGAGTGTGAGAGTAGAATCTCTTTAGACGTGTCAGTTTTTTTTGTGCATGCACAGCAAGCCCTAAATGAGAACTACCACGTGGAAAAGCATTTTTTGTACGAGCCAGAAATAAGGAAATATGATGATCCCATCATATCTCAGGAGGTCAGCATGACTGAGCCCAGTGGCATGATGGGAGATCACTGAGGAAATTCAGGTCAATCCTGTTTGTTTACCACTAGGTGACTTTGTTCTGAACCAGAATATCCAGACCAGCATCCCAATATAGTGACACTGTGCTGCAGGAGGTGCTGTCCTTTGGAAGAGTTATTAAACATCACTACTTGATCAATAAAAATCCCATGGCACTCTTTGGAGACTAGGGATGTTAGCCCTGTTGTCCTGGCTAGATTCTGCTCTGGGCTTGAATGATCTCGCTACTCTGACAATATTTAGAAAAGGTGAAATGTCTGTTGAAAGGAGACATGAAGCGGAAGACTACAAAGGAAACTGAAAGTAGGCGTTTTTATCAAGTAAGACGACTCACCTCTTTCAAATGTACTGCAATTTGTTCGCACTGAGACAGAAGACAGATGCTGTGCTGGTGCTGCCCTCTCGGACCTGATCTGTCGTGCTTGACTCTTCTTCAGTTGTGTTGCTGGTTTTCTTTTTACAGAACAGGCTCCCGGTGGAAGATGTGCTTTGGCTCTACAGGTGTAAGCCCTCCACGACGTACGCTCAGAGGAGCAGCCAGGTGAGGAGCTGGGGCGGCACGGTGGCGTGGCGGCGCCGGGCGCGGCAGTGGCTCGAGCTTGACCCGCTGTTGTCTTTCGCCCTCACAGAGCCCGATCGTCCACCCCTTCACCCTCTCCTCCCACCCGTTTGCGATGCTCACTGCGCACGAGGCTGTGGAGCGCGCCAAGAAGCACAGTAAGGGCCGGTGTCTGCCTTCCTCTCTTCCTGGGCTCTCTCTGCCCTCTGCGCTCCTGCCGAGTCACCGAGGAGGGGCGACAGAAGGAGAAAGAGGGGGCAAGTTTGTACACCATGACAGCTCCCGCGCGCGGGGAAAGGGCAGCACGAGCAGTGAAAAGCACTATCACTGCACGTCCATCAATCCAACAGACATCTGAGTGGGAAGGCGCCCCCGGTGTGTGTTGGCTGGGAAGGAACAAGCTTAATTTAATTCCATGCGGAAAAGTCCTTGGTCTTCCTTTTACTTTTTCTAGTGTGCGATTCATTTTTACTTTTTGCCCAATTGAAATTTAGTCACTTTGCTTGTTTCTATTTAATATTGGAAGTTCAATTTATTCTCTATCATATTGTTGGCCCGATGTTTTGCTCATCTGCATTGGTATGATTTCTCGTGCTTCTTGAATACATTTGTGTATGTTTAATTAGGAAAAAGGTAGCCAGACATTCCTCTCTGGTCCAAGTGTCCTTCCTGCACCTGAGAGGGGCCAATTCGTCCTGCACTGCAGGAGCAAGCTGTCTCAGAACTGAGGGGTGATCATGGCTGACAGTCACCATCACTGTTTTGTTTGGTTGTCCAGCACAGAGGCTGCAGTTCTGGAAATCTGAAAAGTGCAAGCTGGGGAACACTGCGGATCAGAACCTCCCAACACAGCCCAGCACCCCCAGCACCCCCAGCAGCACAGAGCCCTCGCTCAGCGTGAGTCTCCGACCTGTGGGACTGTGTGGGCTTGAGGGCTCCGGGTTGCACTGGGGCCTGTATGTACAGGCTGTTTCAACATGCCTGAAACTGCCATAGGGGCTCAATGGGGAATCGTGCTTTATAAACAGGCTTAGAGCAGAGAGATGAGAGGTGGGTGTCAGATGTGTGCTGCTGCGTGGTGCACGGTGAGCTCCAGAGGGGAGAATCCGTAGGTAGAAGAAGCCAAGTGTCTCTCAGTGGCCCTGCTGGGAGATCAGGAGGGTCTCTGCGGTCACTGTTACGGGGGAAGCCTTGGGCGACTGCATGACAGGCAGGGGATCTGAGTCATGTTCTGCTAGTGACAGTGCCCAGACCTGGCCTAGCGCCTATCTAGACAGCAGGACACGAGCACTAGTATCGGCTGCGTCTCTGAAGAACTAATGCTTCTTCCAGCATTCTGCAGTGCTCAGTCAGGTCATGCTGACGTTACTATGCAAGGACACTGCACACCCTTAGCTCTGCTGGTTTTCCATAAGCTTTGCCACTTTGTGAAAAGATTAAAATGACTGTTCCGGGTCTCTTATAGAAAATAATATTTATTCCTTAAGTCCACCCGTGATATGTGAAGTGATAGTGTTCCTTGGGGGCTCACCTCTTGTGGGGGACTTTAGGGAACGCTGGTCTGTTCTGAAATCACCAGGCGCTAACAGAGACCAACGCTGTCTGTCACCCACAGGTCTCCGGTGACTCGACAGAAGAAGCAGAAGATAGAAACGGCTCGGAGGAATCGTTTCATGCCTACAGGGACACGACCGACTAAATCATGGCTACTATTTTAAGGCCAATGGCCATTAAGGAAGAGGAAACATCTCGCACAGTTGTTGTTTTGTGAAGGCGGTCTGGCTGCTGTTGAAGTGGACTGGGGTCAGTCCACAGCTGGCCTGTCAGTCTCTGATGGCGATGGTGGCGTGTTGAGTGCACAGACTGAAATGTAGCAAAGGACTGTAAATCGTTTTCTCACTGCTGACAGGAAGGTTCAGTTTTGTATTCTCTCATGCTTCCCCGTATCTGTTGAATTTAATACACTAGAAACTATATTCATGTTGAAGTGGGACAGATATTTCGACTCATGTTCACACTTCTAGAGTTAGTGTTTAACTGTGTGGTGGAGAGACTGCAGAGGTGAGTTAGCTTAGCCCTACAGGCCTGTATCAGTTGCCAAACTGCTCCAGGGTCTGTTACGAACTAACTTTGTAAGAACAACAGTAACTAATTTGCTCCTAACGAGAGAAGGAGTGATCAGCTTCGAAGAACATCATCCAGAGCCTGAGCTGAAATACCTGTCACAGACTACATGTGGCTGTAGTGTATAAAAAGGGTTAGAAAACTCGAGCGGTCTGTGTTCTGCAGGGCTGACCCCACGCTGTGTTGCTGTGTGTATTGAGCTCAATAAAAGCTGACTTTGCACAAGGTTGTCTCCTGCTCCTCTGCTCAGGAAGTCCCACAGCACATGTCAAGCTCATAGTTTTAAAATGCCTATAGCCTGACATTGCGTGTCATGTGTGTGGAAATTGATTATCCCAAGAGCCTGCCCAGAAACAAATACTGCTTGCCTGACCTCTTACCTGTCTGTGTGCAGGCACAGTCTCTTTGCAGCACATCTGTATTTATTTTCTCGATTAAATGATTACCAGCTCAGAGGTGTGCCTTTTGATGACTTTATACATTTCTTTTATTGGGGATTATTGGATAAAATGTCTTTTTGGAGAGACTGAAAGGGGATGAGGGTCAGCAATGTGCCAGCTAGGACTTTTACTAATGATGAATCAGGGCTTTGCCTCTATAGAAGGGATCCAGATTTTGGCAGCATTGCTGATGTTAAAATTCCAGTCATTAAAATAACAATACGTTTGATCCAGTGAACTTTAATTGAGGTGTATAAAAACGGGCTAGGCTCAGTGCCATGAGTATCACAGAGAGAGAGAGAAGCTTATCACAGAGAGAGAGAGAGAAGCTCCTTCAGCCTGGACACAATGAGTAGGGTAAGAATCTTTGGGTTTTTTTAAGTTCAAATTTCCAGTGCACATCTAAGATCTGTATTTCCCTTGTAAGAATGGGTACTGCAAGACGAAGGCCATTATTCTTTACCGTGTGTTAACGGTACCCGCATAGTGGGGCTACTGTCTACAGAATGCGGTAACTATTCGCGGTCCGGGTTAAAAATCTGTCCATGGTTTGTAGTGTTCATTGAGTTTTGATCGATGCCTGGAAACTAAACGAAAAGGTTAACGAAATAACCGTAGTCATTTTAGTATCGAAGGGGAAAAGCTGAGAAATGCAGGACTAAACATCTGGCTCTGAAACGTGTGAGAAACTGAGAGCTTTCTCTACCATTTTCTTTTGCCTGTAGATCATCTTCTACGAGGATAAGAACTTCGGGGGGCGCTCCTATGAGTGCAGCAGCGACTGCGCCGACATGCACTCCTACTTCAGCCGCTGCAACTCCATCCGAGTGGAGAGCGGCTGCTGGGTTCTGTACGAGCGCCCCAACTACATGGGCTACCAGTACGTCCTGACCCGGGGGGAGTATCCAGAGTACCAGCGCTGGATGGGCTTCAACGACTGCATCAGGTCCTGCCGCACCTTCACCTATGTAAGCAGACATGTGTGCTTCACGCTTCCTGAGCTATAAAGAACCCGGCGAGCACGCTCGTCTAATCGTCCGGGAATAAATACCGAGCGCTGAGGTTGTCGTTCTTGACTTGGCTCGTATATGGCCGACTGACTCCGGTCGTCTCTGGCTGGAAGGAATGCAGTTTTTAAGGGCACGGGATTCCTCCTATAGTAATCTCCCCTGATTTCTCTTTATCACTAAGTTTGGAAAAGCGCTTTACAAATGCAAGATGTTAACTACTTTTTTTTTTTATTAATGCTGCCAAGCCCTTGCTATGGGGAAGTAACTGTTCTTTCGGCCGTGCAGTGATTTTCACAACTCTCAGGATTGCTGGTCTCAGTGTCACCAGAAGCTTTGTACGGGTACTCTGCTTCAGTCGTGCGATGCGTGTGTATTTGGCACAGATAAATGGAACAGAGAATTGATAGGAATTTAAAAGAAAATTGTTTCCATTCATAAGCAGGTCAGAGATCACCTTTTAACCTCCTACCTGTAAGATCTCGTAATGTTTGAATAGAAAAGAAGCTTGACGAGTTGGGCTGGGAGGAGAAGCGGCAAGTGTGGGGGTACTGCGGGGGTCCCCGTCTGACAGACTCAGAGGCGCGTGATGAGTCTGCGCGCTGTGTCTGCTGGAGTTAAAAAGACAGGTGCAGGTTAGCGACAGCGTGACCGTCCGTCACACAGGAAGACAGGTAGATCTGCCTCCCTTGGCGACTGCGTCTCAGGGCTGCTCCCAGCCGTGTCGCCGCTTGTCTTCCAGACCAGCGGAGGGCCCTACCGCCTGAGGATCTACGAGAGGAGTGACTTCGGGGGCCAGATGATGGAGTTCACCGACGACTGCGAGTCGGTCCACGACCGCTTCCGTTTCCGTGACATCCACTCCTGCAACGTGATGGAGGGCTACTGGACCTTCTACGAGCATCCCAGCTACAGAGGCAGGCAGTACTTCATGAGGCCCGGAGAGTACAGGAGGTTCAGCGACTGGGGCGCCAGCTGCGCTGCCACCGGCTCTTTCCGAAGGATCACGGATTTTTAGAAGAGTTTTACATCAGCCGCAGTCTTTAGCGGTGCTGGCGTGCGAATAAAAAAAAAAGATTTCAAATCAACTTTCGCGTTTCCTGTGCTTATCTTACTCAACAATTAAAGGTTCTAGCGTCTGTGACGGGATTCCGACACTGGGCTTTTTAGAACACCCCCGAGAAAGCACTGAGACGCACTTCATCTCAATATGCAACATGGTTTTAGGGTCAGAGCAGGGAGAAGACCGATCAAACACAGTAGTTCACCTCTCATATCTGCAATCACTACAGCCTTGGAGCAGGGTAATTCTGACCAGTCAGGCAGGAAATGTGTCCGGTCAAGCAGGTTAGACGGCATCTTAACTGACAATATCGCCCCTGTAGCTGCAGCTATGACTTGATAGAAGCAATAAAATCAACTAAAGCGATCAAAGAGGTTCAGCTGGGAGCTGCGAAGGAACAGGTAAAGGTTTATTCCAGAGTGAGAGGGAAGGAAAAGTAACACAACGTCAGGCGTCACCTGAAGGAGGCTCCACATCCGAAACATTGCGTTTCTTTTCTTTGCTTTACAGCATGGGATGAACTTTCACCTGTTCCTGACCTGATGTAAGCTCGGCGGTCTTCTATCTCCTTAACAGACTGGGTGAAAAGAAACCAGTTCAGTCTGTTTTGTTGCTGGAGAAGGGAAGAAGGTTTCTTCAACGAGCTCTGACCAGGTCTACCAGTTCTGCTCGGAAAGTGTGACCTTCGAACACATCCATCTACGTGGTTTAATTTGTTTCAGATGACATTAAAGGAGAACCTCATTTCCTTGCCCCACTCAGGAGCAGGTCTGGCATGGCTGTAGATGTCCAGATGGTCGGCTCCGTTCTGGGGAAGTAAATGTTTCAAGGAAGGATGAAAACCTGTCAACCCGGGGTTTCATGTTTTCTGGAACACTGATTCTAACGTAGTAGATTTTGCGTTTTATTAAATCATTTAACATTACTCATAATAACTTGGATCACATATCTGGCTTCGCTGTTTTTATTCCCTGACACCGAGGAGTCGATCTGTCCTCTGAAGGGAATTGAGCAGAAAGTGTCTGAACTGACACGCTCTGACCACAAGATGGCCCCAGTTGCACCGAAATGGGACCGATTTTTTTTTCAGGAGCAGACCGAAGTGCACAATCATAACACAAGCGAGCCGAAGTCCAAAACAGCCACTTGTTCCATTTTGTCTAAGTTTTTGTTTTAAAGTCTAAAGTTAATGAAAAGTGAATCGAAAATCAGATTATAATATGGTACGTTTTCTATTACAAACATGGCACGTTGTGAAGTACATTTTGGATCAAATATCAAGTCCGATACATGCAGTAGATGTATAGTTGCAGAAAAAAGAGAGAAAAAGACAGATTAGAAGATGTACAATAGGATAGGATGGGCATGTGGGGCCAGCAGAGAGTGGACTTGGACTATAGTTTAAAGATATTGTGCTTGAGGCACAGGGCAGATTGATTTAGCTGTATATCAAAGTTAAGAAAGCTTTGGTTCCAATGATCTGCTAAATTAAGAAAATGCTAGGCGTAGGAATAAACTTTGCAACGTGATTAAAAAAGAACAGGATCCAGTGAAAGAAAAATAGTATAACGAACAAAAAGGTAAAAAGGGATTTTAGAGCTGCCAAGCAAGAAAAACGAAAATAGCACTGGAGGTTAAAATAGATAATAAAATGCCTTTTCCCCCCCCCCAATCTTACAACAACAAAAGAATGGCAAAGTGTCAACTGTGTGTATCAATGGTACCAATGGGAAACTTTCACAAAGAAGAAAGAGAAATGACTGATGTTTTAAGTCAGGACACCGGGGTTACACCCCTACTCTTTTCGAGAAGCGCCCTGGGATTTTTAATGACCACAGAGAGTCAGAACCTCAGTTTTACGTCTCATCCGAAGGACGGCGCCTTTTTACAATATAGTGTCCCCGTCACTATACTGGGGCATTAGGACCAACACAGACCACAGGGTGAGCGCCCCCTGCTGGCCCCACTAACACCTCTTCCAGCAGCAACCTTAGTTTTTCCCAGGAGGTCTCCCATCCAGGTACTGACCAGGTACTGACCAGGCTCATACCTGCTGAGCTTCAGTGGGCTGCCAGTTGTGAGTTGCAGGGTGATATGGCTGCTGGCTAGACCAGTACGTCGCACCTGAGCTGTGTGCAAAACTAGATGGGAAATAATAATTAGAACTAAATTTCAGTATCAGCCGAACAGAAATATTTTTCAATAAAAAAAAACAAACAGGTACTGAAAGAAAGAGATGCACAGATCCATCTCACTGCGACTGAACATCATTAAAGACCATCTTACTGGACTATACAGAGGATTCTGTCAGAGAGAGTGCTGACACAGCCTCTCTGAGTCCCTGCAGATAGATTGTCCTTAGTTTGTTTGCAATCTGCTAGTTCTGCAAAAGCTTACACATCACAATGCCACCGGTTTGTCTTGTGACCACAGAGTGCATGGAAACAAAGTGGTGAGATGCTCTGTGTGAATGGCCAGGAGTCCGTGGGGACACAGATATCCACCTGAAAAGGGGGATTTTGCTGATGCCGAAACGGGGGACCTGCATTAGCATAACAAAAATCATTTGCTGTATGATTTGGCTCTCAGACAAGTATATAAGGCCAGATGTCCCCTCTCTGAACGCAGTGGCTGAGGGTCTCCGATCACACTGAGACAAAATGGGCAGGGTGAGGTCCAAGGGTTTCTGTTTGAAAAATGATGGATTATCTGTGTTGAAAGTCACAAGGAAACATCTGTATGCGCTGTTTGGAGGCGGTGTTTGACCTCACTTTCTGCTTTCTAATTGCAGATCATCTTCTACGAGGACAGGAACTTCGGGGGGCGCTCCTATGAGTGCAGCAGCGACTGCGCTGACCTGCACTCCTACTTCAGCCGCTGCAACTCCATCCGAGTGGAGAGCGGCTGCTGGATGGTGTACGAGCGCCCCAACTACATGGGCTACCAGTACTTCCTGCGCAGGGGCGAGTATCCCGACTACCAGCGCTGGATGGGCTACAATGACTGCATCAGGTCCTGTCGCTTCATTCCTCACGTAGGTGTCCGGTAAAAACAGCGTGACATTGGCCATGAGCTGGCTTTCAGTCAGTAGAGCTGCACCAGCTTTTCACCTCTGGAACCTAAGATCTGTTGAATGGAGGCCATCTGAACTGTGTGGCCTAAGGACTTTATTTAGTGCAAGGATCTCATCCAGGTGTTCCTTCAGAGAAGTCAGAGTATCGGCTTTAGCAACGTGGCTGGGCTGCATGTTCCACACCCCTGCCACCCTTTCCTGTAAAGAAGTGCCTCCTGTTCTCAGTTTGTGATGTGCTCCCACTTGCACCCTGTGGTCCATGTCTCATGACGTCAAGTCATCGCTATACATGTGTTAATTCCAGTAGCAAGAGGACTCGTCCTGCATTATGAAACAGGGAGGACGTGTTTCCTGTTTGAGACAGAAGCTGAGTACTAAGGAACAAATACACTCAGTCAAACACACCATACAGATTCCAGCTGCACGATTCATTTCTAGATGCTGCATACCCTCTTTCTCACAAAAGAAGGAAAACTTGAGTCTTGTCCATTCAGGGGAAGGCTGGTGCACAGTGACAGAGAATGCTTGCATTGTCATGTGACAGTGCTAGCAAGAGAGGCAGAAGGGCATCACAGATGGAGAAGAGAGAGGATAGGCTCATGTGCCAGCTGGTAGGGTTCTTGGACATAACTAATGCAAATATCCATTCCTGTCATGTGAAAAAAAATATTAATATGTAAAAGCTTCTTCCTGTGGTCTACAGTACCAAGGCTCCTACAGGATGAGGATCTACGAGAGAGAAGGCTTCGGAGGCCAGATGATGGAGTTCATGGACGACTGCGAGTCTGTGTACGACCGCTTCCGTTACCATGACATCCACTCCTGCAATGTGATGGAGGGCTACTGGCTCTTCTACGAGCAGCCCAACTACAGAGGCAGGCAGTACTTCATGAGGCCCGGAGAGTACAGGAGGTTCAGCGACTGGGGAGGCATGAGCCCCAGGATCGGCTCCTTCCGGCGCATCACTGACTTCAACTGACCTGGGCAACACTGTGCAGTAAACCTTGTTTGCAAAATAAAGTACTCTGTTTAGAATACCAGCTCTGTCCTCCTCCTTTTGTTAGAAAACAATGTCTCCACAAGGGCTTCTTCTCAGAGGTCATGATGTTTCTACACTGAGGCCTCGAGCAAATCACAATTTAGACCCCTACTACCACTAAGAAGGTGCAAAACCTGTACTTCACAAAGAGTCTTTATTTGCATGAGGCCATCTCCTTATCTCCTTAAGCTTGGGTTCATTTGTGACTAATTCATAGATCAGTGAGTTTATTTGGACCACTTCTAAGTCTAAAAAACTGGAGCA
Source organism: Lepisosteus platostomus (assembly GCF_059453375.1). NCBI lineage: Eukaryota > Metazoa > Chordata > Actinopteri > Semionotiformes > Lepisosteidae > Lepisosteus > Lepisosteus platostomus. The sequence goes on from NC_142624.1 coordinate 35,085,904, forward strand.
GCTGCCATTTCTATCCATATGTTATTGAGAATCTTAAAAGATCTTCACAGCAGAATATCGTGAAAGAGCATTGCTTCAAATAGTGTCAGAAAAAGCTGGACATTTCTAGTCCAGTTTTATATTCAGTATCAACGAAAGTGAAACAAAATGAATAAAATATTGATTGAATTTTGGGTTGTGGAATAAATTAAAATTGTATTTACTACAGATGTTTAAGCATTTTTGGCACCTGCAAAATGCAGAAGAGTAGAGCTATCTATAAAAGTCATTCTTGCTCAAAATACTTCATAGAATGGAATGCAAGTATTACACATTGTTTCCCATTTAAAATAAACAGACCAGCAAACATACTATGAATATTTGCTTACTGAGCACAGAAAGAGGACTGTTTAAGCACAGAACCAGAATGAACAAACCTCATCAGGAGCAGTTGGCCCCTTGCAGCAGATTGCAGTCAGATGCTAGTGGAGGGGGGTGCTAGTGGAGAGCACTGCATGTCAAGTTTGCCTCTTAAAAGTCAAAGAATGCCATTGTAGGTTTTTTTGCTGTCACTGGAACTGTCAGACTTGATCCCAGTGATCATTTAGATCACCATTCATCATTTACACAGATTGTTAACTTGTATTTCCAGGACTTCAGTCATGATCTTCAAAAGGGAGTGTCCACTGTTCACCAAAAATGTTCTAAGGAATTCAAGCATCTTTACGTTTGGCCACATTTAAATAAGAGATGATAACTCTATGGTACTGTAGTTAAACTTTCTCTCACAACACATTAACTGTACTTACATATCGAGGTGCATTTTGTATTTAATCCTAGATGGTTGATTAATTACTTTTGTATTAACCTGAGGTTATGGACTGAAAGAGTAGCGTGTCACTTACCTCTGTTTGGGTTGCTTTTGCAACACTCTGTTCTAAGCTTTCATTTCCTAAAGGTTGCCATTATTGGTACAGCTGTTTATGAGCAACACCGCCATCTTAGTAGTGTGGTAAACCCTAATTCAGGGAGAGAAGAGGCTTGATTCGAATAAAGATCATTTTGGGGGTAACTCAGCAGGTCAAGGAGACCAACAAACTGTCTGTAATGACTGGGCTGTCGGACACCCTCATCCAGGGGTGTAGCCATGGGTGGGACTAATAGATCCTAGCCCTACCCAATCAGTCCAAAGTAATTTAAGTTTTTTTTTTACCTTGTTTGCGTTACGCCTTTTAATGTAACGTGTTTGATTTTTTTCATCTATGTGATTTGCTATTGGCTCTCTGTATCTTTTGGGGCCAATAAGAATATGTAAATGTGGTGGGGCGGGGCAGGCGTAGCAGTAGCCTAATTGGCTATTTTTCTATTTAAAGGCAAGGTAAACCCTGCATGGTATTTTAAATACAATATTTCAGATGGATTTTGAATCTTGCATTCTGCGTTGTGTTCATTGTGTTTTGCAAATAAATATTAACTTTACAGTAACTCGTAAGACTGCTGTACAATCTAAAAGCAGGCATACGAAAATAGAACTGTTACAAGCAACAAGTGAAAATGAGCTCTTGTAGCTTTTCTTCAGCTAAAGACAAAGTCCTCATATGAGAGACTTTTGCAAACTAGCTGTCATTTGAACGGGAATTTACAGACTCTCTAGACAGTGAGGAGATTATCGCCATATTCAATTCCAAGCTCCGACGCCTGCGTCTGGTCTAGAAGGCTAAAACCTCACAACAGAAGTAGGCACTGATTGTTTTTTTGTGTGTGTCCGCTGTGGCACAGTTGTGTTCGGCAGCCTAGGTAATTGTTGCTTAACCTGTAACGGAAGCGTTCTTAAGGACCCTATGCAGACGACATGATCTGGGGTAGAGTGAGGAAAACAGGGAAAAAGCAGGCGGGAGTCGGGAATGAAAACAGGGGGTGTGTCCATGGTGCGCTGGTGTTCGGGGGAGGTGTGGCCGAGGCAAACAGTCCAGAAACAAGTCCAAGGGGGAATCCAAGAGAAGGCGAAAATCCAAAACCGGGCGGTCCATCCAAGACGAACAGAATAAAAACGGGAACCGGGTTGGAACCGGCAGGAACAGGAACTTAAAAGCTTGAGGGGACCAGGCGCTTCCAGGTCCCGGACTCGCCTGGTGCAGGAACCAATGCCGAGACCGGAACAGAGTAGGCATCTGGCTTTTAAGGGGAACTGAAAAGGGGTCTGGAACAGGGAGCAGGTGCGGGAGATGAGTAAAGAACAAGGAAGGGCTGGAGCGTCATTAAGAGGAGGGGTTTACGAACGTGGCATAACCTGTGTGTGTGTGTGTGTGTGTGTGTGTGTGTGTGTGTGTGTGTGTGTGTGTGTGTGTGTGTGTGTGTGTGTGTGTGTGTGTGAGTGAGAGAGAGAGTCAATATATATATAAAGGTTCTGCTAATTCTGCTGTTTGATTATATCCCTTGAGGATTGGATTGTAAATTGGAGGGATGCTATGCACTATGCTGGCAGGACGGTCAGTTAGAGCCCGGGCCACCTACTTTTGCAGAGGCCCACCCTAAAAAATCAATTCCTGGCCACGGCCCTGCCCTCATCTCTAGTGGAAATGAGCCAGAGAGCTGCAGCAGGGGTGAAGATGGGCTGGAGCGAAGAATGTGATAATTAAATACAAGCAAATCAGCAAGAAGTGTGATATTGATACGTAGATGGGTGAAAGAGGATGAGGTTTGGGTTTGAAATTTTGTTTAAAACACCATTTAATTTCATTCAAAACCCAAATCTATCCCTAAAACTATACATAATCCTATCACTAATTCTAACACAAAAGTTCAGAAGCTATTTCCTAGAATTTTGAAAGCCCTGTAAAAAATAATCCTAACTATAACCCATTGCAAGCTACAACTCATTAAGAAAACTAAAGATTTAAATAAAGAAGCATGTTACCAGACACTGGTGAACTACTAGTTAAGGAACAAGTAATGTGGTCATTTGCTCTCTTTGTAGCTCATAAGGCACTTGTAATTTAAAGAGATGTCATGCACAATTAGTTTAATTGGTGATTTGATCTTTTAAGTGTTCTCGTATTTAAAACCTGACAGAGTGCTGTAGCCAGCAGCAGAACTGTATGTTGTAAACCACAGGCTTTTCAATGGTTTACAATGCTGCAGATTGTGCTGGACAGCTGAATGTGTGGAAACAATAAGCTGAAAGCAATTATTATGATGAGTGCAGAAAAGTAAATGTTGTAAGACACCTTTAAAAGGTTTGCTGACGTGGACCAATCTGTATTTAAATAACAAATGGAACCTATTCTACTGAGATAAGTATATAAGGAGACCTGTTCCAGGACTCATACAAGCAGTTAAGGCCCTGTGATCACACTGAAACAAAAAATGGGGAAGGTAACAGCGAAGACTTTTTGCTACTCTTTTTTTCTGATTCATTCTGATTTCAACGCACTTTAAAACATGCTGTTCTGAATGTCTTCATCTCACTTGCAGATCATCTTCTACGAGGACAGGAACTTCGGGGGGCGCTCCTATGAGTGCAGCAGCGACTGCGCTGACATGCACTCCTACTTCAGCCGCTGCAACTCCATCCGAGTGGAGAGCGGCTGCTGGATGGTGTACGAGCGCCCCAACTACATGGGCTACCAGTACTTCCTGCGCAGGGGCGAGTATCCCGACTACCAGCGCTGGATGGGCTTCAACGACTGCATCAGGTCCTGTCGTTTCATTCCTCATGTAAGTTGCTCTGTATTTTTATAGGAATTAAACAATCATATTAATATATTTCAGAAGTTGTAAATATAGATTTTGGCAAGAAACAGTGAATCAGTTATCTTCAGACTGGAGTTGTTGAAATGAATCGGTGTTTAATCTTAATTATATTCCAGTTCAGTCTGTATTAAGGAATGTCTTGTGTTCACAGTACCAAGGCTCCTACAGGATGAGGATCTACGAGAGAGAAGGCTTCGGAGGCCAGATGATGGAGTTCATGGACGACTGCGAGTCTGTGTACGACCGCTTCCGTTACCATGACATCCACTCCTGCAATGTGATGGATGGATACTGGATGTTCTACGAGCAGCCCAACTACAGAGGCAGGCAGTACTTCATGAGGCCCGGAGAGTACAGGAGGTTCAGCGACTGGGGAGGCATGAGCCCCAGGATCGGCTCCTTCCGGCGCCTCATGGACTTCTGTTAAATAAGGAAATAGTGTAAAATTCCCGCATTTTGCAGATTTGTCTTAAATAAAATGAAGATGTGTTGCGAACTTGTTTTGTATCCGCTTATGCATATGAATGAATGGTATTAAGAGAAATGAGGTGAAGATATTGCAGGGGACAATAGCATTTAAAAGGGTCAATAATACATTGTTGACATTGTTAAATATTGAAGACTAGGACCTCATATTTATTATCGGGGGGTTCAACTGTGCTATAAATGACAGAGAAGGGACACAGCACTGACACTCACAAGGTTTATTTTTAACAGTGAAAGTGCTAATGGAGAACACAAAAATCGAGTGAATGGTATAGCTGGGAACTGAGGCAATTTCTGTCAAGATTAGTTGTGAATTTTGGCTACAGAGCTCAATTAGTTCAGCTGCCTTCACCGTTCCCGAAGATTGATTTTTAATTAAGAGCTCCATACTGATGAGCTGAGACACAGACAGGCAAGATTAAAACAAACAGCCTGAGTCTGAGGGGAAGACAAGCTTACTGTACTCTGCAGAGCGTGATTTTGAACATGATTACCCAGATGAAGCCCAAACCAGACAACATTCAGATCAAGTCGTCTGGGCTCCCAGAGTCTGTTATGCAAAGGCAGCTGGTCACAGAAAAAGAAAACCCAGAACACAGATGTATTTGCTTTCCACTCTCTATAGGCTGTGCAAAAATAAATTCTCTCTTGCTCTGCGCCTGCTCCCCGTACTGTCCAACACAATCGCCACGGCAGGCAGCAATCTTCCTTGACTGGAGCTCACTCTGTGTAACGATGTGTAGTTCAGGACCCTATGCAGACAGTATAATCTGGAAGTGAGTGGAGTAGGACAATGGGGAGGAGACAACGAGGAACAGGGCAGGTTGACAAACAGGGGGGTGTGACAACAGTGAACTGGTGCTCGGGGGGCGTGGCCAAGGCAAACAAGTCCAAGGGTAGTCGAGGGGGAAATCCAGGGCGAAGTCCAAGGTCCTAATCCAAGTGATCCATCTGCAATGAAAACAAGACACAGTTAAAAACCACAACAGGATCCGGTACAGTGAAATAAATACATTATCACGAGGCCAGGCGCTCTGAGGCCAGGCGCTCTGAGCCCCGGACTCAGCTGGGTCAGGACGTCGATAGGAGGTCTATGCGCTCAAGTCATAGGGCGTAGGGTGACTTGGTGGTAGGCGGACCTCCGGGCGTCCGTCTTCCAATGCAGAGCCAGGAGTAACGAGTGTGCCCAGTTTAAGTAAGGAGGGGCAGGATTGAGGGCAGGTACATGGAATAAGCAAAATGTGAAAGAGCTGGAGCGCCCTTAAGAGGAGGGATTACGATCGTGACACCCTGCTTGTCTACAATTTTAACTTTTGTTCCACGGTTATTCAGAAGCCTTCATCCTCCTGCCTAAACAGGGGATTGGCAGTGCAGTAAAGTTTAAAATGATATATTTAACTGAAAAATACAAAGAGGAATAAAAAAAAACACACTGTTAATGTCAACACACAAGACCCTGTTTTAACAAACACTCTTTAATAAACAAGAATTTATGCAATCTGTTATAATATATTTTAGAACTCCGGGGTTCACGTGGGCACCCTCACCACTGCCGCATCAGGTCAGCCCCCCACCGTCAGGGTCTCAAACCCAGGCCTGCGGTATCACTCAACAGGGACCCAGCCTCTTGAGCCAAAGGGAGATCTCCCCTCAGCCCAGTGGCTGCAGTCCCTGCTATTCACAGGGAAGGGCGGTACGCTGGTAAGCCGGCTCTCACAAGCAATGGAGGCCGTATGTGTTACAATATTTTTATATTTATAATCTAATATACAACATTCATACTGAATACTACTTAAATGAACAGTAGACATCCTCTTATTATCTAAATGTGATATGAATATAGCACCTAGTGTATTCATGATTGTGGGTCAGAGTGGAATCAGATGACAGATTTAAATTTAAAAATAATAAAAAAAATTATTACTTACATTGCTTAGGACCTTCACTGTACCGTTAAGAAGCAAATATATTATAAGTATTTAGGCTTATTAAGCAATAATTACACTGCAATATTAAGATAATTTAATATTAAGCTGGTTGAAGAATCAGTCTTTTTAAAGGTTCTCCAAAATTGTGGTTCCCAGGTCATGGATGACAAAGCTAAACAGGCAGCACAGAGAACATAAGAGCACAAGACAGGTCACAAACGAGACAAAGGCATTCAGCCCATTGAGCCTGTTTGGATGCTTGTAGTTAATTGATCCGAGAATCTCTTGCAGCTGTTTCTTGGCCAGGGTACTGGCATCCACCACACGGCTGTGCAGGTTGTTCTCCACTCCTACAGCCCAGTCAGTGTTGCCAGGACATCAGGAAGCAGGAAACACTGCACACCTTTCCAAAACCTCAAAAGTTTGCAGGACAAATGGATGAAAATCTAATCTCTCAGAAAGGCTAATTTCTGCTTTTCTTTTCCTGACAGCATATGAATCTGTGCTGCTCTAGACACAGCCTGATGATGCGTGAGAACTCATCCCAAGTCTTCTTTCTTGCATGCTCCTTACTCTCTGCCATGTTTGCAGATGATCGGATTTTAGATTCACAAAATGTAACCACAAGTAAATACAACAATGGATTTCTGCATTGCACATCTGAACCTACAAAGTTACCAAGGCATTGCACACAAAAGTCCCTTTTTCATTAGGTTAACATAAAAATAATTAAAGCCTTTCTCATCTGATGCAGGCACGTGTTTATTGACAAAGGCTTTGTTACGTGGATTACAATACACGTTTTGCATTAGCTGTACACTATAGTGGTGCTGGAGACAATGGGCATTTTTTTTCTTTCCTCTTCATGAAACCATCAGTTAATGACAATGGCACAGGAACTAAGCACTTGCTGACTTGCGGACATTTGTGTTTGAATGCCCCATGCACAGTCTGCAATTCACGTTTCCTATATAAAGTTGAGATTGTGTCTTCGAAAAAGACGTGGAAAAGAGAGGCAGTCTGTCAACGTCAAAATGGGAAAGGTAAAAAATTAAAAACCCTGGACTATTTTGTCTTGGATCTTTCTGTTATCTAATAATACAAAAGATGTTTCTGAAATATGAAGGATTTCCATTCGCAGCCCTTCTTCTAATATTGTGGCGATTGTGCTTTTGCAGATCATCTTCTACGAGGACAGGAACTTCGGGGGGCGCTCCTATGAGTGCAGCAGCGACTGCGCTGACATGCACTCCTACTTCAGCCGCTGCAACTCCATCCGAGTGGAGAGCGGCTGCTGGATGGTGTACGAGCGCCCCAACTACATGGGCTACCAGTACTTCCTGCGCAGGGGCGAGTATCCCGACTACCAGCGCTGGATGGGCTTCAACGACTCCATTTGGTCGTGCCGCATGATCCAACCAGTAAGTTAATTCTGCATGTGGTAATTATGTCATTTAGAAAATTTATTCCCAGGGTCCTAATTGCAGTTATACAGCCTGACTGTTATCTTTGTCTCTCAACAGAAGAGAAACGGTCACATAAAATGCTTTGATATTCCTTGATGACATTCAACTTTCAGTTGATTTTCAACTGTTAGGTCTTAAATATTACCCTCTGTTTTTATATTTGGACTATAATAAATGACTGCTTTCATGCCTGTTTGTTATATATTTTGAGTTAAATGTCTCACAGAACTCTTTATAAAGGGTCCACAGGCATGCCTTTAGGTTTTTTATCACACCTGACCGCGCCCCTTCTGTTTTCCAACAGTACCATGGCTCCTACAGGATGAGGATCTACGAGAGAGCAGAGTTTGGAGGCCAGATGATGGAGTTCATGGACGACTGTCCCAATGTCTACGACCGCTTCCGTTACAATGACATCTTCTCCTGCAATGTGATGGATGGGCACTGGCTCTTCTACGAGCAGCCCAACTACAGAGGCAGGATGTACTACCTGAGAGCTGGAGAGTACCGCAGGTTCAGCGACTGGGGCGCCATGAGTGCAAGAGTGGGCTCTTTCAGGCGCATCACTGATTTTGAATGTTAAACCTGAAGTGCTCTTAAAAATAAAGTCATTAGAAAATACTTTTATTGACTGTTGATTGGGGGAATTTCTGGGCATGATTAAAGAACATACAGGCCTACGTCGCGCCACCTGATACAGATCCACACCTGGTTGCTATTTGACTAAGAGAATCACAGTAAATCCAGGGAGTGGTGAAAAGATCACAGAGGCTATTGCTGCCTAACCTAGCCTCTCTCTACTGGCCCCACACGGAAAAACACATCTAGCACATGTAACAGGGCTCAGTGCTACTGAACACATCACAGAGGGGTGACATCACCCCCTTGCAAGCTAAACAGGGCAGAAGGGTCTCGCCACAGCAGGCTGGGTCCTGTGGCACAGCAGAGTGCCGCGCTGTCTGGGGCGTGCCGCCATGTCTGCTCGGAGCCCACAGGCGCCCACAGTGGTGGAGTCCCGGCGGGGGCAGAGAGCAGCTGAAAGCCTTTCCCTTTCTAAAACCTGTCAGGCCTGGATAGGTAATACTGCCCTGGGTTAAACAGTGCTTACAAGGGAGGGACGACAAGAGCCAGGATCAATCGGCCTCAGCTGCCCTAAATCGTGACGTCATTCACTCAGGTTAAACAAAATATGTCATCCCCTCCTCTCCCTCTCAGTCGTCTCCTGTATCCCTCCTCCACCCCCAATCTCCCCCTCTGCAGCTGCCCCTTGGTCACTCTGCGCAGAGGTTTCCAGGCCTCTGTGTCCCATGGGCCAAGCCAAATTTACTGCCACTAAAAGACTCGATAAGCATTTTCGGCACGCTTAATTCTCGGCTGTTGTTATTCCTAGTGAAGAAATCACGAGTGGCCACGTGTAGAGTTTATGCCCAGGACAAGGAGCACACTAATAAAGATTCACACACAAAATAAAATAAAAAACAACAACAACACCTGAGACTTTTGACAACGGCTATGATTAAAGGTTTTACTTAACTTTACATTCAGGAGTCTTTCGCCACGTCTGCAAGTGCATCTCCTGCAAAAAAACCCAAAATAAACAAGAACACCTCATCACACACACAGACACCACGCCCACTGCCGTGCCTCTGGTAGCTCTGATCATTCCAGTCCTAACCTGTCCCGTCGTGTTTTTTTAAAGGACTGCGCCGAAGTGCAAATCTCTGACCTACACAGAATGGATGTCACTGGATTTCTGTTTTCTGCTGAATAAAAACCGCGCGAGGAGTTTGTTTTAAAACTATGCAATAGACGAACTGATGCGTCTCATACAGGGCTCTCTCGTCCAGGCGTGTGAAGGTGATTTCGGAGAAGGATCCTCTTCTGAAAAGCTGGTTGATTTGGCCTGGCGGTGTGTGAAAGTCGGAGAACTCTCTGCAAAGCAGGGGAATTACTGGGTGACCGGAGCACCCAGGCGACCTGCAGCTTGATGTACAGTACAGTTATTACACAGGAGCGATCCGCTCTCCTGCCCCGCGTTGGACTTTCCCTATACCTTTCCTCCTTTACCCCAGGTTTACCCCCTTTTTCTCTCTATAATACAACGGGAAAAACCGAAACATCTGCTCTTTTTCGTTTGCCCCACGCCGCAGAAACCGAACCGGGAGAGTGCGTTTACAGTACTTTTTGGTTTCCTGTCTGAGGCTGGGTGTTTCTAAACCTACACGGCCTGTAAGAAGGCGTCCTGTTTTTTAAATGGCAACAGTAACAGTAAACGATCATATGAGCGCTTCTACAATTAAGGTACTGTATGCATTGGAAGTGCGAGGGTCTTAAATGCTTTACCGTGTTTCGAGGATAGGACAGCAGCGCAGTTGCACTGAAATGGTTGTACACCGTCACTAGACCGGGGCATTGGGACCCACACAGACCACAGGGTTAGCGCCCCCTGCTGGCCCTAATAACACCTCTTCCAGCAGCAACCTTAGTTTTTCACAGGAGTCTACCATGCAGCTTAGTGGCCAGGTTCACACCTGCTGAGCTTCAGCAGGTTGCTAGTTGTGAGCTGCAGGGTGATATACTGCTGGCTATAAATAGATATACTGATTTGGTACAGTATGTTCTCCCCTGCTTGTGTGGGTTTCCTCCCACAGCCCAAATACATGATTGTACTGTAGGTTAATTGGCTTCTGTAAGTCGGCCCTGGTGTCAGTGTGCTGGTGTGTGCCCTGCCTTGTGGCACTGCTGGCGGGTTTAGTCTGTGGCTCCCCTTCGACTCTGAATTGGATAAAGCAGTTAAAAGTGGGTCAAACACACCTGACACACTTGGCAAAGTCTTTTGTCTTCCTATGAAAGTATAATCAGGTGTGAGTGGTGAGTGGTGAATTTGGCCCACAGTGTATTATTATTGCTTGATTTGCAGAAATCTGTGAATGAGCTTTTGTAATAAAAGAGATCAAAAAAACATTTTTGGGGCCTCACCAATTCCAACATTCATTAATTTCAACCATAACTGAGTGCATGATGCATCACACACTTCAATGTACTGGTCCAGGTTCACTCCTGATTGTACTGTTTATTATAGTCACAGTAGTTATTATTATTGGTTATATTTTGCAATCTCCTGCTGGTATATATAGTAACAATTACCGTGTACTAACTACAAGTTAAAGGCACCTGCTAAATGAATGAGGTACTATTACCAAAAATAGCTGTTCTAATTCATTTGGCTTTGTATTGGTAATGAAGTGAGGATTTAGGTGACAATGCCCCCCCTCATGCTGAGACCTTGTGTACAGCACCCAGTCCAGAAGTGTGTAGAAAACACAGAGTGAAAGAGAAGAAAGGATTGAATGGGGGATCTATAGATGGTGGGCTTTAGTAAACAGTGAAAAGGACCCCACAGCTCTGAAGTTCCTGACATATTTTCAACAGTTTTGTCTTGGTCAGTGTTTGACTGAGATTTCTGCTGAAATGCAGTATGTGTCTTTTTGTACCTACAGTACTGTATGTGCGACAGTAGAGTTTTTTTCCCCCTATGAATACTGATGAATATGTAGAAACTGAGGTAGAACAACAAGGTCAATGTTGGACACATGAAGGGCCAGCTAATCATAATCCTGTGTTTTTAACCCCGCCACTGACACAGAGAAGTGGTTCTTTAAAATCAGGCGTTTGCATGACAAAGCCCTGCGCGTGGCCATCACACAGCTGGTTCTATAAAAGCCCAGAGATGGAGGCGCTGAGCAGTAAGCAGAGACCTGGCAGAGCTGCACCATGGGGAAGGTAAACGCAGAGATCCATCGTAGGCTTCACAAACTCAGGGCATACTTCTCTTTTTCAAGCCCCCGTTGCTTTATTTAGGTTTCAGCAAAGGTTTGCACTGTAAAGTACATTTCTGACTAACGCCGTCAGTAGTTACAGAATGACTGACAAAATAATTGCACTTGCTCATTTCAGATCATCTTCTACGAGGACAGGAACTTCGGGGGGCGCAACTATGAGTGCAGCAGCGACTGCGCCGACCTGCACTCCTACTTCAGCCGCTGCAACTCCATGAGAGTGGAGAGCGGCTGCTGGGTTCTGTACGAGCGCCCCAACTACATGGGCTACCAGTACTTCCTGCGCAGGGGCGAGTATCCCGACTACCAGCGCTGGATGGGCTACAACGACTGCATCAGGTCCTGCCGCTTCATTCCTCATGTAAGTTCTTTTTCCTTCTTGTCTCTAGAAGGGAACTGCTTTCCCAGTGGACACTGTGCTTTCTGCGCACGTGGAACTCTGTGAGCTCATTGTGTTGTAAGTGGGAGATCCAGTGGTGCTGTGAACTGCCTGAATGCTTTGATTTGCCCGATTGCTTCGTATTGTGCTGAATCTGAAATGGGAGTTCTGCAGTCCACTAGGTATGTTCATCAGTGCTGCAGAAGGGTTAGAATTACAGCCTTCTTGTTGCAATCATTCCTTTAGCCTGTCTAGGGCTAAACTGAGGGCAAAACCCGTAGAGCAAATGATATTGAACAGTGCTCTTAAAGAAGATAAAAGTTGTGGATTGATGTTCTCCTGGTGTGTATGACCACAGACTCACTAATAGCAGAAACTGTGGATCACTGCATCACATGAACAGATGCAAAGTCAGAGAAAGAGACAGATGAAGAAATACAATGAGGGACAGAACACAAAAGCAGTTACTATGCACTGAAAAAGACCCAGTTTATTATGTCAATATTAGCAAATAAATTTCACTACATGTAGAATAAAACCATGAGCTTGTCTAGAAGAAGCGACCCAGTCATGTTATTGAAGCTGGTACACTGGCTGCTTTCAAGAAATGGCTGGATAAGATCTTTGAGCAACCAAACAGATGTTCCAGATCCAGATGTTCCAGGGCTGCATAGCGTCATCTCTTCTGCAACCTGTCTTCTGTTCTTCTGAGTTCAATTTGTGAACTGAGACGATCCTGTGCTACGTATTCACATTTCATAGAGCTAAGCAAACCAAGCAAACAGAAGCAGCTCTTGTCTGCACCTATGAAATAAGTATAGCACATTGGTTGCTGAAAATAATTTCATGTTACCGTGCTCATTTCATTCTGAATGCCTGATGCATGCTTCTAATTCATGCAAATTTTGCCTGAATGAAAATCCGATTTACCTGTAATTTATTTCTAACTGCTTACAGTACCAAGGCTCCTACAGGATGAGGATCTACGAGAGAGAAGGCTTCGGAGGCCAGATGATGGAGTTCATGGATGACTGTCCCAATGTCTACGACCGCTTCCGTTACAATGACATCCACTCCTGCAATGTGATGGAGGGCTACTGGCTCTTCTACGAGCAGCCCAACTACAGAGGCAGGCAGTACTTCATGAGGCCCGGAGAGTACAGGAGGTTCAGCGACTGGGGAGGCATGAGCCCCAGGATCGGCTCCTTCCGGCGCATCACTGACTTCAACTAGCACGGGAACCTTACTGTAACAGACTTTTTAATAAACCACGTAAAATCTAAAACACTGAATTGTTTCCTTTGCTTCTTTAAAATAAAAAACATGAACTATTCCAATCATTCCAAAAATTACCTACCTTGCTGTTCCCTCATTTCACACGACTGAAGCAGCTGTAGGTTGCAACCCTCCAGCCACAGGTGCAGATCCTTAGCCACAGTGTGTCACGTGCATAAACCCCTCCTCTTAAGGACACTCCAGCCCTTCCTTGTTTTCCACTCATCTCCCGCCCTGCTCCCTGTTTTCAGTTCTCCTTAAAAGCCAGGCGCTCACTTTATTCCGGGCTCTGCTCTGGTTTTCGTAGCAGGCGAGTCCGGGACCTGGAAGCGCCCGGTCCCAGTTCCCGTTTTTAAATCTTGTTTGTCTTGGATGGACTGCCCGGTTTTGGACTTTTTCAGGATTTCTTTTCAGGATTGTTTGCCTCGGCCACACCCCCCCCCGTACACCAGCACACCATGGACATGCCCCCTGTTTCCATTCCCGACTCCCGCATGCCTTTTTCCCCGTGTTTTCTCACTTTACCCTGGATTGTGTCGTCCACATAGGGTACGGAAAGAACTCTTCCGTTACACAGTGCCACCGCTCTGCCCCTTTATGTGGTGTGAAGTCAGCACTAGAGCTGACTTGTGACTGCTGGGCGGCTCTTACCCACAGACCTCAACCCTACACATTTTTTGTGGTGTTGTGCACCATCATAGATCTGCTGAACAATTAAATAATAATTTTATGTGATAGCATAATGTACAAAACTGACCAGAAAAGAGTTGATTTGAGCTTTATGTGGATGTAAAAAGTATTTTTAATAGCTGTAAAATTTTGTGACACTGGTAAAAGGGCATGGAACTAAAGAAATGTGCTTAATGGTGTACATCTCATTTTTCCATTTTGCTGTCAATCAATTTACCCTCGTGAATCAGATATAAGGAAAACAGACAGGCACCTGTAGTGGACTCATGGGACACACCAAAACATGACAGGATAATGAAGAAATCTTTGTTGAATAAAAGTTTTTTCCATGTTACAACTAAGGCACATTGCAGTGATTTAAAAGTCTCTGATCACGTCTGAAATGCCAAAATACTGCTCAGTCATATTTTGCCTGACAACCAGAAGCAGCATGAATGTGCCTCCTTGTGTTTCCAGCGCTCTGCCCTGTGGAGACAGGTTTGAGTTACGTGGTTTCGCTTTTTCAAGTGTAGAGCTACTATGACAGAACTATATGTAAATTATGTGAGGTTTCTGTTAGTTTACTTGTGTGACCAGTATTTTCATCTTTTGCTCACAATAATGAGACACCAGTGCAGAGAGGTGTCTAGTTATTAGCTCATTTCAAGTAGCTTTGCCAATTTTATAACAATTTAAGAACAGCTTCCAATGAAAGGAGACCATGTAGATAATTTGATAATTAGTAGATAATTGGTTCAAGGATTTCATTCAGCCATTTCTTAAAAGACGCCAGGCTATCAGCTTTGATAGCTTTGATAGCCTGCCTGAGCAGCTTGTTGTGGAACTACCCCACCCTTTGTGTTAAGATGTGCCTTCTGTTCCCAGTTTTCAATGCTCTTTCACAATAACCTCATACATTTCCACCAGTACGTACTGTATGCTGTGCATGGTGGCAGAGTGGCATGGTGGTTAACATTTCCCCCTCACACCCCCAGGGCTCTGAGTTAGATTCTGAACTGGAGGGCCTGTCTATGTGTAGTTCGCATTTTTTTCATGGGGCTCATGTGAATTTCTACTGGGAGGTCTGGTTTCCTCCCACCTTAAAGGATTCTTACTTGTGCAGATTGTTTCCAGAGATAAGAGTTCAACTTGCTGAATATTGTGTTGTTTATTAGCTAGCTAGTGCAAGAAGGAGACCCTTTCAATTACAGATGTCTTATGTGGAGGAGGGAATGGAAAATAAATTTGGTACATTGCATTGCCCACAGTGCACTTGATATAAACACATAGTGTATCTTAGCTCTTATATAGTAACACCTACTGTATATCATGAATTTATTTTCTGTGTGGTCTATCTGTGTGTTTCTGTTGTTTAGCTCTGGTGCACCAGGACACAGGCCACTATAGACACGGACAATAGACAAGCGACATCTGCAGACACGCCCAGATGTACACTTTCTATCCTCTGTGCATGCCACTGACCTCTCGCTTCATTTCTGCCTATACAAACTTGCTGAGTTTCAAGCCGAAGCCCCCGCCGGGATTAACATTCTGCATTGTGGTGTTATCTGTCTATACCATGAGGGATAAAGCATGTGTGCTGCTGACTGGAAAAAGCATTGAGCCTGACAAACAATAGTTACTGCACTGTAAAGCTTTTGGTATGTATATAAAGACCCGCTCTGGGGTTTGATGGCACCTGAGCAGTCTACTCCAGCCATGGCTAAGGTACAGTGCCGTTAAAATGTTGATAATGGCTATTTACATGACTCATACTATTTCTTCTACTTGCAGTAGTTATCACTGCATGTATTTCTGCATGTAATAATGTAGTTCTATGTATTATTGTAGTTCTAGGAATTGCCAAAGGGGCTAGATGGCCCCCTTCTTGTTTGTAACTGTTCTCGTGTTCTAGTGTAAACAAGAAATATTGTTTTCCCTTTCTGCAGATTTTCTTCTACGAGGACAGGAACTTCGGGGGGCGCTCCTATGAGTGCAGCAGCGACTGCGCTGATCTGAACTCCTACTTCAGCCGCTGCAACTCCATCCGAGTGGAGAGCGGCTGCTGGGTTCTGTACGAGCGCCCCAACTACATGGGCTACCAGTACGTCCTGAACAGAGGAGAGTACCCCGACTACCAGCGCTGGATGGGCTTTAATGACTGCATCAGGTCCTGCCGTGTCTTCCCACACGTAAGTTAAAAATAAGTGCATGCTTTTGCATTTGAAACACTAAGAAATAGAATGTGCAAAATGCAAGAAATTAATTGCAACACACCACACTCTAAGTAAACATGTAAGTATACCAAATCTAAGTATACAACAGGTTGTTCTGCTTTCACTTTAGTATGCTTTATTAAAAATTGTAATAAACAGTAAATGTTTTCTTAAAATAATGTGCTTTTAACACTTGAAATACAGCTAAAATAATTATACAATTTACATTTAGTTCATTTAGCCTGCAAAAAAGGATGAAAAAGCATTTTATAGATTTACATAATGCTGCAGAATGTATGAAGTTATTGTTGGTGCTACTCTTTCACCAAGAAAAATGCTTATATAAAACATAAGGAAACTTTTGCTTCTGTAAATTAACTGTCATCAGTTAATTCATCAGGACTCTTTGTAAACACTTTCATGTAAAAAAAAATGGAACATAGAAAATATAATGATTACAAAGCCAATTTCTGTGTATAGGAGGATAAAGTAAAATCAGAATGATTTTAGAAATTCTTTTAGAAAAGTCTGAAATGTAATAGTCTCTTTGTGTAGGAAATTTTATTTATTTTTTAATTATTAAATATTTTTAATATAAATCACTCTCACATTCCAAACCCAATAGCCGGCAATCTGTGGGTGGTTTCAGAACTTAAAACTAGATGACTATTTCTTGGAGGTTTTTGAGCTGTTCAAATCAAATTCTTTGAATAAACTTTATCAGAAAACCTGCTCATATAAAACAAAATAAAAAAGTAAACCTAATATCTAATATTCCATGCATTGTCATCATCACATCATCATTTCACTTTCAACAGCTGCTTAGACGGTTCAGGTCCATGCATTTTGTTTTTATTCTGCAATGGGTGCCTTACACCTTTTTTTCTCCTCTGGTTTGCCAACACAGTACAGTGGCTCCTACAGGATGAGGATCTATGAGAGGAGTGACTTTGGGGGTCAGATGATGGAGTTCACCGACGACTGCGAGTCGGTCCACGACCGCTTCCGTTTCCGTGACATCCACTCCTGCAATGTGATGGACGGCTACTGGACCTTCTACGAGCATCCCAACTACAGAGGCAGGCAGTACTTCATGAGGCCCGGAGAGTACAGGAAGTTCAGCGACTGGGGCGCCAGTTGTGCTACTATTGGCTCATTCAGGAGAGTGATGGACTTTTAAAGTTCTGATCTTCCTTATCCTACTGCAATCTGAAACTACAATAAACAATTGAAATACCTCATGCAGTTCGGACCTGTCTTTTAGTGTATTGGTGTATCAATACTCAACTGATAACGCTTTTTACAGAGAAATTGGATATCTTTATTTTCTCTTGAGTTAGCGCTTGAAGCTTGGATGGGGTGACAGAGTTCTATTGGAAGAAAAAAACATCATTGCTGTGCCAATAAATGTCAGATGATAATCTCTTTTAGTGTAGGAATACAAACAACCCAGATCATAACTAATCCAGGTGTAGACACTTGAGGGCTTGTGATGTAAAAAGAGTGGGCTGGCTCCACAATGCATGTTTTGGAGGAAGGTACACACAAGTCCTCACCTCCCCATTGCCAGGATGAGAGTCTTAGTGATGACCTGAACTGAGTGATAGCTCGTGAACCAACTTGAGCTTTTAGAAAGAAAACCAAGGGAGGTCATAAAGAGACAATTTTATGGGAGAGCCCAATAGGTTACCAATGCTGTTGTTTTGTTTTCTAACTGTGATTTCAAATCTCCGTCATTGGAACACAAATGGTGAACACAGGGTAACCACAGCTGGTGATAATGTGCCAAATCAGAGTCTTACAGGCACCCTCATAAAGTCAGAGGTGACGTATGGTCAGCAATCCCAGCATTCACCAGTCAGTTCTGCTCCTGCAGATTGGCCTGTTTCTCACATCCATTCACACCTTCTTGATTTTATGAACTTGGATTGGAATCTGGTTTTCGAGCATGGCCCTCTCCTTTGTAACTGTGATTACGTCATCTAGAACTTTCAGCTCAAGTTCCATGCCAGACATAAAAAGCTCTGTCTACGGTGTTGTGAATACACTAGGCACGAGAAATCCAACATGCAGGGTCTTTGAATTATATTACAAATCAAAACTATTAAAGAAGGGAGAGACTCTCTCCCGCTGGACTGAACCTGTCTTTACCTAATATTAATTTCTCTTCAGTCCAGTGAAGTGTGCAGATCTGTGATAGAATAGCTCATGAGGCTCATGTCCTAGTTGCATACTTCACAGTGGTCACATGGCATCAACAGAAACAAAACTGCTTCTTCCATTTTTCCCATAGACTTTTTTCAAGGGGTTCCCCTGGGATCTATGTGGGGTCCAAAGCTGCATACTCTCTGGCATATTGTCTTTTTATATGAGAGAACTTTTGTTTTTAGAAAAAAAATAATTGCTTAATTAACCTATTTTAGATTTTTACAATGCTAAATAATACATGAATCATTTCATATATATATAGTATTTTCAATAGTGTTTCTTGTTATGCAAATATGTCATGGTGAACCACCTTATGATAGAATAACAAATTCATACTTAGTCTTTTCTACTGTCTGAAATACTGCTTTTTACATATAATTTAAATTTGGTCTTGCATTAAGTAATTTAGAACAAAAGTATATGCCACAGCATAACCAGGGAAACTGAGAATCCACATTTTTAAGAGCACGAACACAAACTGTAAAAGGCTTGTACCAATTTTGCTCAACTTGTTGATGGCAAGTTAACTAAATTCCAGCCCTGATGCTCTCCCACTGTGTGGACTGGAGCTCACATTTGTGCTTTTAAGTATCAGGTGTATGAGAACAAGACGTATGAATCGGTCAATTACAAATTTTGGTTGTTCTGTTGGGTATAACTAGGGATTAACCTTAAGCAGTATAATTATAATCACTTGCATTTGTGTAGTGCTATTCGTCCTGAAAGATCCCAATGCCTATTAATGCCTCCAGTCTTTTGAAAACAGTGCCATGGGAACTACTTTAATGTCCAAGAAGGTTTATGGTCTCATTCAGAGCATAGCATCTCTTGCGGCACAATGTTCTGGTCCAGAGGGAAGAGAGTCACCAACGCAGAATGAAATGGACTCATTCAAGCATTTTCTTTCTACTTTGATTCTTGTGCTGATCGGGTGAATTTACTTGATATATTTTATGGTGCTCATCTTAAATGTGTTTTTCCTTCATTGCAAAGTAGTGCAAATCAGTCGGAGTAATTGCAGCACAATTCAGCTGGATCTGAGCAGAGCTCCCCAGACCTCTTTAACTGGCCTCGGCACTAACCCGGATTGACATCCTTCTGTCTGTCCTTCAGACAGCAAGGCCGTCTCCCAGGCTTGTTTGAAATCTCCCGGTAGAAGAGGCATCTTCCCGAAACTCCTGTCCAATTCCATTCATTCAGGCCCTCAGGTGTGCCTCTTAGCCTTTTGTTTGGAGAAGGCTACCGCTTAATCTCCAGTGCTAATAGGGACAACGACATCCTTGAGCTGAATGTTGGTGAATGCTTAAAATACCTGGTGAGATAAGTTTGGCTTAACCCACTTGGTTAATGGATGGCTTCCTGGCCACAGGACGAAGAGGCTTGAGCCCCTCTCAGTCCGAGTGACCAAGGGGCAGCTGCAAGGTGGAGATGGGGCGGAGGAGGGATACAGCAGACGAATGTGAGGGCAGGCGTCTGAGTTCAGTTTATGAAGCTAGTCTGATGATGATGGTGACTAGGTGCAGCTGTGTGAGAACGACTTGCTATTGTTATCCATCCCAAACGTCCATTTACAGTACATCCCACAGTCTGTTTTGACCCGTGATCCGGTATTGTGATCGCAGAGCTGTGGTAATGTTGAACAAAAGGAGTGGAAAACAAATCTCAACTTCTCTTCTGACTGACATGCTTTCCATCCCTCTGATAGTCACCGTGGTTCTTCCTGAAAAGAAGGGACCGCAGTGACTATCACCGCTGGCTGGGTGTCAGTCTCTGCTCTGCTGTCTTCTCTGAGCATTCCTATTCGTGAACATTCCCTCTTGAGGGAAGTCAAAACCAACCACCGCTACTTTTCAAAACCTACATAATAAGAGGCAGTGCATGAAGGATTTAGTGACCTCCTGGGAGAGCTCCCCATCTGGACACATAAGACTGGTCCAGAGCGGCTCAGCGTTTATGTTTTTTTAGATTTCATTGCACAATCTGCTTTCCCCATGGGGAGAAAAAACAACAGCTAGGCAATGAGAATGGGAAATGGAAAGGGAGACCAATGCAGGCTTTCTTTGGAGCTCTGTATATGCATGTGTTTGGACTGCAGGTGAGCTGAACACTGAATTCTCACACTTTCTGTGATACAACAGGTTAAATGTAAAAGAGATGATCTATGGCATTCAGTTTCTATTGTGCTGAGGATGCCTGTAAACTATACTAGTCTTTTCCTTTGCTCCTGTATGTTGAAACCCCAAAACACTAATTATATCTGCTGTTTTGCAACAGCAAATCCATATTTCAGAACCAATATTGTTGTGTTCCAACAAAAAGGTAAACATGTGCTTCTGCCCTGACCGACGCCTCTGTGCAAATTTGAATAACAATGCAGTTGTTTGTCAGGAGTTGTTATAAAAAGCTCTGAAACCTTAAGGCCAATGCATGTGGGCACTCACCAACTCTCACCATGGGAAAGGCAGGGCCTCTTTTAAATTAACTTCAGTTCATATTGGGTTCAGTTTTGTCCAGGATTGTTTAACCAGAAGTAGTTTCACTTTTTCCCTTCCTTTCGAGCTCATAGCCTGGATGCTAATGTATCGCTGTTTGTTATCGCCCGACAGGTCATCTTCTACGAGGACAGGAACTTCGGGGGGCGCTCCTATGAGTGCAGCAGCGACTGCGCTGACATGCACTCCTACTTCAGCCGCTGCAACTCCATCCGAGTGGAGAGCGGCTGCTGGATGGTGTACGAGCGCCCCAACTACATGGGCTACCAGTACTTCCTGCGCAGGGGCGAGTATCCCGACTACCAGCGCTGGATGGGCTACAACAGTTGCATCAGGTCCTGCCGCATGGTGCCAATGGTGAGTTGGGACTTGTGTGTCGCTGTCACTCCAGTGCTCTTGATCTGAAGCACAGCTGGTGGTGTAGGCGCTTGTGCGTTACCTGAAATAAGCACATCCAGTTATTTTCTCATCTAGAGCACACTAGGTGGTTTGTGGGGATGACGTTGCTCAAGGGCGCAGATACAGCGTCCCACCTGGGATCAGAACCCATGACCTTCTGCTGGGGAATCTGGAATCCAGACCATTATACCACAGCCCTTGCTAAATAATACAGCATCCCTAACGTAGACCAAATATAATTATTTTTACTGCAAAGATTCTGTGAAGGGATACATGATGCACTCTGAAACTAAAAATTATTTTCTGATTCTGAATCTGACCTTTTGGTGTCTGTTAAAGTATGGAAAGCGGAAAATTCTAATTTGCATTTTGATTAATGGTGGTTAAACATTTAACAGAGAGCTTTTAAATGTTTTCATTTGATACATTTTTAGTGTTAAATTGGCTCTGTCTTTTCAAATTCACATTCATATTCAAAGAGCCTTATCTTCTTTATTTCCTTTATCTGCTGGACTGATGAAATACTGTGATGCCAAAGCAATAACAATTGACATTTAAAAAAAAGAATAACAATATTAATATAAGATATGAACAATAAAGATATATATATATAATTAGATATTTCCATAATAAAAATACATTATTATTTCCCTCCTTAGGCTCTGATAGGAGATTATATACTCGGGTGCAAGTTTATTCCCTTTGCTCTCCCAGTAGGATTGGAGCTATTATGACTATGGCATTTGTGGAAATTCTGGGATTAGATTTATTATTTCAGGGAAGAATGTTAGTCTAATTCCAGAGTATTTTTTGCAGCGTAACATAAAGTGCATCTCTGTCTCTGTGCTTCTCCCTGCTGTCAGTGGGAGCACAGGCAGTCCACTCAGGACAGTCAGGTCTGTCTGTGGCCAGTGTCTACGGTCAAGCTGTGGTCACTGAGCCTGTCCACTCAGGACAGTCAGGTCTGTCTGTGGCCAGTGTCTATGGTCAAGCTGTGGTCAATGAGCCTGTCCACTCAGGACAGTCAGGTCTGTCTGTGGCCAGAGTCTATGGTCAAGCTGTGGTCACTGAGCCTGTCCACTCAGGACAGTCAGGTCTGTTTGTGCTGCCCTGTGTGTATGGTCAGGCTGTGAGAATTAGTTCAACTCATCCATTGCAGTGCTTCTTACTTACATTTTTGTTCCAATACCTTCTCGCAACAGTACAGGGGATTGTACAGAATGAAGATCTATGAGAAAGCAGACTTTGCCGGACACATGATGGAGTTCCTGGATGACTGCCCCTGCGTGTCGGATCGTTTCCATCATCGGCACATTTCTTCCTGCAATGTGATGAACGGCTACTGGATTTTCTACGAATATCCCAATTACAGGGGCCGGCAGTACTACCTGAGACCGGGGGAGTACCGGAGATACCGCGACTGGTGTGCGACATGTGCCACAGTCGGCTCTTTCAGACGTGTCATTGACTATTAACGAGCACAGCTCCAGTACGTGTTTTGTAAATAACGTGCCATTAAAGTTGTTGAATGCTGAAGTGTTGCATGTTGCATTTTTAACCAGGGTCTTAAGACTGAACATAAGGCAGCTCAGAATTATTTTCTTAATTTAAATGCACATAAAGGTTCAGATAAATCTACATTCCAGTTTTTTGTTAAGATCCTAAAGAGTTTGATAGAGAGACTGAGTATGTGTGAAGTATTTAATATGTCTCGCACTCTAACTGTGAGAATAGGCTGCCCAGACCCCCTCACTACTGCGAGGAATGAGATAAATCATTCGCCTGATGAAGACCTGGGTTATAAACACCTCAATTAATGACACCTCATTTATGTGATGTCTAACTCGGAGACTGGGATTAGACATTAATTAATCACCAAGTCCAGTGTGGTGTTTACTCTAAATGTGTTAAATGCTAATTCAAAAGTGTTTGAAATTAATGTATGTAACAATTTACATTTTGAAGACCTTAAAATAAGAAGTAAAGTAATATAGTAATAAAGTAATTTAGTAATACAATAACTCAATAATACAATAATACAGTATGCAGTAATTAGTAATCCAGTAATGCAGTAACACAATAATACTGTAATGCAGTAATTTAGTTAATACAGTAATGTAGTAATTTAGTAACAGTAATGCAGTAACACAATAAATGGTAATGCAGTAATTTAGTAATACAGTAATACAGTTACACAGTAACATAGTACTACAGGATTTTTCCCTGACCTCTTCTCATTGAGTCCTGTTCTGATCTTGAGAATCTTTCTTTGGAAGTTGATTTCTCTGTCTGCTTTACACTACAAAACCCTCACTTCTGACTCCAGTCTTAATGTTCCCATACCAAACCTGACAAAAAATGGCTATTTTTAAGCGCAGTACTAACATTGCGGTGAAACATTTCACTGTCATTATTTGTTAAACAAACTTATCTTGTAAACATCTCAAGAGCAACACGGCAGATGTCCTCCTGAAATCCAGCGACCCCAGTGAGATACAAGTAGGCCTTGAGATGCGGTCGCTCTGCAAGAACTATGCAATGCAATGTGTCTTTACTCACTTGTGCTTCAAACATTTTCACTGACAAGATGAAAATCGTTTTGACTCACAAACCTGGGCACTGTGTGTGTGCAAGGGCCTGCTCCCCTTGCCCTGAGCCCCGAAACGCTAACGCGTGCGCCGCTAACGAGGGGCTTGTCAGTGTGAACTGTGCCCACAGTCAGTTCAGCAGCGTACGGCGGATCCTGCCTACCCCAGAAACAAAAATTAAAGCTTTGATAAGCTCTTTATATTGAAAAAGAAGATCATGTGGTGGAACAAAAGTGCTTGTTACTGATACATTTCATGGTTGATCTAGCAGATCTGACACAATTAAACCCACTGTAAATAAAGCCCATAGGTGTTAACTGTCAGCAGCCGCGCGATTAGCATATCAATGCCTGAGGCCTCAGCAATCTGTTATAAATTGAGATTCGTTAGTCATTGTTACTGAGCTCGATCTGCAAGGCTATCACTCAGCATGGGGAAGGTAATTACATGACACTTTCTGACAGATACAAATTAAACACAAAATTAGCGCAAAGCAAGTCTCAGCTTCTACGGGGCTTGGACTGGGTTAATCTGTGGTGTGCTGTATTGCTACAGATCATCTTCTACGAGGACAGGAACTTCGGGGGGCGCTCCTATGAGTGCAGCAGCGACTGCGCTGACCTGCACTCCTACTTCAGCCGCTGCAACTCCATCCGAGTGGAGAGCGGCTGCTGGATGGTGTACGAGCGCCCCAACTACATGGGCTACCAGTACTTCCTGCGCAGGGGCGAGTATCCCGACTACCAGCGCTGGATGGGCTTCAACGACTGCATCAGGTCCTGTCGCATGATTCCACAGGCAAGTGTTTAGCCCTAACAATGTACCAGCGCAAACAGTAGCTCCTAACCTGCAGGCTTCTAGGACACTGGGGAGTCTAGATCAGCTCTCACCCAAGGAAAATCTTATCTCTGTAAAAGGTTTATGCTGCTGTCTAACGTTGCTTTTACTGTATAGTCAATTTTGTCTTGCAGATTGTTAAAAACTGTTTCTTCTGTCTAACTCCTCTTTTTTCAAAGGAGATCTTTATGTTGCCTGCGTTCTAAGCTACAGTACATAGTTTTCCTTGTCAGTCAACATCTACCACATTTTCCAAAATATTTTCTGAACCCTAAAGAGCTCGACGTACAGGCTCTTCACCAAACCCTCTTTCCACACGTGACTCATAGTTTCCATGAAATGCCACCTGCACTCCTCTGTTTAAGTTTTTCATCTTGACTGCAGAAAAGAGCAAACAAATAAAATAGCAAATACATTACTTATTAGCTATTAATATACAGTCTTTATTTTTCTAATTTGAATAGCCAGATTTGCATACAGTACATACGGTATAATACAGGAGGGATACACCCATAATAAACACTGAAAACTGGGGTCCTCAGCTCCTCTTCTAGG
Organism: Lepisosteus platostomus; assembly: GCF_059453375.1. NCBI lineage: Eukaryota > Metazoa > Chordata > Actinopteri > Semionotiformes > Lepisosteidae > Lepisosteus > Lepisosteus platostomus. Next base: position 35,110,973 of record NC_142624.1, read on the forward strand.
CGGCCAGTGCTCTGCCAGTTTTAAACCATGATCTTCTTCAGTTATGTCAGATAGAGCTCAGGTGGCAGGAGAACTGGCAGACTCTGCTGCCCCCGACGTGGATCTGAGGTCCCGCCTCTGCGATGTAGCCAGAACGTGTTCGGGTCGCTGCAGTAAGCCAGTCGTTTCATTGTCCCACACAGTACCGAGGGCACTACCGGATGAGGATGTACGAGAGACCTGAGTTTGCCGGCCAGATGATGGAGTTCACCGACGACTGCCCCTCCGTCAGAGACCGCTTCCCGAGCAGCGACATCCACTCCTGCAATGTGATGGAGGGCTACTGGCTCTTCTATGAGCAGCCCAGCTACAGGGGCAGGCAGTTCTTCCTGAGGCCTGGAGAGTACAGGAGGTTCAGCGACTGGGGGAGCGACAAGCCCGCTGTGGGGTCCATAAGGTGCATCCGGGATATCTGCTAGATTCCGGACTCCAGGAACTTCCAGACCAGCCAATGAATAAATCGTTTAGCCACTCACCCGATCAATAAAATGTTAAACCATGTTCATGTTCTGCTTCTTATCGTAATTTTTCTTTCATTTTTACTTTCCTAGTTCCCTAGGTTCCAATGCAAACATGTTGCAAGGCACTCACATACTGTACAGCGGGGGCAGAAATTATACACCGCAAGACTGGGAGACATACAGAGTCTGAAATCTGAAAGAAATAGTTCTCCATTAATTTGAAATGAGCGTATTATAAACTAGGGTTGGCTGAGCGTCGGGGCTGCGCAGCCGGAGCGAAGCCAGCCAGCTGTTGTCAGCTGAGCTCCGGACACGGAACTGGAACTGGAGCTGTACTGAAGGTCTGGAGACTGGAGCTCAGCTCTGTGAATGAATGACTTGATCCAAAATCCAAACCGGAGTCAGAACAGTTCCAAAGCCGGGAGCAGGAACAGCTCTGGAGTCAGGCTGGAGCTGGGGATCCTGATCAGCCCCTAATCAGCTCTGGAGTCAGGCTGGAGCTGGGGATCCTGATCAGCCCCTAATCAGCTCTGGAGTCAGGCTGGAGCTGGGGATCCTGATCAGCCCCTAATCAGCTCTGGAGTCAGGCTGGAGCTGGGGATCCTGATCAGCCCTTAATCAGCTCTGGAGTCAGGCTGGAGCTGGGGATCCTGATCAGGCTGGAGCCTGTGCTGACCTACTGGTGCTGCGCTGAAGCTGGAGCCAGTAAATCCAGAGCAATGCCTAGGCTATTATAAACACTGGTGAAAACACACTCTGTAGGTCAGATACTTTAAATTTGCCAAGTGCCACAGACACAAGCTGAGGTGACACTGTGAAACAGCCATGAGACTTAAAAAAATAACCGATTAATGAAATTGCCAGATCTCAGGTTTTAATGGGATATCATTCTGTTCCCAACCTTCCTGTCACATTTCAGTTCCCGAAATATGACAGTCTTCACAAATTGCATCTTCTTTGTTTGCATCAACAAGGTTTTGATTCATTCTTAATTCTTGATTAAAATACTACCTCTATGGCCAAATTAACTTGTCAAACATACTTCTGAGGACAAATTTTTAAGAACAGGAAGAAAAATTGTTTTCTTATTTTAAGGATATAAAATCCAAATTATGTACTGGTCACTATGGGTATTCTTAAGACTGCAGAAAACTGAAGCTTCATTGGGCTGATTGTTTTGAGCAGCAGGTGGCGCTGTGGAGATTCTCTGTTGTGCAACTGAGCTGGTGTGGAACGCATAGGGCTCAAGGAGGTACTATAGCCAGGATGGAATGAGAGCTAATCACAGGGCTCGCACACACACTCACAAGCACACCCACACAAGCACGCACACACAGCCATGCACATACTGTACACAAGCTGACACACTCACAAGCACACACAAGCATACAAGCGCACACACACACAGCCATGCACATATTGTACACAAGCTGACACACTCACAAGCACACACAAGCATACAAGCGCACAAACACAAGCGCGCACACACAGAAGCACACAAACAAGCAGACACGAGCAGGCACCTGTACAAAACCCATGTGTACGTATGGGTGGGGAAACATGTAAAACCCTCACAGAACGATCCCTCAGTAAGCTCAAAATGAAGACCCAAGAACTGTGGCACCACAACTTTGTCCTTCTTCCAGGTCATTGAATAAAAATGTATGATGCACAACTGGTTATACTGTAACAAGCAACTTGATTTTATGCTTTCTTTATATTTGTGTAAAAAGTGATTTTTTTGTTAGCCACTTTCAAAGCTTTTTATTTTTTACATTTGTTATTATGTAAATATATCATGTGGGTGCATGTTTACATTATTCGCTCTGTTAGCATTGAACACCTGGCATTTAATTCCCATTTCAGTCTCTTTTCTGACAGGACCAGTACTAATCCAAGTGGGCTGATCTAAAATAAATTGCTAGGCTCCACTTCACCTTATTTGTGTTTATCATATTTGAGTAAAGAATGCAAGATTCAACAATGTGCCTTTACATACCATCAAAGACACAACAAAGACACAACAGGGTGCTCTTGTGAGACCTGTAAATAACTTGAAAGTGCAGTTTGAAGGCTGTGTCTAAACTAACAAGTAAAAGTGATTGATGTAAAAAATGTACTTGAGTGTTGAAGTATATATTTTTATTAAAACTCAGAGATCTGAAAGACAGCAACTAAATGTTTCGTTGACTTAAAAAAAAAGTCGTTGTACAGTACGATGTCAGTCAAAGTCCTTAACAGTTAATTTAGAGCATCCTTTCCTTAGAAAGTACTCCCCATTAATAAACAGGATTTACTGGCACTGTAGTTCCAGCAGACTGTTCGCCTAAATCTTATTGTCATACATACTGTAGGAAACAAGGAAACAACAGTTGACTTTAGCTATAGTGCTGTATACAGTATGTGGTTTAAATATGAATTCTAAAAGTATCTAAAAAAAGATTAACAAAGATGTAACAATACATTTGGGGTTAAATACTTCAGTAATGTTATAAGACTACATTGTCATTGAATCAATGAAACATTGATTTGATCTATATGAGAATAATCTATTGAAGGTTTTAAAAAATTCTAATTGAATTTTTTTGTCTAATTTAAAGTGCTATCCACTTAAAATTAAACAAATTTAATCAGATTCCATCAGCAACGTTTAATGTTTTTTTATCTTTAACAGACTATCATTGTTTAAGGATTAATTATTTGAAAGAACCTAAGCTACAGTACATGACAACAGTCTCCTGATGTAATAACAACTTTGGCTAAAAACATGACCTTTGTTTCAAACAGCAAGATAGGCTAAATGGCACATTTTCACTACTTCCAGAATCTTTTCTGGGTGATAATTGTGAAAGCAATGTTCCAGCAACTTTCTGAACTTCATGCTCATCAAACGTCATGCTTATTCTTAGACAAACTGGCACAGGAACCATGCCAAACATGTATGGATAGAAACCATTGTTTAATCATAATGGAGCTGTACAGCAAACCACATGCTGCTAATTCATCGGCTTCATATATTTGAAGAACACAAAAACCCACTCTGTATTTTTCTATAAAAGTTTGGTAAATATAATCTTATATTTGCTCTAAAGCAACAAAATGGGAAAGGTAAGATCTCTGGCTGTATACTGGTGAATGACATACAGTATGCTGATTCCTCTTCTCTTTTTTAGTTTAGAGTTTAATGATCAACTCTTATCTTTTTTTCAAGTTTCTATGCATAAATAAAGCACTTTTGGCCAACAAGGAAGATTATCACCATGAAGTGAGCAGTTTAATAAATTTGTTTTACACTGCATAATTTATGCACAATCATATTTCCTCTGGAAATGCTCATTACAAAATGCTAAAAAACATTTCCACCATTACTTTTGCTCATCTTTGTTTCAGTCTTAATGATGGTTATATATTCTCAATAGAAAAAAGGTTTTCCTGTTTAGGTTTAGACAATAGGTTGCATTCTAACATCATACAATGGTAATTCACACTGTACAGACAGCAATTGTAGGCCAGTTTGAGTTAAAGCAATGAAATAGTGCAGCTGACCAAGCAGAAGTGGACAGCATTCACGTGCCCTTCTGCTGGGTATAAATAGGAGCAGGAGTGTAGATCACAGACAGCATCTGCTCACCAACCATCACCATGAGGAAGGTACAGAGCCTCTGTGTTTACAGATTGTAGTTTCAGAGATGAACAGTAGTTGGAAAAGCACAGTAGAGTAACACTGATGTTTTGTCCTTTTGCAGATCATCTTCTACGAGGACAGGAACTTCGGGGGGCGCTCCTATGAGTGCAGCAGCGACTGCGCCGACATGCACTCCTACTTCAGCCGCTGCAACTCCATCCGAGTGGAGAGCGGCTGCTGGATGGTGTACGAGCGCCCCAACTACATGGGCTACCAGTACTTCCTGCGCAGGGGCGAGTATCCCGACTACCAGCGCTGGATGGGCTTCAACGACTCCATCAGGTCCTGCAGGATGATCCCTCATGTAAGATTATGAGACTTGCTCTGATCAGTTTTTATTAGGATGCTATTTAAGGTTAATTGAGTGCACATGTTAATTCAGATAATTAAATTAGCTTTTCTATTCCATGCATTTCACATTTGAAAGTAGTACTTTAGGCACACAGCCAAAACTGACAGAATGTGCTATAAAGCACAGTACTTTCATAAACACATGCTATGTTGGAAGCAAATAGTAAAACAAAAAATTAATGTTTAACTATAAATAATGCTAATGCCAAATGAATGGTTTTTACACTAAAACAATTAGCTTTTCAGACAGTTGTGGGCAGCATAAGGTTTCACTGTGATGGCTATTGCAAAGTATGGCTTTTAACCAATAACACAAAAAACTAGGATTCACTTAGCAAAGTAATACTAATGCTAGTATTTTGAGAACTTACTAAGGCAAGTCCCAGTTCAGTCCGTGTTACGGAATGTCTTGTGTTCACAGTACCAAGGCTCCTACAGGATGAGGATCTACGAGAGAGAAGGCTTCGGAGGCCAGATGATGGAGTTCATGGACGACTGTCCCAATGTCTACGACCGCTTCCGTTACAATGACATCCACTCCTGCAATGTGATGGATGGATACTGGATGTTCTATGAGCAGCCCAACTACAGAGGCAGGCAGTACTTCATGAGGCCCGGAGAGTACAGGAGGTTCAGCGACTGGGGAGGCATGAGCCCCAGGATCGGCTCCTTCCGGCGCCTCATGGACTTCTGTTAAATAAAGAGCAATTCTTTCTTATTTGTGAGAACACAATAAATAAAAAAAAAACAATCTCATACATCTGTCTTTGGGTCTTTTCTTCAAAAGGAGTGCACATGGTGCTTTAGACAGTAACCCAGAAGTGAAGACGTAGCTGGTCAGTAGTTGTAGCAGAGAGGAGTCCAGTCTGGGCTCAAATAGGAAGGACATTAGACTGCTTTTCTATCCGTCTGCCAGATAAAGCACACCACGGGAGGTGTTCTCCACAGGTTCTTCAATTTCCTTGAACTTGGTGAGCAAGCAGTAAACCCTGAGCTCTGAGACCGTTGATTGCATCAGTTATTTACACAGAATTTGAACGCAGTCACTTGGTCTTTTGGAACATGAAATTCTGTGAACAAGTTAAATGACCAATGTTTGAATGCAAGTGATAGAAATCAGACAGTGTGTCAATTTAGTTAAGACTTGTTAGGTTTTACAGCTGATTGAATGAAAAGGTAAAGAAAAAGCCACCACAGTGTAAAACTCAGGCCTGGCTGGTAAACGTTATAAATTGGCTATGTCAATTGTATTGATAATTGAAGTGGCACTTTACGCTTTTGACATTGTTACTGTAGAGATCTTTGAGATAATAATAATAATAATAATAATAATAATAATAATAATAATAATAATAATAATAATAATAATAATAATAATAATAATAAGAATCCCTTATTCGTTTATGGTTACCATTATATAATAATCACATTTAGCAAAATATGCATTTAAGGATATCAACACAAGTATTTTTAAGATTTCTGAGAAACTTCAATATATTTTCAGATGCAGTTCAGACACCTTTCAAATGTTATCAAATCTATCAAAACGTTTTCAGTGTGATATTTTCTCCGGACTCATGCCTGAGTTTATGGGTTGAAGTGTCCAGTGCAGAAAGTGCTATTGTATCTTGATCTTACTTGAACCCAGCTCACCAGCTGTGAAAGTGGGAAAAAGCCCTGCTGGGGGTGGTCACTGTGAGGACTGGTGTCCCACCCAGGGGAAGAGTCACGTGCTCTCTAGTCAACCCTATAGGAACCAGGAGGAGCTCTGGCCTGCTGAGCCACTGTGATTTGGACTTCACCTTTTTATGCTGTACCTCTAAAACGTAATGCACTGCTTTTCTTTCTCTCTTCTTCCAAACGAAAAACAGATTTCACGTCGTTGATAGAACTACAATAATTACATGTCGTCTAGGTGCTCTGAAGAAGGGTGAGACAGTGCTTCACAGGTCTGAGGGCCTGAGTTAGACGGAGGCTCTGTATCTCTGATCTGCACCCCGGTGTGAGTGTGCGAGGGAGTGTGTCTGAGTGAGGGACCGGCCTTGTGCCCTGTACCACTGTCACCTCATAAGCATGAAGTAGTTACTGAAAAGAAGTGGGCAGATATTCTGATTAACAGAGAAAAAAAAAAGACAAGGTGAGGCTTTCATGGATTTGTTCTTAAACCTACTCAATGTCTACATGAAGGCAAAACGATTGTAGAGACCCCTTAGAGAACAGGAAGTCAAATAGAAGACTACCACGATCTGGTCATCCCTTCTGGGATTGAGATTAGTATCAAATCATCCATTCATCCATTCTCTGTTCTGCCTTACTCAGCTCAGGGCTAGAGGGCAGCCGGAGCCGATCCTGGCAGGAACAGGCACAGGGCAGGATACACCCTGGACAGGACGCCAGTCCATTGCAGGGCACACAGACACACACTCACAGCAGACCCAATTTGCCCAGAAGCCAATAAAGCTCCCAGTATGTTTTTGGACTGTGGGAGGAAACTAGAGAACATGGAGAAAACCTAAATGAACACGGGGAAAAAACACAACCTCCACACAGATCGAACCCCTGAACTGGAATTGAACTCAGGACCTTGGCGCTGTGCCACTTGCTCACATGACTGCATTGAAAAGGGCTTGTGAAAAGCTCAGCTTGTCATTTCAGCAGAAGTTGAGCTCTGTGGCTCTGATATGTGAGCCCGGGTCATGTCACTATCCATGTGTGACTCTTCCCAAATAGGCGGACTGAAGGTGAGATAGGGAGGGCAACACATAACCAGAACCCAGTCACTTTTCAGCAAAATAACAACCCTCGTAATATCTGTGGTCACTGAAAGATGCTCTTCTTGTCCAGTCAGAGTGAAGTCTCCTGTATGATACCCTGGAGCTTGCAAGATGATTACCACATTCAACTGGCCATGCCTGCGGAGCATGTCAGAAGTTCCTCCTCAAACAGTAGAGTGTCTTCAACAGCTCTTGATCCACAATTGTTTGTGTGTACTACAGGGTACAGGCTGTGAACTTTGACATTTTATTTTCAATGTTTATCAGCTAAAAACTAACTGACCATCCATTACAGTGGTTCCCTGTCCTGGTCCTGGTTCCCTGCACACCTGCTAGTTTTTGCTGCAGCCAAGCCCTCAGTGGCACTACCAAACCCTTCAGGGACTTCATAACATTAATTTGAACAGTTTGTTCCCAGCCCTTCAACATGTTGGAGAATTTAACCATTGTATTTTGTGAGCCAAATAAAACCTCAAACTCGTGCCAAGAAACAAAATGCAATTATACCAATGTCTTAGATCAATTAAGGCCACAATTATCTAATTTAGGTGGGATGGAATGAAAATCAACAGGAGCAACAGGTGTGTGGGACACCAGGATCAGGACTGGGAACATCTGATCTATTAAATGCAATCAATGAATGTGGTCCTTATCCATACAAACATAGAAAAGGCACAAGAAGGCCATCAATATTAAAAGAAAAAAAACAGTGCATCATTGAAGGCACTGAAATCCTTATTTGATCGCTATAGTTTTGTAATAGTCTTAATGAAGAGGATTGAACATACATTATTCAAAATGATTGCCACAGAAAATGCACAAACTGCAAGAGTAATTTCAGCCTTGCAAAGTAACTTTACAACATTATACGCAACAAAGGAAAGCACAAATATTTTGTAATCCTTTTTGTTTATGTATGCATGCTCTACAATGGTACTTCACACTGAATAGAAAGCAACTATAGTTCAGTTTTAGTTAAAGCAATGCAATAGTGCAGCTGACCAAGCAGAAGTGGACAGTATTCACGTGCCCTTCTGCTGGGTATAAATAGGAGCAGGAGTGTAGATCACAGACAGCATCTGCTCACCAACCATCACCATGAGGAAGGTACAGAGCCTCTGTGTTTACAGATTGTAGTTTCAGAGATGTACAGTAGTTGGAAAAGCACAGTAGAGTAACACCGATGTTTTGTCGTTTTGCAGATCATCTTCTACGAGGACAGGAACTTCGGGGGGCGCTCCTATGAGTGCAGCAGCGACTGCGCTGACATGCACTCCTACTTCAGCCGCTGCAACTCCATCCGAGTGGAGAGCGGCTGCTGGATGGTGTACGAGCGCCCCAACTACATGGGCTACCAGTACTTCCTGCGCAGGGGCGAGTATCCCGACTACCAGCGCTGGATGGGCTACAACGACTCCATCAGGTCCTGCAGGATGATCCCATCTGTAAGTTACTGTGGAAATTTACAACCATTAAACCATTATTGCTGGACATTTTTAAAAATATTTTTTAAGATTAATTTTTGTGAGCATACATATAATCTATATACTTCAAATAAGACCATATTACCAAGAGTCTTCAACTTAGCGTGTCTAGAATCACAACAAAATGTTGTCTAATACTGAAGATAAATGGCTCTGACAGACTAAGAAGCTTGTCAGCAAGTTTATGAACAAATTCTTGAAGGTTATCTCCAGTCTGTTTTTTTCAAAGCTTAGAAATGATATTGATCCAATTGAAGTATAGTCTACACTTAGTAAAGCAATGTGATTTTGAGATCTTACAGTACAACGTCAAGACCCAGGTTAGTCCGTGTTAAGGAATGTCTTGTGTTCACAGTACCAAGGCTCCTACAGGATGAGGATCTACGAGAGAGAAGGCTTCGGAGGCCAGATGATGGAGTTCATGGACGACTGTCCCAATGTCTACGACCGCTTCCGTTACCATGACATCCACTCCTGCAATGTGATGGAGGGATACTGGATGTTCTACGAGCAGCCCAACTACAGAGGCAGGCAGTACTTCATGAGGCCTGGAGAGTACAGGAGGTTCAGCGACTGGGGAGGCATGAGTCCCAGGATCGGCTCCTTCCGGCGCATCATGGACTTCCATTAGTCAACACTTGTGAAGGATGATTTCAAAGTGTCCTGATAATTAAGAATAAAATCTTTTGTTAAAAAATGATCTCTGCAATTTAAGCTCATCTGTTTGTTCTCTTTAAATGGTTTCCTTTAAAATTGAATGGATTATACCAGTTATGCCAGTTAATGTCAGTGTCACGTCCGCTGCTAATCGGAATCCTCCTCATAAACAGTCTCGTCCCAATCAAGCACCAACTGTATCAACTTTCTGAAATCTCTGCAAACGCAACCGATCTATCCCTTCATCCAATCAGAGTGTCTCACTTGTTAAAACACCCCCCACTACCAAACTTACTTAAGTCTACTCCGTTTCACTGAACGCTGCTTGGTATTGTTAGCTTCTTCGGAACTCCTTGCCTCGCATTATTAACTTGCTCTTGCCTTTCTGGATACTTGAAACCGGATCTTACCTTTTGACCTCGATCTTGTCTAGTGTTTCGGATTTGTCTGCCTTCTCCTCCTGGATTCTCTTTGGTATCAAACCCGGAACTACGTCTCCGCCTAATGTTTTGGATAACTCAAAATCTCTCCTCGCTCAGCTCTTCAGCTCCACATTGGGTTCTTCACTCTTTCTACAATGCGCAGCGTTACAGTTAGAGTAGGTGCTTTCCAAAGGGAAGTTTAGACTACAAAACGCCCAGTCTATGATTCTCAGAAACAGTTTCAGCATCATGCTTCATTCATCTGTCATGAGAAAAATGGCCAAGGGCTTCCACAGGATATTGGTAATTTTACAATGACAGGACAAGTGTGAAATTGACCCACAGTGTTCTTAACTACAAGTGAACAGTGAACATACCGTGTCAGGGACTTCAGTGTTAATTTATTCCAGGTAATGTGCCTCAGCTCTGGTGCTTACATTCGTGGAAGAAAGTTCTCCTTCTGATGTGGCCATTCCACAGTGAAGAAATGTCTTTAACTGAACCTTGGTCCTGGTCTGTAAAGTCTGGCAGGAGAAAAATAATTAAAACTCATCTCCTTCACTGCTGCCCATGTTCTCCTGCCTGTTTCCAACAGAATCTGATCTACAGTGAGTTTTCTCAACCACAAGTTCATATTGGATGCTGAAGATATTGATTAAATTTGCAACAAAGCTACACAGCGTGTCTGTCTCATTTGAGATCCTTCAAGCTGATTGATCAGTGATCGGTTGGTTGTTTGGCTTCAGGAGGTAATGCCTTCTGAAGTTTCCTACAGTCCATCTGTATTAGTGATTGGGCTTAATGTCTCATATGAATTCAGTGTTAACCTCAGTAATTCAGCAACAAGCAGAGCCTCCTCTATCTGTCCCTCTTCTGTGAAATAATTTGTATCACCTGCGTGTTATAGTCTGCACATGTCTTCATTAACATTCTTCTGCTAGGTCTTTGCACACAATTCTGTTGTCAATTTTGTATTCAGAATTTCCTCTGTTGCATTTAAGGTGAATTTATTGCTTGTCATTTTCAGGGATCATCTGTGAACTTGAGTACTTTGCTGACTGCACCAGAATAAATTAGATCCTAACACAGGTCCCTGTGGCACTCCACTTGCTAAATCATCACAGTTTGAACTTCCTCCTCATGCACTGATTCTTTTTAAAATAAATTGACAAATTCAAATTTGAAAAAAGTGCATTACCTTGGATTTGAAGAAAGATATGAGATGTAAAAAACAGGTTAACTGATTTCTTTCTGCACAAATACTTCTTTTGGTGCAAAACATTCCATGCTTCAGCACTTTTGGGTTATGGCAGAGATTGGAGTTAACTAATAAGAGATTTCAAGTGTGAGCTAGAGACTCCCTAACTATGGCAAGGTAAGACCAGCCATTCAAAGTGTTCAAGGTCTTGAGAATGTCCAAACACAGGTGACCTCCCCTCATTTCCATGTTAACAATTTGTGTCAGAAACGTCTTAACTTTGCTATATAATCTGGAGCTCTACGCCTATACCTTTGAACAATTCTGAATGAATTGTTCCCTGCATGTAATAAAACTCACTTGTTCAGCTTCATCTCTGGGTCCAGAACTTATGTGTTTGTTACAACAGATGCCTACAGTCATACCGAATATTAAATTAAAATGAATCTTTTATCAAATACAGACTCATATTAGCTTTAAGCACACATTAACAGAGAGTGTTACAACGTTTCAACAGCTAAAAGACTTTGAAGAGTTTTTAGATTCACAGTCCAAAATATATTTTCTGGGCTTTGCAGCTTTCACACTGTGAGAAGAAAGTGAACAAAACTATTCTAAAAAAGGACAAAACGTAAAACAATGTTGCAAAGTCTCAAAAGACTATATGACCAGGTCTCACGTGACATAATTGAAAAACCTTCTTTTTTAGTCATAAAACACAGTGCTATGACTAGAGCCCATCACATACAATTAAGTCCAAAGTCAATTCTCCTTCCACAGTATACCTCAGAGTATAATTACTGTACAGAGAGTCAATACTTTTCACCCAACTCAGTTATGTGACATGTTAATGAATTGTTAGGCTTTATCTAAATCCATTCAACATTGAAGTCAAACAATTAAGCAATTTTCTCCTTTTATAGACACAAAGTTTGTTAATATGTTTCAACAAAACCTTTGTTTATGACTTGGCTGTTCCACTGTCAGACTCCATCTCTCTTCCTCAGATGGCTCACAAGTCCATAAAGCAATTGTCTGTTTTGTGCAAGTGTATTAATGGACTGGTTTTTTAAATGCTTAAATTGTGTTCTGTTATCAGAAGTTTGAATCCAAAGAAAGCTCGCTTTGAAATGCAGTGCTCCTCTCATTTAATAAATTGTTGTGTTCATTTCTGATCACCAGACTTGCTTACCAAAATATGTAGCAAAGCCTCTCCAAACTGCTTTAAAATGGATAGGCTGCAAGAACCTGCATTGTTTTTGAAAGGGGACTGTACTGAACAGTAAGAGAAATTCTGTATATAATCATAGAACTAGAACACAATGGAAAGTGAGAATGTTAAAAAAGGACAGCAGGTACGTGATGTATGGATTCTGAGTATGTATGCATTCTGCACAATGGTAATTCATACTGAACAGAAAGCAATTGTAGGCCAATTTGAGTTAAAGCAATGCAATAGTGCGGCTGACCAAGCAGAAGTGGACAGTATTCACGTGCCCTTCTGCTGGGTATAAATAGGAGCAGGAGTGTAGATCACAGACAGCATCTGCTCACCAACCATCACCATGAGGAAGGTACAGAGCCTCTGTGTTTACAGATTGTAGTTTCGGAGATGTACAGTAGATGGAAAAGCACAGTAGAGTAACACCGATGTTTTTTCCTTTTGCAGATCATCTTCTACGAGGACAGGAACTTCGGGGGGCGCTCCTATGAGTGCAGCAGCGACTGCGCTGACATGCACTCCTACTTCAGCCGCTGCAACTCCATCCGAGTGGAGAGCGGCTGCTGGATGGTGTACGAGCGCCCCAACTACATGGGCTACCAGTACTTCCTGCGCAGGGGCGAGTATCCCGACTACCAGCGCTGGATGGGCTACAACGACTCCATCAGGTCCTGCAGGATGATTCCTCATGTAAGTTACTGTGGAAATTTACAACCATTAAACCATTATTGCTGGACTTAAAAAAAAATATTTTTAAGATTTATTTTTGTGAGCATACATATAATCTATATACTTCAAATAAGACCATATTACCAAGAGTCTTCAAATAAGCGTGTCTAGAATCACAACAAAATGTTGTCTAATAATGAAGATAAATGGCTCTGACAGACAAAGATACTTGTCAGCAAGTTTATGAACAAATTCTTGAAGGTTATCTCCAGACTGTTTGTTTCAAAGCTTAGAAATGATATTGATCCAATTGAAGTATAGTCTACACTTAATAAAGCAATGTGATTTTGAGAACTAACAGTTCGAAGTCAAGACCCAGGTTAGTCCGTGTTAAGGAATGTCTTGTGTTCACAGTACCAAGGCTCCTACAGGATGAGGATCTACGAGAGAGAAGGCTTCGGAGGCCAGATGATGGAGTTCATGGACGACTGTCCTAATGTCTACGACCGCTTCCGTTACCATGACATCCACTCCTGCAATGTGATGGAGGGATACTGGATGTTCTACGAGCAGCCCAACTACAGAGGCAGGCAGTACTTCATGAGGCCCGGAGAGTACAGGAGGTTCAGCGACTGGGGAGGCATGAGTCCCAGGATCGGCTCCTTCCGGCGCATCATGGACTTCCATTAGTCAACACTTGTGAAGGATGATTTCAAAGTGTCCTGATAATTAAGAATAAAATCTTTTGTTAAAAAATGATCTCTGCAATTTAAGCTCATCTGTTTGTTCTCTTTAAATGGTTTCCTTTAAAATTGAATGGATTATACCAGTTATGCCAGTTAATGTCAGTGTCACGTCCGCTGCTAATCGGAATCCTCATAAACAGTCTCGTCCCAATCAAGCACCAACTGTATCAACTTTCTGAAATCTCTGCAAACGCAACCGATCTATCCCTTCATCCAATCAGAGTGTCTCACTTGTTAAAACACCCCCCACTACCAAACTTACTTAAGTCTTCTCCGTTTCACTGAACGCTTCTTGGTATTGTTAGCTTCTTCGGAACTCCTTGCCTCGCATTATTAACTTGCTCTTGCCTTTCTGGGTACTTGAATCCGGATCTTACCTTTTGACCTCGATCTTGTCTAGCGTTTCGGATTTGTCTGCCTTCTCCTCCTGGATTCTCTTTGGTATCAAACCCGGAACTACGTCTCCGCCTAATGTTTTGGATAACTCAAAATCTCTCCTCACTCAGCTCTTCAGCTCCACATTGGGTTCTTCACTCTTTCTACAATGCGCAGCGTTACAGTTAGAGTAGGTGCTTTCCAAAGGGCAGTTTAGACTACAAAACGCCCAGTCTATGATTCTCAGAAACAGTTTCAGCATCATGCTTCATTCATGTGTCATGAGAAAAATGGCCAAGAGCTTCCACAGGATATTGGTAATTTTACAATGACAGGACAAGTGTGAAATTGACCCACAGTGTTCTTAACTACAAGTGAACAGTGAACATACCATGTCAGGGACCTCAGTGTTAATTTATTCCAGGTAATGTGCCTCAGCTCTGGTGCTTACATTCGTGGAAGAAAGTTCTCCTTCTGATGTGGCCATTCCACAGTGAAAAAATGTTTTTAACTGAATCTTGGTCCTGGTCAGTAAACTCTGGCAGGAGAAAAAGAATTAAAACTCATCTCCTTCACTGCTCCCCATGTTCTCCTGCCTGTTTCCAACAGAATCTGATCTACAGTGAGTTTTCTCAACCACAAGTTCATATTGGATGCTGAAGATATTGATTAAATTTGCAACAAAGCTACACAGAGTGTCTGTCTCATTTGAGATCCTTCAAGCTGATTGATCAGTGATCGGTTGGTTGTTTGGCTTCAGGAGGTAATGCCTTCTGAAGTTTCCTACAGTCCATCTGTATTAGTGATTGGGCTTAATGTCTCATATGAATTCAGTGTTAACCTCAGTAATTCAGCAACAAGCAGAGCCTCCTCTATCTGTCCCTCTACTGTGAAATAATTTGTATCACCTGCGTGTTATAGTCTGCACATGTCTTCATTAACATTCTTCTGCTAGGTCTTTGCACACAATTCTGTTGTCAATTTTGTATTCAGAATTTCCTCTGTTGCATTTAAGGTGAATTTATTGCTTGTCATTTTCAGGGATCATCTGTGAACTTGAGTACTTTGCTGACTGCACCAGAATAAATTAGATCCTAACACAGGTCCCTGTGGCACTCCACTTGCTAAATCATCACAGTTTGAACTTCCTCCTCATGCACTGATTCTTTTTAAAATAAATTGACAAATTCAAATTTTAAAAAAGTGCATTACCTTGGATTTGAAGAAAGATATGAGATGTAAAAAAGGGGTTAACTGATTTCTTTCTGCACAAATACTTCTTTTGGTGCAAAACATTCCATGCTTCAGCACTTTTGGGCTATGGCAGAGATTGGAGTTAACTAATAAGAGATTTCAAGTGTGAGCTAGAGACTCCCTAACTATGGCAAGGTAAGACCAGCCATTCAAAGTGTTCAATCTCTTCATCTCTGGGTCCAGAATTTATGTGTTTGTTACAACAGATGCCTACAGTCATACTGAATATTAAATTAAAATGAATCTTTTATCAAATACAGACTCATATTAGCTTTAAGCACACATTAGCAGAGAGTGTTACAACGTTTCAACAGCTAAAAGACTTTGAAGAGTTTTTAGATTCACAGTCCAAAATATATTTTCTGGGCTTTGCAGCTTTCACACTGTGAGAAGAAAGTGAACAAAACTATTCTAAAAAAGGACAAAACGTAAAATAATGTTACAAAGTCTCAATAGACTATATGACCAGGTCTCACGTGACATAATTGAACAACCTTCTTTTCTAGTGATAAAACGCAGTGCTATGACTAGAGCCCATCACATACAAATAAGTCAAAAGTCAATTCTCCTTCCACAGTATACCTCAGAGTATAATTACTGTACAGAGAGTCAAATAGTTTTCATCCAACTCAGTTATGTGACATGTTAATGAATTGTTAGGCTTTATCTAAATCCATTCAACATTGAAGTCAAACAATTAAGCAATTTTCTCCTTTTATAGACACAAAGTTTGTTAATATGTTTCAACAAAACCTTTGTTTATGACTTGGCTGTTCCACAGTCAGACTCCATCTCTCTTCCTCAGATGGCTCACAAGTCCATAAAGCAATTGTCTGTTTTGTGCAAGTGTATTAATGGACTGGTTTTTTAAATGCTTAAATTGTGTTCTGTTATCAGAAGTTTGAATCCAAAGAAAGCTCGCTTTGAAATGCAGTGCTCCTCTCATTTAATAAATTGTTGTGTTCATTTCTGATCACCAGACTTGCTTACCAAAATATGTAGCAAAGCCTCTCCAAACTGCTTTAAAATGAATAGGCTGCAAGAACCTGCAGTGTTTTTGAAAGGGGACTGTACTGAACAGTAAGAGAAATTCTGTATATAATCATAGAACTAGAACACAATGGAAAGTGAGAATGTTAAAAAAGGACAGCAGGTTCAGTGTGTGATGTATGGATTCTGAGTATGTATGCATTCTGCACAATGGTAATTCATACTGAACAGAAAGCAATTGTAGGCCAATTTGAGTTAAAGCAATGCAATAGTGCGGCTGACCAAGCAGAAGTGGACAGTATTCACATGCCCTTCTGCTGGGTATAAATAGGAGCAGGAGTGTAGATCACAGACAGCATCTGCTCACCAACCATCACCATGAGGAAGGTACAGAGCCTCTGTGTTTACAGATTGTAGTTTCAGAGATGTACAGTAGATGGAAAAGCGCAGTAGAGTAACACCGATGTTTTGTCCTTTTGCAGATCATCTTCTACGAGGACAGGAACTTCGGGGGGCGCTCCTATGAGTGCAGCAGCGACTGCGCTGACATGCACTCCTACTTCAGCCGCTGCAACTCCATCCGAGTGGAGAGCGGCTGCTGGATGGTGTACGAGCGCCCCAACTACATGGGCTACCAGTACTTCCTGCGCAGGGGCGAGTATCCCGACTACCAGCGCTGGATGGGCTACAACGACTCCATCAGGTCCTGCAGGATGATCCCATCTGTAAGTTACTGTGGAAATTTACAACCATTAAACCATTATTGCTGGACATTTTTAAAAATATTTTTTAAGATTAATTTTTGTGAGCATACATATAATCTATATACTTCAAATAAGACCATATTACCAAGAGTCTTCAACTTAGCGTGTCTAGAATCACAACAAAATGTTGTCTAATACTGAAGATAAATGGCTCTGACAGACTAAGAAGCTTGTCAGCAAGTTTATGAACAAATTCTTGAAGGTTATCTCCAGTCTGTTTTTTTCAAAGCTTAGAAATGATATTGATCCAATTGAAGTATAGTCTACACTTAGTAAAGCAATGTGATTTTGAGATCTTACAGTACAACGTCAAGACCCAGGTTAGTCCGTGTTAAGGAATGTCTTGTGTTCACAGTACCAAGGCTCCTACAGGATGAGGATCTACGAGAGAGAAGGCTTCGGAGGCCAGATGATGGAGTTCATGGACGACTGTCCCAATGTCTACGACCGCTTCCGTTACCATGACATCCACTCCTGCAATGTGATGGAGGGATACTGGATGTTCTACGAGCAGCCCAACTACAGAGGCAGGCAGTACTTCATGAGGCCTGGAGAGTACAGGAGGTTCAGCGACTGGGGAGGCATGAGTCCCAGGATCGGCTCCTTCCGGCGCATCATGGACTTCCATTAGTCAACACTTGTGAAGGATGATTTCAAAGTGTCCTGATAATTAAGAATAAAATCTTTTGTTAAAAAATGATCTCTGCAATTTAAGCTCATCTGTTTGTTCTCTTTAAATGGTTTCCTTTAAAATTGAATGGATTATACCAGTTATGCCAGTTAATGTCAGTGTCACGTCCGCTGCTAATCGGAATCCTCCTCATAAACAGTCTCGTCCCAATCAAGCACCAACTGTATCAACTTTCTGAAATCTCTGCAAACGCAACCGATCTATCCCTTCATCCAATCAGAGTGTCTCACTTGTTAAAACACCCCCCACTACCAAACTTACTTAAGTCTACTCCGTTTCACTGAACGCTGCTTGGTATTGTTAGCTTCTTCGGAACTCCTTGCCTCGCATTATTAACTTGCTCTTGCCTTTCTGGATACTTGAAACCGGATCTTACCTTTTGACCTCGATCTTGTCTAGTGTTTCGGATTTGTCTGCCTTCTCCTCCTGGATTCTCTTTGGTATCAAACCCGGAACTACGTCTCCGCCTAATGTTTTGGATAACTCAAAATCTCTCCTCGCTCAGCTCTTCAGCTCCACATTGGGTTCTTCACTCTTTCTACAATGCGCAGCGTTACAGTTAGAGTAGGTGCTTTCCAAAGGGAAGTTTAGACTACAAAACGCCCAGTCTATGATTCTCAGAAACAGTTTCAGCATCATGCTTCATTCATCTGTCATGAGAAAAATGGCCAAGGGCTTCCACAGGATATTGGTAATTTTACAATGACAGGACAAGTGTGAAATTGACCCACAGTGTTCTTAACTACAAGTGAACAGTGAACATACCGTGTCAGGGACTTCAGTGTTAATTTATTCCAGGTAATGTGCCTCAGCTCTGGTGCTTACATTCGTGGAAGAAAGTTCTCCTTCTGATGTGGCCATTCCACAGTGAAGAAATGTCTTTAACTGAACCTTGGTCCTGGTCTGTAAAGTCTGGCAGGAGAAAAATAATTAAAACTCATCTCCTTCACTGCTGCCCATGTTCTCCTGCCTGTTTCCAACAGAATCTGATCTACAGTGAGTTTTCTCAACCACAAGTTCATATTGGATGCTGAAGATATTGATTAAATTTGCAACAAAGCTACACAGCGTGTCTGTCTCATTTGAGATCCTTCAAGCTGATTGATCAGTGATCGGTTGGTTGTTTGGCTTCAGGAGGTAATGCCTTCTGAAGTTTCCTACAGTCCATCTGTATTAGTGATTGGGCTTAATGTCTCATATGAATTCAGTGTTAACCTCAGTAATTCAGCAACAAGCAGAGCCTCCTCTATCTGTCCCTCTTCTGTGAAATAATTTGTATCACCTGCGTGTTATAGTCTGCACATGTCTTCATTAACATTCTTCTGCTAGGTCTTTGCACACAATTCTGTTGTCAATTTTGTATTCAGAATTTCCTCTGTTGCATTTAAGGTGAATTTATTGCTTGTCATTTTCAGGGATCATCTGTGAACTTGAGTACTTTGCTGACTGCACCAGAATAAATTAGATCCTAACACAGGTCCCTGTGGCACTCCACTTGCTAAATCATCACAGTTTGAACTTCCTCCTCATGCACTGATTCTTTTTAAAATAAATTGACAAATTCAAATTTGAAAAAAGTGCATTACCTTGGATTTGAAGAAAGATATGAGATGTAAAAAACAGGTTAACTGATTTCTTTCTGCACAAATACTTCTTTTGGTGCAAAACATTCCATGCTTCAGCACTTTTGGGTTATGGCAGAGATTGGAGTTAACTAATAAGAGATTTCAAGTGTGAGCTAGAGACTCCCTAACTATGGCAAGGTAAGACCAGCCATTCAAAGTGTTCAAGGTCTTGAGAATGTCCAAACACAGGTGACCTCCCCTCATTTCCATGTTAACAATTTGTGTCAGAAACGTCTTAACTTTGCTATATAATCTGGAGCTCTACGCCTATACCTTTGAACAATTCTGAATGAATTGTTCCCTGCATGTAATAAAACTCACTTGTTCAGCTTCATCTCTGGGTCCAGAACTTATGTGTTTGTTACAACAGATGCCTACAGTCATACCGAATATTAAATTAAAATGAATCTTTTATCAAATACAGACTCATATTAGCTTTAAGCACACATTAACAGAGAGTGTTACAACGTTTCAACAGCTAAAAGACTTTGAAGAGTTTTTAGATTCACAGTCCAAAATATATTTTCTGGGCTTTGCAGCTTTCACACTGTGAGAAGAAAGTGAACAAAACTATTCTAAAAAAGGACAAAACGTAAAACAATGTTGCAAAGTCTCAAAAGACTATATGACCAGGTCTCACGTGACATAATTGAAAAACCTTCTTTTTTAGTCATAAAACACAGTGCTATGACTAGAGCCCATCACATACAATTAAGTCCAAAGTCAATTCTCCTTCCACAGTATACCTCAGAGTATAATTACTGTACAGAGAGTCAATACTTTTCACCCAACTCAGTTATGTGACATGTTAATGAATTGTTAGGCTTTATCTAAATCCATTCAACATTGAAGTCAAACAATTAAGCAATTTTCTCCTTTTATAGACACAAAGTTTGTTAATATGTTTCAACAAAACCTTTGTTTATGACTTGGCTGTTCCACTGTCAGACTCCATCTCTCTTCCTCAGATGGCTCACAAGTCCATAAAGCAATTGTCTGTTTTGTGCAAGTGTATTAATGGACTGGTTTTTTAAATGCTTAAATTGTGTTCTGTTATCAGAAGTTTGAATCCAAAGAAAGCTCGCTTTGAAATGCAGTGCTCCTCTCATTTAATAAATTGTTGTGTTCATTTCTGATCACCAGACTTGCTTACCAAAATATGTAGCAAAGCCTCTCCAAACTGCTTTAAAATGGATAGGCTGCAAGAACCTGCATTGTTTTTGAAAGGGGACTGTACTGAACAGTAAGAGAAATTCTGTATATAATCATAGAACTAGAACACAATGGAAAGTGAGAATGTTAAAAAAGGACAGCAGGTACGTGATGTATGGATTCTGAGTATGTATGCATTCTGCACAATGGTAATTCATACTGAAGAGAAAGCAATTGTAGGCCAATTTGAGTTAAAGCAATGCAATAGTGCGGCTGACCAAGCAGAAGTGGACAGTATTCACGTGCCCTTCTGCTGGGTATAAATAGGAGCAGGAGTGTAGATCACAGACAGCATCTGCTCACCAACCATCACCATGGGGAAGGTACAGAGCCTCTGTGTTTACAGATTGTAGTTTCGGAGATGTACAGTAGATGGAAAAGCACAGTAGAGTAACACCGATGTTTTTTCCTTTTGCAGATCATCTTCTACGAGGACAGGAACTTCGGGGGGCGCTCCTATGAGTGCAGCAGCGACTGCGCTGACATGCACTCCTACTTCAGCCGCTGCAACTCCATCCGAGTGGAGAGCGGCTGCTGGATGGTGTACGAGCGCCCCAACTACATGGGCTACCAGTACTTCCTGCGCAGGGGCGAGTATCCCGACTACCAGCGCTGGATGGGCTACAACGACTCCATCAGGTCCTGCAGGATGATTCCTCATGTAAGTTACTGTGGAAATTTACAACCATTAAACCATTATTGCTGGACTTAAAAAAAAATATTTTTAAGATTTATTTTTGTGAGCATACATATAATCTATATACTTCAAATAAGACCATATTACCAAGAGTCTTCAAATAAGCGTGTCTAGAATCACAACAAAATGTTGTCTAATAATGAAGATAAATGGCTCTGACAGACAAAGATACTTGTCAGCAAGTTTATGAACAAATTCTTGAAGGTTATCTCCAGACTGTTTGTTTCAAAGCTTAGAAATGATATTGATCCAATTGAAGTATAGTCTACACTTAATAAAGCAATGTGATTTTGAGAACTAACAGTTCGAAGTCAAGACCCAGGTTAGTCCGTGTTAAGGAATGTCTTGTGTTCACAGTACCAAGGCTCCTACAGGATGAGGATCTACGAGAGAGAAGGCTTCGGAGGCCAGATGATGGAGTTCATGGACGACTGTCCTAATGTCTACGACCGCTTCCGTTACCATGACATCCACTCCTGCAATGTGATGGAGGGATACTGGATGTTCTACGAGCAGCCCAACTACAGAGGCAGGCAGTACTTCATGAGGCCCGGAGAGTACAGGAGGTTCAGCGACTGGGGAGGCATGAGTCCCAGGATCGGCTCCTTCCGGCGCATCATGGACTTCCATTAGTCAACACTTGTGAAGGATGATTTCAAAGTGTCCTGATAATTAAGAATAAAATCTTTTGTTAAAAAATGATCTCTGCAATTTAAGCTCATCTGTTTGTTCTCTTTAAATGGTTTCCTTTAAAATTGAATGGATTATACCAGTTATGCCAGTTAATGTCAGTGTCACGTCCGCTGCTAATCGGAATCCTCCTCATAAACAGTCTCGTCCCAATCAAGCACCAACTGTATCAACTTTCTGAAATCTCTGCAAACGCAACCGATCTATCCCTTCATCCAATCAGAGTGTCTCACTTGTTAAAACACCCCCCACTACCAAACTTACTTAAGTCTTCTCCGTTTCACTGAACGCTGCTTGGTATTGTTAGCTTCTTCGGAACTCCTTGCCTCGCATTATTAACTTGCTCTTGCCTTTCTGGATACTTGAAACCGGATCTTACCTTTTGACCTCGATCTTGTCTAGCGTTTCGGATTTGTCTGCCTTCTCCTCCTGGATTCTCTTTGGTATCAAACCCGGAACTACGTCTCCGCCTAATGTTTTGGATAACTCAAAATCTCTCCTCACTCAGCTCTTCAGCTCCACATTGGGTTCTTCACTCTTTCTACAATGCGCAGCGTTACAGTTAGAGTAGGTGCTTTCCAAAGGGCAGTTTAGACTACAAAACGCCCAGTCTATGATTCTCAGAAACAGTTTCAGCATCATGCTTCATTCATGTGTCATGAGAAAAATGGCCAAGGGCTTCCACAGGATATTGGTAATTTTACAATGACAGGACAAGTGTGAAATTGACCCACAGTGTTCTTAACTACAAGTGAACAGTGAACATACCGTGTCAGGGACTTCAGTGTTAATTTATTCCAGGTAATGTGCCTCAGCTCTGGTGCTTACATTCGTGGAAGAAAGTTCTCCTTCTGATGTGGCCATTCCACAGTGAAGAAATGTCTTTAACTGAACCTTGGTCCTGGTCTGTAAAGTCTGGCAGGAGAAAAATAATTAAAACTCATCTCCTTCACTGCTGCCCATGTTCTCCTGCCTGTTTCCAACAGAATCTGATCTACAGTGAGTTTTCTCAACCACAAGTTCATATTGGATGCTGAAGATATTGATTAAATTTGCAACAAAGCTACACAGAGTGTCTGTCTCATTTGAGATCCTTCAAGCTGATTGATCAGTGATCGGTTGGTTGTTTGGCTTCAGGAGGTAATGCCTTCTGAAGTTTCCTACAGTCCATCTGTATTAGTGATTGGGCTTAATGTCTCATATGAATTCAGTGTTAACCTCAGTAATTCAGCAACAAGCAGAGCCTCCTCTATCTGTCCCTCTTCTGTGAAATAATTTGTATCACCTGCGTGTTATAGTCTGCACATGTCTTCATTAACATTCTTCTGCTAGGTCTTTGCACACAATTCTGTTGTCAATTTTGTATTCAGAATTTCCTCTGTTGCATTTAAGGTGAATTTATTGCTTGTCATTTTCAGGGATCATCTGTGAACTTGAGTACTTTGCTGACTGCACCAGAATAAATTAGATCCTAACACAGGTCCCTGTGGCACTCCACTTGCTAAATCATCACAGTTTGAACTTCCTCCTCATGCACTGATTCTTTTTAAAATAAATTGACAAATTCAAATTTGAAAAAAGTGCATTACCTTGGATTTGAAGAAAGATATGAGATGTAAAAAACAGGTTAACTGATTTCTTTCTGCACAAATACTTCTTTTGGTGCAAAACATTCCATGCTTCAGCACTTTTGGGTTATGGCAGAGATTGGAGTTAACTAATAAGAGATTTCAAGTGTGAGCTAGAGACTCCCTAACTATGGCAAGGTAAGACCAGCCATTCAAAGTGTTCAAGGTCTTGAGAATGTCCAAACACAGGTGACCTCCCCTCATTTCCATGTTAACAATTTGTGTCAGAAACGTCTTAACTTTGCTATATAATCTGGAGCTCTACGCCTATACCTTTGAACAATTCTGAATGAATTGTTCCCTGCATGTAATAAAACTCACTTGTTCAGCTTCATCTCTGGGTCCAGAATTTATGTGTTTGTTACAACAGATGCCTACAGTCATACCGAATATTAAATTAAATTGAATCTTTTATCAAATACAGACTCATATTAGCTTTAAGCACACATTAACAGAGAGTGTTACAACGTTTCAACAGCTAAAAGACTTTGAAGAGTTTTTAGATTCACAGTCCAAAATATATTTTCTGGGCTTTGCAGTTTTCACACTGTGAGAAGAAAGTGAACAAAACAATTCTAGAAAAGGACAAAATGTAAAACAATGTTGCAAAGTCTCAGAAGACTATATGACCGGGTCTCACGTGACATAATTGAAAAACCTTCTTTTCTAGTCATAAAACACAGTGCTATGACTAGAGCCCATCACATACAATTAAGTCCAAAGTCAATTCTCCTTCCACAGTATACCTCAGAGTATAATAACAGTACAGAGAGTCAATACTTTTCACCCAACTCAGTTATGTGACATGTTAATGAATTGTTAGGCTTTATCTAAATCCATTCAACATTGAAGTCAAACAATTAAGCAATTTTCTCCTTTTATAGACACAAAGTTTGTTAATATGTTTCAACAAAACCTTTGTTTATGACTTGGCTGTTCCACAGTCAGACTCCATCTCTCTTCCTCAGATGGCTCACAAGTCCATAAAGCAATTGTCTGTTTTGTGCAAGTGTATTAATGGACTGTTTTTTAAAATGCTTAAATTGTGTACTGTTATCAGAAGTTCGAATCCAAAGAAAACGCTCTTTGTAATGTAGTGCTCCTCTCATTCAATTGTTGTGTTCATTTCTGATCACCAGACTTGCTTACCATAATATGTAGCAAAGCCTCTCCAAACTGCTTTAAAATGAATAGGCTGCAAGAACCTGCAGTGTTTTTGAAAGGGGACTGTACTAAACAGTAAGAGAAATTCTGTATATAATCATAGAACTAGAACATGATGGAAAGTGAGAATATTAAATAAGGACAGCAGGTTCAGTGTGTGATGTATGGATTCTGAGTATGTATGCATTCTGCACAATGGTAATTCATACTGAAGAGAAAGCAATTGTAGGCCAATTTGAGTTAAAGCAATGCAATAGTGCAGCTGACCAAGCAGAAGTGGACAGTATTCATGTGCCCTTCTGCTGGGTATAAATAGGAGCAGGAGTGTAGATCACAGACAGCATCTGCTCACTAACCATCACCATGGGGAAGGTACAGAGCCTCTGTGTTTACAGATTGTAGTTTC
Organism: Lepisosteus platostomus; assembly: GCF_059453375.1. Classification (NCBI taxonomy): domain Eukaryota; kingdom Metazoa; phylum Chordata; class Actinopteri; order Semionotiformes; family Lepisosteidae; genus Lepisosteus; species Lepisosteus platostomus. The sequence goes on from NC_142624.1 coordinate 35,136,177, forward strand.
AGAGATGAACAGTAGTTGGAAAAGCACAGTAGAGTAACACTGATGTTTTGTCGTTTTGCAGATCATCTTCTACGAGGACAGGAACTTCGGGGGGCGCTCCTATGAGTGCAGCAGCGACTGCGCTGACATGCACTCCTACTTCAGCCGCTGCAACTCCATCCGAGTGGAGAGCGGCTGCTGGATGGTGTACGAGCGCCCCAACTACATGGGCTACCAGTACTTCCTGCGCAGGGGCGAGTATCCCGACTACCAGCGCTGGATGGGCTTCAACGACTGCATCAGGTCCTGTCGTTTCATTCCTCATGTAAGTTGCTTTGTATTTTTATAGGAATTAAACAATCGGATTGATATATTTTTAAAACTTGAATATATAGATTTTGTCAAAGTCAAACGGTGAATCATTCATCTTCAGGCCAGAGCTGTTGATGAATCAGTGTTTAATCTAAATTATATTCCAGTTCAGTCTGTATTAAGGAATGTCTGTGTTCACAGTACCAAGGCTCCTACAGGATGAGGATCTACGAGAGAGAAGGCTTCGGAGGCCAGATGATGGAGTTCATGGACGACTGTCCCAATGTCTACGACCGCTTCCGTTACCATGACATCCACTCCTGCAATGTGATGGAGGGATACTGGATGTTCTACGAGCAGCCCAACTACAGAGGCAGGCAGTACTTCATGAGGCCCGGAGAGTACAGGAGGTTCAGCGACTGGGGTGGCATGAGTCCCAGGATCGGCTCCTTCCGGCGCCTCATGGACTTCCATTAGTCAACACTTGTGAAGAACGATTCAGATGTGTTCTGATAACTAAGAATAAAAGTTTTTTAAAGCAACATTCAGTGTCTGCAATTGAATCTCATTCATCTGTCTTCTCTATATTAACCATACAAAACAAAATCCTTTAGAAATGTGCTTCTATATGCAGTATGTTATGCATTGTGGGACTTGGTATTTTCGGTCACAGTGGTTTCATTCTCAGAGTCTCAGCAACAAACACCAATTCCTTTTTCACTCTTTCTGCAATGTGAGATCAAACCAGTTGGTTCATCCCCTCAAGCTTTGACCTACAATTTGAACACACAATTTCTCCTATATAGTTCGAGTAAATAGCTGTGTCAGCATGCGTAGGCTGCAACGGAACAAGTGAAGGCTTATTCCATGCTGAAGAGAGATGACAAGAAACACAATGTTTAGACTGTGGAGCATTCCTGAGGTGTCACTTCAAAGCCGAAATGTTGTGTTTCTTTTCTTCACTTTTCAGCATGGAATAAACTTTACTTGTTCCATTTCTCCTACTGTATGTAGCAAAAACACTTCTGTAGCATAATAACATATCTATGATGTCAATTAAAAATTTAATAATAAGGTGCTGTACAAACTACATGACTATCTTTAGGCTCTTGTGGTCATTCATACAGTATGAATGACCAACAGGCCAACAGGTTCTACAGGATATGTGTGAAATTGATCTACATTGTGCTTACTGGCACGTGAGCGCTGAACACACAGTTTGTCAAGGACCTCAGTGTTGGACTACTTCCAGGTTAAGTCCCTTAGCTCTGGTGCTCACAGTGGTGGAAGAAAGTTCTCCTTCTGATGTGTCCACTCCACGCTGAAGAGATGTCTTTGACTGAACCTTGGTCCTGTTCAGTAATGTCTGGCAGGAGTTGATGAATACAAATCCACATCTTTGCTGTTGACCATCTACTGCCTTCTGTTTCCCCCAGAGTCAGATTTTGATTGGCAGTTCTCTCATTGAAAAATGTATCCTGGATCTTGATCAGATAACAGCTGTAGTAAAGCTGCTCAGAGTGGCTGAATCATTTGTTATCTCTCCAGATGATCTGCTGGCTGTTTGACTTCAGCAGGTTTTGACCACTGGTAGTTCCCTACAGTCCATCTGTAATAATAATTCAACAAAGTGTCACATATTGACTCAATGTAAACCTCAATACTTTGGCAACAAATACTTGTTCCTTCTATCTGCCCCTGTACTGAAAATTAATTTTGAGATCCTGTGTGTTATACTTTACATGCATCTACTGTACATGAGTGGCCTTCTGTCAGGTGTTTGCCCAAAGTTGAGGGCTGAATGAATTTATTTCAGAATGTCCTCTACTGCTTCTACAGTGTTTGTGGCACTCATCCTTTTTAGGTATCATCTGTGAGCTTAAATAATTTGTAAATTCACCAGAATCCAGATGATTGACATAAATTGGGTCGTAAAACAGGTTCCAGCGGCACTCCATTCATTAAGTCATCGCAGATTTAGCTTTCTGCTTTTATTAGAAAAATCAACCAGTTCTAAGTTTTAATAATAGCTTTATTATTAAAGAACAGTGCTACAATGATGCCACAGCCAAAGACTGTGAAGCGTTTCAGATTCACAGTCCAAAAGAATAATTCTAGGCTTTGCAGGTTCCACACCGTGAGCATAAAAGGAAGAAAACTATTTTAAAAAAGGACAAAATGTAAAACAATTTAAGTATCATGGGCTCAGAAGACTATATGAACAGGTCTTACATGACATCATTGAATAACCTTCTTTTCCATTAATAACACACAGTGGTATGACATTAGCCCAGGACATACAAACAAACAAACCACAAGTCATTCTCCTTCCAGAATATAACCCCAAAACAAGCTGCTGTTCCCACTATGAAAGAAAAACATGTTCTCCACATCTTTTCAAATTAATTTAGTGGCAGAAGCTTTTTTATCTATATTAATTAACATTGATATCCAAATTATATTGCTGGAGTAATCTGAGTGAAATATCTCACTGTTGAATTTGATCATAGGTGCCTGTTCAGTGGCTCTTTGGGAATGTCACTGGGTGAAATCCTTGTCCCTAGACTTGAAGTTAGGTGATGTTCTAGAGCATGGGAGCTCATAGAAACTCATTTAATAAAAAATACCAATAGACATTGTACATTTGTGTCCTCAGTCCTGTTGTGTCATACAGTACAAATGACAAAGCCCAGGTGTCTGTGTAGTTAAAGTCTCTTTATTTCATACTGTATGCTTGCAACCACAGAACTCCCCGAACAGTACAAGAATTAGTCTTTTATACCTTAAAACAAACGGGTTACTACAACATATTCTGAATGAATGATAAGACAACAACACATCCTACAGTATATGGTTATTAATCATATCTAAGTTGCAGACTAGACAAAAGTTGGTTCCTTTCATATGTTCTGAGCACACAGCCAGCTTACCTCATACATGCCCTTTATCTTACTGACCAAGGACAGGCAGCACATTTATATATTTGAGCGCAAAGCAGACTTCAAGCCACTAGACTGCATACTTCGCAAAAATACAAAAACGATATTATTATCTCACTTCCCTGTCTCGCCCTCTGCAGCCAGAAGGCGTTACTTCTCTGTCCTGCCTCTCATTTCCGGTTCTCTGCTGTCCTTCCGGTGTTTCTCTCTCTCTGGGGTAATATATTTCCGGGTCTTTCAGTCTGCCTTGGCTCAGCGTTGACGTTCGGATGTCCTGAGACCCGCCTAGCACCAGGTCGCCCCACGTCTGCTACCTGAGGGCATAGGTTTCTATACGGCATTTCCTGAACAGCTGAGCCCGGGCTAACCCCCGTCTCGCCGCTACGCATAGGGTCTTTCGCTCTCCTGTCATTCCACGGTTCGTCCTTTCCGACATCCTTGACTTTCCCAGGTGTCTCCCTTGTCTCTTCAGTCCTTTTCACAGTTCATGTTCAACAGGTCATTTATCGGGAGTTTGGATAAAGCAGCACAGAGAGTCAAATACATTTAATCTGAGTCTCATGTGTAACATTATTATCAATCGTTGCTTAGAACATTCAACAAGGAAGTCAAACAAGTAATATTCTACTTTTAAAGACACAAATCTTCTTAACATGCTTCAACAAAACCTTTGGTTGTGACTTGTCTCTTCAAGTTCCCGATCATGCTGCTCAGATGCTGTAGCTTTTAAATCCATAAATCCAGCAATTGTCTGTATCAATCTCTTAATACACTTATTAAGAGATTGATTCTTTCAACTGCTTAAATTTTGCATTGTTATCAGAGGTTTTTAACCAAAGAAAGCTCTCTTTGTAAAGCTGTGCTTCTCTCAATCTATAAAGTGTCGTGTAATATTGGATAATAAATAAAACGTTCATTTCTGATCACCAGGCTTGTGTACAAAAAATCTGTAACAAACCCTCTCCAAACAGCTTTAAAATGGATAGGCTGCCTGAAGCTGCAGTATTTTTTAAAAGGGACTGTACTGAACGCTAAGATGTAATCATAGAACTAGAAACACAATGGAAAATAAGAATGTTAAATACAGTAAAGACACAAAAGGTATGTGGATTCTGACTTTGTATGCAGGCTATACAATGGTACTTCACAGTGAACAGAAAGCAACTATAGTTCAGTTTGAGTTAAAGCAATGCAATAGTGCAGCTGACCAAGCAGAAGTGGACAGTATTCACGTGCCCTTCTGCTGGGTATAAATACTGTAGGAGCAGGAGTGTAGATCACAGACAGCATCTGCTCACCAACCATCACCATGGGGAAGGTACAGAGCCTCTGTGTTTACAGATTGTAGTTTCAGAGATGTACAGTGGATGGAAAAGCGCAGTAGAGTAACACTGATGTTTTGTCCTTTTGCAGATCATCTTCTACGAGGACAGGAACTTCGGGGGGCGCTCCTATGAGTGCAGCAGCGACTGCGCCGACATGCACTCCTACTTCAGCCGCTGCAACTCCATCCGAGTGGAGAGCGGCTGCTGGATGGTGTACGAGCGCCCCAACTACATGGGCTACCAGTACTTCCTGCGCAGGGGCGAGTATCCCGACTACCAGCGCTGGATGGGCTTCAACGACTCCATCAGGTCCTGCAGGATGATCCCCCATGTAAGTTACGTTTACTTTATTAAGTATTAAGCAAGCATCTCAACATTTATTTAAAAAATAATACAAAATTTAGGAAAGCATATACTGTATATACTGTAGAATACCATATTGTATGTGTTGGAACACTAGCCTTTTCACTGTGAATCAGTTATGTTCAGGCTAGTTTTGTTTAATTGTTTTAAATCATGAGATCCAGCAATTGTTTAAATTATACAGTAAACATTCTTTATAAGCAGTCAAACACATTGATCACATTCAATTCTAATCTGAATTTAGTAAAGCAATGTTATTTTGATAAATTACTAAGGCAAGTCCCAGTTCAGTTTGTATTAAGGAATGTCTTGTGTTCACAGTACCAAGGCTCCTACAGGATGAGGATCTATGAGAGAGAAGGGTTTGGAGGCCAGATGATGGAGTTCATGGACGACTGTCCCAACGTCTACGACCGCTTCCGTTACCATGACATCCACTCCTGCAACGTGATGGAGGGATACTGGCTCTTCTACGAGCAGCCCAACTACAGAGGCAGGCAGTACTTCATGAGGCCCGGAGAGTACAGGAGGTTCAGCGACTGGGGAGGCATGAGCCCCAGGATCGGCTCCTTCCGGCGCATCACTGACTTCTATTAGTCACATTTGTGTAGGATGATTTAAAAGTGTCCTGATGACTAAGAATAAAACTTTTTTTAAAGCAACATTCACTGTCTGCAATTGAATCTCATTTATTTGTCCTTTCTATGTTATCTATATACTGTAAAACATTTCCTTTAGAAATGTGATTTAATATACTGTACATTATGCGTTGTGGAACTTGTTGTTGTTTAAGGTCCCAATGGTTTTAAACTCAGAGACTCAACAACAAACACCAATTCCTTTTTAACCCATTCTGCAATCTGAGATCAAACCAGCTGGTTCATCCATACAAAGCTTTGACCTACAGTTCAAACACAGAATTTTCCTAAAAGCAGAAACACTTCAAAATAACATGTACATGTCATTTATAACATGTCAATTACTAATAGGTGCTGTACAAGTAACATAGTATACTAGACAGGTACTGTATATCATTTTATTTATCATATACAGTTTCTTGCATTAGGAATTTGTCTTTTCACATACCCCAACTTGCTCTCAATGAGACACACAGACAGGGAGAGAAGCTGGGGTCAGAGCGCAGGGTCAGCCATATATACGGCACCCCTGGAGCAGTTGGAGCTAAGGGCCTTACTCAGGCGCCCAATGGAGTAGGATTCCTCTGCCGGCCGCGGGATATGAACCGGCAACCACCCAAGCAGATCCTAAGCCACAGAGCCAGCCACCACACCGCCCCATATACAGCACTCAGTCCAAACATTTCAGGAACACTTATGGTCATTCATGTGTTGTGAAAGAATTGGCCAAGAGGTTCCACAGGATATTGATGATGTTCTCCTTCTGATGTGGCAATTCCTCATTGAAGAGATGTCTTTAACTGAACCTTGGTCCTGTTCAGTAAAGTCAGGCAGGAGATAATAATTACAAATTCACTTCCATTTCTGTTCTACTGTCTGTTTCTTTCAGAATGTGATCTGGATTGTGTTTTCTCAATCAAAAATTAATCTTGGATCTTGATCACACCCATAAGTTGAAGTAAAGCTGCTCAGAGCTGCTGTCCAATTGTCCAAGCCTCCAGCTGATCTGCTGGCTTTTTGACTCTCCAGGTGTGGACCCATGGTAGTTCCCTGAAGCGCATCTGTATTAGTGTTTGGACTTAGTGTCTCATATTAATTAAATGTAAACCTCAATACATCAGGAACAAACGGTGCTTCCTTCAGTCTCTGTACTGCAAAATCATTTCTAAAACCTGCACGTTATACTTTGCATGTATCTACTTGAGTCGTCTTCTCCCAGGTGTTTTCCCACAGTTGAATTTCTTTCAAAATTTCGTCTGTTGCTTCTAAAGTGTTTGAGGTACTTATCTTTTTTAGGTATCAACTTTGAACTTGAATACTTTGAGTCTAGATCATTGATATAAATCAGGTAAATTAGATGTCTTGTCTTTCATTATTCCTCCTATCAATGCAGAAACAGAGGCAAAAGGAACATACAGGTACACTATAAAAATGCTAACATTATTTTAAAAAGAGAAGGCAGACATTAAATCTGTAGGACGCCTGTTGACTGAACTAAAGGTGGGACACCACACAGACCCAAGGCAAATGAGACAGCATCAGGCCAGGACTGAGGAACCCAGGGACATTTTGTTTGCCAGGGGTAGCAGCAGGAGGAAAAACAGACTTAAAAATCTGTAGGACACCTGCAGAGCAAGAGGTTAGACACTGCACAGACCCAGGGCTGAGAATACGACATCTGGAGCAGCAGACAGCAAGAGTGAGGAAGCCTGAGCTTTGTTGAAAGTGCAGCAGGACAGAAGGCAGAAAACTGTAGGATGCCTGCTGACTGTGATGTACATAAGACTCCGGACAGACCCAGGGCCAAAGACATGGAGTCAGGAGTACCAGGGACAGTGAGAGAGGAACTAGTGGGCTGTTACGGATGCCAGGATATTGGCAGGAGAAAGCAGGCATTAGGAACTGTAGGATGCCTGCTGAGTGAGCCGGGGGTAGGATGTTGGACAGCGCCAGGGATGAAGAGGTGACATGAGGAGCAGCAGCGGCTGAGAGGGAACTCCTTGGATGTTGGATGTGAGGGTAGTGGCAGGAGGAAAAGCAGACATTAAAAAGAATAGGATGCTTGCTGTCTGAATTGGAGGTAGGACGCCGGACAGACCTGGGGCCGAGGTGCAGGAACTGGGAGTCAAAGGCACTGAAGACATTGCAATTGAGCCACTTTGAATGCTGGTGATAGAAGCAGAACAGATTGCAGGAGAAATTAGATTAATTAACAGGAAGATGAGGAGGACAGGAGGGAGCAGGAACAACAGAAGCAGCAGGCAGAGAAATACATGAATAAAGGAGAGGGACTGTGAAAGGGAATTTGAAGGGAAACACTAGGTTGAATGGGAGGACCTGGGAGTGGCAGGAAGGGTACCCCTGGGCTCCTTTTGAGAATTGGCATCTAGGATGACATCATACCAGAAAGTAGAAGCATGTTGGTTCATAGAACTTGATTGTTATGGAACTCAGAGACATAGAACAATATTAAGGACTAAAATCAAATTAATTTGCTTCTCTAAAACCATTAGGTTATGACTTGTTTCTTCAAGTACCAGCCTCCACCTCTCCTGCTCAGATGTCTCTCAAGGCAAGGACCCAATTGCCTATTTCTTGCCTGAGTGTATTAATGCATCAAACCCTTTAAATTTAAACTGAGCTTTGCTACTGGACATTTTAACCAAAGAAAATTCACCATTTGGTAATTCAATATTTTGGGAAGCAGTGCTCCACCGGATCTACTGTATAAATTCTCATGAAATGCTAAATAATAAATAAAATGTTAATTTCTGAATTTCTGATCTCTGGGCTTGCTTAAAAAGATGTGAAACAAACTCTCTCTAAACTATACTAAAATGGAAATGCTGCATGTATCTAGAATGTTACTGGGATGGGATTATCCTAAACAGTAAGAGAAATTCTGTATGTATTCATAAAACAAAGACACAATGGAGAGGCACCATGTTAAATAAAGACAACAGGAATGTATGGATTTTGACTATGCATGCTATAAAGTACAATGGTACATCACACTGAACAGAAAGCAACTATAGTTCATTTTTAGTTAAAGCAATGAAATAGTGCAGCTGACCAAGCAGAAGTGGACAGTATTCATGTGCCCTTCTGCTGGGTATAAATAGGAGCAGGAGTGTAGATCACAGACAGCATCTGCTCACCAACCATCACCATGGGGAAGGTACAGAGCCTCTGTGTTTACAGATTGTAGTTTCAGAGATGTACAGTAGTTGGAAAAGCACGGTAGAGTAACATCGATGTTTTGTCGTTTTGCAGATCATCTTCTACGAGGACAGGAACTTCGGGGGGCGCTCCTATGAGTGCAGCAGCGACTGCGCTGACATGCACTCCTACTTCAGCCGCTGCAACTCCATCCGAGTGGAGAGCGGCTGCTGGATGGTGTACGAGCGCCCCAACTACATGGGCTACCAGTACTTCCTGCGCAGGGGCGAGTATCCCGACTACCAGCGCTGGATGGGCTTCAACGACTGCATCAGGTCCTGTCGTTTCATTCCTCATGTAAGTTGCTTTGTATTTTTATAGGAATTAAACAATCAGATTGATATATTTTTAAAACTTGAATATATAGATTTTGGCAAAGTCAAACGGTGAATCATTCATCTTCAGGCCAGAGCTGTTTAAATGAATCAGTGTTTAATCTAAATGATATTCCAGTTCAGTCTGTATTAAGGAATGTCTTGTGTTCACAGTACCAAGGCTCCTACAGGATGAGGATCTACGAGAGAGAAGGCTTCGGAGGCCAGATGATGGAGTTCATGGACGACTGTCCCAATGTCTATGACCGCTTCCGTTACCATGACATCCACTCCTGCAATGTGATGGAGGGATACTGGATGTTCTACGAGCAGCCCAACTACAGAGGCAGGCAGTACTTCATGAGGCCCGGAGAGTACAGGAGGTTCAGCGACTGGGGAGGCATGAGTCCCAGGATCGGCTCCTTCCGGCGCCTCATGGACTTCCATTAGTCAACACTTGTGAAGAACGATTCAGATGTGTTCTGATAACTAAGAATAAAAGTTTTTGTTAAAAAATTCAGTCCCTGCAATTTTATCTCGTTTATTCATTCTTTATTTGGTTTCCTTTTGGAAATTATGGATTATGGATTGTACGTTAGACAATGTGTTACTAGTCTTTTCTTATCCACTTTAGAAAGACTTCTGTAGCAAAATAAAACACCTGTATGATGCCAAATTAATATTAGGTGCTGTAGATATTACATTGTATACTACATAATAGTCAATCCGTAATTTGAGTTGAACTAATCTAAACACTTTGATGATATTCAAGCTTTGTGAAAGAAATGGGGAAAAGGTTCCATGCAATATTGGTGATTTTACAAAGACAGGACAAGTGTGAAATTGACCCACAGTGTTTTTAATAATGTAAACAGTGAACATAACTTTGTCATTGATCAGTGTTGGTCAAATGTTGAACTACTTCCAGGTTAATTCCTACTTCCAGGTTCCAGCTCACAGTCATGGAAGAAAGTCATGGTTGGCCACTCCACAGTGAAGAGATTTGTTTTAGCTTCAACAGGTCTTGACCTCGGGAGTTTCCTACAGTCCATCATACTAGTGATTGGACTAAATGTCTCCCCTTCATTTGGTATTAACTTGAATACTTCAGTGTCAAACAGTGATTCCTTCTGTAGCACAAAGGTAAATTATTTCACTTAGAATCAAATGTGAAATGAAAGATTTTTAATAATATACATGTTGCTTTGACAAGGCAGCTTGGGACTCTCTGCAAATACAGAGGAATGTGGCTAAAAGGGCCTTCTGATAAAACACATCATAAAGCCGTAGCCAATGAGAACCTTCTAATGAACCATAGCACAGATTGGCTCCAGTGAGTCTGTAGTCTGTTTTTCCAGGTCCAAGGTCACTGTCCATCACCCAAAGAAAGATCCACCAATGAGGGATCCACCCTGGGTGGACAACACCCTCAACCAATCAACAGCTGTGATGTTGCACCTTAGAAGCAAACACTCAGCTCATTTTTCATCATCAACTCGCCGGCTCCTCTTCTTTTTCCAACTGAGCACACAATCAGACTTTTCCAACCACGTGACTGCAAGAAGTTTGAGTCAAGACTTTTCTCCAAGATGCCTGGCTGAGAGTGAGTCAGAAAAAAGCAGAATTCTGGAAAAGATATCCTTTCTGCAATGGAGGAAACCTTGTGTTTGTGAACCCATTGTTGATTTCGTCTGATTGCCGAAATCAGAGAGCTGGAGTCATTCATGCCAACCAAGTACGAAGCTATGGCCGAGGCGAAAAAGGGTCTCCAATCTGTCTTTTGCAGCCATACCCAAGAAGACAGCTGTGCACAGACTGAAGTTTATCAAGATGCTAACTTTGGGCAGAGCTGCCTCAGGGCTAATGCTAGCTGTCGTCATCCTAATGCTAAGCGAAGCTCTCTCTCTTTTCTCTCCGGACCTGGGCCAATCCCTGCACAGTGTAAGCGAACACCAAGTCTGGCAACGAACCAACCTAGTCCAGCTTCGTCTTTCCAGCAGGAAACTCATCAAGCATGTTTGACCAGGGGGTATTTGAGTATAAAACTTCTTTATTCACGATATAATTCTCAATAGTTTAACTAATCTAAACACATTGATTTTCAGCTTGCATTAGTAAATGCATATTTGCTTGTATCTAAGAATAAGAATTCGATGTAACTATATGACACTGATAACACCTACGAGCCAGATTATAATGTTTTAGTCAATGTATTTTACTCTAAAATTATGAATTCTGATCTCTGTAATCACTGAGCAAATGATGAAGCTTTCAGATCACAGAAGATCATTTCACAAATACTGTATGTTCAATTATGTTTGTTGTTTTGTACATGCTTTTGGTGTGATATCAATAAATTGTATATTATATATTTAGAATCTGTGTGTGAGACTTTAAGTTATCATGTTTGATTGATACCTAAAAATCGTCAAAGTACTCTTCAATTTTTTGTTCCCATTTCTGATTGTTACAGTAAATTAAAACTCTTACGTCACTACACTTCTGGATGTCCCACTACTGTGAAATAATTTCTATGACCTGCATGTTTTAATCTGCACATGTCTACATTAATGGTCTTTAGTTAGGTGTTTTCCCACAGCTGAGAGTCTTCTGAATGTATTTCGCAATTTCCTCTGCTGCTTTTCAGGTGCTTTTGGTCCTTATCCCTTTTAGGGTATCATCTGCCAACTTGAATAATTTGTTAACTGTTACGCCTGGGCTTGTCCAAGCTCTCAGCCCCTGGTCTCCTTGGTCACATTTCTGTTCCTGGTCCAGCTCCTACTAACCTGGTGATCTGTGCAGTCCTGTTCCTGTTTCCGGTGTGGTCCTGCTTCCTGATTATCCTGTGAGCTACATTGTCCCTTTTGCTCCTTGTACCTCCCTGTCAATAAACCAACCTGTATTATGCACTTGAATCCCTTTATTACTCAATGCATCGTGAGCTACCTTCCATCTGGCAGAAGAATAATTACACCAGAAGCAAGACTACTGATATAAATTAGGTCCTAATATAGGTCCCTGTGGCACTCCACTCATTAAATCAATTTCCACGAGAGTTAGATATTGATTGACAGTTTTTCCACTGAAATATTCCGTTGTAGTTAAGCTGCTCAGAGTGGCTGTCTCATAGTTCATGTCTCCAGTTGATCTGCTGGCTGTTTGACCTCTGCAGGTTTTGACCTCTGGACTTCCTTACAGTCCATCTGTATTAATGTTTGGACAAAGTGTCTCATATCAATTCAATGTAAATATTAATACTTCAGCAACAAACAGTGCTTCTATCCTTCTATCTGCTACAAATTAATTTGCTCAAACCCATGAGTTATATTTTAAAAAAGGACAAAATGTAAAGCAATTTAAGTATCGTGGGCTCAGAAGACTAAATTTTCAGGTCTCATGTGACATTCTTGAATAACCTTCTTTTCCATTAATAACACACTGTGCTATGACTTAAGCCCAGGACATACAAACATGGTGTATCGCTTCACACCACTTGTTTTTGTGATACAATGTAGACAGTTCCAACCTAATACGTCAGAAATCAATTCCCTTTTTAGAAGTAAGATCTGAAGAAATCTGAGTGAAATACTGCAAGGGAAAGGGTATTTGGGCTGATCAAGTTTGATCATTGGTCAAGATCACAGATGTTTGTCAAATGGCTCAAAGAACCTCAAGTACCACTAGGGATCGTTCCCTGGGCCTGTTTACACTTCAACCTCGACAGGTCATTTATATGAAGCATGGATAAAGCAGGACAGAAAGTCAAATACTTTTCACCTGACTCAGATTAAGTAACAAGACAATTAATTGTTTATTTGTTAGAATTTACCTAAATCCATTTCTGAGCTCCAGGCTTGCTTAACAAGATCTGTAACAAACTCTCTACAGATTACACGAAATGGACAAGCTGCATGTATCTGGAGTGTTCCTGGCAAGGGATTGTACTGAACAGAATGAGAAATTCTGTGTGTATTCATAAAATAAAGAGAAAATGGAGAGAGATAATGTTAAATAAAGACAACAGTAATGCATGGCTTTTGACTATGTATGTATGCTATACAATGAACAGAAAGCAGCTATAGTTCAGTTTTAGTTAAAGCAATGAAATAGTGCAGCTGACCAAGCAGAAGTGGACAGCATTCACGTGCCCTTCTGCTGGGTATAAATAGGAGCAGGAGTGTAGATCACAGACAGCATCTGCTCACCAACCATCACCATGGGGAAGGTACAGAGATTCTGTGTTTACAGATTGTAGTTTCAGAGGCCTACAGTAGTTGGAAAAGCACAGTAGAGTAACACTGATGTTTTGTCCTTTTGCAGATCATCTTCTACGAGGACAGGAACTTCGGGGGGCGCTCCTATGAGTGCAGCAGCGACTGCGCTGACATGCACTCCTACTTCAGCCGCTGCAACTCCATCCGAGTGGAGAGCGGCTGCTGGATGGTGTACGAGCGCCCCAACTACATGGGCTACCAGTACTTCCTGCGCAGGGGCGAGTATCCCGACTACCAGCGCTGGATGGGCTTCAACGACTGCATCAGGTCCTGTCGTTTCATTCCTCATGTAAGTTGCTTTGTATTTTTATAGGAATTAAACAATCAGGTTGATATATTTTTAAAACTTGAATATATAGATTTTGGCAAAGTCAAACGGTGAATCATTCATCTTCAGGCCAGAGCTGTTTAAATGAATCAGTGTTTAATCTAAATGATATTCCAGTTCAGTCTGTATTAAGGAATGTCTTGTGTTCACAGTACCAAGGCTCCTACAGGATGAGGATCTACGAGAGAGAAGGCTTCGGAGGCCAGATGATGGAGTTCATGGACGACTGTCCCAATGTCTATGACCGCTTCCGTTACCATGACATCCACTCCTGCAATGTGATGGAGGGATACTGGATGTTCTACGAGCAGCCCAACTACAGAGGCAGGCAGTACTTCATGAGGCCCGGAGAGTACAGGAGGTTCAGCGACTGGGGAGGCATGAGCCCCAGGATCGGCTCCTTCCGGCGCCTCATGGACTTCCATTAGTCAACACTTGTGAAGAACGATTCAGATGTGTTCTGATAACTAAGAATAAAAGTTTTTGTTAAAAAATTCAGTCCCTGCAATTTTATCTCGTTTATTCATTCTTTATTTGGTTTCCTTTTGGAAATTATGGATTATGGATTGTACGTTAGACAATGTGTTACTAGTCTTTTCTTTCACACTTCAGAAAGACTTCTGTAGCAAAATAAAACACCTGTATGATGCCAAATTAATATTAGGTGCTGTAGATATTACATTGTATACTACATAATAGTCAATCCGTACTTTGAGTTGAACTAATCTAAACACTTTGATGATATTCAAGCTTTGTGAAAGAAATGGGGAAAAGGTTCCATGCAATATTGGTGATTTTACAAGGACAGGACAAGTGTGAAATTGACCCACAGTGTTTTTAATAATGTAAACAGTGAACATAACTTTGTCATTGATCAGTGTTGGTCAAATGTTGAACTACTTCCAGGTTAATTCCTACTTCCAGGTTCCAGCTCACAGTCATGGAAGAAAGTCATGGTTGGCCACTCCACAGTGAAGAGATTTGTTTTAGCTTCAACAGGTCTTGACCTCGGGAGTTTCCTACAGTCCATCATACTAGTGATTGGACTAAATGTCTCCCCTTCATTTGGTATTAACTTGAATACTTCAGTGTCAAACAGTGATTCCTTCTGTAGCACAAAGGTAAATTATTTCACTTAGAATCAAATGTGAAATGAAAGATTTTTAATAATATACATGTTGCTTTGACAAGGCAGCTTGGGACTCTCTGCAAATACAGAGGAATGTGGCTAAAAGGGCCTTCTGATAAAACACATCATAAAGCCGTAGCCAATGAGAACCTTCTAATGAACCATAGCACAGATTGGCTCCAGTGAGTCTGTAGTCTGTTTTTCCAGGTCCAAGGTCACTGTCCATCACCCAAAGAAAGATCCACCAATGAGGGATCCACCCTGGGTGGACAACACCCTCAACCAATCACCAGCTGTGATGTTGCACCTTAGAAGCAAACACTCAGCTCATTTTTCATCATCAGCTCGCCGGCTCCTCTTCTTTTTCCAACTGAGCACACAATCAGACTTTTCCAACCACGTGACTGCAAGAAGTTTGAGTCAAGACTTTTCTCCAAGATGCCTGGCTGAGAGTGAGTCAGAAAAAAGCAGAATTCTGGAAAAGATATCCTTTCTGCAATGGAGGAAACCTTGTGTTTGTGAACCCATTGTTGATTTCGTCTGATTGCCGAAATCAGAGAGCTGGAGTCATTCATGCCAACCAAGTACGAAGCTATGGCCGAGGCGAAAAAGGGTCTCCAATCTGTCTTTTGCAGCCATACCCAAGAAGACAGCTGTGCAC
Organism: Lepisosteus platostomus; assembly: GCF_059453375.1. Lineage (NCBI taxonomy): Eukaryota > Metazoa > Chordata > Actinopteri > Semionotiformes > Lepisosteidae > Lepisosteus > Lepisosteus platostomus. The sequence goes on from NC_142624.1 coordinate 35,151,658, forward strand.
AGACTGAAGTTTATCAAGATGCTAACTTTGGGCAGAGCTGCCTCAGGGCTAATGCTAGCTGTCGTCATCCTAATGCTAAGCGAAGCTCTCTCTCTTTTCTCTCCGGACCTGGGCCAATCCCTGCACAGTGTAAGCGAACACCAAGTCTGGCAATGAACCAACCTAGTCCAGCTTCGTCTTTCCAGCAGGAAACTCATCAAGCATGTTTGACCAGGGGGTATTTGAGTATAAAACTTCTTTATTCACGATATAATTCTCAATAGTTTAACTAATCTAAACACATTGATTTTCAGCTTGCATTAGTAAATGCATATTTGCTTGTATCTAAGAATAAGAATTCGATGTAACTATATGAGACTGATAACACCTACGAGCCAGATTATAATGTTTTAGTCAATGTATTTTATTTTAAAATTATTAATTCTGATCTCTGTAATCACTGAGCAAATGATGAAGCTTTCAGATCACAGAAGATCATTTCACAAATACTGTATGTTCAATTATGTTTGTTGTTTTGTACATGCTTTTGGTGTGATATCAATAAATTGTATATTATATATTTAGAATCTGTGTGTGAGACTTTAAGTTATCATGTTTGATTGATACCTAAAAATCGTCAAAGTACTCTTCAATTTTTTGTTCCCATTTCTGATTGTTACAGTAAATTAAAACTCTTACGTCACTACACTTCTGGATGTCCCTCTACTGTGAAATAATTTCTATGACCTGCATGTTTTAATCTGCACATGTCTACATTAATGGTCTTTAGTTAGGTGTTTTCCCACAGCTGAGAGTCTTCTGAATGTATTTCGCAATTTCCTCTGCTGCTTTTCAGGTGCTTTTGGTCCTTATCCCTTTTAGGGTATCATCTGCCAACTTGAATAATTTGTTAACTGTTACGCCTGGGCTTGTCCAAGCTCTCAGCCCCTGGTCTCCTTGGTCACATTTCTGTTCCTGGTCCAGCTCCTACTAACCTGGTGATCTGTGCAGTCCTAATCCTGTTTCCGGTGTGGTCCTGCTTCCTGATTATCCTGTGAGCTACATTGTCCCTTTTGCTCCTTGTACCTCCCTGTCAATAAACCAACCTGTATTATGCACTTGAATCCCTTTATTACTCAATGCATCGTGAGCTACCTTCCATCTGGCAGAAGAATAATTACACCAGAAGCAAGACTACTGATATAAATTAGGTCCTAATATAGGTCCCTGTGGCACTCCACTCATTAAATCAATTTCCACGAGAGTTAGATATTGATTGACAGTTTTTCCACTGAAATATTCCGTTGTAGTTAAGCTGCTCAGAGTGGCTGTCTCATAGTTCATGTCTCCAGTTGATCTGCTGGCTGTTTGACCTCTGCAGGTTTTGACCTCTGGACTTCCTTACAGTCCATCTGTATTAATGTTTGGACAAAGTGTCTCATATCAATTCAATGTAAATATTAATACTTCAGCAACAAACAGTGCTTCTATCCTTCTATCTGCTACAAATTAATTTGCTCAAACCCATGAGTTATATTTTAAAAAAGGACAAAATGTAAAGCAATTTAAGTATCGTGGGCTCAGAAGACTAAATTTTCAGGTCTCATGTGACATTCTTGAATAACCTTCTTTTCCATTAATAACACACTGTGCTATGACTTAAGCCCAGGACATACAAACATGGTGTTTCGCTTCACACCACTTGTTTTTGTGATACAATGTAGACAGTTCCAACCTAATACGTCAGAAATCAATTCCCTTTTTAGAAGTAAGATCTGAAGAAATCTGAGTGAAATACTGCAAGGGTAAGGGTATTTGGGCTGATCAAGTTTGATCATTGGTCATGATCACAGATGTTTGTCAAATGGCTCAACGAACCTCAAGTACCACTAGGGATTGTTCCCTGTGCCTTTTAACTCTTCAACCTCGACAGGTCATTTATATGAAGCATGGATAAAGCAGGACAGAAAGTCAAATACTTTTCACCTGACTCAGATTAAGTAACAAGACAATTAATTGTTTATTTGTTAGAATTTACCCTAATCCATTCAACTATGAAGTCAAACCAAACTACTGAGTAATTTAAGGACAAGATATCTAATTAATATGTATCGCTAAAACCAGGCTCCAAAACTCCTGCTCAGATGGCCTTCAAGATAAAGAAACATGCATGCGTTGTGTGAGTTTATTAATGTACTGTATTAAGACATTTTGTATGAATGCTTAAGTTACATTTTGCTTTTGGAAGTATTTAATCAAAGAACCATTACCTTTTGGTAAGCAGTGGTCCTCCTTGATATATACTGTAAATTCTTACGTAATACTTAATAATATAGCAAATCTGATTTTAAATTTCAAATATGAATTTCTGAGCTCCAGGCTTGCTTACCAAGATCTGTAACAAACTCTCTACAGATTACACGAAATGGACAAGCTGCATGTATCTGGAGTGTTCCTGGCAAGGGATTGTACTGAACAGAATGAGAAATTCTGTGTGTAGTCATAAAATAAAGAGAAAATGGAGAGAGATAATGTTAAATATAGACAACAGCAATGCATGGCTTTTGACTATGTATGTATGCTATACAATGAACAGAAAGCAGCTATAGTTCAGTTTTAGTTAAAGCAATGAAATAGTGCGGCTGACCAAGCAGAAGTGGACAGCATTCATGTGCCCTTCTGCTGGGTATAAATAGGAGCAGGAGTGTAGATCACAGACAGCATCTGCTCACCAACCAGAACCATGGGGAAGGTACAGAGCCTCTGTGTTTACAGATTGTAGTTTCAGAGGCCTACAGTAGTTGGAAAAGCACAGTAGAGTAACACTGATGTTTCTTTCTTTTTCACAGATCATCTTCTACGAGGACAGGAACTTCGGGGGGCGCTCCTATGAGTGCAGCAGCGACTGCGCTGACATGCACTCCTACTTCAGCCGCTGCAACTCCATCCGAGTGGAGAGCGGCTGCTGGATGGTGTACGAGCGCCCCAACTACATGGGCTACCAGTACTTCCTGCGCAGGGGCGAGTATCCCGACTACCAGCGCTGGATGGGCTTCAACGACTGCATCAGGTCCTGCCGTTTCATTCCTCATGTAAGTTGCTTTGTATTTTCATAGGAATTAAACAATCAGATTGATATATTTTTAAAACTTGAATATATAGATTTTGGCAAAGTCAAACGGTGAATCATTCATCTTCAGGCCAGAGCTGTTTAAATGAATCAGTGTTTAATCTAAATGATATTCCAGTTCAGTCTGTATTAAGGAATGTCTTGTGTTCACAGTACCAAGGCTCCTACAGGATGAGGATCTACGAGAGAGAAGGCTTCGGAGGCCAGATGATGGAGTTCATGGACGACTGTCCTAATGTCTATGACCGCTTCCGTTACCATGACATCCACTCCTGCAATGTGATGGAGGGATACTGGATGTTCTACGAGCAGCCCAACTACAGAGGCAGGCAGTACTTCATGAGGCCCGGAGAGTACAGGAGGTTCAGCGACTGGGGAGGCATGAGCCCCAGGATCGGCTCCTTCCGGCGCCTCATGGACTTCCATTAGTCAACACTTGTGAAGAACGATTCAGATGTGTTCTGATAACTAAGAATAAAAGTTTTTGTTAAAAAATTCAGTCCCTGCAATTTTATCTCGTTTATTCATTCTTTATTTGGTTTCCTTTTGGAAATTATGGATTATGGATTGTACGTTAGACAATGTGTTCCTAGTCTTTTCTTTCACACTTTAGAAAGACTTCTGTAGCAAAATAAAACACCTGTATGATGCCAAATTAATATTAGGTGCTGTAGATATTACATTGTATACTACATAATAGTCAATCCGTACTTTGAGTTGAACTAATCTAAACACTTTGATGATATTCAAGCTTTGTGAAAGAAATGGGGAAAAGGTTCCATGCAATATTGGTGATTTTACAAGGACAGGACAAGTGTGAAATTGACCCCCAGTGTTTTAATAATGTAAACAGTGAACATAACTTTGTCATTGATCAGTGTTGGTCAAATGTTGAACTACTTCCAGGTTAATTCCTACTTCCAGGTTCCAGCTCACAGTCATGGAAGAAAGTCATGGTTGGCCACTCCACAGTGAAGAGATTTGTTTTAGCTTCAACAGGTCTTGACCTCGGGAGTTTCCTACAGTCCATCATACTAGTGATTGGACTAAATGTCTCCCCTTCATTTGGTATTAACTTGAATACTTCAGTGTCAAACAGTGTTTCCTTCTGTAGCACAAAGGTAAATTATTTCACTTAGAATCAAATGTGAAATGAAAGATTTTTAATAATAAACATGTTGCTTTGACAAGGCAGCTTGGGACTCTCTGCAAATACAGAGGAATGTGGCTAAAAGGGCCTTCTGATAAAACACATCATAAAGCCGTAGCCAATGAGAACCTTCTAATGAACCATAGCACAGATTGGCTCCAGTGAGTCTGTAGTCTGTTTTTCCAGGTCCAAGGTCACTGTCCATCACCCAAAGAAAGATCCACCAATGAGGGATCCACCCTGGGTGGACAACACCCTCAACCAATCAACAGCTGTGATGTTGCACCTTAGAAGCAAACACTCAGCTCATTTTTCATCATCAACTCGCCGACTCCTCTTCTTTTTCCAACTGAGCACACAATCAGACTTTTCCAACCACGTGACTGCAAGAAGTTTGAGTCAAGACTTTTCTCCAAGATGCCTGGCTGAGAGTGAGTCAGAAAAAAGCAGAATTCTGGAAAAGATATCCTTTCTGCAATGGAGGAAACCTTGTGTTTGTGAACCCATTGTTGATTTCGTCTGATTGCCGAAATCAGAGAGCTGGAGTCATTCATGCCAACCAAGTACGAAGCTATGGCCGAGGCGAAAAAGGGTCTCTTGCAGCCATACCCAAGAAGACAGCTGTGCACAGACTGAAGTTTATCAAGATGCTAACTTTGGGCAGAGCTGCCTCAGGGCTAATGCTAGCTGTCGTCATCCTAATGCTAAGCGAAGCTCTCTCTCTTTTCTCTCCGGACCTGGGCCAATCCCTGCACAGTGTAAGCGCACACCAAGTCTGGCAATGAACCAACCTAGTCCAGCTTCGTCTTTCCAGCAGGAAACTCATCAAGCATGTTTGACCAGGGGGTATTTGAGTATAAAACTTCTTTATTCACGATATAATTCTCAATAGTTTAACTAATCTAAACACATTGATTTTCAGCTTGCATTAGTAAATGCATATTTGCTTGTATCTAAGAATAAGAATTCGATGTAACTATATGACACTGATAACACCTACGAGCCAGATTATAATGTTTTAGTCAATGTATTTTACTCTAAAATTATGAATTCTGATCTCTGTAATCACTGAGCAAATGATGAAGCTTTCAGATCACAGAAGATCATTTCACAAATACTGTATGTTCAATTATGTTTGTTGTTTTGTACATGCTTTTGGTGTGATATCAATAAATTGTATATTATATATTTAGAATCTGTGTGTGAGACTTTAAGTTATCATGTTTGATTGATACCTAAAAATCGTCAAAGTACTCTTCAATTTTTTGTTCCCATTTCTGATTGTTACAGTAAATTAAAACTCTTACGTCACTACACTTCTGGATGTCCCTCTACTGTGAAATAATTTCTATGACCTGCATGTTTTAGTCTGCACATGTCTACATTAATGGTCTTTAGTTAGGTGTTTTCCCACAGCTGAGAGTCTTCTGAATGTATTTCGCAATTTCCTCTGCTGCTTTTCAGGTGCTTTTGGTGCTTATCCTTTTTAGGGTATCATCTGCCAACTTGAATAATTTGTTAACTGTTACGCCTGGGCTTGTCCAAGCTCTCAGCCCCTGGTCTCCTTGGTCACATTTCTGTTCCTGGTCCAGCTCCTACTAACCTGGTGATCTGTGCAGTCCTAATCCTGTTTCCGGTGTGGTCCTGCTTCCTGATTATCCTGTGAGCTACATTGTCCCTTTTGCTCCTTGTACCTCCCTGTCAATAAACCAACCTGTATTATGCACTTGAATCCCTTTATTACTCAATGCATCGTGAGCTACCTTCCATCTGGCAGAAGAATAATTACACCAGAAGCAAGACTACTGATATAAATTAGGTCCTAATATAGGTCCCTGTGGCACTCCACTCATTAAATCAATTTCCACGAGAGTTAGATATTGATTGACAGTTTTTCCACTGAAATATTCCGTTGTAGTTAAGCTGCTCAGAGTGGCTGTCTCATAGTTCATGTCTCCAGTTGATCTGCTGGCTGTTTGACCTCTGCAGGTTTTGACCTCTGGACTTCCTTACAGTCCATCTGTATTAATGTTTGGACAAAGTGTCTCATATCAATTCAATGTAAATATTAATACTTCAGCAACAAACAGTGCTTCTATCCTTCTATCTGCTACAAATTAATTTGCTCAAACCCATGAGTTATATTTTAAAAAAGGACAAAATGTAAAGCAATTTAAGTATCGTGGGCTCAGAAGACTAAATTTTCAGGTCTCATGTGACATTCTTGAATAACCTTCTTTTCCATTAATAACACACTGTGCTATGACTTAAGCCCAGGACATACAAACATGGTGTTTCGCTTCACACCACTTGTTTTTGTGATACAATGTAGACAGTTCCAACCTAATACGTCAGAAATCAATTCCCTTTTTAGAAGTAAGATCTGAAGAAATCTGAGTGAAATACTGCAAGGGTAAGGGTATTTGGGCTGATCAAGTTTGATCATTGGTCATGATCACAGATGTTTGTCAAATGGCTCAACGAACCTCAAGTACCACTAGGGATTGTTCCCTGTGCCTTTTAACTCTTCAACCTCGACAGGTCATTTATATGAAGCATGGATAAAGCAGGACAGAAAGTCAAATACTTTTCACCTGACTCAGATTAAGTAACAAGACAATTAATTGTTTATTTGTTAGAATTTACCCTAATCCATTCAACTATGAAGTCAAACCAAACTACTGAGTAATTTAAGGACAAGATATCTAATTAATATGTATCGCTAAAACCAGGCTCCAAAACTCCTGCTCAGATGGCCTTCAAGATAAAGAAACATGCATGCGTTGTGTGAGTTTATTAATGTACTGTATTAAGACATTTTGTATGAATGCTTAAGTTACATTTTGCTTTTGGAAGTATTTAATCAAAGAACCATTACCTTTTGGTAAGCAGTGGTCCTCCTTGATATATACTGTAAATTCTTACGTAATACTTAATAATATAGCAAATCTGATTTTAAATTTCAAATATGAATTTCTGAGCTCCAGGCTTGCTTACCAAGATCTGTAACAAACTCTCTACAGATTACACGAAATGGACAAGCTGCATGTATCTGGAGTGTTCCTGGCAAGGGATTGTACTGAACAGAATGAGAAATTCTGTGTGTAGTCATAAAATAAAGAGAAAATGGAGAGAGATAATGTTAAATATAGACAACAGCAATGCATGGCTTTTGACTATGTATGTATGCTATACAATGAACAGAAAGCAGCTATAGTTCAGTTTTAGTTAAAGCAATGAAATAGTGCGGCTGACCAAGCAGAAGTGGACAGCATTCACGTGCCCTTCTGCTGGGTATAAATAGGAGCAGGAGTGTAGATCACAGACAGCATCTGCTCACCAACCAGAACCATGGGGAAGGTACAGAGCCTCTGTGTTTACAGATTGTAGTTTCAGAGGCCTACAGTAGTTGGAAAAGCACAGTAGAGTAACACTGATGTTTCTTTCTTTTTCACAGATCATCTTCTACGAGGACAGGAACTTCGGGGGGCGCTCCTATGAGTGCAGCAGCGACTGCGCTGACATGCACTCCTACTTCAGCCGCTGCAACTCCATCCGAGTGGAGAGCGGCTGCTGGATGGTGTACGAGCGCCCCAACTACATGGGCTACCAGTACTTCCTGCGCAGGGGCGAGTATCCCGACTACCAGCGCTGGATGGGCTTCAACGACTGCATCAGGTCCTGCCGTTTCATTCCTCATGTAAGTTGCTTTGTATTTTCATAGGAATTAAACAATCAGATTGATATATTTTTAAAACTTGAATATATAGATTTTGGCAAAGTCAAACGGTGAATCATTCATCTTCAGGCCAGAGCTGTTTAAATGAATCAGTGTTTAATCTAAATGATATTCCAGTTCAGTCTGTATTAAGAACTGTCTTGTGTTCACAGTACCAAGGCTCCTACAGGATGAGGATCTACGAGAGAGAAGGCTTCGGAGGCCAGATGATGGAGTTCATGGACGACTGTCCTAATGTCTATGACCGCTTCCGTTACCATGACATCCACTCCTGCAATGTGATGGAGGGATACTGGATGTTCTACGAGCAGCCCAACTACAGAGGCAGGCAGTACTTCATGAGGCCCGGAGAGTACAGAAGGTTCAGCGACTGGGGAGGCATGAGTCCCAGGATCGGCTCCTTCCGGCGCCTCATGGACTTCCATTAGTCAACACTTGTGAAGAACGATTCAGATGTGTTCTGATAACTAAGAATAAAAGTTTTTGTTAAAAAATTCAGTCCCTGCAATTTTATCTCGTTTATTCATTCTTTATTTGGTTTCCTTTTGGAAATTATGGATTATGGATTGTACGTTAGACAATGTGTTCCTAGTCTTTTCTTTCACACTTTAGAAAGACTTCTGTAGCAAAATAAAACACCTGTATGATGCCAAATTAATATTAGGTGCTGTAGATATTACATTGTATACTACATAATAGTCAATCCGTACTTTGAGTTGAACTAATCTAAACACTTTGATGATATTCAAGCTTTGTGAAAGAAATGGGGAAAAGGTTCCATGCAATATTGGTGATTTTACAAGGACAGGACAAGTGTGAAATTGACCCCCAGTGTTTTAATAATGTAAACAGTGAACATAACTTTGTCATTGATCAGTGTTGGTCAAATGTTGAACTACTTCCAGGTTAATTCCTACTTCCAGGTTCCAGCTCACAGTCATGGAAGAAAGTCATGGTTGGCCACTCCACAGTGAAGAGATTTGTTTTAGCTTCAACAGGTCTTGACCTCGGGAGTTTCCTACAGTCCATCATACTAGTGATTGGACTAAATGTCTCCCCTTCATTTGGTATTAACTTGAATACTTCAGTGTCAAACAGTGTTTCCTTCTGTAGCACAAAGGTAAATTATTTCACTTAGAATCAAATGTGAAATGAAAGATTTTTAATAATAAACATGTTGCTTTGACAAGGCAGCTTGGGACTCTCTGCAAATACAGAGGAATGTGGCTAAAAGGGCCTTCTGATAAAACACATCATAAAGCCGTAGCCAATGAGAACCTTCTAATGAACCATAGCACAGATTGGCTCCAGTGAGTCTGTAGTCTGTTTTTCCAGGTCCAAGGTCACTGTCCATCACCCAAAGAAAGATCCACCAATGAGGGATCCACCCTGGGTGGACAACACCCTCAACCAATCAACAGCTGTGATGTTGCACCTTAGAAGCAAACACTCAGCTCATTTTTCATCATCAACTCGCCGACTCCTCTTCTTTTTCCAACTGAGCACACAATCAGACTTTTCCAACCACGTGACTGCAAGAAGTTTGAGTCAAGACTTTTCTCCAAGATGCCTGGCTGAGAGTGAGTCAGAAAAAAGCAGAATTCTGGAAAAGATATCCTTTCTGCAATGGAGGAAACCTTGTGTTTGTGAACCCATTGTTGATTTCGTCTGATTGCCGAAATCAGAGAGCTGGAGTCATTCATGCCAACCAAGTACGAAGCTATGGCCGAGGCGAAAAAGGGTCTCTTGCAGCCATACCCAAGAAGACAGCTGTGCACAGACTGAAGTTTATCAAGATGCTAACTTTGGGCAGAGCTGCCTCAGGGCTAATGCTAGCTGTCGTCATCCTAATGCTAAGCGAAGCTCTCTCTCTTTTCTCTCCGGACCTGGGCCAATCCCTGCACAGTGTAAGCGCACACCAAGTCTGGCAATGAACCAACCTAGTCCAGCTTCGTCTTTCCAGCAGGAAACTCATCAAGCATGTTTGACCAGGGGGTATTTGAGTATAAAACTTCTTTATTCACGATATAATTCTCAATAGTTTAACTAATCTAAACACATTGATTTTCAGCTTGCATTAGTAAATGCATATTTGCTTGTATCTAAGAATAAGAATTCGATGTAACTATATGACACTGATAACACCTACGAGCCAGATTATAATGTTTTAGTCAATGTATTTTACTCTAAAATTATGAATTCTGATCTCTGTAATCACTGAGCAAATGATGAAGCTTTCAGATCACAGAAGATCATTTCACAAATACTGTATGTTCAATTATGTTTGTTGTTTTGTACATGCTTTTGGTGTGATATCAATAAATTGTATATTATATATTTAGAATCTGTGTGTGAGACTTTAAGTTATCATGTTTGATTGATACCTAAAAATCGTCAAAGTACTCTTCAATTTTTTGTTCCCATTTCTGATTGTTACAGTAAATTAAAACTCTTACGTCACTACACTTCTGGATGTCCCTCTACTGTGAAATAATTTCTATGACCTGCATGTTTTAGTCTGCACATGTCTACATTAATGGTCTTTAGTTAGGTGTTTTCCCACAGCTGAGAGTCTTCTGAATGTATTTCGCAATTTCCTCTGCTGCTTTTCAGGTGCTTTTGGTGCTTATCCTTTTTAGGGTATCATCTGCCAACTTGAATAATTTGTTAACTGTTACGCCTGGGCTTGTCCAAGCTCTCAGCCCCTGGTCTCCTTGGTCACATTTCTGTTCCTGGTCCAGCTCCTACTAACCTGGTGATCTGTGCAGTCCTAATCCTGTTTCCGGTGTGGTCCTGCTTCCTGATTATCCTGTGAGCTACATTGTCCCTTTTGCTCCTTGTACCTCCCTGTCAATAAACCAACCTGTATTATGCACTTGAATCCCTTTATTACTCAATGCATCGTGAGCTACCTTCCATCTGGCAGAAGAATAATTACACCAGAAGCAAGACTACTGATATAAATTAGGTCCTAATATAGGTCCCTGTGGCACTCCACTCATTAAATCAATTTCCACGAGAGTTAGATATTGATTGACAGTTTTTCCACTGAAATATTCCGTTGTAGTTAAGCTGCTCAGAGTGGCTGTCTCATAGTTCATGTCTCCAGTTGATCTGCTGGCTGTTTGACCTCTGCAGGTTTTGACCTCTGGACTTCCTTACAGTCCATCTGTATTAATGTTTGGACAAAGTGTCTCATATCAATTCAATGTAAATATTAATACTTCAGCAACAAACAGTGCTTCTATCCTTCTATCTGCTACAAATTAATTTGCTCAAACCCATGAGTTATATTTTAAAAAAGGACAAAATGTAAAGCAATTTAAGTATCGTGGGCTCAGAAGACTAAATTTTCAGGTCTCATGTGACATTCTTGAATAACCTTCTTTTCCATTAATAACACACTGTGCTATGACTTAAGCCCAGGACATACAAACATGGTGTTTCGCTTCACACCACTTGTTTTTGTGATACAATGTAGACAGTTCCAACCTAATACGTCAGAAATCAATTCCCTTTTTAGAAGTAAGATCTGAAGAAATCTGAGTGAAATACTGCAAGGGTAAGGGTATTTGGGCTGATCAAGTTTGATCATTGGTCATGATCACAGATGTTTGTCAAATGGCTCAACGAACCTCAAGTACCACTAGGGATTGTTCCCTGTGCCTTTTAACTCTTCAACCTCGACAGGTCATTTATATGAAGCATGGATAAAGCAGGACAGAAAGTCAAATACTTTTCACCTGACTCAGATTAAGTAACAAGACAATTAATTGTTTATTTGTTAGAATTTACCCTAATCCATTCAACTATGAAGTCAAACCAAACTACTGAGTAATTTAAGGACAAGATATCTAATTAATATGTATCGCTAAAACCAGGCTCCAAAACTCCTGCTCAGATGGCCTTCAAGATAAAGAAACATGCATGCGTTGTGTGAGTTTATTAATGTACTGTATTAAGACATTTTGTATGAATGCTTAAGTTACATTTTGCTTTTGGAAGTATTTAATCAAAGAACCATTACCTTTTGGTAAGCAGTGGTCCTCCTTGATATATACTGTAAATTCTTACGTAATACTTAATAATATAGCAAATCTGATTTTAAATTTCAAATATGAATTTCTGAGCTCCAGGCTTGCTTACCAAGATCTGTAACAAACTCTCTACAGATTACACGAAATGGACAAGCTGCATGTATCTGGAGTGTTCCTGGCAAGGGATTGTACTGAACAGAATGAGAAATTCTGTGTGTAGTCATAAAATAAAGAGAAAATGGAGAGAGATAATGTTAAATATAGACAACAGCAATGCATGGCTTTTGACTATGTATGTATGCTATACAATGAACAGAAAGCAGCTATAGTTCAGTTTTAGTTAAAGCAATGAAATAGTGCGGCTGACCAAGCAGAAGTGGACAGCATTCACGTGCCCTTCTGCTGGGTATAAATAGGAGCAGGAGTGTAGATCACAGACAGCATCTGCTCACCAACCAGAACCATGGGGAAGGTACAGAGCCTCTGTGTTTACAGATTGTAGTTTCAGAGGCCTACAGTAGTTGGAAAAGCACAGTAGAGTAACACTGATGTTTCTTTCTTTTTCACAGATCATCTTCTACGAGGACAGGAACTTCGGGGGGCGCTCCTATGAGTGCAGCAGCGACTGCGCTGACATGCACTCCTACTTCAGCCGCTGCAACTCCATCCGAGTGGAGAGCGGCTGCTGGATGGTGTACGAGCGCCCCAACTACATGGGCTACCAGTACTTCCTGCGCAGGGGCGAGTATCCCGACTACCAGCGCTGGATGGGCTTCAACGACTGCATCAGGTCCTGCCGTTTCATTCCTCATGTAAGTTGCTTTGTATTTTCATAGGAATTAAACAATCAGATTGATATATTTTTAAAACTTGAATATATAGATTTTGGCAAAGTCAAACGGTGAATCATTCATCTTCAGGCCAGAGCTGTTTAAATGAATCAGTGTTTAATCTAAATGATATTCCAGTTCAGTCTGTATTAAGAACTGTCTTGTGTTCACAGTACCAAGGCTCCTACAGGATGAGGATCTACGAGAGAGAAGGCTTCGGAGGCCAGATGATGGAGTTCATGGACGACTGTCCTAATGTCTATGACCGCTTCCGTTACCATGACATCCACTCCTGCAATGTGATGGAGGGATACTGGATGTTCTACGAGCAGCCCAACTACAGAGGCAGGCAGTACTTCATGAGGCCCGGAGAGTACAGAAGGTTCAGCGACTGGGGAGGCATGAGTCCCAGGATCGGCTCCTTCCGGCGCCTCATGGACTTCCATTAGTCAACACTTGTGAAGAACGATTCAGATGTGTTCTGATAACTAAGAATAAAAGTTTTTGTTAAAAAATTCAGTCCCTGCAATTTTATCTCGTTTATTCATTCTTTATTTGGTTTCCTTTTGGAAATTATGGATTATGGATTGTACGTTAGACAATGTGTTCCTAGTCTTTTCTTTCACACTTTAGAAAGACTTCTGTAGCAAAATAAAACACCTGTATGATGCCAAATTAATATTAGGTGCTGTAGATATTACATTGTATACTACATAATAGTCAATCCGTACTTTGAGTTGAACTAATCTAAACACTTTGATGATATTCAAGCTTTGTGAAAGAAATGGGGAAAAGGTTCCATGCAATATTGGTGATTTTACAAGGACAGGACAAGTGTGAAATTGACCCCCAGTGTTTTAATAATGTAAACAGTGAACATAACTTTGTCATTGATCAGTGTTGGTCAAATGTTGAACTACTTCCAGGTTAATTCCTACTTCCAGGTTCCAGCTCACAGTCATGGAAGAAAGTCATGGTTGGCCACTCCACAGTGAAGAGATTTGTTTTAGCTTCAACAGGTCTTGACCTCGGGAGTTTCCTACAGTCCATCATACTAGTGATTGGACTAAATGTCTCCCCTTCATTTGGTATTAACTTGAATACTTCAGTGTCAAACAGTGTTTCCTTCTGTAGCACAAAGGTAAATTATTTCACTTAGAATCAAATGTGAAATGAAAGATTTTTAATAATAAACATGTTGCTTTGACAAGGCAGCTTGGGACTCTCTGCAAATACAGAGGAATGTGGCTAAAAGGGCCTTCTGATAAAACACATCATAAAGCCGTAGCCAATGAGAACCTTCTAATGAACCATAGCACAGATTGGCTCCAGTGAGTCTGTAGTCTGTTTTTCCAGGTCCAAGGTCACTGTCCATCACCCAAAGAAAGATCCACCAATGAGGGATCCACCCTGGGTGGACAACACCCTCAACCAATCAACAGCTGTGATGTTGCACCTTAGAAGCAAACACTCAGCTCATTTTTCATCATCAACTCGCCGACTCCTCTTCTTTTTCCAACTGAGCACACAATCAGACTTTTCCAACCACGTGACTGCAAGAAGTTTGAGTCAAGACTTTTCTCCAAGATGCCTGGCTGAGAGTGAGTCAGAAAAAAGCAGAATTCTGGAAAAGATATCCTTTCTGCAATGGAGGAAACCTTGTGTTTGTGAACCCATTGTTGATTTCGTCTGATTGCCGAAATCAGAGAGCTGGAGTCATTCATGCCAACCAAGTACGAAGCTATGGCCGAGGCGAAAAAGGGTCTCTTGCAGCCATACCCAAGAAGACAGCTGTGCACAGACTGAAGTTTATCAAGATGCTAACTTTGGGCAGAGCTGCCTCAGGGCTAATGCTAGCTGTCGTCATCCTAATGCTAAGCGAAGCTCTCTCTCTTTTCTCTCCGGACCTGGGCCAATCCCTGCACAGTGTAAGCGCACACCAAGTCTGGCAATGAACCAACCTAGTCCAGCTTCGTCTTTCCAGCAGGAAACTCATCAAGCATGTTTGACCAGGGGGTATTTGAGTATAAAACTTCTTTATTCACGATATAATTCTCAATAGTTTAACTAATCTAAACACATTGATTTTCAGCTTGCATTAGTAAATGCATATTTGCTTGTATCTAAGAATAAGAATTCGATGTAACTATATGACACTGATAACACCTACGAGCCAGATTATAATGTTTTAGTCAATGTATTTTACTCTAAAATTATGAATTCTGATCTCTGTAATCACTGAGCAAATGATGAAGCTTTCAGATCACAGAAGATCATTTCACAAATACTGTATGTTCAATTATGTTTGTTGTTTTGTACATGCTTTTGGTGTGATATCAATAAATTGTATATTATATATTTAGAATCTGTGTGTGAGACTTTAAGTTATCATGTTTGATTGATACCTAAAAATCGTCAAAGTACTCTTCAATTTTTTGTTCCCATTTCTGATTGTTACAGTAAATTAAAACTCTTACGTCACTACACTTCTGGATGTCCCTCTACTGTGAAATAATTTCTATGACCTGCATGTTTTAGTCTGCACATGTCTACATTAATGGTCTTTAGTTAGGTGTTTTCCCACAGCTGAGAGTCTTCTGAATGTATTTCGCAATTTCCTCTGCTGCTTTTCAGGTGCTTTTGGTGCTTATCCTTTTTAGGGTATCATCTGCCAACTTGAATAATTTGTTAACTGTTACGCCTGGGCTTGTCCAAGCTCTCAGCCCCTGGTCTCCTTGGTCACATTTCTGTTCCTGGTCCAGCTCCTACTAACCTGGTGATCTGTGCAGTCCTAATCCTGTTTCCGGTGTGGTCCTGCTTCCTGATTATCCTGTGAGCTACATTGTCCCTTTTGCTCCTTGTACCTCCCTGTCAATAAACCAACCTGTATTATGCACTTGAATCCCTTTATTACTCAATGCATCGTGAGCTACCTTCCATCTGGCAGAAGAATAATTACACCAGAAGCAAGACTACTGATATAAATTAGGTCCTAATATAGGTCCCTGTGGCACTCCACTCATTAAATCAATTTCCACGAGAGTTAGATATTGATTGACAGTTTTTCCACTGAAATATTCCGTTGTAGTTAAGCTGCTCAGAGTGGCTGTCTCATAGTTCATGTCTCCAGTTGATCTGCTGGCTGTTTGACCTCTGCAGGTTTTGACCTCTGGACTTCCTTACAGTCCATCTGTATTAATGTTTGGACAAAGTGTCTCATATCAATTCAATGTAAATATTAATACTTCAGCAACAAACAGTGCTTCTATCCTTCTATCTGCTACAAATTAATTTGCTCAAACCCATGAGTTATATTTTAAAAAAGGACAAAATGTAAAGCAATTTAAGTATCGTGGGCTCAGAAGACTAAATTTTCAGGTCTCATGTGACATTCTTGAATAACCTTCTTTTCCATTAATAACACACTGTGCTATGACTTAAGCCCAGGACATACAAACATGGTGTTTCGCTTCACACCACTTGTTTTTGTGATACAATGTAGACAGTTCCAACCTAATACGTCAGAAATCAATTCCCTTTTTAGAAGTAAGATCTGAAGAAATCTGAGTGAAATACTGCAAGGGTAAGGGTATTTGGGCTGATCAAGTTTGATCATTGGTCATGATCACAGATGTTTGTCAAATGGCTCAACGAACCTCAAGTACCACTAGGGATTGTTCCCTGTGCCTTTTAACTCTTCAACCTCGACAGGTCATTTATATGAAGCATGGATAAAGCAGGACAGAAAGTCAAATACTTTTCACCTGACTCAGATTAAGTAACAAGACAATTAATTGTTTATTTGTTAGAATTTACCCTAATCCATTCAACTATGAAGTCAAACCAAACTACTGAGTAATTTAAGGACAAGATATCTAATTAATATGTATCGCTAAAACCAGGCTCCAAAACTCCTGCTCAGATGGCCTTCAAGATAAAGAAACATGCATGCGTTGTGTGAGTTTATTAATGTACTGTATTAAGACATTTTGTATGAATGCTTAAGTTACATTTTGCTTTTGGAAGTATTTAATCAAAGAACCATTACCTTTTGGTAAGCAGTGGTCCTCCTTGATATATACTGTAAATTCTTACGTAATACTTAATAATATAGCAAATCTGATTTTAAATTTCAAATATGAATTTCTGAGCTCCAGGCTTGCTTACCAAGATCTGTAACAAACTCTCTACAGATTACACGAAATGGACAAGCTGCATGTATCTGGAGTGTTCCTGGCAAGGGATTGTACTGAACAGAATGAGAAATTCTGTGTGTAGTCATAAAATAAAGAGAAAATGGAGAGAGATAATGTTAAATATAGACAACAGCAATGCATGGCTTTTGACTATGTATGTATGCTATACAATGAACAGAAAGCAGCTATAGTTCAGTTTTAGTTAAAGCAATGAAATAGTGCGGCTGACCAAGCAGAAGTGGACAGCATTCACGTGCCCTTCTGCTGGGTATAAATAGGAGCAGGAGTGTAGATCACAGACAGCATCTGCTCACCAACCAGAACCATGGGGAAGGTACAGAGCCTCTGTGTTTACAGATTGTAGTTTCAGAGGCCTACAGTAGTTGGAAAAGCACAGTAGAGTAACACTGATGTTTCTTTCTTTTTCACAGATCATCTTCTACGAGGACAGGAGCTTCGGGGGGCGCTCCTATGAGTGCAGCAGCGACTGCGCTGACCTGCACTCCTACTTCAGCCGCTGCAACTCCATCCGAGTGGAGAGCGGCTGCTGGATGGTGTACGAGCGCCCCAACTACATGGGCTACCAGTACTTCCTGCGCAGGGGCGAGTATCCCGACTACCAGCGCTGGATGGGCTTCAACGACTGCATCAGGTCCTGCCGTTTCATTCCTCATGTAAGTTGCTTTGTATTTTCATAGGAATTAAACAATCAGATTGATATATTTTTAAAACTTGAATATATAGATTTTGGCAAAGTCAAACGGTGAATCATTCATCTTCAGGCCAGAGCTGTTTAAATGAATCAGTGTTTAATCTAAATGATATTCCAGTTCAGTCTGTATTAAGAACTGTCTTGTGTTCACAGTACCAAGGCTCCTACAGGATGAGGATCTACGAGAGAGAAGGCTTCGGAGGCCAGATGATGGAGTTCATGGACGACTGTCCTAATGTCTATGACCGCTTCCGTTACCATGACATCCACTCCTGCAATGTGATGGAGGGATACTGGATGTTCTACGAGCAGCCCAACTACAGAGGCAGGCAGTACTTCATGAGGCCCGGAGAGTACAGAAGGTTCAGCGACTGGGGAGGCATGAGTCCCAGGATCGGCTCCTTCCGGCGCCTCATGGACTTCCATTAGTCAACACTTGTGAAGAACGATTCAGATGTGTTCTGATAACTAAGAATAAAAGTTTTTGTTAAAAAATTCAGTCCCTGCAATTTTATCTCGTTTATTCATTCTTTATTTGGTTTCCTTTTGGAAATTATGGATTATGGATTGTACGTTAGACAATGTGTTCCTAGTCTTTTCTTTCACACTTTAGAAAGACTTCTGTAGCAAAATAAAACACCTGTATGATGCCAAATTAATATTAGGTGCTGTAGATATTACATTGTATACTACATAATAGTCAATCCGTACTTTGAGTTGAACTAATCTAAACACTTTGATGATATTCAAGCTTTGTGAAAGAAATGGGGAAAAGGTTCCATGCAATATTGGTGATTTTACAAGGACAGGACAAGTGTGAAATTGACCCCCAGTGTTTTAATAATGTAAACAGTGAACATAACTTTGTCATTGATCAGTGTTGGTCAAATGTTGAACTACTTCCAGGTTAATTCCTACTTCCAGGTTCCAGCTCACAGTCATGGAAGAAAGTCATGGTTGGCCACTCCACAGTGAAGAGATTTGTTTTAGCTTCAACAGGTCTTGACCTCGGGAGTTTCCTACAGTCCATCATACTAGTGATTGGACTAAATGTCTCCCCTTCATTTGGTATTAACTTGAATACTTCAGTGTCAAACAGTGTTTCCTTCTGTAGCACAAAGGTAAATTATTTCACTTAGAATCAAATGTGAAATGAAAGATTTTTAATAATAAACATGTTGCTTTGACAAGGCAGCTTGGGACTCTCTGCAAATACAGAGGAATGTGGCTAAAAGGGCCTTCTGATAAAACACATCATAAAGCCGTAGCCAATGAGAACCTTCTAATGAACCATAGCACAGATTGGCTCCAGTGAGTCTGTAGTCTGTTTTTCCAGGTCCAAGGTCACTGTCCATCACCCAAAGAAAGATCCACCAATGAGGGATCCACCCTGGGTGGACAACACCCTCAACCAATCAACAGCTGTGATGTTGCACCTTAGAAGCAAACACTCAGCTCATTTTTCATCATCAACTCGCCGACTCCTCTTCTTTTTCCAACTGAGCACACAATCAGACTTTTCCAACCACGTGACTGCAAGAAGTTTGAGTCAAGACTTTTCTCCAAGATGCCTGGCTGAGAGTGAGTCAGAAAAAAGCAGAATTCTGGAAAAGATATCCTTTCTGCAATGGAGGAAACCTTGTGTTTGTGAACCCATTGTTGATTTCGTCTGATTGCCGAAATCAGAGAGCTGGAGTCATTCATGCCAACCAAGTACGAAGCTATGGCCGAGGCGAAAAAGGGTCTCTTGCAGCCATACCCAAGAAGACAGCTGTGCACAGACTGAAGTTTATCAAGATGCTAACTTTGGGCAGAGCTGCCTCAGGGCTAATGCTAGCTGTCGTCATCCTAATGCTAAGCGAAGCTCTCTCTCTTTTCTCTCCGGACCTGGGCCAATCCCTGCACAGTGTAAGCGCACACCAAGTCTGGCAATGAACCAACCTAGTCCAGCTTCGTCTTTCCAGCAGGAAACTCATCAAGCATGTTTGACCAGGGGGTATTTGAGTATAAAACTTCTTTATTCACGATATAATTCTCAATAGTTTAACTAATCTAAACACATTGATTTTCAGCTTGCATTAGTAAATGCATATTTGCTTGTATCTAAGAATAAGAATTCGATGTAACTATATGACACTGATAACACCTACGAGCCAGATTATAATGTTTTAGTCAATGTATTTTACTCTAAAATTATGAATTCTGATCTCTGTAATCACTGAGCAAATGATGAAGCTTTCAGATCACAGAAGATCATTTCACAAATACTGTATGTTCAATTATGTTTGTTGTTTTGTACATGCTTTTGGTGTGATATCAATAAATTGTATATTATATATTTAGAATCTGTGTGTGAGACTTTAAGTTATCATGTTTGATTGATACCTAAAAATCGTCAAAGTACTCTTCAATTTTTTGTTCCCATTTCTGATTGTTACAGTAAATTAAAACTCTTACGTCACTACACTTCTGGATGTCCCTCTACTGTGAAATAATTTCTATGACCTGCATGTTTTAGTCTGCACATGTCTACATTAATGGTCTTTAGTTAGGTGTTTTCCCACAGCTGAGAGTCTTCTGAATGTATTTCGCAATTTCCTCTGCTGCTTTTCAGGTGCTTTTGGTGCTTATCCTTTTTAGGGTATCATCTGCCAACTTGAATAATTTGTTAACTGTTACGCCTGGGCTTGTCCAAGCTCTCAGCCCCTGGTCTCCTTGGTCACATTTCTGTTCCTGGTCCAGCTCCTACTAACCTGGTGATCTGTGCAGTCCTAATCCTGTTTCCGGTGTGGTCCTGCTTCCTGATTATCCTGTGAGCTACATTGTCCCTTTTGCTCCTTGTACCTCCCTGTCAATAAACCAACCTGTATTATGCACTTGAATCCCTTTATTACTCAATGCATCGTGAGCTACCTTCCATCTGGCAGAAGAATAATTACACCAGAAGCAAGACTACTGATATAAATTAGGTCCTAATATAGGTCCCTGTGGCACTCCACTCATTAAATCAATTTCCACGAGAGTTAGATATTGATTGACAGTTTTTCCACTGAAATATTCCGTTGTAGTTAAGCTGCTCAGAGTGGCTGTCTCATAGTTCATGTCTCCAGTTGATCTGCTGGCTGTTTGACCTCTGCAGGTTTTGACCTCTGGACTTCCTTACAGTCCATCTGTATTAATGTTTGGACAAAGTGTCTCATATCAATTCAATGTAAATATTAATACTTCAGCAACAAACAGTGCTTCTATCCTTCTATCTGCTACAAATTAATTTGCTCAAACCCATGAGTTATATTTTAAAAAAGGACAAAATGTAAAGCAATTTAAGTATCGTGGGCTCAGAAGACTAAATTTTCAGGTCTCATGTGACATTCTTGAATAACCTTCTTTTCCATTAATAACACACTGTGCTATGACTTAAGCCCAGGACATACAAACATGGTGTTTCGCTTCACACCACTTGTTTTTGTGATACAATGTAGACAGTTCCAACCTAATACGTCAGAAATCAATTCCCTTTTTAGAAGTAAGATCTGAAGAAATCTGAGTGAAATACTGCAAGGGTAAGGGTATTTGGGCTGATCAAGTTTGATCATTGGTCATGATCACAGATGTTTGTCAAATGGCTCAACGAACCTCAAGTACCACTAGGGATTGTTCCCTGTGCCTTTTAACTCTTCAACCTCGACAGGTCATTTATATGAAGCATGGATAAAGCAGGACAGAAAGTCAAATACTTTTCACCTGACTCAGATTAAGTAACAAGACAATTAATTGTTTATTTGTTAGAATTTACCCTAATCCATTCAACTATGAAGTCAAACCAAACTACTGAGTAATTTAAGGACAAGATATCTAATTAATATGTATCGCTAAAACCAGGCTCCAAAACTCCTGCTCAGATGGCCTTCAAGATAAAGAAACATGCATGCGTTGTGTGAGTTTATTAATGTACTGTATTAAGACATTTTGTATGAATGCTTAAGTTACATTTTGCTTTTGGAAGTATTTAATCAAAGAACCATTACCTTTTGGTAAGCAGTGGTCCTCCTTGATATATACTGTAAATTCTTACGTAATACTTAATAATATAGCAAATCTGATTTTAAATTTCAAATATGAATTTCTGAGCTCCAGGCTTGCTTACCAAGATCTGTAACAAACTCTCTACAGATTACACGAAATGGACAAGCTGCATGTATCTGGAGTGTTCCTGGCAAGGGATTGTACTGAACAGAATGAGAAATTCTGTGTGTAGTCATAAAATAAAGAGAAAATGGAGAGAGATAATGTTAAATATAGACAACAGCAATGCATGGCTTTTGACTATGTATGTATGCTATACAATGAACAGAAAGCAGCTATAGTTCAGTTTTAGTTAAAGCAATGAAATAGTGCGGCTGACCAAGCAGAAGTGGACAGCATTCACGTGCCCTTCTGCTGGGTATAAATAGGAGCAGGAGTGTAGATCACAGACAGCATCTGCTCACCAACCAGAACCATGGGGAAGGTACAGAGCCTCTGTGTTTACAGATTGTAGTTTCAGAGGCCTACAGTAGTTGGAAAAGCACAGTAGAGTAACACTGATGTTTCTTTCTTTTTCACAGATCATCTTCTACGAGGACAGGAACTTCGGGGGGCGCTCCTATGAGTGCAGCAGCGACTGCGCTGACATGCACTCCTACTTCAGCCGCTGCAACTCCATCCGAGTGGAGAGCGGCTGCTGGATGGTGTACGAGCGCCCCAACTACATGGGCTACCAGTACTTCCTGCGCAGGGGCGAGTATCCCGACTACCAGCGCTGGATGGGCTTCAACGACTGCATCAGGTCCTGCCGTTTCATTCCTCATGTAAGTTGCTTTGTATTTTCATAGGAATTAAACAATCAGATTGATATATTTTTAAAACTTGAATATATAGATTTTGGCAAAGTCAAACGGTGAATCATTCATCTTCAGGCCAGAGCTGTTTAAATGAATCAGTGTTTAATCTAAATGATATTCCAGTTCAGTCTGTATTAAGAACTGTCTTGTGTTCACAGTACCAAGGCTCCTACAGGATGAGGATCTACGAGAGAGAAGGCTTCGGAGGCCAGATGATGGAGTTCATGGACGACTGTCCTAATGTCTATGACCGCTTCCGTTACCATGACATCCACTCCTGCAATGTGATGGAGGGATACTGGATGTTCTACGAGCAGCCCAACTACAGAGGCAGGCAGTACTTCATGAGGCCCGGAGAGTACAGAAGGTTCAGCGACTGGGGAGGCATGAGTCCCAGGATCGGCTCCTTCCGGCGCCTCATGGACTTCCATTAGTCAACACTTGTGAAGAACGATTCAGATGTGTTCTGATAACTAAGAATAAAAGTTTTTGTTAAAAAATTCAGTCCCTGCAATTTTATCTCGTTTATTCATTCTTTATTTGGTTTCCTTTTGGAAATTATGGATTATGGATTGTACGTTAGACAATGTGTTCCTAGTCTTTTCTTTCACACTTTAGAAAGACTTCTGTAGCAAAATAAAACACCTGTATGATGCCAAATTAATATTAGGTGCTGTAGATATTACATTGTATACTACATAATAGTCAATCCGTACTTTGAGTTGAACTAATCTAAACACTTTGATGATATTCAAGCTTTGTGAAAGAAATGGGGAAAAGGTTCCATGCAATATTGGTGATTTTACAAGGACAGGACAAGTGTGAAATTGACCCCCAGTGTTTTAATAATGTAAACAGTGAACATAACTTTGTCATTGATCAGTGTTGGTCAAATGTTGAACTACTTCCAGGTTAATTCCTACTTCCAGGTTCCAGCTCACAGTCATGGAAGAAAGTCATGGTTGGCCACTCCACAGTGAAGAGATTTGTTTTAGCTTCAACAGGTCTTGACCTCGGGAGTTTCCTACAGTCCATCATACTAGTGATTGGACTAAATGTCTCCCCTTCATTTGGTATTAACTTGAATACTTCAGTGTCAAACAGTGTTTCCTTCTGTAGCACAAAGGTAAATTATTTCACTTAGAATCAAATGTGAAATGAAAGATTTTTAATAATAAACATGTTGCTTTGACAAGGCAGCTTGGGACTCTCTGCAAATACAGAGGAATGTGGCTAAAAGGGCCTTCTGATAAAACACATCATAAAGCCGTAGCCAATGAGAACCTTCTAATGAACCATAGCACAGATTGGCTCCAGTGAGTCTGTAGTCTGTTTTTCCAGGTCCAAGGTCACTGTCCATCACCCAAAGAAAGATCCACCAATGAGGGATCCACCCTGGGTGGACAACACCCTCAACCAATCAACAGCTGTGATGTTGCACCTTAGAAGCAAACACTCAGCTCATTTTTCATCATCAACTCGCCGACTCCTCTTCTTTTTCCAACTGAGCACACAATCAGACTTTTCCAACCACGTGACTGCAAGAAGTTTGAGTCAAGACTTTTCTCCAAGATGCCTGGCTGAGAGTGAGTCAGAAAAAAGCAGAATTCTGGAAAAGATATCCTTTCTGCAATGGAGGAAACCTTGTGTTTGTGAACCCATTGTTGATTTCGTCTGATTGCCGAAATCAGAGAGCTGGAGTCATTCATGCCAACCAAGTACGAAGCTATGGCCGAGGCGAAAAAGGGTCTCTTGCAGCCATACCCAAGAAGACAGCTGTGCACAGACTGAAGTTTATCAAGATGCTAACTTTGGGCAGAGCTGCCTCAGGGCTAATGCTAGCTGTCGTCATCCTAATGCTAAGCGAAGCTCTCTCTCTTTTCTCTCCGGACCTGGGCCAATCCCTGCACAGTGTAAGCGCACACCAAGTCTGGCAATGAACCAACCTAGTCCAGCTTCGTCTTTCCAGCAGGAAACTCATCAAGCATGTTTGACCAGGGGGTATTTGAGTATAAAACTTCTTTATTCACGATATAATTCTCAATAGTTTAACTAATCTAAACACATTGATTTTCAGCTTGCATTAGTAAATGCATATTTGCTTGTATCTAAGAATAAGAATTCGATGTAACTATATGACACTGATAACACCTACGAGCCAGATTATAATGTTTTAGTCAATGTATTTTACTCTAAAATTATGAATTCTGATCTCTGTAATCACTGAGCAAATGATGAAGCTTTCAGATCACAGAAGATCATTTCACAAATACTGTATGTTCAATTATGTTTGTTGTTTTGTACATGCTTTTGGTGTGATATCAATAAATTGTATATTATATATTTAGAATCTGTGTGTGAGACTTTAAGTTATCATGTTTGATTGATACCTAAAAATCGTCAAAGTACTCTTCAATTTTTTGTTCCCATTTCTGATTGTTACAGTAAATTAAAACTCTTACGTCACTACACTTCTGGATGTCCCTCTACTGTGAAATAATTTCTATGACCTGCATGTTTTAGTCTGCACATGTCTACATTAATGGTCTTTAGTTAGGTGTTTTCCCACAGCTGAGAGTCTTCTGAATGTATTTCGCAATTTCCTCTGCTGCTTTTCAGGTGCTTTTGGTGCTTATCCTTTTTAGGGTATCATCTGCCAACTTGAATAATTTGTTAACTGTTACGCCTGGGCTTGTCCAAGCTCTCAGCCCCTGGTCTCCTTGGTCACATTTCTGTTCCTGGTCCAGCTCCTACTAACCTGGTGATCTGTGCAGTCCTAATCCTGTTTCCGGTGTGGTCCTGCTTCCTGATTATCCTGTGAGCTACATTGTCCCTTTTGCTCCTTGTACCTCCCTGTCAATAAACCAACCTGTATTATGCACTTGAATCCCTTTATTACTCAATGCATCGTGAGCTACCTTCCATCTGGCAGAAGAATAATTACACCAGAAGCAAGACTACTGATATAAATTAGGTCCTAATATAGGTCCCTGTGGCACTCCACTCATTAAATCAATTTCCACGAGAGTTAGATATTGATTGACAGTTTTTCCACTGAAATATTCCGTTGTAGTTAAGCTGCTCAGAGTGGCTGTCTCATAGTTCATGTCTCCAGTTGATCTGCTGGCTGTTTGACCTCTGCAGGTTTTGACCTCTGGACTTCCTTACAGTCCATCTGTATTAATGTTTGGACAAAGTGTCTCATATCAATTCAATGTAAATATTAATACTTCAGCAACAAACAGTGCTTCTATCCTTCTATCTGCTACAAATTAATTTGCTCAAACCCATGAGTTATATTTTAAAAAAGGACAAAATGTAAAGCAATTTAAGTATCGTGGGCTCAGAAGACTAAATTTTCAGGTCTCATGTGACATTCTTGAATAACCTTCTTTTCCATTAATAACACACTGTGCTATGACTTAAGCCCAGGACATACAAACATGGTGTTTCGCTTCACACCACTTGTTTTTGTGATACAATGTAGACAGTTCCAACCTAATACGTCAGAAATCAATTCCCTTTTTAGAAGTAAGATCTGAAGAAATCTGAGTGAAATACTGCAAGGGTAAGGGTATTTGGGCTGATCAAGTTTGATCATTGGTCATGATCACAGATGTTTGTCAAATGGCTCAACGAACCTCAAGTACCACTAGGGATTGTTCCCTGTGCCTTTTAACTCTTCAACCTCGACAGGTCATTTATATGAAGCATGGATAAAGCAGGACAGAAAGTCAAATACTTTTCACCTGACTCAGATTAAGTAACAAGACAATTAATTGTTTATTTGTTAGAATTTACCCTAATCCATTCAACTATGAAGTCAAACCAAACTACTGAGTAATTTAAGGACAAGATATCTAATTAATATGTATCGCTAAAACCAGGCTCCAAAACTCCTGCTCAGATGGCCTTCAAGATAAAGAAACATGCATGCGTTGTGTGAGTTTATTAATGTACTGTATTAAGACATTTTGTATGAATGCTTAAGTTACATTTTGCTTTTGGAAGTATTTAATCAAAGAACCATTACCTTTTGGTAAGCAGTGGTCCTCCTTGATATATACTGTAAATTCTTACGTAATACTTAATAATATAGCAAATCTGATTTTAAATTTCAAATATGAATTTCTGAGCTCCAGGCTTGCTTACCAAGATCTGTAACAAACTCTCTACAGATTACACGAAATGGACAAGCTGCATGTATCTGGAGTGTTCCTGGCAAGGGATTGTACTGAACAGAATGAGAAATTCTGTGTGTAGTCATAAAATAAAGAGAAAATGGAGAGAGATAATGTTAAATATAGACAACAGCAATGCATGGCTTTTGACTATGTATGTATGCTATACAATGAACAGAAAGCAGCTATAGTTCAGTTTTAGTTAAAGCAATGAAATAGTGCGGCTGACCAAGCAGAAGTGGACAGCATTCACGTGCCCTTCTGCTGGGTATAAATAGGAGCAGGAGTGTAGATCACAGACAGCATCTGCTCACCAACCAGAACCATGGGGAAGGTACAGAGCCTCTGTGTTTACAGATTGTAGTTTCAGAGGCCTACAGTAGTTGGAAAAGCACAGTAGAGTAACACTGATGTTTCTTTCTTTTTCACAGATCATCTTCTACGAGGACAGGAGCTTCGGAGGGCGCTCCTATGAGTGCAGCAGCGACTGCGCTGACATGCACTCCTACTTCAGCCGCTGCAACTCCATCCGAGTGGAGAGCGGCTGCTGGATGGTGTACGAGCGCCCCAACTACATGGGCTACCAGTACTTCCTGCGCAGGGGCGAGTATCCCGACTACCAGCGCTGGATGGGCTTCAACGACTGCATCAGGTCCTGCCGTTTCATTCCTCATGTAAGTTGCTTTGTATTTTCATAGGAATTAAACAATCAGATTGATATATTTTTAAAACTTGAATATATAGATTTTGGCAAAGTCAAACGGTGAATCATTCATCTTCAGGCCAGAGCTGTTTAAATGAATCAGTGTTTAATCTAAATGATATTCCAGTTCAGTCTGTATTAAGAACTGTCTTGTGTTCACAGTACCAAGGCTCCTACAGGATGAGGATCTACGAGAGAGAAGGCTTCGGAGGCCAGATGATGGAGTTCATGGACGACTGTCCTAATGTCTATGACCGCTTCCGTTACCATGACATCCACTCCTGCAATGTGATGGAGGGATACTGGATGTTCTACGAGCAGCCCAACTACAGAGGCAGGCAGTACTTCATGAGGCCCGGAGAGTACAGAAGGTTCAGCGACTGGGGAGGCATGAGTCCCAGGATCGGCTCCTTCCGGCGCCTCATGGACTTCCATTAGTCAACACTTGTGAAGAACGATTCAGATGTGTTCTGATAACTAAGAATAAAAGTTTTTGTTAAAAAATTCAGTCCCTGCAATTTTATCTCGTTTATTCATTCTTTATTTGGTTTCCTTTTGGAAATTATGGATTATGGATTGTACGTTAGACAATGTGTTCCTAGTCTTTTCTTTCACACTTTAGAAAGACTTCTGTAGCAAAATAAAACACCTGTATGATGCCAAATTAATATTAGGTGCTGTAGATATTACATTGTATACTACATAATAGTCAATCCGTACTTTGAGTTGAACTAATCTAAACACTTTGATGATATTCAAGCTTTGTGAAAGAAATGGGGAAAAGGTTCCATGCAATATTGGTGATTTTACAAGGACAGGACAAGTGTGAAATTGACCCCCAGTGTTTTAATAATGTAAACAGTGAACATAACTTTGTCATTGATCAGTGTTGGTCAAATGTTGAACTACTTCCAGGTTAATTCCTACTTCCAGGTTCCAGCTCACAGTCATGGAAGAAAGTCATGGTTGGCCACTCCACAGTGAAGAGATTTGTTTTAGCTTCAACAGGTCTTGACCTCGGGAGTTTCCTACAGTCCATCATACTAGTGATTGGACTAAATGTCTCCCCTTCATTTGGTATTAACTTGAATACTTCAGTGTCAAACAGTGTTTCCTTCTGTAGCACAAAGGTAAATTATTTCACTTAGAATCAAATGTGAAATGAAAGATTTTTAATAATAAACATGTTGCTTTGACAAGGCAGCTTGGGACTCTCTGCAAATACAGAGGAATGTGGCTAAAAGGGCCTTCTGATAAAACACATCATAAAGCCGTAGCCAATGAGAACCTTCTAATGAACCATAGCACAGATTGGCTCCAGTGAGTCTGTAGTCTGTTTTTCCAGGTCCAAGGTCACTGTCCATCACCCAAAGAAAGATCCACCAATGAGGGATCCACCCTGGGTGGACAACACCCTCAACCAATCAACAGCTGTGATGTTGCACCTTAGAAGCAAACACTCAGCTCATTTTTCATCATCAACTCGCCGACTCCTCTTCTTTTTCCAACTGAGCACACAATCAGACTTTTCCAACCACGTGACTGCAAGAAGTTTGAGTCAAGACTTTTCTCCAAGATGCCTGGCTGAGAGTGAGTCAGAAAAAAGCAGAATTCTGGAAAAGATATCCTTTCTGCAATGGAGGAAACCTTGTGTTTGTGAACCCATTGTTGATTTCGTCTGATTGCCGAAATCAGAGAGCTGGAGTCATTCATGCCAACCAAGTACGAAGCTATGGCCGAGGCGAAAAAGGGTCTCTTGCAGCCATACCCAAGAAGACAGCTGTGCACAGACTGAAGTTTATCAAGATGCTAACTTTGGGCAGAGCTGCCTCAGGGCTAATGCTAGCTGTCGTCATCCTAATGCTAAGCGAAGCTCTCTCTCTTTTCTCTCCGGACCTGGGCCAATCCCTGCACAGTGTAAGCGCACACCAAGTCTGGCAATGAACCAACCTAGTCCAGCTTCGTCTTTCCAGCAGGAAACTCATCAAGCATGTTTGACCAGGGGGTATTTGAGTATAAAACTTCTTTATTCACGATATAATTCTCAATAGTTTAACTAATCTAAACACATTGATTTTCAGCTTGCATTAGTAAATGCATATTTGCTTGTATCTAAGAATAAGAATTCGATGTAACTATATGACACTGATAACACCTACGAGCCAGATTATAATGTTTTAGTCAATGTATTTTACTCTAAAATTATGAATTCTGATCTCTGTAATCACTGAGCAAATGATGAAGCTTTCAGATCACAGAAGATCATTTCACAAATACTGTATGTTCAATTATGTTTGTTGTTTTGTACATGCTTTTGGTGTGATATCAATAAATTGTATATTATATATTTAGAATCTGTGTGTGAGACTTTAAGTTATCATGTTTGATTGATACCTAAAAATCGTCAAAGTACTCTTCAATTTTTTGTTCCCATTTCTGATTGTTACAGTAAATTAAAACTCTTACGTCACTACACTTCTGGATGTCCCTCTACTGTGAAATAATTTCTATGACCTGCATGTTTTAGTCTGCACATGTCTACATTAATGGTCTTTAGTTAGGTGTTTTCCCACAGCTGAGAGTCTTCTGAATGTATTTCGCAATTTCCTCTGCTGCTTTTCAGGTGCTTTTGGTGCTTATCCTTTTTAGGGTATCATCTGCCAACTTGAATAATTTGTTAACTGTTACGCCTGGGCTTGTCCAAGCTCTCAGCCCCTGGTCTCCTTGGTCACATTTCTGTTCCTGGTCCAGCTCCTACTAACCTGGTGATCTGTGCAGTCCTAATCCTGTTTCCGGTGTGGTCCTGCTTCCTGATTATCCTGTGAGCTACATTGTCCCTTTTGCTCCTTGTACCTCCCTGTCAATAAACCAACCTGTATTATGCACTTGAATCCCTTTATTACTCAATGCATCGTGAGCTACCTTCCATCTGGCAGAAGAATAATTACACCAGAAGCAAGACTACTGATATAAATTAGGTCCTAATATAGGTCCCTGTGGCACTCCACTCATTAAATCAATTTCCACGAGAGTTAGATATTGATTGACAGTTTTTCCACTGAAATATTCCGTTGTAGTTAAGCTGCTCAGAGTGGCTGTCTCATAGTTCATGTCTCCAGTTGATCTGCTGGCTGTTTGACCTCTGCAGGTTTTGACCTCTGGACTTCCTTACAGTCCATCTGTATTAATGTTTGGACAAAGTGTCTCATATCAATTCAATGTAAATATTAATACTTCAGCAACAAACAGTGCTTCTATCCTTCTATCTGCTACAAATTAATTTGCTCAAACCCATGAGTTATATTTTAAAAAAGGACAAAATGTAAAGCAATTTAAGTATCGTGGGCTCAGAAGACTAAATTTTCAGGTCTCATGTGACATTCTTGAATAACCTTCTTTTCCATTAATAACACACTGTGCTATGACTTAAGCCCAGGACATACAAACATGGTGTTTCGCTTCACACCACTTGTTTTTGTGATACAATGTAGACAGTTCCAACCTAATACGTCAGAAATCAATTCCCTTTTTAGAAGTAAGATCTGAAGAAATCTGAGTGAAATACTGCAAGGGTAAGGGTATTTGGGCTGATCAAGTTTGATCATTGGTCATGATCACAGATGTTTGTCAAATGGCTCAACGAACCTCAAGTACCACTAGGGATTGTTCCCTGTGCCTTTTAACTCTTCAACCTCGACAGGTCATTTATATGAAGCATGGATAAAGCAGGACAGAAAGTCATATACTTTTCACCTGACTCAGATTAAGTAACAAGACAATTAATTGTTTATTTGTTAGAATTTACCCTAATCCATTCAACTATGAAGTCAAACCAAACTACTGAGTAATTTAAGGACAAGATATCTAATTAATATGTATCGCTAAAACCAGGCTCCAAAACTCCTGCTCAGATGGCCTTCAAGATAAAGAAACATGCATGCGTTGTGTGAGTTTATTAATGTACTGTATTAAGACATTTTGTATGAATGCTTAAGTTACATTTTGCTTTTGGAAGTATTTAATCAAAGAACCATTACCTTTTGGTAAGCAGTGGTCCTCCTTGATATATACTGTAAATTCTTACGTAATACTTAATAATATAGCAAATCTGATTTTAAATTTCAAATATGAATTTCTGAGCTCCAGGCTTGCTTACCAAGATCTGTAACAAACTCTCTACAGATTACACGAAATGGACAAGCTGCATGTATCTGGAGTGTTCCTGGCAAGGGATTGTACTGAACAGAATGAGAAATTCTGTGTGTAGTCATAAAATAAAGAGAAAATGGAGAGAGATAATGTTAAATATAGACAACAGCAATGCATGGCTTTTGACTATGTATGTATGCTATACAATGAACAGAAAGCAGCTATAGTTCAGTTTTAGTTAAAGCAATGAAATAGTGCGGCTGACCAAGCAGAAGTGGACAGCATTCACGTGCCCTTCTGCTGGGTATAAATAGGAGCAGGAGTGTAGATCACAGACAGCATCTGCTCACCAACCATCACCATGGGGAAGGTACAGAGCCTCTGTGTTTACAGATTGTAGTTTCAGAGGCCTACAGTAGTTGGAAAAGCACAGTAGAGTAACATCGATGTTTTGTCGTTTTGCAGATCATCTTCTACGAGGACAGGAACTTCGGGGGGCGCTCCTATGAGTGCAGCAGCGACTGCGCTGACATGCACTCCTACTTCAGCCGCTGCAACTCCATCCGAGTGGAGAGCGGCTGCTGGATGGCGTATGAGCGCCCCAACTACATGGGCTACCAGTACTTCCTGCGCAGGGGCGAGTATCCCGACTACCAGCGCTGGATGGGCTTCAACGACTGCATCAGGTCCTGTCGTTTCATTCCTCATGTAAGTTGCTTTGTATTTTTATAGGAATTAAACAATCAGATTGATATATTTTTAAAACTTGAATATATAGATTTTGGCAAAGTCAAACGGTGAATCATTCATCTTCAGGCCAGAGCTGTTTAAATGAATCAGTGTTTAATCTAAATGATATTCCAGTTCAGTCTGTATTAAGGAATGTCTTGTGTTCACAGTACCAAGGCTCCTACAGGATGAGGATCTACGAGAGAGAAGGCTTCGGAGGCCAGATGATGGAGTTCATGGACGACTGTCCCAATGTCTACGACCGCTTCCGTTACCATGACATCCACTCCTGCAATGTGATGGAGGGATACTGGATGTTCTACGAGCAGCCCAACTACAGAGGCAGGCAGTACTTCATGAGGCCCGGAGAGTACAGGAGGTTCAGCGACTGGGGAGGCATGAGTCCCAGGATCGGCTCCTTCCGGCGCCTCATGGACTTCCATTAGTCAACACTTGTGAAGGATGATTAATGAATGAATAAAAGCTTTTGTTAAAAAATATTCAGTCTCTGCAATTTATTCATTCTTTATATGGTTTCATTGAGAAATTTAATGGATTATCCTTAGACAATGTGCTACTATTTGATTTTATCTCCCAAAAGATTAAAACTCAGAGACTCGGTAATAAACATCATTTCCTTTCTCATTTTTTCTGAAAAGTAAGATCAAATCAATTTCTTTATCCACACTTGTTTTGAGCTACAGCTGAAAGACAGACTTTTCTTGTAGGTTGTAGAAACACTTCTATAGTGAACAAAACACACCTGCATAATACCAATTAATATTAAGTTCAGTTTATATTACACAGGGCCTACTCCGTAACTTTCAGGAAAATTATCAGCATTTTATTTTCATTCATCTGTCAGGAAAGAAATGGCCAATAGGTTCCACAGATGTAGAAAATAAATCATATTTCACATCTACCCCTGTTGACCATGTACACCATACTCTTTCCAATGGCGTTCCATCTGGAGTAAAGGTTTTCTCACTCTAAAATTCATTTTGGAACTTGATCCTGTTGAGGACATTTGAAGTAAAGCAGCTCAGAATGGCTGTCTCATTTTTCATCATCGCAGCTGACTGGCAGTGAGGTGGCTTCAGCAGGCAATGACCATAATGCTGATTGGACTAAGTGTCTCATGTCACTGAAAAGATAATAATGTCACTACTTCAGAAACCATCAATGCCCCTTTTATGTGCTTCTTTACAGCACATTTACATGTTGTGATCCTCTGCCAGGTGTTTGTGCAGCTTTTACATTTTTTTTAATTCTTCTTGCTGCTTGAACAGTGTTTGCTGTTCTTAGTTTATCTGTGACTTGTATAATATGCAGGGTGCTTTAGGTTTACGGTGTCCCAATGTGCACAGTTTTGGCCTAGTGTGCCTTGACATTACTATATATACTGTACCACTTCGTCATTTAGAATTAATTCATTCTTTTACACACTTGGGCACTGCCAGCAATGGGCAGATTGACAGAGGGTTGGAGACAGTGTATTTATTGCTCCTATTCGGTTGTGAGCCTGGACGTAGAGAGTAACCTAGGGTGGCACACGTGCAGTGTTATGAAATAGCAGAGAGGTCCCTATCCAAAAAACCAAAATGATCTCCAGAGA
This sequence comes from Lepisosteus platostomus, assembly GCF_059453375.1. NCBI lineage: Eukaryota > Metazoa > Chordata > Actinopteri > Semionotiformes > Lepisosteidae > Lepisosteus > Lepisosteus platostomus. The sequence goes on from NC_142624.1 coordinate 35,185,691, forward strand.
CATAGTTGATATAACAATCCAAGGTCCGAAAGCCATAGGTGAACAAGCTGGTTCAAAGGTACAAAACCAGAATCAGAGCCGCAAGCCGTGAGGAAGCCAAGAGTCGAAAGCAGAACGATAACCAAAGTACCAAAACCAAAACCAGGAGACGTAGTCGAAGAACAAACCAGGGTCAGGAAGCCAAAAATGAAGTGGTAAGTCATAGCAAAAATGAAAGTAGCGCTAGCCAGGAAAACCCCCAATACTGAGCACAGGGGAGAGTGTGAAGCAGCATTAAATAGGCTGGGGTAAATGGGCTAATTGCGAACCGTTGTGGAATGTGAGGTGGAATGACAAGTCCTCCGGGGGTGTGGCATAACAGGCAGCTGGGCAGTCTTCTCTCAGTGTTCTTCCAGCTTATAGCATCTCCCATCATCTCACAATTACTAAATACATCTAGAAAACATCTTTATCCTCTTAGACTCTACCTTATGGTTATATCATAGAAAATCTAAAAATCAAGCCCTACTGTAAAACCCAGAAGTGACTGTATGATAAAATCCTAAAAATAAATTTCAATGCAAAGAATTTGTACATAAAACATTGCTTATTTGAAGTTATTTACTAAAAACTAAAACCAAAGTCTGCAACCTTAACATTACATAAAAACACATCAAATACTACAATTATTAGTGAGCTACAAGCCGAAATAAGAAATAAATATTTTTTTATGTTACCTGTAAGGCTTTAACATAAATGACATTTGAAAGACTCCCTGAAAGTAAAAAGACCAAAGATTGTTGCAAATCAAAGATTGTTGGCTAAATCAATTGCTCAGGGTCTGTCTTCTGCTGAACAAATTGTTTTTGTGATTTTGGACTTGTCTATTGTTTTACAAATAAGTCTGTTAACCAGGCAGAATTCTGATTTTCTAAAAAAATCTGTCTCTTAAAGGGATCTTCAACTGCATTTTTAGCAAAGCATCTGCTGCATAAATCAAGACCTACTGTACCTGTAATTACTAAACCAGAATGTGAATTAGAAAATATGAATTAGGTCCACATACAGGCCCCTGTGGCACTCCACTAATTTGAGCCTTCTGCTTCCAGTATATATGTATTTATTTGTTTGTTTTTATTAGGTAAGCAGCAATCAAAATAAATGCTTTACCTTCAATTCCAAAAGACATTAAGAAACAATCTTAGCTAAAATTTGTGTCTTTACTGGCACACCTCAGGACTGTGAAGAACTTCCAAATCCACCATGCACCTTGCATGCTCAGTTGTACACTTCATGGTATGACCGCATACTATACTTTCCATTCACAGATACGAGCAGAAGAATTTTAAGATCAGATTGAGTTATACATCTACCCCTAAATCTGGCAATGAAAAAAAACAACAAAATATTTAGCTCATGCTCTGCAAATGGAGATAAGATGGAACAATTGTTTGATGTGATCAAATGTTCTTTTTTGGGAGAAGAACACAAATCAATACACAGCCTACAGTAGCTAAATAATCCAATATTTTCCATGTCACCCCTTCCTCCAAGACAGGACACATCATTAGAAAAAGGTAACACAGGCTCGGGATAACTACATATTCATGTCTCCGATGACACCATTGAATAATCTCCTTTTCTTTAATAGCATTAATTCCCATAAATTAAGCCCAGCACTCATAAGCATGTGGTGTCATATCACTTCACTACACTTCTTTGATACAATGTAAACAACACCAAACCAAAGATTGATCATTGGTCAAGATTAAGGGTGTCTGTCCAACAGCTCCTCAAGAATGTGCCTGGGTGAAATGTGGATTTCTGGCCCCTAGACCTGAAGTAAGTTGATGTTCTAGAGTGTGAGAACTGATAGGAATCATTATATAAAAAGTACCAGTAGGCATTGTGCATTTGTGTACAGGGAGCTTTTACCTTAATCCATTCAACAGTGATGTAACAACAATCAAGTCATTTTTGTTAGTATATTAAAAGACCAAGGCATTTTATAACTATTTTAAATGCAGCTAATGTTTGGACATCTTAAATCAAAGAAACATCACCATCAATTCTCATCCATTATTGAATAATTAATAAAATGTTTGTTCTCAGACCACACAGCAAATTTGTAACATTAACCTCTTTCCAAAATCCATGAAAAGGAAAGGCTGCATGTACTTACGGTGTTAGTGACACTGAATTGTATTGAGCACTACGAGAAATTCTGTATGTATTCAGATAAAAAAGACAATGGAGAGTGAGAGTGTTAAATTCAGACAATAGCTATGTGCATGCTGACATTACACAATGGTACTTCACACTGAACAGAAAGCAACTATAGTTCAGTTTTAGTTAAAGCGATGCAATAGTGCAGCTGACCAAGCAGAAGTGGACAGTATTCGAGTGCCCTTCTGCTGGGTATAAATAGGAGCAGGAGTGTAGATCACAGACAGCATCTGCTCACCAACCATCACCATGGGGAAGGTACAGAGCCTCTGTGTTTACAGATTGTAGTTTCAGAGGCCTACAGTAGTTGGAAAAGCGCAGTAGAGTAACACCGATGTTTTGTCGTTTTGCAGATCATCTTCTACGAGGACAGGAACTTCGGGGGGCGCTCCTATGAGTGCAGCAGCGACTGTGCTGACATGCACTCCTACTTCAGCCGCTGCAACTCCATCCGAGTGGAGAGCGGCTGCTGGATGGCGTACGAGCGCCCCAACTACATGGGCTACCAGTACTTCCTGCGCAGGGGAGAGTATCCCGACTACCAGCGCTGGATGGGCTTCAACGACTCCATCAGGTCCTGCCGCTTCATTCCTCATGTAAGTTGCTTTGTATTTTTATAGGAATTAAACAATCATATTAACATATTTCAGAACTTGTAAATATAGATTTTGGCAAGAAACAGTGAATCAGTTATCTTCAGACTGGAGTTGTTGAAATGAATCAGTGTTTAATCTAAATTATATTCCAGTTCAGTCTGTATTAAGGAATGTCTTGTGTTCACAGTACCAAGGCTCCTACAGGATGAGGATCTACGAGAGAGAAGGCTTCGGAGGCCAGATGATGGAGTTCATGGACGACTGTCCCAATGTCTACGACCGCTTCCGTTACCATGACATCCACTCCTGCAATGTGATGGATGGATACTGGCTCTTCTACGAGCAGCCCAACTACAGAGGCAGGCAGTACTTCATGAGGCCCGGAGAGTACAGGAGGTTCAGCGACTGGGGAGGCATGAGCCCCAGGATCGGCTCCTTCCGGCGCATCATGGACTTCAACTGAACTGAAAAATGTCTTTTAAAAAGTAAAATGTAGAAATAAAAAACAATCCATATACCTTTTCTCATTAACCTTTGTTTGTTATATTTGGTCATTTTGTTTTTACAGAAAAGTTTAAAGCTTTCAAAGTTCACATGTTGTCGGAATTCACAAATTTCACAGTTTTCAGCAAGGTAGCTTTACTAAGAACTGCCTTTATAAGCAAACTTTAATACAGGTTAACCCACACTTACTGAGGTAATACAAGCATGCAAGGTTAATGCAAGTAAGCATAAAAGTATACTGTAAAGCAATGCCATTTCTTTCAGAATTTAAATTTTAAATACAGATTATATTTAGAGGATGTCTACGTTTCCTGGAAAAGATCACCTTGTCAAACAGAAAGAAAATCTTCAAAGTAAACAATTCTCTATCACATATGTAGCGGGGTGAGGCAAACTTAAGCACTCTGTTCAATCACCCTTACATTCTGCTGGACACAGATCGAACACATATCTCACCGGGGTCTTTATCACCATGATACTTCAGCACTTACTTATACATACTTACTGTACATTTCAATATCACACTTCTTGCTGAAACACCTGTGTTTCATTTTCACAATCCCGCCCCCCACCCCCTTCAACCTTGCAGCAGCTCCCTGGCTCATCTCTCATTAAGATGGGAGGGGATTCAGTCGGGCCCCTCCTTTTAGACACACTGTCATACTCATCAGCCAGATGCTTTACCTCAATTAACCAGTTATTCAAATCACGCCTTCTCATTGCTTGAACCATGGAAATCTGTTAATTGTCACGATCGTAATCCCTCCTCTTAAGGGCACTCCGGCTCTTTGGTATTGTAGCTGATTATATGCACCTGCCCCCTGTTCTGTCTCCTTATTTAAGACGAGTGCTCTAGCTATTCTGGCCTCAGCACTGGGAGATGGATGCCTGGAAGCCTGCCTACCAGTGGGTCCAGGAGAGGCCCTGACGGCATAGGCTTCGTCACGACATCCCGACCGTCTGAGTCCGGTGCTCGAAGCACCAGGCCTCGTTACCCTGGTTTTTATTCCCTGTCCCTGTACCGATACAAAGAAGAATAGCTTGGCCCCTGTACCGGATCCGGTTCCAGTTTTTAACCATGTTTTGTCTCATCTTGGATGGATCACCCAGTTTTGGACTTTGGACTTCACCCGGATTCCCCCCCTGGACGCTTTGGAATAGTTTGCCTTGGCCACGCCCCCCCGAGCACCAGTTCACCACCATCACACTCCCCTGTTCGTCAACCTGCCCTGTTCCTCGTTGTCTCCTCCCCGTTGTCCTTCTCCACTTACTTCTGGATTATACCGTCTGCATAGGGTCCTGAACTACGCTTCACAGGAGCCTGGACCGGCTCCCGTTACATTAATCAAAATATATGAAGAGTGTATCGAACGTGTTCTGATAACTAAGAATAAATTGCATTCAATCTCTGCAAATTAAGCTGATCCATTTCTTTAAACAGTTTCCTTCATAAAAGTAATTTATTTGGCTATTCCATTTAAGGTGTTTTTAAGCCACAATAGACAAAGAGTCAAAGATGTTACGTGATGCAACAGGCAGGTGTAGAGGCAAGGGATATTATAACATTTAGACTTAAGTGTCATTAGAGATTTCCAATAATGTTTCTGTTGCCTTGATGAAGCAGCTTGGGCCTCTGTGTAAAAGCAGAGATTGAAACTAAAAAAGAAGCCCGTTAGAAAAGGGATCTGTAATGACGCGGCAAGGTGGAAAAAGCAGAGCCTGACTGAAAGCGCACAAGCAGGTCTCAGGCAACAGCGAGGTGGGGAACACCGCAACAAAAGGAACAAAGACAGCCCCAAAGAAAAAGAACGACACGGAAGTCACCCAACACTTGGGGCTGCAGAGCGGGAGCTGCAAAGAACTAACTGAGCGCAAAACTATAGAGGAAAAAAGAAAACTGGTGTGAGGAAGTTACGAAGTAACAATCGCGCAGTAGCACAGCTAATGACAGAGCCCTGAGTGAAGGGCAAGGGGAGTATTTCAAGAAAACTGGAACTAATAGTTTAAATACTCAATTAATGAACCACCCCCTGGGAAAGTCTACCCAAGCATGTCCTAAGAACGCCGGGAGGTCTGCTGTCCCGCATGTGTCTGCTGGACCGATTGGCAGCGCTTGCTCAGGCCCAACAAGACATTCCACATGTGGAACACATGAAGTACATGAAGTACAGAAATTGATGGTAATAAAAATACCTCAGTACGAGGGCCACAAATTATTCTCTCCTCTTTCTGAAAGGAGTCCTTTTCCAGGCATTTTACAAACACTTTCCAAACTCCTTGAGAAGGACGGGCTGTATGTATTTGTGGCATTATTGGCAATGGGTTATATTGAACAGTAAGAGAAATTCTAGATGTATACATAAAACAAAGACACAATGGAGAGTGAGAATGTTAAATAAAGACAACAGCGATGTATGCAACCTGGCTGAGAGTGCATTCTACACAATGGTACTTCACACTGTACAGAAAGCAATCGTAAGCCAGTTTGAGTTAAAGCAATGCAATAGTGCAGCTGACCAAGCAGAAGTGGACAGTATTCACGTGCCCTTCTGCTGGGTATAAATAGGAGCAGGAGTGTAGATCACAGACAGCATCTGCTCACCAACCATCACCATGGGGAAGGTACAGAGCCTCTGTGTTTACAGATTGTATTTTCAAAGGCCTAAAGTAGATCGAAAAAAAACAATAACGTTTTTGTTTTGCCGTTTTGCAGATCATCTTCTACGAGGACAGGAACTTCGGGGGGCGCTCCTATGAGTGCAGCAGCGACTGCGCTGACATGCACTCCTACTTCAGCCGCTGCAACTCCATCCGAGTGGAGAGCGGCTGCTGGATGGTCTACGAGCGCCCCAACTACATGGGCTACCAGTACTTCCTGCGCAGGGGCGAGTATCCCGACTACCAGCGCTGGATGGGCTTCAACGACTGCATCAGGTCCTGCCGTTTCATTCCTCATGTAAGTTGTTTTGTATTTTTATAGGAATTAAACAATCATATTAATATATTTCAGAAGTTGGAAATATAGATTTTGGCAAGAAACAGTGAATCAGTTATCTTCAGACTGGAGTTGTTGAAATGAATCGGTGTTTAATCTTAATTATATTCCAGTTCAGTCCGTGTTAAGGAATGTCTTGTGTTCACAGTACCAAGGCTCCTACAGGATGAGGATCTACGAGAGAGAAGGCTTCGGAGGACAGATGATGGAGTTCATGGACGACTGTCCCAATGTCTACGACCGCTTCCGTTACAATGACATCCACTCCTGCAATGTGATGGATGGATACTGGATGTTCTATGAGCAGCCCAACTACAGAGGCAGGCAGTACTTCATGAGGCCCGGAGAGTACAGGAGGTTCAGCGACTGGGGAGGCATGAGCCCCAGGATCGGCTCCTTCCGGCGCATCATGGACTTCTGTTAATCAGAACATGTCACTCACAATTGAAAATGAAACTGTTCTGGTGTAAAAATAAAACCTTTTAAACAAAAACATCAGTGGTCTCTGCTATCTAAGTTTATTAATTTAATTTATTATATACAGTAACGTTTCCTTTTCCTTTTAACATAATAGAAATAATTATTTCACAGTGAAGTGAATGGAGTACCAGCTGAGCTGCTTTTTGGTGACAATAGATATGACACCTGGGATGTTCAGGAAATATTGAAACAGTGAAGCATTAAACCTCCTTCGCTGCTTGACTGTAAATCAGATTCCTCAGGCAAAATGGGCTGCCTGGGATTAGTTGTCTTATATTTTTCAGGTGTGTGGCAAATACTATAGTTTTTCTCGTGACTTGTCAAGCGCCTGCAGGTTTTCAGAGTCTCCAGGGAGAGACATGCTAGTCACCACCTACTCTCGCATAAGGCACAGAGGAGCTGACGATGTGTTAAATAGTTTTGAGGTTGGGGGGTGAGGTTTTAAAGAAGCATGTCTATGTGTACTGAGCAGTACAGGAGATGCAGCCATAACTCAGAGACATGTGCAACTGGCAGGTCCGCACTGGGAGGTAAAACACTTCTTTTAACAAATTCCATTGGTAACTCGGAGTTTCCATTTTAAGTAAAAGTCTGAGACAGAGGGGGTCCCTCGTGGAAGAAGAATGGTCATTCTCATTTTAAGCATGCAGACAGAGAAAGACTCTGAAGGCAGATGAGAATGATGAGAAAAAACTTTGTCAAAACACAAGAGATAGAATGTAAGAAAGACAAACACCACAGTCCATATACACCAATCTCCCTGAATAAATGTATTTTTTAAATTGTATTGGACAGTAAAGCATTGCAGACTGAACAGAAATCTAATTATGAGTGACCAAAGTTGTAAAGTCTTATCAGCTACGTTCCATTACTGTGTAGGCTATGTTTAGGTTGATTAAAAACTGTACCCTAATCAAGTGGGTTTCTGACAATAGATGGAATCTCCAATATCAATACTGCTGTCTCTACAAGCAAACTTGAAATTTGGACAGGCTTCTGAAACTCCAGCTCACAGAGCGTGAGCCTGATAGACTGATAGGCTTTTTGACATTGGATGTGCCTGATTTTACTGACACCCGAAGAAAGCTCCATAGTCGAAACTTTGTTTATTTTCTTTACTTTTTAGCATGGAATAAACCTTTCCTTGTCCCTTCAAAGTTTTTTTTTTTAATCACTATAATCAAAATGTGCACTGTTTCAAATTAGTCTAACAAAATAATTTTGTCATTCTTGCAAAAAATAATCTGGTGTGTAGAAAATACTGTTTTTGACTAAAACAATCCTTGATATATTTATTAGCAATTATACTCTTTAATGTATTTTAAACTATGAAATTTTCCACTGACTTATTATTAAAAAGCACATATTTACTGGATAGGTATTTACTTTTTTTTTAAGGAGAAACCAAAACAAACCAGATAGGATTCAGTTTCTAGGGAAAACCTGTGAAATACAAATGACAGAAGGCAGAAAAATGGAACTGTGCAGAGCAGCCCTCCTGTCTCAGTCACAATCTGCTTGAATCGCATTCATTTTATTGCGTTTCAGCAAGATGTTTTTGGAGGATAATGTAGATGCCTCTGCATACATGTTTTTTCAAATAAATAACACAAGACACCTGCATTATGTCAAGACCAGTCTTTTGTTATTTAATGATGTACATTAATTTTATTTTCAATTATGAAGTTAGTGTGTAGCATTTGTGGGTGTAAGAGTGGGCAGGTAGGGTGTGTGGATCCTGTGCAAGACTCAGGAGAGAGAGAGAGAGATCACCAATCCAGATCACTAAGCAAAAAGTAAAGCAGGAAGCAGGCGAGTAGGTCGGAACACGGGAAAGACGACGAGAGAGCAACCATCCAAAACGCAAGACAAAGTCGAAAACGAGGGGCAGGCTAGAAGATCAAATACAGAAATGAAGGCTAGTAAGGAAATAAGGCGCACTTGGGAGCTCTAGGAGAATCCGCAATAGTGAGCGGGGGAGTGAGGAAAGAGTGGAAGTAAACTAGGGACGGGACTGAACGGTGGTATGTAGGTGTGGGACTTGCGGCGTGAGCGTTTGTCAAACACGGCGCGCGTGGGAATGCGAGACGGGACAGAGACGCGTGTGGAATGCGTAACAGTGGGTCAGTATTGTGTATTTTTATTTACAAAAAGATACTTTCTCTACAGCATGTTATGGTCTTCATAAGGCAAATAAAAGGCAATACAAATTTACTGAACATTTGAGTCTTTGCTTAAATATTATGGGCTATGATAATATATATATATATTTTACCGCTAAGAGCATTGGTATTTCTATACGTTAAAAAATGAAACCTGAACCAGAAGCTGGATTTTTTGGTACAAAGCTGAACCAACCTAAAGTATCTAAAACTGCACATCCTTGACCACGGTTGTGATCAGCTGTCTTTGACAATGCCAATGATGGCTGGCCATGTGCAGCATCGGTCGAGCACAGCAGTTTAAAGCACGGATAAAAGGTTGATTTATAAGGACCTCGACAACGCCAGCTGAAAGTCCTCTCCAGCTCAAGGCGGCGTGTGCGACCCATGTCACGTCACGCACACAGTAAACATGTAAAAAATGGTAAAGTGCCGCAACACACATCCTGCTGGGTGACATGATCCATGACCTTTGTATTGGATTACTCAGCTACAAATGAGTAAATGCAGTACTATGGGACCTCTGGTGGTCTTTTATTGATCAAAATTCCCTTGTATACTCTGTATGATTAGTTGGTAAAAATGCAACAAGGGCTATTGGTTACAATACTCGCTTGTTTTTTTAACTCTTCTCCCTATGCACGTACAGCATTTAGTGGGAAAGGATTTGTACATATACTGTAGATCATTTCTGCACAGCAAAGATGTCCAAGGCCTGATGAAACATGCATTGAGCAAATAAGATCACTTTATTAGCCATACACAATTTCTTGCATTAGGAATTCATCTTTTCACATACCCCAGCTTGCTCTCCATAAGACACAGACACACAGACTGGGAGAGAAGTTTTGGGGTCAGAGCACAGGGTCAGCCATTGTACAACACCCCTGGAGCAGTTGGGGTGAAGGGCCTTGCTCAGGGGCCCAACAAAGTAGGATTCCTCTGCCAACCATGGGATTTGAACCAGTAACCTTCCAGCCACAGGCACAGATCCTTAGCCACAGTGCTACCACTCCGCTCCGTTATATATAAATATAACATATTAGTGTTAAAATGCATGAACAGTACAGAGGTTCTTGACTTCTTGACACCTATAGGATTGTAGTACAATCCTACAGTACATTGTTGTCAGAGACAGTGAGCAGTAGGTGCAATCGTGCACACTAAGGAAAATTCCATAGCCGTAGTGTGAATTCACAGAACAAAAGGACAATCCTGGTTGAGAATATACCCTCTTTTAATCAACGCAATAGCAAATCTGTACAATTTAGCTCCTTTGGCGTAATACAATAGCATTCACACAGAAAAAGAAGCAACAATAGGACAGTTTAAGTTAACATAACAGACATGCTGACTGAACAGAAATGTATAGTATTCATACATTCTTCGTGCTGGGTATATAAGGGGACAGGAGTCACACCACTGACACTGACCACTGACACAGACATCACCATGGGAAAGGTACAGAGCATCTGTGTTTCAAACGCTAGTCTCATGTGACTAGAAAGGCACATTACCAATGATATGTTTCTGTTTATCTATTTCCCAGATCATCTTCTACGAGGACAGGAACTTCGGGGGGCGCTCCTATGAGTGCAGCAGCGACTGCGCTGACATGCACTCCTACTTCAGCCGCTGCAACTCCATCCGAGTGGAGAGCGGCTGCTGGATGGTGTACGAGCGCCCCAACTACATGGGCTACCAGTACTTCCTGCGCAGGGGCGAGTATCCCGACTACCAGCGCTGGATGGGCTACAATGACTCCATCAGGTCCTGCAGGATGATCCCCCATGTAAGTTTCTTTATAATACTCCAAGAACAGACAGAAGGTTGTCGGTTTACTGAATATTATAAAAAAAAGAATAGCAGTCACTACAATGAACAGTTCTGCACATTACAATAAAGAGCCTGTTGTCTCCAAACAGCTCCGTGTTTTGATTATCTGTTTAGTGTTATCAGTCATGGGATTGGTATTATGGTTAGATATTTTGATGAAAACAAATTTTGATTTAATCTTTGGGGCTTCAGCAAAGTTCTAGCCTGATCCTGGATGAATTTGTCTTTGTGAGCACTGGCCCCCAAATCTGAACTTAAAACACAACTAAAACCTTCCCTTTCATCCACTAAGAGATGTTTATTTATTAAAAAGTCAATTTAACAATAAAATATGATACAAAAAAATAAAGCCATACAACAAGTGCTGAAGTGATTAAAAGTGATTACCTCTGAGCTTTGAAAAAGAAGGAGAAGAAACAGAGTTATAGAAATGGAAATATTCGGCAAGAACTTCAAAGGCAGCTAATGCACTGAGCAAGTCACACTGTTGCCATGAAACATTCTACAGAAAATATAGGATCACATATACATTCAAGCTGTTATTCAGCAAGCTATAGAACAAAAAGAGTCAATCTGATTTAAAAAGCTTAGCTCACTACGTTTGTGCTTCTAAGAATATATTGAGTCATTTGTCTCAAGGATAATGTGATGTTACAAAGAATAAATGGTCCGGATATTTTTTGCCTATACAGCCATACATGGACAGCCTTTGCCTTTTTTGCTATTGTAACGTTTTTTTGAGTTTCCACCCTTGCCGCTCCTGCTGTCATGCAACACGGAACTTGCTGGCTGAGCTAAAGGAGACCCCGGGCGGCTGAGATCCCTGTTATACGCAGGGGCGTCGTCGTTACACTATGAACTGACTTGTCACAGAATATTAATGGAAATCCTTAAGTTCAAACTGCATCACAGAATGTCTCCTGTTTTTGCAGTACCAAGGCTCCTACAGGATGAGGATCTACGAGAGAGAAGGCTTCGGAGGCCAGATGATGGAGTTCATGGACGACTGCGAGTCTGTGTACGACCGCTTCCGTTACCATGACATCCACTCCTGCAATGTGATGGAGGGATACTGGATGTTCTACGAGCAGCCCAACTACAGAGGCAGGCAGTACTTCATGAGGCCCGGAGAGTACAGGAGGTTCAGCGACTGGGGAGGCATGAGTCCCAGGATCGGCTCCTTCCGGCGCATCATGGACTTCTGTTAAATCCGAAACACTCCTTGATGTGTCCTAGTTGTATGGGATAATAAAAAAGAGACTAATTACACATTTCTCTGTGTTTTTTAAATCATACAAATGTTCAAATGTATTGAAAACATTTCACATTTCAACAGATAGTGCTTCATCTCTTTTCTATTTAGCACTCATCAACACACTCATCAGCCTTGTCACATAATACCTACAGGGAGAAGATGCTAATACAGGTTTGTACAAATCATCTTAAATTAAAACTCACTTGACCTGTTCTGACATGGCATTGTGTTGGTCCGGTTTATCCAGTCACAGTCCTGTTGAGAGATACGTCTACAGCTTACAGCTACTTATACAGGTAGTGCTATCACAAGTGTTATAGAAATGATTTACCATAGTAGCTAATACTCCTTCAGTGGTATTGCAATTGATTGTATGTTAACTCCTGCAATTTTACTATCAGAACTTCCGCACTTGGTACTAGTCTTGCTATTACCACTGTTACTACAGAATAATTACAGAGGCTGCCGCCACTACACTCTCTATTACTAACATTTCTCCTTCCTGTTCCAAATGTTATTAAAAGTATCAGTATTTCAAATGCTAACACACAGCAGTGGAAGAAAAGAAAATGTTGTTGTTCTAGAGTGGTGCACAGGGTAATTAATACTTTATTTTACATGTGTAGCATTGGTGCCTAGATGCTGTGCGACAATCTATGAATTGGCTTCATTACTCTCTGCTCTCCTCCCCACTAATAGCTGATGTGTGGTGAGCGTTCTGGCGCACTATGGCTGCCGTCGCATCATCCAGGTGGATGCTGCACATTGGTGGTGGTGGAGGGGAGACCCCATTACCTGTAAAGCGCTTTGAGTGGAGTGTCCAGAAAAGCGCTATATAAGTGTAAGCAATTATTATTATTATTATTATTATTATTATTATTATTATTATTATTATTATTATTATTATTATAAGAGCTTCCCATTAGCTTGGGACGTTCTGAACTCTAGGCAACTGAAAGGGAAACTCATAGGTCTGATGTACTTGTTCATCCAAACTTGTCTTCGTCTGTTTTTGTTTGTGGGTAACCAGCCGGTGACAGATCTGAGTTCACAGATACTAAGAGTCCAGTGTGAAACGAGAACTGTAATAAGTTTAAGGGTCAGAGGCTAATGCTTAATAGGTTTTCTGATTAGTAAAGTGTCCGCAAGGTACATGCTACATGATCCTACATACCTCATAGGCCAGATACAGAATTGCAAATTAAAATCTTAACCTGTCTCTTAGTTCTTCTTCACTTCATTTTGATGATTCTCCTTCATAAAACACTGACTTTAAAACCCATTTTACATACCACAGAGGCAAATTAATGCTTTGAGGTGGGCCGTTTTTGAACATATGTCTCTTTTTAATGGGAACAGTGGTATACAAAGGGTTCGAGAATAGTTAAACATTTTTTAAATGTCTGAGATAGACGAGTAGCTCATAACTTAAAATCTGGAACGAGAAAAGTGGAAAATTTGAAAACTTTTTCAGAACATCTGTCACACACGATTCTTCTGTTCACATGTTGGTTCCTTCTGCATATTTGAAATAAATATTACCTTCGCCCCTGCATGCATGTGTTTCAGCAATCAGACAGTTACAGTATCTGTACCTTTCCAGATTGGCAGCATGTGAATAAATAAACGTACACATAAACAGCTTATCAATTAGTGAACTAAGTGACATCGTCTGTGGCCTTTGTGTAAGAGACAAAGAGGTACTGCGCTCTGCTGACAAGGAGCGCTAATATCTTTTGTTGTTTGGCAGCAGTACATTCTTTTCAAATAGCTGACATGTAAAGTTAATTCTTTTGCATAACAATGTCCCAGTTTTCCTACACACTATAAAAAGGGGCCTCAATCTCAGATCAGAGATGCAGTGAGAGCAATACAGCAAAACAGGACAATGGGGAAGGTAAGGCCGTTGAGTCTGTTGTGCATCTTTTGTGCCTCTGCTTACTTACAGTATGTGGAATCTTGAAAAGCCATTAATAGACTGATTTAACTCCAGTTTGTGCTTTAAAACATCATTTGCATTATAGACAATCGTGCCCACCCAGGCTATTAACAAGCAAACAAAAACCCAACCTTTTCAGATCATCTTCTACGAGGACAGGAACTTCCAGGGGCGCTCCCATGAGTGCAGCAGCGACTGCGCCGACCTGCACCCCTACTTCAGCCGCTGCAACTCCATTCAAGTGGAGAGCGGCTGCTGGATGGCGTACGAGCGCCCCAACTACATGGGCTACCAGTACTTCCTGCGCAGGGGCGAGTATCCCGACTACCAGCGCTGGATGGGCTACAACGACTGCATCAGGTCCTGCAGGATGATTCCTCCCGTAAGTTGCACTAAGGATTTGCTTATATGGACAGCATAGGCCTGGTTCAGGGCTTGAATTCAATGTAAAACTAATTCTCTACTATACAGTATATAGTAAATAGACTACATGTATTTACTAAATATGATTTTATATATATACTCAGTATTTGAATATCAAGTATTCTTGAGAAGTTTAGGAGCCCGAGCTAAAGGGTAGTTGTTCATCTGTTCATCATCAAGCACTCTGTGTCTTTTTCTCCAGTACCAAGGCTCCTACAAGGTGAGGATCTACGAGCGCCCTGAATTTGGAGGCCAGATGATGGAGTTCATGGACGACTGTCCCAATGTCTACGACCGCTTCCGTTACCAAGACATCCACTCCTGCAATGTGATGGACGGCTACTGGCTCTTCTACGAGCAGCCCAACTACAGAGGCAGGCAGTACTTCATGAGGCCCGGAGAGTACAGGAGGTTCAGCGACTGGGGAGGCATGAGCCCCAGGATCGGCTCCTTCCGGCGCATCACTGACTTCAACTGAACAGAAAACAACAAACGCAGATAAAAGTGTATAACATGGAAACAGAATAAAATATAATTTCTTCTCTGACAATGCCAAAACTGTGTATTTTATTAGTCATGTTTAAGAATTTGCTTGCACAGCCAAAAAACAAACATGACACAGTATAACCAGAAAAACAATCAATAACTTCCAATTGTTTTTTTTGATTTAATTAATTTAGTTAATTAAATTCTTAAGAAATAAATCCTCTGGGGGTTCATCCTGTCCTGTTTCAACTGCTCTGCCCCATAGTTCTCACTTGTGTCCTCTGATCTGTGTTCCACTGAAGAAGTGAAATGTGAGTCTGAAGAAATTTGCTCGAGTGACCTTGTTAGAGTTCTTGAGGGTTTTGAGAACATCTCCATTCACGAATAAAAAGGTTAAGTTCATTCATTAGCCGAATGGTTCAATAGTCCTTATCCTATCCTTGTCTGAATAGGTATGTGAACTCTAATTCAGTAGCTAGTGGCACCTCCTTTAGCAGTAATGACTTCAAGCAGACCTTTGCTGTAACTGCCTGTCAGTTTCTTCCATTGGCTTGTAGCGATTTGTGACCATTCTTCCTCTCAGAACTGTTTCAGGGTTTCCATGCATGTGACGCTCACTCACTTCAGGTTTCGCAGTAACACAGGGGTTTAGGTCCAGCCTTTGACTTGGCCTTTCCAAAAGTTTTTTTTTCTTTTTTGTGCTGTAGATCTGTGTGTATGTTCAGGATCACTGTTTTCCTGCGTGATACTCTTTGACTCAGGTTCAGCTGACCAGTGGATGGCCGGCCATTCTCCAACAGAATGTGCTGATACAAAGAAGGTCTTCTTACACATTAATGTATTGGTAAGTATCATGCTTTTGCAATGGAGGCTACAGTTTTTTTTCTATTTTCCATTATTGCTGTAGTCCAGAGGACTTCAACCCTGCTCCTGGAAAGTCCCATTCCATCAGGTTTTACAGGTTGCGTTCTAAAGACTTGCAATAATTTCACTGCGACCAATTAATTAGGAGATTTGTTAATGCAAGCAATTCAGAGACAATCTGGGGTAAGACCATGAATTCTTCAGCCCTCCAGAATCAGGGTTCTGTTAATTGAACAAATAATTTGCTAAATTAATAAAAAATGTACAGACTCTGGACCGGGGCTCTTCAGGACCTGGGAAGGAGACTCCTCCTGTAGTCTAACATCCTGAAACCTTATTAAATTACTTTATTTTCACTCCTCAGGGCAACAATTCTCCATTTCTGCACAGGCAGTCACTCAGGGTTTACTGCTTGCTCGCCACGTACAAGGAAATTGTGGCGTGCTTTTATCCGGCAGAGAGATATAAAAGCAATCCTTCCTACTGTCACCCTGAGCTTGACCCCAGACTGGACACCCTCCTGCTATAACTACTGACCAGCATCTTCACTTCTGGGTTACTGTTGAAGGAATTAACTAAAAATTTTTACTAAAAGTTAGTATTATATCTTGTTGACTATGTATTTCTTTACTTATATTTTACTAACTCCGTCTCAGGATGTCTGGTATCAAAAGATAATATAGCCACACTGTATCCTTACGCATAGCTGGCATGGTTCTCAGGGAAATGACCGAGTGACCTATCCTGGAACAAATGATCTATTCAGCAGAAGGGGCTGCTTGTCATGCAAGCCGGCAGTAAAGAAAATATATGTACTGGTCAGCTTTCTCTTCTCTTTTCAGCATGGAATAAAGCTATTACTTGTTCCTTTCTAGAATGACCATATATTGCCACAATGTAAGCAGAGAGCCATGTGGGAGTGTATCTTGTATAGTTTGTTTCACTATTTAAAAGAGCACTGCAAGCATTCTCTGTTGAGTCTTGTGTCCAAGAGCAAGACTCCCATATGCATATGAAATAAAAACAACTTTCAACACACAAACTCTCTGCTGATGCCCTTTGTTTGGCACAACACTGCCTAAAGCACCATGTGGACTCCTTTTGAAGAAAATACCCAAAGAGAATGTGTTAGATTGTTGTTTAATTTATTGTTTAATTCTCACAGATAAGAAATAATTGCTCTTTATTTAACAGAAGTCCGTGATGCGCCGGAAGGAGCCGATCCTGGGGCTCATGCCTCCCCAGTCGCTGAACCTCCTGTACTCTCCGGGCCTCATGAAGTACTGCCTGCCTCTGTAGTTGGGCTGCTCGTAGAAGAGCCAGTAGCCGTCCATCACGTTGCAGGAGTGGATGTCATGGTAACGGAAGCGGTCGTACACAGACTCGCAGTCATCCATGAACTCCATCATCTGGCCTCCGAAGCCTTCTCTCTCGTAGATCCTCATCCTGTAGGATCCTCTATGCTGTAGGAAAAAAAATGATTTTTGTGGTTTTTGGTTAAAAAGCAATACTTTGCAATAGCTGACATAGTGAAGCCTTACCTTGCACTCAACTGTCTGAAATGTTCAGTCTAAAATGGCTTAATTAACCCTTGCTTTACTTATTTTGAATTTGTGCAAGAATGCTTTATTTTGGAATACTCTCATTTTTCTTTTCAAGTTAAATGCAAAGACATCTGTTGGTTTTGCATTCAGTATATTTTGCACATGTTGAATGTGCTGAAATTGGTAGTGCTACTGTGCTTGAATCAGAGATAGTGGTAATCTGAAAGTGACTAATTTTATGCTGCATCACATTAAATATTCAAGTCTCATAATCTTACATGGGGGATCATCCTGCAGGACCTGATGCAGTCGTTGAAGCCCATCCAGCGCTGGTAGTCGGGATACTCGCCCCTGCGCAGGAAGTACTGGTAGCCCATGTAGTTGGGGCGCTCGTACACCATCCAGCAGCCGCTCTCCACTCGGATGGAGTTGCAGCGGCTGAAGTAGGAGTGCAGGTCGGCGCAGTCGCTGCTGCACTCATAGGAGCGCCCCCCGAAGTTCCTGTCCTCGTAGAAGATGATCTGTGAAAAAGAAAGAAACATTGTTGTCAAACTTTACCACTACATTGCACAACACTTTCCTTTGTAAAAACAACAGATTTTAAATTGAATATAGCATATTTTGTGACGACAAATTGATCAGGCTAAATTAGAGCACGTTCAACAAAGAAAGACCCAAAAAATGTTGGATGTTTTGAAGCAGAAAACATCAATTCATTCATTGTGTCCAACAGTATAATCTTTGTTGGGAGACTGTGATTAAATTCAACACAGTAGCTTAAATTTACTAGGTTGAAAAAATGATACATTTCTCCAGGCATTCATTTTGAGGGCAATATTAAGTGTGACTTGGCATAAGACAGCTGCCCATTTTTCAGTTATTACAGAGAAACACATTGAATTAGAAAGGTTTTTGGGCTGTCTCAGCCTGTGGGGTGTCACATGTTATTCACTCTATCAGCATGCCATCTGCATTCTCGGTCATAATCACTAAAAAGTTACAGAGCTTAAGAAGCCTTTACACTTGGAAATAAGTTCAAGACACTACGTCAGACTCTTAGCTGAGACTGCGGAAAAACTGACTACTACATTGCTTATTAATTGCAGTAATTTGGAAGAAGCAGATTTTGTTAACTGAACACATGTTCAGTTTTAAGAACATAAAGGAAATATCAGTTTCATGAAACCTTGAACAAAATTAAAGGTCTTGGTATACCTTTCTTGAAGGCTTAATTACAGTTCCTGCATCTAAAACTGACATTAATTAATCATTTTCTGTAGTTACATTAAGTTCCAAATGTAAGAAGACTTGTGCGATGGACAAAAAACACACTTGTCTAATTCCGAAGGTAATGTCACTAAATCATTGCTCAATTCTGTCATTGATCAGTATCTAGACAGCAGTGTTCAGATTGTGCAGGAGCTAGTTGAATTACTACATGAGACCACAGTCTGGCCTGGTGCTACAGAACACGAGCCCATGCTCCTCTTACCTTCCCCATGGTGTCCTGGATGACAGATGCCCTGTGGCTCACACTGCCCTGCCACCACATTTATACCCCACTTGTACCGCAAGGGGCCTGTGTCCCCATTGTGTGGAAGCCCTGACTCATCAGCACAGCAGAGAGCTGCACCTCTTGTCACAGCAGGTTCCAAAGGGAGATAATCGGGCGTTGTTCGTGTTTGTGGGGTCAGTTGGCCATTTTTATATTGTTCTCCTTGAACATGCAGAAAAAAGAGAAAATTCTCTGCTCTGAAAACAGCTGAGATATCTAGCAAATTTAGCACACAAATCCTTAACAAATCATTTGCATCAGTTTCAATGATACTGTGCCGCAAATAGGATTAAAGCAGGAATGCTGCTTAATCATTGCATTTACTTTTGACTTTGCTTTTTATTTTTTAAAAATCCAAACCATCATAATAAGCTTTCGTTTCTTGATGGAGTGAGGAAAGGGATCAAGTAGAGGAAAAGTGAGACTGAAAGCAAATTTTCAAGATAATCATGTAGGATTTTGGTTTCCTATGAATGACACCAATTATTTTTGCTGCTTTTCCCTGTAGTTCCCTTAAGTAAATATTATGTATATATTAATTATATTTTATACATAATTTATAAAGCCCTGAAAAACAGGTTTAGAGAAAGGAAAAAAAGAATGAGAGGTGTGGTCCATTGTTGTAGATTTTTCACCAAAACAAAACCCTGAATGAATATGGCAAACAGCTTTAACATAAAGACGTGGAGCTACAGAGGGCATGGTATCAAACTTAGAATAAGCAGGCTGTAGGCTTAGTGACCGAAGGGGGCAAACAAAATTGCTACATATTTACACAGGGTTGCAAATCTTCACACATACTGTATCCTGCTCTCCAGCTCGTCTCAGTCTCAAAACTCACACCTCACATTGCACATCCCACACTGAGCTGCTCTTTCACACTTGGAAACACAATTCTTCTCTTTGTTTCAGTTTGTACAATTTGTCAAACATTTTGGCAATGCCAATGTCTACTAAGGCAGTTGATACAGTTCCTTTGATAAAAGATAATGAAATGAGCAGACATCCCAATATAATTGAATGTTACCTTTTTGATAGTACAGTACTGCTGATTATTTTAAGGATGACACTGGGACTTATTCAGCTGCTGTGAATGAAAACTATTGGTCCCCTATTTGATCTCACACCATGGTTAAAAAATATCTTCTACACAATGTTTCAGATCTCAAAAGTCCCACACCCATTGTTATCCAAATTATATTCACAATCTGATCATTTAATCATGATGGACATTCTAGGTAACACTCAAGAACACCTTAAGTTTGATCCTGCAATCTGCAACTCTTCTCTGAATGCGTTTAGTCTTTGCTTGAGCCCTTCCCCAAACCTCCTCCTGGTATTCACCAGATTTGTAGGAACAACTCGACTGCAGGTGCTGCTCATTTTAAAAACTGATGTTCCACTTGTTTAATGCGAGCTAACCGTTTCGGGTTAGCTGAATTAACCGGTTTGTGCTTCTTATGAAACTCTAAGCTTCATACTGTACATCTCTAAATGCCTAATTAGAAACACAAGTCGCTTCTTTTTTTCTGCTTAGTATCCTTTGTGCTCATAGTGTTTAAGTTGTTACGTGGTCTCCTAATGTTCTATCACGAAGGTGTTCATGGAGAGTGGTGATAGGAATAAGGGGTAATCCGATCTTCCATACGACGTATTTATTTAGAAATCAGTACAACAACTGAATTTAAATCTCTTAAGAAGAATTTTGAAGTAAATGGCTTAACTAGTAAATTGCACACTTGTTAAGCTCTATTGGTCCCTTGGCAGTTCCTTAGTGATTGTATCTAGAAATATATAGATATTAAATCCTATTATTAACATTTCAGTAGCTCAGTCAATCCCTGTTTGAAGCATAGGAGAGACGCGATTTGAGTAGCAAGCTTAATTGGTGTTCCTCACTGGCTGAGGACAATGACAACCTGTCCAAAAGAATGGGGAGCCAGAGAGCTGCTGCAAGGGTGAAGACGGGGTGGAGAAAGGGAGTTAAAAATGAAACACAGGTGAGTCAGTAAGAAGTGTGATATTGATATGTAGGCAGGTGGAAGAGGGTGAGATTAGGGTCTGACCTCCTCCTGAACCTTTTTTTTATAAACTCAATATTGAGCAGCCATAATGACTAGTGATAAAGATCCAAAAGTATTTTTGGTACATAAATAAAATGAAATAGTTTGAAGAAGCATGGTGAGGCCACTATTTTTGGAACATTTCCCAAGTGTGGATCCACTTCACGTCTTAGTAGGTTGCTTTCCTGCATGACTGAGATAGAGGTCTTGGTGAGATGGGTCGTCTCACCCAGCAGAATGTAAGGGTGAGTGAAGAGAATGCATAGGCTTCTCCCCAGTAGCTATGGGATCAAGAATTATGTTGACCTTGAGGAAACGTTTTTCCTTTTTGAGAAGGTGAGCTATTTTCAAGGAAAGGTAGAGAAGATCCTCTGAATCTAATTTGCATCTACGGGTAAAATGCAAATTCTGGTGGCGTTTCTTTGCGGTATGCTTTTATGCTTATGTTCAGTAACCTTGCATGCTTGCATTACGTCTGTAAGTGCAGACACAATTTTCCTATTTTAATACTTGCTTACATTGACAGTTCTTCGCAAAGCTACAGTACCTTGCTGAAAACACATTTCTGTGAAATTTGTGAACTCTGGTGACATGTGAATTTCCAAAGCTTTGGACTTGTCTGCAACAAGAAAATGATGAATAGTAACTGACAAACCAATATTAACAAGGAGAATTGTTTGAATTTTTTTTTTATTTCAATATATTTGTTTTTAAAAGACATTGCTCAGTTCAGTTGAAGTCCATGAGGCGCCGGAAGGAGCCGATCCTGGGGCTCATGCCTCCCCAGTCGCTGAACCTCCTGTACTCTCCGGGCCTCATGAAGTACTGCCTGCCTCTGTAGTTGGGCTGCTCGTAGAACATCCAGTATCCCTCCATCACATTGCAGGAGTGGATGTCATTGTAACGGAAGCGGTCGTAGACATTGGGACAGTCGTCCATGAACTCCATCATCTGGCCTCCGAAGCCTTCTCTCTCGTAGATCCTCATCCTGTAGGAGCCTTGATACTGTAAAAACAGGAAACATACTGTAATGCAGTTTGAACTTAAGGAATACTTTTGGTATTTATAATTGTAAGGTCATCTTTTTCAAGGAACTGAGTGTTCAGTTAAAGAGTTTAACAGATCACCGTACGTGGGGGATCATTCGGCAGGATCTAGCACAATCGTTGTAGCCCATCCAGCGCTGGTAGTCGGGATACTCGCCCCTGCGCAGGAAGTACTGGTAGCCCATGTAGTTGGGGCGCTCGTACACCATCCAGCAGCCGCTCTCCACTCGGATGGAGTTGCAGCGGCTGAAGTAGGAGTGCAGGTCGGCACAGTCGCTGCTGCACTCATAGGAGCGCCCCCCGAAGTTCCTGTCCTCGTAGAAGATGATCTGGAAGAGATGGAAGTGATTCCTCTTTTCTTAGTAGATTTGGCGAGGTCTATTTTCTGCTCGTATCGCTTATATTTTTTAAATATAATTGATCTTTTTTAAATTATTTTTCCTTTCTTGTATATTCAACCTAGAAGAAACATTAATTAAATGAAGAGCCTTACCTTTCCCATTGTGCTAGATTGGTGTGGTCACACTGTATCCCTCATTGTGGATAGCTTCCTCTTTTATACTCTGGCAGCAAGCCCTGACACATTGTCATGTAAATCAATCGCATTTATGTGTCAGCTTTTTTAAGAGAATGTGCTGCCAAACAAAAACAGACCTGTCCTGTACTCCTTGTCAGCAGTGCAGCCAACCTCATTGTCACTTTCACAAAGGAAATATGACACTAGCTTTTGCTCCAGACTGGTACTGTGTGTGGGGGCAAAAATGAATCTGGAGAGCAAGAGAAAGACACTGCCCTAGGAGAGGAGGAACTGGCAAACAGGAGCTCTTACAAATGAAGAAAGAAGAAAAGTTTAGACTTTCCAGGGTCAGATGTAAGGTAGTCACATTTTGTCTTTAAATGGTTGATTAATGATACACATAAAAGGTGTTTCCCGAATCTGTTTTCCAAACGCCAGCTATAACACAATGCAGAACTACTGAGCGTTACAGTATAAGCCGTAGATGGCCATACACTGGCCAAATAAACTGCTTTCTTTTCTGCACATTTTAAAAACATTCTGGGAAATAAAGCAGGTCTCACAAAACGACAACACTGTATTCCTAAGGAGTGCTTTTTAACCTGTTGAACTACAATATATTCAGAAAGCCTAAGTGGCAGATCTTGGAAAACAAGTATTCTGCCTCATGGATAAAAAATACATTTATTTTCATTGTTATCACAGGGGCAGGAGCAGCACCTGACCATAATCTTGTGAGGCAAGAACATTAATTCTCTATGAATTGGCTACATTACTCTGCTCTCCTCCCCACTGATAGCTGATGTGTGGTGAGCGTTCTGGCGCACTATGGCTGCCGTCGCATCATCCAGGTGGATGCTGCACATTGGTGGTGGTGGAGGGGAGTCCCCATTACCTGTAAAGCGCTTTGAGTGGAGTGTCCAGAAAAGCGCTATATAAGTGTAAGCAATTATTATTATTATTATTATTAATTGATTCTGGCCATGCTTTCCTCCAGATATGTAGTGAAAGCCTTTGGCTGTCATTCAATTACAGTGGCAAACAAGTCTTCCAGAACTGCGTGCTTTTCAGGTTTTTATCCGTAAGGTCTTTAAGTACATACCTGATCTCAGCTGTTGACAATCTAATTGAATTGAATTGATTAGATTTAATTAGGCCTGCAAATCCTGTTTGACGTGCAACCTTTGAGGACCACAACTTTGTGCCACTTCTTTTCAACAGGTCGATCAAATGTCAGTGGGGCTTCAAGGCTCATCAGAAACAGCTGAGCACTATCACATGTTGCTGGGAAGTGAAATGAGTCTCATGGCATGTGCTTTTCTTATTTGGATTTGGTGTAGAGAGAAAAGTGTGCCATGGGGACATGAGAAAGATCATAAACGGGATCAGGGCAGTCAGCTGATGGTGTTACTCATTTGGTTTTTAGTAGTTAATTGATCCAAGGAGCTCATCCAGCCAATTCTTGTGAGAAGCCAGGATACTGATTTAGACAACATAGCCAGATAGCTTGTTCCAGACGCCCACAATCTTCTCTGTAAAGACGTGTGTCCTTCTCTCAGTTTTAAATGCAATTTCCCTAGATTTCCTCTTGTGTCCCCTAGCTTGGTTTACTGCTGCCTCTGAAGTGTCACGATCGTAAACCCCTCCTCTTAAGGACGCTCCAGCCCTTCCTTGTTCAGTACTCATCCCCTGTACCTGCCTCCAGATCCTGCCCCTCGTCTTATAAAAGCCAGGTGCCCACTCTCTTCCGGGCTCTGCATTTGTTCCTGTACCGGGACCTGTAAGCACCTGGTCCCGTCAAGGTTTTAGTTTCTGTTTCTGTTTCTGTTTCTGTTCCCGTGCCGGTTCCGACCCGGTTCTTGTTTTATCTCGTCTGTCTTGGATACATCGCCTGGCTTTGGACTTTTGCCCATCTTGGATTCTCCTTTTGGACTCAGCTCTGGACTGTTTGCCTCGGCCACACCTCCCCCGAACACCAGCGCACCATGGACACGCCCCCTGTTTTCATTCCCGATTCCCGCATGCTTTTTCCCCCATGGTTTCCTCACTCATCCCCGGATTGTGTCGTCTGCACAGGGTCCGGAAAGAACGCTTTTGTTACATGAAGATGTCAAGTGAGTTGACTTTGTCAATCCCCTTGACAGCAGTCAATGGCTAATTGAACCCCTGGTAGTCTCTGTTCAAGACTACAGAGGATCAGCAAAGATCTTTTAACCCGTCTGACACATATCATCAAGGTCCTTTAAGTGGGATAGTTTTAATTTAATCTCTATGAACTGGAGGTCCAGGAGGCATGAAGGTCAAGGGAAAATAGAGCAGTGAAATCCTCTGTGATTACTGTACATGAATCCTTTGTTATTGGGTTGTAAGTTTCCATGGGTCACATTGTTTTCCTGCATCTGATTTGTTTTCTACGACACTTGCAGTATATATCTGCTGAAATGGCCTGTGGCATGTTGCACATTCTTCAGAAATGGACCTTCCAATATCGTATGGCGACCTCACAGTGAAGTGTGAAAACGGGTCTTTGTAGAATTTGAAGAAGCATCGGTAAGTGAAATTGAAATGAAAATTGATGTTGGCTGCATTGATTAGATTCAAGGACAGGGGTATGAAGGGCAGCTGATATGAGTGGGATATAGTCTAGTCTTGAGATAAGGACTGCCAACAAGGAACCAAACACCAAGTACCTGCTGTAACGAACAGTTCTTTCCGGACCCTATGCGGACGACACAATCCGAAGAAGTGGGGAAACACTGGGAAAACGTCATGCAGGAATACGGGGCTGAAAACAGGGGGGCGTGTCCAAGGTGCGCTGGTGCACGGGGGAGGTGTGGCCGAGGCAAACAATCCAAAAGAATAATCCTTAGAGGGTATCCAAAACACAAGGGTAAGTCCAAAACCAGGAGATCCATCATAACAAGGAATTAAAACCAGAAGCCGGGTCGGAACCGGCAGACAGGGAACAGGAACGGGAACAGAGATTAAAACCTTAACGGGACCAAGCGCTTCCAAGTCCCGGACTCGCACGGCACGGAAACCAGATGCAGAGCCCGGATGAGCGTCAGCGTCTGGCTTTTAAGGTGGGCTGGGAATAGGAATCAGGTGCACAGAATAAAGTCTAAAGTGAAGGGCTGGAGCACCCTTAAGGAGGAGGGACTATAATCGTGACACCTGCATTGTCCAGCACGGCGTAACCCTTACTCTCAATGACTTGGTTAAATGCATGCTGGAAGACAGATAATTGTATGACATAACTGAGCGGTTGTGGATGTTTCTTAGATATAGTAACAAGAGGTGGTCTGTGATGTCTTCAATAATGGAACTGGAAATGACTGAGCAACACAACACAGCACTGAAGAGAGCGTGTCCTGCCTGATGGCCATCACATTGTGAATCCGAGATGTTTTGCCATTGATATGATGGAGGCCTTAGCTAAAATCTCACTGGTCAGCAGAAATGCAGAGGAGACAGATAAGGCTGTAGCTTTTCGCAAATGGATAAAGGATCATAGGTTTATTTTCCTTGTTGTTCTTGAAACCGAGATATTGAATAAGGTTAATATTACAAGTAATAGGTTTAGTCAATGCTGAAAAAAGAAGAGAGAAAAAACACAACGTTTCAGCCGTGGAGCCCTTCTTCAGGTGTGAGAGAGACAGGGCAGTAGGCAAAGGTAATGTAGCGGGAGACCAAAGGCTGGGAGGGAGGAGGAGTGAGAGGCGGGAGCAGGGGACAGAAAGAGAGGCCAATCAAGAGGTGTGAAGTCAGAATAGGTGTAGAGAGGTGTGAAATGAAACTTCCAGTGAATGGAGAAAATTTAAAAGAAGACTAGTCTGTCGTTAAGAGATGGGGGAATGTGTGATCCTAGCTGCAGGATAAGTTTGATTTCGATAGTCTTTCTGATGTATGAGTTCGGAAAACCGTCTTTGAGAACACAGATGGAGAGATTAGAGTGGTCGTGGCCGTCAGAGGTGAAATGAGAAACAATGGGCTTGGAGAAATCTTTAATCTTCACAGCCCTGACATGTTCTCTGAAGCGGTCTCCGAGTCTCCTTCCTGTTTCTCCAACATAGGTTAATGTTATGCTTAAATGCATTTCAAGATAATTTTGAGGTGGACTCAAACAATTCAAGGCAACTACAGACTAGCAGTTGTACACTGTTTATTTTTTATGTTTAATCATTTTTAAATTCATTCTTTATCTTGAATAATAGCTAATTAAGAAAGCTCATAACCAGTGCAAACTAATACCTAGTCATGTTGAAATTGGATTTGTTTCTTTTATTATTTAATTTTTAACTTACAAGATTCCCACTTATTTGTTTATTTTTTCATAAGGGTATCTTTATTTTTTACTGTGTATATGTACTGTATTTAAAAAAATCATCTCTACCATTCTGTTTGATATGTGATCTTTGAATGTGAAAGCACTATAAGATTGCAGAGAAAAATGGAAACCAAACTGAGGTCGTATCTACACCATTGTATTGAATGAAATATATTATTCTGAAGTTAAAACTGAGCACTGTATTTAGGTGGGTAGCATAGCATAGTGCTTAAATCTCTGGACTTATAGAGGATTTGAGTTCCTTCTGAAGACAGTGCTGTTGTATCTTGTTTGGTGGACTTTACCCCAGCTGCTCCAGTCCTCCCAGCTGTTTGAATGGGGACCAGCACCGCTGGGGAAGACTCTGTGATGGACTGGTGTGCAGGCCATGATTGGAGTCATGTGCTTACAGATCGCTTCACACCTAGAAGACAGGATGAGCTCTGGCCAAATGATCTGTTGTGTGTGACTATACATCTAATTACATTTATTTCTGCCATTATGTAGTTCATAAGTATAAACATGAGTAACCATGAAGATGTAGGTTCCGAAAAAAAATACTTTGAAAGGTTTGTTGTTCTCGCTGTATATTTTTATTAATCACTTAACAGAAGTCCATGATGCGCCGGAAGGAGCCAATCCTGGGGTTCATGCCTCCCCAGTCGCTGAACCTCCTGTACTCTCCGGGCCTCATGAAGTACTGCCTGCCTCTGTAGTTGGGCTGCTCATAGAACATCCAGTATCCATCCATCACATTGCAGGAGTGGATGTCATGGTAACGGAAGCGGTCGTACACAGACTCGCAGTCGTCCATGAACTCCATCATCTGGCCTCCGAAGCCTTCTCTCTCGTAGATCCTCATCCTGTAGGAGCCTTGGTACTGTCAGCAGAAACAAACACATATGTTTTGCTGGTCTGAAACAAGCAGGATAAGTAAAACCCTGGAATCTTTATTGCCCTTGCATTTAGAGCTCTTCAGTGCCCCATCCGAGCATCCTGCCTCCCACTACCTACCAGACATTGTCATCAGTATCAATAATCAATATTGCATCAGGAAGTATGAGCTGGATTTGATTAGATTAACGCTACTGCTGCAGCACTTACAGGCTACAGATTTCCATAGGTTTTAAATAGAAGCTTACGTGAGGAATCATCCTGCAGGACCTGATGGAGTCGTTGAAGCCCATCCAGCGCTGGTAGTCGGGATACTCGCCCCTGCGCAGGAAGTACTGGTAGCCCATGTAGTTGGGGCGCTCGTACACCATCCAGCAGCCGCTCTCCACTCGGATGGAGTTGCAGCGGCTGAAGTAGGAGTGCATGTCAGCGCAGTCGCTGCTGCACTCATAGGAGCGCCCCCCGAAGTTCCTGTCCTCGTAGAAGATGATCTGTGTTCCAACAGAGAGAGCAATCAATTTCTAAGCTTCTTCCTGGGTTTGTTTAAACCAGCAAGTACAAATCTACTGTATAGCTTCCAGAAATAAAAGAAACAAGACACAAAGCTTTTTTCCTTTTTTAATTACTGTAATTGAATTGCACATCAATGAATTCAAAACAGAACAAACATCTACTCTCAAACTTCTGACAGCAGCAGAGAACTGCCTGGTACCAGAGCATTGAGGACAGTAATTCTTCAATGTGACTGCCAGCATTATTCATAACATTTGAGTGTAGGGCCTCAAAGTTGCAGGTTTTTAGAGGTTCTAAACTTGCTTTCATCTGCTATGTAAATTATTTAAGTGTTATCATTAACAATGAATGAGGGATTTTCTCCCATGCTAATTGACTGCAACTCATATGAAATTGCTGTTCTTTAAAATGTAACCTAATGAACATCAGCTTGCATTGTCAGGTCCAGTATTTAATGTTCAGAGCATGAGTCAGTGCTCCTCTTACCTTCCCCATGGTGTCCTGGATGACAGATGCCCTGTGGCTCACACTGCCCTGCCACCACATTTATACCCCACTTGTACCGCAAGGGGCCTGTGTCCCCATTGTGTGGAAGCCCTGACTCATCAGCACAGCAGAGAGCTGCACCTCTTGTCACAGCAGGTTCCAAAGGGAGATAATCGGGCGTTGTTCGTGTTTGTGGGGTCAGCTGGTTAATTCCATATTGTTCTTCTTAAAAATGTAGAAAAATAGAACATTCTCTTCATCAATACCAGACTGATCCCAAAGCTCAGTATTTTTAAAATGCATTATTTCTCCTCAACACTGATGGATTATTTCACATGGGACAACCCAAGGGTCACGAGCATGTGGAAAAATGACTGATTTTCTTTGTTCTAAAGTCAAAGAGAACTATGATTTGGGAAAATACGCCCGGGCAAATATACATAGCTATTAGGGCGGAATTACTGCCTCACAGTCCTGGGGTCTTGGGGTTCTTTCTAGACTGGGAAGCTCTTTCTGTGGACTTTGCACAATATTGAATATAGAATATTGAATTATTAAAAAGTGCTTTCCGCCTTCAGATTGCAAGAATTGTTCTGTAATTGATAAAGTCACAAACTATAAATCTTAACTTTACGTAGTCAGTTATAAAATATTCCTTCGTCCAATATAATCTTAGTAATTATACAATAATTTCACAACTTTAAACTAAACCAACTGCTACTGCAATTAACACTAAAGGATAAAAACATCAAAAGAGATTTCGGTATATGACGGAAAAAGTTAATTTTATACAGTATTCTAGTGAGTTTCCTCCAAATTCTTGTGAGTTTCCTCCAGTACTCCAGTTTCCTCCCACCTTTTCAAGACGTGCTGACTGGGTTCACTGACTCTAAAATACAGCCTGTGTGCTTGTGTGTCCCATCCAGGGACTTCCATCCTGACTCTTTGACACAGTCTCCCAGTTGCAGAAACACCGGGATTTGGCAGAAGTTTCATGCTAAATGCTCTACCCCTGTGTGTGCTCCCTGTGTGCGCTCTTGTTAATGTTACACTGCAGATTCTAAAGACGCCCACTGGCTTGACTTCTGCTTATCGATGCCCTTTTCTTTGAAAACTTCAGTCAGGTCTTCTCTTTTTGAGACAGGACTAGGGCATGTGCTTGTGTCTGGAAATGTACAGTACCTGGACCCTCTTCTCTGGACTGATTGTAGAGCAGCACTTTATGTTCTTTTGTGGTGGATGGACCAGAATTGCACAGGATTCTTCACACACAATATAAGACACAATGGAGTTCTGATGATGTCCTGCTCCTCAGGCAGGCTGTGTGTGTGGCAAGGGAAGGGCTTTCCACACTGGGACCCTCCCTGGTTGTTGGATTTACATCCTCTAGAACAGGAAGAGGGGTTCTGACACAATAATAACAATTCCTTACACTTATATAGTGCTTTTCTGGAAAATCCACTCAGCTTTACAGGAAATGGGAATCCCCTCCACCACCACCAGTGTGCAGCATTCACCTGGATGATGCGACAGCAGCCATAGTGCGCCAGTACTCTCCCCACACACCAGCTCTCAGTGGGGAGGAGAACAGAGTGATGAAGTCAGTTCGGAGATGGGGATTATTATTTTTTTAAAAGCCCTGGGATTTTTAATGACCACAGAGAGTTAGGACCTTGGTTTTATATGTCATCCAGAAGATGGTACCTTTTTACAGTAGGGTGTCCCCATCAATATAATGGAGCATTGGGACCCACACAAACCGCAGGGTGAGCACCCCCTACTTGCCCCAATAACACCTCTTCCAGCAGCAACCTCAGCTTTGCTAGGAGATCTCCCATCCAGGTACTGAGCAGGCTCAAACCTGCTGAGCTTCAGTGGGCTGCCAGTTGTGAGTTGCAAGGTGATATACTGTAGCTGTTGGCTAAATGGAAGTGGAGGTGTTTTAGCCCTGGTGCATGGGTGCTCTTTATTGCCAAGAGTTCTTTATATTTATTCATATATCTAGCTATGCATTGGGAGCTCTAATTAAACTCTAAGTTACATGACTTTCAGTTGGCACATGTCTTTCCTAGCTCTTTCCCTTCCTTTGTCTCACTTTTCCAGTACACAGTACAGCTGCTCAGGCTGAGCACGTTGCAAGGTCTTCCTGTTGAGAATTAGACTAAGCCTGCACTGTACCCCCCCTGTGGTGGTAGTGGTGGTAGATATGCATCCTTCTTATAGGATCAGAACAAAAAAAAACAAACCTTTGTATCAAATATTGAAACAACTGCCTACTGTTGTGATAATTGATTTTGATAATTATTTTTATTACATCTTTCCCACATTTTAATATTTTAACCAAAGGACTGAATCAATAAATATTAAATTAAAAATATTAAAAAGCTGTTCTATTATTCCTCATGTGTGTGATTATTGCCCTTGTTGTGATGTTAAAGCAAGTAAAGTTCTGTAGGCTCAGTGCTAGCTCAGGTGTGTGAACTTCATTTTACTTGTGTTCATTATTTACTCTGGACTGAATGTAGAAAAGATGAAGAGGTAGAGATTGTTAGCAGCACGAATGACTGCCTCCCTATGGTCTACTTGAACTTACAACTCCTGTCACACCATGTGAAAATCAGATTTCCTTTGCAAGGAAATACATTTTCTTTGGCATGTGTTTTCTCCAGGTGTCCTGGTTCTCTCCCAACGTCCAAAGACAGGCTTGCTAGGTTATTGCAGTGAGGAAACACAGCCCACTAATTCACGGCCTGGGATCTCTAAATGCCGTGCAAACGTGTTTATTAAAAGCAGACTCTCTTTGTCTCTGAAAAACTGCGTCTAGTCGAAGTTATTAAGATTTATAAGTATTAGTTACACATGCACGCTACACTTCTCTCCCAAATTATATCTGGGTTTGGTTCAATTAAACCAATATAAAAACACTGCGACGTGAATGACCTTAAAAGGAACAAGTGTTAGCACAATGCCCTGAGGAAGACAGAAGCTAAAATACTTGATGCCAAATTCTCCTTTTAGTTTTCTACTAGAAAAGAATAGGGCTGCCCATGTGTTTGCCTACTGAGCTGGCAATCAAACCACAGCATCAGGATGATGTTGGAGGTCTCAGCTCAGGAAGCAGTGTGGTAAAGTGCAGCTATCGTGCTCTTTCTCCCTGTGGCTCTCAGTGTTCAGTTTCCCTGAGAGTCACTGCTGCTGGCCGTGGTCATTACTGAGTGGGTGGGAGCCAAGTCCTGCTAACAGATTGCCCTGTTTGAGTTTCCAAATTGTTTGTATTTATGTGATTGTGTGTGTGGGACGTGTGTGTGTGCTTGTGAATGTGGGATGTGTGTGTGTGTCCCTGTGCGTGTGGGGTGGGTGTATATGCTTGTGTGTGTGTGGGGGGGGGTGTTTGTGTGCATGTGTGTGTGTGGGATATGTGTGTATGTATGTGTGTGTGTGCACGCTGGAGTTCAGAGTTGTTTGTACTGTATGTGTGTGTGATTGTGCATGTGACACGTGTGTGTGTGCTTGTGCGTGTGGGATGTGTGTGTGGTGGGGGTGTTTGTGTGCATGTCTGTGTGTGTGTGCACACTGGAGTTCAGAGTGTCCATCCAGAGTGTAGTCCTGCCCTCCACACTGTGCTTCTGGGCTTGGATACAGTTTTCCAAGTCGTTTTCCAGGAATAAGCATCTTCCAGATGCTGGATGGATAACACTCTGTAAGCGCTAGCACTGATCTCAAGTTTAATATTTGCATTAAAAACACAACAAGAGTAACAGAAGAGTAACATTTAAATGTCATATGACAGAGTATGGTGTCATTCCTGCATCACCCATGCGTGTATTTGAGAAGAATATTGCCTATGGCTGACTTGGAGATGCACAATAGACCAGAAAACATTCCCATCCTTAAAACATGACAGGAATACCCTATTTCTGGACAGCTTTCTGAGTACCTTGTGGAATTTTGGATTTTCCAGAACTTTAACAGTCAGACTGCATTAAACTGAAATGTGAAATAAGAAAAATAGAACTTTACATCTTTTTATCTCAGCATTGAATACGTTTTCTTATCTTTAAAATATCTTTAAAACTGTAGTTCTCGTTTATGTGTTATATCCCTCTCATTTCATGTTCATTGAATTTTGCAATTAAAATATACATTCTGTATATGACAAAGATTGTAAATAACAACAATGGAAAAAATGTGTTGTACCGTTGTGTATTAAATGGCACATGTGATAAGGAGGCATTTAACAGAATAATACAGTAATGTCATTAAGTTCAAATATTTTTGCTCTTTATTTTTGTTTTTTGTACACGTTCATCTGAAATACGATTGAAATTTAGCAGAAGTCCATGAGGCGCCGGAAGGAGCCGATCCTGGGGTTCATGCCTCCCCAGTCGCTGAACCTCCTGTACTCTCCGGGCCTCATGAAGTACTGCCTGCCTCTGTAGTTGGGCTGCTCGTAGAACATCCAGTATCCCTCCATCACATTGCAGGAGTGGATGTCATTGTATCGGAAGCGGTCGTAGACATTGGGACAGTCGTCCATGAACTCCATCATCTGGCCTCCGAAGCCTTCTCTCTCGTAGATCCTCATCCTGTAGGAGCCTTGGTACTGTCAACATATAAATTGCAGGTTAGCAGTTAAAGTTACACTTGTTTTAGAAAGCCATGCTAAGAAACGCATGCAGATCCTCTTCTAAATGGTCACTGAACTGTGCTGTGAGATGTTTTTGAGGCTGCTATGAAGAAGTATTGGAATGGAATGTCTGTACTACAAAAACAGCCAGAATTCCACTGCTTTATACATACAAATCATTACACATCAATTATCACTGTGTTGCACTATTGCAAATTAATCGTAATGCAATTTGTCATCGACAATAAGGGTAGTGGGCACAATTTAGGTGCCAACAATAGTGGTGATGGTTCACCTAACCTTCTTCATGGTAGGATGTTAGATTTTGCTTCATGTAAAACCAAGATACTAGGGCCATGGAGCAAGATGAAAGAATCAATCAACTAATGTAGAGAACATTGTATTGTATGTCAAAACATTTCTTTGTACTCAAGTAAATTTAAAGACCCACTTGAGGAATCATCCTGCAGGACCTGATGCAGTCGTTGTAGCCCATCCAGCGCTGGTAGTCGGGATACTCGCCCCTGCGCAGGAAGTACTGGTAGCCCATGTAGTTGGGGCGCTCGTACACCATCCAGCAGCCGCTCTCCACTCGGATGGAGTTGCAGCGGCTGAAGTAGGAGTGCATGTCAGCGCAGTCGCTGCTGCACTCATAGGAGCGCCCCCCGAAGTTCCTGTCCTCGTAGAAGATGATCTGTGCAATACAGTACATGGATACTTCATTTAGAATTGATCTGAATGTATAATCGACATGTAAAACGAAAAATGCACTCAAAAGCCTTACCTTTCCCATGTTGTGTTTTTTACAGGGCTGTAGCTCAATGTGCAAGCTCCTGTGTCTGATGCCTTTATATTGGGTTACAGAGACAGTTGTCATTGTTATTTAAATACATGAACAAGAGCAATCAGCAGTTTGAAGCATTAAACAATCAGAAGGTGATGGACTTATTTGACACCGCCATTCAGAAGCCCATTGTGTATGTATATTGTGCAAGTTCTGCCAGCAA
Source organism: Lepisosteus platostomus (assembly GCF_059453375.1). Lineage (NCBI taxonomy): Eukaryota > Metazoa > Chordata > Actinopteri > Semionotiformes > Lepisosteidae > Lepisosteus > Lepisosteus platostomus. The sequence goes on from NC_142624.1 coordinate 35,220,015, forward strand.
CATTTCAACAAACCATATAATGGCTCTCTGAATAATGCATAATCTAGTTTTAGCACATTGAACTTTCTATCCAGAAGACAAAACGTGGTATTGCATTTCTGGGGCTTTCTAAATTTCTTCACGGAGGTGACTGTATAAAACAAAATTTCAGAAGGCAGTAGTTGTAGGAAATATAAGATTCACTCGAAAACATTGCCTAATCTTCTTATCATTATAATCAAATGTTTTGCATTTTCATTTTTTTCATTGCTGTATATCTTTCAGCTATATAAAACCATCGCCGTACTTAAAAGTTGTTAAACAAAAATTCAGGGGGGCGATCATACTGTAATCTCATACTTCTGCTACCTCCTTTATAAATACTTGCCTGCTGGGCACAGTTTTGCGCATGTCTTGTCTAGCCCCCCCTAGTTCCCCCATCGGCACCCCTGGTGCAGCTCCCTGGCTCATTCCTCGCAAGTGTAGGTCATTCCCTCCGTTTGGAGAGATAAGGCCAAAACTTAAAATATTAAGCAAGCTCATATTATTATTAAGCACCCTTATTAAGTGGCTAAATTCATTGTGATCGAATATGAACCAGTTACTGACCACATAGGACGCTGTGTGGTCAGACTCGGACGCGCTGGTTAACTACGGTGGAAGTGATCCTTTCAGCACCTTGTTTTCAATTAGAGTGAGAACTCCCGTGTAAAACATCTAAATCTCAATGAACACAAAACACGGTCTGTTCACTCATTCATTTCCGACACAAGCCTGAGAGCGTTTCTTAAAATTCCAAAGGAAAAAAAAATGTGAGCAATTATTTTCAATGGTATTTTTGCTCTTGCGATTTCCAATAGATTTTCAGTTCCTAAAACAAGAGATTTTAGGAAAACTGGAATATAAAGGAGCTGAGAAGCGCAGAACATTGTCCTTCCCATTGCTGAGCCATAACAGTATCAGTGTCTTACATTGAGAAGACAGGGCAGTCAGTAGGGCTTTGTCTACAGCCATGTTACTGTCTGAACTACAAGAAAGGGTTGCTCACTGAAATTCAGTCAAGAAAGTAGGAAGAGAATTTAAACACAGTTCTAGTCAGAAGGTTTCTTGTTGTTTTGCGATATCTGCAGCACAAGGCCCGGGACGGGACGGGCCGGGACAGCGCAGGTCTGGATCTGCAGTCCCACAAGCGCAGGAGAGCCAGCCCGCAGTGTGACTGAGCCCTTACCGCACAGCGCCCTCCTGCGTCACAGAACGAGAAGCATCTCTGGAGCCCGGCAAGTTCATGAAATGAGCACCTCACTCGCGTTTCGTTTCGTGAAGGCTGTCAGAGCGGGGTGGTACTGTCAAGTGTCCGCCTTTCCTTGCCTGGTAATCCCAGAGCGCTGCTGTTTACTCATCCGTTATGTTGGGAATCGGGGTTTCCGCACTGCTTAAATTGCCCCGCTACTCCGAAAACAGAACTGTGCCCTTCGTCTATTAACTAAAACGTAGGGTAAATGTCTGTTCTTTTACAGCTACATTTGCGATCCTAGTTTCTGAATTTTCAGACGTATTATCAATCGATTTCAAACTGCTGCATTCGCTGGCTCGACTTTCATATAGAGAAATCAAACTGGCATAATAAACGTCACTCGACGTTAATTCACTCGATGTTATAAATGTTACTGGAGGAAAAGTGCTAAATTTACAGCCTGACAAGAGACAAATTGCTTCCTTGTGCCTTATGGAACAATTTCAATTTCATAACAAAGCGATTTTGTGTTTTATGCATTATAGTTTTTGTGTTGGGAAGTACAAATGTCTTCGGATGATAGGGTATGTAATAAAAAAGGGGCAGAAAATAGTTTAGCACGGAAGTTTATTTCATGTTTTGCGCGGAAATTTTATTTATGAACCTCATTTGTACTGTAAATACCAAGTGAGAGTGTTCTGCTCTTTCCAGAATTACTTTTCTCCACACCCAGGTGTTAAAGAATCGATGTGTAATGCATGGACAGTGTGACAAGAGAGGTTTCATACTGTATACTGTATGAATAGGGTTATTTAATGAAGAGACCAATCTGATATTTGTTCAAAGCCAGAGCTTATTATTCTGCCACTTTTAATTTAATTATTTACATTAAAATGACTCATTCAGACTTGTGGAAGGTATTTCTTACAGAATACAGTATCTTTGGTATAAATTGATTTATGTTTTATGCATTGTCCTTTTTTTATCAAACTCAAATACTCAGTATACTGTATAAAATGCCCAAAACCTTGGCAATTCAATCTGCTAAATTATTATTGTGAAGTCAAAGTAAATGTATCCATTAAATGATAAAGAATGCACACATCCTGGGTTCAAAAGCGTCAATCTCAGTATCTAGAAATCATGTTTCTTTAGATAAATAGGAGTTTTCTTTTTTAATATCAATTACATTCTCACATTTCTTTCTATAACTCGTTTCTGAGGTGAAAATATCCCTCTGGCCAAAAGAAAACATACCTGTAGAAAAAAAAATCTAGTCATATTTTGGCATCACTTCCTATTATAATTGTAGTAATAAATGTAGAAAAATGTACAGTATATATTGCTGTCCTTACTGTAAAAGTTTTGTTTTTCAAATAATGTATTTAAATACTGCATCTGGTGCTCCAAGGGTTTAATGAATCATACTTGGAAAAAGGCTGAAAGGAATCAGACAGATATTTTGAAACTGAAATATTTTTATTGACTATATGCTGGGATTCCAGACATTAAAGTCTGCAATTTTTAGCAGGGCTCCATGATGCGCCGGAAGGAGCCGATCCTGGGGTTCATGCCTCCCCAGTCGCTGAACCTCCTGTACTCTCCGGGCCTCATGAAGTACTGCCTGCCTCTGTAGTTGGGCTGCTCGTAGAAGAGCCAGTATCCCTCCATCACATTGCAGGAGTGGATGTCATGGTAACGGAAGCGGTCGTACACAGACTCGCAGTCGTCCATGAACTCCATCATCTGGCCTCCGAAGCCTTCTCTCTCGTAGATCCTCATCCTGTAGGAGCCTTGGTACTGTCAGCAGAAACAAACACATATGTTTTGCTGGTCTGAAACAAGCAGGATATATAAAACCCTGGAATCTTTATTGCCCTTGCATTTAGAGCTCTTCAGTGCCCCATCCGAGCATCCTGCCTCCCACTACCTACCAGACATTGTCATCAGTATCAATATTGCATCAGGAAGTATGAGCTGGATTCGATTAGATTAACGCTACTGCTGCAGCACTTTCAGGCTACAACCTGCTCACTTAGTCATTGCAAAGTTGCCACATGTGATCTGTTCTGCAAAAGTCCAGATTTCCATAGGTTTTAATTCTAACTCTGCAGGATCCCCCGTGCTGTGGCGGAATAGAACAGCACACACATCCTGAAGGCGTCTGATCTCTGTGCCTCGTGTGTTTGCAGAAATAACAAAAATCATTTTCAAGAGCATCATATAGACCCATATAGACCCATGTGCAACTCCCAGCACAGGGCTGAAGGAGCCAGTCTTGAAAGGAAGGGTGACCAACATGGCACAATCTTAAATTAAGCAATCAATTTAGCCAGCAGGTTTTGGGGAGATGGGAGGAAACAAATGCACTTGGTGAAAGCTCTTGTGAAGATGTGGAGGGACATGCAGAGCACACACAGACAGGGGCACCTGCTTGGAATCGAACCCAGGATCACAGCCCTCCCTATGCCAGACACCTCAAGAGTCATATCAGCTAAATTTAAACAGAATGACTGCATTGAAATTTGTGAATTAGTCTCTTATTACATCATACAAGCTTAGGGCTTTTACTGGCAATTGATAATGTATACCACATACTGTATATGGTCTAAATTACAAATGATTTGCTCCTGTTTTTATAATATGTCATAGTGTAAAAAACAAAACACTGAATAACATACATCACTGTTAGAGGTTCCAAGTTAAAGGTAAAGTTAACATTAAGATACCATGAACTGCCCCTTAATGGTTTTAAAGATGTACTGTAGGTGCAGTAGTTTCCACTGAGCATAATGTAAGTGAAATGCCTTATCTCTGCCACAGGAGCTGGTCTTGGTCTGGATTTTTAATCAGGTTGCTCTATTGCAATGTTTCAACTTCCATAATAATCTTCTCAGCAGATTGTAATCGCAAAGACCCATCAACATATTGCAGGGGCTAGAATGAGCAGGAAGCATTGGCTCACAAAAATTCTATGAGGAGTATTTGCAAAGCAAAGGAGAACTTGCTCCTCATTTGCAGAATTTAATTATGAAAGTATGAAGATTCCAATCAACCCAAAAGACACAACAGGTGTGGAAACCAAAAAAACAAATCAGGCATGCAGTAAGCATAGATACATTCAAGGTGTTCAGATTCTTTTGTTTAGTTGAAGAAAGTTAGAGTAATTAGATTCTTAATCTACAACTCTATACATCTGAAATAAACCGTTTTAAATAAAGTAATATTTGCTTCACTTATTTTTGTCGGCATGCAATGTCCAATTAATTAGATATCACATTAAGAGATATATGTCAAACTGTGTTTTGTTGCAGTGCAGATCTATTGATTTTAATTTTAAGTACTTGTAGAATGTTAAGTTCCCCCAAACTACCAAGCAAATGGTACCTTTGGGGTAATAAAGACTCTTTCTACTCATATGCCAATGTAATGAAACAAAGAATTTTCTTACGTGAGGAATCACCCTGCAGGACCTGATGCAGTCGTTGAAGCCCATCCAGCGCTGGTAGTCGGGATACTCGCCCCTGCGCAGGAAGTACTGGTAGCCCATGTAGTTGGGGCGCTCGTACACCATCCAGCAGCCGCTCTCCACTCGGATGGAGTTGCAGCGGCTGAAGTAGGAGTGCATGTCAGCGCAGTCGCTGCTGCACTCATAGGAGCGCCCCCCGAAGTTCCTGTCCTCGTAGAAGATGACCTGTAGCAATATATTAAAAGAATTGCAGTCTGCAAAATTAGTTTCACTAGTAAAAAAGAGAATCAACAAGCAAGATAATTTTGAAATGCACTAACCTTCCCCATTTTGGATGCAACTGTGGGATTCATTCCAAAAGGCAGCAGTTTGATGGACCTTTTATACTCGATTGCTGCGCACAGGGTTTTTGTTATTTAAATCTCCCAGTCTGATGAATTAGCAGAACTAATTGAAATTGAAGTATTTCTTTCCTTCTGTCACAATGCGGCATTTCAAAATGAAAGAGCAGGGCATCAACTGGTTGAGGTCCTTAACTAACAGGTTATGGATTTAGATCTTCCAAGAGACATCATGCAATATCACCGCACACAGTACCATCTTGTGTGTGACTTGAGAATGATATTGCAGAAAATGTGCTCAGGAACAATTGCACAAGGTTCTGGTTTTGGTAAATACTGGTGCTGAGACTGTGAATAATTTTAGAGTTTGTCGAAGTATAACATATGCCCTCATTTGATGGGATCATATTGGATTCCATGAGATCTTGGGCTATTCCTAAACTGAAGATCTCATGAAGTGTTTCCTGATTCTCTTCTCAAAGGTAAACTCTGTGTTCCTCATCTTCTCAGTCTCTCTCATTGCAAGAGAATGGGTGTTTTGAATGTGTTTTATTGATTGTAAGTAAAACAGTCATCAAGAAAAATACCTTATGTGGAGTATGAACATCATTTGTTGGCTGTAGAAAAATGCAGTTTTCTCTGTGACAATAATTAGGATCTTTTGGTATCAAATATAAGACTTATCTCACACAGGCGCCAACATCTGGGATCAAGCACAGTTGCAAGGCAATTTTAAAGCTTTTTTTTAGTGAAGAACATGTTCCATCCTGTTTTGAAAAAAAGTTTAAGAGAAAAAAGTGAATTTTTATGTTTACCCATAACACACAGTACAGTTCCCCACAGTACCTTTTTGTTTGTACCATAACATTTGTACCTTTCCCATATGGTGTAGGAAATCTTCCTTTTTACTATTTTAGCTTGCCAGGATAAGCCCTGGCTCCCCCATGATCCTGAATTGGAAGAAGCAGTTAGAAAATTGAATTATGGGTGTTTACTATTTTAGTATCACTCATATTCTAGATTATTGTTAAATATTTTTTTACATTTGTCAAAACACATCCATTTTCTATAAAAATAATAACATTTTAAAAATAGACACAATAGCACCGATTTTGATAGTTGCTCTATCCATGCATTATTTGTATATACACTATGTGTACACAGTACTTGTACTGTAGATCAGAATGTTTGACACAGGTGTTCTTCACACTGTTGCACTAGAATAGCAGAATGTATTAAAACATGTTTTAATTGTCAGAGAAACCTCAAGCTGTATTATACTTGAATGTTGATGCTTATCTTTCGTGAGTGTCACATATTTGAAAAATCACTTTAATGACAGAATTTCTGCCCTGGCTGTTGATGAATGAGAGTAACCAAAACTGAACATTAACTTTAGTGCATCTCCAAAGTGCTCACTGGAAAACTGGTGATGCTACAGGTTCAGGAATTTAAGAACCTGCCTATATTATGTTGACTGACAAATAAGTGGCCCATAATAGTATTAAACATTGATTATAAAACCCAGCCTTGCATGTAAAGGAGTCAACAAAAAACTAATGTGCAATAGACTATGATCGTATTGTTTGTCATCATAATTCAATTTCAATTACATGCTTTCCAGTCAACATTTTAATTTTAATAAATTTATTGTTATAAACTTTTATCAGTAAATTTAATAAAATTTTAAGTATTAATAAAATGACTCATTAGATCTCAGACTAGATTATGACATCACTAATATCAGTACTGAGTAAAGCATAATATACAAAGTAAGTACTGTAATAAAAGGGGCTATTTATTCAATGTTATATATGGACATAGATTTTGGGGTAAAATTTATTGTATATATATTGAAAACTGGACAACTGATAATCTTAGTATTGGTATAGTGGCACGTTTATTAGCAGAAGTCAGATACAGCTAGCACATGTGAGAGTTGGAAAACATACTTAAACTTCTTTTTTGTCTGAGAGAGTGTTGTCATTGTCACTCAGTCAGTGTGTTTATTTCCTGTTAAAACAACTAATAATGTGTAAATGAAAAACTCTGAGCATATGAAAGGATAAGCGACTACTGTGACCACAGACAGGCTGGAAGAAATAATGCATAAAATGAACTGGCAGGGGGTTAGGCTTTCGAACACTGGCATTGAGGTTCTGGCAATTCTTTGATACAGAGTCATTAAATTGGCACAAAGAGAAATCAGACTTGAACAAACCATTTTGCTGATATGCAAATCAGGGTAATTTAGTTAACAATAACTTTCCCTAGTCTGCACATTCTGGTTATGCATATATACATGGGCTGAGAATCTGGTGTAGCAGGTGAACAGTAATTTAAAATGGGGAAGGTAAGGTGAAGGTTATAAATGTGTCTCTTGAAGTCTTTGTAATAGAAATGTTTGTTAGTAGGTAAGAAATTCATGACTTAAAAGTAGCTGCAGTTATTAGGACATGACAAACCTTCCAAAGTAAGATGATTCTAAAGATAAGAAATACATATATTTGCAATTTCATAGCATCCAGATGAGTATAAAGATTTTTTTTTTAATTTAAACTAAACTTCAAAACATTTTTAATTAACTGCAGTCATAATGTTATGTATGTCTAATATCCCATTGTTTTGGCTTTATTTAATTTCTTATTTGTCATATACTTGATATTACATATTTGTTAAAGTTGTTTCTCAAGCTTTGAAAGATCTGTAAATAAATAGGTTTGTCATTGATATTCATTACCATGATACTTTAATTATCAGACCATCTACTTTGCTTTTGAGTTTAAAACTAACAGTGCTTTAATTCTGCTTCCAATAATGATTTGCCATTTTACCCTTCATCATACGTTCCCTTCTCCTTGGCAGATCATTTTTTATGAGGATAAAAACTTCCAGGGTCGCTGCTATGAGTGCAGCAGCGACTGCGCTGACCTGCACTCCTACTTCAGCCGCTGCAACTCCATCCGAGTGGAGAGCGGCTGCTGGGTTCTGTACGAGCGCCCCAACTACATGGGCTACCAGTACGTCCTGACCCGGGGGGAGTATCCCGACTACCAGCAGTGGATGGGCTTCAGTGACAGCATCAAGTCCTGCCGAGTTATTAGAAATGTAAGTCTCCTGACCTGGCTCTCAGGTCGATCTTTGAGTACTATTATATTTAAGATTGGTTTTTGGTTTCCAGATAAGTACGCATGCAGCTGTGATTGTTTTCAAAGAATTGGATACCACGGCACATATAATGATTTGGAAGTTAAAGAGTGAATGATTGTTAATGAAGCAAAGGCCATAAAGTGGAATGGAATGGAATGCTCTAGGGATCAGCAACAAGGAATTAATCAGACAAAATCCAGCAGACAATGAGCAGAGATAACAGAGTAGTTTTGGCAGCAGTTAACATATACCAGCTCTTGAAGATTATGATGTACAAAGAACATTTTTTATTTGGGATTTTACTCTTCGATTCTGATGCTTTTTCAGTTTTAAATCCAGCACTGGGCAATAACGCTTGCTTCCGAAAGCCCTCGTCTTCCTCTTTTCCCCCGTAGAGCAGATTATTCCCATGCTGGTGGTTGACAGTCCAGCTGGACATTACAGGAGGTTCATGTTAACATTTCTCAATGTTATCTCCCCGCCAGTGATAATTTTTGAACATTTGTTTTGTAATGCTTTTTTCAGAACGAAACATCACTACAACAAACATACAATTTCTGTCAAGAAACAAGTCAAGATGATATTGGAAGACATCAGTCAGAGCTTTGGCACTAGTGAATAGTAAGCCAGCTGTAATTAGCTCCTAACTCCTCCAACTCCTAATTAGCTCCTAATTAGAGCAACTATTGGTAACACAGTCTCCACTCACCCTCATTAAATAGTTTATGTGGTTGCAGTTAGTCCCACCAACAGAAGATGCCGTGTGCCAATACTGAGAATAATTCCAAAATCTCATTCTAAAAAACAGCCCTGAACAGCCCAGCAGTTTTTCAAACTTTGTTTCGTGCTACAATATCGTTTCCAGGGGAAAAGAGGCAAAAGCTTGGAAAGTGAAATATGAATCTGTTCTGGTTTCTGTATTTCAGATCTATGGAAATGTGTACAAGATAAGGATTTATGAGAGACCTGAGTTCGCAGGCCAGATGGTGGAACACATGGAGGACTGCCCTTCCGTTTTAGACACCTTCAAGTTCCGCGAGATCAACTCCTGTGTGGTGGTCGACGGGGCTTGGGTGTTTTTTGAGCAACCCACCTACAAGGGGCGCCAGTACTTCCTGGATCGCGGAGAGTACCGCCGCTGCACAGACTGGGGGGCCACCTCGCCCGCTGTCGGCTCTTTCCGCAGGATCACAGAATTCTAGAATCCTGAAGAATACTGCGCTCCCGGGATCCCCCTGAGCCCGGGAATTCCTGACAAAGAGCCGGATCTTCAGAACTTGAAAAATTCAGCATTCATCGCATTATATTACAATACAGCAAATAAAAGCCTCTGAGAAGCAGTAGTGGTGTTGGCTGTTATTACAGTTATGCAGCAGGTGCAGTAGCAGTGCTAACAGTGTGTGATGTGTGCTTCAGTCTTCAGTCACACTGTGCTAACAAGGTAGATACATGTGAATACTACTAATGGTTTGGAATTGGTAATTTAGGAGTTTACTTGAGTTCTTTTTGACACACAAGGTTATCTCTTCATTTTGCAGAAGAAAAGGTAAAACCAATAAAACAGCCTTACTTTAAATTTAGAAATATCAGATGTAAAAGTTTGTTTTGATTCTTAAATATACTGCAAGGTATCAAAAACACAAACAATGTTATTGCTTCCAATATTCACTTGATACCTTCTTAATGCCCCTCAGTATTGTAACAGCACATTTCAGAACCTCTTTGCAAGATGTTAAATTAGTGTAATATCACATAAATTAACATAATGATCAACTCATTCATGGGGCGATAGTGTGGAGATAGTGTGGAGATATTGGTGAATAGATCTAAAACATGTTCTCAACACACTGTGTTCAACAGTCAGGAGAGATCTGTGAAAACAGTCACATAACACAGTTTCTCCTTCCAGCTGTGAAGGCACTGGAGATGGAGATACAATAATGAGAGGATAGCAGGGAAATTATTTCAGGCAAATCGTATTTGTAGACATTTATTTATACACACTCCCCAGCCCATCAGAGCAATAACATAGCAGCGGACAAGAGGAGATGGTCCTGGGATGTCTAAGGAAATAGAAAATCCAGTAGCCTATCCTTACAATCCCACCCAGAATCACATCCCCACACGAAGCTATGCCATTCCAGGCTCTGGACACAGAAAACCAAGACTTGATAGCTCAAGGGTGGTCCCAGGGTACCACATCACAGGTCCTGATATTCACTAGTCTGCAGGACCTCGGTCAGTGCCAGTGACACCAAAAATAACAGAGAAAAGGTGACTGTTGGAGACTGTTCTCAAGAACCCCACACCTGGGAAATGTATCAGAGATCCAGATTCATCTGCTGCACAGTATGTTTCTCAGGCATGGCAGTGGGACTGAGTGGAGTGGGACCCTCAGGAGTCCTGCCTGCTCCATGCAAAGGTGACGACTGCAAGTGTTGATCCATCAGTACAACGCAAATATAACATGCTGTTGGAAGAGGTGAGCTAGAGAAGGTGCCATGAAGAAACCTATCTGTTGCTAAGGCTCTCTGCACAGGTACAATGGATTGCACCAGATGACAGGGGCAAGGATCTATAAAGAAATTCCAAAACATTTCAACTAGGAAAGAGCAACGGGGGGATTCCAAGAAAAACCTGGAAGGGAGACACAAGGAATAGAGTCAACACAAGAACCCACATGACAGACACGTCAACAAAGGGGCATACACTTCTACTTAAACTCCAGGAGTATTAGAATCTACATACATTCTAGTATTTCTAATATATCTAAGACAGACAACATAGAAGCTTCAGTATCAGGAGATCTAACTGGAACCATTGTAACTGCACTGTAACTGATGTAATTGAAATCATGCCAGACAGAGAGCGATGGAGAAGAGCACAATCCAACTGGACTCAGCGTTCTGGGGACAGGGATGACGCACGGGCTGGACGTACAGCACTGTGCATCAAGAATAACAGTTTGTTTTCATTATAACCTTCCATTCGAAAATGGTTTGTACACTGTAATGTATTTGTTTAAATGCCTGTACCCTGTTATTGCTTGATGTTATTTTCCAGTACTTTTGTTTATTTAAAAAGCCCTTTATAAATAAAATTGTTATAATTTTAGAAACTCCATATTTATTTGTACTTAACAGTGTATCTAAATCTATACTTGCACCTATGTACTAGATCCTGTACTATATACAGACCCTCCTCCCCCCATAAGATTTATATTTTAAGAACTAATTTACTTAATTTTGGAAATAAGGAAAACTAAACCTTTTAAAAACTAAAAGCATGTTTATTGTAGTGTGTGTGGTTTATATTACAATGTTTATTGAGGTATGAAACATTTTCTTTTTCTTTTCTGTATAATAATAATAATAATAATAATAATTGTTTACACTTATATAGCGCTTTCTGGACACTCCACTCAAAGCGCTTTACAGGTAATGGGGACTCCCCTCCACCACCACCAATGGTGGTGTAGTTCACTGAACACCAAATGCAAAGCTTGTAAAATAGACAGATACACATTCAGAGCCAAAATGGAGAGAAAAAACCAAAATGTTTTGGATTTGCTACAACCCCGAAACGCTTGCCAGACATCAGAACAGAGGTGACGGATGTCAACACAACACAGAAAAGCTGAGAAATGTGGTTGCACTTCGGCCAATACCGACAACGGCCCTTACTTTGCTCTGGGAGAGGGGGGTCACAGAGTGTGGACATGCATCTTAAAAGCATGACACAAGGTGACCTGGACTTTACAGTTAGGTGTTATGAGTAACAGAGCTTCGTGCATGAAAAGGATACACTGAGAATATTAGAAGGATATATACAGTATATATATCCTTATATATACAGTATATCTATATCTATATCTATATCTATATATCCTTAGGGTGTGAATGGCAAAATATACTGCTGAAACCTTTACACTTTGTGTCCCTTGTTCTTAACTTGTGGTGCCTATAAATGCACGTGGGAGAGTTTGACAGTTGGAGGAGATTAGGGCTCTCGACTCCCAGCAGGCTGGGCTCTGCTGTGGTACTGTGCTCCGATCGCTCCAGGAAATGCCCTGTTGCCTAAGTGAGGACATTCAATGCTATTGGTGCAAATTATAATCTGTTCCCAATGAATGTATCTGGTTAAAAACGAGTAGTTAAGAACCGGGTTTCAGTACCAATTAATCATCCCGAAGTAAGGGTAACAGGATGTTACTACTGGATTTTTATCCGCCTCGGAAAACCTCCCTCAAAACTGTGCTGAAACTGATGAAAGAGGTAGAAAGGGAAAGGAATTTTTGAGAAGCGGTTTTCAGTTTATTCGCGCATGAGCCCGTGTTCTGAGAGACAGCCAGTTTGCACCGGATGAAAGGCTTAATAACAGAACAGCTGTGCGTTTGCAACACATGCAGGCTGTGACCTGCAGGATCTCTCCCAGACGGGCCAGTGAAGACTATATTTAAAGGAGTGGCGAGCAGCAGGGTGTTCATCATGTGAAGCCCTTGCTAGCGCAGTGAGCAGAGCTGTGGAGAAACAGCCCAGGTATCAGGACCACATTGACCAATTACATGCCAGTATAAAAAAACAACACAGGGTTTCATGGCAGCACATAACATACTCAATGACATCATTTAGGGTATGAGTAATCTTCAATCAGGGTCTTCATTCAACAGAACTGCAGCAACTGTCTGACTTTCCACAGCAGTCATGGCTCCTCAAAGCAGCCCCACCAGATAAGTTCCACTGCTTCAGGGGAAAGCCCTGAATGTGCTCTGTGCCCTGAAAACAAAACAAAAGGCCACGCAGGAAGGCAGAGAAATGTGCAGCCTGTGTATTACAGAGAACCAAAGCTTTCCTTTGCTTTGTTGGCTGCTGATGGAGGGCGTCTGCAACGAAAACCCACCCTCAGCTCCTGAGTGACGTCACCCCTCTTCCTCCCAAATTCTAAAATCCACCCCACTGGCACAAACAACACAGACGGAGAGGCAAGACGGCCGTCCTGATCACATCAAATGAGCAGGGTGGTGTCAGGGGACACTGCACTAGAAGGTGCTGTTTTTCCTCTAGTCCTCAGAAATGCCCTTGAAGTAGAAATATTTATCTGGGAAAAACAAACCCACCTACTGGTCCACCAGCACCTTTTACAGCAGCAAACTGGTTTCCTTCTAGTGCTCCTGTTCCTGTACTGACCAGGTCTAGATGAGTTTACAATTGCAAATTAGACATTCACACGTTTTCTATTCTTGGGTAAAAAAATAATTGTGGGTAGTTCTCTTACAATGACACTCACCTCTGTTCTACTCACAGGAAAAAAAAATCCCCATCACGCTCGTATGAAAACAAAACAGTGCATCTCACAGAGGGGTAGAGTGGAAAAAGCAGCATAGTCACGCTTGAGCAACAGGATTCTCACAGACGTTGACTCCTTTTGTAGTGCTTTCATAATAAACGGTCCTGGCCCCACGAATAAAACACCCTGCGGTACTAGACAACTGCTTCTTCATTCACCCCTGTATTCTCACGTTCATAACACAACAGTTTTCTAAGACTACCCCACAAGCATACGGTGTTCAATTTTCGAAACATTTTCCATCATCGACCGTCTGACAAATGCTTCAACAAGAGAAGTCTTTATTCTTGTCCAGTCTGGAGGATCTGATTACTGGTTTTCAGTCCTTCCAATATATGCAAATATCATAAAATGCAACTTCCTGGGGGTTTCAGGAGTCCGTGTGCCCTCTCTGCACAGAGTTACCTCTCTGGCCTTTACTCAGAGTTCTTTGTGTTTTACTGGGGATGTCCACACAGAACACGCTCCCTGTGCTGAGTCTGGAGCAGGTCTCAGCTGGGGTTTGCAGGAAACCCTGCTTGCTCTACCAGCTCGCCTCTTCTGGCACAGCGTTTGCATGTTCGGGGGACTCTTTGCAGATACCACATGGTACAGTGAACACCAACTGTACCATCGCAATGTCTATCCTTTTCATTGTCAGTTTTGCTGTCCTCCTTCTATAATTTCTCTAAACTTACCTGCCAAAGAATCTTTCCTCAATCAGCAAATTAGTTCATTGAAAAAAACAATCCAAAAGTTTACGGGCACCGTGAAATCAAGCAGCGATCAGTGCAGAGGATGAGCAAGTGGGAGGCAGCGTTCCACCATAGGGGATATACTGTAGCTAGTGAAGGGGTTTTCCGTTCTTCACTATGAGAGAACACCCTGGCTGTTCAGAAGGCATGCCTACAGTATACATTAACCCTCTTCTGTGTGAAGCTGCAGTCACATGCTGCGATGCACAGCTATATGTTTTGTTTAGGGCTAATGTATGGCAGAAAGGTACACAATGGTAAATGTCTACTCGCTCGATTCCGCTGGGCTGATTTGGCACTCTTTTAAGTTTTTCCTTTTGAAATAAATTACAATAACAATGCTTTCACCATGGGATGTTTGTCCCTCTAACATATAAAACGTCCCAAACTCACTGAAACAGGCATCACTACAGATCTCAGAACATCCAACATGGGGAAGGTAGTAATTGCAAAAGTTCTTCTTTGTTTATAGAGAGTATATTATTATTCTCATCATTTTCCAACACTTTATTCCATGCTGACATTTCTCCTTCCCTTCCAGATCATCTTCTACGAGGACAGGAACTTCGGGGGGCGCTCCTATGAGTGCAGCAGCGACTGCGCTGACATGCACTCCTACTTCAGCCGCTGCAACTCCATCCGAGTGGAGAGCGGCTGCTGGGTTCTGTACGAGCGCCCCAACTACATGGGCTACCAGTACGTCCTGACCCGGGGGGAGTATCCAGAGTACCAGCGCTGGATGGGCTTCAACGACTCCATCCGGTCCTGTCGCACCTTCACCTATGTAAGTGTTGAGCTAAACGGTTCATTTTATTCGACAGTGGTATCACGGTTGATCTCTGATATTGTATGCCACAGGCTGAAACTTATTTATCAAACTTTTTACATTTTACAAAACCCACCTTGGGTTCCTGTTCATCTGGTTGGTCTTAAAACGAAAATAAATATTTTTTGTTGAAGTCAAAGTAAGCAGCATTAACCACAAAGCCAATGGCGGCTACCATGTGGATTACTTAAGCATGATATGAAATACTGATCTGATATGAAGTATGAGTTTTATATACAAATCAAAACAAATTGACTAATTGGACACTTTAACACAGATCACATAAAAATCCATAGGGATTTATTACACAAAGAATACGATATGAGATACTGACCTCAGCCTTTCCAACAAGTAGGTCAGACAGATCCTGATGTTGGCAATGGAGAGATGAATATATTGCAGGTTACTTGGCGTAACTTGTAGCTGAGAGAACGGCAGTCTGACTTTATGGACAAGGCTGACCAAACTCCCCTCACTTTCACGAGGAATGAGCCAGGGAGCTGCTGCAAGGGTGTAGATGGGATGGCCGAAGGAGTATGATGGCTATGTGCAAAGAGAAGACCAGGAGATGTATATACAGTATGTAGAGGAGTGGAAGTGGGGTTAGAGTTAGGATGATTTAGGATTAGGATATGACCTTCTCCCCCTACCTGTAATAAACACCATTTGTGGGGTAAGCGAAGTGATTGAGGCTTCAGGAAATGGTTAGGTGAAGTACATGCCAGCGCTGAAGAAAGGCACCAACGTGTGATATTCCCATAGCAGGTTTCTGAGTTGCTTTCATGGCTTTTTACTAGGGTCATCTAAATGCCAGTGTGGAAAATATCAGTGATCACAGCGATTTCTCTCCTGTGTCTCCGTCTCTCTACATCTACTTTTCCTGTTCTTCCAGACGCACGGAGGCCCTTACCGCATAAGGATTTATGAACGTCCTGGATTTGAAGGCCAGATGTCTGAGTGCATGGATGACTGCGAGTCTGTTCACGACCGCTACCGGTACAGGGAGATCAACTCGTGTCACATCATGGACGGCTACTGGATCTTCTACGAGCAGCCCAACTACAGAGGCAGGCAGTACTTCCTGAGGCCTGGAGAATATAGGAGGTTCAGCGACTGGGGGGCAAGCTCCCCAATGGTTGGATCTTTTAGGCGCATCATGAATTTCTAAAGGGCCAGAATTGTGGTACAATCCCATGCTCAATAAACTAGCCTAAAAGACGGTTTCATCTCTGTTGATCCTGATTCATTTTGGCCTCTTGCTTTGCTATGTATCAGTATGGGTGCTGGAGAAGCTGGCAGTGCTCTCTATGGGTGGGGGTTAAAGGTTGAGGTGAAAGGTTGGAGGTCAGTGTCCTTTCTCATTATTGCGGTTTAAAAGAAAATAGCAAACATGGCTCACTAAAATCAACGAAAAACATTATTTCAGCAGGACTGTCCCGGACATGAGGGACAATCTGTTCGAGAAATGTTTTGATTGTTGTATCCAGTCCAGATACTTTATAATAAGAAAGAAACTCCTTATTTCACCAGAACACTTTGCTTCTAATTTTCCATTGCAGTCACTGGTCAATTACTCTAATATGGTACCAAACTCTAGATATGTCTCATGTTTCAGTCCACTCAGTCATTATGTGCCAGTGATCATCCACAGTTTAGAGTGTTACTGTGATACACGAGTAGATTCAGTGAGGACTCAACAGCTTCAGTCACTCCATACAATAACAGCCTTTTCTCTCTACGGTGTGGCAATTATTTTCCAGCAGTTGTGGGCACTCAACAGGTGAGGCACTTTATCTATTAATTTAGTTTTTGACATAGGAACCATGTGAAAGCAGTGTGATCAAGGCACTGGACTTGTAAGTGGAAGGATGTGGGCTCAAATCTTGGCTGGTGATATGCTGTTGTAACCATCAGCAAGGTAGTTCTCTTGGATTGCTCCAGTACGATGGCCACAAGTGTCAACTTTCTACATAAATTAACAATAATGTGGCTTTCTACATAAAGTAACGATAATAAGATTACAGATTAACAGTAATCTGTTAATGGCTGTAATGCAGACTATGTCCTACCACATCAATAATCTATAAATGTCAGGAAAACTGGCCAAACAGGCACCTCCACCTTCTGGACTGACTCCACATGGTTGTCTGGCATGAACTGCATTTTCAACTTCCAATTTAGTAAACATTAATAAACAGACACATTGCACTGATGATGCTTCCCATCCCCAAGGACCCGGCTCCTCCTCCACTGAAGTGCTTCCCCCACCTGGCGGCTCTGCGCCCAGCAGCCACACTGCCCAGCACATCAAGGGGAGGAATGAGAAACTGCCTGGACAGATGGATTCAGGGTGAACTTCGGGGAGGCCAGATTGTATGAGCCCAGTACAGTGGAACCTAGCCAGAACACTGGGCTTGACAGCCCTGCTCCTCCAAGGTTGGCACTGATGAAGATGAATCTGTGACATACCAGGAGACAGGACTGTTCTGGCTCTGCCCTGGGATGTTCTGAGCTGCAGGAGTAAGTAAGACATGCGGGTCATGCAGACATGCTTTCTCACACTGGCTTCTTACTCAGTGATTGTCAGGCCACAGCAGGGAGTGAAGGCTTTCACTGTTCCATCTCATTTGTTCTCTCCAAACAAACCAGATTCAGATTGAGATTAATCAGATTCACATCATCCTATCTGCTGTCCATTTTCAATTACATAAACCATTAATAATTCCTTAGTGCTATGATTGTTGTAGATTTGCATAAATATACTGATTATTTTTGCTAGGAAGCTCAGGAGGATACACGTTGATTTGGCAGTGCATTGAGGTAGCTGAATAAAGTGTCTATTGTCTATTACATAGTGTCTATGAGAGAGGCAAACAGGACAGGGCAGAAAACACTAACATTCAGTAGTCAGTAAAACAAGCAAATCAAAAAAGAATACTATGTACATTTTTAAAAATGTATACATTTCAAAAGCGGAAAAGGGTCAACTCAATCTCCAGATTTAAGTCAAGCAGGCCTAAGAAAATGAAGAACTTAAATTCATTTGAACTGGAGTTGTTGCCCAAGCATAGGCAAGAGCTCCAATAGGTGCAGCAAACCCTTCACAGAGCACTTGAAATGAATGCACACTGATGATGGAAAGCTCAGTGGGTCACTGAGCAGTTATTGCCTCAAAGGGATATGCCGCTAAATACATGTATGAGTAGGTACTGTAGCTACATCAACATGTATAGGCTGCAAAGGAAGAGGTAAAGGTTTATTCCATGTTGAAACACATTGTGACTCCTTGTTTCTCTTTTCTTTTCCTTTCAGCATGGAAGAAACCTTCACCTGTTACTTAAATATCTGCATACTGTAAAATGTCCTAGAAGTGAAAGTGCCCCAGTCCTTACAGTCAGAAGAAATCACTACAGTTGAACTCTACACATGTTTTCGTTCTAAAATGATCAAATGTACCCATGGAATAAACTTAAATGTATGATACTTTATATTGTACTTGTCATTCATATTCATCTCCTGATCACAAATACAAATTGCTTGACTGTAAAGTTAAATATAACAGTTTTGACTTAGCTATCTTAATATTTTTAAGATACTGTAAATCTGTGGTTGGCCAGCCTTAACATATTCTTTTAAGAACAAAAAATGTAAGATGTCTTGTTGGAAAAAAAAACAAGAAACAGGAACAAGGAGCTGAAAGTGCTCACAAGATCAATTCAATGTAACGACTGGGTAACTCATCTCAAAGTCAGTATTCACTCATAGGCTAATACAGTATAAAACTATATTAAGCAGAAGTACTCTGCTGAAACCACACATGAGCTGGGTTGTCTGTTTTGAAATTACAAAGCGTACTTTCCAGGGTTTGGCAGTGTAAGCATACTGACATGAGTATATATCACAGGAGGCTACCATAGCCCCTGTGGGAGTTACAGATCCTTTTTTAGAACAGAAAACAAGAACATCCCCTCAACAAGACTACTGAAACTGAGATAACCAACATTTCTTCTACAGCAGATTTCCTAACACAAGCGATAATGTGGTGACAGCTCTTTTAGAATGAAAGCCTTTTGCATTTTGATCTGAAATCCAAAAGAGGGCTTTCTTGAAAGATGGCAGGTTATCAGCTTTAACAATGTGGCTAGGTAGCCTGTTCCATACTCCCCAAACCCTCTGTGTAATGAAGAGCCCCCTGTTCACTGTTCTTTGTGCTTCCATATAGTTTCCACATGCGTCCTCTGGGTTTCAGAAGTCTGCTGGGTTGACTTTCTCGGTGTCTTCAGGGATGTTTTGACAAGTTGAATCAGGTCCCCTCTCAGCGCTCTCTGTTCAAGACTAAAAAAGGCTCAGTTCTGGTCACTCTTCTCTGGCCTGAAACAAGAACATGCAGAACTAATTTCGTAGCGCGGCAGCCAGAATGACTCCAAATAAGGTATTACTGCTGCATTGTGCAATGTTAGCATAACATTCCTTGATTTAAGTCCTTCAACCCTAACTTTGTGATTCTTACTGCTCTCCACGGTGTCTAGAAGATGACGCCGAATTGGTTTTACGCAAATGAAATGAATTTTCTGTTGATTCTTGCCATCCTCTCTCTTGAGCGAGTTCTTTTTCGATTTGATACTGTACATGTTTGTGATAGGCAGCAAGACAGACTTCTTGGTCTGTGGTGCAGAGACAGAGAGGGGAAGGGCAAAGAGATACTGTTTAATAGAAGCACTGTCGCTCCCCTTAAACTCCAAGACACTTCTACTGGTAAACCAGCACCTCCTGTGCTGTATTTGGAGAGCTGCATTATGGCCCTGGCCAGAGGGTTCATGGGAAAGGGCATTGCATAACAAGCTGGCTGTGTATTGCTTCCTTTTCTACTGTTTAAATCTGCAATCATTTTTCATGTCCCACGCAATTTGGAACAGCCAGTTCTTAATCAAAAATCTTAATTACTTTACGTCATCTAATTTCCCGGGAAACACGCACTTTCATTCCATCCCTAAACGCACCACATGCCCCACAAGTTCAACATCAGAGTGAGGTCAGACGCAGTTCTCTCTGACAAGACTGCACTGGCTACACCTTGCCAGCAGGGGGCAGTGATGTGCAGGGAGCCGAGGATACTGCGAGTCCAGTCCAGCCCAGCCCATCCCATCCTGACACCTGTCAGCTAAGTCTGTGCTTTGACATAGTCTGGGTTCCATCGCTGGCAGTAGTTTCCACCTGTGGCCTCTGAGTTTCACTGTTGATTTTGAAGGAGTGCTTCAGAAGTGGAAGGCTGGCATGGTGAATGCCTGGGAGGACTCTGAAAGGTCCCCTCATAGTCTTCTTTGTTCAAGACTGAAAAGGTTCATGTCAGAGGAGGACATTACTCTCTCCAGCCCCAGAATGTATCCCGCTACTCTCTGGACTGATTCCAAAGCACCAATATATTTTCTGTAATATGGTTGTACACAATATTCTTAATGGGGTCTTACGGGTGTGTTATACAATTTTACCATAACATGCCTTGATTTATATTCTACACTTTTAACTCTATGTTTTAGCATCCCCTTCATCTTTTTAATGCTTCCCATGTGTGTCTAGCTTTTCCTGATTAGGGTGCAATGCTGGTGGACAGCGATGCTCACACAGTGCTGAGATCTTAAGGACCACAGAGGTTCAGTGAAAGGGAAAGGATGTGGAGGTCATGGATTTATTTAATTCGTCTGTGCCACCCAACCCAGGGGACTTGGCTGGAAGGATCATGACACAGGTAAAGGAAAAACAGAAACCAATCAAAAGATTAGTCCAAAATGATCTCCCTAAAAACCTCATATATGAATCTTCAGAGCACTTCAAAGCATGTTAATCTCCCCTTTTCTCCCTCTACTTCTTCTCAGCACGTTCAAAACATTTCACCACAGATTCCTATTCTGGACACGTGTGAGGGTATTTGTACAAAGTAATAAGCTTGATTTTTATCCAGCAGCGTTAGCAAAAACATAAATGTGTTACTGAAGACTTGCGCAAGCTTTCATCTGATAAATAAGGGAAGGTCCTGCTGAAGATGTAATAAAGTCTCCGTGATTTATTTAAAATGTGCTTGCTGTCCAAATATTTATGTGAAGACGTTCTGAACTGGCTGAAGTCGATCGGGGGAGGAATCCAAGAGGGTCTCTCTGACTGGTACAAATAACGGTCTTCTGCTGTCAGAGCAGTGTGGGGGAGAACCCCCTGAGAGTTTCATTTTTCTGTCTGTTAACTCCACAGCCTCCTGGTTGGTGGAGAAATGTGTTTTCATCTGGAAGAAGAAGCGTGGTATTTTCTTGTTCGATCCTCACAGGGCACCTGCGCTTTGTCCGAGCGGGTCCATTCATTTATTCGGCACACGGCCCGGTGAAAACCGACACACATGAGCCGAGGATCCCGGTGGCCTTTTGACCCGGCTGTCTGAACAATCGGGGCGCAAGGGCGGGCAAGCCTGACAGCCGCTTTGTGTGCGGCTTTGTGAAGCGGGTTTGATGATTCCAAACATCAATTCAGCCGCGGGGGGGAGGAGGGGGCAGAGCTGCCCCCGTGAGCCTGTGAGGAATAGAGAGCACTATCCCTCCCAACAAAGGTCTCAAAGCCGGGCTGATGACTCGGGGGTTTGGGCATTTAGGCCCAAGCACGCGGCAATGGGAGTTCTGCTGACGGGGCTGGAGGGCCCCTGTGGGCAGAGGTCACTACAACAACAACGCTCTTTATGATAAAGGACCTATATAAGCACTTTCGTGGCAGGCGTCCTGACTGCAGTGTGTTGACCCAAACCTCTTTGGCACCGGACTCAACATGGGGAAGGTAAGCGCACGGCGGTGAGGGCCTATCGGAGTGCGGGACCTGGGCTTGGCAGGGCAGGGGGACGGAGAGCTGTCTCGGGGGGGAAGTATGGGAGTCTGTGGGAAAAGCACCTTGCCCCTGTGCATTGCACAAGGGGGAGTGACAGGGGCAACGTGCACAGGTACTGAGGTTCTACTCTGGTGCAAATCCTGAACTGCATTATGCTGTTCACAATTTTAAATGGTTCAAACAAGAAATTAGACTCTTGACATCATTGGCCTTATGTGAGACATGTGAGCTGTGGCTCTGCTGTAGCTTTGCGTTATCTGGCCTTTAGTCAACCATTTTTCCACCTGCTTCAAATCTCATCTGATTGTCTCTTGCTTATGTATCCTACTCAGTAACAGCATTATTTGTCAGTCTTTGGTCACCAGTCTGGGATTTTTCCAGTCTGATATTCCTGTTGAATGTTTGAATTTGCACGGCTAGATTGTGTTGCTCATAAGTCCTGTGAAATCACAATAGGGATCAACAACATTCCCATTCTGTCTGTGCCAGAATAACTGTGTGTAACAGTTTTTGGACAGAAATAAAATGTACTTCATAAACATGGGACGTTTGTATGTTGTTCATCCAGTTTTCAGCAACTACAACACCTCATTACAGGAAAGGCAGCTCTGTTGAATCATAAATCTCTTCTTCGATCTCAGATCATCTTCTACGAGGACAGGAACTTCGGAGGGCGCTCCTATGAGTGCAGCAGCGACTGCGCTGACATGCACTCCTACTTCAGCCGCTGCAACTCCATCCGAGTGGAGAGCGGCTGCTGGGTTCTGTACGAGCGCCCCAACTACATGGGCTACCAGTACGTCCTGACCCGGGGGGAGTATCCAGAGTACCAGCGCTGGATGGGCTTCAACGACTCCATCAGGTCCTGCCGCATGTTTCCAGATGTAAGTGCTATCATCTCCTGTGACTGTTTCAGTGCTCTAAAGGCTTGACTATAAAATTCTGCAGCTTAATTGTGTTCCTAAAAATAGGAATGGCTTGCCTACTGTTAGAGGTCATTAGTTTTTGGCCATCATCATCGCCCTGGTGTGCCAGCTTATTTTCCTGGCTTTTGTCATCGTGAAGGCTGCTGCTCTGTTTCCCCACACTGTCACATAAGGTCTGTTTTTGCTTTCACAGACATTAAGGAGCAACCACAGTTGCAAAGTCATATTGCATGAATTAACTATGGAAACAAATCGTTAGAAGAATTAGAAAAAATGCAAAACACGGATCCAAAATAATTACAGCTACTTTTGATTTTCCACACATCACTATACAGTGTTAATGTCAATGGCTCAATGCAAACTACAGTTAACTATTACATTAACTAGAAGTTGGACTTGCTGTAGGGTGTCGCTTCATGTTAATTCTGGACTTCTAACTTCCTGCCTCCAGCCATCCTGACTTGAGGCTCGCTGTCTCTGGCCAGGTGTTGTCTGAAGGGGTGACTGGCACAAGCCAGGGAAGGGGGATCCCACAGATGCACTAGGGATCTCCAAAACCAGGGCATTGAATTTGTAGATTCAGGACCTTAGATTCAAAGGCCTGCAATGTGCATTTGAACTAGCTTGTGCACGCTAAGAGCCACTGACCAGTCCTGACTTTTATGGTCAAAAGAATGCTTTATGAACCTTGTCAATAACAGGATTTTTCTCCTATTTATTGCAGTACCAGAGCTCTTCCTACAGGATGAGGATCTACGAGAGAGAAGGCTTCGGAGGCCAGATGATGGAGTTCATGGACGACTGTCCCAATGTCTACGACCGCTTCCATTACCGTGACATCCACTCCTGCAACGTGATGGACGGCTACTGGACCTTCTACGAGCAGCCCAACTACAGAGGCAGGCAGTACTTCATGAGGCCCGGAGAGTACAGGAGGTTCAGCGACTGGGGCGCCAACTGCGCTACTATTGGCTCCTTCAGGAGGGTCATGGATTTCTAAATTCCAGCTGGACTCAACTGATGTGTTATTGAGGCTGCAAGCAAAGCTAATTAAACCAGCTTAGAGCACTTGAAACATTTCTCTGACGTCTTCTTTCACTGCTGGCAGCCACTCGACAGCAAAGAACCTCAGGTGTTTGAACAGACAGCTAGCTATGTCCTGTTCTATCCAGTCACAATTAACCCACATTAAACCTGAGCAATGTGTTAAAATGAAAGCGTGTTATATGTGGCCTGGTGGTCACACTTAGTTAATGGATCGAGGACTCATGACTACAGGGAGGGCTGTCTCTGAGACGGCACATTTCCACTTCACACTAGCAGTGCAGCAGTCCAAAGTGGGAATGGGGAGCACCGTTTATCTCGCGCCGAACGTTTTCCGGCTTGTGCTCCGCTCTCCAGAGAAGGAGCCCGCCCTGCTCTCCAGGTCTTCAGCCATGGGGATAATTACAGAGGAATGTCCTGCGCTCCTTCTGCTTGCGTCACGAGCCCGTGATTGCGGCTCGGAGGAAATCAAACACACATGTCTGAGTCCGTCTTGACGTCAGCTGCCCCTCGGAGGTTGCCCGCCAGCCAGCTCTGGCACAGCCCCTCTGTCCCCCCACCCCGTCGCTTTGGGCCACTCTCTCCTGTACGTGCATTCGCTGGGCTATTTTTATCCCGCGGGTCGCAGATACAGTAGGTTCCACAGCTGAGAGGAATTACTCTAATCCCCAGGAAAGAATGCAAAAATAAACTTAGGGACAGATGCCATGCAAGGCTGTGCCGGGGAGAGCTCTGGCTTCTCGTCTGCTTAACTCCGTGCGGCCTGTTCTCCTTTCCGGGGCAGCCCAGGAGAGCGACACACCAACAACACACACGCACACAGCCGAGCTCCAGCAGCGCGCACACAGACACAGTGAGTCACTGGGCACAGACACGCGTGGCCTCGCTTGTCGGACTCTTTCTAAAATCGCTTGCCTTTGTCTTCAGTGCTAACACAGACCAAGAAAGGGCAAATCGCAAAACAAAATGACCGGCACACAACGTCTGATTGTGCTTTTAAAAGCAAAAAGTGAAGCAATATTTTTAATTTAAACATTTTAACGTTGATACCCTGACTTTCTTTTGAGGACATTTATTTTCTTGGCAGGACTGTGGCTGTCAGGATGCTTAGAGAACCCATGCACAACATTATTTCAGACAGGGATATCGTGCAAGATATCTAGCAGACATCACAAATAAAATAATACGCTAATTTTAGCAACTTCACATTCTTTTCTGAGAATGGCAGACGGCACAATTCCAGAAACAACTTTCTAGATTGGAAATGAACAATTTGAAATGGCCTATTACTATCATGATTCCCCCATAATAATACAATGCAAATCAGAACACTGAAATAACAAGCCTACAACAACCTTCACTGAGTATCATGATCAGATGAACCATAAAAATGCTTCTCAGTGCATCTCTCCTGGTCCTGACGGGACACTGGGTCATTTAGCTAGTGATTCACTTCAGTGCAAAGCTACTTAATTCAATCTGTTATTGACACCACAGCTCTAAGTCCGCAGACATCAGTGAGGTTCAGGTCCCTGTAAAACACACCAGTGAAACCAGTCGTAGCTGATTTCAAGTCCAACAGAAAGATCGGGGCTCTGGAAAGCAGGAAGGGGCCCCCTTACCTCAACCTGCAGCCCATTGGGAATCTGACGTGAGAGTCCCGGGGCTCGGGGCAGCCTGTTATCGACAGGACAGAGCCAGTTCACTTCAGTTTATCTGTCATGTGTGCAAGTGCAATGTGTGCTCCAATACGAAGACATTAAAGGTCACCAAAAATATACACACAGAACGGCAGCAGCAACGACAACAAGTTACATAACATACAGCTTAACAAAAGTTAGACAAGCAGTGTGAGAAAAAAACATCAGTGTGAGATAGGGGTGGAGTTCAGTAATCGAAAGTTAGAGGGAAATAATGGTCTCTGAATCTGGACATTCGTGCCTTTATGCTCCTATAACGCTGACCAGAGGGAAGGGGGGTGAAAAGTGAGAAACTAGGATGATTGTGTTCCTTAGTCATACTTCCAGCCTTCCTGAGACAGCGAGTTGTAAAAAAGCCCACGATAGAGGTGAGCTGCAGAGAGCCAACGGCACGGTGTGGGTCCATAGACGTGCCTTCAAATTCTGTAGAGCACAGGGAGTGGTTGATCAGGAGGGGGCAGTAGAGTCCAACAGAGGCAGGGGAGCAAAGGCCAGGACCAAAACCTCAACCCATAGTCTTCCGACAGCAGACAAAACCCAGGACTTGGCAGCAGCTCTTCTTCTGCGTGGACACAGGAGCTGGCCGGAAAGATGGGAAGATGGGGAAATACTTTGCAATAAAACGGCAAGGGCTGAGGATCTGAAGTGATCTGGGCCAACATCGCAAGCAGGTTCCCATTAGTTAAGCAACAGAAACAGGGGGAAAAAGAAGACGGCAAAAGATTGAGCATTTTGAGCTGAGTTCATATGAATTTCTCCGTTCTGCTACGCCCCTGCCGCATAAGTGTGGAGTGAGAGGACTGTGCTTGACGACTGCAGTGAGGATTGTTAATGGATGATGGGCTGGGGTGCTGGCCTGCTGTATGGGTACACATCCGAGTCCCTGCCCTGTAGCTATGGCCCTACTCAACCTTTATGAGGGGCGCCTGTTTTCTAGACGAGGATGCTGTGGCTGCCCCTTGGGCAGTAGTTTTATTATAGCACAGGCTGTAGTGCGGTCACGCCGTGCGTACACTGGACAGAGCACTGGGCCTGTATATTCGAATTCACGAGGAGTAGAGGGGGTCCAGGTGTACCTCCGTGACCTGGGCCGACTTCGCTCCCCTGACGTCAATCACGGTATTGGTGCAGAAACCGCCCCGCTGCAGGGGTAATCCGCCAGTGTGCCAGTGGAAGCCGCGACTGGAGCGGTCCGCCCGTTGACACTCACGGCCGCGGCGATTCCCCCTCCCGCACCTGACATGGGCCGCCCTGCTGGGATTTTAATTAGACCCCCTCCCTGCCCTGAGACAGCCTCCCGCTGTCGAGTGGAATCTGCCGCCCTCTGGGGCTCCTGTTGAATCACTCCGAGACACGCCCCAGCCCGGCCCTCTGACAGCCACTTAGCCACAGTTAAAGGAGCCGCGCTCTAACCGTTAAATAATTATCATAATAATTGCTTACACTTCTATAGCGCTTTTCTGGACACTCCACTCAAAGCGCTTTACAGGTAATGGGGACTCCCCTCCACCACCACCAATGTGCAGCATCCACCTGGATGAAAGAAAGAAGAGATAAAAACAGAGGTGTTTCCTGTACCGACTGCACCCCAAGCTCAACTTGACAACATTATGACAGCTTTCCCTTGTCACCACCCAGAACAGCTGCCAGTGCTGATATCAGAGATCGTAAGCTTTCTGTATTGGCCCTTTTCAACTGGAACAGAAGAAAGGCTTCATTCTCTTACCTCTCACTAGAGGTCAGTATTGCTCATAGAGTTTGTGCATGACTGCTCCCAGAGCTCACCCTGCTCATACACAGCTCCAGGAGCTCTTGAGCAAATAAGGTAAGAGTACTCCATTGCACTGACTTACAGCCATAAACCTAGATAGCATGTCAGGGCTGCACTTCAATATTCTCTTTTTAAATTCTTTTAATTTCATGTGAAGCTTATAAAACATAGTCACAGTGTGTCTGGAAATTTATTACAAGCCGACAAGTTCCACAAGCTCTGTGACTCAGTTTTTCTTATCCCATCGGCCACTTCACGAATAAACAAAGCTGACAATATATACTGTAGATTATCTCTGCTAACATCCCACTGCTCGTTTTCAGAGCAGCATAGCTTTTCTCTTGGAGTTATATGGCCAACACCCCAGTTTTCCAACAGAGAAAACTCGGTGTGTACGTTGTCTGGTTTTATTTTTCTAAAATGACTGTGTTTACTACGGTATGTTTTAAAACTGGTGCGGCGCTTCGACTTGGGTTCAGCCGTTGAGATATTTAGATTTGGTGTTTTACCTGAAATCTCCCCGAGGTCTTGACACAATGGCTTGGCCACAAGTAAACCTGGTGGCACAAAAATATCTCACGGGAAAATCAAATGAAAAAAAATCTCAATCTAAAAAGAGAATTAAAGTTCGTTGTTGTTGTTGTTGTTGCGAAAAGAAACGTGGCCGAGTGTCGTCTCCGACCCCCCTGCCAGGAGAAGCTTGTACAAGCCGCGCACGCCGAAGTCTCGCCCCCGCTGGCAGGAGAGGCCAGCCGCCTGGCGAGGCTGGGTCAGAGGTCAGCCTGGGCAGAACAAGGACAACAGCGCGTGCATAGTTTTGTCACATCTCTCGGGAAGAACCACAACGACACCAGAGGACTTTCCTTGACTCCCCCTCGGAAAGAAAAAAATGGGCCCCCACTAATTTTATGAGCGTGGAGCGTTGCAAAATACCGCCGGAGCTTGTGCCTAAATCCCCGGGCAGTCAGGGCAAAAAGGAAAAGGGCAAAACTGCTCTGGGGGAGGGGGGGGGGGAGAAACTGAAGACGTGATGCTGAGTGCTTTTATTTGTTTTGGTTTTTCGGTGTTTTGCTGCAGCTTTTTCGTTTGGAGCAGCCCTGAGTAAACCAGGCCCGCGCGGCGCCTCGCCTCTCTGCCGACATTGGCGGGAGTGCAGCAGCGCCGGCCTCCAGGCCACGACTCGGCCTCCTGGACGCCCTGTTCCCTGCTCTGAGAAGCGGTTTTCTCTCGCGCTCGCAGGGGTTAGCTGGAGTGGTTGTCGTGACGACAGAGTGGAAATAACCGTTGCCGTGGAAACCGCTCCCCTTCTGGCCCGCTCCGCCACTCTCCCCAGCCCCAGCCCCAGCCCCAGAGCTCACGTAAGGCAGGAAGGCACCGTGCAGGGGCCACAAAGACGCACTGGACCTGCTGCACTGTCAGCTCTCATCTCTTATGGATATTACCCTTGTGTGATGCTATAGGTGGCTGAAGGCATGGAAATACTCATTTTCTGCTCATTTCCCTCGGCCCTGACATTAATCATTCAGTGAACCCTTCTCCGCGCAGACATGCATTTTTTATTTTGGATTTGTTTGAATGATCGCCGCTGCACGAGAGTAATGGGACTCTCTTCCCGCACCTTCTGCAAAAGATCTGGGCTGCAATGCTACAGAGTGACAGGGGAAAAAAAGAACTGAGCAAACAGTGAGACAGTAACCCACCGTGTAGTACCACGCACACCTGTGTTTCTGCGGACGGGCCGAGCCCTCACGCTCCGCTTCTTGCGGAGAAGCTCGTGTAAAAGCCCGAACGCCTTTGGTGCACGCGCCATCAACAGCTCTGCAGTGTCTGGGCGAAGGGCACGGCGCTGTTCCTCATCCCCGCCAGCTGAGCTCCAGGACAGAGGCCGCTGGGGCAGAGGGGCAGGAGACAGCCAGAGGGGCAGGAGACTGACCTCGAGGGCTCTGATGGCCTGCGTGCTGCTGGCAGTAAGAGCGACAGGTCCCCCCAGCCCAGAGGTCTGAACACAAGCCATCGTGACTCCTCAAGCTCCAGGCCCTCCCCAGTCCTGTGGTCTCTCCCCTGGGCATGCTGCCCTGCTCTACTGGTATGCGTGCTCCCTTTGCTCCAGCTGGATTCACTGTGAGTGCAGACTTTCAGAGCTGAGTCCTGCTCTCGGGTTTTGCACGATTGCACTACGACCTGAGCCCGGGCCTAGTGCACAGCTGCTGCTCAGGTCAGCACTGTCACAAGGGCTCATCCCATCCTGCCACACTTGGGTTTCTCTGACATCATCCAGAAGTTCCTCTCCCCGCCCAGCAGAGGTCGCTCTCACTGCGCTCTCCTTCCTCTCAGGCTGAACGCAGCGCGAACGACTGCTCAGGGGTCCCTCCGCAGCCCTTCCGTATGTCCTGCTACCCCCTGTCGTGCTGCCTGGGAGGCTTGGGTAGACCCGGAGCTGTGAAAATGCTACAAGGCAAGAAGCTGCTGTGTCTGAAGCTAGGTCACGAAAAAGGAGCTTTATTTTAAGATTTTTTTTTATTCCCTCCTTGATTTAACTTTGACTACTCTTCAGCAAAACTGAAGCAACTTACTTGCTGCCCTGTGGAGCCCCCTTCAGTCAGTACCAGGTCACCCCAAACCTCAGAACAGCGGTGTCCTGAACTCTTGCACCACAGGCTGCTCGAGGATCAGACCTCCCTGCTCTGCCTTCTTTATTTTAGCAGCTTTTGTTTTCAGTGTCGAGTATGTGAACAATTAGGCAAGCCTGAAGAAACGCATCATGTTCACTTCACAAATCAAATGGAGACCTGTCAAGACCGCACAATCCTGTTGGAAAGTGTAATGAATTGTACCGCTATCTCCTCCCTCTGCACTCGTACAGGACAGCAAAGTCAGCAGAAATTGTAGGCGAACATTTGGGAAGTTTCCAAACCAAGTGGAAGTGAAGCCATTGGGTTGACATGGTGAATGCATTCTGACGTTTACATCAAGTCTGCAATCTCCTACATTCGGGACTAATTAGACTAATTGAATTGAGATTCAGCTACAGGGCCTGCGTGACCGTTACTCACCACTGTTGTGGATTCCCACAATCAGCCGACCAAACTAAGAAAGGAAAGCCTTAGCCCAGCATTGACTGCTTAGGCAGGCGTACTACCCAGCTCAACCTGATGAGCTCCTCCAAAATCTCAGGAGAAAGGATTCTGCACCACTTTAGCGAACATAGCCAAAGCACGTACCACTTTCTGCTGTTTACACAGCTCAGGCAGTGTGGTCAGGGACAGTAACAGTAGGGTGGAAAATAAAGGATTGGCATTCTTGTCTAAAGTTTAAGCCCTTTAACTTCAGTCTAATCTGCCTTCTTTCCTGCCTTACTGATGACTTTATATAAAAGCACTGAAAAGAGCCCTTGAGCTTCCCAGAGGTCAAGTGGTTCTGAGGAGAAATGGACGAGAGCAGCAGGCCAGTCCCCTGCCCCACCTGTTTGGAGTGACTCCTGTGCAGCTGTTCCACTGTCTTCCGGAAGAGGTCACTGGGTTCATGAGAGCACAGTGTCTACCTGCGAGGAGGCTGTTTGTGTTGCTGTGTCATTGAAAGTACCATGATGAATGGATACAATTTAGAAGCAATGAAGCCAAACTTGGGACCTGCAGCTCTTCACTTCTGCTCTCTGTCTCTTCACCCTCTTGGGGAAAACAGCACCGAATTAAAAAAATGGTGCTCACTACGTGATAAGGGCCTCTGAAATTCACCTTCATAATGCACTTGTATTTCATGAATACTAAAGTACTACCACACACATCTGATAGGTACAGCTCAGCCCCTGCATGGATTCGATCACGTCCTGATGGACAGCCCCTCTGCTCCCCAGACAGCGCAGAATTCCTCTGCCCAAAATTCAGCAACCTCCAGGTTCCAGGGGCTGATGTGTGTCATGGAAATATTAATTTTCAAGGAAGCCACAAGAGAGAGTTCTCACCCGAGTAAGGTCTTTATTTCAATATTGCAATATTGGGAGCCCTGTTGCCACTCTGCAAAGTGCACCAGAGACTCCCAATATTGCAATATTGAAATAAAGACCTTACTCAGGTGAGAACTCTCTCTTGTGGCTTCCTTGATAGTTATATAAGAGCCTGGAGAACCTGGGCCAGCTGGGCAGAGCCCATGCCTGGACCCTGAAAAGGCACTACTGTCTCAAACACTGTAGCGGTTCGGGCGCATCACTAGTCAAAGCTGAAGGAATGAGCGTGTCAAACAGAAGAAAAAAACCTGCTCAAGGAGGAAGCTCGTCAGTAACTCAGGATTAATTTCATGGTACGAAGCCTTCGTGCAAGAGCTGTAAATTTCGATAACTGCACCAGTACAGGCTGGGAAAGGAGCCATGGGGACAGGTCTGGACTGGGAGCCTGGGCGGCCACTGGCATAGCCCTAGGATTGGGAAGGTTCAAGGTTAGATAACAGCAGCCCTGGAGGACGGGCAGTGTGCGCTCAACAGGATGGAGGTCAAAGGTCGCTGTGGGTGCTGCAGGCACCAGTAGAGAGGCAGAGGAAGTGAGGCAAGAGGTCTTTATCTCAAAAGGGATCAACTAATAACCAAATCAGTTAGATTGGCCAAATGACCAACCTCTTGTTTGGCCCTTACAGATATGATCTTATGTGACGTTATCCTGTAAATATTTATAATGGGTATGGCTTGCTTTGTAAATGAAGTTCTCACTTCAGAGACCGGGGCAGAACCCAGCTAATTCTGCTGACTTCTATCCCATGGATGACAGACAGCCTGTTTTGTGCATATTTATTGGTGATCACTCTATACCAATGACAGAGAAACAACCTATCACACTTTTTTATTAGCTGTACTTCTTTTAGGCTCTACTGTCACGAGACCTCTGGGAAAGAGGGCCAGACTATCAGCAATGAAGGCAAGCATGAAAGAAAGCAAAAGACGGAGAGCTTCAGGGAGATGTCCCGCAGGGGTGAATTCTGTTCTTCTTCTGTCCTTTGGCAACAGTCATTAATTTCAGTTGTAACACGGCTGGTCTCAATGTGGCAATATCCCCGGTTCTGTATAGATAAAGATCGTCCACAACTGCTGTGCTGATGAATCAGCCACAGTCCTGAAAAGAAGGTTTTTAAGCCCCGCTGGAGTTATGTTAATAGGTTTTTGTAGAAATTGTAGCATAACAAAGGAATGTATGTGTATAAAAAGTACTGTCTTTGCAGACAGGCAACATAGGCCTTCTGTATGTTTCCCGTCTTCAGGGCTTAGTTGCAAATACTCAGTGACTTCCCTGCCAGACAGAAGTTCAACACTGAGAGTAGCTGGTGATCTGTCCCTTGGGACTGGCCTGTGAGTGGAGCACAAAGAGGAGCAAACGTTGCCCTGTCAAGCCGTAAAAGGGCGTCCCTTTCGGAAGAGGCACCCCTGAGAGATGTGCTCTTCTGCTCTGAGCTGACAGGCGCTCCATGTTGTATCTGCACATTACCACAGCACAGGACATGCTAGCTTTCAGCTGTGTCGGCCTTTGATCCCAGGACAAGTTCCACTCCTCCCAAACATCATAAAATAATCCCGCAAACACAAACACCTGTCTCCACGGCAACAAAGCTCCTTCCTTTGTGACTGGCCAATCAGGCAAGGCCGTGCACGGACGGCTCAATTTCTTCTTCAGCCATGCATGCGGTCTCTGTCTGCTTTCACTCCACACTACTGCCTGTCCACTTTGCACCACAGCCCTGGCTCCTTCACCCACATGAGAACAATGGTACTTGCTCTTTATTTGCTCCTTATTTGCACTTAATATTGTTGATGGGCAAAAGGAGATTTAACCTGGGCTACACCTGCCTTCAAAAGAAAAGGTATTGCTTCCTTTCCTTTCTGTGCAAGAATTCACTTCACAGGGACAAAATCTGTGCTGTGAGAAGCCTGCAATGAATGAAGGGCACACGTTCAAAATCGTTTTCATGCGTTTGCAGTGTGTTCACTTATTATCTCTTACACAAATGAGCTTCTCGGGCAGATAAACTAATCAGGTGCTGTTATCGTGGCCGCGTGTCTCCTGGTGTGTGACTTGGTGTGTCTCGGTTCCTGATCTTCAGCATGGTGTCTAGCAAGGAGCCCTTGATCTTTGTAGCGGTTTTAGTGCAAAGGCCAGTGTCTGACTCTACTTTCCAAAATCCTTTCCTTTGTGAGGTTTGACTTTGCTCTGCCGAACCGTTTCTCAGCCGAACGCCTGGGATTGTGAAATTGCATCACGCGCAAAGGAAACTGAGAAAACCTCCCTTGAAGACCCACGCGTGAAGAGAAGAGCTGCATTCCATCTTCAATTTGTCTGCGATTTTCCATGATTGTCCCAAATAGTGCGTGCCTGGAGTGCAATGCAGGAACCTGTTCCTGAAAGCGAAAACAGCACAGCATAACAAACCCATTCAAGGATTCGACTGTGTTTCTCTCTGCCTCTTTGTTGACTTCCTGCTGGAGAAGATAGCGAGCCGGGGCACGCCCCACACAGAGTGCCGCAGCACCAGTGCGAGTCCTGGAATAAATCCAGACTCTGTGTGCAGGGCTTCTAGGGGGTGCTTGTCCCTTTTAGCGTAGTCCTCGTCTGTGATTGAACCTCACACTTGACTGCCATACAGGGCAATGGGTTAAATTACACTTTCAAATATTCTCAACCAAATTTTAGAGCCTGCAGAACCCGGCATACCTTTTCCTTCAGTGTCTTCACCACCAGGTCCAAACTCCCAGATAAACTGATTGTCAGTCCAAAGCACATGTGCTCCAATGTGCTGCTGTTCATTGTGAAGTGGCACCTGTTTCCCTGAGATCTGGCCTTCTTCTGGAAAACCATGATTCAGGGCCTGTCCCGATAGACTGTCAGTGTCCAGGTCTGACAGTACTGGTCCAGCAGTGCCAGGGTCTGCTGCAGCCCCTGTTCTGGGTCCAAATAGGCTGTCAGTGCCCAGGTCTGACAGTACTGCTCCAGCAGTGCCAGGCTCCTGTTCTGGGTGTGTCTCTGTGTTGAATGCTTATCCTTTATTATGATTAATTCACCACAAATCCCCTTTGATCGTTTGTTTTTACCTGCTCTTGGCTCCCCCAAGAGTTAGACAAACACTTCAGACTTTACCTGTTGTTTCCAGACTCTCTGTAGTGCAAATAGATGTGAACAGCAAATTGAATTTTCCAGATGTGTAAATAGCTAAAGGCTCCACCCCCCCCCCCACCCCGGCTTGTAACAATACCTATTGTGTTTAATCAGAATCCAGACACAGACTACAATTGGGCATCTGCAGATCTTTACTTGCTTTCGATGTTTGAGTTATTGAGTTTTGCACGTTGGACACCTGGAGTGATTTCTGCATTTGTGGAAACTAGGCATCAGATTAGGAAGCTCCTTCCACAGTGGTTGTCCCCTCTGGTAAGAGGTTCAAGGGCCTGCCTGGCTGACGGAACAATTCTGTGTCACCCTCTCATCCCCCTCCTCCCGTGCACCCTGCAGCCCGAGCTGGAGGTAGCTGTGCGCCCACACACTGCAGACTTCCTTCCCTCACCCTCCATTGTCGCCACAGCCGCAGAGCAGAGACTAGCCCACGCAACAGGAAGAGGCCTGCCACCAGGCCCCAGGTCCTTACCATGCTGCTGGGGCGCAACAAGTACACCTTCAAGAGGAGACCATGGGGAGGGGCTGGAGGACCCACTGGGGCTCTGAGCTTTCCCTGTTCTCAGTCGCTCAAGCCATTGCTTCCAATTAGTGCTCAGTGGATAATTGCACACGATACCTAAGCATGCAAAAGATTGCAGACATCAAGGCCTAGGGATGGAAGACTCCAGCTGCCTTAACTGTGTGCACAGAAAGAAATGTGCTGTGCTGTGTATTGCCTGCACTTGCCAGATCTGTCAGAGTCTCTGCAGCTTTGCTCAGGC
The DNA here is from genome assembly GCF_059453375.1 of Lepisosteus platostomus. Taxonomy (NCBI): domain Eukaryota; kingdom Metazoa; phylum Chordata; class Actinopteri; order Semionotiformes; family Lepisosteidae; genus Lepisosteus; species Lepisosteus platostomus. Next base: position 35,255,305 of record NC_142624.1, read on the forward strand.
GTGTCACAGGGCTAGCCTTGTGCAGTGAGATTAACAACCAAAACAGTATCCCACACCAATTCACCAAGCGCGCATGCAAGGCCAAATTAGGCCAATGCCTATTACTGATCAATATACAATAGAAAGCAATAAAATATTGGTTACACCTGAGAAACAGTGACCAGAATACTTACCACCACAAGGCCCTGCTGAACCAATAACTGAGCCCAGAGAAGAGCCCAGAACAACAACAGTTAAAACAACATGGATCAAAATCAACCAAATCACAGTGTAAGCCAAGCAACACTACCTCACCAGCAGGGACACACATACACAAACCTGAGTGATACATGACCCTAAAAAGACAATACACGCTAGCTGGGGATCTGAGCAGGTAAGAGACAGCAAAGAGAAACAAACCCTGACAAAGTACAGGCTCGGTGACCATGGTACAGTACAAAACAGTAAATGATAAATAATGACAGTACAACTAAGCACTATAAAATACAATGGGTAGTACAGAATAATAAGCACACAGGACAATACATATGTGGAAGCCAAGCAAAAACTGCGGAGTTCTAAGGTGCAATGAATTCTGAATTATGATGTGCACTGCCATCAGGTAGAAGCTGTTCTTAAAGCCTAGTGGTCTGTGTTTTAATGGTTCAATACTGCTTGCCAGAAAGTTTGTGGCCGGGATGCTGAATCATGAAATGGGCTTTATAGCTACAGCCGATGGTGTGGATCTCACCAGTTGATGCTAAGTCAGATCTTATCATTTTCTGTGCCATTGCCACCACCCTGTGTAAAGTGACTTAGTGAATACAGTGAATAGTGCATATAAATTTGAAAGGCAGAGAGAAGATCACTCTCCATTTCTTCAAAGTATGTGCCAGCAGAACTTGTTCTGATCAGTCTTGCAGAGATACCAGATTCTAGCGAAGTGATTCAATCCTAGATTTAGAGAGCTTGCTGTCCTATTTATTTAAGGAAATTCTGATTTCCTTTATGGTGGAATCCCTGGATGAAAAACGTTCTCTTATTGTTGACAATACATCGTTAGAATATGGAGAGAGCTTTCTATTGACTTTTGGGCATACATATTGTAGGATTGGAGATTTAGTGCTGAGTTGTATTCTTTTATTTAGGATGCACGTTTTATCTGTCATTTTGGCCTATCAGGGCTTTGAATAGAACCTTTGTTCCTCATTAGAAGTGTTACTGGACAGTTCTGTCTTGCCACGTGCAGATCTGTAGTGCCACGTGCAGATCTATAGTTCTGTTTGGCCAGCGTGGTCTTCCAGAAGTAAATCCTCTAGCCCGAACTCACTGGATGTTGTCAAACAGACACAGTTTGGGGAAACCTGAGTTCCTGAAAGGAGAATTTGGTTTATATTGGTCACTCACAGTAATCAAAAGCACAAGACAACTGCCTGCCTGCGAGCTAATGTTAGCCATCTGTCAGTCAAAGCCCAGCATGGTTCATGAACTTCTGTTTATTTGAGCTGAGAGCTTTTGGTTCAGTAATGTTATATAATTGCTACTGAGCTCTAGAGCGAGGAGGGCAATTTCACTTCTGCAGTGATAAGGTCCCTAACAAAACACATTGGAGAGCAACTATGTGAAACATGATGCTGAATCCCACTTAGGACTGTCACCCATCCCCTCTAATTATACGTTCTGGGGTGGGGGTGGGGGGGGTCCACTCTGGTGGCTGTCTTTGTCTCTGTAGAAAATAGCATGAAAATGCAAGTAAATGGTGACCTTTTACAATGGGAGATAATGACTGTGTCTCACTCCAGGTACAGACAATGAGACCAGCAGTGTGAAACCTGCTGATAAATATAGAACAGCATCATTAGCGTTATTGAGCTAGCAGTGGCAGGGCCAATGAGAAGCGGCTGTATTTTTTTCAGAGTTTCAGCCATAGTCTTAAAGGCACAGCATCCCGAAGGAATCACCAGCTCATCCCTCGGGGAAAGCGGTACTGGGGAGTGCGCAATGGCCTGGGAATGAGAAAGCACAGTATGTGTGAGGAAAGGGATGATTTGTCCCACCAATACAGTGTCCCAATGGATAACCCATGACAAAGTCTGTGGAGCCTTTGAACTGAGAGAACAACCGTGCTGCCTTGAAATTCACACAAGTAAAATCAGATTTTAAGTTATTTAATTTACTTTTTAATATTAAATGCACTTTTTAAAATTGCAATGCAGGGAATGAGTTTCTATTGCATGTTTCTTACTGCTTAATAACTGCTGCTATCACCTCTGAGGTGCATATGGAAACCTTTTAATACTGCACTGCCAGCATGACTGTGGCAGACACTGCATGGAGGGCCTTCTGATCATTCTGTGTTAATAATAAGTGAATAGACTGACCAGTATAAGTCAGTAATAAGTGAATAGATTGATTAAGTAATTTGATGCCCATAGGCAGAGTGGTGGCACTGTGGCTAAGGATCTGCGCCTGTGGTTGGAAGATTGCTGGTTCAAATCCTGTGGCTGGCAGAGGAATCCTACTCTGTGGAGCCCCTGAGCAAGGCCCTTCACCCCAACTGCTCCAGCTGACCCTGTGCTCTGACCCCCAGCTCCTCTCTCCCTATCTGTGTGTCTCATGGAGAGTAAGCTGGGGTATGTGAGAAGACAAATTCCTAATGCAAGAAATTGGACATGGCTAATAAAGTGATCTCATATGTGCTGCACATTGCAAGCAAAGGTACCTTATTTCAGAAAGGAACTGTCGCAGACCGCACAGAGCTTTTCTTTTGGTCCAGGCTGGAGTTGGACAGGGATGGCAGCAGTCGTGCTCAGGTAGCAGAGCGGTGTTTCACTACACTCTATCTGGCTGAGGATAGGGTGGGAAATTGATCTGTGCACCTGCCTGCCAGAGTGCTCTTTGAATATCATTTAAGCGGCAGAGGGGCTGGCTGATTTAAAACAGCTGGAGTGACTGGGGCTGTGTGGAGTAGGCTTCATTGAGGAATCATAGCTGTGTGTCAACACCAAGGGCTGAGTGTCTCTTCACCAGCCTTGTTTGACTCTCTGGTGAAGAGCCCACTCTACCTGCTATTAAAAAGTCATCCAGTAGTGGTCTATTGCTGTATAAACTGTTACATGCTGTTCTATTGTAGGTATGCTGTTTGACAATAATGCAGATCGGGCTCTGTACAGTACCTCCCCTGTCGGGCAACAGGATAACAGAGTGGCAGAGAGAGGAAGGAACATGTAGAAAAATGTCCTGATATCCTTGCCCTGCTGGCACCTGTGTCTCTGCAGTGCTCCTGCCTGCTCTTCACCCTGTGGAGAGCTCAGAAATGCCCTTCCAGTACTGTGCTGGCCCCTGATGGGGGAGCAGGAGCGCGCCTCAGCAGACGAGAGGCAGAGGGAGACAAGGAGGTGAAAATGGAATACTTTAGCTTGAGAGACAAAGATGAGAATGGAATTGTGGCTGTGAGGCAGAGATCCCAATGGGTTTAAATTTCTTAGCAGCTGAAAAAGAAGCAAGGTTTTTTCTGTTTTGGTCATTTTGATGCATGGGACAGAGAGAGAGAGAGAAAGGAGAAGGGGGGGATGGGTCGATCTGTCAGTGAAGGGCTGTAGAGGCAGTGGCAAAAATGAATGCTTAGAAGATGGAATTGGAGTATCTTAGTGCTCTAGAATAAGGCATTCATGCACATACACAGCAGGGCAAATGCCAAAAAAGCAATATAACAAGTGTTCTGACTCCACACAAGAGTCTGTACCTGAAGTGTATTTAGAAAAACAGCTGGGTAAATGTCACAGGAGGATATGATCTCACTGTTCATCATATCATTTTAAAATCAGAGCACTCCTTTTGGATTTTTATCCTTTATGGATCTACTCCCAGAGCTTTATCTTCATTCCAAGTAGTTCCTCATTTTTGATGCTGTTAAAAACAACCAGACTGCTCTAAGTCCTCTTCTTAAACAGTGATATTATGAATCGAAGCATTGCAGTGAGCACTACCACAGAAAAATGCTACGTCGTTCACTTGCTCCACAAGAGGCACATATGTCAGAGAGCTCTTGTTGCATTAAAATGACTGATTCCCTCACAGAAGGCTCTAAGAAAAAAACAGCCTCTCTGGCAGTAAAGAGGAAGGCACTGCAATGCAAAATGACATGAAGATGAGAGGTGAAAATGGGAATTGAGCTGCGTGCCTTGTTTTAGGCTGGTGAAGACGCTCATGCTAAATCCATCCTTACATTTCCCAGTGACCATTTTAACGGTGGGGGTCGAGTTGTGTCCAGTGCTCACCTAGAAGGCACAGGGAACAAGGTGGACCCATATGCTCAATCACTGCATGGAAACTTGTGTTCTTGGGAGCCAGGATGAGCACAGGGAAGACCTGATTAGCGGATGGCGAAAAAAATGGAAAGCATTTCCCTGTAACATGTGGTAGCAACATTTGTCAGGGGACTAATACAAGAGGGTTTTCCTCCTTGACATAAAGATTAAATCCTGCAAGTCAAGATTGATTAATAATGCTTTTGGCAGGATAACTTTAGCCAGGAGTGGCTTCGGCCTTGTGCTTATTAGCATCTCCTGTGATAAACTCTGGAGGGGAGCCATCAGTCGCAGATGGGTTTGAATGTCAATGCGCAGCGCCTGTGGAGGCCAGATGACTCCTTCTTTAGCTCTTCTCCCAGTGCAGCCAGAAGATGGGGTAAGACCAGCACGCCGAGGTGGGAAGATTTACAGACCAGATCTATCCCCAGCCTCGGACAATAACGGGACAGCTGTTCGTCCACACAGCACTGGGCAGGGAAAATCACACCCTCATGTTCGGGAGGACGATCCACAGCCCCAGGGGCTCCTAATTAAATCTACCTCAGCTTGAAAGGCTCTCCTCCCAGGTCCGTGCTAATCCCCGTCTATCCACTCGGCAAAAAGACCAGCAGTGCCAGCCTTCCTTCGTCAGCTCCATGCCAGTAATTAATGCAAACGATGGGGATTCAGGAAAGGATTTGTCATTGAGCTCTATCATCATTATTTGGCTATTGATTCTCCCTGTTTTTTTATGTCTTTAATTAAGCATTAGTTTCAGTTAAGATCTCCTCGTGCCACAGTTTCACTGGTGCTAATTTGACAGAACAACCCCACAGGAAAAAAAAGACTTCAAAGATAAAGACTGCAGATCAAAAGGAAAGAAACTGTTTATTCCACGCTGTGGTATATTGGAGCAATTTTTCAAAAGCTTCGCTGTGTCTGGACTGAGCATTTGTATGTGGAATGTGAATCTTATTTCCATTCAAAACACTTGATTTCTAGTTAACCTTTCACAGACATGCATTCTTACACACACAGACAGACCGACAGGGACACATTCACTCTGCTCTCCGCGTCTGACTTTGATGAGGTCTTGTCTCCGTGACAACACATTGTACTGGTAGCCCCCATGCCTTTCCTGTGGTGAAAGAGGAGCTGGAAGGAGGCAGAGGAACATGCTTCTGGCACAGGGAGGCCGCGTGGAACATCTCGACGGCCCTGCTGAGCTGGCGCTCCCAGAAGTCTGTGCCTACCTCCGCCAAGCCAAGCCAGCAGCATGGCACAGCAGTAGGGTCCCTGACTGACTAGCCTGGAACCCTCGAGTGTTGAAGTTCAGAACCAGGGCCCCGCAGTAAATAGTGTGTGTATAAGGGCACGGTTTCGACTTTGCCCTTTTTCTCCCAAGGGCTGTTTTATTCACCTGATGTCCTCCCACCTCCTCCTCCCCCTGTCAGAGGTGACATGTCTGGGCAGACTCACCCGCCCGATGTTTTGAAGGAAGCCTCGTTCTTTAAAAGCCTGGAAAATCTATTAAGGGCTCGGCAGTGGGGGGATTATCCCAGACACAAACACGGTGCACTGGACAGGATCTGCTCGGCCTGGTGCTTGTCTGACTCACAGACTCCCATTGAGGGCTGTGCTGTCAGCAGGAGCAGGGCTGGGAGTCCCCACCGCCCACCCCCTCACTCTGCCTGCAGCAAGGAAAGACAGAGCTCGTGTGCCCTGAAGTTCTCAAACACCAGGCACTGCAGGCACTAACACCTGGGGACATGTTATTCCTGAACTGCTCTACAGGCTCTGCTGATTCTCCTTTGCAGAAAGGCAGCACTGCCATTACTTGACAATGACAACAGAGACGGGCTTCTGTACTTGGCCGCTTCAAGCATCTACAGCTTCTAATGAAGCCATTTATTGAGTGGGCCATATGAAATGGCAAATAGGCCTGTGATGAGCAAGACATCCATTTACCTTCCAGCTTCCATCACGGCAATCCGGAGTCATCAAGATCTTCTAGAGAACCTGGCACACGGATTGTAGTCAAGATGTTCAATGATTCACAGAAGAGTGAATTAAAGAATGTTTTCTAATTTGTCAGTGATATACTGCTTGTAAAGTCATACTGTATGCTATCAGTTGAGCAATGTAGCTCTGATCTTGGTATCGATGTATAATCTTTGTGTGGTGCCGTGGTTAGTATTGCTGCCTTACAGCGCTGGGGCCCCATGGGTTCAATTCCTGGGGTGCTATCTGCATGGAGTTTGCACAAGATAAGATAAGATCACTTTATTGGCCCTATACAATTTCTTGTATTAGGAATTGTCTTTTTGCATACCCCAGCTTGCTCTCCATGAGACACACAGACAGGGAGAGAAGCTTGGGGTCAGAGCGCAGGGTCTGCCATTTACACGGTGCCCCTGGAGCAGCTGGGGTGAAGGGCCTTGCTCAGGGGCCCCACGGAGTAGGATTCCTCTGCCGGCCGCGGGATTTGAACCGGCAACCTTCCATCCGCAGGCCCAGAGCCTTATTCTCCCCTTGTTCACTTGGGTTGCCTCGGGCTGCTCCCATTTTCCTCCCCCAGCCCAAACGCAAACTGGGAGATTAGTGGGCTTTCGTAAAAATTGGCCCTGGTGTGAGTGTGTACCCGTCTGTGTCTGTGCGTGCCCTGCGATGGACTGACATCCTGTCCAGGGTGCATCCTGCCTTGTGCTTGCCAGGGGAGTATTCATCTCCCCGGTGATCCTGTATTGGATCTAGCAGATTAGAAAACGGATGGATGGATAATCTTTTCCTTTGTCAAGTACTCAAGTAAACCCCTGGCAGTATCAGTTACATCAGGAGAACCTGCAGGGTGGGCAATTAGTCTATGAACAAAAGTACTGTCATTTACTGCCTGTTTTACTATATTTGTGCTGTACTGAAAAATCACAATATACAGCGAAGATATGTAAAGTTAATATTGATGACTTTATGGCGATATTAGTGTTAATATTTTTTCATCCACTAGGTGACACTGTCTAAAGGGCCTAGCAGTGTGAGGTCCTGACTGATGTGCATGGAGGCATGATGTGACTGGGTAAAATTCAGACAAAAAAGAATTGAGAAGTTACAGGAAAAGGAACAGCCGTCTGTCTTCAAGATGTCCATCCTGAAATGTCCCATAGTCCTGTGCATCATTTGGAAAATGAACAACCAACCAGCACTTGATTCAAGTTTAATAGGAACCTGTGTGAGATAGAAATATCAACTGCAAGAATTATTGCGGCACTGCGACAAGATGAAATGGCATCTTGCAATACACCAAACGAGCATCTCTAACTGGACTGCACTTCTAACTGGAACACTGCAAGCACGTCATTTCAGTTGCAAATTATTATTTTCCCTGTTGCTGATTTCAACCAGTTCACTGCCCCACAGTTCAGTGAGGATCCCATTGCTGTGCTCAGAGGCAGTGGCTAATCCTGCTGGGACAGACTGATGAAAAAGCACAACGAGTTACCTCTCTGATGAAGCGACAGATCCCTCTCTATCTAACAGACCTCTGCCCACAGAGGAGGACGGGCCGTAGCTGGAAAGTACTGGGTATTTGCGTGCGCAATAAAATATTATGCACGTTCACCGATTTTCACATATCGTACACACACGTGTACGAAGTGTCATGCCCAGGTCCCACAGGTGGAAACACCTCTAGTGATCAGTTTTCCAGGGCTTCTAGGGCCCTGGAAAAAAGAGGGCCCTTGAACTCTTACTGGTGTGGAGGAAATGAGCCAGAGAGCTGTACCATCAACCCAAGGAAGACTCTGGCTGCCAAGCTAAAAATCACCTCCCATTCTACAGCACTGATAAAGACCCCTCACCCGACCTGGGGGGAGGGGGGGGGCAACGCGCAGAGCCACACGAGTGTGTACGCGAGTGCGTGAGCGAGGTGGCGCATTTCTTATTACCACTCCTTCGGCCCTGTGGGATTAGCGTTTCCATGGATACGTGGAGGTGCTGATGTCATCGCTCCTCAGTCTCAGGTTGGGCAGAGGCAGGGCTCTGTTGCTTCCCCCACTCTTCTCCACAGGCACAAAGACGATCACAGAGGTGGTGTTGTGTGGAGATGATTACTGCATGCCTGTCTGGTTCCGTTGTCTTTCTCCATTGATTTACGAAATTGTAAATTATAGACATAAGAAAGATTAAAATATAAATTGCTGAAGGTTGGATTTCCCCTTCATTTTTTCTTCTAATTAGTAATTAAATCCCCATTATGAACCCTCTGGAACTAAGGTAATCATATTTAAAGCATATTTGCTTGAAAAGAACTGCAGAACCAAACTGTTTGGCATCATTTCTACTGTATATTATACATATAGAGCCTGCCAAAACAGACCAGTAATTCTGAAGTGTTTATGTGCGCTATTTTTATAATGCCTTATATAATTATTTGTATTAGAAGGTGAATGCATTCGTCTTATTGTTATAAAAATGAGTTGTGTATTTCTACATAAATAAATACTGAGAACAATTGTTCTGAAAGACTTCTACGTTTATGTTAATTAACATACTGTGGTGTTTTGAGCTGCTTCAAATTACACAATTTAAATGTCATTCTTTCCTTTTCTGTCTCTATATAGTGTCTCTATATAGTATGCAGTATATAAGGTATCTATGAAGTTACTTCAAACATTCCATTTATTTTACAGTTTTAGACTAGTAGTAGTGGTATTGCCTTCTAACACATGCTCACCGAATGTAAAATGCATTCACAGTCCCCGTTTCCAGATGCTACTGCAGAGCACGATTTATGTGCCATGTGAATATTCACTATGACAAATTGTCTTTCATGTATCAGGTTACAGAACTGTCAGATGTGTCAGTTTGCCTCCAGAAAGGCCTGAAAACATTATTCTCACGAAGATCATGTGGCGCATGTGTTCTTATAGCAATGCATAAATTGGTTTCTCCTCAAGACAACATCTGCAAATACAGGTTTATGTATGGAGCATGAGTCAATACAGACTATATGCACTTCTGCCTGGATAAAGTAAACAATTGGCCCACCCACAAATCATAGTAATAAGTCATTAATAATGGATTTCTACAATGTACAGCAGTAAAAAGTTGACTGGAAAAAATTATCTTAATCTTAAGTGTAGAGTTCCGATTAACAGAAATATTGAATGAACAAGAGATAGAATTAACCAATACAGAAAAGGAAAAAGAAATTAAGAAGGAAAACACGCAATGTAATATCCTTTAAAAAATCTTAAAAGACATTTTAGAATCTGATTAAATGAAATAGTACTTTGTCTATATATATGTATCTTTTGTAATTAATTGCTTCCACCTACAGTATTCATGTGCAGTTTCATGAGAAGTAGAGTACTCATCTGGTCCCATAGTCCTCAGGAGGCTTGGAGAGGTTGGCATTTTCAAATAGCTCTTCAATTAAACAATATTGATGTATAAATTATATGTTACACATTTTCTAAATTGACATTGATGCTTAATTACCGTGCACTGCGAATGAATAACACTTCTTTTCCACTGATCAAGCCAGGGAACAGTTGAGCAGCATTAATGACTTAATCTTCAAGAGTCGATTCAAATTACAGTGATACATTGTCAATTAACAGATGACAAACACTGATTTTAAAATGTGGGTACCTACTTAAAAAAAGACATAATATACACAAAACAACCTGAGCTGCAATCCTTTGTATTCCGTAACGCACAAATACTGTCATGTTGGGCAAAATGTCCAGAAGCCTCACGTTACCTACTGCACAGTCAGGCTCTGGAACCGAGGTACCTCAGCATAAATAATGTACTGTATCTACTGCGAAAAACCTCTGATTAAAAAAAGGCTGCTATATATACATTTTAATAGATAGTTTTAGCTACATTGTATGAGTCTTCATCGTCTATGTTAGCTGTAGCAACACTACAATGTTAAATGGTGCTCTAGGTTCCTAAAAAGAGCCTCTCCGCAGTGCCTGATACATGTATAATCACACTCTAAATTGCAGCTCCCCAGCCTGCCTGTTTTCCTGCAAGGCGTGTAATTAAAAACCTGCGTCTCGAACTGCCTTTCTGTTCTTTTAAGCTTAACACAGGAGGTCTGCGCAACAGTTTAATTAGCAGTTTTCAGCTCCTTTCCGACGCTTCTCCAGTCTCTGCGCTGGCCGGCCCTGCTTTCCTACTGTGTCGGCCGGGGCTGTTTCTTCTCCGAGGAGCCCAGCCCCTCTCCAGCGGCTCGTTTTCGCCTCGCACTCACCGCAGCCCCTAATCTCCGTCCCCCCCCCCACGCCTCTCCGGCTCGGACGTGCTTCGCGCTGTTTAACTTTCCACCGCCCGAGCGGGACCTTTCAATAAGCCGTCAATGGCTTTATACAAACACACCGAGCGAGGAGGAATAATGACCCAGAGCGCGGGCAGCCCTCAAAACAAACAGCGCGAGATGTGACAGGATGTTGACTCTGCAGTGCTGGGAGACAGGCCAGCCCTCAGAGCCTGCACTCCCCCGGACACCCAGTTTCAGCTAAGGAATGGTGCAGCAGCTCCCTGAACACAGCCCAGACACCCCGCTCCTTATTGACAGCCCCCTGTTGCTCGACTTACAGTGACTGGAAAGGGGAGGAGGTGTGCTAATTTGAACACACATTTACACTTGCTCAATGTTTCTTCCTAGCACATGAATCTCTCACTAGTCTTAACATTTAATATTATGACACAATTTTCTTTTCTTTTTTTTTTTGTTTGATAACCCCAGCCCAGTTTGGATTCTCTGATTCTGTAAAGTGCAGCTCTTCCGCCTACAGCCAGCAGCCATATCACCCTGCAACTCACAACTGGCAGCCCATGGAGGCTCAGCAGGTGTGAGCCTGGCCAGCACCTGGATGGGAGACTCCTGGGAAACACTAAGGTTGCTGCTGGAAGAGGTGTTAGTGGAGCCAGCAGGGGGCGCTCACCCTGTGGTCCGTGTGGGTCCTAATGCCCCAGTATAGTGACGGGGACACTATACTGTAAACAGGCACCGTCCTTCGGATGAGACGTAAAACCGAGGTCCTGACTCTCTGTGGTCATTAAAATTCCCAGGGCGTTTCTCGAAAAGAGTAGGGGTGTTCCCCCTGGTGTCCTGGCCGTATTTCCCATTGGCTTCCTAATAATCCCCCTCTATGAATTGGCTTCATCCCCACTGATAGCTGATGTGTGGTGAGTGTTCTGGTGCACTCTGGCTGCTGTCGCATCATCCAGGTGGGGGAGGGGAGTCCCCATTACCTGTAAAGAGCTTTGAGTGGAGTGTCCAGAAAAGTGCTATATAACTGTAAGCAATTATTATTATTATTATTATTATTACAGCCTGTGTAATGTCAAAAGCAGGGCATGATGAGATAGCCAGCTCTGTCCTCCTGCTGTGTAGGAGAGCTGTCAGGAGTGACCGCTGGCTGAGTGACGCCTGTCCTGCCGACAGTACCCTTTCGGGGAACACTGGGCTCCAAACAGCGAAACCAAGTGGTGCGGAGTTTGAGCCGCGAGCGAGCGACTGTTTCCTAGTCCCAGAACAAGGAGCAGGCAGACAGGCTGTGTATTAATCAGCCTGAAAACAGCTCATTTAAGGGCTAAGAGCTGCAGGAGTTGAACAATGCAGCCGGGGGCTTGTGGCTGTATTGAAATCACAAAATCTCTTCCATTTAACCCAAAGTTCAATGAGCGCCAGACTTCAGACATCTAAATAGCATTACATCTTATCTCATTCTTTTATAACCTTTTAGATTGGAAAAGGCAGTTTTGTGTGAGAATACAATAATCAGAATATATTATTTCTGTTTCTATACTGTCAGTATGTGTGTGTGTTGCTCTTTCAGCTCCCTACATGGATTTGGACATAACATTTTTGTGTTGGAAATTTAGATAGAATTATGCTTGCACTGGTGCAATTTCCTTTTGAGCTGAAATCTAATTATTCTGCACCTTGGAGTAATTATCTGTTCATGACACATACTTAATAAACTCCTCAGGGGTAGACTCAGCAGGAGCGGCTGTGCCGGTTTAACAGAGGGTTGTGTGTAAGGTGTTGTAAACCACTGAAAGGATCTCTGCACAGCTCCAATGTCATTAATAGCATTGCAATGAGGCGAGCATTAAAAGGCTGAAAAAAGACTATGGGTTTATCTAAGGCAGTTTGTTTTGTATTTCATGCTGTCATTCCTCTGTTGTGTTATTTATCTGTATGTAATATGTACTGTATGTGCAGTAATTGCAAGTGTCATAGCTATGTAATTGCAGGCTGTAGCGACTCCTGAGACTTGCAAACACATTGGTTCTATGTATCGTATAAGTTGTTTTGCTGTGGGCTTAAATTGATTAATTTGTTGTGCTTTTTTTTTCTTTCTCTTCACTCCTGTTTTGTGTATTATGTGTGAGCTACTGTACAGCGCTTCGATCTTCCTGAAAAGCTCTCATAAGTAAATGTTATTTTTGCTGGTAACACTAGCTTCGCTTAGGGTTTTCGTCATACTTTCTGCAAGTTCAGGTGCAGCGTCGTCGTGTTCGCTGATCGTCTGTGCACAATTCCCCCGTTTGTGTTAGGCTCAGCTCTACCGCCTGCGGCTCGCGTAAGGGCACAAGGAGATGGTGCCCTCTGTCAGAGCCGGAGTCAGGCTCCTGCAGTGCCTGATGGGACAGCCAGCGTGGTCACACGCTCCTTCTCCTGAACGGAGGAGCTGTTGTACACAGAGCAGATGTGCACTCAATGCAAGGTGAGACTCCTGTTTAATCGAGCCGTAGTTAACTATAATTATGTCTGAATGTCAAAGTGTGTGGGAAAAGTCAGAAATCTGTAGAGGGCTGTGGCTTTGTGCAGAGCCCAGGGCTACATGGGGGAGACTGTGCACAGGTGGGATGAGTACATGGGCAAAGGCTGGAGAGTGGCAGAAAAGCAACAAGCGCAACACAAAGAGAAGGTGTCTGTCCAAAAACTGGTCAAACGACAAGCTCAGACTTCAGAGGTCCAGCTGGATTCTGGGAAAAGTGTACGAGTCAGTGGTCTAAGTTATCCCTCTGTCTGTCTCGAAGAGGAGGTGATAGATGACGCGGGTGCCTATAAGAAAGGTGAAGGCTCCCATCTCACGCCACATTGAGCCGCTCAGCGTAATGTAGCCTGGGGCCTGGAATTCAGACGTCTTGCTCACCTCTTCCAGAGAGACTCATGGGTGCCTTTCATGTGGCAGAGAGCAGGCCTCTGTGTGGGTGCGTTGTCTGCCAGCTCACCCTCTACAGCAGTAATTACAGGCCCTGACTTCTCAGAGCTGCACTCTGAATCATTCGCAGGAGGACTACTGTCTGTGCTATTTCAATGAGCCGGATATGGATCTAATTATTGGCTGTATTCATAATGTTTCTGCCTTTGCAAAAGGAGACACATGCGTTTCCCCAGACAATGGGCATGCACACAAAGACATACAAAATGAGATCTGGGCTCTATATGCAGAATGTCAATTGCATGCTGAGAAAACAAAGTTTGTTTTTTTCAAAACAAGCACTTGACTTATCTCAAGATGTTTTTTTTCTGTCTGTTGAGGTTGCTGCTTGAGAAAGAGAAAAGGCAAGCACACTTTTCATGAAGAATCTGGGGGACAAAGACGTTGCTGACCTGCATCAGACAGACAGTTTGGGTTCGATTTATCAGAAGCAGAAGCAGCCGGAGCGATAAACCGAGGTGTGCAGCTGCAGAGGAAACACACCCTGGACAGCCTCCCTCTTCAGGAGGAGGGGTGTACAGATCAGATGAAGAAAGGCCAGAGAGCTTGGATCTGAAGAAGAACGATTGCACACTCCCAACAGACTTCACCACACACAGCACCTTTTCAAAGCCTTTGGCTGCCACTGTATCAGTTAGGAATTGTCCTCCAGGTGCCATGTACAATATGGATCTGCACGTGAACCCATGTTTATAGTATCAGAACATAAGAAATGTGTGGAAACAGGATGGGCTATCTTGCTCTTTTGTCAAGTGAATCTAGAATTCGGTCTAGCTCTCCCATTCAGATCTAGAAGTTCCATAAGTTCATAACGATAAGTTGTGACCCTGGGTCCTTGTATTATTGAGCCTGAATCAGTCCTCAAGACTGAACCGGACTCTGCCCCTTAGGATTCTGTACGCTGGCACCAACCGCCCTCACAGTCTCCTGTCACTCAACTCCCTCAACCTGTCAGTACACTACAACTGTCCCCTGAGACCAGAAATCATTCCTGTTACTCTCCCTTGAACACTACTAAAGGCTATAATATCCTTTATGTGGTACGGTGACCAGAACTGAACACAGTACTCTAGATGAGGCCTTCAAAACATGCATTGCAGTGCTTAAGCATAACTATCCTGAATATACTGTGATTTCCACACTTTTTGCGATGTACAGTACCCAGCCTTTCTGTCAGCTTTTTCATTTCTTCCCCATTTTGTCTTGTCTACATGAACAACCCGCCCTCTTTCCCGTGTAAGGTCCTGGGGAATCTCACGAGCTCCCATGTGATATGTAACACTGACATATATGTGTTTTTGCTACCAGTGTTCCTCCTACAGTATCCATGATTTTGTCTCTGTCTTTTCATTATTCCCTTGCCGCTGTCTGTCAGATACGGTCGCAGGTGACAGTCTTATGTGTACTTTGTCTCTGAAGTGGTTTCTCTTGTGCGCCCCCTGGTGGGTCGCTGGGCACAAAATGAATATGTTCACCTGAATGTGTCCGTGAGTCACAAGGTGTAACGTTAGCGGTGCTGACCCTGTAAAAGTAATAGCAGCTGTCAGTAGGGGAAATATTGTTTGACATCGGGTATGTCTTTTCTTTTCGTCAGGAAATATGATACAGGACACATTGACAATAGCATCCCTCCTGGCATGTTAAGAGCCTGTCAATCTGTTAGAGTGATACCAACATGTGTGACATAAATTTGGTCACAGTATTACATAAAGAACATATTGCTCGCCTGTAATCAGGCGAGAGAAGAGATTCCTGGGCTAAAAGGAAAGTTCATTGCTGAAAGCTTTAAAGAGCTGACTCTTTAGAGCAGAGCTGATCCAAGCATTCGTACACCGCAGCTGTGTTTGCCCAGGGATATTAGGACATTGTGACATACCCCACACTTGAATCTCCCCCGACACACACACTGGGGGTTGGGCAGCATGTCGATGTGCCCATCACTCAGCAGAAAGACGTTTATCTCTTGGGTGCGTGCAATTTCCCTGACCGTCCTGTCTCGGCCCCTGTGCCCTGCCCTCTGCAGCTCACCAAGAGACCAACAAAGACAACAGAGGACAATTCGGACACGCACATAACTGCCTTTCTCATTTTCTAGTGCATCGCTAACCCAGCCTGCCCAGAGCAGCTTGCTTGACGTCCTTACCCTGATCCCCAGCCGTGCCTTTCTGACAGGCCTGTCCTAATGCTAAACATCGCCAATGCAACTGGACCACAGGTGCAGCTCAGAGACGAACCTCCCGGCTTTTCAACTGCCGCCGGTACCCTTTCGTCACACCGCGGTGCAGGTGACTCTGCCTGAGGGAACGTCAGGGCAGTCTGAGGCAGTAGCTGGGCGGACAGCTGGAAGGAGGTGTCCAGGGTGGGCGTGGCCGGGCTCAGGACCAGCGCCGTCTATCAACAGAGGAGTGACCTTAGCTGTCTCATTGAGACGTTCTCCAGGCGAGCCTGGGCAGCTCTGTCAGCGTGGCAGACTGCAGGGATCCCTGCAGCCAGGCCATGTGTCCCCGTGATTAAGACTTTCTATTAATGGGCAGCATCGCCAGAGAGAGGCTCAGCAGGCGAGCTGCTCACCCCTGCCCTTGAGAGCCCCCCTTCCTCCTTGTCTACCGTCACCAGAACCTGCGGTTTTGCAGCAGAGGCACTAAAAGAAATCACACAGGTACAGCGACTGGATCGCTCAGGCTTTTGTTAATTGTGAAAGGCAGGGGTCCGTGATAGAAACATTTGTGTCAGGGAAGCTCAGCACAAAATGCCTTTCTGTGCATGATCTGGCCAGTCGATGAACGTGTTTGCAATGTTTTCGGCAGCTGCTACTGGAATGGGCTACAATGTGAGGTGTAAGATACTTCTGTGTAGTGAGCTGTAAGACACTTGTGGTGCGTGCATGCTTTCAACTGCAGAGGAAAGCTTTTTGGCTGAGGGAGTGAGGGGTGATATTCGTGCAGGTGTCTATGAACAGTAAGAACAGGGCAGACCAGTGAGCAGCGAGCAGTCAGCGCTGGGACAGCCCTGCAGGAGATCAGCAAAGACACTTGTTTCAGTCCAAGGGTTTAAAAATATACCCTGTCTCTCTGCTCCGCACATCAGTTTGACAGGCTGCTTTTCCTCGGCGCTTCCTCTTTTCCACTTCATTTCCTCATTCAGTGCAGTAACAGTCCAGGCGTTTTCGAAAATGACTATGTCATTTCCTGCAGCATCTATTTTGATCAGGCAGGGGGAGGGCAGAGTGTGGGCTATCGGCCAGGGGCACCCCTGCCGCAGAGACACAAAGGGAGGGGGCAAGAGAGGGAGAGACGAAGCGAAGGAAGAGTGGAGAGAATGGAAAGAGAGAGAGGCAGAGAGGGAGTAAATCTGAGAACCGCAGAAGGGGAGAGAGCAGGGGAGGAGTGTGGCAGAGTGGGGGAACAGAGACCCCTGACCCCTGTGGAAACTGGCAGGAGTGTTTGGGAGTGAGACACAGACTTAGGCTGGTGTCAATTCTTGCCCTGCACTTGGTCTGATCATCGGGTCAAAGTAACCGGGCAGGGTCAGTGGGTCCGTATGACCCTTGTTCCACAGGTCGCCCACTGGAGGAAGAAGGGTCAGCTCCCAGCATGGAGAGACAGCAAGCACAGCACACCGGCGCCTCAGCCACAGCCAGCCAGGGGGGGCTGCTGTCCTGCGATCAGGCAGCGCTGGAGGCACACCCCGGGGGCCTCACCTGTGACCTCTGACATTTCACAGCATTCTATTCTGAGAACAAACGGCCACGAGCGCTGGAACGGTTGGAACCTGCCGCCGCCCTCAGCTGCGCGCCCACGCCGACCAGCCGTAAAAATAGCTCGCACTGCAGAGGGCTTTGAAGGCGCACCGAGGCAGTGTAAACAGGGGAGAATGAGTCTTTCCTGCACGGTGATTTAATCATGACAAAAGAGCCCTATGTGAGCGCCAGCCAAGAGCTTCCATTCTGCTGGCGGTGCGGTGCGAGCGCTCGCGTGCCCCCAGTTTGCGATGTAATTGTGGTTTGTGAGTGACAGCGCGCTAGCTGGATTTCAAAGATAAGGAGACCAGCAACCCCACGCACCACGCACCTCGGATATACAGTACGCCCGAGGTCTTCTTCTGAAATACTGGCGTTTTCTCTGAGAGGAGATTCGCCATGGCAGTCGGCATTTCAGTCGGAAACGATATACTGTATATATAGTCTCTTTGTGTTTTTTGGTCGAAGAAAAAAGTGGGAAATTGCTTGTTTGTTTGTTTGTTTTTTCATTTTTATGGGTAATGAACCAGTTGAACCAAAAGATAGAATGTCGACACATCTTTGCGTTTGTTTCTCATTTTAACACAAACCGTCCGGCAGCCTGACCTTCGCGTAACTACTTTGCACGATCGTTGTGTTTCAAATATGATTTCACGCTCAACTTTCCTTGCAGTGGCTTAACTGTTCATTTGAATCCAACGAGTCTGAAATCCAACCCCGAGTGAAATTCTGTCCTCTTCGGCTGTTTCAAGGGCAGGTTTGCCGCTTAGGGCATTGTTTAATCTCCGTTTTTTTAAGGGCGTAGTAACGTTGTATTTGTCGGCTTGACTGGCGTGGCTGCGCACGCTTTTATACGCAATAACGGAGTCGCTTCAGCTGTTTCCAAATTGCGGGAAATCCCCGTTCTCTAACTGCCCCGCCTCACCCCATTTCGTCCTTCAGGAAGGAAGGAAGTATGAAGGTGATAATCACAGGACACGATAGCACACAACAGCTAAGGTGAGAACAATATTGCACAACTGGGAGAACGTGGACACCTCGTGGCCTCTCTCCGCCTCGGAACGCGCCGTACTGCTGCGTGACGTCAGTCCGGACTGAGCTGCGCCGGGACTCCAGCCTGCGAGCCGCCGCACAGGGCTAGTCCGGGCCTGGAGCGGGACAGCCCGTGCAACTGCCCAATAACTGGGTCAAGCAGGTGTGTGAGGTGAGGAGGGTGGGGCGGGGGGCTGGCGCTGAGCAGTGGCACATCCTGATGGGGGGGGGGGGGGGTCATTTTTGTCTTCGTTTCTTCTTTATCCAGCTGCTTCTCAAGAGATCGGAGGAGCAACGCGTGACTGGAGCCGTTTTCCACAGTGACGACGGCGGCGGCGACACCGCTCTGGGAGCGCGGAGTGAGAGAGCTGCTGCAGAAGCGCACAGGATGCAGAGAGAGCTCGTAGGGGGGCGGGGGTGAGAAAAAGACAAGAGCGCAGGCGGTTAGGGAGGGGAGGGCCGGCCGTAAGAACAGTGCTGTGTGACATAGCAGCGCTGATGAGAGAGAGAGAGGCGCGGGGAGGGGGGAGAGAAAGAGTGTGTGAGCGAGGTCTGTGCACGGGCATCTAGCCTTGCAGAGAGAGCGACGACGGAGAGGGGGGAAGAGAACGAGGAATCCGGAGAGGAATATTCAGGAGGGAGGAGGCGTAAAGGGAACCTAGAAACGCCTCTATTAAGTGGTGCCTGAGGGGAGATATTACCGCCGCCAACAGGACCGGGTCTGCCGATTCTGTGTCAGCCGCCGGCACTCCTGCTACTACTTGTTCTCCTCCTCCTCCTCCTCCTCAATGAAGTCCGCTCCGTAAGCAGGACGTCTCCCCGTTACCTGGCCGCCCTGTGCCCGGCGGTGCGCCCAGGCGGCGCGAGCTCCCTGACGCCGGTCCGGCCGGACGGGGGGGGCTGTGGCTGCGGCGCGCGGCAGACCGGCGGGTGGCAGCGGCTCCTCATCCCCGGCGCGGGCGGAGGTAAGGCGCGCGTGGACCGCCGTTGATCAGCCCGGCTGTTCCCTCAGCATCTCCACCCCCCCCCCCCCGTCCAGCACAGACACACACACAGTCACGGCGAGCCGGGTTCCCCGATTCCCGGAGGGCTGTCGTGCGCTGTGCGCGGCTCCTTCTCTCAGGTCCTGCGTCTGTTTCTCTCGCTCTTATCGCTGGTGTGTCGGAGAAAACACTCGCAGTTCGACGCGCGGGGAAGAAGATGGGGTCACGCTTTCGTTCAGGTGTCACACAACATTGTTAGGACTGTCTGTGAATCGTCTGCTCAGATGTTTTTGATGATGTTGCACACAGGGGTTATCATTTAATAACACGCTCCTAACTCTTAAGGTGAAGGGTATCGTTCAGGATGAGGGGTTTGTTGCTGACAGTCCGTGGAAGAGGTCGGTTGTTATCACGACTATGTCACCCTGTCAAAATTGTATTGATACATTCCTTTGCAAAACGGTTATAGAGAGAACGTTTGGAAAACCTTTTAATCCGGCATGTTACCGAAAATGGCATTTTCTCTGCTTGCGCGCGCACACACCCATCAAGAGCCCCAAACTCTGCTGTCTCCCCTCGAAGGCGCGCGCGGCTCAGCTGAATTAACTTTAATGTTTGGTCCCCTCCTTGCAAACAAAGCTAATTGAGTGTACGCTGTATGGGTGTACGGTTATGATGGCAATAAACGGGACGGTGGAGTGGCATTCATTTAGAGTCAATGGGCGATGATCCGGCTTGTTCTAAAATAAACACAGATGCTCATCTGTCTTTGCGGGCTGCTCGGATTTATGTTGCACACAAAATAACAAATTAGAGACTTGGTTTTTGAGAAGCCCCTTTGGTCTGACTGGGACGGGCACATCTGGATCCTGTAGTTAAGCGCACTGGTCTGTCCCGCGGTCTGTTGACCCAGAAGTCAGCTGCAGTCCTACAAGGCGTCGTCCCTCAAACCCAGGCTACGGGAGAAGCTGGTGAGCACCCCGTCGCGCACGGAGCGCTTCGTGGGAAAGAAACGCGCCGCGATCCGGTAAATCTTTGTGTGAAATTCTGACTGTACGAAAACATGGTCGAATGTGATTCTCAAAAGCCGCTCGGCTTGTGCCTTCGCGCTCGGAACAGGACAGCTGCCGGAGATAGTGCAGGTCACGCTCCCGGAGATAACCGGAGTTAAAAGCGGTTTTTAGCACTACTCCTCTAGACAGCGCAAAAACAGACTTTAAAAAAAGAACCTGACCGGTTGAGGAATAGTCGGTCTCCCCTCCTCAAACAGAGGCAGCGCTGAGCCCTCTGGGCAAGCTGGCCAATCTGTAGCGCCTCTCTCACTCTGAACCGTATCGCTGATTTCCCAGAACTCATCGCAGTTCATTACGGTCCCCACAAAGCTGTGTGTGATTGATCCGAGCTAAGAGACACAACGATGATTGCAAAATCGTTTTCTCGCAGGGATTGTCTTGTGTGTTGAGCGCATTTGTTTTCTTTTTGCATTTCCTATTGTAGGGAAGGTGCCTTGTGTGAGGCAGATTGCCAACTGCGGTATCGCAGAGAAATGAAACTTCTTCATGAACAGCATGCCCAGTGTTTAGCTGAGTGGACGCAGCTCGGGTCTGCTGGTCAGGGTGCAGGCAGAGTGTTTAGCAGAAACAGCCCCCCGGCCAGTGGACAAGGAGAACGCCGCACGCTGGGCTCTGGCAGTAGTGTGGGCAGGGGGAAAAAGAGGAAGGGCATCGCAGCCGGGAGATCTGGTTCTGGAAACAGGACACTGTGGGGATGAAACAGGTGCTGTCTTGAGATCAGCACTGTGGACAGGAGGGAGGTCACGCAGACACCCTGGAACTGGTGCTTTGGAGGTCTGACCACAGGGTGTGTATCTCCTCTTTACCCACGAGCCCGGCTGGGCGTTCAGACTGGCCATTCCCACTGCACAGATCTGCACATCCATGTGTCGGAATGATTTTCAGGCAATAGTTGCTCCTTGTGTATGTTAGGCAGAATCCCAGTTTCCCCAGTTTTTCTCTCTCTCTGGTTTTGGTGCGGTTCTCAACTTTTGTTGAGTTTACCGTAGGACGTTACAAGCAGCGATCTCAAGAGAGGCAGCTATCTCGAGAGTTTTTAGAGTCAGCGTCCTGGTCAAATGTGTCATGTTAAGGTAGCTTCTTTTTCCATTGATTGTGAGCGAGGTGTTTCCTGACCATAAAGCAACAGGAGAGTTCCTTTTATGCGCATCTCAAAAGTTAGTCCAAAAAAAGACCCAAAGTGCTTATTCCAGCAGAAAAGCATATAGAGAAAATATTTTTTGTTTTGTGTGTGACACACCAGCCCTAGACTAGAGCGGGTCATTATTTATCTGATACAAAATAATAAAATATGAAATAAATGTGGAAGGTCAGAATGCTGGCGAAAACCTGCTTTGTATATTGAGAAATAATCAAATCCCTCATTACTGGTGAAATAATAGGATGATAACTGGATTTAAACAAATGCTGTTAAAATATAAATATTATGGACTATGTATACACACAACATAACACTATATATTTATTTTCCATTGGGGTGATAACAATCTGTAGAAAACATAATTAGAAATGCAATAATGTTTTCTACAATCAGTGTTTGGACTGAGTGAAATAACGCTCTGGCATGCGAGAATTATATAATAATATAATATATATATAATTTTATTCTGTCCTTCTTAACCTCAGGGGTCAACCCTGGATGTCAGTTCTTGTGATGGACCTACAGTACATATGTATGTGCCAGAAACCTTCATATAATTCACGAGAATGTATTGAATACTCCCTCGTCGTCTGAAAAATGCATTAAGAGAAATAAGTAAAACAGCAAAAGAGTCAATCACTTAAGAATTCACATTGGTTTGAAAAATGGGCATTCCGTATTTTTTCACAAACGGGACGTGGTCCATCTATCTATCGGACTGGTTTCCAGTAGCTAATTGATCTGAGGTTCTCCTTCAGACCTTTTTAAAAAGAAGCCAGGGTATGGTTTTGTAGCTTGATCCACACTCCCACATCCCCTTGTGTAAAGAAGTGCCTCCCGTTCTCAGTTTTAATGCACTTAACTGGAGTTCCCTCTTGTGTCTCATTTGTCATTTTGAATGACGGAGCCCGGACTCGTCATTGTCTTCTTTGTTCAGGACTCTGAATTGCTGAAGATGTAATCTCACATCCCCTGATTTTCTCTCTTGAGAAACATGAATAGGAGAGTGATATGTAAATTCACCTTGATTCTTACTGAAGGTTTAAAAATAGCACCCAGCGCACTTCAGTCCCACACGACTGATCTGATTAAGATATTTTATCTTACTTGTAACACACTGTCACAGCTGATTTTGAAGTGCTGTGAGATGGTGCTCATCGTGAAAGGATGCTCTGTATAGAAACACACGCATTGATTCACTGAAAGATAATATCCCCCCATTCCAGACCCATACCTGCCTATTCGTCTGCTACAGTCTGGAACATAAGATTTCCCACATAACTGCATAGAGTGAAGAACACCTGAACCAGCCCAAAGACTCCCTGCACTGTACTGTACATGGGTCCCTTCCTGATCCCCACCCAGAGGATCACTTGAAAGAAGGCTAGCACCAGGTTGGGCCTGCATTTCAGTATCTCTTTACATCAAAGAGCCTTTACCAAAAGACTAGCAAATTGTGTACACATTTTTCCTACCTGCAGCTGAACTGCAGCTAAACGTTTCCAAAGGTGTGGTGGTATTTTCGGAAGGCTTTTGATACAATTCTGCGTAAAAGAATAATTATTCAATTTAAGGCTGTAGGCATGCAAGGTAATTGTGTATTTGGCCAGAGAACTGCTCAATGGATAGAGAAACAGGTTAGAGGCGTGGTGTGAGTGCTCAAGGGAGTTCCACAGGGGTCTGTGTGGGGACCACTGCTCTTCTTGATTCCTACCTATAGACTGCTGGCAAACTAGTCGAGCTCACAGATGGTACCTAAATATGAGGATTAGCAAGTATCGAGGGGGAAGCAAAGGAAAAGATTTAGACAGAATTCAAGACTGGGCAAACACCTGGCAGATGGCTTTTAATGCGGACAAGTGCAGAGGCTTAACAGAAACAGAAACTATAAATGTAAGATGGGAAACGCCGAGCCTGAAAATGATGACACTTCGGTGTTTATGTGGACACATCGTTAACATCTTCTACACACAGTGGGAAAGAAATAGGGTCAGGATATACTGTATAGTTAAAAGTGTAAATGCTGTATTAAAACTGTACCATGTAGTAGTAATACATTGTTTAACATATTATATACAATAAATTTAACATAAGTGTTATTAACACTGTTGCAATTTCAGAGCTTAAAGGAACGTCCTTCATTGACAGGCTAAAGGAACTGAAGCTTTTTAGTCTTGAACAGACAAGACAATGAGGAACCTGATTCAACTATTCAGAATTGACCGAGTGAACCTAATGCACTTCTTCAGAATCTTAGGGCTCAATTCTGGACTAGAGGCCGCACCCTGAAATGAAGGGGGCTTTTAAAAGTACAGGAGGCACTTCTTTCCCAGACCAGTACCTGTCCGTTCTTCTGCTACATTCCGGACAGAATTACTCAGACCCACGGAGACACATGGGGTCTGGAGCGCGTTGTCAAAGCTGATACACTGGCTTCTTCAGTATAACCTCCTTTAGCAGAGTTTCATTTGTGTGGTCACCTCACTGCACTGCTGGACTTCACTGTGTTTTCCCCAGAGCATGTGTGTGCGTCATGGTCGCGTATTTTATAGAGTGAATTCCTAGCTGTCGTGGCTGGGTATACCAGTGCTGTAACTCATTGCAGCTGCATACAGCCCATAGTTGTGCATGAAATAAAGTCTGGTTAATCAAATTAAACGAGCTCTGGCGCTGGCCATTGCACTCTTTTAATCTCCAAGCCCATTTAAAGCAATTTTCTTTCACGTCAGGAACTGAAGATGAAGAAGTGGAAAATGAACTCGGCTTGACACCAGTTGTTGATCATCGTCCGCAGATTTTGCCTAGTCGCTGTGCTGAGATTTTAAACAAAAAGGAGTTGCCATGACATCGGACATCTATAAATACCTTCAGTATTTTCGACCACGTGTCCCCAGGGGAGCTGAAACCGTACTGCTGGTCACAGCTCTGTTTTCTCAGCTGAACTGCGTCACCCTGCCATGGCGGTAAACAAAGCGTGTTAAAACAGAAAGAAGAAAAACATCTCTATTTCTCTTCGAGGTCTTCTCATTACGTTTTCACTTCGACTCAGCCCCCTGCTGCACCAGTGCAGATGGGTGTTTCACAGCGCCACAGTCCCAGGAGGGCTCACGAGTGCTGCGTCTCTCTGTGTGGCCATGGCTGTAGTGACAACAGTCCAGAGCTCACCAGATAGCAACACTGCACAAGACACCCCTGCCTGTCCACTACTGCTGAGCGATTTAATACTGAGGTTATTTCCCATGTCTGCCATGGGGCTTGAACGTTAAGGTCCGTTTAGGCAAGTAAAGACTGTTGTGTCTGACTCCTCACTGCTGCCTGTTGTAAACACGTGATGTGGTACTGGGAAACTCCACACTGACTACATCAGTGGACAGCTCTCTTTATTGCTCTTAATAACGTTAACCCAGTTTCCCAAACTGTAGTAAATTGAAGGCGCGTTACATGTGACTACATGGGCCTTCCAGGTTCAAACGTGTTGAATGGATTTGCAGTGGCCTCACAGGAGCGCTGATGTCCACACTCATTGAGAAGGAGGAGTTTCCGTAAGGAGCAAGCTACATCATTGAGAGAACTGCAGGATATCTCTGTGACTATAGGGCCTGTGAGGCGTGGTGAGCCAGGGTGACAGGGAGTGAGACAGGGAATCAGGAGTGAGGAGACAGGGAGTGAGACAGGGAATCAGGAGAGAGGAGACAGGGAGTGACACAGGGAATCAGGAGTGAGGAGACAGAGACCAGGAGTGAGGAGACAGAGAGTGACACAGGGAATCAGGAGTGAGGAGACAGAGACCAGGAGTGAGGAGACAGAGAGTGACACAGGGAATCAGGAGTGAGGAGACAGGGAGTGACAGAGATCAGGAGTGAGGAGACAGAGAGTGACACAGGGAATCAGGAGTGAGGAGACAGGGAGTGACACAGAGAATGAGGAGTGTTAGTGAAATCAGAGAGGCTTGTGTAGTGAGTGTGTTTGTGGCCTCAGATTGCTGTGTATAATTTCCATCAGTTTATGGTGAGTTGGTTCACTGTGTGAACATGTATGTCATTTGGAAAAAGAGGTGCCAAATGACTGTGTACAGTATTCTATGTTTGCGTAACTTTACCAAGGGTTACATAGGTGAGAGCGCATCCTTCAGACACAGTGAAACTGAGCATCGGGAGTGGGGAGGAGGGGATTTTCGGGGGTCTCACACTGCATTGTTCCCATTGAGTCAGTCAGGTAGGAGTGTGTAATGAGTTTGTAAATGAGCGAGGGCACAGCTGGGTGACTAATGTGGCTGTAGGCTTGAAGCTTTTGTCACATACTGCATAGGTCTTCTGAAATTAATCCGAATGGTATCTAGTTTTCCACTGCTCATAGCTCAGGAGCGAAATGACTGTGGAGTGTGAGCTCTGTGTGAGTAGTGAGGTTTGGCCGAACAGCAGGAGGAAGGGGGTTCCTGCTGTCCCTCGAGGGGTTCAGAGCTCTGCGGGCGACAGCCGCGAACCCTCTCCGGCAGGGTGTCAGCCTGGGGCGACGATTCTCCCCCTCTGGGGTGGAAGATTGATTCAAACTCGCCGTGCAGGGCTGAAGCTCTTGGTTTCTTGAGAAACCAAGGCGCACATCCATTCTCCAGCCTGCAGATCATCAGGCAGCCCAGCCTGGAGACAGTTTGACACTGAAAAGCAGTTTAAACATAGTGTTTCAATTCCCAAACTTGTCATTCTTTAGGACAGATGTCTAATTTCATTCCTACAAAAAATGTCAGGGATTCACCCAAACATACACAGTAGCATTAATTATTCATTAAAATGGTTATTTTGCTTTAGCAATAGCTCTTCTACGATCTGATTTCTGTTTTCTTATTCACCAAATAATTACAGAAGGTTACATATTTTGTGGCACAGATGTGCTGCATAAGTAATAACAGTGCTTGAATTGTAGCTGATTTCGTTGTGTTTCATGTCCTGTGTGGCCTACACACCTCGCACGAGATTCTGCGAATCCTGGCCTGACGAGGGATCGAGTTTCAGAGTCATTTCTCAAGACGCGGGAGTCTTGGCGTTCTGACTTTTCTGTCACTGCGAGCAGCGAAGCGAGAGGCAGTCACAGGCGCTTCAGCCCTCGCCAGCGCGCTGCCGGGTTCACCAGTTTCCCTGAGCCCCCTGCGAGGGAGAATGGCTCAGATGTGGTTTTTCCATGACGCTGAGGACTAGAGCTAGCTCCAGCCCCTGCCGCGGGGCCTCGCCTGAGATCGCTGCGGGCGCTACCCTGCCAGGCTCCCGCGGTGGTCTTCCCCGGCCTGTGATGGATAGCGTCTGTGCTCGCGTCTGTCCGCGCGGCTCCGCGCTCCAGTCCGGCAGCACGCGGCCCTCAGGGCAAGAGAGCAGGGGCCCTGCGGATCATCAGCCAAGGAAGGAGGAGATGTGGCGTCCCCATCGCGCTCTCGTTTGTTATTGTATTGTTTTTTTTTTCCTTTTCCTGGGAGCAAACCATCATTCGTATGATAAGATATACTGCAAGTGTGCCATGTTACAGTCTTCTTGATGAACGGGACCAGTCCCCGTTCTGGGTGAAGGAAGGGGGGTCACAGCCACAGCAATTCAGTGCCTGATGCTAAGGCACTTCAGGAAGAAAAGCCTGGCGTCAGCATCCAGCAGATTTGGATGGAAAGGGATTGCTCGCCGGGGCAGGTGTGTGTGCTTCAGGAAGGAGTTCCCTGACGCTCTCCCTGACGCCAGCGCTCCATCAGGCAGAGACAAGAGGCTTTCCCCCCAGAGACAGCTGTACCATTGCCTCTCTGGTTGAATCTGGGTCGTGGGAACACAGGAGACACCCCTCCCCTGCTGAACCCCGACCACTCGGCAGCGCGCAAGATCTCGGGCACCCTGCCTCATCGGCGGCTCGTTGAACCCAGACTCGGGCCCCGGCTTCCGTCACACACTTCCTGTCGGCTTCCTCGTCGCATTCTCCCGCACACCCCTGTTGACTCCCCGCGGGGCTGCTCGGCCCTGTGTGCCCTGGGCTGGCCCCGAAGGAGCGCCTCATCTTGCCCTGTGGGAGTACCTGGATCCCTGGGGCTCCTGCACACTCTGGGACTCTGCACGCCATCAGACCTGGGGTAAAGGGCACAGTACACATTCCCAGCCCTGCAGGCTTACCGGTTCAGCTGTTTTTCTCAATCCCATCTGACCCCTGAGCTTCTTAATTGCATCCGTTACTAGCTTCATGAGGTGGAATTACCACTGTTTCCAGGTCCTCTACGCGTCGCGGGAATGAGCAATGACTTCAGGCTTAATTTAGAGTTCCAGACTGTTGAAAACAATGGAAATACAGTAAGTTCTTTTTTTCACTGCAAACAGAGTGGCAAAATGACCGCTGGTCCGTATTTTCTGTCCTGTGTTGTGCAACTCGAGAGCCCCGATGCCCAGTAGGTTGCGTTAAGGTCCAGTCTCGTCGGTGGGTGTCAAGGATGACGACACTAAGGGGGACACTGGACACCATGGGTTTGTGGGTTGACTTTGTAACCCCAACAGGAGATCGGTGAGGGCAGCTGGCCTCCCCTGGGCTGTTCAGATAAGTCAGGCATACGACAAAGCGATATCACAGGTTGCACAGCTCCTATTTTTAAAGTACAGTGTTACAATACTGGGTGCCAGAATTCTCTGCTGTTGAGCATGAGTCAGGCTGAAAGACGATTTTCATCCTACATATCTACTGAGTCTCATTCCCAAGGGCTGACTAAACGATGAGCCGCAGACTCAGGTGAGGCTAGGGGTCTTTAATAACACAGCTGTGATTAGTGCGATCAGTGGAGCAGGGGAAGGCCTCTAATTGATTAGACGCCTGGGGCAGGCTCGTCATGCCTTCAGAAACACTGTCTGAGCAGTCCCGGCTGTTGCTAATTTTAAATCTGTGAATCAAGTGCGTGTAAAAGGCAGGGCGGTACCTTGCAGGCCTAAGTAGGCAAAAATCGGAGTTCTTATCTGGCAAACGACTGCAGCATCAGAGATAAAAAAAGTCTGCTATGTAAAAAAAAATGGCACAAATATATCTATTTGTTTTAATGAGCTTCTGCTTCCTTGGTGTGATTTTTCTTTTTGGCCCAGTCCTGGGAGTGATATGAAGCTGAGCAAAAGTGTGTTGTCTCCTCAATGACACATTTCTGCCTGTGTGCCTGGTGAGGGTCTACCAGGACCAGGTGAGTCAGGTGGAAGTGTGGCGTGACTCTGGACTGGGCTGGACACAGTAATCTATCTGATTGCTGACCTTCCCTCTGCACTGCCTGATGCGACTGGAGAAGCACTGTGGATCCTTTCTGTGGCTGGCCTGTGCTGCAGATGACTGGAAAGTCAAAGAGCCTTGCAGAGCTTTCTGGACCCTGTATTCTCGTTGTGTGTCTGACCAGTCAGCCAAGAACTTCTTACTGGTATTGCTCTCCAAGTAATGGCGAACACTTCAGGTCTACAGACAACGCAGAGACAATGCAGGCGTGGAAATGAGAGAAACAAATAAGAGTAATGTTTTCTGCAACCTAATTTTGTAAACTAACCTTGAGGTGCACAGCTTTGAGCGTCGTGTTGTGAGTGAGAAACTTTTTTCGAGAGGCGCATTAGTGCGATGTAATGAAATCAGGAACTACAGTAACAGAACAAGGCTCCCGCTCGTTATTAATCCAATCACAGGCTCCCTGTAGAGTCAGGGACACACAAGGCAGAGCAGCACTTACTGCTGGAAATTGAGGACATTTGTTCAGCACAGGGGTAATGAATTCTGCCATGCTTTCATCCGACATTGAGGAAAACAGACAGACTAATTTGGCATGAAATTGCTGAGAAAAAAGCATTCAAGCAACTGATCATCGAGGAGCATTTGTGACAGTGTTGGGCCGAGTGGAGGATGGAGTGTTCGAGAGGAGGCAGGAAGTGAGAGATGGGGTATTAATGGATACAGCAGTAGGAGAAGAGGGAGTTTAATGCTGGAGGGAGGGAGACGTGAATTAGCTATTTATTGCTCTGTCAAGAAAAGAAGGAATGTGAATAAAGTGCTCTACTGCTAAATATAGAGAGAAGGATGGGGAGGTGGGGTTTTATCTGCGGAGGGCCAGAACAGGATAGAAAACTTTTAGCACCAGGGAGGGGGAGAGAGGCAGAGGACTGAGAGAGCCCGCCTGTGGCCGGAGGGAGCAGCAGCTGAGAAACGGTCAGGGAATGACGTGGAGGCAGGGAGAGGGGAGGACCTCAGAATCGGAAGAGAAGGAGAGACGGGACCGCAGCTCGGCCGGGGGGCCAGGGTCAGAGCCAGGGGGAGCCGACGGAGGTGGAGAACGGCGGCTGTTCCCGCGGCGAAACCGAGCAGGGAAGGGCAGCCGAGAAAGCCCCCCTCCCCGGCTCTCCCGGCCGCTGGCTTTAAAAGGGAAGGGGCTGTCAATGAAACGAGGCTCTTGACAGCATCATGGTGGAGGCATTTAGGCAGAGAGGCTTTTTTCTGTTGCTGGAGCTAGCAGAGAGAAACAAGACGCAGGCAAGAGTTCATCCATCGTCGGTGGTTTTTTTTTCATTTCACAGTCTCTTAATTGGACGCCGGTATGTTCATAGAGACTGTTAAACCCTCTCTTTCCGTCTTCAACACATTTTCTGAAGCTCCGCGTCCGATTTCATAGTCCTGCTGTTTGTCACAGGGCTGATGAAAGTGCCGGGCTTTTGCCTTTAAAATGAAAATAAATGCCTTTATTCCTGAAACTCACCGTCAGACGGTGTCACCTGGTGCTTTAGAAAGGTAATCACCAGAGAGCGATTTTCGCTCCATTTCGGCTGCAGGAGGCCTGTGGTGTGGCAGGGAGGCACTGGAATCCTTTTGCACCCCTTCAGTGCCTCTGAGTGACTACAGCTGGCAGACCCGGGCTCTCAAGCCACCAGTCAAGATGAGTCCAGGCACTGCTCACGCTAGCCTGGAGAACCTCAGGAACCCACTTTGGGCTGGGATTCCCCCAGTGCCAGGTGTTTCCGGGCTTGGGTCGAGCCCAAGTCAGTTAAGGTGTTGCTCGCTCACTGGACCCCGATGACTCCCCATCGCTCACCCCTCCTGCGGACTCGCTCTCAGGGGTGTGCCCACCCGAGATGCACCTGAGCAGTTTCCCTTAAGCTCTTTCGGTTAATTGATATGATTCAATTCAGGGGAGACAACGTTTTTAAACAGCTCAAATCAGTGCAGGGGTGTGTCTGTCATCACACATGGTGCACATTACACAAACCACCACAAATACACATATTTTCCAAACAAGCTATCCCACTTTTTCTCATTTCAGATTTGGGGGATAAGAACATGATTGGTTTTACATTTTCTGCAGGCGTTACTCAACCCTTCTTATTATACTTTATACTGGCCTTTTAGAAGTGCACTCCAACTTTGCTAAAGAGGATATGTGTGCGTGTGATGAAACAGTTCCCGACAAAGTCTCCAGAAATCATGGCCTTGTTTAGCCAGAGCATAGCAGGGCTATCAATCTGTCCTCTCTAAATGGCATCCTGATCAATAGCTGTCTCTCTCTGGCAGCCTGCACTCTATTAGAACTTCCATAAATAAGCTACAGTGGGTGGAAAGGCCAGTGACAGTCTGAGCACAGGCTCCAGTCCCAGCAAAGCAGATCATCTCCGAGACTGGGGCAGCCCTGTTCTGAGCAGGACAGCAGAACAGGGAGCTCCTGTGCATGTCTGGACCTTAGGAGGTGAGCCCTGTGCAGTCTGCTGAGATCTTGAAAGACAATTATATCTGAGAGGACCATCTTGATTTATCACACATTATCTCGTCATCGTAACATTCACTTATCTTTGCCAAGGATGCTGTGTGCTGTCATACATTCAGTCGGGCATCATCAAGGCAAATTTGCAGATATACGCAGTTTGGTTATGCATTCGTAGGGTATATTCTGACAGCTGTCCCAGAGAGAGGCAGAAAACCTTCTACAAAACAAATTGGCCGAGCTTGTGCAGCACCTGGTCAGTTGTCATTCTTTGTAACCAGAAAAAAAGGCTTCTCTTTGTGAATCTGGAAACCTGGTCTGAGCAGCTGAATTATGACTGAACTGGCATTACAAATGGAACATGATGTCTTCGGCTTGTTTCAGTGCCCCTGTTCTTCACTGCAGCATCATATCAGCCACTGATTTCAGCTGGAGTCTTTCAAGCAATTACAAGGAGCTGAACAGTTTAATTAGAAATTCCTGCCTCTGAATCCCCAGAGAGTCTCCTTCAGGAGAACACCCCAGAGGGGCGAGCAGCTGTTCATCGGGGCCCAGGGAACGCGCTCTGACGGAGCAGTGGGGGTGCAGGGCTCAGGCAGACTCTGTCCCGGGACTCTGCACAGATTCAGGAAGGTCCAGGTATTCCCGGTTCAAGAAAGCATTCTCACTTTGTGATTTGGGGTTGCTGTTGCTGAAGTGCTTTCTTATCATTACTGTTTTTATACAGTTATTTTAAAAGGTTTAGCCTCGATTGCAACCATGTGTGGCCTGACAGACGTGGCCCATTAGGCACCCTGAGTGTACTGTGTTCATGACTCATGATTCTGAGTGAACAGTGTTTTTGATTCTGAGAATACAGTGTTCACGGCTCTGAGTTCACAGTGCCCGTCACTCTGCATGACCAGTTTTCATGACTCTAAGTTAACGGTGCTTATGACTCTGAGAGTACAGTGTTCATAATTCTGAGAGCAGAGTGTTCATGACTCTGAGAGCACAGTGTTTGTGACTGTGAGAGTACAGTGTTTGTGACTCTGAGAGCACACTGTGACTCTGAGAGCACAGTGTTCATGACTCAGAGCAGTGTTTGTGACTGTGAGAGTACAGTGTTTGTGACTCTGAGAGCACACTGTGACTCTGAGAGCACAGTGTTCATGACTCAGAGCACAGTGTTTGTGACTGTGAGAGCACAGTGTTTGTGACACTGAGAGCGCAGTGTTTGTGTCTTTGAGAGCACAGTGTTCATGACAGTGAGAGTACAGTGTCCGTGACTGTGAGAGCACTGTGCTCGTGACTCCGAGAGCACAGTGCTCGTGACTCTGAGAGCACAGTGCTCGTGACTCCGAGAGCACAGTGCTCTGAGTATACTGTATCTATTAGCCTGGTTGATGATATTCCATCATTTGCATTGGCAAGAAAAGGAATCCATTTCTTTTTTCAAATTTTGTTTTTCCATAGCAAAATGCTGTATGTGTCAAGGGTGGCGGGTGTGGGCAATGTGAAAAACATGCTGCAAATTTGCATTCCAAGTACCATTAGCAGGTTAGCAGCTGAATTGAAATTAGGCGAATTCTTTTGTACAGCTTCTTTCTTTAAGCAATTCCTCTGGATTCAGGATCATACACACGAGTCTCAGCCCAAAGAATGTGCTCACACACTTTCCTATGCAGGGAAATGACCCCCTTCATGTTGAGGTATGTGTATTAAGGTACAGGCTGTAGGAGGAATTGCACAATTTCTCATGCTGTGGACCACAGAACTGGTGCGTCCTGTCGTTCTCATGAGTCCTTTATAATCCAGCTCCTTTCCAGGCTGATGACTGTGTTGTTTCAAGTATCTACTTAGCATATTGCAAAGAAAAGAAATACTTCAGTCTTGACTTCTGTCACAAAGATACCAAGTACCTGTGGGCGTTATCCATTTCTTTAACTAATGAGGAACTAAACTGATTCTGTTTTCTAATCATCTATTTATTCCTCGGAATAAAATGTTTTCACAAGATTCTTTTTATGGAAAGCAGGGTTGTTTGTTTTTCTTCAGAAAGAAAATGTGATCAGAGAGGTACCTGGATGTCCTTTAGAATCAAAAAGAAGTCTTTGGAAGGAAATACAGTAAATGAGTTAGGAACCTGTTACGAAGGCCACCGTCTTGGGCAAAGGGGTGACAGTTCTGTAAGACAGCAAGATGGTTTGTGCTTCTTTGGCCTTGGTGAAGCAGAGGGGAGGGAAATGATTTATTGTTAAAGCTCATTGCAAACAAGTGTGATTCACTGCCCCGAATCCCAGTTTCATGCAGACACGCGGGCTCAGAGTGCAGACCAGACCCCCCCCCTCAGCGCCCCCCCTCCAAAGCTCCGCCCCTTCGGACAGCAGACTGCGGTGATGTCAGGTTGCTAGGCAACCGCTTGAGCAAACAGAATCCCTCGCTACAGAGCGGGGACACCCTGGCCTGACCTACTGCTCGTGTCTCCCGAGCTGACAGCACCTCTCACCCCTGCTCACCTCTGTCAGCAGCCGCCTCCGAGATACTGCGCAGTGCAGGGCTCCGCACAAAAGCACTCTGCACCTCGCCATGATGCCCCGTGCTTCCTCTGGCATTGTGAAGTCCCATCTTGCATGCTCTCATTATTTCTGTCTTTTGCCCTGTCATGGTATTCCCTTTCCTCTCGGTTAGCTTGGTTAGATGATTAGCTATCAGGGAAGAAGGAAAGCAGATCGAAGCCGGGGGATAAGACGGCTGTGTAGTCTTCTCTTGACCTCGCATTTTAGATGTGTGAACGATCTGTGTGAGGGTCTCTCCGGAGCCTGTCCCTGTAGTGTGGCATGTACACTGATGCGAAAGGCGCGCTGGTCTCCGAGGGAGAAGGACCACGACTGTTGCAAGACCAGCCTCCTCTCCGTGTCTCCCGGGACAAAGCCATTCAGCCCCCTGTAACATGTTTGGCCTTTTGTAGCGAAGCTGTTTTTCAAGATTTCAGAAATCAACATGTTTACCAGAGTGGTTGGAAGCTGTGTAAAAGCGCCCCTAAACGCAGTGGTGTAAATGACAGAGGGCTTGAGGAGCAGGCAAAGAGAGGGGAACAGGGACCAGTGGAAGGAATGCTGATTTTTATATAGGTCGGTCTGGGTCTGATATAGGATGGCCTGGTTCTGGCATCCCTGTTCTGAGGGCATGGGCAGCAGTGGGCAGTGCTGAGCCTGGAGGGCAGGAGCAGGTGTGGGTTTTCTGGAGCTCTTCGCTGCACCAGCACCTGGAGCTCAGCGATGGGTGGTTACAGTGGCCCCATTAAGCCAGTAAGGAGCTGATGGAGCTCGTTAAGAGCTGAGCTGGCGTGGAGTTGTTTCTCTCTTCACTGCAGGGGGGGGTCCGAGTGGCTCTGGTGCAGAGGGAGGTGCAGGTACCCCTGTGGTGATTCTGATTGAGCCACTGCAGCCGGACCCCTGGGGAGCCGGAGCGTGCCGGCTCTGCTGGATGGAGATGAGAGACTGCAGGAGAAGGCAGCTTGGCGGGGAATCGTCAAGGCGTCTGGGATCAGGGTGTGATCTGGCGGCCTGAGATTAGAGAGCGGGACAGAAGTGGAGTGCTGTGTTAGGGAGGGTGGGAGCGAGCCCACGGCAGCAAATGAGAGAGTGCAGGGGGACGTGGTGGCCCAGTGGTTTCAAGAGGGAGCCCCGCGCAGGAGCACGGCAGCCATGTGGTTTTTATCAGAGCCTCTCCAGGAAAGGGCGTGCCAGGAGGCGGTGTTCGGCCACCGGGAGAGTGGTTTATCACTCGTGTCTGTGACGGCACGGGCCGAGCTGCTGAACCGACACCACCGGGACGGGCCGAACGCGTTGTTTGGCCACCTACAAAAAAGAAAAAACACACACGCACACACTGCTTTGATTACATCGTGACACAACAGCCTCCTCCTGCCAAGCACCTTGAAATAAACTAAAAAGGGAGCGTGAATTGTTTATCATCACATCCTCTCTGTTAGTGACACCCTTGGTAAATTTCAGCCCTTTCCAAGAATGTGCCAAGACGATACAGACGTATAGCATGTTGTCTCTGCTGCGGCCATCTGCTGCCTCCCACTGCCTGCCTCCCCTTCAGGATTACCAGGATATCCCAGCAGAGTGGGAATGTTGGGGAGTGAAGTGCACACCGTCCTCCTTGGCTGGCCACCTGAATGTTTTGGGTTTTCCTTCGTTTCTGCTCTTTTAGTTCTGGTTTTGTTCTGGTCTTCTTGGCAGGGTGACTCTAAAGGTCCCCCGTCAGTAGCTGCAGTCTCGGGCGAGCCGAGATCAAACCGTCTGTTTTTTTTCACGACTGCTTTTATTTCACATTTTAGCCTGACTGGACTGACTGAGCCGGTAGAGGTCATGGTTCTGGGTCAAACCCCCGAGTCGGACTCTCTACGGTGGCTTTCGTCTTTTAAGTCACAGAGTGTGAGGAGTGGAAAGTTTCTGAGCTGCTTCATCAAGCCACACTTGGACAGAAATCCATTTAAACGAGTCTGTGACTTTGACCCTGAGATTCCCAGAATGCTGAATCCGTGGGGCCAAGCTAGAGGTTTGTCTGGCTATTCCAAGCAAGGCCATTTTTAAAGGGCTGAGCAAGGCTTTTGCACGAAAGTATAACTTAAAGCTGTTACCTGCAAAAGCAAACAGAAATTCTTTAGTGTCATTGTTAAACCAAAGTTTCTGAGCGCAGTTTGATTTTTTTGGTTAAAATAAGCAATTTGTAAGTATCTGAGTTTTTACAAATGTTTTGGTAGAAACATCGTACGATTTTATGTTGGTTTTCAACTTCTGACAGCCTGCGACAGCCTGACTCGAATCACAATTCAACAATTCAGAAAACCGAAGTGAAATCAGCTCTGTTCTCCAGGGATTGGGTGCCACGTACAGCCGGACTTCGGTAGAGAGGGATCCTTCGCGAGGTACTTCAGATGGCGAAGGTTAGAAGTGGAGTCAGGAGGCGAAGACGTGGAGGTGCATGCTAGTCGTGGGGCTCCTACAGCTAACCTCTATGTGTGTCCATTGATATCGGTTTTTGCTGCTAAACATTGCTCCCCAGGAAGTGATAGAGCCAAGAGCAGCTCCCCTGGGAGAGTAGAGTAGGATCAGATCAGCCAGCACACTGACCCCGAGCCCCAAGGTCATCCGGCCCTACACTGCCTGTGAGATAGTAAGTAGCTAAATTGATCCAAGGATCGCATCCAACTGTTTCTTCAAAGAAGTCAGGCCATGGACTTCAACCACGTGGTTGGGTAACTTACTCCATACTCCCACCAGCCTCTGTGTAAAGAAGTGGCTTCTGATACCGGTTTTCAGTGCACTTCCACAACGTTTCCACTTGTACCCTCTGGTTTGTGTTCCATTGATCGTTCTGAAGAAAACCTCTGTGTTGACTTTGTCGGTCTCTTTAAGGATTTGGAATATTGGAATATGTAGCCGGTGTCCTCGTAATCTCCTCTGTACAAAAGCGAAGAGATTCCCGCTCCTCTCCGGACTGGAGCTCCTCGAGGCCGCGGTGCAACGTGTCAGTGGATCGCCTGGTGCTTCAGTCCTGTGTGCGCTCACTGTGAAAAGGCACCGTGTCAGGAACTGACGGGCGAAACACCTGAATTGTGACTTTGAGAGTCAGCCACGCATGTTTTTTATATTTGTTTTTTTTTTACATTTCAAAGACATTTTCTGCACAGATGAATTATTCAGTGACGTGCTCGCGCTCACTATTGTGAAACGCGCAGGCGGTGCCAGAAGAAGAAATAACAGCCAGAGTGTTAAATGGTGCATCTTCTTTCTCAGAGAAACAAAGAAACCTGCACCTTCTCTTAGTGTTGTGAAACAGACATGGCCAAACTTGTTTTTAACTCCAACCCAGCACTTGAAGGGACACAGAAGTGAACACACCGTCACATTGTCATTTGTGTCTCTCCTCGAAGTGAACCAATGAATTTTCAGTGAGTTGTGATAACTAGATAAGTGAGTTTTGATTGCTAGATAAGTTAAATACACAAATACACGCAGAATGAGTTCTTCCTGTTGTAGCAGCACACTGACCCTTAATGTGTCTGGTACCAAGAGACTGGGACAGAGCCCCTGAATGCATCTGGATAACAGCGCAAGAAAGAGACAGGATGGGATATCCACAGACTGTGGCCTGGAGGGCAGGCCTGGGTCAGCAGGGACTAACAAACAGGGCACTCCAGGTGAGAGCAGAGCACTGCAGGGGCTTGAAGA
Organism: Lepisosteus platostomus; assembly: GCF_059453375.1. Classification (NCBI taxonomy): domain Eukaryota; kingdom Metazoa; phylum Chordata; class Actinopteri; order Semionotiformes; family Lepisosteidae; genus Lepisosteus; species Lepisosteus platostomus. Next base: position 35,292,734 of record NC_142624.1, read on the forward strand.
GCAGGGAAGAGACTCTTGAGTTAATACAGACTGGTAAACAAACCCATTACTGATCAGCTACATCACTGGTCACATCTCAACAGCGGTCTCGGCTAGGAGACAGGGCGCTGTGACCTCCAGTGTTCCTGGGTGACAGCTTCAGTACATGGTGGTAACAACAAGGCCCTTCAGAGCACAACTGGTCATTGATCAAAGGCAACAAGGTGTTATGTCCAGATCAAGCTGCTGGCAAACTTCAACACTTTGCCTGGGGTTTACAAAAGCCGTTAGCTTTTGCCGAGAGAGGATGCTGGTTTAGTATGTATTTGTGTTTTATTATGTCTTGACGGTTGTAAACACTTTATTTTCTCATGAAAGGGAGAGACGAACTGAGATTTAAAAACAGATTGCACCTCGGTCTTAACATCATGGACGAGCTTACCAATAAATACCAACCTACGGTACCGATTTATAATCCAAAAGACAATATGTGCTTGTTTGAGTGATGCCTTTATCCAAAGTAACTTGCATTTTCAGCCATTTACACAGCTGTGGGTTTTTCCTGGAGCTCTTTGGGTGAAGTAGCTCGCTCAAGGGTATGTCAGCTTGCCTCACCTCGGACCTGAGCACAGATGGGGTCCCTTATAGAACTGGACTGTCCATATCCTGTCCCGACAACCAAAGGGCTCTCTCTCAACGTGACTGTTTCAGCAAAGGGCCTGCACACCTGACGGCACCTTTGTCTGTGTGTTTCTGTGACAGGGCCGGGCCCCGCTGCCCTGAGGATAGCCGTGTCTGGAGATACTGCAGCGCCCTCTACCTGCCACCACTCTTTGATGAGAGGAGACTGAGGTTCCCAGCAGGCCCTGCTTCCAGCCCGTCATCCACCAGTTCCCCTCCTCCCTCTCCTCCTCCTCCTCCCAGACCCTTCCCTGCTCCCCAAGCCCCTCCGGCCCGTGGGCGCCGCGGAGACAGGATGCTGAGGGCCCCGCCCGGCACAGCCAGGCTCGCTCCTCCGCGGGGATAACCGCCCTCCTCTCCTTAGCCGGCGAGATGGGCGACCGGAGCTGGGTGTGCCTGAGCCCAGCCGAGTTCGCCCAGCTCCAGCAGTACACCGAGTGTAAGTAGAGCTCTGCTGGACCTGCACCCAGGGCAACGCTTGCCGAACCCTAGCTGTGAAATTCCTCTACCTATAGAGCAGATGACATGGTGCAGAATGAACCCTTAACTGCTGGTCTCTTCCAAAAGATGTCTTTTCACTTTACAAATCCGGGTTCACTTTACTTTGTATCAATTAGTAGTCCTTATAAAAGCCTAAATGCAATAGACATCTGCATTCTTTGTCCCAGTCTGAAGATCTCTAGTAGATTGAAACATAGACGTTCTTGCGAAAGCGCACTAAAAAAACAAAACAATTTTGGAGCCTTAAATAACTGTGCAGCTTATAAAAACAGTCCTCCTTTCTGATGTGTACTGGGATGATGCAGGAATGCTGATTTATCACAGCACTAGCTGTCCTGAGAACGAAACAGCTGTTCCTTACAGGATTATTAAACCTTGTGGGCTATTGGCAATGTTTTTTCACCACTCAGTGCCATATACTCTCAGCCACGTATTGCCAAACAACTGACAAAGCTGCTAGCAACATACTGTACTTTCATTCCAGTAGTTCAGCCAATCAAAAGCATAGTAGATATGTGATTTGAATGAATATGGCCAAGAGGACTGTTTAAACCACTCTTTAAGAGGAATGAGCCAGAGAGCTGCTGCAAGGGTGAAGATGGGGTGGAGAGAGGGATGTGAAAATGAAACAATCAGGTGAGTCAGCAAGAAACGTGATTTTGATAGGCAGGGAGGAGGAAGAAGGAGAGATGAGGGTTTGACCTCCTCCTGAACTTTTGTTTAAAACTCAGTAAACCACTTTAAAGGCTGAATTGTTAATTACTTATGCAGAACATTTCCACACATGAGTAAGTGAGGACTTTCAGTCAATAAATTGTTGCATCTGAAATTTGAAATAGGATTTCATAGTTGGAATAAAATCTTTTTTTAATTCACTACGATTTTATACTTTTCACCTTGCTAGGAGAGGGTGTGGGACACGCTGGTGATTCCCTGAAGCCTATGGCACATTTCGCTACTGAGAAGCCATGGTTAATTATTAAAAACAGAATTAGGCAGATCCTTCTAATTACTTGCTAATGCACTCTTCAGGCTGACAGTCAAATAAATGTCCCAGAAAACTGCCTGGAGATCTCCGCTGCCTATCTGAGCTGTGGGGCTGGAAGCAGGCACAGGAAAGGGCAGGGCTACACTTAGGCCACACCCAGGGACCTCTGCCCTCCCAGGACAAATAGCCTTACCGCAGCCTCCCATGATCCTCTCTGTGTTCTGCTCAGTCACGTGGCTGTCCTATCTTTGAGCAAGACTCTGGATATTATTGTTTGTTATCCTCACACACGGACACTAGCAGGGCACTGGCAGTCAGACACTGCTGATGACACTAAGATGACTCATGAATTAGGTCTCCATCATTCAAGTGTAATTTAGATTGTAACTATCTTGGAAGGTCAAGTCATTTTCTCTCTTGGAGTTGGTCTGGCTGCTAAATCCAGCGAGTCAGATGCCCCTGTGACTCCTGGCTTGTAGCTGCACTGCCTTCTTGTCCTAAATCTCAGCAGGTTCCTGTAAGGGACCATGACTCGCTGCCTCAGATTGATGGTGTGCTGAGATTACTGTGAGAGATTGCCTGCTTTTATTCGTCAGGCTCCATAAATCTCTTCCTTTTTGAAACTAAGAGATTTTCTTCATGTTTTCATTATAACCAAAAGTGGGATCCCATCAATATTATTTCGCTCATGGCTCTTAACTGCCCAAGGTTCAGTGATTTTTATTTTAGGATTTTTTAAGATGCAAAATGAATGCATGGAAGGTATCTCCTTGGTGGGGCCATAAATATCAAGCACTGCTTTCTGACCCCCTTTTCACAGGTGGGAGTGCTTAACAGAGTAAGTTTCAATTCTTTTTTCAGCTTCAAAGCCATCAGGCTTCCCTGGCCAAAATATCTGAGAACTGGTCTGGGTTTGGCCCTGCCCTCTGGGCTAGACATCCAGCTTGTCTCTCTGTTCTGTTCCCCAGGAGACACCGGATCTTATCCTTGGCTCTGACTTTCAGGTTGTCTGAATCCCCCACCCCTCTGCTCTCATTCAGTGCAGAGTTATGCAACAGGGCTCAGCGCACTGAGCAAGGTACAGGCATGACATCACGCCCCCCTGACATCTAGACAGTGTGAAGCTGTCCGTGTAAAAACTCCCTGCGGGGGCTGAGCAGAGCTGTGCTTGTCACATCAGTACTGGATCTGGGTCTCAGGCTGAAGAAGGTCTATGAGTCACTGAGCCTACTGCAGAGGAGAAGGAAGTGCTCCATGCTCAGAGAAGGATACTGTTGCAGAAGAGGACCTGGTGTTGTGGCACCCTGGAAATTGTCTCTCTGTGGACAGCGGATCTGTGAGGCTCCGGGTCATCAGCAACCATAATGAAATGCTGGCCGGGGCGGAGACAGTGGGTATCATGCAGAACTCTCCCACGCTCCATCAGTGTGGTGAAGCTATCTGCTGTCCGAGGAGCGTGCTGTGAGATGTGAGATGTGAAGGCCCAGCTGCCCTTGTCACAGCTAAAACTGTGATTCTGGGAAATAATGGTCCCACACTGGTTACAGAGGCCTCTGGGAACTGCATGTAGATAAAAAGCATGAAAGCACTGCTCTGCCAAGTTAAGCTGCCCATGTGAGGACACCTCTCCCTGTGTCCCAATGCAGAAGGGTGCATAACAAAGACAAAACTGACTGCTGACTGCAACCTTGCATTCAAACTAGACCATATATGAGCTCCAGAGCTAGTGCTAGCTAACGCTAATAAGTTGCATTTGACAGTGTTTTTTAAGTGCCAGATAAATCACACTGGCACTGTGTTTTGAACACGAAGGACCTGCACATGTAGCTGGGAAACCCCACACGGAGGAGCCCCACGAGGCAGCAGAGCGCCAGCTCGTCCCAGGAGGAGGGCCCAGCTCGGAGACGGGGGAAGACAGTGCCACAGCCTGTGGCAGAGATGCAAAATGAAGTGGGAGAAAGAGTCTCAGTCCGGCACACTGCAGAACACCTCCACGGGGAGGCTGGGAGCGCGGGGTTCCCCAAAACGCAGCAGGATGCGAGGACACGCAGACGCCAGACTGGGGCGGCGCAAATTCCGAGCTCCGGATGGAGCAGAGGCAGTAGACTGTGAGAATCAGTCTCTTACAGAATCCACCTGTTTGTGTTTTTTTTTCACAGATTCCACGAAGAAGTTGAAAGATGTTTTGGAGGAGTTCCACGACGATGGAGTTCTGTCCAAATACAACCCAGAGCAGGTACTCTTGTGGCTGCTTGGATCATGGCCATCGTGCTGGGAGCACTGCTCTCTGATCCTGAACTCCGATAGCATCTATACCCTCACTCACTCTGTCATGACACTTGGAACAGAAAATCACTTTTTGTGCAAAGATAGCTAGCATGGAACTTGCAATCATCTTACAAATAGTACCATATTGGTAGTAGGTGTCCTATGCGCTGTCCAGTGAGCAAGATGCATGCCGTCGTTAGTGAGCACAGCTGCCACCTGAGATCACAGATATAAATTATGACATCACATCTTGCCACAGCTCTGGGCTCGGAGCAGTAGTACATCATGTGAAGAATTACTGTCACTCCCTATCTCAGACTGAGAGTCTGTTACGTGTTACAGATTACTGTGAGATACAATATACTCCCTGCTTCTCTTAGTCAGACTTTATAAATCTCTGGGTTTTGGAATGTGATCAGAACCCCCATAAATATTATCTTACCCATGCCTCACAGCTACTCAAGGGTGAGTGATTTTTCTTTTCAGCGTTATGAAATGTGTGCATTGAAAGTAACTCTCCTATTAAGCCATAAATATCAAATATCCCCTTTGTGTGGGTGGGGGAACACACTTAAAGGAACAGAGAAATGATTAGATCTCTTTGTTAGCAGGAAGGGCACGACAGCCGACAAACCTACGAGTTTGCGACACATCATACACGCGCTGTCGTCAAAGTCTCAGACTGCACCAGTGTTTCAAGGGAACGGGCTCACACCTTGGCCGCTATGTGCCCTCGGTGTGTCTGTGGGGGGCTCTGGTCATATCTGTGTGTCGGCCTTACAAAGATCTACCCCATGAGCGAACGCAGGAACGCAAGAGTGAAAGAAACCGGAAATAGAAGGGAGCTGCAGTTTAAACATGGAAAACCTCTTTATAAGGGACTAGTTTCCCCTCCTGCCTACAGGGAGAAAGAGGACGAGCAGAGCACCCTCTGTGTGGGTACTGCAGCATTTGTCTGACCTGGCTGTCACTCGACATACAGTAATTGGGCCCGCCTTAAGATGCCTGTCCACTGTCCTCTGAGGCCTGCACCCCTGCACTCTGCAGGGTGCCTCCAACTGCTGCACTCAGTTTGGATACTATAACCCATCCCGAATTCCCTCTGCTGGGGAAGCACCCGCAAAGCAGTAAGATCCTGGAGTGCAGGAGATGAAGAAAACATTTCGGATCGAGCTCAGATCAGAGGTGGCTCGCCCAGGCTGCAGTGGAACACTTTCACCTGAGACCGATGTGACGAGGTCACTTACGGGCTCAGAGCACGGGCGCAACGCCGCTCCCTACAGCCCACCGCAGATAAACCACTATCCAGGCTTCGGAGGCGGGTGATGTCACTTCAGTAACCCGCTCAGCGCACTGAGCCCTGTGACACTTAGTCAGCTAAGTGTAAAAAACAAACATTATCTCCTGGTCCTAGGAACAGTCCTTGTAGGCCATCAGTGAATTCATCTCCATAAGTGCATCAGCCACAAGGCATAAGGCTTAAAAGAGGAGTTTTACTCCATACAGCAATTGCTTGCTGTAACTGTTTCTCTGCAGTCAGATCATGCAGTGACTCTGTAAAGGTGCGTGAGAATGCACTGTAATTACACAGCAAGCACAGTGTCAGCAGGGAGCCTGTGGGGTCTCACAGAAGCTGTGAAGACTTGAGGGGAAACTGAGGTTCGCTCCCCAGCCGCTGTCTGCAGCTGCAGCTTAACGTCCTCTCTCCCTCTCCCTCTCCCTCTCCCTCTCCGCCCTCAATGCTTGGCAGAAGCAAGATGTTCTCAACCAAGTAAGCTTCTCCTCTAGATGTGTGAGACTGCATGCCCTCTGCTTGTGTGTCTGCAGACTGCATGCCCCGGTTTGGGAAAACAAAAAGAAAGCAGGAAAATGGAAAAAAAATAAAGCAATTCATGCCGACCGCCTTGTCCTCAGACTCTCTGTCTCTGGTCACTGAGTGTCTGCTGGGTCTCGTGTGCTCTCTGTGTGTCTGTGCGTTGTTGCCCAGCAGGAGGGATCAGTGAAAACTTCACTCACCATGGTTTGTCCCCTACCTGCCACACCTGTTATGCAGGACCCTGGCATTCTGCCCTGTCTCCCGGTTTTTGCCAAGCAGGTTGCCCTGGGGTGGCATTGCCACTGCAGCACGTTGTGTTCCAAAGGGGTGAAATAGCGTCCTTTACCCACATGTGCAGGGTTTCCTATGATGCTCTGGGATGTGCTGGACATTGCCAGGGTCAGACCTCTTGACTTAACTCTTGACTTGACTTTACCAGTTTGTCTCTGTTCAGCAGGCCTGCCCTGGCAGTCCTAACAATGCGTCCGCACAGCATTCTGGGAAACAGGCACAACCCACTCATCCTCTGAAATGTGACCATGCTTTGTGGATGTTTAAATAGCACTTTTCCTTAAGATGCCAGAACCGCTCTTGGCCTAGTCACTCAAAGGTCCACCTTGAGCTGAGCTGTGTTCTGCCTGTTTGTTGGAATACGTGTTGTGGTGGGTTCAACAGGCAGCCTGTATCGTTTAAAGAGAAAGGGGGCTTTATATTGGTCCAGTCTTACGGGAAATTGTACCATGCACACAGCTGCCAGCATGCAGACAAGTTTACTCCCCAGACGTAAAAGAAGCTCTGTGTTGGGAACTCGGTGCACTGCAGAGCAAAAGACATCTCAGTTCTTCACCGGCTGCCCACACAAAGGCTGGGCCAGGCTTGTTCTAACCTCTGTGAACAAATTTATAACACATTTCACAGTTGCACTATCTGACAAACTGTCTCCTTATCTGTCTTTCTGTGCGGTTGGTGTAGACCACAAGTGGCTCTTGATGTCTTCCGTGTGTATGTACTTTATCTATGCACATATGTATTTTGGTAGTGTATGTGGGTGTGTGTCTGTGTGCTTTTATTTACAGTCTCGGACAAAATGTTGCACAACTTCCTATATTTTAATGCAGAATGCTTTAAATTACAGTGGTATCATTGCTAATTAAATCACCTGCATAAAAATGAATTCTCCTGTATTGTACAGCTTTTTTCAGCACACGATGGTGAAAAATATCTGGATTTGAAAATCAAAAAGCAACAACAAAAGGAGAAGTCGATACGCTCCACACATTTGCTCACAGTTTTTTTTTAAACTGAGATATTAATAGTTTTAAATTAAGACAGGAGTTGAAGGCTATGATAATTTATCCACAAAGTGTTGAAGTAGGATTGCATTTCTGGCATTCTGAATGAAATAATTCAGGTATGTTACAGAAAAGATTTTATAGCAGTCGAAACCAGGTGTTTCCATTTAGGTACATGTGTAGCCAGTTCTCTATGTGGTAATAATATCAAGGCTAAAGCGCTCTGCATTGAAAGGTCAGAGGGGTATGCCAGCAACTGTCCACAGTTTTAATTTGGCAGCAACTGAAAGTTGCTATTTGACTTTTCTTTTTGTTCTTCTGGCTTTTGCTCATTTTGACATATTAAACGTGATCGGTTCAGAGACCTGAAAAGAAACAAGTGTTTTTGAACCCTGTACGAGTTCAGATCTTCTGGATGAAGCTCTGTGCTGTGCTGATCCAATTGAGCTGCAGCCTGCCGTCAGTCACAGACAAAGGCCAGGTGCAGCAAAGCTCATACCCGTCCGTCTGGTTTTAGCTGAATGAAGGCGATCTCAGTAGTCATTCCTGTGACCCTGCTGTGCAAGCAGGAGGGTGTGTGTCCCTGTGGTGTCGTAAACAACACCTCCAGGTTCTACAGCGCGGGCTTGTCCAGTGCAACAATACAGGCAGCATTCCCACCTCCTGCTGAGCCATGCAGATCTTTTGTACAGGGAACTGCACCAGTATCTAACGGCCTCGGCAACCGAGTTCTGTGCTATGAGATCGGCAGTCCTAGTTCTCCACCCTCCGCCTCTGTCTTAGTGTGGCTGCAGCTCAGCCCCTCCCTGGCACCAGACCAGCGCACTGTGCACTCCGCTGAGCAGACCTGAGCACCTCACTCCTCTGCCTGTCTGCCTGTCTCCTCTTCTCCTCCAGCCCATTGACTATGAGGGGTTCCAGCTCTTCATGAAGACATACCTGGAGAATGACATTCCCCAGGAGCTGTGCCAGCACCTCTTTACCTCCTTCAAGCGCAAGACCGCAGAGAACTCTCCCGAGCCGCCGAGGACTGGGGGCGGCTTACTGGGTAAGAACACCCCTGTCCCCTCTGCTGACCTCACACTGCCTCACTGCTGCCCCCTGCTGGCAGAGCTCTTTCACAAAACCAGCTAAAAACACACAGCAGTTAGAAGAGGACATTGAAACAACTGTTACAGCAACAAGCATCGCTCAATACAGGGGTTAACCTGAGTGTCTGAGCACATGTGTGTCCATAGCTGGCTCTTCAGTAAAAAGGATCCACACTTGCACTGATACAATAATGTAAGAACATAAGAGCAGTGCAAACAAGAGGAGGCCACTTGGACCATTTAACCGGTTTGTTTGGTAGTAGCTAATCGATCTAAGCATCCCATCCAGCTATTTCTTCAATAAACCAGGGTATCTACTCCCACCACCCTGTGTGTGAAAAGGCGCCGCTGTGTCCTCTGGCTCACAGAACGAAAGAACGCACGTGGTCACTCTTCTCTGTGCTGATCCCAGAGCTGTAATGTGTGTTATGGCGTGGTGACCAAAATTCTGCTCTAAGTGAGGTCTTATTAGTTCATTGTCCATTTGCACCAGAACACTGCTTGAAGTTCTAGTAATCAGTCTGGGATGTTTGGGATGAGGTCCGCATGAACACCAATGTCTTTTTCATGAGTTGCTTCCCCAAGCACAGTGTTTCCCATGTTGTATTTATGGTTTTATATTTCTACATGCGTCCCCTGCACTTGCGTTTCCTTTGCTGTTTCTACAGTGTTTGCTAATCCTCCTTTTTCGGTATCACTTGCAAATTTGACCTTACTAATTATACCAGAATCCAGACTGCTAGTGAAGAAGAGCAGGGGTCCTAGTACAGATCCCAGAGGTACTCCACTAATTACAGCACCCCAGTTTGCATATGCAGCCCTTATCTTTGCCCTCATTTCTGTACATTAAGCAGCTGTCAATCTAAATACAGATATTTTCCAGAATGCCTGTAACCTTCAATTTGAGAATTATTTTTTTATGTGAAACTTTATCAAAAGTCTCGAAATGTCTTATTAAATTGTCTCTTGTGCTGTCGGTATCCCTTACTGCTGTTACTTGTTCAAAGAACTCTAACAAGTTAGTTAGGAAAACCAACCTTTTCTAAATCCATACTGCTGATCACCTATATCATCGTTAGGATGATCCTCAAGTTTAATTGTCTCAGTTTCTAATTATCGTTTCCTATCCAGTCCTACACAGCTCAAATTTGATGTATTGGTCTAGACTGATGTGTCTCTTTGTTGTCTGAGTGGATGGGCACAGCATTAGAGATTCTTCATCCTTGGGGTGCTGCCCAGTCTTGAGTGACTGCTGTTAGAGTTCTGCAATGATTCACATCTTCTGTTTCCTCACGTGCAGCTGTAGAAAACCCTTTGGCCCTTTTGCTACCCGTAACTTTCCTGTGCTCAAAAGAGAACTGTATTCTCCTCAGGCTGGGGCATGGTCTCATTCACTGGAGATCACCTGGCTGAAATATAAATTTAACACCTCAACCATTTCTCTTTCATCACCAATGTGATTCCTGTTATTATCCTCGAGACACTTTACTGCATCCTGATCTAGTCTACTGCTGTGTACGGTAACTACAGTTCTTACAGTAACAGTTACTACTGCTGTAAGAACACACCAGAACATGTTGTGTTGCTTTTCTTCTCTCTTCAGCATGGAATAAACCTTTACTTGTTCCTTCGTAAGAACAGTTCTGTTCATTAGTACATGACCCAATGGCGTCAGGTGATCTTCAGTATGGTCTGTGTCTACATCTAGTGTTCGATATGTGAATTGCAACTAAATTAAAAGCTCAAGATGTACTGTAAGTTTTGAGACATCAACTTGCCTTTGATTTCTAGATACAGACTTTAAATATTTATGCTTTTTAAGGGCCTGAAAAAACTGTCAAAAAACCCTGGCTGGTCTAAATTTCCACATCATACTGCACCAGCATCATACTGCATCCAAACCCAAGGATGCTGTACAATGACAAAGAAGTACAATAAGAAGTAACGGAAAAAAATGTAACAAGAACATATGGGTTTATGCAGTTAGAATGTAGGGCAATCAGTAAAGGCCCAGGTGGAAAGGTGAGTTTGGATTTGAAGAGAGTCAAAGAATCTGTCTCTCATAGAGTCTGTGGAAGGGCAGTCCATAAACAGTTACAGCTTCTCAAACCATGAGAGGCAGATGTGTTTCTGTCCTCCGTTGGGAATAGAAGATGTTCAAATTCTGGCAGGAATGGGAATTTTGGGATAAGAATGACTATTTTAGGACAGAATACTTTCTAGTCCCTGAGGCCATGGTTACTGAGCCTGTTCTTTCTGGGTTGCCAAGTCTGCCTGTGTTGCTCAGTGTCTATGGCCGGGCTGTGGTCACTGAGCCTGTCCTCTCTGGATAGTCAGGTCTGCCTGTGTCCACTGTCTATGGCCGGGCTGTGGTCACTGAGCCTGTCCTCTCTAGATAGTCAGGTCTGCCTGTGTCCACTGTCTATGGCCGGGCTGTGGTCACTGAGCCTGTCCTCTCTGGATAGTCAGATCTGCCTGTGTCCAGTGTCTGTGGCCAGGCTGTGGTCACTGAGCCTGTCCTCTCTGGATAGTCAGATCTGCCTGTGTCCAGTGTCTGTGGTCAGGCTGTGGTCACTGAGCTTGTGTTTCGTCAGGGTCTGTTTCTCCTTGTTGTCTCTCACTACTCCCCAAGTACTATTTACCTTCAGAGGGCTGAGTTGCAGTTCCTGTCTCTGGCCACAAGGCTGCAGTGTTTACATTAATCTTCACTTAATGCAGTTGTGTGAGTGCGGCATGTAATTATCACGCATCAAGGCACACCAAGAAACCAAAAGAGAGAAGAAATGTCTGTAGGGAAGGTGAGACCAATGCAAGATAAAGCTCAATCCACATAAAAGAGAAAGGAATGAATGGCTGTTCTTATGCTCTTCTCAGTAATATAGCATCCAAAGACTCTTTCACTCACCGGGTTGTGGGGTTGTGGATCAGGCTACCCAGTCGTGATATTGGCTTCTTCCAAAAACTGCTGGCTGAGATCTTCAGGTCAGTGAGCTACTAACTACCAGACGCCGAGACGGGCCAAACGGTCAGCTCTCGACTGTTCGTCCCGTGTTCTTCTGTGAGCTCTGTCCACTCACCCCTCAGAGTGACACTGACAGTCTGTCTCGATGGCCCCCTTCCCCCTGCCCCTCTGTCTGCTTCTGCACGACCCTCCTCGCCCCCCGCCCCTTCTCTCTCTCTTCCTGCAGAGCCCCGGTCCATCGATGCCGGCATCTCCATTCAGACCGAGGTTGCTTGCGCCCCCATAACAGGTACCCGCTGTGCCAGGGACTGGTGGCCCAGTGGCGCTGCTCGGCGCTGTGGTCTGTGCTGAAATCCGTGTGTGTTCAGTGTCTGGCCTGTGCTGTGGGATGTGAAGCAGCTCTTCCCCCCAGAGGTCATCAGAGCCGTGAATGTGCTATCCGTGTTGTGGGCTTGCACCTGTGAATGTGCAGCACACATGTCCTGCACAGGGTCTCCACCCCGATCCGGGAGAGCCCTTGTGTCTTCTGCATTCCACTCCAGCGAAGCTCTAAATCAGTCAGGCTGATTGATCTCATTAACTAGACTTCTTTCTTGATTAAGACCTTTTTAACATTTCTGCACTCAGGAACTTTGGTTCCACAATTATGCAACAGCATGAATGTCGTTGTAAAGAACTGCCTGCAGGACTCCGGCCCTTCTTTTCTCAACTTGCTTATGAAGTGGTTACTGCCTTAACCTGTTCAAAAGGTTCCTGCCTGTTGACCCGTTCGTGATCAGCAGATCAGCAATACGTACAGTATATCCCACAAGCCTCATTTGCTTAACTGCCTGGCTCCTTCTGGCTTAGAGCCCTTGAAAAAGATGACCTCTAGTATGGATCAGTTAGTCTAACCAATTAAGAGCACTGAAAACCAGAAGCCTTGGGTCATCCAGGATAGCAACCACTCCCACATGTAGACACAGTGTTGCAGGCTTTGTCTCCCGTCTCTGTGCTCGTTGGTGATGTCGTTTGCCGCGTGCCGCATCCCCGTCGCCAGTGGTCTCGGAAACCGCAGAGACGGGAGTTGTCCTGCCAGTGGCACTGCACTGACACTCCAGCTCTCCCTCCCCGCGCCGTCTCCCGCTCTGGCCCTCCTGCGGTGCTGGCCTGCGGCGGCCTGCCCCCCCCCGCCTGTCTGTGTCCATGTGGGCAGTGTGTCTGTCTCTCCGGCTCTTCTCTCGCTGCCCGCTGACTCTTCGTTTCTCCCTCTGTCGCCCGCTCCCCGCAGGTATGAACGGGAAGAGCATCCTCAGCGCCATAGGACGCCACACGCCCGACCAGGGCACGGTAATGGCATCTGCTTCCGGGGCGACGACCTCCCCCTCCTCTTCCCGCTCCTCGTCCCAGCGCTCGGGGGCAGGCGGCAGTACCCCCGGTGGCCAGCAGAGGTCGCCCTGCTCCCAGCAGAAGCCAGTGGGGGGGGGCCTGGGGGCCGCTCTCAGTGCTCTGGCCCCCGCCAAGACCCCCTCCGCTCCCCTCCTCGCGCCGCAGTCCCCAGGTCAGGTGTCGCCCCCGAATCGATCATGCATGCACAGCCCTGCAAACCACGGGGGTGGGGGGGCTATTGTTATTTCTGCAGAGGGCTTTGATGGAGACTGCTCTCACATTTCCTGCACTCTGCTGTGTCTAGGAGTGTGCACTGCGTTTTAAGAGGCTGAGGGATTTACCACATATAAGAAGCCAATTACTCTGCAAAGGAAGGAATGGAAGTAAAGGTGTATTCCACGCTGCAAAGAGAAAAAAAAAGAGCCAAAACGTTGTGTTTCCTTTCTTCTCTTTCCAGCATGGAATAAACCTTTACCCGTTCCTTTGCAGCCTACGCATGCTGCCGCAACTACCTGCTGGGACAGTTATTCTGCACATTAGGCATTATCATATCAACAATTTCGTTTCGCTGTCTATAACCTCTCCTATAAACTGAGAGACTTTATAAATCGAATCGTCATGTACCTCCTCCAGTGTAAAGCTCACAGCGCAGTCACCTCTCCACGCTGAGCCTGCATGGTGTGTCTCGGTGCAGGAGGGGCAGCTGGACAGCCTAGCTCCTCTGTGCCACTCAGGCACGCTCACCGAGTCCTCGGTGTGGGATCCTTGAGAGCTTCCGCGCGCGGCCGAGCACCGCCAGCGCCCGCGCTCTGGGAATGTCGCCCCCCCCCCCCAGCGCTGAACCAGGCCTTTCGTTCTGCTCCCGTCGGCAGAGCGCAGCAGCGCGGAGAAGCGCGTGTCCGTGCGGAGGACCCAGGCCCCGCAGAAGGCGGCCCCCCAGGTGGTCTTCCTGAAGGACATCGTGTGCTACTTGTCCCTGCTGGAGCGGGGCACCCCCCAGGACAAACTGGAGTGTGAGTTTTGGGGGGGGGGGTGGAGGGAGAGATTGCGGGAGAGGGACAGGCTGACTGTGTCCAGTGTCCGTCTCCGTATTTTGTGGAATATTCGCTCCCAGAATGCCTGGAGCATCTCTACACTCAGACCCTGCCTCGGGAAAACCTTGAATACCATACGGGATCCCACACATTCAAATCATGGCACTAAATCCAACATCTGACCCCATGAACAGCTGTAATACAGTAATATAATACATTTTTAATGTTTTCATGACCATTGAAGGTATAAGCTCATTGCTGTTAAGTGAGAAACCTTATCAGGTTATTAAAGGAGTCCTGCTCAGTTGGAGGCAGGAGGGCCTGTCCTGTCCTGTCTGAGTTCGTCTGGTCACTGTGGGCCGGTCACAGACAGAGCTGCGATGGTACTGGTACTGTGGAATCGGGATCCGATAGGTGTCCCTGCTGATGACTTCATTGCCTGGGCTTGGAAGGCCTGAGAGCCTGTGGGGGAAAGTCCATGGAAATCTGCACGCCGAGCACTCACATGGTTCATTAGCCTGAGAGGATTTGCTAATTAACCAACATGGGATGGTAAAGAACAAACAGTCATGATCAAGGTCTGGGCAGCAATGATGGCTTCTCCAGTACAGCTGTCTCTGACTTTCGCTAATTTCCCTGCTTTTCTATTTTAAAAAGACACTGCCTGTAATGTTCTGTTTTGACTAGGAAATCAGTTATTTTCCTCTTTTGATATTTGCCTGCTGCTCGCACCCCCAGTATTAAAGGAGAGATCAGGTATACGGACAGGTGAGAGCTTGTCACCTGCTGCAGCACATTCACTAGAAAGCTTTACGGGTGAGCTCCCTCCCTCGGACCCTGAGCACGGCACGCAGTGGGTGTGCACGGGCTGGGAGAGCCGGCGAGCTCGACAAGGCACAGGACAGTCCGATCTCTGACTCCAGTCTCTCTGGGCAGAGTCCTGTGGAGTCGCCATCATTGTTGTCTTGCCCGAAGGGCAGAGGAAGTTGTTCATTGATCTGTCTGACCGTCTTCCCCCCCTGTCCCTGCAGTCATGTTCCGGCTCTACGACACAGACGGGAACGGCCTCTTGGACAGCTCGGTGAGTCCAACAGTACCCATCGGTGATCCACGACCGCGTTCTGGAGGTCCGACTGGGCTGCGACGGCTCGGGGGTTCCCTCTCAGATCTGGGGTCGATGGGCATCCAGACTGGTAGCATTTTTTTTTTCTAATCAAGAGTTCGATCTTTAGATTTGCAGCGGGAATCCGCTGTTCCCGTTGTAAATGGACTTGGAAACTTCACAAAGAAACCCACCGCCTTTCCAATCGTCATTTTGAAATGCATTTCTGATGTGGTTTCGGGGTTTCGTGCTTGTCTGTTTACTGTGTTTCACTAGACCTTATATTTCCCTTCAGATTATTTTCTGTCTGTCGCAGTAGGTTTGCTTGCAGGTTTACTGCGCTTGTTCCTGTGGGATCTGCTGGCTTTTGGAGGACAGATTGGGTGACTAATGCATGGGGTCTATGCCTGTGCCTGTGTCCCCCAGGAGCTGGATCGAATCATCACTCAGATGGTCCACGTGGCGGAGTATCTGGAGTGGGACTCCACCGAGCTGCGGCCGGTAAGGTCCCGTCCGGTTCGGCCCGCGCCCAGGCCCGCCGGGCCAATTGAGTCGGGTCAGCTGCTGGACAGCTGAGAGCCGGGTCTTTGCTGAAAAGAGTGACGGCTCTGTGCGTAAGGGCGCGAGTTCAACCGCGAGGCCTTAGGGCAGGCCGCGGTGTCTGGGCAACTCAGTCAGGGCCCCTGCGAGTCTCCGCTCTGAGGAGAGTGTTCAGAGCCTCACCAGCACCGCGCCTGAGTGCTACAGCGGTGCTAGACCAGCTCCTCAGGAGAGAGACCGTTGCATTTATCAGTGCTGGGTTTGCATTGCTTATTTTCAAACTGTGCTTTTCTCAATGCTTCATGTAAACTGCAATTCAACGGGACACCTCCACTAAGACAGAAGAGTTCTGGGGGGGGGGGGGTGGGACAAGAGGCTTGTTGGACCTCTGAACTCAGAACTGGCAGGTTACGGGTTCGAGTCCCTGTCTGCTGGACCTTAAAGGGCTTTGCCCCAGGAGCTCTGGTCCCTTGTGAGTGGGGACCCCCCGACCCATCCAGACAGGGGGTCCCCCGCGGTGAGCCCCTGCGCTCTGGCCTGCCCCTCACCCCTGCTCTGGGCTCTCTCTGTCTCTGCCCCAGATCCTGAAGGAGATGATGGAGGAGATCGACTACGACCGAGACGGCACTGTGACCCTGGAGGAGTGGATCCGCGGGGGCATGACGACCATCCCCTTACTGGTGCTGCTGGGCATGGAGATGGTACGCAAGCCGGCATCCCAGAGAGCAGCTGCCGCTCAGGCCTGCTTGCAGCCCTGGCATACGAGAAACTCCGAGCATGGTGCCACGGGTGCCAGGGCTGCTCATTATGACAAAAAAGAGAACCTCCTTTGGGCATTGATGGCACCTTGGGACCACCAACATCTCTACACATACATTCAAATCGAGCGTAAGACCTTTACAAAGGAGAGGAGGCCAGTTGGCCCATCTCATCTCTCTGGCAGTAAACTGCAAAATGAATCCAAGGAGGTTATCAAGACGTTTCTTGAAGGAAGCCAGGGCGTCATCCTCAATAACATGTCCCACAGCTCTTTGTGTAAAGAAGTGTCTCCTGTTCTCCATTTGTGGCCCTCCATGTGTCCTCTCTCTCTCCCCAGAACGTGCGCGAGGACGGGCAGCACGTCTGGAGACTGAAGCACTTCAACAAGCCGGCCTACTGCAACTACTGCCTCAACATGCTGCTGGGCGTGCGTAAGCAGGGCCTGTGCTGCTCCTGTGAGTCGCTCTGCGCCTGCTCCCGAGTCAGGAGCGGAAACGCACTGTCTTTCTGTCTGTCTGTCACTCCTGTAGAGCGTACAGAGACCCCCCCCACGCCTCACCCCTTGACGTGACTGAACCAGTGTCTCCCCCCCTCCCCGCTGTGTGTTTCAGTCTGCAAGTACACTGTCCACGAGAGGTGTGTGTCTAAAGACATCGCCGCCTGCATCAGCACCTACACCAAGTCCCGCAGGCACACCAATGTGAGTACCAGCCCGCCGCCCGCCTGGCCCGGGCAGCAGTAGGCCAGGGCCCCTGGGGGATCTGGCCATCGCTGCGGGCTTGCTGAAGAGGCTGTGTGATCTGGGAGTGGCGCCTGCGCCGCCTCGCTCTGACCGTGCTGTTCTCTGCCCTCCCTGGCTTGGCAGGTGATGCAGCACGTGTGGGTGGAGGGCAACTCGCCCACCAAGTGCGACCGCTGCCACAAGAGCATCAAGTGCTACCAGGGCCTGACCGGCCTGCACTGCGTGTGGTGCCAGATCACAGTGAGTACTCCGCTGGTGCACATCAGTAATAATCAGAATCAGAATCATAACTCCTTACACTTCTATAGCGCTTTTCTGGACACCTCACTCAAAGCACTTTACAGGTAATGGGGATCCCCTCCACCCCCACCAGTGTGCACCCCCACCTGGGTGATGATGATTTGTCCTGGACCCCGGGGTAACACACCTACTCTTTTCATGAAACACGCTGGGATTTTTAATGACCACAGAGAGTCAGGACCTCAGTTTTACATCTCATCTGAAGGACGGTGCCTTTTTACAGTATAGTGTCCCCATTACTATACTGGGATATTAGGACTCACGCAGGGTGAGTGCCCCCTACTGGACCATTGACACCTTTTCTACCAGCATCCTCAGCTTTCCCAGGAGGTCTCCCATCCAGGTACTGACCAGGCTCAACCCTGCTGAGCTTCAGTGGGCTGCCAGCTGTGAGCTGCAGGGTGATATAGCTGCTGGCACCATTTGACTATTAGCCATCGTCCTTCATATGAGATCTCGATCCCGCGGCTCTGTTTATGCAAGAGCAGGGCATAATCCCGGAGGTCCTGGCTAAACTTCACTCTGGGCTCCGAAGCTCCCCTGGGATCCACCCGGTGCAGCAGTTTCTCTCTCCTGCCCCTGACCTCCGGTGCGGCAGGGCTGCCGGTGCAGAAGAGCAGCCATGTGTCACCCAGGTGGGGCAGCTCTTCAGTGGCACATTGGCGCTGTGAGATCCATTAGGAATGTTTCTTTTAAAAACAATGTGATACTGTAATCCCAACTTCCACATGCTTACAGTGCATATCCCTTGGAGGTAAACCTGTTTGTGGGGGTTGTGCACATCACGTTCAGCAGAGCAGCTGACCATCAGGTTTAGTGTCGCACAGATGAGAAAAGAAGTATTTTCTTACTGTCTGTAATTAAGTTCACAGCCTTGCGTCTGTGCTTGTATGCACACTCTGTACTGAGCCATTAACTGTAGATGCTCTAAGCACCATCCAGACAACTGGTCTGTTTTCTATGATCAGACGTTTTCGAGGTCAAAAGCCTGTAAGTTCCAGCTATTATATGGACAGAGATTACAGGCAGTTAAAGATCAGGTGATCAGGTGATCAACTGGATTTAAATGTCCAGTGTTACTGCAGTTCAGGGGTGGCCTAGGCAGTCCAGCAGGTTTTAGAGTTCAGGCCACCCTTTAAACAGCCTTGGAGCAGTTTCACTCAGACCGGTCAAGCAGCTTAGGCGTGATCTGAAAAGACAATAGCACCTCTGTAGCTGCAGGTTCGAAGACCAAGGGGGCCACTCACTGGGCTTCATTGAAACAGGTCATTGACCGAATTGATCAAAGCTCGCCTGCTCTCCAGGTCTTCAAAAGTCGATGATGGAAAGGTGACATGCTGGGCTGTGCTCCCCAGGACCAGGACCGGCTACCCCTGCTGTAGCTGATTTTTATTTAATGATACAGACCCAGCAGGAAACAGAATTGATAGAGAAACATTCTTCCTGAAATTCAGAAATCTAATCCCAGAGTTCCCACACCTGCCAAAACCACAACAGGTCCCAATCCTACTGGGAGAGGGAGGAGGGAACTCAGTTGATCTGGCAGCCCAGTATGTGATCTCCTGTCACAGCCTGAGGAACAGTGAGTCTGTCTCCCAATAATGCTCCAGCCGCCTACAGTATATGTCAATATTATATAATATGTCTTTGTTGTAAATGTCTGTAACATGTCTGTAGATTTTATTTTACTTCTATTTTTTATTTTGTTCCATGTTAATTTTATTATTTTTATTTGCTTTGGCAACACTTATTGTACCCATCGGTCATGCTAATAAAGCACCTTGAATTGAATTGAATTGAATAGTGCCCTCTGAAGGAATGTGCTGTAATTCTGAAAGTCTCCACCAGGGGGAGCCCTGTCATCGTCAGTGCTCACAGCTCACCTCCAGTCAGGCCAGGGTATTGCATTGTATCAAGGAAACACAAAACAGAAGCCTACTTTACTTGTCAAGTCCAGTCTGTTGCTGTGTTATTTGTGCTGATTATTAGTTTGCATTTGGCAATCAAGAAAGCACATCTCCTGACCTCAGGCCGTCATGAAAAGAATGCAGTGGTTGTCTTTGAAAATGGTAGAGCACAGTGAAGTGGAGCTCTCAGCCTCCCTTGTTCTCTGCCCCTGCTCACAGCTCCACAATAAGTGTGCGTCCCATGTGAAGCCAGAGTGTGACGGGGGGCAGCTGAAGGACCACACCCTGCTCCCCTCCTGCATCTGTCCTGTGGTGCTGGTAAGAGTGCTCACCCCTCACCCCAGCTTGCCTTTCTAGAAGCAGGATCTCCCTGATCCAGCCCTGCAGTAGCCCGATAACCCTCTCCTCCTCCTCTCGCGCTCTCCCCCAGGAACGGCAGTCCAATGCAAAGCGCAGCGAGGGCGAGTCTCCCTCCAGCACCAGCCCAGATGACAACACCCAGAGCTTCAAGTTCACCGGAGACGGCCAGGGGCTGCAGGTAACAAGGGCAGGGCAGGCCTGGCCCAGCGAGCCTCCATGTCTCCCTGCTTCTGTGTGTCTGTCTACCTGTGTGTCAGTGTCAGGGGTCAGTGTGTCTGTGTGTCTGTGTGTCTGTGTGAGGGGTCTGTGTCAGGGGTCTGTCTCAGTCTGTCTGTGTCAGGGGTCTGTGTCAGGGGTCTGTGTCAGGGGTCTGTGTGAGGGGTCTATGTCAGTCTGTCTGTGTGAGGGGTCTATGTCAGTCTGTCTGTGTGAGGGGTCTGTGTCAGGGGTCTGTGTGAGGGGTCTGTGTCAGTCTGTCTGTGTCAGGGGTCTGTGTCAGTGTGTCTGTGTCAGGGGTCTGTGTCAGTCTGTCTGTGTGAGGGGTCTATGTCAGTCTGTCTGTGTGAGGGGTCTGTGTCAGGGGTCTGTGTCAGGGGTCTGTGTCAGTCTGTCTGTGTGAGGGGTCTGTGTCAGTGTGTCTGTGTCAGTGTGTCTGTGTGAGGGGTCTGTGTCAGGGGTCTGTGTCAGCATGTGTGTGTGAGGGGTCTGTGTACAGGCTGGTGCTGGTTTTCCTAGGTGTGCTTGAAAGAGTGCGTGATGTGTCCAGGTAACACTTTCTTCCTGTCCAGATCACCCCTCTGCCGGGAACACACCCCCTCCTGGTCCTCGTGAACCCCAAGAGTGGCGGGCGGCAGGGCGAGAGGTGAGGCTCCTTCTCTTCCTGTCTCTCAGTGAAACTCGAACCCGGGGACTCTACTACAGGGAAACTACAGGGAAGCGCATTCAAACCCGAGAACCAGAGGCGCTTCTTGATGCAAAGGCTTGTGGGAATGTAACGTACTGTACCACACCAGGCCTACCACATCAGTTTCTGACACACAGGCTCCTGCTGTCTTTTTAGTTAATAATCTTGAAGTCCCTTACTCTCACATCATATTCCTCATGTTCATCAGATCAGGTGGAAGATGTAAAAAGAAAAAGTAAGCTCATATCTGACTGTCCCATCGGGCCCAAGCTCTTCCTGGTGTCTGTAGAGTCAAGCGGAGTGGAGAGCACAGGTTTCCCTCACTGGATGGGGAAGCAGTCCACACAATACTGGTCCCCCTGGTCCCAACTGGTATACTCAAGTTACAAGAGCAGTGTCTGCATCAAGGACTCAAACCTGCAACTCTACATTCGTGAATCCAGAGACCCACCCACTGAGCCACACATCCCCCTAATTACAGAAACACTGATGTATTTATTAGAGCTTTTCAAGAAACTCAAATAGCAGTACAAAAGCAAGTAATACACATCTGCTGGGCTTCTACAAAATGAACGTCAGCTGTCTGATTGGACGAAGAGTGTAGAAACAGTTTAAATAGAGGCCTGGAGTGGAAATGCCCCCTGGTTGTCCTGCTGGTCCGGTCAGTGTAAGTGATGGGTGTGTGTGTGTGTGTCGGCAGGGTGCTCAGGAAGTTCCAGTACCTGCTGAACCCCAGGCAGGTGTACAGTCTGGACCGGGGAGGACCCATGGCCGGGTGAGTCTTCCCACGCTCCTCTGCCCTGTACTGCCCTGGGACATGGCATTCAAATCCACCTTCCTGTCATCCGGGGACATACAAGCGCAGTAGAAACAGCTCCAGCCGCTTGCAACGCTGCGAATGTTAAAGAACTGTTACTGGAAAACAAACGATCATCTCCCATCATTGGGGGATTATTACAAAGTGCAGAATATGGGTAATGAAAGACATGCCACATTTCTGTCTGTCTGTGTTGGATAGGCACACCTCTTTGACAGTGCCTTAATAAATAATAATAAAATGATGTTGAAAATGTAATGATCATTTCGGTTTTTAAAAATCCAAAAAGAGTTCAAGACCGTTTGTTTCCAGAGTAAGATTTTTTTATCAGGTTTTGACTGATTCATGGATTAGGTGATGTACTGTCGGTAAATTGTTTGAGAGAGCAGAGCTCGTGCGCAGTGGGACGCGAATGACAGGGCCCAGTCCTGAGAATGATCAGTGCTGGCTGTCCGCAGTCAGCCCCGCTTGCTGGCCATCTGCTGGCGGGTCAATTTGTGCAATTTCAGCTCTAGCTTTCAAAGGCAACAGCAGTTTTACAGCGCAGCTCCCCTTCACTGATATGCAAAACACTGAGCCTGTGAATCACTAAGGAATTCAAATGCATTTTAAGCTGTTGTGCAGAGCAGAGCTGGGCATACACCCTTCTCGCACTGCAGGGGAACCAGCTGAAGGGCAGGAAGTGGAGCATTTAGTTTGTAAAACGAGAGGAAGACGCTGAGCCTCCATATAATCCCGAACGACAGGCCTTTGGCATTCTGCTCTTATGGGGGCACGAGAGGTGAGTGCCCCCCTGCCCCCTGCAGTCACGACAGGAACAGGACTCACCGTCAAGAGCGCGTTGAGCATGATCCCTGCCTCCGAGAGAGAGAGAGGTACTTCAGAGAGCCAGGGCAGTGCCGAGACCCTCTCCATGGCCATATAAGGAGAAGCCTGCCCGTCTGCCTCTCTCCCTCCACCCCCTCCTCCTCTTTCTCTCTGGCTCTACCTTTATTGAGAGCCGAGAGGAAAAGCTTACAATTGGGCGGACAGCAGCAAAGCGCCCGTTCCCTTTGATATGACTGAATATGGAAAAACACACAGAGCTTCAATCGCTCCCTTGCCTGAGCAAGGCAGCAAACCAGGCCTGTTGTTTTACATGTTCCCAGCTGAGCCTGACAGGTCGTCACATCTGTGCTGTCTGCTCTGTACAGCCACAAGGCTCCAGCGCCTCTGTGCCAAAGGCTGCGTACTGTTTTGTGCTTCCTGTGCTGTACCTGCTCTGCAGCTAGAGAGAAGCTGTTTCGCCGATTCCCCTGTGTAAACACTGACAGAGCCCTCCCTGCATGTGCTCTGCCTATCCAACACATGACCAGAGGGAAGGTAGTCCATGTTGATGTCTCCTGTGAGCACTGAGAGACATCCTCACTGTTGCCCCTGTCTTCTCTCTGGGTCTGAAGAAATTCCTCAGCTGGATTGATGGAGCTCTTCAGATCCTTGTCCAGCAGGGGGCAGCGTATGCCGCTGCAATACCACAGCCACATGGTCAGCGCAGCCCGTGTGGGGTGACCCACAGGGGCAGATTAAAGGCGGCCGGCAGCTCCACTGCCAGATTAAAGCCCCTTTGAAGATCACAGGGCTTGCAGCCCCTCACAGGACACGGAGCAGCGCTCCTGGAAGTGCTGCAGTAGACAAGTGACATTTAGGCCTCCAATCAAAGCAAAAAGCAAAAATACAAAAAAGATCATCTCTCCATCCATCGGCCTGCCTCTTTATTGCACAACCTTCACACATCGAGCAGACAGAGGCCAACAGGTAGAGGTGTGTCTGTTTGCTCAGGCCCAGCGATCGCACCGCCCTCTGTGCATCAGCAACAGGCCAGCGGATTCTGTTTCACACTTTCTCCCTCTCCTTCTGTCTTTCTCAGGCTGAACTTCTTCCACGATGTCCCTGATTTCCGGGTGCTGGCGTGCGGAGGAGACGGGACAGTGGGCTGGATCTTGGACTGCATCGGTGGGCATCCATAAGAAGTGCAGCCTTATTAAGAGAAGAGGGAGCAATATTGCGGAATAATTGCAATTGCTTCCTTCTTCCCGATGACACATTTCAAGACTGCTAATACTTCACATAGACTGTTGATTTTGATTTTTGTCTAATTTACTCTGAAGGGTCATTAAAATAGACAGAAATTGGCCTTTATCGCCATGAGCCTCGGACTTGTCCACACACTCCTGTTATCCTGCGCTGATTTACGGTTGAGCAATTTGCTGACCAGGAGTGGCAGATGGTGGAAGTGCTGAGACACAGAAGAGATGCATTGTACTTGCATGCGATGGAAGCTGGCACATGGATATGACGCATCATTTTCTGAAATAAAATTGCTTTTCTGAGCTTTAGGTGTTGGCCAATACAGTAAAACAAGGTCTGGGGAAAACAGGACCATGTAAACATAATGTAGCCTCTGCTTTCTTCTCCTTTTGGAAACTGGCCTTTAAGAGACACGATGGATGAAGTATATTCAGCTCCTGGTTGCTGGCTGCTTATTGACCCGATGGGTCACTATTGACTCTGTTCTTCAACTGTTCTTAACCTCTCCTCCTCCTCCTCTGTGTGCAGACAAGGCCAACTACACCAGGCATCCTCCTGTGGCAGTACTGCCCCTGGGTACGGGCAACGACCTGGCACGCTGCCTGCGCTGGGGCGGAGGTGAGAGGTCAGGGGTCGGGGGTCAGGGGTCGGGGGTCGGGGTGGGACAGGGCTCGTCAGCATGCCTAGCCCGAGCAGTTCTGTGTGTGTGCAAGCCCAGGCATTGATGCCAGTGAGGAGGTGGAGTTAAATATCGAAGGTGGGGGTGACAGTGTGTGTGCACAGAGGTCTGGAGTGGTGTCCGGGGATGTGGCTTGACTGCATTGTGTCCTGTATGTAAGTGCGATAATGCGATACAAGGGGTGTCTGTGCGCGGGGGGTGGGGTGTTAGTGGCTTGAGGTGTCTCTGTCCGCTGGGAAGAGGCACAAACAGACACCACTGTGAATCAGAGAATCAGCGTCTCGCCGTCTCTCCAGGCTACGAGGGAGGGAACCTGATGAAGTTCCTGCGGGACATCGAGCACAGCACGGAGGTGGTCCTGGACCGCTGGAGCATCGACGTCATCCCCAACAACAAGGAGGAGAAGGGCGACCCCGTCCCCTACAGCATTGTCAACAACTACTTCTCCATCGGCGTGGTAAGAGCCCGTCCACACACGCCAGTCCCCCTCCCGGGACAGGGCCACCCTGTCCAGCCCATCCGGGAAGCTCTTTATCGGACAGCTGATACTCCCCCAAAACCCAGCCGCTTAAGGAACGAACCTTGGATTGATTTCAGGTCTATTTCTGTCTGCCTCTCACATGTCTGGCAGTTTGACAAAAACACAGTCAAATAAAGATAAGGAGCATAAATTATTATTGTGTTTCATCTGAATGTTTCAGAGCAAGGCGTCCATTTCATTAGAAAGCAGCGCGAGATGACTGTCGTGTGGTGATTCCTCCGTCCCGAGCAGAGTCCCGCTCTGCAGCAGATTTTTGGGCTTTAAAAACCAGTCTTGCACAAAATAAAGATTATTACAGTGTATTTTAAACATTTTAAAAACATATACTTCATCATAATTTCTGCAGCAGAAGCTGTGTTTGATTTACGGGCGGCTGACTTGCTGATAACACTCTGAAAGCTCTCCCTGTAATTCAGACAGACACCTGCCCTGCTTGCTCAGGCTGGAGTAAAACAATTTGCAGATTCATGATGCAAATTCAAGGCCAGCTATTACAGACTGGCAATTTAATTATTGCAATTCTCCTTTAACTGAAAAACATCTGAATAGCCACTTTGTGGTTGCCTGGCAACCCTTTATCTTCCCTTGTAATGCAATAACTATAATGGACACACACATTTAACTGGAGGAGGGCAGGGGGAGGTCAAGTACCAGTTTCTCAATGGGAGTTTTTGCTGGATTTTGAAGTTAACTCTTCAATCCCCAGAGAAAGAGCTAAATACTATTTTTGAAACAGTTTGGAGCGCAGCTACATTAACTACGCCATGAACAAGCAGTTCCGGCAACATCTGAAACCCAGATGGATATGTTCAGCATGAGCTAGGCACAGCACAGTCTCACTTCTCCTGGATGAACATTTTTAACAATAGACAAACCAGGGTATATCACTAGGACAAAACAACAATAAATAATGCTCATAAGAGGCTTCACAATCCGAAATTCTGTTTTTGAATAGAATTAAGTGCATCAACTCCATCCTTCCATTAGTAGGAATCTATTTATCCATAGACAATCCCGTGACAATTCAGAGCTTGTCCTGAAAGAACAGGACACCCTGGATAAGACTGTTGTCTGTTGTAGGAATTCCAAATCCCTTCATGGGCTATTCTCTCAATACGAAAGACACAAAATAAAGGAAGCTTCCCAGTTCAAAAGGCGAGCTCCAGTATTCTAGTCTACATTTCCTAAATCTCCCCTCTGCAGATAATAATGTTCCCAAATGAACAGAAAAGGCAAGGGTATGTCAGTACATCTCCATATAGAAAATACAGACCAGCACACCATTGCAACAGGCAAGGTAAGAACCTGAAGACCCAATCAGCCCTTTCTGTAGTGCAGTCACACATGTTTTAATATGTGATAATAGATTCTACATGTGAACCTCCTAGTGACCAAATATTCATCTGTACTGTATGTGTATAAATGAGAAATAACGATTCTTGCAGAGAGCAGAGTCATGGGGAAAATGATGAAGGTCCTTATTAGTGGGGTCATTAGAATCCATGATTGCATGTCAGTTTTTAAAGTGCATGTCAATACCGATCGACCTTTCCTCACCGCTGTCATCCCTCTGTTTTCATTCGGCACTGGTTAATGTTGACCTGTCAATGTAAACAATCACATCAGATACAGAAAAAGGAAATGAACAAAAAAGAATTGTAAATGTAATGAAGACACCTGACATTGAAAAAGCAACCACATCAAATAAACAAGCAGTTATTCCAGCTCCAGAAAGTGAAACCAATCCAGTGTTTCATTAAAGTGCATTAGACGTAACAGTGTCCAAATAATGAATCATTTTATTTCTTTTTTGGACAGATCATTTGTCACGGTTGCTACCACTTGTTTAAAGTGTTTAGCTAAAGACTATGAAGAACGAGAGCCTCTTGTTCTGCTGTTCTGTTCACCACCTTGGGTGTTTTGCCTGTGTAGATCAGTGAAACGTTGTGTTTCCTTTCTTCTTTTTTTCAGCATGGAATAAACCTATTACTTGTTCCTTTGCATACTGTAGCACTGCACGTTAAATGGTTAATACAAAACAAACCTTAATGAACCTGTATACTTACAAGGTCACAAAGATGAAGTTCAAAGTCATTAGTCTTATAAGAAAGTGTAGTCCCAGCTGCATTCTTGTAACGCAGTCATAGGATTCTGCTGTAACCACAGATAATGAATATGTCAGCTGCTCTCTAGATACGCAGTAACTGATTACACTCTGGGCAGCTAACAGATCTGCTTTCACGTGTTCACTGAGCTTTTTTTTCTCTCTGTGTTTTGCACACGTTTTCAAAAAGGGTAATTACAGGCTGTGTCTGTGCTGGAAAGTGTGAATTACAATCCCTACACTGTTTGAGGAAAGCTATAATACGGTTGCTTTTTTGAGGAGTGACACAGCAGGATCTCTTCTGAAATGTTAAGCTCATGAGCTGTTTAACAGTTTTTCACAAGTCTGATGACCATCCAACAGCATGGTCACAAGCATCCAACACAGAATCACTGGTGAAATAACATTCACTTCTTTAATAAGCACCAAGTCAATTCCTTTTTTTTGCTTGGGAGAAAATGTAGTTAGCCCTCCTTTTCACCATTTTTTTAGCTCAGTGTTAGGTAATCCTGCTGGCCAGGTGATGGCAGAAGATTACTAATCGCTTGACTTTTTGCTCCAGGCTAAGCAGCTTAATGGGGGCAGTGTAGCATAGGGGGTAAGTTTCTGGACTCAAGACGGACAGGTTGTGGGTTCATCTGCTGCTGACAGTGCTGTTGTATCTTGATCAAAGTGCTTTATACAGCTGTATAAAAGGGGCTTGCATTGCTGGGGGTAGACTCTGGCGTCCTGTCCGGGGGGCTAGTCACATAATCTCTGTTCGCTCAACTTCAGGGACACCAGGATGAGCTCTGGCCCTGATGAGCCGCTGTGTAGTGGAGATGACCTACCCTGCCTACCTGAGCCACGCAACAGGCCTGGCATGAGGGACAGCTGGGGCTCGGTGGGAGAGCTCCTGGCCGTCAGTCGCTCTCCGCATGCCTGAAGAGGAACATTCGGAAATCCTAGCATCAGCTCAGCTGGGGATGATGACAGGGTGTTGTGGACCTCATGACCTTTGACCTGCCATGTGGCAGCATTCTAGAACTCCACGTAGGCCCAAGAGGAGAGCAGGCGCGGGGATACTCTGAAGGTGTGCGTTTACAGCTCGGAAAACTGTTTCCTCAATGTGCTGGAGACCCTTCCTTCCTTCTTCTGTGCTGTAACTGACACTCATAATCCTCAAACAGAGTGTCAGCTAAAACGAGCAGAGAGTGCTGTACCATTGCTGAGATCTAATGTTATTTTCTCTCAAGCTTTTTTTTTTGGTCTATACTCTATCAATTTTAAATCAGCTTCTTTAATGTCTGTGAAACTAGTAATGAACAAGGTTCATCCCCTTATTTAATCTCCGAGTGAATTTACATCCTGGGACCTTGAATTTCTCTTTCATTCTGCCAGTGGCGGGGATGTAAGGAGAAAACTGTTCTGCACCATTCCTTCACTAATTATCAGCGACGGGATTATAACAAGGATCCCATTTTCACACGCCTTTCAAGTGATCTTTCTTCAAGCCTCAGTACTTTTTTGGTCATTTTTTTCAGCCGCTAATGAAAAACAATGTATTTTTTGCGAGCGATTGCATACGACGTGGTAAAAATAAGACAGCGTTTGCCGTCTTTAAGTGGGAGGGGGGGAAGGAAGTATTTTTAGAGTTCAGAAAAAGACCAAAAAAAAAGGCAGGAAGGATTATCAATAAAGTGGCACTAACTTGTTGGAATGCGAAACACTGCGGGGACGTTACATAACGCTGCCTCCCACACAAACATCCCTGGTGGCCACTCTCTGGCAGGTTGGATGTGGCTCCCACTGCCTGTTTTAAAAGAGCTTCGTTCTCATGCCTTCAGCTCAGAAGCACGTTACAGGGAAGGACAGAAAGACAATCGCAAAACAAAACAAAGATGTGTCTGTAGGAGCTCCACTGAGGGGTATTGTTTTCATGGCTCACAGGCCGGAGTGTGTCAGGTGCTCGGCGCGCCCGAGGGCGGCCAGAGAACAGAGGTGCCCTGGGCCTGCCTGTCCCGCGGGCAAAACCCACAAACGGGTTTGTCTCCTGATGCTTCTAACCGGAGCAACTCCAGTAAAGCAGCCACTAGTGCAGCTGGGGATTTTAGTGGAACAAGACTCAGGGACACAACTGCAGCCTCGCACCTGGGATTCTGACCCACCAGCGTCCCATTCGCAGTCCAGAACCCTGGTCAGCACTGCCACCCGATTGGTGGCTCAAGCACAGCTCCCTCACACGTGAGCAGCTTTCGCTGGCCCTGTCTGCTTGAGCCACACCTGAGCAGTCGGCTCCGATCTCGGGGGCTCTGTTTGGGGAAAGTAAAAGGTGACTGAAATTGCAGTAATCCCTATATTTCTGTCCATCCCTCCCTCCTCGCCTTCATCCGCTGGAGGGAACAGAGCTTTGCTGAGATGTGGATCATGCGCTGGCTTGTGTTATTTTCTCACCTGCCATGAAAGCCATATTGCAATATTGTCTGTAGAAACAAAACTACTGATTATCGTGAGGTCCCTGAGGTCATAGTAACATGAAACCTGTCCTTCAGTCACCAAATTTCCAAAGCATCCCAAGTTATCGGTGTCCCTGCATGCTGAACATTTGTTTTGATGGTAACTGATATTTAGTACGGGACATCGATCAAGTCTGCACGTAATCAAATAACTGCAATCCCTAGGAATCACTCAGCTAATTGCCTGAAAGGAGAGCCTGTCTCTCTGTATGCAGTTGTTAGATTAGTAGCCTAAAAATGACTGCAGGAACATTAAAAAATCAGCCACTTAAGTCAGATGCACTATGGTTTTCTCAGACATGGGTCCAGATGTGCAACAGAACCTGTCTGAGGATGATGTATCCTCATAGTGTTTATCCCCAAATAAGGAGGTTCCCCTAAAAGCCCTAAAGGCCAAGTAGGATGCCACCTGTGTGAACTGTTAAAAGGATTACATCAGCCCATGCATTACCAGCACAATCACCCCAGACTATTGGCTAGAGATGAAGTGATTGCTTTGTGCAGTCATTAGGCTTCTTTATGTACTGTATCAGCATTACTCCCCAGAGCAGGAATCATCAATGCTGTGCATTACCAGAGGCTTTCTCATATTCATTACTTATTAATTGTGCACAGAATTCCAAGAGCAGCTTGGATTTGAACCTTGTATTTGTGTTACAGCGCTGGCTCAGGGGATAGCATGCACTGCTTCAGCTATGGCACTTCCAGCGCTGAAGGGGGGGGGGGGTGCGTTATTGCTGGCACGGGCTGAAGGTCAGGGGAAGTATCAGTGACAGGAAGTGTCATGCTGCCAGCTCGGACTAGCTTACCTTGGTAATGAACGACCGTGCTGAGTGACACCTGGCCCATCTTAAAGATAGGCTCTGAGAAAAAACAGATATCCCCCCCCCCAACCCAAACCCTTGCCCTAGCTCCCCCTATCCAAGCCTGCTAAATGCACACCCTGTGACCAGCCATGACCTCATTCCCTGGGACAGAGGGAGCTCCAGAGCCATGCTGGGCAAGTACTGTCAAGTGCACTGTCAGTCTGCATTGGAGATCCTAGTGCAGCAGCTAATCTTTCTCAATGACTCTGCACCCTGTGTGCTCTATTTTTTCTATTTTAAAATTGCCAAAGATTAGCGTGTTGTTTGTCTGGTTGCGGGCTTTAGAAGGAGCTCCAAAACCACAGGGCCTAGAGGCCCAGAACAGTGTTAAAATAGACCGTTCAGTCAATAATTGAATGATGAAGTCATCGCGGATCAAGGGGAGAGAAAGCCAGACGACAAAGGAGAATCGGCTGGGCAGTGCATAGGTGTTTAAACAGTGGCTGTGGTCACACGTGTCATCCAGAGAGACTGGGCCGAGCGGGGCTGTGACTCAGTGAAGCATTTCTCGTACCCCTGCTCCTCCAAGCTTTGTGGTTTCTGCCCGTAATCTCCTCGTTTCTGGGAGAGTGTGGACACCAGAGCCGTGCGGTCACAGCGGTGACACAGCAGCACGCTTTGATGTTAAAACAATTGAGCGGCACCAAATGGCCACCCAGCAGAATGGATGTTTTTTTTTTCTTTCCTGGGAGTCGCCCAGGCAGCTGGCTGCAGGTGACATTTTCAGGCAACTTTTTCCACGTCCACAGTTCAAATAAGATCAAAAGTGGCCTTGATCTGAGAAACAGCGAGGGCTTTTTGCAAATGTCACATGTGGTCTCATGTTCTTAAGGTTGCAGATGAGATGAGGCCATTCTGCTAATCAGGTCCACTCAGTAGTATAACACTTGAGGCCATCCTCTTCACTCTACTGCTGTATCATGAGCAGATTTAATAGAACATAAGGAGGGTTACAGGCAAGGGCCCATCCAGCCTGTTTGATAGTGCGTAGTTATTTGATCCCACAATCTCATCCAGTCAATTATTTGTAAGGCTTCAACACTGTGGCCAGGTAGTTAGTTCCAGACTCACACAACCCTTTGGGTAGAGAAGTGCCTCTCATTGCCGTTTGGAAATGCACTAAAGTAGTAGTGTACTACTTGTCCCCTCTACATGTTCCCCCCGCAAGCTGCCCAGTTTCACCAGCAGAGACAGGAGCAGGCCTGCCCTCAGTCAGGATCCACCACATCGCGGTTCAGATCTCGCCCAGAGACGCAGCCCACAAAGCCCCACAGAGCAAGCCGGGGCAGGCCCGAAAGAAAATAAGCCTTCATCCAAAAAAGAAGTCTGTGGTCAGTCCTGCTCTATTACTGAGAGAGCAGCCCGTTACTTATACAGCCATGTGCGCTTAAAGTGAACATCTGTCGCTGTCGGCACCAGACCCTCTCACTTCAGTTACAGTTGATGTTGTTTCCCACACGAGAGGCGGAGAGCACACAGATGTATCAGTTCGGCTGTTGATCTATTTTAGGACGTGTTGGCTGATGGTAGATAATGTGGGAATCACGCGGATGGGAGGAGGGCGGGACGACCCGCCGCTGAATCAGGGCCCGACTGCCAGAGTAACTGATTTTTCGACACAGGCGCAGCACCTGCAGGTCCTCCAGGAAGCGGGCTGCAGGTGGCACAATCTGCCGGCCCATCTCCTGCCCCCCGGGCAGCGGGGCGCGCGTGGGGCTGCCAGGGCACAGCCACATCCCCAACGCCGCGCGCTGTTGCTCAGTACGAGCGGGAGCAGGGCCCCGCTGTTTCTCGCCTGGCTTTTTTTTATTTTGTTGCACAGCGGTGAAGTTTTTTCCTCGAGCTTTCTCCTCTGCCTCCCTGCCCGTCCTGTTTTCGCCCCCACACCTCCCCGGCCCTCCTCCTCTCCCTCCTTCCCAGCCAGGGAGTGTGGAAGGCCTGGCTGGTTCCTTCAGTCTGGGGAACGGTCACAATAATAAGAAGAGACATTGTCCCTTCGGGCTTCAGTCCCCGTGTGTCCTCCTGCTCAGCAGTGTTGGCAAGCATTGGACCTGAAAAGCATCTGTGTGTAAAAGACTGGGCAGTTGCTTGCTCGTGGCCCAGGCCAGTATGCACCTCTCTCTGAGCCCGTTATCTGATCCGATCATCTGAGCCCGTTACGGTGACCTCATCCCCTTCATTAGCTGAGGTTGTTTTTTTAAAGCTTTGTTTTAAGCCTTCATTAACTACAACCTCTGCGCTTTTGTCATGTGAGAATCCTTTCCCTGGAGCCACAGTGAAATCCATGATGACGTCATAGCCAATATTTTTATAGGCCTCGAAGCTGTGTGGCTCATACTAATGGGTTGCCTGACAATGGCATTGGAATATGATACTGTGTTAGGTAGCATTTCATTTGAATAAAAGTCCTTCGAAATCTATAAATTAAAAATTGCCCTATATAGCTATTGTTCCTTTGTTCCCTTCATTTTTTAGTGTTTACATGGCTGTTGTCCCACAGCTTGGATGACCTGCTTAATTTTGCTTCCTGTGAATGAATGGACCAAGACACTGACTACCCAGTGTTTGGCCCTAATTCTCCACCTGGCTGCTCTAGAGCCCTGCTCTTCACAGCAGCTAACCTCCCAGCAGGGAGGGACTTCGTCCTTAGTCTTAGTCCTGTCCACTGAGAGGCCTCTCTGTCTCTGTTTCTCCTGCAGGACGCCTCCATCGCACACCGCTTCCACCTGATGAGGGAGAAGCACCCGGAGAAGTTCAACAGCAGGTACGACCCCAGCCCTCCCTGGCAGGGTGAGCACGCAGCACCATCGGCAGCTGGGCTGGTTTTCATGGATATCGGTGTTCTATCTGTCTCTCTGACAGGGAAAAACTGGCGCTGTCCAGTCAGTGTCCCATGATCTGACTCTGTCACTGTTGGCTTTAGGGTTAGAGTTGTAGATGATGTGTACAAGCGCTGTCCAGTCAGTGTACCATGATCTGACTCTGTTACTGTGGGCTTTAGGGTAAAAGTTGTTGATGATGTATGACCAGTGCTGTCTGGTCTGTGTATCACGATCTGGCTCTGTTGCTTTCGTCCAGCAAAGGCAGGTAATCACAGCTTCATTCTGTTTTATTTTTCTATAGCACATTACATTTGTTACCTTATTTCTTACACTTTGGGCAAGAAAGAATGAAAATGGATAAAAGGGCTAGCAACTCTGAAAAATTTAATTTGTTTGCCTTTCCCTTGGTGAATATAAAGCAGATCTCTAGGGGATAAAACTATTCAGTGCTCATGAACTACCCTTGGGAGAGTGTTTAAAGTACTTAAGGTACTTACAAGTGGTGAAATTACTTAGACTACCATTCTCTACCCTGGGTGATCCGCTAGAGCTGGGATCCATGACCTCACAGATCAATTAGTCGCATCGCAGATCACAGATCAATCCCGTGTGCGATCCCATGGCTAGGTGCTTGGACTACGGCTAACTTGAAACACCAGTCTGATGTCATTCTTCGGGGAAAGTGCCTTGGAGCTGCTGCATTATCGAAAGGACTGATGCAACCAGATGCAACTCCAGCAATCGGAGAAGCTGCTGTTTATTGAATTGATTTTCACTTCATTTACATCACATGATCCTGTAGCTACACTATAGCTAGCAGAAGGTCTCATAATATGTCATCGCTGTCGACCATTATTTCTAGGCTCTTGGTTGAGCAAAGAGAAAAGGAGAGTTTAACATCACTGGCTTCTGGGTAAAGTTGTGCATCTCTCAGTCTAAGTTTAGATGTCCTCTCAAAGTAGAATTTCACCTTGCTACAAAGCTTTTAAACGGCAAGCCAGCCAGGAGTTTAAATTAATGAACTTTCACTGCATCTTGTTTCTTTTTTCTTTGCTGATGCAAATAATACTATAAAGGTAATTTCTCATGGCAAAACTTTTTCACATCTGACTGGATGACTTGTGTTGTGTCTTCATCAAAATGGGCCCCATAGAGGCCTGTGGATTTACATGGTGGTGATTTGTTGTGACTCTCAAAATGTTGTAAAATCTCACCAACGCTGCTGTAACCCTGGTGGAACTGTGGGTTCGGTCTGTACAGGTCTGAATAGCTGCTGTGTTGATAAAACACACCCAGTGAAATCTGCCTTCTCACAGCTAACACAAAGGAGCTCATTGTCTTCTGTTTACAACTCCTGCTTTTATATTTACATCGAGATTTTTCTTTTTCTGTGCTCAGCATCAGATGGTGATAGAGAGCTCATGATGAATAAAACATTCTCATTAAGTACCAGTATTATGTAATTGGCTTCCTGTCATATTATCAAGGGTACATTTCCAGAAATGACGCAAGCAGCTTAAAGATCATTCATCGCAGAAGAAGCCTCACAATGGATCGAATCTTTTATTAGAATGAAACAATCGTTAATTGTTCAATACAGTGGAATTTGATAGGAAAATGTTTTGTTTAGCTTTGCAAGCTATTAATCATCAGTGACTTCAGACATTTGCCAAAGCAGTGTTTGTCTTCAAAAGCTCAGAATGCAAGAAATGTTACAAATCAAAGCCTTTTGTCCTATCATGCCTATTTAGTTGTTAGAAGTGTAATGATTTAATGTAGAGAGTAGAGCAGTTTATTGCTGCATGTACATTGGAAGTCTTAATCATGCTGATCTCTCGGGACATGCACAGTACAACAGACAACACTACACAATGTAGACAACAGGAACAATAAACATATTGTGGAAAAATAAATAAATATGTCGTCATGCGACGGAGAGTGCAGATGTGTATGTGTAATGGTGAACGTACCTGTCGTTCAGCACATGTCTGAGGCCTGCTCTGGGTGGTGCATGCTGAGACGCTCTCTGAAGTGTTACCTGTGAGTGCAGGGAGCTGGAGGGAAAGCGGGGAATAGTCAGGCATGAGCCTGTGTAACGTGCTGAGTCAGAATCAGGTGTATTGGCCTCCAGGCTCAGTGAGACACCCAGGCTGATGGCTCCATAGACGCAGGCACAGATGGATCTGGGACAAAATTCGGAATAAGGGGGAAGGTGTTAGCTGGGGCAGTGTTCCACGGAGAACAGAGTGGGAGTCACTCGGTGCGCCCAGGGATTAGGAACATTAATAGAGTGAACCAGCTCTAGAGCAGCGCAGGGCTACAGCTCTCCAGCGACTCCAGTGACTGTTCCCTGTTTGGAAGAAGGAAGCTGAAGGAGTGATGCTGCGGTCTGTGCTGCTTCTGACAGTGAGATCCACATTTTACTAGACTTCTTACAATTACAGTTAACTGTATGAAACTGGGAAATATTTGCTTGCATAGACACTACTTTCTAGAATGGTTTTACTTACCAGATTATCATGCTTTTTTCTTAGTTTTTTTTCCATGGTTTTGGGAGATGGCATGGCTTTCCAAGTCTTAATGTGACTCTTAATGGTGTTTCTGTAGTCCCTGTTAAACAGATGCAGATGCTAGAGAGCTGGGAATGATGGGATTGCGCAGCATGCCCTGCGTGACACTGTGTATCTTTGTGCATGTCGGGCCCTTTAGATGATAAATCTATGAGCAGCACTTGACATCAATGTCTAGCCACCCAGTACAGAGCCACACACTTCCGTCTGCGTCAAGGTTAAGGGAGGTAGAGGAGAATCTTACCAACAAAACTGACCATTAGTAGCTTTAAATAAACAAAAAAGACTAAAATAACTCACTCAATCTTGCTCCACCAAGAAAGAAGATTACCCCTCTCTACTGATTTTCTTGTCGTGTCTGTAGTATAAAGTACAGTAGTTCTTTTAATGTCCTAGCTCCAATCCCCTGCTTTTAACTGGGTAATGTACTTTTTTTCCTCCACATGCGGCCACGATGTCTGTAATGTGATGGGTGGAGATCCTCACAAATCACTTCATCTGAAAAAATGAAAAGGATTCTGGTCATTCTAATTCGGTGACTGCTAGTCATCCAAGGATTGTCAAATTGTAGCACTGTGGGATTAACGGCCCGGGAAACAGAGTGGGTATAACACTTAGGTGTTAAAATCCTTACAAATTCCCCTCCTCCCAGTTCCCCAGCCTCCTGTATTAGCCTGATAGGACAGAGGAGGCAGTTTGATGTGGGTCTTTTGATCCTGATCAGGCTATTGTGTGTCTGAGCCTGTCTTCCCACCTCCCTTATTCACACACCAGAACAATGAGCATGTGTGAGTGCTGACACCTCTGAGGAGAACAGCTAATAACTCAGTTCTGTGAAAATACCAGCAGCCAGACAAGTCCAGCCAGCAGCCCCATTGCTAATAGCGGCAATCTGTAAGACAATGCAGAAGGCATTCTCTGAATTTCAGCCCCTATTCTCTGTGCTGCCTTTGAGAGCCCCCAAGGGGATCGCAGCCATGTGTGTGTCACAGACCTGTTGCGAAGTGAACTTGTGCTTTGTTGTGCAGTGCTGCAGCAGCTGTGATGAGATCAAGAGCTGGGCCCAGCCTGTATTGACACTAAAAAGCTGGGCACTTTAGAGCTAAGCAGTGGCCTTTTCAGTTTGTTTAGAACTGGCGCACAAACACACACCATTTACAAGAATGTTTTTGCACTGTATCAAACCCAGTGGGTTTTTGTTTCATTATATAAATGTGTATCAAGGCGGCACGGTGATGCAGTGGCCAGCATTGTGCCTTGCAGCGCTGGAGCCCTGGGTTCGAATCCTGCGTGGAGTTTTTATGTTCTCCCTGTGTTCGTCTTGGTTTCTTTGGGGCGCTCTGAATTCCCCCTACAGTCCGAAAACAGAACGGTGGGTTAATTGGCTTCTGGAAATATTGGCCCTGGTGTGTGTATCTGTGTTTGTGTGTCTGTGTGTGTGCTCTGTGATGGACTGGCGTCCCATCCAGAGTGTATCCTGCCTTGTTCCCATTGCTTGCCAGGTTAGGCTCTGGCTCCCTCGCACCCTGTATTGGATTAAGTGGTTGGAAAATGTAAATATATTTTATTGCAACTCGAAAGAGATCCCCCCTGCAATATGTATTTATCCTACTGGAATATAGTATTCATGTTTCTTTCTTTTTCGTGATTAACATGAGGGAATTAATAAGGAAGGGAGTTTCCTTATTTTTTGGAAAGAAAGAACTCAAACAAAAACACACAATTAAATTGGGATTTAACAATTACTACACTATTTAGCTTATTGTCATGCATTTCAACTTCTAAATACAATTAAAAAAATGCATGGTAAGGTACTATGTAGATTAGACAAGAGCGTCTATCTGGAATGGTAAAGATCGATTTGACTTAAGCCTGTGTGGAGTTCTGTTTCATAACCCATTAGGTTACTGCCCTCCAGTGCAAGAAGCTGCATGCTAGGAAATGAGCTTGATCGAATCTAGGCAACTGTTAAAGTACAATACCTACCTGACAAATAGCTAAATAACTCCGCAAGCATTTGCATCTTGAGTGATTTGTTTAGTGCTTGCATCCTCCGGGCGCTGTTATAAGCCTGTCAAAACAAATTTCTCAGATGAAGCATACCACAAGCTTATCAACAGCAGCATCTCACCCTGCTGCAATGACACGTCACAGCAAAACACGTCTCCCATTGAGATACTGGCGATTGCCTGGAACTAATCCCCTGGTTTTCTAGTCTTATTGCTGGTGCAGCGAATGTTCTGAACATTTTAATATGGAATCTTCCTGTTACAGAGCACATCAAAGACACTCATCGGAGACATGGAAAAATACAAGATGGCCAGCTATATTTTTGCATTGCTCACTCCAGGTCCGCCACTCAGGACACATCACAATGCATTAGTGAGACTGTTCCTCTGTGTGGAGCTTGTAACCTAGCTGCAACTAGACAGTGGTTGAAAGGGCTCGATTCCGGAATCATGTTCCAAAGACAGGAGAGGTAGGAATGCGCCATCTTCATCCCAATGCAGGATGGCCTGCATCTCTGCAGTCTGCGAAAGTCAGGCCTGATCCGCGCAGCGGAGCCGCCCTGCCTGCTGTTGACAGTGTGCCCATAGACAGGCAGTGCCATAGCTGTGTAACAGTGCTGGAACACTGAGCACTGCATTCCCTGTGACTAACTGAAAGGGTTTGGAAACCGAAAGCTGATCAAATGCGGGGAAGAACTGTAATACCCTTTGCAGACATTCCAGCCTAAACATCTCTGCAAATTCTCCTTTGCTGGCTGGCTCCCAATGTTCCCAGCATGGCTGCAGTGTTGAGCTCTTTGACCTGCTCTGGGATAGTTATCAACCAGACTATCAGTGGTTGAGATTACATTAATAATGAATAATTCCTTGCCTTTAGAAAGTACCTTTCATCCCAAAGGATGAAAGTGTTAAGAATTAGCATCTTAACCACGGTTTTGCCTACCTGATACGATCTCCTCCTTCAGTCCGTGTCAAGCTACGGACACTGGCTGGGTGTGGTCAGCGGAGTGGGGTCAGCACAGACCTCTCCTCCCTCACACATGCCTCTGCTTGGAGCCAGGTATCTCGGGGAGAATCAGCAGGACAATTAAAACACACCCCGGACTCCAAACACAGAGCTGCTCCACAGTTGTTAAACTAGCCTAATGGGCAGATTGTTATCTATAAAGGCAGCTGGGAAAAACAAAGGCTAGAGTCATGTCCTGGGGCAGCTAAGCAGAACAGCGCCCAGTAGGGTGCAGTTCCTGAGCCCACTGATGCTGCACGTTCTTCAGTTTCCCCCCTGCACTCCAGCGAGCAGCTTCCTGAACACAGACAGGTCAGCTCCCAGAGCTCCCAGCGCTGACACCATGGCTACAGGGTGGAGCTCGATGGCCTGCTCTGGGATAGCTCTCCGCCAGGCTGTCAGTGGCTGACACGACATTGATTATTATTCATTCCTCTCCTTTCAATAGTACCTTTCTTCCCAAAGGACCCTAAAAGCTCTTCACATCCTGGAGGGAACCCACTTCACCCAGCACTGAAGTGTAGCCCCCACCAGCATCTCAGGTGGACAAGTAAGACACTGCTTCACCAGTTGACTTCAGGGGGATCTTCAGGTAGTTCTGTATCATTAAGAATAAGACAGGCTAGTGGGACTTAGCTTCCTGGCTTCTCTGACTCGCGTTGTAAAGGTTTTCCAGCGTTTTCCAGCATACTTTTAATTTCCTCGGTTTGTTTTCTGCTGAAGAAGAGAATGAATATTCTGGCTCTCAGATCCTCAGATTGCTTTTCACGTGCTGTGTCAACTGACATTCAAATTAACATTTCAGAACTGAGCACTTTAAGTTGCTTAGTGATAGATGCCTCTTTGGGTCCTCGCTCTGTGCCGTTCTCAATAGGCGATTGAGAGCAGTCGCGCCTGCTGGCTCAGTTCCTTTCTCTGTGGTCAAAGAAGGACTTTATTTCTCTCACTGGAGCTGCCTTGGCTCACACAGTCCAAAGGGGACTTTTGTAATCAATCCCCAGCTTTGCCATTAAGCATGCTTTCTTTTTTTAGTACATGCTGAGCAATATTTGCACCACACTCCTTCTATGCAGACTGAATCTCTCTGTCTAGATCCCTGGCTTTTGCTCAAAGTTTTGCAAAGTCTCCCCAATCAATTTAGCTCCTTGAAATATGTGGCCAAATCTTTCTTTAGGTTGCTGAGCCCCGAGTTTCGAAGCATTTCATGTGATGGTCCTGGACTTTCTATTGGATAAGACTGTTAGTGTGGATAGGGCTGGAGTCCAGTGTGCCACACTGGAGCTGTAAGGGAACAAGAGACACTGCAGCTCTTGTTCTCTGATCTGCTTGGTGCCTCGATCTCTTCCACCTGGATACAACTGGACAAACAAAAACAGAGCAGCTCAGTTGCTGTGCCTCTTGCTGCAGCAGTGTGACTTTCCGCTGCCTGATAATCAGAAAAAAAAAGTCAGTCTCCTGCGCAGAGGTATCAAAACCTGAAGGTTCAGCGTGTTCTTTTCAGCTTGTTCGTCATGTCCAAATAAACATGCACCAAAAATGTGATTCAACTCTTTGCTTTCATTATGCATTTTATTAATCAGGAATGCAATCACCATGGGTTACCAAGCTCCCATTTAAACATATTCAGCCTTCGCTGATGCAGTGTAGCACTGCCATCTTTCACACTGCCACAGGTGCAAGGCATAATCTGAAAACAGTGTTCTTGTAAGAACACACATTTTCAGGGGACAGGTGTCCTTTTGACTTATTGAACCCATTTGGTAGTTAGGAGCCAGTGAAGGATGTCCTCTTTGTTTGAAAGACGCCAGGAAACTGGCTTCAACAGCATTGTTGGATAGCTAGTCTCAGACTCCCTTGAATACTTGTGCAACAAAGTGCCTACTGTGCTCAGTTGTGCACAGTTGCCACTTGTGAACCCTGGTGTGAGTTTCAGGATCGATGCTGAAATCCGCTGGGTTGACTTTGTCGGTGTCTTTGAGGATTCTCGAATACTTGGATCAAGTTTCAGGACTAAACACATTTTGGTTCTGTTAGCTTGTCATTCCTTTAAACCCACAGCAGCAAAATGTTTTTTTGTATAGGGGTGACTGAAATGGTACACAATATTTTAAACGGGGTCTTTGTAGTGCGCAATGCGCTTTCTTGTCCACATTCTAGGCATTTAACTTGCTTTTGTCTGGAGGATATAAAGGATGTGTCAAAGTGAATGCCTACATGTCTCTCACAAGCAGCTCAAGCTCAGTGTTTCCCATCTTACATCTGTAGTTTGTTTCTCCTCAGCCTGCAGCACGTTGTCGATTTCTGCCTTAGTGAGCACCTGAGTGAAATATGCATTTAGTGCATCAGCCTTTTTCAGCTTTCATCATATAACATTTTCCCATTATCTCTGAGACACTACTTACTTCATCCATTACTTCTCTTTTGATGTTGTGCTACTGAGAAAAACTCATTATTTATTTTAGACTCTGTTTCAGTATCCCTTTCTATGTGTCTCACAGTCTTCTTTATTCCCCATGCTTGACACTTATTACATTTCTTTTCTTTAACTGGATGCTCTTCTGTTTCGAACGCTGGTATGTTTTCAGAATTGGTTTATTAGACCTTGGGGACTCTGCTTTTCTAGCCTTTGATTTCATTCTTGGGAGAAGTGTGTTCTGTGCTTCAGGTGAACTCTCTTCAGAGTCTTTCCTTCCGTCCTGTGCCGATTCCAGACCTGACTTGTCCCACATTCTACTTCTCCTGAGCTGTATCTTGTTCCTGCAGTCTGCCTTTTTTTAAAAACTGTACT
The DNA here is from genome assembly GCF_059453375.1 of Lepisosteus platostomus. Lineage (NCBI taxonomy): Eukaryota > Metazoa > Chordata > Actinopteri > Semionotiformes > Lepisosteidae > Lepisosteus > Lepisosteus platostomus. Next base: position 35,334,092 of record NC_142624.1, read on the forward strand.
CCTTCGTCTCGGACTCACCTGCACGGTTTCAAAGCGCGACAAGTCATGACCACCATAATCCCAAATGGGGTAAAGGGGGGCGCTCTCTCACCTCGGGTCTCCTCTCTCTATCCTGATGAGTTGAGAAGACGGGGTCGATACACTCACCGCCTCTTGTGGGTGCTCTGACAGACTGAGCGTGGAGGCTGTCTTTAGCCATGTCTGTTTCAGCCTTGAACACTGACGTTCCTATTGGTTTTTTCCAGGCTGTGTGAGGAAAGCTGAAGTCACCCATGATGACGTGTTGCTTTGCACAAATATTTCCAAACTCATTCTAAAAAATGTAATCTTAACTAATGTCTGGATTTGGTGGTCTGTAGCACACTAGCATACCAACGGCTATGTCTTTTGAATGTTTTTATCAGAAGTCTGACCCATAAAGGTCTGGGGACGTGATTCACCCACTGTCTCCGTACCTGACTGCTGTTTTCACTGCACAGTGATTCGACTCACACTGTCTCTTTGGAAACCTGTGTGTCCGCTACTGTTGTGTTTGTCGCCATCGTTCTCTCGGAGCCACGTTTCAGCCATGAGGTTGCTTCTGTCTCTTGTATTCTGTTCCCTAAAACTCTTTACGCTCGTGAGCTGAATGGGAACAATAGAAGCTGGGGAGAGAGACAGTCCAATATTGTGGAATATCGAGCGACAGTCAGCCCCCAACCCCCTTATTATGCTCACCCCGATAACTGGGTCACTGACCCACTTTCAGGTTCACCATCATCATGGAGGTGCTCTGCACCTGCCGGAAGAGGCTGAGTGTGGTGGGAACGGTGCAGCATCGGGGAGGGCTGGGGTGCTCCAGAGTGTCTGTATGTGTCTGAAGTGCTTGTAATGTGATAGCATGAGCAGAGAGCTGGGGAGAAGCTGAGCCTCATTCACCTCCCTCCCATCCCCCTGCGCTGTGGGCCGAGCAAGGCTGGGGGAGGGGGCTGCTGTCCCAGGACACAGCCAGGAGTCTGCAGAGGGGCCATCGGCAACAGGACAACCTTAGGAAGTTTAGCCATGTAAATTGGCAGGGATATGTTGTCCTTTTATTGCAGATTCCTAGAGTCTGCAGGGGAATCATGATATCTTCAAACAAACTCAGCTCAGTGTTTCCACAATCTTAGCTATTTCCCTAATATTTTACAGCAGAGGGTTACCTGCTGCCTCAGCTCCTCTACTATCAAACTCATTGGCTGATGCTTGTATCCAAAGATGTTTCCATTGCCTACCCATTCAAACATCCAGCCATTTTACTGAAGCAGTCTTGCCCAAGTTTACAGCAGTTCCTCACCTGGGATTTAAGTTCACAACCCTCCACACATGAGAGGCCAGAGACGAGCCCTCCACCCACTGCTGTCTGTGACTGTGCTGCCTCTCCCCCTGTCCCACGCACATACCTGAGAGCTGTCTGTGTTTGTAGGATGAAGAACAAGCTGTGGTACTTCGAGTTCGGCACGACGGAGACCATCTCTGCCACCTGCAAGAAGCTGAACGAGAGCCTGGAGGTGGAGGTGAGGCCAGCTGGGTTCCCCTGCCTCTCTGACTCTGTGTCTCTCTGAGTCTCCTGTTCGCCTGTCCCTGCGCCTTCCTCCACCAGTCACTGGCAGTAGCAGGCTACTCGGACACTATGTCTTTGACACAGGCTTTAACACACAGCGCCTGGTACCCACACAATGCCACTAGAGATCCAGCCGTGTTTGTCAGACAGCCCTGGATCTGCAAAAAAAAATGTTTTCTTTCTTGTTTGTTCTTCCTCTGTTTTACAGAGCTGAACTATCCCTGGTAGGCAGCATCTCTAAAGTAATTCACTCAATAGCATTCCAGCTGAATGAAGAAATAAACCAGCAACCTAACACAAGAAGTAAAATAAGTTAATCTAATTATTCTACTCTCTCATTCTACACTCAAATGTTATTTAACCTGCCAAAGCCCAGGAAAGGGCATCTGACATTTCTGCAGATCTAAACAGCATCTGGGTGGGGACAGACCACACACTAGCACAGTGGATCTCAGTCTGGTCCTGGGGACTTTGTGTTTGATCCAGTCCAGGTCTTTACCACAGACGACATGATTTCAGCTTTCCTCTCTTAAAAGGTTGAACGGTATCTGTGATGGCTTCCAGCCCTGTACCAAAGTGTGAATTTCAGAACGGCCCTCATTCCTGTCTGTGAGCTGCAATGTGATCAATTGGACATAAACAGAAGGAAAAGCACTCACTGTGAGAGCATTGACACATTATCATCCCCATCCGTGTCTGTTCATCATAAACTGGCCACCAGATAAGAGTTTTAGTATTAAATAAGGGAGCAAATTTGTTATCAGCAAGTTGAGGAAAGACTACATAAGCTGTTGAAAATACTGTGGTCAGGGTGGTGCTTATAAGAGAGTCAAGCTCAGGTTTTTGAAACTTCCACGTTGTCTTTTATTCTATTTTAACCTTCTCTTGACCCTCTCTTTCTCCTTTCTCCTCCCTCTTTTTTCCTGTCAATTTCCTTCCCTCGTTCTCTCCCCTCACCTCTCTTTCTCCACTCTCTCGTTGCCCTCGTCCCCTGCTCTCTGTCCACAGTGTGACGGCATTATCCTGGACCTCAGCAGCACGTCTCTGGAGGGCATCGCTGTCCTCAACATTCCCAGCATGCACGGCGGCTCCAACTTGTGGGGCGAAACCAAAAAGAGGCGGAACTACAACCGCATGAGCAAGAAGGTGCCAGAGAGGGCGCCAGTGAGCACTGTCACAGATGCCAAGGAGCTCAAATTCTGCGTGCAGGGTGAGTATGTGCATGCGTTCCTGTAGCTGATGTGTGAAGTGTAAATGGGGAGCCATCCTGGCTTGTGGAAAGGCCTACAGCTTCACAAAGTTTAAAAGAACTGCATCCGGAAAAAGAAGGCTTAAGAATGGATTTCCTTGAATCTCAATGTGGGAGAGTGGTTAGGGGCTCCAAACTCTGGGCTCCGCAGTGCTGTAGGTTCAAATCCCAGGTCACTTCACACTGTATCCGTGCGTGTCAGCAAGGTTGTTCGCTGAGACTACTACGGTAAATGGTCTCCAAGAAAATATGTTTGAAATTGATTGTCAGGCAAAATAAAGGAAAACAGTAAAGGGTTTAAAAAAATGAGAAGTAAGTAAGTGAGAGATGATGCAGGGTATGTGTATCATGTTATCAGACCACATCAAGGCTAATGACTCATTAGGATTCTTCAAAACAGCCCGAGCCCCTAGCTGTGATGGGATCGATTAGCAGCTTGCAGGAGTGGCGATGGTGATGTCAACTCAGGCTCGATCCCGATGTCAGCCGGCAGTTCTGCTTTATTTGTGAGTGCTGGTCCGACAGCTTGGCAGTAAGAGTTGCTGGGAGTGGGAGCTTTACCTGAGTCGGTATCTCCCCAGCTGCTGCCTACTGACGGGACCCCCCGGGAGTAAATGCCCAAGACACGTGCCACTAACATTCCCTTATAAACGGCTCCACTTTACCAGGAAGGCTATCAAGGTCAATCACAAATAGCTGGGCCATGTCTGAGCTGAAGCCTTCTGTGAATTCTGGATTGCAGAGAATGGTAGGATGGTGCTGGGGGGTAGGTTTACGGATGTGAGAGGGTAAATCTGGGGACAGTAGGGCTTGAACCAGTTCCCACAGGACAGGACAGCCAATGTCACCCCAGCACACACACACACACACACTTTTCTGGCTGACAGATCCTCTCTCCCGGGCTCCTGCCTGAACAGTATAGAGCAGAGAGTGATAGGAGGGTTTTTAGGAGACGGCCCGTCCGAACCCCAAGTTCCCCTCACCCCTGCTCCTCCCCCTCACCGGAGACCGCCGCGCGGCCCTGTTTCCGTTAACTGCTCCTGTCTCCTCTCGCTCTTTCTCTCTCTCCTCCTTCTCCTGTTTCTGTCCCTTACCTTGACACCTTTCTCTGCACAGCCCCCACCTCCTCCCACCCCCATGTCCCTCTCTCCTTTCTCTTCAAACTGCAGGCGTAAACTCAGCTGAGTTTGTTTCCATGGAGACTCCAGGGTCCTACTGAACTAGGGAGGGAGGGAGAGAGAGAGACGGACCGCTGCCAGTTCTGACTCATATCGCTAATCTTTCCCTCCCCTCAGGCGTTGCTGCAGAACTGACCTGCAATAGGCCAGAGGGCCTAGATGCCCATTTCTGTGCACGTGTTTCCAGTGTAATCCAGACATCAATCAGTCGTACAAGCATGCAGTCGATGTTTTATAGAGACGTCTTGCCACAGTGGCAAAGAGAGTTGTGTTGCCACAGAACACTCCTTCAGTGCAGAGGGGTATGAATGACTGAAGAGCAGAGTGGCGAGCACCCCTGGGGGACTGTAATGAGAGTCAACCCCCTCCACACTCCACACGGCTGTACCTGTTCACCTCCCTGCACTACTCACTACACTGCTTGGTCAACTACACCACCCAGTCCACTCAGGGCTGTGGAATCTCTCTGGTTCCCATCCACTCAGGGCTGTGGAATCTCTCTGGTGCCCATCCACTCAGGGCTGTCCCTCCCTCTGGTACCCATCCACTCAGGGCTGTGGCCTCGGGTCTCTTGTCTCTAGTCTCTTCTCCCGGTTCTTCCCTGGTCCATTAAACTAGGTAAGAGCCAGGTCACTGTTCCTCTGCAGAGTAAGATTTTTGCAATGATGTCACTTGGAACGAGCAGGCTGACTCAGCGCTGATTCAGCACAGCCAACTGTTTCAGTAGTAGCAGATCCAAAAAACACAAGTGGCCACTTTACTGGTGATCAGCTAAGCTTGGATTGTCATCTTTCATCTTCAAGACCTCTGCTGTTGCCCCTCTTCCTCCATGGCATTCTTTGGGCGTGCTGCTTGCATGTTTGGCATTTATTTTCATTTTTAAATTAGCAGCAAATCTGCCAAAACTCTCTACCAGAAATATTCAGAGATCATATTCCACTGTCAGGGTTAACAATGGCACCTAGATGCTGGATTCAAATTTTGATCATTATCATATGATAATGTGTAACATTACATGTAACAGGTTGTGGGTTCGAGTCCCTGCTACAGACAGTGCTGTTGGATCTTGTTCAGTGGACTTTACCCCAGCTGCTCCAGTCCTCCCAGCTGTTTGAATGGGGACCAGCACCGCTGGGGAAGACTCTGTGATGGACTGGTGTCCAGGCCATGAGTGGAGTCATGTGCTTACAGATCGCTTCACACCTAGAAGACAGGATGAGCTCTGGCCCAATGAGCTGTTGCCGGTGACTCTAATGCAATTACTTACCTACCTATAGTCTATGTATAAGAAGGTTCTTACTGTCTGAATATTCTGCGTTGGCATAACTAACACCGTGTCAAATATAGAGTAACACATTCTGAACCCTGTGAAAAAGAAACAAAGCCTTCCAAATGGTGCCGTTATGTGCTTGTGCTTGTGTGTAGAACGTGATAAGTGAAAAACACACACACACCACGTGGTTCTGTGCTCCATCCGGCCTGTGTGTGTGTGTGTGCGAGGGGATCTGAAGAGCTGAGGGAGCTCTGTGAGGCCCGCTCCAGTCTAACGCTGCCTCTCTCCCAGGGGAAGAGGCGTTTATTTCATTAGCTCTTCTCTGTAATCCCTTTCGGAAACCCAGATTGCTGGGAAGGGCATCTCTGATTTCACTGTTGGGTGGGGAGGGGGGGGGAGAAAGAGAGAGACAGAGAGAAGGGTTAAGATCATGCAGTCCACACAGAAAACTGTGCAAACCTTAGGCAAAGCACAGTCATTTCTTCAAAAAACAGGATCCTGATCATTTATTAAAAACAAATGCCTTTATTTTCCTGGAATCCTTAAAAAAAACAAAACCTGGGGCTTGCTCTTTAAAGAGCATGGCTGTGAGCATGAGTTGTTTTTATCTGTCATGGTTACCATGATCGTGCACATCTCCTGCTGCAGTTATTAAGATCAAACACTTTGTTCCAGTTGCTATTGTTAGACAGACCAAACACAGAGCTCTACGTCCTACATTCGCTCACTGACTGTAAGTGGGCTGAAATAGATAGCTGTGTAAAAACCATTTATAACGAAAACTACTTGTCTGGACCTTTTAAAAGCAGTGTTCTTTCAGTCACTTTCACAGTCGTTCATCAGAATGGGCTCTAGAGCACTATCAGATATCAGATGTCATGTAGAGGAAGTCATGGCAGGATTCTGCCAAGGTCTGATCTGTTGGAGCGTCATTTGGCAGTGTAAGAATGTGCATTCTGTTACCTAATGCAGGTTTTCTACCCCAAAAAAACCCATAAGGAGCCAAAGTGCGAGTTTGGTTTTGCCAGGGAATCTACGTCAAAAATCAAAGCAGCCGAAAACGAAGATCTCTAGCTCTAGAGATCATTGCAGGATGTCGCCACTACAGCTCCTCCCAGCCCTCCCTGGCCTTCTCCTTCCTCTCCCTCATCTTCTAAGAAAGTAGCAGAGCAGCAGAGCTGCCCGCTTGGCCAGCGCCCAAACTATCTGCCTTTCTGTGAAAAGCCTTGGTAATAATTAAACTGCCCTCTGACAATAGATTTGCGTCACATAAAGACACTGTGGTTCTATTTCAGGCTGGGGGCCTTGTGAGCGTGGGGCTGTGGATTATGTGAGAGATCACATCTTTATTGTTTAATCCCTGCAGAAACCTAACTGGGACAAATGCAGTGGCAAAATGCGCCCCACAAAAGGAAGAGAGGTGCACAGTAAGACCGTATATGAAAAGCATACACCGCCGATATGCTTTCTCTGAAATGCAATCCTCTGCCCACAGAAAGCTTTATCAATTCAACCCTATCCACACCTCACAGTTCTCCCCTTGTTGTGATCAAATTGATTTAGACATCAATCCGCCCTGTTCCTGTGTCAAACTACAGTGTTGCCGCTGTAGGGACAGGCCTCATGTTAGTGAGTATCAGGGGTGACGCGGAGCCTGTCAGGCGTGACGGTGTGGAGAGTGTTGTATAAGCACTCTCGAAGCAGGACTAGTGCCAGGGCGGTGGTGTGTCGGCCTCCTGTCTCTCTGGCACAGGACGAAAGTGAAGGAGACTGAGACTGAGCTTTTTCGCAGTGTTTTGGATTTTTAAAAACATGCAAGAAATGGAAAAAGAAGCTGTAATGTATGAAGGTTTTCTGGTACAATTCTTGCTACAATTACTCCTACAAAATTTACTGTGTTTTCACTGAGCTTTATTGCCCTAAACTATGACAACGCTATGATGAGCCGTAGTAATGAAGGTTTTGGGTTCCGCGACACTGAGCTTCCACATTTGCCCTAGCAGATTGTGATATTGCCATTCCTCCGGGCAGTGAGGAGCTGTGAGCGCAGGAAGATTGCTGCCTCCTATAGACAGGGCAGAATGACTCTGCACCATGAAGACTTACAAGGCTAATCTCTCATGAGGGGGCATGTTACAGGTTAATCTTTCATGACTGGGACAGGGTCTCTTCTCGTTGGTGCTCCAGAGATAGGAGAAGTAGGATGAGTCTCCAGTGAGCGCTCAAAATCCGTGAGCTGCTTGACAGCCCCCCCCCTGAAGGGGGCGCTCTACCTTTGGGCTTCCTCCCATCTTAGCCTTCCTTAACTCCTCCCGCTCAGCCCCTCCAGGCTCCTGTGCTTCCTCATTAATACCTCTGCACAACTGCTTTAGCACAACTAAGGCTCCATTCGGAATTGTGTCCGAGAGGAGGCTTAAAGTGAAAGTTACTGACTTAAAAGACATTGCCTTTACATAGAAATAGGCACACCAGGTAAGCATCAGGTTGTACAGTCCACAGGTGTGCTACAGAGAAATCTCCTCCCGCTCGCTAGTGCCCAGTGTACCCTGTGCTCTGTCGGCAGTGCCCAGCGGACAAGTGTGCCCACTCCACTTCCCAGTACAATCTCCTGTTACAGACCCTCGCCCTCCCTGACCAGGCAAATAAACCCTTACGAACAGGACCACCGCAGAGCAGGTCTCGGCCTCGTTTTCTGGTTTCAGCAGGTTTACTGCCTGAAGCACAGTGGGATAAAGCAGCCATTGCGAAGCTCTGTGATCAGTGCCAGAAAGTGTCCTGGTAGGATTATGTAAGAAACGGTTTAGAGTCTATTAATAGTCCTGCTTAAGTGAGACAAACTGCGCGGCACAGCGAACTGATTGAGAACCGGGGAGTGTTTCCAAAAGTGAGAGCTGTCTTAGTCATGGCAGCCATCAGAGTATCAGCAGCACTGGAAGAGAAAAGACAAACTACAGCTATTTATATGACAGCGCTGGGGGAGAGAGGGGGGTCTCTCAAAGAAGTGAGGCTGAGACGCAGTCTTGAGTCTTGAGACGAGCGCTCTAGAGACAGTGTAGATGTGCTCATCTGCAGTGATGTGTCCGTTTCATCAATCATGTTATTTTTATCCACCTTTTGCTAATACCTGTGTATTTCTTGTGCATCAGCTCGTTCCTTTGTTCCCCTTCACGGGTTTTAAAACACTTGGGCATGGTGGCCCATCGCTGCTGAGAGCTTGGGTCTGGATCTCAGCCTCTGATGCGCGTGAAGCCAGCCCAAGACCACTCCCAGGAGCTTTTCACTGGCTCCCCTGTGGCTTCAGCTTGGCTTGATTCTAAAGAAGTCACCTTGAGGTGCCTGTCAGCCTGTCTGCTTGTACACTGTAGGATAGGGGTGCGGATTAGTGCTGCACACATTGCCGTCAGGAACTGTGGGAGCACCTCACTGATCTGCAGACAGCCCTCATTACCCGCCTGCATACATCATCCTAGTGGGGCTTCGTTCCAGTCACAAATGCCAACAGGGAAGTTTTCAGCCCAAGACCCGAAGAAATGAAAACGGACTCGGATGAGCGCGTGCACAGCTTCACAGTCAGCTCTATGTGGGATGATTGTGTGTATATGTTTACTAGCAGGGTATATACCCAGTGTGCACTGGCCCTAAAGCAACCACGTTGAGCTCCGCGATTCCAGAATGTTTTCCAATCTGCCTTTCGGATTGAACAGCGCTGACAGAATGTGTGAAGAGGCACTAGTCCTAATGGGCTGTTTACAGCGAGACACCCATTTTGACTTCTGATGGACTGGGATGTGGTGTGTGGCAGAAGCCTGACACCCACAAACAGACAGCCCGACTCCCTGTTATAGTCTCCCCTTTCTTTCAGGAACAGATCGCAAGCAGTATTGTCAAAAAATGAGACAAAACATCTAAAATTGAACCGGTCTTGCCCCATGCACTTTGCTAGTGGAATGTTGAAATGCCATTTTATCAGGAATTCAATGTGATAATTAGCTGTGTTTTATGATTAATTATCACAGGAAAAAACACTTTTAATCAACAAGGCAAGCTGAGCTGTGGAGGCGTGCAGCTGCTGTAGCACAGTGTGGATTACTGCAGAACTTGCTAGCTAGCTTGCAGGCAGGGCTGGCTGATTGAACATGCATATTTTAATGTGCTCTATTAGACAGAATATGGGTCATACATTCAAATAAATAGCTTTGTTGTGCAAAAAGTGACAGCACATTTTAATAGCTGGGAAGTGATGGATTTTAATCTCCTGCAACTTGAAAACACTTCAAAAATATACCTATTTATGGAGATGGTAATGTTGCTGACTATGCAGTCAGCTTTAGTTTTCGCTGCCATGAACTGATTGTGTCTGTGAATGTGTAAGTAAGAGATTGTACTGGAATGCATTTGGAGGGATAATGGTGTTATGTATCTAATGAGCTCTCCAAACCTTCTCTGTCAGGGTATAGTTAGAGACGTAGCACTGAAACAGCTCTTATGAAGGGAGTTAATGATTTGATGATGGCGTCTGACTCTGGGCCAATTAATTTTCTTCTACTTCTGGATATAAGTGCAGCTTTTGATATTGTCAGTATCAACTTACTATTCGATCACTTGGAAAAATACCTAGGGATATCTATTTTGGTTGGTTTGGCTCCTATATGGCTGCCAGGAGTTGATTTTGAGTTTCTTGGCTGTTTTCAATCAGATATTGTCCCACTTTCTCAGGGGGTTCCACAGGGATCTATACTGGGACCTTCACTATTTAATATGTAGATGTTGCCTCTTGGTCAGATTTTTCACCATCAAGGACTTGGGTGTCACTACTGTGATTGTCACGACTATAGTCCCCCCTCCTTAAGGGTGCTCCAGCCCTTTCACTAAAGACTTCATTCTCTGCACCTGTTTCCCATTCCCTGCCCACCTTAAAAGCCAGGCGCTGACGCTCTTCCGGGCTCTTCATCTGATTTCCATATCGTGCGAGTCCGGGACCAGGAAGCGCCTGGTCCCATTAAGGTTTTAACCTCCGTTCCCGTTCCTGTTCCCCGTCCGCCGGTTCCGACCCGGCCTTCGTGGTTTTTAATTCCGAGTTCTGATGGATCTCCTGGTTTTGGACTTACCTTCGTGTTTTGGATACTCTATGGATTATTCTTTGGGATTGTTCGCCTCGGCCACACCTCCCCCGTGCACCAGCGCACCTTGGACACACCCCCCTGTCTTCAGCCCTGTTTTCCTGCATGACGTTTCCCCAGTGTTTCCCCACTCCGTCGGACTGTGTCGTCCGCATAGGGTCCGGAAAGAACTGTTCGTTACAGTGATGATGACATCTAAAGATGTATTTGCTTCTACAGTTTCTGCACTTCACAGGTGTCTGGCTGATATCCAGATATGGAAGCAACAGAACTTTCTAAAGATAAACTGTGACTGAGGTTAGGCTCACAGGCTTCCAGTGTCAGCAGCACTGATGACTTCAGTGCTGCTGTTGATGGAGGTGAAGTCAAAACCTTGATTGGAAGTTTTAAACCTCTTTAGACCATGTGTCGTCTTTTGAGGTTTGTGTTGAGAACATCACATGGATAGCTTTCTCCTACCTCTGTAGCACGGCTCAGATAAGACCCTGGCACTGTCTGGCTATTGCTGAAAAACTGCTACATGTCTTTATTTCATGAACATTAGACACTTTAACATCTTCCTTCCTGTGGTATCACCTGTACATTTCTAAATAGGTTCTTCAGTATGTCCAGAGTTCTGTGGCCCTCATGCTGACTGATATTAATCTGCACCAGCACCAAAATCCCATCCTCTGTAAATTGTACAGGCTGCCTGTGAGTGGACTTTACAGTTGTCCTGCTCACATAGGAGACATAGTAACTGTCTAGCATCTGACTATTTTAAGGGCTTATTACATGAGTATAGCCCAGTGCTTAATCTGAGATGTGCTGACTCGGGTTCTTAGTCTGCTGTAGACCAGACTGCACACACTGGGAGACAGAGCCTTGCTGTGTGCAGGACCGTGTCTGTGGAGCTCACTGCCCAAATCCAATAGACACTCTGCAACTGTGAACACTTTCGAAACTCACTGAAAGACCTCTCTTTTTCAATAAAGCCTTTAATGTGGAACTTAGTCTTTCTCATGACTTCACTATGTCTATTTTCCTATTGTACAGTCCTTTGGGTTTCTTGAAAAGCGCTCACCGACGATATTGTATCATCATTATTACTGGCCAAAGCCTGTTTGGGTAGACAGTTTTCCAGTGCCCTGTGTGCCTCTTTCTCCCTCTTTCTCTTTCTTCTTACCTGTTACCTTAGCAGCTATCCCTTAGCTTCAAACCTTTCTCTGCTGACATCCCTGCCCCTCCTCTCTCTCTGTCTAAGTGCTCCAACCCCTCCTCTCCTCTCTCTCCCTCCAGCAGTTGCTGTCCCTCCTCTCCTCCTCTCCTGCTCCTCTCCCCTGCCCTCCCGTCTCACTGTTTCCATGCCGTCTCTCACGGGTCCTCCCTGCTCTTCCCAGCACCCCTCTGTACCTCTCTCACACTTCTCTGTATCGCTCTGTCGCCGTTTCTCCCCTTTGTTCTGCGCTCACACTGTTCCTGCACTTCTCGTTGCAAAAGTGAAAACCGCTCCCGTCGGTAGAGACGTCACCAAAACGTGATTTGGGTTTTCCTTTGCAGACCTGAGTGACCAGCTGCTGGAGGTGGTGGGTCTGGAGGGCGCAATCGAGATGGGCCAGATCTACACGGGGCTGAAGAGCGCGGGCCGGCGGCTAGCCCAGTGCGCCAGCGTCACGATAAGGTCAGCAGCGCGGTCGCCACCCCAGCCGACACCCCTCACGCTGGCCGGGGAGCAGCTCTTCTGGAAGTGCACTGGGACACAAGTCAGCACTCTGTGTTCAGGGAAAGACCTCACTCAGTGCAACTCCAGTCAGCTGGAAGACATTTTAAAAAACATTTCTTTCTATATCCTATTCACTACACACAATCAGAGGTGTATGTGTGCACCCCCTGGCCAACGTATGACGAACCCCAGTCAAATACTGTGACGGGCCTCTGTGGACAGGCTGTGGCCTGTGTTCCCATGGGTTTTATAATTAAGCCCAATACTCCGTGGGGAAATATTTGCAACCCTAGGATGGCCTTTAGATGACATTGTGAAAAGGCCGTTTTGTGTGTGATGAAGCTGCTAGCTTCCCTGGTCCCACCAGTGTTCAGCAGGGGAGAGATGTTCTCTGGAAGTCAGTGGGAGACTGTGTTGACCACAGTGGCGTCCAGTGAGTGGACACAAGTCTCTTCATTTCCTCTAAACGTCAGGGTGTGTTTGGGGAGAAGCCTCAGAGCCGGACCCCGCCCACTGTTCAGCCGCAGATGTTGGTGCTGTAATCTGGGTCATGTTTTTCACTGGGGTTTTGTGCTCGACCTGTTCGACAAAAGTCTGACTTCCTCTGTGCTGTTTGGCCTCGTTAGATGCACTGGTTGGATGCTGTACTCCAAAAAGTCTGTGTGTGTGTGTGTGCGTGGTTTGATTTTAAAGTTATAATATCTTGAATTTTTGTTGCTAAATTAAATTGCAAAATTTCAAAAAGTTCCCTGTTTGAAGAAACCAATTTTTCTTTCTGTGATTTGAAGTTGTTATTTTTATAAAACCGGATAGAACAAACCATTTCAAACCCTGTTCCCTATCAGCCGTGCCCCCCCCAGCGAGGAACTAAACTAATATCAGATGGCTACAACAGAAGAACATTAAGGGGCTGATTAATTGCCCCCACCTTGCTGTTCCTGGGCATCATGGGTCTGAGCCATAGAGAGATGCAGATAAATCAGATCCCAACACTTCAGGAGCAAGTGGTGCCAGGAGAGGGAGTGCAGACATTCCCAGCACAGCACCAGCTTTATTTTAGCTGCAGTGAGACCAGCCAGACATCATTTCATATCCTCCGAGAGCTGAGGAGCTGAGGAGTGTAACTTGTTTTGTTCTGGGGTTCTGGGAAACATGTGCCATCTGCACTGGCCTTACAGACACAGGTAGCCAGACGACAGAGTGCTGGATGTGTCATCTTAAACGTTTTGGCAGATTAATAAGATGCGAACTCAAACAGAGACAGGAAAACATACATGTTCAGTAATAAAAAGGACTAAGGAATACCCACCTAACAAACACAGGCCCGCATACGGGACATGCAGGATGTATGTACTGCAGGACAGTGCTCAGAACAGAAGGTATCAGTGTTACAAGTGATACAGCTGCCACTGTCTTTATTAACTGTATACAAAACACTGGGGGGAAAATTGCTGCACCTGTGCATTTTTTGCAATTTTATGTAGCCAATGTGAAATACTTTAAAAAAAAGCATACAGTAAATTTTCATCTTGAAATGGGGAAAAGAGACCAGCAATAAATAAGTTGACAGCAACGTCTCGGTTTTGATATATGGGTCTTCATAATAATCGGTATTTCAAATGGTGTCTTTCGTGAGCTATGAGTTCAGTAAAAGGGCGGCATGGTTCTGAGCTCCTGGACCTTCTGTTCCCTGACAGGACGTCCCGACTGATGCCCATGCAGATCGATGGAGAGCCCTGGATGCAGCCCCCCTGCACGGTGAGCGATGACTGAGCCCCCCCCTTCTCTCTACACATGATACGTGTTCACGTAACACCTAGAAAACTCTCTCCTGTTATGCCCCCAAGCTCTGGAACTCTCTCCCCAAGGATACCAGAGAGTCACCTTCTCTAAACTCCTTCAGATCCAGACTCAGAACCCTCTTCTTCAGAAGACCCTTTACTTAACTGGTTCCATTCTTCACCCCTCTGCTTTTCTTAGTACCACCATCCATGTCTCCTCTGTGTATTGGAATTGTGTTTTATCTTGTGTATTCTTCTTATTTATTGTTGTTGTCGTCCTGTAAAGCGCTTTGAGAAGCCACCTTTAAAGGCGCTGTATAAAATAAAGTGTATTATTATTATAAAACAGTTATATCGGTCCGTGGCAGAAAGAAAATGATTATTTCCGCCTTTGAAAGAAATCTCTGTCTTGTGCAAGTGCCTCATTTCAGCACTGTGGAGCCACAGAGCTGTGAGCAGTGGAGCAGCGTCCACGAACAGAGGGACCGAAACAGATTTGATCGCTCCATTAGATACAGCCCTGGCTGCTGCATCCCAGCCAGGAGCCATTTCTAAGTCCCTGCTTTCCTCCTCAGATCAAGATCACGCACAAGAACCAGGTGCCGATGTTGCTGGGACCACCCCAGAAAACCCCCTTCTTCTTCTTCAAGAGGAGGAACAGGAGCCGGGACTAGTGGGGAGAAGAGGACATCGCTCGGCCGCCCCCCCCCCCCGCCAAGTCACTGGGGAGGTCAAGGTGGAGGCTGGAGGAGGGGAGGGGGTGGTTGGGGAAAGAAGGAAATTGCTGCAGCAGAGGCGGAACCATTTTGGGGGACAGACGAGCACCCCCCCCCCATGCCAACCTCCAGAGTATCAAAGCTGCCCCATTGCCAGACACACGATGGAGACTGCTCTCACCAGCCACCCCTGATCCCCACACACATGAAGGAGACGACACCGGTGGATTCCCGGTGGATTCCTGGTGTCCCAGGCCCTCAGGCCCCCCCGGTTTGCCACACCTCTGATGGCACTCAAACCCGCCCCCTCACCTCCCAGCCAAACCCCATCAGCTGGGTGACGCCACGTGCGTGCTCTCTCCCCGTCCTCTGTGCCAAACGGAAACCCGCGAAGGCACCTCGAGCGTGCGTCCTCCAGTCCGGCTGGGGTAAATGTGTCCGGATTGGACTCGCAACTGATTTTGCCCCGGTCTGATCCGCTGTCGGAGTGGAACCCGGAGATCCCACTGGGCACAGCATCAGGGTGGGGGGGAGCTGGAGCGCCAGAGGTGTTGGGGCAGAGCATCGGGAGGAGAGACAGGGGAGAGAAAGAGCGAGTGAGGGAGAGATCTGCTCTCGCCGATGCCATTCTGGCGCAGGGAGGGGTGTGAGTGGAGGGCTGGTCTGACCAGTCTAACGAGACAGGGTAACAAGCTTGCCTTTTTGAAGAAACAATAAATAATGAATCAGTAGATGCTTTGTATTTATTCCCGTCCCTCTCCAGAGCCCTTGTAAACTCCAGAACCAAAACACAGCAGGAAGAAAAACAAACATCAATTATTTAATGTGGGGGGGTGGGGGGAGAGGGGGAGACAGACAGCCGCATGCAAGTAGGTTTCATTAAAATATTTGTTTATATAATCAGTTGCCTGTCTGATGTTAACCCATTGTGGGTCACGCTGAGAATAGTCTAAAGTAACACCTGTTACTTACTCCTGCTCTCAGATTCCCCTCTCCTGAGGTCTAGCAAACATCTGGAAGGTTAGTGGCTCACATGCTCTGGATAGAGCACTGTTAATCCCAGTGTACTGACATCTCAAAGTGTCAGAGAATTACCATTTTCCATCATTTGATTTCCTAGTCCAGCTTTTAAAACAGTTATCCAAAGCCCTAGCTACACACAGTCCATCAGTGGACTGGAAAATCTCATTCCCACTTTAAAGTTCTTTTGCTGGAGGAAGACTGAGTGCATATGAAACCGGACAGGCACTGGCCTGTAGTTCTGTCTCCCAAGGATTAACCTGCTTTTTTCTCATGTTCTACTTACACAGAGGATGTTAGCAGGTCTTCCACCCCCACCCCCTCCCCCCAGGTGAAGAGAAACTTAAAACAGCCACAGGATTTAATGAAAGTCTTTCCCTTGAGCTGAACCTCTCTGCAGCGGAGCACAGTGGGAGAACATCCCGCTGCAGATCATTGCCCGAGCTAGACGAAGAGGAGATCGGGGCAGGAAACAGCGAGCCTTGGTGGGCTTGTCAGGATCAGCTGAGGAGACAGGGAGCTGAAGGTGGTGTTATTGTACAACATATCTGACTAAACCTCCGGGCTTGGTCATGCGTAACAACTTGGCTCTTTCGGAAACAGGAATCTGCCCTACGAAATGACCTCAAAATAGGCAGGACCTCAGTCCAACGTCTTTCAGAAGAAGGCCCCTACTGTGGCCGATTACTACAACAGGATCTCAGCTTGGACTGTGTGATCCAGAGCTCGTCTGGTCCAGCTTCGTGTTCAGCTGAGCAGAACGATGACGAATGAAGCGTGCATGTTTTATGCAATTGTTGATGCAGCCGGGACATTCTTCTAACTTCACTACCACACAGAAGACCTACCACACTTTGGAATCAACGGGTATTCACTAACTGTACTGAAGGCACTATCAAGCCTTTCAGAGAAGCCGTGCAACCTCAGATACCATGTGGCTCCAGTGTAGCTCGATCACGCTGGATAAGACAATGTCGCAAGGAGTATTTGTCACTGTGGCGAATGCAGTCACCAGGTGCAGGCACAGGCAGCTGGAAGATCACACAGGAGTCTAAAAAATTACCCACTGTGCAGCTTTTGACCTGCCGAGAGCCACCAGTGAGGAGATATGATATCAGTTTGAAATAATGATCAGTGTTAAAAAAAAGTGCTCAAGATGATCTATGTATGCTGTACAAATGTATACGCCTTGTGTTTGTGAGTACATGTAGCATTAGGTACAATTAGAAGGTACCATGGTCTGAGGAAGCATGGATAGTTCTAGCCTTAGAAAGGAGGGAGCAGAGCTTGCTGAGGTTCTGCAAACCCCTCCTGTTTCCACTGCCAGCCCCTGCCCTCTCTTCCTCTCTCTGCCCTGGCACTCTTCCCCTCCCCTGGGAACCGGTCAGCTCGCTGGGCACCTCAGCTCGACGTCGCGCTGCCCCTCAGCGCCGCCCCCAGCCCCGCGCCCCCGGGAACTCGCTCCTGATTCCTTTGAACCGCACTGAACGGAGAGGACACACAACCTGGGCCGGAGCCGTGGCTCAAGGAGTAGAGTGCATGTTTACAAAGCCTTGAATTTACTGCTAATTAACAAGATAACGATAATCAGCATCGTCTAGTCATACCACAGCATGCCTGCCCTGCACGGGCCGTGATGAATCTGCAGACCACCC
Source organism: Lepisosteus platostomus (assembly GCF_059453375.1). Lineage (NCBI taxonomy): Eukaryota > Metazoa > Chordata > Actinopteri > Semionotiformes > Lepisosteidae > Lepisosteus > Lepisosteus platostomus. Next base: position 35,351,368 of record NC_142624.1, read on the forward strand.
TAGTCACTGAATCCCAAGTGCGGCATGAATACCACTCCTGTTTTAAACGAGTAGATCCCCCCCGGATGGGTATACAATTATGCAACTTATAACTCCTGCATTGTGATTTATTTATTGATGGATTTATTTATTGCTCTTTCACCCTTTTTATGTTAGGTTGTAGCTTGGCATTTGAGGACCTGCAATTTGACTCCCAGCAGCATGCGGATCAGTGCACGTTCAGCCCACTGTAGACAGCAGCACTGGAAACAGAGCCCGGTTCTGTGCAGGACTCTTGTGAGACGGGGGGGCTGACGCAGCACAGGGAAAGGGCTCCACGCCCCTTTGAGCCCCCTCACCATGTGGGACCGCTCAGCCATCGTGTGCCTGTGCGTTCCCCCGGCTCCTGCCAGCGTCCCTGTTCGCGCTGTGGTCGTCACCGTCGTTGTTGTGAATTATCAATAGCCTTAAGACTCCAGCCCTGCCTGGAGACAACAGAACACGTGCAATACAATCCACTGAACGTTCAACCAAAAAACAACACGAGAGCAGGTGCACAAGCCAGCCCTCGGAGTCACGTCGGGCCGCACTGTCAGGGCTGTGGCACTGCCCAGAGGTCCTGCCCCTTTTCTTTCGCAATAAGGCCCAGCTGCCCCGCCCCAGCCACCCCCACCCCACCCCGCTGCCTGAGCAGTTCCGGTATCTGCTCTGGTGTCGGAGCAGGGGAGGCAGGGTCCTGGTGTTCATGTGGAGTCCTGTCTGCGTCACACAGTTCCTCCTGTGCAAACCCTGACACCTGCACCGCGCATCCACAGGGCAGAGGCGGCTACAGGACGTTGACCGCAGTCCTGCCGCTCCGTAGCCTTCAATGACTTGTCATGAGTCCCCTGTCCGCTGCAGGCGTTCTGTAGCCCATCGCCGTTTTCCCGGTTCAGCCCGATGAGGACGTTCTTGACCTCTGCACTAAGAGCTCCTGCAGTGGTGCTAAACTGTGCTGCTTCTGGATTGCCCATGCTCTGACAGAGAGGGGGTGGGAGTGTGGAACAAGCTACTCAGTCATGCTGTTAAACCTGATACCCTGGCTTCCTTTAAGAAACAGCTGGAGGGGATCCTCAGATCAATAATTCACTAACTACCAAACATGCTAGGTGGGCTAGATGGCCTCCTTTCAATTGTACCCACTCTGGTTTCTAGATAGCGACACTAAGGGACCCTTAGAGAGCAAAAACAAACTAGCTGGTCCCAAACACTGACTTGTGCTTTGTTCAGTGCTTGAAATCCAGCCCTTGATACTTTCTTCTAGTTTTGAGCATTTTAAGCCAGGAACACTTCCTGCTCAATTATGCATACTACCGTGCATGACCTCCCTTTGCTGTTTATCACAGGTCTGGCGAACCCCAAAGGCATTCGCTCTCAATTTGCGTTGTTTGTACACTGCTACGATGGGTAACTTGCTCCTAACAGCTCCTGTAAGTGCTCCAGACATGCAGAAGCAGTGCGGTTTACTATCCCACAGTGGTGCAGAAGAATTTCAAGCAAGGGGCGAATGAGACTTTGAAGCAAATTCAGTGATAGGAGGAGTAGCTGGGTCCATATCATTCCTGAATGTAGAATGTAATATTGTACATGTTTGTTAAAACAGCCTCCACCGTTCAGGTAGTGTGGTTTATAGCTGTTTGCCTGTGTTGCAGTCAGGGACAGGGACAGAGGGCAGTTTTCCTCATTGAGTTTTAACAATGCATAGGATCTGCTTAACTCTGTACACCTCTCCTTATGTTAGCTGTTGGCATCCACTTCGTTTTAGAACAAAATAAAAAGACGGATGAACATCACCTCAGGCTCATGTGCTTCTTGTCCTGGTTTGTGTGTTAGTGCCCTGTGGGTTTGTCCACTGGCTTTATTTCTGAAGGTATTGGTGCATACAAGTGTTCCTTTTCTTTCGCTCTGATGACCAGTTAGTAACTCTAAAAACAGTTCACTTGTAAGCCTGAACCGCACAGGCAACTGGTAGATCTATTCCTGCAATTCTATGAATCTCTTTCTCATTCCAAACCATTGACTCCAGTATTGTGGGCTTTCACGAAAAAGATTAACACCCATGGTAATAAGCCAGGTTTTCTGCCGAGCTTGTTTCAATCTGCGATCAATACAGGTCAATGGTGGGGAGGAGCACAAGTGCTGGCTTGTTCTTTGTAACTCCACAGACAGAGAATGTGTCTGTGTAATACACACACACACACTCGGAAAGAAAAGAAACATTACCCTCATCACACCGGTCTTTAGACGTCCCAGACAGCGGCGAATAAAGCTGACATCCACTTGGCCCCCCTCCTGCAAGAAAAGCTCCAACACACCCACACACGTGCCCTGCCCTGCCCCCCACCCTATCTTCTCACACAAAGGAACTGACTCACGGTGTCGCAGAAGAGCGACGGAACTCTGTTTGTCCCAGTGTCTGGAATATCTTCCCCTGCTGTAGGTTCCAGGAGAATCCAAGGGATTTATCCTGCGCTCATAATGACTTATTCATGGATTAATTCATATTTAAAAAGGCAGATGTTGAAAGTCTCCCACTCAGTCTGCCTTCCACCTCACTGCGTATAAAAGCCTTTATTATTTTCATTTACTTTTCAAAGTAAATTAACGCTTACTTTGTAAATTCGTGAATTAATTTTACAAACTATATATTTGTGTGGCATTATATATTGCTTTGCCAGAACAGTCTACAGTTTTCATTAGCTGCTCCTGGGGCACATGCATAAAATAATTCACACTTTAAAGGGTGTGCAAATAGATGTGCGTACTTCTTGACGTGTGTTGCTTCTTGGGATAACAAAAGCACGTTGTGCACTGAAAAGGCCCTGCTTCTCCCCCCACTCATGTGCAGCCCCACTTGGGTGACACACAGCAGCCCCACTGCTCTGTGGGTCAGGAGGAATTGTGAGAGATGATCTGACCAGCTGAATCAAGGGGAAACATTATGGAGGCCATACAAGCCCAGAGTGGAATTTAGCCAGGACACTGAGGTTAGGACCCCTAGCCTTGCAAACAGTAAGAGTATGAGTCCTAAGATTTTCAATAACCATGTAGTCAGGACTTTGGTTTAACTTCTCATCTAAAATGGGAAACCTCCTACGGCACAGTGCCTCCAGTAGTGATTCTGGGGTTTTGGTTTGGAAATTGTGTACCAGAGGGCCGCCTACTGCTCCACTAACACAAACTACAGCAGCAACCTGGTTTTCCCTAGAACTCTCCCACCTCAGTACTGCCTGGGCCCAGTCTAGTCAAGCTCCTGAGATCTGAAGGTGGTAAGGCCTGCTGTGGGACAGGCAACATCTCAGATGTCTGCAGAACATCTGCAAGACTTCAAGGAAAGGCAGTTTTCTCCTGCTCTTAGTCCAGCAGAACATCTGTGGGATCAGCTTGCCACTGTCATCACCTACAGCACACAGCAGCCCATTAACACCCACCAGCTGTTTGCCCCTGCTCAGGAGGAGTGACCAGTTGCCCCCACCTGCTGTCTGCCCAGGACCAGGGTTGTGTTAGTGCTCAGGGGGAAGTTAGCTTATACTAACTTTCATTTCCAAATGAGCTTTTTTTCGTTCTTATTTGATCAGCATTTTTGTTCATATCTCCTTAAAATACGTGATCAAGTCCATAAGACTCGAGTATTGCATTTTTCTTTGTGCCTAGGGTCATTGTATTCTGTACGGAACATATATGCAAGTGTGTGTAAATGTACATTTTTTCTGTCTCTAGAAAACTACAGAACTAGTAAAAGGACTTAAAAACAGTGCAGTGTGGTCTGTAATGAGCAAGTAGTCAGGAGCTCTGTTTAAAGTCCTATCCTGAGGATGACACCTCTTACAGAAGGGGACTCCCAGTCCTCATACTGGGGAATCTGAAATATTGGTCCAGGGGGGAGATCGCCCCCTACTGGTCCAGCAACATCATTTACAACAGCAACCTGTTTTTTTCTTAGAGGTCTCCCATCCCCTGCACTGACCAGGTCCAGCCTTGCTTGGCCAAGGGCAGGGTCTAAGGTGATGTGGAATAACGAAGGTGTAAAAGTAAAAAAAACACTATATTTAAAACCGCCTTTCTGTTGGCCGGCCATTCCGCCCATCTGAAACGCTTGCTAATTTTCCCATCTTTCTTCTGTCTTTCTGCCGCAGGGGCACGCTGGCTGTGCAAATGTCTGCCAGGGCTGCAGGCAGCGCAGCCAGAGTGACAGCCACCCCTTGGAGAAGGCAGGAGTTGGAAGAGAAGGGCTCGGTGGCGGAGGCCTCCGCCGCTGTGTTGATATAATGAGGCAGGAATGATCCTTCAAGGCGCTATTAATAGCCAGCAAGCCAGATCGCGCCTGTCATTAGGAATGCACCTATTGCCTTGCGCACTGCAGGCACTTTCTGAGACAGGTCTGGCAACATTCAGACAGGGGCAATAGGCATTCTGTCTGCAGGAAAATAAGCAATTACGCAGAAATTAGGGGAGAGCTGAGCGTGACCAGGTGAGACACACGGGGTGGGAACGAGGGGACGTGAGGGCAGCGAGAGTGAGAGGGTCGGTGAAGAGAGACAGTCTTCCACGAATCTGAACAAGCCAAAGGAACAGCACAGGCTACACGTTCCCTGAGCTGTGCCAATAACCCCAGGCACTTCCCAACATGCTGGGACTTATTTAAGCAATGTTGCATGTTATCATTCAAAAGCCTTTTGCTGGTGGCCGGGATATTTTTAGAAAACTTACCTAGCAGGGAATATTCAAACGGCTTTGCACAGCCTGCGAAAGCTGCCTCCCACTTTTTCTAAATGTCACACTGACCCAGTCCCCACATCCCACAAGGCACTGCACCGCAGACCTGTGACTGTCGCCGCGGCGCAGGGCAAGCTCAAGGACACTCTCGCTCTCTGGCACAGACACACACACGGTGCTGGAGTCTAAGGGCCCCTGGGTTACGAGCTCATCAGCGTCGCATTTCTGGGGCTGAAAGGAAAAGCAGCACATCTAACCCCACCCCCACCAGCCTAAGTCAGGACGGATGGCCAAATAAACACAGACTGTTCAAAATCATTTTTTGTACCATGAAAGTTTTTCAGTATTTCTGGAGGAGATCGATTGCAGAATGACCAGGGAAGCAGTGTGCCACAGAGGAGCTGTCATTTCCATTTGCTGTTGCCTTCGTTTGAGGCGGCAGCCAGAACGCAGTCCACCTGGCGCGGGGGAGTCTGAAACGGTAGCGTTGCGCACGTCGGAGACTGCTGGATCTCCCGTTCTTTAATAACCCCTGGGGTCCAGCGATCAGAACTCTTTCGGACGTGGCCGGTTCACGCAGCGCCCACTTTCCTCAAGCCCCTATCCCCCAGAGCCCAGAAAGGAGCCTTTGGAGGTCTGGGGTCGGAGGGCACGGAGCTGGGACCGCGCCCAGTTGCACCCCCTCCAGTGCTGGGTGGGGGAGACTCAGCAGGCGAGGACCCCCTCCGCCCATCCAAACAAGATCTGTTTGTGAAAACTATTTGCTAGTTTTATTCCACTGGTGGTGGCACAGCACTGCGGGCGAGCTGCTCGGCTTTAAACTGACAGAACGTGGGTGTGGGTCCCCGCTTGCTGACACTGCTGTCGTTATTGATCAAGGCACTCCCCCCTGGCTGCTCCAGTCCCCCCCAGCTGTGTGAATGGAGATGGTGGACACCGTGAGGACTGGTGTCCCACCCAGGGGAAGAGTCACGTGCTCTCTAGTCCGCTTAACACCAGAGAATCCAGTGTGAGGTTGTGTGGATTCTCTGGATTTGTGAGTCTTTTGTGAGCCCGTGTAGTTCATTACTTACCGTTCCGCCAGTTGTAAAAGTGTTCTAAAAACACTCAGAGCGATCTCTCTAAGGAAATCTGCCGAATGCTAGTCTAGGGAAACGAGCCCCTGAAAAGTACCAGTGGTCAAGAGCTTTGCCTCGTCACTTTGGGAATGCTGTTCATGAAACACACACACACACTTGAAACACACAGGCCAATGTTCCTGAAAGAAATCTCCTCTTGGTGTGATAAGTGTGATCATCAGCACTGTGAAGTTCAAATCATTCATCTTTATGGTGCATTTGCACTTTCACAGCTTTCTGAACCCTCCCAGCTCAGGAACTTAAAGAGCTAGAGATTACAGGGCTAATTAGTATTTTTTTAAACAGTTTACCTGTAGGTCAGGTTCAATTCAAAGTAGTCAGCATGTTAATTGATGCTAATCTGTTACCGAGAGACGCGATGAATGGAGAGTTTCGAGCTTTCTTGGTTCTTTGACCTCATCAAACGTTTCTTGTGGTTTGTTGTGCTTGCGCTTTGAGTACGTGGCTGGCCCTTTAAGGACCGCAGTGGCGACGCTTGAAAAACATATTTTCGTGAATGAAACCTAGTCATTCATAAAGTAGGCCAGTCCCACGCTACGATTGGACAGCGGGGTGCCTTGTGAATTATTCAGTAGTTTTCGCGAGCTCATTGGTTCCCTCGCCGAGATCGACATTCACTTTTGACCAATGAGCTCGGACAGCGACGTGCACGAGCCCCAGGGAAAACCTAGCGCGTCCATTGAGAAAAGCTCATTCAAGTTTTGTCAGTCGGAGAGTGTGCATTGCTTAAGCGGTGGGCAGATATCTTTGCGGTTTTGTGTGGGATTTTTAAAGCATTGTTTCAGTACTTTAGAGGGGACAATACGACACCGTAAGGTGAGTTTAATAATATGCAAATAATATTTCACAACACCGGAGCTCTTTACAGCCTGCGGTGCAGAAGCGTGGTTTTGCCGAAGTTCAGCCGAGTTACTCGCAACTGCAAATAGTGCTTGGAAGAAAAGCGAACGCCATTTTCTCCAAGTGAACATTTACTTTGGCAACCATTTTCTGCTGCTTTGCACGAAGTTGCGCGATGCTTTTTTAGCATGTTTTACAACCATTTATTGCCGTTTTGGGCTTTTATCTGTATCGGTGTTCTTTGATTAGTATCTTATCTTTTGCTTTAGACGGACTGCATGATACGGGCGAGCTTTGGGTGTCGGATTTTATGAATGGATGGAGGCTGTTTTTTTTTTCTTCTGAGTGTGAATGGGGTCTCGCTCGCGGATCGAGTTTCACTTCATTGAGAAAAACAAGAGGCCGTGGAGGGGGTATTCTTTGTTAAAGCGCTTTTTTTTGACAGGTTTACTTGTTTCGCATTTACGCGAGCTTTAATTTTTAGCCTGGAGATTTTTATCATTCTCTCGGATAGGATTGGTGCTTTTATTTTCTTCCACATTTGTGTGGGTTGGAACAGCCTCGAAAGTTCTCTTTTTAAATGATCATTTCCAATGTTTTGGACTGACCTGCATAAAAGATGTTGCTTATTGTTGAATACGTTTTAAAGAGATATTAGACATTGTGCTTAATAAGGGGAATGCCGGATATGAGGCTAGAATCAAATAAGTGTTTCTAAAATTAACTGCGCTTGAGGTAGCGTTCAGGATTTTGGAAGTGTTGCGAGTTGTTGAGCTATTGGTTTTGTGAAGTCCTCGTGTATACTCGGACGAGTAGCTATAGTCCCCTGGGAAAAATGTAACTGTATTCAGCGCGCTAGGCAGTAACCTTAAGCACGAGACAGACTCTGGAAAGATCCACTCTAGATGTTTAACCTGTCTCCTGAGTTTACGGTCCGCTTTCCGAATCGTCCAGTTGGTTTCGGAGTTCTTAAATAGCAGGTCTGACGTGCTGATCTGAATTGCATTACACAGCGCCTACACTGTTCTGTGGGACTCATAACTTCAATGCTGGGGTGCACCAATGTTGTATTCTCGGGTGTTGTAGGATCTGCTTATTCTTGCATGATGATTATGCCCTAAAACCGAGGTAACATGAGCGGGAACGATCCGAGGAGCTTGTGCTCCCAACTGTTTCAAAAGAAATCACTACAAGTATCTCCGCTCTGAAGCGCTGCGCTCGGTCGCGTTCACGAAGCCGCGATCTCCTGTACTGCAGTGCACGCGCGCTTCCAGAAAAAAAAAAGCGCTTTGAAGAAGGAACGACAGAGATGTAACTTGTTTTACAAAGGCTCGTCATTTTAAGCGTTCATTTACTCTAACCCGTCTTTGCGCTGAATGATACCTCTTCACAGAGGTCATTTAAAATTAAACAGCAGGTAGTTGGGGGGGGTCAGTCAGTCCGGGTGTTTGTGAACTAAACACCTGAATAGAAACTTCTTTATTTACACTTTTCTTTAACGCAATGACTGTTTAGTGTGGTTGTGGAATTATTGAGCGTTTAACTTCTGTCGTCTCAGCTCGCAGTAAACGACGTTACAAGTGCTGACTTAAAAACCAGTCGTTCGCCTCTTCACGGCGACGGACGGGCTGTTCGGCTGGACACGTCCGTCTCTCATCACAGCGGTGCCGTGCAGCTCGCGGAGGGCCCGTGCTCCCGCGCCGCTGTGGTTCACGCGCAGCGCTGCGGTAAAGACCCCGAGGCGAGGCGGCCCGGTCACATTCACATCGGGGAAAACAAACCGCGCTCCCGCTACACCACGGGCTGATCGCTACGGGTCTCCACACCCACCGAGCGGTTTGGTGTGACGCGCCGCGCGAAGCGGGTGCTCTGGAGCCGGACACCTGGCCGTGAACTCGGTCCCGGTCGCGCGTGTTCCGCGACGGCTGTAAAGGGACATTCTCCTGTATCTAGAGAACGTCACACGACCCCCCCCCCACCTCGGCCAACATTAGTTTGAACAAAGGGAATAACACACACACACGCACGCACTCGGGTGTCACCCTCATGAGCCGCTCTGTGGTGGCAGCACGATGGGAGTGAGGGGCCTGCTGTCCTGTGCGTAGCGACAAACACCGCTCCGTGTTGCCCTTGGTGCGCCCGTCCCTTCGCTGTCGCGCTCGGGGCATGTTGAAGGTCCAAACACGCGTGATGGAAGCCTTCATTTCCCCCGTCCTTGAAGCAGAGCGTGAAGAGCTCTCGGGCCGGCGGCCGCTGCTCGCGTCGCGTCTCTGCGGTCCGTCAGAGCGCTCGTTTCGGCCTGGCTGGCGCCCAGGGACACGCAGGGCTGCGTCTTGACCTGCAGCTTCTGTTCCCCCTTCAGGAGGAAAAAGAAAGACGAGAAGCTCTCTCCAGGTCGCTGTACGCGAGCAGCCCCAAGCCGGGAACCCCAGCAGCCTGTCGCAGCAGAACCATGGATGGATTCTACGATCAGCAAGTTCCCTTTATGGGCCCTGGCAGTGTAAGTCTTTTGCTGGCAGGGACACTGTGGTCCGATTCACTTTAGGGCCAACGATGCAGTTTGGTTTGCATGCTAAGGGGCACTTTGCTTTGGTATAGAAGCGAACATTAGGTGTGCTCAGGAGCGCCCCCCTCAGGACAACTTGTGTCACTCTCATTTGTGCTTGATTTCGACGGGGTTCTTCGTCGTGTGGAGTGCAGGCGCGCTTTTGCGGGACGTTGGCTAATGTTGTGTCCATCCCTGCAGTCACAGGTGGAGGGGCCTCGTGGGAGACCCGTCAACGAGAGGAAGAGGAAGTTTCTGGACACGGAACTGGCTCACGACTCGGAAGGTAATTCTAGCGCCTGTCCTCTGTGCCCGTGGAGCGGCACACCGCCCCCCTGCTGGGCGTGCCCGCTCCTCTCGGCTCGTTGGCCTCGTCTGCCCGGTCCTTCACCTTGCTCGGCCCTGCCCCCCGCTGCCCTCTGACCTCCCCCGGCACTGAGGTGTCGCTCGCTGTCCCCCCAGGAGGTTAATCTCCCAGCGCTGTTCCCAACCCCTCGCTCCGCGCGGTGCTCTTCCCAGCCCAGCCCAGCCCATGACGGCTTGCGGGTCTCACCGTGCATTGGGGGGTGGGGTGTTTGGGACCCCTCCAGTACGGGATGGTAATCATTCTTCCAACTTCTGTCTGCAGAACTCTTCCAGGACCTGAGTCAGCTGCAGGAAATCTGGATAGCTGAAGGTGAGTGCAGTCTGTACCCCACATCTCCCCACTGGATCTCGGGGAGTCACTGGAAGTTTGCGCTTTAGACTGGGGTCACAGGGAGCAGACAGGAGGTCCTACTTTTGGACAGATCAGAATTGGCTCCTTTAGCGTTCCCAGTGAAACTCAAGTTGGGAAACCATTTATCGTTTACCTGATAGGAAAACAATGTAGGGAGAGTCTTTCAAGTGTTGCAAGGCTATCTTATTTTGTCTTTTTAATCATTTAGTGTTTACTCTGTACACAAGAGCAATCTAGGAGAATTGAATAAGAGCTCTCGAAGAAAGATCAGTCTTTTCTCCTACATGGAAATAGTGTATATCAGTGAGGATAGCATAGTCTGTTGTATCTAATGTTAATGCATGATAGAAAAGATTAAACTATAGCAGCAGTGTTGCAGTAAAGATAATTAACTGGGGTCAAACGAAGCATATTTTATAGGTTTCCAAGTTTAATATTTCAGTTGAGGTATATTTACTCAAATGTCAGGATAAAGTTTTACTCCAACATGAGTTTCGCACTATTTTTACTTTCTCTAAATAGATGCAAGTGAATCATGAATATTTAAATGGTACAACTGCCTCTGACAAACATACAAGGGTTATTTATTCATGTTTTGAAAGTCAAAGGCCTTTGAATTCCATGCTATAGTCATGAAGAGTATAAACTCTTAACATGGGCCACTGCAAACCCATTTTTAAAAGGTTTGTGGATTGTAGAGAAGATTTTCTGGCTGTGGTTAATTGTACCTAATGTACCTGTAATTGCATCTAATACCTTCAGTTCAGATCAAGTTCTGTGTATGGTGGTTTGGACAAGTTCTTTGATAAAGGAAAAGAAATTTGGCTTGCCACCTTTAGAAAAGAATTTGGCTTGTCATCTTTAATGGGAGGGCAGGCAGTGGTGGATGAGATATTCTTCTTAGTCATGTTAATGTTCAAGGACTCTTGCATGACTTGTAGGCGGACCCTTCTAATATTCCTGAGAGTCCAAACCCAGCCAGGTTTTCATGTGTGGGTCCACTTAGATCTGGGGTGGAGGGCCTGGGGCACAGAGGAGGGGAGACTGGAGTCTGTTGGAGTCCAGCAGAGTCGAGGTTTAATTATTCACACTGCTCTCTTGCTCTGCCTCTCCGTGCAGCTCAGGTTCCTGATGATGAGCAGTTTGTCCCAGATTTCCAGTCTGATAACTGTGAGTATACCCTGGCCTTGTTTGTTTATCCAGTGACTGTGGGGGTGGAGGGGTGGGGGAGCCTTCCAGATCTCCATAATCGATTGCTTTCCCGGTATCCCCCAGGGAGCGTCATTTAGAAACTGCATTTTCATTTCTCGCAGCCAATTGAGCTGTGCGCCGAATAGCGGTCTTTCGGAAAACGGCTGTCGATCTTGTCCGTGAAGCTTGAAAGAAGCTGTGATGCCGCCCAGAAGCAGGAGAACAAGTAGCTTTCTGCAGAAGAGAAGGAAGCATGACTCGTTCAGGAGGGCTCCTTGTTGATAGTCTCGAAACGGTGTCGGTGTTGCTCCTGCCGAAACTGCCCCTGCGCTGTGGGATACGGAGTGGGTCCTTGGGAAGCGTCCTGAAGACCCCAAGGCCTGGTTCATCATGGCTTTTTCCCATCCTGTGCACTCCAGACCCCCCCAGACAGTCACGTGTGCATTGCGCAATTCCAGGAACATCCGAGCAGCGCTCTATATTTAAATGATGGAAGTGTTAGCTGAGCTCCGTTTTCTGCGTTCATCCATTTTAGGATGGGGGTCATCTGAGAGGCAGGGGGAAAGTGAAAATGATCTCCCAGAAAGGGCATGGCGTTGGCATAACCTGAGACCCCGAACAATAGCCTTCTCCTCTGTCGCCAAGATGGTTCCCTGAGCATAAACATTCAGAGATCCTCTCTCATCCCGGGTCTAAACCCTTCCAAGAGACTCCTTTAACCATTCCAGCCTTCCAGTTTATTTTCTTGCAATCTCCTCTCGGATTTCTAAAAGGACTTCTAAGACTCTCGTGAGGAATTGTGAGAACGTCATGGCCTACCTGCAGTACAATCTGTTTGGTTTTCTCCCTGCGTCAGGCATTGGCCTGTCCCACTGCCTGTGTGCAAGAGGGTCTTGTTACTTCTGTAGTCCCCAAGGCTGCAGTACTGCTGCATCCAGTCTGTCCAGAGGCTCAGATCAGACGGAAGTCTTCTCGGAAGAACAGCTGTGATGTTTTGCTTGTAAAATGTCTTGGATCTCTTGCTCTTCGAGTGTCATGTTTTTGACAAAAGACCAGACGTTTATTAGCCTTTTGTGGCCGCGGTCTTTGATCTGCGGAGTGCGCCGGCCAGATGAGGGGAGAGTTGTTTTCAGTGGGATGGGGGTGTGGGTGATTTTTCTGTTCTGGGGGCGGGGGTCTCCTTTGCTGTATGTCCACACTGCCCCTTTCTCTAACTCCCAGCTAATCCACACAGCAGCTCGGAAGGTATTTTCCCATTTTCTAGTCCATTCTTGTTGCCTCTCCCCACTTGCCCACAGCATTCTTCCAGGCCCTCAGCCTTAACCAACTCTTTATTTGCACCATGTGCTGCTGCATCCACATGATTTGCTGTGCCTTATCTCTGTTCTGCTGCATGAAGGAGGCTTCCACTGCAATAGGCTAGGACTTCTGACCAGAGGGCTGCAAATGGCAATTCAAGGACATGTCCTTGATAGCTGGAGATTCCCTGAAATTAGCCCAAAAGCTGCAATAAGAGGCATGGGTTCAAGGGGCTTCATGGATAGAACAACGTTGAACGAAATGGGAAGGAGAGGTTCAGAATGGCACTGATAGTGTATCACAGGAGCCCCCACTCAGTATATGACTGTGGCTTTTATGGGCCCATCACTGCTTGGGACACGGCTGACAGGTCCTGAACGGAGCAGGTATCTTCCCAGTCGTGTGCTGGCCTCCTTACGGGCTACTGGATTAAAAGCTTGGTGTGATGGGACCTGCCTGTGCACCGCCTGCCAAAGGAAAAGAATCCATCATCTTGTCTGGAATCCAGCCCGATGGGCTGTTTGTGCTTTTCCACTAGACTTTTGTGCCTTTAAACTGCAGCCAATTCAAACATGGAAGGCTGTTCATTGGAGCTTGTTTTATTATTTTTATTAGTTTTTTTTTGTCTGGGTGTCGAGACGGGGCGCGACACCCAGACAAAAGGACAGCAGTGCTGTCTTTCCCTGCGTACATCGTGCCATCTTCATCCAGTAACTTCCCTACAGTCCTTTTAAGTCACTAACAATGAGTAGACCTGTTTTTTCTATCCCAGTGATTGAGAGCTCTTGCACCAAGTCAAAGTGCTTGTGTTGCTGTAAGCGTCAGCAGAAACCTGTTGGAGCAGGAATGTCCATGGTGCTCCGGCTCAGGCTGGGTGTGTGTGTGTGTCTGGTGTGCAGCTCACTAGCGTGTGGCTCTGTGGTTTGGCGGGCGGCCAGTCTCCCTCACAGGCCTCCATTCACAAGACCAGCCTCGCTGCCACAGGCAAGGAGAGCTGTTTACTGCACAGTCACGTGGGACCAGCGCTTCCTGTTTCCCCAGAGCCAGCCAAGAAGCTTCTAATTTTCCACATCCCACTCGTCTTTAAACCCAGCCCTGCTATTTTAAAATGAGCACGCTGGGATACGGCCCTGAGCACAAAATGGAGTACACCAAAACAGTGGTGTCCTATAGGTTGGCCTGAAGGCCTGATGCACATGGAGAAACCTATTTATGCTGCAAGTGCTTTGAGGAACCTGAGATATTCCATTTTATTCTGAGGTGCCAATTGTAATGCAGAGAAGGTCCGTTTAGGGACAGGCATTTGGACCACTTTCAGTTCATCCTAGGAATGGTCCATCTCGGGTTTTCCTTTCGGATATCTGTTATGGAGTGCTTGAAAGCATATGGATGATCTGAAACCGGACTGCATAGTATCTGAGCTCATTGCTCCAACAATAGGAGACAGTCAAGCCCATCCCCAACCACTGCACTGTTCAGGCTGAGTGATCTATTAAGCTCTTGTTATAGTCCGCCTTGGATAGTGTTTCAGTGCGTATCATGTGCCTAGGGAAATTGGAGTTAAATGTAAAACTAATGGCAAGAAGCAGCAGCTAATGGTTACAATGCACCAAGAAAAATCTTTCAGTCATTAGATTACAGCAGATCTTATTCATGGCGCTATTGACTGGCCAGTAATGAAACGAAGAATGGCGCTTTATATTGCTTATGGATATACGATATGATACTGACTGGCCAACCATGAAGTTGCCTTCTGGTTCTTATCCACTTGTAGTAGTGCTGCAAATGTGCAGGAGGAGGGCTATGGAAGGGAATGTCACCTGAATGGGGAGAAGTCTGTTGCCCCATCCTTAACTTAGTGTCCATCTTGCATGCTGGAAGAGGAGAGGCGACAGTCCAGCTCCTGGATACGAGGTGGAGGGGCAGTACTGGTGTGAATCAGCTGTCTCCAGGTGGCTGGATTAAGATGCTAGAACAGGTTAAGCAGTTGTGTGCTTATAACTGCTTGTTAACTTTTTAATATGCAAAAAAAACCTGCTATTTTCCTAATGTGATCTCATGAAGGTAGCTTGATTTCTGGGTCACCTGTTTTTAATGGGAGGAATTCTTGGTTCCTTGGCAGTGGTGTTCCACGGTCCCCCACCTAGCAAGATCAAGCGAGAGTTGCAGAGTCCTTCCAAGGAGCTGTCATCCTGCAGGCAGGAACAGAACCTCAGCATGCCCTATGGAGAGAAGTGCCTTTACAGCTACAGGTAAGTCTTGGCCCGCCTCTGGACAATCATGCTCCTTTTAGTATGGCCGTGGCTTGGCCAATGGCCTGCAAAATGCACGCTCTGGATTTCCCTGACAATTCGTTTCTCTCTCACCAGTGCCTATGACAGAAAGCCCCCCGTTGGGTTCAAGCCATTAACGCCTCCCTCCACGCCTGTTTCACCCTGCGGCTCTGCTCACACTCCGGTATCTCGCAGTGTGGCGCTCCACGAGCAGGCCTCGCCTCCAGTCCCCGCCCAGGCGCAGGGAGCCCGGCCCCTCCACGGACAGACCCCGCCCCCGGGCTCCACGCACAGTCAGAGGCCACACCCACTCCACAGCCAGACTCCTCCCTTTGCAGTTCCCCGCCCACCTGTTGCCTGCCCTGAAGGAGCCTACAGCACTGAGCACAGGTGAGTGCCCCCACCCTGACGAAGGGGGCTCCAGCCTCCTTGAGTGAGGCAACAATCTGCAGTCGGCGTCACTTAGAGCGATGCTGCACTGTTTCTGTCTTGTCATGATTGCCATACTGCCGCGACGGGGTATAATTAGCCTTTGTCCCCCATTATCAGTTAATGAGGCAATTAGACAGTGGTGTTCAAAGCATCTCGTGAAACTGTGAACCTGGTCAGGACAGGGGAAAAAACAATTCTCAGCAGGATACTGCCAAATCGGTCGCTGAAGCTAAATTTAGTTTTGAACACGAGCCCAGAAGCGCTAGCTGATTAGGGAAGGAATCTTTTAAGCGCGGAGCGTGTCTTATTCCCCGAGTGCAAGCGAGGGTCACGTCGAGCTGTCGCGGGTTTGCAGAATAATTGGCGTCGTCTTATGAGCAGTGTTGATTTTCAATGGGATTTCAAACTGTGGTGAAGAGCTCCAGGTTCGAGAGGAGAGGAGTCGGGGCTGTGGCCCCTGTTTGGCGTTGCCGGGGTCGTTGTGCTCGAACTGGCGCTGCGGCGGCTGTTATTAACGGGACACCGTGGGAACGGCCGGCCTGGCACTCTCCCCTTGCCCAGGATTCCTCCCTGTCACCAGGAACCGCTGGCATGTCGGGGAAGGGGGGGGGCGGGGGGGACTGGCCGCTGAGGATCCCGACAGGAGGGGCATCTGCCAAGCCCCTCGGCGGGCGAAGATCCCACCTGCTCTGCCGCCTGGTGACGGCTCACCTGCCGGCAGACTCTCGGACAGAGCGGGCTCGTCGCGGCCTGTGAGCTCAGCCGGCTCTTCTGAACCTTAAGTGCGACTCCAGCGACGAGCCTTCTGGGAGTCTTTTGCTCTGCCAGCTGTCTGGCTCCTGCTTTCACTGGGTCGCCTCCACATGACCGTGTGTGATTATTACTCACTTCAGGCCTTTCTGCTGTGGACAGCTGTGACGTGAATGTCAGACCATGTCCAGGTCTGCCAGTGTTTCTGATCTGTCGCTGGGCAATCTGTTTCCCCAGAGTTGAGCTGGGTGTGACATTTTTCCTTGCGGAGCTGGACCATCTCCGTTCCCGAGCCGGGAGCAGTGCCCAGAGGGGCTCCCGCACGCTGCTCTAACCTCCCTGTCCTCTGTGTCCTCTCCCAGGTTTCACCGGCAGCTCTCCGAGCCCTGCCTGCCCCGGGGCTGCCCCCCCTACCCATCCCCGGCCCCCAGCACCGCCGCCCCCCGAGACGGCCGGCCCCCCTACCACCGCCAGATGTCGGAGCCGCTTGTCCCAGCGCCCCCGCAGGGCTTCAAACAGGAACTGCAGGATCCCCGATATGCCGAGCAGGGGGCCGTCGCCATGGGGCCCCCCCAGCCTGCCTTCCACCCCCTGGCCATCAAGCAGGAGCCCCGAGACTACTGCTTTGACTCAGGTGAGCCCACTTTTGCCCCCCAGCCAGTGCCGCTCTCGGAAGCGGACTCAATCCCGCTGTCCCACCAACCCCCTGCCCGGACAGCCGGTCTGAGCCCCTCCAGTCCACGCGCAGGAGGGATGTCCCAGACGGGCGGAGGTATTCGGGGAATGTCGGGATCCGAGCGGTCCGTGGGGCCAGCCTGCCAGCGGTCTGGCTGGGAGAGAGCTCTGGAATGTGCCCGGCCGTGTTTGCTCTCTTCCCTTGCACCCACCTGAAAGTTCTCACTGTCCCGCGAGAGGTCCCAGCCGAGAGACGCTCGCATTCCAGCTCGGAGCCCTCAGTCCTGCTCTCTCCCGCATTCGTCTCCCTTCCCCTGGTTTCGGCAGCTCCCAGCCCGACTGCAGGGGCCGGAATACCTCGATTAAACCCAGTCGCTCGGGTTTAACATGGAGGCAGGAGGGCGAGTCCATCCTTTTCCTCCAGTTCAAGGCTCCGCCATCGACTGACTTACCATGCAGTGTTTAAAAAGCACAGTACAGATTGGCAGAAAATAGAAACTGGGATAAATGAGTAATGCAAAGCTGAACTATAAACCTAATCTGGTAAATTTAGAATAATGTATTCTGGTAGGTGTCATTTTCTGCGGATAAGCTGTAGCTGCTTCTGAGCTATCCCCCAGTTTCTGATGTCTGATGCACTGCCTCCCCACATTGCTGGAGGAGTTGATAAGCTGGTGGGCAGCACAGTCCTGCATCCCTGCCTCTCAGGGTCAGGGATACAGCTGTGGTTGCTTCCCTTCTCCGTCTCTCTCGCAGTCCGCGCGGCCTTCTGACTTGAGAGCCCAGTGATGCAATTCCAAATCCCCTAATCATCTTACTGCCTATAAATACCCCCGGCAGGCAGCGTAGAGCTGGAGGAGGAGGTTGCGTGTGCACGTTTGAAGGCAGACAGCAGGGATTCAGCCAGGGAAGGGCCGCTGTGATGGTGCAACAGAGAGGCAGAGGCCATCGGCGTTCAGGGCAGAGACAGTGAGGCCATGGAGGGTGGGCACGCGTGGTAACCCACCTCTAATTATGCCGTGGGGCCTAGTGGTACCTCAGAAGTAGGTAGATGTGAGGATTCGGTGAGGCAGTGCTGTGAAGAAGGGGTAAAGAAACCTGAATCCGTTTCATACGCTGTTGACTTGAGGCTCGAATTCTGATGGAGGCAGTCTTTGTTTTAGTCAAAGTACCAAATCATTGAGGGCAGAGCAAACAGCTATCAAAGAGAATGCAGTTGTCCTCATTTAATCTTCCAGCTTGGCAGTAATGTCCCCGTCAGACCAGTCTATGGCGTGCGCAGAAAGGGACTCCTTGCCCCTCTCTGACAGCCTTTTGCCCTGTTTACCGGATTGGCTTTGGAAACGGCTCTGATGGATCAGGGAAGCACTCAGTTGAGTGCGTGTGCTTTGATCCTGCCAGATGTGGAGGTGGGGCCCAGCTGTCGCACCAGAACGGGTTATATAAGCGGCGGGGCGCCGCGGCAGCTCTGGGGTCTGATACGGGCTTGGGACAGAGAGGCTTAATTAGAGGCAGGCTGGCAGGGAGGGAAGAGGGAGATGTTAGAATAGCACATTTCAAATTTAAATATGGAAATAAGCATCTGAATAAAGAGTGGTAGCCCAGTATGTGGGAAGGGGCAGAGCTGCTCCCAGTAGAGGCTATACCCCAGAACAGCGAGGCTGGTAGCAGTATGGGCTAGGGTAGGGGTCTCCAGCCCTAATCCAGAATGTTGTATGTCATCAATTTCTGAAGGCTTAGACCAGTTTCACTGTGATCGATTAAGCAAGCAATTTGTGACACTGACTAATTTAGCAATTGTTCTGGGACCGAAATATAAGGCCACATCAAGCCCTTCGAGGACGGGGCCCTCCTAATGAGGATGTTTGTGTTATTCGTCAGTACCTTACAGGTATTGGCAATGCTTAGCAGAGGGTTATCAGTGAGACGGATGGGGTGGGGCTCTCCATGACCAGGCTTGGAGATCCCTGGGTTAGGAGGACTGGGGCTGATAGCCTTGAGTAAGAACAAGGCTCCACAGGGGAACTCATCCAGAGGAAGCGCAGGAAAGCTAAACTGGTCGGACCAAACCTGGCTGGATCTTGTTTGTCCCTCTTGAGTTTAAAGAGAATTGTTGGGACTGTGGGGGGGGGGACTTGGTGACCCTTGTGGCGAGACTCAGCGGAGAATTGTAATCGTGTACTGCCCTACCTGCCCCTCTGACGAAGCTCCCATCTCTTCTTGTTGCAGAAGTGCCTAACTGCCACTCCTCGTTCGGGAGGGGAGCCAGCTTCTACCCCAACAGCCATGACGGTAAGTCACCCAGCCCATCCTCTGCTCCCGCGCGCCGGTCAGAGTCCCTCTAAACTCCGTTCTGCACGCGTCTCCGCTGGGAGCGGTGTGAATGAAGGCGGTGGCGCAGTGGTCCTGATGAGCAGCTATTTTTAAAACTGCAGATCGAGACAGTTGTGGGTCGGCGGAGATCTCTCATGTGGGCGTGCTTCGCAGTAATCCTTTAAACGTGCTGTGTATAAACTCGTGAACCTTCTCGGCCTTGGATGTGGTGTTCAGGCATGTCTCTCGGTGTTTGTGGTTTCATTGCATGGAAGGAAAGTGAGCTCAGAGGCGTGATCAGGAGGTTGAAGAGATGAGTAGCGATGACGTGAAGCTGTGTGCTGGGGTTTCATGTCTTGGTTTAGGGCTGGGCCATCCACTCCCGGACAGTGCCTGTTGAGAGTCTCTGGGAGAAGCTGCTAAACTGCAGTAGTTAGATAGTTTAGCTCATTAAGAGTTGAGTTGGGATGAAAACACTCCAGGATCTAGGGTTCTGAAATTCACTCTAGGTCCTGTAAGAGACGCCATATCTCTTGGTTTTCATGATTTGAATCAATGATTGAATCGATCATCATAATTGGTCTGTTTTAAGGCCATTGACGATTAAACATTACCCATAAAACTCTCAAGGTCTAGTAAGTGAATATCTGTTGTAGGGAATGACTTGTTGTAGCTATTCTGGGGAGGATCCGGAGACTGAGACAGGATTGACTCTACAATGTGCTGCGTCACACATTTTACTTTGTTTTTAGATGTACTCTAAATAAGCAGTGGATGAGAGCGCTGAAACTGTCCACAATCCCCTGCTCTCCCATTCACACCTTGTCCTCCTCTCTGCAGGCTTCGCCTTCGACAGAGAGCCCCACATGTACTATGATGACACCTGTGTGGTGCCCGAGAGGCTGGAGGGTGAGTATCTGTGCAGGGACAGGGTGTCTCCACTTATCTAGCTCTGAGCATTTGTCAGTATGTTCCCCATTAGTCTTTAGATGAAAAATGAGCAGCAGTGATCAAGGCTCTGGACTTGTGGGTTCAAGTCCCGGGTGGCACACTGCTGTACTATCATACCCTTGAGCTAGATCATTTTAGATTGCTCCAGTAAATACTTCAGCTGCATAAATGGGTAAAAATGCTTTTTTTGTGGCAAAAACGTTGGCCACACAAAACAGTACCTTCTTTACAATACATTACCGTAATCTTAGCCATTTCGTGTCTTTGCCATTGTATTACAATACCAACGCAAGAGTGAATAAGTGTGAGCGAGGAAGTATCCCAGCAGGCCGTGCTGTGCTGACAGCCCCTGTTCTTCCAGGGAAAGTGAAGCAGGAACCGGTGGTGTATCGCGAGGGGCCGCCCTACCAGCGCCGGGGCTCCCTGCAGCTCTGGCAGTTCCTGGTCACTCTGCTGGACGACCCGGCCAACGGCCACTTCATCGCCTGGACTGGCCGCGGCATGGAGTTCAAGCTCATCGAGCCGGAGGAGGTGAGACTGCCCGTGGCGTCCGGTGGTGCCGTGGGCCCGGAGCGGTGTTGAGCCCGCTGGCCGCTGTGTGTAGCCCTCTCCTTGACCCGCGCTCTCTGTGGCAGGTGGCGCGGCGCTGGGGCATCCAGAAGAACAGGCCTGCCATGAACTACGACAAGCTGAGCCGGTCGCTGCGCTACTACTATGAGAAGGGCATCATGCAGAAGGTGAGGACTTCCTCCTGGCCCCCTGCCTCCCTCTCCCTGTTCCTGTTCTTTCCTTCCGTCTCCCGCCGTTGCCCCTCGGCCAGTGGGCAAGGGATTGGTTTCTAAAAGCAGCTACGGCCGAGAAATTGCAGGTTTTGATGTGGAGTAGAAATGTATCCAAACCCATGGCGTTCAACGTCATCGGGTTGTATTTTCTGTCACTTCGTTACTAGATGTGTCCGTTAATCTTGGTGCTAGTTGTAACCCGTTTTTCTCTCGCTCTCAGGTCGCGGGAGAGCGGTATGTGTACAAGTTTGTGTGCGACCCCGAGGCGCTCTTCACTATGGCCTTCCCCGACAACCAGCGGCCCAGCCTGAAGTCCGATCCGGACAGCTTGACGGGGCCCGAGGACGACACCCTGCCCCTCACGCACTATGACGACGGCGCCCCCTACCTGGTGGACGGCGCAGAGCAGTGTGTGACTGGCCTCCCATTTCACGATGGCTATGTGTACTGACTTGCCCCCTCAGCTCCGACTGCAGTGCAGGACCAGGGGACTGTTTACCTTGACCCCTTGCCTCTCTCCTGTCTGCTTCCAGATTCATATCAAAAGGAGGAGGAGGAGCCTGCGCCCTTGCTCTCCTCCATGATTGGGCTCTGGAGCTGAGGGGGTGTGGATAGACTCTGGACTCAGCTGGCTCCACCCCCTCCAGCAAAGGGGGAGGGGCCACTATTGCCATGGAATCTGGGCGGGGCCAGGGGAGAGGCGACAGTGCCGGAGAGCCGATGGCTCTCTCTGCACAGACTGTGTGAAACTGTAGCATTTCCGTACTGACAATCTGCTTTTTCTAAGAAACCCATTGGGGTAAAAAAAAAGGGTTTTCAAAACCACAATACAGTTCTATAGGTTTTTTGGTCCCTCTTTTTTATCTGTAATTTTAGGGAAAAAGTTTTAAAATGAAAAGGGCTTCTATTTGCAAAAAAAAGCGTTCTGCAAGTTTTTTTGTTTTCAAAGAAAACAAGTACAAAAGTGACTTTTTATGAGAATCCCTAACAGTTAGGCCTGCGCTGTCGCAATGTAGTTTTTCCGTTTTGAATCTGATCAAGCCTGGTGGTTCCTTAAAACTCTCTGGTCTTTGACTTGTTTCCCCTTGTCTGACGGGTCTCTAACAGAGGGTAACACTTCCCAGATGGAGCCTCTGTTGCCTTTGTGTTGGGACGAGATTACCTTGCGTACTGTTTCAGCATGATGGAAGACGTCACTCTGCAAAGCCAGTATCATGACGCTTTTCTTCATTTTATTACATATGTAAAGCTTGTCCGCCAGCAAGAGCTTGTAGTGATTTCTTTTCGCTAAACCTGCCAGCTTGTACAGTGATGGACTTGTGCTGTTGCCAACAATCAATAAGCCAGTGACAGCCAGGTGAGGCCTGAGCCCTTAAAAGCAGGTACCCCCGCCCCCCCACGTTAAAACGAGATGGGGACAGCAGTTGACCTTGAGGAGCTCCATAACTCAACTCGTCCCCCACACACAGGCCTTCTGCACAGCACCTTGGTAACAGGAAGTGATGCAGCAAATGGTCACATGACCACTCCCAGGAGGCTGGTGACAACTGATGTTTTTTTTTTGTTGTTGTTGATTTGTGTGTGACAGTTCAAAAGGGATGCACATGACAGTATTTTTTTTTTCCTGAAGCTTGGAAAGTTTATAAATACATATTCATTAAAAGGAATTAAAAGTTTTGTAGGGGTCTTTTTGTATTTAGAGCTTAAAGTTTCTTTGGCACTGTTCTCCTATGAGATTTTGGCTAACTGACTGGAATGGACAGCATTACCAGGCTGCCTGGGGTGGGGAGGGCAGATTTACCCTACTTTTCAGGGACTGGTATGTAAAAGCACTCCCCCTCCCACCACCCCAGCTTCATTTCAGTGTCTCTGTTCCTCTGTGTGCAGAAGACCCTGCCTTTCTCTGCATGGTGTATTAGACAGGCTACTGCCCACTGACATATCGCTTTACATGCGACAAAGAAATTGTGTAAAGTTCTCTGCATTTATATTGTTTCATGGAGTTGTTTTTGAAAAAAAATACATATATTTTTGCAAAGGCTGCATCTGTTTGTTTTGGATTTATTGTATAAGCTGTATAGTTCTGCCTTTTACAAATCTGTATATCTCTAACTACGATCCCTGTGACGCAGTGATGTTTGAATGAGTTACAAAGACCTTGCCCTTTCTTTGGGGGGTGTAGGGTGAGGACTGAGGTGTTGTGAGCCCCCATCCTCTCTCGAAGTTAGGGCTTGTCTGAGCTTGTACAGGCTTCACCTACCCTCACAATGTGTCCCTCACACTGCTGAGTTAATCTGTACTGAGTACAATAAAGAATCCTTTCTGCTTCACTCGGGCTGTGCTTGTTTTGTTTCCTTTACATCTCCTGAGAGGCCTCTGTGTTCATCATAACCTGGCACATGGCCTCACCGCTGCCTGAAGAAGAGTTTCCTAGAGCACTTGTATACCATCTGATAGTTGTGTGCTTGGGATCTGAGGTCTGTGATCACGGTATTGGAGGTGAACTGAATTGTGCTCATCCATCCCTGCAGCTGCACGGGAGTTTGTAACACATTTTCAGGGCCCTCAAGAGAGCGGATTGTTTGATATCCATTGAAGAATTTGCTGACTAAAAGCCTGGCTAGATGTGGGGTTTTGATTTCAAGTAAACGATGCCTGCAGCCCAGTCTATTGATCCTTTAAGAGTCTGTATTGATGGATTTAGTCCTTCTGAGGTTCCACTTGCAGCAATAGCCAAGCACCAGAGGAACGAGGGAGGGAACATGATTCATTTCAAAAGTGCATCTGTTGTTATTGACAGACAGGGTTATTGGCAATATACCGCTATATCAGATTACAGAGCAAAAGGTTTTAAAAACGCAACCAACATTGTTCTAATACTTTTTCTAATGCTTCTCTGTATATTTATCCAGTCTGTAGAAAGCTTCAAGGTCTTGGTTTGTACCAAAGGTCTCTACATGTACGCAAACAGGAAGCTGTTACACAGTCTGACAGGAACCTGAGCTCAAAGAAATATTACTAATGGAAAAAAGAGAAACATCCTGTCTACAAGGCACTATGTAACCTGATTGTTAAATTAAGAGCTGAAATTGATTTCATATCAGAAATGACTGAGCACTGTTAATTACTTTTAAAACATCCTGAAGCCTGCAGTGTAATTTCTTAGCAATAACTCTTGTGTTTAATTATTATATATCGATGTTATATTTACTATTTGATTTTTGTTTTGAAAATGAATAGCAATATCTAGATTCGCTCTAGAAATAATCTTTAATTGCAGCCCTTTGAATCCAGCAGGCACTGCTTATAATGCTAGTGTAAAAGGTTCTATGGTATACCAATTTTAAAATCAAATGTTCTGAATTATAAAAAGATAAACTGGCAGACAAGGCATCTCTTGCTATTCCACAAGGAAGAGGCACGTTCTATCCACACCTGAATACTCAGTTTGAGGGATTTTATTAAATCAGATCCAGGCTTCCTGTGAACAGCACTTTATTAATAATAAATAATATTATATCATTAAAGACTCTCTTAAATCCTAGGATATATTCTGTAGGATTGGACTTTGATCACTAGCTTGTATTCAGGTGGTACTAGGCAGTGGAGTCCTGTTCACTGCAGAAGAATCATTTCAGATGAACTTTCACCAGCTGTAATCCGGATTCCAATGCTCATGGCATTCATTTGCAAATCCTGTTTAACGTTTCTCATTACAGCAGATTGAAACTCCATCACACGCACACGTTTCTCGCAGTGACTTAATGGACCTCTCGATGGATGCGTCTTCGTGCACAGGCATCCGATTATGTCTCATGTGACCCAAACGTATCGGCTCTTGCTAGATTAGGCCACAACAAAATCATAACGGTTTTTTTTCTTCTATTTGCTTTTGCATTGCCATCTTAATCGAACGGCTTCTCCGTAAGTGCTCCGAACGTGGCCTGCTCTCGCTCCCTTCCCCCACCAGTGCTGCGTCTCCACCGCTGACGCTTCAGCGCTAATCTCCTTGACTGTCCTGATCCACTTACGGAGATCAGCGTGATCAGATTGTGGTGATCAGATGTCAGGGCCAGAGGACAGGTGTGCTGAACTCTCCTGCTCTGCTGCTTTGCAAACCTTTTACCGTTTGACCACAGAGCCACGGACTCCCAGGTAACCGCACAGGCCTGTCCACCCACTGGCCAGCTCAGAGAAGATCAGAGCTCCGATGGAAGCAAGTCAGCGGAGGAAATGTTTCGGAAGTCAAAGTCACACCATCGTTCACTTATGTCACTGGGAGTGACAGCCAACGTGCCCATCTGAACAGCGAGTTGCATTAGTCAACCAAGGTATTGCACACTGAAATATTCCCCTTCTATTTCTGCAAGTGGTTAATTAACTTCCTGTTTAAGCTTCTCTTTTTTTAAAGCTTGTAGTGCACTATGTCTTTCTTGCCCTCCTGATTCGCTTTCTGACACACTGATCAACACCTCCTGTCGCTACAGCCCTTGGACGGTGCTTGTCCTCGTATTAGAGCATACATGGACATGCAAATAAGCATTTCATTGCAATTGAGCATATGCCAACTAAACTGAACTGATCTGTGGGCGTGTCTGCTGTTGAGCCACCTGGCATTTTGCAGGCAGAAGGCACTACTGGGCCTCATGAAAGACGTAGCAGTAACCAGAGGAGCTGAAGCTGATGACAAGACAAACTCTCCGGAATCTAGCAAACCCGAGAGGTACATAACAGTAATGTTTCCTAACATGTGTACAGCAGCTTTCATCCCAAAGGCTCTCAAAGCACTTTGCACACAGTGAGGACCCCATTTCATCTGTCTTTTAAGTGCAGCCCCCAGCTGGGGTGACCAGCATCCCCACCGCCCAGCAGATCGGGTGGGGAAGTGAAGATATGCTTCACTGACTGACTGGAAGGCAAGAGGTAATGGTACTGAGTTCTGAACGCACTATTGCTTTGTGCACATACAGAGTAATATAAGATGCCAGGTTTTTATGGGGGGGGGCTAAACTCTTTTATGATTACCACAAACCCTTAAACAACAGATAAAAGTCAAGTTTATTGCATAGAGGACCTCAGGGCAGTGTTTGAAACACTAGGGGTGCCAACTCTGGTGTCCAGGACCAGACTCCTCTTTTTCCAACGAGACCTTGCTAGCGTCCTCCTGGAGCCGCTGTTTCCTGGCGTGAGCGACGCCCTGTTTCAGCAGACCTGTTCGTGTCTGGTGTTCCAGCTCTCTCCCACCCACACTCGCCACAGCACACACCTGTCACACCGTGTCAGCGGCGACACCAAGCACCGCCAAACACATCATCCCTGCAGCCAACAAGGAAGATGCTGCAGCCTGTTTGGAGGAGCAAAAATAGATCAATCAGTTTTAAAATATTAAATACACAAATCCCCAAAGAGATCTGCAAACATCTTTCTAGATGAGTAATCCCAACAGGGGAAGAAAATTATGATTGTACACAAGCAAGACGACAGTATTCTGAGCGCAGCCTTCTTTAGGGGATTTTTTGAAGACCCCAGAGTCATGACTTCACTGCGCGCACAGCTGAATCGCACACAGGAAGCGGCAGATCTTATCAGCCTGAAGCAGTTGATCGATGATGAGAGAGGAACACCACGGCGAGAACACTTCCTGTGTGCTCTGGAATCTGTCTTCACCCCTCCAGGCCAGGCCCAGATGCTGACTCTGCTCCTCCGTGCCCTCTGTCCCTCTCTCCTGCGCAGAAGCTCGGGTCCCCCGACGTCTTAGGGTTACAGGGACGATCTCTGGGCTGCGGTATCCCATTGTGTTACAACACCTCATTCTTCAGTTTATTAAAACTCCTGCGTACGGGAAATCGGTCTTGGTGATCCTACTAGATTTCCAGGCTCTGAAGGGCAACTGTTGCTGTACTCTGCTCATCTTCCCAGCTGCAGCCCAAAGGCTGAAACCTTTAAAGTTTGAAATTTAGTCAAACATTTTGCATTTTAACACCGCTGATGTGCTCCAGCACACATCCATAGCTTTCCTAGCGTCGTACCAAAGACAGCAAGCGCCTTAGAATCTTTTCTGTTTCATACTCCACTGAGTCCCCCTGCCACTGCAGGTCAGGGGATTAATTAAAAAAAAACATCCTTTTTCACACCAGAGGATCTCCAATGGTTTCACACATAGCAGGGAACCCAGTTCATCTCCCACTGAAGTGCTACACTCACTTGGGGGTCACACCAGCCGCCCCACAGGGGAGACAATGAGAAACTCCTGCACCAGGTGAATTAAGGGGGTTGTTTAGAGAGGCCCAATTGTGCAAGACAGGAAACTGGGGTTAACACCCTACTCTTTCAAACAGTCATTTAGTGGAAAGCTGTCCGTTTGCTGACTGCATGACCTGTAAAAGCCTGTTCAAAACTCAGCTTCCAAAGCTGTCTGACAAAGGGAGAGAGAAAGTACAGTGCAGAAGTTTCAACTCACTGAGGCACACAAGTGACACAGGCCCCTGAATGACACCACACTGCAGTTTTGTGCAAGAGGAACAGGATCACAAAGCTCCAGGACTTACCCAGCTCGTCCGATTCCCTTACCAAACAACTTGTTGTAGCTCCGTGCTTCAGCATGTTTTAGTGCTGGCTTGTCTCCTGCTCCTGCGAGCGCACAGCGGCTCCTGACCTGCACCGATCCGTCACACCAGTCCCCTTCGTCTCCGGGGCAACAGGGGCGGACGGAGCCACTCCCCCTCGCCAGCACACGTCCACACGCAGCGAGAGGGCTGGAGCAGGGCCGGCCCTCACTGTTTGGTCACCCAACTTATTTAGGGAAGTCGTCATTAAAGAAATGACACCTTCGGCGCTCCAGAATGACCCCGCCTGCCCGCTGGCCGCCGCCAGACCTTGGCGGCCCCTCGCACACGGGCCTCTGAAGGCCAGGCCAAGGCTCCTCGGGGTGGAGCTCCGGCCGGCCGCGTCTGGGTCCTGCCAGAAACCACTCCAAAGGCCTGGCGGCGGCTGCCGGGCCTGCCCGCCGAGGAGTCGCCCAGCTCACGCGCTGGGGCTGCTGCTGCAGCAGAGCTCTGCGACCTGGCAGAGCTGCAGAATTCTCAGACGGGGTGAGAATAAGACAATCTGATGATTATAATCCTTACACTCCTATAGCGCTTTTCTGGACACTCCACTCAGAGCGCTTTACAGGTCATGGGGCTCCCCCCCACCCCCACCAGTGTGCAGCCCCACCTGGATGACGCTCCAGTACTCTCCCCACACACCAGCTCTCAGTGGGGAGGAGAACAGTGATGAAGCCAGTTCAGAGATGGGGATTATTAAGAGGCCATGATTGGGAAAGGCCAGGGGAGAATTTGGCCAGGATGCCAGGGTAACACCCCTAATCTTTTCGAGAGACGCCCTGGGATTTTTAATGACCACAGAGAGTCAGGACCTCAGTTTTACATCTCATCTGAAGGACGGCGCCTTTTAACAGTCTAGTGCCCCGTCACTATACTGGGGCATTAGGACCCACACGGACCGCAGGGTGAGCGCCCCCCAATGGTCCCACTCACACCTCTTCCAGCAGCAGCCTCAGCTTTCCCAGGAGTCTCCCATCCTGGTACTGGCCAGGCTCACACTGCTGAGCTGCAGTGGGCTGCCAGTCGTGAGTTGCAGGGTGACATGGCTGCTGGCTGCGCTGGCTTCAGCACACAGGACTCGGAAGTACAGTACGCACAGGAGGGCGGGCTCGTTTGAGGCCTCCAACGAGGAGGAGGAAAGGTAGCGTGGGCGCCAGGTTCGAGCTGAGTCAGCGGAAGAGAGAGAAAGCTGGGGTGGGCCAGTAGCAGCGGAGAGGAGAGAGCAGACTGGAAGGCACACTGCTGCTGGGAGACGATGGCAGTGTCCATGGGTCCAGCTCCCCTTGTAATCCAGTAGTGACCTGCACCTCCCCTGCTGCTTAATGCTGACCTGATCTGCCTTCTGCTGTCACACTGCCCTCAATCTCCTCCCTTACACAACCAGCCCACTTCCCACAGCCTGCTGCCCCACCTGCAGGTGAGAACAGCTTCAGCCCCTGGGCTCGGACCAAAGTCCGGGACGAATCCTCATGGAAACAAAGGAAAAATCAGGATATCAATCATATTGGCTTGGCCATTAATAGATTTTGTGTCCAAATGAAATATGATCTCATAGAGTATTATACTGGCATGAGGTAATGTCAGAAAAGTGTCACACTTCCACAAAACCCACATAAATATGGGCGGTGATGTCACTGCAGGGCTTGAGCTCTGCGGTGAGCACTAGGGCTCCTGGGAAAGCAGCTGGCACGTGACAAGAGCACAGCAATCGACGCGGTAGGGAATGAGATCCCGGCCTCCTGACGCATCCCAGGCGAGCTTCCCGTTCCAGCAGGGCAAGAGGGGCGGGAACGCCGACAACAGCAGAAA
This sequence comes from Lepisosteus platostomus, assembly GCF_059453375.1. Classification (NCBI taxonomy): domain Eukaryota; kingdom Metazoa; phylum Chordata; class Actinopteri; order Semionotiformes; family Lepisosteidae; genus Lepisosteus; species Lepisosteus platostomus. The sequence continues at coordinate 35,380,424 of NC_142624.1, forward strand.
TCGAGGAGCAAAATCCGGGCTGTCCAGAACCGACACAGACCTCCTCAGCGTCAGTGACTGCTGGAATGACAGCGAGGGACACAACATGGCCGCACTGAGGGGGCAGACAGGAAAACCAGCGGAGGGAAGCAGTGAGAAGAGACAGGTGGCTGCAGAGGAGATCCAGGACCAAAGGGGAGAAGCAGACAAGTGCCTGATTAGAATTACAAGCAAACAAACGTGTTCTAATCATACGCTATGACTGCCCTACCAAACACACAGCACCCAAGCGGTGAAGCCATCTGCAAGCCTGTTTGTCGAGGAAACAGCGCCCTCTGGTGGTACGTTCACATTCCCACAACTCCCTCATCGTGGGGGCAGAGGTACAGACTTGCTATTGATCTTCCCGTTTCAGTCTTTAAGGCGAAGGATTAACGCGCGGAGGTTTAGTGGCGCCAGCAGCGAGGCAATTAAATTAAAGGCATTTCGGTTTTATGTCTGCCCACATCAACGTAAACCAGTGCTAGCACTTCAAATCAATTCCACGAGATGTCTTTCTCCTGCTGGCTCCTGTTTTGTCATTGGATGTAGTGAAGACAAATGAGATACTGAAAACTCTTCTTTGCAATAAAGCACTAAACACTAATGATGATGTTGACTGAAAAAAAAACTGTACAGAAGGAAATAAAAAATAAAACCTGTACAATAACTTAGTATTTCTGCATTTTACCCCCAAATGACAATAAGCTTTCCAAATAAGTAATCATTTCTTAAAAACCTAAAGGTATTATAAACCATTATTTCCAGCTTCTCAATAAATAGGTCTCATAATGTTTAAGAGAAAGGCCAGCTTTGTCTTACAAATGAAAAATTCGCAGCTCTGAATTCCCACGTTTTCTCACGTGTAGAGCAAGAAAATGCTTTTTAACAGGGGAAAGGAAAAAGCAACATGATTTTCGACACAGAATTTCCGAATGTGCACACTCTTTTATACAACACTTGAGCAATTCAAACAATAGGGCCGCCTGCAAAACCTGTTCAAACCGCTTGATTATATTACGGTATTTAGCACACTAAGATATACGGTGAAGAACGGATACCTGGGAGAACTAAACTGATTTTGATCGTCAGAGTACGGATACGGTGGTGCGGGTGTCCAGTCGCGTTGACGTTGCTGTTTTACAGAAACCAGATGCACGCATCCGCGACCGTCGGCCCAGCAAGCAGGAACTCGGCGTGGCGCTGCCCTCCAGTGGCGAGACCGTGGTACCGCGCGTGTGGAAACAGCTCCGTGCTGTTTACAGACAGGCAGGCAGCTCGAGAACATTAATAATAATAATAATAATAATAATAATAGCTTACACTTATATAGCGCTTTTCTGGACACTCCACTCAAAGCGCTTTACAGGTAATGGGGACTCCCCTCCACCACCACCAATTCTGCCGTGGAATTCCTGTGACCTTTATCACGCACGTAAATCACTATCAAATGCGCCTAATGCCTGTACGAGTTATTTTCTGCTGTAACTTATTAGCGTCGGGATAGCAGTATAAGGTGAGCTAACAGCACTTGATTGCCTACTAGGGCGTAATTGTGTAATTACGGAACAAGTAAATGTTTATTCCATGCTGATAAGAGAAGAAAAACACAGCATTTTGGCTGTGGAGCCTTCATCAGGTGTGGGAAAGAGAGGAGAGTAGACAGCTAATAAAGCATGAGAGAACAATTATTATTAGCTGCTGACTTTTCTCTCTTTCCCACACCTGATGAAGGCTCCACAGCCAAAATGCTGTGCTTTTCTTCTCTTATCAGCATGGAATAAACATTGACTTGTTCCTTTGCAGCCTATCTATGATATCTACTTCCATTTGAAGAACAGTGGCTCTCAAGTTAGGTAAGACATCATCCTGCTCTTGACCAAAGATAACCAATATACTTTATTTATTAATAATCCGTTGCCTGATGATCTGAGGACAATTCGACGCAAAGGGACCAAGGTGTGGTTTGCACCGATTTGCTGTTTTGTCCATAATGGCAGCAGCCCCATCATTCACCCAGTTACCAATCTATTCCCCCTTCACTGTTAAGACTAAAGAAGACCAGGCATGGTCTCTGCAAATCGACGGGCACAGAAGTGCTGTTGATCCAAAGCCCAAGTCTCCACATCCACTGTGCTCCTTGTGCAGTATTTTGAAGCAGCAGCTAGAGGCAGATGGCTGGCAGGGCCTTGCTCAGGGGCCCAACAGAGTAGGATTCCTCTGCCGGCCGCGGGATTTGAACCGGCAACCTTCCAGTCACAGGCGCAGATCCTTAACCACAGAGCCACTGCTCGGTCTTGATAACATCACTGTGTCTAGAGTACAATACCCACAACACAACCACTCTAGCCTCTCCGTCCGCGTTCTCAAAGACGGTTTTCCCAACTCATACATCAGAAAGACTACAGAAACCAAAATTACCCTGCAGCTAGGATCACACCTTCCTTCCCCTTTCTCTTAACGACAGACCACTTTTCTTCTAAATTCTCTCTATTCATTGTAGGTTTCATTTCACACCTCTCTACACCTATCCTGACTTCACACCTCTTTCTGTCCCCTGCTCCCGCCCCTCGCTCCTCCTCTCTCCCAGCCTGTGTTCTCCCGCTACCTTAGCTCACTGCGCTGTCTTTCTCACACCTGAAGAAGGCTCCACAGGCGAAACGATGTGTTCTCTTTCTTCTTTTTTTCAGCCTGGAATAAACCTATTACGTGTTCCTCTGCAGCCTACGCATGCTGACGCAGCTCCCCACCTGCACTACATACCCGCAATACGATCACGGTCCTCAACTCTATAAAGCTTGCTCCCATCTCAATGAACAGCAGAATTTCAATTACCAAAGGCAGCGAATGGACAGGGTGAAATACCCAGCAGTGAAATTAGCACACAGGAACATGAAAAGTATCCTGTGTGTAGCGTTGTATAAAGAAGGCACTTGACAAGCGGACTTCATTTTCATGTTTAATGCAGTTTTTACATAAAGAAAGCATTTATTTCAGACTCAACTCGGACAGACAGTTCTATTTCAGACAGTTCAAACCAGATTTGCAAGCTCCCTGCTCCTTCACTCAGACTGGTCCTTGTTCGATCTGGCTCAGTAACGATTGTCATCCGAATGTAATTAGCCAGGCCTGGCCTCACAGTTGCAGCTCTTAGTGTCTTTAGAGATATGGGCTCACTACACTTTTCACCCAACTGCGCCACCTACAGGAAGTCTGGAGAATTAATCCCCCTGCCTTCTGTAAAAGCGGAGGCGGCAGGGAGGCAGCGTTTCCGCGGCGACCGGGCTCACAGGGCCTGGAAGGCAGCCTTGTTCTTGAGGAGCCACTGCTCGAAGCTCAGGACCTGGGGGTACAGCCGGCGGGTCAGGGCCAGGTCGCGATCCGGCTTCATCAGGTAGAACCGGAACATGTTGGCCAACTCCGGAGCCCCAGGGAAACCCAGCTTCTCGAAGTCCTCCGGGGACCTCTGAGGGACAAGGGACAAGGGGACGGGGGACTTTCACAGGCACGTACTCATCCTTCCAGCAAAGCGAGTGCTCCTCTCTTCCCGAGAGGAGAAATTTCCTCTCTTCCCACATTTCGGTAACTAACAGGAGCAAGAGAAGGACCACCAGCTTCCATAACAGGACCGGCCCGGAGGCCGCAAGATCCCCGAACTATGCGCAGGGCTCCTTGTTACTTATTTACGTGCGTTCAGGATGGACTATGAGGAGGAGTTGGTTGGATGCTGGTGCGAGCTCACCTAACCAAACCCCATGCAACCAGCTGTTATTTGTGACTGAACTGAACACTTCCGTTTGTTTGCTCTATCATGCAAAAATTCATCAGGCCGTAGGACTCCTCTCCTCACACAATTACCAACCAGCCTCCCGAACACTGGCCCCAGCACTTTTCCCTCCACCCTGCTTGCGAGCACAGCTTCACTCCGGCTCTTCCACAGCATGACAGCTGGGCGGCCGGTGGGCTACCGAACCTCTCAAGGTCAAGAGCTCGACCCCCTGGCACGGTCCAGCCACCACCGCAGGGAGCAGATCCACCTGCTCACCCCCGGGTGACAGCGACAGGACAGTTCCTGTATGGGAGACCTCCTGGGAAAAACTAAGGCCGCTGCTGGAAGAGGTGTTAGTGGGGCCAGCAGGGGGCGCTCACCCTGCGGCTCATGTGGGTCCTAATGCCCCAGTATAGCGACGGGGACACTATACTGTAAACAGGCGCCGTCCTTCGGATGAGACGTAAAACCGAGGTTCTGACTCTCTGTGGTCATTAAAAAAATCCCAGGGCGTTTCTCGAAAAGAGTAGGGGTGTAACCCCGGTGTCCTGGCCAAAATTTCCCATTGGCCTTTATCAATCATAGCCTCCGAATAATCCCCCTCTATGAATTGGCTGCATCACTCTGCTCTCCTCCCCACTGATACCTGGTGTGTGGTGAGCGTTCTGGCGCACTATGGCTGCGCCATCCAGGTGGATGCTGCACACTGGTGGTGGTGGAGGGGAGTCCCCATTACATGTAAAGCGCTTTGAGTGGAGTGTCCAGAAAAGCGCTATATAAGTGTAAGCAATTATTATTATTATTATTCTCCAAGCGGTTTCCACCGATTCAGGGCTAGCACTTACAGCCTTCAGAAAACAGTTACATAAGCCATCAAATGAGAGAAAAATGACTTATATGACTGCCACACGCCGCCCAGGTGGAACTGCACTGCAGTGGGGGTGAAGTGGGTCTCCTACTGTGTGTAAAGTAGTTTGGGATCCTCTGAGATTGAAAGGACCATCTAAATGTAATTGACTGATTACTGTTTCATACATGTCGTTTAAGATTAATAACACTCATTTAATGCATCCGTATAGCACTACTTAACACTGAGGTGCAGGGAGTGCAGATTATCCAGGACAGAGTTATCACCTCTCCTGTTTCATTCTGTGCCCTGAGATCTTTAATGACCAAGTAGTTAGAACCTCAGTTTATCGTTTCCCACAGAAGTGTCCCCGGTCACAACAGTGTTGAAGTGATTTAGTAAGGGTAGTCCAGATGGAGGAGCGCCACCTACTTGATCACCACCGACATCTCACAGCAGCAGCCTGGCTTCCCTCAGAGGTCTCCTAGTCTAGTACTGACCAGGCCCAGCCCTGCTTAGCTTCTGAGAGCCAGCAGGACCAGGGAATGAGGTGGTCACTTTGCCATCAGCTGCATGAACCACATGGCCTACTGTGTTTAAACCTTCTTTCATACAACACTCCTCGTACAAGAGGTCTCGGACCCTTTAACTCGTCAGAGTAAAAACAATTTTAAAAAAAACATACCTTGGCGTCAACAAAGGTCTTTCCCAGGCAGCGGGTCATGACCTCACAGTACTGCTGGACGGTCAGTCGCTCCGCGCTCAGACCAATGTCCTTCCCCACAAACTCCTCCCTGTTCATCAGGACACTGACCACCACAGGGCCCAGGTCTGCTACGGACATCCCATCCATGGGCACATCACCCATGGGGATCCCTGAGGAGAGAGGGGCTGGTCAGCTGAGAGTTCAGGAGAATACACAGGAGCTCTGGACAGGCTGGGGCAGCCAGAGAAAGACTCCATCAATCACGTGCATCGGGATGGTCAAGGTGGGTAAATATTTTAAGAGTTGAGAGTTACTGTAATGCCGATCTCCATACTGCCAGCAGCCACATTTACTTCTGCCTGTGTGCACATATAAAACTCTGTTCCCCTGGCAGCTGCTGCCTGGCTCCTCCCTCAGTAAAGCTGGGTTTGGACACCTCCCTCCTTACAGACAGACTTTCATTCTCCTCAGCCAGGAGAGTTACCTCAATAAAGCTCAGCACACGAATTGTGCCCGACGTACGGATCGGCCCAACTACTGAACTGAAATAGGGTACAGAGAGTTGAGGTCAGGGCGCCCGGGACAGTCCTTAGACTGTTGTGGGATGAAGACGACAGCCGGCCAGCTCAACACTCACCTATCACATAGGCACCAGAGTCGGTCGCCTTCGCGGGCTTGAAGAAGGAGGTGAAGTTCTCGAAGTAGAAGGGAAGGCGCACGCTGGTGGTCGGGACGCCAAGGGACCGGAAGTACTCCTCCACCTGATCACGGCACAACAGGAAGTGTCCCGCGGGGAAAACAAACACTGACGCACACGTACAGGGACAGCACGGAGGCGAAGGTTTCTCCAAGAGGGGACTCTTGCAGGCTGGGGGAGTGGCACCAGCAAAGATCATTTAGTCTGGTCACGCTTCTTAAATACGTAGAAGGAAATGGGGGAAGGACTGAAACCATATTTGTTGTCTTCAAGTAAGAGCCAGTGTCTCTGTAGGTTTTCAGTCCTAATGACCTCAGTGAGCTCATTAATGGATTAACAAACTCATTTAACAGTTTATTTTAGCTGTTGAGATGTTGGTGCATTGAAGAGAAACTAGGACCCTCCATGATCTCCCAGTTTAACAAGGGTAAGATTTTACACTACGTGTCAGCATACAAAATTCACGGAGGAACGAGAGCTGAACCAAGGGAACCGTAATTATAACCTGTGCATGGCTGTTTGCTACACTGAGAGCTAAATTCCAAGCCTCCAGCCTTTCATAATTAAAAAAAAAATCAAGAAACAGGATCTGATTCTAAAACAGGATCAAGTACCCTGGAGCACACTCTCCAGGAAAATGTCACCTCCACAGTTCTGGAGGGGGGAGTTTCAGACACACCCCGCCCCGCCCCCCTGTGCTCACCTCTCCTTTGCCGTCGAAGTGCAGCACCGTCAGCTTCCCCCCGGTCAGCCTGTGCACGTTCTCCAGCCCGCTGTACACCACATGCTGCAGGCCCAGCTTCTTCGCCAGGTCCGCCACCATCTTACCCTACAGGCGCAAACACCAGCCCGTCTTCAATAGCACGACCCGCCTAGCATGTCTCACTTAACCGTGCCTGCGTGCGTTGCCTTATGGGATAACATTGTCCCTTTTTCATTCGGAAAATGCTACGGGACGTTATGTCGGTCCCATAGACTCGAAGGAGGGAATGAGCCAGGCGGGACACTCTTTATTTGGATAGGTGGGCGGGGCCACAACAGAGGGCGGGGCCTGGCTCTACCAGCTAGAGAAAAAAACCGCTCATACCCGGCTTTTCAGCTTGTCAGGGGAGAATCTGTCACTGCTGTCGGGCCTGCTCTTGCTTAAACAGAACAGGCTTGCAGTGGAAACAAAGGTCAGACCCACCACCCTCTGTAAAGAGCAGAATTGCATGTAGCAAGAAATGAGACATGAAGTTAGGGGTGTCAGGCTCAGCTTCTTTGGGGCCTCTTCTGGGTTTTAGTGCAACCTTGGTAATCAATTAATCAAAAGTTACACGCATACAGGAGACATTGTGCCTTAATTAAGCTGTTGATGCAATTTCTCACGCATGCCCCTGATCTGCATGCACTTATGCAATGTAATAGAAATGCCATATAATTATATTCCCACTTCCGGTCAGCTCTTCTATGTGCCTGCTCCCTCACCTGCACAACGTGAACCAGTGGACCGTGTGCCTGATCCCAAGGAGCTGTGCAGACAGACATGCCAGCCGGCTACACTGCCCGGCCAGCAGGCACCAGTACTGCGCACCTCCTCGATAGCCAGCGAGACCAGGGGTGAAGAAAACTCAAGGAGACGGCTGGAAAACCATTCTGCCCTTCGTCGTGCACCGAGCCGGGCCGGGCCTGTCCGTACCTGCTTCACTTCCGTGCTCTTGTCAAAGTGCTCCCAGAAGTTGGTGACCAAGAAGGCGCCGTAAGAGCCGCGCAGGGCCGCCTCTACCTCCGCCGGGCAGCCGACGTCGGCCTTCACCAGCTGGGCTCCCAGGCGGCCCAGCTCCACCGCAGCCGGCTTCTTGGGATCCCGGGTCGCGGCCCGAACCTCGAACCCCGGGTGCTGGAGCAGAGCCCGCGCCACCGAGCCCCCCTGCGCGCCTGCGGGGAAAGACACGCACACGCGCGGCGCTGTCACGCACCCGGACTGCCACCGCGGGGACGAGCGCTCAGGCGCTCGGATAAACAGACAGACCTACAACCTTCAGGAGAGGGAGCGAACTGCAGACAAGCCTCTAGTCTCGTCCCGCCCCGCGCTGTCCCTTTCAAACTCCTGGGCACCGCGCACTCTGTTTTCATTGCAACACAAAACTCGAAGTCACAAGTGGGAGGACAGGCGGTGGGTACCGTGTGCCCGTTTAAGGTAGCAGTACGCTTGTTTTAAAATAGAGAGCGAAACTTACAAATACGGTTACAGGACGTTTTAGGGCTTCCAACATGAACTCTGCGAGTCTCCACAGAAAACTGCAGCTGAGCAAAGAAGCACACACAACCGCGCATACCAACTCGAGAAACAGTTGGGTTTTGCGATTTCCTTTGAGTCGCCTTTGATTTTTTTAAAGAAGATATATTTATATCTAAATATATATTTTTATCTTTGCCGTGCGGTTGTCCGACGGGTCTGGCTGGTCGCTTGAACTCTTCTAAGATCGGGGGGAAAACAACTGCTGTTACCCACCTGTTGCGCCGAAAACGACGATCACCTTCTTATCGGACATGCTTCGCAGGTGATGCCTTGGACAAGCTCTTGCGCACACAGGTTCTGTAGAGTGACTCCGCGAATTCAGGAAGTCTCCCTGATGATAGTAGAGCAGGTTCCTGTCTCCGCCCCCTCCGCCTCCCAGTTTCCAAATCTTTCCTCCCGGCCTCCGCACTCTGCGGTTTCAGCTCTGTTTCATTAGCAGGTGGATACTTCATGGCCCAGCACTGTGGAAATTTGGCTTCGGCTCCTCTCATGAAAAGTGGAAAAGTACGTCAAACATTAATCACCCACAAAACACAACATAAAAGTCACATCAATCGCATACTGGTGCATAAAATGATAACAACAGTACATGACGGATACAGAGGATAAATTGGAAGGGGGGGCTGAAACCCGCAGGACGCACGCCCGACATCTGTACTTTTCATTCAAACAAGTTTAGGCTGTTCCGTGGGTTATTGTCAGGGTTATTGTTAGGACTGATTCTACTGCATTCTTTTGTCGAGTCGCCACAGAACTGAATGCACGGTGTTGTAACATCTGTTGACTCTGTGCGGGTCAGAACACGAGTCCAGAACCACCTGCCGGCCTGTCCTGTCCGTGGTGTCAAAGCAGCGTCCGAGTTCCGCCCTTCCTCCCCTCCGACCAGAACTGCGCACTCTTTAAGACCGGTTTCGGCGGAAGGTGAAGGATATCAGAGAAGTCACCTTCTCTAAGCTCCTTCAAATCCAGACTCAAAACCCTCTTCTTCAGAAAAGCTTTTGCTGAACTGGTTCTGTTCTTCACCCCTCTGCTCTTCTTAATAGCACCTTCCATGTCTCCTCTGTGTATTGGAATTGTGTTTTATCTTGTGTATTCTTCTTATTTATTGTTGTTGTCATCCTGTAAAGCGCTTTGAGAAGCCACCTTTAAAGGCGCTATATAAAATAGTTTATTATTATTATTATTATTATTATTATTATTATTATTATTATTATTATTATGGTCAGGTTTGCCGAGGGGAGGTCTCCACACTGCTGTATCCACGTCCGTGATATTTCCACACCACCTCTCCAGGGTGCGCGCCGAGCGCTTTGGACGTGTAATGTGCTGTGGAAGAGTAGGGAGGTGAGCAGGCTGATCTCTCGCTGCCCCACTGGCCAAATAAAGTTGCATGTTTTTTGGGGGGAAGTTAGCACGGACGGCCGATGGCATACAGCAAATACAACAACAGTTCTAGAAATGGATGTAGTTTTATTACTACTGAATAATAATAATAATGAGTGGTAGGCTAATAATATCAGTAGACTTAAAACGTCTAATACCCATTATAATTAACTGATTTAAAATAAAAAAAGAGATATACCATGTAGAACACAGGTAAACGCACACAGATGCGTGTGTGTGTCGCCATGCCCCGAGTACAGCCAGTGGGTCCGGACCTGACACTGTTACAGGATCCCAAGACTAAACACTGCTACACTCCCGCACCGCACGTCGCCTTAGCAACACTGCGTTGCCATGGCACCCCAGAGGCACATTAGGTGTTGTAGTCCTGTCGGATGTGCTGCCATCGTTTTGTTTACACGACCGCTCTCTGTTACACAGCTAATTCAGTCATTACTATTTCATGCAGCGTTTACGCCGGCAGCACGTTCAGACTGACCCGCCTGCCTGCACGGTGCGATACGAGCGGACACTGCGACACGGAAAGAAACAGTACTGCACTGAGGCAATATTGTTCACATTGGTTCCCTGCGGTACATAAGCAACGCACAGAAGCTCATTGCTGTCACCAACGAGAGAAAGATCCCGAGTTATCTCGTTAGCACGAGAAAATTATCTCTTAGTTCGACATATCAGATTGCCTGGTAATTAAGAGAGAGCACTTTTTCGTGATTATCACGCGATGGCACAACGGACATACAACACCCACGTTATCATCAGCGGACTTTCAGCCTTCAGCGAGTGGGACGATTCCGCTGCACAGTCCTTCTTGTTCAGGGACACGTGTGAGTGTCCTCATACTTACAACCGCGTTTCCCCGAGGTACAAGCCGTGACTGAACCGCAGGGGTGTCAGTCCATTTCACACTCCGCAGGGCTGCAGACGGGCCCGAACACTGGACCCTCCATTGCTGCTGAGCTCTCGGTAGTTTGTAGGTGCTGCCCTTGCACAGGGCAAGAGGTTGTTCAAGCCCCCGACTGATCATCGGGATCTGAGATAAGCCTTCTGTCTCCGAATTACGAAAATTTCTCTGTATTTTACGAGATCACTCAGAAATGTTGGGGTTGTTTTTTTTTTCTTCCGTTGATGGCAGCAAAGCGCTTCCGCGGAAACGCAGAAGAAACGTGGAACAATAAAATATTCTAAACGTAGATAACAAATGCGACATAAACGTGAGGGGGAAATGTAGATCAATGAATCGACGTAATGGGGTTGATCGCGGCGAAGTAGTTGATCAACCACAGGGGATGATACCGTGCTTGTTAAGCAGCTACCTCCCAAACCCTCTGGCTCGGTGATTCTGCATTAATACTCAAGCTTTCGCTATGAAACGTGTCGCACTGTCAGAAAGGCACCGTTTTCTCACACACCCAGTTCAGTGTTAAATTTAAACACATTCTACATATGTCAGTGTAATTGCAAATATTCAGAAAACTGCGCACAGTGTTTCCTAAAGGCCACGTGGAAAATCACTTTCCAACTTCTCACCGAGCGCACAGACGATCTTGAGTACTGTGTTTCGATAAAAGTAAGAAGCCTTGGTCCCCTCTGATCGCTGCCTGCTGCTGCTACAGGGATGCCTGGAATGAATATAGCTTATTGTTGAGTGACCAGCTGTTCATCTCCACGTGCTTTTCTCCGCTCCTGGTATCTTAGCGTTGAACATTTAAACGGCTCAGAGAAGATAGAAGCACCGTTGTATCAAATAAGGTCATTTGATAGTCATCAGGGATTAAAATGTTTCCAGTATGGTTTAGACCTGGAAGGTCTTTCATGTAACAGTTCAGTTTGTGTAACTGAAAAATCTTTTGGTGTTTTTCCATGATTTCCTGAACATTTTTTTGTGTATACAAAATTGTGTTCCAGAAGAATGAAACGAAATTAGAACATTTTCTCACACATTGTGCAGGAAACTATTAGGGGGAAATATTTATGCAAGAACATAAGAAAGTTTGTTCTGTTTTAGAAATGCTAGACTCCTGAGACTGCGTGCTAGCGCGGCACATGGATTCATGTTGCAGGTAGAGCACCTCACAGCACTTCATTACAGCCATAACCAGGAATCAGGAATAATCAGGAATCAGTCCAGAAAAGGACAACCAGTGCAATTCCTTCCACTGACAGGCTTTAGCCCTGGAAACAAATCTAAAACCGAGAGCAGGAGGCCCGTCTTTACACTAAGAGTTGTGGGTGACTGGAACATGCTGTCCGGCTGATTTCTTTCAGGAAACAGCAGGGTGAGAGCCTTGGATCAATTAGCTACCAGCAAGGAAGTAAGCTAGATGAGCTGAATGGTGAGGGACATTTCCTATGTTCTTAATTGTTTCCTGTTCGGGTTTATTTTAAGTTGTTAAGTAGTTTATTTCACGTTCTGTGAACACACACTCCAGGGCTAAATTCCAGTGTAGCTCCCTCCATCACCCCTCACACACAGACATCCTAAGACCCTGATCCCAGGTTTGTCAAGGAAGCACCCTGTGATTTCAAAGCTCTTAAAAACCAATATTCTTGCATGCATGGTGAGTAACTTACACAAGAACAGACAGGACTCATTGTACAGCACACGGAACATTGTAAAACAAGTGGATGTCTTTTCAAATAGGGAGGAGGAATTACTTTAGGAAGGACTGTGTCAGAAAGAGGAATATGGATTAGGGATTTTAAAATCAAAGAATAAGCCTGCCTGTAATCCCAAAACACATATCCACAGGATGTATGTATGGCTTAATTAATGGAAATTTGTCTTTGGGTTCTGGGTTTGAATCCTGCAATAGACAGGTGTTTAGCGAGTCTGCTGTAGATCAAACTGAATCAAACTGCTCCCCACTTATCAGAGTCTGTTTGGAGCTCCGTCAGCATGACTCGGCAGAAAACGAGTGAAAACAATCTGCTCTGTTTGGTAAGATCATTCCTGTCCCAGGAAGATGTGTGCAGAGTGTGCAGAGACCTCAGCTGAAGAGATGAGTCTTATTGTTAGCAAGAGGAATGCTTCTTAACTGCCGCAGAAAAACACGTTTGACAGGAGCACAAACTGAATGTTTTGTTTCTCGGGGAATGTTTACAGATATATATGGGCTTGCCTTGAAACCACAAAGGACGGTGTTTTGAAATAGCATTGTTTGCTTTCAACAGTAGGATTTCTGCACAATGAAATCAAGGAAACAGGCCACAGCTAGCACACCTCAGACCTGAGGGCTCTGCACTGTAGCTCCACCAGACTGGCACTGTGGGCACTGTGCTTGTGCATTGCTGAATTATCCACCAAACTGCTGGATTAGAATGAGAATTGGTTTCGATGGTCTCTGGATACCAGTTTTTCTGGCTAACAGATATAAATTGTGTACTTTGAATTAAAGGAGAAATAAGATTAAAGGATAATTTTAATCAAAGCAGAAACAAGGCAGATATCTTTGGTCGGTAGTAGTTCAGGTGGGCAGCTGCGTCAGCATGCGTAGGCTGCAAAGGAACAAGTAATAGGTTTATTCCATGCTGAAAAAAAGAAGAAAGAGAACACAACGTTTCGGCCGTGGAGCCTTCTTCAGCTGTCTTCTTCAGGTGTACACAGGTGCATACACCTGAAGAAGGCTCCACGGCCGAAACGTTGTGTTCTCTTTCTTCTTTTTTTCAGCATGGAATAAACCTATTACTTGTTCCTTTGCAGATATCTTTGGTTCCTAATTGTAGTTTTTATGTTTTTAAAAGATGCATTTATAATCCCTTATGTTCTCGAAAGTGTACAGTCCTCTGTTGATATTGTTGATTTTTAACATTTTTCTGAGTCAGGGTCAGATGGGTTCACACCTCAAAAGCACCACAGGGCTCATCAATGTGCCGAAGGCGCTTGTCCACACTGGAAGCATAACTTCACAGGCACCTCCAGTCCTCTGAGGCTCTGCATGGCTTGGCACCTCCATAGCTGTCTGAGTTATTGTCTCCCTGCTCCCCACCTCGTAACCTTCCTTCATCTCTCCGAGCTCCTGTCTGTCCCCCCAAGCACGTCTACACTCTGTGGGTGACGGGACCTTCTCCAGCCGCACTCCAAAAGCTCTGGAATTCTGTCCCAAGGATATCAGAGTCACTGTCCCCGAGCTCTTTCAAATCCAGACTCAGAACCTTCCTCTTCAGAAAAGCTCTTATTTAATTGATGTCTGTGCCTGCCCCCTTTGCATCTTCTTCTACAGTCTAAACCCTTCTTTTTAATTGTGCTAATTTCCTATTGCTATTTCCTCTCCTTGTTTTTATTTTCTTACTGTAAAGCATCCTGAGAAGCTACTTTTAAAGGCACACCTTTCTTTTTGGTTGTTGTGCTAAAAAAAACAGAAAGCAAGATCACAGGTATTTTTCTGATTTGAAGACCTAAAAAAAGACCTAAAGTAAAATGAGTTGTTGTTCTAATAATTAGTCCACTTAAATAATTAAGATCCGAGATTAAATGAGATCAAGTTGTCTTTCAACTAAAGAGAATAATAAATCTGTTTCGTAATATCCCCTCCACGGCGCTAGGCGTCGCTATTATCAATGTAAACCATTAACACCAAACATCTGTTTTAAGAGATATCTATACTCTTTGTGTTGTGGTTTACGGCTCTACATAAGTTTTGTTTTTCGTTCTCTGTGCGATTTTTCAAAGTTGGGCTGTGTTTGTAGTGAGGTATAGCACAATTAAAATACACTTTGATCAGATAAAGTACAACAATAAAGTTTTTTTTTCCCCGCACACGGCGCTGGACTTATTTTGGGCTCAGGGATTGTATAGGAACGACAGGTTTGCTCTTTTAAATCGTGTTATGCTACTCCGTGCGGAACGAAAGAGATCCTGATATATAAAGGTAGATTTAAGCAGACTACACGGTACAAGCTGGATAACAGTGAAGTTTTTAATTGGTATATGATTAATTTTAGTGAATGTTCTTAGTGAAACAGACATCCATTCTTTCCTAGCGATATAGTCCGGAGTCAGTCCTTCCTTATGCATTGCAGTGAATTGTACAGATAGAGTCTGGGGTCACCGTGTGTTGAATAAAACACAATAATTCTGAAACTGACGGTTTTTCTTGTACTGCATCTGAATTATTCAACTACTTCTTCCCAAATGTTGACAGTGCTCTGTAGATAATTTTATGCCGACTGTTCGTCTTATTGTGACAGGTTGCAGCAAGAGTGAGTTAAATTGTATACACAATTTCCCCAATAGTGCATTTGTGTTTGTAGGCATTAAGTAACCTTTACTTTTTCTGCCCTCAGAAATCTCTCACGTCTCCTCTCCTTCAACGTAAACGTATAGTTTAAACGTAAATAGTTTCAACTGGTAAAATTGGTTGAAATTATTTTTTAAAAAAATAATTTTAGTGTTGGCAGCATGGTGTGACAGCACCACTGCCTCACAGCCCTTGGATCCTGGGGTCTGTTCCAGCCTGAGGTGCCTTCTCTGTGGTGCCCCCCTTGTTACTGGGTGCACTGATCTGCTGGCTAGGTTAACTGGTGTGTGTAAATTGTCCTTGTGTCCCTGTGTGTGTGCGCTCTGTGGTGTACTGGTTTGCTGCCCAGTGTTTAGTCACACCACATGCCCTGTGCTTGTGGGGTGAGGATCTGTTCACACTCTATAGGATGTTGTGGATATTGATAGTGGATGGATTTCTGTGTAAAGGAACTCATCAGTGTGCTGAGTGTGTTTGAGTACGTAGAAAATGTAACTTGCAGAGTGAGCGCGGCGCTTTCTGGGAGTTTGGAGCTGTGGTGTGAAAAAAAACAGCACTGTTCCCCAGCACCATGGGCAGCTTAGGACACATGGATAACTCCTGCCTCCCTCCAAGGGCGAGGAACCAGCTGCCGATCCACGTCTCTGTGCCTCTGTGCTCCCCAGGCGGGAGAGATGGAAACGGAGGAGGTGTCGGAGGTGCTGCAGCTCTCAGTGGGGGGTCGCCAGTTCACGGCTCGCAGGGAATCCCTCTGTCGCTTCAAGGACTCCATGCTCTGCTCCATGTTCAGCGGAAGGTTCCCCCTGAGGCGTGATCAGAGCGGTGAGCTTCCGCACGGAAAGGGGATTGTGCACGGGCCCGCGGGAGACACGCAGAGAGCCGCTGCTTTCGCACTGACACAGGTCTCCATGCATTTGTCAGACATGCTTTGAACGTGTGTTGCAGTGGTATTTCTGTCCAACTTCAAAAAGGATCCCCAAACTCCTGCTGTGTTATGACAGCCTCAGAGCTGAGTCTGATAATGTTACTGGCCTACACAATAACATACTTCTGTCTTTCACTAGAGCAACAAAGTAGCTGTCCTGTATTTACACAGCTGAAGTAGGTTCCAGGCAGTCAACTCTGTTGTATCTGTGTTCCCAGAGCTGTGTTATTCCATTCTCTGCTCCAGGGGCATGTGTGATTGACCGTGATGGACGGCTCTTCAAATTCCTGCTGGACTACCTGCACGGAGAGCTCCACCTCCCCGAGGACGAGGAGACGCGACTGGCCGTGCAGCAGGAAGCGGATTATTTCGGGGTGCCGTTCCCTGGCTCTCTGACCGAGCAGCTGGTGATGGAGCTGGAGGCAGGGGCTCAGCGAGACGGTCTCCCCCTGCGCCAGGTGAGCCTGCATCTCCTCCCACGCTGGTTTCTAGAGCCTTTCTCTACATACTGTATTACTCTAGCTGGACAACACCTGGAGATCCCTCCGATCCCTTCCAGCCAACTGGATTTCCCTTGTCTCATTTGCATAGGTGGATATCATGAGAAATAGTCACTTTCGTAACTGTAGGAATTCTTGTCTTGACTCCAAAGCTTAATATGTTTTGTTGAGACTGCCGTTTTGACTTGTGTATAGGAAAGCCGATTTTAAACCTTACATAAAGCCTTTGGGATCCCGTGTGAGGCTGTAGCTTAATGCCGGTCACCCTGAGATGATAAGACAAGTGACTGCGGTTTTTGCATCTAAAACACTGTCAAAGGATGCGTCACCACCCGAATGAAACATAGCTCCGTCATGCAAGCATCTATAGGTAGGGGGCATGCAGCAAGGCCCGAGTTTGTGGAAATGCATTACCAACACCGAAATAGACAGAAGCGTCTCTTATTAATTCAGATCCCCATTACATTCAGACTGCGTATAGTCTCTCTTTGTATTTGCTGTCTGCGCCCCGTCCTCATGCCCATCCTTCATTAATCTCTCTGTGGGCAGAAGGCTTCCTGTGTGCAGGTAACAGCAGATCGGCTGTCCTGCAGGAGAGCGGCCGGGCGTGTCAGGGGTGTGCTCTTCAGTGCTGTGTCCTGTGTCCCAGGCCATGGGGGAGCTGTGCCAGGCCTACGGGCGGGTGTGCACGGAGCCCGCGGTGTGGGTGCTGCACTACCTGAGCGCCTGCGGAGCCAGCTGCGAGAGCAAGGTGCTGGGGGTGTATGGGAGCCGGGAGCAGGGCCTGCAGGCCATGGACAGGCAGCTGGGGGGCAAGGGCACCAGCCGCAGCGTGCACCGCAGGTACCGTGGACCCGCCCACACGCGGACACACGTCGTCCGTCTGCGCTGTGCGCCGCAGGACGGAAGTATCACGGGCGCACCCATATCATCAGCTGCGCCGAGCGCTTGCTGGGCTGTGATGTCACCAGAGCACAAGGTGCGGTACGCTGAGTACAGTGCACCTGCATCACGGCTTTCCAGGGGTTACTCGCTCATTATCTCTGTGGCAGCCCTGCTGTTGATGTTGTTCCGGATCAGAGAGCCAGCAGAGCCGGTCAATCTGTTGCAATAAAATCTAGACTATATTTTATGCTTTTGCTGCTACAGTAGCTTCTCAATGAGCAGAATGAGGAGGCGGCAGGACGTACCTTTTGTATTGAGGTAATAAGGGCTCCTGGCTCTCCTGCAGGGGCCGTTTCTCCAGGGTCCAGCACTCGATCAGCTCGATCAGAATATATAATGAATAAACATCCTTTGCCGTCCGGCGTATTGACGCATGGGTTTGTCTCTTCTCCCCCGTTCACGCTGTTCCTGGCCTCGGTGCTGCAGGGAGGCAGGGGGCAACGTGCAGTGCATCTGGAGCTACTACTCCCGCTCCGAGCTGGGCAGGATGATGGACGCCTTCGACAGCTGGGAGGGGCGGGGTGAGTGCGGACCGACACAGGCAGGGGCGGGCAGGCCTCCAGTTCCAACGTCAGGTGATCCCAGGAAGGTATCCCTCCTTACCCCTGCCCTCGCAACCGTGCAGTGCCTACGGACAGAAGCTGGAACTAAGCCATTCCGGACACCCATTGCCCCTTTCAGTGCTTGTTAAGAGATTTCATAAAAATCCACAACAACATTCAGTTTTGCTCCAGTGTAAAAAAAGTTCTCTTTTCTTCCCCTTTTTTAAGAAACTCACTGTTAATTTCCCACCAATGTATCTCAAAAAGAGGGAGCGTTCATCCGATCTCTCTTCTCTGGAATGATATTATCCCTTCATGGGCTTGGGATTTCGGAACGCATGGGGCAAATTTTGCCTTGAAGCACAGGGTCATCTAGGGAAATCCTCCCCAGCTTTCATAAAAGGTATCGGAGGGCATGTTATATGCCTAAGAGAGTAAAATGAGAAAGCGGACGGTACTTGTACATCACTCCTCTCAAGGGAGAGGAAATCTGGCCAGCTAGTGTCTTTAAATGAACAGCCTCCCTGCCACGGGGGGGGGGGTCTGCATGGCTCCCTGTAGACAGCGTGGCGCCTGATGGCCTGTGCGCGGTGCTCTCCCCCTGCAGGGGTGAGCTTCTGGAGGGTCCCTCAGGAGCTGATCGAGTGCTGGACCCTGGAGAAACGGCCCCTGCAGGAGAGCCAGGAGCCCTTATTACCTCAATACAAAAGGTATGTCCGGCCGCCTCCTCATTCTGCTCATTGAGAAGCTACTGTAGCAGCAAAAGCAAAAGCAAAATCAGACTGTTTCCATAAGTATATTAAACTGTCTGATCGTGCAGAAAAAATGCCAGATATTTATCCTTCTTCCCAGGATAAAGCAGGGTTGCTCCTGTGAGCTGCTCATCAGACGTTGTATTTCTCCTTTACGAGCCTGCTGTATACACTTCCTGTATTTCCAGGTGCGAGTTCCACTACTTGTTTTGCCCCTACATTTGAATTCCCGTGTCATCTGCATTACTGCCTTTCTACTCCTGTCTGTGTCTTTCTCTGAGATACCTGACAGTTGTTTCTCACAGGATTCAGTCCCGTCTTTTCATGCTCTTAAGTAAACAGTAAAATCTGCGCGTTACTTCAGAACTTAAAAGGTAATACACCCAGCGTTGTTGTCCTGTTGACACAAAAAACAAAGTTTTGGCTGTATCAGCCTGAAAATAACTGCACACACAGAATACAATCTCCATATTAGAATCTTGTTTTTTAAATATTTACATACAGCATGTTCAGGTATGCCGTAATAAACAGGGTACCTATTAATTGTGGGTATGATAAATAGGTATATTAAAATTTCCCCAGGGATAATAAAGCTTGAATTGAATACCTGGCTCAATTATTCCCAGGCTGCCACCTCCCTCTCTGGCTTTGAGGTGGGAAATAATCTAGCCCTGCTTCTTCAGAACCCGAGCACAGTTCCCGCGGAGCGATTGTTTCTGGCGTTCATGCTGCGTTTTTCTTTCAGGTGGTTCCCTGATCTGCTGGAGAGGGAAGAAGAAGCGGAGCCAAGTCCCAAGCGCGTGGCCAACAGGATCACCTTCACCGGGCCATCCACCAGCACCGCCATCCGCGTCAGGAATTCTGGTATAGCGCGGTCCTCCGACCCCGCTCCGCGCCCCCCGAGAGCCACCCAGGCCCGCTGGCCGCAGCCTCGTGGAGCTCAGAGCCCAGGTGCGCAGCCCGGACACACGGAGAGCCCCCCCGGGGCTGGGCGTGCAGCTGGGCATGGCGGTGGCACAAGCCCGGCGGCGACAGCGAGGCTGGCCCCGCCCCCAGCACGGAGCCGGCAGCCGGACCCGCCCCCGCCCACAGCCAGCCGCCCCGTCCGTCTGAAGAGACCGGCGCTCCCGAGTCGAAACGAGAGGGCGGAGAAGAACGAAGGAGGCGGCCGGTCGTGGCAGGCGGGCGGGGGCGCTGGGCTCGGAGAGACGGGAGAGGGGCAGGAGCCGCCGGCAGCAGGAGGAGACCCGACAGTGAGCCAGCAGGGAGGGGCGCAGGGGACCGAGAGGAACGGAGAAGGCTGACGTGGTGCGTCTTAAACAGCGGCACAAAACAAACAACTTTTGATCACACGCTCTTTCTTGAGCAACACTGAAAGGACCCGTGTTTGGTGAAATACAAAGGCAGCCGCTCTGAAAGGAAACGGTTGATGTGTGTAGGCAGACACATCCTGTGCGGTTCAGTGTTTTTAGATTTGCTCAGTGTTACTTCTCTGTCATCCTTCTCCCTGCTCTCCACTAGATGTCCCCTTAATATCGTTCCTCCAGGATTCTCCTTCCAGCATGTTGCTCCTCTGTCTCAGCCCTTGAGTGCCAGTCAGCACCTGGACCAGAAGGCTTTTTCCATCCCTAAGCTGTATCACGAGTGCCAAGGAAGATCTGGGAAGGATTGCTGTTTCCTGATTTTATTCTAACATTCTTTTAATTTTAACCCTGCAATATGAAGAACTAAAATCTTCTTCCTGGTGGAACTTTCTAAATGTGGCCGTTATCCGTTTTTCCAGTATTTGAAGTTACTTCAGCAAGGGAGATGTTTCACTTTCTCACAGTGTAGTTGATTGTCTTGGTGCACCGCTGTTCCATATCAAGAGGAACTTAACTATTAAGACAGCTAAGTCATCTCATGGTGTTTCAATAGTTGTGAACATTTTGAATATGTAATGCAATAATTGTTGTTTCTCACTGAAACTATATCAATGAAGAGGCTGTAACGCACAGACAATGTGATGTAAGGTGTTTTAAACAAGTTGAAGCCTCTCTGCACACAATTCTGAGTTATACCTCAGTGTGTCTGTTTGCCTGTTACTGTATGAGGTGGACTTCTCGGACATTTATATCCATAACATTTTTCTCCAGATAATTTTTGGACATTTTTTTTTATATTTTAATGATTTTCTTCTGCCACTAACAGTGTATTTGTGAGGCAGTTGATTCTTCTTGGGAAATAAAGCAGTTCTGAAACTAAAGTCCAACTATTCAGAGGTTCTAATGCTGTTTTGCTTTGCAGCTGATCTGAGCTCCTGTCACCTGTGTGGTACTTGATTTTGTAACCAGGTGTTTTTATGTTCTCTACAGTGTAGCACTAATGAGCAGTTCGATTTTTTGGATCACACTTTTTCTTTGCTGTAATTAATGTAACTACTGTATTTGTATGCAATGAAAATAGACCGATAACCTGAATCTGAGGGGTAGCAGTAGAGTAGAGATTTAGACTTGCAGGTTGAGGGTTCAAATCCCTGCTTTTCTTGAGCAAGGTACTTCAGTCAGGTCTCTTTAGTAATTACTCTTTTTTATACATGTATGGTTGAAAACTGCTTTGGATAAAAATAAAGGCCATACAAATTAGTGATAATGGTGGCTTCTAAGCTTGGCTTATTTCCTGATTTTAGTAAACTGCAGCAAAAACTGTCATCCCAAGAGTTTATTGGAAAAGAACTCACATTGTAAGCAATGCCAAACAGTCAATACTGCTTCAAAATACAGATTTTTATTCACTTAACGTACAGTTAAAATATTGTTACTCAAGCATCACTGTCGGTCTCATCAGATTGTTCAAGTATTCCACATTTTCAGCGTCTATTTTTTGTCATACCACACGTTTGTCCTGGCCTTTTGCCAGTTCTGATGCTCAGCATATACTGTACAGTGCCCTCCAGAATTATTGTCACCCTTGGTAAAGATGAGCGAAACAAGGCTATGAAAAAGTGTTTGTTGTTTATCAGCTTGATTTTACACTAAAAATATATGAGAGAAATCTAACCTTTCAGTGAGGTAAAATTATTCAAAGAAAAAAAATCCTCATAAAATATTTTTTTTACTCAAAAAGACGTGTTGGTTTTTGAGTGCTAATGATCATACAATGATTGTTATTTGCATTTTAGAGGAAGGTATTGTGTACTGTTGTAAAACACTGAGACTGCTGAAGAACGTGTATTTGTTTACCATCAACGTTTGTTTTTAAATTACTGAAGATCTGACTGATTCAGTGTCTGGATGTTGGTTCATTTTACAATTATTTGAAACAAAACTTATAATATAAAAAGTGCTTTTAACCACTTAGCTTTACAAAGTGGGATATCCTAAATATTAAACAGAACATTGTGCTTTACGTAAATATGAGATATTTTCTAATAATATCCATCAGTATAAACATTAATGCTCAACATAATGTTAGTTATTTATTTGAGAAGTAGAATGTGGGCTTCACAGAAGTGTAGCCAATTAAAAGTCTTCAAATATAAAGAGTGTTTTTGTATTGCTAATCCCCCCAAAAACTGCAAACTGTATCCATGCCTGGACTGAATAACTTTAAACAGTAAAACAAAGCAAACAAGAATCATAGGCAACTCCAAAGAAGTGGAAATTATATCTGTAAGATCCCACAGGAGCAAAGAATGACTAACAAATTGATTAAAATGTGTAAAATATCAGGTCTAGGTACATAACACATCCTCAAATCTGCTGTTACTATTCAGAAACTTTTTACACAATCTCAAAAACTCTAGCACAGAAACATCTCATGTCTTGATTTCTTTGCTTCAACTCTAACACCCTTGTCCTTTCTTGATAATAGCCATTCCATACATCACTGCACATGAAACCAAGTTTCCATAATTAATCCGAGAACGTATCGGTCTAGCAGCAATTAGGAGAATGTGATTAGATACTCTGGATAGGCCTGCACATCATGGAAAATAACAAACACCCTGGGATTTGATGTGTTGTCTACTACGCTGTCATATAAATCTGTAGAGTCTGTAGAGTTCTTGGCAGGAGGGACAATCAGACCTTGGCTGCCCCGTGTGTAGTCCCCAGTCAGGACTCTGGTCAGGTACATGAACTTCTGACCCAGGGAGTCAGGCACAGAGTAAGTGTTGCTTGCAGAGTAACTGGCATCGACTGCGAAGTAAGTTCCATTGCCAATGACTGCAGCTGCAGGGAAACAATATTTAACAGTGTGGTTAAGTGATTACATGCAACATTGCAGGGTTGCCAAATGACTGGACCAGTCCCTGTATAGCTGTCTGAGAACTCCAGAATGGTCATTTGACTGTAAGGTTTTTATCAGCTAATAGCTATACATTAACATGAGGCTTACAAGCTGTGCTGGATCACTGAACTTGAAATGGCATTGCGCATGCAACTTGTTAACATACAGTATCACTGGAGAACTGCACAGTATCCCTCCATTTCAGCTCCCACTCTCTCTTTAGAGCAGAGTGCAATGTCTGGAATTGTCATTCTAGAAAACATCTACAGTAATGGTGCCTCCAATCTAGTGCCCAGACTGCATCAATGCCCACCGATGCCTACTTCTGGATAACCCTCCAGCCCAAGGGTGATTAAAGTCAATGCAAGTGTGCATTTGATTGTTTGGTGGCTACTGAGACGTAGGTCAACAACAAGGAAAGCAGTACAGCCATGCCAACTGATGTTTTAATTCCATTTCACTGGGGTGATGCTTTTATTGAAAGTGGTACAGCTGTGTTTTTTAGTAAAGTAAGCCACATATCAGATGTCAGTGGCAAGTACTCCGCTCCAGAGTCCAGAGCCCTGAGCACTCCTCCCGGAACATGTAACAAGCATGTCTAAGTGAAAAGGCGCAATCTGGGCTGTACCGTTTCTCCCTGCGTAGCTGCGGTTGAAGCCGTGAGCGTTGATGTGGCCCAGGTTGGATGGGGAGGTCCCGTGGAAGAGCAGCCTTTCGTTGTTACTGTGGCAGTTCTTCTCTTCCAGAAACTTCTTTTTGATCTGGTAGCTTTTCCACAGGTTGCTGTTCTGAATTCTTTCAATCTAGGAAAACCACACTCAGTAAGCCTGTTGTTAGTGGCTGTAATAGGATGCACGAACAATCATAGAAAATTGCGTTTTATCTGAATTATTACAACAAAGTAAAAACGGATAAAATAGTAATTATGTATGCAATATAATTCATAATTATAAGTAGTAATTCTTAAAATATCAATTATGTTTTGAGTAAATTTGTCATAGGGTGGCCTTGCAGTGCTGGGGTCCTAGGTTTAATTCCCGGAGCCTGGCTGCTGTCTGCACAGTTGGCTTACTGCCTCTGCCCGTTCCCTCCCACAGTCCAAAAACATAATGGTTACAGCAAAAGTGGCCCTGGGTGTGACTGTCCTGCAATGATGGCGTCCCCTCTAAGGTGTACTCTGCCTTGACCCGTCACTTGATCTGGCTCCTTATATAAGATTCATATATAAATCTTTTGTTGTGATTAAAATATCTGTTTTTAGTCTTTTTTGCACAGAGAAATAGTCATTTATCAGTTGTGATAATGTCTTTAGACAATGACAGCTTTCACTATAGAGGAAAACTGAACAAACGGCCATCCCTCTGGGCTTCGGGAGAGGTGATCTAGTACCTTAATAATCTGAGAGTTTGGACATGTCTTCCGGAATTCATTTTCCACTTCCTGGTACTCCCGAGAGCCAACTGTCAGCTGGACCTGCATCTTGTGTAACCCCTTCATATCAGTCCAGTGGCTCGGAAGGTTTCCCATACTGTCATCTGTAAGGCAGGTAAAACAGCCAAGTTGTAAAATACAAGCAAATTAAAACATTGTTATTCATTGTGCTTGATAAATGTCTACTGTGAAAAACACACACTCTACAACGTGCTCACTAATTGTAACTGCACAGCGCCCAGGCCTCCAAGGCATCTGAAGTTCTAACCCGGGCTGAGCCAGGTGTCTGTCCTTAACAGGGCCCATGAGTCACGGTTCAGATTCTTTTGCTCATATTGGCTTGGGCATATTGTCAAAGCATGGCTTCACGCCAGTCAGCATTTGCTGGTGCCAGGTGGAGAATGCCCAACTTTAAAACCCTCCTCCAGGAATCAGATGTTTTCAGCCCTCCTGAACCCTTAAGACTTCCTGGCTGAAAAGAAGTGAACTAGGCAGTGATATCTCTTCTTTGCTCTGAATCAGTTTAAAATGGATTTATCTGGTGTTTGTAGCAGACATTTCCAAATAGGCAGAAAGGGGAAAAAGTGCATGTGAAAAAAAACGTACCTGTCAGTAAGACTCTTTTTAATTTAATTGTTTTGTTTCCCCTTCCTTCTGCCACCAACTGATGAGGGTCCACTTCATATTCGTAGGTTTTGATCTTGATTCTGACTTGTCGGGTTTTTCTTCCAAAGGTCTGTTCCAGGGTGAGGTTGGTGAGCTTGTCGAAGGGCACGAAGCTCTTGTTGTCCTCGTACTGCCATTCCACCATGCTGCCCACCAAAACTGCATCTCGCTTCTGCACCTCTTCGGTCTCGATCTTCCTTATCATCGCCTGGATCTCGGTGATGGCGTCCAGCACGTCTCTGGTCAGCCCCGCCAGCTGGATGGAAGAGTCTGAGCCCCTGCTCTCCAGCTTGGCACTGATCTGCAGCCTCTTCTGAAGGCTGTGGATCTTCTGGTGTTCTCTGTCAGAGAAGAAGGCGATCCACTTGTCGCTGATGGTCCGTTCAGTTTGTTCCTTGACGATGAGATCTTTGATCCAGTCCTTGGCCTTGGCAAGGTTATGGCTCGTTTCTGCGCAGAACTGAAAGATGGCTGGTTCAATCTCCTCGCCCACGATTACAAACTCTTCTTGAGGTTTTGCTTCTGCACTGTTATCCCCCAGAAAGAGGGCTGTCATAAAAAAGAATGCAGGTGACACTGACAGCATTAGCTTTATAAAATATAATGTTTCGATTTTGGTTTTGATACTCAAATATGTTATTTACACACATCAAAATGAATGGTACAAATTTGCTTGTTTGGCTTTGCAATTCTTAATTCATGGGGACATGCTGAATCTAATTTTAAAATACACAGAAACTTCAACATAACTTCTAACATGCATTTCTTTTATCCATTAGATAGAGGCCCCTTTTCAACCTGAATGTCTGTTAAAGCACAATGAATTTCCGCTCAGATAAAGCAAAACATTGTAACAATTTCCCATAAACCAACTTACATTTCAACCTTGACATAAGAGACTTTTGCTCCGGTAGGGCTGTGCCTTCTTTAGTTTGCATGCTTTTATGGAAGTCGGTCAACATCGTTGCCTGGAAGATCAGAATCCTGACGTGTTTTAAATATACTCCATTCTTCTTACTCACGAAATCGACCACAGCATTTATCATTGCATCTGCAACTACAGCAGGACTTGCACCTCCTTGTCCTGAAAAAGCAGAGCAAAACGTTTTCAATCAAAATAAGAATCACGACTCATCTGTGAGAACAGGGCGCATGGGCACAACAGAACTATACATTTCAAACGAGAACTGTGAACAAAACTCTCTCAAATGCTTCTTGGAAGGTCCAATGTCCTGATTTTTCCAAAGTTGGTAAAGACTTCAAAGAACATTAAAGCAGGAAACGAAATATGTAAAATCATTCTGCATCAACAGGTACAAAAAATATTAGGTACAAAATTATTAGATGATAAATACATGCTTAAATAAAGGTCAGCCTAATCTGGAAAACTGCAAAAATATCAGAGCATTTTTCTCTTAACTCATTACTTTTACAAGCTTCTACAAATCAGGGTCTAATTTTCATCTAGAAAGGATGAAAGATGATAAGCACTTTATAACAGACCAGCATTTCCATAATGTCAACAGGTAGCACACGTGCTTGCATGAATGTTTTATTTGAAGTATACACAGAGGAGGTCAGAAGCTGGAATTGACTCCTCTTTCTCTGGCACACCTGTTCCAAGGGCTGGGAAGGCGACTGATTGGAACTTCCGCTCCTCGCAGGCCCGCAGAACTGTCCTCACCATGCCCCTGATGTTGTTGGGGTCATTCTGTCCAACAATGTGAATAATGTGTTGACACTGGAGGTTCCCAGGCTGGGTCATTATTAGCCCATCGTTCGGCTGGGATGCTGGTGAAGAAAAAACAGTGGGAAGTAAAACAGAAGATCACAAAGCTTTTAAAAGCCAGCTGCGATTGGCAAGTGACCTGACTGAAATCGGTGACGGCTGCGCTGTGAGGCTCGATAAAGATGTGAAAATAAATGTGTCATTCAATTCAGTCTCAATACTAATGGATTTAAATACATTATTTATACTAGAAATATGAAACATAATTAGGGCATGTTGGGTTAAATTGTAAAATGCACTTTCTTTAGAACATTGTGTACAATTTTGGTCAACATGTTACAGAAAACATTGTTGTTCTGGAATCACCCCAGAAATAAATTACCAGATTCTTGGGATTAAAGGGAATATCCTATACTGACAGGCTAAAACTCAATCAGAGAAAACTACAGCTGGATCTGATCAAGGTAAGCAGAATCCACAAGGGCACTGACAAACTGACTTCTTCACAGCCAACAGTGAAACACAAACCAGAGGACACAAAGTGGAAATCATGTGGACACACATTCAAAGTGAGCTTATTTCCTACTTTACCCAAAAGACTGTAGGGGTCTCTAGCCACTCAATACCCTGGCTTCTCTGAAGAAACGACTGAATGAGATCCTCAGATCCTCACTTAGATACGAGCAACTGAACAAGCTAGATAGCAGAATGACTTCTCTTGTTTTTAAGTGACGTACCCAACTGGAGACATTCCAATTCCACGGCTCTGCCCGCTGCGTCTAGAATTGCTTTTGACACACCTGAGGAAGGAACACAAATGTGTAAATCCGGGGCTTACACCAGCGCCAGATTTCCCATTAAGCACTGCAGGCCCAGTGCCTAGGGCCTATGAAATGTTTAGGGCCTACAAAGGAGGGAAACACTGAAAAATGAGCTGAAACAACATGCTTGCGATCGGCTCGAGGTGCTCCAAATCAATAATCTAGTGGCTGTTCTAGAAACTGGAAGGATCGAAGTGGTTGTTGCTCCACTCGCTCCATCAATCACGTGGTTCAGCATTAGAATAGTTTAAGGTGCATCACGTCAATCAACGTATTACAATCAGCGTTTCCCCCTTTTTGCACATTCTGGAGTGAAAGTGCCTGGGGCCTACGGACACCAAAATCCAGCCCCGGC
The DNA here is from genome assembly GCF_059453375.1 of Lepisosteus platostomus. Classification (NCBI taxonomy): domain Eukaryota; kingdom Metazoa; phylum Chordata; class Actinopteri; order Semionotiformes; family Lepisosteidae; genus Lepisosteus; species Lepisosteus platostomus. The sequence goes on from NC_142624.1 coordinate 35,408,318, forward strand.
TCACACTTCTTTTGCTGAAGAGATTCTGTACTTGCCGAATTTTGCGGCAATCTGCATCTTCTGACTAAGAGCAGCCTGTGCCCCCGGCCGACCCTGACCCTCCACACTGGCCCTAGCAGTGGTGAGAACAGGTGCAACAGCAGCACAGACAAAGGCTGCTTTACCTGATTTGAGAGAGAAGGTGCTGTTGGATGAGTTGACGATGACATCCGTGGTCTCTCTCGTGATGTCTCCCGTCAAGACCTCCAGCGTCAGCCCCCCCATGGTCATTCTGTAAACTCCCAGACTGGGGCTCGAGATCCTGCTGAAGAAAGCTGGCCAGGGATTGAAGACAAACACATCATTATTATTTGCACAATTGGTCATTAAAATGGCCAGTTAGTCATTGTAATGGTTATTACAACACAGCTTCCACACACAACAGATTCACATGGGTCATGTTTTGGTTACAAAGCTTAAAACAAGTATGACTTTCATATCACACAAAAAAGTAAAAATACACAAAATTAAGCAACATACTAAGTTGAAACTGTATATATATATCAGACTCTGGGAAACAACAAAATATTTTATATGATTTTGAGAATATGGTTCCTTATGTTCTGCTGCTCATTCTGCAGCTCTAGAGAAGTGGAGATTCTGCTATTTAAATGTTCACCTGCCACACGCACTTTTGTGTGAATTGTTTTTGTTAATCAGGCGAGGCCCTTTGGCTTGTGTGCTCATGTATACACAGCACTGGGTTCGCCAAGACTCTCACAGTGAGTTCATGACCTCCTGGATAGCATGTACTCTATCTGTCACTGTCAAGCCCATTCATTTCATTTTATTGGGTGTCAGAGCTTGTAATGTATTATTTTTTTATTGATTCTGAAATGTTATGTTTTTTAGTTTCCAATCACTTAGATCAAGTTCTATGGAATCCTCCTCCCATCTTTTGCGCGACAGCCTCCTTAATGTCATGTAAGGAGAGGTGGCTGTGTGAGCAAGCGGCCATGTTGGCTCAAAACCCAGGCCCGGTGATATGGCCTTGAGCCAAGATGGCAGCTTCTTCACAGAGAAAAATGCATTCAGTTCCATCAGCCAATTTAAGCTCTTCCATATGTACAGAATCACTTTTACTACATCAACCCCTTCTATAATACAAATCATTTAGGTAATATACACATATAGTTTACATTCACATATGCTTTTAGATTATTATGACCAGAAATAAAAATACGATTTTTCTCTGTTAGATGTGTATGAGTAGTAAGTTTTAATCCATCAGAAATTAATGTTGTCAGACTGCGTAGCAGTTTACCAGTTTCCTGTTGGGCTTCAGCTGAGGGCCGGAGTTGTGGGCGATGGCCCTTGGGCTGACCTCTGAATTCTGCAGTGAAATCCTGTATCAGAAAGGCGCAGTCAGTTACTTCACAAGACAGGATCTCCCCCGCATTGCTAGTTCAAAAAGACAACTGATATACAGTTCACGAGCCCAGATTTAAGGGGACCAAAAATCATTAAGAAACAGAGACTAAAATATGCCCGGGTTTATTATTACATTATTCTATAAAGAAATGTACATGATGAATTAAACTGAAAATTGCTATTTGAAAATGGGTGTTATAAAGACACAGTGATGAAAAAACCATTCTAGTCATTTTCTAGAAATAAATTAATTCAGAATGTTTTCTCTAACACTCCGGTATCAAGTAGTATTACTTGCAATAAGAGATTGTCCTGTAGCATGCTGGTTTCTGAATATCAGGAGCAAAGGAACGGTGTTACATTATATCGCTGTCAAAGCAACAAAATGATGAACACTTTTACTCCTCCACTTTGTGAAATAGCTGAGGGGCTTGGTTTCCTGAGGAGCACTGGCACGTTTCTAGAAATGCTGCTGAAGCCTGAGTCTGCAGCCTCAATGTTTGTTTCAGTTTGGCTCCCAGAACCCAGAACACAAAGATTGGGTTTTGCCAATTATTACCAAGAAATTGTCAGAAAAATGCCGGACTGCTTCTTACCCTGACGGTCTGCTCATCGCTGGGATGCACTATAAAAACAACTTGTTGAAGATGTTTGGGGCTCCACTTGCTGCTGAACTTCAGGACTTGGTTCAGCATCACTGAGGCGACTAGAGATCTCGGGAATCCCAGATTGCCTGTGCCAATCGCTGGGAAGGACATCGATTTTTGTTTTTGCATATCAGCTTCTTTCAGGCACTCTTTAATGAGGTGTTTCAATACCTGCAAAACAGAATGCATCATATCATCCTGGCAGCTACATTTGTAAATTGTACCCTTCATGTGTAAAAGCACAAATTGCTTTTCTTCCATGGAAAAAAAATGTCTCGCTCTGCAGAAATGTATTAAAGAGGAACTGCAGTCCCAATTTCCCAATCCGGTTATTACATCTCTGTAACCGAATATGTTAATTGACGGTATCACAAATATTGTACAAATTCCGAATTAAGCACAAAATTGTGAACTTTGTGAAAGTGCTGTATGGTCGTCTTGTCGGAAAACCACTGGTCTCACCGGAGGCAAGAGAGAGAGTTTACGAGGATTGTGTCTAAAACCAGCCCTTCCTGCTCACTAGTCACTGTAATGACTGATGTCATGCGATGTACAAGCAAATAAGTCCAGGTTGTGCGGCAGACATTTCACCATAAAATGATCCAATGTGACAAGGTGACCCCCATACAAAGTTAACAAGTAGTATTTGTCCGCAAAACCATCTCCAAGTCAAGAGCAATATTTCTATCAGATTAAAAGAGAGCCTGCTTGTTTAATAGATCGTTTTACTGACTCGTTCTGAATAACAGACAAAGATGGCAATATGGCGCTGCACATAGAGTACCTGAAAATTTCAGCTATTCTGTGATGTCAAAATGTAAATCTAATGTTGCTGTGTACATTTTACTTTCATTGTGGTTTGAAACGCACTCATCAATGTCAATTCTTTCTAACCTCAAAATACAAAAATAGAGGTGCAGTTCCCTTTTAAAAGGGCAGTTTGCCATCACTGCAATATTAGAACCAACATGTTATTTTTTGCCTGGAATGGAAATGTCAGAAGTGTGCTAAAACTATAATATCAAGCTCATTTAATTTAAAAACATTTCCTTTACTCACTCCTAACTCAAGTGTTAGAACACAGCAACATATTCACACATAAAGCATTACCTCTTCCGCTTTGCCTCTTCCCTGGTCCCATGAGGGGCAGATCACATGAAACACCTTGTTACACCTCAGCATGCAGCCCCCTGTTATCACCACATCCCCGTGATCGAAACGGGCGCCCGCGGTCTCTGTCTTGACCAGGGTTTGGAGCTCCAGCCCGGCTGCCTGGAAAATGGCTTTGGAGACAGCTCCTTTATTCAGATCTAGGTCCTCAGAAATGGTATTTACAATGACATCAGTCTGCAAATCCCAAGCAGAAGGACATGCAAGAGGGGAGTGAGTGTTACTGTATGTGTGTTGGGGAAAGCAATTGACAGATTATTTCAATTTTAAAAAGGACATACTGTAACTACACTCTTCAAAATACACAACAGCAGTTTTTTTCAAATGTTATCCTAAAACATATTTATTAAACAATGTGCTCTAAGGTATAATATGCCAAAGAAATATAACATTGGGTATAGAGCTCTTTCAGCATTAGTAGCATACTACCGATGTGTATAGATGGGCTCCAAACAGTTCATTCACACTTCCAAATCCATACGGACAGTACAAAATTAAATTTGTTTGTCCAAGTTAGATTCCTTCCACAATGCTATACTGCCAGGATATCTGTGTTGATCTAATTAACACATAAATCACTACGGATACTCACCGATGCCTCCTGGATGTTCCCTTTCCTGAGGGTGATGGCAAGTCCCTCCTTCGTCTGCACAGTCTCCAAGGCTCCTCTGCTCTCGACTTCTACACTTCTCTCACCTCCCCTGAATCGTCTGTGTTCCTCAGCAGGTTTGGCTGGCAGGCTCCTCAGCTGTGGGGCCACATCAGCAAACTCCTTCTGCACAGCAGCTGTCATGGCCCGGACTGTTTTGTCATCGTTATTCACCAGGTGGATCTTCCTCAGCGTGTTCTCCCCGTAGAAGTCCTGACAGTGCTCCCTCACGGACCGAGCAATCGTTTCTGCACACAGGTCCAGAGGAAAGCCGAAGATGCCGGAGCTGATGGCTGGGATGGCTATAGATGAGCAGTTGTGCGTCTCAGCCAGTCTCAGGCTTTCTTTCACAGCCCTTTTGAGAAGACAAACTGCTCTTCTAGAGTCTGTATCACCAAACCGAGGCCCAACGGCATGAATGACGTGTCTACAAGGGAGACGGCCAGCATCTGTGATAACAGCATCTCCTGGCTTCAGGGGTCCGTTTCTTCTGATGTGCTGGTCACAGAGGTCCTGCAGCTGATGACCAGCTGCCTTGAGGAGAGCTAAAGCCAAACCTCCAATGTGCTGCAGATTCTCATTGGAGGCATTGACCACAGCATCTGCAGGATACTGACATATATCAGCTTTACAGACTGTAATTGCTACTCCATCAGACATCTGCACCTGACAAACAGACTGATCCACTTCCTCTTCTTCCAAGAACCTGTCATCCTGAAGTAACACCACGCAGTTGTGCTCCCTCAAGGCAATGGAAACAAACATCTTCCTTTCTATTTCCTGGAAATACTTCTTTGCCCCTGGTTTGACAAACATTAGCTGGTCAGTATGGAGAGCTGCAGCCAGGTGTTCAAACAAAGTCTTCACTTCCTGGACGTAAAGCCTTGCCCCACTCAGAAGGATCCGTGGTCTTCTCTGGTCGAAGTCAGTTGCCACCTGCCGTGAGCTGGCACAGTTTTTCCAGCACTCTGCTTTATTTTCCATGATGAACTTGATGACTGCGCTGGACTTGACTGGAACAACCTCTTTGACGTGTGAAAATTTGTTTATAAAATCAGCCAGTTTCTCATGGACCTGCTTCACTGAATTGCAAAAGCCAGAAACTATAATTTGGTCTTTCCCTTCGGACTCCACTCTTCTGATCAACACTGTTTTCTGGGGGGAGTTGAAAGTTGACTTTAAATCATTAACCAACTTCAGCCACTCTGGTTTCCTTAGCACATCTCTGTCTTCTACATGAATGTGCTGAAAACCCAGAACTGCCTGCAGCTGCTTTGCTGCTTCAGCCAGGGCCTTGTCACTGTTTCCTATAATCTCCACACCTCCTTCTTCCATTTTGTAAACAGCACTGATGCCCCGTGAAGTGAAGATGGAGTAGGACAGCTCCTTGCTGTCTACTTCACTGAGAAAGCTGGTAACACTGGGGTCAATCTCTACCTGCTTGTGTTTCATATGCATTACAGCTTCCAGGATCTTGCTCTTTACACTGAACACTTCTGAGACCAATCCAGAAAGAATGAGCTTCCTGACATCAGGTTTGTAGGCGAGCTTCAGTTCTGGATACTTGGCAGCTGTTGTCTCCTGAAGTCTCTCTTGCTGCAGGATGTAGTACATGCCAGGCTCCACATCAACCTGCTCTGTTATGCTGTTTTTCTCCCTTTCAAGCCTCTTAGAGTTTCTCTCCACAATTTCCACCAGCATCTCTTTCAGTCTGTTAGCATCTTCGGACAAGCCTGCTACAGCTACAGACTCTTTAGCCATGTCAGGCTCCAAGATTGCTGCCTGTGTCACTGCTCTGCGGATTTCCTTCTCAGATTCACTCCACACTAAGGGATTCACAGGATATTCAAAGGAACTGTACTTGGACATGGTATTGCGGAAGGCAGCAGAAGCATTCTCTTTCCAAGCATCAATGTGCTTGGCTGTCAAACCTTTTTGCTTCAGCAAGGCTGGTAATGGGCTGATCCTGACAGTGGGGCTTTCCAAGTCCACCTCACAGAAGTGCTTCTCCATCTGACTGCTGATGACTGTCACCTGCTTCTGACCTGTATGAAGAAACTTCCACAGGGCCGGGTCAATGCTTTCAGTAAAGGGGTCTGGCAGCTTCCACACTGGTCTGTCTTTGCCATATAAAGCCGTGCCCAGGGACTCATAATACAGGTACACACTGACGGGCACTTTACTGATCTGATGTCTGTTTCTTATTACGTTTTCAGCAACTGGAACAGAAAGGCAGATTTACAGAAATACAACAATTGAATCGAATAAAGGTAATCTAGAATAAACATAAACATAAGCATACTCACTGAAAAGATAGGGGAAAAGGGTGAGTCTTTGGTTTTACCTGTAGGGTCCTGGAAGGTGACAATGGCTGACTGCTCCTCGGGCAGCACCGCAACGCAGTCCACAGCCCCCCCTCCATTCTTCTCCTTCTCGAAGTACAGCTCCAGGAGGTCCTCGGTGACGTGCCTGGGCAGGTTCTCCACTCTCACACTCCTGCTGGGCTCCAGCGGCTGGGCTCGCAGATTGTTCTGGCAAAACCGTTTGTTCTTCATGCACTCTTTGAGGAAATGACCCACATCTGGAAAGAGCAAAGAACTTGCTTTCAGAGTATGATAGGTGTTTGGTTGTGATGCACTCAAACAAGCTGCTAAGGGAATGTTTTTCCTTTAACGTGTATTAGGCACCGACGTCCCACTTTAACATTAAATATGAATGTTGAAGTTTATAAACAAACTACAATGTAACCTATGTAGCTCAAGCAGGGAGCTGCATCAGCATGCGTAGGCTGCAAAGGAACAAGTAAAGGTTTATTCCAGGCTGAAAAGAGAAGAAAAGAAACACAACGTTTCGGATGTGGAGCCTTCTTCGGGTGTGTGGTCCAAAAAAAGCTCCACAGCCAAAACGTTGTGTTTCTTTTCTTCTCTTTTCAGCCTGGAATAAACCTTTACTTGTTCCTTTACAATGTAACGTAACCGACATCGTTTAAATCAGAAGAAATGGAATAACTGGAAAATTGTTACTACATGCTCAAATAAGTACATAAGAAATGTTAATGCAGAGCTAAGGAATATACTCAAGATGATAAAGCGCATCCCCATGTCAGAATGCCTTGACTCATACCATTCCTGTTTGTGAAGGATATGACAGCCTTTTTGATGTCACACATCATTTCCAGAGTGAAGTCCCTGTTCTCTTCTGATAAATTGCAAATGTTCTCCACCATCATTCCCAGGACTTCCCTTGTAAGTTTTTCCTGCACATTCTCCAGCACAACGGAACAGGTCTGTAGACTCTGTTTCCCTCCTGCGTCCTGGTTGGCATTATCCAGTCCTGAAATATAATCCAGAATATTATTAAATATTTATATAGAAAAATATTTAAAAATGTTCTTTAGAAAATAGTAATCATAGCTTCCCTTCTCATTAATTAAATCATCACTCAAAAGGAGTTGTCTCAAAAATTACTAAAGTTGCGTACTGTTCAGACTTAACATCTTCTTGCTACAATATATCTGTCCATACACACAGCCACATGCTTTTATTAGCCTTACCTAACAGGAGAAATCTCTCTAATCATCCATTCATTATTGGAAAGCTGCATATTCCTTGTAAGGGATACAGCAACCTGGAACGTATCCCAGAAGCATAGGCTCAATAGACACTATTACCTACCCACAAGTTCTTAGGAGGTTTGAAAAAAAAGAGAGCAGCCACAGCAAGCCCAAGCAAATACAAATTTGCAAATCTGCAAAGTGCACACAGAGATTTTCTTCCCAGAAACGAATCCAAGACCCAAAAGCTGTGAGTGCTGTGGTCCTCTGATCCAGCTGTGACCCGAGAATAAGGCAGCTATGACCCAAGTCAAAGAGCTTTACTGGCATGAGAGATGAGTTATGGTGTTGCATTGCATAAACACATCCTTACAACAGCCTCCTAGCTAATGGTGGCATTTTAGGAGCATCCGGCTGCAAAAAATTATGGATATGAATATTAATTACCACACACGCAATCATAGCGCTTTAGAGAAGGCACTTAATGCCCATTACATATGGTATTCACTCACAGTACATTACCTGGCTCCTGAAGTTTACCAGACTCTTTCTCCTGAAAAAAAGTTCAAAAGAAATAGTCACATTTAATCTGAACTGGACTTGAATCCATCATACAGGTGCAAAATTCTGCAATTTAAATGCTTAAACTTTTCCCCAACACACACTTTACAGCTTATGTGTCCAGGCCTGGTAAAGGCTGATGGGAGAGCACAGCAGTAAACACTGAAGACAAACTGTCAAGGTCATGCTATGACCACCCTTAGTTATTAACAATGTTCTGCAAAGTAGTTCTGTATAAGAGCATTTAAAAAGAGTGTGATTATATTCTTAGCTGCAGTATCTGTACTGTGATGATAAATTAACTCACGGTGGCAGGGCCTTCGACAGGAGGTGTCGCCTCTTCTGTTTCCTCCTTCAGTCTGACAGTCAGTGTCACTTTCTGGCCTTCAATAACCAGCTCATGGCTTCCTCTCTCCAGGGCTCTGTCCCTGACTGAAAACAAGCAGCCAACCAAAACAGTGTGAGAGAGCAGAGAGGTGTCTTTTCACCTTCACTCTTCTGCATGAAAAGACAACATTTCCCTTTAGTGAAATAATATTTTTGGATTGAGTACATTGATAGTTGAAGATGCTCAGGAAATGACACGATTTTGTGCCTTTCATAGTGTACTACAAGGTTTGTGGTGTAAGATGAGAGCTGTTGCATTGATGTTACTCTCAGATCTCCTGTGCCTTTTGGTGCTGCGTGAGTTGAGTAGATCAGACACCTGTAGAGGTATGCAAGACAGAAGATCCCTGTCCAGTGCCCACTCACAGATGCCGGAGTGGAGTTAAGTGCTAAATTAAGTGTGACTGATGCCTCTTGATTGCAGAGGTCAATCTAGATAGTTCAAAAGTGTACTATAGAACTACAGTACATAGTTATTCCAAGCACTATATTGCACTATACAGCAGAGTATAGATGAAGTGTAAATCTTGTTTGTCAAAATAATGTATATCAGGCTCTCAAGTCAGGTGATCTCTTCCTGTGATAACAAAGGGACGAAGCAGTACTGCTGGATCATGATTTCAGTGCATACTCCTGTCACCCAGGACACAACATAAAGGTGTTTATGCTTTCTTGCCATTGTGGCCTGTAAAGGGATATGGTCAACAACTGTCCTTGTTGAATATAATGAACTGTTTCCTTGGTGTACCTCTGCAGTCTTATCAAGTGTCCTACCATAGTTCAACTTTTATAATAAATTAATCCATCAAAGAAACATTATGAAAGTGACATTCAATCCTCTAACAAGAACAATTATTTTAATTATTGAAATGTTATCACAAGAAAAAATTAAATAAGCAATAAAATAATAGCACAATTTTCATTACATTGCACAGCAACTTTCACTGTTTGGCATGCTTATTTCTTTCAGTGCAGTACAGATTTAACCAAATTAAGAAAATTTCACAATTCAATATGAAATTAATGACATGCATGATGCAAAACACATTTTGCCTCAAAATCATCCCCTTATCCAAGATCCAGGCGTGGCAGTGATACTGAAGGTGTAGCCTGAGCGAATTTCCTGGAGCAGCAGGCTTTTATAAATTTCATACTGGCTATAGGCCAGGCAGCCCAGCACCTCACCCCAGAAAGCCTACAGTATATAGGCAACCTCTGAAACTTGTAATAACTGTTGCTTCTTCACCCTCGGTCTGCACTACCAGATAATAAAAGCAATAATGCAGGCCCGTGTTAAACCTTCCCTGCCTCACCCCACACGGAGGAGAGAAACAGACTTGAACTTTAGGTGTGAAAAGGAATCCGTGCGACTCCGTTTACATAGTATAAACCTGAAAACAGAATTACAAATGGCAAATGACACACTCCTAACGATGTTGGAGTAATATATATATATATATTTTTAATCTTGAAAAACACAATTACCATTCCGGGAAAACCTGAAACGCAAAACCTCTATCTGGGACATCTCCGGTGTCTAAAACTGGAATGGCATAAGGTAGCTTGCCCACGTTACTTATTTCGGCCACGCAATTTATTTTTCTGAGTAAGTGTATCCCCCCGATTCACGTTAACACTCAACGATGGCCTCTTTTGAGCAGCTTCAGAAGAGGAGGTTACAACTAAATCACCACAAGGCAGTCACTGATCAGATCCTCTTGACTGGCACTTACTGTCCTGAGACTTGAACCACACCGTCGCCCTCGGTCTCTGCAAATCCTCGTACTCCACCTGACAGTCACCCCCGCCGGACTTCTTCTTACTCTGGAAATAAATCTGCAGCTTGTTTTTAATGACTTTGGACAGATCTGCGCCCCAGTCGCCCTCCACTATAAGGGGGTACGAGTAGGAGTCCTCCATGTCTCCGCCAGCAATGCCCTGGTTCACTCCCGGCTTCCCATTCGGCTTGGTTTTTAAGTTTCACTTTTGTTTCACTTCAGCAACTTTTAGGGCCGAGACGAGGAATCTGTTTACCTCATCTAGCTGCAAAGACCGAGGGGCGTGATCTGTTTTTCGACTCGTTACTTTACAACCCGCTTTTACTTGTGTCCAGTACCGTTGACGAGCAGCATTCAATGCTTTTTCTAGACAAAATGAGTCACACGGACTCGAAAATCAGTAAAACGTTCTTTAAACTTTAAAAATAAAAGGGAATGACAAGCAGCTTTAAAGGCTTCCAAGTGTCTCATTTCAGGAATAAAGAGTTTTATTCATTGTGGGGCAACACACTTTTCTGTAAAAAATACGAAGATTGACTCTATTGAAACTGTTGGACTTCATCACTTGGCGAGATCGACCGTTATGTCCTTTTTTAAAAATAAAAATCACGCGTTCGGAGTGAAAGCGGCATCGCTCGCGCAGTTAACTGATAACTCAAATAGCGGTGGACGAACAGAAAAAGTTAAACAAATGTATAGAAAATGAGCGTTATATTTTTAATAATTACAGTAGTTTTCGCTGTGTGCGTCACACGAGCGAAGTCCTCGCCTGCTGGCTTCACCTGGGTGAGTTAACTGAGTACATTAAAGCGAACTAGAAAGATAATCTTGACTCGATAAAAGCTCCGTGGCCGAGATGAAAAGTGTTGCGCAACATGTAGCCGAAGCAGGTTTAAAGTCAGTTAAGAGGTTTCTATGACAGCGGTAGTTAAGTTTATGAGAGCAAAGTCTTTTGATCAGGCAGCCATCTTGATTTAAGCAGGATGTTTCGACCCATGTAAATGATGTTTTCAGTTAGAGTGATACCCACCATGTTTACAGATGATTGGCTAAACAGTTTTTGTAGAAGGAGTTGCCTATCACAAGAGAACAAAATGGCACTCAATCAACCGTCATTGCTTATATCCTAATTGTAACTGCGTAGTCAGTTTAAAATGACACCTACCATTCATTGACACAGCTTTCTGAGCAGGTAGCATTAAGGAGTGTGTTGTGCCAGGTAGGTGACGAGCCAGAGAGGATTTTGAAATCAAGTGTAGTCTTAAATCAAATCTGGACGTGATGAATCCCCATGGTTCCCAAGACAAGCATAGTTTTAATTTGTAAGAAGAAAGTGGTACTCGGGCAGCTTCTGTGTTTCACAGAATATCACCACAGGTTAACCATGCTGTCACTAGATCAATACCTACCAAGTTTGTAATTACTGGCTAGTAATTATTCTTTACTAGCTAAAATCACTACAGAACTAGAATGGTATCTTCAATGGTTAGAGGTCACTGGCCAAACAGGCTTTGCGCAGGGGCAGTTTGTGGTACAGAAGGATGTGCTTCTCCAAAGTACAGAATGGCAAGTCCACAGTTTATTAAAATGTGCATGAAGTTGCAGATATATACTGTATATACAGTATATGCCTACAAAGTGGGAACTAGTTCTTATCACAATATATTCTGTAACATTAGCTGTCCTTCTTCAAAGACTGGGCAGTGACCTCTAACCATTGGAGACACCATTCTAGTTTTGTCTTAGTTTGCTAGCAATTCACTCACACTGTTAGTGTGTGGGATCGGCTTTTAAGCTTTCAAAGCTGCTTGGCGTTTTCAAGTTTTAGTTCTGATTCCAAACTCAAGTGAAACTCAGCACAGGATCCAAATAGGTGCAAAACAAATATTTTTGCACATGTAGATGGAAAAAAAAAAAGATACCCTTTGAATGATAAAAAATGTCAATGACACTGAAGGAGGATCCCTTCCCTTTGTCCTTGTCATTTGTCCTGAATCAATGTTTTTATTCATATTTTCAAATATTTTTCAAAATTTGAACCCCAAATAATCATACAGTAATACTTGCTCCAACACACACCCCAACACCAAGGTTACAGTTTAGAAACACTAAAAGAGGCAGAGGAGGACCTGGATTGTAACTTTTATTTTGACAATTTTCATACTAATTTCAACTTTTAACAATCCTTTTACCACCAAAAAGAAATACCAGGAAGATATTAACACAGACAGCAGCATATCCATATTCATTATTGTCAGGGAAGCAGCAGAATTCTTTCATGTGGAACTATTTACCTCATCTCTGCATTACGTTTTCCTCTCCCCCATTCTGCAACACACACTTGAGCAGCCACAAGTTGTGTTTTTTCATCTTTTTACTGTCCAGCAGGGAATTAACTCCTGCTTCATCCAGATTGAAATGCAGGAGTTTTGTTCTTTTGTGATTAACATTTATGTCTATGGGGGATTCCACTGTCACGATGGTAAATCCCTCCTCTTAAGGGCGCTCCAGCTGTTTCCTGTTTTACTTGATTATGTGCACCTGCCTCCTTTTCAGCCCCTCCCTATTTAAACCAGACGCTCCTACCATTCTGGGCTCAGTGAGACCAGATGGAACAGGCTTCACCATGGCATCCTGACCATCTGGGTCTGGGGCTGGGAGCGCCTGGCCCCATAACCCTATTTTATTCCCCGTCCCTGAACCGGACCCCGCTCCGGTTTTTAAACCTTGTCTTGTCTTTGTCTCGTTTGGATTTTCCGGCTCTGGACTTTTGGACAACACCCTAGATTTCCCTTTGGACTCCCTTGGACTTGTACGCCAGGACCACGCCCCCCCCCGAGCACCAGTGCACAGTCGTCACACTCCCCTGTTCGTCTGCCTGCCGAGTTCCTCGTCGTCTCCCCCCGTGTCTGTTTCACTCTCTTCTGGTTTGACTGCCACATGGTTTTATTATATTGCATAATACCGTATCAGAGAACAGAAAGAGAATTTTGATTTCAAGGACAGTGATGTCAGAAACTAATACTATATATGTTTAGCCCATAATAACTTTAAAAAGAAAAACAAACTGTAAACTTCTTTCTTCTCACCTTCAGGAAAGGACATTTGCTCTGAAGTGCCAGCTATGGTCACATTTATACCACAAAGTGTAATTTTTACCATATGTCTTCCACAATGGCTATTATCGGAAAGTGATCAGGTATTCAGGGTAGGCCCCGATGTCATTGAATATAACAAACATGGTGGGCTTTCCCGCATTGTCAGTTACGCTGTCGTACAGATCAATGGTTGAGTTGTTCTTGGATGGAGGAACGATCATTCCTTGTCTTCCATTGGTGAAATCACCAGTAAGGACCTTGACCAGGTACATGTACTTCTGCCCCAGTGCGTCTGGCACAGAGTAGGTATTCTGGGCTGAGTAGTTTGCATTGACTGCAAAATACGTTCCATTTCCATAGCAAGCAGCTGTAAGAGAGATAATTGATCAGAAATCAGGAACACCTCAATGCTTCAATTAAAAATAGATCTAAACTGAGACCTCCTGTAACTTCTTAATGACAGAAGCAGCCCTTGTTAGTTGTCAAGATCTGCTCCAATCCACAGAAGATAAAGCCTCAGGTATTGACTCTCCCAACATGGATGTAAAACAAACCCACAAATAAAAAAGAGATGAAGCAATATCCTGCTCAAACCACTTAGTGGATCAGGATAGGAGACATAAGTCTAAACACTTGCAGGTTTATAGTTACTATATTCCCTGAAAAATATTAACTGGCTTCCTGTACTATTGACAGGGAGACACAGGTGTAACACCTAGAACAACCCATAAGATTGTTTTTGTAACAAAAACAGAAGAAAAAACAATTGACCAGAACTAAAACTGCATCCAGCATTTTCTTTAAGTCCCAATAATTCCAAGGCAGAACTGCTTTTTAAATCAACACTGATTCACAGATACCAAATCACAGACGAGACTTTTGACTAAAGAACGCAAATCAATCAATTCTGTCTCCATACCGTTCTTGCCAGCGAAGCTGCGGTTAAAGCCATAGGCGTTAATGGTTTTAATGGTGGGTTCACTGGTTCCGTGGAACAGGCGCTTTTCATTGTTCTGGTGCCCATTCTTGTCGTCCAACTCTTGCTTCCGGATCTGGTAGTTTTTCCACAGGGTGACATTCTGGATTCTTTCAATCTGTAATAAGGAAACATTAAATAGACTGACATTTCAGTAAGCTCTAGTGACCTTGTAAAGTTTTCCACACAGTATGAAGTTTTTAATGCACAGATTTATTGTAAACCTTCATACATGAAATGATTATATCCAGCTGATCAAATAAAAACTAGAGAAATACCTTTAAAACACTGTTTTTCGCACAGGTTGCTTTAAATAAGTCTTCTACTTCTTTGTACTCAGGCGTTCCTGCTTGTAAGACCACAGTCAGGGCTCCCTTAACTCCAGCCATGGAATCCCAGTGTTGTGGAAGGTCATTCAAATGTTTGGCTGTGAAGTCAAATCCAAACAGATTTTATCCCTCCTTACACCATACACACCATTAAAAATACATTTTAATAATTTTAAAATTATATTATTGCTCATTTTAAACTTAATAAAAACAACCTGCATCACAGAGAAACATTATTTTTCTTTTTTTTTCTTTCTCAGGCTCAGGAAAAAACTTTGTTCCAACAAACCTACCTTCAGTCTTATTGATTCTTCTTATTTTTAAGGTGACGTCCTGAAAGCCCACTGCTGGGCCTTCGGGCAAGAACACCTTGTATTCTTCCTCCTGTATAGTGATGGAGACATCGGGCACCTTGTTGGCAAAAGCCTGTTCCAGCCTGAGGTTGGTGAGGTTGTCAAAGCGGAGAAATTTATTCCCATCCTCGTACTGCCACTCCACCAGGTTGCTGGCCAGTTCTGCCTCTCGTTTCAAGGTCTCCTCATCGCGGATCTTCTTGATCATGTCCTGGACTTCAGTGACAGCCTTCAGCACGTCTCTGCTGAGGCCTTCCACCTTGACGTAGGCCTGGGTGGCAGTGCACTCCAGTTTCACGCTGACCTGCAGCTTCCTCTGAAGGTTGATGATCCTCTCGTGCTCCTGTGGAGTGAAGCTGTAGATATATTCGTCCGCAATGGTCATCTCATTCTGCTCCTTGATGATCAGATCTTCCACCCACTTCTTAGCTTTTTCTACACTACTTTTTGTTTCTCCACAGATGTGGAAAATTGCTGGCTTGATCTTTTCTCCCTCGATGATAATCTCCTCCATTTGTTTTTCCTCTTTCCCATTACCTCCCCAAATAAAAGCTGTAAATACAGATAATCATGTCAGCATGTTTCAAAACAAAAAAAATTAAATATAAAACAAAAACAAAAAAATAAAACAAGATAAGTAAAATTGTTTTTGGACTTCATCACTTGCCTATGTAGTTCCCCTGTTTTGTAACTCATTCCACTGCCTCAAAGATTTCTCAATACTGTTGTGCCTTTTGATTGCTCTTAAGGCATAGTTGTTGGTTCTTGTGATCACTAGCAAATCTTTGACTTTGGAGGCCATGCTTTATGTGTTTTAAGGGGTGAAAAACAAGCAAATCCATTTTTTCAACAGGAAAACGCACACAATCTACTCATTTCAGTGAAAGAAATTATAAGTTTATGGACCGAGAAAAAATTAGTATGTGTTTGCAAACAGAGTCAGAAATGAAAGCTTACATTTTAGTTTCGACCAGACTGATCCCTTCTCAGGTGGGACTGTTCCTTCTCTTTTCTGCATGCTTTTATAAAACTCTGTCAGCATCTGTGGCTGGAAGATGACCACTCGAACGGTTTGGAGTGAAAGCGCAGATTTCTGGCTGACAATGTCCACTACAGCATCCAGCATTGTGTCTGCAATCACAGAAGGACTGGCACCACCCTGCCCTGTGAGAGAAATCATTTTGATAAAAGGACCATTACCTCTGCTAGGGGGAAACGTAAGACAGTGTGACATTTGTAGGAAAACATTTTCAAATGAATCAAGGCAAAAAATGGAAGATGTTTAGACGATGACAGAACAACATAGTAAAGATATCAGGGGGCTTCCAGATGAACTTAACCAGTGAAAGTGCTTGTCTGAGTGCAGGCTGACCTCTATGATCACAGGTTCGAGCATGGGCCATGTAACTAGCCAGCTGCAACTGAGATTCCCCAAACCAAGTGCCACAGGCAGTATCGAAGGAATAGTCAGCCAGGGCTCTCCCTCTCAGCAACACAACAACCGCTGTGGCCACCTGGGAGCCTGAAGGTACGCAGTGCTAATGTAGAGGGATGTGCCTCTCCTCAGCATTGTACCCCCTGCAAGTGGCTGTGATGCCTCTCGTGTGTTAAAAGACAAGTGGCTGGAAGAAAGGTGGGATAGAGAAGTCTGCCCACACCTTCTTGTTCTCTCCAGTATGCGGTGTATCATAGAAATAGGTGGTGATTATAAAGATATTAAGAAGAGGAGGTTAATGAGTCAGTCATGGCAGGTGAAAGTCATAAGAAGTTAATGTTTTACTTCGTAGTGCCCAAACAAACCACATCATAATCACCTTTTTTAAAATGATCTGTTTGTTAAGTAAACATCTCTTTTGACTTTAGTTATTTATTTTACCTTACCTGTCCCAAGAGCAGGAAGCGATACAGATGTAAAGTTGTTTTCTTCACACATCTGCAAAACTGCTTTGACAGACTGGCAGATTTTTTCTGGATCAGTTTGTGTTGCGATGTGAATGATTTTCTTGCTCTTCAGATTGCCTGCTTGGGTCATTATCAATCCTTTGTTGGGCTGTGCACCTAGAGTAATGGACAGAGTACTTACTGTACAGGGTTTCTGTAAGAGATTCCTGATCCTTTACATCTATAAACACACCGATGGCACAATTCAAGCTAATATACTGTTATGTCACTGTTATGCCTAACTTTTGCACCAAGTTTGCATGTCTAACATCTCACAGTGCAATTCTTTTACTGCATGATTTAGTCTATGATGCCTGCTCATCAGTCTCTGTTGTGTTAGACAGGTTTTTATACGTAAGCTTAAGCTTCTTGATCATTACAGCCTCAGCACTGAAAAAAGTATAAAGATTTTATAAGAAAAGCAGATAACAAAACACAGGACTTACTCAGCTGCTGGCACTCTGTCTCTACTGCTTGTCCGGCTGCCTCTAAAATTGCCTTTGAAACACCTGAAAGGGATTGAAATAATTTACAGGGTTAAATAACAGCTGATTTAGGATCATTGATGGGACCCTAAATGACATGAAAGCTACACTTTGAAGCATTTTTTGTCATTATTGAATCAATTTCACATACTAGGGCTTTAACCCTTTACCCTCCAGTCTGAGTACTACAGACCTGCTATGTGATTTAGGAGAGAAAGACCCTTCAACCTGCACTGCAGTGACGTTTAAAGTCTCTGTCATTTCTCAACCGACTTGGTTATTAATACACTAGACCGACAATTGAATTGGGCCGATGCTGTCAAGTATGTATTTCCTTTAGTCACACTTTTAGATTTTGGTCAGTCCTGGCACTTTTTAATGATTCATAGAACTAAGCAAATTCCCTAACAGCTCTGCCATTTACAGTTATAATCATGTCAGAATCAAAACACATCTGATTATTATCTCTAAAACAGTAAACCCTCAGTTAGACTAAGGGGGGAAGGAGTATACTTTATTGCCAGATGTTTGTTAAATTATGTTTTTCAGCCCACAATCACAATATTATATGAGAAATATATATATATATGCTTTCTGGGTTCTATTTGACTTATTTTTTAACAATTATAATCAACACAGTCAACAAGAAATGTTCTTGTGCCTTTTTATCATAAATACACAATAAATACATAAGCTTTTTATTTCATGTGTCTTAGATTGTACAAATTGTGCTAAAACATACAAAACACAAACAACCATCATAAACAAGTGACGTTACCCTATAGAGCACCATTCATATTCCCGAACTGTAAACTTCTGTAATATTTTTTACCCTGTTTTATTTTTTTTGCATTTCTGTCTTATTGCAGGGAAAGTCTGGTATTTCTGATCTGACAGGCAACTTTCCCCTTCAGCAGATTTTGTCCATTAAATCCAAAGCCCATTAATGCGAAGTCTATTAAACCAAGGGTTTACTGTACTGAACCCTATAATACAGGTAACATTTCTAATATGCATGTGAGATAAATTATTTTGTTGATCCCAAGACTAGCTTTGAATCCTTCTCTGACCAAGTACAAGAATCAAATTGACAAAGATAAATCTACAATAAAGTTGGCAAATATATTTATGTACAGTCCAAGACAGGGCTTCTAGGATGTGTTATTTTTACCAAGAGTTAAAGTACTCAATATGTGTATGTAAAATCAGTAAGTATTCAATTCAATGAGAGTTTGACCAACCTTGTTTGAGGGAGAAGGTATTGTTGGAGGAGTTCACAATGACATCAGTTGTCTCTTTTGTTATATCTCCAGTGATGATCTGCAACAGTATCTGTCCAATGTTCATCTCATGCACTCCTAGATTCGGTGAAGTGACTTTGCCAAAAAAACCTGATAGGGAGCAGATACAGAAGTCATGAAATTCTGCTTAAACAGAATGAATGTGCAAAATTACCTCTGCATTTAGATTACATTGAATTCTCAGAGAACAACTGATTGTATTCTAGTTGCATGGCAAACATATACAGTACCATATATTTAAGATCATTTCATTAAGATGAGGTTAGATAATCAACAAGAATGCACTAATTATCCTAAATATTATGCAATCCAGAACAATAACCCACTGTTCTTCAACTGCACATGCTGTTCACCTCAGTCAATGCCCTTCCATTCCTCTCTCAGAGAACATTCTTTGAACATCTTCCCATGCAACCTAATTGCTTACACATACACAGACATATATTACACATTTTAAGAAAATGAACATGGGCTGATCCAGAGCACCAGCCAAACCACAGTTCCATCAAAATGCAGGTAACAGATGGAGTTTTTATTGAAAGTTTTGTTTTTAAGGAAAGTTTGGGAGGGGGGACAGCAACCAAGTCCACCTTTAATTCTAATGTTCTAAATCATAAACCTTCTTGATGTCAATTCCTGAAAAGTTATAAATCCCACAATGAGCCCCTCCCTCTTTCTCACATTCTTTCTGTATCCCTCCCCCAGCCCTTCTCCCACTGGGTAGCTGCCCCTTGGTTAGTTCCTCTTACTGCGGGGGGTCCTATGGCCTGGGGGCTGCTCCTCAACCAAGCAGATCCAGGTCTTATGCCTGGCTTCTCAAAAAATATTCCTAAATGCATTATACTCCTGAACATTTATCTACAACATAATAAGGAAGCACCTTTTCCAAGCTCTGCTGATGCAGATTCAGACGATGACCCAGAGTTTTTCACTTTAGCTGTCTGGCTCTTAAACCTCTTACTGAACTCATCTGTGAAGGCCTGGCAATGGAGAGAAAAACAAAAACATCAGAGCATAAATGTGTCTGCATGCAGCCAAACCTCTAGGCCAGTGAAGAACTTGTTAACTGGAGGGATTTCTACTCCCAATGTTGCAGATGAGGGTCCTCACAGAGAAAACACTCTTTCACTCTGTAACCAGAATGGAAGGCAAAGTAACTGTTCCTTACCTGAACAGTCTGTGTGTCACTGGGGTGTAAAAGAAAAGCAACTTCCTGGAGATGTTTGGGCTTGGATTTGCTGCTGAACAACAGAACCTGTTCCATCATCACTGAGGCCACCAGGGGCTTTGGGAATCCCAGATTGCCTGTGCCAATGGCTGGGAAGGACATGGATCTCTGCTTCAGTTGCTCAGATTTCTTTAGGCATTCCTTAATGATACCTTCAAACACCTGTGAAAAGAGTGACATTCACCTGCATGGTCTTTGTAGAAGAGGAACCGGAATGCATTTGAACTAAAATTTGAGAGGGACAACAGCTTTTTTGTTACTCACTACCCTATATGGTATACACAGTTTCTGCATAGTATCTGCAGACAAAATGGTTTTAGCATTTTATTTAGTAACTTATTTGACAATTTGCAAATGGATTTTCAGATCACTTTAATAGGTGAATAAAAGGAACTTAAAGAAGTGAATCAAGCTGAGCTGTAGAACAAGCGACATGATATTTACCTTCTCTGCAGTCCCTTTGCCTTTGTCCCAGTAAGGAGCGATGACGTGGAAGACCTTGTTGCTCCTCAGATTGCAGCCATCAGTGACCAGTACAGCCCCCTCCCCTGCAGAGCCTGCCGACGCTGCCTCATAGACCAGATTCTGGAGATCTGGCCCAGCTGCCCGGAGGATCGCCTTGGACACTGCACCGCTGTCCAGGGTCAAGTCCTCAGCGATGGTGTTCACAGTGACATCAGTCTGCCAGCACCAGGCACGCAGAGAAAGCAGGTGAGTTTGAAAAGAATACCTTACACTGCCAGGCTGAAAAAAGCACCTTCTTTATGTTGATTTTTCATTGTTTCTATACGGCTTTTGAGTACAAGTATTCCAACTAACATGATTTTAGTATCTCTGTTCTGCAGTCAGTCTTCAAAAACATCCACTGTCCTTACCTTTCAACAATATACATGATAATCAACAGGGTATTTTAAGGTTACTGTGTACATATATATTCAAATAGACTTTCACTTTATTTTTCTGAATCCTCAAAACTATCAAATTTATTGGATGATCTCTGGACAATGGAAAATGTTTACTAAAAATTGCTCATTACAGGAACACATTTCACAAGTACAGTGCTACAATCTTTGTGCTATGTCACTTCAATAATGTCAATGCTTTACAGCTGGATCTGTTATATGCATACAATATTTTTCTTTCTCCTTTATTACCAAACTACTCACCGATGCCTCCTGGATGTTCCCTTTCCTGAGGGTGATGGCAAGTCCCTCCTTCGTCTGGACAGTTTCCATACTTCCTCTGCTCTCAACTTCTACACTTCTCTTGCCTTCTGTGAATTGTCTGTGTTCCTCAGCAGGTTTGGCTGGCAGGCTCCTCAGCTGTGGGGTCTCATCAGCAAACTCCTTCTGCACAGCAGCTGTCATGGCCTGCACTGTTTTGTCATCGTTATTCACCAGGTGGATCTTCCTCAGCGTGTTCTCCCCGTAGAAGTCCTGACAGTGCTCCCTCACGGACCGAGCAATCGTTTCTGCACACAGGTCCAGAGGAAAGCCGAAGATGCCGGAGCTGATGGCTGGGATGGCTATAGATGAGCAGTTGTGTGTCTCAGCCAGTCTCAGGCTTTCTTTCACAGCCCTTTTGAGAAGACAAACTGCTCTTCTAGAGTCTGTATCACCAAACCGAGGCCCAACAGCATGAATGACGTGTCTACAAGGGAGACGGCCAGCATCCGTGATAACAGCATCTCCTGGCTTCAGGGGTCCGTTTCTTCTGATGTGCTGGTCACAGAGGTCCTGCAGCTGATGACCAGCTGCCTTGAGGAGAGCTAAAGCCAAACCTCCAATGTGCTGCAGATTCTCATTGGAGGCATTGACCACAGCATCTGCAGGATACTGACATATATCAGCTTTACAGACTGTAACTGTCACACCGTCACTTGTCTGCACTTCATAAACAGACTGAGTGGGCTCATCTTCCTCTAATGAGTCTTCATCATCAAGCTTCACTACACATTTCAGCTCTCTCAGTGCCATAGATACATATAAGTCCTCCTGATCACTGAAAAATGTCTTTGCCCCTGGTTTGCTGACCTTCAAAACGTCAAAATACACTGATTTGATTAAGTTGCCAAATAAGTCTTTGGCTTCCATGACAAAAAGCCTTGGACCACTCAATACGATGCTTGGTTTCTTGGTCTCATCAAATTTAACATGTATCTCTCCGTTTATCTTCTCAGTCCATGAAGTGCTTTTTGTATCTTGGATGAATTTGAGCATTGCTTTTGACTTGAAGTGTACTGTTTCAACAGCATGTGTGTTTTTGTTCAGAAAATCAGAAAGCTGCTTGCTCACTTGATTGATCGGATCACAAAAGCCAGAAACGACTATCTGGTCTTGTGCTCCCTTTATCTCTGTTCGTCTTATTGATACTGTCTTTTCTGGTGAGTTGAAAGCTGACTTTAGGTAATTAACTAACTTCAGCCACTCTGGTTTCCTCAGCACATCTCTGTCTTCTACATGTATGTGCTGAAAACCCAGAACTGCCTGCAGCTGCTTTGCTGCTTCAGTCAGGGCCTTGTCACTGTTTCCTATAATCTCCACACCTCCTTCTTCCATTTTGTAAACAGCACTGATGCCCCGTGAAGTGAAGATGGAGTAGGACAGCTCCTTGTTGTCTACTTCACTGAGAAAGCTGAAAATATTGGGGTCAATCTCCACCTGCTTGTGTTTCATATGCAGAACTGCTTCCAGAATCTTGCTCTTTACACTGAACACTTCTGAGACCAATCCAGAAAGAATGAGCTTCCTGACATCAGGTTTGTAGGTGAGCTTCAGTTCTGGATACTCGGCAGCTGTTGTCTCCTGAAGTCTCTCTTGCTGCAGGATGTAATACATGCCAGGCTCTAAATCAACCTGCTCTGTTATGCTGTTTTTCTCCCTTTCAAGCTTCTTAGAGTTTCTCTCCACAATTTCCACCAGCATCTCTTTCAGTCTGTTAGCATCTTCGGACAAGCCTGCTACAGCTACAGACTTCTTAGCCATGTCAGGCTCCAAGATTGCTGCCTGTGTCACTGCTCTGCGGATTTCCTTCTCAGATTCACTCCACACTAAGGAATTCACAGGATATTCAAAGGAACTGTACTTGGACATGGTATTGCGGAAGGCAGCGGAAGCATTCTCTTTCCAAGCATCAATGTGCTTGGCTGTCAAACCTTTTTGCTTCAGCAAGGCTGGTAATGGGCTGATCCTGACAGTGGGGCTTTCCAAGTCCACCTCACAGAAGTGCTTCTCCATCTGACTGCTGATGACTGTCACCTGATTCTGACCTGTATGAAGAAACTTCCACAGGGCCTGGTCAATGCTTTCAGTAAAGGGGTCTGGCAGCTTCCACACTGGTCTGTCTTTGCCATATAAAGCCGTGCCCAGGGACTCATAATACAGGTACACACTGATGGGCACTTTACTGATCTGATGTCTTTTTCTTCTTACGTTTTCAGCAACTGGAACAAAAACAGACATATACAATTATGATGAAAGGGTTGGTTTCTGGTTTCAATTAAATATTGAATTACTGAAACAGGTGGAGGAACATGAAAAATAATTTAATAATGCATCATGTTTTTAAGAAGCATTACCTCTGTGGTCCAAAAAGGTTACAATAGCTGATTGCTCCCCATCCATCATCAGAACCTCTTTCACCTCTCCCTCTCGTTCGAAGTACAGCTCCATAAAGTCTTTGGTAACTGAAGGAATGTTTTCCACTTTCACACTTGTGGTGACTTCAAGGGGTCGGGCAACTAAATTCCACTGTCTGAACATCTTGTTTTTGGCACACTTGGCAAGAAAGGTCTGAACATCTGCAAATACAAGCGATTCTTCTCCATGACTGACTCATTGTATATTGGAATCACAGTCTCTCGTCACTCAACATTCATCAATTTTTCATCCATTTTCAGTACCAGTTTATCCTCAGAGGGTTGGGGTGGGGCAGAGCCTGACCCAGCAAACACAGAGTGCAAGTTGACAACTGCACTGAAAATGGAACAGTCCAACTTAGGGTGCACACTCACATATCCACACACCCCTACACACACAGAAGGCAATACAGAAACGCCTTATAGATAACATGCACTGAATTTTAAACAGGGAAGATCTCCAAATCTTTTAATATGATTTTTGTTCATGCCAGTGAGATTTGTGATATACTGAAAGGCAAGAAGCTAAATACCAGCTGCTCACAGAGGTGTAATCTCAGATTTAACTGATTTAACAGAAAAAAATTAACTTTCTATCAATATGTAACGCATGTTTCATTTCACGCCTCCACATAATCTTACCTTTGCTGTTTTTAAATGACACAACTGCTGCATTTATATCATATATGATCTCTAAACTGAAATCAGACTCTGCAGAGCAATCTGTGATGTTTTCCACCAGCATCTCCAGAAAATCCTTGTTCATTTTCTCCTGAACATTTTCCAGCACCAAAGAGGCTGTCTCTGGAATGTCTTCATCTGGATCTGTGTTTCTTTCCTGAACTTTGGAAGAAACACTGGATTCTTCTGGAGCATCTTTGAGAGTAGAAGATGAAGACGCTGCAAGAGAGGTATTGCAATCAAGAGGCTAAAAATGCAATGGCGTTCACTTATGGTATTATAATTCTAGATCTTAATTTAGAATTATTCAGAGCTTTTGCAATCTCATGTTCTAATGAAGACTATGAAGAGAGATGGACCAGAGGAGTGTGTTCACACATTCTTATTCTTCCCATGCAAGGCAGGAGGTATCAGAGCCGGATGCCTATTCACATGTTAAACAATAGTCAATATAAAACTGCAAAATATAATTTTGAAAACCAACCATTCATTTTCAGGAGCTCTTATTCTTGCCCTTGGGAAACTGAAAAGTGTCAAAGGGAGTGTCATCCAGCACATGGCACAAGGCATGACCACACCCTGGACAGGACGCCAGGGCACACACACATGCAGAAAGCAATTCAGAGATGCCAAATAATTGATTACTGAACAGCATGTCCTTGGACTGTGGGACAAATCCCACACAAACAAGACGATTACATGCCACATCCTCCACACGGACTGAGCCACAGTCAAACCAAGGGCCTTGGAGCCAGGAAGCAACAGCAATACCCACTCACTGACAGTTTCCACGTTTTTTTTAAAAGAACAGGGTTTGAATGCAATCATGCTTTTACAGTTGTCCATTTCATTAAAATGCTTTATACTTACATTTATGTGTGCCAGAAGATTCTTTTATCTGAAATAAGAAACAACATATCTGCATTTTATTCCCAGATTATAAAACTGAACAGCTAATTGTGCTTTTTTTTCTCTCAGGCTTGTGCCATTTTATGTCAGAGTAGTTGACACATTGTGTACTTTATGATTTAGCTTAAGTCTTGATTTTTTTTTTTAATTTAAACCTTTCATACGTCTGTAGAATATTATACTCAGGTCTCTTTAGAACACAGAAAAATGAGGGTGATGCGCGATAAGCACCCCACCACCTGCAAATCTACATCACTTACTGGCTCTGGGCTTTTCTCAGCTGGTTGTTCCTGTTTTCTGACAGTCAGCTTCACCACACTTTTGTCTAACTTCA
Organism: Lepisosteus platostomus; assembly: GCF_059453375.1. NCBI lineage: Eukaryota > Metazoa > Chordata > Actinopteri > Semionotiformes > Lepisosteidae > Lepisosteus > Lepisosteus platostomus. The sequence continues at coordinate 35,433,745 of NC_142624.1, forward strand.
GCTCATGGTTCCCCTTCTCAAGAATGCGCTGCCTGGCTGAAAATTGGAGAGAATGCTGTTCACAACCAGTAATTACTGACTTGCTGGTTTCACTGCCCACTCTCTCCAAAGGCTCAAGGTTAGTGGACAGTATGGCACATTGGTTTTAGTGCTCTCATTTGTTTTTGACACACTCTAACTTCTAACACCATTTGTGGGCTCTTGTATTGCTTCCAGAACTACTGTATGTTCTAATTAACCACAGGATGGCCTTGCACCAGCAGGACTCCCCCACACTCCATTCATTCTTCCTTATTGAGGCTGTGATTATGGACATGTGACTCTCAGACTGAGATAAAGACACCAGCTTTTTGGAGATGAATCTTCAGACATACCCCAAGTTTTGTAGCTTTTGGTGATGCAGTCTGGGTTAGTTGCGATTCAGGGAAGGAGTGGAGTAAAATCAACAAGTGTATTAGATATTCATTAGCTGCAACTGTGTTGCAGGTCCTCTCCAGGTTTGGTAACTCCTGTGTTCAGTCATGCTGGTCTGGGAGTTCATCCCTAATCCCTGAGAGCTGCAGCTCTGCAGGTTATGTAAAATGAACTAGTTAAGACCAATAAAAACAATATCTGTTTCTGTTAAGTCATAAAGAGCACAGGTGGAATGAAACCCAGCTCTCTGATATAATTGATATAATTTCTTATACTCAATATTTAAATTAAGTAATAACTGTTACTTAAGGTTATATTTTGCTGTATTATATTATGACATTTGATCACAGATTTGTAATAAGCAAATTACTTTCATTTTGAATATCGTTTATTTATACATATTTAATTTACAATAGCACGAACGTGCATCGAAATGTGACTTGCAAAACCCTCCCATGTCTGGTGTATCACAAGGTAAATCCTTACCTCTGCATGAACTTTATTTGCTGTTCCTACAGCTTTATCGGCCACACGCAGTTAATAGGTCGATTTGACCATTTTGAGCAACATGCAGACATCTCGGAAAGACGCACTAACACCTGAGAATGTAGGTCTTTACAGATTTAAGAAAGGTGATTTACGCCAAAGAAATGTACTGTATGTGTGGACGGTACTTACTTTCCTCAGTTCTGAACCACACGACAGCCTTTCGTTCCCCGACGTCTCCACAATCCACCTGGCAGTCCCCTCCACTGGACTTCTTCTTACTCTGAAAGTAAATCTGGAGCTTGTTTTTCAGATTGGGAATGCCAGTCCAATCGCCTTCCACCCAGACAGGGTACAGGTAGCGCTCGGCCATCTCTCGGCTCAGCCCGGTCGAGCCCCTCGGAGCTGTACTTGTCTCGGAGCGGCGCTTTCGTTTCGGTTCTGTTTTCTCGGAAATCCCCTCGTCCTCCTGCCGCTGTAAAGACCAGCAGGAAGTTGTAATACGGTTAATGCTGAATGTTTTATCAAGCTTGTATGGTCATAAAATCCTGACGACAGGATCATACAAAGAATACAGCTCCGCGAAATCATTATACAATCCCTCGTTTTTGTTTCGTTAATATTCAGGACAACAACATATGCAAATAATCATTTTTCTGTCTCATTTCAGCAATACATACATTGCTGTTCCCTAAAATACTCCTCTTTGATAAAAAAATATATATTTTTAAAACACAGATTTTAAATTTCAGTTGCGAGAATTCTCCATTTGTTATAGAGGGACAATCTCAGGCGACACCGACCGCAATTTACCTCAGCGATAAAGTCCGCTATTCTAAACGGGACACTGCTCTTAGTGGAGTTCAGACTTCGGAAAGATCATGTGCATGAAAAGGCTTTGAAGAAAGTTGCAAAACGCCGACGCGTAGCCCTCACACTTCCAGAGGACTCTAAACGCACTATATTCTCTATTCTGTATCACATTTACGATGACACAGCGATCGTATACAACCAGGACTTGGTAACGCTTTAATCTCATAATCGCATATTAACGCCACATAATAAAACCCCCGAAGAACATAACAACTGATTTTAATTCGCTAATATGTGACTTAATGCTACGAAAAAAAAAAAGCCAGGTACCGCACCCAGTCTCTCTCCACATCTACGAGGAAAAGTGCGACTTCTGCGGGACGGTCGGCCAGAGCTGTTTTGCTACAGCTACAGCTCGACTTTCACTTTCGATTCCGGGCGACGGGCTGTTTTTTTCTGCCTGGATTCTGCTAGGAGGTCAAAAGGAAACTAAACGCCGAAAAAGAAAGACTTCATTCCTGTGGCTCTCTTCTTTTGCTGGTAAATCATGACTGTATCATCTTTTCTATGCGACCATCGGGATTTGTGTTCCGTTTCATTTGGTGAAATTTAGTTTTTTTAATCGGGGTCTGCAAAGAAAGTTGGAAAAACAGCAAGTAGAAAATGGCAAGTCCTTTTCATGTGCAACGCAGATTTTATTTTCGCACCAGCGGGGGAATTCACTAATTTTTAGTTTTCAATGGTTAGTAGGTTCTCGTTCATACTCGAACAACAAAAAAAAAAAATGATAACACGACAATAAAGAGAGCGCAAAGGGTGAGCGAGCGATAGACAACAAACTTGCATTACGTATTGCGACGTCGCTACGAGCCCTAGTCTAGATTCCGAGAGCAGGTCCTTCAGTCCTGTGCTCAAACAGCAATGGTGACGCGGAAAGAACTGTCTCGGAGCATGAACGTCAAAGTTATCCTTTCGCGTCTTTCGTTACCTTTACTTGTATCTCTCCCCGGTTCTTCCTGATTTTCGTTTTATGGCGCATTATACCTGCACAAGTCTTCTGAGAAAATGAAAGTTTTGTCTTCAGTGTGTGTACGCCCGTTTTCCAGTTTTAATTGTGTTGACAGCGCGAACGGTGTCAGAGTCACTTTTGAGAAGTAATTCATGCTACTTGTGTAAAACATACTTTTTAAAATTAATAAGAAATTGGGGAACGTTGAGAGGTAGGTAATATTTTTTCATATTATTTATGCACACACTTCATAGATTACTGTAATGTATTTCAAACCTTTTTCCCCTAATGACTTTCCAGTATACAAAAGTAATCCCTTACACAAGTGACAATCTGTAAATGTCACATTTCCCCAACATCCTAAATACAGATGTGATGTACCAATGTCTCAGTGTTTTTTCATGGAGCAGAACCATTCAGCATGCAGGAAGGAGTAAACACATATCAGCAATGGGAAACAAGCCTCTTGTTTCTGAAGGTAGATTCTCCCCTTGTGCTCGATTCGGGCTGTAGAGGAGCCCCAGAGATTTCTGGAATAACGTGTGCCGCTTCTCCCTCTCGCAGCTTTCCGGTGCAGGATGAGCTCAGGACTCCAGAGCCGAGCGGACTCTTCGGAGGTCCCGATCGCCCGGGAGATCGCGCGGATGTTGATCGGCAGTGCCGACCTGGGCGCGGTTGTCCTCAGTAAGTTCGGCTGCAACGCTGCGCTCAACCCCGCGGACCAAGTTTGGTCTTCCCCGAGCTCCTCCAGGCCGGCCTTCGTTCCCGAAAAGAGGTTTTCAGCGAGGCTGAGGAGGGGGTCGATGCTCTCCGTCTGGAAGGACGACCTGACCGCTCACCGGGTGGAGGCTGTGGTCAACGCCGCCAACGAGGACTTGGATCACTGTGGCGGCCTCGCCCTTGCTCTCTCTATCGCTGGCGGCCCAGAAATACAACATGCGAGCAATTATTTAATCCAGCTTAATGGGAAAGTAAGGACGGGAGACGCTGTAATCACACAGGCAGGACAGCTGCCCTGTAAGGCAATCATCCATGCAGTAGGTCCACGCTGCAGTCCTTACCCCAGTCAAACAGAACTTGACAGAGCTGCACATCTTTTAAAAAAAGCTATTTGTAGCATTTTAGATATAGTAAAGAGAGAAAAACTGAAGTCTGTGGCCATCCCTGCCCTGAGCTCTGGTATATTTAACTTCCCTCTACCACTGTGTGCAGAAGTCCTTGTGAAAACTCTGAAAGAGTATCTTGAGGACGAGATACACCTAGGGGATGTAGATGTCCGCCTGGTCAATAATGACGAGCCCTCGGTTCGTGCCATGGAGGGGGCCTGCAGACAATTCCTGAGGCCAGACATGTCCTACAGTCAGGCTGTCAGGAGCCCCGCGAATCCACAGGCCACGGGCTCACTGCAGCTCGGGATGGTCACTCTGCACATCAAAAAAGGGAGCATCGAAAACGAAAAGGTAGGATTTCTGATCGTCTCGAGAAGATACATGTCACTCAGATTGTTGATCAAAAATCAAATGCCGCACATTAGTTGGGGGGCACTTGAGCTGTTTATTCTTTGGCACAGATTTAGCAAAAGAATAAAGAATCACAGGCAAACTGTGATAACCAATGGCCTGTATCCTGACCAACCAAAAAAACCCTGAGACTGCTAACCAGTATTCCAAATCCTATAAAACACCTAACATGCTAAAAAGAGAGAGAAACCTTCATCCTAAATAAAACAGGATACAATCCAAAGTGAATGGGGCCCCATCTCGCACTGCATCCACTAACTAGGAGTGAAAATTTTACCGTGGGAAATCATCATAAAGGGACTGTGTTTCCTAAAACACAGAGGCAAGCTCTCTCAAACAGGGTTCAAATATTTAACTAGAATCTGGTCGTAAGAGTTGATTCAAACATGGTGCCTTCTTGTATCTCTCTCTGTCTCTTCCTTTACTGTCTGTGTCTCTCTCTTCCTTGTGTCTGTTTCTCTTGCTTCTGCCTACTTGTCTTTTATCCCGGGTGTCTCACTGATGAAGACTCTTAAGGACTTAACAAGAGTAAAACAGATGATTCCTTTTGATCAATGTGTCTCAGACCCCCTCCAGCTCAGGAAATACCTAGTCGCCCTGCTCCTTGCTTGGAAGCTGAGAATTTCCGACCCCCAGCTCCATTGTTTTCTAGATCTTGAGACTCTTCAATGTATTGATATAAAAATACGCTTGAAAAATAACTTTATCATAGAACACCTGAGCTTTTCTTTAGTGGGCGGAAAGACCTGATATGGATTAAAGCTATTGCCAGTAGGGTTTCCTAAATCAGACAATACATCTCTACAGTAAAGTGTTAAAACAGCTGCAACTTCTCCAGGTTGTAGAAGAGAGAGCACTTACAGAAAGCCTTCAGTAATTATTGTCAGGACACTTTTATTTCTGTATCAGTTCTTGTCAGTATTGATGTTACTGTTTTGATATATTATCCTTAGAGCTGGGTAGCGGTTGAAATTGTAATCCACCTGTAGGGCTTCACAGGTACACCTTTATTCTTTGTAAAATTATTTTTCCTTACTATTTTTAATTTTCTTCTCAGGCAGGGGTGATCGTGAATACAACATCTGCTTCTCTTGATTTAAATATTGGCGACATCTCAAAAGCTATTCTGGAAAAGGCTGGGAAACAACTTCAACAAGAAGTCAAAAGCCAAAAATCTTCTGCTTCACCTGGCGATGTCATTAGAACCCCTGGATTTAGGCTTGACTGTGATTATGTCTACCATGCTGTGTGTGCTGACAGATGTGAAAACAGAGCCTCAGAGGTATGACGTATTTTATAACTGCTTAAGCGGTTCATTAATAAAAATCCATAAACACCTGTAATCTTTTTTAACCCTGACCTAAACTGAAAAAAGTTATGTGTCAGCTTTAACAATTAATTATTTCTATGCATAACCAAACATTAATAGTTTAAAAACAGTGAGACCAAGTTTCAGATGATCTATTTGATTTTAGAAACAATATAAGTGAATTTTAAATAAACAAATAGGATGGTTAAATATATTTGTAGAACAAGGCACCACAAATGTTTTACAGACTACAAGGTAGGTAGGTTGACTTCTTGTCTGTACTTAGCCTAGGTCTTTTGACTGTTTTCAGTCTTTAATCACGCATGAATCAATACACATGGCAAGATTCATGCATGGTCTCTGGCACTAATTAATGCATCACCTGTCAACACACAGGCATGAAAGTTATCTGGATCCTCAGCGAAGATCTCATTATCAGTGTCAATTCTGAGTCGTGAATAGGGGGCCCCAGCCATTCTTCGACATGCTCAAATACTTGAGGGTGACTGTCAGAATATTTTCATGGAAAATCCAAAATCTGGTGCCATGTCGTCTGTCTCCGTATAGACTTCCACACTTCTTAAACTTTGAATTGTTGATGTAGAGGAGTGTCTCCAGCCTTGGTCATTGACAAGGAGCTTGGATCATCCATGATTATCCTCTGTGGGCCACTCTTGCTGATGCTGGGAATGTGGGAGTGACCTCTCCATATACTTGTGACAGCCATTAATGAATTGTAGTACATTTGCAGCCTCTCTTTCATCAGAGACATTTGTGTATTATACAGATAAATGTGTAGGAGATAGGAGACATCAGGCTTCATTCTAGCTGTGAGTTTCTGGCCAAGAAGATTGCTGGATGAATTAGTAACATACTAAACAACTTTAGTACTAGTATTACATTTTTGCTCAAGGTCACAAAACAACAGAATGATTGGACATATTCTTCTTGTGTTCTTGAATCATTTTGTTGTTTTTGCTGTTCTCCAGATTCTTGGACAAGTTGTCAGAAGGTGCTTAGAAATGGCAACAAAACATTACATGAAATCCATCTCATTTCCTGCTATTGGTACGGGTAACCTGAAGTTTCCCAAGGATGAAGTGGCCAGGATCATGGTTAATGAGGCTGCATCTTTTGCACAGACTCACAATGGAAATCCAATTGATGTTTATTTTGTCTTGTTTCCTGCTGATAAAGCCACTTATAAGGTAATTCTATACATATGAAACATACCTGTAAGTCCCTCCCAGGGTAGGACGGGATCAGCAATCCTTTTGAATGAAAGTGGATTGAAATTGCGTTCTAGCCAGTGTGATCTTTCATGTGTGTGGGCAGAGTAAAAGTTTAAGGTTATTGCATTTTCACATCATGTATTATTATTATGTAACATACTATTGTGGCAGTAGAGGAAGTTGCCTTTTGAATATTTCTAGGTAGAACATCTGTGCTTCCCCAAAACACCATCGTTTAAGAACTGTACAGAAACCTTTTGATAATCCTGAACAACTGGTGTGGATCTGAATGGCCCAATAAACACACTGTAAGAGTGACACATATGCATTTTCAATAGACACAGTTTGTATCCCTTTTATGACCACCATTCATGCATGCAGCTAATACACATTATCCAGTTATTTAATGTTCCTTGTGCCTTAATGGGCTTATGTTTTCACTGTGCTGCTAACATGCTTTCATAGCAGACAGCTGATTGTGGTGAGTTGAAGGTATTTACTGTATAAAATCTCCTCAATGATGTTCCACAGGTGCCATACCAAAGAATCTTGTGTGCTGGGATAGAGTATGACTGAGCTGATTTTATTTATCCTTTTTCATTTAATTTCTCAATCTTTCGTACAATACAGACCATGATCGAAAGGAGTTGTGAATACTCGCCTTACTATGAGCCGTAAAAATATTTTCACTTTTCGGTTTTGACTGCTATAAAATGGACTGAAAATAATTGAGGAATTGCATTGTGTTTTTTATGTTTGTAGATTGATATCATGTTTTGGGGGAGAATGTCTTTTTTTATGCTGCAGTCTATGGCATTAAATGTGTTTTTCCCACAGGCATTTGATAGAGAAATGAAAGCAGTCAAAGAATCATCTAAACATTCCAGATCATCTCACAGTTCTTTGAATGGTGAGTAATTCCAAAATAGTTAATAAATCTGGTTGAATTCAAATTAACGGTGTTATGTTCAGCCATATCACAAATTCTAATTTAAAGTTTACAGTTAGCAAAGATGACGCTCGCTCTTTCAACTGGTTTGATAAGTGTTTTCATACAAGCCACATTATTTTCTCTTCTTAACTCTGTAACTTTGTCAATAAAATTAAATCTAATTTAATTGATATTCTATAATTCAGCAAGTGTCAAACCCCCAACTTCTATAGACAAAGAAATTCTAGAATTCTATCCTTAGACTTTAAAGAGAACAAACCTTATCAGGACAACCACCTCCTAACAAAGCAGATCCTAACTAGGACCAAATCTTCCTCTCCAAACAGATGTTCACAAATTAACACCCTTGGTCTGCAGACACCACAATAAAGGAAATATTTGTTTTTCCATTCAATAATAATAATTATTAATTTGAATATGGCCCAGAGTCCAGTAGTCAAAGGACAGATTTCCTTGTTTCAAATCTAATTTGAAGGAGACATTCTTTCTCTGCCAGGTTAACTGGATTCTAAGAAACATTTGCCCTAGTTGTGAGTGAGTGTGTCTGCCCTGCGATGGACAGGCCCCCATTTAGGGTGTACCATTGGTTGCTGGGATAGGCTCTGGCGCCCCCTGCAGCCCTGAATTGGAAGAAGTGCTCAGAAAATGGATGATTGTGATGAGTCTACTTTGTCTGTATTGTTTCAGCTGTTTTCCCCCTGTCTTCCTGTCTGTTCCTGTATTTGTGCTATGATCCATTCTTATGGAAGCGGCTTTAATGACCTCAGTAGGAATCACCCAGTCACTGTTGTAATACCTGTCTAATTATCTGTCTTAATGATTTCAAAGTGATATCATTTAATATACTTACATTATTAGTAATCCTTTTCATCATCAGTATCTCAGTATGCTCACTCACTTGTCACAGCCTGAAGACAGTTATGTAAATACAATGCCCAGGGTCTAAAGGTTTGTTCCAAACCTTCCAAGGAGTGCAATAAGATGGCATTCAAGTGCAATCCAGGTAACCCTGTGTATGATTTTTTTTTCATAGAGGATTAGCCCTTTTAAAATGTGTTTTTTTGTTTTGCACTTGCAGACACCTATGAGGAGAGGCAAAGTGCAACAGCTGCAGGTGATCGAGGGCCTTCTGTCACTGTCTTTGGTGGATCTCCTGAAGGAAAGTTGGAGGCATTGGCATGGCTGAGCAAGACACTGATTCCTCGTCCTGAATGCGTCGTCAGGAACAACCATATTTACTACTTTGGCCAGAAGGAACACGAAGACCTCTTGTGTTTTCAGGCAATCCATAAGGTGACCATTCAAGAGACATTGAGGGATGGAAAAGCTTCTCTGTGCATCACGGGGCAGCCTCTGAACGTGCTAGCCGCTAGGCTGGCAGTGGAGAGGCTGTGCTGCAATGTGCAAGAAGAGTATGCAGTATCTGAGGAGAGCGAGATGCTGCAGGCCCTGGTCCGCTGGCGGTGTGATGCCATTCCAGAGCTGGCAGCGCCTGAGCACAACGCTCACATGGAAAGAGCCTACTTGACAGCCAACAATGAGAACTTGCCCTACACAGTAAACGGCCGTGAAATTGAGGTGTCATTCAAGATGATGCAAGTACGAGATCATGCTGGAAACAGATGTGTACTGGAAAGGAAGTGTAAGTATGCGAATGCAAGCAAATGATAAACATAAATCATTAGCACTGTGGGAAAAGATTTTTATTTATTGGATTATGAAAATATCTCCATTTCAGTCACACTATGCTTATTCATAATGTCTCATTCTACACCAAAAATTATATATAAATCTGAAAAATGTGTAGTTTTAAATAATAATTTTAGTGTACTTGGGTATGTCTACAGGCTGGCTGAACTGTTATAGTAAGTACACAGCTAGATGAGACTGTCAGATCAATTAGTTGCTAATTAGTTCTCAGATTGCAAGCAGAAGGCATTCGGGTAATGCAACCATATCAGTAATCTAGATTCTGGTTTTGTTAGTAAAGTAGTCAAGATTACAAATTATACCAAATTAAGAGGATTAGCAGACACTGTAGAAGGAGCAAATGAAATCCAAACAGATCTAGATAAAATTCCAGATTGGCAGATGATGCTTAAAGTAGACAAGTGCAAAGTTTTGCATTAAGGTAGTCAAAACACAGACAATGAATAGAACATGGGAAACTGAGCTAGAAGGGGCTACTTATGAAAAAGACTGATCATGTTGACACTTCATTTTCTAAAGAGATGTAGACGTGGAAAAACAATTAAAAAGGCAAACTAACATTAGGATGTGAAGTTACAAGCACAGCACACAACATGGTGGGGAAAATACTACTAAACTAAATAAGAAGACAGGTACAGTGTTTCCAAAGACAGCTCGGTATCTTACAGGGGTTCAAGTGTATAAAAATATATTGCTCTTTGACCAATTCACTGATTTTATAATTGCTATTTTTATTTTTAGGCCAGATAAATGTTGACTATGCACAAGGCTTGAAAGGCTCAAATACATTGTTTTATAAGAAGAAGCCTGAAGATATTTCCAGATCCAATAAAGCAGTGAAGCTGTTTGAATCGGCTGGTCTTCAGATAATCAAAGTGAGTACATTCTCGTTAAAAAGCAGAACGCAACATATATATTTGGATTAACAGTAAATTATTTTTTATGTTGGTTTTTTCCTTTGATTATGTTAATCCCAGTTATTCTGCTATATACTGAACATGAGTTGGAATTTATAATATATTCTCAATTCTCAAGATCACTTCCATAAATATCAAAACTTTTCTGGTTGCACTGAAAGTAATTATTCCCAAATGCTGTTAGCAATGACAGTTTCCTCCATCCATAAGAAATATTTTGCATATTGAAAGGTATTCTATAAGACTGGAGAGCTCTTCTTCATCACTCACTGTGCACAGTATTTGCAAGAGAGCCAATACAAGTCAAAAGTCCAAAACACGTTCGTAACAATGCATGATTTAAGTGCACAGCAAGGGAGATTTGAGAATAGATATGTGTGTCTTTTGAAAAGGAAATTACATAGGCTCATAAAATCATACTTTTAAGAAAACAAAAAGTAATATAGTGCATACTATGTTCTACATTACATTTACATTTAAAAATAAATATTCCCTATTATACAGTATACGTATTCACTAAAATATATAAATCAAAATAATTTTCCTAAATTTGTTCTCTATTTTTTCTTATAGCTTGAAAAAATTGACAATCCAATTCTGGAACAGCATTTCCGATTGAAAATGAATCATCTCTCAGACAAAACTCAGACCCTGTACCAGCGGGTTCCTGCACAGTTCTGCGATCTGGTTTGTAGGGTTGGGTTTCAGAGGCTGTACTCGGAGCCTGATGGTAAGAACTGACGGTTCTTGTATCTGGTTTACAATTATAGTTAATGCAGCTTGACATGTAGATTTCATATTTTCAGTTCTATTCTCTGGAAATCTTAAAGAACACAATGAGAAAGGCTGTGAATGAAAGGAAGCTATTCAGTTTGCTTATAACAAAAAACCTGCAGGAAACTTTACATGTGCAGATTAGCACGCACTTTATTTTTCTCTTCTAGACCAGAAGTTTGGAGATGGCATCTATTTCAGCAGCAGGCTTGAGACACTGGCAGACTGGAGGACCTGTTCTGAGCCAGAGCAATTCATCTACATCTTCCAGGCCCAGGTTCTAACTGGGAGACAGACCAGTGGCTCTCCAGGGCTGATCGTGCCTCCTGCCCGCAGTTCCGACCCCCTGTCTCTCTTCGACAGCGTGACAGGAGGAACCAGCACGCATGTTGTGTTCAACAGCCATCAGGCTTACCCTGAATATTTAGTCACATGCAGAAAGATAAGGGCAACTAGAATTTGATCCTGTTGCAGACAGAGATGCAGCATGAGGACAGACCTCAAAACATTTGAGATCAACCCCTTTTTTCGTACAGTTTAAACCCTTTCAAACAAAAATATAAAACAAATCAGTTGCTGTTAATACATAAGGCTGGTCATCGTCGGTTAAAACCTTTCAGTTAAAACTTAATTTCTTTACTAAAATGTTTATTTTATGCTTTTATTATAACAATCACTCTAAATTCTGAAGCCCATAGGTGTATTGACTGGTTAAAGATAATTACTTTTTGGAGTTTTTTTATTTTATTACAATATTCTGCTTCTCTACCTTCTCCATGTAATGTAGGTTCGCTTTATTCTAGAACATGTTTCACACTGTTTGCCACTTTAATAATACACCTAAAGGAATTAGTTGTTTTTTTTGTTATTCTGCATGGTTGACAGAAATGGGAAATTCACCTTGATATTCCCTGTTTATTACTTCAATATGCCTTTGGGCAATGCGATTCATCGTTAGCTGTAAATGTAAACGGTATATATGGTATGTGGAAAAAGCTGCAATTAATCAGTAAAACAATTTATTAATACCAACTGGGTCCACTGATTTTTATTTCTGTGCATTATTCTGTTACTGAAAAACTTGTTTAACGGAATAGTTTTTACACCAACAAAAATACATTAAATAAAAAGGGTGGGTCCTAAATAGAAATATTGAACAGATTAAAACATTTTAATGCAAATTTCATGGTTAAAAGTACACTCTATTACTAGCTACAAGTCCTTTTAGCATGGTAAATGTTATATGCATTATTCTGATTCACTTAAAAACACAATGCCTTTCTGGTTAGATTCCTAAAATGTCAGTGGGGTGAATTTAACAGTTTCTTCTGTGTATACATCACTTGCAAGGTATGCTGAAAAACTGGTATGTACAGTATGTCAGGGGCCTCCGAGTTCTCTTTAACATCATTGTCTTCCCCATCATCCTGCTGCACTGGAATCATATCCAGTTTATTCCTGTAGGCTGTTCATGTGAAAGAAAGGTAGTGTAATATTAAAAAAATCACACATAAATGGAGTTCGGAATCTGCGTTTGGGAAGAAGATGAATCCAGGTACCTCACAGTGGTTTAGATTTTGGTGAAGACTGCAAATATGTGACTCTTCTGGCCCATCTGATGCCCAGCACTCCAGCCCCATACTTACTGTATCATTGTCTGATCTGAGCAGGAGCTCAGCATTCCCAGTCCTCATGGGCATCGTTCCTGAAGCCAAAGCATGGAGTGCCCCAAAACAGCCATTTAAAGATTCTCAACACTATTTTTGGGATGTAGCTGCCACCTCCTAGAGTCGCAATGTGTAGGGCTTGTTGGCAAAAAGAAGTGCCCTGCTTCAACCACTGGCTGTCCTTGGTATATAATGACCGTCTCATTATAAAGCAACTTGCCATGACTATTATGAAAGATGAATATGGGAATGAATCCAAGAATGAGAAAATTAGGATTTAGTTTTTTATTATAACAAACCGCTACAGATTTCACAAAAAAACAAATACATATTACAGTCACCACATTGTTACAGACTGTTTCTGTATGCATATACAAGTGTAAAGGTTCACCCTTTGGGATCTGAGGTGAACAGCACAACTGAATCTGCACACCAGAATAAGTTAAATGGAAATGAGGCCAAACAGATACCTAAATAAAACATGTGTCAGATAGGTATCTATGAGCTCTCAACAAAAATATGATTTTCATTAAAGACTTTTGTACAGAGTTCATGAGCACTGAAAGCCTATCAGTGTTTTAACACGGAAAACAAAACACAGAAGACTTACAGGAAAGTGCACTTCCTCTTGATTGTTGGTTATTGCAAACAATTGCACATTATCCTGATTCATAGATCTTCTTTAAGTGGTCCTAAACTTTGCAAGCATAAACTTCAAAATTCTATATAGACTTAGTTATAAATCTGAATAGGAATAAATTACCAGAACTCTCTTCTACACAATTTGGAAATATTCGTTTCAAGAGTGAGCTTTCCAAGTTGGAATAACCACTTGGAACAGAATAAGATAAATAGATAAGCTCTGCCAGCACATGAGTGTCATTTGTCATTTGACATGATGCAAACTGTACAACACCTGATACTGCAGGAGACAGAACTCACAGACATCATTAAAAGCCTACTGGTTCCTGGCAAATCACGGGACCCACTGTTTGCCAGAAGCCAAGAACCCTGGCAGACAACTCCCACCCTTACCTTGGGGGCACCTCCCAGTCGTGCACTGCTGCCAGGGCAACCCCAGTCACCACCAGCTGATGACATGCCCCAGGCATGAGTGTGGATCACAGAGCACAACACATGATCTGAGCAGGCACCTTGCATGCTTTTCATTACATTAAAAGTTGTATTCTTTTCACTATATACTCTTTTAAGATGTACTTGTGACTCCACGATGACCATATTTTGTTACAAAACAGTAACAGTAATCACAGTTAACCAGTTTTCATATTCCATACATTACTGATTAACTACACAATTGTAATATATTGCAAAATATAGCATGCTCAGTTACACTTTTCCTTTTCGGCATCAATTTTCACACATTTCCATGTGATGCAAACAAGTTAAGTGATTATGGATAAAATGAACTACAGAAAAGAAACAAACCTAATGGTGTATTTACTGGGGCACAAAGATAAATAGAAAATAAATGCCATTTTTAACATTTAATTATAAAGCTACTGAAAAGGGTAGTGGATTCAATTTATCTTATCTTAATATTTATTTAATATAACATTGAACCATAAGCATTTATTGCATTTTAATGCCTCGCCCAATATCCTTGCTCCTTTTCACTCATATTTTCTTCATATTAAGATCTGTGTCTATTTAAGGGTGTGTTTTGCTGCTCAAGTGGAGTCCAGCTACAATTTACTGAGTAACATTATCCTTAAAGACTGGAGCAGGTTGGCAAAGTAAAAGACAGAATCACAACAAGAGTATTGTTTAGAAAAGGCTATGGAACGCTGATGAGCCTTAATCAGACTCCAGTTACTAGCTTTAGTGTTTGTGAGGCTACCAAAAAACCCCAGAAATAGAACTAATACTTTCGAGCATGTCCATGTGTGTATGCATATGTACAGTATGTGTGTGTGGAGCAGTGCTAGAAACTCTTAGGGATAAGGTTTGATTCTGCTGCTGTCACCAGCTCACAAACCCACCAAGTCAGCATGGTGAATCTGTCACTTCCCTATTTGGGAAAACCTTTATCTAGGGAATCGTTGTCTAAGCTTGCAAAGTTTAAACCAGATGGTTGTTCTCTCTGTTACTCTACTGCTTCTGGTATCTCCATCTCATCGACAATGAGAGAGTGGATTATTCCCTCTCGTCGTTTCCCACTGCTTACTGCTTTGATGCAGCAGTCATGGTTTCCAACAGTGAAGTGTGTTTCTGTGCCATCTTCGACAAACTCTCCCTAAAGAAAAATGAGAAAACCTGTAATTGCTGTATATCACTGTTGTGGACGTGAAAGTCTTTTACACATTCACTAAGGACTGGGATACTTTCTATTGTGCTGCTCTCCTGGAGTTACTTTTAGTTGTTCTAAAAGGAGCCTTTGCTAGCTGATAAAATTCAAGTGTTTTATTGGCCGAATCCAGTTCAAAAGCAGATGCAGGAAAAAGACCACCTTGGTACAAGGATAATGTGGTATTATATTGCTATGAATAATAGGAATTTTAGACACAAAGCTCTCAATTTTCAGAGTGAAAACCAACCAAGTACTGTACTTACTGCAGTTTCCATTTTTTTCCCATTGCACCATATGTCCATTGTGTCTTTCTCTGTTGAAAGACGAAAAAGAGATTGAAGTTCAGTCCTACGGATCACAAAGACACAATTCCATACATTTTACTTAAAGTAATTGTAGCAGAAAGAATACTACGACTAAATGAAGCCAACAGGAATCGCATTGTAGGAGTTGCAGAAATGGATATCAATGCAGAAATAGAGCTGAGTTAAAATCCATGTGCAAAAAGCACCAATCTTGTGTGTGTATGGGTAGATTATGTACACACATATGTGACCTGGGCATAGGAACAGCTCACTTGTGTAAATAACCTATTTAATGTTGACTGAGAGCATAATTGTCCTTTTTAAAATATTTCAGAGATACAAGTTAAACTTTTCCTTTGTAATCAGACTGTGAACTCACCTTAATTCACCAGCATGATGGCATCACATGCGTAGCTTAATTATTTCTTAGAAAAAGTTAAAAATAAAAGCTGCACTCAGCACTGTGCTTTCATTGTCAATACTGTACCTATAAATACTAAAATTGTGATTTAATAATATGTCAATAATGTTACACTTAAACTGCCACGTTGTGTAAGGTCAATACAGAATCATCACAGACCAACAACTGCACAGAATGATTATTGTTAACAAATAGATTAATAATTATATTCCTAAATGTTAAATGGGTCTAGTCTATTTAATAATGAGCAGCGAAAGCAATTTGGAAGAGTTGAAAATCAACAACCAGTATACAAGAGTGGAAACTCAGAGAGCTTGCTCAGTGAGTGAGCTGTAAATCAGAGTAGAAATCACAAGGCGCACCAAGTCTTATCAAGTCGGTCTTACTGCAGTAGAGGGTAACAATCTTCACAAAAAAAGCAGCTCTCTTGAAGAAGCCTTGCAGGAAAACCACAGGGCTGGAACACTGTGCTTCCGTGACAGTAGGTTTTAGAAATGACTGCCCTACTTGCTTTACCTTGGACTTGAGCTGTAGACCTGGCCAGGCAATATTATCACACCTGTGGCTGGAACACCACACAGGGGGCTAGATGGCTAGACTGAAATCTGTTCCTATGCTACAGTTTCTGAAATATTTCACTGCCTTTCAAAATTAAATGCAAGAGGCACTGTGCTGTAGGGGGTGGGGCTACATTTCAGTAGTGAATGAAGTGGATCCTTTCATATATATAAATATTACATTTATAAATATATACATTTATATAGAGAGTGTTCCTGGATCCTTTACACTATTGTTATTTATAGTGGAAGCTTTGTAATTGACCCTTTTCTACTGAGATAATAACTGCCTTTCTCTGATCATTAGAGGACTGTAGCTTTCATAGTGCCATAATCATAGCATTTTAGATCTTGTTAATGTAAGGCCATGCTAACATCTAGTTCATTAAAGATTACAGCAAAACAATGCCAGTTACCACTTGATATACAATGATGATCTGTTCACAACTAACCTATAACAGGTTAAATAGAGGATTATATCTATTAATAAAAAAAGGTTAAAGAAAAAAACGTACAGTACCTAGTACAATCCTGCAGTCCACACCATCAAGATTAATCACCCACGTATTGGTAGTCTTCGATCTGTTTTCCAAAAACTTCTTGAGACTTTTCCCATTGATTTCTAGAGTATATTCATAGCCAAAGCCACTGACGGCATCAATATTTATAGTGGCTTTTGTTTCTGTGTCCCCAACATTGAACGTTTCTTTTCCAACCAGCTTGAACATCCACTCCCTTCTTATTATTTCCTGACAGCAAAACACAATAATAAAAAGCTAGTTCATTACAAAAAAAAGACAAAACATTCAGAAGTAGGTTTTCTGAACAGAATGCTCACAGTTACAAGACTGCAAGTTTCCACATACTGCAGTGATGAGAGATTATCGCTGAACAGATCTGGAGAATTGCTGCACTATGCAGCAGAGCCTGCAGGAGGAGACCTGTGATTACTTTTCAGCCTGGGCCCTGAAAACATGAAACACACAAAGTGCTTCTAACAACAGAAAATAAAAATGTTCCTCTACATTTCAGGTGCAATGGCGACATTTAAAAAAAAAAAACAACAACCCAATTTTATGTATCTTGCACAGCTGTAAAACATGTGCCCTGAGACTTAAAAGCAAGCTGCAGAAATTCACAGTCTTGTTTCTTAGACTATTTAGACAGGCATCTTGAAACAAACTGGTGCCAATGCAGCAGGAGACCTTGCAGTAATGACAGAAAGGCTTGTCTTTACACAACGCAGGCCAATTCTGATGAGCGCCTGTGTTCTTCAGGTCAGCATCTACTCCTAGATTAACCTTAATAAAATGTTGCCTCATACATCGCCTGTGTATTAAGCACCAAAAAAACAGCTGCAGTAAAAAGGTCTCGGGGCCCACCTTCCCATCAACGTAGACCACACGTTTCCCCGATGTCGTCCCGTGCTCGAACTCGATCTTGTGCACCCCGTCACTCAGAGCCACCTCCCAGACCCCCACCAGGTCGGTCATCTTGTCCAAGTGGCCGTAACGAGACCTTTAAGCAGGAAGAACAAAAAACGAGAAGTGGAAAAGGCAGCTGCCTCACCACAGGCATTATGAAGGCCTATTCATCCAGCACGTGAAAAATGTATGTGCTTAACAGACGCTCCACATAATAGGTAATCTAATCACCTGGGCAGAAAAAAAACCTCTCTGCAGCAATGCTATCCAGGGCGATCCTATATGTGCATGCTCAGCAGACTGTCCATTTCTTTAATGAGCTTACGAACACATGCGCACATACAGCCTACACACCTCAACAAAGCATCACACAAAGTTCAATGCATTTTACCAAAGGATACTTCCTTTATTCCTCAGGGGGAACTGCTGTAGTATTAATGCTCCAATCCCATTCAGAGTTGCGTCAAGTCATAGTTTTATCAGCATTAGAGAACATGGAAATAACACTGCATGACTAAAAGGCTCTCCCCATCTTTCTAATTAATCACACTTGTTCGCTTGCAGGCATTCACACACAAGAAGACAACAACGCCGCACTTAACAGGAGCAGTTAAAGGGCTCGTGAACAAGGAACAGCGGATAACGTAACAGCACTTTTATAGAAATACAAAACACTGCAGCACATCTAAAACACGGGCAAATAAACAGAGACGCACACCGTTTCGACAATACAATAAGTGGACAAAAATATGAGGAACCCCCACGGCAAAACGTGTTAGGCCTCTGCCAGCAAAGGTTTGAGCAGGGCGTTAGTCAAGTGTGAGTTATTCACACTGGGTTATTTCACAACATACAGCCTGGTTCCAACCCACTCTCCCGCTACGATCGCTGCTGGCGTGTGGGACCGAGGCCCAGAATGTCACCAACCCTACGAGTTTTAATCAGGACGAAGATCTGGAAGGGAAGGTGTTGGAACTCCCTCATATTTTTGTCCGCCGAGCTTTTAAAACCCACAGGGAAGACAACAGCCGGGCTAACGCGACCACTGTGAAGGGCACTTCACCAATATTGATACAGTTGTGAAATGATATGGTTTACCTCACTTCATCCTCACAAAGTGTAAACTCTTCTCGGGAGGCCATGGCCACAAAACACCCACTTTAATCCAATTAGCGTTCAAGGAGAGCAGAAAGGGGGAAAGGCACAGAACAGTTTCAAATGGACATCCTTCCGAACATTATGATAACCAGCTAGTGCCAAGAAGTGTGCGTATCCCATTGAAATATATTTTTTCCTAAAAAACGGTCCTTAAAACAACGCTCTTTAATTAGGAGCAGCGAGTGCGGGATCTTAAGATGATCAAGACTTATCAACGAGCTACAAATAGACGCACGGCGACCAAATGCCCAGTAGACACGTGTAAAATACTGTATAACACCTTTTTAACACGAAAAGAAGATCTGCGTGATCAAATGTAAACACAATCGTCAATTTTAGTTTTTAATCCTAAAAAGTTTAAAACTCTACTGCTGCATTCTTCCAGGGCAAATTATAATCCTTTTTTTATATAAATGACGTTTCTGTTCGTTAGTTTAGTGGCACAATCAACTGGTTTCAGATGGTTATATTTTTAAAGAAAATGCATTTAATTACAATCCGCGGTTTGAATTCAGAAATGGTTAATCTACACCGCAAAACACTGCCGAGTCACGTCATCTGCCTACTGTACATACACGGAGGTTTATATGGGGCTGCTAGTGCCGAAGGACGTGATCTTCTATTTGGTAATATTTTTAAAGTTTTTTTTTTATCATTTACTCCCGTCTGTCTGATTTCTGTTTTGTGTTGTTACGCAAAATACCGATAAAAGGACACAGATCTGAACAAATTGCCAGATTTAAGAAATTAATCCTACTAACTACTTGACGTGGTTCTCCACGTTTGCATTTTCTACTACTAGTTTCTACAAAGAATAAATTGCATTTACAAGTCTCAAAATCACGATGAAATAGTTTATTGCACCTTACCTGCTGCTTAACGCAGGTATTAAACTGATTCTTGCAACAGACGAGAATACCGTCACTATGGAAACGCAATGCAACCTAGTGTACAGTTAACTGTGCAATTTACACATTAGCGTGTCAAAATCGTGTCGGTAATCTAACATGAATAATACGATTACGCATTATTTCTGTTACCTTTTGTGTCTAAATATGTATGTGAATTCGGTTTAAAATGTTCTATTCACTCTTCACACACACCAAGAAGGCACAAAACAACGCAAACCTCGCAGTGACGTCACTGCAAGGCTTGTAAGATCTCTGCGTTTCTCGCGATATTACGTTAACAAACCTGCCTTTCTTCCTACCCGAATTCCTGAGAGTTATTTCACATATCTATGGTAGCGACACGCGATTGCCCAGACGTCCCGGAAAACTCGCAGTCCCTCAGGATGTAGCCAATCGCAGACGTCCCTCCTCTGAAACCACACCTTCTGCCCCCGCCCAAAAGGGGCGTGTCAATAAACGGATTCGGGTGGGAATAAAGGATATTCCGTGGCCCGAGATTTTCTTGAAAGTATTAACATATTATGAACCATATGAGTATCGGTTTCACCAATGTTTCCGATTTCACCATTTATTAGGAAACAGAAACAATTTCACAAAGTTCAGTACCAATGCCATACAGTCACGCACGACTGCATGTCGAGATTAGTTTTTGTTAGTGTTGTGAAAGGGCACTTATCAATTTTCCTATGCATGCATGTGGAAATTTTTTTCCCCAGTACGTATCAATTATATTTTGTTCTAGTTGCTTCTGGAATTGGGTAGTAATTTTCTCCCAACATTTTGGTATTTAATTATTCCCCAAGCCCTGCCTGTCTCAGTGCTGGAAAAGTACTGTTTGTGTCACCAGTGGACCTGCAGAAAGTTAGTTTCCAAATATACAGCATAACTCCCCCATTGAATAAAAGCGGATTTATTAAGGAATAGAAAAAATGACTACATTTAACATTGTTGTGCACCGTTGACACGCAAGAGGAGCAAACAACAGTCTCAGCAGATTGACAAATAACTGTCCCGCACAGAGCGCGCGGGGGCTGCGGTTCGCACACGTGTTTGAGTTCTCTCCTTTGATCGGCCGCTGTAGTCCGTCAATCACATTCTTCTAGCCAATTACCTCTCGGGGTGGAGGGATGGGGCGGGCCATCGCCATTCCGTACTCTCCTATTGGTTGAATTCCAGGGAAGTTTCGCTTTACTTAGCCGCCGCTGTGTGTTTCAAACCGTCTCGAGCCCGCATGTAAAAGTAAGATTGCACCCAGAGGGTTGCAGGAACGCAATACAAATATTTCTTAAGATTAAAGGGGGGGGTATCAAAACACTGTTCCATCATAAGAGTAGGATATTTATGAAAACAAGATTGCTGCCCAACATACAGGTAAGGTTACGAGCCTTTCAGCTACCCTGCTTTTAACGGCTTCTGACCGCTTTTGTATTTCATTTATCCACGTTTTTAAAACAAGTGTGCGCGACAGCTAGTTGTAAATGACAACGCACAAGACACCGCTTGGCCGTGCGAGTACGGGGTGCTGAGGCTGTCCCTCTGGCGCCTACTTCCGCAGCGTCTTGTTTAGCAGTTTCCCCACAAACCTCGGCTGCGAAAGCGTCTTATGAAGCGAGTCTGTTTCTGCGACTAGAGATTGTTCAGTAATAATGGAGGCTGCACAACCCTCCGTATCTCAAGCCATAAATTGAAATCCATCCCAAATAACCAAGCTATTCACTTAGTAATGCTCGTCAATTCAACGAGTGGCTGTTCAGCCTGCCGTTCTTGCCCGGCTGCCGGAACCAGCGGTGTGAGGGTCTCGTTCAGGCGGTTCTGGCAGAAACCAGGGTACCGGCTGCAATTACAGGGGTGTGCATCTTGCTCCAGACTCCCAGACAGTCCTCTCCTGTGAAGAAGTGCACTTTCTCTCCGTTCCCACTCGTACCTTCATGCTCATCTCTTCTAGGGCGGCCTTCCCTGCCTGTTTTTAAAGCAGATGCACCCGTGGCGCGAGATGAATTATTAAATTGGTGCAATTAAGTCGTTAGCTAGCAGACGGTTAGGTCATCAAGAGTGGAGTTGGAACAATGATCTGTAGAAACGTCGGCCACCATAAGACCAGTATTGGACAGCCTTGACCCAGCTGTCTTTCTCAACCCATTTCGGAGAGGCAGTATTTATAAGAGGGTTTGTAATACCGTTACCAAAACTATATATAATATTCTAAATACGGTTTTATGAATGCAATATATAATTATATTGATCTTAGAGTAGAACAAAATAAAAAAAGAAAGAATTAAAGTAACAGCTGAAGTAAGGGAAATATGCTAAGATTATACCATAATGTAATAGAAGATTCATGTTTGAATTTTATTCACATACTGTTCTTCATGTGCACTGCATTAAAGCCAGGTGCAAGCTTTATGTATGTTTGGTTCCCAGCCATCCTGGTTTTCATTCCAGATGAGCTCAACAGCCGATGAATTAGTTGATCTGCTTTCTTGTTTAGACTTGTATCTTGTTTCATAGGTTGGTTTTGCATGTTAGTTACACCCTATTTACTCTGTTTCCAATACTTCAACACACAGAACTTTATGCTGCCTCTTCTTATTTCTGACTAAACAGCTCTAATTTATCGATCACCTGATGATCAACAGACACAGGTGGGAATTACACTATCAGACTCGCCCACAGGTGAGAAGGACACTATCAGACATATACTGGGCATGACATTGCATCAGATATATCCATTGTTGGATTGCCTCTTTATTGAACATCCCCCCAATGGGCGTGGTCACTGTATCAGACACCCCCACAACACCAGTTTTTTCCCTCTGCAGTTCATAACAGTTCAGGCAGCACACCTGAATGATGGCTGTTCTAAAATTCAGAAACAGGCACTGGTTACATTTGACCTTTTCTGATTTGAAAGTAAATTTACAAACATGCCTCAAACCAAAAAGTGAAATCAACTAGCCTGTAGAGTGAAGCAAAACCCAAGAAGACTGATGCTCCAGGACCGGGGCTGCAAACCAGTGGCCTAGAAAGCAGGGCAGTTCAGCATAAGGCTCAGTCCAGTCCAGTCCAGTCTACTGCACTCCATGTCAGGTTTCTCTCCAGCCAGCTGTTTAAGGATGTGATTGACAATTATCAGTAAAACAGCTGAGGTGCTGGTTAGTCTGAAGGACTGCAGTGGAGTGGATTGACATTTTCAGTTGAATTTGAAAGATCATGACCTGTATCTGTTCTTGTTGGCTTACATCACCCATTGTGGCAGACGTCTGAAAGAAGGGACATGCTCTTTATCAGCCTTAACTTCACAGTAGGGGTTGACAACCCAGGTCCCATTGTGACATGAGTCTGACTGGGTTCCATTTCAAAGTCATTAAGGCCTTAATGACTTCCTTAAGTGTATAAGAAGCCCAGTCAGCTGTATTTTCCAGGTGTTAAGTGAAAGATTCCTTTCAAGCCTGCAGGAACCTGAAACTGCAGGACCAGCTTTGGGCTGTGTGGGCTCAGTGAAAATAGGTCGTTTTTCATGCTTTGTTTGTATTTGTAGTACCTTGTGAAGAAGACTAGACTCCGTATCCCACAGGCATGGCTCATCAGAGCTCGGGTAAGTTAATAAAAAGGACTGTGTCACCTTGAGAACATTTTTCTCTTCCATACACGTATCTGAAAACCAAAATGTTGTAGCAAAACAACTACACTATAAGGGCATGTAAAATAGTGGACTGCAGTACAAAACGCAGCACTCAATACTATTGTTTACCTGAGGGGACTTCTCTCCATCATTAGAAAGCTGCTGATTCTGTTCCGTGCTGCGAATGCCACACGTTACACTTGCAGACACAGACGTTACAACGTAGACACGCGTGTTGTTCATGCAGACACATACGATCCACACACAGATGCGTACGTGATACACACAGACACACGTTAGCCCATCCTGCCTGCCTTTGGAAGGAGGAAGGATACCACAGCATGCGGAGAAAGTTGTTAAGTTTAAAAATCCTTTCTTTTTCTTACAGGTCAAGAAGTGGACAATGAGCAGGTCAGATATTGGTTTATCCCGTGAATAAAATGAGGGAAGGCAGCAGCTGGACGGTGAGGCTGCTCCTGAGCTGACAGCGCTTGCTCTCTGCTCCCATTCAGAGCTCCTGCCGGGGGGTAGTCACCTGTAACCTGACGCCCGGCCCGGCCGGGTGAGGCTGCAGTAGGAAGGAGGGGAGGGGGGCGGCCGCTGCAGACGCAGACAGAGCACCCCGCCGCGGCTTCAGGAGACAGGGCAGCGGCCGGGGAGTCCTGGAGAGAAAAGAGCTGGGCAGGGGCTTCACAGGGCTGGTCCTGTGAGGCGCGGCGGGTTGGAGGATGAGCGCGTTACAGCAGAAGGACAGGACCTATGTTTATGTGTGGACCTGCAGCCAGTTTCAGGTACAGGACGCGCCCCAAGCACAGCTCCAGGGATTTCCTTAACGTTCCCCTGGGATTGAGCACTGGGAAGCAGTTTCTCCTTTTTCTGTGGATCGAAAGGTCATGCCTTTCAGGGTGTAAGCGGTCATGCCTTACAATGATGAACTGAAGGGAAACCGGTTTATTTTGTTGTTACCGAGCCTTGCTCTGGGAACGTTTTCACTGTGTGTGGGAGAGCCGTCCTGCTTTCTTCATGGACCCTCGTCATTTAGACCTGCGCTCGGTCTGACCCGATTTCGGATTTTCTGTGTGTGCGTGTGGTAAGAGGTGTCGATGTTGGCGTGCCCACAGCGGCGCGGCTCCCTGTTCTGATTGATTTCCTGAGCAGCTGTTTTCTCCGCACTGTGCAGCAGGAGCAGCTGGAATGGGAGGCAGTGAACCGGATACTCCAGCACCACGGGTTCAAGCCCATTCACTTCGCAGACCCCATGGAAAACAAGAACCTATCAGGTGCGGCACAGTCGTGCGGGTCGATGCAATGTCTGCATTATCCTGCAAAATCGTTAACGGAGCCTCTCGTCATGTGGGAATGGGAACTGTTTTAGCAGGTGCATGACTGTTTGGCATACAATATCGAATGGTTCCGGGCTCATTTGTGTCTTTCGTTTATACATTTCTGGACTGACACAAGGTTTAAAATATGCTTTTTTTGTTTGATGCTCATGTTCAGATATGTGAACCCAGATTGCTTTATAAATTGATTTCAGATTTGAGGTCACGGAGCCTATACACTAAAGAAGTGAGAAGTGTGAAGCTTCAGAAAGAGGCTGTGTTGTAATTTTGTCTGGCATGTGTGTAGTGCTTACACAGTGCCTGGCTGAAATGCAATAGTATCGAGGCAGAGTTAAAAATGATAATATGTAATACAATTACTTCTGTAGCTTAGTAATGCATCTCAGTTTTGTAATCACAAAGATCAGTGTATTTTTTATTTTTTGATATCATTAAGCTCATTCATTGTCTCACGTGGCTCAGCTGTGCTGCTCAGCTGTGGTACAAACATGACCGCTATTGTTTGCTTCTGTTATTATTCCACTGTTACTATGGTACCTCAAGGAGCTCCGTGTTTCTAAGGTTTTGCATTGTTTTCTGCACCTGGAGCTTGAATTAACAACCTCCCTGCTCCATCTAGACATCCTAAACCCCCTGTGGCTTCGGAGTCACCTGGCCTTTGCAGGGGTTTACTGTCAAACCCCACCTCTTGTGTTCCAAGAATCCTTCATCTCCATCTCTGTCAATTGCGTGTTGCATGAAGAAGCTATTCTCATGTTTAATTTGACATTTCTTCTCTTTCAGATCTGGTTCTGTTGGAGAAAAGGTCTGCTTCCGAAGTGAGGCTGGCTCTGAAGACACTGTTAAAGGACACCGAGAGGAGACAGGCCTTGATCCAGGAGCTGATTCAGACTAACAATCAGCTGAAGTAATTCCCATTCTCATTTCTCTTTGACTTCAGCGCAGGTTTCCGTTCTGTACCCACATTGGCTGAGAGTGTTTATAATGAGACATCAGCGCCCTCACCCCCAAACACTTGGGGTTTAGTAAAGGAGGACAAAACCTGTATTTGAGTATCTGAATTGGATTCAAATCAAGGGATTCCAGGGGTTAAACTATATCATGACCCAGCGCAGACCTATTTTTAAATCTGTGTCCATTTGTCCTCAACACCACACTATAGAAACGACATACGTGGGTCTGGAGGTGCCAGACATTCTGAAAAGTTAGTTTTTGAAAACCAACATATTGCCAACACCATGAATAAATGAAATCTCTTTGCACTGGGGAAGAAGGAAGCCCATGAAGTAGTTTTAACTTGTGCATTCACAGTGTTTTAAGGCCTTTACAAAGGCAACCCGGACCACAGTTTCAAACGTTACTCTGAAAGCAGACACAGAACTCCCAGCAAAGACTCTGGTCTGTATAAAGGAAGGTGACTGGAGGCTTCTGGGAGTCTTGCCTTTTAAAGGCCTGTGCTTTGAATGCAGGACGGGAATGGCGATTGTATTTTAGCTGTGTGGGGAAAATCCCACTGGATGTCAAGTCCGGTCCCTGAGCCGCTCTTGTTGGAATCCCAGCGAGCACTGGGGCCGGGAGCCGAGTGAGCACAGAACTGGCCGGCCTCTGCCAGCGCTGGGCCTGCTGATGTTGGCACCATGTGTGTTGGGCTCCCTGCAGGACCAGGCGTTATTGGTGAAATCGGTGTAAATGTCAAAGAAGAGATGCCAGTGTGGTCAGGCTTTGTGTGTTTTGTTTATTTTATTTGTGTGTCTGGAGTGGAGGATGTAGTGAAAAATGTTTGACAGTGTCAGAAAGGGAGAATAAGTGGCATTTTAAAGTAGTCAAAAAAGAGAGAACCTTGTAGAGAAACACGATTCATAGGGACCCTTTAAAAAACAGATGGATGGGGCAATATGATACAAGCAATTTGATGAGCTGGATGTCTTCCTCTCATTGGTGACCCTATCATGTCCTATTGTTCCGGAGTTTGCTTGCTCACCACCTGTTTCCAGACAATGAGGCTGATCCCCACTGGGACATCGTGAGCAGGTCGCTGAAGTGTGGCAAAGCCCCTGCGTCCGTCACCTGTCCCTGCTCAGGCCCGCGCAGGTCAGAGGTCAATAGCACTCTCGCCTCCTGCCTGGCAGAATGCTGGGGGAAGACGTCAGCCTACGGGGTTTGGGGGGGGGGAAAAGAGTGTGTTACAAACATTCACGTTGTCTTAAAAAGCAAAAGCAAAAGCCATGAGGCTGAGCCTGGCTGTGCTGTGCTGTGCAGCTGCTGTGCTTGAGCCCGGCCATGCTGTGCCGAGCTGGGCCGAGCTGGGCCGAGCTGGGCCGAGCTGTGCCGAGCTGTGCCATGCTGTGCCATGCTGCGCTGAGCCCCTGAGCCCAAGTTCAGCTGTGCTGTATGGCTTGTGCCGTGCCGAGCCGTGCCGAGCCGTGCCACAAAAGCCCGTGAGGCTGAGCCGCGGTGTGTGTCGCGCAGAGAGGAGGCGCAGCAGCAGCAGGCCCGAGCCGCTCGGCAGTCCCAGCGAGCCTCCGACCTGGAGAGGATCCTAGACGGAGTCAAGACCAAGATCCAGGCGCTGGAGGACGACTACATCGCTAAGGCCGCGCAGCACCAGAGCCAGCTGAAGCAGCTGCAGCAGGAGAAGAGGGACGTGCAGGTAGCTCATGGCTGCTCTCCCCAGCACGAGATCGGCCGGCCTCCCAAACGACAGGCATCTCATATCGGGTTTATTTCGTGTGCCGCTGTGCTTGGTCTTAGCCAGTGTGCACAGGATTGTACGAGTGCCTTCTTTCTCTTTTTGGCGTCTCTTCCTGTGTCCTGCACTTGAGGGCATCTTGAAATCAGCACGAGAGAAATGTTTCATCAGATTGCAGGGAGGAGATATTTGTCATAGTTTCTCAATAAAACAGGAAGTCGTCCTCCAGGACTGCTGTCATTGGGCAGAATTTTCCAGTTTAATTTTCACTGTTTTCCATCTCTTCTTAAAGAATAATTACCAGGTTTTGGAGCAGAAGCTCGGGGAAGAGAGAGAAGTGATTTCACAGCTGCAGAAGAAGCTGTATTTTACAGTGAAGGAGGAGGAAAGGAGGGTAACCAGGCAGAGCAGTGCATTTCAACAGATCTGCAGACGGACAGCCAAGCCACATTCCCAGCTTGACCAGCAGTGAGTACTTGTATTTAAAACAGACTGGATTTGTGTCTGAGAAAAGACATGTTCCTCTATAGTATAAGTATAAGAGCTTGTACTTTGTGCTTTGTAGTTAAACACTTTTTAAGAATTGGCTGTCAGTGCAGTATTTATAATATCTGTGCATTCAGTTCAGTTTTAAGGTGTTGAGGTGTGACTCAAAGTGCTGCCAATGCAGAAAATAACTGTAATCATAAAAGACAATCTTTAAGATGTGCTTTCTCTGTTTCCTACAGAATACTGGATGTTATTGACGTCTATGAAGCTCAGATTCAAGAGCTGCGTACAGAACTAAGGTACATGGTGGGATGAAAGAATTGATAAGTATACAAAGACAGAATGTGTGGCACTCATTTTGAGGTTTTGCTTTGTATTCAAGACAGTATTTCAAGTTGCAGCAGGCGACGCTCTTTTTAAACCACATTTCTGTGGCAGGACGTGGAGAGGAGATGCTGATGAAACTGACCAAAATGGAACAGCAGGGAGCAGGACAAAAGAAGAAAGAAATCGCACGATAGATGCAACTCTCAGTTACAAGGCACTTCTTAAGGTACGCTGTTAGACATCAGAATGGCAGAACGCTTTATTTTCGGTCCCATCTACATCTCCTTCTGTGGTTTTATTTCCTGAGTCTTGGAACCTTCTGCTGTGCCGTATTTGTTGAATTTGCCTGTGTTTGCATGTGAGAGGTGTCTGGGAGTGTTCTGGAATGTCCAGGGTTAACAGTGTTTTTTTTTTTACGCGTGCATGTGATTGGAGTCGCACAGAATAACTCAATCCCATGCACACGCGCACACTGCAGAGTCACACTGTAACAGAGCACGTGTCTTTCCCTGTCTCAGTCCTATCAGGAACAGCTGAAGGAGACCAAAGCCCAGAAGGAAGAACTGAGAGAGAAAATCCAGACCCTGAAGCAGGAACTGGAGTCAAGGTGCACATTTAAATTTGCAGAACAATCTTGGCTGAAACGGATCCAAAGCCTCGTGGCTTCAAACCCTTTTCTGCAGATTTACGTCAAAATGCTCAATAATGCCTTTTTTGAGTTGCACAATGATCATCCAAAATGAAAACGAGGGTAGATTACACATCCTGCAGGACATTGGAACATGTTAATAACATAAATACAATCGTTTGCCCGGCCTATTGTAATTGATACATTTGGTGGGTTTCCTTCTTTCCATTCCTGAAGGCCAACAGCGAAGGAGCTCAAGTCTTGCAAACAGCAGCTGAAACGGATGGACAGAATTATCCAGCAAACCAACGTCAAGTGAGAAATGGCTTTTATAGATGTTTTTCATCCCTATCTGGGAAATAGTTCTGGAGAGATGAAGAATGCAGGTTTCTTAAGATGAAGCAGGCATCTGTTTATCCAGGTGGGGAGCTGCGTCAGCATGCGTAGGCTGCAAAGGAACGAGTAATAGGTTTATTCCATGCTGAAAAAAAGATGAAAGAAAACAACGTTTCGGCCGTGGAGCCTTCTTCAGGTGTGACACCTGTGACACCTGAAGAAGGCTTCACGACCGAAATGTGTTTTCTTTCTTCTTTTTTTTCAGCATGGAATAAACCTACTACTTTTATCTATTTATCCAGCCTAATAGAGCCAGGAAGGTTTATTTTGTGCCTGTCAGTCATTGATCATCATCTCTTTAAACCCTCTTATGCTCTATGAATGAGCAGAAGAGCCCACACATTCCTGTCTGTGGACACAATGTATATACAGTAGAAAAGGTTACATATACTTCAGCATCCCCTGATTTTGTAGGAAAAGGGTTTGCCAGAATTTCTCCCGAACTCTGAGACCCCTTTCTCTTCCTCTTCTTGATCTCGGAACCTTTTTTGTTCATGTTTGGAACTTGAGGTCAGCTCAGCTCTGCTCTGCTGAAGAGAACGGCAAAGACAAGGACAGTACAGACGTGGAGCATATAGACAGCTTGCAGGCCAGCCTCTGCCGGTGGTATTTAAAGGTTGGTTTTGTTTTTGTAATGATTTATGACAGCACGTTGCAACGTTATTCCTCAAGCTGCAGTGCACGCAGGGTGGTGTTTTCACACTGTGGTCTGTGTGCGCCATGTTGGCAGATCTTTCTGCTCTAGGTCCAGGCTCTGGGTCTTGAGCTGAGTGCCGTGGGATATGACTGGGGTTGTCTGGCGGCTACAAGTCTGAAGCTCTATTAGCTGATATCACTAAATAGATAAGATCACTTTATTGGCCATATACAATTTCTTGTATTTGGGAATTTGTCTTTTTGCGGACCCCAGCTAGCTCTTCATGAGATACACAGACAGGGAGAGAAGCTGGGGGTCAGAGCGCAGGGTCAGCCATTTATACAGCACCCCTAGAGCAGCTGGGGTTAAGGGCCTTGCTCAGGGGCCCAACAGGGGATACGAACCAGCAACCTTCCAGCCACAGGCGCAGATCCTGAGCCACAGAGCCACCACAGCGCTCTACAATCGCTGGGGAGGTCATTGCAATTACAGTTCACAGTTTTGCAGGGTAGCCCCTGACAAAAGCAGCCTGTTTCCTTCTCATAATCTGACCAGAGTTGCATTTAAAAGCCCCTCCCCACCACATGCCTTGTATTATTTTTTTCCTGTTAGGGCGCCTGCAAGGAACTGGAAGTCCAGGATTTGAACGACCTGATTCCAGCAGCGAAATTAAGAGCTAAGCAAGCAGCGTCCGTCCCCAAGCTGACGAAGGTAAACGAAGGTGAATCTCTGTCCCGAGTACCACTCCCTTGCCGTGGAGACAGTAAACGGGCGTGCTTCGCGGTGCACCCAGGGACTCCGGACCCGAACCCGAACCCGGGTTCGAGGCGGGGTCCAAGCCATCTCTTTCCACTTAGCTCCTCTGCGTCCCTTTGTACCTGGCGCTGTGGCAGAAACCCAAGCAGAAGCGGGTTCTGTTTTGCAGGTCCTCGATGCCCTCAAGGCGGTGATGAGTAACCCAAGGGCTCCAGTGCTGCTGCACAGGCAAAGGCCGAGCCGCCTGCTGCCCCCAGACAGCCCGGAGGAAGTGGGGCTCGAGCTCATCGTCCCCACCATAGACATGTGGGCCAATCAGCTCATGTCTTTGAAGGTGACGCAGCGTTTTCTGTCCTGCAGTGATTTTTCTAACAGAGATAATGGAATCCGACTCCTCGGGGGCCACAGGGGCTCATTTCAAGGGATTGCACTGCTTGATTTTTATTGCTTTATTACTTTTAATGCGATCTGTTCCTACGTGTACACTATCCAAGTGCACGGCCTCCGTTTGAAATGTACTTGTGCAGTTGCGAGTCTGAAATTGAAATTGAAAAAGGTTTTGGAAGACGTTCTAATTAAAAAAACCAAAGCCTTCTTGTGAGAGAAATAACCGCCACCCGATCAGATCTGTGCCTGCCGTCCTGATGGAGGAGAGAGAGCCCGTTTTCGGTGTGTTTGGGACACAGCTGTTATTTCTGTCTAGGATTTGCACTGCGCCCTCAGGAAGCTCTTGCTCAGGGTGGCGCCCTGGCAGTCGGTGGGCACGCAGGGCGCCAGCGAGACGGTGCGAGTGGAGGAGCTGCTGCTGATGGCGGACGTCATGCTGGAGGAGACGGCGAAGAGCGAGAAGGTACTGCCCAAGAGCAGCGTGGGCCAGAGGCCTGCCATCAGCTCCACACTCTTCAGCGGCCCTTTAGCAACTGTGAGAGTCTTTAAACTTAATACTGCAGACTTAGGAGCAGTGAGACCTGAACAAAATGCATAGAAAGAAGCAAGCGGTGTCTTGCCCCCCAGTCGGTTTTCAATCAGTGATTGTTGAGCGCGCGCTTCGGCAAAGCGCACAAGGAGACGAGCCGAGTTCTGACCGTCCTCCGATCGGGGCGCCTGATGGGTCTCCCCGTGCTGCGCAGGAAATGAGGAGCCCCACGAGAAACACCCTGCACGCCATGGTGACACACTTCCAGCAGCTGTTCGACGTGAACTCCATCGCCGGGGTCTACCCGCGCATGAACGAGGTCTACAGCCGGCTGGGGGAGATGACCAACGCCATGAGGAACCTGCGGGAGATCCTGGGACTGGGTGGGTCTCGGCAGCAGGAATGCACACGAGGCAGGAGTGGAGCTGGGAGCTCACTGATCAGAGGGTCTCAGCCAGCGTGTACAGTTCAATAAGGCCTGGTTAGCTTGTTCCTTTTATGTTTTGTGTAAAGATGAACCTTTTGTTCATTCGTTTTAAATGTACGTTCCCTTATTTTTCCTTGATTTCTCTTGATCTTGGTGTTATTGACTTAGAATTATTGACTTAGGAGATCAGCCTCCTCTTGTGCTGTGTCTTGTGTTTTGTTTTCTAATCAGCTTGTGTTAATTAATCCACTGCCTCTGTAGCACTGGCAGTGGAGAAAGTGTTTTCCTTTCTGAGCATGCTCTTGGGTGAGGGCTCTCACCTGTCGATGTTTGTTTATTTGGGTTGACTTCCCACTTTGTTCCAGATGAGGGCGCTCCCCCCAGCGCGCTGGTGAACAAGGTGGGGTGGCTGTGTGCGTCACTCAGTCAAGACACCAGCCAGCAACTTGCTGGGCTGCTGGGCGCCAGCGACATCGACAGGTACAGTGAAAATAACCAACTGAAACCAGCTCTTCATACACTCATCAGAGTGAATATAAAGTATTGAAGAGTATGAATATTTATAATTCATATAGAGATTAATATATATCAGCCCCCTTTTGAGGATTAACTTAATTTTTTCCCTCAATTTTCCCTTTTAAAAAATTAGTATGAAGTGGGACAGGTATATCGACACATGATTCTAGAGTTAGTGGTTAACTGTGGAGAGACTGCAGAGATAAGTTAGCTTAGCCCTACAGGCCTGTATCAGTTGCCAAACTGCTCCAGGGTCTGTTAAAGTCTGATATGAACTCACTGTAAAAACAACAGTAACTTCTTTGCTCTTAACGAGTGAAGGAGTGATCAGCCAGAGCCTGAGCTGAAATACCTGTCACAGACTACATGTGGCTGTAGTGTATAAAAAGGGTTAGAAAACTCAAGCGGTCTGTGTTCTGCAGGGCTGACCCCACCCTGTGTTGCTGTGTGTATTGAGCTCAATAAAAGCTGACTCTATACAAGGCTGTTGAATAATTTCTCACAGCAGAGTGCATAAAGGTTAGTATTTTGTGGAGAGCTGTCATTAACATGTGTTGTCCTCTTTCAGTATTATCACCAAATTGGAGGAACATGAGGAGTTTTTCCCAGAATTCCACTCCCTTGTGCTGGAGCTGCTCCACATTCTAGGTAAAGAAACAACAGGGCCAGGAGTTCTCACTGCCTGTCTGCAGTGTTTGGAATTGTGCATGAGAGGCGGTCAGCCTGCAGATTGTATTCTACATATGTGTGGGACAACTTGCCCTAATAGGGTGTGCATGCACTAGAATCAGGAATGCACCAAGACACTGCGGCTGGAGGCATACGTTTGCAGTGAGATTGTGACTGAAAGCTGCGAGCTGCAGGGAGCTTTTGCAACGACAGGACTGCTGCATCTCACATTCAGCATGTTGCAAACACCAGTCAGATATTGTCAGGGAGAGCTGCCAGAGATAACGAATGAGATAATGAGTTCCATACCCTAGCCTGCAGCCTTTCCACTATGCAAACGACAGGAGCTGCAGTGACTTTGTCAGTGAAGCAGCGCAGGGACCTGGGCTGGGAGTTATTTTCATGGACAGGTTGCACAAGTGGCCTGTATATGAAACGTGACCTATAGTTTGTTGGTCCCCAGTGTTCAGCATGAAGAGACTGTCGTAATCCGATTTCTGTTGCTTTTGCAGATGTCAGGCGCCTGGATGAGATCGTACCAGCAGTACGCTCACTACAAATGACAAATGAATAAAGCCTAATAACACTAATGTTTTGTGTGAATAGTTTAAGGTGTTTTAATATATATTTCTGATTGAATACCATGCATTTGCAAAATAAAGAAGTTTTCTAAACATTTTCAGTTCTGTGTAACAAATTGTTTTTTAAATGAGCAGTTTCTATCTCCCTTGGACTCCTATTGTGGTTTTTCCTGAATTTCCTTTAAGCTCTTGTCTGATCATCTAGCTCTGATTTAGAGTTCCCCAGCTGAAGAGCTGAAGTTACACAGAGCTCTGACAGTGTTGAGCCTGTGATCTCTTAGGTACTTGTTGCCCTTGAAAATGAGATTGGTGAATTAGTTTGACATCTCCAAGAAAGCACTTTTCTTCCCAGGACAGGTAAGAGGTAAGTCAGTAATTTCACATCAGAGTTATTTGGTTCTGTGATAGACAATGGAACAGGTAAAGGTTTATTTCCTGCTGAAAAGAAAAGAGAACCTAAAAACATTTTAAGAGCCTTCTTCAAGTGTGTGAAGAAAGCTCCACAGCTGAAATGTCTTTTTTTTTCTCCTTCCAGCACAGAATAAACCTTTAGCTGTTCCTTTACAGCCTAAACATGCGGACGCTGCTACCTGCAGTACCTGAACTTCTTCAACCCAGTTGGCAGACACTTAAGACTGAAATATGGGTTATTCATATAGATGCACACAAGACGCATTGGAAGACATTTTAGTATTTAAATATAAATTTAATTGAAAATCTTTTACAAGAAAAAAAATATACAGTTAAAAATCTGCCTTATATCCATACACCTATGTACACAAAAAAACATTCCACAATGAAACACGTTTCTTTGGGTCTTAAAACAAGTTTCATTGAAAAGTACATGTATT
Organism: Lepisosteus platostomus; assembly: GCF_059453375.1. NCBI lineage: Eukaryota > Metazoa > Chordata > Actinopteri > Semionotiformes > Lepisosteidae > Lepisosteus > Lepisosteus platostomus. The sequence continues at coordinate 35,468,479 of NC_142624.1, forward strand.
CTTTTTGGCACTGCAGTCATACGGAACCAACCTGTCCTGTGCCATTTTGAATGGGTCCTAAGGCCCAGGGCCCTCCATGTCTGTGATTGCTTAACAAAGGTAACGAGCCTGGTGTCTTGCAGTGCAGTACAGTGGTATGAAGGAGGAGGAGTGCTGTGCACTTTTCACACTTGCCTGCCTTCGGTCAGCAGCGTACCAGTCAATTCATGGGAACCAAGCAAGATACTGTACATGGCCTACAGGGGGCACCCATCCAATGTCCTCATTGCAATTACACTGCACAGCCGCGTACAGGGGGTCTCAACAGTCAATAGTTCTTTCTATATTTTCAGACATTGTTGCCATTTCTCGATCTCACCTTCCATAGGATCAGCTGAGGATGGGTTTTGATTAAACGATCCGAGAGAGAGAGGGGGGGGGGGGTGGGAGAATTAAACTTTTCTCCTTCGTTGCCCATTGTGCTGGAATTTAAAAATGAAACCCGACACCCAGATGAACAATATTTGGATCTTTCGTTTACAGGGTCCTTCACCACGTGGGATGTGTTCATACACAACAGTGCACCACTGGATGGTTGGTTTTATCAAAAGCCATCCTTTATTGACCAAAAAGGTACTTTTTGGCATTTTGCTGATCCCCACAGAATGGTCTGTTTAAAAATACCTAAAATCTTTCTTACAGATTTTTTTTTTAGCATCTGAAATGTATTTAAAATATATATAAATATTTTTTACACATGTAAGGGAGAAATGGCAGAGAAACCCCCGATATACCCAACAGATCACTGTAGCATTCAGAGAGGTTAAGGAGATCTGAAAGACAGGAGGTGGTTTTGTTGAGACTAACTTGATCGTAGACTTTTCTTCTCACAGATTTATACACAATTCTCCAGCGAAATTACTGTTACATTCCAGATCATAGTATGACCGTAATGGCCTTAAAAGTGACTGAAGCACACTGCATGAAGTTTAGTAAAACAAAGACGTCAGCTGAAAAAAAATAAGCAATGTGTTTTTGTCCACATCCTTGTATCACATATTCCTTCCCCGTGCAAAACTCCTTATTTCTGTACTCCTGGTAAAGACAACTCGTACCTGCAGGGGTAACAAACAAGTATTAACCACCACACACGTTATACACACCTGGAGCATCATCACACAGTGCAGCTTTAAAAAAAGCCATCTTTCCAACGTGAGACCTTACTCTGGCATCACACACGCACATGGCCTGTAATGGACCATTAGGTTAAAAGGAGTAAATCGTTCTTTTGTAACTCAGTAAGAAAACATCATCCTTTCATCTTACACTCCAGTTAAGTGCTGGAGATACTACAACATCTCACATCATGAAACGCTCAGGTAGGACATGATCCTCTGAGCTGCTCAGGACTGCAAACTCTTCCCAGACCCGCTTTGAGCTGGCTACCAAGTGATTTCAGAGTGTATTCAACTGCAGCAAAATGCTACTGTGTATACTCCCATGGTATCACTTCTAAACTAATGTGCTGGCTCTGCACCCATAATTCAATGTAGTTCACCTAAACCGGCACATCCTGGCAGTTAATTGTGGACGCGTGAGAGCAGGGCGAGCCCGAGTGAGATCGGAGATGCCCTCACGCTGGAGAGAGCCCTCCGTGGGCTGCCCCTCTGCCAGCAGAGGTACCGAACGACAGGCGAGTGTCTTGGAGACGGGTTCCAGGGCCCGTCGGGAAGCACACGGAGGTGGAAATCGGCAGGAGAGGAGACCCATGAGCTAATCCCTACTCAAGGACAGGCTGTGGAAGTGACTCACCAGTTTGTAAAGCCCTTTCTCAAATCGTCTTGAGACAGATCAATCAGGACCTAGACAGGGAAAAGAGATGTTTCAGTAGGAATTCTGCAGGCAAGAGGAACAGGCTTATTTTGTGTTCTCAAAAGCCTTAAAACACTTCCGCAAAAATAAATTCAATACTGGGATAGAATGGGATAATGTACTAATAAAAGACCGTTTTTCAGAATGTTTATAAAAATGCTCCGAGACCCTGAAAAAGTTGGCAATATACATTTCATTAGAATCTCCCGCCAAAGTCTGCAGTAACATTTTATAAAGAGTGATCAAAGTTTAGATATATTTAAAATGTCATTAAAAATCATTGGGATGAGCCCTTTATTGTTCAACAGAAACAAATGCACCATCTACATAATATTAGACTGGTCTACAATAGATCCAGATGAACGAATTCACTCCTTAACTCCACTTTCAGCAGTAATGCACAGCAATCAGGCCCCTTTTCCCGCTACACGAGGCCACACTGTCCAAACTCTTGCATTATCACAATGCATACGGAGTGTTATAAGGAAATCAAATGTACAGTATATATATATACAGATCGCTATCAACTAAACACTTAAGTATACCGAATCGCAGTGTCTCAGTAACCCTGCGTTTTAAGCAGAGCTGCATGAAATGAAAACTCAGACTATGATCATACCATCCCAATTTCCTTCCTTTCTCGCTTTTTGTATGTCCTGTTGTTCTTCACCGCAACGTCCAGTTGCCTTGTCTTTGCTTCCTCCAGAGACACAGAGAACTCGAACCTAAGGATGGGAATGACGGCATGAGACACGATGCCTAACGCGAGCAGCGGCACTGGGACTCCCCTGCCCAGAGGTGCACAAACACTCGGCTCCAATTCACTTCTTGTCCAGATCTCCATTGCAAACAAGAAGGGTGTAATTCAAGTAACATTCTTCTTACAGCAAGAAATCCTACCCACTGTAATTTTTTCTCCACACTAGAAAAATATTCCTTCAATCTCAACAACAACAGGCATAGTGCATTCAGGCAAGGAGCCTTGCTTTAATCTTCCCTTTGAAGAAAAGTTCACATCCTCCCAGAACTACTGTCCAAGCTGTAAGGACTAAGGACCACGTACTTGCAAGAGGTATGTATTTAGGATTTGCCAATTCCTTTCTTTCCAGCTTTGACATTAAGTCATTTTTCTCAACCAACACCCCTTTTTACATTCTCTCCTTCTTGCAAAAAAAAATAAGAACACATTGCATCCACAATCTGTCACTGAACACTAAACAGTTTTCATGTACAAAATTTTAACTTTTACTAATTATACTTATTTGTATTCACTTCAAGAGTGTACAGCTATTGATACAGATTTCCACACCCTATTTCTGAACAGGGCTTGTGCAGACTAGTGCTCTGCTGTACTTCACACATCTTACTTCTCTTCGAATACGGGATCAGAAGTTTTCTTCTTCACTAGCGTTCTCTTCCTGTGCTTCCACTTCCGGTCGGGGAGCAAATATATCCGCACGTAGGGATCGGATCCTTGGTCACCGCAGGAAACCAGGTTCCTGGGAAGTGGGAAAAGAAGGCTTGAGTAAATCATTCTGGCTCCTTTTTAAATTGTTATGGAACCACCCAGTTCAGACCCAGCAGTGTCTGTTTCTCTGGGCTCGAATGGACGGCCCCCATACCCACTGCAGGGAGATCGAGGGAGAGCAAACAGGCTCCTCCAATCCACCCGCCCTCCAAATGCTACAGTGACTTGCAACTTGCAGGGGATCCTTCTTCTGATAGAGGAGAGGTGAGTCCTTTGCCAACATCCCTGCTGGCCTACAGCCACCCAAGACTTTACAGGGTTTCACCAAGAGTAGAGAGATGATCTCCCATCAGCTGATCCCACTGCTGCCCCCAATGCTTCCAGTGCCCCCAGGATGCACCTCAGTTTCCCAGTCTGTCAGCTAGTGGCGTGACCCAAGACACAGAAATCTAGAAGAACCTATTCATTTTAGTTGGTCTTGTTTTAAATTTGACTGAATAATTTTCTGCCTGTAGCAATGCTGTGCATTGAAATGGTTTCCAGAGAAATGCAAGTGTAGATGAGACACTGAAAAGCAGAGAAGCAGCTGTATTATACAACTTCCAGCAGCACTACCACTCGCTAGCCTGGGATGGGAGATCTCGAAGGAAAACTACACTGCTGCAGCGAGTGCTCTCGGTGATTGAACAGTAGATGGCGCTTTTCCCTCTGGCAGGGACCAGAATTTTCAAACCAGTGTCCCATGACGGCAACTGGGAACACTGCCCTGAAGGATGAGATGTTTAAGTAAGGTTATTAAGGATCCCATAGCACTGTTTGCTAAAGTAGGGATGTTAACCCTGTTGTCCTGGCAGAATTCCACCTGGGCAAGAACAATCTAGCTAGCCTTAAGATCCCACTAAGATTCGCTCTCCTCCAGTTGTCCGCCTGATGTACTGCGTGCGCGTCACCCAGGTGGGGTTGCACTTCAGTGGTCACGTCATCCTCCAATCTGAGATCAAAGTGCCGTTATTACTATTCCAGGTCAGGCCTCGACTCCATGCTCACCTGCAACAGTTCACCAGGACAAGCAGCTGTTTCCTCAGTGCGGCATAACGTACAGACAGCTGAATCTCCCCAAATCCTCCTTGATGGCTTAGAATGGCTCTAGGTAACAAATCAAATAAATGCATGTCATGGAAAGGAATAAAAGCATTCATATCTCATCTGTGCCTGCACAGTTTCCTGTATAAACTCTTTAAAGGGTTTGCAAGTTGTAACTCTTCAACTTTCAGGTTTTTCAAGAAAATCTGACACTGGTCTTTTAAAACGCTTTGTTTATATTCCTGTAGGTCCTCTTCATTTATGTGATAACAATGGCACTTGTTGTATACAGAGAGCAAGTGCCAAAGAGAAATATACATTAGCGTTTATACAGTGGACTCATTTTAAAAGAACGAAAGCAAAGTAACAGTAGCTGTTTTGAGCTTTTGGATATAAAGGCCCTATGAAATGAGCTGTACGGATTATTCTAAACCGGAGTTCTCCAGCCCTGATCCTGTAGAGTTCCAGTCAAACAGGTGTTATAGGTTGCCTTTAAATAATCAATTTCTAAAACCCTGGAACGATTTAACCACAATCAATTAAGCAGGTGGGGTGATCAATAAACATATTGAGAGATCCTTTGGGACAAAAACCCGAATATCCTTCAGCCCACAAGGACCGGTGTTCCCCTCAGTGAAACGCCATGTAATTGCTCAAACACATGTGCTGATCTACTGCTCACAGGTGACCTATGGGAATGAGGGGCTCCCCAGGCACCCGGCACTCACTCAGGATACGAACCCCCCCCCTCCGTCAGGTCGTAGCGGGAGGAGGCCACCGAGTAGCTGGACAGCATGCTGCTGGAGTCGTATCTGCGGACGCTGGAGACGTCCCGCACGAAGGGGGTGGCGGGGGCGGTGGGCTTGCCCTCCGACTGGCCGTTGGGTCGGAGGGACGGGGCCTTCCTCCCGCTCTCGCCGCCCAGGGGGCTGCGCACCTCGCGGTCCGGGCTGGGCAGGGGCTCGCTGGGGCTGGGCAGCGGGGAGGATGGCTTGTTCGCCCCCTTTGCTGGCCCCCGCGCCCGGGCGTTGAGCTTTGGGTCCACCGTCTTAGGCTGGGGCTTCTCGTGAGCCAGGAACTGAGAGGAGGGGAGACGTGGGACACAGGTCAGAAGAGCAGCGCCGATTGACGGGGACAAACATGGCGCGTACGGCATCTCCGAACTCCATCACAGCAATCTCAGATCACTCTCCCTCTCGGCTGACATCCGGCCAGTCAGGCAGTCTGCCGGGTGGAGCCATAAAAAGTGCTCGGACCTTGGTCCCCAGCCGGGGGGCGCCCTCCCCTGGGTCCCGGTCCCCGGCCCTTCCGTGGGTCTCAGTTCCCTGAATGGCACCAGTGTGGGGGACCTACCCGCAGCGTGGCCTTCATCTTGAGGAAGCTGTTCACCCCCGAGCGCTCCAGCTGGAAGCGCTGGTCCAGGGTCATGTCTGTGGCGGTGAGCAGCCGGCCGAGGGGCAGCGCCAGCACCCCCAGAGGAACCTTCTTGTCGCTGCCTTTGATCTAAAATACAAGAGGGCAACACCAATATGAACACACCGACCTTAACAAGTTTTTAATTCAATTAAACTTGACAGATCAGATTTTTGTGGTTAAAAGTTCAAGTAGTATACAGTATATGGGAACAAGTCTTGTTGATGATGAGAAGCTCCTGAGAATACAGTTGTCAATAGATGTGATTGGTAAACAGGATCGGTCAGATAGATGCTACAACACTTTATATTTTGCTGATTATTTTGAAATATTTCATGCGTGTGAGTGATCGGATATCAAAATGAAGATTTCCGAGTTGCAAGTCATTCATATGCGTAAGGACGTAATCTTTCTGTTATGAGAAGCCTGGTCTTTGTGACAGTTTGGGACACAATGACAGCTATTTGGACCGGTTGGTTAAATGAATCATACTCCACCTGAACAATGAGAGACTGATTCTGAATGTGGTGGACAAAGAAAGTGAAACACTCTTCCCACACTGGGTCCTTAGTTGCATGTATGGTCTTTGGGAGGAGAGAGGAGAAAAATTGATGATTAGGGTAAATCTGAACCAAATTACGGGACACACTTTCTCATCTTTCTACAACTTCCCCTCCGAATTCAAATAGAAATACAGTACCACACCGCCGAGAGAAAAACTTTACCCTCCTTTGTAAAAATGTAGAAGAAACATTTTGTCCTTAAGAAAAATAACGGCTACCTGATAGGACTTTACCCTCTCACTTGCTTTGTGAGGTACAAAAACATTTTAGGATGAAAGCATGAAGAGAAGACGATCACAAAACAGCCAAACCAGCAGTAGTCTATCAGCTTAAAAAACAAAGAAAGCAGTTCCTGAGTGCTGTGATTTTCCAAGCTCACTGCGTGGCTTTATAATGGCTAGAATGGCTTTCGTCTTTGCTCTACACCTTTGACAGAGAGCTCAGGAATACCTGGAGACAGAAAGCTCAGGGATTTTAGTCATGAAGAGATGTGCGAAGCCGAATGAATAGGAACATTGTTATATTTTATTATTAATTGGGTTGTGGGGTTCTGGAACAAGATACCCAGCCATGTTGTTGAAGCTGATACCACGACTTCTTTCGGGAAACAGCTGGATAGGGATAAGTAGGGAGCTGCTATGGCATGCGTAGCCTGCAAAGGAACAAAATATTTTATTCCAGGCTGAAAAGAGGGCGATACCCAAAAGAGGCTCCACAGCCAAAATGCTGTTTCTTTTCTTCTCTTTTCAGCACGGAATAAACCTTTACCTGCTCCCGGATAGGGGTAAGCTAAACTGGATCATTTAGCTACCATCTACAAAACAGACTGGGTGGGTCGAATGGCCTCCTCTTGTCTGTAACCTTTATTATGTTAAAAGAACATTCATGTTGTTGAATGTTTGATATGAATAAACTACACACACCTTGAACAAGTTTTACTTGTTTGTCAACCTTTGTGATAATTAGATATTCTCCAAGGGCAGCTATTGTGAAACACACAACAAAAGAGATGGCTGTATCCAGACGGATTGCTTACGTTGCTTTTCTGGGTCTGCTGCTCTACAGTAAGTTCTGCGTAGGAACTGGGGTTGTCATTCTTCCGGGTGACCTAAGAAGCAGCACACCAACAGAAGAACACAAGTCAGAACCCACTGCACAGTGGCTTCAGACCCAACCTGTGACCGAGCAGTTGTCACGCAAACATTTTGACAGAGGTTATATGGTTTTATATGCCAAGCCCTGGCTCAGCATTTGTGTCCTCACAATGCCAGAGAGAAGAAATAATTTAGGAACCAGTCCAGTCAAGTTTCTTGCTGTTGAACTGCATTAAACGGCAATTACATTTGAAATTCACACAGCATCCACAAGGCATTTAAAATGGTGGGGTGTTTTATTTTTACTGCTATACTCAATTTGCATTGAATAATCACTAAGAAATCTGATACTGATGGAATGTAACTCAAAGTGAAATAAAAACTCCACTTAAAAATGGATCATATGGTTTCTCAACTTTCCTTTTATCTACCTGGGCTTCCAGAATCACTACAAACTATTTATAGACAAGGGAAACAGGCCAAAAACCGAAACTAATTAAATATGAAAACAAACGCATGAAGGAATGAAATACAAGGGCAGGAAACAAAACGTTTCCTTGATGATCCCCAGCTGAGGTATGCGAGAAAGTGACAGGAATGTGAAAAATGTGGCGAAACAGGTCCTGGATTCCTGAGCCCACGCAGGGCCGAGCAGCCTGCATCCTGAAACACAGCCAGCGCCAGGAGCTCCCTTTCTGGGGACACTGCACCCCCCTCTGGACCAGGCCACCTCGCCCAGCAGCCCTGTTCCGCAGCACAGCAGGACAAAGAAGCCCGATTCCTGCACTTGAAAAGGCAGATTTTGAAGCCAAGATGCAAACTGAAGCACTGCTACCTTTCAGCTTCAGTGGGATGGGTTTTGTTTTCAAATGCATTGTTTATTTCTTTGCAATTCTTAGTCTAACATGGCCAATAATCACACACAAGAGTAGTAAAGTAAGTGCTCTTTTGTAAATCAGAATAGTATAGTTCCACTGTCCTGAAAAGAACTACAATCACTAGCCAGCAAGAATTAAGCCACTACAACGCTGAGTGATGCAGGGTGCTGACTAACACAGGCCAGAAAGGTCAGGGTGGGAACCTGAGGCCACAGATCAGGATGTGGGAATATGGGACATCCACACACGTTCACTCGCATAACATTTACACAAACCCCTGTCCTTCCCCCACCCCCCCGAAGTCACAGGAGTTAATAATGCCTCCGATATTTCCCAACTACCCCAGACAGGTTCCCATCTATCCCAGCATGCACTCCTGATTGCTTATCCACTCCGTGCCCGATCACTGCCCGATTTTATTATTTTTTTTACAGAGTCTGGACTCGACAAGCAGGTGTGAAATCCGAATTCACGGGGCCTCCCCCCTGCAGCGTTACCTTGCTTTGCTTGGCCTGCTTGTTGTGCTTCCCTCCATAGTCGGTGCCGCTGTACTCCGTCAGGTTCCTCTGAAAGCACAGCACAGAGGTCAGCGTGAGCGACCGCACGACACCACCCGACGGCAAGAAACGGCCGCGACACACCGGGGACGCACCGGCAGGCTGGAAGCGCTGTCCAAGTACACAGCCAGCATGGCACAGGCGCGGCCCTCGCGGGTCTGCAAGCAGAGGAGAAGTCAACAGGGCGGGATGAAGACGCGGACGCGGGCGGCGGCGTGGAGCAGGGGTCGGGGCGGCCGGAGGGGTGTGGTTCGGACCCCCCCCCCGTTGCCGTGACACGCAGGGCTCCGCGCTCCGAGCGGCAGTGGGTCCGCGGTGAGGCCTCGCCTTACCTCCTCCAGCTTCTCCAGGTCCGTGACCAGCGACAGCCACTCCAGCCTGAGGTGCAGCTTCCCAGTCTCGGCCTCCTCCAGCTCGAACCACTGCGGGGGAACGGGAGCGGACAGGTGACGCACGGATTCGGACTCTCCGTCTTTTGGGATTGAGCGCATTCTTGACGTCATTTTGTGCGAGACCCTCCCCTTCTTTCATGGGGCCCATCTTTGCCCGATAAGCTTCCCGACATACTTCAGGAGGGATTTACTGAAGCATCAGCCTCTGAAAAAGCGTGGAGCCAGTACTTCGGAAACACCTGGCTCACCGCCACTCTTCCAACGATGAACATTTTAAATAGCGCCACTATCTGATCATTTATCTCCATGCCCTCCACAATACGCAAAAATCCCACATTACAACAAAATTAAAATTACAGAGCTGCAAAGAGAAACAAAACTATTATATGCCCTAACATACCAGAACCACAGGCACGAAACCAGACGGGCTTCTGGGTAAGGTTTGCTCGAGTAAAGACCTGCACTTGCCAGACCTTCATTTAAAGACAACAGCCTGCTGTAATAAACAGAGCATTTCCACACCAGACAGCAAGGCTGAAGACCATCTATATTACTTCAGACTCACAATATGACTTGGAATAAGAATGACAATGAATGGGTTTTACTGGAGTACTGGTAATATTAGCAGGTGCACATTCCTTTGCAAGAACAAGGATCCCTCATTATCTAGAGCGAAGCCAAGCCCAGTCTCTTTCCGAGAAGCGCACTCCAGCCACAGACCCACCGCTCGCCCAAGTCCGTCTCCTCTCACCTCGTCCAGGAGCCTCTCCTTCATCACGTCCCCCAGGTCCAGCTTCATCCTGCGCACAGAGCAAGGGCACAAAGTCACGGTGGAACCGGGACACTGCCGTGAAAACACTGCCTTTCTAGCGACACAGAAACAACGTGCGAGACACCGCAAAACACTCGGGCGTCACAGAACAGCAGGGGCTTCACTGGAAGCCAAACCTTCAGAACAGGAGCCGTTCTGCTTCGGGATCGACTGAAAAGAGGAAATTCTACAACCACCATTCCTAACAGGACAAACATTAAACATTGTGCTTCTGACGTAAACACTATTGCTATATGGAGTGAACTGCATCCTGGGGGTAATTATTATACAAGAACTCCTTCTAATTTATTTAATTTTTTGTTGTTGTACCTATCACATATTTTGCTATTACTTTTGCCATGGTATTGGTAGGGCACCTCAAGTATTTGAAGATCACATATCTACTGTAAGTGAAGCCCCCGGTTCAATTCCTGAGCACTGTTCCCCCAGTGTTTGTGTGGGTTTCCTCCCCCAGTCCAGAGAGCTGCTGGGTTAATTGGCTTCTGAGAAAACTGGCCCTTTTGTGAGTGTGTGTGTTTTTGTGGTGGTGTCCCATCCAGGGTGTACCCTGCCTTGTGCCAGTTTCTTGCTGGGATGGAATCCGGCTCCCCAGAGACCCTGTAAATGGATGGATGTCCGAGTCAAAACATTCAATGTCATCTCACCGTCCAAGAAAGTCATCTCTGTCCGTGTCCTCGTCATACAGTTCCACCTCGAGCTCTTGTCCCGGAGCTTCATGTACAACAAACTGCAAAAAACAAACCCCGTCAAGCAGGCAGGATCATGACCTCTTAATCAAAATGGCTCCAAAAAGACCAAAGCAACACCCAAAATCTGTAAACTTTATTTCTCCAACACACACATATACTGTACAAATAGAGCATCAGACAACCTTGATGACTCATTATATGTTCTTGGCACTCTTTTAGAAAAACAGACACCAGAAGTCCGTAATGACAGGAAAATGTGGAGACAAATATCAGAAAAGACCGATTCAGCAGCTGCAGGAAAATAATTTTGTTACACAGTCAGACTCCTAGAGTTACAGCATAAATGTTTACCTGTAGCCAAATCAGCCAGTCAGTCGCCCGTAGTGATCACTAAAGCTCATGTCAGTCACTGAACACAGAAGGCCCCCGGACCCGAGAGTCCAGCTTTCTCTAGTGGCCTGGTGTGCAGGGTCGTACCATACTGCACGTACCTCATAGACCTCCCCCCACCGGGGGTCCAGGTTCTCCTTGACGGTCTTGCTCTTGAACGCCTGCGTGCCAACCCGCAGCTTGGCGTAGGGGTCCGACTTGCCCTTCACCATCCCCAGCATGTAGGTGTCTTTCGCCATGAGGTCCTGCGCCTCTATGAGATGGACCCGGACGACACCCTGCGCCACAAAGAACCCCCACTGAAGCCAGGGATGCCAAAGTCGCAATGCAAGGCTTCATATTTTTTTTTAATCCCACTTAAACAGTGGAGGGATCAAGCAGCATGCAGCATATGCAAAACAAGACAGTCCCACACATAGGGAAGGTGTCAATTTAATTTGTAATTGCCAGTTGTTTCTGTACCCCTCAAATGGTCCAATTAGCTCAGGTCACTCTGGTGACCCCTAGAGCAGCATGAGGGCATTGAAGATGACACTGTGAGCTCTCAGGCTCTTTGCCTTTTCACACTGTGAGTCCCACAGCTCCAACAGGAGAGCAGGCATTCACTGGAGGACTGATGCAGCTCTGATCTTGCACTGCATGATCACGAGGGCCACAGGAGGGAAAGGGCAGAAATGCATGGCTCTGGCCATGCTGAGCCCCAATCTGTCTCAACCCCCGCAATCATGGCCAGCTGATGTCGCTGCTTGGAGAATCCCAGTCACTGTGGGCCACTGCCTGCACCCCGGTTCAGAATTTGAAGCAATGTAAGACAATGGGGCTCTAGATTTGTTCCAAATGAGTGACTTTAAATAAGTCGTATGACCCCCCCCAAGAAAAACCAGCACTCACTCGGGGAAGAGGGAACCTCATCTGAGCCACCTGCACTTGATCGATGAGCGGGAAACACATGCGATTGGGAAGGACCATGAAGGAGGAGATGATGTTCAAGATGGCGTCCTCAGAGATGTTACTGCATCACAGTAGGGATAGACAGAGAGTCAGCAACTGGTATAGGAGAGATGCTGCTTGCTCTGCCCTCTCAAGGCAAGATGGCTACTCCTGTGTCCACAGGCTTGTGAACTGCGTTAGACACAGCAAAAGGTTTCATAGGAATTAAATCTGAAACACAGCTAAAACAAGAGCAGTGGTGCACCAATCGTGAAGAAAGCAAAGTGAGTCAATGCAAGATCTACACTTCTAAAAAACTTTCAATGGGTATAACGTTAGGAGTCTTACAGACCGCCACATTCAGACAATTAAAATGAAACAGTTTAGAAACAGGATTATTAGGAACAGTTTCCAGGGAAAAACCAATAGGAATGTCAGCAGCCGAGACTGAAACAGACATGGCTAAAGACAGCCTCCACGCTCAGTCTGTCAGAGCACCCACAAGAGGCGGTGAGTGTATCGACCCCGTCTTCTCAACTCATCAGGATAATAAGCGTCAAGCACAGGGAATAAAGGATGTGAGGAAGGCTAAGAGACACACAGAAATTAAATTATATTTATAGAAATATAAATATTATCACTACCAGCACAGCTGAACAGGGCGGTCCATATGAAATTAAATGCATCGATCATAATATGTGAAACTGAAACAACAATGATGAGGAAATGGCTGCTGTATTAAATGAATACTTCACTCTGGTGTTCACCAAGGAAGCAATGAACAGCATGCCTCAGGCTGAGGAAGGACAGAGTTCTGTATGAAACGGCATTAGCATAGAAAAACTGCTACAGGTGCTAGAAGCACTTAGGATAAACCACATCCCAAGGGCCTGAAGGGATTTTTACCACCTGTCCTACAGGAAGAAGCGATTTTAAACACAGACCATTAAAATACCTTAAGAAAGAAAAACTCTAGTTTACAGTATACAGCGTACAGCAAGGCTCCTTGTTTTCTGTAAACCTTCTACCATCCATCGACTTGCAGTTTTCATTTGAATAGGTGAATAACAACTTACTTCAGCGCTGGGGAATCCAGCAAGTTTGTTAATCCAGTCCAGTTAATATCCAGCTGCTACAAAAAGAACAAATCACAAATATTTGTTAAATAAATAGATACGTGTATTTTGCACGGCACACAGATACTTCATGTGATAACAGATCTGCAGTAATCAGTGGGGCAGAACTGAATGGGCGAGCTCCGAAGCACCCGATACAGCTTTTGAAAATGACTGACTGAGCCCAAGCTACCGGGGACATGAGACGAATCCCCCCGGATCACAGGCACTACAAAGCCACAAGAAGCCCTGGTCTGTGGATGCTGTACCCTGCAGATGGATTAAAACGTCACAGCCTTGAAATGTTCTCCTTAACAACCTGCTGCAGCGAGCAACACCGTCAGAGCTCATCGCCCGTGACCTGTACGCTGTGCTCGCTGGACACGCGGCTCGGGAGAGAGGCCGAATCCGGACTCGCCCTTATTTTTACATCGTGAAGAAACACAGGAAAACAAATGAAGCAAAACCCTCACTATAAGGCTACATCATTCTCTCAATCGTCGTGTAAATGTCCGCCGCTCACAGCGCGGCTATAGGCGGAGACTCTGGGCTTACCGGCCGGCGGATGAAGAATATGGTGACGCCGCCGACTAGGGGGGACTGGCCAGTCAGGGGCTCCAGAATCACCCGCAGCAGCCCGGTTAACTGGATCGACACAAACACCGTTCAGCACAGGTGAGGACTGCTCAGGGTTCACCCTGCTGAGCCGACACCTTCATGACTCAGGCGCGAACAAGATGATTAGTGCGCCTTCTGTACTTCTGTACACAAAATTGTTGTGGATAAACCTGAAAAACTATCTTTAAGAGATGTATTATGGAAAAAGAGCATGTATGTAAAATTAATCCGTTTTAATAATGGGTATAACATATCCACAAAACAAAACAGACCAGTGCTACCCCATCATGTAATGTTTATAAGCTGGAAATGGAATACCGCTTAAACTCCATTAAAAACATGAAAAAACACTATGTAAAAAAACAATTTTTTTCATGAACATTTCCATGTTCAAAATTGTTCAATGACCTCTGACAACTTAGTGTTCTGTGACTTTTTGGGGGTCACACATTTTTGTATACCGTTTCACCTTTGTTTATATCCTTCAGTGTTCAAAGACACGCGAGTTAAAAAAAAACAAAGATAAGTCAGTTATCGCGAGCACTATCTTGAAATCTGACGACGGCTGTTTCACCACAATGGAAGCAGGTTCCATTTTCATTGACACAACTTTTTAAGTTGCCTTCAAGGAACGTCTGGAATTTTAATCGTTTCTTTGCATATTGTTTTGTAAAAGGTCTTATTAATTTCAGAAATTACTTTCAGACTTATTTCAGGACTTGCATATGTTCAGTACATCTAGACATGCAGTGTTCAAATAGGATAAATACAGTCCAAGGACACTAGCTGACCGGACAGGAAGCATTTTTAATGAGCGTACTGTACATCGCCCCTTGACATAATCAGGACAGCTTGTCACCCTCTGCTTCTTGTGCTCAGACTATATGCCAATAGGGATCTTTATGCAAAGGATGACATATCAAAATCAGGCACACGCCCAGATCACAAACAGCGCAGCGTGATCAATCAACAAATCCTCCAGCGTTCCCCTAAAACTGTCTGAACTGGCAGGCCTGAAAGTCATGGGACTGGAGTTGTCTGACCAGATATTCAAGATGTTTTAAGGTGGGTCTGTGAGCCAGAGGCATTTGACTAGCACGATTACTCCTCTGAGCAGCCTCAACTATTTCTGTTTTCAATTCTCATTTCAAACCAAATCTTGAAATATACTCCTACAGTATGCACCAGAATTTTGTGTTTACCTGTATATTTGTGCAACCACAGTTTTGTTACGTGCAGAAACACCCTGTAGTCTCTTCTTCACCATGGCTCACCACAGAAATATTAACACTTTTGTTTTTAAGAGGAAACATTATATGCTATACTGTAGGCGGTAGTAGTTCAGGTGGGTAGCTGCGTCAGCATGCGTAGGCTGCAAAGGAACAAGTAATAGGTTTATTCCATGCTGAAAAAAAGAAGAAAGAGAACACAACGTTTCGGCCGTGGAGCCTTCTTCAGGTGTCACCTGAAGAAGTTTGACACCTGAAGAAGGCTCCACGGCCGAAACGTTGTGTTCTCTTTCTTCTTTTTTTCAGCATGGAATAAACCTATTACTTGTTCCTATGCTATACTGTATATAATCATGATAGTGAGAGATCATGCATATTCATGGTTATTTTCTCTTCACACGCAGAAAAAGTGCTTGATTTATTAACAATGTACCACTAAGAAAAGCCAGATTTCATCATCAGAGGAATGAGGATTCCATCATCAAAGGAGTATACACATGACTTTTGATTTATAAGTATAAAAGTGATTATCTGTGAACAGAGAAAGCAGGAAAGAAGCAAGAAACGTCTTCAGGTGCTTTGGCACTTGATGGATGAGGAGATTCAGGAAACGGGGCAGTGAAATGGAAATAAACTGACCTGAATGCCTTTTACCCCAGCTGTGATGGGCTTCTTCACCTCTGCATCGATATCCACATCTCCAGCGTAACTGAAACAGATCAAAACGAAAAGTTTACTTGCGACATACAGTACTCTGCCTTGCAAAAGTATTCAGACCCTTTCTATGGTACCCGGTTGCAGGCTTTTTTAAAATTAAATATTTTATCCAAACCTGAATGCACAAAGTGGCAACTTCTATGGGCAAGACGCTGTACTGTATGTTTCAGTCTGTAAGTACAGTCTGGAAAAACCAAAAGGTGTTATATGAAAAGCACTCTGAGCCATGAGCTCAATATTTGGTGGAAGTCTTGCAGCTGTAATTGCTGCCAAGGGGCAAGGTGCTATTTTTGCTTGCTCGTTTTGGAAGATTTGCTCAAGCTCTCTCGCACATGGACACCAGGTTAAGTCTTTCCACAGATTCAAGCTTGGCCTTTTGCTTTGGATTATCGTCATGCAGAGAGGTGAGTGTTATCCCAGGTTTGGATAGGTGTGAAGAAAGATTTGCCAGTACTTTGCTCCACCTCTGTTCTCGGTCTTGACCAGCTTGGCAGTCCCTGCTGATGAGAAGCAGAGCTCTAAGGCTGCTGCCACCGTTCCTGACAGTAGGGATGGTGCTGTCTGAGTGATGCCCTATGTGTGATCTGTAACAGATGGAGCACTCACCACTCAGAACAGAAAGTTACAGTTCTTTCTTGTCCGACTACGAAGCCTATTGCCACTTGTGTGGTTTATTCCCTGTGGGATATGAGACGTTTTGTTTTGGCTCCATACCAGCCTCTTTGTTGAGTGGCTGGTATATTGCTGGATTGTGGATGTTTTTTCCAATCTCTGCCACTGACGTCTGTAACTCTTTCAAAGTCGCTGTTAGCCTCACACTGGTGTCCCTACCCAGTCTCCTCCTTGCCCGCCTGCTCAGCATGGAGGGACTTCTTAATGACTGACTTCATGATGCTCAAAGAGATATCAAGGATTGCTGAAATCTTTTTATACCCTTCTCCTCATCTGTGCCTTTACAACTTTATCTCCAAACGGTCTGAAAACTCTTTGGTCTTCATGGTTGAATCTTTGTGTGAAAATCGCTACCAGACTGATGGTCCTTATAGGGATACACGTTGTATTGGGAAATCATGTTTATATAAAACCACTATGATCACACACAGATAGAAAACCCTAGAATAATTCATAATTTCATATTAGCTATGTAATTACTTTGCTTTTATCTATTTCATCTATTGGTTGTTTGCTTTGAATGTGTAATAGGTTGTGCATAAAACAAACATGAATTGCCTCTTTGAAGTGTGCAAGCTTTAAAGCAACACAATGTGAAAACCAGGGTATGAATACTTTCTCTCTCTATGCGTGTTCAAAACTCCATCTTCTACCACCAGAATGGCTTTTAGCATGCATCCCAATCAACTTTTCAAAACTGTGTTAAATTGTTGAGTTGATCAAGAGTTAAAGACAAAGCAGGATGTAGGAAATAAAGTAGGAACTGAGGCAGTTTCGCACGTGGTTCATTACTGAAGATGTTGCCCCCAGTGACATCTTATGAAACACTGAAAACAGGCCCACTCTGTAACTCTGCTTAATGCTGGATGATAGAACCACATTCCTTTCCACACAGCTAAGGCTTTGAAAGTTTTTGCCAATACCAAGAACTGATTTTGCTTTCCATTTCAGAGAACTCAAAGTATCATATGGGCACTTTTTTCATAAAGGTTACTGTCCCCTGTTTGTTTATTACAGACTCACTGTATCCCTGCTTTAGCCTGGGGCTGCCCAAATTCCTAAACATGGAGGAGTTTGCCTTCATTATTGCATTTCTTAAGTAACTTAATATCTCACTTGTAACCAAGCAACCTGTCAGTTCGTCTAACCACAGAGCTCAATGAAATGAATGTGGTGAAAACCAGAAGGTATGTGGTAACCCGGGACCAGGACTGGGAGCCTCTGCTTTAGCCATTAAAAAAAACAACCTTGAGAGATCTGCCATTTTTTCTGGGAATTTAACCCCGCTTGTGTTGGAAATGGTTGGGGTGAACGTGACTCTAGACTTCAGCTTCGTGGAAAATGGCAGCAGTCAGGCTGGCCTGTGGGCACCTGCCCATGGGAGCCTACCTTAAATTGAGGTCCAGGATGACCTGTCTCTTGTCCACCTCCTCTGTGTACGCCTTCACCCCAGTGACCCTGAGAGGCTACAGGACACAACACCAGTTTAAATCAAGACTTCCTTCCTTGCCCGTACAGCTCTCATCCTCTGTGCGTCTGCGCTTTCCTAAAACAGCGCTGGTCAGCCTTATCCTTTCCGCCAGCTGGCAGCTCCCTAGCAGATCGCTCTTTACTCCAGCTAATCCCTAATTATTCAAGCGATCTTCAGACAAATAAGCAATCAAGGCTCAATTCAGTAATTTATTGGAAAGTTCACAGTCTTGTTTCAATATCAAAAAGTACCACCAAGGTTCTGTCCTAGTCAGTTATTGCAAGTGGGTACTTATGCAAAAAGCAATTTCTAAAAACCCTTAATGAGCTAATGCTCAACATTTGAAATGCCCACTGTATCTGAAAAATCTTCTTATTTTCTTAAGCACCTAAAACAGGGCTGCACAACTGCTCAAAGTTTTACAAAGTACACCAAGTTTTTATAAGATCCAAAACCCTTCAGGTACACCATCACATAAAGGTGTATCAAATGCACACATACATCAATCCTAAAGAAACACTTCCCTACCTTCTGCCCAAAGTGGACCTTTGTAAAAGTGAAGGTTTTAAGGTGTGGACTGGATGCTCTGATCGACGGCTGGATTTTTTCCTTCAATAACTTTTCCATATAAATTCCAAAGAAAGGCCAGGCCTGCTGCAGTACCTGTGAAGACAAGATGGGCTGGATCTGTGCTCTGCTGTTTCAATTACTGTGCCAGTGGTCCCACAGATGAAGCCCCAAAAACAAATGGCAAAGGGAAGCAAAAATAAAATTCTAATACACTTGGTCCTTTGTTGAAAGCCTTATTAATGCATTTGTTGTGGATCTGCAACAGAACTCGTGATGCAACACTATGCGAGGCACCAGACAGCCCGGACAGCAAAAAACAGAAACTGAAAATCTTACAAGTGGGTGCAAAAAAGTACGTTAAACTGTCTGAAAGCTACATCACCTCCCAGCCAGGACTGGGGGAACAAAGTAAAAGAGCTGTCTTTGTGTTAAGATTACAATTCACTGGGTGAGATGCTCTGCTCAAGGCTATAAGAGATATTTCTTCTCCTATTTATTCCTTTGTCTCTTCTTTCTGTTCCTTTTCTCCTTTTCAGCTGTAATTCTATGTGCAGCTCTGTTTATTGTCCAGGCCATGGCTCGTTTTTCATGCAATACGGACCTTTGCGCAGGATTTTCTTGTCCTTGGGCTGCACATGGAATTGTATTTCTGGAACAAAAAACAAAGGAACAACAAAACTAGAAGTACCTTGTTCAGCCAGTCAGCCCTTTCAACATCTGGAAAGTTGACCTGCAAGAGCACAGAAAGAAAATGCAGGAATTATTAGCGCCCAAGACCTGGGGTGGGACTGAAGATGAGTCTGTGGTGTCCGTGGTCTGCACAGCAAGACCCCCTTTCTTCTGGGCCGAGGGACACATTTAGCCCGCTCTGCTCTGCCTGCACGACACAGGGCAACAGCCCAAGGGGTGCATGATGGGAAGTGACCCACCCAACAGGGTAGGAGGACCAGAATAATCACTGGCAATGTGAAAACACCAGCCTGAAGGAGCTGTGATGGACTTGATCGACGCCACTGGATTCAGGGAACACTTTGCCCTGTTTTATTTTGTCGTGCTCCAAAATGTCTTTGCTTTAGGCCATCAGAGCAAGTCAAAAGACAGTCAAGACAGGCCAAGGGATACACGCTGGGAATCTTTCATATGCAAAAAGTTATCCTGGTCAAGGAATGACTTTAACCACAGGCATCTGTGAAGCAAAAGTACAGTACATGACCACTCAAAAATCATGAATTATAATCTTCAACAACCAGAACAATGACCCCTCGTTAAAAAAATTGTGCCAGCACCTCAAATCTAAAGAGTATTCCATCTTATTCACTAACCCAGAGTTTTTGCTTCGTACGTGTTCTGCATACCTGAATTGTTCATATGATGAACTCAGGCTGTCTGGGAGAGGCCAGAGGGTGTGGACAAGAATGACAGAATAGAAGGATTCATGTTCACAGTAGACTCCTACTGCATGAGTAACTCCTAATGTCACCCCGACATAAACGTGCACACAAGCACGATCAGAAAACCACTTATTCCTAGCAAGAGAAGCAGCCACCCAAGGCCTGTCGTGGGAGTATGGGGCTGCGGGGCAAGACTTGACCATCCTGGATGAGGCACCAGTCCATTAAAGGGCTAACCTCCCCCCCCCCCCAAGGTGGGAAAAGACTGGAGCTCCCAGAGCAAAACAGAATCTAGACCAAGGGATGTTAAGTCAAAATTGTACAATGTGCTGAAAAAAAACGAACCCTGCTCGTCGACTACTCGACTGCTAGAGACGACTACCTGCTACAAGCACTCACAGTCCTCAAAGTGCCTGACAAAGTCGGGCCGGCGGACTTCAGAATCAACAGTGAAACAGGAACCAGAGGGCACAGGTAGAACTGACATGTAAAACAGGAAAACAGGAGGCGCTTCCTCATCCAAAGGCTCATGGGGGTTTGGAACAAGCTGCCCATTCAGCCCGGGCTTCTTTCAGTGAGATCCTTTGATCGATTAGCTACTGAATGCCGAACAGGCCTGATGAGCTCAATGCGTTCTTCTAGTTCCTAATCTTTCCCGAGTTAAGAAAACCTTGCAGACTCCGGATGAACCAGCCAGCGCCACACAGCAGGCACACCAGGGCAGGATCAAACCCAGGACCCCGACACTGTGAGGCAGCAGCACTGACCACACCAACCTCGGTTTCAACTTGTTTTTAAAAAAGCCAGTGTTGTTTATTTAGGTCTAATTTAGCTTCAGGTCATTTAAAACTACACTTTCCAAGATATAAGATCCTAGTTAATCAGTTTAATATTCCCAAGTAGGGAAAAATGTAATAAAACCGAACACCTTTTTTATTATATTGTTAGACAGGTACCTCAGCATATTTGGGAAGTGAGATCTGCAGGTGCGATGATTGGCCAATTCTAAACAGTACATCCCTTGACGATTCTTCCCAGGAGCTATTTCCAGCTGAAGGAAGGGCTGAGCTCAGCTAGCTGCCACAACACACAGAGCTGCTGTACAAACATTCAGCTTTCGCTGGGAGAAAGAAAAAATTTGTGACCTCTCCGACGTGCCAGTCCGACAGACACCGTAGGCACACATAACAAATCAAAACGTGTTAATATCAAGCACGAAAAAAAGTAACAAGCCCGGAATGACATGTCTTTGCCTCAGTTTAAACAGGAGATCGCAAAGTGACACATCTAACCTCAACGCCCCAGGTCACGAGTAAGAGTTCCGTCGACGGACCAGAGCTCTTTGTCCGGAGCCGCCGTTTTGATCTCCTGATAGGACAAATTATAAACAAGTCCCCGAGGTACGGCACTGTGCGCAAACTCTCTGCAACGAGATCTAGGCTCTCTCGCGCAAGGCGTTCCCATAGCAACACACACCCCCACACCCTCTGTGCTCCAGCAGCCCGATTCTAAAACCATCCACTCGCAGCCAATTACAATGACAATGGCCTACCGGTGTTTAAACCGCAAGGACCTTGTGAGAACGCCATGAGAATTACTGGTATGATCCGAGGTATGCGGCGCCGGCCAGCCCAGTAGAGGAAGAGAAAAATGTCGAAACGGTTCATGCTTCCCAGTCTTAGACCTGGTGATCTGCGCACCTGCCGAGCCCTCAGTGGCACAACCAAACCCTCCAGGGTTTCTACTGTTCGTCAAATTTAAACTGTTTGTTCCCAGCTCTTCAACTGTTTCATTTTGTAAGTGAAATAACGTTCCAAACTCGCGACTACAAACAAAACGCAAATATTCCAATGAAGCAACTTCTCAGATCGAGTAAGGTGGGCTGGAATGAAAACCAGCAGGTGTGTGTGGGTCACCAGAACCAGGACTGGGAACCACTGTCCTGGCGAGAGTCGCTGTATGGCTGTAGCGCAAGCTCTCTGTCCCAGACAGGGAGACAGCAGGGGTCTCTTCGCCTAAATGACTTAGTTTAACTTTTGCTTTGCCATCGGCTCATACAACAAACTTCAAGTTAACCCATAAACCATTGAAGTTAAAACATTCTTAATAAATGATCATCATTGTTTTTTTAAAAAGCTTGATGATGTCCGCCAAAGGGTTATTGAACCAATTAGGAATTCAAGATGATCCCCAGAGACCCTGAGATTTGCAAGAGATTAAAAACCCGGCAGGACATCCTTCAATTAAAATGTTGCAAATATGCAAGGAATTGCAAAAATGTTTTTCTAGCCCAGGTCAGGAATGCTGAAATCTGTCAGTGATATACGTGTCAGTCAAGCCAGCGAGATCCAGCGGGGTGTAACTGATCAAACCGAGCAACTGTAAGTAACGAAGAAGCTGCAACACACGGTTTTATTGCGACACGCTTCTGACTTGCACTGTAAACTTCAGAAACACAAGGCCAAGATCTATTTTCTCTCAGTCACAGACTGCGGCGTCACATCGCCCCAGTAAAACAGTCCTGTGAGCTGGAGCCAGCCAGGGGGCAGACTCTTGGCTTATTACTTTGAAGAGAGAATCTGGAACGAAAGTAAAGAGGAGCTCTCAAGAGAGCACAAAGCTCGAACAGCTTCATTCTCCTGAGGATCAAGGAGCAATCACTGGTACTGTGAGCAAAGCTCTTCTGGATGGCTAAAGCATGTTTAAAAAACTGCTATATATTAAAAGTAGTAACGGGTGGGTATGAATCTCTAACCTGACAGTGCTTTCATTGCTGAATACTTTACTTTTTAGGTACAGAAGAAATTATTTTCAAAATTCTCCAGAGGTCCAGAGCACCAAGCATAATGTGGAACACAACCAGCCCTCATGTGATTTAAAGGGATAAGCGACACTGTGTTCACCTATGGTATTGAAAGTATTCTACATCTGAAGTTTTCAGGAACGTACAGTTGATGTTTTCTCAGCAGGATAGTGAGGAGAGAATTATCATGTTATTAATAAAAGACACTGGACATTTAACATTAAAAACTAAATTATTTAAGTTGCAACGTCTTATTTTCCAATGAATGCAAAATAATTGAAAATCTACAAATACACTAGTCACACGCTAGCCCACTCTGGACTCCTACTTCATATTTCAGTGACGCCCAATCAATAAAAAACGCCACATTAAACCTAGAAACTGATTACTGAGGACCAAGTATCATGTTCCTGGACAGATCACCAATACATATGTTAATACAATTATCTGAATTAAAAAGAAGATAGCCCTGCTCTGGAATCAGTCCAGAGAAGAGCAACATGCATTCCAGGCCTACAAGGAGTCTGCAACACTGACAGACTGGAGGAACTGAACCTTTTCATACAAGGGCACCTCAGACAAGTGCTCCAAATCCTTAAAAGCACCAGCAAAGTCAACCCAGCAGGTGTCTTCAAAATCAACAGCAAAACACAAAACACAGGGCATCCGTGGAAAGGTTCACTGTATCTAAAAATATATTAAGGAACGAGTAATAGGTTTATTCCATGCTGAAAAGAGAAGAAAGAAAACACAACGTTTCAGCTGTGGAGCCTTCTTCGGGCGTGATGCGTTTTCTTTCTTCTCTTTTCAGCAGGAATAAACCGATTTCCCTGTTCCTCTGCAGCCTACGCATGCTGACGCAGCTCCCCACCTGAACTGTTTTCACAGGTAGAACTTACTGAAGCTGTCCCACTTTTGCCATGGAGTGCTGCAGTTGCAGGCAAACCGGCAAAAACATTCAACTTTTCATCTGAATAAGTACTGAACTTGCACCTTGGGGACAATCAAACTTAAGTTCAGTACAGGAATCCCACTGGAATTGCAGCTTTGCTCATTGAGTAGTTATTTCCAGCACTACAAGTTAATTTACTAATAGCAGTTCAATGACGCAAGTCAGTAAGCTGTCCTTTTCCCCCATATAATCAGCACATTTTGTCTGTCCCTGAAATGCTTTTTATTCACAGCCTACATTTCTCCCTGAGCAATAGCTTTTGCTTCCCTAATAGCAACTAAAATGTAAGGAACAAAACATGACAACTTTATCAAGAGTCAAAACCATACAGTATCTCATGAGCATCTTTCTCAAAGTGCAGGACATGTCAACTCACACAGTGCACTGCTAGCTTGCCTAATATGTACTGTATGTGTTACTGGGCTGTTTGATGTGCAGAATGGAAGCTACTTGCCAAAATGTCAAATGAGAATAGGAGGCACTTCTTTACCCAAAGGGTTGTGGGAGAGTGGAACAAGCTGCCCTGCCATGTGGCTGAACCCCAGCTTCTTTCAAGAAACACCTGGATGAGGTCCTCAGGTCAATCAGCCACTGACTACAGAATGGGCCAGAACGTCTGAAGGGTTGTATCCTTTCTCCCCCCACCCAAAAAGTAATTTCTTATCTGGTGTTCGCGGTTTTGTTTTCACCTTCACAGCTAACTGACGAGTGGGCGAGCTGCACGCAGCCAGCAGGTTTGGACGAGGAAGGACAACTTGGCAGAGAAACTCAACCAACTACCTGCTGCAGTCAGTGGCAAGAGTAAAGCAGCCAGCCACCTCAGCGAAGACGAGCGTGCTACCGAGCAAGAGCCCCCTTCTGAGTCAAGTGCAACTGTCTCCTTTTTCAACACTGACGGACACAGACTCTTTTAACAGGACATATTTTGCAATTCCAGCATTATTGTCTTCAGCTAACCACAGTTAAATTTATTGCATGCTAGAATATCTTTTCATTCTTTGCAAGAAACCTCAGTGTGAGACTTTGTGTACCTTGTAAATTGTCCAAGATTACAGAACTTGCTAAGCAAATAAATTCATAACAACTTCTTTCTTTACTGAAATGGAAAAAAATACCCGAAAGGCTATTTCACGCAAAGCTATTGCTACCCAGAGATTAGGCTGATTAACATTTCTTCAGTTGTACTCCTGTTTTACTGCTTTACAGTTCTGTAACTTGAATGGGTGGTGCTCTGTTCAGGATTCTCAGTACTGACTGTCCTTTACAAAGTATTCTACAAAGAACCTTTAATATGATAAGCTACCTGCTACCACAGATACCTGCCATAATACTCCCTCCTAGAATAAGAATTAGAATTTGCACCTTAAACCCTGCATCTTGTTACCAGTTCAGGAAACAACAGACCACTCAATGCTATTTAAAAACTGGTTCTGCTTCTTGTCTGCGGGCTTGTCCAGAGAGGTCACTCCTGGCAGGGTGGTGTCGCGTCCGCAGTGAACAGCTGCCCATTCCACGGCAGACTGGAACAGAAACCTTAACGATCCGTCTTTAGCATGATAAACGAGAAACAAACGTCTCTTGATGGATCGGCTTTAGAACTCCCACTTCTTAGTGTCTCAAGAAATGATAGGAAAAGGCCAAGACCTTTTCACCAACACCTCAACACAGGTTTGTGAACAGTAATTTGTCATCTTTAACTTTACTGCTTCTTATATGGTGGAATTCAAGCCTTCTAAATAAAGTCTTACCAAGTACAGCTTTTCATTATAAATACTGTATAAGGATGGCTGATAGGAGATCTAAAACCCCTTATTTATCCACCATCCACAGTCACTCAATAAATAGTAATAATCTATTTTGTGATTATACAAAATTACTAGTTTGGGAGGTATTTCTTTGTAAAGACGCGATACTTCACAACCGGGCATCAGTCTCCTGTTTATCAGCTGAAGAAACTTTTTTTTTAATCTTATTAGGCTTATATCGATATCTTAACATTCCCACAGCAGCGTGCAAAAACCTGGAACAGGCTACTCAGCTATGTCATCGAAGCTTTTCTGGTTTCTTTCGAGAATCAGCTGGATGGGATTCCCAGAGTAATTAGCTGCTAACCAGCAAACAGACCAGATTTGCTGAGAGGATAAAAACGAGAGGGGGTCATTCTAACACTCTAGTGCAGGTGGTTTCAGCTAGCAAATCCTTGTGCCCACTCTTTCCTTCCCCTGCTGCATCAGCACTTATTTACAAGAGCTGGTATTGGGAGGTGAAAGGATTGGCCGTTTCTTCCCCCAATTAAAATAACAGCAAAAACACAAGACTCAAATGTCTCGACAGATTAGAAGATCAGAGGTAATCCAGCTCTCAATTAACCACTAACCCAACAATTCATGAGACAAATCGATCGATCTCAATGGTATACAATAAACTATTGTCGCCTGCCGTCTGCTCAACAAATATTGCTTTGTTGAGCTCTAGTGTCTGGAGAGATTTGATTCACTTGCTGTTAATGCCACTGTTCTTATAACACCTACTACGCACACACACAACACTACTAGTATCGCAATTTTCTAAAAATGCCTCTGGGAGACCGTCCCGAACAGGGAGAGCTTTTTCAGTAGCGCACCAGCACGCAATCAGGACTCAGGTGCTACATACCCAAGCGGGCATGTTCAACGCCTTCATCTCCTCGTTGATGACAAACCGCTCGTTCTCCAAAAAGTCGATAGCCGTATCCAGCCGGGTGCTCTTCACCTTCCTGTTCCTCCTCCACCACGTCCACAGCATCAGGCAGAGGAGGACCCAGCTGATGCTGAGCCCCAGGTAGCCCGTCAGGTACACGGGGAAGAGGAACACGAAAGCCCTCCCGAAGTACAGGAGGACCTCCATCAACATCTGGTTGACGGCGCTCGTGCTGTAGCTGGTGTCCTCGAGGCTCTCCGAACCCGCGTCGTCAGCTGCTGCCGGTTTCGGGGAGCCCCCCTGTGACGAGTCGGCGGGGCTCCGGGGACCCCCCGAGCCCGTCTCGGAGACGCCCCCGGATCCGCCGGCGGGGTGGCGCGGCGCGCCTCGGCTGGTCTCCAGCCGAGACATGTCCTGCCGCTCTCCTGCTCGCCTCAAGTTCACCCGAGGCCGTCAGACGGGTTGGGTTGCCGCGGATGCCGAGGCGGGGAACCCAGAGCCAAAACAACAACAACAAGAACAACGACTCTTCCCAGAAAATTAAAAAAAAAAAACCCGACAAAACGTTTTAAAAAGTACGTTCTAAGTAGCGACGCACCGCCTTCCCCGTGAACCCCGAGCGGAATTCATGGTTTCTGCACTGTGATTTTCCTGCGCTGTACCGTTCCCCCGGCCGGAGTTGCACCTCTCTCCTTCGCCGACTCGAGATTTTAACTTTGCGACTTCCGTGTTTAGCAGCCCACACGCCTCTCCTCGCCGTCTCAGGTGATTATATACGACTCGCCCGGCCGTCGCCCTGGGATCCCGCGGAGCCTACAGTACCTGCAGAACAGGTACCGCTCAAGGCGAGGCGGTAACCACACGGCGTCTTTCGCTCGGCAGGGACTTAGCCGGCTGTGGACGTAACCTCACTCACACACACACACAAAGCTCATTTTGTAGCTGAAGCGTACTGTACCTGCGACTACATGTATCACCCAAACAGCACCAACTGCGGTGAAATTGAACATATCTTCGTGACGCGAGACTTGGTGCAAGTAGGGCTGTTTGTGAGAGAAGCGCGGTGTTGGAAAATAAAAAGCGACACTGCGCTACCGGGCGGCCGTCTTGGGTTCATCAGCTCACACTCACAGCACAGTTTTTAAATTTGTATTCCGCTTTATCGATGACAGAAATCCTCCGCGGTCGTGAAGTTTCATGCATATTTATTTTATTTTACTTATAAAGTACTGTCCTCTAACCCTAAGAATGCAGTCCGAAGTGCAGTTTCATCTATGGTTGGACTTTTACACATTTTGCATTGCAGGTATTTTATCTGCTACAATGGAGTCTCGCCTCAGGGTTGATATACCCGAGGTGGAGGAGCTATGAAATTAATTCTTCGACCTAGCCGCCTTCCCAGAAACGCTACACTCTAGACGCTCACTAATCTCTCAATGTTTATTTTATTGTTAATATACTCTATTTTACATCTAAAAAGACAACATTATTATCGATTTACTTTCTGTTTTGCTTCATTCCGCGGTTTTATTTTCACTGTTATTACTCAGTATGCAGTTGCTATGATACCCCCTAAATCCACTACTGCAGAATTCGATAAGTTTGATGAGCCCAAGAACGATTAACTGAAAGCACCAAGTCTGAGGATTTACGGGAAGAAGTTTTCGAGAACTTACTTTTTATTTTGCACCTTTATCGTTAATAAAATAGCTTTTTTTCTTTTAAGACTTTTGTTTTAACCCTTTACCTGAGGCATACGGCCCTCGATATCAGAAGGGATAAATGCCACCTTAGTCGATTGTTTAGCACGTACCACCTCCAATGGGAGTACCAATCTGTGGTTTGTGCAAACAGGTTAAGAATTATTGTCCTCTTTAATTCCACATCATTTCTTAAGCTTTTGTCAATCAATGTCTGTTTTTGTATGACCTCATTGTATCTGACTTCCTACCAGAGATCCAGTATAGATCTCTTAGCTCTTTGTATTCAGAACTGTTAACCAGGAACAGTCTTCCAAAACCTGAGTTGTACATGACTGTTGTGTTTCCGATAGCACCACATATTCAAGTATAAATACTCCTGCCTGAAATGCAGAAGTACTTACATTTGATGGAATGAGGCTTCCTTATTTTTGTACAATAAAGAAGTGCTCCATCTACGAATGTTTTACACACAAGAGTTGTGTGAGTCGTAAACAAGCTACTCAGCCATGTTTTCAAATCTGACTTCCTGGCTTCTGTTTGTAACTTTCCTTTGTGGTCCTATGTGCTTATTTTTCTGCAGCTCCATAATAAGCATATCAAGTGTGAGAGTACAGGTAAAGGTTTATTCCATGCTGAAAACAAAAGAGGAATGACGATTCGGCTGTGGAGCCTTCTTCGAGCATGAGAGTAACCTAGTTCAGGGAGTGGAGTGGGTATGAATATTCTACAGTCAGATCTGCAGTTTATGAATATGTACTTTGCAATACCTTGCTCTGGGCTCATTAGCAGGTCTTTCACACGTGCTTCTCCTCATAGGATGTAGAATAGATCTGATTGCACTGTCACTTTATTCCTATCTACACACTGGCACAACAAAGGCATCAGTGCAGGAACGGGCTAGCTTGCATTCTGGGAAACACTGGCCCTTATTGGTGCGATATAGCCTCCTGCAGCACTGCTGACGGGATTTCTACAGCACATTAGGCTAAGGAAAATTCCAAGATCCTAAAGGACATTTTAAAAGCTAATATGGGAAGCAAAGTAACTTGAACTAGAGGGAATAAGAGTTGGCATATACAGGGATCATGTCACTAAGATATATAGTATTCACTGGTTCTTAATGTGATCAGTGCTCCAGTGAAATTTCTACAAGTACATTTTTTTCTCCATGGTGTTTACCTTGTAGACTATAGAAAACCAGGTGTCTCCTGGAATCCATCAGCTCTATCATGGTCTAGAAACAGGACATATACATCTGGTCTGGATTTGCACAGAGCTATTGGCTTCAAAGGATACAGGATGTGATCTCACTTGTCTGAGCATCACTGGAACAATTTGATTAACAAATTCAGATGTTTTTCATCAGAGAGGCTTCTAAGGGTTCTCTTAACACTGGCTACCTAATATACTATGCAGGAAATAGGTAAACAAAAATGTCCTCTCACAAAAGACTGCTCCTGTTGTTTCTGGTAGTTTGTTTTTATGTCCCTGAGTGAGTGATTAATGCAATATGTAGTCCTCGGTGTGCTTCTGATCCTGAACCTTCAAGTTTCTAAGCATAAATTAAATATGCAGATGTAAATTATATGGATAACCCCCCCCCCCCCCAATTTATTCATACTCCTTTCAAAATACACTAATAAGCACCTACTCTATTGAAAGCCACCCAGGGAACCTGACAAAGAACGTACACAATTGTATTGTGTTTAATACAGCAGAGAGCTCAAGTACGACTGGTAGAAGGAACATCAATATCTTGGATGATGGTATAAAGAAGAAGGAAAGACTGCCACCATGAGGAACATAAATGAACTGCAGACAGAGCAACTTGGAAGCAGCAAGCTCTTAGTTAAAAAGACGTTGAAATGTCTCAACACTTTGCTAACACAACCATTATATGAATATTCAATTGTTATCTAACTTAAAATGGGTAAGCTATTTGCAATTGCAGGTATATATATATATATATTTATTTTAAACAATGAAGCCCTAGAACTATTATAACAACATCATCCAGGTAGATGCTGCACATTGGTGGTGGTGGAGGGGAGTCCCCATTACCTGTAAAGCGCTTTGAGTGGAGTGTCCAGAAAAGCGCTATATAAGTGTAAGCAATTATTATTATTATTATTATTATTATTATTAGGAAGGTTCCAAATAAGAGGAGAAAATGTGGCCCGTCTGACCTCTTCGGTTGTTAGTAAAAAATTTGATCCAAAGATTTCATTCAGCGTTTGTTGAAAGAAGCCAGGCTATTGGTTTCCACAACATTTATGGGCAGCTTGTTCCAGACTCCCACAACCATCTGTGTAAGAAGGTGCCTCTTGTTCTGTTTTAAATGAGGTTCGCTATACTTTGCTCTTGTTTCCTCTGGGTTTTCAAATTGGACGTTCACTGAGCTGACATTCATGATGCCTTTGAATACTCAAATCAGGTTCCCCTTTTCTTTTGTCTTCCCTGACTGAGACTAGGAAGTTTTTAGCCTTGGGCAGTGTAACACATTCCTTTAAGCCTGGGGAGGTATCTGGTCACTCGTGTCTGTACTGATTCCAGGATTGTTTCAAAGTGGTGACCATAATTGAAAACAATATTCTGAATGGGGTTTAATTCATTGTTTGTACAACTTTTATATACCATTCTTAATTTAAAATCTACACCTTCAACGATACAGCCTAACATTTTGTTTGCCTTTTTTGTTGCATCTCCACACTGTCTAGAGATGAAAAGGCCATCATAGGCACACTTGTCTTCAGGCAAAAGGCAAAGACAGGATGTAAAATCAAGAAATTAATACTACTGATTAAGATTAAGAAAGCTCAAATAAATACTGATTAATAGTACAGAAAAAAT
Source organism: Lepisosteus platostomus (assembly GCF_059453375.1). Lineage (NCBI taxonomy): Eukaryota > Metazoa > Chordata > Actinopteri > Semionotiformes > Lepisosteidae > Lepisosteus > Lepisosteus platostomus. Next base: position 35,499,389 of record NC_142624.1, read on the forward strand.
AATGAATGTTAATCCTTAAGAAGGGAATTTTTGACAAGCAAGAGCTTGGCAACGATTTATTACACTGAGTTTGTCATAACGGAAGGATGTCTTTACAGCAGTCCTCCATTCAGCCAGGAGATGGTGCTCTAACACAGACAAAAACTTCGTATATTTTTGGGTTTATATTTCCGTTGAATATCTATCTCTATAATCTAGGTGCACTACTATACAAGACAACACTTCAAAGTTACCCTTAAATGTGAAGACATTCATATTCACACATGCCACACCTTGTTGTTTAATTGCTGTGGGAAGTGTGGGGGAGTTTGACTAGTTGTTTCAAAATGACTGAAAGAGCTGTGGGTTGAGTAGCACTGGTATAAAGCACTTCAGTTTTGGAGGGCAACGTTAAAATCTTAGATTTTCCTAGAGACTATAAAACCAAATGGTGACTGCCAGTTTAACATACTGTAGGCAGCAGTACACCTTCCAGTGTACTCCACTGCAGGTCAAGTGCAACCAGCACCTTAACTGTTCTATTGATCACTGCTAATAATTAATTAAAGAAACAAGGAGTTGGTTACAAAACGCTCCAACGGAGTGCAAGCGTTTCAAACTGAATAGCCATTGTTCTACAGCATGCAATATGGCTATACAATAAATGTACTGTTCACTGCACATTAAGAAAAATAATTCATAATTTAATCACACTGTTGACACTCAACAACTGAATATACATTACTGAGCAGTTATATACAGATCATGTTAGAGCAGATATGTTGATATTTCAATTTTTGTGAGAAATAAAGCTCCAGCTATAAAACTTAGTGAAAATACAGAATATAATACTAGACAGTAGACAATCATCAGTTCACCACTAGTACACCATTTTCAGTGACATCTAATATTTACACACTGCTCCTATTGAGGGGGGCGCAGTGGGGTGTCAGTCAGTGCTGCTGTCTCACAGCTCTGGGGTCCTGTATTTGATTCGGGACGGGGGCACCTTTGGGGTGGAGCTTGCATGTTCTCTTTTGATCATGTGGGTTTTTGCCTGGTGTTCTGGTTTCCTCTGACCTTAGTCTTCTCGCTTCAAAGTTTACTGCCATCTTTAAAGCGTGTGTGTGTGCACCCCGTTAACGATGGACACCCTGTCCAGGCTGTAGTCCCACCTTGTGCCCTGCACGTCCAGGATGGGCTCCGGATTGCCACAAACCGTTCCAGGAATAATAAGCAGTTTTCCGATAATGGATGGCTGTATTTGGAATAGACATCTAATGAGATTATAGAAGTTTTTAAATAACAATGGATGTAAACTCATTTGTTTATGCGATTTTCCTTCTCTGAAGTTAACATTATGTGTTGCATTTAGTTTTAACAAACACACCTTATTTGTAGAATTAAAACCTATTTTAAATTAGGATATAATCATTTATTTTCTGCTGCAAAATGTTTATAGCAAATTAAAAACAATATCAGCAAGAAAGAAAACAAGAACTAAGTTGATATAAAGTGTCATATTACATTGTGAAAACGTTTAATCTTGGATGAAATCTCTGCAACCAGTCTTTGCCAACGCCTTAATTTGACTTAGCCGTGCTTGAACTTTAATTCCAAGTTTATTGCTCTGAGATTTTAGATCATGCTCGAGCTGCTGTTCTCTTAATTCTCTAGAAAAAGCAAAAGAAAAGCGTCAGTAACAATACATTGAAAACATTAATTATTTTACGTTTTGCAATAATATTCCCTCATTATTAAAACGTCCCGTTTTACTTAAGAACACTAAGACTTGAATACTTAGTTGCAGACAATGGCAATCTAGATTAAGATCTTCATCAGTAAGGGTTTGGTTAACATCTTCCTTGAATACACTCACCTGGAAATCGGTCCACTGGCAGTTAACGTTGTCAGAACTGGAGTTTTGCTTTGGTTTGTAGGGCTTTAATGAGAATTGAAGTTCGAAGGAAATTCTGTCACATTTTCAGAAGTGTCAGCTCACAACAAAAGTTTAAAAAAGACTTTAAAAAAAATAGTTATAGTAGCAATATGTAGTATTACAGTATGTACTGTATTTTGAAATGAAAGTTTATAGAACAGAGTGAGAAAAAATAAGTTGAAACATATGCTTATCACGCTTACCTATCATCTCTTACTGATCTTTCCTTTAGGTGTGCTGGTGGGACGCTCTCGGTCAGTGGAAATTCAGCCTTCAGCATCTCCGGAGTCAGAATTACAACTGTATTTTCAGATCTGTGTCACAAATCAATAATTAAAACAACGATCAAGCTGACTTTCCAAAATAACACAAAACATTATTTCTGTAATTACCTTAAGATGATGAGCTGTATTTATCACAGCTTGCAAATGTGTCATTTGTGTATGGCATCAATGAAATGCAATATTATCTGAGTTATTCCTCAATTCTATTCTTTCATTAAATAAAAAAAACTCATATCCTTTCTTTCTTACTAAGCTATACATGCTATTCCAGCCTGAGCTGAATGCACACATCTATATGACTGGTCAGTTTTCTTACACTTCATCAATCACATCTTCTTGTAACTCTTCTGGCAAGCCCTGTAGAACAGGAGGAACCACCACAGGAAGCAAGTCATAGCTGAAGGGGTCTGACCTTAGAAAATAAATAAATAACGATTTTAATGATTCACTCAGAGGAGCTAGGCTGTTGTTATTCTGTAAAGCGCTTTGAGAAGCCACCTTTAAGGGCACTATATAAAATAAAGTTTATTATTCTTATTATTCTCTCAATGTCTAAATATATGTCTTTCTCAGGAAGGCTTTAATTTTCAATTGTTCTACTATCTGTAAATATCTGTTCTTATACATAAGGTATAGAAAATCTGTCAGTGAGGCACTGGAGGTGTCCTGATTTTCACAGAGGCTGCCAAAAATATACTGCACACAATCAAGAAGGCTCCTAGCTTGCTACATTTAATATAAACTGAGAATTAGACTATGGGCTGTTGTTCTATTTCACTTTGAATTTCTTCATAACATTTTGGCATCATTTCAACAAAACATAGTCCTGTGACCCAGGTTTCAAATAAAGTCCAGAGCGAGTATCAAGCTGTAGAAATCCGATTGGAAAGCAGGACTGAAGCCCAGGCTAGCCTGTCACCTACTTTTAAAATGCCTTTCTTTGCCATTCACATACTGTTATCAATAAAAGTACCTGTATTGGGATTATCAGTATTAAGAACATAGCTTCCAGGAGCTGTATGTCAGCTGTATTACAGCTGACTCACCTGCGGGGTGTCCAGGAGCTGGTCAGTGTGGGAGTGGTGGAGAGAGTACTGAGCGCTGCTGATGGGAACTTCTTCCAGGTCATCAAACCACGAATCACATCCTAGATTTAGCAAGAGCACAGACAATTGCTAGCTAAAGGCTTTTTACACATAACACACAAGTAAGTCCAAAGAAAATTACTTTGGCAACTTACAGTACATCTTAAAGGTATCTAGCCAAGTCGTATTAAACAGCTGCCAAGTAATACACAGAAAGAATATACTGTGCTCATAGTAAGACCTTAGGCTTCACTTAACTGGAATACTTTTCTAGAATTTGTATTTAGATTACTTTTTTAATGAGTCTTGCACTGAATCCACTTTGCTAACATAAGGATGGGTGTTAGTCATCACAGAATAATTAGTAGTAAGCTTGGCCTGTGTAAATTAAATTAAAAGTATTTATGAAACAGTTACATGAATATTTTTAAACAAATGTATTCCCCGTGACAACACTGTTTAATAATAATGTAGATTTTAGTTTATTTAACATTTACATTTACGGAATTACATATTCATAAGGAAAATTATGAATTTGCCACAGATGTGCTAAAGGCAAACCAGACAGATGTAAACATATTAGATTAAATTCCTTTCCATTGTTTCCACGTTCCATATTTTTTTATTTATAAAGTAGCTTGACTTGACTTTATCCATGAAGTAGCACCATCATTAGTTCTGGTTATCGGAGTCTGTACCGTTTGGTCCAGGAATTTCTTCTGCGAGCTGGGAATGTGAACCCCTGGCATACTGTCCTTGGAGACAGCATACCTCGGGACTGGGCACAGGTGGAACTCCAGGTCAGTCTCCAGGTAGGGGAGAGGCTGTTTAAAAGCATAAAGCCCTGGAACAGGATTCTGCCAAAGGAATGAAGCAAAAGCAGGAATTCACATTTCTGGCTGCAGTGAACAGCATAAAATCCAAGCACAGTGACCTACAGTACAGTAATGAAACGAATCGAGGCTCTGCAATGATATTGATCTGAACAGCAGTCGAACATGAGTGTCCTGCTGAATCAATATGAATCTGAGGACACTCCAGGCACACAAAAAAGCCATTATGAATCCTAGTTTGTAGTCTGTAAATATGCTGGGCTGTTTATACTTACAAAAATCTTGAGAGGGTGACACTCAGGGGCTTTTACTAAAGCAGAGGGTGCAGTGAAGGTGAATGGCGAAGACTCTCTTTGCTCTGAAACTGTATTTTGCTCTTCCTCTAGATTCACTACTGTAATTCCAGAAAAGGAATTGGCTACTGCTGGGATCAGTTCATCCTACAAAAAAAAACAACATTTAAAACAAGAAAAACATGAACAAGCAGCTTGACAAGTACAGAAAAAGACCATTTCTGTTTTTTAAGAAAATACCGATTTTAAAATTATTTTGAAACTGAGATTACCACAAGCAGTATTATATATATATATTATACTTTATACTTTGTTTATTCCACAACAGTCATTGTTATTGAAGGCTTGGGACCATGGTCAGAGTTTGAATGAAAAAGGTTAAAAGCATGCTGCATAATATAAACACTACATTTTCCCAAATATAAAATGCAACTTGCTTTTAACTGGAAAAGGAAAAACAGAAGAGCCGAAAGAGCCAGGCTCATGTCAACAATGTCATAAAATTATTTCTTGAAAGAAAACACACCCAGCATCAGAATTATAGTCTATGTTAGAGAGAAACTTTCTTTCCAATTCTTCCCAAGGGCAAAATATACATGGCTTCCTAACATTTCACAATATACAACATCTTTCTCAAGGGAGCATCTGTTTATACTAAAGTACTTATTTTCTCTTCTTGGTAGTTACCAAGTCAACAGAACACTTCTGAGTGAACAAATATATATATACAGTGCCTTGCAAAAGTATTCAGACCATTCCTATGGTGTTCATTTTGTCAAGTTACACAATGATGTATACAGTCATCCATTTTTTAAACAGCTTTTTCCAGTTTGGGGTCGGGGGGTAGATGATATATACACATCTATATTTTTTTTAATGTATATAATTATTGTTTTATACAATTCTTCAGTTTGAGCATTTGTGTTAATAATATGTGTAGCTCCTTTGTAACTACAGACTACCTGCTGAAAGGTGAATTTTTGTCCCATTCAGAACAAAATGTTTTTAACCTTGCCCAGCTGGATGATCAATTATTGATCATAACAATTAATTTAATCATTATCAAAGAGATGTTAATTGTCTTTGAAATAGCTTTATACTCTTCTCTTGGTCTGTGCCTTTATGCAGCTTTATCCCTGAGTTGTTTGAAAACTCTTTGATCTGTACAGTAAAACCTTTGCTTAAAATACATACCTGACTGAGGAACCTTACACAGGTACTGTAGGTGGATTTATTCTGAAATAAGTGTTAACCACTACTGTTGCACATAGTCAGAGGCTACTGTACTATGTGGCTTGTCAATTAAATTTGTTTTAAAACTGTGCAAGGATCTGAATGCTTTCGCAAAGCACTGTATATTGATAAATTAAGGGACAATGAGTTAAATATATATATTTGGTTTTTATTCAGTGCTTATGTTTGATTATTGCAATAAATTAAATGGTGCACAGCCAAAGGGATTTTACAAAATGTTCTATTCACTTTTTGTTCCACAACAGATTTGTCCAGTAAATTGTTGCCCCTCACAGCTTGACGTACTAGAGGCCTAACAGGACAAGCCAAACTCTCACCTCCTCTTTGCAGGGGTATCAGGAGAATGGGCAGTGATACGTGTCTGAGTTAACCCAGAACAAATCATTTATGCTATAGATCTTGTGTTTATAAATAGGTTTTCAAGGAAAGGCATGTTTTTCATCTAAAACATCTTGTGGCACTTATGAAATTACAACAACACAAAAGGGGTGTTCTCAGACCTTCTTGATCAATATCTCACATGCTGCAATTTACCTCAGCACCTGACCTCAGTGGTCTTGCCAGGGTTTGGGGTAAATAGCTTGATGACACATGAAATACTGAAACTGGCTGATATCCCATCTGTTTGTAATGCTGAGGAACCTAGGTTTAAAAAACACAAACCTCAATTGCCAAGACAAGTCAGAAACCTACAATGTTTCATTACAAATACATTGCATCACAATCAAAAATATTGAGGTGATATCAAACATGAATCCGAGGTTATGGGGAGGACAAAGATTATATAATCGAGAATCATTGCCTGGCAGAGTCTTAACACAAAGAGGTATACAACGTAATTTAAAGCTACAAAACATCAAGAAGATGTTAATTACATGCTGAAAAGTAAGAAAAACAACAAAATTCTACTTATGACCTCTTTTCAAGAAACTCAGGAGCACTCTACTAAGTAGTGTATGATATACAAAACAGAAAAGGACAGCAAAAATGTTGAGAGCTGTAGAAATGGACCAGAGCAGTGAGCTCCAATAACGTGGTGCTGCACACCAGAAGGCAGCACTCAGCTAACAGCGTTAACAGTTAACAGTTAACAAACTGCAAAATTGTGGAAATCCTGAACACTATTTAGTATATAACGCGTTATAGCACTCTAATCTTGATGAAAGGGAGAATGATTTCAACATTTTTAGCTTAGATGGGCAGACCAAGCATTGTTACATAGCTGGTATAAAGATGCTTTGTGATTTTTTTTAATGTATAGTTCAGACAACAACACGGGGTCAAAGGTAACACTAAGGTTTCTAACTTCCATGGGGGGCTGATTTCAATACTGCCAACAACAATGAAGTTACTGACTTCACAAAGAAGATGCTGTCTCACAGTGTACGTCTAAAACCCTTCAATGAACACACAAGTTTCAGACCTTTAGCTTGAAGATTGGAATTTCTGGTTTAATGCTGATATCAACTGGCTTCACAGGAACTTCTCCAAGGGCATGAGCAGCCTAGAAAAGACAAACACTGCCATCTGAATAAACTAAATATTTTCTAGTACCACCCATGCTTGTTACAGGTTTCAGTCTAAAATGGAAGGGTTTTGATTTGTCAAAGTTTCAGCACTTAAAACAATAACTGACAACTCATTTGGTTCATGCTCTTTAAAGTAATGTACTGTATAATGCATTTGTTTAGCTCAGGCTACTTATCAGGTGTTGTATGCATCTGTCTGAAATTTTCACACTAGAATACTTTCATAACATTGGCCACTTTTTAATGTCATTAATTAATTATCCTTATTAATGACTACTGAGAGAAAAGATGACATTCTTACCAAAACCTTTAATTAAAACTCTATACTGATACTGTATGACAATAAACAGATCGGAAAACAATGGCTACTGAGATTTTGTAAGTGGCCTTGGATAAGGATGTCTGCTAAACAAATAAATAAAAATTAAAATTGACTAATATTGCAAGAAAAAAAACAATCAGGCAAACACACATAGTTTCACACTAGATAACTAATTCCCAGATATTTAAAGGAATGTAAAGGATTTATAATTTTCTCTTCTCTCTTTTTACTAGCCAGCAGCCATATCACCCTGCAGCTCACAGCTGGTAACCCCACTGAAGCTCAGCAGTGTGAGCCTGGTTAGTACCTGACTGGGAGACTCTTGGGAAAACTAAGGTTGCTGCTGGAAGAGGTGTTAGTGGGGCCAGCAGGGGGCGCTCACCCTAATGCCACAGTATAGTGATGGAGGCACTATACTGTAAACAGGCGCCGTCCTTTGGATGAGACGTAAAATCAAGGTCCTGACTCTCTGTGGTCATTAAAAATCCCAGGGCGTTTCTTGAAAAGAGTAGGGGTGTAACCCCAGCGTCCTGGCCAAATTTCCCATTGGCCCTTACCAATCATGGCCTCCTAATAATCCCCATCTATGAATTGGCATCATTATTCTGTTCTCCTCCCCACTGAGAGCTGATGTGTGGTGAGTGCTCTGACGCACTATGGCTCCCATCGCATCACCCAGGTGGGGCTGCACACGGGTGGTGGTGGAGGGGAGTCCCCATTACCTGTAAAGCGCTTTGAGTGGTGTCCAGAAAAGTGTATATAAAGTGTATATATAAGTGATATATAAGTGTAAGCAATTATTTCCTCATGGCAAGAATGAAGAGAGACAACAGACAAGTTGTCAGACAAAGCCAGATTTGAACAATAAAAGTTATTAATTGTGACTTACAAGTTCATCCACCTGGTTAGGTGGTATATAAACAGGAAGTGTGAAGGGATGCAACTTGTCCAGAGAAAATTTCAACGGGAATGATCTTTTTTCCTCCTCACCAATGCAAGACATCTTGTCCTCTAAGAAAAAGAAAAATACAGATTACGGGTGATCAAACTATGTTTCAGATCAAGAGCTAGTTTAATTTGAGATTAGTGAGATGCTTTACTACTACAGAGTACTGCATATAGAAAAATGTACATTGTGGACAGACCTAATCAACCTCAAGGAATTTTATGATTCTCAAGGAGAACATAGTAAATTAGCAACAATTACACTTGGGGTCATATATATAGTATTTACACCAGGCAGCAGCCACTACACAATTCACCATGTAAAGGTTCAGAATGAAGCAAACCTCACCTGGGGTTGTCATGGACAGTCTCTTAATGTCCTCAATCAGCTTCTTCACATACACCAGCCTTTTATTCATGCGGCCAAGAATCAAGACCTGAAAAAAAGAGACTTTGTACAATATATAATTTCAGCGCTCCATAGCACAGCCTTTCTTTGCTTCTGTGGTGTAAGTGCAATAGTGTAAAGTCTCTATACTGTTTTAAATACACATTGATTGAGAATTAATAAACACTTATTAAAATGGACATTAGCTACTCTAACTCTAATATTTGCCCCAGAAAATGTATGACACATATTCTACATTGTTTTGCACTCCTCTAAAACAAAGAAAGTCTTAGTTTTGCTGCACAAACCCTTCAGTTTCACTGCTTACAATGTTATTTATAACACTAACTAAACAGTTCACGATGAGGCCAGAACTGGGATGACTATTCCCAAGCACTGCGCTTGGAGTTTTGCAATGTCCAAAATAACAAACATTCCTGTCGGGATTTCATAAGAAACTGCCAATTTCACTATGAAAGCCTTTAGCCTTTTAAAAGAAGACAAAAGTCATTAAAATCCCAGATTTTATTTTTGAGTTTGGCTACTATGACTGATGTTACGACTGATATTAAGTCTTTATTTTCAAATACTTCTTTGTTGATCAGTAGATTACTGTGCTAATTCAATGACTGGGCTGTCAATTCCACAGACAAAAATACTGAACCCATATCATCCCTGCCAGGTGATAATTTCCCAAAAGGTTGTGTGCATGGTCAACATGCATTTTGTATTTCTGGCAGATTGATTACATTTTAGGGATGCAGAGAAATCGAACAAGTGAAGAGTGATGTTTCTTTGAGCAGGGACTGACAGAACAGTCAGTGTATGAAAAACACCAGAGGCTATTTCACAGTGAATGTTTTCATTATATTTGCAAATTATGCTGGTAGTTAAGAGAAGAAGACAGCACTGAACTATGAGCTTGTCAGATAGCAGCTAACTGTGTTTAGTTTAAATATAGCATTGCAACCTTTAAAAAATAAACAACTTGTTACATGTATCTAATGAATAAAATTTATCAAAGTGCCACAGCGCAATACACTGTAGTGTACATTTTCCACTCTGCTGTCACTGACATGAAAAATATACAAAAATTCCCTTCATCTTCTTCTATTTGTTATTTAAATGCATTAACAAAACTGTGAGAGCCACGATTAGGATTTTTATGTGAGTGAATGCTTTTCTGATATGTGAAACATAACATATATATTTAAACAGAAATTTTCAATAGCATTTCCTGGATGTTAGGAATATGTGCAAATGTCAGAGGATTTGTTTGACATTAGTTGAACAAACAGTTGTTCAGCTACAACTAATTCCTCTATAATGCCCAGTTCTTATGACATGATTATATATTGGTTATATATATTGATTAAAGAATCCATTCATTCAAATAATTCTGTACTAATCTTGTTTCTGCAACCACCTCTGCAACTTTCTTTAACCTTGCACACTCTAACACACAGATAGATGTTAATCTGCACGAATACAGTATGTAAGGTCTGATTCACAAAAGGTTCTAATGTGATTAGAAGCATGTAGGCCAAAGTGAAATATGATGAAATGCCACATTTACAAACCTAAAAACATAAAAAGCATCTAAAAAGTCTTGCACATACCCATCTGTAAAACTGCAGAATTGTAAATGTGTGTTTAATATACCACATTTATGCTAATGAATGCAAACAATGTTGAAGGATATAAGTTCTAAAGCTGATAATATACAAAATTCACAAGAAACTTTAACTTGTACAGTATGTATATTGGCATCGGATTGATGAAAAGGGAGTAGTTAATTAATTGAGATCCTTTTTTCAAAAATCTCATTATTGAGTGGCCTGCACACGAACTCTTGTGAAAAGAGAGAAGAAGAATGGTCCATTCCCCGAAGGCTAATAATTTCTATGACATACATAAACATCAGGGGGCGCGTACCATAGTGAATACAAACTTAATTGTGGTTATTAAACACATCTAAAGGACACAGCTTACATACTGTATGTCCTTTGTAAACACGATATAAATCTTTGCAAATGAGATACTTGGTATCGTTAATCCCTGCATCCATCTTTTAACCACTTCATCCAATACAGGGTTACAGGCAGGGGAAGCCGGAGCCTCTCTGGACAAGCAGCTGGTGCAATACACCCTGTGTCCATCACAGGGAACAAACACACTGACACAGACACAGACACACACACATCCACACTGGGGTCAGTTCTGGCATCGTTTATCAACACAGGAAAATAGACATTGCCACGGTATTTACAACACTGGGAGATTTGGAGTTTTTAAAAGGGGATTAAAATGTAAAAGTACTGTTTCAGCTCTAGGTGGCTGAGAATTGTCTCTTAGATTTTAGATAAAGTTTGTGACACTTGGAAGGGTAAACACTTCTAACTTCAAAGCAGAGAGGATGTTTGCTGAGGACTGCTTCCCTTGAGCAGAAACAATGGTAAAGTTTACCTTGGTATACCTAGGGAAGTTGTGGATTAATGATTGGCAAGCACCAGTACAGACACACACAATATAAGATCACATGAAGAGCACAGGAGGAGAGGAGGAAGTAAGCAGGCAACAAGGAGAAGAGAGAGGAGTCCGGAGGAGTGGGGACCTGAAGCTGGCACCAGGCGAGAGCCCCTATTTCACGATCATCCAAAGCAAACATGACTGGAGCTAAGTATTTGAAACTTGTGAGAGAGAGCATTTTTATGGATAGGGATATAGGCTCCCATTTATTTTGTGGCTTCCAGGGTACAGAGAGAGAGATTTAACTGCAGGCTGCATTGTATTTAGTTATGAGGCAACTCATCTCTTGTGTGGCCTCTGTAGGCATATTAAGAGTTTAATGCTTAGTTTAATGCTTTAATGCTTGGGGTTTTCTGGGTGACCTCTGAAACGCCTTGTTTGTTAATACTGTTTAACTTGTGTGTTGTATGTTTTGTTGTGTGTAGTGTAGTTTGTGTTTTGTCACTGTAATAAATATTTGTTTAACCAAGTGTGCCTGGCTTATTACTCCTCTCAACCAAGCTGTGCCAGAGAATAAAGAATTCACGTGCCTCTTATTATACCAGACGCTTGGGTGTATTGCTAGAAATCATTGGCATGTTGGGGGATATAAATAGTTATTGACTACACTGCTCGGTCAAGTCCTGACTTTCACCAGTTTTGTAACCCCCCATTTGTAACAGTATTTTACCCTAAGGATAAGTAAGCACTGCAAAAATTTAGAATATAACATTACATTAAAAGTGTCTTATACTCAGTATCCATAATATTCAGGCAATAATTTATTTAAAAGGTTTTACAGTATTTTCTGAAATTAAACTAAGAAAAATATGTTATGACTAGAAAATGATTAAATTTCAAAGGGCCAATAAAAAGAAAGGAACTTAAGTCAATGGATGTACCCATAAATGAAGTTTAGCACTACTGTATTCTGTAAAATAATTGTAAATCCTTCAGCTGCAGCCTGTAAATTTTAATGTTATAATGTCAAATTTTGCTGGACCAGTCTCACCTTGTAAAGGTTGAAAAGGTGATAGTACGAATCTTATTTCTTAACAACCTTGCGGCTAAGAATACTAGTTGACCTTTGAAGCTTGTTTCAACACCATGTTCTGAAATGACTCTTTAATGTTTGGCGGTGATATATAGATACTTTTAAGCACCTTTTGTTCAAGGATTTTGTGGTATTAAAAATACAGAACTTTGAAATGGCATACTATAAAATGACTTTCACGCAAGTGAGTAATTTTTCCTGCAGGATAGTAAACTACGTCTCCAGCTATAATGTTGATAGCTGCTGTGCCATTCTGCACTTTTATGTCAGTCAGTTTTGGAAATGTTATGTTTTCAGTTTTACTTTCCTTACACACACTCACACACGTTCAGCACACTTTGCTAACCGCTGGGTTACCTTTCGAGCTGCTTGTTGAAAACGGTCTAGAGCTCTTTGTCTGACTTCCCAGGGGTTGTTTGAATGGACATCAAATTTAGGAATGCAGACAGGAAGCTAAAACATATCAGAGACTCATCAGGCTTAAATGTTAAGGACAAACATTAATCAGCAAATTCAGTGGTGCTCTTAATGTTTATGCACATTATAGACGCCACATTCTTTTCCTATGTCATTATTACAAGTCGGCTGGGAGTCAGAAATAACTCTCAAACTTAATCTTTCAACCGCTGCTTCAACTCCCTGCACACTGTCCATAAAATCACTGTGCCTGTGCAAAGTCATGATTCTCCTGTCATTATTCATCATTTTGATTTTTGTACCAGGTGTCCTGCATTGAAACACAGAGCTTACTGTACCTGGCCTGCACGACGCAGAACTCGCTTCATTGACATCTGGGGCTGTGTTCTACAAAATTCTTTTTCTTTCTCGAAGCCTTCTTTTTTCATCTAAAAGTTAAGACATTTCATGTATCCAAGAATAAAGAGATACACCGGGCAAAAGAGACCCTGATATATGTCAATATACAGTATGACACTTGTGTCAAAGTGTTAAGATATAAGAGAAGACCTACAAACAAAGAGGGCTGTCAAATAATAAAGTGGCAAGCCTTTCTTTTCGTATAAACACAGAACCCTGGGTCCCATAAAGGATTAGATGTGTAAAAAGACTGTATAAACATCAGGAGGGAAACGGATGGGAAAGGAAGTACATGTTAAATGTGAGGTCAATGCCATCTTCAGCTTAGTAAGAAGTCTAAGCAGTACCCTTACACACTAAAATGTTATTAAGCCTTATTTTTAGTTTTGTTTTAATAAGTGGAAAGTCAAAAATACTAGAAAAATATGTTCAGTACATTTTGAAAGTAAATTATTAGCCAACATAAGTAAATTCTTCCTTGTAATTTATTTTCAAAATGGTAACACTATCTTTAATACTGGAAGAGTCTTTTTTGCTTTGTAGCTACCTTATTTGAGGTATAGTGCTTAGGAGTATAAAAAAGTACAATTTATTAGAAGAATTTTAATAAATAAAATATATACATTCTCATTTCCTAAGTGGTTATAAAATCAGTGGTGTTTCAATAATTTTGCTTTGACAGCATATGTACAAAAATATACACACAGACACATGTACACCACCAATGACATTTTGCTTAGTTCTCTGCTGAGGACTAGATCACCTCTCTTTCAGGCGTGTCTTTAGGGTTTCAAAAACTGGCATTGAGAATTATCACAACATATTCTGCATCTTGATAATTCCTTAGGAAAGCATTTCTAATAAAAATTGTACTCCAGATTTAAGATGCAAAGGTCTACCTACAGAACAGGTTATTACATACAGCATTAAAACTGTCAAGTTATGCTTTAAAACCTTTCATTGAAACAATTGTTCCCAAAGAGTAAGTTTTTTCCCTTTGTTTTCCAAAGAAAAGCAATTATTGTAATGCTGTTAAAAGTGTTCTTCACTCATGACTACATTATGTGATTGAATATTCTATTAATTCAAACATAAATCCAGTAGATGTAATGCATTAATTGCAGACATTACTCATTTTGGTCCTTTATAAAAAGAGATGACAGACCAGTGCATTTGGACTTGACTCAATACATTCCTTTCTCTGCAGTATGGTCATTAATTCATTACACTCCTTCTTGAAAGTCACTGTTTACTTCCTAGAACACTGTATTTTACTCTGGACTGAATTCATTTTACCGTATATTCATGCTCTGCAATCTCTCGTTCCTCCAGAATGTGTCTTTTTGCTTTTGTAGAAATTGGATCCTTTCCAAGATGCACTTGCCTAAATTAAGAGAGATCTTGTTTCACCACCATATCATGAATTCATAAGATTGTTAATTTGGTTCAGTATGTAATATTTAAGCATTTGGTTCACTCATTAAGGACTAACAGCCTGTCCTATTTTCAAATAATAAATCAGGATCATAGAAACTCATTTAATTTACCACTGTTTACTGTGAAAACAGATAGCTTCACTTTGTTTGAAATACAGCATGATTGCAAAGGAAACATTTAGAAGGTACAGTTTATCTTAACTGCCTATAGTAAAATAATAAAAAGAAAGAATATTATAAGAACATCAAAAACAAATAAAAACTGATACATTAAAATGGTATTCACTTCTACAACTGCTATTAATAAGAAACATTCATACCATCTTAGTTGATTGGCTCTCTCTTCCAGTACATCCTGACGGACCTTTTGCTCAAATGATGCTTCTTTCATCTGTCTTGTTTGAAATGTATCTCCTCCGTTGCAATTGACTTAAAACATAAACATTATAACAAGATATAAAAAAACAAGAATATTAAAATAATACTTTTTTCTTAATCAGCATTTTGTAAGTACACAAGGATCTCAGTAACAAGTGAATGTTAGGTAACTCAAGAATTTCACACAGAAGTAAAAAAAGATTTTCGTGCTCCTCTGTGTATGGGATACCTTTACGAAATAGATACCCAAAGACACAATCATTCTGGGCAGGCTGTCATCACGTGTCCAGTATCCTCAACTTTTAAACTAAATTAAAATATGATCAGAGATCACAGGTTTTCATCTTCAGTAAGAAAGTCTAGATTAGGTATTACAAAATGGGAGGAAAATGGATCAAGGTAAAATGGACCTACAGTACTGTACTGTAGCAAAGAAAGTTAAATTGGGAATAAGGATGAATTTCCTACTATGTGTAGGAACATAGTAAAGATTACAAACGAGAGGATGCCCTTCATCACATCTAGTTCATTTGGATGAAAGGTTCTATAATGGATGTTTCAAGGACAGATTTGTGGTTCTCAGCCTTTGTCCTGGTGGACCTGGTGTCTAATGGGTTGTTTTCCAGTTGAGCTCTAAATCTCCAGTGCAAACTGCTGCCTTTTATTGAACTGCTTTCGTCTTTAGACAAGTTTGGTCTACTTGTATAAAGTTTAACCTCAGTCCCGAATGCAGCAAAATACCCCATTTCCAGCATCCTGTTTCCAAGAGCTTCAGGCCACAGAACGTACTGCAGCTTCTCAAAGGCTCATTCTCCCTCAGTTCTGTGTAATCTGCTCCTCATAGGTGATCAGTTACAATGGCAAACAGACACAGGTGGGAATGACAGTGTACCCACAATGAATGTTTTTTTTTTTGCTTCCGTACAGGCCCAACACAGAAACTCAGAAATTGCTACAGGATTCACACCAACGAAAAATCCTCTTTGGTTTAAAGGGGCTGAGAACAAATGTCAAAATAAGACTCCAAAAGAACATTAATTAGGATGTGATTAAGAACTCACTATGAACAGAAAACTGAAGACAATATTGTTCCCCAGGACCAGGAGCCACTGCTGTAAATGCGCCTCCTCGAATAGTTTGTAACCTCACGTGATTCTGTAACACTTTTGCTTGTTTACAGTGGGGCAAACCATAGAGTCCAATTTGGGGCTGTAGTGCCATGTGTGTATTGCTACAATTATGAAGCCTTAAATCTCCTCTAGTTTGATTCACAGCCAATTTAGAAGGCATTCTGACATTCTAAGAGTCTGTTTCCAAAAATACACTCGGCTGCCTATGAGGAATTATTGGCTCTAAAGAACCAAAACTCACATCACAGCTATTGTTTTGCCACAACAGCACTAGTCTTTTAAAAATATTTATGGATGTTTGGAAATGTTATTTGTAACTGTCTTTTTTATTCGGGATGTAAGTCCTAAAGGCTTATGAGTAGTCGGTCAATAAACAACGCAATTGCTTCCCACAGGAAGGCCTCCCTTTAATAAATAACAGCTGCTGCATTTGACCCATACAGCTACTAAGGATAAAGTTTTATTTATAAATAAAATTAAAAAAACTATAAAATAAGAAAATATAAATGGGATTGTATTCTTTATGGTACCCGGAATTTCTTTTTGTATTTTTGTGAGAGCATTAAATACGTTTATGTCTTTAATTATAAGAAGGATGTAATGCTCAAATCTAAGTTCCTTCCAGATCTGTAGCAGTTCCCAAAGAGACCTGTGTAGCCACCTGTACTGCAGAATCCAGCATGCCACTGTTCACATACACCCTGCAAAACAGCTGGACCATGAGCACACACAGCATCCAGAAATCCCTAAAGCGGGTCTTAAGAGCTGTAATCTTATCAGGCAATTAATTGTGGAGACTCAATTAATTAAGGCCAATGAAGCTTAAAGAAAATGGAAAATGGTGATTATTACAGATGAGTAAATACAATATAAGGATAATTATCTGTGATTCTGCTGCATTATCATCTTGTTGGAACAATATTAGAACAATAAATAGAAACATAGCTTTCTTCATTTATGCTGTTTTAAGCACAATGTATTTTATTGATAAGATTTATTTAATTAATAATACATCTAGACATAAAGATATCATGACATAAAAAACGTAATAATTACAAAGCATGGGGCACTGCTCTAAAATAGCGCTACCTTCTTTTAGGTCTTTAGCACGCAACTTGCCAGGCTGCTGAATTAGGACTTTGGCCACAGCGGCAGGATTTGACAATTCCAGTGCAATCTCCTGAAATAGAACAAGACGTAGTCAGTTTCACAACATCCTGAAAAACACTTTATAGTCATTCAAAAAAACTCATATAATCAGTGCTCTTGATAAATCTCAGCTTTAGAATTACTGTAGTATGTTTAATCGTTCTGCATAAATGTTATGCCCATTTCAAGACACATCTATCAGATCACTCATTTTGTTCAACCACTCAAAGCTGACATCAATCAATAACAAGACCGCACATTTCTTTTTAATCTCTTTACCTTGGGCTTATGTGAAGAATATTTTGGATTTAATTTTCGTTTGGCCCTGGATAACTGTACCATTGAAATACGCTGAGGGTCCAACAGTTCATTTGAAAAAGAGAATCCTGTGTCTTCATCTTTATCCTGCTGCCTGAAACATCAACATCAAAACATTAATAATCAATATATTATTGGTTGCATTTGGATGAGAAGCTAAATTTTCCATGTCTAAATACTGGTGTTCATTGTGTTAGTGTGTATCTTTCCCTCTATCTGTTATTTTTCAATATTTAGTTCACATCTTCAAAGCCATTTGAAGCAAATCTTATGTGACATCTTAATTAGAGAAGAGTTGATATCCAAACACATTCACTTTTGTAAATCATTAACCTCTTCAAGCTATAAATCGGAGTAAAGCAGAGCTACACTAATTGATTGATTATGGTGATTTTCACATGGGAACAAAAAACTTACAGCCAGGAGTCTAACATGCAAATTGAAGGAGACAAACCACAACAATATCCACTCATAATACATTTTCTCTTCCCTTTAAAAAATAATGTTTTCAAGACAAGCAAAAACATAAAATTACTAAGAAAAATACTAGGTTTCATCATCAGTTTAAATTTATTTTGGTACTGTAAACATTTGCATTTGAAAAAGCAAACAAAAGACAGTCATAATGGAGATCATTATTACTCCTTCCCTTTTCAGCAAATATAAACACACATATTGCTTCTACACCTGTAAATGTCATGGTCAACTTTTGCTGATAAACAAACCAAACTAATGCGGTGTCTTCCTCTGGCCTCACAGTGAGATTCAACAATACGTCTATTGTCGGTCTTCTAGGCCATGGTGAAGAAATGGGCAAATTATGTGTAAATCATAATGCTGTGCTTATATATCAAAGGCATCATGTTATGATAAGAAAACAAGATGACACAAGGCCAAATCAGTTCTATCGTCAAAGGAAAGATATGATGCTTTTATAACTAAAGTACCGTACATCTTACTTTACAAACCATATATCTTTTAAAAAGGCAGTGTAAAAGGCAACATACAAAATCAGTTATCCTGCCCATCATGGACAGCCTCTCTTATCTAATCATACAGAGATTGTTATTTTTGAAATTGTTGTGGGTATACAGCAACTTTCATTTTTTATTGCACGTCATTCATCAGTGGCTTTAGTCCTAAATGGGAAGAGGTACAATATTATATTGTATGCATCTCAGTTTTGTCATCTATTTCCATTTGCTGAAATTGTTCAATAAATGCCAGGGAGACCCTTAATTTGAATATCAGGAATAATGGTCACAGTACAGAACAAAATTTTTATCTAACTTTAGGACTGTAATGTTGCAGATTATTCCACTTTAAGACTATCATCAAATGGATGAAGGCAAAAGGTTTATACAATAACATGAAAATTGACATGCGTGGTAGATTATCAACACACAGACCTCTATAATACGAGCAAATCTGTGTGATGCATTTAGCCATGTTTACACTCAGATGAACAAATATGTGCAAGCAAAATATCTGTGAATCAAACTCAGAAATGATACTGGGATTTATGATGGTGGTAGATCTGACTAAATAAATACCTTAGACCTAGATATGGAGATGATGTTCCAGAGAAAGTGCAGACATAAGGCTTGGAATTGAACTGTGAGATTATTAGTTGTAATGTTGTCTGTGCTGTGCCGTATTCAAATGGAATAAATGTCACAGTGATATCCACTTGCCCATTGGCAGGAATGACTCCTAAAAAACAAATATGTAAACAAATGACAAACATTTATGGTCACAGAATGATGCACAATACAACTCATAACTCTAAACTACATTACACATTACACACACTAAATTCTATTAAAGGTATGTGAATATGATGTGTTTTAACTTTTTTTTTTCTTTTCAGAAAGACCTGACACTCAATAGTTACAACATGATAGTTTCAGGGCCAGGGGTGTAAAATTACTCTACAGTTAAAGCTAGTTGTGAGCCATTTTCCAGTGTGTGGGGTTTAAGAGATCTGATGTACATGGGGATCTGGACAACATCAGAGGATAAAAAAATCCTTTACTTGATTTGTTTGAACAGCTCACTTAAATGTGAAAACCTGGAGCACCACGATCTGCTTCCATTAGAATGGAAATATAATAAACAGAAGATTTTGTTTGAATTAGTGTATCTGTAAATTAAATTATTACCTCTTTCTATGTGTACCACAATAAAATATCCAGTAAGAAATAATCTAGGGTTTTCCATGAGCTCCAAGAACTGGTCACACTGTATTTCTCAATCCAAAGGTGAGGAAGGCTAAGAAAAAAACTGACTTCCTCCAAAAATTTGATAACAGATTGAAGATCTTATAGTTTACAGATTTTAGATATAACAGTCATGTTGCTGAAGCTGACCCTCATGACCATTCATGGCTTCTTTCAAGAAATGGCTGGATGAAAGCCTGGATGGAATAATTAGCTACTGGAAAACCAAATGAGCCAGAGAAGCCGAATGACCTCTTCCCATTTGTACCTGTTCTTATGTTCTTATGATCATATTTCAAACAGCGGCTGAAGCACAGCTGTGTGAGAGCAGTGACTCTGCTCTGACTCTGTGTAATGACAATGGCTTATTCAAATGACAGTTCTGCCTAACTGCTGCACACCTGCTTGGGCAGATGGGCAATGCAGACAGCAAATCTCCCCCGCATTATGCATCATTCATATTCAGATTGTACATTGCAAAGAACTGAAACAGATTACTTTGGAGAAACACATGATGCCACATTTGACAAAACGATAAGCAAATTTGCTGTCAATAAAACGATTACTTCTCAGATGACAGATTTAATTACAAAAGTAATATATACAGTATATTTAAAAAAGGAAAGGACATCAATATTTCTAAGACAAGTAGTTTCTTCACTGAGTAAGATCTGATATTATTATTGCTGTTTTCAGTTTTTATAAAAAAAAAACAAGTTAACCTTTTACTTTCTCTTTGGACTTTATGATCTGCATATTTTACCTGAAAGTGGCTCGACTGAAAATGCCTTGTGAGGTTCAATGCAATAAATCTGGAACTCAAAGTCAATTGGGCAGCAGCAGGTCAGAGGGATGACATAGATCTTGCTATAAAATGCAAGAAGCAAAAACAAAACATAAAAATGAATGAGATGGATAAGCTGAGAGGCCCTTAACCTCTTCCTTATAAACACAAAAGGCTGAGAATTGAAAAACAGAAGTAACTCTGGAAATAGCACCCAAGGTAATGAGGATATTTTCTACTCTTCACTGCATTAGCTAATTATTTCCATTCTTTAAAATATTAATTGGAAGGCCTAGCATTTGCTATTGTAATCTGGTAATTACGATTATACATAGAATTATATATTTATTATAGAATGTGTACACAGTAGCTGGCACTCAAGATTCATGCAACACTGGCACAGGATGGGAATGATGGTTTATTTTATTTTAAAAGTCTTCATAAAATATTTAAATTATATCACATTTTAATTCCAGATAGAAAGCAAACAAAAGAGGAAACTGGGACTAATACTTTACAAAGAAATAAATGAAGTAAACTGGATTTTAGGTGACTTTTTAACTGCCACGGTAGAACTCAATTAAATATGTAAACATGGCTAGACATTGATTGCTTTGTATCCTCAAGTCACTAACTGTAGTACAGTACATCTATTAAGGCTTTTAAGTGCATTTTGTTTTTACCCTTAAAACACCCATGTCAATTCTTCAAAGTACACGGAAAATGACAAAGGGATTTTGCATTTTATAAAGCAACTGGCTGGCTCCAGGACTATGCAAATAACAAACCTGTTACTTATCATTGCTAGATGACAATGTGTAAATGTTTGTTAAGACTGAAAAGGGTCACCGCTTTACTTAAAGCATTAAAGTTCCTATACTTCCAAATGCAGTGCCTATCATATCTCCACTTTGTAAAATGGCTGTTTTCCTTTCAGGATTACCTTAGAATGCACTCTCAATACAAAATATTTTAGAGTCAATTCCTAACAGTCTCCAATATACTATTTGAGTTCGATAAGTGACATTGGTTCATTTTTTAATTTGTACATTTTGAATGCCTTTTAAAAGTCCCACATTGTCCCATTTGGTTGAATTATGTGTACACATTTTAAAAAATGAGTAGGAAAAATAAAACTATAATATGTACGTATTCACCCCTCACAATCAATGCATGCTGAAAGCACGTTCAGCAGCAGTTATAGCTGTGACTTGTTCTGATAGTTTTACCAACTTTGCACACTGGGATACTGCAGGCTGTGCCTGTAACTAATTTTTGCAAACATAAAGCGCAAAATGAAAAATTAATTTACTATATTACTTCCATTATGTGATTTACAATACTTTGCAAAATTGGAGTAAAGACATAACTGTACATGTAAAAAAATCATATATAACAAAATATAACATTCACTGCACTACAGTTTCTGACAAACCACACTTCCTGACTTTTCCCTAGAATTTATGGCTGTAAACCTTGTAAGCATGCAAATTTGTTAGTGACATGAACTTCACCAAAAACTTTATCACTGTTCAATATGTATCTCATGCTAATACTATAATTATTTCTCTGGAAAAGCATTATTCTTATTATAATAATGTCTTATTATTTCTTCAAATTAATGCTGGGGGATTTTATTTCTTATGCCTTCACTACTTAACACTACTTAACTCCATACTAGAAAAAAAAAAGTTTTATGCTGCCTTTGTTTTTTTTTTACTCATTTCAAAAACATAAAAGCTATATATTAATTATTAGAGACTGGTGCTCAAGAAAGGATCGAGTATAAGGACAAATTTAATATAACATGCCACAAATATTGAATTTCATACTGCTAATGATTCTAGTTGAAATGATCACAAAAGAGCATGAGGAATATCTACATTCAACATCAGACAACGTGTCCTGTGATATTCTACACACACAGACCCTATTTTTAGATGGAAATAACTTTTTTCCAACTGAAATAAATTAATGCAGTAAAAGACAAGGTTTATCTCATGTATATAAAATGAAAAGTTTATTATTAATTTGCATTTCTGGAATATATCTACAGTATGCTATTTCCACTGGCTATAAAATGGAAAGTGCCCGGCAAGTCTTTTGTAAGGGTGCTGCTGTTTATGCTGTCCTTTAGAAAACTGGCAACTAGCCATTCATGAAAATTTATTTTAATCCCCTTCACTTTTATATTGTGTTGTGCTGTGTATATATATATATTTAGAGCATTTTTCAGTGCTTTTCTTTTGTTCTACTTTTTTACCTCTTTATGTGTATTTCATGTGTGCTGTACTGTAAGTATGATGTAGTTAAGATAATAAGGGTGAGTAACATCTAGTTTTTCCGTCTTGAATATAACCCTGTACGTACAATGTGGATATGTGTATTGATAATATTACCCTATAAATTAGATCAAGACAGAGCCTTTTAGGGTCATTCCTACTCTACCTCTGAATTATTTTAAATACAGAACAAAGAATAAACACAACTCCAAGGTGAATGTTCATACTCTATAACTTGATATACAGCAACAGCAATGATGCTATTTATGCTAATAAACAGTATTATAAATAAGAGACATTGCCACGTGAAATTCCAGCCACATTTTAAGATTCACACTTAATTTTTAAAAAGTACATCTTGCCAAAAACAACCATTTACAACAGTACTGGGAATTCGGTGTGAACAATGGCTACTTTATCAGGTGGAACATGCTCTTGACTAGTCTGATTATGATTCTTTAGTCATGAAATTGGGCAATAAAATAATAGATAAGACTTTTAGTATCATCACTGTATAATAAACAGTACATGAAGGAAACAGATTATAGTTAACTACCATGGTATCTCCTCAAAAGAAGGAAGCACCCTGAGTTACCAGGGTATTTCCATGAATGGACTCTGTTTTATATCTCTGTCATGCTCTCTCTTGAATATCCGTCAGTGCTACCCATGAGTTTAATAGTACTATTAAAAATTAATCTTTATGACCTGCTGCTTTAAGATAATAAGGCCTGTGTGTTTAGTTCTGAAATATGTAATGTTTATTCTGATTATCTCTTTATAAACTTAGGTGGAAATGTCTACATCTTTTTTTAATTCAACCTTTAAATTCTACAGAATGTTCCTAGCTTACCTAAAGCAAATGAGTGCTTAAAATATTATATTGTATAGAAATACCTCTCCCAAAGACATGAATCAACTGAGCACAGCACAGAACCGTGATGCAAACACCGCAGCTCCAGATTTCATACTCGTACCTCTGGCCAAGTGGAGTGCTGGAGAGGCTGATGTGTGAAGGGAAGTGCAAATCATTGATCACTGGATAAGCATGGATAGGAACAAGGAGGTTGTCATCTCCCTGGAAACAATCACCACACTGCATTTGGGAGGGACTCATGAAGCCAATCATAATTCAAAGTGACATTAGAAAGACAACAAAATGCTGTTTTAAACAGAAAAAAAGAAGTAAACAGCACAATGTACATTGCAGATTGTAAAACCAATGCTGTTGTTCATTTTAAGCCTAATTTGTTTTATTTATAGTACATACACAATATTAAAGACAATCTTGAGCACTAAAAAGCTGTATGAATTTCTTGCAATGCTTCTGTTGACTTAAAGCTTTTTGCAATGTTGTTTGAGGCCTAAAATAAAAAATAGTTTTAAATAGATCTGCTCAGAAAACATAAAACGTACCCATAACAACAATACATTTAATTCTGAATTTACCCAGATGAATATGTACATTCATATACAGTGTTGGAGAAAGTGACTTTGAAAACGCGACTGTCACGCCCAGGCTGCAGGCGGCCCACAGACTGCGGTTACCACAGATAACTGCAGCCTTTTCACAAGCGATCACGCTCCAGGGGACCACGTCTCCATCAGGCAGCCAACCCTCCAGTCAAGCCACCAATTAATGACCATGTTAAAGGCTTGATTCACCACTAGACAGGTGCTCTGACATTGAGGTTACTGAGAGCTGTCTGGCGGTCAGCTCTGCTCTCCACATCCAGCCGCTCTGAAAGTGAAAGCCAGGACTATTCAGAGAAACCTGCCTGCCGGATCCTCCTGTCTCACTCTGTCACCTCTCACTCCATCACCCCTCACTCTGTCGCCGCCCACACCGTTTCCCCTCACTCCGTCACCCCTCACTCTGTCGCCCCCCTTTCCATCACCCCTCACTCTGTCACCCCCCCCCTCCGTCACCCCCCTCTCTGTCACCCCTCACTCTGTCACCCCCCCCCTCCGTCACCCCCCTCTCTGTCACCCCTCACTCTGTCACCCCCCCCCTCCGTCACCCCCCTCTCTGTCACCCCTCACTCTGTCACCCCCCCCTCCGTCACCCCTCACTCCGTCACCCCTCACTCCGTCACCCCTCACTCTGTCACCCCCCCCCTCCGTCACCCCTCACTCCGTCACCCCCCTCTCTGTCACCCCTCACTCTGTCACCCCTCACTCCGTCACCCCTCACTCCGTCACCCCCCTCTCTGTCACCCCTCACTCTGTCACCCCTCACTCCGTCACCCCCCTCTCTGTCACCCCTCACTCTGTCACCCCTCACTCCGTCACCCCTCACTCCGTCACCCCCCTCTCTGTCACCCCTCACTCCGTCACCCCTCACTCTGTCACCCCTCACTCCGTCACCCCCCACTCCGTCACCCCTCACTCCGTCACCCCCCTCTCTGTCACCCCCCTCTCTGTCACCCCCCTCTCTGTCACCCCTCACTCCGTCACCCCTCACTCCGTCACCCCTCACTCCGTCACCCCCCTCTCTGTCACCCCTCACTCTGTCACCCCTCACTCTGTCACCCCTCACTCTGTCACCCCTCACTCCGTAGCCCCCCTCTCTGTCACCCCTCACTCCGTCACCCCCCCTCTCTGTCACCCCTCACTCTGTCACCCCTCACTCTGTCACCCCCCCCCTCCGTCACCCCTCACTCTGTCACCCCTCACTCTGTCACCCCTCACTCTGTCACCCCCCCCCTCCGTCACCCCCCCCTCCGTAGCCCCTCACTCTGTCACCCCTCACTCCGTCGCCCCTCACTCCGTCACCCCTCACTCTGTCACCCCTCACTCCGTCGCCCCTCACTCCGTCACCCCTCACTCTGTCACCCCTCAATCCGTCACCCCCCACTCCGTAGCCCCCCTCTCTGTCACCCCTCACTCCGTCACCCCTCACTCTGTCACCCCCCTCTCTGTCACCCCCCCCTCCGTCACCCCCCTCTCTGTCACCCCTCACTCTGTCACCCCTCACTCTGTCACCCCCCTCTCTGTCACCCCTCACTCTGTCACCCCTCACTCCGTCACCCCCCTCTCTGTCACCCCCCTTTCCATCACCCCTCACTCTGTTGCCGCCCACACCGTTTCCCCTCACTACGTCACCCCCCACTCTGTCACCCCTCACTCCGTCACCCCTCACTCCGTCACCCCCCCCCCGTCACCCCCCACTCTGTCACCCCCCACTCTGTCACCCCCCACTCCGTAGCCCCCCTCTCTGTCACCCCCCCCCTCTGTCACCCCTCACTCTGTCGCCCCCCTCTCCGTCGCCCCTCACTCTGTCACCCCCCACTCTGTCACCCCCCTCTCCGTCGCCCCGTCGCTATGGAGAACTAGCCTGGAGCCCTGTGCAGGACACTGTGGTGTGACAGTAAGACACTACTTGTGCAAAGAATTACTTTTCGAAATTGCTTCTCGGGTGTAATTTATTACTTTATATAAAAGCTATCCACTTCACTATATAGTACATTGCAGTAACCGACTTTTGAAAAATTATTTTCACCCAATTTCTTATTATTTTTAAAAAGTAAACCCTTACACAAGTATCTTGGAAGTGTGATGGATTGCCTTGAAAGTCGCTTTTCCCAGCAATGTGCATATACACCAACTAAGACTTTCATCTGCATCTCCAATACACACTACGTGCTATACACAGACCATATCACCACATAATAACTCAGTAAACAAATTCCTACCTTGCAGTGAACTCGAATACAATCATAAAAGTAGCGCCACTCATCAGGGCAGAAATGGATGGTTACTGTATACGAGAGCCCAGGGACCAGCCGGTGCTACAAAACAGATACCTTCCATTTCATTAGAGTATAAATTAGAACACAGAAAAGGGGATCTGGAAAATCACAACGTGGACACCATACATTACCAATACAATTCAAAACTTGTTCTTTCATTTATTTTAATACTAGAAAAATGATCATCTTCTCTTTTCTAAAGGGCTTCCAAAGACTTTTGAAAAGTATATTGTGTGCTGAAAAAGTATTCAGACCCTTGCAGTTTTCACATTTTGTTGCTTTAAAGCTTGCACTCGTGACTATTTGAAGTAGCAAATAATTGCTACTGTATGTTTACAACTGACCTCACACATTCGAAGCATAAGGCAGAATAGTAAGTAGTAAGTAGATCATTAATATGAAAGAAAACGAAATTTAAAAGTAATCATGCCCTTTGGCTGTGGCAAATCTAAGTTAATTTAGGTGAACAAAATGACCTTAATTGGTAAAAAAGTCTCTATCTGTGTGCAATCATAGTGGTTTACATGATTTCAGAATATACACGTGTATCCCTGTAACGACCATCTGTCTGCCAGTGAATGTCACACAAAAATTCAACCATAGAGACCAAGGAACTTTCAAACTTTGAGTTTTTAAACTCAAGTTTTTAGGGATAAAGTTGTATAAAGGCACATATCAGTAGAAGAGTGTAAAATATTTCAGCCCTTACAGATACCACCATGAGGCTAAAGGCAACTTTAAAAGACTTACAGAGTTCAGGGGCTTAAACGGGAGAAAATGTCCACGAACCAACAATATCCCAGTCACTCAACAAAGGGATTTATACGGATCTAAAATCAAACACCTCAAATCCTGCATAGAGATTGCAACAAAGTAACAAAGTGTAACATCTGGCCAAACCCAACATAGTGCATCACTCAATCAATACCATCCCTGCTTCAGACATGGTGGTGGCAGAATTATGTTATACAGAAGTTCTGCTTCTCATCAGCAGGGACTGCAGTATGTATATGTAAATACTTATCTAATACATGAAAAATATAGAGTATAGGAAATACCATTAGATGTTTGGATGTTTACATACTATTGTATTTTGAATTTAACAATTTTAACATACACATAAAGATTTATATAAATTAAAGTTTATGTAATGGTGAAAATATAGAATGTTTTGTCAAACAAAACTGTACCTTTTTAGAATACGTGATCTGAAAGTACTTTGTCTGGGCTGGCAGGATATGAATGTTTATTACTTCTGATGAAATGTTGACAAATTTCTGTGAGAAAAGAGAAGCAAGTCATAATTCACTGTAATCTTGGTAAAAATGCAGCAAGTAGATAATCTAAAGGAAACTCTGTCACCTTCCTAAATTCAATGTTAGAGAGAGGTCATGCTACGAAGATTTTCAGCTTGTGTTGTTGTCAAGTTGCTCAA
Source organism: Lepisosteus platostomus (assembly GCF_059453375.1). Taxonomy (NCBI): domain Eukaryota; kingdom Metazoa; phylum Chordata; class Actinopteri; order Semionotiformes; family Lepisosteidae; genus Lepisosteus; species Lepisosteus platostomus. The sequence continues at coordinate 35,527,501 of NC_142624.1, forward strand.
TTAGAATGCACAAAAATTGTGTCCAGTTGTGCATATCGTATGGAATTACAGATTACAGATAGCAGACACACTGCAATGACATTAAAAATAAATCTACTGCTGCACCATCATTTATAAATTACAACTCACACTATATTATTTACAAAGAGATTAACTCTTGCGCTTTGTGAGTGGAGTATCTTTTGTTTGTTTTGACAACTGTAGGTACTGAGTGCAGCCTGTATTTATAGACTCAGAAACTGTCCAGGACATGCAAGTATTAAAAACAATCCAAAGTCACAGAATAGTATGTATTCTTTATATGTACCATGGATAAATATTGATATCCCAAAATTCCTAAATTCTCTGTGACAAACGTGGTTGCAGCTGTTTATATATAATTTCTGTATCCACTAATCATTAAATGTGGCTTTATAAAATCCCCCAAAATAATAACATTCCCACCATGTGATTTATACAGATTATACAGGACCTCTGTGAACCCAAAATGCAGATTAATTGAAGGTTTATTATTTATCAGTTCCTTTAATGTTTTTGTTGTTACCATCCCTGTTTGGGCTTGTATATATTAGCTACAATGAATGCATTTAAATCCCCAAAATCTAATAATAATGATGAAGATCCTGATGAAAACATTCAAAAGTGCTAATACATCATTTTTAAATCATAAGAGTGCCAGTTTGATTCTGCCATTTTAATCATTTTCTTATTATAATCTTTGTGTGTGTTCATTTTCTCCTTCTTTTGTAAAACATGACTTTATTACTTATCAGGCTGATCACCAACCCATATCCCACACAGCATATATGCAGTGAAATCATTCTTCTGAGGAAAAATGCAGATGGAAATCTCTCTGTGTTATTGAGCTGATGTTTCATGTCATCACTGTGAAGCAGTTTGGTTTAACTTACCACAGTCTGTTGGTAACTCTTTCCCAATTCAAAGCCACTAAAATGAATGACAGGAGGTTCAGCCTGAATGCCACTATTATTCTGTAGTTTGGCATAAATCTCTGAAATAGAGTGTAATATTCAACACATGAACAGAGGGAGGATTGTGACATTACTGCCTGTGTATTTTCACTATACAGCACTGTGAAGACAGATGCATTAAAGTTAAATAAAACAAAGATACTATCATTTTTACAGTCAGTAACCAAACAATATACACCACTATAATTACAATTTTAAATTAAGACAGTGACATGAAATACTAGATCACATGGAACTCTTCAGTTTCCCTGTAATAAACTGATGGGCTTAGATGTTTTGTGCACCTTCAGAAGACTCTGTGAAACTAGCACCTTCTACAAAACTGATTCAAGGTCCGTCTCGGAGGTAGTGCAAGTCAATTGCTCTCATAACATCTACTGCTTTCCCACACTGACGATTTCTTTCTATATTTAATCTAAAAAAGAAAGATCTCCTACTGGTTTCAAGGTGATTGGGTACATCAGCTCCCTTTCTGGTTTCCACTACAAGCTGACCCAGGGGCAGGGTGTTTCTTTTCTTGAAGCTCTTCTTAAAGGACTCAGACGCAGGAGGGACAACCTCCATCGCTGGAACCTTCTTCAGCCTTCCCGGTCCTTAGAAAGTTTCAAGCATTTGTGCTAAAATGAGTAAAATATTAATTAAGCAGATTTCGATTAAAAAAAAAGATTGCTCTTTGCAAGATTCTGTAATAATAATAATAATAATAATAATAATAATAATAATAAAAAACATTCAACAGCTGAAAATGCAACAATAAAGAATAAAATGTACTATTTTGAATTTAAATTACATTTGTACAGTCTTTTAAAACGCATGTTTAACACAAAACTCTGAGGAAAGAAAACTCTGTTTTCTTTGATCGATTTCAATTTCATCAGTATTGGAAACGTGGTATAAGAAAATATAACTTTGCACTTATTTTTTTATAATACAACCGTTTTTAGTACACGGACAACAAAAGGACAAAAAAACATCATCCAGGTTTACTTCCGTGTACATTTTAATTGTACACAACAGTGCTTTCATGAAAAGGAATTCAGTAGAATGTGAATCAGTTCTGAAGTCAAAGAATTCAAGGTTGGAAATAAGTTTGTTACTTCCTCATGTCCCATGTAGATTCTGATGCATGTTCTGAAGCTTACACAGCTTGGCTCTTTATCTACGTTTATATTGATTCTTGCCATTTATCTTTATATGCAAGGACACCATTGCAAAATCTACTCCAGCTACGTCCTGTACAGTGTACCACAATGAAAATCAATATGTGAAAATTCAAAGATAAGACGCTACTGAACGAGAGTTTTCGTGATGTCACAATAGATCATTTATTTCGTTGGGGGACGGGGGAGTTTTAATACTACAAAGCTTTTCAGTTCATTAAGTTTACCATCAGCAACGAAATTCACATGAAGTCACCACCTCATGTATAATAAATATCATCTAACATCTCGTTTATACGTTTTCGTGTAACTAGAATATTTTTTTCGTATAGATGCTTTATAAATGTCAAGTATGGAAGAAAAAGTTAATTTAAAATATAGCTACGTTACTCTCGGAGAGTTTAACAAAAAATCAGATGCCATTCACACGAATTCTGCATAACACTATCGTGTTACTTTAATAAAATAGGTATAATATATCAAATTATTATTTGCTAACCAGGCATAAATTGTTACAATAACGGTAGACTTAAGAAGATTACTGAATTACTTAAATGCATTCACAGAGAAATATCCCTTTACGTTTATCTCAGCTCCAGCCATATTGTGAATTTGATTTAGAAAGTTAAAAAACTTACAACATATTACAACGTAAGCTACAATTCGCACTTTACCATGAAACGACACATTTCCAAACGTTTTGCTCCGTTTTACTTATTTTTGTAAAAACAAAAGTCGCTGCTGTAACATTCACTATACGCTATATAAATGATTTGATGAAAATATTACCTCTTACGCACCAATAAATCCCCAACTCGTGAGCCAAACATTTCCATCACCATGGTGACCAAAGTCCTCTTCCGGGGCCGCGCGCGCAAGAGGTGGAGTTTTTCCAGGTTTGTGCACGTGGGAAGGGCGCGAGCGAGCCGTGCTGCTTTTCAGAATTACAAAGAATTGTTTGTGGTCATAATTGATTTGTGAACTGCTGCTTTGGTGACTAAGTTGAGTTAATGGATTTTGTTTTTCCAAGTTGGCCTAAACAATTACCTTCAGGTGCACATGGGTTTTGAAATCCAGTTTGGTTTAAGATCGATGTTAAAGCATCGTGATGAAGTAGATGTTGATAGTGAAGCCTGAGATTGATAAACTGGTTTCATCCAGGTACCGTAGAGTCTTGTGTACCTCCACATTTGCCTCTTTTACATATGCACACCCAAGTAAAAGAAATGGGTCTGATGGAGGATTGGAAGAAGTCAATGGAAAACTATTTCCAAACTAAAAACTATTACAGTTTTCCATTAGGGAAGGTATGGGGGTATAAACAAGACTACTGAACTCCCCCCTCGTACCACAAAGTTACTGTTGTTCGCTCGATAATATCACCTTTTAAAAAGGGTTTAGAAATCTACACATATTATATTGTTATACTATACGGATATTTATTTATATACTAAGGACTTTAAACCACAGTACAACCACACATTTCTGTCCAGTGGCCAGCGGCCTTCGTCATTGTCATCGGAGAACTGTGCCAAGGTTAGAGAATTGCACCTTCTAACTGCGAATTGATTTTTCATTTAGTAATACTTTCATGTCATTTTCATTTACCATCAACATGTTCCCTCTGAATTCCAAAGGGACTTTTTTTTACGCAATTCTTACTGTCGCTGGGTAAATATCGTTATCAGGGTTAGATTCAGATATTAAAAAAACGAAAACTTCTGACGATATATATTAACTACTATTACAATTACTATTTTTACTGACTTTTAAAGTATATTTCTTCGCACTAAGGCCCAGGTAAATGTTGGGAGTATCTTTACACTTACGTTACTTTTTAGAAAAGAATTTATCTAGTACCACCGCTATTTCCAAAACAAATGTAAAACATTCTCACAACCTCCAAAGGACCTGCCGTAGAACAATTCAAGGCGCTCAGAAACACGTTAATGTCTTTTTTGACAGATTAATCATAACCACCGTAGTTTCGTTGGCGTTCTGTGGTTTCCGTGGTCGCACATCCTAGCGTTAGGCGAGGCCATTACACGCAACAGTGAATGATTATCTAGATTTTGAGGCGCTTATGTTACAACTAAACTCTAGGAGGTACCAATGCTATGTGTTCCAGGTAGCGCTGTATATAATGTAGATAACTTTGTTCATAATGATTTGTGTAATCATAATCCTCATGGATTCTAAAGAGCAATACAATTAATGGTCAACTGGATTAACTGGATGGCACCCACACGGGTAATAAACCCCCCCACCCCACAGCATGGACGTTTAATAGGAGGATCGTGTACAACAGTAGGCGCTGTCTTTGTTCCACTCAAAACAAAACAATTGGAAAAACACGAAGAAACTAATGGACTTCGGCTCAACCTGCCGCGCTCGTGCCTGCGTCGGCGCGCGCGCGCGTGTGTGTGTGTGCTCGGGCTCGCGCTCGGAGCAGGGTTCGGACGCGAGGACTTTGCTCGCGGCGATAAGTTTCCACCCCGGAGCTGTGATTTAGTAATCACCCTGTCACCCGCGGCGTGAACTTGGGCTCCGGCAAAGCGTGCGCCGAGCCGCTCCGTGTGGCAGCGCATCGCGTCTCCTGAAGACCCCCGCAGTCACAGCCCTCTATTCTCGTGCTCCAAGAGTTTGGATGTTTGTCTGGGGAGAAAAATGGACCCAATCTGATCAGATATGCTTTCTAAACGCATTATAATACGAGATTAAAAAAGAAAACAAGCACCCGCATGTGCTGTGGGATATTTGGGACCCATCAGCAGGTGAATGGAGCGTGGAGACCTATGGATGGAATAAAACACAGTTTGCAATATTTAAGATAACTTTCACAATGCGGGAACTTTTCTTTCTCGTTTTACTACAGATCTGCGGCCAGGTAAGCGATCTTTTACCATAAGAGATTCGTATTTTTTCGGCCGTGAAGAAGAACGTAAATGACTAATATGTGATAGACTAGTAAGCGGTTCGTTATTATTTAATTAGTGAATATGGGATTTTAATTCAAATCCTTAAAATGTTTGAATTGTTGAAAATATATTGTCGTATACGGAGCACTTTTGAATAAATTGCATAGCTCATGGATATGCATTTGATCAAATCAGTTGTGTAATGGCATATTCTTGAATATCGGCTATTCCGTGTACAGTATATATACCGTATCAGTTAATGAGTACCATATTTCTACAGTAAATGCTGGCATATATCATGACATTGTATATGCCCAGTAAAGTTTGCAACATAGCACTAAGAGTTAATGATTTATAAATAAGCTATTTCAATTTAATACGGTTTGTAAAGAGATAAAAATAACTTCCCGAGGTGTTGATGTTTGAAGGTCGAGGCTGTTCCCCCGGAATGTGATGCGCACTTGATTCTCCTGAAGGAAGAGGAGAGCTGCTACGATTTACTTCATCGGCTGAGACAGAATCTATCAGATGTCGGGTCCAATCGGACAGGTACTGTTAAAAGACAAGGACAGGAAAGAAAAAAAAAACAAACCCGAGAAAATACCAGGAGGTTATTTAGCAAGCGCGATCCAAGTGTGCTCAAAATAGTTCCTCAAAGACAACCAGGTCGATCAAAGGCTGTGAACTCGGGTCCGATAACGGGTGATATTCACGGTTCTATCGGACTGAAGACCGGAAAATTATTTTCCTGTTCACATCAGAATGGCCCAAAGGATTTTCAATTATTTAACGCGTGTTATCGATTCTTAATCAGTAACTTTCACTTCAGTTTTCAGCGATGGATGCTCATCTCTGCTACCTCAGTTCAGACAAGGGTATCCAGTGTGCCTATAGGTCAATGCAACTTAAGCTCATTTAGCTTAATGAGCTAAGTTAGCTGGTTACTGGCTTATTTATCCCAGTGAAACAGCTGCCCCAGCTCTTTGGGTGCTGCTGCGTTGAAGAGCCCTGGAGGTCTTTTGAAACGGGACGGGACCACCTTGGTCTTGGTCTGCTGTCGATCTGCTCGATTCTGACCGACACTCCCAGGAGCGAGTCTCCCATTCTCGCGCTCTGTAGTGTTGTGAACCCGGGACTTTTCTGCACGTTGCCAAAAGTGTCTGTTTTCATGTACACCGTGACATTTGTTTCAGTGGGGTCCAGAAAGATCCGAATGAAAAAGAGAAAGACTGATCGAAGTAACCAGCGCGTGCACTGGGAAGAAGGGCATATATTCACAAGTCCTTCCACTGCCCAGTGCTTTTCAGTGCAGTGTGCTCTACGACACCGGTCTTTTCTCATCAGCAGGCCTGTGAGGGGTTTGGTCTGAATCACACTCCCCTTCGAGGCCACACACTCACCTGGTCGCAAGGCTCTCTGGTCACTGTGAAAGGTGTTCAGTATCGACAGCATAACACCTCAAACCACTTCCCCCCCTCTTCTGATCTCTCTGGACTCAGAGTTATTGAGGACATTTCACGCAAATCTGGTTAACTTGACCCAGATGTGTTGAGGTACATTTTGTACACTAACTTAGAAACGATTCTGCCTTTTGCACATCAGCTACCTGATTGACACCTGTCTGATAATCCTGGTATTCATCAGCTCAGCGCCAAAACTGAAAATCTTTGTAAGGCTTTCAGACTTTGGCCTTTTACCAGATGTGAGGCTTGAAATCATTTTATTTTATTTACCTAAAATTTAGCAGGATTTAGAATTCAAGAAACACCTTGCTGTTGTAGTAGTTATTTCTACAAGGATGATACACTAGCACCATCCAGTGGTGTTACACCTAAAACCTCACTGTGAAGTTTCCCACATTTCAGAAAACAGGCTGCTCCCTATATTTCTGCCTAAAGTAGGGAAATCAGCTGCGATGGCAAACAGACAGTGACAGCTGGAATGATTTAGTACTTGCCTGTATAAGCTGTTGTATTTACACTGTCCTTGTAACTATGTACTTTCCAGATGCTTGTGTTACCTGAAGGCCATTAATATTATCAGCCCTGTTAGCACTGTAGTATGGGGAGGTCCATTGTTTGTTGTGAGCTAATTGCATTGTGTTCGTAATTTAAACTATACTATAACATAATATAATGTATTATAATAAAGAACAGGAAAAAACGCATGAACGCACTGTAAAGGAGCTAAAGAACAAGCTGCTGTTATTCTAACAGTTTCGAATGCCCAGAACGGTTTGTTGTTTAAGATGGCTGTGTTTTCCATTGAGTCTGTGAAGGGATGTGGGACTCCCAGGGGTGCTGGTATCCTGCTGTTGCCGGGGAGACTGTGGCTGTTTCCTGTCCTGAGCTGCTCATCACCCTGACCGGGGTCACAGGTAAATGATGGGCCGAGCTTGGTCGTTTCGATTGGTGCAGGTCAGACCAGGTGTGGGCCCCCTGGACTTCCAGTGCTCGATCCTGCAGGATTAGGAGGCACTTTCCAGTTAACACCTGATTACGACTTGGAACACACAGCTGACGGGGGTGCTTAATTGGTTCAATTAACTCATTAAGGTCCAAGGTGGCGTGAAAAAACACAAAAAAACTCTTAAGACCTCCGGACCAGAGTAGCCAACATGAGAGTTATCGCAAATAAAGCATAAATCTTTTGTTCTTTATTTTTCTCAAATGTGAAATCGCCAGCGTCTATGTTTTTATGGTCATTTGCTTTTTTTCTGTCTGTGCTCTGACCGAACCCCTTTGCTCGAGCCCTTCTCAAGATTGTGTTGTGTCTCCTCTCTTTCCTTCTTCCCACCTCCAAACTGTTTCCCTCGCGTGTCCATTTTTAGTCCCCACGAGTCACTTCTTTCTCAATCCTCGAAGCATTCTGTCTTTTTGAATTGGGATTGTTCTCTGCAATCCTTTTATACTGTGGGTATGATGTGCTGTTTTTTTTATTCTAAAACCATCTGAAGTCCAAAAGCTTGTGCCAACAGAACAAGTTTTCTATTCTGCTGTGCAACGTTATTCTACAATGGCTTCAGTGAGTATTTGTGAAGGCAGTGCCCATGCGCTACACAGCTCATTTTGGTGTTATTAAACTACTGCCATTACTTCATCGATTTCCACTCCCCTTATCTGACGTCTTCTTGATTTTCCATTTGGTTCTTTAAGTTCACAGCGCCCACCTGGTTTACAAATATGCATTTCGACCCTTCATTGACTCCAGCTTTTGGTCTGACTCTCACGCGCTCCCACCAGCTCAGAATCTTGAGTAGAAAGATCCGATACGAGGGACGGAGGATGAAAGGATGTGTTTTCAGACACTCAGATTTAATTGGAGAGGGTATGTCCCCGATTTTCGGGGTGCTGCCTGTCAAAGGGTAGCGGATCATTAGTGTTGCCTTGTTGTGTTACAGGATGGGTTTATAGGAACTGCACCTCGGAAGGCTGGTCACATTCCTTTCCGGAACATCACGTCGCCTGTGGATACGATAGCAACGTCTCTGGAATTACTACCGAAGTACGTGGAGAGTCTAGCTGTGTTGTCGCTTCCCGGTGTTGTTTCTCGTTTGCGTCAGCATGTGCTGTGGGTGGCTCCTGCCTGAGCAGCCGAGATGAGGACGGTGCGAGCAGGATCCCTTTTGTTTTGTGAGGAGCAGGAATCCCGGTTTCAGGGATACAAGCTGGTGGGAAGAGCCTTCCGCAAGAGCCAGAGGAAGCGCGTATTAGCCAGGGTGTGAAAATCGCCCAGCGCCCAGCTGGTTTACAAAAAACCATCTCGTCCCCTTGTGGATCCCAGCCACTGGAGTCAGTGTCCCTCTCGGAGCTCAGAGTCTGGTATAGAAAGGCAGAAGGTACAGTGAGGAGGAGGTGTGGAGCGCTAGACTCCTCTTGAATCGGATCTGGACCGATTCCAGCTCTTCAGCGGTGGAACGAGAGGACTGATGGGGCCCATGTGGGAGCTCAAATGTACTTCCTGAGTATTCGAACTCAGCTGAGAAGTGAGGATAGTTCAGGAGCCTCTGATTCACAAAGGGTTTCGAGGGATAAAGAGCGCTGTGGCACTTTAGACTTGAGCTGCCCATATTGGCAGCGCCTGAAGACTCGGGCGCTGATCGTGTTGTGTTTGAGAGCTATAGCAGAATGTTCTGAACACTTAGATGGTACTTTACACCTAATCCTCTATAACAGTGAAATAATGAACAGATTGGTCACAAGAGCCCCGTTTATAAAGACAGTATGCATTTACTACTGTATATATGGTGTAACTACCTGTATCCGTTTTATCCAGAAATTCCTAAAAGCTCAGGAGGCCAATAAAAAAAAAAAGAGAAAATAACAATGCACTTTTTGAGTTTCAAGTTTAGTAAACACTGGTATGTCTGAATGGCCGGGCTATGAAAATACTGTAGGTTAAGGTGTCATCATGCAGCTGAAGATCTTGTTCTTTCTCTGCAGACAGGACATTACTTCAAGTATATGAAGATCATGTACTCTGTGGGCTACGGCTTATCTCTTGTCTCCCTGATCATAGCAATTGGCATCCTCTGTTTTTTTAGGTAAGAAACCTTTCTTTTTTAAAACTACTCCAGTACCATGCAGTAAAATGAGCTGTGTATTTCTGTACGTATAGCTGGCCCTGTCATGCTGTTCTCCAAGAAGAACAGCTACACACTGAATACTGGTGTTGAAAAGACCTTTGTGGAGTTCTGTTTAGCACTGCTGCCTCAGAATGCTCTAGTCCCAGGTTCAGCTCTGGGCTCCGCTGGCTTTGGTTAAACACATTTGCTTAAAATGTCTTTTCATTTTAAATAACATTTTGTCAGGTGGATATTAAGGGAGATGATTCCCTGCTCAAGTTGAGTCCCGTACTCTAAAGGTTTGATGCTTCCCAAGCTCGTGTAAAAGACTGACTGCCTTGCAATTGCGGGAGCAGGCTGAGGAGTTGAGTGTAGAAAATGCAGAACATTTTTCTCTGGTTATTTAAGGATACTTCTCTGTGCCTTTGTTTTAGGAAACTCCACTGCACACGGAATTACATCCACATCCAGCTCTTCACGTCCTTCATTCTCCGTGCCTTGTCGGTCTTTGTCCGGGATGCTGTTCTCTTTTCTAATAATGACATTTATCATTGCAACGTCTACCCGGTAACTATAATTTGCTTGGGAACTGTGGCATTGAGCCAGTGTAGGGACAGTACATTGCCTTATTTACTTTGATAGTCCCAGATGGGAAATATGCTTTGCAGGCAGGTAAAAGACACAGCACAATACGCAGTGCATGTAACACAATGTGAACCCATTAAAAATAAGAGACATACATGTACGATGAGAAAAAAAATATATACATAAAGTAAAATATGCAATCAGTTGTCCACATTACAACCGAGGTTAATAGCCAGGGGAATCAAAGATAACTTAGTCCTATTTCATCTGAATCTAGGCAGTCTAAATCAACGCCCAGAGTGAAGAGGTTCAGATTCACTGTGCAGAGGGTGGTCATGACAGTCCATGAGTCTGCTGGCCTTCTGCGCTGTTTGTCTGCACCTGTTGTCACCTGTGGCCCTGGTGCTGTTGCTTCCCTTAGGTCGGGTGCAAGATGGTGATGGTCTTCTGCCACTACTGCATCATGGCCAACTACAGCTGGCTGCTGGTCGAGGGCCTGTACCTCCACACCCTGTTGAACGTGTCGTTCTTCTCGGAGAGGAAGTTTTTCTGGTGCTATCTAGGTCTCGGCTGGGGTACGTTCCTTTTTCTTCGTTCGATTTTTTTGTTAGTTTTTTTGAACGCGTCCACAACAAACGGGGCGAGGCGCCGGGGGCGTCGGCCGCTGGAGCAGGCGCGATGGCGCTGGTTGCGAACCCGCGGCGCGCCTGGCCCAGGGCGAACAGTGGCTGGGTGTGAAGAGCCTGTATGGGTTTGGACTAACCCACGCCCAGTGGCTGCCTCGAAGATGACACTCACCGTGTTAATCGAGTCAGCCACTGTTTGCTCGCATTTTGGGAACAGTTTGTTTGAGGAGAAGAATGAGCACGTTATTTACCTGTATCCGAGTAAATTAACAAACCTTGCACTGAATCTTAATTTTCTTTTCTTCTTTTTCAGGTTCACCAATGTTTTTTACGATAGCCTGGTCTGTTGCCAAGATGCTATATGAAGATATAGGGTACAGTATGGTCAAAGTCTTTCCAGTCTTTCTGTGATGTACGGTTACCAGTATGTCTTGGAATTATGCCTGCTAGGATACGGAACTGTGTGCTGTGTCAAATTGTTCCTCTTTGTTTTTGCTGTATCCTTCGCTGCAGTAACGCTCTCTTTCTTTCTGCATGTGAAGGTGCTGGAACAGCAGCCATAACACCACCATCCGATGGGTCATTAGGGGCCCTGTCATTACATCCATATTGGTAAGCCCAAACTATTTAACTATTTAAGATTGTGACAAGTGAAAGTGGTGCAAACGATAATCTGACAGAACTGTGGACGGCGAGCCCCAGGTATTCATATCGATGCAGAACTGGTGCCATTGTAGCTGTTTTTTCACAGCCGTGTGGACACGTCAGTACTGTGCGTGGTTTCTGACGTTTGCCTTTGAAGTAGAGCTGGAACACTGGGTTCCTTTTTGTTTTTCAGCGTAGAATTCAAACGTTCTTTGTTCCTCATTAGGTGTGTCATATACATGTGCAGTTTTACCAAAATCTAAAGCCAGGTATAGGTGTTTGGGTGGTGCTCAATAATAAGATTGGTCTTTTTTTTTTCCAGATCAACTTTCTGTTTTTTATTAGTATTTTAAGAATACTAATGCTCAAACTGAAGACTCCAAATGTCGGGGGAAATGATTTAAATCAGTACAAGTGAGTTCATCAAACTTTCTCTATAGAATTATTTGGTTGCAACAGTCCATACTTAAACTTTCTTCTTTAATAATGGTTGATGTTTGTTATGGTTCTAAATTTTATGGGCAAAAATCCTGAATACATTTTGTCAGAACGTATGTTTGCAACAGATTCTTTTCTGTGTAGATTTTACACTAATGAGTTAAAAAAAGTGTCAACATGACAAAATGGCTCAGGATCATCATCAAACCGATGTTTTTGGCACTTATCCTTTTTGTAGAAAAGAAGACCTTTAACAAAAGGAAAATCTGTTATTTTGGTTTGTTCAGATTTCAAGTTTCTGTCTTGATCAGCCAAACCCTAACCCTAACCCAAACACCCAGCCCACTGGTTATGATTCTCTTTCTGACAAGTCTTTGTGATCTGACAGCTTCTTCCTTCAGATGATTAAAACAACCAGGAAACTGCTAAAAGATAAACAGCCAAGAGCTAAAACATCATTCTCTGTGTCAGATATGTCGCGCTGACCCCCAGAGCACCCATGCAGACTCTGATCTGAGATTATTCCAGCTTTGTGTGTTGTATAATAATTGCAGTGCAAGATGATCTGAAACCTGGAAGCTCTCCTAGTGGAACAATGAGATTCCACCACACCTGTTGTCAGATCGTGCGCTGTTTTCACCAAGTGAGCCAGCCCAGCAGACCATACGGAGCCACAAGTCCAAGGAAGTCAAGGCTCAGCTCAGACTCTTCCTGCCCCATGCCCAGAATGCTTTTCTCTGCAGTGGTTCATTGTCTACAGCTGTCTCCAGCCCAGAGGGTAATCAGAGATTTGGAGGCTCTAAGACGGCAACATGCAGAAGAACTAAGGTCCATCAATATGAAGACTTGAGATTGAAAAACCTAGGAGAAAAGTGAGGTGTTGGACAGTTTTGACTGGCTCATTGATAGTTCCTTACTGGAGATCCTTGCAGCTTCCTTTGTATTGCATATTCCATTCATCCATTTGCTGACTGCTTTTCCAAATCAGACTTGCGGGGGGTGGGGGGGGCCCTAGACGAGACTCCAGTCCAACACAGGGCACTTACAGACTCATACACACACTCAGACCCATGACCAGTTTTCCCAGAAGTCAATTAACATACTGTACCACTATGTGTTTGGACCGTGGGAGGAAATTAGAGCACCCAGAGAAAACCCTCACAAACACGGGGAGAATATACAAACTCCACAGAGACAGAACCCCAGATCTGGAATCAAGACCCGGATGCCAGCCCCGCAAGACAGCAATGCTACCTTCCATGCCCTCGTGCCTCCCATACATGCATAGAAGATTACATGGGCTGACGTGCTGGTTTATTTAACTAGACATCTCTCGGAAGTGAGGGGTTAGTGGCTGTGCTACGGGTTTCTGGTTCATTATGTTTGCAAACTCTCTGTAAAAACCACCGGCTGCGTTTGTCCTCTAACGAGGTGGCTGATCTCCTGGTAAAGGGTCAGGTGTTAAAGCTGAAGAAATAAAAGTGAACGAAAAAGACGGATAAGATACGAAAGGGTGTCTGTTTGTGTGAGAGTTGCCACATTTTCCCAGGCAGTGAGAACATACTGACATGACTATGTTTGTATTTCAGGAGGCTGGCAAAATCTACTCTTTTGTTAATTCCTCTGTTTGGCGCGTACTACATCTTATTCACGTTTTTCCCTGACAACCTCAGCATTTTATCTACAAACATACGGTTGACCTTTGAACTTGCACTGGCATCAACTCAGGTAACTCAGGTTTTTAAGCTTTTATTTCTAAATTATTTTGTAAATATTTTTTTTGAAAAATACCAAATGTGTTCAATGTACTTTGTTGCCAATGCAAAAAAAAGAGAAAGGCTCTTTTGCGATTTTAAGGTATTCTAATTTTAGGAATAATTATGGTTTGGAGGAGAGTAGCACAGAGGATCACTGACAGGGAATGCAACAATTTATTTTCAAATATTCTATCCAGGGCCATTGTAGGGGAATCTAATCATGGGTCTTTTGGGGAAAAAAACTAAAATCTTTTGTCAGAACAACACAAACACCTTCAGATGTGAGGTTGGGGGTGACGCTGCTTGGTGTAGGGTGAGCCGTCCCATCAGCCATTAGTTTGACGGACCCTCAAGAGGGGGTCCTCCAACTCCAGCCAGCCGCCCGGAAAACCCCACCTGAAAGAGGGACCCCCAAACTGCTTTAGCCCCCTTTTCACACCACCGCCCACCTCGGTCAACAAAATCACAGGGCCGCTTAGAGAAGCCTGAACTCCTTCTCAAGCCAGTGTGTTTTTTTCTGTTGGGCTCCTGCAGTTCTCGCGTACAGTATGTGGACTGATGAACCTTGATGAGATGTCTTTTTCAACGTTGTTCTGGATGGAACAGTTGCCACGACAGATAATTACCTAGTGTGAAAGAACAGCAGAGTACTATCTCAGTTTCCACACAATATGCAGTATGCAGTGCTGTACATTGAACAGGGGACAGAATAGCGCAAACTGATCAGACGAACTACAGTATTCTAATAGGTCTGTTTCTCTGCAGTGAGAGGCTTTAAACCTTTTTTTAAAATACTGATTAGCTGAATGCATTTTTAATGAATCTGTCTGTTAAACATCAATGCTAGATTTAATATTCATTGCATCTAATGTTTTTATAAAACATAATCATAAATGTCCAAGAAAAAAAAATGCCTTTCTGAACATTTAAAATCTAAGAAACAAGTAAAGGTTTATTCCATGCTGAAAGGAAAAGGAAAGAGACACAACGTTTCGGCTTCTTCACACCCGCAGAGGGCTTTACATACCTGAAGCCGAAATGTCTTTTTTTCTTTTCCTTTTAGCGTGGAATAAATCTTTACCTGTTGCTTTGCTATGCATGCTGAGACTGCCACCAGCTCAAACTATTTATGATAAATGTGATCCATTTCCTCATTAAAAAAACTTCTTTTCCAGGGGTTTGTGGTTGCAGTTCTCTACTGCTTCCTTAATGGGGAGGTAAGTTCAGTTTTTCCCTATATTTTTCGTACTTAAACCACGGATCCTTTGGAAATTGAACATATTCATCAATATAGATTTGTAATAACCCAGATGACGTGTTCCACTAGCAGACACTAATGTAGAGTCCCAATTTTTATATTGACAAGAACACTCATTTTTGTTCCTTTTGTACCTATCAAAAATATTTTGAATTTTTCCGATAGTATTGAAAATAGAGACCTAGCATTTCAATTGGTTATGCACAATAGCGTTTATTTGTCATTTGTGTTTAGTGAAAAGTGTTTCTTCGCTTGCAGAATCCGAGTGATTCCCTGTGAAGCAGAATTTAGCCTGTCTGTGTGGAATGACTGAGTGTGGATTCAGCACAAGACGTGAAGCACAATGCCTTGGCTAGCTAGCAAGCAGTACAGGCTGCTCTTCTTCCATTTGCCCAAACAAAAACTGCTGACGAAGTTTAATTTATGTTGGTTTAACTTCATAATTGTCAAAAACAATTTCCCAGTGTGAGACCTGGAAAGTGATTAATTCGTAATCACCTATTTCAGTAATTACATGTTGTGTTCCTTGTTTGTGACTCCTGCTGGGGAGGTGGGAGTGTGTATTTAGAAGATACTTCCCGGCACAAAGGCTTTTCTCCCGTTCATTCATCAAAGGTGTCAACACGTCAGCGTGGGAATCTGTTGTTGCGTTTTCTGCAGGATTCCACTCTTAGTCTTAATCACTCTCCTGCTTAGTAAATTGGCTGTAAAAGCTGGATTGTTATTCATCATTGTTCTGCACAAAAGCGTTTCAGGATTCATTAAGCCTTGAAAAGGCATGTCAGAGTGGGTAATGAGCTCTTTTTTGCAGAAAATTGTGCTTTTTCCAAAGCAATCAGTCTAACTGGCCCACAAAAGTGATTCAGCGGTGGTAAACAAATACAGACACATTAAGCATTTCTGTGCCATGCAAACCAGGGGTTTCTCCCCTATGCACAGTACCAGCAGCAGACTGCACGCCTCGAAGTTGTGTTTCTGTCATAAAACCTTTGGCAAAACTCACATAAAACATTGCGTGCTTCATTTTTGTTTTATTGCCTTGGATGTGGCTTTATATTATTGTAATGTGCTGTAACACTTGTGTTTCTCCCCCACTCCCCCACTAGATAAAGAAACCAGATAAAGAAAATGGTTTAGACAAAATATGACGATTTATCTGTACAGTCCTGTTTCATTATAGTAGTTTTTGTTAAAGCAATGAAAATAGTCCATAAAGAGGGTCTTCCCATAACCTCCCATCATACTGCCACTGGCAGGGGGGGATATAACCCTTCAGCTGAACAGGGCCTCACCAGGCCGATCTTATTAGCACAGCAGACAGTGAAAATCTGTGTCTGTTCTCTATCAAGTCTCTATCTAGGATCTACACTGAGGAAGATGGATTGTTTTTGACAAAGAGTGTTTTTATCTTGGCTGACAGTCTTATCCAGAGTGTTGCAGATTTGCACCTGTTTTCCTGCAGCGAACTGAATGAAGTACCTCGCTGAACAGCATTCGAACCCCCAGCTTTCCTGTTCTGTGTGGGTCTAGAGCCCTGACCACCTCCCCTCTCTTGCATCTGTTTCATCTTCTGTCCACACGAAACCTTCAGCGTTGGCGTTCGTGCGCTGCAGTCCTGAAACACCCTGCAATGGAAATGCAGTGAAACCTGCAGGGTGCTGCTCAGCCGCCGGCTGCAGTGGACACCCGGCAGTGTTTTAAAGGTGCCTTTGCCTGTCTCGCTGCTGCCCCAGGTGCAGTACGAGATCCAGAGGAAGAGGAGGAGGAGGAAGACCCTGCGGCAGTGCCTGCGGGACGAGCCCAGGCCCAATCACAGCTCCATCAGCCACAGCGGGGCGGCGCCGACGCAGGTGTCGCTGCTGACCCGGGAGCAGAGGAACCCCAGCCACTGCGAGTCCAGCCTGGCCTGAGCCTGGCAGACGGGCAGGAGCCCAGCAGGGGGCGCTGGCGGTCGGTGTGGACGACGCCGTGACACCGGTGCACCAAGCTCTGTTTGAAAAGAGCCGGCAGTGACTGTGACTTCAAGCAGCTCGGTGAGCTTCATTAAAGACTGCAAAGAGCAATACGTCTGCAATACGTGGAACTATATCAGTTCAGCTGAAGGAAATATATCAGTTTTAAGAAACCAAACATCATTTCTTTGAGAGGGTCGGTGGCAAAGCTGTGCAGATGACTTTGCAAGAGAGGCAGGTTAAAAAACTTACAGTAATAGAAGCAGTTGTGAATCCAGAATATAGTCACTTTGTTCTAATCTTGCAGAGCATGCCAATGGTTCTCTAGGGCACTAGCACCATGCCTGTCTTGGACAGTCTGAACTGAGCTGCATGCTCGTGCAGATATTACTGTCAATTGGAGAGTTTGCAGCCGTATTCGTAACCACGCACTGTAAACGTTCGCTTTGCAACTTGGATAATACTTCTTCGGTACCCACCAGCCTAATTCTCAAAAGCTGACGAGTGCACCAAACCATAAGAGGGTTAATCATAACACAGGGGAATTTCACATCCGCTGCACTGCAAATTGGGTACGAACCTCGCTTTCAATGTTTGAACAGGGGAAGGTTTAATTTCGGATGGGAATAGCAGCTGATTTGATTCCAGCAGCCTTCAGTGTTTGATGATGTATTAGAGAAGCCCTGAAAACTGTACGGAGGCTGGACACTGTCAGAGGTCACTGTGAGGCTGTTGTGGTGAAGATCTTGCCAGGCCTCTGTGCGTGTTCAGGTTAGCAGGCTCCTGAGCTGAGCTCTTACCTCGCAGATGACCGAATGGAAGGCATGCAAACAATGGAGACAGAGCCAGATGTTTCTGTCGCAGTTAATTAAATCAATATATTAATTCAATGTTTATTTTTAAGTTGCAGATCAATAATGTGTAGTGTTTCTTCGGTCTTTCGTTTCCTTTTGCACACTGATGTTGCATTTCAGGTGTGAACGGCCACAATTTTACCTGTGTGATAATCGTACAAGTAGGAAAATCTTTGCAGTGGATGTCTTCAACCAGCTTTCAAGACGCTGTAAATGCTTTTCAGTTTATTGAAAGGTGCAGATCTTCTAAATGTAAAATTTCAGCGTCTACTAAATCATCAGTGGTGAGAGACGTTTTCTGCTTATTATGTAAGTTGCTAAAAACTGAGGTGTTTGCGCAGCTGATGATAACTGAACTAAGAAATGGAGCTTACAGACTCTGCTAGCACCGTTACCGAAGAGATATGTGCACTTCAAATTGAAGTCCAGGTGATAATGCTGTAAATGCATCCTTTCTCACTAAATTAAATTCCTGTTCTTTATTGTACTACCTGCCTTGTAAATATTTATTGGTCTGTTTCATGATAGCTAGTCTTTGGTGTAGTAACGATCTGACACGCCCACAGGTGAAAGCAATCAGCTCTTGTCCTTTGAGGTGGTGGGAGGTGGAGCTACGAAGGACTTAAAAAAAAAACTTTAAAAAAAGCTGCTCAAAGATTCAGACTCAGAGAGGAATGGGTTTTTTTGTTTGTTTTGTGGAGATACTCTCTGTGTCATCCCTGACAAATGTGGAAAAAGTGTGAATAATTTTAAAAGCCAAAAAAAAATATTGAAAGGGATCAAGGAACAAAAAAGTCCTGTTTGTCCAGTTTTTCCAAAACTCGCACTCAGCTTGTGGATGCTAATAAAAACGTTCATTGCTTTGTCATATCCGTGTTTAGTCTTCCATTATGGAACCGATTTAGGTGATAAAGTTGTTTATGATCTTTTATAGGACTTGGGGAAAAGCTTTAAAAACAGAACACTGTCTATTAGGCACTCTGCTAAGTGTTATTCCCTGTTGCAGCGTCACTTTTTAATACCGTGTGGACCATTAAGGAAGGCATAAACAAGATCATGACCGCAGCCCCACCAAGGACAGGGAGATGGAAATCAACCTTTGAAAAGATGATAAAAGCAAGCAAGAGATGTGCATTGGGCGAATCCTGCACTGGGGAAAATATAACAACTGTGCACATCATAAACCCACTTTATGAAGAAAAATAAAATACTAAATGAGAAAATAAAAAACCTAAAAATAGATTGAATACATAAGCCTGTAAGACTGTTGATATGAGCATATAAAAAAGGTTACAAAGGTTACAAATGAGAGGACAACGTTTGGCCCAACTAACTTGTTTTTTTGCTGGTAGCTCGTACAACACTGTGTTCTCTCAAAAAACCTGTTTGAAATGCACTTACGCGCTGTCTCCACTTGTGTGCTGTGGTGAAGTCTGATGGGTTGACTCTGTCAAAGTCCTGGAGGATTTTAAATATTGAATCAGGTCTTTTTGTGGGTAACTCTATTTGAGACTAAAAGGTTTTAGCCTTTCAGAACAGAACCTTATTTTGCTATATGGTGACAAATATTCTAAGTGAGGCCTAACTACTACAATTATTTGAAATACTATACTGTTGACTCTGTATCCACTTAAAGTCTAGATGAAGATAGTGTCACTTAGCTTCTTCAAGTTAAGGATTTTCCATTTATCATGTTTTTTCCTACCTGCAGCATGTGTAATAGTCAGCTTTTGTTTACATTAAATGACAGGTGTTTGCCCAGTCCTTCATTTTAATGTCTCAAGTGTTTTTTTTCCATCTGCTGCTTCTACAGCATTTGATAAAGCCCTGTCTTATCATCTGTAAACTCAGCTTGTTCAATCACTATACCAAAATCTAGATCATGAATATGAATTAGGAAGAGCAGTGGCCCTAATTTAGATCCTTGTGTTACTCCACTAATTGCATCACCCCATATTAAATTCTCACCACTTATCTGTTTCCTACCCATTGACCATCTTACAATCCAAATCTTACTTTTATGGCAATTACTGTGCTTCAGACAGAATATCTTTAAAATCTTGCTTATTGCCTCCTGATTCCATTTCTGTTAATTCCTATTCTCTCTCTCTTAAAGTTAGAATATTTAGGTATTTTAGCACTGACTTGAGCTCCTGCTAAAAGGGTTTTATTGATGGTCTACAGTACGTGTACTATTGCCAGTTTCTTCATGTAGAATTGGCAGACTTCCATTTATTATCTCTGGTTATTATCTCTGCTTTAGTGTTCTGTTGTAATTAAAAAAAACTGTAATGATTTACTCGAGATTCCATTGATGTACTTAAAGGCAAAACATGTTTTCATCCCTCCATTTTGATGTTTGGAAAGCCTAGGTCAGTGCAGGCATCACTACCTGTACGCTTTCTGACTTTCTGAGTGAAGAAACTGTCTTAACCCAAGTCAACTATTTCAGTTTCACATCTCTGATGGTTGTTCCAGATGTTTTGAAGAAAATTAAATTCTCCCATGATAATTACTTCTTTGTACACATACGTTTTTGACTTCATTATATAAAATGCCATTATAATTCTGAGTCTGTAGAATTGTATATATATATAATTCTGAGACTATCCAGTCTGAATCTGGGGTCTGTAGCACACTCTTACACAATGCCCATTGAGCGTATTTCTATGTTTGACCTACTGTATATAGATTCTGAGACACCTAATTAATCAGGGTTAGGTTGCAGTGCCTGAAGGCTCTTTACAATGTATTGTGCTAAACCTCCACCTCTTCCTGTCTCTCCAGAAATCTATATCCAGAAATCCTGTATGCTTCACCATCACTCTCTCTGAGCCATGTGTCAGTGATTCTACATACATCATAAACACATGCTAATGTTTCCCATTGGCCCTTACCAATCATGGCCTCCTAATAATCCCCATCTATGAATTGGCTTCATTACTCTGCTCTCCTCCCCACTAATAGCTGATGTGTGGTGAGCGTTCTGGCAAACGTTCTGGCAAAAGCACTATGGCTGCCGTCGCATCATCCAGGTGGGGCTGCACATTGGTGGTGGTTGAGGGGAGTCCCTATTACCTGTAAAGTGCTTTGAGTGGAGTGTCCAGAAAAGCACTATATAAGTGTAAGCAATTATTATTATTATTATTATAATAATGTGGTACCAACAATTTCTGCCATTCCCAGCATTTAGGTACGAATGCTGAACTTCTCCTGATTTTTCCTCTTTTCCAGTTTTTCACAAAATGTTTCCTTTGGTTTTTCTTTTTGTCACTATTTCTAGACACTGCCACACACTCTCACACCAGGGTCAGTTTTCCTAGAAGCTAATTAACCTACTGTACCAGCGTGTCATTGGAGTGAGACCCAGGGACAGACAGCGGACAGACAAGAAGGAAAAGGCCTCACTTGACCTTCAGCATCAGAGACACCGAGGAAACAATTGTATTGCTGGACAATGCTCACAAAGATGTATAAACCCAACAAAAATATTTATTAAGTAAAAAGATTTACTGAAATAAAGGAAAATGGGACAGTCTTGACAAACAAAACTCCTGGTGAGTTAAGAAAATAACATTAAAATCTTTAAATTCCTGACTGTACTGTTCAGGTGTGGCTCACTGAAGTAGAAAAAGAACAAGTTGTTTGTTCATGTGGTGCACTTTAAACCTGTACGAAATGTAAAAACTTAAAGAAATTAAAAGACAATACAATACAATCTCTTCTAACATTTGCCTTAAATGACAGGCTTTAACAAAAATCTGGCCATTTCCTGAATCTGTGAAACGGGTATTTACCTTCAAACCTCAACTATTTGAAACCAAGCTATAAAGGCAATATCTTTATTCTGAATGTATTCATCTGTTCTAACAAATACAGAAGGCAGCTTCAGTTACAATGCCCATCAGTATTTACAGTATGTATTACTTGCCACATTGGGACACAATCTTAGAAAATGTCCTCACAAGGATAACTCCCGACAACCAGAAGACATCCCTGCAGTGCAAATGGCTCTGTTCCCAAACCACATGGCACCTGCTTTTAAGTCTGAAAGTGTCAAGGAAAATCCTTGTTATCTGAGCCGAGTCTGGAACAGTGAAAAGGCTATTGATGAGAGTCAACAGGAAGTCCCCACAAAGAGAAGTAACAGGCATACAGTATAATGTGATACACTGCCATGCGGACACGACTTGCTAACAGATCCCACCTAGACAGCGGCCCTCTTAGACTGTGTGACCGTACTGTACGTGGATGTTTGCCCTGAATCCAGAAAGAAGGTGGAATCTCATCCTAAGATTTTCCCGGCGTTCCCCACTGGCAGCAGGACCATGCTGTGGATGTGATGTCCGCTCATGCCGTTCAGGAAGAAGAGGAACGCTGCTGTGAACTGACACCAGAATGTCAGGCTGAAGCCCAGGAGACTGGCGTAGCTCCACAGCAGGGCGACGAACCCCAGCAGCCCTGACGCCGACAGCGTGAAGGACAGGAGGACGAGCGCGGATCCTACGGACCACCTCTTCCGGGAGTCCTGGTCCTCGCACACCTGAGACATGACCAGCAGCTCCAGGCCGAAGATGGCTGCCACCACGCTGAAGGACACCACGGACCTGCACAAGACCAGCCCGACCGGCAGGGAGTCTACGCCAGCCTCCCCGAGATCCGTCGTGCAGTTGGGCAGAGACTTATCCTCCAGGGTACAGAAGTGCCAAAGTCCAAACATCTTGCCCTCGGCCAGCAGCCAGTGTCCATCGCACACGGCTATGGAGGACAGCACGATGGCGAAGGCCGTGCAGAGGATTATCAGGCTCCTGGTGAAAATCTCGAGGAACGGCGGTTTAGGTTTGCTGTAGAAATGCACACTTCCTGCCTGATAAGAAAAAAGTTCATTTCTGTTAAAGATTTCATGCTAATTTGATTAGTACACTATGTATATTACTATTTTATTATTTAATAAACCACACATGCCAGCTGCTAACCAAGCATTTGAAATATTTAATAATAATTACAAAACATCTTCCTTCCTCCTACAGCCCAATGATATACTGCTTCTGGGAAAACTGGAAGTAGGTGTGTGTGTCTGTGGCCATGTGATGGACTGGCGTCCTGTCCAGGGCGTACCCTGCCCTGCGCCCCGTTGCTTGCTGGGATAGGCTCCAGCTCCCCCATGACTCTGAAGTGGATGAAATGGTTAGAAAGTGGATAAATGGATAATTCAATGGAAGCTGGACTTGTATTGGTGTTTACAAGAGATGGTGTTATATCTGTAAGGCTGCCACATAGTGGTGAGAAATCTACCAATATACCACTCTTAGACGCTATATGAAACTGTACACTAATTATTCTAGCGATGCCAGCAATCTCCAGTCTACCAAACATAATTCTGTCTACCGAGATAACCAGAGTGTCACATAAGAGGAATTTTACAAAACATTAAAATAAAACATTTAAAACGTTTTTAGGATGGTTGGGAAGAAAATGCAAGAAAACTCTAAAAAAACAAAATCGCACAGCTTTCGGTTTTATTCTCTTAATTGTGTGTTGAAACAGAGAACACAGGGAAAAACTGGCCAAAGTGAACTGTAAAGATTACACATCATGAAACAAAAAATACATCACAAACACGTATATGTTTAATTCACAATTCTTAAAATCATGAGGTTTTTTTCCTTTTTGGAAATATGACTAGATGAGAAAGGTATTTACAGTAATAGGCTAAATAACTGTCCAGTGAGAATTATAGTATAGCTTTGCATTAAAAAAATTATAGAATAAAGAATTGACATTCTCTTTTCATATGTTCCTTGTAACTGGGAACAGAATTTAAAAATATATTTTTGCTTCATTTTATACATTTTTTAACAGTTATTTATGCAACTCAACACTACTAGTGTTAAGAAGAATTTTATTAAATCCAACATATATATTACAGATTCCTAAAGGTCATGTAATTGAACATTAAGCACTTTGAGACGATATTTGTCCACAACTGGACAAAGAAATACATTTTAGTTACAAAAATATTTTGCATATTTAGACCCTAAAAACAATATTCTTTAACCATTGAGTACTCCCAAAACTAATGTATATAACAAGAAAATTAGAAAGATTGCATTACCTTAATCTTTATAGCAGTCATGGTGGAGTTTTCTTAAATCTAGAACTGTTCTCTTATTCAGGAAAGCACAGAAGAAAAACTGTAAATGAGATTAGTTAAATGAGTCAAAGGTTCAGCGATAGACAGACTTTTAGTGTATGATTAACAAACATTGTAAAGACAATGAAAGTTTATAGCTAAGTCGGAACACCATGGAAGAACATTTTCCTTCTGCTGAATCAGCAGGAAAGAACATTGTTTTTTTCTGGCCTGTTGGGAAACTGATCACGAAGCAGTTTTGAGGACAAAAGTAAAGGGGGCTGGTCTGGATGGAGGAGGGAACTCTGTGTTACTGCTAACAGCAGATCTTTTTTCTTTTGTTAGCGTCTCAGTGATTTGCAGGACATGTCTGTTGTCTGGGGGATCGGTTTCTCTGTCTGCTAGCTGTGATTTATTCTCTGGTCATTCATGCACCAAGCTCTTTATAACTGCACCCATAAGAAGGCTGAGATTCATGCTTTCGCTCATTATCAGCCACGCATCATCGTGGTTGGTTTATTACCCAAGTGCTGAGTTTAAAGGTACAACTGACGGCAGCATTAAACAAGGCTGGGATTGGTCAGTACTGGGGTTTCTGCTGTAATGGTGTTGGTGGGCCTGTAGGTGGCACTCTTTCCCCAGACCAGATTTTCCAAACCAATGTGCTAGTGTGGTGACTGAAGACTCTTTGCTGTACGATGTACCGTTCTTCAAACGAAATGTTAAAATAAGGTGAAACTAATAATCTACTTGATTATTAAGGTCCCAGGATACTGTTTGCAGGTCTAGGGGACTTAACTAAATTTCACTCTGGGCATGTACAATCCCCCTTATTTCACCCTGTGACTGTGTTTCTCACTTGTCCCCTTGAGCGAGGCAGTGGGGCTGCAGGTACAGAGGGGCCGCTGTGTGCCACCAGGTTGGTGGTGATATAATTAGTCAGTGATGACTAAAGTGGTTCCCCATCTATATGAAAAGTGCTCCAGCATCCTCTGGAATTCAACCCAATTAAATATCAGGAATTAATAGTGGAGACAATCTGGAAACAAGTAATTGAGAAAAATTAAAACATTGCACTGTTAAATAATGTCAGCCGAAGTCATGTGCCCATACTTCACACATGAAGTCCAATCACACACACACAGTTTCCCAAAACGTTAAAGAAAAAAAAACAGGAAACATCTTGAGGCCAACGCTCAGTTTTAAAACTATCACATTTTGTTTTGTAGCTCCTGCAAAGGAAAGAGCACCAGATTCATTTCACTGGTCACACTGTTGCAGTGATACTGATTTAAAAAAATATAACATCAGAGAGACAGCTGTGCAGCAGATTAAAAGTGCCAGCACGGTCCAATTTTAACAAACTATGAGCAGTGTAAATAGTCAACTATACAACTACGAATGTTCACTTTCTGATCAATATCAAACAGTCGTAGTAAGGATTTATGTATGGATTTAATAAACTGGATGCATTCACCAAACATTCCTGCGGGAACGCACTTTTCCAGCATTCCATTTATAGCTGGTTGATGTAACCTAGTGACATCTCCTGGGAGCAGAGTCACTTTGTAAGGTGTGGGAAGGTGATTTGCATGATTTCCCCTTGCGCACAAGCTTCTTCTCTGCCCCACTACACAAAGATGATGTTTCCTGATGCCGAAAAATGTTGTGTGTGTAACAGCGGTTTGCATCACATTTAATCCACAAAAGAGAGCAGATTCAGCCTGCCTTGCTTGTTTGGGCACTGGCAATTCAGATTTTCTTCCCGTGAAGTCTCGCAGAGTCCGTTTCTACAACATGACGAAGGTCCCTACATTTCCTGTTATAAAGGAGCATCTGCCACTTTCTTTGCTGACTGCTGACTGTGCTAAAACTAAGCATTTAGGGAAAGTTACAAAGGTTATCTTGTTGCTCTACTGTGGACTGATTCCAAGAGCAGCAGTATTTTTCTTTTGACAAGGTGACTGAAATAGTACACCATATTCCAAAAGATCTAACGATTACATTGTGCAATTTGAATACCTTCATTTAGTCTACACTTTTAACTCTATATCCTAACTTTGTTTGCCATTGGTATTACTTCTCCACATTGTCTACAGATGTAAAAGATGTGTAAGATTCAAGCACTTCATTTTCAGTTTCCTCAAGCTTACCCTTTTCCCATTTTACATTTCTGTTACCTGCATGTCATAGAAGACCTAACGGTCTATAATTAAGTGGTTTGGTTGTGTCGCCCTTTTAAGTGGATGAGTACACCAGCAAATTTCCAGTCAATGGGTATTCATCCTCAGGGACTGCATAGTGTGCTCAATCCTGCACATTTATACTTACCTGTGAAACCATGTGTTGGATTGTCACCACCACCACGTGTATTGAACTATTGTCAGCTCATTTGGTCTTCTGGGTACTGTGTTGTGTGATCATATTGTCTGACAAATTTCTGTGAGCTTCAAGACTCTGACTCTGCCTCTGTCTGTCTGGGCCTGTCCATAAGAGGGAGCCAGAAGCAGAGTTTAGGGTTTCCACTGCAGTACCTGAGCACACAGAATTAAGCCTGTTTTTGACTTGAGTTTGAGCTGTTCCCAATTGCACTAACTTACTTCTCTTCCCTCAGCCTGAGGCATGTTGAGGAGTTCCTCCTTGGTCAAACGTTTTCACAGTGTCTTCCCACTTAACCTTGTGTAGTGTTCTGCTCACGTGTTACATTGAAAACCAAGTACTCAAACAGTGAATAAAACTAATCAAAAGCAAATGTTTAAAACTTAAACCTTTAAATGTCTAATGCAGTTCTCTGCAAGAACCACATTTCTGAGAGGTGTAGCAAAGACTGCAATTTCTGGGAAAGATATTTAACTTTGCTCCTCTTAAGACATACATGTGTACCTACAGAGAGCTCTGAAATAACCATCCCATCAACTGTTTCTAAGGATGAAAGGTTACATATTTCTAAGGACTTCCAAAAACCTTGTTTAGTTTACTCCATTAAAATTTTACAGGAGCGATCTGACTTGATTAATTTGAGTGCCACAGCAGACAGATACAGCTCTTTATTTAACTGATTTTAGAAAGTAATCTCTTAAATAGCTGTGCTTCAAGGAGAATAAAGAGTGCTTTTGAATTAAAGTAAAAAACATGATGAACACCGTTGGCAGCTACTCAAGAATTACTCATCTGTTTTTTTTTTGTCCCGAGAACAGTCTTCCTGACGTACAGGAATTGTGAAATTATAAATCGACATGTTACAGACATCAAAGTGTTGAAATGATTGCACATGTTCCTTAGTAAAAAGGGATAGAGGAACTTCACAAATTTATCTGAAGCTTCTGCCAAAATTCAGCTGTTTAATATTGTACATACAAGACCAACATGCAGATGAAAATGGTCTATAACAGATGTTTGTTTTCATTTTAAAAATGTGTGTTCCTGCACATCACAGGCGTTACAAACCCCTGGTCTCCAAGTGCCGCTGTGGTGCTCGTGATCATGCTCTCTCCACTTGAGAGTCTAACACGAGAACGACTACTGCACGGTTTCACTCTTGTTCCATCACAAAAATAAAATACTCACAATCAAAGGAATAAAAAACTGACTTTATCGGTTTGTTTTTAACCAAAAAGGTTTAACAAGAACAAGAAACTGCTGGTGGATGGTAATTCAATCATGCTTGGCATGGAATGTGCAAAATACCTTATTCTATTGTTTTTAAGGCATTTTGGAAACAGACACGGATACTCGAGTCTAAGAAAATCATGGTCAAGGAAATTCCTGACCACACAGTTTTCAGAATTAAAAAGATGCCATGGATCCAGCACTAGTGCTCGTACCAGCTAATCTGCCTTTAAATTCCATATTTTGCCTTTAGTTCTTCGACTTTTTCAATATACTTCTTCATTGCGTCTTCTTTGCTCATTCCTAAGGGGCAAAAAGACAAAAGATCACAATAAACATGCAAGAATTTTTTTTTAAAACCCCGCTAAAGGCTCTTTTTGTGTCGTGAGCCACATCTTCCTCGTCAGCCCTCTCCCCAGAATGAAACGGCCCCTTTCGGAACGAGAGAGAAAAGTGTGCAACGTTTTATACGGACCTTTGTTGGCGTCCCAGGCGTCCCACTTGGCTTTTCCAGTGAAGTCTAACATTCCGGGGCGTTCTGCAAAACAAACCCGGCCCGTCAGCTCCTGCGGTTTTTGAACGTGACCTCGGCTACCGGGTCACGGGACGGAGAACACGCCCAGCAGTGACCCACCAAATCACAGCATCGCAAAAAAAAGCCACAGTGAAACACACCATAAACCGCAGTGCCCCTTTGGCAGGATGCAAGTGGACACAGAGGTCTTCCAGGAAGGGTTGCCAACTGCCAGCCTAATTATTTAGTAACCAGGTGCTCCCTTTTCCAAAGCAGTGGGGCACAACTCTGGTCCTTTAATTTCTGCAGGTTTTTGTTCCACCTCTGCTTTTAATGACCTAATCATTAGCTAATTGAACCACTTTAACACGTTTCAATGGGCTTCAGCTGTTAATTATTTCAGGAGACCTAGAAAACGTGCTGGCCGCTGGCCCTAGAGGATTGGAGAAGGGCACTCCAGTGTGAAAAAAGGTTATGCTCCAATGGCTCGGGCCTACTCAGCCTTTGTGTTTCTGGGCCGTATATGTGCTGCTTTTTGTTACTGGCTGCAGCTGCCCAAACAAAAGATGGTGGCAATAGTGTCAGCGCTCGACTGCCAGCCCGGTGCTAAGGGTTAATTTAAAGGTTAATTACAACCCAGCTTTCACTACAATGCAAGTGTACAGAAGGCGGAGACAGCTGTGTGGCTCCAGTGAAACTACATACGCGTGTTGACGTCTCCCACGGTCGCCTGTTTGTAGAGACCGTAAATCTCCAGCACTTCTTTATCTGCGGGCTTCGTCTTCAAAATCTTCACCTCCTCCGCAGCCTTTTCAAAATCGGCCTGAAAAGGAATCGCAAACACGACACCTAAAAGTGACTTCACGGCAGGACCGAGTGGGAAGAGTCTTCTTCCACAGAGCCGTAGGAACACGTCTCGCCCTTTTCAGGTCGCACCGTATCACAACGGGAAATGAGAACAGGGCTTTGTAGGACTGAAAAAGCTTCGCATTCAAAGATTAGACGTGTTCATGCGGCTGCATACATCTGCTGACCACAAAGTATCTTGTTGTTTAAACTTTGCCTTTTCTATTTGACAAAAAGTCTGTGCGCTCAATACAGTCTGCTTAACGTCTGCGAGGTTCTGAAAGCCTTGCCATGCTCTGAGAGGATGCAAAATATTTCAGACTTTTAAATCAAAAACTAAAACGCGGGAGATTGTTTAGAAATCCAATAAAAATGCACCAGTTCCACTGTATTGTTGTCTCTTTCTCAGACTGCCTAATAAAACCGCGGCAGAGAAGTGAAAAAAACGGAGAATCCCAGAGATCCGTTATTTCGCGCAGTCTCCCTCGGCACAGCTGGCCTAATGAAAAGGTTGGGATCTGTCCCACTAGGAATCTGCTTTGGGTCTGAACTGCATGATCTTTGGTGTCACCATGGGACCTACAGGAGAGGAGGAAACAGATACTACCAACCCCTGTCTGTTCGCTTTTTCATCATTACAAATGAATTAAAGTATTATGAAGTATTCACGGTGGGCTGCGCACGTCTACAGTATCTCATCATCTATACGAAACCCATTATATCCTATGAACTCAACCACGTCTTGAGTTAAGAATGTCCCGTTTTCAGATTAAGCGCCTACAAAACCGACGTGATTATTTTATATTACGTTTTTACTTGTAATTATCCAAACGGTACCTCCTCACTTTTGACTGCATTTTATTGCTTTAGTAGCAAAGATCAAGTTTTTGCCCTAAATGAATCATACAACGCACAGGATATATAATCATTTAAGAACCGCATGCTGTTCATCGGTCCTGAGTCACGAAAAGCGTGATAAGAAAAAAGATACTATATATCTTTAAGGGCATCTTATCGCAAGAGTATGGCCGACATTTGCAATGTAACCCGAGGCGGCCGTTGTGAAATCTACTGCAGATTTTCCACTCTTCAACAGAGATCAACAGCGAGGCTATATTTGTTGATAATTGTAAAACCCGGTGCAGAGGCGGTGTTTAAATAACGGAACTACAGGGAGTGGCGAGTGGACATTTGATCAGAGAACCCACCCATAAAATAAATAATGATGAGCTGCGACGTTTTAAGACATCTATCTTGAGAGTCATTTATTTACACTTTTTCATTATTTTCGTGTTAAACTAAGCCTGCCCCCTCAGGATTGGAAGGAAACACCATCGGTTATGCGCCGAAATATAAGATCTGATTAAAGGAGTTAACTCCTAGATTATGATTTATAAATCATTATTCGGGCACGTCTTCAATTTCTTCGATCTCCCAAGCGCAAAACACGTGGACCCGTCTACAAGTGTAACAGAGTGGCAGATGAAAACCCTTCTGATCCTGACGGCTGTCCGAGCATCGCGGAGATGCCAGTTCCAAATACACAAGTAGCTATTAAACATTGCATTTTCACAGTCTACGTCTAGTGAAATCTAGAAGCATTTTATTCTGGCAGGAAACCCGGCGAATAGTGTACGAAGGTCAGATTTTATTTTTTAACAGCAGGGGAGAGAGATGGCGTGCAAGCCCTCGTCTTCTTGCCAGCCCGTTACAGAAAGGCACAACTGCTCCACAAGCCCGTAAAGTACAGCCGTCAGCCCAATGAACCTTTTCCAGCAGCGAGAGGAAGAAGAAAAAAAAGCCCCTCTCTCGTCCTTTCAGCGTTCAGCTGTCGGATGAGTGAGGCGCAGACATAGATCTTTTTACCTGTGACATGATTTCTCTCAAAGTCGGAGGAGACCCTGGCTCTTCTTCTTCAACAGCGCTAGACACGGCCTCGTTACAACCGCTTCCGGCCTCCCAATGCTTGTGGAGTAGGTAGTCTACCGAGCCCAGCCCAGCCCACCTCTGCCCGTTCCCCTCATTGGTCTGCGTGGTTCCCCGGCGCTCGGCAGCCTGGGGTGAGCCGGATCGAGCCAATGGAGATCAGGCGAGAGAGGCAGAGCAGGGGCACACACGCACGGAGGTTACTGGGCTATGACTTCATCCTCTGTGCAAAGAATGGGGCGCTGTGTTGTAAGGGTTGTGTGTGTGTGTGTGAGAGAGAGACCCCACTATAGCTCTCCTCATGTGTTGCAGTTGTCTAAGAGACACTGAACAAAGCGAGACGCCGTGGGTCAGCAATGGGGCGCACGCCTGGAAGGCCCCGCCCGGCTGTGTTTGGCCGAAACACCGCCCCTTTTGTTTTCTCTGTCTGTGGCGCGCCTGCTTACTCCCTGATTTAACAGAGCTGTAGTTTGTAAATGATGAGGACGGGTTTCTGAAAAACACGAAACTCATAGCACGCATAGCTGTCTATCGAAGGTCGGACGTAGGGATCTTGCGTTGTTTGTCAGCGGCACTGCGTGAAAGGGAAACGGATATCTGAATTTTGACAATGCTGCTGATGTCATCAGTGTCCCTTCCTCTATTCTGTAGATATATTCATTGCCTCCGGCTGGAAATTGCGTTCTGTATTCTTGAAATAATTCAACAGTCCGCTACCTCTGACCCAACAAGGTTTATTTTGGCCCCAAATAATATCTTAACACGGCACCGGTCTGTGGGCGGGTCTGAGGACTGACAGCGGTCTCTCCTGGGGTTTTCTGCAGCTAATTTCCTAATCACAGGGTCATTGATTTCATTTCTTTCTGTTTGGAACGTATTTGTCAATCTGCTTTCAGCTCCTGAAAATCTGGGAGGGACTGTCTAGCCGGTTAAACCTGAATCGAGGGGCTCGCGTTCATCTAGTTGACATATAGTACGAGTAACCTACTCGATCGATATTATTATGATTATTTCGAAAATGAGATTTCACGTTATGAGGTGAAGCATTTTTATCTAATTCCATATATGCTCTGGACTGTACACAGAACATCTGGATTTCTGCAATTTCTGTGCGACATTTTTATGGTTTTTATTATTCTTCTTAAATACAAGGGGGAGAATACAACCAACAGGTGAATATACACATATACAAACGTCACAACATGATTGCACAAAGGTAACATCACGTGAATGAAACAAAAAAAAAAACGAATTTCCACAGTACAGAGGTTATGTGTTGTTAGGGGTTACATTAAATACGTTTATACGCCAGAAGAGTTTTGTAGACCAACTCACCAAGCTTATTTTTAAAAATGTTTAGTGAATTTGAGTATAGCTTAAGTGAGTTCGAGAATTCTTTAAAGCACATAGTGTTTTTTTTTTAACTCTACACGAATGTATGTAAAATTTTGCTAACATTAGAATGACATTTACCATTATACGAACTTCTTTGTCTGGACTCGGAACTCCCAGAACAAGATCCTTAAAATTATATGTACACGAGTATTACTATGATTAAGCCAAGAACATACCAAGTGCCAGAAGGTTGTTGAATAATGACAGGAGAAGGACGTGTTCCGTTGGTTCAATATCAGATTCGCAAAAGGTACAGGTGTTGCAATCATAGTTTAACTGTTTTCGTAGATATTCTTAGAGCCTTTCATGCATTCATGAATATGTTATACCGAATGTCCTTAGTATTTGGTATCGTGGGGATAGTAATGTATTCAGTTGTAGCTGAGATGAGAGAACTCTCGTCTACATCATTAAAAAATATTTTCTCCTTGATGGCTGGGAAGAATCTCTGAACCATAATTGTACAGATGTACTTATTTAAAATACTGTAAGGACCAATTTTGATCTCCGGTAGTAGGGGAATTATATAACTGCATTGTGGATTTTTTTTTTTACCAAAGCCAGTAAAACACGTGGAATTGTATAAATAATTTATTTAAATTGCTTTGGGTTGCACTCAATGTCATATTTCTTAACAAAATCAAAATACTCATATCATTCTCTATTAGCTTCTAATAGACGCACAATCGACCGAATTGAGCTCGGCAGCACACGCGGGGTTTACGTGATACAACCCCATTATGAACCCATTCCCCACGCGGGCGTATTTTCTGCAAAGACTCGTTTAGCTTGGCAGAATGTACTGTATTTTAAAGAGCATTTTAAATTAATGCATGCACAGTTATATAGTCACAATCTGCTCATTTTACTGCTTTCTGAGTAAAAGGTGAATACGTGATTTTTGTTTTTACGGAAGGCTATATTGTCTGTTTTTGAAAATCTACTAACGTTGACTAAACCTGGGATCTTCACGTCCAGCTGTCGCAACGCTGAAACGGATTTCTTAAACCCTCTCATGCCACATCGGAGGTTGTGTCATATAAACCTCAGCTGTGCCTTTTCCGTTTCCGACTAAACGCCACCATTTCCGAATTTGATTGCTCTTGTCTGTGGGTGCAACTAGGAATTCGCACCGAGTTGGAAGAAAAGCCTGGAAGACGACCGGTTTAAGTAAAAATACTTTTGCTGATTATCCTCTTGACAGTTATAATCTGTTAACGGTGTTTCTTGTTTTTAGATGACGCCAGCCACGTCACCAAAAACACGTTTGTGCAGAGAAAGCATGTTTTACAGAGAAAAATACACATTATTATATGGAGAATATGTTTTTTTTTTAGGTATCGTTCATGTTGGCGATAACGTTACAAGTAAATGACGTTTCATTGCCATTTAAAATGCAGATAATAATGCTGTGTATTGCTTGTTCGTGCCTTCGTTAGGAGCCGCCAATGTCTTGCGAGGAGGTAGTGCTAACCGTGCGCCTGGTGCGCTCCTTCGAGCACCGCAACTTCAAACCCGTCGTGTTTCGAAACGTGAACCTGAACCAGACGGTAAAAGAATTTATCGCTGCCGTGAAAGACGGTAAGAAATGGGCTCAGTCCCCCACACGTCTGTGTCGCGGCTCTGGTGTAGTGCGTGTTGGTTTAAGGTGACGCATTTCTCTTAAAAACTACCAATTCTAATCTCTGTTTTCTATACCGCCCTGCAGATCGAAATACAGGGGGTAAATACGCCCATCAGTCCTGAAAGTCTTTGAACAGTCGTAGTTGGGTTAATCTGCTTTTGATATTTAAGTAGTGCCCCCAGGTCAAGCCTACGCGAAAGCCACCTCCTGCCATCTGTGCCCACTGTTAGAGACGCTGTTTTCTCTCAATACAGATGTCTCTGCGAGACCAGGGCTGCCTCCCCCATTCAAAAAGTTCGAATACGGTAAGGTGATGGTTTTTTTTTGTAATGGTGTTTGTTGGTTTTTGGGTGATGTTTTCATCACCGTGTTTCTTGCTCATTCCCCACCCGCCTTGCATTGTTACGGGTCAGTGGAGGAGCTGCTGATGGCTTCCTGTGAATGTGCTGTGCGGCTTCTCGGCAGCTACGTGTCCAAGGCCAGTTAAGGCCGTCATAGCTGTGCGGTGAGCCGGTAACACCGGGGAGGTCAAGAGCAGATGTACGCGTTGGTTTGACCTCTTTCAGTTATCCTGTGCGATGCGACAGATGAACAGATATTACGCGTGTGTGTGTGCACGCCAGCTCTGCTTCGACCACAGAGTCAGACAGTTGTTTGCGATGTGAAATATTGTGAAATTTCCGAGCCGCCGCACTTGGGCTGTGCATGTCTTGTGTTGAACCTGTAGCTGCTTGTTAATCCCCGCTGAGTTTCCCTGTCCTTCTCCTCGCAGACACAATGAAGATAATTCACCAAGCGCACGGAGCTAAGGTGGGTGTTCTTCCTTTTAACCGCAGGGTAAAAAAAAAAACCCTTTAAATGACAAGCGCGCAGAATCGTCACAAATGTAAAAAGTAAACACCTTATTTTTTTCTATATCGAGATTCGATTTCTGGTCTAAATATAGAGGCCCTACAGAAAGCATGTCCGGCATATTCAGCTCTTTACAGGCAGGCGTCTGAAGGAGGTCGGGGCTTGTTCATCTGTGCACATTCCACTCCTGTGAGTCCGGTGATGGCGGACGCGGTGGAAGGACTGAATTTAATTGCGTCGCACACTGGGCTCCAGTTATCCTCGCTGTCAACTTGCATCATCTTCCTTGTTTGCTTTGTTGCGCCACAGCTGGACACACATCACTGATGCAATCTAGACAAGCCCAGTGCCCTGTAAACTTGCTGACTCAACAGCGGGGTCACCGTGACCCCGCCAGGCTCCAGGGCCTGGCAGAACACTCTTCTCCCAGGACCCGATCGGTGCTGGACGTGTAAGATCCTCTGTCAGCAGCATGTCATCACAGAATGTTGTTCTTCTTTGCTTTGTTCTGTCAGGTCAGTGCTATAAAGTTCAGCGACGAGAGGCCCAGAGTCTGTGTTTTAAAGAGCTTAATTGAATCTTGCGATTCACACTCTGCCTGGTGATTTGAGCGGTTATTTACTGAAAGCTAAATGTATTTAGCAGTTATTTTATCGAGATCAGCAGCATGCCAGTAATCATCAGGCCACAGGTGATCACAACACAACCCGCGTGGCGGTGGCGCTGTGAGGGACCGTAGAGCCCTCACCTGTACCGTTCCCTTTCAGACGAACGAGCTAGTGATGAGTTTGGAAGACGATGACAAACTGATCCTGAAGGACGACAGCACTTTGAAAGAGGCTGGAGTCGGTAGGACGCTTGTTTTAGAAAATCATGAGCCCAGTGAGACCAGCATTTGGAAAGTCTTTTGAAATTGGGGTAGGAAGCAAAAAAAATGCCACAAGAATGAAAATGTTAAGTAACAACCTCTTCAGCTTTCAGTTTGGTGCTTCTTCAGGGTGGTGAAAAATTTTTACATATCAATTAGAGCAATTAAAAGTGTAAAAATAAAGGAAAAGAGAATAGCAGTTGTTGTTCTAGAGAGCACAGCACTGAGCATTGCTGCCTCACAGTACTGAGGTCCTGGTTTCAGTTCCTGTGGTGCTGTCCATGTGGAGTTTGTATGTTCTCCCCAGGTTTGTGTGGGTTTCCTCCCACAGTCCAGTAGGTTAACTGGCTTGTGGGAAAATTGGCCCTGGTGCGAAAGAGTGTGCTCTGTGACGGACTGGGGTCCAATCCAAGGGTGTCCCCCCACCTTACACCCGTTGCTTGCTGGGATAGGATCCAGCACCCCTGTGTCCCTGTATTGGATAAACCAGTTGGAAACTGGATGGATGGATTGTTATGCTCATATCTTATAGTAGCTCATCTAACATAGCAGGAGGACGCTGTCTCTTTTGCTACAGATGGAGGCAAACAGAATGACTCATTTAAGGTTTTTCATTTTTACATTTTTCACTTAGCAAATGAAACGGAGTTAGCCTTCTTCCGGAACGAAGACTACGAAAAGTACAAAGCGGATCCAAAAACTGCCTGGTGATGGACTGAAGAAGCTTGTGTGGACATTAGCGGAGTAAGTCCCCTCTCACGTGCAGCAGCCAAGCCAACGGAGGATGAGAGGACGTCCGTTCTGCGCACTTGCCAAAGTTGAGAGTTGACTACAAACAAGGTGGACAAGGTCTTCTCTTCACTGTACATTTTGCACTTAATTTCCTCGACTCTGGTTTTTACCA
The DNA here is from genome assembly GCF_059453375.1 of Lepisosteus platostomus. Taxonomy (NCBI): domain Eukaryota; kingdom Metazoa; phylum Chordata; class Actinopteri; order Semionotiformes; family Lepisosteidae; genus Lepisosteus; species Lepisosteus platostomus. The sequence continues at coordinate 35,563,921 of NC_142624.1, forward strand.
CTTGCCACAGATGTGTATTTCTTTAGTTATTAAAGTTTTATTTTTCAGAATATTATCAAGTTTTTCATTTTTTTCCAGTTCAGACATGTGGGATATTTCCCTTGGTAGAACATTGGAAAAACTCTTACTTTTCCACGCATTATGGAAAAAGCCCAAATACAGTGTATTATGTATATTAGCCATATCACCATATCAGCCCACTGAAGCTCAGCAGGTGTGAGCCTGGTCAGTACCTGGATGGGAGACCTCCTGGGAAAAACTAAGGTTGCTGCTGGGAGAGGTGTTAGTGGGGCCAGCAGGGGGCGCTCACCCTGCGGTCTATGTGGGTCCTAATGCCCCGGTATAGTGACGGGGACACTATACTGTAAACAGGCGCCGTCCTTCGGATGAGACGTAAAACCGAGGTCCTGACTCTCTGTGGTCATTAAAAATCCCAGGGCGTTTCTCAAGTAGGGGTGTAACCCCGGCGTCCTGGCCAAATTTCCCATTGGCCCTTACCAATCATGGCCTCCTAATAATCCCCCCTCTATGAATTGGCTTCAGTACTATGCTCTCCTCCCCACTGCTAGCTAATGTTTGGTGAGCGTTCTGGTGCACTATGGCTGCCGTCACATCATCCAGGTGGGGCTGCACACTGGTGGTGGTGGAGGGGAGTCCCTGTCATTACCTGTAAAGCGCTTTGAGTGGAGTGTCCAGAAAAAGCACTATATAAGTGTAAGCAATTATTATTATTAAAACCCATCTTGTTCATGGAATAAACTTCTGATTATCTCGGATAATGAAAAGCATCCACTTTATTGCAAAATAAGCACACAGATCTCCATTCAACTCAAGCAAAAGGCAAGTAACATAACAGTAAGCAGAACACCAGATACTGTATAAAACATGAAACCCTGAATTTTGATTTTTGCACGTAAGTACAACATTCATGTAACATCCTGATGAAGACAACAGACGTGCTTTGTCTTTGCAAGGTAGACAAAAATATAAAATGTGTTTAATCTATCAGTGCTCAAAAATTGGTTTTACCAACCAGCAAAGATGACTGCATATTTGATAGATAAGACTTCATTAATCCCGTAGGGAAATTGATTATTAAGTGTATAATATATTATATTAAGTGTAAAAAGAAAGAATGCTTGTAAAAAAAACATACCAGGCTCTCGTTAAGTTTGAGAGCCACATTCAGAATCAAAGGCTGTTTTGCAGTTTTCCTACTAATTAAAGCATAACCTCTAGCTGAAAATATAAACACTTACTGCTAACAAGCAGTACTAATGTCCAGCAGTCTTGATTTTTAATGACTTCTACTAATACTTTGCAGTCCATGTACTGTACCGACAATGGTAGCATATTTTGAGATCTAGGCAGGATAAATAAAATAGAATTTGTGTAACAGATATAAGACTCTCACAGTACAAACGTTATATTAAACTTTTTTCATTAATATCATTTATAAATGCGTATAGTTAATTTTAGGAACCCGTTCTGCACATGAACGAAACATGAAGCCTACCCATGCCAACGAGACCATTTTATATTTCATAGAATATAATTCTCTGAACAACTCTTAGATAACCCTTTCCCCAGTACTCCAGCGGGAGACGGGATTTGGAGCAAAACCGCCTTCTCGTTTTTTTTAAACATTCCGATGAAAGGCCCGAAGGGGTGGGTTTTAAAGCAGGGCACACAGGCTGTAAAAAAACAAGAGGACTGCAGTGTCTACAGAAGTCATGGTCGCGGCTCTTCTAGATACTGCGCCTTACCAAGTCCTGCCTCTGAGGCCAGAAGACTCTGGAAGGCATCTTCGTCCTCCCCCTACTCCACGGGGGAGGGGGGGTACGTTTGCTAACGTTATCAGAAGTGAACGTGTCTCTTTATAAATGGAGACATTTCTGTAACAAGGGAAATGGATCTCCATCCCAGCCCTGGGCTCCAGGCTATCCTGGGAAAATGTCTCTGAAAACCTACTCAGTCGGGACTACAAGAAGTCTGAGATTGAAGTACATTATAATATTAACTGTAGTAGCAAAGTCCATCTTAGTGTTACAGTCGGGCTGCTTGGTGTTAATGCGTCAGAAACGAGCACTGTTCGAATGATTTTGGAGACGTGGGATTCTAGTTCATTCTTCCAGGCAAGGACAGTGTTTTTACCTCACAGCGCTGCGCAGAGCAAAGTCATCTGTTGTGTTTCCTGACCCAGATAAAGCCCGTCATACTTCGAATGAAAGCGAGCGTCTGACAGCAGCTCAAGGGACTTTTGGGGAGCAGCAGCAGGCGGAATCGTGGGAAGCTGCTGGAAAAGGGCATTCACTTCACTGTGGTTTGCCATCACCGAAGACAGGGGTTACGTCACAGCCGAACTGAAACACAGGACCAGAAACCCACGCGCTTGCTTGTATCTCAGATACTGGGCCCAGCAACTGGTGATCCAGCTGATAAAGTAATTCAGCTTTTTTTAAAACGTAAAAAAAAAAAAACATAAACATCTCCCAGGTGTCGACAGGCCAGTGAACAAAAGAAAGAAAGGGCAGGACTGCAGGACTCGAACGCAGTTCAAGCAGGGACAGGCACGAAGCACGGCCAAGCCAGCGGTTCTGGTGGCGTCTGTCAGGCAGGGTTTGCTCTGGGCTGCGCTGCCGGGAGGCGATGGCGCCCGTCAGGAAGGCACGCTTGCTGTTTTGGCACTGCCTCCTCCCCAGTCAGACGTTGCTGACGTCCTCTAGGGCGGCGCCGTCCTCGGGCAGCCGGAACCGGATCTGCTGCCCCCTCTCCCAGCCCCTGCGGATCCTGGTCAGCTGCAGGCTGGCGCAGGGCAGCAGCAGGCACACCTTGCCCAGCAGCACGGCGCAGGGCAGCGCCAGGGCCACGGCGAAGGTGGGCGGCAGGTAGAATCTGTACTGGTCGGGGTCGAAGGCTCTCCTCCAGCCGAACGCCAGCGTGTGCAGGGTGGCGATCAGCAGGGCGCTGTACCCCAGGTTGGACTGCGGGGGGAGACGGAAAACGGGCGTCGATCGGCGGTCGAACGGGCCCCCTCGCAAACCGCACGGGCTTGTGGGCCTGTGGTCAACACACGGACTCTGGCAGCTCCAGCCCCTGCCCCCAGCAGCCTCCCGGTGCGCATTTATTTTGTGCAAGCAGAGCGACCGTCAGGTGCGGTCTGACCCACGAGCTCGTGTGTGCTTTGTGAGCGTGAACAGTCTGCGTTTATGAAGGAAGAAAAGGAGGCCGGCTGTAAATCAGGACCTTAATCATTATTTTTATCCTTCTGGCAGGCGCCATCTTTAACCCTACAAGACATGATGGCCACGATGTACTTCACCACCATTACATATTCTCAAACTTTTACAAGGGTGGAAGTGTTAATGTGTGAGAGCGAATTCATTGTGGTCTCTATAGTCTGGTCTGGTTCAGATTAAAAACAGACCATTATGTAGGCTTTTGTACAAGCAGGTATTCTCAGTAAATCAGATAGACATGGCTCAATCACAATGCCTTGGCCATACTGACATTTTGTTTTGTCAGCAATAATAGGAGTGTTATTGGCAAAATATGCTGCAGTGTTGTTTAACCTGGATGCTGCAGGTTCGCAAGACTGGAATTTGTCTGCAGATCAGCCTGAATAATTCCATCTATTTTAATACCGAATAAAGCTCACATTGTATTTTTCATTCTCGCAGCAAACTCTAGGGTACGATGGGCACAGCAATTTCTTTCCACATTCATTTGAAGGTGTACCAGCATGTGACTAATCTTACACCAAGTGGATCAGCTTAACATAAATATTAAAGGAGGTTCAAAAGCAGTGCAGGAAAAAGTAAATCCCTTATAAATGGAACCATTATTGCATGTACTTACTACAAACTCCAAGGCAAAGAAAGCCTAACAGGTTTTCAATGGCCATGACCAAGAAGCTTTGCAGGCTGTTACTTTTGAAGGCTATCTGCTGTGAAGCTAAGGATGTGCTGTAATGTTCGTTCTTCTACAATCTGTCCAGCTGTCTTAAAGACAGAGCTCGCTGGCTCTGGCTTCTGCCCTGTGGTCTGGATACAAGGGCCAGTCCTGTGCAATGACCAGACACCACTGCCTGTCCAGGACAGAAGGTCTAGTTAAAAAATGTGAAGCCTAAGACAGACATTGTGACAAACACTGTATTATCCTTTTTTCCATTTTCCGGAATACAACAGTGTGAAGCTAAATACTATGTTGCAAGGGAAGAGAGAGTGTTTGATGAGGAGATAAGTGGATCACCTCATGGGAAGTTAGAATACATAAGTATCCAAATTTAGTCATTGTAATTTTTAAGCCCTTGAGGGATTAAATTACTTATAACTGTGGAAACAAGGGATACAACAAAAACTCTTCTACTCTGCCATAACACTGTGCAGCAAGTCACCACTTTTTGTTCGTACTGTAAACACAAAAGCACTGACATAAGAAACACTTGAGCTTTCACACAGGAAGGGGAAACCTTTTCTATGACCCCAGATGGCAGTTACTGTCTTTTTCACACCAAGAGTGCGACCTGCTGACTCGAATGCCTGCTTCTTGTTCCTTAATAAGGCCACGGAGAGTGCTTACAGCAGCTGAAGAAGAAAACCATTGACAGTAGAGTGCCCCCCTACGAGAATGCAGTGCTGAAGGATGTTACTATCAAGACTTTGGTAGCACAGCAAGTCAGGGTGGATCTGATGCCAAATTATACGCAACACTATGCTTGTAGGGGCGGCACGGTAGTGCAGAGGTTGGCACTGCTGCCTCACAATGCCGGGGCCCTGGTTTCAAATCCTGGTGTGCTATCTGTGGGGAGTCTGCGTGTTCTCCCCAGGTTTTGGGTTTGCTCCCACAGCTCAGAGACATACTGGTAGGTTAATTAGCTTCTGGGAAAACTGGCCCTAGTGTGCGTGTGTGTTGCCCTGTGATGGACTGGTGTCCCATCCAAGGTGTATCCTGCCTCTTGCCTGGTGCTTGCCCAGATCCGCTCCCCCGTGACCCTGTGTTGGATAAAGCTGTTAGGAAAGGGGTGGATGGGATGTGCTTGTGTCGCAGTCCACCAATCAATCCATCATGAGCAAAAACTGCGGCATGATGCCGACGTGTGCCATGAGCCATCGGGCGGGTTCGCGCGGGTCACCTGAATGAAGCTGAACTCCCTCCAGTTCAGCGCGTTGCCCACCGAGGGCAGCGAGGCGACCGCCAACAGCGAGAGCACCGCCAGGGCCAGGACGCCAAAGGACAGGTAGATCTCCATCCTCCACACTTCTTCCTCCACCCAGACGCTCTCCTGGCCAGCCTTGACCTGCGGGCACACGAGCGGCACCGTCACACACCCCCGCGCCACGGGGCAGCCATATCCTGCCCCGTATTCTGTAGCTCTGAACGACCACAGGACGGCCTGTTGTGTCTGAACCCTTTTCTTCCCCCGCCACTGAGGACTTCTCTATCTGTCTGATGGGTGCTTGGGTTTTCATCACATTCTGGAAGCCAAGGGCATTTCAACAAGCTTAGTTTAGATAACGGACTTCCCGCTTTTGGAAATGAAGGATTTTGACTCAGGGACTGCATTCGCACACCCGTCTGTCGAAGCCGCGGTCAGGGAGCTATTTCGAGAGCGCTGCTCTGGTAGGACCGAGTGTCAGGCTGGGCGTGGCTCAGGGTGCCACGGTCAACACTGCTGAACGGGCAGATGGCGAGTCTGCCTTCTGGGGGGGGGGCGGGGCGGGGCGGGGGGAGAGACCTGCTGAACTGCACGGCTGCCGAGATGCCACTCAAAATGGACACGTGAGGCGTGTGCGGGGAAAAACGGCAAACTAGAACATTTGGGAACCCAAGCGAGTATTTTTAGTCTGCCCAATATGAAGTCCATTTTTGCTGAAATTTGGGAAACAAAGCGAAGGAAACTGCCAACTTTAACATCCTTGACCACCTGCCTCGGCACTAATTAAGTCGCTGGAGGTGTCGAGTACAAATGGTGCCAGCCCACAGCGAAGATGAGAAACTGCTAATAAACAAGGCCCCCAGCCGATCTGAACGAGCCTCTTACTGCAGGGCTCCATTCTGGGGTGAAAGCGCTCTGCGGTAATATGTACACTCAAAATGATTGCAGGCATGGAGCTAAAACAAACAAAACTTTAACCCAGAGCAGCAGCTCAGAATACCAAATTAAAGCTTAAATAATAGCATCTTAAATTATTTCACACTTAGCAGTTCTGGTGCGTACAGATAGCGGAGGTATAAACGATTTTTGTCCACTCTTAGAATCTTCTCTCATGCAAGGCTATGTGTGCGTTATCATTTAAGTCGGTTTAATTCCAAAAAGGTGATTAAACTGTTTGAAATTACTCAGCACCTTTTGGCTGAGGCGGAACTTGAGCTCAAGAGAACTAGGTGCCCTGGCATGTACTGTAACAGAATTTCTATGCTTAATAACCTTACGCGCTGAATATTTTCCAGGGTGGTGGTAGGGTAAAGATGTGTCTGAGCTGCCAACATCTTAAACGTGGATGTGCCACTGAATAATAAGACCACAAGGTGGCGTGAGGTGACTCGGCTGGCTGATATTTATTCATTTTCTTTAAAAAAAAAGTGTTGGTACCTTTTTGAAAATGTCACCTAATGCGGATAAAGAAATTAATTCAGACTGAGTCCCTGAGTAGACACAATGACCTAAGAGGTTAGCAGTGCTCTGTTTCTTGACATTTTCAGGAGTCAAAGAAAGCATTAAATAGGGCACACTCCAGAAGGTCTTATCACAGTCCTCCTTTCTCTCCAGCCCTGTGCCATTAGAGAGCTATTAGCATGATGTAGAAAGCAATACAGATCACTTCGTTTTGATAATCAGAAAAAACCCCAAAGTTGAACAATGGATCAGCTATTATACAATGCTGTTCTACTGTGCTAAATAAACACTGTAGGCCTATTTTTCTGTGCTAGTGTGGTTCAGCTCAGCAAGGGACAGATTAAATACAAAATTAAAAGGACGCATTAAAAGTCGGTGAAGTTGTAAATTCTGAAACATCCACCTTAAATGGCCAGGGTTGCTTAAAATAATACGCCCACGCACGTTTCCTCTCTGTGGAAAAATCTCTAAATAAAAAGGCCTTATCCCCTTGTGAGACTCCAAGGAAACACGGAACAAGGAAGTTATTCAATACATTACAATACTGCTGTTGAAGATCATTAAACAATAGCTCCCTAAGATCCATAAAATGTCAAGGGCTTAAGTACTTTGTGGTCACCTTATACAGCACTGGAATCAAATCAGTTTTATTTCTACCCAAAATACTTTCATTTAAACATCTCTCGTTGTGCCTCACTTTTCACTGCAGGTCATGACACACATTGAGCAGGATTCGGATGACTTATTCACCACCCTTTACAGCGGAGGTGTGTAATTAATCCTCTGATGTTTTTCTGATGTTGGCTACTGGATACATTTCACAAGAGCTGAGCCCCCAGACAGCTACAGTACCACACTAAATTTACTAACCGTGTGCATTAGGGAGGCTGCTTCCCCATTGAGTTGTTGTCAAGTGTTAAGATGTGCAGATTATATAAGGAACGAGTGAAATGAACTGCTATTTAAGATCTGCAATTGAATTAATACAGGGACACAGTTAAATAATGGTGTTGGCTTAACAGAGTTAATAGAAAAGGACAGACCCCCAGCTATAACTATCTAGCGTGAGAAAAGAGACAACTCTCAGCACTGCCCTTGTGTAGGAACCCCACCAGCGGGAGTGTAGCCTACACAGCATCGTCTGTACCGCCACTCCCCACGAATCATGACTGCAGGCAATGACTGAATACTGAAGCACTTGACATTTTATGGATCTTAGGGAGCTATTGTTTAATGATCTTCAACAGCAGTATTGTAATGTATTGAATAAGATCTCTAAAGTGCTCGTGCATTCCGGCTTCATATAATTAGACTGTTCACTATCGTACAGCTTCTTTCAGAGTCCCACCGATCTCAGGGGGTTTACCTGCTTGAAGGCCTCGTTGAGCAGGCGGTAGCGCGCAGACCTGCGCATGGGGAGACACAGGCTGTAGACGGCGTGCAGAGCTGCGCAGAGGAAGCTCAGCAAGCCGATCTGCTTCCTCTGCTGCAGCCAGCGGTCCAGCCAGTCGGGAAAGCGCCGGTACTTGGTGCCGTGGCGCAGCTGCAGGAAGGCTGCCAGGACCCCAGGCAGGTAGACCAGGGACAGCATGACGTAGGCCACGCAGGGCAGGGACACGTTGACCATCTCCACCGGGATTTTATAGAAGCTGTTCTGACCCTTGGTGACGTAGGGGTGGATGACCCCCCGGACGAAGTTGTAGGTGTAGAAAAAGGAAAAGAGCCCCAGGGCGCAGAGAACGGGGCTCTTCCAGGAGGGGAAGAGGCGCAGGGGGATGTTCTCGATCTCCCGGGCGGACGGGAGGGACCCCATGTCCACTGGGATGAAGCCCATGGCACGGGCCAGGTGAGCCACCGTGCTCTTGGCCTCGCTGCTGTCACCGCAGAGCAGCACCTGAGGGAGGGACAAGGACACCGAGTCACAGGGGGCCGTGTTCCAGCTTCCACACTTTCCAAGAATGACCGAACGGGAGGGGCGGCACGGTGGCGCAGCGGTTAGCGCCGCTGTGTCGCATCACTGGGGTCCTGGGTTCAATTCCAGACCTGGGCTGCTGTCTGGGTGGAGTTTGCATGTTCTCCCGGCTTTTGCGTGGGTTTCCTCTGGGTGCTTGGGTTTCCTTCCCACAGTCCGAAGACATGCTGGGAGCTTAACTGGCTAACTGGTGTTTGTGTCTGTATGTGCTCTGCAATGGGTTGGTGTCCCGTTCAGGGTGTATCCTTCTCTGCACCCGTTGCTTACTAGGATAGGCTCCAGCTCCCCTGCGACCATGAATTGGATAAAGTGGCTTGAATATGGATGGATGGACTAAACCCGAGGTGGGTTTGTCATATTCCCACAATAAAATGCTCCAATGAGGTTGGAATTTAACTAAAAACATGGTCACCCCCCCCACTGATCTCTGATCATATTATGACATACTAGATATCTAGACACTGACGAGACCTGTGCCACCCTCCCAGCTTTCACTCCGCTGACCTTACCTGCTTGCTGCCATCTTTAGGACCCGACTGCAGCGCCCACGCAGAGAGGACGTTAAACCCCTTCACCACCGTGCATTCTGGGAAGAGTTCCGCCAGGTGCTCGGCGTTGGACTGCTGATGGAGGTTCAGCTCGGCGTTGTTACTGACGTCCACCAGCACCTTCCCCGCCAGCGCCTCCTTCAGGCCGCACAGCGTGGCGTAGTGCTCGCGGAAGGCCGCCACGAAGACCACGTCGGCCCGGCCGGCGGCGTCCTGCTGCGTGGTGACCTCGGCGGCGGCGGGGAACAGACCCGCGTGCCTTTTGGGGTGCCGGCTCCCCACCACCACCCTGTGCCCCGAGGACACGAGGCGCAGGGCCAGGGAGCGGGAGAAGTCCCCGCTGCCCAGAATGCCCACGGTCAGGCCGCCGGGCTCGGGCAGCGCCTGCTCGGTCTCCAGCGGGTTCCTCAGCAGCGGCTTCGTCATCTCCCCTCTCGGCATCCTCAGCGCTCTGCAGAGCAACGCGGAACAGAGAGGAGTCTGAGCGCCGGCCGCGGGGAGACGGCTCAACCACAATAATAATAATTGCTTACATAAGCGCTTTACAGGTTAATGCTTTACAACTCAAAGCGCTTTACAGGTAATGGAGACTCCCCTCCACCACCACTAATGTGCAGCCCCACCTGGATGATGCGACGGCAGCCATAGTGCGTCAGAGCACTCACCACACATCAGCTCTCAGTGGGGAGGAGAGCAGAGTAATGCAGCCAATTCATAGATGGGGATTATTAGGAGGTAAGGGCCAATGGGAATGGTAAGGGTAAGGGCCATGATTGGTGAGGGCCAATGGGAAATTTGGCCAGGACGCCGGGGTTACACCCCTACTCTTTTCGAGAAACGCCCTGGGATTTTTAATGACACACAGCACACACAGCACACACAGCTATACACAGCTATACACAGCTATACACAGCTATACACAGCTATACACAGCTATACACAGCTATACACATCCATCCCTCTCTCAACAGAATCGTGGACATCACAGCTTTCCCAATGTTTTCCAGGCCCGGGAGTGTTGTAATTGTCCTACTTTTTCCCCAAGGACGTCCGGGTGCCTGAAACCGATCACTCCCTCCGCTTCCCATCCTGCAAATTTCATCATGGGAAGGTGATCTGTGCAGCAGAGGTCAGGCACTGTAAGCTGATCTCTTCAACGTCACACGGAAGGCCTCTAGCCCGGAGGTTAGGTTAAGCCACCCAACGTTTGAGCCCCTCCTCTTTCAGAGGCCTGCGTGTCTGACAGTCTGAACCCCACACTGCAAACCCAGGGCAGAGCCGGCAGCTCGGCTCAGGTCACAGGTGAGGCTGTGGGAGCCCATCAGAGGTCTAAGAAACATAAGGAAGGCTAGAAACAAGAGTGGGCTGTTCTACCCACCTACTGTATCTCATGTGGTGTTAGCTAACTGATCCAAGGATGTCTTCCAGCCATTTCTCACTGGATGCCTGGGTGTCAGGTTTCCAAACATAGCTGGGAAACTTGTTCCACCCTCCACAACTCTTTATGTACAAACATGTTTCCTATTCTTTTTTTTTACATATCTGCAATGATCATGAGAGAGAGCACCTCTTTCAGATGGTGGAATAATACCATTAGACTTGATTACCCTTTGTTATAGGGGAGACTAAAGAACCACTATGCATTATATTGACTTTCAAGTGTAAATGCGAATTTTATTATGTATTAACATAAGTCATTATGAAAAAATAAGTCTGATATTGGTTGAAAAATATTTTAAAGGAGAAAGATTTTGACAAATACTGACCTAAATTCTTATAGTCAGTGGATAAAATGCATGAAAGAATACAAACACCCATGCACTACAATACATTGTGAAGTTAACGTTGGGTCAAACAGAGTGCTGTTAAGAAATATCAGTGAGGTGTTCTTCTTGTCCAAACTGAGATATCTGAATGTCAATCATTTAGTCTGGCAAAGCTTTTATATAGGTGCTTCATCTAACACAAAATTACTTTTAGTTTTCTAGCCTGGTGTGGTGGACCAGGTACTGTGTTTCAAAATGCACTGAACAAGACAGTCAATAAAAGTTTCCAGATGCGAGTCTCAGTCTAATGGAATCTGTGTGATGGATATGCAAGCCCAGGCAGATGGATTCTGATCCAACTCATTTCTTAAAGGACAAGCCTAGTTTGCAGTCTCTGGACACAGACTCCAGCCTTCACTTCTGGGAATGAAGAATGATTTGTCTATCTTAGTTTCTGTTTCTTTAAGGCTGTTGAAAGCTTAATATTCCTGTATGTAGTGAATGTACAGTACATCTCGCTATGCATGTTACTAAGGGTCAGAAAAACAAAGTTAGGCTCAAGTGGAAATAGCTTAATTGGAATTAAGTCCAGGCAAATATCTACAAACTTCAGATAAAACATTCAGGCTCCAAATAAAACAATAAAACTTTCAGCTAGAGTGAAGCAAAGGATGTGCTGCCTGTATTCTATCTTAAAGAGCTTCTTTTACCCGGTGAAGTACTGGAGACTTGGCAGGAAAATCTTTAGCCCTTATCTGCTGGGGCTTGTATCCACAGAAGACTCTCCAGCACAGTAAACACTGTCCCATAATTCCTGTAGTCAAGACTGCTCCTCATCTCTACCACAAAACTTATCTTTTTTTTGCGCTGGCATGTTTAGTCTGAAAGCATAACTACCTATTGTTGTGCTGCCTTGTAAACTAATAATTACAGAATTAGAGAGGCTTTCCTCCTTCTTCCAAACATATATTATTGACTCCTTAAAGGAAATTTCTAGTACCCATTCGACTTATTTTAGAATCCGAAAAACATTTTCCAGGAACAGGACCAGATTTTAAAGACGGATACTCCCTTACATAAGCTTAATGAATTCTGTCGCTCGTGTGGCCCGATAGGAGTTTAGTTTTGCCATTGGATAAAAAAAATCTTGAAATCTTGAATGACTCAATTTTCCAGTTAGTGCACAGACTAGACTTCTGTCATCATGATCATGCACATTTTCTGTGTAGTCTGCAGCAGGTTCGGCGGGGACTGCGAGCAAGTTTTTACTGGAAACTTACTTGGCTGTGGTTCTTTAAGAGTAGGAAAACAAAACTCTTATTATGTACTTGAGCTTTCCAATTTAAAGCCCTGTAAGAATCTAGTTCACACAGCACTACGACTGCACATAAAAAAGCATTTGTTCCGCGCACAACGATAAATGTGAGACACTGTAAACGCTCTCATTGATGTTTTCGAGCTGTTAGTGAAGTACGAATTCACCAAGGACAAATAGTTTCGCGCTAGTGAAACTCGTACGGTATGTCTAAAGCTTGGCTGTCTACAAAAATAATACCGGAAACAAACAACAAACATATTCAAACGTCCCAGTACTAAGAATGGCAACTCTGGGAGCTGCTAAAACGCAAATACTCAGTCTAAATGGTTCAAGAACTGTCGACACCCCCCAGTAACGCTGCGATTCTGTCAAACCTAATTTGGGCGATACAGCACCTACAGGCCGAAGAGCTGCTATATTAAACCGAACTGTCACCATGTAAAAGTGCAGTTGACGCCAGGTTAATCCGTCCCTGCATCAATTCTGACATCCCCGAAGACATGTGGGAGCCGATGCAATCTTGTGACAATTCGTTTTCTTGTTCTGAGAGATTAGTGTATCGGTCTCCTCTATTTGAGCTCTGCCGTTCGCCGCCCATCCGACTTCCTCGCAGCTAAAACTGAGTTATACTCGAAATCAAGCAGGATTTATACTTTGAATGATACATGCTCTCCTTTTCCCCCCAACAACTGCCGTCTCCGATCTCCCTCGCAGCAGAGGTAGAGCAGACCCCAGCCCAGCAAGACCGAAGACAACATGTGACTCTTTGTAACAGAAAACCGAGAGAGGACGCTGCCGCCAGCCGCTTCTTCACAGGTGAGTCGCAAACTGACTTCAGGACAAAGGCACACGCCAAGTAAAAAGCTAACTGTGTACCCGAGGGAAAACAAAAGACTTTTATACGGTTTTTTTTCTTATAATACTCACGCCAACAGTTGCGAAGCATATGAAACCCAGCGCCCAGCGCTTTTTCCTGCACGCCTGTTCTGACGATGTCTCTCCAAACTCCGCCCTATACCCCCTGAACACAGGCGATAAACTGGGCCAGGCGGCCTGGGTGACTTATCTCGCCTTTCAACGACCTGCGCTTATGAACCTCCCGTTAGTGCGATAATTTTTTTGGATATCTTTATGTTAGAGTGGCGCTCTGAACGGTACTGCTCATAATCTGATGCTTATGGCTTTTGAAATTAATTTACTGCTTAATAACTCCTGGTTTCTTGATAGGGAAACTTTTTTTAAAAACTTTTTTTAAAATTTGCATTCGTTTCATATTTTTCAACTGATGTGTATATCTTAGAAAAATATAGTAAGCTGTACACCAGACCTATCCAAAACGAAAACTGTAATGAGGAAGTTTAGAAGTGGATAAAATAGAAATGTCCATTACGATTAGCGAAGTAGGTACGGTATAAGCACGAAAAGGAAAGCAGTTGCTCGTCCGTGTCGATAGGAGGCGCTGTAATGTGGGTGTGCGCGCTGCATTGGGAGGGCGCGTACGAGTGACGTCACGCCTCCTTCCGTTTCTGATTGGTTGCTAGATTCAATCACAAACGAGGAAGGAGTTTCCGCCTGCGGTGTGATCGGGGATAATGGGAAGAACAGACACCGCAGTAGACAGATCGGTCGCAGTCACGGTTTGCGAAGGAGTTTAATTTGATTCTATTCAGAAATAATTTGGGGGAAAAAAAAACCCTAACACCCCCAAAGAAAAACAAAAAGAAACCCGCTAGGGGCGGGAGGACCAGGTCGGAATCAGCTGATCGCTAAAACAGCAGTAGCAAACACTCCACCACAATGTCTAACAGGGGAGCGCGGCCTTTGTGAGAAAGGTCACCGCGATTCCCGAGCCTCCCAGGTCGAAATGCCTTCTGGCAGCCGTGCACGTCGTGAGCGCGCTCGTGTGCGTGCTCGTGCTCGGAGTCCTGGCCGGGGGGGGCCCCCTGCCCGCGCGGTGCGGGGGGGTGTTCAGTCGCTGAGTCGCACCCGTGTCCGACGCAGCCGCTGCAGTATTTCAGCTCGATCTTGGGGGGGGGCTGTTCGAGTGCGACCGTCCCAGGAGTATGTAAAGGTGTCGCCTGAAGTACAGCTAAGCTTTTGGATTGCCTTTATGTGAATTCAGCCGTAACTTACAATATTAATAAATAGAATGAATAAAAGCCCTTGATTTTTTCCTTCTCACGAAAAGGTAAATTAACACCCATCCTTGCACAATCAGCTGTGGTATCTCCAGCTGGTGACCACCCCTCTCAGCCTCTTGCAAGCTTGCAGTCTGCTCTCTGGTCAGATTTCGCATCTCATTTCGCGTTAACGTCCAGCAAGTCTAGGCTATTAAACCTTAATGACGAATAGTGTGTACGTTTCCAATTCAGAAAAAAAAAACATCGTGCACGGTATGGGACAATGCCGATGAAATTAAAGATCAAAACAGGCCATTGCATTGCTCATCATGCGCTGTTCTCTTTTACAGATTGAGGTAGGGTGTTCTATGCTGTTGATGTATAGGATTCGGGAATACTTCATTTCCGCGGTTGTATTTCTGAAGTGTCCAATTGTTCCCCCAACAGGACTTTAAACTTTCCTTGTAAAAATGTTTAATCTCTTCTGGTGGCGCAGATAAAGACCTGGACAGGCGAGGACTGTCCCAGAAAAAAGTCAAACGTGCTTGTACAAAGTAAGAACGGTGTTCTATGATTTTGGCAACTACATTTTCCATCCCGTGCCTCCATTCTCCCATAATGTGTAAGGATGCAGAAGAATGCTCACAAGGCAGGATATGATTCAATTTATAAATCTAGGATTAAAACGTGGGAAGGAAATCAAATCTTGGATTTTGTGCTAATGCTTTGCATTACAATCTAAAGCCTTTTTTATCTCACTGTTGCGGTGCTCAGTTTGTTCGTTTGGAATAATTGAACTTCCAGGATTTCTGCTTGTTCAATGCCTAACGTATTGCCAGTTCCACGCTGAGGAATGTTTGTCTCTGTCCAGCAGCCTTTCATGATCTAAGGGTATGGTCCAAAGCCATTCACTGCGCTGTTCATCATATAAAGGAAACAGGGTTCTTCCAGTGTCCTGCCTTCCCTCCAGCAGTAGGGGGAGCTGTGACTGGAAGAGGTGAAGTATCTCCAGCTGGTGACCACTCCTCTCAGCTTCTTGCAAGCTTGCAGTCTGCTCTCCGGCCAGTCAGCAGCTGTAAGGTGAAGCAGCCGGCCGGTCTCCCTGCAGTAGAGCTCCTGACCGTGACCTTCAGATTGACCCTCTACGCCGTAGATCAGTGGGAACTTCATGTTAAACTCAACCTCTGAAAATGTTTGTTTTTCAGTTTTTTTGGGCTTCAATCTGACAGATTTAAAAGGGTGAAAGCATTAAAGCATTTCAAAATAGAGTATGAAGAAACGTGTTCCTTGATGCAGCCTCTGACAGTTAGGGAGCTCTTTGTATCAGGCGTTTTGTGAGATAACCCTTCCCACAACTTCTAGCGTTGCCCAAGATACTGTTGTCTATAAGCATCACTTCACACAGATGAGTGCAGAGGCTTGTCAAGGCAAGAGCAGCCCCCTGAGACTGACCTTAATGCTCAGTTATTCCGCAGAGCCTGTTGCAATACCCTAAGCTGTATTGTGAAAACAGCCAGAGTTAAGGACTCTCTTCCAAAGCTTAATGATGTGAGAGAAGGTCATTGTCAATCACCATTTCACTTTTTTCATTCATTTCATTTGATACGTCTCGACTGTTTTTTTTCCTGTTGTTAGTAGATTTTCATACCTTGCAGGGACTGTGAACACAATAGCGTAAAGTAATTGGTATATTCTGTCTTTGCTTCTCCAACCTCGTTTCAGTTGGCAATGACTGTATAATTGGTATACACACAACTCCTGTCATGAAGTTTGTGGATGACATCAAGTTCACCTTGAATCCCACCGGGACTGACACCTGTGAGGTCTGCGTGAGTTCAGACTGATACAAATGGACAAAGAATGAGGCCAGAAAGAACGAGCCAATAAAAACACTGTAAGCAAGCAATCTTTAGAGTAAGACTAATATTTACGTGGTGGGAGCACTTCTGGTGGTTGTGAATTGGAGACATTTAGTGGACCAGCTCCAAGACCTCTCCTTAATCTTGGAGCCTTTTACTATTTCATTTTTATTTTAAGAGTGTCTATCGGGTACTGTGCATAACCCTTAATAATAACAGTGTGTCAGGCTGTCAGTGAAACATCTCTGTCTACCCCCAGTATGGTTCCCTCTGCTCGCTGTGCCTTAATACTTCAATGACGATGTTGCTGCAAGTTACAGTAACCTGCAAATGTGCACAGCAGGCAACAGAGGTTCACAAAAACAGTTAGTTAGAAAAAGGATTACCTCTGATGCTTTTGGTCATTTTGAGATAGGCTTTATTAAACCTTCCCATTCTGGGTTCCCACTGTAAGTGTAGGCATACAATGAAAGGTTGTCTAAAAGACTAATGTTTCTCTTTTTGTTCTGTGGTAAGGGCATCTCAGTGTCTCCGAGCTGGTATGCCATCTTAGATTCAAGAACAGATAATCGCAACATGTGCAACCTTCATGAATGCTAAGTTCTTTAATGTATACCTTTTAGGTCTTATTGTGTTAGGCTTTGTCAGTCAAGAAGCAACTTGATTCTGCTGAATGCAATGAAATGTTAGAGAAAAATCATGGCCAGTGATATCTGATGATTTTGTAACAGTAGCCACATTTTTCAATGGGGATAAACATGCATTCTTCTAGGTGTGAAGCATGGCTGATGATAGCTAAAGACGGGAAAAAAAAGTGAACGTTTGTCAAACGGTGCACAGCTCGCCAATCAAGAGAATACAAAATGAAATCTTATTTCTGTGGCCCTTGCAAAGATGTTATTAAATATGATGGTGATTTTAGAAGCTGCCAGTTCACTGCACGTGGTCCTGTGTGAAATGATAATGAAGCTCGCTGGCAGGAGAGGCCGGGGAGTGGGATAAGATCTCCACTCGTCTGACATTGCTGTTTGGCCTCAGGTTATGATGGACCACCAGGTCACGCAGTCCCACCTCATTAAAACAGCCTGATAAAGGCTGGGGCTCCTTAACCGCTTCAGCGCTGAAGCTCCAGACGTCTGCAGGAATCCAGAACTCTCACTGAGGAGATCTGCTGTTTCTATGCAGGTGCTCTGCGGTGCAAATAACCTTTTTGTTTCTTTAAAATAAAGATTGGAACCTCACAAAATATACAGCATAGAGGCTTTAGGCTGTTAACATGTAATCATCTGCACATTTTGGTAGTCCATGTTTATCTTAACATCAGACGCACCTTCTTTTAAAAAAAGTGGAGTAAACCTGTACTTGTTCCTTTGGGGCCTACGCATGCTGGCGCAGCTCCCTGCTTGAACTACAGTACATTGTCATGTGTTGTCAGAATGTCTTCAGATATCAGAGGGAGTGCCTCAGAAAGCAGGTGTAACTCCTTTGATATTCGGGAGTTTGGCCTGTGACATACAGGGAGAATTCATCAGGTGTTTGCAGCTATTATATAAAGAGTTACTGTTTGTTCTCATGTATTTTTCTTTTTGTAAATGCGTTGCAAACTTGTATTTCTAGTAAGCCTGTCAAAAGCAAACGAAAGACATGAAACTTTCCATGTCAAGGTTGGCAAAGTTAAATATGTCATGAT
Organism: Lepisosteus platostomus; assembly: GCF_059453375.1. Taxonomy (NCBI): domain Eukaryota; kingdom Metazoa; phylum Chordata; class Actinopteri; order Semionotiformes; family Lepisosteidae; genus Lepisosteus; species Lepisosteus platostomus. Next base: position 35,581,813 of record NC_142624.1, read on the forward strand.
ATTTGTAGTTAAATATAAAACACACTGTCCTGGTTGTCCTGGTGCTTAGTTTAGGTACTAAATGACAAAACTGCGTTATGGAGTGCATGCAGTGTATGGAGTAGTCATGGTACAGTTCTGTGGCTTTGCAATGGATTCCAACTACTCAAGATTTATACTTTACAGTGAGTTTTATTTGTAATGAAAGCTGGAAGAGAGGTGTAAAGCCACCCAAATACAGTGCCATTATGTGGTTAAAACTCACTTGGTATTCCAGCCCAAGTCTAAACCAAAAACACGAAATAAAGTAAAAAGGAAAGCATGACTGCAGGTCAGACTCTGTCAACACTGTTTCATCAGTCTGCCTTTGCTGCAAGATGAAGGTTAAATCCTTCAGGCTAGTGGCTGCATCTGTACGTTTCTTACCGATGGACAGTGGGAAGAAAAACAACAGAAATGTTAACGGGGAGGATTTGTCTGAACTGATAATGCAAATGTGTTCTAGAAACTGGACCACACAGCTCTCCGTTTGTTAATTAGAAGAGCGCTGATGATCCATCAAGTGACTAGCTTGAAGGGATTCCCTGTAGCCTCGTTTAGGGCTGGCAGTTTCTCTCTGCCTCTGCTTATTTTTAATTGCGCTGGGGGGCTAACCTCCCGCTCTCTCTTCCTCGGGGCGCTGTAGGATGCTAAATGTAAAGAAAAAATATGTTGGGCAATGAGTGAGTAATAAAATAATGCGTGATACGGCCCACTTTGTCGGTCAGATGTTCTTTCATTCAGCGTTAGGATGGGCTTCAGTCAAGGGATCCTGGACATAAACTTGGGCAAAGGCCTGCTGGGACACTGGAAAGATTTCTGCTGCCTTCTTCCATCACCTCTGACAGCTACATTAGATCACAGGGTGATTGTCAGGCATGTCCAGGATATTGCGGAGTATGTCACACACTTAAGCACCGTACGCTGAGCTCTATTGCAGTGCCACGACGGCTTACGTTTCAAGTACAGAGGAAATGCAATTCAAATGAAACACATTTTCAAAGGAAGCCGTCATCGAGACCACAGGAATATCTGGAAGCCCTCGCGTAACGTCCACTGGTGTTAATTGTATGGGCTGCTGTGCAATAAATGCTCTCATTTTATGAGCAAAGCTTATGTGAGGATCAAATCCCATATAAAGTCGAGTTTCAGTAAAGAGCTTGAATTGTTCACTGTTTGTATAATACATAGTTAATATAAAAATAGAAAAATGCCAACAGGTGGTACAGCATATAGCAGGGGTCTCTTTCCTGAGTCCCTCTCTATACTCTAATCCTGTCACCAGCTCAAGAACTAATTCTTTTATTTTATTTTATTTTTTAAAGTACTGTAACAGATCTCTACTTTTCAAAAACAGACAAAAGAACACCTTACAAACATTACAAATTGCAGTTCTACAGGAATCTCATTTTATGGGATTTAATTTATGAGAACATTTAATTTTAGTACCTACTTTTTAATATCAGGACTGTAACTTCGCTAGTGCTATACAAATGTTTTTTTTTTTGCGAAGTACTTTGGAACTTGTGTCAGCAGTTGGGCTTAATGTCATCATTTGGAAAGAGTGCATTTTCCTTTTCTCCCGTGCATAATCTTCCCTTTTTTGTTGAATCTTTTGGTCAACTTTCATAGTGTGTCCCCCTTCCATATGCTTTTCCAAGTCTAGACAGAAATGTAAATCAGCTCAATATAAATGTCAAAATCTGCTCTTGCTGCCTCCAACAGAGGGCCAGCACAGTTTTCTTTTAAGGCTGCGACATGTTTTCAGTTTTGATTTGACCGGGTTCAAATATGACAATATAGGGGAGGAGGACCCAATGGATAAACTGCACTTCTCGTTGAATAACCTTAGTTCTCAGCTTTGTTTTGTGCAGAATAGTCATTTCTTCCATATGTGTAACTTTTAGGTCCTGAAAAATAAATAAATTGAATTTTCAATTAGCATTACATATACAGTATATGAGCATTTCTACGTCTCTCAGATCGTTTGGTGTTTTACAGTCTTTTTTTGATACCAATGGTCACAGTTTGGCCATCTGCTTGGGGGGCAGCTCTGGACTGGATGACAGAGTGTGTTGAGGTCAGCTTAGAGCCACAATCGCAGAGGCTGCCTTCACAACACCTGCTAGCTCATTCTGCATGGCTAGACTCTGCTGTTCCCTCTCATCTCTCATCAGCATTAAATCCTTCTCAGACGGATATAACGTGTCAGGCTGTGGTTGTCTGAATAGCTACTGTACCAATTTTCCGGTTTAATTTTAATTCTCCTCGCATTCCTCTGTTTTTTTTTTATGTTATCTGGGTTTTGTGTCTGAGGCTCGATGGTTGTAAGTCACATCACTGGTCACGAAAATGTTTGAAGACCAAATTAAGCCAATTTCTCTGGGGCATGTCCTGGGAAGGTAAAAATATACACAGAAATTGTCATTTCCTTGTACCGATGCTGATGCACATTTTAATACAAAAATAGTTTAAACGAGGGACTGAAATTCTTCCTTTCCTTTGTGGGTCATAGAGGATCCGATGCAAACACTTATTAAAAACATAAAATAAGTTTAAAGTCTTTAAAAATCCCTGCTCTGTCACTCTGATAGTGGCATGAAAATAATCACAACAGCACTGAAAGTCTGAGTACAGAGCAGAAACTATTTAGAAAATGTGTTACTCTACTATATTTTTTGGAATAAAACTGTAGAATAAAAGGAAGCAATGCAAGATGTAGTACTACAGTGGATATAAAAAGTCTACACACCCTTATTGAAATTGCAGGTTTTTGTATATAAAATGAATATAAAAGGGTGTTGTAGGTTCTTTAATTTAAATTATTTTTCCTAATAATTATCTATTTGTTTTTCTCTTGAATGTTGCTGGTTGCAAGGTCACATTAAAGATGGAAAAATGTCTGACACGATTTATCTTGATTTCTGGCTTTACATCACAAAAACCTGCAGTTTCAAAAAGGGAGTGTTGACTATTTATGTCCACTGTATGTGAGACAGAGGTTTCTCTAATTGAGGTTTCTCAATCATTCCTCTCTGTCTGGGTGATTGGTCTGTTCGGAGAGTAATTTGACCCTCTGCCACCAGTTGTTCAAGCCACCTGGGTCACACTGTTCGGAACGGACGAATGAGGGTGTAACCTGGGAATCTATTACAAACCTCATTGGTTTCAGATGATCTTGATTATGCCCTGGAATACCTAAATTGTTGTTTTTTGCTCCTGTAGTAGGAGTATCAGGTTCCCCTGGCAATATGTACACTGTACGTTTATATTATTTTCTGAACTCTGTAAAGGAAAGGAGCTCCTCGCCTTGTCTTCAAGGGATGGGGTGTTGGGAGGGATGTTGACATTTTTAAATAATGTAATGTGGAGTACGTGTTGCAGAGAGCAGTGACTGGCAATCCTGCAAGAATAAAAAAACATGTAGTATTTGAAATGTGAATTTGCCTGGTTCACACAAGAGGGCAATTAAGTATACAGTGAGCTACCCAAAAAAAAACATGCAACAGTACACACCCTGGGTCTGTGGGTCTGTAGTAATACATATTAAAGACGAGCTTGTTTTCACCTCAAGCTTTCTGGAAGTGGCAGCTCTCTGCATTTTACATTAGGGCCCGCAAGGAAATGGCTCGATCTTGGCGCCAGTTTAAAAAGGTTGTGCTTCAGAAACCTGATTTCACCTGCAGTCCCATCGAATTAGTTTACTTTTAGATAATCTTACATTTTCCCTCTGTTCTTTTCCTGAGAAAAGTTTATTTTCCCACTGTGGTTCCTCTTTGTGTATTCAAATTTATTTTGCAGACATCGGGAGTAGAAGAAAATCCAGCTCTACTCCAACATACAGTACCCGTAAGGCATGCCATTCAGTGCAATAACATGCACTGTTTTTTTATATTTCTTTTATCAGTTTGCTTGCAATAAATGTTACTGTCTTATTTGGAAAGCAGCACCTACTAACAAACATTGGTTAAATGTATTTGTGTAGAAGATTACAGTACAGTATATATGTGTACAGTGACCAATTTGTGAAATTGGTATTGGTACCTTAAACATTTTCTTTTGTTTGCAGGGTGTTCTGTGTATCTTAGCAGAATTTGAGGCCTAACGTTCTGAACATAAATGGCACACTGAGCTTGCAGATGTCCAGTAGGACTGCCTGGGCTGTAAGTTACAGCAGGTCCTCTCGGGAACGTCAGAGCTCATTGTTGTGTGGGAAGAAAAACATGGGTTGAACTGCTGCTTTTTTCCCTTTAGGTGAAAACACCAGAGATTTCAGGCTGTTGCTGGACCTCTACAATGAATAGTTGTGTCTGAACTCAGGCTCTGTGGAGTTGTGTTCCTGTCTGTAAGAAAGCCTGTGGTTAAAAATCAGCTAAAGACTTACTTTTATCTTCTGACTAATTATAGTCTCCTTTTACTCTTTTTTCTTTTATTGGGTGTTTTTATTTATCTTAATTTTATGTGTATCAGTTCTGGGCTTTGAGATGCAAGGCGTCTAATGGATCTTTATACATAGAATTTGATTGATTGATTAATTAATAGGTTGATGGATGGCTTGGACAGGAAGCTTCTTTTAAGGTTTTCAGTGGCGCACAAAGTCTTGCATGTTTTTACCGAGGTGACTTTACTAATTTAGGTTATTACAGAGCATAATTAAGATAATTTGGAATATATCTTTGAATTTGAACTTAAATATAGGCTTTGAATTTGTATATACATTTGTCAGATTAATCTGGCTTTTGATCTGTTAGATAACAGTAATTCTACTCTTAAATTTCTGTGTATGCAATCTAGTCTCAATGACTATCAACAGATGCTTTGGTTTTTAATTACTTATTAGCTTCAGAATATTGCTAACAGAAGGAACAGACCTTATGACCTGTAGATGCAGCATTTAATTATAAATTGTGTATGTCTGGTTGTGCTGTGCTTTTTCATTCCTGCAGGGTGAAGTTTGCATTTTATTGATAACCGCTGGAGACGTCTTGGCTTGAGTATTTGTCAGCATCGTAAATGGGTTCTCTTCTTGAAAATATGGATTATAGCATTTTTCAAATGGACTTTGAACACAAGTCTACAAAATATAACAAATACAAAAAGCTCGGGGAAAATGGGACGTGTTAGACAAGCTCTGAAGAGAAGAAAAAGCATCTCGCCACAATGTTAATTTTTCACTCTCAAAAAGCAATGGAGCCTTGTTTCTTCCTGAAAAAGCAGTCAAAATGCAACTGAGTATATCATTAAGGCTAACTCACTCTCCCCCCAAACTCTCCAAACTGCCATCCTACATTGTGCTTGAAGATTGATAGTAATTTTGCGGGAATTGTCGTTAAAAGGCTGTGTGGCAGTGAAAATGATTGTTTTTTTTTTTAAAAAAAACTTTTTAAATGACATAACATGGGTAGAAACCTGTCTTCTTGTGGAGGCCAGAGCCCTCTCTCTGCACTGGGCTTTGGGCCATGAGAAGCCTGAGCTGTTCTGTACTGCTCCCTGTGGTGAGACAGTCAAAGGTCCCAGTTTGAAGCAACACGAGTGTCCAAATGGACAGATCCAGATCACCTGTGAATTGTGAGGTTGCACTAGTGGCTTATACGACAGGACAAGTGTTATAGACATCAAATCAGCAGGAGCTGGAAGTTGAAGACTCTTTCGATGGTTCTGTCTACAAGTGCTATGAAACAGCAAGAGTTAATTAATGTTCATGCCCATAATTCATAGTGACTGCATGCTCTTAAAAACCACAATAACTCTGAAAGCAGCTCCCGGTGAGATGTGTGTGTTTATGTGCATGTGTGCGACCTCATAAAACTGAAATGGAGAGCTAACGCATGATATAATAAAAAATCTGTGTCAAAAACCAACGTGGGTTGGGTCAAGTCATATAAATAAGGCTGAAGCCCTCAAGGCTGGCTTTACCACGCTGGATCAGACTTTTAAATGTGCAGCTGAACCAAAATTAGGTCATATTTGTTTGAGACCAGCCCTAATGCTCGAAGTGCAGAATGTTCAAATTCCATTCATGAGAAGATTTTGTTAATTAATTGAAGGCTCTCGTGCTTGAAAAATACAACTGATAACTCCAGGTTTGATACACAAGACATTTCAGAGCGATACTCTGATTCTGCTTCTTTTAAATGAGACATTGCAAACATCTGCTCTTCAGATCCCATATTTTAATTATTCAAAACATACAGTACGGTTTACACCCTCATTGAGTCATTAAGCTTGAGGAATGTATTAGTGTTATCAACATGTGATGAATTTGCTGCAATGTCAATAATCAGGGGCTTCATAATCTACAGTTAATAAACATTTATTACTTTCCATTGACTTTCCTAGAAATAAATTAAAATAATTACCAGTGATTTAGGGTATACAAACCCCAAAGTATTTTAAGGGCCTCTGACAGCATAAATCCTGTTTCAGTATTTCTAATTCAGTTTGCCTGTTGCTAAATGCAAACAAATTCTGTGTAGATTATTTTCTCAAACTGGCTACTTTTCAGCAAGTATTGTAAATCAAGGATCTGTTTCTCCCCGATCTTGCAGTTACAATCTTATAGGACACCCTGAACTCAGTAAATTATTATATTAAATCATTAGAATGATACATCAAGCTGCAGTTTTGTTTAGGGAATAGAGATAACTGAGTAGATTTAAGATTATAAATGTAAAAATTGGGACCTTGTTATTTTATTTAACAGATTAAAAGCTCAAAAACCAAGTGAAAACATTTAATAGAAAAATATGGCAGAAGCTGTTGTACACAGATGGTACAGTATGTGTATCATCATTTAACAGTTGCCTACTAGAGCAACTTAAAATATACAAATTCAAGCCATATATTTTTACCAATTGTGTTTTTAGCCTTTTTTATTCATCGATGAACTTTTCTTTTAGCCATGCTGAAATTTCACTTTGCATTGGCAAACTTGCAAACTTAAAATATTCATAGTAAAAATTAGGATAAAATAATTTCAAGTAGGTTACTCTTCAGACACCAAAAAAGTGAGACCCTATAATGTTTTAAGAAAGCTGACTTTCACTGTGATTGATTCCACAATGTGAGTGGTGAGAGCTCTTTACTTTAAATGTCCAAAAGTCTTTGTCCATCCAGGTGTTATCTGATCCAGTGCACAAAGAGCTGTAGAGCAGCTCAAAGCCATCCACACGTTTGCAAAGTGATAGTACAGCAGCTCCAGCTGGAGAGTAAGAAGAGGTTTCTAGTGACATTAACGTGGTTTGACTAGAAGATCATTCTTTTGCTGAATTTTGGTTGCCTACATAAAAAGATACAAATGCTGTTTTTTTTTGTCAACGTGTCATGTTCATTGACAGCCGATCAGGCCACAAAGAGAAAAGGAGTGGGACAGAATTTGTTACTTTTTGTGAACTTTTGGTGTGAAGGATTCTCAGCTGAACATTGTGCCTTAGCAGCTTGTTTCTGAGAGGACTCCGTGGGTAACTACACCACGATACAAGGCTATGAGAGCAAAGAAAAGCTGTCAAGAATGAAGTGCGGAATTTTAAGTTACATATAAGCAAAAAATACAAATTTAGCAAGACTGTCCCAGCAGTCAAAGATGCATCCGGGTTCTAATGTTTTTATTTGTCTGCGTGATATCAGTCACATTGTAAATATACTAAAATACAGCTATCTGTGGCAAAGTAGTTTGTCTGGAATGATTTTCCTAGGATTAGAATGGGTTTGTATTTTAATCATAAGAAAATCCCCGTATCATGAAACCCTTTTGTATGATTTTATGAAAGCGCTTGACAGAAAAGTCTAACCCCTAATTTTCTTTATGCTAGGAGGAGCAATGACTCCCCCAGCAACATGACAGCAGTGACAGTGGCAGGTACTGCTAAAAAATGACACTATCCATCATCAGATAATTAATGGGGCACACTGACCTCGCAAAATAAATCGTTAATGCTTCTGTTCCCTCAGCCCAATAGTCTGTCTGCTTTGCAAGTCACCTGGTGAAAGGCTGAAACACCATCATCTTTCACTATCAAAGATGTTTTGTGGGCGATTTGTTTTTCGAAATGTAGACTGCAGCTCACAGGGGTGTAATGGTGCCTGAATCCCACAGCCAGGCCAAGCCACACACCCGAGTGTCTGTGTGGAAGGTGTGGGCCAGGCCTGTCCACTCCTGATCCTGGAGGGCTGGGGTGCCCTCAGCAGGATCTCTATGTTTCTTCAAAGCTGGAGCACCAGCAGATTTAAGACGATCCTGTTGTTAAATTGTTCCTGTTAAACCTCTAGCGAGAAGATTTAGCACGTTAAGAGCCGAATTGGAATTAAAAAAGAACTGTTTGACACCCTGGCCTCCAGAGACAGGATTAGACAGGACTGATGCTCAGGAACACAGACTTTAACCAACAGGTGTCTGCAGTGTTACAGAAAGGGCAGTCTGTTGTATGGCTTCACTGGTCTGAGGTTTCCTATAGGATGCCGAAATTATTTTTTCAAGTTATGAGCAATTGTGGGCTGATGGGATCAAAGGCCATGGCCCTTATTGCATGCAGACCTGGAAACTTCCGGCTGAAACATCTGTAAGTCCTCATTCAGTCACGTCAGGTTAAAGTAACGAGACCTTGTAAAGGCAAGGCTTTTAGACAGTTACGCACTGAAAGGCAACAGTAGAAGCATGCAGTAAGAATCCGAAAGAGAAAATGAATCTAGTTTGAATCCAGCACTCCTTGAGGACTGCTGGAGACCCAGGATCCTTTGCACCTGATAACTCCATGAGGAAGCATTTGCAACCCACAGAATTTCTTCCTTCTTCCACCCATGTCTTCTTGCTTATCTTTTGGGTTTCTTCAGTTTATGATCTGAGCAAGGCTAATGCATTACCTGGGGTTTTGCTAGCCTACTAGTACTTCTGTGTTGAAATTAGATGCAGCCTACAGAGTTGTTTTAAGTAACAGAAATACAACATGATGATTGAACTGTGAACAGCTGACTGAACACTCTGGGGTCCTGGGCTCACTTCTGGCATTCTTGGGTTCCTCTCACCTCTTGAAGACCTTGCTAGTCAGATCAGTAGGTCTCTGTAAATTGTCCCTGTGTGTGCATGCCCCATGATGACCCGGAGAACAGTGTTCCTCATACTTCCAGGGTAGGCTCTGAGTTTCAGCAACAATTATTGGGGGCATTCTGATAATGGATGAGTGAAAATATGTACCTTGAATCCAGAAGTCCAGTGCATAACATTCAAATAAAGGTGTATTCGATTGAAACTACCTTGGCTGTCCACCTCTTGTGATCCTGGGAAAGTGTATAGCAGGATTCTCATATTCAGTGTTGTAAAAATATATATCTAAAATATGTATGTACTGGGAAAATGCCATATATTTTGTCCTCACACACATGGTCTTTGATGGGTTGCAATAAGACCTGCCACATTTGTGCCGAGCTGTTTTAACAATACATATCACCTCAAAGTGTAAGTGTGTGTAAGTCTGTTGACATGCAGAGAGACATGACGAAGAAAATTCATGCTATGAAAGTACCGTAAGTGGCAATAGAGACGTTCTGATCTCTTCCCCACACCCGGAGCCTAGCCTGGCAGGACTGGGACAGTTCAGAGCTGCACACATTTCATGAAGTGTACCACACAGGTGAAGCACCTCAGTGTATCAAGATGCTAGTTTTAAGAACTGACTGGCCCAGTGATCAAGGGAACATCTGCTCGTTGTGATCCCCAGGGCTGAAGGGGCGGGGGTGGGGGGTGGGGTGGAACAGAGAAGCAGATGTAAAAATGAGTGTGTGACTCTGGCTGGCAATGTCAGGTCCTCTGCTGTGGTTCCCATCTGCGTGTCCTAAATGGAGAGACTCTCTGCATATTGATCAGCATTGGTACTGATCAGTTGCACACTTTAAGTCGAAACACTACATTTCATTTTCATAACAATTATCAGTGATATTCTTACCCAGATAAAAAAGGCTACATTTCACCTAAATATCTTTCTCACGTACTTTTCCATACTTTCTTCAGATTTAATTTTCATTGCTATTCTCATTTGCTGTGGTCTGTTCTTTTACAATGTGGTGTTTTAAATTACTCACATATCTGAAAAAATACCCTCGGTTTTCTACAAAGCTGTAAAGCTTTCAGGCAGAATTTATTGCAGCAGAGCATTTTTCTACAAAGCCTGGCTTTATGTGTCAAAGTCTTTTTCAGTTGACCTTTATTATATGCTAGCTCACATGTTGACATGTATTTATACATTATCTGCCAGGGAGAGCCGCAGTGCAAGCCTGCTTTAGCTGCTGTGCTTTCCTGCTAAATGAATATCTTTATTAGGAGCTTTTAGTGTTCCAGTTAAACCAACTTCTCGGCTTGTCAGAAGGAATATTTCAACTTCGTGCTGCATGATTTTCTCTTTCAGAAACCTGAATTCACAGACAGCAAAACATACCATCATAGGAATTAAGCAAAAATATTTCACACGTGTCTAGTCTGGTGTCTTGTTTTCAAACAAGACAGGAGCTTGTTTTCTATCCAAAGGTGCACAGTCGTCCATTGCAATAAATTATAGCCTGATTTCTAATGAAAGATTGAGCCAGATGGTTCAGAACCAAATGGTTACATATCACATTACATAATAGTGAAGATTCAAGCCAACTCTTAATCTGTTTTTGTGTGCAAAGTAGCATCACAGAGATCATGAACCTGGGGCATCATTACATTACTGTTTATCATGTCATGTTTGCTGGTTTACTTATTTATGTAAATCATCTGATTCAAAGGAAAATGCATGCAGTACGTGCAATAAATGAGTGTGCACACGACAGAAAAGGCCCATATCTCTTTACTGCAAAAGCACAAGTTTGCTAGAGTTGGAATATGTATTAGATGTAAATAAAGTGGCGATTCTAAATCTGTGCAGCTAATAAAACTATATGGATCATGGGGTAAATACAGAATGAGGCTGACATAAAATGGAAAACCTATGTTCGGGGCTTACATAATGGATACAAATGTCAAAATATCACTCGATTCTCGATCCTTGAACTCCAATGTCCTTTGTAGAAGAAACCAGGATAATTGTGGACTGCATTTGATTAAAAAAAAGAAAAGATTTGAATAGAAGAGTCTGATGCAATTGCCACTTTTTAGCACCACGTTCTTGTACGGGTACAGGGTAGCCCCGCAGAAAGTTCACAACCCGCTTGACAGATTCGGTCCAGCTGGGCCCTGTGAGGCATGCCTTCAGCAGCTCAAAGGCTTCGGCCCTCCCAGCCAGAGGTCCATCACTGCAGCACCGATGATGGGAGGAAGGATTACTGGAGTGAGGTCATATCTCAGGCATCTTCACAGCAACTGAACAGCTATTTTACTATTTTCATGACGCCTTGGATTACTGTTGTACTGTATAGCAAGTGCTACTTGCATGAGTGGGCTGTCAGGTTGTTTCTGCTCAAGTGTAATTAACACTTCGTTAGTCTCTTGCAAAAGACTGTGTCATATCTAAACTGTAATTCTAGGAATTTTAGACAAAGGAAGGGGCCACCTGATCTATACTGTCGGCAAAAAGATTGTAGGTTTATTTTACCAGGGATTTTATGATCCTTTGATCTGTACTGTTTAAAATACGAGCATTTCTAGATATGAAATGACACAGTAATATTTTTATTTGTGTCCTGGGTAAAATTATAGTAAATGAATTGCATCATTAAATAAAATTTATGACAAAACTAGAATATGCTACTTTTTATGGCATTTTACGTGCGGTACATAAACGATATTACTCCTATTTTCCCCACTGCCTAAAGGTGCATTAATCTTTGCAAAAGGTCACCTTCAAAGCTTCAGTGAGTACAGATAGAATACACGCTGAATCAGAACAATATGCATGCGCTGTAGCCTGTAAACTGTGCTCTGTGCAGTTTGCAGAAGATTGACATCTCGGATAACTTAATTAATTGACTCTTGGCAGTGGGTTATGTGACAGCATGTTGGGAACACTTCAGAAGAGTCTGGCCACACTAATGTGTTTGAAAAATGAAAACATAATGATAAAGGACAAAACTGCACAGACCCTAAAAAATACATAAAAAACAGAACTTTCAAGCATATTATTAGTATCACACTGACATTTCTTTCATCCGTTTCCTGTAGAAGTATAGATATAGAAAGATCTTGTACTTCCAGACCCTATGTACTGTATATACATTTTTAATCACGTAAAGAGATAGGTTTGGAAGCTTTGTGAAGGTTGTACGGCTGGGAAGCTCATTTTTAAAATAATATACGATTGATGGAGGTTCTTGGGTGAAGAAAAATTTGAGTCTTCAATCGACCTCCTCTTGCTTTAAAATGTGCTTTGGAAAAATATTAATAAAACACTTTGGTATCAGGATTTTGATGCTCCAAAGGCAATCTACAGAAACACCAAACTGCTATCATTGGTGTCTTTAAATTATGGGCTCTTCTGGCAGAAAGTCACTTTGAAGCTAATTGTTTTAGTTTGATATTTTCTGACTTAGGGGAATCCTTATTAATATTCATTTCTATTTAACTCCAAAAGACAAGATGTCACCTCCATTTCAGGAAATCAGATCCTTCCACAAAGTATGTGGTTAAATTATTTTTTTCTGCTCAGTGGCAAGATTGCATGGCAAACACTGAAAGCTACATAGCCTGTAGTCAGACAAGCTCATGCATTAATTCTTATGGGCCCCTAGCAAGATTATACTTCTTGCAGATGTTAATTGATTAACCATAAGGAACAGATTTCCTGTCAACTAAAATGCTAAAATTACTCCTATGCCTTTCACCAAAACACCCAGTGCTGGTGATGATACTGATACTGTCATTTACAAAAGCACATTTATTTGAACTTTTAGTGACAAAACAAATCAAAAGATACCAGAGCAGCCAGGGGAAACCAATGTGAACATGGGAAGAACATGCAAACTCCACACAGCACCTCGGGGATTGAACCCAGCAATGCTAGCCAGAGAGCCACCCTTATTGGGACCTGTTTTAAATAAATCAATTGATATTGCGAGTGTAATATTTCAAGGAAGCCATGTAGACCTGTATTGAAAAGGGACAATATGAGAAAACATACAGTAAGTATAACATTTTACACTTACACTGGAGCTTTACTTGCATTTAATATGGTTCTCCCTTGGACCTTCATTTGAATGTCTTCCTTGAAGGTTCCTCATAAACTTACTGATGTGACTGGATTTAAGGCTCAAAGATAAAATGTTTAGGAGCATTCATCATGCCACCCAGGCTGTAGCAGCTTATTATCCTGGGGCACCAATTAGTACACACAACATCAGATATACTGTATTTTAATTTGACCAGCATTCCAATAAAGAATAAAATGAATTAATAAGGCCACTTCCATTGTCATGTCTCAATTGGTTATCAAACAACCATTTTACAGTTTTGTGCCTTATCTATTTTTTACATTTTTTTTAAAAGAGCTTGAAGGTTTTCCTTTAGCTGTTATTTGAAAGGAAAGATCTAAGTACTGTCTTAAGCAGCATGAAAATGCTCCTGAAACATTAGCTTTATGAGATAAAAGCCAATCTGATCTTTTGATATTGCTTCAGTGTGATACCATTTAGAATATTCTGACACACAACCCTAATGAAGATGTTTAATTAACTACTGCAATGCTCTACTCCCTGGGGTATCTAAATCTACTCTAAACAAGCTGCAGTATGTTCAAAATTCAGCAGCCAGAATCCTGACCAGGTCTAGTGCAAGTGTTCACATTACTCCTATCCTGGAGTCCTTGCACTGGCTTCCGGTCAAATTCCGCGTAGACTTTAAAATCCTCATGCTCACCTATAAGGCTTTACATGGCTTGGCACCTCAATACCTGTCTGAACTTTTATCGCCCTACTCCCCACCTCGCAACCTCCGCTCTTCAAATTCTGCCCTCCTGTCCCCCAAGCCCGTCTACATTGTATGGGCAACAGGGCCTTCTCCTGCTATGCCCCCAAGCTCTGGAACTCTTTGCCCAAGGATATTAGAGAGTCACCTTCTCTAAACTCCTTCAAATCCAGACTCAAAACCTTCTTCTTCAGAAAAGCCTTTACTTAACTGGTTCCATTCTTCACCCTTCTGCTCTTCTTAATACCACCTTCCACGGTCTCCTCTATTGTTATTGTTGTATTGTTGTAATTACAATTGTGTCCTATCTCGTGAAATCTTCTTATTTATTGTTGTAGTCTTCTTATTTATTGTTATTGTCATCCTGTAAAGCGTTTTGAGAAGCCACCTTCAAAGGTGCTATATAAAATAAAGTTTATTATTATTATATTATTAATTAAAAACAGATCCCAGAGCAAACTGAGCGTAATTTCAGGCCTCGCAGTGCTGGGACCCTGAGTTCAATTCCTGGATGTAATGGGAGCCGGTCCTCAGTCCCCTGAAGTGCGTAGTTTAGGACCCCGTGCAGACGGTATAATCCGGAAGAGACTGGAGAAGGGCTCCAGAGAAAACGCGGTGAGGAATAGAAGGGATGGCGAACAGGGGGGCTGTGCCGACAGTGATCCAGATACGTTGGGGAGCACAGGCAAACAAGTCCAAAACAGTCCAAGTAGAAAAACCGGGGCGCAGTCCAAAATCCAAACCAGGTGACCCATCCAAGACAAGACATGAATAAAACATGACTAAAACAAGACATGATGCTAGGCGGGCGTCCGTCTTCCACTGCGGAGCCCCGAGCTTCAGAGGCACGAGGCTTAAATAATACCGGTGAATCCAGGGACAGGTGTATGTGATAATGAAACTAAAACACAAAAGGATCGGAGCGCCCTCTGGAGGAGGGATGACGATCTTGACACTGGGGCCCTGTCTGCTGGGAGTTTGTATGTTCCCCCCTGTGGTCACATTTCCTCCTGGTGGCCCCATTTCCTTTAAAAGCTCCAAAGACATGCTGGTAAGTTTGTGGTCTTCTGTAACACTGGCCCTGGTGTGAGTGTGTCTGTGTTTCTATCTATACCTGCCTAACTATGGACTGGTGTCCTGCCCAGGGTGTACCCCGCCTTGTGCCTGTGGCTTGCCAGGAGAGACTCCAGCTCCCCCCTGACTGAATTGGATAAGGTGGTTAAACAAAGGCCATGTGGATGGAAACACTTCCAAGTAGAAATGCGGCACAAAACTACACAGCATCTTCAGTCAGGACTGTTTCAGCCAGAATGGGAGACTGGTTTTACATTGCTAATCTGTATTTAGTAGGATGGAAGAACACTACACTTGTTCAGAGTTAATATTTTGAAATGTCCAGCAGTAGTGGTGGGATCTTTGGTGCCTTAAGTTTTGGACACATTATGTAACATTGGTAGCATTATATCCGCATTTGATTAAACCTGTAATGAAAAGAGACAGAATGCAAAAGCAGAATATCCAGGTCTGTAGATATACTGTATAAAAGATGCTCATTTGAGCACTGGCGAGGAAAGGCAAGTGATGTGCTCTTCTCGTCAGAGGCTGGTGGTGCTGTATAATTCTCTCCTGATGAATTTGGATTTGTTCTAGTTCTGCTTCCTTGTGTAAAGCATCAGAGTACAACTGGAAAGGTGTCTATCCCCTACTCGAGATGCTTTCCTTCTGTTGCAAATAATAGTGTTTGACTTTTAGATACTGTATATATAAACATGCCATTTCCCAGCTGAGCTTTTAATGAATCCAGAGTGTTTCTGTATCATATTTCCAGAAACGCAGAGACTAGCATCTCTTTCAGTTCTTTTTACTTCCGGTGTTTTCAGGGCTGTTTTTCTCATTTTGAATCTAAAGCCCCAAGATATGCATAATGTATAATTGTTTTATGCACTTGTCAAAAACAAATGACCTTTTAATCACTCTAAATTACGAATCTGATTTTTTTATGGGAGACATAAGCATGGAATGTGCTCAGTAATTTTGAATGTTTTGTCTACAGATAATGGTTTAAATTAGTCAGGGTGTCTCTGAATTGTTATAAACCATAAAATATTTTAACAGACAGCAAGTATGTGTCCTTTCAGCAAATAAGTGTTTCTTTTCAGTGCATATTAGATTTACAAAGCGTTATCTTAAAGGAATACTTCTGTTTTTGCCATTTTCTGCTTTTTGTTCCCCTGAAAGAGAAATGTGTAATTTACTCTTATTATTTAAAATGTATTGTATCTCACTCTCATGTTTCAATGAAGATAGAGGTAACGTTTCTAATAGTATATCCCTGAAAAGAGGACCTGTAACTTTGTGAGCTCAGTAGTTATGAGTTAAGAGCCACACTTAATCTTATGATAGAAAGCAATTACTTATTTAAATAATTGCTTATTTAAAGACAGGACATTAATAAAAGCAGGAAGCCAATCAAGTTGTCCCCTACTGCCAAGCCAGTAAGATCGCAGGTCTAGGGGTCCTGCGAAGGCAGAGTTCGTTCTACTACTCAATTCTTGTTCACTGCAAAATGAAAGATTCAGACACCTTTATATATCCTAATGTTTCCTATGACGGTCATATGTAATTACTATTACAAAAATGTAAGCACTAGAAGCGACAACATTTTTAGCCATCCTCACTGATAATAATTAAAAGCCTTGGTTAAACAGTCCTATTAAAATATCAATATGTCCAAAATAATTGGGAGGTAAAACTATGAGTGTTAAGTTTTGTGCAGCTTTGTATTTTTATACAGAAATCTTGTTTACAGGAGTCCCAATCTGATACAACAGCTTCTTAATTTCCAAGATGGTTTTCTGAATACAGAAAATCAAGTACTGAAGCACTGAAAGGATAAAAAAGGGGGATTCACAACAGTTTAAAAAAACATATTGATACAACATTTGCCTTGACTTAATGAAGAAAGAATTTAAACTTTAAAAACAATATCCATGTTGTCAAAAGAGATGCAGCACATGCAAGCTCTGGTATAGATAGCGCTGATCCCCAATAAGCAGGTTTCTTCACTGCTACATTTTCAAATATACCCAGATAAAAGATTGCAGTTCACTTACAAATCATGACTATTCAGTGTACTTTTACTCATTTCTCCTCGCCAGAGATAAAAGAAAATGGCATTTTTATTTTGGATTAGAGTCAATTGTTATCTTCCTAGGTGGATTTTCTTCCTGAGGATTACAAATCCTTAACTGTTTCCCTTTTGTCTTTCTTGGTATAAATCTTCCTTATCAAGGAAGATTTGCCTTAACCAAACAAAACATTCTAGTAACATACCAGTTGCTAGAATTGGTATATTGATTTAAACTTTACATTTTTCTCACCTTCAAATTTACTTTGCTCTGACAGTGTGATAAGAACTTCAGTGTACGCGTTTATCTGACACAGATGAGCAACATGCACCTGAAAGACACGTTTTAAAGATTAAAGTAAGGTGTTAAGCAGGGTATCAACTAGTGTGGAGTGAAATCTGGGACATTTCTGGAAGCCAGACCTAAGGGGGTTATTTTATTGTATATTATTAAAAAATAATATTATTCTTAAACAATAACATTTAACACGTAAAAAAGTTTACAAAAGGCGATTACAGTTCCGCAAAGACCTTTACAGGGGTGAGCAATTTCAGACCTGGAGGGTCAGTGTGTCTGCAGCAGGAATGTCCAGTCCTGTCCTGTAGGGAGGGTCAGTGTGTCTGCAGCAGGAATGTCCAGTCCTGTCCTGTAGGGAGGGTCAGTGTGTAGCAGCAGGAGTGTCCAGTCCTGTCCTGTAGGGAGGGTCAGTGTGTCTGCAGCAGGAGTGTCCAGTCCTGTCCTATAGGGAGGGTCAGTGTGTCTCCAGCAGGAGTGTCCAGTCCTGGTCCTGGAGGGTCAGTGTGTCTGCAGCAGGAGTGTCCAGTCCTGGTCCTGTAGGGAGGGTCAGTGTGTCTGCAGCAGGAGTGTCCAGTCCTGTCCTGTAGGGAGGGTCAGTGTGTCTGCAGCAGGAGTGTCCAGTCCTGGTCCTGTAGGGAGGGTCAGTGTATCTGCAGCAGGAGTGTCCAGTCCTGTCCTGGAGGGTCAGTGTGTCTGCAGCAGGAGTGTCCAGTCCTGTCCTGGAGGGTCAGTGTGTCTGCAGCAGGAGTGTCCAGTCCTGTCCTGTAGGGAGGGTCAGTGTGTCTGCAGCAGGAGTGTCCAGTCCTGTCCTGTAGGGAGGGTCAGTGTGTCTGCAGCAGGAGTGTCCAGTCCTGGTCCTGTAGGGAGGGTCAGTGTGTCTGCAGCAGGAGTGTCCAGTCCTGTCCTGTAGGGAGGGTCAGTGTGTCTGCAGCAGGAGTGTCCAGTCCTGGTCCAGTAGGGAGGGTCAGTGTGTCTGCAGCAGGAGTGTCCAGTCCTGTCCTGTAGGGAGGGTCAGTGTGTCTGCAGCAGGAGTATCCAGTCCTGGTCCTGTAGGGAGGGTCAGTGTGTCTGCAGCAGGAGTCTCCAGTCCTGTCCTGTAGGGAGTCTCCAGTCCCAGTCCTGTAGGGAGGGTCAGTGTGTCTGCAGCAGGAGTGTCCAGTCCTGTCCTGTAGGGAGGGTCAGTGTGTCTGCAGCAGGAGTGTCCAGTCCTGTCCTGTAGGGAGGGTCAGTGTGTCTGCAGCAGGAGTGTCCAGTCCTGTCCTGTAGGGAGGGTCAGTGTGTCTGCAGCAGGAGTGTCCAGTCCTGGTCCTGGAGGTCCCTGCAGGTTTTCATTGTAACTCAGCTCTTAAAGAGCTCAATCAGCTCATTATTGACTCAGTGGAACCATGGATCTCTTCTCCCAGATCGTCAGGTGCTGCTGCTTGACAGATTCCTATAAAACCCGCTGATACATCTACCCTCCAGGATCAGAACCGCCCCCTGTTTTCGTGTGAGTGAAGTAACCCATGATTTGCATCCACTTTCAATTTTCAGTCGGAGCTGAAGTGAACATGTTTTCACAACAAGCTATATTTTGCACTTGTTGAAATCGTTTTGCTTATTTAATTTACAGTATATGCAGTGGATGAACATGCTGCAGATTAAAGGGGGGGGGGGGGGGGAATGAACAAGTTGCAGAGCACAGAGCTGCATTTAAAATCCCGATTCAGAGAAAAGATGAACACGTGCTTAGTTTGGAGAATATGTCGATATTAAAATATGCGCGTCAAGATCGACTGATACTCATCATACGTAAAGCTATAAGGTACTGGGTTCTCTTTGCAACATCTTGAGATTTACTCAGTATGATTTCCCTATATTTGAAAAGCAAGCACTTAATTACAAAGGACTTATTCATAAATAAGCCCCTGGGTGACTATCCTAAATAGGAGACGTCGAAGTGCACAGAGCAGATCTCAGCTTCTGTGTCTCAGAGGTATCTGCCATTTAATTTGGTTATTAGCAGAACCAATTTCTACAGTGAAGAGAAAAGTTTATAGGGTAAGCATCGACTAGGTGTAAAAAAACATTTTTTTGTATGCTGGTAGCTTAGTTGCTGAGACAGAGTGTGAAAAGCTAAATCCCAGCGCTAGAAGATAAGGATTAACAGATCTGTTACAGACGTGGAGCCATCACTTTGTCAGAGATTAGAAAATGAATTTACCACACAAAAAAAAAACGCGGTGATTTCATTTGGAAAGTTAAAACGTGGTAAAAGAAAGTTCGTCTTACACAATTTTTTCAAACTTAACACGTTCAGTCTAAAGTGACTTTTAAGAAATGTGTTTTCATGAACTGTTTTACCAGTAAGCCAGTTGTTTCTTAAAATTACATCAAATGTTCTGGAGCTGGACGAGGACTCTGGGAGGTTTTCCGAACTTCTACGAAATATGAAAAACTACCGGCCCACTGTAGACGAATGGCCGGATCTGTGGACGGTCAAGGAAGGGACAGCTCCAGTGGAAACGACAGATAATTTGAAGTTACAGCGCGTAACTTGGCGATCTTCCCGGGCAGAAGGCGGTGCTGAAGGAACAGCTCCAGCGCGCGGGTCCTCCAGATCCCGACTCGCGCGCCACCGAGTAGGGAAGAGCTCGCCTCCGGTTCACGCGAACGGAGCGCTGCTTAGGTGTAGAACTGGCCGTATGGTCGTTTATTTTGCACTTTCTCCCTGTTGAAACATAGACTGTAAGGGGACGTGTGCTCGATTACACTTCGTCTCTCCCTCTACTGTTTAACTTTAAATGCGAAACATCCCATTAGTCAAAAGAGACACTACACTACTAGACAAATCCTTACTTCGGCAACGCAAAGGTTCGGGTATTTGTAACGCTTTCTTGATCAATATTCTCTCAGGTGTGGTTGTCGGGGATTTGCAATTCATACATAAAGATGGGGAGATTATAGTTTCAGTATTAATCCAAATTGCAACAGGCTTTGTCCTGTACGTGTTACGTCAGTATCCTTTTTCCCCCCTCTCTCTCTCTCTCCTTGTTGCAGACGGGCTGAAAGTGCTCGGAGGTTTCTCTGCTCTGCTCCTAGAAACCAGCGCTTGGTCAGTCATGCCAAGATGAATAACTCCCATTTCTGCTCTCTGAAGCGTAGTGATACTGGCACAGCTGAAATTGCCTGAGGAAAATCAAGCTTAAGGTTAAAACAAATTTGTTTCTTTTTATTGGGGGGTGGGGTGGGGGAAGAAAGCGTTGATCTCTTATATCCACTTTCTTTCTGCTGGGATTTTGGACGCTCGTCAATCTTTCACCATTACTTCCCAAAGCAAAGCGGACTTTTTATCGCTCGCTTCTCGGATTCTCCAGAGGAAGCGACTGGTTGCCGCCGTGGTTGGTATCGTCATGGTGCTGGTCCTGATCATAGCAATACCGCTGCTGGTCCACACTTCCAAGACTTCGGCTCACTACGAAATGCTGGGAACCTGCAGGATGATCTGCGACCCTTACAACCCCAAGCCCAGCGCCACGGCTGTGGAGGTCATGCAAGACTTGAGTGCCGTCCCGCCGCCGTTCATTCAGGGGCTTAAGGGCGAACCCGGACGACCCGGGAAGCCCGGGCCCAGAGGTCCCCCTGGGGAACCCGGTCCGCCCGGCCCAAAAGGACCGCCGGGAGAAAAAGGAGATTCGGGAAAGCCCGGGTTCCCCGCCATCACCTCGGGAACCGCTGGGACTGAGACTGGAGCTGTTAGCACGGCAGTAAGTGCGCCCAGGATAGCTTTTTACGTGGGTTTGAAGAACCCTCACGAAGGATACGAGGTGCTTAAATTTGATGATGTTGTAACCAATCTGGGAAACCATTACGATCCGGCGACGGGCAAGTTCACCTGTCAAGTGTCTGGGATCTATTTCTTTACGTACCATGTTCTGATGCGAGGTGGCGATGGGACTAGTATGTGGGCAGACCTTTGCAAAAACGGACAGGTTAGTAGAAAACGCACGTCTCGTTTCGGGCTGGAGAGAGCGTCTCGACTCTTAGAAATGAACAGCACGGGGCCAGCCGCAATGAAAACAAAACGGGCCTTACATTCACACACGCAGATATAAACAGTTGATGCCTCTAAAAGGGGGTGTACGTTGAAGGGCACAAACGTGTAGCCGAAAAGGTTGTTAATCTTAGAAGAAAGCCCGTCGCTCTATGAAAACATCTCTTCAGCGCGCGTAAACTCATTCTGTCAGGTCGGGCGGCGTCCTACTAAGACCGGCAGAAATAAAACGGCTTCCTTAAACACAGCCTGTGACTTGGGCCCATCAAGTTAGTCAAGAAAAGTCGATGGCGAGGAGCGGGCTTTAATTATTTTGGGCTGTGTGTCCGACCATGCGAACGCTGGCCAGCTAGAGAAAACACCGTAGAGCTAGTTCAGCAGAGTTCACTGTGAGCTCTGGCAGCACATACTGTACTAAGGGCTTCGAGTAACTGCGCAGAGTTACAGTGGTACTGTACCTTGGACAGTTCAGTATATATATATATTACAGTAAGTGTCGATTTCCAAAACAGAAATGCGGGTTTTTAAACGCCTGCTCCAACCTTAGTTTTCAAAGACGCTTTTGTTCAAAAGCTTAAGTCGCACGCCAGCCCTTCCTCTCTCTCTCAGAAAAGTGGTCCCTTCGCGTTGCGCCGGTTTTAAAGAACGGGACGGTAACGGCTGCCGACGGACCGGTCTTCTTCCCAGGACAGCCCGCTCGGTTCAAGTGACCTACCCGCCACATTAAACGTCATAACTGGCCGGTCTCCGTCTCTTTCAGGTCCGAGCGAGTGCGATAGCGCAGGATGCCGACCAGAACTACGACTACGCCAGCAACAGCGTGGTCCTTCACCTGGACTCCGGCGACGAGATATACGTCAAACTGGACGGCGGGAAAGCCCACGGAGGAAACAACAACAAGTACAGCACTTTCTCTGGCTTCATTTTGTATCCCGACTAAACGTACACCCAGACGCCTAAGTACTGTACTTGTACTGTAACTCATCCACCATCCGCAAACGTCCCTGTACGGGTCTCGTACGTTTCGGTGCGGTTTTTTTTTTTGGGCGGAAAATCCGCTTTTTTTGGGGGGGCAGAAAACCGCTATTGAAGACATTGACTGTTTTATTTGAATGCGATTACATTTGCTTGGCAGTCTGTGGTGTGTTTATTTAAAGAGTATAAATATATATCAAGAAATCTATGTATACATAAAAGAGAAAAACCACAACAGACCGGTGAAAGTGAAGCGTTGGGCATATATGTGGCTGTTGTCGTGTTTTTTACTTTTCCCGGAGTTTAAATGTTGTCTAAGGGGGCCTGTTCATTATGTTCTACAATTTTATTGATATATGTCATTAGCCAAATACGTCTCTAAATAAACGTGTTGTTTTTTTTCTAAAATGGCTTTGCAAGTTTCTTTTTCCGTGCCGATGTGTACGTGTATGATTATATCACGTACTTATTAAGTTGCGTTTGGCCGAGTTTTGATAGAAACTAGTCGTCGCAATATTGTAACTAGTACCCATGAAAAGTTCAGTATACATGAAATATAAGTGCCTGCAGCAGTATCGGTAATAATAATAATAATAATAATAATAATAATAATAATAATAATAATAATAATGAACAGCACTTGGAGTTATTAAAAAAGGTTCAAAGGACAGAAGGGAGAAGCATTTTTCCTGTACACCTCTTCAGATGTGCAGATGTACAAATGTACAGAGTTCATTTTGATTAGGATGTGTTCTGTTGGGGGAAAGACCCATGATCTAAAATCAATTAAAATAAAAGAAAACGTATGCAAAACGCAATTTAATGTTCTGGCGTACATTTCAAAACGTAATAAACGAGGAATACTGAAATAATTTAGATTTCGCTTTTTCTTGCAACACTGTGTGGCTTCGATGTAAGGGTTCTTGCCAAGAAAAAAAGGACTTACAAGAGTGAGTAATTTTCCACTAAAATATATTGGTATAATCACCATTTAATAATGTTATTTCTTTTACTACATGATGAAATGTTAATAACTATGTACCGTAGTTAACAAAGTCCACTTTATGTCTTAAAAGGCCAAGATGCCTCAGATGATGATTTAACGCATAGACGGTGCTGGGATATATATAGGATATACAGATATAGGGTAATTTCTAAGTTAAAATGCAAGTACAGTGTATTCCACCCGCTCCTCATCGATTATCACAACACTTCCACCATTTGGCCTAAGAAGTGGATGAACATACCGTGACCCGCGCGGGGTCAATGATAGCTCAGACTACTCTGTGGTCGTGTTCTCTCGCCTCTGTAATGGTCAAAGCAAACGCAGGTCCTAGAGCTGGGCTAGAATAGTTCAGCGTGGGTTTCGGGGTCTACAAGCACCAACATCAGAAATCTGCAACCCATCTGGAGACCACCACCTGCTGGATTTCATTCGACCGAGCTGAATTACTTAACTGAGCCCTTAACTTAACTAACACGAGTTGGTTGCTTAAAACCCTTGAAGGTTTTTGTTCTAGTCCAAAGCTTGGAATTCTGTGTTACTTATGTCCTGCAACTAGAAGCCGACTTCCGACACGTGTAAGAGCTGGAAACAGTCAAACAGTTCGAATGCTATGATCAAGTCGATCAGGGGTTCAATTGTGTGACAGAGTTGGGCTGGAACAGACACCAGCAGGTGTGTAGGGCAGGGGGGCTGAAGGGTCTGGGCGTGCCTTAGGCTTCCTCACGTGTTTCTCCTACTCACTGCATCCTCAGGCGTTTCGGGGGGAAAAAATATATTAAAATCTTCAAATGAAACATAAAACACAGCGTTTAAACACTTGCCTCCTCTCAAGAGCTTTGAAGCCGCACCGCAGTCAAATTAAATAAAACAATTAGGGATCATTCCAAAGCTGTTAGAAACAGCAGGGTGGCGCATTTTAATGAAACTATATTTTATACAGTTGTCAAAGAGTAACATAAAACGCAATCGGCGCCAGCGTTTTTAAATCTCCTGTCAATTTAATCGCCCCCCTCCTCCACCCCATCCAATATTTCCCGCAATTCTCCTCGGAGAGGCGGTTTAGGCGTCTTCCTTTTGTTTAAAATTTCACAGAAATTGAAACTGACACGCCGAGGCATCACTGGGACCGACTCGGAACGCGTGTGGCTTCATCCGGGCGCGCACAGGAGCTATTTGTACTTCTAACACAGCGCCAGCTGTGCTCCCTGCGCGAAAGGGCGCTGGAACTCGTGCTCACATTAAAAATACAAATCTGCCTCTCACTTTCTTAAATCTGTATTCTCTGGCGCAGCCTCTTCCTTCCAATTCCCATTCCAGACTGGCTGCCCGTGTCACCCCGGGTGTCAGCCGCTCAGACGGTGATGGATTGATGAGGCTTTGTGACGGAGCAGGCTTGCAGTGCTACTTTGGTCTGACAGTGATCTATGCCTGTGGACATTATCATTGCCGGGACGAAGATTCAACCACCTTTACAAAAAAAAAAAGCCTCATTTCCTACATAGATGTGTTACAAATGATCAGGTTACACAGCCAGCACTTGAACGGAGCTGGCGAATCAGCAATAACAACACCAGCATGTCATGTTACTTTTTTAAACCTTTGCGTAGATGTAATCCCACGAGGCCTGATTACAGTTATGGGCACGATTATTGCTTTCTGTATAAAATCTAAAAATACATATCTCAACGTCGAAAAACAACTGGAATATCTTCCTAATGCAGTTATTTTAAAAGGCGTGTCGTCTTAAGGTTTTTGAGTTTTCCACCAGGTGATAACTGAATTCAACATTATTAAATATCCACAATAATCTAAACAACCTTTAAAATAAAGTATTGATTAAGATGCACAAAAATCCATCATGTTTTAAAGCGGTTTATACTGTTTGTTATACTCGACCTGAGTTCTAAAACTCGATCAAAATTAAAGCCTTAATAACAGACTGCGCAATTAATAATAGTTCATTAGCATCAACTGTTACTAGCTTTTATATATGAATACTTGAAACTACAGAGATGTACAGAAAACATGATGTTTCTAAAACTGGAAGTGTATGTGAAGATTGTAATGCAAGATAATTGTTGACCTGTCGTTGAATATGGATTGTCACTTGACTTAATGTGCAGTGTTCTTCCCCTTGCATCGCTTCAAGTTAACGCGACATATTGTTGGGGAAAAGCTTCTTTAAAAATTAATTAATAACACTCACTTGTGCTATTTTGAATTATGCTTTCTCGATCTGAGCATGTCTCGTATCTCGACACGCAGCAGCGAATGCTGGGAAAGAAGGACGAAGCGTGGGTTTACTCCGCCAAACACCCACGCCTTCCAGCCTCTTGTCTTTTAACACGACGCAGACCGCAGGAGCGGCCAGTGCCTCGACCACAGCATCCCAAGACCGAAGGCGCCCTGGATGCCGCCGGGGGTCGCTGTGTTTTTAACAGAGCCCTGGAAAACTGTTCCCACCCTCTTATTTTCTCTAATCCCATCCTAAATGTGGAGGGCCTCAGCCAATTACAGTCCACTGCTGGAGGAAACGTCGTCACAGTCGGCTAGTGACACGACCAAGGTTCTAACCAATGAAGACACAGCTCTACTTGTGTAGCGGGGAAGGACTCTTTACTGCGGGTGAGCCACTCAAATGGGATTGCGTTTTTAACTTAATGAGACAATTGGGGAAATGCTTTAAAAGGTTATATATGACTTCACACAGAAACTATATACACACAACACAGCAGAGATTACTGTAACTGAATTTAAATGTACCTTTTCTCCAAGCCTTTTGTTAATTTGAGAAAATAATCCCTTAATCAAGTCATGTGTAATGGATTCTTTCTAAAGTAACTTTCTCCATCACTGTTTATCATCATGTATGCATAACAGAAAATTGGAAATACCAGTGACCATTATGTGATGCACACATTTCTGTGCGGTTCACTGGTATTCTAGTGTGCTCTAGTTTATTTTTTAATGATCATCACTCTTCCATTTGAAGCAATGTTACATTCTCTTTTTTGTTTCAGTTTAGATATAAAACTGAGTTCAAATGTGTAAAGAATGTTGTTTTTTTTAGATATCACTCAGCGTTATGCGTCCTATATAGAGAAAAATGGCCTGTGCTTGTCTATTGTAATTGATGAATACCTGTATTTCTGTTTGTGTCCCTTTATAGTCGTTAATAATTCTTGTGATCATTTTTGCATGGATTAAACTGTCAGTAGGTAATCTGTTTACATTGTACTCATAAGTAGTCCTAGGCTGAGCATGTTTGTGTAAACCCCACGTTTGTGTATCTCCTGAAGGCAGCAGTGTTTTTTCCTTTGTCCTGCTGCAATGTTCCCTCTCAGCTGTCTAAGGGTGCGCGCACGCACACAGGTTATGAAATCAGCGCCCATAGGAAATTGAACTGCGCACAAAAAAATAAATTCTCAAAAAAGTATAATAATAATACAAACTCGGTCTACAATTGAAGAATGCTAAATTGATCACATGAGACTGGCTGTGAGAGGCCCAACCTGGCTATGTGCATTATTATTGCTACTCGAGAATGGATATCTATGCTCTCATAGTCTCGAGCCTCACTGCTCCTGCTCACTCGACACTTGGTCTCTATGACTGGGCTCGTTGAATCGCTGTCCCGGTCTTTTGGATCTCTATGCTTCTATGAGAATGACTATATTAACAAAAAATAATTTCAGGTTTACAATCTTCATTGTCATTTTGGAATTAAACTTTTGAAATGCAGGCATTTCTTATGGCCTAAGGTCAAACACTAAATTAAAGACACGGAAACAAGAGGGCTCTTTGGAGTCTGTGGAATGGCACAATAATGAAGATTTGTTACTTTTATTTTAAAAGTATATACTTTATATTGTCATAATATATTCAGTGTAAAGCAGGAAAAAGATAAGTAAATGACTAAAAATTAAGAATGCAAAGAAGAAAGCAAGTTCTGCCGTAGCCTGAGGAGTTATTAATAAAGAAACTGCACTTGACAATCGCATTTAGAACTGTGAAGAACCTGGTTCTTATTTGGTATGAAAGATGTACATAACATTTGTATGCAATCGAGAAGCACCTGTTTTTATGTCATAGCAATAACGATGTAATGAAGACCAAGATGGAGTCAATGACGTTGTGATGCTGCACATGAAATGTGTTTCATTTCACTCATTGAAAATGTTGCTCTTCTGTCATTTTAGATCATTTGCATGTCTTTTGACAATACTCATTAGTTCAAGAATGTCCTTCAGTGTTACAGGCTTTCTCTGAAGGCATTGATCACTGCAGATCCTCCGTCACTTGACAGTAGGAAGGAAGTGAGGTTGTGTGTGTGGAGAGAGAGGGTTTGCTCTATAGACTGGAGAGTTAATAATGCATTACGTTCTGGAGAGATGCCATCTGTTCTTCTGTTTTATTAACACCTGGCTGACCTGGAGAAGTCCACTCAAACATCATCTTTCGTCTTGGTAGTATTGAACTGATTAGAGCCTACTGTATTTATGTGCTGGTGTAATTTGACAATGTGTGCTAGTTTTAAGCATGCTTTTTAGAACCTGGAAAACTCTTTGGCGACACAGGTCTCAACTTTAACTGTAGATGGTTTAAACTGACTACTGTACAAATACCTATAGAATTGTTTTTGCTTTTATTCTGCATCAACAGCTCTACAGTTTACAAAAACACAGATATAAATATACAGAACCACATTTAATTTGAATGCTTTCTGTACCATAAATGGGTGCCTATCATATCTCTGGGTAAATTGTCTGATGAACTTGGGTTATTTTGTCAGGTGTGGTGTGGACATGCTATAGCAGAAGAGGGTCTATTTTTCTGGGGATCTGCAGATAGCTGCCATGCTATGTCGAATCTGATTCCCAAGCATTTTTCAAGAACTGAATGGGTGATGTCTGGATCAATAAGCTACTTACAACCAAATGAGCAAACGAAATAGTCTACCATTTGTATTTTTTCTTCTCTTGTACTTTTAAAATCTATGACAAAATTATATTCCATCTCTTTTACATGCTTGTTGCAGAGGATTTCAGCATCATTCACAAACACTGCACAAA
Organism: Lepisosteus platostomus; assembly: GCF_059453375.1. NCBI lineage: Eukaryota > Metazoa > Chordata > Actinopteri > Semionotiformes > Lepisosteidae > Lepisosteus > Lepisosteus platostomus. Next base: position 35,610,209 of record NC_142624.1, read on the forward strand.
ACGCACATAAAACACATTGTCACATTGTCAGGTGTATTGATCAGAACGAAGCGCAAAAACGACCATTTAATCTGATTCGTCCACATTTGTATGGGGCTCATGTTGGTGCCTCGCACAATTTAGAAAGCATTGCTTGAATAGTCGGATGTGTTCATTTTTACTGTTCTTAAAATTGTGTTGTTGTGATACTGCGCTGCTACAGAAATTCAAGGTTTATTGCGTGAGTGTTTGTTGTTCTCTGTGGTGTTTTCCTCCATGGACAAATGCTGAAAACACATTGTGATCTCTGAAAGGACTAGAGAGAGAGAACAGACTTCAGTTCAGTTCAAAGCATGGTCTGATACTGTCTTACTTACCGTTTCGAGTTTTTTTTTTAGAAACAAATAGAAGTCCAACAAGTGTGTGGGCCAAGGGCTTATTTTTATGGCTTTTTGTTATTACTTCAGAAATCAGAGAGGTGTCAATTTATGTCTGAGTCAAAAATGTAGGAGCTACTTTGTTTTTTACAACCCATTCAGTTATGTACGTCAACTGTTTTTGCACATCCACTAAATTAAAGGCAACAGCCTTTATAGCAACTTATAAAAACATCGCAGCTACAAACGTCCCTGTTTTGTGTTTTCCTAGTCAAGTTCATTTGCTGGGCCTGCTGAGGAAATGGGATTGAAGTATATTTTATGCTTCTTGTTGACACCTGTGAAAATGTTTGATAGACATGAGGTTCCCTTGGGGAGCTGCTGATAAAACAATAAGATGTCTCTAGTCAGAAAGGTCTTTTGTAACCCCTGAAGGTGTATCGGGGAGAATGTGACTCATTGGATCTCTGATTTCATTCCAATTTTATGTTCGTTCTTTGATGTAAGCAGATGTGATATACGGAGTTAAATTGGATGTCTATTTTGTCTTTTGAGTGCTTTTAAAAAAAAACAAAATCTCAAAATCCTACATATTTTCTGCTCATTGGTGAGAGCTAGTGTCACCTCTGCATTTTTCTTAATTTTTTAAGACTGACACAGGCAGAGTAGAGTGTTCAGTTACACGGAAATAATAGACAATTGTGGCAAACGAATACATTTCTCAAATATTTGTGATGTTGCTTAGTGACAAACACCTCAAGTATAGCTGTGAGTTTAATAGCTATACAGACAGCATTGAAATATGTACAGTAATTCAGAATGTCAGCTTTTTTTAACTGCTGTCTCTCGGGTCTGAGAAATGCCAGCTGTGATTCTTCACCTACACGCGGTATTATAGTTATCAGATGTAGCTCAGATGTAGAAGCCTGCTAACAATTGGGATGAAGGAAAAAGGTTAAATCTGGCTTTAAGGAAATTATTTATAGCTTTTGTGCGGGTAATGTCTTCACAACATCCGGAAAAAGTTGGTGGATTTTATGCAGAATTGAGAAATTATTGGGAAATTTCACAAAAAATGTGACAAATCAGCACAGCTTCTCCTTTTAGTGTATTTTCCGTTCTTTAAAATGTTCCAGTGCACAGAGGGCTTAATGTTTGAAAGGACACAGAGATCTTGGAGAAAACATAATACTTCTTCAATCAGGCTATGTACATGTGTGTAATATGGTGGTGATCACAACAAGCCTATGCATGAGCATTATGCTCCTCATATCTATTATTGTTTGGTACTGCAAAATATTAGCATTTCACAGCCTGTCAAATTTCTCTTCCGCAATCAAAGTGTGACAAAGTTTTGTTTGCAAATATTACGAACATCACGTTTAATAGAGAATGCAGACAAGAATAATAACCAGTGACTCCAATAATAATAATTATAGTATTCCATCTATTTTTCGATAGATTCTTATTCCTGGTAAGGGTTCACACTTGACAACTGATACGCATTGTCTATCCATCGATCCATTTTCTAACCGCCTTATCCAGTACAGAGTCACGGGAGACCTGTAGCCTAACCCAGCGAGCAACCCAGGGCGCAAGATGGGGTGCACATTGGAGGGGACACCAGTCCAATGCAGGCCAGACAGACGCAAACGCAATCACACACACACTCACTCACACCCGATCCAGTTTTCCCAGAAGCCAGTTGACCTAGCAATATGTTTTTGGACTTTGGAAGGAGATCGGAGCAACTGGAGGAAACCTATACAAACTCAGGGGAACATGCAAACTCCATACAGACAGCAGCCCAGAAATTAAACCCAGGGCCCCAGTACTGCCAGGCAGTAATGCCAACCGCCCATGCTCTTATCCAGTATTATATCAAACACAGAATAACACAATATAGCATGATATCATAAAGTTCATATATTTAAATCATACTGTGATCTGAAGAAGGTAGGAACACATCTGCCGAATCTGCATAGATCAGGCCCATGGAAGAGACAAAAACATTTCAATGAGAAAAAAGGAGCATTTTCCCTGTTTCATGACTTTAATGTAAGAATTGGCTGGTGAAGACTAACTTACATTTGAACAGGTACAAATAAAATAATCCTGCTTTTAATCACCGATCTGCCAACGCTCCCTAATTAGAATTTTTGTCACCTCAAGAGGGACTTTGGTTTTCTTTCAGTGCATCACTTACTGCTTAATAATTGATTGGTGGCTGAAGATTGTGTTTGTCAAGTTAAGAGGAAGATTATGGTACACCAGAGAACGTTTCAATAAAGATGGTCCATTAATCATGCAGGTAAGCAGCTGCAGTGTGAGTTTGCCTGGGTGCAGCAAATTGTATACCTATTCCATAGCCATCAATCTTTTACACATTTAACCTGGTGATAAATGAGGCTAGAGTGCCAAGACACATTCAGATCTTGTGATTTCTGATGTTTTAGGAAGTGTGTTACACTGACTTCAGTTAAGTCACCCACAGTGCTTTAAAACATGACTTAAAACTGCTACACATTTATTTTATTACCAGAAAAATCTTTATTGTCCTGAGCAGGCATGACCGAGATGCATTCATTGTGCCGATCGATAAGTGTCATCAACAGTGTGACTGCTGTGGAAGTCACAGGCTAGAGACGTGTGGCCCCTGTTAGAAACAATACGAGCTGTCCGTCTGCAATGCAGGTTTTGCTCCAGGTTGCAGATGCTGTCTTGTGGGACTCTGTCTGCTCGTAGAGCATGGTGAAACACGTGCCTGGTCTCTGAGCCCTAAAAGCCACACAACGCCCACAGGACTCAAGTCCAAAGAGTAGTGCATTAATGGCATGTCGATACATGTTGTAATCTTGTGTGAAACCCGCTGTTACAGGAACAGTGTGGGAACGAGCTCTGAACTGCTGGCATGTTGTCAGGTCAGCCCAGAAGAAGTTCAGTGAGTGAGGTCCCAGGACTTGATCAAAGTGGTGCTGTGCAACCAGGTCCCCATCAGTCACTACAGTGGAGTTCTGATGCCACTTGATACTTCTGCCTAGACCATCGAACACTTGGATCTTCCCAGCAGCTGGTTTTTTTGGACATAGCTACTGTATCTTAATGTATCGAAGTTCAGGTTGGTAGTCGTGTCAGCATGCAGAGGCAGCAAAGGAACAAGCAAAGGCTTATTCCATGCTGAAAGCAAAAGAAAAGAAACAACGTTTTGGCTGTGGATCCTTCTTCAGGTGTCACACCTCCTTCAACCCTGAAGAAGGATCCACAGCCGAAACATTGTGTCTCTTTTCTTTTCCTTTCAGCATGGAATAAACCTTTACCTGATCCTATATTAATGCATCATTCAGCACGCTGCTTACTGATTTCCTCTGGGGTTCGTCTACACAAAACCTTGATCCATTGCCAAAGAGAACTTGGCTCCATCAATAACAAATCCACCTGGGGTGTTGTTCCAGCATACAAATGACAAAAAGGTTTATCAAGGGCTGCTCTTGATAAACAGGGCATATTGGTTAATTTTTGTGTTTTCATTTCTTATTTTTCTCTAGTCTTGACATTCAGCCAATTTAAAAACTTCATTGTTTGTGCCCAAACAAGTCTCTCACTGATGTGTTTGGTTTTTTTTGTATTATAGATTGTAAAGGCACATGGGCTTCAGCCAATAGGAATTCTTTTGTCAGAGGAAGTACTTTGGATCAACATCACTTTGTGATTGCACTTAGTCCTTATTCATGCACATTCAGCTTGGATGGAACGATGAAAAAGTAATTGCTTTTGTTTCCCTTCTCTTTTGGACTTAGCTCAAGATTAACCTTAGTTTTAGAGGTTGCAGTTGAACCTTCCCCAAAAAAACCCTATTGGAATACAGCTGAAACTTAGCTGAGACAAAGTGTGTGATATGCACAACTAGTTTGTGGGGAGAGAAATTTGCCAGTGCATTCAATAACAATTACAGCAACTCCAGTGTGCTCTAGCCTCATCAAACTAGCATTGCTTTTATCTTTTTCAGCGAGAAAAGGGTGCAGAAACACAGCACTCAGAGTTTACATTGTTAGAAATCCTGTTTCTGGCTTCCACAAATCACAGAATTCCATTACTCACTGCATATTGCATTGTGAGTATATTCTGAATATATGTAGTGGGATTTTATGGCAATCTGCCCTTCTTGCCAATGGTGGGGGCCATATCAACTTGTTTTCCTTGGGTTCAGCTTCCTCAGGCTCATCCCTCCTTTTGCTGTGGCTGGAAGAGCTGAGCTTGAGCTTCCTGCAGAGGCAGTGGTACCTCCTCAATGCTGCTGCAGTTTTTGGCATTTCCCCCAGTTCATAATGAATGCCTTCACGTGTGGCAGGGGGGATCAGGCTCTGAAAGGGTTTGTGAGTGGGTGAGGACAGGCCAGCAGAGCCCACCTGCCGCTCTGCAGTGATTGGTTTCGCACAGACGCAGTGGAATGCTATCGGTGGGAGCTGGGTGCTCCGGTTATTGAGGATTTCTCTCTGGGTGGAAGCCACTCCTTCCGGACGTTTCAAAACAACAGCGTAGCCCCCGACTCAGAAATAAGTTAGGAGGGACTAGCTTGTAAAAGGCGTGCAAACCACCGATTAAAATGGATTTCTTTGGCTGATTACTGTCACTTTAACTTTTAGGGTAAGCTTTATTGCCTGGAACGGTATTTTTGCTTTGCCAGAAACAAAGTAATGGTTGGCACGCTGCCGGGGCGGTTAGCCCTGCTGCCTCTCGGTTCCAGGATCCTGGATTTGCCTCGGAAGTGCGGCCCCCTCTGTGTGGAGTTCGCACGTTCTCCCCGTTGTCCATGCGGGTTTTCTCCGAGTGCCCCCTGTTTCTCCCCACAGCTCCAAGGACACACTGCTTGGGTCCACTGGCATCTCAGAATTGCACCCACTATGAGTGTGTCTACCTTGTGATGCACTGGTGTCCCATTCGGGTGGTGCAGTCCTGTCTTCCACCCTCTGCCTGTCTGATTGGGATCTGGATCACCATAACCCCGCCAAGATGATGCAGTTACAGAGAGTGGAGGGGAGCAATAGCACACTTTGTGCTAGAATGCAAGGGAGGTCATTGAAACAATACAGCCTCAGAAAACAAACTGTGGGCGGAATGGCAGTACTTTGTAATGTTGAGCCGGGTAAATGATCTACAAAATTTCGAAATGATGGACAAAGATTTGGCAGAAGTGGCTCAAGTAGGGAGCTGCGTTTGTCACGCGTAGACGGCAAAGGAGCAAGTTGGGGTTTATTTCGTGCTGCAAAGAGAAGAAACAGCATTTCGGCTGTGGGGCCTTCTTCAGGTGTGGAGTTGGCAGGTCAGTTTAGGAAGTAACTGCAGTTACGACAGGGCCGCCACTAGAGGCCGCCACATGGTTTCCAGTGTTTGTAAATAGCCACAGTGTGGATTAATTATGTAATTTATATTCTGAAAATTCTGTAAAGGGTTAAGAAGTTTGCATTCTCACATAGGTGCAACTACCCTTTTATTTGGTATATAAAGGGTGTGCTAGTGGTGCTTAGGATTTTTTTTAGTGCTTTTCTTTAATTGTTTTCCGTTTGGTCTAGAAAGGCAAACAAAGCCCGCTTTGCGTTTTGTGGTTGTCAAGTGTTTTTGTGCATGCAGTCCCTTGCTTGAGGGTAGGATTTGTTACAGAAGTGTTCCTTATATAGGGTACATTTCTCAACCAGTGTTCAACTTGAATGTACATCTCGGTCTCCATAACCTAATGGGGTGTAAAGTTCAGTCACAAAGTCAGTAGCTCATCTGGTTTCTAGTTATTGATGACCACGGTGCATCTGTGAATTACAGTGACTTGCATATTGGTGTACCCTGGGTGACAGAGCTGCCGTATGAAGGCGGATTCAGAGGTGTGATTCATTCATCTTGTGCTGCCTTTTCATTAATATTGCATTGATGTGATATTTACAGTATATAGTCGCTGTAGTATCCCAGAAGTACACTGATCTCTAGAGAGTGCACTGTGAGAGTGCACTTTCCACTCTCTAGATTGTGGCTGCCTCTGCCACACCAAAAGACTGAGTCCACTGTCACAGCAGAATTCCACACTGTCATTGACAGTGTCAAGGTTGTGTAACCTACTCAGTGCACTGATCCCTGTCAAACTCCCTTCCTCTTCATTCCTCCTGGTCCGCAGCAAACCTCAGCAGCTCCTAGACACCCGCCTGAGAAATCTGACGCAGATTTGGATTCGCTGTCTGGGTTCCAAGGGGTGACATCACTTATTTAACACATTCAGTGACTCCTAGGGCTCTGAAACCGGTGACCAGATTTGTCCAGGCCCTAGGAGAAGAACGGGACAGAGCACCACAAGACAGCGTCAGCAACCTTGTGTGAAGCATGAGTCACAGGTCTGCAGCTTGTATTGCTTTCTCTGGTGGTCACACTTGCTGCTACCCAATGACAAATGGTAATCACTATAAAGACGCATACCTGTCATGTCTCTTCAATACAATATCAATGCATCTGCCACAAAACAAAATTGTAATTGTCCTGATAACTGTGAATTTGTTCTAGTTATTTTAATGCTTGTATAAACAGTCATAACAGTTATAGTATAAACTTTATGTCTTTAATACCTTCCTGTACGCTGTTGTTTAGTAAATTTGATATAAAAAATCAACTGTGTTAACAGACACAGTTATTAATAATAAGACTTTACTTGTGGCTGCTGCACAGGCAAATGCTTAAGGATTATGCTACATTCTTTTTTCACTGTGCACCAGACTATCGTGTAGCGAGACATGTGGGAGAAACCCAATAAGCACTCCGTTGTCTGAAGCTGTTATTGGGTATTTTATACCACATGGTAGGCTCCACATGTACTGGAATGCTTTCATATCAAATCCACATAATGTCCCCATGTGCATAATTAAGTGTTAATGCTGAACCGAACCTTGAACTTGTAAAGTATAATTGTCCCCAAGAGGCTAAATGTGCTGAGCTGTATTTTCTGCATAAGCTCCTAATTTCAGTGGTTCATTAATATCATTTAACATGAAGCACCCTCTACTTTGGTGAAATAAAGTAAAACCAGCATTTGGAGCACAAAGACTGAATGTAAGTATCAGATCTGCTCCTAACTTATCAAGAAGCCCTGTGTGTTTCCTGGCACATGCTTTGTGACTTCAGAACATTGCTCATTATAGCACTGGAACTTTCAAGCATGATTCAGCAGGGTTAGTATGCACTCAAATGTATGGGACGTACATTTACTTTTTAGAACTGTAACTATTACTCTAGTATTTCCAAGCAATATATACTGTATATACACACTGACCAAAAATAGAACAATATATACAGTATACACAGAGGAAACGCAAGAAGTAAAGAGAATCCAAAGAAGAAAAGAAGAAAATTTAGCCATTGAATACACTTCCCAGATGAATGTGGACTGCTTTCATTTTTTAATTCAGTTCCCATCACATCCCCACATTTCCACCACTCCTGAAGAGGAGGTTGTGGATAGTCACATAATAAAATGATACAGGTAGGCTCCTGTCATATTCCAGAACAATAAGCTGAAGCTATCTGATATCATTGAAGTCAAATAGAGAATGATATGGTAGGATGACATTTTGGCTGTTACAGTATATACATGTTCATGCTGATAGTAAAAACTACTCCTTGACATAGGAGCATTTCACCACTGTGGGAAAACTAAAGCACTTCCTGACTATTCCATGACGTCCACATGGAAATGCAGTCGAGAAAAGAATCAAGTCTGATTTTTGCCTTTGTTTCACGCATTTAACAGAAGTATTACCGCTAGGATCACTGGTCGATATTGTGGCCAAGGAGAAGAAAGATTAAAAGCTATAATATTTTGAATCATGACTGCTAAGGCTGCACATTACATATTAATAGGGTTCAAACATCCCATCTGACAGAGAGTAAAATGACTGTGGAAACAGTGATGTGATCTTCAAGGCTGTGAATAATTAAAAATTGAAAACTATGAAATATACATTCTCATGGTAACATAATCCTAGTGAGAGTTTTAAAAAGGTAGTAGTAATGTGTCCATTACTGGTATAACAGGCTCTACACAGTCATTTGAAATTTGGGAAGGTGATCATTCCATAATAAATACAGTATGTTTTTCAGCAGGTGGCCAAGGTTTTTAAACAATTTCTGATTATATGAAGTATTCAAGTAAACCCTAGGATAAGAGCTACAGAAGGCATATTGGTTGTACAAGGTTTTCTATTAGTTCCAATATTTTAGCTCGACTCGGAGTCACTCTGCTGTCACTTGAATTCTTCAGACAAGCCACAAGATCAGCTGATGTCACAGAATCATGGGTTGGGCAGAAACGTGTCAAAGGAAATTTGGCTAAATGGAGGGATGTGTGCCTTGTGCCCTCTGTTTGCCAGAATATCCTCTGGCTTCCCCACGACCCTCTATTAGATAAAGCTGTTGGAAAATGGATGAATGGATAAGGAGCATGTATATAGACACCAGCACAGGTAGCATAAACGTGCTTAGTACATGTCGCACAGATGATTCTGAGAAACAGGAAAGAATTTGCATGGAAAGAGAGGGTGGTTATGTTGGTTCTTCAGAGACCTCATGAAGACAATACGAGGAAAATAAATATTAAGAAAATGCTTGGGTATTTAGCCTAAAGTGTTGAATTGAAATCCAGGATCAAGAATCTTCAGGTTTAACAGTTTACTGTTAAGACCTCATTTACAATACTTTGGGTTTTTCACCATATCACAGACAGGATATTTCAGTTCTTAGAAAGAGCTGAAATAAGAGAAACCAGAAGGATCCTTGGTCTCAGGTGATTGTCATATAAAGGCAGGTTAAGGAATCTAACTCTCTTCTGTGAAGAATAGAATACTGGCTGCAGATTTGATTGACGTGTGTGAAATCTGAAGGTTTAGCAGTGAAACAATGACATTGGGTCTATAAGGGAAACTATATGAAATTTAATGTAGGATGAAGAATAAGGGAGACTTCTTTGCAGGAAGAGTTGTGCTTGAGTGGAACATGCTTCCCAGCCAGCCAGGTGAGGCTTAGACTTTAGGCTTGTTGAATAAACAGCTGAACCTTATTTTAGTTTCACCTACTGTAACTGCTAATCTGCCAGATGAACCAAATAGCCTCTTCTTATCTTTTGTTTATATATTCTCTACAGCTGTAGCACTGGAATCAGTGCAGTTGAAAGAAGAGCATGGCGAAAAATCTAAAGTTTCCATTTTAGGTCATTTGTGAGATTGTCATCAGTTGTGCAACGTGAACAGTTGTGACAGCCGTGTCTTTGTGAAGATGTAGCTGAGTGACGTCTCACAGTATCGCTCACTCAGTGAGTCATGGATGAGATTCAGGACAACATGACAAAGACAACAGTACAGCAGACTTGTGAGGTAAATTAATGTGTGTAGACTCACATGCCTGTACCTACAGTATGGTGATTCATGATATTGTCACACAACCTTGCAGAAGCTAAAATTCATCTGGATCAAATGCTTCCCATATCCTGTGGTACATAGATTTAACATAAGAAGTTTAAATAGTTTTATCATCCTTAAAGCAACTTTAACAGCAAAGAACTCACCAATCAATGGGCAGTCAAGCTGGCCAATACCAACATCAGTACTTACAAAATACTGGAATATTTCTACTCTGTCCCATTACGACAGCTTGTTTCTTCAGTACATGTTGCAAGTCTTGTCATGTCACTCAGATACAACTGAAGTTCTTACTGGCTGCCTTTCAAAACAGGTCAGAAGAATAAAGTGGACTGTGATGGATCAGTTTCCTTAAATCCGTTCGTTATTATATCCTATAGTGAATGTCCCATGAAGCAAGCAGATTTTTTTTCCAAACACGGGCTGATATGACAGGGTGGGTACTTGGGTTTGTGGCTGGTTAGCATCTGTAAATGGCTGTTTTGCTTGGACATGTGGAGTAAACTGGATCACGGTGCCTTGGACGTGATGACTGATCAGGGATCAGATTGGCGAGCTCTTTGATAAGCGATGTGGGATGGGACCGATCAGTGCTGCTTGTGTAGCTAGGAATCCTGAGGGAAAATTTCACATTCAAAAGGCTTCCAAAGCCAGTGGCTGGCTCTGCAGCTTCAAGAGAATCAAGACCTACTGAAGCTTCAGTGTTGCGATCAGTCCCAGGGCTAGTGTGTGCCAGACTGCCAGGGAAAGCAAGGAATTCTTTCCACGAATCGTGATCGTCAGGGGATCTGAATTGGAATTCAAACCCTGGAAAAATTAGGTCTCTTTCTCAGTCCTTTACTCCATCCTCTTACTTTAGATTTGGCTCAAACTGAGCAAAAAACAGCTCTTCTTCTCCAAAGAAAGCAAAATGTGAGTTTTTCTGCAAGCATTGGTGAACATGCCGCATGTCAACAGTTAGCCCGAAAATTGAAAGGAAAACATAGACAGTGCCTCAATAGTCTTGGGATATAAAGGTCTGCACCCGAGGAGCTTGCTTCATGCTTAAAAACAGCAGAACATTGAATGTTATTGATTAGAAAGGATGTTCTTATAAAAATAAAGACCCACATAAAGGCTGAGAAGATTCTCTGACGGACACAAGCACCAACAACTGTGGACATGACAGTGACAAAACATCAGGACAAAATGTAATACGTTGTGACAGCTGAGTCACAGGCCCCGTGTCCGAGTAATTATAGTGCTCACTGACGGGGAGCTTCAAACAGCACTTCTGCCTGTTTTCCTTTGTGTACCTGATAGATGTCCGCATCTGGTTCTTGAATCATAATCATGAATCTGGATTTGTGGTGGGTGTAAAAACATGTGTTTGGTGAGGAACTGCTATCTTTGTGCTGTCCTTAGCTATACAGGGTGAACAGAAACAGGGCCATGCCTATTGTTCTTAGAATTTTTCTTTTACTTTAACAGATATCTTAGAACTGGATTTATACTGCCTTTTTATCATGTGTGTGTATATATATAGTAATTATGTGTGAGATAATGTTTTACCTCTGTAAAATGCTTTGAGATATATTAAAATTAAGTGCTTGCAGTTCATGTTTTTAAACTATCAACACTGATGCTAACAGAAAAGCTATGACTAATTTATGCTGCTGTGGTTCGCTTAACCGTGATAACACTGGTTTACAGGTACATCACATCTTAGCGTCATTTTCCCAGCTCTTTCGTAACAGAGCCAGGTTTAAAAGGGTCCCGTTTTAGATTGCCTGTGCTCTCGGGATAAAGACTAACCAAATATACGCAGCACAGGTGCAAAATCCGGTTTAAAATCATATTTCCAAGTACCTCAAACCATAAAATCAAAGACAAGTCTAATTCAGATGCTTCCCTCTGCTGTTGCCTTTGAACAAGCTCCAGTGTTTAAGAAGAGGCCATTAAAATAAGCCATGTTGGGATGACAGGTTGTGTAAGAGTGCTATTCTAATCTAACCATACAATAAAGCCACATCCCGCCACTGTATTCCTCTCCACTTCCTCCACATCAGTTCTGAGTGATTAAATCAGTTCTTCTATTCATGCAGCATATTTTAATGGGGGTGAAAGCCAAGTAGTTGCAAAGTGACAGTTCCTCTGAAACACATACATGCATATTGAATTAGGCTGACCCATCCAGGTACAATTAGCCACGAAATGAATAAAACTGCTCACGTCCTCACGCAGGTCATCCTCCTTCCCACTACTTGAAGCTCCCCGGTTCAGATGACTTCAGACTTTTGTCTTTTTGCCACAGAGGACCTCGGGTTTCGAGATGAGCTATGATTAATAAAATCGAAAGGCAGAACTTCCGAAAAAACGCTCGGGGAGACAAATGAAGCCTGGCAGCCTTCTGCTGATGCACTGCCAGCCCTTCACAGCAGAACCGCCACTAAAACACTTCTCTCGGTAATTAAGAAAACGCACAAGAATAAGGTGCCAGCCGGAAGAAATGAGTAAAGTCATTGAAATAAACGTTTCTGTACTGTCTTCTTTGAAACAAGTGTTAAATACGACTGAAGCTTTATGTTTGGTTTTGTTATACTTTCTGTTAATATTTAATCAACATTTTTTGCCATGCAGTGAGGAGCACTTATCAGTGTAGCTAATTAAAGACCGGGTTTATATCATTTTCTTCTGTTTTTTTTTTTAAAGAAGTTGAATATCTTTGCGTTCGTATGAAAGAATGTCGAGGAAACGCAGCCCTGTGGTAGTTCACATGATCCGATAAATCACCAGCTGGTCTTGGAAGCAGACGCATTGTCGCGGTGTGGACGAGGAGTGGTCACTCAGCTGGGAGGCAGGCCAGTTCATTGGGGAAAACAGAAGTCTTACTTCTTACACTGTCATTTTCCTACTACTTGCTACTGAGACAAAACCTGTTATAGATGCAAATAATAGCTAGCTGGAAATAAGGTATATGATGAATAACATTTGACATTACATGATAGAAGTAACACATTGACTTTGAGTAACCTACATATCACATACAAAAAATATATATTAGGAAATATATTAATTTCTATATTATTAATAATTATTTTCATTCTATTTAGTTGTCTCTTTTACCCAGAGCAACTTACATTTGCAGCTATTTATACAACTGGGTATTTCACTGGAACAACTACAGTGACCATGGTCAAGGGTACAACAGTAGTGTCTCACTTGGGATTTGAGCCTCAGCCTTGAGTCCTTAGGTCTAACCTCTGCTTTACACAGCTGTGGAGTCCATTATCAAGATTCTGCATAAAAATTTACATTGAAAATGAAATGAATCCGTACCAAATATTGTTAAAATAAATAACGTTAAGGATTTCTGTGGTACAGAATGTTAAATTTGACTTAACAACATGATGTCAAAGCATGGAAGAGCACGATAGCACAATTGTTCAAATAAAGATTATATTGCGAAACTTAAAATAAAATCACTTCCATCAAAACTTGCTGCCAGAGCTGTTTTAAGATGGGGAAACCGAAAGCTTAACAATTGCTTCATTCTGCCTAAAAAAACCGACTCAGCAGTTCAGCTGACCAGAAAGTATGAAACTTCCGCTGTAATCTTTTAATGACAATAAGGATGGAAGTGAAGGAATAAAGAATGAAGTACAGAACTCGAAGGTAGGTAGGTCCCTTTTAGGCCATAAAGGCCCACTGGGGACTGGGGGCTAAGAGCCATTCGACACTGGAGGTGGAGGTGATGTTGGCGGCATCACACTCCGGCTGGGCTGTTACCCCAGATGGATTAACCCCCGCTACTCATTTGGAAAGCATGTTGAGTGGATCTGGGAGCCGTCTGGAAGGAATCGGAGCAATCCCTACCTGGGACTGAACCTGGGACCTTCCGGTCAGGAGCTACTGTACACGAAAACTCGAAGAGTTCAAGCAAATTAATTTTCACTATTTGCTGTTGCAGTTCACACCACCAGAATCAGGCTTGTGATTTGCTACAGCATAGAATGTAAAGATTCAGGCATATTTAGAGGTTACTATTTGTTTACAGGCCAGTATATGATCATTATTTTGTTTCACTCCTTACTGAATTTAATGACCAATTTAACAACAGAGCTCTTAAATGTTAGTATTCAGTGTATTTTGATAGCTTTTGGTTAAAAAATCACACTGCATTTTTCAGAGGACATGGAACAACAAAGAGATGGTAGAGTACTTTCCCTCAGAACTTGGAATGGCAGTTTTCTGATGATATTGGTACACAACAAATGGCTATAGTAACAACCCACATGGAATGTTAAATGACACCTCTACCTGGAATCTCTCCCAGTACAGGATAGTGATGTGTCACACTGACCTCTGGGACTGAGTGCTCAGTTTTTCACCACCTTTGGTCTTAAGTGGTGAAAAATCCAGGTGGATGCTGCACATTGGTTGTGGTGGAGGGGAGACCCCATTACCTGTAAAGCGCTTTGAGTGGAGTGTCCAGAAGAAGCGCTATATAAGTGTAAGCAATTATTATTATTATTATTATTATTAAGTAAATATTTTCTTTCAGAAAAAAATAACATTATGCAAAGATTACATCAAGATATTCCTCTGAGAAGGCCTGACAGAATTTGCCAGTGTTCTTATTATTAACGCTAGATCAAAGCTGCCTGTCTCTTCCAGACTTCTTAATGAAAGCCATAATGAAAGACCTAGCCACGACCCTCACAAAGACCAACAGACTAGCAATGGGTGAGTAACTTCATAGATGGCAGGTGTGTTTAAGCATATTCATACAGCTCCTTTAAGGCCCCATATCAAAGCGATAATAAACAGCACCTCACCTTAAATGGAGCCTTCAAGAAGGCGAGTGGGCTAAAATAAAGCAGCTTTCCTAAAAACCCTCTGATTCCTGGAATTGTGTTAGTGTCACACTAATTGCAACCTTGAAAATAATTAAGTTTCCTGATCAGAAGCTGGGTGAGGAGCAGAAGCAGCTGGGCTCAACACCCCATTGACATTTCACTCTGTTTCCCCTCTGCGTTCATGGTGCCACCTCCCAGTCACACTCCTGGGTGAGGAGTCGTGCTGCAGGGATGCTCATGGGCGTCAACTTCACTCTTTTTTTTTGTGTCTTTCCTTCTCCTGGCGTGACAGCTGCTTTTAAGTAATACCAATGGGCAATGGAAATGAACGACCAGCGATTTATGTTAGGGCATTAAGTTTCCACTTACTGGTAGGAATTAAAGATAATAGGAGCCGAATGAAAGATAATCATTTCGCTGCATCGGATTATTGGGTTTTGAGTCTTATTGCCACTTTGCAATTTAGATAAAAAATGGGACATTTTATCTGTTCTTTGAAATAAATAAATTATAAGATGTTAACGTGGCAGACTTGAGAGGTATGTGCTGCAGTCTCAAGAGGCTTGGCACAGGGAGTTTTAGTATCACTTTCTCCTAAACCTGAGTACATCCTCTAAGGTTGTGAGGAATGCAGAGTTTTATAGCTTTTCTCCCAAACAGTCAATTTATTATCGACTGGTAGCAAACCACTCGTGATAAATTTTGACAACGCACTAATACACCTAATTATGGTTCCTCACAGCTGTTCAGAGCATCTCGAGAGACAGCGTTTGCTGACCGAAACTATTTTTATTACACAAGTGCCTCAGAGGAGATCCTTTTCAAAATAGTTATGGAAAACACTCTGCCAGGACGCAATTATAATAGATTTGTATTCTTGATCCACTACATTTACTACAGCTGAGTTAAGATGGCATTGAAATATGCTGTGTCACTACAGCACAGCAAAAGGTGTGCAGTTTCATTGCAGTGTACACTGCTCAGCAAAACAAATACCTTTCTGTTGCCAGAATATTTCTTTCATGAGCCAGGTAATTGTCATGCATGAAAATACAATGGCAAATGCAGTTAATGTACATTTTGACTGTGAAAACGGTATGCATGCTGCTGTACTGATTGTGCTGATTGATTGATTTATTGATCTATTGGTCCAAGGAGATTACCTAAGTAAATTTGTTACATCTGCGTAAGTCCTCAGTGATCAAGAAGCTCACTTTCTTTCCAGGGTACGATGTGTGGAGTCAATGCAAGGCAGACATTCGTTTCTATTATTGTGACTTCAGCCTTGGCTGCAACGGACAGATACCATCAGTACTTAATTATTCTCTGTCCTCATTGATTAAGGTGTAGGGAGTATAGTGAGCTATTGAGTCAGGTATGGTTTAACCTAGCAGAAGAACCTCTTGTTTCATAAGAACATGGAACACAAAAAGGGTTACAAAGGAGAGGAGCTCATTCAGCTTATCGAGCCTGTTTGGTCGTTTGCAGATAATTGATCTGAGGATCTCATCCAGCCATTTCCTGAAAGAGGCCAGGATACCAGGATAATGGCTTCAACAACAATGCCGGTAGCTTATTCTATGTTGCCACAACCCTTAGTAGAAAGATGTGCCTCCTGCTCTTGGTTACAGGAGCGGAGCGGTGGCTCTGTGGCTCAGGATCTGCGCCTGTGGCTGGAAGGTTGCCGGTTCAAATCCCGCAGCCAGCAGAGGAATACTACTCCGTTGAGCCCCTGAGCAAGGCCCTTAACCCAAACTGCTCCAGGGGCGCTGTACAATGGCTGACCCTGTGCTCTGACCCCAAGCTTCTCTCTCCCTGTCTGTGTGTCTGTCTCATGGAGAGCAAGCTGGGGCATGCGAAAAGACGAATTCCTAATGCAAGAAATTGTACTGGGCTAATAAAGTGATGTTATGATGTTATGTTATGTTATGGTTTTAAATCACTTCCACAGAATTCCCTCTTGTGTCCTCTAGTTTGTGTTGATTCTAACGTTTATTCTACAGAAGCCCACTGGGTTGGCTTTGAGGTTTTTGAACACTTCAGTCAGGTCCCCTTGTAATCTTCTCTGTTTGGAAAAGCTCGGTTCTTTTAGCCTGTCTGTCTGTGTAAGGCTTTCCTTGAAGGCTGGGGATGTATCTGGTTGGTCTTTTCTGCACTGATTCTAGAGCAATATTACCTCTTATTTCTGGGATAGGCTGACCAAAACTGTTTACAGTATTCTATACTCTATGAGGTCTTATTAATGCATTGTACAATTATAACACCTTTATATTCTGTGCTTTAAACTATAGCACACCAAAAAGTATTTGTTTGCCTTTTATATTGCTTCTCCACTATATCTAGAACCTTGATATTTCCCCCTGATTTCTGCCTTTATAGTTATACAGATGAGTAAAGAGCCGAAAGCAGTGGTAGTAAAGACCAGGTAAGTGGATATTTAAATATATTGTGGGGGACTGAGGTCTTCCCAAGTTTGGGGCAGACCCCAATTAGCTAATGTCCATCAGTGCAGCTGGGCACCCTTCACATCTGCTCTCCTCTGTGGGTGCAGTGTGACCCCCACCTCCACAGCTCCGCCGGGCACACCCCAGGAGTCACACCTCGAAGGAGTCCCACACACACACACACAAAGGGGGTGGTACAGGAACTGAGAAAAAACACATATGGGAACTATTTACAGTACCAATTCAGCTCCTTTTATCCCACAGGGCTCAGTGTCTGTTACAATAGTAATACTTTATTGAAAGCAAGGAAATGTATTTATGCAGAACATCTTGAATTTACTCTGGTTATGCTCCAGATATATATATATACAGTCAAGCTAGCAGTGTGTCACTTTAATATCTTTACTTCTCCTGCTTTTGACATTTACAGCTTTTCAAAGTCAGCTCATGTAAGTTTTATCAACTATTGCTGGAGCTGCCACCAGAGCTTTCACTATCTGTCTTAATCTCTTTCTGGTTTCTAATGGTACAACAAAGCATGGAGTCATTTCTGTTGATTTCACCGGGGACTTTTCAGAATTTATTATCCTCTAACAATTGTCGTGATCTCACCGCCTTCAAACACATCGTCGTGTGGGTAACCAGTGCTGTGCGGTATCAGAAAGTCCTGACGCACTCAAACAACCATTTGAGGAATTTTAAAGCACCGGACCCCCCAAAGACATCGATACATACTGCTAATTACAAATAAAATGCAAATCCGACCCTTTGACAAACTTAATTAACTCCTTCCCGCTGCAGAAGGAAAATAATGAGCTTCAACGTGCAGAAAGCAATCTAAGTGCACTGGTGGTTTTCTATCCGAAATTTAAAAGGAACATTAAACATTTGAGCTTTTTCTTTGTTTTTGTTGAAACCTTAGGAAGTCCTGCTTTCAAACTAATTGGCTGCCAGACCTTTATCTTCCCATCAAACCACGGTGAAGAGATTTTCGTTTCTCGCCTGTTTTCAAGACACGGAGCGAAGCTGTCTCCTTGACAACTGGATCCTTCTCATAGGTGGCAGTGTGGGGCAGCGTAGCCAGGAGGTTGTGGGTTCGAATCCCCCCAAAAAGATCCTGTTGTGCTCTTGAGCCAGGTATCACCTGAACTATGCCCGGTCAAATCTCCTGCTCTGTTAGTGGGTGTAAACGTATGTTGCTTTGGAAAAGCTCGTCAGGAACACGAACGAGTACTGTAGTTACTCCAGAAGCTCACTTCTCCACTGGCCTGTAACAAGGAATTTCCCTGGCACAGCCACCTCTCTGCCGCAGTGCTGGGCAGCTCGGGCAGGGCTCTCGTCAGGGAAATAAAAAGTTTAATACGGTGACACGCATAAGCGTCATCATTAATTATGCAGACAATTTTACCATGAAATGCAATTCTCAAAATGGAGTAGATCATTTACAGATAGTCCATGCTGGTTACTCATTATTAGCATATTATCTATATATATATTATTAATTATTATTAGTACCAAAGGAAATGCTTCAACCTGTTTCCCCGATCGTGGATTGGTAACTCGAATGTCCTTGACGATGGTTTCTCTCACTTGGCAATCAGAAAGAACCCAGAGCCTTTTTGTTCATTTGTCTTATTGCTAGATTGGCTGGATGGCCTCCTTCTCATTAGCTAATATTGCATTGTATTTCCATATTTGTTGGTGTGTTCTGAGCATTATATCAAGCGGCGTTTGCCCAACTTTGTCAGACGTAGAATTCTTCAACTTAATCCCTGCCCATGGTGCTACAGACATGTAGCCAGGTCTCAGTTTTCTTCTTTTTGAGTTCGTCCTTGCTTCATTGACCTAAGCATGCTTGATATTGAATTGAATGTTTTGCCCAGTCTAGCCCTGCTAATGGTTCAAAGGTGTGTATAACAAACTGGGAAGTGGTTAATATGCACCCTCGCCGATACTGATACCCAGAAAGAGACAGATACTGTCTTCCTGTGAATAACTAAATTTAGTTCATCACTGAATGGAGCCCAGTGCCCTGCTGAACGTTCAGAATCCGATTCCTGGCAGCAGCTTTATGTCTGAATGAAAGAGGCTTCTTCTCTTTGATGAACAGACAGACCAGTCAAGCACAGGGTTTGCAATTCCTAATTTTGCGGTAGAGTCAAAGTTTTGATTTCTTTTTGAATGTGAAAGTTTTTTTTTTAAGAAAAAAGAGTCTAAAAAGTTTTTATACTCTAAAACATCTAAAAAAATATATTTTAAGTGCCTTGGTGTGACGTTGTTTTTTTCTTCCAACATTCAAAGGAACTCTTTGAATCCCAGGGCTCATTAATCAGGTTATACTCATATTAGTATGCTGGAGCACATTTATTAGAAAACACTTATCAAATGTATTGCTACGTTTTGTCTTGCAAAAGGGAATGGTTTAGCCACAGTCAGTGCTGAAACTGAAATCTTTTTTCTGAATTATGCTTCCAGATCTAGGTCATGTGGATTGATTTAAAATGAAGATATAATGGATCAAGACCCAGGAAACGGCTATATGTTGCGCTGAGGTGTCTGAAATATGTTACTTCTCTATTCATGGACCTTGTATATAATGAGCCTCTTACTGGAGATCATAATCCATCACACTGATTCCCTGGGGGTATCAGTCAAAGCTCAGAACCTTAACTTTCATCGCAGGACTTTTCCATCACCCCACTCCCCTTCGTTTCGGTGCACTCGGGCTGTCACGACATTTCACGTCTCCCGCCGATGGCTTTGACACATAATCATTGCAGCTTTCCGTAACATCTTTACCAGTTTTTGACATTTTGCATTTTTACGCCAGCAAAGGTTTCTCTTCAAGGCGACATGCTCCCGGCACCCTTTTTCATTTTGACTTCCTAGTACCAAAACACAAAAGTAGCAACGTCCATGACATCTCCTGCCCTGAGAGCAGAACAAGAACTCAAACTCGCGTTGACCACAACAGGGCAGGGGCTGGAGTCGCTTGATCATTCGAAGAACGGTCACTTTTCTGCATAGGGCTAGAACTTCAACGTGTGAGCCATCACATAAAAAGCTGTCAAAAAAGAATTTAACCTATTTCCAATGAGACTGTGACTGTGATTATTGTAAATGTAATTTTATTTATTTTAAGATCTCTAATGGCAGGATGGCTTCACTTTTGGGGGAATATAAGTTGCATTTGCACACCAAGGCGCTTGTTTGAAGTCGCAATTGCACGGGGCCTCGGAAAATGTTTTCTTTTGTCTACTCTACATAATTTCAGCGTAGTATTTGCACCTACCCGGCTCCTTCCAGAGGTTTCAAGAAAAGCTGTTTGCCGTAGGACTGCCATGGCCATCAGTCTGACCGTTTTAATTGTCCCAGCTGAACTTTGCAGAACCAGTAAGTCATGCGCAGGAAATTCAATGTGCCAATAATGAATTAGGTTATTAGAATAAAATTGTTTAAGATGTACGTGTGTCTGAACTGGGTGATATTCTGGAGACAGTAAAGCTCTTGGGGGTGGGAGAGGAGATGATGAAGATATGCACAGATGTGTTGGAAAATGGACGGGACCTTATCTGGATTGCACAGCACCGGGGTACATGGCATCAGACAGCATGACCTTCCCTTTTATCACGTATATTCCCCTGCCTGTACAAGATGGGCCGTGTTGCAGACACCTCCACACAAAGGGACAGCATATACAGTGGATACCAGCTGAAATGCCACAGCTATCTGGCTTTCTGTGTTTGTTCACGGCTCAGAGAAAACACAGCTTTGTGGAAATGACCAGAATTATTCAATTTTTGATGTTTTTGCTCCTACGAGATAAACATCAGTGTGAAATTGCAGTGACACCTTCAGCTCTTGAGTTGAGTTTTGGTGAAGTATCCCTTTTTATTTAAAGTCACCAGCTTTCCTTTACTCACATTCCCCAGATTTCTCTAAGCGGACAATAAGATGAATAACAGTAGGCATACTACAAGCCTGGACCATTGAGTTTTCACATATATTTGCAAAATCATTATTGATCTTTGGGCCAGGAAGGTGTCAGAAATGAAAAAAAACTTTTTTGTGTCAAATCTGGAAACAAATATATGTTAATCGCTGATCCGCAATGCTTAGAGAATTACCATAATGACATATCCCTCTTTAACGTACTTCTACAGAAATTATGTTTAGTTGCCCTTTAACATTGAAATTGACATGCACTGTATATAAATGAGAAGAAAATCCCAGAAGACAATTCTCAAAGGTTAGTAGCTCCACACAGCATTTTAGATGAGGAGTAAGAGCTTCAGTATACTAATGAGTCAGGCTGTAAAGTGCAACTATATTTGATTAGTAAGGGCAAATTAAATTGTGATGACAATACTGCATTTGTGGAGACAGAAACAGATCTGGTTTGCATTTACAAATTTGTTTAATAAGAAATGTGATACAGAAAAAGAAAGCAATCCAACCAAATAAAAAATGAAAAGATAGGTGAATACATAAATGAATGTCTCTGTAAGACAGATAAATATTTCTTGCTTGTGCTTTCTGTTTGGATTAACCTGAAATGTGATATTAATATTAGAGCTGTAACTAAAAGGGTGAATTAAGAAATCATAATTGCTTTTGAAAGAGATTACGTTCTAAGGAACTAAAACATGCTTACATAGCCAACAGAAATGTGTCTACTGTTCAAGTGTGTTTCAGCTTTACTATAATACTGGTTGGGAAACTGACAGGATGACTGTCACTTGCAAACTTTGAGATTTGCTATGTGGTGGCAAACAACTGGCAGAGCACAACTGAGGCTGGCTTGGTATTTGTAGGTCTGGGTTGTCTCAACTTTTCAGCAAATAATAACTCCTGTTACCAGCCCAGAACGTGCAGGCTTTAGTGTCTTGGGTGAGAGTCCAGTCACTTCTGCTCGTTAGCCCTAACTCTTCTGCTGTAGAACTTGTAGCATGTCAAATGATAAATGATAAATTGCTCTACAAGAGGGCATCTTGACCTACCTGCCCTTGTGTCTCATTGTCTCCTGAGAATGTAGAAAATTTGTTGCGGGAGAGCTGACTCTTAAAACATCCAACTGAGCCAGTTTTGGTTGGTATAAAATAAAAAAAATGTCTTGGGAATTCCAAATGTATAAAAAGGGAATTGCAAATCAATGCTGATGAATATATTAAGGAGAAATTACAATCAGTCTTGTGATTATTTGCTAGTAAGCCACAGAATAATTCAGAACACTAAGTCTAGACTGGCCATTGCTCTGCTTTAGATAAACCTAAAGCAGAGCAAATACATTTTTAAACGGCAGCACCATCAGGTAAAAACTCTTGGTGAGTAGTTTCATTGTAGACTTCCCATATCTCATGCTGTTCACAGAAATAAACGGGGTGATTTTAGATGGTGCCCTCATCTTGCTTCAAGGCGTGTCACTGATGAGATCGCTGAAGGAAGATCTATTATGTAGCCACTAGGTTTTGCATGCAGATTACATAATGAAATGTTGTTACTTTGCACTTATGCGATTTCAGCAGCGGTTTGCGGGAGGCCAGCTTAAGAGAGGACCGCAGTAACAGCCAGAAGATGTGAGAGGCTTCTATACAGCACACAAGAGGGGAATGGAGTAATTAGTTAATTGGTAAAGGGAGTAGAAAATGCACATTTTCACATGGGTAGTTAAGTCTGTTTGGTATTAAAAATTAAATAGGGCATTCTCAGTGCTGGTGATGTTGGATGCTTTTTTTAAATTAAGCTGGCTTTGTGTTTGTTAATTTACGGCCTGCAAAGCACTGCTGTGAGGCCAGGAGCTGAGAGGGGCTCGAGAAACAGGTGGAGGTGGGCTGACCTCGGCCCTTTGGTGGCCTATCAGTCCATCCTCCTGCTCAGTTTCCCCGGGAAATCGGCATCGCCACTTCCAGCGCTAACAGACACCCTCATGCTGTCTGAATACATCTTGGGCTGTAATAAACCTGCTGTGCTGTATCCTCCTTCTATCCTTTGTGCAACCAAAGGGAAAAGAAATTCCCCAATTCCAAAGGGAAGAGTGTTTATTGGGATGAACGGCACGTGCAAAAGCAAATCTATCCACATGAATACAGATATAACAGTGCTGATTGTTTCACAGAATCCGTTGAAGTTCTGTGCAAATATTTACCGATGTGGACAAGAAAAGCAGTGGTACCTCAAGACCACACTGCCAGCCCAGTGCTGCTCAAACAACTCCACACCAGTCAACAGGAGAACACCCTTGTCAAGGCTGGAATTCGGTGACTATCCAGGGGCACCGTTGAAATGTCTAGCAAATAAAACGATGTCTCATACAATTTTAAATCAGCAGACCTTCAGTTAGGATACTTTCACGATACTGTGGCACAATCCACTGAAGGAAGAAAGCTCTCAGCACCTCTTACCATCTTGAGAACAGCTCCAGTGAGCCAGCGTGTGTCTTGAGGGCCATTTCCTTTTGAGATATACTGTACATTTATTTGCGTGAAGTCTGATTGAGGGTCTAACTCTGAGTTAACAAACCGATATTTTAATGTGGACTTTATTTAGGGTTTGTCCTTTAAAACAAACATTGACAGCGCAGAAATCTGTGATACCTCTCGATTTAATACAGCAAAGGGATTTTGACGGGTACTGTATTGTAGATACTGTACACGGATGCTCAGAAAAAAAAATCACTTATTGCTTTTCATGATTCTTTTAAAGAGCAATATTATGACTTGCAGTGAATTGAAACGTAGACAATTAATTATTCAGTGGTTGTCGATAATTATTCCCCAAAAATACTATTATGCATGAAACATTGTATTACTTTTCTTTTTTTATACTGGTAGCAATAAGATTATTTTTATACATTTATGTTTAAGGAGATGATGTATGACATTGCATAAACACTTAATGCTACTGTATGCATGTGATGTATAATATGTGAAGAAATACCAAATATCTCCCGATGCAAATTTTTATGAAGACTGTTAGAATAACAGAATATACTTTTCTGAAATTCGATTTTAACTGGCTGAAGAGTGATGTTTTAAATGGGGCTTGTTCTAATCTTATATCTTGTCAATGAAAATAAGTTTATCCTTAATGACAGAAACAGAAAATAACATCATAGCAGGCAATTCCAGTAGGTTTTGAGGAATATTATGGGAAAAGATCTTTTAAAAACAGCTTAACAACATCGCAGCAGCTTAGTGTTAGGAAAAATATAAAAGTGAACTGTCAATCAGATGTATAAATCAATGAAGAATTTGTTAAGCATAATACAGAACAGCACTTTGCTAGTGTAACTGAAAATATAATATTTTAATGTGTATTTGAGTAGAGATCCACTGACAGATGAACTGTCAGTTCAAAAGCATCAAACGGTGTCATTATGGATTTTGCCATAGTGATTCTTCATTGCTAGAATTCGATTGTGGTTTCATGTGGTTTGCTTTAAAGTAAGGGACACAATCTTCAAACTGCCCGATTAGCATTACTGGAATGCTAAATGACTATTATCATTCAGTCTCTGTCTACAGGCACACTATACTCCAAAACGGCGCCGTCCTTTGTATGAGACCCAAAACCGAGCTTCTGACTCTCATTAAAGATCCCATGGAGTTTCTCAGAAGGACCAGGGGTGTTAACCCCTGTGACCTGGCCTTTGAGTGCAGTGTCCAGAAAAGCGCCTTGTAAGTAGCAGTAGCAGTATTAGTCTGTCTCCCAAATTACTGTGTTATCACTTCAGATAATTTGTGCTTTCATCCAATGTTCTGCAGGTTGTTAAAAATTACAACATATCCACATACTGTATGTAATAAATTTACAATTTCTCTGTGAGCAATTCATAAAAAGGACCTTGTTCTTTCAGTGTCTTGGCTTCTATAATATAATCTAAACTCATTAGAAATATGCCATCAACATTTTAAAGTTATTACTGGTGGTTTAACCCTTTCCGGGTGATTTAAACCAAGAGACTAAGCCGTATTATGATGTATGCTGCCATTACTAAGTTACACACGGAGAAACGGATATCTTTAACAGAGAACCGAATAAGGATAGTGTTCATCAGCATTCATACTAATCACTACCACAGACAACGCTGTTGCCTTTAGGATATTGATTGTGTTGTGCTCCATTTAGCCTGGTCGGTACTGGGATAGGAGACTTCTGGGGAAAAAAAAAATTTCCTCCTCCGAAGAATTTCCAAACAAAGGCCTTAGAAAAGGGTTTAGAGCTGGGACTTCGTACTGTAGGAGGTTCTCTCCTATGGGTGAGATGTTAAACTTGGGTCTTGACTACTTGGTCAGTAAAGATCCATTAGCTCTGTTCATAAGATCCCACCGTGGTTTCCTAGATAATTTCCACTCTGGAACTGGACAATCCCACAATTTCTCACCCCTCTGCCTGATCTGCTGTGTGGTGCTGCGGCTGGCGCTGATCGACTTTCATTTGTCATTTCGGTGGGGGGGGGCTGCACATAATTAAAACACTACATACAAGCAAGGAATTATTTGAAGTGAAAAAGGGAAAGAGCCCTCTCCTAGGTGGATTTTCAAGTTACTTCATGTTGCGATTGTCCTCACTCTTTGGCATCCATAATACTGCTGACCTTTTCATTTACAAACGCCTCATCTGTGCTTGTCTTGCCCCTGACACATACTTACAGGCTTGCAGGTGGAAGTGATAGATGATTTGTCGTCTAGACTGCTCACTCGGTGCCTTGAGCAGATATGAACATCATCCAACTGGAGCAGAGCCATTCCTCACACGGGGGAACACGAACTGCAGATCGGGATCTGGAAGCCAGTGCTGCAGAGTTAGAAACAGGAAGCGGGGGAGAACATCACTGGTATGTTAAATCAACCAGTATGTGGACTTTAAGTTTGTTTTGGTTATGTTAGAAAGTCTTACGCATATGTTATTGTTATAAATAGGCGGTTCAGAAAAGACAGAATTACCAAAAATAATGAGTGAAATAAATAATTATTACCCTCCAAATTGTAAAATATATTACAAAAATACACCAGAATGGTCAGTATAATTAGAGGTACCTGAGATCTTTATTCTCTGGCACAGCTTTGGTGAAGGAGTAATAAATCAGAGGCAAACTGGGATAAACAAATATTTATTATTAATATTTATTAATAATAACAGTAATACAACACAACACAACACACAATATAAAACATAAAAGTGACTCTATTTACAAACAAGGTGTCTCAGAGGCCTATGTCCTGACTTACCAGAAAAATCCCAGTCTGCTACCCAGTATTCAAAATCCTAGAAAACACCTAAAATGCCAACAGGAGAAATAAACCTGCCTTCTAAACCAAACGGAATACAACCCAGAGTTAAATCTCTTTGTATAAATCTGGACAAAGTGAATGGGACCCAATCTCTCTATTTTAAAAATGCATCCACAAACCAGGAGAGAATGTTTTAACCTAGGGATCCTTTACAAAGGAAATCAGAGTTTCCTAAACCAACAAAATGGCAAGCTCTCTTAACAAGATTCAATGCTCAAATTGAGTCTGGTCTTTTAGACTGATTGGAACAAGGACATCTCACATGGCACATCTGCTCTTCTTTCTGTTTGTACCTATTTGTACCTTTCTGTCTGTCCTCTCTCTTCTCTCTCTCTGTGTCCTCTCTTCCTCTACCTGTCTTTTTGTCCTGTGTTGCTGGACTATTGATGACTCGTAATGATTTACCCAGAACGTAATTAAGGTAAACCCAGTGATTCATTTTGATGAATGTGTCAGACCCCCTACGACTCGGCAAACACCTCACTTCCTACTTCTTGCTTTGAAGCTCCCGAGAACTTCAAAAATGTTGACACTAACTAGATATTGATCATAGTCTCTAGATCCTGAGACACCTCAATTCCTACTTCAATAGTTGTAACATTATGCAAGTAATGCACTGAACAGTATATGCAGCTAAAATAATAAAACCCTGGAATACAATGTTAAATTTTGCCTAATTTTGCCTGTCATGACCAAGATTGTTCTACATGTATACAACCAGACTGCTCCAAACTGACACTGAACACTGTCTATCATAATTGACCTTTCAGAGCACATTTTTGAAGCAAAGGAAATCGTGGTATAAGTGGGTTTTCTAAAAGCCTTTTCACATGACATGCCATTCCACTATTCATTACATCTTCATGTCTTGAATGTAATGGCCAACGATAGCGTTGCACAAGAAAACAAATGAAAGGTACATTTGGAAGCAATTATGGGATCCAACAGAAGCACAAGAAAAACAGTCTCCCAAGTAGCCTGTCAACTAAAATCCTATAATCCGTGTGTTTTGTGTAATCAATCACCAAATTAATCGAATAACTGAGCATAATGAACCATCCTGCTTGGTTTCCATTGATTGCATAGTGGGTCTTCCATTCAATAAAGACAAATGCGTTCAGGTGTGTGCTGAGGCACCATACTGTGGCATTAAAACAATGCACATAAGCTGCTTACATGGAGACAGCAGCAGAGTCAGTATGACAGGAACATAACAAGCTAAAAAAAACACCTTCTCAGAGTTGCCAAGTATATCATGCAAATCAGATGCAGTGGAGCTAGGATCTAATGCTATAGTATAAAGTCTGCACTGTGTGGAGCTGGGTGATGACAGAGAAAGGGAGGGATGAGGAGCAAACCTTCTACACAAATATGCAAGGCTTCTGTATATATAACAGTACGTTCAGTAAAAACACCTACAATAAGTTAAAACGTAATTAGCTTTCCTTAACAACTGAATACTGTGAACTATGCAGTACTTACACACTTGTCAACACAGCAATATACATTGATGCAATGGATACCTCTTCTCCTAAGGATCAAAACATTTCAGGTTGGGCTCCTAACTGGTCCACTTTCACCTCATTTTTAGCTTGAGAGAGTCTTGAACACATTTCTCAGCCATGTTTCTGAAGCCGATACCACAGCTTCTATCAAGAAATGGCTGGCTGAGATCCTGGAATCAATATGATTAATACTAAACTACCCAACATGCTCAATAGGTTGATTTGTCTCCACACATTTGAAATCTCTGTTACCTTTTTACAGATGTTGTACTTATTGTGTCCTGTTCCAGCACATTAAGAAACTGGACACTGTAAAGTAGTATGACATAGAATAGACAACGAAAGCAGATTTAGAGGTACAAATAATTATTCCCTTTTTCCCTGCACAAGGTTCTAAAATAGAATATTAATCGCAGTTTGGATTCAGAAAAAAGTGGACAGATATCACCTCTGAAAGTAAATATGAATCAAAGAAAATACAAAAAGTACAGATATCAACTAAGTTCCATTCATTTTCATTAACGTTTTTCCTTAGAACAAATGTCTCCCTGGTCCTGTCCCAAATATATGGGTCCCCTGTTTGTAAAGATTAGGAACACTTGGAAGTTATTGATCAATTAATTAATAATACAATTTGAACATTTAATTTAAAAAAACTTTGTTCCTTTTGATTTTTGTTCCAAAAGATCTTGGAATTATTTAACATTTGGCCTGTTTAATTGATCACAATCACCTTTATCCTTGTCTTTGAAATTTAACCCCAAACACCTGGTTGGATCGGTGCTCTCCAGAAACAGGGCTGAGGACATCCCAAAACGCAGGGAAGCGTTGGACCACTCTGTGGACAGGACACCAGTCCGTCACAGAACACTGAGAGGTGCTTTAGGGATACCAGTTGACTTGGACTGTGCGAGGAAACCTGAACACCTGGAGAAAACCCAGAGACACAGATAGAGCGTGCAGCTCCACACAGAGGGACCCGCAGTTCAGCACGCTGAACCTACTGTACCTCTTGCTGAAGCTCTACCTCTGAAATATGAATAATAATCAAACAATCCCAATAACCTAGTGCTGTATACATTTTAATGATACTTAAATTTTCAGTTATGCAGGGAAACATGAACGTAAAACAAACCAGATGCTTACTGTGCTCAACACAATGATTTTGCTCATCGGATATCAAGAAACTTCCTAAAGTCCACCTGCTGTATTCGTGCCTCTGATGACACCACCATAGCTGCAGTATATTATTCGCCACTAGGTGTCTCTTCTGCACACTTCATACACAGATCAGCCGATCTGGAAGTGCTCCTGTGCTCTAAAGCTGATGGGATCACGACAAATAACAAATATTAAAATTGAACATAAAATAGATATGGTCTTTTTAAAAATCAAATGAATCAATCACTATTTGTGAAATACCACATTTTTCTGTCGTGAAAGAATGCAGGCAGCTCTGCACAAAGATGGTGATAATAGAGACACCAATCTTGGGAGAGATGAAACACACAGATGCATAGAGTAACAGGGTATTTGTAAGATAATTTATTAAATGACTGCATGTATTTTTAAAATAAAATAAACTTTTTTTAATTTAATATTTTTGAGTGCCTCTAACATATGGAATTGTTTTGTATTTTTGATACACATTTAATAAAACACACCTTTAGTGCTGTTGACACCAGCATCATTAAAGTCAGATTCCTGATGTCTGAGAAACTAAGGAACGGTGGGGAAGGGGAGAACTGGATGAAAAAATCATGGAGAGTAGCCACTGGCTTTTAGAAACCAGGTGTTCTCGATTCTGTTCCTGGAGACCCTACATCTGCTTCGATTACTCCCACTGAGCTTCCTACTTAATTAAATCCTCGATCGACTAACCTATGTTTGCAATTTGTAAGTTGGAGATTTTGAGCTGCTTAAGAAACGCACTCATTACAAGCCAACCTCCAGCACGTTTAGCAGCAATGAAAAGGACTCAGATGAATCCCATTATTTGGTTAATTAATGGTTCACCTACTGTATGTAACCAAGATCTCCGCTGGGACGAATGCCAACAAACGGAATCTGTTTGCAACACAACGGTCACCCTACTGTAGGTCATCTAAAGATTGGGAACATGTGTTTAAGCAAGTGATCAACAAAGTAAGAGGAACTCGCGTCTTTGAAGGCAGCAGGATATTCTGATTTGTGTTCCAAATGGTCTCCAAAAGACTTAATTGGACACACCAGCTGTTTACTTGATCACAGTTGAAATATTCCAGTGCTTTTTTAAGCTGATGCTTTAAAGGGTGGCTGATAGACCTGCTGTATAAGGCTGTTTGCACTAGGGGTGTTAGAGATCTTTCACCACTTTTGTGACACCAGGGGTATTCCTGGTTACATGGTCAAATCCAATTATGGGACAGTGTGTTCCTCCCTTAAATGGATTCAAGTCTGTTTCCTGCCCCCTCTCGGCCTGTGGTATCCTTTGCAGTGGGAGCTGGCCTTCCTGGCGAAATTACACAAACGAACATATGACATTGACAGTGAAATTCAGTATTTATATTCATTAATATTTATTAGCTAAAATTTCATTCAACCTGCTGCCTTTCACAGGCACAAACATCGCAACCCTTACAGATACACAGCGTAATGCTCCACACCAGGACAGCAACACACAGATCACCTTGACATGCTGTGGAATTAAACCGTGGCCGAATATAAATTGGAACACATCCATTATTATTAATTTTGTGAAAGAAAGAATCCCTTACTACTTTAATTATTTATTTGCCTCTCTATTCAATTATATATGACAGGCTTGGGCTATGGTTTGGCCTAGTGTGACCTAGAGTTTGACCGACTTATAAATTAAGAAAAAAGAAAAGCACTTCATGTTTTATTTTCAGGCTGCTCTGAAAGCCAGGGCTCCTGAGAGAAGAAAATGAGAGTGAATTCTAATTGCTGTTCAGCAGTTAAGCTGTTGTTAATCGTTCTGCAGTGAAATATCCATATTTTCTAACAATGAATCCATACCCTACAATTCACTAGTCAGTGGGTCAGAAAGATAAAGGTGACATTGATTTGTTAGTTTATTATTCCAGTTGTACAGTACGCGCATATTTTGGGGTTTTCCTTTTTCTTTTGAATGCATCCTGTGTATTTTTGCACTACTCGTGTTGGCAGTTGATTATCGGGTTGTTTCATAAAAATTACACTATTGAATAAATACAGACCATACTGCATATTATTTTATGGATGCATGAACAGTGTACAAATTGCTTACATCTCGAATTTACTGTGGGATCGTCCGTGAAGCCAGCTACTAATTAATGACTAACATAATGCTTGTTATGTGTCTGGGTTATGTGTATGTAATTATGTCTCTGTTGTGCCCCCATCTGTAGCCGTGCTGATTTATTAATTATCCTCATCAGGAGCTGCATGAGTGTGATTTTGGTACTCCTAATCAGGGTTCTATAAATTAAAAGAGGAAGGAAAGTCGCAATGTAATAACACAAAAACAGAGTCAGAGATCTCATCCAGCTGTGTCTTCAAATAAGTTCCTGTATTATCTTCAGCAACATGAGTGGATAACGTGTTCCATACTCTGATAACCTTTTGTACAAAACATGTTTCCTTTTTTTCAATGCACTTTCCTGTAGTTAATGCTTCTGTCCTGTGGTTTCTGTTTCACTATTCATTGAGATGAAGCCTGAGTACCCTTTCCCCCTCTGCCCTCAGTTTAGAACCTACTGTATGTCTGTGACAAAAAGACAAGTCAATAGTTACACTTTTGTCATTTTGAGCTTAGTTCTGGTTTCCTCTTTTTGGTGCAGAGAGTGAATCTGTCTTCTGCTGGTGTTCCTTTTTTTTTACTGCAGTTCAAAATCCCCAGCAGTAAATTCTGGAGGTGAGCTGGTTGGCAGTATTTGATCTGAGATCAGACTTTTACATTTCTCTCCCAAAGCTTTCAAGTTATTTTAATGCCATATTAAACTCTTAAACTCCAGACGTTCCAAATCTATAACAGTACATTCATACAATTCAGCTATTGAGATTAGAATTATGCACAAGTTCAGAATAATATAATACATAATTCATAAAAGAAAAGGAAATTTGATGTAGCAATCTTTTATATTGTACTGTGCAATAAAATAAAATCGTCCTTAAGATGATGAAAAAACACATTGATATTAAGATTACCAGAATGAAATATCATTAAAAATATGATATACCATCATAGCATCTAAAAAGCCTATGCTACAGAAAATAAAAATGCAGATTGAGTCATTGCAATATTTTGTCTAGAGATTCTTCTGTAAAAGTTGTCTTTATTGATAAAGATTCACCATGTGAATTCACATGTATTTAAATGCAAAGGGAAATTTTCTATTTTAATTTCCCCAAGAGCATAGAAGTGTGCAAAAATGGTGTTTGGTATTTTAGAAAAATTAAAATATTTACTTCATTGTTGAATCCCCGAGAGATTATGTTGAAGATTCTCAGCAGTTTTAAGATGCTGTTTTTGGTAATTAACTCATGTGCTAACCATGTGCAGACTCTGCAATCATACCAATCCTGAAGCATTGTTCCATCTACTGCCTTGTCATATAACTTATAAGCAGACCAAGCACAATATGCAAATGATCTGGATTGTATCCCTTTAATTAATGGTTTTGATATAGGTGTCATTTTTGGTCTAGAGCATAAATATCTTTATTAATTTTCACATAGAATAACAAAAGCTTTGCTCTGGTGCATTTCACAAAGGATTTCACGCATACTAATGCTGATCTGTTGCTCTTGCCTTTTGTTCAGAAATATCAAGAGTGAAGCCTTCTCACTTTTTAGCAGACATTCATGAAGAATACATACGCCCTTGGCTCCATTTCTGCACTGTTTGTCAGGATTACTTTACCCATTTTATTTTTAAAGTCATTAATTTTGATTTATTGTGTTTTCTGTCATAGCATGAGCCCAAACACACTTGTGACCAACCGTGGCAGGAAATGATCTTCTTAACTTTGAACTTTGACCTGGCGTGCTCATGCAGAATAATCCTCCAATCCAATTATGTTTAGGAGTATCAACAGAAAATTCGGTTTCGTGATTGAACTGGCATCTGTGACCCAACGAATTGTTCTCATGGAGGTTCAGAACATGTGTGGGGGGCAGATGTGAAAGGAGAAATCTGCTAGAACGTGTAAGGTTTGTATGTTAACACAAAGCTCGGTTTAACCCACTGAACCCCTGGAGCACTTCCTTGGCCCTTTGTGAAGATAATGATCTGAACTGCAGCCTGAAGGACAATAAGAAGAATACGGGCAGCAAAAGACAAAATGCACATGCATTTAAAATGAATGGCGAATAAAAGGGAAACCCATCATTGACCACTAATTCCAAAGTTATGCAATAGAATTAGGCAGGCAACCTTGATCTTTACGGTTGTGCTTCTTTATGATTTTGAATACATCTCGGACCTTAACAACATTATTGAGCAATGCAGGAGCCACCTAGGTAGGACCAGAGTTTCCCTCGCTCCCTAGAATCAGGATGGAGCTGCCACTGAGCTCCATTTAGCTCGTTTCAGCTCTCCTCGAGTTAAAACCACAACGGGTGGCCCAGGCCTGTTGCGTGAACTAACCTCATTTGCCAAGGAAGAGCTCAGGAAATGAGAAGTACGGTTTCAGGTCATTTCTAATAAGAATTTGAAATGGGGGTTAAGACTCTGGTACAAGCACATAAAAACTCCCCCCTCTTGTGTAATAATGTTCGTTTATTAATTCTTTCTGATGCAAGTCATTTTAATCATCGAATAGAACAACACAAAACACTGGAAAGTAAGACTTTTTTAAAGAAAATGAATTCCTTCTTTTTTGTGTGCCTAATTTTAGGTTTTGTTTTGGAGAACACTCATGTTACAAGAGTGGAAACTTATTGAGTAACTTCAAAGAACCAGTGGTGGGTCAGCACTTTCATTTGCTTAGATATAATTAAGTAGGAAGTCCTGTAAGTAAGAAATTGGGACATCTAGGAGGGGTTGTTTTTTTTTTTTGCCTTTAGCGCACATTTGTTTTAAAAGTAAACAGAATTCAGAGGTTATAAACATGTAGTTCTACTTAAGGTTGAATTATAGTAACACATCATAAGAACAGAGGTTACCATCTAGAGAAGGCCATTTGACCTATCTATTCCCTATGGTAGTTGGTTAATTGATCCAAAGATCTCTTGGAAAGCATCCAGGCTTCTAGCTTCAACGACACACTCCCATAGTCCTTTGGGCAAAGAATTGAGTCCTGTTCAGAGTTTTAAAGGCACTTCCTTGTAATTTTCACTCATCCCCTCTGGTTCATGTTTCAATATTCATTCTGAAGAAATCCAATTAATTCATTGCTTAGTCTTGTATAGTGCTTTTCTGGACACTCCACTCAAAGTGCTGTACATGTAATGGGGACTCCCCTCCACCACCACCAGTGTGCAGCCCCACCTGTATAATGCTCCAGTACTCTCCTCACACACCATCTGTCAGTGGTGGAGAGATGATGAAGCCAGTTCAGAGATGGGGATTATTAGGAGGCCAATGGACGCGGGGTTACAGTTAGTCTTTTCAAGAAATGCCCTGGGATTTCTAATGACCACAGAGAGTTAGGACCTCGGTTTTACAGTACATCTCATCTGAGGGATAGTACCTTTTTATAGTATAGTGTCCCCGGCACTATATTGGGGCATTAGGACCCACACAGACTGCAGGGTGAGCGCATCCTACTGGTCCCACTAACACCTCTTCCAGCAGCAGCCTTAGTTTTTCTCAGGAGGTCTCCCCTCCAGGTACTGACCAGGCTCACACCTGCTGAACTGCAGTGGGCTGCCAGCTGTGAGTTGCAGGGTGATATGGCTGCTGGCTACTGTCAGTGTTGGTGTATTTCAGGATGCTTGGCGGCTCCTCATAATCTCGCCTGTTCAGGCCTACAAAGTTCTTTTAGCCTCTGTCGCTGTAGGGCTTTTTATTCGGACTGGAAATCTGGTTGGCCTTTTCTGGACTCATTCTGGATTAGTGTTATCATTTTTGCAACATGATGACCAACATTGTACTAATGTAGGTACATAATACCTAAAGACTAAAACAGTCTTACTAATGCATCATAAATAAAAGTTTAACATAACATCTCTTGATTTAAATTCTATTCTTTCACCACTTTTTCCAACATTTTGTCTGACTTTTGAACTGCTCACTCACCCATTGCTCAATAGCTGCAATGGCATGTGAGTTGCTTCCTTCGCAGTTGCATCTTAGAGCTGTGCAGATGAATGTGAACCTCCCAGGATGCAACCTGTGATAACCTTGATTTGCTCGCACCTGTTGTTGCAGTAGGAAAGCTAGACATTTTATCCATCTACGGCATGAATGAATACAAGTTTTGACAAGTTATGGGTGTTGGTGAATTACAGTCCTATTTCAAGAGTCCTCTGAAAAGGAAGAGTGCACTGGAGTTTGAAATAATAATGGTGTTATGTATTTATTGGGAATCAATGTCTCTTCCAGTGGAGCATTTTACTGAACATCCCCCCCTTACAATTCTTCACTTTCACACTTCATAACAGCCTCAGCAATTTGCTGACAGCCAGCAGTTCACTCACTCAGCCAACAGATCAAAATAGTATAATTAGTAAATATCTTCATATACATGTTTATATTACATCTGAGAAGAAAAAATCAATTAAGATTTTGATACATCTTCAGCAGGTTTAAGTAGGTGAAATTAGGACAGACAAAACAGCTAAGCTCAGCAATCAGCTTTTTTCAAGCCTCCTAACACCACTATGGACACGACAATGGTTTCCTTACTACATTCTGCAAACAACTACTAAAAACTAATTAAAACATATGCCCTGGCAATATAATACTTGTGCACCTGTATGTGACATGTGATTGTGTAAAAAATTAGCAAGTTTACAGCTGCTGTCACTATGGAATACAGTGTAAAAACCATTTACCTTGGAGATTTATTGAGAGATGAATGAGTGATTTGAGTACAGTGAATGTCATCTTTAAGAGTGACTCTAGACATGATTTAGCAAAGTAACATGTACATTTTTAAAATAACCAGCTAAAATATTGTTTTTAGGCACCGATCATGCAAGCGTTATTAATGCCAGCCATGCCTTAAACTGATGAGAGGCCTGGACCTCCATTCACAGATCAATTAAATGGTTTGCAGTGAAAAAGCCTTGTCCTAACACAACGATGAATTGATGCCTGTTATTCATTAAAGTAAGCTTGTAGATGAAATGATGAAAAGTAATAGCATCAAATTTCAATATACTCTCTTAAATATTAGACCTAGTTTATGGTTGGCCATTTGAAAAATAAAAAAAAAACTAATGTTATTTGAATACTCGTGGCTGAACACTGGGAGAGACAGGCTACATGGAGCTATCTGACTTGCTTCAATGGAATCAGACACAATTAACCCCAGCATCTTCACTGTGGCCGCAGTTGTTGACTCCCATACCATTGGATGTGCACCGGAAAATGGATGATTCTGTTCCTGTACACTTCAGATCATCCAGCCAGATCTTCCCGGTTCCTAGAATCAATTAAACATAGAACCGTTTGTGATCTGGGACAAAGTGAGCCAGGTGAGAAAAAACAAAAAGGTGGTACTCGAGACACAGGTCTAGGTCTTTTGATTTCCTGAAAGCGACCACCCAGACTCCAGACCCACCCCTTGATTGACTCCTTCTGCGTGTGGGAAAGCTAACTCCACGTCCCGAATGGGTTTCTGAACTGGCGGGGAAGATCGAGTCTGGTGCCTTACCGCCTCCAGCAGTGAAGACCAAGGTGGCTCTCTCGAAGCCGACCATGCGGCAGAAAACTGTCGCATCAGTAATATCCCAGCTGTCGTCACAGATCGTCCCCCACTGGTCGTTATAGAAAACCTCCGCTCGTCCGCGGGATCCCCCGCCGTTTATCCTGGCGTTGACAGAATCTCAAGGCGGAAACAGAGGTTTGTGTCACTGACATGACCCGACACAGTGCTGTGGTCTTAGTGGAGGAAGATGGAGTATAAAGGGGTAAAAATATGCCAGAAAATACAAGGTATGCCAGCTTCAATGTACATCTTGTCAAATTTTAGATGTCATTAAGACAATGGTGAACCATTTCTCTTAGTATTCTAAATTGGGAAGCTTTTACATTGATGGCAAAGCAGAACAGTATCCCGAAGCCTCCTTTTCCTCTCTCACTTTTTACTGCGCCTTTCTGGGAGCAGGAAAGTAGATCTTTTACACTGAAACAAACATCTAGACAAGTTACCTGATGCTGAAGAGAGGGGTGAAGAGGAAGGGGTGAGGGGACTATGTGAGTGTTGTCCATGATTACAAAGCCAAACGACATTGATGGACACAGACATTGATGTCTCTCTCATGCCTATTTGGCCTACAGCTTTGACAAGTGGGTTGTCAGTTTGCAGACCTAAAGCTCTCCAGTTCTATGTGCAGCAACTGGAACCTCAGGCTGATAATCTTACAGCTTCCTGGTCCTGTCCTGTCATTTCTGGCTCCGGAGACCAATACAGAATACTTGGACAAGGAAGTGGTTATATCAGTGTGGGTGTGTCTGGAGTTTATGTGGCAACAGATGCCTCAGATGTTTCCCCCAAGAGAGTTGTAAGAGGGTGGGCACATCCAGAACACGTTTTTCCAACAAAGCCTATCAAAATGCTGGGTTTGGAAATGTGTTTCACAGGGCTGCAAATAATCCAGGCAGAAACAACAACAGAGTAGTATGCTATTTAAGAAGTAACATATGAAATGGCAAAAAAAAATATGAATGGTAAGCAGAAGTCTTTCAGGTTACTTAGCAAGTTGTTGGCCATTGTTGGGGCACTGCAGGTTTAAAATGGGCTTACGACTGGTTTGTCCTGCTGCTCCCTTTTCTCCTTTCTGTCCAGGAGATCCTTTGCTCCCTTTCTCACCCTGTAGTCCTCTCGATCCTGAAATGACAAGCACTGTTCCTGTCACATCGTGGGGACGCCAACCCACGTTCCACACACGTTGGGCAGAAAGGGAAAGCCAATGAGCTGTGATGCCCTGCTCCCTTCCCATTTCCTGTAAAGCGCTTTGAGTGGAGTATCCAGAAAAGCGCTATATAAGTGTAAGCAATTATTATTATTATTATTATTATTAAGAGAGACAACCTAGGCAACTCTCTCTGGGGAGGTGGGAGGAAACTGAGACACACAGTGAAAACCAAGGCGAGTTCACAGTGAGGGAGAACATACAGTACATGCTGCACACAGAGCTGGCCAGATCTGGAGCCAGGATCCATGCAGCAGACCTTGTCTGTCCACCATCACACCACCCATGGAAGCATATACTGTAGCAAACCCTTAAAGACTCCCTAGAAACAGCACGCTGACTACTGGTACAAAAGAGAGCTGGATCCAGCTAATCAATGAAAACAATACACACATACTAGATTGTATCCTTAAAATGTTTCCACGACAGATACTGTATGTACAGAGACTTCACAGATTTGCTAACCCATTGCACCAGGTTCGCCCTTGTTGCCTTGCAGTCCCTGGAGTCCTGCAAAAGAAAGAAAATTAAAACTCTTTCTCACCATCAGCATCCAGAGAGCAGAATAAAAGCCGTTCGTTCAGGCGTGCTCTGTTTTGTATGCTTTATCCCGTCTGTGAAGCATTTTGGTAAATGAATACTGCTTTTTAATCAGTTTAGCAAGAAAGACAAATGCGTCATGTTTACAAGTGAAAGTGCAATGTTTGACTTCCTCAGCAAGAGGTTTGAATAAACACAGGCAAGAGATACTGTATGAAGACAAGGTATCGAGCTGACATATGGCTTAGTGCTGTCCACTGTTATTGAATGTCTGCCTCTCTTCTAATGCTTTATGAGTTCAACAAGTATGCTCTGTAATGCAGTAACAACACTGCATTGTTATTACTAAAGACAGGTAATCATAGCTGAGCCAGATCAGCTCATCAGAGCAGACCAGAGCTTATCTGAGTTTCAGTGGTGTTAACTGGACAGGAGAGAACGTGACTTTTCCCCTGGACAGGACACGCTCCTTAGAGCACGTTTTACACAGTGGGTGAGAGAGCCTTCTATGGTACGTAGTTCCCTGTCTGCTGTTGATTTTTGTAATACTTTTTCCTAGAGACAGATCTGTTC
Organism: Lepisosteus platostomus; assembly: GCF_059453375.1. Taxonomy (NCBI): domain Eukaryota; kingdom Metazoa; phylum Chordata; class Actinopteri; order Semionotiformes; family Lepisosteidae; genus Lepisosteus; species Lepisosteus platostomus. Next base: position 35,649,266 of record NC_142624.1, read on the forward strand.
ACTGTAGGAACCAACTCCCTGCCATGAATGTCTCCACTTATACTGCTGGGGGGTGGGAGCAAATGGGGTAAAGTACCTTGAACAAGGTACAACGACACTGCAACAGGGACTCGAACCCACATCCTGTCGGGCATGAGACCAGAGACATACCCACCACTCTACATATCCCCAAACACATATCACTGCACTGTATAGCATGAATTCATTATTATATGCCACATAGAATGCAGCATATTTCTTTTTCTTGAGATCTTAAGTACATGTAATGTTTGACTTGAAGTTTCCCATATTAGATGCTAAACTGTATATTGAGTAAAATGGGCCAAGAGTCCCCTTGTCTTCTGCATCTTTTGCTCTTGTCTTTCAGCCTAGTGCCTGTTAAAGTATTTCTCCACCACCAAATTGCTGTAAAGTACACGTCCTCTCTTGGTTTGATTAAATATTTGCATTAAATTAAAGAATTGGTAACAAAACCTGCTGCCCCCATATCATGTAGCAATATTGTGAGCGTCAATATCTACGACAGTATGCAATTAACAGACTTGTACCAAGACTGAAAACCCTGGTTTCAACAGATTCTGTCAGCAGAACGAAACATCTATAATTGCTGAGATGATATGAAAAGGAAACTTAGTTTCTTCTTCTTGTAATAAAGTGCATTTAATATGCAGTTTCTGCGTACAATGACACCAAAATCAAATGAACACAAAGAGAAACATTACTGGTAAATGAACTTGAGTTTGCTTTATGACTCACAGGAAACTTACAGGGCATGAACGAGTCAACGCCTTCTGTCCTAATGTTTTACAATAACCTCCTTCATAACAATTCAGTATTTATACGATTTGCACTCTAATGATGCAGTGTACAAAGCCCTATGTCACTTTTATGTTTAAATATCTTATTGAATAAAATAAGAAGCCTGAAGCAAATTTGAGAAAATTTGTTTTTTATGATTCCCATGGGAAGACCGTATGCTTTAAATTTAGCTTTCATATGAAAAATGTGTCTTTTTTTCTCTGGAAGATGTTTGCTGAGTTAATCAGAGAACAGTAAGATGTGTACTGGACTGGATGGAACAATGGCAAAGAGTAAGTCTTTAACCTTAGTGATTAGGGCTTGATCTGTCTCAGTAGGGACCTGGCCCACCGTAGCTGTCAGTGTAGCAGATGACACTGGTAATCCATTACATGCTAAAGGTTTTTCGGGAAGAAAAATTCTGCATTACCTGGTGCCCCATTGCTACCTTTGACACCTGGACTTCCTTGTGCTCCTGGGACTCCTGAAAGACGGGTAAAAAAACACTATCAGTTAAAAGAGAGGATGCAAATTCATGGTCATGCATCTGTATTTCAAACACAGTTCTGCCTGCTCTCTTGACAGTTATTATCTCAGAATACAGGAAACAAAGGATATACATGGTTTGGGAAAAGATTAATTGAAGTCGCTGACAAACATTCTGTGGATCATTACATACAGCGGGTGATGAATGCAGTACCTGCTGTTCCTTTGTCTCCTTTTGGGCCAGTGAGTCCAGGCATTCCTTGGGCTCCTTATGTGGAAAAATTCAAAAAATAAATTGGTTCCACGAAAGACGCAAAGAGTCAAGCAAATCTGACCACATCTCTGTGCTGAGGACGGCTGCTCTCACCTGGTGTCCCCCGTAGTCCGGTATCTCCCCTGCTTCCCTTCTCCCCTTTCATCCCGGGAATCCCCGCCGTCCCAGCAGCTCCGGGAGTTCCAGGCACACCTGCAGTTTCAACACAGCTTGGAATTGCACTGGGCTGAAGAGCAGGACTGAGCAGGGCTGACCGACTCAGTCAATAAAGGTCTCAAAGCTGGTGATGCATTTCAAGATCACACAGGAGGGGGAAGCTACATTCATGTCTTTATGATCTTAATTATTTAAGAGGGAAGTGTGAGCATGTTTTTTTTGGGGGACAAATCTAAAAAGCAAAGTTGGGCGCCCCAGGCTTTTCCAAAGCCATCAGCACATTCACAAAGCGAAGTGTGAGGATCTGCTCTCCAACAAAGAAACTCCTTTTGTCAAGCAAATTGATTTCAGAAGAAAAACAAACAAGAAGTGAAAAAAATGAGAAATAAACTCTGTCTAATAACGAGGTTCTTGGGTCTTTGTAGTTTGTACGTAACGCCTGTGCGCATGACAGACTGGGCCAGTGGGGGTGTATCTACTACAAGGGGAAAAAATCCTGTTCTAGTTCTTCAAGTGTTCCTACTCCTGATGGTTTATAGAAAGGAGAGGATCAAAAGGACGTCTCTCTGTATTTTGGGGGCAATCTATCTCAGTGAGGTTAGAGGCATGAGATAAGCGGACAGTACCGGTTATTCCTCTTTCTCCCTTCCCTCCAGGGGACCCCTTCAGTCCTGGGGCGCCTGTGGAGACAGGAGGGTATAGACTGCAGGCACAGCGGAGGAAGTCGGATGCTTTACTCCACTACGCCGCTTTCTCTGGGGTCTTACCTGGGGCTCCCTTCTGTCCACCTTCTCCCGTAGCGCCCTGCTCTCCCTTTATTCCCGGGGTACCCCGAGCTCCAGGCTCTCCTCTCGCTCCAGGGGCACCTCGACATTGGAAACCCAAATAAGAGCAAACGGCCACCCCAACCAGCACCAGCCATGTATGAAAAGCAGAGAAGCATGAAAGAGTTTATTAAAAACCCTGGGGACCAAGAGAGTAAATCTAACATAGTGTGAAGACATATGAGCCTTAGTACGGTTTTTGGAAGTCATAAAATATCGGGCATATAGTGCCCTGTCCACATACAGAGGGGATGTTTTATGTGACTCAAAGAGCAGTATATAAGATCTATGACGCTTGTTAATCAGGAGTTTAAAAGGTGGTATCAAACCTTCATAAAAGTCATCATCCCCTTGATTTGCAGAAATACAATATTCATCCTTAGCATTTCAAAACAAGCACAGGTACAGTAGCTACCAAGAAGTCTGAGAAATCCTGCTGCATATTCTGTGCATGAAAAATGCACAACACCAGTTCATAGTCCTGCATATCAAAAGCAAATCAAGGGCATCTTTATTTCGGCCCCATTATTCGCACTTGCAAAGTGATAGGACTTAAGAGTCATTCGGAAAATTGAACAGGGGGCAATATCCAATTTGAAAACCATTTCATAACTGAATGACATGGACAACCTTTATCAGAGGACTTGCTTAATTATTTAATACCTCAAAGCATTCCACTATATTTTAGCCTCAGGAAGGAGCTAAAGGAACAGCTACTGTAATTTGCTTGTAATAGAAAAAGGAAAACAAAAGATGTCATGTTTCCCTGCTCAGGTGACAGAGACAAGCTGACTCCCACTGGGGCCCTCTGGACCCATCACACGTGGTGACAGACGGGATCTCCAGCTTACCCTGCACTCCCTTCTCCCCGGGTGGGCCGCCTTCTCCTTTCAACCCTGTGATTCCCCCGGAAAAATGGGAAAGATTAGCAAACAACTGCTGTGTGAGTTTGTTCTAAAAGACGTGGAAAGGGGGAAATTTCAGAATGCAGGTTAGTAGACATCTTACATGCGTTCTCTAAATGAACCTCAGATTTGATTCTGCGGCACGTCAGACAGCATTAAGTAGCAATCTCATCATTTTAAAGTCTTTGCATGATGAGCACCATCTAGAACTGCATTACAAAGAACTATGAGAATGATGAGATAAAACAAGAAACAGTAAGGCTAGTACAGAAAAACAACAAAATCAACCCAGTAAGAAAATAGTAAATCAAATGATAAAATAGAGAGAAATAATTAGCCTGGGCAAACAGAAATAATGCAGGGCTAAGCAGACATCACAGGAGTGTGTGAACCATATGGCAATCTCTGCCATACATTGCTAGAGAAGTCAGCTATCAAATATATTTCTTCACAGATATACAGTTTGTGTGTAGCATTCATACACTAGGCACTTACAGAGTGCATTCACGCTTCCTAGTTGTTTTTGGTGACAATGCTAGGGGCAGGGGATGAGTCAGCTGTAGCCTACCGTTCTGTCCTGGAGCCCCGGGTGCACCCATTGGCCCAGTAAGCCCAGCAGGTCCAGCTGGTCCCCTCTGCCCTGTGGCGCCTATCTGGCCGGTCTGCCCTTGGACACCTGAAAAGGTATTTCATTAACCAATGCAATGACCTCCTTGGATATTCCAACCAGACACAAAATGGACCCCCTAAACCTAGAAAAGCCCAATGCAGGTTATGGACAAGTAAATCAAAGTGAATACATGCCTATTTTTAAGTGGACATAGTTTTGGAGAATTAGTCTAATGTGATTGAGGAGGAGTGGAGTGAGAGGCTTTGAAAGCTAAACTGTCATCCATCCAGGATCACATTAGTGTGAGTAAAAAAAAACTGTAGCAATCTTGTTGGCCTCTTCTTCAGTGTAAATCTTGAAACCTTGAAGTTATCTGCTGCATGGAAACTGAATGGTCTAGCTCTGGGTTATCGTGGGTTCTTGAGTACTGGATGACTCCAGGAATTCAGGACAGCTTCTTCTTTGTAAGACCAGGCTCCACACAGTGTGTTGAGTCTTCTCACTCTGCTGAAGACCACGCTTCACACAGTGTGTTGAGCCTTCTCACTCTGCTGAAGACCAGGCTCCACACAGTGTGATACAGTCTTCTCACTCTGCTGAAGACCAGGCTCCACACAGTGTGACAGAGTCTTCTCACTCTGCTGAAGACCAGGCTCCACACAGTGTGATAGAGTCTTCTCACTCCGCTGAAGACTAGGTTTTTCACAATGGGTGACATAGCCTTTGGTATGTACTACCATGTGTGCTGCTTACTTTTACTTGCTAAATGTCTGCTTAAAGATCTGTTCACTATAGGATTTAAAGTGCAATTCAGTTTGAATCTTGGTTTATTTTTATTTATAAACGGGGTTTATTTCATAAGCTTTTCTTTTTTCTCAGATTTCTTAGTTTTGCTATGCATACTACTTGTTTTTTATTGTATTGAACTCTTTCTGGTTTCTGGAAAATCACTAAGAAATAAAATTATATTACTATGAAGATGATGATGGAAACATAATTAATAAATTACTAAAAAGAGTGGTTTTGACAACTCACTTCAATTTCTTCTCATATGTGATACAGTAAGTAAGTGGAAATACACAGAAGAGATAAATCAAAAGGAATCTCATTCTTCCGGGATTTGTCACAGAGAAAAATAACCTTATCTTATTTCTTGGCTTAACATGCTGGTTAATGCACTAAAGTCTATAATTACTTACCAGGTCAGATAAACACATCCTAGGAATCTCCTAGAACCCTGCTGCAATGCTTATACTTCATTTGTAAGGCGGAGACGTTTTCAGACTATTTTTTCAAACTATAGATAGGACATTCTATTGAATAATGAAACGATCTATTTGAAAAGACATGGATGACCCACATGTAGTCATTTGTTAACATTGGCAAGTCAATCCCTGATGAAGATTTCATATTGGAAATGTCAGGACATTGACAAAATGCTGAGTTATGCGGTGAAGGCTCTTTATTCCCTGAATCTGAAGGAGGCACACCAGCTGGGAGCGCAGAATGACAAGCTATCACAGATGAGATTGTTTTATTGACCACGCAACCAGCTTCGCATCTGCTTAGATGGATTTGTGTTCCTTTTACTTAATGTGTGGATAATAGCCATAGGGAATATTTTCAAATGTGTACATGAAGAATTGTTCACGTTTCAGGAACGTACTTGTATTTAAGACTTAAATATATGTTAGTCATCTTGTCATGGCCATTGTAACATGGCAAGATATACAAACAATTGCTTCTGGGAGCAGTAACAAACTATATAGAGCCGAAGGCAACAGGGATTTCAAAGGCAGAGTGAAAGAATATTCTTCAAGTGTGATGTTTCCAAGACGACATTTCCAATACTACGAGTTCTAGGATGTAACGGTGTCATCTCTACTTCTTTGAGGTCCCAAATCATGAATTTTCTTACACCCTGTTTCATAGTTTCTGGACGGCAATCATTTTAAAAACATGTAAGACATAAGAATTAAAGCTAAATACATCTAAATGATTTAAATCTGAGCATTTTCACTTGACTATGGACTTTTTTTCTGGTTTTGTCCTGCTTGTCCTTTTCACCAAAAGTCTTAGTGGCTAGTTACCACCCCAAATTCTGACATTTCAGATAAAGATGCATGATGTGGATGATTCCACTGGCGTGACAAGAATTATTCTGGAGCCTCAGCAGACCCCTACATCAAATATGGTGCAGCGAAACCTCACCTTGGTCCCCCTTCTGTCCCTTCGTACCAGGAATTCCTGGAGATCCACTCTCACCAGCTGCGCCCCTCTCACCTTTTGCACCAGGTATACCTTAATAAAAAAGTTATCTCTTAATTATAGCTGCAAAACTACAGGACATCAGAAAGGGGATGCCCAGTTAGCTTGTTTGGTAGATAGTATTTCACGGATCACAGGATCTCACCCAGACATTGTTTCGAAACAAGCCAAATATTGGCTTTGATACCATGACTGGGTAACTTGTTACCTACTCCCACTACCCTCTGTGTAAAATGTCCTTCTCGTGCTCAGTTTAAAGGCACTCCCTGTAGTTTCAGGTTATATCCTCTGGTTCTTGATTCAGTCCAGCTTGACTTTGGTGATACCTTTGAGGATTCTGAAAATTTCTCGGTTCAAGACTTAAAAGGTAAAGTTTTTTTAGCCTGTCAGATTAGGATGTTTCTTTAAGCCAATGAATGTCCCTGATTTCTCCAATATATAAATTGGAGAAACCTTTATACCAAAATGTTATACAGTATATATGAGTGTAATTATTGAGGTGTTTGAGAAAGCAAACACACATCACAGCATATCCTGCTGCGCTCCAGCAATCTTGTAACGTTGACAGCATTTTTTACAAAGTTGACAGCATTTTTTTTTAGGAATTTATGAAGCAAAAGACCTTGTGTGCAACATTTGAGGTATTTGCGGTATAAGTGAAGTTACAGAAGACGTTTTCAAAGTCCAGAACTCCCTTTGCTTCACAGTATCCAGGGCAGGAAAGCAGAGAACATCTCCCATTTTGCAATCACAGATAAAAATAAAATAAAAATAACTCTCTGAACAGCTCTGAAGAGGTGGATTGGATGTTTCATTTATGTGAGGACATGAAAACAGAATGCTTAAATTATGCCTACGAGGCGTGGCAAATCCTACATTTACTGAGTGATCGGAACATTTACCGATACATTTAGAGTCTTGGTGTCATCAAGGATGCTCTTGAATAATAAAGGTAAGAGGGGTCTTACCCACTAATCCCTGGTCTCCTTTCTCACCTCTGGGTCCTGGCAAACCTGGAAGCAGTGACACGGATTACAGGTAAGGGAGGAGAGACAACAGCCGGACAGCTGTTCTCTTATCCAAGATGAGCTGCCACACCAAAGTCATTACACGTAAATAAACCTCGCAACATAGAGAGATCAGCTGCACATCCAAAGCCAAACGTTTATCTCTGTTCAAGACTTGAAAGGTAAAGTTTCTTAAGCCTGTCAGATTAGGATGTTTCTTTAAGACAATGAATGTCCCTGACTGCTCCGATATATAAATTGGAGAAACCTTCAGATTGAAATTTTTTAAACTAACTCCTCTGGAGCTTCCACTGCGCTCATCAGAGACTTGAGTTTCCATTCACAATATGAAAACAGAAGAGGAAAACACCACCACCACCATAATTTCATATATGTTGTGCAGCTGTACCTGTGCGTGAGCCATTCATTCGTATTACATCCTAAATGGACACATTTAACCCTTCAGAAAAAAAAACCCGCTAAGAATGAATTTGTGGCAAACGCAGCATAACTTTGCAATACGTTTTCACGCCAAAAAAGGACACACGTCTCTTTTGCATTTCATAACTGAGAGGAAATATCAAAAGTAAAAAAAAAAACAGTATTATCGGATTCGTGTTATACGTCTCTCAGTATTCGTCTTTTCGCACACAGGTCTTAATTTTTTTTTAATTCTTTGGACGTCACACAGGCCCGCTCTTACATCGTTTTTCAAAGCACCAAAAAAGCGAGCACAAGTAGGCGACTGAGAAACCAAGCGCAGGAGCAAAGTTAAGCGCTACTCGCAAGAGTCAACGTGTTAGTAAGACTTGCTGGAAAAACAGACTTGCACCATCGCGCACATGAAATCCCCATCCACTAAAAATTAAGAATACTAACGTGATTGTATTAGGGATGTGTATTTATTGTGTTTATGGGCTATAAGTAAGTTATATGTGTATACACGTGTCCGAACTGTACGTGTTGAAAATATATCTGACATTTTTTTGGCGCTTAATTTCCCTTTATATGTCGTTTTGCTATAAAGTGAAATATTTGGGAATGTAAATAATATTTAATATCTGTACTGAGACAGTCTGACAAAGTCCCCATCCTCTTTACTGCAGCGCATGAGCGGACAAAAGCGGGCTTATCCGCGAACCCAATGAAACGCAGGACAAGGCTTTACTCGAGACGGCCATCCGACGTCGTACCTGGCGTCAGAGATATCGTGTCGACTCTCCTCCGCAGCTCACAGCTGCTAATGTTAATCATCTCCAGGTCCGCTTCCAGCTGCGTGATCCGGACAGGGCTCACGTGGATAGTGGCCAGGCTGTTGTTCAGGGACGAGATCTCCTCTTGCAGCTGTTGCAGGTGAAAGCCGTGGTCCGCGTGAAGCATTTCTTGTGTCCCCGGAGTCCCCTTCTCCTCCTTGCCCGCCACCCGGCTGTGCAGCTTGTAAACTGGAAAGCAGATTGCAGATAGAAGCTCTCAGTCCAACGTGCAGTCCACGTTTTTTTTTCTTTAAAGTAGATGTTTAAAAGTCTGTGTAACGCTTACGGCCGACCTAATGCGGCAAGGGCGCCCGCCTGAGCCCCCGTTGCGTTACATCTGTTTGTTTCTGAAGTGTTCAAGGAGTTTTGGCTTTAAACACTGAATTATTCCAAAACAGTCTCTCTGTTTTTTTACTCATCTACTGTATTAAAAAGAAATGATGTATGCTATGTATTCATGTGAAATTAATACAAAAATAAATTAATACTTGTGGAGGGGGTGATGATAATAATTGATGGCTGTAAACGTTTCTCACTGTCATGAAATGCAATGGGGAGTGGCACGGTGTCACTGCTGTCAGTGTCAGTGCTGGGGCCCTGGGTTCAATTCCTGGGGTGCTTTCTGCTTGGGGTTTGTAAGTTCTCCCCATTTTCTCCCTCTGGGTGCTCCACAGTCTACAGTCCAAAGGCATAATGTTAGGTTAAAATGGCTTCTAGAACAAACTGGCCCTGGGGTGAGTGTATATCTGTGTGTCTGTGGCCCTGTGATGGACTGCTGTCCTGTCCAGGGCGTGTGTGTCTGCGGCCCTGTGATGGACTGCTGTCCTGTCCAGGGCGTGTGTGTCTGCGGCCCTGTGATGGACTGCTGTCCTGTCCAGGGTGTATCCTGCCTTGTGCCTGTTGGTTGCTGGGATAGACTCCAGCTCCCCTGAAACCCTAAACTGCATGAAGCAGTTAGAAAATGGATGGATGTGTGGATGAAATGCAATACTTTACCTCTTAATTTGTTATTCCTGAAATACCTCTGCTATACTTCACTTTTACTTCAGTAGTTAAAAGTGAAGTCCAGCAGAGATATTTCTGTAATAACAAATTAAGACTCAGAATCCTTACCTTTGTAAGCCAAAAATCCATTTCCTATGGTCAGCAAGATGAGATATACAATAATCAGTGTAAGAACTCCTTTTCTCCCATTTCCAGTTTTTACTTCTGAAAAGATATAAATAAAACATGTAAAACTACAGTGAATACAAAGGTTTTGTCCTTCAGTGTTACAGTGATTAAAGATTAAATACTGAAAATTAAGTATATATAAACATTATTATTATTATTATTATTATTATTATTATTATTATTATTATTATTGAATATTAAACATTATTTCTTATCTAAAAAAACTGATTTTTCATATAATTTTCAGACAGCACATGCAGATACACATTTATACATAGCTAATCCTACTAATCTTTAAGTTCTTACCATTTGATTCAAGTTGGAAATGGCCAGATCTGTTCAATTGCATGTCCAAATCGTACAGAGGATTGTTCTTAGTTAAGATAATGACTTCCTTGTCTTCTTTGTCTACTGATGTTTCCATTAGATTATACATGTAACTCCCATTTAGTGATGAGATGTTGGAGGCATGGAGTTGCACTCCTATTTATGTAGCACTTGGCAGTATTTCCCAATCCACTGCGTTCAATAAAACATGCTGGTCTAGTGAAATTATTTAAAAATGCTATTTCAGTGATTTCTTTCTTCGTTGTTTGCTTACTAGGAAATTGTTAAGTTGGAGAAGTGATACTTCTTATGCTTGGTTTTAAGTTTTGTGACAGAAACATACACTGGGTTCTGTATGATAGGAATTTAAGATTCAGTCTGGCTCATAGCAGAAAAGAAACCAATTTTATGCCACTTCCCATTCTTAAAATGGTGAGGCATACTGTTGCTTCTCTGGTGTGAAATGCAGTGAAAGGAAAGTAAAGTCTACAAGGAAAGTGCGATGCCCCGTCCCCTATTAGGTCAAGACAGGAAGCAGTCTTGTCATGGTTAGACTTCATAACATAACGTGTGTGTGCATGCGTGCACATGCTTCTTTTAATCTGAAGTACAGATTAGCATGAAGGCAGGTTTGAATAGGTAGAGCACCGGGCATAGATTGTAGAGACACTACCTGTCCTCTTCCTTTATGAGCCACTTGTCCATGCTAATGCTGAAGTCCTGAAGTGCTGGCATCATGCTGTGTCAGTAGCAAGAGTTTTGTTATTAAAAATGCCCTGGGGTGTCATTTCAGGATGCTGTCCTGGATTACTGTGCAGCATGACACTGGGCCAGACTCTGCCAGGGGCACTTGTGAGTATTCATGGTGCTGAAGGGGGTGACACTCCCCCCACTTCACAGCCCACATCTGGCGCAAAGTGATTGCTATCTTTCCAGTCCCTCAAAGAAACACCTGTCCAGCAGGTGATATGCAGCCAATAGCAAGGTGAAGCAAACATTTCCAAAATGCCTGCTGGAGCCCAATTTGACTTTCTGTTGTGTCAGATGTAAGTGTTCGTGTGACAGACGTGCCTGCACAGATTTGGAAACTATGTGGAACAGGGATGTGTAAGCCCTTATTATTGGCTATTGATTTGCATTGCTCTTCTCTAGACTGATTCTAGAGGAACACTATCTGCTTTGTAAGTGGTGTAAGTCTTATTACTTTATACACTATATTGAAACACCCTCATACTATACTGTGCAGTCACAATGGATTCAGGGAAGAAAGTGTTGCAAAGCAGCCTTGATAAGCAGAGTCTCTAGAGCCTGTATGAACTTGTGTTATACTTAAGTATTTCTTTTCTACATTTTGAATTTTGCTTTTTTAAAATCTTTTAAGGAACATGTCTCATGATGGGAGGAGCATGTATTAATAGCCTTGAAAACGAAGGCCACTTTTTCCTTTATTCTGAAGAAATATGGTCTGGCGCACTTTTGAAATTTGGGATTTTTTTCAGTGTGTCAGGAAATCTGGTTACAGGAACAGGAAAGACTCCTCCAGTTTTGAAATCTTTAGGGAAATGTAAAGGACTCACGAAGGCAGCATGCAGTATGCGGTATAAAGGCCATGCTGTCCTGTTCTTTTAGAGTCTTTCTGTTTTTCATTTCAAATTAGTTCTCAGTTACATAAGTGGATCTTTGATTAACCTCATAATAGGATTAATTGGAACCCTTTAATTGGCTTTGGTTTCTAAACATGTTGCCTCTTGCCTTTTAGCGTTGCCAGGACGCTGGGGTTACACCTCTACTCTTTTCAAGAAACACCCTGTGATTTTTAAGGACCACAGAGAGTCAGGAGCTCGGTTTTTACGTCTCATCCGAAGGACAGCGCCTGTTTACAGTATAGTGTCCTCGTCACTATACCGGGGCATTAGGACCCACATGGACCACAGGGTGAGCGCCCCCTGCTGGCCCCACTAACACCTCTTCCAGCAGCAACCTCAGATTTTCCCAGGAGGTCTCCCATCCAGGTACTGACCAGGCTCATACCTGCTGAGCTTCGGTGGGTTGCCAGTTGTGAGTTGCAGGGTGATATGGCTGCTGGCGTATAGTGGTTATATATATATAGTGTTGGATATAGTGGTTTGTGTGCAGAAAATGCACCTTACACTTAAAACAAATGCTCCATTACCAGCCTTATAACATTTTGCTACAGAGCTGTTGATCTTTTGAAATGGAATGTGAAATAGAAAACTGTGGTATTTTCAGAAAGATCTTAGCAGGGCTGTATGGCCATAACCATCTAACATATTCTGTGTAAGAACAGGAGACTCACAATGAGCAGCGATGAATGGTTCACATCCTAGAACAATATTGGTGAATATTCAGGCAGAAAAAGTAAATTAAAATAATAAAATATTAGAACCAAATCAGAAATAATCACGCAATTAAATTTAGATAATTTAATGCAAGTAACTAATCATAATAGTTCAGTTAAATGAAAAAGAATTGAATGACAGTCTTGTTGTCATCATTAAAACTTTTAATACATTTCTCAGATTTAGCAAATAGTGTAGCAGCTATTAACTGCTTCGTAGTATTCCTGACTAATCCACGCCACCTACTGGACAAGTCTATCCAGCTGCTGTTTATACCAAAACATTTGTCATTATAGAGCTGGTTTTAGCTCTTTGGGGTTTCTTTTAAGACGTAACCCTTTTGAGAGTCTCTAAAACCAAATGAAGAGACATTCCAGGACCAGTTTCATTTTCAATAGTCGTTAAGTGATCTTTGATGTGGTTCACCCTGCTATAAATACTGCCGTGATACCAATAAAGCGTTTTTTGTTGATCCAGTGAATGCTGGGAACACTGCGGTGTAGATGATAGCTGCTATTATGCATTACTACCTTTTGAAACTTTTTTTAAAACTCATCTGCCTAAGTATTATATCACAAGCAGGCACAGCCTGTATGAATACGTTTGGCACATGACTGCTGTTTATTGTGCAATTGTGAAAAATGACATAGGAAGAGCTACTAGCACTACTGTACTAGTGTTACAGTAGGTAACACAGGGCCACATTTTTTGGCTAATGCCAGCCTTAAGAGTGATACCGTATATGTAGGATATAAATTAGTTATTACTGGAGTACCGATCTAGACTTTAAACATAGTTTGTCAAAGTATAATCTCGATGTCCATATGCAGTGTTTCACTGAAATACACCAGAATACTATAGTGACTATATGAAAAAGATATGCTGGGTTTATAATGACCAGTTAGTCTCACGTGTTCCATTTCTTGCAGCAGCAGGAAAGTATTCATTTATACAGGTTTTTGCAACATCTTTATTCTAGGAAGAAAACAAATATAAAGATATATACTGTATATGAACACAAACAACAGATATTAACGTTTTGATTTCTTTTTTTACCAAAGCTTACACCTCTCACAATGTAGTCCATGAATTAGATTCTCTCAAATTAACCCATTTACAGATATGACATAATAACTCAGCCTAAACGTTAGAGAAAAGGGTAGCAAATGGTCATTGAACACATGTTCTTAAAAATGTATTCATTCAATTTTTTTCCAGTAAGATTTGAGGTTGGAAAAAGTAATGTAAGAGCATTTTATAGTTGAGGTATATTTATGAAGTGTTAATAAAGTGATGTAAATGGGATAATAACTGTTGGTTAATCGGATGTTAGCAACACAGCTCTAATTCTGATCATTGAATTAAACCAAATCAATGCTATCCCTATTTCTAACCTTGAACCATATCCCTAAACATAATCCTTATCCAAAACGCAGCCCTATGTGTATGTAATAATCTTTTATAACTGTTTATAACAATATTTATAACATGTTAATAGATTGTTTGTGGACAGTTATGTGGTCAACCTTGTAATTCACCCTTTCTTAAAATATATGTTGTATTACTGTATTTGCACTGGTCTTTCTGATCTCAGTTTTTCAAAATGCAAAATGTAATATTAATTTCTGCTAACTTTTGCCTTCAATCTTCTTTGGTTGTGGAAATAGTGGGTACTGGGGGTATGATTGTTTTGACACACTGATGAGTAGGGACATCAAAATACTTGCATGGTACCAGGTAATAAATCCTGTTCAGATGTTCTACAGACAAAAATCTGAGTTTTTCTTAAAACTTTGCTTTTACTAACTCAAAGGAAGAGCATACAGAATTACAATGACTAAAGTTAGGGGACTGTCCATGGTGCTGAACTCTGGCACCTTCAAACCTTGTATTAGAATAGAATCCACCTAACATAAAGACCTCTGTTCATTCCATTTATCAGAAGAATAACGGCATTAGAAACTGTACTATTCAGCAACATGAAAAAGGTCACCTCAATGTACACTATTTATGAGAGACCCTGTTTTGTCAAGATGTTTTGCTCAAGTACTGTGGTCTGAGTAACAGTCTCCATGACAAACACTCACCTTTTTGGACAGATGCCCATTGGCACGCACAAGGAACACATTGTGTGACACATTGAACAGAAGTTACTTCGTTTTCAGATCTACTTTCATGACTATCCCGTGGTTCACATCACATCCAGCCTCAAAAGAAAACACGGCCACCCCCAAATTATTTTGCCTGTATTTCGCACGATGAATAAGTGTTAGGCACTTATTTTCTTTGTCTTGGATGCCTGGACATGGAGAATCATTAAAATAAAAAGTGCTGAAAAAAATCGCTTTCACTTGCTGACGTTGTCTGCTTGTTTTAAAAATGGCTTGACTGTGGTCACAAAGCGTATAGTAAATGAAGACTGAAGGCCTTATTAACGTTTATATTTGCATATAATTATGAGAGGCGTCCGTATCGACTATATAGTAATCATATTGTACTGTTAGTAAAAGGGTGTGTACCATCGTACAGAGCTTGGCGTGATATTCGAGGACAGTGAAACCGTGATGCCAAATATCACCAAGTAATGCGATACTATAACATTAACTTGTTACATTAAAACTCTCTTCGGCCAGTTTCTGCAGATGCGATGCGAAGCACTGCGTTGCCATCTAGCGGAAATTATTTCGTCTAGTTCTGGATCATCTGATCCAGTGTAACAGCGCCGCGCGCAAGATTGGGAATTCATGCATTTTGATAAGGGACAGAGCGCGTCTTTCCGACGCTGATACACCGTCATAATCTTTTGTTTTAGCAGAGGTTGACTTCGATTAAGGGAGACGGATAACGGCGTCACGTTTAATGGGTCTGCCTGGTACATTCGGTGACTGGGCGCTATGAACTAGTGTAAAATAAAATGCTATATTTATCATCGTTTTTCTTGTAAGAAATGCAAATGAAATACGATCAAAATTAAGCATTTAGTCAGTACAGCACACAGATACGGCAGTTTCGGTTAGGGTGCACAGATTTCCCCTGGAAAATCTAGTTTTGCTTGAGTGACCACAAGATGTCTCTCAGACTTCGCTTCTCAGAAACCGACTATAGAAAACTATTGAAAAGGAAGCTTACAGGATTATATGGGATGTTGATTTATTTCATAAAACTGAAACTGAACAGAATTCTTTAACAACCTAATTAGAATTTTTCATTTTCATTTTGCTTCTGAAAATCCGATTTTAGAATGAAGTTTATTTTATATAAACTTTGCTGTAACACACACCAGATCGGTGTATAAGGAAACCGATCTCTGCATCAGAGAAAATCACCGCAATCAATTTTTTAGTAAAGGCAGTGGAGCTTGCACAAGTCTCGGAATTAATAGCCCAATTAATCGAATTAAAAAGTACCAACTGATGCTTGTGTTTAAATTCATGCTTCCTTTTTCTTATAAGTCTTAATACTGTAGTAAATCGTCACGTTATGGTGTAATTTATATTTTTGTCTCATTGATCAATGAGATGTTATGAAAGAACTTCTAATGTTAACGAGCATTTTGTATTTGATCTATTAGTTAAAAAGCAAATGCAATTTCTGCATGAACTGAAAACCTGAGTTGTTTTGGTATATCAAGTAAGAAGCGTTGTCTGTATGTACATGCAATCATTTTCAGATTAATCTTGCATCTTGGTTAGCTTAAAATAATTTAAATTAATCTTTAAAGTAATTAAATTACTAGAAGCTGTCTTGTATAATATATATATATATTTCAGTTCGGTTCTAAGACAGAACGTTTGGGTCACAAGTAACACGGAATACAAAATTCACATAAAAAACTTCCTAAACACATCATTTAAGAAATGAATAAAGATGTAATCCTAATTGTGTACTGAGGAGTAAATATAAAGGTAATTATAACTCAGACTTATGCTACTAAAGAGGATCCTGACATTAAGATAAAAATGATTTATTATATTTTATAAAATACAAGATGCTATTTAAGTTAATACTCTTGCACCTCTTTTTTAGACTCAAAGTTCGTCTGTCCAGTAAAAAGACGATACATTTTTAATTTTGCTTAAATGCGCAGTTTAATCATTGAAATGCATACACACATACATACAGTATATATACAGTAATTATCAAAAAAGGTTGTCAAGAAGCCAAATTTATTGTTTTTAATTAGAAGCAAATAGTTTGTTCATTAGAAAAAAGCCTTGTTTGTGCATTTTAATCAAATCAAGTTACCTCTCTCTATATATGTTTTGGGTACGGCGTATTTCAGACAGAAATAGGGTAAGGCTTCAGATATTGCGTATGTTCTGTAAATGAGGCTTTTCCAGGGCTCTTTGATGTGGAAATTATGCAGGGTCATTCTGCAATGGTCTGTCTTCTTGTTATGTTACACTGAACAGTAACATTCAGAGAAATGCAGAAGCGAACCGTTTCGATCATGACTGCGTTATTCGGACGTAAGAATCGTTATAGAAGAATTACGACTGATGTTGTAATAACGTCTCAGTTCTTTTAATTTTCAATAAGAATCTGAAAAATGTCGGGTCTATTTCTTCAAACCATTACTCACTAAAAGGATGGGCTCAGAATAGGCTTTATAAAAACAACGGGCAGACACCGACGCCAAGAACAGGAGAGCTTTGCTCGCGGGTCGAGAACTAGACCATGCAGTAACACAGGTACACTTCTGTGTTGCTTTGAATTAAAACTTTCCGGGAAACTGTAAATGCATCAGTGATAATATAAAAATCACATATATATGTGCACACTCGTTTTGCCGATAAAATACTTAAGTCATTATATAGATATATGAGATCTATACGTTGCTCTGCGGTTCAGTGTGTCTGTTCCACTGGACTTTCTCGTCTTGCCGGAAGACCCCATGCGTGCGTCTTTTGCATGACAATTTGGAGAGGAAACCCTTTTATCGAAAGTGAGCGTGACTTGAATTTGTGTCGCAGTGATGACCCAGTTCCAGCTCTCGCCGCTGGGAAGCAGCAAAATTGCATCATTAAACTACAGAATGATATCACGCCGTTTCCCTAAACATTCTCCTGTTTATTAACGAAATGAACAATTCGGGTACGTTTTCTAACGTTAAAGTGTGATAGGCTAATGCCACACGTTTGTTTTTTAAATGCGTCTGTTGCAGTCTGTTAAGTTGTAATATGCTGGAAACTATTACTAACCTTTGGCTTCTATAACATGGTTATCACTTAGAAAACAGCCACAATCATGTCAGATTAAACAAATAATAGTTTATTATATTTTGCATGAATATACTGTAGCTCAAAACGCTTTGCAAACGCTTTCTCTTGATTATTGTTCAATACCAGATTGTGTGCTCAGGGCATTCGAATTTTTCAACCTCCGGAAGCCCAAAGATTTCTATAAATCATTGTTGCTTCACTTAAAATGCCCCTCAACAAGATGGATCTTGAACAGCTTTCAGTCTGCACGGACTACATACTGTACTTTCAAATATAAGACATACTTTCTAAAAAAATGAATTATTTACCATCGTAAACAAGGTCTATCTACGAACGTCTGGTGCGCAAGAGACATTTGAAATAATAAAACGACCACATTCTCAGTTTCTGTCTATCTTGTGTCAGTGTGATTCATACCATATCGCTACTCGCTAGGGTAATACATTCATTCTAATATATTATTATAAAAAAAACTATTTAGATGCATGTGCTTGGGGAAAGGTGATGGGCGGGTGTATATAATATTTTCATCTGTTGTTACTGTGCTGAGAACGGAGTTCTGGGGAAATGGGTTTTTATTTTGTCTTGCTGTTTTGATATTTCTGCCACGTGAATTTCTACCATTTTATGTTCGTTTTCTATGTTAGAAGTTTGTTAACCAATGCTTATGTAGAACGCAATTGTTGTTTTCTTGAGTTATATTCTGCATATTTAAGTTTCAATCTGATTTGTGAAATATAGAGTTTTTGCAATCATTTTTTTTCAAGTCTTAAGATTTTTAATTTCGTTTAGAATTTTTAATGTGTCGCCTATCCATTTTTCAGTTTAACACGAACAATTCAGCTGATAATAAAAGTTGACTGTGTAGCGCACATATCTAAAGCCCTGATGTCGTTTTGAATTTAACTCAAAAAGCAGGTGTGTCACTTTGACCGGGATAAGATAACAAAACGTTTTATATTTAAATATTCTCCCAAAAAGGGTGTAGTTAACAAGAGGGTAATGAAGAGCAAAAAACGCAGTTAATCGAAAAACAAAAGAGAAACTGCTCCTCATTTCGAAAGATATTAGTTTATAGATCTATTACATATATAGAGTGTCATTCAACTGTTAATGTTAAAAAGTTTTTAAAAAATTGTCTTTTTTGTAAAATATTGTGCGTTTATATATATCATATTGCCCAGGTGCGAAAGTAAAAAGAATGCAAAGATACAACGCGTGAACTTACTGCATATGTTGTAATTTAACACTCTAACCCCTCGAACAGTCCTTTGTACATGTGAGACCCAACACGTTTAACTATAGGAAACAGATTACCAACTTCAGACACTCATTTAATGATGCCAACAATACACGTTGTAGGTAAGTTCGAGTACATACCTTGGGAAATAATGTTATTTTTGCTGGAATAATTCACGTAGCCGGCAAAATGAAATTCGAATTTTCCGCACTTCGTGACCCCACTGATCGCTGCCGTCACTGTAAGATTTAAACATCTGAAAACCTCCTTCGCGATCGTGTCATTTCTGTGTAACGGGCAACGGAGCCCCGCGCAACGCCACGCACAAAGTCACTTCTACTTTTTTGCACAATTGTAATACTTTATCGTTTTCGTTCCGAACCGCTTTCGGGCACTTTCTCGCTTTAAAACACCAGAAAAGAACAAAATAAACATTTTATACTTTCTCCTGTGAATTACAGCTTTCAAGTGACTGCAAAATCCCTTAGCGATAATTGAATTAGTCTATTGAAAGGACTGTCAGGTACAATGACGTGCTATACTCGGCACATTTCCCTGGGTCTATAGGCTTTGGGGACCCAGAATGTATAGTTTGACCTTACAGCTCATAATTATAATGGTGCACTTGTAGCAGAAATCTATTCGCATTGAATTCAAACAAAACCTGTGGTCACTCAGTCCCAGTAGGAAGGGTGAAATCCATTGTATTAAAACAACTCATTTATGTCCTTCTGCAAGGACTCTGCTCTGATCTTATCACACGATACTCATGGATTTACTGTTTCAGCGAGAGGCAACACCCGGAACAGGTAAAGTCGCTAACGTATACGTTCTTTTGAAGGCTGTAAACAAACAAACAAAAATAATAATAATAACCATGGAGCCAAAGGCTGCATTTAATTCCAAACGTGGGTTGTTTCCAGAGGAAGCTCTTTTAAAAATTAATATTAGAAATAAACCCGTAGCCCGTGTATTCAAAAAAATATGCTTTAAAACAGCGCTTTCCAAAGCCTATGTTTATATATAACTTCAAAAATAAACGGAGAGTTTGCTTCAAACGGAGGCCAAAGAAAGAAAATTCACGCTACTGCCTTGATCGTCATTTGGAATTTTTTTTTTTAGATAACGGCAGCCTTTGTTTTCAAATTGAATCGCGGGGTAACTTGCACAGGCGTACGCAGATTTCATTTCCTATGCTATATGTTCCTTCTTACTGCGGGTTATGGCCAGTGCTGAGCGGTAGTATGTCTGTGTACATACACAAAGGCATGCTCACAGACTGGCACCACACACACGAACACACTGTACACACAAGTACAGTGATGCCCTGCATTTTGCACAACCTATTTCAGTCCTGCAATTAAATAGCACGAAGCCCGTTATTTTGTTTGTGTTTTGTTCTGTAAATGAAACAATCCCCGCTGCTGTGTGAAATGTGCAGTTGTCTGGAATTGTCTAGCTCCCTGTGTTGGCTTTATGAACATGCACAGGATATAAAAATTGAGATTATTAATTTCAACCTGACCATAATGAAATTAAAACAGTTGCTACATCGATTTCTAAACGATTTTCGAGACATTTAGCAAAGGGTGTGTGTATTATATTCAATAATACAAGCTATAGGCCGCTAGTGCATTTATCATCCCATTACTGTAACAAATCCAGGCTCCAGTACATGAAAGGTAAAATGAATTACCGACGTTAAGCCGTCAATAAAGTCATTTCTGTAAATGGTGTCTCCAAAGGCTCCAGCATTATTCAACCAGCTTTATCAGCAGCTTGGAAATTACGTTGAGAAGCTCGCAGCGTGTAATATGGCCCTGCTTACTTTGATTAAGCGTCTTGCCAGGGAATAGTGACAGTGCTTTTGACCAGATTTTATTCACTCTCCTGTGATGAACGCCAAGCTGATCAGGCGGAATGAAGAGTAATTAAAACCTATAAATTATCTTTTGCAGTCCTTCTCAAGGCGTCTCTTGCAGGCAAGATAAGGCTGCGAGCCCCTATTTACCGACTGAAAGGGACCGGAGCTCACAATGGCTACGTGGCTAAATAGGATATTGATAGTGTCCTAATTAGAATTTAATTAAGTACCCACACTAGCTTTTGGGATAAAGATTTCAATTTTGGAACCTTAAATATAAATAAACTCAAACGAGTTGCAAATAACTACTTTAATATTTCCCTCATCATTTCTGTTAAAATAACAGTGCTATTTTTAAAAGAAAATTACAGGGATAACTTATTAATGCAGGACCGTCTGATGTTATGCATTAGGCCCGTGTTTCTTTACATAAACGACGAGTAAACGAGTAGATATCGTGCAGCAACTTATTTCTTGAATTTGTATGTGTGCACATAGTGATTGGAAGGTACCGGGTGTCTGAAGGCTGTTGGGTGATGTTTGTAGTTTTACATTTGTTTCGTTGCCCTTTTAAGTTATAGACATAGGTTTGCCTCGGAACTTTCTTGCGTTAAAGAAATATAAGTGAAAGCGGCCGCACAATTTCTATAAAACGAAACACCACCGAGTTGTTTCGGATATTCGGTTTGAAGTTTGTCGAAAAAGCCACGCACGTGTCCGGGGTCAAGCAGGTTTTAAAAGCCGGCGAACATTTTACATTCAGCTTTCCAGCCTCTATAACTCATCGCGAGCGATCAGTCTTTACGCCACAAATTGTGTTTTTTTTTAAATAAAAAATAAAGAAGTTTCTCAATGTAAATTTTACCTATTTTTTATGAGTATTTTTAATTATTTTGCAAAGTGTTGTACACCAAGGGTAGAGGCCGGTAACACACGTTAGGTGTCTGCAAGAGGTTGTATTCAATTAAAAGCAAATTATATCCAGGTAACAATCATGAAGCCCCTTACAATTGCGGGTCTGGAAGCATAGTTTGAAATAACGTAGACTTGTTCAAGAAAGTCGCTCCAGACAGAAACATATACTGTAGAATGTACAGTTGAAGTCCGCTATGTTAATTATTAATAAATAAAAACGTTAACTATACCAATATTAAAAGATGTGGTCAATGATATAAAGTAAAAATGTTTCTAACTGCTTTTGACTATCATAATCTTTTTTAAAAAAGTAAAGCGAAAAGCAGCTAATTGTAATCTTGTCCTTTGTGTTTTCCTGACAAGGTCTAATCCAAGTGTTTTAAACACTGGACACAAAAACCGAGAATGTGATCAAAAGCAATTATATAGTTAGCTTCACCTGTATTGTCAGAACTGCTGCAACCTCAACTCCACAATGTAAGTCGCTGTAAAACCGGACATACAGCAATAAAACTTTTTGTGCGCTTTTAGTATTACCTACAACTTACCTTACGGCATAATGCTAATTTACCTACGACCGCAAGAGTCTTGTGTTTCATTTAATTGCCTGGTTATTATGGGTTATGGGTCGCGTGCGCTTGTGTTGTTGGGCATATTTGCTATGAACAATAATAAGAATCATGCGGTTTTGAATCCAGAATACAAAGTTTTGGAAAACCTTAAGGAACCTGCATGACAAGAACACTGAGCATCGGCACTGGGGCTGATTTTAAATTCTCGGTAGTCGGCACTGCACATACAATAAGCATCTGCACGGATGTACAGAGTACCGCTGTGAACCCTTGCTTGGTTTTCTAAAGTCCATTTATTATTTATTTGCGAAGAATCGCAAGAGGCAATTGGGCACCGGGGCTGGTGTCAGAGCGCCTCGCTCCCGTCGATTGGTTCATTGCACGTGTGTGCAGGCTCACGTGCTTCCGGTTGGTGTGGAAAAAAAAAGTGTGGAGAGGCTGAGCGATTTTAGGAGAGTTTGCAAAGATCGAACTGTCATAGATAAGAGAAACGCAGGGACTTCAAACCGGCGCGCAATGTGTTGTCAGCTTCGCCAGGCGGGCAGATTATGACACTTGGAGCTAAAATCCTACACACTTGTAGGATGCCGCGAATTTAGACAAGGTTGGTTCCATTTAAAAAAAAAAGAAAAAGAGGTGTTTATTGTATTTTTTTTTAAATATTGACCGACTATATTGCCAGGCTTTTTTTTTTAAAGAAACGGGATACAAATAAATATTCGCCAACAAGTGGAGTTGGGTTCGGAAAGAGGAGGCGAAGCGAATTGGATCCAGATATGGAAGAGCACAAGGATTCAAGTAGCCGGGATTCTAGCGAAGGGGAGAGCGTCTCGCTGTCCCCGAATCTGCCCTCTCCGCCGATCCTGCCTCACCCGGCAGCGCAGCAGGCTCACCGAACCACCAACTTTTTCATTGACAACATCCTGCGGCCGGACTTTGGGTGCAAGAAGGAGCTCGGGAACAGGGACCGAGCGCAGACCTCCGGCAGGGAGAACGTGAACCCTTTGGTCATCAGGCCGTCTCACCCGAGCACGCTGTGCCAGGATTCAAACTGCAGCAGTGACAGCACCTCTTCCTCGTCCTCCTCGCCCTCGCCGGCGTCGAAACAGAGCCCGTCGAAGCCGGGCGAAGGAAATGGAACTAACACGGCCAAATACGGCGAGAATAACCCCTCTCTTATGGTTATGAGCGCGAATAATGGAGGAACGGCGGCGACTAAAGAATCTCAGCCGCTACTATGGCCTGCCTGGGTATATTGCACAAGGTATTCAGACAGACCATCATCTGGTAAGGCAATAGTTTCTTTTTTATGAAATAATATATATATATATTGCTTGCGTCGGGGAAAAAAAAAAGAGTAACAGAAAATGGATCACGCTTGAACACAGCCTGTGCACGATATTTGTACACACAGTCACAATACTAGATATACATACATTCACATTCAGCTGGGCGACAGAATAGCGAGGCGAGCGAGGGAAAAAAAAAAGTTTCGAAGGCCGTTAGACCCGCTGAATGTTGACTCGCAGTTCACAGCAAATTAATTTAGATGCTAGAACTCTTGGTCCTTTTAGGATAACTAAATCTCAGTCTGTCAATATGCTAAATTCAGGGCCTTTCAAACAAAATAATAATTGGAGGCCTAAAGGCCGCGGTTTAAGAGCACATTTTGTGTTTTGGAACCAGTAAATTGTTGCCGGTTTAGAAAACAGTGGCTGTTTCGTTTCGCATGCAACTGTAAAATTGTAGGTGGACGTGAAGATCTCTTCTCAACTTGGGCAAGTACGAAAATCAGCCTTTGTGTGTAAAAAATAATTTAAAATATGCATTTTAGGCGATGAATATTCTAACAAGGCAATCGGGCACATCTGATACAAAAACACTAGGCACTGAAGTTAATTGAGCATTCCGTATATCGCACTGCCTTTACAAACACGTTACTGTAGCCTGCCTTTGTGTGGCTAAGCGCGCTAATGAGAATTTCTTTTATGAAACCATATATAAACATGAGTGCAGGAAAAATAAAGCACGATAGACAGTCACCAGTAACATAAAAGGAAATAATAATAACGAAATGCATTAATAACTTTAACGACACTGCATTCACAAGCCTTTGAGATAATCGGCTACATTTGAACGTTTATGCAAGATTCACGTTTCACGACGTTACAAAATCGATCAATGGATATTTTTTCAAGAGGAAAAAATAAGAAGAAAAAGGGTTGTAGTGTGATAATATAAATATTTTTCTTTACTTTTTGTGACCTGCACTGCAAATTATGTTTTCTTTTTTTCCCCCCATAACACTGAGGTACTGCAGTACACCCGCGGGACAGGACAGCGCTAGGATACCGCTTTCTAAAACGGGTTCTGCGCGTACTCTCAATCCTAGCAGCCTGCTGTACCTCCACTTCTGAAAGTGATCAATTTGGAGGTCCTTCTCCACAGAGAAAGGAAAGTTGCATTGACCGAGCTGATTGATAGACTGATTAAGCTGTCAGTGCGAACAGTTCACCGACACGACACTGCTTGTTCTTAAGCTCAGTGAAGTTAAAATACAATATTGGAATTTGCTGATTTACTAGGTCTGTGTTACGTTCCCTGTGAACTATGATATTTCTAGTTTACTCCTGGCACTGCTGAACCCTACGGTGAATTTAATAGAAATGACACATTGACAAGACTACCCCGTACACTTATACAGAAGCTCTGTCAGTTCATTTGGCTTGATTTCACTCTCGGGCGCATCGATTTTAGGCCTGGATGGGGTAATCTTCTGCATTAATTCTTTTACAACAACGATCAGATTTAACTACAGACCCCGGAGTTCACACGCAAACACTCACACCTTCCCCTGATAAATTGGGCCATTCATTTAGGGCTGTACTGCTTGTGTTGAGTGCACTATCCGTTGTTATGTTTCGTTGACATTTATTAAACGAACTTGAACAAAGCCTCTTGCGTTATAGAATTATAGAAATATATAGAATGCATGTAAAACTTATTATTATTATCCATAATACTGGAAAGAGTACTTTTATAAGTAGAAGTAAACTTTATAGTGGTTTCTCTTAGGTCTCTAACCGCAGTCATCTGGAGCAACCATGTTCTCTTGCGGCTTTCGAAAAAGGAACAAGTAAAAATAGTACACATTTCTGAAGATTGCGCAATTTTCTAGCCTCTCAAAAATAAGTGTAAATTTATTTGTGGAAAATAACTGCAAAACGCTGCAAGTGTTACATTTTTCGTTCGGCGTGGAAATACCTACCTATAACACTATATCTACTGGATTTCCACTAGGAAAAAATTGGCCTGTGCTGTTATCTGTTTGATAAACACCGAGGACTCCTGGAAATGTGATAATAATACTGCAGCGTGTTCACAATTTTCCAAATAAAAAAGGCGTGGCTTACTCTTAAAATCTTTAGCCCGCATTCCTTGCATGTAAAATTAGTTATGTGAGGTTGTGTTTTGAAATATACTTTGTTTAGTGGGGCCTTACACTGTAGTCGGATGGTTGAACTCTCAGTCAGGAGAGAATGGATCATTTTTGTCTTTCTCGGCGTGACAAAAGTACCATAATATAGTCTAATAGATCGCCCGCATAAAGATACAAAACTCGTGGCTCTCTCCTCGGGCAGACCTAGTATGATCATAATAAACATGGCGGTCTTTATCTTCGTATTTAAGACATTATTAATATGCCAACTATTATTATATCGTTATAGGAACTTCTGAAATATTTTAAATGTCATAAATTATTTTTCTTTTTGATGAACACCCTCACACCTCGGCACACAGTGATCGCTGACAAAAAAACAACCTTACAACCAAATCAATAATAACAAAATGATTATTGTAATATTGAAATGCCCCCGAAAATGGCACTAAACTATGTAGTGACAACGAAGATCGCTCGTAAACGATCCTTCTAAAAATCCTACCGTATCAGGAATAGTGTATGTTTAGGCCGGAATTCTGGGATGTTTTTGAAATGTCTTCAAAAACGCAGGATGTTAAAAAATATTTTTTTTTTCATATTGTATATGTATATTTCTGTGCACATTTTGAAATTCAGAAAAATGTTGAAACAGATCGGAAACGTTCTTTAAAACTTAAATTTAGTATATTATGAAAACGTTATCTTGTATATTATGCTTTTAAATAAGCGGTTCTGAGCGAAACAAAATGTATTTTAATGTACATACTAGTGTACAGTTTATTTCAGACTAACCCCAGCAACTGCTGTAACGGTCATATTTTGTTAGCCGTAATTTGCCAGAATATACTCTCAACACGCAACCTAACTGTAAGAAATATTCTTTTGTTAGGGAAATAGGTTTGCCGCAGCATGGAGCAAAACATTGGGAATCCCTTTCACATAAAACCCAAAACTGCTCGTGCAACGCAAAGGTATAATCTAATCACTTATTGTAATGTAGTGATTTCGTGGCGCGTCATCAAAATTCTCTCACCTAGCAGAAAACATATATCGTTTCCTACCACTGCAGACAAAATTATTATCGGGTTGGTAAATGACATGGATTTATTCACGACTTCGGAATTCGTAGATCCCGTCATCTCCTATCTATAGCCTGTGGAACAGATACCCAGGGCTTACTGATATTTACGTATGCGTTTTATTGTTGTTTCTACACTAGGCCCAAGGACACGAAAATTGAAAAAGAAGAAAAATGAGAAGGAAGACAAGCGACCTAGAACCGCTTTTACAGCCGAGCAGCTGCAAAGACTTAAAGCGGAGTTTCAAGCCAATCGGTACATCACAGAGCAGAGGAGACAGTCTCTGGCCCAGGAACTCAACCTCAACGAGTCACAGATCAAGATCTGGTTCCAGAACAAGAGGGCTAAGATCAAGAAAGCCAATGGCTTCAAGAACGGTCTGGCCCTGCAGCTCATGGCCCAGGGACTTTACAATCACTCGACCACCACAGTTCAGGAAGACAAAGACGACAGCGAATGATCCCAGCACACTTTTCTTTTCCATGTACTGCCGGGCGCTGGCTGGAGGGCCAGAAACGAAGCTTTCGAAGACAAAAAAAAAATTAACACAGCGAATGGAGTGGGACAGGTGCTATTTAAATCAGATCTATGTCTATCTCATAGTATATGGACTAAACTATATAAATAACGAACGATATAAAAAGTCTATATATAGCCAAACACCATAAGACGTTGTATATATTTGATTTCAGGTAAGGATGTGTCTATAGCGATCCCTACTTGCTGGAGATTTTATCTTTTTCTTTATGATGTTGTTGCTCACTGTTTTAGTACGTGTCTGACTCAATAGGGGTTCTTACGTGTTTTTGTCTCACTCTTCTTAACTCACAGTTCTATACAGACTGCGCTCCTGAACCGTCGCTACAAGCCAAAGATTTTAATATGTTCAGAAATATGTAGTCTGAAATAAAGTGTAGAATGTGCTCTCGATTCCTTTTTTTTTCTTGGCTGCAGTTCATCACTATTCCTTAACGTTTATTGTTTTAAATACACCTTGAGACTAAACCGAGCCACCTCAAGTCTGCGGGAGATCTTGAAGCTGGGAGGGCGCACAAGGCAGTTCTTGTAATGTCGGAGTTTATACCAGGTCAAAGTATGTCCAAACGCGCCCATCGATTTGATTCGATAATGCAGGAAAAATGGAAAATAAACTTTTTTTTTTTTAACTGTTCTATGTGAACGATGGTTGTTTTTCCGTCCTATTACACTTTCTTAAACAAGCCTTTTTCGCAGGGAAGGGGTGGGGGTGAACAGGGGGAGGCTTCAGGAGAGATTAATTGATTACAAGAGGATTCCTATAATCACGCTTACGTGAGGCTTTTCCCCCGTATATGAATTAAGACATTACGTACAATACATGTACACAGACTATATATATCATGGTTTGCAGACAATTATGATAATGCTTAAATCAAATGCACGTTTTAAATCCTCCGTCGCATCGATTTTAATTAATATAACTCTGTAATAAATGTGAAGGGGGAAATGTTACGTTTCAATCTGTTTTGTCATTCAGGTATATTGAACCAAAAGTTATTCCAGGTCTATGGGGGAGCTCTCTCTACGATGTAAACAAAGAAGAGTTTCCTTAAGAGTAGGCTCCCGTGTTCTGCGGATTGGTGTTATTTAGTGATGTCTAGGATAATGTGGTTTAGCTGCAAGCACAAATGTCTAACGTTTCTGGTTGAAGGAATCGATACAAGGAGAGCTTGTGAGGTCAAATGAGTGTCTTCAAGGTCGCTCAGTAAGTCTAAGGCCGACTATCACTTAAGAAAAAAAACAAAGCAGAATCCACTGTTTGTGTCGCGGCAAAATGATGGAACACTTTCGTTTATTAAATGGCATTTGTTACCACTGTGTGTATTTCTGACTTGTATTTCAATTTATATCCAAGCTTGCAACGGACCTGCATTATGTATTATCTGTTTGTATTTTTGTGTGTTTTTTTACAATGTTCCTTGTAAGTGTATTTTGTCAGTACAGAAGTCTACATTTATATACTGTGCTGTACAGCATCCATTCAACACATTATATAGAAATGTCTTTGGATATACGATTTTGATATTTACTTATTTACACTGTTAATTAATTACTGGAATAGGGTATTCGCTATTAGTCTTGCAATGCGTCCAGAGATTAATGCTCATAACGATGCAAAGTAAGGACAGTAAAATCGGCAAACGCAGTAGGGAGCCAATAGCTGTTTAAACACTAAGTAAAGACATTAAATAATCATTAGTAGATACGATGCAAGCTTAGGGAGATCAATTGCTTAGCCCCGTGCAATGTATTAGCGATTGTCTATGACACAAAATGAAACGACAAAATAAAGTTTCGTGCTGCCGATGGCTTTTTAGTCATTCAACGTTTTGTCATGCTATAAAATATGTTAAAGCGATAAAATGCCACGTTTGGAAAGCGGTCTGCAGAGAAACCTTCTAGTTCCAGGTTCGTAGCGGGTTGAAGTCGACGGCAGGCGGTAGAGGAGACTCCGGGCAGTTTCGTGCTCTCCGTACACGTTAAAGTCGACTCTGTTTCATGTCCTCAGTATCTATTTTTTGCTTTCTGATGTTTTAATTCATTGTGTATAAATAATTGTACTTATTATTGCTTGTTGAAGACTTTAGTATCCCCCGGGATGCACTTTTATCGGCGATATTCTAACAGGTAAAACCAGCGCCTGAAGGAGAGATCGTTCCCCGTGTCTACAGCCTAGTCTTTGCAAGGTTACCAAATGTGCATTCTTATGTGATGTAGTTCTGCATGAAAACTAATACACAATTGTGTGTAGCCTCGTATGTTCCACGACGTTAGGCCTTGTTGACGTTCTTTGGATAAGGGTAGAAAATATAATAGTATATTTTCGTTTTGAATTGTATCGATTTTTTCCCCCAAAAAGCCATAATCCTGAATCCTTTTTTTTAGACCGAGTAGGCCTAGTGGATCCACATTAAATTTCCCTTTTCAAAATACAAAATGCAACCTGCGTTCCGCGCCGCTAGGCTAAAACATCACTGTTTTTTCCATGACGTTCCCCCCCCATTTTGTGATCATATTGCGTAAACCGTTTATCCCTTTCAGTGTTGGGAGCTCTCCAAACATTTCTGATGATTGAACAGTTGAATTAGCATCACTATTTTTATTGAGTTATCAAAATATCACTACATGAGGCATTTTCCCATACTGCGCGAACTTTCTAATGTTCTAATGTTTCTAATGTCCTCAGCATTTGTTACGATTGTAGGGTAAATTTATGAAGACAGCGTGGAGGGACGCCAAAAATATAGTCAGCAAGAGCAAGATCAAACGGCATTTTTAAAAACCACGTTAAGAAAAAAGTGAGGAAATTCCGAGGGTGTAAATTATGGGTATAGTCTGAGCCTTCACTGTTACTCCACCGTCCCTCTCACACCTCCTCCTTCCCTCCCTCCCTCTCTCCCTCTCTCCCAGGAGCACACCCAGATCGGACTCCCTGCGCAAATCCCTTTGAGTCTGTGCTCAACCGAGAGTCTCACACGCCGGGTGGATATTAAAAACGCCCAGCTCCTGAAATGCAATAACAAGAGAAAATACGCCAGAAAGCCGCTTCCACGACGTTTATGTCCGGACCCCGGCTTGCGTGACTTAAATGACTCGTTCTCTCTGCTCGGGGACACGCGTTGGCACGGCTATGACGCAAACCTCATTGGACTATATTTCCCGACGGCCTGTGTCGGGGCAGCGCGCTCTTTTGTGCCTCTGTCCCGGAATCAAAGCAGACCTAAAAGGGAGACCTACCCCTCTGGGTCAAAGGTCACGCATCGCCGTCAAAACTGACGATTTAAGATTTTTAACACTTTAGTTGTTAACCTTTCCCGGGGCCCGCATCTCATTGTTAAAACTACGGCGAAACGAGTTGTTGTGAAATTGCTCGAAGACAAAAAAAAAATCCGTGCTGGTGCTAAATGAGCCACAGCGTGTCTGTTTGAAAGCTCGGATAGCTGTAATATAGGCTATAACGCAACAGACGTTGAAATCTATAACCAGTGTGCGTATATATGTTCAAGATCCATATATCTGGGAATGACATCTTGATTCAGCCTGAAGTTAGAGCGAAACTTGCTGATCGGGTTTTGCATGACAGAGTTTATGTTGAATTATTAGCTTGCTGTTGCCACAAAAGACAGGTTACCGAACCAATAATTTAGAGATAGGAAGCAGGATGGAGAACATCACAAATATATTTGGAAAAACCTTTATGTTACACCGCCTGACGCTTCCATAGTTAACATTAGAATGCGGAGATACAGTATATGCAAATTGCACCCGATTGTAGGTATTTTTGCAGTGTGTGTAGATGTAGTCTGATTATCGTTTAAATTATTCCCTTCCACAGACTAAATCCTTGCTCATGATGTTCTTCACTAAA
Organism: Lepisosteus platostomus; assembly: GCF_059453375.1. Lineage (NCBI taxonomy): Eukaryota > Metazoa > Chordata > Actinopteri > Semionotiformes > Lepisosteidae > Lepisosteus > Lepisosteus platostomus. Next base: position 35,680,449 of record NC_142624.1, read on the forward strand.
TCCTTCAATCAAAAGAGGAAGATTTATATAGGAGCTTTTGTTTAAACCCCATACGTTTTGATTGATCGTAATTTTTAATGGGTTATAAAACTATTAATAATAATTATTTTTCTTAGATTTGGACTTCATAGTAACACCAAGAATAATACAACAATTTTTTTCCCATGGGATTTGATAGTAACAATAATTATTTTTTCTTACATTTGCAACATTTTTTTTAAAAGTAATAGAAGGCTGTTTCTTGTCGAGACATTTACAGAACAGCGTGCAAAAACGTGTGTGATCGGCTTGTCGATACGCGGATAACAAACATGTTCTCATCTACCATATAAGAAATCCACGAGATTGTTCACACTGCTGAGACGGTCTGCCATTTTTCAATCTACAGAAATATCTATTTGTATCTGTGAATAACGAATAAAGATTTCAAACTGAAGCAGAAGGTTTTGAAAATGTAATCTGAAAATGCATACGTATTACAAAGCGTATAGGTTTGCAACGATTTTGTCAAAATGCAGGCGTTCATGCATAAAAGCACTGAAGTACAGAATTAAGGGACTTACAAAACTATTTCTATTGCTTGAACTTACACCTACTTATTGACGTATACAACCACCCATTCCTCATCTGTTTCCTTGTCTGTCAGTGACAATAGCCCAATAATGTTGTTTGGGGTGTATTAATTTGAAGTGTACTTGAAGATGGCTACATTAATTTGTTACATTTGTTAAATGATATAAGATCAGCTGACAATGCCTTTTAAAATATTGATAGTAATTCACACTTTTCTAAGGGCGTCTTCTTTAGCAACGAAATCTGAGAAATTAACGCTGACTGCATCTCAAATGATTCCTTTTGTGGCAGGAAATTAGACTTAAAACCTGCTGAACATTTTGATGACCATACAACCTTCCTCAAAAGGATAACAGATTTGTATCGACGCAGAAGTGTTTAAAATATGAAAACAAAAGCAACGAGGTTTAAATCGTATTAACACTGGGTTAATTTAATTTAAAGAAAATACAACTTATTTCTAACGTTGCAATATTTCAATTCCTCTTAAATTAAAAGCACAGCTAATGTTTCTATGCATTATACCTTTGCATAGAGTCGAAACGTATACACATATTACGTGATTTGAACTTATCTGATAGTTGAAGTTACTTTGCTAAAATAAACTATTTTCAGCAACAACGAGAATGTAAAATAACATTTAACAGCCCCGAATTAATATGAATATTGTTGTAAAACAATGTAAATGACGGCGGAAGATTTCCATGTTCCACTCAGACAGTTTTATGTGTATTGGAACAAATGTTAAACCTTGCACTTTATGAAACTTGATATAAGCGAAACAAATGAGTAAATATAAGTTACGGTAAATACAAAAAAAAAACAATAAAAAGTTTCTCGAAAATGACAAAATCTGAAATACCTATTTCTTCTTATTAAGATAGGAGGGGGGGCAGGTAGACTAATATTATTGCTAAAACTAACGCAGTTTAGGCATCGTTATTAAGGAATCTTGTGCTTCCCAGTTTTTCCAATAAAAGTGACCTTTTGAAGAAAGAACGCAACTAGATATTCCCATACACATTTTTGTCGACCATTGCAAACACAGACTTTGGGTGAACAAGACGTTGATTATTTTGTTTTTTAAAAATTTGGAAGTCGGTTCACTGAAGATACCCCTCTACTTGTACAGACGTCCTACGTTGCTGCGCACTTTGAAGTTGTGCACAAGCTAAGATCACCTCATACGTTTTAAACCTGCACAAGAATAAACACGTTGAAATTACTAACCTCTGAAATGGGAAGATCATTCTCTGTGTACTTCATAAAAGTCTATTAAGGCTTAAGTTGAATATGGAATTGTTGTCATATTTACTGTTGCATTACAAAAGAGCGGGTTTATGTGCATCTGGAATAATTCATAGGGTTATGTCGAATCGTGTGTGTGTGGTGTGTGTATATGGGTTAAAATATCCGAAAACAGATATTTTGAAAATGAAGAGTAAACTGCTTTGTGGACCAACAAACACAAACTGGATTATCCGTCTTGACACCGTAAGAATGGATTCATCTAGAGAAAACAGTTTTGTGTTACAATCAACAATAGATCACAAAACAATATATCATACATTCAAAATAATTCTATTCAGAAATATGACACTGGCTACAAAAATTATCATCAAATTCAAGTTTATTACAAATACCACCATCGACTTTCAGACAATTATTAACGGATACAATCATTCATCGACGATTAACAACTCGGAGCAACTTTTAAAAGTTTCAGGTACACACAAAAGAAACAAGATGTGTTTGAATTGGGGAAAATGGGGGAAAACACTTAGCCTCTAGTTTAACAAATACACGCTATGTTATAATACTGCTCTCACAATTAACCAGTAAACATCTGTCAATCTGTTACTGTAGACGTGAAAAAGCTTTAGGCTACAGCTGACAAAATTCTGTTAATAAATCACTCAGAAATATAACGCAAACATTATGCAGAGCAAGACTCTTCTGAAAACTAAGAGTATTAAATCTGAAAATATAGACGCCTGGAGCAGACAGAACTTAACAGCCCCTTTATTTAGGAATGGTCATTTCCACATTTTGTTTTCAACCACATTAGGTGTAACTGGCATTCGTCATAATTGTGTAATATATGACTTCGTTACTTTATACAGAAGAGGCTTTGGAATGTTACCAAAACCATACGTGTTAAAAATAATCGATCTTCAAAGGCGTTCGGCTGGTAGAATCTTAACGTATTAGTTTTAAAAGAATGAAAAACAACGCACGTGCTCCGCAATACACAAATACCACCAATTCAATCCAAAATGTCAGTGTCTTTCAAATGCACCAACCTCCTTGCTCTCCTTTGAATCTATTTGAAATGGCTGTGGACAGATTTTGCATTTTATATTTCTTTTGACCGTGAACTTGTAACATTCCTGTAATTTGTGAGACCTCTAATTGCGCTTGTTCTAACCACCTTACGTATGCAAATGTTCACTGAAAAGCAACTGAATTATTAATTTAAACTTGTTCTGACAGCAGCTGCATAGCTGGAAATAAACATTTATGGCACTCAGCACCAAAGGTTTCCCTTTATGAATATGAACTTTTAGAAGCAAATGTTCAATAGTTTTCATTTTAGCAGCGCAGGCCTATAAAAAGACACCCTGTCCTGTACAGTACATCCCCTTTCGTCGCAAACTTTGTTGTAGCAGTCCTGCCGGTTTTTGAGTCAGGATGTCAGCATTCATGAAAATGGTTTTCAGTTTTGAAAACTCCTGGTTTAGACGGCATTCTTATGTGTAGCAGGGCACATCAGACTCCTCCTTATTCCCAAGGGTTTGTATGAAACTGTCGTTTTCAAAGTCCCTTTAAAATACAAGATAAAAGGCAAATGTAAAAGAGTAAGAAGTAAACAGAAGTAACACTGTAAGGGCTATTTATCACGTTATTTATTATTTCACAATATAGCTTCCTCGTATCATTATATATGTAAGAAATCCAAAAAGGAAAGCTTTTTTTAATTTCAATACAATGGAACGCAGTGTCAACAGACAGTAGACGTACGCGTGATGAGATAAATCAGAGATAACCCGGCCTCGCAGAAATTCAGATATGTACAAAGAGAACCATCTTTCTCTCCTTTGTGCTGCGCCGGCACAGGGCTGGAGGTGTGTGTCAGGGGTGTAGGCGGAGTAGGGGGTTAATGAGGTCATTCTCTAGATAGAAATGGTGTTATAACCCGGACATGTGAATTGTCCAGCGGAGACCATAGATTTTGTCAGAATCAAAATGCGTACTTCAGGATCCTCAACAACACCACCAACAAGAATTAAATCTTTAAATTCTTCACACGCAAAACATTTCAAATCACGCGAGAGGGTTAACCGAAGTCGTCTCAGCCGCCCGCACTGCTGGCCACATTAGAAACTATTTAATTTTCCTGATTGACTGCGTTTAACACGCAGTGTTGTTCGTTCAAGGGGTTAAATCCAGATCACCGTCTCGCTGTATGTGTGTTTTTAACTGTCTGCGGCTCTTTCAATAGCCAGTGGGGAGTTTGATTCAGGCGGTGCTGAACACTAGACCAGCAAGATTCCTTCTCCATGTCTTCTTCCATTACCGCTACAAGCTCATCATCTGTCATTTTAACTATAACCCGCAGAAACCACCGCTGGTACGTGTTGCCATAACTACTTAAGTGGTGAACACCACTTCGTTTGCCACTGTTGTCATGGATCACTTTTAAAAATGAAGGGTCTACAGCAGGAAGGACAGGGTATCAGATGCTCTGGTAACGAGGGGGAGGAGATGAGGGTGGGGTCGCGGTACATCGCGCTGATTCAGAGATGAGGGAAGTTTTCCTCCAAAAGTAATAAACGTATATATTTATACACATTCAGTAATGTTTTAAGCATTTCTAATAGTGCACCGCTTTTCTTTTATGATAACGGTAATAATACAAACACAAGAAGAGTTAAAATCTCGTGTGAGGATAAAAACAGTATCTTTAAGATTTAAACGTGGTGGTTAAGAAAACACCGAAATCGGTCAATTCCTTCTCGGCAGAAAAATGCTAGCTTCAAAAACGGTCACACATTTCAGTTTCTGTTGTGTAGCGCCGACGTGAGTGAACAGATACATTTTTAGTTGCGTATTAAAAAATCATCATGATGCTATCTGTAAACACAATAATTTCCTTATCCATGAAGAATACAGCGATGTTCAGCTGCTGAATCTGTCATAATTCCTTGCTCCAGCTACCTCTCTGAAGCACGACAGTCTGTTCTTCATCTGGGCAGTGAAGGTCAGGGCTTTGGGGTTATACAGTACAACAATGCCTCAAAAGTCCACTGCAAAAATATTCAGCATTGGGTTATATTTTATCTTCTGGGTTATGTTTCCTATAAGTGCGCCTCCAGACTGCGGACTATCTGCATTATAGAGGAATATGTTCCTCCGTCTCGCCAGTTTTCCAGGGAAAAGCAGAAGAACTTGTGTTTGCAGAGCAAAAGATTTACAGACCTTACAGACTTTACTCACAAAGTTCTTTCCTAGTGATCCGCTTGAGCCAGTTTAAAAGCAGTGAAAAAAAAAAAACTTCATCTTGTTAAATATTGAATGCAATTTCAGATCCTGAACGCAAACCGTGTACGTCCGTGAATTATGACTTGTGTTTGAAAATGCTTATTAAGTGGTTCAGAAAAATTAGCTCAATTTTAATTAAATATACTTTCCTCAAGAGGAGACCCCAACCATTGCTGACGCCCAGAGGCTGTCGTTCTTGTTGTTTTTAATTATTTCCCACAGTTGTTCAGACTGCTTTGGGTACTGATGCTCAATTAAATAAATGGGTTTATTAAACACAAAGTACAAATAAATAATTAATTTTAATTAACCTATTTACATTATTTATTTAATTTTACTCGCATTACTGTAAGATATTTAATATAAAATTTATGATCTAAAATTAATTTTAAGGTATTAAACACCCAGCAGATTTACGTATAGATGAAGAAGAGGCAGAATCAGTTTTCTGGAAACGTTGCGGAATTAATCATACATTAAAATCAAAAGTTTCTTTCGGGATATTTTTTCTCTTCCATCCTATATTTAAACTTTTTTGTTTCATATGATCACATGATCACTGCATCTATAAATTACCCTTACTATATGCTTTTTAGATCTCGTTGAAAGATGTTCGGAAGATCCGGCAAAGTCTTTCAACTCATGGAACAGTATACTGTACATTGAAACAGGCAAAGAAAACAACATGTCGCTGCACTTACACTTAAAGTTTTACCAAAGAGCCACTCATTATCATATGATATAAATGAAGATGCCAATCGCTATGCTTCGTCTCATTAAGGTAAAAAAATCGCACTGTTAGCGAAGGCTTTCGGTTATGGCAAGACTGCAGTCTGCTAACCATTCTTGTCTCACATACTGTAGGTTTTAAGAGCTTCATCTGCCAATAGCGAGAGAGGCACTTTAAGAAAACCGGGAAAAAAAGAAAACTGAAACTGTAGGAAATTAAACACGCTCTCCCCAAGTTCTGTTTTTGAAAAACAACCCCACCTTCCAAATCGTGCAAGGGTTGTAGAGCTTTCTCCACAATTAAGTCTGGTTTGGGGGCTGAGACAGGAGAATCACAGCAGCCCTGCCCTTACTGCTAATTTAAGCAGGCCTGCCGACTTTAAATCATAACTCATTGTGCACGGAGTAAACAGAGTTGCGAGTTGCTCTTTAATAGAAGGTAGACATTATATTCTTTTCTTGACCATTAACCAAAACTATATCAAGCAATGGAAAACGGAATGTATTAATCTGCCCCAAAACAGCCTCCAGAGTTGTCTTACTGTCTAATTACCGATCAGGTGATCTGATGAGTGTGTAAGGGCAGCCTTGACCAGTGATGATTGTGCAGGAGGTCTAGTTTTATAAAGCATAACACTCATCTTAGCAGCTAGATCAGATATGCTGGTTGTACAAAGAAGCTTTAGGGGGAGTAAGAGCAAAATGTGTCCTAAATGAAGATGATGTCAAATTTCTCCCAGGCTTGTTCTTCTATTCTAAATGAACAGAATTACCTCTTATTTTATGCTGATTCTTTAGGCAATTTCTGCATTAAAGTTTGACTAGAACATTAACATAATATCATCTGTTAATACTTAAATGTTTTTGACACATGGAATAAATTCTAAGATCTCTATAACACTGTGTCCCACTACAAATGTATCCAATAGTAAATTATAGGTATCTATAGACAGGGACATTAAATTTTGCATTCACTCCCATAATCTGCTGATGTTTGATCTAGATATTTCCCAAATTGTGGCCCAGTGGTTGGTACATACTAGGCAACAACCCAAGAAGAAGTTACAAAAAATGCACTGCATCTTATTAAACTCCATTTTCATGGAGACTTTCAGACGCCATTTGCTTTTAGCTGTTCACTTATTTTTATGAGGCACTTGCTCATCACGAGACTGTATTTTTCTACATCTACTCTTTTTGTGTGTTGTGAAATATTACAGTCACAATCGTAAAAGTATTACAATGAAAGAGTCTGTTTACATCCCAAATACGTCCCAAGCAGAAACAATAGTGAGATGCAAAGTACTGATTATGACCTGATCAGTCATAAAGAAAGGCTGGATTGAGGCTCTTCAGAACAGCAGACAAATGGTAATTAGGATAAATGGTGCCAATATGCCCTTTTCTAAAGGTGATCCAGACTCACTCTTCTCATGAAAATGTTGCTTTTGAGGCTGCTGCTGTTGCATACTTTTCTAAACAGAACCATAGACTACTCCATATGTATTCAGTTTAACCTTTCAATATGGAGCGTGGTGTCAAGACTAATAAAATGTTTTCATTTTCAAAGTGGACTCAAGCAGAGCTTGTTTTTCCTTTTGATGCAAAGGCTTAATTTTCAGTTTAGCTCGACATTCAATCAGTTGTCAACAAACGTTATCAGTGGCATGTATCGTACCTCTCTGACAAATGTGCTAAATAGGACAGTTTATGTCTGAAATCCGAATAAAGAGAAAAAGAAAAAGAAATGAAATCCTTCACTATTAAAATTGAATGCAAGCCATCTCAGAAGTAAGGGCTCTTGAGTTGGGAAGTTAGAGATTGACAGCTCCTCTTCAAGGCTGGATCCCAGCGTGAAGAGAGCAATCAGGCAATTAAAAATAACAACACTAACTTCACATTCCCCACCTAGTCATTTAACTGGTGCATAGGGTGTATATATAAAACAAAGAAAACCTGGGATGCAGTGTGTTCGTCGCATAGCCTGCCTTACAGCTACAATATGGCTTTAATTTATATGCAAATTAAAGCAATAAAGGAAGACACTCTCTGGAAATTACTCAATTTTAGGAGATGGTAATAAAACGCAATACGTTTATGACTTTCAGGTACCTATTGGCCAATTGGCTTATATAGCGTGATCCCCCATTCTCCCCCCCCCCCACCGACCCCCTTTTTTTGTTTGGTCTGAGCCCACTTCTGAAGCAGGAGAAATAAGAGTTCTTTTAAGGCGGGGTGTTTTTTCAGGCAGCGATATCTCCTGAGAGACTCAACAACAGGGACATTTCACAGTTTCGCTTTCTGACTCCTTCGACCATGGTGCTGACCAGCAGCATGCAAGGCTGATCAAAGGCCATCGGAAACATCAAGTAAGCCTGAATGGGGCTAAAGTATGCTAATACGGGAGCTAAATGTACTTTAATCCTGTTAGAATACAAGGTAGTGGGTAGGCAGTTAGGAGACTCGTTGCCTTTCACTCCTTGATTCTAAAGAACCCCTGCAAATCCTCCATGGGGTCTCACTTCCCTTTTCTCTTGAAGGCTGGGTCAGACTTTTTAAGATGCACACAGAGGTCCCTCCTCCTTCGTTTACTGAGCATCGCCATTCGGGTGAGCGAGCCTCCCCTGCTCTTTAGATCAGCGCCCTGTGACCTTCCCACATTTAAGTACAGACATAAGAGTAAGCTTTCCAGCTGTTGCTTGAATTATGAGGGATTTTTTTTTTTTTTAAGGGAAGGCAGAGCTTAGCGAAACACTAGGCAACAATTTAATACCCTCTGTGCCCAGACCCCAGCCCAGGCTTCGTTAGTCCCTTGAAATACTGTTATGTAATGTCCACTGTTTGAACGAATCGTTCTCCAATAATAATTACAGCATTGTTTAACGAAGGGGGCGGGTCTTGCAAAGTTTTATTCCTTGAAGTCTAATGCATAGTTTTTGTTCTTTGCATTTTCTTAAATATGTTGCACTTTGCACAGTATGCATTGAACAATGATTTAAATAACACGTATGCGGCATATATTGATTTAGAGGTATTACCTGGAATATCGTACTGTCAAGATGCAAAGACAACTGATGTCATTTTAGGGCTAGACAATGGCCATACTCTGTGGGGTAAATAACAAAGGTCGCATTGAGAATGAACCTCCCACAGCGCAGCTGATGGTGGGATGGGATAAGGCAAATGGCCATAAATATCACAGAGTTAAGTACAAATTACATAGTGGATATATTTGGCGGTACTGGTTTGTTCTGTAAATCAAATACGAGCATGCTCTCCCAGTCAAACTGCAGAAATGGTTTTAAACACATTAGTGCAGAGAGGCATGTGGTGCCCAGCTTGTCAACTCGCTTGCTGTGTGCTGGATTTGAACGTACTTCAAAAAAGCAAATAGCAATTTTAAAGTTGCAACAAACAGATACTGACTAAAATTAGTCATGAAAATGTATAAAAACAAAGTGTACTTCACATTACTGTTGGTTGGGCTTGCAGAAACCTGAAAGCTTCATAAAGTATATATAAAGCTATACAGAATACATGCACTATGTATCACTGGCTCAAATGATGGAACAATAGAAATGCTATTCTGTAAGTTCTGATACAATAATGGCTTTAGATTTTTCCCGTTACGAGCCTTACAAAAAATTGTTTGTACAAGTGACATCTGCATTAAAAACATTTCTCTTTTTTCAAGAGTATTCCTGTTCTCAAGCTTATTTAAATATAAATATGATTTATAGCACATTTCATAGGGTATAATTTGCAGAACAGCTATATCCTCCAGTGTGCGTGCTAAGGCAACTGTTGGATAGTTTTGGGTTTTGATATCTTTAATTAATGAGGGCGTGATTTAAAATGAGAGTCATGTAACAACATATAATCTGCTTCATATTGTCATAATATAGAAATGAAATGCTTCTGGTATTTGAAAAAAAAACAACTGCTTTTAACAGAATAAAAAATTAACATAAAAAGTTAGTAAGTATAATATATATAGCTTATTAGTAAGTATAAAATATATAGCTTATTACTACAATAGTAAAATTCCATTAAGTTTTACATTGCTACAAAATAGAAAATGATTTTAGTTTTGAAGTATATTGGTTATATTTTTAAAATTTTTCTAATGAATATACTGTATATGTATATTCTATATAAGCCCTTATATAAGATTTACAACTAAAATAACAAAATAATACATCAAAATAATAAAAATAAATCTGAACAAGAACAGTTAGTGTCATGTGATAGAAGCCCTGTTAGAAAAAATAGAAAACAAACTTCAAATGAATACTTGGTAAGGAAATGAATAACAATAATTTAATAATTTAATGTGCAACATTTCAGAAGGATCCTCATCAGAACAAAAACGATTGATTTTACCCTTTCCTTTTATTTTCAATTCCTCGGTTTAAGATACTCAAAGAAAAACTTAATTGTTAGTTGAGCTGTTGGATGTAAGCATGTTTTGTAGGTTTTATTATATCAAACATGACACAGTAGACTTCCTACACATCTGCTTTGTTTAATATAATGTAATTATGGATAATGTGTATGATGTATAAATGATCCTAAAATGCAAACAAATATGCCAGCGGTGAGATAAATACAATAAGTTATGTATGTAAGTTATAGATACTTTCAGAGCTATTGAATGTATATGTGTATTTCATAGAGATGACCATATGATTGACGAAATTGTGATATCATAAACTAACAATGTTTTAGTATTATACATTTGAAGGAGGCACCACAGTTAAAACCTTTTCTTCTTTCTTTTAACATTTCAGAGTGCAATTAACCTCTTTTTGAACATTTGAATATAAATTTGTGTTAGTCTGTAACTGGACAGAAGTCTTTTCAGTTGAATCTGGCTATTGGCAAAACTGGAAAATGTATAAAATGTTTTTTTTTGTCCATCCATCCATTTTCTAACAACTTTATCCAATTCTAAAGATACATTTTAAGAGCATAGTGCGAATTGGAAATATTAGTGACCATTGTAAAAACAGAGGAAGACCACCACATGCACATTCTCATATGCTCCCAGTCTATAGCATAGTTTACTCACCCACTAACACAGAGCCTGAACACTTCACTGCACAAACAGCTTCATCAGCAAACGCTGATGTTTAAAGCTGGTGTTTGTGAAGAAACTATGATAGAATCTAAGTGCTTTGTGCCTAAGCAGTGGACAATAACTTGGGTTTACACCTCTGCCTGCGTGCTCACCACCCTGTGCATGTGTCTGGCAACCTCAACTGACAAATCTTCTGCTTTTACACACACGGCTATAAAACTAAAGCAAACCTCCAATACAGGGACAGAATTATTTGCAGGATGTTATCAGTATTGTGCATATAATTGGACACAACTCTTTTAGGAAAACTGCAAATTAAGGGCTTTACAAACCACCTTGATATAACTCAGTCTGTTAACAAAGAACGTGAGACACCAAATCCAAGAAACCAACCACAGAACAGACAAAGCAACAAAATCAGAAACATGTTGAGCCAAAACCACACAATCAAGTTCTAGGACATTTTAAAATACAGATAATCTTTGAGGTCTTAGCTGACTGAAAGAAAGAACCACTAAAGGAAGCAGTAGTGATGAAATCTATAATTAATCGTGAGCTACAGATTTTGTGATGTCAGTGCGTATCATTACAGTTCACGCTAACATCTGTGAAACAGGCTTCTTCGGGCTGGTAAATGTTTTCACACTGTGACCATGTAAAGAAAGTATACAAATACCACCACCTGGACCTGTCTTTTTAAGTATGAGTCTACTTGCTGCATATTTCTTCAGTCAGAGTCATGCAGTTCTGTTGCAAAGCACAGAGTTTAGAGAGAGTCTCGCTCTCTCTCTTTTGAGCACTAAACAGAGTGAAATACACCAGGAGAGTTTTACAATCCGGGCACCTCATTTCACACGGCTAACACACACTTTCTACATGCCCACACGCAGTTTACCATGATTCCTCTTCGTTTGCAAAAGATTCCACACAAGAAAGAAAACTAAAGATGACCCGACGTCATGTTGGCGTTAAGGTAAGGAATGGCATATTGATTGAAGCCACAGTTACAGCAGCTTGCGGCAGATTCAAGCTAAAAGAGTTCACACACTTACGGATCCCAAACCAAGTTCACTTTCAAGACAAGGTGTGCAGCTGTTGTTCTCGACAAGGCATGGCAGAGAGATAGCACAACACATTCAACTCTTTCAGGTTTGAGATCCAGGACAAAAATGAGACACAACTGACGCACTTAATCCACTAAACTAGGACATTCAATGTCAATTTCTGTTAGAGCGTCTTACGAGAAATATTAATGATTCCAATCTGTGCATTGGAAATTAAATTTAGACATAAGCAGTATATTCAATGACTTACTACAGAGTTACTTTAAATAATTTTGATGAAGATTCCATAATGTGATAATAACTTTGGTTACTGTAACTGTACTACACCATATTTTGTAAGATGCATATTTAATTCAGTTATATTTACAATTAACTATACATTTCTGCTCCCTGATTGTCAGTGTTGTGGCTATACAATTGTTACAACAATGTATCTGTCTTTATGAACATGTTTCTTTGCACATTTCCAAAACCTTAGCTAAAAAGGGGGCATTTGCACAGAATATTGTGAATTGTTGCTTATCTTCTGCAGTTACAATGCTGTTAATAAAACAGGAATCTGTTTTTCTTTCCTGTCAATTGGATACATTTCTCAGTACTTACACATTTTGTAATGCAACAAACCAGTTTATACAGAATGATGTATCTACAATAGAAATACTTTTAAATATAAATAAACCATCTGTGAAATAACGCCTTTCAGATAAAATGCTCTAAAACCAAATATCTTTTCAACGCAATTTCTGTAAAGCTATTAGCCTTTCCATCTAATTTAATATAGAACTATGATTCCTTTTTAAAATATTTTTTTAAATGAATAGGTTAAGTTTTGTAAATAAACTTTAAGGACAGTCAAGAGTGAGAGTTATAAAGACCTGAAAAGGTATCATTAAAAAATGATTAGGGTGAGTATAAAATAGCATGCATATTCCTTAATCATGATGCTCCACTGTGTGACTGGTTTGAAAATCACAGGGCCGCAAAATGCACATCTTGACCTTAACTTTGATATTAATGGAGGGTATGTGTGCACGTGTGTGTGTGAATGGGGAGGGGGCAGTTGTACATGGTCAAGCAACACAGGAATTCTCATGATAATCTGTTGTGGCACCAATCCATTCCACTGTCAGATGATTTACAGCCATGTGTCACCCTCTACCCTTTGCTGAGGGTAAGTTAAATGACCCGAAAATAACATTAATATGTACTGGAGCTAGATGGAGTGCTGGACTAAAGGGGTGGTCTGAGGCATTGCCTTTCACCCATGGAAACATAAGCTCAGATATGGCTCAGAATAGTGATAAGGGTCAAGAGCTGGTAGTCATTTTCAGAATGACAGTGGAAAGAAGTTAAGGGCCGTGGTTGTAAAGCAGTAACCTAGCTTGTGTCAAGTTTTCATTCCTAAGAGATGTTGCAGGTTTAACTAGACTCTCACCTGCTTGACTGCCACGGACAGCTCTAATCACTAATCAAGGACACAGATCGAGGCAGAGCACAGTCTGCGGTATTTTAACATGCCATACTATGGAACATACTTTGTTCCATACTCACACAACCCTTTGTGTAAAACATTCCCTTTGCTGGATCCCTATAGGCTATTCCACTTCATAGCACTTTCACATCGTAAGTACGGGCTCAGGTTAAAATAAACATTTATTGATGTCTTGTTTCGGACAAATATTACATGCAGGCTATTTGAAACACATTTGCATAAACAAATCCCTGGGTTGAAGTTCCTGATACCAGGCAAAAGAACAGAAAATGAACCACAATTTATTCCTTATTAGTATTCTGTGGGTTAAGAAGCTACTGAAGCAATTTATGTGTCACAGACATAGATGTGATACAAAGAAAACAATACTTGAGCTCAATGCCTGCACCAGGAAGGTGCTGCCTGGCTCAGAACATCTGGATCACTCAAGGCGACACAGCTGGAACCCTTATTGGAGGCAAAAAATGTGGTTTTAGGATTGCCCTTTGAAAAAAAAAATCACAAAAGCCCAGAGATTTAAATCTTCAAAACTGCAAAAGTGTGGTCCTTTCTCCATCATTTCTATGGTAGGTTTATTTCCTAAGAAAATTGTGCAATTGGTTTAGTAAAAACTGAACAAAAACCCTATTATTGCTAAATATTCATGCTTAAACAGAAAACTACCATTTCAGATGAAGTGGGCTGACAGGTGTGAGTTAGACACAAACACAGACACACAACTATACATTTACGTTATGCATTTTATCCATTTATGGGTGTGTGTAAATGTGTTCATGCATGTATTACAAACTGTATACAAATGAAGAAATGGGGGAAGTGTTGTTCTGGAAATGCACGTTTTAGAGAGCAGTGCAGTGCCGCTTTGCTCTCAATGATGTAACTGTACAAGTACTGTTCATCCCATATGCCTTGACCGAAAGTTCAAGTTACAACTGCAAGACATTTTTGGAATACTGCGCTGTGTAGACCATGGATAACTGTTTTAACACAGGCAGCTATATGTGTGGTCCGTGGAATGTGATCTGATCACAGTGCTCCAAAGGAAACTAAGGATTTTATATAACGTTTCACATTATGGCACATCATGCTATGCAAATTGACAAGTTTTCCTTAGCATCACCACGCATATTTAATTATATTTTCCATCATTCCCAGGAATTATTCATCCTGTCCAGAATGGAACAGGCTCTGTACACGCTAGACATTTTCAAACATGTGCAATAAAAAGGGCATCTTGACAGAGACTTAATGCTTGAGCCCACATGCACTTGTGTGGAATGCAGTAAAAGCAGAAAATCTTACTAACACTTGCAAACTGATGTGAAGTTTCACCCAGTGGCACCCGATTCTGGAAGGAAGGTTTTGGTTTCGTGTAGGCAGTAAAACAAAGAGTCATTGCTTCTGTTTTTTTTTTTTACTTGAAGAAAAGTTTCAGATATCTCCTTTTTCTCTGCTATGTAATGTAATGAGTAAACTGTATTATCCCCTACCCCCTAAACCACATACTGAATTGTTTTTCAAAGAGACTGTCCAGATATAAAAGGAACACTTCTCCCACCACCATGTGGATTATTTTTGCATTACATACAAGTTCACAAACAGTGTGACTCATTTTACCCTGGATTATGTGCATTTTAAGGATAGCTATTTAATGGCCAATATTTATATCACAGTTATTCAAATTTTATTTCTTTGTGGTTGATTTAGGCTTTAGCTGATTATAGTGATTAAATACTGATAATATGTATTTTAAAAAATGCAATAAAATTTCAGAATAGAAACCATAAAATCCACAAGTGAGTGCATCTGTGCCACCATAATCTGATCTATAAAACGTGTAAGACCAAGATGTCTGTAAAACATTGCTGAAGGAGCAGATGTGTGCCATCCTTAAGCATGATGGGAATAAATTCTGACATATATCTAAATAAACGACATGCTGCATAAGAACTAGTTACAAGGACAGCACTGGAGAGCCAAAGGCATCTAATTTCCCTAGATGGTTGTATTTTTTATTCCAAAAACCTGGGTTACTATGTTGTTTTAAAAACAGGAGAGTAAGGAAACAGCAGAATACAAACAATTTTACAGAATTAGTAAACTCATATAGTGTTAATAATAATAATAATAATAATTATATATAATAATAATGTTAATAATAATAACTTTTCTAGAACTTCCTTCTGTCCACATAAGTGAATAGTTATTCTTTAGCAGTGTTTCTATGAAGCAAAATTTGCTCAGCCAATTATAAGCACTTCTAAACACTAGACACAAATACTTTGCCTATTCCTTCCTCCCAAGAACATTAGGTTTCACTTCATTGCAGTTTAACTCTTACGTAAATGGTTATAACACATATCCCAAAGATCAGCTGACATAAAGCTAAGACAAGTCCATTATACAAATAGGGGGTCACTATTAATAATTCTGTGCAGAGAATCCTGACTAACTGCCAAAAGGATTTAACTGTTTCCAGTTCTGAAATACTGCAATTGCAGTCATATATACTTCTTATCATAAAACTGTTGATTTTGATGATTACATGTGTCAATCATACAGGGTTTTCACAAAATGAGCAGTCAAGGAAGAAATAGGAAGTATATTTTCACTTAGAGTGTATCTGAATTCTTAATTCTGTGCAGGTTCCTTCATCGGATTGTTGCAGAGAAATATTTATGTTTCCACTCTTATACTTTCAATCTTTCAGTCTCTTATACTTTCAATCCAACTTGTAAAAGCATTATTATTTTTAGAATAAGAAAGCTAATGGGATTTGCATTCCAACTCAGCCTGCATATTTTAAAAATATTCCAAATTTTATACATAGCAGATGGTCCTTAAACAAAACAAGCAGCAGAAGCTGCAAAAGAACAGAAAAAACGGATGTATAAAATCATATATTTCCTTCAAACAGATGAGATGAAGTGCAGATGTTTGTGGATGAGAGGAGCTGACACAAGCAGCTGGTTTCAGAACTTTGATGAAGCTGATGTCAGTCCACGGATGGCCCCAGTAGATGTCACAGCATGATTAATTGAATCTGTTACTCATATTTTACACCAACCAAAAATACAACATTTAAGATAGGAGAAAGTTCTTTTGACCAGGGAAAGGAGATAGCTACAGAAACACTTCTGTAATGTCTCGTTTCAGTGTGTCTCTGCATAGACAAACCTAGACCTTTTAGTACCATGACATTTCCTCATCAATCTTTTTAAGGTTATAAGACCAACATGCTTGCCAAACTCCCCTAGTTTTGTCCACATGGTTTCCAGTAGTGCTGCTAATAGCTTTCTTATCTGCACCTGCAGTTAAATGAGCCCAAAGCATAACCGGGTATGACCGACTAATAAGCAGCATGGAAAATACATCTATTGAAAATCACATTTAAAAGTCAAAGGACTGGCATGGTCTGTATGGCAAGAGTTATTTCATTACTGAATACATTTTCTTACAAAATGGTGGACTGGGGAAGGTTCTACTGATAGGAATGTGCGATACAAAGAGCAAGTGTCGAGTCTCCGTCCATTTTCTTCGCTCTTTCATGCTCGGTTTACAATCAGCAGCTGTTTACACTGGCGTAAAGAAAGGTGAAAGGCTTTCACACAGAATATAATCCTAAAATAGCTGTACAATTATTGAGGACAAAAGCCCCATTAACAACACTTGCAGTAACATCTACATATTTAGTGGGCGAAACGGCAGGCTTTTTTCCCGAGTTTTTAAAAGCTGACTACATAATTTTCTCACAGGCAAGCACGTTAAACTGATCACAACTGACATATGTACAGTACAGTGCCTTGCAAAAGCATTCAATCCCATCCTACCGTATCCCATTCTGTGAAATTACCAAATGACATACAGTATACACATGGCTTTAAAATTAATATTCTGTGCAAAAACTGAATGCTTAAACTGAGGAATTCTATACTGCAGTAAATGTCAACAAAAACTGCAGGGAAAAAAAATGAAATGCGTCGATTGCATACTTCTTCTTGAACACGACTTGTGAACTCGGTATTTGGTGGAAGTGCCTTTGGCAGCAATTGCAGCCAGCAGTCTTTCGAGATAAGTCTCCACCAACTTTATACACTGGCTGTGTACAATTTCTGTCTCCTAATCTTGGCAAATTTGATCAAGCTTTCTTAAATCACTTGGAGATCACTCACGAAGAGCAGTTTTCAAGTCACTGTACAGATTTGCGACATGATTCAAGGCAGACCTTTGACTGGGCCCCTCAGGGACACTTACTCCCTTATTCTTAAGCCGCTCCAGTTTATCTTTGTCCTTGTACTTTGGGTCACTGTCCTTCTGAAAAGTCCATTCTCATCCCAATTTTAAGACTTTATCACTGAAACACGGTTTCCTCTAGTACTTGCCTACACTGTATCTCTGTCCATTTCTCCTTCAGTCCTAACGAGAGTTCCAGTCCTTGCTGAGGAGACCGATAGCCTGATGCTGCCACCACCATGATTGAGTGTAGGGATGGTGTAGACTGGGAGGTTTGCCGTGTTGGGTTGTGCACTAACTCTTAGCATTAAGACCAAAAATTTCCAGTTTGGTCTCCTCTGACCAAAATACCTTTTGCCAAATTTTTGAAAGATGACTCCAGCACTCTGTTGCAAATTCCAGTCAGGAAATGAGCCAGGGCTTCCACTATATCATACAGACCTGCTTGGTGGAGTGATCATGAATCTGTGTGATACAGTTGACTAATGCACATCTTTCCCATCTCAGTCATTGACCTCTGTAGCTCTTCCAGACTGGTTGTTGTTGTCCTCACAGTAGCTACTCAGACGTCTGCCCAGACTTTTCCTCTTTGCCCAGCTGATCAGTCTGAAGGGACGATGTGTGGTACGATGTATCTTCCATTTCTTGATGATTCCACAGACTGCTCAGGTGGATGTTCAGAGACTTCAATGTTTTTGAAGTGCTCAAAAGATCCTTAGACTTCATGGTTGAATCTTTGCTCAAAATTCACAACCTGATCAGGGAACCTCAAAGAGACAGGTGTTTTTCTTCTAAAACCATGGCAATCACAATTACTGCACACAGAGAGACCACTGAAACAGATTGTGAGGTTCGTTAAGGTAGCCATCTGTGCTTAATTTAGGGTTGTCTTTGACTTTTCCATTTTTCTTTCACTTTAGTTACTCTTTCTTTTTGAGTTTTGCATAGAATGTGTGGATATACTGTAGGTTTTATATATAAATTTATACAAATATCAATTGCTGTTTCAAAGAGTCATGACTGTAAGTTACAAAGCAAAAAAAATGTGAAAACTGTGCAAGGCTCTGAATATAGGTAATGTACATATTTGTGTATGAAAATAGAACTGTACTAAAGAAACTAAAAAAAATGCTCCTCATACACATACTGTACAGCACATTCTGCTACAGAGTCATCACATTGTTGACTGCTGTCTTGTTGGCAAGTGAGACAGGACAGCAGCCCCAGTGTGACAAAAGGACACCAGTATTGTTTTGTCAGTTTGTCCCTAGCTGAAACACATCTGCCTAAAGAATAGAGATGTCTGGATCCTTGTGTCAAGCAGTGTTAGACCTTATTTTGCAGTTCAGAATATTATCAGACTGGAAAAAGTCAAGTTATCTTCCTGTTTTGTAAAGGCCCTGCCTGTATTGCTATCTTACACTTCTATTATCTTATTAATTGAGAATATTAATATATTATTGATACTGTATATTATTCATATTTTATTAATTTATATTATTGCTATCTTACAACCTTAATATTGTATATTTTTAAAACGTAACCCCGCTTCTTCCTCTTAAACTCACTTTAATGTCCCTTACATTTGCCCAAAAGCTAGATGCCTTATTAATACTGTTCATCTTCAAGCAGCTCTAAACACTGTTTTCATTTCATTAAGAACTTATTTTTCACGTCTTTCAGTGTATTGTCATCCAAAATTCTGATGTGATTTACTGATCTTGCACCACGATCCCTTAGTCTCCACCCCTTCCCTTTGTGACTGTGAAGGCTACAATACATTAGTGACAAATCTGTCAATTTGCTGACAGTTCTAATATGAAAACACACACATATCCATGCATTTCCTACATGGCAGAAAAAGACTAAGAATAAGACATAAGTTCTTTTTTTTTTTGTTTTTTCCTGCCAGATGTGCAGATTGCAAATAAAGGTTTGCTGGGCCACTGCTCTTTGAGCGTCCTTTTAAATATTACGTTGTTTCTCCATTCTGGACATCACGGTATGAACAATAGCCTCTTGCTGTAGGAAGCACTATTTGCAATTCAATAGAGGTGAATAGAGAAATGAGAAATATGATGTGCACTGAGAGGCATATAGAGAGAGCTTTTTTTCAGCTTGTAGGGCCACAATGGCATTATCTTAGAAGCAAGTATGAAACGGAGATATAGATTTTGCATGCATCTGCTTGCACCTCAAGTACAAAAAGAGAGCAGAAGACACATGAAGAGAGGAAACAGCTTAGTGTGTAAAAGGAAGTGGATGCTGTCCTGCTTAGCTTCTGTCCATGCAGCCTGCTTTGAATAAAAGGTGAGACACAACTGGCAGAAATATTCTGGACATCAGACAAAATCCCACCAACATATAACTTGTTCTAATGACCCCCACTGGTTTAAATTAATTCTGTAATGACTAGGACCATATAACTACAAGAATAAAGCAGGGTACTCGTAAAATATCTGTGCTTCATACTATCACTTCGTCATGTTAAAAGTATCATCTCTCTGTCTGGAGCTAATCTAACTTGTCATCACAGAGGTATTCAAGAAACGCATCATGGACCTTGATGGAGGCTTTAGAGAAATTCAGAAATTATCGAAGAAAGTCTAGTTTTCTTATTTAAACAGCAGCAATACTACATGAGAGACCAGGCCACACAAAAGGGACAGCTTTCCGTAAACAATGTGAAAGTCATCTCTTGTGCCCCTGAGCTTAACTAACAAGAAAGAATGTTTAATAAAGTTCTATAGGAAACCCGACAGCATCCAGAGAACTGCTGCTCTACATTGATCTGACTGCTTGTGTTATGTTATCTGGCATAACAGGCTCCTCTGACTAAGCCTTGAAAATTGATTGCTGATCTCTTGCTAGCCAGAAGTAGTTGAGCTTGATTGTGTGTGAATTTTGTTTTATTAAGTGAGGAGAGTCGAATGGCAGTGGTGATGAGGATAGAATTGTATTAGCCACATCACTGTGTTCCTACAAGTCCTATTGCTTTTGTTTTGAAGGAGAAAAACAGCTTAGGTTTTCCTCAAGGCCATCAATGCACACAGGAGCTCGGATCTGAGATGGGGAGAAACTTGAGCTAGATGATGCTTTCATGTGTTTTTTTATGCTCAATCCAGTTTTGCAATTTGGTTCTGCGGTGGAATGACATGACAACACGTGTTGTGAAGCACAAGCTTCTAATCCATGTGTGGGAAGCTGGGAACGAAACCACAAAAGAAATACAGGACAATCAGGCAACTGAAATGCATGCTGGGCATAGTGTTTGTCCTGCCAAACGCCCTCATAATGGGAGACTCTTATTTCCTCTATCCTTACATCGATCTACAAAATTCATATGTGTCTTGATTTCCAATGTGTTTGTTTGTTTTATAGTGGAGAATTTTTAGAAGCCATACGTCCGAGTGCAGTCCACTTTTCTCATGTTACTTGTCTTTTCATTACAGCCAACCCACTAGGTCAAGTGTCTTTGCTCTAATAAAACCTTATCACACAGCAGCCTGCCTTTAGCACTGGTACCAGCACACACATAAAACTGTACCAAGACCTAACAGAAAATTGGCCCTTTTATCGAAGAGTGTTTCCGTTATATTTGTAGATGTTCGTGGAGAGAACTGGGTTCTGAAACGATTGCCAGGGACCGATAAAACTTTAGGAAAGTAATTAGAAAAAGGCCACATGGTAAAGGCCACATTCATTCAAACATCTCGCTGTATGCTTTTGAAATTTAGGTGAGCTGCAGTGATGTCTACTTTGCAGCACGTTCTCAGACAAAGCCATTGAGGGCTTCAGGGAAACAGGTCTCTGTCTAAGAATGCTTGCCTTTAAACCCAAAATCACCCAGATTTCTAGAAAGTTAACACATTTTATCAGCTGCACTTAATCTTGTGCATGAGAGGCCAGATATGTCACATTCATTATGTTGTCAGTTCGAATACCCAGGGATCCGTTAGAAACAGACGCATCCTGTTTTGGGAGTGACTTTGTTTCACAGGGAGAAGAAAAGCTTTTTGGACCACATGTCTTTTTATTCCCATGTGTTATGGTGTTTAATCTTTGTATTTGTATGTATAAAAATAGATCAACATTTACAGTGATAGTGATAGGAATTTGCAGACTTACTTTTATTACTGCAATTAGTTGTAATAGTATAGATAGAGGAGATGTTTGTCAAAGATCAGGTCTTTTAATGTTGTAGTACCAAAACATGTACTGGAAAGACAAATACTGAAAACTGTAAAGGTTACCATGATGATTTTAAGACATCTGGACTGTTTCATTATTTGGTTTAATATTTGACAAATTTCAGTAGGAAAGGGTTAGAATCACATTGTAACATAAGGTTGTCTTTGGGTGAATGAGGTGAATTTAACAAACATTTTACTGCTCATATGTAATAGTTCTCCGGGGAAACATTGTGAACATTGTTGTGTTCCAGCAATTCCAAAAGTTTTTAATTTACGATGAGGGGAAAATAAAAATACTACAAAAAAAAAGAAATCTGAACAAATTATAGCCCTAAAGGTGCAGTGGTCTCCGGTCAGAACATTGCATCTTCCAGACATTTTCAAACAATCGTCTTGCATTTTCCTGCTGATCAATTTGCTGAGCTTTTTAAGATATGTTTTTATTTATTTAAACAATGTATTTCTTTTAGATTTTTCAGCCATTCCATGATGCACAGACCTTACAATCACACGTCAGAGATAACTTGCACATGTACTTTATTATTGATTTCAGGCATGACAGTCACACAAATGTCAAGCCAACATAGTGTGGTGGTGACTCATCGGACAGCTCTGATGAAAAAAGTCGAAAACAGGAAAACACCACTAAAAAGGTCATATAGTATATCCCTTGCTGCAAAATTAGTCATGTTCACTTACTGTACCTGCAACTTGAAAACAGCTGAAGGCTACACAACAGGGTTTTGGACTCATACTTTGCCAAAATCATTCACTGTTCTGATCACATAACAGCTTGTTGTTTTGAGGAGTGAACATATTGCATTAAGCATGTAAACTCCTTTCAGAATGACAGCGAGTGAGTCCCAAGCCAGATAAATAAAGAAGGAGCACATTATAATTTAAAATCAATCAGAGAAAAAGCCAAGAGACGGGGAGAAAAGTTGGGAAGAGTTTACCTCGTTAGCAGAGCGTCTTTCTCTGGGCCAGTACTGAGTCCCACTCCCGTACTGCTCGCTGTCCTCTCAGCGATGCAGAAGCTGCGAGGTGTCAATCCCTGTAAGTCGTGACTGTCGAGCGGTGTGCCAGCGAACTGGAGCGCTCTCTGCCAGCTCTTCTGGTCTATGGCTCTGGAAATCACGTAAACAAATTGAAAACATCATAGGAACCAAGTTTCCACACTGACCTTACTTTAAAAAAAAATACACTTGGATTAAAGTGATTTGCGACACAGTCAGAGTGGCTTACTATTAATATTGAGTAGGCGGACTGCTAATAAATAAAAACAAAGCAGATATTTTGTGGAAAGATAAAAGTCGAAAGGGGACATTCCCCTCCATAATATTGAAAAGAAGTAGAAGCTTCTTCTTTATATAGGCCAGTATAATTAGATTTGGGAAATATTATAAACTTAGTAAAGTACAGTATGTAATTATAAAATGAGCAGATCAAACATTACCTTTCTTTATTCAGAATTTGAATGAAGCTGACTTGTTCAGTCTTCTTTTTAAGCACATACATTTTCATTACTGTTAGCTTTATTTTTTATTCATTTCTGTAAAGCACAGGTACAACTGACTATATCCTTTAAAAAAGGCCAGTAAATTAGACAGTGACGCAAATCCCTGGTATAAAGATATCTGAAGGCTGAAATCCCCTCAGTTTATTGCAGGCTTAGTCTTATCAAAAGTATATTTACTGCCTCTACAAAGGCACACCTGCAGAAACTTTTTTTTCTGGATTACGGGCAATGATGGTAAGGGATAATTATAGGAGATTATTTTTTATTGCAATAATTATATTAAAACATTCTTTAAATTGAATATGATTGAAATGGCACAGATGCTTAAAGAGTTTTTATTTTTAAATGGGAAGAAACTGAAAAAGAAAAACTTTTTATTTCCAATAAATCATTTACCTTCAGAAGTCCCCAATTCAATATCCATACATTTTCACATTTGTGTTGGATTAATATATTAATTATGATTATTTCGTTAAATAGGGGACTTGGACTACATGATTGAATCAATATGATCACTGTGCAGTTGAGGCCTATTGAAACAATATACTGTACAGTAGGTGATCCATTCAGGTATCACACCGATCTGTGGATCTATTGCTCCTGAGGTAGCAGGACTACAGAGAAAAACAAACGGCTGGCCTCTGCAAATCTCTTTCAATTCCCAAGAAAAAAAATGGCATTTATGCTAAAAGCTACCATGCCAGGTTATCATCACAGGTAGTTAGCGAGACTGAAAAAACTGCGAACAAACTGACAGTATTGGTAACCGGTCTGTGAAGTTTAACAAAACAAAAGCCAGCGCCTGTGTAATCGCTATTATCAGCTTGAGAAAGTGTGAACATCCACGATATTTATGGAGAATGAGCCCTGGTAACGTGTTAAACGGATTGCACATTTTGTCACTGAATATCGTTTCCAAATTACTACAGCATGCATTTTCAAATCCCCGTCTAAAAGTAAACGCATAAAAATGGAAACTGCCTTTGAAAAGACTCTTCAGCGACAATAGCCCTTCATTTTCCCAAGGAAAAAAAAAAGATTTTAAATGTTTTCTTGACAAAAGCAAGAAATACAAATATCGCGTAGCTGCATACTTATTTTCGAATCGCAAGTAAAGTCTTTGTGAGGGAATCGTACTTTTGACTTAATCTTTCTTAACGCTCACTGTAGTGATCTCCTGAAATGAACTGAAGACGCCGATGAATAGCAATAATAAGCGGTCTTTGTTTTGGGGTAGCAGGTGTGTGTGTGTGTGGGTGGTGGGGAGATTGTGTCTAAATATTCAGCGCAAGAACATGGGTGACGACTTCAAAAGAGAAACGGACAAAACTCATCATTAGCAGAGTGTTACTTATATTTTTTGTGTAATATACTATAGCATGATATATAAATCTGGGATAAGAAAAGGCATGGAAGATCGAAGACACAAAAAATGGAGACTCCAATCATCCCCTGTACAAGTTTTTGAAAGTTGCAATCGCCTTTTTTTGTCAACAGCTCCATTTAAACTTCCTTCTGAACTACGTGGAGCACTAAGTCTGATACACGTTATTATCGTAGTCCAATAGTCACCCCCTCTGAATCAAGCGGATGTATGTATCCCTTTCGACATTGCATTGTTTTGCAAGTCCTTAGAAAACGTTTCTTGTGAAAACACATCTGATCCCATTACTTCTTCTCTGCATCTTTTCCCCCGGTCGATACGTCTCTCGTTACAAGCCAAAGCGTTTGGGTCCACACTAAATTAATTAACAAAAACGCACCTTCGTAGTTTCTTGGATCCGCCTTGAGATGCGCTATTTTGGATCAGAGGTCTCAGGTGGAAACAATTAAATAGGCTCCAGGAAACAGCTTGGCTGTTAAAACGCTTCAATCGGTTATGAAAAGATTGAGAGAGACAGCCCTGAGTTTACAACTGCGTTTAAAAGTTTTTTTTTTGCTTTAACGCGCAGAAAACGCAATAGTAACCTCACTGTTAATATAACAGTATGATAATAACTTTTTAGTTATATTAATCAGCTCTATATTATTGAAGCGCCACGAATAGAATCATTATTTAATTACTGTTATTATTAATTTCGATGGAATCTGAACTGAACTTTAAAGAATTCAGGACTGTGAAGGCAGTAATTAATAATGACTTCTTCCGTATGTTATTGCGTCTCTGTCTCGGGCTCCCTGCCATCGTGAAGCTTCTGAAGAGACTGGTACATGTGTGGTCTTCTGAGGAAAGAGGATCTGCTGAACACCTTGCATGTGGTTCGCATCAAACTGCTGATATTAATAATACACTTTAGGTGCACTTTGGTATTGCGAAACTCCGAGGACCGTATGGATGTCCGTTAGCAAATGATTGAGTGTTTTTGCGCCCTTGTACTTTAAGGAGCACAGTAGAAAATCGAAGTGGCCCAGTATATTTTTTAAAATTATTTTCTCTCATTTCCGAACGGTGCTATTTAAAATGAGAATTAAAATTGTATTTTTGATTTTCTTCTCGTACCACTTGTTTTATCTGAAAATGGAGTATTGGTCTTCGGAGCTCTTCAGATAAAAGGGGTTTAATAGGCTACTTATCAGAAAAAATAAAGGAACTATACTTACTGTAGGGTCCACGCACTCATTTCTACTGATAAGTAGTCTCGGACAGACAGTTGTCAAATAAAGTTTTGAAACCCTGTACCTGAAATTTGTTAATTCAGTAGACCATCTTAATTGCCATTCTAATTGTTGGTATTTATCAATAAAACTAAAAAGGTGAAATTGCTTTAAAAATATTATACCTAATATACTGTATTGATAATACCTCAGTAGTGCAAAGGACTGTGCATTCTTCCTGTCTTCAAATTCAGGCATTTTAATACCTTGAATATGTAGTGAAAAGAGACAATACTGGTCCCAGCAACTGTCATTTTCTCTCGTCAGGAGTAGATATTTGGGCATAGATAGTAAGTTTCACATTATGAATGAGAAAATCAAAGCTAAAAAATGCATAATCCCAGAGGTTTATTCACCAAATTCAAGGTAAATTTTGATAGTAGTGTTTGCTGTGACACAACTCTTACTGCTACGACCATTGCATAAATTAACATTCAGAAAGTGGTGGAATTAGGCAGAGTTTAATTCAATAATGGTTTAGAAAAACTAATAGTTACCTTTAAGGTTTTTGTTTTATTATTTGTCGATTCTCTGTTTTTCTAAAGAAATAAGTATTCCATTACCATAGCTCTTCTCAAGCAGAGGTATACCTTCTGACTGTGTGCTGTTTGTGTGCCTGTGGAAAGCATAGCAGACAGGGAACGATGTTGTAGAAG
Organism: Lepisosteus platostomus; assembly: GCF_059453375.1. NCBI lineage: Eukaryota > Metazoa > Chordata > Actinopteri > Semionotiformes > Lepisosteidae > Lepisosteus > Lepisosteus platostomus. The sequence goes on from NC_142624.1 coordinate 35,707,185, forward strand.
CGGTCAAAGGAATTATATTACTACCACTCTGACTGGTAGGAGCGTGGAAAAACCATCACTTTCTATAATTATGTATAAGGGCTAATAATAGATCATGATAGCAAGGCGTTCAGAGGGTTTAATGGATTAATTGAATGATATAAATTAAATTGACTATTTTTCCTGCACAGTTTCATAGGAGCCACTTCACATGCATTTGAATCTAATTACTAATTAAACATTTCTTCTTGCTTTAAATTGTGTCAGATCTATGATTTAAATTTCAAGAAAAAATGTGTCTACAGTACTTTTGATTTCTGAAGATCTCGTAATCTCTTTTTAATCTCTCCCACTCTCTTCTTAATTCCCATGCTTCTTAAGGAAACGTTCGAATGTTTATATTCTTTGTATTTTCCTTTCAGTTTTGAAACTCTTTGTTGACAATTATGAGTAAATTACTATCATCTCACTGACTTAAACAGCACTTTAGGGAAGAGTCCTGAGTTGTCTTTGTCTTTTTCTTTGACCTCATGGGATAAGGAATACTACGGTTTGGGAATGTTTCCTGAATTATGTGACTTCTGCACCAGTTAGAATAAGTGAAAGCCCTACTGGTCCTCATTGAAAACAAGCAAGTCAATTGAAAAGAATGAGGTGGCATTCTCCATAATTTCTTAGGTGGTAAGCCTCCAATACACCACTTTCACATTTCTAGTTCCAGGGTTCTGCTTTTTTATGGTGTTTCCACTTGTACGGGGTGGAAAGCAATCTTAGGAGACAGTAAAGTTTTGCACACAAAGCAGGCACTTTTTGCAACTGTAGTGATGTTGAAACCTGCAAATTAACAGAGGAAGAACAATCAGAGCAAACTGGTGTTTCCTCTGCAGTGTCACACAGTGGTGTTGTGGGACTTTGCTCAGTACAGGCTGGTCGTATAAACAGTGAAGATGTGCAGCTTGAGATTCAGGCTCCTTTTCATTAGAACACTAGACGTATGTTTTCTGAGAAGAAGCAAGTACTGTAGCTTCTTCGACTGTCACTGCTGGCTTGCAGGTCCACACAGAGACATTGTTACCATATGCATAGGAATGGAAACTGATGTATGAGCAGTTGTAGCGACACATGGAATTCCTTTACAAATGCCCCCACCTTCATGCATATTTCAGTGGCATTCTTCCAGTTTTTCCAATGTCTGGTATATGGTTTGTAACCGGTTATTGTATTTGTGAAAAGATGAATATGCACAGAGTGTGAGGCTTGGAGCTTCGGAGAGGCTTGTGCTGGTCCCAGTCACACAGGACAAGAGGGCAGCCAGGCAGTCTGTTTTCCACACCCTCGCAGTCTACAAGGACACCATTTTTGCTAAATCGCATTTTTTTAAAGGTAGCCTATCATCTTTGGTGAACTTGGCTGATACAGTCAAGCCTGTTTACTGCAACAGCACATTCTCCCAGGCATCCAGAATGAAAAAAAAGGAAAGTGATTTGGAAATACAGCTTAAAAAAAAAACACCATGTTAGTCAATTATTTTATTTGTGTTATTCAGAAAGCTACAAAAAATCTTATTTCTGAAAAGTTCAAGATCTTCCAACACACTGCCATCAATACATTTCATATTGTTGCGCACGTCTAATAGTAATCTGTCTTCTCATTATCAGAAAGCTGCTCATTCCTGTTGCAGGGTGCTGTAATGTGAAAGCACAGGGCACAAGGCAAGTCACGCCTAGCCTACAAGTGATGCCAGTCTATCACAGAGCACACACTTACAAGTACAGCTTAGCAAGACCCCAATTAACTTACCCAGCTTGTCTGTGGAAGGGAGGAGGAGCCAGAGCATCTGGCACAAGCCAAGGCCAAGACCAAGAGAACATGCAAACTTCGCCCAGACAGCGCCTCCTGTTGGGAATTGAACCTAAGAGATGTGAGGCAGCACTACCAGTGCTGTGCCACTCCACTGCCTAATAATGATTTTGTTTACTGTCAACTGGTTTATGTTTGAAATCCTTGTCTAAACTGCGTGATTTGGCCACTGAAGTACTACAGAATGGATTGCATATCAGTGCAAAGGGGGAAGGGGGGCAGTTTCTGTGTTCTTAGTATGCAGGGCTAGCCAACCTTAAAAAAGAGACATGCTTTATGCCTTTGCTCATCTCATAAGGGGAAGACTGTGAAAATGACAGACACAAAGCCTGATCTGTATGTATTCCACTGAGGCTGTAAAATCATGTGTGTTTTGTTGCAAATATTTTTTAGAATAATCTCTCAAGAATAAAAGAAAGCTCATGTAAAAAATAGCCAATTCCCCAGTCCTTGTAGAGATCTCGAAACACAGATGTTAAGGAGCTCTTTCACAGACACTAGGCATGTTTTTATAGCATTGAGCCAGATGTGTGCAGTCTGTCCTGTTTACATTAGAGAGAAGTTTACTTAGTCAAACATGAAATCAAATAGATACCTTGCCTAGATAATTATATACATCATTAAAGTCTATTATTTGATGTAAAGTAGAATGTGCATGATTTTTACAGAAATACTGTAAAATCTGTTTTTTAAAATGACACTACATATGTATTATAATATTCATATTAATATGTAGTAATTAAATACTACTTGTTATGAAAAAAAACATGTTCTGTTTTGGAATGTAAAATAAAAAAAACCTGTAATTATGTGTATTAATTCCATAATCAGTAAAGTTTAATGATAATGCCCTTTCTGTTAAATAAAATAGCAACAGCCATCTCCTCATACAAGGATACATGTATATAATACATCAAAAACGAAAATAGTCTTATTTCAAAGTTTTAACAAAATGTCCTTGAGATGCAGAAATAAAAATAAAATCCAAACATGAAATCTTTAAATTAAAGATTTTTAAAAACTGACAGGGTTAAGTTTTCTTTAAGATCATATTCAGAAAAGTTTTCTAAATTGCCATGAATAACTCTAGTGACTTTGTAATGCCACATATATGTGCTGTTTATATGATTAAATTATATAGATCACAAGACATTTCAGTATTAATATTAAGAATATTGTTTTTGGCATGTCTGTGTGGGTTGTTGCCATGGAAACCTCAACAGGCACAGGGATTGTATGTCAAATCTAACTCTGAGGCACAGCATTGAAAAGAAAGACATTATTAAGTTATTTAAATTTGAGAGAATTATACCTGAAAATTATCAACTGAAATATCTGAAAAAACAGATCAATTTGTCAGATATGACATTTTACTAGGGTTTCATAAATATGAGTTATTTATAATGTGTAAAATGTAAATTTAGACGAAATTGTTTGTTCACAATAGGTATAGAATTTTGTTTTAAATGTAAGTTTTAAAGATTAAAAAAAAGTTTAAAAGAAAGACGTTTGGCTGTAGGATTAAAACTTTTGCTTTTGCATTTAATTAACTCCTGTTTTCTCCTTGAAAGAAAATAAAACAGTAAACGTTGAAAACTGATGCAAATCTTTCAGGACAATTAAAGACCGACTAAATACATTTAAATGTTTGTTTTTACTTTTATTTTGTATTATTAAGAGTCTGTACTTTTTGTTTTAAAAAAGGAGGTCATATGAACATGATGTATATGTTTAATACAATTTAAATGAAAATGGCCCCTTGTCAAAGATAGTGAACTCGACACAAGCTACATGAAGTACCAGTCATATTCATATCTAGAAATTGATTAGAATATAGTCCTGCACTATTAAATTGTCCAGCAATTCTGTACGTATGAGTTACGATGTGTTCTGGGGGAAATTGCTAGCTAATTTAATTTTTCATTTCTAAACTAAATGTGCAAGTAACCTTAAAATGCTGCCAGCTATCAAATCTGTACTATGAAAAGTACCCATTGTTTGTCTTCATCTTGTTATGCATTAAACTGTCAATCACAAGATGGAAGATGGAGTTAAGACAATAAATTTACAAAGACCTTAAGTACAGTAAATGCTTGCAGCTTATTCCTTGTCAGAGGTGGAATTAAAAATGTGACGGTAAAGTACTTTTTAAAAAAGTTGTGCAGACATGTGCTTTTGAGCCTTATGTGGATCTTTATGAATGTTTCATGACATTAAAACCTCTGCAAGTGAGAGCTATTGATCTCACAGGAAGAAGAAAACAAAATACCTGTCTAGCTAATCAACATTGATCCTTTCTTATGGTATTTTCTAATTGCTAGTGAATTCCATCAAAAATCCTATTTACACTCTAAGTAAAAATTAAGGGCTAATCATTTACTTTAAGTCAATCAAGTGTGGAAAAAAGGAAATCTTAAGGTAAACAGAGCTGGTACAATGTTGCCTTGAATTTGCGTCTGTGCCTGTGTATGCATCTGAAGGGATTACAGTCCAGCTGCCTCAATTTAACCTACTGGGATAGTTTCACAGCAGGTAGCACCATATTGCTCGAGGTCAGCACAAATCATCTGGACAGCTGGAAGCATGAAATTTTTCCAGGCTAGGACAGATGACTTCTCAAAACCTTTCCTGCCCTCTTGGTCCATTTCTGCAGACCACTTCAATTTTTGCACTTGTTTTGACACGGCGGTATGGCAACAATGTGCCTGAAAAGATTCAGGTGCTCCAAAGCTGTGTCATCCCAGGCATAGTGCTTGAGATAGAGCCCTTCCTCCTAGGACTGGGAGGCTCTTGAAGAAAGGTCTTTTTGAAAAAATAATGTTGCAGTTAACGTTTAAGTGAGCAATGTACTGCAAATAACTGTTCCTCAAATGAGCTCGCTAATTCTTCTTTTGGACTTTCTTTTTCTGGCATTTTAACGCAGCACAGGTGTCTTTTGGTGTTAACATTAAGTCCTCAACTGGAAAAGCGGGATCAAAGTTAAACCACATGTAGCGTTCAGGAATAAGTGAAGTGTGATTAAGCAGGAATTTTTTTCTCCAACGCGGGCTGCTCTGTAAGATCTCAGATTATGTTGTATGTCTGCGGTCTGAGTAGAGCCCTTTTCCAGGTGGATTGCTCAAGAAAGTCACAAGAGGTTAAGAGGACGTGCTGAGCTCACTGCTGAGGCCGGCATGTCAAATCACAGTGCTGATGTGCCCCTTCTGGTCAACTACAGGTGTTTCATAGACATTTGTCTATTCAATTTATTTCAGCGTCACATGATTGACATTTGCAGTACCTTCGCTTGCTTAAAGTCATTAAGAATTGGACATTTTCACATTTTTCAACACAGTCAATACGCTAGGAGTATTTTAAGGGAAAGCTTTTGCCTTTCATTTTAAAGTGGCATAACACAAATTAGAGCATACATCCACAAGGTGTCCAATGCAATTATGCAGATTTGTGATTAAATCCTTTGCAGGATTTTTGTGATCCAAATATTAGCTCTTTCAAAGGGTTACTCTTCATGCCAAGAGAATTCATCTGCAGCCCTAATTTAAATCTGATCAGTGGGATTTTAAACTTGATACCTAAGATGTGTCTCAAATGTTCAAACTGGTGACATTTAATAACAATAACACTTGTCAGCTGGAGACTAGTGAAAGCATATTCATTCCAGTATTCTAAGTAAGCGCTATCTATCCAGGAATATTTTCAAATACTGTATACTAATTTTGTAAAAAAAGAATGAAAAATGTATGGTTTGTAAGATATATTGAATATATTTTCACCACAAAATAGTGAAATGTAATCTTCCTTAAAGGATGTTTTTCACAGTAAGAAGTACAAAAAACACAAAAGGGTTATATTTTAGTTAGCATATAGCCGTGGAATTTGAGCATATCTGTATGTGCCTCGTTATCGAAGCACATGCAATGAATTTAAGAGCGACAGGCAGCCACGGTATTCATCATTACAAATGTAAAAAGGGTGTTTTGGAAAAAGGTAATGAGCTGATGAAAGATACTCATGAGATATACTTTAACAATCAAAACAAATCACTACCAGCTGAATCTTTCAAGTGCGCAATATAATACCAATTTGACTTATTCCTACATTTCAACATTCTCTACATTTTATTTTCCTTCTGGAGACTGTCTGGACCAAAAAGTGGTTATATTTTAAACATCTTTGCATTTCAGGATCTACTATTAGGAAATCCTGTTGGAAGCCGGACTATTTCTTACTCATTTTTATTAATTGCATACAAATTTTGTGGATTTCTTGTCTGTAAAAACATCCTGTCTCTGGTCATTCAGATCTTCCTTTCCAGCAAGTGAAAAATCAGGGACAGTAAATCTGTATAACAAATTCAATTATCTTCCTTGCTCTATCAGTCTTGTTTAATTCTTTTGTTGTAAAAAACAATCAAGAAAAGGTTAATAACAGTGTGCAACAGCACGGTATTTAAGGTGTTTCAGTACAGTCTGTTGTGTTGACAGTTCTGTTGTGTTACACCTTTTTCTTGGCTCGGATTTGAAAGAAATGGAGTTTAAAATAAGTCTGGTAGGAGGTCAGACCCTAATCTCACCGTCTTCCACCTGCCTACATATCAATCCCTCATCCTTGTTTAAGGGGGGGGATTCCAACAACTCCCTCCTTTTGGATGTGTTGTAGTTCTCTTCATCCAGGTGAGTTACTCCAATAAAGATCACTATTTGTGCCTCTTCTCTGCTTTTATTAGGGTTTGTCTGAATTACTTACAGAAATAAAATATATTAATATTTTGTAACTGCCCGGATAACAAAAATATCCCTAGAATTTTAACAGTATAAAAGGTTAAGCAAATTGATTGATTAGATTTATTTAAACCTCATTGGCAAGTTTTTACATGAGCCCATCAGACCCTGTCAATTGTAATGATAAAATCAGTAGTTTCATTTTGTACTGAATGATTCTTCTGTTCTCTACCTTGAGTTCTGTGCCAGTTGCAAACATGACTTTCTGATATTATAGAGCAAATTTTAGATTTTGAGCATCATATTACCAGTTTCTTTTTGGTTGATTGTTCATTGAATGTGTGATAATTTTTATTTATCTGATGCCATGTCTAACTCCATAATTTTGCAGTGTTACTATTACTGTGTCTCAATGTGTAATGCTCTCCAGCCCTGGGAGGAGACCATTGTTCTGAGCACAGACCCCTGAGGAACTCCTCCTATGGGAGATGCACATATTGCACAGTAGGTGTCCCTGTTCCAACACCATTTTGTGAGGCAGACAGGCCTAGAATAGTCATAAATCATTTATTCTGTATTGACAACCTTAGGAGTGATAGGCGATATGTTTCTTTGTCATTATTTTTTAATTTGCTGATATATTTTAGAATATCATATATTCATATCACATGAGATGAAAAACAAAATATTTCCTACTTTATTATTACTATCTCTGTGATGGGCTTGGATCCAGTCCAGGGTGTATCCTGCTTTGTGCCTGTTGCCACCCTCTATTGGATAAAGCAGTTAGAAAATGGATGATTGTGTGGATTTTTACTATCTATTCAATCATCCTTCCATCCATCTTCAAAAAGCACTTTATCATAAGAGGGTCATAACCCATCCATAAGCAGCCAGACCATAACCCAGCTGGCACAGTCCTTTTGCATGGTATACTAAAAACATATTTTTGTTTTTATACTTTTATACATACTTTTATAATGTATAAACAAACCTGAATGTGATAATTGTACTGATTTGCTGATCAACTGAAATCACATGGTTTTTGACCTAAGGAGTGGGCAGCACAAGCTATTTAAATTGCTTGCAATTTTTAGCTGAAACAACAAATCTTGCATTTTAATTAGTGTGGGACACCATTAAGTATTCCATGGTTTTATTGAAGATCCTATTTAGATGTCTTTGCAAAACTGGGCAGATTTCTGCTGTGTTCCAAACTCAGAAGATAAGGTTAAGTTTTAATGAACCTTTTGAGGCTGAAAATCAAATCCATGGGCTTCCAAAACTTAATCTGCTCACTCAGAAATGTTAGGGAAGAATCTGCCAGACGATGAAATCTTAGAGCGTGCACGCCCAGGAGCAGCATAGTGCTTTGTGCTTGTGTATACTAAAAATGTAATAATTGAGCAATTACGGAACATCAAATCACAGCTTCCATCTGGATTCCTTATGTTTATGTTCTGGGCGACCTATAGGATTGAAGATGAGCATGAAAGAAAATTATGATGAGCGCTTTTTATCCAAAATCTGCTCTAAATTATTCCAAAGCTTGAGCAATTTGAACAAGCTGCCTACTTTTCCCAAGGTTCATGACTTTCTCCGTGTATAAGGCTAAGCATAGAGGAGCAAGAATAATTAAAGTTTGCTTTTGATTGATTAAATATGGCATTTATGCTAAGTTGATCCAGTTTGGTTGCCTTTTGTGCATTTTTGTCTTGCCCACAATCTGCTTGGAATGTTTTGTTGCGAAATGTAAAGGGGTCATCAGTGTCAAATAGGCACTGGCCCCTTCAAGTCTGAACTGTGCGATTGGACTGGATTGCTGTACACTGCAGCACAGCTCCATGCCAAAGAAACTTGGAAGATCATAGCAGTTTTAGTGTGCATTAGAGTACAGTACTGCTACACCAGGCACATACCCACTATTTATATATTTCAAGGATTTGCCTCCATCACGATTCTTTTTTCATTACTAGCACCAAACTGGAATTTACAGTCATCTATAAATGGTCAAGGTCTTTGTTTTCAGTTTCTAATGGATTTTTAGATCATAATTGCAAGGTGTTATTGTAACAGATGGACTGATCATGTGTTTCGTTTGTCTGCCCAGGGGAGCCAGCAGGTTCAGGGTCTTTTCCTGAACTCACGATAGTTCCTCCTGAGATGCTTTAACCACTCATGGATACTGGGCAGTGAGTGACTTCTGTTGCATGTCTGCATCCTGCATAGTATCAGATGCACTTTTATAACAAAAAAATACTAATCGTAGACAATTTAAACACAACCTAAAAAATCAAGCTTAGTACATTATGATACACAAGAACAATATTTTGTCTTCCAGCGCAATTAAGACTCAGGCAATTAGAAATGAATTCACCAGCAGCATTATTTAATGCAAGTAATAAAAAAACAATTGCTATGGCTACAGTGTCCATGTCAAATATTTTTCACAGCTTCAGTCATGTTTGCACATGTAAATATCTGCATTATTGTCAGATCTGAATTGAAGCGCGGACACATAAGAGATAGCTTGGAAAGCAAAGTGCTGTCTGTCTCTGCACTACCACTCTGAAATCATTTCAAACTATCTGAAATGTTTTCAGCAAACAACTCACATCTGTTTTAGCATGAAGAATACACAGACAACTTAGAGATATAAAGCAAACCACATTAAACACAACATGTATCAAGAAAATGATTTGTGCTACATGTAAAACAGATTTCACGTTACCATCTAATTTGTAACCCCAAAATATCTTCACTTTGTGGGAAATCAGAACATCTTTGGTAAGAAACATCGAGATCAGTTGCTGAAGTTTTAAAGAGCTTGTGTACTCTTTTATTTATTGAGGTATGCCTTATTCCATCACTGGGCAATCCCAGATGCAAAAAACATAACTTGACTAGTTAAATTCACACAAACAGTGGGAGAAAAATCATTACGTATAGATTTTGGTTACATGGCCTCTATTCCAATTCTGTGGCAATCAAAAGAACATTCATGGGGATCTCAATCAATAAGACATTTCTGAACAAGCAGAGCTATCCATCTAGGGCAAGAACAGTTGCTAACAAGAGACTATAACATTCTGATCAGCTGAAAGGAAACTAAAAATAAAAGTTTCCTTTTGAAAATGAATGCTTACGCTTTTGCAAGCAGGAAAAATAAATCACATAAACTTTTTTCAGAATCTATTTAATTTTTGTGCACAGCCCAGCAAGAACAAGGGTCATCAGTTCTTGCTTTAGGCTTTTGCATTTGAGCTATAATTTCCAAAGCTGAAATTTGTTGAAAAATGTTTTAAAACCAAAGACCATTTTAAAGATGAATGTACAGCATGTACACCTCAAGTCTAAAGTGCAAAAAAGATTTATTTTTGTTGCACCCGCCTGATCAGGAACAGTCGATTGTATTTTTCGCCTCTAGGCTGTGACAGCACTCCTTTGCCTTGCCCACCTTCTAGCTCATCTTTTACCAAGTCACAGGTTGGCTCAGGACTGACTGGAGGAAGGGCACACCCTTCACCCATGGTACCACATGCCCACTGGTGCCCAGGAGGCCATAGGGAGCACTGTGCTGCCTAATCTTACTGTACCCACAGCAGCCATGTCACAGACTCAAACCCGTGATCATAGAGCCGAACCTGCACTCAGGCGAGTGGCTTTTCCAGCTGAGTCATTCACCCCCATAAAGTGTATTTTCAAAGATACACACACATGACGTCCCATATTAAACTAATAAGATATGTGTGGTACCATGTGGTCATAAATCAGCACATTGCTATTGATAGGACTTCCAGAATGTCTTTGGGGTTGGATCTGATTGAGAATGAAAGATTATGGTTTGGTTTTTAAGCAGAGATGCACTATTACAGAAGATCTTTGGTTTATAATTTTGCTCACAGTGAGCTATAATAATTGAACTAGTGGTGCTCATGGCTTTCTTAAGAATGTTCACCAAAGACAACAACTATATTTTGGTGATAAAAAAAAAAACTCACTGTCAGCCATTATGGATTTGCAACACCATATCAGAATGGGAAGCAGACAATTATATGAATGTGAAACAGCTGACGGACAAAGAACTTGCAATAGTCTGCGTTGATATCAATAATTCATTTGGGCACACGCACAACGTTTGTTACATTTAAAAAAGTGAGCAGGTTGGCTAATACTTTCACAAGTATTGTTATTGGGGACAAAATGTCGAGCTCAAGATCACAATCACTGTCAGTATCAGTATCACAATACTGAGCAGTCTGGTGGCAGACGGTGATACCATACCAGGTAAACTATATAACTCCAGCTGCTGGGTGTTTGGTGTTTAAATCGTGTTATATCTGTCAAAATGAGTTAAAAAACTGTTCAAAAAGAAATGGTTTTAAGCAACACGAGAGCAGAAAGATACGGCCAATGTCCTGCTGGTCACCAGATTGCTATCGATGTGATTGATTGTCTGTCTTTGTGGGAAGTTGCTCGGCCACCACCATTCTATGTGTTAAGAAGTGTTTCCTATTCTCGGTCCTCAACAAACCCCCCTAAATATTCCAGTTCTGACCCAATGTCCTTGTTTCACCGTCGAGAGAGAAGAACTCCACAGTTGAATCTATCTGCTGTATACAGCTTAATGCTGATTGATGAGAACTGATAGGGAAAATGACCATCTTCTATGGACCTGCAACATTCTGGGGGGCAGCGGAGTGTTTTAATTTGCGAGTGAATACCTTGCAGCACCTCGAAGAGCTGGTGGGAGTGTGAAGACACAGGGGTGAGCGTTATGCTGATGGTTGTGCTCTTCCAGTCATCTGCGAACAGACACCCTTGGGCAGCTGACTGCAGCTTTGCAGGAAAAGCAGTGGAATATCCCAAGTCAGTTCTCCCAGAGACTGGAGAGGTCGTACACAACACTCTGTTTTCATTTTGCGAGAGTGTCACGTATCATACTGAAATCGTCCTATGATTCCTTGATTGGTCTTTTTGTTTCTGTTCCATGATTTTGTATGATGCCTGTGTTTAAATTATTTGGTTAAAACCATTAGATCTGAGTGCTGTGTTTCATTTTGTGCAGCGGGATATACAGTATGCACAACCTCGATGACAGAATTTCTTTTGATCCTTAAATGCATAAAATAATTTCACATTAAAGAAATGTCAAATTTAATGTTCATATACACATATAAAAGGCATGTTGTAATTTTAACTTTGTTTCTTTAATGCCATGAGGTACATTATAATAAAGCCACCATCTGATACACAATTAAACTGTATATTTAACAAAGATAGATTTTCTAGTATGCGCACTAAATATTTATTTTTTCAGCACCGTGAAGTTTGGATGAGCTTTCTTTCCCACAGTAATCAGCTTGCTTTGATTTTTTTAACATTCCAACATATAAAAATCAGAGGAGCTGCTGGTCTTTCAGAATTCGATTTGGATTTGATTTTATTTAAAATATCTGAAACAGTAGTGTTTGAGGGATGTTGTGGGTTATGCTCTGTAGTTAGCTGCAATGATATGGCATTTTTTAATGTTATAATCCATGTTAATTAAACCTCATCAGTAATTATAGTGCCAATCATTCTGAGCTTGGTATTATCTATGCAGGAACAGAATCTACTAAATCTATATAAAACCTATTATGAGAACAAAATGCTCAAATCCATGATCAATATAACACAATTGTGGGGCTGTTGACCCTCTCCAGTGATCATGTAAACATGTTTAAATATGCATTTCTCCTCAGTATGGACTATAGATATTTAGCATTTTATTAAGATATGGAAAACGAGGTAAAAAGTTCTGGATGTTTTATTCCAGTCACATAGCTCTGTAAATGATTAAATATGTGTCCTTGTTATTATTGAAGACGTCTTATATAAGTGAGTTACTGTTTCTACATTTTCGTCTGTAGGAACACGTAACGTACTGTAGTAATGCTAATTGTGTTGATGCTCTCTTCACTGCGGTAGAGTACCTGTAGATCGTTTTGGGTTCGGCGTTAAAATAAATGACTAATCGTGGTCCCAAAATAAAACCTAGGGCTAAAACATGACTGGCAGATTAAATTGCAGTCATATGCATGAGCAAGCTCATAATTTTAAGAATCTTAAGGGTCAAGGATTTTTCAGTCATAAACTAAGAAGTATGACATGAAGAATGTCTCTATCTTCCATTACAAAAACAATCTGCAAATTATCTAAATTAAAAACAACCAGCCTGCTCACATCTGCACACAAAATGCCTAAATTCCAAGTGCAACTTTTGCTGGCATAAGAAAATAATAAGTGGAGTCGAGTTGGTGTCAGTGTAGCTCAGGAAAATAAGATATCATGTCCTGCTGTCTGCTTGATGTCAGCTTCTCAGATTCAAACCCAAATGCCTCATCCCATGCAGTCCTTAATGGAGGCTGCCAAACACCAGGGTTCAGCCAAAGTTCATTGAGCTACTACAACAAAACATCTTTCTTTCTTGCGGATTATTAAAAATGCAGCGTTTGAATATTCCTTCAGATGTGTCTTGTGCTGTTTGTGTCTTTTAAAAGACAAAACATAAAAAGTGTGCAGTGAGAGGGTATCTCATCTACACAGCTTACTGCACATATCTGGCTTCTTTAAACACTAAGCTACAGCACTCCTATGTCACAAAGGGACATATTCCTATGTTCCTTTCAAACTGCGTGTTAATTAATGATGTCTGTTTTTAATGTTTGACAAAGAGTATCAAATGATTTCCAAGAAGGGTTTTTCAATTTTCTGCGCAACAGCATAAACACGCTAAAAGTCAGGAAGTTTGTTTGATTAAATGAACCGTTTGGGTTGTCATTTAAAGAAATCTAAGTGCGTATTAATGATCTTTTCAGTGGAGCTCTGAGTTAAGTCTATGCTATAGAATGTAGGGCATAATTCTCTTTGTCTTATTGCTGCTTCTGTGTTTGCTGCGTAGTGTTATGAATGTGGAGTCGAACAGAATAGTAAATGGTGCAACTTTGTGTACATACTGCATCTGCATGTGAAGAAGTATAATATTGACTTTACTACTGCTATACTGAGGGAATAATGTGAAAACAGTGTTTGTTCCAATACATCATGAACATATTAAACAAATTAAATGCCAGTTGTCAGACAGTTGTCTCTGTACTCTATTCTCCAGAATGCTAGCCAAATGTTTCCTTGAAATTGCTACAGTTTTAGTTGTATAATTGTCTTGGAATATGCTCATGCAAGAAGCAAACTGGCACAAATTTTTATTCCATTTAATCTTAGATTAGGAGAGAGGAGATGCATCTTTAACAGCATTCCTACGTTTTTTAAATCTTTTAGTGTACTTACGGAAATCTTTGGTCTTTTGTACTTACTAAAATCTTTGGGTTTTGCTGCTACTGTTAAAGATGTTGGTGTCTCTGGTGTAATGCCTAGGCTTAACCTACAGCCAACAGGGGTAACTCTGTTCATTACTGCAGTTATTTTCATTAGACTCAGCTTACAAACCCAGCAAGGGAATGCTTTAGGAAGATGATCTCCAATAATTAATGGAAAAAAGCATGAAGAAGTTTAAAATTCATAGGAATCAAACAAGAATAAGACAGTTTATGTACTATCCAAGTTTTGTTTTTGCATTTTTTTTACTGTCAAAGTAAATATTTTAATGTTTCTTTTGAGTTGTACCCTATGTTCTGAACTGTCGAGCAGTGATTTCTCTGTGCAAATAAATATTAAAAATTTCATTTATTTTGGGGAATTGGAAGAATACAAATACAAAAATGTACAGCTCATCACAACGCAAATATCAGTAGAGCAAAGAGCACATAATGTTCTGTGTTGGATTCAAACAAGAAAGGAATACCCTGCCCACATATTTTCATAGTAAGAAAAGCAGTTACAGGAGTATGTCTATCCCCTGAGAGAGTTAACTCTACAGGGTTCAGTGCTCAATCATAAAACATGTTTTCAATTTTAAAAATCAAATGTAATTTTTTTTAATATAAGCAGCATATCAATGTCCATATTGACACTCACAGGATTAAAAAAAACTAATAACAACCAAAATTATTTTAAGCAGTTTCATATCAGTTCTTAGCTTGTCTGCTATACATTATAAAGATAACTATGGCGTGTTGAGTCTCACTTCAAACAGAACATTGTAGTACTTTAGATGGCTAGTTTCTGGCACATGCATAGTGTGGTGTGGGCTCTCTAAACATACTGTACAATAATTTTTTTTTTCCAAATGCCAAACAGATTTATCTTCTGTAGCGTGTCTTGTGTTAAATATAAAACACTCCCATTCACCTCAAATTACAACACTTATAATTAGCATTGGGCCTATTCCTAAGGAAAATATAATTGGATTCCTTTATGATTAAGGAGAGATAGTAAATGATTATACCTTGGAATGCAACAGTATTATATGACACTTATCCAGAGTAAATTAATATGAAGAAATCTCTTGGCGCTAGTCAGCAAGTACAAGGAGTGGGGATGTTCTACTTTCAGCAAATGCTTAAACTATTTAGAAACACAAATGGATCTGTCCTGAACTTCACAACCACACTTCACAACATGTTTACTCATCTTAATTCACTACTTTCATCAAGTGGGGGTTCCCTGAGGCAAACACTTTGACAAAGTGAAAAATATATTACAAACCACAGCATTCATCTGAAAAATAGAGATGCATTACTGTGATATCGTTTGAAGAAAAATCACACGATGCTTAAAGTGAGAGCTCTCTCCCTCAGTGCATGGTACTCACAGTAGTCGTCTTAACTATGTGAGAAAGAGCCAACTGCTTCGGGCCGTTACAAATTACTTGTTGCTTAAGGACCCGGGGAACAGAATCTACTAAATTTGTGGCACATACTCAAATGTGTTCATTTTCCACTTTAAACTATGCAAAATGCACTGGAAGAATGATCAGAATATTTTTTCACATTATGCAATACAGCGTGGTTTTTTCTTCAAAATGGATTCATGCCATGTGGGTTTTATGATATAAAGGTTAATGTATCAGTTGCCAGGATTGAGTGAACCTGGACAAAGTAATGGCAACACGCTTATCTTAGTTTTATATCAATAAGGGCCTTTGGGATCTTATTTTTTTCCTCTTGCGTATGTGTGCCTGTCTTCTGTGTTGCTCTGTGAGAGCGTGTCGGAACAAGAGCACATTTCGCAGGGCTCTGGTTTGGGAAATATTCTGCAGATGTATGCCATTCCTCTTAAAACAACTTTCAGGAATTAAGGCACACATCATTGACCTACTTTGAGTGAGACAGCACTGCCACTGGAAGATTACTTGTTATTTAAAATGCAAATGTGAAGTTAGAACTAGACTACAGGCGCAGTACTGCAAGACGAGGTTTTGTGATTATATCCTCCTGTCTCCCGGTCTGATGAATGAAATATTTCTTTGCTTTACAACAGAAGAGAAGGAATTACCAGGACTGACAAGTTGTACCTCTTTGAAATTCCTAATGAAGTGATTGGATAAAGTGGAGCTTTATATGAGGGCTGCTGTATTCAGCTCCAGTAATAAGGACATAGTAGTAAAACCGCAAAAGAGAGAGGGAGGGTTCTCTCATTTAAGAGAGAGTTTTGCTGATCTGTACCATACCTTTGGAGTTACAAGCCATATGGCCATATTCAAAAACCATTTACCAGCACGCCAAGTTCAGTCCTTCTTTTTCCTAATGGTAGACAACAACAAATGACACCATCCAACCAGCAAAATGCCAATCTGTCCCAACCCAAATATTTTGGGTTGTTTTTGTGAGCCTCTAGATATATGTTTATGATCTTGTAACTTTTTGTATTTGTGGTTAACTTAGCATAGCAGAAAACATTCAATGACTGTGTCCCTAACCTTGTGAGAGAACGCGAAGGAATCTTAATTATGCTTAAAATAAAAGCACGTGAACTTTGGGTTTCACCTAAAAAATGCCTCTCTGGGGAGTACAGTATATAATATAATATTGAGGTTCGAGAACTCAAACAGCTTTTGATTCCTCTTTGAAATCCACTCCTCTCCATACTGTTTATGTAAACAATCGGCCTGTTGTTTCTTCATGAATTAGCCTTGCAGGCATTATTGATAGCACCCAGTGATGCATCCTGGGTTTGTTTTCTATAAAGGGAAACTTCCCCAGTCAGTGAGCTCCTCTGGTCCAGAGCAGCTGTCCAATCTAACACAGCCAACTGTGATGGCTGAGCGTCATTCACTTATTAGTGCTTAGTGCTACTCTCCTGCATTAGCTGCTTTGCGTTACAATGGCTGCGTTATTCACTGTCCTGTAACTCAGAGAAAAGGTTCTTATTTTAAGAGCTTATAGCTTTGACTCTGACTTCCAATTAGGGGTATCTGGCTTCTATAAAGACATTGTATAAGATTACCAGTAAATCAGCCTGTGGTTTTTTCTAGGAAAACTAATGAAGTCCTAAAACTACACTCAGTTATGAGCAAAACTGGCAGGTTAGACAGAAGGCCTAGAAAGGGAAAGGAATGAAATATAATACAGGCTGCAATGATCGTCCATATAACAGTGCACTGACAAGAAGGAATGATAACATGATAACTCACAGAGGCATCTTAAAGCCTCTTTAGGTACATGACCCATAGTTTGTAAGAAAGCAATCTTTTTTCATTCATCTGGCCCATATTAAAAAAAAAACGCAGAGAAATGAAACTCTTATTTTTACACTCTTGCACATATGGTTTAAAATCCATGCAATTTTTTACTGTCTAAAATTCTTTTAAAGCAATCTAAGACAGAAAGAATTATTAAATCACTTTTCCATTTCATATAATGAAAAACTGCTCCACCAGTGTTGGTCTACGTGCAATCAATTTTAGAAGTTGTGGGGTTCCAATTGGTCGTGCATGCAATCAATCAGGTGCTGGCATCAGATTCATATTAGAGAGCTCAGCTGCAGCTCAGATTGAAAAGAGTTCGCAAACACAAAACAAGAATGAAACTAGAAGACTGTATATATTTAGTCTAGCACCCAAGGCCTTGTACTGATTTCAGATCAAAGTATTAAAAGGAGCCAAAAGCAACAATTACATACCTCCTTGATCACTGTGTCATTTCTGTTTATTAAGTTTAGAAGTGAGCTGTAGGTTGAAATCAATTTTGGAATGCAATATGAAGTGTAGATGTGTGGAAATGTTGAATTGATATTGAATAAAGTTACACGTAATTCTTTTCACATAAAAATCTGAGCCAGTCTTAATAAAGATAGGGAGGATAAATCAGTAAGCCCTAGCTGTAGGTTTGCCTTCAGTAATTTGCATGTGCATGTCAAATTAGATGCATGAAATTGTCTTCTGAGAAATGCATGACCTTAAAATACTTTTCAGAAAGGAAAATGAACAAAATGTAGAATCTTTTGAAAGACTGCGGTTACTTTAAAAGGACCCTGTTCATTGTATTTTGGCTGTGCTTGTAAAGACATACCGACTGGCCTGCTGGATGTCAAAACGAATGCAAATTGAATAAATAAATCTTCTTATATTTTTGGCAGACATATAAGTGTGAAAAGAACATTGACAATCTTCTTTTCAATAAAGAAGCTTTAGCATGGAATCATAAAAAACTATTGCTACAGTAAGTCTTTTAACAATGCATTATGATATCAGAAGCACTTAGGGAATGCCATTTGATTTATCTGAAGTACTGTCCTTGCTGTACAAGCTGTTTCTAGTCTAGTTAACTCAAAACAAGGATTTCTGACGTTTAGTCAGGTCTTCCTAATTCAGTTCTGGACCGAATCCTGAGAGAATTACTGTCCATACATACACTATGAAAATGTAAGAATAGAGAAAATTTGAATCACTAATTATTCTGCAAGAAATAAAAATAAAATTGAGCAGTGTCAAATGTTTTTTCTGAAGATGCAAAGTGTTTTTTTTTCACATCATGCATTCTGCTAAATTTTATTTCTTTATCTTTGAACAGCATTAATTTCACTTTTAATGTGACATTATTGTGAAATTAAAAATATAGGTATGTTTCAGAACTTTTGGAAGCACAAACTTTCATTTAAAAACAATTAGCACAGCTTCATGGATTTACATTTCACCTCATTTCTAATGTATCTTTATCACAGATGGGCTGATTTGTAACAGTGAAATGACTTTGAAGTTCTGTTACAGTTTATATGCTGTCTGTGAATAAATATCTGCATTAGGTTTAATCTCTGATGTGGTACATTATGCTTTAAAGTGTGAAAAAAAATGCAATGAAGAAATCATTCCTGCACGCACAGTAGATTTCAATCACAGATATTGGATATTCTCCCAAAGATGACATTTGGCTTTTCAATCCTGAAACCAGCATTAGAGCTGAGCCAGAAAGTAGTGGAAATATCTTCCAGTACTACTTGCACCTGAAATGTTTGTTAGAGGAACCAGTGAGGAATGACCCTGTCCTGTGTGGCTTAAAAAAATCACCATTATTCTGGAATACAGCATATTTTTTTTAGTCAAAGGAATATATTACAGTACAACTGGGAAACATCATAAGTAAGATGCTGTTCTCAGGACTGACAGAAAATGATTTTTGGTCAGAACACTGAACTGTAAAACTGAGCTTTTCTTGAAACTCTATAATTCATAACTCACATTTGCTATAGGTTTGGCTGGGGGGACACATGGTTTTAAAATGCTGTGCTTGAATCACATCCTATTAATAGCATAATAAGGACAGGGAACAGAACAACAGCTCAGGAGCAGGATGTTGTACGCTCATTCAGTGTCACGAGGATGTGTGCTTGATGCATCACCACCAAGCAAAAACCTTTCTTCCAGCAACGGTTTTCTCCCTCGGCAATTCATTTCACCTGAAAAATTATTAATTAGTTAAACTAGTGCAGCCACCATTTTCCTGCTATTCCCTTTTTCTGTACCAAACAGGGAAAGAAGAGGGAGCAGCAGAGCATTGAGATGTACAAATTAAGCTCAAGCTCCCTGCTTGTTCTGTTTGAGCACTAATACTGAGCACTGCGCTTAAGCGCTGTCATCTGAGGTTTTACTGATTCATGTTGGTTAAGTAGTTTAATTGGGGAGTGAGTCCCCTTTGGGTTCTTGTTTGTTTGTTTGCTTTGCATCAGTCCTTTCTTGCGATGCCTCTGTTCTCGTCTGTCTGGATGCTTCCGCTGTCACTCACAGGAATATGGCTCGTGTTGTGAGCTTAGGTTGGCCGTTCTCACCTGAAAATAGATTTTATCATCTTCTGCAATCCGTCTTCTGCTTCATTAGTGTCTTTAACTTACTTTAAGAGCAAGACGAACGGGCTGGCTGACTGACTGTCAGGGTCTAAAACGTTTGAGGGGAAAAAAAAGAAAACCCTTCACATGTACAACTGCTGAGCCAGTTCGCTTACCTTACCTGTAATTTGTGAGGAAACAGTGATGAGGAATGTGAAATCTTGTCTTCGTCATGACAATTTAATGCCTTGTACAGCTGTCAGTGATGTCTTGTGAGTGTTTGCACTTCTCTCAGTAGAAGTGACACTTTGCATTTAGTATTCCTACTGCAGCTCAACTTTAAGACAGAAGAGCTCATCATTCACCCTTTATCTGGACAGACCTGGGTGTCATGGCTGGATAATGGCCTTCCTGGTGCCATGTTAATCACTGGGTTTCTCTGCTGTACTACAAGGTCAAGATCTTTGTAGTTCATCATGCCATCAGCATTAGTACCAATGTAGATAGTGACAATTTGCAGTGGCTACAAGAAATTACAGAGACTGGTCTGCAAATGAAAGAATTATGCGCAGTTCAAAAGTGTAGTCTGAAAGCCTTCAGAGGACCTGGGTGGAGATTGATAGGTGGCAGTGATGTGAAATTACACGGGATTCTTATCAGCATCTTCACATTAGAACATGTGCAAATACCAGCTTTGCTTTGCACAGAACGGAAACCGCTTGCTGTTTCCGCCAGGCGAAAAATGAGGCATCCTTCGGAAATTCTTTCTCATAAATCAGCTGTTAAAGATACGCTGTCAGGAGGCTGCTGTATCTGCCTTCTGCCCATTGCTCGAATTGATTGTAAGTACTCTTTTCCTTTGAGAATAAACAATCATTTCCGTGTTTAGAGTATATGTATTTAAGTAAAAGACAGTACATACTACTGATGATGATAATCATCATCATCATCATCACCATCACCCATATATGCTGTCCACCCATTCCAGGTATGCCAAACTCTAAGAGGTAAGAGCTGAGTTCGAAAGTGATTAACTCTCCATATTAGTTCTCTAAATTCACTATATGCAGGAGGCAACAACAAATTGCAGGAGCCTGAAAGAAACCACTCCGCCATCACGCTTCTTGCAAGCAACTGGAGGGAATCTTTGGATTAACTGGCTACTAATCACCCAGCGGGCTGGATGGACAGCAGCCTCCTCTCGTTTGTATCCTTTCTTCTGCTCTTGTAGGAATTGCTGCTGACCCTCAGCCACAGGCCCTGCTGGTCCAGTGAAAACGCCTGGTCGCAGTGGAATCAATGTGCTGCACCAAATGACCTCCTTCACAGCATAAAGCCGTCAAAGGAGATACAGTACAGTCCTCCTCATCACTTGAAAAGTTATCAACTTTAGGCCACAGCTTCATGGCGCATTTCCTTCTTTTTGTTCTAAGTTTGGAGGGTTTTATGCTTGAAGAATTGACATGCAAAATCCCCCATTGGCCTAATTATATCTATATCTATTTTCAGCTAACCTTCTCCTTGAGTGAAAACGTGTTGCTTTTGCAGAGAGTCATTCCAAACAGTATTAATTATGCCTCTTTTAGGCAGGTAAAAATAAATATTTTCTTACTGCGCTGGCTTGTCCATAACTGTAGGCTTCATTTACAGCCTGGGTATTGGACAAAAAGCATGCTTACCTGCTTTAGCATAAATAATGCAAGTGCAGATAGACTAAATAGCTCAGAAGCATTTTAAATGACTTCTCTAGTTCACATGCACATAAAATGTTTTTTAAAGTAAATACTTTACATTCATATTTAAATATAATTCTATAATATATTTCCCCTGGACAGTTCAGTCTTATAAAACAACAGAATGTAAATTCAAAACTTTAACATGAATTTGATGTTACTTTACAGGCTAAAAAACTAAGGCTAAATTAATTTAATTTGCATAGTCTTGAGCAATGACCACTCAAGGGGATCTGATTCAGGTGTTCGAAATCCTAAAAGATGTCGACAAAGAAAAGCCAGTGGGCTCCTTCAGAATTAGCAACGAAACATGAATCAGCTGGGAAACAAGTGGAAACAGAATTTGGAACATATAACACAGGAGGCCCTCTTTACACAAAGGGTTGTGGGAGCTTGGAACAAAACAACCACATCTATCAAAGCACATACACCGGCTTCTTTCAGGAAACAGCTGAACGAGATCCTCAGATCACGTAGTGTAGCTACCAGAAACCAGCACACCAAAAAGCTGGTCTCTTCTGGTCTGTGACCTTTCTTCTGTTACTACAGTGTGTAATGTCATTTGCTATGTTAACCTACAAAAGCAAAAAAAAAGTTGAAGTCAGACTTCAGAAAAATAAAGGAAGACAGAAAAAATAAAAAAGGATCAGTCCTAAAGGTACAAAAAAACAAGATAATGATTAATACTGGGTGTGTCTTTGTGCGACCTGCAGTTCAGCAAATGGCCTAGAGCAGGCATATCTGGACTTTGTTACAGGTACCTAATTAGACCTGTGACTATGTTAGAATCTTTGCCACAGGGCTTAATACACAAGCCCTAGATGGTATCTTACTGTAATACAAGGGTGACTGTCAAATCAGCAGAATTAATTTAGTGTTTTAAATTCTGATGAACTGAATTTCAGTCACAGAATTCTTTCGGTCTAGACTTCCAGACTACATTCTGACAGTAGACGCAAAAGTCTCAGACAATTTTAGGAGTCACAGTATTAACCAAGTACCTTTTTCCATTAACAAAAAAACAAATTAGGGACATTGCTCTGTGTTGCAGCAGCACAAAACAAACGTTTGAGTGTAAAGACAAAAATTAAATGTAAGGTGTTTTTGTCTCTGACAGATAGGAAAGTATAAAAATACAGTATGAAAAGGCTCATTCCTAGTCTTCCAAGACAGTAGCTCTTTTTTTCCCAAAGCTGTCTGCCATCAATCTCATAATGATACTTCTACCCTGCTGTCTCTGGATACTGATTCCAGAGATCAAAGCCATTTTAGGACACCATGCACATCTGTTCTTCATTATTTTCATACACAAATATCATATGAAGTGGGAACATATCAGTAGCTGCTTTCTTAGAGGTATGATCATTTGGATTCACTTTAAAAGAACATTGAATGTGACTTTTCATTTCATATGTGCTAATGTGTATTAGCTTATTTGAAAAGTTCAGTGTTCTGAGAAGGACTAAGGACTATTGCTGTGAAAATTGCTCACAGTCCGCATGGAAAATATTGAAAAAGGCAAGTCACGACATTCTTTCTTCCTCTCTTTTCTAGTTGTAGTAGATCTTTTGCTGGTATTTGCCATTGAGAAAGCCCAAAAATAAATAAAACAAATGTCATGACACCACTTGCTATCATCTAATTATTATTGTTGTGCATATATTATTTTTGATATACAGTATGCAGTCTTTTTACATAGAGAAATGGTAAAGATCACAAAACATTCCTTAGGTCTCTTCTTCCATCCCTAGAGATGGGTGTAAACTCAGGTGAGTTTTATTATTTCCGATCAGTGTGCTAACAACTAATGTCATGAGCATGGGAGATCTCCCACAAATGTTGCAAAATCCCTGATTCCTAGTAAACAAAATGACTAATCATAATGGGCATAAATACAGAAATCATTGATTGAAAAAAAACTTTTTTTTGAAATACAGTAATTACATTCAACTATTTACATGAGTACATATTTACAGTACATACAGCAGTGCATATTTACATAAATATAAGTCTCATTCTCAGTATGCAAAGTCAATATTTAAAAAATCAAACGGTAAATCTATAAATAATAACCTGAAGTTTGAAACTTTCAGCCAAATGTGTGTACCCAATGCCTACACCCTATTTTTAAATTTTTTTAAAAACTATCTTTATTATATTGGTTTTAATTTTTATGTAAAGCGGTATGAATGCGATGTGAAATTTAACAGAACAATGAATATTATTAATAGAAAGATAAACCCATGTGTGTGGGCTATTGCATCACATTATAATCTCAAGTCTCTTCAAACAGGCATTAAGATACAAAGCAGTTACATCCAAAGAATCACAGGTAATGATTTTAACTTATGAGATCACAATTTTTTCTTGCAGGTTTTCCTTTCAAAGCTAAAAAAAACAGGTTGTGGGGGGTGTACATCTTTTAAGAGAATTAAAAAGATGGGTTCGAACTACTGCTCTGAGATAATTTAGCTGCATTAAGTAGCAATGTGGATGAAAATCACAAGACACTAACAGATGTGTAATATTGTGAAGGACTGAGCACAAACTT
This sequence comes from Lepisosteus platostomus, assembly GCF_059453375.1. Lineage (NCBI taxonomy): Eukaryota > Metazoa > Chordata > Actinopteri > Semionotiformes > Lepisosteidae > Lepisosteus > Lepisosteus platostomus. The sequence goes on from NC_142624.1 coordinate 35,731,229, forward strand.
ATGAACAGACTTTGAATGATAAAATTAACACCGACAAGCTTGGAAATGTCATAAAGCACAGTAGAGGTCATACCTCTTTAATCTTAACTCAGGTTGTGTTGTCACATCTACACCCAGGCAAAGCATCATGTGAGTAGTGCCCTTGTGTTCAGCCAAAATACTGAGTAAGCTAGCAATGATTTAACAAATAATGCTATCATTGAACAGATGGTGATAGTTGAGGACACATACTGTATGTACTGTATGAGGAAATCCATTGAGGTGACAAAGGAAATCACTATCAAAGACCACATACTTTACCCAGATGCAAACTAATGTTAATTCAGTTTTAATTTCCTCCATTACTAGCTTCATATCTGCAATTTTAATCCATGTGCTAAAGCAGAAGAGATATTCAAACAAACCACCACAGGTTAGATAAAACTAAGCAGTGAGAGGGGTTCTGGGATGAAAACACTGCATCTGCAAAGTCTGAGTATATCCGTCTGAAGCTGTGGATGTCACACTTCAAAATGTATTTGTTTCAGTAAATAATTTTCAATCGTTTTTTTGCCATGCTGTTAGATGAATGATGCTCGTTTAATATCAGTCCTACTACTCTGTGATTCTCACACTTTTTTGGGGGGGTTTGTCAGTCCAACTGCATTTTTAGCTCCTAAGAGTTAATCTTGACATATGGTAAGAAGAATCTACTGCTTTACGGATGGCCAAAAATAAAGTTACAGACCAGCCCCTCGGAAAAAAAAAGGATCAGCTGGAGGACAAATGTGAAATTCTTCTAGGAAGAAGTACAGTGTAGAATTTACAAGCTAGTTTTGACACATAATTCTTCCCTGTAAATGTTTTAATCTGTAAGCCAGATCTTGACCATCCTAAATGATAAGCCCTGAGCAATCTTGAAGCACTGCAGTAAAGATGTTCTAAAAAGAGCTCAAAGCTTAGGTACTGGGACCCAAAGGAAAGTTCCTCTCTTTCTTTCTTGGAAACTTTTGCTCAGCTTTATTGCCTGTACATACCCTGACTCACCCCATGGCTTGTCAGATCTGCACTGTTTATCATTCTCCTGTTACTCAAAGAAACGTGTAGCCGTGGAGCAGAAAACCTCTCCAAGCCCCACTTCAGCATCGTGCTAAGTTTGCAAAACACGACGTGCAAAAAAAAAAATGACACCATAATCACTCTTTTCTTTTTTGTTTTCAGCTCATCACTTGCCTATTTGAATAATGAATTATAATCACATTATCTCTACAGTCTCCTGCTCCTGAGTCTCACTTTTGGTTGAACGTAAAGCTATTATCCAGTTGTCAGCTCAGAAGAGCCATTCAGCAGAACAACCAATGATGCTGACATGCAGACACACTGGTATGTAATATTATCTACAGCAATTTCAAGCTGTGTAAGGGAAAATTACCTGGCAGGGGAAGATTGCGGTTCTGAATGAGCCTGAAATATATACTATATATTAAAAAAGGAAACGAAGCAAAAAATATTATATATGAATATGTAAACCCATAAAACAGAATTTTGTTAAGACAAACATTGTCAATGAAAGTAAATATATTCTTCTATTCTCTTTTTTTGTTAATAACTGGTAGGAAACCTGATTTGCCGAGCTTTGTGTCAGGAGTGAAGTCGTTGTCTCTATTTTTATGGGAGCTTAAGACTGATCAGTCTGCAGCACCAGGTCTCTAGATTTCAATCACTTATGCGAAGACTCCAAACTTAAATTGTACAGCTGATTGTGTTCTCACAGGGGGTTTCAGTTTCACTTTAGATCAAGCAGGGGTGGCTTTTACTCCTGATGTAAAAATTGTGAAACTGGATGGTATCCTCTGCACTCTGCTTGACAGAACTTACTGCGCACAGCAGTGGAGGGCAGTGATATGTTTTTCTATTGTCATGTCTGAGTGGTAGTGAGCTTCACATATTTCTCAAGCTGATAGAAAATCCCACTACATACTTTTTCAAGCATTCAGTTGCAAGAGGCAGTGACAGGAGAGAACGTATCTTCTCACCAACGAAAATATGGTCCATCACCCTACACACGAGTCAGGCCATGACATCACATTTCCTTTATCTTCACAGTGCAGAGGCTATGGCATATGATTCATTTTGCACTTCTGTGTATTTTGAAATGCAACAGAGTTTGTATTGTTGAACGGGGGATATTAGGTCACAAATAGGACATTAGAAGAATAAAGTGATGCTCTCCTTACGGGACCAGGCATTTGGCTTATTAATTTTCTTCCTCAGGGGAGTCTGTAGCTCCACACAAACCACCATCTGTATGGAGTGGGTGGTCAGTGAAATTATCTCTGTCTTTTGAGAAGGTTCATCTTGTGAGGAAATCCCAAATCAGTCTGAAAGTCAAACCCGTCTCTTTGTTCCACACCCTCTTTGCATTTTAGGATTAAGCCGGTCTTGAAATTCATTCGGTTTCAACAATTCCTCAATGTTCTGCGCCAATGAAATTTATGCTGGCAAATTCAGAATTAATCAGTAAATAGTCTAATTCTTACTGACCTTTTTTCAAGAGCTATTCAGGCCCTCAGAAGGTTAATTTTTCAACAGCGCCCCAGTGAGTTTCATTACAAAGCATTCACTGGCTGTCCATAATTACATAATGCAAATGACATTTGCTTTTTTTTGTTTGAGCTTATTCCTTCAGATGTTCCCTTCTTTTATCACTCTCCCCACACATCTGTGCCCCCGCAGTCGAGCGGCAAGCCCCGCCCCACTCAGTCCCATGGTTCCTTTCCTGTCTGCTCTGACTGTCACGCAGACATGGGTAGTAGACTGAACTCGCATTGCTATGACATATCCCTGTGACATAGGTTATGTTTGCCAGCTGGTAGGAACAGGTGTACAGTGCATTTACCATCAAATGGCAACATGCATTTGGCTTTGTACCAAAGTGTAAGAATGGAAAACCTGTTCTTTTCGACTTGTCCTCCACTAGTGATTGGCTTGCAGCAGAAAGAGCATTCAGTGGTACGTGCCTGTGTACTTCGCTACAATGCCTCCCTAAGTTCCCAAGTGGCTACTTGTCTTTTTATGGTTGCACTGCTATGCACGGCATAGCAAAGTCACTCCTTGAACACAGCTTCTTGCTAAGGATATTCAGGCTCAATGCGGGTGTAAATGAGTACATAGAGAGAGAGAGGCAGAGAGGCTGGACATGGTGATTGCTGTTCTCTGGGTTTGGAGCCCTCCTTGCGTTTAAGTATATTTAAATGCAGTTCAGATTTTGACAAGTTTATTTGAGCTCTCATGAATAAAAAGAGACTTCCATTTGCTCTCCATTTGTCTGTGTTTTATGATGAACAGCTCTATTGTACTAGTTTAACTATAGGACACCTTAGGCTAATGTTAATGCAAGAATGTTGATGAACGGTAGTATTGGTCTGTTAACCCATGGCCAAAAATGTTGTAACATTATAAAGGAAGTTGCAGACAAAATAGCCCTTTAATTTTGATAAAATCAGAAAAGAAGGTATAAACATAAAGGTGTTCACGTGGAGTGATTCTATTGTGTTTATTTGTTGTAGACAAAGTCAAATGTAAATTTAAAAAAAAAACCTGAAAAGCAACATATAGTCCCTTCAAATGTAAAAATGAAAATTGTAAGTTTGTGACAACTTAGTTAGATACAGTATATGACATAAGCATGTTAACAACTTCAATAAGTATTGGAGAATCACTAAAAATAACATTACATCTCTCTGTCTATTTATCTATCTGTATGTCTTCACATACTGTACAACACATTCATAAAGAAAACGATAACAGCATGTCAGTATGAAACCTTGATACTGCTGCTTCAATGAACACATTGTCCTCACTGTGTTCCCTCCCAATCGCTCTGTGTTTCTTCTGTTTCTCTATATCATCAAGGGCTATTTTAAAGAGCTTTCATGATAAAATTCTCTCAGGTCTTGAAATGACAGATGTAATATTACCTTTAATAAGTGCCTACTCATGCATGCAAATTGAATTAAATAGGGGGAGTAGAAATTTTTCCCGTAATTAAGATAAAAATTCATGTCAGCCAAAAAAAAAAACTTGTTCGTATTAGTGACCTGCTGACGTTTTTTCCTTCCTTCTCGATATAAATAATTTCTGTCTTCCTGCCGATTACTAAAATAAAAACCTCACATCCAGCACCAGCAGAAACAAAAGATGAATATAAAAATGTTTGTGTGTGGGGAATTTTTGAGGGCTGTCCAACACTGTCTGCAGTTTCTATTGTCTACACTATTAATTTTCATTGTTTAAAATAATTTGTTTTACTGAGAAACACAGACATGCATACAGTCAAATAGGAAGGCAGGCAGAAAGACCCACAAATTAATTAATCAACTACTAACCTTCTAAGAACCAGATGAGCTCTAATGGCCTCAATAGCATCCTTACATAATGTCTTTTCTTAGACTGAGATAAATCAATGGATTAATGGACTTCATGTCATTTGTTTGGTAGATGCTGTGCTGTCAGTGTTCTCTTCTCACCTGTAAAATTAATAAGGACATTCTTGATGTTATTTTAATCTCCTTTGGTTCACATCTTTCCTGAAATGGCCATGCAAAAGTTTCGCCTTGAAAAAGAAGGGTGTACATGATTTTTAATGTCCAATCTTTAAAGCGCTTGAGGGATTCTTTCACTCATTGTGATGCTAGAAGGAACAGATCCACTGATGGAAAAAAAGAACAGAGGCAGCTGAATTCACTGAACACCGAAAAATGATGCACTCTGCCAAGCATAATGTTTCCACATAAGAGACTGAATAATATTGGTATTTTTTGCAGGCACAGGTTACATTTTTATGAAATGCCAAACCAACAACTTGCAGAGAAGCTCAGCTTTTTAATGTACCACAGCCCATCTGCAAAAGCATGAAGTCATTGACAAAGGAGTGAGGTTGCTGTGCTTTATGCTTCTGCAGTACAGTGTTCCCTCACCTGCAGCTGATATGAGATCACCAGCAGTGGGAGGTGAAAAAGTCTTGTGGATTCCCTTCCTCTGCAATCTGTTTAAAGCTGATGATGTCACTGATGTCACTTTTTAAGCCCCTGAAAACAAAGTTCTAGATCAAAACAGAATGATCAGATTCATAGTTTCTCTCCCTTCATATCATGGGAATGTGCATTTCAGAAAATAATGGCATTTTAATATTTTACATAGCATGAGTAGATGGGAAACTCAGATTCTGATGGTCTTAATACACCCTGGCTTCTGGGACTTTATAAAACTATACATGTTTTCTAAACTCCCAGAAGCCTGATAATCAAAGGCAGGAAGTAACATTTCTGACCTCAAAGAGGAAGCAAGGAAACACAAACTTATTCAAGAACTATTATTTAAAGTTCATAAAAATCTAAAGATGTATTACACATATTTTACATTTTAACTGGTATCCCATAGGACCATACTGAAAATCTTTCAGAAGCTACAAAATCATTTTCTTCTGTTCAAATTGTTAAATTAATTGCTCATGTTTGGCTTTCTTACCAAGATGGTCATATTTTTCTGGGTTTGGATTTTGCTCTTGTCTCTGTAGAAAATGTGTTCTTAGGAAATATCCCCAGGATGTGAAAGTGACTATTTAAAAAGCAAACACCCTATAGCTATTTTTCATCAGTTGCATACACAACTGAGCTTGGGTATTACAAACCTTAGAACTTTGCTTCATATCCTGGTATTTAATATCACACAAACCGAATGCGAGTGATGCATTGCTACTGTATATAAACCCCACGCCACTTTACACCCAGATTCTGTACAGCCTGTCTGAAAAACTCTTGCCGGGCTTGCAGCTACAGTATGTAATAAGGCAAAAAAAATGGCTATGAATTGTAATACAGATGGCGAGTATACCCAGGCTATCTATGGTCGTTCATTTGTCAATAATGATTTTAGAACATGATCACTAATAGGGCATTATCAGTTGCCCTGGCTTCCTTGACAAGTGATTTATGCCCACTGTGATGACATCAGTTCCAAGTGGGCTGATAAAAGAACACTTATATTGGAGCAAACAGGATGATGAATGGGCTACAATTCTACTAACTCATCTCATTACTGACTCTACTGCTCGCCATTTAGCTAATGTTGCGAGTCATTGTGCGCTCAGGGAGTATGTTGCAGGTTGGAATTAATGACATACAAAATATATGATATGGAGGTTGACCCTGCATAATGTGAGTATATAGGATTCACCCTAGTTGTCAGTTGAAACTATTGTTATCCAAATACTATTGCTTGTAAACAGGCTGGTGAAAAGAGATATTTATAACTGGTATATATTAGGTTTATGATTTATTTTGGTACCTGGGATAAGTGTAGCATTTAGAATAGGATTGAAGAAGAGCAACACTTTTGCATGTGTTTTTTTTGGGGGGGACATCATGGTATTTGCCTTTCTAAGGTTTGGAAAAATCAGGACCAGAAAAGAGAGCAAAACAGGGACAGAATGAGACGACAACACAGTGTTGTTTTTTTTAAAGCAAATGCAGAAATGAAACCTAAAGACAGAAATGCTGAAGCAAAATGTGCTTCTGATTATTGAAATCCCAAACTGGAGTGAAGAATGTCAATTAGGCAGGGAGGAGGCTCTTAGAAACCAAGCTTCCTCTGTTTCACACCCCAGAGGGGCTGGCACTTCACAGCAGAGTGCTGAAAACATGCAAGCACATTTCTTCAAATAAAGAGTTCTTATTTATTAAACAAAAAAAACCCATCTAGAAGCATTTATGGTGCAACAATGTCTAGTTTATTACAAAATACAATTATTTCCATCTGTATCCAGCGTTGTCCTTTGTCCAAAGTGGTCATGTAAAGTACAACATTTATACTTCAAGTGTTTAACGCCATTATTCCAAGCAACATTCAAATCCTTCTTACTGGATAATTCTAGCCCTGTAAATCATAATATCAGAAATTCCAGCATGAGGTTTCACCTAAAGTGCTTGTCTCTGATTTTTCAGTGATTTAATGTTCATTAAAATGGGATTTTAGCACATTACAAGGAAAGTAGTCCCTTGAGACCATATTTGTTCTTCAGCCCTCTGCCTATAATTCTGTCAGACACTCCTGTTAGGCACTGCAAGAGGGGAGGGACTGGTAGAGGCAGTTTTATTACTTTGACCAGCTGCACTCCTTTTCTCTATAAAAGGTAATTACATCCAGTAGTAACAAGCTAATTGATTGCTAATTAGATCAATCAGCACTCTAACCACTGTCACCACATGACAGATTGGCTCGTCACGTGACCGCAGAGCCGCTAATGAGAAGTGGACACAGCCAAAGTGTGAGTGACACTCCAAATAAAATGTGATCAGGGTTCTCCTAGGTGGTCATGGAAGGGGCAAGTAAACATGATTGATTCAATGGCGATTGTTGGAGAGGAAATGAGAATTGAATGGGGGCTCGCTGTCTGTCGCGGCACCCCCACCACATGATTCACTCAGGACTTTCTCATGCAAATGAGTCAGACTGCGCCCCTCGCAAGCAGAGGAGCAGAAGGGACAGCGGCGAGGAGGAGCCCAGGAACGACAGCTTGAGCCAGAGCAGAAGGGGAATAAATGCAAACAGCGAAGACAGAAAATAGGCCGTCCTCTACCCGCGTAGAGGCCACAGCTTGAGAAACACTGCAGAGCTTTCTGGTTTCTTTTAAGATACTAGCCTAAAAAAAGGAAACATGAATATAGCATTTCAATATTCATCCAATGTTTTATTTCCTCAATACAAGCTGTAATATAAATACTAATGCCTTTAATGGGACAAGTATAATGTGGAACACAGGCTAAATGTAATAGCATCCGAGAGAATTTAGATTTTATGCGCAATCCCATGAACCCGAAAGGAGAGAGGGCAGTTAATGTGAAAAGAACCGAGACAGTCCCTCAGACCTGCCTTTTTTTTAAAGGGATGAAGGTCCATTTACACGGAGGAGATGGCCTGAGTGAGTGTAGGAGAAGGAGATCTTTTTTTTTTTTTTTTAAATGACTTCATAAGCAGCTCATCTCTATAAAAAGATTCTGGAAACAGGCCTCTGTCATAATTACACAGCTGAAGAAATTATGGAACATTATATCTTATATCTCAATGAGGTCTGGGAACTGCTGACAAGTGGGGGCCAAGCGGTTCAGTTTGTATGGCAAATTCCTCCGATCTGGATATGTGCTCAGCATCTGAGAACAGAGTGCCGAGACACACGCGCGGTGTAAATAAAAAACGTGCATTGTGGAATTATAGCTGGAGAGGACGCCTGGGAGATCAAGTATCAAAGTGTCACTGTATGAAGAAGCTGCCCAGGGTAGCATTTCTGTGCAAGGGGAGCACAGAATGAAACAAGTACTACAGCCTGGAAAATACAGCTAATAAGATCTGCTCTATATTAATAGTACAGTATATAAGAAATAGCACCTTGTTTACACGTCAGTGCTTTGTACTACGAAAGCCTGATTTTGAACGGTGGGCCTTTGGACGTCACAAACTCCCATCACTTCAGTGATCGGTGCTTGTTCGTTTGTTTTGTTGGTCAGAAATAATTTCCAGTCCAATGGTTCCAGTACAACGTACAAAGTGGTACAAAGACAGGAAGTAAATGGTGATCCTGTTATTATACTGTATTTAGCCTAAACGAAATAAGGCGTTAGCGAAAGCCTAATAGAAAAAACACACACACACACACCAAAAAAATGTCAGGGTCTTTCTGCGGGATGCTGTAGAGGGGACAAGTGGAAGGTGTTTAGTTCTACTGATTATGCGGAAATGTTGGAGTCATGAGACCGTCGCCACGGCAACCCTGCATTGTTTGTAAGCAGTCACAGCCCCCTGGTGAATGTGAAGAGCCTCATCATTTTCTTGTCTTTGAAAGTCAATATTCCATTAATCAACAAATAGATGTTGACATTTTATATGATGGTTACATTCAAAGCACACACTCCCCCTCCACATAATAATAATAATAAAAAAAACTTCTGTAGTTCTGAGATCATTTTTTTCTGGCTCTTCTGGGTAATTGTGCCCCTCACTGAAACCGATGTGACTTACCTATTTATTTTGTTCATACACTCACTGGCACGGTTGACTTCCTTTTTAAAAATCAAGACGCGCGAAGCCACGTAAAAAGATACCCTTTACAGACATTCCCCGCGTGCTGCAGTCACTTCATTATTTTCGTATCTCATAATATCCCGTTTTCAGCGACTGATGCGTCCAGCCACATAAAAAGACATCTGTGAAATAAAACCTTCCAGTCCGAGGACAGAACTGAATTAGAACTGACGTCGGCACGGCATGTTTCGAGCGCTTTACGCCGGTGATTTCATTCAGCGCCAGCACTGGTTTGATCATGTTTTACGGTTCTGCAGGACCCAAAGGCCTCTGAAGTCGCAGGCCTTGTGGACAAAACTCAAAGGTATTAAGTTACAGCCTGCTGGCATGCAGCATGCCACTTCTATGCATGCACTGGGTGCACAGTGGGTGGCACACATTTGGCGTTTGTTTTAGATTTATGACCCCGGGGTTAAAGATTTATTAGAGTGAACTGGTTAATGCACATCTAAAATAGAGGTCTGAACCCCCACCTGCCTTGAGCCTAAGTTAGGATAGCAGCTTGCCCAGATTCATTCCTAACAGGTTTAAATGCTGAAAGCCCTGCTTGCAGTGTAAATCCAGGGCCCATTTGCACCTATTTCAAACAGCTTTATTGTCTTGCTGCAGTGGTATTTATTTTTCATTGATCCTGGTGTTTGTCTGAACTGCACGCAGCCCGTTCCTCTCTCTTCTTACGGTACCATTATTTTGGCCGTTATCAGTCGTTTGGGGTTTTTTTTTTTCAGTAGCGGTGGTAGCAGAAGTAGCAGTAGGGAGGGGGAAAAAAAGAAGCTGATTTGTTTAATTAAAAAAAATGTTTCCATGCCCCCCTCCGCAACCACCCCCCCCCCATTCTAAATCTCATGCTTTATTTCAGCGGCACAGCTGTCGCTGCAGAAAAAAAAACGCACAGCTTCTTGGTAATGCTGTTTGCTGGCCTCCAGAGTTTTGGATATGCAGCCAAACATATTAGAAAAGGAAGAACCGGCCGATGTTCTCCTGTGTCCTGCAGGAGTCGACAAGAGTGATTTAAAATCGTTACAACCATGCACTGTAATTATTAGTTGTTTTGCAAAGACAGTTGGTGGAACATTGGTGTCTAGACATTTCATCTTGCATGAAAGAAACCAACCACAACCCAAAACGCTTCTTCCTTTCCATTGTTTGTTTTCCTTCTATCTTTTTTTCTCACTGTCTGACGGCCATTGTTGCTGAACAAAGCGCTGTCACTGCAGCTTCCTAAACTTGTAGAGGCATTGCAATACCCTCAAATCTGACCAGCGGGGGATGCCGGCTCAGACCAGTCATGCCAATAAGGAAAAGTTCAAATGCAAGGGAATATTTTGAACTTGCTATTTTTTTTTTCCAGTGGACACTGAAAGTTAACAAAACAAAGTAGAATAGAGGTGAAAAAATAATGCTTTGCTGACTGCTTTAGGATGCATTCAACTTGGTTTTAACTTTTTGACACTTGTGATATGATGTCTTAGGTGAATGGTGAATAACATCTAGAAGAATTGAACAATTTACTTTTCCAACAGGAATCAAGCTATGAACAGCAATTCCTAAAAATGATCCAGGATGTTTCTAAACTTCAACGTAGAAGTAGAACTAAAGGCTTTTTTATTCATCTGGGAAGTCATCACGCTTTCCCTCTAATCTTACTCAAAACCATCCAGTTCCTGGGTTGTTTTTCCGAATAAAAGAGCTCGCCTTATCACCAAGTGCTGACTACATCTTTACACCACAGAGAAGGTGTTTGTACAATAATTTATTCTGAGGAGCTTAAGTCTTTCATTACAATAAAAGCCAAGACAATAAAATGCACACAATGAAAATGTTAATTTTTTTTATTATCGTATCCTTAATTATTTGTTGTGGCTGATAATTGCATTTTGTGTATCTGATATCAGTAATAACCTTCTGGCTGCGTTCACAGTATTTTGTGTCTGGGGGGCTTGTTGAGTCTTCTTCCCAGAATACTTTCTTTATTAAGACAAAGACCTCGAGAGTACATAACCTTTATGGTGCCGCCTCGTTTTCTTTTTCAAAGGAAGAATAAATATTATAGATTAATTAATCCAATCTGATTATAATTTAATCACTTTACCTCTGGGGTCATTTGGGACTTTTTCTGTATTATCCACTTTGTACACTCATATCGCTATCATTTTTTATTACACAACCGAAGTGTGGTATTAGTTTGAAGCATTTTTGTCTTGCAAATTACATCTGTAGGTGTACTACAAGTACAAAAAAAAATGGTCAGGTACAGACTTTGCCTCCTATTTATTTTAAAAAAAGAGATTTTCTTGGTGGTCAAATAAATAATGTTCCCATGAAGTGACTGGGTTCTTTATTAAGTAAAACAATGTTTGGATGGTCTCCATCCATCCTTTACTTTTATATGAGCAAACTGTTATCAGGAGGTAATAGCGACTCGCACATTTTGCAAACCTCCTAATTATTGTGGTCATTGCAGTGACTAAGTGATGAGAAAGCAATTATAGTGAGTCAGCAAATTAATTTTCAATAGATGCACCTAAATAATTAATTCATGAGATTAGATAGCAATCAAAGTTACTTAGCATTACACTGTACTGTATTAAAAAAAATCGTACAGTATGCTTAAATCTAAAAGTTTAATGGGTTTTCAACATTTTCTAAAGTGATTACATTATGTGCATTTGTTATTCTAATGCAGCAAGACAAGGATATCATGCTAAAAAGTAAGTACCCTTCTCAATTACAAAACCTTTGTATTCTGTAACTTTAAAGATTTAAAAATTAATATATAGCTACAAAACTTTTTTAAATGAAAGGTTTCCCAAAACTCATACTTTTTTTCAGCAGTTCAGTAAATATCATTTGAAATAAGCGCTTATTTTAGTACAGAGCAAATGGTAATTCGTAAAGCCAGAGAAAAAATGACTTTGACAGTATGTTATCAAACAGCCCTGGAGATACTGTGGGAAATGTGATATCATGCATCACACAGAGTTTAGCTGGATACAAAATATAAATAAATTAAAAATAGAAACACGGCTTTTCAGGCAAGAGAGGGTTGTTTTGATGACAACCATTCTGTGATGGATCTTATTGTACATCCTACTGTATAAATTAATTCTAAATAGAGGTCCAGCTGGAGCACAAATATCCTGTGCAGTTCTGGAAGTGACAGAGGTATGGTACTGACTGGCCGAGGATGGACTCTGTTCCTGAAACATCTCCATTTCAACAAGTGAATTACTGTACATCTGGAATGAAAATTTGTTTGTGTTACATAGGTTCCTGAGGACACACAGGATCGGGCTAGATCATTCCAATACCTTACAGCCAGAGTATATGCAGCATTTCATGGAAAAAAAAAAACATAGGTGGCTTGCAAAAGATTCAAATGCCTATATTTAAAAAAATATATATTAATTTTAAACATCTGCAGACCATTACTACGTACATTTATTTTCTGGGCGTCTTAAATAAATCCGAGGCCGCTGTATTAAATGAACTATTCCAAATGTAATCAAAAGTAATCTGGCGCTCCTTTTAATTAATCAAGGTCCCACAGTGTGTTGTGCATGCCTTGCTACTCATTTGAGAAGAGCATCAAGTATTCACAAACACAGGTTTTTATGGCAAAACATGTATTATAGCAGAAATATTTAAGGGTACTTAAATAAAGAATACATTTATCTATGTTTGGAAAATTGGCATCATTTGCTCCTTTTTTAAAGCTCCCTTTCATTTAAAGCGACTGCATGTCTATAGAAACACTTAAACACATATGCTGAAAATGTAAAAAGAATGGATGACTTTTAATCTTTTATTTTAATTACAGTTGTAAAAGAGCTTCATGAATTGCATTTTTTAGACTGAACATAATGTTGTAATTAAGACAATGTTGGAGAAGTGTCTTCTTCATTCTGTGGGCTCCTCCTTTTCATCTGAATTCTGGAAGTGCAACGTAAAGCTTAGTTTGGGCTATAAATAACCATTAAACACAAGAGTCAGAATATTACTTTATTTTTACTGTGTTGCAGGAAAAAAAGTATCATGAGTACATTGACACTGATCAACTAGCCTTTTTGCTCCTGCTGACAGGACATCCTGCCCTTTCACACACGTAGATTTCTCCTGAAACAAGCTCGGACTGCTCTTATTTGTAGCAGGGTTTACTTAGATAACGTTTGGAGAACAAAACAATCTTTTTTTCAAATTTGCCGCATGAAAGCTGTAAACTCTTGGAGGTTTTGCAGGAACCAGTTCGAACACAGATATAAATCTAAATTTATATGCATTTTGCAGTGCATATCAGAGCCCACACTGAAGAAAGATTATGAAGGGCACTGTTGAGCATCAAAGACAAGCCAGATGATTGAGCATATTTGACAGTGTGTTTATTTAAAATTTTACAGTGTTAAAACAATTTATTTTTTTCCTGTAAATGTGTCAGTGGTCCATCAGTTGTTGCATTTGGTTTCTACCCCATGTTGCTACATTGTTATTTACTAATCTTTCATGCTTGTATTTGGGAAGATACTAGATCTGGAGCTGGAGTCTGTTAAGGGGCTTGTTAACATGCAGTAGACACAGTACTTTGGATACCTTCTTTTCTCTGCTTCTTTCGGTGTTACATGCACTCTAGTGTATTCCAAGAGCGGGCTTTATTTTCAAGATTGCTTTCAACAAGTAAGAAGCTGACTTATTTCCTGGTTTAAAAAAATTCTCCACTTTTTTTTCTAAAAAAAGAAAACATGAATATTGAATATTAAAACCACTTTGTGCGTGTTTTTTTCCTAAAACTGATCCAGATATCACAAAATGAAGGCAACTGGGATACATCTTGAGGCCATTAGCAAGGAAAATATAAACATGCCCAGTGAAGTCAAAAGATTCTTACTTTACACGAATGATCGTCGTAAAGGGAATTAGTGGGATCGGTCTTAGGACATTTTAAGTATGGAGCTCCTAAGCAATGTGTTAGTCTCTGCGCTTCAAAGGTTAAAAAGAAGGATCTTTTCAATCATAACGGCAGCTTTGCTTCTATTCTAAAACAAGCTATGCCTTTGCCCCCAAACATTACAAAGCAGAGTCCCATTAATCCTTTTCTTTTTAGTTTTTAGAAGAACTTGGGAGTACAAGTAGAAGTGTTGTGGGAAAACTTCATAATCCAATAAGGCCCACTTTGGTTTATACATATCATATGCAGGAACTCACTTTCAAAATCCCCATTACCATCGCCTACAATCCTAACACACTAGGTGATGTGTCTGAAAGGGTCAACCTGCATAGAGCTCATGCTAAGAATAGCACTAGTAATAGCAATAGCTGTTCATAGATGTCTGCTTCAGTAAGCAGGGGATATGGAACAGATATTTCAATATATTAAAAGCATCTTAAAAGTTGCAGTACTGCTATTTGAAAAGAATTCTATCCATCAAAAAGCTGGAGTCTTTTAGCAATACAGGCGTAAAGGTCTTTAAAATTGAGTCTGTTACGGGTTTTGCTGACAATACGAAATGTTTAATGGTGCTACTGTACAAAAACAGATGTGAGAAAAGTCAAAAGTCAGGGTCAGTTGTGCAACAGGCTTAAAATGAGAGCACAGGCTTTAGAGATTAAAGGCACATAACACATATATAAGGGTCTGTTTCTATGTCTTAAGGCTGCTTGCTATTAAACCTCTAAAACATTTCAGGATATAAAATGTACTTTTTTATTAAGTGCATGCCTCTTCAATGAACACAACACTTCTGACAAACTGCACAAACTCAGGTTGTGCTGATAATCATTGTTCATGAATGAATTTTCTTCTAAACATGGTACCTGACTGAACGGAATTCTGTACAGTGTTCCAAATACAAGTAAACTTTTTAAAGAAAATGTTTGTAAAAAAAATGTTATTTGAATAAAGGAGACTTCAGGGACAGGTCAGTAGAATTATTTTAATATTTTCTGCCAATAAAATGCATGCTTTTGTCTAGTTATTTGGAAAAATGATAAAAGATGTTTTATGAAAGGATATGTGACTGGGAAACCTATTTGATTATGCCTTTTGCTATGTGCAAATGAACAAGGAAACACAGAGGTATGTTAGCTTGTTCACAGCACTGAATTCTGATAGAGACATAAACCCGATTCTCTCAGTGATTACTGAAAATAATAAATATAATAAAAAAAAACAATAATTGTTGGTTGATTTCTTCGACGACTTTTTAAAAAGAACTGAAACCCAAATGTTCTATAATACAGAAAGATTCAGAAGGCAACAGACAGACAACACATAAAATTCAAAGTGTCAGGATATCTCAGTGGACATCAACTTGAACGAGGAAAACAATGTTTGTGGCAAATGATATAATTAGACCATCAAAGGAAATTGTATTGTGTCTACAGCAGAACTTTAGAACATAAAATAGGGTTTGTATACAAACTATAGTTTGTACTTCATACACAGAGTAACATAACATCATCATAATTATCATCAAGTTTACAAGTTATTAAATACAAGTGGTTACTGGATGACAGATCTAATTTAAGACAGAGTGGTAAAAAGATTTTATTGACACCTGCTATTTACTTGGGTGTTGGAATACCACCGCACTGCAGATGACCCAGGAGGTGATTTAAACTCTCCGTGCAGGTGCAGCGTGCAAGGTGTCTGTGTTTTTCCTCCACATATATCAACACATGACACGGTGCAAAGTGACATTTTAGCCCCCACATTCCCTGCATTCTGCCTTTCTTCTTTATGGTTTTACTGCTGGTGGTGTCCATCCAGAAGCCAGGCAAGAGCTGTGAGTAGCTGACCATGGTATTCCTCATAATTAGCTTTCTTACCTCCCACGCTCTGGACAGGTGGCTAGTCTGGTGCACATTTAAAGCCCAGCTATGTGAAAGCTACGGAGGGCACTGACCTCTGACCTCTGACCCAGGAAGCACCTGCGCTCGCTGCAATGTACTGGGGTTGGCAATCCCCTGTTGTCAAGACTTCCTCTCTGAGAAGTTTCCTTGTTTACAGTTTCCTAACTTATTTTTTCTCCTTTAGATACAGAGCTGCAGCATAGAAAGAGTATTTCTACAACATAAAAATACTTCAGAAAAGTAAAATTAAAGTAAAAAGAAAACGAAAGCATGTAAACTTTTATATTACTCAACTTAACTAAACTCAAAAAATGATTTTATTTGATATTTACAATAGAAGTACTGTATGTAGTTCCTAGTATACTACACCACACAGTCCTCTGACAAATTAACTATCCAGACACAATGGCAATCCAAGATCTAGACACCATCTTATTGTTTCAAAATACTATGCATAATTGCTTATTGCCTTAATAATCATTTCTAATTCACCCCCTCATGACCTGAAGTCATTTTCCCCTTACACTGCACAGATACAGAAAGTTGTTGTGGGTCAATCTGTTAGCAGTTTTCTTAAACTCTGGGATTGAATCCAAGACTCAGACAGATGTGATTAATAATGGCTGTTTCCCTAATAAGTTGTGATAGGATGTGATGTAAACAAGTCAGGAATCTCCACCAGCAAACAGGAGTACTTAAAGAATGCAGAAGTCGAACCTCCAATTGTAAAGGGAGGAAAACGAATCTCGGACCGTCCAGCAACTTTGTTTAAAACTATGAAGTGAGCGCAAAGTCATCAAACAAAAAACACTGGACTTGAAGGTTTATAATAACAGCTACCAGCTATCTCCGGCTGATCCACTTCTGAAGCAGTGTGAAGATGGATTTTGCTGTTTTTCTTTGCTTGTTTTTTGCCGTTAAATTGTTTTGATCGGATGACCTAATTTATGATGTTTGCCTGTCTATTTTTGAACTGGTAGTAACATGACGTTCTGCAGACCAGTTTTCAGTTCGGATCACTCAAACAGTAAGTGACAATCGTTATAAGATGTGTTTCTTTTTTGTTTAAAAACATGTTATGTTTCGTGTCAAGAACTTTCACATTACCATACGGTGTCCTGTAATCAATAATTGGGATAGAAGAGTGGTTCCCTGAGCCACAGGATAGCACTGAGGATAAGAGGCACACAGGGAAGCAGAAAAATTAATGTTGTATTTTTAGACAGATTCCAGGATGTGCAAGAAATACAGTCAATCTGCAGGAAGAATAAGTGTCTGTATATCTTTATGGAACATTAAGGCACCAATAACACATTTAAATGTAGTAAATACATGCAAGGAAAATATTGACAGCTGTCTGGAAACCATTTTAAATTTCAATATGGATTCAAGTTTCAAACTCTGAGAAATGCAATACTTTGAGGTTTTTATTTCTCTGGAAGGCTGAACTGGGTTTCAGTTGTTTCTCCTGGGTGAGGTCAGTTTCTTGACACAAGGTCACTTTAACAAGACAACACTGACAGCAACAAACACACCTTATGACTGTAGTATGTGAAATGCTATACCTCTGGTGGAATGGAATTAATAGGATTAGCCAAGTAAGTAATCCATCGGAACAAAAAAAAAGTTAAATTGAAACAAAGCATAAACTCATATTGTAATTAATGCTAACACGATGGGACAACTGCTATGGGTAATTGCTATAGTTTTTTTTTCCTCCGATTAAATCATTGCACATTTTATTACATAGCAGTGCTTATTATTAGAGTTCAGTCCATTACTTAGACTGGAAACTAAAAGGCTCAGTTGTAATTACGCGAATCTTGTGAATCAGATAATAACTAAAAGATATGCATGAATAAACAAACATCTGAATAATCATTATTTTTTCTGCACCACACACATATATATATATTAATGAGGCACCGGCATTGTTTTCATAAAACGGCAATCTGCTCGGACTCAGAAATGGCTTTTATTCTGTATCAAAGCTACTGAAATGAACGTTTTAGAACCAAATATCAAACATTTAAAGTTCAGTACTGCTCTGTGTGTGGTTTGGGAAAGTAATACAAAGTATTTTTGTTTATTTGAAGTATTGTGTTTGTGACTAATTTTAGGTTACAACTGCCTTTTGCAGTTACATCTTCGGCTTAAAAATTCAAACACTTTTGCCTGTTTTGGTAACTGTTTTGCTTTAGGTGTTAATTTTGTTACGGGGAAAGTCAATGCTGCGAGGCAGACTGATTTGCACATAGCAGCAATATCGACAGATGACCACGGGCTCTTTTTAATTCTTTCTCTGATGGAGCCCTGTCCTTATCACTGTTGATTGGGAGGATAATTGAATAGCAATTGATGATAAATGGCGGAAAGGGTGACATTTATCATCATCACTTTTTAATTACTGTCTCCCTCTGTATATGTAGTATCTGAAGAAAAGACAACTGCAAAGTAAGAGATGCTCTGAGATCGGGCGACATTATTTTCAGGCCGTTTATATGTATATCTTATATTTCTGAAACAAGTTGTGCATATTAGTCAAAATTGTTTTTCGAATGCTTGTCTTCGGACACATCCGTGGTCTACAACAACGAGGCAAAGACACCACACAAAGGAACGAGCAGTAAAATGTACACAGTACACATTTTTTTGTTCGTTAAGCCTGTGCACCAGGCTCTTCCTAAAGCCCCAGCCTTTTCTAAACCTCAGTAACAAAAAGAGATAACGAATAATAAAAAAGATTTGGCGGGGGCAACGCGAACGCTGTGAAATGATCTCATTGCAAAAGTATTAATGTGCGCTTGAAACGATACCGTTGAACCTGAGAAATGGCACTCGTATGAATTTGCAGTTTCTCTCCCTTTGCTTTACGTTGTTTCACTCCTGGGTAAATTGGACAAAAAATATCATTGATGGGTGCGAGAAGATAGGTTTACAATATCAAAAATAGGCGGTACTCTGTAAACATACCCCCGCATTTTTTTTAAAAAAAACGTACTAAACGGTTTATTTTTTCGTGAAGTTTTATGCACGATAGAATTGTGCTTTTTTTAGCTTCGTTTTGGGGAACAGTGTCTGCGGGAAAGCCGCGAAGGAACAAGCAGAGGTGCGTCCAACACTGAAAAGTTAAAAAAAGAAAGAAAACACGAGTCAGAAACGGAGGCTTCTTCAGGTGAATACGACTGTTCGTGTCAACACTGGTGCGGACTCAAAGCAAACGCGCTCAATTCATTTCCTGCAGGCAGCCGAATTCCCGAGTTTCCTAAATTATAACAGACGTTTGCCTTGCGTAAACGGAGAAGTCGTCATCTACTCAAAGGATTAGCAGAGTAACTGAGAAATACCGGTCCCTCCCTTCCTTAATCTTCGCGCAAACTGGTGTTAGAGGATGACCTTTCACCCTTTGGAGATTTCACGGATTAAGGGCTCTTTTATGTGGGTGCTGGTACCCAATCCAGCACTTTCACTTAATGTTAAATAAGCATTTCCTGATTTATCTTTTAATTCCACTCAACACAATGAAACCCAGTTTAACCTTTACCTTAGGATTTCCATGCTTTCCTACTTCAGTCACTCAAACAAAGCTACAGAAAGCAAAGGGATGAAAAAAAGAAATAAATTAAACCCCACTGCTGGTCACAGTCATTACAGTGATTAAACGAATCTGCCTGTTCTGCTCTGGGGAGATCATGACCCGGTACTGTATATACATTTTCTGCAGAACCGTAGACATTTAACATGCGTTTCTTTTTGCTGATGCCTGAGCACATTTGACTGTAGAATCTGTTATTCACAGAATAAAAACACACCACTGAACTGATTATATGTCATATAAAACTATATATATTTTTATAAATCGTATACTTTAATGTATTATTTGGTCTGACGCAAGGTTGGCGTTATTTGATGGAAAACACGGTAAGTGCAATAAGCACGAAAACATTAATAAATGACAATTAAGAAATCATAGGGAAAACTCAACCACATTTTCCAGTGAATGTGCACTCGAGTGCTACAAAAACTCGGATTTTTCTTTGCTCATTATTGATCAGGTCTCGTTTCTTCCTCCAATAAGGTTTGAAGACGAGAGCACCTAGCAAACGAGCTGGGCAGAGGACTGTGCTGGTCTGCACCTGTCCCGGGCGCCTCTCTCTTCGGCCGGGGGGTCGCCGGTGGTCCTCTCTTCGCCTGACCCACCTGAAGGGCACGACGGCCGCCTCACAAGACGTCTACAGCAGCTCGCAGCCCCGTACGGAGGCGGACCGGTAGTTCATTATGCTTGTGAATCTGCTGTCCGAGAGGAACTGTACCTTCTCGTCGGGAGAGGAGGAGGGGGACGGGGGGTGAGGGGTGCGCACGGCTGCCCCGATCTTCTGCTCTAGTTGAAGAAAGGAAACATGATACAAGTCATTGAAAAAGCAAACTAACCCAGTGAAGGGAGCGCAGTTTGTATTGCTGTCACACGGTACTTTATGGTGACACAAGATAAGGCAGGTAACGCTCAGTACTGCAGAAGTTAACTAAGTGGAAAGTACTTCACTGTGAGAATGTTATATCGAACGCTTTCCAAATGGATAATGAGTTTAGCACATTTATGCGTAACACAAACCTTCCAAAAGCATGAATATTTGTGGCGATCCCCCCCCCAAAGCTCATAACATTATTATACTGATTTTGACAGCTCAGCTTGATCTGGGATCAAAGATTTTTTTTTAGTATTCAAAAGGTTTACAAAGTTGAAAGGACATTTTTTACATTGTGTTTTAATTGTGAAAATAAATCTCTCATTCTACAATTATCAGACTCTTCATCTGTCGTTTCCGGGGGCTGTGTAAAATAAATACACGCATGTATGCATAGATCAATGTCAAAACACCGCAAGGATGTAAAAGAGCCAAAATACGTGCTCCACTCCTTGTTTCATGTCAACGTTCAGAAGAACTACACGTTCCATTCATTTGAAAGGTATTAATAAAAGACATCTTTGTCGTTTTTGGAATTATCCCCTAGATGCTGATGCATGCATATGAAATGCAAATATATTTGTGTACATTTTAATTGTGATGAATGTATACAATAAAGTATACAGTACAGTATACACTACAGAGTGTCGTTCTGGAAAGCGCTTTGAGAAGCCAACGTCAAAGGCGCTATATAAAATAAAGTTGATTTTTTTTTTGACACCATATATTGAACATACGGAAGCACATCGCTGCTCACACTGTGCAGTATTCTCCAGCAAACATATCGGATCATTGCATGGACACTGGCCGCGAGTCCGCTTCAAGGGCCAGAAGGAGGTTCTTGCACGGTCGACGAGAACCGTGCCTGCTCCACGAGCTCGATTCCCCCAGGAAGAGGAAGACTCTCGTGCGGGGCTCGGGAGAGTCCCACGCGCAATGTGCGCGCGACAAGGGAACCTATCGTCCACGCGCGGAAGAAAAAAAAAACAACAAACATTTTTCTTCACAGTGACATTTATTACAAGAATAGCTGACTTTTTAAGAAAAAAAATCTTAGGGGGTACGTTTGTATGGTGGCAGAAAACAGAATGATGAGGGGTGATAAGTGCCATACACAAGAATCGCTATCCAGAATCTCCGAAGCTCTTTTTCCGGTGAAACTAGATTTTTATCACTATTATTCTCCGACTGTCCGACTGAGGTCTGTGCAGAAAACGTCAAAAGTACAATTCCTCCCTCAACCGTACTTTTTATAAAAGCTCTTCACGTGACATCATATAATTGCCGTCTGCACATTTTAGACTCTTAAACTTTGTTTTCTTACTCATCAAAACTATTTTTTTTCCCCAAAAAAGGCCATGAACACAGACATTAACGTGATTCAGAATTCATTAAATCTGTATCGACCTCCTTTGGGTATTCGTGGGAAATGGCCACATGTTCGCCTCTTGATCCAAAATCGTGCAGAGCTCCAGTTAAGACAAGTTCAGAGGTTCACATATCTTCTCTGTTCATTATGTTTTCTTTGAGGGAAAAAAGTGACGTTAAAATTCATATTCCAGGTGCCGTTTTAACAAAGTTGTTTGGCATTCGGGACGACAGAAGTGATTGTGGCTCTGCTCTCTGGCACACTTGTAACTCTTAAGAGGAAATACAAAAAACGCAGCTGGATCGAAAGAATATTATTATGAATCCCCCACTGCCTTTTTCATATGTTTAGATTTGGACGTGTGACAGAGAATGAATCAGGGAGAAACATGGTAATTGAAGTTGTCACAGTAAGAAATACATAGGAAGAAAACAACAAGAGTAGCAACTGACAAAAACCCAGGTTTCTTTTACAGCTTAAAAAACGATGCACAGACATTGAGAAGTGTTTGTCCCTGCACCTCTTTGGTGCACTCTAAGGAGTGACTTTGTGTCAGTTCCTTTAGTCCTGTATGCCCTTAGTTATTTTTGTTAATGCCTTGCCTTAAACAAATGAGTCTGAGCCTTCAAGATGATAAGGAATGAAAACCTAGATACTGGTACATGCAGTTTAGTTTATCTGGACGTACTGTCTTTCACTGTGCTTTGATCTCTTTACAGAATATAAGGAGATTTCATTTGTGTTCCTTGTCAAATTCTTGTCCTGTGGGCAGTAACGCTGCATGATCATCTATATCAATATCCGTTCTCTGTCAACGCTCGCACCAAGAAGTGTCATTTTAAGCTACAAAAAGTTTTTTCTGTACTTATTTAGCCGTGTGTATAGATCTACAGTATGTTTGTTCATAAGCTCCATAAGAAGATACAAGAGGATCCAAACAAGGAGAGGCCATTCAGTTCATCGAGCTGGTTTGGGTGTCAGTAGATAATTGTTCCGAGGGTCTCACCCAGCCATTTCTGTCTGAAAGAAGCGCTAGTATTGGCTTTCACAATCAATAGGATCACTTCTTCCAGCCCCCACACTCCTTTGTGTAAAGTGGCACCCTTAATAGCTTCTTCCTTGAGTTTCCGATTCTGTCCTCCGGTTCGTGTCTCCCTCTTGACCCTGAAGACGTCCAGTCAGCTTGGACTGTCGGTGCCTTTGATTTTGAAAAGTTTGAATACTTGAAAGGGGTCCCCTCAGAGTCTCCCCTGTTCAAGATTTATGTCTTTTAGTTTGTCTTTGCAGGACATTTCTTTAAGCCTGGGAATGTGTCTGGTCACTTTTCTCTAGACTGATTCCAAGAGCAGCAATACCTTTTTCGCATAGTGGTGACTAAAACCATACACAATATTATGTACCAAGAAATGCAGTTGGTACAATACCATAAGGCCCCGTGTTAATGGTTTATGATAACATCTTTTGTTTCCTTGAGTATAAACGATAGAATACCGTTCAGCCCTGTTAATGCATCTTAAGAGCCTCTAATCCTTGTAACACTTCTGCATCTTCTTTGCTAATACTGTTTAATATAGAACTTTCTCCTCAGCCTGAGTCACGTTGTTAATTTCTCCCTTGGTGAACACCTAAGTGAAATATTCAGTTAGTTGACAGCCATTTCCCTGTCATTTTCTAGAAGGCTTTATTACGGAATTCTCTGACTGTCTCGTATCCTTTTTTAATGATGCTTGCAGTTGACTGTTTCTTTAACTGGATCCCATCCATCCAGTTTCTAACCACTTTATACAGTACAAGGCAGGATACTCCTGGATGGGACCCCAGTCCATCGCAGGGCGCTCATAGGCACAGGCACTCACACCAGGGCCAAGGTTTGAGCCTACCGGCATGTCTGTGTCTGACAGTGGAAGGAAACCGGAGCACCAGGAAGAGACCCACATGAACATGGGTCGAACATGGGTCGAACATACAGACTCCACACAGATGGTACCCTAGGTCGGGAACTGAGCCAGGGGTACACTGCTGCGAGGCAGCAATGCTGATCACTGTGCTACCATGTGGACCTACTGTAACTACACTAACTCTAATGTCACCTTAATTCTTCCCTAATCATTCTATAAAAAGTTCTTTCTACTTCTGTTTTTCATAATAAATCTATTAGGGCATTTTTGCTTTAATAGATTTATTAAGAAAAATATGCTTGACACTGTTTTAGGATGAATATATTATGTGTTCGAAGCAGAATATTTCTTAACTATTACTATCCATTTTCTACTGATGTCATATCTGCCTCAGCTATCACACTCAACTTTTCTTGAGCTTGGTTGAGGTTGTGTTGTTTTATTGGCATAAATGCCGTGAATTTGATTGTAATGCAAAATGATCACAATCTGATTTTCAAGTATGTTCTCTTTTAAGGTATTTAAATGGTGTTAATCATTTTCCCATAAAATAACATAGTTCATCATTTTGGCCCTAAATGGAAATTATGAATGTACAGTAACATTCAAGTTGCTGTAGTGCAAATGGATTGTTTTAATGCACATAGATACTGAAGAGCACCATAAATCCTTCCTTGGAAAATTAGAAACTGGAGCATGGCTCAAAAACCATTGGATGATGAAAGAGCAGGAACTGCAGAAAATTCCTCCACCTTTGATGCATATGCTAGAAAAGTACAGTGAGACGATGAAGAGGCATAAATGATTATAGCCTTTACTGTAAACTTAACCTTATGTCAATGGTTTAATATATGGAAGTGTAAGACTACATTCATATTTAAATCTGTTATGTGCCCACATCTGGCTATATTCTTAGAGTCCTTTTTTATTCACATATCCAGTAGGCTGTCTAGTTTTTCCAGCCAGAACATTAGTGTTATCCCCAGAGTAGTAAAGTATCTGTTCTCAAAAGAATTCTCGGGGATTTGATCCCATTCTTGAGAACAAGATCATTTCTTTAAGATACTTTTTGGCAAGTCAGAAAGGCTGGCAGAAGCAGGAGGCTTCCTTTTTTCCATACAATGGCAACAACATAAATTCTAAAGGTTTTTCTTCAGGACGGTTTTTGTTTCCTAATAAGCGGAGGCTGGAAAATCTAAAAAGAAGAAGTTTTTTTTTATTATTTTTAAGCAGAACATAGTGTGCACAGTCGGTGAGGAAATAAAATACAGTTTGCCTATGAGCAATGGTGCTGTCACTCCTTATGGCTTCTTTGAAACCATAAAGATGTTTCAATAGCTACGAAGAATATCTAGAGACATATAATTCCAGTGGAAGTTCAGAAAGAAGGGGGTTTCAACCAGTGAGATAATTCAGAAATGGATATTTCTGGTCGTTTGGCCATTCAGTTGGCTGCAAGGTGCTGAGCTGGAGGCTCGCTGGAATATGGAATCCAAATGAGGAAAGGAACTTGAGGCCCTAACATGGTCAGAGGAGTGAAGGAACAGATAAGATCACAGTGGCTCTTGCTTCACGTAGTTTGTTGTTTTATGCTTTCTCAGAAAAAGGATCTGACTTGTCACGACCAATATGTGCTAATGGAGAAATCTCTATTACGTTGTGGCTTCTTTCACCCTCGAAAAGTCCAAATAAAAGTAAATAAAAACACCATAGCTTCTAGCTTCTGGCATATAACTCATTTTCTCTCACAAGTTGATTGGATGTGTGAGTCATTCATTCATCATTTTAACGAGCCGGTTTTGCTTTCCTGTCCCATCATAAACAATAATGGGTAAATCTCTGCTTCTTTTTTCTGCTTTATTCTTTCATTATTTTCTTAAGGAAAAAGTGAAGTGCCAGAATCCCCAGCAGGCCTGGGCTCTTGCTAAGAGACTGAGGTGGTCTTGCCCCAGTCTTTTGGCAGAGATGTACTGGGATTGCTGGGATGTACTGGGTTTGATAGTCTGGGATGTACAGATCAGGTGCCCGTGACAGTGGTTGAAAGCTGATATCTGAATGCATACCGTCTCATTACATAGTCCATAAATTGTTGTGGAGAACAAAAGGCAGTGGCAGTATTGATTAATATAGTAAGAGTTCTACTCTGTGCAGTACAAATTCGACTTGTTCTTGGCTGATATTTTGCAAAGCTAGCCAGTGTGCGCTATTTAGAAAATGTTACTTTTCAGTTATATCTTGACTAAACTGGAAGGCAGTAAAAATGATTACAGAAACAAACAAATGGAATAAATAAACGGGTGTGTAGAACACTGATGGTCTGGAGCTCCTCCAGCAAAGTCGATGTATGATACTGAATGAATACTGAACTAAAACAATACCACGTGCAGGTTTTTTTTTTTGGTCTAGAAAAACTCCTGCTGAAATATAAATAACCTAAAGTGAAACACGTTTTCCCCTCTGATTTTTTTTTCTAATGAGGTGTCTCATCTGAGTTCTCCTATGCAGTTAAACAGGGTTAGGAATCTCAATCTGGAATCACAACAGGGGAGGCTGGCTCTGTTTTTAAACGGTTTACAAAAGGCCCCGAGTCTGTGTTGACCTCAGAGACAAAGCCGAGAAACCGAGAGGATGTTGAAAGCTCTTTATATAATGGTGCCTCTAGGAAGATCGGTTCTGCCATTTTCTACAAGTACAGTAAATTAAGCTAACGTGAAAGAATGTGGAAGTCCACATCACAAAACAACCACAACTGGCAGCATCATCATTTGTGAGGTTTTCTAAGCTTATTGGAGGAAAGGAAAAACTGTACTAAGATTGAATAGCCAGACTGTGAGCCCCATGTGCCAGACAATACTCAAAGAGGTAGGATTTGAGATTCAGTCCTAAGTAAACAAAAATGGAAACGTTTTTCCAAGTTGATGTTTATTCTGAGCTGGCTCAGACTGTTATTTGCTTTTGTGACAAGCAATTATTATAATGACTGCAATGTAGCAGACTTAGTTTATTACAGCCAGCACAGAAAAGACAATGCAGAAATATTTAAAGAAATCCTAACCACTCCCCTGTTACCATAATGAGGTGCCGCTAATGAGGGGGATAAGCAGGATGATCTTTAGAAATGTTGCCCATTGCCTATTTTTGCAACCAGCACTGATCCCAAATGTAACACATTTGTGTAGGAACAGTGCTTGGCACTCATGGGGTTAGATTTACTACTTCTCAGAAAATGTGCTTGGCTCCTGGGAGCTATATCAAAGAGTAAATTGAGTTTCTGAGATTAATTAGGAGGATTTGTAATGAAGCTAACTTTATAAATTAACTACATTGGCTGATCCCCTAAATTGAATTCTTATCTGTGTTTGAAAGCACAATCACATCCAGGGATCTTAAGTTCAGGGGACTGCCTGTGTTCTTCTGTCGGCAAAGCGTGTTTCTGCAGAGAGGACGTGCCAAAAAAAATGAAAAGACATGAACTAAAATAAAGCAAGGAGGAATTATTATAACTCCAAATGATAAATTCCCCAACGCCTTACAACAACGTCATTGGACATTAATTTCTTAACAGCACAATCATTAAAAACATCAGTTGTGTGCACCACCCACCAACTCAGCAGTGGGATTTCCATCATGTAATACAAAAGTAAACTGAATGGAGAGACTCTGGACATGGTTTGACCACCACGTGATTGAGTCCTTTCAGCTCCTTTATAGAATAGAGCATTATTTTCACAGTTTCCTCAAGCAGGCCATGCTTTCACTGATTCATCTGTGTAAATGATTTAGCAATTTGTCATTATTTAATATTTTATCAAACCTGTGGCTCTGCAAATTGAATCCATCTGTGGTTTGGATTTGGGAACTGGGCATGTATTCCATGAAAAATGAAGTATTACACCGATTTCTGCAATAAGTAGTAATGCTAATATTACTGTTTTATTCTAAACAGAGGAAATAGAATTTGTTTTAATAAAGAGGGATGAAGAATACGAAGGTTAATTCAAGCAAGAGAACTATTTGAAAATGTCATCTGTTGTAGATGGGCCTTCAAGTGGAATGTAAAAGGTGGCAAATCCGATCATGTCTTAATATGGTATCCAGATGACAGTAAATTCTGGCACAGATTTACAGTCCGACAGTTAACGTGAATATATTTGTGTTAAAACTTTAAAAAGTTTTGTACGTTCGTATAGATTAGCTTGGCTCCTGAAGAGACAATCCCCAGTCCTCTCAGGATCTCCTGGACAGAGACTGTAGAAATAAAGAAGATGAAAATGAAATTAACAAACAGTTGCATGATGACTATATCTTTCACACACTTACAAAAGCTTGTAAACGGCCTTCATTAATGCTATCAATATGCTGAAGAAGGCCTGGCAAGGATGCTTTCCAAATGAAATTTTAATGGCTCTAGAGTGGGCAAGTAAGAAGGAGATGATGAGTTTAATGTCAGCGACAGTTTGTTACACATGGTTTCTATAAGATTCTCACACACAGGCAGAGGCTACAAGTAAAAATGAAAGCTTTGATTTTGGGATAAGTTATTTAGTGGCAGCACAAGCAGAGTACATCTTGATTATCTTGTCAGGGATCATCAGCAGCTCTTTTCCCCAAAGAACATTATTTGCCTATGGAGATATTTCATTACCACTTGTGGCAAGGAGGAATCGTTTAAGAGCAACAAAAAAAAAGAAAGGGAAAAAAAGCTAGAAAGAATGAAGGAAGAAAGAAGCCTGTGCTGTGCATATACCTTGGAGCCTCTAATGATTTGTCTCAATGCCTGCCGCTTCTCTGTGGTGAAAGAAAAGGGCAGTTAAATTCAGTCTTCCTCTCAATATGTGTCAATATGAGCCCTGCCACCCGTGACAGGAAAGAGTGCCCTTTTTCACTTACGACACTTGCAGAATTTCTAAATGTGTCTTTCTCCTTGGACTGAAAATTCTTAACTCTCTACTGTAACGACACATGGGGCACCCCGGACACAGGAGGTGATGTTTCCCAGGGACTGGGAATGGACTGGTGCTAAAGTAGTGCTAGGGAGCTGCTAGGTGGAAGATAGACACAGTGTACTCTGACAGTTAAGGCTGATATCCCGCTGCTTTAGGGTTCTGCTGCAGATGCCAGCTTCAGGCATCTGTCTGTGGGGAGTCTGCATGTTTCCGCAGCATCCATATTGAATTTCTCCTGCACTATAACCCCCGGCTCCTTCACACCTCCCTGGCTAGATTCAATCAGCTGTCCCAACTTGTCTCTTTCTTGGTGACCCTGCAATAGACTGGTATCCTGGCCAGGGGGAGAGCAGTGCTGAGCTCTCAGTCTTGCCTTGTGCCCCGTGTTTCCGGGACAGAGTCTGGCCTGATGGGTGGATGGGATAGTTGTTGGGCTAAACAGTCAGGTGTTTGCTGAGCCTGAAGTATAAATGTGAAGAGCAGCTGTTAAAAGCAGTGATTTGCTGGTGACATGGAAATATGTGAAATCCATGTTAGAGTTTAATAAAATTGAGTTAAAATTGGCATTATGTTAGTACAGTGGCAGCGAGAGAGAAGACATCTCTATGGGCTGGCTTCACTGCTCTGAAGTTTTCTCAAAGAGCCAAAACAATTGCCTAGATACTGTACCAGTGATCCTGTTGTTATGCCACGAACTGTAGTTCTTCTCAGACATTAATAAAATATTATTTCGGAGCCATTTTCCAGAAAAAAAAGTGATATACATAGTGGTGGAGGTACAGTTAAGGAACTGAAATCACACTAACTGCACAGAACCTTAAACAGTTATTATAGCATTATTATTAGTAGTACTAGTATTCAGAAGTTATATTGTATACAGAAAACATAAATACGTATTTGGGGTTAGTTTTGTTTACACAGTTCTTGAACTAAACGCTCTCTGTGCACGGGAGCCATAAATGCCTAAATTAATGGGTTATTCACTTCACGTATTTCAAAGTAAAGAAAGTATGTCTGTATATTTTGTATGACGTTTTTAGAAAAAGTCGATCAGTCAGATTATGCAATACAATGAACTGTGTCTGACTTTCTCCTGAGCTGACTTATCCAGAGCTGACAGATTTAACTTCATTATCCTGGTATGTTTAAGATCATACATTTTCCACATGCCCAGACTAGATGGACATTAGTAACATCTGTATAGTGCCATCCACTCCCACATACAGCAACCCAACTGGATCAAGAGAATGGAAGGTATATGACTTGCATAGCTACAATAACAGGAAATCTATTATAGCTGAGGGTCACCATAAATTGGACTGTTAGATGCATCATATTAGATGGATCACATAGCTACTAATTACCAAATGAGCTAGATGGAAATACTGCCAAATGGAAATACTGGAATGGAATTAGGAAATACATTTTTAATTTTTTTTTTAACTTTTGGTAACTTTATAGGAAAACCCATGTTTTTATGAAAATGTGGAAGTTTACCGCTTTGGGGGTTGGAGCACAAGAACAAAAATGTAGTTTATTCCACACACATGACAGGCGTCTCAGGCAGTGGTTCACTTTGGTTACGCACAGGGTGAGGACAGTGCCAGCCGTGTATAACAGCCTTAACTGAAAGCAGAAAAATACATTTTAAGACAATAGAGAGCACATTAACACAAACCCTCGTAGCTAACAAAACTTCTCCATCCGTAAAATAGGGTTGAGCTCTAAATCCGTTGGCCTTGACCCAGGGAGTCTCTTGCAGTTCATTAGAAATACTCTTCTGCTGGTGTGATTTGGTAATTAAGTGAATCATCTACTGGCCGACAGTCCTGTATGCTTCCCAAGGCAGTTGTTAGTTCTTCGCAAAACCACCGCTGACAAAATGAGGTTTGCCCTCTGTACACAGATAATGAGACTGAGCTTGACAGGTGTGTCGTGATTAGGAAGTTTTTACACGAAGCTCATTCTCCTAGCCCCTCCACAGTAAACAGACTCATCAGCACTTGCCCGTCCCAAGAGGGAGAACATGTTTGACATTATTAATTGGCTTTTCTGTATAAGGAGTCAAATAGATGAAAAGGTTTATCAAGCTGAAATAATTAATTTTGCCTGAATTCGCTGACAGTTCAGTTCTCTGAAAAAAGACCACTTTAAGGTCTTTTTTTCATGCTTTCAGGGAGGAATAGCATAATAGTAGTAAAATGTGAGACTTTTTATAAAATATAATTAAAAGGAATTTAATTAACTTTAACCTGCAAAAGAAAAAGGGGAAATTTTATCTTATTTCTTTACAATGGGCAGAGATTAGTAGCACACATTCTGCAGCTAATGTGGCATACATTTTATTCCAATTAATTCAAAATTAAAGAGGAAATTATGTATTTAAATAATAGCATGGACTGTTACACATATCTTTTTAATCACTCTCGATATCAATTGCTTCTTTGGTCTCATAATTACTGTAATTAATGCTTTTGAAAGTGCTGTATTTTCCATAGTAAAATAATAGTGCACCTGAATTTGGACAATTATCCTCTTTTTGCCAAACAGAAAGACTTAAGATTGGTGAAACGTAGGCACTTTAAATTAAATCTCCCAAAGTATTCACTCTCTTCACAGCTCTCACCTCAGAATGGATTGGATTCAGAGCTAGTTGTACAAGCTGGCCATCTAGATCTAATCAGCCATCGTGAATGCCAGTTGGTGCTTACTGCACTAAATAAAAAAAACAGAGTATTTTTGTCATTTGCATTCTTCTTAACCACGTTAAACAATCATATTTTTATTATATAGTGCCTTTCCAAATTATGTGCATAATAAATGGATTAGAAACAAACTGTAATATACTGTATGAGACTTGCAATATGTGAGAATAATGTATCTTACAATTATTTTGAATACATGGCAACATCTATTTAATGATAGATCACCATGCACTCACTCCTAGAGATCACAATGTAATTATATACAGTATATAGTTCCAACATTCCAACAAAAACCATGCATAAGACCACTGTTCAGTGATATTTTTAAAAGGTGGGGAAATCATTAAAGGCACATCCCTCACTTGGTAGTATTTAGTGATGAATTAGTTTCAAACATGAAATGATACCATTTAAGCAGTGGTTTTTGGTTTTTGTGTGTCATAGATAGCGTTAAGTCAATATACTGTATGTCCATAAAAATACAGTGCTTCAAGTGATTTCAATGCAATTACAAGTTATATCAGCATATAACCATTATCAGTTCTATAATTCAGTAGTTTTCAATTTCCTGTACACTAACACAGCAAACAAAGATCACATTACTGAGACACAGACCTGATGATTAATCAAGAGTCTTCAAGAAAACATCTATATGAAGTACAGAGATCAATTAGTTGTGTGTACTAAGATCCAGATAAGCATAGATAGGGGTGAAGGTTTATTGCCTTTTTCATGTCTCTTCCTGAGCTCTTATGTCTATTTAATGCATGAACTAACCCCCATGCCAGAGGGAGATGGCTGTGTTGGTAGAAGCACAGACGAGACAGCAGTGTGGATAATGAAGAGATAAGACAGAGATACCCAGATGAGGTGGCCTCGGAATATTGCTATGAGGGCTGAGCTTGACCTCCCTTTGTTAATGTTGTAGACTACTGCCTGATTTTCATTAAGGATGATGGAGAAAGGGGGAGGGCTTTTATCTGGGTTTCTGGGAGATGGGGAGAAATGACACTAAGACAGGAGTCCCACTGAATCTCACCAGGGCTGCTGGTGTATTATTACTACCCCTGTTCTAATCAGCTGGGACTGTTCCACCAATGGAATTAGCTTTCGTGGTACTGCGCTGCCACATGCATTAAACACTAAATTCCCCAAAGCAAGAAAGAAGGCTGGGATTTCATCCTGGATCGTTTCACAAACAGTATGTTGAATGAATCCTCAGGATGATCTACGTAATGTTTAATAATGTCTACTTCCTTTAGGCTATTCATGCATTTTGCATTCCTCTGTTTGGATTATATGAAAACTAAAAGTAATAGAGATAGCTTTCAAATGAGTGACAGGGCAACAGTTATAAACAGCACACTGCACAGTTCAGTTCCTGCATATATTAAAACAAATCCGGCTGTTTCAAGGAAACATAATATTTGAGGTCTTCA
The DNA here is from genome assembly GCF_059453375.1 of Lepisosteus platostomus. Classification (NCBI taxonomy): domain Eukaryota; kingdom Metazoa; phylum Chordata; class Actinopteri; order Semionotiformes; family Lepisosteidae; genus Lepisosteus; species Lepisosteus platostomus. Next base: position 35,764,015 of record NC_142624.1, read on the forward strand.
GTGATATTCTGTGGTATCAGAAATAATTATGTGTCCTTACATCCAATGCAGATGATCGGCTTTACAATAAATAAAATAAACTAAATATTAAATTATTTGTTCCAAAATGAGAAAAGCAGTACACATACAGTACATGACATGATAGATTCTCTAAATTGTGAGAGAAATGCAGCAAGAGGTCTACAATGCCAACAGTATTACACACTGAAACCTGGCAAGTCGAACGGGAGGAATCCAGTCCTCATCATACAAATATAAGGCTATATTCATAGCCTCACGCTATTCCAAATATTTTTAAAATCTTCAACAGCTACTTATATACATGCCACCAATTAATGGATGTTAGCCTCAGAGGTCTGATTTGTAATTCTTAGAAAATTCAAAGCTGATTCATCTCAGTGAGGTAAAGCCTGTTTATGGGTTTCGTAGCTCATAGAAAACATAATAGTTGCACTACTCAGGGAGGACATTATAACAAAGAAATAAAAGCTACACATTTCCATTTTGGATCATTTTAATATGGATGTTACAAGGGCGAAAATGCTTTAATACTAATTCATCCCTAATCTTTAAATGAGAACATAATTTGACTTTTTTCCTCATTTTGCAATACAGCTGCAGCTTGGAGAGAATGATGCATAAACTTTTTCCCAAGCAGAAATATCTTATACCCCTAAGGAGCCACATGTTCCCAAAATTGATTCTACTGATTTATCAAAGCTCACAATTTTCTATCATGTAATTGAGTGAACATCATAAAGAACAATCAAAGCTCAGTTTTTAAGCTAATCTAATTTTTGGAAAACATAAGCATTTAAAACAAAATCCTGCAACCTAAAAATCTCCTGTTTACATACTGTACATCCATAAACTATAGCTTAATCTTTGTGAGAAATTCATCTGCCTTTTTCTGATTGACAAAGCAACAATGAAACACTAAAAACATATAAAACATTGAAATATTCATGGGTTATTTAAATGTCTTGCCCATGGAACAACAGTAAAATGTTTAATTAATATTTTACCCGGTGTAATCTTCTATTTTATAAATTCATTTAATTTGAAAAAATGTCAGGACATACCAACGATATTGTATAATAATAAAGTATAATTGCATTAATAGATAAAGTTTAGTAATGCAATGTTTTGCACAAGAAAGAGGGTTTAATTTTTCAGAATTTTCAAACATTTTCACCTGAAATATAACATCACAGAAGTGGAGTTCTATTTACTGAATATTTGGAGCCTAAATTTGATAAACACAGTTGTTTTTATTTTTCAATTTGGTGCTTGAACAAACGATTGTTGAATACTTCTTTCATTCACCCATATACTGTACTTCTGTCAACAGTGATTTTTTCTTTCCGTGTTCGTTCGTCATTTCTGACAATAAAAGTGAACACTGAAGGAAGACAAAGGTTTTTTTTCTTTTCCTATTTTGGATATTTATTTTGTTGCCACATTAACCATTATGAAAGACTGCAGCATTTCTAAAAATGTACATAAAAATACATAATTTACTACCTCTGTATGACATGTTTTTTGTAAAGAGTTGCTGGAATTAAATTGATTTATGCCTGCTTGTTTTTGCCTAAAGAAAAAGAAAATTCATGTGGCTAAAACTCAAAGCCAAGCAGATTTTCTTTTATGGCTGAGTTGTAGTCATTTCTGAAGGAGAATACTGGTGAGACTATAAAATGCACACACAGCTGGACCAGAGAAGGCTCTGAAGGAAGCTGCACAACACAGAGTTCAATTAAAGCCTTTCTAAAGCCCTTTTCTGCTGTTTTGTACTCTTCTGCTTGATAAAGCTCTTATAAGGCCCAGTATCCTTTGGGGATTCCTGGTGTCTCTGTGGTCACTCAGATGGTGCCCTGTGGGATATGAAAACTGCCTAGTGTCTCCTTTTCATCCTACGACCCACTAGGGACCAACGATAATTAGATCAGGCTGCTCATTTAAAGCTGATAATTAATTTAAATAGATTGGTCATTTGAAACAGAATAAAAGGCCACTAAGCATTTGGTGCTTTGATTTTCCTCATCTGCAACTTTCAATTGCCAGTGCAGTCTACCATAGCACTGACAGGCCTTAATGTCCCTCAGACCACTAGTTACATTTATTACGGATTTCAGAAGGAACCACACCCTCCCAGCCAACACCACTTGGATGAAGAAAGAAATGCCTTTTCGAATATTTTTTCATACATTATCTGAAATCCAGTTCAGAACACCACCCATGAAGAGACTACAGACAGACGCAAGAGATTTCTTATTTTTAAAGCGTCATTCTTCCACTTTCTTTCTTGAAATTTTGCACTACTTTGTTGTCACGTGTATGGTATATTCATTTGAATCATTAAGGTCTGAAATGGATCTTTTTGAGCCTTAAGCGTACAGGCATTATTTCTCTGTTGAGAACCAAGGATTTAGACTTCAGTCTGTTCTATGTTAAGCCATTTTTTGGTAAATGTTGTAGAATGTTTTGATGCCATTTAACTGGATGAGCCATTTCAAACTCAGTACAGACTGATGCATTGCACTGAAACAGCTCTTGTAAGGGTTACTAATGACACAGACTTTTTTCTTTTCCTGCTGGGCCTACCTTTGATACAATTGATATGGTTTAAAATTTGTCCAATTAATAGAAAGAATCTTATTATTTTGCCTATTTGTACATTTGGTGTGCCACAGGACTCATTTTTGGTCCCATTCTTTTTAGTAACTGTAGTAAAGTTGCCACTGGATCTTCACAGATGTGGCTTCATTCACATGTGGGTTTTTGATTTCTTATGCATTTTTTTATGATGGTGCACAAATTCATGTTTGCATGAAACCTGGCATTAAACAATCATCGCTAAGAGCCATGATACGCAAACCACAAGACACAAGTGGAAAATACCTGAAGTTGTATTTAAAACCAAGAACAGGAGGCACTTCTGCATGCAAAGAGTAGTGGGAGTGTGTAACAAGCTACCCTGAAGCAAATAAATATCCTGGCTTCTTTCAAGAAACAGCTAGATAACTACTAGCTATCAAATGACCTAGAAGGACCAAATAGCATCCTTGGGTTCATAACTTTTCTTATATGCTAAGATAATGTTAAAAAATGCTATATTTTTTATATCTGTATGAGTTCTAAATGCCTTGCTCTCCTTATTAATTTCACAATGGTGGTAAATTTTGTTTAGCTGTTGATGGTATTGAATTCAGTCTGAGTACTCAGGTCTGAAATCTTGTTGTCATTTCTGATCTGAGCATTTGTTTTTTCAAGTCTTTTTTTTCCATTGTAACACTGATTGTATCCATTGCTGTCTTTTTCAGTCTGAGGCAGAGATGACAATGCACACATCTGTACTTTCTAGGTTCGATAATTGTAGGACAGTGCTTGCTGGTGTACCAAAAATGTCTTAATAAATTGTAATATTTTCAGAATGGATCTTGAAACTAGAATGTATGAGCCTCTCTCACCTGTTTTAACTTTCTTCCAATGGCTCCTTAAGGATTCCAGAATAAAATTTAAAATGCTGCTGCTCACCTTTAAGGCTTTGAAAGGTTTGGCACCTAACTACATCAGTGAACTGTTGTCCTTCTGTACCCCTGCATGTCATTTGTGCTCTTCAGACTCTGGGCTTTTCTTCAGTTCCCAGAACTAGTTTCTGAATCTTGTGAGACCTGTGCTGTCTGTTCTCTTGTTCCAAGGCTGTGGAATGATCTCCCAGCTCATACTAAATCTTGCAAGTCAATCAATACTTTCAAATCCTATCTTAAAACTCACATTCAAACCAACTTTATTCTGTTTAATTTATTGTATTGGACTCCGTGTATTAATGAATACTGTTTTTTATGGAAATGCTGTCATGTACAGTAAGGCACTATTTGAAATAAAGATTATTCTTATACATACTTCTGTGTTAGATACTTTCAAAGTATCTATTGGAGTGAATTCCTCAATAAAACCTTATATTCTTTTACAGTTTATTCTTAATAAATAGGTAAATCATTTACTGTATTTAGCCTTTAATTTAATCCTACCTTTATTCAGAGCAACATCACCATCTTGCAGTGTCTCATCAGATTTTAAAAGGTGAGCAAGGCTGGACCTGGTCAGTACTGGGCTGGGAGACTCGAGCTGTGCAGTGGGGCTGCTGGTGCAGAATGACCACTATGCAGAGGCCAGGTGAGTCCCCTGCTAAATGGAAATGAAAGCCATTATTAGTCATGATAAAACTGAGTGAAGCAGATTAGTGTTTGTTATCCATTAGCTAACCTAAGTGCTTTAGGACATAGCAGAGTCTACTCTAATCGCAGTGAGCAGGACTTCTTCTTCAACATTAACTGTTAGAACCCCAGTAAACATAGTAGGACCAGAAGAGACCCCACCTTTGGGCTCAAAGCCTGAATCCCAAAGGGAAAAGTCTACATCTTTGGCTAGTGTGATGAAAATGGGAGAAATCAGCTTACAGATCAAAGGGCATTCAGACTGCTGTGAAGATGAAGACACACAACTCTAATTGAAAAGCAAACAATGTGAAGTCGACACAGATCATACCAATACACATTAGGGAAGTATGCACAAAGTGACAGTTACAATTAAATCTACTGATGGTGTTTCACATGCTCCATAACACAACCTTCAGTCCCACAATGCTCTTGCACAAACTCTTCTTCTAGTCCTATGGCTCGTTTGGCTGTGCCTGCTGACTTCCAGGGCTGTGCTTGCTTAGTATAGTAGCAGTGTACAGTAGTGTAGCGTAGAGTTGGGCTCTGGGCTCCAGATCAGCCATCATGGGTTAAAATCATTCACATCCCCAGTGGGACATTGCTGTTGTATATACAGTATAAACAAGGCACTTCATTCAAACTGCTGTAGTAAGTGCTCTGCTGCTCTATGTTATCACTTTAAATGAGATTTTTTGCTTACTTGACTTATCTAGTAAAAATACAGGAGTAAAAAGTGCAGAACAGTTGACTTGCTATGCCACTCTTGGAGCAACTTGTGCACAAGGTAGCAGCATGCTTGTCAATTTACCGGTTCCTCCTCCGCATGGAGAGTTTTGAGATCTCCCCCTAAGCTGGCCACTAAACCACTGACGCATCAGTGGGACACCAGCAGAAGCTTCATTTCGATGCAGTTTGAGCAGAACTTCCACACCAACTGTCCATGTAGTTCACCCATCTGTCCAAAGCACCTGCTCTCTGCCTCTGATCATGCAAAACCCAAAGAGTACAGCTGCACTGTGGTGGAGTCAGCATGCCTGGACGGCCAGCTGTGCTACGAAAATCTCAGGAAAAGGGAAAACCTAATATAGAGCATGCACAGGTGGAACCTGCGATACTACACACTGCAGCTTACACTGCAACCGATAGCCCGCAGTGAGCTTCATTCGGTTCTGCTCATCGTCGCCCATGGTTGGTGCAGCTCTGCCAGGTCACTCCTGCACTCCCCAGACAGCAGTGCGTTCCCCCACGCCACAGAGGGTCTCTTGCTTAGGTAAGAGGGTGATATCAACTACTGAAACAGTCTCAGTACCTGTGAGCCCTGCTTCAACTGCACCATCCTTGAAATGTATATTTGTTCATCAAGAACAAATATCTGCTGGGGGCTGGGGAAAGCTAAGCTTGACGCATGGCTGAGGGCTTCCTGCAGCTCCCCCAAAGCACCTTCACAATCTGTTAAAATCAGGCCTGGTGAGCTGCATAAAAATCTAGATAAATCCTTAAAAGCAGGCAGCGAGGCTTAGCAATCTCCCCACTTTGTGGTGAGAGGGAGGGATCAGCCAGCTCTTCATCACAGATACCTTGCTGGGTCCCTTACAATGACATTTGCCACTTCGGCACTGGAAGACCTTCAGTCTGTCGGAAGCAGGTGGCTTCGCTGGAGTGCAGCATGATCATGGGGATTCATAGACTTTGCACAGCTAAACCACTGAAAGCCTGGTTTGCAGTCCCAGACCTCAGTGACTCACTGGAGGGGCTAAGAGGCCTTTGCGGTTTCAGAATTGAGTTTCCTAAATGCTTGCACACACAATCAAAGGGATGTTGCCTTTTAAAGAGTGTCATGGCAGGCCATGCTTTTCCTTAGTAGCCCTGTGTTGTTGCTTGAGGGGGACTGGGAGTGACTTCGCTAGAATCCACCTGTCTCCATTAGGCTTTCCCATTACAACAGACCACTTGCTGAGATTCTGTTCTACTGTTTCAATAAGATCTGCCTGCCCATACAAGTACTGTATGTATCCATGTGTGTGCGTCTGAGAGCTCAGGGCAGAGTTTAAGAGAACATGCACTGTGTTTACGAATGGAAAATATAACTGTTCATCTCTCAAGTGAGGTGGAAATCCTTCAATGGTCTTTAAGTCATTCAGAATGTCCAGGAGTATGATTTATGCTGTTTATGTTTTTACCAGGTCTCAGAACTGGCTTTCATAAGCACTGGCTTTGTTGGTGGTACACTGCTTTCACAGTTATAAATTGCATTCTTTCTGCTTCTTTTACAAATTAGAACCAGAGCTTTAGCTGAGCACTGCAGCTGAAACAGAGGAGCCCCTCTATATAAACTGGGGAAGAGCACTTTCTAGTGGCATGAGAAAGCACAGCAACGGCACTGCTATCTGTTCCTCGTTACTGCAAAATGACTCTATTAGAGTGCTACTGCTCTTATTTTATGCTTAAGTGATGGAATTGCAGACAAAAATGAGAAGGCAATGACAATAAAATAAAAAAGGGAAATTGTGGACATGCGTTTCATTTGTAGTTCCAGCTTAAGAATACAAAAGCTCTGTTAGTAAAGTCATACAGCTACAACATATTCGGATTTTTTTAAATGGATGCAGGTCATGAAACTCTAACTGAAGAACAGGTAATTTAATGACGCAAGATATATTGGACATTTTATTTTTGCACTGGGAAATCTTGGATCATGTTTAGACCCAAATGAAATGCTCCTTGTGCTGATATCATTCTTTTGCTTGACACTAAAGACGCAGTTTGGTGAAGGACTTGCACATGTAGTTTGGATATTTTTCTGGACACAAAGCACTAATGTCATTGTCATGCAAACTGGAAAACACCATTAATCCTATAACAAAGCTTCATTTATTTATCGTTTAAACTCCTGATCCATTTAAGATGATAATCAAACTTTTGGGACCACATGACCACCCGGCAGTACTGAACTGTTCCCTTTTCTCTCTGTCTTTTTGTTGATTCGAATTTCTGTTTGCTTTGTAAATATGAAAAGCTTCTAAATAGATGTGGATCTTTAAATAAAAAGGCATGTATACAGAGTTTTCTTTACATGATCATATGATTATTTTAACACATGCATGAGAATAGACAGGAATTTAAGCACGATGAGTGGACGGTTTCCTTGGCCAAAAATAAAAGAATGCATCATTCAAGCAGTTTTTTAACACATTCATTAACAACTTTGCAAATTAGTGAAGTTAACTTTTAATTCGTTTGTTACCATTCATTTAGCTGTTTTTATCACAGGAGTGAAAACTACACATTCTGGTGTCAAGAATTGTTCCCCTCCCCCCCCCCGTGTCCAAACTGACGAGGAAGCGCTGCAAAATAATGACCACACGAACAAATCAATTGGACATCACTGTCCACCCCAGGCCACCAGCGTCCCTCCATCTATCATGGTGTGCTGAGTGCTGTGGCCTGCTCCAGTCCTGCACACAACAGACCCCAGTCGGGGTGGAATGCTGGGAATGTTCCTGAGACTGACACAAGCCAGTTTGATGAGACAATTAGAATGTTTTTGTTTTGCATTGAGCGGCCCTTGTCACTGAATGTTAGACATCATGTGAAGGACCTGAGAGAGGCCATCAGTCACAGTGTGAATGACCACTGAGAAGAGCTCTCCTCCCAGCTGACACTAAAGATCTATGCTCAGGGTGACACCAGGAGACTAGTCCTTAAAGGTTATAATGACCTCTCTCCTGTGTTCTGTAGGAGGTGGGGAGTCTGTCAGACAGAGAAATCTGCTAATTTGATCTCGCTTTTCATTTTCCATGGGAGGTAGAAAAACTATGCAAACAACTCACTCTCTAAAAACTAGATATGGGATGGCTCCTTGACTGGAAAGTTATTATTTAGTTATTCTTTTGCTCTGTTATTGATTTGTGGCATTCTGTCTTTGTATTTTTACATCTTCTGTATTCATATGAAAAGCACTATACAACATTACGTGGTTTTAGATTCAGGCTTGATTGCAATATATATATATTTGAATATATAGTAAATACAGCAGTAAAATATATACATGCAATTGTTGGCAAAACACTATGGTTACATTATAGGTTTTACAGAATGGTTAGTCTGAAAAAATGCCAAAAAGGATTTGTGCACACATAGCAGTTTTCAACGGGGATGTGGTCTGACTATGATTCATGGTAGCACAGCATGATCCACAGTGATAAGATCACTACATATCTCTTTTTGAGGTTCCAGTCATATGAAATAAAGAAAGGGAACGCACACTCACATGCTGTGTGAGGAAATACAAGTATAAACCAAGCACACTAACTGGTGCTGACAAAACAAGATCAGAGAAATCAAAGTGGTCTGCCCCAAGAACAGCTTCCCTTCCTATCTAGATTCATTTTGTCAAGACCTTTCCAATCGATTTCACTGTTTTTTTTAAAAAAAAACATGCCTTGCTTTTGAGACCTTAGATATTTCAAAACAAAGGTTTGAACATGTATTTTAAAAAGTACCTTGGGTTCATGGATTTTAAAGGAGCCTTAAATGAAATATTTAAATCATTGTGTTGTTTTTTACAGCAAGTAGAATTCACAGACTCCCTCAGACTAACCTCTGGTAACAATAGAGTTTTGGTATAGGCTCAAAGTGGAACGCAATATTGGAATACAGTCATTAGGACACCATGCTTTGTAATATATTGCTGAAATACAGGGCATGACAGAGTGCAAGTTAAGGCAACGTTTATTCCATGATTGCAAATGTAAGACCTGGAGTTTAACAGCTATTCACAATTAATCTTGCTTTAATTTAAATAGGTCTCGAATGAAATGACATCTCTTTGTGTCACAAAATCCTAGAAGGAATATCAGAGTCAAGTCAAATGTAGATTGAGCACAAACAATACAGGAACAGAATGGAGTATTCAGAATATGTATATCTTGAATCAACACATTACAGCAACATACTGTACATCTGTAGCCTGTGGTGTGGGCCCTTCTATTGTATTTCAATAGAGTCCCAACCAAACATAAAGATCCTTGATTCCTGTAATTAATACCAGCCCAACAGACTGTATTTTTACCATTAATCAAAAGAAAACTACAGATTGTGATGCAGACGAATGGGTAAAGTTCTGAGCTTACAGATTCCTTCAAGCGACAACAAACAGAACATGAACACACACATTTAAAGAAATCTAGTGAAAGACTGCTGAAGAGAAAACAAAAAAAGGACTCTTCATTTGACTGTTCAGTGCTGGTGAGTAGCCAGTTACCACTCGCTATTTAATAAGGTCTCTCTATGGTTTTCTGATGTTGCCAGAGCAGAATCTGTGGTGGCGAGCGAACAGTTGGTACAGTGCAGATATGAGACACAAAAAGTCAGAACGGTGTCACCGAGTTCTTAACTTGTCTGTATTGCATAATGAGAAACGGCAAGGTTTAATGTAGCTGACATTTAGCCCTGCTCTTGTACCATTCGAGTGACATTTAGAAGAAAAATAAAATCAAACACTTTTTTTCCCTCCTATTCATTTATCTGCCATGCCACCTTTGCAGCCAGCAGTTGGCACCCCTACCCCTGGCATGTCCTCCGTTTTGTTCTAAGCAAAAAGAAGTGGAGAATGACATCTTTCAGCTCTGGCACACATCAGCAGGCAGGTTTCATGCTTCCTTCTCTGAAGCTTTCCTTTCCTGAAAAAGAAAAACAATGGGACTGATTCTCGGAAACGTGGATGCCAGACTTCTTCCGTGTGTGCTGGTTAATTTGGTTGAAACTTTACCGTTTTTTAGAAATGAAAATGAAAACAGCGTGCCAAGCTGTTGATCCGGGCTAGAGTTTAACGAGTCTCGTCCGGTGACTGGACTGATTGTGGTGGCGAAATAACACTGCCTTGCATTATTGCAGCCAGGCTAAGCTGTTATCACAGCGGTACCATTTCCAGGTCACAACCCACAACAGCTCTGATATTATTAAGGCGCTGTTGGTGCCATAAGGAAGCCGAGCACATTGTCTTGTGTGAACTATAGCTGCGAGCAGACTCTTCTCTCATGATTCACTGCCCATTACAGCCTTTCAGTGCAGCTCAACTGTGCGTGTGATGCTATAGTGTACTCTGGGGCTGTGCAGGCAGATTGTCAGTAGGACAAAACTCTGTGACAAAAGGCGCAGATAGATATGGAAAATAAAAGAGCAGACAACTTGGTAAAGAAGGCAAAAGAACTGTGCAGCGCGCACAGGGATGAAATAAGAAAAGTTTAGCGTGATTTGCTTGGCCCACAGTTGGGAACACCACAGCCTTTCAACTGCAAGCAGCAGGGGGAAAACTTACTGGAACCAGCCTGGGGGGGAGACAGTGGAGACCATTTTTTTTCCTTCTGAGTTTGTGCTTTACAGTTTTGTATTGTTTCACTTGATTTTGTTTTCCAGCAGGCACAGGACAGAAGAACATTCGAGCGCGTCAGCAATCTCTGAATGGAAAAACCGGCAGCGCACCTTGAAAGAGATTGACTACAATGGACGCATCGGCGGGGTTATATACTGATAATGGAAAGACAGGTCTGTAGACTGTTGACAGGAACCCCCATCCTTGTAGCCCCTCCCTTCCGAAAAAGAGAAGAAAATCTGTGAGATAAATTACATTGAAGCACATTCTCTAAATATGGTAATGTATTCCAGAACTATTTATTTCCCTGAAGTATTGGTGTCTGTATTAGCATCATTTCAAACACAATATTAAAAACAAAGCAGTCACTAGGCAACAAGCAGAGCAACAAAAGAAGAGTTTCTTTGCATTACATAACACTTATCTCTGTACCAAACACTGTCAACATCATCAAAAGTATATATTTGTATGAGCTTTTTGTGGCTTGTTTGAACTGTGTGGATTTAAATGAGTACAAAAACATTATTAATGCGTTGTCATAATACTTAGAATTTGCAGACTACTTGCAGAACCTAGCTGACACCATATACAGCATCATCAAGTTTAGAAAAACAGGATCAATGGGTAATCTCATTAAATGGCTAAAATGCAGACTTTGGAATAAAATGAAAGCGTTCATTTGTCATTATAGACATTCCTTTCTTGCTTCTTAAAAAAACAACATGTATTGCACTGCACCTTTTTTGCTGTATCAAACATGTTCTCATAAAATACATTTTCCCCCTCAAGACACCCGTTACGGACTGTTCACATTGCACCTCGTTTACTTTTTAACTGAAATCCTTATTTTGAAACCACGATGGACTGAAAAGTAGACACGGGTGCTTTTAAAACACCACACTACACCACACCAGTTTAAAAACAACGGTGGGATATTTGGACACAAAAACATTTGGTCTGCAGCGTCTTCTGGGATCTGTGTCCTGTTTAAACGGTATTAACTTCCAGCACGTCTCAGGGCTTGGTTGCAGAATATATTTTAATAGTAAATTGTTGACTCTGGAGAGAGCATTGTACCTTGATCCACGGGCTGACAGGTTGGGTCCGGGGGGTGCACTCTGGTAACAAAAGATTTCTGAAAAGGGTAGCGGCAGTGAGTAGCCAGGGCCAGCCTGTGGAACTGGCAGGCCGTTATAAAAAGCTGCGTATTGGGAGCTGAAGTACAATGCGGGAATTGCAACCTGATTCATCATCTCCTCGACACGAAGGGCTCTGTCGTGAAACCGCTACTGGCAGCAGAGCGACAAAAACACTGCCACAGAACCGGAGAGCATCCTTTATCAGAAAACATCTCTTTTAAAATGCAAACACTAAGGCTTTGTCTTCCATTTCCTAATTTTCTTACAAATGGAAGAACAAAAAATAATGAAAGGCTGGAAAAAGCAGAAGGGAGAAGCGTGAAATGACGGCATTGTGTTTTGTTGAGCTTTTTTTTTTCTCTCTCCAGGTTTTGGGATTGATCTTTTTTTTTTTCGTAGCGCGGTTTGAACAATTTGTTTTCTGTGCCGGTGTCTCAAAAAAAAAGTGTAGCATTTGCTCTTATTTTCCCTAAAATCCACGTTTAGTCTAATTTCTGGTTGTTGATTCAAGTTTATTGATAGAACTAAATAGAATAGTCTGCATTATGCTTACTTGTATTTCTATCCTGCATTAAGTTTAATAAACCACCACTGGCTTTAACTTTTATCTGGAGGCTTGGAACTATAAATTCATTCTCTAACAAGTTTCCTGGTGACCTTAGCTTTTGCACTATTTATACAGCTAATCTTTTCTGAGTAACCCATGCATAAGTTATTGTGCAGAGCAATGACCCTACATCATTTCCAACAGGAAATGTTTTCCCTGCTGTTTTTAGGACATGTGGAAATTATATTCACTGGCAGTAGAAGGAAGAAAACTCCAAATATGCATCTCATGTACACCTAATTTTGTTGACTGCACCAGAGATAAAATGACTGTGAAAGAGAGTAACCGTACACTTAAACTGTCATAAATAGAGCTGCAGGTATCAGTGCCACCAGATACAGTATGTGTCCCTGTCTTTAGTGGGTGTTACTTAGCCTAGTCACCTGTGCACAACGTTTTGATGATTTGTGGTGTAAGATTAAACTGCCTGGGATTTTTCCCCCCTAAGGAATGCAGAGGAAGGATAAAAAATTCAGTCAATGATATTGTTCTTGAGCATTTGCCTGTAGTTTCTACATTATTAAGTAACTTAAGTTATGCTTTTTGGATTTGACTGCCTTTTTATATATATTATAGATGTATTTCTTAATCTAATCTTAATGCAGGAGATCATCACACTAGCACAGCATATGGAATATGGGGTCTAAAAAGTGTCTCAGTAACTGCAGTGTTTTCCAGTGACCACTACTTTAATTTAAGCTGTATGGTGAGGGTCTTTTCATGCATTAGTAGTTCTTTTCCATGGTAAAAGATTACTTCTGCCATCTATAGGGTGCTTTATAGAAAAATAACCATAGCTTCTTTTTAATTTATTTTCTTTGAGCTTCTTTCATAGTTTGTAAAATATTGTTATTTTGGAATTTAAGAGCTCAGTTTTTCAGTTTTGTATAGGTGTCAAAGCTAAATAAGAATTATGTATGTATTTAAGGATAATTTCACTTCTGATGGCAATGTAAATTTTTACTGTATCGGCTAATTTGCTTTGTGTAAAGCACATTTCTGATGTGGTTTAAGGATTACACATCATATTAGAGAAAATAAAATTGAACTAACTATACTTATTCTCTGCTGATGCCTTTTCTAACTGTGCTGTTCGTTCACCCAAACAACTTATAGTGTAATACAATACAATTGAAATTCTCCTACTTATGGTAAAAGGGTATAATATATAAGTCTTGCCTACATGTGTGATATATTATTGTATTCATTCGAATAATCAGAATCAGACAGAAGAATATAATGGCGGGCTCTGTCCTTTTCTTTTGTAGTTGCTATGTTTGTGGGGAAAAAAAAGAAACAAAATCCTATTGTCTGACTTTAAAGCAGAGTGAGTGGAAGGTCGCAGGAGTCATTCCTACAGGCCCTGGACCTCTAAGGAGTGAAGGCGCAAGCTCTGTCATGGACAGGACCATGGGAAGGTATTGTTGTAGGCCTGGGCTTAAAAACCACACATTTTAAGAGCTACGAAAGTTCTGGGAGCAGGCATATGCACCGAGTCATTTCGGTCCTCAGACACGTTATTTACTACCTGGTGCCCCAATGAACCTTTCTGCAGAGAGTGTGCGTCCAGGGTGGTAAAGAAAGAAGCTGCACAAAGACGTGATGAATGTAGCAGATGAAAAATGAAGGAACTTGTGGCAAACTGCCAAAGTCTCCGTACCCATTCAGTTTCAAAGGGTAGATGCCTATATGAAGCAGAATTCACCATGACTCCAAGAAGCAGATGCTCTGTATTTTCCTTACTCACTTTCTGCTCTTCGCACTAATAAATAAAGGCAACCCTCCATGTTGGAAACATTTTTTGTGCATCGGGAGGGCACATTTTTTAGACTACCCTTTTCACTCACCCTTCCTGAATTTTATTGAGATCAGCTGAAATTATTTGGGAGGAGAAACAGAAAGGAATTGAATCGGGAAGCAAAAATATATATATATATTTCAGTTTGCAGAAACATGCGATAATACAAACGTGCAGTTTATCCTAGGAGTGTTCTTCAGCTGTTCATTGCCTACTTTTTGTAGGGTTTGTTAATGAATTGTCTATGTGAAATTTCAATGAGCCAAAACATGTCCTGAAAACCAAAATTCTACATTGATTTATTCCTTTTTTTTATTTTGCCTGGATGCCTTGATGCGAACCAGCTTTTTTATAGAAGGGGGAATTCCTTTCCTTATGTCATGTTATAACCAGGATGTTGTATCAGAAGGGGTTCAGACAGGGCACAACTGAGACCAGTGGAATCAGTCACCTCTGTCACCTCTGTGCCCAGTACAAATGGAAAAACCTTTCTGGGCACACTCCATCACTTTGACAACAATACTTGGCGTGCCTTTATGACTGGGTATCTGTTTGCACATTTTTGACAAGTGCTCCCATTTCTATCGACAGTACACTCTATTGACCTGCTAGCTGGGTTAATTATTGTCATTAAATTGTTTCAGTTTTAACACCCTGTGAAGTACTGGCAAACTACTACAACTGTCCTAGACCTCCTCATGGCATGATACAGCAAATAATGTTTGAACTGCTCCTTTCTGGTTATTTCAACGTAAGGCAGCAGTGATACAGGCCTCAGCTAAATTAAAAAAAAGAACTGATATTCTTTTATTTTTATTTATGAAACCTTCTAGTTTTTAGAACATTTCTAGCATTTACACCATCTTCACATTTTCCTGAATATTAACCTAACTGTATTATATATATATAGAAATACCCTCTATTTATTATAATGAAAGGATATAAAGACATATAAAGGAACAAAGCAAATGTTAAATTAAATACCATATTTTTAAACCAGATTTAATTGTTTTCTTTAAAGCAAGTGCATGTGTGACATGATGTCATGCCTTTTTTTAAAGGTATGTTTTTAAAAAGTGGTTAGTTGATGCTTCTCTAAAAATGTTTACATTTTAATATCTGGTATAGGGAGCCCCCTGAAATATTGCTTCTCAAATAAAACAAACCCAACATTTTTGTTGTTCATTCAGATTTCTTTTATTTTGGTTATCACAATAATTCCCCAGTGAAGAAATATAAGGCATGGAAAAACAAAACATTATTTTAGGTGCAATTAGATATTTTTTCACAGAAATGTAAACCAAAGTGTTATCAAGTGCTCATCATTCTCATTATTCAACCAAATATTCAATGAAATATTTAATTTTCTATATGCTAATAAGTTTAGCAAAATAAATGCTAAGTAGGTAATGAAAATGCTGCCTACAAGAGTGTCTCCTGAGAATCTGCACTTGATAAAGGACTGGAAGCACAAGAAAAACATTGTTGTCAATTTTTTCCTCTAACCCAAGCAATTGCAAAGACCTTTGGTAATGGCATAAGTATTTATAGGGATGTTTGTTGTATATTTGAATGACATAGTCATGGAAAAATGGTATTCTTTCATTTTATGGATCAGTGTTTCAATTCAATTCAGCCTTAACATGATATTGTGTTATTACACACCTGAAGTAAAATGTTAACACAAATTGTTTTCATTGTTTTGCAGACAGATTATCACATCTTCAGGTCAAAAATGCATTTACTGGGATGACTAAACATTAATTTTTTAAGTACCACAATAGCTGCAGAAATAAAAAGAGGTTAAACAATGGTGATAAATCCCTCAGCGAGTATGAAACAAAACCAAGCTGATTCTTGTTTGGTGCACTTTGAAGTTTCACTGCTATGGCCTGTGTCAATCTGATGTCATTATGCATTTTCATTCAGAACTCTGCTCTGTCTGCAGGAAGTTCAGGATGGGAACAGATGGGAATTTTTCTTTCAGGAAGAAAGTTTGCGTTTGCAAGTTATCCTATGCCAAGAATTCAAAAAGGATAAAATAAACAAACATCTGTTAATCACATTGACAACATTAAAGGAATATTAAGAGGGTTATAAGTTGTATCACATAAAAGATGTACAGTAATACTGGTGAAAGCACTGTAGTACTTGAGTTGCAAAACGCTGTTTATTTGTTGAATCATAAGAACAGCAAATGACACTGTGTACAGAGCCCTCCACTGGGAAGCCTGCTTTTTATGTTTTAAGAATTAAATTAAAAACTACATCAGCAAATTCACTGATGAACCCGAGGGCGTTGTAGACTCCACTGAACCATTTTTTCTTTCTCTGACAATAAGCAAAAAACAATGTTTTTTCCATTTCTCTGTACATGTAACAACTTGATTTTCCCTATATAATTCCAATAGGAATCCTCTGGGTATACTTTTTTTTATTAAATCAAATACACTGAAGGAAATCAAATATTAAATGTAAATACAATGACTTTAATCTCTCGGAACAGAACAGTAACATTTGGTTGTTTAACATCCAGTAACATCATGATTAAATGGGTTTTAATATTCCAGTATGCTAGAGAACTATGGCCAAGCTCTTCGAGGAAAGTACTAAAACTGCACTAAAACCATTCTATTGATAATGCCTCTCTCCAGTGCAGTCTTGTTCTTCTGCTTTTAAGATTTTTATAACATTCTTATAATATTTATAGTAATTTCAGGTTTCTTTGGAGAGTGAATTCTTGCAGTGACTTCTCTGATGTAGTAGGGGTTCTACCCTCACAATAACCTTTAATATTGCATGTCGGTTAATGGCTCTGGGGCAGATGTTTCCATGACTAAGATTCATGTTTTTCTGCACAAGCTTTAGAACTCTTCCAAATAACTTCTGCAGTATGTTTGGTTCCAAGACAGACCCGCACTGGTATATAGAGGATGTCATTTGTAAACAGCAGAATTTGTGAAAATAATATATTTTCTATCAATTAAAGGGATTTCACAGCAACCTACTTTTAATGAAAAACATATTTTCGTCACTGTTCTACTGAATTAATAAGCATGTGGGAATGTTTATTATAAATATGGTTGTCAAAGATAGAGAAGCAGTGAATTCATCTGTCACTTAAACTGACTTCACGAAAGTGATGTTTCAACTGGGGCTTTTTGTTTTTAGCTTAATTAAAAATAACAATTAAGTGCATAAAATCACAGAATGAGTCTAAATACTCGGTGCTGATATCTTCCAAACATCGTAATG
Organism: Lepisosteus platostomus; assembly: GCF_059453375.1. Lineage (NCBI taxonomy): Eukaryota > Metazoa > Chordata > Actinopteri > Semionotiformes > Lepisosteidae > Lepisosteus > Lepisosteus platostomus. The sequence continues at coordinate 35,781,410 of NC_142624.1, forward strand.
GGAAACATGACTTCATTCCAGGAAAATGTTATGGGAAAGGATGTATTCAATCAGAGCCTCAGGAAAATACATTGAACACTCAACATCGAAACTCTTAGGATTTTGTATTAAATATTTCTATGTTGCTTCACTGGTTTTCTTACGAGGTTATTTTAATTAAAATTTTTGCATCCCAGATTATATCATTCTATACTGCATAGTAAGAGTTATTGTGCCACCATAACCATTAAAATAATATGGCTTTTAGATCTGTTTGTGTTATGTCACATATACCTAAAACAACTGTAAATAAAGAAAACAGCTATAAATAAACAACTAATGTTTTGATAGTATCAAAGGAAAATGTGTTTGCTAATAAATGTATTTTATTCAGCTATAGTATTTTGGGTGGACTGTTCCATACTGTTCTTTCATGTGGTTATCTAAGGAAAAGAAAGAAGCAGAAATAGTTTTTGACATGTACGGTACTGTATTATAGGAAGGGTAGTCATTTACTGCAGCTTCACCTGTGTATGTTCTGTGACTGTTCAAAGCAAAAAAGACTTCGGACAAAAGATGTTTACCCTAACACTATTGAGAACTTCTTAGAAATCTTTATCCATTCTAAAACAGCATTTAATATTGAATTTGATTTTGTGTTCTATAAATACGTTAAATTCCCTACATGCATCCTCATCTATATTGTTGCTTTAAATAACTTTTATATATTGTATAATGAACTGTTCTGCATCATCTACTCCATGATGTCACTGTCCCATTGTGCATGAGGTTTAGCACAAGATACAGCTCTCCTGACATCACCAAGGAAGGGTCAGCATGGAGATCATTTTATTCCCCTCCCCATTTAGACCACAAACGTCCCATACCAAGGCTTTGACACCTTTGATTAGAAGATCCATAAATTGATATCTACGAATGGGATCAAACATTTACAATGCACACAAAACAGTGTCATATCAGAAGAAACAAAAATGAAATACACCAGATCGGCCCGATTTCTTCTCTGGAGGCTAATTCAAATGTAGCTATTCACAGCAATATATATTCTGTGACAGACCAAGGTCTTAGAATAATAATATAGAGGTCATCACTTCTAAAAATACACAGCTCTCTGTTTTAATCATGAAGGCATATCTATTTATAAGTATGCTTCTTTTCAGTCTCGCCCTTTCTGTTTCACTCTTGAAATTAAAACATTATTCTCTAAATAGCAGAGGAGAACTGATGAGACAAGAGAGTGCAATTTAAACCATGCCAGTTCAAAACAGCCCAATCCAGCCGACACCTTCTTCAGTCCAGTTGTCCTTTCTGCAAGGGTACCACTCAGAGAGACAAACAAGCAGCACAGCTCTTCCCCAGCCTTTGAAAGGTACTGTATGCCCTCCCCTTTAACATTCATGGAGATCTTCCTCTGACAGGTGTTTTACAAGGGTGTGGGGCTACTGTAAACAGCCTTGGCTCTTAAAAGCAATTCTTTCGTACCACTCGGTTCTTTGCAGGTATTAATTGCACCTCTTTCATTTTGATAGGCCTGATAAATATTTCAAAATGTGTTAAAGAGCTCCTTGTTGCACGGCTCTGAAGGTGGAATCCATCACCCAATCAAGAACACTTGCTCGTGGTTTAAACATGTTGCTCGTCATTGAAGGACTGCGAGATTGCACTCGTTTAGTGGGGGCATACTGCTTGAATTTGCCTCCCTTGTCTACTAGAGTAATAATGAGGCGGGATGGATGTAAGCTGATTAATGCAAACTCTTGAAGTAACCACTGTTACATGTTCTGGAAAGACTGGCTGATTTGGGAACTATGGGTGTGTGGCTTGTAGCTGTTGATGTGGTTCACTGTATGAAGTGAAGTGCCAGTCAAGTGATGGGTAGGAGCACAGCCATGCCTAATCAAGCCTCCCTCCTCACGTACTGAATACAGCTGTGTCTTCCCATACAAATTGAGAATTCACAACTAGTTGCAAAAGACAGAAGCAAAATGAGATTGGACACTCCAATTTAAAGTTTGAATTTACATTTTATTAATATTCATACAGTTCTCCTTTTCCTGACAGATATATCTGTGTAGAAAATGAAACAAAAACACAAAGGAAAATGAATGACAATCCGCTCTTAATTACGATCTTCAGTGTTTAGGATAGCTTTGTAAATGAATGCCTGGTGTAATATGACAAAGAGGAAGGACTTGCTTCACTGTTTTGTTGTTCAAAGCTTTCCTGTTTTTAAGGTGGTGTAAATTTTGTTACCTGAAGTGTGCAAACAGATTTTAACATTGCATCCAACATTTAAATCGGAGTGTCGTCACACCCAGCCACTATGAAACAAAGCTCATTATTTAAAATTGAATCTTTATGAACATGCGGGCAATAGATTTCAAGTGCAACATCACAAGAAAAGTTCATATTGGTGTCTTATAAACTATATAGACGTTGCTGTGCAAAAGTCTTAGTTTTAAAAATGTCAAGAGTTGAGAGTCTAGATGGGATTATTATAATCAGCTGCTCTGTTGGCTGATCTCCTCAATTATCTACCTGGTACAACTGAATACACTCAAAACTGTCATGCTCCTAGGCTCATTGCTAAGTCAGTGTCATGATTTTACAGTTAAGAACATACTGTAGAAGAATCAACAATAAAAAGGTACTTAAAAAGCTTGTACAGTGTTTCAATAAGATTGTGCAAGTTAAGGATCTGTAGCCAGTGCAGGCACAGAGACTGTTAGAAGAATTGTTTTAAAATTACTGTCCATCCATCCATTTTCTGTCAGCTTTATCCAATACAGGGTCTTATGGGTGCTGGAGCCTATCCTGACAATGGGCACAAGACAGGATACACCCTGGATGGGACGCCAGTCAATCACAGCAAACTTCCCGTACCTCTGTTCAACCCTGGTATGAATTCCTAGGGCACTGTCTGTCTGCAGTTTATATGTCCTACTTGTGTTGTCTTGGGTTTCCACGGTGTCCTCTGGTATCCCCCAAAGGTCCAAAGATATAATGGTGGGTTAATTAGCTCTTGGGAAAACTGACCCGGGTGTTTGTGTCTGTGTGTGCCCTGTGATGGACTGGTATCCTGTCCAGGGTGTATCCTGCCTTTTGCCCATTGCTTGCTGGGATAGACTCCAGCTCCGCTGCTACCCTGGACTGGACAATGGATAGATGGGTGTGTGAAATGGTCAGTAGTGAGAGGAGTAAGGAAGATCTGCATTGACTCTCTGGAACTCTGTACTTGTTTCTTTTGAAAAGATTTACAACCTGTTCTCTGTTTTTAACAGTCATCTGCTGTGGGATCTGCTCCAAGGATGTGATATGTCCCCATTTATCATAAACGCTGTAGTTTTTGTAAACTGTATGTTTTGCTTTTTAACGAAAGAAAGTGACATTTTCAATGTTTAAAAACGCATGGTAGTGCAATGATTGCAGATTTACTGATTTTCATTTAATAAAGGATTTTTATCTGAAGAAGCTCTGAGTCTGTAAGATTTCTGTCTTTCCAGTCTTGTCACAACTCTGTGTTGCTGAATTTCAGAAAACTACTGAGCAATGTTTTTTTAAGAGTAACAGGATACATATGAACATATCTTGGCAGTTTTGAAATTACTCAACTGACGAACGTGTTAGTACAGCCTGTGTCATAAACAGAGAGTTTCTTCCGGGTTAATCTTCCTTAATTTGAAAATTGTTAGTTTAATTATTTAAAAAACAGATGGCAGAGATAATTTCTTCATGTTTTAAAAAGAGGCTAATCAGCTGTTACATATTCTACATAAGTGATTGCAGAAGAAATAAAATGCAAGTATTATGAACTTTACACAGCCATATACAAAAGAAAACAAATACATTTTGCTATTATTATATTTATAGAAATATACTCACACAAAAATTAAATCACTGCCAAAATGTGATAGTTACAACACACACTTCAGTTCCCATAGTTTTGTTGCAAGAGATATTTACTGTGATGTTGCAAACTATATCTGTTATATTGTGGGATAGTATGGTAGCCAAGAAGAAGAGAAAAAATATATACTCCTGGCCAACACGACATGGCCTTGTTCACCCTGCACAATGAAAGTTAGGTTTTACAGTTTTTCTTAAACTGCTTACTTTGGACATGCAGAAAATATGAATGTAAAGGCATTCTAATTACCTCTACAGTCATATGTTATCGACATAATAAAGATCAAAAGATGTAAGTTTAACCTCTGTGAAAAAAATCTAACCCAGAGACATAATTCCCAAAATCAAACTACTCTATTGCAATACAGACTGTCTTCATATGTCTGTGGCATTTTATTGTTTGACACAATTTTTCTATTTGATAAAAAAGAAGACTCTCTTGTTTGCGGATTTCCAGATAGAGTAAAAGATGTGAAAAAAGCACTGCTCACAAAAATTTCATTTCCTGTGGTATATGGAGCAAATAATATCAGTAAGAAAAACCTGGCAGGGAGATACGAGCTTTCCGCCTTTACATTGATAACCATTTGTTCATTTCCTGACAACAAAAAATATAAATCTCTTCAGAAATTAAATAGGTTGGAGCAGTTTTTGGTGTTCTGTGGTAGACTGGCTCTATTTCATTTGAAATGTGCTCCTAGAATAATAATCAGTGCATCAGTTATTATACTTGTATCAGCTCAGTGCAGCAAGAATCCAATACAGTGTGTATAGCTGAATTCTTCTACTTTTGTGTCACTTTATTTTCTCTGTGGGACAGATTTGCATTTTAATGGAAGTAGTTTATAGACTTCTCTGTTGCATTCGCAGCGCCACAAGTGGCATCATTAAGTGAGCTAAGCCGGATTAATGCTGATGGTAAAGTCAGATAATACAATAACAGAGCCCTTCATTTCCATCTGGATTAGGTGAAGAGAGCAGGCCTGTCTGTGGCAGGGTGATAATTTGTAAGCACGATATGTTGTACTTGAGAGGATAAGATTAAATTTAGTGGGCTTAACTGTCATTCCTGTAAGTCAATTACTTCATCTTTTCAGGTTTTGAATTTCTTTATGAATAAAATAAATGGAATATCGAGCTGGTCCAAAGCTTACGCACATATATACTGTTCCACTGTATGTATTTACACACACACATACTGAAAGCACATCCTTCCCAAGGCAGCCAGACCGTTTGACACACGCTGGGGAAGAAAGAGAATCAGATTCTGTTTTCTAAGCAGAACATGAGCTTTCTTAATGATCACTTCACACTCTCTCAGTATTGACCTGCAGAGAAAGGAACACCTGTAAAGGTGTGACGGAGGAGGGCTCTCAGGTGAAGAGCACGGGGATCTACAGGACGGAGGTTTCTTGCTGTGTGCGGCCAAGATTGACCAAAAGGTGATGCACGCTTGGAAGAACACTGCCAGGGAAGGACTGAGTCAAACCCAGCCAGTTTAATTGGCTCACCATGCAACAGCGACCCCTGCTGGCTGGTGAGGTGCCCACGGACTTCCTTTGCCGTCGGAGAGACCTGCATCCATCCTCTGCCCAGCACCCGAGCTCTATTTGTACCGAGGTTCCTGCAGAGAAAAAGCAAGCCGATGGTCTGATCTCTGCACTTTTCATGGAGTGTCGTCTTCACCCATCCAGTACATGTGATCCACATTATTGAACATCTGGGGAATCACAATTGTAGAGTAAATAATCCAGAAAAGATGCCAAAATTTAAAATCATTTTCAGAATAAGACAAAATAAAGCATAATGGGGGAAATAAATCAATGGAAAACAGTGCACACACATACAGCATTACTGAAAGATACTGCAGATCCACACGTTCTGTTACAAATCTGTTTTGTGTTTTGACAGTGTTAAAGTCACTTCAGAAGAATGTTTTAGGTTATTTCACAACCTCAACTGATTTTATGAATATCAAAGATTTATACACACAATTGTGCATATTATCTACCAAAACCAATGTTAAGCATTGCAATGAGACAAATGTAATTACATCATACTATCTTTTACAATATAAAAAGTGTCACCTACTGTAGTATCAGTGATTTATCTGAATAATGTGTGTATTCTTTGTATTCTTTTGTATCAGATATTTATTTTGTATATTTTTTTGTATTTACTATTATTTGTAAAACAAAATGTATTATTCTTAGAGACTGCTTTTATTTTATTGTAACGCTGAACTATACACAAAAAACAAATCAAGATTTGAACATCTTCCATGCTCGGTTTGCTAGCATCATATACTGTAGATCAAAGGATGTTATCGTGGCTTGATGCTAATAGCTCACTGGCTGAACATAAGAACGTCACAGGCCCACCTTAGTCCATTTGGCAATGAGCTAATTGATCCCAGGATCTCATCCTGTCATTTCTTGGAAAAGGCCAGTGTATGGGCTGGGTTGTATAGTCCACAACCCTTTGGGCAAAGAAGTGCCACTTGTTCTGGGATTTCACATAGTTTCTACCTCTGTTCACTGTTCATTCTGAAGACTCCCATCCAGCCAATTCCTGAAGGATCCCAGAGTATCTGCTTTAACAATGTGGTTCAGTAACTCGTTCCCAACCCTCACAACTCTTTCTGTAAAGAAGCATCTTCATATCTACATATCCTCCATTTGTGTTCAAGGGTCGTTGTTTCATTCTGTGTGCAGTTAAACCTCTGGGTAGACTAAGCCAATACTATCCAATCTAAGTGTCCTTAAAGTCTAAAAGCTAAAGTTCCTTCAATGTGATTTTGTTACTTTGAAGCTATTTTTGTGATACAATGTTCCTACAGTAACTCCATCTTTCAATTTATTGGCCTTTTTTATTGCTTTCCCATATTGTCCAGACTGGGATATTGACAAGCCCCTTTAAGAAATTGGTACAAAGATCAGTTCCTTCCATCTTAAATTTAAAATGTACATTTTTAAGCCCAGAACAGAGCCGTCTTTCAGCTCCTTTTCATCTTCTACAGTGTTCATCACACCTTTATTTTAAATTATCCCAGATACTTAATGCTTACCCCATACTAGATTCTACATTGCTAATTTAAATCAGAAAGAGCAGTGAGCCAAAAATACACCCCTGCTGTACTCCACTAACTTCTTCATCTTAGAGAGAGTACTCCACTCTTATTGTTATTTGCTGTGTATTGACTTTTATTTATTGAGATCGAACTACCTTCTATATTCACAATGACAATCTCCAATCGTATAATGTTATAGTCCTTTACTTTAATTTTTCTGTGCTCTCCATCAGTAAGAACAAGCGATCTGCAGTTCCCTATACAAAGCTACATACAGTACTATGCCTGTATACCTCACTTTAATCCTCTTGATGGGTAATGTTTTCATTTTAATTTCACAGAGACCCTCTCCTGTTTTGAGTGTCCGTTGGAAGACCTTAGCTCAGTGTGAGTTTAGAGCTAATAAATCACTCACTATTGATATTATATCACATATCATTATTGAATAATGCTAATTTTTACTGTTTGATTTTGTCTGAAAATGCTTTTTACACATATGATTGCTTTTCCCTTTATTTATTTTTAGCTGTTTGCCAGTAGAAAAGTTGCACAGGACATACCAGCAAACACATCTATTTTCACCTACTGTGATGTGTTATCTGCATATTTTACTGTAGTAGGTTTTTCTGAAAATCTGGATGGCAGAAAAGTAGAAAACCATACATTTCTAAGCAAATTTAATACATTTCTTAATCCATCCAGCCATGTTCTAAACCCTTCATCCCGTACAAGATTAAATTTCATAATTATAATCTTTATTTTATATATGGCAGCACCTATAAGAGCAATTATGTCAAAGCATTTGCAATATATAAAACTATATGATATACTGGAGATAAGATATGTAACAGCAGATATAATAACATATATCTTGTTGTGTATTATATATTGAAAGCCATTAAAAATACAACAAATAAGTATTGACGCCAGTTGTATTTGTTGTGTTATTAGTGCCTCTCTACACATACAGAGATTTGAGTTTTCTGAAAAGCACTCATAAAATTGTATTTTTATTTGATCTTTAAATAAAGACTTACAGTTCCAAGAAAAATAGCAGTGCTTTCTTCCTGGTGCAAAATTGTTTTCACCACATGCATGAAGCGTGGGGCTTAAATAGTATGAGCTTTAGTCAAATTTAGCTAAGGAATAAGAAAGAAATAAAAATCAATATAACAATGTTCTCCTCAATGTGTGATTAATGACCTCCTTGACCACAATGAATCAGAGTCTAAAAGTTGTTATACATATTTTTCTATCTTGAACAGATTCATTTAAGAGCCTTAGCCATTTCCCATTATGTTGATATGGGTATGATTTCTAACTCTTTTCTAATTGTATGTAGTTTAAAAGCCATTTTCTGTTAGAGTGCACAAATCCATTACATTTACAACAAAGCAGCATTAATGTAGTGGGATTAATGTGCAAACAAACCCACATGACCAGTAATGCAAAGTTTGATAAATCATCTAATTTTTTAAACATTTTTGGTTATTACTATTATTTTTACTACTGATCAAACAAGGAAGAATTAATCAGAACTATTATTTCATTTCATTTAAGTTCATGGTCATCATTTTAGAAACCCCCCAGTCTCTTCTTACTGTAGAATGAATAAAACGACGTCCTTCGCAATGATCTCAAGTTAACAGTACACGTTACAATGAAGTGCCATCTGGAGTCAGTCCAGATACATCGAGACCTAAGTCCTCTGTGCAATTTCCACGCCTTCCTGGTCTTTTCAGTTAGTCTCATTAAGCCTTATCTTTCTGCTGTGCTTGTCTAATATATTTTTTAATTATGTTGCTACTCACCTTAAGGAGATTGACTGAGGCTTTCCATTTGAAGAGTTGTGACCCTCATGATGATCAGCAGCTTGCCTTCTATTGACTATCCTGACTTTCCAATATTCTACATATTGCCTTTCTATCTAACCCTTTTAGTTTAGATACACTGCCTCCCATGGTTGTGATAAGGGCATCTTATGGGAGCTTCTTATTCCTCACACATCTGTGTTTCCTTTTATTTTACTGGATTTCTTGTATCTTTGTCACTGATTTTCATTTCTTTTGCCTTCAAATTATTCTCACCCACTCCCATCTTTAAACAAAAGGCATGTTATTGATGACTGTGAATTCATTCAAGGTTTTCTGAACATACTTCATAATTCAGATGGCACACTGAAAAGTTCAGGATTCAGGTGTGGCTTTGCAGTAATTTCAGAAGATAAATCAGCTGCCCTTCTGGGCTTCAGACACATTTAGCAAGGCCAGGTCAAGCGTCTCTCTTTTGCCTTTCAGAGCAGACAGGGATCACCATGCTCAGATTAGAAGGTGACTCAGTTTCTCTGTTTGCTCTTTCAGTCTGAGCAGAGCTTTGACCACTCTGGTGTCAAAGGTCAATCTCATTTCCGTTACCAGCACATCCAAAGGAGGACTGGAGACATGTTATTAGGTCACATCTTCAAAAATGCTTTATTACATCTATCTGTGATGAGGGAAAAGCATATTAGAAGATATTAGCAAATGACATTATTGCAGAAAATGGTATCTTTATACTGTATATTCTAGAATAATTCTGCTTACTCCCAGAATATAAACAAAATATTTATCGTTCACATGCTTTAATACGGGAAACTGCAATAATTCTGAGCACTGTGAACATAACAACCAGGTATGTAAAGTGACATGAATATGGACTTTTTAATCCTAAAACTCTGTACAACAACCTTTACTTGTACCTAAACAGTTACCTTTGAACCTTATTCTTTATTAATTATCCAATAAAATCCTATGCAAGCCTTTTTAGCTGTTTAAAATGGGGGTGGATATTAATTTTTTAGTGCTTCCACGGACACTTTTGATGTATACAGTGCCTTGCAAAGATATTCAGTCCCTTGCACAGTTTTCACAATGTATTACAATGATGCTTGTTGTCATGACACTTTGAAACACTAACATATATTGCTTACATACACAGACTTTATTCAAAGCATTAAACAAAAAGAAAGAATTAGACAGATTTCAATAAGAATACGAAAGTGAATGTCCTTGAGTGGCTAGGTTCAAGTCCTGGATTTAACCTATGCAGAAGAAAGAGATGGAAACTGCTGTCCATAAGCCATCCCCAAGCAACTGGAGAGATCACAAGCAAACCCGCCAAGATGCATGGGGAAAAAGTGCACCAAGCCAGTACGCAAACTTGGTAGAAGTTTATCTAAAAAGACCTGCTGCTGCTACGATTGCTGTCAAATCACAAATCTGAATACTTACACAATTCATTTGTTTGCTGACATTTTCCTTTTCAGTGAAATCCTTCGGTTTGAGGATTTAGGTTTTGCATCAGATATGAAGTTAAAGAAAGCACATATTGTACTGTACATCATTTTCTAATTTCACCAAATGGACAACCATTGGAAGGGTCTGGATATTTTTGCAAGGCAGAGTAACAGTTACTGTCTTTAACAGCATATTTACAAATCGGGGAACCAGAGAACTGTTGTTCTTTGTGTTGACTTTGCGATTGGAAGCACCAAAGCAGACACTCCAGGTGTGGGTCACTGACAGTTGTGTTCTGCCCTTAATCAAGCTGAAACACAACCTGACCTTTTACTTTGCACGTCAGGGGCTCCCATTTACTGTAGGAGATTATTATTCTGCCTGATTGTAAGGATTGCTTACTCCTTCCAGAAATATTCTAGTCGCCGAGGTGATGTGAAAGTTTCCTGCACAGTCATTTCTCTTGAGCGATCAAAAAAATGCATTATGAAAGACCCAATTAAAAAAATTAAACATCAAAACAAGGCTTCTGGGGGAAAATAACTGGCTATCAATATACAATGCAGGCTTTCTCAAGTTCTTTCAAATACTACTACTCACTTACATAGTCAATTAGTGCAAAACAGAAATTAATACACAACATTAAACAGCTCGTATAATTTATTTTGATGCCTCGTGCCAGTGGAAATTTAAGAGCCCTTTAAGCTTCCTCAAAGGCCTTTTTTAATTCATGAAAAAAATATATATATTCAGAGAAAAAAAAGATCAAACCCAGATTTTGTTTTCCTTATGGGTACAATTAACAATTAACAAAGTCACAGAGTGAAACGCACTTGGTTTTCTACAAATTTAGAACGGAATTAATTTCAATGTGTTTTATGTCTGATTAATGTCTTGAAAAACCCAACCTAAAAATAAGCTTAAATAATTATCTTTCCTATTTCTGTTCATCTTTATCAGATTACCTGATAGAACCTGGTTTATTTTTAAGAAGTAGCTTAATAAGATCCTTGGATCTAACCAGGTTAGATGGGTCTAATGGCCTCCTCATATTTTGTAAATGTTCTTATTTATTTTTTTTACAACAGTATTATTGCTCCACTTTCATGAAAACCAGTCTTCAGGAGCTTCTTAATATTTTTTATTTGAATATGTAGCACATAAACATGCATAAACTTTTACAACAATCCCTAAATTCCAAGTGAAAGGCAAGAATAATAATGTGTCACTTACAGTTTTCCTTTGGTCTGTCATCCTTTCAAAAAGGAAGTCGTGGTTCTTAAGGGTTAAATGTCCGTAAATTGTGTTGACTTGAGCAGCAGGGGGTGGGATGGCTGAGATAACCCAGGGTTTTAACCTGAACATAAGCATATCACTAACCTTGTGTAATGACTTGGTATCCATGACACAGCCTGCCCTATGCAGACAATATGGTCTTTTAATGAATCTAATCTCCACCATCACAGCATCTTCAAGGCAGAAAATTAATGAGAAGAAGTTAAATGACCCCCTTTCATGTGTACAAAATTGGTTTTTCTAAGGATTAAGAGATTAGCTCAGTGTTAAATCCTTAAAGTGCTTCAAATACCTTAATATTCATTACACAAAACACAGAGGGGAGGCTGCTAATAATCCTAACCTTTTAATCATTTCACTTGGAGCCCCATAATCTTACAACCTGGAGATCGCTGTATGTGCTTCTTTTAGTTAATTATGTAAGAAGTTAAGAAATAATTCCTAAAAAGTTCATTTGAATTGACTTCCCAGCCGTCCTTCTTGAAAAGTGAGCCACAGAGACCAGCGCCGATTTCATTAACAGCAAACATTGTTTAATGCAAAACAAATCCTGTGACCAAACACAGACTGACCGCTAAAAAAGGGTTAAAATAAGTGCTGAACAGGAGATGCAAGTACAAATCAATACTAATGCCCGTGTCTCTCAAACATATGGGGACAGCCTTCTGTAGTTTGTTTGGCTGAATGTCCTTTAAAAGTTTCTAGTGCGGGGAAATTAATTGAAGGTGATTGAGCAACATGCTCCCTGTGCCCTTTTTTTACCCAGCAGGTGGTAACTCGTTGCCTGACAGCAGGAGAAATGCTTACATCTTAAGAACTGTGTCAGTGTGTGTGAGAGTTCGCCTAATAAGTGCTCAAGAATTGACTGGTGTTTTCAGCTGTACTTGGGCCCTGCTTACCCATTTCCACGGCAGTGTATGGAGCTGACATTTCATCAAAACTAAATATTTAGCAGAGTTTTAAAGGTCAGTGCATGAAGGCAGGCAAGCAAATAAAAAAAAATATTTAAAATAAGGCAACTTCTGAAGGTGGAGGACTACTGAGCAGCTTTGATTTTTAAAATTGAATACCATTTACAATTATTTTAATCCCAGCCTGAATATTTCCAAGGGCGCATGTTTTTGTGTTTTTAATTCAGATGAAGCACAATACTGAAGGTAACGCAGAGGGGCTTTATCAAGCGTCATCTCTGTTAGTTTATTTATAAATCCATTTTTATTTTCATTATATATTGAGAGGCACTACAAATGTGACAAATGAGTATTGAAACCTACATTTACTCATGCTACACCTAGCATTTGCATATTTTTAACTGAATAAGTTGAAACATGTCTCACTGTATATATTATATAATTATTTACAAATTTTCCTTGTAGAGAAGTCATTGTTTTTTTATTTTTCAAAACATTTATTTTTTTGTATGTGTATTTCTCTTTATAGCCAGTTCCAAAAACCATGACATTATTCTCTTGCTACGGGCTTGTGCTCTGTAGTGGTGGACACTGTTGGCAGCCCTTCTACTGAACTCCCATAGTGCTTAGGGCTCAGTGTTCTGCTTTGTATCTTTTTTTTAAAAAAAAAAGATAATTAGTGGAACAAGTGAATTCCAATAAAAGTTCCTTTAAGCTCAGTACTGCGTTTTTAGGTACATGCTGGTTATTCATTGACTGAGATCACAAAATAAAAATGCACAGGCTACGTAACTGTCAGGAGAGCAAATGGGAAAACAGAAATGGCTTTCTGCGCGCTCACAAACAAGAGGCTGACAAGAGGCCGATAAGCCCCTCCTCCTCCTCAGAGGAAGGCAGAATGGGAGGGATGATCTCGACCTGCCGGGTTCCAGTGCTGCCACTCTGCCGAGACCTCCAGTGCTGCCACATCGGCCTCCAGGAGAGAGGGCAGCCCTAGAGAGCAGCACACCTAGACTCCACCCACATGCACTAAGCTTGGCATGGTAGCTTAGCAACACCCCTTGCCCAGGACCGCCGGAGAGCGGTGCTCGCTCCTAATGACTCCCCTACCCTTCGGGTCGGGCACACGCAACATCAAAGAGATTTTATGCCAAACTGAAATGATCAGAGCTACGTGAAGGCGGGACAAAAAGCCGGCTTTGATAACAGAAACTCGTGTGTTTCGCTGTGTCCCCAGTTTCACATAGTCTGGCCTGTCATAGTGCAAAGCAAGCAGACTCGAAGAGTTTAAAAAAGGGAATGGGAGTGCATTCTTTGAAAACCATCTGTGAGAACGGACAGGCCTGGTCTTCAGTATAAGTTGTATCTCATCTGCACAGTTGACCCGATGGTACAGAACCATAAAAACACCACCGTCTGATGCCTGTCTTTACTGAAACAATTTTGCTACAGAAAGAAAATCAGAGATGTGTGGATTAAAATTCCGTTTATTACTCATATTGCACAGCAGATTCCTTTCAGACTGAAATAAACTGAGCAATGTACAGTGCCTTGCGAAAGTATTCGGCCCCCTTGAACTTTTCAACCTTTTGCCACATTTCAGGCTTCAAACATAAAGATATAAATTTTTTATTTTATGTGAAGAATCACCAACAAGTGGGACACAATTGTGAAGTGGAACGAAATCTATTGGATTTTTGAAACTTTTTTAACTAATAAAAAAATGAAAAGTGGGGCGTGCAAAATTATTCGGCCCCTTTACTTTCAGTGCAGCAAACTCACTCCAGAAGTTCAGCGAGGATCTCTGAATGATCCAATGTTGTCCTAAATGACTGATAGTGATAAATAGAATCCACCTGTGTGTAATCAAGTCTCTGTATAAATGCACCTGCTCTGTGATAGTCTCAAGGTTCTGTTGAAAGCGCAGAGAGCATCATGAAGACCAAGGAACACACCAGGCAGGTCCGTAATACTGTTGTGGAGAAGTTTAAAGCCGGATTTGGATACAAAAAGATTTCCCAAGCTTCAAACATCCCAAGGAGCACTGTGCAAGCGATCATCTTGAAATGGAAGGAGTATCAGACCACTGCAAATCTACCAAGACCTGGCCGTCCCTCTAAACTTTCAGCTCAGACAAGGAGAAGACTGATCAGAGATGCAGCCAAGATCCATGATCACTCTGGATGAACTGCAGAGAACTACAGCTGAGGTGGGAGAGTCTGTCCATAGGACAACAATCAGTCTTACACTGCACAAATCTGGCCTTTATGGAAGAGTGGCAAGAAGAAAGCCATTTCTCAAAGATATCCATAAAAAGTCTCGTCTAAAGTTTGCCACAAGCCACCTGGGAGACACCCCAAACATGTGGAAGAAGGTGCTCTGGTCAGATGAAACCAAAATCGAACTTTTTGGCCACAATGCAAAACGATATGTTTGGCGTAAAAGCAACACAGCTCATCACCCTCAACACACCATCCCCACTGTCAAACATGGTGGTGGCAGCATCATGGTTTGGGCCTGCTTTTCTTCAGCAGGGACAGGGAAGATGGTTAAAATTGAGGGGAAGATGGATGCAGCCAAATACAGGACCATTCTGGATGAAAACCTGTTGGAGTCTGCAAAAGACCTGAAACTGGGACGGAGATTTATCTTCCAACATGACAATGATCCCAAACATACAGCAAAATCTACAAAGGAATGGTTCACAAATAAACGTATCCAGGTGTTTGAATGGCCAAGTCAAAGTCCAGACCTGAATCCAATCGAGAATCTGTGGAAAGAGCTGAAAACTGCTGTTCACAAACGCTCTCCATCCAACCTCACTGAGCTCGAGCTGTTTTGCAAGGAAGAATGGGCAAGAATTTCAGTCTCTCGATGTGCAAAACTGATAGAGACATACCCCAAGCGACTTGCAGCTGTAATCGCAGCAAAAGGTGGCTCTACAAAGTATTAACGCAAGGGGGCCGAATAATTTTGCACGCCCCACTTTTCATTTTTTTATTAGTTAAAAAAGTTTCAAAAATCCAATAGATTTCGTTCCACTTCACAATTGTGTCCCACTTGTTGGTGATTCTTCACATAAAATAAAAAATTTATATCTTTATGTTTGAAGCCTGAAATGTGGCAAAAGGTTGAAAAGTTCAAGGGGGCCGAATACTTTCGCAAGGCACTGTATGTATAGTAAATGACAGCAGTTTTTGATCACCACTAGTGAGAGTGAAAGAGAGGCCTTCTCCACCAGGGCCCAAGGCAGGCCCAGTTACTATGGCAACACAATATGCTCCTGGCACTTGCCAGTATGCAGTGTGTGGTACTGTGAGGAGGCAGGACCTTCCCTTCAAACCTGAAACCTTAGATCAGTGCTTATCCACTCTTGTGGTGACACTATATTCAAAAGACAGCTATGACACCACATTTTATCAGGAGTCAGAAGAACCCAGACTAGAAGCTAGAAATATCTTATTTGTATTGGTCACCTACTGTAAACCTAAAACTACAGCATGGTGGAATCTAAACAATGGCAAGAGAACGATTTATGGGTATTTATCTTGTTCTTTTTTCCAAGAACTGCATAAATGGCATAGATATTATAAATGGGGGGTGAAAAATAACATAATCTACTGGATATTAACAGAATAATCTAACATGTTTTATTTTTTATTTTTGAGGTCTTTTTTATTATGAAGGTAAATGTTGCAAAATGCTGAAAAATGACAATTATATAGGAAATATATAAATACAGAGGCTTGTTATCAAAAATCTTGCTGCCAAAAATCAATTTGGCCTCCAAAATATAAATAAGTGTTTACAGTGCTGTGAAAGATTATGTTCCAACTACAATTATTCCGATTTTTAACATATACAGTATGAACTGCACCTCTAGTTGGAAATTGTGAAGGTAATGGCTGCAGTTAGATGCTCAGTTAAATTCAAAATACAGTACCTGAATGATTTGTTTATACCAAATGGTGGTTATTTTTTTGTACTGATAGATGGATCTCATAATAAAAATATTTTCAAAAATGCATAATGCAACTGTAACGAGAGCAGCTGTCTTTCTGTGCCTTCAAGAATGATAAAGGTTACGTAATACTCTTCTTTCTTTCCTATAAAAGTAACATGCCACTTGGAAAAGGTCACACTTAGTGCTCACACTCTCTTACAGCTATAACTCTCCAAAGATCCAGCAATTTAATGAACCTCTGTCTTTCTCACTCTTGTTTCAACTAACTTAGGGTTCATTAATTCAATAATGAGTCACATTAAAAAGACTCAGATCAATGGCATTTATATTCAAAGGAGGTACTCACTACATGGACTCTGTGAAGGTGTTTGGATACCACAAGAATAAATTATTAACTTAAAGTTTATGCTGAGCTGTCAATCTTTTCCTGGCTGTATTGATGTGGTAAACAGGAGACCAGAGACCCAAGCCCTACAGAGCTCCCTCGTTAATAATGAACTATCTATTGACCAATCAACACCCTTTACCTACAGAAAAGGCAGGTGCAATTTAACACAAGGGGAATCAGGACAGATTTGATAAATTACATGTGAAGTTTCCATTCCCTGAGGAAACAGCATCCATATAATCAACTTAAAAGAGATGTAAATACATGAAGTTAGAATGTATATTACCTATTTCAGTAGGTTTCATTGTAACAAGCTTTGTTACTTCACTCTGCATCTTATGCTATGTAATTTAGTTACAGTTGAGTATTAAATTGTGATACCTTATTTTACAAATCAGGATTATTTGATGTATATCGCCTTGTATACTGGCACCTGCTAAGTAACCAAACAAACTAGTATTTAACTTTTTTCAGAAGGATTAAAAATGCATAAAAATTGGTGCTCAGTTTTTCAGTTTATCCTACTGACTTTCAGTATTACAGCACATGAAAAATAAGGCTTTTCTATAGAGCAGAACGTTTAGGATATTATGTTTAAATGATACACCTTAAAGCCTCAATAAAAAGTATCTGGTTACATATTAATATCGAAACCAGTGTTGCCCAGGTCTGTTCCTCAAGAGCTGCTGTCCGGTAGGTTTCACAGGTCCATTTAAATCTCTAGCTTCTGAAGAGCACAAAAAGGATTCAGCTTTATTTGATTTCAGCTGCAGCTTATTCAATTAAACAAGTCATGAGTTTAATTAGGTAACTAGGGGCGCAGGTAAAATGAAAACCAGAAACCCTTTGACCTTCCGCTACTGGTTCTTGCTCTTGGTGCCCAGGGCCTTCTGGTTTGTGTTCCAAATGAGTGCTTAAAGACATTAAGACTGCTGGGTCTTTAATTGAACTATTTGACTTTTAAGATCACTTTAATATCACTTTCAGCTTTTTAGCAGTGAGCTCAGAAAGGAGAACCAACTCTGTGCCAGAAAATGGGTTTTAGAAGTCCTCTTCTGCGAGTTCATTACATTCCAGTGGAATTTAAATAGTGGCTCAATCTGGCACCGAGAATGCCTGTAACGTGAGTTTTTGACACTTGTCATTCCCATCTGTGTATGTATATATGCTATTGACTGATAATCAATTAGTTGTGCAGAAAGCTGTGGGAATTAAAGCAGCAATTTTACACAGAGGTGAAAGAGAATTCTATTGGAGGCATATCATGGAAATAATACAGATCAACTAGATCACTGCTGAGACCATAAACAGTCCAATATCAGTCGGCTCAATTAAAGGCTCAATAAGCTTCATTAATTAAGATGACTTAATTGGTAAGAACATGATCTGGCTTATTATTATGTATTTCCCTTTGTGTTCGGCAAGCAAGACCATCTAAGAGACAACTGCAGGGATTGTGACTAAAGGTAGCAAGCAGCTGTCAAAATCAGATGAAGAAAAATTCAGGTGCTGCCGCCCAGACAGTCCATAGAAGCACTGCAAATATCATAAAAGACCAGAGAGGGCACAAACAAAGCATTTCACTCTTTTAGTATGTAGTATATAGACAGGCATATGGCCAGAACACCCCACGCTGGACTGTAAATAATTTCAGTAATGTCTAGGAAATGACAGGATGAGTTCAGATTTATCTGCGGCTCCTCTAAGCTGCCAAGTGTGGTGGGTTTATGGCTAGACTGAGACCATTAGAGTTCTGGAGATCTCTGAATCCCCATTTCAGGTCACACTGGTCTGGGCCAGATTTGGACCTATTACTCAGGGGAGTGGCTGACCTTAGGTTTTTATGACCTACAATTGACACTATAACCCACTATACATTAAATTCTTAGAAACAAACAAAGCTGCCCTTGTTGCTAATTGTTACAATACAGAGTTTTCTGTGTAACTTTGTATTATGAAACCCTGTTGAGTTCAGTATTTCAACATACTCCGCAAAAGGCTTGTCCTAAAATGTTTGTTAGACCTCCATGGCTGAGGCATTAACGAGGTTAAGAGGATGTAAGTATTAAAACTGTAAATCTTATGAAACTGACAATGCCATATGCCTTTGGAACATAAACATGTTTTTTACAATGCATAATTAAAATAATTGTTTTCAGATTTGCATGGAATCTAACAATCTAATAAACGTCTTCTTTTTGTTTTTGCCTAACCTGTGCAATTAGTAACAGGAACTGCACAGGAGGATCACAGCAATGCACGTACAGTATATGAATCTTGACACCACAACAGCAGACAGGATAAGCGCCACTTTCATGACGCATAAACTAAATACGAAATATTTCAAATGCATATTGAATCAGTTCTTCAGTAAATTAATAATTTTCATTTTCAAAAGTGATGGCAGTTCAACTGTATAGTAATTGAATTTATTATTGTTGCATTAAAACCTCCTGTATCTAAATTTAAGAGCATTTTCTTTCCACCTTCTTCTGTAAAGAAATACTTGTATATACACTGATGCTGATCAGGCTGCTCCTGGCAAATTCAGAGGTTCTCAGAAAGTTTAAACATTGTTTTCTCCTCAATGTTTGCGGCATCTGCTGATTTAATAAAC
Organism: Lepisosteus platostomus; assembly: GCF_059453375.1. NCBI lineage: Eukaryota > Metazoa > Chordata > Actinopteri > Semionotiformes > Lepisosteidae > Lepisosteus > Lepisosteus platostomus. Next base: position 35,800,837 of record NC_142624.1, read on the forward strand.
CGGAGATTTTCTTTCTGTGGGGATCTGGGGAGCAAACACGCAAGACTGCAGTTTGGAGACACAGGCAGCCTCCGAGTGTGACAGCCTCATTGTTCTTCACAAACAAAGTCTTCACTTTGATGTGGAACTTTGGGCCTGGAAAAGGAATCAGGAACTTTAAAATGTGTGTGATCAGTTTCAGCATCTTTGCATTCCTTTATGAGTGGTCCAGAGTCTCTCTGAGCTGCCAGCAACCCTAAATCATAGTAAATGTTCTTTTTTTTCCCCGCTGTGAAATATGTATTGTGTTAGACATCATTGAACTGCAAGCGCCTTTTTAGAATTTAGGTTTCACTTTAAGAAAATTGAGATCATGGACCTGATTCCTGCCTTACAGATTGATACTGTAGACTTGATAGCTTGAGAGAATAACAGAGTAGTTTGATGAAACTGCAGGTGGGACTCGGGTGGGCTTGTCATTACTGATTTTAAAAATGACTCTGGGAGGGGAAGCAGGGCTACGTTTTGGTACTAATGACATAAAACAACTAATAAGAGTCTACCCTTCGGAATTCAACCAAAACGCACAATACTAATTTTATAACTAATTTTATAAGACATCGATTCATTTCCATTGGTGTCTTCATTACTATGTTGTACTGCCTTACACAACTCTATATTACACGGCACAATATGACTGAGATGTATGTTCTTCACCATAGTGTAATTTCAAACAACTGCTGTATGAATTGTTATTCAGCATTTAAACAGAAGTTATTCCTGAAGACAATTTCCTCTGTGATTTCCTAATATACACACATTTATATACTGTATAGATGTGTCACATTCACTATTTAATTTCAGAAGTCTGAGGTTTTGAATTCAGTCATGTAACTATGTCTAATATAAGTACCTCAAACAGGAAACAATTCAGCTGATGTTTTGGGTCAATCCTATTAAGACCCCCTTAAGAGTAAAGCCTGGATACCATCTCATCACTGTCCTGTTGCTGTGACTACCACGAACATGTAAAAAAGAATGAAACTGATTGGCAGTTCTCTGTCTCTATTGCATCAAGCACAAAAGAGGACAAAATGAAGAGGAAGTTAGCCTTTATTTTAATCTGGGCACTTCTTAACCTTTACCTGCTTAAAAAGCTAAAAGTAAAGTGTGTTGAAAACACATAGAACTTGTATCTCACCCAACGGAACTACATTCATTGGCAATTCAGCCACTTCAGTTACGTGGATTGAAATGGCTTAACCCTAGTTTGCAATAACCTACTCTATCGCATTCATCTAGTTTGCTTTACCTTGTTCAATTGAAACTTGTGTAAGAAGAAATGGAACCATGTGAAGATCTGGAGTGAAATGCAGTCTGACATTATTTTGTCCGAACCGTGTTTGAAAGGAGCCCTGAGCCCTTCAAGGCGAAATTCCACAATGGGCTGAAGTTCGCATTGTGGGTCGCTAATCTCCGATCACAATGAGTGTCCTAAAATGACAACTACACGTCAGCTTTGTTAAGGAGCCGTAAAGGACTGATGATTTAATACATGCATTATTAGAAACGGACAATTTTCCGACACGAAACCACATATTGGAGCAAACGGGTTTTCTACAGTACAGTACAAAGCAAATTTAAAACGTACTGTACTGCGAACTTTAAAAACAAAAACGACTTCACCCATTTCCCCACGTCATCAAGGCTGAACTATTATTCGTCTCAGTAACAATTGATGTTATTCAAAAAAGACCCAAAGGTAATGTGAGACGAGTAACACTTACCTTAACGCCCCCGGTGTGTGAATAAGAGATGTGTTTCTTCAGCTCTAACCGCTACGTCACTCGGCTTCATTACGACATATTCCATTCATACTAATTTTTTAAACACTTTGATACATAAAGTGCTCCAAATACTGCAATAAATTAATGTATATAACGGAGGCGCTATATATGGAATATTATATCTCCGTTTCTTTTCACAGATAATTTGCATTTAAATCTGCTCAGACTGAATGCAAACTTTTACTAAAGGCAAGGACACGAAACTGCTGCGCGTAGGGCGAGCAATACGCTAACCATGTGACAGCCTCGGAAATAATGACACACTAACGCCTTCCATTGTAAACAAATGAACAGAAGAGAATTTATTTGGGGTTTTTTTTATTCGTTGACAAAACATTCTCCGTTGCGACGTCGACTCACTGTGTGCGATGTCTGATCTAAATGTAACACTTCTATTATTTGTAAAAAAAAATTGCATTCATATCAAAAACATCTCCTGTGGTTATTTCAACATAGGGTGGCAATAAATTGATACATCATAGCAATTTTCCCCTTCCTTGTTAAGAAAAGAGGTATACTTTTGGAGATTTCCGAGTTTACATAGTATGTCATTGCTCTCCTGCTGCTCCATCAGTCTAAGTCTATTGACCACAAGTCAAGTCCCACACTTGAAAAGTGAAAAGTAGTGCCTATAGCTCAGTGACTTTGCGCCACCTTCCGGTCCTTTTACCATGGTGCAAAGTACGCTGCACCGAAAAAGAGCTGGTCAAAAATATATTCATTTCAACACTATTGTCACGACGGAAAATATCTACCGATATCATATTATGACGAAAGAGATGAATTAAGGAGAAAACAGCATGCTTAAAGACAGTGCAGTCAAGGAATAGATTCGTCATTTTGTTGACAGTTTACGCTTCTCACTCGTAGGGCATAAAAATAATATTTCCCTGTATACACCATTTTAAAATCCTGATCCACACCTCACGCATTTAGAACAATCTCTATGTGCAGGCAAATGTGTGACCGGCCGTTACTTTGAGTATTATTAATATATCTCCGGAGCGGAGATATCCACACATTGCTTATAAGGAATTGTTTCTGTTTTTCTGCTTGTGTTTAATTAATAACGGGAAACATGAGAAAGATTGCAAAGCAGATTTGGTTATGTGGCTTATGTAGCGACTTCGCTTTTAATGACTAATTGATCGGTGGATCTCATCCCTGAAAAGAAGGGTACTGGCTTCGACAACATGGCTGGCCAGCGCGCTGCACACCCCCACAACCCTCGGTGTAAAGCAGCGCCGCCTGTTCCCGGGTTTTAATGTCAGCAGAGCCACAGTGAGATCTCTGGATGATATCTGTGTACATGTGTTATTTAAATTAGATTCACTCGGAAATTTGTCAAATGTGACAGTTCGATTCAGACTCCTGGAATCCAGCCATTCTATGCCTCAGAAGCTTATTTAGTCAGGTTCAAATTGGATTCAGATATACGTTTCTATCTCATCGGCAATCTGTAGTTGCTGGAATAAATATACTTGCACTCTCCATGCTGGTATATGCCTCTGATTAGAAAATGTCCAAGGTGTGTTAAAAGCATGGCATTTTAATTACTGCACTGCAAGCAAGCCACTTTAAATCTATTTCACTCCTAAAGTCTCTCTCTCAGACGCCGTAGGCTTATGGTAACACACACTGCTTTGCACAAGTCCTCACCGATAACAATTCAGTGTGCCTTGACATTCTAATAGAACACTTTCCCAATGAACACAATTGAGCTGGGCACTGAAGCAAAAATCATTAGGTAAGCAAGATAATCAAAATGGAATCAGCCATTATCCACAGCACATCTGTGTACGCTACACACTGACAAATCCGAGGTCTCTGAAGAACCTGCTATATTTCCAAGAGGATAATGCACCGGTTGTCACGTTTCCCATATTCATTTTCATGGGAGTGAGATGCTGACTTTGCAGCTGCTCAATCAGTTTATGAATGTGACCCTCAGAGGGGCAAACCACTATCAGAACCATAGAACTATGTTATCACCATTATTAGGAAGCTTAAACAGTAGCCGGCTATAGGAGACACCAATGGAATTGGAAGCTGATTGTGATTGATGTGTTCCTATTAGCTCCTCTGTTATCTCTCTGGATGGAGAGAACAACCACTGAGTTGTAACACAACAGATTACCTGGGTTTCCAGTCCTAGACGGATGTTTAAATAAAATATAGACCCTTTTACCAAGACACTCATTTTCTCTCGGAGGTGCTCAGATAATTTCATGTCAGCTGCGATTTGCGGTGACTCGCCACTCAATAAACATCTTATCATTAATATTTTCTTATTCTTTATAAGGAGCATTTCTTTGAGGTTCGCATCACACACCGCCCCTAGGAACGGTTTTGAGGTCCAAGGTGCTTTGCTGTGAAATTCCCCCCTCCGTTCCGGTGTGCTTTGCCAAAATGATTGATTGTGACTAGCGGACTGGGTGTCCGGCATTACCCAACAAATGACTTTGGCCCCTAACAGCAGACCTTGGCCAGACAGAAATCAATATTTCACCATTAAAATCTATCAAAGAAGAGTTAAAGCACCAGCTGTCTCTGCCGCCTTTTTGCAGTGTGCGAACATTAAATCCGACACTTGTAGTACATGAGTAATCAATATATAGTAGTTCACAGATCATTTGTGGTCACCTTTTAGCTGTGATGGATGCCATGAATAGTTGTGATTTATTTTGTCACACCATTAAACAAGATTCTGTCGAGTTCCTTCCTGATTTCATTTAGGGGATCATTCTTCACACTTCATAAGAGCGAGAATGAGCGAAAGGCAAGAAGAGGGAGCCCAGTCCTTCCCATTTTCTCAATAAGTCACTCCATACAGATTCTGTGTCCTACAGCGTGTGTAAATTCCTCAGAGGTAGGACAAACGGAACTGCTCACTGCCTGGCATATAGATAAAATGTTAAGCGACCTATGAAAACATATTTGCCTATTCTCCTATAAATCACGTGGCTTAACCCCCCACACTTCTTTTAAACTCTCCTTCATTCACATTTGTGAGGTTTGTTTTGTAAATGTACAAGTTAATACCATGCAAGATTAAGGGGGAGACGAAAAGGAGCCTTTGTGCACAGAAGGCTTTTTAAGTCTATTGCTTACTACTTTCCGTTTACAAAAACGGATAAATAGCAGGGCATGGAAAAACAGAGGAAGTGGAACCAGCAATGCTGCTCTTTCTCTTAGGTGCAATTTGTGAGAACGGGCAGGTTTGTCACAGGCTCCGGTGAAAAATATCATGTGCCCGCGACGCAGGGTGGGGGTAATTGTGGGAAAAAGGGCAACAGAGGAAGCAATTTCTTGTACTCAGCCAAAAGTGCTTTATCACTTCTCCCTCACGTCAAGGACAGCCCCTCCATCCCACCTCCGATCTCAGCCCGGCCCCTTCTATCACGGGGCCGCGGCTGCACGCAGGGCTGAAGACAGGAGGCGCCAGCCTGTCATGGACTGGCACAGGCTGGATAAACAGCTGTAAAATCTGTTGTCTTCTGAAAAGATCCCCCTGCTCACCTGGAGCCCTGAGGATTGATATATACCGTGTTTTTTAAAAATGGATGTTGACAGTGTTCGGGTTCTGAAGCCAGCTTTGTAGGGATTCACCTGCCCCTGGTGTCCAGTTCGACATTTAATTAATGGAAATCTGGCTCCATGTCAAAGATATCCATAGCGACTTCTTAAATAGTCCGCATTTTGCAAGGTGTATATATTTGTCTTACTTTTTTAAAATTACAACTAATGATGAACAATTTTCTCAGCAGCAATATACTTTAAGATGGAAGCAATAATGATCTACGGGGCTTCTATATCTCTTTGAGGTGAGTCATCAAAAGAGCAAAGCTAAGCTGTGCTGTACCTGCGACACTGGAAGTATTCAAGTCAGAGAACCACAGTGTTTACCACGCGACAGTGCTGCTGAGGGGTTAACTGCCAGAGCCGTGAACAAAAGTTCCCACCAAACACCAAAACGGCTTATGCTACAGGTTTGAAAGAAAAATTGGATTTTTGAGATTCCACCTTCAAATTCAAGGTGACCCATATACTGAGAATGTGAAAACCAATAATACAGTACATACATTTAAAAGGTGACTTTTGTTTCCCCATTTCCAAAATCAGAAAATGTGCTGACAGCCACTTACGTGGTTTAACACAGCAAGTGATACACCAACCAACTAAAGATTAACAAGGGACTTGCATAACAATAACAACAATAGTATTCTGTCCTTGAAGCTTTAATGTATTAAATTTTCTTTAAGAGAGGATGGCATGGCATCCTGCGTACAACAAGGCTTTAAATCCAGATTATTAATCTTAATTATTTGTACGCGTAAGAGCAGGCAGTAGGAAGCAGGTAACATTAATCTACATTAAGCCTGCAGAGGCACTGCTATAGAATTTATGCTGATTCATGTCCTCCTGGTCCCTTCCGCATGTACATGCAGGAGTAACCATGGCAATTATATCTCCAATAAGGGCTGAGAGCCCAATCTGCATACCGCTGCTGGGGGATAAAAAAAATATCATTATCCCCTGTCAATCACGATGAAGCCGTGATAAGCTTGTAGGAGGTGCGCTGCACGTCTCCATTCTACTTTTCTCATTTCAAGGCCTTTAAATATTTGGTTACCCCTCCCTTGTGAAGCACTGTTTTTTTCTTCCTCACTCCTTTCATGAAAGAAACAGAAGAAACCATTAATCTGCTGGATGTATTATTTAATACAGATTAAAAAACATGACATACGGACACAAACCTTGGTACAAAAACAGAAAGCTCCCTTTTTTATATCCCGTGCGATGATACTTCAATTAAAATACGGATTATTATTATTCATTCTGAATGCTGAAGAGGGCAATTACTCGATTCCTAAAAGTCCCGTGGCTGTTCTTTTTTTAACCAGATTCCACTGTGCTCTTTGAAAATTACAGACGGTTCTGTCCAGCCGTCTGACATCGCTCTGCTTGCAAACAGGCTGTTTCTCAGAGCAGGTCCTACAGCTTCACGGGCTCAGACGTGTGTGCAGGGGCAGATGCCTGAATAAAGTCTGGTGTCAACAACTGTACTTTAAAGTCAAAATCTTCAAACACAGGGAGGACGCTAAGGGGGGACAAAGCGGCCCTCCCCCAGTCTAAACCCACAGTTCATATTTACTTAATGACTTCTCGACAAGTTACTTTGACAGCACAAAACCTGAACACAGTACATTAGTAACAGCACATCAGTATAAGGCCCAAATAACTGCATGTACTGTACATAGGTTTTTTCACCATTTCAAAACAGACAGGACAAACGTGAGCAGAGGCTCCCATGTCCCTGAAAGCAATCAGCAGCAGCTTGTCTGAGCACAAAAAATTCAGAACCAGTCCAACCACAAAATGTTGACAGCAAATAATGTACAAATGTTGTACAGCACAGAAACTATCACAATAGATGGAACTACTCGGGAAGGAAACACCCTGATGTAAACTGAGATGTCCTTCATTTTAAAAGTCACCAGGCGTTCATGAGCAATTAAAAAGTGTGCTAAAAAAAACGCTACTTGATTTCCATTATGAAGGCATATTTTTGTTCCATTATTTCACAAATGTCAAAAAGACGTACATGAATAAAATTTAAATTGAATCAGTCCCATCAGTGAGAGCAAACATTTGTCATGAGTTTTACAAGTAACAATACTGAATGAAGATTTAAAACGAAGACATTTGCAACATTTCCTCTTCATCACTGACCTAATGCAGCTCATTAAGCTTTGATGCCTCCCGTCTTTTATACAATATATAACAAAACTGACAGATTAGCACTGTTCTTTTCACCATCCATCAATAAGCACCCCAGCGATAGTTTACTCTGCACAAGTAATTTCTATAGAAGAATACTAAAATGTTTTTTACTTCTTCTTACTTCTTTTAATTAATCCTTAATTATTACAAATGGAAATTTCTTATTAAAGTTCTGCTTTTTCAAGCTCACTCAAATCTGATTCATTTAAATAGATTTAAATGCTATTTTAAAACAAGCTAAGCAATCCCTTATTTTGCATCTTGTACAATTCCATGCGAAGATCACTGGACAAGTCTGATGCAGAATGCTTCTAATTTTACTGGCTCCAGTTCAGACACAATTGAACACTGGTTGAGGATTGAATATAAACCAGACTGATATTTTTCTAAAGCATTACTCCAGCTTGTTTAGATAAAACTGTGTTCAACACTTCTTATGTCTGTTATCTATGTGCACACAGAATTCAAAGTATGCAATTCCTCATTTATAATGGTAGAAATGAGAAAAATAAAGACTACTAAATAACTACCTCCCTTTCCTAAATGGAATTACAACTTATGTACCTATATACTCCAGGGATCATCTAGGGTCAAGCTATATACTGGAGCCAATGTTTGATGAATTATTATTAGTATAACAGTACATGTGTGCATTTCTTGGGCAGAAAGACTACAGAATCATAAAAAGTTGTGAAGTTCTGAAAAAAAAGCCTACATTACATGTAGATAACGTTATCAATATATATAGCAAACTACAGACACAAAACTACATTTTGAAAAGCAAAGTACAAATGTTCTGAACGAAGATGTATCTGATGTAAAACAGTTTGGCACAACATAGCCAAAGGTCTCAAATTATGAGCTGCAGTATTAAGGATTCTTTTAAATTATCAATGGTCTATTGCATACTGATGAACTTTGTCATCAGACTACCTTATTTTTTTTTTAAAGTAGCAATCACAGATTGCATTGACGAATACCGCACAAAAGAAACAAAACTGCAATGCTTGCAATTTTTGTAATTCAATATCATACATCGATATATACGTTTTACAATTTGGCATTTTTATCTAGTCAAAATGCACAGTACAGTTAGAATAAAAATATGAACACAACCTAAACTGCAGTCTTCAGTCCTGGTGTGTCTTGTCTTGAACAACTTTGCATTCGTACTGTTCAAAGAAAAAAAATATTTTGTTATATTGCATAATACAGAAGAAATTACATTTCAAGGCTTACCTTTAAAAGACATCAAAGCTTTCCCTAAAACCAACACTACCGGTACTGCAAAAATGAGGACCACTACATTCTGTATACTACAGAGTTTTACACAGGTGGAAGACACCACTCAAAGCTACAGTATGTCATAGGGAGTTTGACAAACTAACTTCAACAGGCTTTTAACTTTATATCCATTTAAACTACACCTTTACTACATGTAAAAATAAAAATATGTTTTAAAAAAATATGGCACTTACCATGGCTAGCTGGCGACCTATATTACCCATTGTAATTCCTCCAGCAAAATATATGCAAGGCAGCCAGGACCGTATATACAGAAAATCTGGAGACGTGTACCTTCAAGAAAAAATTGATATGCGCACTTTACATACAGATCTGCTCATCTTAAACCACGCGTCTCACAGAAAAGTGATCAACTGGAAAATATGGAAGAGAAGGTAACATCTTGGGATCACACAGGATTATCTGAAAAAGCAGACAACACACATCAACTGCCTGCCTCCTTTCACTTGTGCCACGTTCTCTATTTTATAGAGAGCCACCAGGATTACATTGACCATGAACTCTATCTACCGTAGAGGACATTAAAGTCAAGAAAACCCCACTGTACAAAAGGTACAATTCGGCACAGCGAATGTTAAATAGCTTGAGGCGTCTGCAGGCCAATCCACCTTGTGCTTTCATGGTTTTATGGATTTGCTCTTTAAATTTGAATGGCACATTCTTGGAAGCACCCAATGACCAAAAAAATAAAGGAGACAGTTTGCGTCAAACAGGTCGCTTTACAGCCAGCTAAGTCTTTACAAAAACAGCTGTTGTCCAAGGTTCAAATGCAAACAATAAAAAGTAATACTTACTGGAAAACACCATTATATACTAATAACTGAGTGGCTAAGGTTGCAAGGAAGGCGATGCCCATTCCCAGCCCAAACCCACTGCGGGATCTGTCAAAGGTCCACCACAGACCAATAGAGAGGGCTGCAAGTGTAAGAGACAGCTGCATATTGTTTGCAAAATCCACTTTCTGAAAGAAAACATTTTAAGGAAAACTGTGTAAATAAAAACAGAAGCCAGAAAATCCAGTCTCTCCTGATGGGAGGGAAGGTGTGAAAAGGCTGACTTAGTCCAAATCTGAGAAATACGTTCGTAGATCTAAGACCTTTAGATTAAGGGCACGGGCATTTCTTAAATTAAGAAAGTGGAGAAAAATAACCCCCCACCCTGCAAAGTCTGAACGTTTGAGCTTTTAAAACTTTGAACCACGGAAACGATTTTCTCCACATGTATAAAGGAATGTGTCACATTTTTCTGGAGCCAGATAAAAGGTAGTTACGTGTAGCCTGCAGCAAGAAAAAAGGATACAGCACTCGCATGGTTTATCCCTACAAAGACTGCCACACATCGCATCACGCTGGACCACTCTCTTTTAAACTTGTGAGGCTCTCCCAGATGATTGTCAATGCATGGGTACAATAGGCCTATTACAGCTGCAGAGAAAGAAAGACAAAAGAAACAGATGAAAAAAGGAGATTAAAATGACCTCCCCAAAACTCTTGAGGTCCTAGGTGTTATTCCTGTCCAACCGTGTCCCCACTGCAGTGCAAAATAATGTAACAGTTGTATCATTGTGGCTTTCATCCTGCTGTTATTTTTTTCTTTCAACGTGCAGCAGACCACTTTTGTGTAAACAGCAAAAATGACCTGCTGTGCAATAATCTTCAAAACCTCTGTGCCAAGAATCTGTAAAAGCGTTTATCTTAATAAACCCAAGTCCCTGGCACTCTCAAGGAGGGATCAGGAGATAAGTTTATGGAGACAAACTATTAAGCTAATTAAACGTAATCCACTTACCGTGAACCTTATCAGACCCAGCTAAATCTTGGATTTGCATAATTTAGTAAGGCAACGTCAAAAAGTTAATTTACCACCCAGCAGAAATGTTCAAACTTAAACTGAAAAAGTAAACTCAAACAGATTACCGTTTCATGAATGGAAAGGTTAAAATACAAAAAAAGGCTTACCACCTGCCATGTTACAGAATATGCACAGTCAAGCTTGGATATACTGTATGCTTAAGAATCTTGCCTTGTTTTGTATAATAAATAAAATTCCATTACATGAAGATTCACAGGCTAAGGTTAAACAACTTTAACAGTGAACAATTTCTCTTCCGCAACATGAATTTCTGAAAACGCTGTGCTCTCCAACACAGCCATTGCCAGCATGAAAACTAATACTGCTTCTGGCATTTTAAAGAAAACCCCTTAATGTCAAACATACACTCCCATCAATACAGTAATTCATCTTGAACAGAGTGGGGAACTTACTATATAACAAATGCCGTAACAGAGGAGGACACTACATAAATCTTTTAACAGACCAGTAAAATTTTTAAAATGACCCAGAGACATTGTGTCACAGAAATGACGCAAGGGAAAAGATGAAGGCAAGAAATGCAAAGTGTCAAATGTGAACGATGGTGTTAGATCTGTTAAAGTATGCGTTGTATCTCAGAATAGCGCCGAAATCTTAAAAAATCAATGAGACAGCTGCAGGGTCCAAACAAATTGTCTTTTTGTGCATGGCGGTCTGGAACCAAGCTCGCTGGTCTAGTACAGTAACTTCATATTTCAACACATGATCCACAGCACACTGCTGACCTTGTAAAAGCAGATCTGGAATATAAAAAAAGCTAGTGTAACACCCCAAGCAGTGAACTAGACTGGTGGAGTCACAAGAAGAACGTCTTTGAGGAAATTAAGGATTACATGGACCAGCGAGATGCGAAAAGGGCAGCCACATGTTTTGCTTGGCTGTGGGAGGTCTCGTTTGGACTCTGGGAACAACGCTCCATGCAGAAGTCCTTCAAACGCGTGACAGTGTGGTGAAGAGAGAAAGCACTAGGTATCAGGTTTTATAAAAAGGCCACAGCACAAAACCTGACTTCTTATAAACAGCAGCTGCATTAAAAACCTCTAGACACAATATATGTAGATGTATTTTTACATTTACCATATGCGCATCTTTGATAATGCTGTCACAGATAACCATTTAACCATTCCTAAGAAGTATGTTCCAGTGCCTTCTGTACAGCTATGCAGCTCTATGCAGTCTTTCTGTCTGGAGAGTTCTTAGCCAATGTTGGACTGAAAACCAATGATAAGAATACACTATGAGCCCAGTTGTCAGCTACTAATATAGATGCCAAGTAAACTGGTGAAAAGTCTTCCAGGTCAAATTAAATGTGAAAAGACACTGTGCACCACGTGACTTTCTTGGAAAACAAGTATTTAAATATAATCACGGGGTTACTTTATGATAAATGTACACTGTCTGGGAAACACACTAAATATCTACCAGATATATATCATAAAGGTAATAAAATATTTAAATCGGTGGCTGCAACAGTATTTATGTTTCAATAAAAAGATGAATAGCTGAATGATTGGATGCACAAAATGTGTGTATTCCCAAAAGTACAGTGAAATAGTCTCAGGCTTAAAGTTTTATACTGAAAAAAGGCAGAAAAGTCTTCTGTCTGGAGAGGAAAGGTTCCAGCTGTTTGCTGCTAACAGGTGCACGTCTGAGGAACTTAAGAGTGGATAAACCTCCTTGGCCAAGAGTGAAACAAGCTGGAGAGTCGAAAGGTTTAGAGATTAAATGGTGACTTGTGTTGGCACAGGGAAAAAAATACATCTTGATTTACTAAACTGTCTCATGCAGCTCTTTTGAGGTTAACCATAGTGATAGGGCTAGGTTTTCATGCTGCTGGTATTCAAGTGCAATTTGGTCAAATGAAATCCAACTCTGGTTAAAAATAGGTAAAGGAATGCAACAACAAAAAACATTGATAAAAAAAGAAGAAATATTTGTAGAAAGATGCTTAAATTAGCACACTTCATTTATTACAAAGTGTTACAAAAATATGATTATGTAAAAGGCTGACATACTTGGTTTTATTCCTAATAGGAATATTGGGAAAATTCCAGTTTTGTTCTTATTGTATCAATATGCAATGACAAAATGCTGAACCAAATTCACAGGACAACAGATTCTGTGCTACCATCACGGAGACCAGGCCTGTTGGTCTGCTCCATCAACTACATAAACATGTGCTACTTTCTTGGGCAGGATTAAGGAATAAGGAATTACAAACGATTAAGGAACAAGTAAAGGTTAATCTCATGCCGAAAGTAGAAAGAACACAATAATTAGGCTGTCAATCTTTCTTCACCTCACACCTGAAGAAGGTTTAACCACCCAACAGTTTTTTTTCCAGTGTAGAACGAGCCTTTGCTTTTCTCGTCGCAGCCCTTTGCAAAGGACTAATCTGACTTGGCCAGTGCTCTGCACGGAGCATCCAGAACAAGCAGAGCTTCCATTTAACTTTGTCTCCAATTACGTGCAGGTAAATATTAGCTACCCTCTTCTGACTTCCAAACGTTCATTATCAGGAGGGCACCTAATTAAATTAAGGTTCCGCTTTGTTTACTGTTCTGGTTCCGTAACTGTTTGGGGAAAAAAATCCTGTCTATAGTCAAGGTGTCAACCCGACAAAAATCATATAGACTCAGTAGAACTGGATTTATGGCTGATATTGGAATCCCCATCGCTTCCTAAAGGCTTACCTGAAGCCGTTCCACAGCAGGGAGGGACCCACCACGCAGAGGAGAAGATGCTGGCAATCATGTCCGGAGGGAAAAGCGTGACATTTCTCTGAACCTGCAGCAGGTTCAGCACCAGAGCAAGGAAGACCCCAATGGAAAACAGGACTACTGCCCGGATGACCAAGTTCGTGGCGCGGTTGGTCACGACGGAGATGTACGGGCCGCGGACCGTCGGCGCGGACGGCCGTCGCGTCAGCTTGGGTGCTTCAGCCATTTCTGCCAAACACGGCCCCGCGAGCTGCTCTCAGAACACTAAGGCGTCTCCCCGCCGACAGCCACCTGCGCACTGGACACGGTCAGGCATCACTGCAAGCCTGGCGTCAACGAGAAAACAACAACAACACTGACACTCACCTTGGTGCACGCGTCAAGAAAGGTAACGGACAAAACCGTCTTGTCAGAGGTGATCAGAGGCATTTGTTCCTATTTTGTTTTTAAACAAGGGTGCTCAGTCCCACAGCCATGAGGTCTTCACCAGAGGAATCAGACAGAATTCAAAATATTTCATTCCTCTAAGGCCAAAATGGGAGAAAACAGCAGATTTATGTCAGTCGCCACTTAAATCCCATTATCAGGTTCTCTTTTAACGCATGTAGACAATTTTGCACATCAAACTGCATAACAGTTGTTTAAATTCTCAAAGCACTGCTTAGTCTGTAGTCTACATGGTATACGTATCCAGTTTTACAACTACAGGAAAGCTGAAGATATACAACCAAGAGATAATAAAGAGAGGGGAACATTAGATTCAGCTGGTTAAACTCTATACCAAATCTAATTGTACGCTGTCTGGACAGGTGAAGAATTACAACTCAAATATGTCATGTTTTTTTTTTTCTTCAAAAAAAGGCAGAGTATTACTGAATGCCAGACGCCTGAAAATAATGCCTCTGAAAAATCGTAAATTACATACTCAATAAAACATTGCTTCACCCAAAATAAATGGATTAATAGTGAGAATGGCTTCCAAAATAGAGATTACAACTCCAAATAGCCCTTTAACCATTTAAATGCAACTGACTGTAAAATAAATATGAAGCAACACCTGCTTCATGCTAGTGTTTTAGTTTCGGTGTCTGGGTAACAAGTACTATCGAGTGAAGCCTTCAAGAAACTCTTCCATTAAATGGCCTTCTTTGGGTGTTTCCTTCATGTTCAGTGTTGCCCTCAAACGGTTTTACAACACTGGTCAGTTTTGAAAGCACCATGGGAGAGTGTCTCCAGTTCTGCACGATGGTCATGGACCATATACCTGTTAGGGTGTGAACGCAGAGAGGCGAGTAAGGAAGACAACAGTCTAGATGAACCCCAGCGTGCAATAATAGTACAGTTACAAGCGAACTGACCTCACATCTGCAACATGTTCGACATGGTTACTGCTTCTTCGGGTTTGGTACGTTTTGTAGCAAACCTGTGTTCAATCACAGCCACCGCAATGGTCTTGTAAGCAAGAGTACCCCACTTGAATAATGCCATTTCCTCCCCAAAAACCATTTGGCCACAGCTCCCTTTGAAAACCGGATTTACAGTCAAGCTTGTCTAGTCTTCCACTTCGACAGAATACCTAGGAAGACGTTGTTTTGGTACTTTTTGTGTGTGAATACACTTCGCAAGACCCCACTTACTCCAGTGTCAGTGAGTGGATTTGTGTTGTTTTAAAAGAAGAGTATGAATCCAGTGATTCTGAGCGAGTGAAAACACAGAAATCATGGGTCTGAACGGATTGGACTGCGCTTCGCCACAGGACGGGAGAAACGAGCATGGCAAAACCCGAGTTAAGACAGTAAAGGAGGAGTCGTGCATGAGTCTCGCCAGTCTGTCCTGGATCGGAAGAAAGGGATCAATTTTAAGGCACGTAAACACTTTAAAATATGGCCCGTTACAGCTGTTAACTCTTCCGTCTGGTCACACAAATCCAGACAGGCCAATCACACCGGGCAGGCCTATGAAGGACAGGGGACAAACTTACTCGTCAAAACGATTGATATTTCAAATAAACGTTAACAGCTCTTGCATTTTCCCCATTCCTATAAAACGCGGTTTAAAGCAAACACCACTTATTAAAAATGAAACTGCTGACAGGGGGTACTGAGATCGAAACAGACAGTAACCTTACACAGCAAAGCGGTTTTCTCTTTCGGAGTTCTTACCTCATCTCTCACACACAAAACATTTATCCCTCTCATGCGAACTAACGCGCACCTAAAGACGCGAACGATCCCTCGGTTCGGAAACTTTCGTTAGCGGAAAGATTAAACCTAGGCTGAAAATAAAGTTTACCGTGTTTACCTCGGAGGACCACATCACTTCCCCGTCACTCTGCGATGTGCACGGCGCTCAACCTCCAATCAGGGTCGAGCGGCGTGACGTCATTTCCTAGCAAGAGCCCGCAGGCGCAGTGCAGTCGCATGTATGAACCAGGGAGTCAAAGCAGCCCTGAGGGATGTGGTGGAAGTTGTTGTCTTTATTATTATTATTATTATTATTATTATTATTGTTGTTATTAATTATTATTTAAGGATGGAAAAACCTGGTACAGAGCATCGTAGCTGTAAGAGACAACAGCTGTTTGTGGCCACTGACATTCCATGATGTTGCAAAGAATGATGGTTAATTGGTTTGTAGTTCAAGACGGGGTGCCAGTTTGAAGTACCTGAGAAATATGCCAGAAACAGATTTATATATGTCGTAGTAAAATGAGGTGGACAGTTAAGTTACCATGACTAAATCCTATAGCTGGGATAACAGTTGGGCACTGTCTTTGGTTCACCAAACCAGCGTGCTCTCTTTCCCTTCTCCAGCGAATAACTGTGTTTTGCTCTGCCTATCATCATCTTCTTTCTGGGGAATTCATGATTTGGTTTCCACCTGCCCTGTGATTTCCATGCCTCTCCAGTTGGCCTTGTCGTCAGCGTACATCTTGTTAGCGTGGAAACAGGGGATTTAAGCGCATCAGTCCAGCCCAGGAGTGCCAAAGCTGGCCTTGGCGAGGCTGGGTTTTAAACAGGAACAGGCATGATATCGCTAATTCCCCCCTTTTTAAAATGTACTGTTACTTATCCACTTCACGAAATACTTATTTAGTGAACTGCGGATTCCCAGCGGGCCTGTTGCTGGTATTTCATCCTTATCAGGTTACTGGTTAGAACACAACAGCACACAGGTGCACTATACGTTACAAAGCTGAGCCATTCTCTTCATTACTTTCCATATTTAAGTTTTTAATCTGATAATGCCCTGCATATGGATTTTGTGATACTATAGATTATTTGGCTTTTGGCCATGGCAGTGACAAAAAAAGCATTCAGTAATTCTGTGAGCTTTAACTCTGCATCGCCCTGGAAAGATGATATATTGTACTTTCATTTAAAAATCAATTGAAATTGAAATATTGAAAGGCGATTTAGATAATTCGATTTTTTTTTAGTTTACAGTTTATTAATGCGAACAATATTGCACGAGAACAACTTGCGATGTTTTGGAAACTGGGCATGGCTTTAGCAACATTGACACAAATTTCACGAGGAGATGAAGCCGGGAAATCCACAATAATATATATTATGTAAATATTTATGTGAATTATGAGGGTGTAATATGGATTGTAATGAAGTTCTTGACTGGCGTGTTTATGCTTCATATTCCAACTCCTATTTTATTTTCAGGGTATTCTTATTAACTAAAATGTAGTATATACTGTACGTTGATAATAGATTTCTCATATTTAAGATCAACATAGTTATATATTATGTAATTATAATAATTCTACAAATTGATCATATATTTTTTTATTTGGTATTCATGGGATGCACATTTAGAGCGGAGAAGAGTGTGTCAGAAAAGATCATTTCAACAAAAGTTGCCAAACAGTGTTCAAAATGGACGTTGGTAAATTGCATTTGTTTCCCAGAAATAATGGGTTAATGAAAAGTGTTTAAAAAAAAATCTGACGATAAGCTTTGTGTTGTAATACTATGTCAACAATGTAATGTAAGCCCCTTTGTAATTAATACATATAAAATTCCAAAATGCAAGTCTTTACACATCTTCATTGTTTATCCGCAGTGATAATTTAGCCTTTTCCCCTAAGCTACTTACAGCTACCACCATCATTCCAAATGACAAGTGACTGTTGTGCTGTTGATTCTAATTAGTAACCAATTAGCTCATTATTGCTCTGGTTAATTGCATTTTGCTATTAGGTTACTTCGGTAATAAGGACTTTATAATTAAAAGCATGCACTGAATAACATTGATTAAACAAGAGCCTCTAAATGAAGTACGTATAAACACATATACAAAGCCTTGACTTAAATAAATAGACATCCTCCCAGATTAAAATCAGCCATTTAATTCCCTTAAACACATTGTTACCTAATAGGATACTGGCAGAAGCCAATGGAAAATCTTCATAGCACTGCACATTCAGCTATTAACTTTAAACATGGTGACAGCCTTTGAGTATCCAAGATACCTCAAAGGCCGAAACTGGTGCTGTAGAAAGGAGTCTCGAGAGATTCTTTAAATGTTATCTCCACGGTGTGGTATAAAATGCGGGAGCTGCAAGACACTGAACACGTTCCACACACTGGGCATGCCATTTGGCACACAGGACCCTGTGTGTCTCGGGCAGTTCTCACAGATGCATGTGGTCCCATCAAGCACTGGATTACTCATTGATCCATAGTGTAATATTGCAGTTTGATTTTTTGGGACCCATTGAGAGCATGTGATCTATCTTTGACAGATTACTGTGAAAGCATTGCACTCCCAGAATTCTAATTCCATCATAAGATTAGTGTCTGTAGGTGTGTGTGTGCTTTTACTAGTTTCAAGATTATTGTGATTATTGATTGTGATTTTGAGGCAATTCTCTTTGTTCGAGGGGATAAGAGCATTGATATTGTAAATGAAGTTACAGTGCAAAACAGTTGTGAACAGAAGTAAAGTGATTCACTGTCAATCAATATTAGTTGCAGCTATCTAATAAAAGCAAATTGAACTGTTTCTTTATCTGCCGAGTTATTTCAGATTAAAGTATTTCATATTTTCGTTTACTGGAAGGAAGGAGCATGCCATGTTTCAGGATATCTGTGTAAGCTCAATGGATGGTACAGTGTAGCGAACAGCATAATCCGACAGAGTGTATTACAAATACTGCATAAAAGTATAATAAGTGTAAAAATAAACTGCAAACTAGAGAACTAGGATTTCCATAATCCACTTTGATTTCTTTA
Source organism: Lepisosteus platostomus (assembly GCF_059453375.1). Lineage (NCBI taxonomy): Eukaryota > Metazoa > Chordata > Actinopteri > Semionotiformes > Lepisosteidae > Lepisosteus > Lepisosteus platostomus. Next base: position 35,819,590 of record NC_142624.1, read on the forward strand.
GTTCCATAACTTAAGCCTATTAGACCACATACTAGAGCAAATCAAATTTGTTAAGTGAACACTCATGAGTAACTTGAAAGGAATCATAAAGAAAAAAAAAATCTGAAGCAATTACAGTTGCTCAAAATCTGTGTATTACATGGTATTAAAAGTACCCAAAGCACAGAACAGTAGAAAGGAATTTAATTACTATGCAAAGAGCGTCCTTTGGAAGAAGGCAAAGGAGGATTTGATTCATTTGTTTTCAAAGAAACAATCTGAGGAAGGGAAAAATATTTGTATTGGTATATATCGTGTACCCATCCACTGGGTAGCAGAAAGCTGCTTATTTTATAATGGTCACAGGACCAAAAGATACTGGAGACATAAAGTGAGATAACAACAGGGCTGGGATGGCAGTCCAGTCTCAGGACACGCACACAAACCAGGCGCACCCGTCGAAAAGCCATGCAAGCACAAGGGGAACATGCAAGCTCCACACAGACAGTTGTATGAAACCGAGACCCAGCATCTTAGAAGACAGCAGTGCTAACAGACTCACCACTGTGTTGATGTATGAATGCCCCTTTTCTAGCCTTGGATTGACAAAGACTCCTGATTATATTTACCTGCAGTATAATGAACTTAAAAAAGAAAACAAGACACCGAATTTACTTTATATCAGCTGAAACAAGTTAAAGGTAAAAGGGCGATAATAATGAAAAACGATATGCCACACCGGCACTGTGCAACACTCCAGAGTAAAATCAGAGTCTGAAAATGTGAAAAGTGAAGGTAATGAAGTGGCGACAGAGATGATGTAAAATATTTTACAGTCATCTGATGCTTGCTCCCATTCCGTTGCGATCCGTATCGACGAGTCCGAACCTACAGCCAGCACCATTTGCCCAATGTGCAGCATGTGTTATCTCTCTATAAAGAGGAACATTATCGCTTGTTAATTCATTTAGAGCATTCAATGGTCAGTTCTTATCAGTTAATGCACTTTATCACCTGCACTTCAGGCTAGTGTTTCAAAACCCTTGGAGATGATCAGCACTCTGAAGTGAGGGCAAATAACCTGCTATTAGGCGCTGGGAGCAGGGAAAGAGTTTCAACGATAAGTGAGAGTGGTCAAGCACCCGATTCATCATCCTGTTCACTCCAATGCGGAGAGGCCCTTTTTATCAGCACTATTTGCACCAATGTCATAACCTCTGGTATAAATCTTCTGTCAGGGCTCCTGTTCGAGTGAGCTCCCTCGCCCCATTACAATCCTAGCCCCCACATAATCACTCCTCGACCTTTGGATGTCTTTAATTAACCTTTGACCCCAAACATGTAAGCCCTGGTAGATTCAATTGCTGAAAGCCAATAAATGTGCATATTACACGATTCGCCTATCTGGCATTCAGTTAGTGTTTTTAAAATCAGACAGGATCTCAAATAACTGTTAAAAGCACCCCCTAATTTACTCATTCTTAGGTGTGTGCCTAAATTATGGTAATTTATAAATATCCCAAAGTACTTTCATTTAATGTCAGAATTTGTGTTGGATAGAGGGCATCAGACAGTTGATACTTATGCTTTCAGGGAGGCAAAACATTTTGTTGTTTTATGTATTTGTGGTTAAAGGGTATTTCAGTGCACATTTGCACTATAAGAGAGAAAAAGAACCTTCAGTGGCACGTTCTCTTCTGTCTAAACAAATCTGGGTAAAATGGTATTAGTAATTAGTCATTTTAATAATTGTATTTTCGCACATAGCTGGGAAGCTTGAAGAAGTAGGAAGTTTTCAGATCAGTGAAATATTTGTGATTTTTAAAAAAATAAATACAAGACTATTTACTCCTTATGTGAGTTACAATATTTTCCTTCCTTTAATAAGATAGTATAGATACAAAACCTAGTATTTGATCCACATATGATTGAAAAATATTGAGACATCATGGACTGATTGGCTTTAAAACATTATCAGATGCCATCAGTATTCCTTTTTTCCCCCATATTATGCTTCCAAGATAGGTCTGTATCTTAAAGAGCATATTTTTCATTTCAATCTTTTCTACAAAGCGGCACACTATACTTAATACAATGTATTATTTTCCTGGAATTATTGTCATAACTGGTTTAGTTTAAAGTGCTTATATTATTTATTTATTTTACTTTTTTATTTTTCAGTCTTCCATCCCTTCTTTGTTCAGGAATTGCTTCATGCTTTGAAAAGGCAATAGACAGAGGCAAAGGAAACAACCGATTCTAAAGCACAAGGACAGATCAAGAAATAGTTCTGACGGACTTGGAACTAGTTCTGTAGCAGTGCTAAACATCTGCTAAGCTTTGCGACGTGGGCGCCTTTAAGGAGTCACTGAAGGAGAAAAGGCAAGGCAGAAATTAATAGAGAAATATGAGTAATAGGTTCATTTCTCCCAGCCTCTCAGGGGAAACCTAAAGGTATTCACAAGCCTGGTCTGAACTCAAAGTGGTGAGGCAATCACATTCCTCCTTATTTCTTTTTGAAAAATGAGAATACATGATTCTTGGATTATTTTCAATAAAAAAATACACTTTCATGTAGAATCTCTTTAAGCAAAGCAAGTTAATTATACAGTAGCTGTATTAGTAGATGCCGTGTAATTGTATGGTACTGTAGGTTGTGTACGTACAGTAGTGTGGTTTATATTGTGTTGGAAGCATTGTGTAAAAAAAACGTACATTCAAAAAAATACTTCCTCTCCTGTCAAAACTAATCAAAACGAGCAATGTATAGACTAGAGCAACCTTAGACCTCAATTATCCTCCCAATGTTATGTATTTTATGCGAAGGGCGTAGGCAAACAGTATTGTCTTTGATTTACAAAATAATTGATTGTCTCGGAGCTGCTCATAACATATTACTCTAAACGATAATGGATATTCTTTGTGTTTAAGTACACGGTAAGCAAATAAAAACAGGTTCTTCAAATGTATACTCATACATAACGGAACACACTTCCGGGAGTAGAATGGTTTGCACGACTTTATTTCTACATACATTGTGCACTGTCCTAGGTGCGCCACCCTGCGGGAGTAGACGGAACAAATCACACGCTTTTTATTTATAGGATCACGAAAAAAAACAACAGAATCGTTTTCATGAAAACAATGCCACGAAAATATCCGCTTTGCCCCAGGAAATGTTATTCTCACAGTGATAACTCATCTGAAGCGACGCTGGACGCAGTTCTGGCGGTAAACCTGCCTGCTGCTAGTACTCTCTGATAAAAACAAAACAACAGCTCCAGTACCAGGAGGGCAAATAAGATTGAATTTCTCAACTGTTTCAAGAGAACACTAGAACAACAGGGACAGTTTCGCTTACAGTCTGGGGGGTTGAGTTTCCAGAAAAAAAAATCACCATGTGTCTTTCCGTTGCTTAAAAATAAAAAAAAAATAAAAAAAAATATATTGAGTTTTCTTTGCAAATAACCTTGTCATTAGATATACGAAATCAACACAGTTATAATATTTAGATAAGAAAGACGAATGTCTTAAAAATACATTTATATTTCTCAGGAGTTCCAAATTAGGACCTTCAGATTGAAGAACTAAGACGTCTCAGAATTGAAGCTTTCTCAGTCTGTTCAACTGGCTGATCTACCTCGTTGTAAACTTCTGAAGCTGTTGTGCAGGTGGGCAACACCGTGAGATCGTGACTTATTGATATGAACACTGTTTCATCCAGCTTGTTAGGCGTGACTAACCTGTGTCTAGAGCAGAAGCAACAAAGGTGCAAGCTTTATGTAAAGGAATAGTGTTGCTCTGATGTACCGTATTAAAATCCGCCCTTTGTTTATCGGTGAATTTTGTACAAAACGGAGAACCCCTCGTTAAGCCCCCATGAATTTCAATGCAGACTAATTTAATAAAAGAAGAGAACGCTAGACAAGCACTGTTGCTTCTTTTGGCTGTTGGCTTCTGAACACTTTGGGTGCTCATTCTGTCACTGTTAATCAACTCTCATCTCTTAACACTGGCTGCAGTTATCAATGAGGTGAGGATTAATATTCTGGGCGAAACAGATGATAAATCATTTGTACATAATTAGTGTACAGCAAGGTTACAGCTGACACGAATTTTTATCTTAATTATGGGGGAAATTTGTTCCATTAATTTAATTTGGTCTGCATGAATGAGTAGACACCTAACACAGTTAATCTTACACCTGTCATTATAGCATTAAGGAGCACCTAATTTTCAGACTGTAGCAACAGACCCTCCATCAAAGCCTGATTATGTTGCTCATTCTACTGTGATGTGAAAACAGGCGGTAACTGGGAAGACTGTGGGATTTATACTAGCCTAAAGATGTACTGCTTAATTCTTTATATTATAAAATATATCTTAGAGAAAAGAAACATACTTGGACGGATTTATCTGTGACTTAAAGGACAAGCATTTTTAAATAGACCAAACCGTGATTTCTGGGAATGATCACTTGTGCATTCCTAACGCTGGTTGATTGTGTCTTCCTTTTAAAACATCACGAATGTTTTAACGCCTTAAAAAAAAAACGTTTTTCTTCTTGTACATATCCTTATTTTTTTAAATATTAGAAGAAAAAAAACAGAAAAGATTTCTAAAACACAGCATAAGAGAGGTTAATTTTCAGTGTTTTAATGTTTTATCCGATTCATTCCCTCTTGTTTGGGAAATTAGAATAAATTCGTCTTGGAATGACCCGTGGTAAGTATGTGAAGACTTTAGATTTTATTCTATTCTATCCACAGAGGAAAAGCAAAGAGGCAGCCTGTTTGTAGTCATTCCTACATGGGTATTTCAAGCCTGTGGCAGAAGAACCAGGCACTTAGGGGGATACAAAGATGTCTGAACCACACTGAGGTTTTTGGTTGATGCTGGTATTTGGTTTTTCGCATGTAGCATCCAAACCATTCCACCGAAAATTGCATTAAAGGTAACGGGGCTGTTTGCTTTCTGAAATTCTGAATGAACGTCGTTCCTCGGTAGAATCCAAGACTCCAGGACTTTATCAAAAAAGATACATGAAAGAGGAAAAAATAACCTGCAGTTTTCACAACTCTCAGCTACTATTTGTCCTAATGGCCTGCAGCAGAAAATGCAACATGAAGTCAGTAAAATCTATCTTGCTACAGTACCTACAGACATACAGTAGATACATCAAGAAAAATAATTAAATAGCAGCACGTAAGCCGAACAAGTCGTATAGTCAAAATTCTAGAATAAAAAGGAACTAGTCCACTTAAATAACAAATTTTCATTTTGTATTCTCTTCTTGACTGAAGGTGGAGTACATTCATTCCAAGCACACTAATCAGTGTACAAATGTCATTTTACGTTGTTTTCCACATCACATAATTCACAGCGAACGTTTGAAACCCATATGCATAATATTTTCTGAAAGTTACCACCGACACTTGAGTCATGATTGATGGTAAAAGACATTTTGTGCTCGAAAGTTAAATTAACTTACAGTTTGCATGGAGCTCAGTGAGTGTGACAGTGCTATATAGCATGGTTTTCTGTTAGCTGATAGCAGAAGTAAGACACTTAATTTACGCAGAAAGAAGGAAGGAATATTCTCTTCCTGACAATCCTGAAAAACTAGAACAACATGATGTAATTACATGATTAAAAATATGAAATAGCAGTATCACAAAATGCAATGTGCCATAGAATGAATTCTATATAATGTATAGTGCCTTTTGTGGCATGACTAAAACGTGGAATGATTCTATTAAGTGAACAATGATGTAAAACTTATGCTGACACACTTGAATAGCATAAATTTGACTCCACAGCCAAAGTGCTGGGCTTTTTCTTATGACCGTTTACTTTTCAGAGTGGAATTATCATTGACCTGTTCCTTTCAAGCTCACACATTACTCCAGCCCCCTGCTTGAACCTCTTAAGGAAAATAATAAGTCTAAACACAAAAATATTAAGCAGATGGACACAAACCAGCTCGTAACTGGAACGCTGTGGGCTCATATCTCAGGTGAGACGGTGATGTTTTATCCTTGCACAAGGTACTGCACCTGAATTGTCATGGCAAAAATCCCCAGCATTTTAATCACAAATGGATGGAAATGTAAATTGCTTTGGATTAAAGAGGAAGCTACTGTACATAAATAAGTAAAAATACAGATAGTCAGTAGTTTTACTGTAAAAAATAAAACTGAACAATCTAGCGTTGTATAACAGTTGCAAGGGCTGCTCGGAGCTACTCTATAATGAAGAGATCACTTTGGAATTAAAATGTGCACATTAAAACACGCTTCTTGTTAATCATCTAGATAGTGGGTGCGTGAAACCTATGTATAAACAAGTCCATGGCTGATTTATTGTAAATGCAATGCCTGTAGCAAGTGGAATCCACTATCATCTGCTGTAATGGTCTGGTGGGTAGTTTGCAAGACTTGTACCAATTGATTGGTAGATAGCTGGAGCAGCAGAATTTGATATTAAGCTGTGATAATTGCATCCTGACCAGGTCAAGACGAAAGTAGCTCAATAGAAGGAAGAAAATGACTGATTTAAAAACAAAGAGCTCTAATGGAATTTGGTAGTGCTTTTCAGTCCTTCAACCTGGCATCTCTATTACCTGAAGTGATTCATAGTCCATTATGGGAGCTTCCATTTTAATAGAATGTCTATCTTCTGTAATACAGACACATCAGGCATGTTACCACAGATCTGTCAGCCAGGGACTTCTCTTCCAAACAGTTTTAACCCCAGGAAGAAATGTCTGCCTGTTTGTGGCTCGAGTATTGGTGCTGGTTAAATTAATTAGGCAGTTTAATAGACAATACTCGGAAAAAAAATGTGTCTGGAAATGATGCAAGCAGGAAAAAACCCATCAAAACAACTTGGCAATCCTATTGTATTTTATGAACTGGAAAGGATTTTTGCTTTTCTGGTCATTCATGGAGGTGGGTGTCGTTAACACCTTTTAAGACGTAACATGTCGTGACCGAAAACTAGTAAGAGTAACTTTTCCTCAGGGATTATCAACATCTTGTTTTATGTCTTTAGTAAGCCACCCAGACTATATTTATTTTTTCTCACGCAGGCCCTCCTATGAATACAAAATACATGAGAAATGTCAGCAAGGGCCTTTTTTTCTGATTTCATTGTTGACTGGCATATTTAATGTTGGAAATTAGAAAACTGTGGAATTCTCGGCTTCTTCCCAGCTTGTGTCTAGAAGCTCTTTACTAGATAATGGCTCTGCCCTCCATCAGCAAGCGGAGTTGGGTTTTATTGGAGGAAATATGAGAATGGAAGGGATGCAGTTCATTACTCAATCTGGGCAGCTGATGAACTGCGGAGAAGAAAGGACATGGCTAAATGAAATGTCATTATAGGAGTTACTCATGTTTAGCAGATGCAGAGTGGAGAGAGGAGACTGCTTCCGAATGTCGAAAATTGTGCATTCCTACTGTGAATATGGAACAAACCCCTGTTGTATCAATTTCCATATAAAAAAAATGGAAAACATGGAAAGTAAAAAGTGTAAGTACTGTAGATGAGAAGACTTGTGGAATGGAAAAAGAAACCCTCTGTAGTGAGAGAAAAAATCACTACAAAACATATTGTGGAATATTTTAATGCCATCCTAAAAATATATGAATATAATAGTAATGTAAAAATCCTATGCTATTATATATAACAATAAAATAACAGCAACAACAATAATAATGATATACTTGGATTTCATTCTGCAGTGGATGGGTGTCTTCTGCAGATGTAGTATTTATTTTGTACACAGGTTGTGCAAAAGAGATATTACATTTTAATTTTACTTTTAATTTGCATCCTGCAGTTGTTGTAGCAAAGACATGGTCAATAAGAACCTTTTTCATAAAAATACTAGTATATTTAAAACATCCATAATTTTTTCAATGGAGCATTTTCCCCAAAATATACATGTATTTAAAAACAAAACATCTTTGCCTTTAAAAAGGACAGGAAAAATTCAACGGTGCTTGGGATTCGGAGGTCAGTCGTTTTGCTAATAAAGAGATGTTTACACTATATTACAGAAAGAACAACAATGTTATGTACAGCACAGCTGTTGTTACAGAACTACCAAGAAGCAGGGGGAGGCGGAGGGGGAAGAGGAGTCAAAGGTACCATCTGCCTGTGTGGGTTAACCTCGGTGACAACTGTATGAATGAATTCTAGCGGGCTGGAGGGTTTTTTTCCCTAGAATGACGTCACAGAGACCTTGTATAGCGAAAAGAGCCACTGAGCTCTCTGGTCTCGTGTCCTCATCCCCCCTTAATTTCTGACTCGTACCTGAACCAGTCTGAACCGATTACAAATCATGATAGATCGTGATCAAACAACGATTTCCCCCCCAATGATTGAGGGGTACGCAAAATACTCGCCAGATGCAGGGTAACCAAGACGGCGAAAACGTCGGGAAATATACAAATGAAATGGCTATAGGAACAGAATCACCTCGTGAGACTCCCCCCCGCCTCACTCGATACAAATGAAGCAGAAATAAAAGTCGTTTTAGACGGTTCTTTTTCTAATGCTGTGAATCGGCCATAGCAATTTAATCTGCATATTTTCCGTGATGGATTTAAAAAATATATATCAGAGCACGATCTTAAAACTCTAGAACAAGAACAGAGGTTTTTAATCTTTTCTGATTGGATGATCGGATTGTACTCTATAGGTATTATACCTATATATAATGCTGTTATTATGAAATATAAAAAAGTGTGTGTTGAATTTGCACACCCCTAGAGCAAGGGTGAAAGGGACCTTTAGCACGGCACACTCCAAAATCCCGGGGCCCAGTTTCTGTCCCTGCACGAATATTAGATTAGTATGAGAATACTGCCATCTGCCGGAGAGAAGTGGAAATGCCAAGGCAAAGAACTCGGCCCATCTGCATTGTCGGGATCATCAGAACAGCGAAAACGGTGGAGAAGGATTCTCTTGTTGGTGGCTTGGTAAAAAGGTGTATGTCAAACAGGATTGCTCAGTCTATTAACTAGACAACTAAACCGGTGGACCTGGAAAACTATTTCAAAGGGCAGCTACAAAGACCGCCTGATGTGACATTTGGAGGCGATCACGCTTCCTCTGAAGGACAGATTCTTTAAACAATATTTCTTTTCAGAAAAGCGCAGACGCCCTGTTTAGACGCTGCAGATGACACGAACTCAAATATTGCATCCTATTAATGCGGCCACCTATTAACGCATACTTTTATCACAATGTGTAAGAATTTTCCTTCCGGATCAATAAAGTCTTATCTATTTCCCCACTTTTCCATATCAATGGTAGCAGCGGTAGAGTAGCTGTATTTTTAAGAGAAGTTACACGAAGCGAGGGTTTACGCCAGAAGTCCGCAGCCCTGCTAATGTAAAGCGCCCTCACAGCGGGCCCTGTTCTGGTTCCGAAAGGCTCGATTATCTGCTCATTCTCTACAGTAGGTCTGTTTTAAGCAGGAGCACCTGCTGCTCAAGCTCCTGCTGGGAGAAGCTGCTCAATTGATCTAATTAAGCCAACTAACGAGCTGATTTATCTTGTTAAGATCCGAGTCCTAATGAAAACCTGCAGATACACCGGTCTGCCAGGCCCGGGACTGTTTCACAGGCAAGAGCTTAAATCATCCATTTCTAAGGGCCCGGAGCAATTTAACTAGGATCAGCTGTACAGGTGGTGTGTTCAATTAAGTCATTTGGAGATCATTTTGGAACGAAAATCAGAATATCCCTCAGTCCTCAAGGACTCGTGTTTCCTTCATCGAAACGCCTCTTGCTTGGGCGATCACTTGCTTAAACACGTGTTAATAATCTTTACATAACGGGGGATTTGGGGAGACCTACCACAATAACCTCATGAGGGTTTTTACAGGACACCTTGTTTCCAGTGTTCCCAATATGCAGTCCTCGAAACATCTAAATCAGAACACCAGAGATAAGAAATGTACACGTATCATTTTGATAATATTTTTAAAACTATGTATGTCATTAGAACATAATTTAGAGAAAAGCTAATATTAAGCTTTCTTTCAGGTATTGACTACACTGGAAGGGATACATCCCGTTGTCTCTCACACCCCCTCGTGATTAGTTTAGGTAGTGCAGGGTCCCGTCTGAAGCCCCGCTACACTAGTACTTCAAGCTGAAATGGGCGTTAGTGGTTTCTGCATTTTTGTACTTTGATTTTAACGCCATGTTGTCTCTCGCTATGTTTTATTTATATAACTCATTCTAGGAAGAGAACCTCGAAGAAACACATTAGTGCACTACGGATAAAAAATGTATTAATTGAACATACAGTTTTAATAATGCTCGGATGATAGAGAATAATCTTTCAGGGAATTTTCTTTTATCAGGGACGCTTTCCGTATGCTCCTTAGTAAGGGGCATTGTGTGTTGCATTATCTCACCTTACCAGAACGTCGTGTCCTCCAGACCAAGTTAGATATCGATATCACAGTTCCTCTCACGTCCAGCAGAGACGGACACTTACTGTCATATGACTCACACGTGACTCTGCTTCCTGTCTGTCATGGCGGCCACCTCAGTCTTTCAGAGAGTGAGAACAGGGTCAAAATTAGCTCAGTACGACCAAGACGGCAACATTATTCAGGTAAATAAACTGTCCGAAGAATTGTGAAAATGTCGAATGATATTATGTCGTGCTTCGTGGAAATGGTTGACGCGTGTCTTTTCTGTGTGTTGTTTTTTAGACCAGGTCTCTAGACTATGGCAATCCAAGAGGGAAGAGTAATCCATTTATATTTCAAATTTACTGTTTAGGCTACATATAATCTTATCTCTTGCGTTTTTTGTTGAGTCTGAATGGCTGCTTTTGCTTATTATTTTCGAGTAAGTGAAATTCACAATCATTTTGACCCATACCACTACAGAAATAAAACCTGTATGTGGTCTGTTTTTATGGGTTGGGAAACGTTTGTTAATTTGTACAGGTTGAGTAAATAAGCTCAGTGATTCCAGAGAGAAAATCGGGAAAAAAATCCCCTTAACGCAGATAAGAAACGAACGCTATGTGTTGTCTCGGGGTTTTTATTAAGTACTTCTGTGCAAGTTTGTTTGTTTCGGATGACGTTCGGTCATGTACTGTACTGTCGACTTTGATCTTGGGTGCAATATGTACTGACAAAAGCAGGTACGCGATTTCAGTAAAGATGACTTAAGTTGCAAAGCATCTCTGTTGTGTTGCAAACAGCGACATTTCACTTTGGAAACGTCGTTTTTGGGTGAAATTATAAACTTTAAAAAAAAATCTCTGATTGTTTTGTTCGCTAATTATTCCCCACAGAGGCTTCATGTTTGTTAAACTGCATCCATACCCAGACTGCTGTTTGTGCTCCTCGCTCTCAGCCTCACCTGTGCTAGAATGATCCTTACACCCCAATCCCTGCACCTGGTGAACCCCTCTGATCCCGCCTGTTAGCTTCACCTTTTAAACACAGATGTTGATCTATCAAAATGGTGTGGTGTTACAGTGCTGGCACTGACAACCTGTGACTTTTGGTTGTGGTGTTTTTAAGTGGTCTGCCTTTGTCTGTGGGACTGCCTCCAGGACCTGTGTTCTTAACGGCTGGTCCCCTCTCTGCGAAGACTGAACAATTATGCTGGCTCTACTCTTCTGCTCACTGATAGGTCATGCTACGGCTGGGATAATTTTAGACCAACCCGCTCCAGGTGTCCCCAACAGTATACTCAGTTGCTTCATGTGCCATCTTTAGAAAAGCAGCTCAGCTGTTTTTCATCACTAAAACTAAAACTAGGCAGTTCGGGGTAGATGGGTAGTTTGTAGTTTTGAATGCTTGCCTTCCAAGAGGCAGACATCCCGATTGTTATGTGATCTTGCATTATCATTTGGAAAATCTAGTCTGTTGCCGAGTTAAATTTAATTTGTACTGGTAGCTGGGTTATGGATAGAGAGGTAGATCAGTAATATATGGCCTTTAGGTATTCAGAACACAAATTAAGGGGAGGAGCGGTGGCACTGTGGCTGGAAGGTTGCCGGTTCGTATCCCGCGGCAGAGGAATCCTGCTCCGTTGGGCCCCTGAGCAAGGCCCTTAACCCCCGCTGTGCCAGGGGTGCCATATAAATGGCTGACCCTGCACTCTGACCCCCAAGCTTCTCTCTCTCCCCCCATCTGTGTGCCTGTGTGTCTCATGGAGAGCAAGCTGTGGTATGCAAAAAGACATATCCTAATGCAATAAATTATATATGGCTAATAAAGAGATCTTATCTTAAATGACTGTTGTTTTCCTAGCTCAGAGAAGTATTGAATGCAAAAGAGTGGATTCCTAACTAACTGGAACAGTACACGAAAAATCCCTATACAACTTACAGTCTACGAATGTTCATCAGGGTTTTTGCATCCGTAGAAGATCGTAGAAGTCTCACAGCTAAACTAAATCTGTAAATAATTTCCAGTTTCCCCTAAAAAATGTGAATGCGCTGGAGATGCAGGAGCCGAGAGAGCGTGAACTGACAGATGCACTGGTCAAAGTCACTAACGATCTTCTAATAGCTTCTGATTCTAGTTCTCTTTCTATAATCATCCTTCTTGATCTCAGTGCTGCTTTTGACACTGTTGACCATGACTCTTGAGACTGTTTGGAGTTTCGGACACTGATCTCAAATGGTTCAAGTCTTACCTCACTGATCGCTGTCACTTTGTCTCTCTTAATGGGTATAGGTCTGAAATTGGTCTTGTTAAGTCTGGTGTTCCTCAGGGCTCAATACTGGGGCCCCTGCTTTTCAGCATTTACATGTTTCCACTTGGTCAGCTTTTAAGATCACGTTGCCTCAAGTATCATTTCTATGCTGATGATACTCAAATATACATCCATACCATATCTGACACTGATGTGGTTGTCTCTATTTTATCTAATTGCATCTCTGACAAAAAAACTTGGATGACTCACGGTTTCCTTAACTGTGACAAGACTAAAGTCATGCTTATCATGAACTGTGGCTGAAAAGCTGATCAACACATTTGTCTTCTCCCGAATTGACTACTGTAATACTCTACTTGCTGGGTTATCTAAATCTAAATCTAAATCTACTGGCTTACTGGCTTCCTGTCAAATTCCATGTGGACTTTAAAATCCTCATTGCCACATATAAGGCTCTGCATGGCTTGGCACCTCAGTACCTGTCTGAACTATTATCGCCCTACTCCCCACCTCACAACCTTCACTCTTCTATTTCTGGTCTCCTAACTGTCCCCCAAACCCATCTACACTCTATGGGTGACAGGGCCTTCTCCTGTTATGCCCCCAAGCTCTGGAACTCTCTCCCCAAGGATATCAGAGAGTCACCTTCTCTAAACTCCTTCAAATCCAGACTCAAAACCTTCTTCTTTAGAAGAGCTTTTACTTAACTGGTTCCATTCTTCACCCCACTGCTCCTGCTATACTAAGTACCACCATCCACGGTCTCCTCTGTGTATTGTAATTGTGTTTTATCTTGTGTATTTTTTGTTTATTGTTGTTGTCATTCTGTAAAGCGCTATGAGAAGCCACCTTTAAAGGCGCTATATAAAATAAAGTTTATTATTATTATTATTATTATTATTATAATGGTGGTATTAACCCCTCATCAGAGCAGCAACACAGATAGTCCAGTGCACTGATAAAAATGAAAGAAAAGAGCTGTCGCGATAGAGTATTAATGCTCACCAAGTTTTCAAGCTAGGAAGGAGCCTGATTAGTGCACTTGTGGGTCAGGGGAAGCCAGTCCTATGTCACACTGGGAGGTGATGCCGGGAGGCTAGAGCAGGGGTGACAGTTACATGGATCTCGGATCTGTTTGAGATTCTAGCAGCTGAGGTTTGATCATACTGGAGTCTATTGATAGTGCACTTAAGAACATCACTAACCAGTACATTACAGAAGTCCCGTCTGGAGGACATAAAGGTGTGGACAAGATTCTCAGCATCTGTCCGGAACAGTATAGGTCATAAATGGGGGAGTGAAAGAAATGAGTTCTTTTTGATAAACGGGTCAAGAAATGCTCAAAGAGTGTTCCCTTAGGCAGCTGACCTGGACATCATTGATCAGATAAAGGCTTGTCTGTTGCACAGTTAGTGTGTGGTTACCCACTCCTCCGCAGTGAGCTTATGCTGTACCGCAAGGTCATGTGCTATGCTGAGGAGTGCTGCAGTGTGCCATTTTCTCTATTATTTCTGAAAAGGAAGCCCTTCACTTTGTACATTTAATTATTATGTCATATTACACTATTCATATATCTAGGATTTAAGTGTTATTGATGATTCTTTTTAGTTCAAAGTATTACAATTTTTTATTTTTTTAATATACCAAATGTGGCAATTTTTAATTTTCAATAATGTATATTTCATACAGTATGTATTATTTTAGGAATGTTCATCTGAAACTGTATTGTGTGTGACATGTCTTTCAATGTAAGTATAAACAGTGTGGCTTTGTGGATATGTTTGTAGGCATTTCTAGTGTAATATGGCATACATTAAGACAATAGGAACAAGTAATAGGTTTATCCCATGCTGAAAAGAGAAGAAAGAAAACACAACGTTTCGGCTGTGGAGCCTTCTTTCTCACACCAGAAGAAGGCTCTACAGCCGAAACGTTGTTTTCTTTCTTCTCTTTTCAGCATGGAATAAACCTATTACTTGTTCCTTTGCAGCCTACACATGCTGATGCAGCTACCCACCTGAACAACATTAAGACAATATACCACTCTGTGGCATCTGACACAGTGTCATCTGCTTTTTGAAGGAATTTGAATTTGTGAAATAAATTGTAAACTTTGCATAATGCATATAATTCCAGGAAGTACAAATCAGAAGATTTTTTTATGTGTTAGTTGGTGTCTTCCATATAATTTTTTCTTTCATGCAGAGATTAAGTAGATACCAGTGGAAAAGGAAATGGAAAATTTTAATGGAAAGTGAGTCAGCATGAGTAGCTTCAGATTTCCCATTTTGATAGCTAATAGGTATTAGTACAACAGTGTAACTAATTAAAAAATACACTTTTTTAAAAGGTTATGGTGCATGACAGTTTTTGCACTCCATAATTTGTGCATTTCAAAATCATGTTTTGCAAACATTGGATTTAGCCTGTGGTTTGTGTTTTTCCAGTGCGGACTCCCCCAAGCGAA
The DNA here is from genome assembly GCF_059453375.1 of Lepisosteus platostomus. Taxonomy (NCBI): domain Eukaryota; kingdom Metazoa; phylum Chordata; class Actinopteri; order Semionotiformes; family Lepisosteidae; genus Lepisosteus; species Lepisosteus platostomus. The sequence goes on from NC_142624.1 coordinate 35,834,743, forward strand.
AGATTCTCACAAGAAGCTGCATTTCCGTGTTACCTGATAGTCAATAACCCAGTAACAGTCCTTGAGGCAGGACTCTAGGGAGGCTCTGAGAGGAGAGCTGTCTGATAGAATTAGCGTTGTTGTGGTAGTAAGATGTTTAGGGTTGAGTTGCTGCAATGTGTAGACAAGCGTAGGGGTTTGTAAGACTCTGAGTTTCAGTTTCTATTTTTTCTGAGCCGCAGTTACCCAGTGCTACACTAAAGGAAGGGGGTCTGATTTACCCCTGGAGCTGCGATACAGTTGCAAGAAAAAGTTTGTGAACCCTTTGGAATTACCTGGATTTCTGCCTTAATTACTCATAAAAAAATGTGGCCTTTTTCCAACCTAGATTGTGAATGTTTAAACGATGTGCTCAGTACTGACAATTGTGTGTGTGTTATCAGTTTAAGCAGATTGTGTTTGTCTATTATTGCGACTTAGTTGAAGATCAGACCACATTTGTCTGAGTAATTAATGCAGAAATCCAGGTAATTCCAAAGGGTTCACAAACTTTTTCTTGCAACGGTATGTACCAACACATCTCCAGTTTAAGTGTTGTTTTTTTCCAAGGGCTGTTTAAAGCATTTTCCCATCGTTGCAGTCAGTTGACTTTGTGCTACTGCTCTCTACAACATTTGACAGTTTATTTAATTCTGCTTCCACTGAAGAGAAATCTGTCTTACTTGATTGGGCAATCTGCTGACAGTACTTTGTGACACATAATCACCATCAACCATAACCACTGAAATCTGTGAAAAAACATGCTGCAGGTAATACAAGCGCGAGGCCATTCTTGACGGTGCTGTTACACAGAAAAAATATACAGAGGGATGGTATAAGCACTGTCAGAGACGCCAAAAATATAATACAGTTCCTCTGACCAGTGTTCCTGTGTTTTCTGATGTAGGTGGAAACTCGTGAAGATGAGGAACAGAACATTAAATTGCTGGAAATCCTGGAGCTGTTGGTGGCAGCTGGATACTTCAGGGCGCGAATCAAAGGACTGTCTCCATTTGACAAGGTGATAAAAGGCTCAGGCTTCCTTGGGTGTAACCTGCTGTTCGGCTCAATATCCTACCTCATGCTTCCATGCTCTTTATAAACTGGAGCAAGCAAGTCTGTAAAACAATTCCTTGGGCAATATCGCCGAACCTTCAGCTGAATAACCGTGAGCCCCCGTGTATTTTTAACATTTAAAGCTACTTAATTTGTAGTGCAGCTGTACGTTTTTACTGCGTTGTGAAAATACGAGGGGCTAGTTCAGTTTACAGCTGTGTTCGTAAATCCTGCTATATGTGGCCAACGAAGTGTTTTGTACATTTAGGATTGCTGGGTTTTGATACCCCTATCTGATTTGGAATCGCCACATGTAGAAGAGACTGGGGGTGAGGTGCACTCTCCTGAAAGGTCTCGGTGGTCGCAGAGAGAGAGGGGCCTGGCAGACTGATCTTATCCTCCATTGGCAGCACTCAGCCACTAGTACCCCCGCTTTCAGCAGGAACTAGTCACAGTCAGCTAGTGCATTGACTCTGGTTTGAGCCCAATATCACAGTGCTTCTCTTTCGTTTGAGCCTGTACCACTGTTGAGCCACTCAAAAGGCCTCACCAACCATGATTTTTAATTAAATGAATAAACTTGCTGGGGGAAAAAATATCAATTTTACTGAAGTGCCTTAAATAGTCATATGCAATGTATACAGTGTGGTATGGTTTTGCTGGGTAATTCCCAGCCCTTTGTTTGAAAGATGTAGTAAAAATCTGTTGACACAAAGAAATCCGTATATTAATGGAGAAAAATGATAACATGTTATTACACTTTTTTTTACAAATTCCAGGAAGAAAAGGGTTAAAGTTATTATACCCACAGAGGAGGGATTTACTTAAAAATAACCTTTTGATTACTGTATGCTAATCTTTTAAAGGGTGCACAAGCCTGTCATTATATTAACATGGGAAAAACTGAGTTTCTCTATTCCACGTAGATGTACTGTGTGAGAAACAAGTATAAACTGTGTCAATTCTCATTACTGTTTTACAGGTGGTTGGTGGGATGACCTGGTGCATTACAACTTGTAACTTTGATATAGATGTTGATTTACTTTTCCAAGAGAACTCCACCATTGGCCAGAAAATGTAAGCACTAAAATTGCACGTTCAAGTTCATACACGTTTCGAAAACGCTTGGTGAAAACAGCGCCTAGAATGTGCTTGGTGAGATAAGCACTGGGACTTAAAAGAGGTCGCCTTGCAATTTGCATTTCTCATTCAGCTTTCCCTCGGGGCTCAGGTGCGTTAATGGGGATTTTCACTTGGAACATGGCTGTAATGCAATAACAGAGATCAGGCTTGCTTTGCTGTGTGTAATTCTGAAAGTGCTTCCTTCTGCACCTCTGGTAAGAAGTTAAGGACATGTCATGACTGAAGGAAAGCTGTAGTTCCGGTATTTAGCCACAGTATGGGGTCACCTGCGCCTGTGGCTGGAAGGTTGCCGGTTCAAATCCTGCGGCCGGCAGAGGAATCCTACTCCGTTGGGCCCCTGAGCAAGGCCCTTAACCCCAGCTGCTCCAGGGGCGCTGTATAAATGGCTGACCCTGTACTCTGACCCCAAGCTTCTCTCTCCCCGTCTGTGTGCCTGTGTGTCTCACAGAGAACAAGCTGGGTTATGTAAAAAGACAAATTCCCAATGCAAGAAATTGTATATGGCTCATAAAGTTATCTTATCTTATTTTAATTTCTTCTGTGACGAATTAGGTTACACCTGTGTGTGGCAGAATTTACAGCACTTCCCTCCTGCATTTTAACCCTTATTTAGAAATCTTTTGATTGGATCAGAAGATCCACAAACAGCTGCCTGACACTTATTAGGCTCTGATTCCACCGAGCTGATTGTTGTCCTTCAGGGTGGGTTTTGGAGTCGGAGTTGCTAGAATTAAATTAAAATTCAGCGCTGATGGCATTCAGAGCGGGTGGCCACAAAGGCCCTGCCTCAGGTACAAATGAATCGTCATATATAGAAATCTTAATTTCAACGAGTCTCATCAGACTTTTAAACTGTCTGGCTTTGTACTTTCTGAACACCCAGTGCAATCAACCCATAATTTTAATTCTAGTCCACCCTTAAAAAACCCCAAAACAAACATGGGTATGGGTTGTGTTAAAATCTGGGAGGCTGATGTTTTCAGTGCTTCGTCTTCGTCTATGGCTGCAATTGTATCCTTATAAAACACTTTACTCATCTACATGGCATGGAACACTGGGCAAGCCTATCAGGTACTTGAAAGAATTTGGAAATGTTTTTTTTTTGTTAAACTGCGTTCTATCCTTCTGTTTCAGAGCGCTCACTGAAAAAATTGTGTCTGCTTTGCCCAAAATGAAGTGTCCTCATCGTCTGGAGCCCCATCAGATCCAGGGTCTTGACTTCATTCACATCTTTCCTGTTGTGCAGGTAATTTAACACTGGCGCCTCAAATGCACACGCGTGGGAGGACTGTTTCCTGTTGGTATCCAGTTCTGCTTGGATTGCTGTTGCTTGGGTGAAGTAATGATGGTGAAAATGTGTTACATGCTTTTCTTTTTTCCTCTTACACTGTGTTTTAGTGGCTGGTAAAGCGAGCTATTGAAACGAGAGAAGAAATGGGAGATTACATTCGCTCATACTCAGTATCACAGTTTCAGAAAACCCACAGCTTTCCGGAGGTATGGTTTGATTCAGTTGTAATAGATATTCAGTTGTATAGGTAATTAAACTTAATGATGACTGAAAAGAACCCCTGAGTGACAAATAGCATGTAAAATTATATACATTTGTATATGTAGTCCAGTCATGCATATATTGTATTCATGCACTGTACATTAATTTCCTTCATTATTACTTAGCTGTGCTGTAATTTAAAGAGTGGTGTTTGTCTGTTAATTCAGTTTTATGTTTACTAGGATGATGACTTCATGTTGCGGAAAGAGAAAGCCATTAAAACAATTACAGATGTTTCTGTAAGTATAAATCAGTAATTGTTATTAAACCTCTATTAAAGGTTTCAGTTTATATCCTGTGCAAACATGAATGCAACATTGTGGATATTCTGTTTAGTTTTATGTTCATATACACAGCTATAAAACATTCCAACGTTACATTTTTGTGAATTTGAAATAAAGTGACATTGATATGGTATAAGTGTTTAAAACATAATGTGTTCAACATTTAGCTGGAAGGCTGCAGCAATTTTGTTTTTGGGTCCTAAACCCATGTGGGCTGTCATCATTGTACTGTTGAAGGTTACTTCAGTCAAATTGCTTTTAGTACAGTGGGCTGTTACATATGCAAGTACAAATGTTGATTTGCATAAAGGCAATGTTCAAACTAAATAACACAATTTTTATTGAAAATTCAGTTTTGAGAGGCTGCCTTTTCATTACCGATGTAGGGATCCCCAATTAAAAAAGGCTAATCTGCCCATACCGTCATGGAAGCACAACTAAATCACTCAATCGTTTTGTGTATCAGGAGGTATATAAACCACAGAGGAAATACAAGAGGCAGGATGATGCTGGAAAGCTAGAAGATGAAGAATCCAGAGTTCACTCCACATTACTTGAATATGGGAGGTATGTGCCAGCTCTTTATAGTGAACTTGATGTAAGAAAATAAAAATCAGATGCAGGTTGTGTTTGATGTATACGAGGGCTTGGTAGTAACATTTATAACGACTGAATTTACTCAGGGGAGAACTGCCACAGTGAAATTTATATTTCCTGTACCTCCTCCCTTTTCACTTCACTCCTGAAATACATGTGCAGAGCTAATGCTTTTAGTATAAAATAAATTATTTGTAGCCAGCAATGTGCATATTATGCTGTTTTGCTCATTTTCTCCAGTTTCTAAATATTTGCTTCTTTCAATTTTCTGTTTAATTTTCTCGATTATTCTTTTCACGGGGGAGAGAAATAGAAACAAATCGCTGCAGGTTGGTTGCTAGGACAACATAAAGGTTAGACACGATACGTGATTCACTTTTACCTAGACTAGTATTTTAATTAGCATGTTATTGAACAGTTGTGACTCAACTCATTGAAGATAATCTGACAGGAAGGCATTTTGCTTGTAAGGACTGTGAGATTTAAAACTCTCTTTCTGCCTCTCATGTTCAACTAGAAATGATCTCCTTCTTTCCCTTTCTCTCTTCGTCTTCTGAATTTGTCTTGCTTGTCATTGTTTTCACTCCTAAGACTCCATGATTTTGTTATGTGAGTATATGCTCTACTGAGTGCTACATTTAATGTATTGCAAAGCTTAAATGGCTACTAATTTAGTACCTGCTGGTGTCAAAGTAACAGCAAGCAAAGAAAATGAAGAGCTGCCTAGAGATTGACATTATGAGCTCCTCAGTGGATCCCACGTGTTTGACAAGTCACTGTGAGGTGGGGCATGTGGACCACGTCGTTGTTAACTTACACTTTTACTTACTTGCATTTATTTAGCTTACTTTAGAGTGAAACACCTCTTAAATAGAAGGTTCCTAGCAAGGGAAATTAGTGAAAATATAGAGTGAATTCTTAAGGAAATGAACTTTTGAAGATGCTGATGAGAAAAACATTAAAAAATGATTCTCAGCTTCTTTTGTCATAATTTCTGCTACTTATTACTGCTATTGTTGTTTTAATATCATTTTGTCAGGTATATTTCAACATAATATAACAATATTGTGGAATATAGTTCTTGTTAGATTTGTTTATTATAAGTAAGTTAAGAACTGTTGAAACTTTACAAACGAGCAGGGGCTCTTTGGCCAGTCTATCTCATTTTTTGTTGCTAGTAATTGATCTAAGGATGTTTTCCAGCAGTTTCGTGAGAAATACTAGAGTATCCGCTTCAACAGCGTGACTGGGGATCTGGTTCCTCCCACAACCCCTTGGTTGAACCTCAGTGCCTGCTGTTGGTGTTTTTTTGTAATGCACCTCTGCCTGGTTTCCACACGCCTCCCGGTTCATATTGCACTGTTGATTCTGATGGAGCTCGCTGGGCTGACTGCGTCAGGTCACGTGTGAAAGACAAAAGACAAAAGCATGCTACTGGTGACACAATTACTTGCCAAGTAAAATTAAAGTTGGCTCCTGATGGAAGCTCAGCCAGTCAAACAGAGCCCTAAGACCCTGATGCTGAAGGTTCGAGCCTGGGTCACATCACTACGCTTTGTTGGCACCTGAGGGTGGGACAAGCTGTTAAGCCATGTTGATGCTTCCTTCAGGACACGACTGGAAGAGTTTTTGGGATCAATTACTGTAAAAAAACAAATGAATTAAATGGGCCAAATGACCTCCTCTTGTCTCTTCCTCTTATACTCTTATGTTCTTAATTATGGATTCACTCTTTATATGTATATAGTGGTTTAATGTTTGAAATCGTGATGTTCTAGTTTATGTCCGTGGACATTCATAATGTAGGATGTGGTTGCAATAGTTCATTACTTATACATTTGGTGGCTGAATTGGAAAAGGATTGTAACAAAGTTGATCAAACTATGTTCCTTAACAAAGGAATATAATTTTACATTTACATCTGTTTTTCTAGCGCAAGCCTTTAAAGAAAGGGAGAAACATCAATTAATATTGAATCTACAATAAATGAATCGTGGAATGCTGTGGCATTTTTCTTAGAGACCTCCACAGCAGAGATTTTTACAGTAAACCACTTAAATCAGGAATTTGCAAACCTTTCTTGCTTTGCTTTTGTAATGTCATTCAAGCATCTCAATGTCGAATTTATAACTGATAAGGAATTTGTTAGGTTTTTCAACTGCCCAGCTTTTTTTCTTAGAATGATTTTGTTGTCTTTTCATGAGGTTTGTGATTTAGTATCTCATTGGAACAGAAGTTGCCAGGAGATGTGTGTATGCTTTTATAATATGACAGCATGTACGTCAGTGCTGCTTTAAGCCTGTTGAAGCCAGTGCTACTAATATTGCCCCAGAAAATTAGTGATGTTGGTGAAAAGAGAGGGGAGTGTGATATTGTTCTTAATGATTAATCCTTTTGCGATGAGCAGAGAGCATGTTAATTCAATGAAAGGAGGCAAAAAAGAGAAGGCCAGTATACCCATTATTGTAGTAGCTTGTTGGTCCACAAACTTTATAATTTGTTCCTTTCACTCACCTCCTTTTTTTAAATATACCTGTTTATGTCCTGCAACTTATTCCATTTCACACTTAAGATACATTTTCTTTTCCACAGGCGTTATGGATTTAGCAAGCATAGCAGACAAGACAAAGTAAGTATGTTAAATATTTGTGTTCATAGACAGGAACAGATTTTTCTAATAATCATTTAGAACTACACTTCCTTCGCTGATACTCCAGGAGCTTGTTAGACTCAGTGTTGTGTATTTTGAATATGAAATATTCAGCGTAAAGGCAGCCTGCTGGCACAGTGGTTAACACGGCTGTCTCAGAGCTGGGGCCCTGGGCTCAGATCCTGGGCTGCTATCTGTGTAGAGTCTGTCTGTTCTCCATGTGTTTGTGTGGGTTTCCTCTGGGTGCTCCAGTTTCCTCCCACAGTCCAAAGACATGTCGGTAGGTTCATTGGCTTCTGGAAATATTGTCCCTACCTGGGTGTGAGTATGTGTGCCTGTCTGTGTGTGACCTGTGATGGACTGGCGTCCCACCCAAGGTGTATCCAGCCTTGTGCCTCTTGCCCAGATAGGCTCTGGCTACCCCTGTGCTAAAAAAAGAGGTTAGAAAGTAGATGGATGGATAGTCGGCTTGAGTTGATAACCACCTTATTACTGTATATTTAAATTAAAAACAACATCAACACACAAGCCTCACAACTCTTTGGTCCTGACTCACTTCTGGGCTGGGTAGGCTTCTGCCTGGAGCTTGCCTGTTCCCTCTGGGTTTGTGTGGGTTTTTCTGCTTCAGTTTCCTTCCATCTTCCAAGGATGTGCTGGTCAGGTTAAATTGTATCTCTCGGTGGTGTGTTTGTGTCTGGGTGTGCTGGACTGGCATCCCAATCCAGTGTAGTCTGGCCTTATTCTGGGTTACTGGTACTGTTAAGAGGAATAAATCTGCTGATTTATGGATAATCAACATTGAGAAGCTGGTTGCATGTGATTCGGAACCTGATGCAAATTACTGTCAATAAAAGGTCTTTATTTCTTTACTATTGGGATAATGAAGTGTTATAGATTAAGTGCGTTAGGTTATGTGATTTACAACTGGTTTAACACTAAGAACGTTTTGCCAACTTTAGGCAGAGGACAAAAGAGCACCATTAACACAAGGTTTGCCTCCTGGAATGACTGACGTTTCAGAAGAGGAAGATTTACAGGCTGCTGAAGAGGTATTTTATTAATTATTCCTCTGTCCAAGTTCTTAATTGGTACAATATTTTATGGGTTTTCATAACTTAAATCTAGGATGCGTTCTCTGAGTTTTTAAATGATTTGCAAAAGGATTGCGTCTGCTTCATTGGTATTTTTACTAGGTATATTTTTTAACCTTGTTACACAGTATATAGATATAAAGATATGTGGGTATAAAGTCCTCATTGTAGTTAAGAAAATCGGTAGATACAAAAATGTAAGTCTTGGATGTAAATATGAACTTCTGAATAAAGTAAAATGCTTGTATATCTAGGATAAAATTTCATACTGTGATTTATCTGAATGTTATCAGTTCAGCTTTTGTGTTTCTTTGTTTTACAATATCAAAAAAAATAGGAAACTGATAAGAACAGATGTTGCAACGTTAAAACAGACACCACAGAAGTAAGAGCAATATTAATGAGGCTTAGCATCTCCATAAGAGGTAAATGATTACTTTAGCGCAAAACTGAAGAAGTGTGTATCATTGTCTCTGAAAGCTGTATTCATGCCTTATTTCAGCTTCGCATTAAAACCTTGATGACTGGAATGTCTGCAATGGTAACTGAAGAGGTAAGAGGTACCATTGTGATCAACAATAATTCCACAATTCAGCTGTATGATTTTTTACGTCACTAACTTCTATTGAGAAAATACATTTTAATGTTGGTCCCTTTTTGCCTCTCTCAATTATTTTAGCACAGGGGCAGAAAACTTTCTGATGGTGCCATCCATTCTCACCTATAAGGCTCTGCATGTCTTGGCACCTCAGTACCTGTCTGAACTATTATCGCCCTCTACATTCTACAAACCCGTCTACATTCTAGGGGTGACAGGGCCTTCTCCTGTTATGCCCCCAAGCTATGGAACTCTCTCCCCAAGTATATCAGAACGTCACCTTCTCTAAACTCCTTCAATCCAGACTCAAAACCTTCTTAAGAAGAGCCTTTACTTAACTGGTTCCATTCTTTACCCCTCTGCTTCTACTATACTTAGTACCACCATCTACTGTCTCCTCTGTATATTGTAATTGTGTTTTATCTTGTGTATTCTTTTTATTTATTGTTGTTGTCATTCTGTAGTGCTTTGAGAAGCCACCTTTAAAGGCGCTGTATAAAATCAAGTTTATTATTATTATTATTATTTCATGAAGGTGTGAGCTGCTAATGAGTGCAAAGAAATGATTTGTAAAGTGCTGAGCGTGATCAGTAATGGATGGGCAACTTCTTAGTAGTGGATGGTGCTGCTGTAAGTGATTATGGTAGACCGGTAGAAGGTGCTCTTACCTCTAGACAAGAATTATTAGAAACCAATGCTGCAGAGTGAGGACTGGGTATAATCTTTGCTGCAGGAAGTGACATCCTACAGGTGGTTTAAACTGAGGTCCTGGAGATTAAAGATCCTGTGACTCGGAGAGTGTTAACCCCAGTGTTGTGGATAACTTCGACTCTGGGCATGCACAATCTGGTCTACCTTAGTAATGTTGTCCCTTAATTCCACTGGTGAAGTCGTTTCTCACTCTCTCGCCTGATCTGCTGTGTAGTGGGGCTGCTGGTGCAGAATGGTTACCATGTGTCCCCCAGGTAGGGGGCCACTTTGCTGGTCACTGGAATTGCTCTGCTATGGTGTAGAACCTATATAGGATTTGTTTATGGGTTTGGAATGCCTGGGGATGAGAAGAGTCGTACAAATGCAAATAGCTGTAAAAGTGAAATGCTAAAAAAAGGTGTGTCCTTAAACACACCTGTTAACGAGGCATCGAAAGGGCTGAGATAGCTCTTCTCCACTGGGATTCAAGCCCAGTGTTAATTGAAACTCAGCATGACCATTGGAAAAATTAATGCTCTTTCATTGGTGGCGATGCTGTTGTGTCTGAGCTCCTGGATCTGTGAATTCTATTTTAAACGATGTGGAATTGAATACCCAATAATATCTAGAAAACACCTAGTAGCATTGAAGGTTTTGATTGTGGTTTACAGTATCTGTGTTACCTACAGTATAAGTGCTACCTCATTATGACGTCCTTCCATTTATTTAACCTTAGGGGCATATACCTACAGCTGTTATTTTCATTTTGTACGTCATCTGTCATTTTTATTTGTTTGAACAAATACATTTGCTAGTTGTATTCGGGAATCCTAACTGTGTGTGGTAGGTTAAACCCTCAAGACTTGAAAATTGAAATGAAAATCTTTGATCTACAGTATGACTTTAACTGTGTTCTCAGGGGAAATTAACTGCAAGCACAGTGGGACAAATTGTAGGCCTGCAGTCCGAAGAAATAAAGCAAATGGCATCTGAATATGCAGAAAAGGTAAGCGCACATTTTCTTGAGAGTGCTATTGGAAATATAAATGTTCACTTTTACTGCTAAGGTTTGTAAAAGGCTAATGTTCTAAAAAAGTTTACGCAAACACATAAATGTAATCAGAAGCAGATGGCACAGACAGAGACTGTCAGCATTCATAGAAATCATGCTGCTTTGATCAGAGAAGTGTCAGTGAGTGATGGTACTGGTTCATTTTCAAGTTCACAGGCAGATCAGTTTTTTTTTTTTCAGCAAATACCAGTGCAAAGAGACAGAACAAACACATTAATTAGCAAAAAAAAATAGGCACTAAAATGTTTCTCGCTTGCTCTGTTTTGACTATCAGAAACTGAGAATGTATATTTGATGATCCTGTAAAATGTATGAATGGATTAGAGTGCTTCTACCAACCTGTCTTCTTGTTAGAATAATTATTTTAATTGCATAATAAATGTTGAAATGAAAATGTGTTTCATTGAGGGTGTTAAGATTGTGACCTCTCCAAGTGGAGAAATTATATCAAAGAAAACAGCTGGGGAAAAAAGCAAGCAAAATGAAACATTTAAATTCTCTTCATGACCATATTTCCAACCTTTTATCTTCTGAATATTTCTTAATGTGATTCATATTTGCTCCCTTCGTCTCCAGTAGCAGAGATTTGTGATGAGCTGTTCATTTCGGAGACTGAGCTAGATGATATACAGACGCTTAACAATAAATTGAAATCTCAGCCTCTGCATAAAAATGAGCACAATCCCTGTGAATGATTCTCAGCTACTGCAATCAGTCACTGTAGAGCAATCATGCCGTATAAGTATTAGTGATTAAATTACTAGGTACCACTACAAAACCCAGATGACACAAAGCTTGTGAACAATGGACATTATTGAAGTATTGCATATTAGAATTTTCTTTTCAGATCTTCTTTCTTAAAATGTAAGATTCAGTTACATTTTTGTCTGTACAGATGTTGTGGCACAGAATCACTGTGGGTGGAGTGAGAAAGAAATAAATGTACATGTTCTAGTAACATTAACTGTGCTCCAGCAAAAAATATATTTCCCCCGAGATATTTTTCACTGAAACTAGAAAAACTAAATGCATCTTCCGGTGCATCAGTGAATTTCCTGAGCTTGAACATTCTCTACCAAGCTCGCCTGTTGGATGGTTTAAAAATTGAAAAACCTCCTTTCAACTTTGCATGATTCATGCAGGGCCCAGATAATGCATGCAGCTTGCTTATAAATCTTGCTTATTTTACCGAAGTAAACCTTCCAAGACATTCTTCCTTGTACTAGGAGACGCTGACTGCTTGAACACAGTGTACCACGTTTATGAGAAATTTTAGCCAAAAGTCCGATGTGAGATTAGTCTGAATCATCACTTGTCTCACACGTTGAGATTTCCCTGTCACGCTCTTCTTCTGTCACTTGATTGTTGTGTCTTGTCGTGATGTGTTGCGTTGCCTTGTACTGTCAGAAAATCTGACTCATTTTTTTTTAACTTGTTTTGAAAATCACGGTGTCAAACCTTTTGCATATGCGCCTATTTTTCCTTGCTCTGGCGTGTTCCTCCTGCATGATCCGCAGTGTGGATGAGCCGTGTTTGGAAATTGTGGCAAATGCTTGCTTTTTCCTGATCCGCAGTTTTTTCCCAGCCCCAGACCTAGTAGGCAGCTCTGAAACCAGCCCTTCTGGTTGTGGTTCCATCTGAGCTGTTAGTCACTTATGATGATGCCAGTCATTCATTATTATATTTATACTTATGGTTTCTTGATTCCATTCACAGTCCTTGGTTTAAAAAATACACCATGTGTATTGTTGCAACAGCTTCAGCATGTAAAATCTTTTCCATTCTCACCTTAACTTGTTTATTATAGAATTGGGTGCGTTATTTCTGGCTAATCTTTTGCTGCTTTAATCTGGCTCTTAAACACAGCTCTTAATAGATGATATTCAATTGCACTGATAAATCATTTTAGCATGACCACAGGTGGGACTGACAGTGTAGCAAAAACTCGATCCGCATTACTTTCTCAGTGGAAATCAAGCTGGTTACAATTGGGCTCGCACTCTCAGAAATTCGTGCAGGTTTGATGTCAATTATACATCCCATCACGCTTTTTAAAAATGCCTCAAAAGAAATTTCTGTAAAACAAAAACCAACAGAAACAAGGGGTTCCCCGAAGTCCAGTGTCACTGACCATTGACCATGAAACCAGAGTAAAGAACTGACTTAATTAATCAAATCCCCTGCATCACTGATAACTTTTCCAATTATAGCAGAATTTATAATATTTCTAATATCTTCTTGTGGTTCTACAGCAATCAGAGCTCTCTTCAGAGGATCGGCCCGAAAGGTTCGGCCCTGTTCAGCAGCATCGTAGGCTGGTGGCATCTCTCAACAAGCAGATCCAGCAGAAGACGAAGCAACTGGAAGAGGTACCTGCCTTTGCAAAGGCCGTTTGAATTGCCACCAGAAGTTTTCTGTAAATGTCCTTCAGTGTGCATTTTGTAGGGCTCTGAATGGCTCAGTTGGAAAGGGTACTTGCCTGAATGTGGGCTAAGCTCTGTGATTGCGGATTCGAGCCGTGGTCATATCACTAGCTGACTGTGCATGGCACAATTAGCCAATCTGTAAAGCAAGGGCTGGGATTAATCAGACAGGGTTATCCCCCACCTTCTGGCACAGCGCCGCCTGCAGGCTCTTGTAACATTACATACTGTCTGGGAGGGACACGTCTCTCTTCCATTTGGTGCTGCCTTTCAGTTTGGAGCTGTGTGGCCTGGGACACGCTAAAAGACAAGTGGCTAGAGGTTGAGTGGGCCTGGGCATTTTGTTTCCACCTACTTAATGTCCCCTGGGTGCAGAGACGGGTTTCATAGGTGTAAGCTGAGGTGTGCAAAGCACCATGAGTGATTCCAAATTGGGTGAGTCTATAACAAAAATAATTGGCGATTCTGAATTTAAAAAAATTACAGTGTTAATGATATTTATGGAACTTTTTATCTGTGCAGTGGTCAAGACATTTTTTTTTCTGTGTGTACGTTTGTCTAAAAGATGGTGTTATAGAGTGGTGAGAAGCAGTCTTGTATGTACAGTATAATGTGTTTTTTCTCACTTTACCAGCTGCAAGCTAAACATGCAGAGATTCAAGCAGGATGTGAAGAGGCAAAGAACAGGTTAATGGAGGTGAGAAAATCCTTACCGAGCAGATGTTGAACCTTGTTTTTATATAACTATATAGATTGTAAATACTACTCTGATAAAGATAAAACCAGCACCTTGACAAATGCTTCTGATGAAGGATGAAGTTTCATGTTGGGGACACAGTCTCTTCGACCTGATCTCAGTTGTATCTGATCGAAAGAGATTCAGATAGATATTTTTGCGATGAGCACAGAGGATTGCTGAACATTAAAAAAATGACTCTGTAAATTAAAAGTAAATTAACTGTAGCAGCAGGAATTTGCCCTTAGCTCTTCTTAGGAGTATATTTTATATGTTTTCAGATTTATTAAAGAAATCTCAAAATGAAACCCACTCATTTCTACAGTATTTGTAGCTTTTATATATCCCACTATTTTAAAATATGCCCTTACACAGCAAATTTAGCATTTACAGAAAAACTTGTTATCCCAAGCTGTTAAAATGACTGACACAGCTACATAATGGCCTGGAACAAATTGGAAGGCTTGTTGAAAGTACATTTGGTGGAAAGACCTCTATAAATTAGTGTTCATTTAAGTCAAATTAATTGTAACAAATCACTCGAGTAATACAGCTGGGAGTTTAGTGTGATTGCCTTGCATTAGAGATATGACCTGTAGACTGTAGGAACATAATGCATATGTTGCCAGAAGAACTGTTCATTTTTTTACCGTTCTTATTGATTTAATATACATAGGCTTCTAGCCTCACTGAGAAGCTGGAGAGCGAACTTTCAGCTTTGCAAGAAGTGGAGTCCCAGGCTGATTCCAGGTAAGCAGTGTCTTTGCATCTGAAGTCTCAGGCATATTGATTTGCATGAGATCTACATGTCTAATACTGTAAGTGTTTCATTCAGTAGAAACTCCCTCTTCTTCTGCGTGAATGTGTGAGGTGTAAGTGATAATTATAGAAGCGAGCCGCGTCTGCCAGAAATTCACCCCTGTGAAGTCAAAGTATGAACTGTTTTCTCACTGTGAAGACACTACAGAATATGGGCAGGGTAGATGTGACTGAACTTGTTCCATCTGGCTTACCAGTATTTTTCTCTGTTTTATTTCTACTTTCATCATAATTTCATAAAACTGCTGTGGCCCAAGTTTCTGATATGGTGGAAATAGCAATGAGTAAAAACCTGTGTAGTGTGTTGCAATTAATTAGAAAAGGAGGATTGATTTTTTAAAAAAAAAACATTTCCCAAACAGCCTTACCTGTCTTGATTAACCCATATAGCGTCATCCAGATAATGCAGTGAGTGTAAAAGTCTGAGTAGGGAGCTGTGTCAGCATGCGGAGGCTGCCAAGGAACAGGTAAAGGTTTATTCTGTGCTGAAAGGAAAAGGAAAGAGGCACAAAACCTGGACTGAAGAGTGCTGGGTATCCTGAGTGGGCAAGATGAGCAGATCACAGCTCTGGGTCTGAAAAATGGAGATGGGGAGATTCCACTGAGATGTCGGTGCTCCTAAATGGATGTAACAAATTCTAAACCCAGTCTCTGACCTCAGAACGAATGGCCAGACTTTATGCGGATGAATTGTAGCGATATGGGCGAACATTAGAGAGGATGAGAGATATCCTGAGGGCACAGCTGGGAAAGAGGGTCTTATACTGTCCTTTGAAGACGTGAACTAAATGAATGAGTTAATTCTCTTTGGGAAATAAATGTCACCTTTTGTGACTCATTCATGAGTTTGTCTACATTTAGACAGTGTGTGACATGATATATTATACTTACAATGAATTGCTCTTCAGAACAGTAGCAATTCAGATGGCATTACACAAACTTGTGTAAGTAGTGAAAATCTAATTGTGTGGCAGCTTTATGTTTTAAAATGTTGACGCACAACTGAAAATAATGTGCGTTTATTATGTTGTGATTTTTGTAAATACTAATTTGGTTTTTGTCTTTATCTGTAAGTTGAAGGAAATTGGATGCATTGTATTTTGCTAAATTAAAACTACACGCATCAAATTAATAATAAATTTGGACATTTAATAGGGAATCTATTATTTTAATGTCAGTTAGTTTGATTGGGTTAATCGTTAGTTTTCCTTCTTAGTCAGATTTGCTTGTCCAGTCTACTGATGAATCTGTGGCTCGTGGTCTCATTAAAATCCAGAGATACTGCAAGTTTCTTGGAGATGGAAATGAATAGCTCTGTTTCCTTCAATGTAAAATCTATACTGCTATGGTCCCAAGTGACGGGAAGCACTAAGATATGGAGTGCAATCAGAGAGAGCCAATTAGACTATAATATAAGTAGAAATAATACATGACTAGGCACAACAAATGTTATTAGTGGGAGGACATGTGGGGAAGAGATGTGCCAAGAGAAGTAATGTTATTTTTCTCTTCACTTGTAGCTGATTATGGTTCCTCGGGTATGGATAAATCTTAATATAAAATACAGCCCCCAGACAACATGGGGTTTGAAGTAGGAATGGAAGGCATGTATTGTTCTAGATCTGCAAGAGACCTGAAAAACAGAAGCATTGTCTTGCTGCCTTGTGAGCCGGCGCTGGTGCCGAGAGCCGGCGAAGTTCCGATCAGACATCTCGCGTGCCGGCGCCAGCTATTGCAATGATGAAAGGGTCAGCTCAGCAAATGACACAGCTGTTGTAACAACATGTCAGCGAGTGAGGGATCGGGCCAAGCAAGGCTGAGCGCAAAGAAACCATCTGCTCCAGCCCCCTGGCAGCCCTCCAGCCTCTAAACCTGATACTGACAAACCCGCAGATCCACCCCAGGGGGCAGCTGAGACCTGTAGTCTTAGACAGCTCCAGTTGACTCCGTCTGAACAGCTGGAGAGCCAGCAGCGACCCCAGATGGGTCTGGATGTATCGGCGAAGGGATGTGCTCTGGAATTTGCAGCAAATCCCCACCATCCTTCCCGGCTATCAAGGGAAACAGACCTCCCAGGAGACAAAATTCAAGCCTGTCTGATGGAAGGAAATGAAGGTCTTCTGTGCTCCTGGAGACCTGCGCACATGCACAAAAAGTAAATCTGCACTTTGCACAGGAAATCCATTTCATATTTAAAGCTACTAAAACATGGATGTCCTCCACCGGCCAGGAAAGGTTTTTTATGCACAGAATGATGTAAAAGTGTGAAAGCAATGAGGCATTTTTGCCTTTAAGTTAAAGTATTTATTTTCTGTTCTTTTAATACCTAGTATTTAATACCTAGATGTAAGGCTATTGTGAATTTTACTCTTCCTGAACAGATAGCTCAGTAAATATTTAGCCAAATGATTTGATTTAAATTGGAATCAGTCTTGGAGCTGGGATTAAATGCAGCGGCAGTACATGAATTTGTGTGGTACTGAAGACTAAGTTCAATAACTGTTCAATGTTCTCAAACAAATGCTGCACCTTAAAGGCAAATGTTTCTTCTGTGCAGAAAAGCAGTCAGAAAATTGTTAGAACAAGCAATTAAATGAAGATGAACCTGGGGTATACAGGCTGGAGTCAATTTTATATTCAGTCATGTTTTTTATCAATCGGAATAACAAAGAGTTTTTTCTCCTTCTTCCACTGTCATCTCCAATCACCGTCTTTAACTTCTTTAACAAATGAATCATCAGTTCAGTTTTTGAAAATACAGTAGAAGCCCACAGGCAGTTTAGATTTCTAGCATTTGGAGGACAAAATGTCGAGAAACAGTTTAGTTTTTTTTACTAGACCGAGTAGGGCTATGGGTAGCAAGAGAAAAGAACAAAGGAATATCAGAACTGGACAGGATCTTGTTTTAAGTGATTCTCATTAGTCCTGTCATGACATTGTGGAGTGCTGAAGAATCAAAACAGTGTAACGCACTCCAATAATGAGAGTGAATAAATAGGCAAATGGTGATAATCTGTCTTGGTTCTTCAGAAATCATAGTGCTGAGTTGTGACTTTAAAGGATTGTTGGGAAGGAACATTTTAAGATGCTTAGGTTCACTTAAGAGCCCCAGAATAATATCTGGTATCTGGAATTGTTTTATTGAAAATCCAGCCTTTGGGATCTTCACAGTGCTGACAAAGTGAAGGGTGAAGCTTTGGTATAATCTGTCATCCCAGTTAAGGAAGAAGCAAAAGTGTTTTATATAGACACTTACTTTGGGACCAAATACAAAAGACTGATATGACAGAATGGTGTAACAGATCATATGGTTTTAATCCTTTGCAGATGTCCACTGTGTGTGTGTGGTTTTGTTTTTCAAAGTTGCACTTCAAAGTTTCAAGAACACCAAGGGACCTGAAAAACATCAAATAAAATCTATACTTTCCTCTATTCCTACTTTTTTTGCTTGTACCGAATAGAGTTTGTACAGCAGTTGTTTCTGTTTTACCTAGATCGGTTTGTTTTTACTTAGCCTCAGGTTTTTGAAATGTGGTAAATATGTGTGTGTTCTTGTCTGTCTTTCAATTGTTCCAGTGTTTTGCAGAAGCTTAGAGCTTTGGTCTCTATGAATGAAAACCTGAAAAATCAAGAGCAAGAATTCCGCACGCATTGCAGAGTAAGTGCAGAGAAGCCATAGTGTGAACTAGAGTTTCTGTTGTGCTTTTCGTTTGGTTTAATGTATTTTTGTACTCCTAAAACACTAAGGGTCTACATAAGGTCATTAGTTGCAGATTTGATTTTCCTCTGTGTCAGTTTTTGGCCCAACAGTGTCACCTTTTTGTCTGTCCTGCACGATGTTTTTAAAGGCTTTCTTTTTCTTTAAAGGAGGAAATGGCTCGTCTGCAGCAGAATATCGAAAACTTGAAGATTGAGTCGGGAGATGAAAACGATGAAGAAAAGGTAACGGAGAATGAAATGACACATTTGCGAATGTTGGTATCTGTCGAATGAAGAATGTGAGCTGTTCTGAGTCGATCTGTTAGAACAGATTGAATTTGAAAAAATAAACGTTGAACCTTGAGGCTTAAATTCAAATGATTAAACACTTAAATACCCATTGTTTCCTGTGGGAATTTAATCACCTGAGTGTTATGAGTGTAAGGCTCCATGTGGGCCTCACTGAAGAAGAAACATATGTACATACTAGACAGCTGGGAACTGTCTCTTCACTTGCAATATCCACATTTTATATGTAAGTAAAATAGATGTGACAAGTACATGGCAGTGTCCAAATAATTGCTTGGACTGTTATTTTCTTAAATGTATTTTTACTGTTATTTTTACTAGTATGAGCTAGTTATCAAATAAATCCTTGAAAGTACACCTTAACTCTGTTCTGTTTCTGAATGTTAATGATGTATTTGTAGGAACGAATCCAACTGGTTGAAAAGCAGTACAACACAGACAGAGAGAAGCTCCAGAAGATCAGGCTCCTTCTGGTAATCACTTAATTCCCTTTTGTCTCTTTTTTGTATTTAGAGTTTGGACACAGAAACTTAATTCGTAACTACTGTCAGCAGTGGAGTTAATCGTTATATAAATGTAGTTGTGAGGCTGGTTGATATTTTATTTTGCAAGGGATGAAGGATGTGTCAGTGCATCTAAGATTTTGTGCTTTTACCAAACTTAACATGATTCCTTTTCCCTCAACAATTTATTCCTGCTTATAGATTAAATCACTAAATTACCCTGATTGTGTCTGAAGAAACTGAGCACAGTGATATCTGACTTGTTAGAAAAATGTCCGTTCTTATTCCGCTATTTATTATTCTGATAATTCAGCTTTAGAGCCATTTATCTCTGAGATTATACCTGCTTCTCAGATGTTTATGAGCTCAAGTTTGAGCTGAGAGGACATAAAACAGCCTTCTCTCTGGAGTCTGAAACGGCAGAATTACAGTTTTTCATTTTCCTTTACTCTTCTCCTATGTTGTTCATATCTCAAGGATCAGAGCTGCTATTCACCAGGAGTACGATGGTTTAAATTCTTAAATGGTTTAAAGTCTTAAAATACTTTGCTAAATAGCGCATTTTTGTTTACAGTTAAAGAGTATGTGGTTAAATACTAAGTCTACCACATTTTTCTAGAGAAATTGTACGCTGATCTCACGTTTCACTCAATGCATGACTAAACCATTTTCAGAATTAATGTTTGTAATGGGTCAGCAGGTGCTCCAAATTCATTCTTTCAATGCATCATGATTTATGCGCTTTCTTTACTGTAAATGCATTCAACAAGACTAAAAAGTATTTGACTTCATGTTCCTGCTTGCCTTCAGGCCCGCCGGAATAGAGAAATTGCTATACTGCAAAGAAAGATTGATGAAGTGCCAAGCCGAGCTGAACTAACCCAGTATCAGAAAAGATTTATTGAACTCTATGGCCAGGGTATGTACTTAAACATCTGCTTTGTGTAATATTTCGGCAGGAATATTTTTCTTTCCTGAGTTGTAGGAAAATGTAATTTTGCGGTTTGATTTCCCCCCTTGCTTTCTATTACCAGTCTAAAGTGTTGTTTTTTCCAACAAATGTGCTATAAGTATGATTTCATTCTTTTTGATTAACTGGTGAAGAGAGACTATTAAATGTCAGCGAATTCTCTTGGCAGCTTGCCATAAAATTGGGAACAATTGTTGCATTTTTTTGCCTTAATTTCTCTAATCTACGGTGCTTTGTTTCCCGGCTCCAAATCAGTTTCCCTTAATTTTTTCAATGGCTCTTTAAGAGCTGCACGTTGTTTCCATGACACCTTTGCGAACCTTGTGTTCCCAATAAAAATGATTGTGGCAAACGAGTGAAGTATATGTCTGCTTTGCTGAGGTATCGTAGTTTTATATTTTTATCCTGGTTGTTTTTATAGCAGAGCCCAGAATTTCTTATTATGTCAGCAGTTTGTTTTGGTTGAGGATTACAGTCAGTTTTAGGTCCTTTTTCAATGTACAAGGAAAAAAGGTTGGTATTATAATTTATAGTCAGATTTCTTTGCGTCCAAAGAATTAAAGACTTATTTTTATTTTGTATACGTTTTAGTTTAAAAATGATTTATACCACTAAAAATGCAACACCTTTTTTGGTGTGGGTATCTGGTAATTCATTGAAATTATAAATGTTTATCATTTCTAATATTCATTTCGCATGTTAATTGCTCACATTTAGGCTTACCCTTTATGCTTTGAAAAACCATTTAACTAAAAAGAGTATTTTTTGTCAATAGTTGCAGCAACGCACAAAGAAACCAAACAGTTCTTTACGCTCTACAATACATTGGATGACAAAAAAGTTTTCCTAGAAAAAGAGGTAAGAATTAAAGTGATAACAGAGTTTGTCTTTACAGAACTTCCCTGGATTAAGTGCTTATTGTTCGGGTATTTATCTCTCAGTTTTCTTGATCTTCTGTGAGAGCAAAGCACCCTGTTCGCACACTTTGAAGCTTATCCATATTGTTTATAACAGTGGCTTCTCAGGAGCCATTTCATCAGTTCCACAGAAAAACCTCGTCTATCATTAAGAAGAAATAAAAACACTAGCAGCCTTCAGTAAACTGGTGTCATCAATTGCGTCACGAGAGTTTATAAATGGACGGTCCCTAGCGATCGTGTCACGGATATTTTTATTTATGTGTGTGCAGGTAATGAAAACCAACAAGGGAAAAAACACCTGGGTTCTCTCCAAAACTCCTCTCTGGATTAGAACATTTTCTTAGCAAATATTTTAAATGTCATTTTCTTCAAAAAGGCATAATACGTGCATCATATTAATTACTTGACACTATTAAATGTTGCCGTGGTTACATTCAAATCAGCATGTGAAGCTGAAGTATATTAAGTTAGCTAATTATTTTTGACAAATTACCCTAGTGCCAGGTCTTGCTTGTTTTCCAGTCATTCAATTTGAGAAATCTTAATGTTGCCTTTATTTCTTGATTTCAAATGTCACTGAGGTTGTAAGGCAATGTCAGTTTTAATGTAGAATCATGTAATCATTTAAAGGTTTAAGTTTGTTGTATTTTATTAAACGAGTATTAAAGTATTTTTTTTACTTATTCATACTCTTTTCTCTAGGTTAACTTGCTAAACTCCATTCACGACAACTTCCAGCAGTGAGTATTAGAATGATATAAATCTGTTTGTGAGCCTGAAGACTTTTGAATCCATTCCATCCCTGAAAACACAAGTTAGAATTTTAGTATGATTTCCTGAATTCATGAATAAAACTAAAATCGTGTTATTCACACATTTTGTTTTTGGTAATTTAGCCATCTGGTTGTGTTCAGCACGTAAAGTCCTGTGGGTGCTGTATAGTTGGGATTGTGAATAATATTTCATATAATATGCGTGGGTCACTAGTTTAGATCCCCAGTGTATGTCATTATGAATTTTGTTTTTCAGAGCTATGGCATCTTCTGGAGCTAAAGAACAGTTTTTGCGACAGATGGAACAGATTGTAGAGGGAATTAAGCAGAACAAAATAAAGGTACACAATCTGCAGAGTGACCCCTTTAAATCTGATTATTTCACTTATGATGAGATTAAAGGTTGTGAAATCCTTAATTAGATCAAACGGAACCACAAATCTCCCATCTTTTTATAATGTACAGTCACCAGCGCTCTTAATAAACTGCTCAGCGAACAGGTTGATGTGTGTGGGGATTGTCCTGGTACTGAATATGGCTGGGGGAGAGGTTTCTGTGCAGATTAAAAACAACACAATTAACAGCAGCGGTGAAATACTGAAAATAATGAGAAATTGCCTCAGTGGCGTAAAATAATTTTATTTGATCTGTCAGTCAGTTTTTCTTTTCCTCAGTAAAACATGGTGCACATATAAAGGCAGTGCATTTTAATATTGCTCGGACATTACGAAATTTCAGTCTACAATTTGTTTTCATTTTGCTGTCAAGGGGTCATAATTTGAGAGAGAACTTTAATTTTTTTTGTAAGACCTGGTTAATGCCATTCTTGTACGGGTCGCATCAGAGTGAAGCTGCATTAGAAATAAATATTTAAGATCTGAAGATAAGATTTGCTCAAATCTTTTGCGTGCAAATTCCCATATTATGCATTAACCACAGAAAAAGCTCAAACAACATATGGTAGTTGGTCTGCCACACAATTCCTGGTGCTAGAAAATATTTGCCTTAAACGAAATAATAATATGAATTAAGTTGGTCTTGCTGCAGCTGGGCATTCCTAATGTGACAAATTGTTTAACATTTAACGTTTGAAGATAATTAGTCAGCATTTTCCCCAAGGAAATTAAAATAATGTTTTTAACGTAGAATGGAGCTGTAAAGCAAAGTTAGTAGAACATTTATTGTAGATTTATGGTGAATTATCTCTTTCTGTCCATTATGGATACATGTATAATGATGCCTTCCAGCAACGAAGAGGATATATTAGGGCTTGGAAGGTTTTGAGTTTTGCCTTTGGACAGAATTTGTAAATAATCCAAGCTCGATGATAAACTTCTCAGTAGTCTTAGATTGATTGTTTTTTTGCATGTAAATGCTGTTAGTTGTCCGTTAGAGTCAAAGTAATATTTAAGGAGCCTTCTCCCCCCAAAAAAGTTTGTCTAGAGAGTGAATAATGCGATTAGGAGACTTTTGTGTCAAGTCCAAGTTTAGACTAGAACCATGAGGGAGAGCAGTTCTGACCTTTCAGATCCCAGGGAAGAGAGAGAGAAAATTGCTGGAGATTATCCTGCCTCTGCATACCACATTGAGAGGCCAGTTGGGATAAGTCCTTCCCTTCAGGTTCCAGGAGCTTGGCAACATCCTCAGCTTCAGTTCAAAGAGCTCTGTAGCTCAAAAACAAGATTGGGGCACACCTACAGATGATCAGACCTCCTAAACTGTAGGGCACTGCAAGTTTGAAATCGGAACGGGGGATGAAATGAGTAATGATCCAAACTGGATCGGAGACCCAAATACACCTTGTTCTTTCATGCATGGGTGTATAAACAATACATCATCAGACAATTGTATTTGTAAAAATACCATTCAAAAAGAGGCTGAGGGAAAACCAAATTACACCCATCTCATTTTGAAATAAAGCTGCATTTCTTTGGCATTTTCATGTTGTGCATTCTGTGTGGTTAGAATTTATGTGATTTCAGCAAACCCCACACATTAAACCTACTACTATGAAATCTAACCCATAAGGGGAAGGAAATTCCACAATTCAGGTAAATGAAAGAAAAACCTTTTCCTCATTCCGGTTGAGTTGACAACAGCTTTCCAAATACTGCTTTTTAGTTTAAAGGGCATGAGCTGAATTCTTTAAAGACTACATACTGTACATTGGGGGAGCTGGATATGTTACTTAACATTTTTTCTGTAATTATCCTGAGGAACAAAACATTATAATTTGGTTTACCACCATGCAATGATGTGATGAGAACAAATGGCCCATAATGCAAACTTGACAACAATTTTCCCTGAGCAAGAGCTAATCTGGGATCAAAAGACAAGTTGTTCTTTTACTGTTACAATCTGTCCAGTTTTTGATGGATAGTTTTGCTTGACCAGAAATGTTTTCAGAAATAGACGGGTAAGAGATGAATGCCTGGATACTTAAATACTCAGTCCTGTTGAAGGATACCTAAACCATGATGAAGGATTAAAGACTTGAATTATCTTTATAGATTTTTGGACTGAAAACATTTGCTGGGCTTTTAATACCATTCAACAGTATCTATTTAATTTCAAGTCAGTTTTGATGCGGTTTAGTTCGAGTAACAAAAATATAAAAGAATTGAAAACAGACATAAAAAAAATCCCAGATAGATATTTTCACAAACTAGAAAGTAGAATGTTATTTTTGCTTGTAGAATACCACTCCAATCATTGTATGTTCACTTAGTCAAAAAAAAATCAATAATAAATACAGAAATTGTAGCCCGAGATCATTTCAAATGCATACGGATGTTTACTGAGGTGTGTAAACGGGCATGTCTGTTCAGTGAAAGAAATGTGGAAAATGGTTTAAATTAGACCACGTTGATTGCACGATTACTGAGACCGTGATATGTTGACGTTTAACTTCAGAGACTCTTAAAATCCTCTTACAACAAGCCACAGACTGTGGGAAAGTCTATTTAAAAATTAAAACACGAGGCAATACTTTTCAAAAAGGTGAAGTTGGGAACAGGCTGCCTAGCCTAGTTTTTAACACACTGAATGAGCTGGATTACCAAACAAGTCAGATGGGCCAAATGAAACAAGGGTGTTTGTACATGTTCTTCTGATGGAGATCCAGTGGATTGTTTGTAGGTCCTGTTGCAGTTAATCTGTTACAACTTTGTGCTTTCAGATGGAGAAAAAGAAGCAAGAAAACAAAATGAGGAGAGATCAGTTGAACGACGAGTATCTGGAATTATTAGAGAAACAAAGGCTGTACTTCAAGACTGTGAAAGACTTTAAAGAGGTAAGACTTTGATTGAAATTATAGGCCCGGCTACTTCAGCATCCCTTTTCCTATTTTATGATTATGATTTCATGGGAGTGAAGACAATAGCTAATAAAAGTGTTAAAGCTTAATCACATGTAAAATTTGAATATTTTTGAAGGACTCATAATCATGACCAATTCAAAGTCAGTGGCTCTTTGTTAATCTGAAATATTCCTTAGTCTAAGTATTTGCAGTACAGATCCTCAGTGAAATAAACAGTAATAGCAGAAAAATGAGTTTAGTTTATGGAGTTAATTTAGTTGAGCTGTAGAATCATAACTGAAATGTACTGTACTGTAGTTGTGAATGCAGAAATATCATCTTAAAATGGTAAGGACATATGCATCAAAGAAGCAAAGAACACTATTTTAAAGCTACTATGGTAAATGGCTTTCTGAAGATTCGCAATGGCAACCTTTTTAAGACTTTAATTACAAAGCACTCGTCAGACGCTTCATTTGAAGGCTGTCTTCAGTGGTTTAGTTATGTAAAATAGAAACTGTTCCAATACTGTTTAATCTGAACTTTTTCTGCCTAACATTTTTATAATATTGACAGGTCAGTTACAGAGCTTTTGTTGTAAGAGCAGAATCAGGCAGTGTTTATAATTAATTTTTTTTCTCTTTTAAAATGAAGTATTTTCTGTAGTATTCTGACATGCATTTAATGGCTGGAGACAGGAAAATGTTCAACTATACCACACCACAAATAACCAAAATTACTGCAGCTGCTTTTGAAGTGTTGAAAGATATTTATTGTTTCATTGGACACTTACCTTCATGACAGGAGTGAGCAGAAATGTGTTTTAATTATTGCTTACAGCTATATTGATTTACCAGTAATATGGCCAAATAATGATTGTAATAAACTAGGCAGGCTGCAGAATTTCAAAAGTTGTAGGCAATGTAGGCCTTTTTCAGCACATGTATTCAATAGGTATAAAGTGATATTTAGAATGAATATTTTGTTTCAAGATTGACATTAAACTGTATATGACACCTGCATCTCTTTCACTCCCTCTCGGCTTTCATATTTTTCTTATAATATGAAATTGATGTTTCATCCATCCAGGCTTCTTGAATCCACAAGCAGTTAATAGTAGTCCACAAGTAGAATTCTCAAAGCTGTATGTACAGTATGTGTGGCATTTTGTTTCTGATATTTCCTTATTCAAGCTGAAGATTGCAAGAACACTAAGACCAGAATTTTTCTCACACTGTTTGTTTTATGTTTTGTCCACAGGAGTGCCGAAAGAATGAAATGTTGCTCTCGAAGCTGCGAGCGAAGGGTGTGTCCTAGACACTACAGCTGAGCAGCATTCTCACGTACAATGGGCTTGTCCTTGTAGGCAGAAGAGCTCTACTTTATTCTGCACACTAAACAATTATTATTTCTGATTTGGTTGTATGGCACCTCATCCTCATTTACAATTTCACCCACATCAAAGAGCATTTTGTGTCAGGAAAAGGTCTTACGAATATTAGTTATAGGTGAATTAATTCTACATCAACAGCGAGTAGAGATGTAACAGGGCTCAGGGCACTGAGCATGTCACAGAAGTGATGTCATCCTTTTGAAGCCCAGACAGTGTCGAATTCTTCTACGTTAGATGGGACCGGCCTGCCTTTTGATGAAGGAGAGTTCTCCGCTGTCTAGGGAACAGCCCCGCGGGTGGCCATGATAGGATCTCGGCACAGGCCGAGTGGAACAGCGTCCTCGCGGTGGTTGCGGAGGAGCACATATCTCATCTTCCACATTGGTTTTCTTGTTTGGCTTTAGGTTAATTTTCTGGCTGAGCTGAATTAGTATCCTGATTAAAATGGTAAATGTAACCATGGAGCAGGCCGGGCTGCTTTACTAGTGCAGTAAGGTACAGTGAGGACAGCCGTCTTATTTCACAATGTGAACTAATGTGCACAGTAGAATTACATTGTGTCTGTTTTAGCAGTTTCTCTGCCTTCTCTGCCAAATTAAATTACTAAGTTAAAAGGATAAGGAACGTCTCTTTTATTACTATACTGTACAGGAACAGGAAAAATGGTTTAAAAATAGTTTGTCTTTGGTGTACATGCAAAGCACTTTTTTTAGCTTTCCTCAGACGTTTGTAGATTAAATCCTTGATGTTAAATTCATGCCTTTCAGAACTGCACAGTGCAGGGAAAGCAGACCTACTGTTTGTCAACAGCTGTAATGCCTTTTTTTAGAATTTTAACCCATTCTGTGACTGTCATTCTTGAGCTCCTGGTCTTGGGTCTTTAGGGTTCAGAAGCAGAACTGTCTAGTCACAATGGCAAATACAGAATGAAAATAGTGTTAAAGTTGAAATAGGGGCAAACAAGGAGCAGAATCAGAGCACCTCAGGATGGGGAGTATTGAACCCAGTTCTTCATTTTCTCTTCTTTATACACAAGGAAAATACTTTATGCTGCTTGCTGCTCATGAGACACTCAATTTTTATGGATTTCAGATTTTTACAGTATTGTGGGAACATGCATTTAACCAAGCAAATAAAAGTAAACTACAACCTCCCACTTTTTTGGAACGATGCTAAATGTTTAAAAGCTGCAATGTATGCCTTTTTCTATGTTAATGCTGAATACTAGTAATTATAATTTGTTGAAATTATTCTGATCCCTTCTCTCCAGTTTCTTTACTATACTATTCTATTTACAAATGTTTGTATATGGAAAGCAGTAATAAATTGCAGGATGAAAATTGTTCTTTATCTTTTCTTCTGTTCCCAAGATGAGTCAATGATGCACAGCACATGTAAAGCCTGTTACTGACGTTTCTGCAGAAAACAATGGGTCACAAATGCCTTTCAAAGAGCCTTATTAGAGCCTCTTTTTATTGAATCTATCACTGTAATACCTAGCCTAAGTATGTTAATACATTTCTAAATGTGTTGTTTTAATCTTGTCTTCATGGATTTAATTTCTCTGCAGTTAACTTCTGCATTTGTATCCTAAAATGTTTGGATAACATTATTAGAAGAATAGTTAATAATAGTTATTCATTATTTTTACTACTGCACCTTGTATACATTTGTATACTTACTATGTAGCGACTTTAAAAACAATAATGTCAAAATGCTTTACAGTACATAACATAAAAAACACTCGCATCACAAAATAACCATTTGAAAGCAAAATCACAATAGCCTTCTTTGTGGAAAAAGTATATTTACAGGCTGAATTTTAAAGCATGTCGTGCTTATGTGATTTGAATGAAGTTTTTATTGCTATTGTTTTTATGACTCATACATCAATTTTGTTAAAAACAAGATCATTAAGACCTTTTACTGTGATATGAGCAACTTAAATCACAGTTCTAATAGTGCTCATTGCTTTTCATGATATTTTTCTACCAGGCCAGTTCAGACAAAAGACTTCAGCTTGTGATTCATTTGGGCTTTTCCTGTGCTGCACAGACCACCTGAGCCAGGCCTTTAGCCTTAGAAGTACCGCCTTTGATATTCGATGGCAGAACAATAAAACAGAAGTTTGCTGTACGGGTGAATTGTGTATTTCCATCATACACGCAATAAATCAGTGTGGGATTTTTATGGCATGTCTGCAGCTTTGTAATAATAAAAAGAACCTAAAAATTTTCTGTGCATTTTCTACCAGGACACTGAATCATTGCCTGTTTTTCCTTCTTGATTACTATAAATAAATTAAGAGCAAGAGCAGGAAAAAAAAAGATTACAATATTGTCCATGTATGTAGTGAAACGAAGGAAGATCATAAAATTAGCTGAGTCGCTGACCTGTTGAGAAACAGACTATAAAAGTGTACTTTTGGCTTTACGAAGGGGGCTTAACTGTGTACAATTTACAAATCCGTCCTTTATTTCTTTTACGTTCAGGTTAAAATTTACCTTTCAGATCTGGAAAGATAAAAGCTTAACCACAGGGAACTGTAGAGAATTAATTCTGTAGTCATGTGTAGATGAGACCTACATCCAGCACAACCCTTATGCAGTGTCCCCTTAATTATTTAACGCAAGGAGATGGTCTCGCACGTATCCTGAAAGTCTTGTGGGCTTAATTGGCTGCTTCTGTCCTCCCACACTGTCAGGTTAGTGATCCCCGTTGGTGCACTCTGATGTGCTTTTAACATGGCTGCTGGAACAAACATTTGCAATTTGTATCTGCAGAGTACAGAAAGTAATTGCACCTTCTTTTTTTTTCCTCAAGAGCTAACAATTATGCATAATGTTAGAAAAAAAAAAACAAGGCTGGTTCTTTTGATATTGAAATCGACTGCCATCCTGGAATTATATCCATTATTCCTCAGGGTCTCGCATCCTGCGTCTTTCTGATGAGTGGCTGTCCTCGGTCTCCAAGTTGCAGGTGTAATTGTTTCTTTGTCTTCCGTACATTGCCGAGTTATGAAACCATTGATTGCTATCCTTGGTTTTGAAATGCACATTTCCAGAATCGTATTGCATTTGAGCTATGTTATTACAAAGGGAATGAAGCAATTATTTTCTTATGTCTTGGTAAAATAAATCAAATATTAAAAGTAATAGATCAAACCCATTGGATTGTCTTCAAGTACCTTAAATACCCCCCAACAATATTTTGTCCTACATTTTCCATGGGTTTTCCACTACTCCTGAAAACATACTGTATACAATGGTTATACCCAACAGTGTAAGTGCAGACCCTTTAATATCAATATCAAAATAACAATATACATGCTGTGTTCTCCTAGCATGTAGTTTGAAACAGCTACAGCTTTTTTTCCTATTATGTTGCTGTCATTTTATACCAGTATTTTTCATTTATTTTAGGAAATTCAGGAGATGGAGCACAATTCTCTTTTTTTTATTTTCTTGCCATTTCCTGTATTCTGTAATACAAAGATGTAGGGTTGGCTTGTTTTATGCTAGGTTTGTCAGTTTACATAAAGTTAAAATCTAAATATAAATTTAAATTTGTCAGTTTATCTTTTCTTTTTATGAAGACAGTTGTTGAAAGCTCCATTGGCATTTAAGGCTTGTGAACAAAGATGGAATAACTGATTTAATAATACTGATATATGAAGTACTAGGGGGTTTTGAGGGTTTTACATATTTTAACAAACCAAAATCACATTCGATTTTCAGTATAAACAAAGAAACTCACCTTTCAGCCCCGGGTTGCCAAAAGTAAGCACAAATCAACATAGTGTGGTGCTCTTTTTCCTCTGTGGTTTTAGTATCTGGTTAAACTCGGTGAATAGTATTAACTACTGATCCCTATCAAACCAATCAGGAAAACAATATGCTTCAATAATAACTACAATGATTACAGTTCATCATAAACTCATGCAAGTTTTGTTCCCATTAATTAGCTAGTTATTAAATGTATTAAGTTACACACACTATCAAAAGTCTTACTGCAGCTTCTGCCACCTTCTTCTTGTATATGTGCTTTCCTGGTCTTATGGAAAATTGCAGAGCAACTATGAGCTACTGCATCTCTACTGCTCCTAGGCATCGTGGGATGTTCTTGAAATAGAGTGTCTAAAATGTATCAAACAAGTCTTTCTGCCCATTTTACAATGTTTTAACTCTGCCCTGATTTTTTTTTAAATACAAGGGGTGCAGGGACAAAGTGTTTTTGGATGCCAGTTTAGAAGCAATTTACTAGCCCAGTATGGAAGTGTGCAAGCACCAGACAGTTCTGTCCTGTTGTCCTTGATAAAAAACCATCAGAAGTCCACCCCCGCCTCAAGCTTGTGGTGTCTTTCAGTTCCAAAGTAACTAATCATTTGGTCGTGTTAAAGCTGGCTCCCTGTAACCTCGGTTGCCGTCAGAATACTCATTTCATGTTCACCAAGCCCTTCAGTGCAATTAGAGGTATATCAGCTTTCTCTGTCTAGCCAGTTCAGCTTTATTAATATACTTAATATTATGTTGCATCTTTTCTCAAATGTCATTAGTTATAGCAAAGACCATGGCAGTAAGAAAAGAATCTTGAGAAGTGGTCTTGAAAAATCCATCTTTTACTTCAGCCAGTCTGGTAATGAATGAGTTATTGACTCTTACCATTTACCAGATAGGATAATGATACTGATCCTTCAGGTTGTAACGTGTGTATTTTTTAATACAAGTATATGTATAGAAACTGCCTCTGTGAGAAACAAGGGCAATATGTAACAATTTTTCATGTGTTTGGAGTCCTTTACAAAATATACTTCAGTAGCAACATAAAATATAAGGAACAAGTAATAGGTTTCTTCCATGCCGAAAAAAAGAAGAAAGAAAACACAACATTTCGGCTGTGGAGCCGCCGCCTTCTTGTTTTCTTTCTTCTTTTTTCCAGCATGGAATAAACCTATTACTTGTTCCTTTGCAGCCTACGCATGCTGACGCAGCTCCCCACCTGAACATAAAATACATACAGTATTTACAGTAAACACCAAAGACAAAATATGCAAGTTTATTATGATGTAATTTGTACAATTGTCTGCCTGAATCAGGTAAGCATAAAATGCACATAAATCATTTTTCCAGTGCACAATAAGTGTTGCTTTCTATTTTTACACAACATCTGCGAAAAGTGGTGAAAATACAATGAAAATAAAAAAGTGGGATAATGTTAGTCATTGTAGGACAGTGTTCTTTTCCTTGCATTGGCTTTTTCAAGCATGTTGCAGCCTCCACATTGCAATCTATATAAAGATTCAGGCATTTAAAAGGCAGACTTCCCAGTTTCTCCTAATTAGTTTTGGCACGATAAATGCTTTGTTTATATGTTCATTTACACTGTGTTGTGGAACATTCATGTTACTATAAGAGTACAGTTAGGTTGTCAAATATAGCTTTTGTTTTAGTGGAAAAACAGCCAAGGAAAATGTTATTGTTAACTGTCAGCATAATTTTCTCCAAATAAATTCCAGCTTCCATTTTGTTAATTTAATTTCTAAAAGCATGGCATTTAATCCTTCAGTGCTGTCGCAAATCAGTATTTGTGAAGACCGTGCAGACTGACATAATGGGGCATGGACACGCCTTGAAATATTCCTTTGGTAAGGATGATGATTTATCTGACAAGCCAAACCATGGATTATCGTTAACAATTTACAGATTGTGTGATTAACACACTGAGATAACTTTTCTCAAGAATTCATGCAAAGAAAAATCTTCAGTACAAAGGAAATGTTCCAATAACTGGTTAGTAGGAATAGGCTTAACCTGTTACAAGTGATCATGTTTATATAACCAATTGCTTTCGACTTTGTAACAAAACTAAATGTATTTTTAATGTTTGTATTCTACACAGCCATTCATTGTATACTGTAACTATGGACTCTGAGATCAAAATGCGATTTGAACCTTGTATCTTATGTTGACTTGTCAGTTCTCTAGCAAAGAACTGTACAGGTTTAGTTTGATTTGTGTGAAATAAAAAAAGCCACTCTTCTACTTCAATCTAGAATTCAATTCTTCTGAAAGATCCTGATCACATTCATCATGTTCCCTGGACTCATACACTGTTCTTCCAGCCTCGCTGTGAGCAATTCTACTGGACACAGGGCTGTCCACCCCAACATCCAGACTGTTCATGGAAACCAGGTGTGATAGAGCCGTGGAGAAAGACTGATATCATCTACCTCTGCTGTTGCCTGTGCTTTGAGTATCTACCTCGTGCTGTGGGCCTTCGTGGACTGGGTGCCGCCCAGCTGCAGCTGGGCTTCACCTCTGCTTGGAGAACAGGTTCCTGAAGGCGTTGTTATAGTTCTTGTTGAAGGCGGTG
Source organism: Lepisosteus platostomus (assembly GCF_059453375.1). Lineage (NCBI taxonomy): Eukaryota > Metazoa > Chordata > Actinopteri > Semionotiformes > Lepisosteidae > Lepisosteus > Lepisosteus platostomus. The sequence continues at coordinate 35,867,709 of NC_142624.1, forward strand.
TAGATGAGGGGGTTGAAGAAGGAGTTGGAGTAGCCGAGCCACAGGAAGATGCTTTTCCAGGTGGGCGGCACGCTGCAGGAGCACAGCGGGCCGACGAGCTCGGTGATGAAGAAGGGGATCCAGCAGAGCACGAAGACCCCGATCAGGATCCCCACCATCAGGGCGGCCTTCCTCTCCTTCTGCTCCCGCCAGCTCTCGCCGTCCGGCTGGAAGGTGATGGCGGCGTGACGCGCCGTGAACACCATCTGGGGCTCACGAGAGGCCTCCTTCACCTTGCCGCCAGGAAGAGGGAGGGAGAGACTGTTAAGGAAGCGGTATTTTGGGGATAGCGGGACCGAATTAAAAATCCCGCCTGTGTTGGGCATTGTGACTAACCTTAACCCAGCCTCCAGCAGTCCTTTTTAAGGACTTTTCACATTGCAGTTGTCTTCGATTTTGTTTACTGAGGTGAACACTCTCCTCACCCCCATCTGTCAGCAAGTATGTTTTATCTACAGAAAACAAACCGTTCTACAGAGTTCTGCCTCATTTCCACGCCACGTACAGTACTCTCGATATTATGCAATCCATTCAAAGCCTGTAGGCTCTTCAGCATAAATAGGCCTTAACCCTTGTACTGGATGTATCACATTATTACAAATTATACTCTTAAGAACACTAATAATGAAGTAGCTTCATGTAATTAAATTATGTACATGGCAGTCGATTTTTAAAAACATTTGTTGACAAGCTGCTTTCAGTACAGTGTTTTAACTGTAATTCGTTTGCTAAAAAGTCTCATGTATTGATAGTGAGAAACATCGATGCTTTTTAAAACATTTTCCCCTTGGCCAAATGTGACGCAAACGCATTGGATTTCTTTCAGAAGTGTGCACCTTCTAAGTAAAGTTAAAGGAAATTGGACACGTCTGTTTTTCCCGCAGCTTTGTTGTGTCCACGGGGAACCATTTAAAGATAGGATTGGCGTTCAAACACTGTTTGCGCCTACAGTGGTGACTTTAATTGGCACAAGAACAGAAAGGCTACTTGGTGGCAGAGAAGATGTTTTCGTGGTTGGCAGTGCACATGGATGAAGGAGCAACAGGAAGACTGGATTTCGCAGCATGAAGTTCTTAAGACCTCTGCTTAGTTTCCAGAGAACCAGAGCACAACTGGCATCAGCAGCATGCTATCATCTTAACCAGCACAGCTGAAAGGATATAATCTCACCTCCAGCATGCTGTGATCACTGAGCATTTCCATTTCAAAAGAGCTCTACTGGAGTACAACAATGGACCAAAAAAAAACTATTGTGCAAAAAGGTATTGATACCCATTAAAACCGCCAATGTGTCAGTTTAGACTGAAAGATACTTAAGATTATTATCATTTTACAAATGAGGATGGAAATTAATATGTGCTGGTCCAATCTATGCATATTTTTCTTAAATTTTGCCATCAAATTTAGCCATCAAAAAGCATAAAAAATGTGTCAGTGCCTTCAGAATAATGACAGAAAGTAAACAGTTCCTTTTTAAACGTGGGTATTTGTGTTTGAGAAAAGTTTCATAATTCTGGTGTAGCACAGGCTTCAGAGTTTACAATGTAATATGTTTGGAGTTTTCCAGGCGAGAGGTGAAGCAGCAGAAAAGGAAAGAGGAATGTTGGGATATAAGCAGACAAATGAACTGGAGTGATGTTATGTTAAAATTGTATGATGTAAAACTGAGAGCTCACTTAGACTATTGTGCGGAAGTGTGGTCACCCCAGTACAAAAATATTCCTGCTCTGGAGTCTGCACAGAACAGAGATGAGCAGTCAGGTGCATCCTCAAAAAGAACTGTCTCTTTTCAACCTTGAACAGAGAAAACTATGAGTGCTGATTCAAGCATTCAGTATCCTCAAAGGCCTCGTCACAGCCAGCCCAGTGGAGTACTTCAGAGTGAACGGCAAAACATGACCCAGAGGACAACAACTGAAGCTAGAGGGAAGTGCTTTTTTACACAAAGGAATCTCTTATAAGCTACTCTGGCTTCTTTTAAGAAATGGCTTCCTCAGATTAATTAGCTATTTACTAACAAATGGCCTAGATGGGACAGATACAGTAGCCTTTTCTCATTTCTCAACCTTATATTCTTTTTTTTAGCTTTCTCTGTGTGCCGCTTTTTACAGTAGTTGTGTAGGTTTGAAAGAGGCATTTTTAGCAAGTAAATAAATAAAAGAACAGATACTGTTCAGATACTAGATGATAATGTTAAAATACACAAAATGCTGTACCATTGCATAATTAAATATGAATATAATGACCTTTGTGGATGCAGTACCCATAATTAGAATTAAAGTGTAAAATGCTTTATACCCATTACATTGACTTGTTGCTATGGGGACTCTGATCTGTGGGTATGAAGGTCTGTTATGGTTCTCCAGACATGCCTGATCACCCTTAAACATGTCATTGAAAGAGGCTGTGAGAAGCCAGACAATTTAATGACAAGCACTCACAGGAGTGTGCCCAATATGAAGCACAAAGTCATGGAAGGCAGAAATACTTCACTTTGATGAGAGCTTAAAATGGAAAGCCCTCTGGTAGCTGAACGCATGGCTGAATGATATCAAGCGTGAAATGTAAAGGGCAAATGATTTACTTCTATTTTTGGGGAATAAAAACAGAGTAGGAGGAAATAGGATGGAGGGGAGAGGGTCAAATTCAAAGAGTGCTTTTATCTAAAGCTGCAGTAATGTGTTCAAGGATACCAGGTTAACACTATGTTAGGGTTGGGAAATGTTAAGTCTACCCAGCTCAGCATTTTTTACACAGTCTGAGACCCATGCCGAAACTCCAGGATGTGGGATTTTGCTGGATCACTCCCACACTGCCACTGACAACCACTTAGGTTTTCTTCAGCCTCTAGAAGATCATTAAATAATAGAACCACTCTGTGAGAACTGAAAACCACAAATGAGCAACGAGTTTTCCTTTGTATGTCGCCCATCACACACCTTACTGTAGTTAATCCAACAGAGTTTACCCCGTATCTGCATACTTGTATGCATGAGCATTACAATCAGATTAGAGTCTCGACTAGTTTATACAACACAGAAGCAGTAATGACTTTGACTTGGCCATACAGGAACAACTTCAGCATTATCATTATGATACTGTACATGTTCTTGTATAGATACAGTATATTAGAATTTTGCCTGCTTTGAGGTGCTTTATACTGTATAGCGGGCTATCATTATAATTAACTCAATTGAGCTCTGCATATTTAAGGTATTCTGGTAAAAAAAAACTATGCGCTTTACGTCAGACAGACTGAATTTGTCACACCCATCTAAACCGGGGTCTTTACTTTGCATCACTATGGCTGTTACAGAAAAAAAACATTAGATAGATCAAATGTTTATAATGGTCAACACATTTTAAAAAAGAGTGATATAACAGCCCAACACCCATGTCTATAAAGACCATCACGTGCTGAGTCAATCAGCCTACAGGAGTTCTGTTCTAATGGCAAATTGATATCCATTATTTACTGAGTGGGTCTGCCTTAGATAACTGATTCTGTGAAGAGAACAGTACATGTTTAGCATCCGACTAGATGGAAAGTGTTTGCCTTTTCCTTTTTTACACAAAAATTGAATCTGTATTTACTGTCATTTCATGTTTGCCATTGGGTGGCACGCTAGGGTTCAAATCCAGAGCTGTGGTGTTCTCTCCTTGTTTGAGTGGGTCCCCTCTGGGTGCTCTGACTTCCTCCCACAGTCCAAAACCAGGCTGGTAATTTAAACAGCTTCTGGTGTGAGAGTGTGTGTGTGTTTGTGTCTGTGTGCCCTGGGATGGACTGGTGTCCCATCTAGGGGGTTCTCTGCCTGGCTACTTGCCAGAAAAGGCTCCACAGCAACCCTGAACTGAACGAACCGGTTAGGAGAAAGGATAGATGGATAATGTTTACACTTGCCTACTAATGAGCGAATTCTTTTCGTGCCCCCCGCTAAACAAGACTGAATTAACGTGCTTGGGATGACATTCGTTCTTGTGCTTCTTTCCAACACGTAACGTTAACCGCAGGGACGTGTAAGGACAGGACACACAAACCTGGTATAGTCTTACCTGAACCACACCAGCCAAAGGCATGACGGCGTTCCTCTTGCGGCTCCCAATCCTGAATTTTGCCGCTTTGTAAATCTTCCAGTACACGAAGAGCACCACCGAGAGGGGCAGGTAGAACGCCCCGCAAGTGGAGAAGATCGCATAGGAAGGCTCCTGGCTCACCTGACAGCTTTCGTCGTCGGCCGTGTACGTCTCTCCCCACCCAAAGAGGGGGGACAGAGAAATCACCGCTGACAGGAGCCACGTCAGGGCTATCATGACGTTGGAGATTTTTTTCCTCGTCTTCAGGGTGTACTCCAGGTGCCTGGTGATGGACCAGTACCTGTCCAGGGCGATAGCGGTCACGTTCCAGATGCTGGCCGTGCAGCAGAGCACGTCGAAGGAAACCCACACGTCGCACAGTAGCCGGCCCAGCCGCCATCTCCTGCCCGAGAGCTCGTTGACGAGGCTGAGGGGCATCACCAGGGCCGCCACCATGACGTCCGACACCGCCATCGAAGCCACCAGGTTGTGAGGCACCCTGTGGAAAGTCTTCACCCTCAGGATTGTAACCAGCACCAACAGGTTCCACAGAAAAGTAGCAATGATCAAGATGACTAACAAAGTCACAATGAGGATGCTGAAGATGGTGAAGGGATATCTTTTAACGAGGTTTGCACCCGTGCTCCCGTTCTCCCACGCAGTCAGATTAAAGTTACTGTCCATCATGGATGTCTATGTGCAGTCCCGTACACATGCGTGACCGCCTCTAGGAATCGTCCAGCACCACTTACCTTATCGTTAGTAACTTCTTCACAGACATTACAGGGCTCAACATTATTGTAGCGCCTGAGCTCAAAAACATTTGTAAATTATTTGTTCGCAGAATGCTTTGTTGGTCCTTGAATAAATCCTAAGAAGTAAGAGCTGGATTGTTACTGAGCATTTTCATTTCCTTTCAGCAGTGAGCTTCTGATTCTCCGGATCAGCGGCTGCACGACACCTTGCACAGACACGCTCTTCTTCCCGCGTTTCAAAGTCTTTTTTATGAGATAGGATGCATCTTTGCCGAGAGGAGAGCGGACAACATCCTCCCCTGATGGAAATCCGGGCGAAGTAGCCAACAGTTTGCAATATGAAAAGAGCTTTTACGCAAGTTTCGTGACCACCTATGAGAGACCCTTCGCTCTGACACATCGAGCGAAGCAGCGCTGCTCTGATCATTGAGCTCGTATCACCGAGCCTGTAGTCAAACACACCAGACCCGCTGCCGGATTAGTAAAACATTAAAATAATCTATTATACTCCTGACGGAACTCTGCGCGCTTTTTTTCAAACCGTACCAGGAAAGACTCGCCAGGTGTTTGAAGTCTCCGTGGAACCAGCAGAAATCAAGCGGTAATATTAAACTAAAGAGAATTTCTTAAACTGCACCAGGTTAGGGCAAAAGAGCAAGTACCGATGCACCTCAACACCTCAAGCGGTTTCCACTTGTTACATCTTTAACTAATATTAATAAAACGCGTTTTCACTATCCCTTTTAATTAAACGGTGCATTTTAATGCAAACACGCAGTTAGATTTCCGAGTCGTTCCGGTGTTCAGTCCGCGTCGATTACTTTAGTAACAACAATCTCACCTCCGCTAGTATGAATAACGGCTGTGCATGTTTATAACAAACATTTAATGCAATTTTACCGTTCTTTCCGAAAAACCCATCGATGATTCAATGAAAGCGTCTTGCAGTTATTGGGTTTTAGTCCTGATGTCCAGCACCGCGCCTGCTCTAGTCTGGAGTTGGGTTAGAACCAACACGGGCAATGTCAGGAGTAAAAGCAATAAAGGGAACTACGATTTACACTTAAATTATTAGGAAAACTACCCACGAACGTGTTTTAATGCTGATAAGCAATACGTATTGCGTGGCGCTTCAGGGAGTTATCTAGCTTCACAAAAGGCAACTATCAACTTGAATGAAAATGTATTTTTAGACTATATAGTCACTTTTGCGTTGCAAACATCTGATATAATCTCAGCACACAACGCTTCTTTCAGAAGTGCGAATGCACTAATAAAAAATTACAAGTTCTCTTTGACCCGATTCCCCTTTTCGAACCCTCCCATCTCCCTCTTCGCGCAAAGAGCAAGATGAAACCGCAAGTCATGAATGCACTGACCTAGACGTCTTAAACCACAGCAGCAGCGGCGAGAGTATTGAGCTTGTCAATTGGATCGGTTTAGTTTTTTCCCCATCTAAATGCTTTTAAAAAACATTTACTGCGGTAATCCGTTATCACGCAAATAACACTTGGTGGAAACATTTATTTCCTTTGTCGTTTGTAATAGGCACTAATCAAGCTTTTACCCTGACTCGTTCATCTTAAAGGTACAACATAGAAAAAGAAAATTGGCATTAGAATCCATCACCTTTTTTCCCCTGACAATGAAGAGGGGATCTGATGGCGTCTGCTCAGCAATCAGTAATTCATCTGACTCTAGAAACCTAATCACACGTATAGTTTCTGCCTAGAGTTGCTTTTTTATCCACCCATCAGTTGTTCAAGACCCACTTAGCCCAATACAAAGTCATGGACAGACACTAAGCACTGGGGTCACACGCAAACGGGAGACAATGTACAGATGCCAATCCACCAGAATGGCACGTCTTTGGACTGTGGGAGAGAACAGTGAGCACCTAGAGACAACCCAAATGGACAACATGCAAACTCCACAGACAGTACCCCAGTATGAAATTGTTGAACCCAGGACACAATCGCTGCGAGACTGCTACACAGTTGCAGGCAGACTGCTAATACCACTCCTGCGTTAATACAGACTATTTATATCCTTGAAAGATTAGGATAAATACACCACTGCCTGAAAAATAAGATAAATGCTAAATAACTACAGCACAAGAGGATAGGAGGCCTTTTCACTTCTCCTCCATAAGAGTTTTGTAATATGGACAGAAAATCAGCTTGTTATACCTTAAATTGTAACAGCACTCTAAAATACTATGATCACAGTATGAAAACAATCAGAAAAGTTTTGGAGTCACAGATTTCCATGTTTAAATAAGTTGGATATATTGTCAGTGCTTTCAGACACCCATATTGACTTTAAAAAAAAGTGAAAGTTTGTCAAATTACAGGATATAAAAGCAGGTCATATATAAAATGCAAATTAAACTTGAGAATCAGAAAGACTTCGGAAGTTGAAGTTCTTGAGGCTGAAACTTTCCTACAACTTCAAAATAAGGTACACAGTCTGACTAATGTTTGAATTACAGGACTCGGTCATCTATTTTTCATTCTTTCTCAAAATCATTTTCTCCAAGAGTGAAACAGCTTAATCGTGTATTATTTAAAGGATCACATGAACAGGCATCAATGGCACATCCAATTAACACATCGGGAAGAAAACAGGGAATGCTGACAATTTTCAGAAAGGGGAGGGAGGAGTTCGTAAGCAGAGCAGACGCGTGCGCAAACGTTTAAAAGACGACAGGCAGCATCCGTCCCCAATGCAGGTTTTTTTAACTTCTTTAAAACGCCCTTAGTAGACGGAACAAAGCCCTCAGCGGGAAAACTGCCTCTTGTCGGCTCCGGCCTTGCTGACGTGTTTGAAGATCTTCGATTTGTAGACGTTCTTCGACTTCTGATACCCGAACCCCCCGCCGCCGCCTCGCTTCTGCATCTTGACCCCTCTGCTGCTGTTGACGTCTGATAAACAGTCGTGGTCAAGGACAAGAACCAACACAGTGTTTAAACAAAAGGAGAGACCCATTAGTAATCTCAGTATGCACTCTGGTTTGCTCCACTTCAATGCATGTGTGTACTACTACCACTACTCGCAGCAATACTTAAGGCCACCCCGTAAGCAAACAGATCGGTTTTAAAACTTGCAGAAAAGATGACTGATAAACCAATGTCTAATGGCATTAGTTGAGCACCCTCAGCAACACGGGGCCTTACGTTCCTGTTAGCAGGGAAGAACATGCTGGCATAGCAACCTGACAGGGGGACAGAGATGCAGAGTCAGAGCTACCATGTATGTTTTTTTTTTTCCCCCAAAGAGGACCTTTAAGCTTTTAAATGTAAAACAAAATAACAGCAAAAACTCTGCAGCAGTAAATAAAATTGCCATTGTCTTAGTGCAAAGCAGAGAGGATTCAATTTCAGTCCCTTTCGCATTTCATTTTGGGATGCTAATGTTGTACATACGGCAATTAGTATTAATAATACTGGGTTTGACTCAGTATCTTTATTATAATGGTACATTTTCCAAATTAAAGAGGTACTGCTGGATATAAAATACCTGTTATTCATCAGCTAATCTAAAAAAGAGTCTGTTTTTTCAGACTTTTCCCACTTACCTGAATATATATTTTCCCCCTCAATCCTATGAAGTTGCATTCAAGCTTTATTTCAAGAAATGGCTCAATGAGAACCTCAGATCAATTAACTACTAAATACCAAATGATCTAGATGGGCAAAATGGCCACTCCTTGTTTTTAATTGTTCTTCTGTGTGCATTAATAATTGTCAAGTTAAATTATTTTGTACAATTTATTCAGTAGCAGTGAGAATTTTAAGCAAAGGTGCACTTAATGTCTTTTTTCTATTCAGCTGTCAAACCAGCAATTATTCTTTAAATCAAGGACAGATGTGTTATTGTATGAATTGTACTAGACTTTTGTCTATTTTATATTTACATTGATTTAACAGATATTCATGCATGTTGGAAAAAGATACTTCAAAAAGTACAACTCACAAAACAGACAGAAAAAACTTTCTGCTGTGAAGCCATTACTTTAAAAATACTGATCATTTATAGGGGTACTTTTTATGTCATAAATCAGATTCAATAAATCTCTTACTGCAAATCAATAAATTAATAAAATAACTGAGAACAGACTGTAGCAAAAGCATGTGTCCAGTTTAAGACTGGATGGGATTTAAAAGATTTTTGTTCTGTATATAAAGTAACCAGTTATATATCACTCTCCCACTCAAATCTTGAGATTGTTTACTGTTTCTTCCACATGAACAACTTAGCAATTTTTTGTAGTCATTAAGTATCATCAATAATGCTTCCCTTAAATATTAATTTTCCCATATAAGGACAATCCAACTATGCCTCTCAAAATGTCCTACTTACCATACGATGTTTCTTTACTGAATTCACTTACTGAATACAAATTTAGAACCGCAACAACGCAATTTCTATTGCTACAGACACTTTTGTATTATAGTTCTACTGTGTTTCTCTTGTTTAAGAACAGCATTACACCTGGTACAACAGGTTCCTGGAATGCAGGTCTTTTTGTTGGCTTAGCATGAGCTGGGGTACAGCAGCAGTGGAAGGGAGCCATTGCTAATGTCTGAAGGGAAAGGATACTGAGATCCACGTAGGGCGGCACTTTGAATCCAAAGGAAAGAGCCACTTTCTGCAGGTCCAGAGTGTTGACGCTGTAGATCTGTTTCAGGGAGTGGGAGTCATACGCACGGACATAAGCTTTATAAGCTTCCTGGGCTGATTTGTGCAGATAGTAGTTTTTCTCAATCAGTTTCTCAAGCTGCAAGACAAAAACAGGATTTCTCAGAATATTGTTTCGGAAAAAAAAAAATCACTGCGAAACCAGTTTATGTCCATAAGCTATCTCTGTGCTGTCAGTATGCAATTTTTCTCACCACAAGAGATCTGTTCAATGAAGCATTGCAGCTTTAAACGAAGCATACAAAAAAATGAAACCTACAAGAAATGTTACTATCAGGAAAACAACCTTTTCTTAGCAGGATTCACTGACATATGCAAGCTCACTATCAGCAGGGGATCTGCAGTGGAAGTCAAAGACTAGGTGAGTTTAATCACACGGCACGCCTGAAGACAGCTCAGTCAAAATGTTTTCCTTCCACTTCTCGCGTGGAATTAACTTTTACGAGTTCCCTTCCAGTCGAGTGCGCTCACTGTCGGAAACAATACAAGACGTACATCGGTGACATGGTTTGCAGAAGTTTCCGTGGTGAGATTTTGTCCTACTCCTCTCGCAGAGCCAGGACAAGCATGGCCTGTTCACCGGTCTCTGAGCCCTGCATGCCACACATCACTGCAGCTTGTCCTACAAGTGACCAGCGGGCCTGAAGTCTGGAGACTAGGGCATCCATGGCACGACAGTCACATTCTCCTCTCGCAAGACCGCTGCTGCTGCAGGAGCAGCATGAGTATCATGAGAAGAAGGCATTTCAGCCAGGGTAGCTCCATGCTGTCGGGTTGCCATCAGTCCCTACAAATGCTCTATGCTCCACAGCACATGACACCTGGGCCTCTCCACTAACCTTGGCAAAGAGGCCAGACCCATGGTGGTGTCCCAGGTCATGGCCGGACACTGATGGGACCGTACTTGGCTGGAACTGCTCAATGTGAACTCCCCAGACAGCACCATGCAGCGTGTGGCCTCAGTCCAGCCTCCCATGTACCAGAAGCTCTAAGGCACCTTTCTTTTCATAACTGGGGCGCATTTCTGCCTTTCTATTCCTTTCCTGATTTTTACCAAGCTTGACATTGAATAGGTTAAGTCACCTCATCACCTGTGCCAGGTCAACCCTCTCACTAATGAGGTGATACTAAGTATATGGAACAAAATCACTCCAGCAGATAATATTAATCACAAATAATCAATTTATGGCAACAGCCAAAGTATACAGACTTTGGATATACTTTATACTACTAAGAGCATATACACAGGAGTTTCTGATGTTTAGTATATCTATTTGGCAAGAGCTCCTTTCAGCTCGGGATTTGTTCAGCCTTCAAATCCAATTTAAGGACTGTATGCTGCTTGTCATGATACTCATCCAAAATCACTGACATGCTACATTGTTAAAACATCAAACTTCTATCCACCCACACATTTGTGATATAGACCTCATCATTTTGTGAACAACTTCAAAGGGCACTAGAGATCAGAAAGCAGGTTATTTTCCGCTGTGAAAAGGACCTCTGTGTGGCTGAGGAAACTATCTGCCAAGATCCTCACGAACGGATTCCTGAGCCATTTCCACATCTCATTTTCCACTGCCTGCCCTCTGCCTCCGAGGTAAAGTTTGCAAGAGAGCAAATGAAATTAACCCCTTATGTCTTAGAGCAATTTCTTTCAGAGCAAAAAACTCAAAGTGCAGAAGACTGGATGGAAAGCACACCTGTGACTGGATGTCAGAAATTTTGCTCCAGGAGAATTCAAATTCACTCAGTGGCACCTGCAGAAGAGAAAATATTTTCATTTAGTTGAGAAAAAAGATGATAAAAACATAAAGGAGAGCAGACAAATGGTTCCCCTTACTTTAGCTTGTTTGAGGAAACGCAGAAAACCCAGCTCTTCAGGCCTGAGGATCAACAGGGCATGTCCTCTCCCATCAATCCCTCTTGCAGTTCTCCCTACGCGATGGATGTACTCCTGACGAGCACAAAACCATGAACCACAAGATCAGTGTACTGGTGTTGACACAGTTCAGTTCATAGATACTCTCAGCTTTGCCCTTTGCACTTCAAAATCCATGTTAAGAGCAAGTGGACATGATCGTCCCTTGCAGCTCAGAACTGGCAGCCCACTGAAGCTCTGCAGGTGTGAGCCTGGTCTGCACCTGGATGGGAGACTTAAGGTTGCTGCTGGAAGAGGTGTAAGAGGGGCCAGCAGGGGGCGCTCACCCTGCGGTCTGTGTGGGTCCTAATGCCCCAGTATAGTGACGGGGACACTATACTGTAAAAGGACACAGTCCTTCAGATGAGACGTAAAACCGAGGTCCTGACTCTCTGTGTTCATTAACATCCCAGGGTGTTTCTCGAAAAGAGTAGGGTTGTAAGCCCGGTCTCCTGGCCAAAGTTCCCAATGGCCCTTACCAATCATGGCCTCCTAATAAACCCCATCTATGAACTGGCTTCATCACTGTTCTCCTCCTCACTGAAAGCTGATGTGTGGTGAGCATTCTGGCACACTATGGCTGCCGTCACATCATCCAGGTGGGGCTGCACAGTGGTGGTGGAGGGGAGTCCCCATTACCTGTAAAGCGCTCTGAGTGGAGTGTCCAGAAAAGCACTATGTAAGTGCAAGCAAATATTACACTAGCAGCAACCACCAAATATTTTTATAAGTATAAAACGAGTAACGAGGTAGTATAAGCTAAAGCCTAGCATGTTGGAACATAGTCTGCGAAAGAGAGAAGGCCGTTTGGCTCATCCTGCTTGGCGTGCCAACGTTTTACTTGAAATAAGAACGAAACAGCAGTGATTCTGGGCAGCAGCTACCTTGGGGTCATCAGGCGGGTCATACTGCACGATCCAGTCCACCTCCGGCACGTCCAGGCCCCTGGCAGCCACATCTGTGCACAGCAGGATTCCCGAGTCCGCGTTGCAGAACTGGAAAAATGTGGTCGTGCGTTTCGTCTGCTTTTGCTTCCCCTGACAGAACAGAAAGAAGAGTTTCCATTTTAGAAAAATGACGGGAATGCCTACACTGCAAGAAGGAGCCGTGTGTGGGGTACAGAAGATATTAAACACTCTGGGGGAGAACAAAGGCAAACTAATGCAAATGCTACAGTTTTAAAATCACCAAGCTGCAGAAAAACTGCAACTTTCAACTTCTAGGTCAAACTCATTAAAACAGTTCTGGCTAATTATTTTACTAATTTTAGTCATTCACTGCAACAGCAATTATTAATAATTATTAATACTTAAAAGACTAATGACTTTTCCACATTCTACCCTACTGAAATCTTTAAAAACATACCCATCAAGAGAATTAGGGGTGTCTGGATATTTCAGCGTATCTTGCCTGCTTAATTAAGCAGGATAAATAATTTGTAATGCTGCAGGACTGAGAAATGAACCAGTGTGGGTGCATAGCAGGAGCACATGATTTAAATAACCACCAAGACAACAATCATATGGCTTAAAATTAAACTGAATTCTAACAAAATGCAACGTATTTACTGAACATTAAAAAAAGCATATTAATCATTTGCTGGGAATGGAATGCGGTCTTGATAATAACAGATGCCTTTAAATCCTGACTTGTACGCTAATTCATTCACTCACATGAATTGCCATGACAGGCAGGTCAATGTAGTTCAGCAGCTCATAATGGAATTTTACAGACATGCAGGAGGAGAAAAACACCATCAGCTTCTTCTTACGGTTCTTCTTCAAGAAAGTAAAGAGCAGCAGGAATCGTTTTTCAGAAGGACACACCACATAGCCCTGAAAAAATACAAAGAGGAATGTGTAGCACTTCAGCTATTTTGATATTCCTTAAGACGTTTTACTTGTGGCGAATACCTTTAAAATGGTTACATAGGTTTTGGTGCTTATTGGTTTGAATAAATAATGACAAAGCATTTCCGATGTTTCTAATTAGTTAAACCCTCGGTTTAACACACTTTGGATTTAGTGGACAAACTCTGGTAAAGGGGTTTTGTCTGCAAAAGAAACCCCTGTAGTGTTCTACGGCAATCTGCTGCCAATAGACTGGCAAAACACATGAAACTGAATTTCAAATGCAGCGTCACAATATAGTGAATGAAAGAACACATGGTGAAGCTTTGAGTGCAAACATTGAAGAGAACCGTTCCGTAAGATATTGAATGAATTAATCCAAGATGAATGCTTCACTATCACAACTGTACAATGCCGATGAGACTGGTCACTTTTGATGTTCACTTCCAGAAAATACCCAAGCATACAAGCATTACACGTGCTGGCATGGGCGCCTGTGTGCAAATGCTGACAGCCTTTACAAAGTGAAACGCAGTTGTAGCACGGTACAGAGACTCAGAGAGTCTTCAAGGATATAATGAACGAGTTTCAAAAACGTCTTAACGTTTCAAAAAAATGTGGGTTAGTTTTGACATTTTCCCCATACACAAGAGTGTTTTTTGGGCTCCAAATATCTCATTGGGAATTGAACAAACAGCCAGCAATACTGGACACCCCTTTCCTCGGACTGAGCCAGCGAAGCAGGGCTTTACTGTACAGAATTGCCAGTATGTGTCCGAGTCCAGAGGGGTAACATGGATCATCAAGCATCCTTTTGGGAGTGTGAAAACTGGTTTCCCTGACAAATGTAACAAATACAGGGATGTTTAAAGAACAAACAGAAAAATGTCTCTGTTGCTGCAGTCTTTCGACAACTGGTGAATTTATTGCAATTCAAAGATAACAAACGTCACCAGATCTTTTACGGAATAATTACCTGCTCCAGGCCTTCCACAGTAGCTGTTTCTTTGTTGTCATCAACTCCAACATACAAGGGCTCTTTTTTAAGGGAAATCCTGGCCAGGTCTTCCACTCGGCGGGTTTGTGTAGCAGAGAAAAGCATGGTCTGCCTTCGTTCTGAAAAAGAAAACAAGTAACTCCTATATTGCTGCACACAATGAGAATCAGTTTACAGGTGCAGCAGAGCTGTTTGCAAATATCCATTACAGGTTGAAAACAGAACACAAGAAAATGAAAATAAACAAGCATCTCTAGTAAGACTGGCAGAAGTTATAGATTAGTAACTACCACAGAACAGACCATTGTTCGAGGCTGAAGATTACAAGGCAGCAAGGTTTCTCCACTTATAATTTCTTAATATACAGCACCTTGGAACTCAAAAGACTTTTAAATGCTCTGCAACCATTTTTTTACAGGGTTTGCTATAAAGCACATTAGAGAAAAGGAAAAACTGAACCACTGACCTCCTTTTATGAATTGCTTCTGTCTTAGAAAAATGTCTTACGTCATTGCAAACAATGAACAGTGGAGGCTACCACTACTGTTTGATAGACACTGCAAGGTTTCACAGGAAATAATGTATCTCAAAATGTGAGCCAATAATGTGTAAATAAATTCCACTGTAAAAATTACATTTTCCAGCTTTTGTACTTACTTGGCAAAAGTTTAATGATTTGCTTCAGTTCTTCTTCAAATCCAACTTCAAGAATACGGTCAGCTTCATCAATTATCAGGCACTGCAGGTTCTTGTACATGAAGCCTGGGGTATTCTAGAGAAGACACATTTTGTCTTAAGAGACAAATCCAAACAAAATGCATCCTGCTTAGGGCATCTGATGCTTTATGTTAATAGTTTCACATTACTTTTTCTTCTGCAGCGAGAGAAATATTATTTAAACTTTAAACTGAGCGTTTCCTACAGAACAGTCTAAATGCATTATTGCTTTCTAAATGTTAAGTTTAATTTGTAAGAGAGCTTTAATTACAAGTTAAGTGAAAATTTCAATTCAAACAATTCAACAACTTTTTTGAGGGCATCTATGGAAGGATGTTAATAAATCTAACATTTAAAATGGCACCAAAAATTCTACACTTTTATTTGCTCAGAATTGCATTCAATGTTTATGATTTACCAGTTTGCACTAAATGAACTGCACAAGCCATTTACGTTAGCGTACCTGTAAGTGATCCAGCAGTCTGCCAGGTGTGGCAACGATGATGTTGATTCCATTAGCAAGCTTCTGTGCTTCAGCTGATCTGTTGCTGCCTCCCATTATTAAGCCATACGTGTGTACGTGATGCGTCATTAATTCCTTAAGCACACCATATGTCTGCATTGCTAACTCCCGGGTAGGTGACAGAATGACTACTCCAGTGCCTAAACAAAGTAAAAAGCATGTTAATTGTGCAGTGTTGGTGATTTGGATTGCATCAACAATAATGGCACAAGCTCTGTGTCCTCCAGGGCACTTGCAGTTTGGCTGTGCTCTCAGTGAGGGACACCTCTGGTACAGGATCGTGGTGCCTGGGATGAGTTAAAAGGTGAGTGGCCAAAGGTTTGAGGGACAGGGGAGTCTGCCTACACTTCTCATTCTCCTGCATTGGGGGTTCAGGTTTTGAGTTATGAAAAGCTCAAAACTGGTTATTTCACAATCAGGTAAGCGTAACAACAAAATGGCAAGTCAATTAAAAAAAGAGACACTTTACTTAAATAACCTTTAAGACCTGATCCTATAAGAATGAACCCTGCTTTATGTAATAAAAATTCACATAGAACTGCTTGGTAAAGACAGATATATACTTGATATATTGATTCACCTACCTATGATAGGAGCAGGTTTATCTTTTTAAGTGAGAAATCTGTTTGCCAGAAAATACAGTTATGTAGGAAAACATACACCGTTAAAATCATAAAACGGTTAAAACATTCTATCACTTCCGGCTCTGGGAGCTTTGGACTCGGGTGAAACACAAACCAGCACAACAATGATCTTCGTCTCGAGGGCTGTCTTACCATTTCTGGGCATGAACTTCAGCTTGTAGATCAGCTCAATGGCAGGTATAAGAAAGGCCAATGTTTT
Organism: Lepisosteus platostomus; assembly: GCF_059453375.1. Taxonomy (NCBI): domain Eukaryota; kingdom Metazoa; phylum Chordata; class Actinopteri; order Semionotiformes; family Lepisosteidae; genus Lepisosteus; species Lepisosteus platostomus. The sequence goes on from NC_142624.1 coordinate 35,884,129, forward strand.
TCCACTGCCAGTCCGAGCTGCTGCCAAAACATCTCTGCACAAAATATAAAAGACATCATTGAGGCTTTCAGCGTCCCTTAATGCAGACAAATGAGGAACGTTTGGAAGGGACCTTCTTTCACTTTGAAAGGTGAGCACACGAGGTGTACTGAAGTATAAAATAAACCAAGGCATGAGCATTCTGGGAACTCACCGGCCTTCCAGCAGTGGTCTTATGCTTTTGTGCTGTATTTCCGTCATGTGCTCGAAGCCCATCTCTTTAACTCCCTTCAGTGTATGTTCACTGACCGCGCCGGACAGAGAGGCAAAAGAAGTGTCCTCAAAAGCACCTGGTTAGTATTTAAAAATGATGAATAAACACATGTTACACTGGAGACAATGGAGAATCTCACTTTATAGATTACTTTGGCGCCAGGTGCACTCTTGAAACATAGTCCACTAAGCAAAATGAAAGATAACATTCTAACCTACAACAGGATGTTGATTATTTGCGGGAAGCATTCCTGCATTTGCAAAGCCTTCTTTACCTGTTAGCCCTAATGGTAGCTGTGGCCCATCGCCCTCCTCATCATCTTCCTCAGACTCTGCAACTGCAGCTTGCTCTTCCTCATCAGACTGCTCTGGCTCCTCCAAACCGTCCACAGAGGTCACGACCTCCCCACTGGCCTCTCCTTCTGTTTCCTCTTGCTCATCCTCTTGTTTAGCCTTCTTAGTTTCTAGGAGGTAATTTACACAACAAGATTCACCAGCTTCTAGCCAGTCTTAAGAAACTAAGCCAGGCTGGCCCTGGGCAGTCCTGATATGGGAGACCTCCACTGTAAATCGTGTTGGAAGACCCAGCTGAGGCTCTTTCTTTTATTCACACAATTTCCAAACCATTGCTAATGCACAGTGATCAGGACAGTGTATTGTAGGAGGTAACATCCCACAGACCAGACATGAAAGATTCCACAGCACTGTTTACAGATTAGAATGGGTGCTACCCTAGTGTCCCAGCTACATTTCACTCGGGCTTGTGCAGTCTGGTATCCCTGAAGATTCCCCTCATTCACAGGGGGAAGCAAGTTCACTAAAACAGTGTCAAAAAGCTGTACCGTCTCAAACATTTAAACGTTTGGCAGTTGTGACATTAGAAAATCCATCCATGACAGCAGAAGGAACTTAAGATATATTTACAAAGTACAAAATGGAAATACTGGATCTAAAAATGTGTTATCATGCAATATGCATCATTTATCAATAGGTTTCCACTTGCGACGGTATTATGGGAAAATACCTGTTCCATCAGAATTATTAGTTAATTTTATTTTCCTTTTCTTCTTTCTGGGACCCTGGGCTACAGCGTCCTCGTCAGCAGAGACGCGCTGTGTTTTCTTCAGCTTCTTGGCGGGTTTCACGGTGTCCCTCTCTTGTCCCGATTCCCTTTCGTCTTCTGCGTCCGGACACGGTGCTGCAAGTTTACCGCCGCAATCTAGAGTATCGCCAGGGTGAAAAGACCAAAAAAAAAAAATCGACCGTTTTAAATGCACGAAAACAGCTGAATAAGCGTTCGGGTCAGAATTGTAACTGGCCCTCGAGCAAATGTGCTCAGTCCACCGATGCCGGAATGAGAAAATTACACATAGCTTTAATTGGCAGTTATGATTCTTGTACGCCGGGGAAAATACAGTTTCTTAGACATTATTAAATAAGCCCTCACCCTTTTCTAGTAAATAACGCCAGCCTTACTAGCACAGATTTTTTTTAAAAAAACCCAATACACTCCAGCATGGGACTCTCACATGCTTCCGACGCCAGAATAAGAAGAAACTTATTTCAAATTCCAGATCAGATAATACAAGTCCAATAAAGCGCGCATTACCATCATCCTCTTCTTCCTTCCTCTGTTTTTTGAGTAAGTTTCGCTTCTTATTCTTTTCATTCCTTTTCTGGATTTTCTTCCTCAGAAGTTTCATCTGTAAGTCAGCCATGTTGGCAAACCTTCTCTCAGACACACGTGCGACCAGCAAAAGGACCCGATTACAAACTAAGGCGACTGAAATATTGCCTGAATGAAAGTCAAGGACCCGACGCATAGGGCTGTCTCTCTTGACGCCTGTGTTTTAAGGGTGACTTCAGTTTAGCATTCAGTGTTGAGTGTGAACAGTTTTCCAATATTGTGTGTCCTGTCTTGCATTTTTGGTCGATGGGTTAAGCTATGGGTCCCTCGCAACCCTGTATTGTATAAACTGGTTAGAAGATGGATGGATAAAGTAGGTATATTGTTTTATCGGGGGATACATCCTCAAAGTTTATGTAACTTCAAACTTCCTAAAAAAGAAGGGAGGAATACTTAAAGAAGTAACAGGTAGCGGGTTTATTCCATGCTGAAAAGAAAAGAAAGGAAACACAACGTTTCGGCTGTGGAGCCTTCTTCAAAGAAGTATCCTTAAAACAAAAGTAAACATTAAATTATTTTTATTCTAAATAAAACGCCAAGAAAAATCTTTTGCAAATGGAGATTGTTTAATGATAACTTAAACCACGACTAAAATTTTAAAAAAGTTGCATCAGTTTTTTAAGGTTTGTTGGGATGTCACGTGCAATACCAAACATTTTTATCTTTTCTTAATCCAAGATTGCTAAATCCGGTGACGCACGTTCAAATCGGTTTAATTTATTACATAAGTACCGCATTTTTGACACGTGGGTATTACATACATTTAATGGTGAGACACTTGGGCAGTGTACAATGTTGGGAATCATAAGATCGACTGGAAGTTCTGGCGCACTATGGTATGTCATTGTAAATCTTATTAAATACTGTAGGTTTCAGAGCCCCTTAGCAACAGAACACAGCAAGCGGCTTCTCAGGATTTTAGAGTTTAAAAACGTATTTGGTTTTAAAACCATACTGTGCATGCACCGGGAGTGGAGGACAGAAGATGTAAGAACAGAAATGTAAAGATACATTTTTGAGGTGCGAAGCCTTCTATAAATATTTATTACGCACTGCATCTAAACTCACGTTTAACATCCTAGGTATCCTAACAAAACTGACCGATTTACGCTTTCAACACGCAGAGGAAAAAATACAGTATTATAAAATGCGTTTGATGCTGAGCACAAACTTGAAGCCTCTGCTGAGATTATAACAATACTACCCCGTACAGTACGTATCCAGCTAGTTTGTGGGGAACGGAAGCCATATCCACGTGGAAATCTCCCCAGTGTGCTGTGGGAGTCAACACTTTACAACACTGAAATCCGCCGGGGGGCAGAATTAATCAGGAGAGTTACCTCGGAGAATGAAACAGTGCACTTGCAAAAAGGAAACAGCTGTAAAGCTTTAGGCTCACAACTAGACCCAAAAGAGAAAATATATTTTTCATGATTGCTTGTCTGCCCTATGAGCGTAATATGTAGACATCTCGTGTTTGGGGGGATTTTCTTTCTGATTAAGAATTTGGCTCAGACAATAAAACGAAGGCTTCTGGCATGCACATTAGAAATCGCCCCCATATGTGTATGAAACGGGAGGAAATCACAGCGAGATAATGAAAAAAAATGGTAAACATATTTATAAGAAGATCACTTTATGAGCCATATACAGTTATAATAATAATAATAATAATTGCTTACACTTATATAGCGCTTTTCTGGACACTCCACTCAAAGCGCTTTACAGGTAATGGGGACTCCCCTCCACCACCACCAATGTGCAGCATCCACCTGGATGATGCGACGGCAGCCATAGTGCACCAGAACGCTCACCACACATCAGTTGCTTGCATTAGGACTTTGTCTTTTCACATACCCCAGCTTGCTCTCCATGAGACACACAGCTGGGGAGAGAAGCTGGGGTCAGAGCGCAGGGTCAGCCATTCATACGGCACCCCTGGAGCAGCTGGGGTTAAGGGCCTTGCTCAGGAGCCCAACGGAGTAGGATTCCTCTGCCGGCTGCGGCATATGAACCGGCACAGGCGCAGATCCTTAGCCACAGTGCACCGCTATTTTGGATACGGTCTACAGTCTAAAAGCAGACGACATCCACGATGATGCAGAAGATAGATAATCCCGCAGTTTGGAGTCACCACTACGCGATTGTACCAGCTACTGGAGCATTTAACAACGAAAGGGTTGATGCTGGCGCTCACTGAACGTTTTTAAAAGCATTTTAAAGCAATTGTCCTAATATGCTTCATACATCGATTAAAGCGAATTTCCAGGATATGTATAGAAAACTAGTGATAAGCAGTCATAGGCTATCATTATAAATATGGAATGCTTTTTTGGAACCAGAAATAAAAGAATGCTGCACAAGGAAGTCAATATTGCATTTCATTTTGCTTTAGTTAAGTCTGATCTTTTATGGCAATAACTGGCAGTCCAGCTGTAAAAGTAACGTTTTGATGGTTAAATCATGCATTGTTTTGTTTCATTATTCACACAATTGCTTAAAACACGGATGTCCTGGAGTTATTGGTCTAAGTCAACAAGATCTAACCTGTTTTCTTTAACCTGGGTAAACGCGACACTTATTTAGTCTCAAAAGAAGTTTGCCACTAGGCGGCAGCAGAACCCTGTCTGAGTCAAACGGTCTTTTCCCCTTTATGTCGTGAACACCTGGTGGAAGTGTAGCGCAGAGATACTTCCTTTTCATTGCAAGTCTTTGTTTCAGCTAATAGGCCCAGAGCGAAGTGATCTTCAGCACCTGAGTAGATAAAAAAATTAAAGAGCCAATGGTATGACATTTAAGTACGAAATCTGACTACCCATGACATAGAGAAGTCCTACAAGGTTTCGGATTTCATTTCTTAAATATTCGTATCTATAGCTTTTTGCACTGCTTTCCTGGTTTTCAGGCTCTCGTGTTCTCTGTGATACGATTGTAATGCTCCCGTTCAGATTACAATCCTGTCTTGTTCTCTGTGTCCACAGGGGTTCCTTTATCCTCTGTTAAACACAACGCTTCTTCCGTTATTTGCAGTGGTAAATGGGAGCAAATGTAATCCGCTTTGTCTAAATGAGTAGTAATTAACAAAAACGCGACGCCTTGCCGTTTTCCCTGTTATCAGTAGGGCTCACTTTTCCGCGGTGCTGCAGGAGGCGCTGTTCTTTGGTTGAGCTGTTAGACTGGGCTCTTAATTACTTAAAAAGCCCATAAATACGTTTGTAAGACTAGGGCAGTATTGGTGTTGTGGCGAATTTCATTTCCGGGTAGTAGGGTCCCCCTAAAGTTCCCCTCACTTCAACAGGTGAAACAATTGCTTGCTTCTCCACCTGAGCTTCTGTGTGGTGGGCCAGTTGGTTCAACCAAGAAAAGTTGAAAGAAGGTGGATGAAGTGGGTACCCTCAAAAGTGTTATCTGACTTCAAATGCAATTAGTCTACCAATAAATGGATGCTTTCCACTAACTTATTAATTTTACCCACATAGTGATGCTCAGGTCTACGCAAAAACAACATGAAGTGTACAAATTGGAAAAAAACAAAGAATGAATTTGAAATGGAATTTTATAGTATGAGAAGTATTGAATTTTTAAAGGTTTAAAAGTTGTAGATCAATAAAACCTTTACTAAAATTCCATTTACAAACGTCTTAAGACGAGTCTGTTGAAATACAACATCAGGGTGCATTCAGTATGTCTTTAGAATTTTGTAAGAGCTGTTGCATTGCCTAATGTTTAATTTAATGTTCCCTCTGGGCTGTTCGCATGAGTTATTCTTCAAACCAACGCTATGTTCCATACACACAGTATTTTATTTGTTCTTCTTTTATGGGATCATTGGCTTTTATCCTGTACTTTGTGCTTTGGTGATGCTGATTCGTTTGTATCCAGTCCATTATTCCTGCTTGTAAACCATCAAGGGCAGGCCAGCACTAAAAATAGGAATCGTATTTTCTTGGGTTCTGCCTAAAGGGGATAGGGGAGTGATTCGCTGATTAAGCAACTTGCATGCCGCTTGTCAAGACAGAGAAAAGCTGGCAGAAAAAAAGAATGAGCTAACCCAAGATAAGAAAGAATGTTTTCCGAAAAGACACGCAGAATGTGAGGAGAGGTGGACGAGATGGAGAAACTACAGTACATGGCGAAAAATCAAGTCTGCAGAAAAAAACCCATTGCACCTATAGAAGATGCAGAATGGCAAAATTTTACAAGTAGTTGTGTCCATCTTTAAAACAAATGTTTTGGCCATATCTACAGCATGTGTATGTAGATAAGCTACCATTAGGGGTTTGGTCCTTGATTTTGTATGCTAGAAGCATCTGATTAACCTGCTATGAAGTATTAAGAATGAGCAACACTTCCTGCATGACAGGTTTAAACTTAGACCAAATTGAAATCCAATTAGCAGTTATTCTGTGAGTACAAGGAATAGGGCTTTTAAGACAAAAGTAGGTCACCCAGTACAAGGCCTACATTGAACAAATGGCGGTTGGACCTGGCCCAGACCAATATATGGTGACAAGACACTAAGGAGGTTATGTGTTCTTACATTTACTGGTAGCTTACCAATGCATAATGTGTTCACCTTCAAACTAAGTATTCCAGATAATGACTGTGATTAATTCAGTTCTGATCAACTCTTTTCTCTTTCCAGTGTTCCTCCAGTTTGAGGATCACACAATGGTCACAGTGCACAGAAGGAAATTGTTGTCCAAGATTTATCTAATTAAATCACCAGTTGTTTTATCCGCCTGATTCTGGTTTGAACAAAACTACGTTGACAGGCAAAATACACCACATAGTTGATCAAACGTTCTTCAATAATACAATTTTAATAGTAAAAAGAAATGTGAAACATTTATGTGAAAATGTCCTCCTGTTGCTATAATTAATAACCACTGACGTACAGGATACATTAAACTGATATTCAAATATAACATAAACGGTATACAGTATGACAGTGTGATGTCAGTTTCCTTCTAAAAGCACTAAATAACAGAAGACTTCTTTTCCAAATTGTTTTATATCTTTTATTGAAATTCAAGAAACGTTAAGCAAACTCTAGCAAATTTTGTAAAGAAAGAAACCTAAAAAATTAAGAGCCTCATCATTTTTAATCATGTGCATAGCAGCCTGCTCTATACAGAGAGATTTGTAATAAAAATGTGATTTGTTTAAAGCTAAAACCCGAACTAAATGCAAGATCTTCACAGAAATCCCCTTTTAATTGGAGTGATGACAACGGATGCCAAGCATGAGTTATAATTACCTGCAGACACAGATTAATTTGTTTAAAAAAGAAGCATGTTCCTTCCTGCTTCAAGAGATGTCAAAATTTAATAGCCTTTGTATATTTTTTAAACCAAAATCTGAGTCTTTAAAACCATAATCAGTCTGCGGATGTTTTGGATTTATCCGACATTAGAGGGATCTGAAAGATATGTCTTCATTAAAATAGAATTAAAAAGCTTTGCTGTAAGTCAATGAAGCCATTGTTACATACTTTTCATAAATAATTATGCTCACAAAACATTTACAGGATGTCTTATTTTGTGAGGAAGAAGTATGTCTTAGCATTACGATTATATTAACACTTCAGAAAGCACAATTAGTACTTTGCAATTGAATTAAATCTGGACAACTATAAAAGAGATTACTTTCTTTAACTTGATTGTCTATAAATACAGGTTCACTTCTGAGAATTTAAAGAACGTATATACAGTAGGCATTAACACACATTCAGGGAATTTACTGTTTTTGCAAGGGATCCCTACACTTACGTCCTCTATGAAGCACAGAGATACTTTGACAGTGCTGGATATCTTACATATCAGATGCCCTAATTGTTTTGGGAGCTGGGTCCATTCTTAGAGAAAGATGCTGGTGTCCTGGGACACCCCAGACATGGCTTGTCTGAGTTAAAATGTCAGTCATCCTATTGTCCAACCTGAATTAGTTCCTGTTTGGAAAAAACCCTGATGAGTCTGAATCAATATGGTCAAGCACAGGCCTCAGCTCAAAGACGTCTAGCAAGATATTGGCTGTCATAATTACAGTCTTACTCTAATACCTAGTGACTTGTCAGTGGTGATGAGTGTCACTCGAAGACATGAAGCCCTGTCCTTCTTACTCTGCTCATCACATGACCCATGGAGCATTTCAGTACAAGGTTTTAAAAAGTTATAATTTTTTTATACATTCTCTGCATCAAAAGTCACAATCTTTATAAAATATCTCCTGTACGTGCTAAATAAGTTCATATTTTCATAAATGTTCAGAAAGAAGTACTTCAGAGAGAATTCAGTGAGTGAGTGAGGACAGCTTGAATTAATTAAATGGAGAGTGGAGTTTTTTTTTTAACCCACTGTTCATTTAATGAGTCTTCACACACCCACTGGTTCCCTCCCTGCTGTCACACATTAAAGTGTGGACTGTAGGAGCTAAATGACATCCTAATAAATGGGTATGCCCATTACCTGACAGCAGGGCTTGCATCAGGTTGGCCTGTGTCTCTGTCTTCCTAAGGGCAGATCTGTGTAATTAAACATTTCAGTTCTGCTCAGAACGATGAACATATTGTGATATAATAGATCACTATTGCTTATGAGTGAGAGCTGACAGGAACACTTTTTAAGCCAGATGTTTACTAAAGAGCAGCTAGTGTCCCATGGCCTTAAGTAGTAACTTATATAGCATCCTAACCTACTTTCACAAATCAAGAGCATTTCTAATGCATGAATGTTTTCCTTATGTTAACCGTAAATATTTTTTAATCGTTTTTTGTATGCTCTGTCAATTCTGTTCTTGCATTTTTTTCTCCATAGTTTGTATTCTTAACAGTTCATGGACTATTTACTGCATTTTTCTAATTGTGAAAAGGAGTAGATTCATTTTACAGCCATTGTTTTTTTCAAAATCAGTGTCAGATGTGATTTACATACTGTATATAGGGATAGAATGAAATGTCACAAAACATTTTATTGCAAAAGGGAATAATTCAATGGTTGATTTCCATTAAGAATTCTGTGTATTTAGAAATAAACTCTCCATCACATGTCACTGAGATGTGTGATGGAGACCTGTTTCTTAATTGAAAACAAAAAAAGCTGTAATTGAGATTTTTCAAACAAATAAAATATGACTTTTTAATGAATATGAAACTTTTAACCTACAGTACATCCACTGATCACAATGTGAGAAGATGAAATCTTTTTGTCAAGCTCTTCAGTGAATAGCTCATGAATGTAGCAATTATATGGCTACATTTTAGTTAGTACTTGACATTAATCATTTAGCTTTTCATGTTAAGTTAGAAGATTATTTTTCAGATCCATTTCAGGATTCATACAGACATGCTAAAGTATTATTTTCTGTTGCGTAGTGTTTTTGTTTGTCCGCTCCAGAAAGTGCTATCTGTGCTTGGCATCTCTGCCATGCTCATGTGCATTTGATTCCTCCTATTGTATGATTTGTGAACTCTCTCTTTATGCCTCTCAAAGCACTGCCAGACCCGTACCATACAGCACAGTCAGGGAGAGCTGAATTTGACATCCTTTATCACCACAGTATTCTGTCCATTTCCACTGTGGGTAAGTTATTTGCTTGGGTAAAAGTAAATGTGTTTGGAATAGTGTCCTGCAGCAGAGAACCAAGTAACCCATCATGCTGTATTTCCTCATCAAATCTGTACAAGTAAGCACAGTGACTGAAATCTTCTTGCTATATAATTGCCACTTTCAACTTTTTTGGAGGTTTGCTTTGTAAGGCTCAATTTCTTCATATTAATTTCCCCCTAAATTAATGTGTAAGGCTTTCTTAATTACAATAATTACGCATTTATGAGGCCTTAAGCAATGCTTACGCAGATATCATTAAAAAAACAAAACCGTTTTAAAAAGTTTGTTTGAAATGCATGCACTTCTGGCTATTTCTGCTTTTTATTTCTGATGACAGTTTACACAGTTTTCCAAAGCAATTGGGGTAGGTGAAACTGTTATTTCTGATTTATAGTGAAAGAGCTGTATTTGTATTCAATTTGTGAAACAGTCATTATGTAGTCAGTATAATACACATTTTATTTTTGGGTGATTCCTGTGACCCACTGAGTATGCCAAACTCATTTGAGATGCTTTGCTGCATTCACTGAGAGTATTTGCATATTTTTGTGATCTTCTGACTTCAATTTGTTTGTCTGTGTGTACGATTGGATTTTAAAGCTAGGGATTGACTTGACCAGTTGAAGATTTTACAGTTTTTGTCTCCCAGTAAGCTCCTTGGTTGCAGTGGTTGTATATTTAGCGCCTCTATCAGACTTCATGGCGAAGTACCACCCGATATGTTTAGAAGAATTTTCTTCTACATAAGCAGATAACATGTTTCACTACACACCTTATTTGGGTAGCTTGTGTCAGATATCCACAGCTCTACAAACGTTTCATCCGAACTTCATGAAGGTTGCTAACAACAAATGCCATCTGCTGCATCATTATTCTAAGGTTTCTTGTGTCTTATATTACAGTAAACTTCATTAAGCCTTATCGGCTTAGGACTCCACTGGATTACTGTTTGAAATGTACTCGGTAATTCCTGCCAGAACAGCTACAGCTCCATGTTCATAGAAATACTGCTTAGTCTCAGTCTTGCATCCACCTGACTTTCTGTGTTTACCCTTGCTGAGTTTGCAATAGTGGTTTATTTTGCCAGTCCTTTTAAGGCATCTAAAGTCCATAATTAAATCCATGACTTATCCTGCTTTGTGGTTCTTATTCCTTAATACCGCATTCCGAACGTGAGGATATATAAATGTAACTTTTGGTTCCGCGAGGCAATCAAAGCTACAAATATTATGTGAACTGTGTTATACAGTAATACAGAAGTACGTTTTTTTAAACATTTTAGTTTCAGAATGGAGGGAAAATGAATTAACACGTGGTGAACTATGCAGTAGTAAATGCAGGCATATACACAGACTGTGCATTTGGTCCCACAGCTGTCACAGCCTTCCCACACCTGTGATGGGTAAAGTTGCCTTTATGTCTCCCTTCGAGCCACAGTGTATATCTTCCTTCCAGCTCAACCCTCACACATTGTTGAAGAGAGCACCAGGTTTATATATGGTCATAAAACTGCTGTTGTCACCAGGCTAGTAACTAGAAGTAGCTGTGGTCTCCCAGGTAAGGTCACTAGGTAACTATCTGACAACCTGTTATAAATATTGAAAAACCTAGTGCTTCTGTCATGTGCATATACAAACGCTTCTTAGAACTATTCAACTAGTACAAAATAAATCTCATTTTAGATTAGCATAGCAGCATAATCTGCTGTGATTTTCTTTTTAGGAATTATTTTGTACGTTCACAATGCAGCCTGTAGTGTAGTCTTTCGTACAGGCAGCTGTAATGGGATTTCATAAATATTTGTAAACCTGGTGCGGAATGTTATTGGAGCTGTGGGGGAGTAATGTTTGGAGAAGAATCTGTAACTCCTCACAGGGAGATGTTTGATGCCTGATGTTTGTGTGAGTTGTTTGGTAGCTGCCTCATGCAATCGAACGACAAACAAGAACTTGTGGAGAAACAACAGTAGAAGTAAACATCTCAATTAACTGAAGCCCTGTCTTGCAAATGATGGGAACTGGATGTGCAAACAGAAGAGTGGTTGCCCACAAAATGCTCCAGCTGATTGGTGTGGGAAATGTTGGCAGCCATTCAGGTGCGGATGAATTTCCATTCTATGCTGTTGCAGGCACCCCTATTTTACAATTTCGAATAGAACACTTATCCATTGTTTGTTCTGCCTGAATACCATACAGGTGCTATTGAAGCCACAGATTAAAGTTTCCAGAAACAACTCTGCTAGTTGATAGCCTGGATAAGGCCCCTTTTCTGCTTGCTCTTTGTCTGTCCCTGGCAATTATTTTTACTCCAGGCACTGTCAATTATAGTGAAATCCATTATAACAGTAACTAACAAGCAAGTCTCATTTTCATGTCATATAGACAATCAGACAGCAGGAAGCTTTGAGGTCCAAATAAAGAGGATTGATTGCACTTGGGGACACAGGTGAAATATCTGACACCTAAAATGGTGGAAATTACAGTTATATATATTTTTTTTTAAGTTTCCAATAAATTGGTTGCAGGTTTGTCACAGACGTGGGACTCCCTTAGGCTTTAACATCTGCATAGTAATTATTTTGTCATGCCAGCTTTTCCAGACAGCAAAAGATGAATGTAAAATGCTGGAGTTAGATTTATGTTATTTACAGAACCTTTTTTGAAATTCTCTCATTTACCTTTAAAAAACATTATTGTAGGTTTTAGATATAATAAATATTTTAGAAAATATTGATCAAAATAAATCTTCCACATGTTTTAGGCTTGTAAATAAAATTAGTCTTCTCAACACTTATTTCAGTATCAGATTTGAAGACCAGCACTCCTGTCGTAATGAATGAACACAACTAATCTGACAACAGTCATAGATTCTCTTTTGTGCATAACTAAAGACAGAGAAGAAAACCACTAGATTTTTATGCTTATTGCATCAGTCTACAATGGTGTATATTTAAAGAAAATGCTAAGATAAGGAAAATGGTGTTTTGCAGATGGAGTTTTGTCCCTTATGTAGGACAGCATGATTAGCTTGTGCAACAGTAAATGGCCATAGACCAAAATTCAATTATATATCGGTATCTGTATATCTGTATAACTGAAAAAAAACTGGAATGTTGTTCCCTTTTCCTGAAATTATGAAAATTGTCCAAACTGTTATTGTGACTAACTACCCAGCAGCAGTCAGCCAAATAAAAACTAAAACACCATACCATCAGAGAAGGAGCAAAATAAGTGCAGGTTGAATAAGGACAACCAAACCAAAAAGTGTAAACAGAAAAACAACAAGACAAAACTCAACAAACAAACTACTGCAGCACTAAGGCCGATTATATAGAGGACTGAAGCCCCACCTCTGGAACTCTTGTCGGACAGGTGAGCCTCCATTTAAGGGGGGGGGGGGGGATGACAGGCTCTGTAACTGGTGGAACAGGCCAGCACAAGACAACACTGTGGATCCACAAGAAGTAACACAACAAAATACAACAACAAAAAAACCGAAATAACATAGCAGGTGTGAGCCTGGTCAGTACCTGGATGGGAGACCTCCTGGGAAACACTAAGGTTGCTACTGGTAGAGGTGTTAGTGGGACCAGGAGGTCACCTGCGCTCACCCTGCGGTCCATGTGGGTCCTAATACCCTAGTGTAGTGACGGGGACACTATACTGTAAACAGGCGCCGTCCTTCGGATGAGACGTAAAACCGAGGTCCTGACTCTCTGTGTTCATTAAAAATCCCAGGGCGTCTCTCGAAAAGAGTAGGGGTGTAACCCCAAATCTCCCATTGGCCCTTACCAATCATGGCCTCCTAATAATCCCCATCTATGAACTGGCTTCATCACTGTGTTCTCCTCCCCAGTGAGAGCTGGTGTGTGGGGAGAGTACTGGCGCACTATGGCTGCCGTCGCATCATCCAGGTGGGGCTGCACACTGGTGGTGGTGGAGGGGATCCCCATTACCTTTAAAGCACTCAGAGTGGAGTGTCCAGAAAAGTGCTATGTAAGTATAAGCAATTATAATAATTATTATTACTTAAGCTTGATTGTCTTCTTTGATGATTGCATCTGCTTGTTGAGGTTGTGCTGGGCAGCCTAAGTAGTGGCATACTCTTTATTGTGCCAATTAGAGTCCACATTGCTGGAACTAATCTTCTGTGCCTGCTTGAAAGCCAAATTAGAGAGACACACCTAGAGTGCACCAGTGCTAGTGTTGATGATTATTCCAGCATTTCTTCCCACAGTGTTCCAGAGAGTTTATGGAATAGATTAATCCATCGCTTCAATTTACTGCTGGCTTTATCGATGTGTTTCAGTTACTGTAGGTCAGGCAGTAGTCTTGCATAATTCATAAAAACAGACCTTCGCTTTAGAAAAATACTTAACAGAGGCTACAGGCAGTTTCAAACAAACCTTCCAAAAAACTTCCCTACACTTTCCCTTAATTTTATTGGAAACAGTGTCTGTTTGTTTTCTACATCTTTTACTTTCCTGGTGTTCTCTAAAATTCGTAACAATGAATTATGTTACAAGGGAGCTTTGTTCACATTATTCCTTTATCCATCTGAGTTGGGGGATTTCTATATGGTTGCCGGTGGACTATCAAAATACAACAGTAATCATTCATAAGAGGTCAGAGTATAATAAACATGATTCTTGTAAATCTGAATGCTCTGGCATATTGCATGAAAAATATAAAGATATTAAAAGTGGGAAATGCATGTGTAGTTTTACCAATCCAAAAAATATCCAAAGGCCATTTATTTACCCATGCATTTAAACTTAACTTAATCAAGTGTGCAATGCAAAAGCCCAGTTCTGGGATTTACAGGAATTTTCTACACATAACTGAGTTCTCCTATCCAATTCTGGCCTTAGAAGCTTAAGGCCCCAAACTTAGAAGCCCCATAGTCCTTTAATCCTATACTTCAGAGGCATAATGTTTAACAGTATTTGATGCACATTTCTAAAACAGTATCTAGTATGAGGTCTTCTGGTGCTTTATTATTTGAATGCTCAATATGATAACTATACCCAGGCTGATAGTAATAACAGCTGGCTAGTTATTATTAACAACAAATGTGTTTCAAATGCTAGTTCATTAACTATCTGACACGTTGTTTCCTTGCATGGCATGGCACCCATTAAATGTAGATGATACAATAAAAGTATATCTGCACTGCAAAAGGTCTAAAAGTTCTATTGTTTTACCAGAAAATATTAGGTTTTCAATATTACACAAATGAGCTTTCTTCATTTATTTTATTCAGTTACACATCTACACATTTTTATCAGACAGAAGTCACAAAGCGTGCAAGTGTGTTAATATAATGCATCTCCTGTATATATCATAGGTACATGTATGTCTCAAGAGTAACTTTTGCTCTTAATTAAATCAGCACAATGAGACAGTACAGTTATATAGACTACCTAATTCCTGATAAGTACACAATATGTATTAAATACTCTGGCATTGAAAATGGGTAGTTTAATAATGGCTATTTGTTACTTTTGCAATGTATTCTGAAAACTGGTTGACTTTTCTCATGTTATTCCTTACAGAAACTGATTCCTTTAAGCAATAAGTGTTTAATACATTTTAAAATACCAAATGAAGAAGTAAAAATGCACATCTCCAAGACGTTTTGAAATGAGCTTTGCTGACATACAGGAGTCTGAGCAAGGAATGTGCTCTCTGCTCTAATTTTAACACCTCGACATGTTAGGTTCTCGTCTTGCTAATGGACTGATAATGAGATAAGTTTGAGCTAAAGGAAGTTTCCACTCTCCCATCCCTTCTGCATGCAGGTAGAGCATTTTGTTTAAATAAATGAAATGCAGGTTCAAAATGAGCCATTGGTAACTCACCTATTGCCTTTGCACTGGCAAAGGGGCAAGGGGCACCGTGCACCCCTCCACCCCCTGTAGGGCCCAGTGTGCTTTACTGCAGTTGTGCAGCCAATCACTCGCTGTCAAACGCCTTGTGTTGTCCATGTATAAAAAGTGCTGGACATTTAATATGAAAGCACTTTAATCAGGACAATTTCAACAATACAAGTAAAAGGAGAGAGGAATTAAGGCTAATCTTGGAATAAATATGAATAAAATTAATATTTTATTATGATTTGAAAGGTTCCTAATTTTATGGACAAATAGTAAATAAGAATACTTTCCAAAACTAACTTTTTTGGACTTGAATAATTCATGTTTATCTTAAAAGCAATTTGTGTGTTAGGAGTGATAAAAGATAGTCATTTGCATTTTATTGGAATGCACTGAAGCTATTAATTGTGCTAGATTTTTGTGAAAGCTAGTGTTTCTAGTTTCTGTAATGAGAAAAAGTTCTGCATGGGAACTCCCAGCATTATTATTTGCGAATGTCTGTTTTTGTAATCTTTCAATTCTAACATACTTTGAGGGGCTGGATTATCTGTGTGCTTCCATAAAATCTGAAGATTATTGCTGAAACTTTTCAAATATGAAAATATGAAAATCTTTTATGAGATTCAAACGACAATGAATTTACCGATCTAATTCAATTTTTTAAAAACTTTACATAAACATTGAATGCTCCAATATGCCAAACAACATCCCTGGCAATACTTACATGGAATATTCATTGGAACTATGAAAGATAAATGAAAAGACTGTGCAAGAAGTATTAATAAATAATGCTAAGAAAAGTATGGAATAATAGAGTTTTTGTAATATCTGTGCAGTGTATCTTATATTACAGAGTCAAAAATGTAATTCAGTTTTAATCTGAAATAGTTAGCATAACATATTATAGGGCACACATTTTTAGGATACAGTATATCATTTTTCCTGCCAGGATAAGTCAGTGATTTATTCTATTCAAAGTATAGTATTTTTTCATGATTCTTAATTATGCTTTCAAACACTGTTCAGTCTAGATCAGATTATTCAAAATGGCTGTCTATGAATCTCTAAATCTTGTAAAAGGGTGTTTTCAGTCTCCTCTTCCATTAACAAAAGCTGAAATCTATGAAAAATAATGCTCTTGATGGTAAATGAATTTTATTATAGAATATATAGATAAGTTAATAGTTAACAGAGTACAGCCATACAGCCCACCTTGCTGTTTGGTTAATAATTTCCACATACCGTAATCAGAGCTAACAACATAATTGGGAGGCTGGGATAGAAATTTCAGGACAGAAAAAGGACTGATTCTCCAAAGCCATCATAAAGGTCTCATTTACTCTACTGAACTGACATTTGGATAAGATGTCTTGTCATGTTTGTGGTATGGTTCATGCTAGAACTAAGCATCTCGTAGACGAATGCTTGGGTCAAAACTAGTGATTGTTTACTCACTGTCACTCATATGCTGTTGTTATGCTTTCTATCCTTATTCATTTGTTTTTTTAGACATTTGATTAATTCATGTTGTAATACTTTGATGTGAAAGAGCTATATATGTATCTAATCTTTCCCAATAAAATGCTTTAAATAAAACATTGTTAGAGTTCTGTTAGCCAAAGTTATGTGGACAGATGGTTGTAACAAACATATGTGCACCATATATTGATACATAAACATAAAACATGGACATAATGGAGCATTCCACAGAGTTCATAGATTGGGCCATGAGACAAAAGATAAGATCTTTTAAAACATTTGCCTCTACTGTTAATACTCCTCTTTCTTGCTTCATCCTAACTGGAGATGTTTTTTGAATAAATAAAACATATTACTGTTCTTTTCAGAAATCTAAGCATGCTTTAACATTCATATCTGATCATTTTGTCACAGTCTTAAAATATATTTTGTTTCTGTAGGAACAGAATGATAATTATCATAAAGTGAATAAACAAACAATATCAACAATGAAAAGTTGTTTCAGATTGAAATCATTTTATTCTTGCGCTTCATTTTCCACTCTTTGGGAACCCTATGCTGTACTCTTTGAGAACAAATTGCATTTATTTCTTCCAGACATTTCCGGAGACATTCATTAGTGCTGCTTCATGTTTTCTGAGTCTGTAAACCTTGCTGTATGTGTGTATTTCTCCAGTGTGACCAGGAAAGGATTAGATATAATATGTCTGGAATCCTGTGTAAAAAAACTTGTAATTACTGTATAAGAATTTCACTTTTCTTATTAGGATTGTGCCTTAAAGGATGAATACTACTTTTCTACTAGTTTACAACTACTAAACTACTATTGTTGCTACTGATGCCCCCACTAAAATAATTCTAACAATCTTCAGAAAGCCAAAATATTTGGAAATATTTATTTCCTTTCCCTGTAATGTTTAAATTGAAGCATTATTTTTTCTTATCATACACTGCATTTATTGTTGATCACTTTCCACATATGACTTTCAGGGTAAACAGAATTAATGTTGGCTGATTCTTTCCATTTTGTGCCTTCATGGGATTTTAAAATCCATTTTGTGGTGTAAATAAATACTCATAGATGTAATGGCTTGTCTGTGACTAAGCTACTGTATGATACAAAAGTCATACCTATATTGCGAGAAGCTACTACTATTATTTATATTAACACTGTGTAGAAAATACTGTATTGCTCAGTCTAAGTCAGAAATTGAGCTGAATTAGTAATATTGATGGCAGCTCTATTTTAGCACATGCCATTTTCAACTGTGGACTATGTATGTACTGCACATCCACCGGTTTCACATAGTGAGCCCCTCATAGGCTCCCAGGAAGTCCAGGGGCACTGTTGCATGGAAAAGCAGAATATCCAGGCCAGTTAGTGTTATGGGGTAACTTTGATTGTCCAGGTGGGTTACACCAAACATTAAATCTATTATCCTAATAAACATCATGACAGTATCACGTTAATTAGGATTTGATCAAACTCCTGAAATGGAATTTTAAAACGGAATTTTGTGAGGAGGTCCAATTCTGATCTTGGCAACTTCCTCTCTTCTACAGACAGTATAAATATCTCACCTCCTGAGAGCCCATCTTTTCATCCTCCCCTCCCTTTCCCTTGTAACACCCTTGCAGCAGCTCCCTGGCTAATTCCTCATGAAATGAGGGGGATCAGCCTCATCCTAGTGGTCAGGCAAGTTACACCCAAAAAACATTCATTCCATTATCCTAACAAGCACCATCACCATGATGCATTAGTTAGGATTTGACCAAACAGTGTAGGATGTTAAAGTGCTGTGAACTGAAAAGGTCAGGGAAGTGCACTGGCTTCCGGTGTACAATCAAGAGAACAACAGGAAAAGTCCTGGTCACAGTTAGTGACAAGAGTCTAATGTCTGGACTATAGGGGTCATATAGTGACATATGTCATACTTTTTAGCACTTTTTAGCAAGCACATGGAGGACATCCCAGTAACCTCACCTTCTTATTTAAAAATCAAAAGCATCCACTTTTTTTCCCCTTGTACTAAACACAATACCGAAAATCCATATTCATGAGGTCTGTTGCTTTTGATCTTAAGGAAAAGAGAACAGAGAATTATTAACAACATATAAATACTTCTGAGAGCCTGCGGAAAATAGGATGACCCTTGGGAAATTAAGAATCGGCAGCTTAGTTCAGTAATTATTTTCCCTATGCCCTTTAGTAAAACAAAACATCTAAAATGCCATTAAATTCAAAATATTAATAAACTGTATATCTTGCTCTCCATTATGAATTGTCTTTTTTTCTGATGGTTAAAATGACTATGCATATTTCATGAAACTTCAAAGAGTCATAATGACTCTTAAAAAGAAAAAAAATGGTCTTACATCTGCTTATTAAGCTATAACAGAATCAGGGTGTTGAAATAACAATAAGGAGTATCTGCTTAATCATTCCTGAGCAGACCCTTTTGTGGAATACTATCCAATCTCAACATAATTTGCCTTGCTTCTCATTTATTAATTGCTTATGAACAGGTTTGTAAGTTCATATTCCTTGACGATAAATCTCTACTACCACAAATTATTTTCAAAGATAGGTTGTTCATAATCATAATATACGGATTCATTTAATATATTTTCACATATCGTACAGAAACACATGTAGGTGAGTTTAACATGTTTGAGTTATGTCTTTAAAGCATGGTCTACATTTCATTCCAGAAAATGGATAAACCACTTGATTGGAAAATGAAGTTTGAGATTTTGAAAAACATTTGAAATATGTTGAATGAAAGTAGCAAAGCTCTGTTTGTAAATATGTGATCCATATGTTAGAAATGAAATGCTGTTGAAAATCCTCCTGTCACTAAGTACTCTCAGGGGGGCTCTTGTGTTCCTTGGCCTGTGTTTCATGGGTTTTTTGTTTGTGTCAAAACGACTTGCCAGGAGCATTCAGAGCATCCACACAGAAAAAGCCGCATGTGATATTCTTTGCTGCAAGGACCCCATGTCCCTAGATCTTCTATTAGCGTCCCTTTGGACCAACATTTTTCCACAGACATCTGCTCTTCCTCATCTGACCATTTTCCAGTGAACTCACATGTGCTACAGCTGTGCTTGTTTCCTAGATGCCTGATATATTAATGTTTAAATGGTAGTTCAATATTTCCATAATCAAGGAAATATTGAAAATATCATATGGTGTTTTATATTGTACATACATGCCCTCCAAAGGAACAGGGACAGCAATGTCAAAACTGTTATTTTCGCTTTGCAGGCAAGCAATGTGTATTTCAGATCATCAGATTGATATGAATGATAAGTACAGCCTCATATACGTTTTATTTTGGGGTAATTCTGTTCATGCATTGGAAAGCTCTTGAATAAAATCATTCTTTGTGTACAACCCAGTGAGTTCAAGGCAGCATAAGTGTTGGGACAATGCAAGTAGTACATTTCAGTAACTGCATGAACGCTGTAACCCATTGAGGTCACCAAACTCTTTGTGTATCTTTTGAGGTACTGTACTGTAGCCACTTTGGATTCTTGCCTATTATTTGGATGTTCTGACTTCCTTTTTTTCTTCAGCATGTAAAATGCATACCTAATGGGTTTTAACCCTGGAGACTTGACCAGTCTAAGTCCACTTTGGTATTGGCTGTATGTTTTGTGTCACTGATGTGCTGCATGGGTAAATACCACCCAAGAAGTATGGAAGTAAGTACATTATGTATAGAACAAGTATGGAAGCATTCTATTTCACCCTACTGCTATCATTAGTTACTAGATGTTGGAGGTTAGTGTGAAATTCCCAGATTAGTCATTGTAGACCCAATACGTTTGGAGATGGAGAAAATGAGCACCTACAGTATGTCAGTATCAGACTCTGTGCACCTATTTGGACTATTGGCACACGCTTGATAATGGCTTATTTATTTATACTGTGAAAAAATAGGTACTGTGCTTCAAGGACATTATTCCAGGAGGGTAAAAGACAGATGAAAGCCAATATTCCTCCATCACACATGTATCCCTTTTGAATGTGAGAGAATGGACATTAGTGCGTATAATTACTTTAATATTACTAGGTCTGTGATTTTATAAGAGCTATTTGCACTAGAAGCTTAAACAAGTACCTTGCAAAAATCAGAATGAAAGATTATGTTTTATCATTATATTATTATATCAATATAAATTACTGTTTAGAGTGGAAAATCATATCTGAAGTGCAAACATCATTTTGGTGCTACGTTTTTTCCTTCGGAATTATATTCTAAATTACTTCTCAAAAGTGAACAAATGCTGACAGATTATTGTGTCACAACCCTGTTTACAATAGTTGCATTAGTTGAATCTGGAATTCGTCCCGGTTTCAACCGTACAGTTGTCACAGTACATTTCTGAATACAAAGGCACAATTAAAAAAAAAAATGGTGACTATTTAAAATAGATGAAAATGTTTCTTATTTTAGGCTAACATAGAAGAAACGGGATGTATCCTGCCTGGCGCCTGTTGCTTGCCAGGATAGATTCTGGTTCCCCAACTACCCTGTATTGGATGAAGGTCTTAGAAAAAGGATGGCTATACAGAAGAAAAGGTTCAGTAATGCACATGCAAGATTGACTTTGCATACGTGTTCCTAGAATGCTTGAAAGAACATGTATTTTTTACCAGTCCCTAACACGGATCAGTAGATGTACAGTAAGTAGATGAAGGGATTACAGCCCTGGGAGTGCTGTACAAGGAAGAGCACTGAGTCATTTTTGAGTGAGCAGAAAGCAAGCTTAGGGTCCAGATTAAATATTCATAACAAGCTCTAAAGGGCACGATGATGATGGTACCAGTTAACATGCTACTGTGCACTGATGCACGAGCTAAAGGCAGGTTTTAATGGTATGGAATACCTTATGGAGCCAATCGAGAGAGGTCTCAGGCTTTTATTACTGAGCTTGATTTTAATCTTCCCTAATTTAAATTGCTATTGCGCAATGAATGGCTAATGACACATTTCAGAAAGGAAACCGGTAGAAGTGAATTCTACCCACAGTGACTGAAATGTTATATTCCACTGAAATTGTGATCACTTTGTAGTCGGCTTCTTGGAGTAAAACTTAGATATTTTCATAATAGTAAAATTATGCAGACATTCCAAATTTTCTCTGGCCCTGTTCACAGAAGTAACATTAAATACATTAGTTTTGGGAAAATAGATCACTTATATCTTACAAATACTGTATTAGAAGACAGTTCATCAGCAAGAGAATAAAATCTTACATTAATTATGAAATGATTTCACTTAGTTTTCACTTTGTTTATATGTTTATATATAGGCCATTTGTGTGACCTTACATGTATATGACTAAGATAAACATATTTAATATATAAACCTATAAATAATACTTTGTAAGATTTTTAGTAATTTTACTCTAAATTAATCTTGGGTAATTTGCATTGCTTAATGTTAAATACACAGGTGCAATATGATATAAAGAAATTAATTCATCAATAGGCTGTAATGTCCTCATAGATATTAATTAAATAGACCTGTTTCTACTAGGTGTAACAAATTCAACAAAAGCCATGAAAAGGCCAATGGAGCAGTAAAAAGAGGCGTAACTGTCAATCTTCTGGGATTTGGTTCTGCATAGAAATTAATCAGAGTAGTGCAATCTTGATCAGCATAATGCACTAAGACACAATTTATGCAAATTGAAATTTAAGACATTAGAACGTGGCAGTTAAATTGATAGGTCAAGCACATGTTCAGTATGTTCTATCAGCATGATAAATGCTGAAACACTAGTCCTGCTGATCATTGGCCTTCCACACCTCCTAAAACCCCTAATACTGTGCATCACAAAACAGCACAAAAAGGTAAAATAATTTAATAAACGTAGCAAGTTGAGTCATTAAAATGAGAAAGAGCAAGAAAAGTGCTGGACCATTTCTTAGATGACAAGGCAAAGAAGAAACAGAAAAAACTAAAAATGATGCAATGTCAGACATCTCTCTATTACTTTTGCAAGGCTCTATTAGTGACTTATTATTTTTTAATAGTACATGTACTTAAGACAAAATCAGATAACATTTAAAAGCACACAAATGTAAATACCTATAAAATAAAAACACATAACAAGCAGAATAGGACTGTAATGAGCTGTATGTGAAAGAAACAAAGGCAATAATGCTAGGAGCCGTGAGATAGTGTAATTCATAGTTGTAAATTTTGACCTCTTGTTCATAAAACATTTAATCTTTTCTTCAGCCAAATGCTCTACAGCAGAAGAGGGAATTTCCAATGGAGTTGAAAGGCAATTACAGTATATCATAACACAACAGAGCTGTCTGTTTAACCTTCCAGGAGAATGTATTGTTATGAATGTAAAGAATAACTAATTGCATTTAGAGCATCCCAGGTGAACCTATTGTAACACAAGGAGATATGAAACAATGTCCTTATTTAATATTCTGGGGATTAATCAGAAGCAACTCAATTTTATGTTTTTTACCTAAATAGTTTTCCAAGCTGGTAAACTGAGTATAATAGGAACTTTCCAACATTCCTGATACCTGCTGCAAAGTTTTAGAGGGCATAAAGGAATAAATAACATCTAGCACACTTGTGCATTGATATAGTTTAGAAATGTGGCTTATATTTAGGTTGTATTAAGAAAATATTTTAAAATCATATTCTTTAGCAGTTCAGGAATCAATATACTGTATACAGTACCTTGCAAAGGTATTTACTCCCTTCCAATAATTTCTCATTTTGTTAACTTGAAAGACGTTTTAAAGGTGGTATGGACATATCATGAGGAGGGACGTTGAGGAAGTAACAAAGAGGGTAATGGAATTTGAGGTGGAAGGTAACAGAGGAAGAGGCAGGCCTAGAAAGAGATGGATAGATTGTGTGAGAAAAGATATGGAGGTATGTGAAGTGAGTGAGGGAGATGTGCTCGACAGAGAGAAGTGGAGAAGAGCAACCAAAGCAGCTGACCCCAGGACAGTCTGGGACTAAGGCTGTGAAAAAGAAGAAGAAGAAGAAGAAGAAGAAGAAGAAGAAGAAGAAGAAGAAGAAGAAGAAGAAGAAGAAAGACGTTTTAATGTCAGAAAAAACATTGCTGATATTCACCATCTTTCATCCATAAACGTGTTTAGTTTCAATATTCAAGTTGAGATTAAACATATTCACATCATTTGTAGTTAAAAAACTGGGAGATCATTGGAAGAGGTGAATATTTTTGTAAGGCACTGTAATATGTACTCTGGGCATCCAAGATGGATCTACTACAAAATTTTCCATATGATTTGCCTTCTGTATGATTTGGTGTCCAGTTATTTCTCTAACATCAATGCTAATAGATACAGTAGTAGAAACACATACTGTAGTAGAATGTCACATTATTAATTTTAATGGAACCCTTTTTCACTGATATCAAAGTCCTTCAGAAGTCACGTCTGTAAATAGCTGTAAAGTGCTTACAAATATCTAGCACCCTTCAAATGCATTACAGCAGCACTTCTTGGTTCCTGGTTAATGTTAATAGTTTTGAAGATATGATAAATTACTTACTTATGCAGGCTTTACCATCCTTGATTTGGCCCATTAGTTTTATACAGCATGCAGTTGAGAATGTAATGAACTAGAAATGTTAATAACATGAACTCATAGTTTACTGTGAGTTATTATACTTGCCAAAACTTGGAGAAAGGAGTAATGATAAAATAAAACTTTAGTGGTCTTCTTTCTCCTATGGTAAAGTGAATATTGTAATACATAGATTCTGATGTATTGATTTTGTAGTGTAAAGGAGGATGCTATTTCATATAAAAACTAATGTTCTGGAGGACTTCTAAAGAAGTAAGGAGGTGATCCTGTTTTGTGAAACACACTTTTGGGAAATATTTGGGTAATTTTTCCTTCAGTACCCTGTTTCTACTCCTGTTTTCCAGCTATAGTCAAACTGGTTGGTCTGAAGACTTGAAGGCTTTTCCAGTGTAGCACCCCTCTTCCAAGAAACCAAGTATACAAATGAGATAGTTGGAACTCCCTAGTACATGGATATATACATTTATGTACACACACCTACTGATGGAAAAGAAAAACACAACAGTCAATGTTTTACATCAGTAGATCATTGAGAACACAATATTATTCACTGCTGAATGAACTACTGTAATACAAGGAAATCTGAAACACTGTCCTTGCTTAATGTCATCACACATTCTTATTAATAATTGAAAACAGCTCCATCCATTTATTTTTTTTCTCCTTAATGGCTGCAAACCGGTGAACTGAGTACTACAAGAAACATTGCAACGCAGATCATAACTGCTTCAAACTTTGGAGAGCACTCAGGCATAAATGAGAAGTTGCACACATTTTAGATAGCAAACCGATAAGATGGCTGACTGTTTGAGAAGTGTTGTTCATCAAAATAACAAAATATTAACTCAAGTTATGTGATTTTATATACATCTAGTGCATAATGTTCAGTATTTGAATTGAGTTTAAAGGTAAAATGACTAAAATGTCTTTATTAAGAAATAGCCATTAAAAACATGATTTTAACTAATGCCAGAACAGTTTAATATACAAGCATGCTCAGTTTGTTGGTCACCTTGTTGCTCTCAGACTGAAGGCAGACTGCGCTTTAGAGATGTTGTCCCAAGAAAGAAGGGTTTTCTTTCAACAATCAACAGACTGGTCCAGAGATATCAAAATTCTGATTCAGAGTGCCAGTGTGGTGACCCTCTGCCATTTCCTGCAGGGCAGAGGGTCACCACACTGGCACAGGACTGTCATGTCCATCTGCTCAAACCATCTGATGCATAAACATTTCAGACTACAGTGGCACTTCTCCACATACAGTAAGCAGAATGTCTTTAATCTGCTGCTCATTTTTCTGCGCTGGTAGCCCAAAATGATCACTAGACTCAGAGACCTGAGCTGATAGTTTATCACCATATTCTGTGGGCCAGAGACCATCTGAGTTGGAGGCATAGAGAGTAATAGAGTGTTATTAGTCATTGGTAATGGCGATTTTGCCCTTAACAGACCCAAGAGAAGACGAATTATGGAGAAATGATAGTGAACATCAACCAACTGTGCAGTAATATTGTGAGGATGTAGGGAGGAACCTAATTTAGGACAAGATCAGATTAAGGGCTCTCCTAGGGCTTTCCTGCTCAGCTACTACTCGGCATCGCATCGATGAAGTCTTCGATCCAAACTAGTTTCAAATTTAAGTCCATTATACCTACTTGCTGCATGTTGTTTCTGCATCACTAATAATCACTATAAACAACAAGTACTACTGTATATGTATGTTTATACAGTAAATGCTACCTGTCGCTGATGTCATGAAAGTATAGTACAAAAGTGTGCAATTTGCCACGTAGCATTGACGAGATAGCAAATACCAGTGTGAAATAATCAGTCTTCTTAGAATGTCTTCACGTAATAGTAAGAAATATAAAGCACTGGTCGCGATTTTAAAAACACAGAGATGGGGCAGGGTGCACAGTACATTTCAGTAATTACTTCTTTGATTAGATTATGTAACGTATCGTATATACAATATTTTCCACTAAAGCAAAGCTCCAGATGGCGGTAGAATGTTCCTCCGAAGATACGATTAAAAGCTTAGCTGGAATTTCATTATTTGTGCAGAGGGAACATTTTTACCATTTACTCTTTAAAAAACCATTAGATTGTGATTTATCGCATTTCTTTTAACGAACGTTACATGTATCGCTATAGGATAACAAAACAGTTAAATATAGAGCACATTAAATATACATCACTGCTCCTGCCGAGTGCTGTGTAATTGTATGATAAAACTGTACTTACTGTATCAATCACAATTACAAATTGAGCGAATTTCATGAGCACAAATTACGTATTCGCTACTTATTTAGATGAGTAGCCTAGAAACTAGTAGCTTTCAGTCACAATCATTTAAACAGCTAAGCAAAAGAATGTCGAAACAATTTACAGTGATAAACGCTTACTGTGTAAGAATTGTACATTTTTTAAAAATGATATCGATATCAAGAACTACAAGATTTGAGTATAAAAGAAACGCCAGAAGTTTGTTAGTTTTTCAATCTAAAACAAAGCGTGAAAGAACCATTGTCAAATTATTCTCGGCAGAAGTTGTGAGATATACTCATGCATAATATTCCTAAGAGAAACTATTCAAAACTGGATTTGCTGCTTTTGATGTCCAGGAAGCTGAGAATGTATAGGTAGTTTCTGTTTTTTTCCCCAGCGTGCTAAACAAGTGAAAAATTAGTCGAGGCACAAAGCAAAAGTTTACGTTACCCTTTTTTTTCCCCATGAAAACATACAGTACGTATCGAAAGGTACCTTGCCAACTGGCATACTACGGCGTTTGTAGGCACAGAGTGTAGTTTGCGCCTGGATTATTGGGTTGGGTGGTGTACGTGTCACAGGATAGAGGAGGTGAAGTGCCCACAAGACTTCATCATTCCACTGCACAGCTCCGGAGAGTGGGAAAGCTCAGGAAAGCCAAGCACCTGTGGTACAGGAGCTTCAGAGAAATCTTTGATCTGCAGGATTGACTGAGAGGTCTGAGCTATCCAGGGTGCTGAAACATGAACCAAACGGCTACCGTATCTCAGCACTGTGAAAGCCACTCTTCCAAAGACATAAAGGTAGGAAACGCTTAGCTTGATTTATGGAAGATCGGATATTTTTGGCGCCCGTGAATTTTTGCCTAGGAAGTTTATTTTGCCATTATATTGGAATCCGGGAAAAGAATCAAAACAACTTTTCCTGCTGGGGCATGTTCCTTTCACGCTAGGGTATTCAAAGTAAGAAACACAGTTCTGAAGTATATTTTTACAAAATGACGCGCAAAAGGTAAAATATGAAATGTTTTTTTAAAAAAACTCCATATTCTTTATAAAAATTGTCCCCCAGTATGAATGAAGTATCCTGAAATGGCCTGGCAGGAACTGCTTGGAGTCTGTGAACAAAGGTTTGCCATAGTAGGAAGCTGTACCAGTGGGACAGCACTTAAAAACTGTAAAGTGAAAGGGTTAAGTGAAATGCTCAGGAAAAAGTGTACTTTTTAAAAAATCCATCAATCCCTTTAAAGCATGTTTGTCCTGGTGAGGGACACTTATTGGACAGAGTGGTTAGAAAATGGAGATGGATGTGCAAAATGCTAAAATCGTTAATTAAATTAAATATTAAATTGTTTTATTAATGACTATTAATATGAATGATTTTCTGTGATTGTCATTTATTTCGCAACATATATTTTCCAGTAACAACACAAAAAAATTCAAGCTGTGTAAGAAACTGGAATGGGAATCTGTACCAGTTTTTTTTTTTACACATGTGCCAATGAAGTTCAGAGCACTTTTGCACATCAATGTGTTTTCAGTTGTGGCAAGGATTTTTTTTCATTAAAAGAATTTTTTTTTGTGGAATTATTAGAATGGCAAACATAAATATAGTCAAAGATCTTGAGTAGGGATAGGCAGTTCTACTCCTGGAAGGGCAGTTGCCCACCTCCTCTCTCAATTACTTAATTAAACTACTTGTTTACATATCCGGTCAAATCGTCTGTTTTAGACTCTCTTCAGCTGCTTCTTGAAAAATGCTTGGGAACCCTGCAGGACTGGACTAGCACTCCCTAACCCTAACTTAGAATATCTTAGAACAAGCATACAAAGTTAAAAAGTTAAATAAAAACTGAAAATGCAGAATAAACACTCTTCATGACAGGTTATCATGCAGTCTTTAATACAAATAGCAAGCCATTTGGTGATTGATTTCAGGATGTCTTAAAGGTGTGTTACATTTGTAAAGGAGTCCCACATACATTACATTAAATTAATCAATTTTTTAAATTCAGTCTGAATTTGTAGTTCTGTAGTGGAGTTTCAAAATCTGTCCATCTGCTTCTTGACTGGCTTTCTTTAGTACTTGAGTTATTATTTTAAGAGTTATCAGTTTTATGTTTAGCTTAAGTGTGGACAGGAACAGCTGTCATTCTTAAGTAAAACACCTTGACCAAAACTCTGTTTTGCAAGCTTTCTATTAATTTCAAGATTGTGCTTGAGAGTAACAGATGAACCAAATCATAAAACTAAAGAAGACAAGAAAATACATACAGTAGTCTTTTTAAAAGTTTCTATTGTGGGTGAAACATCTTTAAAACCTTTCTGGTATTACTGTATATTCTTCATATTTTTAAAAGCATTAAAAAAATCAATCTTTTAGATTTTGTGTTAATATTTTCAAACTCAAGAGGAATACCGATAGGATTAAAATTGTTCTCTTAAACCTGTTTCTGTTAATCTTTTTACATAGAGTACGTATGTACAGAATTTTGAAAATCCAACCATTTTAGGTTTGAGAAATCAGATTAAAATAAAAAAACCTACAAGCTTTTCTGGGGAATTCAAAAACAAGACACCAGAGAGGAGGCAAGGTGAGGAGTAAGCTGAGAGAAGAGTTGTGCTTATCTGTTGGTTGTCAATCCATTTAATAGCTCAGAAGAGTTCATACCCAGGGGATGAATATAGCCATTAATATGTTTAGAAGCCCTGCAGGCAGATTTTATGTGGTGCAGTAAATGCTAAAAAACATTTAAGCCCCTGGATTTCTTTTTTTGTTTTGAAATACAAAAACATAAATTACTAATGGATGCAATATGAAGTTTTGTTCGTGTTATCTTGTTTTTTACTTTGGATCCCTATTCTCAATACAACAGAAATCATCGGCGTGCTTGAATCCAGAGATCCAGTTCGTTCTTAACGCAGGAAGAAAAAGCTGGACTGACGGACTGTGACTGTGTCAATGTGTTGGCCCTGCAGATTTCCTCAAGCCAAAAAAATGCCCACCAACCAAATAAACAAATAACCAACCATCTAAATGAGCAACCAAACAAGCCATGAAAGTAAACCCATTTTTGTGCACCATATATACAGTACAGTAGAACTACAAATGTTAAGTTTAAGTGGTGGTTTTGCTTGGATGGGTTCCTGCTGAGGGGGGCAGCTTAATTGCCATTTTATCTTATTAATAATCTTCCACATCATGCTGCTGGCACTCTTATTGGAACGCCAGTTCATGCATTAACAGACATAGATTAATGGGTCCCATTAAATAAAGGAAGATCCTGGCCATGAGAATTTCACTGACACAATCATTAAACTCTGTACTGAACAAAACTGGTAAGAAATATATCATTGCATTGTGTCATAATCTTAACCATTTCTCTAATGACATGAGAACATTATATTTTGCTCTAATACACAGATGTTTTATTGGGAAATTACGGTATTGGGCTTTTCTTCAGGCTAACACGTTAATTCAAAGTGACAGTACCCATGTACACACAAAGTGTATTTGTGCCCATGTAAGCATAGTATGTTGTTCAAGGACATAACATCTGTGACTCACCTTGTATTTGAACACACAACTATTTTACCAACAAGCCACTCTACAATGCGCATGAAAGCTAAGCCTCATTTTACTGAATCTGTCAAATTACCTAACAAAAACTTGCCATAAGAATGAAATTGTTTGTCTAAACTGCTTAAATATGACTCATGACAAGTTAAAAACAAATAGCAAAGCACAACCACAACTGAAAAAAAAAATCATTATAGATTATACACAGAAGCAAACATTCTACCAATATATGTGTATCCAGTATGTGGTTTTGTCTGTAAGACATTAAAAACAGTGTAGTGAACATTTGCTTTGAATATTTGGTGGTATAAGGTGCAAATCTGTAAAGTTATTTCTCCCTTACAATGTTTAATATGATTACTACTGATAGAGAAACAAAAGTAAAATGTATTTAAATTAATTAATTTAAATTAACATTCTTAAGAAAATAGTGCTTTTTTCCCCCAATAATAATAAAAACAGCCAGTTTAATGTAGAAGTAAATATTTATAGTGAGTATGGCCTTGGGTCATTTTTTATTGGAGATATTCATAGGTGGTGAATCTAAAATATCATTTATAAGAAATACATTTATCATCCATTTATCATCATTTATCAGAAAGTTTATTTTTTTTCAGGAAAGTTCTGCAGTTGAATCTTTTTACAATCAATACATTCTTTAAAAATGTCATAATAAGTTGTTAATCAGATACTTGCATAATTATGAATTCTGTTTCCGGGCTTTATCAGTTCTACACTTTCAACATCACAATAAAATACAAAACAAAAAACCCTTGTGTCTTTTGTCTAGATGGTGTCAATAAAGAAGTCATTTACTTTATTACTTTTCCTTGACTTTCCCAGGTGACATTCTTGTTGAGGGAACATGATTTCTTTCATTGCGAATTGTCTCAGCTCAGTTTGCTAGCTTTAAGTCTTTTGTAAAAAGAGACAGCAAGCAAGGATGTGTAACAGCTCTTTTGTCCTTAGTGTCAGTCTTAAAGATCAACATCACAATAAGAAAGCAATTTTAAAACCTGCATCAGTTTCTTAAAGTAAAATGGGTCTCTGGAATCAGTTGCAATTCTATCTGTGTCGTAAAAAGATTTTTAACTTCACTTCCTGCTGTTACAAACAGAAATGAAAAGTGAAGGTGCAATTTGATTTCATGCATGGCTCTTTATTTTCCTGCATGTGTTCTGAAAAAAAAAGATAATAACTGAAAGTGTATACTGTTCTACTGTAAAGGGGCAGATAATCTACTTTTTTGTTGCTTTTTATTTGATAATCAGTTCAAAGATTAGCAACAGCATATCAGAAATATTTATATTCATTTTTTCCTGTGGACAGCTGGGCGGGGGTGAAATGTTACATAACAGTGTAGAATGACAAAACAAAGCTGTAGTGAGTGGTGAATATCAGCCTCTAGTACTGTTCGATTTTTTTCTAATTCCAGCCAGAGAAGCCTTATAGCATTGTGATTAGAACATGTTTGAAGAACAAGAGTTCCACTCAGTCTGAGTAAAGGTTGGAAAGACCAAAACAATGTGTACAGTACCAGTTACATTTTTCCATTATAGCATTTTTACATTAACTTTCTATTTGAGAAAAAAAAACAGTTCTTTTTATGTTCTCTTCCATTTCCTTTTAAATATGTAATACCCAGATGGATATCAGCATATAAAGATGCAAAATATTGCTGGGAACTGAAGTCTTAAGGGTGGAAGAATTAAAATCATTTTATTTAAACAAACTGGAATATATTCTCAAGCAAATAACCATAACCATCATTATTATCCTCATCTTTATTTTATATTAAGTGTCTTTCCTGTGGACTTCACAAATGCAGGAAAAATAAAAATTAAAAGGAATGATCAAAACAAATGAACTTAACAAATCATTTGAACATTTGATCACTTAAATATTTCAGCATTGGATGATTGATCTGTATATATAATGGTAGTGTCTTGAAAAGCCCCTCTTACATAGTAATACTTCTCTGATGTTAACTGATGGTTGTAACAGGATATTTTCATGACATTGCAATAAATGAGTGACTTCAGAGAGGTTTAATAAAGAGCTATTTAGGCTGCTAAAAGAGAAGAATTGCAAGACTTAGTCTGCCCTGCTTGAAAAGATGCAGTTGAAGATCGGATTGAAATTTTACTCACATTTTCACTTGGTCTACAGAAACCAGCACCGAGTGTTAAAAATGTCAAAGTTGTGTGGGAATGCTAACCCTAACCCTAACTGGGGAGTCAACTGGGAGGTGCTGCAGTCTGACTGTGGGGTCCTCAGTTTATTAAAATTGAAAATATTCCTCAGTCCAAAAAATATGGGTCTAAAACATTCAAAACCACTCATACAAGCTGTTAAAAAGTTATCTTCATCAATAACAGATCTTCGTTCGGCAAATTTCCAGTCAGGTGAAAACAGCTTTTACAATCGCATTTAAAAAAGCATTCATTTCAGGCCATGGTAGGGTTAGGGTTACAAGAACCATTAAATATCTCCTGCAGTTATACTTGTATTTGCCATTTAAATGACAAAATTATGAGAGTTTACCAAATGGAAGAGGATTTTTTCCAACTTTTGATCTGACGCGGTTTTGGGAGACAGAGACTGAAATGCGCAACATATAATACTGGCCGCTAAAAGTCTAAAAAAAAAACGTTTGAGAAAGGATCAAAATATCACTCATCCTCAAGTTGACTTGGGCCACAGAATCCAGCACCGAGTGTTAAAAATGTCCAAGTCGTGTGGGAATGCTAACCCTAACCCTAGCTGGGGACTCAACTGGGCAGAGCTGCAGTCTGACTGTGGGGTCCTCAGATCATTCCCTTAAACATTCCCTTCTGTTACAATTATTGTACAATGATGTGAGGTGAGAAAAAACACAATCTCATTCTATACACAGTAGTGTATGAACTGGAATATGTAGAACTTACAAACAGGAGCAATCATACTCCTTTCACCATTGAAGGGAGTACTAATGGGGTACAATGTCTTCTCTTCATTCTGCAACAGCATGCCCACCACGCAGCATACCGGGTGGAGAAGCAAGACACTGGTTCACCAGTTGAGGGGGAACCTTTGGGGGAAGTCTTATTCTGCAAGCCCAAAGCGGAACATCCCTTCTCTTATGAACAGTGCCATTGGATCTTTAATCAAGACTTCAATTTTTATTCCCCCCCAAAAAAGCATGTCCTTTATCATAGTATCCACTGTCAACCTACTGGGACCTTCTGGGTGTTACTGTACTGTAAAAAACACTTACAGTACAGCAGTGAAATGCTTTTCCTTTAAGGCCTTCTATCCCAGTAGTCAGCCTAAGCTTCTGAGATCTGGCAGGATCAGGGGACAAGACGGGAATATGCCTCTGAATTTGAAGAAAGGACACATTTAATAAAATGAAAGTTTTAATTACACGTTAAGTTTGTACAGTAAGACACAATTTACGAATGGTTGCTAAAAGACAAAAACTTACTGCAAGTCTCACACAAGTGTATTGAAAGGGAAATTGCAGAAAACAGTCCCATCTGAAAGTCCACTTGAACTTAGAAAACACTTAAGATTACTGAGTATTCTGAAACTTAAATGCCAAGAAACAGAATCCCTCAGAATAATTTAATTTAGACAAATGATTTCCAGAGGTTTTCTGGCATTCCAAACCATATACATACTGTATACTGGCCATAGTCTAAAGTTTATAGCACATATCAATGCAATGTGAGAGCCATCAAGAGTGAGAACACAATCTCCAGAATTAGAATTAGACTCCTAAATGAGAACATTCAGCAAATCAGGGCTTGCCTGCAAACTTGAATGTAAAATTATTCTAACAAGGAATCTAGCTGTTGCTAGTATGATTCCTGTGTACATGACACACTGTCACAACCAATAAATTAAACAGTACACATATTTGGAACTTTTGATGGTAGGGGAAATGGATAAAGTGTACAACAGTGACATTCCAAGAGATTTAAAGGAATAAGTGAGCAACGTGGATATTAACCTTATGTAGAAACATAAGAACAATTTTACTCACTGGAAATAGAGGGGGAAATCAGAAATTTATATTTGTACTGTATATAACAAAACACAAATATAATGAAGCCCTTCATTAGTGTTTAATTCCAGTGTGATGAGTATGATGAGTTTGGTATCATTACAAAACACTGCCATCATGTGGTCTCTTCAAATTGATCTGCTGTGATGGGCAGGAAAGCACTGGGTTATGTACAGTATATTGTATAAAGCAATATTTTTTTTCTTCAGGATTAGATGTTCCTAAAGTGATATTTAATGTTGTAGACCTTTGAATTAGTTGCAATCATTAAAGTAAATGATGACTTAGGGGAAAAAAAATATATTATTAAATAACATTATGCATTGTTACTGTATATCGGCACCAGTCAAAGAAACACAGTCAATGTCTGTTACCTTTCCTGACACCTCGTGAAACACAAGGAACAGTTTTCTCAATGTCCTCTGTAGATGATGACAGGAAAGAAAGGTGGTCTCTATCTTAAAAGAACTCTGGTGTTTACATTCCTGCAGAGTTCAATATAATACTTTCAGCTATAGTAAAAATACTCATTCCCAGTGGGAACTGCAAACAAACACACATGAATTTATGCCTTGGGCTTAATTCTTTGCATTTATATGCTGTTACTTGATCTGCAAATGCCCATGTCTGGTCCTTAAATGTGAAAGCTGCAGATAAGAAGATGTCACATGGGTCTTGATCAGACTTCAGATGAAAGGCTTCCCAAGGTGTTACCTTGGTGACCGTATTGTTTCAGTTCCAGGGGGGGTCATTTTCCTACCTTATTCCCTCCCAGGAGTGGAGTCTGATTCCAGGAGCAGAGCAACCAAAAATATAATCCTGTGATATTGTTTCTGCTATATTTAGTATTGGCCATATCCAACTGATCCGGAAATGTCTTGCTCTGAAATGATGTAGCACGTGCAAGAGTATATCACTAACAGTCTGTAATTACAGCACTTTTCAGAATGGAATCCTGCTTGTTTGTTCTCTCTCCTTTCCATTCTGACACCCTGCATGAATTTAATTTTCATGCCTATGAAAATAACTATGAAAATAACTGTGTGGGTGAGACAGGATGGAAATGACCTTGAACACTGTCCTTTTTTTGGCTGTCTGCACTATTAAACTACAATGTTATTGAAGATAAGAATGGTTGCTGATCACAACTTTAATAGAATTGATTAGTGTGAAAACCAATCAGAAATGTCAGTTTTATTTGATTGAGCATCAGCTGAAATACCTCTTGTAAAGCATTTGTTTGTGTACAGAATTTGTCTTATAATTGAATCCGTGTATGTACAGATGTGTGTACAGGTATAATATGTACTATAAACTGTAGATCTGTCATGCAGTATGTGATTTTACAGTACATTCCCTACATTTAAGAGTACTTGATATCCTACAAAAACGTTGGGTTTGCTTTTGATATTAAATAGCATTATTGCTTAATTTGTTTAAAAATGTAGGTATCTATCTACATGTAATAATAATATAATCTATAGAATATAATGAATAGAAGCATAAAGTCATATGTTAATCCATTATTCATCTCCAGAAGGCATTGGGAAATGACCTGCCATCCTCACCTGACTGATTAGACTAATAAGCTCATTGGTTGGGTGATGATTTAAAACCAGGAAGCAGAGCCTTGCAGGGAACTGTAGACCTCTGCTGTGAGGAAGTAAGCAGAGCCTCTGTTATGCACTGCACCACAGCAAGAAAGTGAGCCCGCGGATTGCTGTGCATTTTTTGGAAAAGAGTTTGAGAAAGACTTTGGACTCTGCAGCTGGTAAGGACCTTAGTTGCCTGGCTATTTATAGAGTGGTGTGAGAGGTAGTGTAGGTGGAGCTCAAAAAGCATTAGGCTTTCGTTTTTGTTTTTTAAGCTTTACATTGTAAGTAAAGAACATGGTCCTTATGGAGCCACATACTGTACAGTACTTAAAGATCCCATCAGGCCAGGGTGTGCCACATCATATCCTAAAGAAGAATAACAGGAAACTAGAATTTTTGTTGATATATGCAGACAGTACAAATTATAACTGCAGCACCAAAGGGCCATATTTTATGTTTGTGAAAAGAACAGGGCTGAGAAATTGCCTGTTGATTATCCTAATGGATAACATCCTACACTTATTTGTGTAATTTATTTTCCTCCTTGAAATGAAAATAAATACAAGATAACACAAATACACAAGTTTGTATAGCCAGGTATCTCACTAGGATTTGATGATCAAGATTATTTACTTCTTTATAAATCGGTTCCTTAAAATTGAAACATTAGTGAAGTGAGAAAAACATCACAATATTGAAAAGACTGATTTAAGCTGAATGCAGCAAAGATACCAGCACCTCAGTTGATTTATAATGCCTTTGAAAGAGAAAGTGATTAGGCTTATCATCCAAATTTGTCATGGTAATATAATGATATACCTACTGCAGATAATTTTTTTTACTTTGTTGCTTAATTTTCAGGAAAATTAGACAACAGCCTACCAGATTTATTGACATATCACAACATTAAATGGAACAATTAATCACTTGCTTTAGTGTTGTGAACCTCTATGAACTTTGCCGAAGGAGAGTAGAATACTAGAAGACTCACCAGCAGGCTGTGCTCAAAGACCACTGTGCAATAAATTGGGAGCTGTTCCAAAGTCATTTGGAAAAAGCAGCTGTTTAGCTAAAATAATATGTCTGTTTGAATGTGTCTGAATACAAATTAGACCAGAAGAGAGGGGATTACTGAAGTACCAGATCTTCATATAATTATATACAACAAAATGAGAAAAAGTGATAATAGGAGATAGAAAATACTGCTAAATAAAGGAGAGTTAGACAGGGTAAAGAAATAAAGTAAAAAATGTAACCACATTTGATTTTTTTAGTGCTTCATCTAAAGGGAAAAAATAACCCTGAGTAAGTAAGGTCAGTTGGGTTTAAAAAAAGAATTGCAACACTTTATGTTGCTAAGAATTATATTTTATTATAAAATGAAAGATAAGAAACAAACATATGTGCAAAAGGGTGCCACACCCTTATGTAACAGCAACAGAAAGTTAAGAATCATGATTATTAAGCAATTTCTAGTCAAAGACCTGTGCCAAACCCTTTAAGAAGAATTCTTTAAGGAATTGACTCACTGACTGCAATGAGTTGAAAATTGTTTCATCTTTTTCCTGCAAACATGCTCCTATTTGTGGGCTATTCAATTTTCTAGATAGTTTGTAACAATTGCAACAATTTCCATACATAGCATGTGTGTAAAAAATGCTGTCATGTTATGATATATGACGTTGACCATGTGTTTTGAAATTGTCCATCGATGCATCAACTGTACCTAAGGTTCTAGGAATATGTAATGTGAAATGGATTTGAAAGTATCTAGACCCTTATGCATAACTCTTAGTCTGCATTACCAGTTTGGCTTAGCATGACAGTTCCTGCACACCACATTACTCTTCTCCTGTATGAAACAATGTGCCTAATGCATAAAGGTTCAGCAGAGGTGAACATCATCATCATTAAGGAAATGGACATTTGCAGAAAGCAGGATATTTTCATGTAGTATTTTACCCAGCTTTTGCAATGGGTTGTGCATAAAAATTAATTTAGATATTGGTGTTTGGTTTGAGTTGCATGTATTACATTAAATGTATTTATCACTTTTAATCTGAAGGGTATCCTTAGGAATTGTTTTAGCAGACTGATGGATCCATGATTATGACAACATCGATTATACTTTGAAGGAGAGTATCCTTTTCCCTTAAACTAAAATGTTGCACCAATCTATTACAGCAGCCATTTTTTATGGGAACCAACATGTATAAGCTTCCTTGTACCAAAAGTTGTGGTTGAGTTCCACAGTGTATCATGGGTCAAGTCCTACCACACTTGTGATCCCTAACACAAACGTGCATATACAGGATGTGTAGAAAGTCCTCAGTCAGCTTTCTCAGTGGTTGAGACATTCACTGTCAGGACTTGGGAGAATCCTTAATACTATTTTCTCTTCCTGTAAACATCTTTTTTTCAATCAAAGGCATTGGAAAGGAAACTAAAATCAACACTATGGCCATTTTTGTGCTTTTACAAATCATCACAACTTCTTCTCTTTTATGAGGATTTTAAACACTGCTCTGTGCTTAAGTACTATTCTTTGAAAACTCCATTTTAACTGGGAGACCAGTTCCTTTAATAACTCAAACAACAGTTATGCCAGAGTTCACCTCCTTCTGATTGAGAGCCCAGCAGGCAGAATCTGATATGCATCAAACAAACATTTTATTTTGTACCATTTAAATCTGGATACCTCTCAAATACCTTTCACAGTTCAGCTTCAACAAGTACAGAGTATCATGAGCATTGCAGATTGCATAGTTCAGAGGCATTCTTTCCAGTAGATGTTGAAATTGCAAATGAGGACTCCAGGTCTCAGTTTTCAGCTTTGGCTCAGCTGAAGCATTTGCATTTCTTGCTTGGTGTCTTTTGTATCACTTCATCTGGACAGTAATGGATAGTACAGACAGCGTGAAAAGTGATATAAAGTCACCATGGCCAGACACCAACTAATTCATTGAACACATACACAAATGGCTTACTATTGATTCTTCTCTGTAAGGGTTTCTCAGTAGTAT
The DNA here is from genome assembly GCF_059453375.1 of Lepisosteus platostomus. Taxonomy (NCBI): domain Eukaryota; kingdom Metazoa; phylum Chordata; class Actinopteri; order Semionotiformes; family Lepisosteidae; genus Lepisosteus; species Lepisosteus platostomus. The sequence continues at coordinate 35,923,143 of NC_142624.1, forward strand.
CCATTAAACTGAATTGAAATGATGCCCCTTCTTGGCAGACAACAAAATCTCTCAATAAATTTGGAAAATCTATTCGATATATTGAATACTAGGACTGTGTAGGACGATGTGATGTGATGCTAGCTCTTCTGTTGTGGAACTGAGGTGAAAAACCCACATAACCAGTGATGACATAGCAAATGTTAACTTATGGAATTGGGTGAGGTATAACAAGGTAGCAATAAGTTATAACAAGATACTGAGACAATGTTAACTCAATAGACAGCAACGGGATTCACGCATTCACTAAATTATTTATAGAGGTGTACTGGAGGTGGAAATGTGTGTCAATCAAATATAAAAACAAGTAAATAGGATCACATTTTCGAGCTATTTCATGAACAATCAATGTTTGACAAAGCTATTAAAGAACATGAATGTTCTTCAATGATTATTTCTCAACATTTAATACACATTATGTTTGTGTAAAAGCAGCAGAGGGCAAATGATATGCTTTAGTTTCAGGGCATCTGCTTTTCTGTTACAAACATGTACTTTTGGTGCCTTGCAGGCTATGAATCTTTTAATTAAAAATTCAAGTTAGGTTCTTCACCGAATTACAAAACAACAATATTGTGCCTACTGGATACCATTTTGCGGAGAATGACATGATGGACTGTATTTAATAGTGTTTGCTGACTGCATAGCAACAGGGTGTTGCTCTGTAGCAACTGTATGTTTCTCTTACAGTTAAGCAAATTGTAGTTTATAAGTCAATCTTTGACATTTGAAATTATTTTGTTATTTTTAATATATCATCATGGACTGTATTCAACAGCTAAAGGTTTCTACCTTCCTGACCTATAAAGAAGATCAGAATAATTCCTACTAGACAAATGTAAAGTAGAAAAAAAAGCTAATGTCAACAATATATCAAATAGTATTAATAGACTTAATTTTATGTAGCATATTTAAAAGCAATTATAAATACAATGTTTTCAAATACATTTAAAACACACATCACACTAAAAACTACCCTTACAATGCTGAATGAGCAAAAACAGAAAATTAAACAATGACAAAATAACCTTATGAAAAGTTACGTTTTTTAGGTTAGGTTTTAAGAGCACCCAATCCCTGATTCAGCATATCTTTGGGTGGTGTTCCAGAGCTGTTGGAGCATAGCAACAAAATGTCCTGTCACCCACTGAGTGTAGCCAAGCAATGGGAATCCCTAGTGTACCAGATTTGCCCGAATAAGGTCACTGGGAAGGGAGTACATGGACAACATACTGGGTGGATCCTGAGAAGCCATACTATGTAGAGCCATGACTACAAGTAGAATCATTTTAAAATAAATTTGAAACCTGTCTGGGAACCAGTGCAAGGACTCCAAATCGAAAGTGATCATTTGCATGTAACATAAACAGGATTCTTGTGAATTATGGACATTTTGTAACTTTAGAGTAGTTCTTAAGACTTTCGCAAGTAGGGTGTTTCAATCATCACTTCATGATAAAATACACATTCCTGGGGAATAACTACACCCAAGGATTAAGCATGTTGGAGGAGGTTTATGTCGGTATAGTGAGATTTGGTGTAACCTGCTTGGCTGAGCTCCAGCCCTTTGATCGTCTGATCATATGACGAGGAGCTGGTACTGTACCTCTGTGCAGAAGGAGGACGAGGGGCAGCAGCACAGGTGAAAATTAATTGGAGGAGGGAGGCATGAGACAAAAAGAGAGGGATTCTTGTATGATCTACAGTATACTGTACAGTATATACTGTATACTGTATATATTGCTTTTGTTGAATTACATTGGGAATAATTATGATTTAGAAAAACTGGAGTGAAAGGTTTTGGTGTTGTATTCCCTCCTGAACCACAGCGAAGAACTTCAATTGCACCAGTGCGCAGCCCAGCAATATTTCCAAGCAAATGTTTGCCTTGGCTTTGACTCTTCAAACAGCACTTCAAACATAAGTTTGGGTGGTAAATGTTTCTAGCGCTTTGGAGTGAGGGGTTGCTTTTTAAATCACACTGAGAAACGATATGTTAGATATTGCTTAGAAATTGTTTTCCATATAATAGTTCCAACCTCAGGCACAATACCAATAGTGTTTTTATTCTCTTTCTGAGATGCTACAATGGCACTGGGTTTCTTGCTTATACCTGTTGTAAAAGTAACTTCAATCAGGTATATGCATTTCATAGGAAGACACATCATCAAACAGTCGAACAAAAAATCCCCAAAATCAAGCATTTTTGTCCCTTGCCTTGCTTAGGCTGTTCCAGTTACTTACAATTTACACCTGTCCAGAATAGTTCAGGCTCTAGCAGTCACTAAATGAAGCAGTGTAATAACCTGACTGCTGATATGAAGTATGGATACCTGACAATATATGCAATTATTTTTAGAATTTTACATGCATTTGTATTTCAAACATAAACGTTAAATCAAAAGTGCATAACAGAGACTGCAAACCCTGTTTATGACTGCTAACATGCTGTATTTGTTACATGAGTATCTGTTAAATTATTTCAATAAAGAAATCATAAAATGATTAAAGAAATCCCCTCCAAAAATTTAAAACTGCTTTCTGCTTTTGTAAGTTAAAATTGCATTCTGCATAAGCAGGTAGTTATACAGCTGTGTCATGAAATTGATTAAATGATCTGTAATTCAATATAAGTTTAAATTATACCTACAGGAAGGGACACTGCTACTTTTCTAAACACTCGATCAACCCAGGCAAGGTGAGAGCAGTGACACACAAGATAAATAGGCCTTGTCTGAAAACACTGTGATTTATCCAGATGCTTTCCCACTTATTATAAGCACCTTTTGATTTGTTAGGCCAGGATTCACAACAAGTAAGAGCATATCCTGAAAAGCTTTATTTTTTTAGGTGCTCTGTACCAAATCCATATAATGGCCATCATGAACAAAATATTTATTTTTAATTAAATATCTTTGTTTTCGCATTAGTAAGACAGGTATATGAAACTCTTAAGAACAAGACTGATTTTATTTTTTCAATTTTGTTAATGATCAAAATACTTCTTCACAGCTGGGCGCATTAAAATAGTCTGACTATTCACCCTTGCTCTGAAAGACAAACGGGGCCTACGGAAATCCTGCTGTTTATAATACAGAACAGCGCAAAACCAAAGTCAATTGAAAAACAATTTAGAAACGTTTTTAGAAGGCAGTCATGTTCTGTTTGAGTGGTGTGTGTATCCTATCTCAGATAATGCATTAGTTAAGACAACAAACAAAATTTAACATCCCCACCTTACACAGGATTATACTAGGAGGATTCACCTGAACGTCAAGAAAGGGGCCTTGTGATTGAGCTGCTACCTTCCAGCCCATAAAATGGTTTTCTTCTCATAGAATATTACTTTCCTACCATCCTGACAGGCTGTCCTCCCTTGTGTATTTGTTTTTGACTTGCTTATGAGACGAGTCATCTGCCTCCCATAATTGAATCCCTGGCTACCAAATCCAAAGGCATATTTATTCTGAGTGATACACCATCTGGTTGCTAAATTATAACTTTATAAAAAAAAAATCCACAACTGTGATGCTTCTTTAGATTACCTTACACTACATTTAAATTGCATGACTGTAATCTAGCACTAACAATACAGTAGTACGGCAGGTATGCCCTCCCTCATAAGTTAATGTCTCTTCTGATTTGTGTAGTAAAAAACATTTCCCCTGGAACACACACTACAGCTAATAAACAGCAAGCAGAATATGCACATGGAAACGTAAAGCTCTTCAATATCCACCTTGAAGTACTAAAAGAATCAATTAAAATGCCTGCTTCTATGAAATAATGATAAAAAAATGCTTTGTATTACTTACATCATTGAACAAACCAGGGTATTTCACAGTTCTACTAAATAACAAAGTTAAGACAGAGCCACAAGGAATTTGTTGTGATAAAGATATATTATACACACTGGAAGGAAATTAAATAAAATCTTGAAAAGTACTGTGTGTTATTAAAAATATTTTAAGATTAAGGAAACAAAACCAGTTTATTTGCTTCTGTTAACCTGAATATGTAATTATGTAATATGAAATAAGCATTTCTGTTTCTGTACCATAAAAGTACAATATCAATGCACGTATTTATTTTCTTCAGAGATGAAGCAAAATAGAAACTCATTATTCACTGTAAAACAATGCTTGTTTAACCCCTGGTATAGATTGCACTCTTTTCATATGTTGGAAAATAGAATCTTTCATTTCAGTAAGTTGGTCAAATTTTGACAACAATGAAACAATCCAACGAATATACAGGGATATCATACTTAATACTTTGATCTTAACTCACCTGACTGAGAAAATGGCAGCTCTGGCCAAAGATCAGCTCTGATGACCCCCTTACTTATGAGGAATGAACTAAGGAGGCAGCTACAAGGGTATAGGTAGGGTGGAGGGAGGGGTGGGAGGGTGCATGAAATGTTGTGAACGGGAAGCAAGTATATAAAGTGAACTATTAGAATCTGACCTTCTCCTGAACGTCTGTTAAATGTCACGCTCGTTAACCCCTCCTCTTAAGGACGCTTCAGCCTTTCCTAGTTTAGTGTTTTTATCTCCTGCCCCCCGTGCTATAAAAGCCAGGCGTTCCTGCCAATCTGGGCACAGCTTTGGAAGATGGACGCCCGGAAGCCCACCTACCCGCGAGTCCAGGAGCGACTCGGCGGCATCAGCTTCAATGGCGTCCTGACCTTCTGAGTCCGGGACTGGGAGCGTCTGGTCCCGTGACCCCCCTTTTATCCCCCCGACCCTCCGTCAGATCCTGCTCCGGCTTTTAACTCTGTTCGTCTTTGTCAGGATGGATCACCAGGTCTTGAACATTGTATCATACTCGGATTTGCCTCGGACTCCTTTGGATTGTTTGCCTTGGACACACCCCCCTGAACACCAGCGTGCCTTGGACACGCCCCCTGTTTTCCTTTCAGCCCCTTCCCATGTCTTTTTCCTTGTGTTTTCCTCGCTCCTCCCCGGATTGTGCTGTCTGCATAGGGTCCTGAAAGAACGCTTCGTGACATTTAATAGCCCCATAGATCTTTAAATTCATTAATCCTTTCATTTTTAACAGCCTCTGACTTCCGTAGTCCTTGTCAAATGATTAAATGAATACATAGCAGTAAGCACTAGCAGATCCTTTCCAGGAAAATATAATTATCTTAGTTCACTTTTTATGAGCTAAAGTAGAGTTGGGATATTGATGATATCTTCCACATAAATTACAAACCACAGAAGAAACCAGTAGAAGAAGCAAATTATAATAAAAATGTTCCCTTAAAGATATCAAGATAGGTTTGGAACATTTCTAAACATTTCATTTTATTTTAAATTAACAGACACTTTTTTCACTGCAACAGGCTGTAATTTTATATTTCTTGGAAAAATAATGCATTTACTCAATCATTTTGATATGTTTACTAAATGTGTTTTTTTTTGCTCCTTGAATGCTCCCCTCTTTATCTTGTGCAATAAGGATACGTGAATATGCCTACTGTATGTGTCTTCAGTGTAGGTGATAAACAATATGGTCTTTATTGCACTACCCTGAAAAACTTGTCCCAAGGCTGTTAGGCACTTGTAATGTTTGGAAAAGTCTGCAACCTATTGTACTGCCCACTCAATATGGCAAACTCTTTTTTATCCTTTCCTAATGTAGAGTCTGTTCATATCAATAAGCAAAATGCAAAATGAATAAATGGGCTTGAGTTGGTTATAGATTCTTTGTTTTTATTTATACTGTATAAATTACACCATCATAACCATCAGTTGTATCAACATCTGCCTGTTGATATAGCTGATGGATTATTGCAACTTACTGTATGGTACTTGTCACAGTGCAACCTTTTTTTTTTAGACAGTTTTATTTACAGTCTTAAACCTTCTTCTAGCCTTTTCATGATCCTCGAGTGTTAATCCTGATTCTAAACTGAACAAATTGAGTGACTGAGCTGGTTCTTGCAACCATACAGTTGCAAAAGAAATGTGCATGCACCATCATGCAATGATTAATGCTTCAGTATGGTAGAATGTTCAACCGACATGTGGAAGATGCAACAATGCAGCCCAGATCATTTTATTTACAGTGCCTTGAAAAAGTATTCAGCCCCCATCCCTCACTTAAGAATCTCAGAGCCTGCAACTGTATTTATTTTAGAATGAGAATTTTCCATTTGCGAGTCACACATTTATTTTCTGATTCCCCCCCCCCCCCAAAAAAAAAGAATGATAACAGTCAATCATAAATTAATTAAAAATAAAAACAAAAATATAACATCATTTAATAAGTATTCATCCCCTTTAGTCAATACTTATTTGAGCCACTTCTAATAGCTATTACAGCCAATAGTGTTTTTGGATAAGTCTGTATTAACTTGGCACACCAAGATGGAGCAATGTTTGCCAATTCCTCCTTGCAAAATTGCTCAAGCTGGGCTAGGTTAGTTTGAGAGCAGCAATGTACAGCAAGTTTGAGGTCTTGCTACAGATTTCTGATGCGGTTAAGGTCAACAATCTGACTGAACCACTCAAGGACAAGACTTCCAGTCCCTGCCTCTGAAAAGCATCCCCATAACTTGATGCTACCACCACCATACTGCACAGTGGGGATGGTGTTATCTGGCTGGTGTGCAGTGTTTGATTTGTGACAGATATACAGTACTGTACCATTTAGGATTCAGGCCAAAAGGTTCTGCTTTAGTCTCATCAGACCACAAGATTTCTGACACATTTCTGTATCTTTTAGATGGTGTTTTGCAAACCCTTTACAAGCAAGGCTCGTTCAATGTCACAGTTGGTCTTGCAATAGTGTCTTTGATAAGAGACCTTCTTGACAGCAATCTTTTAGGGGAATGGCCTAATCTAGGCAGTGTGGCTGTAGTTTCATACTTCTTCCACTGCTGTACAATGGACTGTACTGAGCTCTGAGGGATGTTCAATGCCTTTTTTCTGGAAAGTCTGTACCATGCTGTAGGACTTCCCAGAGAGGAGTATTTATATTTACAAAAGAATTAACAACAGGTGATCCACTACTTTCTTACACAGGTGGAGTAAATCAACAAATTAAGGTAATGTATTGCACCTGTGCACATCAGAGCTTACAATAACAAGGGGCAAGAATACTTCTTAAATTTAATCATTTCTGTTTTTCATTTTTAGGTGTTGGAAAGGTTTTGGAACATTTAATTTGTTTTGACATGGTACTCAATACTTTGTGGATCAGTGTCAATAAGTCTTGCTGCAATTTGCTGCTGCTTTTCAAATTCAGAATCTGCAGAAAAAGTGTTGAGAGCTGAATACTTTTTCAAGGCACTGTATGTAAACATTCTATTTTTCACAGAGCTGCACAAAATAAATATGCCCTTTTGACTGATGAGTAATTATTTTTTATTAGAAAACAAATTTGCTTTGTAATGCATTACGGCTACCTTTGTAGATGTTCATTGAAGCAAGTAATTAAAATGAAAACAAAAAGAAATAAATGGTTCAGAACACATTTAAAGGATCTATAATTGAGTGAAAAGATGCAACAGTACAAGGCCTGGAGGAAATTAGCAGTTTCTGAACAATGATGAACTGCTATGATACATTATATTACTGTATGCAAGGTGGTGTGAAAACGTCAGAAGATCTCTGTGTCAGGGCAGTACTGCCTTGCTCTAAATTAGTTGCAGCTGGGCTGGGGTGTGGAGCTCCTGGGAGGCTGATTGACTTACCAGCAGGCAGATCTGGCAGGAGAATGTGGAAGCGTTGTTTTCTCAGTGCTCGGTCAATCAGCTACTTAGCCTGACCAGGTCTCAGTTCCAGTCATGTATCTAGCTGCTTGATAAGAAGATCTTCTTTTGCTTGAGCAAAAGAAGGCAGTTAGTGCTGGAAGAGAGCTGGACTTACAGATGAAAGAATCAGTTGAGTGAGGGACTGATTTGATTTGTGTTTGTGCTTTTCCTTTTGGTAGTGTATTAAGAAAGGCCGTTTCTATTTTGATACTCTGTACTTGAGTCCTTAACAGCCTTATCTTGATGGGTGATTAATTCACTAGGGCAACAATCAATGAAAAGTAACATGTAAAATAATTGAAATTTTGAAAGAATTTCTTATTTTTCACAATGATTAATTATCCTGGTGCAAAGTAGCATTTCAGGATTTCGGTTAGAAGAAAGTAACGAGTTAGAATCTGGTTAGAATCTGTCATGGCCGGGATCCCTCCTCTTAAGGGTGCTTTGGCCCTTTCGTATTTTAGTTGATTATGTGCACCTCCCACCTGTTTTGTGTCTAATTATTCAAGCCTGGCGCTTTCGCTATTCCTGGCTCAGCATTGGAGGATGGACGCCCGGAAGCCCGCCTACCAGCGGGTCCAGGAGAGACCCGACGGCACAGGCTTCCTCACGGCACCCTGACTGGCTGAGTCCGGAGCTCGGAGCGCCTGGCCTCGTTACTTTCTCTTAACTTCTTGGTCCTGTTCCGGATCCCATTCCGGCTTTTACCCCTGTCTTGTCTTGGATGGATCACCCGGTTTTTGGACTTTGGACTGTGCCCCGGATTTCCCGTTTTGAACTACGCTTCACGGGAGCCTGAACCGGCTCCCATGACAGATCCTATTGATTGCAAAAGAGCCTGACTGTAGGGACAAGGCTGACCGAACTCCCCTCACTTTCATGAGGAATGAGCCAGGGAGCTGCTGCAAGGGTGTAGATGGGCAAATCCAGTCATATGTTTGCACAGGAGATTGAAAGTAAAAGAGATTTGGTGGGAAGTCATCAGCATTAACCTTCCTCCCACACTAATGGAAAATATGTATCTCATAAATATGTATACTAAGAATAGATATTTTAATTGACTCATCAGAAAAAAGTATTCCCATAAATGAACAGTATGGTTATTAGAAGTGCTTAAGAGTACACAAGTATGAACACATTCTTTATCAGATTTTCTACTCCTGTGCAAAGCAGCAGTTTTGTAACTTGATAGTAAATAAGTTTAAATTGTGTTGTTATGTTTTCTTATTTTAATAAAAATTCATGATTCCTTTGCGATTATTGTCACCTGTTTAAGATGTGGCTTATCAGCAAAGACCTGTTGGACAACTGAAATAAAAACAGTTGCAGGCTGTATTCTGAGTGTTGCTGAACACCTGGCCTTTTACTTTCCTTAAAGCAGAAAGAGCCGGACATACAGTACAGTACCACCAGGTTCTTGACAGTTCTCCAGACTCCTTCCACTGCATAACTAAAACTAAATACTTTCCAGTGATGTTGCGGACTATGCAGAATGTGAAATAATGAAGTTGCTCATTAAAAATAATGGCTTGCCTGTGCAATGAGCCCTGATCCACAGCCTGTCTCTTCACATTATTTCCTTTAGCTTTGTTTCCACTTGAAAGATAATTAGAATCAATTGAGGAAGCCCAGTTGGGATATGAAATGTAAGCACAGAATAAAACATAATGAAGCAAACAAGATCCAATGACTAAGGAGGGTCTTTCTGAAACGATCAAGATTAAGACAGGACATGGATATGGTAGCTAATGTGACCGAAATCTGATCACGGTTACATATCAGTGATGTCATCTATATCCTGTTCTTCCTTGTATGTAATGGGCTTGCATCCAGTAGTTCTCCTTCCTAAAGAGATGCATTATGAAGTTTTTAAAAAAGTTAGAAGACTATGCCGCGTTTTTCTAAATATAATTGTAAATGTTAAATGTTAGAATAATTATGAATTTATGTGTGAAAAACATCTTAAGTACCACTTCCATACCTAAAGCAAATTCTGCCACAGGGATGGTATATCTGGAAGATAAAGTCTTCATTACTTCTTTTTGCAAGACAGCAGTTGCGTTATTCATTTATTGTAGAGGAACAACCAGGCAGTACCATTACCACAATAATTGTATGTTGATGACTAAAGTGTAGACTGAAAGATGGAGCCTTTAGCAGTGCTGACAGTTATACAAAGTAAAGATACCCATATACGTTTTCTCAATGCACACCTGAGGCGCACTGAATTGCTGCTTGGAGGGTGCTGTCCATATAGCACCACATAGCTTGCGCTCACAGTGTACACAGGCTTTAGTTTTCTCTTTCTAACTTTTGATGTACATCATTCAATAAAGCCATTTAATAAAAACATAATCTATTGTACATACTGTGAACAATACATCTGACATAAAAAACCCGTTTAGAAAGTGAAGGGAGGCAGATCCTTCAATCCATATGAAGTTTTTTTAATGCAGTTTTTACCCATGAGGGGGAGGGGGACAACCTCTAAGGCTGCTACCGATGGATAGTTACTGTGTGTTACTGTATCTAAGAGAATTGTATGGGAAAAGGAGCAGTACGGTATGTGTTGTATATAATTCTGTTGAATTCAGGTTTTGATTCTTTTCATTAACTATTATTTTTCAAAAATTCACTGCCAGGTACTGAAAGATTTCCACTCATTTAATGGAAAATATGAAGTGTTTGGGGGAAGAAAGAATGTCTATTTCATTTCAATACATTGAATAGTGTGGTCTTAAATACAATATATTATTCTTCCCTAAGTCACAACAGAAAAAGCAATGAAAAGAAAAAAAAAACATTCAGGCAACAAAGTTTTCACTGGTGCAATTTAAACCTTGACTGGTGTTGAAGATGGTAATATTTACAATGCTCTTCAAAGAGAAGACCTTGAGCTATTTAGCCAACAGCTTGTGAGCAGTACTGGTATTGAATATTCTTCATGAACTTTGGCTCATTGCATGTGTTTCTATTCTTAAGGAGGTACAGTAGCTAAATAATCTTGCTTAAGTGTTTGGACTCCAAAGCCTTAGACAGAATAAACAAAAAAAAATATTCTTGTTTGTTTCAGTCGTCTTTTAAAATTGGACCTAGGTTTTAATGCATGTAATATTCCAATATAATTCATGCATTTTTCCATTTCAGGCTTGTTATGCAATTTGTGTTTGTTCTTTCCATCAGCTGCAGCTTTTCAAACCCTTTGAAAGCCAAACAAACAGGCAGGAAGGCTGTGTTATGGCAATAAATGAACTGATGAAACCATCACTGATGTACACCGTGAAACTGAGGAAAAAGCAAAGTGAAAACAAAGTGAAGTACAGACAAGAACTGCAGATATTAATATAACATAAATAAACATTTTGCATGCTCCTTCACCATAATATTATATATGTTATTTGTATCTTTGTGAGCAACTTGTATGAATACTTTATGGGGAGATTACAGTAAAGCACAATCATTTTAACCATCAAATTTAAAAATTGTACACACCATTTTAAAAATTGTACACACCATCTGTTGTAACTTTGACTGCATTACTAAGAATGTGGGTATACTCATAGTACAGTAAAAACCATACTGCAGGTTTAATGGACTAAAGGGGGCAAGGGGTGCCTGTCATTACCTAATCAGCCCCAAAGCACAATATTATCCATCCATCAAGTTTCTAACCATTTCTTCCAATTTGGGGTGGTGGAGGAGCTGGAGTCTCTCCTGACAAGCAACAGGCACAAGGCAGGATACACCCTGGACAGGACACCAGTCCATCACAGGGAACACACAGACACACACACACAGACAAAGATACACACACACCTAGCCACTTTTCTCCGAATCCACTTAACAAAATTCTCCTTTATCTAATATTGTTCATTAGATCTGAATTTACATTAAATTGAAGAGTTAACTGTACATTTTGCATTTTGATAGTGGCCAAAGATTATCATTATTAGATGTGTTTTAGTTATCATTTTTTTCATTTTTTTTTAAATATGCATATTGCATCCCAGTGAAAATTAGATTAATTTAGGGGTTCCTGACAAAAAAAAATATTTTTCTTATTGGTATTATTTTGTTATTAAGGTTAATGGGCAGCATAATATCACTTTAGATACATTTAATTAAATTCACTTTATTTATCCTGAACTCTTGTGCATGTAAAGTTAATTATTTATGATTATTTTCCTATGTGAATAAAAGGTTTGAATTCCTATTTAAAAACAAACTGTTGTTGTCTCAAAGGGTATAAGTTTGGGAAGCATTCAATGTATTAGGACATTATTTAAGAAGTGCTTTGAACTTTAAAATACCTAAAATATTTTCTGTTTCTCTCTTGAGCTTTGCGAGTTCAACATTGCTTATAAAAATAAACCCGTAACCAATTTCCTATGGGTATTTTAATATTTATTGCAACACAATTAAATAGAACATTCAAATTTTTCAGTACTTTTATAGCTGTTAACTGTGCATTTCAGGATTTACCACAGAAACATTTCATTTTCTCAGTCTGAGCATGCACAAAGGAGTGTAATTATGTTTCTCAGTGGATCCAATCATGGATTCTTAGAAGACTGATATGGTATCCCCATCCAGATGTTCCAATAATTCCACAGAAGTCTTCTTTACTTGATCTTTATTCCAACATACTGTAGTAGGGCTTGGCATTGTAACACCATTGTAGCATTGTTCCACCTGCAGAAAACTAAAGCAAATATGAAGAACATTCTGACTCCACACAGATGGCATGCTGGTCCAAAATTAAACCCAGGTCTTAAATAAGCTCAACAGCACCTCTAGTCCTCCGAAAGTATTGGGACAAAATATCAAAATGTATTTTTTCTTTCGTGAGCTGTATTTGTGATCATGAGATTAATATGAATGATAAGTACTCTAAAATATATGTTTTATTTTTGGGTACATTTATGTGTACACTTGATAATATTAGAACAAACATTTTGTGTTCAATCCAGTAATTTCAAGTGAAAACAGTATATTAATTGGGACACATTCACTTTGAGTAAATATCAGAGTGTGAAAGTCTGTGTTAACTGTATGAAGTCTGTATTAAGCTCAACAAACACTATGGTACAGTAGGTACTGCATTTTGAAAGCTCATGGTGTTGTTAGGTAGTTGTTCAGTTAGATCTAGTTGTTTTAAATAATAACCACAATGTCAATAGTTAAACAGTTAGGATTTATAATAGAAATTAACTGTCATTGTGTGATGATAAGTAAAACCAATAACAAACCATGTATATACATGCGTTTTTTTAATTTAAGGAGTATATGACAGATTCTCTCACAGTAGACTCTTCTACTATTATTGCATTAAATTCTCCTGACCTTCATTAACAGCTCATCCAGTGCTTTGTCCATGTCCAAAAACTGTATAAAGACAGCATACTGTATTCTTCAAGTTATTTGAATAAAAGTGAGAATGTACTTGTAGTGAAATATTTTTTTCAATAATAATAATAATAATAATAATAATAATAATAATAATAATAATAATAATAATAAGTTTTAATGAAATTAAAGGCTGTTTTATTTATTTTTGTTCTGTTAGACTCAGATGGCCATCTTTTTTAGGCCATGGTCCTTTGGGGTGGCTCAGGATCTGCGTCTGTGACTGGAAGGTTCAAATCCTGCAGCCAGCAGAGGAATCCTACTCCGTTGGGCCCCTGAGCAAGGCCCTTAACCCCAACTGCTCCAGGGGCGCCGTACAATGGCTGACCCTGTGCTCTGACTCCAGGCTTCTCTCCCTGTCTGTGTGTCTGTGTCTCCATGGAGAAAAGCTGGGGTATGCGAAAAGATGAATTCCTAATGCAAAAAATTGTATAGGGCTAATAAAGAAACATTAAAGTAAGATTTGTGCTGCTGATCCTCTGCCATTTTTTAGTGCTTTGTAGTTTGGTGCTGCTCGCACAGAAGGAGGGAAGAGCAGCTGCTTAGTTGGGCTCTGGGGTTTTTGTGAAGAGTGCAGTGATAGAGAATGATGTCCTAGACCAGGTGTTAGTGCTGAGGAAAGGACTTTTCTATCCACTTTAATGCATAGTGGAAGAGCTCGGAGACAGATGGCTTTTGCTGTGGCAAGAATGTGACGAAACTCAGGGAGGATGAGTCTCACTGTTGCTCAGGGTGTCCTCCCAGCTTCACCTTCACATCCTTCATGAGGGAAGATCCTCATCTGTGCCAATCTGTGTGAAAAGATGAATTCCTAATGCAAGAAATTGTACAGGGCTAATAAAGAAACATTATTATAATTAAACCTCCACCTATTTAATTTAACAAAAAGCCCCACCTATTCAATTAAACACTGACCATTGATATTAAACAAGACAATACATGAGTGACACCCAAGATGATTTTGAGTGGCAATCTCAATGAAAGTCGATTTAAAGCAAAGAAACTCATGGTAGAAAAATGATGACTAGGCTTAACTGTTCTGTCAATCTCTGAATGAAAAAGATTGCACAATGGAAGCCCTTTAATGTAGAAAGAAAAACAATTCAATTGGTTTATTTACTACATAACTTGAAGCAGGGCCAACCTGTTTTTTTCTTCACAATCAATAAAAGTAATAATGATGAGCTGAATGCACACTCATTTGACTCCAGAAAATTCTTATTAAAACTTGTCAAGAATTTGGCAAACACTAGCCTTCATGAGAAGCTCGGGAAGGAGACAATACAATTCAAGCTGAACAGGATCGTTGGAACAGAACTCATCCTGGTACCTAAGTGTGAAGCCCCTGTCCATCACAGAGTCTTTCCCCAGCAGTACTGGTCCCCATTTGTACAGCTGGGTGGACTGGTGCAGTCGGGAGAGAGTCCCTCGCTGGAGGTAAAACAGCAGAGCCTGCAGCAGGAACTTGAACACAGCTGTCACGCACGATTCCAAAGACTTATCCACCCTGCTATTCTGCCCTCACCACCACCTCTGAAACCAGCACAAAACGAAATGGCAAAAATAAAAATTCTGAGTTAATAAAATGAAGTACAAAATCGCCGGGCAAGAAAACTGGTATTCAAGGCCGGGGTGTTACTCGGCAGAGTCAGGAACAATGAAGGATCAAACACAGAGGCAGTTGGAAAGCTAGACGGTGTTTTGCAGGAGTGGCTGGTATTGGCGGTTCATGGAGAAGTGCAGTGCAATTTTAATATGAGCAGCCATGTTTCCCAGTGCAGTGAATCAGGGTGTCTTGTTATTTTATGTTAACACCTTTCTTGATGTATGTACCATCTGTGCATCTCTGAATTGCTCTCTGCTGATGGATTTATTTAAGATCTTTTGTTAAACAAAATACTGCAAGGAGCAAGAACCACACAATTAAAGAAGCATGTTCCATTAATCCCCTCACCCTTCTCTTCCAGGCCTACATAATCCTTTGTGTGACACTAGTACTTTATTCATGTCATTTTGCAAAGTTCCTTCATTTGCCATGGTAACTAATCTCCTTTATGAATTAATTAAAATAATATGCAGGAACCATGGGAAGACAGATGCTCTTTTCATTTTCACTAATAAGTTTTTTTTTTTTACAATTTTTCACATGTAATTGGCAGTTTGTATTCCCTAATGGGATCTATATTTAACTCCAGTCTTACTTTGTGAAAAGATTCCCATTAGAAAACACTTTTCTTTTTCAAAAAAGTAAAAATCATGCTTAAGTGAATGAAGACAAAGCTGCATTCAGGCATGTATTTGTAGTGACAAATGTGACAATGTGTAGTTTATTGTGTAGTCATTTAGGCTATAATAGGGGCAGAGACTCATATACCTGTAAATGTCTGCCTTGTCAACTTTCGATGGTGCTTTCTGTACCTACTATACTGGTTATAAGTAACTTTCTTGGGAGGAAAAAAACGTTTTGACACATTACTTCCTTGGACCTGATTCTGCTACTAATCAAGATGCACAGAAGAACATGTTCCAAAGAAGAGGGGCCATCTAGTCCATTTTTCCCATTAAATTGAGAAGTTAGTAGATAATTGATCCTAGGATCTCATCACGTGTTGTTGACTCCTGTTTCTGCACTTCAATGTGTCCTGTGGTTCATGTTTCACTGTTTATTCTGAAGTCCAGTGGTTTGACCGGGTGATTTTAAAATCAGGATCCCTCAAAGTCTTCTCTGTTCAATACTAAAAAGAAAGAGTTCTTTTTAGTGGGATGTTTTTTATTTGGGAATTCTGTAGATCTGGACTGATGTCAAAGTGGCAGTATCTTTGTAAATGAGGTTTTAGTGCCTAGTTGTGCATTATACAGTTCTAACATACTGTACCATCCATTACATTTAGTTCTATGCTTTAACTGTTACACTGTTTACCTTTTTTCACCTCATTGTCTAGAATATACTATGTGTCACAATAAACCTAAGTATTTGTCATACAGTAAGTGATTTTTATCTAAATTATTTTGCTATTCACCTGCTGCTTCTATAGTGTTTGCTAGTCCTCCTCTCTTGGTATCATTTGCAAACTTGCCAAGTTTACTAACTCGACCAGACTCTACATCATAGTTCTAAATTAAGAAGAGCTGTCATTCTAGTACTCATCCATGTGGTACACCACTAATTATATCACACCAGTTTGAACATGCACATTACTATTAATTAATAAAATGCTGATCCAGCAGTGATTTTTAAAACAAGCTGTAATTTGAGTATTCTGCTCTGCTGTAAATACTGCATATAAATCCCTTGACTGAACTGTCCTGGACTCATTTTAATAATATAACATTTGTAGCAGTAATATATCAGTGTTTGTTCTAAATAGGGAAAACACGGAGGACAGAAAGTGTGGTGAACATTTACAAAGAATTGCAGATATCCAACATGATTATGCAAAGAATCTTATTCCTCAGATGAATGGAAAAATATGTTTGATACATAAAGTAGAATGTGATTTAAGATTGTCATTTAATAAAGCTTGTAAAAAGGTGCAGAGACTTGCATAGGTTTTTTTTTCTGAATGTAATTTTTAGTCTGAAAGAGAAGTATCACAGTATGCCCCATTACAAAATGTCTTTGATATACCCATGAAACACCAGACTTCTTGAACTCTGTGATCTCTGAAAGGAGGTAATAGCATTAGGAACCAGAGCCTTATGCTCTCTTTAAGAACACCTCTTTGAAATCCTATGAAAATCATTTCAAATGTAACTCGCATTTCTGCCAGGTTCTGACAGCATATCATCTCACAACAATATCCACTGCAGAAGCCTCAATGTTGCATTATCAAGCCAGTGCAGCATTTCCTGTTCCTTTTCTGAAATGCCCCAATGAATTTGTTTGATGTCATTGAAAAATTGTGCTTGTTTCCCAGATACAATGTAGAAATAAAACATGTTTTACAAAACATTTTTACAAAGTACCTGCAAAGGATGAAAGTTTAGAAAAAAAAATATCCAAACTCCTTTATAGCCACAACCTATCAAAGCATGCTGTGCACCTGATTATCACTGTAGAATAATACTTTTTTAAAATGTATTTAATAGGTTCATTAAAGGAACATTGATGAAATGCAGAATGAACTGTAAGGTTTGCTTAGTTATATCAATAAATTGCTACGGGAGAGACCTACAGTATAGCTGGTAATTTTCTTTGTTGTTTTGCAACAAGTGGAATTTGTTAAAGCAAAACAGAAGTTACTGAATGGCTTTGTTCTTTGCTTTATTACCTGTCAGTTATCACAACTGGATGTCTTTCTATGGTTTAGCAGCCTGAGGATTAACATTTGACTCTATAAAGTGCGGAATAACAGAATGTGTACTGTGTATCCACTTAAGTTTGCTGAAGCAACACCACACTGCTTTGTTTTACAGTATTTCTACTGAAACATTTGAAGTCAATAAAAAAGATCTGGTCTCCAAAATTTAAATATAAAGCTACTATGGGAAAGAGAGGACGTTTTCCTCTGGGACAGTATATTAAAGATGTACATATGAAGTAGTTGAAATGACCAATATCTTTTTAAATCACATTAAGTTATTGATTTTGAATTTTGTATCCATTTCATACAGCAGCAATAAAATACTCACAACCAATCTCATTGCTGGTGATAGATCAGTCTCTGAGCAATTTTAATGCCCACAAATAGAATAAAAATACATTCTGAGCACTGATATGGATAAAAGCGCACAAAAATAATAACATACAAACAAATAAAATACAGAAGCAGGTGAAAAATAAGTAAAAATTCTGTTTATGAAACATTCTGGGCCCTTTTAAATCTTCTGTTCTAGTTGAAGTGATTCAACCTCTGTATTTGACAGAATGGCATAGGTTACTCCTCTGCAGAGCAAAGTCAGAATTTAAAACTTTAAAATGTAAAAAATACATCATATAAAGTTTTTCATACTTCAGGACCAAGGACCAGTAGCATACAGGATTTGTGTTTGAATAGAAACCAGAAATAAAAGTCTGGTTGCACGTCCTTGTAAAGGAACTTTTTCTGTAGCATTCTAACAAATAAAATAACAAAATACTTGTTGTAACTGTTCTCTCTTTTCTTCTAAAAATAATATTTTAATCCTTCAATAACAGATCAGGTTCAGGTAAAAGATTAAAAGAAAAACAGACTGGCCGTTCCATTTCAATATTCTGACACAAGAATAAAACAATCGAAATGTTCACTATGTATTAATCTACAGGTACATTCCACTTTCTTGATCAAATCTGAATGATTGTGATAGCAGTAGCCCGCTCAATGTTCCCATAGTTCAAGTCAAGCCAATGTGAAACTTCACTAGCGGCGAAGCGAGCTAGTGATATTTACTGTACACTTAGTATTTGCATTTGGCGATATCTACAAAGGAGTGCTCCTGGCTGGGATATTCAAAAGGCAGATTTAATACAAATAGACGTTTGATGGCTATATGTCATTCGGGTTTTAAAAGTTGAACTGCTGTACTTAAACATTTCTGTGAGACTAATTGATTAGATCTTTTAGCTGCTGTTTTGATGTCTCGAGTGAAAACTAAGGAGCTGAGCACTACATCTTTGGGAAATTGCCACATCAATCAATATGCCTACTCATTGTCTGTTTTTATATGCAGTATATGTGGTAGCTGATGATATATAGCCAATGCTTTATCTCAAAGCACCATATTTTCATATTTCCATCATTTAAAAAAAAAAGGCCTATGATGTTTTATTTTTTATGATTTTATACAGATTTACCCTTTAGTGGAATGGCTCTTGCAGCCTAAGTTAGTAAAATAGTTGTAGATCAGTGCAGTTCACTTGTGTCAGACTCCAGTTGTGGAGAGCTGTGGGCTGGCCCTAAATTGCATAATTGATCTAATCATTCTCCCCTGTCTCAGAAAGTTGTTAATTTTAAAAGTACAGTTGATTAAAGCTGTGCTGGCCTATAAAATAAAGTGAGAAAGACTAGATAAAAAAAAGCCCAGTTAATGAAATAATTAGAACAATCCAATAAATCCAAGTGAACGCAGAGCTGGAAGATGCAACTAACCTTTAGGGAAAACTCTCTGGGTTGCAGGAATCTGAAACAAGTTGCCTTGCTATATCATTGAAATCAACACCCAGGCTTCTTTCAAGAAAAGGCTGGATAAGATCCTCTAATCAATTAGCTACTAATTACCAAACAGGCTAGTTGGTCCAAATGACATCCCATAAGTTAACGTTAAGTTAATGTTTGTAAACCAAATGATATCTCTGGTTACTACGAATACTGATAATTCATCTGAAGGTGCTACTACTGCAAATATTTAAGAAAGGTGTTTATATTTGTTTATTCAACTACAGTATAGTGCACCAATGACTTTTTCGTATTCAATTTGAAATTGCTGATTAGTGCTCACACCAACTTTAACCGCTGCTAGAACTACTACCTTCTAAGTCAGCCCAGGAAGGGGGGAAGATAACACATTTGTATTCTTTGAAATGTGCATTGTCAAGCTCTGCTACTGTACTTTCCTTTTGTACTGTGTCCTCATAGGGCAAACAGCAGATGCATTTCGGAGTGACACAACTCTTACTGATCTCTCAACAAATTCCAGGTGTATGGGCAGCTAAAGAGGTCACTGGCATGTTGCATGCCAAGAACAGAAGTACAAAAGGGAGGCTGAAATAAAGCCAGGAGGCCCATTTTACTTGTGTAACTACTCATAGCTTATTGATCTGAGGATATCCTTCTGGCCTTAGTTGGAAGGCCAAGGTACTGGGGAGGCATTGTGACTGGACCCCAGAGCCAATCTCTGCCTGGAATTTTCTCCCCTTAACCATTTTGTTATATCTCTGCAGCAGAACATAGCAGAAGCCTGGTCTTAAATTGAAGCTATCCCCCTTGGCATGAAGTGTTAATGGTCCAATTTCTTTTATCTCTTAATGTGTCCACTCAGCTGACAAAAATATAAAGAAAAAAAACCCCAAAACATCAAGCGAAATTTGTTTGTGAAATATATTTTTTCATGTTTTGGGCCTGGCAAATAGATGTAAATGTAGGCCTTGCCCTAGGTGTCTACTAGCTTGGATCAAAATTTGGGACAAAATGATCAATTTGAAATTATTTTACTGAATTCTTTAGTGAAGACCTGGAATGAAATTCTGCCCCCCCTCCACAAAATTATTAAGATTATTGAAAGTCAATACAAATGTGTAAAAGCTATTGCAATTGCTAAATAAAAGCCTTCAGGCTCTGCTAAAAAACCCTTTTCTGCTGTTAGGCATTGTGTCCTCCAGGTGTGAAAAAATGACCACTAATAAGAATCTGCTGTGTCAATAAATAACAGCTGGATTGCAACTAGAAATCAGCCAGAGGCTCCCAGAGGAAGTCCCGTCTCTTAAGGGCCCTGAATGGCTGAATATACAATTAATGACAACATTTTCCACCACTCAGATCAGTTTTTCTTAGTTCCAATAGCCAATAACTCTCAGTTTCCTCCAGGTCTGGAGATGAGTAAGGTTAGCGTTCTGTGGATATATTTCTGGTCTTATGGATGCCTCGAACAAGGTAAAAAAACCTTGGGTTATATATTTTTTTCCTAGCTTTTGTTATTTTTGTAACTGATTAATCACCAACGCACTTTGGAAGTTTGGGGAAGTGCATCATCAGATAAAAAGTGTCATTGTGATCTATTGCTTTGATGTATTTTGGTTCTGAAAACTGTTTTGTGAAGCTCTGGTTGTCTGTTTTCGATATCTACATATACAATCTTTTGTGTGAAGCTTTTTGGGTTTTGTTGGTGAAATACTATGAAATGTGATGGTTGTTTTAAGTAAATATTGACTTATTGACTAAAACTCTTGGTGCCACGGGCGGTTCTGGGGGCCAGGTAGGGGCTAGATACCCAGCTGACTGTAACCCACCCTGCCCTGGTGAGCTGAACTGACACTGTCATTCACATGCTTCTTGGCAGATGCACAGTCTAAATTTTGACCTGCCTTTAGGGCCTCCCCAGTTGCTTGATCAGCCTGAGTGCAGGCAGACATGCTGAGTACAGGCTGGGCTCTGTGATCCCGGGTTCGAGCTGGGTCACGCGACTAGCTCACTGTGAGTCCTGGCAGGTCAGAGGTGTTGTCTGAGCACTTCCTCTTATGCTAGGGTGGGATTAGTTGGCCTGGCCTCCCTCAGCTTTTGAAGACACAGCAACCCCTGTGGCCTCCCAGGCGCCTGCAGGCTTATGGTGCTGTCAGTGAGGGACTTGCCTCTCCTGCAGTTGGAGCTGAGCCTCCTGCACAGACCCATGGCGTCTGTGATCTGTTTAAAGAGAAGTGGCACGATGGAGTGCGGGTCGGAGCCACACTTCCTCATTCTGAGGTCCCTGTGTTCATAGCCCTGAGTGGAGATGTGAAAGACACGTGGACGGTTGAGAAGAAAAGGTACAGCCCATAACAGGACCACAGTGTCTCACTGGGCCCCAGCTCAGCCTGGATTCTGCAGCTTTAAGCAGACTAGAGAACACATCCCACCTTAACTAGTACTGCCCTTGTACAACTGGGAGAACTGGAGAGACTGGGGTGAACTATCTCACTCAAGTGAGCCCAGTGTCTACTTCGGTCACGAGTCCATATGCTAGCTCACTAAAACTATGCCACCCTGGTTGGTTACAAGACATCTTTATTTTCATCGCCTTTTCAACCTTTTATGGAAGTATCCTTAAATTCGAATGAAAAAAGTAAAAAAAAAAGTAAAAAGTAAATTCATATGCTGTTTTTGCTTCAGTTCGCATAACATTGTTTTAGATCATTAGAAGAAGTGAAAAACGCCCTTTTTAACGTTAACACAGATTGCATTTCTTTTTTTAATTGACTTCTGGGAATGTAATGGCATACATGAATATAGCAATAAAGAAAACTGGTGATGTGGGCTCCGGAAAGAATAATAAAACAAGTCAGTACATCTGCAATTACACTTTGAATTTCTACAAGAGAAATACAAGTGAATAGAAATGAGAATTTTTCTTTCCTTCTGCTAAAAGGTTTTATACCTTATAAAGTGAGAGGTATTTATGCTCATGAACAATTACAAAATAAATGCCACTGTCTTGAACAAAAAAAGCTGTGATATACTGTAGGTCTGATTTATTTTGATGCTGATGTACATTTTTTGTAGATCTCTTAATCTTCTTTTTTATGCATTTATACTGTTTCTCTGACACTGAGTGCATTTTAATTTAAAAGTAATCTGTGTTTCTACGGTAAAACACCATTTTATTCCTTTTTTCTTTCCAAGGATCTAGTTTTATGGATTGCTTTCTGGTACCACGGCGCTACAGTATCTCATCTTAAATCTGCTTACACAAACGGCTGTGATGCAGTTTAAGGTGTGTTAAAAGACAAAAGCAGTTATTTTGTTTCTAAGTTTTCGAATGTTTTTCTGCATATGAACAAACATAAGTCCATAAAAGTCGAACTAAGTCTTGAATTTAAGCAATGATTCTGTCGGACCTAATTTTAGCAATCTGGTGTGTCAGTCTGCTGCCTCATATTTTTTATATCTAAAAAAAATAGACTGAAAAAAAAGTTGTCTAAATTGGAATTAAGCCATTTGGACTCTCTGAATTTTGTAATGATTTCAGAACCGCTTGGGTGTTTGCAACAGCTGTAAAAAGAGCAATCTATTTTGACAAATGCGGTGCTGAGGTCTACAGCCAGATGTCAAAATCATTGAAATGATTTAAATCGAGGATGTATATCTTTTCTCTAGCACCATGTTTTGCATAATTGTTTCCTTTGATGGTTAATGAGATCTCATGGGAAACAATGTAATTTACATAAATTAAAAATGATAAATATGTGCTTCTTTATGGAGTTCATACACTTCTGTTATCTGGGATGTCCAGACTTTTAAAAATTACATATTAGGAGCCTTAGGAGCCTAGTAATTGATAGGAAATAGGGAACAGTAAAAATGATGTTGTTTTGAAACCATATAACCAAAAAGGTTTGTTGTAAGTCTGTGGTTTAAAGGCAGCATGTGAAAAAATAAATTTAAAAATGACTTAATGTCCATAACTTTGTTTTCTTATGAATCAAAGCCAACAGTAGCGGCGCTTTGCTTTGCACCTGTTCCTTAGTTGGTATAGGCAAGCATGACACATGCACGCTGATTGTACTGTCCAGCCTGATGTGGTACAGCAGTAAAAGTATCAGCTTTGCATTTCTTCTTGGTGCCTTTGTAAAGTCTTGTCTACTTTGCAAAATGTTATTTTCCAAAAAGAACCACATGAATGGAAAAGTAACTGATCTAAAAGCTGGGCTCCTGAATAACACTTCACTGTGCTAACAATGTCCTGATGTTCATTACTGGGTATATATCAAGAATGGTTGGGGGTCAGTGTCCCCAATTTGAAAGGTGAAAAGAGTCACAGCAATTTCACGGTTCCATCACTTATATTAGGTGTTTATTTCCGTTTACCATCTTCCCCAATCGCATCATTACTAGGGTTACATCCTGACTTTATACTCTGAAAATTGCTCAGAGTGTGATTTATTTCTACATTTTCACCCAGAACAGAGTTGCAATGGCAGCGTCTGTGTCTCGGTGGCACAGAGGCATTTCTGCAGCCTGTACACTTGTCACTGATTAAATATTAATATTATGAGGCAAGGAGAACTGGACAGGACCCCTACATTTCTGGCTTGTTTTAATCGGATTTCGAAAAAAAAACAACTACTTAGTGAATGTAGCTCACAACTAAAAGAATAAAACAAAAGTGAGTTCACAAGTAAAGAAAAGTACTCAAGCTGATTGTGTGTATCACTTTCTTATATGAGATGGGACCCTACAGTGGAAGGGTCACAACATAATTTTTTGCGGTGGTAATGTTTGAGGTTCAAAATACCTCCCAATAAAAAGAGGAGATGATTCCTCCCTGAAAGTCTTTGCTTTGCCTATACAAACTGAAACCCTTTGTTGCTTTATTCTTTATTGCCACACAACCATAGCTGGTACAGCAAAGTAACACTAAAGCAGACATACAGTATTAAAAATTAATACAATTTGAAAAGAAGAGACGAGCAAAACAGACTCCCAATCGCACTCGTCCGTAAAAATTAACCTTACATGGAGCAAACAGAATTGTAAAAGAGATACTCACAGGAGGCTAAACAGCTGAAGGGGGAGAGTTCAAAGTTCATATGGCAGCGGGAAAGAAGCTAAGGTTGAAGAGGACACTTGATGAAAGGATTGATTTAAAGTGTTTTCCCAAAGGAAGGAATTGAAAAAGATTATCAGCTGGATGAGAGAGGTCTGAAATAATCTTGTAGCCACGATTGGCTAAATCGTGTGCAAAGGGATGACATGAAAGGGAGTTGAAGCTTATTATTTTTCAGGCTTTGGACACAATCCTTTCCAGTTTTCCTTTTGTATAGCGGTCCAAATTCCCATACCAAACTGTGATGGAAGCTGTCAAAATACTTTGAATTATGTCTGTGTAAAATTTTAAGAAGTTGCCTGAGAAAAGTACAGCCTTTGCTGTGTCTCCTGAACTATATGATCTGTGTTGGTGCTCCATTTAAGATCACTATAGGACGGTCAGTAATGATGATAGGGAGTATTATGTTCTGAACAAACTAATGATGATTTCTCTAGTTTTTAATGCAATGAGTTTAATGCAATTATCTGAAAACTCCCCAGTCAATCTTCTGTTGGGATGGAGCCTTGTCATGATCAGAGATAAGGCTAAGAAAAGCAGTATGATCTGCATATTGAAAAAGCTTAACCGAGTCAACCTGAGAGGTGAAGTTGTTTGTGTGAAGGACACAGCCTTGAGGAGTGCCTGTGCTAAGTGTCAGAGGGAAAGATGTCCTGTTATTCACTTCAAAAGGTCCAGGATCCACTGACACAGCAGAGTTGATGTTCAAATCCAAGACTATGATAAATAATTTATATGGGTTAATGCTGTTGAAGGCCAAACTAAAATCCATAAAAAGGATACGATCATAGGAATTTGGCTTCTCTGAATCCTGGAGTGTACAGTGGAGAACATAATCCAGCTAGGTTAACCAGGTTAACATAACCCAGCTAGGTTAACCTGGTTAACAGCATCCTCAGCAGACCTGTAGGCCTGGTAGGCAAACAGGTGGGGATCCAACAGGGCAGATGTGGACTGCCTGAGGTGTTTACACACTGTGCCCTCGAAGGTTTTCATAGCCACTGAAACGAGAGCAATTGGTTTGTAATCATTAAGTCTGGAGTTCTTTGAGGATTTAGAAATAGGGACTGTTGTGGGTACTTTGATACTGTGAGTTACTTTCTGCAGACAAAGTGAAATATTATACATATGGGTGAACACAGGGGCCAGTTGGTCGGCACAGGGATTGAGGACCATTGCTGGCGGATCATCTGGACCTCTGGATTTTCTTTTGTTTTGTGTTTTTTAAATGGCTCTTGCTTTTTTAATGTGGATGGAAAATGGAGGCAGAGGAGTAGACAGAAGCAAGGGGTACAGAAGGAGCCTTCAAGTGAAGTTTCTCAAAGCAAGCATAAAACATTTATCTAGGAGGCCTGAGTCATTGTCCAGTAGGTTACAGTTTTTTTATAGCTGGTCATTTACATTATTCCATCCATCCATTTTCTAACTGCCTCATCCAATTCAGACTTCGATATATTCATATATCATGCCACTTAGGTATTCACCTTCAATTTTCCTTTTAGTGCTGCATTAGTTTGTTTCCTGGAATTTAATGCATTTCTGAATGCATGCTAGGATTTATTAGAAGTCTTTATCTTTATGTATTGTGCAGTAAATCAATGTTTGTTTTAAAATAAATTAGAACATTAAAATATTTTAAAAACGTTTTCAGAGAAATTCAATACACTTCAAAGCGCATTATGTTGTGAGGACATTGCGTGTGGAGTGACACACAAAGGCGATACCACAGCCTGCACAGAGATTCACATAGGATATACTGTATCAATACCATTAGATGAGGGAGAAAAACTATAGATGCAATATTTTCTCACCTGAAGTCTTATAAAGTCTGCTCGGCTGAATTGATGTCCGAGGCATGTGAAATGCATCTGTAGACCTCTGTGATCCGAGACAGACGAGTTGTCTAGGGTACCAAGGGTTTCAGTTCACGTCTTGTACAGGTCAAGACCCACACTGCTGTACCTGGGTGGTGTTGGAGCCCTTTGCCAGTCAGATGGCCCCAGTGGGCTGTGGCCTCACCAGGCTTTGCCAGGCTGCTACTATGATAGGGGCTTCTTGGAAGCAGTGCTGAGAGCTCTTGGTGTGACAGATTCAAGGACCATGACAAGTGGCACACATGTCCTGGAGAGCTTTGGTATTTTGCATGCCTCAGGAAAATGTTCTGTATTTCCAAAACAGGAACTTCTTTGAAAAAACATATCTGCTACTGTTCATGTCTGGATTCCCGGTCGCCCCCTTTCTTGTCACGTGACACTTTATTTCCCTGAATATGATGAATTTTACATTATTGCTAAATTCGAGGAGGATGAATGTTTCAAGAACTCATTTCCAAGTGGCTGCTTGAAGGTAGTATGAGAAAATGATGATAATAATGGGTCCAAGAATAGTTTCCTAGGAAGCCGAGATAATGAAATGATAATGTACTACAGTATGAATATCGTACACAGCACCCTGATTGTATTCATTTAATGCACCAAGAAAACAGACAAAAAGAGAGAAATTCGCTATATTAATGTTTTATACCACTGAAATAAAATATAAAAAGTGTTTTATTACCGTACTCTCTTTATGTATTCATTCTACTGTATCAGTGTATCATTTTTCATTTTTGTCCGAAAAATATAGATTTTTTAAAATCCCTAACTGGACCTACTGGACAACAAAATGCAGGAAAACAACTGACAAAAATCACATTCGATGAGTACAGTATATTTCAGAAGCCCTGCTATGCTCTTAATTTCAATGTTTCCCTGTTTACCAGACATTTCTTTCATTTACAGGTACCTGTATATTTGCACTAAGGACCTGTATTGTTCCAGTTGCAGTTTTCTAGAAACAAAAAAGTTTTGATTTTACTGGAAAAACTGAGAATGCCCTATAGTTTCTATTTTGAATCAGTAAGGTCATATGTGTCATTCAGTGCAGAGCTGTACAAATACATTATGAAAGCTTCAGGGGAATGCATATTACAGCAAAGCATTTACAGAAAACACTTTGTATATTAAATTGCTTTAATGGATGCATGGTGCATTGAAATTATATAGTTTGCTCTTATTGTCCATTCCAAGTTCATGAGCCATTCATATAATCTAGCGCTCAGATTTAATTATTTTGTTGCTTAATAGAACAGCAGCTGCTGAGACTCCAGCAGAGCTTTGCTTGTCTACTGAAATATAATAGCTTTCTCATTTTCATGAATATCCGGCAACACCTGTTGGTGTAGCTTTTGGAGAAAACGCAATATGAGAATGTCCGCTTAAAACAAATTGCCCTTTAATTCTCTAGTGTGCTTCAAATTTTTAACACTTGTAAAGTTAAACTCCTTTTATATTAACTTTGTCCATAGTTTACTAATACATACTGTAGTTTATATTTCTGGACAGGCTGTGATCTAGAATAATTTGTAAACTTCTAAAAACTATGTAGAAAAAAACTGTGTACAAACAGATCAGATAAGCTCACTGTAATAATAGTATATCTGAATGTCTTGAGGAATGCTGCTAATATTACTTGGAAGGTGAAAAATGTGACTGTGAACTAGAAGAACAGAACATTAATTTGCTGCCAAGGGAAAAATGGAATTTTTTTTTTATTTGTTTTGTATTTAAAGGTATAAATCATGGCAAGACAACCATCTTATTACATTAATGGCATGTGGCCACATTTTCTTTGGAGTAAGATCTCGTCTGATCTCAAACAAGTTATAACCTTATCTGTACCTTGTTTGGGAATCAGCAAGGAGAATTGTCTATCAGGTGTTGTCCTAGCATCTTATGTGTACAACAGTGCTCAGTAGATTTTTGTTTTCTGGGAAACCGAGAGCAGGTGGCATGGTGTTGTGAAGGTTAGCACTGCGGTCTCACCACACTTGGGTCCTAAGGTCTCTTTCAGACTGGTCCCATTCAGCAGTGAGTTTCAATGATCTCCCAGTATTTATATGGATTTTCCAGGTCTTCCAACTTTGCTGGCTCAGTTAATGGTTGCTGTTAAATTGTACTTGTGCTCTGTAATGGACTGGCATTCAATGTATTCCAGGTATGACCTTTACCAGGAATAAGTGACTTTCCGATAATAGATAGGTGGTTAAACTGAGGTCTTCACACAAACTTTAATTGCACAAATGCAGGTGCAACCTGCTTTCTGCTTTATCACCGAATGATACCTAATAAGGGTGTTCTCTGTGTCATGATATAGTCTGTCCTTAAACATAATATCTACTATGAGTGGTTTTACAGAACGTAAATGTACAGTATCTTACCCTGCGCATGATGGCACATTGGTCAGCGTTGCTGCTTTGCAGTGAGAAGGCCCTGGGTTCAATTTTTGGACTTAGGGCACTGTCTGTGTGGAGTTTGTATGTTCTTCCTCAGGGTGCTCTGGTATCCTCTCACAGTCTAAAGACAGACGGGTACAGCAGGTTAATTGGCTTCTGGGAAAACTGGCCTCGGTGCGAGTGTGTGTCCGTCCGCCCTGCGACGGACTGGTGTATCCTGCCTGGCTCTGGCTCCCCTGCAGCCGTGTATTGGATAAACCAGCCAGAAGACGGATAGATGGGTCATCACAAGGTTACAAATGAGAGGAGATCATTCAACTTGTCTTGCTTGTTGGCCTACTATAGCTGATCAATTCCAGGATCTCAACTGGATGTTTCCTGAAAGGTCTTGGAGAATGAGCTGCAATAACAGAAGAAGTTTGCTTCAGGCACCAATTGTTACTTGTGTAAAGAACTGCGACCCATTATAATCTATTTACGAATGACTTGTGAGTGTTGGCGTTTCGTTGTTCAGCTTGGATTAATCATTTTTGGTGGACACCTTAATCACATCTTGTGTAATTTTAGCATTGCTTTCATTAATAGAAACTCAGAAGCCTTGACACTCGCCTTGGTTATTGTTTCTCCACATCGTCTCATTGTCCCCTAATTGACTATGAGAAATCATCGTACCCGTTGTCCTTTAAAGGGGTTTCTTCTTCAAATACCATGCCACCAGTCTGACAGCTGGGGCAGATTCAAATCTTCATGCCTCTCTTCCTAGAAATGTCAAAACATAGTGGGAGTTTCTTTGTGTATCCTTGCTTGCTGAGCTCTTTGCTGGAGTTGTTTCACATTTATCCTTGGGGATGATTTATTATAAATGGTGGAATGACAAGGTGGAAAGTTAAATGGGATTCAAATCTTCTTGAAGCAGTTTATCATTGCTTTGTCACATTAGACCTCCTAGCTGTCTTCTGGACAGGCTCCTGTGGTGCAGCTGGGCTCATTAAGTAAGCAGTAGGTAAATTAGACGCAGGGCAAGTTCAGGTTGAAAACGCTGATTACAAAAGCAAATTCACTATAATGCTGTGATACTGTATATGTGCAACAGATGCATGTGCTACTATTCCTATTGTGTACTTTTCAGAGCCTGAGGTGTGACTTAGAACAATGTGCAATATTTCATATAAATTAGAAAATTCAATCATAGAAAAACGGTTTCAGATTTAAAATGTATTTTTCCTTTAAGGAGCAGATACCCAGTGGCTTGCACACAGCTGTGGAATGCGTTGAATCTTCTTTTGTTGAGAAAGAAAGATAATCTTCCATTCACAAAATAATAACCCCAGTGGCAATGCATTATGGCTTTTATCTTAGTATGGAGTACAGAAAACCAATTACTCATAAGCTCTGCAAATGATAGTGATTTATGTATATATTATCTGAGATAGGAAGAATGCATCTTTTGCCCAGGAAGAAAGTATCTAATGTATTTTTGTCCTTTTGTTTTTGCTATTGGACCTTAAAACGTGGTGATATTACAACATTTTGCAACAAATGAAATCTCAGCAAATGGATAAGATTTTAGCTTATTATATGAATGGTGCATACAGTGTGCACATGTAGATTCCTAACTTTACATTGTTGATTTTCCATGTCTCCTGGGATTAATCCGTGTGTGACTACTGAAGGAAAACCTGTTTTTAAAGTCAACTTTAAAGTGCAAAATTACAAAATATTGCATGCTGTATCCTTATGATTTCTGTACAGTACTTAAAGAGACGTTTATGAATGAGCAAGAAAATGCAACATCATAAGAAAAAGAGTGGCGTTTTTAGAGATAAACCTCAGCGCTTGGGTTTAGTACACAAAGGAAAATCTTTATAAAATCAAATACATTCACGAGGCACTCTAAAAAAAACCTAAATTGAGTCTGGTAGGGATAATTGACAGGGACTGATTTTTCTAAACACTTCCCAAACCAAGTGGTAAAGCTACTGCATGCTAGATGTGTGAGTGGTTGTTGTATCGTTCAATCGTTCACTAGTGTTTTATCTGTATGAATGTACTTGATTATACATATTTTATACAAAGATACAGTAACAAATCTGCACTTTTAGGGTTTGATTCACAAACAACCTTCATGTCACTCACTTGTAATATTAAGAGCATCCTTGGTTGATGCTTTTATAATAAATACTCCTTTTGAATTTAGTTTTATTGTGTTCTTCATATAAGAGCAAGTGAATAGGAAAAAAAATGTTACTTTTTCACTCCTTTGTATTGTATTGGAGCCAATACTGTAAAGCTTGTGCTATAAAAGAAGGGAGCATGACCTTGCTTCCTTTCAAAAGCAACATAACAACAAGTTCTGGTCTGGAATGGCTGAAGCAATTTTTTGGTTTGTTTTGCAAAAACGTTTAGTCTGATCAGTGCTGAATGTCAGAAGTAATATTTTGAGGTTTAATGAATGAAACACATCTGCAGTAGTTTTTTTTTTCAAACGCACGAAGACCTTAAGAAGATAAACGTTTTCCTTGGTGTTTAAAAAAAATATTTTTTAAAATCACCAAGTCCTGTGAATCTCTTTAAAAAAAAAAGTATTGTGTGCAATTGGTTTAAGTAACTGTTTATGATTTGTAATATAATTACATTGTAGCTGCACGATTTTCAATAGCAAAAGACAGGTTAGGATGCTGGGGTTTTTCAATATCATTTAGTGAGTTAAACACAGTAAAGTATACTGTACACATCTGTACTGGTGATTATTCAATCGGTGTCTTTCAGTATTTTGGAAAGTACTGTACTTCTAACACATATTTGGATTGTGAAGGATTGCCCTGTATGTGTACAGTATGTGATGAATAATGTAAGTAGTATTCACTAAGACTTTCAGAATTAATAACTAGTTACACATATCCATAGAAACAATATTGAGACCATAGTATATCTATCCATTTTCTGACTGCTTTACCCAACAGGGTGTCACTGAGGAACGATAGCTCACCCCAGCCGGGAACAGGCTCGGGGTGGATTATATCCTGTGTTCAGCGCAGGTTATAATATATCCAAGAGTCAAATTAGTAAATCAATTTAAGTTAAGTGGTGACGAAAGGCAGACAGATTATTCTTCCTCTTGCACAGATGTTTAAGCCCTACTAGATGATCTTGAACCATGTAACTACTATATATATGTTACCACATAACTACATTAAAAGTAAAATATACAGTTTATGCTCACAATGTAACGGAGGCATCTGTCTTACAAAGTTGTTGTTCTAACAACTGTCATCTTAAGTGCTGAGTTGCTTTCTCAGGAAAAAGCTTTTTTACAGAGGTATTTTGAAAGTGAAGTTATTTTATGATCAAAAGACTGAAAAAAGCATGACTGAAATCTCTGAAAGGCCACTCTCTGAGCATTAATTTTCATGTATTAGTGGGAGAAAAGCTTCCATTGAAAGTAGAATACCGCAGAACATGATAGATTTCAGTTAAATACAATTGCTCCCATGAAGTCTCCATTGTTGCTCAATAATAGGCCTAGAGACTGACTATTCTACACAGCTGTTAGCTTAATTTGTCATTTTGGACGCAGTGCAGAGTCAGCCTGCAGTAATTTAATTCCATCGTCATCTGCTGCGAAAGTGTGCTGGGAATTGCTGAACTCCCAGTACAGGAGGGTTTATATCCAGATGTGGTGCTGTTTACTGTGTTTAAATAACAACCTCCATCCTTATTTCCACAAGCGGAATCAATGGTATTGGATATTGTATCATTTTAACACTACTATATGCTTCAGCCCACTGAGCCCAGCAAGACTCCACATGTTAATAAACACAGTGTAACGTTTTGGAAATTGAGTTCCATTATTTTGGGTGGCTGTCGGAGCTGCATAAATAAATACAGGTTGGGGATGATTTATAAAAACCACCCTAACAGCAGTATCATATTAAATGCTGTGAAATTTGAACAAATCATGCTGGAACTGCAGTAATAACCTGAAGAATGCTGTACAGGTGCTGTATATCTATGCCAAGCATGTTTGTTGTTTTCCTTCTTTTTGTGTTGGATGTTTTTTTGGGGGGAAAGTTAATGAATAAACGAACTGTAACTAAAATTTAGTAGATTTAGTACGAAAATGCATATTTTCTTAATCATTGGTCCTTGAGTTTGCTGCGGGCCTTGCATTGTTTTACTATGGTAGATTCCACTTGTGAACAAGCTTGAGCAACAGGTTTTGGTTAAAACAGCTGGAACAGCTGGATTACAAGGACAACCAGTTTTTTTTAAGTAAACCACCAGCATCTAAAAATGCATACTAACTAAAGAAGAACAGATTCATGTCTCCTCTTCACAGAAATGTTAGCATTCATTTTCGACACAAGTGTCACCTTTCCATGCCAAATTACTGGTGAGATTGTGTCACAACTCAGTTTTTGTTTTATCCAACCCCATCATGAGGTCCTATTTGACTTTGACCAGGTTCAATAAAGTGTACCTCAGATGGTAGCCTTGGAGACACTGTGTACCAATATTCCCAGAGTAGATAAGTTTTTTTGGGATTTATTGCGTGAATGAAATATTGCCCTTCTTATGTCATCTTTCTGATGAGATGGGTCCCATTGCGTTAGCCTTGAACTTGATGGTGAACACCACAGCCAAAATGTTCTATTTCTACCAGAATTATTGTTGATGACTATTGAAAAATTCTGTAATACGGCTCAGATGGTGGATATCAAATATCTATTGACACGTCTCTGGACCTTTTCATGATGATGTGCTACTGAATGTTTCGCTTTTGTGTTCATCCTTATTCAGTGCCCAGTGTGAGCTCTCAGCCTGTTGATGGTCCGTCACAGGTAACTTACTTGTTTGCAAAAATACTGATGATTAAATCTATGGCATTTCTTTTAAATATATTTATACAGCATGACTGAATTAGAACATTTGGATTTAAACATTCAGCAATATTGTTTTTCAGGTCTGCTATTGCTATATTCAGTTCTTTTCATACATTGTAACACATTTTACTTCATAAATGTTAAGACATCTTGATGTACAGATGCATTATCTCTTCTAAATCAACCATTGCTGACAGTTCACCAAGGAAATGAATACATTTGAAGGCTGCTGTTTAATCCATTCTACACGATATTGCAAGGACATTTAATTTACTTAAGAAAACAACTCCTAGAAGCTACATAGAATGTCTGTGGGAGGGGAAAAAAGATAAGGAGCTCTTACCTGCTTTGCTTTGTCATTCACAGCACAATAAAAGAATAAGAGCAGCTTATTTGAAATAGTAATACACAGTTACCCTTCGCAGTATACGGACTTACAGTACTGTTTCTGCTTTGAAATTCTTCACAGATCCAGCAGACCTCTGTATGAAAACTCATATGAATTGTTCACACTGTATAAGCATAGTACAGTACATACAAAGATCAGACTTCAGTATGTACACATTCAAGTTTGGACAGCACACCTGCTACAGTATTTTGGCAATGCACATAGTGGTGGACCAAATAGTACCTTTCCTTAATTAACCCAGATGGTACTCAAGTTTTTCTTGTTTTTCCTAACTGTTTTATTTTTAACTATATTTCCCCTTTGAATCATACATCTGGATCAGTTTGCTCACAAGATTGAGATGTATACTGTATATGTTAAAAGACAAATTCTACCCCAAAACCTGAATGAACATAAGGGCTTTTCAGCTCCAGAAATAGTGCTGAACTAAAACTTGTAATCAGTGCCAACAGTCAAGTGAAATCAGAATGATAAATATAGGCTGTATGGGCAATATGTTCTAGGTCAATAGCTGTTAGTACTGTATGTGATTCTCTTTTGCCTATTGGTAGTCATTTAAAATGGCAACACTGAAAGGTCTTAAGCTTTCTTTTATAAAGACAATTCTGTATATTAATTGCCATACATTAGTTGCAATTCATGGCTGTAAAATCTCTACCTACCCAATGTAAAACTCTTGCTCAGTCTACGGTTTACTGCAATTTGGAAGAATTCATTACTATTCAAGTGTGGCACTCCAAGAAGCCTTGGGGGAGAATTTCAAGTTACAAAATTATATCAGTTGTACAGTTTACAACATGTATGTCTTGAATCTTGCTGCAAATAAGGCATGCATATTTATTTAGCCTAAGGGCTCAAAATAATTACTTTATAAATGAAATAAAATGAAGTATGACTGTCTAACAAGCAAGATACTGATATTTAGACATGCCAGTCCAAAATCAAATCAGCTGTACTGATGCTGTACAGATGGGCCAGGTGTTCATATATTTTATCCTGTTGGAATAAATATAGCTGAATCTTTTGCGCTCACATTTTTGATAACGGTGTGGTTCTGATACTTGGAAACACCCTAACCTAGGCTGCTGAAGAAGGTCTTTTATTGACGTGGATGCTGCAGCAATAATTATAAGCGATACATAAGAACGGTGACAAATGAAAGAAGGCCTGTGCATCAAGTAACCAAAGGAGAAAGGCAGCCAAATGGCTTCCTCTGTCTGTGACTGTTCTGATGTATGTCATACCCAATATCGAACAGAAAACTACACAAGAGGGATCCATACCACCTGTTTCTCTGATGAGTGTTTCTGATGTTGGGGAAGTTTCTGTTTTGCTGTGTTTGGCTTTGCACATCATTTCCATAATCCCAGAGCTGTACAGAAAGAGAAACTGGCTGGGTGTCACATGAGAAACTCAATTTGTATATTTGAACTAATTACAGATTTACGATCAAACTTTGTATGTGGTGTGGAAGACATAGAGGGTATTTTTGCTTCCTTTGTGTAGAACTACTGTTAAGATGTAATTCCAAAAAATGAGACTAGTAATAAAAATCAATCCAGTATATCAAAATTGCTGCTAATTATGCATCATAACAAGTAAATTACTTACATAAACACCACTACATAATCTGGTATGTCTAAGTGCCATTGTCTCTTAATTTAGAAACCTTTTATGGATTATATACCTTTTAAATTAAGTAGTCGTAGAGGCTTAACGACCCTCAGTTACATTCCCCTGTTCTTGGGAAACACATTACTTTATGTTTTAGATTTACTACAGGTCTCTCAATCTGCCGTCTAAATAGATTTATCTAACTTTAAACTCTGGCCCAATACCCTGCGGTAGAAATACTAGTTACTTGGTGTCAATCTCCAACAGAAATCCAAGAAAATCTGATTATGAAGAGATCCTGTCTTATAGTATGATGGAGAAAAAGTGGTCGAAATTTAGTAAACCAGAAGTTGGTCACTATAAGTAAGAACATTAAGGACATATTTTCTTTTAATGTGCTTGATGTACAAATAGAGGGGCAAAGACTGATTTCTTAAATAAACTATTCCACTGCTTAAAAATATCTTCAGTTATGCATTGAAAAAAAAGAGAGATGTATATTTTATGTTGCACACAAGCTTTAAATAAATTTGTTTCAGAAATTAATGGAAATAACTGAAATATCCTAAATGTCTGGAAACAAATCTTTAGTTCAGATTTTAGTTTATACTGCAGTTTAACCTCTCTATACATATATCATGTATTAAATGTATTTGTAGTGAATGTATTAACAGCAGTATCCTTTTTATTTTATAACATTAAACTAATTTTGAAGGAACTGTCAACATTGAAATGGATTTGAAATATCTGAAATATTTGAAATAATATATAATGGTTTTCCATCTATGTGACAAATCCCAATAACTTATGACTAGGGTTGCATATAGACAAATCTCTCTTCTTTGTTATACTGAACACTACAGTATATACTGTAACTATAACTAAGTAACAGTTTTACTTATTATATCAACGGAGACAGGATCTACTGTAGTTTTACTGATTAGATTCCATTGATAGGATAGTAAAAAGTGTAACACTGTAGTGTTACAACCTTAGTTAGTGGAGAGATGGAAGAATGAGCTTTAAAATGTTTTGTCTTTCCTCTGAGTGCTAGAGTCAATTTAGCCTTCTCTTAAACAAGCCGAGAAACAGCCAGTCTAATACAACTTGAGCTGTTCAGAGGAAGTACGACGATGAGAAATGACATTAGTGACAGCAGCAGGAGATGCACAGCTACAGTATATGTTACACGTACTTAATAAAGGCTGTTGGAACAGATGAGTATCAAATGTAAAAAAGCTGAAAGTGTCTGACACTTAAACTTTTAAGGTAATTGATTTGGGCTGTGATCAATATCTTTTTTAGTTGCATCCCCCATTTGAAGTGGGAAGCCCCACACATCCATTATTAACCCCTCTCCAAGGGAAAAAAACACTTTTCAAAGGTAAAAAAAAAAATGCACAGCATTTTTTAAGACAATTTTGTGCTGATGTGATATAACCAGCAAGAGGCACCCGTGAAAACGTTCCTCATGTAGCAGTTCCTTAGCCCCTGGAGTAATGCACTCTGCCTGCTCTGAAGGACAGATGAGGGTGAATGAATTCAGGCTTTCATGAGGCAAAAGAAGAAAGAGAAATGACGATGCTCTTGACTTTTGATTTGAACTGTCCTACGCTAAACCAAGCAAACCTGAAAGAGTAAGTCACAGTCTCGACATGGGAAATGTCGTCCAAGGAAGCACAACTGGAGATCAGATCAATTGGAAGGTATTATGGGATATCAGCAGATCTTGTCGGATGCCTGCACCATAGAAGACATCCTTGACAATTTGAGCATCAGAATGGCTGTAAAACTGGGAGAACCTAAAAGGCTTTTCAGCTCTTGTTGATTTCCTTCTTGCATGAAAAAAGGTACCATAGAAATGGCAGATTTATGTAAACTGGTTTCATAGCTGTACCTGTACCCAACCATAACTACACCTTTTCTTCCCCAGGTCATTCTGCCATTGTTAACTGCAGTTTTACTGTATGTCATCTGTTTTCACAGATGGCCCTCACAAGCTGCAAATAATTGACTTGTGATTTTCATTTGGGAACTCATTCAAACTCTTCATTTCTGACCATTGAATTCCAATTTAAACAAGATTGGGTAATTTGTTTACCTGCTTTGATAAAAATCAAATTACATTACAGACTAAGCATTAGCAAGTGAATACCGATAAGCAAACAAAACTGGTATAACCGTGAATGTCGGTTTTAGATTTTGTCTGTTTTCGAGTTCTTCCTGCAGCAGATTCTTAAAGTTCTGATAAATGCAGACTGCAGGAGCTGTTTTCAGTGGAGACGTTGAAGCGGCTAAGGCTGCAGCATAAGTAATTGTTACTGCAGGCACCTTTGGGGGTGTTATGACATTGGCTAGACCAGCTCATAATTATACAGAACATCAGCTCCCCAGCCAGCGTGCCCCAAGGATTCTTCAAAAGTTAAGAAAAAGGTGAAAAGAAAAAAGGATATGTGAAAGAAGCCTCCAGGGCAATGATAGTACCTATTTCTTATAGATTATTTATTGTATTCATTAGCCTTTGTGGCTTTCTCTTCCCGCTCTATCACATAAAGGAAGCAGTGTATAAAAAATGACTGAAACGAGGCGTAGGGGTACAGCGTATGCAAAAAGGTGTGGCGCTGGCAAAAGGCGTTTTCAGTTGCTAGTTTTTCTGGGGGCAAAAAAAAACAATATACATAGATTTTAGTTTCTTCCTCAAAATACTTTTAGCAAAGCTTTTCCTACCTCTTACTGGAGGACTGAGGCTTTAAGGATTTAGTGCTGTGCAACGCGCTGTTTGCAAAAATCCACCGCCGAATGATAAAAGAATCCGGCGTGCTTAAGAGTTGTGTTCACAGAATGGAGGAAGGAAGAAGAGAGGATGTGAGAAAGTAGAGCAATGTGACCCATCCCATCCCCACAGAATTAAACATTTTTATATCAGTGTGAACCATACATGTGCATTTATAGGTGTACAGGTAGGTCATGCACAACCGCTGAAGTCGGGCAATTTCCTGAGCAGTTTGTGAACTTCAAAAATGCTCTTTTGCTTCCTTTTTGATGCAATTTTGGCCTCTGTCCAATGTGCAGATGGTGAAGAAAGACTTTTAACGGTTGCTGCCGTAACTGGGCCCAAACTATCTCTGTTGTCTTTTAAGACAGAAACACACACAGGCACTGGTTGCAATGTTAAAGTCATCTCCATACTGTACTTCTTGTCAGTGATGGCTAAGAGGAATGGAACAAAATATCAATGCACAGGTTATTTAAATCATGAATTGGATATATATAGCAAGAGATAGGCAAAAGATGAGTCCCTAATAGAAATTAAATATATATTGTATACTGTATATATTTAGCGCAAATTCATTTTATGTTTCTTACAGTCACGCAAAGCATAGAATGGTATTCTACCAAACCATAGAGTGAGTATATTTATGCCTGAGTCAATTTTCAGTCTGAGTGAAAAATAATAATCAACCTTTGCTAACCAATTGTACTGTATCGTCACAAACTAGCTGGTGTTTGGTTTTTCATCCAGGTAGCATGACCTATTGCTAACCGGGGATCGTCTTAGGCATTTAACCTCCAGCAGCTGCTTTGGTTGATGCGAGAACCTTCTTAATGTAACGAACAGTTCTTTCCGGACCCTATGCGGACGACACAATCCGAAGAAGTGGGGAAAAACTGGGGAAACGTCATGCAGGAATACGGGGCTGAAGACAGGGGGGCGTGTCCAAGGTGCGCTGGTGCACGGGGGAGGTGTGGCCGAGGCGAACAATCCAAAAGAGTTATCCTTACAGAGTATCCAAAGGAATGGGTAAGTTTAAAACCAGGAGATCCATCAAAACAAGGAATTAAAACCAGAGGCCGGGTCGGAACCGGCGGACAGGGAACGGGAACGGAGATTAAAACCTTAACGGGACCAGGCGCTTCCAGGTCCCGGACTCGCACGATTAGGAAATCAGATACAGAGCCTGGATGAGCGTCAGCGCCTGGCTTTTAAGGTGGGCTGGGAATAGGAATCAGGTGCGCAGAATAAAGTTTTAAGTGAAAGGGCTGGAGCACCCTTAAGGAGGGGGGACTATAATCGTGAAACTTAATAATGTGCGCTGGATTAAGTTTTAAAATAAACCATTTAAAAAATATATTTTATACCTACTAAATTTGGAATGGTCATTTTTTTTCATTATGCTGGTTCAGATTCTGATTGTTAAAATAAGACTTGTTTTGCTACGTGCCTACTATGTAATTTTATTTCTGTAACATTCAGTTTGTAACGGGTGTTTCTTCTGAAGTAAACTGTGGATCATACCCATTTTTAATTCGCTGACCTTGCACTGTTGTCGTGTCATGTGAAATTCATGTGGGCTGTGCAGAATTTGATGGTGCAGTGATGGACAGGCAAGGATATAGAAGCCCTATTAATGCACAACAAAAAGCAAGGAAGTTATGTTTTGAGAGCAGGGGAGCAGACAAAAGCAAGTCTAACTGATGAACAGTGGCACCTCAAGTGATGCTTTAAAACTTTAATTTCCACGGAGCCCCCAGCATCCGAATCTGGGCAGCACATTGCTACCTTTACCGTTTCCCTAGGGTGCATCAGCTTACTTGCTCGTATGGATTCCCCTGTCTTGCAGACTAAGGCATCTCTTTGTCTATTGGAAAGAATCTGACCCTGAGAGTTGCTTTTCTTTACCTTCTGCCTGGTTAGCAATTGAACAGCTGCCTGGGCAGAAGCCAAAATGACATAAATTAAGATACTCCTGCATCCACATTGGAGCTAAATCTCTTAGCTTGACTTCACCAACTGCCCATAACATATAGGCTCCATAACCGTTGAAGCATTGACATGTTGGTAGCATCTGAAAAAGCTTTATGACATCAAAGCTACAGCACATTGTGTTTTGATAGGAGCAGTGGAGCTGTTTGCTACATGTTGCTAACATCTGTGTACCTTGGAACATCTCCATGCAGCATGCTTGTGTCCTTAGAATATGCTTTCAGCACTAAGCTTTACAAAGCCTTACAATGCAAAAAGACAACAAATGAAGACTTAAGGGACAAATGTGGACAATGACTCAATGACATTCATTGCTGTATAGGAGTGGAACAGGAGAGGCTTGTACATTTATTCTTGTTAACAGCATTTAGACACAATACAGGATTTGTAAAGAAAAGTCTATGCAATAGGCCAAAAATAACTTTTTGCTCTTTATTCTGTACAGGGTATTACCATATGAATCAAAACACTCAATACAAAATCTTGCTAAATGCTGTTTTGCTACATTCAAGCATTCTTCAGTGATAATATGCTAATCACCAATCTTTTGCTGCTTATTTTTGGACCAGGCAAAATACCTTTAATGCTTGCCACGTCTATGGAGTAAGAAGACAGTCTCAGAGAAGATATTGCTTCAATAGAATATAGCTAATGGGTGCAATTACATTAGCGGGTTCTGGGAGTGAAGACTGGTGAATTGCATCTCGACCTGCATTACTTGAGAATATACTTATTTTCATTGCTCCCCAATGTGTTCTAAATGGCTGAAGATGAAATGCACTCACCAACTGGGAAAAGAAAATCAGAATCCAGCCGATTAAAGTACAATGTGATGCTTCTAGGTAATAAAGAAATGATTTTGAAAGAAAATAGGAAACTAATAAAAATGATGGGCATGAAAAGAAAAGATAGTTAGGAAAGTATTAATGAAAGTGTTTCTGCTGTTCTGATTAATATATTATATTGTACTGTATTCTACTTTTAACCATTTACATGATTTGACTTTATACTTTGTATATATCTGGATGAGCAGACAGCAACAGACTGGTATTCCATCTTAAGTGTAAACAGTTGCTGACAATGGATGGATGAATGAATGAGGAATAATCCAGGATTTTGCCAAAAATCTGAAAGTATAAATGTGTACATTTCTTAGAACAAGAACAGGCTGTATTTTGTGTTGTTTTGACAAACTGTACCTGTACAGTCCCTTCAAAATATAAAAGCAGAACTTTTATTAAACCAAAAGCATAATTTAGCAGCTGTTTCTGGGTAAAAAAGGGCTCCAGTTATGTGATTTTAGGGCTTATGAAATGTTGTCAAAGCACTCTACATGGCTGTGAACTCTGGGGATCCAGTGGCTGGTTCTTTGAGTTAAACTAATCAGCGAGTTTATTGAACTGGAACTGCCACAATGTGCGACATCTTCAATTATGGAGATGATGATGAAGGGACAGTAACAGAGAAACGGCTAAGCAGTTTATCATTAAATAATTCAAAATTTCAAAAGTCATTAACCATGAAAAGGACTAGAAATCTATTTGGCAAGCTTCTTTCCTAAAGGACAGAAAACTGGAACTGGAAATGCATGTTGTCTTACAGTACTAGTAATAAAGAATATTAAAATTCATTAAAGCAATCTACTTTAGGTTGCCAGTCTATCACATTGTCCTCTCTCAGTAGAATGATTTGTATCCACTTTATCCTGGCAATTAATGAAATTAAGAGATGTGCATCTGCCTGTGGATATCCTGATATCAATACACTTGAAGGCTAAAATACTTCATCATCATTACCAAGAGTTACAATTATATCAGTGTTATCTAGTGGAGTGCATTCAAGAGCTCAGTTGAGAGCAATCAGAATCACCTACTTACAGTACAGTACATACAGTAGATAGTTAACACATACAGGTAGTTAGGTGAATGGATTCTGTTAGCCTTGAATGAAAAACAGTATTGGGAAATTTGTGTTTAAAGTCCTATAATACGTGACACTGGAACAACATTTAGACCTTACTGCAGCAACACAGCATGTGCAATGTGACTAAATTAAAGTACGGTTAAGGGTCACTATGTTGTATACATTTTTCTCAAAACGATACAGCAGAATGTACTCATCCTATAGGAAACAAAATACATGCTTAATATTATATTTCACAGGAAATTCAACACTTTCACGTGTACTTGTGGCTCAGGATCTGTGCGTGTGGTTGGAAGGTTGCTCGTTCGTATCCCGCGGCCGGCAGAGGAATCCTACTCTGTTGGGCCCCTGAGCAAGGCCCTTAACCCCAGCTGCTCCAGGGGCGCCGTATAAATGGCTGACCCTGCGCTCTGACCCCCAGCTTCTCTCTCCCCATCTGTGTGTCTCATGGAGAGCAAGTTGGGGTATGTGAAAAGACAAATTCCTAATACAAGAAATTGTATATGGCAAATAAAGTGATCTTATCTTTCTTTAGTTATTAATTTGTTTTCAAATATCCCTTATTGCATTGTCTTTTTGTCAAACAATTTGCATCATTTACTTATATTTGCATGTATTTTTCTCAAAAGGCATATAACACGGAACGTTTCCCTGCCCTTTTAAAGGTGACGCTGGCAATCAAGCTTTAACTTCAGATCTGTAACAGGTGCACATAAATGGTCTTGTGGTTAGTTTTTTGTCACAAGGGAATAGTTTCTATCACTATTTAATAACTATGGCAGCCAGTCAGATTCTGATGTACTCTCTGGAAATCCCATTTCTCCTGATCAGCTGGGGGAGACGGACGTGTTTGCTGTTGCAGGTGTCATAGGAAGTCACAGACTTCCTATTTGGTAATCCAAACCCCATCCTCGATGGTGCTCGGCCAATCACATGCTGCTGCTTGTGGAATCCCAGTCATATTGTGCTCATGACTTGGCCCAGACTCGAACCCGTACCTCCCTGATCATGCAGCAAACGCCTTTGCTGGTTGAGCCACTTAGGGACGTGCTCACCACTTTAATTGTGACATAGGATATGGAGTATGGAAGAAGTTCTGAATCAAAGTGTCCTTCTGCATTTGTTTGCCTTTTCTTAATGTTTCTTAGACTTCTTAGTCTTAAATGCCATGTTTGAGAAACAGAGATATGTTAGCAGTATGGAAAAATTCCTTGTGAATGAATTTTTTAAGTTAGACTGCAGGTGCTCTGACATGTGAGCATAAGCAGATATAAAATGTTCATAGTTTTTAGAAAATGTTTCTAGGAGGGCAGTATGCTTGGGAGGTTGGGCCCTTGGTTTCATTCTGACCCATGCTCTGTGTGGAGTTTGCATGTTCTGCCTGTGCTCAGGAGAGTTTTCTCTGGCAGCTCTGGTTTCTTCCCATTTGTGGTGAAATGCGGGAGAGTTAACGCAGGGTCTCATTTTCTGTGTGTGCCCTGAGTTGCGGTGTTGGCCTGCTCAGGATTCACTTCTAACTGGTATTCTATGCTCTGGTTAGGCTCTAGATTGCTGTGACTCTTACCAGGAATGAGGGGTATTTCTGATAACAAATGGATGTTTCTGAAAGGTTTTAATCTCACTGAATTTTGGCCAGTTGAACAACTGTGATCAGTTGTTCCTCTCCCCTTCCTCTTTTCTTTGATGCTTGTGCTTCGTGTATAGATGAATATCCATGGAAATTACTGGGTAATACTTGTAGGTAACACAGATGTCTTAAATTGCTGGCTCTGGCTTGTAACTTCTCTTATGTTCAGTTTGAGGCCACCAATTCCTCCTTTTCAAGTGCATTGCTCCCAACAAAGATGAATTAATGTTTTGGTACATCTACGTCTTTGCACTTTTATGTTTGTCATCCACCAGACCCCCTACAGTTTCATACTCTGTACTGAACTGTACAAGCTGTTCTGAAATAGCAAGTTCTTATTTGTTTGAGAAATGCATTAGAACACACAACAGACCATGCTGGATTTACAATGGTATCGAAAAGAAAGGTTTCTTATCTGTAACATCCACTGGGGTTTAGCTTAATGTTTTCTCCACACTTGCATATTATGTGAAATGAAAATCGGTGCTATCTGTTGATTGTGACTATGAAGGGAGATGTGTGGAGGAGGCTCATTTATTTGCCTTTCACCGATTTTGCCTTAAGCTCAAGGCCAAATTTCTGGCTGTGCTTTGGGTTTTTTAGTCATCATCAAAGATCTCTTTTGTTTTCTAAATCTCCCAGGGCAAGAACGACGGTTTTAAACCCACCAGTCTTCCTCATCTTGTTATGAATCCGCATGCTGTTCCAGAATCATTAATGAAAGTGAGACAGATGACTGGTAAAATAGTTACCGGGTTCCTTTTCACACATTTTATTGAACTTGAAGGGCTTGATGATTTAAGTATTTCAGCTGTTCATATTGTGAGATCCAATTTAGAATATGTTTGTAATAATAAAATTCTCTAATTGTCACGTTTACTTGAGCATTATGAACATTTACACAATCTGTTAAACAAGATATAGTTATCAAACATTCCACTCACAATTAGCTCTGGAGCTGCATGTTGACTGAGCTCAGCAGATGTTTCCGTTTGTGGCCAACTTCAGACGTTGTTCTGTACACATTCATGTACAGTATTTACAAATA
This sequence comes from Lepisosteus platostomus, assembly GCF_059453375.1. Lineage (NCBI taxonomy): Eukaryota > Metazoa > Chordata > Actinopteri > Semionotiformes > Lepisosteidae > Lepisosteus > Lepisosteus platostomus. The sequence continues at coordinate 35,968,106 of NC_142624.1, forward strand.
ATTAAAAATTGCAGAGTGTGAAAAAACTCTAAAAGGGAAAAATGTTGTTCCTTCAAAATGTGATATTTGCTTCTTGGATATAATGAGGTGCAGCTTCATTAATTTTGTTTTGCTTGTTTAATAGATTTGTTCTGGTTTTATCGCCAAGTGCAGTTGTGAATTCGTGACATTTTATAGAAAAACTCAAATTCCAGATTGAACACCGTGTGTGTAGAACAGAAGAGATGGATGCTTAAAAGCAATTACTAACAGTCATTGAGTTAAAAAAGTCAAACACAAGCTAATGTTTATTATACTATATCATTTGCTTTAATCGAATTTCCCTGTGAAAGAGATTGAGTGCGACGTTCCTAAATCCTTCATAAAATATTATACCATTAGATTTAATGGATTTTTTTTAAAAAAGAACCGAAGAGAAGATTTGTTTTTTTTAACAACATTTTATTTAAAAAATCATTCTATTTGTCCTCTAACTGCCTATCTGCCAGATGGATTTAAATACCCTTGAATTGGCCTTCTTTGATTTATAAATGAGGATGCTCAGCTGAACATTTCTTGGTTTGAAAGAGAATAATAGGTCTGTACTTTAGGACTGGTGTCTGAGCCAAAGGTTTGATTTAAGGTAGGCTAAGGTAATTATCATTATTCTCAAAATTTTCTCAGAAACAATCTTCTAGTTACCTAGCAACATGTCAAACATATTCTGAAATATGTATAGTTTAGAGTCTGTATCAATTCTTTACCCAAAAAGGAAATAGCACTGTTTTTTTTATTTGCCAGTCTTTAAAAGCTTTTTCATCTTTCCCTTATTTGATGATAAGGCCAGTAGATTCCCTGACTCTTGGGTGCACACTTCCATCAGTGGATATTTCCGATGGCTGTTACAGTATATGCAGGATTATGGGTCTTGGCTCTACTACTGCTGGTATTCGGTCACAGTCCCTAGTGGGCTCAGATCGGACACGGACCTCTGCCTAGACGGTGGTGAAATCTGCTACGATAAAAGACCGTCTGTTCTGCCTGCAGTGGAAGAATTGTGTGCTGTCTAGGCTTTAAGTGGGTGCTGTCACTTCTGTAGCAGGTTTGGTGCCACTGAGTCCTGTTACACTCACTTGCTTTTTTTGTAGAGAATGGTGCAAACAGTAGAGCTGTCAGCCATCCTGACTGTCCTTGGACCAGCCCCCTTTTGGCTGGCACACCTTAGTGTCCCCACAGGTGTAGTAAATATTTTTGCCCTATTATTTGCCTTAATATTTCATGGTGTTGTTCAGCTTTTGTATTATTTTTTATGAATGGCTGTTTGGCCAGATGCTCAACAGTAATAAGAGTTAAAGGCTAAATATGGGTGGTAAAATATTTGTGGAGAGGCTAAAGTGCACCTGTTAAGCACCATACAAAGATGGTGCCACCATAAAAGGACAATAAGAGCCCCTCAAACTCCCAGCATTGAATCACCCTCATGCCCTGGAGATATTACAGATATAGGCATCATAAAGAGGGTCATTTCTGATAACTGCTCAGGTATGGAGATTAGGCAATCTAAGCAACTCAACCTGTAAGAGTGGGATATAGCTGGAAAAGGCAATAGCCCCCGAGCAAAAACTTAGACATTATTCTTAAGCACCTTGTGAGGCAGTTAGAGGTAACTTTGTGGTCCCAGAGTGTGAGATGAGAGAGAAAACGACAAACTGGCTGCTGCTGTGTCAGGGACGCATGAGCTGGGGTACAGAGCAGTGTCTCTGGCCAAACAGGATCAGCCAGAAAAGCCAGGGGAAACATTTCCTGGTTCTGAAGGTGTGGTACTGGATAAAGAGTATGGTGGTAATTAAAGTGATTATTCAGACCTAGTAATTTGCCATGTGTAGAACAGCTTAGCAGGAAAAGGACCTTGCAGTCATCCCTGAGAGGGAATCAACATGAAAGAGCTACTGTAGATCTTTTGGGGGAGCGAAAGACAGCAGACAACTTAAAACTGAAAAAAATTAAGATTACGTGCAGGCAGTGTTGGAATTAGTGTGGGGCGTGTCAGCACCTGTCTTTAACAGAATGAGTATAATGGATGGTAAAACAACTCGGAGGCAAATTAAAATTCTCATTTTGGAAAAAAAACAACAACATTTGATGCAGTAGATTACAAGATATAAAATATTCTGTTCCTTCCTTCCAAATGCAGTATGTTCGTATAGAACCTCAGGAGGAGTTTTGTTGTTGGTTCCTGTTTTTTTTTCAAAGTGATAAAGAATTTTGAAAAAGTTACTCTTGTGCTACAAAAGCTATAATTATTTCATCACAGTGTGAGTGCCACTTAAACATCCTATTAGGATTTTGATTTACAGTTTACGTCTCTTAGAATTGTGTTTAAAACACTTCAATGTAGGATGATAAAGTTACTGCAGTAAACCGTTTTTTATTGTTTGATTAGGTGAAAGTCAAGCTACATTTTTGTAATGGTCTGTTTGATGATACATGCATTTTAGACCACCTTAAAATCCGTATGTAGGCGCGGGAGGGATTTTGAAGCATTTTGTTAAAAACGAAGGGAGTTCAGTTTGGAGGGTCCTGGAAATCTTTGGCCTTGTTTTGGGGGTTAGGCCATAATCAAAAACTCTAGAGGGAACAATGAAGTGTCCATAGGTTAGGTCTGATGAATTGCTGATCATATCTGCTATGTATAAAACCTAATAAAAATTTACACAGCAGAGGCCCAGGTGTGATGAATAATTCAGTGATAGTTATTCATTGGGGATTCTAGATCTTGCACTTCTTTGAATTCAAAAACATGAGGAATGTACAGCTTCTGGCATAAATTTACATGAAGGGGTTAAGGGAGAGTACATGAAGCTTAATTACCATATAACAGGATTGTCTGAGTACCTATTTATACTGAGTGACTTATAACTGAGAATATCTGTGAACGCTCAAATGTTTATTTTATGTTGTACTTTGGTAGCATTTTAAAGAGTTTTATTTCTCTCTTTTTTTAAAGTTATAGTCCTTGCAGATAGCATTCAATATTCTTTAGCATTTGACACCATTATTTCTATAAACAATAAAGCATCATATACTGTCCTAGTGCACAATCTCTGTCAAAAGAAATGGTAAACCAAGACGAAAGGGAAATTTATCCATAAAGCAGGAGAACTATGACTGGGGAATGGTGTGATTGTCAGAAAAAGTGGTCAATTTTTTTCTTTTTTGTTTTCTGTACTATACTATTATGTGATCATATCTGCATATTAAAATAGGTATTGCAAAGTAATGTTTATTGTCCCGTTATACCTAGTCATTTTTCTTCCATGTTAGGAGGCCATCAAATGATTTGATTAAACCTCTATTGTCAGCGCCTGCTATTTATCTGGCGCTCTGCAAAAATGTGGACTTTTTGAGAGGCAATACAGATCATAAGATCATTTTGAAGAAAAGGTGGTTATAGACAAGATGCGTATTCCAGAGAGACATGAAATTCATAATAAATAGATAATCACGTTCCTTTTAAGAGATTTGGAAGGGTGAGTGGAGGGATGCCTTGCAGCATTCACCAAGGGCAAATGGTTTAATATGTATAGAACAGAGGGATAAGGAGATTACACTTCTCACTCAAAGTGATTAGAATTTTACCTGGAGCCTGGGATTTTAATTATTGCTGAGGAGCTGTCTGCTGGGCATGTCTAGAACAGCGCCGAAGTTCAGACAAAGTAGATTATTCTGTGCTGAAAGTGCTGCCAAACTGAGACACATCAGAGAAACAGTGTGAATGGCACAATGTTGGTAATCAAAGGACACTTATACCTTAATAATGAAATACATGTCGCTGTTAAAAGCACATGTGACACAGACTGTGGCTTTGCTCGGAGGCAATCTCTTCCCAGCGCGCTGTCTAGTACATATGTCTTCTAGGAACATGCCTGTTTAAACCTCTGAACTGAAATGAGATAAAATGTTCTATGCAAATTAATTGATTTCCTGATTTCTAAATAGCATTCTATGTTTCAGAAAATAAACTTTTATTCTCACAGGCTTATCACAGCAAAATTTCTGCAGCTAATTTAATTTCCATTATTTTGATATTATCTTAGCATTACATTGTAACTACACATGAGATTACATCGCAAACAGTCGTTCTGAGTGACAATTAATAACAAAAATTTACTGTAACTCTGCATGGTCAAAGTCTCGGAAGAATCCTGAAGGACATTATGAATTTCAAATTGACTTCCCTTTTTATGATTCTCCTACATCATTGTATAGAGAGCATCAATGGCTTCCCCCAAAGCACTAAGACATAGATACAAAATTCCATCTGCTAATAGCCAGGGGGAAAATCCAAACAATTAGAGCGCTCAGAGATGAATGGTACAGTTCCACAGAATCTATTCCCATTACATGGCTATAATTACTATGCTACCAGTGGCAATGCAACATTTCACTATCTGAGACTGATTTTCGCATGAAAGGTGGGAACAAATTTTCTGCAGTATTTGTAGGTTGAAGATTTCAGTGGGCTTGTAAATACCAGGGGGATAGAATGAAAGCAATTTAGGAAAATTACTCTTATTTCATTACAGAATATATCTCCCATAGGAGCCTTCCCCTTATTGATTCATAATAACCACCCACAGCTGTAAAAGATCCAGTGAAGAATGTTATTCTTTCTTAGGGGTTATTTCTAATTACATTTGTAATGAAAAGTAAATAATGCCATTTAGCAACAGGCATCATCAACAATTTAGTTTATGGATTGTTTTTACATTCTGTAGGAATCTGGACAGAGCTTTGATCTGAATGCGAATTTAAACATCCTTAATGCTAGTCAGAGAAGCACAGTAGTCATTTTCTAACATCCTATAGAATTAAGGTCAAATGAAAACAAGTACGCACAATCAAATGAAAATGTTAAAACTATATTTGAGCACTCCAGTTATACTGAACTTTGATGGCAATGACACAGTGGTATTTGTCTTCTTCACCTTGCAGAAGTTTTCCATTCATCCGATGTAAGAAAGTTGCTTGTTCCTGTCGGGAATCTTTCTAATTACTAGAAGTGTGATGGCAAGACAGAGCCTATTCCAGAAGCATAAGACATGAGAAAGGATTACAGGCTGCAGGGAGCTACAAACATACAGAGGCAACTTAGATTAACCCAACCAGCTTGTCTTTGGCAGAAACCAGAGCAGCTGGGAAAACCCTGTGTAAACATACTGTAGGAAGTTCATGCAAATGAAGATGCCCCCGCCTGGAAAGATACTTAAGTCTCGCAACCATAGAGCTATAGTAGCGACAGCACAAGTTGCCACATCATGCCACCATGCAAAGGTTTAGAATCTCCCTACTATACTGTATCCCATGTCGGGTGGTGAGGTGATGAACATTATGTTGAAAACTTGTGGACCCCCCCCCCCCCGTCAGAGTCTAGTGGGTACTCATCCATGTGAATGCACAGCTTGCTGTTGTTATGTGTCACTGAGTTATATTATCATCACTGTATTGGTTGATGTATTGAATATCTGCAGCTAAGATCCGTGTAATGTGTTTGTGTTATGGGATATTCAGTGATGGGGTGTTCATAGCTGTAGTTTCTGTCTGGAAGCCATCTCTTCTAAGCCCTTATAGGTCGTGGACTATGTTTGAGTCAAGCCAGTTTACAGATTGTGTTTTGTGGTAGCGCTGCTGGAGTCTATCAGTAGTGGACAGATTAATCAGGACTTTTCTAACCACCTTGCCATCTTGCCATTAATATGGATGTCCCTGCTGTTTTTCACTGAGACATTAGTGCTGTGGGTCTCTCTAAACTCTGTTTGAATGGCAACATCTTCATTGCAACTTGCTCTCGCTCCAGCATTCCAAACGATAACTTTGCACAGCTCATTTAAAAGGAGAGGCTTGGGACTTTCTAATTGTGCATGAAATGCCTTTCTTGGGCCTTGTTTGAGCTATCCACTGTGCAAAATGTATTAGAGGAGAGGAGAAACAGAAGATGCCCAGAGACACAGAGTGGACATTTTTGAAAATCAACAGACATTTCTAAGCATAAAGTAACCGTGGATGTTTGAATATACAGGAAAAAACAGCTGTGCAAAAGGATTAGAGTTGGAGAGCTGTGATTCTGTCGAGAAGGATGCCAGTCTGTATGGAAGACTGTAAAGTAATGGGACTGAACTGCCCACTGAAGTGTCCTAGCTCAGCTTAGGGCTGCACAAATACAAGCGCAAGTTGATCTCTTTTAGTTTTAGTTTAGTATTCACAGTGATTCAGATGTGGCAAGAACTCAGGGGTTTCCAAGACCTCTTGGATATGCCATGCAGGTGGGGTGTGTGATTCTGGTTGTGGTACCAGTAATTCAGCTGGGGATGAAAAAAACTTACCTTCTGAGGGCACATAGCTTTGTTTTTTTAAACACACTTGCTGCTTATGTAAATCTGGTAAAGATTTATTCAACTGGTGTTTTTTTTTTGCTCAGTTTAGTCATTATATTTGAGCTGGATTAAAAATTTTAGAAGCCTTTTTGATGCGCTGTAAGTGTTCATTATTTTCTTTTTTTATCCTAATTAAAAAAATCTTGGTTTCTTGCCAACGTCTTTTTTCTGAAGCTGTTATTTCCTCCCTCTCCCTGTATAAGGGACTTGCATTCAGTATATTCTCAGTAGGTATTTGTATAGGCGAAAAATGTAAGAATGGCTTGGATATTTAGAATTGCCTGTGTGCAAATATCATCTTTGAGTGTATATACTGATGAGTGTACTGTTTTTATCACATGTGCACCCTGAATGTGTCACCAGGAGTTTTGAAGAGAGGTAGTGAACCGTAATGCTGTATGTCCAACAGGCATGAAACCTTTCATTAAATCATTTTCATACAGGTTAACCTGTTGGTATTGCATAATTAACAGTTAGGGAGGAAAATACTATTCACTGCATTTCTAAGTTGCTTCAGTATATAGCACATAACATTGAAGCCAATACCAAGGACACAAATGACGAATTTCACCTTTTCAGGTACCTGGCAATCTTCACAGCATGGAGTTTGCAATGTGTTGCAATTTAGAAGACAGTAAGTCAAATCAATACTGTGAATGGCTGTCTTAGTAACAAATGATTTGTGCTTTCCTCACCTGACAGTTCCTTCTGTGGAGGTCTTGAACAGAGAGCCAACACAATAGAAGTTCCTATTATTAGTGGTGATTCTTTGCAAGATAAGGCTTTGATGTGTGTCTGTATCTGACTTCCCAATATGTTCCATTAATAGCAGACACTTTTCAGAAAGAGTATCTTTGGATGCCAACTGTTAAACACAAATTAATTGAGGTTTAAAGATCATTTGTTTAAGACTCCCCAGTATTCATTGTTCATTTCAAAGGGCATAAATGAGAACTTGACCTCATTCAGCACCATTTGGCTTTGCTTCCATTTTCCTTTGGAGGGAGAATATTTTCTTTCTCATTCTCTAAAGCCATACTGTATCTCCTCCTTACACACAAACAAAAGTTGAGATCTCAAATTCAGAAAGCATGAAGACAAAGGTAATACCTATAAAGTCATATGATAGTGATGCTATCTGTCACTGCAGAATTGGGTAATTTAACATTACAAAATTCCCTCTTTTTTCTATCCTGTTTTATTTTGAAATCTTAATATATACAGTGTACTGAGAAAAACAATGGGCTGTGTATTAGTGCCTCTAATATTAGTAACGTGTTCTTAAGATCTATTTTTGTCTTGTTTTTGTGGATATTTTGAAGAGGAAGCAACTCTTGATGATTATAATGTTTCAAACATTTTAATGGATTTGTAATGCATATTAATATTTAAATTTAATAAACAGTCATTGCTTTAAACAGGCAGTGTTTAAACAGGCAGCCCTTTAGCTACTTTGTTACCAATCAGAGATATAAAAAGAAAATACTGTGAGAAGAAAAAAATAGAAATGTTTCAAAACATCTTCCCATTAATCTATCACATTCCCTTACGACCTTGTGGAAGAATATTGTAGTGTGTGCTTGTCATTGGAAATTATTTTGTGTCTCAAAAACCATTGGATGTTACTAGGGTTGTTGCAGGATTTTACACTACGAGCCATTGTGTCCAAATGTGTCTTGAGGATACCATTTATTCCACTTGATACACCCTGTTTTCAAGTACTTGAAAAATAAATAGTGGAGGTGAAGACAAAGAGTCATTTAATAGCAGCCATAAGCCAGCTGCCATATCACCCTGTAACTTACATCTAGCAGCCTAATGAAGCTCAGCAGGCATGAGCCTGGTCAGTACCTGGATGGGAGGCCTCCTGGGAAAAACTAAGGTTGCTGCTGGAAGAGGTGTTAGTGGGGCCAGCAGGGGGTGCTCACCCTGCAGTCTGTGTAGGTCCTAATGCCCCAGTGTAGTGATGGGGACAGTATGCTTTAAAAAGGCGCCGTCCTTCGGATGAGATGTATAACCGAGGTCATGAGTCTCTGTGGTCAGAGTGTAAAAGTGTAAAGAATTATTATTAAATTCTTATTAATGACTTGTTAAAACTTCTATTTAATCCAAATATTGTAGCACAAGCAGTAAAAAGGCAGAAGAGTAGAAACAAAAATGCTATTTTATTAAATGGAATAGTTTCACGATCCTTGAAAGAAGAGCTCTCACCAGCCAGCACAAAGAAAGCCAAATATGACACAGAGTGAAGACGGGGGTTCTGACTGACAGAGGCCAGGCAGGGTGGGAGCCTGAGGCCATAGACCTGGATGGGGAAACATGCATACACTCTCGTACCATGTACACAAGTCCCTGTCCTTCCCTCAGAGTCCAGGGGGTTAGCAATGTCCCTGAGAGTTCCCATCTGTCCCAGCATGCTCTCCCGGGGCTGACATCACCAGCTCCACTGCTGGTCTGCTCGGTGCTCCGTCACTGCCTGATGAGGGCGCTCCAATGCTGTAGAATAGCCATGTCAGGGAGCCGCCAGCTTCAACCTCATGGCTGGGTAGCTTTAACCCCCTGTTCTCCGTTTGAAATGCACGTTCACATTTCTGTTTCTGTTGTCCTCCGTGTCCTCGTGTTTCACTGTTCAACAAACATCATGGAGAAATATTGGTCCCCCATTCCTTGATGGCCACACTGCAACATCTTAACTTCTTATCTCTGTTAGGATCTGGGAGAGAGTAATCCAGATAGGAACTGGAAAGGTATTGGGATTTCTCTGCTGGTCATCGCTGTTGTGTGCTCCTTCATTGCTCTTGCAATCATCCTTCTTTCTACAGGTAAGTATTTTTTCCAGGAGTAATGTCCATGTCACAATGTCTAGAAACTCTGAAATTGTCTCTGCCTTTTCTTTTCTAAGTAAATGAAGTCAATCTTGAAACTAAGGTAACAGGATACCTTTTGATCACGCAAATATAGATACAGTAAGTGATTCCCAGATCTGGTCTTGAAGGACCAGTGTGTGTTCTGGTTTTCCATTCCAACTGAGCTGGGAGTTACTTACTGTAAAAGACCATCTCTGCTTGTTTAAGAGTAGAAAACGGTTTCAAATTTCAAAATAAGACTATTAATTCAATTAATTAATTGAGAACTATGCTGGATCAAACACCAGCTGACAGACGGCAGAGGAGTTGGGAGTGGCTGATATAAATGTTATACAGAACATGGTACAAAGGCAATATTTCTATAGCTTTCAAAGAAGCAAAGCACCATCTGAACACCAACCGTTACAAGTAGCCCAGACAGTTGTATATAATCATGCCCTGTAGCTTTTTACTCCTCTCTGTGTGCAATGTCCCACAGCTCCAGTGAGAGTGTTGAGCAAGGTGTGTTTGCTTAGTTTAGCCTCAGAGCGTCTTAGCGAGGTTATCCTGTTCTCAGAAGAATAGAACATTACCTGTGTGTTTGATTCCTGCTAAGAGCTGCATGGCACTATAAGCTTTTTATAAGAATGTTCTACTGTATGTAATCCAGACTAATATTCTGTAGAATTGGATGAACTGAAGTTTTTCTTCCTGTTGCTCAAGAGTGCACAGTAATTTTTATTTTAAGATGACAATGTCTCAGTAATGGCAGATCACTGTCATCCGTATAGATTTACCCAAGATTTCCCACTGTATTTCCCACTTCCATTGTCTCTCTATTGCTCATCAAATAAACAATGGGGCACCTGTTTGCAGAAACAACTGCTGCTACAGCTTTGAGCTGCCTTCAGTCTTGTGTGAATAGGATGAAACGCAAATACCTCTGTGAGGTTTTTATGTCTTGATGTAGAATTCTTTGCTGTTCCCAGGCACATTAAAGCATTTTAATCCTCATTTTCCTTCAATGTCTTGCAACTTAAACTAATTGAAAGCCTGAGCTCCATAAGCTGTCGTTTCCTCTAATGAATTGTGTAAAGCATTTTGCCCAGATGTTCCTGTTGAGTCACGCATGCTGGGGAACTGAGGAGTCTTCAAGCAGGATCCTGACAAGTTTTAAAGATCTTTTAAATCGAAGGGATTACATCCCTTTTTTCAAATGTTCCCTTGTAGTTTATTCCCAAACCTTCTCTTCTGAAAGCCCAATCGCCAGGCTACATAACTGGCCTTATTTCTTATATAGATGAGTAGCGTTGCAAAATGTGTCAAATAAAAATATTTCAGTGGATGAGGTGAAAACGTAAAAGTTAAGGCCACCGCCAGCCTGGATGCTTGGGTTTACTGCCTTTTCAAATTACTTTCTGAAATTACTTTCGATGCTGTTGATATGACAAACACTTTCCTCTGGAGTTTAAATGTCAATGGTGCTTTGAGTGTTACTTTTAAAATGTACATGAAAAAAAATGTGGTATTGTTTGTGATATTACATACAGTATGTGTAATACAAATATGTAGCTTAATTTTGAACCACTTGAAAAAATGCAATAAGCTTATTATTTTACAGTATTCATTTTTAAGGAATCACAGAACTCGTATTGCATGTAGTAAACTGGCTGCAGTCAGTGATCACATTTGATTTGAAATGTATCCAACTACATGTGGAAATAAGAATATGATTTCATTCTAGGTGTTCGATGCATTACTTTGTGTTTTAATTGTTTGCTTCTCATTTTCTTAGATTATGGTTTGAATTCAGCGTCATCCAGCTTAACACTGGACGATCTCTTTCGAAAAGAGTTGACAGTGCATGACCCTGAGGCAAAATGGATAAATGGTAAGTGTCAAAAACTAGCATGCAGGTATGCATCGTCTAGTGGCAGGATTATTATTGGGATGGCCTGAAAATGCACTGCATCTCATTTCTTTTCCAAGTATGCTTCATTGTAAATCTGACTATCATTTCACTGATGTGGTAGTCCAGCTACAAAATAAGGCGATAATGTAGGTGAGAAAATGGAGAAGTCCATTCAGCAAATGGATGTTGTTTGATTGCTATATTGACAAACAAAACACATTTTGATGTTTGTTTCAATAAATTCATCACTGTATATATAAGATTGTTATATATAAAATATGATAAATACCAGGTTTCAATTAAAACTTCTTCAGAACCAAGCTACAATGAGCATTTATTTTTTACATTTCATGTTCCTGTATCTGTGGGTTCTTTCTCTTCTGTTCATTGAACTTTACAGGTTCTGAAATAAAACTGAAAGAGCCCAGATCCTGAAATTATTGAAATGATGGTTAAAAAATAAATGCATTTAAACCCTTTTTTATATATTTGTAACTGTTTAGCAAAGCACTTTAAAGATTGTAAAGGACATGCAGTTGCCTAAAATGATAAAATATTAAATATAATTACATTACTGTCTGATCACCCATCTGTTTCAAGATATCTTGTCGCATTCTGGAGCTCAATTGTGAATGATTTATGAATATAAAAATTACTTTGTTCAGCCTTTACTCTACACTATTCAGTGTCTTTTTTCACATGAATGGCGTCATCTTCCAAGATATGGATTATCATTAAATACTCTAGTTCCCGGAAAACTAACAAAAAAACCCATAAATAACTACCAAAACATTTTCTTATTCATCGGGGAAAGAGCTACAGCACAAATTGAACTCTTTCATAATAATAAAGCATTTTGTTTAACAGCTGTGTTCTATTATAATAACCCAAACCACTAGTCTAGATGCTTCTGTCTTTTTTGTGATGTTGGTATACAGAAAAAAAGAACAAGTTCAAGTTCACTTTATTTGTCACTCCAGCCATATACAAGTGTACAGTGGAATGAAATATCGTTCCTCCTGGTCCACGGTGCAAATACAGACAGGACACTGACATAGACATTGTAGACAGGAAACACACAGTGCGAAGTGGGGATAGTGCAAATACATAAATACAATATAAACAACACACTGGGGGGACTACCTGTATATAAAAACACCTGTGAAAAGGCACTAAAATCTGGTTCAGAGTCAGAAATGTATTTTTTTATTCCTGAACACTATTGTGCGTCTTTGTAGTTATCACTGTAATATTCTACTGATATTTAGCACTGTTCTTTAGCTTCCCAGTAGTCAGTATTGGGATTCCTGAGAAGAGCTTAGTTTCCTGCACTTTCGACAGACTTTCCTTGTGCACTATTGGTATCGGACTCGGACATTAAGCTGACGACGATGTCGGTGCACAGATATCGAACTTGTGTGTTTCTTCTCTGTCCTGTGTGAGCATTACCCATTTCTCTGCATTTAGCCAGACCTGTAGACTACCGCACAGGGTCCTACTGTATTATAGTCAACTCACCATCTGCTATGCCTCCTGACAGTGGGCTACCTCCAGGTGCTTTGGTTTCCTACCACAGTTCAAAGGCGTACTGGTGGGTTGATTGGCTTCTTGGAAAATCGGCCTGGTTGAGTGTGTATCTGTGTCTGGGTGTCTGCTCTGTGACTGGCTGCTGTCATGTCCAAGGGGTATCCTGTTGCGAGCTGGGTTGGGCTCAGGCTACCCTGCAACCTTGTATTGGACAAAGAAAATGGATGGACGGATAATTAATTTGTCATGAACTTCGAGTTTTATAATTATTTTATTTTATATTTATTTTATATTTTATATTTAAGAAAGCACCTTGTTCAGCTGATACAACCTATAGTCATTTTTTTTTGTTTATTTCTGTCTTTGATGTCAATGATCTGATATTTCTGTGTCTTTTAAGACATGAATTTGTGGCTTCATTGGCTAAGACTGAACTCAACATATATGTTTAAATGGCTCTTAATCATATCATAAAATAATAAATGCTCTGAGCTTTTTTAACTCATTTGCACATCAGTAATTTGCCATATGCCCATTTGGGAACTTATAATTTGCTTGGCCATCTTGCCTGTGGAATAAATGCAGTATTTAATTTTGTACCCTCTATTAAACAAATTGGCCTCATTAGTAACATCTACATGCTTTACTGTGATGAATGGGGTATCTGTTAAAACAAGACTTGTAAATAAAGCCCATCTGCCAGTCTTTTCTCATTACAAAGGTATAGCTTTAGCTGAAAACATTAATGCTGTTAGTTTCTAATGTATTTGTTGAAACACTCCATTGCTTCTAAGCAAGACAAAACAGGTCTCGGAAACCTTTCTTATTTTTAAAGATATTCAATTAAAATTAACATTTCAATTAAATTTTCAATTAGTTTAAACTGAAGTACTTACATTGCAGGGTCAGGAGAACTATGGGTTAATACAAAACATTTATGTTCAACTTTTATTTTCTTTGGATTTTTCATCTTTGATTTACTTAAGATACCTAATTAAGTCTCACAAACTTGTTAAGCTTTTGTGATTTACATATGAAACCTATTTTTAGATTCTGCTTACTGTACAGTATATGCATTCCCATTAAATAAGAAATGTCAAGAACTTCTTAAAGCTTCTGCTCTGACCTGTTTACATTTCAGCATGTACTGCTTAATATTTTCTATAGACAGAAACTGGATTGAAAATTAATGAACTGGATTAAGGAGTATAAATGGCAATTCTCATGGCACTGCATTCTTCTGCTCTGCTAATCATGGAAAAAAGGCATCATGGTGAAAACCTTCATAGATCAGAGTTTAATGTGAGCATATATTAATGCAGTGATATCTGTCTTGACTTGCCTTGAAGGGCAAACTCCTCTCTTGTTTTTAATCTAACCCTGTGAGATCACCAGAATTTTATTGTAGGAATCTGTCTTCAACTTACCCTGATATTTAGACGGTCCTGAAAGTCATATTCAGTAAAAAAAAAAAATATCTAGTGCTTTGTGTACATTAATAAAAAAAGAGAACTATTGATTTATAATATAACTTGTTTATTGCACTGGTAGTTTTAGGTTGTATTAAAATATAGCCTAGTCTTAACTCAAACCTTATCTGTGGCAACCATGGTGACGAAGCAGATACAGTAATAGTAACAGGCATTTTAGGTCCAACTCCTCTTCCTCAGGCAAGTCATAAATAACACAAATAGCAAAGACATCGGACAGTGCACACATCTCCTTATAGTGTGGGTAGATAACTAGCTAGTGGAGTAAAATAACCAGATTTATATGTTGTCCCTAGATTATAACTTGTCAGATCAGAACTAATAGACACAGACATTAAAAAGACCAAATAGCGTGAAAGATTAGCTGTGACCTTCCTGATGCTAGATAAAGCAATTCCTCTTAGGCATTTAATTAACCAATAGTGACAACGGAGGACCTAGATGACCAATTTATAATTTAAAAAGTCTAATAAAACAAGAATAATACTATATTATAAACCAAAATACTGATCAAAAATTTAAAATTGGAATGGCCTGTTTGTCCCATGAAAGATCTAAATCCCCACATTAAAGTGAAACCCAATCCTATCTCCAGTCTAATCCAACATTTCTAACTCTAATCCTCATTAATTTAAAACTAAATTGAATGCATATGCATTTGTCTATACTGTATTTATCTACCTGTTTCCACATGCTATTTCTTTATCTGTGACTCTGTATTATAGTACATAAGAAACAGTACATTACAAAATGATCTGCTCTGTTACTGTCAAACATCTAAATCCAGCAACTACTTTCAATTGTAAATGATTTTGTTCTTCTTGTAATTTATAAACTGATTGTAGTGTGCTGTTAGCTGATTACGATAAAAAGGCTTTGCAGTACTCAGGTTATCTTCAGAATCAGATGGAATGGGATTAAAATGGGAAACTGTGATTATTCATCAGTGGTTCATAATGCCTGTTCACAGTGTTTCATTATCAGGAACCCACGTACTTTAAATCTGATGATTTGTTCACGAACACACTTGATTAACTGGAGGTTTTTGGCAGGTTTTTATAAAATGTTCCTAATGAAGTGCATGTTGTAATCTGCATCATAACCTGCACCTCCAGTTCTTTCTTCCTTTTAACTCTTTCCAATGATTTTGTGAAACAATTAATTCATTCATCACTGTGTGGGAAATTACCCAGATTGGGGAATTACAAATGCTGCAAGGGTATATCTCAGGAACAGTAAATTTCCAATTGGCCCTTACCAATCATGGCCTCCTAATAATCCCCATCTATGAATTGGCTTCATTACTCTGCTCTCCTCCCCACTGAGCGCTGATGTGTGGTGAGTGCTCTGACGCACTATGGCTGCCATTACATCATCCAGGTGGGGCTGCACACTGGTGGTGGTGGAGGGGAGTCCCCATTACCTGTAAAGCACTTTGAGTGGAGTGTCCAGAAAGGCACTATATAGGTGTAAGCAATTATTATCCTTAATTAGTTCTGTACAAAAAAAAATTCATGTGAGCAAAATGCATCATTTATATGTGCAAAAATGTTAATACTGTATTGGGTGTAAAAATAGAGAAGATTACTTCTAAATGCAGATGTAATCCAGCAACATTACTGGAAATGGCATTCCTGAATACTGAGAAGAGATGATATGCAAATAGCTGAAATACCTATTTCTCTAAATATTTGAATAATGACTCTTGTGTATCTAGGATACATATAAAACAAATACTAAAGATTGAGATCAATGGTTTGGTTTTACAAAATAATGGAAGCACAAAAATAGCATGAAAAATTTCAGAGATCATTAGGGAGCTGACCTTACACCTCTCAAACAAATGTTATTTGTTGGTTTAATGGTCTGTGATGGTTAATAATTAGTTCAGGCAAAAATAGATTTTGGATGTGCCTTGCTTGTAATAAGGTAATACAGTCTAAAATGATCATCACTGCTGCACTTATAACAAACATTACACATTATTGATCTCTCATCACTTTAAATTATCTTTGCGTTACTTTGCAAATGCATTACTGAAGACCAGATGTCCATGCTTAATTAGCTCTGCAGAAGACCTCTGTCATCTGTATGAAATTCTAAAAAAATCCCAAATACATTCACTCCAAATGTCTGTCCTCTAACACCTGCTAACACCTGGTTCACATGGAGGTAGCCTGTCTGCTCTTAGCCTGATTAAATGGTTTTTCTCACAGGTAGCTCAACAGCTGGCCTGGTCTCTCCTTGTAGCTACAATATTAATCAAGGAGCTGACAACGGTGTTGAAAGCTTCAAACCTCGGTCAATTCCTCTTTTAAAATTAATTTTTGAAGTGCCATCCTGTAGTAAGTGTCAGAAAGTAACCTAATGTATGTTTTTTGCTCCTGTTAAAGGAATATTAGAGAGAAATGATGAGCATCAAAAGGAACTTATCACTTGTAAGTGCAACTAATTCACAATATAATTATCAGAAAATGTTTTAATAGCAGGTGCGCTGATTTTATTGAACAGATATGACATCATTAAAGTCATACTGCCAAGTAACAGTTGTCATCAAAGTGCATCTATTGGAAAAGCCACAGGCTAGCAGTGTGTTTGGCCACTGTTAGAAGCTGCATGCTTTGCACCAACTTGCTCATGCTGCCTTGCGGCTTCCTGCCCCATTCCTTTCAAATTGCCTAGACAAGAAAGTTCCTTTTTACTGGTATCTGAGCCCTCAATGTCACTTGACATCCTTGCTCATCACCTGAAATTTTGATGTAGCTCAGGTCTGGTTCTATAAGAGTGTCTTTCTGCTGCAGTGCTGTCACAACAGGATGAGTCCGCAGGAATTGCAGTACGTGATGACACAGGACTTTATCCATATACTGTACTGTAGCATCATGCAGTCAGGTTAACGTCAGTTTCTATAAGTGGCGTTCTGTAGCTTGCTGACATTCATCAGGTTAGTTTACATAAAGTCTTGATTCTTTGCTGAAGAAGACTTATCTTAACAGCTGGTGAGTCCAAGTGATATTACTTAGTTCAGTTGTTTCATACTGATGAGACAAAGGCGTTGTTCTCTTGATAAAAGTGACATAGTGGCTCCTTTCTGTGTTTTTCTTTGTTAATTTTCATCAGGCTTGGAATTCAACTGGTTAAGTCACCTCATCACCTGTGCCAAATCAGCTCTCTCACTAATGAGGTGATTTAGTTCTTTATGCCACAGTCAAAGTCACTCGAGTTTGATGCACAATAAATGAAGGGAGACAATGCTTTCTAGAGGGACTAATTCCCATGGAATTGTTCGAACAGTCTGTGTCTTTGGGTGGATCAAAGTCATTTTATGAATAGCATATAAAATATCTTTCAATGATATAAGGGCAGTAAAGAAAATACATAAAAGCTCAAAATATACTCTTATTATTACTGTAATTTTGAGATCATTTCTGAAACAACAATTTTATTATACATTTATAAAATAGACGAATCAGTGAATTATTTCTTAGTTAGAAAATGTGAACACTATACTGAAAACTACTGTACTTCTGTGTTTCTGAGCTTCAGAGGGATTGTATTGTTAAATTACAGGAGTTTTGTCCTTCCTGTGGTTTTATTGTACAAGTGGGCATTCCAGTGAAGTTTTATAATGGAAAAATATCTAAAAAAAACAACGCATTTTATTTAGAAGGATTTGATGAAAACCCCAAATGCTGTATTTTGTCATGTATGCCTTTTGCCAAGTAAACAGCAAAATGGCTGATGATAATTATATTCATTGCAATGCTAATGCAGTCTGTGTGGAACATTGGTGTGGTAGTGAGTGCCAAATGCCTTCTAGCTCTTTGGTTTGGGATTCCATTCTGAGGTGCTTTGGTGGAGCTTTCTCTGAGTGGTCTGGTTTCCTCCCACAGTCCAGAAACATGTTGTCCCGGCTAACTGGTGTCTCTACAGTGAACCTCAAGTGTATGTGTGTGTGCCCTGTGATGGACTGGCACACCTCCCATCTTGTGCCTGCTCCTTGCTGGGCAAGGCCCTGACTCAACTGCGATCCCCCTGGGGAAAAGCTGAAAAGGCTGGATAATTATTTTTTTACTAACACTTTGTGCCTTGATGACAGGGTTGAGGATTGGGCCCGGAGACCTTTTTGTCTTCCCAGCAACCCACTCTGATGCACAAGAAAATATATATTGAGAGAAATAAATAATTTCATCCCTGAAGGCATTACTCCTTTTCTTATATGTATAATGGGTTAACATTCTTGCAGTGCTTAAATTCCTATTCATTGTTTCTTCTAGGCTGGCATATCAGCAGTCATTTATTGAGGTCTACTGTAACATTCCAGCCTAAAATTATTTAGGCTCTGAGGCATTACCATAATGCAAGAGTTCAGTTTCTGCGCATTTCATTCTTGAGTTAGGCCTGGATTAAATCAAAATGATTGCATCTCTCCATTGTCATATTTCTTGATGCCGAGATATGCTATCTGTAGGCTTTACCTTTAGCAGCAATAAAATTTTGATTGAATTCTTGTCTGAATATATGGAAAGCAAAACTCTCCTTGACTGAACCCTTGCTAAACTCTCCAGAGAAAAATGCAGTAATAGCAGTCTCTTCAGCTGAAGATCAGATGTGATGATATGTTCAAGCCTTTTTACTTTCACATAATGTTTTGTAGTTATCAGACGACTCCAGTAAATTACCTGAATCATAAAAAGTGGAAACTGTCTCATCCTTTTCAGCACTACATGCAGTGATTTGTTTTTCGTTGTTTCCAACAGATGAAGAAATTGTATACAGAGACAGAGATGGCAATGTCATGAAACACAATGTTCACAGCAACCAGACGGGGATTGTTTTGAAAAACACCACTTTTGTAAGTATAATAAATAAAGACACGTCGAAGACTTGCTAGAAAAAAAAAAGTAAGGTGGGATTCTGACTTTTTTTCCTTTCTTCTTCCCTAGTCCATGTTTAAGGCTTCTACCTTTGCGGTTTCTCCTGATCAGAATTTTGTTCTTCTGGGGTACAGTGTGAAACAGGTCAGTAGCTGCTTACACAGTAAGAAACAGGGCTGCGCAGATCCCTTCCTGTAGGGCCACAGTGTCAGCAGGCTTTTATTCCACCTGAGTTCCTAACTACTTAATGGATAAAGTATGGACTTAAAAGGAGGACATCTTTTCCCAGTGCCTTCAGTGCAGGAGATTTTTATAAGACCTTTATAAGACTTCCAGGATTTTGGCAATCCAGAACTGGAGTTAAGTGGCACCAACATGAAGCATGCAGTACATTGATAACACAAGCAAGAAGCAAATGTTTCAGTTTAAGTAGTCAGCAGTAGTAAACAATCTATTTTAAAGTGCTTTTTTTTTCTTTAAGATTAAAAGAGATCCAGAAGGCTGTTATCATGCCACTGAGTTACTAAATGCCAGTGCCACAAACACTTTAGAAATTTCTTTCCACTTAGACAAAAAAGGCAATTTTGAAAAAGATAAAAGACACAAAGGAATAAAATACTGATTGCCTTTAGAAGTGCATAACAATTGTTCAGGCTTTTATTGATTCTTGGCAACATTTTACAATTCTACCCCTTTACTGTCATAACTTCAAAAGCTCAAAAATCAAACACTCTGCCAGTATAACTGCAAGCCTATTTCTTTTTTCATTATAGATCAGTCTTTGTTTTTCAGGATACCATCTCCTTTCAGACTCTGTTTTATTCCAGATTTTGTACAGAGATCTAATGCACTGGAGCTATGTGCACAGTATACAAAGTATAATTGATGCATGAACAGCAAATTAAAGTAACACTTTACTTCCTGTACCTGTAAGTTACCTGTCAGCCATATTTTGGCACTTATCACTGAACCATCAATTAAATGTATAATACATGGCTAAGCCATGCTTTATTAGTGAAACACGTTAAGTAGGAATTAGTCATTAGTGATGAGAGGTAATATGTACCTTAGCCTGTCCATCATCTGATGAGTGCTAGGGTGTCATTCATTAATAACTAATGCATACCTTAATACAGTGTTACCAAAAAAACAGTCAGACGTGGAACATGGTTAAAAACATGATTCACGCTTTTCAAGCGCTGTTTTTAAAGGTCAAATTATTTATTAAAAAACGAAGAAAGGAAGTGCTCTGAGGTGGTGGTAAACATGAAGAGCTGCATTGAGCATGGGAATCGTGGTGCAGATTTGTACGTATCCAGTAAGGAACACCCTGCGGGGTCGTGTTGGCTGCTGGGTATGCATATCAATTAGCTACTGTATGAGCCCAATAAAAACTCAGAACCGTAATGTGACTATCTAGCTGTGTCATATTGAAAGATTATTCAGGGGAGACTTTGATTGGTGCAAAGAAGACCCTGCTTTTTGCTATTTCAATTTCAGCTTATTGTTAGTAGAATATAAAATATTTCAGTTTGCATTTTCACTTCGTTATTCCTAATATCAAGTTGTTGCAGTAGTTCATGACATAGTCACATGTATTTGTCTAATGACATACTTGCATAGTGCCTGAGATATTTAAAGTAATTAATAATTAATATTATATGGTCCATGAATGGTGAAGATGTCTCACTTGTCAGAGGCAGCTAGTTTGATAGAAATCTCCAACAAAGTACACTGACTAACCACTGGGGAACATTTAAATGAAGTTGTATTAGTGCTAAACAGTACCTTTTAAAACAATCATCTCATAGCAGAAACTGGAGAAAAGTGTAAAAGCTGCAAAGGCTACCAGTAACGCTAATCTGATTGCTGCAGAATTACTTCTCACCAGTCTTTATTTTCCATGGTAACACACAGTATCTGTCCAGGTGTGTAAAAAAACATTTTGTTGCAATGCAAATACAAAATAACTTTGTGTATTATAAAAAAAGTGTTATTAATAGAGCAAACATTGTATAATTCACACAATTGTTATATCAAAACATTGTTATGAAGAATATACGGTCTCAGGGACTGTAGGGTTCATCAGTTGAATGGTTGGTCACTCAACACAAAAGAGACCTTGTGATGGGAATATGAACCTGAGTGTGTCTCTTTCACTACTTTCTGTCCTACTTACTTTGCGTTCTGGAATTCTGTTTTGAAAGCCATAGTTTTGATTCAGAGAAAAGTGGCATAAAAAAGTGAGTTTAAGGTGTTCTTGGGAAGAACTGAACCACACATGTTCTTGTATTTTGTGGACTCAACTTCAGAAGGGTCTTCTTCCCAGTTATTTGTTTCTTTAGCTCTGACTTACATTAAAATTGAATTTGTGATTTATTGCATCCCCTTTTTTGCAAGCTGTTTCCACAGAATGCTGCTTTATTATTACAGAGACTTATACCAGAAAGAATAAGAAACCTTATTGAATTGCATCATGACATGTAAAATAGAAACTGTTCAGGAGGGTTAGTTGTTGGATAGGTGGTTTTGAACAAATGAATGGAACAGCCATCACCTCTTCAGTAGCCTTATCACCTGTGTCTTGTGGAGTATGACTAGTTGTTATCAGTCAAATCTGCCATATATACCTTCCTGTGATGTTTTGATAAAGAAAGGTCATTTTCTGTGCAAATTCCTTTTTGTAAATGTCACACATCCCCATTGCTGACAGATGGCATTAGTGTTTTCTTGTTTTCTTTTCAGATCCTCCTACACGTTGACATTTCCTGCATTTCAGTGAAAGTGCACTTCTAGAACCCAAGACATTCGTTTTTCTATAGTCATGGCAACTCCACAAAACAAAGTCAATTATCACTGAGGTTAAAGATAAGCCAAATCACCATAGTTTATTCGAAATAACCTTTCTGACTGTTATTAGTCAAATCAAAATGTTTTAGTTTGCCAACACTGTGCATCCTATGATGTTGCACTGTAAATTATTCTCATCATAATAAAAATATTATTTTTATGGTACAACACAAAATGAGAAGTCAAAAGCCACAATCCCTTACCATTTTCAAATGATAAAACTGGTACAGTACCTGATGGTGGCTATTTCTTTACTAGAGGTTGTACATACCTTTGATGCATTGCTGTAATAAGTGGACTTTGTACAAATATTTTGTGACCTGATTATTTGTGAATTATCTTAATTGTTATTGTTAATTACTGTATTATTATATTCATTTTCAGGAATATTCTACAAGTTTCCATTTTTGACTACACTCATCCAGTTTCCTTCTGCAAACTAATTACTTACAGCTTTTTGTTTGGTTGCTACTGAATTCCAGGCCTGCCTGATCACTTCTTAGTTTCTTAATTTTGCTAGTCACGTTTACATCAATTTCTTTCTGCCTGTTCCACTTCTTCTTCTTAGTGGGCACCTTTCCTTGTTTTCCTTGTTTGTTTGTGTCTCTAGGACAGACAAAACTGAGTGGTATGTGGACATTAGTAGGAATATTCAGGCCAGCAACCAAATATTATTCATATTTGGTTAAAAAGAAATTAAAAGGACGCTATTTTTTCCCTCTGAAGTCTGAAGAGCAGAATTTTGCTTTAGGGTGATTTTTTTGGAGGGATAACTGGATTAATGTCCCTACTTGTGCTGTTTAGCTGCTTGAAAGGAGGACAGTTGCACTAATGGTCCAAAAAATGAAAATTCCATCAAGGTTTAACCATGATCATAGTAATGCAATGATTTCATATTAATACACCAAGGCCCCTATCATCCATCATATTAAACTAATGTGTCTGAATATTAGACTTTCTCTATTATATGTAAGAATAGTATAATTATATATAAAGGGCTATCAGAGATATTTAATCATGGAAATAAAAACATAATATTCTTTAGTTTGTTTTCTAAGTGTTGTCACCTGCTATACCCACACAAGTGCATGTGACAGGGATATGTCATCTGCCAAATGGACTATTTCCCTGCCATTTAACAGCAGTAATAAGCAGGAGCTTCATACTGTTCCTGTACCTCCTTTTCACACATCAAAGCGTAGTACAAAGCAACTGGCGGCAAGTGAAACCATTACGTTCTCAACGCCTATTCTGTTTGCTCGCTATCAGTATTTTTTATACCAAATTTGCATTCCCAGTGCTCATTGTAATGCGAGTTAAAGCTGTGATGATTTTGCAATTGCTTGCCCCATTAAGCTCATGAATGGATATATACCAGGTCCCGAAGGTGAGGGCCAGGGGTCTGCTCAAGGTTACTGCACTGTGCTGAGTCTAGCCCTCACATGCTGCTTGGCATCCACTTTCACACAGTACTCTCACTAATTTGGAAGTAAATTGCTCAATAGCATTTTGAAAAAGTGATTATTGCCTAATTTATTTTATTGCTTTAAGTGCATACATTATGGCTAAAATCTAGAAGACATTGCTAAATTGAAGCATAGTACTTTGTCAATTTCATTTTTTCATGTGTCAGCAGTGAAGTATAAACATCCTAACATAAGTGCAATTTCTGTAATACGTTACAGAATGTTAGCATTCAATTATCTCTACTTCAGAACATATACGCAACAGGTAATTCAGTGAATGGGAAGTGGAACATTTTTCACAACAGTTTTTTTTTTCAAGCAATACACAGTCAAGGTGCTACACTCATCAAAACATAAAGTATGGCATGTGTTTTTAAAGTAGAGCTCGCTGCATCAATATTGTGTAAAATAATTGCTATTCCATTTAGGGAGCCAGAGGGAACAGCAGAGAGGGGCATTAGACAGAGCACTGGAAAGTTAAATTTGGCAAAATACAAAAGTTAGAGGAAACAAAAATCCAAGATCCAACAGTTTTGATCAAATTGTAGTGACTCTCAAAGACCTTACTTTCAAAGGAGAGCATAAAATGTACATTTTAACAGGACAAATTAATTTATACCTCTAGAACATCATCAGATTGGTGAAGATCCCATTCTTTGAAAGTCAAAGTCTTAATGTCTGACAAAGTCCTAGTAGTTGAAATATCATTCCTTGCCTTTTGAGATATTGAAGCAAATACTGTACACAGATAAACGTGGAGGAAATGTGGTCAAAATTAAATATTTTTAAGAACATTTCCTGAGATGTTTGCAAGTACTGTACATTACAGCTCAGTTGTAATATTAAATTACTTGTGCAGTGTACTGTACCTCAAACATATGTCTGTACTGTAGATAATCTTTTAATGATCCCATATTAGAATTACTTTTTTACCCAAAATGATTTACAAGGAGAGAAGATGTTCCTTCATCTGTTTATTTTTGTTTACTTTTGTCGTCAGATGTGTGGAATTATTATAAACATATTTTGGATCTCTATGATCAATATATATACTGTATAGTGGACCTGCTGTAAATTCTGATGGATTTCTTCCTTGCATGACTCCAAAATAATCTACAATGAGCATTCAGTAGTTGTTCCTGAGAGCCATCTAATCAAAGGCTTCACCATTCTTTTTCAAACAAAAGACAAAGATTTGCAGTATGCATGGAATATTAAGGAGGATTTAATTGTTTACTTGGTGGAATTAAAGAACCATGGCAGAAACAGTCCACTTCAGTGTAATGCAGCTCTTTATTTCAGATACTCTGTAACCATCCTTCATAAATTAATATAATTCTGATTGCATCAAATCCCTCTAGACAAGAAAATCTGAAAAAAAAAAAAACAAGTTAGGTTTTTAAGTCAAATCATATGAGGGTTTAATTATTTAATCAGTTTCTATCTGTACATAAATCTTTTGTTTTTACATAAAGGAGCCTGAATAGCAGTATCTGTGTATTGTAGACTCTGTTTCAGTATACAGTACGTCTTACTTTTATTTCAAAATACATTTGGTGCATTAATAATGGTTTCATCAGGCTCAAAACCTCAATGAATAAATACCTGACATTTTTGTGTAGAATGGGAGCATCATGTGCTCTGAATAAACAAAGAATACAGAAGCACACTGTGTGCCAGTCAGAAGAGAGAACAGATGTTTGTGTCTGTAGAGTCGGGAGGGTCAGGTAAACAGAGCAGGGAAGAGCAGCTGTCAAGATTTGAGAAGAAGGCAGGCTTGGACTCTCCTGGGCTTTCCAGTGACAAAGACAATAATCCAGTTAAACAATTGTCTAAATTACTATGGTACAGAATTGCCAATTGGGCAGCGAAGTGGTGTGGTGGTCAGTACTAGGTCCAGGGTTTGATTCCAGGCTATGGTACCTTGTGTGTGTTTTTTCCCCGTTACTGTGTTCCTCATACCTCCCAAGAAAATGCTGATAAATTGATTTACTGTGGTGTATTTTCCATACCATATACTTCATCTAGCTTTTCACTTTGCTTGAACTATCTATACACAGCAAAATTCAGGGTCAGCAAGACCCAGAGCACCTGGATTGTCAGGACAGATGCAGTTCTCAGTAATGGCACCTTGTGCTGGCAAGTTGAGATAGTGCCTGGCAAGCCATAGCAGCCAGCACTGTGTGACATGGTGAGGACAGCCATGCTTGTTGAAGCCCAATCATGGCCCACTAAGGACAGAGTAGAGAGTACCTGCGGTCTTTATAGACTCTTGTACTGGCTGAGTAAGTCAGGAACTTCAGACCAACAGAGGTTCAGTCTCATTTCCTCAAAGGTTATCTGCCGGTAACACGTGTGCTACTTGACAATTTACAACTCATTATATGAACAAGGAAGGGTGCATGGTTTTCATATCTTAATATCTTAGACCGCCATATTCTCCAAAACACCTTGAAGCCTTCTGCTTCTTTTAAAGTTGATACTGATGTCCCGACAGGATGAACCTCTCAGGAGCCCAGTGGAGTTTTTTAATTGATCTGATCATTACAAAATAAAATAAAAAGTGTATCGTTCTGTATACAGATACAGATTTTACAGGCACAATATTTGTTAAACGGTGTTTTTCTTTTATCATCCAAGACCCAAAGTAGGAAATGACTAAAACTCAGATTAGGACCAAGTTTTCACTGTAGAAATAGAATGAGGTAATGCAACAGATACATTTTACACAACAATTATAATATTCAGAAGTCAAGGTGATGTAGGAGGTTTTGCTTTTCTTTTTCTTTCTTGATGGATAATAGCAGCCTTCATTCTGTCCACATGATCCAAAACATCTTAGAAGAAGCTACCATCTAAATCAAATGCTTTACTGAGTTCAAGCAGGTATATGACAGTGTTGATTCTAAAAATA
This sequence comes from Lepisosteus platostomus, assembly GCF_059453375.1. NCBI lineage: Eukaryota > Metazoa > Chordata > Actinopteri > Semionotiformes > Lepisosteidae > Lepisosteus > Lepisosteus platostomus. The sequence continues at coordinate 35,994,401 of NC_142624.1, forward strand.
GGTATAAAATAAATCATAGTATAACAAGCATCCAACTTCCTGATGTGCCATTACTGGGTTGAATGTGTAGAAAGCAAGAGGTCTGGAAACGTAAGCTGTGTAAAGTGATCAGCCTTGTGATAAGATGTTTTGTTGAAGTGCAAGTATGCCATTAAAGGGGATCTACAATGCTACTTTTAATATTTCGGGGTTAGAGAGAATCGGCATTGCTGAGTGCATTTCACACCACAGCAAAAGTAAAACGTACACTAACTTGTAAAACCTCCAATTTACATCCCAAAACAGATGACATTTCCAGGTATGCACAGCACCATATTCTGCAATTCTGAATGAGGCAACAAAATTTCCAGTGACTTGAAGCAGCCTTATTATATTGTAAACAAGTAGGCTTATAAACATACTGTATCTCTCTTAATCCAGTAGAAATATTGGTCTTGACTTTGAGACTGTCTCACCAACAGACTACTAACTTGTTAACTCTTCATGCAGATCGTGTTGGAACATTTCTGCGATGAAATGTCTCCTGCACAACCTGTACTTATTTGCTTGTACATCGCATTAGTCATTACGGTGACTAATGAGCAGGAAAGGCCACTTCATGTTGCACCTTGCTCAAAGTCCCGCGAGACCAGCGGTTTTCGACAACAATGGCAACCGTACAGGACTTTCACAAAGTTCACAACTTTGTGCTTCATTTGAAATTTGTGTTTTTTTCTATACCATTCATTAATTTATTTTGTTATCGAGATTTAATAACCAATCTGAGAAATGGCCTTTATACAGTAGGCCATTGTCACAGTAAAGTCAATGACCTGTAAAGGTGTTTGATAGTGAGGAGCAGCAGCTCTTGTGATACAAAGCAATCTTTGTAAATAAACACAATTTCTCATAATGTCACGAGATTGGTACCTCATGCAGTAGCAGTCGTGCTCAGGTCTGGTCATTTGAAAGTGTCGCATAGTGAATAAAAGTCTGGACCCATAACTGGTTGACTGTGGGTTTGAGGCCCTGGTGCAGACACTGCTGGTGTACTTTGAGTGAGGGACTCCAGCCCCTGTTCACCAAGCTGTATTAAAGAGGATAGGACTGCATGGACAGAGGGGGGACAGAGGGGGGGGAGGAGTCTCATGTTCTCTTTATAAATTTCATTTGAACCAGTGCAGTATCTGGCCCAATGAGCCGATGTGGCTCGGAAATCTGAATCACATATGCACTTACTCTTTGCAGTTAATACAGGAATGTGGGAGATCATCCTAAACGTTAGTGCATTTACTTATGTCAGGAGACACGAGCATGGATAATGAAACATGAAGGCTTAGTTCCAGTCCTATTTCCATTCTGCCATTCACAGTTGGAGAACAGATGAAGAGGCTTTTTTGCCTTTCCAGAGAAGGATAGTGGCATGAATGCAAGACTGTATACGTTATTTAAATATCAGCTCATTAAACATAAGTGTTGATGACAGTAGAACCTGTGTTGGGGGGGAGGAGGGTAACTGCATGTGACCCTCCAAAAAACAAGTATTGCTTCACTAGTGGTTAGGAGCTTTAGAACTAAACTACATACTGTATAGGGATTATTCCCCTTGTCTATACAAATGAGATTATTACTTTTCAACAGAACATGCATATATCACAGATGACATATTTTCTATTTAGTGGTCTGGTTATACTATTATTTCTATTTAGGTTTTGTTTGTGAAGTGATTATTAGAAGAAGGCAGTAGTACAACCCAACACCATTTCTTCATTTGGCTTTTCTACAAGTATCTCATATTAATTTCTAAAGCCGTCGAAAGTGTCTACCGGGTTGTTCAATAAGGCCTACTTGAGAAACGGATGCTAAATAAGATCTAGTAATACCTGCCATTACAAGGCAATACTAAAGAAATATCTTTATAGTATAAATATTGTAGCGCAGCCGATGATTGCTCATATTGATTTTCGCTCTTGCTTTCACAGCAGATCAATAGAAACTGAAGATGAATGCAAGTGACAACAGATAACTTTTGTTGGTCATCTACAGTAGGCGACCTACTTCTGAAAGTTTCTATATTAATCATAATGGAGATCATTTAAACTTTTATAGCTTGACACCAAGAGAATTTTATAAGCAATGCTTTGGGAATTTTAACATGCGTGTAGTCTCCATTTGATTAAAAAGTAACTTGTGTTATAATATAAATACTATATAATAATATGAATGCTTATTTTTGATTCTTTACAGACATATAAAGCATTAACAATCTGTTTTCATTAAACTACATGGCTATTCAATGATACAGCCTCTCTTTGATACTGTACATTGTATCCAACATTGAACTTATCAATTAAAATATATTTTTAACACTGTGTGTTAATTAGTATGAATGAAACTACTTATTAAATTAACAAGTATAGCATGTTGCAACATATTGGTTAAATCTACAGTTTATAAGACAGAAAACCTAGGCTAATTGACATTTACAGTATCAAGACCTTTTCTTAGGGTTATTCAGGTTAGCTGTGGCTGAACCAAATAAATGTTATACAATACCTCACTAAAACGTATTTGCCCTCCATTATCCAAATAGGATATGAGACTGACATTTCAACATGGATCTGCTCCTCTAATGCTACTCTTATCAGGTCCTGTGTATTTTAAAATTTTCACTCATAACTCAATGAGCACTCTTACGTTGTTGGCTATGCTAATTATTGTGCTACCCCAAAAAATGCATTCTGAGGTAACCTACCATTTTTAATATGAGGATAGATTTCAAAATAATAAACTGTGGATTAGGATGAATATAGTATACAGAGTACAGTACAGTATATATATTCTTACCTGAATAAGAGCATGATAATACTTAAAGACTGAACAATCATGTTAAGACAGTATCTTTGAAACAGTGTTTCAAAACACCAAATTATAGAAGGTTATGGGCATCATCAGGATGCGATAATGTGAATGAAGATTTTCAAATGCAGCAGTATCATCTATTATCACAGGACTATTTAAAATATTAATTGTGAAATTGGAGAGGAGAGATTAATTATGCAGAGAGAAGCGTGACTAGACAGTAGTAAGGTCATCTTTGAGTTCATAAAAGCAGCATATAGAGTAGATCATGCATTAACAGTTTAATAAATGCATTCAATACTGGATCATCATGCATGATTTTCCTTTCTCTTTTTATTATCTCTACACAGAGTACTGCAGTACACAGATGTTTACCCTGCAGGTGCTAGCCAGACGTAGTGTAAGAAACTCTACCGAATGAAGTTTTGGCTTTGCTCTTGTAACGTGCTGTAGTTGCAAAACATAGTTAAATTGTCACACAGGAAAATTGTGTTTAACAGTTTGGCTCAGGACCTCTCTCTGTGGTGGAATGTACACGAAGTATTCCTGTGGGCAGAGGTGGAACAGGCACGTTGATTTAGCACTTGAACACTTCATTTCAATCATTTTGTTACTCAGTAGACTTGTTCTCTTTTGATTACCTGAATCAGTCCATGGCCATTACTACAGGATGCTGCACAATGGTTAATCACACATTTCTAGCCATAATTAGGTTTAGGCTTTTTGGAGAACATTTGTCTTTTGATGTATCATGTTATTCCTAGTGTATTATTACAGTACTATCGACTAACTGCAGTGAATTATTGGTCTTTCTGGTGCACCCACAGAGACAGACATATTACTTTATTCCATTGGCAAGGCTGAATCTCTTGTAAATGTACTGTACATATTGTATATTCATTGAATTTTGTTCTGGAGGTTATAGGTCTCTGAAAACATTTCAATCTTTTTTAGAATAGTTTTAAGGCATTATCACATAAAACAATACAGGGTATGAATGTTTCTTTGTTTATTTTAGTAAATTGTCATTCTAAATAAATACTGTTAATAACTCTTTCCACACTCACATACTGTACAGTATATACAGTGCCTGAGTAATCAGACCCTTCTTATGGAGTCCCATTTCGTGAAATTATTCTGCATTTTTAAATTCATATTTTATTCAAAACCTGAATGATCAAAATGAAGAACTGAAAGGAAGTTACTGTAAATGTCAGCAAAAACTGATAAAAAAATGAAATGTTGATTACATTAATATTCAATACTGTGAACTCAATATTTATTGGATGTACAGTATCTTTGGCAAGATAATAATAATATAATAATTATATCTGCATACCTTTCTGGGTAAATCTCTTCTAACTTTGCACACCTGTTTTTTTTTTACTATTTGCCTGTTCTTTTACTTTAACTATTTGCTCAGTCTGTTTCTCCTTCAGTCCGAACTAGATTTCCAGTCCCTGTAGAGAAGTAGCCCCATAGCCTGATGCTGCCACCACCATGCTTGACTGTAGGGATGGTGTAGACTGGGAGGTTTGCTGTGTTGAGTCTGCGCCAGCACCTGGTACAATATTTAGACAAAAACGTTTCAACACCCTTTGCCACATTTCTGCAGCATAACAAAGATGCTTTGTTCCAAACTCGGTGCAGGATATGAAAAAGGTTTCCCACTCAAACACGCCCCAGTTGTGGAGTGACTGGGATATTGATGACTGATACACATTTTCTCCCTCCTTCCCATTGACCTCAGTAGCTTTTCCAGAGTTGCTGTTGGACTCGCATTGGCTTCCCCCATGAGTTTATTCCTTGCCCAGCTGCCTAGTCTGAAGGTACAATGTGTGGTGCGATGCACCTTCTGTTTCTAGATTATTGAATACACTGCTCAGAGGGACATTCAGAGACTTCAAAGTTTTTTGTGCCCTTCTGATTTTTCAATGACTTTATCTTGACTGGCTTTGAAAGCTCCTTAGTATTCAGGATTGAGTCTTTTCTTGACATCTTCATACCTGACCAAGGAACATTACAGAAACAGGAGTCTTTTACTATGATTTTACTATTTTTCTTGCATATTAACTGTCTACTTCTTTCTTTTTTTGTTTTATTGATCTGAATGTGTGTTTATAACAAACATTTTTTGCTACTTTAAAGTGTCATGCAGGCAAGCTTTAAAGCAGAGGTTTTGTAATAAAGATTTAAGTACAAGACTTAAAAAGAATACATTTTTTTTGTGATGGAGCTTTGATATAGCTTAAGTGTTTGTTTAATTTGTTTCTGGTTCTACATTAAAAGCCCCTATTCTTAATTATCTCCTTTGTACAACAACAGCAATGATGGTAGTAATAATAATAATATCCTGAAATGCAGAACTATAGAACAGATTAAAACCATATCAGTCTAGTCAATTTAACAGAATGCATTGTTTTTACCATGAAAGATCACCTCCCTTTTTGCTGAATGGAATGCCATTTCACATTACGTCATCATTTAATTAAATGACATGTCTGATGAGAAGAGCTATTAATCATTGCCTTGTAGCTGAAGTTGATCAATGCTTGATGGCTAATGAATGAAAAATAGCTTGTGTTCTATTTTGGGTCCCTGAACCAAGTGGGACAAGATCTCGTTGACTCAGAGATTCAGGTCAGCTCATCCCTCATTTCTTCATATATTAAGGCTTAATTGCTTTTCCTCATCTTTACAGTGGAAATGTAATAGCCCTGGCATGAGGACACATCTCTTCTGAATTATTTAATAACAATGTTACTGTAGCCTTTGGCAAATTGGAGAGAGAGAACCAAGTACAATTTGTGATTTATTGCTGTCTGTAAAGTAATGATTACCTTCATTGGCTTTTACTGTAACATTTTTTGTCTTGGATGCTTTATCTAGTATTGCTTGCCTGTGCTTCGCCCACAGTTTTGTTTGCTTTATATGTATACACCAACACACAATGCTCAATGCTCACCAATATATCACAGTACTAATATTTCTAAGGTTTTTCCTTGCTGTTGCAAATGTCTTAACATGCTTTCAAATTCATTGTTTTCTATGGATAAGGTTTTAGAATAAATGCAGTTGTAATGCATTGAGTTATTTGTGATTCAAAGTTATTGAACACTTGCTCTTCAGCTTTGTGAGAGGCCAGTTCAGTTAAACAAAAAATTAACGTGGGACATACACTATTCTTGCAACCAGTTCTTCTGTCATTTTCTTGATCCAATCTTTATTGACTTTTTAAAACAGAACAAGACACAGACTAAATTACAACAGATATGTGACAAGCAAACAAGGGATTGAAAACTCTTGATGAACAAGAAAAGAAAGAGTAATCAAACACATATTGGAGGCAGGAAAAGGTATCAACATTTAGTCAGTTTTTGCCCTCAAAAATGTAATCTAGCTGTACAGTAGTTCTTTCAATAAAACATTGTCTGCAGATGAATCCAAAAATTCTGTTATGAGGTTTTACCAATTGTCACCCAGCCTCATAAAATAGGACTTTTAGTTTCCTTTAGACTTGCAAACAGCAGACTGAGAGGAAATTCAGGATCATTCTGAATCAGCAGTAAATTGCATCTATGACGAGGTCAAGTGCAATCTTCAGTTGAAACTGCTGGTATGGTGTTGCGCTACAGCTTGTGCAAGTTAAAAACGGATTCGTTGGTTTTATTAATTAACATTACTTTATTAACCCTTTACAATTTCTTGCATTAGGAATTTGTCTTTTCGCATACCCCAGCTTGCTGTTCACGAGACACAGACAAACAGACAGGGAGAGAAGCTGAGGGTCTGAGCGCAGGGTCAGCCATTGTACAGCGCCCCTGGAGCAGTTGTGGTTAAGGGCCTTGCTCAGGAGCCCAACGGAGTAGGATTCCTCTGCCGGCTGCGGGATTTGAACTGTTTCCTGTTCTCGGAGGAAAAGAAAGAAGTATCCTAGGCTGCACCCCAATAAGGACTTCTGTCCTCCATCACATGTCCAGTTCTGTATCTCTAATATAGATACTGTAAGTGAGTGCAGGCAATTTGTATTAAAGATGGTGCCAGGGAGTCTGGCCACTTCTTGTAGACCAGGGTGAAACAGCTTCTAAGCACATTTTTCCAAATACGTGAAAGGCTATGAAATTGTGGGGAGGTGGGGGGTCTCCATGATGGCATTACTTGTTTATCTGCCTTGGCAATAAAACATTTCATATAATCCTCATCTTGACCGTGCCTAATTATCCTGAGTACAGGAGGCACTTCTTTACAGAAAGTGTCGTGGAGTCTGGAAATAGGTTCCCAGCCATGTTGCCGGAGCCAATAACTTGACTTCTTTGAATGAGATATCTTCGATCAATTAACTTCTACTACCAAACAGTCTAGATGAGTCTCTTGTTTTGAACCTTTCTAATGTCCTCAACAGATTACACGACGATCCTTGTTTCCACTCTGTCATGAGTCTGTCTTTTCTAAATACTGTCCTTTGAGTTTGTGGACTAAGATGTTATCTCAAGGGGTGACTCGGCTCTTCCATGCTTTTAAACGATTTGAATACCTAATATACTGTAAATTGTGTGCATCTCACCATGTATTGGTTGAACAGTCTGTGAACATTGAAGGGCCACAGAAGATACAGAACAACATGGAGTAACAGAAGAGAGAGTGTAAAATGAAGTTAAATTTAAACCACTGAAGTAATACAGGAAAAGGCCAGGTGTAAATGATGTGTTTGACTCCAATAACCTGCCTAAATTCACTGTGAGGCTATGAAATCCTAGCATTTCTCCATAAAACCATACGTTGCCTTTTCTAACCTAGTGGTGAGTTCTTACAACCTATTTGCAGGAGGTCCCAGTCTTTCCTAAAGGCAGAAAGCTGCTACAGCCATCTACATCAGTGACTAGTGAAGCTCTGCAAAAACACTTTACCTTTTTATTCTTTGCCAAAAGCTTTCTGTGAAAGAGGCTTTCTGTCTTTAACCTAATAAAATATTAAAGATTAGGGTATTTTTGTATATTGAATAAGAATGCAACATTTGCTGTGCAATCGGTCATTGTCTTCTAAGGCATCTCCCTGATTTAAACTCGGTAGAAAGACATATTACTGCTGTCTAATACCTTCTATTGAGGACAGTGCCGGTAATATCCAGTCATTTCCAGTAATAGACAAGTTTTCTATGGCTATGAAAAAGGACAATGACATGCAGCTGTTTACCTTAGCAAAATTTGGAAGAATGCTGCTTGTTTTATTTAAAATAATGTGATAGATCACATTAAACAATTCTGATCAAATCCAGAAAGGCCTTCTTGTATGTCCTCTTTTAAAACAATAGGAGTCTGCATCTAAGGAATCTAAGATGAGACGCTTACAAGGAACTATACCCATAGCTGGTTATAATGAGCACGCCAGCTTAGCAGCTCCTGTTACTCTCCACAGTGCAGACATCTTTGAATGAGAAGAACTGCATGCTTTAAAACTAGTTTTAAACACATCTCCTGCAGCATTCTATCACCTGTGCATAACTGTGCATAAATAGTAAAAAATGTTAGAAAAGGGGAAGGGAATACAGTAAAATCTCATTTTACGGAATGAGACATGGTCAGATTCATTCTGTAAAACAGGATTTTCCATAGAGTATTGTGTAGTTTACCCTCAGAATAATAGTAAGATACAGAAAAAATATTAATAACATTGGAAAATAATACAGTATATGCAAGCTTGTGCTGTTTCCGTCACTAACAAATACCTATTCTACTGTTAAATAATTGTGTAACTACAGTAGTATATTGTACTGTATAAAATGTTTCACCAGGATTGAGAATCAGATATGATTATTAAAGAAGAATGTCAATTCTTGGTCCATTGTTAGTTTCAGTTCTTTTCAAACCTTCATTACTGGACTCAATGTCACTATAGACCATCATTTGTTCCTTCTTAAACCTTCGCCTTTAAGTCTTACAAAGTCCATATTCTCTGATGAGTTTGGATTTTACTGTGTCTGCTTCTATTGATATTCAGTATTTCTTTGTGCTAGTCCAGTATTATTTTTTTACATTCAGTACTTTATATACACATTATCTCGTAATCCATATTCTACAGTATATGGCCATAGGTATCTTCTGTAAGACCACGCAGTCTTTCAGTCTTTTTCCATCCATACACTCACTTACTGTTTCTTTCAATTCTGGGTCGCAGGGAAGGTCCAGAATTGAAGCCAGGTCCTCAGAGCTGCAAGGCAGCAATGCTAAGCACTGTGCCACTCTGTGGTCTTTCTATTTATGTTGATTGACACAATAGACTATGAAATACTCCACACACAAAATTATTTTAGACACTTCTATATACTTTGGCCATCACAACTGTGGGATCACCTACACAATTTAATGAAGGCTGTAGTAGTAGTAGTAACAGTAGTAGTAGTAACAGTAGTAGTAGTAACAATTCCTTATGCTTCTATAGTGCTTTTCTGGACACTCCTCTCAAAGCACTTTACAGGTAATGGGGACTCACCTCCACCACTACCGGTGCGACACCAGCTTAATGCTCCAGTACACTCCTCATACACCAGCTCTCAGTGGGGAGGAGAACAGAGTGATGAGGCCAGTTCAGAGATGGGGATTATTAGAAGGCCATGATTGGTAAAGGCCAGGGGGAAATTTGACCAGGAACCCTGGGTAACACCCCCTACTCTTTTCGAGAAACGCCCTGGGATTTTATGTCTCGTCTGAAGGACAGAGGCTTTTATTTTACTGTATAGTGTCCCCATCAGTGGCCTATATAGTGCCCACGCTAACAACACTTCCAGCAGCAACCTTAGTTTTTCCATCCGAATACTAACCAGACTCCTTCCTGCTGAGCTTCAGTGGGCTGCCAGCTGTGAGTTGCAGGGTGGCGTGGCTGCTGGCTGGTAAGGTGGAAGTAAGCAAGAATGGAGACCTTGACGTGTTTTTGTTTGATACGGAGGAGAATTAGCCGAACTTCCTGACAGCACCAGAGGGGGTGTGTTTAGTTGTAGTTCCTGTGGGTGAATGTTTCCCCATTGGCAATCACAGTCTCGCATCCCCAAGGCTTCCTTCCTGCCGAACGACAGTTTTATTGCCCGTTTTCACTTGATCGGTTTTAGTCTCCCAAGGCATATTCACAGTATGTTGTTGCAGTCTTTGTTGTCATGTTCTGTCAACCTCATCCTGCAGCGGTGTGAGGGCTGAGATCAGGAATTGTGTCAAGTTGTGATAGCTAACACGTATTCTGATGAGAAGAGAGTGGAGAAAATAAGGATGAGGATAAATGTTAATAGCAAATTTCATTGCGATTATTCTCACGACTGCTGCATTTATCCATCTATACACTTCATTTTAAAAGGACATTTTTCTAGAGAGGATAAAAAATAAATAAAAATCGACGGTATCTCTTGATCCTGCAGTGGAGATTCTGTCGAATGTGAGCTTTCCTTAGGTTCCCATGGAAGTTATTAATTTTCTCCTTACTAGGACAAGCCATAAAGAAAACAGGCAGTGAGTTTGTGCCTCATAAAATGGGATTAGCATGTCGTACTTGTAGAACAAATGAACAGAAGCTCAGAGAGCTGTGCTTCTTTTTAGTCAGCTCATCTTTCCAGTTTAATATTAAATGTACTGTAAGTGAAAAGCTGCAGTTAAATCCACTTGAAGCTCATGCCTTATACTCCTAAAACAACCGTAGAGTGCTGCACTGTACTCTGTCTTGCCTTCAATACATGAAATTTAGGGGAAAGATTTCTACACAGTAACTATTAACATTTAGAAATCACAAGGTTGTCAAAGACTGGATTGAAAACTCATAAGGTTACAGAGTTAGATTGCAAAATCTGACCAATGGGCTGTTTTGGCAAAAGAAGATTCTTATACTACACAGATGAACATGAATTATTAACATTGGAATATTATTTAGTGAAAAGAAGGTTAATACAATCTTGTGTTCTTGCTTGTTGTTTTCATAAGGATGGGGGAGTCCGTGAGTTATATAAAGATAAATGGAATAATCAGTAGTATGTGGAATGTAAAATAGGTTCTGTTGGTCTAGGATAAAATAGGATACTAAATAAAGCTTAATCTTTAACAATGTGATCAACAGGACATTTATAAAACCTCCTATTAATGCTTTTCTCATATTTAATTTGTCTCATAGTAATTCAGCCTGCACTTTAGTGGCTACATGCAGGCGAATACAGAAACAGCATTTTATTGTAGTCACCTTTGAGAAAGACTGCTTTCATTAAGTTGTCTTTCCTCTCTTTCTGCACAGTTTGCAAAGAAAGGAACTCATAATTTAATTTCTTTTATAGGAAACTATAAAACATTTTCCCCCTGTAAAAGTATAGATCTTGTTTGAACTACTGTACATGCAAATGTAGTCAATTTCATGGGCAGCATGTTTTTGTTTTCTTAGTCTTATCATTCCAGCTGACCAGTTACAGGGTTGCATGAAGGCAACTGCATCCATAAATTTCATTTTATAAAGTCTTATTACAAATCATTATTGTAAGAAATATGGTCTGATAATTGTCATATAGATTTCTGTAATAGGGGTTGAAACCATGCACTCTGCATATAACTTGATAAAATGCTTATGTGAACGCTTCTGAAGTTAATCTATGGAAAAATTTAAATTGCATATGTATAGGCAATTTCTAGTGTAAAGGTAATTAATTTAAACTTTTTATTTAACTTTTAAAAATATTTTAAATGTACATTGCTCAAAAATGTCCACGTTTGCTAATTTACTTGAAAAATCCTACTGTATATCCAATATAGGGGAACTCAATACTATTTTCAGGTTTCGGGGTTAAAAAGAATCAGAATTTCAAGCCACAGTGACAGTAAAGTGTGCACAGTAACCTGTAAAACCTCCAATTCACATCACAAAATAGACAACATCTGTGCAGTGCCGTGTTATGCAATTCAGAACGAGGCAACAAAACTTCCACTGTAAGCAAATATTGCTTTCGATTTCAACACTGCTGACAAATCCTACTTGTTAAATCTGCATGCAGACATCAAGTTGGAACATTTCTGTGGTGAAATGCCTGCTGCACAACCTGTATTTATACACTTGCACATTACATTACATTATTCATAATGGAAACTAGTGAGTGGGAAGGGCCACATTAATGGCCATTTGTTGGAACTCGAATGCGAGTCGTGTCAACATGGCGACTTACAGCACTTTCACATAGTTTGCAGTTTGGTGCTTAATTCAAAATGTGTATTTTTCTATAACATCAATTATCTTGTTACTGAGATTTAATAACGGGGTCTGAGAAATTGGATCTGCAGTTCTCCTTTAAATGCCAGCAGTAGAAAATAAAAGTATCATAAAACAATGGTACTGTACCTCTTGATAACAACCATTTTGTAGCCTGTTTTTCCTTTCCCTTTGTTTAATTTGGGGCAATGGGGATGCTTTATGTATACAGTATATCAATATAACATCAATATAAATGTTTGTCAGTCAAATCTCTTTTCAGTATAGGAAAGCAATGCCACCCACCTCATACAGTTTACAATTGGAAATAATGTGTATGCTAGCTCTCTTTCTCTTGGGAATGATTTAGCACGTGTTTGTTTTGGGGAAGTACGAAGAAATTGAAGCACCCAGTACAGCCCATGGAAACATGAGGAGTACATGGAAAATCCAATCAGGAAGAAGCGCCAGATGGGAAACAAACTCAGGACTTTGTACTGTGGCTGTGATGTAGCAGCCATGCCACTGTCCTGCCTGGTATAAATACAGTATGCATACAGTGTATATTAAAAGACATAGAATACATGACCACAAACAGTTCTTGCCCATACAGAACTTTAATATTGGAATTTTTAAGATGTACGTCTTAATCAGATACAGCGCTTTTTGCTGATTAGAATTCCTAAGGGCTGTTCTAGAGATCTAAAATATTATTTTCATTTTTTGGGAGATAGTAACTGCTAAAAATACAAATGCTTTGTAAGCGCTGAACTTCTTAAGGCAAAGCGGCAGAAACACATCTGTAAAAAGGGCCGCTACAAAGTCCTTTGAATCTGTAGAAAAGGGTAGGCCATGAGTAAAATATCAAAGAACAACATAAAAACTAATATTTCATTTCTGGTTTACAATTCTTTTGGTATGCAAGTGTGTGTATTATGTAGGGAACATAAGGATGTTTTACATGGTATGTTATGCTATAAGTCTGGAGTTTGAATGTTCTCCCTGTTTGCTCCCTCAATGCGAAGACATACAGGTAGGTTAAGATTAAATAAGATCACTTTATGAGCCATATACAATTTCTTGCATTAGTAATTTGTCTTTTCGCATACCCCAGCTTGCTCTTCATGAGACGCACAGATGGGGAGAGAGAAGCTTGGAGTCAGAGCTCAGGGTCAGCCATTTATATGGCGCTCCTGGAGCAAATTGGGTTAAGGAGTAGGATTCCTCTGCAGGCCGCTGGATTTGAACCGGCAACCTTCCAGCAACAGGCGCAGATCCTTAGCCACAGTATTAATAGGTTAATAGGTTCCTAGGAAAATTAGCCCTGGTGGGCGGGGGTAATAATTGTATCAATTATATCAGATGCATCAGCTTGCCAGCAGACGTACCTGCAAATAGAACATCTAAAGTTGTACAGCACTTGGGCTATTTTCTTTGTAAAAGCTGCTGAAAGTGCCAAGTTCCTGACTAATCTGATAACTTCATCCTGTTTTCATATTTGCTACAGCATCAGAATTCTAAGCAGGAAATAACTCTAAGGGTTCCCTGCATATAATGTAGACCCTATACTGTATGTCTGGTGGACCTATAAATACTCCAGTGACAAAAATAATTTAAAATCTAACAAGATGCTTTTGTTATAGTGCAGCGCTGAAAGGAGGCAACGTTTACGCTCAGAGATCTTTACCTCTTTTATCTGTACAGCAATCAGCTTTTCAGATCTACTATGACAGTTTTATCAAAAAGGCAGGGCATTGCAGAGCTGTACATCAAATTGACTATAGAGGATGCCTCCCCCTGCCATTCTCTGACAGATAACTTATCATAATACGATTGCTTTATTTCCTTTCCCTGAAAGACACTGGAGTTCCCTTGAGATTTCAAATTAAGATTGAGCACTGAGAGACAGGTACATCAGTCAAGGACCCATCATCTCCATGGGTAATTGAACTCCTTCGAGGTCTGTGATGATCATTTTTATTGTATGTTTTAATATGTGCTTGGTTGTTGTCTTTTCTATATTAACATGCACATTCAGTCTCAGCTCCTGATTACCAAGCGAATCTAGGCTGTGCTTGTGCAATATTATCGACTCACCTGACTGATGAACATCTTTCTTAAGCTTTTTTTTTCTCAATTTTTTTCACATTCATGTTGATATGTTTTCTTGTCAATAGTTATTACAACTCCTAACAATAATTAATATGACTAATTATTACTGAACCGGCAACCTGTTAATTTGTATGAACTAACAAATAATCTTATTCAACACATTGGAAATACAAATCTAAGTGGTGTGCTTACAACTACAGTTTGCTGAAATTATACTAATTATGGTATAGTCTAGAGGCCAAGCTGTTTGGTAGGATAAACCAGATTCAGTTCTTTGAATATAGGCTGCGTGTTTTATTCTAATACAGTTTACATGGTATAGTTTTGTGTTATCTAAAAGTTCCACTAATCACAGCTTTCACACAAGGCAGACATACAGTACAGTAGTACCTATTTTAAAGCAATACACTTTTTGAAAATATTATTACAGTATCATAGCATGATATGAAAAGATATGAATTACCAACAATGTGAACATACTGTACTGTATAAGCTTATATTTTACACAGTGCTAGTTCCTTTCTCACTAATAGTTTTTTTCTTATTGTAATATGATACAGGCCTAAAAATGTTGAAGTATTAAAAACAGAAAAATAATTAATTTAATTAGTTCTGCTTTTGTTTTCTAGGTTTACAAGTACTCCTTTACAGCTTCATATTCAGTATATGACCTGCATACAAGGTATGTATCTGAAATACAAAGTAACATGCAAAAGCATATAACAGGTCATATGTTTTCTAAGTGTCATTTCTTTCTGTTGTTGAAACTCAAGGGAGATTGTGCCTCTGAACCCTCCTGAGGTACCAGATTCAGCGTTACAGTATGCGTCCTGGGGAATTCAAAAGCAACAGCTGGTAAAGAAAACTTTCTTTTCATCTTCAGAGTGTAAAGCTATAGCAGATTTGATATAATTATTGCAATGGAAGTTTTGATCAGGTTTCTATTAAACTTTATCATTTCTGCTCCCTTTATCAAGTGATTTCTCCCAGCATGCCTAGTGCTCCAAAGAGTGGCAATCAATACAATTATAATGTGCAATTCAGAAACAGTGGGCCTTTTTCTTTTAGCTATGCTTTTGTAATGCTATTTAGTGTCAATGCGCGTTTAGTTGATCTGATTTTTAAAAATAATGAGTTTCAATTTTCTTCAGAATAATTATTTTCATTACTGGGTGGGGGATGCAAGTCATACGCTATATTAACTTATTATAATAATAATAATAAACTTTATTTTATATAGCACCTTTAAAGGTGGCTTCTCAAAGCGCTTTACAGGATGACAATTACAATAAATAAGAAGACTACAACAGTAAATAAGAAGAATACACAAGATAAGACACAATTACAATTACAACAATACAACAATAACAATAGAGGAGACCGTGGAAGGTGGTACTAAGAAGAGCAGAGGGGTGAAGAATGGAACCAGTTAAGTAAAGGCTTTTCTGAAGAAGAAGGTTTTGAGTCTGGATTTGAAGGAGTTTAGAGAAGGTGACTCTCTGATATCCTCGGGCAAAGAGTTCCAGAGCTTGGGGGCATAGCAGGAGAAGGCCCTGTCGCCCATACAATGTAGACGGGCTTGGGGGACAGTAAGGAGGGCAGAATTTGAAGAGCGGAGGTTGCGAGGTGGGGAGTAGGGCGATAATAGTTCAGACAGGTATTGAGGTGTCAAGCCATGTAGATCCTTATAGGTGAGCATGAGGATTTTAAAGTCTACACGGAATTTGACCGGAAGCCAGTGCAAGGACTCCAGGATAGGAGTAATGTGAACACTTGCACTAGACCTGGTCAGGATTCTGGCTGCTGAATTTTGGACATACTGCAGCTTGTTCAGAGTAGATTTAGATACCCCCGCGAGTAGAGCATTGCAGTAGTTAATTCGAGAGAATACAAATATGTTGATCAGCTTTTCAGCCACAGTTAATGATAGCATAGGGCGTAGTCTTGCGATATTTCTAAGGTGAAAAAAATATGTTTTGACAGTATGCTGTACATGTGGGTCGAATGTTAAGCCAGAATCGAATATAACCCCAAGGTTTTTCAATTTTGATTGAAGCTCAAGTACAGAGCCATCTACAGATAGGGTTACAGGACTGGCTTTACGAAGTTGCTGGGGGGTAACAATAAGCATGACTTCAGTCTTGTCACAGTTGAGATGAAGGAAGTTTTGAGTCATCCAAATTTTTATGTCAGAGATTCAATTAGATAGAATAGAGACAGCCACATCAGTGTCAGGTTTAGTATGGATGTATATTTGAGTATCGTCAGCGTAAAAATGAAAGCTGAGGCCAAGTGATCTTAAAAGCTGACCAAGTGGGAACATGTAAATGCTGAAGAGCAAGGGGCCCAGTATTGAGCCCTGGGGGACACCAGACTTGACAAGACCAATTTCAGATCTGTACCCATTGAGAGAGACAAAGTGACAGCGATCAGTGAGGTAATATTTAAACCATTTGAGGGCAGTGTCAGAAACTCCAAACGCAGTCTCGAGACAAGAAAGTAAGAAGTTATGGTCAACAGTGTCAAAGGCAGCACTGAGATCAAGAAGGATGAGTATGGAAAGAGAACCAGAATCAGAAGCTATTAGGAGATCATTGGTGACTTTGACCAGGGCGGTTTCTGTGCTGTGAAGTTGACGGAAGCCAGATTGGAGGGGTTCGAAAAGGTTGTTTGTCATGAGGTGGTTATGTAACTGAAGTGTGACAGCACGTTGTAGAATTTTAGAGAGAAAGGGTAAGTTGGAGATGGGGCGAAAGTTGTTAAGATTGTCGAGAGCCATGTTAGGCTTCAGTTATAGTTACATTGTATAACTGCTCACAAACACCTGGATTGCAAGGTGTGGACTCAATTACACAGTACAAGCTTGTCTGTGCTCATAATACCATGTCATTGATTTCACAGAGAACAGTTAGTAAGAAAAGACCACATACTGTAAGTGCGATTAAATCAAAGTTCAATGGCCAGAGACAACACCAGCGCCGCCTGCCAGAGAGTGCGCAGGTCCCATATTGTTGGTCGCCTTTGGGTTAAAGGTAAACAATCATCCTCGACTGCAAAGGAAGCCAATGAATGTATTATTGTGAGATAAAAAGGTGTTCTTTCCAAAACTGACCTACCTCTATGTTTATGGTGATATGTAGCATTATATATTAGATTAACCACTGGATAGGCTTGTTGGCTTGTTATAGCCCTTGGCTCTTGAGATCAGTTCCTGGCTGTGGCACCTTCTGTGTGGAGTTTGTCAAGGTTACCTTGAGTCCCTGTTTGGTCCCTGTGAAAGAGACTAGCTACCAGCAATCGACGGCCTTTGTTATTGTGGATTACTATGTGTTTTATATATTAAAAGAGTTGTCTTTTTTAGAAGCATCAGTTATGCTTCCATTTTTATTCTGTGATTGCTGTGAAACAAGAACATAATGTTTTATGTTACTAAATAGGTGAGTATAAAACTTAGGTAGTTTTAGAACACGGTAATTAAAACTGATATTTGTACAGTATAATAATAAAGTAATGCACTAAAAAGCTGATTAATTATAATACAAGGAATGGTCTTCCCCCTTTAATTTTATATAATTTATCTAGAACATATTCTGTATGGCAGACTGCCATTCACTTAATTTATCCATGTTGCTTCCAAGAGAAAGTAGATCTCTCAGTCTGTGAAAATGGCTATTAAATGTCTCTGATGTACAGTAAAAGGCATATGTACAAAAGACAGGAACTTAATAAAAGTGGTTTGTTGTTAAATGAATTAGGTTCATGCCTCCTTCAGTTACAGTATTTACTCTGTTGAACTCAATCTGAATTCATAATTAGTCATTTGTTCAGTTAATTCCATAGATCATGGAGAGAGAAATTATAATTTTGTTTTTAAATAAGAACAACATGGCCTATGTATACACTTATTTAATGCTTTGCTTTTTGTGAATTGCAGGTTTATATTTTTGAAAATAACATTTACTACCAGCGTGACAGACAGAGCAATTCCCTGAGGCTCACATCATCAGGAAGAGAAGGAGTTGTTTTCAATGGGATTGCAGACTGGCTATATGAAGGTAAGTTATGTTTCCTTAATTAAAGGATAAACCAAACCAGTATCACATATCACGCATACAGTAAAAGAAAGTTATTTTGTGTCAATAAACTTAATCATCATTCTCATACATCTAAACTAGACAACACAAAAGCTGTCCTCCAGCCTCATTATCTGACCATAATACTGTACATACAGTAGAATACAAATGAGCAAGTTTTGAAATTTAGCTATCATAAAGCAAAAACAAAGTGTTGAGAATGTTCCCTTTCTGTTTATTCCACCATAATGTGCATGTGTAATTAATATGCACTTATTTTAAGGAAACATCTTATGCAAAAAAAATGATAGACCCAGTTTGAAACACAAAGTTCTAACAGCTGTTATTGTTTACCCCAATATGCTGATGCCTCTGAAGCAAGATATCTTATTAAACATTTCGCTGATGTTAGGAACCACAAATGCTTTATTTAAAATTACAGAAATGTTTTGAAACAAAATGTGACCTTGAGTTTTAGTTCATCTCTGTGCTAATTAGCAGTTACTTTGCAGTGTGGTGTTCACTGACATGACATTACATTCAGTTGGTTTAAAAAAGTCTTAATGTCACAAAAGATGTTGTTGTTCTAAATAGTTTTTTACAATGGAAGATTTTTTCATCCTGTTGCAATGGAAAGTTTACAACTGTTATACAGTATTTTCAACATTACTAAACACCCTAATACTATGGCACCTTTCAAAAGCATACAGTAAGCTCATTAAGTTTCAAGAATAACTATCTGAATTAGTTCTAAAATGTCAGTTTTATTTTTGCTTTGCTTTCTGCTTTGTATTACATGGAACACGGCACAATTAATTATAAGCACCCATTCTTCCTGCCAGTTGCGATCCTTAGACTACTCAACCAACATTGTCATATGATAAGCATTTCGTCTTCTCCTCCTCCTCCAAACTCCTGCAGGACAAAGACTGCATCTTGAACACAAGTATCCCCTTTCATCAAATTATTTATGGCTTTGTGGACCATCCCCATCTTTCCTGCACTGAAACGGTTAATACAGAATCAAGGAATATAACCATTTGAGAAACATAATCTTGTACCGTGTTCAGAAATCTTCCTCAGAGTCTTGTGTTGGTGTAGCAGGCTACATGGAAGGTGTTCTTGATTTGAAATAGAACAAACACAGTTTTAGTCTAGTTTTGTCAAAACATTGTTTTAAACTGTTATTATTATTTCCTCCAACTAGGTTCATCATACATGTACGCTATGGAAAAGAAAGTTGAAAATAAAGGGATTCTAAGAGATATCTCTAATATGTCTAAGAACATTGACAGCCTGGGCGGGGAGAATGCATGTATTTCATAAAGACATTCTGCCTTAATAACAGCAGAATGGATCTTACAGGAGTATTCTTGATCTGGCTTTTCACACGCAGCCAATGTTAATACTGTGATAGAGCAATGTCTTGATAGCATGATCAACCTGAAACACATTTCGGCTTGTCTCTCGCCTGGGGGCACATCTCACTTTGCCATTCATTGACAGTTACAGCCGAAACGCCTACCATGTTTTCCATTTGTGACAAATACAAATTGCTTGCAGTGGAGCTGCTGCAGTCACACGTTGCCCACTGGTGGTCCCCAGACGGAGAAAAGCTGGCATTCCTGATGATTAATGACTCCCTGGTTCCAAACATGGCCCTTCCTCGCTTAACAGGCAGTCTGTACCCCAGAGGACAGCAATATCCCTATCCTAAGGTAAAATAATTAACTTGAGACTCAATATCTAAAAAAGTATATAGGGAAGTCCAGAGATAATTAAATATGATAGGCTGTTAGAGTTCCTTCTTCATACCTCGCCTTCCCCTTCTATGCCTTGTGTTATAATTCATCTCGAGTGGTGTGATTTACTGCTAGCAGGAGTGTCGTTGGAAATGTTATAGGCTGCAAACAAGCAGCAAGAAACTTTGCAGCGTCTATGACCTGCTCAAGGATTAAAGGACCCTTGAAAATATGAATGGACCCATCAGCTGAAATTTTAAACAGTGTGTATATACAGTATATAGTTCAGGTGCATAGCTGCATCAGTATGCGTAGGCTATAAAGGAACAAGTAAAGGTTTATTCCATGCTGAAAAGCAACGTTTCGGCCGTGGAGCCTTCTTCAGGTGTCAACACCTGACACCCAAAGAAGGCTCCATGGCTGAAACGTTGTGTTTTCTTTCTTCTCTTTTCAGTACAGTATACAGTGTTAGCCATAAGCCAACTGGCACTATTTACACAGTATATACAGCAATAATAATTCCTTACACTTATACTGTACTGTACAGTATATCACTTTTCTGGACACTTCACTCAAAGCACTTTACAGGTACTGTAGTGGGGACTCCCCTCCACTACCAGCAATTTGCAGCCCCACCTGGATGATGTGATTGCGCCAGAGCGCTCACCACACATCAGCTATCAGTGGGGAGGAGAGCAGAGTGATGAAACCAAATCAGAGATGGGGATTATTAGGAGGCCATGATTGGTAAAAGCCAGGGGGAAATTTGACCAGGAAGCCTGGGTAACATCCCTACTCTTTTTCAAGAAATGCCCTGGGATTTTTAATGACTACAGTCAGGACCTCAGTTTTACTGAGGGTATTATGTCCCACACAGACCGCAGGGTGAACGCCCCCTAGAGGTTCCACTAACACCACTTCTCACCCAGGTACTGGCCAGGCTCCCACCTGCTTAGCTCAATGGTGAGTTGCAGGGTGATATAGCTACTGGCATTTGATACAACACCCTTTGATAATTATAAATGCATGTGCTAGTTAGAATAGATAAAACTATACAATGTGTCGATAGCTAAGAATTTTGGTGTGCATGGGAACAATTCACTACAGGTACTGACGGCTGGATTTTTAACTTGTGTAAATGTCCAGACTTTTATGTATTACAGTAATACTCAAAGTCTTAAAGTCCTCTGCTATGAGGATAATTTCACTATTATTTTTAAATTTTGACCTGCTCTGCTCACGATCACCTTATTAATCTAATACTGTACAGTGAAAATATATTCTCTTCTGAATCTGAATAAAAATGGAACTTAAAGGTATTTTTAAATGGATTCCATTGCAGACAAGAATATGTTTCAGTTCCTGCCGTGAAGTGAAAAACATGTCTAAATTAAGCAAATAAATCTTCAAAACCTCTGGTAGAATAACATTTTACAGTCTTTACATTTGTCCTTCTAAGTTATGATTACATATTAATTGTGTGCTTTTGTATAGTGTTCCTTATTTCATAGGATCTCTAAATTCGTCCCTTATGGGGTGGGGAACATTTATCAAACAGTGAGGTGCAGTACTCACTTGGGTGATGCAAACAGCTACTCATCAGTCTCACTTTATTAACTGAATTAAGAGGGAAATGCAATTGATCTGTTTAAAGTTGCAAACTGATTTCCTTGATTCGTTCACCATTCTTTGTAAAGGTAACTTTATATTGGTTAATATTTTAAATAGCAAATGTTGGTTGTGCTTTGAAGGGATCACGGCAGATCTGGTAATTAAACATTGGAAATTGGAAATGACGAGCAGATATAGTACAATCATGGATTGCATTACATGTCATGAGAGGCAAATTGCAAAAGACACTGAAAAATCGAATTGGTAAATCTCTCTCCTAATCTCTGCCACTTCTGCCTTCCTACATATCAATCTTCTCATTGACTCGCCTACAAGTTTTGTTTTCACTCCCCTCCCTCCACCCCATCTTCACCCTTGCAGCAGCTCCCTGATTCAACCTTCTTTAATGGGGGGTTGTGACAGCCCCATCCTTATGAATGGATGGTTGCTCCTTAGCCAGATAAGTTACTCAAATAAAGCTCACTACTCAGATCATGCCCCTTCTCCATCTGAATTAGGGTTTGACAGAACTGCTGACATGAATTCTGTTTTGTTTCAGTCATTTGTGCTCTTGATAATCAAGAGTCAAATGTTTTTTTAACTCTTATCATGCGCATTAAATGCTAGTGGCAAGAAAGGAATGTGATGAGTGCATAAAGAAAAGGAAACATGCTCTTCAATAATGAACTGAGAATGAGGTGTCGACCTTTGACACTACCTCACAGAATGCATATTACACTTGAGGTTTTTTACATTTTATTTGTCGTGCTTTAAAGGCAGGCCAGGTGAACCCTACAGTAAAACTCTATGTGGTAAACGTTAATGTGGTGACACAAACAGTGGAGATGGTGCCTCCCAGCAGCTTTCGAAAAAGGTAATTTTTTTCCTTTTCTACTGATGACTGAAAACACTTGTTTTTCTCTTGGGGAGCTTTTAGTCACTTTTACAGTCATTTTTACATGATGCCTCTGGAGTACTGGTTAATTGCCATTCAGCTGAGATGTTATGTTGTATCAATTTGTTAAACTCGCAGATCCTCCCTTCAGTTCATTCATGTATCTTTCTCTGGGTATTGCTTGCACTGTATAGGTGGCAAATGCACACAGTTTCAAACTAATTACAAGTATCATAGCTCTGTGGGTGCATGTTCTGTATATGTTTGACTTGTCTGAGCAGAAACCTAGTTATAAAAAAAGGCCCAAATTAGACTCAGGCAGAAAACCTGAATGATGTTATTCCAAATGTTATACTTGCACTGTTTCTGGAAATAGATAATAATAAAGGGGGTCTGTGTTGTTTTAACATTTTATTTATGACAGAATGTTTACTGGTTGAATAGAAAATCTATTTATGTTATCAGTATAAAAGTATATCTCCATGGGATATTCAACCTATATTTTTGGTTTTAGGTGATTTAATTCAGTATATTTACAGAACAACATGTCATTGTGTTTTGATTCGCATGTATTCTGCTATTCTTAGACAGTTGCATCTTATAGCATAATATACTGAGCATCAAAAGAAAAATATCTCTTGTAACTGCAACAAATTCACAATGTTATTTTTAGGAAAATGATCAAATACTTTTGCTGAAGCTGACATTTTATGAAACGCTCATGACATAAGTAAATTCATTATGCTGACTATCAACAGGGTTGATTAGCAGAGGATATATTGTGAAACCACAATCTAGTAATGTGTGTGGCCATCGCTAGCACACGATCAACAGCATAAGACAGGTTATAAATAAGATGAAGCCAGTCAGCCCCTCTACAGTAGCTCACCAGCAACTAATTGAGCAGTTCCATGTGACATAAATCTGACGATCAGGGCATGCATGATATAACTGTTACATTTCATCTTCCAAGACAGCCCAGCGTCACATGAGCTGCATGATGATGAGCATTGTCCTGCTGGTATATAATTTAATCAGAACAACCCTGAAGGAAGGACATCAAGTGAAGTCCCATAGCGTCATGCAATAAGACGGCCATCAATTGCTACAAGTGTTATTTTGTAGCGTCCATTACACTTGAATATCTGTATTGATTACACATCAATTGAAGTGCACATCAATTAGCTTATCTCTCTGCTTGTCCACACCACACTTACTGACATTTATTAGGAGGTGTCCACAGAGCCTAGATTTATTGTTAAAAAGGACTTGGCTGCACTGTTCTACTATGGTAGCCATCACCAATGGTTTGAGATTCAATAGATGAAATCACTTATTTGCTGTGAGAGGATGATACTGTAGTTTCAGGGAAGACAAAAATTCCACAACTTCTGGGGAATGACCTGTTGGCATAGGACAATTGGTCAGATGACAATTTAAACACCAAAAAGTTTCCAAGGCCAGTCAACATCTGGAGTGTAGGTCAGACAAGGGTTCCCATCTTGACTAAACCTACTGTACTGCCCTTTCCCAATCACCTGTACCAGTCGACTCACTAATGAGGCGATTTAGTGTTTTTTCAAAGCTCAAAGTCACACGAGTGTGTCACCAGTTATGAATGGTTACTTATTTAAAATGACTCAAAGAGGTTCCATCATTATACAAAATCTGTACACTTTATGTTTCTAAAACCCACTTGCATAAATACAGTGATGTTTCCTTTGATGCTCACTGTACAGTATATGCTTATCCTACTACTGGTTTTGGGCTCTATAAGTGCTGAATTACTTTACTTTAATTACTGAGCTTTGTGATGCATTGTATAAATTATATTATTTTAATAAAGGATGCTTAAAATATGTGTTAATTATATTTCTTCAGTGATTACTATATCTCTATGGTGAAATGGACCGACAACTACAGTATATCAGTGAGGTGGCTGAACAGACCGCAGAATACATCTATTCTTACTGTCTGTGAGGCTTCCAGTGGGGAATGTGTCAAGGTACTGCAAATGAAAGAACATCTGTTATTTACTGTACGTTTAGTGCATTTACTGTATTATAACAATTAAATTAAGTCATTAAATTAAATGTTCTGCATCCAGCAACTATTATATTTTTTTACTACTTAGCTGGTGGGTCCCCTAATATTCAGGCATAGAACTGATGTGTCGAATATATAAATCATGTTTAATAGGTTAACTCAAATTAAGGCCGGTGTTCAATCAAGATTTTGATCTAACCATCAATCAAAGATTGCAGATTGATGGCCGCTTCAGTGCTGCTTTTGAGGCCTGCTTGTTTTTATCCAACAGGAGCTCAGCATCAAGTACTGGGTTTGTAATTTTGTAAGCTAAACAAATGCAGTCTAACCTAAAATAATTAAGTATGTATACTGCAATTTAGAATGTTCAGTAGCGTCTTTATATTTCCGATATTTAACATTATTTTTATGTTTTTTCCTTATCAGAAACATGTGATGACATCAGATATTTGGCTTGACAGACAGGTACAATTTATTTATCATTATTAACACAAATAATGGAGTGCTAGCATGAGGTGGCAATTTTTTCCATATATTTTTTAAAATATTTATTCTTTTTTAGAAATTGTAAGGACTAGATTTGCATTTTACAGAGACTAGTGGCTGCATTGCATCTTTATCTAACTACTCTTGATGTTCCTGTTTGTAAACTTTATATCATATGTTGTAAATATGAATATATTTGTATATGAATATGAACATCTATCTTCTAATTCGGGCAATTCATTTTACTTACAAATAAGAGGCCAAGTGTATACTCTAAGTAAGTCAAATAAAAAGCCTCAGTAATCAATTAGTTTTCTTTGATCTCAATATACAAATGCACAGGTAAAAACTGAGATCACAGTACTTGAGAATGATGTCACCTGGCATACTAGTGACCA
This sequence comes from Lepisosteus platostomus, assembly GCF_059453375.1. Classification (NCBI taxonomy): domain Eukaryota; kingdom Metazoa; phylum Chordata; class Actinopteri; order Semionotiformes; family Lepisosteidae; genus Lepisosteus; species Lepisosteus platostomus. Next base: position 36,019,806 of record NC_142624.1, read on the forward strand.
CAGAAGGCATATCTTTACATAAAAGGTTAGGAGGGATTGAAAAAAGTTACCCAATCATGTTTTTCTTTCAGGAAAGGGCTGGAAGAAATCGCCTGATCAGTGATCTGATCAATGGGCCAAATGACTTTCTCTTAGTTACAGGACTTCACGTCCTGCGAAATGGAACATGATCTGTTCTGTATTCATTGCCATGAATATTAAGTATATTTTTGAAACTGAAGACATCTTTTTATTGTTGATGAACCTGCATTAAACACAGTGAAAAACACGCACAGTGGTTTCTAAAGACAAGAGCTGAACATTTACCTCTTCAGATGTGGCACGTTGCCTTAAAAGAATCCTCTAGATAAATGCATTATGAGGTCCCATCCCACAGAATACAAGTCACTGTAAATGGATTTAATGTGGGCGCGCTGGCATCCCAGTTGTAAAAAGGTTCATTTCTTAGAGCGCCCTCGGAAAGCAGACATGTCAAGCTAAAAGCAGAGCAATAAAATATGCTATAAAACTGTTTGGTATTCCTTTGTTATGCCGCCATAAATTTTATAGTTACCTTTATTTGACTTCCAGAATGAACAGCCAGTGTTTTCAAAGGATGGAAGTAAATTCTTCTTGACAATACCAATAAAGCATGGAGCAAGAGGAGACTTTCATCATATTGCAATGTTTTCTGATCAGGTAAAGATACCAAGGAGCCTGTGTGAGTGTGCTGTCCAGGATGCACGTTTATCATTAATATCACAATATTAATAATCCACTTTGTTCTATTGACATTTCAAATGGGTGAAACTTTATCCTGCTGTAGAATATAAATTAGCCATTTCTGAGATTAAATAGGACTACATTCTCCTGTTTTTTATTTTGTTAAGCAAAGCATATTCTTTCAAGAGTTACTATTTAGATGCTTTATTGGCCGTCTGTCTAGAAGCTGACAGGGTCTCATCAGTTTTATAACCTCAAAAATTCCCTTCGCTAATGCCGCCTCTAATGTTTATGTCACCTCCGAATCCATCTCTATTTTATTATGATTATCCTACATTTTTAATATCACATTGCATAATGAGCCTATGAATTCCCATTCTCCAATGGATCTTTTTGTGATCATTAAATTACAGAATAACAAAGCTAAATTGCAGATAATGTTTTCAAGGTCATAGCAGGGATATGACAGTATACTGTGAATTCTACAGCTGCCCTGCTGATGTTGCTGAATTCACACCGTTAGTTCAGCACCAGGCACACATTCTCTCTCTCTGCTGTTTATCATTTTGGCCTATGTGAATTGTAGCTGCCAAGGCATCTGCAAGTTTGAGCCAATGGTTGTCATTGTTCTGTAATGTACATTCCTGTCTTTTGTAAGCACAGTTGGGACTATAGAACTCATTTTATCCTGATCGTATAAATTCAAAGTAGAGAGGAACATTAAAGTAGGTTACTCACATGTCCTTTTTGTTCTCAGCATATTAATAGCCTCCAAGGGAAAGCCTTTAAGGGTAAAAGACTACATGATGGTCAAAATGATGGTTCACAAATGCATTGAAAGGATTTAAATGGCCTAATCCCTGTGGCCAGGTTGCTCATAATGTACATAAAGTTTTTACAGAGCCTTCTTATGTTTTATGCCTATTTACTAACAACTGCAGTCAGGAAGTGAGGAGATAACCATTCGGCACCTCACATCTGGAAACTGGGAAGTCACTGAAATCCTGGCCTTTGACGAGACTCAGCAGATTGTGTAAGTTATGGTCAGATATTAGTGTCTTAAGTACAGGGAAGAAAATCTGCTTTAACAAGCAAAATTGTGTAGGCAGCTACAATAAGATAATTCCAGATTGTTTAATGTATCGTTTTTTATCCCTAGTTACTTTCTCAGTACAGAGGACAGTTCAGCTCAGAGACAGTTATACAGGTATGAACATTTCCTGTTCTACTGTAATTCTTTCCCTTTCAGTTTCCCATTTTCTATATTTTGTTTTAAAAAGACATCAAAGTCTCTCTAGATGTAAATCCATTACCCCTTTCTTCTGTCCACAGATTCGTTTTAAGTAAAGGTCTCTCTCATCCATTGTTTATTACGTCAGAGGCTATGCAAATAAAAATATTATTTATTGTTTTTTAACTGCACAGGAAATACTTACATTGTGTTTGGAAACATGGGAAAGGTTACATCATTGCAACTATAGCTGTTTTTTGGGATCTAATCATTTTTCCAGGGTGTCAGTGGAAGAGCCTTTTAATCGCCGATGCCTCACTTGCGGTTTATATAATGGAACTTGTACATTCGTCAGTGCTGAATTCAGTCCAACAATGCAGAGTGCCATCCTAAATTGTAAAGGTATGATACATTATAAAATTTAACATACATCACAGTAACCCTATGTACAGTACTACTTATGGTCATTAGGAAATTATAATACATTGTTGCACTGTTGATGTTATATGCCGCCATGAAAAATATGTTTTTTAATTATATATTAATGAATAATATACTTAATATTCATAGTTCTTTACATTTTCCTGTGCTGTTGCTTAACATGGTATTTTTCCATTTTTTTTTCTTTCTGAGCAAGAATCTTAATCAGTGATTTTCCATCATTTGTCAGCACCACAGATAACTCTGAATTCCTGGTTTTAATAACCCCTCTGTGTTGTAGGTCCAGACATTCCTAAGGTCAGTGTTCACTGGCTCAATAACTTGGGTGGTGAGTAGAGCCTTCGTCCTCCTGATTTCCCAGATGGCTAAAGACATCTTCACCTGGATAAAACTACCATCCTAAACAGAAACACATCATTTCAATCTGGAATAATATCCGCTGATATGTAGCAACTTGTGAGCCAGTGAAGTGTGCACTGCACCTTTTCTTCTACCAATCTCAAACTTATCCACTAGACCAAGCCATTTCTGATCTAATACTTCAAAATAATAGCACGGAAGTGACACAAAATGGGTAGTGAAACATTCGTTTTTGTATCTGGCAAGTTGCAAGCCTATGAATATTGGTCATGCACTAACAGTTTTAAAAATCAGAATGGAGCTAGGTCGCCTCAGCTTCTGTGATCAAAAGAGGAAAACTCTTTTATCGCCCATTAGTCTACAGATGTCATGCAATTAACTTATTGATTCATAATTAATCATTGGAGCCTCAGTACACGGTACACAAAATATCAGGCTGGTAAATGCAGCGTCTCAGTATTTTATCTTTATTTATTTGACTGTGCAAGCATTTTAAGCTTGTTTTTTCATATCCTACAGCATCCATGCATTGTTTTCTTCCATTTGCATAAATAAATATGTAAATGCATTTTATGAATGAACCTAGGATGCATAATAAATGTTTAGTGTGGAATTTTATGTTCATTAAAAACAAAGAACAGTTAATGATTTTTCATTACAAGAAATGTTTTCTGTTAAATATTCATGAAATATTGATTGGTGTTAATTAACAATTAACTGGAGGAGAAGGTGTCTTACTCATCATTAAAAAAAGATATATACAGTGTATGACCTGCAAAGATGTGTAACACTAAATTTTTGTATAACAGACTACATTAGATATTTCCAAGAAAATTAAAACTTGAGTTATACTAAAAACTACCTATTTTTTATGTTACCCTGGACAAGAAAAAAATATATTTCTTCAATGCAGCAAAAAGGCTACAAATCAGATTAAATTTGCAAATGTAGAATGGCTTACTTTTTGTAGGAAATGTATTCTATTGCATATACCCCAACAAACATATCTGTGCTCTTAGGTTTTCACATTTTGGAAAGTAACACAGAAATAAGAGAATTTATGAGTGGGAAAAAAACACTGGAGAAAGAAGTCAGAATTTTACAAGTGAACAACCATGGTAAGATGATTATTGTTGTCATTGTTGTATCATCGGCACTAACAGCTACTGTAACAGTTTCTTTTATACTGTAGAATTAAGAGTTCAGTCAGTTATACAATTGGAAGTGAACTTTAACAACCATATCATGACGAATCAAGGACATACATCTCCTAGAGGACAGAGAGCAGACTCAGAATGTATAATTAGATATATAGAAATGAGACAAATGCTCCTTACGCCTGAAAGCAGATGTAGAGATCAAATTAAAAACAGGTGCAGAGCTGAATGGCTAGGCTGCAAAATATTTCATTGTATAGATTAATTTATTGAATTAAAAGGGATAACATCCCATATGGTTTCTCTTTCTTGCTTTGTGCACAATTAAATGTGGCTCTTAATTAAATGTGGTTAATTTATTGGTGAAATGTCCACAGTCTTTACAATTGCACTGCAATGCTCTGCTCAGCAGAATTAAAATAATGCTTTTTTTTTAAAATGGCATTTTCCTTTTATCTGTGATAATTCAATTTTGTATTTTTTTTACTGTATATGTATATTCTGTTCTTACAATTAATGTATAGTCTTTGTCAGAACAACATGTTCTCAGTTTTACTGTTTATAGAACTCCCCATGGAACTGACCTTACCAGCAGGCTTCAGTGAAAAGAACTTACACCCTCTTCTGTTGATTGTGTAAGCTCCTTCCTTCTCAGTGTCTAAACTCCCTTAGCTTTACTGCTAGAATAAATCCAACTTGTTATCAGTGCGCACAATATGAAAAGCAATCAATTCTGAATTATTTCAAGTCATGCAGTTCAGCTTACATGCATGGTACCTGTGGAGTAGGCCTTGTTTAGAAATAATAAACAATATTATTTCATTTATAACTGACGTAAGAATTATTTTTATCCATAATATGTTAGCCTCTTATGATAGCCACTATATGGATCCTTGTAAAAAACGTATTTAGCAGTGCTTGACTACACAGATTTGATGACATTTCTTGTTTGCATGAGGATGTGTACAGTATGAATTTTTCTAACATTAAGTAATCATATACATTGTTACATGTATATAATATGAGCACAACAATATGAGCACTTATACTTAGAACTGCATGAAGCGAAACCAAAATTGAACAATTAAAACTTTCTACATTATAAATATCTCTTTATACACTATGGAAATATGACATTGATCTTTAAGGAAGCCTCACTGCCTCAGCAGCAGCTCAAAACTCCTGACCACGGTCAAACCAAACCAAGGTTCTGTCTCCGTTAGCTCATTGTTTGGCGGTTATCTGTGAGGCTAATCACAACTCTGTGGACCAGCAAATACCGGTGATTTACTGAATCTTATCCTGTCTGATGAGCAAAGTGTTGGCAAATTCGAAAACACGCCTGAGCAGCAAGCTGAACCATGTGACAGTGGAGAAAGTGGCAAAAAAGAAAATGCACACACAGGATAGGTTACGATAAAAAGTCATTTGTGCTGTGAAAATATCTGCACATCTGTTTGGCTGGAGTTACTATTATTGTGGGGACAGCGTTCCCATCCTTTTTTCTCCATGTCCATATTCATTGACACCCATGCACATACAGTACTGTATATGAAAGGTCTCGCTGATACCAATATGTGCATAACATGCATGTTGCTGTTTGCAGTGACGGTGCTCCTGGCAGTCAGTCTGTAAATGACAAGTTTCTCCTGGACTGGGACTCGGTGCTCGTCAGCTCTGATGGTGTGATAGTGGCTCGATTTGATGGCAGAGGCAGTGGATTTCAGGGACAGAAGATTCTGCAGCAGGTTCATCAGCGCTTAGGAACCCTTGAAGTACAGGATCAAAAAGCAGCTATAGAGTACGGATTGTAAAATTTTGTTTAGGAATTAAGAAGCATTTGTTATGTAAATGAAATTGATAGTTGAGAGTGTTGATTCACTACCTTTTCATACAGTATATTTGACATGTGGTAGACTATATCAGGCCAGGTAGCAAAACAGGTTATGATCATATGTTGGAGACAGGCGATAAAAATCCTACTCAAGTCTCAAAACAAATGGATGTGTGTTCAGTGTCGACAGAATAACATTCCAATCATTGTCTGATTTGAAATGAAGATCATATTATTAATGCCTGTGCTTTTCTAACTGTACAGTATGTACTGTATAAGGCACAATTCCATCCAGTTTCTTGCACAAAAAATATTTCAGATCTGCTTTGTAGCACATAATGAACTCCTGCTGTTCACCCTTTGGATAGAAGTTTTTCGACACAGAGATAAAAAGCAAAAAACAAAAATATAAACAGTTTTCCATGTACATGCAAGATACTGTGCTGAGTGACTTTGCTGTCATAGTCAATAATAAAGACAGTAAGTCAATATATAGCTGTGCCTGAGTCTTATAATTTCTAAAATGAGATTATGCCTGTTTTCTACAGGTAGCTGTGGTGTTATTAAACACTGGTATATGATATACTAGCAATTTAAAATTAAGATATCAGGGTAGTGAATTGGCCTGTTATATCAGAGTGTATTGTTTTTGTTAGAAAGCAGATTAGCAGGGTCTGTTTTGAACTAAATGCCATATAATTCCTCATTTGAATTAATTGCAAATAAATAGAAACAAAAAGCAAATATATCACTGGTTGTTAAGCAATTAATGTTTACATGACTGCAGAAGCCTACTTTTATCCCAATAAAAAAAAAGAAAAGAGGGGATAGACAACAGATGTTTTTAGTGCATTTTAGGTAATCTACCTTTTCTTTTAGGGCTTTAATAAAGCTGCCCTACATAGACCAGAGAAGAATTGGAGTTTTTGGGAAGGTAAGGGAAAAAAAATAAAACACAACTCTTTGTAAATTCTAATTCGAGGTAGGTTGCATTTAGTACTTTCCATTTTGTCTGTAATAACTGTATATAAAAGTAAGTGTCACTAACAGCGCTGTATAGTATGAAATACTAAATTTGCCTTTGCAGGTGCAAACATCGTGTACAGGTAAGTGTGTTTAAGAAGGCTTTTGCACTGAGGGAAAGTGAAGTGCGTAGGAAGATTAGGAATTGAACTTTAGGTCTTACATGATGTTGGAAGTGCTCATTTTCCCATTACACAGCACACATCCCTTTGTTTACCTTAGGCGTACGGAGGCTTCCTGACATCTCTGCTGCTTCTTTCTTATGACACAATTTTCAGATGTGGGGTAGCAGTAGCTCCTGTGACTGACTGGCGATTATATGGTAAGGCATTTAAAGTATGCTGTTATATGGATTTATATATGTTATATGCAACTATAATTTTAATACTGCTCTAAAGAATGAGCTAGAGTGTTTGGTGAAAGAAATGAATGCTGCTTACGGAGCTAATCACCTTGACAATACTCTACATATTGAAATATAAATTTTGCATTACCTGGACCTGGTACAAATGATCAATAGTGACATGTCATTAGCATACAGCAAAGGTTTGCTTTGGATTGAAATGTTGACTGTGGAAGCATAATTTACATTTAGGTTCAATAGAGAAAGTGTATTGAAGACCATTGTAAGTATGCAAGTGCAATTTTTCAGAGTGAGCGCTCTTATTTCAACAGAAATTACAATAAACCTCAGAATAAGGGTCACTTTGAACACGCTGAGCCACTTAAAGATTTGAACCTAGTTGTGTACTTTCATTTACAGTATTGTTACACGGTATGGTATGAAACTGATATTTTGTTTCTGTGTCACCTGAATTGCTAGATGATTTATTATCCATATTATATTATAGTACAGTAGGTTCTTACTCCTTCGTAGTCATGAAAGATAATAGTACTCACCAACATTGAGAGAGAACACTTATTCTCCCACTCAGAATCCACAAAATGGGGAATACCACTGTTCAAGGAAGATATTCTCCTAGTCTCAGCTGAAGCTTGACTGTTAGAAAGTATTTGAAAAGATACGCTGGATGTTTAATTTAAGTGATGCCCTGTGATTGAAGTGAAGAGCTGAGTGAAGATTTGATAGACCCTGTGCTTTTTACAGGGCCTTTACTAGTCTCTTTGGTTTCATTGATCTAGCGGAATGTCCATCACAACCAGCAGGTACATGTTCCATTAGAAATGCACAGATGCAATCATGTTGTGTTATGAAATCAAAGAAGCACATTCAGAAGATGTGCTGGGAAAATGTGAAAGCACTGTTAACTCCCTACGGGAATCTTCTAGCAATAACTTGGGAAGTCTGCCAGGAAAGGTCAGGGCAGCTGGTGTTTGGATAGGCTGAAAACAGACAGGAGTGCATGTCGTATAAAGTTGGAGAATCATCTTCAACACAAAGAAGCCTAACTGACAGTAGCAGCCGAAGGCATATTACAATTTAGCCAGTGCTCTCTAGCAGAGCTTGTAAATATTATTTTGGGATCATCAATGTAGACAAAATAGTTATTTATAGAACATCGTTCAAAAAGTATGAGCAGCATCTTCTTGAGAATAACTAATGGATTTTTTTAATTATTTCTGAAGAGGTTAAAAGGGGAGTATTTATCATCTTTTTGAAGCTACTATACCGTATTTAAAGAATTGTTTCTGCTTAGCAGTTTTCTTCATTTTTACACAATTCTCAATTAATATTTTATATCTTTTTTTAAGCTTCTGCATTCACAGAACGATACCTTGGGTTTCCTTCAGAGAATGGCCGTATATATCAAGTAAGACTTAATACAGTTGTTTTAAAGATCTTTGAACTATACAGTTTTTTTTTGTACTTCTCTTGAGGCAAAGGAACAATAGCACGGCACAAAAACATATATTATATTTAGATCCTTAAATTAATATAGTTATTAATTTCTTTAGTTACGTGATTCCATATTATATTCCCTATTAAGCAGATTTAAACCTGCACAGTACAGAGATTAAATGAAGCAATCGTTCACTAGCAACTAATGCAGCACAAGTGCCGCCTGTCAATAATCTTTGGCCAGTGGATCCCATGCCACGTTAACCTGCAGCCCCAATCCCGTGTGACGGGGTTTTACTGCGCATTCGAATTGGCTATAGTACAGTGCATCTATATTCTTTGCAACTGGACTGAAAATAACCTGCGACAGTCTGCTGTAGGAGGTGCTATTCTTGGGAGGAACATTCAGTTTAAGGTATTGGCTTCCTGGTCATTAAAGACCTAGTGTCTTGGCTAAATTCCACTAAGGGCTTGTGCAGTCTGCCCTTCCTATATTTCCCCCTTCATTCAACTGGTGCAACAATTTCTCACTTCTCTACCCAGCTGTCCATCTGCACTGGGTCGATAGCTGAATAGGTCTCCTCCTTTATGTAAAGCACTTTAGAACCCTTCAGGAATGAACTATATATATGAGAGGAATTAGCATTATTACCGTTTAAGAACTTAAAGCAACATAATCTGACATTTTTACAGGCTTGTGGTATTCTGCATAATATGACTGGATCAACGCATCACAAATTCCTTATTATACATGGAACTGCTGATTGTAAGTATGTTACTTTGCAGTATATGCATTCAAAGTCTAAGTTTTAGTTATTTGACCTACCAGTGAGGATATGTAATTAATTCTGTCAGATTTTGGGCTATACATAAAGCAAATTTTATCAGCTGCTGAATTTCTCTAAAACTCATTCTTGTTGCTTTAGTTTAGAGAGATGTATAATTAATTAGTGAGTTTTCTGCAAAATCTAATCACTATTGGTATTTTAGTAAGTCTCCCAATGTCTTGTGTTTTTCTTTTATTTGGTGTTTGGGTTGAATGTTTGTAACCAGGCTATTCTGGAAGAGCTAGGACTGGAGACTTACAATGCATCATTCTTTTTTGCTATATAACTAATTGACAGTAGCACAAATCATATGCAGTATGACGGTCTCGCTGAACGATGTGTTTGTCACCTATATTGTGTAAGCGATTAAGCTGGTCTTACTTATATCATTATCTTGTGTTGCAGCAAATGTTCATTTCCAGCACACAGCTGAACTGGTGAAACGTTTATCACAATCTAATGTAAACTACATGTTAAAGGTAGGGTGGTTAACACTACCATGTACTGTAAGTAAATATTTTAAATTGTTTTTGAGCAGATGTTTTTTTCTAAATCTATTCAACAGCTTTTGAAGAAATAAAGAATATATGATAAATTTGAAATAATATCTAATAATAATAATAATAATAATAATAATAATAATAATAATAATAATAATAATATCTCCTTAATGAGTTACTGTACTGTTCTAATGTTTGAAAAATTAGGGATACATATCAGACAAACCATAGGATTAAAAAAAATCAACTCTGCATTTTCTTATGGTTATGCTGGATGCAAAAGTATTGAACATAGTTATTTTAGTATATTTTGTAGCTGATATCTTACAGTTGTACATACAGTATGTGTTCTCTTCAAATTACCTCTCCCTAATAGAAAAAATAGCTTCCAAAACAAATATCACCATTTTGCCACATCCTACTCTTCCGCCTGTTCTTTAAAAATATGCAGATGCAACTATAATTAGCAAAAAGATTAAACCAACACAATTTTATAAAATACTGTTCAGCTTCAGCTAAGACCCTCATGAAAACTGTTGACTCCAATTAATTAAAAAAGACAAACAAATTAGGGCACTTCACAACAAACATCAGTGAAAATGTGACATTTTCTTAGGGAAAAGTCAGATATTTTTACATCAGCAGTGCCTACATCTTGAGTTTCTATGAATTAGATTTCTTAGCAAGAGTCATGCTAGTTTTATAAGGCTTTTATTAAGAACTAGTCAAATCCTTGATTAAAATAGCTGGATAAATGAGAATTTCTCAGCATTTCTTTGTTGATGGTACACACGTTTTCCCGTCTGTGGGTCATTGGATCCAGTAAAGTAACACAAAGCTTCTTCTAATTTTCTTTAAAAACTTTCACAGTGGTTAATCATCATTTCCAGATTTTTAGAAACAAATTTCCTAATTCCAGTCACACTCTCTTACTACGTTACCAATACTACTATTCAACAGTTGGCCTAAAATCTAGGAATTCCATGGATACAACGCAAATAAATGTCTTGCACTTTGTAGTTTCAGTTTGCCTCTATTTCTTCCAGATATATCCTGACGAAGGGCATGACATTACTTCATCACAGAGCAGATATTACCACTACAGAACAGTGATGACGTTTTTCAGGGAATGTTTTTATGAAGACTCCCAAATAATACCTGAACAGGAAGACGATGACTAGTGTAGGATTGCCACTTCCGGAAAGTGTGAAAAGTGTGAATTGAGAGAAGACTTGGTAAATAAGAACTTTAAAATGATGATCAGTTGTATCTCATGAATTATGCGTACAGTAGGCCCTGAACATGTATCTACACAGACAATATGCATTACTTTCATGCATCTGTCTGCACATGTACTGTGTATTAAACTTTATAGAAGCAAAAGTAGAATTACAAGTTTAGGCAGTTCTGAGTTGTTTAAATGGCCAGACCTACCAATTTTGTTATCCCTATAAATCCATAATTAATTATTTCCTTTAAAAATACACTGTATTTTATTCTTTGTTATATGTTAATTGCAGAAGATGGCTGATGAAGGTGGGTATTTTGTGTTGTATAAATGTTTTTTTTTCCGAAAAATAAATTTTGGTTGTTAATGTTTATCTTAATCCTAATATCAGTATATATTGGTTGTACAGTAATTTATGAAATATTTCTTTGCTGTGCTTTTATCCAGTCCTCACAAAATATTTTTAAGAAATTTGACAATTTGAAAATCATAAAATTACTGAGTTTTTTTATCAGGTCTGAAAGTTTTGGTTATATTAGAACATTTATTTTAAAACATCTATAATATTTACAGTATTAAGGACATCATCTAGATTATAACAACCTATAATAATCCTAATATTCATAATCTTGCCTGTAGCATTTTTATTTATACTTGGAAATTAAAATTATTTTGGTTGAATCACAAACTCAGGAAGGTGTACAGAAATTTCAAGACAGCAATAAAAAATAGTTTGCTGTCTGTCTTTTACAGAGCAAAAGCATATTTCTATAAACCAAATTCTGTAGTATTTAACTTTTTTTTCATTCTACGTGTACAGTATACAGTTGTTTCAACACCTTATTAATAAAATTCTAATTTCTTTCTTCAAACAACAGCTTGCCTCATGAAGTCCTCTCTCTTTGGGGTTCCACTGCAGAATACAAACGAGACTACTGAAAGTAAAATTCAGTTTTTAATAAAATATTTAATCTATTCCAAGCTGAAGTTTGTCAAATGTATAGATGCTGAATAATATTTTCGCATTGCCTTAAACATTAACTATCAGTACATAAAAACAAATTAAGCAAAAAAACAATTATTCATTATCTAAATATGAAATAACTACAATACAATCAGATACTGTACATACAAGGATATCTGATGAACTACAGTATATACCACATATACAGTATACTGTATATTAATCAGTCTTCATAATGCACATCTTCAATGAAAAGGAGATCTAATTTACTCAGGTTTCCTTCACTATATATCATATTTTGTAGTGTATTTTCAGATATTGCATTCATTTTCAGAAGATTGCTTATGAGTGCTGATCTCAAAGGACATGAATAATTTTGGGCCAGTCTTCTTGGATAGGCAGTTTGTAGTCACTGGTCTTAGCGATTGTTGTCTACTGGAAGAAGAGAGGTCCCATTTGATTGTCCAAAACTCTCCAGCACCACAAATTTAACAAAAGTACAATAAATGAAAGTGATTATAAAACCTTTGAAGTCTTTCAGGTAAGGCTGTTTGAAGTCAGGCTAATGACTCGGTATGTCTCAGCGGGTACTACACTTTGGAAACTTCCAGCAGCTGAAAATTGCTACAAGTGAGCATATATTGTTCTGTGTGCTTCAATTCATAGAGAATTATTAATGCATTATTTTTTTTCAAAGCCCCCTATATAAACTGCTGCTTCTTATTCATACATTTGAGCTATGTTAAATAAAATGTATCGTTATTATTACTTTAGGACCTGCCAGCTCTAGTCCCATCTGTATTACACAAGCAATAAGGACATGCAAGAATTAGATGTGTTTTTTATATTTATTGAGTATTTACTGTAGGTGTAATGAGGTACAGCAACACAAGAGGTGATGGGGTAGAGGGGGGATGCATGAGACAAAATGCAAAAAGAGAGGGATTTGTGTATGATCTACTGTACCTGTATATAGTTCTGGAGAAATTACATTGCGGATGATTATGATTTAGAACAGCTGTGGCTTCTGTATCATACCTCCCAAGCTTCAGTTGAGAGTTTCCATTTGCTGAAGCCTATGAGTTCAAATTGAACTACTCTGCCTCAACCATTCGACAAAGTATGACTTGATCAACTCATCACATTCAAAGCAATTGGGATGTTTGAGTTTTAGCACTTTCCTGGATAATTCCTGGCCATCTATACTGTATCTCTGTTCTTAATCTTAAAAAAAGATCTGTTAGGATCTGAGCCCAAAGCAGCAATAGAAATCTAGATTTGGGGGAAAAGAATGTGTGTCATTCACATCACTTTGAAGTCCCTACCAACGGCTGATGGAATGAAGGCATTAGTGGGGAGTCAATTTAAGAGCCTCGGCTGGCTAGCACAGATAAAGACCTTCTTGAATCAGTGTTTCTCATTTGTCCTTGGGAGAGCAGCTTTAAAAACCCAGGGATAGCAAATTTCATCCATAAATGACAGGGGGCACATAATGGTCTCTTCACCAGAGACTCAGACTACCTCCGTGAAGGAAATACTCACTAAGTGATTCTAAACCTGTAACAGAAATATCCAGTTGGTCTGTTGTCATTTAAAAACCATTACTCCACAGAATAATAATAAAAAAAACTTTGTGTATTTTATATGAGATTGCATTAGACTATAAATATATATCACAAAAAAAAACACACATCAAAGAAAGCAATATTGCAGAGAGAAAATATTTTGTTTTCGATTCTGTTCTGCACATACCTGTAACAACCACAGAAACTATCCCTGTGATAATCTGAAACAACAGTTCTGTCACATATTCCTCATACTTTTATTACATATTTTCAAGCATATCAGTACCATGGCTTCCACAAGAAGCCCATTTAGAGCCCTTTGTATTCTGTAGCCCATGTAGAGGAGGGCTTTTAACAAGCATGGCATTATCACCAAATTGTTATAGTTAAGACTTTAGATATTCTTTCTGTATAAAAGCTTCTGTGAAAATTTACATTCCCTGTAGTTAATTTTAGTTGTGCACTGTTTGCACATGTATTATGTACTGTACTCTAGCTTCATGCATTTATGGTTTTATTATGAAAGAATCACAGCATCGTCTGTTATTTCAGAATTGTTTCCAACTTCTTTTTGCTACATCAAATTGAATTATGAAATATACTGTATTTTAAACAGTTATTGATAATAAAACTATGCTGTCACCTTGCACTGCATTTTTCAAACGAGGTTTGAAATTACCAGTTAGTAATATACAACAACATCAAGCAACAACTGTATGTCTATGTCTGCAGTTTTATCATTTACAGTAGATTATCGTCAAGTATTTATGACTTTTTCTGTTTTAGTGCAAAACTTTCCCTGTCCACATTTTACCTGTTTTGACCGAGATGACTTAAATTTAAGATGTTAAAACTTTATACAGTAATTGTCTTTGAAGCTAAGGGTGTATTATAGACAATTCTGCTAGAACTTACATTGTCAGGACAAGTCAGGACTATACATTGTCTTCTGAAAACTACCAGTAATTATTTCTAGATGTGCACTGTTTTTTTACATGTAATATGACTTCTATCTTCATGCATTTCCAATTGTATTATGAAAGAATCACAGCAACATCTGTTATTTCCAAATTGTTTCTATCTTCTGCAGTATTTCTGTGTTGGGACTTTAGCATGTTGAGAATGTTATAGTTTGGTACTACATTAATAAACATAGCATTTTTAATTTTTTTGGCATTCTTGAAACAATAAAACATGAGGGTATAGTTTCTTCATTCTTTGTGTTGTAACGACTATTATTTACCTACGTGATTTGGGATTTCCAGTTGTTTAAGATTCAGATTTTGATCTAAAACACATTCCATGCTGCCGTACAGGAAAGTGAGTGCTGACAGGAGGAAGAGTGTGCTTCTTGCTGACATCACTGCAACCTTCCAGACATCTGACTTAAAAGTGCAGGTGTCATTATTCAGATAAAGAACAAGAGGATTCTGGGCAGCTAATGCTCCCTCTCTCCCGAAGGAACGGCTAGTGTCATAGTCAACTAGGCTTGAACCAGCAGCAAGGTCCATAGGGCTCAACCTGATAGTCATACAAGGACTAAGGACATTTACTGGTGGAGGAGGTACAGCAGCCAGGTAAACACATGTTTTTGTTAGGATTTGATCTGGGAACTTCAAGCAGTTATGATTTGCAGCATCCCTGAGGCTATGGTCTTTCTATTTCATACAGTATGAAAGACTGGGTGAAATTCGATATTTATATAAAGAGTATTTAAATGAATATACCAGGACTGCGCAGTCGCCCGGTGGTTAGCCTTGCTGTCTCACAGTGCAGGGGCCCTTGGTTTAATTTCTGATCTCTCCATGGTCACGCGTGGGTCTCTTCCGGGTGCTCCACCTTTCTCCCACAGTCCAAAGATATACCGGTCGGTTAATTGGCTTCTCGAAAAATTGGTCATGGTGTGAGTATGTGTGCCCTGCAATGGGCTGGCATCCCATCCAACGCCTGTTCCACGTCGAGCCCATCGCTTGCCAGGACAGGCTCTGGCTCCTCTACAGCCCTCTATTGGATAAAGCGATTAGAAGTTGGAAAATATGCAAGATCTCAGTTATTGTCTATGAAGAAAAAACACATATAATCTATCCATTAGTGTCTGAGGCCTACAATAATCATAATCATTTGCTGTGTTGCTGTTGGTTAAATTCACTATTTACAATGTATCAGATCACCATGGCTTTTTGCACTGTGAAACTAAGCCACATGTCTATAAGTCCTAAACCTCTTGAACCCACATGTACTGTGCTGCAGCTATTTCGAGGTGAGTGAATTGAGAAGCTCTTGCCTCAAAAAAATGATGGTGAGGAGCTGCAGTTTCTGCCTCAAAGCCTGGACTTGGGAAGCACAGAGATCAGCACAGACTCCGTGACAGACCAGTCATGTACAGGTATGTCCCTTTTACAGCCAAAGCATTAACCTTACTCCAGCTTTGTTTTCTCTGATGGGGAGTCACAGACGTGCGCATCACATTCGCAGCTGATGACTTTTCCCATGTTAAAGTGGAAGATCAGCAGATCACGAGAATCAACCATTTGATTGGCTGCATGCTGTACATTGTCACTGTCATGCTTACAATGCATTTTTATGTATTCACACTGTTCTTAAAAGGTCCTTATATTTCTGGTGGATCAGATCAGGATGCTGGGGGCTATTTAAGTAAATTGGGAGAGTGGTGTGATTCAGGACAAGGCCCATTTGTAATTAACGTGGGCAGTGTTCTATTAGTAAATTGATATAATTGATTCTTGCATGCTAGGTGTTATGGTATTATTTATTTTTATTCTGTTTGCATCAAATGAACCCATGTGGGTTTGTTATGCAATATGTGCACACAGAGATACTTTTATACTTTGGCAGAGACCAGAGAAACAACCAAAGCAAATTGCCTGCCACTTGTCATTTCTGAGAAAATTATCAGGAATAAATGCTTTCCATTTGTCCAAGACGTAAGCTCAGGAGGTGAAAATCATGACAAACCAGTAAAAGATTTTGCATTTACTGAAGCAATCTCATCAACCTGTGTCCATTTGCTATTTCATTTCTTGTAATGGGTTGGCTAGTGAATTTTAATGTTTATAGACAGATTCCTCTTTTGATTGCCTGCATGTGACTGATGAAGTAGAGTACAAGGTTGTATTGATTTTGGCACCATTCCTTTCACATTGTTAGTAAGGTTTATTTATTCATAAGAATACCTCAGAAGACAATAACATCCACTGCCACGCACAACTGCCTTCCCTTATAAAACACTAAAAGAGAAAAAATGAACAAGCATTACAAAAAACATCCTAAGAAAAAGAAAGGTACTGTACATGTCTGTGATAAATACGTCTGAGTGTGGGAACCATTGGATGGTACATATCTCAAAAATATTTACATATGTACACACTCTGGAGTATTATACAAAATACTGTATCTTTATTGGGTGAACATGAGAACGGGTTGTGAAGGAATTGCACTTATTCTTCAGTGTCACAGTAACGTTAAATTTGCATTTCTGACATCACAGGTAGGTGTAGCATTTCATTGTGCATTTATACAAAAGGGTAAAATGGTACATGTTTGATGCAAGGTGCTACAACAACAGATATTTACATGGAAAAGTGATGAAGCTAAACAAAATAATCATGCACTTAATTGTGTATGTAAAACTCAAGTCTCATGGGAAGAAAAGCAGACCGGTGCCCTTCAAAAAGAGATTTCTAAACAGAAGATTAAGTTGAACATGATCTGTGAAATCCAGATTGTTTGCCGAATAACTTTTACTGTGCTGTCCCATTGAGAGAAATCCTTTGTCTGTCCTTGAGCCCCAGTAGCTCCTTGACTCCAGCAGTCATTTCTAGCTAATGCTCGGTTCAGAGCCTTCAAGGCTCCAGTAGTCATTACAGAAATAAATTATAAAGTCCTTCCAATGGCCTCTTCACCTATTCATCCTCTTCTGGCTCCTCTGGTAATAGCAGTGTGTCTTCTTTGAGACACTCTCGAAAGAGGGTGATGAGTGTACGGTAGAGGTGCTGTCTGCTCTTCTCTGACACAAAATGTCCTTCGTCTGGATAAATCTGTTGAAACAGAAAAGGTGACCAAAACAACAAAAAACCTGACAAACAAATCAGTGGTGAATGATGACATATCTGAAGACTATTCATCTCTGCTTACTACAAAGTACTCAGTTTCTGTAGCAATGACACAGACAAAGATTCAGGTTCTGTAGAAAGGACAGACATATGCATAGCAGATACTGTAGCTCGTGTATCCTATGTCATCTACAGGATGATCATTTGCCAATTGTTTGACTAATGCAAAAGGACTTGACTACCCAAACATAAATTCAATATTTACTGTAATAATAATAATAATAATAATAATAATAATAATAATAATAATAATAATAATTGCTTACACTTATATAGCGCTTTTCTGGACACTCCACTCAAAGCGCTTTACAGGTAATGGAGTCTCCCCTCCACCACCACCAATGTGTAGCATCCACCTGGATGACTGTACACTGTATGTGTACTATATTTTACAGCCCTCAGCATATTTTTCTACTAATATATTTATTTATTAAAGTATTTAATATTTTGTGGTCTTTAGATTAGAATTTAGTATTATTTAGATAATACTGCAATAATGATAGCAATAATAGAATGAGTGCAAACTTATCACCAATTGAGGGGTAGTCTACTAAGAAGGGTTAATGAATGCAACTGGTTCAGTTTGTTAAAGAGCAAAGAACTCTTGAGGCCTATTCAGCCTTAGGCTGTGTATTGTATACCTTTTAAGAGCATTGCATTGTGTGGGATACATACCTGCATAGTGTAGTTAGCACCAGCTCGTATCAAATGCTTAATCAGTTCTGCTGTATGCTGAAAGTGGATGTTGGCTGTAATAAATACATTAAAACATAAAATTCTAAATAGAATTACTACTTGAAATGGCACATACTGTATGAAAACAAGCACACGTTTTATAAAATCATTTTTTTGTCATTTTATTTGTATGAACACTGTACTTGTGACGTTGAATTTGAACTTTTATTTGTTAATGCAAAAATGTCTAAGGCAGTCCATTTTTAACTCTATTATCCTTGTTTTCCAAACCTTAGTAATAAATAATTAAGAATATATCTTCTCACCATCTGCAGTTCCATGTATTAACATGAGATTTTGTTCTTTTAATCCCTGGATATTACGTAGCACACTTGAAGCCTGTAATAATATTAAGAAAAATTAAATGCTACTTTTAGCTGGCAATGATCTGCAATGGAAAAAAGTAACTTTAAAACAAAATTGCAGCAGAGATCAGATTCACCTAATTCAATGATATGAATTTCAAAGTTGTTAAATATATTCTCTCATCAGCTTAAATTTGCATCAGCACTAGAAGGATTAATAAAAATAGATTAAACTGGGCCAAAGGATTCATATGGAAGTGAGAAAAGATTTGACAACCTACTTTTTTGCGACACACTTTTGCAGAAGAATGCTTTCTCAGATTTCTAGAAGCAATACATTATAAATAGCCTTATCAAAACTGCACCTTGACAGAATTCATAATAAAGATAGAAAGAGACAAGTTTCAAACATGTCATGAGTGTACTATAGGTATACTGCAGTTCATATTCAAGTTTGGGTAGCAATGCATGGAATTAGTTTATTATAGACCAGATTTACCACAGTAGAGAACAGGAGCCCCAGCCTGCAGTGTAGTCTGTCATGCCTGGTGTATCACCAGTGTTGTCCTACAAGTTTACCATATTAGGATAATGACAAATCTTGATGTCTGCTATAGCATGGCATGTTGCTTAAATGTTTATTAATTAATTAATAAATTAATTTTATTCCATCCACTTTTTTCAAGCGACACACATGGCTGTTACAATACCACATGTACTGTATGTACTGTATAAGACACGGATGTAAAACGTTTTAAAAAGCCTACCTAACCGACCCAGTAAAACCAAGATGACAAACAAATGATATATTAAAAGCTGTAGCAAACAGACTGGTCTTGAAGCAAGTTTTAAAAGTATCAACATTTGCAGAGTCTGCAATGGATTTTGACAGTGAGCTCCACAGACGTGGTTCTGCACGTCAGAGTCAGACAATCGTGAATTAAGAGCTGGACAGCATTCCTGCGAGAAGTCTGTGTAGGGTCCTGGAGCGAGACCGATCAGCGCGGTCTCAATGGATGAGTGCCGGTGGGTTGTGAGAAGATGCTGAGAGAGGCCCAGCTTGGTTGCAGCCCTGTGCACTCGGTTGGTTTACTTTAAATAAACGGGAGTTTTTCTTTTTTTTTTCAGTAGAAATTTTCTTTGGTTTGCTTATGTTTATTTTTAACACGTTCTTTTTCAATCTGGAATCCCGACCAGCTTTTACTGTATGAGACAATTTGATCAGACTGATGTATATAGACTGTACACTGACGCTGTGTCTAGGTTAGACAGCTTTAGACCACACTGTCTGGAATGAAAATAGACGATTTCAGGCAACTCCAGCCCTGGTCCTTGTGAAGCAGGTTTATTAGGCAACCTTGAAATCATCAATTTGTGAAGATGTGGAACAATTTTACGATAATTAAACAAGTGGTATGCTAACTTAGTGATCAAAAATCATTTGGAACAAAAATCTAAATATATTTCAGCCCTCAGGGACCAGATCTCTTCATTGAGCTGTTACTTGCTTTATTGATCAATTGCTTAAACATGTATTCGTAATCTTTAAAACACATATGATTTAGACTGACCTTTAAAAATAACTGGATAGGGGCTCTCCAGGACCAAGGCTAGAGACACTTGCACTATATAATGTACTGTAGATGCAAGAGAAAAGGAACAGCTCCTTTTAAACTTTGAGGCTCCTACGCAGTATACTGTAGGTTATGAGTTATTTCATAAGCTTTTCATTCAGGGTATTTTCAAAATGATGGTAACAGATGCAAAGTGAGTTGCTGCTATTTAGCAGTTATGCAATACAGTTATTGCATGAATTAGATACATTTGATTTTGTTTTGCTATAGTTCAATTCATATAACAAACAATGAAATTCGCACCAGGTTCGATATCCTATGTTGTGTGATACTGGCCCAATCTTCTTGTAGGGAATGGACAGAAAGTGTCTGTTCACTCATCTCCGAATGCTAAAAGTAATTCCGGCTCTTCCCACAAATTTGAAAAGTAGGGCTTCTACTGAATGTCTTGTCACATTGGGATGAATCCACAAGTCGCAGCCTGTCCATTGAGGACTTAAGGCTGGTGAATCTACCTGCAGTGTTCTCCCAACATAACACAAAGCTGTTGCTTTCTAGATTAGCACATTGATCCTTTTGTTTGTTTTTTGTAATTTTAAATCAGAAAACAATTTGCGATTTTGGTGATTATATAATAGCTAAACGGTGTATCCCTATCACTCTGGTCATTTTAATAAATTACCTGTTAATTAAAATGATCCCCAAAATGATGCCACTTTATTTTTTTTTACTGAATCCTCTATTTTTGTAAAATTTCCATACATAGAGTAACATGTTTCTTTTCAAATGCAGTATATGTAATAAGAACAAGCTTCAAAAAACCTATGAAGTCCTCTAGTTTCTAGCAATTTTCAGCTATCAATGCCATCCCTTAACTGAAAGTTTGATGGCTTGAAACTTGAACACAAGCCAGTAACAGATAAAGCGGGTAGTCAAGTAAATAATTTACCTGGTATTTACTTTCTTCCTTTGATGGCATGCCAATGTATCTCTCTGAAAAGGCTGAGGCTATTAAAATTAAAAAGGATACAGATTAAAAATGAATGTGAGAAAAAGAAGACTGTGCTGGAATTCTGTCTGCAGTATGATGTACAGGACAGTATACAGTATCTATCAATGTGCATCACATCTACAGTATGATCTATAAAATCATATCTCTCAATCTGTCTTACAGGCTGACATTTTTGATGTTCGATGTGTGTATTTATACATAACATAAATTAAAAAGTAATTTACCTCACTAAGCTACAGTTAGCTATATTGATTAAAAATATAACTAATGGATTTACTCACCGTACAGTTTCCAGTCTGTCATGGGAGACATTGCTACAGCACATTTAAACTGTTTTTCTGATGATTTGAGCATCATTAATGTAATAAATCCACCATAACCCTATACATAAAATAAAAAAATTCAAATCAGAAAACATCGCCCATTTAGCCATTTAGCCAAAACTCAATGGAAAAAAAACTCCTGATTGGAAAAGAGGTAACATTGACAATGTGGCAAAAACTAGCATAGTCATCAGTTACACTAGCTGCTGGTTGACTTAGATTAACTAATGTTGATTCATACAGTTATAAAATATACAGTACAATTATAGCTGAAGTAAAAACGTAAGTTTTAAATATAGAGGATGATCAGACAGAAGATGCTTTCACAATCTTTCATGATGTTTTTTAAACTCTGAAGTGTGGATACAATCATTTATAATGTCAACAATTAAACCTCCTGAATATCTGCCTATGCATCTTTCTTCAAATAATGCAGAGGACAAATAGTTTTATACAATTCAATTTCTATTTAAGATAGATTCCTTTTCTCACCTTTCCAAATATCCCAATCCGGTTGGGGTCAATATAAGGTAATTTCAAAAAGTACCTGCAATACAGAAAGACAACAAAATGAACTACGTCTGGAACTTCCTCTGCGAAATCATCCGAAACCGAGTAAATAACAAAAAATAATATCTAAAATATAACAGTAACCTAGAATAACTGATCATCAGTCATGTTATTGACTACAACATTAAAAAAACTAATGCACTTTTATTAAACTAATGAAAAGGTTAATTAAGTCTGATTTTGAAGGACAACACCAGAAATGTTTTGGGCAGTATCAGTGGACTACAAAGAACACAGCAAATAAACTTGAAAAAAATCATCCCTACATACCCCAGAGCTGCTAGTTGATCCTCGGACTCAACAAGGCCTAAGCGCTGATGAACCTGCTGCAGAATCTTCTGTCCCTGAAATCCACTGCCTCTGCCATCAAATCGAGCCACTATCACACCATCAGAGCTGACGAGCACAGAGTCCCAGTCCAGGAGAAACTTGTCATTTACAGACTGACTGCCAGGAGCACCGTCACTGCAAACAGCAACAAATAACATGTTCTCTTTGTGTCTCCTGTCTAAATCGTGCTTCCATTATTTTATTTTCTTCATTTTACAATGTTGCCTTGGAACTTGTGTCATGAAAAGCACCATATAATGTAATGTAAAACACAAAATAAAATGTGACTTTGTGCCTGAAGATACAGTACATTGTTTGGATTTCACTTTAGATCATGAGGACTATTGCCTTTTAGGTTTTTAATCTCGGAGCATGCACTAAAGCCACAGCAAAATACTATAAAATGGAATGCACCACCCTAAATATGTTTCACGCAGTCCAATAATAAAGTTAATAAGAAGAGAAATACCTACACAATCAAGAGCAAGCCATACTGCTTTGATTCGGAGAAGTCAACTGGATAGGATACTTTCAGTGGCAGCTCTAAATATGAAAAGAAGTCAGGAAATTGTGAGAAAAATGCACAGGAACCATGTGAAATAGAAAAATATATATAAATTATATTCGATTACCAAAGCCGTCAATGGAAACAGCCCTGAATTCCGTCTTTTGAATTCTTTTTTCTTTAACCACTCTTCTCAGCAAAGTGTTATCCTCCAATATGTAGTTATCTGTATGAAAGAAGGCAAACTTTTATAAGATTTACGTGGAACAAGGATTCTGTTCTGACTCCATCAAAAACGTAATTACGGAAAGCCAGCCCTTCTTCATGGAGAAAAAAAGAAATCAATAATTTCATAAAGTCATACCTGCCATAGAGTACCTAGCTGATGCAGGAGCATAAAGGAAGAAAGATTTATAACTGAAAGGAGACCATCCCCCCCATCTAGCAAGTGCTGTTAAAATGACCTTTCAAAAATTCCATTTCATTTAGTGTAAATGTTAATTTAGCGTTAATGTGACATTTTTAACATTTAGAAAACTACACCAACATTCAGATATATAACTAAATGCTGTGACCTGATTTTCTTCTAATTAATCAATTTTGCATGAGATAACAGGTACAGCATGTGTTTAAATACTTAGATTTACGCTATCAGCCCATCTAAAAATGATAATCGCAGTGCAGGGGACATGGGAGGGGTACAACACTTACTTTTAGGATTATTTAGAGGATGTACAGTTACTGTTGGTATCCCATGACCTAGATTAATCAATAAAGGGAAAAAAGAGAAAACGTTATGCAACAAAATGTACTGTATTATTTATTTCTTTAGAGTGATTAGAACAAAAGCAATGTATTTAATTCCCCCATTTCATTTAATCGCCGTAAAACGACATGGTTTGCAGATTTAACAAACCAAAATTCAGAAGAAGGAGCTACAAAACATAGCATCCAGGAGAGCGTACCAAATAACAACAGGATGCACTGCAAGCCTGAGTTTGTAAGTGGTTACGTAGAAAGCCAAAAATGTGCCTCTGTATGAGCAGGCCAAATAAATCCACAAATCTTGTACAAAGCATTGAAGAGAATGAATCACTGTTTTGTTGCATGTGACCCCTTTGCTTGTGTTTTGTTATGGCATAAGTGGACTTTTCAGTTTCTCAAATTAAATGCAGTTCTGTTTGGAGAATGAACAATAAAAAACACAGTTTTAACAAGCTAGTCTACTGTACAGCAATACCACAACATCAAGCCTAGATTTCATAACTTTAAGGTCTGTACTTGATTCTTTGTCAATAAAATTTAATTAAGATTATCCTATGTTCAAATATTGAAAAAGTTTTTCGAAGACGTTTCTAAGGTTTATTAAAAATGGTGCATAATGTCTATTTTATGCAGAAATGTCTTATCCAGTAGATTGAATTTAAGGGATAAATTTACAGTACTGTACATGGTTGTTTTCAGAACAAAATTACTTGGATATTTCTCTCAGATAGTACTACATACTGTACCATCTTATTGTTTGGAATGGGGGGGTATTTTTTTTGCTTTCAGCGCTAAGGATGGTACCCAAATCTAATTTTTAAACACACATACAGTACATCTCCTCAAAGCAGTAAACTGCCAAACTGATGTATCAAACTTTGCCTTCCTCAAGGAAAGTCTCTGTTCCACTATATACACTTATAGACAATAATTTAAGCATTTAGGTAGTAACAATATGACTAAAGATTAAATAAATGATTGAATGATATGAAAAACACCAGCAATTGCATCCTGATAATGTAGATATAAAATATATCAGTGTAGATTCACAGTTAAAAACCTACAAAAACAATTTACCAAACAGTATACTACTGTAGAGTTACATCTACAGTAAAATAAATGTTTTCATAAAATTATCAATATCATTATAATGCGCACAATGCATCTAATTGAGCAGCATATAATTATATTATAACTCATAACAGTATATTTGACTCTATCTGACTGATTTGATTGAAAACAAAGATAAGAACTGGTCAGAGACATGGCCTAGAACGATGTGTCACACTTCAGTAGGTCACTATTCTTAATAATTGATGATGTGATTAACACTTAATATAAACAAATAATTGCATACATCAAAAGACAGAGGCATGATCCAGGATTAGGGTTTTGTCACTATGATCTACAGTAGGTGTTCTTTATTATTACACTTATGTCACTGTTAATATTTTGTAATGTAATTCATTTATAGAACATTTACAGTATAAGTGCGATTTGCTACCCCTCATCTAAAGTGACACTGAATTTGTAACAAGTACCAATAAAATCCTTATGATAAAACTGACCTTCTAATTGGTATCATAAATTAAGTTTATTTTATTACACTAGTTTAATAATTGTTGCATGCCATGTCACTTTCCTACAAATAATTTATGAAACTTAATTCCACATCAGCTTTGAATAATATATTCCAAAGGTTTGTCTGATTGCTGCCAGTGCAGGCGTGAGTCGATGTACAGTACAGTGTCAGTTGCTTATACTGTCTGCATATTTAACTTAACCATTAAAATTTACAAGGCATGTAAATGTTACATGTAAGTGTTGTTCACACACAGCAGCATTCCAACAGTTCAGAGACAGAAAAAATCAAGCTGGCAGGAGGGTCTCTCATACTGCATACGAAAAACATCAGCTGACATTTCTATCTGACATAGAGTCTTACAAATGAGCCCCACCTACCTTTGCAGTGCAGGAGGAAATACTGATTATTGGGACCGATGTCAGCACTGACAAACGTACAGTTTGTCTTGCTAAATTCACAGGTCAAGCAGCGACGAGGAAATAAGTCAGTAGTAGAAACACTGCAAGGAAAATAAAATGATGTTGCTTTGCTTTAGCTTCCACTAAACTTAAGACAGTAACCACTCAACTCAACATAGCAATGGCATGTCAGAATAATTTTGGAACGCAAGACATGCAAAAAAAAAAAAAAAAAAGCCTTACAATATACAGTATTCCACCAGAACATACTTTCTATATGTAAGAAAATTCAAAATAATACATGGACTCATGTGTTATTATAACGTGTGTTATATGTATATTATTACCCCTTACAACAAGCAAATGTCAGAATATAAATGGGATGAGGAGATTATTATTATCATCATCATGTGTGTCAGATATACTGCCAGTGTTGGAATGGAGGTTAAAGAAGCAGTACAAGGAGGAGTTAATCATACATTCCAGAGATGCAGACAATTCCCATGGAGCTGATCGATTCAGAGGCTTAAACTTTGACTTTGGCTTTAATGGACTCGACTAGAGGGGAGAGGACCTGGCAGACAGGGCGAGGTGGTCTAGCCCCCCAGAGAGAGACATGGCGCGGGGCTGGATGGGTGAACATGGGAGAAGAAGGTAGGACTTGGGAGGGAGGGACAGCTGGGTGGTACCGAGCAGGAAACACCGGGAAGGAATGTCTCAAAAATGGTGAAAGAAGGAATGTCTCTGACACACTCAGTCAGGGGGCTGTCGTTCTCCCGAACTTTCATTAACTCCATTACAACAAATTACAAGCAATCGAGCCCGGATCAAAATCTGTACATGTACAGTACTTTTGTAATCCTCTTGAATTCTATATTGTTAGATAATGCAAATACCTCAATTAAAACACAGTTTACAATTAATTTGGTTGATCTGTTTTTCTGTAAACGTCTGCAAAGTCTGTCACCTGTATAGATGTCTCCACATTGTTGAAGCTTCAGTGCTTAGGAAATATCTAGAGAAAGAAAATCACAAAAAAGTGAAACACTAAAAACAATTTATTCGCTATGCGGAAAATTACAGGTAATGATGTTGTGCTCACAAAAACCTTTGTCTAGCGATACAAATTACTCTTGGTCTGTTTTTTTTTATTTGATAATTACTGTATGAGTTAGAAAATATTATTCTTAAAATAAAAATAGTACTAATTTTAATTTCTTTACCAGGTTAAGAATATACTCACAAGGTCTGATTATTTTCATCATAGGCTAGTATTTTGGTAACTTCCCAGTTGCCTGATGTTAAATGACGAACGCTTTTTCCAGTTTTAGACTTTGGGAAACAAAAGGAAAGAAAGCAAGAAGGATGGGAAAAGGCCACCTTTCTTCTGCTGGGACTGCTAAGAACAGCTGTTGCTTCATTAGAGCGGAGGAGACTGGTGAAAGGCATGACAATCTCGGTACAATAACAGCAAAACCTGTTAACACCAGTTGCAGATGTAAACTTAGTCATGTCTGATTTCAGATCCCTCAAAAGGAGTAGTAAAGTAATTCGTGCTTTTCCCCCTTAATCACAAAAACAATGAAAGGGCCTTTCTCAGTTGAATGAACCAATATATAAAAAGCAAATTATAAATGAATGTGCTTGAAGCTTTATTCCAAAGGCAAAATACAGTATATTTGTACCCATTTACACAGTTTGAACAAATAAGGTGAATAAACAAGCTCAAGGGTGCAACATCATTGTCTTACGTGGGATTTGAATGTACAACCTTGCAATTACAAAACCCTAACTACCTATCCATATATACAGAGTTACATGTGTACTGTATATAACCTGTCTCTTCAAGATAAGCATACACTTTATACCTGATTTGTACATTTATATGCACTTCTGCATGCAAATAAACTGAGCCTTACCTGCTCTGTAAACATTGCAATGTGATGGAATTCTCCTCTCCCCCCTTGCTTCACTGGAACAGTTAAAAAGAATTTACTGCCATCCTTTGAAAATACTGGTTCTTCGTTCTAAAAAGATGTTGAGATCATTGAATCATTTAGGACAATATTGCCTTCCTTTGCATTGCTAAAAGTGTATACAATTATTTGTAACATGAAGCCCATGTTAGCTGAAATAATTGAGAAATGTTTTCCTGGCAATACAACTGCAGTGTCTTATAAATACCCTCTACACAGAAATATTCTTCTGTAGTTAAAATAAGTCATTTACCTGTTTTGAAAGCCAGACTTCGGATCTCTCCTCATGTTTCTGAAATAATAGATGAAATATAAATAATATTGTGTGGCATTTTCTGTTGATAAGCTTGTACCTTAGGAATCACATTTTCATACTTCTTTCAGAAATCATGGTATTCTCTAACACTTCACAAGCTTATTAGATTATTATTATGCTATGCAAGCAACTGTACTTTTTCACTCTTGAACAAGTCAATTTATTACTGCCAGCTTACCAGTAGTTCAGCAATTTCTAAAAGACATTTCTGCAAGCTCTGTATAGTTCACTCAGCTTTCTTGTAAATTTGCATAGCAAATTGAATTGACAAGCTCTGTTGCAGCTCTTTGTGCTTCACACAACAGATCCTTATTTTAATGTACAGCTACATATACAGTAAATACAACAAAAAATAGAACGCATTTCACCACAAAAAACAAATATAGTCCTTTGTAATTTGCAATGCTCTCCTGTACAAAACTATGTTTGTTTGCAATTATAGAAAAGAAATGTTATGCATGAAACTTGATTTTATGGTGGCTTAGCAGAAACCCTAACAGATTATGAACAGTTCACTGGAGCTTAGTTTCAAGAATAAGCCTGTCAGTAATGCCTGAAATACCTGTCTTTTCAGAAAAGCATGCAATCATACTTGTTCACCCACCTCCAAACAGGCTCCCACAGTTGTATCACACACTGTAAGAATCGAAATGTTCTGAAGACGATTTAACCATCTCACAGCAGTTTTGGTGCTGCTGATCCATTTCATCATCACCACATAATATTCTCTGTTCGAACATAAATTGAATTATGTGTAATCGGCAAAATTACCAGATAATTATAGATACAAAACTTGTATTTACAGCATTAGGTTTGTAAATATACATCTACTCTTTCTGTTGATTGATAGAAATTGATTGTATTTCTGTTTGATACCAGCTCGTTTTACAGCTTG
The DNA here is from genome assembly GCF_059453375.1 of Lepisosteus platostomus. Lineage (NCBI taxonomy): Eukaryota > Metazoa > Chordata > Actinopteri > Semionotiformes > Lepisosteidae > Lepisosteus > Lepisosteus platostomus. The sequence continues at coordinate 36,048,861 of NC_142624.1, forward strand.
AAAATTGAATGGTTGCCTCAGGGTTTAAGTCAGCCCCAACTAATTTTCAGATGTTTACCTCTCTTAACCTCCTTTCTATTCTATTCTATTCTAAACCTTAAAATCAGACATTCAGTTTGGATAGTCTGGTCTAAAATATTGACATTTCAGACAGGTGTTCTGCTCTTTCACCCTTTAAAATGGAAAAAGATGATAGATTTCACAATATCTACACCCTAACCTACAGAATGTAAAAAACATCTGGGAAGCAAATCAAATATCATCAGAGCTTGACCAGAGCTTTGGTTCTTAATCCCAGAGATTACAGAGCACTATTTTTTAAAAGACATACTTTTTAGCACATTTCCCTTACTTTTGAATATTTATACCACTATCCATCCCGATCAAGCCACAGAAATCAATAAAGAAGAACATAGAGCTTATAGTACAATGCAATATTTTGTATTGAAAAAAATCTAGTGATTATTGCAATACATTTGCAACAAATAAAGTAAAAAGAGTTATTCCAAACTAAATCCCTTATCTGTCTTCAGGGATGATATTTATCATTACTGTTTTAATTGATCGAAAGCAATACTAAATGTTGACTAGAAGATGGTAATCAAAGGGATGAATGGTTTACATTGTTAGTTCCATTTAGACTTAATTAAGCACAGAACATTTTCATTTTATATCATTAATGATGTGCAAATAAAAATCATTCCATTCATGCTTATGAATTTATGTAACTTCACATCCTTCTTCCTTAAGAATGCATAAAACAAGCAAAGGTATTTTAAAAAATACCCTAGATGCTAAAATATCTCCTTAGTCATTCACATTCAACTCTCGACATATGTAATACAGTGAGGAAAAAACATTCATTAATCTAATTACACACAACTTGGATTAGATATACCTGGCTTTGAAGCTGTCTGGTGGTTTCAGTTCCTGAGTGTGCGTAGGTCCATAGAGATTCACAACATAAAGCTTAACAGTAGGGTTTGTTTGTCCAGCCTGTTTGTATAAAAATATACTTAATGTTTCTGGCAGCAGGTGATTTTCAGAACATAATCTCATTGCCAAGATGAAAACAGGTATCCTTTTAAGGGTAATCCAACTCCATGTGTTATGTTTGTTTTTGCACATAGAAAAAAAAATAACAATCCAGACACAACGCTAAAAAATAACATCAAAATGTACGAGTGAATAAGATACCCTGCAGCTGATAAAGGCATGACTAATGAGCATTCATAATCAAAGTAGAATATTCCTTGGAAACCTCATTACAATCCAGTGCCATCAACACATACACTTACATTTCACAACTCTGTTGTATAAATAAAGGCTTTAGTGCACTAAATTCGTTTTTCATTCAGGCACTGAAACGTAGACCGTTGCTAGATTCATTTTCAAAGGACCAGAGCTGCAGGAGGTTTTAGTTGTTTATTCATTGTAACAGTAAACACAGTACATCTACAGTATATTTTAATCTTTTTTTTTCTATTGTAACACATTGTAAATTAAAATGACATCTAAGTATACTGTACCGTGTGTAAAAAAAAATACTGATTATTTAAGAAAAGGCATCAAACTCAAAGCAAAACAATAAAGACGTTAGTATAAGACAATTTTGTTCCTTCAGAGAAAAGAAAAGCCAAATCAAGGTTTTATAGGCCAAATTTTGCCATTCTTCATTGATAATGACATGCAGAGATTGTCTTTATCTTTCAGTTTCATACCACTCACTACACCAATAAGAAGTGCACGTGCACTTAGCACCTACCTACTCCAGACTCATTTATGACTTACCCATATTTCTCAATGCATGAGTTGTGACTCTCTCATTTCTAAATTCCTAATTTCTAAATTCTAACATCTTTTTGTTGAGTGGCAAATAACAATGGGCATTGATTGTAAGGAAATAGAAGATAACTTTTCAATGGTGAAAGAAGGAATAATTGAATTTGAATGAAAACTCACCAATATGGAAACCTGCCTGCTGGACTCTACCAGTTGTTTTGACTATTGACTATTGGTGTTTTGACTACTGCCTGCCATACTGTCAAGGTTGGTGTTTTTGTGGAGACCATTCGAAAGAAAATCTATAAAATGAGGCTGTTATTTTAACACAGTAATGATTCGTAATGCGTTTAAAGAGAGAGAGTATACTTTGCAATCACAAGTTGTCAATGTCAACCAAAATAGAAGAGTACCCCTCTCACCCACAGACAAAAATGGAAAACTACACCCTTAATTCCCAACCCCACTCTATTTATTCTAATATTTAATCTGGAACAAACTTGCACCTACATTTTAGCTGATACATGCTCATGTTGGTCATTTTAATCAAGCAGAGTCATTCCCTACCTTAGGGTATGGGTATTGCTTTCCTCTGGGGTAAAGGCTGCCCGTAAAGTGAGGAAGGGCCATGTTAGATACCAGGGAATCATTAATCATCAGGAACGCCAACCGTTCTCCATCTGGGGACCACCAGTGGGCAATATGGGACTTCAAGATTTCCTCTGCAAACATATTTTTCAAATAAACATGAATCAGATGTAACACCAAAACAATGACAAAGCTTAATATTTGTTCATGGGGCTTCATCTCCTGGAAATGAAAACTCTGAATGTTTTGGCTTTCCTTAAGGCTCAGGTGTCTTCTTTTGTGCTTCTACTCTGGATGGGAAATATGAAAATAAAATATAATATTTAGAAGTCACTGATATACAATAAAAGCAATGACACAATGCAATAAGCTGTTTCCATTACAGCGATAAGAATTGCCTTTACCACTAGTGGGATTTAAAGCCTCAGATTGTATCACCCTTAGGAAAAAGTACTCAGTGGAAACACTGCACATGCAGAGCCCTGAGTGCCCTAGCAGAAAGGTACAAAGATCATCATCTACAGCAGTAGATGATTTTCCCAGGCAATGAAATGCAGGACTGTGTGCAGACCACTGTATAACCTGTAAATGCTCTGTTGATGGCTTACTCTATATCAGGCACATCTCCATCACAGTTATTCTGTCTATATTTAGAACTAGTTATGTAGAGTCTTACAACATGTTAAATTGCTGCAGTTGTTTAGAAGCTATGCAATAAATAAATTGGAATTTTAATGGGAATGGGTTGAACTTACAGTGCAGGTTCCAAAACCACACCACTTCGAGAAACGTTATTTAAGAATATTCCTGACTTGTACTTGTACATTGATCACATTCATCTCAGCTTTTTCCCACCTGCTTCATAATTTGATATGAATGCATAGCAATGCAAAGTATTTTTAGCAATATACTAGTCATACATATGGCTAGTCAAAACATTTTGTTATCTGACTCGAATTAAAATCTTAAGCTACGAACAGTGGGGTGCAAGTGCATTATTTTCCTTAATGTGCCTTATAATACCATAGTGTGGATACAGCAATCTGAGGTTTGAATGTCAGATACAGTACTTATACTTATGTGGACCATGAATGATGTTTCCATTATATCATTATTACACTGAAAACATTATGCATTCTGATAGAAAATTTAAGTGGAGAGGAATATCTATAATTCATCCTCTATGTAAGAGGGAATTATTCAACTGATAAGTCCTTTCACTCAGTGACAAAGGTAGTGGAGAAGTGTTTTTGTATTTAAAAATTAAATTGAAAAAAAGAATAGGTCAGATCTTACAATAAATACATTATAGACATATTGTACAACACCAAATTACCAGGAGCACAATGAAAAAAATGTCTGGCTTTAAAATATGTTATGCAAACTGAATGAATGTACTGGATGTACTGAATGACTGTGTTGTACTGAATCTACAACAAGGAAATACAATAAATATTTTTAATATTTTCCTGAAGTGAGTATTCTAAGATTTAGAATGAAACACTACAAAACAATCTATGAGAAACTCTAGAACTATATACAGTATACAAATATGAAGAAATCTGAAGTACTGTAAGTGTTCTGTGTATGGTCTATTCTACAGCCATTAGAATGTACCCATATACAGTATACAGTAATTATTCTGCTCTGAAGCAACATATAAAAATGTATTTAAATTCATTATGATAAAATATGATTTTATGACAAATGTAGAAACTATGGATAAGATAAATTGATTCTGTATTTTCTTGTCCCAATCTTTTAATTACTTAGATATAAAATATTACATACTATTATTATTGTAATTTTCATTTTTCATATAGAAAAGGTGAATAGAGAAGTGGAAACATTTCTAGACACCACTATGTGGGGCAATTTCATTTCATTTCATTAAACAACTTGTATTTAAATAAATAAAACCATATTTTAAAAATGAATAATGGATTAATTAAGTGTAATCTGGAGCATGCATTAGTCTGAGACACAATAAATTAATTAAAAACTGAGCCCTGTAATTAAAGTATAATTGACATATATTATTTAAAGTAAAATTAACATTTACTTCCTCGGGCTAGTACAGTATAGTACTTCTGTCATCTTCACATTAACTGCATACACACTGCATTTTGTGTGAAAAACATCTTTATTGTGATCACATTTACAGTAATTAAAACCACTCCTCTACTCTATATTTACTTGTTTTCATGCATTCATATGTAACCAAATTTGTTGCATTTTTAACTTATTGTTCCCTTGAAATTATACCCAAACATACTGGAAAAGTAGTGATATCTTTTTTTCCTTTTATACATACAGTAGAAATTGCAATTGGTAAAGTTTTGCTTTTCTTTGCACAAAGTAGAGTATACTGTATGTCTGAGTTACCTAAATAATGAAGGAATTTGCCTTGGATTAAATAATCTACTATTTTTATAAAAAATGAGCTGCAGCACAAAACCTTCGAAAAGTGAAGAAAACAAAGTAGAACCATCACTTTATTGAATTGTATACAGACAAATTCAGCATTACATTACCTAACTTACAATTCTAGAAAGTACTGCAAAGTTGTGAGAAACATTTGGAAACAATTGGAATTGTTATTTATTTGAAATTGATATCAGATTAATCTTTTGATTAATAACTAATATTTGATTTCACACAGATTGTGTGCTTTGTAAGTTATATTGTCAATGATAGCAAAACAATAAATGTTAGCATTAAAAAAACAGGATGATTATTTCTGAGGCTACACAGTGTTGATTCACCAGCTGTGAAAATCAATCACTTGAATGCAAGTTAAGATACAGGATACTTATATATTCCAGGATTTCTCTGCTTCCTCTTAAGAGGCTAATATGTTCACAGCATCCAGAAATTCAATCGACACAATTCCTTGGGATGCTGTTGGATAAAACGTTGAAAGGTTCTTTGCTAATGCATGACCCTGAAAGGTAGTATACTCACATTTAACGTGGGTTTTCAGAAAATAAAGCAATAACTCTTCCTACATTTCCCTGAGAGGTAGGAACAATTTACATTTTAATTTAAAAAATCAATCCATAATGCAGTTTCATTTTCATCTCAGTATGAATAGGTCTTGAGTCTATCAATGTCCACTTAGCATGAAATTTAATAGGTAAGAGAGAAAAAAAGCAAAAATCTTCTGAGAGTTTTTTTTTAGCATAAGACAAATTAATTTTCATTCTAACTATATGTTGGAGTCTTTATTTTTTCTGTGATGGTACTGCAGGTAACAGAGTTTTACATTACTAATAATAGTTTACTGATATGAAGTACAATTGGAGCAGCACCCTATGAAAGAAACAAAGGTCTTGTCTATATTGATAACACATAACCTCTTTAACCTTTAAGCAGAGGAAATTGAAAGGGTATGTTAATCAAAACATCTCCAACAGTATTCTGAAAGCCAGTTCCAGGGACAAAATTTATTGAGGACCAGGGATTATTAACATAATTTCTAAGATCAAGTTTATTTGGGACTGAAAATTCAAGGGTACTTCAGAATTGTGGAAAACCTAATTTATATAATGCAACCCACCTACGAGGCTGAAGCTTACTTTACACATTCATTTGGAAATTGGCTGGAATATAACATTTTATAACTTTAACTGCATACAAAATAAAATTGATCACATACTGTATAAAATAATTTATGAATTCTATCACTGAACAATAGACATTTTTCATATGTGAGCAATAATACAATGTTCTAATTCTTTGGGCATACAAGTACTGTAACAATCTTCTCTAAAGTACTGTATTTAATCCTAATTGTATCAGAAAGAAAATGACTGAAAACCAGCAAGGTCCATTATTCACAGCAGAAAAGCTGGAATGACTGGTATTTTGGAGACTGGTACATTATTTTCCTTTTCCTGATGTTTACCATACAGTATTTATCTACATTTCTATATCAGGTCCTTGAGCCTTGTCACCATGGATACTGACCTTCCCAGGTGATAAGCTAAATTGCAGAGATTCTTCCCATCTGCCTTTCAGTCCAGGCTATTGACACAAGAATCAGACTTATATCCTCTGAGTGCAGGTTACACCTTCAGGTTAGAGAGATGAATGCTGGGCCATTAGGATGCTAATTAAAAGCTTGCCTTAAGTCAGTAAAACCTAAGATTTAGAACATGGTTTTGACTTAACGAAACATGCTCAAAAGATTTTAGGACTTCATCTGTATACTTACCCTCATACAACCAATCTGCAATTCCATTGAAAATGACTCCTTCTTTTCCAGATAACGTAAGCCGCAATGAATTGCTTTTAACATCTGATTGGTAGTAGATGTTGTTTTCAAATATATAGATCTAAGGAACGGAAAGTAAACAAAGAGCAAGGGAATTAAAGATAAATACATGCATGTCTAGTTGTTTGGTGGTTATTAAGGCAGATGTTATTTATTAAGCACATTGTGTTCTTTCTGTTTGATACTCTCTAGTCTGGACAATGACAGCGTTTTGATGTCAGGTATTAATATTTTAAGTACTAAGCTCATGTAAATCATCACACATTTCTAGCCAATGAAAGGACAGAATTCATGCAAAATGTTTCTAAATTGTTTTGGATAGGATTGAGAATACTGTTATTGTAGGGTTTCCAGGAGGCGCAAGAGCAATACCTTTGTACTGTATGTGTGATGTTCAACCAGTGGACAGAGATGTACAGTACCATTCATAGTATGGAAACATTGACTTTGCAAGCCAGGTTCTGTTTAGCAGCTACCGTAACTGCTCTCTGCTAGCTTGGGAGCAAAGCCAAGACCTGGTAATGTGCACTTTTCTACTGCTTGTTTTTGTTCTTAAAATGAGCAACAATTCAGAATGGTTATTCGCATCTTCAGGTCTTTGTAGTCTTTGCAAGAAAGTACCACCAGCTGGGTGAACCAAGGACAGTAAGCAATAGTTAGCACTGACTACGGTATGCTGGCTTCAAAACAGGGTCGCTTTTGTAGATTTGCCAAAAGCAGAATTCAGCACTTCAAACACCAGCTGTCTGAAGCTTTTCTTATGTAAACAAGAATTGTTTCATCTCTTGTGATAAGCATATCTTCTGGTGCCAGTTATCCATATATAAGCCACCTGTAGTTTTCTAACCACGAAACAGAATTACTGAAATATTGTTTTAGAAATATACTGTAAGTACAAGGGAGTACAACAAATTATTATTCTTGCTTTAAGTAGTTCATAAAAGTAAAAGAAGCTAACGTCTGTGATATCAAATCTAATTTTCGAAACATATATAAATACTTAAACAAGCCCTGCAGTCACAATTTACTGTAAATGACTATCATTACGTTAAAACTAATATGTATGTTTATATATTTGAAAAGATCTTTAAATGATCACATTTATCTTAAAGCATACAGGCCTGTCCAATCCTAGTCATAGAGGTGCTGGTATCTCTGCAGATGGTCTATGTCTCTATAAAGTACAGCAGCACTTGAAGCATTTGAATAAAAAGCTGCAGAAACAAACAATCCTCTACGACCTCAGTTGGATAGCCCTGATCAAATACAAGACATTTGTCATTCATCTGATTGTTGCTAGTAGTTTCCTGGTGATGGAATATGAAATTAAAAATGTACTGTATCATAATCACAAGTTAGTAATAAAATCAACTTGAAGGATACACAATGTACTTTACAGAATAAGATATTATATGTTCATTTATTTGGATCTAGCTGTTGTAAAATTCAGTAGCTTTCATAAAACACCCCAGAACACAATTCATGGGAGATTTGTTTCTGAAAACCATCTTCAAAAAGCTTTTCTAAAAGTTAAGATTCATCAGTCAGATTTCAGAAGCTAAGCAAGGCTGAGCCTGGTCAGTGCTGAGATGGAGGCCTCTAGGAAAAATCAGGTTACTGTTGCAAGTAGTGTTGGGGGACCAGTTGGTGGCGATCTTTCCTCCAGATCAAAATTTCTAAATAAAGGCCTCGGGAGAGTGACTTGGAGATACTGTAGAAGGTTCTATCCTTGCAAAATAATATTACACTACATAGTCATTAAAGGCCCTATACCTTGTTTGTAAAAGCAGGGGTATTGCATTTCAAGCACTAAATTAGGTACTGTAGTTGTCCACCTATATACTGTATGTAATGTGCTTTGGGATCCCTTGGGATGCATGGAATTATTATAATGAGTGTTACATGTTTTAAATAGCATGTACAGTAGAAGAAGAAACTATGAAAACATATTTATTTGCTTTCTCTTATTCTTAAAATTTTCTAATAATTTTAAGTATTTATGTGTAGCATATTACATCACATGTAGAAGAATAAACATGAATACTAAAACCCACATTGTGATGTAAAAAAGTAAAAACAACAATAATAATACCCTTTTAAAAAGAAATTGTCAAAACCCTCAGGATGGTTATGCTGGTATTTTAGATTACATAGCATTTTTAATTAGATAATTAAAGTACCTCTTTCTGGTCTTAAGGGAGGATTTTATTATTAAGTTGTTAGGTTTGCACCAGGGCTTAGTAATTAGCATTTAGTAATTACTTCAAGACTGAAATCTAGGAGCTACAGCCAAGAAGTGTCAATGGTTTTGATAACGCAATCAATCTGCTTAGGGGAATCTTCATACACTACACTTCCACTCAATGAATATTTTTATTTCCCTCAAAGATCTTTACTCCCATGTCAAAGCAACATGAAGAACCACACAAATATTCCCTTTTGAATATTGAAAAAATGACTGAAGGGCTTCAATTAACACCATGAAATCACAACATCTCAGGACAAAGTAAAGGTCATGTTTAGCTGAGGTAGCACAGGCTTTTAAAACTTTCATGCTTAAGAAACCCCAGAGGTTCTAAGTCTGAATAAAATCAGGCATCACTGCAGAACATGGTTTCACTAAATAAGTGCAGACAATTTGATTTGTGTGAGGAGATGTGTGGTTCTTAAGTGCAGCCAGATGTCCATTTCTAATTACGCCCTGAACATGAAAAGGCAGTTACATCTGAACATGATTCAATTTGATAAACTGAGATTTGTAGGATTCCTAGCATAATTTAGTACACTATTGCCAGATTGGTCTTTTTCCTTTGTCCCCATGTTTGGAATTTTGGGTTTAATGTTCAACTGGGGATCAAATATCAATGTAAGCGCCCTGTATAACGAGTGTCTTACACGTAGACCATTGTTTTATCTTCAGATTGAACCAGAAAATGCATTCTGGGCAGTCAAAAAGCTGAATTTCATCATGGTTGATTTTTAATTTGGAGGGATATTGTGACCATGTACACAATTTGTCAATCCTTGTATTTCTTTTCCTAGTCTACAGAACCCCAAGGTCAATGTTGCACTCTGTACTGTACTTTGTAAAGCATGCCCCACTGAGGGGGAGTTATGTACTGTATCATCACTGGACAAAGAGGTAGGAACTTATCCAACCCAATAGTGCAAACTGCACATCAAGAAAAACCTGTTTTAGGCTGATGATTCTACAAAATACATCTTTGCTTTCAATCCAATGTAATTTTTCTTGTGTAACAGAGTATTTCCATCTTGAAGAAGGACGATAAAATATATCTACGAATCATCTAAGACTTGAGTGTCAATTCGGCTCTATGTGTGGACCTTTTAAAGTTTGAACTGTGCTATCCTGTAAAATTTCATTGATGCTGAAGGCCAACAAATCAATATGTCTACATTTTTTAGCTTCACATCTAAATTCAGTCACTCTGAATTATGGAGATTCATGTCAATCAGCTCTTGCTTTTCACAACACTGAGAGATGGAACAACCTAAAGATTTTAACTTTTTTAAAATATAGCTATACTGAGCACCAAAACAAACTTACAGTAACTCTTAGAATGAAAAATTACATATTTTTGTAAAAGGTTCATTTTATTTTTACTGAACACACAGGATCTAGGTACTGTAAATTAATTGTACTGACTAAGTTTTGTCATCAACAGGATTAATCAACTGGGGCTCTATTGTGAAAGAACTACAAGTACATATACTGTAGGTTAGTAGATGATGTGGCCACCATTGAAAGCAATACAAGCTGTACTGTACATCAGGAACAACGCATGCTTTGCACCATTTTGCAGGTGCTGTTATGTGGGATACTGTGTTTTCACTGGTCTCAGAGTGCTACGTACATGCCACCTATCATCCCAGGTCACCCTTCAGATAGGGTTCAACTCTGACATCCACTGATACATGAGCAGTATGCGAACAAGTGTTGATCTGCTGGAATGTTGTCACGTCATGAGCAGTACACAGGAAGGGGAGCAAGTGAGGACTTGAATAATGTATAGCTATGCTGTCTGGTTACCATTGATTAATACGAATGCTGTTTTGCAGTGACAAGACACTCCTGTCCAGACCATCAGACTTGGTCATCCCCTTTGATCTTGGAGAGGTGTTGAGAACTGAGGTACCCTGAAGATGGCTCAATGCTGACAGACTGAGTCTGGCTGTAAAGCCCCCAGATGGACAGCAACAGTGCTGTAAGTCCAGACTTTAAAATACTGATGGCATAAAGGTGTAGTTCTCTTGTTTAAAGGGGCATATTGGTCATTTTTATCTCTTAATTTTCACCAGGTGTGACATCCAACACATTAAATCAGCTCATCATCTGTGCCCAATCATCTCTCTCACTAATGAGGTGAATTAGTGCTTATGCAACAGTCACAGTATGTAAAAGTCGCTTAAGCATATCACTATTACTAATGGGTGGTCAGTTAATCAAAAGGATACCAAAAACATGGAATCAATATTCAAAATACATTGTTTTCCTGAAAACACATATTACCTTGCAAAAGTATTCACTTCCTTTCAATAAAGCCTCATTTTCAAGAATTCCAAGTGATGTACAGTACAGTACAGTATGGATATGTTTTAAAGTGAAATCAGAACTTGAGATCTCAATCTGAATACTTCAATGTACGAAAAATGTCCAGTGACAAAATCCAAAACTAAAATACAGTATGTCGATTATAAGTATTAACTCCCCTGAGTCAGTACTTGGTGGAAGCATCTTTGGCAGCAACTGCAGCTGGAAGTTATTTTTCACCCATTCTTCTTTGTCAAGTAGTGCACTCTCTGTCAAGTTGGATGATATATACACAGGTCTGTGTATATTCATCCATCTATTTTTGAATTATTTTATTCAATACAGGTCACAAGGGAGCTGGTGCCCATCATATTTGTACTGTATATTTCATGTGCAATGAAAGAAAATGGGACACGATTATGAGGGGTGAATACTTTTCCAATGCCCAATGCATCTTTACAATGCATGACAAAAATGATTCTTTACAGCATCTGGTGCCTAAATCTACAGAAAGCTACAGATGCTTTCTCTTAAGTTATCAAAGTAAGAGCAGGATCAAATTAATAATATAATTATTCTATATGCATAAGCAATTATTTTTGATTTTTTACAATATGTGACACAAAAGCTAAATCTGCAGGGATCCTGCGTGAACACTTTTTTACTCTATGCACAAAACATTAAACGTAGAGACAAATGTTTTTGTACATACAGTATTAACCAAAGTGGATTCTCCATTCTCGGCAGTGTCTCATGCACACAGACTTCAATGCTCTGAGCAACCTGAGGTTATGTTAAACATGTCAGACTTGGGCATGCCCTCAAACTAAGTAAAAAAACCCTACTTTTATTTGAGTTGTAATGACATACAGTAACAACAAATATACTTCCACATCACATACAGCTTCTAGGAAATAGCTATTTAAATTCTATGAATGGATTTTGCTTGGACCATACAGTGCATTTATCTTGGATTGGACATGTAGAACAACATATTACTACTTTATATTTTTCAATTCCCTTCCAGCTGATTTTAGATAGTGCCATTGAATACCAAATTCATTGAAATAGTAATTGATGAAATAAGGCTTAGTCATTTACCAGACTAAAGGTAAAATAAGACACTGTAATGTAAAATAACAAGGAAATGTAATATTGATAGTCTTAGTAATTTTTCTTCTTCAACATGGAAATATGCGATCGTTTAAGAAACATTATATTTTTGTGAAAAAATAGTAAAAAGACGGTTTCATTGACATGCTTTACCTGTATGTTGAGTACACTTGTACTCAAAACATTTATTGTACTGTAGGTAAAAATATTGTGGAAGTTTTATTTATAAAGAAACATCTCACCAAAGGTAAGGGTGAAATAAATTGGATTGAAAATGGAAAACTAAAAAACAAAAATATAACATCACATTATGTTATTTACATACTCTTATATTTTCATTCACGGCTGAAGACATACTGTAATAATGTAACTTTCAAACAACAATTAATATGAGTTTGGTCATTTTGTAGGTTGAATTAACATAGTATCATATTCGACTTGAGTTTCCAAAGTTCCTCTCATTTTGGTGTTGTCTCGCTAGTCTTGGGGCTAGATTTGTTTTTTTCAAAAGGAATGATCGTTCGTGAACTGCACTGCTCAGTTTCCCAGCATGATTTATGGTTTAGTAAAGCTGTTATTTCCTAAATTGTTGCATGGCCTGCACCGTTTTGTGACAGGACTTTCAAGGGTCTCCCATAGACGTGCATGCACTCAATTTAGAGGTAACACAGGTACTGCGCAGATCATAAATTAATATTACGGTATGTCATAACACCTGTCATCCCAGGCCACCCTTCAGATAGGGTTCAACTCTGACATCCATGGCAATAACTGTCTCACAAAAAAGGAAAGTGCTGGGGAACAACATAGCAAATACAAGTTGCAATCCATATTAGCACTTGGATATCAATCAGTCCTGATGCCATCTTCAGTGCAAGCAATTTCTTAAAAGTGAAATGCTAAAGCAGCCCGAACGCTTCAAGCAAGATCACGTCTTCTTTCATAAAAAAAACAATAAAAAAAAACATCTTCTTTTCTGTTGTTGTTAAGTCATATGATCCTTCCACTTAGTTGGGGTAACTATCTGAACTGATTAACTCAGACAATCTAACAGATGTTCTATTATCTAATATGGGGTGGGATGGGTTGTCAGCCTTGCACCCTTGGCACCATAAGTGGGATATGAACCCATTACCCTGAGATTCTGAGTCTCATGTGCTACCAACAGAGCTAGTCAGGGCCCTCATACTGTATATACAGTAACAGATTATTTATCTGTATATTAGAGAATATGCCACTAGCTTGCATTTCTAAAGTGATTCCCTTAAATGAATGACAATAAAATAGTTGATACAGTTATACCCCTGACATGTAACAATAATATATAATTAAATTTATTTTAGAGATAATAATGCTTTTTATATTTTTACACTTTCAACCATTTAATGTGACCTTTGCAGGTTTTTCTGCAATGTAACTGTTTCTCAATTTTACATTACAGACACATCAAATTGCTCATACTGTATAGCCCCTGCAATCAACATACAGTACTGTAAGTGATGAAATGTGATTTGCTTTTCTGCACGTATCTGGATGCACATTATTTTACATACACTGTTCAAATAGACCTCATACAGATTACGAAAACATTACTTCTGGTGGATTTATCTGTGCACTGTTTTGGTTGAACACATGGGCTTCATTGCCAAGTAAATTTATACAAAGAAATTACTGTATGTCACCTTGAATTCTATGCACATGTTGTACATGTGGTTCAATTTTGTTATTTATACAGACTGTGCTGTTCCACAACAGTGCTTTCCAAATAATCCTCACATCTGTCATCCTCAGTCCTATCATCGTAGTAATAGTTTACTAATGGACGTGGCATGATTTATGCTTAAATAAAAGACAATAAACGTGTATAATTTAGACAAGAGTTTTCCTAAATGTTATAGCCTGTTTATTGTCAACAAAGGACCAGTTTTTCTAATACAGAAAAATGACACAGAGAGGTCAATGACACCTACATCATAACACATTTTCTTGTTCTTACAGCATTGCTGATGGTGATCTAAAGGTATTTAGAGATTTTGCTCGAGACGTGTGCCCCTTTGGGGCTTTTTTTCCTCTCTAAAATTTAGAGTCACGATATATGTGTTATAAACCACCCAACATTGAATAGAAAATTGTGGTCATTGTGTCACCAGAAGCTGAGATAGATCTGGATGATTAGCTGCAACCCTTCCCACAGTGGTGTCCCTGCCTGAGGAAACCCAGTTAGACGGTGACATGACCTACAGTAGGCTCCAACCCACGACTACAGAAATCAGTGTCAAATAATCTACCCAGTTAAGCTTACAGATGGAATGCAACGAGGAAGAGATGCCATCCTACTGTATACATAAAAGCTTAGTGTCCACAGAGTTCAACAGTGAATCATGGTCTAGAGCTTGGTTGTCCCACCTGTCGTGCTTTTGGGCTTTCATTCTCATTCTGGTCTTAAATTACATCATCTTAATTATTGTCCTAACCAGAGCAGTTTAACAGCTTATACTGTGCCAGCTCTTTAGGTGTCAGAGACATGCAAACCCTGTAGCCACTTCAAGCCTTCAGGAAGAGGAGTGATGCCAGTTCTTGAGTAAACTTATGTGGGTTTTCTTTATCACTCTAATGTCAGGCTCATCCATGGTAAAAAGTGTTAAAATGGGCGCTGCCACTCTTTATCATTTGTTAAGTCCATGTGCTTTGCCTATAGTAAAACAATAACGTGCTAAAGCCTGAGGTTTAGAGATATTTCTGTGTAAAAAATAATATATTCCAACGTCTTTCTGTTCTCTTTTTCAAGTTGTCTTCTCTGGATTGCAGTTTATGGGTGAAAAGTTCAGGGTGATTCTTCCCACCCTGAGTGTATTCCATTAGGATTGTCCAAGTTACACTGTATCTTTGACTGCCAGTGTGCAAATACATGCAAAACATTTTAAGTCATGGAAATGCACAGCAGTACATCAGCCAGAGCACAGAGGTCAAGAGAGAAATGTATGAATTTGCATGCAGGGGTCCAAACTGCTATATACTATACTGTATACATATTGCAAAGGCAGCACTAATTGGAGAGAAGAGGGTAAATGCACTCACAACCTGCTGTTCATGCCAAATTCTGGGTAAAAAGTGTTACTTTCTGTTGGAATTCAGTTGTTATAGAGAGAAGCTTAAATCTTACCAGTTGTTGTCCCTGAACTCCCCAGGCAGCATGCTGTAACACAGAATCAGAGACCTCTGGAGGGTTCAACTCCAAGACTTCCCTTGAAAATAAATGTTACAAATGATATTACACTATCTATAGACTTCTCAGCCCCACTGAGAAATCTCATGTCTGGTTGAGCAAAAACTGCAATGTGCAATTGCACTGAGAATGCAATAAAGCATACTTAATGTTAATTGTTCACACTGTTTTATCATCCAGCAACAAACTGTTAATCAGGCCATCAGAACAAGTACTGTACAGTCCTCTTACCTCGAAAGAATGTTGTAAATAGAATATGATGCTGTGTATGAATGTCGGTACACCTAAAACAGAAAAAAGAAAAAAAAAGAATTACTATTGTTTTTCATAAGATGTTACAAAAAAAACTATCCCTGTATGAAAGTATTGTTTGGAATTGTATTACTGGAATTGTACCACTGTGGAGCCAGTTGTCCACGCTATAGTATATCTGCCAAGGGGAAAGACATGGTTAGACAGGCTGCTACAGGATGAAAAGCTAGGATACAAATGCAAATTGCATATAAAGTAGAGTCCAGCCATGTCTGGGAGCTGAAAAACAAGGCTTGAAACCCAGCAGTGTAGCATGTGCCCTGCCTCCTGCCTGGATATCTAGGGAGAATCTACCCAAATGCATTATGGTATTATGACTATAATTCATCTTAAAGACATACTGTATTATATAGATATATTATAATTCATTCACTCTGAATTTCCTAATCAAACATTTCCTATACAAACAATATGAAGTACCTTTTAAATACCTTTACATTAAGAAAAGACAATCCAAAACAGTTCATTACATTTGATAATTCTCAATGTGAATGGATATTATTTTGTGTTCACCACGCAGTGATGTAATGACTCAATCTCTATTGGAAGCAACAGGGATTTTTGGATACGTGTTTTCCACTCTGATTCCCTTCCATTAAATATTACAAACCCAATACTCAATGGTGGGTTTCCACAGAAAGAACCAAGATTCATGTAAACAAGCCACCTTAAAGCACTGGGTTAGAAATGTTCAACTGGCAGGTGGGTTAAGGTTCTGATGCAGGTACAGTAGTTGTTGTGAAATAGTGTATCACTTGTCTGCCTGGTCTGCTGTGCAGTGGGACTGCTGGTGCACAATGGCTGTTGTAGGTCTCCCAGTTGCGAATGCAATTGGTCCCTGCTGTACTTTATGCAAATGCCATGGTATGAAAAGCACTGTACTTATACAAGTAAATTAATTTAGATTATTTCTGCTTAGCTCCATTGACATGACCAATCCACAGCAAGGAAGGACACTTCTGGGGAACCCTTGATATGGCAGCTTGACACAGTAAACAATTACAACCATCCTACTTAATTCTATAAAGAAATTACACTTGGGGAAACTAGGCTACTGTATATCCCAGTTGCCTAGGATTTGTAGAACCTAAGATGTATTTACTTGCTTTGCAGATGTGGGGATGCCTTGGCAACACAATGATTACATCTGATTAGCATAGCTTATATTTTATTTTGCAATTAATATGTTCACGCATTCCCAGGTTAATTTTTGAATTTCATTACGTTCCTTAGTTTTCAGCTTGATTATTATAGCTTTAAGACTAATCATTGTTGAAAACTGCTGTGAGGCTTTCTAATAAAAATGAGCAAAGGCTAAAATAAATAAAATGGTGATCTCTGACACAAAGTTATTCTGAGGGACTCGGAACATTTAACTTATCTATTGAAATAGAAGGTGATTAATGCAATTTTCTTGGTTGCCTTTAAATGTTCTCCTTGTCAGAAAGGCAAACACATCTGTCATTAACATAATGTACTTGCAAAACAGATCAAAGTAATGTACAGTATGTCGTTGTTACAGTATATACAGTAAGAACATAAGAAATGTTACAAATAAGAAGAGGTCATTCAATAATCCATCTTGCTTGTATGGTAGTTAATAGCTATTTGATCCAAGCATCTCATTCAGCCATTTGTTGAAGAAAGCCAGATTATCTACATCATGGTTGGACAACATGTACTGTAGCACCCATCCATAAAAAGGGAGAAAACCCTGAATCAAGTGAATAAAGACCCAATAGAATTACTTATTATCCTGATCTGGGGTTTCTAACATCCTTTTCTACCTGTTCTTGTAATTAATTCTAGACCATTTCTTTATCTGGATTTTTCATTTATTTTATAAAGTGCTTTCTTTCTCCTTTATTTTTAATTGTCTTATTAAATTGAAAAAAGAATAGACTCGAAAGCCACCCACCTACAGTATGAAATATGTATGATAATACAAAACTGCTGTAAGAGTATCTGGTATTGAAAAACACCACTATTAGAAAAGATCTGTACTCTAAAACATCTTCAACTCAAGCTACAAAGGACAAACAATAAGCTTTCAGTTCTGTTTACAATCCATTTTGTTTGTATTCAAATGTATGATTTAAATGCAGCAGATATTTTCATGAAGGTTACAGCTCAATCACAGTAGAGCCACAGAAGGGCAGAATAGAATAATTTGATCATTGAATAGAGTTAATTGTATTAGTTCAAATATACATTAAAGAATAAAGGTTGCTGTATCAATATACAGGCACATACTGAATACTGTAGACAATTGTGTGGGCACACATACTGTAACTACTGTGATCAGACTTCTAAATTCTAAATTAACCTCTCAGTGCTACTGAACTCCTATGTGGAGCTTGAACAGAAGTAGAAAAAAATGGGCAAAGTCTTCTATAAAGTCTTCAAAGATTTCTATAGTTGGAATGGTGTTATTTCTTCATCTCTAAGAAAATGGACCAGAGAGACCTTCAGCCTCACTGATTTTCTAAGCCCAGGAGAAAAAGCTCAAGAAGGTTTCAAAGCAGTTTCTCTCCTATCTCTTGAACCCTTATACATCTGGTCATATTACACAAGAGACCTCTTATCTAAACGATAATACAGCAATTCACCAAGAAAAATAGCATTGTGATGTCCTCATTCTGCTACAGAAAATGACATTTCTATTTTGATATATATACAGTATATAATAACTTATACATTATCTTAATACAGTATATAAATTATCATGTTTGTACCACAGTTTAATGTTCACACCACATTTAAAACAGATCCATAAGGTCCTCAATTAAAAAAATAATAATTACAAATTGAGATCATGCTTTGCGATACAAATTTGTATTCTAAATTTAACTGAAATAATATGCTTGTATTTAATGTCCACTATTGCATGACGTTTGAAAAAGCAAGTGACATGGAGGTCTTTGATTATTATCTAAACGTATTAATACATACTACTAACTTAATTTATCTACCTACAATTATATCACTGTGTGAGAAAAAAACGAGGCTTTCCCAGCACTAAATCCAATGTCTCTGACCTTGTACTGTACGTGTGCCTCTGTGATGGCACTCACTGAGAGCTGTATTGTTTACTACAATTACTATATAAACCACAGTTACTGTACATGTGATCTTTTATTTTTAAATTGATAGTAAAGGATAAAAAATCTTGCTGATGATGGATTTTGTATTGTATTGTATTATCGACAGAATAACAATCATATGCTTTCTCCTTATAATTTCCACAATGTTAGTTTTAATTGTTAATTTATACAAAGGACAGAACAGATTGGTATAATCACGAGCATGGTATTACACATATAATATGAAGAAAGAATATTTAAAAAACTAGCAACAGTATGCAATCATTAATTAACATTTATGAGTTACTTGGCCAATTCATCCATCAATCTTCTAACCTCTTCTTCCAATTTTGGGTTGCAGGAGACCCCGATCCTATCTCAGCAAGCTATGGGCACAAGACAGGATACACCCTGGACAGTGACGTCCCCAGTTTCTTCATGTAATACCTTTATTAAAAATTTAAAAGGTCATTTTACTTATATCATTGTCAAACTATGGTAAAAACATAGAGGGCCATATACTGTAGAGTACTCATATATCATTAAAGTCATTAATAGTTCATTAAGGCCTCCCTTCATTAAGAGAACATGAATAAATTAAGAATGAATCATAATACCCTCACAATGGTAAAATGCTGCTCAATTTTAAAAAATCATTATGATGAATGTACTTTAATTTAATTGTGTACACATAACATCAGAGTGACATCTCTTGTTTCAAAAGTGTGGGAAGTGATTTGTGTGGCATGTAAGACTTTAAAATCTAGTCAAATGCCTAGTAACACTGTAAGAACAACTGAGCAGCTCAATATACTGTACTATAAAATGTTAAATATTAAACCTGACCAGTCTATTTTCCAATTTAATTTTAATATATGTTACCTCATCACATTTTGGAGTTTGGTTATTCATAATTAAGAAATATGCATTTTTAATGTTTGAAAAAAATGTCTGAAGTGTTGAGTGTTTGCTCACGCCATTATCCTTGGTGAGGTCCCTGTCAGTATGCTGTGCTGTATTCTAGACCCTCAGCTCCACCTCTTCAGAAGCACGTCATCTCTTGCTGTACAAAATATAAGAGAACTGTGTAATCGACGTCTCTCGTCTTTTTTGTTTAGTTCTCATATACAGTACAGTACTATGTACAGCAAGAGAGAAAGGTTACTTCTGGAAGGGTAATGATAAAGCTGTGAATAGCATCCTGAGAGTCATTTCACTCAAGGATATGTTGTGAGCAAATTGAATGTGATCATTCCAGGCTTCTGACAAGTTTTTTTACCGTAAGCATTAGAAATTGAGCTCTACAACATGATCAAGAAGCCAAACAGCACTGAATATTAGCAGTAGAAAGTGAATGGAGTGGTCAGTGTTGACATTTAAAGTACAGCATGAAAGGTTTGGATGTTATTTGTCCTTTAATGAAAGGATAAAAAGGAAGCTTCGGTATTTTCATTTTTGAGCACAAGTGTAATACAGGACTTCTTAACCTTGGTGCTGGGGCTGCACTTTACTGAAACAACCAGTGGCTTGTTTGGGACTGTTTGTTTCCTAAGCTGGTGATCTCAAGTTCTCATGAAACCCAATAGTTCAAAGGCCACCTCCTATGCGTTTAGAAACCGAAAATGGTTAAAGAGTTCAAAATTAATCCTTTTATTAGGGCTTATCATTGTGGTTGAATTATCTAAACCAGAAACCAGCAGGTGTGGTAGTCCATGGTACAAGGCATGGGAATCCCTCGTGTAGCACCCTTACTTTCCTGCTCTTATTTATACTTTTACTGAACTGCAATACACACATTTATTACTATTTTTCCTGTCACAAAAGGTGCTGTAGCTTCTTTATTAAGGAAGCTTACGCTCGGTAAGCTCAAATTCAGAAACTGGAGAATTACTCCTTTATTTTAGAGTTGTTTCATTTTTCCATTGATTGCCCGGAATCCTATGTATTAGAGGAGCATTTTTAATGATGTACCTTCCTCAAGGGTTCACCCTCCAACCCAGACTCCAGAGCATTAACACTGCTCCATGTTGCCACCTAACCACACTCTAAACAGAAAAATTGGACTATGCACACACAAACTTTGAGAAACATCATCGCAAATTCCAATTGATTAAGTTTGAAGAAAGTTCAAGTTATTCAAGAAAAAAGTCTGCTTCCTGTATATTTGCTTGCTTACAGTATATTCTTCGTGCCATGTAGCATTAATTTATAGCTATCATTAACATTATCCTACTTATTATGCACTAATTAGTTAGAACATTAGGTCTATTATTAGTAGCCATTTAACAAACTTTGACACTGTGGTGCCATTAATAGCGATTTGCATTAAACCTAGGACATCCGTCTGCAACAGTGCTGATGAAATGAACACATAGCGAGACCTGTTGGCCTTAGAACTTTACAATATGGTCATTCCTGAGCTACAGTACACATCCAGAGCTAATAACCCTGAAATGACACAGCAATTTTCCCACTGTCCTTCAAAACTTCAAAGTGTTCACAACCCAAGCTTGTTTCAGAACCTAGCAAATAAAATCACATTCCGCAAAACAAGTCCAATAGCAGCATTACCTTTGTTATGTATTGAAAATAAATATACACAAATAACCAATATATTTAAATATACACAAATAACCACATAAGATTTCACATTAATGGGACAAAAATGTATATACAGTACCATATTTAAGTGAAGAAGCATTTAAACACATTAAAATTGCTTTCTCTATATTTTTCAACATTTTTTTTCAATAATTACATTGGGTTTCTAGTCTTTTATTAAGTACAATGGTAGCATCTAAGCTTCCTGCAATTCACAGTGTGCATGGGGACCAGTGATTATACATCCTGGCAGTGAAGGCAAGCTATCTTGGAAATAATGATGAAAACATGAACCCATTCTTCTCACAAGAAAATAGAGTTTGTTACCCTAAAAATGGATATTGAAAATTCTAAGCAAGAAAATCTTTAAGCAAGCAGATTTTAAAATAAAATAGGTATAATATAACTACCTTGCTTTAAATACAATTTAAATGCATTTTACTACTTGACACTATAAAAATGTCACAAACATAAAATACCTAAGGTTGGGTTTATACTTGTAATTATTGCTAGCAGTATTTTTTAATAAATGTGAGTAAAACACTGAGCAAGCTCATTTTGCAAAATTTATCATACAGAATGTCTGTATTATTTATTTTCACAGTGCAGATTATTTTAAAAGCCCTCTTTGTCAGTTTTATCGTTTTTTAAAGTGAACTGACAAAACGTTTACCAGCAATTCCAAAAGCCTTGCAGTATGTAAAAAATTAATGGCAGACGAGATCGTTTTGTATCATCAAACACAAAGTAAAGCAACGCTTTACATAAAACAGGCTGGATGACAAAGCTGAAAAACACGTTTAAGGAAAAGGTGTCATGTGTTTTTAATCCTGCAATTCTGTCGGAAAATCTAAATGGAAAAGACTGGCATTTATTGGCCTTTGTGTAGCTGCTTTAGATTTTCTGTTTTTTGGTGCATTTTTCTCCCCCTTTGTCTTTTAGAACTACAATGTTTTCTATAAAGCATGCAACAGAAAAAGGTTTGGATGCCGTGTTGTTGCTGGAAGTTATCTCATTTTTGCATATTAATTGAAAAGCACATCCCTGTGGCGAAATAAAAATAAAATGTTTTGTGCCATGCACACACACATAAAGGTTAATTGAGTGGAATCTGTGTGTCAACAGGTGCTCACAATGGGTTGTTTCAGATTATTAAATGATCAAGCAGTGAATTCTAAAAAGAAACACGTTAAATCACCCAATGAGGTGCCAAAGTGAGTGTTGAAGTTATTGCCAAGCAGAAGTAAGTTTCTGGGAGCTTGAATAATATATTATCTCCAGCATGACGGAACAAGTTGGTCTGAAAGATGATTATTGTAGCCTGCTAATAGACTCATGGTAAATCTTGGTTTCATTTTTAGACAAAATGACAAATCTGACAGAGAAGAGTTCTGCTGAGGACACACTGCTTAGTTTGACACACATTCCTAGCAGTTTCAACTGGACTAAGTGTGTAGGTTTTACAAACATTTAAAACTTTTTTTTTAGTTTTTGTATGACTGCTAGGAAAACAAAATGGGGAAACATTTAGAATACAAGTGCTTTGAAGCATTTTCAGACATTGAACGTAATATATAATGTATAGTTGAAAGATATTATTGTAAAGGAACAAGTAATAGGTTTATTCCATGCTGAAAAAAAGAAGAAAGAGAACACAATGTTTCGGCCGTGGAGCCTTCTTCAGGTGTTCTCCTGAACAAGTTCTCCTGAACAAGTAATAGGAATGAACCTATTACTTGTTCCTTTGCAGCCTACACATGCTGACGCAGCTACCCACCTGATACAGTATTATTGTAATACTAAAATAATATACTGTACACGTCTTTAACCAGTCAGTCTAATACAGTATATTAACTAATACTAGGCAAGTATTGAACTAACAACGGATGTTTACTATGAGGTGCCGTTAAAGCCATTATTCAAACTTTACCTCTCATACACACACAAATTTCTCTCACACACACAAATTGCTCTGCATTTTACCTCCAATGCTCCTACACTCTCCATTTTACCTCTTGCATACACACAAAATGCTCTCACATTCACTAGTTTTACCTCGCACATACACATAAAGCACTCCTTCACAGTGTGAACATGAGAGACAAAACTAGTTAATGTGAGTGCATTTTATGTGTATGTGAGACATAAAACTAATTAAGCTTTTTGTGCGTGTATGTGAGAGGAAAAAATGGAGAGTGAGGAACCATCTTACATGTGTAAGAGGTGAATTATGGCCCAATCTAGGCGGTCCGTCTAAATGGCACAATGTGATTGGCTGAGAAAATTTACCAACAGGCTTTCTCATTTTCTGCTATGCTTCAAGATGGAGGAAAGAAATCAAGCTCAACCGCAACAAGCACTAAGTCAAGCTGTAGCTTTTATTAATAACACCTTAGCCACACCAGAAGCAATAGCTACATTGTCATTGGCTACGGCGCCAGCTATGAGTGTTCTTCCATCAACGCAGCACGCAACCACCGAAGCCATAAAACTAGTGAATGTGAGAGTGTTTTCTGTGTGTCAGAGATAAAACTAGTGAATGTGAGAGCGTTTTCTGTGTGTGTCAGAGATAAAACTTGTGATTTTGAGAACGTTTTCTGTGTGTCAGAGATAAAACTAGTGAATGGGAGAACGTTTTCTGTGTGTGTCAGAGATAAAACTAGTGAATGTGAGAGCGTTTTCTGTGTGTATTAGAGGTAAAACTAGTGAATGTGAGAGCGTTTTCTGTGTGTGTCAGAGATAAAACTAGTGAATGTGAGACTGTTTTCTGTGTGTATTAGAGGTAAAACTAGTGAATGTGAGAGCGTTTCCTGTGTGTGTCAGAGGTAAAACTAGTGAATGTGAGAGCGTTTTCTGTGTGTGTCAGAGGTAAAACTAGTGAATGTGAGAACGTTTTCTGTGTGTGTCAGAGATAAAACTAGTGAATTTGAGAACGTTTTCTGTGTGTGTCAGAGATAAAACTAGTGAATGTGAGAGCGTTTTCTGTGTGTGTCAGAGGTAAAACTAGTGAATGTGAGAGCGTTTTCTGTGTGTGTCAGAGGTAAAACTAGTGAATGTGAGAGCGTTTTCTGTGTGTGTCAGAGATAAAACTAGTGAATGTGAGAACGTTTTCTGTGTGTCAGAAATAAAACTAGTGAATGTGAGAACGTTTTCTGTGTGTCAGAGATAAAACTAGTGAATGTGAGAGCGTTTTCTGTGTGTATTAGAGGTAAAACTAGTGAATGTGAGAGCGTTTTCTGTGTGTCAGAGATAAAACTAGTGAATGTGAGAGCGTTTTCTGTGTGTATTAGAGGTAAAACTAGTGATTGTGAGAGCATTTTCTGTGTGTGTCAGAGGTAAAACTAATGAATGTGAGAGTGTTTTCTGTGTATGTGAGAGGTAAAATTGAGAGTGTGAGAGCATTTTGTGTGTATTTAAGAGCAATCGGTGTGTGTATGAGAGGTAAACTTTGAATAATGGCCTAAACGGCACCTCATAATTTACTATGTTTTATATGTTTTAAAAAAACAAGAAAATGTAGGTCTCATTTCATTTTTTAAAATCGTATTTTAGCAATTGGAAGAGAAATCTCACCTTTCAGTACCATATATAAACAACATCACATTTTTCTAAAATAGTTCAACCTAAATTTATTGTATTATGAACCAGACTTGTTTATCAGTGACCTAAATTAAGGAGACTATAAGGTGATATACATACAGTAGTATGCTGTTGCTAGAAACTTTACAACACAATGCCTGTCCAGTAAATTAAATGTTTCTGTTCTGGAAATAACAAACAACAGTCATATATAAAACTAATACACGAAGTAGCACAAATAGCTCTTCCAATCTACATTAATATGCTCAATTTGTTGCCTTCAGGATTAAGTACATTATCCACAACTCATCAAGAAACAAAAACATTTTGCTACAGCTCACCACAGAGAACTGTGACGAATGCCCTGGAGCATGCAGGCCGACACTATTCATTTTGATTTGTAAACTAGGCAACTGACAGAATGTTAAATTTCATAGTGCGATGCATGACAGATTCCAGATTCAATCAGCAGTGGCAGAAACAGCAAGGCTAACTCATGTAGAGAAACTGGTAAAGAATACACAAAACATGGAAATTAGGATATGTTGCATTTTATGATCATTATACGGTCCAGTAAAAGATAATACTGTACATGGATTCAGTGGCCATTTTACTCTGGTCTTCACTTTGGGTTTATCTGCTCTCCAGAGGTTAAGAAGCTACATTTTACCCATTTTTGCATGTCTTATTCAATTGATTCAGTGCTTACAATTTGCTTCAGTTAAGTTCCTTTATCATTATTTTCTAAAGTGACCACAGGAATGATAAATGTCACTAAGATCTCCTGTAAATTAAAGTGACAATGCCATCTTATTTTCCACATCATATGTGTTTTTATCGTACTGTAAGTCAGTTTGCAATCAACTTCTTTTTTTTTACCATGTGCTTTATAAGAGCAACCCTGGGAAATATCTTCAAGACACACAGCATTGGATCAAGTTCCTAAATCCTTTACTTTAATAGTTCGATCCAGAGAGTGAGCAGGCTTGGACAACACTCTGTGATAAATGGTTTCATTTTGCCTTCAGTGTCACAGAGCATGCTGTCTTGATGGAAATGCATCTTAACTTCTCAGAACTGTGAACTCAGTGTAATTTTTTTAACAATCCTGCATGTCCAGATAACACTTGGAATCCAGCTATATCTTCAGACAAGGCCTGTGACAAGGGTAGTATGCACACTTTAATTCCCTTCCCTAGACAGAACTGTGAATGAAAGGCGACATTTGTAATGTGACTGAAATTTGAATTTCTTTATTGATTAGGAATTGTTTCTGTCATCGAGTGCACAGTGTACAAGAAAGGTTATTCCAAACACTGGCTCTAAAATCCAAATCATACAATTATCACCTTTTTTTCTTGATTCTGAAAACTCAAATCATACAAATCATAAACATTTCAGAATAAGAGTATTTATTTCTTCCAGCTGGGCACATAAAATGTTTGACGCATACTGTGTTTTTTTTTTCCTTACAAAGAATTCTTTTTTCAATGGACCTCATGGATGAATTAATTTTTGCCAGTGGTGATGAATATGTTTCTTATACCAATCAGGGAGTGCTGCAGAAGCATTCACAGTTCCTGTCTACAAGCAGATAATCAGGAGGTCAAAGCACTTTATCATAGATAATTAATCAGACTCAAATGTGTTGTTTAATGTGATGTGTTAGAAGTGTCTAGTCGAATCCAATTAGAATTGTGTTTTACATTCTAGTTTTTGCCATCTCCTAATTTGATTAGGATTTACTTGTAGATAGGCTGTTTTGTATGTGATTTTTTTCAAATGTTTCAGACTGAGTATTTACCTCAAAGTTACCTTTAACTAGTTCTCATTTGGAGAGTCCTTATTGTACATACACGTGATTAATGCGTGGAAAAATATCTATAATTTTCATTACACACTGAAAAGGTATACGAGAATGGTTTTTATCTTCTGAAAGGCCATCACAGTTCAAGAATAATTGCGATTTTGCAATTGGTGTGAATGTGTCGGTGTTTGTGTCTGTATCTGCCCTGCGATAGACTGCCGTGGCACACGTGGCTTGCTGGGATAGGCTCTGGCTCTCCTGCAAGCCTGTATTGCATAAAGTGTTTAGGAAACGGATGGATGATTAAGTCAACAAAATCCCAAAAGAGAAGCAACATATTAAGATGAATGTTTGATTTATGCTGTTCTTTTAAAACCCCCCCTAAGAAATAATTAGAAAATAAAAGCACATAAATAAGAGAAAATGGCAAGTAGGGTATTAAAAAGCAACCACAAAGCCTGCAGCAAACCTGCCTGATTATGTCTTTCTTTCGGAGACCTCTTCTTTCCTCCTTCACAAATGTATGATGGGGAGGTGGGCTCAAAAGTTGATTTTATCTGGGCAGCACTATACAGATTAAAGTTAAATATATCCACCTCCCTTAACACTCCTTTATGAATATAAAGGATAGATGAGTGGAAATCCATCTATAGAAAGTACAGTTGAAAGCAATCATGTGTTAAAGTCCTTTTTTTGTCTGCCTGTGGTAGGAAATGGGAACATACATTATTGATCAGAAGCTCAATTTGTGTGAAAAGGTCACCCACAATGGACTATTGATTAAAAATGTGTTTTTTAACTTGACATTAAGTACATATTTCTTGATCTTGAGAGCACTCTTTTTTCTTTTCTTCTTCTAAAGTAATGTTAGGAGAAGAAAGGAATTTTAAATGACTGATTTGGGCTATAAACAATGACTACACAGCAAATGTTTGGCTCACATACATCCGTATATATCCATCCATCCTCTTTCTAACCACTTTATCCAACTCACTCAGGAGCAACAGGCATATACTGTATATGAAAGTGTAAATCTTAGAAGTGAAAGAAACTGTAGTTACAATTAAAGACATTGGTCATTTTAATAGTACATGAATTATAATATTCTCTGCAGAGGTTATAGTTTTATCTTGTTTTCCCAAAACTGGACAGCAGAAGTGTATTTCACTGTCACTGAATTGTACGTTGCATCATCTCATCATAATTCATTAACCCCTCAAGTGATTAAACTCCTTTTGATTTGCAGATCTTAAAATGGACAATTTGAATGTATTTTTCCACAAGACATGCCTTGAATCCAGATTAATATTATCATAACGCATAACACACAAATCATTCTTAATTGGTTTTTCATTAATGAAGTAGAAATTCATTGAATCCAATGTAGGGCATTCAGTTTCTGTCTTCCAAGAGCATGTTAGGAATCCACTGGCATTTTGTCCATTATAATAGAACAGCAAGCTGACAAAAAAAATATTTTATCAAGGCAAATATTTTACTGTAAAAGCATCATTTAGAAATATATTTACAGTAAGTCAGACAAAGTCTTATTAAGACTTTAAAGAGTTAATAAGATCATGAAACATGTTGATAATTAAAAGTGAAATTAGATTTATATATTATAACACTGCATTAATATACTGTACAGAAACTGTAAACTGTAAAGTTTCAGCTTTATTTGTAAGCACTGAATGGAATAGGGGTCATTTAATAACCGTCAAGATGAAATATAAAAAGAACCACACAATACTTACAAAAATCTCATTTAATAAAATGTAATTAATTGTGTGTACTGTATGTACTTACAGAATGTAATTAATTTGCTTCAGGTCTAATGTAAGTGCATCACTGGCTATTCTTTGAGCTCTTACAATGAATTAATTCCATCAAGACAAACAAGCTAAAGAAAGCTGTTCAAAGTATTATATGTTATTCAGGAACAATTTATGGTTTGGAGAATTTCATGAAAAGACTTTGTGTGGTTTAGCTACTGAAATATTAGCCTTTTTCTGAAATGAATGGAAGGTCAAGAAAATATTTCAAAAGGCCTGCAGACTAATATGGATTGTTTAGATGTTCTTAATACATCCTGGAATAAAAGCCATTTTGCTTGCTAGCCCTTGCAACCTGACATTTCATTCAAAGCTACAAGACCCATTTGTGAAAAGCTAGAATAGTGATAGGAATAAGGTTGACCTAATAAAATAAGAGGTAACAGGTTTTGCCCCTGCATGATTAAGACATGATTAAGACTGAGATACCTTGGAACAACTTAATATTGGCTACTGTTTTGTGTTTTTAGTATTACATCCCTCTTGTTGTTCACCATTCTGGTTGCATTTTGTGTGAAACATGTTTCAATCAACAGGATCGACATACTGTATTATTAAGCAGCATTACAGTTCAATGAAAACCAATGGAATTGCATTCCCCATTTGGCTGACACATTTTGAGAATGAGATCACCATCAGGATGTCATCTAAATTGAGGAACATGCTCTCCTTCTTTACCTTTGTTTTCTAGCAGGCTGTTTACACGTAGAGCATGAAGGATGACAAGTGTTTGACGTACAGTCTTGAAAACTGTTGTTATTTGGGAACCTTCTACTCCCTCAATAGAAACTGACGTAATGCTTTGGCTTGCAGTTAGCGCATCCTATAGAAAAAGCACCCTTCCATTGGAGAAACATTGTGGTTTTTCTAGTCAGTTAGACTTAGATATTTGTACTGTAAATGTGACCTGGAATACCTCCAGAATTGGGACTGTATTCACATATTTTCAGCTTTCACCTTTCACATCAGAAGGCATTACAAGTTTAAAGGAATGTTAGAAGAGTGCTTGTGCTAAACTCTTCATCTATCCAACACCTTTCCAGCTCCTTTCAGTAGTTTGGTTAAATCGTATGAAACAGAGGGACAAAGGTACTGGAGGCTATTTGGTGTTAAAGCTGAGAAAATATCAGCCTGACTGTACCTCAGTAAGTAAGCAGATTATCTGCTTGGTTGTAATGGAGAGGGACATGAACAAGTGTAGTTATCAACTCAACAAGGAGCTAGGCTTTCGTTTTGGTTGTATTTTCCTTGCTGTAAATAAAAGAGCACTAAGCTCATACTGAACCTTATGGCTACATGTTATGTGGGCCCTTAGTGTGTATTTTGAAAGTATCATTATAACACGGGCATCCAGAGTGTCACTAATGCTACTAGATATCTTTGGGTTAATTCCCTGCTCACCTCTTAGTGACCTACAGGTACAGCATGTGTCTTACTGCCCTAACTGTCTACAGAATGGTGAAATTATCAGTGCTGGGGAAATTGCCAAGGCTGTCTGGGTTAATCCTGTCTATTGCCTTTTCTGGAGCTCTTTTGCTTCTACTGCAAATGGAAGACCCTTCCATTTGGCTGGTTAAGGAATGTTGATACACTTAGAAACATCCCGATTAACTTAAAAAAATAAATTATTGCTTCATTCATTCAAAATTCAAGTATTTTGAGTCAATTCCAGTTATCATTAAACAACACTGGCCAGAAAAACAGTGAATACAATAATCCAGAACCTGTCTCTTCGTTGGCTCACCCCTATTTATGTGCCACAAAGAACTATCCACATTTACTTCAACTTCTAAGAGCATTTAGGATATCTAATAGGGATATGAGATCAACTTGCAAGTTTTTAGATACACGGTGTAAAGAAATATGCATTATTTCTGAGATCTCCAAAAACATATCAAGGTATAAAAATAAAAATAATCCTTGTGTATCTTGGTCAATTGTTCCCATTATCAGCTGAGTATGGAGACAGTTTCCCTTCTCAGAAGGTCAGACAAAGATGTTCTTTACTGAGAAATCAATAATGCAGTTGAATATAGTTGCTGAACATCTAGAATCTTCTTAATCCATTCTTCATTTCTATTTTTCATTACCTTTAAGAATTACTTTATACTGTGCTGTTTGGAATTCAAGGCTTTGTTGTCTTTTCTGACAAGTGAAAAGATGTTCAAGGACCTTTGCTGTTTTTATTTTTCTGCAATCTGGCAATGAAGTGTCATTCAGTAGTTAATTTCACAAAGTAACCCGGATTACATACGGAGGTCAAGTTTATTTGTTTCATAATTAGATGTCAATTAAAATGTATAGTAAGCAACAAAACTGAATAAAGACTTTGTAGCAAAACAGTCCGTCGCTGCATGTGAAATCAAAGTATCACACAGAAAACCAACATGCTGCATGATCAGACATGTGTTGCACTGTATATTAATATGAATCAAAAGAAATTCGGTGAAAAAATACATACTTCATTGTCCCTAGAAATATAAAAAAAAACAGATTATCATCTTTACAAACCAAAACTCCAAAACAAAATGGTACATTTTTTCGCAGATACTACCTGTCCAATTATCATCTAAACGGCAGAGAATTTTTCATATGCCATAATATGCTGCGACAGTTTGCTGGTTGTAACTGATATTTTGGGCACTGCTTTTGACATGGGAAACCTCACAGCACAGAACATTTGTTATACAGTATTTACAACACAAAATGAGACTGAGAAACTCATCTGGAAGAAAAGTGGATAAATTAGTTGATAAGAATTATGTAAAACAGATTCATTAACAATGTGTGGGCAATTACACTTGGAAAATTACTTCAACATCTAATACATGCTGCACAGAAACAGCAGTCGAAGAGGCAGTGAACATGGTGTTTAAGTACAGAACATTCCCAATTACAAAACTCACTCTATTAATTGGTTCCAAACATTGACTAAGAAAGAAAATCATAGTTATGAGCTGTTACTAAAAGAAAAATTGCACAAGCAATTATATAGACTTTGGTTTCATATCTGTTCATTATGCAGAACAGTGCCCTTCATTTAGCACAGATATAATATTAAGCCTCTGGCACAGATATAATATTAGATCTTTGGTGTGTGTATATATGGATATTAGCATGCAATTTCAGCAATTAAAAATCCCTATGGATCTCTGAGCAGTGAGGTGTGATATTTTTTAAAGGTAAAAATGCTATGTAGTTCTTAGTTGGTCTCCAATACGTTTTCAAAAATGAGTGAATTCACAACAGATGGTTCACTTGATCTTAGCCAAAAGGCTGAGAAGAGGCACTGGACTGATGCACATCACATACAGTACCTTAAAATGTGAGATCTGAAACACATCAAATGTTACTAGGATTACCGATTGTCTTTGCAAAGTACTCACAGATTTTAGGGTTCTTCAGGGAAGGCCATCAGTGTAAAATAACCAAAATTACAATTGCATGTGATTATTTTGATCTGATTGATGTTGTCAGGCTATGAATTCCCAGTAAGAAAAGAGTCGATATTTTATCTGAAATCGTCAACATCTGCCATGTGCATTCTGGGAAAACAAATTAGTGTCGGGAAGCTTGAATTTATTATCAAAAACTTGATTGTGGTGCACCAAATACATTGTAAAGTGACACTTCAATAATCCTCACACTGTTGATATTGTTCTTTTTCATTTACTGTATTTATGTAACCCTGCCACAGAGAAGCTTGGTGTTTGTACACATTTCAGTTACTGTATACTCTAATGAATTCAATAACACAACCTATCCACCCTGAACTGTGAGGAAAAGGCCAATTACAAAAATACAGGCCTATGATCCCAGGGTAATATATGTGAGCATCACTTAAGTAAACAATGCAGGCACAGTACTTAAAGCTGTGAGAATGTTAATTGCAATAAGGTATATACGATACAGTAACAAAAGGATTCTGCCGTGATTGAGAAGAATATAGAGGCAGTGCATGTAGTGTACACCTACACACAACACTAGCAATGGCAAAATGTCATATTGTGTGACTGGGTATTCTATTTATTCTAAGCATTTGATTCCTCTTTATACTTCAAAAAAAATGTAGAAAATGCATATTCCAGTTTGGGATCCATAACAGATATTTAGCTCTATTCACTAGTACAAATACTAATTGACATGTCTAATGAGCATCTCAAATCTAAAATTTCAGCCTTGCTGAAATATTTTAAATCATTTTAAGACAAAGCTGCATGGATATCCAGTGTATCTGCAGGTTTTGCTTCCAGCTCAGCTTTTAATGATCTAAACGACAAAGATGAGCACATTCATGGCTTAATTGAAATTTGGTTTTAATCTGGTTTAAGGTGTCCTGAAAGTGTTACTTCTATGTTATATTTTGAACATGTCTCCCAAGAAGATTTTGTGATCTCAGGTATGTTTGAAAATATGTGAGGACTGCATTGTGATTGCTCATAATCAATTCAGATGTCTTAAAATAAATATATTTCCAAATCTGTACAGAACTTAAAACTATTCTTGAGATATGCTGAAATGAAACTGTGATACATCCACCCATTTTCTAAATTCCTTATCAGATTCAGGGTCAGGGGGAGCCAGAGACTGTCCCAGCAAGCAACAGGCACAAAGCAGGATACACTGCGGACAGTCTATTTCAGGGCACATACTGTACACAGACACACACACACTCACATCAAGGCAAATGTTCCCAGAAGCCAATTAACCTACGAGTATGTCTTTTGACTGTGAAAGGAAACGTGAGCACCTAGAGGAAAGCAACACGAACACAGGGACAACGCACACAGATAGCACCCCAGGTCCAGTACTTAACACAGGGCCCCAGTGCTGTGAAGCGGCAAGGCATTGGGGATATTTAATAATATTCTAAAAGTGCAGCTGAAGGCGCCCTCATGTTGGGGGGGGAGATACTGGGAAAAGGGGGAAAAACACTACACCCCCTGTTAAAAGAAGCATTCACCTTGTTACATGTAGCGTTCCTCTTTGTACATTGTATTCTGCTATTAAATCCAATAAATAAAGATTTATTTTTTGTTGACCGTTGAAGGAGAAAAAAACATCCAAAATGCTTTATGTTAAAAACATCATAAATTAATTTAGAAAACAATTACAATAAAAGCAACAATAAATACAGGAGGCATTTTGGAAAACCCATCTTAGTCCATTAGCCTAATCGCTACTTAAATGATATGAATATATTGCTTCCTTGCAACTGAAAGCCTTTCTGAGAAACCCTCATAAAAGAGCCTGTTTGAGCAACCCTCAGTTGTAATGATGACTCATGAGCAACTCCAACCCCTCTTCAGGAAAATAAAAAACCCGAACACATTTCTTTACATTGGTCACACATGGAGTGGCACAGAAATGAAAATAGCTGTCCTAGATCTTTTGCACTGTTTCTAAACAGTGTCTGTGTGATAAATTGTCCAGCCTCCAGATTTATGCACTAATTGCAGAATGTCTCTAAGGGTGTGGATTTATATAGTGACTGTTACATCATTTAACCTTAGAGAGTATGATCTGTGCCTGTGTGCTTCCACGGAAGAAGAATGCATAAGTCAAAAGCCTGCTGCAAAAATAAGGCAAGCAAAATATGCAGTACATTGTATGAAATCTCATTTTATTAGATTTTATGATGATGATGATGATAAGGATGATTATTAGTACTATTGTTGTTGTTGTTGTTGTTGTTGTTGTTGTTGTTATTATTAAATGGACAGAGGTATTCCACAAGCAGTAGGTTTGAGATGTTTGTACCAACATCTATCAAATAAACTCTCTGTGTTCTCCCTGTGTTCTCCCTGTGTTCGTGTGGGTTTCCTCCAGGTGCTCTGGCTTCCTCCCACAGCCCAAACACATGCTGGTAAGTTAATGAGCTTCAGTAAAAAGTGGTGCTTGTGAGAGCGTACAGTATGCATGTCTGTGCCTGTGTGTGCCCTGAGACAGACTGGCATCCTGTCCGGGGCGTACAGTATCTCACTTTGTGCCCATTGCTTGCTGAGTTAGGTCCCAGCTATCCCCACGACCCTGTTTTGGATAAAGTGGTTTCTAAAATGGAAGGATAGATGTTCATTATTTGTTCCACCAGCTGTTAAGTTTCCAAACCACAGAATGATCCTACCAAGCTGACACAGGCTTAACTCACATTTTCTTTTCAGAAAGCTGAAACATCTTCATGCTCACTTCCAGGTTGTCTGGATAATATTTCAGTAATGTATCAAATAATTCATTTCACCAATTCAGAGCTTTATTTCAAATTCCAAAGGTTCAGATTACTTTTCTTAGGGGATGATCCAATACACCTCTATCAAATGAGACAAGCCACCTCTACCCGTTTTTATTGTACCACTCAAGACTTCTTGGCACTAGAAACCCACTTAAACAACCATAAAACACCCAGACTTGGAAGCATTATGACATTGTCTTTTTAATTGCGAACTTGAAAACAGAATGTTACCTGTCTGTTGAATTGAAGCAATAATTATTTTTTGGAAGCACTGTCCAGTCTAGATATTTAATATAACAATACAGCTTGTGAGTTATACTACAGTATGTTAGGTGTACTCCCATTGCGTTTTTTTCAATTGGACTAAAGGTTTACAGTAACAAACTGAAAAGGAAAGCTGTTACTGATTTCTTCTTGACACAAATTCTTTTGTACACTGTTTTTTCATATCCTTGCCTTGAAACAACTGAACATTATTTTACAGGCAAAGAAAATACAAAAGAAACCAAACACTTCAAAACAACTCTTTTCTTCTGATACCATCAATCCATGAACGAAGGAAGTATTATTAACTGTACTTTGTTTTCTCACAAAGTGTTGTTGAACAATAAAAAAAACATATAGAAAAAGTTGATGACTCGCTGTTTTTAAGTTGAATAATGTCCGTTCACCAGATAGATACTTTTTCAGGTACCTTTAAAAACAAAATACTAAGAATATGATAAATATCCATGTAACTCAACAGACAGAAAGCTAAATTAATACAAAAAATAAAACTGAAATAAAATAAAATAAATTTAAAACTGGCATAATAAAAAGAACCTACAGTAAAATAAACAGAATAGTGCAATTGCTGTTTTACCGAAGGTTTGACGGTCTCCCAAAATAGGTTTAATTGTCTCTCAACTTCAATTTCTATTGATCCACTTGTAAACAAAGAAGCAAAATCGATGAAGAGAACTGTTGGCAAGACCTTAATACACACTTCTGGCTGTCTAGGGAATATCTGTCACCAGGAAACCAGAGCATTTACCAGGTATAAAATACAGTCTAGGACAATGCCACTTCAGAAAAAGTCCCAGGTGTTTGACTGTATTTTTAAATTATAGAAAGTGGACTGTGTTGTTTCCTACTTCCAGATGATAGCAAAGGTCACTGGAAACAATGATGAATTCTGTCTCTTCTTCTTGTGGTGCTTGAATTCACACTGTTATGTTGCATCTTAGAATCCCATTCAGGTAATTTATTTCATAATGATGGGATTCATCACAGCTTCAACGTCTGTAGCTTTGTTGTGATACACTGCATTTTCATTTTATTCACAAGCCATTAAAGACAGACTATCTGATGATGAAAAGATGTTAAAGTCCACTGTCACTGTTAGTCTTATTTATTTTCTATACTGAAATTGTGAGACAGATAATTATTTGAAATAGATTGTAGAGAACATTTCGCCATGTCTCCAGCTACAGATCGAGCCATTCAAAAAGCGTAAACTACGCTGTGTCAAAACGCTTTATACCGCAGGCAAATCGAAATATGATAATAGTGTCCGGAAGCACCTTGTAAAACCGCCAGGTGGACCTAATAAAGCTTAACGTCTCATATACAGCATTTGAGCTGTCGTCAGAAAACGCCCGTTTCGAATCCTGGTCACTGCTGAGGGACAATCTTTTTCCACTTAAGAATTTAAGTTGTAACTTTTAGACTTATAATAAATTTAAACTAAATTAAAAATTAAACAGCACGTTAATCATTAAACATTCAAATATATTTTATAAAAGCAAGATTGTTCAGTTGGACAAAAGTACACAATCTTCCACCTTCATCATAAATATTTTAATTATGCATAACTAGTGTATTATGGATGTACATTATGCATGTACATATGTATTGCAAAATAAACTTATTTCAACTAATCTTTTTACAATACAAAAGAGTCTGACCAGACGTAAAATATCCCATTGAAAGTCATTACAGTAATCCAGTTTTCATTTTAAAATGCTTTTGGACCTTGCATGTTTCAGTTGCTAGCATCATTTCATGACAGGAACATGAATAGAATCGGCAAATCATGCAATACTGGATATAAATGAACATCTTAAAGGGAATTACAAGATGTTTATTGAAAGCGAAACAGAACTCATTTTGGAGGATTTATATCCAGGCTATACAGAGATTATGATAGTTAAATCTTAAAATTATCATGC
This sequence comes from Lepisosteus platostomus, assembly GCF_059453375.1. Classification (NCBI taxonomy): domain Eukaryota; kingdom Metazoa; phylum Chordata; class Actinopteri; order Semionotiformes; family Lepisosteidae; genus Lepisosteus; species Lepisosteus platostomus. Next base: position 36,086,051 of record NC_142624.1, read on the forward strand.
TTAATCTCTCATAAATACAGGATAACAAGATAAGAGAGTCTAATCCCCTTGCAATCTTGAAGTTGTAAATACCTTTTAATGGCTGGCATGATTAAAGCAATCCCAAGCCACTGGTCTGACATTTGAAAGATGTTTTGGGAACAAAATGCAACTGTACAGTATGTGCAGGAATACAGGTGTTTCGTTTGGAAATTTCAAAAGGGGGTCAATGATTCACACTACTTTCCTCTACAGCTCTATGCCAGGAATGACAAGCGGGTTTCTGCAAGAGGACCAATGAAGTCACCAATAAAGTATACAAACGTGATGCATGTTAATGTGTGCAGAATCCAAAGATTACTACCTTTACTCAAGCATTCCAATACTGTGTTTCCATACTGAATCTCCATATAGTATAATAAAAACCAATTACTAAATATGTCACCTGACACCTGAAGGACACCTGAAGAAGGCTCCACGGCCGAAATGTTGCATTTTCTTTCAGCATGGAATAAACTTATTACTTGTTCCTTTGCAGCCTACACATGCTGATGCAGCTACCCACCTGAACAATTAGTAAATATGTCTGTTTTTTAACATTGGCCATGCTAAATAAATAACAGACATCTTAAGCAATACTTATTTTTTTGAGAAATATAAAATCTGCACAACTGAATTCACCCACATTAATAAAAAAAACTGCACAAAAATGAAATGCTAATGGCCCTAGCTATCTTTTTTATCACAGGCTTACAGTATGTGGTACAGTAGTTTAAGGGATTTCTGTGCATAAATGTGCCAATTAATTGGTGTTCCAAACAAGGTGACAACATGAAATGGTGTTACATTTGTAACTCTAAATAGGAGGGGGATTATTTAACTTTAATAAAATCAGAATAGCCTATTTACATGGCATGGAACTTTTATTCAAAATGCAGGATTTTACTGTTTGTCTGATTGCATGCAAACAAACAACAGTGAGTGTAGACTGAATTATTCCAGATATCAGAGAAGACTGATGATAAAACCATTGACCTCACTTTTTTATCGTAATCACTATACTGTAGGTGTTACATTAATATATATATATAATTTTGGTTGAACTAGCAAGGGAAATGTTTGACCAAAAAGACAATTGCTTTAGAGATAATGCTATGAAGGGATTAAAATGAACAGCTGAATGACGTATTTTATAATCTTAGGCCATAAAGTAGGACCTATTCTACACATTTAATAAGAAAAAGGTCATTGCACTTATGATGATCCCAAATGCATCATTAATTGTGAAGAGAGAAAGATTTTTTTTTCCAATTGTTATTTCAACACCCAGCTGTATAGCTAATTATCATGCAGATTTATGCTCTGTTATGCATAGCGGGCACTGTTAATTGCGCTGAAACAACAACACATTTAATTACAGTATGCATGCTGTAAGCATAAAATCAGATGAAAGAAATTAGTTATGAGATAAAATTTCTGACCTGTTTTATTGGAACAATTTGATATTACAATAAAAAGTATAAAGACACATTGAAAAACAAGTGTTGGTTTACTGTAGTATACTTAAGACAATAAGTTTTATTTTTGCAGTGTAAAAAACATTTTCCTAATACTTAACCGCCTGCTGTTCTCAGCCTCCTCTTACAGCCACTATGTGCAAGCCAGCAAATTGTTTTTAATAATAATAGTCTTAACTGTGCAAATAAAATCAATAAGGTGTATTCATTGATAACATCAGTTCTAATCTGTACTAATTGCAGCATTGTTCAGTGTATGATACTATTAAACCTGTTCAAAAGGCAGTACTCAAAGCAGAGCCAACTGTGAAAGTCTGCACTAGTCATGTTTTGACAGTATAATGTTGGACAGAAGATCAATACTCCTCCCTTGGCAATTTTAAAAAAATCTGACAACAGGTGTATTATCTTTATTACATACACTGAATATTATGCATCAACAGCTGCAGGAGTCCTTTACAAAAGCAGACTCAGCTGGAGGTACAAACACTATTATTTAAATCATGAGCCCATGAAGCCTTTTTCCTAAAGATGAACTGATCACATTGTTCAAGCTGATCTATGGACCACAATATACCGTAGTTGCATCTCTGCAATATATTTAGATGAACAGTAAAAGATGAATATTGTTTTCCTCGCTTGACTTAACAGCATTTTTAAGAAGTTTGCCTTAAGGCACACTCAATGTCTTGGGGATATTCAATCACGTAGCACTGTATTGTATTATTCACTGTTTATCCCCTGCTTTGCAAGGTTTTTAAATAGGTCGGAAAGAACAAAAAACATCAGCAGTACCCATACAGGCACCATGCTGAAATTACTTCAAATACAGCAAATAACATTTTTATTGGAAAGCACGGCACTTAGATGATTACTTAGATGATTTTCCATTTATCCTGCTTTAGGTATGGCTTAAAGGGAAGATCTTTAAATAGCATGTTTTTAAGATAAGAAAAGGCTAAGGATAGTTGTTGTACTGAAACCTGTCCTTCTGTACTGTACTTGACTTCACACAGGCCCGTTAAATGGACTTACTGTAGCAGTCAGTCTCAGCTCTACATTCACACAGCTCGCTAATCACTTTCCCTCTCATGCTTCTGAGAAGCCTATTTCATGAGTCCGCAAAACTTAGCCTGGCTTGAGCCTGCATGTGAGTTTGAACCAGAGATTCACCACTGCTTCATTCTTCCTTAGCTCATGGCATGTTAACGCACAAGCATGTCCTTTCAGGAAGTGCTTGGGAGATGGGGTTGATGCTCTTTATACAGTCATTACTGAGGAGAGGGAGGTAAAAAGCCCTGTCTGACATCACATTGCACTTCAGCTCTCTGGTAGAACAAACACTGTATTTTAGGGCTCAGTGTCAGTGATACGTCATTTGGGGGCTCCCTGTTAGCAGACCAATGAAGCTTAAAATAGAAAATCATCACTGAAGTTCATGTGCCCTAAAAATAACCAATCACGTGGAAATAGTGGAATACGACTAAAGATCAAAGACGACTGCCTTGCAGGTGATGGGGAACTCACCTGTTTTACATCATACGCAAGAAGAACGAACCTCAAGTCTGGGGACACTGAATATTTTGCAGCTTTGAAAGTGACCTAAAAGAATGAAAAAAAACAACCATCAGGAACATGCACCCTTTCAAAAAATGAATCAGCAATATTACTAAATGTAATTCAAAAGCATAATTTTTTTTTTAATTTTTTGTAATTTTTGCCGCTTTCATGATCTTTACTGTTCCACTGCTTTCTGTTGCATGTACTGTAGGTGGAGGCATGGTAAACTTCAGAAGTGTGTTGCATGTGTCAACAGTATACAATAAACACAGGACCTCACTTATACTAAGGTTTATGTACAAGCAAATGCATGTAAACACATACAATCATAAGAAACACACAGATAAGATTAGTTTAATTGGAAACCTGAATATAAACCTTTTTTTGCATAATATTTCCATTTTCCTGCAATGTGAAGAAGTGAGGTCAGGATTCAGCACAATGGGTCTCTGTCTGTCAGGGAAGCTTGGCTTTGTTCCGCTCTGGCTGAGAGGCAGAGGCCTACAGGGCAGCTTCACATACAGTATAGTGACATTTACCGAAAACCACACACCAACACACAGATTTATACAAACACTTCGCATTGGTCCTGTAAGTTAATACAGGATTTCACACCTGTATGGTTTTAGTCTAACCTCAGACAATTTCGAGTTAGGGTAGCAGAATACTATAGGTATACAGTATGTAGGTAACTATAGGCAGTCACAGAGCTGTAAGGTACAGGTACAGTACACATGTTCTAGCACTGATTGTTACCATTTAAAAACATGAAAATGTGCGCTAACAGGATCTGTCAAAATAGGCTCACAACAGCAAAGTCGCTGGGGCCCAAGGACCATACCGACTGAACATTTAATCAAAAAGTCTAACATTATAGCTAAAAAAAACAGAAAACCACTAAATTACTTTCCATTTCTATGAGACTTCAGTGTGATGGGCAATATAATCTTCAGCCCACTGCTGTAAAAGCCTGTCTGATACAGTTTTCAAAAAATCAAAGGCGTTTTGATAAAGAAAATCTGTTTCCCTAGACCAAGACAAAAAATCTTTTGCAATTACTATTGCTTTTAGAAAAACCCATGGATCTGACTTGGAGTGAAAAATGAAAGGGGGTAAACTTTACTATAAATAAAATTAAGATAAATATACACAGAAAATATTTGTTGTTTCTCTCCTTAAAACTTCAAGATCAATCCATTCTAATTAATGTTACATTTAAAATAAGAAGAATGTTTAGTTAATTACTTTTTGTTTAATGTTTTCCAAGTCTTGAGGTTTATGTACAAACTGTAATACTGGGTCTAGAAGACCTGAAGCAATATTGGGAAAATGTAGATTTTTCTGATTACCATCTTTGTGTGAAGAAGAAAAAAACATTACAGAGTTTTAAAATTGCTTAAAATATATAGTATGATGCGGTGTCAGCTGAGAATGAGAAACTGGTGGTAATGTTTAGCTTGTGAATGACAATTGTGACCAGGTTTCTTAATCTCTATTAAATTATTTTCTCTTTTCTTAAAAAAAAACATTGTTATATTGATTTTTGATTATAACTTTAGAATAACCAATTTATGTAGACACTACCTTGTAACTACATGGTAGTGTTGTTACAGGAAACTTGTATTTATTGACAAACAGCATCTTTAATATTGTACTGTCATGGGAAGTCAATTTCTGAAGCACCTACTTTAGAAGTATGTAAAAATACAGCACACACCATATAAAAGCAAACACTTTTTTCCTTTATATGTAATTATAAAGTTTGTTTTTGTTTTATTACAATTATTTAACTCTTTCATACCTCAAATCACATGATTGTAGTTTAAAAACCTAAGAAACGTAGGATTAGAAGCAATAGTCTAAAATGGTATATAATATACCCTGCAATATATACTGTAAGTGTTGTATTGGCATTTGCCTTCAGCTCTCATTGTTTACAGCAATGTAGTGAACAGGCTGTTCCAGGTGACAAGACCCCTTCTCCTGCTAGAAGCACTATTTTTAAGTACCAAAAGCCCTCTGAACTCTCATACAATATTTTACAGAATTATTCAGTCCTCTGTTTATTAAGCTCTACAGTTTATTTTTCTCTGTGCAGCAAATTACGTTTTGCAGGGAGTTACTAATATCTGCTAATATTTGCATGTTTCTGAACAATTTGACCTCTGTTATAATTACTCTTTCCAAAAGTTTGAGTCCAGCATGACAAAGATAGATCATTGTGTTCACAGTGTAACAATTTATAAATATTGATGACTGCAGAGAGCTCAAGATAGGTCATGATTGCAGCTCTGGAGAAAGGAGGTAGTTCCAATAGTTTTGCTAAGAAAGGGAGATCTTTTTCAGAGCATTTATGTTTTTTTGGTACATTTCTAAACATGCTGTACTGTATACAGTATACCGTATATATAAATATTTTTTTAAATAAAAAAAAACATTCTGGGTCGTGTCTTTCAGCATGACTCACAATTCACTTTCGTGCTGCAGGCTGCTTGATAGGTCTAGACAGTTCCTGATAAACCAAGCTACTCACTCATTCTAAGGTGAAAAGATCAAAAGCTGAAGATTAATTTAGTTGAAGCTATGCTGCAGGTTTATTAATCTTCTAGAGCACATGACTGAATTTTATCAAAAATTCTTCCATCTCTAATCTGCAAAAATAGCCAATAGACTTATTAAAAGAGCTGGACCTTTGTCAAGCTACTCAGATGGGGAACTGACTTCCTGTAAATCACACCACAATAATTGCAGAAACTAACATGTTGCCGAGCTTCACTAATCAAAGTTTAATTAATCTAGTTCTTATGTCTATTAATTTATATCCACCCCTTACTTACAGTATGTGACAAATTACATCTAAAACAGTTCTCAGACAATGCAATCAATACAATGTAGGTGAATCTGAATCTTAGCTAACTGAGCACAATAGATTAAGACAATTTATTGACGTTATACAGTACAACAAAACAGCAACAGAACTTTAAAACAAAGTAAACCAGTAAAAATCAATAGTTATACTTACAAAGGTACTACTTTCCAGTAAAGTCATATTGTCATTTGTTGCTGCATCCAATTTGATGACATGACCATCCCTGTCTCTGAAAACAACCTCCGTATCTGTAAAATAAAAGAAAAGAAAATGTTTTTCAAAAACAGCTTGTGACCTTCTTCAAAAGGAAATTAGTAGCATAATATTATAGCATAATAGCATAATGAGGCAAATGACAAAAACACATTGGCCTATAATGTCAACAGTTTTTAAAATAAATGCCCTTGTAACAATAGAAGGTTTGATCAAGTGGTGAAAATGGACAAGAAAGTTTCACCAATTAAACCTGCTGACAACAGTTTCTTCAAAGTGCAAGATGAAAGGTTACAGCAGAGCAGGAGGAAGACTCCTGTATGAGGAGTCAGTGAGGAAGAAGACCAAAGATGGTTTGCACACGGGCACTAGTACTGTAGAAATACCTGAAATCGCAAGCAGGTTCAGAAGCTTTTTGTTCAGACTTTTGCAGAGCACCAAGATAACTCCAGTACATGTGTTAAATAATGAAATAATATGCAAAATAATTAACAGTGAGTAGACATGCAGCTGTGCTGGATTTAGAAGCACCCTTTGGCACCGATGATTAAGACATTTTGCTAGCATGTTAAACTAGCTAAGTTTATTTTTCTGGCTCCGTTTTAAAACAGTTTATTATATTTCGCAGTTTATTACGGCAGTTTATTAAATTTTGTGAGGCTTCATACTGGAGTTCAGCAAGGTTCAGTTTTGGGCTCTGTCCTTTTTCTGATTTACACCTGTGCCTCTCTAATTAGGAATACTGAAATTAGTTTCCACACGTATGCTGCTGACATAGAGCTCTCTTTGCCTATTGAGTCAACCTTTCTGCAGCTGCGTTCAAAGTGTTTCCATTAGGTTTGGAGACTCTTTCCCACCTGCACTTTCTTTTGTTCTTCTTTGCTATCTCTGCACCCTTCCTCTCTCTCCCTCATAACTGACGTAGGCTCAGCAGCCAAAGTCACGGATTTTCCATCCGTCTATGTTTTCAGCATGTAATCTGCATAATCCTTGGTGACCTATTTGGTCCAATATTCACTGGTCTGGTTCCCTGTATTGCACTTTACATTGCCTTGCTCCTCCATCCCCTTCTGATCTCATACAGTATAGGCTTTTGTCCCAGACACAGTATTTTGCTCCGCTAACGCTGCCCTCCTTTGTCTGGGATTTTAGTTTTGGCCACAAAACATAGGACATTTCTTCCAGTATATACAGTATGAGGAGTTTTATTATCCTGTCAACTTTTAGGAAACAGCCTGAAACCTTTTTTTGTTCCATTCGGCTTTTAATTATGACATTTACACCTATATCAATCTTACACAGTCCAATAACACATGGGTAGATTAACTGGCTTCTGGGAAAACTGGCCCTGCATGTGAGTGTGTGTGTCTATCCTGCGATGGACCGGCATCCCGTTCAGGGTGTACTCTGGCTTTCACCCGCTGCTTGCAGGGATAGGCCCTGTCTGCCTCACGACCCTCAATTGGAAGGAACAGTTAGAAAATGGATGGATGGATTAATCTCTTCCTCCAATGTACAGTACAACGGTCTGAGACGTGTTGTGCACGAGGCACTTTATAATGCATGATGTCACAGTATTATAAAGAATGGTCTGGGTGAAAAAGAAGGCTCTTACTATTGAGGTGTTAGAAGTACTTCAGTTTCAATAGTCTGTCACTTTATGGCACCTCTTGGTAAAGGGCCTGCTTTCCCTTTATGGCTAGTGAGCATAATTATAATTTTCACTGAGAAAAAAAAGAAGTTGCCACATATATATTGTATTATAAAAACAACCACATGCATAATAAATAATGTGGCATTGAATATGATATTGCTTTTCCTATTATTGAAAACATTGACCTTATCGTTTTGCTTTTACATTTCTAAGCAGGGACGTCACATTTATATCCATTGGTCAGTTTACATTAGAGTTTCTGAAAATAACTACCTTTGACTTTCTATTCTAATGACACTGCAAAATTGATCAAGGCTCCTAATTTGTTTTCAATAAATGTAATCCATTACAACCGTGGATTTAATATAAAAAGTAAAGCTACAAGAAATTGAAATATTGTGCAAACATTTGGCCCTGAAAATTCAATCCGGATATTTTTGAAGAATGTGCAGAGATTATCAGTATGCTGAAAACCTCAATGAATGACAATAAAACCTCCTGGGCTAATTTATCTTTATTTTAATTTCCTTCTTCATCCATCTGACACAGATCTTCCATTATCAAGCATTTATTACTATAAAATGTAACCCGTTTGCTTTAGTGCAATTGATCCAAGCTCGGTTTTCCATTTCTATTGTTCGGTTAGTGCCAATGTTGTTGAGAAATCATTGCTTAGCCACCTTTGGTGCTGCTGTGAGAGGTACAGTATTTGCATCAGAACCCCAAGAAAACTGAAAGCACAATGTACAGTAGTGGCTAATTAGTTTGAAAGGCATCTCCTTACTTGAAACCAAAGTTCTCAGAAGGCTTAATCATAGGTTTCACATTGTTACTTTTAATTTGGTTTTTGTTGTCCAATCGCAGAGTTCTCTGCAGTGTGTTTTCTAACATTAGTTTAGATTTCTCCAAATCAATAAGGACATTAACTGATTTATGGAGCAATTAATGCAAGTGAAGCATACAGTATATTTCAATCTTTCTACAATCAGGTTCCTCTCTCTGGTGTTACCAAAAAATGTTTAGTTCCTGAAAACACAGGCAAAATGTTCACCATTATACTGCATAGTCATCGCACCAAATTCAGGATGAAACGTTTTTAACAATGATGATATAGATGGCTGTGAAAGTTGACATGATATATTGAATTTAAAATGACCTACTGAGCCTTTTGTACTTTAAGCCTATTTGGCATCAGTTAAAATTTGCTTCTTCATTTTTGGAGGCTCCAATCCTTTAAAATGGTTTATATTTTGTACAGTGCAGGCTTGTAAAACATCATCTTGCCTCGGTCTCTGACAGCTTTATGAAGTTCAGACTGATGTTCACAATGTTCACAAGGAGTGAGAAAAATAATTCACAGGATTTGAGATGCAACAAAGACTTTGTTCATGAGACCCTAAAGGACTGGAGCGAATGGAGTTCTGCATTGACAAGCCATTTCAACTTGAATATGCAGATTGACTCTCTCTTTCATGATGTTCATGATATTTTCTGTAACTGAAATGGTGAAGATTCAGCCTGTGTGTTGTAACTCATTTTATCAAAAAAACATGGCGTTATTTAATGAGATCCGAAAAGAGATCTGACAGTTTATTGTATGGCTGACAGGTATTTCATTTAGTATTTAGTATTTTAAATAAAATAATCTCAAATAGGGTAACTTTGATGAACCACACATGGAAAAACATTTTTTACAGTAACAGATGCGATTGAACAATTAGTCAACACATAGGAAGGAAGAAACAGGTTGAGAACTGCAGTCTTATTCATTAATCTCACACTGCTCCCCAGAGACCTCCTAGCTTCTCAACTAATGTCCTAATGACAAACTTTAACTTACACCATCTGGACTGACAGAGTTTTATAGTAAAAAGGACATTGTTTCATTTAAAGAACAAAATTAAAATATTTGACGTGAAGATGATAGCAATTTGAGCTATTAAAAAACTAAAACATTTAATCTGAAATATTTTAGTTTAGAGGGTAATTAAGGCACTTAAGACAGTTATTGCAAGTGCACCAGTGGTACAGAGATCATGTAGTGTAGGCCGGAGAGCAACAAACTGGAGCTCAGCTTGAAAATGTCCAAAAAGATCATAAGAATGATCAGATTTGCACTGTGATGGTAAATATTTTTTTTAAAATCAGACAGCTATTCGGTGATGGACTGGTGTCCACTCCAGGGTGTACCCTGTCTTGCAGCCAGTGTCTTCTCTGGCTACACCCCACCATGACCCTATATTGGACTAATAGGTTACTGAAAATGGATGGTTGAAAGAATATAGAGGTTTCTCTGCTGTATGGCACAAATAAATCAAGAAGAAATAATATACATTTATTTTGTTTTAACCTTTAACGTTCAACACCCCTGGTGTGGCTATTTACAGGTAATTGGAAGAAGAATGGTTGCAAACTGGTTATAACTACAGTCCCCTCTTTAGTCAGCCTGGCCCACATATTGTACAATTCCCACACCAAAAGTCAAGATATGCATGTTCATGGAATATTACTATATTGCAGAAGTATTTGCATCAATATGTCATTGTTTTGGATTTTCATATTAAAAAGTGCGATGTGCATTAAATCTACTCCATTTAAGCTTATGTCTCTCATCCCTTTACAGTGTAACAGAGCTTTTGCTGTTGATCGTTGGCATGTAGGACCATGACTGCTGACAGGGAGGTGAACGCTTGCTGAACACTTCTGCTTTAAAGGCAGATTGAGGGTGCCTTTCATTGCCATTTTCTTTGAGTGACACTGGGGCCTCTGCTGAAATTGGTGGAGCAAAATTCTAAAAACTCCTCAGCAATTACTTCTTTGATCAAAAAAGTGAAACATGTTTCATGAAGACTCTTTAAGGATTGGGATATAGTCAAATCCAATTTTCTTTTTTTTCTTTGCAGCAGCTTAAAATTGCAAATGCTTCCACAGGTTAAAGAAACATACTTTTAACATCTTTGAAGCATACAGTCTATAACATTTATGTAAATATTACATCTTTTTAAGTCTTTTAGATGAAGAGTACTGGAGATCATTTAAATTTTGCGGTGCATTTTAATAAAATACATTTTAATGAGTTTCTTTGTCAGTGAATTCAATGGAATAATTTATTACTGTTGTAGATTGTTGTTTAAGAGGTTAAAAAGAAGTAAGCACTGGGAAATGCTGCTTTTGTTACATGTAAGGTTTCAGCATTACTTTATTGTTAGAAGTATCATTATAACATACTGTAAAAAGCATTCTTATATTCCCAACTGTATTTTAAACTCTATTCTTTTAATAATTCACAAAAATGGGTTACTTATTGAAATGCATTAGACAGCATAGTTTTAATGCTACTATTTTTAAAAAAACCTTCGATAAATTAGATTTATATTTTGACTTCAAAAGACATGTACAGTACAAGACGTGGCCCTCTCCTCAAAGTTTAAGAAGCTCTATGTTGGGACCAAGATGTACAAAATAAAGTTCATGCATAATTAGTCTACATGAAAAGATTTTCTCTGAATGATAATAGATGGCTTTAGAATGAGGGCGCCTCCACACAGTCAAGACACTGGCTAAATTGTATTTAATTACAAAGCTAAATACGAATACTGACTCACAGTTTTGCAGATTGTGAAAGTATCTTGTTGTCTATTGTACTCTAAAAAAGCATGCATTAGTCAACTGCACTAAAATAAAACACTGCAGTGGCATCAAGCTGATCCACTTGATCCGACCAAGACAAACAATGTTTTTCTAATTTAAGGAATCTGTCAAATCCAACCCTGTGCTTCACAGCCTGCAGAACTGAACTCTAATGAGCCTCTCTGGGCAATTCTGGAGACCAGATTTAACTATAGACTTTCATCCCCAACTTCCCTAAAGGAATTAAAGGCAGAAATTCTTCAGCCTCAGCTTCTTATCTCTCCAAAGCAATTTAAACACCTTGCAGATGTGCAGCCTCATTGCATTAGTGCTGTCCTAGCGTCCTACAGTATAAAACACCTCAGAATTTTAAGAAAAGTGTTTCCAATTTTGCGATGATCATGTACTGCTTGTCAGCAAATAATGACAATGTTACAAAAAGAAAAGATGCATTAACGAGCCTTTTCTACATAAAAATAAATGCCCTCAAACAGAGCCGAACTTTCCGGTTTTCCCAAAACAACAGTCTTGTACCCAAGATTTGACTATCAGAATTCTGTGTGAGCATCTGTATTCGCCCTTGCACAGTGCACAATGATATCTTTTATGGCATTCTGTGCTATTTTGAATGTCAAACATTGCATTTAATGTCAGAGGGAAAGCACGAGTCTAGAGTACTTTAACTGAGGGAGAATGCTTTGATAATTGTGATGCAACATGCAATGGCTCAGGGGGATAAAAATAATAACAAGAATAATAACAAAGTGGATGGCATGAAATGGGAAAATGTTTTCCCTGCAGTTTTTGGAAACCTGCCACGTACTGAAAGTTTACTAAATCTCTCCCATGATGGAGATCCCTGGGTGCTTCGTGAAGGGAATAAAGAAAAAAAATGGAATGCGGGGATTTTCATTGGAGATGACATCCTCTTGAGTTATTTATTTCAGTTCAATTTTATTTCCCCATTTCACCCATAAAAAAATCACAAACTAACTGCATCAGCATTTATCTGCTGCGGAGGGCATTGTGTCTCAATAGTGTGCCATTTTGGCAGGTCACAGGTCACTTCCAGCAGCATGTGCTTATAGATCCTCTGCAGAACACCTTGACTTTGCCTGACCCCGAGCACAAGTGTTTTTCATGTGCGGCAATGATAAACTGTTCGCATGGCAAGCTGGTCAAATCACAATGCAAACCAGGTCTACTGAATATCGGTTCTGTAAGATAAAAACTATATTGGAAAAAAAATCTTAAAAATGACCATTCCATTTACATAAAGATAAAAGCAAAATGATTCTACTGTAAGCCCTGAGCCATTTCAATTCTTTTGTTTCCTTTAATTTTAATAATTTATACATGTAAGTTTATCAAAGAATGCACAATATTGAATTGACCATAATTACAGTATACAGTATGACAGAATGTAAGCAGTGGATAGTAAGACTATCTAGAAAACTGAAAGCCAGAATGGCTGTTGAAGGTTCTAGTTCTGTCAGTCTTAAAACACTCCTCTTCCCTCTTAAGACTAAGGAAGGCTGTATTATGGTCAAACATTACTCCTCGAGAGATGAAGATGATGCATTTATAAACGTATAATGCAGATATTGTAGCATGAGTTAAGTGAAAATTCTCAACAACATGCTTTAAGCACAATCAGGCCTTTACCTTAACGACTGTATGCACTGTACATGGGGATCTAGGCACTATTCTAAAGCCTTAATGTCTGGTTCACTGCAAACCGAATGGGACGCCAGTTTGTCACAAGGGCAACAACACATGCAAGAGCAGTGAGACAACTGGCACCAATTAGCTTAGCCAGGACACTGCTGGAAAGTGAAAGGAAACCAGAGCACCTGGAGAAAACACTTCAGAGCAGGGGAACAAACCCCATGCTGATGGCACACCAGACTGGAACTGAAAACAGGGCACCTAATGTGAGGCAGCAACTCTGAACAACAGAGTGCTGTGCTACCCATTTCATTAATTGTTCAGCTAAATAAGGAGAGTGATTGCACAATCACTGGCACTGATGCATGTGTTGTATATACAATAGACATGCTTCTAATGAACGGATCAAATTCTCAAATTTCCGTTCCAGTAAGAAATGGAGTAAATCATGTTCCTACTTTGTATTTGTACATTAAAATTTAGAAACTGATTTTAAAATAAAAAAAACAGCTCACTGAAAGGACTATCTTTTTTTCTCCTTTCTAGATGAGATTTTATAACCCCAAACTAATAATTATAGCTAAGGATGTAATGTCCATATCCAGAACAAAGATCAATATTTTACTTCAACCTTTAATGAGAAAATTACATATACTGCTGGAAACATATCCTGGCAGCCAAATAGAAATGTAGTTCCAGGTGTTCTCCACTGTAATAGAGATGACCTTTGAGATGTAACTCATGGCGTTGTGAAACAGCAATTATTAATTTTTCATCTACAATGTTGACAGCTGTTTATTTGCTTGTGGAACATATGCTGTTAGAAAAGTCATTTTTATTTTTCAGTTCTGCTCCTGTTGTGCTAATACTTTATATATATACTGTATTTGAAATGGTTAAAACAACACTTAAAGCCCCATTTGTGTCCTGGGTGATTTGAACAGAGGGTAGCACAATTTGTCATCTTCTCTCTACCTTGTCTTCTTTCTCATTTGTAGGTGTACCTGCAGTGGATGTCATGATCTGTTGTAAAAAACACTTTTCTGGATCGATTTTGGACCGAAATTCCATCCCTTTCCAAAAAGAAGGATACATGGAAAGGTGTTACTTCCAATAACACCCACTGAAACAAATAATTAAGTTTTTTTTTCCATTCCTGAAAGGCACTGCTATTATAGTCTTCCTATTGAATCTGTGTGGCAAGAAATCATTTCTCGTGACGATAAGAAAAAGAAAGAAAATGACAGTTTCAACACAGAGCCGAATAGTCTCTGTTTATTCAGTTCAGGAGTAGTGGAGCCAATATTGTCATTACCTTGATTAATATTTAATCAAGGAGGGGCGGAGGAGGGAGCTATAGATAGCCGTCAGATTGGAGAAAAACTTTTCAAGTTTTTTCATTGGAGAAATTTTTCAAGAGGGGAAAACTGTTAACTTTACTGGATGCTTATTGATTTACCACTAGGTGTTCCACAATGGGTAAAAGAATCAATACTAATGCAGGTGACAATCATAATACTGTATACAGATGTATAAACTTTCAACATTATATTCTCATAAAAAACATTAGATATGAAAAACAAACCGTTCAACCATTGAAGAATAATGAATGAATTTTAGGCATTGCTCAAATCTTTAAAAAAAGTATAAATGTACAGTAGAATTAAGGACCAAGTTAAACAGTAAATAGTTGTTGTCCTATCATCCCAGTTATTATGATTTTATACAGTATGAGTTTTACACAGTATGGCAATCTATTATAAATTAATTCAAAGCGAGTATTACTTCAACACCATTTGTTTTTCTATGCTATGTGCAATTCCATAGCTCCTATTTCTGCACTTCAACATAAAACATAGAGCATTGGGGAAGATTTACACATAGGTCATATACAGTATGGTGAATTTCTATTTCTTTAAAACAAGCTGAGATTTATTTATGTTTGGCTAATCCTAACCTATATAATATTTCATTTATTCTTTCTAAACCCTCCCTTTTTGTAGATCCAGTTAT
Organism: Lepisosteus platostomus; assembly: GCF_059453375.1. Lineage (NCBI taxonomy): Eukaryota > Metazoa > Chordata > Actinopteri > Semionotiformes > Lepisosteidae > Lepisosteus > Lepisosteus platostomus. Next base: position 36,101,154 of record NC_142624.1, read on the forward strand.
TATTAATACCACAATGCAAGAGTTGCCATCATCTACAGATGAGGAAGAAAAGCATGCCAAAATACTTTTCATGGAGAGATGCCATTGGGAGACTTTCCATTTATTGGTTAATTTCACTTTTTCAGTCTGCAGTTGTGTTTTACCCTGCTCCTTCTCTGTAGGTGTATTTGTTCCAAGCACATCCTGCATCTGAATCTGTCAGACCTTCCTTGCAGATGTGCATGCGCATCACCAACTCACTTGAACATATTCACAGGTGAAAATGCTGCCACTGCAGTATGGAGTGATATGGCAGAAGACGCAGTCAAGGTGAAAAAAATCGATAACTCTAGGGATGCGTTTTTTTAACAATACTGAATAAAATGTCTGTTCCGTATATGACTGAAGTAGTGTCAAGCATCACTGTAAGTCTTCAAGTCTTCAGAAACCTATACAAGTGACCTGATGCAAGATTGGACTTTTTGATTTAGGCTGAAAGAGACAGTTATAATAACACACATACAGTAATTACTCAAATAACACATTAGGTAGGTTCGTTTTTCTTTAACATTTGAATGATCTTGCTCAAGGCAATAAAAGGGTAAATGAATCCTGTTCAGTTAGAAGAACACATACTTTTAATAATATATTGCTGACACATTCACAGCAATATGATTAAAGTCCTACAGATGTAACTGAGCAAAATGTTCATTAACAATATTGATCTGAGTGTATATATTTGTAATGCAATTTGCATTCACAGCCTGAAAAGCAAAGCATGCTCATTGTTACACCATCAGAGTCATATTAGGAAACAAACTTTCATGTGAAGAAACATAAACCACATGAACGCTGCTATCTCATCAATCTGTCTCTGACCGCCACTTGGAAACCTTTCAAAATTAAAGCATTTTAATTTCTCTGGAGTAAAGGTGCCAATAAAACTGGAATTTTAGCCATTTACTCTGGACAGGAAATCAAGTTCACAGCCCCAATTTTCTTGAAATAATTGTCAGAAAAAAATGCAAACGGCATAAAAAACCGTATGCTAACTAACACAGACATAAATCTACTCTTGCAATGTGCTTTTAGAATGAAAGAGAGAAGGTTGAAATTAATTCTATTTTTGGGGGGTATGAAGATGAAAGGTTAAATTTCGAAACAGCTCAAATTTTGGGATGACTGATGGTTATTGCTGGCGTCACAGTAGTATGGTAGTTTTTACTGCTGCCTTAGAGCTCATGTGGCCCCTTCTGTGTGTAACTGACGTGTTCTCCCCTTGTCCACATTGGTTTTCAGGTTAAGATATAGTAATTGGTGTCTTTAAATTACCTCCTTGAGCTTGTGTGAGTGTGGCTGCCCACGATGGAGTGGTGTCAATGTTGCAATCCGCAGTGGGAATGAATGGCTCTCTGAAAATGGCTGCTTGATACGGATCCCGGATGTAGTTATTCACATCTAATGGTTGATCGACACATACTGTATAATACATCTTTGCATTTGTGTAGTGCTCTAAATCTTGAAAGATTCCAGTGAGCATTTATAATTAAAGAGTGGGGACTTCTTTCGGAACTGAAGTACATCACTCACCTGGGTGACACACAGCAGCCACACTACACAGCAGATCAGGTGGAAAAGCAAGAAATTATATCACCAACTGATTAAGGGGGAAATTTGGGTTTTTAGAGAAATTATTGAGCAAGCCCAGAGTGAAATTAATCTAGCACAACAAGGCTAACATCCTTATTCTCATGAGCAGTGATATCTTTAATGACCAAATTCTAGTTTACAGAGAAGGACACTGCCTGCTGGTCTACCATCACCACTCATTCCCAGCACTATGGGAGTGGGAGGGACTATCTCCCCTATGATTTAGAATAGGATTACACAGTGGCTAAAAAGTGAGCAATGTCAAATGGTCATGGCAATTTCCATAAAACATTAAGTACAGTGGTTACAAACCATAGTTTTGGTGCACCTCTACAGCATGAAATTTTCTTGAATTTCAGTTATGTGTCTTATAGACATTAACATGTATCTTACTGCATTTTGTATAGAACATCTAATCCTGATACAATAACTGCTCCTCTGATCTTCGTGGTTTGTGGTTGCTGTTTTTTGTGTTTTTAGATGCAGCTCCAGCTTACTGATACAACAGTAGTTTACTCCTGCCTTTTCATCTGTCATGGCTGCAGTTTCCAGAACCTCTGATCGCACCACTGAGTTTTTCTCTTTTTTTTTTCCCCTTTGTCATTCATTTCCTGCACATCTGTATCTCACTTCAAATTACTCTCTGAAGAGATACCCTGGATTGCTAAAGTGGTGTTTTATTCATACAGCAGCATCTTGCATAGTATATTCTAAGCAGGAGGGGAATAAATAGGCAGAAATGCAGCCAAGCATCACAAAGTGCTGCCTTTAGAGAATAGGGCATGGAATTTTAAACAGAACCATTGCCTGCAGAATACTTTGATAAGAGACTCCACCAAAAACACCACTGTGATAAAAAGAAGAAACAAAGAAAAAGATCTTTGAATGCATTGCTAAAAATGACCAAAAATCAAAAACAAGAAGATATCGTCTTACTGTGATGTTTCTCAAGAAATACCAGCTCTTAACATAAACTGTTTTATAGGCTACATTTCGTGTGTATATATCTTTTAATTAGAATTGGGTATTTTCGGTGGTTTGAAACTGTTCATTTATTCTACAGCATCACAGAGTCAGTTGTGCCTCCAAAGATAGAAATGCAATCTCTAATTATTAAACAACCATTATATTACAAATTTAGTTTCCATGCCATTATTAAAAAATGTAGAAAAGATAAATGCAAATACTTTATGTGATTAGTGGTATTGATCGTACAGATAAGATGTTTATACATTCAGAATTGTTAAGTATTTTTTGCTATGCCCAGCCATTCTGGAATCACCATTTGTTTGTTTTTCATGTCTTGATTCTCAGATATGAACTATGTGACCACACATGGGGGAGAATGAGGAAGTAAAGGCAAAATCCTCTAACCCGCCTGCCAATGAGTTAATCATCTCTTAGTAGGTCACAGGAAGTTCCGCCCCATGCAGGATGCCCAATGTAATTAGAGGAGAATGTCCTTCACCTTCATAGGGAGTCACCATTGTAGAGGGCCAAAAATAACCTTCTGCTACTCTCTGAGATGCTGTCTCTTGGGGAATTCCAGTCACAGTCAATTGTTATCATAAGCCCACCTATGTTCCAAAAAAATGGAACATAAAAACTACAGCTTGACCCAAAAGTAGCCCAGCACAGAATCAAACACTGGATCCAAAAAGTGTGAGCCCGCAGTGCCAGGTGTCCTGCCATTTTCCTGCCCAAGTTGTTTTTCTTATAAGTAGCCAGGAGCTATATCACCCTGCAACTCACAACTGGCAACCCACTGAAGCTAAGGTGGTTCGAGCCAAGTCAGTAACTGGATAAGAGACCTCTGGGGAAAACTACGGTTGCTGCTGGAAGAGGCGATTGTGGGCCCAGTAGGGGGTGCTCACCCTGCAAACTGTGTGGGTCCTAATGCCCCAGTATAGTGACGGGGACACTATACTGTAAAAAGGCGCCGTCCTTCGGATGAGATGTTAAACTGAGGTCCTAACTCTCTGTGGTCATTCAACATCCCAAGGCGTTTCTTGAAAAGAGTAGGGGTGTAACCCTGGCGTCCTGGCCAAATTTCCCATTGGCCTTTCCCAATCATGGTCTCCTAATAATCACCATCTATGAACTGGCTTCATCACTCTGTTCTCCTCCCCACTGATATCTGGTGTGTGGTGAGTGTACTGGTGCACTATGGCTGCCATCGCATCATCTACAGTAGGTGGGGCTGCACATTTGTGGTGGTGAAGGGGAGTCCCTATTACCTGTAAAGCGCTTTGAGTGGAGTGTCCAGAAAAGTGGTATACACTGTAAGTGTAAGAAGTTATTATTATTATAAGTAGACATAAGTCTTTTCTCTAAAACAAAAACAAAAGAAAAGAGTGACTTTCTGATACTGCGTGTGTTATATTGAACATCCAGCTTTCAAATTTAACACCTACAGTACATGCTGAAAAATGATGTATAATCACAAGTTGCATCAGGAACCTAAAAGTGTGATTTCTAGTCATGCTTTCCCAGATGAAGACATGCTGTCTCATATCTTTTAACCCTTAATCTCTCTGATAAACCATATTAAGCAAGAACCTGAAGACTTGCTTTCTACTGGTAATTCTCAATTCAGTAGTTCAATAGTGTTGAACTGACTATAAGAAGGAAAGAAGTAAAGACATTTGAGAATCCCTTTCCTGGACAATTTATGACAATATGTAATTTATGTATAAGGATAGAGTTTTTTAACAGCTCACCTATTGCATTGACCACCATGCATCTCCTAGCAGAAACTAAAATAAATTATGTACTGATGCAGAAGGTGACTATTTTTACTAAAACCTCTATTTAATCTTTAAAACCACTATTAGCCACGTAAGAAAACAGAATATACAGTAAATATTTTTTTTTCATGTAATGCAGTACATACAGTATGTAATGCCTGCACTATGAATTGCACTTTTTAATCCTGGGTTCAGAATCTTAATACTGTATACAGTATGTACTAATTTGCTGATTTACAGTATGTGTATGCCTCTGATGTGTAATACTTTGGTCTTGCGAAGAACTGATTTGTCATGTGGTTCACTTTTTAAGCTTTACAATCACAACATACCGAATTAAAATTAGAACGGAAAAGCTATACAATCCCTTTTGAGAAAAGATAGCATTCACACACAAGTGCTAGACACATCCTTGGAGTGAAAAACTCAGGAGATCTCATTAGAACATTAAGATTCAGTCTCAGCTGTACTGTAGGTTAAAAGAACTGAATCAATTGAATGTTAATTGCAATTATATATTAAATACTAAAACCTAATGGGATGGAAAATGTGGAATTTGTGTCCTCAAAAGAAAAAGCAATACAGTATAACACTTTTTTGTAGGTATTTTAGAAATTTTCTGGTTGGACAAAATACTGCATAAAACGTTAATTAAAGAGCAAGAATCAGCAAAGACCATAAACCAGGCGATTTCATAGGATGTTTTTGAAGGGGATTTATGAAGCTGGAAAAGTTTGATTATGTCACTGTGGGTCCCAATTTTGTAAGAGAGAGAAAAATGATTAATCCATACAGACAGAACATTCTACATATTTTCTGTGGTTTGTAGCTTCCTAAGGTTTATAGAGTCCACAGAAAAAGTCTAATTTTGGTAAAGGTAAAACCTTACGTAAGGACACAAAGAAAAAAAGAACGATTAGTACCACCTTGCTACAGTAACTACAATTTTGTAGTTACTTTTAAACCTCTCAATAACAGCATGTTGTAGTGATTAATTTTAGAATCCTGGGTATCTGCTTCAGAGCACAAGCAAACAGCAGAGATACCAGAACAAAATGTTATATTTACAGTAGAACAACTCCAACAATCATTTGGTGTTCAGAAAAGCAGAAATAAATCCATACTGTACCTAATATTTTTAAACTATACAGTATGTATGATATTCTCAACATACTGTACAGAAAAACATTGATTTAATCAGATTAAGGATTTATATTTTAATACATTTTTTATAAACTCAGTGCTGGATGTTGTGTCCTGAGTGATATTTCAATGCTATCCTCAACTTTTTTTCAGGAGACTTCTGGCCGCCTGCTCATTTTAATACCGTGATAAGAGAATTTTCTACCTGAAAGAAAGTTTGTCTAACAAAGATAGATTACTGAAGAAGATTCGTTTAAAATAACTTTTTTCAAAGCTTTTGATTGCCTTGGACTTATATTTTTTAGTATGAGGAACATTATCAAACCTGATGACTGGTGGGCCTCAGAAACAGATTTCAGAACTGCTCAGTTGAGACCCCAGCTAGGGTTAGAGTTGGCATTCACACACTACTTAGAAACTTTTCATGTTAAGTGCTGGATTTTGTAGCCTGAGTGAACTTTAGGACAAGTGATATTTTAATCCTATCTTCAACTTTTTTTTCGGAGTCTTCTGTCCCCCTGCTTTGTATGTTGTACTGTTCAGTAATGGTATCCCAAAACTGCGTCAGATCAAAAGATGCAAGAAAACCCTTTCCATTGGGTGAACTCTCTTAATATTATCATTTAAAGAGCAACTAGAAGCATAACTGCAGGAAACATGTAATGTTTCTTAGAACCCTAACCCTACTAGGGCATAAAATGTATGCTCATGTCAAAACCATTTTCACAGCATTTTTCATCTGAGTGAAAATTTGTCTAAGGAAGATAGATTGCTGAAGAAGCTTAATTTCCAGCAGCTTTTAACAATGGTTTTGATTGTTTTAGTCTCATATATTTTTTGTTTTTAAAAATATTTTCCAATATGATGATTGAAGGGCCTTAGCAACTGTGTTGAATCCACATCTAGGGTTAGGGTTAGCATTCTCACACTACGTAGAAACGTTTCAGGATCAGTGCTGGATTTTAGTGAACTTTTAGTACAAGCAATATCCTACTGTACTTAATGCTATGGGTTCAATATTGATGACTTTGCAATCAATGAGCAGAAAATAACCTCAATAAAATCCTGAGAGATTATAAGTATTTAAATAAGATCAAATGTCTTCATCTGGATGCTGAGTTTTTAAATTGTTACTGCTGTGGAGGATATGAAGATTTACAGCACATTAAGAGAATCTAAAGTTGCAGTGAAAAAAAGGAGTGAACTTCTTAACAGCATTTTGAGTTAAAGAAAGTCTAATGTACAGAAGCTACAGTAACAACGTTATTAAATACTGAAAGTGAAGGATTAAATATCTGTACACTCATCTTTGTCTCATTGTTTTATGGTTATTTTTTGTATACTTACTAACAAGTCATTATTTATTTAAAATAAATATTTAATTAAAATACTATTACTAGTAGTAATTTTGGGGATTCTACAAAACATTGGTTAGAAATCATCTTCGAGTCTACAATATCATATATATATATACACCAAGTTATTTCTTTCAGACTGCTTTTTCACTTTAATTCTGTGTGGAATGGTCTGTAGCAGTTTGTTGTTGCATAAATAAGCCTTCCTGTTTTATTATTACTTTTCATTCAGGAATCTGATCGGACAGTACAGTATACAGTATGTGTATAAGATACTGCCCAGTTTTGAATGACCGAATCAACCAAATCATTATTTTTCCCCATTGTATGCATCTCCTATTTATTTTGGCCCTGATAAACAACAACACAAAAGACTGCACATGAAAGACTTCCAGAACAAGAACTGACGTATAATATAGGAATCTGGAATATTAAAATGTGAGTTATTCAAAATCTGAATGCTTAAATGTATACATTTCTAATGTATCTATACCGGATAACAGATCAGTGCCTTTTAACAGGTGCAGCACAAACAAAGTTAAAAAACAGCACAGTGATATACTTCACTACCTTTTGTGCCTTACTGTATGTGAGCCACATAAATAATAAAAAATCTGTAGGACCACTGATAAAAATCAAGAATATCAATGGCTAATTTATCAGCAGTCAGGAATGAATTGCTGTAAATTACAGTGCATGAAACCAGGTTTTTTTCAAATAATTCCTTTTCTGTCTGATTGATTTCGATTTAGTTATGCACAAATTAGGTATGCAGAAAAACGTCAGCATCTGAATCAAATTTGTTTTTGGCTTGAGTCCTTTGCTAAATGGGTCCATTAATCCAACTTTCATTGAGTTCAGCAAAAAAAAAAAAAAAAAAAAAAGGATCCTGATCAGATTTGCTAATGCCACTACAAAAACAAGTGATGCCAGTTTACACAAACCATAAAGTCATATTAGAGGTTAGCAGTCCTTGTTTTGTCAAAGAATGCTTCTGGTAGATATCGATCACTTTTGAAGCACTTAATGTAGTATTGATGAGCTGCTACACCAAAAGAAAAAAGGGCAACATTATGTAGTTGATACCAGATTGCAATGCAAATCCTTGCTGAAGTGTCATTGAGATGTGTGGTCAACCACAATTTGTACACTAAAGTGCTCTGCTGCTTTAGGTTGTGTAGAATGTGTTTTAAAAATAATGTCCTTGACTAACTTCTACTATGAATCAAAAGAAGACATGCAAATGTGTATGATTTGAAAATCGAGAACTCACGGTGACAGCAATTTGAAAAGTTTAAGTACTGTAATTACAGTCCCACCTGGATGATGCGACGGCAGCCATAGTGCGCCAGAATGCTCACCACACATCAGCTCTCAGTGGGGAGGACAGCAGAGTAATGAAGCCAATTCATAGATGGGGATTATTAGGAGGCCATGATTGGTAAGAGCCAATGGGAAATTTGGCCAGGACGCCAGGGTTACACCCCTACTCTTTTCGAGAAACGCCCTGGGATTTTTAATGACCACAGAGAGTCAGGACCTCGGTTTTATCTCTCATCCGAAAGACAGCGCCTTTTTACAGTATAGTGTCCCCGTCACTATACCGGGGCATTAGGACCCACATGGACCGCAGGGTGAGCGCCCCCTGCTGACCCCACTAACACCTCTTCCAGCAGCAACCTTAGTTTTTCCCAGGAGGTCTCCCATCCAGGTACTGACCAGGCTCACACCTGCTGAGCTTCAGTGGGGCTGCCAGTTGTGAGTTTCAGGGTGATATGGCTGCTGGCGTCTAGTGCTCTCATATTGAATATGGTTTAACTAAGGCTAAAAGAGATCCAGCACTTTATACAGGGAAAATACAGGTCTATTATGAGCAACATGAACCAAACATTCTGTTCATATGTCTGAGGAGTGATTTATTGCAAAAAGCCAGTTAAACCAATGGTTGATGCAGAATCTTTCTTTACATTGTTTGTGATACCAGACATGATCTTGTAAGTTTGCAAAAGAGAACAGATTTCATTCATGTTTAATTTATGAGAAGGAAAATGTTAATACATCATCTGATTGAGATGTCTTTTACTGAAGTCCTACAGTAACATTTCTCAAGTGATGTATACTTATAGCAGTTTATCACTCAAGTGAATTATATAGAAGAGAAAGCATCAATTTCTGTTTAAGTGCTGTAGCAAAGAATAAATGTCCCCAATATAACTGATTAGAGGTTCCTGTCTGACACCTGCACCTGCAATTTTGTATGACATGAGGACAGTTCCCAGGATTGTTCCTCACAGCAAATTGCAGAGTGGCGACACTTTGATAAATAAGGCCCTGACCAAGCAGAGGTCTTGGTTCCTGCAAGTATTATTGGCAAGAACAGTCTTCCCCCTGAGTTTGCCCCCCTGCTGACAGCAGCATTGCCACCTTGCATCCTGATCTCCCCAGAACTCAGCAGCAGAGCAAGGCTGAGCTTGGAGAGCACAAGCATGGGCTCTTCTCTCTGGGTAAGAGGTTTTGAACTGATGCACCAGTGTGTTTTAAATCGGGATCCTGACTGCTTTGCCTTATTCATGGAGTAGGCGTGTTAACACCACAGGCCCAGGCTAAATTCCACACGGAAGTAATTTCTCACTTCTCCACCTGCTCTGCTGTACAGAATATTGCCAATGTATTCTTATTATTATTATAATTATTATTATTATTGGGTAACTATCAACCGTGATGGTGGTTGCTTAATATAGGCCCCAGCAAAGATCTGCCATGTCAGTGATCGATGAAAAGGGCACATTCACTGACAGTGCCAGTGCCCTGCACAGGAGGAAGACTGTGATCAAGAGAAGCAGGAGAGTGACATGTGTCCATTCATGCTGACATTTTAGAGTTTTTAGCACGGATCCCTCATATCCTATAGACACGGAGTAAACTCATTTATTTTGGATCCATAAGCAGAAGGAAGGAGGAAGATTAAAGGGCCCAGGATCTGCAGGTAGAGCCTAAAGCACTGAAACGGGATCTAGGCATTGGGTCACTCAATCTGTCCCAATAAAAAAATCCTGATGGATTTACACAGTAATGGATAATATTTCTAAAACAAAGTAGAGGATACATTTTTCAGAAGGTATGTAACTCTGTAAAATATGAAGAAATGTGTAGAATCCTTCATCAGACGGGGCACAATAAGGTAATACTTGGCCACTTGACCCCTCAGGGCTTCAGACTTGAGACAGTGCAGAACCAATTTCATATAGTCATTGTTACAGAAATTGAAATCTACCAGAAATGGCCCCAGAATAATTGTATTCATAGAGATATTTACTTTTGTATTACTAAAGGTCAGTGGTGGGTGCTTGGGTGTACAGTATATAGAACTATACAGTTTGAGACTTTGGTGAAGTTGTAACTACTGTACTTATGTCTTGCTTATGTCTCACCTGTGAAAAAAAGCAATGTAATGTCTTTTTGCGGAGAGGGGGAGCCATTTGGTTGAAATACATGTAAATTCAGTCTTGACTTCAATACAACAAATGATGGGCAGACTATTCATGTACTGATCTAATACAGTTTATCAGGTTAAGCAAGTGCCACACTGTTTATGCTTCGGCTGTAATGTTTTAACAAGAGAGGCAGCAATAACTTTAGAACAGTTTCAATTTCCAAAAATTAAATATCTCTCAAGCTTTCTTACCTTCTTATTTCTGAATGGTACAAAATGATCAGTCTGATAATTACCGATATTGTGTTACCGATATACAGCGATTCTGGCGTTACCTCTAAACTGTTCTATAAAAGAGGTTGCACTCATTTGCCTTGGTAGTATAGACACAAAGTGTATGTTACCAGCTCATCTCCCCAGCAAAAAGGCAGCAGTATCACTGAGAAACACATGACCTGGCATGACCTGATAGAGGAGTTTGCCAGTGTAATCTACTGACTTGGTATTGTTTTCGACAGGATTTTTATGACCATTCTAAAATCAGCGGTGACGACTTTAGATCAAGAAAAGTAATTTCTTCCATATTTAAATTATTTAGGTAATTATAATGAGCTCAGAATCTGCTTTGGCTTTCCACTGAACTCAATCTCTCTAATTAATCTAATGACTCTAGGGTGATGCTGGAACTGGAGGGACTCCTCATTAACTGGTAATAGTAGTAAATGCAGAGAACCTAGCTCATGATTGACAGTTTTGGCGAGGGACTCCGTATCTCCCAGAGTTCTCTCGTGTCATTCTGCCCTGTTTATCAAGCTGTCGAATCAGCCCCTCAAAAGGTGAAGTCCTTGACACTAAAACTGCATTTTCACATTCTATGATAATTGTTACATTTTACTTCTTCAATGGCAAAACTCTTTGACCTTTAAAAGCCTTACAAAAGGATATGTTTTCTTCCTGCCTTGTTAAACACCTTGTTAAGCACTGACTCTAACAAAGTTTATTCAAATCAGCTCGTGCAGAATTTTTTCTCCGAAACACGTTCTGTAATTAAAAACATAGAGCCAGCCCTCTTTTTGCAAAACGTGTTTGGAAGTGATTATTTCTATGACTGTCAGTATTAATAATAATTACATTTGGAAGAGATTATTGCTATGACTGTCATTATTAATAATAACACAGACAAATACAAAATATAACCAGCTGCTGTAACTAATTTAAGTTATTAATGTGAAAATGGTCGCTGTTATCTGATACATCCAATTAATGCAGAAAATCTGATGATAAAATAAGAACCAAACACAATGACATTCATGGGATGTGTAGATTTTGTGTAGACAATTATATGTAGTGGCAAAAAGAATAAATCTCTGCTACAGTAATTGTGTAGGCATGCAAGGCTGTTTCAGACAAGCCTTTAAGCTATGGTGCTGGAACAAAAAGTCTTTAAACAGGTCAATAATAAATATTATGACTGGTGAGAATTTCAGCTATTTTATTTTCGGTAGATACAATGATTAGATAATAGTACAAACAGATTGGGAACAAATCTTTATGTGCCTCAGCACCTGCCTCTCTCTACTTTCATGGATTACATTAATATTACATGTTTTTATATCAAATAATTATTTATTCAAAATACACATATTGTTAGGGTTCAATTTTAAGTTACTATCACTCTCCAAAGAGAGACCATACACACAGTTTTGCAAAAACAAACCAAAAACAATGTTCATACTGTAGGAAGAAAACTAAATATGTACTGTATGTTTACAGTACAGTTAAACAAAAGTTAGTCTTTAAGGGTAAATCTAAAGAATCAGTAATGCTATCCACACATTGTAGAAAGACAGGCATGGAGATTTTAGAACAGAAAACAGTAATGGGATTTCGCAAAGTCCTCCTCTGGGAGGTATATACTGTATACGTATATAAATGCGTTCAATATGAATGAAGATTGATTTCCTGAAAGCTGTACTCTTATCTGTCTTTTAAAAAAAGAAAAATATTTTGCAAACAAAAGTAGGTATTAAGGTATTAAGCAGTTACTAATGAGTAGTTATTAGTGAGTATCTAATTGCTGCTATTCTAATTTAAGTAGAACAGGGGCAGTTAGATCTGAAGGTATGATATAAACCCACATCTGCTACTGAACTTCCCAATTGCAGGTTACAGTATATAGGGTATACTGTATGGCATTGGACTGTAGCACTTTCTGACTGGGACACATCACTCACCCTCGTCAGCTGGTCGACATTTACTTTCTTTATGTCCCTACTCATCCGAGCAGGGTTTCTGAGAACTGTGTCTCCTACAGTTCTCCTTGAACTCCTATAAATAAACCAAACACCTAAGAGGGTAATCAATTCTCTTTTCTGTCATCCTATCAATTATAGAGAACAGATGGTATTTCAAGCAGAGAATCTATGATATTTCAAAGTATCTTTTAGTCTGCGACCAAAGAAGCTGGACAGGCTGAACATGTCTCTCTTTCTGATGTTCTTTAACTTTCTTCACTGCCAAAAGGTCGGTAAAAGAGCTCTGAAATCTGAAACGACGTTAGATGAGACCTTTGGATTAATTTGACCCATCAACTGCAAAGACTTGGATCAACTACAAACGACCAAATATTTAAATGGGCTGAATAGCTTCCTCTTGTTTGTAATATCGTTTGTTATTCTAAGCACAGGAGAGGTAGAACCAGGATTAAAGAACAGATACTTTGCCAAAAAGAGGCAGCCTCCATTTTTTAAGAGCAATCATATACACTAGGTGCTGCCGTTCAGCTGAATTACACCCACGAGGCTACTTTACAAAACAATTATGGAACGTAATTTAACATGATGCACCAAGACCAATCCGTTTTCCATGGCCCAGAATGGCATTCACTTTCTGCAGACGATCCGAAATTAAAACTGTGAACAACATAGATTACGCTGATTTTATTTTTTTCTGCATGTTTTACAGCCTGTGTTACTGCAACACATTAATTTCAAAACCAGCAACCCAGACAGATGAAATAACCTGTTTTCTATTAAAGGTTTATGTAGCATTAGCTGGTTTGCTTCTGTTTGCTCTATGCTATAACCAGGGTAATGTCATGAAAGGGTGATAACAACTGGAAAAGATAAATGGCTTTTTCAAGAAAAAAAGTACCCTGATTATGTAACCAACCTCCCCCTCCATGAGGTATAAAAGATAGCTTTTGAAATACTGCTTAGATGCTTAAATTCAAACTGTCAGCTCCTGACACATTTAAACTTTGTTACTGTAATGCAAAGAAACAGCTTATATCATAAAACCTGTTAAAGCTATCAGTGTGTTATTCAAATCAAATACTTGTAAGTACTTCTCAGGGCAGTGAACTGACACTGTCATTTTGAATTACTTTCAGAAAGCTGAAAAAAAGGCTCTTTCATTAGTCACTGCATGAAAAAAATAAAATGGAACAAAATTTTAAAAAATACGCCAATCTAGAAGAGGATTCCTTTTTCAACAACTTAATATGTTGTTGTTTTTTCAATGGCATATTATAATTATTATTAAAAATGTTGAAGCAAATTTGTTGTAGCTAAAAACAGCTCTCTTTGTTAAATAATGAATGATAGCATGTTCCTAAAATTTGAATTGAACTGATGTTATTTAATAGGTATTCTGAATAATTTATTAGTTTCATTAAATGCTTCAGAGCAGCATAATATCTCCAAATGAGCCATTATTTTCTGTGGCAGTATCATGACAGAACTGCAGTACAAACATAAATACGTTTCATACAGAATCACAATCATGTTGAGGTTCTTGATTATAGTACAGAATTGTTGAAAAATAAAGGCGGGGGGCAATTTAAAGTTGCCAGTGATCTTGGGCAAAATGTCTATTGCCCATGGGAGGAAACTGGAGGAACAACAAGCATATAATGTACAGTGCCACTCCGAATTGAGCACTGGGCCCAAGAGGTGTGATTCTGCAATGCTGACCATCCCTCTGCTGTGTTGCCCAGCTTCAAATGCCTGATGTTTATTCTCTGAATATTCTCCACTGCAACACATAGCATCTAAACTATTTTGTGGAGGTACAGCCAGAGCCATACCTGGAGTAAATATCTGATGCTGAAAGGAAAGGGTCCTCCAGCATGCCTGAAGAAGACGAAACCAACTAGAATGATTTTGGAAGAATCAGTCAACACATGTGACCTGTATCTCAGTACAAGAGCAAAACCAGAGTGATAACAGAATTGTTTTCTCAATTGATTTAACATGTATCAACACCATTTTCTGAGTTGCAAAAAAAAGGCGCAGAACTACACAAAAAAACCATATATGCCTGATAATCCTGAAACAATTCACACTACCAAGTATTTGCCTTAAAAAATCAAATAAAAACAAAGTGTCATGCTTCCATGTTAAAGAGAGGAAGTGCTTCATCAATGGTCTGGAGAAGTGTCACCTTCTCATCAGGATACTGAATAGATCAGATACAGTTTATTGTCTATGAGCAACCTGAAGAAGAGCTTGTCAACTGTGATAAGAAAGGGGAAGGATCATACAGAAAGATGGACATGCATCACACCACCAAAAAAACAGCACAGCACAATGGAAACTCACATTTCCAAAAACGAGCAAAAACTGTTGGTCGTGTTCCTTCCAGAACTGTTCAAGGAGCTGATGATGATCGTGCAACATATCAAAAATACATGTTCTGTACTGTATGGGCTGAAAACAGGGGAAACAACTTTATGTAAAATGTCAGCACACATACTGTACTGACTTCCTTCACGGAACTAGGGACTTCCTCAGTAGCAACATTGTCTAATTATGTTTTGTCCATGTCTGCATCAGTAGATCGGTAAATTTAGGTAAATCAAAGCCTGGCTCATCGATTCACAGTTTGAAAAGCACCAGGCTATACATTTCTCTTAAATAAATACTGTAAGACAACATTCAGATTCACTTCTCCTAAAGGTAGCCCAAAACCACCTGAATACTGTTTATTCTTAAGAATCAAACTTTAGATGATGTTGTTTTGTATCATACTCTAGATTTTACACTAATAATTGCTTACACTGTTAGCTCTTCACCCTTTCATCATTTTGTCTTTATTTGTTTCATAGTGAACTCAGTAGATCGGATTCAAATACTTTGTGTTCTAGAACATAACCAATTGTGGATGAACAAAAACTTTTATTGTTAAATGTGCCATTGTCTTGAGGTTATTGAGAATGATCATATTAACAATTGCACTCTGGTAATCTGCATTGAAATGCCAACTATGGCAAACAGCAGGAGGTTTTCTTCTAATTATGAAAATTGATGGAATGTTGACACAAATTACAGAATGATAAAAATGAAACACATTCTATCTGCAATAATTAGTTACAAAACT
This sequence comes from Lepisosteus platostomus, assembly GCF_059453375.1. NCBI lineage: Eukaryota > Metazoa > Chordata > Actinopteri > Semionotiformes > Lepisosteidae > Lepisosteus > Lepisosteus platostomus. The sequence continues at coordinate 36,116,840 of NC_142624.1, forward strand.
GTAAGTTCTACAAAGTTCACAGACCTATCATCATATCTAAAGGTATGAATGATGGATGCAGCTGTTGATGGCTTCAGAATGGATTGCATCTAATGAAACGTATATACTGTAGATGTGCATATGAGAAGAGGGTTTCTGTTTTAGAGTCAAAAAATTGAAAAAAGTATCTGGATAAAGCTGACAGGGATTTCTGCATGTGTCATATTTAGTATCCTGTGCTTTTCTTCCACACATGTCTATATAGTATGAAAAATTCATACTGAAGATATAATGCAGAGCATTCTGTGATTAGGGTGAAGAAAAATGCAAACACTAAAGGGGTATTAAAATAGCACATGATTTATGCAAATTATCCACACAGTGTTTGCCGAGTTTTAGTAGCAAAGCCACTGTAACCCTTCTGTACTGCTCCAGCAGAACACATAACAGAGGTTCTTTCTAGAGAGCTGTCAGTGGAATTGAATAGATATCCCACAGAGCGCGTGCAGGTGGGCTGCCAGTTTTGGACTTGCTGGTGCATTAAGTCCTTCAGGAAATAACCACAAGTTTCTGTAATCACTAAACCATTTCTCACACAGTGACAAGAGCTGCACATTCCACCTCAGGTACTGATTTTTGTAGGTCACATTCTAATGTCAAATATAGTGCTTTGTGTCTGTCCTGTGACTGATGTTTGGGGTCTGGTCCTTCCATGTGCTCTGGGCTGCTGGGATATGCTCCAGGTTGCCATACTCTTTATCAGGAATAAGCAGCTTTCTGACAGTGGATGGATAAGAAGCACCACGGTTTCTGTACATGGTGCAGTTTAGGATTTGCAAGTTCTGAGGCAATTTGTAGCACTGAGCTGGTTAAGATTTTTATATTGTCTGCTGTCAAGGTACTAGATCTTACTACCGCCTGACTATAGATAAATGAACAAAATCAATAAATAAAAATGCACCAACTATGGTTGATTTTCAGAATCTGTGGGGATTTTCAAAGCTTAATATCCCACAGAACAAAGAGTCCATAGTAAATGGAAACATTAAATATGGCAGATCTAGCGAGGGTAGCATGGGTTTCAAAGCATGCATTAATTATCCCTAATACATTTTTTATAAAGGGTAGCATGACTTTATTTGTAGAAATAAAAAATGGGTCAAATTTTGCATGGGAGAAAAACTGGTGGAAGGAAGTTTTGTTTATACACCCACATTGATGCATAGGAGGTTCCCACCCAGAGCACATACTGTACATAACACCAAAATTATTTGTACAGTCACTATGCAATGCAATGCCCAAATGCATAGTTTTTGCATTGGTTAGCTATCTGACCAGCACCAAACATTCACAGTTCACATGATTTATTCATCGTGGTCTTAGAGCCAAGAGGTAATTACTGTAATCAAATTACCTGATGATGCATGCTTAAATATTAATCTGATTATAATAATCAGACCTTTATGCATTCAATTTGTCTAAAACCTACCTGAAGCTGTGTAATTTAAATCAAGATAGATTTTATTTAATCTCTTTAAGCACAGTCATTACTGAATGCTGTTGCGCATGTTTAATGTGCTACAGTAAAGTAAAAATCACAGTAATGCAAAAAGCTTTAGACTCTAATAAATGTCAATATGCACTCAAGGATCCTTAAAATAACCTTCACAATTCACTGGAGTGAAAAGGTTTGGTGATTTACCAATATTATGTCAACGAAACTCTCCAATGCAATTTCAGAGAACACCATCAATGAGCAATATTTGTCAAATAAATTAACTAATCATTAAATCTGCATAATTGTTATAAATGTTAATAATTTGATATGGGAGTAGCACTGTTTCATCATCATGCAGGCTGCCATTGGCCCAGATTCAAACACATTAACATACAGTACCTTTTTGCATGTGATGTTTTGATGTTTATGTACAGCATCTCAATATTTAAAGTGTTCTGTCAATCCTTCTTGTCTGAAACTAAATTATATGACCCCACATACTGATTTTTTTTTTTATTTGGTACACAAGGTTTATATGATTGACAAATTTCATTCATTTCAGGATGTTTAAAACAAAAGTCCTTCACATTGTAGTGATTAAACCGACCCAGGGACGCCAAATAATGTAGGGAAAACCGGTTCATAGCCGTTCAGGGACGCCAAATATGTAAGAAAACTGGCTCTCTGAAGGCACCAGTTCTGTAGGGTTTGGGCATTTACTGAGACAATTATTAATTGTAGCAGTAAATCACAAAGTTGATTCTTTTGATGGCTTTAGAATCCAACCATGCGACATAACTCAAACAACACGCACACACAGGTACTAATACACGAGGATACATTTATTAATACATAGAATATGCATTAAACCTAACAGATCTTATCGAGAGGGTTATCAGAATACAAAAGATATATATTCAATCAGTTACGAAGTGTTACATATATCAAGAGGACATACGTTCAGTATATCATTCATTAAGACCGTTTCATAAATGAACTTGGTTATAACTTCTACATTAGATACTCGAAACAAGTACATAACTCTTAGGAATTAAATTGATATCAACTGGTTGGGATAACAATTGAATTCTTGAGCTGTAATGCATTGAAGTTGAATACTCATCCAATCTTTGGGGATTCAGATCTCCTGCGGGCACAAAGAAACAGTTTCAGGCTGTTGCTGTCCAATCCGCGCTCTCTGGCTCGGTGCCAGGCTGTGCTGTGCGGCTTGCGACGGTGCGCTGCTGATGCTCACTGACCGGCTAGTTAGTGTTGGCTTTAACTAGCAAAGTTTGTGCACAGGAGAAAAGATGACTGTGGGTCCCAGCAAGTCAGGAAGAGGACCGGTTCGTTCCTAATGAAGAGCTAGTTCTGAATAGTGATTCAGCTGTCCACAGTTCCGACCTGTTCACGAGGCCTGCTGCTGGTTACTCTCTGGCAACCTCCACTCTAGACTCTTAGAACAAAGGAAAGTTCTGGCACTCGGACACACTGGCCGTTCCGTGGTTGTCCGGGCTGAGTCTCAGCATGGTCAGGAGGCGCGCTGCGAGAATGTCCTGCCCTTGGGAGCCTTCTGCTCCTGGGCCGTCCTGCCCTGGAATTCTCCTTTGAATTCCCTTTAGAACAGTCCACAGAATCCTCTCCAGAATCCCTTCTGAATCTTGTTGAATCTCTGTGTTGCCTGTTTTTACCTGGAGGAACTTCAGCTCATTGATTGGCTGAAAGTTCCATGGGCATCAGAGTCCCACGTGGGTTACTCGGCCCTACCAGTCCCTGATTGGTTGATCAAGGTGAGATATGAGTCACTTACTCCTGACCCTTAGGAATGCAATCCAGATGTCCAACTCGCACTCCCTAGACAGATAGGCGCCAATGGATGACCATTGATCATGATAGCCAGGCTTAGCTAAGTGCATCCCCCTTTGGGAGCTGGTTTCTTATCACAAGAAAACATCTTAAATCAGCTTGCATGAATTCTTTCTCTGTGGCTGCACCACAGAGATGAACAGAGAAATTAGGCCTAATTTGGGAAAGCTCAGAAACACTTAATTCTGCCTTATTAATAAGCCTCACCGCTACAACATGTTCAGAAAGGAATTCAGTCCTCATGGTTAGATCAAATTATTAATGGTTACATTCCTTTCTAACCATCTGAAGAACTTTTGCCTATAACATCTAGAAACTAACACTTTTTCATTCATATAAACTTTGTGCACAAATACTTTTTTTTTTATTTTACAGACACTGCAGGTCACCCTACTCTAAATACATACTGTATAATACAGTACATACCAATGTGATGTTTCTTTAATCTCAGGGTTTATTCTTGTTACATCAGCCAAGCGTGATCTCTCAGCCTCCCTGATGTATTTGTTCTATATGGTCTTCTTGTCTGCAAACATTTAGTCATTGTGGTAACTGAAGTCGCTGAAGCCTGATCACCAGATATAATTGTAACAGTGACATTTCCGCTGTCCTTCCCCAATCCTGATTACAGTTCTTTCTCCCTGTCATCCTGCTATATGTGACCTGGACCCTGAAAATGCTTCATTACACATCACAGCACCCGTCTGATGGCATTGCATCACTTTCCTACCTTCCTCTTGATCTAAGAGTGTGATCTTAGCTGTAATGACTCTTCTTCATCAATGTCTGAACACCTCGAGCTGTAGCCAAAGGCAGCCTTCTATGCCATTCAAGCAAAGCTGAATATGCTGACACCATACGACTTCAGGACAATGTCTGGAACACAAGTATCTGATTACTTGATCTCCTTTTAGTGTATCCTTTTACACATTTTGTAAATTCCATTCATCTACTATTTCACCATGTTTTAAACAAAGTCATTTTAACTCGGACTAATACTGATCATTCTACTAGCGAATCTTTCGAAGAGTATGAATAGGCCTGAATATGAATATAAGCAGTCATTTCGTCTTACAAAATGAGCCTGTCGGTGAAAATGAAAGGCATCACTTTCACAGAAAGCCGAATATTGGGCTCTTATAGACAACTGATAACAACAAAAAACGTCAAACCAAAATGTCAATAAAAGTCTTATACTGTACGTACAGATACTGTCTACAATCAAGGCCACAGTATTAGCCATCCTTTGCAGCAAATGAAAAAAGCGGTCTTTTCTGTTCTACTTAATACTGGCTCAATAGGAGGCACAAAGTCTGTGTGTATCAAAATACAACATCACAATATGTCCAAACTATAAACAGTAGTTTTTGTTACAACAAAAGTCAAAAGAGCACATTATACAGTATACTATGCCTTTGGAGACATGTTTTTCCATAAACCACCTCCTGTGATGATAGACTAGTTGGCACAATATCAGAATAAGTTCTTAGTATCAGTATTTGTCAGATTGTTTCCACAGTTGCCACTCAGAACACCTCATGGTCACTAAAGTGCATTTCCCCCTGAAAGGTTTCATTTAACTCTGTGAGCTAAATTTTTTAATTGTTCCTCCGGGAGATGTACTGTTCATGGAAAGTCGACAGGTGGTGATTACAAGCTCCACAGAACAGCGTTAATTGGGATCTTAAAGCTTTACAAATTGTACAATAAAGTGCTAAAAGATTTTATTAGCAACAAGATTTTTTTAGATAAATTAACATTCAAAATGTGCTTCTGGAACATTTTTCCTGAAATGCCTGTTAAAATGTACTCTTTGTTTTCAGCCTAATTGGAAACAAAGTTACATTCCAGATACAAATGTACTGTACCATCCTGAAATATCTGTGAAGACCAGTCTTACGGTCTTGGCACAAGAGCTCAAAAAACTGTTTTAAAACCTCAAATCAATTCAATGTCTCAATATAGAGTAAATCAAAAATATTTTTTAATTAATGTATTGATTCAGCTATGTATTTAGCAATATATTGTATTAGTCAGTGGAAACACACTAACTGTATCTGAAAATATGTGTGTGAGTATATTTGGAGCGATATATTTAATATCTAAGGGGATTAATAGATGAAACCTGTTTATAATACACCTGATGGGATTTACATACATGTTTATGCATAAAATGATGTATATATATAGTCTTCTCTCACTATAATGTTGCTGCATTTGTGTTTTCATCCAGCAGACAACACCTCTGTGCGTTCTTCCACACCAGGACACACTCCGTGAAGAGAAACTGCTGTGATGTCACTTCCCAAGTCTCGTAAAGTACAGTATCTGTTCTCCCTGAAGCAAAGGCCCAGGGGTTTGCAGTACAGTACTCACTGCTCCTGTGGTCTATGTGGATCTCACACTAGGGTGTGTTTGTGTGGAAACTCATATCTGTGGCCTGACCACAAATGCTACAATCACATGTGTGTTTCATAAACTTTCTATTCTAAAATTCCTGTATTGGAGTCCTCCAGTATGATCTGTTTGTTGTACGGAGTACACTCAGTGATCTCTGATATATTGAACTCTGTGATAAAATAAATAAAATAAAATAAATAAAAGGGAACTACATTTCAGGATGATCATCCTTAACACTTCTGATTTTCAAGACTTTAATAAAGTCTTCAAATGACTGCCTTTCTTACTCTACTTTTTTAAATAAAAGTATTAGTATGTATTAAAATGAATCAAGCACCAACTTTATTTTCAAGAGGTATATCGTGAAAGCAATTTATCTACAGTATAATGATCAATGATGTCTTCTCATTAAGTCAGAACTCTGGACCTTTTATGAAGAAAACGTCTTCTGACATTGGGATTAAAAATTATCCTTAACCAGAGCATGTGTAATTCTTAAATAGTTATGTAACAAGAATCCTAAAAGACTTTGTACCATCTAATCTCTTCACGAAAAATTGTCAATGTAACTATGGTAACCCATGGCAGCCTGAATCTCTATACAGCATACTATCATGGCTGAACCTTCAAAAAGTAAAAAAAATAATAATTTAATTTTACTATTAAAAACTATGTTAATACAACCATATAATGTATATAAACATTCAATCATTCAATCAAGTAATTACATTGCATATTAATAATCAGTTAATGTCCCATCCAAGGGACCATATGTCCTATAGCACAGTATCCACCATCACCACACTATGGCTTAGATATTCTTTTCTAGAGGGGACACTACTGACCTCTCCTCAGAGGTCTCCCATTCCGATAGTGACCTGGCCTAGCCTGCCTAGCTTTTGAGATCTGACACGATGCACCAGTGCTTCTTTGATTGTTTTCTACAGTCCTGCAAAATTCAAGAGCTTTCCTCCGCTGTTCCGAATTTCTGATGCTGAAACCATAAACTTTAATATATCCTTCCCCACAAAGCAAGGGCTGGCTGGAGCTTTTACTGTATATAAACTACTAGCCAAATACTGTATAGCAAACATTATTCACTGAATGTACAGTAAGAGCTTCAAAGAAGGTTTAAGAGCCTTGAATTGTGATGATGTAAAGTTATTAAAATCTACTATCTATGCACCAGTGATGTACATGATAGTTGCCTACATACAGTATACTGTAGTTGGCCTGTCTTTCTCTGCACCCACCCAGCTACACATTTTTTCTATTTTCTTTCTTTGGGAAATCATACATCTTCAGACTAATTTTTATCTTTGTTGCTGCTTATGTTTCTGTAGGTATAAGAACATACAGTAAGAATGATTACAATACCCGTTTGGTCCATCTAGCACATTTGAAAGAAGCAAAAAGCAATTTGTTTTCAACCACATGGCTAGGTAGTTTGTTCCACACTTTATATGCTTCTTTCAAACTCAAAACCACATTCTTCCACTGTTTTGCCACTGCTGTCAATTCAATATCAATTCTAATCTCATTTTTATAACACTAAAGTTTAATTTTTATCTATAGGAGTCATGCTTATAGATTTTTATAACCAGAATATAAATTAAAAGATCATTTGAGACACACTTCCTTTTTATGGACCTCTTTTAAGATATAATTAATGAAGAGTTATTTATATTCAATGCGATAGTCATAGTTTTTTCTAAATGCAGAACAAAAGCAAAGTGTTGGATCCCATCACAGTGGTCATACTGTAGGTCCACCTCATGGCAAACGTTTTAAAATGGACAGGTAAGAATACACTGTAACAAATTGTGGCGCATGGACTAACCAGTGTGCGTTGGATTAATGGCTACTTAATACCCAGTGGACTCAGAACCTGAAAACCCCCTGATCTAGGATGTGCATTTCATTAAGTCACTGTACCTGCTGCTGACATCTTTTACAGATCAAAGTCAGATGTGAAGTTGGCCAGGAGAGAGTCTAGAACACCGATAATCATTACCACTTAGCATTGACATCTCTCTGAAATTAGATGGCACTCTGCTCGGCAGAGTTGTGCATTTTGCATGAGGTGTCATTGTTTATCAGCTCTGTTTCTCTGCACTAAGAAATGCAAGCTTCCTCTTTCTTCATGAGGTTTGACCTAAATGATCTCACACTTTGTGTTATATAAAATATTTAGTTGGCTATATTTAAAGTAAGGGCATATGCCTTATTCAGTAATGCTTATGTTGCCTGTAAATCTGTACATATCTTTCTGCAAACATGAATGGTTCAACTGTTCAAAAGGAATTTGCAGTCATAGAAGAATAAACATGTGATGCCCACACAAATGTAGATACTGTTTATGCAGTGTCCAGAAATGATACGGTCTCCATAGCAACACAGATCAAATGCAAGAAAATGCTTCCAATGAAAGGTATATTGACATTTCTAATATATCGGTTATCTGTTATAGAGAGATAAGATAATACAGAAAAAAATACATTGTTTTAATAATAAAAATTATTTACAGGATCACGCTAACAGAAATACTTACTACTAATCAAGTTTTATAGGGGATTTTTATTTACAGTATGTTTATATTTTAATGTATAATACCCTAATATGAAAAAAACAACTTTCTTAGAACATAATACCCTAATATACTTACTACTAATCAAGTTTTATAGGGGATTTTTATTTACAGTATGTTTATATTTTAATGTTTTAATGGATTTGAATCCCATCACCTTCAGGAAATCATCAGGAAGCTGCTTCTTCCTGGTTAAGATTACAGCCACCCGGAACCTCTCCCTGAAGCACTAACCGCAAGCAGGACTGCTCCCTGTATGCAACGCCAGCCCATCACAAGACGCCCGCCCGTCACAAGACGTGCTGTGATGGTTTCGAACCCCTTCAGATAAGGAAACGCACTTCAATAAGATACCACACATTGCAACCTCTTCTTCTGTGTCTGAAAAGTCACTGGTCATCTCTGCTTGCTTGTCTCTCCCTTTGACTCCGCTCTTGTCACTTCAAGTAACAGGATCCAACAAGCCACAGAACTAGACTGAGCGGGGCAGTTCAGAAGGGGTAAAGAACCCACTCACTTGTACCAGCGTCTAGTTCCAGGTCCGTATGTCAGTGTTCAGTTGTAATTATACAAACTACAATAGGCCATATGTGATCTAATCAGCCATTGGACTGCTGCCGTGTCACACTGCTCTCTCTAATTTTAGCCAGAATTTGGTCAACAATTTCTTTCCCTTTGCAGCCTTAACATTTGCAGACACTCCTAGTGCTGGTGCTACAGTATGTCTCAGGTACAGTACTGTAGGTGTTTTCATCAGGTGAGGGTGTACAGTAATAAGATAATTTGCATGTCATAGCATGAGCTGCAGTACAGTATATGCTTGTATAATGAATTAAGCTGGAGAGGAGAGTTTTGAAGAATGCCTGGGTCTGACACTCAAAGCTCAGAATTACTTTACATGCATGTATCTCCACTGAAGAACTTGAAGTGCTCAATTGAATTTGAAGAGCTCAATCCTCAGTTCAAACCACATTTTAAGCTTACTGTATATGAATATACAGTTTCATTGTTCAAATCACAAATGCTACTTGAGAACAACCATACAACTAAACCTTCCTCACCACAAAAGAAGCTCAGAACAGTTGCTATTACTGCTTAGAGGCCAGCAGTGAACACCTGCCACCTTTTACTCTTTATCCAATACATCACTGTCTGCACTCATTGCATAGGCCTTAGTCATGCAGGTGAAAACCAATCAATACACCAGCATCATTAGGATTCTACTTAATTGGTTTGTGCTGATAGCTGCCTTGTGCTAAATACAAATCTGCCACTGCCTAAACAATAACATTTAATAATCATTGTCACCGACTGTTGTTGAAAAAGTAAAAGAAGAGCAAGTCATACATTTTTTTTAATAGGGATAAAAAATTGCATTTTATCTTCCCTTCAAAAAGCATGGGTCTCTTGCATCACATTAGTGAAAATGCTTTGTGATACAATAATAGTTTACTAAGCGAAAAGCATTTTGATGAAAGGACATATCAGTAAGAATAACACCTCCTATTATTTTATTATGTGCATGGGATATTCTGGGTATTTGTGTATTCTCAGAAATTACAGAAGTGCCTTGAAAAAAACAACTTTCTTAGAACATAATACCTTAATATATGACATTGCACAGAAAAACAACGAAACACGAAGTTTTTTATTGCATTTCTTCACAGTATTACCCTTAATTATACAGTAAGTACAGTTCTACTGAATTTCGGTATTAATATGATCATTTGATCAATGGTCGCTTACGCAGTAGTATATTGATGTCAAAACACATAACCGTGATCAATAGACCCAATATTTGTGTTTATTATATATTTTCATTATAGTATATTTTCATTAATATGACATATAGCTTAATCAACCTGAATAATATTTTAACACTAGGAAGGGACTTCTTACAATTAGTCTCACTCACTATTAGAAGTTCATTGACGGTTTCTCATAGATAACAGGGAATAATTCCAGAGGATCTCTGCTTAGAATTTCATTACATAACCTGGTTAGATTATCGGAGAGAAAAGATGAACAGTCCTTCATGACTTCATTGAGTGCCATCAAATCAAGCTGAAATCACAAAGTGCAAATAGGCTGTTTTTGAAAAAGCACTTCACAATGCTCGACATTGGTTTTTTGTTGTTGTTGGCTTTGAATTGCCGCTTGCAGAAAAAAGGCATATCATCCTACCACACATTTAACAGAGATTAGGAGAGAATTGTAAATCCCTTGGGGTATAAAAAATAACCAGCTTCTGGACTGGTATTCTCACTTCAAATATTATTTTAGGATTGGAAAATCATTGGGTAGTCCACCATAGTTAAGACTCTCCATCAGTGAATCCCAGTATGAAATGTCTTATCATTCCAGAATTATATCACGAGAATCAACAGGCCACTAAAAAAGTAATCTCCCCTTGCCATACTTCAATGAAAACATCTCCACATGCTCCATTTGAATTTTTACGCAATGGTTTTTGAGTGTTACTGTATGTCTCCTTGTGTTAGTATGAATTCATGGATAAAAATATCTTCAATAAAAATACTTCAAAAGTATCTCTGACCCCATGAGCTGGAATTATGAACTTGAAGTGCAATTTCTTACATTTTTCTGGCAACAAACAGAGGGACCTGACTGTTATTCTTAATGTAGTAACTGAGTACTTGGGAATTGTTAGGTTGGTTATGTTTAAGCTTCTAATGGAATACTCGCACAAAGGAGTATTTACCAATTTTAAGGCCATACAACATACATAAAAATACTTTATGAAATGATCATTTTTTATTGATTCATGTGTTTTTTCAGATTTTCTCTGCTTCACAGAGCAAATGCTACATGGACATTTAAGCTCTGCCCCAACCAACAGCAAAGTGTTTTGTATAGCATCTGCAGGTTACCTCAAACAGCTTTAGAATACAAATTCTGTCATTAACGGGATTGAAACTACTCCAAAACATTTTTAAATACTTCTATCACAAAGGTGTTTAATGTTGTTTTAAACACGAACAAAAGTTAGGTGCATCTTAAGTGTTTATCTAAATACACATACAGTACAGTAACAGAAGTCATGGCACAAGCTCCCACTGGCCTACAGCTCTTTCTCGCTGCTTCAGTTAAGAATCTGACACTACTAATGATATCTGAGAAGCCTGCTCTTACTCTCCAAAGGGAAACAGCAAACAGCGGGTTTCCAGCTGTCATATATCTTTACACAGTTTATATACTGTACACACAGTATGTTTTCCTCCCGAAAGGAAGCAGGTGCATCTCAGTTACAGTGCATTTTCTGATTATTTATTTTTGTAATTGTTTGTCATCGGCATTATTCTTTTGTTCACTAGTACACTTCTTTTTCTTATTTTTTTCACTACAGTAGCTATTTTGGGAGTTCCTTTTCCTTATTGCGTTATTGCTTGACACTGTCTACTGGAAACGCTGGAGGTGCTCACATGGTCAGCCGGGAACATCGTCCCTTACTTCTTGCTTCCTCTCTTTCCCAATTCCTTGTTTTTGGTTCTCCAGTCTGCTCTGGGCCTCTGCTCCAAGTTTCTCAATACAGGGTCGAGGGGGAGCCAGAGCCTATCCCGGCGAGAGACGGGGAAAAGGCAAGGATCCACCCTGGATGGGAAGCCAGGACATCCCAGGGCAGACATGCACCTGATGGAGCCTGCTAGCAGAATCTGTATGTTACTCTGTACCTATATAGTGGTAGGAGCTGTGAACTCCTGCTGAATTCAAATGCTAAACTCTAACCTTCACACTTGCTTTAGCACAGATGCTTCTCCCTCTCTGTTCTAAACTCCCTGATGGGGAATGTTTACACTAAACTCCTGATAAGAAAGGAATGTTTTAAGTGCTTTCTGAGTCCTGGAGTTTCTTGAGAAAGATACAGTACCTCAAAGACAGGAGGGGGAGGGTGTAGAGAAAAGTATATATAAGCTCTGTAGAGCATCCCCTTTGAGCTACTATAACTGCTATAACTCCTATGGTCTTTACTGTGGTTCCTTGTATGTATACTGTACAATAAAGCTTGGCTGGATGAACGGACACTTCAGGCTCAAATCTCTTGGTTTCTACACATCCATTCACACCATGTTCACCTATCAAAATGTCTTTGGACTGTGGGTGGAAACAAATGCAAACACAAGGAGAACATACAAACTCTACACAGATACCGTAGCACCACAGCTCTGGAAATGAACCCAGGGCCCCAGCACTGCGAGGCCACAATGCTAACTCCTGTGCCAGTCAAACTGCAGAACAGTACTGTATATATGACACATAATCTGTACATGTATTATGAATTGTGTTAGTATTACTATAATAAAAAGATAGTAGTTCAGGTGGGTAGCTGCGTCAGCATGTGTAGGCTGCAAAGGAACAAGTAATAGGTTTATTCCATGCTGAAAAAAAGAAGAAAGAGAACACAACGTTTCGGCCGTGGAGCCTTCTCCAGGTGTGAGCAGCCTGAAGCAGCCTTCTTCACACCTGAAGAAGGCTCCACAGCCGAAACGTTGTGTTTTCTTTCTTCTTTTTTTCAGCATGGAATAAACCTATTACTTGTTCCTATAATAAAAAGATTACTGTGGCTTTAATAAATACAAATCTAAATTAGGACTTAATGCTTGATAGATCTACATTCAATGTTCATGCAATGTTCTACTGCACATGCAAGGTTAAAAAAACATACAGTATAAAATGTAATGGTTGTTTTTGTACATGACAGTATGTACAGTATGACTTGACACTGCTGTTTAGAAAGATTCAATTTAGTCCTCTTTGATATTCCTGTACAATTTGCAATTGCTTGTACAAATGAATTAATATTCAGGAATGGTATAAAATCCCAGAACTACAGTTGAATGAATGAATTAAGACCAAAATGTTTCACTGACTGAGATCTACACTGAACCATAAAGTCAAAAAAGGCAAGGGTTGAGAAGGTGTCTTTGTAAACTAATTTACTGCCAGAAGACTTGTTAAATTGTAGTGATTAAGCAACTAATCTGTTCAATTGCTGGAAAACAAAGCAGAGCACAGGTTAAGCAAAACACAAGAGACCTACAGACCCTGAGGACCAAGGTTCTGAATCATTGCACTTATCAATTGTCCCTTAAGACAAAACTATTTCAATACTAAGCACTGTATCCCAGGAATACACCAGATAATTAAAATTGCTGTATGTTGCAGAATTCAAGAAGGCACCCATATATTTCATTTTGAATTCTTAGAAATGTCAGCACTTTAATTTTGCAATGCAGTTGTTTTTATCAGTACACCCAATACTGAATAGGCGTATTTCAAGGGTACTTTACCTTATGCAATAACTCAAGAATTCTGGGGAAATTACTTTTGGCACTAACAACTACTTCAATTATTATAGTACATGAAAATGTACTGTGTGTTGTTAAAACTGAGAATTAAGGTGTCATTTTTAAAATAACTAAATTAAGAAATGGAAACATAAACAGTTAAGTTTTGTAAGATATAAACTACAGTACATAGTTTGTTCTTAAAATCCACACCAAGAATGCCTAAAAGAACCATAAAATATTAGATCTTCTGTAAGGAAAGAATGAAGACTAACAGCTTCCTGTGTTTTTTGAGGGTGGGGTGGAAAGTACGTTTGCACCTTTGTAAATGAAATACTACAGTATGTAGTACACATTAACTTTCTCTTTCCCCAAGCTGATGAACATTTATAGTTGCCTCCAACAAACTCTTATCTTGTTTAGGAAAATATGTGAGACAACATGTAGCTGTTGGAGCTGAATACAGAGAAAGTTTAATCACCTGAAAAGCAGAACAGAGAATTAATTATCTAATTATCATTTTAACTACTTCTGCATTGAGGAACATGGTACGCCTTCGCTTTGTATGTCCTGAGTTGAATGTAAATTAAACCAATTAAGTTTCACGCTCAACTCTCCCTCATATAGTAAAGAACTATTTTCCGATAAAGAAACATGTTTAATAGTAATAAAATCCTCTTATTTGTGATAAAATTGTAAGATTTTCTTTCCTTTGTTTTAAATGCATTTTGTATTGGCACTCTGAGTTATACTGAAAAAAAAGCTAAATAACAAATTAAACCTCTTAACCGCGAACTGGAATGAGCAGATAAGCTACTGTTTTGTTTAAAAATGTATAATACAAGGCATCATTCTTCCTCATGAAATTGCATTTCAGGAACATTAATTAAACCAGGAAAATGTTGTGCTGTTAATCTTCTCCTTTAAGCTCGCGCCTGGTGTGACATTAATGTTTTTTAATCATGTTATGGCAGAATAATGTCTAGCAACATCCAAACTTTTTTACCAAAAACAAACAGCAATATGCCATCCATAATCCACACAACTCTGTTCATCAGGCTTGGAGAATAGTAAGGTGGCATACAAAAAATGGATATCTTTGAACAAATTTGATTGGCACATGTTCCCAGTTCCAAAATGTTAAACAAATTAACTGAGAATTAAAGATTGCTTAAGACTGCACTTACTGTATTCTCAACTGAATTTAAATGCAATCAGGTAGAATGAGTGAAGAGATGCATACTGTATAGGCATTAATGTTCATTTCAACAAGTTCACACACATTACCAGGTACTGTACATGTTACATGTTTTCTTTAAGAAAGATTCCGAAGCACATCTTTGTTTTTGATTTGTAATCAAGTCATTGTATAGAGCCTACATTTCCAAGATGATTATAATATCAGTGTGGTTTAATGGCCGTGCCCCTAACATTGCACAAATGTTTGCTTAATAAGCGGCGGCAGTATTAATAATAATAATAATTTCTTACACTTATAAAGCACTTTTCTGGACACTCCAATCAAAGTGCTTTACAGGTAACCACCACGTAGATGATGCGACGGCAGCCAAAGTGCACCAGTACGCTCCCCACACACCGGCTCTCGGTGGGGAGGAGAACAGAGTGATGAAGCCAGCTCATAGATGGGGATTATTAGGAGGCCATGACTGGTAAAGGCCCATGGGAAATTTGTCTAGGACACTGGGGTAATGGAGTAATGACCACAGAGAGTCAGAACCTCTCATCTGAAGGATGGCACCTTTTTACAGTATAGTGTCCCCATCACTATACCTGGGCACTAGGACCCACAGAGACTGAAGGGTGAGCGCCCCCTATTGGCCCCACTAACACCTCAGCAGTGACCTTAGTTTTTCCCAGGAGTCCCCCTTCCAGGTAGTGACCAGGCTCACACCTGCTGAGCTTCAGTGGGTTGCCAGTTGTTGAGTTGCAGGGTGATATGGCTGCTGGCTGAAAGCATTGAGCACAACATTTTGCACTTTATTTTTGGAATAATGTCAGCTGTCTGTTCCTGCATCACAATGCTAGCATGAAAAAGACTTTACAGTCCAGATGTTTCCATTTTAATTTTACTCCAGTGGGCGTATCTTTGTGAGAACTCAAACATCTGTACTGTAGGTATTATCTCAAAACTGGTAATGGACCTAAATACACAGTGTATGTGGTGCTACGATAATGGATCTCTGAGATCCATAATGGATTTCAGTGTTGATCAATAGTGTGTCAGTATTTCTAGGTATATAATTCAAGATAGAAATGCTATGAATAAATGTCAAGAGTCGGTGCTGCATTTTGTATTGAACAACACTAATGGAGATAAGCACTCACTGAATCCTAAAATGACATATTATGCCATCGGTACTTCCAGGCAAATAATTTGTATGTAACAGCAGCTCAGATTAAAATGTGAAAAAAAAATGCGGGAAAAAAAATCAACAGCTTTCAGTTCAGCTCCTATGCAAACCATCACGTATTACAGTAAAATGAATTAATCACAAACACGGAAAGCTTTAAATCTACATTTAGTTTGAATAAAACCTCCAGGATACTTGCAGGCAGATCTCAAAAACAGCATAACGGATTTCTTGCTTTTGTAGGTGACTGGCACATGTCTAGTTTCCCTGTAGAGTTCCACAGATTGTCAAATGAGATTTAAGACTGCTCTGCTCAAAAGCGTAGCATGTTGCATTATTAATAAAGCAACAGAGCCAGGCTTTGGATTAGAGGGTTACTGAAACACAGCCCACTGTATGGCTTTGCATTGTTTTCATTTTCAAGACCCTATACCCAGCATCAGTATGAACACAATATGTTCATTATATACACAATTTTTTATTTCGATTTGTTTTAATTTTTTTCTATTTACAATTAAATGCACTTGGTTAAAAAATAATGTAATAATGTTGATGACAGGATTTACAGTATGCAGAAGTTCTATATGTTGGACTGTTAGTAATTGAGTCTGAGAATCTGGTCAGCTTGCTGCCCCCTATAATATTGTGTTGTTTAGTATAACTGTTTCATGATGAATGAGAGGAAAATCTAAATGTGGTTCATATTGCAGTGTGATTTAATATAGTACTGTCTTGTTTCCATTAATACATCCATTTGCCCTTACCAGCTGAAATGTTACACATTCTCACTCACATAATACCAACCTTTTCATTCAATCACTAGCTGAAGTGTTTCTTTGAGATTAGTAACCTTTTGTTTCATTTTTATAAATTCAGCCTTGTGCAATACTGACATGAAAAGGCAGCAGGATGGGCAAGCAGTGTCCAGACGCTTCTGACAGTCACAGGTGCAATACAGTGATTTCTGGATTCACATGCCCTGAGATGACTAAATTGGCAGGAACCAATTCTCATCTTGCCGAAGTAGTTCCCACTGACTACGGTAGATGCCTGGAAGGCCATCAGAAGCCTGGCCAAGGAAAGACTCATTCATGTGCATTAATCATCTCCACCGTACGCGTTGATTGCATTTGCTGGATGCAAGGATACAGGTTAAACGATGATGACACTCGTTTATCCTGCTTCTTCATTTAATGTGTTGGTTAAGGCACTTAAGCATTTAAAACATCTGAGGAGAAAAAGAGTTCAACAACACGTACTGTATATACCTGTCTAGCTACCAAAAATCCTGAAATTTGAAAAGTTTGAAATCCTAACACTGAAAAGTAAATTGAATCTGTCCATTATCAGTGATATAAAGAGTAATATGTGTATAAAATGCCACAATCCTGTACATTATAGGCTGAAGTCTAATCAGCAGCCTGCAAGAGCCCAAGATGTACTAGATTCACGATCCAGGACAGACCGCATTGTAAGACAAAGGAATGCAGTCAAAAACACTTCCTTTAAATCACATCTAGAAAGTGAAGCAGAAAGTCACTGTAATCAAGTAGGCAATGGAGTTTATTACTGTAATGTAATTAGCTATCGTTCCTATCCTGAGAAAGTGATAAACGGATCCATTTTACATCCATTTGCCTCCACAGAATGGTAAATTTACAACCATTATATTAAAGGGTTTGGCTTTAAAACTTTTACCCTCAACAGGGAAAAATCAATATGGCTGCATTGTACTGCTAAGACAATAACATTCTTATATTGCTTGCTCATTTAAGAAGCCTCCTCATGAATGAAGTTGCTAAGAACAAATCCACATTGTTTGACTGTGTAATTCCTAAATATACCAGACAACAGAATATCTCTGTTTTCTCCCCAGTCCTTTGTATGCACCTTGCAGTAACAATTTGCAAAAGACGGAAAATGTATTTTAATGACTGAAAAGCCTCTGCTCTGAAGCACAGCACATCTCCCATTTAATGTGTGTTTAGGTTGACGCTCATGAAAGCTATTATCTTCCCAGGTTTACTGTACATTCAGCATTATAGCAAAATAATTGCTTCTCAACCTAAATAATTAAACAGACACACAAACCACATACAAATAAATGCACAAAAGCATTTGGGCTGCCTTATTGTCTATTCTCTATACAATGAAAAGCGTTTGGCAAATACACTGCTGAATAGTCCGTACCTTCTGCTGAAGGTAGAGCAGGAGAACTGGGACAGAGACAACACAATGGCAACGGCTTAACATTCTAATTGAAAGTAGACAGACAAGCCAGAGTAATTTAAAATAACATTTTATTCCAAGGTGCTATCATGACTGATACCAAATACAGAACTTCTGTAAAGACAAATGTTTACTGTCGGATAGAGTAATTTACAAAGAAAATCTTTACATATTTTTTAGAAAATGATATATTGATGGGATATGAATATTTTCACCTTTTTAGCTTTTATTATGAGTTTAAATTTTTTAAAGCTTTAGCTGCTTAGCCCAAAAAATCACCACATCTCATACTGTATGCAGAATTAGGTTGTTTTCACATAGAATGAACCACCAAAAAGAGCCACAATGACAAAGAATGATGGCCAAAAAATTCTCCCCAATAATAACATTTATAGGCCAGTACTGACTATAAAAACACTGCAGCAAGAATTTTGTTCCCCATCATTTCACTGCACTGTTTTAAAGGCATCTCCCAACGTAAAACAGCAATTTACCAAATGGAAAAGGAATTATAGCATCAGCCTCCAGGTTTTGGGAACCCCTTCCCTTTAAACTTTATAGCTCTGAACAGCCCACTTACACATACACTGTATGATACAGTACTTCTATCTTCTATTCTACAGAAAATCCACTCTACAGTCAATCTGCTTACTTTGCTCATTTTACTTTACAGGTGAAGCAGAAGGTGCATTTCTCCAAAGTTTAAAGGGAAATACTGCCAAAGTTGTAACCAAAATACTCTTCCAGATGCAGGACAGGACACTAGGAATGTATAGCAGTACTGTAGTAGAAGCAGTAGTATTATAATAATAAGGAACAAGTAATAGGTTTATTCCATGCTGAAAAGAGAAGAAAGAAAACACAACTTTCGGCCGTGGAGCCTTCTTTAGGTGTGAGTGGCATGATCTCATTGGGTCTCCTGGCCCAAAACGTTGTTTTCTTTCTTCTCTTTTCAGCATGGAATAAACCTATTACTTGTTCCTTTGTAGCCTATGCATGCTGACAAAGCTACCCACCTGAACTACTATAATAATAACAACAATAATAATAGAAAAAAACAGAAAGGGGTTATTATTGACCATAATGGGATACTACAGCTATAAGTTTAATCACATAAAAAACACACTCCATGTCTGATTTAATACTAGACTGAGAAACAACAGCAGATCTTTGAAACATCAGGCTCTGACAACACACTGAGATCAACATGATGGAAAACTAATTACAATTGCCTTTCATGAGAAAAGGGAGAACACAGAAATGAGTAGTTTGAAAAAAAATGACAAGTTATTTTTGTCATTTATAAAAGCATCACGTTTTACATGAGAAAGCAGAAAATAGCTTTGTAAAGGAACCATCGAAGGCAGATGAAGAAGCAGAACCAGTATAGTGGAAGGTTACCAGACACCTACCGCTTATCCATTTTGCTTCAGGGTCATGTACAGCAAAATCGGGTTTAAAAAGATCTTCCACAGAAAGTTTAGTCTCACTCCCACTTGAGGTGTCATCTGCAAAGTAATAATAATACTTATTTCTTTGATAGGCTTAAAATCTATTCCTTTCTTTGCCTTGAGGAAGTCGGTTTTAATAGATGCTTCAAAGAAATTACTGTTTAATTCAAGGATTGAAATTCGAAGCCAATTTTACACCCAAGATGAATGGACACCATGGTCCAACTTTATCTTTTAAATTTCTTACAGGATATCAACTCACTACTTTGAACTCCTATCATCTATGACTGCGTAAGGAATAGATGCAGTGTAACATCATTTTCATGCAATAACAGTGATGGTGTGGCTAGCCACCTTTGAAAATGAAATGAGGGCAACACAAAGTGATGAAGTTTTGGGTTCCAGACACTGCTGCTGTACACTTGAGCACAGTACTTTCTCTCAGTGGCTGCAGTCCACTGACCTAGCAATGCAAGGGGTAGCCCAGCAATGAACTAGGATAATCTCTGGCCTTTGAGCCTCTAGCCTGGGGTATGGGTCTGACTTACTGTACTAAGCATCAACAGCACAAATCTAAAGTCCTTGCTTCGAAGTTATGTGCTTTGTTTTCTTTCTCGAGATTTTTAACTTTTGTCATAGGTATCTCAATAGGAGTGCTCCAGCGTTATGGTGCTCTGAAAGTTTCTGTTGTATCACAGTGCTTGGGTGACAGAACTGTCTAAATGACTTCCAATTCCGATTGATTAATTAGTATACAAATTTGCTAGATTTTACCAGTAAAACAGAAATATATACTATGTGTGTCCTACAAGAAACATACTGGTATATGTAATGAGAAAATAGAAGTCTCTTTAAATGTTGCTGCTTTCCAGTGAAACTTCCAGAGCTCATTCTTAATAATTAATGACCTGCTCACTCTTAAAACACACCTTAACCCTGAAAGGTGTTTCTCGTAAGACAGATAGATAAGCAAGTAAGCCCAATGGGAAGCTACTGTATATTATTTTGAATTACCTTATACATTAACTCATGCTTAATGCTTCTATTTTTGAAAATCAAAAATGCATGTTGACAAAGCTGTAACTGATGTTTCACAGTAGTATTGTAATATGATGGCAACAGTTCTCTTTACTGTTTTAGGTTTACTCCCATATTTAGACAACCCCTCCCCAAGCACACACAGAGATGAAACAATGTGCTGTTGAACTGATTAGAAACCCAATATGATTGCAGTAATCAACACAGAACAGTAATGGTGAAATGGTTATTTCAGAGTTGTTTTTCACACATCGGCTAACCCATAGCTCATTACGTGGTTCTCCAATCACTGAGTCGTATATACACAGTAAATTTAATAAAAATAACAACACTAGTGATGTGACGCTATGCTTTGTGATAACATCCTTCTTACCTGGGGTGAGCAGTATGACCGACATGGTAATGAGGGAGCAGACCACGAGAATGACCAGCAGTGCGATAGCAATTCCTTTCCAGTTCCTCTGTGGAGGGCTGCCACCTCCCAGGTCCTATAAAAGCACAAACAGTGATTTCGATATGCAGACTGAAGCTTCAAAAATGTTTTGCTGAAGCAGAAATTATACGACACACTTTTAGCTTACTTCAGTAAGATTGATCCAGGCATTCCTGAACAGAAAGCCACTTCTTCTGGGTTGTGGTAAATCCCAGAGCCTTAGGGCACAAAATGGGATTACACCCCAAATGGTATGCCAGTCCTTTACCCATTACACACATGCTATGAATGATCTCTTTCTTTGGTAGAAAACATACTGTAGCTCAAGGGCATGCGCACATGAAAACTTCAGTTCTACGCCGATGTCAATCTAAAATCTGGCTTTATTCACAACTAAATAGTTTTGCAATGAAATTTAGCTGACCACTCCGCAGGCTCCTACATACACCCTTATCCCCAGGATCCCTCTTTAAACTCTGTGGCACATCCTTTTATACAAATGAAGTCCATGGGACAGTATTCCTGTTCTAGTCAATGCATCAGGACAATTAGTGTCCTGTTGTACTATACTGTATATACCATATACACAGTACACTCTAAATTGAGAATTACTGACAGATGCATTCCTAGAGTCTGTGTGCTCAGGGGGAGACAGTGGTGATCCCATACTCGTTGCTATAACATAAAAACACAGGAAAGCTTACAAATTAGAAGAGGCCATTAAGCCCATTCACTTTAGCTCGTGTGGTAGTTACTAGTTAATTGAAGAAAGGATCTCATCCAGCTGCTTCTTGAAAGAAGCCCAGGTATCAGCTTCAACAACATGGCTGTGTATCTTGTCCCATTCTCCCACACCCTCTAGGTAAATCTCTCTCACGGGGAACCCTGCCACACCACACACGCGCAGTTTAGAGACCCCAATTAACCAGCATGTGTTTAGAAAGTGGGAAGAACCAACGTTTCCTGAAAAAGCACACATACAGTAGACACAGTGAGAAGAAGCAAAATATACACAGAATGTGTTAGTTCCAAGAGCTGTGAGGCACATGCCACTCTACCGTCAAGTAAGTACATAAAAAAGGTTACAAATGAGAGGATCCAGCCATTTGGCCCATCTAGCTTTGTAGTTAGTAATGAATTTATAACATTCACATTCAACCATTTCTTCAACATGACAGGATAACCTGTGCTCTACTCCCACAACACCCAGTAAGTGATCTTAAGAATAATTAAGTAATTAACACATCAACTACTGGATAATTACAATGGATATAATATCCAATGGATATAATTATCTGATAATAATGAACTGTAACGATTCCAGTCATTCCAAGCGAGTTTTAAAGTTAAGCTTAACAGTTTAAATCACCCTTAGAATCAGTCTAAAGCACTGTTTTTATTAACGTTAGCTAACCATACTGGATGTGTTAAAATACAGTGTGATGTT
Source organism: Lepisosteus platostomus (assembly GCF_059453375.1). Lineage (NCBI taxonomy): Eukaryota > Metazoa > Chordata > Actinopteri > Semionotiformes > Lepisosteidae > Lepisosteus > Lepisosteus platostomus. The sequence goes on from NC_142624.1 coordinate 36,139,446, forward strand.
GATATCACATTTAAAAATGTGCATTTAATGTCCTGTTTATGTGGCAGAACATTAAATGCATATTTAACACACTCACACAAGCTCTGTTATATATTCTCTATGTACATTTCAAAGGAACAAAATGTAATAGCGTGAGTTAGTCTCAATTTACCAGAGGCAAAACTATTGGGCATGACTGACAAGCATACAAATGCCTGAAAGACTGTTATATTCTCAGATGAATTCAGACTGAGCTCCAGAACTCTGACTGCTGGTACAGTCTAGTGGAGACATAGTAAAGACAAGAACTATTGATTGATTTCAAGTGACCGTTCAACTCAAAAGAGATTACATTCTTAGTCTTGTATGGCAATTGGACCTTGTATTTTATTCACATGGGAGTCTGAGAAATTCACACAGGCAAAAGTATATTATAAGAAGCAACTTTCATTTTTGAAATACATGAAAAAAATGTACAATCAAAAGGAATCACAAAGATTTTTAGTTTCTGTGCACATAAGGAATGTAAACAATGATAATTACTGTACTTCTTTCCAAATTAAAAGTGACATCTCAAATGTTATCCTTATACAGTATCGTAATATTAAAATGAAAATAAATGCAGTAAATAAATTAGCATTTGTTAGCTGCACAATTATATCAAGAAAAGTAAAATTCTAGATTATATTTGCTAAATGCAAAGTCTTAATGCATAGTTACATACATTATGTATCAAGAAACAAGAAGATCAGAGACCTAATTTAAAAAACAAATCTTTTTGCTGATCTTGATAGATTAGAGGGATGGGTACTATATATAGTCATATGAAACACTTAATACAGAAAATGAAATTCCTTTTCACGTTTATTTCAAACTAACCGGTATGTTCATAAATAGATGTGTTGCTGGACTGAAAACACAGGCAGGTAAATAGACACAGAAGGGGGTGTAAATTTACAAGCTTGAACTTGTAAGGCAGTAAAGTAATTGTTCCTTTCCTGTAATAAAAAGTGGGTATTATTACATGTAAAGGCCTTACAAAGAGCAAGATTATACTACCTTGACAATCACAAACTACACATTGTTAAGACCAGTTGCACTACATCAAAGTAACAAAAATTAGTCACCTGTTTTTATTGAGTCACTAGTTTGCGGGTTCATGTTCTACAATGACATTAAGAAACCTGTGTATCCACATAGAAATGAGTCTGACCTTTATTTGACTCTCTGCAGACTAATGTGGTACTTATCCAAAGATCGTATGCCATGCCATGATAATTAATTTCCAAGCAGACGATCACATTGATTCCTGAGTAAAGAAAAGTAATCTAACAGGCTTCACTTCATTTGTCCTACAAAGACCCAATTTCAAAATACCATTGTTTATAACTCAAAAGCACAAGCCTGGTAACAATGATTAATTCATGCAATGAACAGAACAGAACCTCTTATTCCTGGTAAGGGAATAATAATGGCAATATTACTAGCATTTTTGCTATTCTGTGGGGTCTTTAAACTTTAATTGCCCTTAAAGAAAAAGGCTTCAATCACTAAAAAAAACATACTTTTACAAATTAAGTTTTGTTGCAATGTAAAAAAATCAGGGTGGATTTAGCTCATAGAATTGTCAGAACACACAAATATATGAGCCTGTAACAGGACACACTGTACAGTATACATTTACCTGTAAAGAGACTATTATTTAGTTCTTTTTTTTTAATTTCTGTTTTTTAGAAATTTAAGTTTTTCATAACAAATCATTTTTACTATGTGTATTTATAAGGGTTCCATAAGCATAAGGCGCCATTGCAAATGAAGGTAGAACATCTGTCTCAACAAAAGACATAATTTCATATACATTTTTAAAACGAAATAATAACACTTTCACATAATGATCTTACACTTAAGATAAACTCCTCAAATTGTTATTTTCCACGGCGATTACTAAAACATATGGATAAGCCTCATATGATAACATGTTTATTCAATTCATACACAAGAAGCATGCTACTTTCTTTAGAAAGTGCTCTTCACAATAAAATAGAAAGAACGTGCCCACTGGAATTATGCACTTGAATTATTAGGGTAAAATTAGATGAATACACTTAGTATGAATGACTACATGCCTCCTTATTTATAATCGATTATTGATTTAAAAGGAATTCCTTAAAAAACAGTTTCTCATTCCATCTACAGAAAAAAAATTTTGAAAGGAGCATTCAAGTTAAAACTAGAGATGGTTCTAAGCTAGCTTGTATACTGTATTTTGCATGTATTGTCATAAGCCCAGGTATTCTCACATTTAATTTTCACGGGAAGGACACTGAAATGTAATCTAGGGTTGTTTGTTGTTTTTCAAGTAGTCAGAATGTACAGTATACCTGAAAATTGAAAAACAATTTTCTGCCAATCCCCAATTTGTTAGTCAGCTCCATACAGCACCCACCCAGGGCAAATGTCATAGGGCTGTACAGTATGTAAATAAAGGAGAACATTTGACAACCTAGTGTTAGCAAGATTTACAGGTACAACATCCCCGCTGACATGCTTGACATATACAGTACAAGTAGGTGTTTCTTTTACTTTTCAAGTCTTTCAACAGCACTGAAGTGGAACAGAGCCTGCAGAGACATACTCCATGAACGGATGGAAAAAAATAGCCTAATTATATAGTTGCAGATGATATGCAAAGATTAGACAAACACTAGAATGTAAAGAATGATTCCCTCTCTCCCTGTATATTCATGAAATGAAACCTACTGTATTACCCAAATCAAACCACTTTGACCCACTTACTTGTGTCAGAGTATGATCTTGGTATTTGATGGCAGTTTTCCAAAGATTAAAAGAAAATTACAGCAGAAAAAAAATTGCCCTCTACTAGATTCATAATATCCAACCTTTAATCCAGTCAGAATGTTGTTATTTCAATCTTTCATTCTGGCTTTAAGAGAACATTCTTAGAAGACTACAATCATTACAAATAATATGCTTCATTTTACCTCATAATAGTCATAATTTTAATTGCATAAATTTAATTACTCTATAACAGAGCAAATTAGTCTGGAGGAGCTAGACTTGTACAGTACCTTTATTTCAATCACTCCTTCTCTTAAACCACCAGTAAGGGTTACCTTCACACTAAAACCTAAATAAACCATCGAACGGGAAAGTTTTCTTTTATAGGGAGATATTGGTAAAAGACACAATATCTGGCTAACCTAGCCTTAATCTTATTTTTTTGGCCAAAAAAAATAAAACAAACAAAAGGATGTCAAATTTATTGCACCTGCCATTAATAACAGAATGAATAATTATCATCATCACGTTCATCATCATCACCACTCCTTGTGTACATAATAACATGGCAAAAAAATGAGCAGCAGCATGGACTTTCCTGTGCTTGTTTAAATGCCCAGGTGGTTTAATTTCCTATCTGTCTCTCTTTCCTCCATGTTCTGCTCATCTCCACTTCACAGAGCGCACTACACTCCCAGGATGTGATCTGCCTGACAGACCACAGGTGGTGTTTGCAACAGCAAATCGGAACTGTCGGACTGTGGTAAGCACCTGGAAAGAGAGCAAATTGACAGGTTTGACATTAAGTATCTGTCTGACGGCACTACAGCCCTTTCTCATGCAGCTTCCATAGCTTAAAACCTATGTAAATATTTGCTTGCTGAATACTGTACCTTCCGATGCTGTTTTTTTTTCTTAATAAAAGATCTTTAACAATCTTTTTTGGAGGTGAACAGCCACAGGCACGTAAGAAGACACCCATGCTTAAATTCCTGGTTGAAGGGCAAAATGTAGGACAATATTTCTATGATTTATCAAGTTTGTGAGCATATACTGTACATGACAAATGGATTCACTTGTGCATTCAATCATTTTATACCTAGACTGTGGATGGCTTGGTGTTGTCGTAGTATGAGCTAGTGCCTCCCACCTCTCAGGTCCCGAGTCTGACTCCAGACTGAGGTATCTTCTGTGTGGTATTTGCATATTTGCACAATTTAATTTGGGTTTTCTCAGTTTTTCTCTCCACTTCTAAAGATATGCTGGCTAGTTTAATTGCTCCATTGTGCTTGTTTACGAATTCTGTGTTAGTACTTATACAAGTTCTATGTCATTTGTCTTATTCGCATTCTGAACCATGTCAAAGGAGTACAGTACTGTATATCAGCAGTGGAAAGATCTGCTGATGACAAGATCTACCAGTGGAATGGATGGAATAAGCATGGTCAATGCCTTAAATTCACATTTTTATGGTGCAGTTCTGGGTCATCTTTTGAGATTGTGTTTTATCAGTGCTTATTCACAGCATCGACTGAACTAAAATCCTGCATACAGACAATAATACAAGCCAGATCTTTCTGCTTTTCCCTGCAATCACGAATCACAATCCTTTCTGTCTCCCTGGTCATCACTGCCATTTGGCATTCATGATTTGGCTACTTGCAAGAAAGAGCATAAGGCTGATTAGAGCTTCTTGAGGATCTGCTTGGATTAAAGCTACTGGACTTTTTACCACTAGTGGAAATCCTGCCAGTCTTATTTTGCAGACCAATTCCTTTTTATAATCACAATGCCACAACAGATACTAACAGATGTCATAGTCAAACCAAATAAATTGATCAAACTATATACTGTGAAGCCTAATCTACATAAGAGAAGTGCAAATGAAATTCATTACGATAATACTTGTTTAAATACTTCTAAAACCTAAACTATTCTTAATAGCAGTCTTAAACTGTATGGAAAACCTTTTTATTTTATAGTATTTTTTTTCTTTACTAGAAAAACCTAAATTAAAGACAGAGTTGGGGTTGAAAAAGCAGACACTACTTTTAAAGGGGGATAATTAAAGTACCTTTCGCTTCTTTGCAAAAACACAATTTTTCTACCAAGAATCTATTGACTGAGTATCGACAAAGGTTTTCATTTAATATAACAGTTGCACTAATTGCATTTATTGGTATTCGGCATAAGTTATTAAGCATCTTACATTATTTTTGAGGTATGAAAGATGTCAGACCAGATATAATAAAACCAAACTTAAGTTTGTCCTAATTTGAAATGCAGCTACAGGGAATATTCCAAACTTTTTATCTTTTATGCAGATGCTGTATAGCAGTGTGGTCTTCTAGCTAACCACAAGACAAAATGTTAATGACATGCAAAAGGCAAAAGCAGAGAATATGAAAATCTTATCACTTCATGTCAACTCATATTTTATAATATCACACAGCATTTAAACATACGCATGGGGCCTGTTTTTACTGATTTAAAAAGCAGCATATCTACTGTAGGTGTCTTATCCTTATCTCTTATTTCAGATCATGAATGAAAAGGCTATTCAAAAGGTTTTTCTGTACTTTTGTTCAACTACTCACACAGTCAACAAAAAGCTAAGAAACACCTTAGACCAAAAACTGCACTGCTGCTAATTTCTTCAGAATACTCCTGTTCTGCTTCCAAACTCAAATATACAGTACAGTACTGTAGTAACCTCTTTGGTGTTAATTAAACTGTTAAATACAGAAAAAATATAAATAATATATTTGAACACAGATTCTGTTTCAGATCATTAATTTGTGCCTCTCAGACGTACGTTTCTGTAAACAAAGATAAATTACCCTTAGATTGTATAATTATATTAACAGCAACACACAGCTTTATCTGGAGAATTGTACATACCTGTACCTCCTAAAATTGCTACCCAGCTGTATTTTCACTGTCTACGATCTCTTTCCTATATAACAAACCCTAACAGTATATACTTTAATCAACATAGTTCAAAGCAATACAAGGGAAATCTACAAGGGAAATCTACATTTTATAATAATGCTTTATACACTTATATAAACAGTGGCTTAACCATACAGACAGAGTGATTAATTATAATATTGGCAGCACATTTAGCAAGTTTCAGTAACTCAAGAGTGGACTCAAGGTTGAAATCCAAGGTTATTTTGCACCGTAGGAAACCTAGGATGTCGTGCTGAAGCATTGATTTCCTGTTCTCTGTCGGCATCTTTCTAGCCATGCTCAATGCCTGTTCCATCGCTTATTGTCCACTGCTGTGTGCAATTTGACCCTGACAAGCTCTAATGCCTGTGCAGTGTACAGCAGGTCTGGAATACTTCCGCTTCTGCCTGAGGTCTATTTCAAAATGGGTCTGTTCATCTTTTTTGTTAACTAAACGATGGAGAGATCTAACACTATTTTCTTTCTGATGGGTTTTTGCTCCTTTCTTTTAGCAACTGCGACCTTGTAATGAATGGACAACTCATTGCATTTCACTAGCAGAGGAACTGAATTTCTACTTTGAAAGGTAGACCTGTCTGGTTAGTGATGGTTGGTCCACAGTAGCACGCCCAAAGCAGAAGAGTATTTATTGCTAGAATGACAAAGATGTTTGAGGTTACTCAGCCTGTCCAATTATGAGAATTAGTCCAAATGTGCCCTACACACTGTCACGACTATAGTCCCCCCTCCTTAAGGGTGCTCCAGCCCTTTCACTAAAGACTTCATTCCATGCACCTGCGCCCTATTCCCTGCCCACCTTAAAAGCCAGGCGCTGACGCTCTTCCGGGCTCTGCATCTGATTTCCATATCGTGCGAGTCCGGGACCTGGAAGCGCCTGGTCCCGTTAAGGTTTTAACCTCGGTTCCCGTTCCTGTTCCCCGTCCGCCGGTTCCGACCCGGCCTTCGTGGTTTTTAATTCTTGTTCTGATGGATCTCCTGGTTTTGGACTTACTCGTGTGTTTTGGATTTTCCCTAAGGATTACTCTTGGATTGTTCGCCTCGGCCACACCTCCCCCGTGCACCAGCGCACCTTGGACACGCCCCCCTGTCTTCAGCCCCGTTTTCCTGCATGACGTTTCCCCAGTGTTCCCCCACTTCGTCGGATTGTGTCATCCGCATAGGGTCCGGAAAGAACTGCTCGTTACAGAATGCAGAGCCTACACCTGGACCCCGCGGACGGCAGCCTGGATTCCATCGGGTTTTTTTTCTCCCCTTTTTTTTTCTTAGGGCTTCGGAGCCGCCCTGAAAATGAGGGGCGTACTGTCACGATAGTAGTCCCCCCTCCTTAAGGGTGCTCCAGCCCTATCACTCAAGACTTTATTCCATGCACCTGCGCCCTATTCCCTGCCCACCTTAAAAGCCAGGCGCTGACGCTCTTCCGGGCTCTGCTCTGATTTCCGTATCGTGCGAGTCCGGGACCAGGAAGCGCCTGGTCCCGTTAAGGTTTTAACCTCGGTTCCCGTTCCCGTTCCTGTTCCCCGTCCGCCGGTTCCGACCCGGCCTTCGTGGTTTTTAATTCTTGTTCTGATGGATCTCCTGGTTTTGGACTTACTCGTGTGTTTTGGATTTTCTCTAAGGATTACTCTTGGATTGTTCGCCTCGGCCACACCTCCCCCATGCACCAGCGCACCTTGGACACGCCCCCCTGTCTTCAGCCCCGTTTTCCTGCATGACGTTTCCCCAGTGTTCCCCCACTTCGTCGGATTGTGTCGTCCGCATAGGGTCCGGAAAGAACTGTTCGTTACACACACAGCAATTCAGAAGACAGCCCCTCAACATATCGCATTACCACACAAAATAACAGATCCTTTGAAACAGTAAGCACTGAAATGGATAATATTGATATTATGTAAGAAATAAACCCACCAATCCATCCATCCATCAATCCAATTTACAACCACTTTATTAAACACAAGCCCTCTCTGAAAGCAACAGGCACAAGGCAGGGTACATCCTAGATGGGATGCCAGTCCATCAAAGGGCAGACACGGAGACACAGAGACAGACACAGTCTCAAACAGGTGGACACCCAGACCAAGGCCAATTTTCCCAGAAGCCAATTAACCTTCCAGTATGTTTTTGGACTGTGCCACCCTAAATAAACTCATTAATAATAATATAATTGTGATAGAGGTTTGCAGTTGGACCTCCATGGCCTTGATCTGCCGATTTGCCTGTAGTGAATGGGAAGAAGGATGGGAATTTCTTGAGCAAATGTTGGGACTGGATTAGAGGCCCATGTTCATATTGGGAATATCAGGCAGGAATTGGAGTTTGGAGTCTTTATCCAGAACCTTCTTCTAAAAATTCCATTGTGAAGCAATGCCATGGACATAATTGCTGTCACATTGATACTATAATCACTGTGATATGATCTAGGCCTACAGTATTCAGTTTAATGTGAAGTAGGCTGCAGGAGACCTGACAGACTCAGGACACTGGCCACAGTAAGGCACACTAAAGAGGAGTTCCCATCTGTTTCTCCTGAAACCAATATCAAAAGCTCGGCATTTTTCCAGAGCCTAGACGAAAATATAATAATAAAAAAAACAGAAGATGTACTTGCACTGCTAAAAGGTGCATACTTCACATAATTGATTCACTTCACATGATTGAATCACTGTAAAACCAGATGCTGAGATCCTATCTGAGCTTAATATATGCAAAAAATATGTCCTGCTCAATTCGTCATTACAGTCTAGACAACATACCAGTACATAGTAACCATGCTTAATGAATAAGGCTGGGAATCCTTCCCACACTTGTACTCTTTAGCTCCAGATAGCCCTATTCATTAAAGCCAGAAATGATTTCACTGGGTAAACTTTATTTTCTTGTTTGTCTTATATTACCATCTGTTACTGTGTGCATTTGACTTAATTGTTGTTTATGGACATTTATTGTTGAGGAAAGGCCATCTTGTGATGTCGAAGGCACATTAATGAATCACCTAAGCCCTCAATTTAATGGGAAATGTTCTCTTCGGGGGGTGTTTACATAGGTAATTTTTTAATGCAAGCTGACACAAGTGACACATACACAGGCACATCTAGCAGATGAGTTGGATGGAAACAGTTTTTGTTACCTTCCAAAACAAGAGCCACAGAGAAGGATATGGTGAATCTCAGTTACACAAGAAAATGACAACCAAATTGTGGGAAATGCTTGCCCATTTTCAGAAGGAAATCCACATTTGACTTGAAAATGTTAATGATCTCATTCTTTGCCAAGAAAGCCTGGGAGGTTTGCGAGGACAGCATCTGGTGCAACACTAGGGCTGGATACCTTCATTATTCATCCATTATTCACTAGTTAAATACATATTTCTCTTCAATGAACAAATTATAAGATAAATTAATTGCTGTATTTGTCATGTTTTCTGTGCAGGAAACCAACATTTTTCAAGAACATAGAAGCATTTTCTACACTTCTATGTTAAGAAGACAAGAACCAAGCATTACAAACTAGAAGAGGCCATTTGGCCCATCTAGTGCATTTAGTTGTCAGTAGGTAACTTATCCAAGGACCTCTTCGAGCTACTTCTTAACAGGAGTCACAATATTGGCTTCAACAACATGGCAGGGTTGCTTGTTACATACTCCCACAATGGTGTGTCTAAAGAAGGGCCTCCTGATCTAGGTAATGCAATTCCACTATTGTCCATCCCCACTTTTCCTCTGTATTTGCATCACCATACTGTATGTTGGGTGGGTCTTCTCCAGCAAAACAAACTTAAAACCAGAACGGATTCAGGGATAGATTTCAATGTCCCAGCATCAAAGAATTTAGCTTGTTTAGACATACTGTATTGTATGATGTCAATTCAGCGAGTACTGGGTTAAGGTTAAAAACTGTTATAATTAGCTAATCTCAGCCACACTGTACCGATTTTCACATCAAACTCAGCGAATGTAATTTCCTCTGCTGGATGCCCTTTTTGTAACCACAAGCCTGAGTGACACAAGGTAGCAAATTTCACACAGCACTTCTTAATCTCAAGGATATCACAACAAATAAACATCAATTTGTCACTGTCCAATCCGGCAGGAAACAGACGAGGAACATCAGGGAAGTATGTCATTGCCTGTCAGAGGTACATTCCCACCACAGTGAAAGTGGTCTTAAGCACTAGATACGTCTGTACTTCACACGACCTTGAAAGCACTAAAACTCCCACCTTCCCCCATTGTCCTGTCACACACCTTAATGAGCACAAAACACAGCAGCATATTAAAAAAGAGGAAAAATTAAAGACTGATCATTCTATCCCAATAAGTAATGACTCTCAACACTGGAGCTGACAGGGCTTTATCCCTCTCAAGCATGATATAAATGCATTTTTCACTGGTCGGGAGCCAATGATCCAGTGGTGTACAGACACAATAAATAACCCTGCACCTGCTGCTCCGTCTTCACCTCCCTTATTGTTTTCCATCAAATCTGTCTAAATATATTTCTCCTGGTTTTGGAAACCACAGAGCCATGCGCTCCTGATTCCCCGGTGAAGACCTATCACTGAATAATTCATTACACCTGAGCTTCCTCTGTGTACATTTTTATTAGCTTTTTTTGGCAGTACGTTCAGTCAGCTACTGTATACATCAGGCTCTGGACAGGTGTTTGTTCCCTTTGGGTACATGTAGTAACTGTACCCCTTAAAGGAGGCCAGAGTCTGAAGAAGTAATATGGGCTCTGAAGTCTAAGGACCAAGGGAAGACAACTGCTCCTAAATGCCAGGAAGACATAAAAGTGAACATCTAAGATTATCAGGTAATAATTCCTTATATTTTATATTGTGATTTTTATTTACAGAGCTTTACAAAGCAGAGGACCCACTTAATTAACCACATAAGTGCAGTCCCCACCTGGGTCACACGTACAGTAGCTGTCATTATATACCTGCTGCCCCACAATACAACAGATAAAATCCAGAAGCAAATAATTGATTTAGCATTTGAATTAACATTTCAGGTCAGTCAGACTGTGCAAGCCCACAGTGGAACTGAGCCAGGACACAGGGGTTAATACCCCTACTTGTTCAAAAAGAGCCGTGGGATCCCTAATGACCAAGCAGTCAGGACCTCAGAATAATATTTAATCCAAGGGATGGCACCCCTGACAGCACAGTGCCCTACAGAAAATGTGTGAGACATTCTGGTCCCAACAAGAGGGGTAAAGGAGCATAATACTGTATCTCTTGGTAAACTTAATATCTTTGTCAAGTGTAAGTTTACGAAGGGATATTAATACAGTATCTTTTGGTAAACTTAATATCTTTGTCGTGTCTTTTCAAGACCAACCCACAAAAGTACAGTTTCCATTATAATGGTAAGAAAATAACTGCTGAAAGGAATTGTTAACGTAATCTGAAATCTCACAACGTCTTGATTCATACAGTAGTTTCCCAAACACTGCATGCCTTACCTAAAATACAGTACAAACCCGCAAACACCCCAACATTACTCTTTTCATGAGAGAGAATACACTTACATGTGTGAAGTAAACATTAAAAGCTCTCAGTCACATCTGTCTTGTATTCATCTACAAATTCTTCAAATTCACCTTTAAGTATTTAAGTATCCAAACTGTATGTAATGTAAATAATGACTCAAAGTAATTCGGGATATCACATTGAAAAAATGAAAAATAATGCACAAAGAGGAGCAAGATGTAACGTAAAGTAAAGATGTTCATCTCAAGCAGATGTGCAGCAATCACATAGTATTCCTAAAGGGTGCTAAACTCCCCTTGTGTGTTGTATGACTAAGGATAAATGAAGTTCACAAAGTCATGGTATTGTAGGGGAATGATAGATATGGTATTGTGTCAGAAAACTGTGAAGAAAGCACATGGAAGAACAAAACAACACCCCTGATATTTGTTTTTTTGTCATTTAGTTGTTCTCTTTGTATGTATGGTATAACATCTATGGGTCACTGGGGGGCAAGGAGGGGGATTTCAGTCTGAGCTCCAGAGGACGTACTGTATCTGGAATACAGGCATGATGGCAGAGCTGTAATCAAACACTGGCAATCTTCAACAATCACATATTCAATTTTAAGAGCAAAGATTCTGCCTCTTCATTCTTCACAACCCACATAACCTCTTGTACTTCTGATTGTTGTTTTTCTAAATAAAAAAACCAGGAAAAGGACATTAAGTGTCAGGGAAAGAGAATTTCACTACAAGAGTAAACTATACAGTAGTTTGAGTATCATACAAAAAGCAGACAAACCCAACAGGGGGCATATTCATGGAGTTAAATATCAACCATTTCAATGAATTTGCATATAACACTTTTCTATAGGTCTTGTTTATACGAATGAAATGGGAATACATATACATTATATATTGAGGCACTGAGATTTTCTGCAAAGTAGAGAATTATAATTCTCTACTTTGAGCTGCAGGAGAATTTTTGTCTTTAGAGCCAGATGTCCATTCTGCCCTCAGACTTCCATTTTGGAGTCAGCTTGACTTCAAGCTATTGTATAATATTGGACTGTTCTTGCTTCTGTTCACAAAATGCACTGTTTCTGGAATGTTGACACTGTTTCATCACTTCTGCAAACACAGTATAATAGCTCTATGCATTTGGAAAGCCAGCAAAATCAAACTTGCAAACTTGCATGGAGAACATGATATTGTATCTAGAGCTTCTGCTTTTCTATATTTCATTTTTGAAAACATTCAGTAGTTTTACAATTTGTTAAAATGTAATCGCTTTTAGTAATTTACCTCTCTTCTTGGTATTAGAAAATAATAGGAAAGTATATGACTTTCACATATTTTTATTTGTTTTCGTTCTAACATTCAATTCAGAAAATATAATGTTCAAGGCCCCCTGAGCACCCTGAATGCTTGTAAAGGTGTTTGCCCAAACACAGTTGAGCTCTCAAGTCACAGACTCGAACCTGAACTATGCTACTAGCAGTCTGCAGCTGGAATTCCCATGTGGTGATGTATAACTGTCTAAGTGCTGCCAGTTAGTCAGCCAGGACTCTCCAGTCTCTGTCACACAGCAACCCTTATGGCTTCTTCTCTCAGATGTTTGCAGGCATGCAGCACTGTTGGTGAGTGACAGGCTTGTCCTCCAATGAGAAATGGCAGAAAAGTGGGAGAGTCAGAGCAGTCTGCCAACACTTCCTCCAATTATCTTGTTGTCTTTTCACATACCCCAGCTTGCTCTCCATGAGACACACAGATAGGGAGAGAAGCTGGGAATCAGAGCGCAGGGTCTGCCATTGTATGGCACCCCTGGAGCAGTTGGGGTTAAGGGCCTTGCTCAGGAGCCCAACCGAGTAGGATACCTCTGCCAGCTGTGGGATTTGAACTGGTAACCTTCTAGCCACAGGCACAGATCCCTAGTCACAGAGCCACCCCGAATATGTCAGCTTTCAGCACCCAGGAGTTGCACTATTGTCTGCTAACCCCAAGCTATTTCCTGTGTGGTGGCAATGTGCAAAGCACACAATTTCAACACATGTATTCCACACATCATTAGCTTTGTAAGTACAGGAGAAACTATTGTTCGCCCACAGTGTAGCTTCCTGCTACGAGCTGGTAACACTGGAAATCTACTGTATTTTAGATAGTGAACTTTTTTTGTGCTTCAAACTGCTTGCTTTCCGTTTTACCCAGTGAAACAATAGTCTGTTAAATCTTCGCCAGACTATAATGTGGAAACACATGTTGCTCCATGTGATTTTTGCAGTGACAAGGCACGTGACTCATCCAAAGTGCATGAATGGTATAGAGTTTTATTAGAGACAGTTTTGCTATGGTTTCAGCACAACATCTAAGCAATAAATTAGAGATGCTGGTGGAATACAGCAGATACCAAGAGTATTCTGTTGAACAACCCAGTATCTCACAGTACGGCCCTCAGCTGCTTGTAGCGCCAGTTTCTGTGAACCACAAATGTAACGGATTTACTCTGTAGTAGACATTAAAGCCACCTGCTGTCATGACCAACTACTGGTCACTAATTCAGCATGACAGCTAACAAAATAAACACAAGTGCTAGAAAAACTGCCATAGGCCATGTTGCATGTTATCACAAACCATGAGACATTCCCTGCACACCACAAACCTGAGCTACTTTTGGCTTTAATAGGCATTACAGAAGTAATGATTCGATAAGATTTTTTCATATCTCAGACATTCAACACATGCACTATTACTTGCATTGCACCTATCATAAACAATTACTCTAATATCTGAAACTGCAGGGCAAAACTAATTATGCTGCTGATTTGATTTCATTCTTCAATTATTTCCTTTCACTGGAAAAAAGAATTTGCAAACAAACTACTATGAGAAGTAATTTGCTTCTAAGAAGATATTGGCTTTGAGCAATTACATGATCTGAAGAGACCAGTTTTCAGAGACATGGTGATGCAAATTGGTAAACAGCTACCTTGCATTATAAATACAGGACACATCTACAGTTAGTAAGCCAGTCCAAACAGCTGTATCATATAATCTGTGAACCATGGAACAAAGAAATATGGTATGTATATACTTGAGGGCATGAAAAACACTACATTTGGCAAATGTACTTTACAGTCAATTTCTATCTATAAGAAAATATTGCATGGTTTCTGATGGACACGATGATGCTAGTACAGTATGCTCTACTGTAAAATAGCTCCCCATTGGTCACATTTATCTTGTTGCACTTCACTGACATTTTGTGGCACAGGTATAATGTAGATAAATTCATTTTGCTGATTAACATTTGTCATTAACATGGTTAATCAGTAGTGACTGGTAATGTGTGCAGCAACTATTAGAAGAATTATAAACAGTACACCTGTGACAAATGCTTTGCATCAGATTGTCTTGTGGAATTATGTCTCATTATTTTATATAACCTTTTATAGATGCTTGGCAAGTATGAGCCAATTCACTGGTCTTCAGATCATCTCTTTAGTCTAGTGAGTAAGGCATAAGTAGCATAAGTGTGACATTCTTATCTCACAAGAAAGCCATGGTTACACAAGCAACACACAGCATGCGTTGTCTTGAAGGAATGTTACGTCAGGATGAGCACATGGTACGGGTGGCCAGTAAGGTCCCAACACTTGATCAGTGTGGTGCCATACAATCAGGACACCAGCAATTACTACACCTGGAGCTCTGTCACGACTAGACACGCCTGCCCAGAGCATCTCACTTGGACCTTCCTACTGTGGGTATAGTAGAGGGGTATAGCGTATACTGAATCTTTTCCTTCTTGATTTTCACCAGGTGAAACGGGTTAAATCACCTCATCACCTGTGCCTCACTAATGAGATGACATAGTGCTTTTGCAACAGTCAAAGCCAAGTGCATCATTGTTGGTCATGGCAATTAGCAAAACATCAAGTCTATACCCTAAATCCATAACTTTTATTTTTGTAAAAACATAATGTACACAATGGTATTTCATAAAAAATGTCCTGTATCTATAAATCTTAAAGCATCTTGGAAAATTACTTAAAAATGTCTTGTTTACTTCACTGCAATAGGAAATGTGTATATGTAAAACATAATAACAATGCCTTTAACCAATAAATTGCAACCATTTATAATAAATTGCACTGTACAGTATAAAACAGACATTACTTCTTGTATTTCCAGGCTTGAAATTCCTTTAATATTCTATTCTCTTGCCTCTTATTACATACATTCCTGCAAAACCAGATAGAAAATCCAGTTCTGCCAAATTCCTGTACTAATAGACTCATCTTCCATCCTTGTATTAAAGATGCTTCCAGGGCTGCCCTCTCTGAATGTTTATCCTGATAAGATTAATTAAAACCACTGTTTGCTTGGGCCTCAATTATCCACAGACCAATGCACACATAACTAAGGAATCGTCTTCTTACAGCCCGTTAAACCCCCAGAAAAAGGTTGTCAGTCTGCTGTATTATATTAATAATTTTATTTCCACAACACATTGCAATTTTTTATGGAAATTAGAAAGGTAATTACAGTGCTTGGCAATTCTTGTAAATTGTCATAGAATCAGAATTTGAAGCACCTTACTAGGTGCAGTTGCAAACACAAGAAAATAATACTGCACAAAATGCAGATTGTGTCTGGAATTTGATACTGTTGGGTCTTTTCAAAGTCAATTGTTTTATGTTGTTTTATTCTTGACATTCCATTTTTGACTTTTGTCTTGAGTTAAATCTCATCTGTAAAGGAGATCCAAGCAGAGTGAATATTACATCATGTACTGTATATCATAAATCTGCTAAGTCATGATGTATTGCTCTAAAACAGAAATGCATGGTTGATAAAAACTATAAAGGTCCTGTCCTTGAGCACATTGAATTGGCAAATCCTTTCATGCATAATGTTTTTTTGAAACACGTCCTACTTAGCGATTTTTGAATCTTCAAGCCTTCATTTATTAACTTAATTATAAGTGAAGATATAACCCATGAGAGGGTTCTGCTTCACTGATTGTCTTCATTAGTATTATCTAAATTACAAAAGCATGAAGATGGCCTAACACATGACACTGCAATGAAGAGAAGTAATGCTCTTCTTTCCAATACAGCATTAGGCTTAGTGTGATCTTATAGGTAGAAGAATGTGCCAAAATTTACACAGCTCACATCTAAAGTAAATACACACACTAGAACACATGCAGTCAAACATTCCCATTCCAGATGAGAGACATAGCCAGATTAGTATACAGTAAGCATATACTGTAGATCAATACAGCAGATAAGAAATCAGTTATTCCTGGGCTCATCTCAAATACTTTTAAAAATGCAGAGAGACTTGATAGGCTCTACTGTAGCTCTGCTATGTTGCATGAAAATACTGTGGCACCCAGAGGCCTATAAGTCACCTGGACACCTGAGATAGAAAAAGAACATTCATTCTGTAGCCCCTCACCTTGGACACTGCTGGGACTGGAACCAAGAGGACAGAACTTACGCAGGTGTTGTGTTGTACTGTTCCTCTAGGTTAGTTCTAGCTTTATTTTTATTTATTCTCCCCTGAATGTTACCCTGCTCTCAACGTGCATGGGATTGGACCTGCCAGACCTCGGGAGCATTCTGAAGGTCTACATTCTGAAGGTCTGGATGGGTTGGCAATGAGTGAGCTCTTTGAGTGTGACTACATGTATGAGGAACGCTGCCTTCTCCTGGCTCTGCAAGGTATTCCTCCTTTGTGGGCAGAGGGATTCCTTGTGTCTTACTGAAAAAAACAATTAGGGTTTCAGATCAGTTTGACATGTCAGCCATGACAAACCACCATTCACAAGCCCCACATACAGTACCAATTGCAAATCACATAAATTCACAAGACTCTAAAAACACAGACATGAGACGAGCACGTTACAAATAGGAATTCTCTTCCAGACTATCATCCTTCCACCTGTTACAGCCGCCCTGCGAAGATGACAAAATAAAGAAAATGACTGGTCATTTCTGAAGACCTCATATCTTAAAAAGTGTAACATGCCAAACAGAAAAATGTGTAACTCCACTCAGTTAAAGACAGGCACTTTGACTCATTTTGCTACTTTGCTAGATTGCTGTCAGAATTTTTATGATTTTTTTAGTGCTACACTTTTATAGGCTTTCCAGGTCTAATGGGGTGGTGTGGTGAACTACATTCTTTCGCCTCTCAGCACTAAATATGCCATTAAATGGCACCTTACATTTTTCTTCTCCCGGAGTTCCTATCCCCGTCTAAACTGAGAGCTACAGATCTATTTAATTCCAGTCTCGCACAGCAAATGCCTGGTAAACCATGTCTGAATTCCTTATGGGAATTATGTTAATCAGTCCATTTCTGTTTCAGAGATGAAAGGTCTTCCAGTAAAATGAACAACAGATTTCAGGTCAAAAAATTCAAAACACAAATTTTACTTACTTGACTGTGACACTGTGGGCGTGAATTGAAGTGATTTCTAGAAAGTTACTGTGAAGTAGGTATATTTTTTGCTCCTTTTCACATCAACAAATCCTCAGCCACACATCCCTTTCATTGCAAACAATCATCAGACAAAAACACTTTTTAACACATTTCGGTGAAAATACACAGTACCTGTCAAAGTAGACTACACATAAAGCATGCTGAGCCTTGAAAAAGTAGAATGTTTACTTGTCTTTTAAAAAATGTGCATTGAACATGCATGAAAAACCAAATAACTTGACAAAATCTCATTACTCCCCCACAGCGTTTTTTCCCCCCTTTACTATCTTTGATTTTCTGTCAGGTGCTGTCATTCATCTCCCAGCCAGTGTTCTTTTACTTTCCTTTTGGGTCTTATTTTCAGACACATAACTGCAGTCAAAAAACCTATAAATAAAAATATCTGGCATGGAAGAAATGGTCTCTGAAATAAGTACCCCCAGAGCCCCTCCCTCTTAATCTGATTTGTCCCACTGAGCTTGAAGTTAAAGTCCCTGGTGCTAAATGGGCTTCTAAAACAGAGGCTATATTCTGTAGAATAATAAAAAAGGCTTGTTAAACAGTTGATTCTGCCCATAGCACACTCTTTAGTGCCTGGTGGTTTGGAATAGACTGCTACCAGCAGTGTAACTAACATTCATGTAAATCAATACTCATACTTTTTTTGTACAGGATAATTCCCATCTGAAATTCCAAGTGAATCATTAATACAGAAGATACTATGTTTTAGAAAACTAATAAACCATGATCAGAAATAATAATAATAATAATAATAATAATAATAATAATAATAATAATAATAATAATAATTATTATTATTATTATTATTATTATTATTATTATACACATTTTATAGTACATTTAAAAAAGAACTGCCAGTTTCACACATACAAATTAGGGTGTTTTGAAAAATGCTGAAATTCAATTAAACTTAGCTTTATCTTTCAATGTAGGTAATGTATTCATGGACAAAAATGTCTCTTATTAATAAGCGACGTACTGTATCATGATTAGCCAAGGTTACATCCATCCATTTAGAGACCTCCTCAACACAAAGCCTATCCTGTACTGTAAGTACAAGGCACAAGATGAGACTAACCTGGTGGGCATTCAAGAATCACATACAAACAAGCACAAAAGGAACATTTAGAGACACCAATTAACCTAACCAGCATGTCTTTGTAGGCAGGCGGAAACCAGATAACTCTGGAAGTAATCCACTTTGACACTGAAAGGACATGAAACTCCACAGAGAGCTCAATTCTCCCAGGGCCAGAACTGAACCCAGGACCCAGGAGCTGTGCGATAGCAACGCTGTGTGGTATGCCATCATGCCACCTCAGAGCCTTAGCTGAAAGATGAATTCTTTAACAGCTCTTGAGAGGAACACAGAACAAACAGAAGTAAGAGGAAATTGTTGGGGCAACAAAACTTCCAGTTATTTTAAACAAGCAATTTTGCAAGCGCCTAGAAAGTGATGCCTTTTTCTTGCTGCACTATCCCAGTCTTAATTTCCTCATGAGTCCTTGTGCCCTTGTTTCACATACTCTCCATTGCATTATTTAACACTTTCTAAAAATACCTTCATAAAATGTTAATTGTTCAAGGTATACCACAATGCAGACTGTAGAAAATGTAAACGAAAATGATAGAAAATGTAAACGTGTTCCTTTTAATGGCAAACATGAGACCTAAAGCTGACTGTAAACATGAAACTAACTGGAATGTCCTAAGCCCTTTTTAAGACTCCCTTTCTTTCCAATCAGTTGCTCAGTGACGTGCACCCTTTCAAGGAAGAAGGACACTTTCTTTGTGAATGCTGGCCGATCTACAGTACATGTGGTGCAACCCAGGGCCTGACTGTGAGCTACTGTACACTGCGCCAACATTTGGCCCCGTGACACAGGAAGATACGTTGCTATTATTCTAGCATATGTACTGTGATTGTCTTGCATTTACACCACTAATATTAAATGTCTGTTTTTGTCATGGGACTTCCAAGATAATCTCGTCATTTGCTTGATGATAATTATTTTCTTGAAACAGAAACCAGTTTAGGCCAGGGTTAGGCCTAGGACTGAGTATATGGATGTACAGTAATATTGACTCAAAACGTATTTAACTAACTGATTTAATTGACGAGACGAATTTGAATGACTGTAAAGATGCGTGGGAACTGCAGTGCCTTGCAGAAGTATTCAGACCATGGCACAGATTTCACATTTTGATGTGTGCAAATTTCAAAAGAGAACCAAAAACAGAGTAACTAGATCTGCAATAACCAAAATCTCCGGGAGCTCAGTGTCAGATTCAACCCAAAAAATGTAATCACAAAAAAGAATATGGAAAAAGGAAGGGCGAAACAGCTGACTGTCTCCCTCAAAACTGAAACTGAGGTGCATCCAAAATACCCTACAGCAAACTCAGTCTAATTAGTACTGATATAATGGCCCCCAGCAACATTAAACACAGTTCAAACAGTCTTCATTAAGAGATGCAAATTGTTATGCTTCCAAGGACTATTGTACGTTTTAATAAGTTTCCTGTCACAGTTCCCTTTCCAATAATAAACCATTGTATTCTCTAGAGCTGTTCCATCTGACCTTGGTAAGCACTTAACAAATGACAAGGACTGGGTTTTATTGCGTTGTGTATCTGCAATCAGCCACACAGAACTGTGTACACTATGGGCTGCAGAAGCACTAAATTAGCAATAATGTAGCAGTCTTTTTAAAATGTCACATTTCTTTAGCTAAGCAAATTTTCTGTAAATAAATTCACTTTAATTCACTTTGATTCAAATTATTCTGCACTTTCACTGCCTCGACAAAAACTTTCCAGCGGCTTTGGACAATAATATTTTGTGAATATCTTTTGACGATAAGCCTCCTCTGGGATATTCATTAATTAGCACTTCATTTTCTATTCTGATTCACAATTCTGTAATTTTCGAGGAGGTCGCTATGAAAACCTTGTGAGGTCGTTTCAATAAATACTGAAGAGCTTCCATGGTAATGTATGTATTCATGAATAACTGTAGGTATAACCAATATAAAAGACCACAAGCCACATTAAGTTTGCATCTACAGTAGTAGCCAAATGTCTGTAGGCATACTGGGCATCACATGGTATCACCAATACAAATCCAGAACAGCATCAATCTTTGTCAACTATCTGGAACCAGGACTTCCCTGCTGGGTCCACTTTGCCATCCGCTGCCAGCTGTTTGCTGGACAGGCACTTCCTTAAGAGAATGAAGAGTTGGCAAGAGATGGCACCAACTGAGTGCCAAGTCATGGCAGTGAAGGCGAGGCAGCACATCTGTAAAAACTCACAAACGCAGATGATGTGAGATTATCATGTCACATGCGGCACAGAGAGACCCACACAAATGGATATGTGAACGTCTTCTTAGTTGCTTCAATTTCCACCTTGGCAGAAACCTAGGGATATCCTATATACTGTATGCTGTGCACGTTAACCGGGAAACAATGAGTTTCTTTGGAATGACAGTCGGTTTCAAATTTTTGTCCTCCCTAAGTAGATCTTTAAGTAGGGCAAATCTGCTCATCAATGCTAGAGGTGCTTGTATGTTCAGAGCACATCTTGAGTATCGATTCTGCCATTACTGCACCACACCCAACCTGTCTACAAGGCAGTTCATCAACCTCATTCATCAGCGGGTGTTCATCAACAGGTAGAAGCATAATGTTATTGAAAAACGCTGTTGTGTTTTTTGCACACAGGAATCGGATCACACTTCAAATTCCTGCGCTTGGAATAGTTCTTTAAGCTGACATGTGGCTTTACCACAGAAAGGCAGTGCATTTCCATAAGCCCAGGACATAGAAGACTTCTTAAATCAAGGCACGATGCCTCCAAAATAATCTCGTTCATTTTCCTACACATTTAACAAGGTACAGAAACCTAAAAACCTTCAAAAGTATTCATATTTCACATATGTTAAACAGGCAAAACTAAAGTGACAGATTAAATGCTACAAAGATTTGAATTTAGGCAACTCTCCAAGGTGTTTGAGAAAATAACAGACATTATAAAGCCCACAGATGGACAGGAAGCCCTGAAGTCTTCTCATGTTTTACAGTAAAACGTCTTCACAATGTTTTGGGTGAGGTATGAGCAAACGCAAAAGCATTTTTAATAAATGTTTTTACTTTGTTTCTAAAAAATTGAAACACTGAGTCTGTTTACCATCATCCTTTCATTGAATGTCCTATAATATACAGCATTCAGTAGTACAATATGTAATGTTCTGTGCATTTCACTTACAGTACATGTACATTTTCAGAAGACCACAAAGCACTAATGCTTTCAAGATTTTAAGCGCCGATAAAGAGGCAATTATTGTGCTCATTAAATTTATAATAAAATTGAATTGCTATGCAGACTAATGCCTTATATTTTTACTTTGTGACTGTCATATCCAACATTATTTATCAAATGACATAGGACTTCAATTAAGGAATGCATTTCAGTAAATCTTGTACTTGCCTTCTTTTATATCCCTATCAGTGTTCAGCTCTTTATGTCTCTTCCTAAATCTGAGTTCATATGCACCAGTATTTATCACATGACACAGGGCTTCAATTAAGGAATGCATTTCAGCAACTATTCCTTTTGCTTTCTTTTATATTCCTATCAGTGTTCAGCTCTTTATTCATATCCTAAATCTAAGCTCCTCCCTTAAGAGACTATAACCTCCTATTAGAGCTGTAGCATTACAATCACGCATCTGACTACTCATCATTCATTGCCAAACCTTCAAATTGTTTTTTATGTTTGAACTATCATTGTACATATCAAGGTGTCCAGAGAGCTGACAAGAATGTATTGCCTTGAACCAAACCCAAATTATTATTTAATATCTAGAGACAAGTGAATAATAAATATATACACTTTTTTTTCTTTGTAGCATTTAATCTTGCCATCACGGCTTTATTTCCTCCTACATGCATATTTCAGTGTTTACCCTGAAGGTTGACTCAGAGTACAAAGACAAAGCTCTTAAATTTCTTTGTCTTGGCACATACAGTACAGTACTGTTTTAATCCACAAAAAATGCAGAGGGCCAATACAGTATATCTACTTCACCTCTGCTATTTTAAGCACACCATCACAATTCATCTACAAAATTAAATAATATGCACAATTTCTTGACAGAAGGGCATGAGAGAATGAAAAGGAAAAAGGAAAAAAAATGCTCACGGTGTCTTGCATGCCTTATAATGATAACTGCATTTTTTGTCTTCTCACAGAAAAACTGTGGCAAAGTTTAAACCATAGAAACCGGTACTTTATCCAAGCAGCTTGAGTAAGAAAGGAATTCCAATCTAGCTGACAGAGATACAGTCAGTCTAGATCAAAGCCAATGACCTGGCTGAGAAAGAAAACTATAATACTCATCGGCTAGGAAATCACTCCAAACACAGAAGCGGTCAGAAAACATACTTACATTTAATTTTTATCACACCAATATTAAACAAAAACAATGATTTCATTCTCTTTTTAATATTGGCGGATCCAAGGGGTCAAGCAAGCGTGAGAGTCACGGGCAAGTCAGGTTAGCAGGAAGATAGTGTATAAACAATGCCAAACTAATGACACGGCAGGTGGGATGAATATATTCGCTTTGCAATTTGCTGCCTTGTAGAAGGGTCTCAGGTTTAGTTCTGGTTCAGTTCTGGCTGCGTGGAGGTAGCCAGTTCCCCCTGTGTTGCTGTGTTTTTTTTTTACTGGGTGCTGTGATTTACTCTCACCTTCCCGAGATAGGCTAGCTATGTTTGATTGGCTACACCAATGCGTCCCTTTCTATACTTCCTACTTTTCGAACAGGGGAAGAGCAGTGATGTGCTCTCAGTTCTGTCCCATGTCCTGTGCTTTCAGGGTACAGTCAGGTGAAAGCTTGCCCTGACCCTCTGCAGGATAACAGCTTATGGATAATGGATGGGTGGATGTCTCAATGCCTTACATCTGATAGCAGGAATAAGCAGGGACTCATGAACAAAGGAATGAACAAAGACAGCTGCTGAAGCAAAGTCAGTGTTTTATTCAGAATAACTTATTTAAGAGTACAGATGGGTTGTAACATATGCAAGTGTAACATTCGTGAATTCACTTATTTGCGATTTGGTCTGGCCGATGAGTCCTGGAAGGAAGAAGTGGAGAGAGAGATGATTCTGAGCCGAAGGCTGTCAAGTACAACCTTTAAATATCCTGGGCCACAGACTAGGGCCTTGAGATGAATCTACTGTAGCCAGAGAGTCAGCCTCTCCCTACCCTCTGCCCAGGTACCCACTACCCAGCATACACAACGTGGTCTTGTTTGTATATTGTAACAATCACTCCTACTTCTGTGTTCTACTTCTCCTACTAACACGCGGAATGACAGGCTGGAGACGACCCTGGCGTTTTTCTTTCCCGTTTCATTACAGCAGGGCATGCCGATCATGAAAGCTGAGAGAAAGTGCACACTGTCACTGGATGTGGAGGACGGATTCAAGCTGTTTATTTTAGCCAATTACTATGCGTTTGTGATTACTGTTGTTTCTTTTAGTTGATCAATGTTATTTCAATTAACTTAAAGTCAATTATCATATAAGGGAAGGTTACTAATGTCTTAACCATACTGTACATACTGTACCATTGTACAAACAGTACATTATGCGACTGTATAGGGGTGGATACAGTAGGTTATATGCGAATGTGGCTATTTGCGGCAGTGTTTTTAATTAATCCTCGTGAATGTCGAGACCCTACAGGTACATGTTTTTACAGTCATGGCATCAATGAATCTGAAGGAGTATCTTTACAAATATTAAAGAGCACACAACCATGCCTAATGGGAAGTTGAAGAGACATGCTGCAGACCTTAGTACCATTTATATACAGTATCAGTATTAATATCCTTCTGAGGTCTGGAAAATAAACTGCACCTCTGAATTAAAAATTTAAATTTCAATCTGAAGGGAATTTGAAAAGGAGAAAAGCAGTTTGATGTTATAGGGCCAACTGGAGTAACATTTTTTAACTTTCCAGGGGACACTTATAAAGGACATTTTATGAGCAGCAGGTTGTATAAGATACAGTCTATTTTTGACAGGATGGGAAGCTGTTCAGATAAAACACATTGATCTTTCAAGGCTTCTGACCTTGTCAGCCAAGCTCTATTATTGGAATTCTTACAGGAGTTGTATTTTACTGGAAGCCAGTTTTTCTTCTAGGTTCCATGACTTCTAAGTCACAAACATCCCTCCTGGAATGAGCATCTTATTGTCCTTGCCTTCCAGCAGACAGCACAATACCGGATGATGCTCACACTGAGCACTTAAAAACAGGCATTTATAGTGTGGTAGTTAATGTTGTCAGAGCTTCCCTGTGACTACAGTATGGTGTGCTTTCAGAGAAATAGGTATGATGGAAATTCACAACTGTGTTCCACATTATTGATTAGGTTGTTTTCTTTAAAAATAATTTTGAAATGATATTTTCAGGGTGACATATTTGTTGTTTAAAAAGTAGCAGACACAACCCACATTAGGTTGCCAAGAAAGATCTACAATATATATTCATAGCCCTAAAAAGAAGCAAAACATTAGGCAAAGTATGCAGTTCATCTCATTCTAATATCTGAATCCTGTTTTCTGTTTAATGGCATTCGAAAGTAATTTGTGTTAGATTATAGTTGTTATAATCTCATCTTTTTTTTTTCAGCTGTCACATCTCAACTAAATAAGATTAGAAACTGTGGTTTGTACATTCCTCTTGAATTGCATCCTTGATAATGGACCAAAAGCCAGCACTTTGAGGCCTTATATAATTCATCTTATATAAGCTATGCAGCCTTGCAATCGCCACTTTAAAATGAGATGTCACAGAAGGAGGCTTGGATGTAACCAAAGGAAAGGAATGAAAAGAAACCAGATCACCTGCGGTGAAACGTGAGGGCTGAGGTGTTTGAATTATGGGTAAGTGCTCCAGGTTGGCATCGTTGCAGTGGTCAAGTCCTCATTGTAGACACTGCTGTTTACTGTAAGAGAGATGATTTACTCCAGTTGCTCTTGTCCACTCAACTGTATAAGCGGGAAACACCGTTGTCTGGGGGATATCCATGCGATGGAAATGTGTCCAGTCCCACACTCTCTAGTCCAATGAATGCTACAAAAACCTAGATGAGCTGTGGCCTTATGAGCTGCTGTGGCTCAAGAATGGGCTTTACTCTAAGTTGGAAGACACCAGATTAAAAATAAATAAGTAGCTAAATGCATCATTGATTTGACTGAAATACAGTCATGGAACCTACTGCACCATTTCTCTGTTTCTCATTGCTACTATCCCTGTACTAAAACTCTCACTCTCAGACAAATGACCTTAAATGTGACTCATGATGTTGGCTTTTAAAACCTAACCACGTCCATACACAGTTACCACCTTCTCACAATCGTTTATCACCTTCCCTTACAGTTCAGTGGTTCTTTTCCTTTTTAATTAACTAAAGACTTGTAGATAATTAAAGAAATTATACCGAGAGAAATGATAAGGAGTGATGATCAGTGGGGTCCACTAGTAGCTCTATTTACCCCATGCCTTTTTACTTCCAGTTAATTGATTTTAATTAACACCTCAGGTGGAGTGACACCAAGATGAGCGCATACATGGGCACACTAGTGGAAATGGTAACCCAGTAGTGTAAGGTAAATTGGTATGAAATCATTATACCTTTCCAAAGACCCTGACATAAAAAAATACAACAAAGTGCCCCCCGATGATCTGCAGGTCAACAGGACCCACACTAAAACCAGCTATCCTGTGATCTGCTACCTCTTTGCACACACAAACCATCTGTCACTCAGTCAGCTGAGGCACTGAGGGCCTTTGGTTTTCTATTTTTTGCATTTTTTTTTAATTACCCAGGAGCATGATGGGAAATTCCGTGAGTCAATGCCTCAGACAAAACAGATGTTCAGATAGAAGCTCAATGTGCGTCAAATAAAGTTTTAAATAGGCTAAATGGGCACTGTCACATTTTAACCCACAAGGCACCTTTTCGGCTCTTTTTCTGTTCTGGATGGTTTGATTCAATTCTACCTTTCAATCCAAAGTGAAACACATTTGCTCATGTCAGCACAGCCTCTGGTGGCCATGAGTGCATACTGTATGTCAGAGCAGCTCAACCATTCGCCTCACCTGGGCACCGCTGTAGGCAGGCTAGAGGTGAGAAACCAAGGATCAGCAACAAAAGACGCTGAAATATCCTCTTTATGCTCCAGAGCACAATTTAAAGCTTATTGATAGTGAATATGAGAATTTGGACCTGGAACTGTCAGGGACTTACTTACTCTGCACAAAGACAAACAATAATGGCTTTCAATCTTTACAGGCACCTTTCATTAGTACCACTGACACACCAATTAATGGCACAAAGGAATCTCAATAGTAATATTATCCTAAATGCTACATAATAATTTCTCACCTGTTTCTTTTGTCTGTGTTCCCAGGTTCATTTAATCTTTTTCAGCTCCAAACATGTGGCATCCCATTGTAAAAGAAACTGGAGATGTGATGCTTTTTTTTCTTCATAAGGGTTCTGTAAGTACCTTCTTGGGAGAACAACAAGCTAAAACATTCCAGTGAAATTGGTTTCAGACTCTTCAGAAAGATTACAAATTGTGCTCCAAGCATTCTTAATCTCTTGCAGTTTACAGAAACTAAACCAGAGGACCATTAAGCTCTCCCCATAAACTCTAGGGACACGTCACCATAATTCCAAATGTGCTCTAATACAACCTTCAGCAACATAAACTGCAACTGAGGGTTGCAAATGGAGAATATAGGAATGGGAACATTAAGTGTTTACAGAACTGAATGAAGTAACCAACAGGAATAAATTAGAAAACTAGCATTCTTACATTCTAACCCCATTATCCAATTCAGGGTTGCAAGTGAGCCAGAGCCTATACTGGCGAGTAACGGGCACCACATGGAATATGCGCTGGACAGGATAGCAGTCCACCACAGGGCAGACAGCATTATTACTTAATTTCGATCATTTAAGATAAGCATAGCATTCTTTACATTGTTAGTATGAAAAACACTGCACGGCTACACTGGCCGAATAAGCCCCTACAAGCAAAGACATGCCTGAATAATAAATTCTTCATCAATTTAAAATTAAACACCAAAATAATTAGTTATTCATTTTCTGCAAGTCCGAAAAAGTCTCACTTTACAGCTTTTCACTTCGGGTAATTGGTCTTTTCTAGGGGGACTAGTTCAGATGTAGACAGACCATCTATTTCAGGAATAATACACATGCTTATATATTATAAACATATATTGTAACATAACTCAAGTATGAAAAGCAATCAATTATATTTAGTCCTACAAGCAGCACAGACACATATTTTGGAGGTCATAACATTATCTGGTTCTTTTATAGCCTTCACAGTTGTGATATTAACAAACACAGTGTTCCCACACTAAAACATGTTGTTACTAAGCAATGCATTACCAATCATACTAAGAAGATGTCTCGGGTTATCTGAGAGATGCTTTTAACTACAAGGAGAACCACTCACACCACAGTGCTACATTTAATAAAAACAGTAACAAACAAGTGAAGGCCATTCAGTCCAACAAAGCGCTTTGTGTGTTAGAATCTTATCCAGCCATTCCTTTGAGGAAGTCAGAATGGTGTTCTAATCATTTCGTAGGGTATCAAATGTTCAATGCAACTGTGTTGGTTTTACTATTTTTTGTGTGTGTGCATGTTTTAGATTTATTCTGTATTTCTGATTTCCAAATAGGGTTAACCATCACGGCAACCGTATTTTGATGATGGGGCAGCCTGTTTTCTAATCATTTGCACATACCTGAATTCACAGAGATTTTTATGACATTGAACGACATTTCACTCTTTTGTGAGATTACACAAACTCAGTTCAAAACGATAATAATTTGGGCATCACAGTGGGAAACTTTACATATATCTAATTCTGCTATTGCTTGGCGTTTCTTCTTTGTTTTTTTCATCAAAGAATCTCATTTATTTTGGTAATCTGAGATGGCAGCTGAAACAGCATTGACTCGTACTGTTATCTGGTTTTCTCATTCATTGGTGCTTTTTTCTCCAGGCAATATTTCATCAGCCCCCATGTCTTCCCTAAGAACAGCAAGCTCTTGTCGAGGTGATGATTTAAAAAATATTTGTCCGTCACAACGCTATACATTCCATAGTAATAGAATAAACTATATCAGCTGTTCGAATTATTTAAATAAAAACTACAACAGATTGCTGGACACTGCCAATCAATGTTCAGTGACCAAAATAATACACACATAAACAAAAAACATATAATGGAAAAGCTTTAATCTGTTAAAGTTTACACATTTAAATTCATGCTTTAAATGTCTTTTTAAGGACTAGTTTTAGAAGCTCTCTTTGAGAACCTTTTTTTTTGCATTCTGTTTAAGAAGATAAGATAGGTTATAAACCAGGGGGGCCTTTTGGCCCAACAAGCTTGTTTGTATACCAGTAGCTAATTGATCTAAGGATCTCATTCCCAGCCACCTCTTGAAAGAAGCCAGGGAATCAGATTGAAAAAAACAACTAATATCCAAAACCAATATACATATATGGAGCATTAAAAGTTATCACTTTACAACTGCACCAATTACACAAAGTTATTATCAGGAAAAAGATCAAATGTATGTACACCTACCACAAAATAAGATTATTGTCCAGGCACGACACAGGTAAATCCATTATTCTGTCAACATGAGCCAAGTGAGGATCAATAAGGGGTCGACTAGGAAATTCACACTGCAATGTGGCCACTTGTGGAAGCACATCAAGCTATGCAGCTGCGATGAGTGCTTTGTCTTGTGGGACCCTGGTCCATTCTTCTCTCAAAGGCTTGATAAGAACGTGTCTGCTCACTCGTCTCTGTGCTCTCGCTGTCACATCGGCTCTCACCCCATCTGACACATTGGTGCATCCACACCACAGCTGTCATGTTCCCATCTTACAAGTAAGGTGTTCTTACCTGAACACTAAGTGAGGTCCCAGTACTCGGTCTATGTACGGTAGTTGTATGCTGACAGCTTGCTGTCAATCACTATAAATTCTGTAGTTACTAGGCATTCCTTCCCAGACCAGCACACATAGACCATCCCATCAACTGACCTGTTGCTCATTGCTACTAAGACACAATAGTCTGCAGGTCTGTGCCACACTCACTGATATCCATCACAGTGTTCTGCACAAAACCCAGAGAGTACACCTATTGTTCATGATCAATTAATCAAACATGGTGTTAGGAACATTTAATCAATATCCAAATTGCATACCCTTAATTTTTCTTAAACCCATCCCTCCAACCATTTTCTTACCCCTTTATCCAAAACAGAGCCTATCCCAGCAAGCAAAGGGTGCAGGGCAATACACTGTATACCCCGGATGAGACGCCCATCCATCACGGGGACAGACACACACACGCACACACTCACACCAGGGCCAGTTTACCCAGAAGCCAAATCAGCCACCAGTATGTTTCTGGACTCTGTAGGAACCGAAGAACCTGGAGGAAACCCATGTGAGCCCGCAGTAGGGAGAACAGAAATCCACACAGATACTGTAGCACAACCAGGATTTGGATCAAGAGCCCCAGTGCAGCGATACAGGAATGCTACCCAACATGCCACCACACTGCACCTATTCTAAAACCATACCTGCATAAATAGAATGCGGACTTTCTTCTTATGCTATTATATTTTGTTTTCTCTTAATGAGTTAGATGTACTGTATCACAAGAAACCAAGGATATGCAGTTCTTTAATATTGAATTAAATTAGTTTCACTTTCACTTAAATTTGTTTCTAGGAAGCTTCTACTGTAGGTCAAATCTACTGCAGTCTTTCAATATTGGCTTTCAGTTTTGATGGGAGCCCATATCAGGCAAGGTCACTATGCAATCAAAACATTAACAACTCATTATTATCTATGCACAGAGTATGTAAGACTTCCATTTAGCATTCATTTCAACATTAGCAAGTTTAAATCACTAACCAAAAAACAGACTTTTTTTTCCACTGGGATCCACAAGCACCTTTGCAAATGGTATAGATTCTGAAATGAGTGACATTGCATCTCCAACATACTGCAGGTTGCAGCACACAAGGCCTTGTATCGCTTGCCAAATACAGTCGTTTTTTTCCCCCTTTGGACATGCTAAACTATTCAAACACTTTTCAGCAGTGCAATGTATCATTTCCAGCACAGAGCTGCCCCATTGCTATTGTGGCTAGGTAGAAAACTCGGCTGAGGACTAAATAAGCTGAAGTCTGTATGACAGCAGGACAGCCTTAAAACAAAACAAAAAAAAAACAGAAAAAAATATTATTCTCACTTTAGGACAAAAGCCAAAAAAAAAACACTTTGTGTTTAAGAAGTATGTATAATCCCTGTTGTAAAGCATATTTGAGTTGGTGGCCCTAGTCTGCAGTGAAAGAAAATTCTGCTGCAATAATTTGACTGAGAACTTACATTATACTGCACGTTAGCTTCTTACAGGAGTATACAGGAGAACGTGAGAAGCATTTTTCCATCACTTTTATTAAAATGGCAATTACACTTAATTCAAATGAGGCCAATAACCTTTTAAATCTAGAGGTGAGTAAATTGCTTATCTTTGAATTGAAATTGGGCATTTTAAGATTAGTCATTACTTTCAGCACATTCCTTAGTTAATAATTTGCCCATTTTCCTGATCCCAACAGCATTAAGGGCTTTGCGATTCTCCCTCCCCCAAACAGCCTCAGAGGGACAGTATTTTTTTGTGGAACAAAACACACTGCAAGAGCAGACAACAGCTCGCCTTAGAAGCGGTATCTTCATGTTGAAAACTAGTAATTTTACATAATACATCAATCAGAAAATTACAGCGCACGCGGCATTTATAATAAGTATTAAAAATTTAAAAAGCTGTAATCAATAATTCAGTAAATAGAGTTAGTTTTCTGCACACTATAACACAGCAACAGTCCTTCTGCCTTGGTGCTGTCGTCAAGTTGCCGGCTTTCTCTGCAACTCTTGACTGCTTTAGCCCGCTCCCTTGAGATTAGTTATCGGTACCGTTTAAATTCTGCACGCAAATGCAGGCCTGACACGGGCCCGAACAGATTTACTGAGAGGAACTGTGTACACAGCATAAAAGTCTGCTTTTAATTAGATAAGCTTACTGTATGTGCATTGCATATAAATAACCCTATCTTTCAGACGCGCTTCGTAGCTTGTAAACGTACACGTTCCCTTTGACGTGTTTTACAGAATTGTACCATCATCACATACAGTAAAACATCCTTCGCGTGAAATAAAGTGCAAGTAAATCTAGTGGCACGACACTTTGAAGGGATTAGAATCAATTGATAAATTGAATGACAACCAGACAATTACAATAGTCTCTACTATGAGCTCACAGCACCATCTCTGGCAGTATAAACTCCCTTATCCCCGGAGATAACTAATTATTCATTGACCTGACTGCTGACAGTATATTCTTTGGGTGACTAATTGATATAATGATGACGTGCATCACATCTGCTGAATCATGTATTGTAATTCTTCCTAACGACTCGAATATGTGCCGTATAAGCTAAAAGGCAAATAGTACCAAATGGTTAGTTAAGACTCTACTCGTTAAAGATGCAACCACGCAAGCCCCGCTGTTTATTTCTGAAAACCAGCTTTTTCATAAGGTCAAGGAACTTCGGTCTACGACTACCTTCACACTAGTGCTAAATACACGAGGGCACTGTTTTTTTCGAGCCACACAGTACAACAGTCAAATCAAGTCAAATCCTATCTTTAACCCCTCGATGGGTAGCTTATATTGGCACGCCGGCATCACTTTTAATGTGTGTTACGAACATTTCAATCAATTCTTTTTTCCACAAGCGGTTTCTCAAAAGAACCTAATGCGTTCATCAGCGGATCTACAAGACTCCCGTCACATCTGGCAAATCTGGACATCAGCAATGACATTGAGATCTGAAATGTTTATCTGAAGAACGACGACACTTTTACTTCTGGCACGGCACAGTCAATTGGTTATCGGGTCCGAAGACTAAAGTTTGCATGGCGTTTCACAGCCTACACGGCTATTGAAATGATTTACCTGCTCTTGCTGCTGGCTTCCTCTTTGGTTCTGTTGCTCCTTGGTTGCTGTCATTGTGAAATCGGGGATTTACAACTTCTTTAGTCTTATTTTCCTAACTGCAGAGGATGCATTCCACTCGGACGAGCGCTTGGCTCCGTGCGGCACTGTTGGCAGCGCAGCCGCCGAGTTATCGCAAGCAAAATCTTGAACTGGAGGCAGACAGAAATGGAACTGTCACGATTCGGAGAAGTCTAGGAGACTGCGGAGATACCTGAAGGTTGTGATTCACATTCTGCAAAAGCACAACCTACATAGGTACAAGCCTACAGCTGATAATGGCACCCAACCAGCAGGCTTAAATGCCTTGTGATTTTTTTTTCTCCCCCCTCTCTTGCTCTGTCTGAGCCGACAGGAAGCGGTCAGGATCCCAACTGGTCTCTACTGCAGCGTCCCTATGATCCGCACATCTGGGGCAAAATCAAATTGTCAAATTCAGTTCGTTTCCCTCCTTGGAAGGAAGAGACCATTGTTCAGACAGCACGGGGGGGGCGGGCTGGGGGTTTTTATTATACTGGAGGTTTAGATTTTTTTCCCCATATTTCATTTACAGTGTGTTAAAATAACTAAAAAAGAAAAGAAAATATCCCTCAAGACAGTACATCGAAACTTCAGCGCATTTTCCAGTATAAATACTGAGCGGAAAGAAAAAACAAAATGTACTGTAGGTCTTCGTGTTCAATTGTATTACAATTGTACGATTGTAAATATAGTTGGGACAGATCGGGAACTGGCCAGGGTGCTGAAACCTAGGCAACAGTGTCCCTTCTTATTTTTACCGGAAGAAAATTGCGGGACCATACAGTTTTTGCTCCAAAAATAAGTTATATTATGTAAATATAGCGTAGATAACAAATGTGAAGAAGATCTTTCATAAGTTCGTGATGCCACCGACCTAAATTTAATAACTGAAAATCTCGCAAAATACTGGAGCTGGGTACAGCACACAAGACTCACTGGTGTGACGTTTCAGAGAATAAAAGTAAATACGCATGGCGTTCCCTGTTTTTCATTTTTAAACGCACAAATAGAAAATAATACAACATTCGTTGTAAAATTGCAAAGAGCTAGTTTTGGTCCGTTTGACCTATTCCGCCTCTACCACGGAACAACCACAGCAACATCTGCTCACAGAGTTTCATTTTCTGAAATCAGCTGCTAACACGTTCATGAAACCAGGAGTCAAGTCATATACAGAAGGAATTTTAAAAATGATTTTCAGTAAGTAAAGTTTACCGGATAAAGTTAAGGTGAAGTAAAGACGACAGAATTAGTCAACGTATTTGTAACATAATACTGTAATAGGGCATGCTTCTGTCTGTTAGGAGATTTCACAACGTCTGTACAAAAGCTGTATTATAGTCACTATAGAAACTGTGATCTCCTTTAAGTTTCAAAACTCACTTTTCAGACTGTTTTTCATTCCGAAGAACAACAGGAAAGATACAGGGAAATTCAACATTAAAGAAAAGAAAATAATAATGTTATGCTTAAAACAGAAGAACGTGAAACAGATCCTATGGGTGCCAGGGGTGACTGTATTCTACTGCTGAAAAAAGAAATAAGGGAAGGACTAAACCTAGGCAGTATCGTGCAAGAAAAACTGCTAAGTGGAAAACAACGAAAGAAAAAAAAGCAATAGAACATATTTTACAAATTCACAAACTATTAGCATAACAGTCATTCTAATCTCCAATGGTGACAATACTTGTATTGTGGTGTAAAATGGAGTGCTACCATTTGAATTACAATGCTTAATCTTCATGCAATCATTTTAGGGTCACAAACTGAGACTGGAAAAAAAACAGATTCAAAAGGTCAAATAAGAATGTGAGCTCAGCTGTGAAGAGACGAAGACTGAATTCTGTCAGAGGAGAAACATAGCTGCTGTAAATTCAGGGATCATTGCTGGTATTATCATAAATCCTACTTAACCTTTAGCTCTAGTCTGTATAGCAGCAAAAGCAGATGTTTCAGAAAGGAAAAGTAATAACAATCCAGACACTGTGCACAGGATTCGATTTTAATTAACAGCTTGACATACCAATAATAATGTTAAAACTGAAACTCAGATCTCTTTCACTCATTTCAAGCATTTTTTAAGACTAACAAACAACATGAAAGATTCACATATTTTTAAACATAACCTTTCCTGAACCCTCAAAAAGCACTATTAAAAAGCACATACAGTATTTTCTACAGAGAACTTTTTTCTATTATAATTTAAGCAAAATAATCATTCTGTCCAATCATGTTTTAAAAAGGTGGATATAAATGTATGAAGGTTAATGCACAGAGACATTAATCATTTTAATCTATAGTGGTTTTGTTAAAAAAACAGTTATAATGGAGTGCATTTAACAACATGTACACTGTACATTAGACCTAATCGCTATGATCAATAATTAAAGTTAGTATTATAAGGTGTACACATTGTACTTGCTTTCAAACTATTGTGGTAATTAAAATAACACACTTTTAGATTAGGACATTCAAAAAGAATATTGACCTCTGCTGCATTTTTGCATTGATCAGTTGACCTATGATTTTCAGTGTTAAGTTTGGGCCAGAATTACTTCAAATGTATTTTTGTCTATTATTGTGTACATTTGAGTAAGACAAAAGCAGTTTATGAAAAAGTTAGTTTAAACTTTCAATGAGTGATTATTAGTATCATCTGATCTTACCTAATGTCTGTACTTTGGGTACCAAAACCAGATACCGAAATTATCCAAAATGCCTCACAGAGTGCAGTACTGTACTGTATATCTATACTAATTCAAAGTATTAAAAAACAAATTCAAACAGCAAATAATTAACAAATATATATAGAAAAAAACATTAATGACTGTTTTAATAACCACTGTTCAGAAATATTTTTAGAAATAGAAACATTACTACTTTTATCTCCTTATTTATCTTTATTTGAAAAATAAAATGCTGCAATCTTAGTACTGTAGCAAGGTTATTATAAGAATCACCAAAACTTTACACATTGAAGAACTGTTATATTTCCTTTGGCATGCAGGTTTACTCACAACTCCGTATATAAAGTACATGAGGTGGGTGAGTTAAAGAAGCACCTGAAAAACCAAATGAGATAGATGGTCCGCTTTCAATGTAAATAATCTTATGTTCTTATACTGCAAGGAAAGGTATAATTGTGTAACAAACTAATCTGTAGCATAGACAGGCCACTTAACGGAGTGACTAAAGGGAATATCTAATGCCGACAGTAGTTCATATTTTATCATGTAATCTCCCGTATAGCGGGGAGAACTCCACATTACGGCAGAGATAACAGCATCCAGGGAATGCATCCCATGAAAATAGAATTTTATTGTGTCTCTCCGTTGAATTCTTCCTCAGATCAGCTTCGGACTAAATCTTATGTTATCTGATCATGAAAATGAGAAAATTGCCCCTTGCTGTACACAGTATAGTCAAAGACATGTCTATTTATTCTCCTACATCAATGATGCTAAATAAGGAATATAATTAAGACTGAAGAATTATCCAACAATCCATTTTCTAACTGCTTTATGGGATACAAGGTCTCGGGAGACTCAGAGCCTGTCTGTGCAAGCAACAGTCACAAGACCAGCTACTGTACATCCAGGACAGGATGCCAGTTCATCACAGGACATGCACAGACACAAACATTCACAGTAACTCTCACACCAGGGCCAATTTTCTCAGAAGTCAATTAACCTACCACTGTGTCTTTGGACTGTAGGAGGAAACTAGAGCACCCAGAGGAAACGCACATGATCATGGGTAGAACATGCAGTCTCCATGGAGATAGAGCCCCAAGAACTGAACCCAGGGCCCCAGAGCTTTTAGACAGCAATGCTTACCACTGCTCCACTGTGCAGAACTGAGGGACTAAACAGAGATATTAAGATATAATATGTTTTACAAGGTATGTGTGTATAAAGTATGTACTGTATATTTGGCTACCTTACATGATTGCAATATTTACTAGAGCTCTCATTTTTAACACATGCTTTGATTTAAATCACCTTCATTTGTTAGGTCACCTTAATTTCTTATTAGGTTTATAGTCATTGAGGATAATTTAATTGCTAGTATTTGTATATTTTAATCTTATAATCATAAGATAATAAAATCAGCTCTCAAAAACACATACAGTGGCACGTATCATGGATGATCATGCTGCTTGTGGACTTTTCATTCATTTTTCATATGTATTCATCATTTTAATATATATTCACTTACTTAGACTTTGAATGCAATGTCAGATAACATTAACATTCTGACCTTTAAAGGTACAGTGAAACCAACAGTGAATCCCTTCAGGTTAATGTTTTTATTGTCAAATTTGTGAATAACAAAATCCTGTCTTCATCATCAATTATATTCTGGGGAAAGAATAGAGAGCTGAAACAGCCCCAGGTATCTGTTTTGCTGATGTGTCTAGTGCTGATAAAGTATTAATTCCTCTATACAATTTAGCTTCACCTACTTCAATAAATCTACAATGCTGTGTTGTAGATAAAAGCTTCTGACTTTGTTCACAGAATGGTTTATAGTGTGAATAAAGTGCCATGGACAGCACTTAACTTCTGCAAAATGTTCTTAACAATTGCTAGTTCAATTTAATGATTCTTGAACTCATTTTAATTATATGAAGTTATTTACTGCTTAAACTGGGTAAACTGATGTTACATGGTGCAATTTCTATTCAATATTGTTGGCCATTTAACACATACAAATACTTAATTTCAGATACATCACTTTTTCTTTCAGGTACAGTATAGAAATGCAAATATTGACATCTAGATCTACAAAGCCTTTGATAATGTTTGGACACCCAAAAAAATGTTAGTGCATAAATCCTGATTTTGAACATATTGCCTAAGGCTTAAAATTCACACAAACTTCAAATGATTAGCTTTAAGCCTTGATCATAGTGTTGCGCAAATGTACAGATAGTTACAGAAAAGATACTTGATTATACACTGTACAGTATGTGCAAAAATCTGAAAGAAAATGTCTCTGAAAACCCAAGAACAAAATGACAAATGTCAAGCAATTTTGTCCGTGCTGAAAAACACTCGCCTAAGTAGCTTAATATCTTTAAATCTGACACGTAATCCCTTTGCTTTCCAATTAAGAATGTTCTCCATATGCTCTAAAAACTTGAAATGATGCATAATGTACTTATTGTAAGGGTTTTTTTAAAAAAAACAGGATTACACTTTCTATTACACTTCTAGAAAAGTGTGCTTTAAGAAGTCAATTTCATTACCTTGTGTAGATTTCTCCCCAAACCATTTAATGTAGTTCAGAACATATGTATAATCCTAACCCATTTCAATGTTAACGAACACTTCCCTATTTTATGAAAAGAAACACCATAAAATTGTAATTAGTTGGTCATACTATATATAGGTCCTACAATTTCACATTTCACATTCATGCAAATGAAAATACCATGGCTGTTTAATGTGAAATGTGGGTTCAAACTGTTGTGCTAGAAAAAAGACCCTCAGCTGAGAGTTTGTGTGTTGAAAGTCATCTTTATTCATATGCATATAGAAGTCTTGC
Source organism: Lepisosteus platostomus (assembly GCF_059453375.1). Taxonomy (NCBI): domain Eukaryota; kingdom Metazoa; phylum Chordata; class Actinopteri; order Semionotiformes; family Lepisosteidae; genus Lepisosteus; species Lepisosteus platostomus. The sequence continues at coordinate 36,177,962 of NC_142624.1, forward strand.
CTAGTGTGGCACAAGACTTAAAAACCAACGTTTACAGTCCTCTTTTATATAGTGAACAAACAATACAAGATACACTCCCACATGACTCTCTGTTTGCCTTATGGCTATATATGATCATTCTAAAAAGCTGACCATTACATAAATATTCTTTACTGCTGGCTTGCGTGACAAGCTGAAGCTGAATTTGTTCCAGGAGAGGTCACTCGGTCATTTCCCTGAGAATCATGTCAGCTGTGCATAAAGACATCATGTGGCTATGTTATCTTTTGAGACCAGATAAGTAAGAAGATACATAGTTAACAAGATATAATACAAATTTTAGTAAAAAAACTTTTAGTTAATTCCCTCAAAACCAAAGTACAGTGGGGAGATTCCCAAGTCCTCCACAAAGAGCTGTAGCTGAATGTACAGGAGTACTGCATGTAAAGAGCTGTAGCTGAATGTACAGGAGTACTGCATGTAAAGAGCTGTAGCTGAATGTACAGGAGTACTGCATGTAAAGAGCTGTACTGTAGCTGAATGTACAGGAGTACTGCATGTAAAGAGCTGTAGCTGAATGTACAGGTGTACTGCATGTAAAGAGCTGTAGCTGAATGTACAGGTGTACTGCATGTAAAGAGCTGTAGCTGAATGTACAGGAGTACTGCATGTAAAGAGCTGTAGCTGAATGTACAGGAGTACTGCATGTAAAGAGCTGTAGCTGAATGTACAGATGTACTGAATGTAAAGAGCTGTAGCTGAATGTACAGGAGTACTGCATGTAAAGAGCTTGAGATGTACAGTAGGATGTCCGAGTGCTACAGGGGACCAGTTCAATTTTCTTAGTAACTTCAGCCTCTGCCAGCTTTCAGGATTTGTGGTGTGAGAGTCGGCAGATGGACTGTCAGCCTGATATTTTGGAGGATGTAGGATGGCAGCCTCATCACTGGGGCAGGCTGAATAGTACATTTAACCATCATTAAAATTCACTAAGACTGGTAACATGTGATACACCTTTCATGAAGGATTATTTGAAGCTGTTTTACAATGCAACAATCAACAAAAGAGACATACATACACAAAATTAAGACAGTAAATGACCAGATACCTGTGGAACCTTTTTTCTTGTTTTGCTTTCCTCGGCAATGATAGCAGTCCAAATCACAGTCTTTAAGTCACTGTCTATCATTGGGTATAACATTACAGTTTCAATATTACTGTCAAATGTCCTTTTAACTAATAAAACTTTTGGGTTGACAGGACTAAAAAGATTTTTGAAAGAGCCGCTGCTTCTAACCACTTTATGGATATCACAGTTTTTTCACACGCCTCCAGAACATAGTGGAAGTACTGCATGTAAATCTCTTCTTTTTGGAGCTGTCTCATTTGTTTGCTAATGAAGCCTTACTTAGATGTTGGTAACCTGAGTTGTATGTTCTTTATGTTGTTGTTTCAAGACTGTTATGGCTTTGTCTTAACAATGAGCACTCTAGGGGAATCAATGACAGACATTTCTTCAACTTGTTAGCTCCTAGGTATCTAAAGATATACCAGGCTGACTTGTGGGAGGTAACAACCAATTAAACAGATGATAATTTAATCTAACAAACCCACAAGCCAGATGGTGTTGTGTACAGTTCTCCAAAGACAACTATTCATGAAAAGTCTATAGGTGTTAAAAAATTAATTTTCAAGTTACGCAACCAGTGAGATACAGTATATCATTGGCAGTAATGAAGAACTTGATTTCTGTAATAAAACTTAATTTATAATTCTTCATATTATACATTTCCAAAACATATCTAAATGTAACTGAGAAAAAAATCATAAAAAAACAAATTTATCCAACTATACCAAAGCACCTACTGTACAACTATCATTTAAAAATACAGACCACAATTAATTAAAAGTTGCCAAAACATTGCATTTATTTTATTAGAACTATTTCAGCATCCATAAAAGGGGGTATTTAGTCATTCGGGCATGTGGAAAATACATTGCAGACACCTATAATTATAGACATGATTGTTTTATCATTTCAAGCATGAAAATGACTGTAGAATAAATATACAGTACAGTTTCAGAATGTTTGTGAGACCACATGTATTGTAGAGGAAGAAGCTGTTTGTTGTTTTTATTTTGTCTTTTTTGAAACAATGAAACACTGCTTACTCTTCCACCCTATGGTATACTAACAGTCAGGCACTAGTAATAATACAATATTTCATATAGAATTTTTAAAAGCAACCATCTAAAAGTACACTAAGAATTGCTCTTGTTCTGATTAACACAGAGCTTCCAACATCAGCCAAAACACTAAATTCTTCCTGGAGCCAGAAAAACATCCCACAGTACGAAGTATCTTTAAAGAACCTATTTCTGGAATTTACATCTCCCCACATTACTTTTCATTCGGCTAGTAACTTCTCTCTCGATTAAGCTACTCTAGAAAGTACCACTGCCTTGTCTCATCGCACTGACTTGATAAAGGAGGCAGCTCTACATGGCCTATATTTCTGCTAACTGGTACCCCCTGCATTTTTGACACAGTACCTATTAAAGATGATTCAGTGTGCATGAACATTTCTCACACCATTGATTTTCCAAGTGGGCATCAGTTAATTATATGCAATTACAGTCATGTATGAACTACCAGGGTGGCTTCACAGACCTCAAGAAGGCGGTACATTATGATAGCCATTCAGCATATTTGATGCGATTAAATATTTATTTTTAATGTATTTTATATTTGAAGACTGCAGCTGCTCCCCAGAAGCAATTACTGTTTTATTTTTTTGGTTCCGACAGGAGTACACACCTCCTGATGAGAGATTAGCAATTAAAACTTTCAAACTCCAAAGATTCTGATAATTTAACATCTTCGGAAGGCTCATGAGTTTGAAACTTTTTTTTTCCCCCAAAACCTCTAAGATGTCCACCCACCACTTTTAAGTGAAGCGGTTTTCTACAAAAAGTACTTGCTTCAAAGACTCAAGACCTCAATCCTTGTAATTAAAGTTCTTGCCTTCAGTTCCAGATTTCAGAAACTTTTTGTATCTGTTAGTTCAGTGATGAGTGAAAAAGAACTTGATAACTACTCTTTGGACTTTTTTTCCCCAAGATTTATATGATTAACTTATTTAATGAGGCAGAAAGGAGGTCTCATGCATAGCTCTTAGTCACACTACGTGCTGTACTGAATAAGAAGTAATTGCACATAAATCTCTTTGACTTTCCGATGCAACCCACTAACAGATACAAATTTGTTCCTCCAATTTCTTCAATAAACTGATTCATCTTTTGCAGTCTCTGTTCTAATTTTAGAAGTGCACACACTATTGTATAAAAATTCTCTACAAAAGCTAGTAGTATAACAAACCTTTAAACTACAGTATAAGATGAACTTGCCTCACTTTATTATTTCTTCTGAAATGCATTTGTTTAAAAAATGACATTGTTTACATAAACTGGCTAATATAAATTAATCTTAAACTAACATATCCACAAAATAAGTATGTTTGAGTGACTTATGAATACAATACATACATGTCATATGTTACTTGAGATCAGAAATCATCATAAATATGAACATACCGTAGAAATGCCAATATATTAGTCACAGACTTGATGTAAGGACACTGACTAAAACATAAAAACTAAAACTAATTGTTATGACACGTTAATAAACCAGTGAAATGTTGTTAAATTAAGTAACAATGTATTTAAGACATTTTAAAAATTACACTAAACTTGGTAAAAAGTAAGAAGAGTCTGTTTTTCAAATACAGAATCTGTAAGTAGCACTGCTATGCAAAGCAATGGGAATGGGATGTTACATGATCTATGAAACCGGATGACTGCAAAGCAGTAGCATGTTCTGTGCCTCGATAAAGTACGTTCATTCTAGTGATCTCACAGGAAGCCTTAGTGTGTATTAACATGTGTTACACAGCAGAAGCAAGAAACAAACCTGGCTCGTGTCATTTCAGAAAGACTCAGGGGTTTACCAGCAGTGGCTGATGGATATAAAATAACCCCAAAAGGATAAAGAAATCAGTATGGTTCTTAACATTCAGGACAAGAAGCAAGTATCAAACCAGCAGTCCCCTATCTCCACAGACACCTCAGAGCAATGTCCAATTTGTTTTAGGAAAATTAGCTACTGGGTATTAATCAACCTGCCACTAAGGGCTATACTCTTATATTGATTGATAATAATTCAGTAGTGCAGTATACAGTGCCTTGCAATAGCATTCAGACCCTTGTACAGTTTTCACACTTTGTTGCTTTAAAGCCTGCTGTCATCACACTTTGAAGTACTGTAAGCAATTAACATCAGTTTTACTGTATACACAAACTATTCCACACATTAAAAGCAAGAAGTCTAAAATCTGTAAGACAGAAAAAGTCATAATTGCAAGAGAATTCAAATCCTTTACTGTAGAAAACCAAAATTAATTTAAGTGCAAAATATTACCTAATGAGCCACACAATTAGTTGAGAAGCCTCTGTCTGTGTGTGATAATAAGAGTTTCAGAATAAATAAACCTATCTCTGTAAGATTCCCCTGTCAGCAAATTGAATATCAAGCACACATTCAACCATGAATACTAAGGAGCTTTCAAAACAACTCATGGGTAATGCTGTATAAAGGTACAAATCATGAGAAGAGTAAAAACATTTTAAAATTCTATTAATATAACTTTGAACATGGTGAAGTTGACACAGAGAGCACCCAGACATTGTCTAGACACTCTTCGACTCCACACACCTGAGTGCCCACTCTGCCCTCCTGCCTCCTCCACACTCCCGGCTTTTCTTCTCCCATGCATATAATCTCTGCCGACTTTCCTGTCTTTCTCACACCCAAGGAAGGCTCCACAGCCAAACTGTTGTGTTTCCTTTCTTCTCTTTTCAGCACGGAACAAACCTTTTACCTGTTTCTAAAGAGGAAACTAGTTAGGGATGCAAGTGTGAATCCAAGAGTGACTGTGAAAGAGCTAGAGAGGTCAGTGGCTGAGATGGGAGATCTGTGCATCAGTCAACAATATCCCTGTCACTCCATAACGCTGGCCTGTGTGGCAGAATGGAAAATTCATCTCCAATCCTGCAAGGGGTTCGTAACAAAGCATCCAAATGACACTGCAAACATGTGCCAAAAGATTTTGTGGTTAGACTAGAGAGCTAGAATGTCTTGGTCTTAATGAGAAATGTTACATCTAATGCAATCCTAACATACAGTAGGCCATCACTCAATGCATATTGATGACAGTATTAGTATTAGTGGTGACAGTATTAGTTCTGCTTCTCATTTCTCATCAGAAACTAAAGACAATGGTCAGTCACAACTAAACACGCAGAGTTGTTAAATATAGAATAGCTCTAGCAGATACTGTAGACACAAAAACCACAGAAATGTGGTAAGGTCATGTAACAAAAGCATACTTTTTATTATTATTATTATTATTATTATTATTATTATTATTATTATTATTATTGTCAAACACTGTAATCATCAGTAAAAATATGCTGGAAGTGATGTGCAAAACTATATCTGAATATGAATGGTAGTGACAGTTGCACATAATGCATTTAAGTACTACATGAAGCGGCCTGATTTTACATTTATTTAACAGTGATCTGGGTATTCCTGTTTAACAGATCTCAAGCTCTATTTTGAACACTGTGTAGTTCTAGCAGGGAAAGCAAAACCATTTGACTTGAGAATAATAGATCATTCTGCATTGCCTCAAGCTCTCTATGACATTAAGAATAAATGAGGTTTCATGGAGACATTATGCCTCTGTCTTTGATGCTACCTTTGCTCATTACCAATAAATAATGTAAAAAAAACTCTGTGTGTTTTGTACCTGTATATGCTCACCTGTACCATCTTACAGAAATAGGAATAAGGAAGGAAGAATCAACACAAGCAACACTAATGAAAATCTTCACACCTGAAGAAGGCTCCACGGCCGAAACGTTGTGTTCTCTTTCTTCTTTTTTTCAGCATGGAATAAACCTATTACTTGTTCCTAATGAAAATTTGTTCTCCAAAGAAAATATAACATCTGTTTTCAATTTTACTGTAAACTTTTCACATCGATTCACTTTTTTTTTCAATTTCAGTGGCACATTCCCCAGATTTCATATTTTATACTTTTTCACAATTTAATATTGTCCATTTAGTCCTGATCTTTTTCCAGAGCATTTTTATAATGGCTGCTACAGTACATTCATTGATCCTCCTCTGCCTACTGTAAATTGAGGTAAAGTACAGGAAACTGTCAACACAAATGCATTTAGTAGGTGGTTCTCACTCAGAAACTGTAATATACAGTAAATGTGCCAATACCTGATGTTTTGCTTTGTGTGACAAGACTAGGCTTTATTACAAATAATCCCTTAGCAGACAGAGAATATTGACATGACAACAACTTATTTACCTTCATAAGAGGCTCAAGAAAAAATTGAATGCAATATTCAGTGATTACAAACTGAATGGAAGAATCCTCACGTGTACTGGCTCGCAGTGCACCCTTTTTGCAAACTGGGAAGAGCACAAGCAACAATCAAGAGAAGATTCTGTCACACGCTCAAGCCGAAAACCTTGTTCCAGAGAGTTATCGATAACCTTAATAGAGAAAACAGGTCATGAGTGAAAGATGTAACCAATGTTGGGGTCCTTTAAGCTCCAGACATTTCCTATAACAAGAGGAGTACAAATTAAGAGTAGTGGGGGAGAATGGATGGTACTTTTTTCGTTCTGTTATTTTATTTTTTTAAATATATATTGCAATTAAAGGCTGGTCACACAACTGCAGGAGCCTGGGTTTGAATCTGCCATTGCTCATTTGTCTATGCGAAGTTTGCATGTTTCATCTATGTGAAATCCCCACGTTCTATTGATCTGGACTGCACATGTTCTGGGCATGTGAAAATTGCATGTTCTATGTCAGATTTACCCTGTACTTTTGATAGGTGTCCCAGTGCCCAACCAGCTCTGAAAGACTTTACCCCAATGGACTGCCATCCCACCCTGGGGAAGGCAGTCATGTGCTCTCAGTCCTGCTTTGCCCTGAGCTTCCAGGATGGACTCCGGCTTTACCTGGACTCATACCGGGTGAAGTGGCTTCCTGATAATGGGGAAATGGATGGAAAATGAGGTTTATGAATTCATTATAATCATAAAACAGGAACAAAAACAATGAGGTACTGTATCTGTGTGTAAGAAAATTAAATCTCACCGATGTTATTTTTCTATTTGCTCAGTGCAAAAGTTGGAAAATAAATCAATGTTTCTCCTCTAACAGACTCCCGCACTGCTTCTCTCTGCATTAAATATTAAATAAGAAGTATCAGAGGATCAGCAAGACAAGATACTCTTGAGGTTGCTCCAAGAATCTCTCTCCTGTGGTTTTCTTCGGCTGGTCTGTAACTAATGCCACCTTTCGTCACCTGGGCTGTATCTAAAGAAACCGTGGTAACAGAGAGGCTGTGGGATAGATGCTCAGAGAAGACTCTAGCTCTCTTTTACATCTGGGAGAAAGCCCATCTATGTGTTGCTTCAAATAATACTGCAGGCTGTCGCATCCATTGGTACCCTGAAAAGTGTGGGTTACCAGCACTTGTATAATGAAAGACAAACGTTAATAGAAATATTACACAGACTGCAAAAATTAGCTTTAGGATTAGGCAGGAAGAAACACTGAGAGAGCAGAGTTTTCACAAGCTAACAAAACTGATCCTTTTTAGTCGAGAACAGAGGAGGTTACAAAGGAACCTGATCGAAGTGTTCAACAACAAAACAGGAGAGTGTGTCTGGATCTGTCATAGGAAACCAATTACACTGAAATAGAGTTTACTGCAGTTTTCAAACCTTCCTTTTCCTGCATGGAATTTGCGCTTTGCTATGTATGGAAGGGTTTTAAAACTAAGCAACTAAAAATAACACTTCTGCAGAGTGTAATTAATGCATCATGACCAAATTAGTCTGGTCATGCTCTACTCCATGTTTAGACAACTTTTCAGGGTGCAGCCAAAATGTCACTATTTGCAATAATCAGATGTATCAGACAGATGTTCATAGTTTATTCTTAGGAATGTAGGATTACAGTGATCCTGCTCTGTTTTTTTTTCCTTGTAGCAACACTTCTCAACTCTACAAGATGTTATCTAATGCAATATATGATCTAGTTTACCAAATGGAGGCTGAGAGAGAAGCATAACTAGGTTCAGCTGTGTGACATCTGTCAGGAGCTGCTTCACATCAATGCAATTCTGTTCATTCAAGAGAGCTGCGGAGTCATCATGGGAAATACAATACTCTTGCAGAAATAATCTAGCTCTCTCAGACCAGAACTCTCTAGGCAGGTGCTCGATGCCGGGTTTTTTTCTTTTCGTGTGTAAAGCATATAATGGATAGAAGGAGGCCAGTGGATGGAAAAAGGACTATAAGAACACTATTCAAAAGTCTGCTAGAAGCTGCAAATTCATTTTTCCAACCACCAAAAAAATAAAAATGCTTGTCATCGGCTGTTTCCCACAAGTGAAGACAGAAGTGCATTTAGCCTTGGGTTATCTAAGAGTAAAGAACATGAAAAGATGAAATAAGCAAAACTGATCAATAGTTAGCTTAAGCTGCCGCTAGATAACTCATTTCTTATATTTATGTTCAAGTATGATAGTGGAAAATCTAAATAAAATAATACCTTGAGGTGAACAGAAATAATTAATTCTTTAGAATCTCCTTTGACAAAGATGCTATCTTTACCACCTGATGGGCACCTCTACTGGCGGCCCTGTACTCAAACAATGTAAAGCTACACTAGAAATGTGCCCTTGGTGTTGAAGACATTGCAAGATCTGACCTCATAAAAGAGCTTTTTGTGCTTACATGATGAATACCACATTTGGTCAAGGAATACAGTTTGGTACTCAAACTACAGCAAAGAAATACAGCAAAGAATTAACACCTGATTGCAGCTGAAATGAGAGAAGAAAAAAAGCATTTCTTTGCTTTCAATCAATAAATGAACCCAGAAGATAAATCTATTATGCTAATTTATAGAAGGACCTCCATGCATACACAAAATTCTAACTTTTCCATACACCCAGAGAGTTCAGCTTGATTGAACAAAAATGTCTCATAATGAATAATGAAGAAATTTCCCTTAGTATAAAGAAATTTTACGATAAAGGATGCACAACGCACTTCATCATCGACAGTGCATAGCTTGTTTTAAGACCACACTGAATACCTTCCGAGATCTAAGAAGGTACTAATCCATTCAATGCAGGAAAGGAAATAGTTCACTCTGTTCTCTGCGTTAGATGAAGTCTTGGCAGATCCAGGATAATGGGAGTTGTGTGATGCAGAATCCTGGTACTTGTCAAGTCTTTTGGTGCAGAGTTTTGAACGCGGTGAAGTTTAGATGTATTGTAGTATTTTTTATAAGTCCACTGGGAGGAACATTACCATAAACCAACACTGATGTGGCAAAAGCATCAGCCTTTTTATCAGGAAGGTTTTTCCTGGTTGTGAAGATACTGTAGATACTTCACATTCTTGTATAAATTTTACTTTTTCTACTTCCTTAATGGTTCTTTTGCTGTTGTAGTACTAAAATAATTTTTTTTCATTTATTTTTGACTCCATTGAAACATCCCATTCCCTGTCTCTCTCTGGCTTTTCAAAGTTCATTTGAACCTGTGGCTGCAGTTCACTGTATTCCTTTTCTTTACTAGGATCCCGTTGTTTTTAAATAATTTGATAAATCCCCTTTACCCTAATATTTTTCCTAATTGATCTGTTGAACTGTTTGTCGATAATGTTTTTTTTGTTGTTGTTTTTGCTTTTGGCATTAATCTGTTTTGTGTTTTACGCAGTATCTCTCTAAACGTTTGCCATCCATTCTTCCAATGATGGCCATGCCTGTTATAAGTCTCTGTTGAAGCTTAGAGTACATACTGCAATAATTTTTAAGTAAGATTATGAAAGTACTTCAAATAATTTCAGTGTGATATAAATACACTTGAGAAACAAAGTTACAGACAGTGCACACCAGCTGTAAACAGAGGAGGTTTGAGTAGGAAAATGAATGTGGAGTACACTGTACTATGAAAAAAAGCTATGAGGAGTGCTGAGAATTTATGCTCCCCATGTCCGTTCAAGTGCACATGATTCTTTCTATGACCTTGAACATAAAAGGATGAAATGAGATTAGACTGCATTTGCTCATCTGTGAAAATGTCCACACTTCCGTGAGAAGGTCCTTCCTCATAGCACTGACAGCAAGCCCAAAGCAAATTTAATCCTTTACTCCTCCTATACGATGTGCAGGTACTGAACATACTGTCAAAATAAAATACACACAGACACCTTTTTGATCTGATTCATCATATGTCTTACACTTTTCTTTTCAGGTTCTTTCAGTATTTTTATGCTCACTTGGGGTTTTAAAAAATGTATTAACAAAACATTTTTCTTTGATATATTAAACTGCTCATTTTCCCCTTAAGTCTCTCAGTTTTCTCTACCAGTAGAAGGCACTGGTAACAGGTAACACTTACTGGTAGGCCCTTTACTCAAATGGTAAGAATCTGAATCAAGCAACCCAGCCATGATGTTCAAGCTGATACCTAGTCTTTTTTTAAAGAAATAGCTGGATGACTATCAATTCGATTATGATTTATTAGATTTGGTTATCAGACGATGAATTGTGTTCTGGCAACAAAACACGTTAGATGAGCCGAATGGTTTCCTCTCATTAGTAAACATCTTGATGTTCATTTCGAACAGGAAAATGTCCTTTTGGACACCAATGAGAAATTAATATGATAAACACTCTGTAGAGCCTGGAATATAGTGGTCATCACTCCTCAACATCACAAAGCTGCAAAATAACAAGATTCTGCTCTAGATAATGTAAACACCTAAGATGCTAACTTAAATAATTAACTAACCTACTCCTCCCTTGTATGCATATTATATATACAGTATATAGAATATGAATATACTGTATTTATTTGTTTTTTCTGTATTTTGGCACACTCTTATAGGAACACAGAAGTTTAAAAGATTATGAAAAGGCCCCGGTTTTTCCTGTTTTCCTTTACTCGTAAATACTAGTAAAGAGAGTATGAATATGTGTATTCAATACAAGGAAGAACCCCAGAATACATAAAAATGAATTCTTTCTTTTAAAAAAAACTTTTATCTCACAATTACTATCAGTTCCTCACATGTCCATGAGAAATACAGAAATACACTTCTTCCTACATCACTCACTATCTGCAAAACACAGGTATACAGTATACTGACCCACAGAACCCTTACACTGAAACCCCTGTTTGTGCAAACCTGTCCTCCAGTCATTTTGCGCACTCGCTCGATTGTCCTCTCTCTCGTACTGTATGTAACAGAGCCTACCTAGCTAACTGTTTGCAATGGATGAAATAAAACGAAAACTCACAAACTGTGCTTACAGCGCTAGCTTTCTTTTTTAGTATGCCTATTATGGTTATCAGCCGTTCCCCACTTTCAAAAGTACAGAATTACAGATTTATATAATACCCGTATTCCTCAGCACATGCCATTTTCTATCAACTCAAGTGCATAGCAGCCAAGCAAAGCATTGTAAAACCGCGTCTGTAAGAACTTGTCTCCGTGTGTGCATGTGTCTACTCGCTCTGAGAGGAAAAGAGAGCGACCGATTTTGGGTTCGGGTTTCAGATTTGGTGGTACCGGTCAGGTCGGGTCTTCAAGTCTTGGGTACGTTCCAGGTTCAGGTTTTGATTTCATGCCCGTGCAGACGTCTAGTAGAGAGCACAGGGTAGCCAGGATTCTAGGCCTGATATTTCCATTTCATGCTGTTAAATAACTGTTACACCTGAGAAGCAAAGAATGTGATTTGAAATTCTTGACACCACATGAAACATTTGCCTTTCTAAGTTAATAAATTATGGAAGATACAATAAGCAAAACAGTACCATAACGTTACATTATACTGTAGCTAATGGAGCTCGTTATAAATTCATCATGAACTGGCTTTCGAAAAATTACACGTCCACCACAATACAGTATAATCAGTAGTGAGCCTTTCCTATAGGCTAAGACTAAAGTTTGCCTTTGTGAAGATTTCAAACCTCCAGCTAGATCCCACACCTCTTTGTGTTCATTTAGTTACACCATGAGTGCATGCTTTAGCCAAGCATTTGATACTGCATTTTGTATTCAGCTCTTTTTTCACACTCTCAGACCTCTTTTACTGGGCGATTCCAACTAATCCCATACAGTACACTGCCAATCCCACCATTCATCCTACAAATCATAAGTGCAATGCTTGAGTGGTTAATGCTACTGCTGGTGACACTGTATACCTTCCCACTGAAAGCACTCTCATGAGAGATGAACACCATTTAAAACATGGGGAATCTGAAACTCTTTAGCATTCCTTTGGCAGGCTGTGAGAAGATTTGAGAACCAGCAGTCGATAGCTGAGGTCAGAACTCAGCTTACCACGATGAGACACTGCTGCACAGATGAAGACGTCGAGGGGGTGAAGGAGGAGAAGGTCAGTGTAAGTCAAAGGAGGCAGAGACCACATAATTAAGCCACAGGGGCTCACGAAATAAAAATGAACCAAAACACCAATAGCAGCCTAGCAGAAACTGAGGCTTTCACGGTGCAAAATGTCCACGTATCACTTGCTACAAAATATTTAAAAAGTTAAATTACTGTATGTCCTGTGTAATAGGAAAGAAAAAAAAACTAAATTTGTTCTGTAATGGGTCTAATAATTTAGAATATGAGAAAGAGTGCTAGATGTGTTTAATACATTAAGGAAACGCAAAAAAAAGTCATTACGCACCACGGTTTAATGATTTTTGTAATTTAACTTTTTCAAACCTATTAATAACCCAATTTAGCTGATAGCAACAGCTCAGTGATGATACGGTATCTAATTAGGAAATGGCTTGAAGTATGAGGTTAGGACCAGGACTTAAAAATGAGCATCCACTGTTAAGCATTATGTATTTTAATTACTTTAAAGTAGGCAAGTACAAGAGATTTAATGGGTCAAAGTTAATATATTTGGAATCAGATCTCATAAAGGTGTTCACAAGGACGTCCACTGCATATTTTAAAGCCATGGAAAAAGTTAAGCTTCTCAAATCCTCTGAAACTCTGAATTATGTCTGGAGACTTTATGGATGCTAATGTATGAGATGGGCACCTACACTGAGAATTTAAGTATTACACCTAAGGGTCATTGGCTAACTTGGATAAGTATCTTCCATTTGTTTCTGCCTGCAATTATGATGAATATTAAAACATAAAATCTAATGATAATAAATGACCTGAAGAACTCTCACTATTTTTATTGTTGCAAGGAGTCTTGTGTTCATACAAAAGGCTAATGCTGAGCCAATTGATCTGAACATAAAATTTGAAATTGCATGAATAATAATGATGCATTTACTGTATATGTTTTAAGATGTCTTGATGTTCAGGATTTTAGCGTATTTAAATTGATGGTGCAGGACCTGCAGATATGGGAAATTAATTCAATGTCTGTGCATTGTAGCAGATGACCGTTCTCACAGTACAGCAGCATGGCATGACTTATAATGGTACTTTGATACATACCACACAATATTATAAAATACTAGCCACTTAAGATGCCAGAGATGCAATTCCCAACAATATGTGATAAATGGATTTAACTTTGGTCAGAATATTTGCAGTATATGAGTCACTTCTATTTGATTTGTCATTCTATTGCCAATATACAGCTATCACAACCATATACTTTGCAGAGCTAAAACCAGGAAAAGTCATCCTATACAGCAGTTTAAATATCAAAGCAATGACATTTTAGAGAGGTATCCATCCTGTAACGTTGGCCAGTGAACTCTGCTAATTTTCCTATACTGATTTCATGCCGTAGTAACAGAGTAGCATTTGAGATATTTGTTATTGTGGGAGACCATAGCTGTTAAGGTGGATCACCAAAATAACAGTATATTCTAACTCTATTGTTTAATTTGGCTCAACAAAAAAGCACCAGTATTAATTTAATGTCAGCAGCATGTGGATCAATATACACATCACAAGAAAACACAATGCACAAAATAAATGTTAGGCGGGACCTTCCTAAGAATTTTATTAAGCCTCAAATTATTTTTTCTATAATACAGGACAACATTTCAGTTTTCTCAGACCAATGTTTTGTGAGTCGATGGCGGATGATAGAAAAGGTCATGTTGCATGGTTATGTACAGTACAATACTTTTTTCTGCATAGACCAGGATTTAAATTAAGGTAAATAGCCCCGACACATACAAGACTAGAAGATGTAAAGACTAATAGATTTAAATTAATGCATTCAATATCAAGAGAAGACACTCTGTACTTCCACAACACGGCATTTGTTCCTTGCAAATTTAATAGCAACATTTATGGTATGCTGAGAGTCATTAAAGACTAATAGTCCTATTGGTCCCAAAACTAATTTGTTGCATTTCTAATGCCTTTAAATATACTGTATTTTGTAGCAGGCAAAAGTAAGATATCGGTTAGTACAACTTTATATTACCCATTTATTTTGCTGATGTTTTATACAAATCATTTAGAGTCATTTATACAGATGGCTATTTTATTGGAGCAATTCATGCAAAGGGTACCACAGCAGTACTCAGTATTTCTGCCAGCTATTTTATTCAGATTTCCGAGGAAAAAAAGCAATATAACACCTTTTTCAAAACCTTTTCACTCCACTCTGTTGACAATATTAAGTAAAGCAAGGTAAAATGGTACAATGGCCAGCATCATCAATTCATTCTATGTCCAATTAGATACCATTACTACTTCAGAGTAATCCAGCAAGTACACAAATGTACAGTATGATTAACATTTTTGAATTTCAGGATAGCAAATATACTGAAACATGGGTTTGTGCTTAAAAAAACTAATTTAGTCTTTAAAGCTACTTTATTGAAATACACATTGTATGTTAATACAATACATGGGTGAAACAATCTGTGAATAAATGTGACAGATCATTTTTCCCAAATCTCTGAGAAAACCTGGATGGACAACATGAACAACTGAGTCACTCTGACTTTTTAATTAGGTACGTACTGTATGAGTTGTGAAAACAGCAAACGTGATAAATCTAACACTTCTTTGTTTCACTCTAATGCTGTTGTAGCACAAATCTGAGTGGAATAGAATTGTAGGACCCCTACAGTCAGGCTCCTGAATTCAATGTATCATACAGTATGTTTACAAACAAGTTGGTTTTTCAAATGAGCTCTAAAATGCTCGGCAAGCACACAAATTCCTAAAGTCAGGAATTTGAGCTGAAATGGGGCTTATTGGCACTAATAGTCATTATATTGTTACAAATAGGGAGTTATTAGAACAACTAAAATAGACAAAGTGTGATAATTAATAAGTAATTTAGGTATTCATAACCCCCACATGGTACAAATTATGCTAATATACTTAAATGCTTGGTATAATTAGAAGCATTGAGAAATGAGAACATCTTAGAGGCCTATGTCTTGACCAACCAGAAGAAATACAGACTGATGGCAGGTATTTATTCCTCCTGTACGTTATATAAAACCTAACAGGCCGAAAAGAGAGATAAACCTGCCTTCTAAAGCAAACAGATTACAACCCACAGTTAAATCTCTCTATAAATCTGGACACTACAGAGTGACACTAACCAGAAGAGACTGTTTTTAACCTGGGGATTCTTCATAAAGGAAATCAGAGTTTCCTTCAACAACAGAATGGTGTGCTCTCTTAACAAGGTTTAATTACTCAAATCTGGTCTTAAAGGCAGCAACAGAACAAGGACCTGTCCTCTCTCCCATATTCTTCTCTTTCTTCCTTCGCTTTCTGTCTAATTTATTCAGTTTTTGCGGACTAGTGATGACTCTTAATGATTTACCAAGAATTTAATTAACCAAGGTAAATTTGACCATTTCTTTGATCAGATGATTGACCCCCTACAACAAACAACTCACCTGCCTTCTTCTTGCTGCGAAGTATAAACACAAATATTTATGACTGACTCAAACTGGCTTCGAGATGATTTTTTATTTTTAGAAATCATATTTCTAACTAAACAAGCTATCCAGTCATGTTGTTGAAACCGATAAGATAACCTTTTTCTTTCAAAAGGATGGATGAGATTAGCTAGTGCTGAACAAGCCTAATCAATAAAACGAGCCCTAAAAGCAGGGATACTGACTTTTCTCATTTTCCAAATCAGCGTCACCATTAACAAAAGTTAAATTATCTATTTACATTGCAGCTTGTGGCTGTTAGTGTCAGATTATGCATAATTCTTTTTTTTTGTTTAATATAGCAACGCATACAGAGCCTAGAAAAGTACAAGACTAGAAGCACTTTTCATTGTACATACTGTAGTTCCCTATGTTCTTCGCTTGAGGAGACTGCACTGTTCTGTCAGCACATAAGTTCTGTAGCTGTGGGCAAACAGACATCAGGCAGCACCCATTCGTAAGAGGGAGATTGTAAGGGGAAGGACTCCCAGCGGGATGAGGAACTTCTAGTAACTGGGGGGTCTCTCCCGTGCCCAGGAAACTCTCTATCTGCAGGAGTTACTGGACAGTGCAGTTTTTAAAGAGGTGGGATGTTTTCTCAATGATTAACAAATAAAGAGGTCTGTCCTGCACTGGTTTTAACCAGTTTTGTATCATAGTGTTTTTATCCCAAGAACCCATCAAAAAAAGGCCTAAGGAGGCCTCTGTGGCCCTAAAACTCTCAGGCGCCAGTGTTGCTTATGCACTTCAACCTCAAAGTAACAGACTCTTATGTGAGCAGGTCAACATACATGAAAAAGCACTTCAAAACCTCCAAAGCACACAACAATCTTTGTGATTCTAACCATCTGCACATCAGAAAACAAGAGGAGAGCTTTCCCCCTCTGTAGAGTTTATAACAAGTATTTAACTGAAAATACAAAACAAATGCTGCTACCTCTCTGGCTTGCAAATGGAAGCCAAAATGTGCAACATAAAACATTTAGTGTTTCTAAAGTGTAAGGTTTACACTAAAATGTGTAAGGTTTTCTAGGAAGCAATTTGAAGATGTTCGGGTGAAATCCATGTCTTTGCATCCTGTTTATGTGCTGCAAAAGTGATTTGAAATAAAGCAAGCCCACCATCTTTAACACCTCAAGCTTAAAAACATGATTTCTTGACATGTGTTTCCCAATAACCACAGTGGTTATGGAGCAAAACTATCACATGGTTATAGTTATCGAATGCTCAGCTGTCAAAGTAAGTATCATTTTCTGGCCTTTTTTGAAAGGTGTTTTCAATACAATGGTGTTTTAAAGCATATTCCTGTCCAATTACTGAGCCAATTATTTTACGAACCAAAACATGACAACCCTTATTTTCAACAATCTCTAATGTTGCAAAAAGCACAATGCTTTTTTTACACAACCTGCCATGGATATACTGTAGTTCTTAAAATATGCCATGTTTTTTTAACTTGACACTTCTACAGATGAAGATGACTAATGGTTTACAAATGGCTTTTAAA
Organism: Lepisosteus platostomus; assembly: GCF_059453375.1. NCBI lineage: Eukaryota > Metazoa > Chordata > Actinopteri > Semionotiformes > Lepisosteidae > Lepisosteus > Lepisosteus platostomus. The sequence goes on from NC_142624.1 coordinate 36,195,531, forward strand.
GGCATTCTGTTTATACTAAAAGGTTCGGTGCAAACCTGACCAATTGTGTATTAATAAAAAAATCTTATCAGATGGCTCAGAACATAGCATTTAATGGATACCTTTCATGCCCCTAATGTTATGGATATTAATTACAAAGATTATACTATTTTAGAAAAAAAAACGAATCTGATAGTTGTGTAAAACTATGTACTAAAATACACATATACTGTAAAGATATATCAGTGAATGAATCATAAATATACAGTACAGCAGATATGTGCTGATACTGTAAGCTAACTACTGTTAAATTTCTTAATGGTAATCACAAAGAACAAAAATTCAACCATCTGCTAAAATATTATTTAATAAATGTTTTATTTAATAAAGATAAATGTTAAATCTAAAGGGAATCGAGTGTCAAATTCTAGTTCTTGATGAGATCACATCATTGATTAATATTAAAATAATGTTTATGCATTTCATAGAGGAATTATACATAACTGGAATGTCCTATCATCCTTGAAGTAATTAACTGATTCTGAAACATTTTTCACATTTCTCTGCTGTGTTATGTATCCCCATGTAATTAATAAATCTCTGATGTAGCTGTATGATGAACAGAATTCCTTGGCTTTCAATTCCTATCTTTGCATTATCATTGTCAGGGAAGTTCGAATCATCTTATTTAAATGTATGATTTGCAAATTGTATATACTAGTATTTCAATCTACATGATAAGCAAGCACAGGATATATTTAGATAGCATTCAGATATATCACTTAGTATTATATAAATATGGAACAAACAATCCCCACCCAGATTGTTAAATGACTTCTCCTTTTTTAGTTTTATACTGATATCGACCGCACTTACAAGAAAGGTGAAGCGATCAAAAAATAATGGTTTCGAAAATCCAAAATTGTGTTTCTCAATTTAGAAATGACAAAAGTATCTTCAGCTAAAAGCCCCATTGATTGCCTTGGAACATGGAGCTGCTTCTGAGAAGCATGGAGGCACGTGGATTCCCTATACAGGCTCTCATTTTAGGCTGTAACTATAATTGAAATTTCTGGGAATGGAAGGGAAGCACCTTTTGCCACATAAATGAAGCGACAGAAAGGGCTCTGTCTCGCTTGTCAAAGGTGTTATATGACTTTACTAGTACAGTATGTTTGCTATTGGTCTTCACTGTCTTGAGGTCTGCTAACAAACAGGGCTTTGATCGATTTCCTCATTAGACAGGCTGACTAATTTCACTTGTTAGTATCACTGGGTAGTAATAAAATTGATTTGGATAGCTCTGGCTGACCCACGTCAGGAATTCTACTTAGATTTGATTATTTGCTTTGTGTAAATTTACATGTGGTGCATTATAGTCTTAATATGTCAACAACTACACTCTTAAGAAATAAAGGAATGTACGACTATTATTTCACTTAGAAAAAGGGTATCAGAACTGCTATTTGATTGTGTGACTCTTGTCTATAGAGAACAAACTGCTTGTCTTTATTCTCACTTTTCTTTACCATTCTTCTCTCCACGTTCACTGCAATTTAAGGATTTATTTGCCAGATTCCCCACTGATACAGACTTGCCTTTTAGCCATTTAATGAACCATGTTTATATGGATGGTGCAGCCTCTCAAGCAAAACACACATCATTTTTCAGCAGAAATGTTTTATAAAATGAACCCTGGCACTCCTCTGGGAATAAAAAGAGCATTGAAATAGCAGCACATTCCTAGACAGACAGCTAAAAACATTCTTCAAACAGCATCATATCCTATCAAATATCGCTTTTCAACATTTTTAATCTGACATTTGTTTACTGATATAATTTTTGACACTGTGTTATAGAATGATGAGCCGCGATGGAAGTATTTAAGCCTTGAAAACAATATCCACTTTCCACTTGAACTGAATGTTTTATGTACCTCAGTAAATGAATAAAAGCCAAAAAGCTGTCAGTCAAAATAATGGAATTGGATCACCTTTTTGGTACCTGTTTTCTCTACATATCCTGGGCTGTAGGAAGTGTTACTAAAGAGTTTTTTGAAAACTCCTTCTGAGGTCCTAATAATAAAGCATTCTGTTAATGTTTGAGACCTAAACTTTTCTGCGCATTCTTTATCTGAAATATACCCTCATCTAACTGATTTAGAAATATTTAATTTCTTGACTCGCAAATATGTTGCAGTATCCCAAATAGCTGTGTCCTAGTATATAATGACAAGGTAAAGTGATTAGAAATTTCTATGATTCATTAAATTTTTGAACAAATGTCTTTTGAGAGCCAAGAACACACTAAGGAAAATATTTCTAACAGATATTGCTCCGCATTTTCAAGTTCAATCTAAGCTGTGGTCCTCTCAGGAGAAGCATTGGACATCTTTGTTCCTGTGAATGTAAAAGTAAAAAAAAAACTATTCAAAATATCCTTTTCAACCTCGTTGCATCTTAATACTACTGTTAAATTACAGTAGATGTATTTTTCCATATCCATATGCACCTCTACTGCCGATTTTATTTTTCATGCTTCTGTGACAATGGATCCTATTGTGAATCCAATTAGTAAACGAAGTACTGGCTAACCCAACAGGAGTTATTTCCTTCTCCTGCAGTGGTCCTTAATTCAGATAAAAAATATTGCAATCACAATAAATACGAAGTTCAAGTTCTCTGAGGCTTTTATACTAGACTAATTCTAATACCTGAGAGTCAATTACAGGCCAACATGAATGCTTTAGAAGCTTCTAACGTAAATGGAAATTCAAAGAAAAACACAATGACAGATTAAAGCTAGTGTGATAGGAATGCAGCTCGACTTATCTAAAGCAGTCCCAGTGCTCCCCTTGAGTAAATATTATGACAAATATGAAATTAATGAGTAGAAGTTGCCGATGTCTACAATAAGGTGATCTTAGGTCCCACTTCAATAGCCCACTTTAAAGTTATGTTAGGAATTAAGCAGCTTTTTTTCCCTAAGAAGGGAGTCAGTAATTTAAAAGGACTGTTTTAAAACTAAAATATATATTTACATACACATATAAATAACCTTTACATTTAAATATAAACCTGTGCTTATTTTTATTTAAAAACTATTGGGACAGTGAATTCTTAAAAGGGATTTTCACAATTAACTCTAATCATAAGAATTATTGATCATTAAAAAAACACAAATGTTAAGTACAACCCCCCTAAGTATTTTATTTTTAATAAAGTCAATTCAGTTGTATCCTCTTGGGTCAATTACTTTTATTTTGTGGTATAACATTTTGTTTGAAAATATTGAAACAATTGGCTGACAGGTGCTACTTGCCGGTCTAGAGTTCACTGTTGATTAATTAGGCTCATAATAAAGCTGTAAATATCCTATTAACCTCTTCTGCTTTCACTTCAGTTTGAAGGCCTAGTCAAATGTCAAAATGAAAACCAAACAACCTTCTGTTAAAGAAAATCAAGTCATTTTGAAGCTGAATGTAAAGAAGTTCTGTCAGAACCATTGCAGAAAAATTGAGCATACAGGAATGAAGAGTTTGGGCTATTCTGAAGAAAGAAAGAGGCCACAGTTATAATAACAAATGGGCCAGGAAAAAAAGCATCTGTGGATGAAGACAGAATCAGAGGTGTCAATGAAAACTCCAAAACAACTGCCAGTGAAATCATCACCATCCTCCAGAGTTCAGAGGTGAAGGTATCAAAACCCAGAGTTCCCAGTGGACTGCAATACAAGAATCACAAAGGATACAGGTCTCTCATCGCCAAGAACATAAAAGCCTTCTTAGAGTTTGCTCAAATGTACAAAGATGAGCCAGAAAAATAATGTTTTATGATTATAGGAGACCAAGATAAACCATTAACCTTTTAAGTAATGGAAAGATTAAAATATATAAAAGTAGAGGAACTGCAGACTCTAAAGATCACCTCCTCTGTGGTTTTAGGAACTACCTTATTCATTTTTATTGATATGATCATTATAAAAAAAACAACAGCAGAAGGTTAAATTCTGAAGTTTCCTGAAACATTTTGTCTGCTTGTGTAGAATAAAAGGGTTTCCATGCTTAACTCACCATGCAGCATGACAAAGAGCCAAAACACACAGACAACGAAAACAAGATTTCACCAAAGTGGACAAAAAAGTGGACAACCTTAGACTGGGCAAGTCATTCTCAAGATTTAAATCCAACTGGGTATGTATTATTGACTTTACATCACGACCACAAATTAGTTCACGGTAAAGCAAACATAAGTCTTGACTTTCCTTTCCTTATAGTTTTTCAAGATACTGTATTTATTTAGTATTTAATTAGTGGAGCGTGAATCCACAAAATTATATAACTACTAAAAACAAAAGAGTGTTGGCTAAAGATTTTCATAAAGAACATTTAGCGCAATTCAGATACTGTATGTGACAGCAACTATTCCACAAAATACACATTTAAATACACATTTTTTAAACAGATTTACATACAGTAAATTGATCAGCATCTTAAAATGAATGCACTTATGTAAAATCATGACTTCTTTCTAAAGCATTGGTAACAAATTGGTAGCAAACCTGCAAACTAAATGATTTTTCCCCTAAATATTCACTGCAGTCACCAGCAAAGATCTTTTCTTTTCTCAGAGCCACGCACAGCATGGATTGAAATGTTGATGAGTTAGTGCCTCTCCAAAGCTGAAACCCTTTGAAACCTGATGACATTTGCCCGTGAATCAAATCAAATTACATTCACCCCTCTAACCACTGCTTTCAGTCCCTGGAGAAGGACACTTCATCTAAAGACGCTAGAGGTAAAAACAGTCCTTTCCCAGCACAACAGCAGAACTATCATTTTTACTTGAATCACATGCAAACAGAATATTATGAACATTCATTTGTGAGCAGGCTAATGTACAGTATGTGCATTTTGTATTTATTTCATGCAAAACTATTGGCCATTAACCAATTAAGCAAAATAAAAATACAATATGAAAAAATGAAAGTCAAATGAATTAACATCCAGACTGAGAAGGATTTGTGTAAGTTACTGCACAAAATGAAGCACTGGAAAAAGCAGCCGGATTCTTACTTAAATCTCCAGCAAGTACTATAGATGCTGTATTTGACAATACAGGCCTCTTATATGAAGAGTAAAGGGTTTTCTATGAAGGAATTTACACTATACCTACTGTAGGCACATCTTTGAGCATTCACCATATGTCAGTTATTTAAGGAAAGGTTTTACAATATTACAGTAATTCCAGTTGCAAGTAAGACCTACCTTTTCTAAAACCATGTTTACTGTTGCCTTAGATACTATTATCACATACAGTAAATATGTTATTTCTTATTTAGATCTATTTATTTCCATCACATCCTCTGATTATCATTGCTATAACCTTACATACTGTATAGCAAAGGTCTGTTTATTGATTTACTGTGTAATCCTGTGGTTCAGTTTTCTCACTCTTTGTACAAATGGGAAGTACATTAGCAATCCCTCTTTCAGGATGTATTACCCTTGTCTTAAAGCATTACCCACAGGTGTACTTACTGTAGCAGAGAGTGAGCAGAGTTTACCCCTAGCTCGCCGTCCTGAGTTATAAAAGCGCCTTAAAAATTAACGTTTACAAAATTTGTTTGTTTTATTTACATTTTCACTACAAAGTACAGTACAAAGAGATTACTATATGCCTGCTACATGCCCAAACCTTCAGTTAACTTTGCTCATGCAAGCCTCTATTTTTATGATTTCTCTCTGGCGTTTTGAAATTTTTATATCTGCTATTCCTCCAGAAGAAATTTAAGAATATAAAAATAAAATGCCGTAATCTTCTTATTCCCACCTACTGAATTTTGAATGAGTACACTAACCTTGGATGGTTACATTATACTTTAATTGGTACTCACTTTCTGCTCAGCAAGAAGCAGTTCAGCTACTGTAATTTATAACAGTTATTTCAGTAGATAGTTACAGTATGTGAAGCTTGATAAATTACCATTTTGCTTTCCTTTTTTATTTTAAACTGTAGGTTAATGATTCCACTTTTCAGGAAACTGTCTAATGCTATTTGACTAAAATATGACTTTATCACTTCTTATAGTGAATTTGCTGGGCAGAATTGAGCTGCATTGCCAATATGACTAAAAAGATGGTGGATGTCATTGCTAAGTCCAAAGTAATTTATCAGCTGGATGCTTGCGATTCCTGTTTGTAACCTGACATCAGTTGGGAACTCGTAAAATGAGTATACTAAAAATGTTTTAGAGGCTCCTGAAATTTCTTTGAATATTACATTCTTTACAATGATCTAAATGACCTGAATCGCTCAGCAGTAATCACTCATTCATTCCCAGAAGACCTTCCATCAACCTACAGAACAGGGTACCCTACACTGTCCTGAAGAAAAACTGTGCTCCAGTTTTCACAGTACTCTGGAAGAATATTGAACCACTACAAAGTTTTACATGAAACCTAACCAGGGGTGAATGAAGTTAATGTTTCCGGGTAAGGAGTTCAGTATTCCCACAAGAACTGTTTTCCCCAGCTGTTATATATTACACACAATCAAAGAGACCTTTTCAATTTTCAACACTGAAGCTTTGTGCTCCCAAGAGACTGCACTGAGCGGATAAAAAAGAATGGGAATATTTTATTATTTGCAAAAATAGATGTATTTTGTGTTATCTTGTAGAAACCTCATGGACTCAGTAAGCCAAATTGCTGATGATATGCTATGCCAACAGCATTGCTGCCTTCCCTTAGAGAAAGTCTGCAACATATCACTATAAAAATGAAACTAATCTCAATGTAACTCATAGAATAAAATTACCAAGGTTAAAATGCATTGCATGAGCATGCCAGTATATTGTATCTCTACACTGAGTTTAATGCTGAGATTTGATGTGAAATGTAATGGGATGATGTTTTCAGCAGATTTGAATATTGTTCCTGTGACTCATTTTCACCTTTGCTACATTTCTGTAAATATTACCACAGCTTCATCTTACAGGAAGAACATCACAACTGATGCACAACAAAATGATCTCACTTTTTAGCCAGAAAACCCAGTATAAGTTTTAATTTTATACTGAAACTGGTTGAGTATCATGGCACTTGGGTTATATGCTGACAGCTATACTGTTGTTGTTTTTGGCCTGCTGCCCAGCAGTGACCCCTGTGGGTGGCCTTTAGTGACAGCACCATCAGGTCTTCCCCAGATGGCCTTGCTCAGCTGATCTGCACTCTGGGTTCACAGAGGAGGGTGAAAAGGATCAGTAGACTTCAGATGATGCACATGCAATGCTGTCTGCATTTCTCCTTTTCTGGACTGTGGTGGTACACAAAAATGAGCAATTCCTGATGGTTTCAAAACGCAGATATGAAGAATATTACTGGAGCACAGCGAGAGGTTTAATTAAGTCCTCAAGGGACAGCTTCAGCAGGTTTTACAGACAGCTGAATTGCACCTCAAAAAGGTAATCTGTCTTCTTAATCTTCAATTTCACAATTACAATCAGCGAATGAAAATTAAATGAACCCTTTTAGACTCCTGGATGAATCAGCAGGGATTGTCCATCTCTAGTAAAGGAAATCCTGATTCTACGTTATCATGGTTCCCCATAATAGGGTACAAGAGAACATTAGTGGAATTGTTATGTGGAAACGATGAAAAAACAAAGAGGTAGGTTTGAGTATCATGCCTTATAAAACAAAGAGGAGGGACATACTTTCAAGGAATGTCAGAGTATACAAAAAAAGAGTATAGAAAAAAAGATATATTGTGATATACATTGTTACCGTCCAAAATTAAAATTATACCGTGATATCCATTTTAGGCCATATCGCCCAGCCCTAACTTGAACTCTATGTGATACGTTTATTTTAAAGCTTAGGTAACCAGTTTGCCTGTAGGGAAAATAAAACACTGTAATGGATGATCCCCTAAGGATAAGAGCATGAGGATCTGGCTTGCGAGAGGCTTTGCACCTTCTGAAGGTAACGTATTCAGGGTTCTCTTCCCACTTACTGCAGACCTGCCTTCCTGCTCCTCTATACTATACTATTCAAATCTCAGAGAGTGTTTCAGTATATACATAAATCAAAACAAAGAAACATAATACAAAAGGGAAAGGCCTGATAAAAACAATTATTCAAAAGGCACTGAATATTAAAATTGCGTGAAGGCTTACAAATATTAGGAAAACAAAGCAAGGGCATGTTTTCTGTCCTATTATTGATTCGTCTCTCCATATTTCAAGTTTCTTTGAGAGCTTACCAACTATCTTGCAGAACAATACTCTCCGGTTCATTATGTCTAAGCAGGTACTTTAGTTTCTTATTCAGCTGAAAAGCCTGTGGAAGTGGGCTGTGGTATTCATGAGGGTCCCTGAAATCTAGGCACAGGCACATCGATCTTAAGCGGTTGTCTAGAATCTAATATGATTACACTGGTTCGCATTTGAAATCCAATTCATTCATCAATGCCTACAGGAAACCTTTCTATAACTCAAGTGTTTGTACCCAATTTGTTTCTTTGATGGCAGAATGGATCATAAACAAGCTTTCTAGATTTGCATGCGCGAAAAACAAGCTACTTGGGAATGCCACCTACTGTACCCTCAACATTACAATCTGCTAGCTCTGAAGCTGTTATGGGCAGACTACTGGAGCTACTGTATCAGATGTTCTTGAGAATCAACACCTCATGCCTGAAATAACAAATAATCTGGTCATTAATTTAGATAATGTACCGTAAATACTGTATAAGCATACATTGATGAATTGAGATCAGTCAGATGTTAATGAGATGATTATGGCAGACTGGTAATGTTGGAACTCCAAGCAGGTGGAACCAAGACTTGAGCTATTTTAATGGGTCTACAGTTTGAATCCACTGAAGATCAGAATTGACCGACAGCAAGACAATTAATGCATTTACTTGCCTAAGGTAAAAAAAAGGTTCTCCAATAGGAATTTGAGATTATATATGTCAAAGGACAAGGACTGTCAAAGAGGTCAATCACTGAATGGAAGATGATGCCCCAGGCTGTAAAATACAAATCCGATAGCATAGCCATGAATGACTGGGTTATCCTTGCCCATTCCTGGAAAATCCCATGAGAATAAGAATCACATTATTTCATAAAAAGATACTGCACATCAAAGATGGCAGCACAAGTCGGTGCAGAGAGCGATAATAATGTAATGGTAGTCTTTTCGATTGTGCAGTGCTGCATTGTATATGTAAATAAGTTACAAACTGTAATTTAAGAAAAAAAGCTAGTGAATTGTTCCATTTAACCACAAGTTTATTGATTGGTGTGTCCAAGAAAAAATGCTTCTTATGATTGGCTGACTTAAGATATTGCCCTTAAAATGTAAAGATAATTGCTTGCTTTGATTTTTTTTTGCTGCAACTGCTCTTTGGTCTTAAGTGGAGTTATTATTGTTTCATAAACATTAATTCAGACATCTAGGGTCAATCTCGAACCATCTTTTCAGATCAGAATGCATGATTAACAGAACTCTGTTCGTAACCACAGTATAAATAATTTGCTGCTGTCATCTTCTCCGTGCATGAGAAAGACTTTACCTTTGGGGGAAGTGTTTTAGAATAAAAAATGCATACCTATTCTTAAATATTTTAGGCAGCAACAATGAAATGGCAGCATTTTAAGCAGCCTGAGCAGATTCTGTTCAGGCCAGGTGGTGAAGTTGTTCAGAGTGTGTATGTTTTGTGGGGAGCAGTAGTCTGTTAGAGCACTATACCTATTAGTCAGGAGGAGGGGACCTTCAAATTGTGTTTGGAAGATTCGGAACAAGTTTCTTTTTGCTTATGCTTAAAGAATGTATGAAAGAAGCACTTTTATTCTTAGGTAAGTTAGCTGTTTTTTTTTCCTTAGACTGCAACTTCAAAACATTCCCCCCGCGCCTTATTTAATAAATCACATCTGATTTATAGGAGCAAATAAACCTTTGGCTTTGACAGATTTTTTTTATTATTTCCATTTCAACCTTCCCCTCTTTTCTTGCTCGTTGCTTTCTGTGTCCTTCATTATTTGTGATGCCCTGTGCCACTCAGGCTTTGCACAGAGACATTTTTGTTGTCACGCTCACGCTGGTGTTGTCACATCAGCCCTTTCCGATTTATTACACAAACACAAATATCAAAGTTCTGCATCTGCTTGACTAGTGAAATGTTGAACCACGGAAATGATCAATTTGATACACTGGGAAATCAGAGGTGCTTGTAAATGCTCTGATAATAGGGTTAATTATGTACAGGATGTACAGTACATTATCTTAGCTCTCAGCAATTTTCACATTAAATCCCTTATAGGAAAGGGACAGGTGTTGTGTCATCAAGCACCTTCTGTCTACAAAGCCCTAATATTAAAAAAAAAAGTGTTTAGCATCCAATATAATAAAATACTTTCTTTGACTTTAAGTAATAGTCACAGGGCAGGGGGAGACAGTTTTCCCAGTCCAGGGAAGTGCCCAAGCTGATTAGTGCTGATATAATTGTTATTCACCTGCTGTCGACCCAATTTTTATCATTAAATTACACAAATCACTTCATTTCTTATCAGACTCAATTATCCATTAAAGGACGTAGATAGGTGGTTACCAATAAAAATGCACATGACATCATTGACCTATAAAACCTCCTGAGTCTCTAATAGAATAAGAATTAGTGAAGTACTGAGTTTGGTCTTAATCTGCATTTGGCTGTCCTTAGACATTTTGTGTGTCCTTGCCTTTGTAATACATCTGAATTTAATTCTTAGTAAAGTAATGATTCTAAATAGGATTTTAAAATATCGTTATTACTGTATCTTTTAGGCTGGGAAGAAAAACGTTTACAAAAGAATGAATGTTTTTTGATCATTGTTTAAACTTCTGAAGGTTTTGTGATTTTCTTGGCTTTGCTCTTGGAACTTCTGGTTGCCTGTAGGAGTGAAGAAGGAATTTTTGCTAATGTTTTGCTCAGTTTTTTTCCCTGGGAGTTTAAGGAGAAACAGTTTTATCTCCAATACATCTAGGCAATCAGAAATAATCAGAATTTTATTTACGGTAATAGATGGTTATAAAATCTATGTAAAACTATGTAAAAGTTTCCCTAATTCAAATTTCAAGAAGCTTAATTGGCACGACTGGTGAATTACAGTAGTGTCACCAAAGCACGTTTTCCATTTGTCTTATACAAGTAAAAGCTGGAGTGTGCACACAGACTTTTTCTGTTATCTTTATTATAGTACACATTTAGGTGCTCTCACAGTTAGAAGTCTCCCACTGCTGCCTGGCACATACTGCATAACAACAGTAAAACACCTCACATAGACAGAATAATTTATTAGCACAAAAATGATGTATTTTTTGGTCTTGAAAATACACTTGGTTTCTTTCACTCAGAACTCTAACAAGTTAGTTAAGCAAGACCTACCTTTTCTAAAGTCATGCTGCCTATCCAATAATATGATTCTCTAATAGTTCTAATTATTATTTTCATTACATTGCACTTGATAGAAGTAGCCTTATTAGGTCATAATTGTTGGTTTATTTTTGTCAGCTTCTTTATGAATGGATGCTTCATGAGCATTGTCTTTTGAATGGCTATTACCCCTTCCATGACTTCCCATGATTGTGGGGAATGTTTTGTTAACTAGAACTGAAAGAGTAAAACATTTCGTGCCAAATAAAAAGACACCACTCTACATTAGTAACAGTAACAATTAAAAGCCAATTAGATCACTAGTGTTTTTGTTTGACACTCCATATTCGTGATATATGAGCAGAATATGACCTTCCCTTAATGGCTTCTGAAGCAAATTATTTAATTTAAAAAATGGAGCTCAAATGTACAGTATCTGTGACTGCTGAAGCAGCTTGGAGTTCTTGTTTCTAAAGCAATTAATAGTAATGGATTTTAGATAAAAAATTGCCATAAAACTGAATGAATCCAGGTGAAGTAATTTTACAGTATTGACTCTTTAAACATATTCCAAAGGGGTTAACTGGGTTCTGCTTGATCCTAAACTCTGTGGGTTCATATCCTATATCAACACTGCTTTCTTTAAATCCCTGCATTATAAAAAATAATTATAGATTGTCTTGGGTTTTGCAGGTCATTGGACTGTATCATACGAGTTTCTACATGTAATGTTAAGATACTAGATACTGAAAAGTCTTTTTTAATTTATATATCATTCTTAAACCCCTCCTGAAGCTATAGTGATTTCACACATGAATGAAAGACACTGATCAGAGCTGCAGTACTGAGAATGTGTAGTATTGTATTATATCAGCCAATGTACCACCAAAAGGGTAGGGTAATCTGTTAGCATTTTTTACACAGCCTGCCATTTCATAGCTTTTGTTTTTACATTTTTTCTCATACAAAATTCACCTGCCAAAGAAATGCAGAACTTTGCAGAGCCCCACACTACCAATCTTAATGCTGGCATTTCCTGACAGGTACTACATTGCTGTGGTCTTTCATTCCAGTTGATATACATAAAAAACAAAACCGGCTCTGTATGAGAATGAACCTTCTCACATAAAAATAGCATCTACAGTAAATAACATGAAATACACAGTAATTATTGCAGTGTTGCATTGTATAAATCAACATATCATGCAATGATCTTAGTTTTACATCAGTAATTCACTGGCCTATAATTTTGTGTACATTGTCATAATGCTATTTATATTTTAAATAGAGAGAAAATAATCTTGTTTATTAAATATTAATTCTCAGGATAACAAAATCCTGTGCTCAAGACACCTGTACCAATAAAAATGCCATATGCTCAGTGTTTCCCATATTTGAGTTGTTAAAGTGATCAGAAAAAGGTGGCCAGAGAATTGGTATACTGTAAGGACCCATACAAAATGTTACCTTATTCCAGTGAACAAATGAGGAGCAAGAGATAGGACCTTGCCTTGCTTGAGTAATGAAGATCACCTGGTTGCTATTGGCACATTTGACTATGTATGAGAGAAACTGTCTGGAGAACGAGATACTGTACACATTTCTACTTCAACAATCAGTAGTCCAGAGATACCAGGAAATTGCAAAAGAAATGTCCCAGAAGGCAGAATCACCTTACTCTGGCTAGGACTGTTACATGCAACTGATCGTTCTGTGTAATCATTGTCAGACCACAGTGGCTATAACATGAGGCATTGCAGGGAGAATTTCACTTATCAGCAATGTACTATAGCTGTAGCACTTTTGTGTTCATGGAAATGATCTACTTGCTAAGAAGCATGTAGAGTTATTTTGAACTCATCGTGGCCTCTGGGCCAGAGGTGATCACATCTGAGGTGATGGCAGGGAGAGTGGTGGTATGGTGGTGTTCAGTATTCACTGATGGTGCCTATGACAAACCTAATGGAAGACAAGAAGAATGGATGTAACAGTGAGCATTATGCAGTATTGTCCTGTTCAAGCACTGGTGCCATTGTGGAAGTTTGGTAATGTGAGAAGGCATCTTCTTTAAGCTAATAAAACGTTTTGAATATACAGTATAAGGGCTAACCTCAGTGCTACGAATTATAAGACCTTAAACCATCAGTCCATTCTTGCAAGCCCAAGAATTCAGTTATAGGGTTTTGCCATGTCAGAAAATAAAGTCATAACTGAATGAGCACTTTGTAGCTTATAGGGTGTTTTAAACAATAAAATACTGAATCGATTACTTTTTCCAAGAAATTTGATTTGTACTCATTTTTGTCATTGAGGTCATTAATAGCCTCTTTTTCATGTTTTCCATTTATAGTGCTATTGAAAGCAGTGTTTCCAAGGCTTGTGCAAAACAACTGGATAAATGACTGTGTCATTGTGCTCTACCTATTAAAATGCATCAGGAAATGTGTTACCCAGCACTATCTTTGAGTGAAGAATTATATGGTGGCCATTGTTTAACTATACAGCATCCTAAAACATTGTTTGGTGGTGTAGACCTCATGAATTACATTATTTTAGAACAGATGCAAAAACTGACAGAATAAAACATACCACTGGTCTTTTGGAAGCTACGCTATGTATTTGTTTCAACATGTCAAGATAGGAAAGCTTGTCCCTCTGAAAGACACTGAATCAAGCCTCGGCTTCTGTTTCATGTCTACAGTGAATTCTCAGACAAAAAACGTCCGTCTGTATATACTGTATGTATGAAAGAAAGTAATTCAATTTATCTGTGATGCATCAATGCACTATACTGTATAATGTACCAACTACATCACTTGTGTCTTAAAACATGTTGAAATATTTATGTTACAGCTGTCAGTTTATCCTTGCTTATCAGTCATGATAATGTTTGGGAGTTCATTTTGATTTGGTGTATACTTGAATCTATATTGGGAAAAATGTACATGAGTTATTATCTTTGCATTACAATTCAACTCAACAGTATGCAGTACAGTATGTTTTCTACACACTTACAGTATACTATAAATACACCCATACAAGAGGAAACAAAAATACTTTCAACAGACAGGAGCTCAATAGACATGTTAGGTCTGTTTTTTACCTTTTGGATAAATATGAAAATTAATTTTAAGTGGTCATATTTAATTTTTTTTTGTTTCTATAAGAGTTACAAAGCATTTCCCCATTTGTTCAGAAATATTTCCAAACAGGAATGGTACTAAAATTGTACATAAAATCCAAACTCGAACTTTGGCTCCAAACACTGCATTATTCATAATGTTCTCCCATGTTATGAACAAGAAAATAAACATGCAGATGTTCTGAATAAGTTTAAGGGTTGTCAGCAGGCTAATAACATCTATATTCCTCATTCTGAAATTGCCTTGAAGTGTTGTCTTCCGACTACAATACATTTGTCATTTTTTTCTCTTAAAAAAGCCGGTCATGTGCTGTTTTCAGAATATAGCAAGATTTGTCAATCCTTTAAACTTTAATATGGAACAGAAAGAAAATCAAATGACACAACTAGAAAGTGTCTTTTCATGTGCTTGTAAAGATAACATTAATAAAACATTCCTTGCTAAAACTTAAATGTATTCATTAGAATTCTGTAATCATCCTGTGTGACTTTTTTTATATTGAAACCTTCAAAGCTAATGCAATTAAAAGAATTGAATGAACAATTAAGTCTGGCTGCTCTTTTTTCTGAATTTCGAGCAAATGTTTTCAAAGTTCCAAAGCTAAATCGTATTGATATTCATATTGTCGATATAAATATTAGTGACATGCCGAGCTGTTGAATAGTGATCAAACAAGTCTGAGAGTTAACTGTCTTCTGTCTTTAACTAACTCTTGTGAAGAAGCTTGACCAACTTACAGTTGAAGAAAGATGTGAAGACGGGGGTTTGAATTTAATCCTTTCTGTAGGGGGTTTAGACTTCTAAGTCACAAGCTGGGGTTTATGGCAGGAAAGGGGGTTAACTGATAAGGATTGCAGATGCAAGCTAGGAACCCCCCTGGGTGTAATGTTAAACTGACCATTTGCCCAGAACATCGTAAACTGGCCAAATACCATGAACCCCCCTCTTTACCATCAGACCGAGTGACGTCAGAAACGGAGAAGAAAACACTATATAACCCAAAAGTTTGTAACAGTACGTTGAACAATACTTCGGTTTTGTTGTTTCTTGCGGGAAACAAGACTTCGGCTTTATTGTTCCTTGCATGCAATAAACTCATCTGTTTTACTTCATCTCGGGATCAAGAACCTTACTTCTTCTGTTACAACAAGTAGACCTCTATTCTATGGTGGAAAAGATGTAGACTTCTCTATTTATCTTGTATTGTTCCTCACTTCTCAATAGACGAAGTTTATATAGCTTTGCAGGCACAGAAGCAGTTTTAAAAACTGTAGATTAATTCACAGTGGCTTATCATGTGATTCTTTTAAACTTTTGTCAGTTTTGCGTAGTGGGTAAGTTTGTGGGTTCAAGTCCATGCTGTGAAACCTGCTTTTATTACTTCATCTCAGTTGCTCTAATCTACTCAGTTGTAAATGTGGTGACCAGCATTGCTGAGGCTAATCTCTCCAATGACTAATGTCCCATCCGGGGGGGACTCACATGGTCTCTTGACTGCTGACTGCTACAGAAACCAGGACAGGCTCTAGTCTGCTGAGTCAGTGTGGCTCAGGTGTGGAAATGACCCATCTTTTATTCCCTTAGATTTTAGTGCACAACTATTCAATGAAGAAAACAATTAAGCCACAGATGCCTATATACTGTATATTATTAAAGAATATTATAATCGCGATACATTGACCCGATGGAATGTCTTGCAACTGAAGTAAAAAACTGGAATATGTGTGAGGTGGGAGACTGAAAGCAGTGCTTGCTTTTTTCCCCCAAACTGAACAAAGCACAGAAGCAAGAGGAATCAATTCACTTAATCTCACACTGCACAAATAGTCACATTTTACTCTTGCCATATTATTATTTCGACTGACAATATCATCTTTATGTATATCCCAAACCAGTGACAGCTATCAAAAATGATTGATAGTGATGGTTACAATTTGACCATCCCAAACCAAGTCACAAGCACAGCTCTCATATTATGCAACACATTATCACACATTTTGCAACTTAAAAAGCATTTTGCACCGGTTGACAACAGCTAACACAAAAATTGCAATGCTGAAATACATATAAATATATAAATATATTTCATTTCATATAATCGCCTTTATTTGAGACGGAAATATATCTGCAATGACATATCACAAATTCATGGGTAACTACTGTAACTGACATTCAACAGGTTAAATCGCTTCGTGTTCAATCATCTCTCTCACTGATGATGTGATTTAGTGCTTATCTAACAGTTAAGTGCATCATGGACATTTGCAAATGATCAATGAATGTTATTAATCAAAATGACACAAAAACGTATTCAAATCATCGCACCTGTCATCTGGCCGTACATATTAAGCATGACAAGAAATGTATCACTCTATCCATTAAAATATCTGTATATTATCAAAATCTGTATACAGTGTAATATTTTTCTAAAACATACATGTATAGAGTGATACTTTTATTTTTATGCTTAATAGGTATAGCCAGATGACAGGTGCAATGATTTGAATTAGTTGCTCTTCCCTTTCTTGTGATTAAACTGCACCTATTAATGTAGGAGTCAATATTGTAATGTGAGTTATTGGTGTTGTTTCTTCATAAACAAAGAGTGACAAAGTAACTGCACTTTTTTTCTGACTATTCTACTGTAAATGAACACATACTACTGTAGTTCTTCAAATCATCCTGCCGGTCTGTTGCATTAGCGGCAAAAGCAGAATATCTGGTGGTGGGCGTGAGTACATGCCTGCACACAAACAGTACTGAACGAGCTATGATGCAAGAACAGAGCCACAAGAGCAAGATGAAAGCCCTCATGCCAACCCAAGCAGTAAGAAGCCATCACGTTGCCAGTGAGGAAAGCTGCCCCGATCTGGGCTGCATATTGAGAGCTGGTCAGGTGTCACTTCAGAGATGGCCTAATAGCCATGCCAGCCATGTGCTGCAGAGATTCACATATTCACATGCAGGATATTTGCAGGCCTTTGTAAGCCTTTGAAGAGACAAGTCGACGAATCCTGGCTATGAGCCCAGCGGGCTGGTATCAGGTTCCTACTCTTATGAGGTAATGTCCAGAAAACAGATTTTAAACCTGACCCCAGGCTGTGAATGCCCCTCTCAGGAGGGAGATTCTGATTAATTACTGTACAGGTATTGGTCTACAGAGCAGGGACAGGCTGCTCCTACTTGCTCTCAGACACAAAGACTTTGCTTTCAATTATTTACAAGTCCTTATGAAAGCTCAAATGAATGGGTATTTTGATTTTGTTTAATTAAAAATGATTTTAGTCTTTTTTTGACAAGTACTGAAAATGGATGCAAGATTAGTAATCACAAAAATGAATGTTTAGAATTTGTTTGGCTGTATATTCTATATTGACAATAACAAAAAAGACCAGCAAAGTGTTAACTCCGGTATTCAGGACTTTTCAGATAATTGAAACGAACCTCTTTCTTTTATTCCTTGTTTGTTTTTGGTGGGAATGAGAAATCAATCACTGTGCAAAACACATACTGAGATAATTTAGAATCCATAAACAGTGCTTAACATCAAGTCATTAAACAATTAGCAAAATGCCTTTCGTGTCTACACACTTTCACAGCTAATCAATAGGAAATATTACATGCTTACAATTATTGCCAGTGATAGTTAAAGATACCGGACTGACAGATGACTCTGGAATCATGACCCAAAGACAAACATCATACTAAAATTAATAAACAGACAGCAATGATAACTACACAACAAGTATGTATTGTTTTTTAAATTCTATTTGTAATAGACTTATCAACACCTCAGAATGTTTTTATTGATTGCAGAAAAAATAAAGGCATTATCTGTTAACTAGACAAATGAAAAATGCTTGAAAAAGACTTTCCTTCAGTATCAATACCATTCTTGTAGAAAAAGTGTGTATTACCTAACACAGAAAAAGAACAGCAGAACTTCTCTGGCAGCAAGAGGAAAAAGAATTCAGCAAGATCTGAATTATTTTTAATTGTCATTATTGTATTTGATCACAGATGTCAATGCAGTTCACAAGCGGTGGGTATCTGTGTTTTAAATATAAATACACACTGAAAGTAACTGGACATTGCAACCCTGGGGGCTTAATTAATTCTGTAATCCAAAACAGATACTTTCTAAAAGATCACTTAAACAGAAAGGTGAGATGCCTATAACCTCCCAAGAGAACCACAGTCTTGTTCAGCTACCACTAAAATGTGCTTACCATATAATAGGTTTTGTGCACCACAAAAATTGTGTGATTGGATGTAACTCTACTGCTGCTGTTTTGTTTTCACAGCTTTTGTTAAAAAATGATTTATTTAGTTTTTGGCCTGATCTCTCCTAAAATAAGCTACAAAAGTCAACAAAACAGTTTGATATACAGCGAAAATATTCAATAGGCTGCTCTTGGGACAGTGTTCTGGACAGATGTATTAGAGAAACAGATTCTTGGATGACCCTACAGAGGTGTGTAGCTTCTCACAGTCCAGGGGAACATACTGTAGTTGAAGCAGAAATCTTCACTGAACTTTATTCAACAAGTGGAGCTAATTGCACTCACACCCATATCCAATCATACAGTATATGCCAGTTCCAGCACCTGCTTTTACTAATTCCACAACACTTTCAATATAAAAGCAGCAATTTATCTGTTCCCCATGGAGTTTCAAGCATGCCTATGCTTATGCACATCCTCTGGTGTCAGCTGAAGTCAGGATTACAGGAGAATTTCCAGTGGCTTAGTGGCACAGACAACAGGGGCACAAAATAGGTTGTTTCAGTAAAGAACAGAACTGTGGGACAGGTTGTGATTTCTAGCAAAATTTCTTTCCAGATGCTCAGATACATAGTTAATAAGATAAATGACTTTCAAAGGACCTAAGGCTTACACCACTGATCAGAGCAGCTGACTGTTCTTAAGATGACTTAAAACACCTCCAAGCTTTGTGAAATGCTCAGTTCTACATGTTGGTTTTACTTTTTATAGTATGTTTTCATGTTGAATGATTACTTCTTACTTGACAGCTAATAAGCAATGGGTACTATCTGAATAACAGCACATTATATGTTAAAACCCGTTTCATTGATGCCTCTCCAGAGGTGTACAGCTTTATATCAGCTATACAACTACCAGGAGAGGGAGGAGAAACCTTCCATGAACACGATCCTACACCTCCAGTTCCACTGCCTCCTTCAACTGTGATCATTGTCACCAGTTCCAACATCTGCATTGGAACCCAGTTTAATAAACGTACACTTGTTTCTGATATTTCCACCCAGTCCTTAATTATACTGTATGTATATCAAAAGTCAAGAACAGATTGAAAACAGAAAACAAAAAGTGCATTATAAACGTAGTGCAGAACCGTTAATTGTGTAAAATATTGGTGCTTACTAATCAGTTTCTATGTTTGATGACCCAGCATTATATTCACAGTGATTAAACAGCAAACCCCTCAGTTCCAGGGGGACCAGACCACGGCTTAATTACTCTACACGCAAGGAGGGATGTTGATAAGAAGAAATGCACAATAGCTAGATATTAAAAAAATCATACGCTCTGTAACAAGTACAAACAAAAAGCTAAATCTAAGAGGTCTGGAAATTACATTAAGATAAGGACACATTTCAACTTACAATATCTATTGAAAAATCAATTCTCATATTTAAACTATGTAAATTACAGTAGGAATCCATTCATATGGCTACATTTTGGTGGCTACTGCAGGACTAATGTGTTTTTTTGGGGGGGAATTAGGGATTCTTTAAAAGAAGGGGGCTAACTAAACCATACCTAATTAAATGTTCAAACAATAAGTATACACAGACATATGACTAAACAAACAGCTCCTTGCTGGGTTTGGAGATAAGAACCTGTTTCTGGTTATATGGGAATGCATTTTTCTTCATGATGGGACATCCTATTATGCGTGTTGCATAAACCGAGTGAATAAGCAAACACGTACAGTATTTACATAAATAAATGCCGAAGGCTTCTATTTAACTAAAAAAATTTAGATTTTATTTGTTTAAAAATATTTTTGAGTTTTGCAAACCAAAACGAAAGGTCACTATCCTGTCTGTGCCATAAATGTGAAATATCATTTTGGCAAGCTTCTTCAGCGGCTGTGAGTCAGAGGATCTTATTCCCCCGACTCGGAAACACACCTTCCAAGTGTTTCTTCTTCATAAATTGTTCATGTATCTCCCAGGCGGATGTAGACACCTGCCCCTTCCAACCTTCACGGATTCTCCTTTGAAAATAGCACCCATTCTGAACACTTGAGGTGAAATGAAGGGCACTGCTCAACCCTGCTTCTCTCACGATTCAATCAAATATCACAGTGAAATTTCCCTATTTATAAGAAATTAAGAAAGGCCACAAAACAAGAGGAGGCCTACTAATAAGCCACTAATGTTCTATGCATCACAATAGGGAATAAACAGCACTCTAGTCAATGCTTGGCTAGCTGATAGCACTGCCTAGACTGTGAACAGCTTTTTTGGTTCTGTGTTTTTTAATACGTAGAAACCTACAGTATCTAAAATCTAAAATGATGATAACAGATGATGAAATCACAGAACTTAAATAAATCATTTCAGATCATTACTAAAACATACCCTTTCATTAAACTGAAATACAGATCTGGCAGTTTCTTTTGTCAGAGCAAATGTTTTAATAAACTGTAAGAGTTTCAATAACAGCAAGTTAGATAAGTTGTGATTTCTGTGAATAATAATACACCCTTAGATTCACTGTAAGGTCTAATATACACACATTTTACATAAGTTATAATGGTCCATAAAACCGATTAGAGGCAAGAGGATACAGAGCATTCAATTCTGACCTGACCTTAAGTTAACAGACACCCTGCTGATACCTAAAAGGACAGGACTGCTGAGATGGGAAATCAAGATCAAATTGTGTCTTATATTTGGAATATTTAACAGCAGTGTAAGACACATGATACAACTGGTATTTCTGAATGCAGGAAAACGATTGCAAGGTTGAAAAAAACACCAGCATTAAAATATTAATACATGTAGTTTTCACTTTTTGTAGAATCCAGTCTAATTCAGAGCCTTAGCTCCCTAAATTCGTCAACCTTAGCACTTGATTAGCTTAAAAATTGCATTCTGTCTACAGGGAACAGGTGATAATTGCTAAGGGTCACAAATGATAATTACAAGCCATTCCACTGGCATACGAGGCTATTAAAAAGAGTTATTTAAATCACATTACAGCACTGGATTTTCACTGTGTCAGACCTCATATTCCATTCTTTAATTAGAATCCAAATTTATAAACTACTTGAGCAGTTTCTTTATATGAGATCAATTTACTGAGCCCAGTAAGCCATCATTTAATTCTAAAAAGTGAACACTGATATTATTTTTTTTTCTGAAATAAAAACATTAACAGCTTAAATTCTACACTGCACTACTACTAATTGTAAGAAATGGGATATAGTGTATTCATACAGTCAATAAAATTTATGGGCAATGATTAAAAAAAATCTTGCATTGCAATGATGGTTGGTTAAACCAGGACTGACTAAAAAGACCCTTGTTTCTAGATTTTGTACTCATGGCAATGTTGTACCTCTCAATCAAAACCACTGTGCTTCATAAGCTAAGCTCTGGAATGCAGAGCTCTGGTGTTGTGACAGAACAGCATTGACAATCAAAAGGTCTTCATTTAAGGCTTTCATATAGAAGACGCCCCACAAACACACTCAGGACTAGACGTTGTTATCGCTGAAGCACCAGGGATAGCCTACCGTGACAGAACCCTGAAATCACCATTACTGTTCTCAGTTTCTCCACTCCGTACTTCTGTCCAGTTGGCAAGTAATGCTTTAAAGGTCAGAAACACTTCACGCCCTTGGTTCCCATGAGCAGATATTCATTGGGCCACGCATGAAAAAGATAAAAATAAATGCCTACAGCTAGGCCACGGCTCTCGGCATTGAAAGGGGAAACAAGCAACAGTGATTGTGCTGCTGTATGGCTCATAGCTTCCAGTAACATCAGGAAAGCAAAGCTAATGAGATGTAGCTGTAGATGCAAATTTAAGGTCCCTTGTGAGCCCTGTGCCTACAGTTACAAGACCCCAGAGAAGGTAAAATAACCAATCCCAGCATGGTCATACCTGTAATGTAGACACGATTACAGCCTGCTTTATGATTGCTTTCCTAACATTTCAAGATACTTTTCAGCAGCAGTGTAAAGTCGTGGATGGGACTCTAGTTTGTAGGATTGCATACCAAAACCCCAGCTGGGATGTGGTGCTTGTTGGGTTGGGTCCTTGAGCAATAATAAATACTCTGCTGTATGATGGGAAACAGCATGGTGTCATCATAAATGAGAATTTGGTCTCGAATCGACTTGTCTAGTTAAAGGATTAAATATGATCTCACGAAGATCAGATTGCATGAATGAATATTGCAGCCGTTAGGTAATAATGCATACTTTTTAAAAATAAAAAGATTAGAGTAATAAATGTAAAACTGATTTGCAGAATATGCATATGATCAGACAGAGATCCTTTATTTAGTTTAAAATGTGAAGCTGACAACGATCTTTCCTTTTATATCAACTTACTTTAAACTACTGTAGCTAATTAATTAGCTTGGCTCACTAAGTCTAGGGGTCACTGTTGAGTGGCACATTGAGTGTCATATTGACATAAGAAAAAATGATTGCAGTCAAAAGGAGGTCATCCAGTTCATTTGCCTTTTAGGAGCTGCTTGAGCCTAGAATTGCATCCACATGTTTCTTGAAAGAAGCTTCAAAACCATGGCTGCAAAACTTCCATGCTCCCAAAATACTGTGCCTGCTGTTTCCAGTTTTAAAAGCACTTCCTCTAAGCTTCCACTTGTGTCTGCTGTGTGTCTCCATTTTTCACTGTTTGTCCTGAAGAACTTCACTGGCTTGACTTGTCAGTGACTTTGAAAATTGTGATAAGTTGAATTAGCTTAAATTAATAGTATAAGTAGTATTCTGTGTTCAAGAGCAAAAAACGTTCAATTCTTTTGGTCTGTCAGAGCAGGATGTTTATACTTTAACACTTTGGGATGTATCTGGTCGATCTTCTCTCTATTGATTCCAGAGCAGCAATATCTCTTTTTATAATGTAGTGACCAAAACCGTACAGTATGCTTAAATTATGGTTTTCCAATGCATTATTAATAATTTAATTTATAATTTTACTCCTTCAAATGACTGTATGCATCTTGTTCTTGTATGCAACTTCTTTGTGGATGTACAGTACCTTTGCCGTTTTAAGCAGTGATGAAAACGTGTAATTCATGTAGCAATCCACAGTGTTTATTAGTTTACAAACACATCACTACTCTGCATATGACATTTAAGGGAGTAGCTGCATCAGTGAAGAAGTGGAAAGAAACAAAAACCACAAATGTTTTAGTGATTAAATCTTCTCCAGGTGCAAGGAAGAGAGAGAAAGAGTACAACATGAAGCACAGAAGGTGAGAAAGGGCACAGCAGGAAACAGAGAGAAGTGTGAAAAACAGAAATCGGTAAATGAATCAAGAGGTTCTAAAAACAAATTAGTGTATCATTGAGAACTGGTGGAAGGCATGAAGAAGTTTAAGGATAATATTGGTTTCTGGTGTTCGCCTGGAATAGAAGCCCTAGATTCCCTATGATAGAATACAGTCGCAGACGGTAAAAAATAAGTTTAATTACGGCCAGGAGATGAAAAATGGGCAACTGGTGACTTGGAGAAATGTTTGATTCCAACAGCTCTGACATTTTGTTTTCTGTTTTACCAATGTGAATGGTAGGACACGTTCTACAAGTGATGAAACATTATTATTGCTGTTCTGTGATTGTACTCATTTTGCTTTTATTTAGGACTATAATTAAGTTTACCAGGAGGTACTTACACAATGTTTAGCTTGCTCTGTAATTGTATTGACAGAATAATGCATGTACAAAATAGTAGTGGTTAAAAATAGCTGCTGTGCCTTGCAAAAGAATTCAGACCTTTGTACAATTTTCACATTTCGTTTCACATTTAAAGCTTGCAGTCATGACACTCTGAAGTAACAATCAACATACGTATGTTATAAGCACAATTCGGCTCCAAAGCCAAAAAGAAGTAAAAAGATAATTAAAATGACACAAAAATGGAAAAGTCATACTTGTATAAGTATTCAAACCCTTTTCTCATTAAAAAACAGAAGATTCATCATACTACTCAGACACCTAGATCTGGCTATGCAGCCAGGAAAGGAAAACAATAGCTTGGAATGCAACTGCATGGCCAACAGTGACTTTGAAAGACCTACAGAGTTCAATGACTGAGAGAAAATGTTAATGTTCCCAGTTAACAATATCCTTGTAACTCCACAAAACTTTTTGTATGGCAGAGATGAAAATCTGTATCATTTCCTCCATGGAGTTTGTAGCAAGTCATCTGAATGGTCTTGCAAAAATGTGGCAAAAGACTTTCTGGTTTAAACGTCCAGAATTACGATTGCACAGAACCCAACACAGCAAACCTCCCAGTCTACCCCATCCATACAGTCAAGCACGGTGGTGGCAGCATCAGGCTATGGGGCTACTTCTCTACAGGGACTGGAAATCTAGTTCGGACTGAAGGAGAAATACAAGAAGCCAAATAATGGCAAATACTATACAAAAATCTGTTTCAGTCTGCTTAACTTTTGCTGACATTTACTGTAATGATCATTCCCTTAGAAGTCTTTAGTTTGGGCATCTATATTTTACATAAAATATTAACATTTTAAAAATATGTATTCATGATTTTTTAATTTCACAGAATGGGACACCATAGGAAGGGTCATAACCCATTGCAAACCACTATATGTGATATAGTCTATGTGCATGTTTAGCTGTTAAAAGCTTAATCCATGATTAAAATTCAACTCACTTTCTCCGACTCATTTTGTGATACAGAAGCAGCCTGTATTTCCAGGAAGATAATTGTTTTTTTCAGTATCGTGCATCCCTTCCAAGCTGTTTTTTATGGTGATATGGCAGTTCAAGGACCTTATAACACCAGACTTTCAGGGCTTCACTGACAACTGAAGACAGAGGAAATAAGACTCAGTGCAAGTATTCTGCTTAATTGCTTAAAAAAGCCCAAAAAGTTTCTGCTTCACTAAAATTCTGTGTTACCACAATCGTGTTTACAAATGTACAGCAAAGATATGCTTGGACATAAATAATAAATAAACACCTTATAATTATGTTATTGAAAAAGATAAAGAACTTCATATGGTCCAAGAGCAAAAAAGGAAAACCAACATGTTTGATTTATTTGCCAGAAGTGGCCATGAACCTGTTTTGAAGGACAAGTTTTCCCATGTTGATGTTGGAACATTTTATTAATAAGTAAGACCAAATTATTCCAGGCAGGAAAATTGTCGACATTTGGGACAACGTATATCTGTGAACAGATATTTTCTGTATTAAACACAAACCTCCCTAAAACATTTGCTGATTTGGTTTCCCCGTTTAAAACATTAAGACCACAATTTACAGTACAAAACGCAGAGAGCTGCTTTTCAGATTTTAACAGCCGTTTAAGTGTTTTATCAGTCCCTCACGCAGAGTTTACAGGTGATGCTGATCAATAACGCCTAGAGCTAATTTAAACGGCATTATAGTCCTGCAATTTCCCTATTGATATACATGCAGTACATACTGTATACTTTCTCATTTATTTTCACCAGGTGTTGAACAAGAAGATGTACAATAATCAAAATGATGATATTTTAAATAACTGCGATTAATAATATTAGCATAATAATGATACTGATAAAAACACGCCATACTCAGAAGCTCACGAGTATGTTTTGCCAAATTGGGATCTGGCAGTTACTTGTATAGGAAAGAATAGCATTGAAGAATAAACTAAAATCCCACAAGTAATACTGTGTAATGCTTGTGTAGAGTTGAGTGATTGACGTATTTTTGCATGTATTTATGTATTAGAAAATTTATGTATGGCCTGCAAGAAGCACATTTTAAATTCAATCTGACCTGCCAAAGCAAATGAGTTTGTCACCCTTGCCTCAAGCTGCTTAGGCCTGGAAAACCTGCTACATGGATTGAGTTGAACCTTGCCAGATTTCATGAACTACCAAAAGCTGCTTTCGATTTGCACCTGATAGTTAAACTGACAGAAAGAGGGTCGTCGCCTGCTTGGTGAAACACACTCTCCTGTTCAAGGACTGTTTAGCTAATTAACTACAAACCTGGCAGGCTTCACTTTAGTGACAACAGAGATAAGATACTGAATGATGACATGGTGTACCTGCATAAACCACAATAGTCACATGGTTGATATATTACAGTATTTGCAAAAATCAAGTTATCATTGTCTTGGAACCTCTGCACTCATGGCCTAACCCTAACCCTAACTTAACAGGTTCCTTCACACACATACTGTTTCTGCATTAGAGTTGCAGCTGACGTGTTACAGGATTACCTTTTATGCCCACAGTAGGTCATTACACACTGTACTTGGAGATACAGCATGTGTCCTGTAATGCCCAGCACCTAATTATGATATGATCAACATATATTGACCATCATTTGATGCGTCCAACTTCAACTGCAACAATTCATTTGAAATAGGCCAGGTTTTAGCGTGCTAAAACATGCCTCACATTTGTTGCTCACATGTTGCTACTTACTTAAGCACAAAACAGATCATTACCTGCTTAGCGAAATACACCAGGTAGCACTCGCTGCTCCAAACTTCATAGGTATCATTCTAATTTCCTCTTAGTTTACCTTCAGTTCACTTACACTGTTAAAGCAGATGGGTAGGACTTGCTTGAATGGATTTTCTATTTTCCGTGAGTCAGTGCTGCCCTCTTGTGATTATTATTAAATTGAAAGTGAGCAGCTTTTCAAACAATAGGAGACATTTCACCCCTATTTCTGAAACATTTCTCTCCATTTAAAGAATTATGTCAAGACTTTCTTGTATGTGCAGAAAAATATTTAGTGGTTAATCTGGTGAATATTAATGTACTGTACTTAATGTAGTACTACTGCAGTTCTACACCAGTACACTGTAGTGTAGTTTATACAGTATCTGAAAGCACGTTTCTCACTAGAAATCATACAAATTCAATTCAATTTCAATTCTGAAGTCAAGGTCACCTTTATTATATGAAGACATGAAACAGATGTTAAAGAAGACAAATAACTCTTCCATGTTACTAACATCTACTCTATAGAAGTCTTACTGCCATGTTGCTTCGTCACAGAAGATAATGTCAATAAACCTTGCCTGGAAGCTGTCAAAACTGCTTGCGGTTCTAGCCTATGTAGAAGAAGCAACAAACTGGTACCAATGACAAACAAAAATGCATTATAATGGCATTTTAAGTCCCATTACATTCTTAGTGACCTCATGTAATCAGGATCCCCCAAGACCTCCTTCCTATGATAATTAAAGGAGATTACATTCTGTGGAAAAGTCTGAACTGAGAGACTAGACTCTATAAACACAAACAGCCCATATTTACAGCACTTCCGGATTTCAAATTTGTGTGTAGACTAACCTACAAATGATCATAATGCTGCTCATAATACATATTTTTGATTGATTATTATAACCTCCTCTAAATAAAGAGTACATTACTGTGCTTTATGTAGTGGTGTTTTGTGCAATCATTTTGGCTGACTGATTTCAAACAACCTTGGCCAATGATTATTTAGCAAGGCATTTACCCTACCATGATTATTGTACAAATATATATTTTTAAGTACTCACATTGTTTTTGATATTTCTCATTGGATAAACTCTATGTCAGACTCCTAAATTAATCAAACCATTACTTTTGTTACCGGTTGACTAACGTTATCACTAGAATACTGAATTACCTTTTGTAATTCTTGGACTAGATTTTGGCAATACTATGTCTGAGACCAGCCGACATGTATAGAGTTGAGTACGATAAATTTCTACAGCAGTGGACAATAAAGTATCTATCTAAACATCTGAGAGTGATGTATTTTCTACCTCCATACTGTATTTTAGGAGCAGCACATGCTCAGTGAGATTTCCAAACTAAATATAGTAATGTTATATGGTACCATTTGTTCCGAAGTGAAATGTTGCAAATGTCAACATCACATTGATGCAGTACTGCCATCCTGTGCTTTCCACCAAAAAACCATGACAACAATCAGCACAAAAATATCACAGCTAAAACAGATTTGTCTTTATTCTTCCAGGTGCTCTATATACAAAAACACACAGTCCTGACCAGGGCAACTATACCTTATTATAACCGATGCAGATTATGATTTTGAATATGTGGATAAAAGCACCGTTTTGAAACACTGTATATCTAAACACTCTGGGTAAACAATGTTTGTAGCTGAGGCATTGCCAAGGTTAAGATCCCAGGGTCTTTGTGCTGGCAAGGGATTTAGGGAGGTAAGCTTTTATCACCCCAGTTTATGGTAGTGTGCCATGCAGTTTCCTCAGCTGGAGCACTTCAGACTAAGGTCAATTTCATGGCCACAGCCCACCAGTCTGTGGGGATCATTTAAGTTACCTGGACAACATTTAAGTATTATAGCCACAAATTGACTGAATGTTATAAAGCTCTAACTCTTGTCTTAGTGTACAAACTGGGAATGTTTGAAAGGAACAGCTTCACCCATCCCTATTTCCAGAAAGTATGAAAAACAGGGCAATTAAAGAACTGTTTAAGTACAATTTCATTATTGATCTTAAATGTAGCAGCAGTGTTATGCACAGGTTATTTTTGAATTTATACTTTTTTTCACCAATGAAAAACAGCATCCGTAAAGTACAGGTGAGAGATTTTCCAAAAGGGACTAAATGCATACAATTTAGAAATATAGCTAGAGTCTAGTTGAACTGACGTTCACTGTAAAGTTAGTACCAACATTACTAGTTACTAGTAGTTACTTCGATTTGTGTTTCTCAGAGTACTTCTCTGTGACAAATAAAGATGGTTCCAGGCAGAATCTACTGCCCTTTCAACAAGACTTCTATTCCCATTTGCCATTACAGACAACGGAATTAGATTCTCTGTTTGGTACTGTAGGAGAATTAGATAAGAAAAATCCTGTTATGGAGAGAACAAGATTAAATGAGAGCCACAGCTTCAAAGACTCCATTTATTATTATTTCTTGTGGCTAGTGTCATGTTATATCCAAAGTTATTTTCCACTTGTCCTAAAGCTAGAGTTTTATTGTGTTAACCTTTTTTTTAAAGTTTGAAGCTTGAGAGTAATTTTCGAGGAATAAAGGGAAAAATATGTAAAACAATACAACCGATTTCAGTAAATGCTTTAAAATGAATACCCAATAATGTGCAGCATCTCCAAATGCCATAAAAGGATATATTATTACAAATATTGATACTGTATTGGTCACACCATTTTAGTGTTGTATATGGCGAGAATACTGTTGCTTTTCATCTTTTTGCTCAGTGCTGCAGGTTATGGATTTATGTTTTCTGTACATACACAGTTTAAACCACACACTAAACCCTGTCTTCTTCATATACCGCTATTACATGAAGCTTTCATCTTCAGTTAATCTCTGTAGTAAATGGTGTGCCTACACATCTCATCTCTATTTTCATCAACCACAAATTAAACACCCCTTGAGATGTTTCCCTAGAGTCTTACAAATAAAGATGCTCTCAAATAATTACCTTGCTAGCCAAACAATTTCAAATAGCATGGATGCTCATTAAAAGAGCAGTTAATGCCTTCTGGGTGAACAGGAAGCAACTCATGAAATCTCTCAAAATCAAAGTTTATTTTATAAACTCTTGATATACAAATCCTACTGTAAACACAAAAGACACATTTATCCATTACTTTTTTAATTGCTAATAGTTAAGGGTTAATAATTTATATTTTAAGTTCATGCCCACCTCATGAATTATTCATAGACTAAGAAAGTGAATTGCTAAGGTTAAATTGTGATATGATCACAAACACAAAAATCATTTTTCACTCATGGAATCATTTTTCTTGTACATATAATAGGAACTGAAATTTTAAAACTGTTTCTAAAAGGAATTTGTTCAACCTAAGACAGAATTCATCAAATGCATTATAATCAGATAGGCACAGTGTCACTGTATGAATTCATTTCAATTGCAGCCTTGTATTACAAATGTAAGGAGGAACAGACTGATCCTAGATGCTCTTGTGTGACTCGATTTTTACATTATTCTTGAAAGTTTTCTCATAAAAGAAATACTAAAAGCATTTGTACCTAGCATTCGACGATGATTATCAAGGGTTAACTACTGTAACTTGAGAAATTCATTTAGATAAATCAGCAG
Organism: Lepisosteus platostomus; assembly: GCF_059453375.1. Taxonomy (NCBI): domain Eukaryota; kingdom Metazoa; phylum Chordata; class Actinopteri; order Semionotiformes; family Lepisosteidae; genus Lepisosteus; species Lepisosteus platostomus. The sequence goes on from NC_142624.1 coordinate 36,226,429, forward strand.
AAAACTATTCCCATAAAGCTCAGCAGCAGTGAGAGTGGCATTTTGTTTTCTTCATTTTATCTGTCATTAAACTGGAGTTGCAATAAATGCTGTGTTCCACAACACTTGTGGCATGACCACTAGAGCCTGACATTATCAAACATTATCTGCTCCACGGGCTGCCACCCTGACTGTCATCGGTTATCTCAACAGCACAACAGCACTGTTGCCTTTGTCTGACAGCAGAAACTGGACACAAACACACAGACAGCCTCCAGACAAATTTGCTGGACTGAAAGGTTAGCATTAACCTTAACCCAGAAGCGCAGCAGAGCACAAAGAGTTTGAGAAACTGTTAGATGGTAGCAATAGCAATGACAAATGGTGCTGTCCGTGAATTATGCTGCTTCGCTGTGACACTCGTAGAATTACACTCAGAGGACTAGGAGAGAAGAACAGTCCATCAGCTGGCTCGCAGGGTCTGTGTAGCAAGCGAAGGCACTACAGAATAAAGTTCTTAAAAGGGAAGAAGCAGTCTTGTATCACAACCCAGAGCTGTGTACTGCAGAAAACTGCATTGCTGGAGGAAATTACATTTCTTTCAAATTTACATTTGCTGCTTTTCGTCCTAAAGGACGTTCGTATAAAAGGGGTTACCCACTGCATCCACTTCTGAAGTGTAAGACTGGGGGAAGCACTGCAGGCATTTTGCACCAGCAACCCCCTCCACCCCCACCAAGGTAGAAAACTTCAGGCGGGGAAGTGAAAATTGTTACACCAGTTGAATTAAGGGGGAACTTTAAGAAGGCTAGAGCCTTATTCCTGGAGGCTCAGACATATACAGTAGCAGTCTTCTCCAGCCAAGCCCTCGGTTACACTATTGAACCCTTAATTTACTAACTAATAGGATTAATTTGTTCAGCTCTTAAACACATTGGAGGTTGCCTTTTAACTACTGGATTTTATAAGTAACATAGAACCCCAAACTCTTAAATAGAAAACTTGAAAATCTTCCGATCAAGCAAACACTGGTCGCTTCTACGATTAAGATCAGCCAGAATGGAAATAAGCAGGTGTATGCTTATCCGGGGCCAGGACTGGGTACCAGGCTAGACTTGAAGGGCCGGGGGGACGGTGGCCTGGACACTGGCGTTGACAAACCTGCTCTTCTGAACATCGTCATGGTCCTCTAATGGACAAGTAGTCTAGACCAAGAACTTGCCTCCTACAGCCTAGTGTACCCTGTCATTGTATAACGGTATTAGTCTGGAAATTCTCAGCCAGCAGGAAAAGTGCACTTTGCTCACCAAGGCCCTGCTTGTGTAGCTTCTGAGAGCTGAGCAGAACAGGCTACAAGGTACAACAGTACTGCTGTTGTCAAGATGACTTAAGTGGTTTGGAAACATAAATTCACCATCCTCCTAACAAACAGAATTTACTTTATACTTTAGGCAAGGTATGAAATATCAAACAAAATAAAATGTACTCCAATCGGCCTTCAATTTTGATTTACGTATAAAACAGGTAAGAAAGTCTTGTAAAATCAGGTCCACCTCTCCAGCAAAACTAAAACAGAAAAGGAGACTCCGAAAAGTTTTTTTTAACTAAAACAATATACTCTTTACTTGAAGTGTCAAAAAGAACAATATTGTATGTACATGTGCAAAATATGTACTTTCAAAAAGGTTGGGTTTTCTGTGTGTGGGAGGGTTATAATGTAAGCAAAGATGGATCTTTGCAAACTCTTTGATTATTGACGTGTGCACAGGGTTTAAATATTTTTTACTAAAATGCATCCTATTATTTGACATACAAAGATTGGCACACAAGTTTTTAATGACTTTAGGGTAGTATGCACTGAGCTCATAAAAGGTTTGAATGAAAAATCAAAGAAATTTGTGCTCCCTGTGAAATCCTTTCTTTAAAATAATATTGTTTAAAAAACTTACAAGGCTTACCGTGCAACCAAATTTAATTTCAAATTGCCATTTTTCACTAACCTTTTCAGAAAAGAAAATGCCCTTTAAATGTTAAGATGTTTTTTTTACTCCTCTGATAATAGTAATTATTGAAACCTTTTCTCAATAGCTTTAACAGCTCAGAGAGGTGCAAAACCTGAGGCTGTTATGTACTTACTATTCAAATGTTTAAGTGAATTCAATTTCTTCCTACATCAAAGAGAAAGTTGAGGGACTTTGCAGCCCTGCTCCTCAAATCTCTTAAAGGCCAACTTCAAGGCAAGCACACTTCTGTCGAAATTTATAATTCTTTCCCTTTCGTTACCCACATGTGACAATGCGCTTGTTTATTCACTGCGAGGCATCTGCATCCCCTTCCTTAGCTTAGAGGGGATTTTCTGTATCTAATTCTGAGCCTCTCTCCCCTCTGAATTGCTTGCTGTGATAGTATGCCACATGTTTACATGCTGAATGTTATTTGGATTCCATAGAAATTTGGATTAGCTTCAGCTCAGCAGTCTGCATATTGCAGAGCATTGCCTTCATTTGCATGATTAACCTTGCCAATCAAAATGAAAGGCAGCTCTTTGAACTCTGAAGGCCAGTGAGCAACGTTGGTTTGATTCTTTTGCTAAACCCTACTCTAACATTGCCACACAACTAGCGTGAAATGCCCAAACAAAGCTTGTGCCTCCTACCCAACATTAGTTCATATAAAGTATGCTCTAAGAAGTATCTCTGCATTTATTTTTCTTAGGGGGGGTTTAAAGCTTTCCATACACACATTGCATACAGTTTAAACACTAGCAATACACTAGCATTATATTTTGTGCATCTTTAAAAAGAGGAGCTACAGTACTAATGAAGAAGCAGAAGCATCACTGTTGCATTCAGAATCAGGATGTTGAAGACGCCTTAGCTGTAAACATATAACGTATGAAACTGTGAGATAAAACAAGACTGGTGTGTCAGAGAGAATCTGTTCCCTAATCCAGCACAGAAGCTTAGTCAGGTGGCCAGGAAAGGAAGAGCAACAGAATGAGTCTGAAAACCTCTTTTGTCGCAGCTCTCCCTAGTGGTTGCATGACTTTTCTTTCATTTTTAATATCAAGCCTTGCTGGGCAACAACACCAGTCCCGGGGAGGATCTGAATCATGAACAATGGCCTCAGAAAATCTGTCAGCTACCGAGTGTTTCACAGCCTGCACAACTGCTACTTCCAGCCTGTCGGATGCTTAACCACACAGTACCGTGATGAAACCAAAAGTTTCAGTGGGTTCTCAGGATGAATTAATTTGCCATGGGTAAGAAAGCCTCCGGAAGATTAAGAGTGAAACAAGAAAGAAGACAAATAAACTCCGGTAATCGAGCTCACGAATAAATGGGCACAGTGACACAACATGTACAGGGAGCTCCTTTAATCAGACCCTCTTGGGTACTAGAAGATAATACAAGTCGTGTTCTCTAGCAGGAGCTGGACATCAAGGCTGTCTCTGTGAGAGGCAGTGCCTTTATTGTTGGAAAGAAAGCCTCTCACACACATGTACCATCTTGCACAAATTACAGTCAGGGTTAGAACCTACCCAGTCCCAGAATCTCGGTGACACCCATAATAAGACACGAGAAATGTATTTTACAACACTAATTATGTATGAAGGGAAAGCGGTTAAAGTACTTACAGTATGTTGCATGTGAATTTTCATTGAGTAAAACAACGCTTTTCAAATACAGTACTGTATCCATGTACACATGTATACTAGAACTTTCTGTTACCTTAAACTGAAGAAGATGTCTAATAACATCAAGATCTTCCAACCACTGTGGTCATCATCAATTACAGTCATGTTATTAAGATTACAAGTCAGAAAGCTTTGCATAGAGTTGGGTTGACAGTTCATTCTCACTTACAGACAGCTACTTACATGAGCTTTAGAATTGTACTGTATATAAATTCTTCCTAGTAACAACCTCAACAATAATATCAGCAATGGTAATAAACAATTATATTAATTAATGATACAATGAACAACAGTAGCACTATCACGACAATTTCCTTCAATAATACTGCCAAATACTGTCCATATTTCCGATCCACAATGGCTCACTAAGTCAGAACATTTTCTTGTTTCCCTGTCATTAAACAGACAGAGAGCACACAACTCTGCCTCTGAATGAGATATCAGTCTATCACAGAGCGGTGCTTCCCTCTTATACAGCTGGATGGACTGGAGCACCTGTGGTAAAGTACATTGATCAAGAAATTAATTTAAATAAGAATTAATAAATCCTTTAACTTATAAAGCGCTTTTCCGGACACTCCTTTACAGGTAATGGGTACACCCCTCCACAACCACCAGTGTGCAGCTCCACCTGGATGATGCAATGGCAGCCAGATTGCACCAGTACGCTCCCCACACATCAGCTATCAGTGGGGAGGAGAACAGAGTGAGGAAGCCAAATCAGAGATGGGGATTATTAGGAGGCCATGATTGGGAAAGGCTAGGGGAACATTTGGCCAGGGTGCCACCTCTACAATTTTCAAGAAACGCCTTGGGATTTTTAATGACCACAGAGAGTCAGTTTTATGTCTCATCGGAAGGACGGCGCCTTTTTAAGTATAGTGTCCCTGTCACAATACTGGGGCTTTAGTACCCACACAGACTACAGCGTGAGCGCCCCCTACTGGCCCCACTAACACTGTTCCAGCAGCAACCTTAGCTTTCCCAGGAGGTCTCCCATCCAGGCTTACACCTGCTTAGCTTCAGTGGGTTTCCAGTTGTGACTTGCAGGGTGATATAGCTGCTGACTTAATTATCAGATATCAGCAGTCCAAAGACTTAACCGTTAATAATTCTATAATGCTAATAGTGAAAATTGTTATACGCTTTTTCAATAGCACATTTCACCTCTACCAATTCATCAAGGTATAGAAAGCACCTAAAATTGCTAGGATTTCACTATCCGCTCTGTAAAACAACATATAATAAAAACGTCACTTCAATAATAATCCTACTGGCAGTGTAATCAGGCCTCTTCTGTGGTTCCTGTCCACGAAAAGTATTTTCTCTTTTACTCCACTTGAGAAATAATTAGAATCAATTGAGGTTATCAGTTTGCCTTGTGAGAGATAAGGTCAGGCTTGAATTTAATGATGCCAAAAGAAAAAAGAAAATAAAGTCAGCAGTGTATTATGAGATTCCAGTTTAAGTGTCAGTTTAAGGGAGCAGCTTAAGGAAGTGCTTTATATTATCATCATTTTCCTAATGCTTTATTTAGCTCTCCTTGAGCTACCTATTGACTGTTACTGACAGTATAGACTCAGTCCACCCATTGGTTCAGTGTGGTACACTAGAGGAGATGTACGTTGATTCACTGGGACATTTTTCACAAGCACATTTTCTGCTGTAAAATCAGCTTGAGCTATGGAGACCTCTAAAAACAAGACACACTGCAAGTAAGAAATAAAAGACTGCACCGGTTGTTTAAACAGCATCATGTTCCATTGGTATGTACCAATTAGACTATCAAGTGACACCTTCAATATTAAAAAAAAAATCAAGAAAATGGTCAAAGTGATCCAAATTGATTTGGTTGACAATCCACTTACATCGGCACTTATTTATGCAGTGTTCTACTGGAGAATTCGGGTTAGGGTTAGGGGTAGGGTCAAGGTTACAACTGCATGGACCCACCCATGATTTGGGCCAACAACCTTGCGATGACAAAGCCAGAAACCCAATCACTGCTCCACATTGTCATTCAAAACAGATCGAGAAAACACATGCTGCAATCATTCTTGTTGTAGCTTAACCATAATCCTCTTTTATTTCATTTGTCTTTAAGTTGGCTCATTTGGCACCATTTGAAATACATCATATCTTGGTTTCTCCTTTTTTAGGTTTATTGGTGCATTGATGCTATTATTTGACTTACAAAGGAATTAATCTACAGTATCTTTACAATTATAGCTGAGAAGATAACCAAGGGTTAATAAAAGATGTATATGATTAAGAGCACAAGGAGCAGACAGCGTGTCTTCCACTAAATGGAAGAATATCAGTACTGAAGTGAATCATGCTAAATTGTTTGCGTGCTTGCAGAAAGTAATGAATAAATGGAAATACAGTATATAGAATAGAAAACAGAATTCTAAGGCAATCTTCAAAATAAATCTGAATAAAATCACCTCACTCCCAACAAATCTCAGGGCGAGGGCTGACCATCCAACCTCCCAACATCCTCTCCTTTTTCTTAGCCCCTACCATGGTAACTTCAGAAAAAGAAGCAAAAATGTGGGAGTGTGTATTTGATACTGAGTTACTTGGACAAACTGCTGTACAGTTCAGGACCAGTTATGAACATCTGAGAAGAGTTGCCCAAGTGGGTGCCAACAGGATTCCGCAAAAGGCTACCACTTGTATTTACAGTATTATTAATTTATTTGGCTGAAACTTAAAATAATAAAGAGACTTTCATGTGTGCCCATTTACTGCATTTTACTGAAGAAAACTAAGCAGGAAACCTCGGATTTGAACCCACAGACTCACAGTTATGAGTGCAGAGCCCTACACACATCCTTGATAAACATTGAACAGGAAGTCCTTCATCTTATTGGACACTTTATTAAACTGATTTTCAATGCTGTTATGCTTGAATAATAGTAATGAGTTCATTCCCTTATCCACAGAATGACAGTAATTACTTTGTTCAGACAGCAAATAGTGTACAACAGCAGAATTAAAATGTTGTTCTAAGCAAAGGTCTTTACGACAGAAATTATTTCCATGATGTTTTGTGGATTCTCGGAGAGCTAGGATCAAGAAAAACTTTGATGGTCTTTGTTCCTGTTGTTTTTAACATTTCTCAAAGAGAGAAGTATGTATTCAAATAAATTACTGACCTGACATCGCAAGTACTGAATACAGGATTGTAAAATCAACTGCTTTTAAAAAATCTTTACCATTCCTTACCGTCTTTATTTCAAAATAATAACTCCACTTGCTAATGGAAATTAATAAAGAAACACACTGATAATTCTTAGCGTGTAATCATCAAATGAAGAAACTAGTTTGAGCAGTGCTGCTTTATGGGAGTGAAAAACAAATACTGAACAGCATGCAATAGAAATAGCTCTGTGATGGACTGGCGTCTCGTCCAAGGCGTACCCTGCCTTGTGCCCACTGCTTGTCAGGATAGGCTCTGGCTCCCCCCCGACCCTGTATTAGGTTAATTGTATTATTGTATGTAGGTAACTGTATTAGGGATGGATGTAACAGACTTTCCTGGCATCCCATGTATGTATAGTAATTGGAAAAGGTCATGACCTAAGAGACAGCAGTGCCTCTATAAGCCATCTCAGGTTGAAGGTAAATAATAGAAACCAATTGCAAAGAATTATCTTCCAGTCTTCTAAAGGCATCATACAGCGCATTCAAACAGTGAGCAGCAAAGCTGGGGACTCATGAGAGAAAACACCTTTTTACTTGAAATCTGTGATTTTTGTACCTTCAGTGATGTGATAATTCAGCGTTGATTAGTCACGCTGTGTTGGTATTTTAACACTTCAGCTATGGTTATCTTTATGTATGTGGTATTTTTTATTCTCCATCCATACAGTACATCTCATTTTAATTTGCACCCAGGAATGGAGTTTGCTGTTGCAGGCAACTGTCATGCTGTTCAGAGAAACGCTGCATTAAGTAGAACATTGTAGATTAATGTACTTGCCCCCTAACAGTATAATTCAGATAAATATAAAAATTACTTTAAAAGCAGATGACTCTTTCATTCTACCACTCATGGTTTATTCCATTTATCTGTCTATATGAAAAGAAAACAAAACTCCTTCTGCTATATTAAGGACTAAAAGTACATTTTAGAAAATGGACAGTTAAAAAGGGGTTAAATTCACATATGAAGATTCTATATTTATATTGAAAATATAACTAGTCTATAGTTACAAGAAATTGTCTTTTTGTTGATTTTCACTTGTTATCACTGGTTTGCGTTAACATCAGTGAACTTGCTATGAACTAAAATTTTAAAAAGTTGTGAAGGTATGTACTCAGGTCAGGATTTTATTTTACAAAATGTAACAAAAATAAAGTGAATACATTAGTTTATTGGAATATGCATACTGAAGAACTGAAGATTCATTAAATAAATGTAGTTTCCATGCTGAATTCATGTCAGAGATCTTTAATGTAACTGAACCAGTGAACCTTTATAGAACAATACATGAAGGTTTCTGCACAGCACTAACAAGTGAAATGCATGCTGTCAGCATTTTAAATTATTGTAGATTACCAGCACAGCCTGCTGTTGAAAAGTAGGAACGACTTGCTCTAGTCTGACAAGACTCAAGTACAGATGAACATAGTTTTGGTTCATAATCCAACACGCAATACTTGTGAACAGAAACTAACTGAATCCAACTTAATTACGAAACCTTGACAGCTCCAAAAGCAAAAATCGTAAACAGCTACACCTAAAACAGATTGTTATGATAAATTATATGTCATTGATCCTTGTAGTCAAGAGCTTTTGCACATTCATGTTAACTCATGAATGTTAATTTACTGTATATATAAATCTTGATTTAATCAAATGATAGGCATTAATATTAAAAACAGAAATCAGTCGTGTCATGCATCAATAGCAATTAAATCTATCAAACAAACAAATACTGCTCGATCAAGTGATTAAGTGTCTTCAATTTGTGTCATTAGGAATTATATGCTGTACTTAAAACCCATCCTCACAAAGAAGAGTATAATAACCAGCATGCATTTAGAAGATGGGTGGAAATCACTGAAATCAAATCACTGGACTGAAAAATCACCACAGGCAAAGGGCACAAGGCAGGATACACCCTGCAGGGGTGGCTACTCCATCACCGAGAGCACATAGACACACACAATCACACCAGGGCCAGTTTTCCCAGAAGCCAATTAACCTACCAGCATGCTTCTGGACTGGGGGAACCTGGAGCACCCTAAGGAAACCCACGCAAACACAGGGTGCACATTTAATATTTGACAGACAACCCTATACACTACAGCTGCAGTAAATAATTTACCAATATACAAGTACTGTACATATTATAGCATCCTCATCAGGCAGTGATGGGGCACCATGCAGACAAGCTGTAGGGCTGGTGATGTCAGCCCCGGGAGAGCATGCTGGGATACTGTAGATGGGAACTTGTCTGGGATAGTTGGGAACTATCGGAGACACTGCTAACCCCTTGGACTCAGGGGGAAGGAAAGGGGTTTGTCTTAATTGTATGAGAGGGTAAGCTCTCCCATGTTTCCCCATCCAGGTCTGTGACTTACCTGGTCTCATCAGTCAGGACCCCCACCTCAACATGAAGCGATTGGTGGCTTTTCTCCTGCTGGTTGGTAAAAGTACAGTAATCCTTTTTGGGAATGAAATTACTATGGGTGAAGCAGCAATAGGGCAGTAACATACAGACGTCTGGTTTATAAAGCACAAGGATATTGCATTTTCTATTATTACCTGTATCCCCTTTTTTTTCATTCTTTTGAATCTGAAAGCAGTACAGGGTTGCTCGTACTGTACTCTTCAGTCAGACATTTCCGTTTCTAATTATAGAACTCACTCCTTAAGTTCTGCTCCATACTGTATGTCCTTATATAACCTAAATCTTATGTAAGTCTAGTGTCCCTGCTGACACATTTCTATGAATTGAACAATGTGTATCTGAAGCACGTTATTGTCTAAAAAATACATATTTGTTTAATTTTGCAGAAAAAAAGAAAAAACTACCCTCCATACTGTGCTTATGTACTGTTAAGTTGTTTTTAAATTCTCCTTGCAGGTTATTCTCAAGTACTCTGTTTTCCATGTGTCTCTTCAGGTCAAAAACCCAAAAAGTCTGCCTATGTTATGCATAATAAACGTTCTACAGTATCATCTTGAAGGCTCAGAGCTGACTACAGCCTGTTCCAAAAGGACTGGGCACAAGGCAGGACTCTGAGCACACACCTGCTCTCCATTTTGATGGGCCAGTCCATTATGGTGCCACAGAGAAAGGGTCATTTAGACTAACCAGTCAAACCTAGCCACCATGTCTTTGAAGACAGAATGTCGATATCTAAAAACTTTAAAAGAAATCCGGTGTCAAACATTCTGTACCGGAAGCTGTCAGTGCATCACCACAGAATTCCCATCTGATGGTAATTTTTCACCGCTTGGAAAAAAACAGTTGTTTACAGTATATTAGGTTCTGGCTGTCAACTTTTGAAGTCTTTATTTTCTGTCCTTCTTTTTATAGATTAATAAATGCCTGCAGTCCAAATTTCATACACAATAAAAAAGAGAAGCTTGAGAGGACTATAGACTGTATACACAAACGCTTGTGCTCAGCAGGTGTCTGTAAACACCTGTTGCAGTACTTCAGTCAATCCCTGCAAAAGAGGGGTTTAATGTGCAGCACATGTTTAGCCAGACATGCCTAGCTGAGGGAATGATGAGGGTTTAGGCTGCCCAATCCCCCTCCCCTGTGTCAGTATTTCGAGGAGTGATCTAGGGAGTTCTTCTTGCCTACGTATAAGTCTCGTACCTGGGACTTCCTTTCCTGAGTTTCTCTCACACCCCCGCTCCTCCCCGCCTCCCCATCTGGAAGGTTGCCGGTTCAAATCCCACAGCTGGCAGAGGAATCCTACCCCATTGGGCCCCTGAGCAAGGCCCTTAACCCCAGCTGCTCCAGGGGTGCCGTATGAATGGCTGACCCTGTGCTCTGACCCCGAGCTTCTCTCCCTGTCTGTGTGTCTCATGGAGAGCAAGCTGGGGTATGTGAAAAGACAAATTCCTAATGCAAGAAACTGTATATGGCCAATAAAGTGATCTTATCTTATAATACCGAGGGAGGCTGGGCAGTTTACAGTATGCCCTCACCATCCCCTCAGCTGTTAAACTGTGCCTGATCTAACTGAGGCACTCTGTACCATTTCATTTGTACAAGTCTTATTAATACATGATCCTGCAAACTCAACCAATGAATAGAATTAATCAAGATGTTAAAAAATTAAATCTGAATTATGTTGTGACCAGTTTCTTTTGAGGTTAATGTTTTTTTCTTTTAAGGAACATTTCCCAGTATAATCTCAATATTACTACTTAATGTAAGTTTTCCTAAAGATTTGTATGTACTGTATGTAAATATATTAATACATTTAAATTTCTACCAAGGATTTGTGTTGCATTTTAATGATTTCTCATATATTGTCATTGTGCTCTGCATTTTTTCATGGTATTACCATGCTTTTCCACATTTTACCCTGGTTTTATTATGGTTAAAACATGACTCAGTAAAAATAACAGCACAGAGCTATTATTTAATGAACAATCAGTAAACCAGCTTTTAGAGAATACACTGACTCGCCACACAGAAGTTTTATACGGGTCCTTGAAATGAATTAGGTTTCACATTATATTTTGTATTAATCAATTTCGCAATGCAGTTTAACCGAAAAGGCAAGAAAGACAAACACTAATGCCTCCCGAATAAGCTATTACTACATAGCTAAACCTATATAGGGCCACTTACACTTTCATTAATGCTGATTTACTGCAGGGACACTAACATTATTCGTGTGTATTTTATTTCATCACATAGCTCATCATGAAATGGAGTTTCAATTACCAGTACAACAAATAATCCAAAAATGTATTTTGCAAGTTAGACCACCAGAAGGCAGTGTTTTTCTAGCCTATGTGCTCAGCCTAGATGTTCTTTCACATTCCCTTTCTTAGCAGTTTGTTTTTTACTTACAGATAGTGATCAAAGTGCATCTTTGGACTAGAAGAGAAGAACAGAAGCACTCTGAGGAACACTAACATGTTAGAATTAATCACTTCCCAGAGTAGCAGCTCTGGTGCCTGGAGATATATTTCATTGGTCTTCCGACAATGTGATTTTCTGCCTGTTTATTTACAGCATATAATACCTCCTTCCAGTTTAAGTATTGTAAGTTTAAAGCGATTTAAAGATTCTTCAAGATGACAGGTAGAGCAGAGTGCGGTTCAACAGCCTAAGGGAACACCAAACCAATGCTTTCCTGAGAGAAGTCAGCGAAAGTTTATTCATTTCTCCATACAGTATTTACTGTTCAACATTCAACATTCAAGAATCAATCAAATCAGTTCATGCACAACAGAAACCTAATGCAGGGAAATGATGATGTGGCAGTTAACACTGATGTCACACAACCTCTTGCCCTTAATATGCTTCTGAATTTTCCACCGAAGACATGTTGGATAGGTTAATGGTAGCCTACTGTATGTACAGTACATACTGTATGCCCTGTGCTGGCCTGGCTCTTCTTCTGAGATAAGCTCTGAGTTATGACCTGGGGTGTGACCTTAGGAAGTAGCATTCTGAACTTGGATGGACGAGGTAGAAACCCAATGGTTTTTCTGCGCTACTTAACAAAAGCAAAAAAATCAACTCAACTTAACATTCCTTAGCCTGGAATCTCAATCTCAACGCTTGTCGTTGGCTGTGAAATTAAACTCCTTCCACAGGGCATATTATTGCTCTTTCATTGTCATATTCAGAAGCGGAGAAAAAACATTGTGTAAACATTAATATTTCATTTTCTAGTTCAGCTAAGCAAAGAAGAAGATAGCTGTGGATATAAAAAAGAAAGATTGTGTAACACACTACTGGGCCTGCAAGGGTAAAGAAGCCAGGAAGGCTCAGAGTCTCCTTATTCGTTATTTAGAGAGATGGCTGTGGGGCTCCTCTAGGCTATTTTGGCCTGTAGTGAGTTCTGGATCGCTATAATTCCTCTGATGTGAATATCACTCTCAGAAGGATGTGTCTATGCTAAGAGGAAAGAAATAGCTCTGAATCTGCTGAGTGTGCACAGGGTATTAAGCAGGGAAATGCTGAACCGTCCACTTAGGTTAGAAATTTATAAGTTATCAAAGATAGAAAGAAAACAGGAAATTTGAGCAGATGATTAAATATTGTACAATACAACTGAGAGGTTTCTGCAAGAAAGACATTGGCATCTCTTCACAATACGCTAATAAAGGCAGATACAGATATAAAAGGCATCATTATGATATGCACTCTGCATCAACGGTTTTCTTCTTTTTGAAAGAAAGGACTCGTGAACTCCATTAAAGATACTGGGGTTTTTTAATAACCATTTTCACTGAAAGATCAGATTTCAATTAAGCCGAATCCTGGTGGAATTTTCTTTCACTGCTTTACAGATAAAGTGAATAGACAACTAGAACAAAGATCACCAATTAACTGCGGTACATATCAGCCTACATATGGCTCCACAAGTGTGAAATGACCGTCTGCTGCAGTACTTTATATCAGAGATGCTGACAAACAGACAGTCTTTTCAGTATCAGTGATATCTTTTAGGGTCACCTTCTCTTAACCATTTGATTCAGATAATGAGAGATGTTTTAAAAAAAATGTTTTTTCTCAATGCCTTAACACTGGAAAATTTTTCTTTAAAAACACAGTTTAGAACTGTCCTTCCATCATCATTTTAGTACTATGAGGTCACCTTTTGAAAATTATAATTCACCATATAGAATCACCATCATATATATTAAAAACATTAAAAACATATTTACTGTTTTCCAAAACAATCAGAATTATTAATCAGATTTAACCCAGTCATAACTAATTTCCAAACTCCTCTTCTTTGCTTTCAAAATCAGTGTTTTCAAGTAGGGAGCTGCGTCAGCAGGCGTAGGCTGCAAAGGAACAAGTAAAGGTTTATTCCATGCTGAAAAGAGAGGAAAAGAAACACACCGTTTTGGTTGTGGAGCCTTCTTCATGTGTGAATATCACTGGACTGAAGAAGGAACTGAAGAAGGCTCCACAGCCGAAACATTGTGTTTCTTTTCTTCTCTTTTCAGCATGGAATAAACCTTTACTTGTTCCTTAAAAGGAAATGTCAAGCAAACAATGATTCTGACAGGGAAACCAGGTTTTAAGACAGTGAACAAAATTTAAATCAAATTTCACATTTCAGCATGAAGAGTCGCAAAGAAATTCAGCTCAATTCCACCACCAGCAATTCTGATCTCATTTGCTGAAGTAGCAGTAGCCCAGCCCATATCTGATAAAAAGCATGTCTATCTGGAGGCAAGGGAAAGATTAAAGTTACTGCAATCTAACAAGCTCTTACTGCATGTTTGAATTGACCTTCTCCTCTCCTGTTCCCACTTCATCTGATGTGGGAGTGTGGGCTGCAACTCACCCCACTGGTGAGGCAAACCAAGGCAATACTGAATTGCTGTGAGATCTTAAGCACCTCAGTGGGCAAGGTCACAGGCCGAATAATTTAATGCAGCATTCTCAGTGGCCAAATCACAGCTTTGATGAAACTGAAGTGAGCTCTGACAAAACTACTTGAACTAAGGGAAACATTCTGCTTCACATAAGGCGTTCACTGAGTTTAAAACTATCCTGTCTATCCTGATGTGTTGTAACTAAAAGATTTATTAGTATCGCAGTCAACAACAACCCCCGAGTGTCAAGGTTTTCATTCAGCTGTAAGAATGTGGTGTGTTCAAGGTTTTGTAAAAAATGAAAAAAAAAAATCTGTGCTATTCTTGTCCATATAATATTTTCAATTTTCGATTAATTTATAGATAAAATCTCTTCATTTTACTTCAAACCTATCTGGACAACTGAACAACAATTGGATCACTTTACTATGTCATTTACAATGACTGCAGTTTGCTAAATAACTGAAAATACTACTACTACTACTACTGTTTGCTTTTATACTATCTATAAAATACCGTAACATCATATTTCTTTGAAAAGTGAAAGCTAGAATACACAACAAAAAGTGATATTCTTTTAATCTGGGGAAAACACCGGAATAATCCATCGTGATACCTCTACCACGAAGAAGAACCTGTCAAAGTGTTACTTAGAATGTGGATGATTTTTAATAACCTTTTTTTAGTTCACTCTTAGCCAGGAGCACCAAGCTATTACATTATTTAGCTCCACAGAGTGTGAAACAACCTGCAGTGACCCTGCTGCAGGTTTGTTATGTCAATCTGTTTCAGGCATTTCTAAAACAGGAAGACCAAGGCCAGATTACTTCTAAAACATGGGCTTAATGTCATGTTAACAGCAGTCGTTAACCAAATACTGCAATATACAGCAGCTCAATATTTTCTATGTGTTCTTTAATAAATGTCTATTTTGGCTGAATTCTACAAGCTTTTTTCTTTCTCTATAATTATCCTCTGCCTTGTGCTTACACATTTTGATATTTCCAGCTTTTAATAAACAAGGAAATAGACCAGTTCCAGTTTTATCTGAGAAGCCAGGGTACTCAGGCCACTGCTCATGCAGTGCGGCTTTTACGGTCCTGCTGTACTCAATTACTGACCATGGCAACAATGACTACAACCTACAGAAATAGACTGCTTTCTTCTCTGTAATCATAAATTCACAACCTCACATAATTTGCTGTTATTGAACACCATTTTCCAATCTTTACAAGAGACCTTCGCCATATGTGTTCTTTGGTGCCTGTTTGGCCTTGATGCATACTGTAAAATCATCTTCTTAAGTATGACAAAGATGTAGCGTACCAATGCTTTCATTCAACTGCAAATGCACATTCAGTACTACCGCTGAAAGCCCTAGTGTTTTAATTAAGAAGTTAAAAATCTGGCACTAAAGGGGAAAAATGTAAATCATAGTTTTTACTTTAATAAAAAATAACAGCCGTAGGTAAAATGAAAGTGAAAAAATATGTACACCATTTTCCAGATTCTAGTGGCAGCTGATTAACCTTTCACTGTTGCATAACAGAATGCAACTTACTTTTTCTCAACGTGTACTTTGCTTTTAATGATTGTGGTTACTGTTCTTTAACTCTGGGTTGCTCTTTCTTTACCACTGGCATCTGGAATAAACTTTTAACAGAAGCATTACCTTGAACCTCTATACTGCACCAAACTCAACACCATTCAATTTTATACAACTTTCTGGAAAGGCAGAATGCAGTAAATTGCATTACATTCACATCACACTGCTGGTGGGAATTTAAATGGATTAGGCTCCTGTTGTACACTAAATGGGAACAGGGTAGCTGATCGGTGCTTACTTAATGAACATCCAGTGGATGGAGAAAAATCCCAATGGGCAGCTTGCTCTCTCTAACAGTTAGAAGCAGTGTTTTACAATATCTGTCTTTTCCAAATTAGATCCCAGAGGTGTCCTACTGATACAATTAACTTTTTTCACAGCAATTCCAAAATTATAATGTTAGAGGTGACATTCTATATTAAGGGTTAACCAGGGTGTACTGATCCATCAATAATTAGATCATTAATCAATAATATCAATATATTAATGTTCTTTATAAGCAGCATGCATATCTTGTGAAACGTTATTTGCAATTAGGCTCTGATCATGATATGAAAGATAAGAATATGAATACAAAGGCCAATATATCACTTTTAGTCTGCTGAAAAAAGTTTCTGAATAGTTGCAATTCAATACTACAGCTAACAAAACTTACTCATTTCTTGCCTATACTGTACATCCATTTTCATTAACCACATTGAGTCTGTTCTCATACATTCACTCACATACAGTATGTACTTTATGGGCCAGTTTAGAAATACTAATGAGAACCATGAGAGAAGCATGTTTTTCAATTGTAGGAGGAAACTGGAGAGCCCATAAAAACTCTATGCGGATATCAGAAGAACAACACACACACCGTGCATACCCCGAAGAGGTAGTTTTTTTTGTTTTGCTGACATTTAACATGTATTACTCATAAAAGTATTCAGTTTGAGCATTAAAGTTCAGATTTTAAAATAAAAATACTTTAAAATGCACAGTACATTCATCAACAAAATGAGAAGTCATAGGAAGGGAGTGAATACTTTTGTAAGGCACTGTATATCACCAAAATATTGTTTGTCTGAGTTAAAACAAAAATGCAGAATATTCTATCAAATAACCTAGCTGTCAGCGTGGAAATTAATGTTTTTCTTTTCTTTTTTGTTTTTCTCTCAAACAGAGAAGAGTAAGAGGAGACCTGATTCAAGCCTTTATAATCCTTCATAAAATGTTATGATGGCACTGATGCCATTTCAGTCAAATAGATTTTTTTCTGAATCAACACCAAAACATGAAGCAGAGAACAGCAGTCAAAACTGAGGGGAAGGCCATTTAAAACTGAGAAAAGGAGGCAATATTTATGCGAAGGGTTGTAAGAATCTGGAACAAGCTATCAAAGTTGTCGAAGCCCACAGCTGGATAGGATCTTTGAGAGAGCTGGCAACTAAAGCTACCAAAAACCAAACAAGCTACTATATGGAATATTTTGTGTCTCTTAAATACCACAACACACACTTGATTATTTATTCATACTATGCGTCTCCTTTTGTATCCCTTGCCAGTTTTTTGGAATTGATTAAAATTGTTAAAGTACACATTTTTAAAAGAGAAGAACTCAGGAGTTGATCTGATCTGTTGATAACCAGAAGGGCTTTGAATTTCATTACTTAACAGATCCAGGAACTGCTGCTCACACTGTGAGCATATGTTGGAGTTAATCCTGGAACTGCTGTACGA
Source organism: Lepisosteus platostomus (assembly GCF_059453375.1). Taxonomy (NCBI): domain Eukaryota; kingdom Metazoa; phylum Chordata; class Actinopteri; order Semionotiformes; family Lepisosteidae; genus Lepisosteus; species Lepisosteus platostomus. The sequence goes on from NC_142624.1 coordinate 36,243,982, forward strand.
CACAGTAGCTCCAGGCCCTTTTCATGGATAAGTAAGAAATCTTTGGAAACAAATCGAGAGGTTTCTATCTCCTAAGGGCATAGTTTGGTCAAAATATAGTCTGAAATGAAATGTGAATATCAAAAACTGGGGATATATAACAGACACTGCAAAAGTAAACTATAAAACAGATTAAGCAACTAACTTTGTTTATCAGTCATAAAAAACGGAGAGCTCAGCAACACTGTAAACCCATTTTTGAGTCAGTTTATTTGATGTCATTCCCAAGGGCTGGCTTAATGCATCTATTTTTTAAATTCTACATTTAACCAACACAAAACTCTGCAGTATGCAGGAAGCTTGTATCATTATTTTTGGAAGCTGTTAAGCTTTTGGCATCTAAAAGAGCCCTTGGACTGCGATTTGAAAGTGTCGATTTAAAGACTTTAAAGCAGATTTAGAAGAAACATCCCATTTCTAAAGGGCATTCTGAGACCTAAATTACAATATATTGTACACATTTAACATTTGTCATAAGCATTATTTACAAGAAAAAAATATTTCTAAACTCTACAATTTCCCTAGACACTATAAAAATACATATAAAGCATCTAGGATTATAGAAGACTAACAGTTTTCAGGTTGTTTGTCATAACGTAAGTGCTGTATTTTTCATGCTGGTGAAATTATGTTCTTCAGTATGAGTGCAGACAATGCATTAAATCAACCAAAACCATCATTTTGTAATGTAAACAATCTATTGTAATCAGTAAGCTTCTGGTCATTGAGAAGTAGGTAACTTTAACTACATGTAATTTGTGTAATGTTAATGCTACCTTAAAATATTTCAGAACAGTGTAAGGATATTTACTATCATACAGTTCATATCTAATGATATATTAAGCAGAATATATAATCGACTTACATCAATGATGTATGTTAACAAAGGAAGGACATACAGTAATCACAACATAAATGAAGAATAGTACAAATATTTATCTCGGAAACATTTAATTTCTTATCCATGGTAAATCAAAATGTCGGGAAAACGAAAAGAATAGGACAATGTTTTTTTTCTCTATAAACAGAGAGACTGCACAATGGGAGGTAAATGTTCTAGAGTTGACTGTGACAATAATATATTAATGTAAAAGACTACAATAGAAAATGCATTTACCAATACTGTACTATACGTGCAAATACAGAAAAGGTTAATCAATGCACCAGTGAATTGATGTGGCATACAGTACCTTAAATATTTCAGGGGCACAAAACCTTTTAGGGGGCCTTATTTACCATTAGCTCCTTAGTCAGTCACAGACACCAAAAGTCTGAAATTTCAGTAGACTTACTACCACAACAGCACATCGTCAGTAGGGTTCTGTTTGTATATCAACAATCAAACTCTTGGTAATTTTAAAATGGGACATCATTGAAAGTGAATGCTTTTGCAAGACAAGGTATGTGTCTGTTGTTGGGGAAAATCTACATACTGTACAGTGTATTAACACTTTGACATTAAAACAAAGTAAGAGAGGCAAAGATGTATCCCTGTGCCATCTCCCTTCAATGAAAATGTTAATAGAAGGAATGTGCATACAATCAGCAAATAAAAATGCAATTCAATTTGTCAAACATTAGCTATTAAATCCTTTACCACCTAAGAGAGAATAGCCTTGTCTTGCAATTCCCTTTGTTTCCCTATTCTTTGAGGTCTCTCCAATAGTCTCAAGGAAACACAGGCTGACTTACTGTAGATACCAGTACTGCTCAATAAAATGACTTATCATGCACCAGAGGGTGACTGGGCCTTTTAGAGAAGAATGCTCAGTTTATGCATTTGTTTCCCACATGTATAAAATGAATCTGAAAAGCAAATTATGAAAGATACTGTATGAGCATGTTTATTGGAATGCAGATCTTGCCTTACATTAGGAATGTGTATTTCATGTTCTTTAATGAGATGTTAAAAACTAGTTGTGAGGTTTTGATTAGTGAGATTTCCTTCCTGTGGAGCTGTTTTCTAGCAGGTGGCAGGCTCTCTCGGGTAAGCGTACCATCAAAACAATGCTCCAACACGCAAAAACGGTTTGTGTTTATACTGATAACCCCCTTGGCTAGTACATTCCCAATTATGCATTAAGCAACAGAATTAATGAATGTGCCTTCATAATGCCAAGATGGGGAAAAAACATACCAAAGAGAAAAACACATAATCCCTCAAGTGTTGCAGGGATATTCAGAATGCAGTTAGCATTGGAATGGAGTGGTGGGATATGGAAAGAACGGGATAAGGCCAAGTGTTGAATTTACAAGGCAGCCAGCAAAAATAACTGGAAAAATAACTCATATAAAAATAATAATTATAATAATAATACCCTCTGGGATCACAGGCTTTGTAAGCAAGAGTTTCCTAATTGGTATCATTCAATGAGACTCATTATTATCAATTACCCCAATCAATCCACGCAACTCTAACGTAGTAGCTACCATAGTAGCTATAGTGCGCCAGTCCACTTCCCACACACCAGCTAATAGTGGGGAGGAGAATAGAGTGATGAAGCCAGTTCAGAGATGGGGATTATTAGGAGGCCATGACTCGTAAAAGCCAGGGAGGAATTTGGCCAGGACACCGGGGTTATACCCCTACTCTTTATGAGAAACTCCCTGGCATTTTAATGACCACAGAAATTCAGGAACTCAATTTTACGTTTCATCCAAAGGACGGCACCTTTTTACAGTATAGTGTCCCCGTCACTATACTGGGGCATTGGACCCACACAGACTGCAGGGTGAGCGCCCCCTGCTGGACCCACTGAAACCTCTTCCAGCAGCAACCTTAGTTTTTCCCAGGAGGTCTCCTATCCAGGTACTGGCCAGCCTCATACTTGCTGAGCTTCAGTGGGCTGCCAGCTGTTGAGTTGCTGGGTGATATGAAAGGTAGAAATGAGAGGCGGTCATTCGCCCATCTTGCTTACAGTGTTTGTTACTAGTTTATTGATCTCCAAACCCCTTCCAGCTATTTCTTGAATACCACCATGGATTTCACCATGCAAACAATTTTCAAACATTGTACCACCTACTGCTTAAAGAACATGTTCTAAATGGTGAAACTTTTAAGCTATCTGAAATAGTTTGAATATCCTATTGGATTTACACAGTATAAGTGCATGTTACCATGTGGATAAACAGTTAGAGACAGTTGGGCACTTACATACACATCAGCTACTTTATGAAATGTATTTCTAACTTGAAACTGTCACATTTTATTCAAATGCATGTAGGGATTAATAAAAGACAGGATCATGTATTTTTAATGGAACTGGTGCTACTTGGTATTCAGAAGAAGTTTTCTGCTAAAGCTCCATGGACCTATATCCTCTCCTGCCTTAAAGGAAATTCTAATTAATATTACATTTCTTATGATGATAATTTGATATCGACACATCCCTCCTGCTCTCAGAAGCCATAGAGCCATAATTAAATGTTCCCTATTACAAGACTGAACTATATGCTGTACAGAGTTTAACTGCAAACGTATGGCCAAGATGCTCTTTGCACTAGTCGTCCTGAATTTAAATCCACACAACCCAAATGAAGCACTCTGTAGGTCAAACAGTTCCACAAAGCCGCTCTCCCTGACTTCAAATGAAATTTACTTGAAAATTGATTGAGGTCATAGGAGCCCAGTCTTTCACTGAACCTCAAAGTTAATAAGGATGATGCCTGTTCTGAGACACTATCAGTCCGTAGTCTCAAAGGCTTTCTAATTAGCTCCACTGCTTTACATTGCCTAGGTAAAAAGTAACACTACATTACCCAAACATTAAATGATCTTGTGCATGTTTCTATAAAGTGTTGAGAGGCTTGAGTGCTCTTTGGGTGGCTTTTCTATAATCAAAGTACTGGATACTGTACAGTCCATATTTTCAAACGTGTGAAGATAGTTAATTACAATAATTTCGTGTCAGTATTATGGGAGTGCATTGGAAAAACTGTAATGTAACTTTCATCCTGTCTTACCTGACAGTGCATTTCCAAAGAATGTCAAGGAATCGCCTGGTATCTGTTTTCAGACACCTTTGGCCCTTTGTCTAAGGAAAGGCCTCCTGTCTTCACTCCTACTGTAAATGCAGCTCCTCACAATTCTATTTCCACAGTTCATTCATGTCATGTTTCTCACTGAAGATCTCTGTAAAGAATCTTGCAAACAGCTGTAAGTACGTGGGTATGAAACTTTTCAGTAAGCCAGCATCCAATAAAAACTGTAAATGACAAACCCAGTGCTGATAAGGGTGTAAAAGTTTTATACTGTAGGAGCAAGGGGCATTTAGGACTTAAAAAGTCCACATCAAGGACATACTGTATTTAGCTTGTGTCTGGTCCATATTTTATGTTTGTTTTGTTTTTGTACATCTGGCAACCTTAGATAATATACCATTTCAACATATACTGTATACTGTAAATTATATAAATTTATGTAAATGTTACGTGACTGGTGAGCATGAAAAGTATCTTTTGTCTGACATACAGTAAGCTTCATTTTTATATATTGTCAATGATATACACATTAAAGTTTTTTTATGTCAGGCTGACCTAACACAGTGATACAAGGTTCTATAAGTGATGTTGGAAAAAAATCCTTATATAAATCCTCAGCAATACCAATCCTTGGTATCTGACTACACTACAACATCATTGCAACCAATGTGGTTCATTATAGGACAAACAGTTGCAATTGTGACAGAATGCATATACTGTGTAAAATAGATGCCATTATTTGTACTTTGCGGTTGTTCTACAGTAATTATCATGTATTTGATCATTATTTAACAAGATTAGTTCAATATGACAGCAACACAATGAAGCGCTTTCTGTGTTCAGTAGTGTTACAATGACTAAAAGATCCAAATTAAAGATAAATTCTTACATTGTTATGAGACATTCAAAGAAATGTCATTGTTATTGTACTTGTATTACACAATCATTTTTAATGCAGAACTATGGGTGCTCCTTGTATTCTACAAATGAGGTCTGAAGTCACAGTTAACATGTATGATGAAAGGCTAAAGTGAAAACAATTGTTCCGAAACAATGTCCCCATGTAGCCCTTTTCTGTAATTTTTCATTCATTTAAGCATAATTAAATTAGCTAGAAAATATTTCATTATATTTGTGTGTCTCAGATAAGATCTACTTGTACATCATTGTGCAAATGTACTCTTTTTATAATATGTTTTATGAGACTTACTAGATTTATTAAAGTTCCCTCTTTGTTTCTTTAGAAACAAATTGAACGGGGATAAAAATAACCGGCAGTTAAAAATGCTTCTTGTAAAATTCTGACAAACATACAAAGTGTTACAAAATACTTTTTAAGATGTTTCTCTTGTTCAAGCTGTTAATTTATCCTGTTGAGCAGTAGCGGTTTTGACAAAACGTGTTATTTTTCCCAGCAAAATAACAACAAATAACTAAACTGATTCTTTCATAGCAAATGTTGTTTTTAACATTTTGTAGTCAACAAAATTTAGACAGCAGAAAGATTTTGCATGCAGTGTTTAGCTATTCATTTTAAGGTTAATAATTTAATGTTATGTGCTACACAGTTATGTAATTTAAAACTGAAGTGTTGAGTATTTTTTAGCTGAAATTGCATAGGTTCAATTTACACCACACCTGACGTGACAGTTCTTGTGAACATTTTACTAATGGAGTGAAAAAGCAAATATACTCATTATGATTGTATATACATCTCTGAAAATGTAATAAAAGTATGGAAACAAACTGGTTTTGGCTTACAGAAGAACGTTGTGGGTCACAAAAAGATAATTATGCTACCTGTTTCCCTAAAACTGTAATAACAGGCACAGAATCATGGACAGCAGTTTCTGTAAATTCTGGCTTAAGACCTTTTAATTAACCACACACATATCTCTCATTAAATATGTACAAGAAATACTAGCCCAAAAATAGTTTTTGCATTTCCAAAGGTACAGTATTTGTTATTTACCATAAGTGCTTAAATTCTATCCTGATTCTTGAACTACACACTTTTCACTTTCTGTAGTTTTGTTCATAGCTGAAAGTTAGCTTTTCCCCAGTAGAAATATTCCATTAGCTAGCACACCAACTGCAAATAAAGATTTAATTAATTTCATACGACCAAATCTGTATGAAATTAAGCCTTGATACTCCTACAAACGCTCAAAACAAAGCAGAAGCTACTGATTCAAATTATGTAAGTTCCTGTACTTGTCAAAAACTGGCAACATTTTCATTAGAGAAGTTGCACTCCACAACAAAACCCTAAAAGAACAGGTTCAGACACATAATAGCTAGACGGATTGACTGTCTGTTATTCTAACATTTAACATTCACATACTGTACCAGACTAAGATGATTCCTTACCCTACAATACTGGAAGAATAATACAATTGTATTTTAAATTGACTCAATTTGTGGAATTTGTGTGGAAATTCTAAGAATTTATTCTTTAATAGTACAATAAAGAATGTGGATACTGTACATTTTCTGCTTTGTATTAGGATTACCTGGCCTGGAAAAAGTCACCTGCTTTTTTCTGGAAATGTGTGATCTCTACAATTCAAATTAAAAACATTGCATGCCTGTACAGTAGGTGTTGGTATTTTATTCTCAAAACCTCATTTAGATCACAGCACACGCACTGAATTCCAAAATCAAGACTGGAATCAAATCTTGTAGTGGATCACCGATAATGCTTGTTCCTCCTGAGTCCCATTTCTGTTCATCTCTGAGTAATCACTGGAATCAGAAACAAACATTACTTTATACATGGCAGGCTAATCGCATTGACCTTTTGATAATGATCTACAGACTGTAAGGGAACCTGCACAATCGCTCAGAAAAAGCACAACGCAAAAGCTTTAGATATCATTTACCATCTATGAAGTTCAGACCAACACATGAATTGAAAGGAACGTGATCAATTTCACATGAAAATAATTGTACTAATATATTTTAAAATAGTATTTGTTAAAATCACTTAAGCAGACAGTATTGAGTACCAAACGCAAGTGTAAAATAAAAAAAAATGTTTATTTCCATTTTTTAAAATTTTTGACAATATGTGAGCTAAACAAAAATAAAAAAAATATTGAGCACAATCAAGAAAAAAAAATGAAAACAGACCAATGCTTACATTATTTTGTAAATTAATGATGCGCAGTAAAGGAAGAAGTGAGTGATCGTTTGTAACAGAAGAGCCCTGACACAATCATTTTTCTTTCTGGTTAAAAGTGGTACATTTCTTGTAAAGGACGAACAGATTCATCACTGTTTTATCCATATAATTACACTTCAATAAAAAGACTTTTCATCACTTCACTGTACCAGCACCTCAGTCACCATATAATGAAATGTTATGCAAGTAATTAACTACTCTGAGCCATTCAATTACATTTACTGTATAACAATAGACTGCAATATTGAGTAAATAGAAAGAGAAACTGTAGTATTTTCGTGTGCAGAAACAATTTTAGTGATAAATGTGATTTTCAAGTGCCTGGAAAATGCAAGAGCATTCAGACATGTTCTGATGCCTCGTGATAATGACAGATTGTAATCATTTGTGATGATTATAAATGATACTGTAAGATAAATTGTGTGTGGGACCTTTTATGATATCATCACCAGACACATTACAATACAGAACAATGGCGAAAAACATTCGAGAGGTATAGGAAATATATTACAGTAAAATAAACAGAATTGAATGTTAGTGCATAAAACTGAGTTGTGGCAGTTAGAAAGTGTGGTCTGATTTGCAGGATCTGGGGGGGGGGGGGGGCTTATTCCCAGTGTCCAGAGTCTAGCTTGAAAAACTAAGTCCAAAGTCATACAGGTCAGTGATATACTGTAGTGTGGAGATAAAACTATTCAAGCCATTCAAGCTAAGCCAAAGCATTCTGAATTTTATTCTTAATTTCCGTTTCAAAATCATGACAATGGAACAATACTCCTGCAAGTGAATACTGCATATGGAAGGTATTTATTATACCCAAGTGACAAAGATGACAATGAGATGCTATAAAGATGAAGATGAGAACGAATGAATCAAAACCTGAAGAAAAAAAAACATTTCTCATTATTATTACTGCTGCTAGTAATAATGTGCTAGATAAGCCTAAATTTTGCTAACAGATAAAAGAGAATCGAATGAGCATCAAACGCAAAGTTTGACATCAAACACAGTGCAAAAGATCTGAAGATTTAAAAAAAAGCTTCAAACGGCATTAATGTCACTGATGTCAGCTGGCTTTCAAACAGAGACCTTCCGTTTCACACATTCCTCCACTCAATCGCAGCGCAGAACAAATTCATGAAACAAGAGAGACAGGATGAGATAAACAATTGCTTAACTTTGCATCGTAAAGTGGCTCCCCTACTTATTATACACAAGGTGTACAGATTCCTAACAATTCCAGGGTAAAGCAGGCCTGTTGTAAAAGATGGAAGAAATTAAACCCCACCTGGATTATAAAACTACAACGGGCAAGATGAAATTTGTATTCTTAAATAATTTGCATAGAGACGTACAATGGTTCAAACATAATACACTAAGTGTCTTATATATTTACTGCATATACAGTACTACTTTACATAGGATCTAACAACAAACTAAATCTTTGATTTTATTTTTAATACACAAAGAACAATTTCTAAAAAACTTGCTTATTAGGAATTACATCTTTGGAAATGAAGTGCCATTAAAGTCAAGTCAAAGGAGATGGACACACGATGTACAGTATAGGCCCATGTGAACCGTGATGAATTGAATGACAGGAATGCACGAGAATGCGGATGCAGAGTTTTGCATTTTGTCTTTCAAGAATACACCGATTCAAAAAGCGCACTTTCCAAGGTGTAACCCAATGGACTGTGGAAATAACACCTTTCACAAAGGAAGTTTGACTGCAACAATTCCCATTCAAAGAAATATGTTTTTCCTCAAAACTGGATCATACAAGTGCTTAACATCACCAAAAAAATGAGTTTAAAGATTAGACATTAATGTATCAGCTCAAATTCCCAATATATTGTAAATCACCGTCTCTGTACTCGCAGTCTCTCTTGTGTTGACGAGGTGCTTCAGTACAATGCTATGCACACTCTTTCCCAGCAGGGGGAGTGACTCGGAACGGACAGAACAAGCAGCTTTCCTGAGATCATCTGGCCGCATGATGATCTCTCATTCCTAGCATTCACGTGCGTGCTTGCCCCTCAGGAGAAGAACAGTTATGAAGAGACCTTCATGTAGGAGCAACGAGAATAATTCCAATTTTATATTAACTAAGTTTTCCACAGAACGACTGCCACATGTACTGTAGAACACTGAACTAAAATGTGTAACTGCATTAGTACACAATATGTGAATATGAATACGAGTAGGATGTTCATTCTTGCAGGGGAAACTGACCAGTCTATCATGTCTTACACATTACTTCAGCTGCTGTATGTGCAACTCATCCAACTTATCTAAAGTTCATAATACATACAGACCTACAGTATATACTGTACTGTATACTGTACAGTAGTTTTACATATGAAGACTGGTATGACCTAGTCTCCACCTACTGTACACTGCCATTTCCAATTGAATGAAAATAATCAATAGCTCCAGTTTCAAGCACAAATAGCGTTTAACATTCCCTTGCAAAATCACAACTGGGAGCCATGCACATAATATTTAGTCAATCTCTCACTCATGCAGCACAGACCAGCCATTGCAAAGGTTGATATCTCCTAGGTTTATTTACTAGTTCCATGGATGTCAAACAATAATTTATTGAAAGGGATGCTGACATTAAAGTGGGATTTTTTTTGAGGGGGTGGGTAAGGAGGTGGGGTGTTTAGGGAGGCTGCAGAGATAAATCCAGGCATGAGTTATGCACTTAAAGAAGCATCTGTAAACATGTCAACCTACAATTCCTTTATAGCATAACAAAAATAGATACAGTATATTGGATATGTACGATCTTCAAATAAGGTAGTTTATCACTTTGCTTTTCCGGAGTAATACATGAACAGCAACGCTACTCCATTCCAAAATATGGCACTTCATAGACACGGTTTTCAAAATCGGGGGGGAAAAGTTAGAATAAAATTACGGACATGCCATGCATGAAATCAAATAATGAAAGAGACTTAAAAAAGCAGCGCTGCATGTGTATAGGTAAAAACAGGGCTGCTGCCCTTCAGTACGGTAAGCTTCAAAAGACATTCTAACATCTCTATACACACAGCAAATTCTAAGCATTTTTGTCAATAATGTGTCTTGGAAAAAAATCACGGCAGGATGCTTGCACACTCCGGTACAATTCTCTTTTTTAAAAAAAAGAGCAAATGTCTGTGCACTGTATGCTAACAACGCTAAAATGCTGCTACTAACAGTGCACGAAGTAATTTTTGAAATTCTCGGGGCACTGTACAGTAGACATAATGCTTCACATGATCGACACACGCAGAGTTATCATCAACGACGTCTTGCAAACCCACATGTCGAGCAAGAAGAAACAAGAGAGGAGTGGGTGCGCACAGGTACTGTAATTCAATCTTGCGCGATGATGCCGGTTTATCAATAGAATACTGTACCGACTCGCTTTCCTTGTTCTTAAGCTACGGAACGACCCACTCCGCCAGATAATACTGAGAACTAGAAACCGGTATTCAGGTGAAAACTGAATGAAACGTGTCGTTTAAACAAAGTTATTGGAACACATCACAATCTGAACGTGCCTGAAATGTAAATCTCTCCCGTAGTACTGCATTTGTTGTTGCTCAAAGTTAGTGCACTGCATCAATACAGAAAAAAAAAACCAAAGGGAGATTTAAAAGACTTTTATTTTCCCTTTGTTGTGAATTTAAAGGGCACATTAATATCCTTAAGTCAGTTTTCCACAATATTGAACATGTGAGTAATGGCTAATTTGCCAGACGCCAGTTTAATGTATGATTGCTTCTAATAGACTCGTACTTCAAAGCCGGAAAATCTATTGTCCTTTTAAAGGACAATACTTTAAACTTTGGACAGAATTTCGCCACGACAAAAATAAAAACTTTTGCATGAGATTGCGATGTAGTGTATTTTCATTTAGTTCGGAATGTGAGGTTTTATTAAATAAATCTTCATTCTAATAAATCTAAGCGCCCGCAGTAACTAGAAAACCCTTACCTTAATTGCCTTAGAGGGCTGACATTTAACATGATGGGAGACGGTGGCAGTTTGGTTCATCTTTCAGCACTTTGAACTAAGAAAACCGCAGCTCCAGACAGGAAAAAACCACTCTAGGGAAAGAGCATCACCACGTTTGATGTTGGAATGACTGGGCAGCACCTCCTCGGCTGTGTTGATTATCCCCTTTGCTTTAAAGTCTTGCTTCCTTTCACTTAGTTGACTGTATAGGGGCGATGTTTGTAGTTTAATGGGCTGAGTTCACTTCTGACAGTCCCTGCAGCTCTGCCACGGTGTGTGTGTAACATAACGTCGAAGACTGCACAGCGAGCACCCCACCTCCACGCAAAATGCGATTGGTGCACTGCCCACTCTTGCATTCACTGTAGAAATCCACATAGAGCAAACAAATCTGAAAACGCAGTGCTGGGATGCTACGTTCAGTAGGCTGTGCAATTCCTTATTGCAGACCACGGTTTTGGAGTGCATTGCGTTTTTAGGAATGAGAAAAAAAAACAGGTTTGCAATATTGAACTCCAGTACAGGAGTGTTTGAGTTATGTGGTCACTTTTTATCTTCAATTCTATACTGTATATCGCACAAGAAATACAGTAATTGCTTGATTTGCGGATTCAACTATTAGTCACCGAGTCGCACTAAGTATGATTATATCACACAGAGGGTGAAAAGAAAAAGAAAGTCACTAAACTATTTGTTCACTGTTGAACAGTGTGTAGTGATTGTGTTTTTGTCATTGTTTTGTTGTGGCCTTTTGCGGTTGTATCAGGTTATGTGCATTATTTATTTCGAATTATGATTCCTGAATAAATTCATCATTTTAAAGTGTTCCCTTACCTGTGACCACAGAGTTAAATGGAGGTATTTTCTCATGAACCTTTTCCATGCACGTGAATTGACTTGTATTTTCTATAAAATATTATTGCTGAACAGCAGATGGAGTGATACTATGCTATAAAAATCTTTATCACCTCCCAGTTTAATAGCTGGAATGGTACAGATATTGTAGCATTTGTAGGGAAGCAGTCAATACTGTGTGCCTCATCGTGGCATTTCTTCAATTGGTTTCAAGCTTATTTAAATACCGGTGTAAATTAAGTGATTTTTTTCTTATTTCTAATCTGTTTAAAAATACCAAAATAGGAAAAAAGCAAAACAACATCTTACCCCACCCCACCTGATCAGCAGTGGTGTCTTTTCCAACATTCCCAGCTTTCCCTTCCCCCCAGCAGGACAGCTCCAAACAGTACCAATCACGTCACTCAGCATATCATCTAATGAGGTGTGATGGGTGGGGGGTGCAGAGCCACCTGTTACAGTTCCAGCATCCTGCCACCAGAGGGCACCTCAACCTCTGGTGCCTAGCTCTTCCATTCAGAACAGGCGTAGATCAAACAGACATTAGCCAATCCCGGTTTGCCTAGTGTCATTACATCACCACACTCCCCTCCCCAAGCCTACTTAAACCCTGCTCTGGCTCCAAACCTTGCTCAGTATTGTTTTTAAATTCTTGAGCTCTTCTCTTCATCCTTTGCTGTATCTGCCCCGGACTTCTTGCTGGATTTTGGTCTGTCTCTTGACCTTGATTTTTGGATCATGTTTTTGATGCTTTACACTTAATCTGTCTCCTAGTTTCTTGAACTTTTGCTCGCCTAAAGTCCCCGGTCCTGGATTTCTCCAATTTTACTGGTTTCTGATTCCTTTTTGTTCTTCATGCCTACTGGGCTGGTGACCAGCCTAACACCACCTAATATGGGGTCGCTGAAGTGTTTGGCAAGTCGATCAGACACAACCAGACCAGTTTTTTCTCCATTGCTAATTTTAATGGCAGTAGTGAGGACTTGGGGAAACTGATTCTATGCACTGATAGAGCCCTCAAATAATCAAAAAGGCCAAAGATTTTGGGGTATTGTCTGCGCATAATATACCATTTAATATATCGCTGACACATTTAGTTCTGGGTATTCCTAAGAAAACAGGGGAAAAGGTCATAAACTGGCTTGATCTATTGGTTCAAAGATGAAAATGGACATCCCTGAGAAGTTCCTCTAGAAACATGCACATTTGATAATGCTATTGCTCATGAAGGGCTGGCACATGAAGTTTTAACCTTATCAGTGAAACCTGGTCTCAAACCCATATGATGTAAAACTAACCTTTTCCGTAAATATTCCCTCTTGTGCTGGTCAAAACCCTTCTAGTGAACCAATAAACAGCGCAGGGTGAAGCACTGTTTGCATGAACATTACTAGATGCCCCCTTTGATAAACCCCGTCTGAATACAATGCACTGATTTGGCCAAAAAGTCTTCCAATTGACATAATGGCACTTTAGCATAAACCTGATCACCTTAAGCAAGGCACAGAAGCAAAGACTATAGTTTGCATGTAGTGTGCAATCTTTGCTTTCTCCAATGATAGGGATATAACATTAACATTGCCTTGAAACAAACCTTTCTCAAGGGCAAAATGTATCATCTCAAGGTGAAGGGGGCCTAACTGAAGCCAACAAATCAGATAAAGTTCAGAAGGAAAGACATCATGTACCAGGTGGTTTACCCTGTGTTATGTCCTGAAGTGCATCTTTCACCATGGGAAGTGATACAGAAGCCTCTGGTGCACTTGTCTGTGCTGGAGAAAGATTGCTGTAGGTAAGTAAAAAGTTTGCAGAAACCTCACACTTTTCATGATTCAACTGCATTTCTGGACTATAAAATTTAAAATAAAACTACGAAGTGTATCTATTCAGCATCAGACAGTAATGCCCCCTACCTAATGGCACCAGTATTTGAACTGTGCATATTGCTGCAGTGTCTGAAAGCTGGTACTGGGCTGACATCCAGTAAAGTAAAATCTCTGCCTAGATCTACTGTATGTATAACATACTCTGTATCTTCTCTAAGTTGGAAATCTTATTATTTTCTTTAAGGTGAGCTGTTGAGCAGCTTTGGAAAAGTCACCTTTATCTCCAGTTCAGGAATTTTGCGAAGACAAAAGTTATGCACAGGGCATACTTAACGGCAGAAATTAAAGAATTATTTTAAATGCAGCCTTTGCATTTCATAGGATGCAGGTGGTTGTGAACCACATCATGGTTAAAATCAAGAAAATCATTTTTTTCTGGAATCTGCATCTGAATTCTCTCATTCTGTAATAGTGTGGTATTATAATGGCACCAATTATGGGAGAATGTATCTGTTAAAATTTGCAGAGAGTGGCATGGAAAGCATACCACAGAGAAAAAGAGCTTTGAAAATAAAAATACTGTCTGTTCTGGAAACCAAAGTAAATTACTCAGCTGAGGTTTTAAGCATTTAACACAGAAAGATAGGACATTCAATTTCTCAGTGCTACACTGTATGTACCTGAGACTGGGCATTTATCTCCTTCAACTTTGACCTGTCAAGTATACAGTATGATTTAGTGTCACAGTGGCATTAACTGGGACAAAAGAAGTGTTTACCTGAAATGCTGATGTTTAAATATGCTGGTCTCCCTAGTTCCTCATCTCCTGACCCCATTATAGATACAGTATTTAAACACTCTTTAATATACAGTGAAATCCCCCTTTCATTTGTTCAATGCAGAAGAAGAGACTACCAAATAGAAATAGTTAATATCAAATCTACAGACATCTTTTTGTTTCAAGTGAGGCACCTGTATCATGGGCAACATCCATTGTTTTCCATTGTAAGAAATAAAAACAGCTTGCCTGCTTGGTAGGAGACGTAAGTTCACAACATAGAAACATTCATAGTGGTTTTTAGACACCAAATTAAAATAGGAATAATATCATAAACAAATTTATGCACAGCAACTGCTAAGAGAAATGGAGAGCCAACATAATAATGACAGGAATGAAAGCTTTAATCTTTCTTTGCAACAGGGTACAAACACTGCCTCAACCCCCCATTCTTACCCTAACTCCCCCAAAAAATGAACATGAAGCCCACTAAGGAAAATATGGACCTCAACTGGGTACCTCTCCTCTCCCATTAGTGTCCCATATCCTTATCTGTGACATTTATAATGCCATGGTATGAAGTCAAAACACCATTCCCCATACTCTACGGTCCAATCAAAAAGGGGGTCAGGGACATGCAAATATGCCGTTTACCATGGACAACACCATCAGATAAAAAAAATACAAACAAGGCTTGTTTAAAAAAAAACTCTTAGAGAAATGCAAAAGGGTTCAGTAAACGATTTGGTTGAAATAATAAATATACAAAAAGCCAATGTGATCTCAGTTCCCAATAAGAGTTTCTGTATTCCAATAACAAATCCCTGACACCGACCTAAGCAACTAAAAGTCGGTCTTAAGAAGGGGATGTGGCACAAAACAGAGAAAGCTAGGTCTGATTTTACCCAGCTGGATAGTTATTACAACAGAATAGTACAGACAATATTATTACTCTTACAAATGGGGGTGTTATTACATCTGATCTGACCAACTGAACCTTTCAACTGTTTCTTTGTGAACGTCTCTGCTTCCTGGGCTGGAGTAAACAGATGTCTGCAGTCACAAAGACCTTTGAGTACTGTGCTGTTCACTAGAGAAATTGGGACCCAACCCCAAACCTGTGATGTCCTCACAGTTTGCTTCTATTTTGCCCTTAGCAGATGCCCCTTTCCCGTGCAGTTTACCCCACACAAATGAAACTGGCATGCCTGCGTGCAAAAAGATGAACCAACTAACATGAAAAACAAGGCCAGCACAGGCTGGAAGAGCAGCGCAAGCCCCTTGCTAAGCAAAACGCAATAAGATCCAAAACCGTAAACAGTGTGGAGACCAGGAGACAGTGAAGACAGCCTGCCTCAGAAGCACTTCTCTGAAAAAATAGACACTGCACTTGGTGCTAGTCAAGACCTTCTCTGTAACACCATGTCTGTGCTGGGAACCACAGAGTTTTTCTTTCCAAAAGGATCACCCTGTTCACTACCCTCCAGCAGACCCACAACGTGAATCACATTATGACGAGAGCAGATCTATTGCAGAATCTCTCATTCTTTAGTTTCAGACCCCCCAGTTTAGCTGTGTGAGTTGCGCAGTACACATTTTTTTATAGCACTCTTAAAAAAAGCAATCACAAAACACTTTAACAATCCATAAAACATAACAATATACTGTATATAGATGATTAGATATTATCGCAAACACGTTCCGAGAAAAACATTTTGGTCTAGACACCCAGTGGAGCCGAGTCCTTGGGATGGTGCTGCAGGGATTTAGCACGTACAGTTTTAGCACTAATGCAGGGAATCTTAGGGCACAAAATGCACTCTGTCTCTTCCCGAGAGCACACAAACAGTTGGCAACCTGCGGTACACCAGAATCAGCCCAGGGAAGGCTGCTTGGAAGGGAGAGAACAGATAACATATCGCCGAGATATGGTGGAGATGAGCACTGTAGGGCCCAAAGCGCAAGCAGAATGATTGAGCTGGTGTCTGAGTCCATTTAAATCCAGAGCAATCCGTGAGCACACTGTGGCCATCTCACTCTTGACAGTGTCTCATGCTCCGTTGACTATGAGAACAGAGAGGCTTCTTTAGGTAATTCGGCAAGTCAGATTCTTCTGGGGGAACAAGCAGGCAGAGTCAGTTCTTTTTCAAGTTCCCATAGTCCTGAATGACTCGGCAGCATGAAGGTGACAGAAACAGAAGAGAGGACCACAAAATGCAGTGGGCAGCGGGAACTCCACTTCCAAGAATCCATCTCTGTATTCTGATCACATGACCTGCGAGAACATGCTGCTCGCATGCTAATGTGGCTCCCTCTCTGATATTGTCCGTTTTTTCTGGAAGAATAACCAGAATAGCACAAACGTTGCTCTTCTCAGGTAAGCAGTGCAGCTTTGCTGGTTCACTGTAACATTGACTGAAAAAAGATGTTGAAGAATGCCGTAACCGTTCTCAATAAGGCTGGAGAAAAACGGTGGATTTTGCCATCCTATTTGTATTTCAGTTCTGCTTCCAGGCCTTTTGCTGAAAAGTAAGGCCCTTTTTTTCTCCACCTGCACTCTAATGTGTGACCTGCAGCTTTCATAGAGCATAACTGCTCAGTAAACCAAGCAGAGCAATGAGTGGAAGAGATAGACGTTTTCTCTGGGGCTACACAATCAAGATTGTGGACTGAGCACTGATGTAAAAGTCAAGCATATAATCCAAGTTTGGTACTGGACTCACAAATTCTAATAACCATAAAGTCTAATTTCTTTATATGGTCAAGAAACAGCATTGTGTCATTTGCATATGAGAATTCGCACTCTGCAGCTCTCTCTGTTCTATTACTGTATGTCCAGTGTAGCATTTCGTGTTAAACTCTGACTGAGTAGATGTGCAGTATTTAGCCTGATCGGAGCATGTTAAAGATGTTTGCCTTGTTAAAAATAAAGAGCCTCCTTAGTTACTTTGAAGCATCTATTTACATGTATATTTTGAAGTTAACAGCTTTTATCAGCATGGGCACTGGAAATCCTTTGCCTGCGGTCTATTCTGAGACACGGCCATTCTGAGTACTGAATTAGTCTTATTTGTAAGCAAAAAAATATATATGTTCTAGGGTACTGTATATTCAATTCATTGAACTTGAGCATTCAGCTGCTGCAGTACACATTAGTTAATAATTTAATAATATGGCCTTAAGTTTTTTTTTAAAACCCATATTTTGTTTCTGGGCTACAGTAGCTGGCCATACAGTACGTGGCTGAAATGGACTAAAGGATTTTTTTGTGGTTTCCTCTACTAAGGCTTGTTCTCTAAAAAAATGTCAAAGAGATTATTTAATATTAGTCATTCATTTTGCCTCTTGAAGTTCTCTCCCCTCAAGTAAGGCCACAATAACAGAGAAAAGGGCCTTAATGGATTAGATTAAGAAGAACACCTAACGAGTTATTAACAGATAATTTTCAGCTGCTTTATTGTTTCATTTGATATATGAGCTATGATCTTAAGCACGAATAATAATGATAAAGTAAAAATTACAGTGAGCACTTTTCAATTCACATTTTCATACAGTAACTCATTTTTCTCTTGAAAGGTCCTTAGTTTTCAGTACAACTTTCCCCGCAGGCTATCTTTAAAATCAGTGACCATCAATTTGCCTCACTGATAAGCAGTCCATTTCTTACTCCTTAGGAGTAGGAGTAAGAGGGAAAAAAGCTCACTGATTTTTTGCTTCTCTTTAAACAGTTATATCTGGATACTTCTGAATTTAATTCTAACTACAAAATAACTGCACCAGTATACTTCTCAGTTTCTGTATCAGTAGTCAATATTCCAAAACAACTATACTGCATTTACATATTCCAATACATGTGCTTAAAAAGTAATTTAAAAACTATTGTAGTTAAGAGGGAATCAGAGGTGTTCTTAAAGAAATTAATATTATCCATAGCATGCACTTTCCATTTTTCCTTGCAAACCTCTTGATTTAGAAAGGATACATGTCCTAATTGTGCTGAGGCACTTCTAGCACTTACCCTATAAACCCCTTCTTTTAGTACCCAGCCACTCTGCCTGCTGTCATTCCTTTTCTTTGTAAATTACAGATTACAGCTTTTCCAATAAACACCTACTGAGTAATTCTCAGACTCAAGAGAGACCGAAAGCACAGCTTGTCACAAGGGTGCGATTAACAATGTGCTGTAAGATTGATGAGGAACTCTGATGAGACCCAATAATCCAAGCCTTAGAAAGAATAAAGAATCTTAAATGTAGCTTATAGCTACATATACTGTTGCTATCAGAAGCATGTGGCTTTTCATCAAATCTTACAAAATGCCTAATTTCACAGTAAGCGATTCTCAGCAAATGGCTGCCTAGTGACCTTTGCAGGCCATCCATTATTAATAAAAATGACAGGGGAGAGGTGTTGCAGTGGTGTGGGCAGGGATATGTATGGATGCCTTTACCAATTTTCAAAGGTTTAGAATGAAGTTGTCATATCTGCCCCAAAGGCACAGGAATGAAATTCTGCCCTTTTTTCCAATCTGTATAAAAATTTCTATCATAATAGAAAATTAAAATGTATGTAAGAAATGTTGAAAATTTCTTGGAAGTACAGTGTGTAATTTCAGACTCCTTGCTAAAGAACATGTGGGAATGTTGCCAGACAACTTTTGAATGACATATCCTAGCAACTTGCAGGAACCAGTGACAGACAACCTTAGCAGCCTGTGGGCTCACTGTTGATGGCTCATAGCTTATGGGTATAAAGATACCTTATGAGGGGCTCCCTCCAGGGTTTTCAAAAGCTTGAAGTCCCTGTGAATTATGGATGAATGTTAATTAGCACTTGCCCTTTGGGAATTGAGAACTACAGAGAGATAGATGGCAAACTTTTTGCCAGTATGCACAACACTTTCTGGTGGGTAAACATTACTGCTAATATGTGTAATTTAGCCTCTCAGAGAATTTCTCGTCTGCAGTGACACAGCCGAGAGACTCCAAATCATCACCAGAACTGTTCAGAGTGCCTGAGTGCAAGTTCAGCCTCCAATGCAGCTACACTCATGCTCCAAAACAAACTTTACAAATATTACAAGGCATTCAGTGTTTCCAAAATATTAGTACTACACTCACGTCAACTGAAATGTTGAAATAAAGTATTTGTTTCAATTTGTTTTAAGGAGACAGATCTCATGTGTCTTCGGTATTAGTCTACAGGTTTATCATTCAATTGTTCACCTGTTTTGAGATTCAAATGATTTCTTTTCATATTGTTCCTGCACTTTGGCTTCTTTATAATCGATGTTAATGAGACGATTTTGCAATGAAGACATTTAAAAATAATGAGAATGGTACAGTACAGTAGGTTATTTCTTTGAGACAAATTCCCAGGATTCTCATACTTTCACCTTTACTATAATAAAAAGCATATGTATATTTGAGAATAACAATAAAGTACTAATACAGTGCTTGTTTTGTATAGGTGTTATTATAAGCAATATATTAACTGTATCAGAATATTTTTCAATGTGATCTTTACATCTATCATGTTAATTGATTTAAAGCACGGCCACTTCATGAAGAAAGCACTTATAAGCTCTTACACAATTAACTGCTGTTTCCTCTTAGTGTTCCCTTTCCAATTATATCACGTTAACCATCAATTCAAAGCATTTGTGGATAAACACAAATCCTTTACACTAACAAGATATTTTGACAAGATGGTAAACTGCCAATAATATTTTTTTCTGTCAAAAGGTGGATCAGTTTTCTAGCCCATCATTAATAACAGAAACAAGAACATTAGGATTTTATTTTTTTGTTTCACACCAAAAACCAGCCTGAATACAACTTATATTTCACAAAATATGCAGGTTCTAATGACATTAAATGTGAATTGTCAGTGTAAGGGTAGCAAATAAAACATTTAATCTTAAAGGGCCCTAGAAGTCCATACAATATATGAAACAAGCTGCAACTACAGTATCATTATTCCAAAAAGCATTGTCATTTCCTCATAGTATCTTTAACCGGTACATTTTTAAGTAAACGACTCATTGACTTACTATTTTAAAAATATTTTTTTTCAGAGCTCCTTCTAGTCTTGGTTCGTATTTTCCTGAAAAAAAAAAACACCAAAACAGCTATTAGTATATGCTACTGAACCTTTAATCTATCTACCTTTTGAACCCTTTATAATTACCTTTCTGGATGACTGGACCATTCGCAGTTGGCTTTATTCATCACATGCAAAGGAGGTCAACATTACCCTCCTGGCATGACCAACGTACTCTGACTAGGGAGAAATAATCCTACTTTTAGTGGAAACATCTGTGTCACTGTTATGCTGCCTGAGAAAGAATATACTGTACTTACATCTTGAACATGCTGAAATGACTTTCATTTCATTGCTAGAGCAGAGAGACTCAACAGATACTGGGATGCAAGATCTATAAGAGTTTGCTGTGCAGTGACACTTCCACACTAATGAGGGTTAAACAATTCATGACAATAGCTGTTGACAGCATTTCCAGGCAGTGTTTTTTGGTTGAGTTGTTTCGTTGGATGATTGGCTGATCATGCAGAGGCACAGAAATAAGAAGAATTAACAAACCCAGTTCATAATGCATATGCTGTAAGCCAATATTTTGATCATCTGAATAAAAGGCAGCCTCTCACTCACCATCCAAAATAAGCAATAGCTAAGCTTAAAGGATACTGTACAGTATATCAAAATTAAAAGTAAGAAAGTTCACACTACCTTCTGTTTTTCAATTTGTGGAACTAAAGGTACTGTATTAAGTGCACAAGATTGGCCTTGGGCTGATCCTTTCTAATTACAGTACATTACATTTTAAAGATTTTAATGCACATC
This sequence comes from Lepisosteus platostomus, assembly GCF_059453375.1. NCBI lineage: Eukaryota > Metazoa > Chordata > Actinopteri > Semionotiformes > Lepisosteidae > Lepisosteus > Lepisosteus platostomus. The sequence continues at coordinate 36,265,517 of NC_142624.1, forward strand.
TTAGACTAGTGAGAAGACCTTCACTCCACTAACACACGGTACACAACTTTCCACAATCCAAAAGCATCCCAACAGCTATGCACACAAACTGTCATAGCAGTCATTTTTTGTATTAATACTACTGTATTTCAAATACTAGCAACTTTGTTAATTTCAGTTGTTCTTTATGGATGTCCAGTAAAAGAACTTTCTGATGCTAAACTGTGACAAGAGTGAGGTGAGGCTCCAAACATCAGCATCACGAAGTGGAGCTGAAATCAAACTTTTGGTAGAAGTGAGAAACCTTGGAGTTACTTTTGAGTGAGATGTGCTGATTCAGGTCTTCTTTGCCACAGACCAGGTCCACACACAGGGTTACAGAGGCTTCTTTACTGCACCATAACCATAGAGTTCACTGCCCAAATCATTAGAGAATCTGTACTGGCTGATTGGTTTTCACTTTTGCTTTTAATGTATACGTCGATTTTTCTCTTCATTTTATTGGGTTAATTTTGTTTTACTTAATTGGGGTTAGTTCCACTCTCATTTCCAATTAACTGGATTTTTTAAATAAAAATTAGCATAATTACATAAGTTACACAATACAGCAACTGTAAAACTTCCCACTATGACAACAGCTGTGAAAGTCAAGTTTGCAAAGTTTAGGAAACTTTGTGATTTAAGAAAAAGACATGATCTTGTTGTTTTTGCTGTCAGGAGTCAGGGAGGGACCAATCAGGAAAAAATGTAGCTCTGAGTAGCTCCGTGTGAGGTCACTGTGACAAATCAACAGAAAAAAAAAGATACAGCGGTTCTCTACAAAATACTCAGAAGCTCAACTCAGCTTCTACAGTCTGTGCAGGGAATCCAAAGTGCTCTCATGGTAGGTTTCTCCTCATCTGAAATTTGACTTATTTTCACGTTTCTCCATCTACGAAATACTTCTTAAACAATTCCTTCCAATTTGTTGAAAGATGCCCTACCTTAACACATACACTGTTTTCACTTGTTAAACAGTAATATAATGTACACAACCAATTCAAATACACTTTGCTAGTTATCTTATCAGATACAGATAATGAAAATTGTTATTTCTTGAGTGAACCAGGACATTATACTCTTGTTAAGCATTTTCTTTAAACATGAAACTAGTCTCAAAAAAGAAAGATTTTTTCCACTTCATTGAGTCTAATGAGTAATATGCCTTTGGGTGTTTTATTTTTAACTGAAGTATGTTGTTTTTATTTTAAAAGGGTTTCGATTTTCATTTAAAAACAATTAAAACACTTTCCTTATTAACATCAACGTACTGTACAGTACGTCAAATGTTACCATCAATTGATATACAGTACAACAAAAAAGAACAATTTCAATTTCAATTAGGAATCTTTTTTTTTTACAATAAAAACTCACTAAAAGTGCTGCATTTAGAACAAATAACTTTTGTACTGTGGTGACTGGGGGCAGCTGAGTTTTAGATAATGTTAGCAGTGTTTGCCTTTCTCAGGTAGATTGCCTTACTCAGAAGTTTTGGAATAACGGATATTGTTTGGCGTTACGGTGAGTCTTGCTGAATCGAGGAAGGGTAGGATCCTATGCGGGTTCAGGAGGCAGGGCAGTAACTACAGAGTTACTTAGTAGATTCATTATCCAAAGACATAGTCAAAGCCAGAAACCAGAAGTCCCTAAACCAAGACCTAGTCCTAAAGCCAAGCAAAACCGTAATCCGAGAAGCCAAGTCCAAAACAAGAAAAAGTCCAAAACTGACAAGACACTTGGGATGAAAGGCCAAGGTGCTCAGAAGGTAAACGCAATACTGAGCGTGGGAGAACAGGTTAGTGGTGCTTAAATACATTGGCGAAGCGGTAGGGTGGGTGATTATCGAAGTCTCCGCCTACGTCTTGATTGGGACGCTTGGGCCGTAACAGTTTGGCTACTTTTTTACAGCTGTCTTTGGATCAGGAGGCAAGTACACATGGTGGTCACAGAAGATCAAAAGGCGTTCCTAATAATGTACATTACTGTAAATTATTAAGATAACTATACTGAAGAATAGACATTCAACAGTGACTGGGCTATGCCTTTTGAGGTTCTATTAATCCAACCTCCATAGGAATTAACCATAGCATAAATTCAGGGACATATTTGCAGGAAAAAAAACTAATAGAAAAATACAAAAAGGGAGGTAAGAGAAGGAATCACCATCATTAAACGCTGTTTTGTGGGAGTGCTCCTCTTTCTAAGTAGACTTGGAATTGGGTCCTGTCCGTGTAATTCGAAGGATGAAAAGAGTTTCCGATTCAGACCTTATTATAGCTTGCTGTCATGTTTATTCTGATTTCCTGTATTGTGAGATCTTCAGGCTAAAGCATCTCTCCTATTTAAGTGAATCGATGTTAGAAAACAGAAATGGTTCCATTCACTTGTGGGCAATCCAAGTTCTAGACAGGGAGATTTAATCTTGGTTTGGATTGATTTTATTAGGATGCAGGTTCACTCTTTTTGGCCTGTTTATTTGTGGTATATTTGTATTGTGAAGGTAACATTCTGGATTTTCTATGGTCTGCAGAAGACAATGTTCTGAATCTTACTGATTGTACTTGTCTGTCTATAGTGTAACTGTTTTTATATTATTATTGTTATTATTATTGTTAAATATGTGTTTGTATTTTCTACGTTTGGGCCGAATTATTACTCTTTTATCAACCTGTACCAGAGAATAAAAGAATGTGCTTGCTATGAAACATTCAGTATTCAATAACTTCAGAAAGTGAAATGATTAAATCTTTATTATTTGCTTGCATAGCAAGCTGGTGTCAGAATCGGATTTTTATATTGATTGAATAATTTCCCTGTTTTATGCTTTTATACCATTCTCTGTATCGAAACATACAAAGCAGTATGTTAAACACATTGCATAGTTACGGTATCAATTAACTGAGAAATTCAGACAGTGCTGTCAAATATTCTTTCAATCTACGTATACTGTGTGTACTGTATATGTTTTGGTAAAGTGCAGTGAATATATATACACCCCCACACACATATATAAAGTGCAGAGCAATGCTTCTTATGTTCTTATTCAAATGATTACCATCACATTATATAATAATCATAAATAAATTAGTGCAGTAATCAAAACACTCAATACTCTTAAGATTCGCATATACTCAAAATCAAAAGAATTCTATTTCTACTCATTCTATTAACGCATGAATGTGTTTAGAAAGAGTCTGGATGCAGATGAAGTGTTTTTAGCCTCTTTTTGATTCATCGATCAGTCTGACCATGACCATGAGAGAGTTGGCTGGACAAATCTGTAATGCAGGAACCTGTTTGAAATGTCAGGAGCGGCGCATCCTCTAAGTAATCTGGCAAGGTGGCGAGCACCGAGAAGAACAGGACCGCTCTTCTCAGCACAAGGGCACAAGCAGTGGTCAGGTTTCTACTGAAGCGTGAGAAGATGATAAACTGTACTATCGGTAATGACTTTACAGAGAGTGTTTCGAGACAAGAGATTGAAAGAGTGCAAACAAGTGTGAATGACCTTTGCACAAAGTAGAAAATTACCATCTCCAAAGCAGACGAGCGGCACCAGAGTTATATCAGCACCACAAAGGGCCTGGAGCCCCGGAAGAATTGGAGCAATACCATTAAGCCTCAAGAGATGTATTCATCATTGCGTGTAGCTGACCTCTAGAAAACAGCATTTTAAATACCTTACAAATTCAAAAAAGGCGTTAATCAAGACTATGTCGATCAGACTGACAATGCAAGAGCGTTTTGGTAACTCTCAGGTGTTTGTTTCATTTTACACATGGATCTGGACTCTATTCCTAAATGTGTTTCAAATCACTTCTCAACTGCATCTGAATCCATTTGTAATGCAGAGCAACAAATCACATGCATAGAAATCTCTCAGAACTTCACAAAATTAAGCCTATTTCCATCATAGCATCTTGTCATGATCATCTCCATCTCACATACCTTTATAAATGTAAAATATAAATATCACCTTAAATGTTGTCATAAATAAAACATGGAGATAACGTTTCTATCGGACAAATAAAAGAATTTAGGTTACGTCTTATTTTCAAAAGAAATAAATATAAATAAAGATCTGTAAGCAAAATCTTATGTTTTTTTTAATGATATGCTGTCAGAGGAACAGAGATTATTAAAGACGTGTAGCATTAGGAAGAAATATCCCATTTGTAATTTGTTTAAGGAAAAGACAGCATGTGTCTTCAGTTTCAGAGTGAGGATGTAACTACTGTATGCTCTAGGTTGAATGAAAAGTCCAGGTTCAGATAATCTCAGGTGCAGCAGAGAAACATGAAGGGGGTCAGCAGACAAGAGAGGTCATTGACCACTGAGGGCTTTTAGTTCAGGAGTTTGAAGTCTGAAATGAAGCTAGCATTGGGAGTGCTTCTGCAAAGGCTAAGAACATGAAAAGATTTTAGGGGTCAAATATTACAAGAATTTGTGACCGGAGGTTCGTACTTTACATGTATAATTCAAACAGTTGTTCGTTTATGTGAAGTTATTTGTCATGCTCCATGAGACTGTAAAATGAGCGTCAAGAATATTTAATTAAGAGAATACATTTTGAAAAGTCACAAAGCAGTTCTAAGGCCATCTGTAATTGCTGGGTCCTGAATATACTACACTCATTGCTTCATATAATACTACAGTCTACATGCAGTATCTGATCAGTTTCAGCCTTTATTAAAAGATATTTATGCATCTATTTCTTTTTGTTTGTTGTATCCAATTTTAAAAAATTGGTTCATAGGACTGCATATGACTATTTAGTAAAATAATGTAACAATCCTTTAAAAAATACCTGTGAGCGCAGATGACATAAATACAGCAAAACTTCATTTTTGATTGCCTCCATTGGGAGTGAAATTGTGCTGACTGAATTTGCTAAATTAATTTTCTTCCAGCAACCCCATCCTTAAAAACATGTGTTTCGTACAAAACGCTGTTGGGAAAGAAAATAAAAATGCAAACTCAATAAATTTGTCCATTTAAATAATTCTCAAAAGTCCAAACGAGCTTTGCTTTTTAATTCCAAAACTATTTTCTTTTCTTTTATCAAGCCACAATTTGTCCACATTTGCTGTGTTTGCAAAAGTTTGATTTATTTCATTTTTAGGTGCAATCACTGAAACAAAAATATGAGTGTGTTTGTGGGTGTATTGATGTGCTCCAGAGAAAATCGGTTATTGTTGTTAAATTATAGTGGTATGTTGTTTTATTAGCTTTGAAAACATAACAAAAATGTTATTAACATCTTAATGGTTTTCTCCATTTTAATGAAGAAGTCCACAGAACATTAACTTCTGGCTTCAAAGGCTCTGATCGGCAATTATCTTGGACAACCTGCACTAATGCCATTCAAGGTAAGGTATTTCCTTGTTTGTGTTTGTTTATGGAATCATCCTCATGCTAATAATTTATTGAACATTTATGTACTGTATGCACACTTCATTCAAGAACATTATACTTTTAATTAACCTATAGATACTTGAAGTCCACCTATTTTCTAAACATGTCCTGTAGCAGACATGTGAGAGTGTATTTCTCATCAAACCACCTAAATGTGGTTTATCATAAAGATAAATATTTTAATGCTGCAATAATCCAACATACATACAGTAGATGCGAGAGAACACATATAGATTAGGTAAGATTAGTAGATTTAATAAGAACTGATATCCCATTCCATTCCATTCCCCCCATCCTATCTCCTCTTTTTATTAATTAAAAGACTCAATCTGACAATATAGAGATATTTGCATCTGGGTTTTATTGCCTGTTAAAAGTATCACACACCATACCTATTAAGTAATAAAAACAGCAGCATTCTTGAATTTATACAGTATATACTCTGCATCAAAAGGAACATCATTCTATTAAAGCATGAATGTATTTAATAATGTTGGATACTGATTAAGTAATTTTAATGTTATTTTGATTGAATGATCAGAATGGAACCCAGGACCACCGGTGAGGTAGCATCACCAAGTCATCATTCTGCTGTGAAAAACATCCTGATATAATCAGGAGTGAGAATATAAGCCAGTCACAAGCATCAAAATTAACTCAAAGCCTCCACTTGTGCTTTATGCTACCTTTTACTTTGAGGTAAGTATAGTTAGAAACAACTTTGTTGTTCGGGTGAGAGAAAACCAAACTTCATATTAAGCAACCTTTATTTGATCAGAGTTTTCAAAAATCCAACTTCCAGTCCTCAATGTGACCGATACACAAGCAGCCAATATGTGGTATTGTAGAAGCTAATCCACAGCATTTACCCACAAATTCTAATTGAATATAAGGACATAGTTAATGTTATGGATGAGTGGAGGCCAATCAGGGATTCATTGTCAGGTGTTCTTTTGTATCAACATCATTTGTTCATCGATGAGTCGTTTGTTCCTCTCTACACATTCACAAAACAAAAAAGGATACATTTAGTATCATAAAATACAGATCAATCAGGATTGATTGTCATGTTAAAACAAAGGGGCTAAATTTTCAGTAGAGATTGCCTCGTCATCGCTTGTCTGCATTTCGATGGAATGCATTGAGTGAAAAGAGGGGAACAATGTGAAATGTCTTAAACAGTATGTACACATGGATGTATGCAGCCAGTCAGAACATAATAACGGCCAGATGTCAGAATTTCTGCAATAGTGGTATTGCATCAGTGTGAAGATTAAATCTAATTAAGAAGCACACATTAATATGGCAGGATGTAAGAAGAACAGTTAATAAAAGTATTCTATGTATGCTATTCATCCCGTCTACCTACAGTAATTAAGTTTTTGTAATTTAGAATAAATGGTTCATGGATCTCATACAGCTTCTAAAAACAGTGACGATACCGGCTAGGCAATTTGTTCCAGACTCTCACAACATTTGTGTAAATACAGTACCTACAGCTCATTGAACAGCAAAAAAATAAAATGTTATAAAATGTGCAGGTAGCATTTCAGAATATAATTTGAATGTAGATTAGTTAGCAATAAGATAGAAATCATGTTAATAAATCCTTAAGCAAGATTCGTTAGCAAAGGTGTGAGACTATGCTCTCAAGAGAAACAAAAGTGAAAATGAACTTGCTCTTGTTAGTACACATCACAGTATAAAAATTTGTCTTTGGATATGATTCCTTTGTTTTACGTGCAAACTCCAGCATACACAAAAGGCACTACTTACAATACAGTAAGTACATATTTAATGGCAAATGCATCCATGTCAATGGTGTCAGGGCCTTTATATTTCAGACCACAGCACAAGATTTCAACCTTGAAGGTGCATTTTTCCCCCACACTGCATAATGCAGAATCTCACTTCCATTTTTTTTTAAGGTGCATGCTCTGATGAAGGTTTAACACTGAAATTTCATTTTTTTTGGCTTTATGTTTTAGAACATGAAAGTGGATTTCTGCAGTATACAGAAGTAATGTTTTTTCACTTAATACTTAATACATACCAGCTGTTGTAACACAAATCAGATGTGATGCTAAAACAGGAATAGGGAAATGTTGAAGTTAGTTGTTGAGCTAGAATTAGCATTGTTTAACTATACTTAATTATACATTAGATTGTCAATAATTTGTTACACAAAGGGATGTTTTTCCTGAATGGTGATATGAGGTGTGCTTACTTTTTAATGTAATTAAGACATACAGTATTCTGTTCATTTTTTTCTTTGGGGGTATATGGCTCAGTGGTACTGCTCAGTGTTTTACTCTGGAAGGAAATGAACGATCAGATAATGATAAGAATGATCAGATTCCCTTACTAATGTTGAATTTCTAACACGATGCATTGGTTACTGAAAGACATTAAGACAGCTGCTAGAATCACTCCAGAATTTAGTGTGATTTATTTGTACTGTAGTGTTTGATTGCTGGAAGAAATAACGAAGATCAAAACCTTACATTTACGCCTATTAAACAGACACAAAAACTGTTTTTAAGGGTTGAGAAATCCAGAAAAGGGGGAACTGTTTTGTAAAACCAATAAAGCTTTCTGATCTAACCAATTTCTGGCAAACCACTCACTGAAAAAGGATAGATGGGTTCAGACTGCAGTAACTATGACATCACCACTGGACATACTGTAGGTCAATAGATCATTCAGTACTTTACTGATGTATTGTCAATTAATGCACCATGACATACAATTTTGTTATGTCTTAAAATTGGCACAGTGTGTAAAATGACTGTGGCTGATAACTCTGGCACCTCTAGGTACTCAACATGCATCACATTCACTTCTTGAGAAACATTCCCAAAATCTGCAGCTTTCAACGTATTCTACATAAATCCTAGTCCAGGTCCTGATACTCTTCTGCCTAGATGGTTGTAACTCTCTCTGACAGCTCCTCCATACCTCTGTGGATCACTAGTCTTTTCTCTTTCTTCTGCTGGATCTGGTATCTGATTTAAAACCCTAGTTCTCGCCTCATGGTTGTCTTCAGTCTCTCATCTCTCCCTACTCCCCCTCCCTCTCTGCTCCTGAGCTTCCGTCTGACTTTCTTTGCCCCCTGTCTGATCCCCAGTTCCTAACTCCACACCCTCTCCCCAGAATGCTGGAATAAACTACCCTCAGAAGTTCTCACAGTATTGGTTCCTGACCACCTTGCTCAAACCTCAACCATTTAAAAGCCCATTTGATCTCTCAGCTATATCCTTGAATGACTCTTTTAGTATAGTGCACTAATGTCTTTTTAATTCTCAGAGTGGTAATGTAACTTGCTAATTGCACTTCATCATTGAAACAAAGTATTTCAGATGTTGGTTTTGTTTGCTCTTTACACACATGGTTCTTTGTCCTTATGCTTGATATAAATTTCCAACACTGCAATTCATCACTGATATGGACACCTGCTAAGAATAATAAGAAAAATATGATCACAAGGTATATTTTCAGGCACTAAAGCATTAAAGTGTATGAAGTTTACGATAAATGATTGTGAACGTGTTTAGTGCCTCTGTACCCGAACAGAAAGTTGAAATCTCAAGTATCACAAAAATGATTCAGATTTCCCTTCACTACATCTGAGAATTGCACATATTTCTATTCACTTAATTCCTCAGTAAGTTGTACTGAAACATCACACTGGAGCCTGCATCCTGTGAGTTATTGCTGTATGACCAAAGACAGAACAGGGGTGGAGGCTGGCTGCACTGTTTCTGCCAAGAGAAATCAATCAGCTAGATTTATCCATTTAGAGACTCCAATCTCAGGACTCTTATGCTGTACCACACTCCCCAGACCTTAAGAATAACATGAAATCCTGTGATTTCAGGACTCAGGAGAGGTTAAAACTCTAATATATTCATTTTATTTATTTTTAAAAATGAGGGAACCACTTAGTGTGTCTGCTCTGTTTAGAAGCCTGTATCAATTTACTTATAAGATAAAGCAGCAGTCCTTCTCTCAGCCTGCTATTCACTTGCAGTATTGTCCTAACAATACAAGATTAGATGCTTTCCCTGACTTTTCCCCTCTAGTTCACAAATTACAATCATTACCGTGTTTCAAATACAATCCAGAAAAGTCATTTTCAATTTTGTTGAAAGTACTTGTCTTTATTTCTTGCTATTATTACAGTATATTGACATGGCTGCAGTCATTCTCAACACAATTGCAGCAAATAAAAGGAATATGGCAATTAGCTAATAATTAAATAACTAAATAAATAATTCAGTTCTTGTTGTTCTGACATGTGGTTTTATAATGGGTATTTTAAGAAGATAATTGGAAATCCTGTTAAAATTCTGTGTCACAGCCTGCTCCTTACAAGTCGTCCCTAGAGATGGTAATGGCAAAACTTGTCTGACATGATTGCAGAAAAACACAGAAAGGAGTTAGAAATTCCTTCAGTTCTATAACATGAAAAACGACAACTGGTTGTTTGCAGTTTTCATTTTTTTTCTACATTGCTGTTCAAAATGAAAGCATAACATATTTTTCATTAATAATGTAAGTAGAACATAAACATGCCATTTAATTACAGCCCTTCAGCTCTTAAACTGTACAGGATTAAGATTCATCTTTTAAAAAAAATAAATGAAAAGTGTAAGACTCCACCAGCAAAGTCAAATGCCATTTGCATTATTTTTTAAATCAAAATAAACATAGCATTTTATTTAGTGTATATTCTTTAAAAAATAAACCATATGGATGATATGTGCTAATTAAATATTTTGGGGATGATTTTGATCAAATAATCACTCATGACTAGCAAAAAAAAAACTAAATTGTCTCATCAGTGAAAGAGTTGATCCGGCACAGGTGGTGAGGTTATTTAACATTTTGAATGTTAATCACGCAAAAAACAAAAAAGAAAGAAAAACAGAAAGGAATCAATATGCTGTGCTTATCAAGGGAATGATGCCTTTGTAGCACTGGTATAATAGACTTTGGCTGTAGTCAACTCACTGTTTACAGCCAGCACTTTTAAACTTGGCAAGACATTATACAGTACCTGTAGCTAATTATAGTCCATCAATGTCAGGCCACCTTGTCAAGCGATGGGGAGCTCCGAGTGTGATGTGACGGTCTCTGGTCTGGGCAGGAGTATCTAGGTGCCATAGAATTCACATGTGCTGATTAATGGCAATCTTTCTGTACGGCTCTACATTGATCAAATATCTTAGAAGCGAGATCGCTTGCTTCCCTTCCAGTGAGCAGGACGAAGCCCGCCCACATGCTGCCTGTGTGTCACAGTCTCCTCCTTCGAGAGTGTAGAGCTGGAACACAGCAGCAACGGCGGAACAGCCACGATTGCAAAGACGTGCAACTGTGTTCCCGAAGTGCACACCCCAAAAAACAAAGTGAAAAATAAAAACTAACCGGGGGGGATATAGATCGTTGTAAGTAGCTCCTATTCTACACTACGACCAACTTTCTCTTTTCTCCCCTCACCTATTTTGAAAAGCTCCGTTTCTAGGATAAACTCCTCCCCCAGAATATGTCACTATAAAGCAAAAATAATTTTACAAAAGAATCATCATAATTCTGATATACACATTTCTCCAGTGAGTACACACACACAATGAACACATTATTAACAAAACAAATATATGTACATATATATATGTGTAAATAAAATGCGTACATAAATATTTTAAAGACAATACTACCCCCTCAGTGGTATCGTCTTATAAGTCATTCCACGCAGGCGCAACATTGAAACAGGCACTACTAGGCCAGCCACTGTTGCCATGCCAACGTTTGGGTCCTTCGTGTCGCGGGAGAAACCATTTTGCAGGTGAGTAATCAAAACAACGTATTTATTTGAAACACGTGAGTTAAACACCAATTTAGTTCATTTCACTTCCAAAACAAAGAAAAACAGTTGTTTGGTTTGAGTTAATCTTTAATTTTGATCACACGCAAACAACCTTACTTCACTCTGTGTGTGCACCCACAGAGCAAGCAAAGCTATCGCAGGACATCCAGACCAGGGTGAAGTTTGTTTACGTTTGAAACCAGAGTTATCGCCTTTGTTTGGATGGTGAAATGTTTGCGTATGTGTGTGGCTGTACATGTGAATACCTCCAAAGTGCTAGGTGATCTGGAAGCGGAGACTCCAGTCACCGTGTCATTTGGATTAATTAATCACTCATGACTGATTACAATTATATCTATCAGTACGTATTTCAATCGTGCGATGGTCGAAATTCAATTAGTTTCGGTCAGATAGACTAGATAAGGTGAATGTTCCCTGCTCTACATGTATTGGTGAATAGACTTGAAGGCAGACGGTAAAGGCTCAAGAGGGCACTGTCTCGGTTAATGTTCTCTTTAGCCATGCTAGGAATCAGTAAAGGACCATTGACATGAAGTGAACTTCCTTCACACATTAGGAATCAAAATAAGAGATAAGGGAAAAGCTGGACTGTATTGAACCACAAACATAGATTTACTATGGGTTTAAGCACCTATCTCGTGGTAGGACGATAGAGACAGATGTGTGGCTGATGTGGACCTACTTACAATCATGGAAGGCATTCAGCAGCTTGTGGCTCTTGAACTCTCCATAGGCACCAGGTTGTGGCAGGTGTAAAATTCTCTAGAGGCAGGCACACACACACATAGAGAATTGGATCAAGAAGATAAGGTGATTATTAAGCAAGGCACTGCAAGCTGTCTGACAATTTGACAAAACAATTGGGATAGGAGGCTTCTCAAACAGGCTCTGATTTCTCACGGTCTGGACTGGGAGTTTCTCCCAGAGGTGATAAAGCAGGATCCACAGTTTACAGGGCCAAAAGGCCTAACTGACAACTGGAGACTAGGGTCTTGGAAACACTCAAGACTGCTCCTTCCTTGAAACCCAAGTCTCCATAGAAACCATGAGAGGAAGTCATTGCTACTGTATTAAGCAATGAATGGTGCTGTGCTTTGAGAACATAGCGAATCGGACAGATTGTAATTTTGCTTGAAACAAAAATCTTCAGGGCTTCAGTCTCAAGATTTTTGATGGTGCTTAAGACCAGAGACTTTAAGGGTCTTCTTAACAGGTATCTCTGTTTATGTCAGTTTGTATCTCATCAGTCCCTCCCATTCTAGAGACCTGTGTCTCATTTACCCCCGCAGGGTGGCAAGCAGTAGCTCATCTGCCATGGTCAGAAGAAGTCCCAACTTTATCCAGAGACGAAGGGAGGCAAACTCTAGTGTCTATGGATTTCTGATGCTGCAGAATCTGAAGAACAAGGCTAAGAAATTCGGTCTGGATATAAACTGGATTAAAATCCAGCCCCTGTGTGGCAACAGAATTGGAAAACACAAGGTGATAGAAATGAATGTGGAAGCCATCAGCTCCATAAAGCCTACCATGGCTTCTGCTCACATAATACCAATGGTGAGGCCAGAGTCAAACAGCAACATGTCATCCCTCACTGGGGTATTGTCCTGAGTGTTCAGCTGTGCTGGTAAAATTCCCATGTTCTCCTGGTGCTGTTGTATGGTGCTTTATCCTAATTTCTTAACATTCAGGTACAGAAGGTCAGTACCTCCGGCCAGTGGCTCCTTCTGTGTATTCTTAGAAGTCCACATACAGTATTGTCCCAAAGTACAACACCAGTGAGAACAACATATTATACTGCAACACGTTCTTCTTTATCAGCAGATTGAAGGGTGCAGTAGATTGTTTTCTGAACACCAGATTTAACCTTTCAAAGCACTGAAAGCAACCCTGCGGCTGAACCAGGCCACTGCATGAGATCTCTTAACGCTTCACTTGCCGACCTCATATCAGATCAAGGGCTCAGGATGCATGTTAAATGGTATGAGCTCATGGGAATGGCTAGACTCCTGGTGACATCTCAGAATCACTTACTCTCGGCATGATAATACTGTGTGATGAGATGTTCATTTCCACTTCAGGGTGCCTGTCTGTAGTCTGTATGCTTTTCCTATGTTTACATACAGTAGATTCATGCCAAGTGCTCAGTCTTCTTCCCACTCAGTGATATTCAGGTTTGATCATTTATTGTAAACTGTCCCTTTACTAGCAGAGGGCTTCAGAGTATTTTATACTATAGAGTACTGATATACTTATACTAACTAATACTGGCTATGGGAATTTAATGAAAGAGAGCCCAATGAACACAATGGGCTGAATGCCCTCTTTCTGATTTTCTGAGATTTTTTGGTGGCCTTTCTGACATGCTGATATTTTGTTTCCTGATCTGAATTTGCGTCTGCGTTACAAGGTCATTAACACTCAGGAGAAGCGAATAGTTCATTTTCTAGCCAGAGTCTGTAGGAAGAGAGGGAGATCAAGATCTGCGTGTCCCTGGTGGATCCCTAGTAAAACTAACAGTTTGGTAATGATTACACTAGAGCTCCCTAGATCAGATAACTCTCTGCAGGCCTTGCACAATGTGTTGTTTAATGAGGTGAGCCAGTGAGGGCTTATACGTGATTATATTCTGACACAATCACAAGGAAGTGCAGAAATTTCTGATTACACAATGAACATTCTTTACCTTGTTGTTATAAGGAGCACAAAAGAATTTGGGAAAGACAGCTGCTGTCAACTGAAACATGAATATGCAGCATGCACAGTACAGTTTCACTGCATCCCCAAGTCCTGCTTAAGTACAAATTAATGCCCAAGCTGTCTTTTATCTTAACAGCTATATTACAAGACGTGGGAAAGAAACTCTTAACGCTTTCTGACTATTCATTGCATTCATTCTTTTGCTGTAATCTCTTGTTTTTGTAAAAAAGCCTTTTTAACATTCAGTTTGCACAAAAATTTAACTTACTTATGTGGCCATTAATTATGAAATAGTGTCAGTGTTTTAGAAATATAGAAAGCCTGTAAGCCTTATATTCACTATCATCTTTGCATCCCTGAACAAATTAACTTCTGTTTTTTTATGATATACTGTATATGTACCGTATGTGCAATTATGTAATAACTATATATATTTTAAACACAGTGAAAAAAGTAATCTGAAAGCAGCAATACATTTTAATGCAATGCTGGAAATCTCCCAAGGGCAGTCTTTGTTGTTTGGAACTAATGGAACATTTTCAGCCTACAAATAAAACCCAACAGAGAAGATTTACTGAGCAAACAATGGATAAAAAATGAGATTCGAAGAGTAGTTTACAATCTTGATTCCCAGAAAAGCTAGATTCCCATTAAAATGTCTTCTCCAAGACTGTTCACATTTCCGTGGACAAGTCTGCAAAATTAAACAACCCCCAGAAAGAGAAAAATGAAAAAGTGTTAACAACTGTCAGATCCTTAGGCACTTTCTAATTGGAGGCTCTTCCCGGGGGGTTGAGATGTGCCTGAATTGCTGTCATTATAGAAGTGATTACCGTATATATTATTAATCAAAAGACTCAGAGCATTGATCGCTTGGCAGCACAGTTATTTTACTTTGTAAATGAAGCATACCTTGTTAATATTTTTGCTTGCACGCAGCCTGATTGCCCTGGACTTATTCTAATTTTTAACAGAGAGCCTCCTGATTTTATAACTCTTCAGGGAATCCACATTGAACATATAACATATATTGGAGCAGTTTTACGATATCACTATTCTATCAGTGAGCCATGTGAAACAATTTGTTATCTTAACCCTTGTTCCACGACGAGGATTACAGTCATTACTGTACGTGGTGTTGCCACATCCTGAGCATGTACTGTAAATCAAAGTCATCCATTTGGACCATGTCACATCACCTAGGCCTTCTTTTTCTGAGCAGATCCTGTGAGAGTTAGTCTGTTACGTGGCCAAAATGAGAAACAAACTGTGTTCCTTTTCAGGGAACCGGGGTTAAGATAGTAACCCAACATTCCCTTTCAGATGCCCACTGGTCAAAGGTACTGATAGTCTGTACTCCAATGGTTAGACAAAAGTTTACTCTGGACTCACCACCACCGATAGCTTCCACATCGATTCCCATCACTGCACCTTGTGCATCCAAACTTTGTTGCCATACATCCAGACCAGAAGCCCTAGTTTTGTTCTTCTGGATCTGCAGCATCTACAAGAGTACCATCATCATTACGCCCTCCAGTAATAGATTGTTGATGTGGTCTATGTTTTTGAAGAGTTGTAAGCACATTAAACAACGTTTGTTTTTGAGGAAACTGGATGCAATCTTGGAACTGATTTTGGTATTTAAACAATGTACTGTAATATTTCGCTATTCGATTACATATTGACTACAGCTTCAATTATTTCCATTAATTCTACCCTGTTTCTCAGGCTCCTTGGACTGTACTTATTTATTATCGGGACTGTACATCAGAAGCTCTATCTGTTTGATAGCAGCTTCACAATTCAGGTTCAACTGTTAAAAAATAGGAAATATAATAACCAACTTATCTGCATATTAAAATTATTCTCCCTAGATATTTCATTCCAGAAAAGGAAGTTTTAGTTCACATTTCATTACCGAACAGATTTTCCTTGATGAGGTAATCACCCATCACGTGGGGGCAGAGGGCACAGACGGTAGCCCCCATCCTGTTCTTACGGCACCAGGATGTATTTGCGTCCGTATGCAGATGCAGCCAGTTGCTGTGGTGACCAGAGGCTGTGAGCTCGGGCGCGTTTAAATGTTATATTTGTGAATAATAACTTCAACCTTTATAGAATCCAATTCATGACGCATATCCAGTTGTTGACAATATATCTATTGTAGCTTAACATAAGGTATTATGGTGGAACTCGTTATATAACATACCTGTGTACTGTATGTTGATATTAACAGGGGACTAACACATTAAAAATGTTACGGAATTGCTTGAGATTCAGTGTATTTTGAAAAATTATTATTCTGAAACAAATTCTCTGGAGCCATTACCATGGCAGGACAAAAAACGTTTTATTAATAAACATAAATAAATTAATACATTCATTAATGAAAAAGCTTTTATTTTCTTGTTATTTTATTGTTATATCCAGTAAATAGAAAATATATTCAATTAGTTTAAAAGGTCACGCAAGTACAATTATTAAAATATGTCGAATTGAATTTATCATTGCTTAAATCTTATGACTTAAACCTATCAATAAATTCACTGGAACTGTATTCATGCTTTGATTGCATAATCTTTTTCATCTTATTCCATGCATGTTTAAAATTAGGGGTTTTAATTGAAAATGCATAAACCTATAATTTTTTAAGTGCATGATAACTACTTTGAATAGTTCTGAAACCTTCTTAAAGTTTCAGTTAAATGACTTAGAAAATGCTATAGACCTGCTTAATTAATTGTAAATACAGTACGTTCTGCAGAATATAAGATCTATCATTCAGGGATCCTGGACAAAATATTACTGTTTAATAACACTGAAGTAAAACATATGAGTATTTTACTTATTACAAATAGGTTTTTGTCACATTTACCATTTTTTCTGTACTAAATGTGCATTGAATTGAATTGTTAGTGTTTCATTTATTGCAAAAAAAGAAATGAAACTTGCTTACAATCTATCTTAAGTGCCTCTATCTTAAATGCAGTTTAACAAGAATTAATGATGCCCAAGAATGAGATGATTTGAGGATATTTGTTGAGTATGTGGGCATTGTGAAAGTAGGAGAATCAACTGGGTTCACTTTTTTTACTTCAACATGATTTATTGATTAACACCTGTCAACAATTCTGCAGAGGAGCCTTCATCAGGACAAATGTTTTTGGCCAGACGGACATCTTTTACAGACGAGAGATCCCTATTCGCTGATATTCCATAGCTTTTTAAAAAAAGGAAAACCATGAGGTAAATGGATCCATCTGGCCATAAATGCAATTAACAACTATTTACCAATGTATCAAAATACACCATGAATACACATCAATAAATGTTCAAAAATCCATTTATTTTTATATGTGATATACTGTATACAGTATTTGATTTTGATCAATTCTAACCCACTTGGCTGAGGGCCAGCCCCCTGGCCATAAGATGAAGAGACTGGGACTCCCGTCCAGAGGGAGGAGAGAGCCGAGGGGCAGCTGAAAAGCTGGAGAGGGGGCGGAGGGGGGATGCATGAAGCAAAATGAGAAAAGAGATGAATTTGCATATCCCGCAGTACTGTATATACAGTGCCTTCAGAGAGTATTCAGACCCCTCCACTTTTTCCACACTTTTGTTGTGTTGTTAGACTTATTTCAAAATGGATTGAATTGATTCTTTCTCTCCAACAATCGACAGGCGATATCCCGTAATGACAAAGTGAAAACACGTTTTGAGGAAATCTTGCAAATGTATTAAAAATAAAAAACTGAAATCTCCCATTTACATAAGTCTTCAGCCCCTTTATTCAGTCCTTTGTAGGACCACCTTTAGCAGCGATTACAGCTGCGAGTCTTCTTGGGTGTGCTTCTACCAGCTTTGCACACGTGGATTTAAGCAGTTTCTCCCATTCTTCCTTGCAGTGGAGGGGTCTGAATACTTTCTGAAGGCACTGTATACAGAACGCAGTATAAATATATACATATATGCATTCTGTATATACTGTACATATACACAGTATATATGTACAGTATCATATATCAGGAGATTTGGAGAAATGACATTGGGAATGATTTAGCTGGGATAATGGTGACATGATATTCGTCATCCCTCCCGAGCTTTTTGAGAGTTTGAGAGTTTCCTCCTGTGGTATGCCGCTGGAAGCCCTTTCTTCTACTGTACATGTCACTCTTGTTTTGTGGCTGCAGCAGCTCTAGACCCAGGTGTGTCGATGACCGTTGGTTTAACTTCAGGGCAACACTGACAGTACAGCATCTGCAAAATTCAAATTGGCTTAATCATGCATTGAAAAAAGTTTTAGCATTAAAGTCATGGTTTTGCATTCATATTCTTTGTAACTGGTAGAAATTCTACCTTAGAAATAAGCAAGCCAGCATCATCAGCAGCTGCAAATTACTGTAGCTGTTTTGCATTAGAATTTATGCTTTATAAGCATTGATATTATAATTTAATGAATGCAAATTGCAAAGCTTTCAGAATAATGGAAGGGCTTATTTTGCCTTTGAGCTCCCTCTCAGTGTTTTTTGATTACTTGGTGAGTCACATGCTGTAATAGCACTCCCAGTTTACACAACTCTTAATTTGCAATTTATATATAATGAAACTTTTTCCATGGTTATTTTATAAAGGTGATTTGTAAACTAGTACCTTCACGGAGGGCTGCAGAAAAACACGAATGATGAATGCTATACACATTTTAAAAAATCAATAAAAATAAATAAATAATCAGAAATTCATTTAATATCGCTCATCCTATTGTGGTTGAAAGTAAAGATCTAATATGGAAGTGTAAAAGTCCTCTAACTGAAACATGTAAAGAGTTGAAGGTACTACTCACTGTCTTCTTGATTGCATATCCCAATACATGTTTAAAAACCAATGCGCTGTCTACAGCTACTGCATGACTCTTGTGCTAGTGAAATGAATTCATGTGACAGTGACTTTCAGTGTTAATCGAACCTAAGGAGTCTATTTCCGAAATTAAAGAGTTATTACTCAAGGACTCACTTCCTGAATACAGGCAGTCTTCATTCATGGAGTCGATGGCCATTGAATTTGATCAATGCTGTTAAGCACGCTGGCTCTAGTCAGCATATGAAATATACATGACAGGAATGTGTAATATCACATTCAGCAAGTTAAAGCGTCGGTGTCTTGAACGCAATCAGTACATTTCATAAGATATTACGTCTCCCACATCCAAAGGTGTGGCAATTCATGCAATTTATTTGAAGGATTCTATTTTGTTACTTGTAGCCCAGGGATATTACATTATTGCAGCCACACAGCCCCTGAAGCATACCTGATGTGAAGAAATGAGGCCTGGCAGCATTTCAGCTCCGCCATTATACTTGGTTAAGAAGGAAAGGGCTTTAAACAGGTAAAACCACTTGCTGTCCAACGCAGTCTAAATGTAATGCTTTAATGACATTTAGAAAATGTGACACCATCCCGATTTGATCAGATACAGCGCAGATATTTTCTTGAAAGCCCCTGACGGTGTATGCAGGTTATTCAGCATTAATTGAATCTTCATTGTACTTCCCTTTGAAAGAGGTAAAACTACGTTTCAGTGATTTTGCTTTTGATCCCTCTATCACTTTCCCCCTGATTCCGCCAGAGATTCTTGAATCATTAATAATTGCTGCATAGAATTCATCAAAGATGATGCATTTTGAAATATTTTCGATGATATACTGTACAGTAGCTGCCAAACCCTTTATTAAATAATAAGAAAAGCAGTTTCCAGTGTTTCCTGCGGGGGAGCTGGCAAATTAATTTAAAGATGATACCTTTAAAGCCATAGTCCCAATATAAATAGTAGATCAAAATGTTTGAAAAACATTAATTATGTATTTATTTTGTATTTCCTGAAGAATTAACATGTGAAGGTACACACAGCAGGAGTGGAATGCTGCGTTTTTTTCCCCGCATAATAAAGATATATGGTTTATGCATGCATTTGCAAAATCCATTGCTAAAGAAAAAGAAATGGACGTGTAAGGATAATTATTTTTGATTGCATAGCTTTTGCATTACTAGATTATTGCATTGTCTTATTAATCTTAATAAAGGACAAAGGAAAGAGTACAAACTTCAGCCAGTTAATGGATCAAAGCATGAAAAGTACCAATGAACTTACTAGAATTTAGCAGACAACATTATCAATGGGTTTCCTGTGGTCCCACCGTGTGATGCCATTGTTTTTATCTCTTTCCACAAGAAAGCTTCATTTAAATAGGAAATGTGAAGCATTTTTAGTAGCTAATTTTTAAACAAAGGCAGCAAATTGGAGTCAAATAAGTAATAGTTAAACTAGACCTGTTTTTCCCCACATTCTCAGCTCAATATAACACTTCAGTCATAATAACATAACAAAAGGTTCCAAAAGAGAAAAGGCCATGTGGTCCATCTGTCTCATTGTGTTTTTGGAAATATGTGGTTTTCAAGTGCTGAAGTAGATTAATATAAGCGAAACGTAACCGATAACAGCAACAAAGCCATACAGTCTTACAGTACTTGTGACGATTGTGAAGTTATTTTTGTTGATATTTAATGCATTCAAGCACTTAGGATTTCTCTTTTAAAAGGCTCCAAGTGTCTTAATGTTTGTTGCTGTTAGTGTCATCTGTTTTATTTAATGAGCTTAAGAAAGTCAAAGAAAATTAATTATCACATTACAAACGCTGCATGAGAAGTGTGTAGTCAAGTGGGAAAATAAAGTAAATTAACATAAAAAACTGGAAGGTGAAAGACATTTAATCAAAAGAATTTGTAAATATTCTATCCTCATGTCTCTAACCTCTTCGTATTGTGCCTTTTCAGTGCAGTGTTTCTAACCTAAACTACTATGTTCAGAACAGTTATTCGTACTTACCCATGGTGTATATCCTCCATGAATCAAACCGAAAGAAGGGCTCTGAGGCATTGCAAAACTCAGATTGCTCATTGCAATATTGTAATTGTCTCAAGCATGCTGAGTGTGAATTCAAAATACAGAAGAACATTTCTGCGCTTTGGTGTAACTGAGCTAAAATGTTACAGTATATTGTCGTTTTATAAATTTCCCCTGATTATTTACCTAATTAAATCATCTGTCAAAGCAGACTGAAATGCAGAAAAAAAACAGAAAAGGATGCAGAGCCTATGCTGTTAAGTTGTTTTGAAAGCAAAACCAAACAGAGTACTGCTTGTATAAGGAAGGATGACAAATACCCTAATATCTCTTGCTATTTTTAACATGATGACACCTAGCTTGGATCAGTACTTATGAGTACTGAATCATTTTTGCCAGAACTCTGCTAGCAGGTTCTTTTGGGAACCTAATGATTAAATGAAGATTCATGTATTAAAATGTAATATTTCTTTAATCAGCTTTTAGAATAAATGCATACAGGTACAGTACAATGTCAATGCAAGGATTTCTCATACTGCCTATGTGTTTCAGCAAAGTAAACCATGCAGGTGAAATTAAATGTAGTTTTAGCATAATATTATTGAAATAATAATATTATTGAAACTTTCAGGTTAACTATTGCATTTAGATCAGACAGGTATGAAAGAATGAAAAAAGATCATATACTGTATAAGTTTAATCCTTGATTATTGCATTGCAATATAGTGGTTGTTAGAAGATGAGAGAGATCAAATCCCCGAGCACACACAGGCATGCTCCTCAGTTTTACATTCCAAGACTTTTTTTCTGTATGCATAGAGCAACTGCTTACAGAAGAATCTGGCAGGCAACTGCATAATGATGTAACACAAAGTAGATTGTCGAAATGCAACAACACCTGCCTAGACCCATTTCATCAGAAACAAACGTCTTTACAATCACTAACAAAGTGCTATGCAAACTGCTGGAAGTCTCCTGGGATATAGGATTTATGCCAGTACTGTTCTTACATGTCTGTGTAAAAGAGGAATTAATTCTTCTCAGCCTGTTCAGTGCACACATCTTGACCCCAAATATATCCAGACTTAACACATCCAGTGGAAACAGAGGAAATGGAAAGATGTGCTTTTTCCTCATGAATAAAAATGTAATTCCCATTGAGTATCACTGGTCATCAAGATCCCAAACAAAACTTGAGAAAGAATGCATCAGAGCATGGGACGCCATTCCTCAAAGTCACTTCATATTCTGGTCAGGTCAATGAGTCTTTGATGTAATGTGATCATTGCTGCAAGGAGTGGACATAAGCAGTATAGAAAATGACTTCTTCACCTTGAGCTGTCTAGGTAAGAAGTGCTCAAACAGTAATGGTAATTATTGTGAAATATAATGTGAAAGATATTGCTTTGTGATATTTGAAATGTAACACAAAAGCATGTGGATTATCTATGGCTTGTGTCATAGCTAATATATTCTAGCTACTCTCATGAATTAGCTGCATGAGACTGTTCAAGTCAAAACACAACAAAATGACAACTTAGGCAGAGAATGCATTTGCATTAATATTGATCAATTTTCTCTCATGCCATTAGTGTTAGATTTTGAACTAAATCTTGTTTTAAGAAAATAATATTCTAACTCTTACCTATTCTACAGTCTCAAAATAGAAGATGCAGGCATACGTTAAAGCCATTTAGTAATGCGTAATGCATGTTACACTCCAGCAGAACTAACACATTTTCTCAGTATCTTGGGTTAACAATACAGCTGTTTTATATTCATAGAATGTCACCAACTAAACTATAAAACTTTTCTGCAGGGTAATCTGTAATTAAGCATTGAAAATGTAATCACATTTTTAATTTTTTTATATTAACTCTTAGTTTTAAATTCTAGTATGTATCACTTGCTGTGTGTGAAAAAGAAAGCTATTGGCTACAAAGCTTTTCTGAGATCTTGCTGAGTTGCATCATAAGGTGTTTTATGTAAAGCTGAGAGAAAGGAGAAAAAGCATATAGAATTACAGAAGGAATTACAACATGACCTTTTTTCAACTGATTATGCTAATAAGATACATTATTTCATATTCTTCATTTCAAACAGAAAAAAGTAGATTTGCCAAGCAATTTCCATTTAAATTGAAATTACTTCTTTTCTGCTTTAATTAAAATAAGCCTCTATAATAGTAATAAATAGGAAATTTACTGGGCCAAGCAATTCAGTACTTAATAACTAGCAATTTCCATTAATTTAATTTTGATTAGTGGCATACCTCACAATTTATGTTTCTTCTTCCCCACTACGTAGCCAGCCATATTTCCCCATACATTACTTAAATAAAGGGTAGCACTTTTAATGCCATAGTGATCTGTTCTTTTTTTTAATAAATGCATTAAATTAATATACAGTATAGAACACTGGCTGTCTGCACATTGAAAACATCCATTGTAGATAATAAAGTAAAATGCTCTCTGTCAACACAAGTGTGGTATATATTAATATATACTGCATACAGTATGTATGCGAAACACAAGTAACGCTTTCATAAAGTTCAGAGCGACATCTTAAAGCCATGCGCTGAGTGGAGTGGGTTCTAGAATGTCACATACAGTACAGTACAGTAACCAGAAATTGGTATTTCATTTTTGCAACTCACAAAAAATAATCTTCTAGTGTAGAATAGATGATTGTTGCCAGCATTTCCTGCAGCATTGCTCTGTGTATCAACAGTACTTTGACAGCATTTTTAGTATTTGTTAAGTGTTTTACCCCTCATTGTTCTCTCCTGTTTTATTTATCTGTTCATCATGTTGTGATGCTGGATCACAAATGTCTAAGGGTTGACGTTCTCACAGGCAGGTCTG
Source organism: Lepisosteus platostomus (assembly GCF_059453375.1). Lineage (NCBI taxonomy): Eukaryota > Metazoa > Chordata > Actinopteri > Semionotiformes > Lepisosteidae > Lepisosteus > Lepisosteus platostomus. Next base: position 36,289,296 of record NC_142624.1, read on the forward strand.
ATTTTGATTCAGCATTCCTGATGTGAACACAATTTAGATTAACCATTCAATTAATATAACAGAACCCGCCAACAGAGTTCTGTTAAGTTTTCAGGTGAGCCAACATCACATTGTTTTTTCATTAAGTTTGCAACACCAGAGGTCTTGTTTGGTTGTACACAAACACAAATACACACATATCTTTTTGTACAAAATCCAGGCGTAAAATAAACACAAAGGTCTTACAAAAAGACTGGAAACCACTTTTCCCAAAGGGGATTGGACAGGACAAGACTGTCAAAACTCAAAATTCTGGTCTGGAGGAAAGAGTGCCACCTACTGGTTTACCATGTTCATTTACAGCAGTGGTCTCTGACCGTAGTACTGAGCAGCCCTGCACTGCATTACTTCTGAAAAACACAGAGTTTCGGCTCTGGAGCACAAAACAAGGTGTTTTTAATTTCTTTACCTTTCAGCCTGGAATGAGTAAAATTAACGATGCCATATCTTTGGGTGCAAGCTTTTTTTAAAAGAAAAATCCACAGAATATACATTAAAGGAGTGAATGAATTAAAAAATGATTTAATGCAATGACCAAAAAGGTCCATGCAAACACAATCTAATCAAAGGAGATATATGTATACAGTAACTTCATTCCAGCTCTTTGAATTAAAAATCCATATCCATATTTAGATCCGTATGTCAGATCATACCACATGAGTAACAAAATGGTACTTATCCTTTTCCAGACTAGTAATACTATAAAAATCTTAGATCGTTTTGTAAAGTTGAAAAGAGACTGTAAAAATAAATGCTAGCATCAAACATGAAACATTCTGAAATCAATTTGATATGAAATGTACAAAAACCTGAGCATTGCTACAGGTCTTTTTAGTTCTGGTGTAAAGAAAACCTTTACACAATACTGTGTTTGTGTTAAATGCATTAGAGCGTGAGACAAAAAATGTGATTTAATAAACACTGTTTGTAATAGAGAATATATGAAATTTCATCTTTGTCCTTCCATCAGTAGTCAATCAGATTTTCATTTGAGGAGAAAGGTATAATGTCAGCACAGAATCTATAGCAAATAGAGATTATATTTCAGTCACATTGCCTGGATGGATATATGATGGATATACAATCAGAATATTTTTATTGATGATCCAATGAGAATGTTGTGAAATTAGTGTGTTAAATATTCATAGATTATTTAGGCAGATAAAAGTGCATGCATATAATCTTAAAATCAGATTGGTGCCCTCAGGTTTTTGAATGCTGAATGCTGAGCCAGGTATTCTAAAAACCTGAAAAAAATGCCGCCTTCTTCTTTAAAATTAAATGCAAACTTCAAAGAACTCCATTTCAAGATACTGTACCAACCAAATGTATTGGAAGAGCAACGTCAAAACTGCTATTTTTCTTCCTAGTCAAGCTAATATGTGTTTAAGTACTGTAGTTCGGTCAGATCCTAATATACTGTATGAGCGAGATGAAATAGGCCGAGTATATTTGGTGGCGCTCACCTGGCTGAGGGAATCTGGCAGCCTCATTATTAGCCATATTTACTGTAGCTAAAATATCCGCTCAGTTCCCGTAAAATTAACTCGCTCATAGCTCTGTGTCTTGGAGGATTTGTTTGCGGGATTTTGGAAGCCTTACCCTTGTATTGACGAAGTCCCTTAGCCAGGCGAGCTATGCTAAACATACGTAACTTGAGCAATGCATCTGAAGTAGCCTAATGAAATTCTGTTTTTACATCAAATCTTATGAATTTTAAAACTGGAAAAAAGTTTGATTTTACTAGCACGTGAATATTTTATTCTGCATGGCCACTGCTCTCTGCTTTGATAGGCGAGAACATGAAACCTCAAGGTTCGGCAAAGAACTGGGGGGCAATGCCCTTCGGCGCAGTCCGCTCTGATGCGGGCTTCAGAGAAGGGCGCACTGGCGGCACTCGTGAGCATCCTCGTGAAACGAAAGGTTAGAAATGGGACGCCCTAAAGCCCTCGCAGACTTCAGCGAGGAGGCCAACACGAAGGGCGCCAGATGCAGGTGTGCGCACTGGGACACGGCGGCGGTGAGCAGTGGGAGGCGCTGGTGTCTCGTAGCTCGACCTGAACTAGGAGGTGAACGAGCTCGTTTGAGGTTGAATTCTGCGTTTGTAGCGGAAGGAGCTTTCGACCCGAAGAGCTGCTGGCCCTGAAGAGTAGGCTCACGAGGAACGTGGGAGAGAGCTGCCGCTTGACGAATTTAGCTAGGGGAATTTAGGAGCGAATTGTGAGCTGGAAATCCCCAAAAGGTAGGAATATTAGCAGTGCATGCGGACAGAGGCATAGGAGGGGGAAGAGTCAAAGGCCGCTGCTGACCACCTCCTGCCAGTGAAGGAAAGGTACTTGAAATGGTGGAGGAAACCTATTGCTGTAGCTGCCATAAGATTATATACAGCATAAGCTGGGACTGTAAGTGCGATGGGAAACGGAGGGAGGAGAATGCATTAGACTGGTAGGAAAAGAGTGGGGCGGGGGGTGAGACTCTCTTGGGAGCAGTCGCCACAGCTGCTGGGAGATTCTGGAGGCTTGTTGAGATCAGAAAAATTCAGACGGGATGGTGGGTACTATGTACATCACACCCCACTTGAACAGATTCATTAGTAATGGTAGGGTAGTCTCTAGTACTCTCCTGGTTCATCTTTGTACATCTGAGTAAATTCTGGAACACCGTAGCAGTAATATCACGGCCTGTGTGTGCATAGAACTTTGGTATGGAACTGGTTCAAATGTCTTTGTTAATGATTTAACTAATGATGGCAGCTGCAGAATGAGTTCTGCAGTTAACAGAAACATGCTTTTCTTTGAAAACAATAACAGTTTTGACCACTGCTTTTGGAGAGCGCTGTTTTACACTTCTTGTTGTTTTTCAACGCTTTTGAATTTACCTGCCAGGAGGTATTTATAAGAGCAGATACAATAACGTCTTGCATAGTCACTGGGTAAATATTAAATAAATCATTTTGTTAAGCATCAGTCTTGCATCAGGGCTCAGTCTTCCTTATTCAGCAAGTCAGTAAGAGAAAGGTGAATATAATGTTAATAAATGGCTATCCAATGGAACTGAAGAGTACATACTCTGTTACTTTTGTCAGATTCAAAAAAAATACTTTAGGCATTTTTACTTTAATGATTTTGTTCACCAAGGAACCTGTGAAGTGGTGTGTGTGATAAAATATTTATTGTGTTAGTTTAAGGCAATTTAAATGCAAAGCATGGAGCACTTCATTCTTGCAGGAAGGGACAGCTGCCAGCTGTCAGCTTTTATTAAGTCTTTTCCTCACTTTCAAAGTGGTCTGTGAAAAAAGCATTATATTCCAGCAAAGACAGGGGGCAGCTAGAACACTGAGATATAGTCAACCACACTGTCATGATGGGTCATGTTTGTGGGTGAAGTTTATTACAAACTTCTTATGTCTCTATTGATTGAATTGCTCTACAGTATATTACTTGCTTTGCTCAAATAATGTTAATGTCTGACATATCGGAGAAGGTATAATGTGTTAGTGACATTTTATATCCAGACAAGGAAAAAGTGTACTAAACAGCTCCCACTGTATAAATTTGACTTTGTTAGTAGCAAATATCGAAAACACTTGCATACAGAATATTATATCCCATGTGTGTTGTAACTAATGTTTACTGCCATCCCTGACAAAGCCGTGAGATTAGTGTAATGCATATTCATGTATTGCTTTCTTTCTTAGGTAGATAAAATTACATACTTCTGTGCTGCATTCCAAATCACACATATGAGTTAATCATTTTGTCCCATTATGCTTAACATGGCCTACCCCACCACCCTGCCAAATGTTCACTCTTCCGGGGTGCTGGGTTAGGTACTTCAGACGTAACCAGTCACTTGGACTTACCTCTTAGTCTTTGGACTTTTGATGGATGAGCAAACATTTAGTTAGAGAGACCTTTGTCGAAGTTCCCCTGGTAAGTGCTGTTTTACATAACTGGTCCTCTCTCCCTGAGTAACAATAGGATGGACTGGCTATGAACAGCTCACAAAGAAGGCTAACGAGCGCTATTCCCTCTAGTGTATTAAATTTGCATATTAAAAAAGACCTATATGCCCTTTCTTGACTAGCAAAGCCATCAAAATCTTAGCCGTAAATGACCCTGAACACAACCCTTTTCTTAGAGCACTGTATAAAAATTGTTTAAAATGTTACTTTCCATTTCTTCTTTGCTTCGAAGCTTGCTTGGAGAGATCCTTCTTTGAACACAAGAAAAACGAAAAGTAGCATTCAAGGGACTCAAAGCACTCAGGAATTCTGATGCTATTTATTTTGTCTCAATAAGTAAAATGTAATTTACAAAGGAATCGGGAGAACAAAATTAATCTGTTAACATCTGTTTTAAAAGAAAACATAATTTATGATGCGGTAAATCTATTTAAAGAGTGAAATGTAAATTCATAAATGGGCTTTTTTAAATTTCATTCTGCTCTTACAGATAAGAGTAAAAATACAAGAAAATCCTACAAATTCAAAAGAGCAGCCAATAAACACCAGGAATAAAAGACAACCCAGACATTCTATCTGTACAAGTTGGTACAAGAAAGTTAAGTTGAGGACAGTTATGAAGACCTGAATTACAACTTGAATACATTTGTTTTTTAAAAAAAGTAAAGGTAGACACAAACAAACAGTAACCCAGTGATTTCTCATTTTAGAAATGCAAAGAAGTATTTGCAAAATATGAAAAATGTAAAACCAATTCAAATGTTATTATAGATTTTAGCAGCTCCTGGGGGATGCTACTTCACAAATGTGACAAATATTCACTCTTTTTGAAAGAACCTTTCATACTTTGTTCTCTTTTCAGAAGACGTTATTTAAATTACATGGTCAGGCTTCATTTGCTGGAGTCCAGGGCTCTTTGGAATGTTTCCACAGGAATATTGAAAAGTAACATCTGGATCATTCCTCACAACCACCTGAAATGCCACAGGAGCTTAAAACGACTTCAGAAATGTGTGGCCATTCATTGTGCTTAAAAGTAACCCTTTATGTGCAATAATGGATGATTTAATTCCATAGTTGATTGCTAGATTAATTAAAAATGTGGGTATATATTATTCTACACACCGTGGAGCGGTGACACTGACTAAGGATCTGCGCCTGTGGCTGGAAGGTTGCCGGTTTGTATCCCGCAGCCGGCAGAGGAATCCTACTCCTGAGGCCCCAGCTGCTCCAGAGGCGCCGTATAAATGGCTGACCCTGCTTTCTGACCTCAAGCTTCTCTCTCCCCGTCTGTGTCCCTGTGTGTCTCATGGAGAGCAAGCTGGGGTTTGTGCAAAGACAAATTCCTAATGCAAGAAATTGTATATGGCTAATAAAGTGATTTTACCTATCTTATATATTATTTAATAAATAATGTTTACATATATAATGTTATTAACTATTATGCATTCTATATTATATAATGTGTATGTATTATATTTTAAATAACTTTAACAGTGCAGGTTGTTGAAAGCGGCTCTTTACTTTATATCCTGTTATACTGTACATCTTAGTTTATACTCGATTCACAGCTCCAGGTAATTAAGTTGTCCTGAACTATGCCAGTTGAATGCAGAAACCTCCTATTTATAAATACAGTCTAGGAATCTTTTGTTTAACTTATGACTGGCTTTGATTTTTCAAGAGGCATACTGTGAACGGTAATAACTTCACATCACATCCTTTTAACTAATTCAAATTATCCAATGTAATGTATTGGTTTGCTCCTTATTAAATTTTACTTAGCATGTGCCAACTATAACGCACCTACAGCAGATCATTGTTTAAAGATAATTTTGGAGCCAAAATTGACATATTGAATTGAATAGTTCAGTGTTAAAAAAAACATTAGCAACAGTGCATATACAGTACAAATGTAATGTGCTCCACATATAAAGTCTTAAAAACTAAAATAAATACTCCAGTTTAATCACTTGCCTTTTAAATCTTTCCAATTTGAACCATTGTAGCTGCAGCAATAGAATAGCTTTTATTGGTATTTGACAATACATCAGTCTTTATTACATTCTGCTTTCTTGACAGCTTGGAAAAAGGCAGTTGCTGTTTCCACTTTGAAAGCATGTCCTGAAAGCATTGCTTTCAAAGGGGTGCTGTTTTCTATTCCCTACTAGAATATGGTTGCCTCACTTTTAATCTTTTCTTCAAAATAAAATCCATTCTCTCTACTTCTTTACTCTCAAAAAGAGAGGCTATTTTCCTTTCAGTGTTATTAAAAAAATCAGATTGATATTCTTCGTTAAGTTCATTTCAGTATTGGTCTCAAGCTATATTACAGTACATTTGTTTTTGAATTGCGTGTCCTTAGAGATGCATTGTACTGTCAGCACAACAGAGCACACTTTGAACACATAAATAACTTTGCTTCAGATCTCACATTTTTTACAAATCTAATATTGGCTCAGCTCTTTTTTTTATTTTGAGTATCCTTTTTTTTCTGCCTTCAAGCAAAATGCAATAGGATCAAAGTAAACTGAATATATGACGTCTGACCATTTTAGTATCTACAGTGGATTCTTAGCAGCTTTAACAATGTTCAATAAAACGATAATATATTAATAAAATATATCAATTATTTTTTTAACCTCTGAAGTGCACCCCCGGCCTGGAAGATGCACAGATGCCATTCTGAACCAGCAGGCCCACGGCACAGCAGATCAGGGTGAGGAGTGAGAAATTGCATCACCAATTAAATTAGAGGGCAGCTTGAGGAAGGTCTGAATATACAACCCCAAGCAGAACATTGCCCTCTGTCACCTTACTGGTGACATACAGTACCATAGTCTTACTTTGTTTGGAAATTCTTGACTTGAGGAAAGAGTGACACCTACTGGTCCACCAACACCACTTCTAACAGTATCTTGGGCCTCTTTGGAGATGTCCCATTCTTGTAATGAGGAGGTTACAAACGAGAGAAGGCCATCCAGTGCATGTACCCTGTTGGGTTGTTAGTATCTAACCAGTAGTTTCATGTAAGAATCTAGTCTCAACTTCAACAACATGACTTACTCCATACGCCCACAACCATTTTGGGTGAAGAAGTGTCTACTGTGATAACCAGGCCCATTTGACTTGTTATACAATATCCTCACTTCACTGTTGTTATTCATCAAGCCAGCAGAGTACCAGGAAGAGAAATTGTTTTGTGATTTTCAGCCACTAGTGTTGCCCTGCAAAGGGCTGGCGTGGTGTCCAGGGTGTTCCTACAGTACCTTGTGTAGCAGAGCTAGTTTGGACACGGTGATGTCATCGCCCTCCCTGCGCGTAGCAGGGACCTCAGCTGCCCAGGCTGGGGGAGGTCTCCTTAAGCTCATGCAGCTGGCTCCCTGTTGCGTTACGCCAGAGACCCGGGTTCGCACCCCAGGTGTTGCGTGGCGAAACAGGCGGTGTGGAGCAGTGGAGGGCACGAGCCCACGCGGAACCGCGGTGGTCACACTTGCACCTATTGATTGCCAGGATAGGTTCCAGCTCCCAAAAGACAATGTCCTGGATAAAGCACTTAGAAAATAGATGGATGGATTCATTGGTGGTAATGATAGTGTGAAGACCATCAGGCATCAGAGACCTCTCTGGCAGATAAATGAGTGCAGTCTCATTCTCTGCCAGAGGAGGTGCTGAAAGATAGTTCCTAGTACCAGTAGTTCCCAGGTGTGTGGACTCCTTCCAGTGTCCCCATATCTTGAAGACACCACGTGCTACTCTTTTATTCTGCTCCATTATTAATAACACGCAACATACTGTAATAACAAAGAAATTGATCTGCGTTCCACAAAATATTTGTAATGGACACCTTCAATCATGAAATGTTCATCCATTACATCAGGGACTGGATTTGAGAAGATAGCAGCACATGTGTATGAATATGTGTAAATTGAGTAACTTAATGAAGAGGGTGTCACTGTTCAGTTACTGTATCTTCAAAGATGGGACATCAGCTAGAAGCAAAGGCATTTTTAACCTTAAATCTGATTGCACATCCCAGTTTTCTTTTCTGAGGCCTTCCTGTAATGCAGCCATGAATTGGGAACAGCTGCCTTACACTTTAAATCCCCCGGATTCTGAAACAAAAACCTGAAGATCAACGGCAACCCCCCCACTAGAAAAAAGGCTTTGAGAATCTGGTAAGAGGTGGTGTATCTGCTTCTTGCCTTGAAAATCAAGCTTAATTTGATTATGTGGTCTTAGATCGTTTTGAATGTCTGAGCCAGATCTCTCACATTTCAGACAAATGTTTTAATGCATTTCTGAATTTACTTAACTATTATTTCCAACATAAGTATTTTCTTTCTTCTCAAGAAAAATCTATATCATCTCATCACTGTGAGTGAGTCCTTTCATCAGAGCACATCTCAGTTTTATCACTGTTAAACAGATGCTCCTACTATTTTTCCTTTTTTAGTGTTGTTTCATAATGTCTTTTTGCCAAGTAACACATGTATGTATAGCCTTAAAACTGAATTTTGTTTTTTAGAAAATCAGGTCTTATCTTAAAGCTCACAGGCAGAGATGAGTGTGCCTGGAGGTGTCTTCCTTTTCAGCACAAGTGCTATTTAATTTTTGTTTCTATCTCACATTTTTTTCAGCTTTTCTTTTTGGAAGGAAGACAGAAAATAAGAGTGCATACAGTATGTGGTATAAACATTTTTAACAACACAGACAGAGGTTCCAAAACACTTATTTTCCGTGCTCTGCTGCTAAGGTGGAACACAAGCTTTTAATATTGTTTTGATTATACCCAGCTATGATCTTTTAGCTATATGGTTATTTAGCTATCTTTTTTCTGGGGCTGACTGCTGAAATGACCAACATGGCTGAACTATGATGATGAGTCCCTATTAAAGGTGAATCAGCAGTTATATCTTAAATTAGTTAATTAACTGGAAAAGTTGACCTACCATTTAGTAAGATTAGTGCACATTCAGTAAACCCAGAAGAGGAGTCACTGACAGGTAAATGTAGTTTAAGGTCAGAGCGGGGCACAGTGTCAGCTTGTGAGCTGAAGAGGAACCTGTGGAATTATCTTCCTCACTAGAAACTGGAAAGAATAAAAAAAAACTAAAATCAGCTTGTTGCAATTAAAGAACATTTCTGATCTACTGAAAGTGGAAGTCATAACACTGACAACACATCTCAAGGAATGCTAGTTTATGCTGCACCCTGTTTGTTTACAACTCTTGTGAAGTGGGACTATTAGCAGCTTCTTCAGATCTCAAAGTACACCTCTGAGTAGAACAGGAAAGACAAATATGAAAAAAAGGGTTGCATATTTAGCTTTTAGAAAATAAAATTAAAGAACAATGCTTTCTGCTAAATGTGTTTTTTGTTTGTGTTCAAGAGTTTGGGTAGCAAAAACACTAATATAAGAGAGACTTAACATCAGGTTGTGTAATTAAAGTGTCTATCATGAATTCAGTTTCAGTCACTGAAACCGGTCTAAATGCAGGTGTTCTCTACACAATCTGTACAGTCTTTTCTATTGGACGTCTTGGCATGTTGTTGTTTGTTATAAAGGGCTGGTGTACACTTTTATCTTTAACCTTCTTCGCTTGCTCACCTGTTATCCTTATCGTGGAATAAAACGTCTTTCTCTTTGTGTGTTGTTTATATTTTGAAAATGTTGTCCTTACTTGTTTGCTCCACTATGTTGTATGAAGGGTACATATTCCCACCTCTTGTTTAAATGGAGGCTTCCTGTCCATCAATAGGAGCCAGGGGTTAGATTCAGAGTATTTAACCAGGCACTCCTGGTACAGCATGTTAATCTTTGTCAAAGTCTTATCTGAGTTACCTGTGTAACATACTGTAGCCTGCTGTTTCTACATTGTTATGGAACTTCTAATGGAAAACTAGTTGGGCCAATGTTTGTCATGACTTTTGTGGCAACTTTTGGATTTACTCTTAGATAGTTTTGTCACCATTTGCACACCATTAAATACTTCGAAACATCCTTCTGTGTCTGATTAAGCAATGGTAGTACTTAATTGTGTATGAATGATAACCTTTGTTTATTTTCACATAATTGCAAAAAAAGAAAACAAGAAATTAAATCAAACAACTACCGTTGTTTCAAATATGAAAAGCACATTCAGCATCACACGAGTAAGCTATCTCTTATTGTTTGACTATCAAGCAAGAGTCCTGAAATTGCCTGATTGCCCAGTATTCACAAATATATAATATGTATATCTATTCATAAATGTATATTTTGTGAATAGGCATGCCTCCAACATGAAAAGACACTTGCCTCAATGTGTGAAAATAAGAGGGAAAATTTAAGAAAAACATTAAAAATTAAATTTAAAAAATATTAGCATTTAAAAAACCTTTCCATGAATTGTTGCCTTTTCCTTGCAGATCAACATTCCCTTAATGTATGAGCACACTTTTACAAGCAATATTAAAAACGTTATCCGTTACATCTTTTCCAATTTTATTTGTCTGCTGCTTAGCCTAAGACCATTTGCATTTTTTTCCCCTTTCACCCAGCACAAATCAGAGTATTTGATGGGTAAACAAACTAACAGTAAATTATTTTGTGTGGCCAGAGGTTAAACAAAATTAAAACGCATTGTTAACTGCAGCCCATGCTACTGCAGTGTGCTTCCTCACTTCATTGACTCTCATATGCTCTTCAGGAACTATTTTCAGAAGCCAGTTAGTTTACATGGCACATTAGGTTCAACACAGAGACAGCAGCAGAATATCTCAGAAAACAGATATCAAATCTGATCAAGCCGAATACGAATTAAGGCAATGTAAATTACTGAACTTTAACAGTACTGTACTGGTGTATTTAACCTTGATGCAGTCTGCAAAAGTGAGTTTTTCATAAATATTAGAGTCAAACTGTGTTTAATATGTTCAGCATCTTCAATATCTGGTGCATATTTTACTGCATTCATTATATGTAGAATTATTTTAAACCATGTATAGTAAATTGCTAAAGTAATTTTTCATTTACTTCATATGCCACTTATTTTCTTCAATGTACACAATATGCTGTTCCTATTTTTCCTTCTTGCTTCTGGAGTTTCTTATGCTAGAAAAAACAGATGGTACAGATTTATTTCTATTTTATGTCAATTAGATGCATTAGAACTGCTTGAAGACGACAACACTTCAACTAAAAAGCAGCTACAGTATGTCCTATTCAGTGTGAGAGGCAATCAGTGAGGGCGATATGTGTTCTCCATCCAGTGCTAAACTCAGCTGATGATGCAGAGTGAAAGAAGACACACAGGCAGACATTGTGTGTGTCAGAGCAAAACTCCTGGGAATAAACAGAAAGATACTAGATGATTCCGTTTTAGAAACAGGTACTGTACTTCATCGCCATAAAGTGAAAATCAGATAAATTTATATTATATTTCATTTTAATGCACTGCGCTATACATTTTGTTTGTCTTCAAAATCTTCAGAAAAGAAGATCTTTCCCCCCTTGATTTCTGTGCATTTGACTAAATGTTTTAACTGCACACGTTATCTGTAAGAAAAAGCAAATGAGTCAACAAACATACCTCCCTTTTTGTATTTGTAATGTAAACCCTTGATGTGTATTGCATATACAGCACATTGAATTTCAATTGCCTTTTCTCTGCCTAAATTTGGATTCTCAGACTGTAGGCATTGATCGTATCTTCCTCTATAAGCAAATGTATTATGTATTTAGTTAAGTATATTTGCTATTGTTAAAATATTCACAACTGATAAGGCTCTTTATTTTGGGAGGGATTTGTTTCTGATCTTGATTAATTAATAATAATAATTGCTTACACTTATATAGCACTTTTCTGGACACTCCACTCAAAGTGCTTTACAGGTAATGGGGACTCCCCTCCACCGCCACCAATGTGCAGCATCCACCTGGATGATGCGACGGCAGCCATAGTGCGCCAGAACGCTCACCACACATCAGCTATCAGTGGGGAGGGGAGCAGGGTAATGAAGCCAATTTATAGAGCCAATTTATTGAAAGTAAAATGCTCTAGATGTTGAAACTACTTGTAACAGCAAAGTCAAAATAGTAAAGATTGCTTTGTTTTTCATACTTTATCCTTTGCATTTAGACTACTTTGGAGACTCAAAACTAAATATAAAGAATATTGTAGTTCAGGTGGGTAGCTGCGTCAGCATACGTAGGCTGCAAAGGAACAAGTAATAGGTTTATTCCTGCTGAAAAGAGAAGAAAGAAAACACAACGTTTTGGCCGTGGAGCCTTCTTCAGGTGTGAAGAAGGCTCCACCTGCAGCCACCTGAAGGCTCCACCTTCTTCTCACACCTGAAGAAGGCTCCACAGCCGAAACGTTGTGTTTTCTTTCTTCTTATAAAGAATGTTGCAGAGATCAGATAATCTGTTTTACAGATCTTTTACAAACCCAGTTCCTGTACATCCCAAAGCACTTTTATTTTCTAACTGAAAAATGTTGATCTGCCATTAAGTTCTCTTCAGAATTGTTTTTTAAAATGTTCACATTTCATAACTTAATGTGTTAAAGGCTTAATCAGGATATATCAAAACGCTAGGGAAATAATAACCATGAGCTGAGTTAAACATACAGTATAAAGTTCTATGATGTAGAAATTTAACCTTTAAATAGGGAAAGGAAAACCCTCTAAAAGAAAAAAACATCCTTTAAGGTTTATCTTTTGATATTTACACCAGGCCTTTTTTGGGACTTGTGAGATGTTCTGGGGGCTGTGGTTTTGTCTGATACATTTAATAGGTGGGATCTTGGGTTGTGGCCAAAAGTATTGATTTTCTTCAAGGGAAACAATAGAAATATTTAACTTTCACTCTTCAGCTGATAGTGATCTCTGAAATGCTGATTATTATAAACCCATTAAACATACATCTTGTGATAAATATACAAACATCCACCTTTACAATGCAGTAATACAGATTGGGGAGATGTGTACCAAAGGATGTGCTGGGTTTCTACAAAATTTATCTTTAATTTCTTTTAAAACAACATACCTTGAAAGCCATACTGCAGGGTAGATAAATTAAAAAGCACTTCTTAATTTGAATTTTCATGCTAATTAAAACAAAGTCCTATAAAACAAACGAGAATTAAATGGAATAATTTAAGATGACATTGGAGCGGGGCATTTGTGTAAAGTGATAATTGGATTTCTTTTCAGACCCCAAGGCCACATAATTAATATAGGGAGAGTACTGTTCACAGGACTAAAACTCCAACTTCAAAACAGGGAGGGAGCTTGATGAAAGAAAATAATTCTACAGACACTGAAGAATATTCTGCTTTGTTTATATTTATTCTGTTTTTTGTTTATGTGTGTTTCTCATGTGATTCTCAATAATAATAAGAAAACTAGAACTATTATTATTATTGTTGTTGTTGATTATTATTTATCACATAAAGCAAAGACAAATTGGAGTAATAAAATATTAATTAAAATAAAAGATCTGCTTAAAATCATCTGACTCAGGAAGTTTATCATGCTTCCATAGCAGGAAGCTTAAGCCTTTCCTTCTGCAGTGTAAACCTTTATTAGGTTAGCTATTTATTAGGAATCCGCCACTGAAAATCATGCTGAGCTGTGGGCACAATGTTAGGAAGGTAATTAGTAGAAAAAAAAGACTGATAGCAATGTTAAGTATTTTTTTTTCCTTTCAGTGTTAGAAAAGGAAAGTCTACATGCTTTTCAGAGTTAAAGAAAAAAACAAAAGCATTAATCCTTGAGGCAACAGCAACATAAGAACTTAACATGTGGGTGTGCGAGGGGGATGAATTAACCACAGGACCAAATTGGATTTTGGAGGAAGTAGAGGGTGGCGTGACAAATGAAGAAGCCAAGCCTTTTCCTGCTTAAGGATACTGAGAATAAATCACCTTTTAGGTAAAAAATATACAGTGTCAGAGAACAACGTTTATTTATTCATTCCCTTATTTCACTAGATAAAGAACTGAAGACCGTTTTCACATTCCTAAAGAAAGGAGGCATGATGCTACAGAGATAATTAGGGTGATGTGCACATTTAGGGGATCAAAAGGCATTTCAGGTGGTCCCTTTACTAACATTCAACTAGCTGCACGGGAAGGTCTTTCAAAAAGTCATTTCTGAAGACCTGGTTGTTTAGTGGTAATAGACAAACTAGTCCTGATGAGAGTACTGTGAAATTCACGAGAAACTCAAGGAAGCATAAAGGACCTAACATACACCCATTATCACACAACTAATACCGATACAGTACATACTGTAAGAAAGAGCTCTTTTTCGATTACAGTACGAATTTTTAACAACAGTTACCAAATAATTCTATTAGTTCTGAATATTTCTGTTTAGACATAAAGATACCTAATTAAGTGAAGCGCTGAGTATCAGGCATGTATGCCAATTTAGTTTCGCTTTGGAATTTCTAAATATTGTGAATAGGAAATAGCTTTATCTTGTTGTTTTGTACTTGGTGTTCTCTATTTGGGTGAATTAGAATTTTCTGTTATTCTTCAGAACATAATTTGCAGACAATAGTGTTGAACGTGATATATATGTATTTCAAAGCTGTTGAGAAAAAGATAATGATACTGCATGAAAGAAATAATCTGAAGCTCCTGTCTGTCTATTTTTTTTTATTTCTGCTTAGTATTACCTTCAGTGTTGTTTTTTGTTTCATTTTCTGGGTGAGACAGATAGTGTTAAAACCTCCTCCATTTGGAAGTCCTCCCCTGCACAAGAGAAATTACAGCATTTACCATGATTACTTTTTTAATACACCTATCTGTGGTTATTATGCAGGCACTGAGTCACTAGGAACATGGAGAATGGCTGACTTCATCCAAGTCAAGAGCTGTTAGGATTTAGGATAAAGTGACAAGCAGCAACTCAACATGTGGTCCAATGTGGGTGTGTTTATCAGTCTTCTAGTTCTGTATTTCAGCTTTTAGACCCGAATTTAGATTGCTGACACAAGCCTCCCAGCTTTTGGCATGTCTTTTAAAGACAAGCTCAAAGAGCACTGAGGCATCTAGAAAGATGTAAGAACACAGACCTGCGTCCCCCTGGGCACTACAGAAGCTGAATAATTACAGCTTGAAGTCCATAAAGTGTAATTTTGTTCTCTGATTTGGTCTCCCTGAAAGGGACAGTATTGCACTGTAGCTGCTATTATTTGCTTAGGGAGTGCACTCTCATGTATCACAGAGACTAAGTGGGCCTGATTTTCACTATTCTTTTTACACTGTTTTTCTTTAGAATGAGATCTCTGTGAATTGCCTTTGACTGTTTTAATTTTGAATACGAAATAATGTTCAAATAATGAACTTTTATAAGTCTATAATGTGTGTCTCTTATGTCCTGTACATTAGACATAACTTTCACTGCACCCTTATTTATCAGTACTTCAGTAATGATTATTTTAAAGTACTTATTTTATATTTCTTGGTGATACCTTTAAGTCCAAGATACTATAACATATAATATTGCGGCCGTGCCTCGCAGGAGCTCAATCTTCAATTCTGCTTGGAGTTTGTGTGTTCTCCCCATGTTAAGTCCAGGAAGCATAAAGGACCTAAATAAACATAAAAAAGGGAAAGAGTATTGGTCCTGACGTACACCTGTTATCACACAACTAATACCGATACAGTACATACTGTAAGAAAGAGCTGTTTTTCTATTACAGTATGAATTTCTAACAACAGTTTCCAAACAGTTCTATTACTTCTGAATATTTCTTAGACATAAAGATACCTAATTTATTTAATCATTGAGGCACGTATGTACTTCTCTATCTCTAAAGCACTATTTATTCTGTTGTGTCCTGTACTGCAGTGGGCTTCAACAATTAATCATTTTAAGATAAAGCATAGCTTTACAGTATAATTCTCCTTTTATTATTTGTGTTTCTACCCTTTTTCAGATCAATATTTATGAAAGTTTTATTGCAGCGAATGAGGAAGGTGATGTACTGTAGTTTGCAGTGGCAGAATGCAGTGTTCCCCTTTAAAACCTTAAACATTTGGATTCTACTGTGACAGAACTCATTTCCTCCCTTTCCTTTCCTCCTAGTGCCTTTTATTCCAGCTATTCCAATTCCCATAAAGCGCTAGTATATTGTATGTGCAGTTGATTTTACCTAATAGTACCATTAATTAGATTTATATTATCATTCTAACAGATTTTAATTTGTATTTTATGTGTGGTATTTTCTCCAATATAACAGTTAATATCCTGTCTGACAATATGCAAATCTAACAGGCAGTTTTCAATTATCATGGAAAGAGGAAAACTCTGTCATCTGGTGGGTACCCACTTAACTTGGAATCAATTTTAATTTTGCCTAGATTTTTCTTTTGCTCTGTTCACATTCATTGAGCTATGCATAACTAAATAATTTAACATTTTAGGGCACTGAAGCAGGTTTATTCAGGTTTACTTTTTATTGCTTTAAGATAAAGTATAGTACAAATGTCATTCTTGAAATATTGAAGGAACAAATGGAGATTGATGATCTAATTTTCACTCCATAAAATAAAAAGGTTCCAAAGGCGTTTTTGCACATATTGGTTAACATAAGCACATTTTTGTCTTAAATCCTTTTGCGAAGGTAGTAATATCCCGATAGGCAAAAAATTGTTTTACAGGTCTGTCTGTAGGTTAGTACTTTTCGTAAAAGCAATCAAATTTTATTATTTTAAATGTCAGAAATGACAAGAGATAAGAAAAGTACAGAAGCTTAAGGACACAGAGGTCTTTCAGTTCTTATTGATTTTGCTGTTGATTACTGTAGAAATGGAAAACAAACAGGGACAAAAACCTCTAGGTTATCAGCAGCAATAACCGGATTTGTCATGATGTAGTAGTGATGAGATAATCATTGTGCTCCCAGTTAGATTGCTTGGAAGACTTAAATGTGTACTCCCTAAGGTTATCAAGCTTATTTTTATTTTTTTACGGATGTTGGCTTCTTTGTGACATTTGAGAGCTCGGGAAATCCCTATTATAATAAGAAAATTAAATTGCTGTGCAGTATTAAAGCATAGTTTTTCAGTGACCTCAGAGCTGATGGATTTGATGGAGCAATCCATGGACAGAGGAAGAAATGATAAGAGTGAACCTTAATACAGGTATGAAAGAGAGCAGTTTAAACCTCACAGAATGGAACTGAAATCGATCAGAAACTGGGATCAGGATGACTAAAAACTTGTTGGTTGATTGCCTGTCTGCCGGGAGTTTTCAGGGCTGACTGGGCACACAGAGGCAGAAGAGCCTTGATGGACTAGAGGAGTGCAGGGCAGGAGTTTTTCAGGAATATGGCATGCAAGCCAAATGCCTCGTTAAGGAACCGTAGAGCCAAACAGTAAAAACCTTTTTCAATTTGCTGGATAACTGTGGTTTTAGTTAAGGGAGTCGAAATATTTCTGGAAATATTTTTGAATACGTTACAGGAAAGGTGCAGTTTGAGTATCCTGGCATAACATTGTAGCTACATGTGTCAAAATTATATTTAAGTTGTGTCTGGTAAAGAATGCTTCAACCGTATCTCCTGGCCCCTTCATATTTGCATCTCCAAAATGTTTCTCTGCTAGTTTTTGTGATTTTGGCATAATATTGTTTAGTCGGCTGAATATGGGCCTGCTAAGTGCCTACTGATAAGGTACTGACCTGCCACTGGCTACAGACATGGGAATGGGGAGATGCCTTTAAGTATTGACCCTGCTGGGTCTCAGATATGAATGACTTGTCTTGTGCTGCTCTGAGAATATTTTCTTCTTTTCCTTTTGAGCTCCAATATTTTTGTGTGCCTTTGGCATTTTTCTTCACATTGCTACATTTGACTGGCAATGCGAAAAGTAAATTATTTGACTAAATAAGGTATCAGGAGTCATACATGAAACACTGACAGACACAGGAAATGACAAAGCCCAGGAGGCATTTAATTACCTTTGAAGTCTCTGAATGTATAGTACTTATTCTAAGGTAGGTACAGTAGGATATATAAGATGACCAAGATTTTTGATACTTAACAATGCCAAGATCTTCCACAATGAGTTTGTCTTTCCCAGATCTATTGATTAACTACGGTATATTAATTATCTATATTCGCATTTGTTTATAAATATATGACTATCACAGTGGATCAGTGCAATATATTGTATCTAAAATGGTCATGCCCATGATAACAAACTATACATTTTGAAGAACACATTTTCAAAAGTTTATTATTTCTTTAATCTATGCATTTCACTCATTTATTACATGGTGATACAATGGTTTTGAAAAAGAATTATATTGAAATGACTATGGCAAAAGAGCATTAACAGGATTTTCACTTTTTGGATGGAGCCCTCCTCTATAAGCACACCAGATTTTCCAGAGAAATTGACTCTAATTAATTAACATGCAATAAACGATCATTTATCAACTCCCATAAACAGTTCAGAGGCACTGCCAAAGGTCAACAGTGGGTACTAATTTATAAACACATAATTTAAAAAAAGACAAGTAATTACCATTTCCACACATTTTCCTTTCCTTCAGAAACAAGTGTGACTTGGAGCTCTGGCTGACATTTAGTTTAATGACTGGAATGCACCAAAACGGTGAAAGAGTAAGTTATCAGTCATTCTGGTTTATTGCAGCTGTTTCACAAGCCATGGGGTAAAAGCATTTACATGTTAGATAAGGCTCTTCTGCTGTATAAATGAATGCCGTGTTATGAATTACATAGCATGCCTTTGGACAGCTAATTACTTCAGTAGTACTCAATTAGATTTTGAAAGAATGTGGTAACTCAAACGAAAGTATAAAAACATAATAAGAAGTTACATTTGTTCTAAATCTAAACTTTGGGGTTCCTGATACAACGTTTGGACATGTAGATTATTGAAGGTAACATACAGTAAGTGCAGCAGTAGTGTTCCATTCTCCATCTTAAAAAGAGCATCTTTAATATTTGCTGACTCCATTGACATCCATCAGACTAGCAGATGCTGAAATCAAAGAGTCCCCCTGGTGGATACTTGACTGGTTAGTACAACTCCGAATGCCATTTCCAAAGCCTGAGCCATCCATCAGTAAACCAACAAAAATTGCAGAGTACAAACTCTTTACCATCAAGGAAAAAAAATTATGTCAAAAATGTCAAAAATAATAAACTTTTGACATTGTGTTTTGCAGTCTCCCTCCTGCGTAAGAAGGAGGGGAGAAATATATGGTTCTAATATAAACATTTTGACCTTGATGGCATTTGATGGCAGGGACTTGTGACCATTTTGGTTTGCTTTGAGCATCAGATTTGAGAGAAATACTAACAAAACTATGATTCATTGAACATATCAGATAATGTATTGTTCATTATGACATCACCAGTCACTTAACATTAAGTGGGAGAAACCCCTTCCAACAGATATCTCAAGAATTTTCTAATTTGAGCAGTGATTATCTGATGATCACTAAGCCCACATAATTCTTTAAAATGAAAGCATTTTTGTTGTTATTTTCAAATTAGTATTGCAGGTCTCTGTCTGAAGTGTTGTTTTACAGGAAATCAATTAATGTATTTATGCCAGACTATAATTCAGTTATGATAAATAAGCAGCAGGCAGTTTTACAAGTAAATGGCTCCTTATTATGAAAAGAACTACTGTATGTAAGGCATTTTAATAGGACAATAGGAGCCTTGCTTATGAAAACATGTTACTGTCAGTTAGATATTTTTAGTTTCTGACCCTAATTTTTTGTCACTGTCAATTTTCAGCTTCTGGTAAAAATACTTTGATAAGAAATAAAGAATAGTTGATGTAACTGTCAATGATTTCTAAGATTCCTTTCTAAATTAAGCTTCTGTGTTGATACTTGTGATCTGAATTATTTCTGCAATCATTAAGGCTGTTATTGCTTATAGACAATAGTCCTGATCTAGGCTGTGATCTGACAGCAGTAAAGTGAGAGTCATTCTCAGTAATGGAAGAAATGATTCCTTTGAAGAAAATGAGAAATCTTAAAACACCTGCCACATAAAAGAATATATGCCATTTTACTTTTTTCTTTGTTTTATGAGTTTTCATTTTATTTATTATGGGAGTATGGAACAAGTTACCCAACCATGTGGTTGAAGCCAGTATCTGCTTGGATAGACAAGCTACTAATGTACGTGTATTTACCAAACAGGTCAGATGGGCCAGATAGGGTCTTCTTTATAACTTTTGTTCTGCGTTTTGGGCGATTTATTAATAAGCAAATACTGGAAATGTCTCTCAGCTGGATAGGGTTTCAGACTTCTTTTCGACATTATCCATAGCGTGTCATTGGGCTTGACGCTCTAGCCAAATGACCGTTGGCTGATACAAACCCCTCCCCCTTAAATATTTGTATGTCCATCCATTTTTTAAACCGCTTCATCCAGGAGAGGGTCATGGGGGAAGCTGGAGCCTATCCCAGCAAGCACCAGGAGCTAGGTGGGATATACCTTGGACAGGACACCAGTCCATTGCACAGAAACTCACACTCACTCTCACCAAGGCCAATTGTAACGAAGCCAATGAAGCTACCAGCAGGTCTTTGGACTGTGGGAGGAAACCAGAGCACCCATGTGAACACAGGGAGAACACACAAACTCCTTGTAGAGCCCCAGCGCTGCAAGGCAGCAATGTTAGCCACAGTGCCACCGTGCCACCCAATATTTATGTATCTAAGCACTCGAATCAATATGCAAAGAGGTGGGGCATTTTTAAAGTTGATATGAAAACAATAAACATGGTTAAAATTAAACACGAATAACATCAGAGCAGATTACAATGATAGACAGTAGTGTGTAAAAGATGAAATAGTGTTAAGGTCGGGTTTCACAGTTTTCATTTTCTGAAAAAGAAAAAATTACTTAAGGGGGGCGCTGCTGAGAGCGCTGCTGTGGAATTTCATTCTTTAGAAATTTTTACAGATACCTTCTTTATTTTGTCACAGTGGGTAATTTGGAACAGTGAATAAAATGAATTATTCAATGCAGCCCTGACATTAATGAAAAAATTGTAATGAAAGAGGCGGCAAGACAATTGCAAATTAGCTCATACAAATACATGCCCCTCTTATTCCAAGGAGGCAAGACACGTTTTATTCATTAGGCAACAATTTCTATACTAATTATCATTCCATTTTATTTATTATTAAATCTGCAGTGGAATTTATTAATTATCAAAACGCACCACTACATAGGAAGACTTTGGAATGAACTGCATTAACATGCAGAGCAAGAAAACAGCTTTATTAGCCCTGTCGGAGAAAAATAAGAATAAAAGTCCCAAAACATTAAATGAAGATGAGAAACACAGCTAATGCCAGAAGAATATAAAATCTCTGCTGATAGTTCTGAGATTATAAGTCATTACTGAAAACCGTATTACTAAGAAGCCTCCAAAAAAGCAAAGCATCTATCAGTTTGTCTGTGTGTACTAGAAAATAAGAAGCATTTTTCAACAATGCAGTTCACATCCTATCTCAAAAAAATTCTGTCTTTTGGATAAAAGCTCTACCCTGTCACCTGTTTGCATGAAACCACTTAAGCAATAGGCATTTCATTAAAGACATACGGACACGCATTTATACTGTATCTATATAATCTTTAGAAATATAAGGAACAAGTAATAGGTTTATTCCATGATGAAAAAGAGAAGAAAGAAAACACAACGTTTCAGCCACCTGAAGGCTCCACTTTCTTCTCACACCTGAAGAAGGCTCCACGGCCGAAACATTGTGTTTTCTTCTTTTTTTCAGCAGGGAATAAACCTATTACTTGTTCCTTTGCAGCCTACGCATGCTGACGCAGCTCCCCACCTGAACTTTGTAAATATAATAAATATATCTACAGTATCTGTATAAATAAGACTATTAAATAATCGACTTCTCTTCTATCTCACGGCCCCTAACAGTTAACTTCTGTCATTTGTGCCAGTGGAGCCTAACTCTAATAACTGCTAATTATCAGTTTTGGCTTGTGAGTGGTTTTCCTATTCCAGAAATCGCATATACTGTGACAGCTCTTAGACGTGAATGTAATAATGTGTCTGATAAGAAAATATAAGGAAATCATAAGAACATAAAAAAAAGGTAACAAACCAGAAAAGATCATTTGGGACATTCCAACCCATTTGGTAGTTCATTAATCCAAGGACATACAGTAGTATGGGCTTCAACAACATGGCTGAGTATCTTGTTCCATAGGTTCATAACCCTCTGTGTTGAACAGCAAAATATGAATCAGAGTGCATTTGAAATTGATTTCCAAGCAAATGCACTTCTTGTGCACTCTGATTCATATTTCACTGTTCATTTTGAAGAACATAATGATTTTAACTTAAGATTCCTTGATTACCATTCTGTACTTTCGAATATACAGCCTAACATTTGGTTGGGTAATTTCTATTATTGCTTATCCACAGAGTCTGAAGGACCTCTATATATTTGCCAATTGCATGCCCTATGCTTCCCTGCTTGAAATGTTATTTGTCAGACATTTGCCCAGTCTTGAATTTTATTTAAGTCCTTTTGGCTTTGTGCAGACACGACTAGCCTGGATTACAAGACCAGTGTACAAACTGTGGACGATCAAGTTTCCGTAGTCGATTGTGACATACTGTAACAGAATGCCTCCTGCATGTTTTTTATGCATACCTGATGTTCATGTGCCTCACTTGTTACATGCTTCTTGTAGTTGGAGGGATGCAAGGAGTCACAGCGCAGCCCAGTGAAGGTTTGAGATGAGTTTAACTTCTCATGAAAATGGCCATTTCTGAAGACACACACAGGATGCATCTCCCACAGTGTCGTGAATTATGATAGTGTTACAGCGTGTTTTATAGTTCGGCTGTGTTCACCCTATGTTATTGCCATGAATGGAGGTTTATGGCTGTTCCTGATCATGTTATCCCTACCTCTCAGCGATTGTGATGTCGCATTCAGCTACAGATGATTCACTCAAGCCAGGTCAGGAGTAATGACCCCAGCCGCAGTCAAATTTCTCCATAAAGGGACAGCGGTAATCTACTCTGGCGGGGTGTGCAGTGCATCAGCAGTGCTACAAAGCGACAGGCTCTGTTTCCTTTTTGCAATCGCCAAGTATATTTTTCCACTCCCATGAGGGTTAATTGGACCTAAAAAAAATAAATTACCTACATAATTCAAAATATTTTATTTTTTCGTTTTAAAATGAAGTCTATAATATAAGAAATAGTTCTTGTTATTGCAGTTTTCCTTGTACTAGAGAGGCTGCATGTATGACAGGCACCAGGAATGTGGCAGTAAATCTCTAGTCAGTGGATTTGTAATAGTCCATGCTAAATTTCCAGCCACCGAACTGCACATCTGAATTTGTGCCATCTCCCTTTCCTCTGGACAACCCCCACAACACCTTTGTCTAGAGGGCCCCAGCGAGCTGTTGAAGAAATAAGCAGAGAAGATAATTACAGTGGAAACCAAGATCATTTAAAGGGCATTAAGTTTGTGCCACAGGGAGGTTTTATGCCATCAGGCAATTTTAGCTTTAAGCCTCTCAATAACAGAGGACAGATTAGCTATCTCTATTGATGATACTTCTCCTCCGACTAATATAATCCTTAGATATAGAGATGTTTGATTTCATTAAAGAGTCAATTTGAAATTCTCATGACCAAGTCTGTTACTTCACCGCCTGAGCAATTTTTTCACTTTGATATATCTCTTGCTTAGAGCTTTTGTCAACTTTTTTTATGCATGTGAGCATAACACAACATTGCATGGCTATCACTGGGTTTAAAAACACTTTATTTTAATCCATTATAGTCCCTTCTTCTTATGTGCTGTGCTCAAAATTCAATTGCAAAAGCTCTTCAGTTTGTCTTGTACTTAAAAACATACGAGCAGGCCATGGCCTGATTCTCAGGAGCTGATAATAGCTTTAATCCTTGTCTCTGGTGCTCCAGCAGACTGCCAACGTGATCTTCCAGCAGCCATATCACTCTGCAACTCACAACTGGCAGCCCACTGAAGCAAAGCAGGTGTGAGCCTGGTCAGTACCTGGATGGGAGACTTCCTGGGAAAAACTAAGGTTGCTGCTGGAAGAGGTGTTAGTGGGGCCAGCAGGGGGCGGTCACCCTGCGGTCTGTGTGGGTCCTAATGCCCCAGTATAGTTACAGGGACACTATACCATAAACAGGCACCGTCCTTCGAATGAGACGTAAAACTGAGGTCCTGACTCTCTGTAGTCATTAAAAATCCCAGGGCGTCTCTCGAAAAGAGTAGGGGTGTAACCCCGGCATCCAGGCCAAATTTCCCATTGGCCCTTACCAATCATGGCCTCTTAATAATCCCCATCTATGAATTGGCTTCCTTACTCTGCTCTCCTCCCCACTGATAGCTGATGTGTGGTGAGCGTTCTGGCGCACTATGGCTGCCGTCGCATCATCCAGGTGGGGCTGCACATTGGTAGGTGGTGGAGGGGAGTCCCCATTACCTGTAAAGCGCTTTGAGTGGAGTGTCCAGAAAAGCGCGATATAAGTGTAAGCAATTATTATTATTATTATTATTATTATTATTATTATTATTATTATTATTATTATTATTATTATTATTATTATCTCTTGAAGGACATTATGTGTGCCTGTGCTCTTCTAGTCAGAAAATATCTGTAGCCACCATTGGTTGATACATTGTTTGATGGGGGGTTTTAATACATTTTTAAATTACATGATTTAATCTAATCCACAGCACAGACTAGTTATGTCATTCTAAAGAAACTCTCTTGAGATAATTCGACCAAATCACTTTTTTGATTTGTTCCATTGTTTAGCAAGAAAGGATGATGTAGTTGAGATTCCTTTGTTCCCATTAATAGTAACTTTGGACTTCAGGAAAGATTTCCAGTGTTACAATGAGATGCACTTATAAAGTTTTGCCATGCCTCAAAAGATTGACTTTATCATGCTACAGTCAATGCAGATTAAATGTACAGTAGTTTCAGATTATTCCTGCAGCCAGTGCAGTGCTCTCTCATGCTTTCACAGCCCTGACAAATTGTTTGTTCACATTCCCTGTAAATCTGGTCTGCATTATCCTGAACTGTACAATTCCTTGCCTGTACTCAGATTATTCTGCATATTGCAGGGGTGTCGAAAGATCTACAAATAATTTATTTTCTAAAGAAACCTCTAAAGAACTGTATCTCTCAAGAAAAAAGAAAACACATCATTACTTTACTCTATATACTGTAACTTTAGTTGTTTTTGTCAGATTATATTTTATTCTTTGGTTCAACTCCTAAAACTGTTTAATTTAACAAAGTAAAGAATCTACTGTGTGTTCTAAAACCTACTACACCCTTGTATAGTAGCAGAACAAAATGAATGCATACAAGAGAAAATAATCTTCTACTTCTTTTTATAAGTGAATTTTCTACAGACCACATCTTGTCCAATTTATGTGCTTCAGTACTGCTCTAATCATCTTTAATTGCTTCATTAGGCTTTGCACTGAAAACATTTCAAATTGCATCTTATTACCATATTCTGACAATGAAATATTGATATAGACAACACTGTTATAGGTGGCAAAGTGGAGCTGTCCTTATAGATCCACACTCATAAGTGTAAGGTTGTGGGTTCAAACTGCAGGTGAGTTATTGCTGTACCTTTGAGCAAGACATCTTGCCTGCTTTCTTCTACTAAAATGCCCAGCTGTATAAAAAGGTGCAACTGTCAATTAGTTTGGATTAGAGCATCAGCTGAATCAATGAGTAATTAGTTCATGACAAAAATAATTCATGGAAAAAACATCAGTAATTAAGTAGCACCTGTTTGTTGTACCTATCCAAAAATATAACAGGACTCAGGGTTATGTTATACAGTATGTTTATACGATATTTGTTTCAAAAAAAGTAAATAAAACAAAAGTAATTATGTCCTACAAACATAAATCTATAAATATCTATAGATATATACAAAGATGCTTACTGGCATACTTGTAGCACAAGTATTGACACAACAGATATGAAAATGCAAAATATAAAAATTCAAGTGACAGGGAAGAGCTGAGAACTCATTCATTATTTTCCTTTTTTCTTTTTCTCCTCTCTACCTGCATCCCCTCAACTCCCCCACCATCTCTCTCCTCACTTTCCCCTCTCGATGTTAGGAATACAATTTTTTATCTTATATTTTTGTCATTGCGGTAATTTTCTTAATATCAGAGTGTTTAGGAAAGATTGAGTTTTTGTACAAGTGGTGATCATTCAAAATCCTAACAACAGCTTCACTAAGCCAGCATCTTGTTGTCTTATATCTTTTCTGCTTGCTGTATGCGACCAGTTCTGCAGTGCTCTGGGATTCCTGGGGATTCATTAGAAATGAATTGTCAGAACAAACATTCCTGCTAGCACACTAATAATCTCATTGAGTACGGTGTTATCTGATTTTACAGGTAGAATTCAGAGTAGCACCTTCAAGGAAGGTGATTCCTTTTTTTAATTTTATGGCCTTTAAATTTAATTAAATTAATGCATATACTTGTCTTTGTCAATGCATGTAAAAAGGTCTCATTTTTGAGACATAATTTTATCAGAATGAATTCATGAATTGCAGAATTTGTTACAGAAATACCAACACCTTGGAGAGCATTAGATTGGCTGTTGCTGCATTTCAATCAAGAACGGGAATAAATTATTTTAATGTCTTATTGCATCTTCAATTACATACATAATATAAGAGATATATTAATTGCCTATGTCAAGTTTAATTGAGAACGAATATAAATCATATATATTGTAGAGATATTCTAGTACACCCTAGGTTTTCTTCAAATCCCATGTCTGCTGTACTTGTTGTCTGGTTTAAAACTCACAGACCTTTATTTGCAAGCATTGCCCACAAATGTACGATACTTCTGTAAATCACTCTGGCAGTTGTATTCATGTTTCTCTTCATACTTCCAGTAGCAGTAAGAAATATGCATTTTATTTAGTTTCAGTCTTGCATGCTTTATGCTCTCTCCCATGTGTTTACTTGAAAACACCAAATAAAGATCGCTGGGAGCAAAGGTTATCACAATTTGTGCTTTCTTCAACTCCAGCATTGAATTTGCTTCAATATGATTACTATTATTAATATTGCAATGCTATTATTCATATACTCTTATTTACTTTTACTGTCTCAGTTCCAAATAATAGAGCATTTAAAATACTAAACCTAAAGCAGTCATTAAACCTCACAAATGCACAAATGTGTCTATGAAGTATTACACATTTATTCGCCTTGCTCTGTCATTCACAGAACACCTGCCTTCTAACCAGAGTTTGAAGCGTAGTTTGCTTAATCTGCTGCAATACCTGTACGGGGGGTAGTGTGCTGCACATACAGTACCTGTATGAGCAGGTGGAAGTAGAGTAGCAACAGGACCAATTAGTAGGGTCAGCCATAATACTCTTTTCCCTGCCATTCATTGATGGTATTTGTTACATTAACTATCAACTGAGAACTTGCAAGCTACGTATCTTGCGGTGTGATCACATTACATAGTGAAAGTAAGAGAAATGACAGAAATGTGCTTTAATGTTCTGTGATGTATTGCATAGGGAAAATACTGCCTGTCCTGCCTTGACCATCAGATTGGAAGAATATTTCAATCACATAAGAATGTGAAGGGGAAGCCAAAAACAATTCACTTGTCAGGAAAAGAAATAAGCCTGACTTATCCCTTAGTGATACCTGGATTTCCCTTCTCGCTTTTCTTAATTCATTAATAAATCACTATCTTTAGCGAGACATTTTGTAGATTTAAATAACATATACCTTTGAAGGTCATAAATATGTGAGATTTAAAAAATACATAAATTATTTCCATTATTCTATGACAATCATACTCATTCCTATTGCCAGAAAACCACGATTAGTCTGAATGTATAAGTTTCAAATGCACAATGCCTACCGACCTGACAAAACAGATAGGCATTGACAGACTTGTTAATAAATAATTCAATTAAGCCACCAAATGGGGCTTAAATGGAGTAAAAACCATAATACCCCCAAATTCCCCAGGAGAAAAAGCAGGAATCACTACCCAGATAGACTAGAGCATTTCTACTTCTCTGTTGTGATCACTGGAGTGGTTGAAGTTAGCCTGCACAGCATGGCTTACTGAAATCAGCCAATTTATCAATCGGCAATGTCAAAAGAAAATACCTGATGGAGATCAAAATTGGGTTAAACTTCTCAATAATTTAAGGACTAAAAACAGCTTCATCATGTTCTGTCAGCTGTGTTCCCTGGCTGCTATTACATACTCTATGGATCTACACATTTTCTAGCTTCTCTCAGCAAAATTCCGTAGTGCATCTTAACTCTCTTAATACTGGGTTTTTACACAGGTCTTGTTAATTAAAAAGGAAATTTGACCTAAATTGTTTTTCCGGTAGGTTGTCCCCATTGTGGCTGCTCAGCTCCTATTAATCAATTAAAATTAAAGTCCATGGCTCTGCAGAAATCAGTTCTAATTCTGAGCTGGTAACAAGGAAACATGTGCATTGCATATGAATGAAGTGGATTTTTTTAGTCTTGTTGAAAAAAAGAAAACCAAAATCCGAATTCAACACATTTACGGGTCAAACCCCTTAAAACTATAGATACATAGTCAATCAATGTACGACAATGGTATCACAAATGGGTGAATGCCAAAAATATAATTAAAAAGTATTATTAATTTTCATAATGAATTCTTTGTACTCATGGCTTTTCAATTGTACTGTTCATATGTTTTAATAATAGGGATTATCTATGGAAATAAGAAGATCATTCCTAATTCCTTGAAACATATCTCAATTTAAATATGAACAAATCAAACACCATATTTGACTGATTTTCAGATTTTACAGTTTAATATACTGTAGCTCTCCAGCTTTTGGTCAACTCACTCTCAGTTTGACAGGCATCCCCATGTACAGTATGGGCTGAATCTTGCATTGGGAACATCCATAGTCAGACCAGCCTGCTTTTTTTCCATTTCAACAATCTCATTTAATATGAAATAAATGTCTAAATGCTCCATCAGACTACATCCATATGACCACCACTAATAGACAGCAGACAAAGTCATATCTGCCCTTTCATAATGAACAGGGGCTCGTTTTAAGAAACTATATTGAAATATTGAAAAGAAAAATTCATAAACAAATTCTTCTCATTGATCACATAAAATGCTCTTCAACAGTGTACATCTACTGCCTAGCTATTGATGTACTTTATTTTAAGTAATACTAATTTAATAGCATTTTAGGATACATGTAAAACTACATTTCTTGAAGATTAGACTAAATTAGGCTACATTACTGTATTTTATTAAACAAGTTATTTAAATTATAATTAATTTAAGAAATAGTGATTTTTGGATAGGGGTGCATTTTCAGTTCACCAGATAATAATATGAGAATCATTGCGTCGCTACTTTTTCCTTTTTCTTTTTTATGTTTACACAGATAATTGTTATTATCTGCAACTGCCATGGCTTTATATGCTCTTCTTCTTCATTGGCTGTTAAAATATTATCAGGTCAAATGCAACTGTTATTGTATTTACTTTTGAACAAACTTTATTGAAGGTGGGCAGCAGGGTGTCATGGTGCAGATTTAGGCACCCTCTCTGTGGAGCTCATATATTCTTCCTGTGTTCCTGTGTTTTCCAGCTTCTAAATTGTCCCTTTCTGACTGGGAATGTGTGCTTGCTCTCCGATGGACTGGTCCATCCAAGACATGGTGGGTGTTGTGTCTGACTTGTCACACCCCATACCAGGAATAAAAAGGTTTCTGATAATGGGTGAAGAGGGTGAATGAATGAATATAGATTTGCACCAAGTAAAGGTTGTCACTCACCAGTCATGGCTGAGCTATTAAAGGAGAGTTCTTTAGATGGGAGGTGAAAAAGACTTGAAATATGATTGAAATACCTTGTGGCTTTTCTTAATTGATGCAGTTGTACATAGAAAAGTTCCAGTCCCTAATGCCCTTTGGCCTTCTGTCTTTCTGTATGGAACACAAGTACACATTAGTTTCTGACCCCTTGAGTGTTACACTCATTACATGTAGTATTGGAATTATTTCTGGATGTGTATTCACATTCTGCATCATTAAGCAGCTGGGACAGCAAATTGCCCTAAAACATATATTGGCATCCTGCATCTGTATTGCTCCAGGAAAAAAACACAACCACTTCCTTTCATAGTGGACAATTTATTGTAAAATAAAAGCATCTCAGCGGTTGTACTGATATTTTTTTCTTTCTATTACAGTTGGGGTTGAAGCTTTTATTTAAACATGAGTGGAAACATTAGTGGCATTCATATCAAAACAGGCTCTGGATAACCTGAACCGTGTCTGATGCACAGCAATAAAACATAATTTTGATACATATGTTTGAGGACATGATAACAGATCTCAGAATAATGCAGAAGTGAATTTAAAAAATTGTAATGCACTAAGGTTGGAAGGTTTTTTTTTTCTCTTCTTCTGTCCTGACTTTTTGATTGTAAGTATACAGTAAAGAATGCATAAGGAGGAATAAAAGGATATTGCAATTCTGTTCAAGAACATGGTCTAACTACATAATTCACTATATTTTTACTCTACAAAGGGAAGAAGCAAGCATGAAAAATTTGGCCACAGGGACATCGGTCTCAGCAGTGGTTTTGAACATTATTCTTTCTTCATTTAACTGAAAGCAAATACAATTGTCTGTAATAATGTTCTTGGAGCGACTGGGGAAGCATATCATCATTATTTACAGTGTCTGAGTGAAATTAGTTTCTTAACAAAGTCAATCTAATAAACTTCCCATAATATTTGCCCTATCACTAAAACAAAATAGAATTATGCAAAACACAATTCGTAACTGCTGTCTCTGAAGGATTTAAAGCAAAGAAGAATTAGTACACAAACATCATTTTCATTTATTTTTGGATTTTATTATGACTTTTGAATTTACAATTGTCAGTGAAGACAGTCTCAAAAACCTTTTATTTCTTGTAGATACATAAAACATATATTAGTCAATCCTAAAATTAGATCAGAATAATAAAAAAACAGGGGATTCAATATTCTCCTATCTATTTTTATCATTTCATATTTTAACTGTAAAAGTACAGATTACTGCCGAAATATGAACACCTTATTGTCATGAGACACATTTTAGATTTGTTGGAGTTTTGGCGGGAGGAGTCTGTTCCAAACCTCTAAAATATTCTCTTTTTCACTTGTAATTGCATCTTCAGCTGCCCACTTAATCATAATTAAAAAATGCATCTTTGGAAAGAGAGATGGACTGAGGGCCCACTTGACAATGCAGCTGAGCAGACCTACAGTACCTAGACAGATGCCATATTTATGATATTAAGAAAAGGTGGTCATGGATCATGAAGACTTCCTGGACAGACTGTGTTTCTCCATTTAAAGTCTGAAAAGAAGACAATGATTCTTAGAAATTTCAACATTAAAAATGACTCAACCTTAGAAAAATATATATCCAAACAAACCAATTTATCTTACAATTTTTTCTGAGGTTCAAAAAATTCCTACGACTACTAATAGCCTCCCCAACGCACTGACATAATGTAGCCGGGAACATTAAGAAACACATGCATACCCAGTGCATAACGTAGTAGTGTCACATCATGGCATCTTACATGAGAAAATGGTACACATTGGTTTCTGTCTGAAACCCTAAATGAGATTGAAATGTTTTTGGATTATCCCTTTGGCTGAAGGGATGATGTCTGTCAACCAAAATGTTTGGCCTTCCAAAATAAAAAAAAAACAGTAAGATCCCATGACCACTGATGCAGAGCTAAGACATACTCTTAATGTAAGTGGATGCCTCTGTATATTGAGGACAGTGGAGTCTGTAATTGCAGTGCTTTGATTACAACCAATCTAGATTCTAGAATCTAGAATCTAGAATCTAGACAACCAATTAGCTAGAGTGGTTGATCAATATAATTGACTAAATGAAAAGGAAATCTGATAATAAGGAGATGGCTCACAAGGACTTGCTCAGTTAGGCTTGAAGATGATAATCAATAATCCAGTACCAGTTTGGTCCATGTTGGACTTCTCTGGGCGGGAAAGTAGCATGGCAACGAACATGAGTCACGTCCGGCACGCAGCAGAATAAGGGAAGCCCCAAAGTGCAGCAGGAGCCAAGTGAGACACAGGAGAGGCACATCACCTGCTCCCAGCACAGGCCGTGAACCTGTGGCAGCAGCTGTAGAGGGGAAGCAGAGAGAGCTCGCGACAGCAGCAGGGAAAGCGTGAGGGGGAGACAGCCGTCACACGAGCAGAAGGAAGGAGACTCGCCACAGCTGTAAGCACCATGAGGAACGAAAGCAAGGCAGAGAGCCAGAAGGAGAGGTGTCGAAGCACAGCCTTGCTGGAGGAAGACAACAAAGACAACAGCACAGGAACCCGCAGGTGAGGACAGGTCCTGACACCACCAATGGGACATTCATTAAGGTTTTAAGGACATTCATGTTTTTCCACATGTTTCTCAAGAGATGTTTCTTTGTTGTTTTCCCTCAGAAATTTTCATTTGGCACTGATGGCCTTCCACTAAGCCAGCATTTGATTCAACTTGAATTTGATGCAACAAACTTTTTCCTGCATTCAAAAGGCAGCATGACGACTGTTTAATCTGTGTAATTGTGACAGGCAACACAGATAACCCAAATGGTACAAACAAAATCCTCCCAATGTGCTATTATTAGTAGTCGTAGCAATAGAAATACCATCATCAACAACACAAGTAATACTGCTAATAAAAACAATGTGGACTTAAATGGAGCTCAAGGAATGCTAAACTTAACTTTTCCTCAAAAATAAATAATCACAAAGAGGAAATGCTGCTTATCAATTACATTTGAGTCTGGAATAGACAAGTTTTAAAACCTTACATCGTCTATTCAATACAAATTACTTCATTCATCCTCAAGGGGGCACTTTAATCTAATCTTAATCTAATATTAAAGGAAGCCAATGGGGAGCCCATCTCCCCCTGTGACTGAGGTTAACAACGTTCTTTCACCTTAGCTTATTAGATATAGCTTCCACAGTCAGGCTTTCAGTGCTTGCCACACATCTCGAACTGTGCCGTAGGGTATTTAGCATATATGTTTGAAAGGATGCACACATACATTTACTTGACTCCCATTGCAAAATTTCTTTGAATCGTTTTGTCTCACCTCTTTTTACAGCACCACAGAATGAAGCCATTTCCCACTGTACTTGAGACAAATACAAATGTTTAACACTACAAAACAGGCTCAGACACTCCTCAGGACTGTGAAAAGGAGGAAGTGGTTTTATATCATTAACAGCTGGCGATGGGTGGAAAAATGAAATGGGCAAAGTGGTTTACTGCATCAAACACAGCTCTTCAGTGTAGAAAAAATAAATAGCAATAAATGCTTGAACTGGGTTCAGATTTAATGTGCTTTGCTTAAAGATTAAAACTGAAGCAATTGTTAAGTTACACTCTTACAAGAAGCTTCAATATAGAGCAACATTTCATCAAATGTGCTGGTTAAAGGGCATTATATCGGTAATATAAAGCTTAAATTAGTTGTATTCAGACAACATTCACATTTGTCTGTCAACAAAACCTAGAGTATTACAAACCCTTCTGATGATAACCCAGCAAGTCATCTGATCGCACCCTGGTTAAAGACTACTTTTTTCACAGCACCTTTTCAAGCAGTGAAACAAATACTAGGAACCTTAAGTCCAACAATCTCATATTATACAGTAGTCAGGTCTCATCGTTCAAAGTACGAGAACTAAACACTGAACATTAACCTTAATTTTTGTTTTCTGAGATCCTGAATAGACACTAATTGTATATTCTTATTGTGTTAACAATGCTATTTTGTTGCTGCCTAATGAAAAAACGGAGGTCTGACCTCCTAGTGGGAAACCCAAATCACAA
Organism: Lepisosteus platostomus; assembly: GCF_059453375.1. Classification (NCBI taxonomy): domain Eukaryota; kingdom Metazoa; phylum Chordata; class Actinopteri; order Semionotiformes; family Lepisosteidae; genus Lepisosteus; species Lepisosteus platostomus. The sequence goes on from NC_142624.1 coordinate 36,323,298, forward strand.
TTAAAGTCTGATAAAGGAATGATATCTTCAATGGGATCTTCACAGGCTATATATCCTTGGCCTATTTTACTTTGTGTTTCAGCTTTGTTTTGTGGGGCAAAAACAATAAAATGCCATTCGTGTTCAATAAGCTCTCTCTAAAATTATGACATTTGCAAAGTCTGGTTTTTATTCACTTGTAGCACACAACTAAATCATGAGAAAGTGTGCTTCCCCATCCTTAACCTCTCTTTTGGTGTTGCAAAAATGTAATCTTGCCTTCAGTGAGATTGTTAGCTGAATTGGATTTTATATCTAGAGAAAAGATACTACTGTAGGTATATTATGCCAATAAGTAATGGTATTATTAGTATCAATATATTGATATAATATACTGTATCATTTATATCTGAATTTAAGTAATGCTGTGGCAATGGTACAATTATTATCATATTCCAGATTTTATTATCTAAGGCTGGGCTACAATGCTGTTCCTGCCTGAAAGCTTGAAAAAAAGGTACTTGGTACCTTATTAACTTTTCATCGGCTGGCTGCTGACTTTTTCATAGTTCCTTTATTTTTCATGTTCCGGAATATCTCTCTGGAGTTCACAAATCTGTCAGTTGTTTACAAAGCTATGTGAAGCTTTTGCTAGTACAGAACTCACTCTGTCTGTGCTAATGCTCTGGCAACAAGATGCTGCTGTCATACCAAAGAGTGTGTTGTGGTCTCAGAGGTAATAAGAAAACTTTTAAAGCAGATTTTTTTTATGTGTATCTTTAGGTTTTACAGAAAGGTGAATTCCAGCAAGTTCCCAGCTATTACATCTTGTATGCAAACAAATTCATTATTTAAACTATGCTGTATTCTTTTCTTTTGTGGACGTTGTTACCAAAGTGTTTAGAGTGCTGTATAATTCACTACTGGATAAAACAGAATAGAAGCTAAGATGTAAAAGTAATGATTGCTGTGTATTTGCGGATCAAGATGATCTGAGGTTTTTATCAATAATTAATGCATGAAATATATGCAATTTAATAAATTAAAACCAGAAGGAACATCTTAGACTAACAAGATTGCTAACTGCTAATTACAAGGTTTACACAGTCCATGACTGAAATATTTATTATTGATTTAATTGGGGAGAAATATCTTATTTTCATATTTATAACATATATAACAGCCACACACGACTCAAGTTTTAAGAAATACTGTAAGTAAATTATTCTGTGTGAGTGCGAAGATCACAATGTGAGATTATACATAATTAACACTGTAAGCCTGTGCAAATATAAAACATATTTTTTCAAATAAAATATTAAGGAAATACTAAGAAAACATCCCAGATTTCTCAGAAATTGTTAACTTTCCATTAATTCATCTTTGATCTTCTGTTTAAAATGACCACTGGTTTTGAATATTAAGAAAATATGAATAATATTTTATGTTCAAGACAACAGAATCTGCTTGAACTTTTTTGAGTTCTCTGTATCACCTCTCTCAAAGCTGAACTGCCATTCTTATTGACACAGCATACAGTGTATTGTTAATATATTCTTACAACTGAAAAACTGATAGTTACAAACCCTATACTTTCAATTTTAATAAGGCTCTGTCAAAAATAAAAATAAATGTTGTAGGGAAGAATTTTTCTTTTATTTTAAAAGATCTAGAATAAAATTATGAAATGTGTGTATAAGGAAGTCAGTCCTATTCATTGTTCTAAATCAGATCTCTTGCAGCTCTGAGTTTTGATCCCATGTTGGTGTCTCACTATTGAGTTTGCTGTCTTTACGTGTCAGACCCCTGAGACCAGAATCAGTATTTTTGCTGTACTTTGAACCAAGGGCTACCATTTACTTTTTATATCTACTATTTATTAATGTTTTTTATTTTATATGCCACCTTTACATGAACAATGCAAAAAAACACAAATATTAGAAAAAATAACCAATTTAATACAGCAGACAAAATTGAAAGTTGGTGTGTAAAAGTTTCAAGAGGGGATATAAAAGTGCTGACTGATATACCAGATATAATATCAGCTGGGAGATCATTCCATAGCCTGGGAGCAACAGAACAGAAAGCACAGTCTCCTAGGGTTCGGAGTCTCCTGTTCTGAAAGAAAGTCAGAACTTCAGTGACCAAAACTGAACACAGCATTCTAAATGAGGTCTTACAACAGTGTTGTAAAGCTTGTACATACCTTCCCCACGGATTTACATTCAGCACTTTTTTCTACATATCCTAACTTCCTGTTTGCTGTTTTTTATTTTCTCACGTTGTCTTGATGTGGACATAGAAGAAATGTACAAAGGCACCCAAATCCCATCCGTGGGTTACCTGCAGAATCACCCAGGACATGTTTATAGTGTTTGTTCCTACTAGCTGTGTAGATCACTGTGCACTTCCCGAAACATTTAATTTGCCAAGTGTCAGCTGAATTTATAATTGTCCTTTGCCAAAGCTTTTTTTAGTAATACGCCTCTATTCCGTACACAAATGAATGTGCTCAATGTATCTGCCATTCATATTGTACTGTTGTCACTTCAACACATCTAGTGTTGCTAACCTAGTGACAACATGATGGTGGTCAAACTTAAACTATGTATACAAATCAGTGGAGCTACAATCCGTGGGCTGTGTAATGTTATTTGAATGGTTAATCAAAACTGCACTCACCCAGACTGCTGAATCAGTTTTGACCCAGAATCAAACCTGCCTCTGAGAACTGTCATTTGCTGCCCCATGAATGGGCAGAAAAGCTAAAGTCTTAGAGCAAACTGTCATGATGATAGGTGTGGGTTGTGAAAATCTGACAAGGAACAGTTGCCCTGTAAACATTGTGCCCCCAGGGTGATCAGATACTGTTAATTCAGTATATAATCATATTAATGTGTCCTAACCTGAAGACAGACCTGATTTATAGATGCCTTTCATTAAAAAACAAGGATTTAAATTTTCATGCTTAAGATTTATACAAAATACGCACATTATTTTTTGTCTTCTTTTGTATTTGAATTCTGATTTTAAAAATATTCAATGGCATATTAAAAATGTTATGGATATTCACTGCACACAAAGTCCAGATATCTCTCTGACTGTGTGATGCATAGTACTACTTCAGTTGTATCCTGATTAAGAAAACTGAACTTTAAGAAAAATAACTTTTGCCTGACACATTTACCAAGATAATGCTATACCAGAATCCTGCTGATAATAATTTTACATATTTATCTACTGTCCATTAGATCTTGTACATATCATGCTCATCAGGTTCCAAGAAGATTGCTTATTTACCCAGTGGTAGGCCAGTGCAAACTACAGAATTTCAGTTCTAATTTAAATCTTAAGTAAAGAGGTACCAAAAGTTTAAATTGCTGCAATACAGACAAGAATAAATGAATTTGTATTCATAGATTTCCAGCAAAGAATCCTGAATTGAATAAATTATTAATCAGGCTGAAGCAGAGGTGGATAATGGAGGTAACAGAAATTTCTAATAATCTTTGCAAATAAAACTCAATATTTTGTCACATGCTTTTTTGGAAATAATGTTCTCCACTTGCATCTTTAAACACTAGAACTGCTGGACTACACTGGACATTTCATTATTCTTCTCATTCAGAACATAAGCTTTTGCTGCTAAAATGCAGTGCCTCCAAAGGTTTTGGGACAGCAAATTCAAAACAGTCAAGAAATTGTATTTGAGATCATTAGATTGATATCTAATAAGTGCAAACCCAATTCAAGTGGCCTGAAGTGTTCGGACACATTCACCTTAAGTACATTTTGTAGTATAAAAGTCATTATTTGTCTACATATCATCTGAGGTAATATACTGTGTGTATGAAGTTGGTGACCCATTGAGCTCACCACTCCCTTTGTTTAATCATTTAAGATGCTTTGACAACCCTCTGCACCACACTGCATATTCTTATGTGCTGAATTTTTTCTTCAGTATATAAATAAACCCATATCTTTTGGGTTATTGTCACGCTGCATGGTAAATCGCAAACTAATAATTTATAGAAGCATTTTCTTCTATATACTGTAAGCAGGCCAGCATCAGAGTTCATTCAGTCATATCATCGGAAAGACCAGTGAGCCAGTACCAGAAACAGCTATGCATGCCCAGACCATGACATACTGTACTTCACAGATAAGGTGGTGTACTTTGTGTGGAGTACTGTACCTGCAGTTCCATTCATTCTGAAGCCTTTGCATCTCTTTGGTGACGATTTATCTTGGTTGCACCTACCCAGAAACCTTTGTTCTCCTGTCTTATTGTTGTACTTCTAACCAAATTTTAATCTGGCTTTTTAGTTCTTGGTGATGAGAGAGTATCTAGAGGTTTAGTGTTTTCTGGACTGCTATCTCTTCTGAGACTCTGGTGCAGTGCGTCAGTCTTTTGGGAACTGTGGGTTTTGATACCTTTACCCTGCTCTGGAGGATGCTGGTGATGATGCTGGCAGTTGTTTTCGAGGTTTCCTTGACAGCTCGGATTCTGTCATCAGCTGCAGATGTTTTTCTTGATTGAAGCGATCTTGATGGATAGGTTTTTATAACTATTTTTTTTCTTCTTCTTCAGGATATTATAAATTCTCGGAACACACTGTAGGTACAGTATGCCCAATTTCTCGTTTCAATTTAGGTTTTCTTTTCTTTCAGTTTCAAAATTGCCTGCTTTTCTCTAACAGAAGGTTATTTGGTTTTCATTTTGTAATCATATCAATTCCACATCGTAATACAAATTCCATAGTGGATGATTAAAAACCCTACTAAGTTTCATTGAAGCCAAACAATTGAAGGATGCATGCATTTACTGTCTTTCTGCTGTACTCTCAGTCACTGCCATGGTTTTGAAATGAAATGAAATGAAATGGCACACATGGCAGCATGGCTCTGAACTTTGTGAAGATGACACAGCAGGTTCAAATGAAAATGCCAAGAGTCGGTTATGCTGGGTTATAAAGAGAAGCTGGTGAGAGAGAGTGAGAGTGAATTGCTAATGACTATCGACCTGCAAGTGAAGAACTGATCATTTGGGTGCAGTTACTGACAGGAAGGGGTGTTTATTGGAATGCTCCCCAGGGAGAAATCTCAGTAGTAGGTAGTACACAGCTGAAAATGTGTAGCCTGTCACATCTTAAAACTCAGTTCCTGCTGTTGAAGTTTGTTCGTGCTATTTAAGACTTGCTTTTAAAAAATGAATGACAGGTTATGCCCATTCTAACTATTTAAATTGTTCTTTTATCCAAATTGGGAAATGTGAAAAGGAAATACAGTATACCACTTTTCTCAATTTTTTTAGCATTGAATCCTCCATTTTTCATGTATTTCAAGAGATTTATTTCAACAGCATAGATCATTTTCTAGGAAGTAATAATAGAATGCAAAGATAGGCTGTTTGAGAACGTGAGCTTTTTTGCATTTTAGACCTGCAATGATGGGAAACCATGTGCAATCATGTATGTTGTTTCACTGAAAAGCTTTTCAACAGGTGGGAATATTAAATATATTTATCTTTGCCGGGACAATCTGTGCAATGTTTATTTTCAAGACTGAAGATAAATCAGTACAAGCATAGGATGGTATTCCTATAAAATAAATGAACTGAAATACAATACCTTTACAGAACTGTGCTGTGGTACAAAATAACATTTTCAAAATGGTTTCAATCTGCAATATCAAAATAGTCTGAACTATTGGACAATTACTGCTCCACATTTCAGAAGCTCATAAATTAACTAGTAGATTGGTCTGCAGCAAATTCTTCCAGTTTATATGGAAAACAATTTTTTGCTCCTCTCATTTAGATTTTTTATTCTTTCATGTTTTAATCATGTTTTTATGAGCATAATTCTGAGTGCAGCTGTGGCAAAGGAACAATTCTGAAAAGAACATACATCCCTAGAGGGAGGTTTTTTAACTTGTGTTAAGTTTTCAAGGAATAAAACCAATGTTTTATGAACAATTCATTATCACACGGCATATATGCTAGGCACAAAGGAATGCTGAAAGCAGACTTAACCAACTCGCTGAGCTGTACTCAGTCACTTACAGTCCAGTTACAGAGGAAACAACAGTCATTTCTCCTTACCCGTAGTTCAAGACTTAAACTGTTTCTTTATTGTTTATTTTTACTTATTATACTGTACAATATATGTATTATAGTGTGCTCATGGCATGAATGGACATTTTTGCAGTAGTCATTTTGTCTCAGACTCTTGTTACGTCTGTTCAGATAAACAATGTTTTGTGGGTAAGGTAACCAGACAAGAATCAGGAGATGTCATGCAATTAGATTACTATTAAGCATAATATTCTTGTGTTGCATCATCTTCCTTAATCACTGTCCATCAAGGTTCCTGAATCCTTTAAGTAACCTTTTAAAACTTAGCTTGGCAGGACGGGCAGCAGTTCCTGAGCAGCGCAGTACCCTGCTCCCTGCACCCACTCCCTCAAATTGAACAGGTTTAAGAAGTCAGTCAATTTTCCGTAATTATCAGGCGAGCATCGCTTACTCATCTGGTGATGTGATACTGAGCTCCACACAGGATGAGTAGCGGTGTGTACGTGCTTTGAGCTTCTGTGTTGTATGTCATGCAAAGAAATGAGTTTCCGGCATTAGCCCATCACTTGACTTGCTTCCTGTTTTGATTTGCCTACTTTAAATAATAAAGGATTGCAGAAATTAAAAGAGCATGGCTGCAGCCTACAGCCAACAGTAGAGGCATTTGCGGAGCCCTCTAATTCAGGCTGTGCCAGTTTGTTTTGGGGTTTACCAATCTCCCAGCTGTGACTTGGATTCACCAGGCAGTAATACACAATTGGAAAAGAGCATCCAGGGTGGGTGGGCTTGAGTGGCCCAGAGCTTCCTCATTGTGGTGCACAGTGCAGTATTGACTCTCGGGACCTGTTGGGCATGCGTGAGTTTACCATTCGGAAAGCGTGTTGGAGGACAGTGTGCAAAGGGCCTTAGTCATCCTGCGCTGCGCAGGGGTTACAGCAGTAAGGGGAGCTGATGAAGAATTTGCCAGTTCCAGACTGGCTGAGTCTGAAGGAAAAACAATGTCAGGCTTGGTTTTGAAGGGAAAAAAAAGGGAAAACACTGCGAAGTACAATAAATTAGTTATATCATTAATTATGACAGTGGATTAAGTGATATAAAGAAAAATCAATCTGCTGCAATGATCACTGCTTATACTTTATACTTTTTTGCTTCCTCTAGCTTCAGTTCCCATATTTAAATTCCTGACACATGTCTAATGTGCATAGTATATTTTTAAAACAATTTGACTGCCCAAACCTTGCATACATTATTTTTCTCAGTCTGGCTGCCTCACAGCAAAAGACAACAAATGCATGACAAGAATTAAAGGTCATTAATAAGTGGAAAACATTCTGCTCTGGTTGCAGCACAGATGCATCAGAGACACAAAAACCAAGTTGTGTTAAGTTGTTTCTTTGCCCAGCCTGAACACCATGTTGTTACCAGAAAATATATTGCAGAATCATAGTGAACTTAAAATTATTTCTTCTTGATCACAGTGCTTTGTTTTGTGGTGAACACTGCTGAAAACACTAGGAGAAATAGCTCTTGGCTGTCGATTGTGTATACAGATATCATTCAAAGATCAGATTCTTAAAAATCCTATAGTTCTGATGACTGTAACTGAAAGTCAAGGGTCATTGAAACTGTAGGTCCATTATTCTCTAAGATAAAGCAAACCTCCCAAAGCACAGCCCTGTCCTCTCTGTGCAGGAGGAAATAGAAGCTGAGTGATGAGGAAGGTGGCGGTTTCTAAGCATTGTGAGATCTGAAGGGTTTTCCATCAATAAGCAGCCAAACCCACACACTCTGTACAAATAGCAGGCAGGCTTTATAAACCAGAACAATGCAAAAAATGTGGATTGTGAATTATTCTCTCATATCCTGTAGCAAACTCTCCTATTTTTTTTTTCAGTCTTGGTAGCTTGGGACTGCTGTGTTTTCATGCATTTCTCACATTCAGTGACAGCTTAGACTACAGTGCATGGTGTGAAGCTTGCATGTTGAGCCTTGTCACTGTTAAATTAGTGGAACTGTGATATCTTCCCAGTTCAGTAATTGGACTGTGAGCATCATTTCTATCTTTTTCTTCTTGTCACATAATGACCACACTTCCTAATAGCATAGAAAAATTCAACGTAAAAAACATTGCTTTATCCAAGTTTATTTTTACATTGTTCGTAATGAAGACAAAAGGTTAAGATGATGTCACACGATGTTGATTTATCAAGAAAAGACATCCTTGAAAAGGTCTGTGTTTCAAGAGCATCCTGTGAAATGGGCAGTACAGGGGCTGGCATCCACAAGTTTGATATATTATAGAGGGCAGATTCATTGTAACATTGAATAAACTGAAAAGCTCAGGTAACACTTTGCCTGTAATAACAGAATATTTTGATAACAATCACCTAGTAAATACTGTGGAAAACCCCCTTCTCGAAAGTCCTGAGGATTTGAGAACACATGGGAATTTTTTCTGACAGGGAATGGAAGCATAAAGGATCCAGTGTGGTTCCAAACATGATTAAGGCTGAAATACATGAGAGATGAGACAAATGAGAGATCACACTGACTGAGGCACATTCCAAAAAAACAAACAAGCTGACTCTGAATGTGGTGGCTGCAGCTCGTGTTGTTCCTTCCACCAGTCTTTCTTCTTTTACCAAATCACGCCCTGTGAAACAGATAAACGTTTATACAAACCCAAACCTCGAGAACATCTCAGACTCTGCCTCAGACTCCAGCTGCATGAGAGTGCAAACTGGAAAGGAATTAGTAGAGGTTTAGCTCATGCTGAAAAGCAGAAACAAGAAAAACACAACATGCGGGGTATTGAGTCTTCATCAGGTGTGAGAAGCACAGCCAAACGTGGGTGTTTTTCCTTCTTTCTGCTTCTTAGTGCGGAATTAACCTGTATTCTCATTAAATTGCACAGGTGGTGTGTTCACACAAGTCATTGTGTAGCTGTGCAGTAGAAACAGTGTGTTTGGTGCCCTCCAGTGGCTGACCCAACATGGTCATTTCCATAGAGGGACAGAACTAAAAGACCTACTGTACAATGTACTGTACCTCAGCTACAATGTATTTCGTGTCACATAATTTTAATGGTTATGTAGCAAATTTGCTGTGGAATAAGTTTGACACTTGTGTGTCTATGTACACGAGTAAAACAAAATACACATTAATGGTACTGACATTATTGCAGCATTGTACTAACTTTGGAATTATAAGTACATACTGTATATTCCCTGTTCCTTTACTAAATAATTGTATACATAATGTAGAGTATTATCAAAACTCACATGGTAGAGAACAAGGTTGAAAAAAATACAATGTACTCAACTTTAAAAAAATTGAATCAGTTCTAACTGTAACAAATTCACAATTTAATGTTTTTCATAGACATGACATAGGTAAATTGGCTATGCTAATCAATATTTATCATGAACACAGATGTGTCAAAGTCAATGGGTAGTGATGACCATAGGAAGATAGACCATGATAGAAGCAGTACACTTGAGATTCCTGCTTTGCAGAGTTGCTCTTGAGTGATGCTGTCCTATGCCTCTTGTAAAGCCTGGACAAGTATTTGTTCGCTGGTCTCTAAGCCCTACACAAAGGTGTTGTTCTCTGGATAAGTTGGGTCAATCTTTCTTTTCACCAGACTTAACATTCAAAGGTTAAATCGCCTCATTACCTGTGCTCAGTCACCTGTCTTCTTAATAATGTGATTTATTGCACATACTGTACAACAAAGACCCTTGAGTGTATCACTATCACTAGAAAATGAGCAATTATGATTCCCGAGAACATTTGATCGATATCCAAAATTGATCCCCTTTTTTAAGAGGCTTTTTAAATAAATATACAGTAAATACATAAATACAAGGCTATTGGATAAGTTTCTTTTAATACTCACTTTTCGATCACAGTGTGCGGGCATTGTAATTTGAGTCTGTGACACAGCTTACAATATGTTCATAATTTTAATGTCTAAATGTCGCTATTGTGATGTGTCTTTAAAGTAATTTATTTCCATGGTAACATTTGTTTGTTAATATTTTCTTAATGCTTGTTGGGTATTTGTTGCTCAGAGGTAGGAACTATAGTTTTCTGAAAAAAACATAACAATTGCTGTGATTGCAGTTTGATTTCATGTGTTTCACGAAAGAAAAAAATGTTTTATATTAAAAATGGACAAAAACAGCATTTGTTGTTTTTTACCAATCTTGTGAAGCTCTGAACCTATTTCTTCTGTGTCGTTCGGCTTCTGTATTCACCTTCTATTGCATGGAATCAGTAATCTCTACATGTTATTTTTCCATTTATTGCTTTTGAAATTGTTTTAGCCTGAGTTTGGCGGGGATGGTTAGGAGGAAACTGAGAAATGCTTTTCTCTTAAGGATAACAGTTTTGAATCCTGCAACGCTTTTCCCCTTTTTTCTTGGATAAACAGCTTTTATCTCCCAGAGCTTACTGGAATTGATTTTCAATTCAAATTACTCCACCTCTGGGCTATTCTGCCAACTTGAGAATGTGAACCAATCCATTTTAGCAGTCCAAACACCTTATTCAATTTATACTGATAGGAATCAGACTCTCTGTTCACAAGACAAGCCCACAGGTAGAGGAAATGCATTTTATCTTCAAATTTTGTTTCATTCAATTTATGTCTAACAAATAGGTATTTTTAGGAAGCTGTTTAGCTTTTCTTCCATTGAACATTACAATCCCTTAATGTAATGCTAATAGGCACATATAAATTCCAAAGTCTTGTTAAATGTGTTTAAATCTTTATTGACTCTATTAAACTGAACAGTGTTTAACATTAAGTGAAACAATTGGTTATTCTGAAAACTACGCATATATTAATTCATTGGTGAGATGATAACATGTAGGGATTAAATCATTTTTTTATACTGTACATTTACATGAATATACAATGAGCGAATATGTGTAAATGTAGTCCTGAAGGAGACCTTTAGCTCCTTGCTGGGAGTTTCTTTAAAAGAAATAAGTTGCTGGGAATCATGGGTGTGAATATAAATAAGCTTTAATAAGCTCTACGCTCATTTCTCACTGTTCTTGGCATCATGCTGGAAACATTTTGTCTATGCTTCCACACACAACTTTGACCTCTGCAATTGACTTGGGTCTCTTTGCAACAGCAGCCTTGACATTAGTCTGCGGCATTCAGTGTTGGCATTCTAGTCTGGAGGTGAATGGACAATCCAGGACTTTATTGTTCCAGTTTTGCAGTAATGTACAGTATTTGTAGACCTCACGGAAATATAGGGTCATCGGGTCTCATACTAACTTCCATTTAATTAGCCTTCTAGCACAAACTTCTCACTGACACAAGTGAGAAATAACCTGAGACGTCCATGAAAATGGTATCTTGTATACTGTAATATACTGTATGTAGTTAAAGCATTGAATTGAAATCAAGAGATGTTCCTGTATGTCAAAATTGTACAAAGACCTTGCAAGGCCTCATTTAATATTAATATGTATATTAAAGTATTCAAAAAGATAAACCTAGCATCAGTCCAGAGAGGAATATCCAGGTGCTTTCACAGGCTCAAAGGAATGTCACATTCTGACAGGATAATAGAAATGAATCTTTTTATTCCTGAACTGAGAAGGCTACAAGGAGACCTGAGTCAAGTATTCAAAATCCTCAAGGGACACTGAAAATGATAACTCTGTGGACTTCTCCAGCAGCGAAATACAGATCAAAGGACACAGGCGGAAATGTAGAATGTGGTTTTTAAAATGGTGAACAGGAGGCACTACTTCACACAAACGATTGTGCGAGTCTAGATCAAGCTGTCTAGCTATGGTGTTGCATCTGATAACATACTGTATCTTCTTTCAACAAATAATAATAATTAATAATAATTGCTTACACTTATATAGCGTTTTTCTGGACACTCAAAGCACTTTAAAGGTAATGGGGACTCCCCTCCACCACCACCAATGTGCAGCCCCACCTGGATGATGCGACGGCAGCCATAGTGCACCAGTACACTCACCACACACCAGCTATCAGTGGGGAGGAGAGCAGAGTAATGAAGCCAATTCATAGATGGGGATTAGTAGGAGGCCATGATTGGTAAGGGCCAATGGGAAATTTGGCCAGGACGCCGGGGTTACACCCCTACTCTTTTTTGAGGAATGACCACAGAGAGTCAGGACCTCAGTTCTACGTCTCATCCGAAGGACAGTACCCATTTACAGTATAGTGTCCCCGTCACTATACTGGGGCATTAGGACCCACATGGACCGCAGGGTGAGCGCCCCCTGCTGGTCCCACTAACACCTCTTCCAGCAGCAACCTTAGTTTTTCCCAGGGGTTCTCCCATCCAGGTACTGACCAGGCTCATACCTGCTGAGCTACGATGGGTTTCCAGTTGTGAGTTGCAGAGTGATATGACTGCTGGCTATAATGGCTATATGAAATGACAGGATGAGGTCCTTAGACCAATTAGCCGTGATACATTAAAGAACTAGACATGCTGAATTGCCTCCTCTCATTTGCAGACTTTCTTACTTTATTTTGCTTTACAGATTTTTATAACATCATTAGAGTTGTTGCTGTCAATGAACTCTTACTTCAGATTGTTTGACAGTTCACTGACTTCCCTCATGATGAGCTGAGAGTTTTGATTCTGTATTCAGCTTTCTTTCATGGCAAGTGTCAATCAAGGTGATTTCTAGAAATATTTATAAACATACTATGACTTTGGGAAACTATCAGATGACTAAAAATCATTAGAGGATAAAACTCACAACATTTACAGGATATGGATAAATGTGAACATAGCGCATTTCACAAGACTGTTCATGCAACTTCTTAAAAAGCTTTAGCCTACTCCATTCCAAAAATATTGAAAAGTCGTGACATGCATTTGCATTTCCTTGGGAAAATAAACTTTTAGTTACAGTTCATCAAAGGTATGAATAAATGTGGTTGCTACTGTATACTGAATGAAGTCTGACAGCAGTCTAATCAAATCAAAAATCAATTGTTGGTTTTCCAGAAGTGATGCAATTTCTCACAATTCTGTTTGCCCAATAGAACAAACTGATATTGTTTATTTTAAATACAAGACCAAGTGCTTTCCAACACTGCTTCAGGCTCTGTAGCTCAAGAAGGTTTCAGAGCAGTCCAGCTCATCAGCAGGCTGACTAACCAGTCTTCTGAGAAATCCAATCTCTCACACATATTATGCATGCTGAACAATTTGCCTTGAAATCACAGTGTTTTCCAGGAATGTGTATGATTTAGACATACCCAGAAATGAAATACATAAATCCTAAAGGACAACAAAATCAAATCTTTTTTTCCAATTGCGAAGAAAATGTACACTTTTTAAACATGAGGAAGAAAACAGGCAATGCAATTTAGCTCAAAAATGAGATGTCAAAAATTGAATAAATCTGGGCTAAAACAAACTAAATCTAACTAACCGATCTGTTAAAAGGGTACCTCAGAATCAATTAGCTGCATTATTGTCTCCATCTAGTTTAGCTGCTAGATGGATATTTCCGGTAATTGTTCCAGATATGTTGTTAACCTTTAAAGAATTCTCCAATAACACAACATTGCATGACTCTGGTACATCACATGACATTCAGAATTGCAATAATTTAATTCTTTAAAACTTTTATGCTACTGAGAGAAATACTTGTTGAATCTAATAATAATATCACAACCGGATCAATAGTAGAGCTCATTAATCAGGCTTACAACAAAAGATGAGGTAAGGACATCATATAGAAATGTTAAATATTAGGTTTTAAATTGCAGCAAGAAACTTTTAACATAAAGCCTTTCTTGTCAGTTTGGAAGTGCAACAAAAGATAAAAAACTGAAGTCGTGAGAAAGTGCTGGCTGCTCACCATGTTATTGATTGTTCCAGTTCAGCTAATGAAAGCAGAATTCCTGTGGAGCAAAACAATCAGGGATGGGGGAACCTATAATGATATTATGGTTCCCAAATTATCCAGTCATAAACGTCTGATGTTTTGATCTGTAATATTTGAAATCTGTAAATTTCACACATCATTTAAATTGAAAAAATCTTTTAACCCAAACTGTAAATTCAAGTGTTTGTTTTTGTTAGTTCCAATAGTGTAGTAACTTTTGCTGTTAACTACTAGCTGGAAAAAAATAAATATACTGTCATAGAGAAATACAGAAATGTGTTACAACAAATATTTTACTTTTTAACAAATAACACATAACTTTTGTCAAGAATCCTACAGTTATACTGAACAGACTAAATGTGGAAGGCATGGGCCACTTAGATTTACAACACTCTTTTCTGCACTGTCACTGTAGGTACAGTACAATTAATAATTGCTCGTCATTGTTAATTCTAGTGAATCGTTTTCTGAAAAGCTAATTACAGCTAAACTGTTAACATTTTTGTGTAAACAGTTTTGTTTCTCATCTGAAGGTCAAAGTTATATACTGTATATATTAAATATAACATTATATACAGGATGTGTTTTACATATTCCATTTCATAATTCTTTTCCTGAATACTCCTATTACCTTAAAATGCTTTTTTTAATTACGACAAAAGGGTTTAATCACAACATTAGCTCAGTCATTCTGAGCTTTTTAATTTATTTCATAATTCAGCAGAAATATTTAAACATTTCTGTTTTATAGTGGGGAAGGACCAAAAATAATTGAATGAACTAGTAATTATCCTATAATAAAATAAAGTGTGTTACTTGTGAAATTAAATTTTTGTATGAAGAAATCACGGACCAAAACCTGTTTGGTGTACACTGCTCAGTTTACTTGCAGATAAAAGCCCCCCTCATTTTGCATCCTCTGCTTGAAACCTTCGAAAGACACACCTTCACTCTAATGGTCCTTACTCCTAGAAACTGCTTTAGCAAGCGTTCTTGTATCTAGGGACCCCATTACCTGTAAAGCACTTTGAGTGGAGTGTCCAGAAAAGCACTATATAAGTGTAAGCAATTATTATTATTATTATTATTATTATTATTATTATTATTATTATTATTATCTAGGTCGGTCTCATGAGCAAAGTCTTTATTGGATTGGCACTTACATTGTAGAGGACACTTAACGTAACTTCTGAAGAAGTTGGCCTCTCTCCCTAAATCACCTCTATTTGTGACCATGCTGGTTTAACAGTACATACCCTTGTCAGAGTTAGGCTCCCATCTGTCAAATCAGATGGGCTTCACAAGCCTTCTCAAGACTTTTGACACACCTGTCTTTCCCAACAGCATTCACCGCATTCCAAGGCTGGAACAAGTATAGTCTTCTATCGGTTTCTAGCTTATATGTGGGTCTGGCACTTTCTGATGGCATGCATATTAGCCAGTTAGTGTACTACTGTACATCTACTCTTGTATTTTGTTAGTGGCATTTAATTTGACAAAAGTTAGGCTTCTATTACATCCTGTGCATTTTATACGCCGTTTTTTTATTAAATTAATTCTCTACTGTAGATGTATTTCTAGAATTTCCTCATATATTTTTTAAAAGACATTCTTTCTGGTAAGCTCTATATCTTACCATCATGTCTTTATAAACAAACCTAAAAAAATTATGAATAATATCATTAAGTAGTTTTATATGAAAAGTATTAAAGGGAGTATCATTATTTTTGTTTTAAGTCAAACAATTTGTGAACATTTGAGTACATATAAGTACAACATGCATGCATGTATTTGATTACATCAGAACAAAAGCATCCTTTGTCTTCAATTCTGTGATTTCAATTGTCCATAGGCATTGGGATGTACATTTCAGAGCATGAAAGTCTGTATGGTTGCATACTGTATCTCTTTGAGGCAATAACTGGCTGAAGTGGTTAATCCACTGAGCTCACCAAACACTTTGTATAATCATTTCTCAAAGTGGCTGCTTTGACTTCAACACATACTGTAGACACCTCTGGCATTGCTGGTTAACCCAGTCGCAAGAAAAAGATAGATAATAGGGAGAGATTAGCTGAATGGACAGTCCATCATGCCTTTTGTGCTACTGAGGCCTTTGTCCCTTCTAAAGAGTCAGAAAGACGCATCTTAGTGTGGTGGGCAATCAGTCTACATTGGCTGTCTAGCTAGAAAAATGCAAAAGGGTTTATCAAGCACTAACAAGGTTTTTTGTTAGAGAAAATATCTATTAAATAGACTGCTCCAAAAGATGGATAGCCTGAATTAATCCAACAGGCAAAATTGGCTTCACTTTCTTAAGGCATCCAGGTATCGATCACTGATACTTTATATTTTAGCCTGACTGATGTGATTGATGTGCATGATAACTCGTCCTGCTTGGCTGCCCTCAAAGAATTTCAGGTGATTGCAGGAACGCTCAGCCAGTAGATATGAATGTCTGATAAAGATGAAGTACAGGGGTAGCTTTACTGTTTTCCACTGCTACGCTATGATGCCAGAATTCAGTGGAGCAATAGATTGCATGCATGTCAAGATCGAATTTAAGCAACATCGAGACACAGAAGCTGATATGGATAGACCTCTAGAAATTGTTAGATTGCCTGTGACTTGAATTGGCAAGCTTCTAATATCATAGTCCTGCCAGGGACTAGTTTTCCAACAAGCATTTCAGAATTTTATTTCAGAATTTATTTGTATTTTGCTTTGTATCGCTAAATAATTAAAATAGAAATGCAACTTCATTATTTCTTCACCTTGTGAAATACAACTTTGAATGAAAGGACTGACTTTAAAATCTTCTTTAGTTTGCTTATGTACAGTATACAGTGTGACCGTTTTTGCTTTAAATTGTTTATTAACAACAAATAAAATGAATTGATTCAGTAATTAATCCTAGAAATTGATTAACAGGACCAAAACAAATCTATTACATATCTTCAGAAAATATATTTGTGTTTTTTTAAAGGAAACACTGTGCATATTTTGTTCTTTGAAATATTTGTTCAAGTGAATATGTCCATTAAATTAAAACATTCAAGTGATAAAAATGGTACTTATCTTCTTCATTTTTGGCTCAAAATAAATCCAGTCATTGTGCAAGAACATAATATTTCAAATAAAAAATTAAAGTGTTTCTGAAACAATGCTAGAATAGGAAAATAATTACTAAATTGTTAACACACTGCATTGTTTCTTAATTTGTTGTATTTTTTTTCTTTTCCTTTCTGAAGCCTCATAAATATACTGTTTTATCACCTTGGCATTAAAAAAATAAAATAAAAACAGGTTAAAACTACGAGGAGTCCAGCTATCTTGTTTGGTAGCAAGGAGCTAATTGATCTGGGTATTAGATTGAATAACAAGGCTTGTTTGTTGTTTCCAAGTTCACTCAACAGTGATTGATGTTGAGTGACAATGATCATAAAAAAGTGTGGAACACTGGCATGTAAAATTTTGTTCTCACTTTTTATTGTTCTTTCAGGAAAAGCTGAATTGTAGAAACCGCTTGGACTTTCATTCACTCCATGTGCAAAACTCCCCCGTTAGTGCCACATGCCTCTAAAGCACACTCCCATCTTTTCAAGTCTTCCCAAAGCTTATTTTTTTTACACATAAAAACGTGTCAGATGGAAAGCAACTATGGAAAAGTGAAATAAAACTAGACTTCCTCAAAAGTCTGATGATGCGGACCCAGAAAGCTCCAGTCAATGCTCACTGATCATCTTTTCCCTCGAACGTTGTATGAATTCAAGGCTCATTTGCTGCAGAAAAGATCCATCTGGTGGCCAAGTGAGGAATGACGCATTTCAACACTTTTTAAATCACTAAAGTTAAAAACCCATTGGTCACTACATTTTTCCTTTCTGATAATTTTGTACTTATTCAATATTTTCATAACCTTCACTGTCCAAGAGATTGACTGGGGATGTCTACCATTGACATGCATGGTATACATGTTAGAATCTTTTTTTCCTCTACTCCTAAAAGGGCAACATTAATATCAATGAAATGTTGAAAATTTCTGTATGTTCTGTTTATCTTCCACATTCTCACTGGTTCACCTCACCTTGTTCATTGCTTTCTACTGACATTATCTCAGGGGTCCATCATTTGCAAGTTCTCCTGGTCAGGTTCCCTATTACAATTGACGGACTTCTGAAAAAGCTCAAAAGCAGAAAGCAGGGATTGTGCAAGGCAAAGGGGTTCTATCCAAGTAGGGTATTATTTTGAGTGAATTCCACACTGCAATGTGTGAAGGAGAAACTAAATTTAGGCTGGAAGGCTCAACAGCTAAAATGCTTATCTTCCTCCATATTTTTCATCTTTGAATTAACTGCTGCTAATGTTACTGCAGCTCTAAACTCGAACTATTATTTTTCCTTTTAAATATCCTGGGTCATACTGGATATAGTAGAACTTTGCTAAGAGCACTCTTGATTCTCACCCAACTTGCTTTTACACAAGAACAGCTGCAGCTGGGGCCTGGTCTCTGCACGAGTGAAGAATTAATGGCAGACATTCCAAAAATAAATTCCTATGACATCCCCAGCAACTGTGAACATCACGCACTCCAAACACCAGTGCATAACGTACCACTCAAAGAGGATCTCCATACTGCTCTCACCCTGACACTATTCATAACCTCCTTACAGGACAGGATGTGAACTTATGAAATTGAACAGACTCAACCTCTCTTCTGTTTTCCTCAAGGCCATCAATTAATAACACAGTTGGGCACTCCTTCACCCATGAGAGAGCTGGAAATGATGAGGGCAAGGAGGACATACAGGGCGACAATTACTATATTTCCAAACTTCTTGTGCATTATGAAAACAAAATTGGGAGGTACAAACTATAACCCTAAAATGTCAAGTCAGACATCCTCTGTTTGCACAATGTGGAAAACAAAAGCATAACATCCACTGAGTACCATGCACTGGAAAAGCAATTTTAGTTAATTAAAAATTATAGCTTCCGTCTTCTTCTAATTTAGAGGTTACATGTAAGAAAAGATTTATATTATCTGCTAATACAAAATTTGAAAGACATTGCATAGCTCCAGGTAACATTATATACACTATACATTACTGAACAGGCAATGTATCTATACAACACATACTGTACATAATTTGCAAAACCTTTGACCCCAGGGGACTGCAGCCTTGCTCCCTAGACCTTCTGGGTCACACTAAATCATGTATTTCTAAAGACTAGAAACTCTTGTAAGTAATATATCAATTAAGCAATTAATGGGCTCAATCAAAGAGATGGTCCTTGAGGACAGTAGGGTGTTTACATTTTTTGTTCTTAATGATCTTTAAATTACTTAACAGACATCTGCAATATTGTAGATCACAATGATATTATTCAAGGTTGATAGACAAAGCTATAATGCTTGGTATTCTGAGACTCTACAAGTGCAGATTTGGAGATTTCTGCCTTAGACGTTTTGCTTTGTCTTACTCTTCACACTCAATTTCCTCTTTGTGCAGAAACAAATTCTATGGTGATCTTCTACTGACATTACATGACACTAAGCCAATTAATTTTTTACTGGTAATTGTCATGGACTAGCTACTGTAAAACTATACAGCGCACTCTTTCAGGATTAAAAACGTTTTTATATATTTAATTAATGGAA
Organism: Lepisosteus platostomus; assembly: GCF_059453375.1. NCBI lineage: Eukaryota > Metazoa > Chordata > Actinopteri > Semionotiformes > Lepisosteidae > Lepisosteus > Lepisosteus platostomus. The sequence continues at coordinate 36,342,926 of NC_142624.1, forward strand.
TTGAGTTTCTCTAATGCCTTTCCCCAGTGCGCCTGAATCTCATTAAACACATCCATGTTTCATATAAAACAGCCTCTTCCCCATACAAGTAGTGTTCCAAGTCTTTTTAGTATATCAGGTCACTCACAAAGCTAATATAATTTGCCTTTACGGACAGTGAAAACAGGGCTAGTGTGAAAGGAAACAAAGCAGTTTGAAAACCATTCTGAAATACAACTGAAAACACTACACTCATCCACAACTAAAGACCAGAACAGAACCTGGCCAGAAAGAGAAGACCTATTGCTTTCTAGGACTCATCACATTATCATATAAAGCCATTTAAATGCCTCCAACAATGCTTTTTGCTGAATCCATTTCTGCTTACTAACCATTTTTCTTATTAAATTTCCCCCATATCATATTCTCAGCTTTCTGTATTCATCGCAGCAGTGCCATTAGATATTGTGGGATGTAACAGGCTCACATCAGCCAGAAGTGACCTACTGTACGTCTAGGTTTCATTTCACCAAATTGGCAGAAAACACTTATGGTATTTAATTTTTTAAATAGCATTACTTGGGAGATGCATGCCACCACAATGACAAATATGAACCCTATGTTATTTAAAGAGTACCTGGAAAAAAGAAGTGCAGAAGGTCACCTCTCAATACATTAGTCCTTATTAAAAATTTCTCTGAAACCAAATGTGTCCCTTAAAAGGTACCACCTCTGTTTTCTCAGCCAGTGCAACAGAGTAATGAGTAAACATTGTCAAGCCATTGGCCGTACAGTATATGCAAAAAATTACCTTTGAGTAATTTAACATAACTTTTATCTGATTTCAGTTATGTCCAAAATTATTTTTATGCACAATCCTTTGCATGATACAAAAGTCAAGCAAATAGAGAAAAAAACTTCAATGGGGAAAAAAACATAAGAAATGTATTTCTTCAAAACTAGTGAAGAGGACACAGCCACAAATGTGAACATCTTTTTGATGGGCAATAAAGTGTGCTCATCTTTTTACCTTTTAGACAAAGACTAATTCACAAAGCAATCCTTCTTTCTTTACAATCTAAAATGGCTCGCTATGAGCAACATCACACTTTGCAAAGCAATTTCATGGACCCTGCAATGTCCTAAAAAAAAATCTCAGACAAAATATGTAGAAAGAATTTTGCGCCTTTATTGGAATGTTGCTAGGCATTAAATACACCAATCTGATCATTGAATTATTTGGTACTTATCAAAAACAATGAGGCTCTAGGCTACAATACTGGTCCAACAGTCTTTTCATTTATTGTTGTTATTGTTACCATTATTCTATTTTTTGCAGCAAGAACTAGAAGAAAATAATGCATGGAGTAATCAGAAAGCACTAGCAGGCATCAATTAGTTGGAATTAAGGTTTTGTTCCCAAAGATGTTGGTCAAGGTGACCATATAAAAAAAAAAGAGAAATCGAGGTGGGTTATATCTTGGAGCAGACTGGACTATCGCGATGAGGGTTTTCGATTTTCTTTTGGGAAATTACATTGTTAGAATTGGTAAATACATTTACAGTTCCCCATCTTTATGTATAAAAACTTTGTATGAAATATAAACAAGCTCTTGCCTTGTACACATAAAGAAGTACAACTGAAGTACAACAGAGCTGAGGACTAAACCTATTCAAATCATCTTGAGATGAGGATAACTCATCAATGTACAAAAAAGTAGGGCACGTAAAGATCTAAAACCATTGACAAAGTGTTGTAACACGTTTTTTTTTTTCCGTCCAGAGTTCTCAGCAGAGACGAACATGAAAATCAAATTGTTTTGGTTTAGCACGATTTCCCTCATGGTGAAGACACATTCACTACAATTTTCCAGCCTGATTGTGTTTGGTCTTTTTTTAAAATCTATTATCTTTCTTTATGTTTTTCAACAATTGCAGCCATCCAGACAGAACAGGCAATCAAAGCACATCCCCCCCCCCCCCCCGGACCCTGTCAGCCCTGAACTTGTTGAGGTCAGCTTTTAAGACATGACTCCGAACACAGGGTTGTGACGACAGATACTGGGGCCGATCTCTTCATAGTCTTTTTTGGTGTGGCATACTTGATAGAACTCCGGCTGTGAAGGCAACGAAAAGGAAAAAAATTAGTCAACGAAGCACGGAATAATACATTTATTAAATTCCCTGGAATAAAACACACGGAAAATGTCCACGATCAGCATTTCTTCAAACATTTGCTAGAATCGCATGTTACATTATATTAACCTAATTTAATATGTTTTTCAATTTTTTTTTTAAATTGAAAAACTACTCCACAGTCAGACAGGTTTGAGGAATTTGTCCTCAATTATAAGAAAGTGGATGTATTGGAAAATGAAGACACAGCTCCTAAAATGCAAACAGTGAAATTTCTAAAGCCCCTGGGGAATAAAATAAAGCATGAAGTGCATACAACTTTGCTTTGAAATGTATTGTCCAATGCTGTCCCCAGGTACTGTTTCTTATCATGACACCATTCCTAATGATATTACACAACCATGACACATAGTGAAAAGCCTACTTCTGCATAAAAGATTAGACATTTTGATTTGTTAACATAATCAACCATTTGTTCTACTGCTGAATATTTTAACACAATGACATAATGTATTAAAATTGCTTAGTAAAACTTACAGTCGAAGCTAACATGGAACCACCAAACCAAACAGCATATCTCTGCATGTGATGAGTAATCACTTGTACATCAATGGGTTTTGGCTGTAAAAACAAAAAAATAAAGTAAAATCATAAATTAGATATTTCAGATAGTGATACAGAAATGCATTTTGCTCACGAGATGTACAAAATACTAATTAATCAATTGCAAATTCAAAATTATTTAATCGCTTAATTATGGACAGACATACAGTATGCAAAAGTACGTTGTACCAAACACTATGCATTACTAGCCTTTAGTTTTCCACCACTTAGTTCTTCACTGAGTTTCAGGCGAGCATCAACTGTCCTTTTCAAGTCTCGCTGCAAGCGGCGCCCGAAGTCCCTGAACATGGTGGAGCCTCCGGAAAGAACAATGTTCTGCACGAGACAAAGAGATTAGGATCGCAAACCCTGGAACAATGAAGTCTTCTTAGCTGAATCCGTCATTTCATTTAACTTCTGTAGCCACCACTTCTTCTACTGTTTTATACCAAGCAAATCTGAGAATCGCCAACTGGTCCGTCAACGTGGCATTTCACCTGCAGCTCCTCTGCTGCCAGGGGTGAGCCTGAAGCTCGGGACGCGCCCGGGACACGTTGGACGCTGGTAGACCCGAGGAGCTGCTGTGGTGCACCCGAGGCCCTCAGTTCGTCAAAGTACCACCCAATGCAGCCTAGGGAACCCTGATCGCACTCAGCTCATGACACGGATCCTGGCTCGAACCCGGGCCCTAGAGACCACAGGGCTCAGCCACAGCTCCGAGAGAATATCAGTACTGGTCAAGAGACCCAGGAGCATCCAGCTGTCCAAATCTTCTCATATTTCTTATTTAACAGAACTGCAACAAGTTCGTACCCTTTAAGATGACTGAAATGTTTTTCATTTTCTGGAAAAAAGAATCTATAACAGAGCCACTTGTGTACGAAAATGAGACATACCTTGTAGAGAGGACGTCTTACATCGATGGGGCAGTTCTGAATAACTTCATCTACAACCTCCGAGATTGGCTGTGTGAAATCAGGGTTGGCAAACTACAAAACACAATACCAGGTAAACAGTTTTTCCAACTATTCCTTAAATAAATCACTTCTCAGCAGGTGGTCTGTTAGAGAGACAGCTGAAGACATTTTGTTCACATTCAGGCTTTGCTATTCATAATTACACAGTGTAAAAGGCACTATTTTTTAAAAAAAGTTTGATTTCCCTTTTCCACTCTCTAATGAAATTCATCACCACAACTTGCAACTCACTTAAAAGCAACATCTATTATCAATGGCTATTATTGTGTCCCCACTGTACTGAATAGTAACTACACAAGTTATTAGATTCCCAATGTAAACTTGTAACCTTAAAAGTGAAACGATCTATAAACATTAATTGGGTGTGCAACAAGAAAATTGGTCAAAAACACTAAACTTTAATTCAGTAGGGATATAACAGATTAGTGCATGCACAAGGGATTCAAACCTTATTTTAGAACACATTTAAGACCTAGTGTGTAGAAATTCAGTTCTGCCCTTGCCATATTACTAGTTTTCTTTCACTATGCTTGTTCTAAGAATGTCTCCACAGAAATTAAAAAACTATATATTTCAAAGGTTAATCAAACAAGGTTCACACAATAGCAAACGTACTTCAGGATGGAAGAAGATCTCTGGTCCCAGGAATCGCTCGTAGCCTACATCAACGGTGAATTCTTTCTTGCTAATAGCATTGATACCAGTATACTGCTTGATCCACTTGGACCCATCTGTGTCATACTTGTTGAACTCCTTTACTAGATCGGGGCAAACGTAGCTGAAACGTTCCTAGAATTAAGAAAACATTTAGGAGACAAAAAATATTTTTAGACAAAGGGTTTCCCAGAACAATAAACCAAAAACCATTTGATTTATTGGAAAAAAATAAATAAATGAACAAGAATGGAGTTACAGTGACACCTGCTGTTATATCATAGTTAGGGTGGACGCAGCAATTATTTTGCAGTCTCTCGCTACAGTTTTGACATTTCAATCTTCTTATTAAATTATGATACTTCCCTCTACTACGAAATAGAATAAGAACAGAAATAATGTAAAATGCATAGTATTGGCAATAAATCACAAACTCAAAAGTACAGAAATCCAAATTGACATTCCTGTATCTCAATGGGATGTACTGTATCACAAAATAAAAAGCAGAACCTTACTTTCTGAACCAAAAATAAGAAAAAAATTGTAATCATCCAAGTAGGGAGGCTAAGATTTACAATGTAATTTGAAACGAGTCTGAAGCGATAATGAAGGTATGAATTAAGTCAGGAGTGTCAGACTCATTTTCTGGAGAGCCTAGCATCTGCTGTTTTTTTGTCTCCAGCCTGAGCAGTCAATTAAACACATTACCTAATTACTTTGTCAGACAGACATATGCAAGAACTTTTCCTTAAGGTCTTTGACAGTTGATTACTTATAACACTCACTTCGTTGAAGGTGAAAACCAATCTCAGAGCCAGGTTACAAGTATCATACACTGAGGCAGTTAAATAATTAGACTCACTATGAAACGGAGAACTAAAACCAGTGGACAAAAAAGGTCATCCAGGAACTGACACTGACACCCTTGGACTTAATCACACTCGGGGATCAGTCTTTCAGATTTTCCCATTAATCTGAATTTTGAAATGCAAAGCCATTTTTATGGCTGTTTCCTACCTTCACAGCTTTGGCAGTCTCCAGGGACTGCTCTGGAGGAATTCCCACCTCTCGTTCTCTCAGAAGCTGCTGGGTAAAATATGTGATATCACGCCCAGCAATGGGTATGTGTTTTATGCAGCTGCCTATCACATACCCTTCAGCCTGGAAAAGCCAAGAAAAAGTGAGAATTAATTAAGTTGCAGCACAGGATAAATGCCTGGTCTGAGATCCTTTCGAAACCGAAAAATAAAAAAAACTGTAACTTGAAGGATTTACGCAACAAACACTGATCAACAAATGTCTTATTTATCTTCATACTGTCCTAGGCTTTTTATCTCAATGTGCTTTTCACTTTTTTAAAGTAACTCCTTTTAATGCTGATTAAGATTTTTACCAATTTCTCTATTATAATGACATTTATCTACATCACTGGAAAGTAAAATTAATTTTGTTAGATTTAACTCCTCAAGTGTATCGGTTTTGAAGATCTGATGCTTTGCTGCTCATTGCGGTTATCTAAGCCTGATGAGCTTCCTCAACAGCAGTAGTCACATTCTGACACAGATATTGTCTATTTTCCATTCAACTGCACTCTCTACCACTTGAGTTGCCCGACTTGCCCGTATATCCTTGACTAGAGCCTTGTTTTATTAAATGTCATCACAAGTATATTAAAGTGCTCATACAACCAGGTTCAAATAAATCAGGCTTAAAAAAATAGCAGCTGAACATTTAATTCTTCCGAGAACGTAAGTCATTTTGAAAATGTGAGCAGCTAACCATTACAAAAATCGAATGCAAAAGTATCGTGTAACAAGCATGAGAATTACCCCTCAAACGTGTGACACTGCAAAGTCATTAACTGCAGGAAATGCATACAACACAGGCATACTACTGCTTCTGAGCAGTGAAACTTAACCTTTAACCATGCCGATAACGGAAACTAAGCATCATGTAAAAGTCTTAATTTACTTATCACACGCTCCACTTTGTGTGAAGAAAAACATAAAAACTACTAGATTTCCCTGTTCTACGAGCAGCTCGTATTCCAAAATCTAGTGGACCAAGCAAGTGAGAAATCTTGCTTTAAAAAAATACTTTGAAGCTTCAAATATTGGCAAAGCACTTTAACAAGGCTATCTTGAGCAGCTGCCTCACATACAATAATGTGCACCGCCCTTTTAGTGGTTTGTGAAGCCACACAATATCATCCAACCCATCCAAATAATTTGTTGTCAAGCAATGCTGTCTTTAGCACTTGGCAGGCAGGCACTTTCTTTTGCTCATTAGCCTTCTCGGCCACATGACGTCAGTGTGTGGGTCTCTATATTCACCAGAAGTGCTAGAATTGGTGTGAAAGAAGTTTGACTTGGTGTAAAACATATTTTACAGAGTCAACAGATAAAGTATCCCTTGATCATACATTAGAATCATGACACTCCCAAGTTCTGCCCTAGAACTCAGACTGAAACAGTCTTTTAATCAGATGTATGAAGAAACCCAAATTCTTTACCAGAAAACTGCTGGAACAGTGTCACGTTTCTGCACATCAAACAATCGTTACAGTTTCTCAGCAAGGGGTCCTGCCATTCCCACAAAAATCAATAGATCCTTTTATTCTTTAATAAACTTTCGCTTCACTGTGCTTTGTACCAGTTAGCCTCTCAAGGTGAGAATGCATACAGACAGCAAACATTAATATTTCCAAAGGGAAAGCTGCTCATTCCTGAAGCTCATTTTCAAATCAGCACTTAGACATTTAGTTGTGGAAAATGGGAAAAAAAAACTTCTGTAAACAAAGAGCAGAACATACTTCTAGTTAAGGCTTATTTTATTACACCTCGGAGCTGTTGGATTTTTATTAATTTTAGTTCATCCTCTTGAAATGAAAACTGTAGCCACTGCAGTCAGTCTTTTTTTTTCTGGATGTGGAAGTTAATGTGGTTAACGTAGTCTTTGCTATTTTTTAACATGAAAAAAATTCCAACAAACATTTCTAGACTTTTCTCCAGTACGTCTTTTTAAAAATAGTTCCCTTCAGCTTCTCCATTTACAGAGCGCTCGCATGAGAAAACAGGTAGTCAAAACCCTTCTTTAGACTAAGAGTTGGATGTAACACTCTGGAATCCACCATACAATTCCAATTATGAAAACACAATTTTTAAGAATATAACCCATTAGACCTTCCTCTGAGAACCATGATAACCATGCCCAGTTTCCTTCTTCAGTGGGATCAATGTCACTCTCTAACGATCTTAGCCATCCAGTCCAAAGTCTACTACATGAAGAACGTACTGTTTGAAACTGAAGATAATTCTTTATACATCTGTAAATCAGGAGGAAGGAACAGCTTTTGGCAACTGTTTTTAACGTAATAATATAAAAGGACATTGGATGTATTGCTTTGGCCAAAGACTAGAGTTTCAGTTCTTCAAAACACCAATTACGTATAGCCTTTGGTGAGGAAACTGAGTAGCAAATGAATACGTCTTTTAACAGTTTTTTGTGATTTTCTCTGTTCAGACATTTTTATAAACACTTTTTTAAAAAAAAGGTCTATATTGCCTCCACTCCCATTTCCTGGAGAAAGAGATCCTGTTTGAATTATTAAGAGAGAGATAGGTGGCTGGCCTGTTGGTATTCACAGAGCCAGCATGAGGATATCGCAATGATAAGCTTTCGCATACTCAGACTGTAATGGGGAAAAAAAGCACAGCCAATGTACTTACAACTGGGATAACATGAGTCACCCCATCACCACTGTCTATCACGGTTCCTGTTAGCGTTCTCTCTCCTACTTGTCTTGAGGTCCAAGAGGCAGCTAAGGCAAGAACAGCCTGGAAAAACAAAAGCAGGCAGCATTATTCTTCATCCTCATCAATAAACTGCATCCCAAGTGAAGAGTGCATTACAGAACAGAGCTATAGTCTCATTCAGACAAAACAACACTGGATTTTCAATTCCTGATTTCTGAACGCATAATCAAAAAGCAATTCAGGGAGATTCACTGGGAACCACTTACAGTATACTGTACACCTTTTTTTTTTTTGGTCTGAATCTAACAGCTGTTTTGGTGGCTTTTGTATTACAAAAATTACCACTGACAAATCCTTGGAAAGACTTCCAGGTCTTGGATTGGCATTGCAACTTCCCATAAATAGTGGTGATGTGATGAGGACTAACTATAACAATGGAGTGAAAGTATCCAAAAGGAAAAAATTACTGGCCATAAAACAAAGGACAAAGTGATTAAGAGGATAGAGTAAGCAGGGACAACAGTAGTATTTATTTTTGCGGCTGGTCCCTGCTGGAAAGCGATACACTTTTTTGCTGGAGTCCTAATGGCCTGAAGTAATGTAAACAGTACAGATAAGAGACTAATGCATTTGCAGTCCTGCCAGACTTATGACAGGAGGTGTGGCATTCTTAGAAGAGCATGCAAGCTGAATGGGCACTTGAAGCACCATGCATGCTCGTCCTTTTCACCTTCCATGTTACTGAGCATTAGCGGTTTTGGAATGACAACCGCATTAAAACATCAGATTTTTTCAACACAACGTCCAGTTTCCTCACTTTAAATATCTTTTCAAACAATTAAGCATGCATGGTGGATGCACCACGAAACAATAAAAAAACACTTCCAGCACAGATCAGGTCAGGGAAGAGAAGAAAGCAGGCATGATGATCTACTCCTTCATGTATTATACAGTACATATTACGAACAGGTCAAAAGAGGAATAATTAATGCATGTATAAATGGGCCACGTGGCGTGGGGTGTGTTGCAACCCCACAAGTAAAACAAAGAAAAGCGATATGCTTATGCATGTATAAACAGGCATTGGAGAGAGCTGTGCAAGATTTTTGTCATTAAAAATAACTATCTTTTAATTAGTTATAATAAAATTAAAACAAATTAAGATTGATAAATTACTAAAAATTGTATTCACTTTCTGATTCTTAAAACTGGGTGACAACATTCAATTTCAAGAAAATATCTAACGGGAATCATGGCAATATTGCAGTAAGACTGAACACACTGCATTGTTTGCAACGTACAATCCTTCAATCTCACATTATCCTTTCTTCAAAGCATTCAGTAAACCTTTATCGACAGCATTTGAAAATGTAAGTAAATACAAAACAAAAATGTGAAAATTTCAATAAAAGCACATTTATCAACTTACCTGAACAGCAATATAAAGGCCTGGTACATTGAATGACTCAAACATGATTTCAGCTGTGTACTCTCTGTTTTCAGGAGTGTTTAAAGGAGGCTCCGTCTACAAAAAGATTCAAAACTTTCTTAACAGGCATTAAAATCAGTGAAATGACACAAGTGATATAACTAAGAAGGAAAAACACACAATTTTGATTTTCATGATAATAAATGTTCATAAGTTTTAATGTAACCCATTTAGCTCCAATGACTATTGTTAAATAGTGCATTAACTTGGAGAAAAAACAAGTCTTTAGAACACTCTGTGCTTGCAGGTTTTTATGTATTCTGAAACGTTTACATTAGATGGCACAAATCTGCAGTGTATAACTGTAGATGATATTGATTTATTTCAAATGAAAAAATTAGAACCCAATTTTACACGCACTGCACCACCGCCTCTTACCAAGAGAAAATAATGATCTTCTGGCTCTGCCCGCAGATATTTGAAGATAACCTGTTCCATGAACCTCTCCATCAAATCCCAATCTTCAACTATACCATGACGAATTGGCCACTGTTTGAATAAAAACATGAAGCTCACAATGAGGACATCAATTGCATAGAACCAGATAACCCTAATAGAAAAGTAACTGTAAAAATTAGATATTTATTAGATATCAGATGACTCCTTTTCACAACAATCATTCTGCTAGAAAAAGTACAGCTAACTGTTATGGAACCTAATTATCTACAATTATTCTTTTGGCCAAAAGGTTAATCAAATAATGCTCACAAGTGTCACTGGACCCTTCAACGCAATGGACTCGTGTTCTGAATGAGAACAAGTTCAAAGCCCTTTTTTTAAATACACGAATGACAGCAGTCAGAAAAATGTCCTTCCCTCTCTGACAATTTGTATCATCGGTGTAATGAATCAATTAAGATCTTGCCAGTGGGCCATGGAGCTGGTTGAGCACATCTACAGCTCTTCACTGGGGCATGCTTGCTTGTTTGCTTGCTACCTTTGTTGCGTATGTTGGTTTGTCTATTGCTTCATCTCCAATGAAGAAGTCCAGGTCATCCACACCCTTCATCATCCTCCGCTGTGCCTGATCCCCAACCTTTGCCGACTCCTTGATAGCAATACCTGAGAGGCAGGACGTTAGTGTTTATGTCCAGGTCACAGAGTAGTTATAAACACAACTAGCTCAGAAACCACAACAAGAACCTGCTGCAGTAAAAGAACTGGCAGATACAGAACCAATTGTATGCTTAGCTCCAGAACCGGGAAAAAATGACACTCTTCTCAAAAGATAAATACACTTCATTTATGACAGGACAAGAAGGAAGCACAGCACAAGAATTAGCAAGGAACCAGACTCACATTTGATTAACAATTCAGTTTAAGGATAGCTTATGCTCACATATGGTACAACATTTCCACAGGCTCTCCTCTCAGGTTCCATGGTTATGATATTTGTATTTTAGTGGATAGGTATGAACACAAGCCCTTTAATTCTGCATACATTGTTTCTATTGAACGGTATATCAGCAGTTATTTTCCTTCACAGCTCTCCAGAAAGTCTTTCTAAATTTAACTTGCAACCACTACTATAACAGATCCACTCAGGAGCAAAGAAGATCAGAAACTTGGCAAAGAAGCCACTTTATTCGGTACAGTGAGTGCATGAAAGAACTTCCTGTGGTCCAAGATGACTGGAAAATAGCTTCCTTTCATGGTGTGCTGGAATTGCCACTAAGCACTTTACTGTTTTACCAGAAACTGATAAAGTATCATCCAGATATTCAAAGATTGTATTCGTTATTTGAGCTTAACTCATTTTCATGTCACTATGTGCCTCTGCACACTGCACACTGTTGTTTCGTACAAATCCCTATTACTTAGAAAACTGAAACCTGTTAAATGACATTATATAAATACACCAAAGATATTACAGTAATGAAATCTTTCAAATGCATCAAAGTTTATGCAATAAGGAAATTTAAGAATTTGCTTTTCCTATAGAAACTGTAAACTCTACAATTAAGCAGTATCAAAGGTGTATTTCATATCTAATAACAAGGAAAACCGCTAAACGTGAAGTTTAATTTCTCAATGACAGAAAATTCCCGATTATGTTTGAACAATATTCAAACATGTTGTTCACAGACAGATGTGAAGAATAAAAGGCCAACCCACAGTGTTCAATTCAAACAATGGTGAGTGTTTTTTTTTTACATTGAGATTAAAAAAAGACTTACATGATGGAACGATGAACTGTGGCTCTGTGTTTCCAGCATACCCAAGTTTTGTATACCTGAAAGAAACAAATTGTGCATTAATACACACATTCACGTTTAAATAGGTGAAAAACAAAAAATAAGAACAACACAGGAAAAAAGAAAGACTACGAATGAGAGAAGGCCACTCAGCCCAAGTAGTTTTTTTGTGAACGATGTACAATATAAGTTAATAGAATACAGAACCCAAACTATTAAATGTATTGTTTATTAATAACTATTAAGTGGAAAAGTCTTACCGATGCACCTTTATTCATATCGTTTGTGACACTGGTGGTCTCTGAAATTATTTTATTTTGCCAATCCCATCATGGCCTACAAATGTTTAAGCATCCTCTGTAACACTCATGACAATCCTGTATTTGACTGGACATCCTACGCTGAAGAGTTGCAGTGTTGCTTCATTTTCATGTAGCCTTAGGACATAAACATATCATCGGTGTTTATGCCCAGACATACAGAAAGGCCCAAGAGTTTTTTTTCTGGAAACTGGTTCCAAGTTGTCCGATAATTTTGAAGGCCAATGGGTCTGGTTGGCATGGAACACAGAATCCTACTTCCCACTCTTCCTCACTTCCAGGGCAACAGTGAGGAATACAGAAGACTGCACCCATCTGAGTCTAGGATAATTATACAAAATAAGAACACTCTTCAGTTTCAGCTTTAATGGATATTGAAGACATTTTAAGTAGGACAAGGTGAACAGAAATAGCTGAGAAAATGTAATTTCCCTGCTTCTAAAAAAGCCACCAAGCACATGAAATCAACTATGGCCATTACAGGACCATTAACTGACAGCCTAGATTGTTGCATATTCTGTTTTATAAATCCTGCACTGTGCAACAACAGGTCAGACTTCAAGGCTAAAATAAAATAATAACAAAAAATAAGTAACTAAGTAACTATAAGTAAATATGACATCCCCTTTTCAATAAACTATTTGAACCATTTGCATTGCTATGTGAAGAGAAAACCCATCACAATCGCACTCAGAACACGTGACTTCAACAAAACAGTCAAAACACCCCAGATGTTATAAAAACAAAGGTGTTTCAATACCTTCATAAAAAACACTGAAGTTAGTTACATTTAATTAATTTTTCAAACACAAACTACTTGTTGGAAAAGGCAGATATTAATCTGAGGATTATTTAGATGGGACACTTGTACTAAATCTAATGTCTATTTCACAAAAACAACAGTTCATTACTGGGCACCAAACCTAATCACAGGAAGATTAAATCCCACTGGCCAGTAAAAATCCACATGCACAACAACACACAGCTGTGTTGGGGTATGCAAAAAAACACTAATAATTCCATAAATTTAATGTGTTAATGCTGGCACTCAACCCACAAAATTAAGTAAGGCCAGCCACTGTAATACCCTATATACGGTTAGTCAAAGTATACCAATTACTTTATAAAGGAAACACACACATTTTTAAAGAACATTATAAATGACTAAACCACTTGTAATGCATTATACAGCTGTGTACAGCAATCCAGATGTATTCCAGATGTGGATTTGACTGCCTTCATTGTCTTTGATGTGCATGGAGACTGCTTTTCACTTGGACCAAAAAAACCTGGAGGAATGTTACTTGTGACTGTCACTTTGTGAATAACAAGCCTTCAGTAAACTAGAAACACTTCATTTATATACTGCATATCTACCTACTTATAAACTGTAAAAACGAAAAATATTTTAAGTACTGGAGATTTCTTTTTCCATTCCCTTTTCTAGTCTGTCCACACTTGTTCTTTTATTACACATTCATCTCATTAATCATGGTACTGTGTTTTAAGAAATCACTAGAAAAAACAAAAGCTTATGTGGAGGAAAACGTGAAAAGGACACATGAAAAAATTAGATCACAAAAAATAATTACTGAAGACAAAGAACAGAAGAAAAGAACTGTTTAAAAGCAGTTTATTTTTTAAATATCAAATTTGCTGAATGTCTTGATAACGTTTTTTTTTATCGAATGTTGACAATTTTATCCGCAGACTTTTCCTTAACAGATTACTGTTCCCCCTCCTGCACATGGGAGGAGTAAAACGACATTCCAGACTGAAATCTGGATTTGTCTGGAACAGTTGCCTGCTGAGTTGACCTGTTAAAACAAGTCTCCAGGAATTTTAGAATGCATCCAAGAAGTATGCTGTGCTACAGGTAAATTATTCCCAGCATTTATAAAAAATACTACAACTATACTTAAAATGGAAATGGTGTTATTTTAGTTCTGTGCTTAAGAAATCACTGCTATTATTTATGCAGCTAAAATAGCTTCTAAAACAAGTTGCAGTACATTAAGGACATTAAAAAGATCTTTACTTTTACACTAAGGTGAGATGGTGTAATATGGCAAATTACTTTCTGGTCAAAGCACACAAAAAAAAAGACGGGACTCCTACGTCACAACAACATAAAACTAAAGCTATGGATTTCTTAAATGCATGTCTAAATGGACTTTCAGGGTTACAGACTTTTTTTTAAATAGCAATTCACAAGACAAGCTTGATGCAGTTGTTGAGTATAATGCATACCGCCTTTTTACCGCATACTTTAATACCAGCACAATGGCTGACAGGATATTCATATTACTATGAATTATTTAGCTGAGGCTTTTATAAAAAAAAAAAATCCCAACTTATTTGCAACCATTTACAGAGTTGGGGATTTTACTGGAGCAATCAAAATGAAGCAACTTGCTCAAAGGTACACCATCAGTCCAAGTCCAGAAGACTAACCACTGCTCCACACTGCTCCTCTAAGGATTCAGTCTTCTCTTACTACCACAAGTTGATGTGCTTTACATTTCTATAGTACACACCTAAAAATGCAAAACATGAGGACATATCATACTCTTGTCCTAGCCTGACATTTCCATGCCATACATTATCATCATTCAATCATAAACCTGCAAACCAAGATAAAGGCCCAACAGCAGGTTTCAGGTTTGATACTGACCGGTGTAGTCTGGATAGAGCTGTTAAAAAAAAGAACTACATTATGAACAAGCAATATGTTAAAAATAATTGCTCCATCCAAACCACTTTCAGAAATATATTCTCGTTTATATTTATAGATTGATATGATCATTATTACGGAACAGGTAGTGGGCTTATTATACGCTGAAAAGAAAAGAAAATGTTTTGGCTGTGGACCCTTGTTCAGGTGTGGAAGAAGGCTCCACAGCCGAAATGTTGTGTTTCCTGTCTTTTCAGCGTGGAATAAACCCACTACCTGTTCCTTTGTAGCCTCCGCATGCCGACGCAGCTACCTGTTATAACTACCTTTCATCAATGTTATTATTAATAATTTAATTTAGATTAATAATTCAATCATAGACTGATTTAAATTAGATTTTAAATAAAATAATGTTTGTCTCGCAAAGTATGACAGACACTTGTGGCCGAAGCAACCGTGCTACAAAAAAATCTCACCTTTTCATTCATGTCTATTTTCTACAATTCATTGTTATTTGCAGATACAGATTTTTTTCATACAAGATTCATTCTGTTTAGTGGCTTATATGTATAAATAGTAAGGCTGCATTTTAATTCTTACATAGAAAATTGGAAAAAAAGTATGCATATCGGGAATGAAAGGTTCAAGACTGTACTAGTCACAGACTTACTGAGTGATTTATAGAAGCATAGAAGTATGACACACTGAGCAGAAACATTATTTTTGTCTTATAACAACAGGCCAACTACTCAAGATTCACTCACAAACTCTTGGTATAATACTCCTAAATTTAAGAACTCTGCTAAATGTAATAATATGACTATAGTGCAATCTTAACCATGGAAAAATTGCAAACCACATTTTTTCCACATTGCTCTCTGGACATGTCAACAGTGACTTCACAACAAGGCAAAGGACAACCCAAAGAATCCCTATCAGGTTATTCTGCAACCCAAAGGTACCAAAAGCTTTTAAGTTCAAAGAATACAAGACAATCCTTGCAGTATCCTCCCTCAGTTAATCACATCTAAGTTATTAATGAAGCTGATGAAGCTCAAGATGCTCCAAGTAAAAATAATGACTGGTCGCAAATAAATATCCACACTCACAGCACAGAATTGCTAGAGAACCACACAAACTAAACAGAAGTCAGGTGGAGTTCACCCCATATTATGGTTCATCCCTGTACTTGGAACAATTACAACTGGTCAAATGATTTTACTGAAGGTGCAAAAAAGGTGAACAGCAGAGACACAGACAGGGGCCTTACCATTACTTAAAGTACATAGTGCATGAAGGACCAGCATTATCCTGGATCCCCCCCCCCCAAAAAAAAAAAAATTATATAGATTAAAAACC
Source organism: Lepisosteus platostomus (assembly GCF_059453375.1). Lineage (NCBI taxonomy): Eukaryota > Metazoa > Chordata > Actinopteri > Semionotiformes > Lepisosteidae > Lepisosteus > Lepisosteus platostomus. The sequence continues at coordinate 36,359,067 of NC_142624.1, forward strand.
GGACAATAAATTGATCATCTCCCCTCTCTACAGCGCTCACACTCGTTGGTCTTCAGCGGGTGACGTCACAGCTGCGGTTTCCTTTTTCTTAACAATAGCAGAACCAGAGCTGTGCACTTGCAGAAGAGCAGGAACTGAATTTCTGGCAGCTGGGGACAGACTTCTTTTTTTTTTTTTTTTTAAGGTGTAGAAAATACTGAACCTCTTATTAGTCATATTTTATCGGCGATCTGTCACATGGCTAAACGTAGTGTAATCATTAACGGCAGGAATTGTATGTGCCATAGATAAAGCTTTCTCAGTTTTATTATGTAAACATAAAATACAGGGAATACTGCACTGGAAGAACATCCCACCCCTGTCACTTCAATTCCCATGTTTCAACTCATTCCCACCGCTACGCCCTTCCCGAAAGTTTTACTAAACACTGTTACAGAAACATTTCTTTCAAAAGACATACAGGCAGCAATTTTGCCTTAGCAAAACATGCTGTTCGTTTTTTATCAATCTGAAAATTGGCCGGACGAGACGTTTTCCCTCATTCCTGCCAAAGCGGTCCATCTGTTCATCGGTCACAGATACCGCGCTGCAACACAGCCTCAACCCAAACCAAACGCTGCACAGAACAGGAACTAGACAAAACCTAATACATACAGTCAGCGTGAAGAATAATTATAAAACCCGCGTCCCTGGAGATCTGATTTCATCTCCTCCCTAGATAGGTGTAAAAAAAAGTGCAATTTACATGCTTTATAATGTTGACGTTTACCGTATGTCGTATACAACTTTCTTTTGCTATTTAGTTGACAGCAAACGGAAGTTCGAGCCAAATGCATCTTACTTGAAAAATTAAGATGCAAAAGCTTAAGAGAACAATTCAACACACACGAGGAAGTAAGGAGGGAGTTGCAAAAACCACGAAGTTACCTCTACGGTGGCTCCAAAAGCTAACGAGTCATGTAAAACAGTTGTGTTAGCATATGGGCAGCGGCATTCCCATTGGTCTCAAGAAACGTTAAAAACGGGGTAAACTCGGCATATCTTTTGCAGAATATTGTTACAAGTGCGGTTTCCCAAAACACTAAATTTGAAGCCGAAGAAAGACCATATAAGGTATAAAAATCGTAAATCAGGAAGAGGTTTTGACAAAACTAGGAAGTCCTTCTGCGCCTGCTCAAAAACCAAGGGGTTTCATTCCGACAGCCATCTAAAGCACGAAATAAAAAGGGGGATTCAAAACATGTTCACACCACAGTTTAATCCCTGTCGCTGCCATTTTAAAACACCCCTTTTAGGAACCTGAAATCGGGAAGGGCTCGGTGCTCGCCCGGACAGAGAAACACTTCTTTGCTTGAGCTTTGGGTGGACCCGTTCAATGAAGCCACTCAGACAGGAAGAAGATGATTTTCTGATGATGAAAGCAAATAGCTCCTTGCGGCTATTATGTAGCAGCCTAATTATACTTTTTTTTCCTCTCGCAAAGATAAGACTAGGGAATCTATCTGCGATAAAGCCTACAAGGTCCCGTCTTGCCCCCCCCAAAAAATGCAAAAGGGCCACATTTTTACAACCGGGAGATGAATTAAGCATTGTGCTGGCTCAAACACACACACACACCCAATACAGAACTGACTGAAAAGGCAATATGACTCTACCATCTCACCTCCGCTTCCCTGTGCTTGGTATTCAATTGAATTTTCAGAAGCTTACCCGGTACCACAGTCCACTACACAAGCCGGTAACCGTCCTGCCATCTCTTCCGCTCCTGTCGGCCGGGGTTAAAGATGCGTATTTGGAGGGGGAAAAAAGTGTCTGTGCCGGGGCTGAATGAGAGGTGCTATCTGACCATCCAGAGGCGGAACCCTGAACCCTCACAGTGAAGTTTCTACTTCCGCACTCAGCAGAGGAGAAGCAAGATGGCTGAAACCACAGGCAGCTACACGGGCAGGGCTAGCGATCTGTCAATCACGGGGCAGAGAAATATAAAACCTACTTCCACACCGTTTTAATTTCATTTTCCTGAAAACAAAATTCTACCCCCCAGAAAAAAATCAGCCGGAGGGGATATCCGTGGTTTGGTACTCTACTTTGTACTGGAAACAGTTAATAGAGCTAAAAAATACAGTACATCTCCAACCAGTAACGTTGATGTGTTTTTTTTCATAAATAATTCTCAAAAAAGGCCGTTTTTAACGCGTTATTGTTCGCACAGGTGGTCCTGCCTTTGCTCAAAACGCGTAGCCCTTACCAAAGGATAAAGCTGGATTGTATCAGACTGCCTATATACTGTACGCGCCTGGTAACTCCATTATTAAATGTGAACACTGTAGTGTCAAAATCCTGTAGTCTGCCATGCTAGAGAGCTGATTAGTATACTGTATTAATATTACAGTACATTTAGTTGTACTGTCATTGGCACAGTTAACCCAATTAACCTCATTAGAAGCGATAGTAAAAGACTAACCTGAGGTTACATGTGGAAATTATATGGAACTGCAATTAAAACAGAGAACAGGAGACACTTTTTAACACAAAGGGCTGTGCGTGTCTGGCTAGAACATGCTACCCAATAATGTTCAGGAAACAGCTGGATGAAAGCCTCAGATCAATTAGCTACCAGTAACCAAGATGGGCAGAATGGCCTCCTGTCATTTGTAACCTTTCAAATGAAGGTTGTTATATTAAAGACCCTTGTCTACCATTTGCTGACCATTAAAAAGGTTTTCCCCCAACATTAGATAAAACCTACGTCACTGTTCAATCACTCTACCGACATGTAATTGCTCTGAAGATATTTTAAAGGATGTTATATTGCAGATGAAATAGAACGTGATCATAGTAAAACCATTTTAACATTTTTTAATTTGGTCTGAGCAAAGAAACCAACAGTGGGAAGGTCTCGTGTGTCAGTCCTAAATGCGTCCTACCTAACCATAATGATTGCTCATCTAAATCTGGACAGTGTTGTCACCTTTCCAATAGTAATGTATAACCTTAAGTGAGAGAGACTGTATGATATGCATGATCGGATCCTTTTGCATTTTGCATTACTCTACTAGAAATCTATTTAAAAGTGTCTGATCTTCAATTGCATAAAGTGCAAATACTCTCAAGCTTTTACTTTTCTTGCTGATCAGATGAAAAATGAACTGTTTTAGTGATATCAAAAATGTATGTAAGTTTTTAAAAAACTGTTTTATAAAAGGTGTTTAAAAAACTCAACTACAAAGAGATTGTATATCACTTTAGTGATACGATGTTGAGAATATGTCAGAAAAATGATAGATCACCATCACTGCATTTAGCATTTGTGAGCATTTAGGTAGGATTTTGCTGTTAGAATCACCTTTGATAGTAGAAGGAAGAAAATATAGCTGTTATAAAGCTTCTGCTAATGAACTGTTGCTCTGACTTCTTAGTTGGTAAATCTTGTCAGCCATCGTGTTTTTACATTGAGGATGTACTGTCAAATGAATTTCCCCAAATAGGACAAGAAAGCTAGAATTTAAGTGAATTTAAATAAAAGCGTGTTTTATAGTTCTTCAACAAAAAATAAGAATAATTTTAAAAGCTAAAGATTAATCTACATAAACTGGAATAGTAATACACATTTAAATTGACCAAATATATATATATATCTAGTTAATTGACCAGACTTTAGAAAACATATGTTGAACCATAACCACAGAAAAGCCACATACTGTAAGTTAGGGGTTCAAGTAGCATTTCAACCTTATTTTTTAAATCGGTTGAAATCTGTTGGTCTCTCTTCTAGATCTTCAAATGCTGTGTTACGATATAAACTGAGGATCAAGGGGAACAGACAAACTATTTTGGCAGCATATGTAATGAGCAGCCGTGACAGAGTTAGATTGATTATGTGGATTAGTGTTTGTCATCAACACGGGGTCTACAGTGAAAGCCACAGGTTAGTGTCTTATGTGGCCACCATTGGAAGCAACACAAGCTGCACAACTGGAATTCATGCTCTGTACCAGGTTACACACGTGTTGCTATTCCAGCTGTAAAGCCTGTTCAATGGTTTCAGTGCCTTGAATCCCACACACATCCCACAAATCATTGTCAGTCATTTTTGAGTGAAATTACTGGCTTTCTCAATACCTGATTGGTTTTATTTTTAAAATATACTACACCGTGACTGGAAAAAGGTAGGCTCCAGTGCTTTTATCAGCAATACGCAGGTAGAAGTCAAGTTCAATAGCACTACAATCCATCATCTTTTGAATTCTCTTCTGTGAAAAATGAGAGACTGGGAACGTGATGTATTATCCAGTTAACCACAAAGACCCCATTCACAAAAGTCATCCGTCTCGTACATGATCTAGTTTCGCTGTAAATACACGTGCCAGGTTCCGTTCATTTATGGGTAATGTAGTTTTCTGTCCTGTAAGCGCCATTGTTCGGTACGAACATTGAACTGGAAAGAAAACTACATTTTCCAACGTCGCTCAAAATGACGTCAGACGTAGACGATAACTACAGTCACCTGAGCAGGAAGCAACGCAGAGGTTTTGGATGTTGTCAATGTTTACTAGTTGGGGTTTGGAAGTGTTCCTCCTTAAGAAACAGGTAACTGTAGTGATTATTACAAAGCGTTGCATTTGATTAGTTAGGTGTATTTCTACAGAGAAAAATATAACTATCTTGTTAGTTCTCAAGATATGTCAATATCTACACGGGGCAGGTATTACATTGAGCTAAGTGTCCAATTACAGCCTGAAATTGCTTGCCTGACGTTTTGTGAATGACACTCGTGCATAAAATTTAAAGCCAAAATGGACTACAAGCATTTGATTTATGAATTGTAATAATTTCGTTTTACATCTGAACCCTGTTTTGAGGTCACTCGTGCAATTTATTCGATTTTTTTATGAAGACCTGAAAATGTCAAGTTGGGAACATAATAGACCGAAATAGCTTTTGGTGAGGACTTCTTTTCCCTTCTCGTTGATGCAGAACAGTGCGCTGTTTCAGTGTGAGAAGTATGCAAATCGTGTCTCCGGACAGATTTTTCGGGCCATCACTCGGTGAAGCAAAGACAAGTTAAAATCATAGTCTGGCATTAAAATCACACTCTCCTAATTTAAAATGACCACGTATAGCGCTTTGACTTGTGTGACACTGAGTTTTCCCACAAGCGAAGTGGGAAGCCGGCGTCTTGGAGGGATTGCGTGGACTGTCGTGTCCAGTGTTATGCGGGTTTATCATTTCATCGATGATCACGATCTTCAAGAGTATCTTTACTCTGATCTGCGGTACCGTCAGAGATTGACTGCATTTCCTTTGCGAAACTCGTGGTTCTCGCTGCGATGTGCAATGTCCAAGAAAGAGAATATCACTGTTGGAGTGCGAGATAACGGAAAATACTGTATATAACACTGTTAACATGCTAGAAGTATTGGTATTTTGGTTATTAAACTATTCACGTTTTACTTAAATTAATCTTTAGAACACAAAATGACATTGTGTTGAACAGCGCAGTCTAGTGACCAGACTTTAAGCTATTTTATTAATACTCTTATTCATATTACAGTAAAATATTAACGTCAATAGAAGCTCTTGGATCGTCTAACAAGTGTATGCCGGTCATTACTACATTACAACATTGGCGGCAATTTAAATAGGTTTCCTGCCACTTTCCCAGCTATGAATCTGCCTGGGTGTCTGAATTTCGCCCTGCTTCGGTGCCTGTGTCAAGATCACAGTTATGTATTTGATTGGTTAATTGTGACCAAAAATAAACTCGCTGAATTCCAGGCGGAAGGCTTCCAAGAACCAGTTCTGCTTAGATAGCGCTCATTACTAGTCTGTTGCCTTCCAGCTAACCGAGCGAACACAGAGCTCTCTGGTGTCAAAGCTAAATAAAATATTCATGTTTAGTGGTCAATGCATTCTGGGCTCTGTTGGGCTTCTTAACTGCTTTATTGTTCCATTTAAAAAAAAAATACCGTATCTTCTTGGGTTTGTATTATTCATTTCTGCATGAGATATGCATGTGTATTTTACGACGCATACAGTAGCATTTCAAATTAAAATGCACTGATTCGTACATAATATAAATAATGCACATAATTTTGGTTTGCTTTTCTACAATAATGTTTGTTTTGTGTTGCAAATTTAAGGCATCACTAGGCACTGTTTGCTTTTATGATATCTTTAGTACCAATTCTAACCTCAGTGCAGTTTATACGTATCTGTAAATGAAATCAACGGCGTCCTTTTTCTTAGACTGTTGGAAAGTTACATTAAGTGACTTTTCTTTTAAGTTTTTCTTGAAGCGGCATTTCTGCATTGTAAATGTAGGATATTTTGGTTGAGGTTTGGGGAGTACATGAGGTATGCACATGAATCGAGAATGCACTGGGGACAAGGAAATGATGTGTCATCTGAAGGGGCATAACCCCTAACTGGCAGACCTAAGCAGTGGTTTACTGCAGACATCTGTTTTAGGCCCTCTACTTTTCCTGATCTACAGTATATCAGCAATCTAGATTCTGCCATAGTTAGAAAACAATTGACTTTTTAGAGGGACACCAGGTATACTAAAAAAGTGGAAAGGGATGGAAATTATAGATTTGGCATTCGGTTGACTAATGAAATGTAATGTTGTGATACATAAGATGTATAGTTATCATACAGTATGCATATAATTGAATTGCAGGAATCTATGCATTAAAATGATCTGGTTGTTTATGCAGATTCTGCTGTGTTCTACAAGACAATGTAGGCAAGCAATAATTAAATCTAATGCCCGTGTAGTGTACATAGCAAATGATTTGGAATTTAAATCAAGTTAGACTTCAATTTTACAATGCCCTAGTAAAGCCTCATTTAGAACACTGTATTTAGTTTTGGTTACCGTACAACAAAAATGATATAGCCTTTGAAAAAATGCAAAGAAGAGCACCAAGAATTATTCCTGGTCTTAGAAGGCAGAGGAGCTACATTTTAGTCAAGAAGAAATGCAATTGAAAAGAGTTCTGATCCAAATGTGTAAATGTTTAAGGAGAGCAGGTAGGATCAACACAGAGGGGTTAGTTCATGCTAAGTAGTTAGAAAGGGAATTTAATTTGGAAGGAAAATAAGAAAATGAGTTGTGTTAAAGGAGTTTAACAGAATTCCCAGCCAGGTGGTTAAGAAATAGCTATTTCAAGAAATAGCTCAAGGAACTTTGAGATTAACATAGCTACTAAACAAGCAACATGGGCCTAATGGTCTCCTGTTGTTTGCAAGCTATCCGATGTACTTAAGGAAAGAGAGCCATGGTTTTTATTTGAGACATTTTTGGGGTAACCTCCATTCTAATGCATCGACATGGATAACATCAGACATGAGTGCTTCCTTCAGTGATATGACTTAATGGATGAATTGGGGCCATGCCAGCGGTATTAATATAGCTGTAGTTTTTGAAAGCAGCAGTGGAGATAAAGGGATACCAGTAGAATAAAAGCTTGCCTGGCTCTTCACATAAGGTTGAGTAGAGCTTTGAAATATACACTGATGAAATGCTAGAAAAAATTACAGAGAGTGTTCATTCTTTGGATTGTGTTTTCGCTTCTGTCCAGGATAAGTGACTGTGATGCACAAAGTCATCTACATGCTCACCTTCATCTTTCACACACTGACTGCTGGCTGAGACTGAGACTGAGAGGAAGCCAGACGAGAGTGCAGTACCTGTTTGTCTTACCACGGAATGTAAGCCAAATACATTTCAGGTTTCTGGCTGTATTTTACCTAGAACATGAAAAATTCTTTTAGTGGTCATTGGAACTTTATGGGCTCTTTCTTTTGTAAAAAAAAAGAATAAAGTAGGTTACAAAACCATGTAGTAGTTTTTTTTTAATCAAGAATAACAAGTGTCTGCAAACATATTTTTAGTGTTTTTAGTTTACCCTTTCTAATAAAGGAGGTTATCTTATTGGGTGTTATTGGCATTTTGTGAACCTTACATGAAAATGTGTTATAATATAATGAGGTCAAGTTGTTGTCGACATGCATAGGGTAAGGCATTTTGAATAATTCTGCAAAACATTTTGGTTCTTTGAAGAGAATTCATTAATTCCAGATACTGTTACTGAGCAAAGGATATTGTTGCCTAAAATGAAAAAGCAAATATGCTCGTAAAATAATTTTAACAAGTAACCAATTAAGAACACTTTATGGTCTGTTATATTATTTGTCAAAATCCTTTTACTGTATATAACCTGTCGTAGAACGTATTGCGATGCAATTGTAGGTTTGAACACTGTTTCTGCATACACTACCTTGTCTAACTTTCTTAGTTAACTGTACCAATACACAACACAGTTCAACTAATTAATGCAGTGTTTGACTGAAAAAAGACCGCATGCTTCATTTTGTAGATATACAGCAGTCCATATTTGAAGTGTAAAACAAAATTAAGGATGTTTTTAAAATAAGACATTCTTAGATCAGTTGTGCCAGTTGTTTCCTCAATCAGTAACAAATTGAGGAAACATTTTTTTTTTAGTTTTCTGTGGTCTGTAAGTTTTTTAATAATAATTTTTGTGCTGTATGTTATTTTCTCACATTTTTAAAATCCTGAATATACATTTCATTTATATTTAAAGGAGTCTGTTGATGTGGATGTACTCTGTGTATTACGTACCGAACTGCCAATATTCATTTAAAGTTTTTTTTGATTGGTTGATTTTTTCATATCTTACAGATCCCTGCACAAATTGAAGTGTCAAGGCAGCTGTTTGTAACTGGGCATTTATTCTAAACAGGTAAAGGCAGTAGGAAGACGCAGTATGCATCAGAGATTAAACAATACTTCTGTAGCTTATCCTGTCCATTTCTTTGAATTCTTTGTATTTCCCTGTTTAAGTAGAATGTGCGCTGCTAGTGAGAGTACATTACTACAATCTTTTAGTTCACCTGTGCTGTTATTCACCTATGCATTTATTTTTATACTTATTTATGTTATGTATAAATATAATAAATATACAAATATATATCTGTATACATCTGTATATTTTCTGTATTATCGCCCATAAAAGTTTTGCATGGTTTTAATTTGTGAAACCAAATAGTGCACTGTTCGCAGGTGTTAAAAGTGCATCATTTCTTTGTTACAGCTTCCAGATGGTTTGGGTGTTCATTATGAACAGGATGAGCTCTCAGAGCAGCTCGTCAGCTCAGAGGCGGCGTATGGTTCTGGGGATTTTTATCCTGCTTCTTGTAGATGTCATTTGGGTTGCTTCGTCAGAGCTCACCTCGGTATGGTCTGATTCCCTGTCCTCTCTACCGTTTTCATCGCATATTGAAATAACGAGTTTTAACTATTATTTACAGTGGTATTCAAAACACGGTATTTGAACAACAGATCGTCCTACCTGATTTTAATAACATGGTTGGGCTTACTCATCTGCAAAACTGTGATCACTTTCTGATAGTCTTCAAGGTCAAAAAGGGTATCTTAAACTTTCAGTTCCTACAGTATGTATTGTTAATTACACAGATTTCATTGCCTGAGCTAATTTAACTGCTTATATGATTGCTTTTATAAGTGCTGTATAAAAAAGCTTATCATATTTAAAAGGATAACGTTTTATGTTGGTTTTATTTCTTTGAATGCATTTACAAACAGGTTTAGCCAGAGTGAAAGCCAACTCTAGTTCTTCAACTAAGTCATTATATTCATCATTCTATTTTGCGTATTACATTAAAATATTCAAATGCTTGATAGTGGACAAAAGTATTTACAGATGTCAGTGTAATGCATGCATGCTTAAAAGGGCAACGTTTTTATTTGCTGCATTGTGACATAGTGCGGTGAGCAGTGAAGTAAAAATACACGATGAGGTCAGTGATCAGAATAAACACAGTCAGTGAGGCTCCTTTCAACTTGTCATCTAGACAAAACCTGAGTGTCTGCAATTGACTGCTGCCCAGATTTTGCAGAATTGGTTTCCTTTCTGGTTTTGTATTCCCTGACTAGACTTTCATAACTGGGGAAAATCAAGCAAAGAAACTAGTACAATATGTCTGAATAAAAATCTCCTTCCTATAAGACAGAATGATCCGCTTATCAATCTTTGGTAGTTCACTCACTTTTCATCCTTCCAGTTAATAATTTATGTTCCCCATGGCTGCAAGAAGCTGATTTGTAATTCACGTTTGTTTTATAGGTCTTGCACATCTTGAAGGTGTTATTTATTCCACAGTGTATTTTTTTGTCTTTTAGTACATTGCTTGTGTGGGTTTTTTGACCACTTTGACACAGGCAGCGTTTTGTAGCATCAATAACATGCTTCTAAGAAATACAATGTATTTTGGCTTGGCTGTGTAAGTACACTCAGCATGCAGAAAGCAGCTAGACAGGCAGTAATCTCTGGCTTTCCTCTTTCTGTCAAACTCAAAATATGAATGTACTTTTACAACAGCATTGCTGAAATTCAAATATAGTTTTTACAGCTCTGGAAACAATAACAAACAGAGATGGCAGGATTGTCATTTTGATTAGTAGCACACTGAAAAAGATCTCTCTATTCATTATTTATGTGCAGCATGTTCTTTTCTAGTTTTCATTTCGTCATAAATTAATTGGTTGTGTGACCTGTACAGTACATGACTAAATTGAATTTAGCCTGGACTGACAAACTGTAATTTTTATTAATTTTTTATGGTGCTTCAAAGCATCTGTGCAGAGACATTTTGAAACCTGATTAAAATTAAAATGTGCACCCACCTAGCAGTGAGGAAGTTTTACTTGATGAGGGGTTTCTGTTTGCCAGAGAATTTGTGTCTCTGCTGAGTGGTAAGATGCCATAACGTATTGGTTTTGGAATTAACAGTGAGAAGGTGGGTCTTGTTGATATACAAGGGCTTTAAAGAAATGTTTAGTGAGCAGTTACAAAAAGATAGATTTTTACCTTTTCAACATAGAGTGTGATTTCTAAAAATAAAAAAAATGCACATCTTCATATGCATTCTGTCAAATCCCACAATATGTTCTGGAATAATAATTGCAGTGCGGTTTGGAATTAAAGTACTTGCATTAGGAATGGTGTGTTGTTTGTTGAAAATGGTGTTTTTATCTTTTCTTTAGTACATATTCAAAGACAAAGAATATAACAAACCCTTCTTCAGCACATTCGCGAAAACGTCCATGTTTGTTCTTTACCTGCTTGGATTTCTTGTGTGGAAGCCCTGGAGGCAGCAGTGTACAAGGGGCTTTCGGGGACGGCACGCGGCATTCGTGAGTTATTTTTTAATACACATACTGTACCCACCCCATATTCTGTACGCACAGTATGTTTGTTGCAAATTTGGAAATATCATCGTGTGATTAATGCGCAAGTAAAAAAGAATCTAGGTTTAGGTCCTGGCGAGCCCTTTCAATATACATTGATTTATAAATATTTAGAAACCCTTGTATAGAAAAACACATTTTAATACAATCCCAGTGTTATTATAACTGAACTGTAGTATCATATAGAATTTAAAGTCTTTGTTTTTGCTGCTTATCTTTCAGTTTGCTGATGCGGAAGGGTACTTCACAGCATGCACTACAGACAATGGTATAAACAACTCCTTAGTAAGTATGCTATTAAAATTGTACGCTGTTTGAATTAAAAATTGCAGGCGAAGATGGTTTTATTGACTGTAGGTGTTTTTGTTTGGTGTACAAGTTAATTCAGGAGCAAATACTGTATGTTTCTCAGTGCTCAGGATCATATAAGTCAGCTCTAATGATCTAAACCCAAGATTCTCTGGTCACATGCCTCTAACTCTTGTGGTATGTGAACTAATTTGCAGGGTTTTTTGTTAAACTTTTTAGTGATTTTAATGTCAATACAGTCTTTTACTGAGTTTTATGTGTCTGTTTTTGTAGAAAAAATAATCTAGCTTACTGGTAGATATTTAACAAGAGAAACTTTTTTTTTTTTAATCCAATCATAATAACCACAGCATCATGACAGCGTTTTAAGTGGTATTATCTGACAGGCCAAGACAGGTTAAAATTGTGTCGCCAGGCTGAAACAGCCAGCTGTAAATGACATGTTCAGAAATGTTTAGTGTTAATTTTTACTTGCATGCAGTTAGAACTGCAAATATACATTTGCATATGACTTCTAACCTCACCCCAAATTCATTTGCTTTATGCCAGTACTTGTTTGATTCTATCGAATCTTCCTGTCCAAGGAGGCTGATATTTTATAAATAGGCAACCCATCTATATTATTAAACTTTAATGCCATTGCACAGTTTGAACCTTGGTTTAATGAGATACAAAATAAGAAATAAGCTACACATGCTGTAAATATTGTAATTAAGGTGTTTGTGGTAAAGTAATTATTATCAGCTCTATTTATAGCGTGTTTTAATTTCAGCTAAAGACAACAGATGTATTGTCTTTTTCATGTACAGTGCTATGTAGGTCCACAGTTTTGACCCTATATATTGCCCTGCAAAGTATCAAGACAGTGAAGTATTAAGTTAATTTTTTAATATGAGTTCGAATAATTGTTTCTCAGTAGAATAAACTGGTAACTTAACTCCCACATATTTTATTTTTAATAGTCAACTCCCTTCTACATTCTTGGATCAGTTCAAGTTACAGTGCAGTGTTCTGCAATATTCTGAAGAGCAAACTAAGTGGGGCCAATTGGCTGATAGGTGTCTCTTGCTGGTCAGGTGTTTGCTGTTCTGTATTACTTCAGGTACTGTTTTCTGAGCAGCAGGGCACTGTGTTGATTTTTACTGCCTCTTTGCTAACTTTAATGTTTGCTGATCTCCCCCAGAAATATTTTGGACTTCTGTTTGATTTCAGTGTTATCATTTAGGAAATGTTAAGATTTTAAGTATATTAACCAAAAATAGTAACTATAGAACTGGTTTTATAAGGCTGTTTAAAGACATAAGCTGAGCTGACTGTTATTTAAAGAAGGAAGAGTTTGTCCTTTTCAGCACTGATTGGTCTCTGGTTCTTTGATCTGTGCAGTGCCAATGAAACCTTTTTATAAATCTGTCATGTCATATTAAAAATGATGTCCTCACCTGCTGAAACAAGGGGACACTAATCTCCTGAATTGAAGTAGTCTGTAATATTATTCTTTTACTCCTTTTTTCAATTAACCTATGACAATTATATAAACCTGAGTATTTTCCTTAAAGATTCATTAGCACATCAATCTACCTTTAGGTATTTGTCACTGAAAAATAAAATCAGAAGTATAATTATTGAGGATGTTTGATTCTGTCACTGTACGTAATTTTAATAAATTTGGATTCACGAGTAAAGCAGAATTAGGAATAATTTCACGTGAATTATGCCAATAAATGGTTTGAAGAATTAGTCAACTTTGCAAGTGTTATCTATAAAAATAATAACATATTTGAAGGCCCATATCCATTTTGTGTATTGTATACTTCTAAATGTACAAAACTATCTTAAGTCATTTTATGAGCCAGGTCCAAAGAGCTGAAGAATTTATTTCTTTTCTTTCAGAGCGAACCACTTTATGTTCCTGTAAAGTTTCAAGATTTGCCCACAGAAAAAGCTAATGATGTTAATGGTGACTGTGAGGCACGTAAGTGTTGATTTATTGCCCTGCTCTTCTGGGGAAATTTGCAAGACAGGAAATTTACTAATTCTGATTTAATAACAACAACAACAACAACAACACACTATGCAATAAATCAATTCAACAAAAGAGACTGGTAAATAAAACAGTAAATTAAATATTATTTGAAGCTAGAGTACACAAATGAGTTTTAAGACTTGATTTGAAAGTGCTGACAATTTTGTAGATCTGATTTAAGCTGGTAGGTCATTCCATGGTCTTCATCCATGTAAGAAAGTATGGTCTTTCGAGGTTTGTAGCCATCTACTGGGAACTGATAGAAGACAGTGTCCAAAGGGCACAGATGAAGTGTAGTCATATGGTTGTATATAATTGTATGTAAGGAGTTAGAGTTAACCGAGCTGTATTTCATCCTGAAATCTGTGTTGAGTCAATGTAGGGAAGCATATACGGGTGATAACTGCTTGTAAATGAAAGTTTTGGTCAAAATCTGAGCAACTAAGTTCTGAAAACAGTGCAGCTTAAAGATGTCTGAATACACCAGCAAGCTCTGCATTACAGTAATGAAGTTGAAGCATTGTGGAGTGTTGTGTTTAATTATTGAATGCTCTGCAGCGGATCCAACATTTGTTACGTAATTTCCATCATTTCAGAATAATATATTCTGTAGTTCTACAGCAGGTGGAGTTGTTGAGCTCTGCTAGAATTGAAAAGGGTTCTGTTGATGTGTGGTGTTCATGCCACAGAACTTTCAGCAGCTTAATATTTTTTCCCTCTTTTTATAAGCAGTGACATCTATAAGAAAAGAACTGTAGACCTGAGAAACTATAGGAGAGCTTCAGTTCTTTCACACATGTGGATTTTAAGATTTCCATAAACTCACTAAAGTTACTCAGACCCCAAATACTCCTTGGGTTTCTCAGGTCTACAGTTCTTTTCTTATAGAGACTACTGTTCATAAACCATACTGTATGCAGTGAAAAAGGGGAAAACATATGGAAAATTGATCTTCTTCACTGTTTTAATTTATTTATTGTTATCATTTGCTTGTGAATTCACCAAAATAACATTAATCTGTCCATTTTGAGATAGTTACAGTATACTTGTTTTAAATTAAGTGACGGGATTACTTTCCAATAATACATTGGTTGAATCTTTAAAAAATTAAATCAATATACTGTGTATTTTTGTTTTATTTGGTTTTGTGCCTGATTGACACTTCTAAGAGTTTTCATTTTAAAAAACAACAAAGCAATCAAATCAATTAAATATTCCAAATGCCACTTTTTTATATGTACTATTTCATATCATACTGTACAGAATAGTATTTGTATGTTAAACTGAGATGAATTCCAAAATGGATTCCCTGATTTTTCTGGCACATGGAAAGCATGTTCACTCATTCTCCAAATCCTTGTGTAGAACATTTTGATCAGGTTGTACAATATTGTACTTTTTCAATTCCAGCATCCAAAAAGCCCCGTGTGCGATTTAGCAACATCATGGAAGTACGACAGCTGCCTTCTACACATGCCTTAGAAGCCAAACTTTCTCGGATGTCTTATCCAGCAGCAAAAGATCATGAATCAATTCTGAAAACTGTGGGAAAATTAACAGTGACACAAGTGGCAAAAATCAGCTTTTTCTTTTGTTTTGTGGTAAGCGTTTTTAACATATACTGATACCATTTACTGTATATTAAAGAACTTGCAACCTACCTTACTAATTAATTAGATTTCATATAGGAGTTGATGCACAAAAATACCGTGAAATCATGAAGGGATACTGTTGATAACATGAAATTTATGTACAAACGTTTTTCAAATTGGTAACTGTTAGTGAAAATTCAGCTAATAAAAATGGATTTAACTGTATGGCATTTTTTGGAAGCAGTTAAACTTGACTTCTGTTTACTATACTGATTACCTATCAGTCTTTTGATTTGAAAAATGAACTATATTAGAACCAGATGCTAAAGTTGACTGCCCCTCTGTTTTCAGCAATTCCACTGCCTGTTTTCAGCATGGCTATGAGTGTTCAGCTGATGATATTGCATTTTTCTCTTGATTTCTCTGCTAAATGGAAAGGAAAATAAGCTACAGATGAGAACACGTGATTATTTTTCAAGATCCGAAGTGGTTGTGTGATATTAGATGCGTGATTTAGAAATACTACATCAAAGACATTCCAAAGAATTGTCAAATACTTCCAGGAAAATCACAAATGGAGGCAGAAGGAAATCTGTCATCTCCCAAGATATTCTCGATGCCCTTTTTTGTCTTCTGCACTGATTTTTTGGCTCCAACATTTAAAATTATTCTGAATAAAATATTGATTCCTGAAATATACAAACTGACACCACAATATAATTGCTTAAAATAATTGTCAATTTTCCAGTGTATATGCTCAAATGTGTTGCCAGCTGTCATTTAACAAGAGAAAATGCTTTTGTATTGCTAGCCTCAGAATCATGTAGTCTACTTACTTTGTAAACAGTATGGTTTGTTTCAGGTTTGATTTTAATAAACTGAATTGGTCTTTATGAGCCCCGTTGTGCTAGTTAGTGGCATTTAAAAATGTTTTTGAGGAAATCCAATCAAAAGTTTCATCCTGCTGAAATATTTTAAATGTCATATATCTTGCGCTGGTGTGGATGTGAAATTAAGAGGTGTTTAGTTGCTGATGTCTTTTTTTAGTTGTTTTTTTTTCTAGGTTAAAGCAGTTATCAACAGTAAATACCTTAGGGTTCATTAAAAATAAATATTAGTCTCATGGTTCACTTCCTGTGTGAAAATGAAGTGCGCCCTTTTTGTGTTTAGAGAATGTTTTAAAATACTATACCTGGAGGAGGTCTAGTCTAGACATGTGTCGCTTAAGGATTTTTGTTTTTGTAGTGCTGTGCAAGAGATAATTTTACAATGTTCTCATTCTTTTTAGTGGTTTCTAGCTAACTTCTCTTATCAAGAAGCACTATCTGATACACAAGTAGCCATTGTGAACATTTTATCTTCAACTTCTGGTGAGTCTACCGATTAAAGCCGTCTATGATGTGGTAATTATTTCTGTTGTTCTTAAATCTTAATCATTATTAAAATGATTGTAATCTTTGTTATATTAGAAAAGTCATTTTTGACTTGAAAAGAGTCAGTCTTCCTCATAACAACACTAATTGTTATAGGTGCCAAGTATGAAAAGAAAATTTATAGAATGTTATTGTCTAATAACGTCAGCAAGCCTGCTGTCTGACAGCACCATACAAAGAAAGTATCCATAAAAAAGCAAGTTACATATAATTTAGAATAAATGTTGTTTCATCAAGGTTACATTTTGGCATGCTGCATCAATATATATTATGAAGAGCAAAGCATTTTTTCTCTCTTTTTTTTCTCTAGTTAGCATGTAATGTGTGGATCCTTGAGTGGCACTTTTTGCAACCGTTTTTGAAGACTTTTTGAAGATCTTCGCAGTGGGTTGCATTTTCATGGATTAAAGCAGTGCTTTTAGAAAGTAAATGTGCTCTTAAAATGGAACAACTAAATGGAAGAACTAGATTTACTAATGTGTGAAAATTAAATGCACTCTCTTGAAGTGTTTGTACCGTGTGCTTATGATGTAATTATGATCTTTCTCTGTTTTGCCCTCAGGTCTGTTCACCCTGATTCTAGCAGCCGTGTTTCCTAGCAACAGCAGTGACAGGTTTACGTTGTCCAAGCTTTTAGCAGTGATTCTTAGGTGAGTAAATAGACTGAGACCGAAGTTCTGTTTTCAAATTATAAAGTCGCTTTGCTCTGACAGAATTGGCAGCTATATGTACAGCTAAATTGAAGACTGTTATCCATTAAGAAGCTTGTGTCCTTGTGGAAAATTGTAGTTTTCCGTAATCAGAATTACGTTCCTCTTTTATCCTCCGACATTATTGATGGTTATAGAACATTAGTGTGCTTCATAATGCCATGGAAAAAACTGACGGAAATAAATCTGTTTATGCCTATAGTGCATCACTATAGGGGGAACTGAAGGGGGAACTTGATCGTGATGTGTACTTCAAATTATAGCTCCCCCCCTCAGGGAATTGATGTTTTAATACGGTAGAAGAAATCGAGCTCAGCCAAAATCTCACCGCCTGTTGCCACCTGCTTCTGAGAAGGACCTGAAAGTCACACAACGTTGGTCAGGTTTTTCCCAGCGTGCAAGTGGTTAGTACTGCAGCTCAGGGTACACGGGTATGACTGCCTTCTGAGAAAAAGTCTCTTCTGGCCCAGTTCCAGTCAGCCATCTAGCAGAAAAATAAAGTGCAAATTGGTGATTTGAATGCAGAGTGTGCAAAAGCAGTGAATTATACCATTTGCTTTACTGTGCTTTCAGTGACAGCAAAGATGTTTTTCGAAATATGAAAATGATATTTAACCTGGGTTGTAGCTAAAGTATCTGGTAATAGACCTCTCGGTCAAGAAGTAAACAGAAGCAGAGGGGCAAAGGACAAAGGCTGAGGGGGATTGAGCTCTTTAAGTCTTAAAATCGGGCAAATCACCTGCATTTACATTGTTTCAGCTGTATTACTCATGTAGACAGACCTCCCTTGATGACAAGATAAACATCTACAGTAGCTGTTGCCCAGGCTGTGTGAATGAATTGAAAGCCTTATTCTGTTTTCAGTGAGCGCTCCATGTTCATCAATTACTGTAATGTTACTGAGTGTTTTAACGCTTTGTACTATTCACAGTGCATATAGAGTTGTATTTAACTTTTTCTTACTTGTTTTCAGCATGGGGGGAGTTGCTCTTGTGAGTTTGTCAGGATCTGACAGCTCAGATGGGAAAGACACAATAGGTAATTTTTTTACAAATTATAACAGAATTTGCCCGAATATGGTGCTCTGTTTAAGTTGCATTTTCATAAGATTTTTATCACCATCTGTTACTGTATCTGTAAGTGATAGGATTGCTAAATGTCTAATCACATATTCTTAAAATATCACCCTGTTGTGAAATGTAATTTTCCATTAGGAGAAAAAGTACAGTATGTGTATAATATGTATATATTACCAAATGTGTTGTCATAAGTTGATTTTTAAAAAGGTTTTAATTCCCTCAGAAAAAAATAAATACCATTACAAATATCCCTATCCCTGTCCTTATCTAGAATATGTTAATTATGGCCTTTAGAGTCAGTTAGCTGAAGTTTAATTGAATTGTAAGTTAAGAACTTTCTGAGGTCTCAAAGGGCACGAATGTTACAGTCTTGGTCACTGCTGCACTTTATTATGGATAACTCAGTAGTTGATCTGAACTCAGGTTTAATGTAAAAGTGAGTAGTTCAGAAATCCTTGTTGTGTAGACGGATGAGATAATTGATTTTCCTTCACTAAGGAGCAATGAGACGGAGCCTTAATGTACTGCAGGTCTTTCAAATCAGACCACATGGAGAGCTACTGATAAAGAAGATTCATTGGCAGACAAGAGTTCTGGGTCATTCTGTGTGTCACCACACAAGCTCCACATGGGATTGGAAATCCCTGGACTTCTCTAACAACAGTGAAGTTTTAAAGGACATGCTGAATGTAGTCAATGGAGTATTCATTTACTGTGGCATTTATTTTCATGATGTTGCCTTTGCTCTTATTTTTCCTTTTTCTTCTGTTTCAAAGGTTCTCTTTGGTCACTGGTGGGCGCTGTACTGTATGCTGTCTACATTGTCATGATTAAAAGAAAGGTGGATCGGGAGGACAAGCTTGATATACCAATGTTCTTTGGTATGTTAAATGGTGCTTTAATTGCCAGTCTCTAAGGGAAGGTCTTATGATTAGGCTAATGTAATATTTATTCGTATTTATTGATTTAGTTGACACCATTTTCAAATTCAACTTGCAAGGGTTGCATTTACTTTGAAATACAATCAGTATATTACAGAATGCATTATGAATATGTCAAATTGTGGGAATATGCAACAGACATATTTTTTAAACTAAAACCCAGCAACGTACAGATGAGCCCATTGTTAATAACCTTTTATATGGAAATTCTCATAATTGCAGTTTTCATTTCAGAAGTCATAATAATGATAAAGTCCAATAAATGCTGTATTTAATATTTTTAGTCAGCTGTTACTCTTACAGTGCCTTACAAAAGTGTTTACACCTTTGTACATTTTTCACATTTTGTTGCTTTAAAACTTGCAGTCATAACACTTTGTTCTAATTTGTTAGAAACGCAACCTATTATACACATTCAAAGCAGAAAAAAGACATGAGTAGATACAGTAATTAATGTGAGAGAAATTCAATAAGTCATGATTGCATAACTATTTAAAACCTTTGTTTTTCAGCAAATGGTAATTAATTTAGATGCACAATACTTCCGTATGTAGCCACACAATTAGTTGAGTGGCCTCTGTCTGTCTGCAATAATAGTCTTTCATATGATTTCAGAATAAGTGCCTCTGTATCTGTAATGTGCCTCAGGCAGGCAGTGAATTTCAAGTAAAGATTCAACCATGAAGACCATGAAGATTTCAAAACAACTTAAGAGATAATGCTGTTGAAAGGCACAGATCAGGAGAAGCCTGTAATATCATTGCAGAGACCCTTAATATCTCTTTGTGCATGTTGAAGTCAGTTACTGAGCAGTGGAAGGCTCCCAGCTGCTGCCCAGGTTGTCCCTCCGAACAGAGCAGCTGGACTAGGAGGGAACTGGTTAGGGAGGCGGCCATGAGTCCAACAGTTTTGAGTGACGTTGAGTGCCAGTGTTCAGTGGCTACGATGGACAAAAATGTCCATGGGTGAATAGTATCCTAGTCCCTCCACAAAAGGGGCTTGTATGTATGAGAACTTTAAGTACAACATGGGGTTTGCAACAGAGCACCTAATTCATACTGCAAATGTGTGGCAAAGGTTTTGTGGTCAGACAAAATGGAAATTTTTCAATTCTAAATTAAAAGCGTTCCTTTTGATGCAGACCCAACATAGTGCATCACTCAGTCAGCATCCCTGCTGTCAAGCACGATGGTAGCAGAATTATATTATACTTGTCAAGGGAATATACAGTAAGAACATAGATCTGCTGGTAAAGCTTAGAGGAAAACCTCCTTTAGACCTAATGTTCCAAGGCTATACTAGAGTAGCTTAAGAATAAGAAAGTGAATGTTCTTGAGATGCCCAGTCCTGACTTGAATCGTATTGAGAATCTGTGGAAAGATGTGGAAACAGCTGTCCATTAGTTATCCCCAAGCAACCCGGGAGAGTTTGAGCAAATCTGCAAAGAAGAATAGGCAGATGAGTTGCACTGCAAAACGTTTAGGAGATGTACTCAAAAACACTGAAGGCTGTAATTGATGGAAAGGCTGCTTCTTTTTGCTTGAATATTGAGTTCACAAGTCGGAATACTTGAATCTGAATGTTATCAACATATTTCATTTTTCAGATTTTAAATAAAATATTAAGTTTATGAACTATTAGTTTGGAATTTCATAAAATGGGACACCTGAATACTTTCTTAAAGTTTTCTTAGCAACAGGTTCTGAGCATTGAATAATAATTCTCTTTTGAGGATAAAACGTTTTACTGAATGTGCAGTTTCTTTCATTATACAGTATTTACATTAACCACCTCAACATCAGACATGAAGAAATGTTTGTGATGAAATAATCATTTCACTTTAACTTACGGCTTAAAGTGATGCAGCTTTTCAAACCCACGTGTGCAATTAACAACCTGTGCAATCCTGGCCAGGTGTCTTTATGCAACATTAAGTTATTAATATTAAGTATCTTTATATTATGCAATATGAACTTAGCGTAATATTATCCAGTGATTCTTCTTTTGATAGTCATTAGTAGTACACCTTGTGAATCTCAGAAGATGCGTGCCAAGTTAGAAATGAAGAAATTTTTGTGTTGAAAAAATTGTCTAATTGAGGGCTTAAGGTGATGCAGCTTTTCAAACCCACACATGCAATTAACATGTGCAATCCTGGCCATGTCAACTGGCCCATTCTTGTTCTGCAACCGAGCATCACGAGTTAGCATCCCTTGTCATCTTTCATAAAGGTGGCTTTATGGTCATGTATAATGTTTTCAGTAGTTCTACCAAGAAGGCCGTGCTCTCCACAGCCTTAATTTGAGGATCAGGTGTTACCAGTGTTTTCCACACCTCTGATTGTTACTGGAATGGCTACGCATGGGATCATCCAGACAGACGTTTATCTTTGATTGTCTGCCATGTTCAAGATCCTTTGCTGCTTGCAGTGCTGTGGAAAAAGAGGGGCAGCTTCTTTTACACTCTAGCATGCATCTATGGTTTTGATATATAGTGCATTCTCCTTTATGCAAAAATGTGGTGACCACATGTTGCTTAAGCTTAGAAAGGTTTATCATTCAGTTTCCCTGAGAAGAACTGAACGGCCATAACATTAGACATGAATTCTAAATGTATAAATATACTGTAAAGCTTTCAATTCTATAGCTTAATGTTAAAAAAAAATCAGTTGTTTACCTTTCCTAAAATGAACAGTAATACTTTCCCTAGCATGTGTGTATAGCTTTTTATTTTGACTGTACTATGATCTGCTTTCAACCTTGATGGTTATGTTGAAGACTTTTACTTTACTTGTCCACAAGCACCTGCTTCAAGGGAAAGATTAGTTTATATTACACCTGAACAAAATGCTGCATGAGTTAATCTTCCCATTTGAGGCAGGTTCTCTCAGTAATTGCTGCAGGAAAAAATGTAATAAGCTGCCTTGTAGGACCATCAAGAGTTTTAATTGCATGTGAATTTGTGGCGTGTCGAAAGTCACCACAACGTTAAAGCACTTGACAGCAATTGACGTCAATGAACTGCCAAGTGTATTTCTTTCTAAACATTTTCCCTTTGAAGCCTTGTTTTTCAAATTTTATAACCTGAGAAAGTCAGTGTATTAATATCCCAATATATGTCTTTTTCAGTGGAACGATTAATTCCACACAGCCTTTGTTTTCACTTGAACAAAAGAAGAATATGTACCATTTTCCACAACCAGAAGAACCTAAATAATGTGAAACCGCTACCAAGGAGAAATGTCATTACTGGATTTTGAATTGTGTGATTTGGCCCACTGTTGTGATTCAGTATTGTCATGAGATATTGCTCTTGACAAATATGGCAGATTTAGAAACATATTCTACATTTCACTTGTGGCAATTCACGCATTGAATGGACTGTAAGCAAAGCATTAAAGTATGACCTGTCGCTAGTTTCTTGATTAGAGTAAAGTGTTGACCCAGTCTGTTCAATGGAACACTGTGCAGTCTTTCAGAAGGCACTTTGAGCCGCCGTGACTTCAGAACAAGAGAGTCTCTCTCCCCTGTGCACAAGGATGTGAAGATTCTTCAGTGATGAGTGTAATCAAGCTGGAATCTCCCAAAAAGCCACTGGAAACCTCTACAGAAGACCCACCATCAGCATACTTTTGGGATGCTACTGTACCTACAGTATATACAGTACATGTCATCAAGGAAAAGGCACATTCAGAACATTACCCTGTAATGTTAGCAGCATATGTTGAAAGTTTCAAGGTCACCAAGCTCTGAAACTTCTTTCAGGTGGCAACCCCAACAGCCAGGGCACACCAAGACGAAAACGCAGATGCATTGTAATCGCGAACTGTAAAAAGGACAGATGAGTGCTGTGTTAAAAGCCTTGCTGTGTTAGTGTTAAATAGTAAAGTGCTTCCATTGCGTGAAATAAAAAGGGGAAAAATAATTTTCCCACCTGTGTTCAAGTCTTTAAGGCTTTTACAAATGTGGTGATCTGGGTATAAATAAGTTAAGCCACACTGCAAAACCTTTTACTTATGGCATAAGAATGGTTACAAAACAACAGGAGGTCATTTGGCCTATGTAGATTGTTGGTTGCTGGTAGTTAATCGTTGAGAGGATTACATTCAGTCCTTTCTTGTAAGAATCCCAGATATTGGTTTAGACGGTATTGCTGAATAGCTTATTCCAGACTCCTACAACCCTGCTGAATGAAAGTCTCCTGCTTGTCATTTCAGTTGCAGTTTCCCTTAGTGGCAGGAGAGTAGTGGCAACATAGTGGGTGATTTGGGGTGTTTTAGGTAAACCCTCGTTTAGTAGATTTTCCGATTATTGGTGATTTGGAAGTGTGTTTGTATGTCTTGGCTCTCAACTACGAAACCCACAGCCACACACACACAGAAGAATGAGGAAGTATAAGTAGACTCCTCTGATCTGCTCACCTTCAATGCAGTTGTCTTTCAACATGTTACAGACAAGGCCACAGGGGCTGCTGTTTACTGAGGGCCGAGTGAGTCCTGGCCAACTAACTCCCCTCCTCACACCACTTGTTTGGGGAATCCTGGTCACAGTCCGCTAGTGACCTGACCCAGGCTAATAGCATAAATAAGGAAAACAACAAACTAGAACCCTATCCCATCATCCAAATTAATCACAACTATGATATGTTAATTAAGTATGGTTACAAATGTTACATAAATCCCATTCATTTTGCTAAGTTGGGATGTAGTTAAAATGTAGTGACTGCCGATTGCATGTTAAGGAGAGAAAATGCACCCCACAATGAAGTAAACAGTAAAATTTATACTAGACGTAAATATCACTAAGTCACAGTTGTGTCTAGTATTTTGATAAAGTCAAAATGTATGTATGTTTCACTTGAAGTACATTTAAATCAAATCTAACTAAATTGCCACTATCCTTGACTATTGGAACCTCATGAAATAAGCCATGTGTAACCATTTGGGCTGCTTTTTTTCAGCCTTGCTCATGAACCTCTCGAGACAGGAAGGCCTGACCGAAAGACAGCACTCAGTGGTCATGGCATTTATCAGGATTCTTGCTGTAAAGTTTAGCTCCATGTCCTGTGTGCCAAATCCACATGTTCCCCTTGTTCAGATTAAAATTCAGCAGCACTCCTTGAATCTGCTTTTTAACTTGCTGTCGTCTTGGAAACAGGCTTTGTGGAAGCCGCTACTGTGAAGCAGATATGGTATACAGTACAGTATTCTGCCCCTCCTAATTCAGGAGGCACACACAGAGCTCTTCAAGGGCATACTAGCCTTTAGGCCATAACATAAGTTTTCACACTGCACTGGGATTTTATCCATCTGGAGCACCTGTGTTTCTTCCAGTTCTTTTGTACAACTCTCAGACTTAAGGCCATTAGGAATATTAAAGTTATGAATATTAAGGATTTTGTCTTGTATATGAATAGCAATGGGAAGCACTGACCTTTGAATTGACTGCTGAGTTTTTTTTTCCCCAATCCTGTGAGGCCCATATGGGAAAGCATTTTTAACAGAAATGAACCGTGCTATTTAAAGCTGATACTTTTCTTTGGATGAAGCCTTTTGGTCTTTTGTGATGAATGTGCGTACTTTCTAATTTAGAATTCATAATTAAATTATTGAATCACAGGCTTGACTTATAACTTTCACCCCAATATGGCCATGTTGATTTTGTATATACAGTAGGTGGTCCCTGTTATAAAACTCTACACAATGCCGATGAATTGAGGAACTCAACGTATAAATTCCCCACGCTTGCATCATTTTTCGCTGGTTCGTGGGTTATTTTGTTGCTGAAAAGAAAAAAAATATATTGTGAAGAGTAAAATCTAATGTTAACATTAACAACAATATGGGCTATAGGTACATTAAATGTATATACCCATGTCTGAACTGTATGTTAGGAACACGTCAAGCTACTTACATTATTCCTCATGGATATTAATTCCCCTAATTAAGTCATTTTAATTTGCATTGTTTAGAAACGTAACCTGGACTTGAACCCTCAGTATTTATGTTGTTCTTATGGGGATAAAATTCCCCCTTTATACGAAGGTTGTTTTGTTGGCTTGGTCTCAAACCTGTACCTCAGTGTCCCTACCCTTGTGGAAGTTCCACTTGCTTGCTCCGATCTACCCAGTAGTGAAGCTAATAGATGCTCCAAAACTCACTTTGACCTTTTGGAAAATATGCATTATTTAGGATGCATTGATTTTTTTTTTTCAAATGCAATAAACAAGATTTGTTTGTAGCCATAGTGTTATTTCTTCGTTATTTAAATGGGAATAAAACACCTTTCAATATTAAATTCAGCCCGCAGCATAAAGAAATTGTAATAGCCTAGGTATGCAATAAACTGTATGAACGAATGACTATCACTTAAAAAAATCTCATACTGTTTTACTGAATAATTCAAATACAGAACAGAAGCAGGGGAAGGAAAGAGGTATTTTTCTAACCAAGATCTTTGGTATTAAATGGTTATATACGGTATATTTAAATTCTGAATTAAATGCTATTCTAATACTTCTGAACTTCTACTGTTTTGAGACAACTGTCTGGTATGCTTTGTCAATGGTTAACTCTTTGTTTGTTGTGTTTCTTTCCCAACTTAGGGTTTGTTGGCCTGTTTAACCTCTTGCTGATATGGCCTGGCTTTTTCTTACTTCATTACACCGGCTTTGAAGTTTTTGAATTGCCAAGCAAGCTTGTGTGGATGTACATCATCATAAATGGTCTTATTGGAACAGTCCTTTCAGAGTTCCTGTGGCTTTGGTAAGCTTTTGTTGACTAGAGAAGTACACATATTGATTAAATTTCATTTTGTCTCAAAGTGGTATTTTTAGAAGATTTTAAAAGCTAGAGGCATGTAGTGATATACAGTACTATGTCTTTAAGAGGCAGTTTTTACATTTGTAAAGTTTGTTATAATGTTTCCAATTTAATTTTCTATATTGATTGACCACAGTGTATTCTGTATTTTTGCTGTTCCCAGCTTTGGTCATTGGTCTGAAGTACAGCAGACTTTTAATGCTTTATTCAGTTATAAACACCTCCATACCAGGTTTAAAAGGTTAATCCAGTTAAGGTCTAACAGGACCAATGTATTATTTCTCCAAAGCCTTGAACTGTTGGCGATTTAAAGAGACATAGAAAATCTGCAGTTTTCTGAACCCCTGATCTAAATAGTATATTATAACATAAACAATTTTCAGCTTGCCTACAAATGGGTTTGTCATCTTTGTTTATGTTACGGTCTCAGAAAACTCTGATTTCTTCAGTTGTTTTTCAGACTTATCATTTTGTTTATCCCTGTTCAGTTCACAGAGAATATTTATGTCTAAAACTTGTATTAGTCATGTACTAATTTGTTTAGCTATTACAAATTTTATACTGTTGATATGGAGGGAGATTATCTGCTAACTCAGAGGAGCAAATTTCCATTATCAGAAAAAACAGACCTTTTCTTGTTATCGTTTGTAAAGTAACGACACTGTATGCTGAATCGTGTAATGGAAATACATGTTTTTTTGGAAACATCACACTATATACTGTAGGTCATTCACAGTTCGGTTTGCAAAGCTGCTTTCATCCAGTTTGTACTCACTTAATAGAAATGTCTAAAAAAGTACAACTTGTGAGTGCGTATGTACTGTATTACTTAAGAATATAAAATCTTTTTTTTAATTTCTCATGACTGATTTTTTTGTAAATGGTAAACCGAAATTTTTTAATATTGCCTTTTAACTAAGGTTAAGGTCATTAATCTGATTTCCCATTATGTAAAAAAAAAGGACAATGTCAAAAACATGATGAAAAGATACGCTAGGTGCTCCCATAGTGTCAGCTTCATTACCAGTTCTTAAAGACCAATTAAAGTTGAAGCAAATGGCTTATCTCTGGATTGGCAATGTGGAGCTCATTGTTCAGTGACTACAACGAGTGTTCTGGGTCTCAGTGATTTATCTGCATGCTTGGGAGTGGAGTTTTTCTAATGATAAAAATCCTACTGAAAGTTTGTGAAAGTGAGCACTTGGAGTACAAAAAAGAAAAGATGATTCTTTAACTCTCTGGTGTCAAAAATACTTGAAATTGCTCTGTCAGTCTGTTCATATCTGCATTCTTTTTCAGGGGTTGCTTTCTTACCTCATCGCTGATAGGTACACTTGCATTGAGCCTTACAATTCCTTTGTCCATTATTGCGGATATGTGCATGCAGAAGGTAGGATGTTCCTGTGTTTTTTCTTTAAATCATGTTATTTAGTTAGGAAAGTTAAAGTTGCAGTTAAAGGAAGCAGAAAGAGATCTTTAAGTACATCCTCAGAATTGTATTCAGTGAATTCATGTATGTTACATATCCTTTTTATTATACAGATTGCAAATAGTGCGATGGAACTGTCAAAATGGTAAAATAATGTGAATATTGCTTTACTGTACAACCTGTAGCTTCTTTGTGTTTTAATTAATGATGAATAAGAGCTAAATAGCTACGTAATGCACATTTTTCCCATAATCTCAACTAATAAATGCTAAACGGTATCTACTTTAGATTGAGTGCAACTAGATTTCAGAAGTATTTGGATGATTTATCCAAAAATAATTAAATGAAACCTCAGTTTCATTAAGCCATCATGCCCCATGGATTTGTAATGGTAGCCATGGATTTGTCAGGGTATTGGAGAAGACTGCAGCAGTTACTGTACCTCTTTGTCTTTCCAGGTGCAGTTCTCTTGGCTGTTCTTCGCAGGGGCCATTCCTGTATTTCTTTCCTTCTTTATCGCCACTCTCTTATGTCACTACAATAACTGGGATCCAGTCATGGTGGGGGTGAGAAGGGTTTTCGCTTTCATCTGCCGGAAACACCGGATTCAGAGGTAAGAGGCAAGATGAAGCACGAGTGACTGTGGGAGGCAGGGATTTGCATGCTCCTGGTTCACACAACAATATTCTTCATATAGTGTTATTCACGTTGCTGTGTGTGTGACTGGCGCAAAAGCAGTTTTGGTCAGTGTGAGAATGAAGCATGTGCTGTAAATGAGGCTGTGAGTGGAAATGGCTGTACTGTATGTAGAACACTGACTTGCTGTCCTGTCATGCTATTTGTTTTACTTGAAGACTTAGAGTTTAGGTCTTCTGTTCCCAGTGAGAGGAATGTCCAAGCTTCTTCTTCATACATGAATAACCAATTAAATAATGAGCAAATGCTCTTCTGAGATAAAGTAAAAAATAACATATGTCCTGAGCAAATACATATTAAACTGAGAAAGTATTGCTACTATATGCATTTTAATGTAGTATCTTTATTTAACATACCTTTTGGCTTTTTTTGTGTTTTTTTTTTTTAATATTACTGCATTGGTTGACAGTTTTTTTTTTCATCCATATCCATTATTTTATAATGACTGCAGTGAGGCCATGAATGTATGGTAATGGATCCTTAAAATAGTATTAGAGAAAAGTAATTAGGCTTTGCAAACTTAATAAACCTATCTGACAACCTTGCTGAGAGTTTAAGGTCTGGGTACAGGTCCTTAATTATTTCTCACTGAGGTCCCTGAACATCAATTGTTCATGGGATGTAGGAAAAGTGAAATATACAGCAAAAGACCTTTTGGTTAGGTCTTTCTTATTTATAATTTAATCAGAATTTTTACAGCAAATCAATGTGTGGGGTGTTTAGTTTGTATTTAATATTTGATTATGCAAAGGCCAGGACTGCTGTTTCCTTTCACAAAGACTTCTGTGGTTAAGGTTTATTGTTCGTGTATGACAGTTAACTCTGTGGCTCTGCTGGTGGGGAGATATTTCTTAAACCATAAAGCTGTTCTGTATGCATTATATTCTGATGGAAAGTAGAATCTATATTCAGAGGCATTAAACATGCAATACATGTTTTGGTTCCTGTATTCATTAATCTTATATATGTAAATCATCTATAGTTCCAGGGCCAGAAGTTATAATTAATTTGGTACCTCTAAAATCTTTTCTTCATAAGCAAATGGCTTCTTTTCAAAAGCGGTGGCATACCTCTCTGGGAAAAAAACAGTTGATAAGTTGATGACATTGAAAGAAGTAAAAATGTTTCTTTTCTGTTTTGATGACCTTTCTAGGAGCTTAGAAGGAGCAAGAGTTGGTTTTGGACTCTGTAGTTGTTTTCGTAAGTTTAAGAGGTGTCGTATATTACACAGAACTCCAGGAGACAGCGAGCAGTGCGAGAGCCTCATTCCTATGCATGGTGTGGTTCAGGATGATGGAACCAGCTGCTGTTCATAAGCAAGAGGTAGAAGTATTATATTCTGATAATTGACATTTCAGATTCATTATGTTTTGGTACTTCTGTTTGTTTTTGCTTATACATTTAGGTTGCCTTTGGCATCATGGCAGGTGCCATAACTTCAAGATAAGGCTGTGGTAATATCTGTGGTTCACAGGTAGAAATTACAAGATCACTAAAAGTAAGGTGTAAGGAAATATGGATTAGGACTATACATTTACACTGATCTGTTTTATTTACTCTGTTTTCAGTTTTTCTTTGAAAGGGTGTGTTATAATGTGTCTTTCATATGTTTCTGATTTGTTGAGAACACTTGGGTTAACATTTCAGCTTCAGGCGTGTCTCTGTTTTACAGAAATTCCAATGACTTGTTATCCATGTTAAAGCTGTGTATCAGCTCACCGCATTAAGTTAAAAAGTTTTACTTGGAAAAGATTGTAATATTATGTTGATATTTCTGGTTCCTGTTTAATCAATTAATTGCATATGCAATTGAAGATAAATGGACACTTCATTTTAACTGCTGACCATCTGTTGTCAGTTTACATTACATTTGCAGTGTTTATTCACTGTGGTATCATTGGAAAAGAGAGAATCTGCCTTTTATTCAACATTAAATATTTGGGGAAAAAAACTAAAGTGGAAGCTATCTTTAGAAATACAGTTGACTACAAATGCAATATCTAGATTTGTAATCTGTGAACTCTTTGGTTGTAAAAGATTTATTTTGTCAGAATTTGCACTTGTCAGTGTTAAGGGTGTGGTGCACTGAAAAAGTGCAACCATTTTGCTAAACCATTTGTTGCTAAGTGTTCCTATGCGTAGTTTATATATTCACTACCAACATTTTTTTGTGATTTAATTAATTGTACTGTATGCCCGCCCCCTTTTCTGAATTGCAAAGTGTTTCCAGGTCGGCTCATGTTTCTAACCCCTCTATTGCCTGGGGAGAATGAGGACCTGCAGAGACGCTCTCCCTGACATGCCCTTCTGTTAGGGTCATGCTTCCTTTGGCACACAGTAAGCTCCGTCATGCCATTTAGGGGAGGAAGTCCACATCAGGCTGAGAAAGTCACTGCAGGCCTGTGGGGACCCTGCTTGTCCCTGGAGCCCCTGCTTCACCATGAGACAGGGCGCCCCTGGCAAACCAGCCCTCACTATGCCCTGGCACTCAGACGTCTGTGCATTGGTGTAATCCTTGGATAATCCTCATTCCCACCAGCTTGTAACATGAGCTGATGTGCATGCTCATATGTTGATTGTCTGGAAACTTAAACATTTTGTGAAGGACAGCACTAAATTAAATGGACCGACAACAGTGTGGAGTAGTGGTTAGGGTTCTGGACTTGTAAGTGGAATGTTTTTGGATCACATCCCACGGCATTGTTGTACCTTTGTGCAAGGGAATTCACCCGACTTTTTCCAGCAAAATACACGGCTGTATCAATACCTTGCAAATGTAGGTCACGTTGGTTACATGCATCAACCAAGTAACAATTAGTAAAGGAATAAGAGTTGGAGAAATCCCAACAGGTAATTTTACTACTTCATTCTTTTCTCCTCAGATTGGAAAGGAATAACATGTGGCGATGTGACAATCCTGGAGAAGCCTGAAGGAGACTTGACGTTCCAGTGCCTCTTTTTATATGCTGTAGATGACATTCAGATAATTGATCCCTTCAAGCTGATATGCTGTTCATCCACACCTTTAAACTGGATATCAGATTTGTTTTTGATTAATGGTACATGGACTTGAAAACATGGAAGAATATACACTTTTGGACCAGTGAACCTGTTGTACTGAATGTGGAGATGACAGGATGGAGGGACCTCTTGAAACACAACACATGTAAAGAACACTAAAGCCTGTAAAAATGGTTGGCTTTTTTCATTTTCAGTAGATGCTGTATAATGAATGGCATGCTGCAAAGTAAGCCACATGTAAATATGTGATTTGGTACTACTTCCAAATGTCAAGCTACAATCTAAACACTATTTAATTATAGTTTATGAATGTAGTAAAGGGTACCATATCAAAACATGTACATAAGAATTCTAATATGAACAAAGAAAGTATTATATTTTATTGTGAAACTACAAAAATAAAGTGAAATGAAGAATAGAAGATCCTGAGATTTTCAAGGTCATCCCTTGAGAATGTGCTGGTGTTATAGCTGTACATCACTACATGTCACTTTGTGTAGGTAAACAAAATTGGAACTACCTTTATTTTTCATTAAAAATGAAAGTAGAGTGGTCTTATATATTTTGAAAGATAAAAATCTGATGTTTCATGTAAGCTGTGAATCCCACTTGTTGTCAGAACATCTTTTTCACCTTAAAGGTTAGGTGGAGTTGTAGTTAATTTACAGTTTTAAGTGATTTTAGTGCATTTGAAATATCTTCTACCTCGGTATAGTTTCTGTCTCACTCCAGACATAAAATAGAAATTAACTTGTTTTGACTGTAACACATCATGGTCATAATGCATTCAGCATTCCCAACAGTTGCCTGGAGTTTGCAATTTCTGGGAGGTAGTAAGATTATTTTGTGATGGGTAATCTTATGTCTTTTTCTGTATTGAGGAGAGTATTGTAAAACATTCACTTTCTAGCTGTTTAGTTTCTTACCGTTTGAATGTTCGAAAGCACTGTATTCTGTGTGATACAGTGTTTTCTATTTCTTCATGGACAGTCTTCTTTCATGCTAACAGAGAAGATTTTTCAAAGACTTATTTCCCAGAACAGTAACGGGAAAGCTAATTTACTTTGTGCAGAAGCTCCTGAGAGAGATTTTAGTAACTAATTCGGAACGAGAATGATTACATACTTCCATCTGTCTTTTGCCTTTGAGAGGACTGTTGTTTTCTGTATGACGTTTAATGTTTATTTTAATCAGTCTTGTATAATGCTTTCCTTGTGTGTTCTTGATCTGACAACATTGAAATGAGTTATTTTGCTTTTTGAAGCGTTACTTACCATGGCAAATAGATTATGAAACAGACAAGACGTACAGTAAGAGATGCATCTAATGATTTAGCAAGAAAGTCTACATCTCCCCTAAGTAGCATTTTAATGTCTGTCTTGCATTTGATGTTTAAAAGTGACTTTTAAGATGAAACACTAAGATTTCCTCAATATATTGTTAAGTTTTTGAAGGTCTTTTTGTTGTTTTAAGTGGAGTCTAAATGCTGTACTCTGTATTCGGTTTGATGTCAGTGTTATTAAGTTGACATTACATGTCTGAAATACCATTACACACAAAACCTAGGCTGTTCAGGCCTCTATTTTTGCCACAACATTTATTTTAGCAGTTTTCACTTTTACAAGACGAAATGCAAATAAAAAACTATACTTACGAAGTAATTTCACTGAGAGCACATGTACAGCACAACCCACTCAGTACTAGGCCTGTGCAGCAGAGCCTGAGGGAGAGGGAAAGCACAGCAAATCTGCTCAAAAACAAGCAAAAGACTTGCTAACAGAGCAGGAGTTAGTCTTACAGCAGACTCCCAAAGACATTTGGAGCTAGCACACAAAAGACATCTGGAGCAGCCAAGAACAACATCCCTTCTATCATGAAAAGACAGTAAAAGAAGAATTATTCTTATTATGAGTTCTGTCTTTTCTTTGATATGCAACAAAATGCTACTGTTCACAAAAAAATTCAGAGGTTTAAAAATACATTTATTGTGCATGTGCGATTGGTCTTGAACCGCTATGTAATACAAGCAGAAAGCAGGGCCTCAAATTACAAACTTGAATTGCAACTTTGTTGTTGGTAAACCCTTTGAAAGACTAATCAATAGGGTAATATTTGAAGCAGGTTAAAAAAAAGCTAAAATAAATGTCCTTAGTCTACAAAATGTATAACTGCTTAAGTTTTAGACCACTAAAATGGGGTTTTACAGTAATTGTATTTTATTGGTTATAAAAGTTTATTAAATGCAATAGAACATACTGTAATTTGCAACTTCCTTTTGAAGTTCTGATAGTTTTGTGTGATATACTGTATATTTTCCATAAAAGATTTTAAGATATACAGTATGAACAATATATACATTTTATATGCATACAGTATATATAGATAGTATAGCCTATTGAGATCCTATTTTGTTAGCATGTCACTGCATTTCTATTGCTAAAGTTGAAGTAAAAGGGAAGTTTTTACCTTGGTTTTAATGCTTGAAAATGTATAAATGGTCACAAACATATGTCGCTCCAGCCAGGGCAATCAAAATGTCTGTGTGCATAGTGTAATGTATGTCTGTTTATACAGTAGATAAATATTCATTATGTCAAACATATCATTGCCCACAACACGAAATGTTTGTAACATTTGTTTTCTTGCTCTTTTGAACTAAGTACAAAACATTTTTTTGAGAAAAATAGTTTTTTCTCAGTCTATAATGGTGCTTTTAAGATGTGTATATAAAATACAAAGAATGAGTTAGAGGAGTCTCAGGTACTGTGGCATGAACTGAAAGAGAAATCTTCCTTTTTTCTAAAGGTCAGACCTTTTCTATTATTTTTAAGGACCCTTTTACTTTTTTTTCTAATGGCAGTTGTAAAACTGATTTCCTTCTTTTCTATGAGCACTTTTCTACAGCTAAAGCTTTGTAATGGTTTCTGTTTCTTTTATGAAGGTTTTTTTACTTGCCTTTATATGCCCACTATGTATGATACTAAAGCTAACTCATTTTCTTATCCAACCAAGACTGTCAACTCTACGATCTAAATCTTTGCACTTATTTTTGGTGTTTGCTTGTTATCCTTGGAGGGTATTTTGGGCAACTTGATTTGTCATGTTATTCCTTACTGTGTACTGTACTGATCCTGATCTGTTTCCCACCTCCTCTGTTCACAAAACCTTAAATGTTCTAGAATGGCACTAGAGAACTTCGTGAAGTTTGTCATTCCAAAGTTTTAGCAAAGAAAAAAACACTGTTTTCCTTTTTAGAATGCTACCATTGAATTGAATATATAAATCGATCAACAAAATAACATCCAGAATGTAGGCCAGACTCAAAATTTTATGGAGTGATCACAAGTGATTAATTCTAGCCATCCTATAGTATCCTGTAGTTGTACAAAGAATAAGCACCCACTGGAGAAATGGTGTATTTCTCACGTAGAAGAATGTAAGATTACAGCCACCCAGTCAGTCCCAGGTGCTGCTGTTGTGATCAAATTGAGAATTACTTGACCCCACGCCCACCCAAACCCTGACAGCCTTTGACCTCTTGGGGTGTTCCGTCTGATGATGGCACCCAAACTCAGAATGCAAGTGCCTGGACTGTGTGGCTCAGCCTGGTTCCTGCACAAGTGACATCATCTGAGGGGGTGGGGCTCAGCAGTCTATTTGAATTTAAGCCTAATTCTCATTGCTGGTTCAAATTGCATCATTAAAATGCTTGGGACTTTCTAGATCCTTAGTTAAATTTGTTCTTTTACTTGTACAGTTTATTTTACTGTACATTTTAATAAGGTGAATTAAAAGCGCAATACAAAATAAACTTGAAGGACTGTACAGGGCATTTGTAGTGAATTGTACACAATAATACATATTGTCATCGTCTAAATAACTATCTTTACTAAAAAAAATATTATTTTTCAAAGGATCTTATTAAAAAATATAGTCCTTGTAAAAATAGCATTATTGCATTCTTGTATGCTAAATACACTAAAACTCTTTCCCTTGGGCTTTTGTTTTTTGTAGCCATATAAAGTGTACTTTGTTACAATGTACAGTACACTGGCTGCAGTGATGTGATAACTGTGATTTTGTATTTGGCTCGTAGATGAAAAAAAACAATCCAACAGGTGCCTATTTTTTTTAATTTTATGATGTTAGTACTATCATGAAAAGAGATGATGTGTCCTAAATTAATATTTTTCTTTGATGAGACACAGGCTAGGGAACACTACACTCCAAATATCTTCCATTCCAAAGTCTGAACGAATGAAGCCACAGTAAAAATTCAACTAATGTCCATTTTAGCTCAGGCCCTGGCTGTCCCTCAGATTAATGTTTTTATATCTAAGTGTTTAAGTAGTTCTTGATTTTTACTATGTAATATATCAGTTTGTATTGTAAATGTTCCAATTGATTGTTGATGTAATATAAACATTTTGTGTGAAAAGATTTTCAGATTGTGAATATACTGTGTTATTTATTCTAAAGGGTTAGTAAAGAAGAAAGGACTATATACTGATTTTTGACTTCTCAATGACAGCTAAAAGACCATAAACAGTAACAGAGCTGTAAGAGCACATTGATAAGGTTAATAGTTTCCAAGTACTTGTGTGTTTGTGTTAGAGATATGACATGGCTTTCTTTGCCAAAAATGTCATACGTACTATTCCAAAAACAACTGTAAGAATATCAAGCTTCAAAACTTTTACTCAGAAGCCAAGTAAAATGTGCAAAGCCGTTTTGGTAGGTAATGGTATTTTATTTGGACTGGCTACAATCTTGATAATATCCATCATGGATTTGTTAAAATAAAATACCTGGTAATTACAAAGTGTTTCTTAAACACAAATGGATACCTTGGTAGACTTAGTGTAATAATGAGGCACACAGTTTGTGCTGCAGTCCAGCAAAATTGCAGTGCTTATAATAATTCATTATTACACAACATTAATATTTTGCTCTACAAAGTTCTAGGTCTTCTCAATGTTATCATTTATGCAGGGTATAAAGATAGGTTCAAGAGATAAATCTGTTTGTGATTGTAACAGTGACAAAGTCCAGAAGTTCAACATTTGGATTACTATTTATTATATACAGTATATATACACATTGCCAATGACATGTTGGCGAGGTTAATTGGAGTCTCCACATGGTGTGAGAGAGTACTGTCCCTCCTTGTGCTCTTGGCTTCGGGGACCCTTACAGGAATAAGTGGTTTTATGACGATGGAGTGTTTCTAATGTTCAGTACTTTTAGTAGGAGAGAGAGAAATTCCAAAATAATTTTTGGGTTAAAATTCCAAGTGAGACTCTGCTGTTGTACCCTTGAGAAAGGTACTTCACCCAAATTGCTCCAGTAAAATAGCCGGCTGTATAAATGGGTGCACATCTACTGTAAATTGCTTTGGATAAAAACATCAGCCAATTAATTACTCATTCATTTCAGCATATTTTTGCAAAATATAATCATTTCATGTTTTAAAGGTGGTCATTGACTCCTGTTGTCCTCCTGCTCTCCTTGGAATAAGTAGAAGTAGAAGTCTGTTCTTTGCTCCTGGATACACAAAAGGGTGACTGAATAGCAACATAAAGATGAAAGTGTCAATTCAATGATGAGTGGACTAAGAACAAGAAAGTTATAAAAACAGTAATCAGAAATTGGAGAAAAATAACTCAATCCTCAGTGGCTGGGACACAAGTGGTTAAACTGAAATGCCTTAATGCGTATAGCTGCAGATATGAATATATCAAGCAAGCACAATACTGTACATTTGAAGGAAAGTTATTCACTAAAGTACGAAGCGCAATAAATATAAAAATGCTGTTTGTCTGAACTTTTTAAAGATGCCTTTAAACGAGCACCCATTTATTCTGACGACTCCTTGTTAAGATGTACAGGACTAATGAACTAACTCTTTTCAAGGTTTGTTGTCTCCTTACAATACTATTAGTGGATCTCTTTGTTAGGTTTGAACTATGATTGAGTATTATAATTAATAACATTATGAAGTAGTCAACCTTTACATAACGTGAATCAATCATTACAATTTTATTCCTGTGTTTCTGTCATTTGGCTAGTATTGTGAGACTTAAATAAAAATAACAATGATTAAATATGTAACTGAAAAGTGTGAACAGGTACTGTACTGTATATGACAGGAAGTGTTTGTGAGTGAGGCACAAAATCCTCATGCATTGGGGTTTTCTTTTTTATCTTTTTCCCTATACACTGTACACGTGACCCTTAGAATATAAACGTACTGCAGCTTTCTCCTTTCGGCATTAATTATGTATAATCAGTGTAATTAACAAATGTAATACAGGATAATTAAAAAAAAGATGCATAAAGAACCAAAATGAAGAGTCTTCAGCAATTATGCTACATAAACAGTGAATTTATTGAGCCTGCACTAAATCTCTATTGAGAGCTGGCACTTGCGCGACACTGATTTGTAATGCAAATTGCAATCAACTCACATCATTTCTCCATTTATTTGTAGCTGATTGGAAGACCTTAAAGAAACACAAACCTCAAGCTTGTGTACCACAGAACCCTATATTTCAGCCTTTGATAGTTGTTAACAGATGTTATCCTGAAAGAAATTATGTGAATCCTATATTGTAAAAAAGGTTAGACAAAGCAAGACTTTACAGTAAAATAAATATTTTACTGAGATCCACTCTTCTTTTATTTGAATTGCCTTGTTTTGCCTGTTTAATAAAATTCCCATTTGACCTTTTGGAGTATTTCCTTACTGCTCTTTGAACATCTGGATTACTTAGAACTGGTATTCAGTAAATCAGGAATTGCAAAACAAGTCTGCACCTCATCAGGCTCTTGTCAGCAGATTACTTCTCATCTTTGTAAGCATTTCTGTGAATTTCTTTGGTGATATTATTTAACCCTTATGCTTTGCATTTTAACATATCCTTATGATTCAGGTTTATGGTACAAAATACAGTATAATGTATTTCTTCATTTTATTTAGATACACAATTTCTGTGTTTTTAAGCCCAGGACAGTTACTGTATGTAGTAGATTAATTAAAATTCAGTATTTTTGATCACTTCGATGGGAATAGAGACACATGACATTTTCATCTTTTTTCAAGAAGCAAGCAAATCTGTTCTTGACATTTGAGTTTCTGTTGTGGGTTGGATACCAATACCAATATTGTTGGTCTAAGTTAATAAACCTAAGAAAGATCAAATACATTTTCTGCATGTGGAATAATGCAAAGGAGTAGGTTTGTTTCTCTATAAAAACTGTTGAGCATGACTATGGTTAAAATTAAGTCTGAGAACATTGTTGCGCTCAGCAAATGAACTTTGTTCATTTTTTCATGCCTTTTCATTTATAGAATTGAAGTTAAAAAATGCTTACCTTAGTCAATAAGTAAAACAGTGAAGTATAGTTATCTTTATATTTTAAGTTGATATTAAGAAAATATGATACAATAAAACTTGGATTTCTCACAAATTAGTTTAGCATTCAAGCAGCTTTTTTACACAGACTTACAAAAAAAAACCATAAGGACAGTACAAATAAACATTACATTAAAAACCACTAGAACATTACGTAAAAGACACATAACATAGTCATTACACATCACTCCTTCAGGAATCTCCCCAGCTACACCAGAACTGATAAGTTTACTCCCCTTACAATCTCACTAATCCTCTATAATTGTACAATTCCTCTTAATTTTGCACAAAATCCACTGAGTGCACCTGCCCAAAACCAGTACTCATTTATCAACTGAGTAGTTTGATTGAATGTGGGATAAAGGAATTCCTCGTGCTGGGAATCTGCATCGAGGTACTCTAAACCATCTTTTTGAAGGCAACAGGTGATGCAGAACATGCAAGGGATCACAGGAGATACGAACAGCTAGTCTCAACTTCCGCTTAATGTAAGCAGTCTGATAGCTCTGCTCAAGTGGCTGCTCCACTAATTTTGAAAACTCAAGAGTCTCAAGAGACCCTCGGAGTCAGGACATTTTGGTTTACTCTTGCATACTAAGACTGTTATACCAGACGATTATTCCATACTGCATGACACTTCCTGCCACAGAACTGAAAAACATTAACAGAATCTGACTACTGGCACCAAAAAGCCCTTAACCTGCGAAGAAAGTAAATTTGCTGTTGTACTTAATTACAAATAAAGCCAACAAGTGCCTCCCAAGACAAATTAGAATCTATGGATATTACCAGATATTTGTTAGGATTTAACTTGGACTCATTATGAATTATGACCAGAGGAAGCATATTCATTATGATCAAGATCAAGGACAATTTCTTCAGTTTCTGTAGTATTTGAAATAAAGGCATTCTGGACACACCATGCAACCAAACTGTCCACATTGTTCTAATACAGGCTGGGGTCATTGTCATTCATCAGAGAACATAAGGTAGGTCATCAGGAAATTTGAGTAGGAAGTGCTTTGGCCCACTAGCAACACAATCCTTTGTAGAGAGTGAAGAACAGTGGTAAATGCACACATTCCTGGGGTGCTTCATGATTATTTGCTTGGAGTAAAGTCTATCATTAACTTTAATCTCCTGCAATCATCTTGTAAGGAACGAATTGTAAAGAAATATCAGATATGGGTTGATATGTAACTGATTCATTTTTAATATTAAAATATGCAGTCAGATTGTTACAAGTTGAAGAAAAGACAGGGTAAAGTACCCTAGGATGTTTTTCATTTGTCAATACACTTTGAAGAATGTGATATCTCTTCTGTGCTTCACTCTTGTATACAAGCAGACTGATATGGATCAAGTTGACTATTTACTGACTGAGAGAGTTCATGAACCAAGATCCTCTCCAATGATTTCATCAAAACTGCTGCAAGAGCAAGTGGCCTTTAAATATAATGTTCTGATGGACAGCTTTTCCATACTACAGGAATAGTATGCATGTGTCTACACATCTAGGAAATTGGTTGCAGCTCTGGTCCCAATTCTAGAACTGAAGTTCTAAATCCAGACCTTCAAAATAAATGCATTTAAATTATCAGGACCAATTGCCTTATGAACATTTGTACACTGAGAAGCATTCATGTCATGGTCTAAATAATAACCCTCTTTGAACTGTAAAACGAAATTGACTTAAGAAGACGAAAACATTTATCAGTCTGCTTTAACATACATGGTAAAAAAAACGCGTTTTTTTCATTTGAAAACTCATTACCATTCTTAATTAAGGACATTCCCGGTGTCGTATCCAATTCAATTTCCTCTGGAAATCTTAACCGCCCTCCGAAATGCGCAGGCGCCGTTAACGTTGTTTTCGGGGACGCATGATTTTTCTCATCATCCACATATTAAATGCTCTTTATGTAGCATAAAGAAAATAAAAAAGAGGCACATCTCCATCTGGGCTGTATAAAGATAACTTAAACTTTCATTCACAGGCTGGCGGTTATTTTTTTTTTATATTACTCTGATCTCCAGCAAACTGCGTAAAATACAGCGAGAAACCGATATCAACTAACACAAACAACGGTCTCTTTTTTTTTTCTCCATTCATATCGCAACTTAAGAAGCGAAGGCAGAAACCTGAATGCAGTCTCCAGAGCAGTAGTTTTCCTGGAAAGTTTTGAAAATGTTAGCGCTGCGCTTCCCTGTTTACAGGGGATATTGAACTGGATACAATGGTGCCGTAGATCGACGTTTTAACCAAGTTTCTCAACTATGCGGTACGAAATAAGCTGTAGGGTCTCCCCGTCACCATCGTTCAGATGGGCACTCGGGTATACTGTATCGTTGCATGTGCAAGAACAGCCCAAACAAACACAGCAAGGTTTGTACACAAGAATACCCATACAAGCCCAATTTTAAAGGCTTCATTTTTTCCTCAATATTCTCCATGCTTATACTGCACAGTGATCTTAGACGCGGTTCACCACCTGGAAGTCAAATACTGTAGTAGCTTCCCTATGTTTTCAGATCACCTCGTTAAACATTCATTTACATTTCAATTTTAATAACCCAACTAGAAGATTTTAAGCCTTAAAGATGAGTTATACAATTCTTTTTACACCTTTAGACTCCACCTTCTTATGAAAAGGCGTATTAAGTCACTGTAAAATGTGTACAAACTGCATTCTTCAGAGACTAGCTCAAACCTGGTTCTTGATAACAAGAGTAAACATGCTCCGGCCTTTTATGGCAAGTCGCTTAAAGTTTAACTGCCCACCCACCTCAGCACACGTGAATCACAGCTACCTTCCTGTTCGTCATAAATTGGCGTGGTAAAAGCAATGACTTCCTG
Source organism: Lepisosteus platostomus (assembly GCF_059453375.1). Lineage (NCBI taxonomy): Eukaryota > Metazoa > Chordata > Actinopteri > Semionotiformes > Lepisosteidae > Lepisosteus > Lepisosteus platostomus. The sequence continues at coordinate 36,400,691 of NC_142624.1, forward strand.
ACCTGGTTTATACAGGAGTCGTTTCCTTGGGTTGGAACTGGAGTATAAGGAATTAATCACAAAGTACAGTTAAAAAAAAACAAAACACCACAGTCTATGCGGAATACAGCCAAGTGTGGGAAACTGACTATAAATTTTAACCATTAGGAACCTCGGCTATATTTCTGACTTGATCTACGACTGCATCAAAGACTACTACTGAGTTTACCCCCAAGAAGATGTCACAGATTACAAACAGCTGTGCTGATTTTCTTAACCATCATGTCGTCACCGAGTTCGAGCCGAATTTGGGAACCAAGGTCTCTCTAACCGTCATCTTCGGTGTTATTTTGCTGGTTGGGATCATTGGGAATAGCATCACTATCAAAGTCACACAGGTGCTCCAGACGAATGGGTACTTGCAGAAGAATGTTACTGACCACATGGTAAGCTTGGCGTGCTCGGATTTGTTAGTACTTTTGCTGGGTATGCCTGTTGAGCTCTATAGTGCAATATGGTATCCATTCACATCTGCTTCAGGTAACGCAAGCTGTAAAATCTATAACTTTCTTTTCGAAGCATGCAGCTTTGCCACGATACTGAACGTGGCGACCCTGAGTTTTGAGAGATACATTGCAATCTGCCACCCTTTTAAATACAAGTCATTATCGGGATCCAGGACAGTCAAGCTGATCGTTTTCGTTTGGGCCACGTCTGTATGTGTTGCCCTTCCCCTGCTGTTTGCAACGGGGACCGAAGACCCCCTGGAGCAACTTGAAGGGCGAGACCACCCTTGCAAAATGCAGAAATCCAATCGGACCATCTGCACCAACCTCGCCTCCAGGTGGACATTGTACCGGGCAAGCATCTACAGTGCGTTCGTTGTCTACATCGTGGTGTTGGTGAGTGTCGCTTTGATGTGTAGGGAAATGATGAAGATCTTGATGGGCAGAAACAAAAGTGGGACTTTGGCTGTCAGGAATGGGGAGGGTGAAATTGGAGGACTGCCAAAACACGAGAGCTCGAAATCAAAGGCGTCCCGGAAGCAAACCATCATATTTCTAGGTAAGTTTGTCTTCATATGGCTTGTTACGTCAAGAGATCCTCCGTTAGTGATTGGAAATGGTTAAATTTATTGATGTGTAATTTATAATACAGTTTGTTCTCTAGCTGCACCTGAGTTGTATGAAACATTCTTTTAATTCTTAGTGTGTAAATACACTGATGTATAAAGGAGCAACATGCAGTACAGTGCAGTATGCCTCAATGGGGCATTGAAGTTTAAGTAAATTCTTTTGTAAGTTCATCAGATTTTTGCTTTCTTTAATATGTACTGTATAAGATGGTAAGGCAACGTTTGAAATATTTAGCATAAAATTATAAGATTCAAGCTGTAATTTCATACAAGTGGCCTTAGACGAGTGTTCTTCAATGCAGTCATAAGCCTCAGACCAGCTTTATTACTAGATTTGCGTAGCAGTGTTTAAAAACGTTCAGAGCTATTTCTCAAATCAGTTAGCAGAAAATCTGAGAAGGGCAAACTTAATTACTGTTATTCAGCACTTGTTGGTTTTACTTTTTTCAGCATGGAATGAACTTCGAATAGGTACTGTACTGTAGTATGCAAGTAGTATGTTACAAAACGATTTGTAAGAAGTATTACAGTTTCTGTATTGTGTAATGCTATTGTGTAAACCTACTGGGGGAAAAAATCCAAAAGGTTTCTCGCTGGTAATGTTAATATACCATCACATTATCTTAGGTTTATTTTTATGCTCAGTATTGTTAAACGCTTCTGCTTAATCTACAGTAGGTATCTGTTTTAGAGAGAAAGTGTTATATATATATATTAGATATTATCTTAACGTTTTTGGCACTACTTTGATACTTTTTTGTGACTGACCGTGATTAACTCGTTACTTTTGAATTTTGCATTAGTAGTAATCGCCTCATTAGTTCATAGAGAGAGTTAATGGAACAAAGGCGATTTCACCTGTTGAATTTCAAGCCTGATGGTGGGGAGACAAATACGGAACAATTCAAGCAGGAGGTTCAAGTATGGAGGTCTGGGAAAGAGCGCCTGCTTAGTTCTCCACTTGCAGTGATCGATGCCAACCTGACTGCACCACGCACATTTAATTAAGACCTGGGACCTCACTTGTTATCCAGATGAGTTCGTACCTAACATGCCCGTTGTTAATATACCAGTATTAAATACGGACACTTACATTTTGCTCATAAAATTGAGGTGCGATCTTTTTATTTAATTTCCCGGCTGTGTGCGACTCCACATGTTTTTTTTTTGTAACCACAAAGTTTCGTTTACAATGAATATAATGTCTTGCATACTGTATAGGGATATAGAGCGTTACTGTACATTGACATGAACTGTGTCAAAAGCATTTTGGGTAATGTGTTGTTAGCCTTCATTAAACTTACGACAAGAGCATGACTTGAAATAGATTAAAGAGATGAAATAGATTGACACCTGAAGAAGGCTCCACGGCCGAAACGTTGTGTTCTCTTTCTTCTTTTTGTCAGCATGGAATAAACCTATTACTTGTTCCTTATAGATTAAAGAAACGGATTCCCTGTATGTACTGTATAAGAGCGAGACACTGTCGTTGGTCTTGAATGAAATTGATTTTTGTTTTCATTTTAATTAATTCACACTTTATCACTTTTTTTTCACTGCTTGTGTTTTTGTTGCTTTTATGGAAATTTGCAGATAAAGTTGCATGTCACCATATATTATTATTTGAAAGGAATAGAATAAACAACTTATAAATATTTTATAGTGTGCCTGAGTAAAATCAGTAAGTTTAAAACGATGGGATTATTCTTGGGGGCAGTCTCTTACAGTACTGTACTTAGAGGAATAATTACACCAGCTCTGTACGTGTTCTGTGTACAGAGCGTACACAGAAATATACTTAATAATAATCTGAGTAAAATTTGTTTTGTTTAGCTTTACATTTACTGAGGTGTAATTTTTAAATCAGAATGCTGTTTCCTTTTTTTTTTTGGTAGATTTCCCCTTTTGTATCTGACATTAGGGCATTCTTAGGTTTATACTAAAGGAAATAAAAATCTGACTTTCTGTGGTTTTAATGTGCTATTTGGAAACATTACCCATTCATGATTTTTTATTTTTTTTGAGTGACATTCATTTTTTTGCATCCATTCATGATTTATTTGTAAACCAGGAAGTTTTTAAAGAGCTGTAATTGCTTTCCACTTGGAAACTAACACGGAGTGATACTGTGGGTTTTTCTTGATGTTTGCAGAATATAGTAAAAGCATTTCTGGCATCCAGCCCATGTTCCATGTTTTTTCCTAAGTTTGTGCTGCTCTGCTTGCCCTGTTGAGCCCTAGAGTGTGTCTCCAGATGATACATAAACACTGTTATGTAAACACATCTCAGTCATTCTGTAGCCAAACATAAAAAAAAGTTTGAAATGAGGATAAATAAATACCAGTTTGTGTATAAATATTTCAGATGCACTTCAGAAGTGCTTTTTATTCATTTGTTTCAACTAACTTTCTTTGCTACAGTAGAACAGCTTGACATGCAAAAGTTATACAGTAAATCAGAGATGTGCTTATGATCTTCCTGAACTCGCTGGTTCTATCACATCATCAAGCATATTTTTGTATTGTCTTCAGTGTGTTAGTAATGACATTTCAAGTTATAGAAAATGTCCACTACGAGCTGGTAGATTTAAGAGCTTCAGTGAGCAAAATCAGAATTATGTCAAATGTTAAAAGCAGTGAATTTGAGAACATTTTTGAAATAGAAGGGATCTGCACTCATCCAGGGAGAAAATTGAGACAAGATCAAAGTTATGGGAGGCTGCAGATGTGTGATCGATTGATAGGAATCAAAGCAGAAGAAACTTCTGTATTAAGAAAATATTAATTTCACAAATGGATGTACATGTGAATGAAACAGGATTTTATTACACTCCAGAATATTGAGCCTGAAATGGGCTAGTGAAGCATTCTTAAAGAAACTTAATTATTCTGATATAAAAAGACTCGAAAACTGTAAGTTCATGTTTTCTCCAAGAACCTGTTCTTACTCATATAGTACAGTGCTTGGTCTTGGTCTTATGTGCACCAAGAATCTGATTTTGTTATAAATCTATAGTTCTCTGACAAATATCTGAGACATAGTACATGTTTGGTTTAAAGGACTGTTTGACTATTCATGGCTTGAAAGAACGTGTTGTATATTTTCCTTATGACCATCTTCATTAATATTAAATTGCCATAACTCTTCCAAAATGATTTATTTGCTGCATTTTAACTTTCAGATTGTTGCAGAGTAGGGATTTTTATTCATTATCAGTTGGGGAGTAAATTAATGAACACAACCAGAAGAGAGGCTGTGTGGCATCAATCAGTTTTGCACCACAGATTGTTTTATGATTGGGATCAAATTGTTGCCTTTAGGCATTGTTTTTGTGTTTTTAAAATCACAGAGGAGGCCTTGAATTCATTCAGTGCCAATTTATTTTAAATTGCAGGTGGCCTCCTGGAAACGTGACATTCATAATGCCAGAGATTAAATCATTCTGAATTTCTCTTGATGCAAAATGGGTCAGTAAGACTTCGAATGTTGAGCCACCTTGAGTCATTTTGACGGATTGTTTTTGGAGAAAAAAACTTAACTGCCTTTGATAAAACTGAGTTTTCCATTGCTTGCTTTCTTTGACTTCCTGTGATCTTTGGAGCTTTTCGAAAAACATCTTTACCTTTTGGGGGGTATACACCGAATCTCTTGCTTACGGAGATAAGCAAGTAATTTGAAATTGATCAGTTTCAGGCACAAACAGAAATGGTCAATATTTTAAGATGTACGAGAGAAAAGAGAAAGAACATGATATAACATAATAAAATGCATAATAAAACTCTGTAAGCTGAAGAATTAAGTGTGTGCTGTATTTTGTAACAGTTTACTCATTGATAAAATTAAGGATTAAGTTTAGTTTTTTTCAAGTACTGTGTACAATTTACAATTACTATTTTGTTTGCATATATAGGTATGAAATCTTAATTACTGTTGCATGCAATTATTTTAATGGCTACAAGATGCATGATGTTTTTTGCAATGTACAGAATGGCCAAGCAGGAAAAACATTTGAAAAAGGTAATATTAATTCATAAACAAATACTTCATTATATTAATGAAAAATTCATTTTTACCGAGGTAGTTTTCAATTTCCATTTGTAAATACCATCACAGGTGTTTCCTTGGAAACTGATAAAAGGTAATCCTTTTTGCAGCAATAAAAAGGCACCAACAATAGACAAAAATGAGTCTGTTGTCAGCATTAGGGACAGAATTCATCTTGATGCTATCACAAATTTAACCTGAGCTCTAATTAATTAAAGGCCCAAAATTGCATTTATTGTAAAAGCACTATAAAAGGTACTTTTTAGAATCTATAACAAGACCAAGATTGTAAAGCATAATTATGTCTATAAAATATTCATAAACTGCAAAAAGAGTAATCTACATATATTTTCATTGTAACAAGTAGAATTCCTGGTGGCTAAATTGACAATGAACAAAATGCTTTTTGTGTGAATACATTTTAATGTAATTTTAGCATTAAAATATTGACTTTTCAGTTGGTAATCTTCACGACATTAAGATGTATTTAGTTGCCACAATTAAGTTTTTGTTTCCGGGAATATTTATTGAACTGCATGAAGTGTCATTTACAGAATCATTGTCCCGCATATGCAGGTCCCAGTGGCAATCTAATATCTTCAGATTTCAAGAAGCCTTCATGAAATGAGCTTCAAGCTCTTGGCATAACAAGTCTCAGATACAACAAGCAAAAACAATGCAAGCGTATTATGAAGATTAGTCCTGCAATACAAATCATTTGCTGCTATTGATTGTAGCCAGTCATTATCTTGGTTTTCAGAATATTGCATGCTAGGAAAACCTAAGATTTGTGCTTTAGATGTAGGCAGCTGTGTGGAGCAGTGATTAGTGTTCTGGATTTATAATTGGAAGATAGTGGGTTCACACCCCAGATCGGACACTGCAAGGAACTTCATCCAAAATCCTCCAGTAAAATTTGCATCTGTTTCAATGAGTGCAAAGCTCAATTGCTTTGGATAAAAGCATCAGCCAAATTAGACATTTAGTTTCACTCCCCTTAAACGTTTGTCAAAGATCTGGGAGATGTTTGAAAAATGGTTTAGCAGTTTGGACTCCGACCACAATTTAATGATTTGGGAAGTATTACATTGTTGAAGAAAAATGTGATATTTATTTACTCAGTGTTCAATATTCTAGAAAACTATGGATAAGTATACAATTTACAAATTATTCATTCTTAAAAAAACATTTAAAACTTTTTCATTTTTTTTGTTAACAAGGATCTCTAAGCATCTTTAAAATTAAGGCCATCTTAATACTACAGCGTTACATCACATAGTGTGGAAAAGATTGACATGGATAAGATAGAGCCCTCTTACATCTGTAAGTTAGTTGATCTGTATTGAATTTAAATTAATGAAGATCATCCCGGTTTAGATAATAGTGAATTGTGAATAGTGAATAGTGATGAATCAATTTGTGCAACTTAGAGATTAGTCATCTTTTTAATCTTCTATTCGAAAGAGAGGTCAATGATCCCTCTTGCTGTCGCCTTCAATGCAAACAAAGAACAAGAAAACAAAATTATGGAGACAGATGGGTGTACAAGCAGGGCTTAGTTCAGCAATTGCTTAATTTGTAAAGAATTTTGAGTTGGATTTATTTTTCATTTTGATTAAATTAGTTGACTGAGCCCTCATTATGCCTGTGTAGACTTTTTACATTGTAATAGTAAAAAAATAATGAATAATGAAAAGAGAGGAGAAAAAAAACCCAAATACTTTAAAATAACAGTGCAGGAGGGGCTTAACCTATCTCCTGAAACTGATCTATATTTTAAACTTAAAAATACACCAGGGACTCTTAGTTACTTCCATGGTGAACATGAAAAGAAACATTTCTGGGTGTACAAAGTTTTAAACTTGCATTTGTTTCCTTACCTTCAAAAGGCACGGCTGTGTTGTGTGAGCAAGAGGTGCTAATACAGTAATAATGTATGGAAGAAGCCCATGGATCGTTTAAAAACACGTGGTACTGTACAGGACCTAAGTAAAGACTGGGTATACAGTATCAGCTTTATTAGTTGTGACCAATTGTATTGAATACGCGAGGCCTCCATGTAGTATGTGGTCTTTAGGAACAATTTTGGCAAGCCACCTAAGATGATTGGCCTTGCTTACTGAAATATGACTTCATTCTATGCCTTAAACAGTACCACAGGTAACTCAACAGACCCTCAGAACTAAATCTTATCCTTCACACAGTAGTTCTCCAACCATCTGCCCTGCAGATGTGATGTGACAGAGAGTCATTTGGCTTTTGGCTTGTACGTCTGAGCTTTTTTATTTTATTTATCTTTTATGCATTCTGAGCTCCATTACAATTACCTTTATTAAAGCAAAAAGCACTATGAAAATGTAAATTAATGGTGATACAACCAGTTTAATCCAGTAATTATCCCTGGCCACAGTTTCTCCTCCATGTTTATAAAAGAAGATGACATTACTCCATAGCATAGTATTTAAGTCACAGCAACTTTTATTAAGATAGCATTTAAGTTAGTAATTATGTAAATTAGAAACTGGGAATTATCAGGTTATGTATTTATGTATCTAAACATTTTCCAAAAGCTCTATTACAGATGAATTAAGTAAATCCATCAATCGAACACAATTTTTTTCTGTTTGATCTACATTTTGGCCTTTCTCCAAGGAGCTGTAAAATAAACCTGCAATTCTAGTAGTTACCAAGAATAAATAGAAGCCTATTTATATTCATTCATTTACATTTTTAGAGGTCTCTAAAGCAGAATGATTAATATTGTGACAGTGCTGTAATTTATTTAATGTAACATTTGAATAATTAGCCAGCGATTCATGTAGAACGCATGCAATTTATTTACTGCAAAAGGATACAAAGGTTTTATCCCTCACATAAGAGAGGCTTTGCATTCCTAATCACAGGTGTTCTTCATGTGGCTTGTAAGTGCATATCTACCAAGTACATTTAGTGCTAGAGTATGCCAGAACATTACTTGGGTTAAGGGTTTAAAGAAATGTGCTACAAAATATTGCTCTTTTAACATGGGAAAAACATAATGTCAATGCAGGTTTTGTTTTGTTAATTTATGTTCTACTGTTTCAAACCCAACAGTATTTGGTAGACAACAGAAAAATAACAGACTGCCTTAGATGTGGAGATTTTAACTGAAATGTGATGGTTGTGCGAATTGTCTAGCACTGTACGCTTTAAAGTCTTTATTGTAAAGTGGCTTCAGATGATGTGTTATGAAAGGAGTTATATAAAAAAGCAATTCTATACAGTGGCTTTGATCTGTAGAGTCTTTAATCTTCTCTGCATTCTGTAGCTGGGAATGGAAATTGAAAAAGATGGCTTATGGTATATATATTTTTTTTTACCTATAAAGCCATGTTAGATGTGTAACATGAACAAAACTGTAAACCTTAATGCAAAACATAATAGCTTCATATGTTCAATATGTGTATTTGTTATTTTGGTGCCCAGCAGTATTAGAAACATTTATGGATATTAAGGTAAAAGTGGGTATATAATGCAGAGAAATGATTGCCTTCCGCTGTAGATTATTGCCTTTACTGTAAAAAGGAAATACCTTTATTACCTTGCGCAGTATTGTAATGATATGCAACGATAACATGCTCCTGTCATTGGAAACCTGTACTATTGCGGAAGAAAGCAACAAAAAGATGAAGTCAAAGTTTCCACATGGCTGCACACCAATGTTCCCTCAAAGCTGTGCGCGCACACACAAGTTATGAAATAAGTGCACATAGGAAATTGAACTGCGCGCAAAAAATTCCACAAAAATGATGATAAAACAAACACGGTCTACAATTGAAGAATGCTAAATTGACCACATGAGACTGGCTGTGAGAGGCCCAACCTGGCTGTGTGCATTATTGTATCTGCTCGATCATCGATATCTACTGTATGCTCTCATAGTCTCGAGCCTCACTGCTCCTGCTCACTCGACACCCGGTCTCTATGACTGGGCTCGTTGAATCGCTGCTCCGGTCTTTTGGATCTTTATGCTTCTATGAGAATTACTATATTAACAAAAAATAAAACAAACAAAAAAATGTGCACAACTAGAAATGTTTGCGCGCACAGGCCATTAAAAATGAGAGGGAACATTGCCACACACCCACTGAGACCGTCTTGTCCTGATGTGTGTCTCGCTGTCCTTGGTTAGTATCAGGATCAGAGTTCATTGGTTTTGGAGAGTCTGCCCCCTGCTATTGTCCACAGCACCAGTCTCCCCTCGGACTCTATCAGACTTTCCAGGGAGTACTGTGAAGTTGGGCTGCCGTGAATCCATTGGAAAGGACCAAATTTGCCTGCTAAAGCTTAGATTTCCATGCTGTTGTCATGTGAGATTTCCTTCCCAAGGAGGCATAATATTCAGCAGCTAGTGTCTGCATCAGTAGCTTTGAGGCCCTCATGATGGTGTGGCACTTTCTGGTGGGTTTCCTGACAACCAGACACTACAGCATGTCAAGGTGTATTTTTACTGGATTAGGCGATATTTAATTTTTCACAGTCTATCAAGGGGTAATGCCTGATTTGCTTTACTGCTGTATATAACCATGAGCTTCCATCATTTCAATGATTATTTACGAAGCAGTATAAATGCCCGACACCAAATTTGCAAGAAGCAGTATCTCCTTGAAGAGCTCAGATCTCGCAGGAATTTTAATGACATTATGTAACTCCTAGAAATCCGTTTCTCTGTTGTACTTTTAATTAAGAATTGAAATTGGTTCCAGTAACGATCAGGGGAACTGTCTCTGCTCAGTTGACCTTCTGATAAATCTGCCTCTGTAACGGAATAATTCCTGCAGACAGGGTCTGAGATGTATTTTGTTTGACACTTTCACATGCTGTAAATGAAATTGATGTTAAGTGGTACCAAATGTCAGCGAAAGGAAAATGAAAGATATTTCATCACGCTTCATGTTTTCAGCTCAAGCTGTTTTGCTTACCTGTCATTTTGCCTTCTATTCAGTGGAGGCTTATTCCTTCAGTTTCTAATTAAAAGTTTTAAGAATATTTTAATTGCTAAGGATAATTAGAAAATATGCTGGGCACTGTTCGTAGATTCATTGGATTGAATTTCCTTGATAAATTTAGTCATTTGAAAGTGGTTGTATTGTTTCCCTGGTAGCATTTAATGTGGTGATATGTCAGTCTGCTTATATAAATGATCCAATGCATTGAATTTCCACTGAACTCCTGGGAGACCGTGTTCAGTGTTCACTAATTCCAAGTATTCTTATCTAATGCACTAAATCTTTAAATAAAGACAATACCGACAGCTATTCTAGCTCTTAAATTGATCTTTTAATGCAAACTCCACGGTGTTCTTGAAAGAACCACAAATTTTTATTGAAGCAAAACAATTAAATGGAATACCCCGCTGGCATAATAAACCCACATTCTTTTGCTTTTCAAATGTTCAAAAAGAAAATGGTAAAATAACAAATGTTTAATAAGAAAACCATCAGAAGCTTTGTATCGCAGAAAGACCTACAATAAATACTGTATATTGTGCCATTTACTTTTTTTAACTAAGGACTTTGAGAATCAGACTTAGCAGTTACAGATGAAATAATTAAAGGGCAGAAACATCTGGGTTTCACATTGCATTTTGTGAATCTGTATGTTTGTTCTATGTTCCCACAATAAGATATAATAAGCAGTTAATAGTTTTAAATGCATTTGCTCAAAGTTTGCACTAGTATCCCCTTCTGAAAAAAATCAACTTGGTTGACTGTTAATGCATTTGAGGAATCTGCATACTTGTAATCTTCTTTATTGAATACTAAAATATTTTAGTTCCTGCAGCCTTTCGCTTAAGTGACTGACTTGTAATCCTGAGGTCTAGTGTTCAAACCCAGCTGTCGCCATCAGTTTTCTTTTAACAAATAAAAATTTCTTTGAAAAACTAAAATAGCAAATATTATTGGCTTTATATTGACATTTTTTATATTTCTAAATATCACAACATGTTCGTACTGTATGTACACAGCGGTGCTGGTTTTAAGATGCTGCTCTGAGTAAAGGAATTTTCCTGCTGTCAGCAGTATTGTGTGTGTATTTAGTTGACCCTTACCTGAATGAAAACAGGACATAAAGAAAGGGTTTCAGAAATCAAACAAAGCTTTATTCCTTTGTTTTGTGGTCTGGGTAATTGGAGGCTATGCTGTTATGCTTCCTATGGTGATGTACTGTACGGGTTTTTCGCACGAAGCCGTATTGAGCAGTATTTCTCGCGTTAAGAAAGTTAGGTGTTAGCATAAACTATTAGTAATCAATAATATTAAATTTAGCACTAATAAATTGTGCTTATAATAAATTCTATTCTACTCTTAGAATGTAGGGGGGAGGAAAAATGCCCGTGGTCTTTTCACTGATAAACTTGTGTTAACAAAAACTACAGTATGCTTAAGAGTTGTTCAACCGTTTTTTTTTCAGTACAGCTAGAGCACCAAAATTCACACTCTACCACATCACAGATCACAGATTCGTCCCAGTGTGTAAGATTTTGCTGTTTGATCTGTGCTTGATCTTTGATCTGAGCTTTAATAGAGAGCTTATCTCTGTAAATATATTAATATCGGGTGGTATTAAATGCAACTTTTTGGTATAGATGACATTTTTCTAAAATGTCTTTAAAAATAAAAAACTATTACAATTGGCACGACTGTAGCTTTTTCACAATAACTCCTATAAGGTCCGAAAACACTTGGTGTGCGTACAAAATACATGTGGCTGTTTTCACAGCCTTCACTATGTCGTTTTTAAGCCATTTTTTTGACCACACTTGAATATTCTTCTGTCCATATCTTTGGAAGGGAAATGCAGAAAGCCTTCAAACCAAATGCATTTTAAAGACCACGACATATGAGAATGTTCAAAGCCTCCACATAAAACTATCAGTGAGCTAATTCTCTTTTTTTTAAACCTCCGGTTTTTCATCGATGCGTCATTATGCACTAACTGGAACCCGGGGGAACTGCTGTGTACACACGTTCACAACACGAGAAATACTAATCATTACAGCTTCATGCGAAAAACCCATATATCACCATAGGAAGCATAACAGCATAGCCTCCAATTTGATGAATGCTTATAATGTTTAGGGAGAAATGGAATACTGCTGTGTATTTTTTCTTTAAAACAGCAAGTCTAGCCATATACAGTACAGTTTACATACAGTAATATGTTTATGTTCCTAAATTAATATATTTTATGAGCACGTGAAAGGCATGGTGAATCTGAGATTCTAAAGAATTACTTTGCATGATTGGAAACAAATGCGTGATTGGATCAACGAAATGCTGTGGTGTTACTTTTTGTCAATAAAAAAAGTCTTTTCATTTACAAAGACGGTTACAAAGAATGTGGACCAGGGTAATACTTGGAGTTTACAGCTTGTCCAAGGTCATTCATTATTAATACTTTTAGTAATGTCTTCGGTAAAGACTTTGATGGTGACAGCTCAAACGCTGTACATGAGAGTTTGAGCTTTATTAGCTCCACCTGGTGGAAATTACGGATACTATTTTCTTACTTGCGGTATTATACGGTATTATACAGTAACCCTTGTAATACCGCGACACAACCACCACGTTTTAACGCGGTATAACCCGCTCGTTTTGAATGGCTGCATCTGTACATGGCCGAGGCATACCTTGTTTTTATTGCTGTCTTAATTATATGTTGCTGTTTTGTAGTTAATAAAGGCTGCTTGCACAGCGAGTTTCTAGAATTGAGCAAGATGGTTTTGGGGGGTTGTTCTTAAGTGTTTGCCTAAGTGTTTGCAAGCTATGTAATTGCAAGGTACTGTAGGAGCAGACTTACAGGCACAGTTTATTAATTGTAACCGTAAAAGTGAGTCTTTCTTGGCTAGTAGGTATCCATCAACAGAATAACAAGCAGTCTGCACACAGATTCAAAATACATATAATTTTAAGATTTAAAGCAAATTCTCAAGATTGATAAAGGCGAATACTGAACTGGTCTTATCCACAGCTGTGGAGTTGTAACTCCTGTGTGGAAGAAGGAATCAGCTGCAGGAGTCTGTTGAACCAGTGACCAATCTTTGTTCTCCTGGCCCAGTGCCCACCAGTCCAGTGTCAGGTGTTTGGGGGAGAAAGAGAGAGAGAGAGAGAAGGTGCTGACCGTCTGTTCTCTTCAGTACAGCCTCCTCGTTAGCGTTGAGCTGAGTGAGGATAAAGTTTGTGCACAGGGAGTGACTGTCTGGTCAGGGCTAGTCATTAATGGTGGAGAAACTCGTTATGACCCCGGCCTAGCAGCCACTTCTGAATATTGGAATACAGTGGTGTGTCGGTGAAAGTCCAGCCGTGGTGATCGAGCAGATGCATGGAGTAGCTAACTGGTTGCAAGGTCTTGCTGTAGGCTAGATCTTTGGCAGAATTCTCCTATCTCGGCACTTTGGGCAAAAGTCTAAGCACCACTGCTTTTGGGAACGGTACTGGAAGTCACATGGTGCTGTTGCGGGCTGGCCATGTCGCTTCAGCGGGGCGAAGCAAAGTTAAAGACGTGCTTCATTGTTTAACTGGGGAAGATCCAGTTGGCGATCCACCAAGATCTCCACGCCCTACGAGCCGCCGACTGGCTGGTCATCTGTTGGATGATTGACCACGTCCACATGTGCCTTCAGCTCTCTCTGCCAAACATCCAGGCAGCCAGCAGTGGTTCCCATGAGCGGGAGCACTGTCCTGGGTTGTCACTGACTTGAGAGATGGGCTTTTTGCTAAGCAGCATCTTTCCTTGCGTTCCATCACACAGGGATCAATAGGCCATTCTGTAGCTCAGACCGCAGGGAGGGGCCTCGCTGCAAATCCACAGCGGAACTTTATCATCGAGCATTGCTGCTACAGCACAATAAAGGCGTGTTTAGGAACAAAGCTTTATTCTTAAATGAAGGTTATTGCACCCATTTCCCTTCTATATTTAATGCTTTCAGAAATGAAATGTCTCGCTCCGCTCCTCCCGAAAATGGGTGGAGAACATGAGACATCTTTCAAAAAGCACTCATGTCCTTTAGTATCTGGTGACTTTAATAGAGCTGGAAGAAAGCCGTGGAAGGGTGATTATCCTGCCTTACGCACCAGCTGACAAGAAAGCCCATTAAACTTTCTCGTATCTCTGAACGGCAAACTTTTGTGTCTCATTGTGCCTGACCCCACCCCCCCCATTTCTATATAATGTTCAGTAACTAAAACGTTTAATGAAGTCAGGTATGTCCTTTGGGGATGTGCGAAGGGATGGATTTTCAATTATATTTTAATAGGTTCCATTAGAAAGAGCTGACGTCCTGTGGGAATAAATTATACCTGTAAAGTCTCGCGTCACCTTTGCCACCTTGTGTATCGGCGCAGATGTGTTTTGTACAGCTGCTCAAGCTTGGGTCCTTGTTGGGGTGAAAAGTATTCATCTGGTAAAATCGAATGATTACTGTTGGCTTAAATATCTGGAGGAAACTGGCGGTAAAAGCAGTATCTGTAGAATGTGCTTCAGGGCAACATGATAAATGCGCACAAGCTACAGTAGATCTTGCAAAGTATGGAAAAATTAACCACAGGTTTAAGTGCCTTTCAGCTCCTGCCATTATCCACCCTTTTGTCATCAATAGTGGGATAACACCTGGTATTTTTGATTGGTTATTGGAATTCAAATGTGTAAGCTTTCACACATTTCTGTTTGTACTATTCTATATTGTTTTTACGAAAGAGGCAGCAACAGCGCCATTATTGATGCATACTTTTTTATACATCTTATTTGCATTCCATAAAATTAAGATAGCCAAACATGTCATTATTTTTTATGTCACCCTTTTGATGTGAAGCAACAATGTCTTTAGGGAATCTTTGAGCTCTGATTGCTGAGTAAACTGGAGGTTTATCAAGATATTTTCTATTTAACATGTTAAGGAGGTAATGGCAAAAAAGATAGTTAATCAGAAACCCAGCAGGTGCTTTTATGTGCTGCGTCCATGTCCCTCCTGTCTTAATACGTGCAGAAAGGTAGGAAGATTACTTCAATATTGCATTTTATCAGTTTTTCACCAGCTGTGAATCCTAGGATAAATAGCTTTTAGATAATTCCGTGACCTTGGGTATTCCCTTCATTCTTCTGCTAAATGAAAAAGTGTGAGGATGTTGTATATAGAGAAGAATAACTTTTAAAGAGCAATTGGGGACACTTCCAAAAATCATACAGAAAAGCCTTTTCCCTTTTGTAAAGGGATCGTTCTGTAATCGGTGTGTCTCCTAAAGCAGGGGTTGACAACCCAGGGCTCTGAGGAGACACACACCCACTGTACTTGTTTTCTAAAAGGAATGGAATCCTTAAGTGAACTAGCCAAGTGTTGGACTTGAACCTCTGTGCCTTTTTTATCTATTTGGATCTGGGAAAATCTTAAGTTAAGGTGAGGGGGGGGGTGAAACTGGAAGTAATGGAAAAATCCAAATCAATACTAGTGTTAAGTCAATTAAGTAGCGAAAAGCTCGGTTAGAATGAAAACAGGTGTGTGAGTGTCACCAGGACGACGGCTGGGCTCCCCCCTTTTAAAATAAGTACGTGTGCTGTATCTGGAAAACATGGTAAGGATGTTAAAGAGGAGGCTTAGTTACCCTGTTTTTACTTACAATTACCCTGCTTAGTATTTTGTTGATTTCTTTTAAATACTTTGGTAATTACATTTTATTCAAAATTACCGAACTTTCGTTAGATTTATCAAAGTGTTTGTGTTCAGTTGAAGTGCAAATGTATTTCTCCACATGACCAGCAGGTGGCGAAGCTCACTCACACGCAGCCCTAGAGATTTTTTTTACTTCAGTGCAAAATGCTGTAAAACCAACTGTTATAACCTGCTCTTAATAAAAAAAATACTTTCTAACATTTTCAAAATCTGTAATTTTTAATCTGAAAACTGTATTTCAGTATGAATAATTATATAAAAAATAAATGTATGGTTGCTTCCATTATTAAAGTCCTTTTTGAACTATAATTGAAGGTTCATTTAGCCAAAAAACATGCAGAAATACATTAGGTGTTTTCAATATGTGTGAATTACATATACTGGTTGTTAATGATGTACTCTGTGTATTTAGAAATATACCAGGAAAAGTTACACGATGACAATTATTTATTAATATCCTGCAATATTAGTGTAAAAGTAAATAATGTGTTTAATATTCTTCACAAGGAAGCAAAAAAAGTCAGTGCCACTTCATCATGGGGAAAGTGAGCTCTGTCCAAAAATTCAAGATAATTGCCAACGTCAACAACTAAAAACTCCATAACACATTCTGGTTTCAGCAGTTCAGGTGACTAATGCACACCCAAAGGCAACAATTGAGAATAGGAAAACATCTGAGAAGCTCTGGCATCATGAGGACACAATGTCTCAAAGACTGGCATTTGAGGTTGACCTCATGAATCTGGTGTCTATGGCAGAGTTCCATAGCAACAAAACCAGTAAATGAATCCCAAGTCAAAAAGGACCTCATGATGTGACTGGATGAAACACAGATTGAATGTCTGGACAATATCGCCAGGAGTATGATTAACACAGGAAGGTGAAGGTCATGTTGTGAAGACTTAGCAGGGATCGGTTCTGCTTTGCATCTTCTGCACCCGGTGTCTGAGTAAGAGCTGAGATCAGTTTTATCAGGATATTTTGACCTTTGAAACTGTTCAAGTCTGGTCAGTCTGGTCAAATGTCAAGGAAATGGAATATCTTTTATTCCACTCTTGATTGTATGCATTCCTATTAATTTGTTGATTTTAGCTGCTCTTCAAAAGCTCTTATCTATATTTCATAGATATTTGTAAATTTACTATAATTTACTAGTATCCCATTCATCTGCTTACAAATAATGAATTAAGTTGTATGACTGACTAATAAATGCAAAAGGGTCTTCCACAAAGTATTAGTTGGGGGGTGCGCACACTTATGCAACCAGAGTGTTGTAGGTTTTTTAATTTCAATTATTTCTCCTAATAATTATCTGTTTTTCTCTTGAATTTTGTTGGTTGCAAAGTCACCTTGAAGATGGAAAAATGTCTGACATGACATATCTTGATTTCTTGCTTTATATCCCACAAATCTGCAATTTCAATAAGGGTGTGTAGAAGGGTTTTATATCCACTGTATATAGTGCATGTATCCACATTGCTTAAATGTTCATAATATAAGGAACATGAATTGAAGACACTCTTTAAAGACAGAATAATTTGCAAACACTTCCCCAGAACTGTACCAGTCTATTAAAACTTTTGGAATAATATTACACATCACAAACAATTTATTGATTTAATTTAAATTATTTCAAAACCAAACTATATTGTCTCCTTTCCTACCCAATTTCAAAAACAACACAATTTTATCGCTTTAAATTAATGTAGTTTAATTTAAAGATGTGGAAAACTCCTTTCATCCAAAGAAGAGCCAATTGTGTTCTACATTTGTGCTATTTGTTTGAATTCACATATAAAAGTATTCTACAGATTAACTTGATTTCAAAGAGAAGTCTGATTTGTCTACATTATAAATCTACAGCAGTACTGAAAGAATGTTTTGGCCTGTGGCTAATTTTAATAACGCCAGCTTGCCTGCTGTCTTCTCAAAATGTAATTTTTGAAATGATTATCTCAGAGCGATTTTATGTCAATGAGGTTACAGAATTTAAAAAAAGCAAAGAACAGAAATTTGGAACATTTAAATTCAGTCACTATTTTTCGATCCAAAGGTTGTTAGTTGAAAGGAAAAGTTGGAAGGTAAACTTCTTGTCATTTATAAGGCTTATTTATCCCACTCAACAATAAATTGTCCAAACTGAAATGAAATCTATTAGAATTAGTGAACTATAGATTTATCAATAAAATGGATTATTTTTAATTTTATTGCACCACTGAGAGCACATTGTATTTTGATTTGGTATATGCGATCAACCATTGACAATTGTATAGTGTAAACAAGCTGTAAACTATATGCAGTAAATCAGTACATCAGGTGCAATGTACCCTATTTAATGTCCTGTTGTGTTCTGATAAAAGCTCTTATGATGATAGTTTAATTTTGTCCATCAAAAAGTTATGATTTATAAAACCAGTTGTGATATTATGAAACATAATCCAGATTCAGTAATGACAATTAATACAAGGAATTCATTTCAGCCGAAGAGTTGATTCAAGAGTTAGTTGCATGAATAAAATAAAATGCATATGTAATGCAAATGAGCTTTACCTTTTTCCTTTTTTAGCATTTCATCTTTGCCCTTTTGTATCATCTTGAGACTTAAAATCTATTTCTCCAGCCTCCTACATATTGCTCCCTAAAATCCCCGACAGAACTGCAGAGAATGTTTGCATTTGAAAGACTCACTTCTTACACACTTAGTATAAAATACTGTACATGCATTTTTAACAAAATAAATCAATATACTTGATGATCATTTTTTAAATAGGTGCCTTGGGGCAATAGTGTCAAGACAAAAATGACATTATTATAATTACTTTTTAATAAATTAAGTGGTTAACTAAGTTTTTGTGATTTTTTTTTTCACAGTAGCTATATAAGAAGGCATTACATTTTCATTATGTGCAATCCAGTATCCTGGTCAACACTGCCCTTACTTCCATCTACTGTGACAGGGAATCTTCTTTACAAATGGGAAAAATTATAGACCAAACCTTGTTGTAAACTTGTTACACAGTAACTAGAAATACAGTCATGTAATTCTCTATAGATTTTGCTGAACAAAGATATTACCTGCTATCCCAAAGTAGTTTTAAACTAAATAGTTCAGGAGGAGGTCAAACCCTAATCTCTCCCAGTCTCGCCTGTCTATAGCACTCTTCTTGTGGATTCGCCAGCTCTCTCCATTTCTCATCCTTTGTTAAAGGGGGATGGGGTTCTAGTGTTTCCTCTCTGCCTTAGTTAGGGTTTGGCTCAACTACTGCAGTGATCATTTGGCCACTCACAGAGTCAGAAACGGGTGTTGTTGGCTGGTCTTGCCATAGCAGGTCAGTGCTGCATTCCTTTCACTGAATTCACTTGATCCTCTCCTGTCATTGTGTCCTTTCAACTGAGATTTAGGAATCCATGGTTCCCAGCGAGAAGGAAGTGGTGGAGGCTTAGAGCTGAAGCAGCCAAATTTGAAAGGTTTGAGAAAACAAGTTCTCACTAAAGTCTTATGTTGCTCTCCCACTTTGAGCAGAAACGTAGGAGTTCTGTGTGTAAAACCACAGTGAAAGATCTTGTTACTGTGGTGTCACTTCCCAGTACTTTCAAAAGTGTTTGGATCCCCCACAGCAGGGGGAAGGCCTTTTGACATAGTGGGCTTTGGTCCTTGAAGCAAGCAAATCAGGTGCTTGGGTTTAGAATCGGGAGTCTGACCACGCATGCTGCAATGGAATGGAGAATTCTATTTGCTCGTATTGCTTTGGTGGAAATAGAATTGCAATAGCGTGTTGCCTTTATAAGCCATACAGACTACTGTAAGCAAGAGACATAAGTTATTGTAAGAAGTGTTGGGTCTTGGAAATTGGACGTTTTTGTGCTATGATAGCATTGGAACTTAGAGGCCAGGCCCTGTTGTTACACAAGATGATAACAGGTGTTGTATCCAGCTGCCCACATGTTCCAGAGCTCGCTGCAGTCAGTCAATAGAGAGAGGCTTGGAGGTACTCCAAGGAATGCCTTGCACTGCCCGATGCCATCTTTGAGTTCTGGATGAATGGTCAGTTCTGAAGTTGTCCATCTATGAAATTTCCCCTTCAATAAAACAGAGGCTCATACCAGCTGTAGCCTATTCCCCGGAGGTAGCTTATCCGTCTGGTCAGCAGATGCCATTCCTTTGGTTGAGAGTAGGCTAACCACAGAGCTACTGCAAAGTCTTCAGGTGGCTTCACAAGGACAGCGATGCATCTTTCCATGTGATTTAACTGTTAAAAAAAATCTAGTTCATTTACCTGGGGTAGTTCTTAGGTTGACCTAGGGTGTTCTGTGCCTCATATCGGCAGGAAAATAAGGAAGATAATTAACATTTAATCAGTGCTAATGTTAGGACTAAATTTTGCCATGTTGAGCGAATATTCCAACAATCTTAAACATTTTCTGAATATACATTAAGGACTTGGAAGCCAAAATGTGATTCTTCAGCAAAACAAACTAAAATCATTTAGTTCAAAGTGTCAACTTGTGTTAACTCATATCTGCAGTTCTTCCTAGCCTATAGAAGCAAACTGAAAAGGAAGGCACTACATACTCTGGTCGTAGTGTTACAGGGTAATACCATAAACGTCTCTGAAGAGAACGTAAAACGTATTCACACTATAAAGATGTACAGGCTGGCATATAAAACAATTATATTAAGATATATACAGCATACATTATTATAAATAAAAAATGCAAATCAAGAAATAATGTACTAGTGTCGTAGCCAAGCATATCCAGAGCTAACAGATAACCACAAAGCTGTTCTTTTAATTTTTCTCCCCCCCTGTGAATTTTAAATGTTTTTCATGCTTTCAGAATTTCAAAGCTATGTATGGGCACAGTGTCTTGGCAGAAGCAAAGCTATCCCAGGGTCACCAAGATATGTCAATTCTTTCATTGCCTTGCAAAATAGTTCACACTTTACTTTGTCCATGATGTCTTTGAAGGGATCCTAACTGCTTTTCTCACTGTTTTTCTTATAGCATGCACAGTATTTTAACACTATTTAAAACAAATGCCTATAGGTACTGTGTTTTTCAAAATCAGCAAGCCCGCTACACAATCAAGCAGTGCA
The DNA here is from genome assembly GCF_059453375.1 of Lepisosteus platostomus. NCBI lineage: Eukaryota > Metazoa > Chordata > Actinopteri > Semionotiformes > Lepisosteidae > Lepisosteus > Lepisosteus platostomus. The sequence continues at coordinate 36,421,655 of NC_142624.1, forward strand.
TACAATATAATATAAATAGCTATAATTGAGTAAGCATGGAGGATTACAATTGACATGGTCTTATGTAAATCCTTTTTTTAAGCATTGACCTAATCTTTCGTTAGGTCTGTGTTTGATAGTGTTGTGTGCTGTAAGTGTAAGATCGTCAAGGAGTGAACACGTCTACAGGAACAGTCATGTTTTAGGAAGATGTGGTCTGAGCTGTGAATAGGTCACCACCAACTGATCTTGAGTGGGCAGCAACACAATGAGAACATAGAGCTGTTTCCCGTTTTCTTTTTTGTTTAATTCTTTTACACAGTTTATTTCAGACATTCTTTTCAAATGAACATGCAAAATGGCGAGAACCAAGAACACATTTTGCGGGACAGGAAATTGAACAAAGGCAATAGACAAGACGGAGCTGAATGTATAACAGAATTCCTGAGGTGATGCAATGGCCAGATATTCATTAGTTTCAAGTTTATCTCTTTCCATTCAAAGATGACTACAGGATACACAAAGCCTTATTCTGAGTCATGCTGTTGAGAGAAGAGGGCAGAGCTAGCAAGAGGAGGAAAAAAGAAAACAAGACAAAGGCGGAGGAAGACGAGAGAATGGCTTGAATGTGTTTTTTCATCTTTTGTTGTTTCTTTAGATTTTGAACAAATTAATGGGACTTTGTGACATACAACTGAATGCTAAAGAATTCTCTAAAGCCTAACTCAATTCTGTCAAACTGTTAATAGAATCCCATGCATAGAGCTTTTTAGTGTCATTCAATACTCGCTAATTTTTCAGCTTTCAGAATGACAGGATTTAGGTTTCACATCACACTGTGACAAGGGTAATAATGCCTCCTTTCCATCTGACAGTAAGATGTAGTCTCTAAACAAATTCTTTACTAGGGGATCATTTTTTATTTTTTCACAAGTAATATTTTGTGTTTTTTTTGTCTAACTCGGCGTATTAATCAAAATCTAAAACCATGCTAACATTATATAAATGTACCCCATAATATCTTCTTCATGCAGTTGCAATTGGTTCTTTTCTGTCAAGTGTTTCCCTCTATGTATGTGTTTTGGCACAATGAAAGTGAGAAAGGCAGCCTCAGTTTGCACCATTAATGCAACTTGTTTGTCAATAAACCCAACAACTACATTGATTTTTCTGTTGACTTTCATTTTTTTTGTCATTGTTCCTTCATATTCCTACAATGGCAGTTTAAACATGGTCAGCAATGTCAAGCACTAGTTATTTCAGGTAATTGAAAATGATCAAGCATATTGAGTGTTTATATGCTCCAAGCACACCCTAAAGTTGGCTAATAACTAGCATCATAAGCAAAGACAATCTTAACGCTACATATCGAAACTGTAGTGTATGCTAGTTACCGATGTGAACTATGACAATACAGGTCAGCAGTCTGTACCCATGCAGGTTGGTAACCAGGATAAAAGCTCATGCATAAGTCACAGGTTGAATGGCTCCATTACATCTAGAGAACTATGCAGCTCACAGAGCCACAGAGAGATCTCAGGCTAGATTGAGAGGTTGTTTAGAATGTCTCTCCAACTAGACCAGTTAGAAGTTGCTTAGACAGGCCTGAAGCAAGGGATGGTGTAAGCAGTCAGTTATAGTCCGCTCGTCAGTGCCACTAGTCACTAGCCAGCAGCCATAACACTCTGCAACTCACAACTGGCACAACCCACTGAAGCTCAGCAGGTGTGAGTCTGATCAGTACCTGGATGGGAGACCTCCTGGGAAAAACTAAGGTTGCTGCTGGAAGAGGTGTTAGTGGGGCCAGCAGAGGGCGCTCACCCTGTGGTCCATGTGTGTCCTAATGCCCCAGTAGTGACAGGGATACTATACTGTAAACAGGCGCTGTCCTTCAGATGAGACGTAAAACAGAGGTCCTGACTTTCTGTGGTCATTAAAAAAAATCCCAGGGCGTTTTCTCGAAAAGAAATGAGTAGGGGTGTAACCCCGGCATCCTGGCCAAAGTTCTCATTGGCTGTTACCAATAATGGCCTCCTAATAATCACCCTCTATGTGTGGTGAGCGTTCTGGCGCACTATGGCTGCACTTGCATTATCCAGGTGGATGCTGCACATTGGTGGTGGTGGAGGGGAGTCCTCATTACCTGTAAAGTGCTAAGTGTAAGCTAAGAATAATAATAATATTATAACTAGTGCAGCCAGACTTTCTGACCTTCTTCCCTTGGATTGGGAGGGGAAGACCTTTGTGAAAGATGACTAACCCAGATGAAGATGAGTAACAAAATGCTATGTTAAGAGCTGGCCTAGGCCAGGGGCCAGTTTAGTGTAGCATCAGAAGGCTTGCCCTAACTCACTCTCATGTCCCAGAGCTGACGAAGCCCGATTGCAGGAGTGAGTTCTGCCTTCTTACGGACCACAACACCAGCAATTCAGGCCAGCTCTCTATGGACTGAAAACATAATGGATAAATCTAAACAATGAAGAGGTACTTAAGGCAGGGAATTTAGAGATGATGGGCTACTTCTTTAAATTTTTAGTTTCTGTCAGGAAGAGCTTGTAGCTTTGGGATCCATGATCCTGTGTAAGGAAAGAGCCACAATTTGGCCTCAGTTGCAGAGCGCAGTGTCCTGTGAACAGATAACCGCTGAATGAACAGTTGAGGATCTGTTGGTATTTGGATTCAGTATTACTGTACCTCCCTAAACAGCTGTTTTTCTGTTAGTTTGCAGTAAGGTTAGACCACCTTTGAGAAAACAAATGAGTATGTTTTGAACTGTAGAATATCTGGACTCAAGGACTCAGTGATTATAGATTGTAGTGATTTGTGTTAAGATTCATAAGTTAATATTAAATTGTTTTAAGTTTGTTCTACCTTACTGTATGAGGGAAACAAAAACATCAATCGTTGGTTACATTTGTTTTTTTTTTTCCCTGACTTCAGGAGATATCTTTTCTCATATCTGAATATGGTTTAAGATTCTTTATCTGATCTTATCATATTAAAATTGTAACTCACCACCATTTTATTGCTATGTATATAGAATATCGGGGTTAGAAGAGAGCTAACGTTTTTTTTTTTACTTTCTTTAGGTTTTATAGCCCTGAAAGCATTAAAGCGTTTTTGTGGTCTTAATTTTGTTAAAACAAGATCGTTATTCTAACAATGTTTGGATCTGACAGATACAACATCTGTTCAGAACTGATACTGCCCTACATGCCTAAGCTGAAGAAGTACAAATTTACACTGCAATGAGTTATTAAACTTTCATTGTGCCCGTTTTGATTTTTAATTTTATGGTGTGGACAGACAATCATGGTTTTTAATAGTTTGGGGCCAGAGGGAAAACATTTCAAAAACAGAAAGGACCTTATCATAATGTGCTATTAATGAACAATTATATTACGACTCCGAATAGCTGAATGAGCAGACAAGCGCCTGTCTGGCAGTTCTTTCGTTCCAGGTTCATAATGAAGCCTCAGGAGAGAAGAAATCTAACAAATAAGATACAAAACAGACTCTCACCGAAATAAGATGTGCTCCTCTCGTCTGCTATCTCTCAATTGAAAGCTATTAATAAGCAAAACCATAAAGAAACTGCATTTATTCTAATCTGAGGGAGGAAACGAACTCCCCTTGGCCCTTCTTAAAGCAGATATTTCGAGGCTGAGCTCAACTCCTATTAAGCAAATAACTTTGAATTACTCAAGTTAGGTGTCTGGGAGAAATTTGAAAAGAAGAATTAATGAGTGCAACAGCTTAATGCATCTCCATGTAGAGTGTTGGGGCAATGTACTGTAAAGACCTAATGTTTTTCCTTTTTTCCCCATAAATTAAAATGTTATTTCAAATTTGATTAATATCTCTGCGTGAATTAATTTCATTATTTTTCAATCAACTGAAATGAAAAACAGCCTCATCCCAAAGATGTTAAAGCAATGGTCTAATAATGGAGTCTAAGTGTGTGAAATAACCAGTGCATGAACTAAGGAAATCAATGAAACAACATAAGATGAGTTCTGCATTATTGGAAAAGGTGGAAGAAACATGACATCCCCGGGGATATGACATTCTTAATGCATTCCCTTAACTTCATTCTGCCATAGATATACAAGAAACATTGATAAATCTCAGTGGCTTTGACTCGGGAGCTGTTTAATGCTTATGTTTGGGATAGCTTGGCATACGTGCTCTTTGTACTCGCAGAAGAGGAAGAAAACGTGTGAATCCATGTCATCTCATATCGGGGAAAATTGCATTACCATCAGCTGCAGCTACACATCACGCTCTGTAACCATTTGATTGGCAGTGCCCGTCTTGTACTGATATCATTAGCAAGTTCAGTTCACAATCTCGAATGTGACACTGTGATCATCTCCATTAACATTGGCTGTAGTTCAGCAAAGCCTTGGAGCTTCTGCCGAGGTGCTATCCACCAGAGAGTCAACCACATCAAAAAAAATCCCTCGACTCACAATTGCCTTTTAATCAACGTTCCCTCTAGTTTTTTACACATTGAAATCAGCTAACTTTTTGCAAGCTGGAGTGTGATGGGAGTACAAACATCAATTCACAGAGACACTTTTTTTGGGCATGCTCAAAAGTGTAAATTAAATTTGTGTAAGATTGATTCACTTACTCACCTATTTTTATTTTATTTGTGATGGCATAATATTCTTAACATAATGTTATGCATTAACTATTAACATTTAACTTGAACTAGGCTTGAAGAACACCACATTCTTGTTGAACATACAGCTGAAAATATAAAGCATGCATTAATTAAACTATAAAACATAGACATAAGTATGCATTCTTTTGACGTGTCTATCCAATGTTTTTTTATTATTATTATTATTATAGTCTGATGTAAGTTTGGGATTTTCGAGTTGAATCAATGCAGCTGTCTGAAATAAACTTTAAAATTCATTCTTCATGAACAGTTCTGAGGTCCACACACATTGTTAATACAAGGGCTGTGCGTGTTTTTATTGGGTTTGGCAGTGTCTGTTTAATATCTCCTGTTTTAGAAGTTCAGTCAAATTCTTATAACACAAAATTGAGCAGACCAATATAAAACGATACCATACTCCTACAACACCACTACCACCTATACTGTTAGCTCTCCTGGGGGAGGAACTGACCGCTCTAGCTGAAGATTTGGGGATGAGAGAGGGTGCTTGAAAAGTTGTGTGCAGACCATTGATCGGGGATTATGGGAACTGTTAACCTCCTACATGGTTGTGGTTAATGTGTCTGGAGGAAACACAGATTTAAATACAAACTGTATAAAAACTCAACATAATTCTCCAGTATTATTCCAGTCATTTCAAGCATTTTGTCAAGTCATATAATGTCAATGACGACCACGAACAAATAGATTGACTGACTGAAGAATTTGGTAGAGATATGAGTCAGCCAAAGTGGGCTGTTTTTGCTACGGTGCAGCTTTTTCACACTTCTAAAAATGCTGCCAAAGGGCCATTGTGTCTGGGGGGGGGTTTCATTTCAACTCAACACTTGACAAACTAAATCACACGGTTTCTGTTTGAACTGGGCCAATTTAACAACTTCTCCAAGCTCTTCAGAGGCTTTGAAAACCTGTAAACACATTGGCCCGCCAGGACCAATGTGTGCAACTTTCATATTCCATACAGATATTTTTTTTCCAAAAATTGAACTCTGCTTTTATTAAAAAATAATCAGATCTACAGCTTTAGAATACATTTTAAACATTCAGTCCCCTGTGAGAGCCTTATGTTCATAATACTTTCTATCAATATACAGAACACTTCTCAATGTGTGGGAGAAACCTGGTGGGTTAGGCTAATTAACATGCCTTATTCTAATGTCAATATCAGCTGTCAGGAGAAAGCCAGAAACATAACAGTGCAAAATGAATTTCTATGTTTGTTTAAAGAGATGGAGGGGAAAGCCTTTACTTATGACTGATTTATTTACTGGGATTTTATAGATTCTGTAATGTTCCCCACCCCTGCTTTGTTTTAGATGGGCTCCGTATTCTTTGTGATCATTGTAATTAAATATTCTCCAGTGTGAAGAGCTTAGTAAATAGGCCATCTTGACTTCGACCTTATAAAATTACATATTAAGGCATTGTACTTGCATTCAGTTCCTGAACTGACCCCAGTCAAAGGACTGTCTGACCCAATATCTGGCACAGTTTAACTTCATTGTATTGCTTTTAAAAGTTTATTGAAGTAATAAACTCATGCAGAACATGCTAGTGTACAAACATATTACTGTATTGTTTATTTTGTACATACTGCTGTTTTTTGTTGCTGCACAATATTTCTGGAAAACAGTTTAGCTCCAGATAGAATTGCATGCCAGCAGGTTCAAATATTTAAAAGAAAATGTAATTAGATTAATTAGACTGGCTTTGTGTTGGGTGTATATTTAGCATTAACTTTCTATTCGTTTTGTTTCACAAAGGCTCAGAAGTAAGTTTTCTCCCTTCTTGGAGTGTGATAATACCTTTCTAGCCACTTACATAGTGTTTGCTCTTGAGCAAACCTTGAATTGGTTTGGTGACAGTTTGATTTATGATGCACGTATGTTTTCATTCTGATTAAGTTCGCTGGCTGTAAGAAACTAAATGGGTTAAAAACTGATGTATATGTTAAATATCGTATTTGATAGAACTCTTTTATTGGTGATATTGAGTTCTGTATCCGTGTTAAAATCATGCATCGCAGATAAGTACCACAAAGAATCCTCATGGCAGCTATCCTTCAGATTTTAGCCTATGGGAATTAGGTTTAATCGAGTGCTGTTTGTGCTTGATACATTTGTCATTTTATAAGATTAATATTTAGAAATCTGCACATATATAATATTCACAACATGCAATTCAATTTACCTTTTTATATTTAAAGGGCAGACTTATAAAGTGAAGCAGTGTATGCACATCACTTTCTGTGATAAGTGACTTGAAGCATTTTTATCGAAACAAAGTCCTTAAATTCCACAGGCTATATTGCATTCAACCAAGTTTGATCCCAAAAGAGGTTTATTCGCGTTCTTTAGATGGACACATTGTAATCATTCAGTTCATGGCACATTTTTCTTCGGAGTGTTTTCTCATGGACTCATTTTTTTCTTTGTGTTGTTTCGCATTGTTTTGCCGCTTCTTTCTGCGTTATCGACAAATTGTGGTTAATTACCATACTGTCAAAAAAAAAATCTTTGGGGCCCCAGCGTTTCACTTTCGAAGTGAAATTAGACTGAAAGGTGTATCCCTCACTGCCAGCCTCCCCTCCCCGGGTACTTTATCACAGCCCCCATAAACTATCATTACAGGTCTCAGTGCTTTGTGAGCTCCATTTTAATCAGTGTAAAACCACTGCACATTTCGCAGAGGTTTTCTAAAGCATTATTGCGATTAATATAGACTCTTTATCTTCCTTTTTCTTCTGGAGTGTGATATATTTAGTGTCATCTACTGCTTGTTAATGTGATTCCTGGCTCAATGATATAGATTCCAGCCCGTAACACACCCTACAACTCTCCCGAATCTATCAGGACTGATTTTTATTAAGTTTCGGTTTGTTTATTGGTGCCGTGACCTTGGCTCAGTAAAAAGAAAGGCATTACAGTTCTGATTATCGCTGAACGATCCTGGAAGATACTTATAAATTGTTTTTGTTTTTTTGCTTTTCTCGTTCTTTCTTCTTGGATGGCTTTACATGTAGCCAGCGTGTAATCTAGCTGGTTGTCCGTGAACCTGGCAGAGCAGGTTTGGAGAAGTGAAGATGTAAGAGCTCTGAGAATGTCAACTACAATGTTTACTTGCCTACAGTACAGTTTGTCTTTTTTATTTCTGTAAATATGAATATACTTTTTTTTGTTAACCTTGAAATAACGGGTAGTATGCAGTTCTATTTCATTTTCCTCCAAGAGTCTATTAACAGCATTATGATAGTTTGAGTGTCAAATAAGTTAAATTGAAAAAAAATAGAGGAAAACATACTATACATTTTGTAGATTCAATTTTTTCCGTTTTAATTTTCGGACAACCTCTGTAGAAAACCTTGAATTGTCAATTGAACTTTGGAGGCAAGTATAATCTAGCTTTAAAAAATAATTATGAACAATTAAAACATGGCATACATCATATTAGCGAGAGAAATTAAAAATGAGGGATCCTGTTAAAAAGGGTATTTTACTTTAAAAAAAAAAAGCCGGTGCAGCTGTAATTAAGGAGAAAAGGCTGTGTGACTTCAATAGAGAGTTTTATTTGGGTAACTTGCCTGGCTTAAAGAACAATATAACTGTAAGGATGGGGCTGTCATAACCCCAGAACCCCCCCTTTAAAGCTGCTGCAAGGGTGAAGGCAGGATGGAGAGAAAGAGGTGATAACAAAACGGGTAGGAAAGGCAGCAGTAGTTTGAAACTTATATGAGATAAGATCACTTTATGGGCCCTATACAACTTCTTGCATTAGGACTTTGTCTTTTCACATACCCCAGCTTGCTCTCCATGCGACACACAGACAGGGAGAGAAGCTGGGGGTCAGAGCGCAGGGTCAGCCATTTATACGGCGCCCCTGGAGCAGCTGGGGTTAAGGGCCTTGCTCAGGGGCCCAACGGAGTAGGATTCCTCTGCCGGCCGCGGGATACGAACTGGCACATGAGAAGATCCTTAGCCACAGAGCCACCGCTCTGCCCCAATGTAGGCAGGTGAAAGAGGGTGAGATTAGGGTTTGGCCTTCTTCTGAACATTTGGCTAAAATGCCGTACTGTCTGCATTATTAGCATAGGCTTATAAACAAATAACAGATTCATATTTTACTATTGCACTTGTTTCAAGTGCATGTAAACCCGAGCAATGTGACAAATTATCTCTATGTGCGGTTTTTGGGCAAACTGCTAATTTAGTTAATTAACAATGAGCTAGGCAGCTGGCTCATGAGAAACATATTTCTTTTTAGCTTTCATTTGCATTCAGGAATGTTCTGGGGTCAAGTGGAAGCAAGGGCAAATAAAGTGTGATTGTTGTTGAAAGTTCTTCATAAAAACAACATGTTGGAAGATTAATTGTCCAACTCCAGTTTAGGCAGAAACACTGTATCTTTCTGAAAGATTCGTTTGCACTTATTAGGCATGACAATGATTTGACCTCCTTTTCACCAAGGTAGTGTATTCTGTCCTTTTTAGCTGAATCCTGTGTTCAGTGTGTACATTGGAAGTTCTTATACAGATTTGAACGTTTGAGTTCTTTTATTGAAGGGTTGCATGCAATACGAAATGAAAAAAAACGAATTTTTGCCATGCTTTCAGCATAAGAAGGGAATCTTTTTTTAGTATTCAATTATATAAGGTAGAATTATCATTTTACTAAATCAGTAAAATTGCCAGATTGCCATGATGCTCATATACAGTACTGTACAGTATATAAATACCTTTCTATGTATAAATATAATTGAAAAAGTGATGTGCAATTTAGATATTGCATAAAAATTGTTAGAATACAAATTTTATGAATTGTAATTGAAAAGTTATGAATTTAAGGTTAATGAAGTAAATATATTTTCAGCAAAGTAGCACAACTGAGTAAAATAAAAAGGTCTTCATGTTGGGGGGAAAATATTGCCAGTTAATAAGATAATGTTTTTCTCCAGATCAAGACATCACAGAGTATTATTAAAATTTCCTAGTGATGTTGGACAATTCAGACAAGAAAAGAACTTTTGAAAAGGAAGAAGAGTATTTTGATGGGATTCTGAAAGAGCAGATCTTTACAATGCAATGCAGCAATGGTACAGTATACTGTTGATTATTTGCCAGCCAAATAGATTTGCACTGTCAACCTACTATGGTAATGTATATGCCAGAGTGAAATAAATATCTAAAAACAGAAAGCTACTTGTACTACTTGCTTATCTTGAGAGACAAGGACTTTTTGACAGTAAAACTGTAAGTCTGCAGTAAATCCCCCACCCTTGATTCATATCTGATAAAGCCATTGAATAATCAGAGTGTAGTACAGGCCACTTTGGATTGATTAAGGATGAGAGAAATCAATAATGATAAATATAAGTGAAACAAGTACCAGGCCTATACTGATTGGAACAGCTTTTTTCAAATTAAAAGCCCAAAAAATGCTCAGACTTTATTTTATACTATTTTATGAATGCTGTTTGATATTTTAATGTGTGATTTTTCAGTATTTTCATATAGAATGCATTCATAATTCTCAGACATTTGTCACTGGAGGGACTTGAGTGCATCTACAGTACTTACTTCAGGACTGAAAAAAAGTTTCATGGTTTTGTATGGCAGTGATGGCTGCTGAGGGAAGGTATAGACATGATAATGTTATTGCTTGATGTAGGGGATTAAGCTGAGATGGAATTAGTCTGATTTTCACTGCCAGATATTCTTCTTTGCTTTGTTTTCTCTTCCTTTCGTATCTGTGATGTGATTTTTTTTGCCTTGTGATTTAATTCTGTAATTCACCATCAGCCAAATTAGTACACTATATAGACAACCAGCTTACAATGTGCAAGTATTTATTAATAAAAATTAGCCTCAAAATATGATCTTACTTCTGTCTTAAAACAGTTCAATCAGATTGTGTGTAATACTGTCTTATAATAACTTCTTGGTATTGTTATTCATCTTTTGTAACTTAATCACCATTGTCAGTTGTCATTGTTCCACAACCAAATATTTGAAGTTTGTTTCTTCGACCGAAGCTAACACTTGAAACAGTTGGGATATTATATGGTCCCTTCAGTGTTTCCAGGTTCTTATAATATGTGCCATTTGCATTTACAGTAGATAATCAAGTTCCTGCTGTGTATTTTACCACTCCTCATAGCTTACTTCAAAATCTTACTTTTATCAATTTTGTCTCATTCTGCTTCTTCAGTTCTGGAGGACCCAAGCCTTCAGTCCACCCTTAATTCCTCAGGCATTTGCTAAATCACCATTTTTATTGTGTGTATATCTTTTCCAATTCCTTCTGCCTCCATTGTCTCTTATGTTCTTTAGAAAAGCAAGCAGAAAGGGCCTTTTTAGATGCAAGCTCTTTTGCTTGCAGTCTTTGGCTTGTTTACCCACTATCTCCAGTCGTATTATGGAAATTTGCAAGCTCCCCAAGCTTGTTGCTTTTATACACAATACAGGCTTAATATAGTTATGAATTATTTCTGGACCTAAATGGTTACTGTAGGATTGTGAAGCCTTGGGACATACTATAGACTGCAGACTCCAATTCTGTTAGCACTGTTTTACTCAGTATGCATGACCGGAGCATACCTCAGGAAATGCTCATCTATATTGCTATAATTTTAAAAGCTCCTTGTTATGACAAGGTCCAGGAGTAATTGTGGAGTATCTTGGATTGAAGAAGTCAAAAGCAGAAACATTTCACAAAGCGAGAATGAGACTTCGGCAGCTTTTCTTTGAAAGGCTTCATTAGGCCAGAAAAATCAAAGTTATGTAAAGCTGAATGAGAAACACTAAAGTCATCAGTCACTCTGTCACATTGATGGATTTTGGAGAGTGACATGTTAGTTGCTTTCTCTGAAACAGCCTTAAAACACCTTACAATAAAATGGTGTCCCTTCTAGCCTGTATTATTCTCCACTCTCTTTAATCCCCTTGACGTTTTTTAGCGGGTTGTTCTATGCTTGTCATATTTTCACTGGTAAACTGTACTTCGTAATTGCCCTTGTGTACAATCAAATTGATTTTTAATAGTATGGACATGCTCCCTGTTGGTTAATCTTAAGAAAACGTTATTGAAACTTTATTTGAAGTTAATTACAGATTTTGAACAAGGGAGAAACTACTACCAGGAAACCGTTCAATTCCAAGATTAACTGCAGTTTTGTGCATAACAGAAGAATTGAAGTTCACCAAAAGAGCAAACCTGAAAAATCAATCAATATCTCATCTTCATTATATTAGAATTAAGGATTTGTCCTGGGACAGCCAACATGAGCGCTGCATTTCATTTACAGGAAGCCATTGATTTTGGTCATGTATCCAACAGCCAGCGTGCAAATGACTCTTTCACAGCTCTTCCCTTTATGTGGCTTTAGTATTCTACAGTACCTTGATCAAGTCTAACATTGTCAAACGGAAAAGAATTGGGATGTAGAAATTTAGGTGCATGGTGTGTTTTAACAGCAGTATCTATGGATTATAGGAGTGAATATTAATGAGCTTGTAAAGGAACAAGTAATAGGTTTATTCCATGCTGAAAAGAGAACGTGTGTTTTCTCTCTTCTCTTTTCAGTGTGGAATAAACCTATTACTTGTTACTTTGCAGACTACTCATGCTGACGCAGCTGTCCACCTTAATTAGCTTGTGGTAACTATAAGTCATGCTGGTAAGGAACAGCTTTCTGTGGCTGCTAGCTTTGACTTTCTATACACAATAAGCCAAATAATAAGCCTCCTGATCTGTTCCACCTCACAACATTATGAAACGGCAATAGCTAATATTCACTTCCACGCTTGATACCTGTCTTCTGTCTCTCAATCTGGTTTAACTTTGTTCTTAATGCAGACTAATAATTTACAGAATTCTGCATCTCAGTCTGCAGTTACTTGTGCTTTTTTTTCTTCCACTCCTTAATTTGACTTTTTCTTGTTTTTTTGCAAAATACAGAGTAAAAATGCTTTCACTATCCAGCATATGGCATCAGGGAGACACATATATCCTCATTAGGAGACTGGATATATTCCATGACATTAATTCAGACTGATGCTACTGCTTCTGTGTCCTTAATAATGAATGTTGTTTTTGCTGTGCATTTTTAATAATTTTTGCAAAGTAAAATGATCTAATCTTAATCAGAATCTCCTGTTACCAGCATTTGAAAACCCATCCATGAAGGACAAGATGCACAACTTGGCAATTATACAGATGTACCCTGTCACCCCACTGTAGACTTCTCGAAAACACTGCAGCAAGTCGGGTACATAAATAAACTGAGCTTGACTTTTCTGTGCAGTGAACGAGTAGAGGGATTCTGGTACGACATGGAATTGAATATTTATACTTTCATTGTGATCCTCGTCACCCTATGCCTTTACTTCCTATATGTAAAAACACAGACTGGCAATGCTTTGCTTGTCACGCCACCAGGGAAGTGAGATATACTGTACTGTAGAATTGTTGCCTGACAGCAAGGAGAAACATTCAATAATTGCCTTCTGAATGTTTCATCAGTGAATAATGGAGTACAGCTTGTTCTTGTGTATTTAACTGTTGCTTGATTTGTTCACTTTTGTGTGTAATTCTGTTAAATATATCCATCCGTCCATGTTCAGTTCCCTGGTCATGGTGAGGACTGTACTTTTGCATTAAATTGTGCTCCTAATGGAAATGTTACTTTTATATAATGTTACAATTATATAATAGCTAACTGAATTGGGTTCAATAAAGCTAAAGCATCTTTTTTAGTCACACTAATGTTTTGCAGTATGCGACAACTATTTGATGGAAAAAGAGATTCATACTGTACATTTCTCTGATTTTCTGTAAGCCTGAAACTAATATTCTGTTGCCCGGGACTGGATGAGTCCTGTAACAGGTGCTCAGGTCAGATATTATTATTATTATTATTATGTTATTAGTTTTACTTCTGGCATTTCTTCTGCAGTGAAGCTGTAATGCATTCGAATCTGGGACAATTTGTAGAACTTTAAGTAGTGCAATTAAAATTTTAAGGTTTACTTTAATTTTAATTTGGGGCAATGCATATTATGTTGTAAATGTTGATATTGTGAGATTTGACCATTTTACTATAGATAGTCTTATCAGCTAATTTGCATTTAAGAGGTAAACAACTGCTGTTGAAAACCCTCTACTAATTTACATTGCTACTAAATAACTGTTTCTGTAGAATGAGTAAGATGAATATTTTTCAGTCATAAAGTTAATTGTGATTACAATAGGATACCATAACATACTGTATATTTTCTATTTGTAAGTTTTATTTTTAAATGTGGTGTGAACATAAGTATAATCATATTTCTATAGTTGTTTATCAGAATTGGAAAAAATGGCTGCAGTTGATACTCTTTAATAGATGTCCCCAACTAAATATACCTGTATGAAATGTATCGACAGAGCCTGTATATCGGCGGCTGCTCTGTCAAAAAGGCGGAGAACTTATTTGCTGAGTGTAATTCATTTGTTAAGCCAGATATTATTGATAGCGGCCTCCTGCCTGTACAATACCAATTTTACAGGTGGATGCACTCAGACAAGAACAGAAGAGGGGCACAGAAGGGTCACATGAAACAAGAAGTGAACCGAATTTTCTGGGAGTTGGAACTGAGCGGTCTGTGAAACACTTAAGCTTCACAGCCAAATGGTCTCTTTCAAGTTGCAGTAAATATTCCGTGTAACAGTGGAGTTGGAATGCCGGATAATTGGTACATTATTTGAAGTTCTTTAAAAGGAAGACACATTTGTCATATTAACCTCCTCCTGGAGCGACAGAAATCGCTTGAGACAGAGAACATCCTCCTTTACCAGCTTTGACTGTCCAGCGTTTTTATGTCGCACGTATAGGCCGTAGGATTGGAGGATAGAGACCATCATAATGTTTAAATCTTTGTAAAGATAAAATTATACAAATTTAATATAATCAGCTATAGTGTACAGTGGCTTTTGTTGTTTGATGAGAACGTGGACTGCTTTACAGCTTTTCATATGCAACTGGGGATAATTAAATTACATAAATGTGTGCATTTAGTTGTAAGAAAAAAATACTGCTCGTAGAATCTGTACTAAAAGGGGTTCAAACTTTATCAGTACAGTACCATGCTCTGTCACATACAAATTTTAGGCTAAGTTCCCATTGCTGCCTGACTGAATTAGCCCTGAAGCTGTCCAATCTGTTCACAATTTGCTTTAGTTCTGAGGATTGGATGTTTTAATTTGTGCCATTTCCTGTTTTACTGGAAGAAAATTTGGAGTATCTTGTTTTCAGTTTTTCTGTTTTTCCTCTAGCTATTTGCAGACATCGCTATATGAGACTTGGAGTGTACAGTACATAAAACATTGGCTTTGGAATACAGGAAGACATACTGGTGAATTATTACATATTTATTTAAGTTTATGGAAACTAATGCACAATAGACAGCAGTAGCCTTACGTTTTAGGTCCATATCTGATTGGCCACATACAGTAATTCTATTTCCATTTGAATTGAGAGCAGATAGGCTTGTTGACTGTCTGAGTAGTATTGCTAGTGGAAATAAAATACTCACCCAACTGTGATTTCAGAAAAACAGCTTGTTCTCAGGGTTTGGGATTTGAACTGAGTTACATTTGCCAAAATTGGTCAATTAAGTACCTGTACAAACAACATTTGAAAATTATTTTGTTTAAACAAGCCGTAGAACTGCAAGAAGATATATCATGGTGATTAACAGAGTCACTGAAGGTAACCTGTCTGTAAGGGAAGTTTCCTGGAGAATGACATGTTCAGCTTCATCAATCATCAGACTTTTCTAGAAAAATTGGGAAGCAGTCTCTGAAAGACAGGCAGAGGTTCACCACACCAGCCAGGGACTGTCACATCCATCTCGCCCATCTGTATTCATCCAGGAAGAAACTACACATACAGCATACTTCGTTATCTGCATGAAAATGATCTTCATGCTCAAAGGCCAATCAGGGGTAATGCTGGCAGCTCATTAACTAAATTACTATTTTCTGTGAGTCAGAGAATATGCAGCAAAGAGTTGTGGATTATTTTATTTACTAATGAATGACGATTTTCTCTTGACTGACCTGGCAGGTGACAACGTGCGGAGCCTACATCCAGAGCATTATGCTATTGTATTGTTCAAGCTCACCAGAGACGCAGTGAAAATGTGACGTTATAGAGTGGAATTATGCTTAACACCGCAATAGCTTCAGGGTGGATTGAGGCAGCCTTACTGCTCAGGGATTATTGTGGCAAAGTATGATCCTTCAAGCCAATGTCAGTTTTCCTGCAGGACAATGCAAAACTTCACAGTGCTAGGATTACATTGGTACGACTTCAGTGGCCAACTTTTTCCTCTGACCTGGGACCAAAAGACCAATAGAAACATCTGTGGCACCAATTCATCGATGCCATCAGCAGAAGACAATTGTACCCAGCTAACATTCACCAACTGCTGCAGCCGCCCAGGAAGAGTGACAGAATATCCCACAGCGGTCTATGCCAGAGGCTGATCAGGTCTGTGTGTGGACACCGTCAGTTTGAATGAACACACATAACTTAGAAATGTGTTGATTGTGACAGTGTGCCATGTTTCATATACAAAAAGTAACATTATCTGTAGTTTTGTTTAAAATTTGACTGGATGTGTTGCATACAGAGATTCTTTTGTGCATCAGCATAACGCATTCAATGCCTAGATAGCTTCCTGTTTACTTTTTGACTAAGAACACTGCTGGCAGTCACAAGCATAGATTTACAATGAAACAAATAATTATACTACAGAGAGAGGTTTTAATAGACAAAGTTATTGATTCAGATAAAAAAATAAATTTGATCAATTCAACCAAACGTTCGTTTTAGTTTGTCTTGGCAGTGTGTAACATCAAAATTAAAAAAAAAAACCAAAGAAATGTGACTCAGGCTGCAGTGAAATCCCCGTGGATGAGTAATATATAGGCATGTCTGATGCTTGGCTAACAGACCATCGTCTTTCTTGGCTACATAGACAGCACAGCAGCCCCGTTACAATATCTGACTGTTTCAGCCACTTCTCACTGCCTTCTAATCAAATCTAAGGCAATAACTTCCATTCCAGTCACTCCTCATAGGTCCATAAGGGACTTTCTAAAATATGGCTAGATGAAACTCCATTTGTGAAATGTACAGTACAGCTGACTGGCTAAGGGCATTTCGTGATGTTCTCCTAAGTCTTGGACAGCCAATTATTGTACCAACGTGAGAGCCTTCTTCAGGGCAAGAACAATTTTGAGCCTGGAAATGAAGTGGTCTTTGAAGGAGAACTGTCTTTCAGTTGACTAAACTATGCAGAAACATTGTCCATCTTATTTCAAGTGTTGTGATTATCATTGAGATACAGTATGCATTTAAAAACCTCAAATGCCACCCTGAATACACATTTCTTGTGGACAACTTTAGGTATTTTGTGGTCTTGATTTATAGTATTCATGTTATCATTTGGTAATGCAGGGCTTAATTTTCTATTAGTGGAAGGCTTTTCTTTTAGTAGTTCAGGTGGGTAGCTGCGTCAGCATGCGTAGGCTGCAAAGGAACGAGTAATAGGTTTATTCCATGCTTGTTTTCTTTTAGTATGCCAGTCTGCTCTGTTGGTTAGCCCAATGCCTTCTCTCACTAGGATGCACTTGATTTACAGTAACATCTTCTGCAAAAGGTAAGTATTAACACTGGGGCCCTGACCTCAGCAGTAAGCAGTCATACACAGTGGCACACTCATTGTAATGAAATGTCTTTGCAAACAAAATCTTCTGTCTTACATACTAAGCAGTGACCTGTGAGTGTTTCATTAGTGGCTCTGTAATAGCTTTAACCGATAAAAATAACCCAGCCTTCTGTTTGTAATTCCTGCAGCAGTAGAAAGCAAATAGTATTTGATACCATCAAGTGATTAGTATATATTTTGATCGTTTCAACATTATAGTAGTGCACAACAATTTTTTTCCATTGCAAATAATGGTAATGTTTGTAAAACCATGTTTCAAAATGATTCTGTTAATTTCTGTGTCACAATGTTGTAAATATTTGGTCTCTTCAGAACCACAAATATTAGCATGTTACTGTAAGTTAAACCTGGTGCCACAGAACTGTCAGAGGTCTTCATAGAGCAATCATTTTTAAAACAATTGGTCAAAAATAAATCTTTTATTGTTGGAACACTTTCATGTAGAAGGTCCGGGTGTTAGCTTTTTATTTTGTTAGAGACTTTCACAACCATTTGTGTAAAAAACAAATGCCAACACCTTTCTAGTTTTAATGTCTACCCATCTTTGTGTTCTTGTTTAAAATATCACATTGGTTACAAACAAGAGCAAGCTATTTGCTCTAACTTCTTTGGTCGCTTGTAGCTAATTTATCAGAGGATCTCAATTTGAAAAAAAAACAGGTTATCAGCTTCATCCCTGGTATTGGTTTTTGTGTTGATAATCTGAAAATCCAGCATATAAATGTAACAACCTTTATTCACAAGGAAAGATATGACCTGAATTGTACTTTTTTGTTGTTGACACAAGATAATCAAGCTTTCTAGCAACTATCATAAATGCAATCGGACTTAAGTGAAGAACAAAAATGGTTTCATCTGCGCTTGATGAAAAAATCAAAGAAGTTCCTTTAATTTATCGGGAGCGACATGTAATGGTGTTCCGTGAGCAGGAGCCTGTTGCAGACTCCCTGAAAAGCAGAGACAGCACAGAAATCCCACACAGTAGGAACTCTGGTCTTTTGTAGTAGCCGAGCTCATCGCTGTCTAGAAAGTGGCACTGTGTAAATTCTGAGACTGTGAACCACTGTGATCTTATTCCAGCAAGAGCAGAAGTGTGCCCATCTTACACAGCTTAAGAAAAAGGTAACGGGTTGTGCTGCTTTTATTGTTGTGGGGTAACTTCCCTGTCCTTCGTAACACATATATAAAAATAATATGATGCCAGGCTTCTGTAAAGGTATAAATAAACAGTACCCACCCCCAGTCTTGCTGTGAAACTTTTGTTGCTTAAAAATATTTAAGGACAACCTGTATGCACAGATATACACCAGTAACAATTAATATTCACCTTCCAAAATACATTTTAAAAATCTAAAAAAATAGAATTGCTCCCAAATTGATAATGTAATTTACTTTGATTATTTTAATCCTGTCACTTGAGAAATCTCTAGGACCAAAATTATTTGGCATTATACTATACATAATTATATTCCATCCAGTCATTGTGATGTCAATATTAATAAGATTGTAATGTAAATTATAATAAAAATGAGATTCCCATAGATACTGCATTCATATTATCTTACACATTTCTTTAAATTATCTGAAATCTTGAAGATCTTTATTTTTATCGGGATAAATCTTGGCAGTAGAAATGTGACAAGAAAAATGTCACAAATTAGTTTTTTTGAAAGACTAGACTGACATTTGAATGTCATGCACGTTATTTAATGCCACTTTGTGGTATTTTATAATGTTAAAAGTTTTTTTTATGAGTGAAGGATCTAATAGAGAACTTTACAAGTCATGTATTTAAAATATTTGAACCAGACAGATCTACTGGAGGATATTTTAAGTTAATACAGGTACGTTCTCCACAACATGCTTTCTCTGCATTAAGGCTTTTGCGTTTTCAGTACTTGAATGTAATAAATAAAACATTTAAAACAGGATTATATTTTTAATGGTCTGAGCCACCATAGTATTCTTCATTGATTTGCGACTATAAACGTATTCTTACCGAATCAATGAAACCTCTAGAATGTGTGATTTTATGATATTTGATTAACAACCAACAAAGAAAGAACTACTGTATATACAGTTAGTGTTGCACCTGGTCAATAATGTTGCTTACTATTTTGTAGTACAAAGAACCATTAATGCAGTAAGAAAAATTGGGACTGTCAGTTCTGGTTTGTAGCTGATTGTGAATAATCTGACTGGGCATTCTGTTGTGCATCTCGCATAAAAAGACAAGTGCCAAGTGTCTTGCAGCATTAGCACAAATCAAACCAGAGGTCTGCACCCAAGTCCTGGGAAGTCACAGTACTGTTGGTTTGATAAGCATCCTTTTACAGCGAATGATTACAGAGCTGGATACTGTTAAACTGTACTTATTGTGCAAATTGATCCAATTAAATCTTTCAGAGCTCGGGCTGAACTAAAAACGGGAAAACACTGAGCCAGAACAGCAGTTGCCTAAATTAAGCTTTTTTTGTAGTCTTTAGAGATTCTGCACAAACATGACTAAGTAGACAGTCTTGTTTTGATTATACCACAAAGAAAATTTGCGTGATAAGAGTTCTGAAATCTAAAATTAGTATGGTACAGATGCAGCCATCTCTTTTGTGCATCAAAAAAAGCAGACTGTTATACCGCATTCCGTTTCGGCATACCGGATTTAGGGCTACACTCCTCAAAAGAAGATCAATAGGTGGCACTTGTTTTTGCTTACACTTATATAGCGCTTTTCAGCTATTAGTGGGGAGGAGAACAGAGTGATAAAGCCAGTTCATAGATGGGGATTATTAGGAGGCCATGATTGGTAAGGGCCAATAGGAAAAACACCCCTACTTTTTTGAGAAGCACCATGGGATTGTTAATGACCACAGACCTTGGTTTTATGTCTTATCTACAGTATACTATACTATACTATACTATATATACTATTTTTTACAGTATAGTGTCCCTGTCACTATACTGGGGCATTAGGACACACACAGACCGCAAACACCTCTTAGTGGCCCCACTAACACCTCTTCCAGCAGCAACCTTAGTGTTTCCCAGGAGGTCTCCCCTCCAGGTACTGACCAGGCTCACACCTGCTGAGCTTCAGTGGGGCTGCCAGCTGTGGGCTGCAGGGTGATATGGCTGCATGTGAAGTTGTTAAACAGTAAATTCATTCAATCTATTTTTTGAGTCTAGTAATCAGATTTCTTGAAAATATTGAAAATATAACATATAAAATACATAGCCTAACTGTCATTTCAAAATGTAATGTAGATGGCGTGATGTTTTTTTTCCAATGTTTGGGATTACATGCCATGCATTGTTTTTAAAGGTGCCTGGTTTCATCGAATCTCTCAGAAAACAATGAGCATTTAGTGACTATAAACTAATGAAAACAACTGAAATAGTTAAAATTGCAATTTATGGCACAGTGAATCCCCAAAGTACCCCCACTGCATGTGGTTATCGGACAAATCAGTACAGTATTAAATGTGTATTAACCCATTAGTTCTATGCTGTGCCAATCATACTTTATGCGTAGTTTACTTGCGACAGTTTCATGAAAGACAATGATTACATTGGTACCACATTTGTTTGTAATATTTGGTACCACAACTCCAAATGAGATCATGTATAACACTAGCAAATGTATCGCTTTTTAATAACAGCATACTGTAAATTATTCATAATTGTGTATAAATAGTAATAAGAAAAATAATTGAAATATTTATTACAAGAAATATACATAGTGGCTTTAAAACGTATCATATTTAAAGGGGAACTGCAACACGTTTTATATTTCTCGGTTAGAAAGAATCATCATTGAGGGCATTTCAAACCACAATGAAAGTAAAATTTACACAGTAACATGTAAAACCTTCAATTTACATCACAACTTATGTATGTAAAATAAATAGAAAAAAATAAAAATAATTTCCAGGTATGTGCAGCACCATATTCTGTGATTCAGAACAAGGCAACAAAACCGGTCAGCTGAAGTGGCCCTATTACATTGTAAAAATGCAGGCTTTTGAATACATCCCTTTTAATCCAATAGAAGTATTGCTCTCAACTTCATGATGATTTTGTCGACAAGTAAAACTTACTTGTTTAATTCAAATCAAATTGGAGCATTTCTGCAGTGAAATGTCTGCAGCATAACCTGTACATATTCACTCGTACATCACATTACATTAGTCATTACAGTGACTAGTGAGCAGAAAAGGCACGAATTGTGGACTCTCGCCCTTGGCGAGACCAGGGTTTGTGATGATATGGTGCTCACGATCTTGCTCACGATCTTGTGCTTAATTCGGAATTTGTAAAATGTTGCGATGCTTTCAATGAATTTATTTTATTACTGAGATTCAATAACCAGTCTGAGATATTGGGAATGCAGTTCCCATTTAAAAGCAAATAAATGGGTAAACAAAACAAGAGCCCAGATTAAAATAAGTTCAGTAGTGATTTGAATTAACTGTTGGTCGCATATTCTTAAGTTGCATTGTAGCTGATACAAGTCTGCAGTATATTTAGATCACTATCTTTAAATCATTAATATTGCAATTTGCTGTTGAGGTAGAGTACAGTATGTGCTCAAAATATTCCACTAGGGATGACTTGGTGAGAAACGTTTGGCTTAACCCACTTGGTTAATAGGTAGCCTCCTGCCTGAGGCTTGAGCCCCGTTCAGACTGAGTGAACCAAGGGGCAGCTACAAGGTGGAAATGGGGAGGAGGGACGCTTGAGAAAAATGCAAATGGAAGCATTGAGATCAGTTTATGTTGGTAAGTTTGATGGTGATTGTGATTAGATGCAGCTGTATGAGATTGATTTGACTTGTCATTGTTAATCTTCCCAAGCTTCAGTGAATTCCATTTATTAAATATAATTTTAATGATAGCTTGCAAAAGAGTAGGGTAAGTAATGGCATCTAGATGAAACGGTAATACTATACTGTATGGATATTATTTCATGGGATTCGTTAACATGGATTGCACTTCACAAAATGTCTTTTTTTTTTGTCCATTTAGTCTGCTCAAGTTTCCGAATAAAAACTAAATGCTGTGAAGGAAACACTTCCGTGTTTATTTTTTTGTGTTTATTTGCTTTTAAATGTGATATGTTTTTAAAGCCACTATGTAGAAGATGTTTTATAATCAATATTTAAAAGTGATATAATTATTTATCTGCTTAGTATTAATTCTGCATACTGTGTGTAATTTAAAAATGATAATTCTATTAGTTTTATACAGTATCTCATTTAGACTTGTGATAACATCCTGTCTCAACAATGTAGTCATCATGTTTGATTAAATTGTAACTAGTACAGCAACATTAAAGTTCAGTAGACTTAAGGAATACATAAGATATATGGATGCACTCACTGGATACCCATTTGGAAACAGCATATCTATGTTTGTGAAAGTGTCCACTTGAGTATTGAGTGAATTTAAATTCTCAAAATTTTTAATGTGTTACAGTCTTGCCATTATTAATTTCAAACACCCTGCTGGTACATGATCTGGAACTCAACCCTGTTATGAAATTTGTCACGAATGAGGATGAAATGTTTAACAACAAACACTGTGTCCTTTATTCTGTTCAGTTTCGGAATCAAGTGTGAAAGGTGAACCAAAGGGTAAGTGTGAAAGTGCACTTAAAACCATGAACGGGGGGTGCTTCTTTACCATAATAGCTGTGGGACTATAATACGTGCTGCCCAATACATGCTGCTCATACCTTGGTTTCTTTCAAGAAATGGCTGGATGAGATCCAAGTAGCTACTAAATTTTCAGAAAGGCTTTTACTTAATTAGTGTCTTGTGTCTGCGCTCCATTTACTAATGACCATGTATCTTCTCTTGTACTTCTAACCACTCGTCTTTCTTATGCAGTATGTTTACTGCAGCTTGCTATCCTTTTTACACTTTTTTTGCACCTACTGTAAAGCGTTTTGTGTTGCAACTTTTAAAGGTGCTATATCAAATACTTTATCATCACCAACAGTCAAGCCAAATGGCCTGCTCTCGTTTGTAACCTTTTTGTTCTTATATTCTCAGTGTCTTATGCGGCTTACTTTTCAGCTGGTATTAACAGAAGAATGTGCCATTATTTCCTCAATTTTCATGTCTAAGCAATGAAGTGCTTCCTCGGAGATGTGTAATACACCCGGTACTCAGTTTAGCGTTTGAGAGCAATGGATATACTGCTACATTAATTAAGCTTAGGGTCAGAGCGGTGGCACTTTAGCTAAGGATCTGCGCCTGTGCTGGTTTAAATCCCGCGGCCGGCAGAGGAATCCTACTCCGTTGGGCCCCTGAGCAAGGCCCTTATCCCCAACTGCTCCAGGGGCGCCGTATAAATGGCTGACCCTGCGCTCTGACCCCCAGCTTCTCTGCCTGTCTGTGTGTCTCATGAAGAGCAAGCTGGGGAATGCGAAAAGACAACTTCCTAATGCAAGAAATTGTATATGGCCAATAAAGTGATCTTACAATAACACACCTACCAAAATCTGATCCCACTGCAACATGGTTTCTTCCTTTCTGTTGTTGTATTTATCGATGCATTAAAGTGACTGGTTGTATAGATTTTGAATATATTTAGACACTTTTTGTCATCCCAAACATAGGTTGTGCATGTTCACTGAGGATACACAGTCAGAATTTAGGGAAACATTGTTACAAAGTCTTTTAAATATACCTCTTGGAATATTTACAGTATGTCCATATATGTCAGCAGGAGTGCAACAAATATAAAATGAAATTATAAGCAATAACCAAATTATTTTATTAGTTAATTTATTTAGCTGAAGCTTTTATCCAAAGTGACTTACATTAGTCCCATCTATACAGTGGGACATTTTTTACTGAAGTGTTCAGAGTGATGTTGAATTTACTGAAGATTACAGCAGCAAAGCCTCCACCCAGGATTACACCTACAAACGTTTCTGTTGTGGGCTAGGAGCCCTGATCACTGCCCTGTCTCTTTAGACATTTATTGTTACTTTGCCTTTATACAAGGTGATTACATTAGAAACAGTAACTGAGTTTTCATAGTGCAATGTGGTTAAGCAAAAAGTACATATTTCAATCTAAAGTTTCTAAAACAAAAGTGATTTAATATACAACAAGTTTACCTAATGCGGGAATGGATTAGAGGATCTGGTGCATTCTGAACAGGGGAATCCTGAGGCATTACTGGAATTGAGCGGGACAAGTATCTGCATCCAGAAAAGAGATGAAAGGGAGGAGAAAGAGTGGACACAAGCAGCAGGAAAGTGAATTGAATGAACATCTAGGAGCTAATAGAGAATGTCATGATGTGGTGTAAAAAAGTTAGATACAAAAGGACAGGTAGCCTGTAAAGAAGGTGGAAAATGGAGTTTATAGGTGAAGGGAGGAAGAAAATATATAAATATAGCAGGAAGTTTGATTACCATAACACTAATCTACCCTTTGTTTCCTAAAATGATGCAACAGAAGAAGGATAATATTAGATACTGTAGGTAGAAGAATAAATAGATAATCTAGAACAGCGTGGGGTTGTTATTGGGAAGAGGAAGTGGAAAGTACAGAAGGGTCTCTGATTCATGAAGGACTTAATGATAGATTGTAAGTGAGATTGTTAAAAACAGGGCAAGATCAATTAGAGATCAACTGATCCAGACATCTGTTGCTCATTCATCTTTGATTTCTTCAGCGTCCTATCAGAAGGCGGCAGTTTTTTTGTGGTGAGAGTATAAAGTTTGGTGGACAGAAGGAATCAAGTGCTAACGGCAAGGGAAAAAACAGGACCAAGGTAACACAGTCAGGGTAAAAGAAGTGTAAGAAGGTTTTCAAAGGCAGGGAAAAACTGATTAAAGATGAAAATGGTAAGAGGGGTGGCAGAGAGGGAGGGAAAAGATTGACAGTGCAGTGAAGTGAATTCCACCTCTCATTAAAGCATCTTCATTCAGCACTTAAAAAATGTGGTATAGACTGTGTAGTGGGGACAAGAAAATGTATGATAAATCATTTTTTTTATTATTTTGTACTGCAAGCTATTTAGTTTTGAAACTGGAAAAACACATTTTAAACTCCACATTTAGAAGTGAAATGGACTGCTGCCCTAGAGATATTAAGGTTGTGACCAGGCTTTTTTAGATGAAAAATACTACACAAACATACAATGCTGTTATAGTACCTGTGTATATGAGGTCACTTTAAATACTTAATGTTACAGTTTTGTTTAAAGCAAGTGTTTTCATATTACATGGTATTTAGGACATCATCATCCATCAGAAGTTACCTTTTTAACCCATCTCTCATCAAAGCTGGAGATTCTAGCTCCTATAATGGTGTACAGTAGGTTTGGAATTTCTTCTGTTTCCAAAATGTTTTGTTCTACTACACACAGATGCACATATATGCGTGTACATATACAAAAATAATATCTATTTAAAAATTATACATCACAAAAATATAACTGGAAAAAATCAACATACAGTACTTTACAATACACATTTTACATTTTTATTAAACAGTTAGAAACCTCAAAGCTGATGAATATTTGCAGAATTAATCATTACTACCAGTGTACCAATAAAATTCCTTTTCACACGTATTGTAAATATTCACTCTTCACAGAAGACAAATCAGGTTAGCCATCATAATAAATAAAATGGTCCGTAAATTCTTCTGCAGTCACGTCTGTCATCTCTACAGAAATGGCCACTCTGATGCTATAAGAGACATGTTACAAATAAAAACTGCAATAAAATATAATGAATCCCTAGAGAAGGGAATAAAGGATAAAATCTAGTGCAATTCTATCTGGCAAGACTCTCATTTTATTAATACAGAGCTGGATATAAATCTTTAAGCACTAACGTGAGGATTTTCTAACACTGTAAATATAAGATTATGGAGACTCACAGCAATCAGTGTTACATGGTAAAATATTAAAGAGGAAAGAAAAAATAAGCTTTAAATATTAAAATTTAAGTAACATACACAAAAAAATCTGTTTAAATGCTCTTCCAGAACAACAGTAGTCTATAGTGTCGATTGTAATGTTTTCTGGGAATATTGTGCATTATGTTAATTAGCTGCTATTAAACATTGTTTTTAAATTTTTAAAAATAGTATATACATTAATTATTTTACATCAACATGACAAAGTAATAGTTTATATAATGCTAAGAATGAAGTGTTCAGTAGGTCAAATGGAAATGGAAGGGATTCCCCAGACAAAGAGACAGAGGCCAGCTAAAATGCCCAAAAGATTCCAAAGCGGTGCCTCAATAAGAAAATGTCGGATCAAAATGTAAATCGGCAATGAAGATAAGTCTCTTTTAACAACACCCCCGCATTGTAATCACAAATGTATTCATTTTTTTCACCTTTGACAGAATGATATAGCCACAGGTGTTCTACTATTAAACAAATTAAATTTCTACACTTTACACAGCAAGGTCCCCTCTCAGAGACTTATATGTTAACGACCTTTTTTTTTTTCCATTCTTTCCCTTAATTCAACCAGGGCTTATCGTGGGGGCTTTAGCAGGATGCTGGATGCCGAACCAGGTCAGGCGCATCATGAACGCTGCCAAGCCCAAGAACGAGTGGAACATGGCCTACTTCAGAGCGTACATCACCCTCACCCCCATAGCGGACACTTTCTTCTACCTGAGCTCTGTGCTCAACCCTTTCCTGTACAACCTTTCCTCCAGACAGTTCAGGGAGGTCTTCCTGCAGGTGCTGCAGTGCCGCCTGACCATACAGCACATCAACAAGCGAACCGTGATCAGATCGGATATCAATTCCGCCCTCTCCACCCGCCCACTCATGCTGGCCTCCATCAGACGTGGGCTTCCCTCCAACAGTAAAGCCAAGACTGGTAAATTCGCCGCCATTCAGAAACCGGCCCCTAATTCCAGCACCGACAGCACAGGCTTGGCTACAGACACATCACAGCAATGCACAAGTGACCAAATAACTGCGGTGACACAAGACACTATAACGGATAAGAGCACCTTCGACGAAAGTGAAATGTGAGCCTTCAAAAAAGAGCAGCCCCCATCAAATATCCCAAAATGACTAAAAACCAGCAGAGGGAAACGGGTGACTTGTTTTACAAATGTATACTGTATTTTAATTATGTAAATCTAATGCCTGAGCCAACTCTTACCCCCAAAGCAAAAGTGAGCCCAGGCCACACCTAAGGACAAATAAAGTTTTGCATTAAACTGCACAATCTTGTCGAGTCAGTAATAACGTGTAACTTAAAACAGTAACTCTGCCTGCACGGTATGTTCCAGGATGTACTGTACGTGATCAATAAAAAAAAGAAATATATCTTAAGGAGTCCATTTAGTGTTTGCCACTTAAGACATTTCTAAATGGAACAAGTTCATCCTGGACTGCTAAGCATCACTGTAGCAGGTACTGTACCTGTCTTTTCATTTAAACAAAAAGTTTAATTTTTAAAAAGTTTAAATTATTTTTAATCGAATAGTTACAGGAATCGAAGAGCATATCGTTAAGAAGCTAAGAAAAGTGCCATTGTCTGATTTTTTTTTAAAGTGCAATAAATATTTTCTCATGTTTTATCTCTCTATGTTAGCAATTCTATGGTACTGGTAATATTACCCAATTTCACATTATATATAGATGAAAAGGAGCAGAAACAAAATTGGACGAAAGCTTGTCAAAAATGTAATTCTTTAAAATCAGATTTGCTCATTTGAAAAC
Organism: Lepisosteus platostomus; assembly: GCF_059453375.1. Taxonomy (NCBI): domain Eukaryota; kingdom Metazoa; phylum Chordata; class Actinopteri; order Semionotiformes; family Lepisosteidae; genus Lepisosteus; species Lepisosteus platostomus. Next base: position 36,449,813 of record NC_142624.1, read on the forward strand.
TGTAATTTTATATTACTCTCACAATGTTATTTTTTATTCTATATTTTGCAGTAGGTTTAAACAACACCCTAGCCTTGATGTCTTCTACTTGCTGTAATCTTTGACCATACAGAATGTCTTCAGTGATGCTGACATTTCATTGATAGAAAATGACAATCTGAAAAAGTCGTAACTGAAAACGATAGACCTGAACATTTATTACACAGGTGTTAAACCCGTAATAGGTTTACAAAGGTGTGCAATCATTCTGCATAACTGGACCTGTTAAAAGTATTTTAACAAACAGAAGTTTACAAGCTTACATGTTACAGGTTTGTGTCCATGTTTGGAAAAAAATGGCATATTTTATAAGTATTATAAGTGTTTATATTACAATTGATATCATTTTTCATAGCAATATTAAAATATGTATTCTGTAAATACCATGCCTTATTGTTTTTATTAAGCCTACATACCACCCTATTGTAATTTTACTGAATTCAGATTTAATTGATGTTTTCATTACCTTTCACAAATTTCTTCTTTCCTTTTATAAACTTTTTTAGTGTCAGTGATTGAAGTGGTACAGATTCCCTCATCCATTTACATCCAAAACAAGCCCAAGCAGAGAATCGTTCTATTGTAATTGTTTTGTCACGAGCAGGACACGACTCGACACGTCACTGGCTGTAGTTTTTCAAGCTGAAAAAAGATCAGGCATGACAGGCCCAATCACCACACATTAGAGCACCACCTATGAAATCTCTTCTCAAGCTCAGTTTGTTAAAACACATATGCAACAGCTGTCCCCGCCACACTGAAAGAACTAAAGATTGAGCTTCAGCAAGCTCTCAGAAAAACACTGAATTCATTCAGGACTAGGAAAGTGTGCATGTTTTGCCCGATTGTTTTAGTTTTTTTGTTTGTTTTGCCAAGCTCCTTAAATTAGACTCTGCTTGGTTAAATGCGATTTCTACTAGTACAGGCTGTTTTTTTTTACAGCAATGTTTTATTTATTTTTTCTATGATTGACACTGATAAATTAATCGAATCTCTTCAAGAATCGGTTTGAAATGATTGATGCTTTAAGGCATGTTACAAACATGGTAAGTAACACCAAGGTCGATGCAGTACTGTTGTCAAATCTCTACACTGCATTGCTAGAGTGTCCCAGGAAAGCCAGTCCTATGAAAGCAGAACTGCTAGTAGACAAGACAGCAGAATGGGACAGACATGCAGTTGATGTGCAGGTGCCACAGATGAGTTGGGCCTCTTTTTCTGTCTGGGTCCATTGCAAAGGGGTGTGTTGCAGCAGCTGATGCAGACCGAGTTCAGCTTCCCAGTGCAGAACTGCTGGTAGCCCGACGAGGCAATGAGGCAGGCTGCAGAAGAAGCGCAGGACTTCCGATAATGTATGCCTGGAATGACAGAGAGAAAAGAGGCTGCATCATTGAGAGGCAAAATGGCGCGCGTAATGCAAGAATCAGGCAAGTTACCTGGTGCAAGTTTCCCCTTTATCTCATTTCTTTATTTATTTGAAATATCTCCGCTCACTGCCGGATACCTCAAAGAGAAGGAGGAGACTGAAGACAGGTGGATATCCTCAAATAAAACTGCTTATTCTTTTCTGCAAGTGAACAGGATTGGTACTGTAAGTGCAGTGAAATCCACTCAAGTATTGAAGACTCCTTAAGCTCTGCTGCTGTGATTTCTACCTCTGTCCAAGGTTTTTTACTCAGTAAGGGCTGCTGCAGTAAGTACGATGAACCTGACCCAGCAGGATTTCTCCAGTCCATGATTCAGCACAAGCCTGTTTTACACTCCCTACTGCTCCGTAGTGCTTCCTGTGGCAAAACAAAGATGCATTTTAAAAACATCTTTACAGTTATCAATGAGTTCTGACAATGCTTTGCAACCCCACATCTATTGCCGCTCAATTACTATGGTGTTCTCTCTATATTTCCGGAATGCTGCATTCTAAAATTTCGCATATCTGATTGATGGGACAACAGAAAATAGTTTTATCTTGACTATCACAAAATATCAACCCAATGTACTGTACAAGAATATTTTGGAATATTTCTTTAAACCTATGTATGAGTTTTAATACTGACTGCAAGTGGCATGCAATACAAAACCAGAAGTATGTGCCATAGATAAATCAGCATCATGTGGATTCACATAGTTTTCCCTCCGATTCTTTGTACAAACAAAGAATCTGTAAAACAAGTGGGAACACTGCCCCTCCTCTCAAATTGAGAACTGGGCAATTGCTCAAATGTGGGAGTTAATGGTAGATTCTGTTAAAGGAGATTTATTTTGGGATTTAAGGGCAAGGGGTGGTTTGTTGCTGGTTTTAGCATGTTGCTCAAAACTATTTTTTTTTAACAAGAAAACAAGTCAGTCTGTTCTGCACATAGAAACAGAGATGTTGATATAAACGTTTTAAAGCAGCGATCAGCTTCAAGGCTCTTTCATCTATCCAGTAATTAAAAAGACGCCTAATCTTGGTACAGATGGCAGTAATACACAAGCACAGGCCCCTGGGTGGACACACACATCCTGTACCTGTCCATGCAGGGTGCACACAGGTACAACTTCAAGACACCACTGAGCCTGGCCAGCGTGTTTTTTTTTTAACATGGGAGGAACCAGGTCCACTGGAGAAAAAGCCATGCAAACACAGGGAGAAGGCCCAAGATACCCACACCACCACCCTCACTTTAATTTTGCTGTTTCTTAACTTTTAATAAAGCTTCTCCTTAGAGCCTTACAGCCAGGACATCTCTACGATATGGCACAAGCCACTTGTAGCATAACTGGGTGGAGCCACTGTGGCTCCATGTGGTGGACCAGCTTCTGCAGTTGTCCCATTCGTCCACCTGCCAAAACAGCATTGTTCTTTGCACTCTAGGTACCTGGAGAAACAGAGACACTCCAGTAATCAAGGGGTGGGTGACATATTTATGTCCCCATCTGTCCTGGGCTTGAGCAGTACATAGTGTGAGACAGATTGGACAAATCATCTATGACAGATCTCTGGGTAACTGGCAATTACCAGTTCAAGGCATTCAAATATTCAGATATTTGCAGGAATCCAGACATGACACGATCTGTAAAAAAAAAACAACCTAGTGCCATGAGTATGTGTGATTCCCAGGGTTGGAGCTGACCAATTAAACTCTTACTTTTTTGTAAGAAAACACCAGTGTTGTTCATACTATAATGACTTTCACTAAAGAGGAAAGTTAACGACATTTGTCAGCATAATTGTGTTTTATATAAACCATTGGCTCAGCACTAGTTTCTGAATTTATTTTAGTATTGGGTCTTGAAAATTTAAATATAATGACCTCAAAACATGGTCATTACCTCGATTAGTTTAACAAAACGATGAACAAGTAACATTACAGGAAACAAGCTGACTAAACCTTTTTCTTGTTTTAATAGCACTTAAAAGTAAACGTTATTTCACCCTTGAGAAATTTTAATTTTACAAAGTCAATAAATATTAATTTTAAAAATGTGCCCCTTTGTTGGGTTTCAGTTGATTAGTTTCTATTTTTGAAAATGGAGTTATCTGAGACACAGCACGACTCGCAGTAAAGCCCAGCATGAGCATAAAACAGATACGTAGAATAAATATCATCCATTTCTCCCAAATCCCAATGCAATTAATCAGCAGTGGAAAAGATATCTACCAATAAATCTTCCATAATGTAATATTTTAAAACTTTTTGCCCCAAATAATATAATTAGATGCATTTTCCTAACTGTGAATTAATTTCTTCTCACTAAGCTGTGAGAAAATATTTTTTTTTCCACTGTGGTGAAAAGGTCCTTTTTGTAATCAATGAATACACACACAGAGCTGAAAGTCAACCCTACTGGGAAACCAGGCTTAAAATGCTTTAAAATACACAAAACCAAGGTCACCCTGGCAGAGAAAGCCAGAGCATTTTCTAAGAATATTCTAAATAATTTCACGGTGGTCACTAGGAGGTTTAAAAAAAAAAAAGACATAATCGAAATCAGACTTTGTCAGTTACTGAACGAGGCTGTATGAGACAACCTCTCTATGAGATCTTGAACTGTCAAGCATGGTGACAGTGGGTGGAGGTTAGACAATACCTGCTTCTTCCTTTCCTGTCTCAAACCGGTAAGGAGACATCCACTGTTACCGGGCAATTACTGTTCCATGCTGCCAGCATCATCCCTGGCAGAGCTAACAATGCTTCTCTTTTGCTCAATCACAACACAATCAAAGCACATCCTCGCTCAATATTCTGCAATACGCTTTTCAACCGTCAGTAATGGCTTTCTCGAAGCTTTTTTTTGTTAGAAAACATGTTAAATGTGTAAGGGATACAGAATAAGAGCCATTCACAATATAAAATAGGAAAGGAGACAACATTTCAAATCTCCTGTATGAGCACATGAAATAATGGGAAATGCCTAATACCTAGTGTTTCAGTGCTTCACATATTAATTCATTACATTAACTTGTCTCTCTAAAGTTATTTTTATTCAAATTCCATTTAGAATTTAAGTCAAAATATATATTTTTCTTAAACTTTTTTTGTAATACAGTACAACCATTTAAAAAAACATGGTATCATTGAGATTAATGCATATACAGTATTAGGTTAATGTAAATACTGTATAAGGTAGACGTCCTAAGAATCAAAATAAACTTTTTTTGTTTGTTTTTTGGCATAATGTTGATTAACCCATCATTTGTGACTGTAATATACTTACTGTCGGTGACTGTGACTCTGTCGCTTAAACACTAAATTCCCTCATCAGTGAGAGCTGGTCAGGCACAGGGGGTGAGGTGCTTTAGTCCGATGAATATCAAAGAAGAACAGCAGAAAGGAACCACTATGCCCGGCTTATCAAGTAAGACAGGTTTAACAATGAATACAGGTATTGTGTCGACCACCCTGGTGATCGGTAAGTGTGATGCAGATATGCAGAACCATGCACTAATTATTGCATTGCACAAAAGACCATACACCAATTATTGCATTGCACAAAAGACCATACACCAATTATTGCATTGCACAAAAGACCATACACCAATTACTGTATTGCACAAATGACCCATCAGAGGGGTGGTCCAAGTGTGATGGTGTGCACAGGCATGTCTAGACATTACAGAACTCCAACTTGCTATGACTGATGCCAGCTTGACTTGTTGGTGCTCCACTTGTTCCCCTTCGTTCAGGCTCGTCCTGACATGGCCACATTGTAGCAGGAGCGCACCTCCTCATCCTGTTCTTGCGAGATGAGAAACTGGCAGTTACAGTATGCAACAGGTGCCCAACTCATCAGGCATGAGCCCCATTGACCATCTGTGTGATGAAATGCAGTGATGTGTGGTATCTAGGCCTCAGAGACCAGTGAACAGGCACACGCTTGTCCGGGCTCTATGAGAGGAATGGGACAGAATCCCACAAGACGGCATCTGCAACTTGGTGGAAAGCTTGCGTCACAGAATTATAGTTTGCATTGCTTCCAACAGCGAACACATACTTTCACAGTAGCCCCCCTGTTGATCAGCCCTGTCAATGACAAATGTTAATCAGCATAATTAAATTTACCTATGTCATGTCTGTCCAATAAAATATCAGTGCACCTTCTACAAAAGGATCTTCATTTTCCTGATAATAACTTGGTGAATTTAATGTAATTGTAAGTGATGAATTTGTTGTGATGCTCTCTCTGTATATATTTTCCAAGGAAAACTGATATAATGTCATCTGTCTTCTGCTGTGAACAAATGAAGCTGATAATTAGCTATTTGTTATTATATAAGGCAAATTGTGAAATCATGTACATTTATAAACCCTGTAATAATGCCTGATTTATTTTTTTGTGCTTATTACTTGCCAGTTTAAATCAGTAAAATGTAATCTCTAATGGCAAATATGAAATATACACATGCTGCTTAATGTAACTGATTCTTAGTAATGTTTCCAGACAACGTTTTTATTCATATTAAATTTCTCACATTCACATTTCCAATATTCTACTTAAAATGCTTTTTTAATTTCTAAATTATTTTCGCTGTTAGGAACATTATTGTATAAAATGCTGCTCACAGCACCATACTGACCAATTGGATTAGTATCATTTATCCTGTATGTTATATAAGTATTCTACAAATAAGGCATGGCTTATTTATGTTTTATAATTCACTAAATTCTGTAGTGGTACAAAACTATGAGTAGCAGTTCATATTTTAGTTGACAGAAGCTATTAGGTGGTCATTAATCTTTAAAATAAACTTAATGAGAACTTCACAGAACATAAAGGAATCAGTCCCAAAAAAATCAAATCTGCAGTGCATTAAAATGATAAACATGTATGCACTTACAGTACATCGTATACCTGCTTCACGTGATGATACATAATATTTTTGAAGAACAGAAGTCACAAGCAATGTATTAAGTAAGAGAATGGTAACAGGAGGATCTTTTTCCATTTTAAGATATCAACATGCTTAAAACATACCAATAATGTAGTAATTCATCCTTTTTTAGTAAATAGGAGACTTGGGTTACATGTGACTGCTTCACGAACAGTGCAGCAGAGCACTGTACCATAACTTGGACTGCATGTTGGCTTTTCTCTGACAAGCATTAAGGTATTCACCTAACTTCTGATGACATAAATAATTTTGCTGTTGATTAAATAGTACATTTATGTCAAGGCAACTGGCATGAATGATTCTGCAAGGCAATAATAAAAGACATTTTAAAAGATGAGCTAAAAATGGAGGTGCTGTTTACACAGAATCCACTGCTTCATGGGAGGAGAATATCCACCAAATTATACGTCTCTGCTGCTTTTGCAAAATGACTTCAAAAAGTGTTTTTATGAAGTCATCCTGACTTCTTTCTAATGTGTGTCATGATGTTAAGATTCTCTGTTAAAAGGAAATCACTGCTCCGATTTCCACATAAAACAACTGTCTAGGAGCTGAATTTCATGAAAGGTGTCTGGATTTTAATGAAGAGCACGTGGATGTACAGTATATTCACATAACACCTGCTGTGTTTTTCTTACGTGATACAAAAGCATTTAGGTATATGAATGAAATTAGAAAAACCTTCAGTGAAGCATCATTTTAATTACACTTCAATTTAAACATTCAGTGAACTTTATGCAACACATTGTGAAATTCTACATGGGGTAGCAGATTAAAACTGACACCGCTGGTCCATATTTAAATTCTTCAATTATGTTAAATCAACAACATTTAACACCCCCTCAGCAGCTCTTTAAATCATAATCCAGCTACTAAATCATGATGTTCTGAAGAGTATACAAGATTAACTGGATAAACCCTGTGTGGCTAGGATCAAATCAAATATACTGGATTGTCATCTGAAAAAGTCGGAGAACTGCTTAAAATATTGTCATAATAGTGTATGTGTGTAATTCGTGATATTGTGTTTATACTTTAATGACCTGGCATTTTTCTGTTTTATTATTTAATCAATTACTTGTTTTTGGTACCCTCTAACTGAATTAATTAAATTAGCGATTTGCTTGTAGTTTGATCACATTGAAATATAGATTATATTTGCTAAAAATAGAAGACAGCCCTTGATAGGAATCCTCACCTCTGTTAGAGGTGAATATCATGGAGAATTAGTTTTACTGAAGCACTCTCGTCAAAACATTTAGTCTATTAGTAAATTTATAATCATCGATTATTTTTTGTTTTACCCACGTTTTATGGAACAGTGAATCTTGGCCCATGGCTATGATCCCTGCGACCGCACACACAAGAGAGCGAACGTGCTTCCTGCCCCACCCACCTTCCAGACACTCCTGTTTTAAAACACCGCAGGCAACACTGCCCCCTGCAGGAGGTTCAGCAGGAACTCGCTGGCAGCACCGCCTGCCTACAACAGCCCCCGCCTGCCGGAGCTGCAGCTGCTCCCCCTGGGCAATTCCAGTCACAGTTGGCTAGTAGTAATAATAATAATAATAATAATAATAATAATAATAATTGCTTTCACTTATATAGCGCTTTTCTGGACACTCCACTCAAAGTGCTATACAGGTAATGGGGATCCCCTCCACCCCCACCAGTGTGCAGCCCCACCTGGATGATGCGCCAGTACTCTCCCCACACACCAGCTCTCAGTGGGAGGAGAACAGAGTGATGAAGCCAGTTCAGAGATGGGGATTATTAGGAGGCTTGATTGGTAAGGGCCAATGGGAGATTTGGCCAGGACGCCGGGGTTACACCCCTACTCTTTTCGAGAAACGCCCTGGGATTTTTAATGACCACAGAGAGTCAGGACCTCGGTTTTATGTCTCATCCGAAGGTCGGCACCTTTTTACACCATAGTGTCCCCGTCACTATACTGGGGCATTAGGACTCACACAGACACCAGGGTGAGCGTCCCCTACTGGCCCCACCAACACCTCTTCCAGCAGCAACCTGTTTTTCCCAGGAGGTCTCCCATCCAGGTACTGGCAAGGCTCACTCCTGCTGAGCTTCAGTGGGTTGCCAGTTGTGAGTTGCAGGGTGATATGGCCGCTGGCTAGTGATATCACCTGGCCTCACACTCAGGACAGCTGGCTCCTGGAGCTCAACCAAAGCTCAAAAGAGCACCTTTCCTGGTCTGACCATTGAGGATGTCAACTTCCTGTTGTTCTGAGAAAGTCCGTTAACATAAAAAAATACATTGCGTGGAAAATTTTATGACGGCCTGAACCTTTCCAGAAGCCTTTGTTTCCACAATATGAAAATTATTATTCGATAACTTCATTTAGAATTTGCAACCAATACAGACATCTCAAGGTTTTTTTTGGTGGGAGTTCCCCCTTACACATAATAAAAGTTGGTGGGTATTTACAAATTAAGGGTACCTATAGAAGTGTCTGTTAAGAGCTGTGTATGTATCAATGTATCAATTCATGTACATCATGTACTTCAAGTTCAAGTTCAAGTAACTTATATTCACCATAATGCATTACATAATTCTTGTCACAACTACCTACAAGCTCTACATAAATAAATTAATATGAAACAAAAACACTCAAAATGACAAGCGTTTACAAATGCAAAAATTACCAAATCTAGAAGCATCGCCCAAACATTTCTTCAAGAAAAAGAAACCTTTAGTTCTGCCAATAAGACTTTGGCAAGACCCTTCCACATTTTGAACCTTTCATTTTGAAAGGGATTAATGACAAAAATAAATTTATCTTATTTAATGTGTGCAATAAATAATAATGAAATGTCCAGGATTTCTCAAGCATAGAATTCATTTACACCTAAATAAGTATCACACGGAATTGTCTTTTAAATAATTACACTGAAGAATGCTTGACCTACAGATGTCACTGTGTATACTGTACATGTGCTCTCTATCGTTCTGAGGGAATAGGGTTTCCACTCTGAGTTCTTCTGTTGATTTCGATACTGTTTTCCAAATGTATACATGCCAACTGTAAATTTAGTTCTAGCAATTTTCTGTATTTTTCTTCTAGAGAGTGTTTGTAGATGAATTTGATATATTAATTACAATTAATACAGCAATGACATTCAGAGAAAAAAATACTTATTTGTGCCTCTGTAGATCGAAGTTTCTCATCACGGTGCTAATGCTATACAGTTACAGTACATTCAACAACAAGTGACTGTCAGTGTCAAAAGAGCTAATAATTAAGCTGCATGTTCTTTAACTTCACCAAAATAACAGGCCATCTATCCATACCTATAATTTTATCAATTTGCTTTTTCATGTCTATCCACTGCTGTAGGCATCTGGAATTATTCCATTTATTTAATGGGCTGTTATTTGAATCAATAGTAACACAACAAAACAAACAGCACAGAAGACTATTCTCATACGTCACTTGCCTCCATTAAAGCAATACATGATATTTAGTCAAAAGGTACTTCTCTATATGTGAGCCTTTTCATCTAATAAAATGTATTTACACATGAAAAATCATTTTACATGAAAACAGCAGGAACTATGCTGGCTAAGTAGCACTCGGAACATTAGATGTTCATCAGACTTGAAATCTCTTTGTACTCTGCTGCATGCTTGATGTTACTATTTATATTTATATTATTTATAGGGACAAACAAATATAAAAACATAACCAAACGTTTTTAACAAAGATAACCATTTTTTCTATTTTAATGCAATAATACAGCTAATTCGGTCGTATATCATAAACACAATTTTTAAATGTTCTATTTCGTTATTACTATGGGTATAATTCACAAATTCATTATTCTGATACTGCAGAAAATAAAGATGATTGGTATGGTGCATTTACACAGGAAAAATAGATTAAATCAAAGAGGTTACATCAGAAAGAAGAAATGCTTTAAGCACTTAAATGTCTTGAATTAACTGCGCCTTTTTTACAATAACGCTCTTCATGGTAGAAGAAATGTCTGGTTTTCTTTTTTTGTGAGTAACTCATTATAGAGTGATTCTAATTCCTCTCATAAGTTAGCACTCCAATACTCAGTGTAATTGTTTTCTGGAGTTTAATGTGTCAAGAAAGCCTATAGCACGTAAATCACTGGACATATATTGTGAAAAACAGCCTCACAAATAATGCAAATTGGAATGCATGAGTTCACTCATCGAATAGGTCACAGCTCAGGGCTGCGAACTTTCACTCACTGCGTTGCTTTTAGCTGTTAAATAAGATTAAAAGGATCACGACATACATGTAGTGAAGCTCCTGTATTTCACTGCCTACAGAGATTTTCTGTCTTAAAAAAACTACTTAAATTATGCCATTTGGAGGGACCTATGTACAGAAAATCGTAATTACAACAGTGCAGTAAGGAATTTATCCAAACCTCCTACATCTGCACAACATCTCTATTCGTAAAGAGAAACATTTATAAACCATGCAAAGCAGCACTACAGTAAGTCAATTTGAGAAGTAAGATAATGATTAATCACTGAAGCATTATTCAATCTGTCAGTTTTTTTTCCACAGGATTTTAACTATTTATTTTAGAAAGCTTTTAATTATTTTTCCTTGCTCAGAATTAGTGCATTTTTGCATGTTTTAGAAAAGCATGTTATTTATATATGGATGTGTAAAAGTAATCAATTGATTATTTCTTACAGTAGATTTGAGCTTTTTTTCTCAAAACGTAACGTTCAAATTCCTGTTTTACAAGCCAATGGTGCAAAAATGTAAATAAGACAGACTTACAGTAGATTCAGTACTTATGCATTTTTCTTTCATGGAGCATCCTGTTGAAACCAAAGACGACTGAGTTTTAAATGTATAACAAGCTTGAAAGAGTAATAAAGGAGATTTTAGATTTTGCTTATTAAATGAATCTCTTTAAGGAAGGGCATTGTGGCGATGATGAAACACTGAGTCTCCTTACAGTGGGAAGACCTGAGCCAGTCTGTGCAGCGTGTCTCTCTGGGAAAACAGGATCGCACAAAACATGACTAGCATAGCTGCATAAGCAAAGTAATTATTTTTACACTCATCTCACAGCACATTTTTCAAAGTTCTAACAATAAGTAAACCAGAGGATAGAGATTAATCTTTGCGGTAGAGAAATTAAGGAGTGCAAATCAGTTTCAGAGATGTAGCTAAAATCTCAGGTCTTATGAAACTGCTTTTTAGTGAGGCTATTTTTCACAGATATTTTAGAATATTTAATTGTCATGAAAAGACATAACCTTAAGCTGCTGTGAAACACAAAAAAAAATTACAGATTAAATGTTAAATCTCCTTTAAAAAAAAAGAGGTGTACGATACATCTCTGCTCAACTTGGAGCATCATCAACAAGGACACCACTCACTGACAGGTAACACTACAGCCAAAATCTTAGTAACACAAGGTCTGAATTTCTTGTAATTATTTAGGCTATGTTTTAAATATGAGTCCTTAAATCCCTTTTTCATATATACCACTAAAAGCCGTATACAAACTGGCTGTAATACTTACTAGGCTATTTAGTTCTTTTAAAGCTGCCTTGTACGCTGAGACATTTAAAAGAAGACTGGTGAGCCTTAATTTATTCAATTTGTTTCAATGAATCACGTTTGTTGTTTGAATACAAAATCCTGAATCTTGTGGTGAAAGTTTTAAAGGCATTTTCAACCTTTCTGTTTTGTTCAAAATATCCCAACATCAATAATTCTCAAATTATCTCATGAAAGTCAATTATAGATTAAATGTAATCTACTTAAATAATGAAACTCAAATGAAAGTTTAGGATTGATACAGGCTATTAAAACTCACTTTGTTGCAATATATTTCTTGTGAATATCCAATATTACACAGTTAAATGACCCGTGAAACATAAAAAGGGGGTGATTTTTTTATCTTTATTCTGGAAAAGGCTAATGTCGCAGGCAGCAAAATGAGTAAAATTACAAAATAGTAACAAAACAAATATAAGCAAATGTGCAATGCATTGTACTTAGGGCATAATCACTTTTACAAGGAAAACTGTGAAAATGTTATTCTGATAGCACTTTAAATCAATCATAAAGTTTGTATTGACACCTCCCTATGGCAACATTTTCTTTTACTCACTTCAAAGAATCAGCGCTTATTAAACTTTGAACTGCATAGAATTAATTAATACAGGTACATTTATACAGAAAATGCATTTAAATTAACTTGTACAGCTGACCTCAAACTTGGAGAAGGCAGTGTGGTTAGATCCAGATTGAGTACATGTGAATATAGGCAGAAAAATACTCTTAAAAAAGTTTACAAAATCTTTTGGTTTGCAGTTTCACTTAAGATGAATGGATAAGGAATAACTGAATTTCTTAAACACCGCACCTAGTATTTTTTTTTTATTTAAACAAGTACAGAGTGTACCTGTGTGTACAAAGACACGTACTGCTGGTGAAAGGAGGTGATGAGTAACATGTTTTAGGATCTGAACAATATATACAGTACCTGAGGAAACATAATAGGGTCAGTGCCCCCTAATTTTGGTCCTGGAGCACATGTGTGTAAGAAAATAACTTTAAGTTCTTTTTAAAACAGATGAACCTGAAAAGCCATTAAACTGGTTAAATTAAGCCAATAATGAGTGAATTCAGCTGGACTGAAAATACAGTACTGTATGTAGACACTCCATCTCTCCAGGACCAGGTGAATAGGCGATGGAATATCACCTCAGTGATATTCACTCCCAGTCCTGGAGGGCTACAGTCCAAAAGGTTTAATAGATACTGTAACTTCACGAAAATCATCAATGAGTAAAAGACCTGAGAGGAGTTCTATTACTGTATATATACAAATTAATTGGTTGGTTCAAATCAACAGTCATTAAGAGTCCAGGGTGAGATGAAACCCAGAAGACAATGTGTCCCTTCAGGACCACCACTGGACATCAGTGACTCTGACCTGACTGAATTACCACAACTCAGTGTTTAAAACCCAGTGTTGTCTTTCATACTGAACTTCCGAAACTTTTTTAAACATATTTTCATTCCATTATCCACATATAATCAGCAGTTCTGCAGCTATTGCACCAACGGCCCTACTGCATAGCAGATCAATTAGAGAAGAGGGAAAATTCTTCATGTATGAGCTGCATTGAACTGGATTACCATTTTCATAATCATCCTGTTCTATCAGTAAGTTATACATGAATTTCACCATTCATTAAATTGTGTAAAGGCTGTATAATTCCCATGGGCAGGGTTAATTAATTTAATTATTCATTTATTTTCCGGATGCTCTCGGTATTTTAAAGAGCTTTTAAAGCTATTTACGAAGCAGCTTACATCTGTACCCATTTATATACTTTTTTATTATTATACCCATTTTATTGAGAGGAAGACGCTGCTCAAGAATATAACTAATGTGTCCCCCTTTGATTTAGAACAACCTTGTACTTCTTAATCCAAACTCTAGCCTGTGCTGCTGTTTAGACTGTAGGTTGATTTGTCTTTCTTACTGCAAGATTGGTCCTCACTCAGTAATGTGAATTGTAACTTGTAAGAAGTACTGTAGCTCTCCTATTTCCTTCTGTCTATTCAGTCTGTTGCCCTTTTTTATCTTAATGCCAGAGCCCATCCTTGAATCCTGGGCGCTGACTCATGTGTAACAAACCTATAAATATTGTAAAGTAATAGTGATTCTATTTGAAAATGAAAGATTTTTAATAGCAGATATTAAATGATTAAATTAGTTCATATGAATGTCTGCAACATTGTCTTCCAACAACTTTATTGTACTGTCACAAAGTTTATTAAATACAATGCACCAATGTACTGCACTTCAACAGGAAGTTGTGTTCATTTTTGTAATTCCTTTTGAATTAAACTTTCACCTGAAAGTAGGAACAAAGATGTGATGTGACACACATCAGGGCCTCATTAACTGGTCAAGCACTCCAGCCTCTGGATTTTGGTGTAGCAAACCACTGACTGGGACACAATATTGAGATTGGAATAATAGAAAAAAATAATGTACATCTACTGTACATTGAATTATTTTGCTAATATTAGTCTGTGTTTTATGCTCTACATCAAAATAGAACTGAATAAGAAATCAAACAGGACACAAGACCTCATGCTCTGCCGTGCTGCACATGCTTCCTGTGAAGATTGCAGCACTAGTGAACTGTGAATGGACACGTAACAGTAGTGCAGACAAATGTCATATGTGTGGAAAAAACACAGCTGGCAGTATTGCCAAAACACAACAGCAGACAACAATTAACTACAACTGCAACTGGTAATTAACAACTACATTGTAGGAGAAAAATAAAGAGCATGTATATAAACCAGAACAATCATCAGGTCATTGAGAAACTTAGGCTCTGCCTCTGACTGGCCGCAATGTTTTCCACTTTGAATAAAATCCCCATACAGAAAAACAAAATCTCTCCCTCTTCCTGGAAGTGAAGAAGCAAGAGTGTTTGACTGAGCACTCAATAGAAAGGCTGCAATTTTGAGAAAAAAAGGTCTGTATTGTTTAATATCTGACAGATTGTTTATGGCCTTTTAATACCAGCCAGGCTGTGCTTGGAACTCTGGGATGCATTTTCATGTTGAGAGAAATGGTTCTCTCAAATCAGCCCAACAGGAAGTCTTTTGTTACGTAAAAAACAGCATTACCTGCCTAAACAACTGTCAGGGGTATTTTGCAGTAAGGTTGGGTCGTCTCTGAAATGATGAGTGAAGGTAGCACTGGACTGTCAATGGACAACACTCAGGGATTCGCAGTCTTTGTAAATAAGCTGTAGATTAAAGACTGTGTATATTGTATTCTACAGTATGTCTAGTTTGTAATAACTGTGAGTAAATTGTCTGCTTGCATCTACAGTGTACCAAATAACTACTGATATACTACTAGGAAATCACACTGCCATGTTTAGAATCATTCCTCACTGTAGAGGGTACTTTATTTATTAATTGTCATATTAAAATTGGTGTCACGATTTCTATATTTTACCCCTCACTCGTTTAGAATAATTGGTGTCAATACAGGATATATTAGGGGTTCCAGGTCTGGGTCCTGCTGGTTTGTATTTCACCCGAGAAACACTCTATTAAATAACTGAACCCTTAATAGACCCAATAACAGGTTTAATTAGAGTTCTCTAATTCTTTTGGGTTTCTAAACCTGTTCAAGTGTGCATTTTTACTACCGTGTTTCCTACGTGACTTAAGGTCTCCCACCTTTGTGAACAACAAAAAAATCTCACAAACATTCTAAGCAAGCAGCGTGTTGGTTCGGTTAGGGACACATTTAAGGATGTCAGCTGCAAGGAAAGCCAGCAGGTGAGTGGGTGGGTCTCCAGGGTCAGGACTGGGAACCCCTGGTATATATCATTGTCCATATTCATCACTTTATCCTCAGCCTAAACTTCTATCAATAGCCCCACGCATCCAGGGTCTAGGTTCAATACTGAAAGTGAAACCCACAAAATGATGCTCAACACCAGCCAGCTTAATCTTGTCTTGGAACCACTAGAGACTACTGCCATGGTACCATTAATAAGGCTTAAGATCATCAATCTTTGTACTCCTGACTTGAACCTACAGTACCTTCAAAGCTGTCCGCAAGTTTTGTTCCGATTACTGCCGTTCCAGAACTGACTTAGACCACATTGCAGCTGGAGTGAAAAGTAATCAAAGCTCTGATAGTTCCAGATAAAACAATTACTCAATTACTGTACATAGCATGACATTTTAATTTATGCTGTATTTTATCAGGTGGATCTCAAATATATTTCTGTTATAGGTTAATAAATACTTGTAACCATTGGTTTATTATTGAATATCTACTGTATAAGTCATTAACTAGTACTAGCGATGTACAACATCAGTATTTATTATATTTGATTCTACATTTGATACCTGTATGCTTTAATTATGTCCACTTTATTCTCTGTGTTATAAAATTAACCCCAACAACATATTAAAAATCTGTTTGGAAAATGTTTCTGAAGTTCCATCAAATTGGAATGGCTTCTCCATTCACGTTTCTAAAGATACAAAGTGACAAGCAAGGACTAAAATGACCCATAGCTCAATTCCTTCATAATTCCTCCAGCCAGTTTCTCTTGTGTGTGTTAGCATTCGTACCGTCCATTATGTTTTCCAAAATCACATACTGACACTCCAGCACTTCGCTTTGCCTCCAGTTATTTCTCATTCCTAGTTGCACCATTGTCGTCATTCTGAGATTGTATTCTGCAGGCAATAAAACATTAAACAGGCTTCACTTTCATAATCTCTACATCATGGAACAAATGCAAAAAACGCATGTGCACGTTCATGTATTGACACATAGTGGTGGAAGAAATCTCCATGTTCACAGCCGAGACCATCTCCAAGACTGAGAGATAATAGATGTCTGCTATCTTAGTTATTCAAACAATATTGTAAGCCTGAATATTTTAAAGGTGATTACATGAATACCATATATTTGTTATCGTTTTAGTAGCAAAATCTGCTTTTTGGCATAGAATAAACATCTAAGTTGAAATATGGTATTAGGTTTTACTATTAACCGCCTTATGAATGTTCATCATCACAAAAGCTAAAAGGGGAACGGTCCTCTGTCTTTGTATATTTATTTAATGCTGGATAAAAAGGTCATTACACATAACGGCATCTTATGAAAATCCCCTCTATTTTTTTTAGACCATTATCCTACAGCACAGAAGAAACAGAGAAGAAAGTTTATACTGTTAGCTACAGTACATTAATTTCATTTACACATCTCAAAAGGAAATACAACAAAAGGGTTCCATTTTCCATCTTAAGAGACGGCATCAAGCCAGGTAAAAGCCAGCAAAATGAACAAAATTATGTGTCGAAACACAAGACACCAGCATAAAAACAAAGAAGGTGTCGAGCCATCAAACAGTGGCCTGTTGTGTTTGCACTCAAGCCCACTTTACGTTTGGACTGATACTAACCTGGCAGTCCCTCAGCCCTGTTATTCATGCTCCCAGAACTGCATTTTTCTAAAAGCCGTACTGCGAGTCTTTAATGAAAGAGGCTGATCAGCAAACAAGCTCTGAGAGAGTAACAGTGTTTAAAAGCATTTTGGAGCCTTGAAAAGAAGACTGTTTCAGACTGAAGCTGTGCTCTTTCCTTTCATCTTTAAAAATAAAAGTAATTCTGAATGCAGGGACTGGATGGAATCCGAATGTTTCTGAAGCTTCATGTAGTGGCCTATTTTAGCCATCTCACTGTATTGCTAAAGAAGCTTTGACTAAACATTCCACAACACAGGTACTGTACATGCTGTTGCCATCCAGCGCTGCAAAGCTCCCTAGTTTCTCCCAGGCAACCACAGCATCTGCAGTCTTCACTTGTTTCCGAACGAGTGAAGACCCGACATGCGGGAAATGTTTCACTGACTGGAAAGCAAAGGATTTAACTTGCAGATTCTTACCATCGCTTCTCACAAGCACTTCTTTTTGGCACATGTCCTGCACATTGACTGTACAGTTCACAATGAACTCTGGTGTGGAACAGTCGTTGGGCTGAAACTCTTCGCACTGGTAACACTGGATTTGCAATGCAATTCCTGCGAGATTGAGAAGAGAAAAGAAAAGAGCAGACAATGATATATTTTACTTTGTTGTACATGTGCAACCAGCTCCTCACTCAAGGCTTATAAATAACAGATTTTCCACTAGATTAATCACATCTAATTATTATCCAGAGTCATTACACATGCTATAAATCACGTATGGCAGTAGTCAAATAAATGCATCTATGAAATAAATGGATATGTTTTTTCTAATGATTTACATCAAGTAATTCAAAATGTTTGTAGCTGCCATTTGTCATTTGAACAGAATATTACAATTTTAAATCCTGACAATTATGGCACATCTGTCACATTGCAAACACAGCTGAATAATAGGAATTAAAACAACAAAAACATCATAAAATCCATAAGGTAAAGGATGGTGATCTTCAAGCACACATTCCCATTTAACTCTTCAAAAGGGCAAAATTTTTTATTTAATTTTTTCAGTACACTACAGACTATTCAATCAATTCAACATGACATCATTCGTCATCGCCCCTTTTCACAGAAATAAACACTAGAGCCATCATATGCCCAGTAGAAATAAAGCCTAAAGTTCATTTGTGTTTACATTATTAAATATGTATTTATATAATTTAAAACATACTAAACATTAAAAATATTTTTAAAAAACACAAAAAAGTTCCTATTTCCTAGGTGCTTCTTAACAGCTACCTACTGTACAAATTCTGATTGAAAGGTTTCGTGTTCAAGTTACTTTTGAGTGTCAGCCTCAGTTCTCAACAATGAGGACATGTTAAAACAAAATGGAAGATGATTGTTTTTCACCATTGAACAATTGGT
Organism: Lepisosteus platostomus; assembly: GCF_059453375.1. Taxonomy (NCBI): domain Eukaryota; kingdom Metazoa; phylum Chordata; class Actinopteri; order Semionotiformes; family Lepisosteidae; genus Lepisosteus; species Lepisosteus platostomus. The sequence continues at coordinate 36,468,651 of NC_142624.1, forward strand.
TCAGAACTCATACAGTACAGTAATACTTTGGCAAGTACCACACATAACCCATTACGAAGGTGTTTAAACGGAATTTAATTAAGCTTCTATGAACATATTAAAATGTACCTCTTTAAAATCCAACCTGAGAATAGTCTACATCTCTGTTTTAATAATTCTGCAAAAATCTATACTATATTAAAACATTAAATATAATACAGGTATGTCATATTACATACTTTAATGGGATATTTGGTTCTATCTTAAATATTGCAGTTTAAAGCTAAGTTAAGGTTTTATGGCTTGTCTCTACATGACTCCAACTCTGCTTCAATACAGAAAAATGTATTATCATCACTGCTAATGCACATACAAGATGAACTGTACTATATTTATATTCAATATTGTATTATATTTGAACAGCCCACCTAAAAGCCTTTTTTTAAACACATACATATGTATGCAAAACATATTTGCAATTCAATTAATTCATGCCATTAATTCTCAACAGCATATTGCTTTTTAAATTCATAATACAGCTGTGTGTTCATCAGTAAGATGCTGACGGTACCATCAAGTCATAATTCAATCTGAAAAGTTTCCACAGCAAATTTCTAAATCGAATGTGTTTCAACCAGCTCTAGCTGTAAGGCTAAGAAACCACAGTCGGAGACTCATGCAGTGTTGCATCAAAGGATGTTAAAGACAGAATCCTCAAGGACCACCTCAGGATTGCTGATTTCAGAGCTTTTTAATTGTAAGGGTTAAAGGTAGGGGTCTGACATCGAAGAACAGGGGATAAGGAAGTATTTCTAAGTCAACGGACACCTGAAATAAGTGAACGTACAGATCTTAAACAAAATCGAAATATCTCTGAACTACTGTGTATGCTGTGCTTCCAGATTATGGGTGCGATTAATACTCTCGGATGCCACTTCCAAGGCTACGATGCACTTACACAATGCGTGGATAAGATCAGCAGCCCCACCCTGCAGAAGCACAGCCCGTGAGAGTCCCAGGTCTAATGGGATCTTGTCGTTCAGAAGGGTTAACAATCTATCGTCTGGCCCAGACGTGGTGGACTTGTGGTGTTATTGTTTGCCTTGTCCGGGCTGTGTGTGTGTGTGTGTGTGTGTGTGTGAGGGCATAAAGATGATGCTACGTTATCAATCCTGATGTGTTGATGTGTTCCTTCACAAACCCATCCACCAGCGCGAGCCCAGTGGGAGCTCTCTAATCGCACTGCACTCCTGCACAGACAGCCCGCCATGTCAGGCTGAGGCTTGCGAGTGGATTCATGAAGGCTTTGGGGTTACATGACCAGACATACTGTACCAGACATGACCAGTCTAAGAACCATAAATCCCTTAGAAACACCTACTGTGGGTGTTCCCAAAAAAGCAGCAATGCTCACGTTTTACCTGTTGAATCTCACTTCACATGGCCAGAGAAGCATGGCTTGAGCTTCTTTTTCACCCCAGACTATGAAGATGTCCGACGATTCTCCCTCTGTATCCTCTATTAGATTGGGGCTTCCACAAACTACACGAATAATAATTCTTTATGCATTTTCTTGAGCCGGATGTTGAATTTGTTAAGAGTCACCTGCTCAATACCAAATGGCTTGGAGATTTCACCCCATTCCAACACAATATTATACAGCTACCATCCTCTCTATTTCTCACAATCCTCCTGTTTGTTGCCAACTTGACCGTCTGAAGACTACAACTGCCTCGGGCCCACACATGCTCTTGAAGCTAGCAATCATATGCGCATCTGACAAATCTGGCCCTTTTCAGTTGCAGGGACGTCTTTTGTCTTGCTCCAAGTCTCTGAATTTAATATTCTAATTAAAAGAACTGGGAAGCAAGTGTCTAGATCTGTACTGATCAACACACTGTGAAGGAACAGCACACGGAACAGAAAGCACACTGACCTGTCATTTGTTGTCACCCTCTCAGTTTTTATGTCTTCACCAGTAGCACTCAGTATGAAAAGTATTAATTACTGTATTCAGGAAGCCTGTTTTACAGTATATTGCATCTACATTTCTCTAGATGCTTATAAAAGTGCTCATTACAGAATTAGACTAATCTTTAGAAAAACAGCACACCGTCTGGATATGCCTTAATTGACAAATACAGAAGCTGTCCAGTTTCTTAAAGGCATTGCTTAATGATTTTTATAAATTCACAACAAATCAACAATGTACAAACTTTTCTCTGTCTTGTGTGTCATACGATCATCACATATACAATGACGATAATACCTTTTGAAAAATATAAACAATAAAGCCTTGAAGGAAAATTCACCATCTAATAACTATCATAAATGTTTGTTGTTCTATAAAAAGGCTTGCTATTGACGATCGATCCACGGTGACAAGTCTTCTCAAGCCTGCATGTCCTGGTTAAATTCAAACTAGTCATTCACCTGGTTGTCTGGATATAGAAAAACAGATGCCTGTGTACTACTGCCTTGTACAATATGTAACATAAAATCCTACATATAATATATACTGTATGTTACTATGATTTTAGAGACTTCGTTTTGTACATTGAACACTGGGCAGTATCATGTACTGTATATTACGGAGACAGATGATAAGATGTTGCAATGATAAACATGTACTGTAAGTTAAATAACAGTCTGATCTGATATCCGAGTTTGACAAACTGATATTTCCCCATCAAAGCAAATAATTGATGTACGATCCACTAGTTCCTTATCTTTGAATATTTCTGCTAAGTTTCTTAATGTCATTTCATACTGTACTGGGAAATTGCTATTTTCAGTTTCCTCATTCTTTAATTTAAAATAAATGTGTTGGCCAAGGCGTGTTTGAGTAAACATAATGAGACCAAATTTACGTCATGGCATAATATTTCATAAAAACAATATTAAGTTACAACCCTTAAGTGATCTGAATAGTGAAGTTGATCTCTGGAAAATCAGAGATAATCAAGTACCGCAGACAGAATGAAATGTATCGCAACAGAGAAGACTTTCGTACAGTATGTTACTCCAACACTTCAAAAAGACAATGTATCCCAGTGCATTATTTTAAGATGATTTGAAATCCATTACTTAGAAACAGTTAAAGGTTTGCAATACCTCCATACAGTGACATAAGGTTGCGTTTTGGATATACCCTTTATTAACTACGGCTATCGCGGCACAGCAAACTCAAGATTTAATACAATCCCGATAATTTAAAGCCGACAATAAAGTACAGTGCATCAATACACTTCTTATGGAGTTGTGGCTCGGAGAATTCTTCTACAATTCATTCCCGCAGCTGCGCAACCAGCCAGATTCACCTATCCAAAGAGGACATACCAGATAGATATATATATATCTTATTAACCTGAACTCCAGCAGCCACGTAAAACACCCAGAACCGAAGAAGGAATCCACATACAGTACCTGTACTGAGGAGAAATCCAAGCAAAGTTGTGTAAACGAAAAGCCGCATCCTCTCCCGGCTGTAGCCTGTAGAAAAAACATCAGAACTGGCGAAATAATTAAGAACGAAGAGCTTTTAATAGGATCCACGGCACGGGGTATTTTTTTGACAGCCTCCGAGTACTTCACAGCTCTGAGTTAGAAGCCCACTCCGAGTGGAAATACAGAGGACGGGGACTGGAACTGGAACAGGCACCACGTGACAGCGGGTGAGCAGCTGGGGGCTGCGCGCAATTCATAATATTCGCCGAAGCACGCTGTGAGAGGAGGGCGGTGGGAAAACCTGCATAAAATACATAATACTGACAATAAATCACCACAAGAACTACATTAATATAGTACAGTTAAAGGTGAGCATTTATAGGACACCGATAAGGGCAATTATAAGACAGCGGAAACCTGCCTACTGCAGCTGCAGTTAATTGCAGGCCACACGAAACAGACATAGTATAAGAGTTTTGTCCATCTTAATATTAGATTAATGGATGCTTCAAACTCTAAAAACTTTAAGTATGTGCTTAGATACAATGTGTGGGTTAACGGCGCGTCGCCCTGAGAGGAACAGGTAGCAGAACCTCGAAAAAATGCCCGTTAACCCTATTTCAACGCAATTTAGTTGAAGTTAACGCAAATGGTAAAACGACACCACAAAACGATCAAAATGGAAAGGAAATCACGCGAAATTGAACTGGGGGATTTTAATCAATTAAATTCCTCGCATGCTGGAGGGATTCGTGGTACAAACGCGTAATTTACTGCCTGTTTTTCATTCACACAAGTACGCGTACTGGCAGTGTGGAGTTTAATTTGACCGTTTTCTGTCAATTTTGTAAGGTAAGTTCCTGTAACTGCAAGAGTACGCTGGCAGCTCACTGCGCGTTTTTTATAGTTGCCTTTACGGTGACTTCATTCCGAACAGCGGGATAATATACATGCTTGGCAGCATTTTCATTTCTCCCAATTTTTGTACCGCCACGGCAGAGTGAATTTCAGAAATATATATATATATTACAATATTGACAGTGCATTCTGCTAATTCCGAGGCCACCTCTGTGAAGGGTTCTACTTTAGACTTTCGGAGATGCACATGAAACCTTCATGGTAATGTGCGTCAAACAGTACAGCATTATGTATTTAAACTTGCAGTTTGTAAGTACAGACAAGAGCTGCTGTTAAATGTGTGAGGATGAAAAGAAAATGATTTTTTTCTGTTGAATAATCCATTTTATGCGGTAGAGATTTCTGAAATGCCCGATGAAGGATGAGAAAGAACACAGAGAGAAAATGGTACAGGGAAAATTAATGCTTTAATATAGTTGGATCAAAGCAGATTACACCCGCCCGTCTCTAATTACCCATTTAAATCATTATACTGAAAATGAAGATCAAATCTTAAATAATTATTTTAAAAATAGCCCACGACTTTCCCAACACGACGGTCCTGCACAAATGCTCTAAGGCAAGAAGTCGATTTCCTATCATGTGAAAAGCGGTGTCTTGCGTGTTGAGCTGAATAACAGTTCTCTCCATCGCCAGCCGCTAACAGAGATGTGCTGTGGACGCAGCAATGATGCGAACATAACACTATCGAGTATAATTGTACGTTTTACAGGTAAAGTGTATACAGTATTAACGCAACTCTTTTGTAGGTGGAGGGCTCACCAGTGAGGGCTCTTACAGTTGGCATCTGGCCGTTTTTATTTTCATACCGTATGCGCCTGCCGGTTGTTGGTGAAACCAAAAAAAACGTTTTTTTTTTCTTTTGATGCTGGAGAACAGGTAAAGATTATCATGGACGTTGTTCTGTGCCCCGCATAATATGAAAACAGTAAAGCGCATAGGATTCCCTGCTTGTGAATTTCCCCGCCTGCACTCATCGGGGATCCAAGAAAGTCGGTTTATTAATTGCAAAAGTATCTCGATCTGTATACTGCAAAAGTTAAAAAAGCGTTGGAAGACCTGACCCATTTGTTTTTTGCTCATGTACGTTTATCGTAAGTTTTGTTTAATATTACAAGGAAGGCAGTATATCCGCGTATTTGAAAGTCATTCATGACTAGCAGAATTAATTACTTATATTTATACTCGCATAATTGCCCATCAGGAGACTCTAATTGTTATAAATTCATCTGCTTTGTAAAGCAGTAGTGAACACAGTAAATTAATAGCCTACGGTAAGCACATAATAAATGCAGGAGCATTCACAGGTTGAAAAGATGTTTGTAGTGCCAGCTTGTATGATATTGAAAAGGTTTATGTAGAGGGATATCAAAGAGGTCTCATTGAATCATAGTTCTTCTACCAGTTTAAATAACCCAATAGGAAAAAAAAGTCTAAATTCTTGAAGAAATAAGCCTGGCAAGAACATCAGAAGACAGAAGAAGGACAGCTATTTGAATGAGGCCTCCCAGTGTAATTTTGTGTGTTCTGCAGTACAAAAGATAGCATACTATAATATTAATTTGCAAAGGAGTTGAGCAGATGAGGTCTGATTCATGATAACTTTTTTCTCGTTAACATTAAAATATTCATGCAAGATCAAACCAGTACATAAATCCCAGAACAGATTATTATCCAGCCATTGTGCTATCTTTTTTTTCTGTGGATTAACTTCATGTATACCTGCTGTACAATCCAACACACACCTACACAAGTGAAATAAGGGAATAGCAATTTATACATGTATGCATCTCAACAAAGTAATGTTTTTTTTTCTTCACTACAATTAAAAAGTTGATCTGTAGGGAAAATTTGTGCACCGCAGAAATGACCTTTTCATCATGACTCACTGAAGGCAAAAGAAAAAACACCTCTCACACACTCACACACTCACATTTCACGCCTACTGTACATTTTGTTAATCAATCAGGATTACCACACACAGCTGACTTGATACTTCGTACATCTAGTTCTATACACAACTTCAGGAAATTAGGAAGCTATAAAACAACCAACGTTCACTGCTATGATGCATAGCTTTAGGCTAATGGCCTTCACTTTGTGGACTATTCTGTGACCTTTTTGAAGACTCACAGAAGTCTCTAAAAAGGCTTTTCACCAACTGCTAAAATCAAGATACTTACTAGTACATGCAGTAGACTTGTAAACTGTCAAAGAAGCAAAGTGATTTAAAGTGATTATACGAAGTTATTATATAATAATTCTGATTACATTGAACTTTGAGGTTTGGAAACCTAATAACCTGTCTGCCAAATTTGTATATTTTCAGATGTACCAAAGCATAAGGCATACACACATTAAATAGATGTATAAGAATATACAGTTAAATACTGACAGTCATGACAGAACATATTTTCCATAGAGTGTTTTGCACTTTATACAACTGCAGGCAAATTGTATGTTTATGGGATGGAGTCACTTATTCTATTGAATATTGAATATTCATTCTGTGAATATTGCTCAGGAAGGACTTTATTATTGCACCGCAACCAGACTGCCTGAGTTAATGGATTCTATGTTATCAATAATGGGTTTCTTGTTTAAACAAATTACTCTGACTTTATTATACAAAGTATTTTACATAGTTTGTATCGATAGTTGTTGGAATTTTTCCATAACACAGACACCTATAATTTATTTACAGCCTTTGGGTGGAGTAATATATGGAGCATGACCTTGAACATCTAATTCAGGGCATGAGGAAAACGATATGCTGTCATTTATTGGTAGGTTTTCTGTATAAGGCTTCAAAGTAAATACATTGACTCTACAGCTGAATCTGGCTATGTAACACATTACTTATTTATATGGGCTGGATTAAAGGCACCATGGCAGCAAAGTCTTTTACTTTCAGTTTCTGTGTGAGTCTGTGGAATGGGAATGAAGTACAAAATCAGTTAACAAGATATATCCAACATTTATCACAACAGTACCAGGACATGAGAAAGCACTTAAAGCCCTTGGAGACAGATGCAAAACAATCATATATTCATTTGGGAAGCTTCAAGATCTCATTTTAATCTCTCTATGCAAATTGTGTTGACTACAACAGCCAGTACGTATTCTGATGGATATATTTCTAAATTAATGTTCTGTTGTACGAAATGGCACGACTTGTTTCAAATCTTGTTGAAATCTTGTTGAAACCTAAATGTGTCTGTCCTGTATATGGTGTGAAAACCAATCTGATCAAGGGGTTCTTTGATCCAGAGAAGGACTGAAAGAAGGCTTGAAGAGCAGTGCAGTATTCTGAAACCAGAACTGTCTGATTCAGAGCTTACCAGGGGTTCCAGTCACGCACAATGGTGAATCCCAAATCATGATATAGCTCTTTGTGATGCTGAATAGGTCACATTGATAACTATTTCTACTTTATAATTTTCAGAGATTGCATTACAGTATATCTCCATGCAAACATAAATGTTCTGAGAGAAGGATGTGACACAAGATGGGGAGTTGTTAAACAGTAGTTCAGCAGGAGATCAAGTTGTAATCTTGCACTTATTTTTTATGTTATATGCATACTTTTATTTATGTCATATGCAGAGCAACTTTTGTGCACATTTTTTCTTTTGTTCAGCGTTTTGGTCACGTCAGAGACAGACGTCTTCTGCACCTAGTACTGTCAGACCTTAACTTTGTCACTCCTACGTTTCTGCCACATTCCTCATTTTGCTCCTTGCACTTGCTGGCCTTTTAGCACTCTAGGACTCGGCCATCCAACCTTCATTCACCTCCTCCAAGCAATGAGAGGAGTCGGACAAGCAGCTCTTTGACCTCAACCCCCTCATGGAAAACATCTGCACCCGCCATGAGAACTGCTCTGTTCTTCCAGTTCTCCTAATGTCATCCTTCCTCCCTCGAACTCCAGAACAACCACAGATACTTTCTTTCCCATTGCCCCCCTTTTCTCGCCCTTTTTTCCAGGATCCATGCTTGCTCTGCCCTCATCTTCTTTATCCCCATTGCTCTCTGTTTTTGGTCCAGCGTCCAACTCACTGCACCTACAGCCCCAACCTGTCCTCATCGTCTTCATCTCCCCATTTCCCAGTCCTCGTTTTTGCCCTCTCTGTAGGAGTCCTCCTTCCCCCTCCCCCAGCCTTGGATGAGTACTGCATCACCCTGATGATGAGAGTGCATGTCATCACTCTTCTCTGGGCCTGTGCTGCTCCATTCTCAACCGTCTCCAGCCCTAGCTGATAACCCTCTTACCCCCCCTCAGCTGGCGTCCAACTGTTGCGGTGTCAGCCTTCAACTATCCCCTCCCCCAAACACACAGGCTTCTGCTCACAACCTCTCATTAGCACTGGATTCCTAGTCACTTTACCTGCTATTTTTTTCTTCAGGACCACCTCTTTAAGAATAACTCTTTATCTGCCCCTCTTTTTTCTGTTTTTTTTTTCTGTAGTGGGTTCCACATGGAATCCGTCCACATCCATTCAGTTGCCGCAAACGGACCAGCATGGGGAATTCTCATTATCAAGCTCGAATCCACAGTTAGCCATTCGGGTCTATTTGTTCTTGCCTCCTCATTTTTTTTGGTCAGTTGGGCTTCCTAGCATATCCAAACCAACATGATCAAACAAAGCTCACATATCAATATTGGTCACCGTGTCATCAAGGAATTCTGACCTTATGACCAAAGCTGTCCTTTCCTCAGCCGGGTGAGTTAACACCAAGCATTAAAATATTAAGCATGCTATCCCTTTATATTCACCATCAAGGCACATCAAGTAAAATTTGACTGGGCTACTGAATTGGTGATTTATGACCCCCAATTCAGTAGAGAAGAGATGGTGTCAAATGATATCAGACTAAATGCAATTAAAGTGTTTTTCACTTACTCTTAATTTAAATATTTTAAATTAAGTGTAAGAGTCATTTAGGCAAAGACATTAAGTGCAGAAGATTCTGCATTGAAACAAATGCTTGAAAGTGTATCCTATTGGTTTTTTTTTCTGGTAAACACAATCACTAAGCTTAATACTTTTTTTCCTGCCCCATGTAGCCCTCAGGGTAGACCTGTCTCACTGCCACAATCTTATTACGAGAAATAGTAGAATCAGCAAGATGTGAAGGTGATAAGATGTTGTAATAATGCTTTTATTTTTGAAAGAAGTAAGTGGCTTGGGGGCTGAATAAATGCCATAATTAAACAATTGTGTTTAGGGTCTAAATATCTTCCTGATCAACTTTCTATAAAATCTGTTTTGTAAGCAGAAATTCTTTTTCCTGAGTTCATGGAAGAACCATAAAGAATGTTTTGTCATCTCTCTTAAAGGATAGATACCCGGCCAAGATGGTTAACTGGCTCATTATTTTCAGAGTGAAACAATTATCATTTGAAATTTTCACCTGAACTCCAATTCAGTTCATGAAGAGGCAGGTGCTGTGGACTCCAGCACTCTGCCAGATCCTTTCCACAATCCCCAGATTTTCTCTCACTTCATTGTATAATTGATGAAGTAGAAGAAAGCTGATTGCATTGCCAATCAAATCACAAATTGTAAACTAGAAATCTTGGGCTTTTTGCATTGCAGTGTAGCAAGCACTATGCTGTGTTTGATAACAATCTCTGTTATCACACAGTAAGAGTTATGATCTTAATTCTCCGCTTTGTATGATGTCATGTAATGCAAGATAATTAGTTATAGACTGTTGTATCAAATAAAAGGAAAAGGCTTTATCTAATTTATTCCACTTAAAATAGCATCATTCATGCATTACAAGCAGCCCCCTAGTGCATTTCATCATGTTGCAGCTAACACAAGATTCAGCAGTTGAATGATGGAAGGATTGTGGGTATGTGGAATTTTCCGCTTGTCCTGTAGGGATTAAGCTTTCTGTCCCAGTGGCTACTGACATGCAACACAACAAACAAAACTACCCCAATGGACACAAACACTCATATTTTAAATTTTTGGAACTGCAACTGAATCACCAGGTATTACCCTTTATTTCAGTGCGAGGAGCAGTAAATCATTCCAGCTTTTCCATAGGGAGTACTCAACCCTTTGTAGAAACAAATTCTGCACCTCCAAGTGTATCGGACACAGTGTATCTTGACTGACTGCGACATGTAGACGATGTCAGCCTAATTAACTTAGTTTTTGCTTATTAAATCATTGTTTGATCTTCCTGTCATCTGTCAGTAATGGGAAAAACTGCAAATTAATTTCAGTTCATTTGTGCCCCAGATTTCCCTGTTAGGTGATCACAGAGGTGATTGCTACATTGTATACTGCTTACAATGTAAAAAAAAACAACATTTTTTTCTTTCTGCCAGCTTTGGGATTGATATATATATACTGTACATGAGTATGTTTATTTTAACAATTTTCCAGGTTATTTCAGAAAATATCTGATCACAAAATAAATGTATACATTGTTACCTCATATGCACTAAAAGACTACTATGCTTGACACTTTCCATGCTTGTTCTATTTAAATGCTGAATCAACACAAATTCGTCTCGAGCAGACTTGTGCTTTATTCAGTGACTAAAAGCCAGGGCTGAAGTCATTGCCTCAGACAGGCTGTCACTCGTAAAGGTTAGAAAGACCTTCCACTTTAAAGGATTGTTTTCACTCACGTTCTACATAACAAGACCTCCTTTTAACCAAACAAAAAATACTTTTTATTTTCCATTTGCTACTTGACTCTGCATCAACCTGTGTAAAGCATTACACTGATACCTAGTGCCGGTTCAGGCGTCCGGTCACTTTTTTCAGCAGAATGGTGAATGTACAGTACAAAATAAACAGCTATCCTACATAAAATGGGTTTAAAAAGTGATAAAAAGCATATTAATAGAGGAAGAATTTCTACTTTCTACTTGATGATGATTCACTGAATGTTTTTGGTGTAATGCAACTAAAAATCTTTACTGTGGATTTAACAAACACAAAGAAAATTATTCCTAAACTCTGGACCAAACCTATTATGGGAACATTATGGTGCTGGCTAATTCTGTTTAGGTACAATCTTGAGCAATCATCTGTCACATTGTTGGAGTGAATTATTAGTTAAGGTAACATACTGTACAAACATACAGTATTACTTTTTGAAATGTATTTAGACAACATGGTGATATCCACTTACTGTGCAATGGAATGGAAAATCCTTTTTTAGAATATTCTAATAGTAACTTAATGAAAACATTTCATTTAATGTCTTTCTGATATTTTGTTTCATCATCTATAACACATAAGTAAGAAAACTGTGTGTCTTTTTACTAGCGAAACTGATAAGAACAGAGGTCATCCATGTTTCCCCGAATTCATGCTATTGGTCATTTCTACATTAGTGAGAGTTGGCACATGCAGGTTGTATATGGATAATTCCATCCTTCCTAAAATAACAAATATTATAATCCTGTTGGATTTGCTTTGTAATTATAAAGGCCCAGCAAGATGGTGTATACAGTAGAGTCTGCCACAAAGACAGGGATTTTATTTTATTCTCCATAATCATGGCTCTGTTATCTCAGAATCCAGTGCTATTTTATTTGACAGCCTTCACCCTCCTGAAAGACGTGCATCCTTGAACATGTTTCTTAGTGAAATGACCTTTCCATATCTCTGGGCCAAACAATATCCCAATTAACAGCAACAGCAGCTGTGCATTTTAGACATGGGGCATTTCAGAGAAGAGCTGACCCCAACCTACCAGTAATCAAATCCACCACCACTGCCTCAAAATCTTGCCATTGAATTGTTTCTATTGCTTTCCCCCTGCTTTCTACTGACGGTGATGGGCTCTACATTCCAGTGATACCTTTTTCAGTAAGATCTGAAAAGTTTTGAAACCTGCTGGCAAACGGAGATTAAACTGCTCTCGTGACACCAAAGGGTGTACTGCATCCCACTTATGTATGTTAGAAAAATATGCAAAAATGTGATGTACTGGTTTCTAACATTTCAGTAGAACCCCCCTCATTTACAAGGAATGAACCAGGGAGACAGCTGTAAGGGTGCAGTGAAAGGAGGAGTGCTAAGAGAGAAGTGCAAGTGGAAGAGTAGTGGACTGCCAGTGATTATGTATATGTAGAGAACTAGAATTTGTCCTCCTCCCTAACTTCTGTTAATTAAAAACTATTTTCTTAAACCTCTTTAGAATGGTTGTTCACACAAATAACCAAACTTCCGTGGGTTTTGGGAACTTATCAGTAAATTACACGTTCTTTTTTTAAGTATAGAATCACAAGTTACTTTTGTTAAACTCACCCGATATCGAATCACCAACAGTGTTATTCGCATCTCGGTTTACAGCTATGAAAAACCGTGACCGCACACGGGGGAGAACGAGGAAGTGCAAACCGACTCCTTCGACCTGATCCCCTTGGAGTCCCTTCTCTTTTTACGTGTCATGATTAGATGTCTGATTAGAGGAGTGGCCCTCACCAATGATCATGCAAACACACCAAGGTGCTGTAGGGGTCACCGTGTTACTGAGACAAGAAAGTAAGCAACAATTCAGACATTACAAAATAAAAAAATATAAAGCGGGCCTTTACTTAGGCTGAAGTTTAAAGTTGTTTTACTTTATTGAGGGGGTCCTACTGGTGGTGGGATTTTCTCTTTACATTTTAGAAGGTTATGCAGAATTATCAGGAAGTGGCAGAATCTGCCTTAGGGATTTACGTGACTTACTTCTGTAGATTAGTATGGCTTAGTCAATATGATTAAGTACCTTTTGAGACTATTAGATTTTTCCAAGCTAGGTGAAGCAAGGTGCACCTTATAAATCATGTTTAAAATGTGGCAATTTTCCCAATGACTACACTGTAAATGTTTGTCATATTAATGACATCTGACAAGTGTCTAAACAATGCACTTAGAAAAAAAATAGAATGCTACTGATGCAGTATATTGAAATAACTAAGTTTTCAAATACATGGGAGCACCTTTCTCTCATATGTTTTCAATTGTTTGTGCATATATGGTATAAGGTAGCAGGTAGCTGTGTTTTACTCAGAAGCAATTTGCTTTGTACAAGAGACAGATGAATGTGCAAGATTTATAATGAATAAGATGTATGTTTCATATCCAAACTTTATAGGCTATGTTGTGTCTGGAACAGAGTCTGTTAGTGTAACACAAAAACACAAAGGCAACAGGAGGCACTTCTTTATTCCAAGGGCTCTGGAAGTACAGTATAGAACAGACTACTGTATGTAGTTAAGCTGTTGAAGCCGATATCCTGACTTCTTTTGACCAGCCAAGCCAGATGGGCCAAACAGCTTCTTCTCATTTGTAAACCTTCTTACGTTCTTATCGATACGATTACTTATACAGTATAACCGTAACATATAGTACGCCAGACACGTCTGATCTTACAGTTTATGTACAACAAATGTCAAGAGACTTTTACTAGCTAAAGTGCATTAGTATTGCACAGAAGGGGCTTCTTGCAGAAAGATGAGGATTGTATCGTACCACTAGACCTCATTTTCTGGATGACCGCACGGTGACCTTGACATTATCACCTTTACAAGCTAAAAATGACAAGCTATTTTTTGCTGTTGTATTGTTTAAAGGTGCTTCATGCAATCATTATTTTGATCTAGTCTACTGTGCTATTAAACCATGTAGACACAGTATTTAAGGGAACAAGAATGATGTGTAATCATTGATCAAATTATGCTGAGATCTTAATGTCCTTAAATTGCTAATAAAAATTAACTATTGTAGTGGCACATTTCTTATCCACTACTTGTGGATCGTACAGTCTCTTCATAACCCTTCCGTATTTACTGACTCATGACATATTTTAGTCAATAGAAGTATATCTTTTTTTCCTAGAAATAAAATCACATATCAAAAGCCACAAGAAAGCTCATTCAGTTTAACTTGAAAAAACTTTTTCTGCTTATCAGCATTCATAATACCATGCCTTGCAACTTCGTCCCATTTTATTAAGAAGACAAGTACAGATACAGAAATGAGAGGAGACCAATGTTCATCCAGTCTTTTTGGAATCTTGTTGAAATAAAATTATATATACAGATTTATAAATAGTGATAATCAGTAACTTTGAATTTTTGTACCCTTCTCTTTGTCTGCAACCCTTTAAAGCTTTATCCCTGAGTTCATTCGTCTTCATGGTTGAAACTTCAATTGAAATTACAGAGACAGGTGTATTTATTCTGATATCAGGTGAACCTTATTATTGCATACAGACAGATGCCATTCCACTAATTGTGCAACTTATCAAGCTATTCTTCTGCACCTGAACTAATTTAGGTTTGTCAAAGCAAAAAGCTGTCACGTTTATGCTATCAACATACTTAAATTGTTGATTGTTCTTTCCATTTTTTGCTGACATTTAACTTCTTTCCCCAATAAAAGTGTTTAGTTTGGGCATTCATTCGTTGAAAATTAAAACGATTCACTTGAAAATGTGTTTACATAATTTCTAATTCAACAAAATGGGACATCATTGGAAGGGAGTGAACTCTTTTGCAAGGCACCATATACTGTATATACTGTAGCAGAAAATATAAAGCTAAATAGATCACATCCACATAGCTGATGCTGGGGCCTTCAAGCTCCTTCCTCTGATGAATTTTGACAGTCACATTAGTCACATACAGCAGTCTTAAATGAAAAGGTTGCTTTATCTGAAATTGAGAAAATACACTAGTCTTGGCTCTCCACCCATAGCAGTGACATTCAGCATACCTGTTCTCAATTCACCTTGTCATCAGTGTATGGCGCTTGCAATCAGTGAACCACACATTTACTGATGATGTATCTCGTTTATGGTAAATAATGCATTTTGATCGCTTTATCAGTCACACTTCGAAAATAGAGAACGAGCACATAGAGAACGCTAAGGGAGTTATTTAGAGCAACATTTGTAGTGAATGGTGTGCAGGAAGTTGGTGTGCTAAATGCTTGATAAATTGAAACTTTTTAGTAGGATTGCTTATCTCATATAATTCCCAGCTTCACACTACAAGCCTCACACAGCTCAACATCCTGGAATTCTAAGATGAGCTACCTTATACTTGCTCACTGCTACTTTAATTGTAGCCCTAAAGCCAATGAATTGTTTTTATATTACATTATTTGTGGAATAAATTAAAACGAGGAGATCTTATTTGTTTTACAAATGGGTATCATAGAAATATACTGTACATAATAATTAGATAAGATATTTCCAATTATGGCTAACGTGGAAGAACCACTTACTCATTTCTTTACAGGGTGACAATGAAAATTCCAGCCTCTGAATAGGATTTATTATGAATAATAAAACCCAAGAATGAAGCGTACTGAAAGGATTATGGAGTGTTTCGTGAAAATTTGGCTTATCCTTCTTGGTTGAGGCCTGACCTCCAGGCCAGAGGATGAGGAGGACGGAACTCCCCTGCAGAGTGAGGAGTGACCAAGGGGCAGTTGCAGAGCAGGAGACAACGTAGGTATTTATAGTGTTTAGGAGAGGAAATGACATCAGGAGTGATTGCTAATTACTGACAGCTGAGGCAATAGGTTGAATTTACTGTATACAGGAAACCCCATTCAGTAAGCTTGCTAAGAAAACCCATAATTTAAAAATAAAAACAACTGTAGGCTGCAACACACGTCTCAGACTTTTAATGGGCTGTGCAAACTTTCTTTTATTTGATTTTTTTTGTTTAAAAATTGGATAACGTTGGATTAACTAAGGTTAATTCGTTTTGCTTTGGCAAGGCTCTTGTTGGCTTACATGCTCTTTTGCATGTACTGTAAGCATGATTTATTGTTGTGGAGTTATAGCACATCTGTTATGATCATAAAAGCTTACATATTGTACTCTGAATTACAGTATTTGCCTAATACACTCCTACAGAGCACTGGCCTGTTGGCGCAAACCTTCTTTAGTGTTTGTTAGTCTGTAGGTATAAATCATTTAAATTAAAGGCAACGTTATTTTACATATAAAGGGATAAAAATAAAACTAAAATGAAATTTAAGCATACAGACATTTCTCACAAAATCACAGCAGCTGTAACAAATATGGATTAATTTTATTAATGATCCTGCATGTCTCCACATGAAAAATGAGGGACTTGATTAGTCTGAAATTATTCAATATAATACAAGTTCACTGAAACAGCTGTCTGTGAAAAGAGTGTCTGTGCAAGTAAAGAAGTCCTACAAAAAATCAAATGGAGTTTTATGGAGTTTAGAAACTTTGGTGTTATTTTAACCCTTTGCTGTCATTTTAATTGTGTTTACTGCATTTATTGCATCTGTGTTGCATTACTCAGACTGCTCTGATGCTGAAATATTGACACAATCCCTTATTTAATCATGACAAGAATATTGGAATGCCCTACTTACTTCTGGGAACTTCTGAGGTACCACAATAAACAGGCTTCAGTACTGTATGTCCAGAATTTAGCAGCCCATGCTAATCTGAAGTACTCTGCATTTGCACATGACTGGTATCCACGAAATTATATTATTTCCCTTTGAAATCTGAAATGGATCTTGAAGTTTGCTTGCTCGTGCATAATTAAAATACTATTAGCAATAATCTTATGGGGTTACTGCATGAGTTATATTATAGACTAGAACCTCAGATGTGCTGATTCTGGTCTCTTACTCAAAGTTCAGCGTCTGAGACTGTTAGCATTTTTAAAAACCTGCTTAAAAGCCATATTTGTTTACAAAAGTTTTTAGATTGCAATTTAGTCATACTCTTGGGTTCAGTAAGTTAATTTCTGTACTTTTTTACTCTCCTTTGGCTTCTGTTGTGTTTTGTGTGGGCTGTTGCACAACGCTTAGTGTTTCTTAAAAATCACCCAGAGGTATTATTATTTTGTTATTATAAATAACTGTACTGTTGTTTAAAGCCCACCTTCTTGATTTTTATTTTCATCTGCAACATCTGTACGCTCATGCTACCCAGGCATGAGGGTTTAAAACCGAGAATGAAGGTAAGAAAACGTACTGTACTGTATGTGTCAGGGAACCAATAGGTAGAATAGGAGAATCCCAGGCGGGGAATTCGCTATACTGCACATCCATCCATCCATCTCAAGCAATGCACGTTGCTTCACTCAAGAAGATGGGCTTTAAACAACAGTACAGTTATGTTATTTATAATAACAAAATAATAATACAATTATACCTGGGGCGGAGCGGTGGCTCTGTGGCTAAGGATCTGCGCCTGTGGCTGGAAGGGTGCCTTAGCTGGCAGAGGAATCCTACTCTGTTGGGCCCACTGAGCAAGGCCCTGAACCCCAGCTGCTCCAGGGGGGCTGTACAATAGCTGACCCTGTGCTCTGACCCCAGGCCTCTCCCCCTGTCTGTGTGTCTCATGGAGAGCAAGCTGGGGTGTGCGAAAAGACAAATTCCTAATGCAAGAAATTGTATAGGGCTAATAAAGTGATGTTAGCCACTCGGCCTGGGCAGGGTCACAGCAAGCCACAGCCTGTCCTGGAAGCACAGGACAGCTCCACCTCTGGGCAGGTCCCCTGCAGGGCTACGGAGAACAGCCAGTCAGACACAGCCACCCAGGGAAAACCCGAGCAACGAGCATGGGGGTGAGCATGCAAACCCCTCACACCACCATCCCTCTCACTTGCTATTTATTTAGATGTGTTATATTCTTCTGGTTGAGTCTTCTGTTTTCTAGAAGCTTAGTGTTTCATAGATACTGTATACCATTTACAATAATGTTTCCTACAAGGTAATGTTGTCTTTTGCTCAGACAGAAGGAAAACGAACAAAGTAAGAAAAATCAATGACCATTTTTTGATACTTGTAGACATTTTCCATATTCAAAGCTTAATTATTCTTCTGTTGATAATCAGAAGTTGCTAAAGAGCAGTTATGGCCCAGCTGTTGTATCTCAGAGATAAGAGATTCACGTTTAAAGCAGATAAGCCTCTGTGGTAATCTTTGAAGAAACACCATGAGTTTATAAAAAGAAAAGGATAATTTTTGCTTATAATTGAATTTAAGACCAAACAATGACAAATTGTCCCCCAGCCAAATGTGGCCAGCCTGAATTTTAATGTCACAGAGCAGCTCAAAATGTCATTTATGATTAACCATAAGGCTTCAGCATCACAGATAGTGCCATTTTTTAATGCTTAATTGATTTAGTATTTCATAATTCTTAAAACTTTTTAAACAAAAACAATTTATATCTGAGAAAACATTTGATTTACAGTATATGAATTGATTAAGGTATTACTATTCAAAATCTTGCTCCACATTACTCTTCTGGTTATTAAGATGTATGTGGCTTTTTATGCTAATAGTACCTTAATTAAATAGGCTTCTAAACGATCAGTTCCATTCTAACATTGTTTTGCTGGCAACAGCTTCATCACCTTGTGGTCTGATCACATAGAACCACAAAACCCAAGCAAGACTGGGTCTGGCCAGTAGGGCATGCGGAGTTTTCAATGGAAAACTACAGTAGGTTGCTGATGTGAGTGGTGTTGGTTGACCAGTAGGGGTCGATCATCCCTTTGGAATCTGAATTTTCATACCAAAGGCTAGAGACACCTGCTGGAGATGCTGTCCTTTGGATGAAATGTTCAAGCAAAGTCCTTATTACCAGGCCAGGATCAAAACCAATAGCACTGTTTGTATAGGTGCCAGTCACATTGTTCAGACTAAATGCTATTCTGGTCATACACAATCAGGCCTCTCCTAAAGTTCAACTGGTGAAGTAATTTCTCTCTACTCCACCCTATCTGCTGCGCAGTGGGGTTCTGTTGCAGAATGGCTCACGTGACCCAAGTGGGGGCTGCACTTCAGTAGGTGGATGAAATGTCTATTCTCTGATATCCCCTTGGATAAATAATTCTACGTACAGTAAATTAAATTAAGAATTATAAGTATTATTCAACTGAAGATTTATCTATGTGTTTAGTGTCCTTTTGTAATGATTCATACTGTACGTTTCCAGATGTTATCTGGTGTAATTAAGTGACACTGTCCTTCACATTCTCAAGTTTACAGAGTTATAATGTATGTATCTATATATACATATAGCTATACATTTTCCCCTAAATATCCTGAAAAAAAACTGAATGACAATAAAACAGCTTTCCAATTACAGACATTTTTAAAACTTAAAAAAAAACAGAAATTATTTTATTTATGACAACATCATTACATAAAATATGGCATAAAATTCTACTGTAAAAGCAAAAAATTGCACAATTACCAAAGTAACACTGTTGGTACCATATTATCTTAAAATTTAACAATAATGGAAAAATTCAGAAATAATACAATACGCTACTTTACAGTTGCATATACAAAAGTAGGTATAAATACATCACAGCTAGAAAAATACAGTTGTCATTTGAAATAGACTCTCTCCTTACATATGAACACAGTTTCATAGAAAAAAAATGAAATACAGTGTGTTTTCTTTGTTAGCACCGTTAAAGTGATCTGTATACTGTATATGTGGATTTTGGTCAAGACTTTAAAAAAACCCAGAACATTATGAGTTAAGGTGATGTTGGTTGTGCTAATAGTTTTTACAGAACAACAATTTAAAATAAAAGATTTACAGACCTTCACACTTTCAGGTTTCTCAAAAAACAAAAACAGAACAATTTAAAAGAACTGTTCAAGACAAAGAACAGTTTACAAAGCAACTATTGTCACATACAATTTAAGGATCTATATTTTTGTGCATGCTATCAGTCCCTGATGGCTTGTGTCTGATCTTGTAACAGAATTATTAACAAACAGCACTTCAAAGAGCACTGTTTACACATAAAAACAGAATAGAAATGACAATGAAAATGAAATGAGGCGATATTCGGCTGCAAATCTGTACTGTTGTTGTAGAAGCTAGTAATATATTCTGCATAAAAAGTATTCTATACAAATTTATTAAGAACTTTGTCATGCCTACTTTTTCACATTGACTTGACAGCACAGTTGTGAAAATTCCAGTGTGTAAAAATGTTTATAGTATTTCTTGTTTTCTTTAAGATAAAGGTAAATTGGAGTACACATACCTCACTATGTTGTGCATTGGAAAATCTGAATGTCATTAGCTGTACTGTTATTAAGAAAGTCTTTCTGAACTAGTAAATTTGAAACGATTGATGGTATACCTCAATCACACTATACCCTCCTTAAAGTTACCCTAACTTTGAAGTAATCTCTCACATCCCTAATCTAAAAACCCAAATTACTTTAACAAATATTTTCACTTGGTCCAGCCAGGTTCATTAAATGACGATTGAAAGCCACATCTTGCTGTCAATCATTCTTCCAAAAAAATAATGGAAGCTCGTCCTTTCAAAATTGGTTTAACTTCCTTCGATTCTCTGGTTTTCTATATTTAGGAGAAGTACAGTATGTGCTTCAGTTTCATAGTCAAACAAATTCTTTGTCTTTCTTTCAAATTTGGTTTCAACTCTCTATATAAGTAAATGCCCTTTAAAATAAAAACTGTAAAAATAAACTCAGTTTTATAAATATCAGCAGCCTATAGTGATTTTCTGATGTATTATCTATTATTATCTTATATCGGCAACAATGAAAATAAAGATCACGCTCTCAAAGAACTCAGTTTTTATGGATTTTCATTCAAGTGAGGGAAGTGGGTATGCATAACTATAGCCTAATCAATATTATCTGCCAGTAAGTTTTTCTGTATTTGCTGTCCTCCTTGTTTAACAGTTAATCTACGACCCACAGAAGAGATTTTCCTTTTGCCTCATTCATTATCCAAAACCAGATTACATCTATTAAAATATTAATGATTTTAAACGAAATTACAGATAAGTTAACAAACCATGTATTTTAGACAAATCTGTAAACCCAGATGATGGCACCGAAATACTATTTATTGCTTTCTTTCATTTTGCTACAAATATATTTTTGATTTGAATTTACAGGCATCTTTGTACAGTATTTATAACAGTGCAATTTTCCCCAAAATCTCAGAAATTGTACACTCTGCCATGAAATGCAGATTTCAAATATTGCTGCTCTTACAGTGACAGTGTGCTTTCATTCTCTGCAACACTGGGAATGTTCTTTTTTATAATTCCATCAACTCCTCCTTCTAGATTAAGTGCTCCACAGGGAAGAACCCCCCCGTATGTACCTGCATGTCTCTATATCTCTATACATCATTGGAGCCTTGACTGGCACAAGAGGAAAAGCTTTCATATAAAGAATCACTCAGTGATTCCAGATTGTCCACACCAGGCTTATCAGAGCAACTTGAAGAAGCTTCTTCAGTCCCGCAATGTTCATCTTTTGCCCCATCAGCCTTGCTGATCGTCTTCCTTTCTTTCTCTACAAAGGGCCCGCTGTTGCTGTTGATTTTGTTAAGAGACTCCAGGGAGATTTTAGAAAAGTCTGACATCTTAGGCCCTTCTTTCTTCTCTTCCACTTGCTTCGTTTCCTGTTATTAAAACAAAAACAGACAGGCATGCTAAGAGTTAATATATGGACTGGTCTGCCATTCACAATAGTACTATAATGGCAATGCACTGTTAAAAGGAGCTAGATGATTAATTACGCATCTGAGCCTTTTAGATGTACAGCAATAACACAGCAAAATCAAAAACAATTAAATCAGTTAAATCCTAATCAACACAATTACACAGCATAAAATAATCAGGACACCTTCAGCGTGCAACACGTTAATAAAGGAGTAGCAGTCTACATTATAATAGTTACAATGTACAGTGTGCCTACAATGTATTCCACCAAATGTGTAACATACCTAATTTAAAATTTAAGTTGCTATGTAACAAGTGTACTTTCGATTCAATATGTAGATTGACAAAAATGACAAAAGTACTTGGAAGCTGTGGTGCATAATTGGTTTACATCTCTTTGAACTTGAGGAACAATAACTACAGCTATTTAGACATGTACAGTGTGATTAACCAGCCATAGAATTTAGACCCATTTGTAGAAACAAAGCCACATGTGTCACTAGAGACAGGATTCATATAACTTGATTCCATGAGATGTGAAAATCCCGAATCTTCCTATGGATAATTTGGGACATACTGAGTACTGCAGTAATTCTCTTGAATCAGGACAGATTTATATGTTTAAAAGATCATATATGTTTATAAATGCATTACAATTTTTTTTTAAATGCCCCTTTTGCTGGGCAAAGTAAAATTACTTTTGGTATTGTATCTTGTTAATACAGATGACCTATTATGAAGTTAGTATTTGAACGGATCAAAGACTCCTAAACCATTAAATTTATAGTACATCTCATCAATGTTTTTTATATTTTAGAGACAGATATGTGTGTTTGGGCTATGTTTAGTGGCTTACGGATACACTTTTTAGATCACACAATAAAATGAAATATTACTCGAGAATTAAAGTTTCAAATTTATATGGCAAGGTAAGAGAGTAAAAAGGAAAAGATAATTTCCTTTCAGCTCGTAAATTCTTCAGTAAAGGATTTCAATGAACATTTGTATACCTGTAAGCTCTTAGATTTCTGCTTACAGTAAAAACAACCTTTTCAGTTGTCATCAGAAAGAAAAAAAAACTACATCTTTTACATGTGCAGTTTGACATTCTCAAATGCTTGAGAGCTGTTTGTCTCCATCATTAGCCCACATGGCAGTACCCCGGACCGGGGTGGAAGCATTTCTCTAATAGGCTTCAACGAGTTCACATCTAAACATAATCTCTGGAAAGGAGTCACTTAAAAGAACATAATTTCTGAAATTTGACTCTGAAATTGGAGATGACTGTGTTCGCCCTCCGTCCAAGTATAACCCTGTTTTGAGGCATTATTAAAGAGGGGTAGATGAGCTGAGATGTGGTTTCACATTCCCAGGTGACTTCATATCTTCAAGATGCCATCCGGCGCAGTGGTCTCTTCCACTGACTGAGAGGTGACAACACTGCAGGGATCAAGCCCAACGCTGACAACTGCCTTGAGAAAATCCAGAAGCATACACGCATACACCAGTTATTCTTAGGGTTTGACCTGTATTACTTTCCATTATTCCAATTCTATTATTGCCTTGCAGACTAACCTGTATGAATACTAGAAATATTGTACACATACTGTACTAGAGACAAAGAGAGTTATACGAACTTCAACTATGCTGAAAGTTACAAAAATGGCCTTCCCATAGAAAAACATTTAAGTCAACATGTCATTCTGTGTTTTTTTTTTCAAATACACTGTGCGTTTGGCAGTGTCTAAAATGTGGGGGATGTTGCCATATGGGTAATTACAATTGCACTTAAAATGTTCTGAAACCCACTTACAATTAAATGGTTGCTAGTAGAAACTGATTGGAACTGGCCAATTG
Organism: Lepisosteus platostomus; assembly: GCF_059453375.1. Taxonomy (NCBI): domain Eukaryota; kingdom Metazoa; phylum Chordata; class Actinopteri; order Semionotiformes; family Lepisosteidae; genus Lepisosteus; species Lepisosteus platostomus. Next base: position 36,492,343 of record NC_142624.1, read on the forward strand.
AAGTTTGCTACTAAAGATTGTACTTCAAACACACCATCAGGCAATTTTCCTGGAATTTAAAGTAAGCTGAATTTTTCTTCATGCATTTTCATTGTATTTCCCTGGAGTCTGCCCAGCTCAAAACTGGACAAACAAATTGCTGCTCATCAGTCAAATAGCTGCAGGGAACAGCAAACTCAGATGCTATAACAGTTAAGCTAATTGAAATCAGGCTGTGTGCTTCTGTAGATCTGCAAACTGCACAGCACACATAGTGATGGTGTCTCTAATTTGCCAATGTAAAATGAAAATATTTCATTTGTGTTGTACGCTAAGCATTGAAAATGCATTTAAAAAACAAAAGCTTTTAAAGCAAAAGAGCAGAATTATCACCAAATTTTAAAACAGAGTTAGAGCCCTTGGGACCGTCGCTCAAGAAAGAGGCAGTGCCCATGGACTGCAGAATTACTATGGCAGTCCAATCCATGTAAAGGGTGACATACCTGAACCAAGAATAATAATAATAATAATAATAATAATAATAATAATAATAATAATAATAATAATACACTTTATTTTATATAGCGCCTTTAAAGGTGGCTTCTCAAAGCGCTTGAATTTATCGATAAAAAGAATTTATCGACCAATAAGTCTGATGTCTATTACATGTAATGCACTGCATAAAGTAATGCACAAAAAACAGTTATTCAAACTAGAGTATCACCTACTGTATATGGAAATAAGATCTTAAGGAATAGTCAATATGAATCGAACAACAACAACAACAGCAACACAGATACACACAGAGCCTATGATATTTAAAACCCAGCCATATAATACCCTGCTAATACCCTGGTACCCTAGCTTCTTTTTCTTTTCTTTTTTTCTTGCTTCCTGGATCAATGAGTTATTAACTACCAAATGGGCTAGAAAGTAAGATTTATACATTTGTAAGATTTATTTTGTTTTTAAAAGGACTGACTGTAGATTCCACACTGGGTTGCTAGGGTTAGATAATTTAATGTGTCCCTAAAACACTAGTATCTTCCATTTTTTCCACTGAGATTTGATAGCTCTTTAGACAGGAGACTGCAGACCTATGTACTAGTAGGTAAACACAACACTAATATAGCAGGAATAACGTACCCTAATCACTCTCCAATCAGCCATAATAAATAAATTAAGTAATAATCAGGCTCAGAACTTACATAAATAACTGTGTTATTAGAGAACACATACAGATTTTAATTTATAAAATATCATGAAACTGTTAGGCAGCTGACATCTGTACAAATAGAGTACAGTGGGGTGTCTTGTAAAACAGCTGTTCCTGTTGTCGGGTACTGTAGAATCCAAGTTTTCTCAATACGGCCGAGTGACAACACAGTGCTTGTATTTTACAGAGGAACAAGTAATAGGTTTATTCCATGCTGAAAAAAAGAAGAAAGAGAACACAACGTTTCGGCCGTGGAGTCTTCGTCAGGTGTGTCATTGTATTTGACAGTGTGAGAAACAATATTCACCGAGGATCCCTGAGACCAGACACCCCAGGATTTCTTGTTTCTGCTACTGCATTGACAAAACTTATTAAACCTATGTCAGCAGGACTTCACTACCTTTGTTAGCTTGGTTGTTTCACATGGATTATCCAAAGCCACTGTTGGGAATCCCATTTTCCAACAGCGACCTATAAGATTATCTTTTAAATCGATTAGTTGGAATTACATATACTGTCTCTTTTAAGTGTGCATAGTGATCTGAGTGACCTCCTGGCAAAGTTGAAGTTGAATGTTGAATTAAAAAAAAAAAAAAAAAAAAAGCCTAGCAACACCACAAAATACCAACACAGAGACCTGGTCAGTCCTTTAGAACTGAGTCTTTAATATGTAGTGAGCTTTTTATTATTTATTATTATTATTTTTATTTTATTATACACCTTCTGCTTATGTAAACTCCTCCTGGCTATTATACTAGAGCTGGAGCTCAACACAGATTCCTGTGAGTCACATACTGTATGAGGAACAAAACCTGTAATGAGGATTTGAAGAAGATCCCTAAAATCAATACATAAATTAAAAACTGAAATAAAACAGTTGAAACATTTTATACCTCTGAACAGAAGTTACATCCCCCATTGTTTTAAAAACATTAGCTATAGTGGAAAGCAGAACTTTTGTAATGTTTTTATTGTTTTATATTTACAGATGGTTTATTTACTGAACTTGAAAAAAATGCAATATAGATACTTTATCTTTGGAGGTATTGTACAAATGTGCAGTGTTTAAAAACACTTCTATGCATCCGTTTGATATTTTAAATATTTATGTTGCTTGATATCTTTTTAATATTTAAGAATATATTTCTGTTTTCTTAATTTTCTTACATTTTCTACCCTTTAAAAAAAATTAAATTCAATTGATCAAGTAATCTCTTAACAAAGTAAAAAAAAACAGATTTGTAGTAGCAAGAGTTTATATTTCTAGAGCTGAATTATTCCCAACATGCTGCCAATGAATGATTCTCAAATTTAAAAGTATCAGGAGGGGTATGTCTCACTCTGTATTAGTAAAGAGCTCTTCTGCAGCTACAGTAACCCACAATGATGAAGCTGTTCATATAGTAATTCATTACACTCGTCCTTTTCTCCACTGCCTTCTCAAATTAGAAACAGAATTCAGGGTTCTCTAACTGTGTTATGGTTAACAATGTCTTTGCCTCTGTTCTCATAACAATCTACCATTGGCTTTTCACACTAGGCTGAATGTCTACTATACTGTTTTTTAGGTCCTAAACAAAAATCCCATTATCACAGCATTGTATCAGTCCATGACCTACCCAACAGAGACCAAACACACTCCCCAGATTAATGAAATAAGTCCTCCCTCTATTGCCAAGGCTAAAATTACATTATGATATGCATCTCAGGGACCAGGAACATTCCCATTATTAAGTTTTAATGGCATAATTAGCAGTGCTCAGTGCTTTTCATTTGTCTTGGGTAGATAGAAGGTGGGTTACCTAAAAAGCCTTTCTCTTCATGCCTATAGTTTGGTACTTAATGCTACAGTATATTTGAGGTTCTGTACTAATCAAAATTGGCTTGGTATGTTCAGTTTTGATACAATCGGTAATACAATCAGGAAGGAAGTGTTAATAGCAAACAGTCAGTATCTTCAGCTCTTATATTTCTAAATTCATGCATTAAATAGAGAAGTGCAGTTAAATGCCTTTTGTTACCAATTCTATCAAATGCTTCCTCTCTGACAGGAAAATGCTAGACTTGTTAATCACTGTTAAATGCCCATTGTCACTCAACTATAAGACTTGACTGAGTATAATTTCGTGACACAAAACCCCTCTGGCATCCACTTGTTTTTATAAAGGACTGTTGGGTCAGAAGCTCTTGATTTTGTGTAGATTAGAGAGTGCAATCTTGTGCCAGATAACTGAAAATGAAAGGACAGCATTGCATCAACTGTCAACTTTAAACATGAATGTCATAAGTGAGTTATCTTAATGTTTTTTTATTTACCATTTTAAATAAATTTGGTAAGAATTTAAATTAATGTATATTATATTGTACTAGTTAAACAGTTAGGAATTGATTACCATTTATTCCAAAAGATTCATTGCTTCAGGTATAGTACAGTTACTATTATAACCATCACACCAGTGTGACGAATACTACTACTATTATTATTTATAATTTATTTATTTATTCTGCAATTTCCCTCACGGGATCAATAAAGTATCTATCTATTTGACTGATGCTTTTATCCACACTGATTTGTATTTGTAAAGCTGGATATCTACTGGAGCAGTCTAGGTGTACAGTACTGTGCTCAAAGGTACATGGCCCTAAATGTTCAGACTGGGATTTGAACCCACAACAATGAGACTAATAATAAATTAGCAGCTGGAGTGATACTTTAGAGCAAAGGGGTTTATGTGATTCGTGGATGTTGAGAATTCTCATTATTGGTCATACCAGTTATCACAGCAAATAAAATAAATGATATGTCTAACTACAGTATGTTTAAGGACTAGCAAGACGTATTATTCTGCATGACAATTCCCAAGAATAAGTGTTTTTCTGATAATGGATGGATGGATTGTACAACAGGCTAGGGATCAGTCTTTCTATGGAGACAGTGTTAATTAATTATAGACACAGACGTTATCCCTTCCAGTGTTCTCTGGAGACCTTTTTAATTAATCTTTGTGTAATACATATCACATCCACATTCAGAAAATGATGGGTATCTAATACCAGCACATATTTATAGTTGGCTGTAAACTAGAAACCAATTCAAAGCTTCCTATTGACACTACCCATAGGTTTTTACCGAGTATCTCAAATGCAGGTAGGACAATCCCTGGGAAATACTGTAAATCACACTTAAAGCAATATTACAGACCTGTCACTAATTCAGCTGCATAACAATATTTTTCATATTATTTGACAGACTGATTAATCTAAATGCTTACCATCATGTAACAAGACAGTTGTGACTTTACTTGTTGAGGAAAAAACGGAACTATGTTATTATTATGCATTGACCTTCAACATGTGTATATTCACCTTTCCAAAATAATGAATGACTGTCCACGGAGTACAGCAGTCATCAGTGTAACAGGGCTCAGTGCACTGAATAAGTGATGTCACCCCCTTGAAAACCAGACTATTCTCCCACAGCAGAAGAGCACAGCGGGGTTCACCACTGTCCAGAGAGTGGCACTGTGTCTGCTCTAACCTGTAGTCAACCGTGATTGAATCCCAGCAGAGACACAGCAGGGCTATACATGTTACACATATGATGGACAAAGATATGAATCACAGCATATAATATTAATTAGTCACATCTTATTCACATCACTGGAAAACTGGCTGTCTAAAGAGACATCCAATTCTGTTTTTTAAGAGTTTTCTTTTAAGATATTACGTCATGCAAAATAAATATTAATTACCCAATGTAGATGGACATACGTTTTCATCTATATTGGACATTTTTTATGATACTACAGTGGAAACTCTTATGAATTTCATTTATAGTCACAGGGTATTTTGATCAAAGCATGAAATGGTTTTTAAATATCCAGAAATGTACAAAGTTTTCATGGTAAAATACTTCCTTTTGCTTATAGTAATTAGAAAAGCACACCAATGTACTTATTACTGAACTTTGTAAAGAAAACAGAGTACTTTCACAATTAGGTAATCCTGAAAGCTTAAATATACAAACTGAACTGGACACCACAAGCATAATTTTCATATTCTAACAACCTTCCACCTGACCAAAGGCAAACCTACTTTGGATATTAATTGGTAGCCTCATTGGGAAAACATACTTATCTTGCAGAATATATGAAAAACCTGAGGCTTCCTTGCAAAAATGACTCATAGTGCAATGTTTTCAATAATTCTTTAATCACGTTTCACTTCTGCTTTCTGATAGTACATGCAATGTACTTTTGAACAACGAAAGTCTACACTTCATACTGAAAATAAACTTTAAATCTAATCTAACCTGTACTTGTAATGGAAACTATAGCTATTACTAGTTTTAATCATAGCTAGTTAAAATATTATGCAGTGTACTACTAAGGTACTGATCATTAGAGACTGTAAAAAAGGAAACATTGAACGTTTAGCCAGTGAGCTACATTCAAGACTACATAGCATATTCAATTAAGAAGACTTAAATCTCAAAGGCACAGTGAGTCAATGGCAATTTATGCATTAATTTATCTTTTTCGACCTTTTTGTTCACGTCTATAAATTACCATGAAAACACCAGTCAGCTTAGTTACGAAAGGCAAGAAAGATGCCCTGTGTTATGTAGCTTGATTGTGATTAGTGATTAGTGTTTGTGGTTTGTGCCAGTGGGGAACAGCAATCAAGGGTTCCTCTGATTCGGCATCTTAACAAAGCAAGGAAATACTTTATATTTTGGGGAAAACCCTTGTCCTTGATTGGAAGCAATTTTGAGAAATGCAATAACTTTCTAAGTCTGTGGGCGACACTCCTCGTTAATAATCAGTTGCTGGTCAATGTTTCAGAAGACAAATAACCCAAAAAATATATTTTGCATGAAGCCAATTAGTAATAAAGTAGTACTTTATAACAACAAAAGAAATACAAGAAGATATACAGGTGTTAGAACAGACACATAGACTAACACAGTGTAACTGCCTGCTGTGCAGTTGCTTTCTCTGGTACGTTGAGAAACAAGACTCTACTTGTAGAAGGACATATATTTTTGCACATGTTGGACCTAATGGTCATGGTTTGGGATGTATCGTGCATCGTGAACAGCCAGGATGCTGTGCACAATTGGTCAAGTGTAAGAAAAGTGTATATAGGCATGGATTTTCTTGGCCTTCTTCACAACTGTTCCTCCTGTGTCTTTGCACGGCACTTGTGAACTTGAATTATAGTGTAATTGATGAGAGCTTATCTGTCCTGCTGAAGTTTAAGTTTCCAGTTTGGACAGTGGTAACACATTGTAAATAAGAGGGGGACTGTCAAAGAAATGCAGGGCTTTTGATTTAAAATACTACTTGAAAAAGAATAATTGCCTGTTCTGAATATATTTTTTTATGAAAAAGGTGGACCACAAATGCTATACATAATACTTCCTTTTTTAAATCAATCTGTGTAATTAACGGTTTTACAGAAATGCAGGATTTTACATTAAAATTACATTTTGCAGTGAGTGATGCATTTTAAAAGCCCATCCATCCAGGTGGACTCTACACTTCAGTGGTGGTTGAAGTGGATCGCCTCTTCTATTAGTCTAGTATCCATTAGGATTATCAAGAAAATCTATTAGAATTATTCAGGATATTAACTATCTATTATCAGAAAGCTGCTTATTCCTGGCCAGGATCACACAGCCCAGAGCCTACTCCAGAAGCACCAGGCACAAGGAGTGATTAATCCCCGAAGAGCACACTCACATACAGCTTTGGAGGAAGGAAGCAAATTGGAGTACCTGGTAAAACTTCATGTGAAGATGGGGAGAGAAAGCACCTTCCCCACAGAATGGCCAAAATCAGACCCGGGACCAAAGATTACTATTATGTGTCTGGGATGCCTTAAGCAAATGGTGGTTCTTAAATATATAAAGAGAATGAAATCAAAAGAAATTAGGGGGCTACTGCAGAAAAAAATGCCTGCTTGCTCATGCTTAAATTCATTTTTATGAATTACATAATAAAAAAGCCCTGAAGTGAAATATACAGTAGCTTAAATATGTTCCAGAAGTATAATAATGTATAATATTACTTTGCTTAAAAAATCCATTTTACATTATCCGTTCAGAAGAGAATGTTATAAAAGGTAACTTCATAACTTTCTACAGAAAAATCTAATTGAAACATTCTGTATCTCTTAGAAAAGTTGTGCTAGACTATAGGCAATGTCAGTAATTTGTCATTGACATATGAATGTTTCAGCAGTCTCATACCAATAGCATTTTTATGTTATCTGTATGAGTTTATGGGCATATTTTATTTTGGGAAAATATAGACAACCTAGTCTATGTGATCTGAGCAATTAAAAACAAACTTGTAGTGATCCTTGACAATGACAATGACAGGAAAACAGACAATTATAAAACAACATCTGCCATTTTCCCTGGTGGGATAAGAACTATCATTATCACGGAAGAGCAAGATTGTCATATATCAGAGTTTAAAATTGTTTACATGTCATTAATATTTACACATCATTTGCTTTAGAATAAAAAATACATGTTAATAACATACTGTAAGTCATTATGAGTCAAGACCGTGTCAACTGCAAAGGAATATTTCCAACACTTAAAATACATAATATTGTGAAGTAAAGTTTCTATATATTATATATTATAAATTTAATTTTTTATTGCTTTTGGGCTTAGGTTTTATGTAAACTTTTCTGGGCAAAATATATGACAAACTGTTTAAATATATGACAATCTTGCAACTAAACCTGATAAACACAAACTAAATATGGTATGTTTCAAATGTGAACCGCCACACTTCCATATATACATTAAATTTAAAAAACAAGGATATAGGAAAGAAATGATCTGTATTTAAATATTTTTTATTGGCTGTTTTAAGCAATGATTCATCCTTTAATAAGAAGCCTGTTCAAAGCCCTTTGAAAAATACTGTCAAGTCCCTCTATACCACCAAGGCTAATCTAATTCACATGCATTTACAGTTCCCCTCAGGATAAAGAATAATTGCAAAATATGGAGAGCAATTAATAAATTAATATATTATAAAATGAAAGGAGAGAAACAAAAATCAATATTAACACTGAAGCTTCAGCAGATGACTAATTAAAGAAAGCTTTTTATTCAATAATAACACTTTCAACTGCTTGTTCTTTCAAATATCAATTGTTTTCTGAGGGCAAGATTTAAGGATTGCCTTATTTTCCACTGTCAGAGTGGCTCCCAGTAATCTCTGTTAAAGATCAACTAAAGGATGGAATGATCCAGAGAAGAGCCCAGCCCGCTGGCGGAGCTGTCAGGAGGTGTCTCCATGATGAATGGGCGCCAGCTTGGGCCGTAAGGACTCTGATGCCAGCTTCAGAAGTTTACATCACTCTCCTGAGTATTTGTGAAAGGTTATTAAAGACACTAAAATCACACTGTGGGGCCAAACAAACTTCCCAAATTATCACCAGCACCGACAGAGACCCTGTGCCTCTTTCTTGCTCCACCACTTGTGTTTGTTTTGTGTGTGTGTGTGTTTTATCTTCATGTGTGCAGAAAGGAATGGAATCCCATCAGCTGTGATTAAAAGAACAAAAACAATACCAAACACAGATAAGCTCGCAACGCCTAGCAATACATGCGATGCATATCGATCACAATCAGTCTGTGCACCAGCCCCTGTTATATACAAACCATCAGCAACCTTTTTCTCTAGCTTCTAACAAAACCTTTCTCTTTTCTGTTTCATATGCAGATGAAAAACGACAGAACTGGTTCACTGCTGCAATATTCACATGTATCTGATACTGTATTGCAGTATTGGGGCTGGGGAAGGACTGAGACAACAGAATGTCACAGGTTTCTCCCTCACGGACTACACTGTCAGACACATCGTTGGGCACATGCAAAGCTGCAAAGCTAAATGAGTATGTACACCTTGCTGTACCATTGATCTGTCCACAAGTCTGCATATCCATGTCTGTATTATTGCAAAGCACAAAGTGTATAATATGACTGTGTTTTTTAGTTGTAAAGGGACATAATGCAGAAAGTCGCTGTCTCTGACACCACCTTAAGAGTTACTGTACATAATAATGGCACTGATTTTTTTTTTTTGATGGACGTGAGGAAACAAAATAAAAAAGAGAAACAGGAAGGATGACATCAGGAGATAATGTCACGTCACCATAGGAATGGAATGCATACACATATAACAAGCACATAAATATTATAGTGGAATGTTTAGTAAGACATCTATTGTTGGTATTTTTCCCAGTAAGAAATGATTGAGCTTAGAATGTGAACTATCAATGTTATGGATTGCGGGACATCAGTGCATTTACTGTCACCGTGAGGGCTTCTGGGGAGAATTTACCACAGCTGTGCCAATTCATCAGCCTATTCTTTCAGCAGCTATTTCACCACCGGGCCAAATTCGATGCTCTGCTGAGATCTTTTTGATTTTTCAGTAAAAAAGTAGAATACAAATATACTGCAGGCATTTAACAGTTAAATCTGGATAATATTTGATAGACATATGTTTCATACCTTAATCATATAAATCTTTTAATTCAACCTGTAATAGCTGGTAACAAATATCTTGTCAGACTATCAATGAAAGATTGGGGGGAAATTAGCTGAACAGCTACAATTGCCAATGTGTATTAAATTCACCATAAAGATACTGTATGAAATCTACAGTTTTACAACTGGCAATGAGACCCACAGTAAAACCCTAAACAACAGTATTATTTATGACATCTATTCAGTCATGTCTTTGTTTTTCCCCCCCCATCTTATAAGATGGTGCTTCTAAAAATAATGTATTGTTTTATATATTGTACAGTAGTGTGGTGTTAGTGGATTTTGCTCTCTCCTGCTGGCTTGAATACACTTGATTCTTTCCCTGACACATCATGTTTCTGTGGGGACTTGGATCAAAAGCACAGCAATGCTGGAGCTGCAGCACCTCCTACCCTAAAGCCTTATTAAAAGGCCCAAGCTAAAGTCATCACCTCAGTGGCATTCCTCTCTAAGGCTCCCATTTAATTGAACCTCATCCTCTTGCATGACACCTCTCTCTTTCTGACTACCTGTGAAGACACTGTTTTCAATCCCCCGAAAGAGATAGGTATATTTCGCTAGGCAGTTCAATCTAACAGAAAGTAAACTGGAATAAAAAAAAGCAAGAAAACAAAATCTAATTCACGTTCATTCCTAAAGTGATGACCGCAGGAATATTCCATTGACACTTTTTCTGCAAATCTTAACTACTCAATTAATTTATCTTTTATATGATTGGACTTACATGTACAGTTTTTTACACTATCTGTAGTATCTTTGTAATTGTCCCAAATCACCACAGCCTGATCTTTAGTAGAATACAGCTTTGACTGGATAAGGTGGGGGTGCAGTATTTCTTTTAGGTTATAGTACTGTGCCTGGACACAGAGGAGTTTTATTTTCATGGTCACTGACTCTCATTTGTCATTATGTAAAGTTAAACACTGATAGGTAAATCTCCCGTGACACTGAAAACAGGCACAGCAGCACATGGATCGAATGCAATTAAGTTGTTGTTTTTTTCCCAAAAAGTGAGAACAATTTTAATCCTCTTTTCTGCAGAAGTGTGGTTATTTTTTCTTAAACATGTTCAAAACACTGTAAAGGAACTACTGTATCATTTAGCAGAATACATTATTTAAAAAAATGTTATTTACTCTATGAGTTCTGATGGGTTAAAGTCCATTAACCCCACCAATGGCACACACAACAAACTTATTCAGCACACAACATTTCAGCAAATCAAAAAAGCAAGAGACAATACTTAAAGAGAATTCCGTGTAGATTTTAGTGACCTTTAATCCAATGAAACACTCAAATTCATGTGCGCTTTGTTTATGAACATAATGTAGACTGTGGAAACTTCAACAGACTTCCTTAAAATAAATCTGTCAAGTATTCAATGAATTAAACAAAATGACAACTGCACTCTTCTCCAAGAGCATAATGTCTTCTACTTTTATTGTTATTCCCATAAAACATTACTGACAGTCAAAGCCATCACTGTCAATTGCAATTTCCATATTCTAAGACAGTATCTGTGGGATGCCAAAGTAATTCACCATGTCCCGTCTAGCAGCCTAGACCTATGAGTTGTAGGTTATTGATGTTAATGATGAAGATTTGCCATTATTAGTTGAATTACATCCCATAAGCGGGCACTTCCAAGTCATGTACTGTAATGCATTTACACTATACAAGAGGGGAGGGAAGTGTTGATTGATGGGACAAATTCAGGCATTCTAGAAGAAATTAGTGTGTTGTTTCAGCCTTTCTCTGATGTTATCTAGTCATTATCAGGGAAAAACAAAGAAAAGAATAAGCCACATAACTTTAGAATGGCGCAGAAAGACTTGCTGAAACCCCGGTGTGTGTACTGGAGCTTGTAGAACAGTAATTAGTACAGCCGAACCTCAGTGGTGGGATTTTTCTTTTGTTTTTCAAAACAATAAGGAGCAAAATGAGCAAAAATAGAACTGCCAAGCAAGCATCACCACACAAATGCAGAGTTTCAGAGGGAAATCGGATCTTTATACTCACATATGGGTTGTCTTCGGCCATTGTGTCAGTGCTAGACTCCTTGTGCTCAAAGCTGTATTGTGGGACATCTTTGTGTCCTTCTTCCCCATAATGTGTGTAGACCTTGTGTTGGTAGAAGTCCATAATTGACATTGGGTTTCCAGCCACAATCTTCTTTACCACTTGCTCATCTTGGTCAACTGAGGAAAACAGTTTGCGTCATAATGGATTCTGTGTTTATTGTTGGAGAGGCAGTGTTAGAGTTACAATTGCTGACCTTTACAGCCAGCAGATTTTATTTGATTAATTTAGCTTCATAAGAAATGTCTAATTTACTGTTTTCATATTTCATATATGCCAGGTTTCTTTATCTTGAAGACAATGCTAGTTTCCAATACACAGTACATTACTGTATGTAATGTCAGGTACTGTGTTTTTTCACTTGCTATTAAATAACTGAACCCAGATTTACATTAGTCTTTATATAAATGTATGCACTATATGGAGATCAGGTTTTGGAAAAACGTTTTGTCTGCTTGGTTTTATCTTCTTTAAAATCAAAAGCAAGGATCACAAAGAGGGCACATCAGCTTAGTAAAGTGCCTGTTGTCATGACCTGGAGGCCAGGATCGTACATGTACCCATGGTAAGAACCTTATGTTAAACAAAGTGGATTTATTATGAATAGTATAGGGAAAACAAGGCAAAGTGGAAAATGCTAAACTATAACAAAACTACACCTCCTTTCAAATATGCATTAAGCACAACAGGTTAATGCATAAAACCACATCCAAAATTAAATAATGTAGAGCAAACTTTGAAATAACACAGGAAGAAGATACAAAGTGAAATGTTAGAATGTTAGAATGTTAGAATGATGAACAACTGTATAATCATAAGGTATTTCACATTAAATAGATCTTTTCTAACCTTGGTTGTGTTTCTTCATTTGGCCAACCAGTACATCAGGACCAGGCTCATGCAATTCGTATTCGGACTCCGTTTCGGTACCACTGCTGCTGCCTGAGTACGTACACACCCGTAGTACTCTGTCCTGCACAAGGAAGAAACAGCTTCTAGTTGAAAACACACACCATACTGTACCACAATAACCTAGGTTACGAAAGCATCCCTATTCTTCAATATTTCAGACATCGGCAAAATCTAGAGGCAATAAAGCCTCCTTCACTGGATAGCTTGGGTTTAGAATACAATCTAAATTAACTTCATACAGATGTAACCATTAATGATTCATTTTGTTATCAGAGAAACGCTTGGACTTCCGAGGAGAATGTGGCCCATTGAACTGAACTGCTTGTAAAAGAGATGATCCTTGTTCCCAGCGCAAAGCACGGGCTCAGGATACGCATACTGTAGCTGTTCAGGACACCTTTGGTTCGTTTGTCACTGCTTAGTTTTAAAACCAGAGGAAACCAAACAGTGCAGAAGAAAACTGGCTTTCAGTAAGAAAAAGAAACACTGTCCATGTAAACTTTTGAATATTTTATATACAAACCTAGTATAGTATATGTACTCAGATATACTCTGATATGATATACAGTACACACTTTTGTTATTACAGGTAAAATAAAATTTAAAATTTTAAATATAATGGTTAAGAACAGATTTTATTTTATACAGTACTTTTACTGTAATCTCAAAGCACTTAAAACTAGTGCAATTTTTATAATAATCTTTCATTTTCCACTTTATTTTTACTGTTGTTTCTGTTCATTGCCGTTGGATATTAGGAGTATTTTACAATTATACAGTTGTTAATTTGCTTACTTAGTTATGCTTTGGATCCGTTTTATTCGAGTGGATTGAGGTTCTACTCTAAAATCCATGCCATTTAGAGCAATTTGAAATACTGGCTTAATCATGTCATAAACTTACTTAAACAGTGCAGGCATTCTTTAAAAAAAACAAAATTACTATAATAACAAGTATTGCATTCATTTTTACTAGTCCTTTTGGAATTTAATTACATTTCAACCCTGCAACAAGTCCACTGTCACTTGAAAAACATACATCTTAAGCACTTCAGTTGGCTATTACGAAGATCAATACATGACACAGCTCTCTGAGAGCAGTAGGTCACAGATTTAAATTTTACTTCAGAAGCATCTTGGACAATTTCCAACCTCCAAGCGAGCTCCGGCATATTGCATGAAGTTGTGTTCAATGTCGGAGTTGAAGACCTCTGTAATTAATGCAAATGATAGATTCCCCATTGGTTAAGCAGGTGACTAAGAACCCTGATCTGTTCAGTAATAGTTAGACTGGACCCAGATCAAGGCAAACTAATTATTTTGAAGAGGTTTCTGGGTTTGAAATGGGGACAAAGGTGAGGTTGAGGAGTGCAAACATAACAAAAAGGCTGAAGCAAAGGTTTTCAAGCAGCCACACACTCACTGAGACCATTTTGTGCTGATGTGTATCTAGCTGTTCTTGAAGAACAGTTTGCGTTTCCCACAAGGTTACACAAGGTATCAGGGTTTGTCATGTACAGTACAGAATTCTTGGTGAAGAGCCTGACATTGGTTTTGAAGAGTTTGACCTCTGCTATTGTCAACAGAACCAGTTTCCCCTCAGACTCTTGGATTGCCATCGGTTGGTAGGAAAGGAGAAAACTCATTTCATAAAATTTTAAATTCTGTCGTGAAATTTCTTTATCAGAAGCCATAGTTTTAAAACTAAAAAAATCCTATACTTACATAGACATACATTATAATACTAATAATACTATCAGGTAACACTTAATTTTTACACAGAAAATATCAATCTATAATGTATAATGCTCTCATGCTCAGTTGTTTAAAGAATTATTTCCAACTTTGCATTATTTCCCAACTGCAATAAAGGCAATTATTTTACCTTGTCAGAGTAACAGTGTTTCAATGTATGCCAGAAAAAAATAAATCTTTCTTAATTTGGCTGTAAAAGATGTTTGCTAAATATGTGCTATCCCCTCTATTTTAAAGCAATACACGATTAAAGTTTTACCCTAGCTAACTAGCAGGTGAAAAGCTTGTACACACCTAATGAAAGGTCCAAAGTCTATAGACAAAGTCTGAATCACATTGCTCTGCACAATATGACATATTAATACTTATTTTTCCATTTCCTAGAGCGCCATAGGCTATCCCCGACAGGACACTAGTCCATCACAAGGCAAACACAGACACACTCACACCAGGACCAATTTTCCGAGAAGCCAATTAACCTACCATTATGTCTTTGGACTGTGGGAGGAAACTGGGGCACCCGCAGAACTCCATGGAGACAGTGCGCCCGGTTCAGAATTGAACCCAGTGCCCCAGCACTGCAAGGCAGCAGTGCGAACAACTGCAACACTGTGCTGCCTGACACATTAATATCAGTGCATACAGTACACTGAAGAGGGGTAAGAATCACAGAAAATGCTGCACACGGTCTACAATATCTCTGAAAACTTTCTTTTTAAAATGCATGGCTGATAGGCTTAAAAAGATGAAGTGTTATTAACAAACACCTACATGAAGCACATGCAGTCATTATCACTATAACTCTCCAACTTGTTACAAGAATAACAATTTTTTTTTATGAGATGCAGAGCTATGGACTGAGCCACAGGACCACAGATCTCGTTATGTACAGTATAAGCTTGGATTTCTGGGGCAAGGCAGAAGAGAAGAAGCCAAATAAAATGAGTGATAAAGTTAATTAACGGGTGTCATCCTTACCGTTTGTAGGTTGTTGTGTTCCTTGCTGTTCCTGCTCTTTTCTGTGTGTTTCTCATGGCCTTCTGGAATCCTGGCAGGGACAGTGATGTGCTCCTTCTCGCTTGGTCTCTGGGGCTTCATTATGCCTATGTTGGTGAAAAAGCAATTTAACCTGATGTTTATTTTCAACACATACAATGCTGAACACCCCAAGACAGATCACTTTACGCAGATGTTTTTATTCATTTGTGCACTTAATGTTGAATCCATTTGCTACTAGTCAGAGCTGAATGCACACTGTATCGTTCATTTGTTGATGTAGCACCTCATATGCCCTTGGCTTGCTAATACCCTTGAGTGTACCCAGCAGACAATAAATTAGCAGCTGACTGTAATTACATGTGATCTGCAAAATGGTAACACTGATGTGGAAAACTAAGTCTTTCTTTTGATGTCCAATTGCAACAGAGAACCGTTGTTCACAAGGCACATTACAATCAGATATTCTTTCTTGTACAGTTTTTGTTCATTTCCTTTTTTGTAAATGTTTTATATTTTCCTTCTACAAATCCACTACAAATGTTGTGTCTAATGAGACAAGCTTGTTTTTTATTATTTCGTGTTTGTGTTTCTACATTGACACCTTAAAATATTAGGAAATATTATTTTTGGCTGATTATTTTTGGCTGATTTTATTTTACTGTCCATCCACTATACTGTATGTCATTTGCAATGAGTCGCAACTACTGTTTCCACAGTACTCTTGCATGACTAGTCAATCTTGACAAATCCTATCATAAATTCTACTCTGGGTTCATACAATCTGGGCTCCCTAACATTCCCCCTTAGCTAAACTGACTTTCTCACTCCTCGCCCTGATCTGCTGTGTACAAGGGCTGCAGGTTCAGAATGGCGACTGGGTGTTACCCAGGTGGGGGCTGCACCTCAGTGGTGATGAAGTGGGTCCCCTCCTATAAATCTATAAATCTTTCTGGAAACCTTTGCAATGCAAAATGAATCATGCTAAATAAAGGCCATGCATTATTAGGGTTTTTAATGATTTCACTGACCTTCTCTTCCTGACATCACAGTCTTTCTCACAGACCTGTGAGTGTTACACTAGTGTTTGTATGTTTCCACACAAAGAGATCAAACAAAGTGTCACGTTGTTTCAGTCAGAACTGACTTCAATGTTTCAAATATCAATTTAGCAATTACTTACTAATCCCTTCCAAGTGCTGAGTCACATAATACATCGTGAACAGTAAACTCTTACTGTAGAGAACAGTCAGGAACTTTAGTGACTAAGCACCGTTCATAATCAAAGTGAAAAGCCCATAAGAAGCATTAGTCAACATCTTATTGCAAGGAATATCTGTCTGTAGCTTTTTTCTTTCTTTTTCAACTTCTGCATTCTGACAAGTTAATTAACAGTGTCTCTCCAGAAACAGCCGTGCAGTGGAAATTTGCATAAGATCAGGGTAGACTTTTCCTCTTATTCTCTACTTATGAGACAATCTGGTGCTGTAATGCTTTTGTTCAATTTGTTATAATGACAGTGTTTAATCATGGAGTCTACTCCATTGTATGCTGCAGAATTGAGGTCACACGTGATAATTCAAGCATGGACCATATAATCTGTATCTGTAATCACTCTCTCTTATGAATCTCTTGTCACTGTACCTTTAATTAGCTACCCAATTATTTTAAACTACTATTAGAAAGAACATTTCTTTCAGATGTATTTTTTTAACCTAACAAGCAGCAGGTGTCTTTGATGACTAACATATGTGGCTGTGTGGCTGTGTGTCTCATTGCATAATCCACTTAATACAATAAATGTTAAAGCACACATTAGCAGGTGTCAGGGCTCCTTCATTGGACTTGACATGGATCTAAGAGCTCTTCTTTTGAGCAGAGTAGGTGAAGGTCAGTTTAGAATTAAAAGACTGTAAAAGAGAATTATCTACAAACTGTGATGTCCTTGTCAGTGTCCCTGCTCAAATGTTTTTGAAGTTCATTAATAATCTGAGATTTGTTTTCTGTTCATTTAAGCTAAATTACATTCGTGGTTATTCTTTACACTGCTTCTGCCACTCCAGATTGTTCACATGAAATACACAAGGGATGGATAATGAACAAGACTTCAATGGCTGTTAAAAGATGAGAGACTGCCAAATGGCAGGCACAAGTAAATCAGGCACGCGTTGCAAAACTATGTAGTACTCCACATGCCTCCTGCATTTACAGCACATTAAATACACCTACAGTACAAGTCTCAAAACTGCGTCACAAAATGGATTGGCAATAATTATTCTTCTGTATTTTTAACTTTCATCCTCAAGACTTTATATTACGGACTTTGTACAATCCTTTAGGAGCTTTTATAATGTGTGGGATAAGGAATTGATTGTTACAGCTGAAGAAAACCCTAATCATTTAATGAATCACTTATATTTTCTTCACAGAGCATGTTTGACCCAGGCAGATTCTGTCACATGATACTGGTTTCTGTCCAGAGGGAGACAGGGGCAGCTTGGTACATGTTCTGATATTGTCCAGATGTGGGGCAGATTTGTAAACTATTGTAAACAAGGATATTTGTTGATCTCACCTGACCCTCTTGCTAAATGATAATGCCGTTGTTGGCCTTTTGCAGAAGCAGAATTAGATATTACTTTCTGCTCTCACCATATTCCCTCCTTTGGCTTCTGTTTTTTGGTGACATTATTTTTATGGAGCTCTGTTCTGCCGGAACCCATGGTGCCCAGTGTCACTTGTACAGTATGTGGGGTGAGGACATAGACTGGAGTGCTGCTGCTGTGGCACTCAAACCATTCTAGCATTGTGCTTCTATCACAGATGTCTAATTTTATCTTCAGGGGTCCTTTGGCCAAGGGGGGTGGTGAGGGAACGGCAGAGAGCATGGAGGTGAGGGTGAGTTTCACAGGTGAAGACTTAGTTAAGTAATTAAGTACTTGTTTTTTTCTGTTTTCAGGTAATTTAAAATGACTAAAACACTGGTTTACAAAAACGACTTAACAAAACTGCAGCAGAAATCAGTATGTACTGTATGTGCACACACTGCACATCAAAAATACAAAATGTGCCTAAAATCAACGCTAAATAAAAATCAGTTATTTGGACAAAATTTTTGGGATTGACAATTCACAACAAAAAAAAATCACTCAAGGTTATAGGAATTGGAAGAGGAGGCTGGCATATGGTTAAAATGGGATGTTTCATCCTATTTTAGTGGTAGTTCCACAGAGGTCTCTCGAAAGTTGTCCTGTACATCTTCCCACCTTTCACAGAATGTTAGAAGGAGTTGGTGGGTCAATACATGAGAATAATTCAGCGATCCATGCATGTAATCCGTACCACTGGGAACGGAAATTGGAGAAAGACGTTGCTTACCTGAGATGGTAGGAGTGGAAAGGTGCCTCTGTAATACGCATCTAGAAGGAGCCACAGTGGGGTCTGACAGGGACTGACCAATACTGCTTGGATCATCTTGACAGGTTTCGCAGTTTGAAGGCACTTCTCTTTCTAAGGTTGTGGCTTTTGGCAACGCAGCGAGGGCGTGGTGTTCCGTAGGTTCAGGGGAAACACTAAGCACTCTCTCGGGGTTGGATTCAGACTTGGGGAGGTGTCTTCCAGTCACCCTGTCGGCAGAATCGGGGAGGGGGAAAGTTCCTATCCCACTGTCCAGGGTTCTCATCTGGCAACTCGACCCTAAGGTACAGGAAAAGCATGTGATGGAGGGTGGAGATATAAAGGAATTGCTGGAGTTACAGGCAACGGAAGGGGTTATGGGAAAAAAGGGCATCTTGGGAAGGTAAAGCAAAAAAAAAACACAAAAAAAGAGCATTACTTACATCAAGTGTTAAAAAAGACAACAACAGGCAAATTGCATTTTTTGTATGAATGAATAAGTAATGTACTTTATAATAATATATAATTTACTGTATTAAACATGCAACAAATACTATTGATTCCAATACTCATACAATATACAGTATAGGTACTGTACATGTGTTTAAAGAAAATTATGTACCCTCTGAACCAAATTAAATTTAATAATTTCAGTACCAATTAAGAGACAAACTTTTTAAAATATTAATTACAGTAATAAGAAAAGTATTTCAGAATGGCAAATATAGAATTCGACATACAGTCGTGAGTTCTTTTTAAAATGTTAAGTCTATATAACAGATTTTTGCAACAGATGATTAAACTTTTGACCGTAGCATCATATTATTCACAATAATATCATATTATTCATCATCATAAAATTAGTTTACAAATTTCATATAGGCTGAATAACCTTTGTGGTTTTTAATGGTATGTAATCACATTACCAGGCAAATTTCACACATTTGGTCTCCAGCATAACTATGTGTGTCATTTTTTTCTTATTTTCTTCTCTTACCTCCTACTTAGTCATTATGTTGCTGTGAGAAATATTTCAACAGGTTTTGCAGTTGAAATGTTCAATATTCTGTGTAGTAATTTCAGAAGATTTATGCAACAGATGGCCAGATTTTTTTAGACTAGTGTTTGCAAAAGTCTTTCTCATAGCTAAACAGATGGATTGTTGTTCACTATGATCCAATTATGTGTTACTGTGAATAATGTTGGCTAATGAATCTTCACTAATTGCTGCATAATTAAGTTTATGCCCAGATTTGAAAAATACAGTACAAATACAAAACACCCTTACTAAAAATCAAAAATCTATTGAAAGTTATATGGCATTAAAGAGACCTTGCGGGAAACAGATTCTCTCCCCACACACTAGAATTCAACAAAATAAAATAAATTGTACTACAATTCTACTACTACATAAGCCTACAAGTAACTTTCTGGAATGGAACTATAATTCTACTAGTAATTAAAAGGGCTATTTGTTTACTTCTCTGTAAAAATGTTGTTTCCCAGTTGAGGGAAGAAGTTGAGTACCACAACACACCCGGGTACATTTTAAATAGAACATAGATCACATTTTCTTCTACTTCATGTGTAAGAAAGACACCTATTTAAGTTTTGTTTTACTCCTGTACTACTTCTGCTTCTGGTCATGAGATACCTGCCTACTTTCTTATCTCCAGTGGCTGAGATTTCCCTATCCTATTCCTGCTCTAAGGCCACATAGCTTACGTGTTTTTTATATCAGTCCCATTTACCCAGGACATAAACATATTTTGCTCCCGAGCGTTATAAAACTGCTATAGTATCTTAAGGATACAGAAGGTTTATTAGTGGAATAAAATGCTATGTCCATGCAGGCTAATGACAGTATTTTATTCTGATGCACACTGTTTTGCATAAATTCGTATATAGTGATTAACATAAATGTTCATATAGACTGATTGCACATCCTTGAAGAACATCCAACTTAGTTAATTAATTTCCCCTAAGCCCATTTCTGAATTTAACAGAGAAGTAGGCTTTTCTTTACTTGCTGTATAGGCTGGAAAGATGGTAAGTAATTAATTTTATCAACAAAAATCAACCTGCATGTTAAGCAGTTTATATTGATGTACTGTAAGTAAAGATTAAAAACACCCAACCTACTGTATACCACAGAATTAAATGTACAGTAACAGGGAAGAAAATGTAGGTACTGTAGGTTTGATGCATTGCTGTGATTTAAGACAAGACGAATTGCAATCAACTACAAAGCATTTAGACTAAGAATATTCTGTGATTCTGGTTTAGAAAATTAAATAATGAAATTGTTTGAAACCATGCTATTACAATGCACTGCAGACAAAACTGAAATTTGCGGTCTTTCTGTACAACTATAATTAGTTTAAAAATCTTAATATCAATAAATCTGCATGAATTTTACTGTGCACAATCAAAACTATAATTTATCCAGCTCCGCTAAGAATTCCAGAGGTAGAATACAGACAACATCTGCTTCTGTTCTGCCTCGATATTCTCTCGACTTAGGTCGTAAACCAGGAGATTTCTACAAATTTAATTTTCATTGCTTATAACTCACTCTGTTTTAAAGCCACCTTGGGCTTGTCATCTAAAAGTCATACTCCACTCCATACAGCATAAATTGTTGCAATGCAGTGTCATTTTCACAACAGATCGCTTGGGTTGTGCAGTGAATCAGAACTCAGAGATGCTGGACAAAAGTTAATTTTGAATGGAAGGACAATTTTTCATCGCAAAATTATAGTGTTAAAACACTTTTATTTCCATACTGTTCTTCCTGCTTTCTGAAAGGATTACAGCATGTTAACCATATGGCAGATTTCAAATAAGTATTTGAGGAACAGCTGGCGATAAAGAGGTGTCTCTCATTTAAGAACAAAATATAAAAAGTATGTAAAAAATCTTCAAAACCGTGAGTCACATACTGTATTCAATGAATGTTTAGATTGCTTAAGGCACCAAAATTCTCAAAAGGCTTAATTCCAAACTTGAACTTAACCTAAAATCAGCTAAAGAAAGTGCATGTAAAATCTGTTATGCACAGGATATAACAGATAATTTCATTGCACATGATGTTTTTTTTTTGTATGTTGCAAAGTATAAGTAAAAACAATTTGGAGATATATTGATTTATCACTATTTCTCAGATGGTATAAATGGACTATCTTCAAATCCAAAGCACAAGAATGTAGCAGGTAATGCTTTCTCCAGGCAGTGGTAACAGACTTCATCAAAAGAGATTGAAAATTGATTTAATTCTACTGTCTTCATGCTGACTGTGTTTCTGGGCCAAGTAACCCACATCTCTTTGATATAAAACCCTCAGGTGCTGTACTGTATGTCTTTATTAAGATGGCACAGAGAGGAGAAAGCAGCTATCACTCCTTCATCTGATCATGTAAAACGAACCAACAAATAAGTCATTGTTAAGATGATTGCTAAATCACTGCTCTGAAACATGTCAATGAGTTCATGAAGGAAATTCGGAGCCATGTATATTAGTTGCTTCCTTAACTATTGATGTTTTCCTGAAGAGCTAGGATTCCATTTACAGCAGTATATATTTTTATTATTTTTTTTAAATCACCAATTTCATGGCTTGTCAGCTACCTTCTCCATTTTAACGGAAAGCATTCCAAAACTGTATTATTAACATTTTCAATGCACAACAGATGTTACAAATGACTGAATATAATTATACCTGCTGTGGTACATCTGAATTCTGTTATGCTGAGATGCGTTGCAATGCTCAAAACTTCTTCATATAAAGTGTTTTGTATACAGATCTCAATAAAGGGTGCAGGAAAGGCTTGGCACTCCTGCCAAATTAGGAGAAAAATAAATTAAATCTGCCATACAAATCACAGTTCAGAGTGCTAAAAGTGGGAACTGCTTAAGTCTTTATAAAACATTTAATTCTACAGAAAAGCTCTGGATAAATGTGCTTAGCCAGCAGAAATTAATATTCAGTTGAAGTAATTAACATATAGAACAGATTAGGCTTTTATTTTTGGGCTCTGCTTCACTATATGTGGAAACAAATCTATTTCATTTTTATCCTTCTTGGAACCCAGCCAAAGTCCAAACAGTTTATTAAACTCCTTGTGAACTCCAGGCTGACAGCAGTACATGATGAACGAAGAATGAGCTCAAACTGTTATACAGCAGGTCCCCTTTGGGTGGGGGCAGGAGGGGGGCCATACCCACTCACATTGTGGAAATCACAGTCAAAGAGACAATACCTTGAATATTGCACGGCTCTCTTTTATTGAATGTTCAGCTTTCTTTTTTGCAATGCAAGTTTAACGGAGCAAGCACAATAACTCAATATGCTCTCACACATCTCTGAATCTCTGACAAAACAATGCGGCACCTGCTGTACAGTCGTTTTTATATTGGTGATAACTGTCCCACTAAGAAGCCACGTTTAGAACATTGTTTATGTTTTGAACGTGTATTTACATCAGCCACTATATGCATGCAAGTAAAGACAAAATTAAGAGATGACAGAAAAAAAGGGCACCTTTGAAAATGGACTTTTATTTGCTTGACTAAATTGTTGAATCATTAATCTACTCAATGTCATTAAAGACCCAAAACATCGGACAAGGGCAAGGCCATTCAATTACATGAAAATGATGAGTAAACAAAACAGTAGAGGATGCCGGTTTCCCAGCTTGTTTAAAAAATACTTAACACTTTAATTAGTTACCCACAAGGGGGATTATATCAATAAAGCCTTTTGGATTAGGCTATCCATACTGCCAGGTGAGAACCAACCATAACATGCTTTGCAAGGTAATAGTGTCATGGAGTCTTTGGAAAAAAAAACCATCAATAAATAAAATACTGCACATGTATTTCAAAAAGAAAATTAATTAACACAAACACTTATACATAATAATATCAGAAATAAATAAAAAATAAAATCAACTGGAAAAAAGAAGAAAAATAATGTTTCAATGACATATAAGTAATCTGAGGTATCTTCTTCAGAGTCCCCTGTCTAGGACAGCTATTTCGAGAATATGATGATTCAGTCTTAATTTATTGCCTTTGAAACGTGTCCACATCTACAATGACTTACTATAAGTATGCAGTCTTTCAATAATGTCATAAACAGAGTTCTCTTTCATTAGAGGAGACTTTAAATTTACTCTAGGATGATAATTGCATTTTAAATTGAAAACATTTCCAGCAGTTTTTTCATTATTACTTGGAATATATTCCGTTAAGGAGCTTTGGGAGTCATTTACTTTTACTACATTTGAGCTGGGATAATATCTAAATAATCTTATAACGAGAGGGTGTGTGGGTGCTGCAGAATTGCCAAATTAGTTTTAAGACTAATTAGATACAGTACTTCAGATAGGGGAGAACAAGGTTATGATTCAATGCTGAAGTCAGGAAAACACATGACACGTGACAACTATTCACCAAATCACTGTTTCAAAGCATTTATTTTAATCAAACAAAAGCTTCCTACATATGAGAATATACATAGTATAACTCAATGCTATTCAAATGACATAAAGCTTGAGCTGCATATGAAATCTGTATGTAGGATGTCCTGAGAAATGTTAAACATACAATATAAAAAAATAAGCTTTCGCTAAGATTTCAAACCTTCAGTAGGGTAACCTTACAGTAACACATCAGACTGAACTTTATAGGCCCTATTCTGTGCACAAGTGCAAACATAAACACAAAAGTGGCACATAAATGAAACACAGGCATAAAAAACTACTAGTATTACAGAGACGTCTTGTGCCATTATGGACAAGTGCCATGGTTCGGCATGTATTTCCAAGTGTGATTTAATAAACATATAAGCCCATGCGATTCTAATAGCAGGCCTGCCTAAACTGCTCAAACCAGTTTTGCTTAGTGGCACAGCTGGAGATGTTAATAAACAATAAATTTCCAATCACTGCACGCACTATAGGCTAGTTACCCCCAAAACACCACTAATTGTGGACTAAATTAACTAGAGAGGAAATGATTCCAAAATTAGTGCTATTCAGAATCTGTGAAGCCCAGAATAATACAAAGCTAATGTCTGCCACTTGCCTGGTGATGACTTCCTGACAGAACAGGATGACAAGTTTTGCAGAAGCAAAAGCAGACAAACAAAAAGGGAATGAAAGAAAGAGAAAACTACTGAAGGTAAGAAACTAAAAAGCAAACCTCTACTCAAACTCACATCACACAAATATGACAACATGAATAAACCATCTTTTGTTGCAGATCCAGTGGAGTGCTACAGAGAGCTCATCAAATTCAAGAACAACAAGAGACAAAGAAATGGCTCCTCATAACAATATGAGCAACTCAGCCCTCTCTGAGAAGCACTATCAGCAGGAACTCAGGCTAGATAAGCACTAGCAACTGACATCTGTCTCTTACTGCTGACAGACCAAAGAAATGAAAGGGGGAGATATACAGTAACAGTTAGCTTGTAGTGGCATAAGTGTTGTCTGCTTTAGCATTTCTAGCTACTGCTCCCTTGCAAAAGACTGAAGTGTTCTACAGGTCAGTGTGTGGTGAGCCAAGGTGCATAACTTCATCATTAGTGAGGCATGGAGGCAAATTAACAATATTTCCACAGCCTGACAAGCTGCAACAGCAAACAAAGCAGGATTTTTTTGGTTAAGAGTGGTTCCTCTAAGGCCCTTGGAGTCATTGATCGTACACACAAGCTACGAGCAGCTGTGTGGAGCAGTCACCTTGTACACTGGGGAGGGGTCCACTCTCTGAGCCCCTGGGATGCCAATTATCCCAGATTAGCTCACAAATCCTTCATCCATTCAGGCATCACTCATCCACAGTCCCAACTGTCAATTTTGTCTGAGCAGGATGACAGTCTGACCGGCTGGCTGCCACATGACAATTGATACCCCGTGAAACGTTGGCTCACGACACCTGTTGCTGAGTACAGGTATAACACAGCTATCATCTCTGCTCACACCATCACTGCGCACGTGTTTGGGATGCTGAAAATCAATTTCAGGTGTGTTAATCGCTCAGGTAGAGCACTACAGAGCAGTCCTCCAAAGGTGTGCAATGTTCATTGTACGTTTTGCAATACAGAATATTACTGCACATTGTAGATATTATGTTGACATTTCAGAGAATGTGTTACAAACTCAGAGGGAAAATGATATGATACTGCATCCCATGCCCTGTGAATTAAGGAATCTTCTGCAGGCAGTAGATACAGTACTTTAGTATTTTTCCCAGGTGTAAGTATTTCATGTATAGAAATGTAATATAATTGTATTTGCTATAATGCTATAATTTACTATAATGTTATTTATTGAGAGGAGGGGTGTTTAAAATCATTTATATATTTAATGAGTTGTAGTACATTAATTGCTTCCTGATCTCCATTGCTGTTCTCCCATTATCCAGCAAAGCTGTTAGTAATGTGACTATCTTCTTCAATGTATTCGTGCTCTCACTTCTTCCTGGGGATATTTAGCTGTGGCATATATTATTTGCCTACAGACCCCGGCCTCTTCTGGTTATTTAACTGTAGCAATCTCTCATGTCATGGAGCATGGTTTAATAATAATAATAATAATAATAATAATAATAATAATAATAATAATAATTGCTTACAGTTATATAGCGCTTTTCTGGACACTCCACTCAAAGCACTTTACAGGCAATGGGGATCCCCTCCACCACCACCAACAATGTGCAGCCCCACCTGGATGATGCGACGGCGGCCATAGTGCGCCAGAACGCTCACCACACATCATCTCTCAGTGGGGACGGGAACAGAATAATGATGCCAATTCATAGATGGGATTAGGAGGCCATTATCGGTAAGGGCCAATGGGAAATTTGGCCAAGATGCAGGGGTTACACCCCTACTCTTTTCGAGAAACGCCCTGGGATTTTTAATGACCACAGAGAGTCAGGACCTCGGTTTCACGTCTCATCCGAAGGACGGTGCCTGTTTACAGTATAGTGTCCCCGTCACTATACTGGGGCATTAGGACCCACACAGACCACAGGGTGAGCACCCCATGCAGGCCCCACTAACACCTTAGTTTTTCCCAGGAGGTCTCCCATCCAGGTACTGACCAGACTCACACCTGCTTACTGTAGCTTCAGTGGGTTGCCAGTTGTGAGTTGCAGAGTGATATGGCTTCTGGCTACCTGGTCACTCTTACATAGTGAATGTCCTACCGCTTGCTGAGTGCTGCCAGCTCTTGCCCAATACTACTTTTTCTCAACATGACTGCCACAATCAAAATCAGAGCAATGGAGAATGACCCTGGCTCTTAAAGAGGTGATGCCTAGTACAGCTTAGATACAGTATGTTTCTCAAGCTTATTTAGGATTTTTCACCCTTTCAAAGTTTCCACCCTTTTGATAAGAATAGTGCTCTATGATAGCACATTTTCATGCACAATAACAGCACTGTTTTGCAAACTACGATGACAACAGGATCTAATTTTCATGGACACCAACTAAGGTGGAATCCACCTGAACAACTGGGGTTTTTACTAAAACCAAGGTACATACCTATCATGTGGTCTTGACAAGTAGGCTCCATAGACGGTTCTTCATCATTATCAGTTATAATCTGGATCTTTTGCGGCACAGGCTTGATCTGGTTATAGAATAAAAAAATATCATGAACATTAAGCTTTATTTATATAACTGAACAGTATTACAAGATTTATGTAATCGCTCAACTGGTGGTTTATAACCCTGACACCAGATACTGTATGCTCTGCATGGAATTCAGATCAAAGTAATTTCAAGCATAGACAACATTGAGATGTTGATCGGTCACCCATGGTGTTGAGGCTGATACCTATCCTTGAAACAAGCATTCCCCTTCTTATAGGTAGTGTGCCCTTTTGTAAATACACACATGCCCCATTTTACATGAAGCATTTGCACATATAAGAAAGAAACCACTTTCCCCCAGAGAAACATTTTCCATAGATATTGTTAATATTACTAGTAAAATAATTGGCTGACCACACAAACAGCTTAAAGAGCTGTATTATATTGCAGTACAAAGGAAAGCTCAGCCTAGCGCTGGTGACCTCTCCCACCCTCTTCGTTCTCATTTTCAACCTTCAGAGGGGAGGTTTAGAATGCCTATGGCCAAGAAAAATGTACACAAGAAATGTTTTCTCCACGAAAAATGTGTATAAGAAATCTATTTTCTTTTCTATCTTTTCTTGCATATTAAATACAGCTAAGTGATTGTTTACTGTGTGCAACTATCGGATTAATGTAATGATAGTGTAATACTGTATATGGGCAAAGTGAGATGTATACTGTATGTTGAATAGCTAGGACTATTGTTGGTTTTCAATGTGTATTTATTTTATGTTGAGTGTTATTTGTGTTTTTTAGTAGTTTTGTATGGTGATGCTGAAGACAAATTTCCTCCTGTTTGGATGGGCAATAAAAGTTGTATATAGTATATATGACCATCCAAAGCTTCAATTGTTTCAATCTCCAGCACCACAATTACAGTACTTCAAGGAGGAACTACTGTAGCACTCATCGTCAACACACACTAGTGCATGTGCCCTTCATATTGTTTTACAGCCTGAGTGCTGCCTAACCACATGAGCACGACACTCCTAATAATGCAGCCCTCTCACTTGTTTCCTTAAGATGTTCTTGTGTTCTTAATTCAGGTGACAAAAACTAAAACAAACACTATTTTTAACAAAGCAAAAATAATCCCTGCTCTGATTCATGACTAAGGAACAGACAGGGTTTAATTCAATTGACATTTAAGCTGTAGAACAACAGAGGTCATTTAGACATTGAATAAATGTGAAATGATATTTACTTGTATTGGATTTCTTTAACGTTTGCCTACAGCTACAGATCAGTCCCTGATTTCGATTTTGAGTCTGCTCAGTAGTGTGTCTCTCAGAAACAATTTGCATATCCTTCTTTCTTTACAGAAACCGAGGTGTTCTTTCCTTTGCTTGAACAGCGTTTTGATAGTGACAGAGCTGTATGTGCAATTAAAAACAGTAAGAAGTGAATCACTGCTGGAATCCAGCGTATTTATTATGTAAAAGGCAAAAAGCTACAGTACATTGTGCCATCTAAATTTTGTTTGATCATGAGTTACCTTTAAAAACGTATTCTTATGTAAACTAATGAGCACCTTGGGAACTGACAGAATAATTACAAAGTGCAATCTCAAGAGCAGTCAGCAGCACTTAATGCATATAATTTTCAATGATTTTAGACATCCTGTGAATGTCTGTTGTATTTGTAGCATCTATGAGTATAACTACTGTATGTGAATGTAGCACAAATGAAAAATATTCATGCCGATCTATTGCAGTTCTCCTGTGTTAGAGACTATTTCTCTCAGAATGAGAATGTTTATTACATATACAGTATGTCAGCAATATTACATGATAGAAGATTGATTTTGGTGAAATTTTGATTGACTCCCCTGGGAGAAGCTCAATTAATATGCGCTGCAATGAATGTGATTGTAAAGTAAGACTTACAGTTCTTTATGCCTGTGGTACGCATTTACTAGCTCATAATTCTACTTTTAATTGTCGTTTTAGGCCTACAACAAAATATATACATTACTCACACACACTGACCATAAATAATTTAAAGGATATCTTATAGAACTCAGTAAATCCCTTATGTTCAATATAATTCTTCAAATGGAAACTGCTGAATTCCAATTAATGTCCTACAGTCTCTTAAAAAAGAGAACTATGGTCAGATATTTCTATAAAGGTATAGATCATTAAAATAGCTATGCAGTTAAAGGGCTTATTTTAAATTTAAAGGGAGGTAGCATTGTAATAGATCTAATTTTTTTTTATCACCACCGCTGAAATCCTGCAATTTGCTATACCAGCAGGTAAAAAAGAACCAGCTAACGCTAAATGTACCTTCTTTTTGTTGTATTTCTGTTGAGTGGAGATACAGGCAGAGCTGTCAGGACAGTATTAAATGGGGCATTGTTAAATTGAGTGTCTTTGATAAGGGGCTCCGCTTTGCTATCAAAATTCTAGATCAGCTGGATTGAATTTCCTGCATATTGCACAGTTCCAGACTTTCACGGTCTCTCTCTCTCTCACTCTGTTTTTCTCTGTCTCACTCTACCTCTCTCTCTGTTCTTAGAGACACTGCAAGGTCAGTCAGATTACGGGTCCTGCTGCAGCCTTTTTTTTCCAAATGGCACAAAATATTTAAATTTTCCACAGGGGGAAAAAAACTGTTGCTCCTACAAGTACATGCACCTAGAGGCTCACAATGTTTTTGGAGGACTTTGATATGACCTTGTGAAATCTGAAGTGTTGTATGCAAGTGGCATGTTTAGCTATGGAACAAAAAAATATATATGTTTAGGGTGAAAAAAACGTTGTGTCTATTTATATTGAATTCTGATATCTGGAAGCACCACTTGAGATGATTACATTATAAAATAATAGAGGAGGACAAAATGTGGGTTACAAGTTAAATTAAAATGTCATTGACATTTTTGAGTTTCATGCAAAGTTTGAAAGTTTAGAAAATACTTTTCACTTTTAGAATGTTTCAGACAAAAAACCCTGATAACCCTTGTTATGATAGAAGAAATATAACCACAGTGCAGTAAAGCTTATTTTGTAATAATGCCAGATTGTCTCTTTTGCTAGCAAAATAACTATTTTTTACTGTGTTTTGGATCATGAAAAAGCCAACTTTCATTGTAAACAGCTACAGAGCACTTACCTAAGCACTTAGCACTTCTCTGAAATTAATACATATAAATTATTGCTTTCTCTTTCTCAAAACAGTTACATGACATAAGACATACGATACAATGTTTCATAGTGACAAGAATAATAACCGAATGTTCCCTGATTTTTCTGTCTGTTCAGCTATACAATTTTACTTTGATTTATGTTTTCATTACTTTTCATTTAGATTTGTTATTTTTCTTTCGTTAGATCCTTGCTTTTCTGCCCATTCTGGAAATTAAACAGCAATTTATAACTTTTCACAGAGAAGGGCGCTGCATCTGTTGGAATTCAATACACAATACAGTTTTCCTGAAGATTCATGTCACCTAAATAAATCAACAACATATTCAGCAATTAAAGAGACTCAAAACAGCTTTGTAAAAGCTTAAAATGGAACAAGCAAGGCAACGACACTGGCTCTGTGCTGATCCATAGCCTGTGGTCATTCTGCATTTTGTCAACATTTTAAATTGGAAGATAAATGGCAAATAGGAAAATACACAGAACCACTTTTCAACACTGTTTTCAAGTAGTGTGTCTTGTTTATTTACATTATTTCATGCATAATAAAATTGGCCTCTGTACAACCCACATCCTGAAGAAAATTCTAAATGACAGACAAGGTCAGAAATTCACCTTGTTGGCTTCATAGATGATTCTGATCTTTTTTTAACTGTCCTAATGCTCTACCGTCATTAGAGGGGACAAAGAACACCAGCTTGACATTTTCTAATGTGTTACTGTACCAAAAACAATTCCAATTGCCCAGAGTTCCCCATGTAATGAACAGCACTTCCTGTATGTGTCCTTTTTTGTACAAAATTCATCCAAAATAGTGGTCGCTTTTGGGCTCAAAAATCCAATGAAAGCCTTCATGTGACATTTCAAAATATACGCTTGTGAGCAAGGACTTCTTAATTAGCTAGCTTGAAGGAGAGATGGTACAAAGAAACTCTTGTGTGTTTACGTTAACACCAAACTTGAAAAGGTAACAAGATCCCAGAGGCATTTCAGGTATCAAAAAGAACTACATGTGTAATTGGAAATGCACAGTGGAGATAAAAGCAGACACAAGCAACTTGTCTAGAGAAACAAAACTGTAAAAAACTGTATCATGACTAGACCCCACAGAAGGAAAGATGTAATTCAGATCATGGTCAACGTGTCCACCCAGCACCTCTTTCATCAGTTTCTTCAGACAACCGCACGAGGTCTGTCAGGGAAATGAAATGCTACAACAAAGCACAAAAGTTTCACAGAGCAAATCAAATGGCTTACCACAGCTCCGCTCTGAATCTCCATATCTCCCTTAATTTCATTGTTTTTCTTCTGGTTTCCCTGGGAGTTGATAGAGATGCTGGGCAGAGCTGGGCCCTGGGAGCTGCCCTTCGACACAGTCCTGTAGGAAACATGATTTGATCCATTTTCTGTCAGCTGGGCAGCTTTCTTATCAACTCTGCAGGTAGAAAGTGATTCCGCTGATAAATTAGACTGTCCTTCTTCAATCTGCTGGCTTCTCCCTCTGCTTTAATGTTTAAAATAACCTCTTTGTATCTTTCTGTCTACGGTCGCTTTGAGTGATAAATGTTTCTAAGTAGTCTTGATAAAATCTGTCGGTTACAATTTAAGGTAGTATATCAATTTATTCAAGTACATATAATGATATATTTTTCTGCCCAAGACTGCTGTGGGATAAAGAGGCGAAACATGGATCATGTCTGATGACTGCCTCAATGGCCTCTGGTTGAGGCAACTAAAAAAAATGGTCACTTAATCTAAGAGAAGTCTTAAATAGGCAACTGGGTTTTTTGTTAAAGCTCTCAAAAAATGCATCAAACAGATGGCCTTTGAAAATCACATTGTAGTTACATACAAATTCAAAGGCACATAGACAGGTCTGAACAGTGATGACTAGAAGATTCTACAGTGCTGGAAAGATCAAATTTCCTGTGATATTTGTCATAAAACCAATACAATTCAATTTGATTTATTTTTATATAGCGCCTTTCACAACAAGGTTGCCCCAAGGCACTTAACAATACAATACCTACTGTATATCTTAGTATGTATGCACTCAATCTTCCATACACCTTTTGACTACAGTTACTATTTTTTGCCATACTTAAACCATTAAAAATGGAAAAGTAACTTACAAAAAATAATTCGACATTTAACTAACACCAAGAAATAAAATTTGAATTGAAAATATACTGTAGGAATTATACTAATTTTGATGTTTAAAGGGGAGTTTGAAACATATAAGGCAGGCATACAAAAATAAAAATGTGGATATGATTTTAATCTTTTTCAACAATAATAAGTTAAAAAAGGAATATATGTAATGATCTTAATTAATTTCTGCATTGCTTCCCATGATTGAAACTGTATAATACTGTGAATTTATTACCAGGTTTTATTTTTACCTGTTCAGTAGCTCCTTCATGAACTGATCCTTTCCTACGCAGGTTGCAGAACGCTGTATCTGCTTCACGGGTTGTCCTTGCTGACTGTTACAATGATCCATTATTGAACCCAGTTTATCACTATTCTCTGCCTTCTTTGTTTGCTCTTGACTATATTTACATTGTGGCTCATGTTTCTTCTTATCTTTCTTTTTGTCAGACTTCATCTGCTTGCCTCCTAATACTGATCCAATCTTGATATCTTTCTTGTCGTCTTTTGCTTTAGATGCATCTGTTTTCTTGCCACTCAGAGCAGGAAGCTTGCTTTTCCGGAAGCCAAACCAGCTCGCCAAGGTTGAGCCTGTCTTCTGCTTTGTTTCCGAGGCTTGTGGCTTGTCCTGAACTTGGCCTTTTTGCATGTTCTCCTGGATGCCCATCATAACCTTCTCTTCTATTGTGGATACTGAAGGACTCACGGGGTTTTCAGTTATTTCCGGCCCTTTAGTTGGGTCCTGTTTTTTCAGAGGCCTAACCAGCTCACTCCGGTTAGGGCTAAACAACCTGCTTCCATTAGCTTCTGGTGCCTGCTCAGTGCTGAAGACAGGAGACGATACAGTATCAAACAGAGGATGTGATGCAACTTTAACAGGTCGTCTAGAATTTTTAAGTCCAAACCTATCAGCGAGAGGTAGACTGCGTGCTTCTTTCTGTGGTGGCGACTTGCTTCCATCACCCACTGAAGTGTTTTTAGAGCCATCGCCCTTGGGGGTGGTTCTCAAAGCTATTTTACTTGGACTGCTCATGCTTCCATGAGACCCCTGCCTGTTGTAGGAGACGTCAACACCTCTTGGAGAATGGGATGGACTTTCACTCTGGCCGGTGGCAGGCTTAAGCTGAAACCCATCAATTAACGAATTTTGCCTTGTCAAGGAGTTGCCTCTTTCGGCTGTATTTGTTATTATTTGAGTCCGTATCTTTCCAGGTCCTTCCAATATACTGGCGCTAGGTTTCTCCCCGGAATGTGTACTAAAGCTCTGGCTACGAGCTTTGGCCCCATTCATCCCCAGGGCAGGCTTTAAATGAGTTTTATTTGTAACTGAAACTGACCTCTTAAAGAGTCTGCTTTCTCCATCCCCTTTAGCACAAACAGGGCTTCCATTTTCAGACACTACAGATGTTTCCAGTGTTTCCACGCTTAATGGGTTACTGTGAGTTTCACTTTTGATCTCCTGGTCCGACTTTGCCGTCTCCATTTCAAAATCCGCAATTCCCTCTGATGTATCACATTCACTGAAATGGCTTGCTGTCATGGTCCCTTTGGAAGCTGAATTGATACTATCTTTCTCCTGTTTTCCTGGCACCGTAGAACTTTTTCTCAGCAAAGGAGGTGATTTCACAAGGGCCTTGAGGCCAATGGGAATACGTGTCTTTGAAAGTTTTTCTTCAGAGCTCTGAGGAATAATTCCAACACTAGAGGAGGTTGGGGACACCTGAGAACTCTGAGTGCTCTGTGACTCAGGAGTATTTGGTGAGTGACCCTGCAGTGAAATTGGCAAGCTGCTAGAGGTTTTATATGGTAGAGGAAACCCATTCTCAGGAGTTTGCCCTTTCTTACTGGAGAATGTGCTTTGCAGTGAGAAGCCTTTCTGAGAGTTATAGAAACAGGGCACTTTCTTAGAACTTTTGGATGCAGATTCTTGGAAATCTGGGACGTAACCAAATCCAGAAGAAGGGTGGTACAGTTTAGCTGTAGCCCTTTTAGGTGATCCTTTCGTTGGGGTCTGATTTATCCCTGGAGACTTTTGCAGGTGTTGATTGGCATTTTCCACTAGCTTTTGAGGTGTTATTTCTGTACAATGACTTGCATCTGGTTCCATTATATATTGCCCCTTAGGAGAGTTTAAATGTTGCATATCAGGTAGAGGTGGTTGGTGTTGATGGTGTATTTGAGATAAATGGGGAGTTCCTCTTAAAGCATTTGCTGCAGTGAGATGAGCCCCAGGTTTAAGTGCGACAGGTGTGTTTTCATAGTTTGGTCTTATAAGTAAGGAAGCAGATCGTCCTGGAGGGGGAGGAGGGGAGGGAGACCTGAGTTCAGTTTGTCTAGCGTCACAGAGCCTGTCTCTGGTTGGCTGTTCCCCGTAGTCAACAGGCTCTATGTGTCGTCTAGGTAAAAGGGGGGATCCTGAATTTCCAGTGGAAGAGCTCTTTCCCCACTCATTCCTGTTGGGAATCTTGGAGCTTTGCTGAGGTGGGGAACTGTACTTTGAAACTCCAAGTTCTGCTTTTGGGCTCTGAATACAACTGCCTCCATGAGGTTTTATATACCTTGACAACTTTACTGGAGGAGAAGATGGTGACTTCTCTTGAAAAGAAGAAGTGGAGGTCCCACTGTTATTGCTGGCTTCAGCAGCAGACACTTTAGACA
This sequence comes from Lepisosteus platostomus, assembly GCF_059453375.1. Lineage (NCBI taxonomy): Eukaryota > Metazoa > Chordata > Actinopteri > Semionotiformes > Lepisosteidae > Lepisosteus > Lepisosteus platostomus. Next base: position 36,527,857 of record NC_142624.1, read on the forward strand.
CCTTCTGTGGGGATCCTTTACCTCTGCTTGGTATTTTGGTCAGGTTTGCCTTTTGAGTGGAAGCATTCTGCATAGATGAATTGACTTTGTGAACACTGCTATAGATGGGTTTTATTAATTTTTGTTGTTGAGGAATGTGTGACAGCACTCTTTCAGAACTTGTGTCGGCACATGCACTCGAGAGAATAACACTCCTTTCTGCCATATTGTCAGGCTGATGCTCAGCTTGGTTTTCAGGGGATTCTAAGACTGTGTAGTTTCTTGCATTGCTTCCTTTCTGACAATTAGACTTTCCCTGAGGTATCAGTTTAGTATATTCAGCAGTGGATACGGTCTGCTGCTGGCCTACTGAAATCTCATTTCTAGTCACAGAAATGACTCCAGTCTGCTGTGAACTGAGCTCAATAGGCTCCCCGTCTTCCGCATCAAATACTACAGTAATACATTCTTCAGACAATGCATTTTTCACTACCTTCTGCTGCTTTATCAAATTAAAAGTCTTTGGCCTGCTGTCTGGTTGCTGAGATTTGCTCTGATATTTTTGACACTGAAGAGTGAACTCTTTGTCCACCTCTTTTGATAGCCTCTTAGTGTCTTCAGCTTGTTTCTCTGCCAGCTGGTGTACTGCAGTGGTCTTCTCGTCTCCACTTTCCACATGCAAGTCCTCCAAGACTTCCAGGTCGTCAAAGTCTGAAAGCTGGAGAGCACAGTCCCTCTCTGTTGGGCTAGGTTCACACTGAAGGACAGGGGGGCTGAGAATTGCACAGTTCTTCTCCCCAGGAAGAAAGCCATTGATAAAGCTTGTTAGTTTCTCTGGTCTTTCCTTTGAGTTGAAGTATGAAGGCTTCCCTGTCACTGACTTCCCACTGTACTCCCAGCTGAATAGACTATCAGATACGCTGTGGGTTAGCTTCTTGGAGTATGTCCTACAGTCTTTGATAGGAATCTCTTGGCATAAAGAGGGAGCATTCGTGGATTCATCATCCGCATCATCGTGAGAGTCAGACTCATATGTGAACTTTTTGCCATGTTCACGTTTTGTGCATAGTCCTGTAGTTTTGCATGGCATCTGGGACTTGAGGGCACCCTGGCCTCCACACTTTATCCCAGGGGAATAGATCCCTTCATTAGAGTTCATGCAGTCTTTGTACCCCCATTTGGATTTGAGGGAAGATGGTTCCATTGGCTTCCTTTTTTGAAGCCTCTTCAAACCTTCAAGGATGTGACTCTCTTTCTTCCTGGTAGGGGGCTGTTCTTCGGTGGGACAGGAAATGTTGCTCGGGGCTGAAGAGCCAATGCTTACTCTCTTCTCCCACGTCAGTGATGACTATGATGCAAAACACACCCAAATCCCAGTTAAACAACCCGTACTATGAAGAACAAGATGCATTGCATTTGTAATTCTATTTTTCAATTACAGATGGGTAGATAGAATTATCCATCATTATCAGTGAGCTACTTATTCCTAGTAATGTTCTTGATAACCCAGATCCTACCCTGGAAGTTTAGGGAGTCAGGTGGGACCACACCCTGCATGGGACCCCAGCGCACACACTCTGACAATTTGGAGACTAGAATTAACCAAGCCAGTATGCCTTGAGAAAGTTAATAGTCTAAGTATGAAGATCAAGCAATCTGTGAACCAAAATATTTAACGGAACGTGTATTCAACAACAATCTACCCTGGTGAGCATCTCAAAGCAGATATTCTGCTGTATAGTTTGTTTTTCTATGTATTAAAACAATCATCTATACATCAGAAATGGTATAGCTTTACCATGATATGCTTTTGATAAGTAATAGTGAAATTGCAAAATAACATATCTCCTGTACTTTAAATCAAAAGTATCTACTGTACAGTATATACTGTACATATTTACAACAGCTGTTGAACCTGGAATTATTTTTTCACCACGTTATGTTATTCAGACAAAACATATGGGAGAGAGGACCAGCAGCATAAACAGGTTGCTTACTAAATCAGAAACACACACATTTAATACCAGACGTACACTTATCTTGAGATTGGGAATGATGTGTCTGCCTTAAGTGTTTAACTGCTCTATTACAAGTTCCTATTAACTGGAATAGTATTCGTTCCATCCATTTCCCCTACACCGTTAACTTTTAATATCACTATAACCGGCAATAGCTTCAAATAATGATTCTGAGAAGCCATCAATCAACTTGAAATTACAATTACTTATACTGACTGTACCTTTTAAAGGCAGCTAGCAGAGACACACTGCAATGATTCCACACATTTAAACTTTGAAGGCTGAGAAGATTTGATGTCATATAAGTGTATTCTATAGAGAGAGATTTTTTGAAAGAACATGAATTTTAAATTTTCAAAGAATAGAGCTGAGATTGTTTGAACCACAACTCAGTACCCATGTTAGATGTTATTTGCGGTTTGAATGCACATAACTTGTGCACATAAAGTAACTGAATATTTAGATACTGTTTTAATGTGTGTAGCATACTGTATATTAAGGTAACAACATTAGTTTTTACATTTGGACTTACGCTAAGATAGGGGATGTTCAAACAATTCAATGTAAAATTAACTACAGTTATTTTTTTACAAGCCTCCTTGGGCTAGGATAGGGAGTTACATTACAAAATCAATAATTCTAATGATATATTTAAATAAGAAGCCCAGAGAGAAAGAGTATTAAGAAGAAAATGATGGTGCTGTTGCTTTAATGATATCCACTCTAATATTATTTACTTCAGCTGAGATGTCTCAGACATCATTTGCACACACAGACACGCTAAAAAGAACTCAGTGTTCCATCTCTCTCTGCTTGCTGCAACCTGTTTGAACGCTGAGGGATCCTTTTCAGAGTTGACATCTCCTCATATTGTGTTCCGTGGGTCAAAGATATGTATTGCTGTTCACAGCTTATGGCAGTGCTAAACTGCAAATCTGATACATTTCAGATTTACTTTTGTTTTCAGATACAGGAAGAATGTACTGGCTTCAGCTGTATGGCACCTCAACTGCTCTTTGAGCTAGTAAACAAAACTTTTGAAAACATCCAGTATAAATAAAATAATGTCTAGTGCTAAGTATCTGTTAATTTATATATATATATTCTGCAGCAGTATTTATGTAGTTTTATTGCCAGTTCACCATGGCTGTATATCACACATGGCAAACCATATGGCTTCAGACATACACTTTACTAAATTACAAGAGATAACACAATGGAGCACTTTAATTAAACATAACACATCTACATTTGTCACCAAGATCTACTACATAACCTCTCTCATCTTCATTGAAATCTGTTCATTTTGGCCATAATCCATTATACCAAGGCAAGTTTTTGACTAAGTACCCTAAAAATTAAATGGATAATTATAAAATGATCTGCAAAATGAATGCCTTTACCATTTTGCTGCAAGATTTTCCATCATTCCACGTGCAGGAACCACTGGAGTATTCGCTGCAGGCACTTGACAGGGATAGTTCACTGCTGCTACAGCTGCTGCGAGGGTAGAGTTGAGTAGGTACTGTCAAACTTAATTGACTCTGGCATTTCATGATGGAAATTCCAGGTTTTACATTCTGCTGGGATTCCTGCAAAAACATATAGAGATGTAATTATCCTTTTATACCAAAAAGAGAGCACACATCTCTTTGCCGTTTGGAATAAATTAAATTAATTTGTAAAGCAATTGCTGAAAAACAAACAAAATAACACAGAAAATGAAGTGGTCGTCCCCCCAGTACATTGGAGTACTGCTGTATACACAGATAGTCCATGTTAAATTAGGTACAATAGTGACTGCTCCTACAACATTTGACAGGTCATTGTGGTTCACAACCCAAGGAGAACTACAGTACATGTAACACTTAGATTCCAAACTATTCCTTTTAGCATGATCCCCGAAGTGCTCAGGCTTTCAACAAATCAAACATATCATGTTTTGACAACAAACTAAGAAAACTGTCCTTGAAAAACAATGAACTCTCTAAATTTGATACTTTAAATTGAATTAAAAATTCAGCATGATCTCACAGCATTCTCCTAGGGAAATGTCTTTAATGTCAGGCAATGTTCTCTATTTTGCTCCATATATACAATCTTTTATACAGAAGGTATAAAGTTAGATTTCTTTTTTTCTCTCTACTATCCTTGGCAAATTAATTTTTTCACATCCAAATCCCCTTTCGAAGGGAAATAATGTAGAAAAGATGTTACAGCTTTCCATTCACTGATTTGTCTGACTGGTGATCCCTATAGCTGTGTGTGCTGTAAAGGGGATTTACATCTATAAGATCTACCTTTGAATCAGATGAAAAATAAAACGTTTTTTAATTCTACACTTTGTGCAGTAGAATTGGACAGTTCATATTGGCATTTAAGATAATATAGGATCAAATTATATCATTGTATTATAAAATTATAAGACACCTTTTCATGTCGGGCAGGCAAGCTGAAGAGCAAAAATTTCAATCATTCAATATTTAATCCAGGTGAAAATAAAGCCATTGATTAAATGACACACATTATTAAATATGGACTTGTGCAAGAGTGCAGTCAGCCCAGACTGATTGAGCACTACTAGGGTGCTGCTCAGTAGCTACCATAATAAAGCATTGGACTAGCATGGACGAAGGCCAAAGTGGACACTTCACTACACTGAGGAAATCAATATGCATTGGTCGTAATCAGTCAGAGAAAGCATGTGGCATCTGTGTCTGGTATTGTAAGCTCAATGAGTGAGAGTGTTTGCGTGTTAATCCTGCACAGAAGGACGTGTGTGGAATCACATCTTAGTACCCTTAGGAAGATTATAGGCTCAGTTTTACTCATGGACGCACTGAGTTTTGGTGCCAGTATTGGAGCTCTCATCAGATATGGAGAAGGCAGCAGCCTCGGATTATAGTTATCTAAGCTGAAACCAATTAGCCAGGTGCCTGCTGTTATCCTGCTGGTGGGCAGTGACACACATTGGCACAGGGTCATCTGTTGAGACTTATCTGGAGAGCAGTTTCTGTTGACAAGGACTGGGACCATGCAGTCTGGACTCTAAATGATTCTAAGGAACCGCAGACAATAAATAACAGAAAGACATCAGAAATCAAAACTTTGACAGGCCTGTTCCTTCTTTCCCCCATCAATATTCATTATATTTCTGCGTAGGTATCCACATATTTTAGAGCTAAATCGCTTCACTTTTATTAAAGTCAAAACTCGAGCAAAAACTTAATTTACAACATTAAGTGGATGATGAAGAGTGAATGATTAATGCAACACCTAACCTATCTATCTGCCAATACATGCGGTGCCGTGTCACTGTTTTTTCTTGAAAATGAAGTGATGGTGAAGGAGATGAATAACAGTGTCACAATTAGGAGATTAACCAGAAGAATGAAACAATAAGAATTACCCTCTGAGCAGAAAGCAAATGATGCAGCACAACCTCAAATTATAATATATATGAGACATTTAAACAGGATCTTGCAGCCACTCTGGAACACTGGTTAATTTTGATGGTTTAAAGCATCTAAGAATATTGCATGTCAATAATGTCAATACAGGAAAAAAGTGCAGAATTTTGCTAAACTAATTTAAACTAAAATGTATATAAATATATGAGAATACATTATCAGCCCAAATACAATTGTTGAGTTAATGGAAAATATTGAAGGCTTTCCAGAATAACTCAACATCTTATTATATTTTGTTTTTGTTTTGCTGTGAAAAGAAATATTGATTCAACCTGCTCCTAAAATTAAAAAAAAATATATAATTTTAGGAGAAATAAACGAAAACCACTCTGCCAAAAGTCAGAGCAGTCAAAATATTTCAATGGTCCAGGAATCAAGATAGGCTTTGCAAAATGTCTGCTGTCTGCTGTGGGTTTGTCTTTGCAAAAACTGCTAATCTGGAGATGATTAGACCTAGACAACACCTGCAGTTTCTAAAGGCTTAAGTACTGTAAAACGTGACTATATATCATATCATCAATAAAACCAGGCGACGTTATAGGTTTCCTGGGCATTCAGTTTTGATTTACATGCATTTGCAAAAGTACAGAAATGCACATTCTGTTGGCAGCAAGGTTAAAGACAGTAAAAGAAGAGCAAGTATATTCTGACAACTGCATTATGATAAAAACATTATAACAGATGAGGCACTATACTGTGGGTTGGACAAGTTAAATTAATTTAGAAAAAGCTAGAGGGAAAATCTACCGAGAATAAAACTTCCCCCATCGCAGTCTAATTTCAGTTTCCTATCTACTTCAGTTCTTTATAGAAGAAACTCTCCGATCTACAGCAATCCATCTTTGTGTCAGCATTGGACAGCTGATCCTCAATGCCCATGCAGTTTATTGACAGCCCATGTTTGCCTTTGGAGCACTAGTAGTTATCACCATTCTCCAAAAGCGATTTTGGTTGACTGTGACTAAAGGCTGGCTCCGAGCAAGAGTGTAATGAAGAACAGATAGCATTTTACAGCTAGAGTTTTGTATCACAGTATTATTTATTGAGTTGGATTAAAAGAAATTGCATGGCTGTGTGATTTTTTAAATGGCCTAACATTCTTGGTTATTATACCTTTTAAGCCTTAACCTTAGGGCAGCCTGTGTGGTTTCTGTAAATTAGGTGTTTCAGAAACTAAAGACCAAACAGCTGTATGGTCTTCTGTGACTAAAGGGTTAAGGGACAACTATAACTGTTTAGTGCTCTTTTCTTAACTGAATTAGTTTAATGCTATTTGCCTAAAAGTAAAATGCTCAATCCATTTTAATATCTACTCTTTACTTTTTCAACAACAACTAGATATTTATATTCGCTTAAGTATTCATATTACATAAATGTTCATAAATGCATACACTATTTATATATTGTTTAATTTCCCAATATAAAGGATATTTTTTAAAGGTGACAGCACAGCATAAATCTTTATATAATATTTATGCTACAGTACATGGCCTCTCATTAACATAAAAACTTGCATATACAGGAATGCACTGCGTTAATCACATGCCCCTATTTTTAAAACGCAGTTTAATATCACACCAATAAAAAGAATTATGAAATCAGTACCAAACAAGTAGGTTTCAGCTTGCATGTGTATTTTAAACATGACAAAGGAAACTATTAACTGACAAAGGACAGTGGGAAAATGCTCAAAAGAGTGAAACAATTTGTAACATCTCATCCCTTCTTCCATAAAGAAGGACTGTCAGCAACTCTTAATAAAAAAGACACACTGCCTTTTTTGCCTTAACAACACAATGCTTACCCCCTTACTCAACCTCCCCACTTTGGAAAAAATGCTGAGTGCATGAATTTTTTAAAAGTTCATACATAATATATCATAAACGTAGGATGAGTAATACTCTACACTGTCTTTTACAAAAAAAAAGCTTCTTGGACATTTTTTTCAGAGACGATGAGCTGTAATCAATACTCAAAACAGTGTTCTTGGAATATGACTTAGATTTATTTCTCTTTGTGCAAAGTGACACTTTCTGCTTGCACTATCAGCTGGGGACGTGATATTGAATTTCAGAGGCGGGAGGGAGAAAAGTATTTTAATCTCTAGTAATGTTTTCTGGGGACGAGTGCCATTTTTCATCTGCGATACCTTCACAGTATTTTTTAAGGTATCTAAAAGAGTTAACTGTAAAATAAACAACAAAGAAATGTGTCTCACATGAAGTGGAATTTCTGGAATTCGGGGCTGCAGGAAACCTTTACTTCTCTCTGTTTCCAACAGTAGATCTCCAGATGACAAATCCATGATTCGAGAGTGTAGTTTCTAGACAAAATATAACACAAAAGTAAAAAATGATATTTCATTTTAAAAATTCCAATCCAAAATCAAGGATATAATGTCAGCTGCAATAACTTCAATACTACTGGATTAAAGTAGACAACACTAGAAAACTCTTAAAATCAGGAATGATTACATAACAGATCCTTTCTTAGGGGATACTTTAAAGTACATTAATAAATCTTAAAGAGAAAAGTCTGGCATTTTCAAAAGTATTCAACAAGTGCAAGTAAGGATAGCTGTGTCATAAGCATTCTTAAAATAGTCTGAATTGTTAACCTTCCAATACACTGCAGCTGTTTTAGATGAGATTGCTTCAGACGCAATGTGTGAGTTTAAAAGTGACCCTTTTCTAAATAGCATTGATCTTGTGAAGGGTTTCCTTACATGGGTTTTAACTCAAAGTCATTAATGTCATCTGTTAGGAATAATTAATGTGAATAGAAAATAATTGCATTGGGGATTTAGGGACTTCAAGGATTTTTTACATTAATATTCACACAGTATTTGATTATATACTCTATTCTTTATTTCTATTGCACTCCAGAGGAATACTAAACCAAATGCATTTCCACATATTAATCTGCAGACTAATTACCAATGGATTCTCTGTGTATTTCTTCAGATCTGCTTAACTGCAAATACAGTATAATAAAACACATGATTTATGAAACTATACAACTCCAAGGACACATTTAGTGCTGGTTTGTAGATTTTTTTGGTCTTCAAATCTTGTGTCCCATAAAAAATCTTTAAAATACAATAAAGCAGAGACAGTAGCTCAAGTGGTCCTTGACTCAAGGCATGAAGGTCTGATTACAGCCTGAAGGTGTTTTGTTTATAGAAATTAAAGTGATCTTGAATAACTTCCTAACTGTATTCAAATAATACTTTTTTAATCTGAAAGCAAGAGCCTAACCAGACACTACAGTAACCAGTGGTTGAAAAAATATGAATAGCAATATAGTCTATTGTTTCTATTTTTTTCAACCAACTATAAATTATTTTTATACAAAAAAGCACTTGATTATTTGAAGGTTTAAACACCTGCCTTTGCTGAATATACAGTATACTGTAGTAGATAATTTGGAACTATAATCCAACGTGTTGGATTTTGTCCAGACCTTTTGTGTCCAGAAGGTAATAGGACCAATAAATCGACTCATTAAGTCTGGTTAAGATGCTTGTGGTAGACCTAAAGAAACTGCAGTTTACAGTGCGAGGTATTTTATACAGTATAACCTTTGATGCTTCCAGGAGTTTATCAAATCCAGTGCATCACATGCTTCTTAGAGAAACAGTTGGGGACTGTTTTGCACACATCTTCAGGCAGTTTAGAAATAACTGAAGCATAAAGATTTTTTTTTCTTTTTTAACGACAGAACAACTCATAACTGTCTTTAAATAGAGTTGGAGGCAAAAGAATGATAATACAAAAGGGCAAGATGGCAAGCCCTCCAGACACATGAAAAACCACATCTCTCAGCTCACACTGCAAAAAGGCTCCATATGTTGCTGCACATTCTCCTGCCTTGCTCCAAGGCTTTATACCATCAACAGTGTGAATATCTCTAATAACTGACAAGCAATATCACAAGAAAAAGGAGAAGTCTCTGACAGTTGAAATGCAGAGTCCTCAGGGCCAGAGTCCGTCTACACAGATTCATCTGCCATTTCCAGAACTTCTTAATAAGATGAGAGGTTTGGAGCATTTCCTCTTGTCTGGTCCCATGCAAAGCGCAGTGAATTTCAAAGGACAGCATGGTGATGAATGCAGTTAGCAAAACAAATCTGCAACCACCTTCAAAACAATCACACCATGCCTCCTTCAGACTTCGAAGTCTTGTTACACTTCATTGCAGATGATAGCATCAAACAATTGGAAGAGTACTGTGATTCAGAGATGAAGAGATGAAGGAAAGCATTCGGCTTGAATTTCATAAATCTCTCAGGGCATAAAACTGTGAGGTATAGCATTAGACAGGATTTGGTGCATAAGCATAGACAGCAATATAATCTATCAGGATCTGACTGAGAAGGTTACTGCTTCCATCAAGTTTGTTTTATTAGCTCCCGTGCAATCCCATAGGACTTATTAATTTTTATCAAAGGGCCTTAAATTGCCACTAGATCAAAAAACATTTGTTTGTATCATCTTTAATATTTTTTGTCTCAAAACTGATCAGTAATTGCCTTTGTATCGGGTTTTTCCTTTCCAAATTCAGTAGATAACTAACATTAACCGTTCATTTTTATTTAAAGGACAATGTCAAACATTTTGATTAATCATGCAAAAAAAATGTGTTTGTATGATCTGAAATTCTGCATCACTTTGTTACAATGAATTTCTACATAATTATAAACAATGCTTTTGCAGATTTCACAAATACATCCATCCATTTTCTAATAGCTTGTTCTAATTCAGGGCTGTGGGGAGCCAGAGTCTGTCCCTGCGTGCAACAGGCACACGGCAGGTTCAATCCTGGACAAGACGTCAGTCCATCGCAGGGTCCCAAATATAACACACTTGAATTCTATGTTTAATGGAATCTTTCTTATGAGCAATAAATTATTTATTAAAGCTTCCTAGCTAAATAAAATTTTGGCATCAGTAAAACTCCCATTTTTATTACTGCTGATGAGCCAGAAACAGACCAACAGAGAAAGGAGTGCAATTTAAGGCACAGCAAAGTGGTGTTTAGGACTGCTTCATGGCACTCCTGAACACCACTGGCACTCCTGGTCTTGGGTTCAAACACATTCTGCGTTTACTCTGCTGTCATGTGTGTTTTTGTTCATACTCTGGTGTCCACCTGCAGTTCAAAGACATACTATCTAGGTTAAATAGTTAAATACTATCTAAATACTGTAGGTTAAATCCTTTCTCTCAGGACTGGCTTCACATCCAGGGTGTGTCCTGCTTTGCACCCAATGTCTACCAGGTTAGGTGACCCTGAATCAGACTAAGTGGGTATTGAAAATAGAAGAATGTTGTGAATTAAGCAACATATTAATTCAAATAAATTGCCATAGACTTTCTCCTGTAATGTTAAATATCATCCCTGCTTGACTTCCATCCTGAAGTCCAACAGTAGCTATTCCAGTTCAGAACAGACACTTCCCTTTGCCTTTGCTTTTCTAATCATAGCCAACCACTTACTCAGAATTTAAAATCAAACATCTTTATTGTGCTCATAATATACTGTACCTCTTTGCTCTTTTACACACTCTCCAATTATCATCCACTTGAATGCTAAGCGCTGACAAGGACACCCTGACATAAGGTCCCTGCTTTGCAAATCAATTCTTATGAAAACGGAAAGCTTAATCTCTAATAAGAATGATGAAATCTGCTCAGTTAAATTATGCGCTTGGCTCTTTAGGATCTGACTTGCTGTCAAAACTACACAGCTGAATGAAAAACACTGCAGAAGATTACAAACCAGTTATCTGCGGCACTCACAAAAAAAGTAGCTCTAGAGCTCTGAAAAATAATCAACAAGCTCTTATGGAAAAATAATATACAAAGGAAATATGAAAAGTAAGAATAATAGATAATTGTATATGCATTTAGACACACTAAATGTAATGAACCCACTCGTTTGCCAAAATGGAGAACTGTGACACTGGCATTTAATAAATTATTTTTAAATTCAGAAATATTCATGTGGACTTTAAAAAAAATAAATATTACGCTTAAGTATCTCATGCTTACTTAGTATAAAATAGAATAATAGTACTCTAAACACAGCAGGATGCCAAATTATAAGCAACCGTACTGATTTTTCAACCTTTTCTAGCTCCCTCACAAAAAGCAAGTAATCACAGGTTTATATAATAATAATAATAATAATAATAATAATAATAATAATAATAATTGCTTACACTTATATAGCGCTTTTCTGGACACTCCACTCAAAGCGCTGTACAGGCAATGGGGATCCCCTCCACCACCACCAATGTGCAGCATCCACCTGGATGATGCGACGGCAGCCATAGTGCGCCAGAACGCTCCCCACACACCAGCTATCAGTGGGGAGGAGAGCAGAGTAATGTAGCCAATTCATAGATGGGGATTCTTAGGAGGCCATGACTGGTAAGGGCCAATGGGGAATTTGGCCAGGACGCCGGGGTTACACCCCTACTCTTTTCGAGAAACGCCCTGGGATTTTTAATGACCACAGAGATTCAGGACCTCGGTTTTACGTCTCATCCGAAGGACGGTGCCCCGTTACAGTATAGTGTCCCCGTCACTATACTGGGGCATTAGGACCCACATGGACCACAGGGTGAGCGCCCCCTGCTGGTCCCACTAACACCTCTTCCAGCAGCAACCTTAGTTTTCCCCAGGAGGTCTCCCATCCAGGTACTGACCAGGCTCACACCTGCTTAGCTTCAGTGGGTTGCCATATAAGACATGAATTTCTAATTTTAAAGAAACCTATAAAAGCTCCTTGAGCTCCAGTTAAGTGAAATGATTTCCTGGTCATTACTAGCTAGCAAGTGCAAACTGAGCAAAATCCACCCTTCTTTATATACGTTATATATATATATTTATATTTATAATATATATATATTTATATAGTTCCTTCTAGCTGTAATAATCTTCAAGTCAGCACAGTGGGTACAAATGTCCTGTGCAAAACTAAAATATTTTTTAACTTGCTACAGTACCTCTGGTTCTCCTCATTTGGACACAGTGAAAACCCCATGGCTAAGTACAAAATGATCTAAAAAAAACTTCATTCTAAAACCTCAGAGTGTCATACTAGGCAAGTCAATGAAACTGCAATAAAGATGAATTAATCAGCAAATCACATCGCCTGTGAAACTCCCCAGGCCCTGCTTCTACTGTTCAAAAACTTTGCTTGAATTGTTTTTTTCCTCTGGGGGCGGCTTTTATCATTCTCCTTAACTTTTTCTTTGTTTTTTCATCTTTCAGGTGAGCACTTTCTCTTCTTAAGGTTTAAGACCCATTTCTAATTGCACCTCCCCCTGCATCTTCGTGTCTATTTGTTGGATTGACTGGAAGCTAAGATCATGTAATGGCAACCCTTAGGAAACAGGGGATCTTCATTTGGCCATGCAACCTGAAACGGCAGCCTAGCTGAAATCACAGCCTGCTGGCAGCATCGGCTGAAGAGATGAGGGGTTATTTCTGTCTCCACAGCCATCACTGCCGAACACTTTCTCTCCAGATGGCCTAATAGGAGCCCACTTATTGTGTGTTGTCCAATTTTTTTTAATGGGTTATGTGCACCAAATTCAAGGTTGCATCTTGCATGTATTAACCACATTCCTCTTGGGAACAAAAACTAAAGTGAAGCCAGACCTGCAGAGATGATGGGCTACTTACAGAAATACAGAAAATCATTACCCTGTTCATACCAGTAGTGATCTTTATTTTGCATTCTGCTTTAGTGGTTTTTAGAAAGTTCACAACTGGTGAACTTCACATTAATGACAGAGGCTGGTGTCTTATGTAAGAGTTTGGTTTTGGAAACCGATCAGTGAGTCAGCTTATGAGCCATGTGTAAATTACTGTTTCATATCGTGATGGCAGTAGGCTCCCTTCCTGTCCTATTCTACTGTATGTCCTGCTCAGCTCACATTACAGTATATCTTGTAATATAATTCAAAAAGCTTTATTCTGCGACAAGATAAAAACAAATTCAGGAGTTAAACAGGATGTAAAAATAAAAAAGTCATGGATTAAATAATGGAAATGTGAGAAAGTGCTATTTAAAGTGTTCCTTTGCAGCTGTAAATAGTTCCCACGTTTTTAAAATTATACAAATTGGAATTTAGCATTAATTTGCAGTGGATTTATATGAAGTCACACTTGGCATACCTTTAACATAGTTTTGCTACTTTCTTTGGGCTAAGTTGAGTGTTACTTAACCCAAGGAGTGCCTCTATTGCATTTATTATATGAAGTTAAATTTTGTTCTTATTGTTTATTGCTGATCATTCTTAATTGGGGTATTTTGTCTTATTATCTGCATGGAGAAACCTGCTGAAAAAGCAAGAACAAAATAAACTTAGTCTCCCTCATGCAACTCAACTTCCCATCAAACTCCAATAACTGTCATTCATAGCATTTCTTTTTGCTGCGTCAGCTTCAGGCTTTGCAATTAGGTACTACCCACCAAGCGTAATTTGCATTTTGTTACACCGACAACTGTCATTTGGGAACATAAAAAAACAATAATGACTTTATACAAAGGCCTCAAACTACTTCAGACAGATTCAAGCTCAAAGCTCAAATCTAGACTTACAGGTTAGGTCAGGCAAATGCAGCATTTTCCTGTCAGAAATGGGAATACTGTACCTGTCATGATTTTATGTTTGCATTTCTTTGGCAAGTAATAAGATTCTTTAATTATATTTAACATAGGTATCAAAATTACTCTCCATTCCCAAAAATATAAGGAAATGAAAACTTAAGGCATAAAACCCATTTAAGCAAAATGCAAAATGCAAGTCCAGAATGCAGTGTTTTGGAGTAAGAGGGGTCTGTACCCCACTTTCTTTGAAAGGTTGCAGAAATGTCTTAAAAAAACATACAGTATTTCCAGGCATTGCAAATCTGTACTATTAGATAAATGGATAGATTTTTCTCTTTGTAGAGTCACAATAAATCTACTGTTTATTTAACAGTACAGTTTTAGAATATGCTTGGATATGAGACGGAAAATCGCTAAAAGTTTGATCTGAAGTACTGAAAGATTATACATGAGCAATGGCTGGCAGGCTGCTCTCGTGGGCAGGAGCTCAAAGCTGATGAAAGCCTCTTCAGATGGCACGTCTGCCTACACCATGTCTGCTGATGAGCCCATAGGAACTGGCACGGAACAGCAAGGTTACTGACCAAGAAAATCTAGCTTACTTCTTCAGAACAAGATTCAGTTGTTCACATGATATGATAATGTTGTGACGCCAAGGCCATTATTACATAAAAATACGGAACCTATACAACAGTGTATTTTAGAAATAAGACAACCCACATATACTGTACAGCTTTGCCTTTGCCTTGGTGAAGTTTGAAACCTCTGTATATGGATTACACACTCTCACTATCACCATGATGAGTGCAGAACTTCCTGTGCTGGGGTTTGATCATGGCTGCTCACAGGGCCACACATCATCACTCCCGACATACTGGACAGTAGACGGGTTTTTGGGAAGATGGCTCGGACTCCCATCGGAAGAGATTTCAGTGCTATCCTCACTCCAAGGGGGTTACATCAGCTTCTGTAGCAGGCGTTGTACCAAATGAGCCCTGACATACTGCCCTTATGAGAGCTATGTGTTGTTTAACAACACAGTAATGACCATTAACACAGAGGCAGGTCACACCTTAATTGCTTAAATTAGAAAAAAAACAAGTTTTCAAATTGGCACACCTTTCCTATCAGTCCCCTGACTTTAACTCTGCCAGGATAATTTGCTAAAACAGTAAAAGGAAAGCAGTTTTGTCACGGTCATCATCCCTCCTCTGGAGGGCGCTCCGACCTTTTATTATTAGTTTTATTATGACGTGCACCTGTCTCCTGTTTAACCTATATAAGTTATGTGCCTTCTAAGCTCTGGGCTCAGTATTGGAAGATGGACTCCGGGACCAGGAGAGACCCGACGGCTTCACCGCGGCGTCCTGACCATCTGAGTCCGGAGCTCTGAGCGCCTGGCCTCGTCATCGTGTTTTTAACTTCCCTGTTCCTGTTCCGGTTCCGACTCGGTTCCTGTTTTTAACTGTTTGTCTTGGATTGATCTCCCGGCTACCTGGACTTTGGACTGCGCCCTGTTTTTCCCTTTTGGACTCCCACTGAACTTGTTTGCCTGCGCTCCCTCTCGCACCTGGATGACCGTCGGCACCGCCCCCTGTGTCCTCACATCCATTCCTCTCCGTGTTTTTTCCTATGTCCTTCTCCGGTCTCTTCTGGATTATACCTGCATAGGGTCCTAAATATGTACTACACGGGAGTCAGGACCATCTCCTGTGACACTTTGCAACCAGCACATACAGTACTGCGAGGTGGCTATAGTTGTATGCGCAGTAACATAAGGTAAAAATGCCTCAAGTTGTGTGACAGAATGCCTAGGATGTGTACAGCTGTGATTGTTATCAAGGGTGTGCTTTTCTGAGAAATGCCTGGAGAAGAAAGAAAACTAAACCTCCTCTGCTTTGGAGAAGATCGATGCGTTTTTGAAAATTCAATAATTCAAGAAAAATTGTCCCCTTCTTTGTATTTCATTGAGATTGTAAAGCGTGTGCCCATAACTCTGACTGCCAGCATATACAGTACAGTATAATACTGTATGTAAAGGAGACATGAAGGCTGAGGAATACACATTGCTGTCACTACTGACACAGCTTATTCTGTACTTCAGTAAGCACCTACCTCTTGTTCATGTCACAAAGCGCCAGAAATCATCTAAAAAAATTAGGCAGGCCTCAATAAGATCTCGTTATTGACAGAAACATTGATCGATGTTGGCTCCAACAGAATTGGAAGCTGCAGATCAATTCCCTTATTAGATTCTTTCTCACTGCTGTCACGATCATTTTATCACACAGGTTGGTGCTATCAAAAGCTGCCTTATCATGTTATAAAGTGTTAGAGTTGCTGCTTTGGCTATACAGTAGCATCAGGTCTGTGTCTCCGATTTTCAGACAAGGAAGGCAGCAAAGATACACCTAAACCCACATAATCAGGACGAAGCCCTCTGCCATTCAGGCAATTTTGTAGCAATCAGCCTATGTGAATAAGGGAATATTAGGCTCAGTAATGAGTTAAGATGAGAGGGACTGCAATACTATCATGCCTAAATAGAAGCTTGTGCTCTACCAAAAGCAACAGAAAAACAAGAAACTTGTGGAGTTCATTGTTATTTCCTGCTTTTTATTATCCTAATGAAACAGTATGTTAGCAATTTGTTGCTCAGTTATGAGGCAATTATGACTTTATAGCACGTTAGTCTTTAAATCATCCGTGATTAAGGTGCTGCAACAATTTACTTTAGGTGCTTTCATTAGCGTTCATATGTAAGTGAACTGCAGGTAACTTATATTATTTAACACAAGCACAAAAAGAAATTCCTGGGTGTCCTTTTCATTCAGTTAATGGTTCTAGAGAGGTAGCTTTACAGCACTATACTGTAAATAACCTGTCAGTTTTAACAATGAGGCATAGCATATCTTTGCAGTAAAATATTCATATTGAAGGTATACAATAAACTTTACTGTAAGTCACATGAGCTCAGGGGATTCAGTGTCCTATCTGTAAATTATTTCACTCCTTTTAACCAAAAATGCATTCCCTTCGTAACCACTTTAATATGAAATCAAGTTTTTGTTTTTGATTGCTTTAAGTATTATTAAAAATGTAGAATAATCATGCCAGATATACTGCACAGTATCTAGAACTAAACATTAAAACAGGAAAGATGTATTGTAATACTGTATACTCCTTTAGCAGCTCTTAAACAAAAAAAATAAAATTTATCCAATTGATTATTAATGATGATTAAACATTTCTTCAGTTTTACTTAATAATTTGAAAATGAAATAAATAAAGCCAAATGCTCTGTAACCAACGATAAAAACACATAAACTGAAATCTGTCCATTTTCTGGACTGACATCATGGCCAGGGTGAATCCCACTCTGTGCCCAGGGCTTGCGTTTTTTGGACGAAACGGTTAAAAAATGGATGGATCTTGTAAAATGAAACCTGCAAAATACTAACCTTAAGCAATTAATACATGAGACAAAAACTAAAGATCTACTATTTTACTTTAAGGAACAAACATATAATAGCAAGTTAGTTTAGGTGGGCAGCTGCGTCAGGATGCGTAGGCTGTAAAGGAACAAGTAATAGGTTTATTCCCTGCTGAAATCCAATGTAGACGGCTGGGCATTGGAGAAACAGGAAGGAGACTCGGAGACCGCTATAGAGAACATGTTAGGGCTGTGAAGATTAAAGATTTCTCCAAGCCCATTGTTTCTCATTTCATCTCTGACGGCCATGATCACACTAATCTCTCCGTCTGTGTTCTCAAAGACGGTTTTCCGAACTCATCCATCAGAAAGATTTTCTTCTAAATTCTCTCTATTCATTGTAGGTTTCATTTCACACCTCTCTACACCTATTCTGACTTCACACCTCTTGATTGGCCTCTCTTCTGTCCCCTGCTCCCGCCTCTCACTCCTCCTCCCTCCCAGCTTTTGTTCTCCCGCTACATTACCTTTGCTCACTGCCCTGTCTTTCTCACACCTGAAGGAGGCTGCATGGCTGAAACGTGTTTTCTTTCTTCTTTTTTTCAGAATAAACCTATTACTTGTTCCTTTAATAGCAAGTTAGTAGGTCTGTGGATCTTATACAATGTACAATTAAACATGTGTCCAAAGATAATTTAAATATATATATATCTCAAATACAAGACGTGAATATTTGATATCTTTATTATTCTCATTATGACTGTTATTTTCAATAATAACAACGTACTGTATGTGAGTGATTAATTACTTTTTGATTTGGTTCATTAAAATACGTCACCACCTCTTTTGTCTCTATTTAACTGCGTTTGGGAGTGAACTGCAATTGCTGAATACCCCCACTCCTACGCCTGCCACTACTGGTGCCTCCCTCCACATTTCCAATCCAACTGCCCCTAAAGTGAAGTCAGACGAGCGACGAGGATTTGATTCGGCACTTCCAGTCACCATCGAACCTCCACTGGCACCACGGACCCGCGCTGTAGTAAACTCCACTTCCATTTCCACCGACAACACTGCACTCCACTGCAGCGAAATATTAGCACTCTGATTGAAGGCCTGCATATGAAAACCATTTCAGACCTGTAAATGCTAATAAAAGATCTGCAGATGTCTGAACATGAATGCTATTATTAAGTTCCAACCTCTGTACCTAAGGCAAGGAGTAGAGCCACTGGAGATGAAACTGAGATGCTTCCAAATCAATATTGTTCCAATGAGATGGGCAGTTATACTATTTTTGGTAGTTTGAAACCTATTGGCTTCTTTCTTACAAGTAACTCCATCCTCTTAAGTGTTTTGAAAGGTAAAAAGCTTCCGACATACTGTAAATTGTTATCCACTGGAGTCAAGAGAAGAATCATCAGGGTCTAAAGATACGTGGAGAACAAAAAATAAAATACAGTAACCTGCTTTAAAGTGTATTACCCACCCATAATTTGAAGTGTTATTCTAAATTATGGAGTCTGCATGTTTTTCCTGGTTCTTTTCTTCATCTAGTGCGTACAAACAACAGTTAAAAAATAAAGCTTATTTGCTGCCTGGGAATTACCTAGTCTAAATCATTTTCTTGTACTTTGCGATAAAACTCATTTTCTCTGTGTTTTCTCTTTTATTTTCTCTCGGCTCCAAATTGGATTTCTGAAGCCTAGAGTACAAAAAAGATAATAAATTGGATGTCTCATAAAGCCCATTTAAAAAAAAAAACATTTAATTATTTAGAATAAAGAATTACATAGGGAAATAAACTCTTAACATTGAACAACAAAAACATTGTTTGCCTGCAGGCCTCTGGGCCGCTTATTTTTCTATGACAGGACGGCTGTACAGTATATTGGACTGGATAGTAATGATGCAGAAGTTTCAAAGCTTCGTAAAGGCTAATGTGCTGAATGCCAGGGAACAAGCCTGATGGTTAAATAATTCGCTGTGGAGCCTGGTGCCTCGCATTCTGATGGACCCTGACGATGACAGGTTTGAAGGCACTGACAGCCGGCTGGCAGCAACAGGCAACTGTGAGCCGCCAACAGTCACACAACACCACCTCTTCATTACACACTGAAAGAAAGAGGAGCAGTTGGGTGGATTCTCTGCACAGTTGCCTCCTGATAAAAACTGCCCTTTTAGTCTCCATCCCGAGGCAGGGGGTGATCCCGGTGGGTAGGTCAGGCTGGCAACTGGTCCAGCTCTAGAGTGCCTGGGCCTGCTTTGACTACACTACTGGCTCTCCGTGACCCCCACATCTCCATCCTTGACCTGCCACTCTGTGGCCTGCACTGCCTGTCCCACCCGCCTTCACCATTGGCTCTGGAGCTTGAGAGGACCTGTCACATGTCCCTGGACATGGTGATGACTCCGAGAAACCTCCATACAGTCAGCTCAAGGCTTGTCCCAGAGAAAGCCTGCTCGCACTGCATTCTGCAATAAACCCCGTATTCCTCCCCCTTGTGGCTATAGTGTCTCACTGCTTCTTCCAGAGCAAAATCTCCATTAACTCCATTAACACAGTGCTAACAAGACCTACGTTACTGTTGGAGAGGTGGGGTCTTTCATGATCAATTTGCGATTCTAGTTAATTATAAAGTAATTGCAATTATGATGTCATAACAACTGTGGCAGTCACAAAAGGAAAGCCACCAATCAGCAATTGCATTTTAGCGTTATTAGAACCAAATCAATTCTAGTGGCATATGCGCTTATGAAGAAAACCTTTTAAATAAATACTACACAATACATCACAACCTCACCAAATTACAGACAACAACAGCTCTCAGGAAACAGGATTTTCAAAAGGAGATGAGTAAGTACTAGTAGTACTATGACTAATAATAATATTAAAAATAATAATAACAACAACACACCTCATAGAGTAAAACAGTTCCATTAGCCAAAGCTACAGTACTCAGCTCTCATAATGACCTAGTGGAAGAAAAAGTAGATTTAACAGTAACCTAACGATCAGAACCTGCTTCATATTCAAAAAAGTCCTGACAACTAAAGAAAAGATGAAGTCTCTTGGCTCCACAACTTGGAAACTTGGAATTCCTCACAGGAGACACAAAGAGCTCTCATTCATTAGATTACTTCCAAGCTTGTAGAATCCCCCAGATTTCCTAGGGCTTTATCCACTGGTCAGATAAGTGGGATGAGAAGGAATGTCTCTTGCCACAGAAGCCGAAGGGCACAAAATCAAGCCCAGTTGTGCCCTGGGCTGCCCCTTTCCATATGGGGACTGTAATGAAGCACAATAAAAGGAAATGATAGCATTAATGCCTTGAACTTTATTCTCAACTAGGCTTAAACCAGGAACTTCCCTCACAGGATTATACAAGTTAATTTCCATTCCTTTTCTTTCATGTATATTATACCTCTGGGTTTATCACTGTCATGCGCCAGTGTTCATACTTCTGTTCCAACTTCTTTTGTTGGCCTCAAAGAAATTAAGGCAGGGGTTACACCGATCCAGCAGCTTGAACAATATAAACGTCTACATTATTTATTCACACACCGAGCTCAAAATTAAAACACTGTCTTTTAAATCAATTGTCACTTCTATCAAAACAACATCACTGATTTTTTATAAAACACACCAGGAGTCATTTTATCCTCTTTCTCCGGAGCCAATAAATCTGAATACATCTGGATAGAAACCGTTTAGAACAAGCATTTCAGAAACTGTATATTACATTAATCAGTCATTTAGTACAGGAACAGTTAATATACAGTATGAAAGGCTTTCTGGGTTTCAGAAAGGTTTAATAGATTATGAATAGGTAAACTGTGTTACGTTTAGATAGAAAGATTAACTACGCTATTTCCTTTTTTCATTTACATACTGTACCTTATGGAAAAATATTTGTTGTCTTCTGACACATATAGTATGAATATTATATCTTATATCTGGAGAAAGTTGGTCTAGTTCAATTTCTTACATAATCCTTGTGTTACAAAAACATAAGCAGTAAACTATTTCTTAACACAGAAACACAAAGCATTTCAACAGATTCTTTCTTGGATGATTTTGGATGGTCATTTGAAATGTAATTAGAATTTACAGACAGAACTGCTAATGATAATGAGGTCATTTCCTCAAAAGGACAAGCTAGCTTAACTACACTCAGAATTTCAAACAACCCTGATCTCTCTGACACCATTCGAATTTGAACTTCTGTGACCTTTTGAAAGTGAAGTCTACATTATTGTGCATGTGCCTCAAGCTAACCGCAGTGCCAACATTTTTCACTTATTTCAGCAAAATTTATTACAATCGTAGTTTTAATTAAATGCACATTAAATTAGTTGTCATTTAAATTTGCAGCTTTTAGTTTAAAATTTAGTGCTTCGAACATACAGTAATTGTGCCTCTAGGATAATAGTACATTGCTAATTGCATGATATTTTACTCAGAAAATTAAACAAAAAGTCCTAAAGAAACAAAGTAAAAACAGAATAAAATATAATTACTTTATTGCCGGTTATAGTGTTTTTTCACAATATTTGTAGTATAAAGTTTAATGTATAATATATACTGTACTGTATTATACAGTAACTTCAGCAGTATGTTGTTTAAATCTGTTTTAAATTTTTATTGTTAATATATTTTGCAATAATATTAGGATTCAGAAACATCTTTTTCAAATTTGTGCCAAAAGAACAAACATTGCTAACATCTGCTATATTATATCAGACAGCCATTTGGTGTAGGAACAGTTAATGTGTGAAAGACCTTCTGGTTTCAGAGGATTTGGTAGGAAGATCTTATCATAGGATACAGTATTACACATCCTCAGCAGAGTCATCAATGATTCAGTCAATAGTGTCACAGGGCCTTGATAGGGAAGAGAACAGGGCAGGACTCAAGCCATTAATGCACTGGGCAGGCCATCTGGGACAGCCATGGGCACATTAAAAACATATGATACATTCAGCCAAGGACATTTACAGGCTCTGCTTAAACAGTGTGCCTCTGTTTGCTTCTACAGTATAAAGCTTCACAGGGTTTTGAAACAAACAAAAATTAGGAATATATAATTAATAGCTGAACATTCTCCCATGTTTCAGGAACCTAAAACGGCACATAGAACACACTGCTTTTCACTATAAAACAGAGACATAACTTACCATTATCCATACCGTTAAAACTGAAACTGCTCGGTTAACATTTTAAGTCCCAAATAATTGGTATAGTCTGTCATCCTTACCCACACAGCTCAGTAATATGACAAAACAACCCAGTTTCAGGGTAATTGACAGCCAAATCTTTATGCGCAGCACTTGTAATTTATAATGAGCCTACATTAGCATAAGAAACTATTAGACACTTTAAGTACACACCTGCATGCAGCTAATCAAATACCTGATTAAATTCAAATGCAGAAGATAAAAAGGATGGGTTGCCACATCACACGCAACAGCAATTGAAACTCATCCTTAATTATAATATCAATTGTGCTGTGTTTTTTTATCGTGAAAATACAAAATCCCCTATGGGCTTATGATAAATTTAATTACTGCCGTCGCCTGACTATGTCATTGGAAGACTGAGAATAGGAAACCTGAGTCTGGTGGAGACAATACTCAACATGTTCTTTGTCTAACTATTTTCATTCTGCAGACAAAGTGATTCATATGTTGAATAACCTTGAAGAAAAAGGCTGTTTTAGTTATACATTTATTATTTAGTTATATATTATTATTTCAGTTGTTAGGATACTCAAATTGAAGTGATTTTAAACTCGTTAAAAAATATCAGCACACTTTCTCCAAGTATATTTTTGCAGAAACCGTTTTTATTTACTATTGCTAATTTTCCTTTATTGTCAACATATTTTTCTTTAAATTAGGTATTTTGAGAGTACACTGTAAGTTTTCACCCCAACACAAAAGAGGCATTTATGGACCCAATATTTCTGACAAAAAATTAAAGTACAGTATAATCTGATCCATTAACCATTAGACCACATCTTGAGCCCTCAAGCAAAATGAATGTAACTGCAAGGGTAAGGCATTAATAAATATACTTTCTAGAGCTAATTTAGTAGTATTTAACCATGCCCTGTGGCCAACTTTTCACCCTAAAGCTGAGTTATATAAAGGGTATAATGGATATTTTCTGTGTGCTTACCTGTACAAAACTAGTGCCCCCTGCTGGAGAAGTATTTTTTTTTCAAATTAACTTGTGCTGCAGTTTTTCATAATACTTTAAAGTTTAAATCCAGAGAGAAGAGATAAAGGCAGGAAGATCGATAAACCATTAGGCTGAAGATAACAAAGAATGCAATATTTTTAGATGTCTGCTTTGATGAACAATTTTAACATTTTAATACACTTGAGTATTAAACACTTTACATGAAAGAGCGTTTTTTAGAGAACTATATCATGACCCTTAAAACCCTTTTTTATAAATAGTTAATTGATTAAAAGACATTAGGAATATACATATTGTCTTCGAAAAGAGAAACACATAACAGCCACTACTGTCCTGAGATTTTTTTATAGCTGCTGTGCTTATATCCATCAGATGGTGGCTGGATAAGTGCAAATAAAATACAAATATATATTCTTTTTAAATTGTAGAGTCAAATTTTACATCGTTGCTGTTTAAACTGTAAAACTGACACAAATTGACTGTTAGTTATGTTATGTTGTGGAGTTATGTTTGAAGACAATAATTAAAATAAATTATTAAGACAGTAACTTGTAATTAATTCCTCTAAAATTATGCAGGCACCTGTTGTGGTTGCAGATGCACTACGGTTTCCCTATGTTAAAAAATATAAATAAGGGTATTATTTTTCAGAGCTGCGCAATAACCTGTACTTATGGGAGATAACAGCTTCATACAATAACAACTAGGAATATCCCTGTTAGTCACAAGAGCATTCTCCGGAGTACAGCATAGTTAATATTGATTTCAAATTTAAATCCAAAGATACTGTAATTGCATCCAGCCAAATGGGAGATCATATCTCTGTCTCATTAGAATGTTTTTTAATTAAAAAAATCTTTAATATATGACCACATTAAGAGTGAGATACACAGAGAGTGATTTTCAAATCGTCTTGCTTCAGAGTAAAAAAATTGTTCCTCATTTTCTAAAAAGTAATTGAAAAAGTTTAAAGGTGTGAATTTAATAAGAGACAACGAGTGAAATGGGGAAATGGATATGTTTTCACTTAAACATCGCTGTTAAAAGTGTCGATGGATTTCATTAGGATAAACAACGGAGAACATTATTCACAGGAATAAATGACTTTTGAAGGTATCCCTTTATATTCTTATTTTCCTAAAATCCATGTGTTATTATTTTGCACCAGGGTACAAATGCACAAGCCTGTGACAATCTGTTGTCTAAAGTAAAATCAATAATGCGCTCAGTTGTGTTTGGTTCCATGGTTGCTGCAGATCAATACAAATTCCCTAGTCCTGGGATGTCTTCTAGCTTTGACCATCTTACCATTGTCTTGGGCCAATATCTCAGAAATAAAAATGTTAAGAAATAAAAAATCAAAACACAAAGAAGTTTGATACTCATAGTGTTAGGACTGAAACTGCAGCATTTATTTTTACCTTTGTGTTTCAAGACATAACCATCCTTACCTACAGTATACTTTAGTAAGCTCTCATCATACTTTTAGCAACATACTGTACATCATGCAGTGACGGCTACAGTTGTGATTCAAGATTTCACTCTGTTACTGGTGCAGTCTGGAAACAAAATCATGAGACCAGTGTGTTCCATCGCACAATATTTAAGAAGGCATTCTTTCCTTCTTAAAAAACTAATGTTTTAGTTTTCAATAGCTCTGATCGCATTCCTGCCTGAAAATGTGTTTTATTTTCATTTTCTTCCCTTTGATTACACGGATCAAAGGCGAGCAGTTCTCTCATGGCTCATTCATTCTCCTTTCACCACTCACTTCCAGCCTGACTTCAATCACACTGATGACAGCCACTCACTTCCCAACCCTCAAAAGTGACGCCAGTCTCCCTCTCATCCATCTGCTATCAATAGTGCCCCCCTCTCCAGATCTTTGAGTCACGTACAGCACTCATCTGAGAGTGTCTGACATCGGTTTGAAAAGAAATAACGAGGTTTTGAAGGCAGAAGAGAGAAACAGGGCAAAGAAAAATCTATATGTAGCAACACAAACAGATATAGCTGTCAATCTTGATTTGGGAAAAAAAAAGGATACTACAAACTTAACCCCATCTTTCATCATCTCTTATCTTTCTTTCTTTTGGACAAACCTAGCAATGCTAAACTGTGTTTCCACAGACACTTTACATGACACTGTTATGCCACTTCTGAGACAGTGAAGACGTGCTTTATACTGTATAAGTGACACGCTGGCAGGATCAGCAAAGCCTAAAGCCCTTCTTGTTGGAAGATATGTGGACAAATCAGTTTAGTCTCTGAAGACATAGCTTCCAGTGGAGGTTTGTCACAGAACTCTCATATATTTTTAATTAAAATAGCAATATTTTAGTAGAGCTGTGGAGTAAAGGGGCCCTGAAGTATATCTCAAAAGCCTCACAAGTTATATGTTGCATTGTGGAAAAAAGTTGTAAGTAGATTATACGTGTACAGTATTTCCTCTGTTAATGCCCTTGCCTCTAATAATTCCACATGCTGAAGGCAGGCTTTTTTTAAGCACAAAAGGTCTTGGAAAACAGTGCAGTTTGTTTACAACACACACACATGCAATATACAAAATAGGTAGCTCACACAAAAAAGAAAACAAGGAAAGAGAGCTTATTAATTAATTCTGCAGGTAGGTGCCCTTGTAGTTCTACTCTATACCCAGCCAAGATAAATGTCTTGTGAATTTTCATTCCCATAGAATGCATAAAATTTCAATTTTAATTACATTTTTAGAAATTTAACTCCTTCGTGACACCAGCCAGCTGTTAAGCAGAATCCAAGCCACACCCAGGAGGTTAAGCGAAGAACTGTAGTGAACACTTACCTGAAGCAGCAAACCAGAGGCTGGTTGAACCCGCTGCTGGAACAGAACATTCAACGTTCGATTCTGCTGCTCGAGATCAAACACTCTCGTCCTCAGCTTCAGGCATTCTTCTCTTAGATCCTGGAATGCAGAGAACACCAAACATTTTCCAGCTTTACGCGCCACAACAACAACAACAAGGTTCGAAGAAGGAGCATGCTCATTATTGAATCTTTTAACTTACAATGTTTGATTTTACTTCAGAATACAACAGCAGATGTTAACAATCTACAGTATTACCTTACACTAATGTAAACAAATGGACTTTATTTCAGGAGCACATCAGCAGAGAAATACTACCAGACATCTCCAGCTTGTCAATTAAAACCTCAGCAGTACAAAAACCACAGATCCTTGCTACTGTACACTATGTGAAACAGCTCAGAATAAATGTAGCAAATAAACAGATTTGTGCTTTAGGAAGATCGTAACTAGGGACAGAACAGAATTCATAAAGATGTGAGAAAATACAAACCTTTTGAGTAAGCAATGCCTGGACAACTTGATTTGCCACCTTGAAGAAAAAAAATTTTTTCATTATATGCATTATATGAGTTTCCTTACTACATACTGTAAATAATTATATCCGAATCATCTCTGTGCTGTTCTAGATGTGGGTTACTATAACTTTGGAACACAAAGAAAAAAGAATAGCCCAACTAGTAAAGGGTGTTATTTTATATTCTACCACTTACATCATGTGAATAGACCCTTGTGTGCAAACCACAACATGCAACATAGTTTGTCCATAAAAAAACATAATAAATGACACATTTTCAAGGATATGCACTCTGCTTTCATGTAGGTGCAGTTTTAATAACTTTGTAGAAAGACTGCAATAAAGTCTTTGCACTGGCCTTCATGACCACCGGAGTGGAACAGATTAGTCTGTGAAGATTTTCATGATGTTTAATTGTTTCTTGATCCAATATTGACAAAATGTTGCTCTTATAACGATGGCAATCTGCTCTGTTGTAAATTAAAACACTTGCTTTCACCAGTCTGACTGTGCGATCTGAGCAGTATTCAGACCACAAAGCATAATTGACTTTGAATCAGATTACAAGACATTGATTGGTGTTTTATTTATGCTGTTATAGAAACAGAATACATTCTCAATTAAGAGCAAAACACAAGTGTAAATATGATATGCATTTGGTATGTAGGCACATGCTGTTATACCATTAATATAAATCAGTACAGAAAATCCACAAATCTATTAATTCTGTTGGCCAGAGGCACTTCTCTGGATTTTTTTTATTTTCTATTGATTGTGTTTTCTCAGTTAACTTCAGCGATTTCAGAGAATTAAGAAGCCTCAACCTTGCACAGCATTTGACCTTGGAAGAAGCTGATTGAGGGTTTTAAAAAAGGTATTTCTTCATTTCAAAGAGGCAGTTTTAAAATAAATGCATTAGTCCATTAGTATTCAGACACCCAAGTACGCAAAAACACCTGTGAATTTGGAACGTGCAAAGGTAGCATTATGCTTACATGTTATATAGGGTGAAGGGCAGCAGGATTCCTGACTGTGGAGTTTCAGCGCATTCTTGTCATTGAATTTGTATTAGGACATACTGGTGGAGTAACTGGCATCTGGTGAAATTGGGCCTGGTGTGAGTGTATGCATGTCTGTGTTTGTGTCAGTGTGTGCCCTTTCAATGGACTAGCATCCTGTCCTGCCCATTGCTTGCCATAATAGGCTCTTCTGTGACCCTGTATTGGACGAAGCGGTTAAGAAACAGATGGATGGAAAATCTGCCACCATCGGCCATAGCCAAGGTCAGCTACAGGTAGTGTTTTGCTTTCAGAGGATGTTACATGGGGAAGAGGGAATGACCAGACATTGTAACCTGCGTTTTAATGCATATACAGAAATATATCTCAGGGTGTGGGGGTTTTGTTTTACCAATTCAGAAATATAGAGTACATTTTAAAAGAAATTGAAAGTGCATCACTGATTTATCTCGCATTTCACTGGAGGTGTACTTTAATAGTTGTCTGTTTAGCCGGGCAGTTTGGGTAGTGATATGAGAGAGAGAGAAGCAGTATTAAGCAGTAAGTAGCACTTTGTTAATAACTACAGCTTGGCTGAAGAAAAAAATTGGCTTATTGGAACATTACTTTTCTCCAAAGACGTCTTGATGAGTATTCAGTGTACAGCATACTGTAAGTATCAAAGGAAGCCCCCACAAAATCCACTTTTAAAGTTTACAAAATGTATCGACAACAACGAATTTATGTAACTGCTGTGCCATATTACATCCAAATATAATTATTCTATTTTTTGTTGAAATTTGATTTGGAATTTAAAAGCTGAAAAGCAAAGCCCAGGGGTCTGTTTAATCAGTAAATTACTGAAAAATATTCATTTCCTTGATATAACAGTAGGTAGGTAAAACACATTTTTTCTAAATAAATACACTGAAGTCAAATTGTATTCCAATTTGTCTTCTTAGCAAAGCATAACAGAAGCTAGAGATGTTTCTATGGCAATGAGCACAATGATATACACATACAGTACAGTATATACAGTATACAGTACACAAATGTAATGCAAGATTGTTTATCATACTGTATTTTCAATTATAAATGTAAATTTTCTGTTGTAACCTCGACTCTCCTAGAATACTGAAAAGAAAAGTTCCAAGCACCAACAATGAGGAAATCAAACATCAAATGATAAGGTAACACTCAATTCTTTTATTAACACTGAGATAATACCAGTAATGATTACTTTACATTGAAGTGGTAAATACGTCAAACAGCACACATCTGTATGTTGTTTTGTAGACATTACACCTTACTTTTACACCATTTACACCAGAAAATATTGAGAAAGCGTGAGGTGCTAACAAGAAAATTCATTAATTTTTTTCTGTATTTCTGACCTTTAGTAAAGTTCAAAAGATGTGGATAAAGTACTGAAAGCATGTTGAACAGAATGTATTTTATGTGCCGAACCCAGTAGCAAAACCTTAATTTGTAAGTCAAAGCTTAGTTCTTTGGGCAAGGAAAAGAAAGCATTTTTCATCTTAAATTACATGAATTTACAGTATCTCTGACACACACCGTGAATGAACATTCATTTTATTCATTGCCTTAGAACTCTTTAAGAGAAGTATTTTCAGATTAAATTGAAGTAAAAACATTTTTCATCACACTGCGATCATTAGTGAATTTACTCATACAAACACAAAAACTGCAGAAGAAATTGTACTGTAGGTCACAAAGGGACTGACACTTACTGTATATAAAATATTCTACATCAGGGCAGTGAAGTACAGCACTGTTCTGTGCTGCATACACGCTAGATACCAAGCACTTGGGTAGAAAGGGATTTGAAATGTATAACCTTGAAAACATAATGTAATGATTGTCAGCTCCTACTTTACTGAGAATAACACATTTCAAATTCAAACGTTTTCTCAGAATTTTACATTATACCCCCTTAGCTTGCAGTGGAATGTAATAGATGGAAAGACACTATTGGCATACACAATGTATGACATTCTGTCTCTCTGAGCAAATCAAAGTACAAAATGTCCAAGAAGAACTGACTCATTGATGCTATTTGTTTTCTTAAGGGATTTGCATTTGTGAAAATGTTTATTAAATAAAGCATAATTTTCAGTGAAGCACTTCACCTTATCCTCTTTGCTTGTGTCTTCTACCATTGTAAAGAGCTACATTTCTGTCACTTACTCTTTCACAAGATTTACTTCAGAGCTGAGTGCATTTTGATTTACACTATTGTTCTGCATTTGAACGGATATTTCTGCTGGGGCATGACACATGGAACTTTTCATTGGATTCTGTGTCGCATCAATAAGCAACATTTCATAAAAAGTGTTTTGAATTTGAAAGCAACATGGAAAATACATAGTATAACCAATGATTAATGGAGTTTATAATATAAGTTATTACAGAAATTCAGGAGGCAGGTTAGCATATTTTCCTGTAGCACATCCCTCTCATACAGCACACATCCTCCTCAGCACTCTGCATCTTGTTTTGTCACAGAGAGACATGTCTTGCTTTCAGGGTTGCTGGGACCTTAACTTCATTACGTTCATCCAGGACCAGAGACGCTCTAGCCTCTTCAGCCCCAATTCTCCACTCAAAACAAATGACTCTGTACCCATCACATGGTCTGCATTTTTCTTTCAGGTCTTCTGACGGCAGCAAGCCTCTCGGATGCTCCGATCAACTGCGGAAACTGTCTCCATGGCAGTATTTCCCCCCTTCCCTCTCTCTCTTCCTAGTCTTGCACACTCCATTCTCCTCCCTCCCCTCTCCTCTTCATTTTTCTGTTCCAACGTCCAACGCACCTGCAATCTAAGCCTACAGATGATCCCCTTCTTTTTGCTGTCCACCACAGGAGCCCCTGGTTACTGACACCCACACTGTCCTGTGGGTGCAAGTGCATGGACGCAGCCTGCATCGAATCCATTCTTTCTCATTCACCCCCATACTGTCTCTAGTGCCAGGGCCAAAACAGCTACAATAATGGGTTCCATCCCCTTTTCGGCTGGAGTCCAACTGGTTAGTCTTGGCCCTCAACCATTGCCACTTACAAATGCCAACGCATATGTAGCTTATGGTATTCATTTTCTTAACAGCAATTCAGCTCGAAATTAGTTCACATCTAGCTAAGCTCAACAAGTGGTAGCTGTCTTCTGTGTCAGGCTATTCTGCTACAGCAGCTCTTCCTTTCTCCATTCTCAAACTAGCTAGTACAGCTACCTGCTAACTGGTAGCCCTTTTCCTTCTTCCCTTCAAGCTACACTTCAGGTTGTCCAGCACCTTCTATTGAGGTAAAAGGCCCATAAAGAGTCTTCCTTTCTGTTTAGACAGCTGGAAAGGAAGAGAGAACTCAGTGCTACTCACTGAGAGTGTTAAATAACTGTTTTTAAGGGTTGAACTTACCTCGTCCAGA
This sequence comes from Lepisosteus platostomus, assembly GCF_059453375.1. NCBI lineage: Eukaryota > Metazoa > Chordata > Actinopteri > Semionotiformes > Lepisosteidae > Lepisosteus > Lepisosteus platostomus. The sequence goes on from NC_142624.1 coordinate 36,559,386, forward strand.
CAGCGTTCATACTGTTCTCTCTGGTTTTCGTTTTCCAAAGCCAGGGCCGAGTTTTCTGCCTGTGGTTAATAACACAACAAAAAGACTCAAGTGAATGAAAAATACAATGCCATTTTTTCTGCTGATGCCAAAGATGATTAATATTAGTTCTTCAGAAATAGGGAACCACACAAGTATTGGGATAGTTTTTAATGATTTTTGTTACTTTACAATTCAAGGAAAAGAATGCATGTTTTAACTCAGTTATATGGGCAGAAAACCATCTTAATCTAATACTATAGTTTCAAAAGCATCTGTTTCTTACAGTACGTAGCCCCTTGGTAGTTGTTGACGAACTCTGAATTTTAAAAACAATCTGTTGGAAGATTAATGCTAAATTATGGTTAACCACAGGTAAAAAAAGAAAGGTCTGATTTTTAACAGAGGTAATGGGGTGCTTAGCATTTTAAGTGCTTGAGTTGCTGATGGTTGTATTACAAAGGAGCTTTCAGTTGTGGCTTTGGATTTACTTAATACTTGCTATTTGCAGAACTGTGTCCAGAGACAAAATCAATCAGAGATGGCGATTCCACAAGGCAAGGCAGTTGTGTGCGAGCTGATTGAAACAGATGATGTTACAGATTGCATTTGGAAAAGGAACACTTTTGTTAACGACACCTGTAGCAACCCGGGAGGGTTCATAAGATCCGGCCCGGATGGAGCCTGACTGAAAATAATCCAATTCACAAACCAACAATAGAACAGAGTATAGGATGGAAATTCTTCATGTAAAACATATGAAATCCTCAGCATTTCTGCTAAGCATATTGGGCTTTTAATCCAATATTTACATATCATTTAATCATTTGCAGATTTATTGGTATCTGCTTACTAATGCTCACTAAAACCAAACAAGTAACATCCATAAGAGGATGAGTGATTGCCTGTTCTTGTTACATTTTAGACATTTATTAACATTTACTGAATATTCAGAATTGTTATACATTACAGAAAGCGCTGTAAAAATATTTTTCTCAAATCATTCAGCAGTGCTCTCTGTGTGTCTGTTCTTCTATTGTGTACTAGTAAAGTTCCGTGCAGAAGTCTGATGCCCTGTGTCCCATTCATCTGGCCTCTGGTTATGCCGCTGGTATACGAGGTTTTTCTGATGTACCCTGAAGCAAAACAAATCAGTGTCTAAGGTCTTGTTATTTTCACACAGTAGTGGTTAAATGAATACCTGCTACATTTTGACCATAGGCCAAAACAGTGTGGAAATACAGAAGCCTACGGCTTAAAATTTACAGTAGGTTTTCCTTAATGCCTATACAGGGGCATCTGAGCCAAGCAAAATGGAGTTAAAAAAGACAATAAAATATAAGGAGCTGTTTTTATATGCAAACCACAAGAGACGCTTTGACAGCCAGAGCGTATTCCCACGCAGACCTGTCTGCTGTAGTCATAGTAAAGTGTAAGGTATAGGGGTTAGAACAGGCATTCTGCTGCAGCCACGAGAAACATGAAAATTGGCGTTTAAAAGGCCATGTGTCAAACTAAAGCCCAACCAGCAAACAAGAATCTTTTGAAAGTATCACGATTAAAGGTCAAGGAGATTCAACTTATGATGTTGAACTTTAAGGAAAAGGCAGCTTTATAGAAGACGGACAGATGTGAATATTTTCTTGTTCCTGGTACAATACTGTGTTGCCTCTTAGAGTATAACCCTATTGATTTACACACTTTCTAATTTGTCAAAGCCTGCAGGGCATATTAAATTCTGTCAAAGTTCTTGAAACTGGCTCAGTCATTTTCCCTTCAGCCTTTGTTGCGAAGTGCCAGGTCTTCTGATTGCAACCAGGAATCTCACACTTACAATCCGAACATTTTCATCGCCTGAAACTGAACATCCGCAAGTTTGCATGAAATGAGCACTTTGAATTACAAATGAAAGAATATCTATGGATAGAATGTGTAGTAGAAATTAAACATAATTCAAACACTTCCCACCATTTTGGCCAGAATGTTTTGACTGAGGCATCAAACCAGAACATATCCCATTATTACTCTGTTACATGAATCAAAAAAACCAAGTCAAAGCCTTAAGACACAGACCACCAAATTCAGACCAATATCTTAATATAATGAAATCAGGGGGTGTATGTGTAAGGAAAAAGTGGTTATTATAGGAGATGTCAACTTCCCTCACATAGACTGAGACCTATCAGGGATGTCAGGAGATGAAATGCTAGACTTGGACAGTCATGCTTCCTTACTGAGCTTATCAGAACATCTGCTTTAGGTAAATTCATGTATTGACAGGATAATATTATTTTTGTTATTATTTTTTAACAATCACAATAGAGTGAGGAACACAGAGGTGATTTAACTAATATGGCACTGTTAGATCTTAAAAAAAGGTTTACTGTTTCAAGAAAGCAGACTATGAAAGAACACGGCAGAGCTTAAGAGACATAAAATGGGACAAGGAAGATATACAGTACAGTCAATAGCTGATGGATGGCAACAGTTTAAAGATATTCAGCTTGAACACAGAACACTTTGTTAAAAACAGAAAGTGGGACACATAAAAACGATATAGTTGTTTATGTTAACAAATCCTTTTAGTCTTCTAAAGCAGGGATTTAACCCCCTTATTCGTACGTGTGAAAGGACTCAGAGCCATGGGATGGGATTTACTCAGTACAAGATAATCACAATGATGTTTCAAATAATTCCAATTAATAACACCAAAACCATCCCCATACCCAAAGGGTAAAGAGTACATTTCTCTTAATGGCATCAGGTAAATATGCTATAGATATGCTATAGAGTAGTTTATTGCATTGTTATAGGAGGTGCAATGTTATAAGAAACAAAATGTCCTTCACATAGCATTAGATTATATTTTTCTGTGTCTGTCACAGATGATATGTGTATGTATACTATGTAGCTAGTATTTTGATAATACATGTTACTGAATGTATGGCCTACTTGAAGCACATTTTAATCAAACCAGGCCCATACCTATTAGCAGATTTGACCCCTGTTTTAGAGTATGTAGGATAGCAATGGTAAGGGCAAACAGAACATTAAGATATAGTGTTAAAACTTTGTAATTTACTGTATGTTAAAATTATACAATGTACTAGAATGAACTCATTTAATAATATAATATATATATAATAAGAAGAAAATATATATTCTTGCTCTGGAATCAGTGCAGAGAAGACTGAACAGATACATTTCGAGGCTTAAAAAAAGGTGCTACACTGACAGATTTAAATAACTGATTCTTCTACGTCTTGAACTGAGAAAACTGCAAGGGTACCTGACTCAAATAGTCAAAATCCTGAAAGGCAAAGACAAAACCAATGTCACGAGCTTCTTCAGCATCAGTGAAGGCACTGAAACATGAACCAGCGATGGTTCACAAATGAAAATTAAGTGCAAATGTACAGAAAACGTGGAACAAGAGGCACTTTTTATACTAAACACTTGCCCAGCCATATTTTCTATGCCAGTATTATAGTGTCTTTCAGGAAATGTCTGGATGTGAGTCACAGACATTTTCTAATGGCAAGGTCAAGCTTGTGGTATACAGCCGTGTACATGCTATGTTATGTACATGCTGCTAGAATCAATGCTTAAAGTAAAACACTAAAAGAAGATGGTTTTCCTCTTTGGGGGAATATGGGAATGGCAGAAAATTAATCTCTTCAAAGGAAGCTGGAACTTAAAAGTCTAAAATGATGGTGAGGATGCAAGGATCGCACTGAAGCTTCTTTGTTTAATTTACAACCTCGGGCTGGTATGGCGAACACAAAATGGTACATCTCTCTAATCATCACCATCCCTGCCAGGAGAGATTTCAGTAAAACAATAGATACATACAGAACACTAAAAATATATTCTAATGATATGTGAAGGACAAATATTTTTACTTTTACAGTATAACAAATTGTGGGGTACTGCGTATGCAAATACATGTTATAGCAGTGAACTTAATTATCTTTGAGGAGACATATTCCTATGAACTCTTTCAGTCCCTCATGGCACTTTAACTATTTTTTCAATACGGACATACTTTAATGAGGCCCAGGTATACTCTTTGGTGTCATAGAGAAAGACTGGCTAATTGCTTCTATTCCTGCTCTAGTTAGTTGTGAAAAACGTGTCACAGGCTTCAGACGTAAAGACACATCGGGACTTAGGTTGAGATTTAGGAGTCATCTTGTGCTTTGAAAAAAAAGGCACGGCACACTGAGTCAAGGACTCTTCAAAAACACATACAGTATGCCATACAATACCTCCAAAGGTTTTGACATAATTCCTATACTTTACATGATGGTACTGAGTGTGAACTATTAATATAACATTGCAATGTAATGGCATGACAGAATTAAACTACAAATATGCAAATAAATACCATACATTATTTCTGAAAAGTTTTTAAAGTTAAAGTTGAGGTGAAATTGGGGCAGACTGAATGTCTGTTCCTACTGATTTCTTTTATTGAGCTGAGAAATGGAAATAGATATTTTTATATATGTACTGGAGTGTAAAGTATATAAATCTTCCCTGTATGTACAGTGGTTCTCAAGTATATTACCACTAATGAATAAAAACTCGAGTCATAGCAGGAAATGGTATAGGTAAATAAAATAAACTTTAGATAAAAAAATATTATTTGAACAGCAAAATAAATCTCAAAATATGAGATACAAAATCATCACTGCTTCAGAATTACTAATTGCATTGTTTATGATAAGATGCTAATTGGGGATTATCTGAGCTAATTATGATTGCTTTAAGGATTCTTTTCATGACTGTTACAACAGTAATATGCCCAATCATTAATGATAATGTCAAATAATATTATGAGTGTTTATATCATGCTGCCACTTCTATTTTATTGCATGCTTCATCTCGATTTAAAGAGATATGCCAAAAATATTTTCTGATTATTCTAACATCGATTTTTCAAAACAAAGGAGCCTATTATTTTTTTGCAAATGAAGAATCTGCCTCTTTATGTATCTGTTTTTGAAAATTAGTGAATGTAGCTTATAATAACAACAATATTCATGAATATTCTCATTTTCATTTAAATGCAGCAAATGTAGTCTGCTTCACACTAGTTCATAAACAAGAGCTGATTTTTGATTTTCTAATCCTTCCTTGAGAGCAAGGGTTTGTAATTCTGAGTATAACATAATTACAACTGCACAATATGTTTGAAAACGTGAAAACTACAGACGACAATGGCATTTCTCTCCAGTAAAGTGATGACAAAGTTATCTTGTATGACTTTCTGAAGTACACTAATTGACAGCATAGTTTGTCATAGCTAAAAATACTGAGGGGACTAAAAGTAAGACTTCATTAACAAAAAAAAAGGCATTTTTTGTGCCTTTAATGTGCATACTCAAAGTTGGACGTTTTTATTTTGGGGGGGACATTAAAACATTAAAGCATTTTTCTGTTCTCTTGCTTCTGTTTTTTGAAACATTTAAACTTTTCAACTTCGATAACTACCTCATGAATAGGAGCATACTGTACATGCGTAAACGCTTCCGGTTTCAGTATAATTAACATGTGTACCCATGTTGGTTCAAAGTAATACAACAGTTCACAAGACAACGTCTCAGGACTTTTATTTTAGCTCTACTTTCTGATCTCCTTTTTCACATTTATGCATGTCTTATTCTTCAAGTATGGGAATGCAGGGTCCCATTTAGTGATTACTCCAAGATCACTTGCATCTCAGACTTTCACCTAGTGGCTGATGTTGTCCTTCATGAAGAACTTATCTGTTTAGTTTTAAACTTTTGATACAGCTGCATCAACCATCAAGAGGAATGACTCGTATTGCTTGGAGCAGAATAAAACCCAATAAAGAGTTAATCAATAAAGGCAAACCTCCACATATTCATTCAAATTAGTAACGTTATTGTAGTCCAAAAATTCATAAAATGAATGGGGAGGGGGCTCTCACGAATACAATAAACCAATAAGGAATAGAGAAATGTCTTATAAATAACTGAACAACTACTGAGCATTACAAAACAGCCCAACATTTCACTGTCTAAAGCACCAGGGAGTCTGTTGCCGTGACAACTCCTACAATTTCTCAGAGAATTTTCTAGTGAAGTTCAACAAGCAAACAAAAATGACAATATTCTGAGGGGATAGTAATAAAAATGCCGGGCTATTGAAGATTTGGTCACACTGCAAGGAACCCGAGAAGATTCAGCGGGGGGGGTTTTGCTCCTTCCAATCTCCTGGTGTCTGAAGAAGCCGTTTGACACTCCAACTTTCCCTCGCCTGCGGCCCAAAGTTCAAGACTCAGACTCTGTTTGTTTGCAAATTCCTTTCGAACGCACAAAAAAAGGTTTGTTTCTGTAAATCAACCCTTGTTAAAAGGGAGCAATCAAACCATCAGCTATTTCTAGGGATGAGGGAAGTTCGTCGAGCTGAGGCTCCATTGCGGAAACGACTGCTTTTGTGGGAGAGTTAATGAAAGTTTCAATTGAGTGCCAGTCACCCGCAAGAAATGTGATTTTCCACACATGAATTGGGCCATTCACTGGGAATCTTTGCCCTGTCGCTGCTTTTCAAGCTAAAGGAAAACAGCAAAGAAGTGGGTTTTATGGGGGAGTGTGTGTGTGTGTGGGGGGGGTCATGTGTCACTGTGCCTCTATTTACAACAGTGTTTCGCTAAATATCAGCTGGCTGCTGTGTTGTCGTGCACCGTTTCGATTTCTTTCTAAATGAAGTTATGCATGGCCAGACCCTGCACCCTTTAGTACAATGACTTCTCCATAATTAGATTGAGAAAACAGTGAATTCAAATGTGAGTGACTTCGGCTTCGCTCTATAAATCCACCTTTACACTCTGTTGATGCTCATAAGCAGAGGGAATGAGAATCGTAAACGCACTAAGTCATGCAAGCTTCCAGACCGCATCTTTAATAATATAGTTCTTTAATAATCTAGCGCACTGTCCCTAATGTAAATAAGAGAAAAGGAAAACTCTGCACTCCCTTGGGTCTTCTGTTTATTGATACACCTTTAAAACCATTTCTAATGAGAATACACAAAGGGCTTGGTTTATTCGTATAAAAATATGTAAAAAGGAGGAAAAAATCTAAGACATCCAGTTCACATCACAATGCATTTTCAGCATATCTGCTGTAAATGTCATGTATTTGAATAACTACAAGGCAATAATCAATCAATATTAATTAATTAACATGATAAGAATTTATGTGCTAGTAACAAAGAAATCAAAGAATTGTACAAGTATTTTTTTAGTAACTGAATTGGCATCCCTTAATATGTTACATCATAGTTAAATACTAAACACTTTTGCTTTCTTCAGCCAAGAAAGAAACATCTATAGATTTATGTAGGACAGCTAATTTAGTGAATACAACCTTTAGCCTAATGTTCTTTTCCACATGCAACCACCTACAGCTTTATCTAAGTTTTAAAAACAACTTCAGAAGTCAAAGGAAGATCCTTAGAGACAAGCGCACTTGTAATTTGTTTAAAAACAGCAGACACTTGTAGGAATGGAGGATTTAACTCCCTTCAACAAAGAAGGCGGCTTTTGCTAGTCTTTCAGCCAAACCTTTTCAGTACATGCTGTTCACATCTTTTCTTTTGAAAGAGAAATTCATCTTACAAGAGAATACGACAATATTGGGAGGGTATATCTAAATGTTGCCAGCTGCCTGCAATTTTAGCCTTTTCTAATATCTTTCAGATATTGTAGGCTGATTTGATATGGGGCTGGCAGCTGCAGCTGTGATAAATCTGGAAAAATCATATCTGACCGAGTTTTCTCATTCATCTAGCAGACTGGAGAGTGCACTGCAAGAGGAAGTTCTAGCATAGGACACAAAACAGAATTTGAGACATTTTTAATATGAACAATAACATCACTATACCCATCCCTCTTATAACAGCTTCATCCAGTTCAGGGTCGTGGGGGATCCAGAGCCTATCCTGGCAGGATACACCCCGAAACGGGACGCCAGTACATGAGCATACGGACACTTACCACTAGATTCTTCAATAACTTCTATCCACAAGCAGTGGGACTGGCGAACACATTTAGCCATCCCCCTCGGACCACACCTACACCATCACCATCTACCTCTTTATGATTTCAATCGAGAGACTTTCTGTAAGTAAGAATTCCATTGTACCAGTACCAGTTACATATGGCAATAAAGTTCAAGTTCAAGTTCAGTACATTGCAGGGCACACACAGACGCAAACGCAGACACACAGTTGCACCGGGGCCAGAGGTAACTGGAACCTCCAGAGGGAAACGCACGCGAACATGGGAGAACGTACAGTACAAACACCACACCGATAGCAACCCAGTCCCTAGGTCTGAGAGACAGCAATCCTCACCACTGTGCCACCACGCCACCCAGTATCATTACATAATAATGCAAATGAAATATCCCCCAAATTGGCAAGAATATAAAATTTAAAAGGTATAATAATTTGGCTGGTACACAGAAATTTCTAAATATTACTCTTTAAAGCCTCAGATATCATCCTGCATTGCAGTCCGGTTTCAGAATACCTCTTTTGACAACTGTAAAGTTCTGTAAAGGCATTCTACGGACCACCTTGTGTCGAATGTATGACATTTTCATTAAAGTTCCTCAGTAATGCCTCTTTCACAAGAAGGCCAGAACAGAAGAGCTGTTAGAAACTTGAAAGGGACACTGTTTGGATTGATCTTAACATCAGCAGTGAATACAGTAATTAGCTATCCATTGATATGAAATGACTCTTACTTAAGAGCTGTTTTTGTAGTTATGTCTTTACTTTACTTTCATGCTAGCAAAGGAGATTATACACAGGCAAGAAGGACTTTTATCACTGCACAGGGCAGATGCATGTCAGCAAAAGTGCAGAAACTGGCTTCACTTCAGGGAGCGTTTCCTCTCTGGCTCTGCTCTGATCAGAGGGAAACCACCTTTAGCTAGGGAGAGGTGCCAGCTGTCTTCTCATGATTACTGAACACAGCTCTTTCCTGGGGAAGAGCTGCCAACTGGGCCACTATTAATAATAGCTTTATGGAGAGGGCCAAGAGTCTACTATAGTATTAGGGTGGGAGCCAAATCCTTCTCCGGTCCATATTGCGTGTGTCTGGAACCTGATTAAAACATGACATTTAAATGCTGGAACTGGATGCTGGCAAGCCTGGAAGGAAATTATATCCCCATGTTCAAGCACATACAAGGCATGACAAATTCAGTATTCTCTATCTGCTCTGAAACACTGTATGGAGTTTACTAAAAATACAGCATCTTTGATGTGATATCTACAGGATGTACAGAGTACTAAATAAATGCTCAACATTTTGGAGGTGTATCAGTGAAGCAGATACCCAGCGGCTTTTTTCAAGAAACAGCTGGATGAAATCCTCTGATCAATTTGCAGCTAACTGCCCAGCAGGCTAGATGGGCTGAACAGCTCTTCTCATTTACAGAATTTCTGGTGTCGTTATGTTCATCTTCATTTGTGTTAACAATTTAGTACATTTTATTTTTAGAAAAAGTTTCCCTTTCTTTCTCATGCAGAGAAGACAATTCATTGTACATGAAGGTATGGACTGGATAGGACTGATGGATCCAGGCTATTGAACACAGGAAGCACCTCTTCACACAAAGGGTTGTAGGAGCTGATAGCAGCCTGGCTTCTTTCAGACACATGTGGATGAGATTATTGGGTCAACTAACTACTAGCAACCAAAGAGGCTTAATGGGCTAGAGGATCTCTTAAAAATTTTCAGATTTCTCATTTTCATCACTGAAACCATTCTACCTGTATTATTATAGTACGATAAATAAAAAAACAGCATAAAGTACATTTCTATATTTGAACAGATACTCCATCCAATTATTGCGCAATGAAAATAAAATATTTTCCCCACACTAACTCTTACAGAGTACATACTGTACATAGCCAGCTGTGGCTGGTTTGCTAAAAAACATTGCTGGGGTACAGATGCATATGACATTGTTGTGTTGTTCAAGTTACCAAGTGGGGCAATGGAGAAGTGATGATATGAGGGGAATCTCTTTTATTAGAGGGACATCTTTGTTGCAGATTTGCAACCTTACTTTTTTTTGCTCCTGCAAGCCAAGCAGGCAGTGTTGATTTTAGTGCAGGGCAATGCAAGGCCAGCCTTTTCTCCAGAACTGAGTTCAACAGTCCAACCTTAGTAAGCTACGGTACAAACTGGAGGTACACAGGTGCCACAGTGGCTGGACTGCCCAGAGGCTGATCAGGTCTGTGCGTGCATGGGTTAGAACTGGGTATATTTTTCATTCTGACACTGTCTCACATATAGTACATGTATGCTTTTTTTCATTCTGAAAACTACTTATGATCCTAAGATCTTCTCTTAGTGATAACTACGGTATTCCTTTATTAAATTATATCCATTAATGCATCCTGAAAAATGGCATTTTAGCATTTCTTTTTGCATTTAAATATTTCTAACTAAAGGAAAAACACCTTTTTCCCATTTATCACGCATCATGCAAATTCTATTTTGTATCAGAAACATTTTTCTAAATAAATTATTCTGTATCCTTCAGCAACTCATGTAGGCTATTGCATACAGTACCTACCATACATAATATAAAGGTAGGTTGTGATTTATTATTGAAATTGCATTTTTAATGTGCTGATACAAAGAGAATATTAATCAATGATACAATGGCATAAAGTAAAACTGATACTATATTAAGATATCTAACTTTTGAATAATGTGCTTCACCAACTGCAGGCTACAGAGCTGTACTGTAATTTATACTCCGTAAGATAATTCACTAGAATGGGAGCATAGTATTAAAGCAACATGCAATTAACAGCACTTTGCTTTAATTATCCTTGTGTGCAATTAATGTCAGTGTTTTAGTTAATGTCTTCCTGCACTCCACTGTCTAGGGCTATTTATGCAGATTAATTCTAGAATTATTGGCAGGCTGCTGGATGGGTTTTCTGCAAGCTGTTGGGCAGGCATGATGCTGATGGGTTGGTCCTCTAAGTCACTGTCCTGTACCTGACTCTACCTAACCAAAAGGCTTTCTCGAAGACACAAGAGGATTTAACTAAACAACTGCTGCTTGGGCCAATAAAAACAAAGGGCGTTAATATGTTTTTAAAAGGGAAAAACCTTTGAACTTTGAGAACCTTTGCTGATTAACTGGTATTTGACTGGTGGACACCGTAGGTACAATTAGTTCAGGTGGATACACACCTGAAGAAGGCTCTTCTCTTTTCAGCATGAAATTAACCTACAGTATTACTCGTTCCTTCATAGGTACAATTACTCTGAATTTCATAACAGCTTTAGATGCAGAATTAAATGATATTGGAGAGCTAAAGAGTCTTAAGTCCCAAGCCTAAGGCTGGCTATTATCCCCCCATAATTGCTTTTAATATGATGCTACCATAAAAATAATTAAAACTGTTGCAAGCTCACAAACAAACGACTGAGACTTCACTGAATTTTCTGTAGCACAAGCTTGAGGCCCTTTAAGATTGCCTTCGCTCCTCGGTTGAGAAGAGTGTATTGTAACGTGATGCACTGCCATGGTTTAAATAAGCTGCTCTGTAGCAATGCAGTTGTGAGGATGAGCTGGGCGGCAGGTAGAAAGGTCAGCCCTTGTTACAGCAGGTACCTCCAGGGCTCGCAGTCGTTCCAGGAGCTGCTTTGTCTTATCTCTCTCCTCTTCTGCACTGCTGCCTTCGCTCTGAGAATCTTCCTCAGCGGCCAGGCGCATGTCCTCCGTGGTCTGCTTATGCCTTTTCACTTCTTCAGAAAGCTTATCCTGTGCAACAGCAGAAGATAATAACTTTGATACTGTATCACACCATCAGAGGTACAGTACAGTAAGCAGTGAAGCATCCCTGAATCCCTGCTTGTTACTTGTATTGTTTGACCTCCAATCCACACAGGAGGCTATCAGCAGTGACCCTGGCATTTAAAATTTACATCCATTCCTCCGTAACTCCAGAGCACGAAGAAGGAAAGCATCCCTACTCCATAACAAGCACTAATTTGATTCTTAAGAAAACAAAATTGTATTTGTAACCCCCCCTGTAAATACCTTTGTAATTAATGATTATGTTCATTCATGTAGATGGAAAAAAATGATATAATCTTAAAGCACACACAAAATTATACTGCCGCCATGATAAAAAGAGCAACGAAACCTACATTTATTTCGTATGCATTCCATTAATGGTAAACAACACTTTGGCAGCTATTAACCACAATGCCAGGCAATTTAAAGCTCACAGATGCCTGCAAGGTAAATCTGTACAGCCAGATACAATAGAATGCAAACACTTCACGTCAATCTTAGCCTCAAAGATCATTTCAATCCTTCGGGTCTTTAGGTTTTGCAGTACTTCAATTTTTTTTTCTGTTTCAACCATCTTCACTACTTAAGATCACAGGCACTATCAGTTTATTTTCATTTTAAACTGCTACCACTTTTCTGCCATTCAACAAATCGATGGACACATTTTTCATTCTGTAATGTGGTAGAAAATGCAGGCGCTCTTCAGACAAAAATCGTTCAAGTCATTTTGATTTAAAATATTTTATAACCCTAACATAGGTTTTGTAGGACTCTGCTTCATTTCTGTAACCTTTTTTTCTTATTGCATTTGGCTGCATGGTCTGACAGAATTTTCTCAACTGTACTGAAGATTTATTCATATTGTAGGTCATTAACAAAACTGTTTCAATAGCCACTCAAGATAGGGAAAACAAGCACTGACTTGAAAATTATTAATACTGTACCTATCCATAAAAAGAGCAAGAAAACTGAACCATGGAATTATAGACCAATACATCTTATTTCTATTACATATAAGGTTATGCAACAATATGGAGTTAAAGTACAGGATCACATTCATGGCAATGTGATTTTAGGGGATAGTGAGCATGGATTTAGAACAGGCATGTCTTGTTTCATTTGTTTCAGTTCTTTGAACAAACAGCAGTCAAAATGGATAGAAAGATAATTTTTTTTGCATGGTATATTTCGATTTTCAGAAGGTTTTTCATGAAGTTTCTCACAAAAGTAGGCAGTGGGCATTCAAGATGATGCATGTCTTTGGGCTGAGAATTGGTTAATAGAATGCAGAGAACAGATAAGGCATGAATGCTAAAATTAGGATGACATTTAAATGGAATCTGGAAGATTTACCTACTGTAACTCAATGGATAAATCAATTAAATGCCTATATGCTCCTTGAGAAGATGACTTATAAACTGAGGGCCAGACCACATCTGTTTGATAACACTGGGACCTCCCTGGGTAACTGTGTTTTCTCTGGTGATGATGTTATCTTAACACCTTAAACACAGAAACATGGTGTTGTATTTGCCATTCTAGATATCTGTACAGCATGTGTGTGTCTGTTTTTCCCCCAATGTTATTTCAATGACAGAAGCAGAGCCATTGCCAGTGAGTACATATGCTTGTGGTATTTTTCAGGAAAACCTAACAAAAAGAATGTCCAACAATTATGTAGGGACATAATTAGTGGAGTACAACAAGGGTCTGTATTAGGATTTTTTTTTATTTCACTGTTGTATATAATGGTGTAGTAAGTAAACAAGCTTACAGACAACACCAAAGCAAAAGGATTAGCAGGCATAGCAGAGGCTATAAAGAAATGTTACAAAATGTAAACAAAGATTAGCTGGTCAAATAGCTGATGACATGTTTAATGTACTGTAAATGTGAAGAGTATTATACATGTATGCATGTAGCAAAAAACATAGACTAAGCTTATAAACTAGGAAACAATTAGCTTAAAGAAGGTACTGACAGTACTGTACAGTACTGTATGAAAAGATTTAGGTCTTCATATTGAGACATTATTTTTATCTGTTAGACCCGTGAACCTTAACCTCCATCCTAAAGGATAGGCATGACTATTGGGTTTCATTCCAAATATCATTTGCTCACTTATTTCTGACTAAAAACATCTTAATTGTTGAATAAATACTGTAGATCCAGGTGGCAAAGACAATGTACCAAACGCTCCCATAGTGAGTATTTTACCCTTCTAGTTAAATCCAAATGGGCACATTTCAGCTATCGCAACTGAATGAGGGCTGTTCAAATATTTTAAAATACAAAAAAAATCTCAAATCAATTTGCCTGCTGTTAAGCTCTTGGGTGGTAGAATAATGTAAAGACTATGTTGTCCCTCAAGAGCTGGGCTGAGAATCACTGTACGTATAATTAATTTGTAAACCATTAACAAAGTCTTTGGTGGAGCACTAGGAGTTTTTTTCAATTAGAAGAATGATCCAAACTAAATAAACAGCTAACTATTATTTAGAATAATTTCTAGAAGAGTACAAGGATAGCTTTAAACACTAAAGTATTCTGCAAAGGACTTCTTCAGAAACACAAACAAGTGGTTTGCACATGAAACAATGGAAACTACACTGAAGTGCATTTAAAACCAAGAACAGGACACAGTGTCTTACAAACAGGCTGGAGGGAAAAAGCTATGCTTGTTGAAGATGATACCCTGACTTTCTTCAGCTTCAAGAAACAGCTGGATAAGATCCTCAAATCAATTAGCTACCAGCAACCAGACAAGCTAGATGGGGATAAAGGGCCTCCTCCTACAGATCCTGTAGGTCCTTTTGTAACCTTTTGCAAATTCTTATGCTACTACAGTACCTGCACCCACCCGGTTAGTTTGTAAACTAAACATCCGTATACATGTTGTTATCAATCAGTATAACATTAGAGCACTTTACAGAACAGAGGTGGCAAAGAGGCAGAGTCGTATTCACGAAAACTGCAGCTGTGGTTTACCAATTTCACACAGATTTCATCCAGAAGGTCATGCTTTATCTAGCAAAGGCAATTGTGTTTAATGTATAATGCCAATAATGACTTAAGTGTAGCACAAAAGTACAAAGAGTTGTTCTTGTGATATATAATTATACCGCTAATCCAGTTAAATGTTTCAATAATAGTTTCCGCTTTTTAACCTTAACTGTTTTATGAATGAGGTCTTCATAAGACAAAAAGTGAAATACAACAACAGTTACCTTTTGAGTTTTGAATTAGTTAGGCCAATGTTTGAAGCTTGCAGCTAAGAAGTCATTACGGCTATAGTCCTTATGATACTGCTATATTCATAAGCTTTGGCACCTACCTGTAGGTCCCCTTTTTGAAACCAAAGTGTTCTGCCAAAACTAATCTAAAGCTTTAACATGACTATTAATTCCACACAACTATTGGATTATATTGGATTATTTATACTGTAGAGAAGCACTGAAGACTGCCTTGGTGTGCTGATAATGTTGGGCAGAAAACCACTGCCAGACTTCCTGTAGTGCAGACAGAAACCTGAAGTATTTGCAATGTTGGCCATTTCATAAGCATTTCAGTTGTTAAAGGTCATTATGCACCTCTGAAAATGTTTCTATTCCAGACTCTGCTGAGTTAATTGCCAAGTTTGATCACGACTTGCACAGTGTAATATCTCTCTTCAGCAGTGATGGATGTGCGTAACTATACATAGCACTACTTAATGCATTGAAAATTGCCATATGCAGTACAAATGCACTACATTTTAGATGACATTTTGCGTGAAATATGGACAAATATCGTGTATCTGATTAATTCAATCATGCAGTCCTACAGATCCTGTAGGTCCACACCTTTCTAAACTATCCTGTAAATGAACAATGTTGCCTTCATAGATTCATAAACTTAAAAAAAAAAAAAAACAGAAGTAAATATGTTAGCAATTCATTAAGAAGCAATATTCTGCTGTGAACATTCTAAAATCTACAATCAGTGGAGATGACCTTTGTGTATGGCAATAAGATCACACCTGAATATTGAAGACAGAGAGTGCTTTGAAATTGTGTGTAACACCTTATTATCCATATGTGCTATAATAAGAGAAAGTAAACTTCCCAAGAGTGACATGTATAGTATGTTACAGTACCTGTATGATTCAGACATGCTAAAGTTGATGATACTACACAAATTCCTTTATGCAGTTGGCAGCTACTGAAAGCAAATCCCTGTGTCTATTAATCCACTGAAGATGATTAATGTCCAGGCATTATTCTCCCTGAAATCATCATTTAGATAATCACTGGCTATGAGGCCCTCTAACTCTCTCCCACATTTATATTGATAAAATCGCTGAAGATTTCTTCATCACTGCCTCCATCAATCACGAATATGCAATGTCGGTAAAGAAAGTCACATTCCCAGGGTAACATTTTAGATCCAGCACAGATCCACCAGGCTCTTTAACTGGGCAAGTGATATTTCTTCTAATTAAATATGCATTAGGAATTCTGGGAGCAATTTGCATATATAATACTCTCCCCCAGTAATCATTACAACGGCGGAATTTGTTTCATACGTCCCAGGGATGCTTCCATTTGCATCTCATGACAGTCTGAACCGAAGATTGATAGATTAATCAACTGTAATATCTTTAAACACAAAACTGAAATGCATTAAGCGAATAGCCTCAGGGTCTTCCATTTTACAAATGTGCTGTGATCACCAGCATTCCATGACCACAAATCAATTAAAGATTGAGAACTCTTTAGAGGTTACATCTGTGTGGCAGGTTTATTAATTACACTTACATGCAAGCAAACAATTAGTGGCAAACGCAGGATATGACAGGCAACTGTCTCGTCTATTTATAATTTATACTATTTTGAGCAATTCAGTGCTGTTCTTACTGATACAGCTGTTTCATAGCTGGAAGGCTAATTGTTTTAAATTATTTGGACTCTCTTATTTGACTCTCTTATGATTGATCTGTTTGTAGCCTAGTTTGTAGTAGCATTTTGGGGTGCTGTTCTAAAGTGCCCCACCAGCTTATTGGTTATCCTGACAGCAATGGCAAAAGAGCCTCATACTCTCAGCGACAACCACAGATCAGTCCAACAAGGACTCTGTCTTCCTGCTCACTAAAGGCATAGAACTACAAATGACTCCATCATTTATATCCATTTGGGAAATGGAGAATTCTTATTATTGAAAATACAATGGGTATTCATTCAGGGAAGAATACTTTACAAAGGTAAGAATGAATTTGTACTGTATTTAATAATATAGTTATTAAATACCCTGGAATCCATCCATCCATTTAGAAGAAAGCGCCCTTACCCGCATACGCACACACAGGGACAAATTAGAGACATCGGTTACACTAGCCAGCTGGGTTTTGGAAATAGAGTGACGAACACGCAGGATGACCATTCAAACACACACTAGAATCTGGAACTGTGCCCAGGATTGCCCCTACCTTGTAATGAAACATTAAAAGCTGGTCGCCGAATGAATGCTTACAGTATGTAATGTCTAATAAAACTCTAGCTGTAATCAGCATATAATGACATTGAAAATGCAACTCTCAGGCATTATTTTGATAACGAAATTGCTTAATGAAGGGAGCAATTTTTAAGCAGGTTTTTGATTACATTCCTCAGCAAAAATAAAGGCACTGATTTGAGAAAGGGCATAAAAAGTGACTTAAAATTGAACCTTTTATAGAAAAAAGGGTATGAACATGGTCTTGATGATTCATCACCTTAAGGAGATGGATAAGACAACTGTCAATGTTGTCATCAATCTAGTACCTTATAGGCCTTCATAATGTCCACAGTGTCCACAGCAGTCTGCTCCAGAGACCCCTGAGTCTGCAGCAAATTCCGCACTGTCTCTTCCATCCTGTGGAGCAGCAAGGAAATTGCATGTCAGAGCCGATTCTTTTTGTAATACAACATATGGCTGCTTTTTGGTGTAATGGTTGAAGGCCCCTTGAAGGGTTTCTTGAAAATGAAAAAGGAATGCTGATGCATTTCTATTATTTTATAGTGCCGTAGAGCTTTTTACGTTTAGACGCCAATTTTCGCCAGTTCATGTCACCTTCCAATGTCGACCTTAAGAGAGACACAGAGTACTTCAGAGGAGTCACCCTCAGGAGAATGTGACTGCTGCACCACCACAATTACAGCAAACTAAAGGATGTTATGGAGCACGGGCGTATATTCCACCCATATTCCTGTGTGATCTCTTTCGCCTTTGTAACCACAACTAGAATTGTTTCATTACAGTATTACATTAGCATGATTAAAGTTAATTTATTTTTAAATATGGGACAAATTAAGAGAATGGCCACAATGTACTGTAGCTTGTTACCTATTAGTTATAATTAATTAAAATATCACAAATGGAAATATTCTTCAACAAATACAAATTAACAATTTGCATTGCTGTAGCAGGTATAGCATTTCCAAACACTCGAATACTACTGTGAACATAAAGTTCGCAGTAGTATTAGTGCGCAACTAATACAAAGTTATTAACCACTTATATGTAATTTATATGTAAAATGCTATCAAATGAAAAATTTACAAATTATTATAATGAATGCTAACTGTGTATAACATTCTTGATAACCTCTTCGCGTAACCTTAATGACACAATAAATGGTATGACTAGCTGACATTTATGGTTTCCCCTTTTCATTAATATTTGTATTTATTTGCATTTGCCTGATTACTTTTCTTTCAGCACTGAAATCACTGTGAGTCACTTATCATGTTTATCATAATATAATGCTCAGTGACATTTTACTTATTTTTATTGCAATTTTCCAGTTGATGTGTACAAGATCCTATACTGGCAGAGTGCATTATGAATAGCTACACCATCTGTTGGCCAAATGTGAATCAGTAAGCTGGCTGTAATCACCACTTTAGACTGCACTGCACTGTGTCCCATGGCAGATTGTTGTAACCTCTGCCTAGGAGCTGACCTTAATCAGAAAGACAACATGCACTGGACAGAAAGCTCCTCAACAGACAGGTTAAGTCACCGTGTTAAAGCCACAAAGCTCAAAGCTAAGAAAACAAAATATACTCTCTGTATAAATTAAGAATGGCAGTGCCTATGGCCTCCATACTGTACATTCCATAATAAAGTCATTCAGGTGCTTGCAACCCACAGCTAAAACCAAAGCTGTTTTTTTTCACGACATGTAGTGCACACACGGAATATGTAAAGTGTTACTCTAAGCTTAAGAGATTGAATGTTAAGTTACAAATGTCTCTGCATCTGTATACACTTCAGATAAAATCAAAAATCTGATCATTGCATAAAGTATATGCATATTATTTAGCAATTTAAAAAATACCCCACTACAAAATGCTGAAGTATAATCCTTAAGTTATTTAATCTTCTTAAGTAATCAGGTGTGGTACTGTACGTATTTACCTGCTGTGATTTATCACATTTCTAAATGATAGCGAAGAAAAAAATACATTTCTTTAGTAAATGATGAAATTCAAAATGCAGCACATAATGTAGAAAGAGAGGTTGTTGTCCCTTTCACTAGTCCTTATCGCTTTTAATAAACCCAGTTGAAGCTACAAACTCATCCTGTATGTCCAATACTCCAACAGTGTTGAAAATGTTAAGCTAGATGAAGATATTTACTGTACGAATAAAACGTTTGGTGTTCATGGTTTTTCACATCTTTACATTTACATCTTCTACACATTTGGGGAAGTAATTAAAATGGCAAACACAATCGTTAGGATACACACCATTTTAAAAGGTTTAAATGTAAATCAATACATGTTATGGTAAATGGTACAATGAACTTGTAAAACCACATTTACAATACTGTGTACAATCCCATGGCTCAAAGTCTCAGACTGACCAGCTACTGTAAGAGACCTGAACTACTTTAGCCTTGAACAGAGAAGGGACCTGCTCCTCACAGGCATTAACAAATGGAAATCTTGAGAATCAACAGTGAAACACAAACCAGAAGCCGCAATTGGAACCTAGGGGAAGCAAAATTAAAAGGACAGACACGCTAATTTTCACAAATAAAGAGACGACAGTATGTCGTTGGAGACTACACCATGGCTTCTCTCAAGAAACATCTGGTTGAGATCCTTGGATCAGGTGGATCAGGTTCTGATGTAATTATAAGCACAAAAGCACATCACAGAAAATGGATCAGGTAATGTGACAGGTGATGAAATTATTTAATCTGTTGAATGAGGTGAATATAAAAAATATGGAAAGGAACCAATATGCCCCACTTATCAAAAAAAAAGAGTCTTCCTGCCATTAGTACTTTAGAGGCTGGAGTATGTCACCCAAGGTGGATTCACAAGTAGAGGAACCAATTTCTTCTTCAGGGTGAATTACGGTTGTGTGTAGACCACCCTGATGAACATCAATGAATGTGGCACAGATGTGCAGAACAATATGCTGATTGTTGGGAACAAGAGACAAATCGATAGAGGTATAGTGATGATCTGGGCAGGATGGTCTAGTCACTACAGATCTGCCTTTGTAATGATTAATTGACCACACTGTGCTTTATTGAGACCTGGGACTTCACCAGCTGCCCTTACTGCTAGCTCATAATAACATGACAACACATGGACAAAGGACAAAGTACACGCTCACACTGCCAGTGAAACATTGCTTTCTCGTGAGATGAGATTGTGACAGTTATATTGTGGATGCCTTACTTGCCAGATTTGAGCCCCATTGACTTTTTGTGGAAAAGGCTGTGACATCTAGCCCTCAGAAACCAGCAAAAGGCCATGCTTAAACGGGTTCTAGAAGTATAATGGGACAAAATCCAACATCACAGCATCTACAGTCTGGTACAAAGCATTTATTCACAGATACCCTGTACCCCTTCCAGTGGTGGCCACACACCCAACTAGCCTGTGACTTTCAACATAGACTCTGTTGACATATCACCGTATCAACACTGTTGATGTTAATCAGCACAATATATTTACCTACATAATGTCTTTTCATATAACAGTAATGTCAGTGCACCTAAAAATCTTTTGGTTCTATTCACTCTTTAACTTCATTAGGTCTAAACAGCCTCTCACAGTGCTTACCACAAAAGCTTCTTTTTCTGCATTGAAAAGGGATCCTTACAGTTTACACTCAAAGCTCACTGGCACAAAATCAATGCTATTGATGCATTTGCTAACCAGCTTTTTATATTTGATTAGAGATTAGAGATTTGATTTGAGATTCAGCATGTTAGTCAAGATTTGACGCATAAGTGTTGGCAATGCATGAGCAAAAGTCCTCATAAAAATCTTATGAATAAGGACCTTGGAGGTCTAAGTTGCCATAGTTAATGTATTTAGTTTGTTCTCACTGGCTCCAAACCAATCACACGCAAAACAGCTTTTGTATATTTGGCTTGTGATTATGTAGCTCATTACTCAAGATTTTCAGCCTCAAACTTGGCAACGTGAATCACTGCCCCATAAACCTCCAGGAGCCAGGATCCCCCTAGGATGAAGTTTGTGGAGTTCAAGAGTATGATCTCCAGGAATGGGACCGAATTCAGACTTACAAAGACATCCCATCCTTAGCCATGCTACTCTTCAATGGCAACTGTATGTACCGTGACCTTAAAAGTGAGTTTCCATAAACACTACTGTACAACCTAAGTTGTGCTACTACCCTCTGTAGCACTGTGAGACACCAGTACTGTAGCTAAAGGTGTGGATGAACACGATCAATGTAAGTAATGATAATATAATATAAATGAAAATATAATGTTTCTGCACACTCCACTTGAAAGAGCTTTACGGGCCATGGGGACTCCTCTCCAGCACCACTACTGTGTAGCCCCCACCTGGATGAATCGACAGCAGCTAAAGTGCACCAGTACACTCACCACACACCAGCTATCAGTGGGAGGAGAACAGACTAATGAAGCAGACTCCTAGACAGAGATTATAAGGAGGCCATGACTGGTAAAGGCCAGGGATAAATTGGGTTTTGTTCCATATGTAACAGCTACAGGACTAAATATCTTTCAAATTGAAGTTGCTGGTCTCGGGGAATCCAGTAAAGTCAGTTCCTTTGAGATGAAGTTTAATGAAAATACAGTACTTCTTCAGTAATGAAGAAATACACATAAAATTTTGGACATCAGTTTTATACCTGAAATACTTAATGTGGACTTTCCACTACAATACCATTTCTACTTCAAATCATAAGACAAAAATGAAACCCTTTAATTAACTGAAAAAAAGCATCACAATTTTTAAATTCAGACTCCTGCTTACATTGTCAGTGGTGCTTTTAATGTATATGTTTTCCCTCCTCGATAAACTAAGGACATTATGTTGTTCCTTCTATGTTTTTGTTGCACAGGTTTTTCATATTTTTGTTATTTTTTCTTAAGGATATAGTCTGAACTGCACTGTAAGTCATTATCACTAAAGAATCAGTTTATCTTTTTTGAGTTTGTTAAGTTTTCAAGCTCACTCAATGTTCCATTTACCACTTTGGCATTGTGAGATTTCGGTATCTTAAAATCATTAAAGAAAAACAAACAAAAATCCAAAAATGTATTATTGTACATACGTTGTAAATTATAAATCTAGATTTTAAACAGCAAAAACATACTTAAATCCAGTCTATTAGATCTGCCAAAAAAATCTACACTAAAAGCATTCAAAATAAGAGCATCTTTAAGAGGTCTGATATTCATTTAATTCTTGCCACATTTCTACTGTGATTTATGTACTGGAACATTGCAAATAAGAATTTCATGGAAAATTACCCCCAAATAATCATATTTTGATGGTGCAGTGGTTCTAAATTCTAGTACATTTTTGAAGTTATTTACCAGTGAAATTACTTAGGACTGATACCTCAAAGTTATTTTAAGTTCATAACGCTTTTCCACATTTAATTCTCTTCAAAATATCATTATGCTTACGGCCCAGTAATAAGAATATACAGTATGATAAGTGTGGACCAGTTACTGTATTTACATGATATATATTTTCACTACACAATCCATATTGTAGATGACAAAGTGAATGGCCAACAAATTAATAAATCCAACAGCAGTGCACACAGCTTACTGTATATTAATAAAGCTAGATTCATCCTACAATTACACTTTTCATACTTTTAAAAGCCGACTTTTGTTTTCGCTCTGCTGCTTCATTAAGCATAGAAAATCTTTATCTAGTTAATGAGCTGAGAACCTGAAGACGCACTATGCAGAATATGCTTTAAAGATTAAAAGGTTATTTTAAAAAACTATGTGAAATCTGCAATTGTACTAAAAGAATAGCTACATTTACGTAAGATATCTGATAATTTCAATAACTGAGCATTTTTTCATTGAAAAGTACTGGAAATTACAACATTTTTATAACAAGGTTTCCATAAATATACACAAATCTAAAAAATATACACACTTTGTAATAGCTAAACAACAACATGTTATTGAGGTAACTGTACTTGTGATTAGGGATGGGGAGCGAATTACAACATGTCAGAAACAGAAGCAATACATCCAAAAGAAGCCTTTAAAACCATTAAAATCTCCTCCAAATTGATAATCCAACTTTCTTGTAGACCCTCTGGATTTCAATTTTGTACACAGCCACACAGGATATATTTAAGATCTCCATCATTTCCAAAACCACATTATGCATAAATTACATGCATTCAACTACTGTACTGTATATTAACCCATCCCATTAACCCCAACCATAATTTCCAAACTTACTTTGAGTCTCCCTCAAGAGAACCCCAAATACACCGAATCATAAAGGCCTCACAAAGGGTTTACAGACCACCTGACTGCAGACTCATTTAAACAGCAGAGTGAATCTGTGGTCATAATTTTTATTCCAGCTGGCCTCTGCATGTCCTGACTATTAAAATGCAGACCTATTAGTCATGTATTTTCCTTTTTGAAAGCTTTAGGCTTTCTGGCAAATACATTTAGATTCTGTCTTGAAGGCCCTACCAACACTTTCAAGAGTCAAGTCTGGAATAGCTGATGCTTGCTGGCCACAATGTTTCAGCTGCAGAACCTCTTGAGGTACAGTATAAGAAGAAGACTCCAGAGCTGAAACGCGGTGTTTTTCCTTATTTCAGCCTGTGTCTCATCACAGAATTAAGCTCTGTTTGTTCCTTTGCAGCTTGCATGCTTGAGCAGCTTCCTACTCAAACCTCTTCAGAATAAATTATTTTTACTTCAAAGCTGATAAACCATTATTACATGAAAAGGACCCGACAACAGCACTAGTGAAACTTCAATTTATAGGTAAGAACTCACCCAGTTTTGGAACTCTGCACATGCCCATTTATGAAGATCCCTTTAAATGATTGAAACAAAATATTGCATTTGTCTTTAATACCCAAAAATGTCCTATCGGGAATAACCATTTTCTACTGTAGAGCACAACATGCAGCACCATGGAAATGCAGGACTCTATTCTAAAATAGGCCAGTTGGGAACATTACATGCCTGAATGATTTTAGCAGCAAAAGCAGGCATGTTTAGTGCATCACTGGTATGAAATAATGCATGTTCATCTTTGCATAATTTTTACAAGATGGTTCCTTTCATGTGTGTGATGCAGAGACATCCTTAGCTCACATTGGCCAAAAAAGCCTGGAAGCAAAGGATACATATCCATAAATAACCCCCCATATGGGCAATGTTAAGTCCATCCCTAAGAAAATAGCCCCTGCTGTGCACTACAGGGGTCTGAAATGTTGTAGAATAGATCCCTGCCTGAATAACTTGCAGCATGTGAGTCTGAGCACAGAAACATCTGAGGCATTAACTATTGAAGATCATAATGGTAGCCTCCATTGACATCTTACTTTCAATGAAAGTATGACAAGAGAAAGATTCTTCAGGACTTTTGGCCATTTGGTTGCTGGCATGTGCAGTCTGAAACGTGAAACCTTCACACTATTTACAAACAGCAGCATTTAAGAAATAGCCTAAATGTGTCTTTTGATTTTCACTGCACTTTCTAACTACCACGTAGTACTATTACTCTTGGTATTATCAGTATTAATTTAGTATTAATTTTAATCGCAAGAGTACTTGCTGCTAGAGTACTTGTGTAACTGCATATTTTTTCAGTAAATGGATAACTGTCAGTATGTATTTTTCATACATCACAGAACAGAAGTTAATAGAAGTTAACTATATTAACTCATCTCTCTGTTTTCTGAAAGTGTGAATATACATGGAAGCTCTTTTTACGCTTTTAAAGAATATTTTAAGTTGCCTTAACTCTGACGAGTCCAGATTAAAACATTTTCCCTTGGTTAAGATCTCCTAGCCCAGGATAACCTTGTCTGAAGGGTTTACAGCATTTGTGTGTTGTTACTCTAGGTGGAAGTAAAAATAGTGACAAAATTAAGTGGAAATTCGCAATTTTTATGCATTTGATAAGAAAAGCATTCTAAGAATTAAATTAATTAATTAAATCAGAATAAATGTACATTTGTGAAAGAGTGTTTCTAAATCTATAACTGGTAGAGAGACAGTGATTAGTAGATTCGATTAGTACTCAAGAGCATTGCTGAAGTTGCACGAGAACAACAGGCGGTTTTGACAAGTTACATAGAGAAAGTTCTGAATAGATGGATTCATTAAATATATATGCTAACTGGAATACAGTACAGGAGAATTCAAGACAGAAATTCCATTTTCAGCCTACCTGACACCAGCAAGGAAGCCTCCAGTGAAACATATTCTGTCAACAGTGTATTAACAGCTCAGCTCACCCTAGACCTTGTAAATTTATTTTGACAGCAACACAATTAAAAACTTTAAAGCCACACGAAATTACCAGCAGAATACAATAAGTCAGTTGTTTTCCCTGATCCAGGTCATGTGGTGCCATGCATGACCATCATTTGATGGATAAATATTATCGCCTTATCCTGCTCCGCTTAAACACATCTTGGCTAGACAGCATTTGAAATGTTTCATTATTTAAAGCTTTTTCAGGAAAACACCTATTTTTCTTTTCTTTGCAGCTGACTGTAAAACCACACAATTAGTCACCCTGCCAGTAGTCTAAGCGTGCACTAAGCCTTTTATCCTCTTTTAGCTTTGGTTTTCACAAAAGCTCATTATTACCTTTAGGTTTCCAATATGAAGACACATATCTCACTCACTGCAAAAGAAGACCCCAACTGCAAAGCAATGAACACAGGAAAACCAAGAAGTTTGTTGCAAGTTGAGCCTCCTTTTGAAAACGTCATAAAATGCAGGGAGGCCGTCATGCATGTTAAGAAGGGATAGCATTACAAAGTTTCAAAACTGGGGACCAGTGGCTTTTTTTCATCTTAGCGGAACTCTGACCTTTCAATGAGATACACATGAAAGCAGAGCACTTGAAACAAACAGTTAATGAAGAGATGCCATGTGTTTCAAACTGGTGCCCTACACCCTTTCAGCTTTAATCCTCAGTAGGAAACCGCAGACTGATTGTGATATGTGCTGTTCTATTTGTTTCTTTCTGGAAGTGTAAACTAAAATCTCGAATATCTCCTGACTCTTACCCATTGCTATGAAGTAAAATACGATATTCCACTTAATAAGCTTTTACAATTTTAAATATTAAAAAGCTATTAAATACTCCATCTCAATATATCTGTCCATGTTGCTACAAATCACAATCTGACTTGTTGCTGTTAGAAACGACCAATGCATTATGAGAGATTAAGAAACAGAAGTTCAACACATGGCTGAACCAGGACTCTAGGCTGAAGTTTCCCAATTAGTCATAAGTTTATTCTTGGCATCAAACAACCACTGAAATGCCAAAGTGCTGTGGTATTTGTGACAATCTAGGTGGAAAATAAAGACATAGTTCTGTCACATTACATAATCCTGCCTCTCTACCGCCTTATTTCATGATTGCTATAACAGAAAGACCTCTGAGGCAAAAGATGTCAAACATGGTTAGTTCCAAAAAGAAAACCTATTTCAGCACAAAACGTCTTGAGCTCTGCTATGTTGTTCTCCACCTTTGTACCACGGCACATACTCTACGACTGTCAAAGTGCTGCCTTCCTTTTTCTTTCAAAGTTGTCCTTCAGCTTCACTCTTTGAGTAACTCCTAACTAGATGTTGTATGAAGAGGAAACACAATGTTAAGACAGCTCAACAGAGGCATTTAACGCAAATGTAAAACTGAACCCTATTATCCTTTGCCACGAGCACAGCGGCAACACATCGATGAGCCCCTGGAGGGTGAAAAATGTGTCTGTGGTGAATGTCTTGAGCCCAAAAGACTCCACTGTGGAAGTCCAAAGCCCCAAATCCGCAGAGTGCAGCTAATTTGGTCTCTGAGAAGAAGAGGCGATGTATCAAGAGCCAAATACATTTCAACTGTATTGGAATACAAATGTTACAGTAAGAAATTAAGCAGTTATTTGAAAAAAAAAACTCAAAACCACCTTAAAGCTAGTTAAAGAACTGCTTGAGTCCTAGATTAGGTTAAAGATTTAAGTTTAAGATTAGGAGTCTAAGAGTCTAAGATTAAGAGGCAGCATCTACATACACATACTGTACATACTATAGTATAAAAATACATAAATCAAGGTAAGTACAAATATACAGCTGAGGTGAATCTATTAAATTTCATGATGTTATTTGCCGTTTCATTATCCAACAGCTGACAGCTCAGCGACAGCACACTAATGATCACATCAGGCAACCATGCCTATGATGTGAACATGGCTGCCCTACTTCCAGAGAAATCTGTAATCTGACCTCTTTTACAGCTCCTGTAAAGGCCCATAATAAGCCCTTTAAATCTTTTAGGGAAGCATTTTTACCGTATCTGTAATTAAAGAATTTGCTGTGGTCCAACATAGATTTTTAATTTTTTGCCATAGTTTCTAAAGTGGCGTATTTTAGTATTAGGTCAGTGATACCTAAGAGGTGTACTTTGAGTTGAACAGGATAGAGAGCAGAATGTGACTGTAAAATACAGTCCATTACACCCAGAAAAGAAATGAATAAACAACTCAGGCAAACATACAGTAGTTACATACCTGATACTACACAGTATGTGAAACCAAAGTTTTTTTCTCGTAATTTAAACCAGAATGCATCAGTGGTTCAACATTCAGATATCTACAGGTATACAGGTATTGACTGAAAGCTATACCCATGTTTTACTATCTTTTTTAGTTCTTTCTCTTGTATAGCCATATATATTTCTACATTTACTGCCAAATTTACCTTGCTTATATATTGCTACCTGTTGGAAAAACAGTTTTTCTCCAAATTGTGTTTTACATCCTGGGGCCATGGCTGTACAGTAGTAGTAAACACTACAGTTTTATGTCAGCCAACACCACAACTCAAGTATGTCATTATGCAATTATTATAAAAAGATTTAATTATTGCATTTATGAGTTTTTTGATTTTATAAAACACCATCCGGTATTTTAAATCTATTTTACTCTTCTGGATTTACAAAAACAAACCATGGCATTGAGAGTAAATTTCGCCAGATGACAAGCCAATCCACATCACTCTAAGCCCACCTCATATTTACAACTCATTGGAAAACCAGGAACAGGGACAAAGATGGTTATCAATTGCTAAACTGCTGGGTCACCACATCACTGGGTTACTTTCCTTATCCAATGTGTGGTCAATAGTTCAGTCTGGACAATCAGCCATAAGGATATGGCAAAATATGTTGGGACCCATTTTAATCTTTTTACGATTTTGCCTCCATTTGATATGCGTTTTGAGACAGAAAATATTAAATTAGTTTTATAATGTTTATAGCTATTATGAGGGTATTAAATTAATTAATCTTTGCAAGATCTGAGGACTACAAATCTGTGATTCTGATGCATCTTAAGCAATGGAAGCAGGGAAGGAATTACAAATAAAGAAATGGATAACTAGCTATATATAGAATGGGAAAGTCTGCTATCCATTGAACTGCTCAGCTTTGGGGATTCTTACTTCCTTCTGTCTCTGATGACTAAAGCAGTGGGACAGCTTAAAAGAATATTAAAGTAGGATCTGCTCCTAGAAAAATACCAGATGTAAAGGTACTGATGAGAATATTGCTTCTTCTGATTATTTCAAGTGGTC
The DNA here is from genome assembly GCF_059453375.1 of Lepisosteus platostomus. Classification (NCBI taxonomy): domain Eukaryota; kingdom Metazoa; phylum Chordata; class Actinopteri; order Semionotiformes; family Lepisosteidae; genus Lepisosteus; species Lepisosteus platostomus. The sequence goes on from NC_142624.1 coordinate 36,588,399, forward strand.
AAACACATCAGTTCTCTTTAACCAGATGTACTGAGAACTCCAGCTGCACTGATTGGAAACCTCTTAAATCCCAGCGTAAAGCACTTCTGGGTAACAGTAAGAATAAATTCCATAATACTGCTGAAAAGGCACTGGTCTCCAAATAATCATGGGACACAATCACAATCATGGGACAGTTTTATTGACTTATTTTATGATTTGCTAGTTTCAGAGCTGTGGAATGCACATTCACGATCAGGAATGGAACTAATTATGGGCACGTGGGTAGTATTGTGTAGAACGACGTGTTTCGAGGAAGTTTAAATTCATTTTGAAAGATAAATTAGTGTTATTTTTAGTTTTGCATCTCATCAATAAGAACTTACAGTGACCTTAGGAAAAAAAAGAACTGTTCATATTTCTTAATTGTATAAAGCAACATCAAACAGCTTTGATATAACTTAGTGTATATGTTGTAATTAACTTCCTTTCCAGTTAATTTTTTAGCCTGAGCAATTGAGTGCTAGTGGAAAATAAATTAGACCCATTTCATATATGAAATGTCAGTTAAATTGACTTTTTTTTTCCTTGTTGACATTTAATCAAAAATGTATAAAAGCCGTTGCACTGCATTTTAGATTTCTACATTCGGTACAATTAGAAAAACTATTAAAAACTGTTAACTGTACTGTTATGATAAAATAGTCAAATCTGTTCACAGCATCTCAGCCAAACCCAGTCTTCACTTTGGTCATTTCTAATATTTATTTTAACGATTTATTCATTTTATCCACCTTGGCAGAAAACTGTACAATAGATGAGTAGATGAATCATTCATAGAGTTCTAACTCACCAATGTACAGTACTTAATTATTTATTTAACAGTTATGCGTGATGAATGAAGACTGGCAAGAGCCTATCTACACAGAAGCTCAAAGGGATCAGTGGGAGAAGTTAGGTGGGTTAGGTAAAAGGTGCAGTACCTGAACGCCGCTTTTACCCTCAGCTGCAGCCCAAAGTCTGGCTCCTCCATGAAGGACAGCACAGGGCCTCTCCTTCTCCTGCCTGGCGCCTGCCGGGACATTGTCATTCCTGGTTGCCGTCTCCGACTGGGACAAACGCTCCCTACAGAGGGCTGGCTCACGGACTGAGCAGCCTCTGAAGCTGCTTTAAGGCAGGGCTAGCCTGGCCCCACACTGTGCAGCACAGGAACTCTTCCACATGGTGCCTTCATGACTCATAAATCTCACATGTGCAGTACCGCACTGCACGGGTTAAACAGCGGCCGGCTTAGGGCTGCTGCTGGCTCGTTAACTCTCAGAATGTCCAGAAAGCAGCACCTCTCCTTCCCCGACTCCTTCTTCCTCCCCTCTTGTTCCCAGCTGCTAGAGTATGCAAGAACACTACTCAGCCCTTACAAACTAGGATGAGTAGGCTACTATCAACCACGCACTTGCCTGCTTCTGACCTACATCGCCCGGGCAGAATCAATCTCCCTCTAATCCCAGAGTTTAATAACAAGACATGGTGAAACCCGGAGCCCTGCCCAGAGCAAGGGAGCTGGTCAAGCCACTCACGAGGGTCTCCTCCCATTTATAACTCTGCTGGAGCTGCCAAGTCTGCTCCCTCTGTAAAGGAACACTAACTTTGTATTTCCCTCAGCACTTGTGTGCCTGCGTAATAAACGGAAAAGCAACACGAAAGCAAACCAGAAACAACATGGCAAATGACAGGAGTATTGTGGTGCACTTTATACTTCATGGACAACAGCTGGCGTAACGATGACCCGGGATTTAAAGGAGACCTTGCGACTACAAATGACAGATTCCGTTGATGTTGAACCAAAATGTTATTCTTTGCTAAAAGCAAAGGCTTTTTTTTCTGCCCGTTTCCTCCTCCCCACCCCCATCCTTTCTCTAAACCAAGCTGTGTGAACTCCTGGTGTTTGTCTTGTACCACTCGTAGACCTTCCGATGTTATTTAATGCAGAGCAGGCAGCAGACAGGGCATCTCGAAGTAGGGGAAAATACTGCTCTGCTGAGTCTTAATTTAAAGGAATAAAGCTCTCCTAAGTGGCAGTATCTTCAGTTAATTAGAAAGAATCTAGGAGCCTAATTGGCAATTAAGCAAAGGATGTCTAGAATTTTTAAGTAAAACAGTAACGATGCCGGTCTTTTATAAATGTCTCTTCGGCTCTGAGGCTCAGCTTTTTTTATTTGTGTGTGTGTCATGAGAATGCAACTGAAGACCTGGAAAGCGTTACGTATGAAAAAGGTTTTATCATTCTGAAAATTAAGTTAATCATACGGTTTCGGAAATACCTTGTTCAACCAGGAAAACGATTATAATTATATTTACATCTTTGTTTTAAATGCAAAGGGCAATATCAGATTAGTCCACAGAGGCACAGCATTCCAATCAATACATCAGTGGTGCAGGGGCTCCACATTCCAGCAGGGCTGGTGCCAGTTAATAGCCCAGATGCTAAGGACTAGGGAAGAGAAATAGACGGTTGATCATATAACTCCGCTGGCCTGAATGTTCAGCATGAGTGTGCTGTGAGACTGAAAAAAACCCTGGCTTGCTGGACCTCAAGGGCTTTAGGTGTCCTCATCTGAGTTACTGAGAAACTTACGTTTCTGTGATTTAACTAATTCATTGATTTCCGGGCTGTGTTTTTGATATGTTTCTAAAAGTGAAGGAGTTCAGAATAAGTGCAATGATTGAGGATTTCCAAGGATGGATTCTGTCTAACGCAATTTTACGTTATTAATGTAACTGTAATTTGATCTTAGATGTTGCTTTAAACCCTTGATTTTTTAGACATCTCATAATGTAGATTTCAGGTAAAAAATACTATTAGACTTTCCAATTAAACTAACTACACTGCAATTTCCCTCACAGGATCAATAAAGTATCTATCTAATACCAACAATGTGTTTGGCTCTATCATCACTGCTAAGATTTACGTCTTAAACTGGATATACAAGTTGTTTCTACCTTTATTATATTATGTAAATTACTGTAGTTTCAAAAGTAATAGATCAAATTGAATATAAGAATGGATTTCAGGCTACTGTACATAAAATGTATTTTCTGAAATAAAGTAGATATACATGTACTGTACAATACTACAATACTTTGTCTTCATAATTGTGAATAAATTGTTATTTCTTTCAAGATTAAGACATACTGCTGTAGACTTTGAAATTTTGTATTGTTCCACTCTTTTTGCTCTCTGTTTTTGCTTTGTGTATGAAAACGTCTTGTGAAATTATAACCATTTTATGTTGAACAGTTGGCAGTTAATCTCCATAGATCTTTTCTTTGACTATAAGAGGAAAAGAATAATGACAAGGAACAGAAGAAAATGGGTCAAATTGATTGGTAGATGTGACAGATTAGTGACTACTACTTCACAACTGGCAGCTCCTGTACAGTATAGTTTACCTGGAGCATTGATTAGGCTTTTAAATATTCTGATCAATATGAATGAAAAATACTAAATGATAAGCTTGGTTGATTTTCGTCCACACTAAACTGTAACAATAACAGAAACACAAGTGGAGACTGAAGCTCATAACATACAGTACACATTGTAATTGTAATTTCTGATTGTGGCAAAGATGTCTAAGACATCTGCACAGCACTGTTTGCTTGAAGTGGTGACCTTTTTAAATTTATTGCATGGATATAAGAAGAGGTCAGCAAAAGATGGAAAAAGAAAAGCAGATTTAAATATCAAAATGCTACATGATAGAAAACACATTACATCTTTCCTGAATACTGAAGAACACACATTCCTTCACAGAGCTTGTGATCCACTCTTCCAGTTGTTACATTGATCTGAATGTCAAACACAGAGCTGAATTCAAAGCATACTAACCAGACAATGATGAAGGCAATATGAAGAGTGCATATGCTTTTGTAACACACAGCAATGTGCGCTGCATGTGTTCTGTGATTATTATTAGTTTCAAACACTCCGTACAAATAAATACGACGTGCTCTCGTATCGGTCTGGATACATACGGCAAAAGCTGAACTCCATCACATGGCCACGACATCGAAAACACAGTAACCGTATTATCTGTGGGCCTCTAAGCTTTTAATTAAACTGACCACACAAATGTACCATCTGTCCAGAACATGGAGGCGTCAGATAATTAGAATCTCGCTAAGGGTGCTAAATCCAGTAACAGGTACATCTGGCAAGGAGAGGGCTATGCATTATTTAACAACAACAACAACAACAATAACAATAATAATAATAATAATAATAATAATAATAATAATAATAATAATAATAATAATCAGTACTTCACAGAGAGGAGGGGAAACACTCCCTCCTCCAACATTGATGGGTAGCACCCACTTCAGTCCACTATACAGCAGACGTGGAGGAGAAGTGAGACTTTGCTTCACCAGCTGAATTGAAGCAATTTAACTGTGTTCAAAACTTGAATGGGCTCAACTAATCTTAAAAAGCTCACCGTGCCACAGTCTCCTACAGCTTAGGACACTTTCTGCTGTCTGCTTGTTCAACTCATATTCTAAAAGGGTTTACACACATGACTTATTTGTTTTATATATTTATTTGTTTTTCTCAGTGCTAATTGTTATCTGAAGAATTAAAATCACACTGCAGCCAACATACTGAAACAAGTGGTAAAATAAAAATACCTTAAACAATAATAAAAAGGTAAGAACAGCTGCACTGAAAGTGTAGATATGCACTGTAAAATAAAACAACGTTAAATAACAATTTTAAACTAATAAGATATTGCCTATTGGCTGTTTTTCTTTAAAAAATATTTTATAAAGTGTTAAATGTCCCTAACCCTACAGCATTTATGCTAAACAAGAAAATTTGAAATGATTTCTTATCTAAACAGTACCTATATTCAGCATAATATGTGAAGTAAGAACATTGGAATACATACCCTGCAGCAAATGTGTTACATAAAATATCAAAGGACAATTATCTTTGCATTTCTGTTTTTTTGAAGCAACTGGAAAGAAGATGTGGCTATGAGCACTCTGCCAATAATGTCTTCCACATGGTCAGTGGCCTCATAGAAATTTCTAGCCTGCGGCTCACTTTGTTTTGTCAGGATCTCTGAATCTGGAGGAGTCCCTGAGTGCTGAAGAGGTTGACAGTAATGTAACGGTTCCATATGCATACACTGATTATGCTAATTACTGCTTGCCACCTTCCAACAGAGCAATAGATATCTGTAGTGCCCTTGACTGAGCTGATTTTACAGAGTATGAAACTCTCCAGTGTGATCTTTGCTTAGTCTGATACTTAACAGCTTTCAAAGATAATTAGCTTGAAAAAGTAACTGCGATGTGTGTACTGTACGTACGTCTGAGAGAGACATAGAATAATACTCTATGTGTGCATCAGGAAACATCAGAGGTTAGTAAAGGAGAGACCAACTGTAATCATTTGAGACAGACAGTTTTGAATCACAGTTTGTAATGGGTATGATACAGTAATGAGTTAAACCATCTTCTTTCATACAGTTCTCAATAGCAGACTTCAGTATCATTAAATAAAGTATTAACATGCAATTGCTTAATACTGTATGATTACCCTGCACTACAATTTTAGATAAGAGCAGATTATTCTTTTTATCATTTATGCATTGCATGTTTTGCATTAATAATAGCACGATTCTTAATTAATTAATATTGCAAATTTAAACTGTGACAGTACATCCGACCCAATAAACAACAAAAACATGTAAACAAGCAATACAAAGTAACAATCTGATATCCAAGTTATGAAGCTGCTGTGAAATTGCTACTGATTTATGTAGCGCAAACAGAATCATGCTGGGAGAGGGACTGCCAAAGGACAGATTTCCACCCTGTTCAAACTGTATTTATCTTAGAAGACATGAGAAGGATTTTACTTATCTATCCATTTACAGGGTTCCTTCAAGATGTAATGGAACTCTGATATTTATTATTTTCTCTTTGCTCCTAAAGTGGAACTATTCATTTGTTACAATAAATATTTGGAATCGTAAGAAGATCACTTAATAACCAAGATTGACTAAACTGGCATAGAAATATTCCCTAGCCGCATTTAAGCATGGTCTGTAGAATAAAGCTAAAGCCTTCTTTCTTTTTTATTTTGAAAGAGGATAGAAGCTTTCATTCCACCTGCATATCTATAAATTAAGTATAGGGGTGATGCCATAGGCATTCGTGCATCTCTGGAAATCATCAACATTCTGTGCACTGCTGAAACAACATATTGCAATGCCTCTGTTGTAATTATCTGATCGACCTGTATTATATAGGAAAACAAGTAAATGATCAAACCATTGAATTATCATGATCATTGTTTAAGTGGGGGGAGGGGGGTGGTTAGGGGTTATCTAGCCAGTGTTCTGTTTCAACATGTGACTCCCAAATTGATAGATAACATTATATAATTGCTGCCCAACTGTTCTGCAGGTTGGAAACTAGTTTCATGGATGTTGACTTCCTCATGATGTGCACGGTGGCCAAAAGCCAACAAAACAAATTTAGAAACATGTCACTCCCTAGTTAAAGTGGCTACACTTGGATACACACATCCCAATCCTAAAATTGGGATGGCTACATATGGTACAAATCTTAATCAACACCGCAGAATAAGGCCTAAGGCCTTGAGATCTTTGGTATGAATCTGGGCTGAACCATTCATTGATGCGAGACAGAAGTTCTTGTGTCCTGGATATAAAATTGGCATTGCTGCCATTAAAGTGATTGGTATCTGTTCAAGAATGTATTGATGAGACAAGCTGAATATCATCTAATGATCTTTTACATTGGGTGCAGTACTAACAGCCTAACTATGCATTGAAATTTGAAACATCAAACAACCTGGCCTTAATGAAAACCATATTCCTATTTGAGATTTTTGCAGCATGGAGGCATGGCTCTCAATGATGCTGCCTCAAAAATCACTGATCCTGGGCTTGGTTCTACCAAGGTTTTCGTGGCTGTTAGTCAGGTGCTCTGGTTTTTTCTCAAAAATGATATTTTGCATCGATTGGCTGTTGTTGACCCTTGTGTTTGCTTGACCACCCTGTGACAGATGGTTTCCCAAACAAGGATGTAGTCTTGCTCTAGGCCCTGTACCTCTAGGATAGACTCTGGGATGCCATTACTATTTACCAGCAGACAGCTTTCCAGTAAAGTACAAATGTGTGGCTTTATGACCGTACTATATTTTGAGATGCAGAGGTTTCTGAGATGCGGATACAGATGTTTAATGAAACCTTGAAATGTTGTCACTCAGGACGCTTAACAAGCAGACAGAAATAACCGAATGCATTCATGAAATATGTCAATAGCAATTCGAAAAACATTTGTTAATGTTGCTTCCTGACTATCTCGAGTGCAACAGCTGCTGTTTTAATTAGTATCAGCTAAAACACTCCATAAAGATGAAAGCCCACATGTTGATCCGCTTTTCCAGTCCTTGCGAGTTGGACTGGATGTGTGACACAGTTGGTATTGCTTGGTGTAGAATGACCAGTAACTGCCAAACCTACTAAACCTTTAGTCCTATGCTGTGATATAACCCTGACAATTTACTGCAAGACAAATACCAGAAAAAAAAATCAGTATTAATAAAAAGAGGCTATGAAATATAACACAGGAAAAAAAGGAGACATGGAATTTAATGGTGGCCAGGAGATTGAAAGAAAACATTTCTTTTTATTTATGCTAAAGAAGGACAACTTTCACATTCTTTTTAATCATCCCTACAGCTGTTTGCCTCCCACTGGATCATCCACTGGCGGAGAGATGTCTTAACATATTGCCATCCTTCGGGCAAGCTCTGTTAGCAGCAGTAAACAGAATCTGAGGTTATATAATTGTACCTGGAATAAATTGTACCTGAGCGATTTTGCCCACTTCTCTGCACCTATAATGAGAATTTATTTATAATCATATTTCCTATGCCTTATCTCTGTTTACCTCATACATTCCCAACCATGCCAATGAAACATTTGCACAGATTCGGTCAAGCTAGAATCTAAAATTACTGTGTTACACTTGTGCACTTACATTTCATTAAGCTGCAGTATGTTGAAAGCTATGCATGAAATCTTCAGGTTTTATTTCTTGGTGACCTTAATAAAAACACCATGACAACGCTGAATGCATTTCAGTCCCACTATGAAACACGAGGGAAAAACAGATGGTTCAAGTCTCCGTAAATCAGGAGAAGATGGCTCGCTACTGCTTTTAGCTTCAGCTCCAGAACAGAATAGTTACACATTTTCTCTTTTTCCTGGAATTTTGTTCCCATTTAACACTTCTTTTCTCAAGTGGTATGTTTCATTACATAAGCAACAGGTTTTGCTGTCTGTTACGAACAAGGATGGCTTTGCATTGACATCATTTGCTGGTAAAGTGTCCACCTATCTAGACTGAGGCATCCAATGCCCTGCATCTCGGACAGATATGGGCAACCTCTTGAGCTTATATCAAAGAAGACTTTTGTCAAAACTGCCAAACACGGTCTGGGAATATTTTATGCCAAAACAAGGTGTGAATCTTCCTCCTCCAGATGCAATCGATGACACACTGGTCGTGAACGTGTGTGTGAAAATGAACCAGCTGGCATGACAGCTGGGGGCATGACATAACAGTCCATGGTGTTTTCTAGGTAGTGTTTAGATTTCCTAAAAACATGGGAATCAGTTCTTTTTAATGATTTGGGCTAAGATCAGTCACAAGAAAGGTTTTGTTGGCGGTTTACAGAATGGGCTCATCCCACTTCTCACACCAGTATAACCATCTCGGACATCGATCGCAAGCTTTGACACATCAGAGATGAATACATGTAGCCAATGATGTGTGGTTCATTGTTGATGGCTGACTACAGCTGTTTGATTGTGCTTGGTGGTAATGGGTAGCAAAATGCTGGGGAAATAGGCTCTCCGATATACAGTATGATGCTCAAATAATTTCTAGTGGTCAGATATCAAATGCTTGTGATCTTGATTCTAACAAACTAAATTTCAGTCTTGATGTATGCACACTGAGGTCAGCTTTGTTTGTTTTGAGAGCTGTTTATAACTTCACAATAAGTATTTTGCTAAGGAGTAGTCAAACAGAGACAGATGCAATGTTGTCCAATAAGAAGTAATTGATTTTCTGATTTCTAAAGGCTCTGGACCAACAGTGGCAAAGTGGGCCAATGTATAGTAGTTGAAATATAATTCTCAGTAGGATTCAGGAACCAAACACTTGAGCTCATGCTGATGTGAATAGGAGGGTCATGGAGGTGAAATGGAGATTAATCAGAATATCCGTAACAAATCAAGGCATAACAGAAGAGCAATGGGCAGCAATACAGGTACATAAAACAGATTTTTTCAAAAATCAATCCTTTACACAGATCACAGAAGGGTTGATTTAGCATAAGAAAAAGAGATAAACACTACAACACTTACACTGTGGTTAAAAAGATTAATGAAGCAAGAATACAGCCACTGATACACCGATTGGAAGGATATAAGGTGTATACTGTACTTAGGTACAGAATTTACAAAGAAGAAAATGATGGATTCCCATCACTTCAGCTGGTTTGATCCAGCCAGCTCTTGAAGCATAGATGGTAATCAGAAAAAAGAGGTGGCACTATTAGAAACATGGGCGGCTGCAGAGTAATATTTACTTCACAAGAATCATAATGGGTGATGCATACCAGTATCACGCGTCAGTGACCCGCTGTGCAGCAGATCGGATTTGTCAGAGCCCCCCCGGTGGCTCAACAGGTCGAGGTGCTCATCTGAGCCTGGGCCATGCCACTAGCTGACTGCGTCGGGGAGTTTCTGAGCTGGGGTGCACTCAAGGCCATGCCCTACCAAGGGGTGCTCCTCTCCTCCGTTTGCCACTAAACCTCTTGGCCTGTGCTGTCCGGGACATGTCCAAAGACAGGAGGGTGAGGCAGAAGAGCGTGCCCACGCTTCCTCATCAGCCCCTTGTGCATTTGTGGGAGTTGAGGTGTCAAGACTAAAAAAAACCACACTGCTGGCTGTTCCAAACCGGTGGGTACAGATAACCAACTAGTCAGAAGTTTAAAAAAAATATTGGGGCATCATTTTTTTTCCGAAATTGTGGTTAAGAGGTATAAAACTGCTCAAGACGCTTGGTGGGCAGTGCACCAAGAGGGCAGTGCTTCTCAGGGAGTACCCCATTAGTTAAGAAGATCCAAAGATGAGGAATTATTGGATTCCAATCAAAATATTAAAGACTAATTGGTCTTATTCAATACATGTTGATACACTCATCTCTCATTAAATCAGCACTTTTAATATCTGCTAAAATGAGCAATGGATATTGTATAATAACTATTTTTGTGAGATGAGGTAACTTCTGCCACACGTAGCTCATCTTAACTGTCTTAACACACATTGTAAGGTTTTAATACTAGCTATGCTGTAGAATAATATTTTTGAATAAAACTGCAATTTGTAAAAATTACATTGATTTTAACGTTTTATATAATATAATTTTGATTCTCTGCACAGTATCAATATTTTATTTCTCCACACAACTGTTTCATAATACATTTAGTGTTGTTTTTATGAGTTTTTGTCTACAAGAAGAAATTTGGGAATGAGTTGGGCTCGTATAGCAAGAAACGAGTGAAAATCAATTTCCTTAGCAACAATGTATTTCTGCACCTGTCTGTATAAATAGCACAGCGCCACAATCCAGGCAACTGCTTTTATTATTTTAACAAATGGCTGGGGTAACACCTTCCAACATGCAGTATGTATCACCCATCAGGTGATTACTGAACAATACAATAAGTGCAATAAGTGGCAAATGTTTACAATTTATGCAAATAATATCAGAAAGACAAAAACTCAAGAGATAAAAAATTCTGCAAGATTAGTTTAATATATTGTAGTTCTAGTGAGCTGAGATTGTTGGCTGTGTGACATTTAGTTACTGTACTGCGTCGTCTGCAGGCCTTCTGTTTATTGCTTTCCGGTGGCCCTCCATCCTTCACCATGCTTTGGATGCGGCACGGTCATTGCAGCAGGAACCACTGATTGCCGAACCGGTAACTACTCTTTCACACACAATTCTGCTGTGCCACATTCCTCATCACATCAAACACTGCGGTGTGAAAACGTAAGTGCTGCACTGATCATGTTTCAGCAACCTGAAATTTCCTCAATACAATCTGGCAAATACAATCCTTAACATTAACCCAAACATTAACCACAAACAAGAATGTGTGTTTTTAATTATCGTAGAATATATGAAATATAAATAAACAGCATATACGAAAACCGTCAACCTTTTCTCACAAATTTAGCACAATGGTTATTTACAGTATGTATATTTCTTTAAAAAATAAAAAAGCCATAGCAAAAGATTAATTTAAATACATTCCTGTAAATAATTCCACTTACAAAACCTCATAAACGTTACTCTTTCCTCATACTGTATATATTAGTTTATGAAAAGCTCTTCAGTCAAGATTTTCACCCAGACAGGATTCCATTTAAATCCATTCAAACAATATTCTAAAAACATTTTTCTTCAGACTTCAATTGATATCTGGTTCCTTATGTCATATAGTGTACTTCTAATGCTAGTGCCACAAAACCATGGCTTCAAAAGCAGAAGAGGACTGGAATCAAATAGCAGCCTCACATGCAATCCAGACTTCTTTTTTGGTGCTGTAACTCAGGTACTACAAGAGCCAGGCATCTGGAAAACATCTTGACTTTGTGTTTTGAAAACACTTCAAAGAAAACAACAAAAAGACAGTTCTGAAGCAGCACCAAAATATAAATAAACAAAAACAAAATGTAAATAAATCAGCATATACCATGTACATCTCTCATTGTGCCAGACAAAATTATGGTGATGCTTGGACGTTTTACTGGAATAGATCTAAAAAAGGAACAGCTTAGATGCGATTCAACATCTAACCAGTTGAGTTATATGTAAATGTATTGACCTTTTCAAAGATCAATATGAAGCTTTGACTAGTAATATAGCAGTACTGCTTAATACTGGAAATGCTCCTTCTCAAATAAATAGGCCCACCTCCACCGGTGGCAGGCATCATTGCACATAACCTAGACATTTTGTCGCAAAACATCAGCATGTGCAGTATTTGCACATTCCTGCTGCAGTCCCTTCTCTTTAACCATAACATTTACCAGGCAACTGGACCAAATTTAATTTTAATTAATTTTAAAACTGTATTTTTGTCCTATAATGTCAGTTAGGGTCTGTCTTGCGAATCCCATAAAGGTCTTACAAAGCTTTCTAATGTAGATTGACATGATTTCTGTAAAGGCTGTGCATAATATCATGTGTACATACTGTGTGCATCAGTAGAAACCTCCACATTACTATCTCAATGTTTTATTGTGGGCTGTACACAACATTCTGACACCATCTACTATTTTTCTCCTTCTATATTCTTTCTCTAAAAGCTAAAAAAGCTTAAATGTGTTTTCATCTTCCCACATACACAAATCCATAGCTGAAAGCACAAGGTTATTTATGGTCTAAATGCAATTTATATTTTTAATAAAATTTGTTTTACATTATCTGTAGATTCACAAAGAAATTGGGACTGACACATACATTACCCAGATGCCATTTGACTTCTTTGCAAGTCATTACAACCTCAAGTAACACAATAAATATTAAGAGTTTTTAAAAAGGTCTTCACAAATTGAAAGTGTGGCAATCTCAGCTTCTTAAGGATTTATATTAAAAGCTTTTTCTGACCAAGTGCATCAGTGCATTTCCATAAATGCTATACTTCAGGCACTGTCTTGAATTGCCATACACTAATTATGAATCCAATTCCACCCAAGGAAGATGATTAGCTTACACTCAAGCTGACTGGCAAGATATTCCACCTAATGTCACACTTCAGTAGACATGCTGCTGAAAAGCATTCCTCGTTTAACTCACCCAAAGTGGAAAGCTGACTTTGCTTTTTTTAATGATACAACTAAATTCCTTTACTTTCTAAAAGACATCAGGTCATACACTCTGTATAAAAGTGTGCACGCTTATATTATATTACAGCCAAATGCAATCCTATCCAGAAAAAAACATCAAATAATGGAAAAAGAAGCCATTCCAGAAAATACCTTGTACACTTTACAGAGTTGATATCAATTAGAGAAAGATGCACTTGAAAGAAATGCTTGGGTGTCTCTCAGCACATAAATTATTCTGTTTTGCCTGCAGCAGACATAAAATTGCTTGCTTTGTTCTTTGACAACTGACATAATTTTTAAATGGCCAACATCATACTTGTAAAAAAAAGTAACACCCGTTATTTAGCAACATAGTGATGTATTAGGCTTTAATCCCATGAGGTCTAAACCCCCTACAGGTGTGCTCAAAGAAGAATCCCTTTTGTCTGCACTAAATAATGTAGGGTTTGTAATCCAGGAGCTCAGAACTGCACTCAAACAGAAAACATAATTTAATGAGGATCACAACACATCTCATTTATCGGACCCCTACAGGAGCATGATGGATAATTTCCTACCTGTCTAAATGACAAGGAACCTGAAAAAGCCCCAGGCTGTTTCCTGGTAACATCTGCAAAAATCAGCCAAAAAATTGGCCTTGTCTTTCTTTCAAAAGAAAGAAATATTTCAGAGGTAAAGCAAATTTTGAAACTTCATCACCATCGGTCACTGACGACCACTGATAACCCAGATTGTGTGATAGAATTAGACAGACTGGAAGGGTCCAGGTGAGATATAAAACCTTTGAGAACAAATTAAGAAGCTCAATATGTTTTCATTTAAATAACAGTGTTTTCAGCTCTCTGCCTAAATACACACTGAGGCATGCTGTATTCTTAGAGACAGCATGGGCCACAGAGTAAAAGGAGGTACAACCAACAAACTGCTGATGCACTCTAGATGAGACATGTTTCACTACTTCAGCACAGAAACAAGAAGGACAAATTGTGCTTACGGCAGATACAAAATAACCTCAGGATGCCTTTCATTCTTATTGTGGAATCTGGTTCTCTGAGTGGCTATGGTTCTAGGCCTAAGGCAACCAATGCGAACTTTGGTAATGAAATGTTACATAAAAATTCTGTGACGTGCTGAAATAAAATGTCACATTTTCAACAATGCTCAAGCATAACTCTCCAGTCTGTATCAATCAAATTATCTCCCTTTTTCATCAGCATAGCAATGAAGTAGAAACCTGTCTAGGAGGTTTGGTAACTCACACAGAATGTTTAAGAACAGTTTATGGCGTCTCTTCAATTTAATATTCAATGGCATCACAGAAATGAATAATATATCATTTAATAAATATGAACTCCTTTGGTTGGTATATACTGTATATGTTTTATGAACCTAAATTCCAGGACTGGTAAGATAAGAGTCTGCTCCCATACACCATACTGTACATGTGATAGAAAAGCAAAGACAGAGAGTGTTTTGTTGCCTTGTTATATACTTAATTACAATGAGATGACAAATAAATAATTACACATTTTCTAGCCGCCTCGGGAGAGTCGGAGCCTATCCCTGCAAGCAATGTGTGGAGGACAGGATACACCTTACACGGGACGCTGGCACAGAACACAGACACACACTCACAGCGGGGGCAGCTTTCCCAGAAGCCAATTTACCGGCCAGCCTGTCTGTGGACTTTGGGAGGAAGCCAGAGCACCCAAAGGAAACCCATGGAAACACAGGGAGAACATGCAAACTCCACATAGACAGTACCCTAGGAACTGAACCCAGGGCACCAACAGTACAAGGCAATAATGCTAAATAATGTGACACTGGGCCACCCACTTAAATAATGACAACTGCAAAATGTAAGTCTCAGTGTTTCATTAGGTGATGACCTTGGAAACCTTCAGAGACAAGTGAAACTCTTAATTTCTCAGTGGAAGAGCAGAGAGAGTCCCCTTCCAAGTAAAACCTTCCGCAATACCTCTGTTCCTCAATAATTAATTCTTAAATATTAATTAAGAATTCGTAATTAATGCAGATTAATTCTGAAATCAAATAGGAATATTCTCGCTCGCCTGGGGGAGGTTTATTTCAAAATGGTGTGGAACCCCCCGAACAGTAGAAAAGTGGTACCTGGAGAACTGCTGTTGCATTGAAACCATCTGAGCTCTGCTGAGCTCGGACTCCACAATCACCTCCTGCAGTCTCTTCTCACTCTCGAGTCTCAGGCGTCTCTCTTCCTCCAATTCATGTATCAGCTTCTCACGCTGGAAGTCACAGACAACAATGCATCAATTAATTCATCAGAGTACTAACATCTGAAAACTGGCCGTTAGTTACACCGATGTCCTGGGGACAAGAGGAACAGCAAAAAAAAAGTTATTTTCTTTAATCTGTCTAGGTAACATCAAATTTAGGCTGACCATGCTTTTGTGATCTTTTAATGGAATTAACTCTCCTGCTGTTCTATGAAAAAAAAAAAACACTGCTGGGAATCCTTCTGATCAGCTCTGATCTTGACTTTACAAGTTTCACTTGAAAGCATGCATCTTCTGCTGGTGGTCTGACCTCTAGTGACTTGCTAGATAGATGGATGAACCCTGATTCAAAAAGAAATAAAAAAGTTTTCTCTATCACCATATAATAGCTCATTCAAAACTTTTTAACTTTTCTGAAATTTGGAATTCAACAAAGATTTCAGTTCCAGGAAACATGTTTCCAGATATTACAAAGCAGAAAGGAAATAACTTTTATAAGGTGGAATCTAGTTCATACTGTATATGGCTCTACTCTTTTTATTCTGACTATTATTAAATATTCTGTACAAAGAAAACACAGATGTCTGCAGCTAAAAACATACAAAAATAAACATAATTAAAGCTCACTAGAACACTCTCATAATCAGTGTATTGCTTTGGCAAAATCCTTGGAATTAAATGTGAACCTACAGTATTTGTGACAAAATGATTTTGCTAATCTTCTTTACGAAAGGTTTAGCAATGCAACTATTTTTCACAGTAGAGGGGGTCTTGTCATGTAAGCCTTAAGCCTATTTAGAAGAGCTTTTGCTAAATAAGGGGAAAGATATTTGGCACAGGAATGAATACTTACTGTAGGTTATTTTATCCAAAACCAAAAATAAAATGGAGAAAATACTGGTGATCAAAATACAAAATCAACTGATCTCTAAAATGGGAAACTATGGCAAAAAGTGTATAGCACATTGTTTTTAATATGAAATAAATATTTTAAATTTACAAAACTATCATTAAAAAGTAAACAGTACGTTTCTTTTAAGCTTTTAAATACTAAACTGTTTTAAGTATATCATCTGCATGTTCCAGAATGACCATTTCTGTTAATCTTTTGTGCTTCGTTTTATTTCTAACCAAGGAAATTATCAGCTTTAAATTGTTTTAGAGAGGTCTGTACTTAAAATGCACGAGATTCCACAGATCACCAAATAATCATACAAATAAATGTAGTGGTTGTTTCCTTGAGGTAAAAAAAAGAATTTATGTAACAGTGCAACACTCAATAAAAAGAATAATATTTGATGCATGAGAAAGTACATTCCCATGGTGGTGGAAAGAGATCTTAATTAGCCTTAATTAAGGCATGACTCTTGACATGAGTGATCTTTATCTTATGGAAACATGGACTTCTTGAAGAGTATCAGCCCAATGACTTGAAAACGAGGTATGCTCAGTGAGCACATTCACCCAGCCAAGAGTGATCAAAGTCAGATTAAACTGATGGATGTTTGCGTGCTTATTTTAAATTAGCTCTGGTAAAAAACGCTGCTACTGTACATCTGCTCTGCACTTCACTTCAAATCCTTGGAAGAATGCATTGGATACAACTCCATTTAAATAGTGGCTTTAGAAAAATCTGGGCTGAGGTGGGCAGCTAACCCTCTTAGTGACGTTAGATGTAGAGGTATACAAAAACGCTATGGATTCCAGTAGCCGGTAAATCCTGCAGCAAAAAACTCCAATCTAAATAATAATGCCTCATGGCTAAAAAGATCATTAAACAAATCTTGGCCACCCACTGGAGTAGATAAACTTTTAAAGTCTTTGCTCTGCAGCTGCTGAACATTGTGTATTTGTTTGCTCTGCATTTGATCCTGTTTAAAGCAAACGAAGCAAATGTAATACTGAGAATAAACAGCTATTGTTGTAGATAAAATTAAATACTGGCCATGCCGTATTATCCGCTAGAGTAA
This sequence comes from Lepisosteus platostomus, assembly GCF_059453375.1. NCBI lineage: Eukaryota > Metazoa > Chordata > Actinopteri > Semionotiformes > Lepisosteidae > Lepisosteus > Lepisosteus platostomus. Next base: position 36,605,610 of record NC_142624.1, read on the forward strand.
GACAAATGAAGCAATATTTCATATGGCGTTATCATTTATAACCCCCGTGATTAATAGGGACAAAGCAGATGAGAGAGAGACTTTGATTAATCAGAAGTGCCAGACTGGGAGGGTCTAGATGAAATATCTGTACACTTGGACAACAATTTAAATGAGGAGTACAGATTATCTGTCAAATACACCTTGTGAAGTCATCTGAACAAAGCAGATATCAGTGGAATGCAAAGAATTTCTACAAATAAGAAATAAAGAGAAATCTCTGTGTACCCAAATACTGTACAATATCTGAAATGAGGCCAAATAGGCATGTTTTAACAAAAAAAACAGTAATATTTCACCAACTAAACCATCTTTATGGAATGGACTGTAACAAATGTGTTAAGGATGTGTAAACAAATGTGTTAAATGCGTTAAGGATGCTATTGTTGGATTGTGCAGTATGCAAGCCTGTAACAATTTGTGCACGTAAGGTCATTAATTTAGAGTTAAACGTCCTGTTTTGCCGAGTGGTTCATATTGATAGAGAGATGTGAAGTGAGTATTAGATCTCATCTAGCTGTACATTGAAAAAAGAGGAGGTATCGACTTCAGCACAGCTGAGTAGTTTGTTCCAGACCCCCCTACCCTTTGGATGAAGAAGTGCTTCCTGTTTTTATTGTTAAATGTACTGCCACGTAGTTTCCACTTAGGAAACAGGAGTGGAGTTGTGGTTAGGGCTCTAGGCCCGAGACTCATGGGTTTAAATCCCAGCTGGGAGGTGTGCCCTTAAGGAAGGTACAGGACAGGTTTCTCTGGTATATGCTGTATGGTATGAGTGGGTATTCTCCAGGTTTTCAATGTAAATGCAAATTTCTCCTCAGTTGTCTTTTATTCATTTGTTTAACCAAGCAAAAGTCTTTAGAGGAGGGTATTAAAAACCCTATAACATTAACATCACAATCTTGTCCATAATTTTGTGTTGAATTACCCTAAATGTTGTTTTTTTCTTTGATTCAGAGCAAAGAAAAAAGTTGTGCCATCCAGTGGTAAAACTTTTTTTTTCTAGAACTGAATCCATTTAAAAGTAGGAATAATCTGAGCTAATTTAGGTTCAATAGTCAATGTGGTAGTCTCAAATTCTTCACTTTGCAATAGCTTTTTTTAGGAATACTAAAAACCAGAAGGCATAAGAAAAATCTTTATTGCTTAACAACATAATATTAACATGGCTGTAACAGATCTCATTGCTAGACAAGCAACGGACAGTTCAGAAAAGAAATCGGATAACTTACTCAATGCTAATCCCTGTCCAGCCAGCGATACTTAAGTGGTATCTAACACACTTGATCTTTTACCCAGTGTTAAGAGTAAACTGTGTACAATATCAGGAAACAAAAATGGCTATTTTCTATGGGGAATTTCCTCATAATATCAATACACAAACATTAGCACTTCCATTTGAAGCTGATCCCATCAGTATGCATATCCCTTTAGTAGAGATTTATAACTGGCTGTTAGTTTAGTGTGCTCTGCCCATCCTCCCTTTCATCTAAGCTTCAGCGACTGCTGTTTTAACAGTTTTCTATGTGAAATCAATAATTCTTTTTATAAAACACCTGGCAAGATGTTCTAAAGCACAAATTCACAGCAGCCTGGCTTCCCAATTCTGATAAAGCCCTTTCTCCATGAACAAAGTACGTCTCTCCTCAGTCCTGCGAGGATACACCTCACCTGCTGAGCCCCTCTTTTTTACCACCCCATCTTCACCCTTGTAGCTGCCTCTCTGGTTCATTCCTCGCAAGTGGAAAATAATGTGTATAATTCCGGCCATGTTTTTTTGTATTTTGATTTAATTGAAAAGACTTAGGGCCTTTAAAATAGGTTAAAATAATGTAAATTTCCAGACTTCGTTCCAGTCTTACGCAGGTTATTCAGAATTCGTTATTGCTGAACAGAGACGATTATCGTGGACAACAATAAAAATGATCTAATCTATAATTCATTGTACTGACAGACTTATGAATGCTAATGAAATAGACCAGAAAGCTTGTGTGAAAATTAAGAGGAAGTGCATTTAAGGCTGCATACAGGAATTTTTGATGTGGTTTTAGGGAAAAAGCTGCCCACCCTTCTTGTTTTTTTCTGCTTTAAGTTTCATAAACTACACCTGATATCTACAATATGCAATACATCAATTTCAATTATTTTTTTGTTATTTTAAGTTGACTTTACTGTAGTAACTAGCACTGTAACACTGGTGACAATCATTTAAAAAATAATTTCAGAGGCTCTGCTTGCTAAATTTGTAAAGTTTGGTTAGACACAATCAAGAGGTTGTTTCTTCCAAGCAAATATAAAATTCCCAAGAGAGACAGAGAGAAGGAAAAACATTAACTTCCATGTCCAAAGGACAAGTTACTTTGTTGCACATGCTGTCCACTGCTCAGCAGGCACCAGACCCAAACAGGCAAAGCTGAGACCTCATTGCATAACACTGTCTCAACTTAGCGTTAACTTATCGAAGCAGGTCTTAAAATGAAATATGCTCTAACCCTGGCATAAAAAACACACAATCACTTTTCTAGGTTTAACAACAACAACAATTATTATTATTATAATACACTACAATCTATGCACAATTTGCAACAACAACCAAAACAAAAAAATCTAATTACTCCTCTATTTTAAATGCAGTGTCTATGTTGTCATTTACAACTGATTACTGTAATAAAACCTGTTTGTTAGCCTGGATGGAAATTATACAATTAATTTCACCAGGATCTAAAATCTTGACAGCTTGATTTCCCATCAAGTGTAAAGAGTTTATGGTGGTTAAAAACTGCCCTCTAGTGGGCTTGCCTGTTCTATGGAATACAAACAATAAGGATGTGATGAGTGCAGGTGTAAGCTTTTAGCATGGGACTCTGTTAAGAAGTGAGTTCAGCGAGTGTGTTAACAAATACCTCAACTCTGAGTAAGTTCAGACTAAATATTGGACTGTGCAAATCTACACAAATCAAATAACACACCTTCCAATGTATAAAGTAAACATATTTAAATACTTTTATATGTACAGTATGTAAAAATAAACATTAATTTGACTGCAAACTTCAGAAGCATCTAAGACCATCTGAAACCTGATTCTAAATTTATCATAACAAAACAAGTATTGGTGAAATCTGAAGACTATTTGTATGTCCTTTGAGATTCTTCTTTGTTCAGGACTATAAAGATTCTTTCCCTTCAGCCTGTCAGTGTAGGACATTTCTTTAAGCCAAGGAACAGACCTGGCTGAAATTTTTGGACTGATTCTAGAGCAGCAATACCTTTTTTTATAGTGTGCCAACCACACTTCTAAATGGGGTTTTACTATTGCCTTGAACAATTTTAATTCAACACTCCTTGATTATTGAGCTATATTTCCTAACTTGGGAATTTTTCTCCTATAACTTTTTTCCCCCCAATAAGATTTCCTGTAACTTTTTCCTATATCATTTCTAGCTTAACCAGTGTACAAGATCTGAAACACATTTATCCTGCGGCTTTGCAGACTTTCCATCAAATAGCTGTTTAATTATGGGAAGCAGGCAGCCAAGCCACATAAAACCCAAGTCACCACTAAAACCACTCATGGTCTTCAAGAGACCAATAAATTGCAGGCTACTATGTGGACTAGTTTTACAGTCTATCAGGGAGACACTACACGAGACATAATGGTGGTAATAAATTCACCACTACAGTAACATAAACCACCCCTCAGCATGCCTGGAGCATGACAAACATCTGTATTTGAACCAGTAATTTCTCTGCTTTTAAAGGTTTATTTAACCCCCCAAAGAGCGGGGTTACCCTGCAGAGAAGGTAGTCAAAAGCGAACACGAAGTGCACGGCCAAGCCCTACCTCTGAGCATGAAGCAAGAGAAACTTTTCTTCTCAGAAACTATCCAAGAAGATTTGAATGATTTACCCTTTTTACTGTATTTTAAGTCAATTTAAACTGTATTTTAATCTAAAATGTATTATTGCTTGCAAAACTTATATTTTTATATTTAATTTGCTTTTAGAAAAGTATATTCTTTTTAGATCAGAATTTACAGTGTTCATTATTTTGCATAAAGATGGTTACATTGTCATATATTATTACCAATTATTGCTAAATATATAAATAAATATATAAGAACTTAGAAAGGTTTCCAAGGGGAGGAGGCCGTTTGAACTATCTAGCTCATTGTTTTCAGTAGCTAAATTATCCTAGGACCTGAGCTTTTTCTTCAAAGACGCCAGACATGGTTGAACAGCTTTCTCCAGATTCCCAAACCCTTTGTGAATGAAAGTAAGGTATGTGTATCAGTGTAAACGCACAACAACACATGGGTGACAGTGGTCTTTTTATAATAAATTTCACATTGCAAAACAAAGAATAGAAATAGAACTACAATATGTATGTTTTAGTAAGGCAATCAATCACTAGGCTTGATAAATTGGGGTGGAGAGGTGGCTCTGTGGCTAAGGATCTGTGCCAGTGGCTGGAAGGTTGCCTGTTCAAATACTGCAGCCGGCAGAGGAATCCTACTCTGTTGGGCCCCTGAGCAAGGCCCTTAACCCCAGGGGTATAGGGGTGCTGTACAATGGCAGACCCTGCGCACTGACCCTCAGCTTCTCTCCCTGTCTGTGTGTCTGTGTCTCATGGAGAGCAAGCTGGGGTATGCGAAAAGACAAATTCCTAATGCAAAAAATTGTATAGGGTTAATAAAGTGATGTTATGTTATGTTATAAAGGGTAGAAGCCCTGCCAGCTCACACAAAGACACTACATCACGTATCATCAGACTCTCTGACTAAAGCTCAATAATTCCCCAAAAGAATCACATATTGTAAGAATACATATTCTTGTACTCAGTTTAAATGAAGATGATGAATATATACTGTATGAAGATGATGCCAATCTGCACAAAAGCAGCAAAAATCTTCCATTACACTACCTCAAATGAGCTCTAATCTAATACAGTACATTTATCTGGACCCCAAACTTTTTTGGCCAAGCAAGAGTAAAACAAGTTCCAAATCCGTAAATTACTTGTTTGTTGTTTTAAGATGGATGGAATTGATTTTTCCTTGAAAACAGCTTTTGCAAAAATTACAATTTTCATAAATCTTGCCAAATTTAATGGAAACATTTGTAGTTGCAGTTTCATTTCTCTGTAATCATGTTCTTTTTCACAAGCCCTGGGCTTTTATACCACGTCATAAAAATTCAAAGCAAGTCAAAGGAACAACTATAGCCAAAGCTGCAATAACAATGTGTTGCTTCATAATATACCCAATATCAGATTTTAGTTTTTGTCAAATTTATGAGTATATTTTACTGGGCCTTTTTCATTAAATCCTACATTTCAGTTTATTTTTATATTATCTGAATTGCTACCAAACAATTTTAATTTATAACAGATGAAATATTCACTTATATCAGACTTAAGTGACTATGTAGCCAAAACTATTCTATGTTTTTTCTTTAAGAAAATGGAAGCATGTCCAAAAAGTTCAGAACTGAATGTGTTGTTGGCGCAATGCATAGACTGAAGCCAAATACAAAACAATTAGTCCTTAAATGGAAATAAGTAAAGGCCAAAGGTCAGGCAATACCTCATAATTTAAATACTTATTTTTTAAAATTTCATGTTGTTTATTATTACTTTAAATTACATAATAAAGGTGCCTATTGCGGAGGTCGAAATGCAGCGTGTAACATACAGTACATTGCAAATGTATACCAAGAAATATTCTCCCGTAGGCATAAGCAATGACAGAAAGAGAATAACACGATGTTGAAACGTCCATTCTGGACATCTTGACAAGAAACACAGTTCTATAACATGATTTCTGAATAGCGGGGTGCATTTGTTGGTTATCTCTCCCTTTAACCTGTAGATGGCCCTGTAAGCTCACAGAAGCCAGGACAATGAGATTTGGAGCAAAAAAAGTATAAAACAATAAAACATTTTAACATTGGAAAAAATGCTCACAGCTCACTTTCTTTAATTGATCATGTTTTCACTTATATTCCACACTCACTGATGTGAAGATTCCACAATGGCTTAATCAGCTGGCTAAAATAAAGTTTATAGTATTGTGTCTCTAGAATTCAATCTCAGGGTACTTTATAGATTTTGGCCCCCTCTGCTGGAGAAAAGGTAGAAAAAATATTGGCAAGTCAATTTACAGTATACCCCAAAAGTGACTTAACACAGAAGAAAACTTACTGCACAGTATGTATATTGCCCTGAACTTGTCAATGTTTCCCTTTTGATATGCAAATTTCTGAAATAATAACTGAATAGTTATTAAAATGTTAAAATGTGAGTAATAATGTCCCAAACAAATGTATAATTAACTCTTTACATATATTTGTACCAAATCATAGTCAAAAAACATAGAATTACCACTGTATTTAGAATACTGCCTGAACATATCCCTTATTTATAGTTTTATATAGTACCCCAGCCATATGAACAAAATAAGGATTTCATATCCATTATTGGCAGATTCCTCTGTTTAATATTTATCTAAACAAAAAGAAAATGAGAAAATAAAAATTAGATTGTATGATGTAAATATGCATGTGAATGGAATGAGCTGTATATATATATATTAATTTATTTATTTCTATTTCAGAAGCAGAACAGCAACATAATAGATTAATTATTTAGACACATTAAGTGAAAAGAAGTGTGTTTTTTGCAGTTTATTCAAATTGAAATAAGTCATTTTTTTTCAGACAACAGTTTGAAATCTTAAAAGAAATTTATAGCAGAAAAACAATAAATAAAAGGTTAAAATGTGTATACTGTAAGTAATCTCATAACTAGCTGCATTTCTCTTTTCTATACTGTATATCCTTTACAATCTGACACCTGCACCCTCTTACAAGGTTTAATAAGACTCTAATTGGCCCTAAGTGGGCTTTAAATTAATTAGCGGCTGGTATGTCTGAAATAAGATCTAATACATCCATAAATCAATTGTTTGTAGTACCATTATAGCAGGGCAGGGGTCTATCCTTCGGGGACAACACCATTCTTGTAATGCTGTAGGTTTATGACAAAGGGTGCAGGTGTGAAATGGAATTGGGAATGAAGCCCCGATAATCTTTTTGCCACACACAAATCCACTGTTGTGTACATGTTAAATCAAAGCCCCAGGCATTGCCAGACCTAATATACACAGACATGAAAGACAATGCCACTTCCTTTCAACATCCATAAATAAATCATACTGGAGACATGATTGATTTCTGTAGTTTCTTTTGAATGCAAAATAAAGGGAGTATTTGCAGAACCCACAAATATGGCATAGCCAACAAAACGCACACATTAGGTGTGCCAGTGTAGAGAGTAAAAACAGAGCTCATGGCAGCTTGTAGTTCTGCCTTAATTGAACCTACCACTCACATACACACAATACATATGGGTATTTACTAGGAATACCCATATTCCTAGAAAAACTTACTAGTGTATTTATATAACATACCCAAACATATTTTGGGCTTAAGGACAGAATGTGAGCACTAGACCTGCCCATTCCTTCAGAAGTACAGTAAGTGCTGTAAAGTTACTGAGCTCATGCTTGTCACTTCCAGAGCACTGAGGTGAGAACTCAAAAACAAACTTGCAATCAAAGGAAAATGGTCTTAATTTTTAGAGGATAAAAAATAACTCAAATGATATGTGTTTTCTATATGTAATTCGCTTCAAGTTAAAACAAAATGATAGCGAGGGCCATGAGGGTTCAAAACATCACTTTCTTAAAGCGTGAAGTGACTACTAAAAATCAAGAGAAAAATGAATGGTGTTATTCGAGTGTGCCAGTAGTTTCTTTGATCTTGGATTTGTTAACATCATATTTGTTGATACATTATTACATGCAGAAATCCTACATTTACAAAACAAATCAGAGTGCTAAGGTAATTAGTCTAACCAAATAAACCTCCTAAAAAGTTAAGGGAAACATAAATTGCAGAACATAGAACCCTCCCTCAAACTGGTGCAGTGTTTGACATTGGCAGACGTATAGTATACTGTAATAATCTTGTAGGTTTGTACATTACTACAGCAAATCCAGTATTATTAATGTGTACCAAAAAATCTACAGATAAAAATATGTAACAGTAATTTCTGTAAATGGATCTGGATAAAAGTGTCAGCCAAATAATTTAAGAACCGTTCACAATGTAAAAATTATAAATACAAAAAAATGATTATGATAATGGATTAATTTTGCAAATAAAAATTAAATAAGACTCTGAAAAATAAACTGTTTGTGGTACTGTATGAAATGCAGGAAAAAAATGTATTTCACTGAAGTAAACTGTAATGTTCACTGGCTGACCAAAATTTTATATTCTGCTCCCAATGCAATAGTAAAACAAAGGATGAAAAAAAAACAACAGTTTGGCCATCACATTCAAAAGCTGCCAACAAAATCAGTAATGAGCAGTAATGAGCACAAGATGATATTCAAGGTTTGCCACCAGGAATTGACAAGCCCTGAAGACCCAGTGAAATGCCGTAGGATATGTCAGGTTTCAATGCTGGGGCAAGATAAGTATGTTCTTCAGAACTGGGCACCTGAGACCATCTGATTTTAACACTCAGGAATGTCAATGATCCCTAAAGCAGATGTTGCTGCATAAAAACATAGGCAAGGCACTCGCAGAACAGAAAATTTTAAAAGCACTTTTTTTCTCAAGTGTAAAAACCACAGACTAGTTTTGAGTGAACTCCAAAGTCTAAAATCACAATACAAATGTCTAATTTATTCAATGAAATTTGTCTGGTTAGTTCCACCAGGGGACTTGACTATCCTGTGTGTTCAGTACCTTTTCTGTTGGTAAGAGTGGGATAATTTGAGTTTACTAGCTTAATTGATCAAACAACCATATTCAAATAAATGTTATATTAAAAAATAAAATAAGTAGTTGTTATGCAACTTTATTAAATAATATCAATTAGAATTCATGAATATCATTCAGGTTTCATGCCCATTGCTTGCCAGGATAGGCTCCGGCTCCCCTGCCACCCTGAATAGGATAAAGCATTTAAAAAACGCATGGATGGAAATTTCATTTATAGTGAAATTCTCTGCAAAAAGTATTATTTTCTATTTAGGAATACATGGGTAATTTTAAGTGCTATGAATATTAAGATGCAGTTTATTAAAATAAACTTTCTAAAACAGGTAGTTTCATTTGGAAAAAAAACTATTTGTAAAATTGTGTTATAGTGCTGCTCTGCACAAAATTAGAAAACCTGTAAAATGGCTTTATGTAAAAGACTTTATGTCAAATATATAAAAGGTACAAGTGCTAATGTTTCCAAATGGAAATGGAGCATTTTGCAACCAGTCTTTCAAAGCTGGATTCACAAATGCTACTTCAGAAGGATTTAATGTGCATTTAAGGACCAAAATCCTTGTTTTTTAGTTTAAAACTTTCTAGCCAAGAGAAAAACCTACTGTACTGAGTGCTACAGTATGTTTGTCCAGGATCAGTTTTGCTATTCTTCCATTGGCAATGTATGTCTTTGTGAGATGCTAGTAATAAACTAAAACGCATAATGCATGGTAAAAACCATAGGAATATAAAAAAATACATTAAACCATGTCAAGTGTATTCAACATAAAATAACAGAAATCATCAGAAAAGACAGAGCAGTTGAGAATACTGTTGCAGAAGAACAGCATGCCTAATGTTTTTTCTTCAGCTTGCAATCTGAGGTAACCTGACCCCCTTCTACAAAACAACTGGTAAAAGAAGACAGCAGGAAGATTGAGGACACTTTTCAGCACAGTGTGTTGCCATCCTCACATATGCTACAAAGATGAAACATGGTCCCCATGTCTGAGGCAATAAGATTCTCTTCTGCTGCTCTCCTAGGATATTTAACAGTAGACAGCATCATTTCTAAGAATATGCTAAAAACAGTTAATAACAGATCAGCAAGCTTGGCGGGGCAGTCCACCCCAGTGATATTTTTTCGTCTGCTGCAGACTTCGACCAGCCTTGTGGGGTTTGAATACTATTGTCTGTCGAAACAAAATTTCAACGAACAGACCAACAGATCGAACCAGGGGGAGAAAGATTTGCAACGTTACAGAAGACACATTCCCTCTGTGAAAGTCATAAGATCATTTAGAGCTACATCCAAGTTGACCTCAATGCCATCACTACCATGGTCACCAAGTCTCTTTCAGAGACCACAGCATACACATTTATATAGCCAGAGGCCCTCCATATGGGAATGCATGGTGATTCACATTTTAGCCTCTTTCTGGACTCAGATATTCTGCCTTGAAACCGATTTACATTTCGTGTGGCACTCTTTTCTTCATGCAACAGTTCTCATCATTGCAAAGACAACAGCCCAGTTGCTTGTTGCTTCTGCTGACCCCAGATGACCTTGCTTTAAATGCCCCTTGGGTCTTGCTTTACCTCACCACACTCCAGATCTGTGAGAACACCCTGTCTGTACCATACTGCCATACGTGTGCTCTACATCACAGAATCAGACTGCTTCTTACTCCTGCTGGCCAGGTTATCTCAAAATAGTCTTTGATTTGACCTCACAAAAACAAGCCACGTGTCTTTAAAGCTGAATTTTATCAATGCTAATATTACTTGAAAAAGATAATGATTTTCATACAATATCTGATACGACTAACAAGGTTGCACCACAACTCTGGACGTTTACTGTATGTTCCACAAGCTGACCATTGTATAAATGTGTATAAAAGCCTCGTGTTTTCACTCTATTACTCTAAATTGTAAAGCACAGTGTCAGAATACAATTTTTAGGTTTCAGTTTTGAGTTCAAATCAGACACATCTGCTTTTAGAAGGGAAGCCATGCATAGAGGGCTGAGCCCAGAATGCACAAAATTAAGAGTAAAAAAGGAGTTTGATACGGAGCCATCTGGAACGACGTAACCATAAAAAAAATGTAAATCACAAGCTGGGATGATGCCCATGTCTAAATCCCATCACCTACTTCAGATCTAGTTCAATGCAGCAACCCCCCACCCCCCATTACCACCACCCCCCGGAAAAGAAATGGGAGTGAAGCTGCTGGGATATTATGGCTCGAGAAAAAAAAAAAAAAGCAGAACGTAAGGACACACACTTCAAAGGGTACTGAGCTACAGTGTCTAATCCATTTTCAGACTCTGGATGTCGGAAGGCTCTGCAGCTACTAAGTTACGCTGCCAGCACTCTGACAATTATCTCCCATGAGCTGCGTTATTTTTTTTTATTAACTCTCTTTTTAAAAGCTACCATTAGCTGCCTAAGAAGAGCCTTGAGAGCTCATGCATCGCAGTCATCCTTCCACGGACTCCAGGAGAGATTATCAGACGCTACAATGGAGGCTCTCCTCAGCTCCCCTTCTGGCTGACACAGATAACTCATCCTAAACCATGCGCTCTGGCTGGTAATTAGCACAGCAAAGACTCCCAGATGAAACAGAGGAGCAGCTCCGCGGCTCCACTCATGCAGGAGGCAAAACTTCTCCCTCAGAACCGAGACGTCGCAAGGCAGCGCTCACCGTGTAAAAGGTCAAAATCAGTGTTTCATTATCATGAAGAGCTTCCTCAGATCAAGATCAAGAGGGAAGCCAGTCTTGTGCCCCACACTTTCAGTGTAACGATGCACCCGCTATTCATTTACTTGAGCTGTTCCCATTTCTACTGTACATCCAATTCGAACACACCTGCTCTAAATGTAAGGCAAGCACCTACAGTATGGCAGAAACTGACAACATGAGAAGTGAGGGTTTTGCGCATTCTATAAATTGCTGCATTTTCAAGAATGTTGTTTTAATGGAATTTGACATTTCCTTACCTTTTAGGTTTTGTAAAAAGAAAAAAAAACTCAGGCCTGTAATTATTTCCAGCAATATATTATCAGTCTAGGAAATGTCACTTCAAACAGGGCTATAAATGTCACTAGTAGGAAGAGGTCAAGTGGGCATGTTGTATAACTGAACACACAAACCCCTTTAAAGAATGTAAACAAACTGAGCTGTCCAGAAAGTCCGTGATCCCTTGGAGAAAAAGGCCAGCAGACAAACTGTCTTAATCATACCATGATGTGGTATTCCTAAGTAAAACTGAACATGCTGGTCATACTGTACTGTATATGACCCAACTTGAAGGAGTGAGAAAAGACTACAAGTGAGATGTATTGGATTTTGAGCAACAAAAATGGCATTTCATATTTCATATTAATTTTGCCAGCATAGATGCACTAAGCCAAGCCTATTGAAAGCCTACATTTGCAGGAAACCACAGCCATTAATTTCGTAGATACTATTGAACTGAAGAAAAAAAAGTGTCATGCTGACCGTGTGAAAAAGTTGTTTGTAAATTAAATAAGACATAGAAAGAGCACTATAATTACACAAAAGACAAATTCAGAGAACCTTCTGTTTGAACAGTACTGTATCTACAGTGTGTAGGAATGATTTAGGTGTTCATGGTATTTAATGGCAACACGAGGAAGAGTGTTTCATCTCTATTGGAATTGTCCCACAATTCAATATACTGCAGTCAATCTAAAATGTCAACTCTGAGGATTTGTTTTCTTTCCATATGAACATCAAATTAATTCCCGACAGAAAATAATTTTGTTCATTTAAATTTGGGGTGAGGTGTCCCCCACACACTTTCTTGAAAGATCTCGCTAGCAATGGGTGTTTCAAAAAAGATCACTTAATGTGACACAATTCAGGGGGAAAAAACGTTTTGTAAGACTTGTGTAGCCATTTGTTGTATGTTATGCAGGGCATTCACCTTTACTCTCACGCGTGCTGCTGTGTAGATTTAGACACAATCTGGAATGCTGTAATCCGATAGGAGGATTCCAGTGGGGGATATTATGCTTTCTGTTGTAAAACAAAGGAATTAAGGACGGGTCATCTCTCCCTTACCCTTTTCATTAAAGCCTCTCTATGGTAATTACTTTAACTATTCTATTTTAAGACACTCAATCCTTTGACTGTGTAGTCAACAGAACAGACTGGGCGAAGATAGTAACAGTATGTACGATTTTAATGTTTTTATTATTTTCTGCTTTTACAGTACGTGTTGTGTTTAAGTCTAAACTCTCAAACTATATCTTAAAGCACTCGCTCTCAAATCTCCGTTTAATTCCATAATGCATGTGACATTGCAAGGTCTTCCAATTCAACGCCTCCTCATGCAACGGGGCGGTAATACACACATACAGTACATTCTTCCTAAACTTCGGAACTGGAAGGAAAATGCTGAAGTCAGTAAAAGCTGAACAGTACCATTGTTCCTTCGCTTTTGCTTCGTGCGACTTCGCGCTGCAACCGGGCCGCTGCCAGCTTCTCCCTGGGGAGAACGGAGAAAGAACAAGTGAATATGAGTAGCCGATCATTTTTCATCAAGACAGAGCAGGGGCTCCTTTACCACAGGTGACACAGTTAAACAGCTTGCTGGGGGTGGGGGGGAGGCTCGTCTGCTTCAGGCCACTCCAGAAGCAGAACGCGTCTGTGCACACGGGCAAAATGCTTTGCAACAGAGCACGTTTTATTTGCAGAATCACATGTTTGGGAGAATTTGTGAGTTACGAATTAAGGGTTACAATGTTCAGACTAAGAATACAAAAATACTAAAAATATCTACAGTACCCTACCTTCTTAAAAGAACACTTTTAAGCCTCACCTTATCACATTGGCTCTCGTACAGATTTAATGTACGAAGAGGGCTTACAGTACCGTATGCTAGGCAACACGTGACGTTGCATGTAAAGAAAATTCTACGTACAGTAGTAAAATTAAAATAATCTTCATTTGATCCATGCACTGCTGCCTGCGTGTTCAGTCATTGTGTGAAGAATAGTGAAAGACGACGGTAAGGAGAAATGTGTAAAACTAGAATGGGACACTTATTGATAACTTGTGAAGGAATGATAAGAGCAGGAGGCTAGCATAAAAAACTCAAGGAATCTACATCCAAAAACCGAAGGTTTGTAGACGACTTCTAGCCTCACTTCAGTGAACATAAAATTGTGGTTTCTAGATTCTTCAGACAGTTTACTCAACAGAAACAAAAATGTTTGTACAGTAGTGCGGGATGAACCGACTCAGAAACATGCTGGTGAGCTGTGAGAGAGGAATGTACAACTTTCATCAAAAATAATAATTTCCCCTAGGGAAAAATCAACTGCTGTTGGTTCCCAATGGGCATTTCAGGGCAAGAAAATATCATCTACAAAATTGATGCACCTGAGATTAGAAGCTAAGATTTATGCTCCAGCTGCAGTGACTGTTTCATTTCACTTGAATAACCAGCTTCCAGTGTCCTGTCAAATTGCAGCCTGAGGATGTGTTATGAAAGCAAAATGCTCGGCAGTTGCTCTTAGTAGCAAAGCTATTGCTCATAACGTAACATGTACTGTATATTAGTAAGAACAAAGATGAGAAAGATTCAGTGCTCCTCCAATTGTAAATAGAAAATCACAAGAAGCGTACAATTAGTTTTAGCATTCCACAAAACAACGGTATTCTTCTGTTTTCCTTGAATTAATGTTTAAAAAGTGTAAATCATAATCAATCTTAACAAGAATGAGATGTTTAGAACTTTTATTAGAATGCACACATCTTAATAAATTCAAATTAATGGAAAATGCTTTCTGTATTTTAAGGTGTTTTAGGCCTTCATGTACAGTACTGTATCATACAAAGTGTGTGCACCAGATTGTCACAAAGACATTTCGGCAGCAACCTTTACTTACTTACAGCAGCTGTTGGGAAAACAATGGGTCCCTATGGTTTTGTGGAACTAAAAAAAGCATTTGTCATCTGCTATAACATCTTTATCTGCATTACTGGAACTCTTTTAAAGGAGTCCAGAGTTGAGACTGGATGTGAATGGTCCTGAGGCGGTGAACTCATATTCATACTGTTTGAAAGCATTAAAAATCAATTACCCACTAATAGCACAAATGCAAAACCAGTCCCCCCCCCCCTTCTTTAGCCATAAACCAGGCCAACAGTGGGGAGAGGGAAGAGAGAAAGGGAGAGACACAGTAGCAGTCCCAAGCAGATTGGATATTTTGACAAATTTGATGATTAACTGGATCCCAGGCTCAAAGCCTTTGCAAAGATTTACGAAGAAGAGGGTATTAGTGTTGGTCATGCTGGTGTTAAGGGGGCTGGGCTGGAAAATGTTTGTCAAACAAGTCTTCCAGGGGAGGTGTGGCTAGTGGCAGCAGGTCCGCATGTCATGCAGTGACCTGATGAAGAAAGGTCATATCAGAGGTTATCGTTCACAAAGCTCTGAAGACTAGTGTCGTACACTTACTGTAAGTCTTTAACTGCTCTTCATAGTTAGAAAGATTATGGCTAGCATAATCTGAGAGGTTTTTACAGCATACTGTATACCAAGCATCTAAAGACATCAAGCTAAGAGCCCGTCAGCTCTGTTGCTTTGAACTTTTGGGTTCTGGGTTTCCTTTAATCCTGGGTTATCTACGGTGTGGAATTTTGCGTGTTCTCCCTGGATTCCCATGAGTTTCACTTCAGTGCTCTGATCTCCTCCACTTGCTGGTTAGGTGAATTCCTGTCTCTTAGTTGTCCCTGTGTGTGTCACGGATGTTGGAAGGGACAAACCGTGGAGACGCAGGAGAGCGTAAAAAGACCCATGTGCGTAGCCGCGGAATGGGCTCAGCAGTTCAGGAGTCGAATAGAAACCAATGCCCTCAGGCAGCAGACGTGGGGCGACCTGGATGGTGGGCGGGTTTCAGGACATCCGAACGTCAATGCTGAGCGAAGCAGAATAAGTGACTCGGAAATACAGTATATAGCCCCAGAGAGAGAGAGAGACACCTGAAGGAGAGCAAAGGACAGGAAACTAGGGACAGGACAGAAAAGGAGCGCCCTCTGGCTGCAGAGGGCGTGACGTGTGTTTGTACAGTATGTATACCCTGTGACGGACTGGTGTCTCATCCTGTGCGTAGTCCCACTTTGCACCCTATGATCCCTGGATTTCCTGTTGCCCTGACCATTACCAGGAACCAGATTTCTGTGACTGGATGGATGAATGAATTTTAATTAAAGATGGAAAAACTTTAATTGATTATGAGATGCCTGTATCAATGTAGTAATAGGTAAAAGTTCACAAGGAGAAATTAAAGCTTACTTCCAAAAACAGAGCAAGTATGTACATCTCCATTCAGGAATTGCCTTGATTTTTAGTAATTTAACCATTATTTAAAGTGCAACAAGCAGCATTTTACCATTGCAAGATATTTAGCTAGATTACTACATTCTTCAAGGCAAATGTTTTGGATTCTTTGAAGTATGCATTTCATTTTAATTGGAATTATTACTTAAATTCACTGTTTCTGAATTCACCATCCGAAGGTGAAATCATAGCTAATGATCATCTCATTTTCATTAAGTATAACTCATGCCTGAGCTTCAACGAATAAGCCTCTTAAACTCCACAAATGTAAATGACAATGGAATACTGTCATTAACATGGTGTGAGGTCAGGTTTTGATTAACGGAAGCCTCAGTGTCAGATCACATTTGACAACAAACATAACCTGAACTTTTTAAGAAAGAGTCCCCCCCCACTCAGAAATGTTGAAGCATACGAAAAATACATTTTTTACGCAGCTTGACGATCTCGTGATTCACACTGACATTATGAAAAAATAATATAAACATGTATTAGGCATTTGTCATGACATTGTTTCATCATTTTGTAAACATTCTGGGAACATCCACCTAGAGATTAAGTCATTAATTGTATTTTTAGCCTATGCTGCCTGCCTAGCAGTTGCTCATAGTCTTCCTTCATTTTTCAATTAAAATGGTTTATTTCATGTGCCTGAAAAAGCCTCCTGCTAAGCCTTTTCATTGAGCCATCAAGGTGTTTCTGTTTTGCTGTTAGTAGATTAAATTTACCTAACTTAGAAATATCAACAAACGGTCCTCAGGGAACTGGTGATGTCAGCTGTAGTGATGATGTCATCCAAAGGAGATGGATTTCATTCTGGGATGACTACTTGCCCATTCATCAAATGTTTAGCATTGCAACTGTTATCCTTTTCAAATACATTCATTAGCTTTTGAAACAAACCTATTATTCATTAGTGGAACTTGTGTGACTAGACCCTAACATGTACAGCATACGGTAAGCAGAAAATATGAAACCAGTTGACACTATACTGTAGATAATGCAACATAATACTGAAATAAAATGCAGATTTTCCTAGAATTTCCTAATTCATTATCAAGAAAATGATAATCCTTCTCCACAAGAATAAAACATTGTTTTTCCTTTAGGGAATACAAAGTATTTTAGAAATGCAAGGGCAGCAGCAACATTTTCTTACAGATCCTTATACAGTTATACACACAGATTGTATTTTCTATATAGGCAAATCCGGAAGACATGTTTGAAAAACATACAGCAAGTGCTTTAAATTGAATAAATCACTGAAAGTAATATTTATACTGTACGAGAAAGCCAGAGGCTCACATCTGGCTGTCTTAAACAACAACTGCCCTTGGGCAATAGTGTTTGTGTGTGCCTCCCACTTTGTTACTGCTTTGCACTCCAATTCTTCAATCAGCCACAATTAGAAAGCTTCAGAGAACAAATATATTAAGCAAATCAAAACCGACCTGGATTGACACACCATCAGTCTCCAGCTGTTGGCACAGAGCTGAATTAAATTGCTCTGCTCTTTACTGGCCAATACTGGGAATGTGCACAGCTACTGTATGCCAAGGAACAGGGTAGTGCAAACACTCTGCTTTATCAGAGCACACCCAGTCACCTTTCAGCCCTGTTTGAGTATTCATAGCTACTCTACCCCCAGAAGCAGGAACCGGCTGACTGGACAAGTCAACATTTACAGTACTTGAAGGTCAGAACCCTTTGAATGACTGACAATGTCAAGGAGAGCTACTTCATACAAATGATGAACTTTTTTCCTTGTAGCTACACCTCTGGTGAAGCAGTAACCTCCAGGTCTTCCTACCAGTGAGAAACACTTTGCAATCCTTGCAGGAGCCAGCTTTGGAAACACCTATTAAACATGCCTTCTGAAAATTACAAAGAGCAATGAAATTCCCGCTAAACGTTTTTTTTTTCTTTCAAAATAAATGAGCTTCTAGCTAGTTACCCTCTAGCTTGCTGTCAAAACCGTTGGGAAGAAGCTTTTATTTTTATTTCTGTAAAATCCTGGCTCCCACATGCGGCAGATGAAGCATGCAGAGACAAGATCAATGGGGAAAGGGATCACTAATTCAGTTCTGAGATATGTGATTTACCAACCTGAGCTGACTTGTCCAGCTAAGCTCCAACAAAAGAAACAGCTCTGAATGGTATTCAGGAAGAGAAATGAATTCTCCATCAGTCTAAGGGGTTATTTTTTAAGAATTGTTTAAGAGTTCTTCATGCCCGTCTACGTATTTATTTGTTAAATAATAATTAGTAGTGGTAGGAGGAATATGTTGTTTGTGAACAAGGAGGTACTGTGTGGTGACTGAAGGATAAACAGGCACATTTCGGAAGGGAAGTGATTAGTACTGCAGTCTTTGTTTAGACTCTGTTTCTACACCTTAATAAAATGCAAAATAATGAATCTATCAATGTATGCTGCCAAAAAAAGAATGTGTTCTTGAGCAGAGCTTCGTAGTCAGTACTTGATAAGGATGCTCTAAGAACACCTAATGTTAAGTAATGTTTGCAATTGTTTGAATAATGGCCATGAAAAGTAAACAGCAACAAAAAAAGAAATCTTCTCTGCATTACATTTTATACTCTTATAAGTGAGTGTGGTTTTGGATATAACTTTGCTTGCTTTTAAATAAAGAACTGTAGCCAGACTGTTTAGTAATTGGTTAACTTGTAGGGGCACCAAGGGGCATGATCTGGTACATGCCTCTAGATGAAAAAGAAAATTAATTATCAACATTCAATTACAGATATGACACCAGAAAAAAGCCAGTGACAAATTACAATTTTTAGGAGCATCCTACTCTTAATAAATTCCAACCTGACAACATTCTCAAGAGATTGTGAGAAAATGTCTGTGGTGCAACCATTCAGTTTCTCTGGCAGCAGGTGCAGAATAATCTTGCAACATTGTCCTCATCTGAGAAATCATTTTACTTCAACATCCCACGCTGTAGCACTCACTGTATGTATATGAATCAAAATACTGAAGAACACAGAATGTGCTCCACCAATCACCTTCAGCAAAACGACTCACAATAACTCAAATTAAATGGAATTCAGTCGTGTTGAGTATTAGCTTCAGTTCCATAAATGTTGATTTGCCACTCTACCGTGTACATTTAAATTGAGTCACACAACCTCATAGGAAATTGTAAGAAAGCTGGCCTGAGCTATGCTGACATGATATGCCTCCAGATATGGTTAATGTACAGTACATAGATTACTGTGGTTAGATGGCACTAATATGATGCTCCTTACAGTGTATGCCTTTGGGTACTAGGAGTCCAGATTTAGATTTAATAGACTGCAGCTATGTGTAGCATTTTTCACTGAATAAAATACAAAAGGGCAGTCTTTCATGGCAAGTCCCTTCAGATGCTTTGAAGGAGGGAGAAAAAATGAAGCACATTGAATTCAGCTGTGGGAAATAGGAAGATACATGCTATGCAAATTCCCATCCCACAGTGCTTTTTTTGTAACCAGATTCTTTCGCACCATGACGTGCAAGTAAAATTAACAGCAATTGTGGCTTTTTTGTTCTTTTTGCAGATATCCAACTTGCTAGTGTTGTGCCCTGCATATTGGTTGTAGGATATGCCGGTTGTAGGTTGTCATAAAATTATTAAATACTACAGTACCTTTAATGAGTTTTCAAAAGTAAATGAATACATTTTTCAACTTGGGGAGAACAGCATCCAGATTCTCAAAGACAATCAATTTCTGAAAGGCGAAACATCTTAAGACAGAGCCATAAGAACAGGGAATATTAATCAAAGTGTCATTTTTCCATTTTCTAATATTGATTGCCAATATCAAAAGATCAAAATAAAGTGCTCTGGTAATTATGACTATGAGACTGTCAAAACATTAAATAGGCTGTCTAAAAATTGTTAATGTTTAAGAAGAGAAATATATCTGTATCTGTCCACAGTGTCTTCTGTGGCAGCATGCACATTTTATTGTTGAGACTCAGGACGCTTGGATGAAATAATCAGATGAAACTGGCACAAATAATTGCACAGCCTTTCAACTGTAAATGTCATGTTATGTAAAGCAGAGTTTTCTTGCAGAAACAAAATAAGGAATACAACAACAGAAAATAACTTTGTAGGACATAAGCAATGTGTTTAATCAAAAGGGAGCTTGTATGAAGAAAGTAATTTGATATTTCTATCAATTTGTCACTTTAAAACCCTCATTCTCCAGCTGGGATGTGCAATTGAATATCAAGTTCACAAGAGGCTAACGTGCAAAGCTTTGGAGACTTATTGCAAAGCTTTAAGTTCCCAACACAACCCATCAAAAATCTGAGATCCACAATGGCTATAGCATGTGTTTGCCATATGTATTGACACCCATCTCCATTCACACTGTATGTTTGTTCCTTTTGGACTGAAGCTCCAGTCTCTTGTCCTCAGCTCATTTGCCAGTACACAGCAAAGAGGACTGTGTGGTATTAATTTTGTCAGTAAAACAACAAAAGGAAATTAAAGGACCTAAACTGGAATTCAGTAAAACAGAAGCATTCCATTTGTGGTTCATGGCTTACTGTATAAATAAAATATATAATTGTTAAACTTCAGAGAAGATGGTGCTTAAGGTTCCCTTTTGATTAGAGCATGAATCTCCTGGGCATTCAGTGCAAAACTAGAGCACTAGAGTCTCAGCTGAAATTTCAACTCATATAAATAGACTTTGAGTTTTGGACACAAGGATGGAAAACACTTTAAAATATTAATATAAAGTTAAGTGTTCATTGCATCAACCGTATCTTTTCAATATCTGAAATCCTGTTGTATTTGTTGTACTTGTATTTCAAGTCTAGCAGCTTGGTCAAATTCTAATGAATGCAACGACAGAATTAATAGGGTTAGCTTACTAATATTTGGCATAGCTCTCCTGGAAGAAATGAAAGGGTAGGCTTTGGAGGAACACCAATCCAGGACTTGATGGCAGTGACTAGTATTCCACAAAGTTGTGAATGATGCTGTGTCTGAGCTAAAAGGTATAAGCTGAAGCGGCTGGTTCTGTGGTCAACTTTGATCAGCCAAGCACAGAGGTGGGGTAGCAGCTGGTGGGGAGTTACCTCTTGCTGACGCTTATCCACGAACGAACCCAAGGACAGACTCAGAAAAGCAAAGTAAGTAATAAGAGATTTGTAAGACTAAAAGTAGAGCTTGAAGTACCGAATGTACAGTAAGCGTTCTGTACTGTTTGGTCAATTTTCTACAACTAAACGATTGAGGGTGGATTTCAGGCAGGGCCAACCAAATGGTGGCTAGAGTGAAACCATGCTTGAGGGCGAGTATGAGTATGGTACACAGGAGAGGATTAATGTTGGGGGGGGGGAGAGGCGGCTAGTCGGGAAGGTGGATGAGGAGGAGTTAACCCATTGTAGCCCAGGTAGCGGTGGTGGCAAGGACTTTGAGCGAGGAGCCCTGATCCGACACAGACTGACTCTGTGTGCTCACACCCACAGAGTAGAGTGACTCTTAGGGGCTGGGCTCCTACAGGGACACCGGGCAAGAAGGACTGGTGAAGGAGAAGAGACAAGACTCCGTAACAGGCTGGGGCAGGAGGTGCAGGTGGTTGTGTGCCTGAGGGCGTAAATGGTAGAGAGAAGAATGGAGAGAGAATACAAAGAAGGGGTTATGGATAAAGGGAAGACGGGGGGGAAACAGAAATGTTTGTGGAGTTGTTCCAGATTTCCAGGGAGCGGAGACGGCATCAGAAGGAGCTTGAAAAGAAGAGCAGACATCATGGCACCTGCAGGGTGCCCATTGTTTCCACGGAAAATGGAGGAGTCAAGGTTGGAGGTTGAAGAGCTGCTTGTTCGAGGGGGAGAAATGGCGGCTCGCCAGCTGGACTTGTAGAAGGAGAACAGTACTCGGATCGCTGGGTCCAGTTATGCTTGAAAAGTTGATGAGCAGAAGGAGATGATAGGGTTGGAGCTGAGGGACAGCTCCAATTGCTGCAGGAACTGGCGGGAATGACGGAGAATTGGAAGGTAAGGGCCACCTCTGGCAAGAGCAAACACTGACTCCAAGAAAAGATGCATGTAAAGGATACTCAGGAGGTTTATACAGTATGTAAGAGAGTAAAAATGTGCAAGATTAGAAATTTAACTTGCTCCTGAACTTCTGTATATAAACTCCTCTTAATTCTTATTTTTTATTACAAAATTATAATATACCCATTTAATAAGCATGATCAGGTGGATTGCCAAGGTAAACACACCTCATGTTAAACTAGAATATGCGGAATAAATGCCTGTGTTACACTTTCCCCACCCATTAACTGCCTCTTACAAGCAGGTAGAAACAGGACCGGCAACAACATCAGTTTATAACACAAGTCCAGGTGGATTTTGAAAATCATACAGTAAAGACAAGACGAGATGGTGTACAAGACACCAGTCTTTGCTATGGAGAAAGTGCAGGAGATGTCCATTGTATGGCTCCAAGAAGCAAACTCTGACAAGGAGTATCCTCCCTATAGCTGTCAGAGACTAAACCACCTTTCGCCAAACATGTACACACTGTGTATTCTTTGTGGCCCGAGCGAAAACACTGCTGTCTGAGAACAACGCACAGTGCCCTCTGAGAGTCTCCTGACCATCATCAAATTAACTCACACAATTAAAAAATAATAATTCTCTGTGTTAACCAGTGTGGGAAGAAGAAAGGTATAAAGGAAAAACTGCTGTGGCAGCATATTTTTCCAGTTCGGGGCAGTAGCTATGGAAACTATCTACTGTGGCCAATTGGCTCTTTTCCATGTGTGGCACATAACATTAAACCGCTACTTTCTCTCAAGGCTCAGTTTGCCACAGTCTTCCTCCACACCACTGAGAGGGCTGATAGTGATTGTTTTCTAATCACTATGCACAGACAATAGTCTCCATATTTCAGGAACAAACGATACTGTTGCAATTTAATTAAACAAATGCTAGAGATAAAATGCATTATACAGTGAGTGATGCTGCTGCTCCCATTCCAGTGCAGTATACTGTATGCACCCCTGAAAGGATAATGGAATGTCAAACACAGGCTTGAGAAAGTTGCAACAATTCCAGACACTGACTTTGGAGAACTAAAGGCTAATATACGGTACCTTCCGCCTTTCAATGATTCTGTCTGTATCAATTTTAACAGATTATATTTCCTTTTTAGGTCTGTAAGATTTTGGGAAGCACCTGTAAAAACATTGTGCACTGCCATGTGGCAGATCACACTGCTACTGACTGCAAAAGAAAACTGATCTTACAATTTATTGGTAAACGTAAAAATAGTCACTGACCCTTCAAAATATGCATTTAAACAGTATGTGCCTGTTCTTATTAAACTGTGTTAAAGTTGCATATTAGGGTATTTACCCCTAACAACACAAGGCCTGAATGCTCACAAAAGCAGCAGAGTTATGTGACTAACGTTTGCTATGATTGAGTGATCACTCAATATTTATTTGATAGATTTAAAAATGAAGGCCAAGAGAAAGCATCATTTTCGTCTTATCTGAATAAGCCTCTCCTCCACCAAATGTTTAAAACTACAATCTATGAGATTAGAACAGACTCAGCACTGAGATAAAATGTGTGGCTGTGCCCCATCACAGAACCATGAGATAAGATTATCAACATGTATGGCGTGTTTCACTATTACAGTCAGCTCCATTGAACTGGAACACATTCTTTCCTTCCCGAATCTCCCTCTCTTCAAGTTACACAGATGAAATTTTGGATTTCTACTACAGAGAACCCATAGTTTACTACTGCCATGTCCGCATGGTGACACATTTATTAATAAGTCCTGCCACATTCAACCACAGAAATCCAAACACAAGCCATTGCTTCCCTGACTGGTGGAATAAACTATATTCCTGGCAGAGAAAAACCAAACAAAAATGTCCCTTTATTTTTTCCTGTGTCATTGTAGGTGACCACAGTCATGAATCTTTATTACTAAAATCTTGGCTCTTCAAAATGGGTTACATGACCCACACTACGTGAAATTGGATAACAAATGTTTGTAGAACTTGTTTTTACAGTATATGATTTAAAAAGCATAGCAACTCTCTGCTGTTTTGTTTATTTTAAAATAACATAAAATAATAAATAAATAATAAATAAAATCATAATGATCTGATGAACAGAAAGCTGTATATTACACAGATTTAGAATCAATTTACTAATAGCATATTCTGTAGTCTGGCAAAGGTAAAAAAAAAAAATGTTTCTTTCCCTTGTAAAAAATAATGTACTAATTTACTAATGTTTAGTTGACAAAACTATCACCACTGTAGAAATAAAGATTTCTTTAAAATAATGAACCTAAACAAAGACTGTCATACCTTTTATTTTAAATCACACCAGTTACAGAATGTAATACTGTATATCAGGTCATCAACATTCTTCATTTTCAAACATAATGACATTTTTTACATATTAGTTATCAGAAAATGAGATGCTCTGAAGTTATTTCACTTAATTGTTTTATCAATGCAAGCCCACCTTTGTTATATGGTCTTTCATACACACTTTATACTATAGCAGATTCCTCTTTGTGTGAGCATGCATATCAAACAGCAAGTCACAAAATAATTTCATAACAAAGACATGGACATTGCCCTTACTGTCAAATACAGCATTTTCAATATTGATTTGAAGACTAATTAAAGAAGGTGTGCCGTCTTATTTAATTTAATTTAATTCTGAAACCTGTAAAAAGATTGAACATAGAAAGCTAGACTTACAGCAGCTGGGCCAGAATGTTTTTGATAAAAACATGGCAAATCTATAATCACGCCATGCTAACCTTCACCTCCCAAAACGAGCAGGTCTTAGCATATTGTTGTGTCAAAATGCAATGTCCTATAATAAATGCCAATCTTTATATGAAGACTCAAACCCCTAACCAGTGAGCACTAATTCTTAAAGGCAAAACTAAATCCAAGCAAGCATGCTTTTAGTGTTCAACATCCATGGTAAAACATGATTAATGTAAAGCATTTTTTTCTAAGTGGAAATATTTAAAGGTACAACCTCTGGTTAATGAGAGACTTAAATATTTTAAGATGTATTTTTATTTCAGTCTGGAATTTTAAAAGCAGTGAAAGATTTCATTCATTCAGAAACCTAGCAACCTACAACTGGATAGCAGTGGAATGTGTCAAGTACACAGATCCCTCCTCTTTCACACCGAAGGCACTGGATCTTTTTAAAATAAACTATTTAACGGCCTTACACACTTTTTGGAAAGTAAAGGTATAAAAATATTTAAGATTTTGGGCATAACACACAAATTCAAAAAAACATTTGCCAAATCTATAACAAAGATACTTGGAAATCTCACTCATTTTTATTCAATAATGACATTTTCAGTAACCGTTTCCATATTTTTAATATCATGTTCTATATGTCTTGTCAAAAATATTCTGGAAGATGTATATGGCTACTGAATCTTAGCAGGCACAAAGAATCCTTGTGATCTCTGTGAATAAACAAGGTCCAATTTATGTTGTTAATTTAACACATTCAGTTTTAAAGAGTAAAAAACAAACATTTTTCCTCCAAATAATTGCTTTTAGGTTGCCTAGAGCTTCACTAAACATTATATTGAAACTTCTCTCTTCTGCAGTAGCCCAGAATCGTCTCTATGCCACTCACTGACTTACCCTATAGTGGTATTTGAAGGTCTGTAAGCATGAGCTCATTGCTTTTGACTGATGTGCTACAGTGTCTTGCTCAGAGACACAGTTGCAACATGTGTTGTTTCAACTTGCAGAAAGAGATGAATGACTTCTCATTCAAGTTCCAACTAAGGAACAAAAACAGATGATTAGGGAGTTCTGTGTGTCTCATGGAGAGCAAGTTGGGGTGTGCGAAAAGACAAATTCCTAATACGAGAAATTGTATTTGGCCAATAAAGTGATCTTATCTTATCTTACAAGCCATTTTTTCTCTTTCTTCCAATGTACTCTTTTAGAATGCATTTCAGTGCAGGTACAGTAGGTTCATACTGTACGTCAGCATTCATGAACCCTTGCTTTGACCACAATTTTACTGGTTGAAAAAAGTACACATTTTGTAAAGATATTTTAAAGATATTTTGTATAGTTCTAAGAAGACACAAAACAAGAAATATTATCATTGTTTAGTGCCAAAGTACTTTGTGTACAGTACACATGTACATTGCACTAAACGAGAATAGATCATTCAAATTCATTTTAACTGAGATGCACTGATATACTCAGCTGCTGAATCAAACATAAAATTACAGTGGTGGTATTAATACACACAGCTGAACATAATTACATACAGCAGAGTATTTCCAATGCAGACTACAAACTGC
This sequence comes from Lepisosteus platostomus, assembly GCF_059453375.1. Taxonomy (NCBI): domain Eukaryota; kingdom Metazoa; phylum Chordata; class Actinopteri; order Semionotiformes; family Lepisosteidae; genus Lepisosteus; species Lepisosteus platostomus. The sequence continues at coordinate 36,632,208 of NC_142624.1, forward strand.
TCACAAGAAAAGTACAGGGATACAATTTAAAGCCATTTTCACAGGTCACGAACTAGGCAGACTTACAGAGCTGAAGTCTCTTCTTACCCCTGTCCTGGATTGGTAACTCATCAAAATCATGATGAAGTATTATTGATGATGCCACGTATTCTCTCTATAACTGTGACCTTAAGACAATGAGGAACCCAACAGAGAGGCATTTCATATTATGCGTATTATAATACAAGAATGAAATCCTAAAACTGGCAACCATGTTAAGTCTTTTTCAAGGCTGACTAAATGTTAAGCAATTTATGTGTATTTGAAACAAAAAGGACATAAATATGTGGATCCTTTCACGAAATGGAGACACAGAGATTCATTTAGATCACTATTGTTCTGAGTTTTTTAATTCTGAATTTTAGTCTGAATTTTAATTTACATTAATATATGTGTGGAATGCCTATTAAATAAAAATAAACCCCTATCAGCTTTTAACTTCAATTACAAACCCAATGTAACAGTATTATTATTATTATTATTATTATTATTATTATTATTGTTGTTGTTGTTGTTGTTGTTGTTGTTGTTGTTGTTGTTGTTGTTGTTGTTGTTGTTGTTGTTACTTTATAACAACTAAGGCACAAACGTCTTAGCAGGAATAAAAAAAAGTTAAATTAAATTTGAGACCTTGCTTATACGTTTAATTGATTAATGAATAAGTGTCATAATATTTAATTTAAAATAACCCAGCTAATTATATTGGTGCCAGAATAGCCTGGACCTTGAAAACAGACATCAGCAATTATCGAAAAAGCAATAGTTCAAAAATAAAACACAAAATATTTGGAAACAGTTGCAGTTAGACAACAAGGTCAAGCATAATGTTTTGCCTTGAAGCAAACTAATAATGGTAGTGGGAAACAAACTAATTAATCGTTACCCAGCAAATCTCCTTACATCATTAAAAAAAGACAAGTTGTTCATACTTTTGTATCAAATAATGAAATCAAAAGAACTGAAATTATGCTTAACAGACAGTGTCCTGAAACACTCTGATTACAAGCAAATACTTCAACAACACAGGTTGTATTATTTTCTTTCATGTGAGAACCCGCAGTAAATAACATCACATAATACCACATCACAGTTGAATAGCTTAAGAACATTATCTTGATTATTGGACCCATCAACTCATTATGTTTGGAATACTGGAAATGAATATTTTACAGAACATTGAAAGGGATGTCAATTACTTTGTTAGGGATTTTATGGTAATTATTCATTAAGATGCTCTTTTGAAATCCAATTGAAGTTAGCAAAGCTCACGAATGAGCCAATAACCTTTGGCTACTGTACTGCATATCCATAACTGACAGCATTCCATTAAAAAGAAGCAGGAAAGCTTTGCAATACTTCATTCCAGGCCACATCCTACAAACTCAGCATGTTACTTTTTGACATTCCCAAGTAATTTCATTTGACCTCTTAGCCCCAATCTCTGGGAAGCATGAACTAAAATGCAATAATGGTCAATTAACGCAAGTCTCCAAACAGAGTGTAACAGACTGTACACTGGGGCCGCAGCTCAAAGCAGGGGAGCAAGGAGTTCCCACGATACTTCCTGTTATAGGGCAAGACTGAAATATACATACTGTATATACTGTACAGTACTTATATATACAGTATGTGCATGTGTATGTGTTCTCCATCAAAACATTACATTATTTTAGTCTGCTACTAAATTATATTATTTTTATTTCAGCAACACTTTGGTTTGCAATTTATCGTTCTGAAAATACATTCGTTTTTCGGACTCACAAATGCATGCACTACTCAAATTGCCAGCCAAATGCAGTTTTTGTTCTATTCATTCAAACATCAGATGTGTGTCAAACATGCCACATCACAGGGGAAAAACACAAAAGCTTTTTGTTTGATGAAAGCCACACGGTTGTGCTTATTTCCACTTTTAAGTGTTAGAGATTGGTAATGATTCTCTTTCCATAAAATTCCCCTCCTGACCACATGTCTCCACATGGGTATACTTCCTTACTTATCTTTTTTTAAGGATTAGCAAGAAGACTTTAAAACGAGAATGTGACAGTCCAAGAATAACAATAATGCAAGCACCTCATTAACAGCTCATCTTGAAAGGTACAATATATTTTCCTGCTAAGATGACAATGCGTAAAAGAACATATTAAAATGTAAAACTTTGATATAAAAGAAATACCTGTCCTTTATTTTCCTTTCATTTACTCTGCCTGTAAGTGACATTTGTTCTTTTGTAAAAAAAGAAAGCAACTTTATCTTCACCAGCCAATGGGGAAAGTAAACTGATGAGAATTTATTTTTGTTCTCATCTCAATTATGTAATGAAAAATCCTGTAGCTCGATTATTCTCTTAAACAAAACTTCAGATTCATTTCCCTGCTTTTAACAACTCTCTTCGAAATGCAGTCAAAACACATTAGCTTCCTGCGAGCACTCTCTCTAGGCATAGGGAGGGAAGTTAACTCCACTGAATACTCCCTCCTAATCAGCAGTACATTTAAGCAAACAGTCACGTACTCAAAAAAATACCAGCTGCCACACAGAAGCTTTGGAAATAAGAGTAAAACAGAGCACACGGATTCCAATGCCAGGATGGTGCATTCAAATCCACTTTACAGATAAGCAGCTTTTTAAAGTGGTAGGCCAGAAATGAGCTCCCACATCAGGGACAGTATCCTAAACTGATGCTCCTGCTTCCCATACTCAATTTCAATACTCAACAAAACCCCTGGCCACTGTTTCCACAATGGCACTAAATTGGCACTAAAGGGGCAGGTCTCTCTCAACGGGCTAGGGGTATGAATGAACTCACGTGAATGGCTGGGTTTATCTGTTGCAACAGCAGTATGTATGCATAATCACAGACAACCACTCCATATCAGATCATAGGGAATGCTGAAGAAAAATCAACCTGAAGATAACATCTTAATCGATTTGGATAAATTATCCGTAAAGACAAAGCTTTAATATCTGTCTTGGCTCTCCTAAAACTATCTATCATATTTGGTAACATCAATCATCATTAAGCGGCTTAGATCCATGCAGTAATTCAGCCCTTGCAGTTGCTAATAGCAACAGGGCACACAATTGTTTTCCCACCCTTACACAACTAAATAATGAGCCTTTCGAAGGCTTATGATCCCTTGCACATGCAAGTGTCTCCTGTGAAAAAGACGTGTTTAAAATGACTGTGGACCTGAAGTTCAAAAACAGCAGGAGCTGTTCCTCAAAAGCCTTCCCAAATACAAATTTTACATTTCAGTTCTCTCGTCCTCTGTGACAGAGTGAGAAATTCTGTGTGGCACAAATGAATTTGCATCTATTTGTAAGTTTGCAGCACGTTTCACCAGAAGCAGCCTGCCTCTGCACAAAACAATGAAAAAGCATAAACAAACAGGTGAAGATCCGGATCCCCACTGTACCTGAGGAGAGTGCCTGCATGCACATCAATCATTTTGCATCTATCAATAAAGAGCAAAAGTAGATGTGTTCTTATCATAGACGTACAAGGAGGACAAAAATTGAGAGGCATTTCGGCAGCCAAGTTGCTTACCCTGCCTCTGACTGTACATCCTGCTGGATGAGGATCTTCAGATAACAGCCATGATAATCCTACACGCAATTCCAGTAGTGGCAGCAGCAGCCGCAAACAAGAGATCCTGGAGTTGATAAACTTTCCATCCACACTGCAGCTCAAAGCTGTGCTTGCTGCAAAACACCACAGTCTCTCTCTCTCTCCTCGCCCTTACTCTCTTATTCGCTCTCTCTTTCTCTCTCTCCCACTCGCTCTCTCCCTGGCTCGCTCTGCCTGTTGTGCTTCAGAGCCTTTCTCAGGCTGTGGGACATTTAACATGTGTTTGGGGAGGGCCGCTGGCTTTGAAGGTGGCACTTTCCTCTGGGAGGGAAGCTCGGAGCAGCTCAGGAGCGTATGACTGCTACTCCGTGTGCGATCCTGCGACTGGGCCTATTAATTCCCAGCCCTAAGAAAACTGCCTGGGATCGGCTGTCGAATCCAGCCCATCTGCTGCAATCATAATCAGTCTCAAATGAATGCCTCTGACAAATCTGAGCCTGCAGCAGGGGTTAGAGAAGCCAGCATTCAGAGGGGGAAGGGTATGTTTCTATTGTCTCTTCAGAATAGGGCGACTGTGAAAAGGGGAGGCACTCGGGGAGGTGAAATTAAAAGGCTCCTGGATACTGTGCTCAATTTAAAAGGAAAGCACTCCCAGCCACCCAATCACAGACACTTTGCTAAACATTTGTTGCCGCTAATGTACTAAATGAACTATTACACTAATCAGATTAACAATTTGTAGAAGTGAAGCAGAGCGAAGGCAAAAGGGTGTCTCCTGGGTAATTTCCGAAAAAGAAAACAAAAACACGCTAGTTTCCCCCAACAGACACATCACTATCCATCCTTAAGCCTTCGGAACAGAAAGTTCTGTTCAAAACGTAATCGGTGTTTGTTTTCAAATAGTCTTCACTATATTCAAAGCATCAGTCTCTCAGGCTGGTACTGAAGACATTTTTACCCACTTTACCAAAGACTGTAAAATTCCCCCCAAGCCAGATGACGCGGTGTTTTCTGTCAGTAAACTGTTCATAAAGTGGCAAAACAAGTCTGCCTCATAAACAAGCAGTATTAAAAACCTCATTAAATACACAAAGAATTCTTAAACATTATTTTCAATGCATTATTTGATATTATTATTTCAGATTATTATGAAAACTGTGCGCTATATTATCATTAAAAAATTAATTGTCAGCCTTGAATCCTTTTAAAATTTAACTTTTTCAAATTTAGCTCATTCTATCCCAAAAATTGAAGAATAATGCCGACTAAAATCCCGTTTCCCAATGTAAAAATACATTTCCATCAGGTATGACCAAAAAAAACCCTAAGGTTCTATATTACAGTATTTAATTTCTATAACAGGTGCTTTACAACTTTGTTTTTAATTCATTTGAAAAAAAAAACATTCACACAGAAGACAGAAAAAGGGCACAAACATACTGTATTATACTGCCTTTAGAAACTATATGTCAGTTCTGTACCATTTAAAAAATATCTGCATGCCTATGTGATTTAGTTTTAAGACAAAGGAGAAATAATGTTAAAAGTACTGTAAATAGTTGTCAATAGCCATCATTAAAGAAACAGTAAATTCCAAGAATATAAGAAAATTAGGAAGGATGGATTGAGAGAAGGCCATTCCAAACCAGAAAATGTTTGACCCAGAAAACCTGGAAAACCACACACAGGCAATCGCTGTGCCATGGATTCAGGCAGAGCAGTCTGTCCTCTGAAATATTAAACAGCCCAGCACTGTTCAGATTTTAACACAGCACCAACAAGTAGTAATTCCTCAGCCCACTATTTCATAGAGACCCTCTTTCAGTGGAACCTGGTGTCTAATCTGCTGAACTCATTATGCGGTGCTCATTACACCATGAAGAGTAGAAATTACAGATTTTGCTGTTTTGAAACACATGGTTGCACAAGCAGCCAGCAAGGTTTTCCACTGCTGGGAGAGAACAGTCCCTGAGAAAGGTGAGAGGTGGAGCTTACATTAAAATTAATATACTGTAAAACAAAGGGCAAGTGGATATCAATTGGACTACACAGACAGAGGCAGTGCTAAGTATATTGTACAGAGAGACATTATCTAAGAATATTGCCTTTTTATAATATTTTAGAAATCTGAAAAGTTTTTCACAGTATTAATGTAGATTGACGTTCGCCACTAATAAGACGTGGGTTATAAAAAATGGAGCAAAACTATTAGTTTTCAGCAAACAATGCGTGCATGTCATGAGCTGAAAGATTCATCATGGTTTTTCATGTTAGGAGAAATACAGTAAGTAAAATAATTTTTCACATGACCTATGGGATTTAGCAGTGCAGAAAAACCCAAACTGAGCTTCAGTATAGAGCTGCTCAACATAGATCTCCTATTTCTCCTACATTGATGTCAGCTTGGCGCCAGGTAAAACACTAAAAAGAGCTAAGCTATAAAACATGAGCTTTGTTTCTTTCACTCTCCAATTCTTCAGTAGAATTGAGTTGCTTTCCTTTAGTTCCTGTTTTTGTGTTGCATGGGTCCTACTTGGCTTGCTGTCAGGTTTTTAATATGGTCTTAGGAAGCCCTGGGAGAGACATCAGTATCCCAGGGCAAACGTCGTTTGTTTGTTGCATCTGATCTAACCCCTCTCTGGTGCTGAAAACAGGACGAGCTTTGTTGCGAGAGGGACAATAAGTGCAACTCCTTTGTGATCTTTGTCCCACACGCTAATGCAATTATTGAACCCCTACAGAGCAATATCGACTTCATAATATCGTTTTGCTGATAATCCACTCCTGTCATGTCCCATTAGAGTCATGTCTTGATGAGCAGCCTGCTTACATCTGAAAGAGCGGTGCTGAGAGATGCTCAGAAGAAATAAACTTGCAAAAACTAGTTGCCTAAGTAAAACGTCCAAGCAGCTGAGAAGCCAAGGTGTCAAAGACGGCATTCGGTGCAATACTATGTTTTCTTTATTGCTGATTTTAGATTTTTTTACAGTTGAGTTTCTTGCCTTTCAACAGATCCCTTCATTTGCACACGGTGTTCGCTTTTGCTACATAAACTTTCCGATTTCTGTTTGAAAAAATGTATAACCAAAGAAAAGAAGAATGTAAGCAGAGGTTAAATGGTGCGGTTAAAAAAAGGTTAACTTCGTTCATTTTTTAAGGGGGTGGAGGGGATTCAAACGTTTAAGCTGCAATTTATTTTGCATTGAGTTTTATTTTTGATGTTGGTAAAACCTCAGGCCTCTGAATTTGGACGAAGTTGGGCCTTCCAATTTTCCCAAAGGAATAACAGGAAGAAAGTTCTCGCAATGGAAAGAATTGGTGTTTTTTTAATGACGTTGTTATCTTTCTATTTATGGAAGAAAGTCCTTCCTACAGTGGTCGAGAATGCAGTCATCCCCCGAAGTCTTCAGAAATACAGTACATGCCTTCGTTATGAAGTATTATATTATATTTCAGTGTTTTTCCTTCTCATTAACTATCTTCGGGGCAGAACCAAACAAAATGTAAAAAGAGGTGAAATTCACAAAGGACGGTTGTGTTTGTTTCTATGGTGATCGGTTTAGTGCAAGTAGCTGCTCTAGGACCATTGTGACATCATTGCCTTGAACTCAGTAAGGAGCTACTTAGATCTATTGTTTTCAGCGTGAATATCTCTTTTTTGTTTGGTTCTGAAACACATCCTGCACCTCTTCAGCTATATCTGAAAATATGTGTCATTAACTTCCAAATGTTCCCAGCCTATAAAACCAATGTCTCTTATTTTAAATGACATTGCTACTTATCAGTTCTGAAACATGTTATCACCTACTGACCTTGAATACAAGAAGAAAAATGCATGTCTTTCAAGGGTAATGCTATAATATTGGGGGTGGGGGGTGAATTCAAACTAAAGTCATCAGGTCTTAATGCTGGCAGATGAAAAATATTCTGAAAAAGGAAATGTTAAGCAATGACCTTGAAGCAATACCAATAAAAAGCTTCACTAACCCATTCTATTAACCTCCTTCCTAATATGCACTTAAAACTGACACATGTGTGTTTGGTGAACATTTCAGCATTTATCAGACTACAGCAGCTATCTTATGATATAATGTTCATTGAGCCCCACTGACTGTAAGGAGGTATTTTAGGCAAAACGCTAATATTCAGTAGTAATGACTGGCCAACAAATGTCATCAGACTTCTTGTGATTATATGCATATAAAGGTTAATTTCAGTTTGAACTATTGGCAGTTACAGTGCAATAAAAAGAAACATTTGTGATTAACCAAATAAACTAATGTATGCTTCACCAAATGCCAGGAAAACCAAGAAACAATTATTTCCAGCAATTGTGAAATACTGTATAGACTGGTCAGTGCATATCTATGCATGCAGCTTACTTAGGGTGAAATGGGAGTTTCAGAATGAGCTAGAGTTTGAAAATTGCAAGGGTTGGAGACTGAAGAAAAAGGGAAAAAGAACAATGATATTCTTTAGCCCTCTTCAGTACTGTCAGACAGTGCTGTATGGTGTGGAGCATGTTTCCCCAAATGGGGCCTGCTTTGCTCCTGGGTCTTCCCTTTGAACTTTTCTTGTTTTCACTGGCACTGACCTATCATTAATGCATTCAGGGAGGGTTGCTAACAGTGTCTTTTGGCCTCCCATCCCCCACCGATCCTCAACGAGGTCACAATCTGAATGCACCAAATTCAGACTGGCTTTTTGCACAACAACAGGACATGGAAAAGCATTTTGTTGTGGACTATCATGATCGGCCTCAGGAAAGATAAAAAGCCAAGCATGGTCCCCACTGGTACAGTAAACACAAGGAGATTGCTCACAATTATTGCTATTATTAGGGTGTCTCAGACCCATTTAATGAAGTGATTTATGCACTCCACATGTTACACAGAGTTCATGGCACTGTGTTGGAATCTATCATATCAGTGCCTGAAGGATTTTATTTGAGACAAAAATTTAAAAAAATAATAATAAAATGACTATTTAAAGAAATATGCAAGTGCACACAAAGCAAGACATGTGTCTAGACATTCCTCATAAAGTATAGAGTTTTATTCTTAGTTTAGTTTGAAAGTTTGCTTTTTGAGATGTTTTGACATTTCTTGTTAATCAAAAGCATGAATTCAAGCCAACTTCAAATATCTAAAAAAATGGTCAGCACTATGGTAGATTTAAAGCACACAAGTGGGTTGGGTGTAAGTAAGAAAAACACTTTTTATGGTATTTTATTTATTTTTAGAGATAGAATTACTCTAAGGTTGAAGGAAACAACAGAATATCTGAAGGGAAATTAGCTTTTTGTTGGTTTTTAGCTGTTACCTGTCTTTGACTTCAGTTACTGACAAATTACTGGAAATGTACACGTTAATGGTTAAAATCATTTAATTAGAAAACATTTGTGCTGCTTTCTGGAATCAAATGTTGAATTAATGCAGTCTTTGGTGGAGGGGAATAATGTTAGAAATGGGTTTCCAAGCATGCTTGCAATATATTAATGCTTTTATGGTTCATCACAGATTTTTAATCAATAAATTCAACTATAAATCCCAGTCTCCAGGGAGTGTAACAAAACATACAATTGAATGTCTTGCTTCTGGTTGAGGCTCAGTGTTATCAAATTATGAAATTAAATTGGACAACTTATCTCATTTAAGTTGTAAAATGCTTGGCATCCATCCAAGAGATATTGAAATTCTTCAAGCATTAAGGCCATAAGACTGGTCTATCTCCCTTATCTGCTAGAGTCGTGGTCTCGTTAATCTGACTACCTCCTTCATTCCTAGAAACTGCCTGCAGAACAGAGGCATCTATGGATGAAACACTTTCACAGCATTCTCAATCTCTTTTTTTTTAAGACAAGGCATTCTCTAAAATCCAAATCTTTATAATCCTTAACTGTACATGTTCAATAGGCAAACACGTACTGGGATTTATTTAATTTGAATAATTTATTTCAAAGAGTTTTTACCTGTACCGGCCTTTTGACCCTTCTGATGACATAAACACATCTCAAGTTTCTAAATGTGATTGTGTCTTACAGGGTAAATGGTTACACACTTCAGAAAGACCACAAACGAGAGCAGGCCATTCAACCCTTAAGGATAATTTGGCTCTTAAGTTCCATATCCAGTTCTGGTTGTACTGGAGCTCCATCCCAGCACGAAATCCTCTGAAACCCCCACTTGGAAACAGTTTCAGAGTTGACACCCGAAGAAGGCTCCACAGCCGAAACGTTGTGTTTCCTTTACTTATTCCTTTGCAGCCTACGCATGCTGACGCAGCTCCCTGCTTGAGCTACTGCAGTTTTAGAGTATTCAATCAAACCTAACCTGTTGTAAACTTGTATTCGAGAGATGGGAGGAGACAGAAGCACCCAATAAAAACCCAAGTTAATGCAGGGAAGTTAACCATCCAAATTCTTCACGGACAGGTATCCTACGCCAGAACCATGGAGCCATGAGCAAGCAACACCAACTAACAAATCACAATAACGTAGCTTTATGGTTTATACATATTCGATTATTAAACTTACTTTACTAAAGCTGTACCACATACCATACAGTAGAAGTCACATGTGAGGGGAATCAATGGCTATTGTTCAAGACACCGTTCTTATCAAAATAATAATAAGGACTCTGCTTAAATTGCAACTGTTACCTTCAAGGAAGGATATAGGAACTGACAGGAAATTAATTTACCCAAAGCTAAGTGTTAATAGCTACAGTATTTTTGTCTATTAGTGGTTGAATATCTACCCCAGAGGATATGTATTTCCATTATAAGTCTCAACTCCAGTCCATGTTTGTACCGTTCTCCTTCTGAAGAACAGTGGCTGCTTTGTGGGGTAGAACAGAAATTAACTGTGTCTTTCGACTCCAACACAGAAAGGCCTTAAAGAGTCTCAGGCCTGAGCAAGGCCAGGAGTTGTATCCTAAAAGAAACAGAGTTGTGCTGCACTGATAAAACTCTACAGAATGGGTACAGTGTCTGATAACATTGTCAGTGCATGTGTCACATACAGTATAAGCTGCCTTTTGTGAAAATATTAAGGATCATATTATCAGTTACTTCACAATCAAGGCTTAGCTCTGTAAAAATAACTCTAGGGTTGGAACCATTTAATATTTCCTTATTTACAAAAAGGTGTTGAAATACAAAACTAATCTGAAAGATAAGCAGAATAAACTGTTGATTTATATCCACAAGATGTTTAGTGTAAGGAAAGCTCTCTGATTAACTTTCTTGTTTTCTTTCCACAATGAGTGAAAATTCACAATGTGCTCTCTGAGTAAGATTTAAAAAGTTTTAATTCTGCTGTCAACAACAAACAATACTGGATTTGTCCAACAATACTGGATTTGTCCAACAATACTGGATTTGCGTTTTCAAGTTTAAAATATAGTGCATTGCACTTCTTTGCCTGTGTTGTCGCAAGTCTGTATTAACAATCTAAAGAACAAATGAATGAACTATGAAGTGTTGTTATACCAAAACTACAGCAATTAAAAATGTTTTTTTTTTCTGAAATACAAATGCCAAATAATATACACATACTGTACCACTGGTATTTTACTAAACACAATTGTGAAGTAATAATACTTCCAGACTGTTGCACTTTGTATCTCATTACCCCTAGGTTATAGCCCTGTTTGAGCCGCTGTGCACCTTGGGCTCAGATGCGGGCTTCTTCACTAACCCAGAGCACTCATTGCATAATACAACCACCAACAGGATGCTGGCAATTTGCTTGGTTTGCTCGATGAAGTCGCAGTTTGTCCAGGAGTCAGACCATTGGCTTCACTGAAGCCTCAGCTACAACCTACTGCAGTCCCGGATGGGCAAGTACAATTATGACTCATCTCTGTCAGAACTCCAGGCTCTTTTATAAATAGCAAAATGCATTCTCAAAAATTCAGGAACATGGTTCTGACTTTCTCTAATACAGCAGAATAGTTATGATGATCTGCATGATCTGCGATTAGCAAACGGACATCAATTTGCTAGAATTCCATTTTGAAATATGATAAAAAAAACTTTCTAAGGGGAAAGACTTTACATGTATCCCACAGTTATGTACTGAATCTTAGAGCGGCTTAGCCACAGATATATATATTTTTAATTTTAATGGGAGAATATGGCATAGGTTCAACACCTGAACACAATCAAAATAATATTGAATTAAATCCACTTTCCATTTTGAAGTGGATTAGCCATTTCGAAGCATAGTAATAAATTAAATTAATCATGTATCAACAAAAACTAACACCTGCCTTAATATTACAAAAATCTAATAATGGGGGCCGTCTGTCATACTGTATGTTGGCATGAGATAGAGAGCTAGTATATTTGTTTCCAAACCATTATTACAAAGGCTCTTCTTAGAACTAAAAATACATTTCCTGGTGTTTAAGAAGGTTAAATGAGATTTTGCCTAGCTGTTTGCAATAGGATTAACAGTGGTATGACAAGAAATGCAGTGCACTTTTACAGTGATGAAAAGATATTTGTTCATGTTAAACTCTAATCACAGAATATTTGAACTGTGTGCAACTCACGCGGGGAGACGACTTCCAGCTCTTTAGATTGCAGCAATTCTATGGTCTTCTTATTTATTGTTATTGTCATCCTGTAAAGCGCTTTGAGAAGCCACCTTTAAAGGCGCTATATAAAATAAAGTTTATTATTATTATTATTATTATTATTATTATTATTATTATTATTATTATTATGGTCAGTTTTTAACACGATTTTTAGTCATTAAGAATTTAAGTCTTTTCTCTTTACACTTTATTCAAAAAAGAAATAAGTCACACTTCCATTTCATGTTGAGCTATGATTAGGTGGATTGTAGTAAAGTCACACTGAGATGTGCTGGCAGGCTATGCAATCGGAGGTTACTAAATTCCCTTTTCATAAACTTGTCTCTCTACAGTCTCATACCTAGAGTGCCGGATATGCATTACAGATCCAAAGAACTCTTTCAGAAAGCATCAGAACTTTTTTTGAACGGAAAGCACAAAATTTGCATTAGTGACAGCAGAGGCAATTTGTTTCCTCTCCTTCCTATGCAGCTGCAGAAGTGACAGTGTCCTACAGCTCTTGTACTGCCCAGGGCAATACACAGATTTCGGCCCTGCATGGGCTCTGACGATGGTGAATGGCTCTCCAGACCTTTATCCTAACTCCTGGAGAGCTGCTGCAGAATGTTTACCCTGGGTCTTCGTCCCCTTTGACTCGACCATAGTGTTGAGTCAAGGCATACAGGCACTAACCATCTGCCCAGTGCAGATGGGATCAGGTAGGTCCAGCCTCAGTATTTCTCCACTCCCTTTAGGATCAGCCACCAACATGGAGCTAATGTGAGCATCTGGAAAGTCCACTCTATAAAACACACACACACATGTAGACGCAAACACGCACAAACACTTCTACATTGTTTTCAGAAAAAGGCAGGGCTGATTATAAATTTAAGTCCTCCTGACACAGCTGCTATTCAGAGGGTAGGCTAACTCACTCCCAGTCCGTCATGCTTTTTAGTGCCCAAAAGCATCCATATGTCCCAGAAGCTATCTATAGGGCTGCCTGCTTGAGCTGCTGTCAGGGCAGTTTTCTGCAACACTGCCAGCTTTTGAAGAGTCTAAAATGAAAAAAAAAGTAACTTTAAAACACCAGCTCAATAAGCTTATGCAGATTATACTGAATAGAAATGAGCAATTCCTTGCTTGCAAAAATTCTTAGAACCTTCCTGTTTTTAAGACAAGCACACTATTTTATCTCACTGCCATGCAGTTAATGTATTAGAATTTAAAATGTAAAGTAAAAAAAAGGAATACATTCCTGTTACTGGTACATTTACAGTAATACACTGGAGCAAGATGCTACTGAAATGAGAGTTTAAAATAATTTTTCACCTAAAATACATCACATTCTCCCTTGCATGGCAAGAATTAATGTCTCTAAAGTAACTTGGGCTCTACCCAGCTCCTGTGGTTACTCACCAGATGCACGAACAGCTGAGCTACAGTATGAAGGCTAAGAAGAACTGTTTAATGTTTTTTAGAATATTATATTTATTATATTATATAAAATGTTATTTTTACAATTAGAACAGTCTTCAAACGTATTAAATTATTGTATAAAATATGTAATATTTTATAAAGGAAATTTTTTGCCACTTTTCCTTTACTTTCTAGAAAATTACAACCCATAAATGACTTCTGCTGAGAAAGAAAAGTCTTATCAGAAAAATCTAATTTCATGTCAGCTAGTTTCTACGGACTTTTATATCGATGAGAGCAATTACTGAAATTCAGTTATCAAGCGGTAAACTCTAGCTGTGAAGAAAATGAGCAATAATAAAGGAACTTTTTGACTGCAGGTCCTCTCCTCGGAGTAATAAAACAATAGCAGAATGCTACTTGACCTTAATTAAATAGTACTGGAGAGCACACAATCCAAGCAAATTCAGAAACAGACTTCTTTATACAAACTTTATATTTACGAAGATTTTAAAAGGAAACAATTGTTGTTTTTTCTCAACACAGTATGTGCAATGGCACAGTTATAAAAAGGGGATTATATTGCATTAGTTTTAAAAAAAGATTATTCATTTGTTTTTTTGTTGTTTTACCCATCATCAACGATTGAGAAAACATATCAGATATTTCCTGGGAAAATTACTGTAAGGTACTCTAAGCACTACACTGTATAGGACCTATTTTCATTTGCTTCCTCAAGGTTTACCGATTTTCTAAGGCAGGAGCTGACAGACTGGTGAAAACGAATCCTCACTATGTCCCATTTCTCTGTTACTGAGATGAACCTGGCAGAATCAAGATATCTTTTGTTTCCCAGAAGAAGCCTGTTGCTTTCTTTATTAGAGGACAACTGATCCCACACTCAGGTATTCCAGAATGTTCAGACAGAAAGAAGAAGCCTACTTCCCTTTATCTTATTGTCAGGTACCAAGTGCACCCAGATCAAACAGTCAAAATATCAATTCCACCAAAAACAAAGAAGTGACATATGGTTTTGGAATACTGTATCCCTTTAAACCTACTCCTCCCTTTTCCATTAGATATGTTTTAGTTGATTGGCGCTTACTTTCGCTCATGAATATTATGTAATATGATTTGAGTATTTGTCTCCCAGTCACAGGTTTGGCTTCATACAGTATACAGTAGGTGTATATACTGACAGAGAGCTGTCCCTGTCCTACAGTACATCAAAGGAAAATCATCTACAGTACATTAAAACGATCCTTTATTCAAGTGGGATTCTTTGTTATAAATTTCTGTTCTTAAAAAAACTTAAAAGCAAATACCTGAAATCTACCTATAATCAGTACACTGACATAATTTCATTGCACTTGTGCACATGACAAATAAACCGAACTAGTTTCAAACCATGTTTTTAATAAGCCTCTATTTTCCATTTGTATTGAAATATGGAATTATTATTATTACTTCTGGTATTTAGTGAGTCACCAAGCCCAAAAATCACTCAAATGGCAATATTCTTACAGTTACATCCAGCCCCATTACCTCTGACTGGGATTAAGTCAATGTCTATAGCAGACAAAATCATATCATTCAGGCAGGGATTTTAATATATTAACTGTCCTATTTTTTAATCTTCAATGGTTTTGAAGCCCTTTAGGTCAAGATCATTTTGAATCGTTTGACTGATTTCCTACTGAGCCGTCAAAAGGGGAAGAACAGCACGATAAAAACAAAAATGAAAAACATAGTAAAATGAAAGTACTGGTGTCTCTAAAAATAGCAGCACCCATCTCAAAATATTCTCACTGCAAAGCTGCAGCAGAAATCACAGATGATAGAACTAGTCTGTACGCAGTACTTTATATGCTGTATATAGAATAACTGAGTGTCGCAGGACATCAGTAAGACTAAACTCGGAAAAAACAAATCAGTTTTTAAAAACCTGATTAAGTGGTTCTATTTATGAGAGTTTTGCGTCGTTCTCTATGAGGAAGATCTGGAAATGTAACCTTATTAGAAGACCTTTAAACATTGTTCAGTGGGTGGAGGAAATCTTCATACTATGTGCCTGTGGGGATTTTATGAGCTATACAGAAGTAAACCAAGGGCAGTTTGTCTTTGTCAGGTTCTGTATCCAATGACCCAGTGGGTTAAACTGATGGTGGTCACAAATCACTACCATAATAAAGTCCACCGCTGATTTATAAGGACATCTGTCTCACTACAGACACCCTTATATGTTGGGAATTATCCTAGACATCCATAGAGATCGGTGCCATTATAATCTGCTCCTTTGTGTGTTTTCCAAATAAAATGAAAACTAAAATTGATAGATAATGTCACTCTGTTCCTGCAATATGCAAGAGCAATAATCAGGTATTGTATATGAGCAGAACACAGCTCATCCACTTTAAATGAAGGTTTTTATGCCCTTGTAGAGAACAGCTCTTTTATTCACAAGGTACTCTTGAGCTTTAAGCTGAGCACTGCCATAAACCATGACCCAATTGTGCTGGTGACATTGTATTATTTAACACTGTAAAAATGAAATACGGCTGCTGTTTTTTTGAAGAGTGAGCCTTTTCTTCAACAAGCATTCTCACAATGTTCCTGTCCCCATTCATTTCTTGGATACTTTGTCAATCCAGTCCTACTATTTAATTCCAGGTCTACACATGCAGTGTTGCTTTTAGGAAAAGGTCATCTAGTGTCTGAAAACAAAACCCAGTGAAGGAGATTTTTTACCTTATTTTCTGTTATTACTCTCTGACAGAAAAGCTTTTCTTAGGAGCATGTGTGCTGTATGTATCTGGAATTTCACTTGTCATTCCAAACTAATATCACACAGAAACCCACAATCTAGGCTAATAAAAAGTGTGAGTGTTAAATTTCACTGTTTCCAAGAACAGCGAACCACTAAGACACGTACACAATTACACATTATACAAAAGCACAAATACACGATTCACCATCTTTTCAGAACACATACTGTACATATAGTACTGTAGTCAAAGCAAACTGAAAGAAGAATGTTTCAATATTTTTCTTCACCCATTTCAGAGTCCACCTGCATTCAAGTCTCCTCAAAGAAAATGGGTCCACTGGTTTAGAAAGTGTATGAGCCTGTGAGGGAGAGAGACAGTGCAGCCACCCCAGACTCGTCATCGTGGTGATAGCAAGGCAATCCGGCAGAGTTTCAGGGTCAACCTCTGTGTGAGGAGGGGAGGGGCTTTCATTAGTGGGAAGAGAAGGGAAAAGAATAACAATCTGTCCCTTACAAACCACTTCCCAGCTCCATACTGATTAGGAGCTTGGATTTGCAAGGTCTCCTGTCATTCCTAGAGGCCCTGACACCACAGCCTCTTGGCCCCACTGCTTAGTGAAGGGGAAAATCAATGGTGGATGGAAGCTAGGGAGGCTATTGAAAAGTAAAGTTGAATGTAACAACGAAAAGAAGTTCAGACCTTTAGTTTCTATTCCAGATTGTTTTATCTGTCATAGACTCATCACCATAATGAGTAACGAGTTCTCAGAAATCTTAAACCAGAATGCCCCTCCAGATTTTAAGACACATGCATTGTGGTCTCTGCTTTTTCCCTCACTTTGTGCTGTACTGAGGAGTGATAAATACATAGTATGTGATGAAGACTAGTGCTACCGTAGATGAGGCAATGTAAAAAACCATATGCAGAAAGCAAACATATCAATAAATCAGTTGTATTGGTTTAACTCTCTCAAAAAAGGGGAATCGTCAGATTATGCCTCAGGCTTCTCCTAAGTAGCTACCAGTGTTAAATATGGCACATATAATCCATACCCCAGTAAAAACCAACACCCTATTGAGAGAAATAAAATTAGTCTAGTTAGATTTTTTTCTTGCCTATTTAGTTACCTTTCTTTCTGGAGGTCTGTTTTCTTGCAAAGTCAAGTGAAACAAATCAGGTACTTTGATGAAAAGTCGTAAAAACAAAGTAGAGTCATGCAAACTATAAAAAACACCCATAAAAAAGAACATTAAAAGTTACTTTAATGGTACTGGGGTTGCAAAGAATGTTCAGTTACAGCTATGGTAAAGTCACAGAACCACTGCAGTTAACTTCATTCCATCATCCTCCCAATACTCAAAATCATTCTGTAGCTCTGCCACAGGAACATGGCCTTAGCACAGTCCACGTCTAATTCCCAGGGGCCCAGAAAAAGGAAAGTGTCACTTGCCTTCGCACATTCCTGCGTTCCTCTTCCAACTGTTTTAGCAGTTCCTCTATACACTTATTGGAGTCCATGCACTCCTGCAAAAGTAAGAGGAAGAACAATCATTAGCTTAAGGTTTTGTCCACCACCTACTGTCAGTTTGCATTGCTCAGACTTTCAAGCACAGAAATAAACATGACATAACATTACAATGGGAATGCATTACACATTGCAACATCAGAAACCATCCACCATAACACCAGGTGATGAAATAACACATTTAAGTTTCTTATGATAAACCAAGTATATGTGTACACTTTTAAATACAAAAAATCGGTAATGACTGGAGACCGTACGTTGTGTGATTTGTACTGTACATTAGCTTACGAACTTCTGCAGGCCTCAACTTAAAAAGACTAACAAATACTCAGAAACGTCTAAATAATGTAAGATGTCAAACGCAATGTATGTTCGGTATATACAGTAGATGTATGATTAATTAGCTGAAGCAATTTCATCCGGAAAGGAGAATGCTGCTTTGGGCAACTGAAAGTGGCCCCGTGCGAGCCAGCTGTTTCAAGCCACCTGGGAGTATCAGCATCTCTGGATTTCCACTGTGTTGAAGCATTGCATGAACAGAACGGGAATTCAAGAGCTGTGTCAAAACAGATGTTCTGCTCTTTTTAATCATTTTGGGAACCTAATGATTTGTTCTTTAGCACTGTTGTCAAAAGAAAAAGGAAATAGGTTACCTCATTTAAACAGCAGTTACTGGAATGTGTCCAAAACACTTACGGTGAACATTTGCATTACTAATATACATATACCACATAGCAAAGTGCGCAGTCAGTGAAGCTGAAGATATTGAATCCCAACTTTACTTTTAACTTAATGACAAATCCATTATCAGAAAGCCATTTATTCCTGAGAAAAGGCACACCAATCCAGAATCTTTCCCTAAAACATAGGGTTAGAAGTGAGACAACACCCTGGAAAACTGCACAGGAGAACAAATTCAGATTCAAAATGACACTGCATGTACCGTAAATCATCTTTAAAAAATTCATAACATGACAACTTTTTCTATACAATAGAATCTAACAACAATGATATTACAGCGCACCAAAATATTGCATTTCTTATTATTCTATTTAAAATGAACTTTTGTACAGCATGGTAATAATAGTACATGCCTATAATCAAAATTAAAGGTATGAAACAAAAAAAGGGCATGAACTACCATTTTCAATACCTTATTTGCTGTGTTCTTGCTGTCCTTATTAAAAAGTCCTTATTAAAAACAGCAAAAATAACAGCCCAGTCATCAAGATAATGTAGCACACTGAGAAATACACTGCAATATCTACAGCTTGTTTCTTTTAATACATCTATCTTACATTCTTTAAGAGGTTGGGGATTAAAGCTGAACACATACAGTACTAATTGTGGCCTGTAATTAAGCATTGGACAAGTCATAAAATATGAATTGCCTTGATATTTACAGAACCCTGGAAAATCAATGCAAGAGCAAAAGAATGCAGCACACAAGATACAGTGCAGGAATAAGCTTCCTTTTCTAAGAAACGTTATGTGGCCAAACTCTGCAGGCAAAAGTGTCAGGGTCACTCAGATCACAAAAGCAATGCATTACCTATTGGTATTATTATCATTCTGGTATCCTGATGCATTCTGCTCTGAGGCACATATGCTTTAGAGATGCCTTTTAATTCCAAATACAGTTTTATGAACAGAATTTAAAGGAGAGGGGTTAGAAATATCATTTGAAAAAACACATTTTTAAAAACAACAGCCCTTGTTTCATTCCCTACATTTATACATGACTCTTTCTAAACATACATCTTTTTTACAGACTGCCCCTTAAACAGTCCAGAAGCAATACGCTTTTTTTTAAGACATCACGTTTGATGCAGACAGTTGTAGGTTTTCTTTGTACTGTATATGCAGTAAGTGCATGGCTATTTTTCAAGGAAAGTTCAAGGAAAATGTGCTACAGCTTATCTAATAAAAAAGGAACACACACTAATTGAAAATCATCGTAAGGTGGATTTTTGCAGTGCAAAAGGTGAGCAGCAGTGACTTTTGGCATTTTTGGAACAGAGCAATAGCCACTGACATGAGCCTATAGACTAGTTACCATATTGAACTTTGGACCGTGGGGGTTTAGTTGTTTTCCCTATTAATATAAATAGTTGCTCATCTTCTGATATCTTTCCCTCTCGTGATTTTTGTTTCATATCTTATTATCTTTTCTGTGTCGCAAGGATATCTGCAAAAACAAAATGGACTAAAGACTGCAGGCAGTGTCTTTGTATGAGAGAGCATAATTCTAAATGCTGCTCGTTTGTGCAAATCCATCACCACCGATGGGTCGACAATGGAACGCAGTACTTGACATATGAGGGAAATCCTATTTATGTATAGCATAAAACGGACAAGCCACTTGGGCTGCGTGTATTGCAAAGAAGGCTTTGTAAATAGAATTAGAAAGCCGATCCTCCAATATTAAAGAGTATTGGAGTGGCCAAAAAGAAACAGCTGAGCCTAGCCTGGAACCACTTTGAATACCATACTTCAGCACTTGTACAAATACAGCACCAGACGCCATCAAAATGTAAAACCTAGAAGAGCAGTATAAATGAAAATGATTATTGTGGCTGCTATTACCACAGCTTTCTTTATTCCATGAATACCTTTTATGAAAGAACGAGTAAAAAAGAATGAAAGCCTGAAACCGAAAATGACAGTCCTTTCATTGACCGTTAAGCACAAATTCAAATCATTATAAAGTACCAGTTGGTTTGGCTCCACAAAGGGGTTTATTATTGAATAGCATCAACAAAGAGGTCAGAGAGATGGGAAGGATTTCAAGTGTGGAAAATGGCATTCTCCTGCTATATTTGCCTCTGTATTGCTTCCAATCCAAACACTAAAGCATAAGGATTAGGCCTTTTCTTCCCTTCACTGGATATAAATCACCTACTGCTGAAATGGAGGCAATTATCACATTTTCTGTCAAGTCTATAGATCTACGATCTGTGTGTTTCAGCTTCGCAAATGGGCTGTATAAATGCTGCCCCATGTGCCAGCTGAAGGTTGCTGGTGTTGCGAGGGTCCAGCTGAGATGCCAGTGGAGGGCACATTAGGTGACCATTAAGGGCAAGGAAAAGTTGCCAAAACTAAATTTACCGTACACAGGACCAACTGCAACCAATATGTCAAACGAAGAAAAAAAGAATTGAGGTAATTCTCTGGCTAAAGGGTACTTAACTGTAAAAATGGATCCATGCCATTTTTTTTTCCCTTTGTGCCTCAACCCCTTGATGCCAGTCTGCAAACCTAACAGAATAAACAGGGAGCCAGGCCTGCCTCTCCCTGACTTTGTCCTTTAGTCCCTGTGAAGCAGAAAATGTCATTGTTTTCCACAATAGCTGCACATCCCCACATTTACTTGCAGGCTCCTTAGTTTTAGAAGCTGCAAACCAGAAGCTAGTGTCAGCTTCACTTGTTATCAAAACCCCTTTTCACCCAAAAAAAGAGCAAATTATTTTATAAGAGTTACCTGGCTTTTTTATTTGCCTGGGATGAAATAATATGTGCATATAATATGAAAAATAAAACAACTTGATGACCTAAATGTTGTTTTGAAGTTAAGTATATATGACAGGGCTTAATTTAAAGAGAGCAAAGCTAAGGATAGACTTGTTCTTGTCTAAAATTATTTAAGCACAGTAATTGCCGTGATCATGGTACTTATTTGATGTAAAAAGCTGGAGGTGTTATACAGTAAATCATCTTGTTTTAGTCCTATCATAAACTATAACAGCCACAATCACCTGTGAATATATCAATCCCTTCTCTAAACTGAACAATAAGCTTCATCGTTTTGTCTTGCATTATTTATTTGTAAAATGAAACACTGAACTTTCACACAATGATTTTCCTACTTTGGCTGCATACCAAACATATGCCAGATCTTAAATTATATTCCTTGAATCTTAAAACAAAAGCGCAGGATTTGACTGTAATGGTCTTTATCACATCAATCATGCTCTTCTGAAGGTTTTTCAACATTAATTGTCTAGCCACCATGAAATCAATACCAACTTCTCTAAAACCAGGATTAATGAAGTTCCTCAGTGAAATTAAAAATCAACCAAAGAATGGAATTAAAATAACCGTATTAAGAAAAGTTCTGTAACCTGTAATACACTATGAGCATAAAATAAAGACATATACTGTATAAGAAAGGTTACAAACAAAAGGAGGGCGCTCAGTCCGTCTGGCCATTATGTAGTATCGGCTTCAACTAAATGGCTGCTTGGGTAGCTTGTTCCATACTCCTACAACACTATTATAACACTGATAACATCCTATTCGAGGTTTTAAATGCACTTCCAAGTAGTTTCCACTTTGAAGAAGCCCACTCTATTTATTTTATCAATGCTCTGGTGGATTTTGAATTCTTGTATTGGGTTTCTTCATGTTTTTCTCTAATTAGACTAAAAAGATTCAGATCTTTCAGCCCATCAGCGAAGTACACTTTTTTAAGGCCTTTAACACGTCTGGTCTCTCTTCTCTGGACTGGAATTTAGATCACTGATATAAATGAAGAAGAACAGTGATCCTAATACAGATCCTTGTGGTACTTCATCATCCCAATTTGAACATTTACTGCATTTCCAAGTACAATTATGCTTAAGTACCTTAGAACACAAAACAAATGTAGTGTTACTATGTTACTACTGCTGACAACAACGAGAATAATTTGTGATTATTCTATATGTCTTCTTTATGTCTTCCAGTGGTCATAAGTTTATTTCTTGAATGTCAAATGAGTCAAGGACAGTATAATAATGACTTACAATGACTGACAAGAAATTGTTATGTTTAGACAGCCCAATGCATATGTGCACATCTACTAGATTCAGTAACTGTGATTTATAGTACAACAGCTGGCAAGTAAACTGCTCAGAAAAATTGCTTAAAAATAAATAATAAGCTAAAAAAAATCATTAGCTTAGTAGTAATGGCAGGCTTATTTTTTCTAAATACTTATTGTGTGTAGAAATGGGATAAGGAGGACCCATTTCTTTCTATGTAAATGCCCCTTCAGGTTTCAATAATTAAAGTTTTAGTAAAGCAATTCAGTGTCGAGGCTTGTGTTGTATTTTACCTTAAATCACAGAATTCTCGAGAATTACCACAGTGTTCTAGGTATTCATTTTATATCACGCCATAAGGTTGAAATGATTGCTGCCCTAGAACTGTTTAGCATAATTATAAAGATTATTTCCAAGATTAATAAAAAATCTCTTGTATATGCACAAAGGGAATGTGAAAAACGTGGCATGCCAGTATTAGAATGTAATGAGGGCTACGCACAGATTAGATTTTGTAGCTAATACTGATGTGTTATTCAAAGCATGCTGTTGAGCACTATATAACATTTTCACATGGGCATTATTCCTGTCATTTTTACAACACATACTAAAGAAGCACTGCTCCCAAGAGGCACTGATTTCAAACTGTTAAGAAAATTATGGACTTTTTGGTAGGGCTGCATAGCTGTTTCTACTATATAATTCCACTTACTGTGCCTGGAGCAGTGCAGAAGAGCACTTAGATGTTGTCAGATTCCTGAAGTGAAGTGGAATTGGGCTTGGAAAGAGCAGTGTTTCAGTGGAAGACTTACTGCTGCAGTCTCTGAGATATAACTCTAATTGATGGCTGCAGTATGAAGGAATGCTCCAATTTGAATATGAGGACATCCCATCTAACACTGGACACATGGAAACACTTGGGCAAGGTTACCTTTAGCGGTTGCATTTCACCATCAGTTTCAAGCTTCTGCAGTAGCTGGCTCAAGACATGCATACCTTCAGAGCAAGGCTGGCTTTTATGTTGGTTTTTCTACACAGATTAGTAATTCATGAAATAAAGTTCCATGGGGGCTCATTTGCTGAGATGTTTCAAAATTCAGATTGATGCTGTGATAGAAGCTCTCATCACAGTTGTAAATGTCAAGGTCTGGTGGACTGCAATTCCTGTTCTCATTTAACGTTTTTATTTTATTTTAATTTTTTCAGACCTTATAGACCTAATGTGTCACAGGTCTATAAGACTGGAATGGAAGATTTTCATATTTGGCCAAGAGAAGCAAGATAAAAGAAAAACAATATGGGAGTCTGTGTTGGATTTCTATAGAAATAAAAGTCATTGATGTATCAATAAAATATCTCAAAAAGCTCATGTACTGTAGATACTTAACCCCAGCCATGCAAAGCAATTGGTTTGGGAAAAAGGGTTACAAGACATATATTTATATTGCAAAGGAACAAGTAATAGGTTTATTCCATGCTGAAAAAAAGAAGAAAGAAAACATGTTTCGGCCGTGGAGCCTTCTTCAGGTGTGGAAGGCTCCACGGCCGAAACGTTGTGTTTTCTTTCTTCCTTTTTTTCAGCATGGAATAAACCTATGACTTGTTGCTTTGCAGCCTACACATGCTGACGCAGCTACCCACCTGAGCTATATATTTATATTGTATATATATATTTCCAATGTAACATCAATATTGTGTTTCCTGACACGTTTATTTAATTCTTCATCTTGATTGGTAAGAAAATACTGCTGCTGTTGCAGCTTTCAGCTACAGTACGTGCCCTCATTCTGTTATCATTCTCAGTGCCAGTGCGTGTGCACAGTGTGATTTCCTAATCTTTATTAAATTTTAAAATGAACTGCTGTCCCCCACTGCTACAAGCCCTGCAGCAGGGAGCACAATTCCGCCTGTCCTCCTCTCTTTACCCACAAGCACGCAAACAGGATGAGCACTGTGGAACTGCACACATCACCCATCAGACAGGGAACATCTTCTGTTAGTCCTCTGTCTTTCTCACAGGCAGGTTAACTTATTAACTTGACCATGGCCTTATTTGAAAACATCTATATTATTAAATGTTCAACCTTAAAACAAACAGTTTTTTTTTACAAAGTGTGCTGAACTTAAGCTTTTGGGGGGGGGTATCTGTTAAATGCATGGACTGAAATTTTTGTGGCTGCACAGAATGCATAAAACCAACCCAGAAAGCTGAAATACCCCTCCAAATAAGATCTACAGTACTGTATGTCAAACATCGCTGATATTAATATAGCTTTATATCATGATTACCATATAAATGACAAAGCTTGGATGTTCCTTCTAACTCCTAACCCTTCACATAATAACATTCTTTTTGCTTTTTTAAAGTGTGCAGATGAGAGTGAATATGTAATGTATTCAAGTTTTCCATTCTGTCCAGTGAACCCCTCCTAGGTAATAAGACAACACTCACCACAGATTTGTGTTGTACAAGTCTTTCTTAATCATTGCAGAGTTTTATAAATGGTTTCCTCCAAGAGGATTTTTGATTTAACACTGAATGTGTGGACTTCACATTTTCAGCACCATCCTGCCTCATCAGGAACTCATTTATTTAAATTCAGTGTAGGATAAAGGAAAAACTACAGACAGGTGGCAAAGATACAATGGAGAATTGTCATTGGTGCAAACCTGCAACACCTCTCCTAAAGTTCCACATTTGCAATGACATATTCACCACATAGAGAGAAACAAGCAAAAGTAAAGATGGATGTCTGCAGGAGCTGATAGTACTATAGTACTGACAGACATAACAGGCAAGGCCATGACCCTTTCAGCCTCAGTTTCTACGCCTGTACAGCAGGCTGAACTTGAAGACATTAAGGAATGGCCAGGGAAATAAAACGAACCTTTCTGCAATGTTCAGGGACATGATTTAAAACTGAAGTGAGAGAGGCTCAAGATGCTTCAAGTCTGGCAACAGCCATGCAGTGGGACAACATTGTTTTGTCCTGCAATATCCTCAAGTGTTGCTTGAGAATTCAGTCTCTGTCAGTGCTGAATGACCCTTCTTTCTTTTTTAAAATCGAATAGATGTACACAACCTTTATGTAATCGTGAATACATCTGCTATTGCACAATCCACAATCTATATTGAAGGGAAGAGCATAATGGATGAATTTTTTACTTTCAACCATCGCAATGTTGGTCAGGCGGTATCTATCAGTCTCCAGTTTTCACACATCTACATCAGTCTGTCCAGGCTTCCAGATGATGCATTAGGCTTATCACAGAGCCCTCCAGCACAAAGCTTGTGATCTTTGCCTTTTGTTCATTTTTCAAATCCACAGTCATCACTTCTCAGTGTTTGTATACACCTACCTCCCACATCTGTCTCCCATCACCCTCCACAACAATTCCTCCCAGCTCCTGCCAGGTTTCCTTTGTAAGCGTGTTGAGATCTTATGCATAATTATGTGGGGTTACTATGGTGATTATATGTGATTTGTCAAGAGGAAAGTCCATTGTGCCTTGCATGATTCGGCACATAAATACCCACACTGCCAAATCCCTGCATGTGATTTCGCTTTATACCCGAGCTCTCCCTAAGACTCCCAGACACAAAACTGTGGAGCGGTGCACATTGCAAAGGTTAGGATCGCAATGAATAATACCATCTATTTTTTAAAGCTGTTTCTTATCGAGACTAACCTGATTTTTATGGAAACTATTCTCCTGAATAATATTTAGCATGCCCATTGATGCCAGTGCCTGCTTAGTTACTATTCAAAAAAATAATCTTGTAGTATATTCTAGACTTCCATTTATGCCATGACCTACAAAAAGAAACATTAGCTTTGTGTGATCCGTTAAAATCCTGTTCATTTATTTAAAACAAAGCATGGGTTGATGTACTATACTGTCGCTCATACAGTACAGTGCAGTAAGTACATACTGTCCACTGCATAAAATGAAAACATTCAGTATTTGGGCCCGGAAAAAAATCTTTAATGTCAAGGCTACCAGAAAACTAACAACACTGATATATTCCCTTTCCTTGAAACAGCTCACATATAGTAGGTGTGTTACAGAATATAGATTACACGAATACAAGGGTAGCTTGTATTTCTGCCCCACAGTATTTCTTTGCTGAATGAAACTCATACAGTATATGGGTAAGGAGGCTTTGCATATCTGTAATTTTGACCCTGTATGTCAATACAAACCTTTACTCATTGATGCAGCTATCTGGTAACTAATCTCCAGTCCCCCGCTAATATCAGCGTCTTTAAGAACCCACTGTTAGCATCTGGATCCCTTTTGGTAATCTTTCAAAACATTCTAAAGTACATTCCACTGAAATGGCTTACTTCTTTAAACAAGTCACTCATTCATGTAATTGGAAAACAAGGGAAAAGCAGACCAATGTCAAAATATAGAAAAGTAAAATGCTCAGTAATAGATGTGGGATTTTTGAGGGGCAGGGTTTAGTTCAGAAATAGTATTTTATTTTATTAGATTTCCACGATAAATTCCCTCTAGTACATAAAAAGTTAGGATTAACCTTAGATTTTCTTTTATTTTGTAAACTAAATTAAATGCCTTATGTCTGCAAGAGCAAATGGAAAGCTTGAAAAAACATTGCTCTTTTTAGGCAGCAGTAGCTACACTGCGGCTCACAGGGGACTAATATCAGGTGTATTTAAACTAGGCGTGGTAGAAAAAATGAGACCAGACTTCTAAAGTAACAAATACCAAGACCTGAAATAACTCTCTATTTTCATGAAGAATGAAGGAAATGCTGCCACTATTGAATGGACCAATGTTATATGAGTGTGTACTGTATGCTGTGGTAATTTAGGTTACAGGCAATACAGGGCTTGGTCGAAAGACACCGCCCTCCGTAAGCCTACACAGTAAGAGTCTGAATATGTACTGTACAATACAAAATCAATCGGAAACAGTCAAGTTGGTTATTCTGTTATGCACAAAACTGCAATGTACTTCAAAAGATGACTGAAAGTTATTTCATGATTACGTTTTCATGATTCTACACAATTTGAAAGAAGCTTAAAATACACTAATACTGTATTAAGGACTGCTAAGGTAGACCAACACTTCTTTAAAGTGTCAGTGATACAGTTTTAAAATGATTAATACCTATTGTCTTCGTTGTCCACATACAGTACATGCCTTAGAAAATACATATAAAAGGGTTAAGTAGTGTTTTTGCTGTGGGGGATGGGACAGAGGTGAGACATTTACATTCCCACCCAAGAAATTTCCTTCAAGTCAAATTATTTCCCTGGGGCTGCACATACACAGTAGCAATACCTCAGACATTCTGAGAATAATTTTCTCAGGTCTACTCTCCAAACAAGCAAATATTTTCTAGCCCTTATCTGTAACCAATATATCTTAAACAATCTGAGAAAAGCGCTTTGTGGAAACAAGAAGTTTATTAAATCAACAATGACTTTTACACGGTTTTGAGATAAAATTGTCACTACCTCAGGGGCTAAAACTGTCTATATTAATGCTTTAACATTACTTTCTGTATTTGTTTCTGCTTTCCAATATGTCTGCACATCAATCAAATTCAGGTTTATTATGGTTTTGTTAATGTTTAAATTATTTAGTGATTAATTTATATAACTGTGGCTAGCTCAGTCCATATGTGGAACAGATGTTGAAACAAGCCACACATTCCAGAACTAGCTTACTGGCTGATTAAACATGATCCTCAGCACTCTGAGGTACAAAAAATAAAACAAGAAGAAAATACCTAAAAAAATCAGTTGAATTGAACGACACACAATATACTATAAACGGATATATGTATACTATATATACTATAAACGGATATATTTTTATTCTCATCTTTTATGCTATGCCATGTGAATAAATAAGTGCCTTTACTTACTTTTCATCAGAACACAAATCCTTGGTTCTAACACTATGTGTGTGGTTAGAGATTGATCAGCTGTTTAAATGGAGAGAGATATAGAGCACTAAAAGCTGATAACCTTTAGTCCAAAGTTATGAGGGGCTAAGCTAATTTTTCTTAGGGATTATAAAGTGCTGATCAGACACTTCTAAGTGGGGTGTAAGATGCGTGTGGGAAGATATTGGATGTACTGGACAGTTCTATGAATCTTCCCTAGTTAAAGAAGTACTGTAGTAACCCACCAAACACCCTAATTTTTCACTCCTTCAAGTGCTTATCGAAAATCAACACTTAAAAGTAAACAGAACTGATGTCCAGCTCTGATGTCCAGCTCAGGACGGAAAATGGTTTTCTGCATTTTCAAAAAGGTGTAAATAGATTTTAAACTTCTTGCCTTGAAAATAAAAAAAAACATAGGGTAAGGAGATGTGTACTGTAGGTGCACTTTTTACATGAACACTGATTAAAGATTGATGTCACATTTAAATTAATAACGAAAACCATCTAGTGCTTGGAAAAATCCAAAATGACTTTTAGTTTTCCAAAAATAAATACACTTTCTTTTAGAAGTTCTTAAAATAGCAATATTCACATTATCATATAGCTGCAGCTGGCTTGCATTTCTTTGCAATTCAAAGTGCTGAATTGATGGTGATTATACGCCTGAAGGTAAATGACAAATGGGAACTTGCCCAGGGGATAAAAAAAAATCTATCAACTGAACAGTTTGACAACTAAATAAAAAAGCAACTAAACATTTGGACAGCGTACTAATTCTAACCTTAATGTCTTGCTTCCTATCAACGCAGAAATGCTCATTTCATGACGGGGACTCTGTTACTACTGAAAAGCAAGGCACATTTGTACATTCCGGGCTTAAATAATATCCAAACAGGAAGAAAAAAAAATGGTTTGACTCTTACAGCCCTATATTTTAAAGATCATTTTCACTGACCTACAAAAAGAATTGTACAGAGCCATGTTCTATTCTGTAATTAATGTGCTAGTCATAGATAATCAAACCACATTTTCGGTAAGTGAGGGACACTGAGTAACTCCATTTTACACTTGAAATAGATTAAAATGGATTTTAAGCACTAAAAGGTAGAAAAACAATTCCAACTGAAGTCACCCATGATTCCATTAAAGAAAATCTATTTTAATGCTCAGAATTAAAGAGTTCATAACGTTTAATCCCAAACAGGAAAGCAGAGCAATTCATTACTGTTATACACTCTAGTAATGCATTTGCTACACAACACATTCAATATAATAAATTCCAGTGTCTCATAAATGTAAATTAAAGAGGCTTAGCCTACATTATGTCCTACAGACTAATTGGTACGCTCACATTTTCCAGTTACTGTTAGTACAATACACAATAAGAACAAATTAAAAACAAGTGTTTAAAACAAATCTATTCTAAAGTAAAAATAACTTAGCAGGAAACTCTCAAATGTTAAAACTTTTAACAGCATAATTCTTCAAATCAGCAAGATATAATAACAGGTTATACCCACTTGTAATTCTATTATTGAAAATGTCAACTATTACTACTACTAGTACTTTTTGCAATGATGTCTGTTTCAATAAATATTATACAATAAAACTGAATTCCTGTCCTTTAACATTTAAGATTTTAAATGCTATAACAGTAAACATTCATATACTTTGTTGTGAAGCAAGTTTACTTACAGCCTAGACTGATATTATAAACACCTCAAAATGCAGCCCTCACTGAGTTTTGAATTGATGTTAAATAGAAGAGTGAAATTTTGCATCACATTTATCAATTCTGAAACATACTACTGCTTAGATTTGTGTATCATCTTCTTTAAATTGTCAGAATTGTCAGGAAAATAGTGAGCCACTATGATACAGACGTTATTGAATCCAGAGAGCGGTTTAATAAAAAGTAGTCTTTCAACATTCTTTTCCTCCAAAAGAAAGCTCAAGTTAAATAAAGAAGGCAACAGTTAATAACTAGTCACTAACAGGTAAATTGTTTCAATTCTGCAGCAGAAGGAATTGCTATTGGTACTAGAAGTTAAAAAAATAATCAGTAATCCTCTAAACTGGACTGTGATTGCAAAGTATGGGTTTAAATACAGCTGAGCAGGCTGGCTTTCATTCAGATAAAAGTCTCTTATGCAAGACCTTGCAGGCTTGAATTTAATTGAGTTGGTAAAATCGGTACCAATCTGGGACAGGACACATTGGCCTGAATCCA
The DNA here is from genome assembly GCF_059453375.1 of Lepisosteus platostomus. Taxonomy (NCBI): domain Eukaryota; kingdom Metazoa; phylum Chordata; class Actinopteri; order Semionotiformes; family Lepisosteidae; genus Lepisosteus; species Lepisosteus platostomus. Next base: position 36,663,070 of record NC_142624.1, read on the forward strand.
AACCTGGAGTACTTTAAGTTTGGATGGCCTGAATTTTTTGGCAGTGACTTTATCCTTATGAGCTGAGGTAAATGAAAAACTTAATGCATACTAATTATTTCAATAAACCTGGCAGTATTGTTGCTGCCATATGACTGCAATGTCCTAAGAAATACAACATTATCAAATAATTATGGATAAACTCTACGTATTTAAAAACAAGCACAATCACTACCCATTTGCATTTGTACATAAACTAAAAAGCTCATAAGAGGCATACTGTATTATACTTTTCTTTTACTTTTTAAACATTGACTAATTCAAATATCTTTCTTCTTTAATCTCCCCATTCTGAGCATTCAAGAACAGAAATTTAGCATGAAAATACGGAAAAGGGTAAATCTAAATATGACTTGTGTGATGTTATTTGTACAAAAAGTCACTAAGCTAGCCATGTTGCTAGTTTAAAAACATGATCCACATGAAATGCGCAGGGAATCACATCGACCAAATGTCCACAAATGACATTCCTTGTTTATTCTCCGCAAGCCAAAAAGTCAAGGTACACAAATTCATAAACAAAGAAACACAGAATCACCTGGCTTGCATTCACAGGAGTCAAACCGACAGTGGTACTGTACTGTAGATGGCTCCAGCTCTGATATAAAAAAGACTAACCTAATCCTCTTTGAAAGACCCTTGAGATTCTTGAGCTGACCATCTCAAAGAGACAGGCTGTATTTCTAGGTAGTTGAATTGCGCACAGCTCAAGCTATTTTGCTTGCTACCTTTTCCACTGCAACAAAGACACCTGCTGTACTGTAGTTGTTTTAAAATAACAGGAGATTAACAGTCCCCCTTTTTATTCATGTCTTGTCAAATATAAGGAATTGTTGCTACAAGAAACTATAAAAGAAATAAAGGCACTTACAGTACATTAAGTAACACAAGTCAATGCCTAATATCCTTTCCTTTTTCTCTGCTGGAATAGAACAAACATTAAGAAGTTGAAAACTGCTCTACATTTTAAAAGGGTGCAAAGTAAAGGATGTAAATCATGACACATGAGTTCTGCCTTTAGCTGACAGGAACAAAAACATTCCTTCCAGATGTTGTGTATTTAAAGGCTTTGACATCACCTCTGGTTTGCATTATTGGCTAGTCCAGTTAACATCAACAGGCATGAGAGCTACATCATCTCTTGATAATAAAGAAGAGAGAGCTTTGACCCATGCTTTTATCTTTCTACAGATAATTCACATGCTTTTAAAGCTAAACTTTACAAGTGTCCCTTAGGTCAGACATTCTCATGATAAATGATTCATTAAGATCTGAATTTCTCCTCACCAGGAAAGTGGTTGTGAATTAATTTTCATGACCAATCTTTTACAGTACGTCTTCTTTTCTACCCATGTCTGGGCATGTCATCTTCATTTTTCAGTCTACTGCCTAACTTTGTTTTGGAGAAATATTTTCTTATGCTTTCTTAAGATTCAGGATTGCCTGCACTCAAAAGAAAATCTGAAGAACCCTATTTTTTAACAGAGTAATTTCTACCATGAATCCCAAGAGACTTTAAGACAGAACTACACATGCAACTTCAATCTACAAATGTTCAGAGCACACTGTGCTTACTAGGTCCACAGTAATTCAGCATTTCAAGCTAGATTTTGTTTATTACTTTTGAAAATCAGCCTTCAGAATGCTATCGTTATGTAGTTATAGTTATATTAGTTATAATTACCTATAGTAGTAACTATACAGTGCCTTGCAAAAGAATTCAAATGTTTTCACATGTTGTAACTTCAAAGCCTTCAGATGGCACTTCTCCACACATTCAAACCAAAATTAAAAAGAAAGAAGTGAACACATAATTAATGTGAATGAAAAATGGAAAAGACTTGGTTGCATCAGTATTTAAACCCAATGCTCTTGCAAAGGTAAAAAAATACTTTAAGGAGCCATATAATTAGTTGGCCTCCATCTGTGTACAATAATAGTGATTCTTGTGATTTCATAATAAAGACACCAGTCTTTTTTTAAGGCAGCAAATTTCAAGCAAAACCTTCACCCTGAAGACTAAAGATCTTTCAATGTAGGAATGAAGTTATCTTCAGAATCAAAGTCTCTAAACCTCACCAGCTACAGCTGCTGCCAGTGACTGCTGTCTAGGGAACGTTTTACACCAGTCTGCGCATTTTGAATGTAGCACTGTAACAATAACCAAGCACTAAACATCACGAAGACTTGGTTTCTTCAGCATTTTCCTGCTGTTTGCTTTTAATGTTGAAATTGGGTGAAACTGCAACAGAACTTAGAAAAATTAGAATGGCCCATCCTTGTGTTTAGTCTCAGGGCAGATTATGCATTTTGTCAGCACGCTGCTGTGAGACCAGTCAGACAGAATGAATACAGTAAATAAACACAGGAAGAGATGCAAGAGCTGACCTTTCTCAAGAATTCAAATACGCAAATTCTAGTTACAATGTACTATTTATAACGGTGCAGTTAAAAAATCCCAGGAATAAGAGCTAAAAATAAAAAAAAGCATCTCGAATTTAACAAACGTTAAGGAGACATGTTCTTCTGGAGCACTTGATGCAAAGGTTTGTTTCAAAAGAAGTATCCAGAACACAGTATATATATATAAGTTAAAATGTTTTAATATAATAATTCTGCTGTATTAGCCAGTTTCGGGTCCCTGACTAAAACAAATCAATGTTTTTCTTAGTAGAGGGAGCAGAGAACATTTGGTTAAAAATCTACATAGTGTAGGTGGATTATAAATTATTATTTTTATTTCATTTAAGTTTAACAAAATGAAGTACCGCACATTGGCTGATTTGATTGTTTTTTCCTTTCTGTATGGACAGATTTCTTTTTGCTTTATCTAGGCAACTGGCAAAGCATTCCTCACAAGTAGTTGGCAATTTGATTTCTTCAACTGTTTTTTTTTTCCAACTTAACAATTTTCAGCTTGGCTTCCATGTTCACCCACATATTAAATTGGAATCAGCACAAGAATCTCTCATCTGAAAGATAAACCTCTTTCAGGCCCTGCTCTCTAATCAGTGTACTACCACAGGTGGATCCTCAAAGTTTAGACAATGTTTGCAAGAAAGATGAAATTTAGATGTCATTTCGTGATGGATGCAGCTGCTGTTCCGCTGGGATTCGATCCCAAACACTCGCTGTTTCAGAGCAGAAACACTTCTGTCACAGGATAATTCCACACTGTCTCGGTTTTTAAGGCAGTGATGTCACTTTTTGTACCAGGCTCAGTACCACTGAACCCTGGTATAAATCCAACTTATTTTTGTGTACTTGAGATAGAATTACCCCTGCAGTACATTTAAAGACCATATGCGTACTATGTGGTCAAAAGAACAATATCCTACTTTAAAACGACACAAGTTTGCAGGCTTATGATAATGACTCAAATCATGTAGCATGAAGTGCATGTTCTTTTCATACAAGAAAGAAAACACAACGTTTCAGCTGTGGAGCCTTCTTCAGAAACGTTGTGTTTTCTTTCGTCTCTTTTCAGCATGGAATAAACCTATTACTTGTTCCTTTGCAGCCTATGCATGCTGACGCAGCTACCCCCCTGAACTACTTCAAGAGACAGTTAGTATATAGTACAGGAGGTATGAAAAGACAGATCTTTTCGTGACTGATGGCCCATATCTTAACATTAACCAAACCAGGCTTGCTTAAGGTCAGAGTAAAAAATATGCCAAGCAGCTGTAACACTGTGTTCTTCTAGCAGGGGTGCACCCACATGAGGGATCTTGAATGCTCTTGATAAACAGCCACAGAGACTAATAGGCGTCAATGTCATCGAAGTCACCAACTTGGCGCCCAGGTCTAGATGAACCACCATGACAGACATATCACCAAGATGCCAGTCTGCCAGTTTATCATTTATCATTCTGCTTAAGCAAGTGCCGAACCACCTGTGCACAAAATATGTCCCTTAGAAAATCAGCATAACAGTCTTATTTTAACACTGTGAGGCTTGTTATCCTGGTGCGAGAACAAGAGAAGATGAATATCTTAAACAGATCACAGAGTTTTGAATGACAGAATGATGTGTCAATAAAAAAGAAAGGCACCAACCCTATTTAGACGTTATGCTTTACAGGAATATATTCTAATCAGATGTACTGTAGTTTGGTACAAAGAAAACATGAGGTCAGATTTTAGTTTAGCATAATACGAGATTAAGGGAAAGAGATTATCTGGGATCTTTACTCTTAGTTAAAACCGTGAGTGCAACATCGTTTGTTCCTGCATATTTATTCTTAAAAGACTGACTAACAAGTAAAAAAAATAATTACACAATTCTCAAATTTATAATTAAAAAAGCATACTATATGTATACTCTGCATATGGAAGTACTGTAAATCTGAGCAATACCTTGTCTTCAGGTAATTTTACTTTAGAATATTTGCTAATATAGTTCAATGTGAACACTGCCCTTAGAATTTTCTAGGAGATTCCAAACATGAAGCATATTCTTGAACATCACAAGAGTTGAGTATTAAATGTGTATATTGGACAACTGATCAGCAGTAGAACTACTGTTTATGCTCATCTTAATCCAAATTATTTGTTAGACAAATAGCTCATTGTGACTGTCAACTCAACATGTTTGTCTTGTTGTTTTGAAGTCTTTTGTTTGAAAGCCTGTTGAGGCAAGGTTAGTTTCAAGCAGTCTGTACATAATCAAAGGATGTCAACAGAATTTAGTTTTTAGAACCAATGAAAATGCAATCCAAAAATAACAGTGTTTCGTTCCCCCAGGCAAGAGGAAGGCGTTTAAAATGTTCCACACAGAGAAGTTATTTCAGGTAAAGGACTTTAATCTTTTAAAAGAGATTTACTTTTGGACTGCAAGTATTGTACTGTCTTGAATAATTGCACTGATATGACCTTAATAGGATTCTGAATATATTTTGTTATCAGTATATTTTTAAAATACAGACATTACAAGTTGAATTGAATTTTTTTACACTTTATGTAAGAACAAATTGAAAAGGGATTTACAGTATATTTTCTATTGCCACATTTTCATCATGACAATCAAAACTTGGTTCATTCAGCATACAGTGTGTGAATTCATATTAACAGAGGGGATCAGCTGAAAATACTTATAAGCTGCGTGCAATTCACATTTGGTGGGGAATTGCAATATCCAAAATAAATTATTACATTGACAGTAATCCTTTTTTGAATATGTTTAACTATGCAAGCTGAAACAATTATGAACATTCCACAGAATCCTGCAGCATTAAAGAACATTATTACCATAAATATAAGTATGTCCTTCCAAGGAATTTTGAGGGGTTACATACTGCACTAATCTCATAAAGAAGAAGGAACACACTCTTAAATCTGTTTTTTTTTTATACAGGTTCAGCTATACAATACTATTTTTATAATTATGAAATAAACAAAATGTTATTAGGCTTATTTAAATGAATAGAACAGTAAGATAATAGATATAACACTTACTTACACAAAAGGTAGTCTGACATTTAAGATGACGATTTCCAATTTAATTTGTCGATTTCCAACAGTAAAGTATGTAAAGCAATTAGTACTGGCACACAATATATCAGAAAGGGTACAAACGTTTAGCAGGACAGTGGGTGTGATTGAAAGGTACTGTACGACAGGCAACAACCCACTTTCGCAATATTTTTTTCATCACTGGTGCCAATTCTCTGACTGTCACTGTAGAACATTGATAAACCCCTGTCAAAAAATAGCATTTAAACTTTTGTTCAATATTCACTCATTGCCTATTAACCTATTAATCCTTGCAAAACAGAACAGTAGCACTGTTCCACCTTGTTTCTAGATGACATTACTGAACAATGAACCTCTACTCACAATCCAGCTGTTTCTCCTCCATGTCTTACTTTCCATTTCACCTAAAGTAAATGTTAAAAGAGCTCTGCTTTGCAAAGCAACTCTTCTTAGAACTAAAAAAAACACGTGGCTTACGATTTGTATGATGTTAAAAATGCCTTGTTGATCTCAGCTACTTTTCTTTTAAAGAGTTTACATACTTTGACTTTAAAAAGCAAGATCACATGAAGTGCTGTTTTATCTGCATGGATCTGTCTTCCCTCTAACTGCACAAAATCTGCTCAGTCTGCTTTCTTTATGTTAGAGCTTAGTGCTGCTGATCACCTCAGGACCACTGCAAAAAATACCCTTTGTCACCAGTTCTGCATCAAATATTTTCAGCCCTAAATATCATCTGCTTGTCAGGGGCAGCAGTGCTTCATGGCAAAGGATAGGATTCTACTCACATCTCTGTCTAAAAGGCATCATATTCTTGCTGGTAAATTCCTTTCTATCTCAATGTCTAGGGTGATCTCAATGTAATCAAATGTTCTGTCTACGCTTCTATTACTCAAGAATGGGCTTATTGTATTCCCCTCACTGACAGTTTTAAGGGTCTTCCCTTGAGTCTGGAAACCACACACTTACAGTTCTAACACTGGTTGCCCATTACGTGAAGGAGTACAGGCATATACAATTTTGTACATTGTGATGGCACCATTCCCATTTTCATACAGCCTTACATACTGTACAGTATGCAGAGCAGACACCAGCTACCTGTAAATAATTGTAATATTCTTCCTCACAGCACTGCTCAAAAAGTCCTTTTAAAGCCACCACAATGCACTAGGAATGAAAGCTCCTGGCCTCGTGCACGGAGGCAGACTCGTGTGTTAGCTGGCTCTCCCCATGAGCTTTAATTCCAGCTTGTCTCTCCATCTGGTTACGGGCCAGCTGGTTGGCCAGATGGAGGTTACAGCACAGCATGATAGCCCAGTGACCACTACCACCATGTACAATGGTCAAAGGGTCAAAGGGTCCTCGACTTTCTACTTAACATTCAAGCATTTCACCTACAGGGTGGTTATTGGGTTTTGGCAGTAAAACATGCAAATAACAGTTAAGGCTATTATGAAGAGATTTAGTGAAACACTAAGTGCCACAAGCCTGTCGCTGTAAAGCTGATTTATACATAAGCAATCTCTTCATTCTTTACCAAGCTATTGGGCTTTATGAGGTGCTGTTAGATTGCGTGACATTGTTTTAATGGATATTTGAATGCTTAGCAGCATCTCTTTAGGTTCAGAACAGTTGTTTTAACCTTAAATTTTTCAATACCACTAGCATGTTTCTGGAACTGTTTTGAAACAAGAACAACACAGCACAGCACAAAGACAACCTCCAAGTTGTCTAATTTTGCACTGAAAAGCATATTTTAAAATATCTTTATCTTCCTTAATTGTGTATTTGTGATACAAATGGGAGACAATAAATTATACATTAATACTAATTGGAGTATTTAGCATCATTACAGATGCAAATGTCAACTGCTCCATTCTTTCTATCCTAGAATGTTTTATTGTTGGTTTATTACTCTCACAGTGTCACAGCAAGTCTACTCCAATAATCATCAGAAGTCACTGACAGATTTGATAGACAGCTCTTAATTTTAGTGCTGACATATGTCAAATGTTAAGCTCTCGTCTTCTTGACACTCCTCAACAATCACACTGAATTTAATGGAATCTCAGAGCTTTTTTCCCTACGTGCAAAACCTATCAAAATTTTTAGATTTCGATTTTTAGATTAGAGTTCTGAACAGTGAAGATAACATGCCTTCAGGTGTCACCCTTTATCAACTGCGAAACAAACCTGGTCTAAAGAAAAAAAAAAGAAATATTTAAATGTTAATTCTGTTGACATATGTCAGTGGTGCCTGAATCAAATCAACGATTGTTTCAAGCAGTACAGTATTTATTCACAGCCTCAGGCATTGTCACCATTAGATGATCGATCACCTTTTGAGGAAATAATATCATCAGCAGGTAATTGACGAGTATATCAAACATTGTGTCTTGCCGCACAAACATAAAAGCTTTTCATGAAACATTCATAGCGGAAAACATTTAGGTCTTCCTTGTGTGTAAAAATACTCGACTGATGAACTGCAGTCATCACAAGAGATCAGTACAAATGAACAAAGGGCCACTTTGTGCTGCATTATACATATTACATCACAGTGCTGCAGGCTTGTAGAAATATTTGCTCTTTAAACACATCAATATAGAAAGTTCATGTATAGTTTTATTACAAATGTTTTTGACAGGAAACATTAGCTCTGGAAACTTCTTTCATGTCATGAACCACTTACTCTGTGGGATGGGGTGGAGAAAACTCTATGTAATACAGTATGGTTTTCTCTTTAGTTAAGATATTACCCCTGCAAAATCTCAGGGTATATACAGATTTTACATGAGTAGATGTAGACAATTGAATGTAGCAAAGACGAAGGAACTGGTGATAGATTTCAGGAGGAAAAGGGTCAAACCTACTCCTGTCTACATCCATGGGAGTGGCATGGAGATAGTGGACTCATACAAGTACCTGGGAGAGCACATCGACGATAGACTGGAATGGTCTAAGAACATCGAGGTCATCTACAAGAAGGGTCAGAGCCGACTTTACTTCTTGAGGAGTCCCAGGTCCTTCAATGTACTGTATGTAGTAAGATGCTACATATGTTCTATCAGTCGGTTGTGGCCAGCGCCATTTTCTATGCGGTGGTATTCTGGGGCTCTGGGATTCTAACAGCAGGGGATTCTAACAGGCTGAACAAGCTCATCAGAAGAGCAAGCTCAGTCACTGGGTCTGGCCTGGACCCCCAGGAGGTAGTGGCTAAAAAGAGAATGGTGTCCAAACTAGAGGCCATCATGGACAACGTCTCCCATCCCTTCCATGACATGCTTGTGGAAATGAAGAGCACATTCAGCAATAGACTGATCCATCCACGGTGCGACAGGGGGCGCTACAGGAGGTCATTCTTGCCTTCTGCCATTAGACTGTACAACGCATCCACCTTGCGTCTGGGCAGAGGCAACATTGACAGTGACCTGTTTCTGGACTAAACAGTAAACTGATAAATCTGTTCTTTTTCTTTTTTCCGTTTACAACCGTTTTTGTGCAATATATGCCAGGGACTTGTGCAATATATTTATATTTATATTGTGCAATACAACGTTTTGTGTACTGTTCTGTTCTGGTTTGTTCTTTGTGTGTTCTGGACTGTGAGTAACTCTTCTTAGTGCACTTCTCACTGTACTGATTGTATTGTACGTATTGTATTATTATTATTGTATTATTTCGTTACACTGTTGCTGTGTTGTCTGTGTTAAGCTGCTGTTGCACTGCAATTTCCCTCTCGGGATCAATAAAGTATCTATCTATCTAGACAGAAGAAAAGAAATCTAGGATTGTGCTTTGTAGGAAGTACGACTATTGGTATATTACAATTTTAATGTATATGGAAAAGAATCCGATAGACACTTGCATTTATCTTGAAGCCATTTGTGATTGTATTTTCTGGCAAAACATTTTTGTAAAGACTTGTTATCAGAAGGCTGTGCGTTCAAATCCCAGATGGAGCACTGGGTACAAATTTAAGTCACTTCACAATAAAATGTTAATGGAAGGCTACCCAGGATCCATCTTGCTTGTTAAAGTTAATATGGCATATGAGTGAACCAAATAATTAAATATTTCCCAGGTTTTGCACAACTGAACATAGAGATGTTTACCTGATAAAAAAAATGAGATTTAAGAGGCTATAAATGCATAAATAGTAGTATCTACTGGTAAAGGGCACAATAAATACAGAACATATAAGAACCCAACACAAGTTCCTCTCCTCGGTGTACTGGAATTATCAAGCATTATGCTGAAATGAAAATAAACAACATTTCAGCTGTAGGAAGTCATTTTGGCCGCATTCTGATGTAAAAGACAGTTACTTTGCTCTGTGTGACTCGGACGCTTTCTGTCGTATCGACTCCACTTAATGGGTCAGTGATATTTAGTCACTGTTCTCATTATAGACGGGTTACACATTTCCAAAACATTCACAGCACCCCTCAGGCTTTGGCAAACTAAAACAGCAGAGGGGCAGGTGATCTTTTGTCTTGTTAAGAGAATGTCTTACAAGCTGAATGCTTTCCATGGTGTAGGCATCAGCAGGGACTGAACTGTGGTGAGCAAACAGGCTCTGATGGAACAAAGGGAACAACCTTTGTCATTTGTGGGATGCCCATCAAGTCACTTATTCAAATCACTTACAGTACTTACAGGATATATAAGACGTAATGACAGTTGTGATAAATTTCTAATCTTGTAGTCTTGTGTGATAAGCCTCACACAGTAGAGAAATAACACAAAAATCTATTTTCCATTCCGGTCATTTAAGCTAAATATGTGTGATCCATTTTTAAATTGATTGAAACCTCACAATCGGCATGTCAGCACTTAGTTTCTATGTGACTTAGAAAAGAAAATATGCATTTTGCAATAAACCTCTGAACAAAATTGAAAAAATAAACAAAATGTCAGAAAAAGATTTTGAAAAATCTAGTTCATTTAATGTTTTTTTTTATTCTCTGTGAAATATATCTGATCTTCTGATCTGCTTACTCTAGCAACTTTCAGTTTACCTTTTTGCTCAGAGACCAGGACTTCAATGAGGGTCAGTCAACGAGGATCACTCACTGCATGGTGTAAATACAGGGACTGCATGCCTCACATTTTTTCCAGGGGTTCCAGACTGGCAGATAAGAAAGAATTGGATCTGCAATCTCCTGATGGGTTTCCATTGTTACCAAGGAGTTTGATTTCTTTTATAATATTACTTATATTAGCTTCTTGCAGTGAAATAGTCTTTAAACTACATCCTATTAAGCATCAGAGTGCTCTCTTCTTAAACTCTGAGCTTTAAGTGAAGGTAAACTGAATTCCCCTTAAAATAAAAGCACAGAGAATCATTAGAAAATAGTGGTTTTTGGCACTGCTTTTATTTTTATATATTGCTCCTACATTTCAAACTCAAATAAAACCATGTAATATTTCTAATCCACCCTGTATACTGTAGTGTCCGCACGAAAGTTTATCATTGGGGCATTATACTGTATGTACTGTTAAATAAGCATACAACCCTGAAAACTGTGAGTCAACTGTACAGAAACATTCATCTTTCACAAACTCATCCTCGTTATTGTCTGTAATTCGAGACGATACTCTCTTGCAAACGTGAATTTAAGTGCAGACTATAAGCAGAAAAAGAAACGTTTCTCTTCTATTATTTATCTATTACTCATTACTAGTAAAACTTTATGGCCCAGATGTACTGCAATGACAATTCCGAAAAATGTATATTCTTGTTGATTGGGTTTATCCTATACCACTCCTTACAACATGTGCCTGTTTGAATGTTCCTATTACAGATGATCACAAGGGATACAATGGAAGTCCTGTAGTCAAAGTTCAGACCTTAAATTTTGAATCCGGGTCCTGTCAGTTTTAACAGGAGAGCTTATTCTCCCACATAAGATTGTTCTTTTTTGAACATTAACAGGTTTATCATACAGCTTCAACTTCTAAAGGACACAACAGGCAGTTCAGTGCCTTACAATCACAATACAATGTTTTCTTGCACCTAAACAGCAGTGAAAACCTTAAACCTTTTTGGCTTGGAAGTTTTGAGAGAATATTATTAAATAACTAAGTAATGAAAAATAAGTACAGAGTACAGAGTACATCTGTGGCCAGATATGAAAAGGGCTCCTGTGTTTGTGTTGGGCAAGAAGGGGATGGACATGACAGAGGTCAGAGAAGTGAGGCCCGTCTGACGTGGGACGTCTGATGATGGAACACAGGTAAAACTGTAAAGATTCTGTTGAGAGCAAATCGAGAACCGTGTTTTTTTCTTTTTACATTCTGTGTTTTTCTTTACTGAACACTACAAATCGAATAAGTCGATCCAGCTTATTCAAGCAGTTCGCTTCGCTGTAACAACTGGAAGAAAGACATACCCAATCTATCAACATTTCTGTATTCCTTCCTGTTGAGTTCCAGGCCTCAACATCACTAACCATGTTTTTTTTTAATTCTATCTCTCATTCTCTCCAGAAAGGCCCGGTGGCTCAGGACAGCTAGAAACTAATTAGGGTTGCCCTCTTAATAATACAGAAACATTATGCGCACCTGCTCACTGCAGGAATATTTTTAAGTGTGTGTCCACGTAAGGCAGGTTATTGCTACAGTGAGAAGAAAATTAGCAGCTGTCATGGAGGAAAGAAGACGGCAGGCAGCTCCCAGATAATACAGCACATACATTATGAATGCAACTTGGAGAGTTTAAGTGAATTTAACAAAGTAAATGTGTCTTCTTGTGATTCTGATCATAAATCATTCTATACAATAAAATCGGAGTGAGCATTCTCAACTCTGAATGAGGGAGGAGAGAGAACTGGCGTGAGCGATCATTCACCTCGCAGGCTAAGAAGCGGATGTGGTGTGGGTACCAAGCCCTGCCTGGCCTCGCCACTCGCCTGCTCAGGCAGGGGCACAGGGCAGTGACACGGCACACAGCCCCCTTGTCAGACAAGCGCATACAGTAGTTCCCCCAGGATCACCCGGCAAGCCCAAAACCGCCAGCAGGGAAGTGAAGCAGCTTTCTACTCCATGAAAAAAACAACACATTTCACACACCCAAAAGACACATTCTTACAAAAATCATCTAGAAATAAAATAAAGGAAGGGTCAGATTACAGATCCTGGCTTTGCACAGTCTCCATGCCCTGCCCCACGCAGCCATAACCAGAGGACACGATGGAAAACTACTGTACATTGGAATGCATTTCAAACTAAGAATCAGGAGCACTTTTTTTACCCAAGGGGTCACAGAACAGTGGGTTGGGCAGCTACTAGAACTGAAAGTCGTGAGAAAATATCATAAGAGATCGGAGGAGCGAAAAGGTCATGGTCACCTGGTAACCACAGTACATCTTTCAAGGGATGTCATAACATCTATGGTTTACACATGCTGCAGAAAAGATCTCCAATATATGGTCTACAATGCAATCCTATCAGATTAATAAAAGTAAAAAATCATAATTTATTCAGAGATCACCTACACAGTCCTAAATCTATGTAATATATAATTCATTTTACGCCATTTCCATGAATCATCTCAACCACAAATGGAATGCTTAAAAATATTGAACAAGATCCTTACTGTTGGCTTTAATCATCCATCAATAATACATTTTAATCATCCAGGGAAATAATTCAGAGCAAAGCTCTCTCTTTGTTTTTTGGCTGAGACTATTTAAAATGGTACTGAAAGAGATGCCACAAATAATAATTCCTCTGCCTCTCTAGACTGAAAGTGTGTCAAACCCAGAAAAACAAATGCCATTATATGAACAAACTATTTAATCCTCAAATGGAAATAAGCAGACTGTATAAATTCCTGTCGTTAGGTCTCTGCACTTCTTAGATTTGGAATGGTGCAATGTTGGGTCACTAAGAACTATTTACTGTAGAATAAAAAATGTTTATAATCCAGACAAAATATGTTTTTCCAGTAAATGCAAGGTAGGGTCTATACCTTGAAAAGGCTAATAGAAGGCATTTAACTAAACATGAAAGCAGAACAGGGGTTGTAGTGCTGGGATTATTCTCTGACACATAAGGCATTCAGAGAATGGTCAATCTTTTATATTTTTCTTAAGAATCAGTGGGTCAGGGACTTGCTGAGCACTATCTGATTATTCCCTTCATTTTTGCAGTGTTTCTTCCTGAAAGCAGCAGGTGGGAGGAGAGAATTCGCCGGAGCCACAGAGTCAGAAACACTGCCAATACGGAATATTCTGGGAATAAAATTCACTTACCAGCAGAAGCTGAAGCAGTGGTATAGTGCATATTCGTCCACAAATGGAGACAACAGCCTGGTCTCCAAAATGGCTCATTGCAGCAGTCACCTTTTCCCTGTTTTATCCCTCTTTTCCTTAGCCCTGCTGCAGCGTGTGAAGATGCCAGTGCTGGAATGATGCAGGAAGCCTGCCACTTGCTAAGGTCCCCTAGCCTGAGTGCTTAATCTCTTCCGCTCCTTGTCAATATTTAACTAGTTTGTCAAGTTGGATTAAATCACCTGTTCTAAATCCCCCCAGCAGCCGTTTGAGCAGAATGCTGTGTGCTGGCGTCTACATTAAAAATTAACACATACCAACACAGCAAAGCACCCAGTCCTGCAATATCCTGAGAGTTGCTACACAATTCTGTTCCTTAAACTATAATTGTGCTACAATGGCAAATTCCGAAGATCACTGTATGCTCTGCAGCATTAATACAGTATAAATGACTGTCAATATGTTAATACATTCTGACAGGATTAAACAAGCATAGAATTAAACTAATTGCTACTGAACAGGTTGAGAAAGAAGGATGGATGTCTTAATCAGTAGTTGCATTCAAAGTTCCCTTTGCTAGAAATAAGCACTTTAAACAACATTGTGCTTTATATGAAAGAAATGTTTTGCTTATGCTTGCATTTTGAAATGTCAATTTTTATAATACAAAAATGAAAATTAAATATAAAACACAATTTGCATACACTGTATTTAGAGTATAGAGAATCGTTTCTTATTTCTGGTATTACATTTGGTCATCTTCAGTTTGTAATCCATGATAAATTCAAATCAAGTCAATGTTGTGATCCTTAAAGCATTCAAATGTTTTACAGGACAACCAAGGAAAGAAAACCAGGATATACAAACCTACATTCTAAAAAAGACAGTTGCTTTCAATCTTCCAGAACGTCAGCGATACAAAAGCTGCTGTACAGAGGGTACCTTACATTCATCTATCTTTAGAGGATGTGTAAGAGGTGGAAAAGTAATCTCAGAAGATTCCATTCTTGAAGAGAGGTACTCCAGCCACAATAAAGACCATGCAGGCTCACATCATTACCTTGTTCTAGACAGAACACACTGGCTGCCACTGTTGCCTATGGAAACACTTAGTGTACCTGGCCATTCCATCAAAGCCACTTTAATGTCGATACAATATTTCAGTCAAATCAGTAGGTAATGTTACAAGAAAGGTATTTTTCAGCTGTGTTATAGACTTGATGGCTATTGAGCGCGAGTGCATTTTTCTAGAAAAATTGTTTGGTCAAAAATATACAGAAGTCAAAACAGCTTCCTTCCTACTTAATATGCCCTGTGTTTGGACAGCCTGACCAGCCTCGGAGGAGACGGCCATTAGCAGCTTCGCTGCCTGAGCATGAATGAATTCACACTTACTGCAATGGTATTTCTATGTCAGTGTTCCATGCAATAGTAATACATTTGTAATGTAATAAATGTTCACCTCTATTTATTTACTTAGAACCTGGGCTGAAACCTACACTTGCAAGCTTTGCTGTTTGCCTCATTGCAGAGGTCTGTAACTCTGATCCCAGAGAGATACAGTCTTCCAGGTTTGAATGGTTCCAGTACAGACCTGGAAAATGTTAAATTGAACTAATTAAGCAAATAATTGGTTCAATTAAGTCACTGCTGATTTGTTTTGATGGTGGGAACCACATGCATTTTTCAATTTGTTTTGTTCATACATTAAAATTGTGCACTGTATTCTCTGCAGTGAGACTGCTTGCTAGTCCTTTTGTATGACTACACAGACTTTTCAGCATCAGTGCAAAAACATACAGTAGTTCTGTAAAGCACCTCCTGGCCTTTCACAGCTCTGCATGCTTCTGCCTTCAGTTAGTTCAAAATTCTCCTTACAATAATATTGATAAACCAATCTTGTCATTCTGAAAGCTGAGAAACATCAGCAACTACCAAAAGCTGTAGGCAGGGGATCTGTTTTCTGCAGTAGTAGAAAACAGTTTAGGGGCTTCATACAGTACAGAAGATTCTTGTTCTGTTATTTTTATAAGAGATAAAAGAGGATTTCTAATTTACATTTACACAAATTTGCAAAAAAAAGTCTTTCTTTTCAAAAACATTCATTTAATGTTGGAATGTATAATAGGTTCTTAGTATAAAGGCATAATTTAACAGCATAAGCAAAAAATGTCACAAACACCACTGTAAAGACAGTAAAGGTGAGTTCCTTTCCTGCTGACTTCATTAATAATTAAAACAACCAGGACAAAGGCAGAACGTCTTACTCACTATAAATTAGCTCATCCAGTGTCTGGCTCTGATCTGTTCACTTCAAGTGGTTCACAGAAAATCAACAAGGGCAACTGCAGATATCCAGATTCATGCAAAGGACATGCCTTTGCTATTATATTGGCAGCATAAAATGCCAGCAGTCTGCCTGTAGATGTCTTTGCAGAGAAAATTAACTGCCATTTTTATTTGCCTAGCCATCTCGCCCATCTTTATCACCTGTTTAAACTTTTAACCTGAATAACATACAGGCCCAGTCATCTTCCAAATGTTGAATTGCATTTCAAAAATGTCTTTGACATTTACTACTGCTTGATGTATATTGACTGAATAAGTACATATTCACTCTCTATGAATATAATGGATACCGATATACTGTAAAAGAGTTTGCAGGAAAAGTTCTGTTTTGTTAAGGAAGAAGCCAGAGCTGTCAAAGCATATTTAGCTGTTCTTGTTGTTCTCTTTAGTTGCATCATCTGCTGAGTTTGATTTATTTCTTTAATTTTCTACTGCTTGCACAAGAAAGAGCAATACACTCCTTTTACTTCTCTCTTCTGTGTATAGGCCATACTGTACATGTGTACAGACCAATAACTGTATTTTACTTACAGTACTCCATTGCAAACAGTGCAATAATAGGTTAAACCAGTTTAACAAATATATTTTATAAATGAATACATGAAAACTACATATTGACTATCAGAAGGAACACAATACAGCACAAAATCCCCATCCTGGGTCCCTTTAGAGGGCATTCTAATTTTAAAAACGAAATGACACTGCCAGCAAAGGCAAAACAACAGGCAACACAAAAACAAACAGTCAAAAGTGAAATTGCAAATGAGGCTCTTCACGTAAGAGTGGCAGGGTAATTGAAATCCCGCCGCAGAGCTCCGCTAACCCCCACGGTAATAACATTTGATTTATTAGATCATTTAACAGGATTCAGTTCTGTGTTGATCCAACTTGCTCAAAGTGAAACACACTATATTTGGCAGAGAGAGATTTCATACCCCATTTCATGGATTAGTGCATTTTACGAGAAGGTTGTCAGGCAAAGCATGGTACGAAATGCCCCTCTCCTGGTGCACTGGAGAGCACCATTTGTTTAAACATTCATCTGCGGTTTCTTCACCACATCCAAAAATGAAGGGTTACGCTGAACACTTTATACGGAGGCGTTCAGAAGCTGCATGTGAAACTTGCTGTACTGCCTCTGGGTGATCTTTACAGAAGGAACAAGTTACGATCTCCTCTGATTTGCATTTCAGATGTTGGAAGCCACCGAAATTAGAGTCAATACAAGCATCCACCTCCTAGGCATGCTAATTGTAAATATTAAACAATAAAATAAGAATTGTTAAATACTTTTAGGGGGTATGCTTTGCGTACAAATACCAAGCCTCTTGCTAAAAAAAATTCTCATACTTAGTAAATTCCAAAGACAAGCATTTTATGAGACAATAATTCGAACAATAACTTTATGTGGAACAAAATCTGGAAAAAATCTTGTACTCTGGCTGCTGTGCACTGACCCGAACTTCTCTGATTATATCAATCTGGAGCAAAACAGCCTCAGATCCAGAGGAAAGAAAAGGAAACTGTCTGCTCCTGTAATTCTAGCAATTAGGTGTTCTAAAAGTGTTCTAAATAATGTTAAAATTATTAATGTTAAAAAGTTATATTACAGTCTTATTTCAGATCCCTAATTACAAGCCTCCAATTTGGATAACTGCGGTTAAGTTGCACTTAAAATTCAGTCCTTACTAAAGTACAGTGTCATGTGAACTCCACTACATGCTTGCATATAAAGTAGGAACATTTTATTAAGAATGATAAATGATCAGAATGTTTAGTGGAGAGTGACAGAATGAACCCACATCCTAAAAACCTCATCACAATGGAATGTAAGGTGTGTAATCATTTCCCCACACAGCTCACAGAATGCCATGTGAACATCTGTACATTTCACCTTATTACATAGGCAGTGGGCTTTTAAAAACATTGATTTTCAAAGCATTTTTGTTTTTATTTCAGCATGGAATTAGTGTTTGTTCCTCTGAGGCACTGATGCTGGCACAGCTCCTGACTTGAACCTCTTCAAAGTACTTTTTTGCCATTAATCATCATAACTTTCCTAATTACTTGATTGTTATTTGAAATGTAACATAAATAATCAATTGCTTTCGTAATATCGACTGCTGTGTTAGGATTGAAGAACTGAACTTCAGTCAGGTTTTAAGACTACTTCAAAACTACTGCAAAAGGAACACAAGAAATCCATTGCAAAATAATATTTCAAAAGAGAACAGAAAAGAATAAAGCTACAGGTTTGACAGGCCTTTTCTTTCTGAAAATAAGTGCAATTAAATGCAAATTAAGGCATTGCATATAATTGTAACAGGTTTTTGGATAAACTACAACATACTGTCTATTGTTTTCTAATCTGTCATCAAAACATATGTTCAAATACGCTTTTAAAGCACTTAACATATAATATATATATATGTCAGGTAAACAAAGAAAAGGCAAAAATGTTATCGTAATACCAGAAATCAGTTTAAATAAATGTGCCAGAAAAACACATAACTCATTTCAATCTACATTTACATATTGTCAAGAATTTGTATAAAAAATTAGATTGTATAAGCAATATTATATTGATCACTTACAGTTCACGTATATCTATCACACACATATGTTCTGCATTAATATACTGTAAATGCTAATTAATTACAATAATTGGGATCACACCAAGTTCACTAAGTGTAACATGAATTGTATAGTTATTTATATTTTATTTGAATAAACACAACAAATAATGTAAGCAAGCAGGCAGTAAACTCATTTAACAATCCACAATATAAGATAAAGACATACAGCATATTGACTTTGTACTGTACATTTAACACTATGTCTGGAATTCAATTATTTATTACTATCTTACAAACAATGTGCAATGAAATGAACTTGTCGAGCCTGTAAAAGCAAAATATAAAATAAGTAAAGTTCCTGAGTTTGTCCACGTAAAGCTGGTTAGGTTTTCAAGATGTGAAGATCATTTTTCCCCTGTGATTACAATTAGCATTTTGGAAAACCCATTTCAAAAGCCAAAGTCAAAACTCACCTGTTGTTCCAGACACTGAACCAAGGGCACAGCAATGCCAAACTCTAAGAAACGTACAGAAAATGATTAACAAGCGTGTCACTCAGCGAGCGCATTGCTTGCACGCCTTTAAAAGAACCCAGTTCAAATTTGCATGTTCCTTACCAGAAGGCATTGGAACAGGTTTGAGCAGGTAAGACGTGATAGTGGTCACTCCAAATACTTAAAGGTCTTGTTGCAATGAAGTGACAAAAGGCGTATTCACTTAAATGCTATTTAGATGGTAGCACAGGAGATGGTATAACATAGTGGGTAAGTTGGAGTCAGGTTTTGGGTTCTGCTAGGTTAGGGGTTCAAATCCCTGCTGTAGATACTGCTGTGGTACTTTAGCCCAGTTGCTCCAGACCAGTATTACTGGGAGGTAGCTTCTCTGATGGCCCAGTGTCCTCTGCAGAGGGGGAGTCACAAGCTCTCCAGTCCATTTAACCCTACAGAAACCAGGCTGAGCTCTGGCCTGAAGGGCTGTGGTTGCTCTGGTCTGGTTTAAATGGAAATGCCTAATTCTCCATTTCTACCAATGTGGAGTAACAACACTAATTTGGTTTTGTATTGTGCCTTTCATGTCGAGATATCTTATTATCCTTTACAATTAAAAGACAAAAAAAACCAACAACATGTGCATAAAATAACACAACTACAGCTAAAAATGAAAAAACAAACATAAACAAATCTATTACAAATTGTGAACTTAAATTGTGAATTTAAACTTAAAATCCAGACATGAATGCAAACAGAAAGAAGAAAAACAGCATTTTAGCTGTAGAGCCTTCTTCAGGTGTGCAAGAGCGAAAACATTGTGTTTTTTCTTCTTTTTTTCCTTCCAGGGTGGGATTAACCTCTACTTTCTCCTTGGCAGTTTGCCACTTGAACCTCTTTAAAAAAAATGTTTGTGAACAACTTTTGAAAACACACAGAGAGTGGTCGTGTAGCAGAGCCTCAGGTAGAGAAACCCACAGTTTAGGCATATGACAGACTAGAGAGCCCTTCCAGCACTTTGTCATCTGGGCACAGAAAATTTGGCCAAATCCAGTGAGCAGAGCTGTTGGAGTGGTGTATAATAATGTATAAGTCCTTGAGGATAGATAGGATAGGGGTTGGTGACACACAAGGAGGACTTACTAATCAAGCCTTAACAGCTAAAACAATAAAACAGTCCCAAAGTTGTAGGACTTATATTTAAGATGTGAGATCTGGATAAAAGTCTAGCAGTAAGACTTATTGATGCTGTTGAAAGCACACTCGTAGGCACCAGCAAGCAGAACATTACAGTAATTGAATTTAGAGAAAAGAAAAGGCATGAGTCAAAAAAATACTGACTGGCTGGCTCAAAAATGGTTGCAAACTGGAGATACAATGCAGGACACCACTGTAATATTTTTGTAAGACACCCAAAATTTGTCACGTGGCCAACTGACCAGATCTCCAAGCCATCAGTTATCATTCTTAAGTCATTCATGTTATGCGGTTGATGAGAAAGAAGTGTATCACCTCTGTACTGTCAATATTAAACAGCGAAGTTAGCATTCAAGTTTTAATAGCTGATAAGTGTCAGACTTCAGCCTGCACATAAAACTGGGTTTCGTCATTGTGAAAGTTAATACCATGACAATGGATGATCTGCCCAGGTGATAATAGACATGAATAATACTGCTGAATTGCAAGGGCAGAGCAGAAACTTGTGAGACACCAGACTTTCTTGAACCTTTATTAAAATACTTTACAACAGTATACTGGATGTCCCCAGGTCAAAGCTGAATATTATAGTATAGTACTATTTTAAAAAACACATTGTGTTAAAACATAGTTGGTGTCTGTCATTCTATGATATTACAAAGCGTAGTGGGTTTCACACCTTGGTAAGAGTAGTAGATTAGTGACTACACTAAGCAACTGGACCACAATATTGTTCTGCTAAAGTTAGTTCCATTTTTACATGCATACGGGTACCCACGCAGAAAACTAACTCACCTTGAAAATACGATACTATGTCCCTCACAACGGCAATGACATACTGTACATATAGAGACTGCAAAACAGTATGTGTTTCAGTGAAATAGGAGGTTGAGAAAACCCTCTCGAATTTAATTGATGTTCCTGCACTGAGAAGATTGAACCGCATCAAAGAGAGTTTGGGTTTCGTGGCACGGTCTACACAGAACAGGAACAACTGAACTCAACTAATTTTGGATCTTGTCCAGCTAATTTTGAACACAGTGGTAAATGAAAGGTAATGATTACCTTGAAGAATTTTCTTTTGTCCCATTCACACCTTCGGTAGCTTCTCTGGGGTTCAGTTTGTCTGTAGGCTTGTACTGTATCTAGTAACTTGCTGATTTCCAAGGCCTGGTCTCAGACAGTGACAGGTGCATACTGCAGCAAACCAGATCCTTTTTCCCCTCCTTCTGCTATGCCTTTATTATTCAGTCAAAGGCTCTATACAGAGATAAGACTGAAGGCAACCCATTTATCCTACACTAAAAAAAAATGCAAAGGCAGAAAAAAATAAAACACCTGATTGCCCTGTGACAAATCATAGCTAATTGTATAGCGGTAGAGATGGCTCCTCATTCAGTGACAGTCTAATAACCCTTGACTCTCGCAATTTAACACGATGACAGGACATTAAGCCAAAGGCCCAGATTATCAAGATAGTTAAAATGATACCACTCGCCTGCTTTGAGACGCCTCCATTTTTTTTTAATGGAAGTCTTTGTATAAGATGAGAGATTTAAAATTGAATATTCTTCGGCACATTATAACAAAATTGCATTTACTTAAACTGGATCAGGGAAATAATCAGAAGCTCTTCTTAAAGGACAGCTGACAAGTTCCTAAACAGCTTGATTGGCTAGGCGGTGGATGTCAAATTACTTGCAAAAGTGGGAAAAGGGTACAGTACGCTGAATATCAGAGCTTTCCATTTTTCTACCGGTCGACTCTGACAGAAATAGTCTGAAAGGAAGGTGGTTTTCACACTGATGTTTTAGCTCCAGAGTGCTTGACAGTCACAGCTCTTGGCAGAGAGGCAGCCTCAGTCCTGAATGTGATGAGAAAAAATGAATTCTGTTCTGGCCCTCCTGACTCACGAGGTACCCAGGGAAATCTCACTGTGTTTCAGAAATTGATGTTGCCCTCGAAAATAAGGTAGAGCCACAAAAACGTTCAGAGAGAATGGGTTAATTCTTCACTGCCCTATCATTGTTTTTAATTTTGCAATAACTATGAAGAACATGTATTTGCTACTTTACACCAAACACTTGACACATTTCGCGTCATCCAAATGTGAACCTTAGGGATGTTTAAACCATTATATATTCTCACAGTCTATATTTCACTTTAACAGAGCAGCAAATTTATATATATGAAATACATTGTGAAATATACAAATAAACTATGTTCACTAACAGAGTCAAGCAATCATTAAATATAAACATGGAAATCCTCTGAACTACAGCATGTATTAAGACCAGTTGTCAACACTTCTGAATAGAGTAATTCCAAAGCACATGATGACAGCAGAGGTGATTTTCAAATCAGGGTTTATCCATTATTACATTTGGAGCTAACAGGAATGACAACAAATGGAAACTAGGTCAGCTCTTAAATAACACCAAACTGTCAAACAACAGATTATCTGTGGGATTCTGCTCTGATGGAAACTGAGATAGCTGAGACTAAAACAAGAGCCTTTAAAGCCTTTCATGAACACTCTCATTAAATACTATTTGAAAGAGACACAGTGCAAGTGCTTTCTTGTATTAAAATATCCAGGTGAGAAAAACTATTGTAGTATTTCCGCCTAGCTGTAAAAAAACAATATCACTACAACACAAAACTAGTATTACTCCCACAATTTCTAAAATGTTAAATATCTTATTTCACTATAACAGAATGTGTGCTAACATTGGAACACAACAGCAGAGCACAGGAAAAAAGGTATCTGCAGGTAGATGTAATAACTAACAAAAGAAATGATGGCCAGTAAGTTGATGTGTCAAAACTGAAAACATTTTGTTTTGGAACTATGTAAACAGTAATAAAGAAGACATTAAAATCAATATCTACTATGGCTACCACAGCTTCTTTTATGAACTAAATGCATTTTTCTAACTTTGATGCAAGCTGTAACATGAGATTGAGTGAACTGGTTAACACTGATTCGTCTGTTTCAATGACTACATAAACAAAACATACCAGAATAAAGCCATACTAATACCAGACAGCATATTTGATTATGCGTGTCTTCACTTCCTGTTTATCATGATACAAATATGTGATTCATCACGCTATTTTCATGCATTGACGTGATAGCTGGAGGCATTGCAAGAGCCACACCTCATGACTTTCAAACTCGAAGGATTTCCAAAAAAACACTCCCAGTGTCTGGAACTACAGTATCTCTTTCCCTTGCGAATGATTTAGTTTAAAGACCAAAAGTACCATTCTTAAAAACTGTCCACATCTTTACATAGGTCAGTATGGAATGAGTTCTGTTCTATGTAATGGTTCAATGTCTCTATGTCTGTGACTACAGGTGCAGCTATGAAGTTATAAAGGCATTGGTTTGTTCCATTGCTGTTGGTGTTTTTGTTATGAAAAGCAATAGTAATGACAGAAGAAGGATCAATTATTCAATAAATAGTAAAGACGCGATAGAGAAAATAAAAGGGGAACAATTATATGTATTAGTAATGGAATTTGAGTATCTAATACAAGCAACTGTGAGTCACCACCACTGACAAAGTAATAAAAGGGATTGACAGTTTTGATACAGTACATCCAATCCTTTACAAATGAATAAAAAACTAAAACTCAACAAAAATTGAAACAACTCTTAGACAGATACTGACAGAAAATAAATTGTTTGAACTCGCTTCATCAGCTCAGCTACAATTAAATTCTGGATTTTAGCATGTGATTAAAGTTGGATATTTGAGCCAGACAGCTAATGTCCAAATTGCAAAAAGCCGCGACTTATATATTCCAGTTGCTTAACATGATGCAGTCACAACATCCATCTAAAGCCATCATCCATGACATCAGGCCACATCGGTACTTTTGTGCTGAACTCAGGTTATTTATCTCACTTGCTCTGTAACTCGCCGCAGCTCTTTCTTACTGTGTGTCATTCTGTTAGAGCATACCAAGCCTACTCCCCACTGAGAGGTTTCTATTTAAGCGTTCTAGTTCATTAGTTGGAATAACTTTGAGAGGTTACAACAAATGACCCGTTTGAGTATTGCATAATTTGTCACTACATTCTTTGCAATGTCTTTCTAGGTAAAAGTGTGTTCTCCAGGTACAATTTACCTAAGTATGCATTTAATTGAATTTATGTTGAGGTAGAACATACTGTAGGACATACTGTACCAGGCATACATGTATTTATGACAGATACATAAAAAGACAGTTGCAAAGTAACACCCACCAACACAGGTTGTCTCCTTATTTAAAAGTAGTAATGCACACAGCACATTAGCACGGGCACACAGCGCAGCACAATTCAAAAGAACAATGGTAAATATAACTGGAAAACAATTATTAGAAAATGTTTCAAACGACCTACAAAATAATGACAAGGCCTTGTGGTAGGTACCTGCAAGACTTGTTCTTCAGAAAGACACAGACTATTCCCTGAAGCAGGAGTGACATACCCTTTGCAAAGGCAGTCTGTGATTAACTTAATTACAGCCTTTTACACCTTGAAGTGTTTTTTATGTACGAGTGATAGGCCTGTACATAACTTCCTGTAGGAACTCTTGACTGTGTAAACAGTAGTCCTGACACAGACGTAATACAAAAAAACTTAAGTCATACCATTTAAAAACTGTCAACATGTGGACAACAAATGTGCATTGAACTTCAGCTGCTTTTCAAATAAATTTACCAACTGAAAATCTTTGCAGACTAGTTTTGTCCTGTATGTGAAAACAATTGTGCGTATTAAGATACCATCTCTCCCAAACTTCTTCATACTGTAAAGATCAGTGCCCTAGTCTTCCTTGTCACTGGCAGTAGAGCGTCACAAGTCACAGAAAGCACTACCACAACATTTCTTTCGAATGTATCTTAACGAGCCTAATGCAGGTTAGCGTCTAATTTCCAAGTTGCTTTCTAGAACTACAAGCTGCTCTTGTTGTTTAATTTTTTATTTACTTAAATGTTTGATTTTAAGCATGTGGACATGCTACACATGTCTAGCATGTTTCTAATTGGGAACAGGTTTTAACCTACAGAGAAGATTTCTTGTAAAAGTACAAGAAGACAACTCTAATTAAACATGACATCGTATACTCCAGATCTAAGTCATGCAAGCACAGTCTATAATGCAATCACACAGTAACAACACATAATCTAGGTAGTACAGGATTTGATGCACTATCCAGAAGGTCTGATGGTTTTACTCCCACAGGCTGGGGCAATGCCAAATTTTCTGTACCAGATGTGCCGAGTTTGTTTGTTTTCTGTTTCAATGTTCTACAAATCACCACACTGCATGCAAAAGTACCTCTGTAATCTAGCATGCAAACAAGGTTGCCAGCCATTTGTTCTTTAGATTTTTATGATACGATGAAGTTCCAAATCTGAAAGATGTCTCGTCACTTTGAGATGAGAACACAGAGTGCAGGCAGTGTATTCTAGCATATTGCTGGTATGTTTATGCTCCTTAATTTCAAATTCATTAGTTCTAGGCTGGGGATGATAACCATGAATATGTTGCCAAGTGCAAATGTTCAGTGATACTTATTAAGCAGATTTAATGGGCCATTTTCAGCAACTGCATGCATTACATTTTTCACCAGGGTTTGTGTGCAGCGAAAGTCAACCACATAATAACAGCAAAGTCATTTGGGTAATCAAACCAGAGTCACCTGACTGGCCAAGGTCATAATGGTATGTTTTAAGCATTAGAACAAAGGCTCTTGTTGTGAATGATGGAATTTCTTTTGCTGTGGAGCTTCTATTTTTTAATAAGATTGCTATGACTTCGATGAGTGGCCTTTTGCATGTTCCCACAGTGCTGTGACACAACACATGCCACACAAGCATTACGGCTATGTGAAGCACGTCAACTACTCACAGGCCTTTTGCAAACAATCAGAGGTGATGATACCCCTGGTGAGAACCTTATATAAAAATGCTGCTCCTAATACCAAAACACTGGGTAACAGACAGAGGTACTGTAGTGGCTCTGAAAATGTGAAGACCCCACCCCCTTCCCTGATCTGACTTATTATTCTAGACAATTGAGTGAACACAAGCCCCTGACCTAAACCTCCAGCTGGCAAGAGCAGGGAGCTCTAATACTGGAGCTGAGACACCCTACAGGGTAAATGCCTGAAATAAGAATCGCTGGTACAAGCAGCAGTCCTGGGAAGTTTATACACTCCTGAATACCAGTGATTCAGGTAGAGGTTGAAAGGTGTGTAAGGAGAGAGTGGAAAGGGCAGAGACACAGAAACTATTACAGTAGATATTACAGAAGATGATAATGATCACTTAATTATTAAATAAAACAACCAAAAAACAGATTACCAGAGAGCTAAGGTAAGGAGGTACAAGAGACAGTACCTGTTCACTGTCGCACTCAGTAAGTCCTCAGCCTTTGTTTGCATCACTGTCACCTGTTCCTTATAATCTTTTGAATGAATCTTACTGGCCCCGTTCTTAACACCGACAGCTTTCAGAGGCTGTTAATTGGGATTAACTCAATCCACGGAAGATTAGTTTAGTTTTACAAGTGATGGTGTTGGGTTTTTCTTTATACCAGACTGCACAGCTACAATTTCAGGACAAAAGGAGGTCATTTACAGGCTGTCACATCTGTGGGTCGTGGTCTTTTGTGAAATAAAAGAGCTCCTGGTTTCCGGGCAGTTTACTTTTAATTTTAGCAACCACAAAGGAAATCTGAGGGATGGAAACGGTTTACACCATGATTACACAGACCTGAGCAGGTGCCAGAGTGTACTGTAACAGGTCATTCAGTGTCCTCATTTGCTTAAGCTAAAACCTTACTGTCAACATTGGCAGAAGACTTTATGTCACCATGGCACAAAGCTGACACATCACTTCCTCAGAAGCTGCAAGCTCAAAAATGGCATTCTTTTCTGTGGCTTGTCTGGAGACTATTTAAAGGACTAAATAATAGAGGTTGCTTACACAAAGGTCATGCAAACAGGCGATGCAGACTCTTTATAGTTGAATGCTGCTGAATGCGAGCCACTGGGTATTTTTAAAAAGAGCATAATCCCAGAAAGTTTCACATTACATGGAGGAGTTGGTATCTTTTCAGTAGCTGTCAATTATTTTCCACTGTATTATTTCACTTATCATAGTGTCACATTTTTGATGGGACTAAAAAGATGAAATGTTAAAGCAACCGACTTCTTTCACAGAACAAATGGGAATGAATGGATGTGAGCTGGATGAGTAACTAGCAACCAAATGAGCTAAAAGGATGTCCTCTCATTTCTCACCGTTCTTCTGTTTTCAGAATACAGCGGAGTGTTCTTGTTCACATCAGGCCACTCTCTTTCACATATTTTTAGTCCTTCTCAGAATTTTACAACCTCACAGTCCAGTTAAACAGTTTGCCGAGATGGAATTCATGTAAGCCCTTTTCTGGTCAGTTAAAGTTATAATTCAGAAATCCCAGCAAGCTGTACACTTCATTGATACTGAGGTATATAATTTCCCAAAGAGAGCAAGGAATGTCAATCACCACTGAATTCTTGCCACATGCAAAAACAGAGCAGAGTCTGTCTGGTGTGTATGTTACTAAAAGTGACCTGCAAGCGTTTTTTTGCGTGAGAAACAGCCAACATCAGGGAAGCGGTCATCTGGAGTTATGATGTGCAAATTTTGTAAAGATTTTTGTTTAGGATATTTGTAAACATGACTGTCAATAGTTAGGTGCTAAATGGAAAAAATAGTGAAGTAAGGCTGTTGCATTCTCTTGTGACCTTTTTGTTCAGTTCAGAATACTGGGAAGTTGCAAGACTGTGGGAAGTTGATTGACTGCCAGTATTCATATTTGGGACAAACGTACAAACTGCATTAAGGGAAACACGATTCAGTTAGAACTGAAAGTCTTTCAGAAAGGAGGTACTTTTAGTAAAGATGTGTTTTTAATAATAGGAATTGTAAAAAAAACCTTCAATGACAAAATGAAATAACATACAGGCTATTTCTGTATGGTGAATTATATTCTCAGTCTCCGTGGCTTGTTCCAGAGTGTTAGCATTCAAGAAATGAAGGGCTCTCACCTGTCCCAGACAATAAGCTGAGTCTTGTTGGATGTGTTTATTATAGTCCCTTCTTTCCTCTTTGTCAGGCCTGCGCCACTAACAGCTGTGCAAAGGAAAGAAGCTTCACTTCCGCCCTTTCACTTGCTCTGCACCTTGTCGTCAGGGGTCTTGAACACTTGCAGCTCGGGCCCGTGTCAGAGCTAGGCAGTACCACCAGTGGGGATCCTGTCCCACAGCATCACTGGCACAAACTGCAGATCACTATAGTGCGCAATCTTTCTAATTGTGTTGGTTGCCATCAAATCTGACCACTGATTCTGGACTTCAGTCTTCTAAGGGGGAAAAAAACCCCCCAACAAATCCGTGTCTTCTGACTGCCTCCAGAAATCGCTGAGCAGCTGCCTTTCAGTGCCTGTAGATCTGTGAAATATTGTCTTAGTCTCCCACTATAGAATCCACACTCCCCTATGAGAAGCCTCTCAGTTATTGGTTTCACCTGTATACAGCTCCCTGCACCACTGATTTAAGCATTTACACTCCCCCGATCTGCATTTTTATGTGCGTCCAAGGGCTGAGAGCAAGCCACCTTCGTCTGGACTTGTGCACAGTCCAGCACCATTAACTAGTCCCCCGCTACGCTTTACTGTTATTCCTCAGCAACGGCACCACTAACTGTGCTTCCAGTGGAAGAAATTCAGATGTTTATTTTTTCATTCTCTGTGCCAAAGCATCATCTAATTCATTTACTCACGCATAGCACCAGCCTTAAATGTATCTGTTGCCAAAGACTACCTCCTGAAAATCACTCTTTTGTCTTCTGGCAGTGCTCACAGCTCATTCCTTTAGCTCTGCTGAGTTGATTACACTCTGAGAAGACTTAAGCAGTCTCAATGTGATAATCTTCTTTTGAACAACGCAGGTGGATCAGGATCCGAACAATAACTAGAACAAATCCAGGTCAGAGCTCGGGGGCTCTTGTAAAACCACCCCAGGACTAAGTCCAGGAACACACACTTCTGTAGGTGGCTTATTACAAACCCTTGCTGAATAAATGATTATAAAATAAGCTGACATCCAATCTCATATCAACCTCTTGTTTAATGTACCAAATGGTTTCTTCAGAAATCAATTAAAGCACTCAGTTATATCTATGCATCACTGCACTTCAGTCACATAGAAAAGATTTCAGTAACATGTAAAGAGGTAACTTGGAAAGATATAAAGGTTATATTAATGATTTCCAGACCACAAATTTCAAACTGTTCTCAGAGTACTGTTTAGTAGCTGTTTGTCTTTTTAAATCACCATAAAACCATAAAGCGTTTGTATCACCTTAAGCTATGCAGCTATGCTTATGATCTAATCAATCAGTACTTATTTAATGCAGCAAGATGACACATGATGCGAGACATCACAATTCAGTATGGCGGTTTTCAATAACAGAAGGTAATAAACATAAATTTCACATTTATGTAGTCCTTCTTCCCCAGAACGATTTTTTAACATTTAAAAAAAATGTTTTGGCCACTGGTTCTCAATTTGCAAAATCAAGCTTTGTTTCTCTCCTACAAAAATGAAAACCTAGGTAGAATCAAGAACCTTACCTTTGGGGTTTTCCCTCAGAGATTCCAGATTGTCTCTATCTTCCTGGTGACAGATTTTAAAAAGACCAAGCTCCTCTGAGTAACCCAATGTTCTCAACCTTTAACTCATCATAAAGAGTTTGACAAAATCCCAAAACAGTAACTCTGGCTAAGCTAGATAAAAGACTGTGTGGAGTTTCTATCTCAAGTGGTCATATGCAGAGTGGTACAAAGCCTGTATTCATTCCCAGATGGTTCCAGATGAGTTAAATCCTTTTAAATGAAGTGTCTCGATGTAACAATGCTGGAATAAAGTATACAAGGGAACAGAAAAGCCTGCCTGCCTTTTGAACAACGGTTTGTGTTCTGCTAACACCACCCTGTCAACAGCGAGCAAAAGGCACACAAATTAATGTTAATAAGCACCTAGAGAAAGCGCCTGGGGGATTTTTAACTTGTCCGTGAGCAGAAATGTCTCCTCAACTGCACATGTCTGAGAACAAAAGACTCTTATTTCAGTGACCTATTGAAGAGGACCTCAATGAATGGAGAGAGTAACTTGAAAAAGCCTGAATAGCATCATAAAATTGTTATGGTCTTCATAGGCATCAAGTGACACAAAATTGTGCAAGCTCATCTTTGATCCTTCAAAATTTTACACTTATACTTTTAACAGGTTATTGGTTCTTTCCTTAAAGTTCCACTTTTTCTGTGAATATCTTAAAACGCTAAAATCATGTGACACATGATAAATGTGCTACCTAGGCATTGTTTCATGAAGATGATGATTTTCCCCACTAAACACCACTTTCAGAATCTTTTTTGCCCCCGTTCTACTGCAGCAGGACAAGGTTAGATTAATCAAGTGTAAAAAGAGAGAGAAACCTTTGGCTCACTTGCAATTTAGAAGAGCCTTAACCTTAAGGTAAAGTCTATCAATCTTTGAAAGAGCCAGATGTATTATAAATGAATAGATAACATTATATCTATTATAAATCATAAATAACATGATACAAACCCTAAATGAAAAGAATATGTTAAAAATGCATAATCTGTCCATTACTGTGAAATACACATACACCATTTATTTACTCATTTTAAATTCTAATAATTTTGTAATGGAGTCAGGTGTGTGCAAAAGAGTTCTGATATAAGATACATTTGAAGAAATACTGACCCACAAAGCAAACAATATGACACAATACCCTAAATAAAGTATCTACCAAGCCCAGCATTGTAAAGCACACAATGCATTTCTCTAGGGACAGAAAAGGGAAAGTGAAAAACAAAAAACTTTCTGTTAACAACTTGCTGTTGTCTATCCGTCTTATTATAGCACTAGACAAAACTGAAAGTAGTTTTGAAGAAAAAGAAATAGAAACTCAATCTTTTGTTTATTTACACCTTAGTCCACCTTATAACAAACACCTTTGATTTAATTATGCAACAAATATCAAAACCTAAAATAAGCAAGAAACAAAACAACACAGATCCTGATTCTAAATGTCTGTTTGCTGTTTTATTTGATGCAACAGTATTGGAATGAGGAATTCCAAGAGGGTAGTAGGTTCAGAATTCCAAGAGGGTAGTAGGTTCAGAAAAGATGGTGTTTCTTGTCTGAACTACAATCTCCAGGAAGCAGTGAGGCATGACTTGCCACCCTCTGTCACCTGAAAAATTGACGAAAGACAGCTGATTGCTTGACATTTAATAACCAGGAAACCGAGATGTCCAGGTTTGCTCTACATCTGATGTGTAGGGAAGACATCCAATCCCCTGAATTGCACTGCGTCAGAAGAACAGAAGCAAAATGCATACTCCCTTGCTTCAATCCAGTGAAAGGCTCGTGTGGTAAAAATGTACAAATTCTCCAGCAACAGATACTGTGAAATCCTGAGCTAAAATTATAGCTAGGCATTAATTCCACGTCTTGTCTTTTGGGATAAAAGTGGTTAACAAGTTTTTCAAGTCATAAGAAAACAAACCATCCCCTTACTACATTCTGTATCAGCACAATTAATCTGGTCAGTATGATAAAAATTCTTTTCAAAACATGTAAGACTTGACAAGTGCAGTATATGCAGTATTTACCCTATATGTATGAAGAAAAGCTGTTAATCTGTCGTTACAACCTTTTAAAAACAGTTTTGACTGTTACAGCAGCTGTTACTGTCTTCTGGCCTGGTCTGTGCTGTGTTATTACTTCGCTGAGTTCCCCACTGTGTGAGGTCTACAGGTACGCGGAAAACAATTTCACATGATCTTGATGAAATAGGTTGAGTAGAAAGGCTCCGCTTTCAGTTACTTGTTGCTAAAAAAGCAGCATGTATAACCCATTGAGATTCTGACCATTATCAACAAAATACTAGGAAATCTTGATACATCCCAATCCCCGATTGAATTTCATGAACAAGGGGAGAATATACAGTACAAACTCCACGCAAATAGCACCTCAGGAATTGTACCCAGGGCCCCAGCACTGCAGAACAGCAATTCTTACGATGCCACTCACACTTACACGTGATACAGAAAAATACCTTTTCACACTGGTGCTCTGATGAGTTTGTTTAGTCTTTTAGGTAAGTCCAGTTTACTGAAATTCTTCAAGGACCAACCCCGATACTGTGTTGGAATAACCTAGATTATACTACGAAATTTAAATATTTCACGACAAAAAAAGACAGTATAAAAGCATTTTTTAAAAATATTATTTTTCTAGATCTGCCCTAGAAGATGGAACCTCACCTTCACAAGACACATAGGTCTGGTTAGACCGCAGTATTAAATGACTGAGGTTCCAGGCTTGTCACAGTTTAGTGACTTCCTAGCATTCTAAAACTACAACACTGACCTCTGGGGACCCTTATAAAACAGATCATGAACACACTGCTGTCTATTTCGGAGGAAGCTGCCTGTGTCATCCCGTTGAAGAAGGCAGCTATCCTATTTCAGCCAGAAGTCAATCAGCTGACACTTGGCAGCTGTCCAACTCTGATTTTCACATGTCCTTAGAAGTACATTCCAAAAACCATCTCATCCAGGAATACAGAAGTGAACACACACATAGAACAAAAAACAATTATACAGGCTTGCCACAATTTCCCCATAGTAAAGTTTTTCAAGAGCTTTCTGTTTATCAGGGAAATACAAGCCTTTGTACTAAGCGACACTATTTGCACAAACAGGAAATTATAGATTTAAAGCAGTTAAGCTCGTACTTGTACTGTAATATAAGTTGTGCAGTTTATCATCAACTAATGCATGTTTTTGCAATGAACAAATTATCAGTCAAAATAATGACACTAGCATGGTTTATGTAAGTTTTACTACAGGGTTAATTCATGTCTAATTAAACCCTTATTTGACTACAAGAGGACTTAAGATTACAAACACATAAAAACTGAAAATGTTAAAGGTTAACAGTGCAGAGAGAATTACAGAAGGGCTAAGACCCTTGGAAAAACTGCAATGAAAGAACAAGAGAAGACAAGTGCTAAAATACTTTACTCCAGATATATGTCTTGATCGCTTTCAATTAACATTATTTATGAACTCAATCAATTTGGTTATATGAAAGTCAATGAAAATTATTTTTTAACCACATATAAACTCTACATACTCTGCTACCCTTTGTGTGGTATGCAGAAACCATGCATATAGTAATATTACATATACTGTATATGCATGCACAGAGTGCTTGCCTGCTTTTTAAAGATAACCAAAAATTACCTTTTAAATAAAGTGAACAGTACCTAGTCATTGCATTTAAAGTTCGTCTGTCATTCCATACCACAGCTATAAAAACACATCACTCGTGTACAAGCAGATGCTCATGCGGGATGTAAACAAACTACTGCAAACGACAATATCAAAAGATCTGTTTTTCTTAGCAAGGCACCACAAGATCTTTTCAGGTTCTATGAAGCAAACTGTACTCTGTCTGATTCTTGATTTGCCTTGCACACTTTCCCATCTCGCCAGAAATCTTTTAACACTTCAAGATCCTTTTGAAAAAAACCTTTGAAAAGGCAAGAACTTAAGACACATCTTCCAACACCCCCCACCATCACCACCTCCAAAGATGTTATTTCACGCCGTCTCAAGCTCAGCAGCCACAACATGTAAACTCCTGGCTGGTGGATAAATGATTCAAGGCAGAAATACATTGCTTTTGTGTATCAGGATGGAAAGGTTTACTTCCACTTTTCCACTTTAAGGCATTTCAACATGGTCCAATCGGTAGGAGGAATGCAAGAAATGAGCCTTTTATTTTTGTAGATGCCTGGAATAATAAATGGAGCAGGGTTTCATATCCTCCTAGGAAAAGGGCTGTTTGCATGGTTTACGGAGTCTACTGTATCTCCATGAGGGATATTAGGGTTAAAACTGCAAATCCACAGATGCCTGAAGCAAAATATGAAGAACATTTCCACAGCAGCGCCTCTCTGACACTGGGAAGATGTCATTCTCAAAGATCCCAGCCAAGAAACCAGGCTCCTTGCTCGGATGGCATCTGGTTTGTTTTTGTTCATAATAGCCTTTCTTATAGGCTCAATGCCACCTTCCCATAACTACGAGATAAGTGAAATCCAGAGTCTGTTTTATAAGTCTACGAATAAGTGCCCCTTCTTTACAAAAAGGTCTGTAAAGGTCTGGAACTAGTCAGCTGTCTGAAGAAAGTCTGAACATTTCCTCCTGAATCTGGTTGCTCTTCTCTGGAGTGATTCCAGAGCTCAATAATTTTTTTGTCATGTGGTGATCAAGATTGCACACAATATTCTAAAGGAAGTCTTACTGCTGCATTATACAATTTTAGAATTTATATACTTTGATTTAAAGTCTATATTTTAACAAAATATCCTCACATTCTCTTCGCCACCTATATTTTATTGCTTCCTCACATTGTCTGAAAGATTCCAATAAAGTCTCAAAGTAGACACCAAAATATTTTTCATAAGTAGCTTCTCTAAGGTCAGTGTTTCCCATCTTAGTTTCTTAGTTAATGTGTTGTTACCTTTGTGTAATACTCTGTACTTGTTTACATTAAATAACATTTGCCAGGTGCCTCCCACTCTTTAATTTTATCTGAATCTTATTTTATCTTCTGTTTCAAAGGTTCTACAGCGTGTGCAAATCCTTCTCGTTTGGTATCATCTGCAACCTTCACTAATTGACATACTGTACTATACCACGTTGTAGATCATTATAGAAAGAGCCATGGTATGAATAATAAACCTTGAAGTAGTCCACTAATGACATCAGGTTAATTGACATCAGGTCAATTTGAGTTTTCACCCCTTATCTATACTGCTTTCAGTCCTCCCGTTTACTGCCTCATTTCAGAATAAATCTTTTTATGAGTCACTTTATCAAAAGCTTTCTTAAAATCTAAATAAACCATATCACATGGTCAATAGCCATTACTGCTGTTGCTTATCCGAAGAACAAACAAATTAGTCAGGCAAGACCTGCCTTTTCTAAATCGAAATTAACTATTTCCTAGAATCCTATTGTCACACAGAAGATCCTCTTACCTGTCAACTACGGATCAACTGCTTCCTTTTTTAAATAATCCATTTTAACAGAAAAAAAGGTTTCATTTTTTCCGTCTTAATTTTTTTCAGATTCATGAAAAACAAAAAGGTCTTTCTCCAGGAGCACAAGCATGATTTCATGTGTGGGAGGGTTAGCCCTTTAATCAGTAACAGCATGACTGGATGCAGCAATAACATTGCGACTATCTGTGCCCTCTGTGCCCAAAAAAGCTTTTAAATCTTTCTTAAGGGCAGTTGTTGGAGTTTGATGGATGGAACTGGCAGTCAATACTAGCTGGCGTGGTACTTCTTCCACCACTGAAGAGTTGTGGAAAAACATCTTTCCAATACTAGATAGTTACTGAATTAAAAATGTACTTAAAAGTTTAATTGCTTTAATATCTTCTTTCCCCTTGAAAATAGTTGTGATCACAGCAGACTAACAGTAAAACAATTCATATCCTTTGATCCTCCATCTTTACTCTTTTAAACAGTATGATTTATAATCAATCCAAATGTTTATCCCAAGGAACAAAGCATTCACAAGTCATCAATATTCTAATCTGGCTATCAAATTTTTCATCAGCATTAATAATTTGCCCCAGAGACACAATATCCTTTACAACATACAAAGGTTGTAAAAAATGGGATACAAAACTATATAATATATTAATAATCAAATTAAATCTATTGATATTATTAGCAATTCATGCAGCAAACCAATACATATTTTGATTGAATGGTTGAATGAATTTTGATTGAATATTTGGGATTGAATATGAATATGAACTGCCACACCCTTCTATGAAATGACAGACTTCCATTTTATTACTTGTGGAAGCTATAAATATGGATATATTCTTTTCATCTTCCTTAGAACAATAGTTTTATGACCAAGTAACAAATCAGTATCATATGAGCTCATCTTTACAATACCAGGGTAATAACTGATAACAGAACTATTTACTTACACTTTTTTTATGGCAAAGAAAATGAAAGTAGTAACATAACTTTGACACAAGCTGTACGGTGTTTGCAACCTTTTTTTTTCAGAGTAGAATCAGCCACCACACATACTGTAACATTTGTAAAGCTTTTTCATCTAACAGACTTCTAGTCCTGTTCGCTGAGAAATCTATAATAATATGTGTTCCTTTCATTTCTGTTCCAAAATTATAAATAGCAATTCATTATATGCTAAATACAAATTTAAACAGGGGCTAAAACTTAAATGATCCTAAGTTTCTAATTAAAGGTGTACACCAGCCATCATGTATAATTAAGTGCAAGCCATGTTCTTTTTTAACGTTTTATTTACTTTTGTTTTGCTTATAGTAACTCAAGCCAAACCGTCAGGATTACCCCCTTGCTAAATTGAGTCTTCTCATTCCAGCTCCCACTGAATTGTAAATACTTTCACAAACCTAGGATTAGGTGAATATATAGACAGTGTACATACAGCACAGTATATTCACATTTATCGTTGTACTTTTTTTCTCTAGAACAAAAAAACTGTTATTAGTAAGTCTTCAGATTTATTACAATTATGAGAATAACATCTTCAGTAATTTTAATTTTAAAAGCCTCTCATTTATTACATTATTATTTTATCAGTGCAGGTTCATATTGTTTTGCAGAAGACTAAGACAACTAGGCCACAGAGAACTTTCTCAAAAAACGTTTGATTCCGACTAGCGTTACAGTAGGAAACAGCAGAGCATTACCTTGGAAACTTATGTCACAGTAGGAAATATTGAAAAACAAATGAAAAAATTAATTCTACATATCTCACCGTAAAAGTGCATTAACACACTATACATAAACCACACAAAAACAAACAAAAACAATGCTTGTATTCCAGAGAGAAATACCCCAGTTCTTATTTTACATTTAAGGTGAACTAAAAATACCTAAATGAACGACATAGAATCTTGGTGTGCTGTTCTGCTTGCCGTCTTGTGCAAATGCCATCTTCACAGTGAAAATATTAAAAGGCAATAAATAAAAGTAAATTCTATTAAATGTAATGCTAGCAAGAGTTCTCCAGGCATGAAGACAAAGTGCGTCCACTTCATTCATTCAGTGGCAGGCTGTAGGCGTGCGTCCCCTCCACCAGCAGTGTTTCCGCTTATCTGTTTGCTTTCCTGAACTAGTAAAGGCTTCGCAGCGGACGCTAACAGAATGTACAAGTGTGCGCTTACCACCAGGCTGCTGTCCAATGACAGGCGTTTCCATAAAGCTCTCTTCTCCAGGTGTCTGCTCTCCACCATGGCCCCAGCACTGTAGGTCCCTCAGCGACTCTCTCTGCTTCCAAGAGCCACTGGGGTCAAACAAAAAGAATGAAAGAGAAAGTCATGCTGTTAGCCGCGCTGGTCCCATTCGCGACGGCAGCTGAGTGCCTGTTTATCACTTTCAGTCTGCCCACCAAAGGCTGTGTCAAATGAGCTCAGAGGCCACAATCTCGCTGCTCTGCTGCAGGAGGTGACATGTGCGAGTCCTGCATGCGAATGGGTGTTCTTCTCTCTGTCTTCACCCAGAAAGCTGTCCGTGCCCGGAAATGTGAAGAGGAAGTGTTTGAGGTATCTAGAGCGGTGATCTTCCTAACGCCGATATGGTGCGAGTTGAACTTTGCCCCCCACCAGCCCCAGTGTTTTTCTAACCCTTTCCAAACAGAGCTGGGAAATGGGCTGGCCTGGCCAATCTGAGATCTGTGGAAAAAATAAACAGTTCACTTCACGCACACCTCTCCTTCACAAACCGCAAAGACTGCACTGATGACACTTTAAATGGCCAGAGTCCAGCCTTTCAGTTACTGGCTTCAAAGGGAAAAGAAACTGCAAGGCGTGACTGGGACATGGCGGCTCGAATTCAGAGCGTGTACACAAATGACATTCTGCGTGCCTATCTTCAGAGTATTACCGTGGTACTATATGTAGGTAAATAAGCAGCGTGACAAGGAAAGGGCACAGCTGAAATATTTGCGACAGACTCGAAGACAGCTAGGCCTTTCATAATCTGACAATGTTGTGCTTCATTCAAAATTATTTAAGGCAAGACACTGCGGTAGTTTGTTTGTGAATGACAACAAAGCAAAGCCCTGTGCTTAAAGCGCATAGATTCTGTCTCACAGCGTATCTCATTTTTTATAGACAAGATAATACGAAAACTGTATTAACATGGGTATTTGTATTGGGCTCACATAGGACCTACTGTAAGTCAGAAAATCTGGAGTCACATGTTTTGACATTTTCATTTGAGTTGAGTGTGTACAAAGTTATGAGGACTTCTTATTGTGTACATATAACTTGTTAAAAGCCTTGAGGAGCAAGAGAGAGCAAAAAATAAAAATATTACAATAATGCCTTGCACAATCATGACAATCATATATTCCTCAGCAATGTGTACTTCACATTAGTACATTTCCTATTTAAAAATGTGGTGTTTAAATCAAGGAAAACATTCTTTTATAATACATAGTTTTATAATTTCTAAGAATCCTGCTTCTCTAGTTTTGGCCAAAACCTACTTAAATATTAAATACTCCACAAAAACAAGTAGGAAAGACAGCCCGTCAATACTGAACCTTTAGTTGCAGCTGGACTTTATTTTCTAACGCCAAATGACTATATAAAAAATAAGAGCTTTCTTGACAATTGAAGGAGGTTAAAATGTTGCCCCTTGAACAGGCACAAAAAGCTAACCAAGCAATAAAAATGGTCCTTCATTTACCATTTGTGCTTGATAAGAAAAGAGTCATTTTCACATGAGAGATTTTGCACATGCTCGGGTCTAAGATTGATTACACAACGACAACGTCAGATTGTTTCTGCTCACTATGCTTCTAGAATTTGTGCTGTGATGCCTGGCTCCAGATGCAACTTCCAATCTGCTGTGCATGTGTAGTAATACATTTAATGCTGTCTTCTATACCGATTAGGAAAGAAACCTTCGGCACAGGAAAAAAGAAACAGTGCACTTTAACCCTTTGGGCAAAAACACACAGCATCACCCATGATTCATCTTGTATGTAAACCACATCTCACACAAATACACTATACCTCACCTGCAACTGTTATAAAAAAGATTGTTAGATCTTACATCATCCCAGAAACAAAGTATACAGTATGATATATGGTTAAAATATTTACCACATGAATGAAGAAAAGGGAAAATATTTGAGATTGCCAGTTATATGATATGTTTTTTTTGTTTACCTGAGGTTTTATTTTCAAAAATATTTTTCTGCTTCATAACTGAATTACTACATGCATATTAAAAACAACACTACTATTGTATAACCTGATGGACTCACGCTTCAGCAACAGGAAAAGGATAAAATAAGTGAAATGTGTTCAATAAGATACATTCTTTGAAGTTTTTGTTGATTCACAGGAGCACCGATGATAAAAAAGATTCTGGTGAGACTTGAATTCAATATGCAACCATGGAAATGCACCAAAAAAAAAGCTCGAAACAATTGAGGCCAACAGATTTTCAACACCGGTAAGCATGACTGCCCACACTGTATTCGGATTCCACAACAGCTCTGTGTTTCAGGTCCATGTGCTTCTTTCAACTCCCCAAGGTGAGAGCCAACGGATATCAGGTGTCAGGTGCTGAAAAGTGTGGTTTAGAGGTTAAGCCACTAGGAAAATGATGAATTATGTGTATTGAACGATTTTAGCAACTTGCCCCTGAATCGGATAACACATCATTTTCAGGCTTAATTAACAGAGCTTTTGCCCTCTGTCCAATAACAGCTTTGCATGCTTTCAAAATCAAAAAAAAAAATTACTTAAACTGGGCGTTTCTAGTATATACACTTCTTCCTCTGGGATATGCTTTGTTTTTGAAGTGTTTTTGCTCACTTTTCATCAAGGAATTCCAACAACACGATGTCAAGGGAATAACAGCCACTCAAGCAGCAATACAACAGTGGTGGCAAACCAACTGAAAGCTGCCGTAGTAACCTTTCAGTAATGCCAAGAAAACTCCAGAAATTAGAAGCAATGCTTAACTAATAAGTCAGCTTCAAATATTTAATTATTTTCAAGATAATATGCACGGGAATATGCATGTTTTTACCAGGCACTAGAGCAAGGATGGATATATGGTTCCAGAAATACCCATAGATAAGACCTGTTTTTTTTAAGAATAAGGTTTTTTTGTACATTATTCCTCTGCCCAAGCATCTACTGTATACAGTATACAAAACACCTTTTTCCAGCTGCAGTGTGAGATATGCGACTATGTGTGGTGCATGAAGTCAACTACAGTAAATATGATCTTTGGATCCCCTTTAAAATCCCCATTTATGAATACTTCAGCTTTAACTTACTGTAGGTACTGCGTCTTCTAAGCTACACACTGAGCCAGCTTACCTCTCTCTCTCTCTCTGTGTGTGTTTGAGTCTCACGGCTGTTTCAAACACAAAATCCGGCCAAAGTCTTCCCAACATACCATTTGGAAAGTGCTTATTTGTTCCAATGGTTTTGAAAAATAATAAAAAACAAAAATCCTGGTAACAGTACACTATATTAAGAAATATTATACTGTATATAAGAAAATGTAACATTAGAAATGATATCATGGAAAATAACATGCAAGGCTCTACTGTACCACAGTTTGTTATGATTTCTAATACTTCCTGTAAACAGTTTTTAACTGCATGCTTTTCATTCGGGTTGGTTTGTGGCAGCTGTTCAACAGCAAAAGCCCAGGTAATGAAAGGCTTCACAACCAAGTCAGACCAGAAATATATCAATTGAGCCTTTCTTTACCTCCCAGGTATATTCAGAATGTTTAATGCCTCCACATCTCAATTCACTTTTAAGAAGCACCAGGCTTGTCATGTGAAACTCAAGGAAAAACAAGTTTATCAGCACTAAAGAGATCTATGCCAGAAAAGATTAAAAGCTAGCGGACCTATTAATATAGTCACAAGTAATTTGAAGAATTCAGATAAACGATACAGTATAAATCTACAAATCAAAAACCTAGTGGGTATTGACAGCTGATAAAAATAAACTTTAAATTTATCAAATATAATGTGCATTCAGCATTCAGAATGTATAACCAATGTTAAACAGAAGTTGATCTAGGTACATAACACACAAGTAACTTCTACCTACAACTGGACTACAACTATCACTACTGAATCCACCTTACAGAGTTCATGATTCAAACAACAACTGTAAAACTGTATTTGAGAAGGTATTTGAATTTGTTTGCTCATAGTAGTAAGTCAATACTTACTGTAAACCTGTGTACTGTACATTCTATATCTGAAGGCACTAATAAATGACAGCACACCATCTCAAATACCACACTGAGCAAGTGAGGGCAAAACAAACTTATAACATTTAAAAGTTATGATACATCTATTGTGTCAGCATATATAAAGACTCAGATAAGATATGATTTCAACAAACTTTCCCTGGATTTCACCTCTCCCCAGATTATGGTCCTGTGTCTTGAATCTCCTTTCTAAGGCTCTTGTATAAACAGCTCAACAACTATACTGCATCACCACTGCTCTCTTTGGTCTCACATACGCCTTGCACATTACACAGAAACTGCATTATCTGCAGCTCATGCTGCTTCTATGCATGTTTTACGCGACACTTTTTGATGCAGCTTTTGACCACATTATCCTCTTATCTTCACTCTCTCAACTTGGTACCCTTGACTGGCTGTCTTCCCCTCTCTCCGACTGCTCCATTCAGTACTGTAAGAGAGCCGCCCTCTCCTCGCCTTGCCTCTTTCCAAAGGGATTCCACAAGGATCACTTCAGGGAACTTTTCTGTCTTTATACTGAGTGTTGTACTTCTTCTATTTCCTCCCTTCTACAACATTCACGCTGACAGATCTCAGATCTTTATTTCTTTCATTCCTATCGTACCACTCTGAATTGCCTTCATGGATATCTAACTGCCTATCAGCCCTTTCTACATGGACGTACTCAACCTAACTCTCCTAACCCTTCACCATCTGAAATTCTCTATGGTTCTCCTGTTCAACTATTCTGATCTCTCTGCCAGGAATCTCGGTTTTACCACCGATCCCTCCCTTTCCCATTCGCACGCCATATCTTTCCCTATTGATTTTTTTCTTTTTTGCTATTTTTAACTATCCTGTATCCTCCACTCAGCTCCAAGTCCAAGCACGTGTTCCGCTGCAGTACTGATCCTTGTCTTTGATTCTCGATCCCTGCGTCCTTGTTGCCTTCCTTGTGTTAGCAGC
Organism: Lepisosteus platostomus; assembly: GCF_059453375.1. Classification (NCBI taxonomy): domain Eukaryota; kingdom Metazoa; phylum Chordata; class Actinopteri; order Semionotiformes; family Lepisosteidae; genus Lepisosteus; species Lepisosteus platostomus. The sequence continues at coordinate 36,705,904 of NC_142624.1, forward strand.
CTCGCATCACCAATACCTACTAAACTCGGCACTCTTTACTGACCGTCCCCTTCTATCTCCGGTATTTATTTCTCGTCATACCCCTCTGCTCCTCACTGCTGATCTTCTGCTCATCACTTACCTGTCCCTTCCCTTCACTCTCCCACCTCTGGTGCTGCCCATTCTCCTCCCGTGAGACCCAGTGAGGAAGCTCTGCTCTTTGTACCTTGTAGTCTACCGATTTTGTTCCCGTTGCTGCAGACTATACTTTAGAGCCTTGCATTTTAATTCTCGTTACTTGTTTGGGTAATGATGTTATGTGATATTATTGTAGGAACTGACTTTGTGCCACCCACCAACACATTTACCAATTGTAAGCAATAGGAATATTTTGTATTTTTGTACATGAAAGGCATTCATTCAGTGATCTTTGTCGGTAGCTGATTGCTTGCACTTCTTGCACCAGCTCTTCTCAGACCAAGGTTTAAAGTTGGGCAACCGTACAGGGTTTCTTTCCAAAAGACAGGGATTTCATGTTTTCACAGAAGAATGTCAGTCAAAAAGCATACAGATTTGTGGTGGCTTGTTGGTAAGAACAATAATTCTGGAAAAGGAGAATGGACAGAAAACAATGGGCCTCAAAATTTAATACAATTAATTCCCTAGAGATTAATGTTACTTACCGATCCAAAAAATGAATCACAGGCGTACCGAAGTGCAAGATCTTTCCTTATTTAGTTCATGAAGAAATGTGGAAATCATCTGATTGATCATCAGCCTTGTAATTTAACTCTTTCCTTTGGGGAAACATAGGGGTTTGATCTCAAAAGACAGGGGATAGAAGAGGGATTCGAGCAGGGTTTTGGTCAGGGTACTTGAACAACTGCAGATCAAAACAACGCACAATTTAGTCATGGCTTTAAGTCTAAAATGTATAGGCTGATAAATCCCTATGCTTTTCAAATTATTATTTTAAATAAATAGAAAACTGATTTGTGTTCACATGCATGCACAGATCTGTTGTGCAACTTCTGCTCTGAGATTTACCACTTGTGGATGTCAGGAAATTAAATCACTTCCTTATCTTTAAGTCTGATTCTGCAGGAATGTTTACTTTTATATACCCAGGGTATACATAATGCAACACAGTCATTGTTATGAAAAGCAAATGTCAATATTTCTCTTACAGCGAAAGACTGAGCTGAACTAACACTAGCAAACACCTATCATTTCCATTTCTTCCTGTAGCTCATTTTCCACTTGAAGTCATTCTTGTTTTGCTAGTTACAGTACATCAACTCTTTTCTCAAGTGTTTGGGCTCTTTCTATTGTGCCGTATGTAATATACAATTATAAACGCACATGTATATAGACAGCATAAACATGGCCTACAAGAGGAAATCATTTAAGTCAATTCAGCTAGTTTGGTTGTTAGCAGATAATCGATCAAAGGATCTCTAGTTTTTTTTCTTGAAAGAAGCCAGCACATTAGCTACAATAATATAGCTCAATAGCTTGCTCCTTACTTGTTCCATATTGCTACAGCTATTTAAGTTATACATTGGATTCGCTTTGTCAAAACCATTGAGTTGGTTAACACTGAAACAGTTCCCTTCATTGCCTTTATGTTTGTCAGTGTAGGAGTGTTCATTTCTAGATCATTTCTGAACAAAATTAAATTCTGTGTTATAACTATGGAACCCAATATATTGCCTTTTTATGGCTTCCCTGCATTGTCAAGAAGACATTAATGATGTGATAACATAAGCTGCTAAGCCTTTTTCACAAGTAGCTTCTTCAAGCTCAAAGTGTCCCAGTTTGCAGTTAGAGCTGTTGTGTTGAGATATAGAGGTTTAGTTTCCAGATTTTTGCCACCTGCATGTCATCCTCTGCACTGATTGCTCAGTTTTGAATTTTTTTATGAATCTTTTTGAAAATTCCTTTGCACCTTCTGCAATGTTCGCAACTTGCCAGCAACGTTTACTTGTATACTAAGTATACCAGAATCTATCTGATTAATATAAATTTAAAAAGCAGTGGTCTAACGCAGATCTCTTATCTGTACCCTGTTTTTTTTATATATTTACCAGTTAATAAAAGCCTTCTGAAAATCTAAATACACCATATCATCTACACAAATACTCTCTGTGCTCATCACTGTTGTTATTTATTCTAACAAGGTAGTTAAGCAAACCCTATTTGTACTACATCGCTATGAATATCTTGGAGACCACTACAATATAGGTGGTCCTCCAGCTTAGTTCTAATTATTGTTCCCATAACTTTGCATGGAAATGAAACAAACCCTATTGGTTTATAATTACTTGGCTGAGTGTTGTCACCTTTTTTATGGATAGGTGCTACAATACATCAACGGCTACTACAACTGTCTTGAGAAGCTGCTGGAAGTGCTGTGTTAAAGCCCTATGAATAGATTCTCCTCAAGTAGAATTAGTAGAAAACCACTAGACCCTGGAGAAGTGTTTATCTTAAGTGCTTCTTGTACCTGTAACACTTTGTCCTCTCCTGTGCTTATACTGCTCAACACAGAACTTTGCCCTCTGCCACAGCAATGTTGTTGATTTCTTCCTTGGTGAAATATTTATTTAATACATCAGCCCTTTCCTTTATGTTATCTGAATGTTTCCCATTATGATCACAGATATACATGTAGCACAGTTTAATAAATTTGAGAAAATATATCACTTCTAGTGAGGCTGCAAACTATTTTTGAAAAGCAGTGAAAACTATTTTTCAGAAGAAGGACACAGCCATGTCTTTGTATGTTGTTTAATACCTTAAAAGACAAAGCATCGATCTGGGAGAATTTGTGTATTTCTGCAAGAAACTTTAAGCAAGTGAGACTGGATATCTATCATGCACGGTCCATATCAATTTGATTTTGAATAACCTTGTCTGCTCCCCTGTCCACAGAACTATTATCCTTACATCTGTCAAAACATTAGCATCATGTTTGGTTTCTCTCTTCCCCATTTTCTCTTTTGCTATTGTTAACTGCTGCACACTAGCTGCCTGCGAGGTGATTTATAATAAACCCAATTATCTATACATAAAACTAACAGCACCCCACAATTAAAAGGCACACGTCAACCCCCTATTCAGCAGGCAATATAGCCGCAGCAAACAACCCAAGCAGAAACAATTTAATCAAAGAGTGAAGACAATTATAACATCTGTTATTCTTTTGTGTGGGTCGTAAGTAGATGCTGCGGAGGAGTTTTCGTTAAAGAGAGATCTTTTAACATCTGTTCCAACAACAGACAACAGTGCTGAGTAAATAAATGAAGACTCAGTGACTCTGAAACAGCGAACAGCCAAGTGTGGCAGAACCAGGAGAAGCTTAGCTTGCAGAAACCCAGCAAAGCCAAAGTAAACTTGAGAAGCACAGACTATTTGCACTATTGCTTACCAACATTTTTCTCAGTGCCGGAAAAATATCCATTTAAGGAAATTTATAGCCATATAGAATGTCAGTGAACTTCAATCGCTTTGAACATGTTACAAATTAAATATTTGACAGGTTCTGTTTTCATTTTCAGGTCACTGAAAACCTCTGTGTTTTTTTATGAACTGTCAAAATCTGGCTAAGCCCTACACACATTGACATTCAGTTTTGGTCACCATACTACAAAACATTAGCCTTAGAAGGAGGTCAAAGGACAGCAACGTGATTCTTGGACTCTTGAGGTCTTGTGATTGTCATATGTGGAGAAATTAAATAAGCTGGAAACAAAGGTGATTCAAAGGAGATATAAAATAAGCAGGGAGGAAACATGACTACAGACAGTGTCTGGTGCTGAGTTTCTCAGCCAGGAGGATGAGGTTCAAACCCTGGGCTGCTGCATATAACAGCGTGATGAAATTTTAGATGTTTTATCAAATATGCAATAGGTGGGCGAATGACATATGCATCACACACATATATTATATACATAATATAACCCTGAAGACTGTTTCCCTGACTTGCCTATATTTAAGAGTTTCCCCAGACGTACAGGGACAGTATGGACCAGATTGTTCACTCAGATCAGGTGATGTGGATCTCCTAGTGGTATTCAGGCACTGTTTGAAGTCGGCATCTGGGCTTTAGCTGTCATGCTTTGGGATCTGTCCAAACTATATCAGAAAGTCTGAGACAATAGGTTATTTTAAAAGCAAACTGAAAATGTTTTGCAACCAGCTGTAAGGGGAATTGTTTGTGTATATGCCTTGATATCTTGTAAAAGTGGTCTGGGATTACGAGGCATAAAGAGAAATCTGTAAGAATAGATGTACTGTATTGTGAAAATCCTTCATATGGCTCACTTCAACTCATTTGTCCTTTTAGCTAGCAGTGTTGCGGGTCGTGTGCTGAGAAAGCAATCAAATACCATTTTAATATACTGATTTGTGCAGATATAATAAGGCAGTTTAAAAATGGTTAGCATTGCAATGGGTCAGTAATAATACTATTTCGATCCTCTCTTCCGTATTAACAACACTGACACATTCACTCATTCTGCAATTCACGTCTGAACTGTGAGATGAGATGCTATGATAGAGCTTCATAGTTGCTTAAAAGAGAGCAAACTGAATTTCTTGTCAACAGACAGGACAAATGTACAAGAATATCTGCTGTACAGTAGCTCTGTCGTTTTCATTCTCCTCTTCTGTACAGTACTCTTAATAAAACTGTAAAAGCAGAAACTACATTTGGAGAGTATTCTAGCCAATCTGAATTTTTTTACTCTTTTTTCCTTATGCTTTAAAAAAAAAAAACTGATATCAGAGCCAAAAAGTGTTTTTTTTATCTCTGAAAAGTGTTCAAGGTTCAAAACCTTTGTCTAGAGAGATCTTCTAAACTTGTCAGACATACTGTGCTTGTTTGAAGTTAAATATCTGCTACATTTTCTATGATTTAATTCTGGGAAGATGCAGCTCTCGTTAATCCTTCCTGACTTAGCTGTTACAACCTCTTCTTGTGCAAGATCAGGAGCATTTTGACTGCCTTAGTTTGAATGATTCTAGATTTTGCTTTTTACTGCTCCAGACATTCCAAATAATGACTCTTGACACTTTGAAATTGTACTTTCAGGAAAGACAGCCTCTCCTCTCATCTCATGACAGCCTCTCTTTTGTACCTATGCCAAGAGATGTGTGATAGATCTTTACCTTTAGATCTTAAAGCGGGGATTGTGGAATGGACTGTCTCACCTGTCTTTTTCTTTTCATTAAACGGATGCATGGCTCGGATCTTTATTCCCTGTCCAGAAGGATTTTAATTAATCATGTAAACAGTCTTTACAGATTTGTTTCGAAGAAGTCTGTGCTGAGTCCTGAGACCGCTTGCAGCAGACCAAGGTATCACATACTGTACATATGCACAGAAAAAGAACAACAAAGGCCAGTCTTCCTTTACTAAATACAACCAAAATTGAGTTGCCCCATTTGATTTCTGTGTTGTGATATGATTAAATCAGACTACACAAAATTAATCTCCGAGTTCCTTGATTATTCATATGTATGATATTGAGGAAAAAAGGATATCCTAAGCAATATCAAAAACATTCTCTTTCATTCACTGGAAAACGAAGGACAGTCATAAATTACAATCCTTAGTATCTGCCATTTCTGGTTTAAGTTTTATTTTTTGGGTACATCCCTTGACATGGCAAGAGAAAGGCTATATTATGATTCAACTTTACAAGTATAAAAACAGAAAATGAGATGTGGATTTTCTTGATGTTTAAATACACAGAATGCTGCATAAATAATGTATATAGTTGAAACTGAAGGTTCAGCTGCTTAACTAGTGAATCATAGTTATCAAGTCAAATTAAATGTATAATGTGGACCCCAGGGTAAGATCAAACTGGTTGGAATTGGTTTTAAAATCAATCAGCCCCCTACTCTCTCTACACTTACTCCACAACCCCTAGATAAAATGTACCCTGCCTGTGTGCAATGTGCCTTCAGTGAGCAGCAGAAAAAGGGGTCAACTCTAACAGCCCTGAAGCAAAGACCTAGTTTAGTGAATGAGTCATTGACAGGGCTTTCTGAATATGGAATGTGGTCATTCAAAAGTATGAAGATGTAGCCATTATAATATATTTAAAGAAAAAAAAACATGAGCGCAGGATACTGTGGGGCTGAAAAACATTCTCTTCCTCCAATTTGCTTGAAAGCATTTTGAATGCACAAACCCCCTGGAGCCCTCAACTGGTGAAATACAATACTGCAGTACTTTACACGTGTGTTTAGAAAACTTTGCATATTTCTTAATTTTAAACACAAAATAATCACCCACATGACAGAATAAGCTATTATTCCAAGAATAATCCTTAGGTGGACTTGGAATATTTTATAATTTATATGTAAAAAGAGATGCTGATATAATATTGCATCCGCATTTATATTCATGCCCTTTCAGTCTTACAGAATACACATTTACTGCTTATAAATATATTCAAATCTCTTACAATGAGCTCTTTAAAATAAATAGGCTTGTTTCCACAAAGTATTAAAAATGTCTCATTAGAAATACCTTTGCTGTGTTATTTGAGATCAGTGTAATTGTAATGCACATTCCTAAGAATGTTTTTTAAGAATATGAAACCCTGACACATAATTACACTTAAATAACTAATTTTACAAACAAAAAGTGAATTCAAGAGATTGAATGCAGGATTAAAAAAATACACCAAAATCTACTCCAGAAAGCACAATTATCTGCCCATGATAAATAGATGTACCTATGTCTAAATTTGGAAGAGATGTATAGCCTAGCTCTTCACTGAAAACACCGCAGTCTTATCTTCTTAGAGTTTGAACACTAACACACTGTGACTTGTATACAAGATTTTGTCTCTCTTTCCGAAATAGCTAAAAGTATTCTAATGTTTTTAGATGTTTCGAGTTCATTTATGTTAACTCGTGTTTGTTTTTTGTTTTCCTCCCCTTTTCTTCAAAGTGAAGAACAGAAAGGAAAGTAATAGTCAAATGAAAAGAAAAGCAAACCCAAACAGCATCTGGCATACACAAAATCAGAAGGTTTAGCAGTTGTGAGAGATGTGGAGAGAAAAGTTGCTGAGTTGCACCAGGTGCACGTAAATGACAGCAATATTGCAGTGTTCAAGAAAATGATCCCCTTGGCTGACAGGGTTAATACATTCCTGTCAAGGCAATGTGAGCTCTGAATGAGACCCTGGGTCAATAGTGACTCACAGGGGGGTCCTGGTCCTTGTGTTATTTTTTACACCACCACAAAAATAATCTCCCCACATAAATATCCCTATCCTTAGCACACATTTCCCAAAATAAATAGCATAGACGGACAGGAGCTTCACGCCCAGCTGTCCCGCCTGCTTTCTTCTCCATTGTGCTGTAAGATAGAAGAATGCCAAGGCGAAGGTTCATTGTTCCTTGAAGTTCCCTATTCTAATAAAGCAGATTTTCAATTTGGTATTACGAAAGCTGAACCCCCACGCCCCCAGCTCACTCACTCCTCCCCTCAGAAAAAAAGAGCCTTATCTGTGGCCGTGAAGCTGCAGGGAGCGATATCAGTACTGAAGATAGTACTGGCTTATTATGACAATGGAGCACACAGAACGTGCCATTTAAGTGTCATTTGGTGTTGCGAAGGGTGTGCTCAAACATTGAAATGGCAGGTTGTGGGAAGCAGCTGACTCACCTTTGACACTGCTGTAAAGTGCCGTATACAGTACATACACCACACAGCCAGCAAGGCCTGGAAAAACAAACAGAACATTATTTCTGAATGAACACTGTTCAAACATTAAAAGCTGCATTGTCAGCCTGTTAATGAATGAAACCCTGGTCAAATATGGAAAACTCTAGGTCAAGGTCTATTACTAAAACACTATAGACCTAAGGAAGATTTACGCTAATTACTTTGTTACAGTATTTTTTTCAATTCATTGCTTCAGAGCGGTGTTCAGAAGGAAAGAGCTGTTGTGGTATATTATTATTCTAATCTCATTTTTGTAATACTTATTATGGTTGCGCTCTGTATTGGAAATGCGTTGCATGTGTGCTAGGACATTTCAGTTTCAATTGGATAATAAAATTGCAGTTAATTGTTACATTCCACACTACATCACTACATTCATACAGGCTCATCTGTTAAAAAGAAAATTAAATTCCTCTGGTCTCTTCTGGCTTTCCTTTCTCAACACACAGTGACACTAAACTCTTGCACATTAGACACCAAGTCATTGGTGGTGGCTTTTACCTGGCTTGAACCCCCCTACAAGTATGAGGTTTGCATTCCTGATTGGCGATTGGTGTATGAGAGACAAGACTGACCCGTGGTCACACAGAAACCAGTGTGCAGCAGTAGTTAGGGTTCCAGGCTCCTCACTGTTGTGGGTTAAGGGTTCAAATCCCAACTGAAGCACTACGGTTGTTCCTTTGTCCAAAGTTAAAATTCCTAGCCATATAAACGTACTATATATTGTTTTAATTAAAACCAGTCATGGTACAGCAGGAATTCTTTTGCATTGATCTCAAAACCTTGAAATTTGAGATTTAAAAAACTTTTTTTAAATGTATTTGATTAATTGAGTAAGCAATTAATAAGCTTTTGGCTGCCCAGGGCTATAAACCTAAATCACAGTGCATATAAATGAAATATTAGGGAGCACTGCTGAGGTAGGGATCTCTTGTCATGTCTTCTCTGCCCAGGTTACTGCACATGCAGGAGAAATGTATATTTCAGGCTTGAAAAATATGACTAAAAAAAGTAGAATTTTGTCTTTGCTTTGTCAGTTTGTTTGCTTATTTGCCTTTTTACTCCGAAGACATTCCCTAAGCTAAAAACCTGGTATGGAAGCACTCAGATGGAGCAGAACATCCTTGATTCACAACACCCACAGAAACTCTGTCTAAGGCACTGATCACTACAGAGTAACCATCTACTGTATGTGCACATTGTGAAAGTACCATAGGACCAGCTGTGGTTAACAGGACAGGTTTCAAGAGATATCACACTGAATGTGAGCAAAAAATGACTTGTTTCTTCAAGGGACTGCCAAGCTAAAACAACAACAACAACAACAACAACAACAACAATAATAATTATAATAATAATAATGACCATCGGACAATAGCAGGGCATAAGGAATCCAGTGGATCCCTGGTCAGTAGCAACCAGCAGAAAAGCTGAGACGATAAAACCTTTATAATAATAGCAATAACAACAATAATAATAAGCGATTGGTTCATTGACTATTTGTTATAAAATCCAGAAGGGTGTAGGGACTTTCAAAATAGTGTTAATATTAAATGCTAATAAATATCTGCCTCCTGAAAGGGGCGTTAATGCAGCAGGTCCACCTGCTGTCAAAAAAGATCAGCAAAGCTAATTGTTTCTTAAGGGGAGCCCTCTGCCTTTTGGCATTTACACTTATTTAATAAAAAGAAAAGCCTGCTGCAAGAAGAGACAGCAGGTCTTTGATAAATACGTTAAAAACGGGCCACGCTGACCAATCTTTCCTTCTGGGCGAGAGATGCGTAAGAAACCCGTCTTTTCAAAATGTTCACAATCACCATCCTGATTCAGACTCTCATCCATTCCGACCATTAATTGCCTTTTCCCACTGGACCGTATATGAGCGTTTACCTACCAGCCTGTTCGAAACTCTGATCTCTCACGTCCCACACAGGCCCCTGCTACTGAAAACTGTATAGAACTCACTGTTATGGTGAAATCCTCTTACGAGAAATATAATACCAAGGTAATTAATTCCTTAATTCAGGATTCCAAACGTTTTCCAGCCACGCAGGAATAGAGACATGCAAGTACAGCTGTAGAAAAATGGCACTGATTGTAGAGCCGCTCTGAATATGTTTTTTTTTTAAATCTGTTGCCGGGACCTACTTTCATACATGCAGAATAGTAAACAGAATACTGGCATACCGTCAGTACAGCATTCAGTCAGATCATCAGGTTCCAGAAACAGACACACCCCTTCAATACTTTCCCATGCCATATAATTATTAACACTGTACCTATAATCGCGTTCATACCACATATTAATTAGTTTATTTTGGGAAGATATCTTTGTGCTTGATTTAACAGTAGGACTACCTTAAGAGTAAAGAAGTCTCTGAAGAGGGATGTTTCTAACATCTGCATAATTTATTTGTTTTAGGAAAGATTTGTTTATACCCCATTGAACTGTAGCATTTTTTAAATTTTAAATGGGACAGTACCTGCAATGACTATATTGAGTCTAGTCAACTACTTGAGCACCAAGTTCTGCTATTTCCTGTCACTCATCTCTAATGATCCTCTCAAACAATATCAGTGAATGTGACAGTGGTGAGATCATTGAGTACCAGAGTTACTTATTGTTGTTTTGTTAGAGCATACTGGAAGCATTTACTTTACAGTGCAACTTCGGAAGCAGCAGCAGTATTTATTGCCGCATGCAGCATGTCAACAAGGCAGACATAAAGTCTGCAGGAGCTGCTCATCGTGGTGCTTCAGAAAGAATGTGAACAGCAGTGTACTGATGCCATCATCTAATAAAGGAAAAGCTTATTTCCTATGAGGATCACACCCCAAACACAACAGTCTAGGAAGTCATGCTACATCCTGAGGCAAATTAAATTGGTTTCCTGCATAGAAAGGCGTACAGAAATATCACTTTTACTTGTGTTTCTTGGAATGCCTTTTGTTTTAGAAATGTCAGATAAGTACCTATATGAAGAAATGGAAATTTAGGACATTATCAAACCCATTATTTTAGAACAGGAGCTTCAGCCACAGACACAACTGTGTCTAGAAAAAGCGCAGGTTCGAAGACCTGCCAGGCATTTATGTGCTATTGCACCTGGATTCATACAAATCAAGGTCATTCGAATTATTTTTCTTCAGGAAAACTCTTACTGAACTCTTACTGAACAAAAACAAGACCTAAAATAATAACAAGAACAAAATAATGGTAGCCACGCGGAAACAATTGTAAAGTTTTCTCAAACATGTTGTCCAAACTACTGTATCCACACATATCAAAGAGGACTTTTTCAAAAAGGTAACTTTCAGGCTGATTTGCGTAGGTCATTTAATTTTTGCCATTAACCATTATCTCATTAAAAAAAAAGAAAAAACTTACCTTTTTTTAATTAGACTGCAACAGGTTTAATGCCAGCACTGGGTTTTTCAAACTCCTGTTTTGCAGTGGGCGGAACCAGTATCACTTGGTAGTGTTCAGGGCTGTTGAATGGCATGTAGCTGACGTTGCTTCATAAGAGATTAAAAGTCCCAATAGCTGGGGAAGCAACACAGGTTTCTTTTGCTTTCACTCGGCTCGCTGGTGCTGTACAACTCCCTGGTACTTGTAAATACAGGCTCTGTGGAAGAAGTTCCACATTACATCACAGGCAGCTGTTTATTGTTGGGTCTCTATTAACTAGCTGTCAAACAGAGCCAAGTGCTTTCCCTGAAGCACCACTCTGCTGCTCCCCAGAACACCGCGCCTGGTATTTCACCAGAGGAAGTGCTTAACCCTCCCTGTTCTTTTTTAAAACACGGCTCAAACTTTCATCTAAGGAAACAGAAAAGACCACTTCGCTTAGTTATTTCTTTTTACTTTCGCATGAGCCAATCCAGCTCCAAACAAGCAAGAAGGGATGTGCCGCTGCTGTAGCAGAGGCAAAAACAGAGGCAGTGGCAGCAGAGTAGAGCATTCCTCAAGTGTCTCAACTATCCAGCCGAGTGGCTTTGCAGAATGAAAAAACGCTCAAAAGGAGACATGTGACCCGCAGTACCACTGCCAGCACGCTCTCTTCTTAAAATTACACAAAACCAATAATAATGTTTCTGTAGCCCTTTTCATTTTGAATTTCCTAACAATCTCATATGCCTCAGTATGCAGTCATTATACTTTCCATCCCATAGATGCCCTACTAGTGCCAGATTATGATTACGAATCAGCACATGTTGCTCGAATGACACTCAAAACTCAAATCTTTGTCTGTGTCCCATTCCACTCAGAAATCAATTCATTAAGATGGACAACTTGGGCGTCAGGGACATCACACAGACTAACAGTACATTTGCATTTTCCATCAAATCCATCCAGGAGGTCTCAGCTATTGCTGGAAAAGTGAAATAAGTTATTTAAGAGACTACAGGAAGCATAAAAATTTAACCTCTCATTGTCCTAACTTACTAGGTGAGACAACTCATCTGGCGATGTTAGCAGACTATGCAAACGAATACACCTGAAATTTGTAGGAACACAAATACATCTGAAAAATAAATTCATTCACAAACATTTTCAAGCATGCAAAAGGGAATTGTATGTTTTCATATTCACAAGCATGTTGGTATAGTTTTTACAACAACAATGTTGCCCGAATTAAGTTGAGTATTTTCCGCTCCCTAAAGCTGAAAAATCAAATGATCTCATTAGAGGCCACTACTAATAATTTAAAGGGATTTCCAAAAGGTTTTTCCAGCAACTGCTTGTGCGGAGCCTTGCCATCTGTTTTGTTAGCTTTTTGAATCACGTGATAAAAAAACTTCTAAAAAAATCTATACTAATTTCTGAAGATAAATCTGTAAAAGGAAAGCAAAGTCAAGTAGCTCTTGTCATAAATCGTGAAAATGCTGAAACCTTAAATAGATAATTAATCTTGGAGAACAGCACATGACTTGTAGCTTGACCTCTGCGCTTTCCCCTATGAGCAATATTGTCTGCTTTTCAGTCAAAAGCATACAGCTGTGCTGACTCTTAAATCCCACCCTGGCCCTTTCCTCTGTAACCTGAGGTCAACCTGACACTGATTTTACTAACACTGTAATTAGGAACAAGTAAGGTACTGTTGTGATGAACAGGAGGAAATATAATCAAACCATAAATAAAGGCTCATTCTCGAGAAAAAGCTTATTCTGTGTAACAGGAGGGCAATGCACATTCACTGGGGTTTGAAAGGAAGGAAAAAGTCAATCAAACATGCTGTTGTAACACTCTAGTAGACAAAACGTGCAAAATAGCTGTAAAAGTTCATCATGGTGTTTGTGTAGCTTCTCTTGTTTGCTTGTGTTTAGCTACTTATTAGAACATGTGTCAACCAAACATTGTCTTGGGCTGCTTAAATTACACCAGTGGACGTTTGAATCTGCTAAAGTCCAAAATTTATATTTCCAAGCCATATATGTGATACAGAAGCTGTTTGCTCCTTCTTGTTTCTCTCTTTGTTTTATTTTTGCATCTGGCTGAAATTGCTTTGGATATTAATAACTATGCCATCACCCCAGAAGTATTTTGTTTTGCTTCAGGTGTTTACATGCTCTATCAAACAATCTAGCTCTCTGGACACAGACACTTCAGAGTCTGTGCCAAAATGTCTATGATGGTGTTTGTGCAAAACAAATGTACAGTGTAATTTATTTATCATACCCTATAAAGCTTTCAGTGGAGCCTAGTGAGGTCGGCTGTCCTTGAGGCTGGTATTTAAAAATAAGTTCCAAGATATTTTCTGAGTTGTCTCATGAAATAATTTTTTCTGCTTCTTAAAAAGCGGGATTTCTGAGATTGTTTCCATGTTTTGCTTTTATCTATAAATGATGTTGCACTTAAAATAATGGCTCTAGAAGGGCAGCCTAATGACAACATGATGGCCACAGGCAAGCAACGTGAGTTTTTCCTACTAAATCCTGTCCATGTGGAACAAGTCTGTAATGATTTTCAAAATGAGGAAAAATATCAGACCGCCACTGTATTTATTGAAACCATATAGAAATAACATTGTACACTTAATAAAACATTACCAGTACTAAGCTCATTAAGTCGTACAAATTAATCACCAGGATTAGTGTATTATGTTTCACATGTTAAAAGCTTTTCTTTCACTGGCTGTTATGACAATAAATGACGGGGTGTAAGGTGACAGAAACAAAACCCTTACCCTTTCAGAGACAGTTACTTTGCAAAGGCGCAGTAAAAAAGGACTTTAGAATCACACCGGTAGTGAATTCCCTGAAAGTGAAAATTCAAGGGTGTTTAATGAGGACATGCAAGTTTTGTCAAAGTCGGTCTTGAGAGGTCTGTGGAATGAATGAGTTTCAGATATGATGCCAGTTGAAGTACCTCAGAAGAAAATCTCCAAATGAAATTAGATGTACATAGGTATAATGCTTTAAGAACACATACCTGAGCAGGTCCAAATAAACTCATTTGTAGAAACACGTTAAATTCACTACTTTCCTTTCCTTCTGGGCATGTTTCCGCATCTGTTTCCTAATCACCTCAGTGCTACTGTGACAATCTTTAATTGATTAAATAAATGATGTAAAACCAAACAATGTCTTTGAATGAGTTGTGCTGGTAACCCAATATGCCATTCAGTGCTTATCCTGGTCACACTCCACACCACAGCTGTCTCTGACTCGAAATGGGTTTAGACAGCCAGCAGCAGAGGGTTCAATGGCTCGCTTGGATGACTGAATTACAACCTGGAAAAAAACCCACTCTGAAAATGGAGAACTACAGCAGCCAGTAATGAGAAAGATTTGACAGATTAAATTTGATTAAGCAAGTGTTATGATTTATTAGCCCCATAATCTAATTGGTCTCTGGGATTCATGCAGCTTCAATGTTCAAAACCAAACCTGTTTTGTGTTTTGCTCTGTTTTTAATTCAACATTCAAGCTAATTTAAGCTCAGCATAGAAACTGAGCTTTTAAATGGATCTGGAGCTGTCATGTTCCAATTCCTGAAAGCATTTTACACAGCGTAATCTGTGGTAGTAAACTCTGGAATCTAGTTAACACCCACTGGTTTAATTAATTTCATGCTCTCTGATCCAATTCTTATTATTTCTGTATACTGAGAGCCATTAAAAATGCAACAAATGAGCATTAGAACAAATAGCATCATTTGCATCTTTATGCCACATAGTATATTACATAATAGCACACTGTATTGTTTCTTTCTTATGTCATTATATTTTTTACTTTATTAGGTATGGCACCTTATGAAATAAAACCCTTTTCATGCTGAAGATCAATCCATCACAGTGCCACAATCTGCGGTGGCGCAGTGAAATCATGCCGACCAACAGTCTACCCAGAACACTGTCTGAAACCCATTTGTGAGAGCAATTACTCTGGAATATTTGTGCAACAGTTAATTAAGATTAATTACTTAGTTATTCCCCAGAAGGCAACTCCAGTTAATGAATTACAGTGAAGTGGGTCTGAATGAATGTAATAGCCTTGCATCCTTGCAAGCCCCAGAGGACTTCCAGCCCTCCTGTCTAAAACCTGGACAAAAACGAACAAAGATCCAACACCTCACTGTGTCTCTGCTTATTTTGACTCTCACGTTTAGGAAATACTCACTTTACTCTGGATGTGATCAGCTCATCTGCAGTGTGTTATACTGTACATCTGGAAAATTATGGTTTGAAGTGGCTTGAGGAAGCTTGCGTTAAAGTGCGGAATCAATACTCCTTGCCATGTAAGATGTTTTCAAAGACAGACCCAGAGGGAAAAGATGACTTTACAGATTTTTCAACTCTCTCCTTGGTGGGGCCAATGCATACTTTCAGGTTTATAATACAATCCGTGAACTACAGTAACTATAGGACTACAGAACTTTCAGTAGCTCAGAAGAGTAGAAGTGACACTGAGGATTTTACCAATGGTCCTCAGTATCCAGGCACAAGCTAGTCAGTAACTATTGAGAAAAACAGAGAAAAAACATGCTCTGGAATCAGTTCAGGGAATAATACCCAAATACATTCCAGGGCTTATGAGAATATCCAATAATGATAGGCTGATGGAACTGAACATTTTAGTCTTTAACAGAAAGGATTACAAGAAGAACTGATAGAAATATTCAAAATCCTCAAAGGGACCAACAAAATAACCCAGTCGACTTCTTCAGAAACAATGAAACACAAGTGGAAACTATTTGAAAGCGCATTTAAAAGAAGAACTGGAGGCAGTTCTTTAGTCAAACAGCTGTGAAAGTCTGGAACAAGCTGGCCAGTCATATTGTTGAAGTCAATACCCGGGCTTCTCTCTAGAAATGGCTGGATGGGATCCTTGAATCAATTAACTACTAAAGACTAGATGAACCTCCTCTCATTTGTAAACATTCTTAACATTTCCCTATTTAGAACACATTACGTAACACACAACGTTTGCCTGTACAGCCCACCCCACTGTTCTGTGCCTTTTCTTTGGGCGCTACAGTTAGAAGCTGGTGTTCCTAAATTGTTCCTGCAATTTCTACTTCGACCCCTGTGTTTGCTTGGATAGCCTCCAGCTCATCCCAATCTTCCTTAGGAAAAAACGGCTTTGGATAACGGGTGGATGCTTGGAATGGACAAAGAATACTAAGAACACATCCCATGTTAGGCAATCATGTAAATGATTAAAGATAAGTTTAATGCAGTTACTGCACATAGCTAAGTTGGTACAAATGGTCGCATTAACTTGCTTATGAGACACAAAGAAAAGGATCCTGATTTGAATCTCTAAAGTGTTTACATTAAAGATAACATAAGGATAACTGTGCTGAGGCTCTACTTATTTACTCACCACATTCAGCTTGTTGTGAAATAGCTTTCCTTTTCTTGTTTGAAAGCTATGTTAATAAATTCCTTTATTTCTTAGAATAGAAGACGCTCATCCAATGTTCTGCTTCTCTTATAAACAACCAAACGCATCTCTTACAGAGCTGTTTAAGACACAGAAACACAAACAGGTCCCTTCACCTTCTTCGGATCAAAAGCACTTAAGCTGTCAACTCACATTCAGGAAACCTCGAACCTGAATCCCAGTGGAAACTTGCATTCCAGCCTAAGTGCCTTTGCAATTTGTAATTCGCCTGCAAGAGACAAGGAAAGAAAACTCCTCAGATGTGTAGCAGTCAGCCCTTTAGATTCATAACTCCCTCAAGAAGGGAATTCTCAAAAGAGTCTTGGCTTCTGTATTTCTTTTGCAAGATCTTGGAAAGACGCTTTCAACATAAGTTATATGAAAGTGTTTTCTTCTGCAGAGTGTCATGCCTGAAAACCTTCAACACAACATATCAGAACATTCATTTTTCTCATTTGTTGGCTGTATAGATACAGTACCTACTCACAACGTACTTAACTACTACGAAAACAAGGCACGTTGCACCTGCTGCATTTAAACAAATGCCACTTGACCATCTGGCCACAACTCTTCTGCTAAACAGTAGGTAAGGCCTTCAGGACAAAGGTGGCAGTGGACAGGTAGATAAAGGAAAGTGGGCAAGTCACAGAGGATAAATCCTTTTTTTTTAAATATGATTCAGTTGCAACCTAGGTTCATGGGACCAGTAGCAGATATAACTACAGTACTTATAACTACCAAACGAGGCTTAAGGGTCTGAATGTACTCATCTCATTTGTAACCTTTCTTATGTTAAGTTCATGTTTAAGTCCAATCTTTCATGACATGATCCTTCCCTACTTTTTCTTTTCCAACTAGTCACAGAGAATGCTACCGTATATCCCAGGGAACAGTTCATGCAACTTCTCTCCACCCCAAAGATAACATTAAAAACAGAAGTACAGTCATGTCAGACAAGGAAACAGAAATACCCCACAAAAGTGCTTCCACAAAAGAAGGCTTCGTGCTCTCCACATAATTTGTCTACCCAGCCATTTTCAAATTAACCCTTAGATCTGAGGGTCAGAGTCTAACCCAGAAGTACAGGATGCAAACATTCTGTTAACAACGTTTGCAGGCCAAACCGGACAACCAATCAGTGAGTCAATTAGACACCCTGTAGAAATCTCAGGCTTCACCCTATTACATACATATACATACGGCATACATATATACTGTATGTATATATCTACAACATATAGATAGAATACTTATGCCAAAACATAACACATATTTCATATGCACACAATACGCTTGAGTACCATGTAATTTGCTTTAGTTTATCTGACATCAAAAAGTTTGATTTTACAAATACACACTGGAACACAAGCAGTTAATTCACTTAATTCCTTGTTAGAAAACAAGACAACTGAGAAAAATATGCTACAATTCTAACATGGCAGAAACATTGGGCTTTCTTTATCATGCACACCACTGATTCACTTGACCTCAGTATTTATCGTAGTAAACAAACTTTATGAAAGTCCACATAGAAGCTATTAACACAAGATTGTGCTTCACAATGCTGCTACTATGATCAGCATTAACATCGTGGCAACACAGACTGACCCTGTGGCTGAGGATCTTTCTTCTAAAGAATGTGGGAGACAGAAAGAAGAATTTAAGGTTACGTCATGTTTGTTCGCAAATTTAAACAAGAAAGGCCTTTTCAGTCGAAAATAATGCCATCTCTTTCACTTGATCCCCAGATACTGCTTGGGTTCAACAAAATGACCTATTGTTTGTTGTTTGCTTGTTTCTCAGACTGAAAGGAGTCACTGGGTAAAATTAAACAGTTAAAATTAACTGTAAAGTGTTATAAATTTTGATGAGCCACAAGTGAAAGCTAATCACTCTCTGCCAGGTTTGATTAACATCATTGCACTAATCTACAAAATCTGCCCTTAAATTGTGCACCAACTAATAATAATGCTCATTTATGACTCCATTTATGACTTGCTATCCTCAGTGAAAACAAAAGAGACTTGTATTGTTTAACAAATCTGCCCATATATTCCTCAAGGGAACATACATGACATTATTATTTAGAGATGCAATTGTAGCCTTGTGACATAACATACAGACAATTTCCATTCTGGCCTATAGTCTGAGCTGCATTACTAAATGGTTTTTAAGCTTCATTAAGCCATAGTAAAGCAATTTAATCCTAACTGATGATGCAGCTATTAACCTTTAATAATTATGTGTGACTTGAGTCTATCTCATTAACCACCAAACCAAAATATTTAAAGAATTTCACTTGATTGTTTTGTAATAAAGTGACACCTTCAGTTTATACACATGCTACTGATGTACAGTAGGTAACCATGCCCTGGTGTTCCAATCCCAGCTTGAAAACCGCAAACCCAATTTTCAACAAGCATTAACAAGTTAATCATTCTGTAATTATAATGAGTATGCAGTTCCATTCCATTTAAAAGTAAATAGTACAGGTCTCTAGAGATAGCATAAAATACTATGTTAGTTTAAAAATACGTTCTAGAAAACCTTTCAGAATTGAGCCGCAGTATAGATAATTTGTTTTAAGAGTGGTTATATAATAATATAATCTTTTCAGTTTGTTGCGTGTACACCAAGACACAGGAATGAAACATTCAAAACAAGTTCAAGCCCAACTCTTAGCGATTTTAATAGTTCTAAAAGTGGAAGGTATTTTACAAAACTCTAAGCATACACTGTACAAGACCCAATGTCTAGGTTCATTAACGCCCATGTCTACTGTGGTATGACAATAGTTACAGAATTATTAGTATTCTAATTAGTGCTCTGGGGAGCGGTCGGGCTCAGACAGGATTGTTTAACATGCAAAATGTTAACGTGTTTACTATTGGCCACATGTGAGTGGGGTTTAAAAGCTCAGCATGAGAGCAGCATCTAATTTAGGACTTGAAAGACATATATTACACCATGAAATATAACACAATGAGTTCCAACAGTAATCATTTATCAATAGTGTTGCTTGAATAACATTTTCTCAACATTTATGTTTATTTTCATAATAACTATGGTTCTTAAATTTTCCTTCAAATTAATAGACAAGTTAAAAAATGACAGAATAAGATACATTTACAACCCCATCATACAATACTGCCATTATGCAATATATCACATATCTACTTATGACCTCACAGTTCAAGAATTTATTCTAGAAATTACAGTTACAGTGTAATAAATTTGGAAAATTAAACCATGATCTTACACTTAAACCATTCAACCAGAATACAGTATATCCTAAAATAATCAATTTGTGTCAAGGGTAATAAAGTATTAAATGTGCTTAATTAATATAGAAAAGGCTAAAATAACATCAATTTGAGGATGTTAGAGTGAGGAGCTGTGTCAGCATGTATTGGCTGCAAAGGAACAAGCAAAGGTTAATTTCACACAGAACAACAGAACTGAGTAGCAGAATGTTTGGGCTGTTGTGAGCCTTATTCAGGTGTAGAGAAGGCTCAACAGCGGAAAGGCTGTGTGTCCCCTTTCTATTTTTCAGTGTGGAATTAACCTTTACTTATCCCTTTAGTTCGAGGATTAACCTGTAGGAGTATTAGTTTGTTGTCACTCAAGAATGCAGTCATTTTACAGGATTTACAGGGTTTCATGACCTTCCACCAGTATATGCCCTTTCTAAAAAAATGTAACAAATACGCAATTCAAAAGTGCATGTGACAGCTCAGGGTTTGTGATATAACCTTTAGTTGTAGACCCTTTTTTACTAAACAAACACTGCAGTATATGCACTGATGCACAGCATTTTGTTTTCTCTTTAGGGTATAATATCTACCCACAAAATAACAAATAATTAGCCTGCATCTACGGGACTGTTGGCTTACAGACAGCATTCACTGACTGCACTGACAGAGCGTGGCAGTGAGATGTATTTTGTGACAGAATTATTTCATCAGAATCACAGTAGGGGGTGACCAGCACTAGATGCTCAAGAAAGCATTGTAGCATGACTTTTTATTCTAAAAGATATGTCCAGCATTAACAACAAAGTGTCTTGGAAAATAGTCCATTTCTATAAAGTATCTAGATTTAGAGAAGCAGAGGTGATACAAACCAGTAATAACCTTCAACATGCCGCATTTTTTATACAATATTTTCAACATTCAAACACCCCAACCTCTTAAGCGCACAATGATATCATGTGGTTTTGAGGCGAGAAATAATATCCCAAACAGCTGCACCAAGCATGTGCAGTGAAATGACAGCAATTTCCTGACAAATAGTACCATTTAACCCTAACAATGTCAACTGCTTTACAGAAATATGCTCATTTCTTGAGATATTCGAATATGAGCTCTCAATATTTCAACAACAACGTCAACATGCATTAAATGCGTAAATATCTATACCAGGTGTACAGTATATTCTAGCCCAGGAGAGACACAGTGCAGAAGGTTTCATAAAACACTTTCAAATCATTAATTATTTAACATTTGAAAAAACATTTGAAACTATTTTGTTTTGATCACTGAAGCAGGTGAGATATTCAATTAAGCAATTCAGAAGTCCTTAGAAATAAAACAAAAGCAGCACTCTCTCAAGCAGCTGTCTTTGATCGCTTCGAAATGGCCTTGAGGACCTGTGCACTGTGGCTCTTCAGGATCACGTTAGGCTCGGCCACCCTGACCAGTACCTTAACGCCTGTAACACCATTCCTTTTGTTTTTTTACCACTCAGCAAAACATCTACAAATGGGGCATCTGTAATAATAGTCAACAGTGCTTAAAGGTAGTGTTTGACAAAGATATCTTGATGCATACTTGAATTTTCTTCAGTCTGACATGGATAATTGTGCTTTTACAAGCTTTTAACTTATTTCTCCCCCTACATGAGAGGTAATTAGAGATGAAGAATTTTCAGTAACATCTGTACAAGAAACAAATTCCCCTCCTGCAACAGTGATCATGTCTGCGGGTACTTGTGAAAGACAGTTTTTGTACTCATTTAGATGAAATATTGTTAATGTAATTTATGTAGGACATTAACATACCAAACACTATTTTTTTCCTGTCCTTTTCAGATAAAAAAGATTAACTGAAAAAAAGGATTGTATCTTTTGTCAGCAGGGGATCGTTGCCAGATAGCTTTGGATATTTTTGCACATATCTGAACATCATGCCTCATTTATTTTCTCGAACAGGAAGCAATTTTGAGCATAGTCCATCTTGAATGACAAAGTGGAATGCACGATAATCACAAGTGTCATTTACAATCCCAGCAGGAATAAAGAAATTTGCAATTGAACAGCATAAGACTAAATAGGCGTTGGATAGGACCATCAGAATGTGCCAGTCAGAGATTTCAAATAATAAGACATTTTGAAGCAGGGGTTTAAAATATTGTTAACGTTTAACCTGACAGACGTTTAAGCGAACATCACTTTTGGAGCACTTCACTCTGGCTGATGCGTCTGATTTTGGAAGAGACCGCAAGATCATCACATTGTAAAATGAACACATTCCTCGGAGAGTCATTAAAGCTGATGACTGCTGGGCCTCTCCCACCCTACAGTTTTAAGCCATTTGAAATCTGCATCACCAGACAAGATTCAGTATTATCCGGCCTAACAAGCTCATGATCCACTTCAATATTTAAACTATCAAATGCAGCATATATTAAACTCGGACAGCCTGAGTTTTTATAGAATCAATGCCAGAATAGACTTACAGGTTACCATGGGTTATATTTCATTGAGTCTGTATAACCTATATGCAGTCAGTACACTGTACACTAAACAAAACAGAAAGCTTCTAGCATTAAATAATAACAAACAATGACCATTTTCTTTGTTAAATATGTGCAAACAATATGTAAACCACTGAAGCCCATCTTTCCCTGGAATAGAAACACCTCTTTATAGCCATCCGGTCTAATCTTCCTAACATTTGTAATCCATAAAAAAGACTAATGTGTGACAGTGTTGTTATTCATGGCTCTCTATTGTTAATTAAGATCTCCCGTGTCGCTTGTCTTTCTTCTCAAGATTGCGGAAATATCTGATCTTACCTACATTCTAGGGAAGACATGCCGATTCTGTGTTTTCACTTCACCTCATGTCACAGCAACTCTCCCTTGCTTTGCAAACTAGGTAAAACTCTTATACGGATGCCCCAAGTCCCCAACCTCCCCCCAGAGTTCTGATTGACCGGTGGTTTGCCAAGAGAGGGCATAACAAATGCCACTGTGTTCTGTCAATATTTGTATGCAGCACCACATCAGGCAGGCTGCCAAGACTGCCAGAGTTTTAAAAAGGCAAGTGGAGAAGACTGACAACCCAACAAATACATCTCCCTTTCCTTTGTTTCTCTCACAGCCTTACCAATGCTGATGAACTGCACTGAAAGGCAGGGCTAGGCATTTGCTGTGTTATTCTGTTTGGAAACACACACACACACAAAAAAGGAGTCTGCATATCGCTCTTGCGTTGCGTGATTGTATCATCTAACTATGAAGTCTTTTTTTTTTCCCCGATTGCATGTCTTCAGATCCCAGCAGCTGGGACGGAAAGATGAATTTTTAATTGGCTGGAATTTAATATGAAACCATTTGGCTGGAATTTACATTTGAAGCACGCCTGTGGCAGCTGAAACAGACCCCTGAAGTCCTCTGATTATCTCTGTAAAAGATGCATTGTGGTTGCTGTTCACAGCCTGCACTGACTGGTGTGATGCAATTAAAAATAATCTTGTACCAGTCTGAACATCAGAAATGACAACTGATTAACGGATGAGGCACCTCCAGCCTGCCTGTTCCCATTTGTGGAGTTAAGCAATTGCGCACTGTGATGAAATTAGGATGCATCAAAGTCTAATTAAAAGGGTGAAGGAAATTGAACCCCTTTAGTCTTGAACATAGAAGACTACAACAGGATCTGATGCAAGTGTTCTTCAAAGATACTGGCAGCTGGGCCCAGCGGGCTTCTTCGGAATCAACAGTGAAACAAAGCTGAACACAAGGACACAAGTGGAAAGTGCATTTGAATAGTGAACAAGAGGGACTTTGGTACACAAAGGGTTGTAGGATGTGGAACAAGCTAACCAGCCATGGTGTTGAACCTGATAACCCAGCATCTTTTAAGAAATAGCTGAATGAAACCTGCTTGTCCATTTGCCATTGTGTTTCTGGGTATCTATGCATAAAGACATTTTCATCTTTTTTAAGATTTACATTATGAATGCATTAGATACAAATGTTTTCCATATGAAAATTAATTCTCAACATGACAAAAAAGGCTTTCCTGACTCCTTAAAGGAGTGCCATAGGTTTCGTAATCATAGGAAATAAGGAGCAAAGTCAATGCTGAAAGACTATAACATAGATCTGTTGATGTAGTTGTATATTTAATGCATATGTCTGTGTTTATTCTGGCCTCTCAGTACAACCGCTTTTAGTCGAAGAATGTTTTTTCACCACTAATCTGACAGTGTCTGTCACTTCTGCAATGAGGTGCAGTTGTTTTATTCTCTCCTCCCATTACATAGACGGCTGGAATTTCTCAGAAAATGATTCACTGGTCTGGATCTTTTGAACTTTTCTGATACACATCTGTGTTTGTGAGTCAACACACCCAAAAAAAGATGTCTGCTCTGGTTTTATTTTATTTTTTTCTGTGAAACTTCTGACTTTGGATGGCGGGGATTTTGGGAAGCAAAGGAGTGGGAAGAAACAGTGGGTGGAGAGGTGTGAAGGATTGAAGTATCTCAGCGTGGAGCTCGATAAAGACAGACATGCAGCAGCGTAGTTGTTTTACTGCTTTCATGTCTTTTCAATGTTCCTTGTCTGGATCAACTTGTAAAATTCTGAGGGCCTGGCAACTGACATGAGATATACAGTACCTGCAATAATATATACAGTAGAGTTTGGAAACAATAAAATTCCTCTTCAAAAATGTGTCTGAATTAATTATAATAATGTGAGTGTATGTTTGGTTATTTAAGAAGCGCAGCACAAGGCTAACATGTTTCTTTAATGGATTTGATGTACTTTAGAAAGGTAGTATTACTACCCTGTAGTTTCATTTCAACAGATCTCAGATGCTAGGAAAGGCTGAACCTGGTCAGTCCTGGGATGGGCAGGTAAGTGGTATTTGGCAGACCAGTGGGCAACACTTTTCCACTGGACCTCAATTTCAAAACCAAGGCCTCAGTAGAAGCACTATCCTTTGAATGACCATCGAGACTACTAGGCCAGAGTCCCGGGTGAATTTTAGTCTGCGCTTGCATGATCTCTCCTCTCTAAAGTTCAGTGTGATACTGTATAACATCCACTTCTCCACCTGGGCTACTGTGTGGTGGGTCTGTTGGCACACAATGGCTTCAACATATCAGGTGGGGGCTGCAATTCACAAGTTTATGAAGTACAGCTGGGGCTCTCCTTTATGTGAAATGTTTTGTAGACCTTGTGGATGAAGAGAGCTATACAAATGTAAACATTTTTTAATAATAATAATAATAATAATAATAATTGCTTACACTTATATAGCGCTTTTTCTGGACACTCCACTCAAAGCGCTTTACAGGTAATGGGGACTCCCCTCCGCCACCACCAATGTGCAGCATCCACCTGGATGATGCGACGGCAGCCATAGTGCGCCAGAACGCTCACCACACATCAGCTATCAGTGGGGAGGAGAGCAGAGTAATGAAGCCAATTCACAGAGGGGGATTGTTAGGAGGCCATGATTGATAACAGCCGATGGGGAAATTTGGCCAGGATGCCGGGGTTACACCCCTACTCTTTTCGAGAAACACCCTGGGATTTTTAATGACCACAGAGAGTCAGGACCTCGGTTTTACGTCTCATCCGAAGGACGGCGCCTGTTTACAGTATAGTGTCCCCGTCACTACACTGGGGCATTAGGACCCACATGAGCCGCAGGGTGAGCGCCCCCTGCTGGCCCCCCTAACACCTCTTCTAGCAGCAACCTTAGTTTTTCCCAGGAGGTCTCCCATCCAGGTACTGACCAGGCTCACACCTGCTTAGCTTCAGTGGGTTGCCAGTTGTGAGTTGCAGGGTGATATGGCTGCCAGCCTGCACCCATATTTAAGAATATTGTTATCTCTTTAAAGATATACCTAACTTTTTTTTTTCGTTATTGGCTTCAGCCCTCACACGTTTGCCATTTTTTTTAAGTTCTTCTTTTTGCATAATTACAGAATGTCATGTTATAGAAAACATTGAGTCAATGAGAATTAACAGGTTAGGGGTAGATAGTATGAAAATCTATGTTCCTTTACAAAGCATTGCCAGTTCTTTTTTAATCAATAACATAAACTACAAAAAAAACAGAAGTTCTCTTTATGACCTGGAAGTAATGGAAAGGTAAACACATTTTAACAAAATACAATTTTTTTATTTTTTTTTATTTTTAACCCTCAAAGCAGCCTTAAGTAAACAAAACTAAGCATTTTTCACATTTTAATTTTAATTTTGTGTGTCTAATATATGCTATCCATTAACCATAAATCACATTCTATGCTTTCATGCTTTAGAAACAAACTTTATATTCAATTGGAATGTTCCCATCATCAGAAAATGTCTTTTATCTCTAGGGTGAATACAAGGTCTGATTCTCCCAGAAAATCACTTCTGTTTATTGACAGATGTAGGTCTTTAGAGGTGTGTTGTAAATTGCCTTCAACTGTTTGTGACGTTTTAGTAAAATGGGGAAATGTAAACTTTTTTTTTTTTGCAGCCATGTGATTTGGAGGTTTCTTAAAACATATGACCGTCCAGATGTCCCATGCAGAATCTGGACTGAAACATGAATATGTCAAAATATATTTCTAGCAAATTGCCTCTGTGTAGTGTGTTTAAAGGTTACTAATAAAGGGGAAGTTCACATCTTGTTCTACTAATGTTATCATTTAAACCTCATTGGGAAGAACATAATTAGAAGTCTTCTAAAAATGTTTAAATGCTTACAAGTCACTATATGATTAATTTAAAAACTGTCTCAAGAAAGTATACAAGCATATGGTGCTCACTGACTAAAACAGACAAAGCATGATTACACATTAGATAAGTATTTACCCTTTGGGCTTAATTAAGAAACAATGAAAGTCTTTATCTAAAAACAATAAAAAGAAAAATCTATCAACATCCACAGTTATTATTTTTCACCAGTAATTTAAAACCGTGTTCCTAGACCAAAAGAGCAGTTGGAAGGCAAAATGCTTTGCTACAGTATTTCATTGTGTTTATGTTAATTTCAGAATTCCTGTTCTCAATTACCACTTTAGTTTAGACATCAAAAGGAAATTTTAAAGGAGATGAAGAATATTGCATGAGGTGAAAAGGTTATAATTGTAGCTGATGTTTTAGTACAGATAAATTGGATGGTGTGTGTTCTGTATATACAATACATGTATATATGAAATAGACCAGAATTCAAAAGAGTTTAAAACCAAACATAATGCGTCTGCAAATTGGCGTCTTTTTCATCCCATTTTGTTTGCTTTCAGTGTTTTTTGGTGTGTCTTTGTACAAATTGAGTCATTGACATGTTTTTATTTCGGATCACATGTGACCCTTTAACTCTTAACTTTAACAGTTTTGTCACTGGTGTTATTTATTCCTTGTTACTGTGTTTTTTTATTCATAAGGTCCAGGAAGTAAGTGACCCATGTAGTCCCACAATAATTCAGTTATGGCAGCAGGTAGGCAGATCACTGGGGGAAACTATAGGTCTCTACTGCCATGAAGGGTAATAATTTTAAAAATCCTAAATTATTTTTAATTGTCAATCCATATTTGACGGAGTAATTTGTCGTGCGATGTCTGTAATGAGAATGTGCGTTATTAATACCTAACTGTGAGCAAGCTGCCTTACTGTAAAGGATGGTCATAGACGTCATAAAGACTGCACTGGAAACCAAACTGTGGTACAAAATAAGTGTCTATTTACTAAGGTGCTCCACGGAACAAATAAATATTTACAACAGAAAGAGAAAACAAACATCAAAAAAGTAGTGCAAGACTGTAGCTTTGCAGGGAAATCGTCAAGAAAACCCAAGTCGTAGAAACAGCACACATCCAAGAATAGCCTACAATTAGCATTAGCATTAACATCTAAACAAGGACTGATCGCTATACCATGAGTGATAGATTAAATACCGTAAGCACTGCCTGCAACTTCACCTGATGGACAGGTAAGAATCCATTTGTTAGTGTCCCTAACCCAACACAACATGCTGAAACAGACAAATCTGTGATAAATCTGTGATGGGTCAATTAAGTAATCAAGGCCAGAAATGGACTGAAAACCAAAAATGAACATTAAAAACTCCTGGATCAGGGATGCCTACCCTGGTCTAAAAATAGCAGTATGTGTCAAGTCTGCGATGTCATGTTGTGGAAATATACAGATTTATTTAGTTACAGTTAAAAAAATAACTTGCCCTCATTGTTACAGCTATTTATCGCAATATAGATTCATCCACAACTTCCAGCTGTTGCAAAGTAGAGAGGAATTACAGTGACGTCACTGAGACCCGTGTCAAGACCTGTCTCTGCTGAGCTGTCCCTGGAAGGTTACGAGCTGGGGCAGCTTTGTCAAAAAGATGAGAATGGTCTGAATGTGTCACCAACCTCATAAAGGATGTTTTATTCAAGAATTCTGTAACTGACATCTGGCGAGCTTTGCTCACCAAGCAGCTTGGCTTGGGGACTCATCCTGTAGCCACTGGGGTTTCAGAGCTCTCTATGCTAAAGGAAGAACCTGCCATGGAAAATGACAGCAAAAATAAAAAACTAATATGTTGCATTATTCATAAATAAATTTAAAATAATGCATTTTTTAACTAAAAACCCTAACATAGCATATGCACTTTAACTGCTTCCTCACATTGTCTAGAATCCAAAAATGACATTCCAACATAAGCTTTTAAGTCTTTTTCATAAGTAGCTTCTTCGAGCTCAGTGCTTCTCATTTCTTATCTATAGCTTGTGCTTGCTACCAACTTGTAAAACTCAGCACTTGACTACATTAAATGTAATCTATCTGGTGAGTTTTCAGTCTTGAATTTTGGTTTCAATTTTTGTTTTTCAAATTTCCTCTACAGTGTTTGCTCATCTTCCATTAATAAAATAAACTACAAAAATGCAACAGAATACAAAACTACAATAAAATACAAAAAATACAAAGCATCAAATAAGATAAGAGAGGGAGTGTCATCACCGTGAGCGTCAACAGAATATGTAGAGGTTAATTCCATACCACAAAAAAGATATACAGGCAGATGTAAACTGACTGACAGACAGGTAGACACATAGAAATCTATTGTGGATACAAACTTAGATGAAACCACCGATACTGAAGACATTATAAACAAGATATGGCTTTTCCAAGCTATTTTGTTTAGCTATACATCAGTTAAGTTGGTAAATTATCTTGTGCACAATTAACACATTAAACCTGACTGAAATATTAGCCCCATTGTTTGCTAAACTCCTGAATGAAAAGCTTATTGTTCTAAAAAAGCACAAAGAGGCATTTTTTAAAACACAGACATCTTAGTCACCAAGAGTGATAGGAAAGCTTAATACTGTATGTAGAGGATGATAAATTAACTTGGCAGCAGGTGTTTGGGACAATTATTTGGATGCATATTTCACATAAAGCAACCCAAGAACACAGACTATACCTTGCTTCTAAACTCTTTAGGCCCAAAGGAAGAATGATTCAATTATTCCCACCAGCTGTATACAGTCTGTGGGAAAGGTGTTTACATACATACCAGACTGCTTTGGATGGCTCCTCTTCTAAAAAGCAACACTCAACAATGAATTCAAAGCTTTGCCAGTACATTTTTTTCACATTTTTGGTTTCTTAAAAAAACAAATGATGGTTGATACCTTGCATTTTTTCTTGTGCTTCTATCACGAAGAGCTTTACATATAAGAGGGTCTGACTTCATTCACTGTTGAAGTGCAGCCCCACCTAGGTGACAAATTTCAGCCAGTGTGCACCTGTAGCCCCATTGCACAGAAGATCAGGTGGAACTTTAGATCCAGGCCCGACTGTACAAGCTCTATACTAGGGCACTTGGAAATTGTGGTCCAGAGGGAAGAGCACCACCTACTGGTCCACTAACAGCACTTGCCACCGCAACCTTGTTTCCCTATGAGGTCTCCCATCCCCGGACTGACCAGGCTATACTCACTATAAGATCAGGCAATAAGGTGCTGCTGCCCAAAGTGTATGTTTCTTTCCATGCAATTCTTCTGCAGACACAAGCTAGCATGCTCTTTACAGTATATACATAGATAAATGCATGTGTATATCTATATTAGTTTGATGTACTCTTTTAAGATGGGAAGACAAAACCAGCAGCAGGCTGGATGAAAACAGACTAAGAAAGAAACAAGTGGGACACTCTTGGGTAAGCTTCCATCCAATGGCAAACGTGTGAGGGCTGAAGCCAATAACGATATGATTTTATTTAAAATTAGAGCAAACAATTTCATGATGACTCGATGACTGCTCTCTGTCATCAAAAGGTGGACCTGTATGGATTTCGATGAACATATGGTTCCTACTCTGCGCATGGATGTGGAAAGAGTGGCTTATCAAGTTTTACCATCACAATGAGCTCATTCTTACAACAGACTGCAGCTCCAAACCTGCTGTCCATGTTACACTGACTCGGGGGTACAGACGAAGCTGGTGTAGAGCAGCTTTCTTTAGACATTTATGTGTGTGCATGTTTTAAAACATGAAACACAGCTTAGACAGGATGCACCTCCGGGCTTATTGGTTTATTATGCTATTGTAGTTTTATGCTTTTGAATACTCTATACAGTATGTGCAATCCAATGTACTCCTTTCAAATAGACAGCAGCTGTGAGAACCTTTCAGGGGTGTGTAACAGCAGCACCAATCTGGCAGACAAAGTGACAGTATGAACTCTATATTTGCTCCCAGGTATAGAGATTCAGCTTAGGAAACCTGTATTGGACAGAACAATGGGGTCAGTGAGTTCAGGGTGCTGGAAGAAGGGATTAAGACTGACTGTTTAGATGGAAGGAAAGGACAGTTATTAGTTTTTGTCAGAAAGACTGACACCTTTGTTCAAAAGGTTTTGTTCCCCCAGAACAAAATAAATGCATGTATTAATAATTAGTCCAGAATATTTTTAATGTAATCAATTTGATATTGCTTATTGTTTTTCTGTTTAATCAACCTAATTTAGCACTTAATTTGTTCTGTTCTGAACAAATTAAGACAACTCTACAAAAAGTGAGAAAAGCAAACCTACAATGCACATAATGGAGGTATGACAGAACATCTGCATTTTAAATGTCAATACGCCCTTGTTAAAGCACAATTTAATATGAGAAGTGGTTGCTCGCGGGCTTTGGGTTTACAGCCCTGTATATTTTTGTACTGTTAATTGATGGAGGTGTGCACCAAACACCTTACAGGGCAATACGAATATCTCATTTTCAAATAAAAAAATCCATTCTGTAATGTCAGGCTTGCCTGAGGTCTGGGAGTATTACAAACAGTAAGCCTCTGTTGTGGGAAATCCTTTTTATAATAACTCTCTTTTCTCGAACAAGCCATCTTTCCCTACTGAAATATTTTAATTGCTTAATACATAAAAAACATTGATTATTTTTAAGCTTTTTCTTCTGAAAGCGATTGGCACGTCTGAACATGCCACTCTGATGAACGGGAAAGCCACTTGCCCGGTCATGGTTTCCTGTCTCAGCTGAATCTGACAAACTCTTATTTGTCTAAACAGAGTTGACTTAAGATGCCTTCACTGTCTCCCACAGGAGCGCTGGGCTGAATCCTGCAAGCATGCCATGTGTTTGAATCACCTTCTATTTTAGTGTCAACAGAGAGATGAGGGGGAGGCTCATAAACATTCAAGCGTCCCTTCCAGATAGAAGCAAAACCAATTATCATAATGGCAAATTAATCTGCCAAACTAATTCCAACGAGCTCAAAACAGTGTTTACCACGAAATACGTTTTCTTTCTTTTCCATAGACTGAACAGGCGTCACACCCATTTGAACACTCAAAAAGGCAGAGAAGCTGAGTGAATGGAGCATTGGCCATGTCTTTGATTGCAAAATGTTTTTTTATGCACCTAATCCAGACTTTAAAAAATATACAAGATTTGTAGCTTCTGTTTTCTAACTTATCCAACTCCTTAATGTTTACCTGTATTCTATAGTATCGACGTAGTATGTGTAAGACATATGAATTTTATTTCAGACATTCTGTATGTCATATGAAAAGGAGTACAACTTTCTAAACACTCAAAACTCTCAACCTCTCAGGAGCAAGGACAGCATATAGCAGCATCTACCTTTACACCTGCACCTAGGTACTGGCTAATAGCATCCTTAGTAACCACATTTTTCAGGTTCTTCTTATTTCATGACTTCAAAACTGGGACACATGCTCTTAATATCCAAATAAATATCAAACTTTCAAAAAAAGCAATAAAGATAAAATATTACACAGCACATAAGTCTGTGATCTGCAACATGTGCAATACCTGGAATACTCTGGAAAACTTCAATCAGCAAAACTACATCTGCAAAAACGGTCAGAAATTCCCTTCCTCCGTGAAAAAGTGAAAGCACTGACGTTGGAGCTGGTGGACTTGAGACCGGAGCTGTAAAAATCCTACAGTCGTGGAGGCAGGCAGACCAAATGATCGGAATAAGAACCTAGAGAGGCTGGCCTCAGGCGGTCGAAGGAAATAAAAGACAAGATCTCATCGCAACAACCAAACACAAGGTCTCATCACAAAACATATTCCCTCCAATCCGGGACCCGGAAGCAGTCAATTAGCCGGGTCCGGGACACAGAAGATACTGAAGTACAGAAATGATCCTGAAGCTCAGGCCTCAGCCCTCAGCCTCGACTTTGAACAATGGCACTGACACCAGAAGTGTGAAAGACAAGGGGATGTGGCTGGAGGCTCTATTTTTAGGAACGCGGGTCTTGAGACAACAGTGTGCTGTCATCCTGGAGCTGAGGCGGGTGATATTGCACGTGACATCGCATAAACAGCACACTCTTCATCCACAACAATTCAAAGGTTTTGAAAACAAACTGAAATGGCAGGAAGAAGTCTCCAGTTTTCTCTGGAATCCTGCCTTCTCTGTTTGCAAACTTCCACATTTTATTCCGACAGCACAACACATGACCCAGAATTTGGCAAAGGACAAAAAGAAAAGCCCAGAAAAAAACAGATCACAAAAGGACCAAGTACTGTAAGTAAATACTTCTGCCTAAATTATTAGTATTATTAGTATTAGTACTAGTACTAGTATACTAGCAGTACAAGAATCAATTGCCTTAGAAGGTAATTAGATGTATTTTCGAATCACTGAAACATACTGTAGCTGACAGAGTGATGGTGATGAATACTACAGTGCTATGCAACTTTCAGGAAAAAAAGAGGTGAGAGAACTATTAGGCAACTGTGATCATCATATGGTATGCTTTGAAGTATATTTTAAAACTGCATAGGTACAGTTTAAAAAAATATTTACAATTTCAGCAAAGGGTTTTATACAGGCAAGAGATAAAAGTTAATAGATGCACTGATATTCTGCTTGAAGCACAGAACAGATAGTTTAAAGCTGGGTTAATAAATAAATTAAGACAACTATAAGGAGAAAAACAGTATTGAAAGCGTGAACAGCAAGCTCATTAAAAACAAGAATATTACATGGACAAAATAAAAGAGAAAATATTGCAATGGGGGTTACACTAAAGATTTTTTTAGTATTATAACAGCAGAAGAACAGTAAAGAATGAATAGTCTCAGAGATAATAGGAGTAAACATTTTGATGCTGAAAGTTAAAAAAGCAGATGTATTTTTGTTTAACTCAGGTGTTCACCATAGAAGAAATTCGGCAAAGTTCTGAGGAAAGGCAAAGATCTCTTAGATAGATAGATCTATTATACTAGCACAGAAGAGGCAGAAGCATAACTACTCAAACTAGGGAGATGTAATCAGTGGAGTACCACGGGGATGTGTGCTAGGATCACTGCTCTTCCTGATTTATATCAGTGATTATGCAAATTATGTGTAAACTACTTAAGTTTGCAGTCTGCAGATGATATCACATTAGGAGGAATAGCAAACACTGTAAAAGCTACAAGGCAACTTCAAAGGAAATTCCAAAAATGGCTTAGACGACACATTATGTAGATAAAATGCAGAGTGCTATATTCAAATAGCAAAAATACAAACTACAAATAAAAAATGGGGAAAGGTGAGTTTGAAGAAGTCGCCTTTATAAAAAACGTAAAGGTCTTTACATTGACAGTCTTTACATCTTCCGGACAACGTTGGGAAGTAATACACCACATAAACAGAGTGTTGTAGACCAGAATGTTGTTCTACCTCATTTGGAAAATTGCACAGACATTTGTCACAACATTGTAAATGCGATGTTGCTGGTCTGGAATTAGTCCAAAGAAAAGCAACCAAGTGCATTCCTGGGCACAAAAGAATGTCTTGCTCTGAAAGAGCTTAAACAGCCAACTTTTGTAACTTGTAAAAAAGGGAAAAGCTGCTTTAATTCATATCTAGATTCCTAAGAAAACTAAATCAAGCGGAAAAAAAACTGTTTTCATCTATATGTAATCCCCAAAAGCAATCCTTTTCAACTTAGTTGCCATTAGATGTGTGTTCTCATTCTCAGGAGGTTACAACATTATTTTTATTTTAGTTAATATTAGTTTGTTTTAGAGTTGTCAGGTTGCCATTATGAAGTTTTCCTTCAGAGCATTAAAAAGTATGGTTTCTA
Organism: Lepisosteus platostomus; assembly: GCF_059453375.1. Lineage (NCBI taxonomy): Eukaryota > Metazoa > Chordata > Actinopteri > Semionotiformes > Lepisosteidae > Lepisosteus > Lepisosteus platostomus. Next base: position 36,740,377 of record NC_142624.1, read on the forward strand.
CATGAAGATTTTTATCAGTAATACTTTTTTTTTCCAGGATGACTTCATTTTCTGAACTGAGATCGCACTGCTGCAGTTCAGACATGCTTGAGAGGGAGCCTGGCATGTCTTTAACACCACAGTCATCACAGATCTCACCACAGTCAGGAGCTGCACAGCACCTACTTGGCCTCAGCAGTGCCAAAACTGCCATGAGCCATGTCTGATCAAATTCCACCATATAATTCCTGCAAACTACACAGTTCCCAAAGTGTATAACAAAATTAGAGAGTATATAGTATAGAGAGTAAGAAACAAAAGCAATCTTACAGAAGGAATCAAAATGACCAGGCATGTACAATAACAAAGATCATAGGCCCAATCACTCTTGATTTCCAGTTTTCCAACTTTTACTCCTGATTGAATTTATATGGTATGTCAAGTGAAAAAAAAAATCACAATATATACATAATACCACAAGGCTAAACACAAGCTAGGATCTGGAGCTGACATACAGAATTGCTGGATTGCAAAAAGCAGTGAAAAAACAATGGCAGTGCAGCTCTTTGCAAAGCTAAGTATTAATTAATGTATGTTTGCATTGTCTGGGCTGTATATCTTTAAGTTTATTGACATGAAAATATATAATTTCTTACTCAAAGCACTCTAAAAGCTTATCGGAGCACAGTCGAAGAAATTCAACTCAATCCAGCACGTAAATAATTCTTGTCATATCTCAGATGGAGAAGCAACTGGGAACACAAACTAATGTTATGCTAATCCTATAACGTGATTATCCAAAAGATGCTCCTCAATGACCCAGATGTCAACCAACCATTTTGCACTGGTGCTGTGAAGGAAGGCAGACTGTAAACTGACACAATGTGCAGTGTGTTGTAATACTGTACTGCAGTCCCTGGTGTCATCTTGAAGATTGGTGTCTATGTATCAGAGTGATGAACTGTGGTCATACTGTGATAACACAGCTGATCAGCACTGATAATTTGAACATAAAGTATTAAACTAAACCAGCAGATCCAGGCTCTTGACCTCCATTATTTAAAACATTTCTCTGACACTGCAGTGAATCACCCTTTTCCATAACGTAAGTGTTAATTACATGATGATGTTTTCAGTCCTCCCGCAGTCGCTGAAGAACATGAAAATGTGCTTTTGACTGAGAGACACAATTATGTGATTTACTACTTTAACAGAATATTCCCTATAGCTATACAGCTGCATAACTTCACATGAAGTAGACAACATCAGAATCATGCCTTTATCAAGGGAGTAAACTGCCTCTGTTTTAAAGGTCTAACGACAGAATGTAATAGGCTAGATCAATACAACCTGTTTTTTTTTTTTTCAGACCATTAAAGCTTTGCTGCAGTTAGTCCTTAGTACAAATGATATTCAGCACCTGGTTTCAATTCAACCTGGCATTAAGGTCTAATTCATTAATTAATGTATTGGAACGATCAAAATCCTGTAATGGATTTTGTTCAAAGAGTTGTCAGGTTTTCACAGTAAAGAGCAAGAGATTCCCTCTCCTGAACAGCACTGAACCACTTAAAATGTTCTTAATAAAACCCAGGAACTTGCATTGTGCAGTAAAGAACACATGTGCAGTTACACACATCACAGACAGTATAAACCGAGGAAAGCAGAGGTGTATCGATCCCATGATCTTCTGTGCTGGCCCATTACCATGTTAGATGCAGGCAGACTGTCCCGATGAGCAGTGATACACATTAAGCTGTAAACCTGTAAGGGTCTTCCTCCCTACCGCACTGTAGTCATCAGTGATTATAAAAAATGGCAGATTAAAAGAATGGAAATTCTAGCAAAAGCTTTGGGATGTAACAACTAGAACTGCAATGCTGTGTAAAAACGTGCATGCTTCTGGAGCAGTGAATGTCATCTGGGAGGTTTTAGGTGGTCAAACAGATGTTGCCTCGAATGGGCTGTTGCTTGCAGATGGAATTTAAACCATGACCCATATCACTGAAGTCTGTTAGACTAAATTACTGTACCATTAAATGTCACATGAACCTTTCCCAAATACAAGAATACACAAAAGTAATATTTCATTTCAAACAATAATATATTGGTAGAATGCTATCAAACACAATTCAAAATGGAGTGACTATTATGGCTTTTGTTTTAGAAAATTCCAGTCTCCTGACTGTGTTTAATTTATAAATATCTTATTTTCACCAATGGGAATAGTCATTAAAACGAAGCAGTCATTGCAGGAAGTTAAAATAAGATCGAATAAAAAAAGCTCCATCACGGACTGGACTGTTAAATAAACACACTTTTAAAGCCATGTGTGGCTGAAGAGTGATTTATGCCTTTTAGGAAACCACTTATTAAATAAATTAAAGAAAAGCATTTCATAGCAGATATTCCAACTAACCCTCATTAATGACACCATTTATCCAGAATGTCATGCTTCATGTGCCACTTTAAGATTTAACATTTAATGTTAATTGAACACACACTTTCACACAATAAAATGAAGCAGGTGGCAAGACCCAAATCAAATAGTCACTCACACATTATCTTCAAAGAATTCTTCATCATTTACCCAGAGTACACCTTGCACTTCAATACCAATACAAATATACATTCACTGGAGAAAAGTGCTGTAAGAACTGCATTGAATTAATGCCAAGATGGCAAAGATTTAGTACTGAAAATTCTCCTCAGTGACTTTCTGGATTAAGAGTATTACAATATTTAATGAGCGTCTATTCTTTAAGGAACTCTGCTGTATGAGATTGCCTCAGATATCACTGTTTTTTCCTAAGCATGTTTTGCTTTTGAGCTCAGATCAAACAACAGTAGTTTATGCTAAAAGACTGCTCCTCCACAAATGTCTCTACTGACATTTTCACGATAAACTCTAATAATAATCACTTCATGTAAAAAAAATTATGACAATAAGTACAACACCCAACTATTTCATTTTTAATGAAGTCAATTCAATTTACCCTCTTATGTTAATTAAATAAACTGGTGTGTTGAATCTACTGGGACAATCGTCTGACAGGTGTCTCTTTTTGGTCTGGTTTTTGGGTAATTAGGGTCTTAACGGGGCTGTGAATATCCTATAATCCTATAATGTGAATATCCTCGGCTCACTTTGGTTTGTCTGGAGTCTGGAGATAAAAGTCAAAATAAAAGCCAAAGGCCTGGCTGTAAAAGTTTGGAAATGAAAATAAAGTCAAACTAAATAAGAACCATAACAGAGATAGTGGGCTCACCAAAACAAACAAACCCAATCCAACAGATCATTTGGAATAGACCGAGGAATAAAGACTTCATGCAATTATTGCATCAAAGGGATATACAGTACAGCCTCTTTTCCACTCTGAACGTGTCTCTGAAGTGCTCATGCTCCCATGAAATCATTAGGTTGAATACAAAATATGCTTTTGTTATAAAATTAATATGCACATTAATGGAATTATCAGAAAATAATACATATATTAGACTTACTATTCATATTTATCCCATGATCACAAACCACTGTAAAGCAAAAATAAGCGTTGCCTTTGCTGTCCCAGTCCTAGTAAAGGGCACTGTCAATTCACAAGAAACTTTCTGCTGTTTGGAGCCTGTCTCAGTATTCTTCACCACTCTCCCAATACCACCTCATTCAGTGGTGTATCGTCTTGAATCACAACACAATTAGTATTGTATCTTGGGTAACAGCACATGTACATTTTCATAATAGTCTGTTAAATGCCCTAGTCTGCACTGCTCATCATATCTTCTCCAGAATACAGTGAAGCCCTTATCAGAAGACAGTATGAATAGACACCAGTCAGTTGCCTTCGTGTTGCCGTGGCGACCGAGCTCTTCTTTCAGGCAGGCCTGAAGGTTGGAGCTCACTTTGCAAACCTGTCATGGTCTCAACCTTTGCTGGGGTGCCGGCGAACATCAGACACTGATGAAAGTTTGCAACAGGATAAAGGACTTGGCAAGCAGACGCTTACCTGGCTCCTCTTTCCACTCCCTCCTGCATCCGATGTGAAGCACAGCCCCTGCCGACGTGACAGCCGCCTTCCTCCTTTCAGGGATGCTGCGCTGCGTCGCCTCTTTGATGTCTTGAGATCATAAATCTGTGTTTCGGAAACTCTTTCAATTCTCCGAGAGGCCTTGTAATGCTAAAGCCTTGATGAGTAGCTGGGCAGGAGACAACTGAGATGCCAGCATTTGAAGCACAGCCCCTGTAGTGGCTTCAAAGGCACCCCTGGACAGCTATCCCAGGAGCCCCCTGGTCTTTGTAATACAGTCTGGGGAATAAGAGAAAACACACATTGATCAGATCGTTTGATCTTCCAATCCTGCACTTCGTCTCCAAGATATGTCCATTATCTAGTCGCAGAAGCTGTATGATCTGTGATACTGTTGGGGTATTATCCATTGTGATAACAGGTTGTCAGTGAAACTTATTTGTTTTGTAGATCTTAATCGCTCCTTATAAAAAAAAAAACTTTTGAGAAACAAAAGAGCAAAAGGACATAATTTGTTTAAAAAAATCCTCTTACAGTTAGGGTTCAGAAAAAGTGTATCATCACCAAAGGCATGTCAGTAATGTCTGGGAAATATATCAGGGAAGTGTGATGTTAAAACATCCATTAATGCTTCTTCTGATATGTCTCCTGCTTCTGCTTCAGAAAAACATGACAGAGTGAATCAATAGACCTGGATTCAGATTTCAGAACAGACTTTGCTCGTCTGTAAGCAGAGCAGAAAGCAAAAAGATCAAGTGTTTAAATCAGATCAAATCTTTTTTTTTTCACTAATTTATTGCTTGACATCCTTATTTCATCTGCTTACCAGATGTTTAAATCACAGAATCTGGGAAGCTTTGGGACTTGTGAACAACATCAGAAGCACATCACGGTGCTCATATTTTTGCGTTCAGAAGAATGATATGAAAACAGGTGGTAATGGCGGAGGGGTTCAGTCTAGACAGTGGGGAGAATGTGAACAAAACCAGATTTACTGGTTAGAAAGGATGTAGGTCAACAATGGAGTAAGAGATTAAAAAACTTGGAAAGCCACAAAATTTCTGAGTTGGTGAGGGTAACATTATAAATTTCTTTTCAGAAGAAGGGTGGGTGATATTTTGTGCAAGGCATTGTAAATTTAATCCTCAAAGCCTTTCCCCAATGACAGAAGCCCTGTGCAGAGAATCAATCCTACCAAGGTAAATGCATTGTGTTAAATTCACAAGGGAAAGCAGCTTCAATAGGATTTGGATTTAATGCCAGCCTCATTGCATGTACAGTATTTATAATTAGCTAACATATTTCTATTTGTGTTCCAGTATAATGGCAATAATGCATCCCTGGGTGTGTGCTATGATGGACTTCCTCCACTTTCTAAAGAGTTACTACTTTTTAGAACACAGGCTCCTTCTGCTCAGACTGCAAGACAAGATATTTACCCATTGTGATTTATAATTCATGAGCACTCAAGATAATACTGCCGTTCATCAAAGACATTGCTGTGGACAACAGACAGAAAAACCTGAAGTACAGTTTTATTTCTGTGCTATGAAGAAAAATACACTGAGGCCTTTATTATCTTTACATTGCCAGTAAAGAACTTCCAGCATTGATGTCATTACATCTCCCCATGTACCTGTAGAACTACTGTAGCAGCATTATCATTCAACATGATGCAAAGGAACAAGCAAAGGCTTATGCCGTGCTGAAAAGAGAAGAAAAGAAACACAAGGGATGTGAGATGAACACACCGGAAGAACTCTCCACAACCGAAACATGGTGTTTCCTCTCGTCTCTTTTCAGCACAGAATAAACCTTTACTTGTTCCTTTGCAGCCTACGCATGCTGACGCAGCTCCCTACTTGAACTTATTCAATATGATGACACATTTATTTTTGTTTTTAATAATATATTAAATTGGGAACAGCTGCCACTCCTTTTGTAATGTTAGAAGGGAAACATTTGAAATCTTTAACGGTAAAGCCTATGTAATGCTAACAGTTTTATTCTATTATTTCAGATAGAGATAACAATGTCTCTACCACTGGGACACCAACCATGATAAGCACTTTTGCTCTGTTCTCTAAACAGTGTCAGCAAGATGTCAGTGCTAAAGAGATTTTTAGAAACTGGAAAGCAAGAAAACAGATTGAAATTCAGAAAATCAGAGATTCCAGAAAATTGTTTTTAAATAAGTTGTAAATAGAACTTTTTTCACTGGCTTGAAACTTTTTTTAGTAGAAAAATAACTACTTACATCAGTGTGGAGCAATAAACATGTTTTTTCAGCCTCTAAGGCAAGGTGTGAAATGTTTTCCCAAAGAATTTGGCCCTCAGCAATCTTCCTGCAGAAAACAGTATCATTAAGCAAACCAAACTAAAAATCTCCATAATTGAATATGTTTATTTAAAAAATCATAAAGGACAGAGTGTTCCACAGAGTCTGGAAAAGAACGCGCATAAAGTCTAAATAAGCATACAGTATACAGTGTGAGCAGAGGTGATCCTATTTAGTCCTGTAGCTCTTCCTGATCTATTGCATTCAATGTATAGTTACAACTGGACAGTGGGACAAAGGCTGCTGAATGCCAAAGACGTTTGTATGTTAAAGGAGGTAAATTGCTTCAGTCTAGAACAAAGGGTAGTGAGAAGGATTTCATCCAAATATATAAAACCCTCAGGGATATACAGAGGGTCAGATCAAGGGGATTTTTCAGACTTGGTAGAGAATTCATTTCCAGTAGAACAAAGAAAATAAATCACTTGTTTACACAAAACATTATGGGGATCTGGAGTAGGCTTCCTGACTGAAGCCCAAGTGACTGTCACATTGGACTACATCACTGAACGTTCGCTAGGAATCAATATTTTTTTAAAAGAGAAGAAAATTACTTAGTAATTTGTTGAGCAGCTAATGTGTCAATAACATGATATTCTGCAGTAAATGCAGAGAGTAAAAGATAAGAAGTGACAAGACTGAAAGTGATATTGTAATGAACAGTTCTTTCCGGACCCTATGCGGACGACACAATCCGAAGAAGTGGGGGAACACTGGGGAAACGTCATGCAGGGATACGGGGCTGAAGACAGGGGGGCGTGTCCAAGGTGCGCTGGTGCACGGGGGAGGTGTGGCCGAGGCGAACAATCCAAAAGAGTAATCCTTAGAGAGTATCCAAACAAATGGGTAAGTCCAAAACCAGGAGATCCGTCAAAACAAGGAATTAAAACCAGAGGCCGGGTCGGAACCGGCGGACAGGGAACGGGAACGGAGATTAAAACCTTAACGGGACCAGGCGCTTCCAGGTCCCGGACTCACACGATACGGAAATCCGATACAGAGCCCGGATGAGCGTCAGCGCCTGGCTTTTAAGGTGGGCTGGGAATAGGAATCAGGTGCACAGAATAAAGTCTCAAGTGAAAGGGCTGGAGCACCCTTAAGGAGGGGGGACTATAATCGTGACAGATATGCCCTGAAAAACGATTTTTTCGCCAGCGCAGATTTGAATGAGTCACGTCCTGTGTGGCTGCACATGGCCCGGACGATGCGTGTCTCCCAATCACTACGCCCACTAATGAGGCACAATCCTCTCTGCTGGAAGTGGGCCAGTTCTGGGATAAGGGCATCTTACAGCTCCTGCACAGCCCTGAGCTCCTCTGAATGGACTGTAGTCATCCTCTTTAATCCTGCCCCACTCCCAGTGAGAGACAAGTATACAGTATGTATCCATCCATTACCAGAAATAGTTACCACTTATTCAAGTTTGTGGGTCTCAGCAGCTTGGAGCCTATTTGGAATGCAAAGGCACAAGGGTGGATGCCAGATCATCACAGGGTACCTGCACACGCTCATAAAAATGTCAGGGAAAAAACATTTTCGTGATAGCTGCTAATTCAGGATCAACAATTATGATGTTTGCTCGCTACGGGCTGACACTGTCTTTAGCGGCACCACTTAAAGGCCAGTGGACAGTCACATGTCTCACCTGTGTGTTGGGGGATTACTTCCTGGGTGACAGAGAGCCTCCGTTGTCAGACCAGGCCCTGACTCCAGAAACAGGCCCATCATGCTTTGCAACAGGAAGCAGAGAAAAAGATGGCTCCTTCTTCGCCAGATCTCAACCTGCCTGAGCCAGTGAACAAAACCGGTCTCCAGTTACTGATGTTCCACATGACCTGATCCTAATCCCATTTCAACTAAGCCCCAACTATAATTATTACTTTCCATTTGTGCATGAACACATTTCCAAAACACACTTTAAAACACGATTATCAATATGACACGAATAAGTACGTCGTGAATTTTCATAAATGTTGACATTTGGATATTTTCGCTGTCTAGACGCATCTATGTTAAAGGACTTGGTGCCATCTACTGGAAATGTCTAGAATCCTCGCAGAAAATGAAGTTTTGTTTAAATAGAAAACTATCACAGTTGGGATTTCACGGTGACCGCACAATTCGTAATCTTTCATATTCTAAGATTAGAAATAATGCAATTTCGATGTTACATGTTCATCCACGCCTGTTTGCTGAATTATAAAGATTAAAGTTTTTGGAGCGTGAAATACAAATTATTGATCAAGCGCTAAATGTAGTCTGAGTCCTGAGGCTCCTATTCAACTTACTATTCACGGATGAAAAAAAAGCTCGTAACGAGAGCTGATCTGAGTATTGAAAAGGAGCACTAAGCCAGCTACTCTTTAATGATCCCCCACCCTTCACTGATCAATACATTGGCACATTCAGTATTTCACGGCTACACGATCACACATGCTGCAAAAGTGTAATTTCAAAATTCAGGACTGTAGACGGGTTCAGTCTTGTTGTGGGTCATATAAAGTCCAAAAGCAAAACACCTCCAGCCATATCCAAAACAGATCAATAAGCTTTCAGTGATACTCCATCTAGTGCACGACAGCCCTACCAGTGTGCCTGGCGTTCAGGCACATACCCAGGGATGAGGACTGTTTTACTGTCCGGACGCTACCAGGTGTGTACCTTTCAAAGAGGCTGGGACCAAAATAAACTCATCTTCCTTGCCTAGTGCAGTTCTTTGCGAACACCTTTTGATTCGCTTGAATATTTTTCAGGGGTGACAGAAACTGTAAGAAAAATAAACACTAAATTCAGTTATTGAAAAATGGGCATTGTATATGTAAATATAATATACATTTTGTGTGCTGTGAATATGCTTTATGGAATTTAACTCAAGACGGCTACAAGTTTAATAAGAGCTGGGTTCTTCTCACTGTAGTATTCATGCAGCTAAATAACTCAGCACTTCATTGCAATGCAGAAAACGATTTATAATCATTTTTGTACAAAATTATTCTATTTATGGTAATAACAGAGTGGGTAACTGAGTTTAGAATATAGGGAAGAGCCTGTAATACCACAGGACGTGATCGTGATTGTATTACAAGTCAACTTCGTGGTCCTGACTCCCCACTCCTGAACGTATCACATTTTACTTGCTGGGAATCGCGCGTCTGACTGTGGAAGTGGGCGTTGGTGTGGCTTCAGACCACAGCACGGTGTGATTGGTCTCAGCCACTATAGGGGCTGCAGTGATTGGAAACCGCAGATGTTGCAAACGCTCGTCATCGGAAGCATTCGTGTATTTCCGACAGTTTGGGGGTGGGGCCGTACATACCCGGCTTTATTGTCGCATGTGTGTAACACCGCCTTGGTTTATGTGATTTATCCACATTGCAGCGACCAGGTTGAGTCATCAATAGCCGAGCAAGGGATTGGGTTATTGAGGCTTCTACCGGTGATTGCATTAGATGACGTTATTTTCAAAGATCTTTCAACATCAGAACTTACACTTGTTGGTTCAGCTGGCAATACACAATGCACCGTATGTAATTTAGAACATTTTAACACACTTTTTAAGGTCGGTTATAGCGGTTTTGTTAATTTATAATTCACATCTCACAAGCAATAGGTTTCTTTCCAACTTTTTGCCGTCTCAAAACCATAAGGAATTCTTTAATCTTATTATTATAAATGCAACAAGCATCAAATACATATAAATATATATTAACTGTATTTATACGATTTATATCTCATAGGATTCCATAGTGCTATACATATAATTTTATTTGATATGCTTTACATACACCGACCCACTTCTCTCACCACTGAAATGCAGCCCCACCTGTGCGACACACAACAGCTCTCCTGGGGCACCAGCAGCCCCCCTGCACAGCAGATCAGGTCTAATTCACCCGCCTACTGAAGCTCAGCAGAACCCGGATGGGAGACTTCCTGGCAAAAACTAAGGCTGCTGCTGGAAGAAGTGTTAGTGGGGCCAGCAGGGGGCGCTGTGTGGGGACACTCTACTGTAAAAAGGCGCCGTCCTTCGGATGAGACATAAAATTGAGGTCCTAACTCTCTGTGGTCACTAAAAACGCCCAGGGCATTTCTCAAAAAGAGTAGGGGTGTTACCCCAGTGTCCTGGCCAAATTTCCCCCTGGCCTTTACCCATCATGGCCTCCTAATAATCCCCATCTCTGAACTGGCTTCATCACTCTGCTCTCCTCCCCACTGAGAGCTGGTGTGTGGGGAGCGTACTGGAGCATCATCCAGGTGGGGCTGCACACTGGTGGTGGTGGAGGGGAGTCCCCATTACCTGTAAAGCGCTTTGAGTGGAGTGTCCAGCAAAGTATTTTAGAAGTGCAAGGAATTCATCATCATCATCATTATCATTGATTTATTAATGAATTAAAGAACAGTGCCAATAGGTCACAATGAGAGAGACCTAGCTAGCCCGCGTTCCTATAGAACCCCAGTTCAACAGTGTCACTTGGGTCCAAGAATACCCGAGACTTTTTAATTGCAGAACGCACACTGGTACCCATGGTCAAGTCAATTAGGCTTGAAACCCTGTAGAAACCAAATACCACAACCTCAGTCTAGTAGCTGCAAGATTTAGTTGCATCCGACATTTGATACCAAATACAGTCAGATCTGAATAGATACAGCACTGTGCTTCATAGAATTCTAGGCAAGAAAATACAGATTTATCTCTGTAATGGCCAGAATACATGAAGAATACATGAAGCTGGTTTAGTTTGGTTTTAGATCACAAAACAACACCAACATCCGTTGCTCTGTCAGCTACGTCTCGGTTCTGAGCAATTGGATGAGGTGAGGTGGAATATCCACAATCCTTCGGTTTTGCCTGCCCCGTATGAAGTGTTTGTGCCGCTCGTACAGAGCCATAGAGCATCATGTTTGTACTTACTCGTAGCCGGATGCTGCTACGTTGGAAAATACACTCGCTCATACAATTCCATGACAGCGGCGCCCAAGCAGGCAGAGAGGGGTGTCGAATGCGTGTGTGTCACGTAAACCCGGACCGAGTGTCATACCTCCCGGCTTGGGGTCCCAGATGATGGCGGCCGGGTGGAACCTATGCTGGAACCTGCTTTGGTCGCCCGGCCGGTTTTGTCTCTTATCTCTGTCTCTGCTGTTCGTGAGCTGTCATATCTGTAAACACCGTGTACCCGATTCGTCTGAGGTAAGTCACCGGGGAGCTGGAGAATGCAGCAGCAGGTCCTTCCCCGGGATTATTTGCACTGTAATCTGGTTGGTGACAGCAGCTCGCGTTGCAGGGCTGATCTGTGCGTGTCATGTACTGTAGTAATGCAAGATGTACCCTGAATAAAACACTGCAATATGCTCTGCAGTTGTAAGAAATCGGTGTTAAAAGGACCGATTTCGCTAAAAACAATTACCTGTAACCAGGACAGTTTATCTGTTTTGGGTTTTATACGTTGTAGTTTTTTTTTTCGTACTTTGCAGGAAAGGCGCAACATCACGTCTTTAATTTGATTATTTGCTGGATAAATATCTGATTTTCAGTATGCAGTTTTTAGTTGAAAAATGTGGAATGGTTGTGTGGTTATGCCATACATATTTTATTTCCTATGAGTAGCTAAATAAGATACAATAGCTTTGTTTTAGATGTATCTCGAGTAAATAATCTTATTATATCATCTTTGAAGACCTTATCGCCCGGTAGTGTTTGAAGGCGTGTGAGTAAGGAGTTGCAAGATTTTAAAACGAAATCTTTGTTAAAATAACATGAGGCATTAAACAGATACTGTTTATATATATATATTTGTTTTTATTCTCCTAAACTTATTTGGTCAAATCTAAATAACGATTCCCCAACCCCCAGACCTAATTGTCTACAGGGCACCGATGGGTCTGTCAAGAAATGAGATTAGTGGGATTAAAATCCACTAATCCATTTTCACAACATCTGCCTTCATTTTAATGTTTTCTGCATTAAGACGTCATTTGTCTTTCTAATAAACCCTGTTGATGCTGTAGTATTTGAATTATTATATATAACCCTGTTGAGTCAGCTCTGTCGTCTTAAATGACTTGCCTTTTGAATTGCATTGTCATTGAAATGGGATTTTCAAGGAAGGATTGTTGTATGTTACTTTAAGATTGGTCTAGGTTATTTACTGTATGTCTTTCCCTAAAACAGAAACGTTTTTTGGTGGTACCAGCTCTGTGTAGGAAGTTGCCGAAATTAATTATTTCATTTGTCAATTTAAATGTTATGATTTTTTTCCTAGGTGGTTTACCAAGTGCCCCTGGAGACAGAGAGGGTAGTCAAGAGAAGCACTGATCACCGTTTAAGAATAAAACTTATATATGATAGAAGTTTGGATGAGTAAGTATTGAAGAGCGAAACATACTGCCTTCTTACGAACACGATCTTTCTCATTATTAAACAAATCAGCCATGTACTGGATTTACAAATAATCAGTTTACTTTTTTTTTAATTTCCCTCAACAGATTACATGCAGATAAAAGAAGACTTGTGAAGGTATGAAGAACATTACATTAATTTATACTTAAAAATTAATAAAGTCTGAATTGTATCATTTAAAAAAAGAAAAAAAAACTCTGTCCGTAAGTGTAATGTGTTAAGGTACAGTGAGTGTCTAATTGTCTGTTGTAGGACAAGCTCTTCCCTCAAGCCACTGATTATTTACAGAAGGCATTTCAAGTTCGGAGACCAACTGGTCCTATTTTATTAAGCAGGTAATGTAAAATATTTAAATATCTGAATTCCTGCTTGTCTTGTATCATCTTCTCCTCCTCGTGTTTTAATTGTAAATATAATGTTTATGAAACGTTCGAATTTTTTAAAAGGGTTTACAGCTATGTAAATCATATTTTAATCTTTTTAGAGCAGAACGGTATGAAGAAACAAATGTTCTAACAATTTATGTTACAACCGCTGATCTGATTTGTTCCACGCTGTACACAAAGACAATGCTCCACCAACCAGTATTTAAGGAAGAAAGATGACCCTCACAGATACTGTCAGGGAGCCTGTGCGGAGATCACGCGCTGTGGACCGGTGGTCGTCCCAGAGGAGCATTTACAGGTCAGTGTGTCACCCATTCTGCCCACCCAGCTCGCTTCGTAGTAATAGGAGCTCACCCGGATGTTTCCGGTTAGAAATCAACAACACGGCCGGGCGGCTTGTTCCACGCTCCCACCACCCTTTATGTAGAGAAGCGTCCCCCCCCCCCCCCGCTCTCTGAGATGATCTGTCGTGGAATGGAAGGCTGAGCGGTCCCTTTCTGCGCCGCGCGATTCTTCCAGCAATGCCGAGTGTGGAAGGCCCGCGGCGCCGCGGGCCGGCCGGATGGCGTGGGGGTGCAGGACGCGGACTTCGTGCTGTACGTGAGCGGGGTGACCACGCAGCGGTGCGGGCAGGAGAACATCGTGGCGTACGCTGCCTACTGCCAGCTGGAGGCCGAGCTGGACAGGTGAGGCGCCGGGCGGGGGCGCGCTTCAGCTGGTAGGGGCTCAGATACGCTTCAGCACCCATTTTCAGAAGAGGACTTCATTTTGTGGAGGTATGCTGAGGATGGTTATTGTGTTATTGTTCAAGTAGCGGATTTTACACGCTTAATGTTGATCCCACTCCATAAATGACATGTGCTGAAATCCAACCCTCGAGTCTAAAGTTCATCTTAGGGTTGTACTGAATTTGGCTTTACTTTATCTCAGGTGTCTTTTTTTTACCCCCCATGAACTCGGTTTTATTGATGTGGAGAGTACAGGCACAGACGCCGGTATCAAAGTCTGCAAAGAGAATAAAAGAACTCCATTAGGAATATACTATATAGTTAGGTGACAGTTAGCGTGTGAGAGGACATGGCGCGAGAATCTTTTCATGCAAACTTGGCGAACTACATTAGATACGTAGCAGGGATTTAACGGCATAAAGGAAGCACAATGATTCGATATGGGAAAGCTGTGTTAATGTGGATAAAGATTAAAAGATGACCACAGACAACCGATTCAACAGTTCTTTAACCAGAAATTAAACATTTAAAAGTTAGTTTGAATCATATGATTGGAGTATCTCTAACTTGAAAAGTACTGTATACTGTAAAGGTATAGTACTAACAAAACCAAGCATTATTCAGTTAATTCCAGGAGAGCAGGGACAGATGACACTATTAAAGTCCATGAAGTTTTATAAAGAATTGTGAGCTCGACTTCAGACTGCTGCACTTTACGTGAGTCATGACTGACAGTGTGTGACCTTCCCTTTACATAGTGTATCGCACATCTTATACAGTGTACTGTGCCTGCACTAGCTAAAGGGTTAATATAATGAGGTGTAAAATCTACAACACTGAAAATTATAATGTGAAAATAGCCTGTGAACCTTACTTAACTTCTATGTACTGTGGTTTTGTAGGCCTATTGCTGGATATGCTAATTTATGCCCAAATATGATCTCTACACAAGCTCAGGACTACGTTGGCATGCTCTCCACTGTCAAACATGAGATCATTCATGCTTTGGTAAGAAAGCTAAACTTTCATTTGTTTACCTAGCTTTACAAAACGTTTAGTAGTCTAATTACATTGTGACTGTGAATTTTGAGGTTAAGAAAATACATTATGTATGCCATAATGAGGAACTTGGGTTGGTGTGGCAGGTATCTACATATTCATTGTACTAAACACTACATTGTAAATTGGTATACTGTATCTTGTTGAGCTGAATTAATCATAATAAAGAAACTGATGTTTTGTTTGGCCACCTTCTGAAACAGATCTTTAACTGACACAGGTTTTTCTTTGCATATCTAATAATATAATAATGTCTGTCCAGTCAGACCAATTGTAATGGAAACAGAACTCATCAAAGTGCTGCCTCATGCATTTTGTATACAGAACGCCTTTCTTTACTCATAACATAATGTCTTTATGTGAGTATGGAAGCATATTGGTCCCACAGAGTACAAAAAGTGGCCATATGTCTCCTTAGAGTGAGATACGGATCTTGTCAAAACTGAAGACAAATTAAAGTAATAGATTTCATTTCCTGTACTTGTATGGGCTGGATTGATCCAGTCCTGATTGATCAGGAAGTAATTCACGGGCACAGTTTGATCACTGCTAGGTGTCTTTAACCCTATTTTGTGGGTGGCGTCTGCATCTGATGTACCATTAATGCAAACGCCATAAGATTTCATGTATCAAGTATCACGTTATAACAAGAAATGTACCCAGATTTCTTTTATTGCTCTATGGCATCTGTATGCTCCCAAAACGTATTCATATTAGAAATGAGTATGCTGTTGGTTCACATGTATTTGCTATATATATCGAAAGATATATTAAGGAATGTATAACTAAACATACAGTAAGAGTGCTTAATAATATACATTATATTTGCTTCTAGTAAAACGATTTTAGGGTGATACATTCCCCCATACTGTAGCAGATTACATGTGGCGTTACTCCTTCAGAAACAGTACTTATTAGGGCTCTTGAAATTGAAGTAATATTCTGATATGAATCTCTCTCAATACAGGGTTTCTCCGCTGGGCTCTTTGCATTTTACCACGATGATGAAGGGAAGCCGTTGACCCAGCGCTATGAAGGCGGGCTGCCGCCATTCAACGAGAGGTGCGTGGGGCAGGTGCTAGCGAGTGAAAGCCACAGGCCTCTTCTCCAGCCTCGGACTCTGGCTCAGCTTGTTTTCACACAGTGCAGTGGCGCTGAGGCTTCGTGAACTGTGCCGGTGAAACAAGGCCCGTGAGCCCTGCGTGTTTTTAACGGTCGCTCGTTCTTTCGCAGCCTGGGCCTGTACCAGTGGAGCGAGAAAACCGTGCGAAAAACCACGAGGCTGTGGGATATCCGTGGCAACCAGATGGTGCGCCACGATGTGCTCCTTTTAGTCACGCCTCGCGTGGTGGTAAGTGCCGGACTTGGAGGCTGATGGGGCAGGACGTGTGCATGATGCCTGAGCTGTCAGGTTTCTCTGCTCACATTGCCGGGTTTGGATGGCACGCTGAGAGTTTGATTTCGGGCTCCGATGGTGAGCTCCTCGGTGTAGTTCGCACAATCTCCGCCTGTTCGTGTGGGATTTTGCTGGGTAATCCGGTCCCTTCCTGACTCTCAAAAACAAGATTGGAGTCATTGGCCGTTCTAAATTGTCTTTCACTCCACAGCCCTGCAACACACCAGTGTCCCATCCAGGGGAGAGCACAGTTGCTCCTCTGTCCTTCCTTAAATGTTACCCTGACTGTTGTGTATGCAGTTGCATGAAATCGATTTGCTTTCAGAGCAGTTTTAGAAAACAGTCTAATTAAAAACTTTCTGAATGTTTCTCTTCGTTAGCCTTTACTCTCCCTGGACTGTAATTAAAAAGCAGTAAAAACTCTTATAAAGGCACAAAATGAAAACCTTGCTCTGATTGCTTCTTTTTTTCTCTCTCTATATTCAGAATCCTACTAACACAAAAATGGCCTTCTCCAGATGATTTTTCCAGGAGTATAGTTGGGCTACCATGTATGTATTGTATCTTTATATCTTATCTTAATCCTTGACAATAATAACGTGTAATCTATTTCGTCAAAGGAAGAAGCAAGGAAGCACTTTGACTGTCCTATCCTAGAGGGCATGGAGCTTGAGAATCAGGGAGGATTAGGCACGGAGCTGAACCACTGGGAGAAGAGACTACTGGAGGTAATCTCTGCACTCTCGGTGATGCTCGTTGAAGGTCACGTGTTTCTGTATGTTTTTGATCTCGGCAAGCTCCTTCAGAGCTTCCACTATTGCATGTGAATAGCATTGCCAGATTAAAAATTGTAATGGTGTTTGGTCTAAAGTTTTTTCCTTTTCTGAACAAGTTTAGTCTTTTTATCATCCCACCTAGAGCCAGAGGTTGATCCCTATGCGGTTGATGAATCACTCACTTTATTAAATCGGAATGCTGACTCTCACCTGCCATTTCACTGTCTTTAAGAATGAAGCAATGACGGGATCTCATACACAGAACAGAGTGTTCTCCAGGATTACACTGGCAATAATGGAAGACACGGGGTGAGCATCCTGAAGCTTTAGCAAATAGCCTCTGCTCCACGCTTTTGAAACACTGCTGGGCAGATTTGAACAAGATTTCACAAGACGGCAGGCGCCCACTGCTGGGGTACTTGGTGCCAGCAGTGGGATGGTGGAGGGCTGGAGTATAGCTGCTGTTGCTGTCAAACCTGTGCAGGAGGGGGGGGTTCCCTTGTCTGTCTTTTAGGAGTCCCCGGGCAGAAACATGAAAGGCAGTCCCAGTGAGGGGCATGGAGGATGAGGGAGGGTAGTAGTTTTGCGGTGTCTTGCGGAGAGTGTGTTCTTGTTTTCATGTTTTGTTGTTTCGAAAAATCAATGAAATAAACACGATTACACAAAAAGTCTGCAGGCACAATATTAAGCGGACTAAAGAAAAAAATGGAATCTGACAGCTGGGTCCATAGTCTTTGCAGCGAATGACTTCTTGATATCGGTAAAAAAGGAAATAGATTAACTAATAGAGTCCTGCTGGTTTCCTGTATTGGCGGAAAGTAAAAATCTTTGTGAACAATCCCATCTGAAAGAACGTTGTGCTCTGTTTCACATTCTTTCCCATGTTGGCCTGTCTCGCTCCACATGTCAAATGTTTCGATTCATAGAAGCGGACTCTTATTTTTCTGATTTATTTGGCTGATGCGTTTAGCCCACTTACATTTGTAACCACGTATGTACAGTAGCTTGGTATTGTAGCGGAACAATCTGGGCCGTGCACCTTGCTCGGCACAGCAGCGTCTCACCTGGGATCTGAACTCACGAGCTTCCAGTTACATGGCCAGAGACCCGCCCCTGTGCTACTGTGCCACACTGCCCCCTCTCTCTTCTCCTGCACTAAAACCGTGTTTCCTGTGGCGGGACGAGCCCTCAGGTGGTACAGAGCGAACTACAGCATGGCAGAGCGCCTGGACTGGGGCAGTGGAATGGGCTGTGACTTTGTGATGAAGAGCTGCAAGTTCTGGATGGAGCAGCGCCGACAGCAGTAAGTCTCTTACGGAGATTATGAGAGCACTGATGCTTTCCGCGTGTGTTTACTTTTGGAGACGTGTGGATGACAGGACAATTCAATAGCTGGAACCCATTTGAAGGGGTTATGTTTCAGAACCTGTGGTTGTGTTCTTGCAGGAAACAGACTGTTGCCCCATACTGTGATGAACTGAGAAGCATGCCATTGCAGCTCACCTGCAGGCAGGACCAGTTAGCACTGGCCGTGTGCAATTTACAGAAATACCCTACGAACCTCCCAAGGGAATATCAGGTATTTAAGAATCTTTAAGGTTTTTTATGATGGTTGTCTCTTTTGTGAAATATTGTGTTTTTTTGTTGTGATGTCAAAAAAAAAAGCTGTTGTTGTTGAGTTGAATTTTGTTTTATAATTGTAGAATTTTTTATAATTCATCTTGGCTGCACCCGAAGTAAACCACAACATGTTTTTCAGTTACAGTTACTTACTGTAGGTTGTTCCCTTGCATTTTATTAATACAAAATGGGCACAGATTACAAAAAAGCTCTATTTCTACCTAAAAGTGAAGGCGTTTCTCTTCTTGTCCACAGTACTTTGATGGTATCCCTGGCATACCTGTCCAAGACTTGCCTTACTATGGTGGATCAGTGGAGATTGCTGACTACTGCCCGTTCAGCCAGGAATTCAGTTGGCACCTCAGCGGAGAATACCAGCGCAGTTCTGACTGCAGAGTCCCTGAAAACCAGCCAGGTTAGATGTGCAGTGCTGGAAGAATATGGTTTTGCTATTGGCTTGTTTTTAGTGCAGTTTTACAGGAACCTGGGGTTTGAGTTGTGATTGGACACCCATGTAAGAGTTATGAGGAAACTTAAATGTAGAACTATCTCTGAAACAGCCCAGTGGGTGTTAAGAGATTCTGGTTCTTGCTCAAGAACGTTCTGTTAAAGAATAGAACACATTGCTTCTGTTCCTCTAGATTTGTCTTTGCACAGAAAGGGGAAACAGAAACACTGTTCTTCATGCCACATTGGTTTCTGTTCATTTTTACACTTGTGTCTGACCTTTTGTTTCTTTTATTCCAGATTTGTACAGAAACTTCGGCGCTGAAGAGTATGGCCCAAATTCAGTCTGTGTCCTTCAGAAATCCGCTTTTGTAATGGAGCAGTGCACTAGAAAAATGACTTACCCAGACTGGGGGAGTGGCTGCTATAAGGTGACAAAATTAGATCTGACCGCAGACTTAATGACCTTCTATATTACTGTCTTTTTAATAGTAAAACAGTTGAGTTCAACACAGAACTAAGTGTCTTTAGATAGAGAACATCATGAAACCATTATTTTCACAAGGTAAAAGTATCACGTTGTTTCAGGTTATGTGTTTGATAATTAAAATGTAAACTAATAACACCACTTGGGATGGCATGAGTTGAAGTTTTTTACTGGATCAGTTACTGTTTTAACTAGATGCATCACATGGGTTTTGGGAGTCTGGAACAAGTCCTGGCTGCTTTCCAGACACGGCTGGAGGACAATAGCAGCTAAACCAGCCTCCCTTCATCTGTAACTGGTCTTAGATGTTTCTGGGCAGGCGTGTGCTGGACTTCAAAGAGTGCTAGCTAAGGCAGGGTCCCTCGTGCAATGGCATTTTACTTCAGCATCATGATGTTAGTCAGCATACTTGCTGCTGGCCGGTCACGGTAGCAAGGATCGCTTTCACATTCTCCAAACCAATTAGATTCCGTGCGCATACAACTCCCACAGGTATTTAAGGCTGTGATATGTTTGCCTTTCGATCTTACGTGCAAGGCAGCTGGTCTTGACTGTGATGTTGAGCTTCACTTTTTGTTTGCTTCGGCGAAGATCTCCTGCTCTCCTCAAGGCCTCACGGTGTGGGTCCAGGGCAGCGCCTTCCTGTGCAGCCGCGCCGGCCAGCTGCTGGACGTCAACGTTCAGGGTGCTGACTGGGTGTACACTGGATCCCTGATCTGCCCCTCTTGCTCCGACTTCTGCGGCTCCTGCCCTCCCGACCGCTACCTCCCCTTCTTTAACAAGTCGCAAAGCATTCCGATAGGTAAGATTGCAAATGAGGCAGTAGTAGACGTTTGTGGGGGCGTACACCGGACTTTTCAGGATCAAAACGTTTGCCTTTCGGAAAACCTGAGGCGGAGTAGCACAGTGGCAGAGTGGTTCAGTTCCTGGGGTGCTGTCCTTGTGGAGGAGTTTGCGTGTTCTCCCTGTGTGTGTGTGTGTGTGTGTGTGTGTGTGTGTGTGTGAGGGTTTCCCTTGGGTGCTCTGGTTTCCTCCCACAGTCCAGAGACATGCTGGTAGATGAATTGGCTTTTGGGAGAGCTGGCCCTGGTGTGAGTGTGAGTGTGTGTGTCTGTGTGCTCCGTGATGGACTGGGTGTCCTGTCAAGGGTGTACCCTACCTTGCCTCTGTTTCTCTCCAGGATAGGCTCTGGCTCCCACATGACTTGGTATTGGGGAAAAAGCGGTTAGAAAATAGATGGAAAAGTTGAGGTACTGTTAAATCTTTGCCTAACCGGCTCCTTTTTTTTAAAATTCCAGATCCTTGCTCTAGCTCTTCCGGCCTGGTGGTGACTCTCTGGTTGCTGGTGATTAACCTCACCCCGCTGGTCGCTGGTTTCCTCCTGTGCGTGTGGACCTGAGCTCCAGTGCTGCGGAGATCCGAGGGGAACAGGGTGACGCCTGGGGACCACAACACTGCCACACGGATTCCTCCCCCGAAGCCGCCGCAGCAGGAACAGCTGGTGCACGAAATGTAGCTGCTTACTGCATGTCCCCTTGAGAGTGTTTAAGAAAAGGTACAGATATCTGCCAGCAAAGGCTGTTTAAAAAAAGCCATCACACTTCTTTCAGTGTCCTAAAAATAATGAAGTGCCAGTATGCTGTAAATAGAATAAGAAAGATACCTCAAAATCAACAAAAACAGTAAAGGTGGCGAGTTATAGGTGCTATGTGTTACTCCCCAACCCATATTCTTTTGCTGGAACATATTTTGCTTTGAATTTGACGTTTTGTTCTTGTGTCTTGAGCCGTTGGTACACAGAGAAGCATTGGAATACATATTGGAATGCTCTGCTAGGTCAAAATGGACAAGTTCATGAAGTCCAGACGGCGGTTCAATGCTAGATTCAGAACTTTTCCCACTTGAACTCGCCTGAAGCTGTTGCTGAAGTGAATGAGCACCTGAATCAAGACAAAACCAGTTTCCAGAGATGTGTGGGTTTTGTCAGGCTTGTTGTATGATCTCAATCGTGACATCTGATTAAGAGACTATTAGTTAAATTATGAGAACAGGCAATTAACACTGACTTTTCAGTATATGAAACATTTGAAGATTAAATTTATATTGTGACTTATGACTGTAAACGTAAGTACTGTATATATGTCAATGAATTCTATATATTTTTTGTTTATCTGTGGTTTAAAATCTTAATTTATATTCAAATGACGAGTGCACTACAAGAACTTGGTCAATTCTGTGCTGCATTTTTACTTGAAAATGATATATTCGTAGTGAATATGTCCCTTATGCAGGCTTATTATTACTTATGCATTACAGCAGAGTTATTTATTCATAGGAAGAACTGCAATTAAGATATTTTCCATATCCTTCCTGCAATTGTTTATTGCCAGGGAATGCAACAGCAGCGTCCATTTGGAAAACTGATGGACTTCCTGATCACTCCACTAAACTAGAGCTCTGATATAATATCTGGGAAACCACATAAAGAGCTTGGGCAGCTACAGTGTTTTGTAATCTTAAATCTCTCTCTTCAAAATGCAACTAATCATTCTCTTAGGAGACAATATAAAGAACAAAACACCAGCTGTCAGTTTTCCTCCTGGAACTATAATATTTCTTAGAGGATGTAACGGAAGAATTATTCCAATAAGATCTGTGTTGGTTAAGCTGTTTTTGTTTTCTAAAAGCACTGTTAGTTGTGAAAAACGGGCCTTAAAAACTGTTCGAGACGAGTCTTAAAGGAATTTCTCCTGGCCTGTGAAGTGCAAGGAGTTGGAGTGTTGGTGTAGCACCAGGGTGCCTGCAAAATGAGCATTTTATCAGATTTACCATCAAAGTGTCACACATATTTGAACGTTTTTTAGTACTTTTATTGATTGTACTGTATGTGTGGACAAAAGATCGTAATCTTTTAGTATCTTCTAAAAAAGCCACTTTTATTTGCTGTACATGTGTATTGCCCGAGGGATGGCTACATATTTAAGAGCTGAGAAAAATAAAGGTTGCATTCAGAGCTTGAGGCTTCTTCAGAGGACAGAACTGCTCTAAACAGGGAAAGTTAAGACCCAGCTGCCTGGAAATAACATCCCACGATATCTGAGATCTTTTAAACTTCAAAACTGAGGGCATGAATAGGATACTGAATAATGTGAATGTTTATACAAAGTGTGATTTATGTTATTTTATTTTTAGTGTATTTATTTTGCACTGACTATTTATGGAACTGTAATGAAAAACACGCTTTGTTGGGTTTTTTTGTTGTCACATTCAATACCAAGGCTAAAAATATTTAGGAAAATATTTTATTAACATAGCAACTATTTATACTTCATAGAGAATAAAGTTAGACTCGAACTGTTTATGACTTTTTTTCTCAGAGGTGGATATTAAATCCTGCAGTTAAAAATGCAAAATGTTTTGTACTTGGGTTTGTTTCTTCTCTTAAACCCAGATTTTTCCTCTATGTCTGAACAACTTTGCATTTGAAAATAACTTACAAAATAGGACAAAGAGGATTTCATCAACTGATATGCTGAACAAACAGTTATTTTCTTCAACGGAGTTATAAACACCCTTTAAAGACCATTTTTGAAAATTTACTTGTTTAGTCATTTCTCTTTACTTGATATGCTAAATGTGTATTTTTTCCTGAACAGTTAGATATCCCGGTTTACACATTTTTTTCTAAACTTCGTAGTTGCCTGACCAGCGCTCATGTCCTGTGATTAAAGGGGAAAAAACAAAGTCTAAACACTGCCTAAGCAATCTTTAGCATTAGGACTTTGATTCCTTTTTGTTAGGTGTGGTGAGTGCTTCCCTCTGGCAGTGTTTTATCTTATGTCTCTTCTATGGATTGTGTTTTACTGTAATGTTATTGCGTGTTGTAGATCAATACCCTTATTTGTTCTTTTAACCTTCTGAAATACAGGTATTGTTATTGAGTTCTAAGCATCTAAGCACCACCATCTAGTTCTGATGGTATATGTGGATATAAGTAACATTTTTATTTTACAAATCTTATTTTGAAGTAGCTTTGGCATGAATGAAACTGTTGTTGTGTTTTGAACACCAACCCTGAGAACAAAACATTACTTTTGCAAAGGATTTTTCATTTTACATTCAGATGTACTCATACATTTGTGTACTTAACAGAAAATGTATCATAGAAAAGTGTTTTTTTAACTCTTTGTACCTCCCGTTTATATTGCTGAAAGATTTCTGGCGTATAATTGTGGACAGTTTCTGTTGTGTCCACTTGTTCCTGCTGGGTGTCATGGATTCTACTTGACTTGACTAGCTGGCTTGGAATCACAAGTCACAGGCTGACGTCAAGCAAGAGAGTCTTCTGTGATCTCATCCCTTGTTTAATCTCCTTCACTTCATTATCTGTAGGCCTAATTGTTATCCCTATTAAACGTTTAATTGTTTGAACGTAGTGCATAGTAGACACAGTAGATGCGAAAAATTCAACGACTCGAGACAAGCGTTAACTTTTTTGCAAGTCATGAAGCGATGAGATCAGTCTGGCTAGAGAGCTGTGCACGGAGTAAAAACCAACCGTTCAGGAAGAGAGCGGACACCCCTGAAACAGAACTAGCTGATGACAATCGGAAGTCAGGAGCAACACTGTAACCTTGTACAGTGAGGATAGTGTATGGTTCCCTCACGGCCAGGAGCACACTGATGTTCCCAGGTTTGATTAAAGGCATCTTTGCAATGATGGATGCCTTCCATAACGTGACCACAGTTGCTTTTTCTGTTAATGCAGACAGTGAAACAGAGCTCGAGGTCTCGATACAAGGCTAAAATACAGACCGGACGTGGACTGGTAGGCCACTGAGAGCATGTCGGGTGAATGCAAGATGATTTCCTCCCTGAGTCAATTTACTTCTATGTTAAAGGGACAAACAATTTACTGTGTAATTAAAAATTCTAAGGTGAGAACACTGAGCTTCAAATTTGACAAAATCTGGTGTGCTACAGTATTGCATCCTTTTCTTTTCCAAAACCTGTTAAAAATGAATCTTTTGCTGGTTGGGAGATGAAGTTTCATTAGCAAGTTTAAGGAGGTCTGAATGAATTGATATCTGATTATTCAGTGCATCAACATTGTACTGTATATTTATACCTAAACATCATCAAGAGGCTGTGAGTAGTAATTATGACCCAATTTCTAAGCTGGTTTGAATTCAGGTTTTGTAATATACAGAGACCAAAGAAAATTCTATGCATTAATCAGCATTGTTTGCATCATTTATAAAACACCAGATGGTTGATAATAGGATTTAGACTAGGCTTTTTTTCTTTCGCTTTAAATTTAAAAGTGATCTATCCAGACCAGATCCTCACTGTTCTGATTGGTTTTCTGATACAGTACTCTGTCATTCTGCATTCGAGACGTTTAAATGTTTATTCAAGAGCCAAGGGCTTATTATAAAAATGCACATAGCCTTGTTAGAATATTATTATCTTTAGTAGATTATTAAAGCAGCTGTGTATTATTTTAGAAGCAACCAAAATGTCTGTTATTTCCAAAATAAATATATAAAATCTGAGCTATTGTCTGTTTTATAATGTAATGTTAAAAAAAGTAATGTATGCCAAAAAAAAACATGATTATGAGAGGTTGAGGAGGTTCCTGGCTTTATTAGCAAATTAATAGACTAAACAATAAAAAGGATCAAAAATAAAATCCATCAAAATAAAATCAATACTAAACTCCAGTCAAGGGGGTGGCACAAACATCACCTCTCCAGTCTACACAATCACTGAACCCTACTGATGATTGATTAACACATAAATTTCCCTTCGGGATCAATAAAGTCTTATCTATCTATGACCAACCCCAGCAACAACCCCTTTAAATACAAGTACAAGTACATCATTTGCTAATCGCAACAGTGCAATTCAATCAAACCTGTGACATTTATACAAGGAATATACCTTCCACAGGGCCAAATTTATTCATATTCCTATATTATGTAAAGGTTTTGTATTTTTCCCCACTTTGTGTGACCATATAATTAGAATTTACAAAGAAATACAGAAGCTGTTGGTTTAAGAAGACTGACTCCTTTATTTCTGTTATATCATACATACAGTATAATCACAAAATGTTATAGTATTGCTACCCCATGACTCTTTCCGTGTGCAATTTCTGAGTAAATTAATGTCAACCATAAGGCAGTAAGACAGGAATGTCAAATAAGAAGAATCTTGGACATTTAAGCAACATCCAGTGTCATTTCAACGGTTTCAAATGCAGAAATATATTTTTTTATTTATTTTTAGGAAACTCTAACCTAAATCAGCATAATTACCTTGCAATATAAAGAGTCAAATAAGCAAGAGAACCACTTGTAATTCATTAATATCCAACATGAGAGCAATACAAGAATATTCAGAGAAACACAAGAATATTCAGAATCCTGAACATGTTCTAGAAATCACACCTCTTATCATGAAATGTGCAAATTTGTTTAAATGTAATCCTGGCATCCATTCTTCAAAAATTGCTGTGTTAAAAAATAAAGTATTTGAATATAAAATTATTCAAGCAACATTCATTTCCTTTCCTGTTTAAAGAACTATTTTCTTGTAATATATATGAATCTAATAACAATTAGATTAAGAATCGCCAGAATCTGAGAACAATGTATAATAATTACCTCTCATGCATGGTACAGTATGACTTAAGAAACATTATTTTAGTGTTGAAACAGATTTTAAAATCACCTTGAATATAAGATTTCTAGTTATTGTGCGTTTTATATCAGCCACTAGTAAAAACGTTGCTTAAAGGAAAGATTGAGGTTCACTGAGGTGCACTGGAGCTCCCACGTCACATGTGCTCGGGGTGGTTTTGTAAGCATGAGATGAAGTCCTTCACAGGTCGGCCCTCAAAGCAAATCTGATAGACAGCCGTAAACAGTGGAAACCTGGATTAAAACAGCAAAAGCAAAATGTTAAGGGGATTTCACTCATTCTAATTTTAAACCTTCACCTTCCTTACTGTGTCGCCCAATTTCACAGCCATTGTACAAATTCTTTCAAATTTAAAAATGTCCAAGATACTAAAAACAAGATTATGGCTCCGTGGGTGTCTATGCACCCCAACTTAAATTCTATCCAATTCCACAGCACTCAGTAGACCTCTCACCATGAACACGCATCCAACACCTGAGTTGTCCATGATTATGGAAAGGTGACATGGTGTTTCATAGCTTTTTTATTATATTAATCATAGTCATAGAATATCACAGAGAGTCCTATCACAGAGAAACTCCATGGAAATTTAATTCCATTCAGCTGTTAAAAGATTTAAAAAGCCCTCTCTGGAGCAGAAGAGGGCCAATATATTTAGATAGACAGTTGGCTGTTACACTTGACGGCTAGCACCTTGCGCTGAAGTGCAATAAGTGGGAAATCCCATGATATCAGCTAAATAGAAACGGGCTTAATTCAACTTAAACTGGCATAAAGAACATTCAGGCCTCATACATGGCCCCAGTTTTTAAGTGGGTCCAGTAGCAGAGGCAGTCCAACCTGTGTAAAACAAGAAATGACCTTAACACTTTTTCAAGATCTTGCACAACACTTCAGCCCACTTCTCAACACCAAACTACCATGTAGATTAATCACTGGTTACACCCTTGATGAGGCTGAACTTTGAACACAAAAATAATGCGTATATATATATTGCGCAAAGTGTGTGACATGGCTCAGATATGTATGGTGTAGAAGAACATAAATTATTATTCCAGAGTACCTGGCCCACAAATTTGGTTGCCCTCATTTTTCTTTTAAAATGAAGAAAAGTAGACATTTAAAGTGTGAAGCTATAGTATGACCAGCATGACCCAAGACTAAAGGAAAACCCCAGGCCACAGTACTTACTTCTCAACCATGTCCCTTTGTTTGAGGATCTTGTACACCTCGGCCGAAGTCTGAGGGCCCTGGAGTTTCTGCCCATTCAGCATTTCTCTCTCCAGCTCTTCAATAGACTGGGTGTTAAAAAAAAAAAATCAATGTTATTTAAATGAAATCACCACCTCTTCAAGCAAAGAAGGGTAACTTTTATTTGCAGATCTCAAGCTTTTCCTCCATGTAGCACATCTTCAGATTGGGAGGTGGAATAAAGACCCGTGGTGATTCACCAGTGAGTCATTGTTCCTCATTGTGCTCACGAGCACGCTGCTGAGACATGCGGCCCAAGATGTCACCTGAAAGAGCCCTGACTGTCACGGGGCACATCTCACGAAACTTCTTCCTTGCATCTTAGAAGCTCCCCATCCACTGCAATTCGAACCTCGTGTCCACCATCGAACACCAAAAGGTGCGTCAGGACAGACTGTGAACGTGGGGAAGCAACACGAAACCTGGGCGTGAGCGCCCTCTGCCGGCGCTGACCTTGGAGGACTTGACGAAGGCTTCCGCCACCTTCCTGTTCCGTCCCCCGTAGCAGGTGGTGATCAGGTCCGCCACGCCGCAGCTCTCCAGGAAGGTGGCGGAGGTCACGGCCCCCTTGCAGAACAGCTTGGCGAAGGCCACCATCTCCATCAGGCCCAGGCGGATCACGGCTGCCTTCGTGTTGTCCCCGAAGCCCAGCCCGTCACAGAAGCCAGCCCCCACAGCCACAATGTTCTGACGGCCATTCGAGGTACAAGACACACAAGACCGAGTGCTTAGGAATTAACAGAACCTCACTCAAGATATACCTTTATTTGAATCCATTCTGTGAACCATATTGTGCACAGCAATAAACAGTCCTGTGATAGATGCAGTATGAATTACATCTTTTCATGCACTGTTACACTTGACAACTTAAATGTGAATCTATACATGCACTGATGTATAAACAGTGCATAGTGTAGTGTAGTTTTGTATTGGTCTACATAATATATTCCCCTTCTACTGTATATGCAGAAATGAGCTTCTAGTGAAATTTTAACCATTTCACCGTGGCTGTTAGGCCTGATAGTTACGAGGTCACTAGACAATGAGATAATATAATCAGAAAGAATGAAGATTAGCTACTGCAACCCTTCACACTGGCTGCTCACGTATTATTTGTTTTGAGTGCTTGTGATGATGCAATTGAAGATCTGATCAATGTGATCTCAAACTAAGCAGTACTGGTAACCAAAAAACAGTGTTCAAAAATCATGAAAATAGTGGATGGTAACATACAGTAGGCTTTGAGAAAATGTTTGATACATAAAATGTACAGATACTGTAACGGTTCAAGTGGGGACCTGTGCTATCATGCAAGCAGGAAACAAGATTAGAGGTTAATCTCATGCTGAAAAGCATGAATAGAAAGAAAAAAATGTTTGGGCTGTGTGGGATGCAGTACATTTAATCTTACTTCTTATGACTAAGCTTAGACTTTTGCACAGCAATAGAATTAGAATTTAGAGCAAGCAATGGCTCTCTAGTGTAAAATATTAATTGTGAAATGTTCTCTTCGTGATGAGCCCAGCTGTGTCTTTCCTTAATGTATACGTAATACATCAGAGGAGGTTAGCCATGTCTCTTAAACATGCCAGTTCTTACCTTCAGAGCTCCACAGAGCTCCACAGTGTCACTCTCTTTGACCACTGTGATTCGGAAGTTTGGGGTCTGCAGGAGGTCTTTGAAAACCTGACCATGTTGCTCATTTTTGCAGCCTGCAGTGAAGGAAAATGAAAGTGCTGAGTATTTGTACTAAAATAACTGCAAATGGACAGCACAAACCCAGCCTGCTGTTATAAAGAGGCACAAAGTTTATGAGGAAAAAAACTCATACTTCATAATTAAAATGTGAAAAGACACATACTATAAAAGCAGATGTGCAGCCCAAGAAGGAACACAATGTGCTTGAAAACAGCTGTCTAGGAGATAATGATGTAATAGTAGAGCAGTTGCTCGAAACAGTGGTAAAATTCTGCATTGGGAGATTTTTTTATGTTGGCAGTATGTTCAGGTCTCTCATTTTTTCTTCATTCAAAACATCTGAATTATTTGTTGTCAATTTGTTCTCAACATTTGATCATCGATCATTTCTTGCTAAAGAAGTGCAAAAAGATTATTAAAGAATATTCTACTATTTTTGCCTTTACAGCAAATTATGTGGCACTAAATCTGCTTAATTGTTCTTATCTATGAGCATGCGGTAACCGTTCTGATAAAAAATGCATAATCATTTCTCAGCATCTGCCTATTTTCTGGTAATCACAGAGGACAATCTGTTGCTCTAGCTTCAGGTTTTTTTATGCTGCACAAGCGGTGAGCACTGAAAATGAGATCCTGCCTTCTCAGATTCTGAAAACCGTAACCAGCACGAACTGCCTCATTGGAACAGTGATGGGCAACAGACGAGGAGCTGATTCAAGTATAAACAACCCTGACGTTCCAGAGAGGAATTCAGTCCTGCAGGCGGACCCTTTCTGGATCTGTTCAAAAAGTGCCTTTCCAAAAAGAGTCACCTATGGTTGTTTCGCAGAACTTCTCATCAGCCACTTCATTTGCGATGTTGGCCCCCATCAACACGCTTACTTCTATTTCCATCTTCTCTCTGATTATGTCAGATATCAGCTTCAGGCCCTCTGGGCCCTCGTCAATGCCCTGCAAGAGCAACATGACAGGAAAGGTGTCAATTAACAGAGTTCAGATCGTCAAGTCCCCCCCATCTCACATACGGATCCCACAGCAAACAATAAGATTTCATTTTCAGATTTTTTTTTAAAATTTTCTACACAAAGTGTGATTAAAACTAAGAACAGGGGGCACGTCCTTACCCAATTGGTTGTAGGACTATAGAAACAAGAAACAATCTACCCAGACCTGTTGTAGAAGCTAATACCTGTATTAATCCCCATTACCTGTAAAGTGCTTTGAGTGGAGTGTCCAGAAAAGCGCTATATAAGTGTAAGCAATAATAATAATACCCTGGTTTCCTTCAAAACAGCTGGATGAGATCCTATTAGCTACTTACTACCAAACAGAATAGAGGAGCTCCTATTGTTTGTGCCCTTTCTCATGTTCCCAAAAAACCTGTCCAGAACACACAGGGTGCAGGGCAGGACTCCAGTGTGGAGGGGACAGAAGCCCATTGCAGGGCTCACACATGCACTCAGGGACAATTCATAGACACCAATTAACCTAACCAACAGCCTTTGGAAGCTGGGAGGAAACCAAAGCACCAGGAGAAAACTCGTTTCTTCATTATCCCATTGCTACACATCCGTATTTCTGTCTTGCAAAGATCTGTAGCATGGTAGATAAGTTTTACTAACTTTGATAAGAGATATTCCAATGGCTCCCGGTTTAATCTGAGCCTTCGTCTGGTCGCACAGTTTCCCGATGAACTGATGGGGAACAACATAGACCAAAATGTCGGCACCAGCTACTGCCTCAATCACATCTGGAACTGCAACCTGAAAAAAAAAAAACAGATAAAGGAAAAGATCAGATTGATGTACTGGCGTATGGAGTTTAGTGCTATATCCTTTTTTTCCCCAAATACTTGACTGTAAAAAATAGCCTAAGTAATAGCCAAGTATAACCCTTGCCCCAGATAAAATCATCCATTTATAGCAATCGGTCATTAAAGCTTTGGTGGCCACAAGAATCAATCTGGCACAGAATCAAGTAGGCAAAAAGCCACATTATCTAACGTAATACAATGGTCTGTGAACACGCGCTCTGTCAAGCCTTGCCACGGGTCAATTTGTTTGAAGCACTGCACTTTCGAGTGCATTTCAGCATTGCAATTATGCATTTTTACATTCATTACTACTTGGCTATTTTGTAGTTCTTTCTGAATTATAATTCGATGACAGGTTTGCCTAAGGACTACCACATAAAAGCCAGTACTGACTTGTTTCTGTCAAGATTAAGTTACAGCAGGTTCATAAGGAAAACACAGATAACAACTCGCCATTAATACTTATGATCACTCACCTTTATAGCTGAACATAAAGGGAATCCTGAATAAAACAATGTACTACATAGGAAATACTTAACTGTAGCTGAGTTAAACCGGAGTGGCACAGAAGATAAAATCCTACCCTAGTATGTGCTAGTGAGACCTGTTTATGCAAATTGTAAAATGACACACTATAAGAATACAATTGTTTCAAGTCTTAAAAGCATAAGAAAGTATAAAAATGACAGGAGGTCACTCTGGCATCCTCGTAATCTTCTCAGTTCAAGACAAAAAAAAGTACAATTCTTGCAGTTTGTCAATGTAGGACATTCCCTTATAACAATGAGTCTGGTTGCTCTTAAGACAATATCTAAAACAACAATATATTTTCTACAACATCGTGACCAAAATTGTACGCTGTGCTTTAAACAAGGCCGGAGTAGTTTTTTTATTCAATTTTATCCTAATAGCCCTTGATTTAAATCAAACTTTTACAGTCTACAGATCTACAGTCTTTTAAAACCTCCTATATTGAAAGGATAGCGCCACGCACTGCGAGCTGAAAACAGCGCCTGAGGGGCGGGACTACGCGACTGTATAGGGGACGGGGGCCTCTTCCTTTCCATGTCTGTAAAGTAGGTGTCGTGCTGTAAACCCCCGGTTCCTGTGTGTCTACCCCGGTTCTGGCTATTAAATTTGTTGTTCAACCCCTTTTGCTGAGTCCTACGCCAGCTCCATTCATATTACTCATCATATTACCAAATCATCTTTATTAAGTAGCCTAATGCAGTTTGTATGCAGTACGCCTTTAAACCATTTTTAAAGGCGTCATGAACTAAGTTATTTTTTTCAGTCACATTACGATATTGTGCTTGGCTTGTTACACAACAGTGCAGAATGAGCTGAGGAGAAGTAAAACTGCTGATACTGTACATCAGACCACAACGGGTCCGTGTCAGCTGCACATGCAGACCCTAATGTACGCACATTTCTCAGACATCATACTTTTCATTTACCACATTTTTTGGAAGCTTGTGTCCTTGAAGATATTTCACATTTTCATGTTCCGTGTTGATGATCTCGCTGAGCTTTTTCCCATTCACCACTTCTTCAAAAACCCACATTTTCACAATGGGATCAAATCTGTTTGACCTGGTTACATTCCGGCCAATGATTTTAGCAATAGCTGACCCCCTTGATAAAGATAAAAGAAAACATTATTACTAACACCTGCGTGTTCTTACAACAGCTGAACTGAGAAAAAGACTTACGTCAGACTTGAGTCTAAAGCTGCAATAATTTTTAAAAATGTAACAAACCTGAAAGCTGATAATTCAAACAGGTGTGTCTTGGACATTTATGTAGACAAATGTCTGTCCTTGCAATTTAATGCTAAATCATAAAATTATGCAAAATGACGTTTTAAAAATATTTACTAAGCAAAGGTCACGGATTTCTTTGAACGAAGATGACGAAAATAATCATAGGGTCTGTATTTAACAACACAAAACGCGTGCACAGTTCAACCAACCCGGCTTCCAAGTAAAAGTAAAAACTTAATTTATGCATATTTTGTCAGTGGTAGCTAGTGTATCCTTTACACGCACATACCACGCACTAACACATGATTTGGAGTTACAGTCACATTGACACTAATAGTTAAGTGAGAAACTGCCTTTATTTTGCACTACCTTCTTGCACATTCTCTATACTGACGAGCCTCCGCCTCACAAGAAGACCGAAATCATATAACCGGCGTGATCACACGCACAAAAAAACATATATAGAAAGAATATATATAAATGAAAACATATATATAAAGAAACACGCTGCTAAATATGTAACGCACACTGTCATTTAGTCAAAATCCAAATCTTCATTTTTCTGAACTTTTGTCTTGGAGACACCGAAGACGTGTTAATGTTGCTTCCTACACACATAAACCGCGTATACACACAGTACAACGAACCGGTTGTGTGCGAGAAACGAGAGTGTGGGAGAATACGCTTAAAATTTCTTACCAATTACCAGATCCAACGATGCATACTTTTTTTCCTGGCATTTTTCACCTCAGCTTTATAACTTTCTGCGTCTGTCTGGGACCTTCAGTTGCTATCTGTAAATTTTAAAGTGAAGTTTACTATTCACTTCTTGAACACGCCTTAAGAATGCCGTTCACTCTGTTAGGTGTGTCGCTCCTGTTATTGGATACAGGAACCCCTAGAGTTTTTTCTTCTCCTTTACTACCATTTTGCATACCATGTATTATACAGTCTACATAAACAGCTAAACTCCTCCTGTTGTTATTACCTTTTCAACGGTCAGCCCGCCCACTGTCTCCACACCCATAACTCTCCTTCAAATATTACTCAGGCGTGCAAGACTTGCGCGGAGTGCTGAGGTCAGTATTAACATGTCCCCGCCTGGCTGACTTATTTCAAGTTTTTGATCGATTTTATCCTTTAGCATCACACCAAAAGGATAAACATAGTCGTAGATCATTAAATGCAGAACGTGTTCTCTTTTGCCCGAATTTCACCTTGCAAAACATAACAGAAATGGCTTAGGTGTCACTTCATTATTTTGCCGAGAAAAACAAATACTTCACCATGACAGCGTACAAACTGCTGTACACATATTTCGGCTATGTGTCTATATTTCGAGATGGGGGGGAGGTTGCTTAGGTACAAATTCAGGTGTGAGCCTCGCACCTGAAGAAGGCTCCACAGACGAAATGTATTTTTTTCTAATTTTCAGAGTTAAATTAACCTCCTGTGGTTCCTTTAGAAGGCTACGTGTTTGCTTTGCCTTCATACCTTGTAATGAACCGCGGTAAGAGAGTTATATCCTATTGATTTGGGACCCATTTCACAACAACACTCCTAGGGCAAACTGCCCCTCATAAAAATGGATTCCAGCTGTCGGTTGACCTCGGAAGTGATTGTGTGAACCTGACCCCCCCTTCCTCCACCCCCCCATGCTGTGTCACATGACTCAGTGAATCATTTTGAGATTTTCAGGGACGGAGCTGGGTCCTGTCTGCTGTGGAGAAAGCTGGGGACTGGAAATCATTTAAATCGGTTGTAAAATCGTGAAATGATGAAACAGATTGGGGTCGGCGGCCACAGTCCAGCAGGTCTGGATGGTTTCTGCTAGTTTCCTCGCGTCGCTTTCCCCTCTGTGACTTGTGTGAGGCCTCTGGAAGTACAGGGCCCCGCCGGACAGTAGCAGAGTGGACCCTGCTGTACCGCGGGGTTAAGGTGTTGAACTCTGCGGGACCTCCACCTTTCCACGCTGCGTGGGTCCGGGAATACAGCCGGGGATCATGCAAGGGGAAGTAACAGCGATGCGAATATCGGAGAGTGAAGGAAAGCTGGAGCTCTATAACCAGAATAAGACTCCAGCCTCGGGGAGGGGAACCTCAAAGGGCTGGCAGTACAGGTAATATGTTTAATGTGAAATGTATTATTTTTCAAATCTTGAACTCGGTGCTCACAGCCTGGGTGCGGGAATGCAAGGGACTGGCTTAAACAAAACACGCAAGCTTCTCTGAAACGTCACCGATGCTTGGCCACGGTGTTAAAACGCCGCTTGTTGTTACTTCAACTGCGTTGAAAAACGTTTCTCTCAGACGGGGATTTTCCCACGACAAAACAAAAACACCACACGACTTCAAAGGAAGCCGATAAGCTGGTCTAGTCGATGCCCGAGAGATACCAAGTGACTCAACACAGGGGCTGTGACCGCTCATTGAGACCTGAATCCTCACCAGCTCTCTAAAATCACGATCAACGATAAAATCACCACCTTAAAACGTATTCCCTTGACAGTTGTTTATAAATGCAAGAAATAGAAGTGCGTAGTGTTTTTAAACCTTGCCAGCGAGCTTGTTTTGGGAACTTGATTTTTGTGCCATTTGATCTGTTGTTAGTTTCAGTCCTTAATGTAGGCTTGAGTGCTGCGGTGAAGAAAACGTACACGTTTATTGATTTTTTTTTTACCAGCCTAGCAGTATATTTCAGATGGCATATTCCCCAAATTAAGTTTCGAATCCTACTGCCACTTGATTAACTCTTGAGTCTTAATTGCGTTGCCAGAGTTGCAAGGATGTTTTTACTCCCTGTTGCACTATTGTGAATCTATTTGATCTTGGCGTTTGGCTTGCCCTTACCTCATCTGTGAGATCAGTAGCTTCCAGCTCTGGTCCTAAGGTTTGTCCTGTTTTGCTCCAGCCAAGTTCTTACTCACAGTCTATCCATCCATCAACCTATCCATTTTCTAACGGCTTTATCCGAATCGGGGTCACGGAGGAACCAGAGCCTATCCCAGCAAGCAAGGGACGCCAGGCAGGACACACGTTTATTGCGGGCAGACACAGTGACACAAACAGAGACACGCACACGTTCACACCAGGGCCATGTTTCCCAGAAGCCAGCTAACCCATCAGCATGTCTTTGGACTTTGGGAGGAGACCCATGCAAACCTGGGGAGAACATGCAAACTCCACGCAGATAGGATCCCAGGACTTGAATCCAGGGCCCCAGCGCTGTGAGGCAGCAATGCTGACCTCTGTGCCACTCTGATCTCAGGCTAATTGATTTCAGTTTTACTTTCAACCCTGAAAAACCTGAACGAGATGGTCTCAGCATTAATAAAGAGCTTTAGACCTGCTGTCTTTTGGGCATGTGCGCTGAAATGTCACCAGAAGGAATGAAGTGGAAGGAAAGCTCAGTGGCAGTTGGTGATATATTAGTCCAACTCGTTAGTCATTATAATCTAGTAAGCTGTTAGGAGGTTTGTATTTGTAGAAATAAGAGTGCTGATTCTTAAGTAGAAAGTTGGAAGACTGTATAAACATCAGTGTGCTGAAGTTAGAAATAATGTACTCCAGCTAGATCATTCTGTAATTTTTATTTTCAACAAAAGTAGTTTCTGGGGGGTGTAATATTGTGTATTCTGTTTTTAGAAGACCTGAAGTCTGTTACATAATTGATCTAGAGATTTCGTTGACTTTATAATTGTAATATTTGTAAGCAGGGTGTCTTGTAAGTAACTAGACCTTTTAATGAAGTGAATGTATGAAGTAATCAGCTGCATAGGACCTTACAAAATCCTCTATCTAAGAAAACTGCCCAGGCTGAGAATTGAGCTTGAGACCCCTGTGCTTGACAGTCAATCTTTGTGAAGCTTAAAACAAGTTTGTGTCTGATGTTGCTGTTCGTGTTTCCTACTTGAAGTTGTCAAGCCAGCCTGAAGGTAAAAGCAAAACCCTCAGACAAGCTGGGACGTTACGCGCTTCTCTCATGCCAGGACAGACTGTGCTACTCGAAGCTGACCTGCTGCAACACTGCGGATTTTACAACCCGAAACCGATTAGTTTTTTCATATTACCTTCACGAGACCGTACAGAAAAAACAGATGTAATCTGTCTTTTTTTTCTGCTTTGGTTTGAAATATTTCATTCGGCTCATTATTGTGACTTTACAGTGTTGTTTCTAGAATAAAAGAGAAATACGCGATGGGGTGCTCATGCCCGAGGTGTGCAGTGGTATCTGCTTTAATGGGCCTCGAATGATAGAGTCCAGAATTGACAAGGGAATGTTTCCCCCCTTTGTTGTTAGTGCAGAGAAGTGATGAACATTATTGAACCAATTGAACAATTATCATTTGTGTTTGCTTTTTCAAATGTATTATTATCTGTTTGTATTTGTTTAGGACAGCTTAGCATTTTGCGGGCAGGAATTCAGGAGGTACCCAGGGTCTGGTTCTGCTATGGAAGATCATGGAGCTGTCGTGTGAGGTGTTCTGTCTGCAAGAGACAAAACACCTTCTGCCTGAGCTTGTTTGCACCAGATATAGCCTGCGGTACTGTGAGAGTAACAAGGCAGCAATTAGAAATGAAAGCCAGAACAAGCCTTCGTTTTTTTTTTACTGTTGAGGAAACCCATCTTTTATGTACTAATGCTGAACTGTGCTAGCACTCCAGGATCCGGCAACCTTAAGTGAAACATTTTATTTCCCAAAGATGCAGTGTCTAGACACCAAGCCCTTAAAATAAGCTTCAGAAGGCATCTGCTTATTTTTCAGGCCTGTCGCAGATGAAATTTAATCTCCAATCATGAGTCAGAAGAGCTGAATTAGGAACAATGGGCTGACGTTGCTTTTCACTGCGTTTAACCATCAGTTTCTAGATCTTTCTAATGGAAGTTTGTTAAATCGGACAATGTTTTCCCTGGAAATATTATGTTGTTACAGGTTAGTTACCCTTTGACTCTGCTCAACACATTTGTTTAAAATGAAGCTCATTTGACACAGTAGTATTATGAATCCCTGTCAGAAACTCGTTAGCTAGAATGACAAGTAGTCTCTGGGAGAATTCTTAAATATTTAAAACTAAAGATTGAAGCACGCTGGAGAAAGATAATGTCATTCAGAGGCTGTGATTGTCTGGTGGAGCATGTGAACAGACCTTGTAGTGTCAGCAAGATTTTTATAAGCATCCTCCTGTTTACAGTAAGGAGGTTAATGGGAGTCTAGGAAGCTCTTTACGTATTGCTTTCGTACTGTGATTTTACTTGATTTTTAGATTCTCTTATTGTGTCTGGGGAATGTGTTTCAGAGGTTTTCCTTTCAAGGTTCAGTAGAAACAGCAGTATATCTCAACCCAAAACATTATTTATATGTAGGGCCATCCCCTATAAGTTCATTATACAGTTAATGTTAAATGCTAAATTAAATACCAATAACATGTATGAAGGACTAGGTGGAAATATTTTTTTATTATTGTTGATGCATTCTAAAAAGCAATACTCTTTGTGCCAGTTGTGAAGTGTTATCTAAAACAATGGGTGTGTTACATTCATATTTTTATCTAATTATTCTCTGACTAGTGTTGATTAAAGTTGCCTTTTCAGTTCAGTACAAACATACTAAATGTGTGTAAAAAGAGGAGGCTGTTCAGCCCACCAAGCCTGTTTGGTTGCTGACAGATAAGTGATCTGAAGACCTCGCTCGGGGTGTTGGCTTCGACAACACGGCTGGGTACCTCGCTCCGCAGATCCCCAGGCCTGTTCTCGGTCTTAAACCCGCCTGCCTGCTGTTTTCAGAAGTGTCCTCTGGTTTGTGTTCACTGTTGATTCTGAAGAAGTCCTAAAAAGACTAAAAAGGTTCAGCTACTTGTTAATGTAGGGCATCCTTTAGGGACATTCCCAGAATGCATCTAGTTGCTCGGCTCTGAACTGATTCTGTGAGCTGTAGCTCATGCTTTTGCATGGGTCAAGCAGCAACTTAAAAAAGCAACTGAAAATCCCACTGATCTTTAAAGGACACACATGCCCTATTTTTTAGAAACCTCCACTGCCTTCTCCCCCTGTAGTGAAGCAGACAGGGAGGCCTAGGTCTCCAAATGTACTGTAGTGACCAAAACTGAAAGTAAGAAGGTCATACTGGTACATTCTAGAATATTAACACAAAATCCTATGTTTTATACACTACATTTGTAACTATCCTAATGTTGTTTACCCTTTTAAATGTTTGCCATCCTGCCCAGAATCTGAAAATTGTGTTAACATCAACACTCCAAGCCTTCGTAGTTTCTACAAGTGGTTTTCAAAATCGCTTCACTGAGGACCCTGAGACGTGAACAGCAGCAGGTTAGTTATTTAGCACCCCATTTTCAGATTTTTTACAGTTGTGTTCATAGTTGAAGAATTGTTGTCCAGTCTGGGACTCGCAGCGTAGAGTCGCCTGCTTTGTCTGATGGATCAGTGCTGTTTTTGGTGTGTGAAGTTAGATGAAATTGCCCAGCCACTCTTAGCCTTGGGGAGTGCATTGCTGAGGTAGGCCTGTTGCTCTGGCGTCTTCGTTAACAACTTGAAGGTTATTGTGCTTTCCTGGTTCCTGGGACTGCAGCCTTCAGGGATGACGTACCTGTTTGTAGAATGCAATTAAGAGAGCCGACAAAGCGAAGACTGTCTTGAGAATTCTCCGATGTGACTGCTGGAAATCTGTTTGCTTCAGTCAACAGCTCAAACAGAAGCTCTCAGATAGCAATCAGAGGTCCCATGGCAGGGTGTTAGTGTAATTTTCTCAACCTTGAAAGTTCTTCACAAGGCAGGATTGTCAAGGACACAGGCCTTTTAAATGCTGCTGTATTTTCTGTGAATAATTCCTTGATGTATGTAGGAGGCACAGTGACTTTGCAGCTGAGATCCTCACAGCTCTGGGTCCTGGGTTTGGAGTTTACGTTCACTCATTTGTATACGTTTTATTTTCTGGTTTCACCATTTTCCAAAGACATACTGGCCAGGTTTATTCTTGTCTCTAAAAAGTATCTGTATCCGAGCGCCCTGTGAGGTGGACTGTGATTTTGTCTGTGATGTAGTTCCATGTGACAGGTGTCCTGTCCAGGGTGCAGTTCTGTCTTGCTGTCTGTGCTTCCAGGATGGACGTAGTTTTCGTGACCCCTATCCCAGGAAGAAATGCCGTTCTGGTAATGGATGGATTAACAAATACCTTGGGATGCTCTCTTGAAAACATTAAAAAAGCTACATATGGTGTCTTGTCGCTTTCAAACTCCTTATGTTTGAGCAGAATGATGTAAGAGGGGAGACTCATATTGCACTGCAATCTGCATGTTGCGTTTACCTGGAAAGTAACAATATTCCTTTTGGGAGCAAATAATAAAAATGCCAGGTTGCACAGGAGGCCTTTTGTGTGTGAATGCGAGGCTTCTGTGCATTAGTTATGATCTGCAGTGAGCTTTCACAGAGCTTTTTCCATCAGCACAGTGATAGAAGCCTGGACTGCAACGTGAAGGAGATGGTGTAAAAGACGGAGAGGCTTCAGTGTGCGTTAAATGCTCTCAGGTTTATTCACAAATCAATGACGGTCACATTAATGGTACTTAGGTGCCTTTGCCTACTATATTCAGAACCAGGAAATTGAGCATTTATTGACTTCTAGATTAAAAATTCTTTACTACTCGTAATGTTTTCTTTCCTGCAAAAGAGATTGCATTTCCACAGCTTAAATTGGTTTACCTTCACATAAACAGTTGAGCTGGGAAATTGGGTTTTTGTACACAAGACCATGCAGTGTACAAGTGTATTTGAACATCTGCCTATGATCACCTATTTGTCAGTCAAACCACTTTGCTTGCTTGCTGTAGGATAAACCTAGGCAATGTGGGAACATTATGCCCGTTCCATAACCCTCCTGATCTGAATGAACCATTTATAGGGCTAACAATACAGTCAAATTAAGGCAGAACAAAATCATAATACAAATCAGTGCAAAGCTAGTGCAGACACTGCACATATTGCAGGACGCTAGCTGGGGTGCAATATTACTCTCAAGCTCAAGCTGTGATTATTCCTCTGCTAGCTCTTAAGCAGCACTCGATATGTGACTATCATACCCAAAGTTGTTTTTTTTAAGTTTTAATTTGTTTGTAATTCTAACACCTGGAGTCTGCATTGGTTTTAGAAACGTTAAAAGAGGTATCTTGAACAATCTTGTTTTCTTGATGCAGTGATCACATGGAGAATATTGATGGCTACCTGATGAAGTACACCAACCTTGTCACGGGCTGGCAGTACCGGTGAGTGAAATGCACTGAGCAGATTAGAGGCTGAAGATCAATAGCACTGACCAGTGATCGGTTCCTGTCTGTGCAAACACCAGCTGCTTGAGATTTGGAAAGATGTTTATCTATCTATAGCAAAAATGGCAGATACAGAAATGGAATACATTTAACACCAATCATCAGCCTGTGGTGCAAAATTCTGCCTTTGTAGTTTCATTTCTTAAAAGTTTTTGTTGGTTGATCCAACTACAGATCATTTGACCCAAGAATCTCATTCAGCTGCTTCCAGAAACAAGCCAGGGTATAGACTTCAATGACATGGCTAGGTAGCTTGTTCCACTCTCCCTGTCTTTTGTGTGAAAATGTGTGGTCTTTTTTTTACCGTTTTAAACGCACTTTCCCTTAGTTTCAGCTTGTCCTCTCTCTTCAGGGACTAAAACATTAATTTATTTTAACCTGTCGGTATAAGACATTTTTTTGGTGCTCAGAAATTTACTAGTCAGTCTCCTCTGGACTGTTTGCAGAGCAGTGATATCATTTTGTGTTGTGGTGTTCTTAATACGGAAGTAGGACTACATACACATAAAAAAACACATCATCTGAAGAAGGTTATTCCATAGTACACTGGGCATGGATTTGGAAAGAATGTTTAAAAAAAGCTAGTACTCATTTTTAGGATGCTTACTACTCAAGGGCCTCATAACTTCCTGAATGAAAATAGCAGAGGGTCACACAAGGTTTTAGTCAGCGTAACCCTAAATGGGAAGGCAGCCTGGGCCAAGTATTGTGCCTCAGCTTGCTAGTACTACAAGCTTTGCCAAATGCCAAATGGCCTGTTTACCTCCAGGTTGATTTCCATCCCACAGTGCATTCTTCTTCAGTATGGCAGTGCTGTGAGACATGTGACAGGCACATACTCGTTTAGCCTCTCTTTCCGAAACCTACTCCACCCTATTCTACACCCCCCCCCCCCCCCCAAAACTAGGAAATATGAAATTGTATCTTTGCATTTATATTCTGCCAAATCTGTGAGAAGCTTTAACAACTAAAAAAAAAAAATAGATCAGAGAGAAATGTGCCCCTTCTTAGTAGCATATGATGCTCAAGCTAAATAAAAAATAATTAATAATGATAAGAACATCTTCAGTACGCCATGCTAAATGCCGCCTTTCAGGTATCTGTTGTTCCCCCTGCAGGTTTTTTGTCTTGAACAATGAGGCAGGGGTGCTGGAGTACTTTGTGAATGAGCAGTCCAGGCCCCAGAAGCCCCGTGGAACTCTGCCCCTGGCAGGGGCTGTGATCTCCCCCAGCGATGAGGACTCGCACACCTTCACCGTCAACGCCATCAGCGGGGAACAGTACAAGCTCAGAGGTACCAGGCTTGCTGCCCGGGAGCCCGGTCTCCGCAGACGCCGCAGAGAACCTGCGCATTAAAGCCTGATTTAAAAAAACACGCGCCTGCAAGTCCCGTCTCTGCTTGTTTTTTTTTAAAGAAACTTCAAAGCCTTCGCACTGCAGCCACTGACGAGGTTGATGGGACTTACAGTTTGGTGATCTAGATCTCTTTTCCAAATGATTTAATGACCTGTCTATTTACTTTGCAGCCACAGATGCTAAAGAAAGACAGCACTGGGTTAGCAGACTTCAGATTTGTACTCAGCATCACACGGAGGCCTTGGGCAAGGTTAGGATAGTGCTTCCTTCTTTCCCCTTTGAATACTGTGTTATCCGACTCCGAGTCATGAATCATCTTCGCCTTCACTCGTCAAAAAGCTTTCCCTGGTCATTGTCGTCATTACTAATTGAAACTCGTTGTGATTCTTGGACGGCAGAGAAATGTTCAGATGGATGTAGCGTGGCAAAATTACTTTTGTGTTTGATTCTATTTTTGTTTGAAACATAAAAAAGCAGAAGGATCACAGAAAGTAAAGGAGCAGATTGTATTGGATCTAGCTCTTGTTGTTGCTAGTCTCTAACTTTTTGTTGCTGCTGCTTTCCTGTGTTTGTTTTTGTACCGGAGCATGTATAAATGGCTGACTCTGCGCTCTGACCCCCAGCTTCTCTCCCTCTCTGTGTGTCTCATGGAGAGCAAGTGGGGGTATGCAAAAAAGACAAATTCCTAATACACGAAATTGTATATGGCCAATAAAGTGATCTTATCTTATCTCATGCAAATAAACATTTCATTGCACTTGTGCATATGACAAACTGAACTGAACTCATAAACTTTCATCCACCGATGACCCCTAGTGGTTAATATAAAAACTAAATGGAAAACATGAGAACATTCTGAACTGCAACAGTGAATAGAATTATGGAGCCGTACGTTTTAGCTTTGTTCCTATGTGATGCTTCACCTGGCAGGTACTTTATAGGGGCTCCCCAGCCCTAGCGCTGGGGAGCTGGTTGATCACCCCTGTTTTGGATTAACTCCGAGTCAGTCAGGAATTGCTTTCCATAAGTAGTCCTTGTTTTTTTTTTTCTTAGAACAATCCGCCCCTGAAGTCCCGGAGTTTCTCTGTGGCCTCCCAGGGCAGCGGCAAGTCCCCGCTGATGCAGCGGAGGCCCAGTCAGAACGCTGCCTCGTTCTTCGGCATCTCGCAGCTGCACAAGGGCTCGGCGACATCGGCCAGCAAGAGGTCCCTGCAGCCGGACCACCTGGTGGACGTCAGGGAGGTGCGACTTCTGGCCCTCGAGATTTCTGCTTGTGTTTCGCTCCGTTGACCCAGACGCTCAAAGCAAATGCTCCTTCGTCTTGATTGGATTGCTACACTATAGCCGACTATTGCCTGTTACAGGCTATAGGCATGCACCAGGGCGGTGTGGTGGCTCTGTGTCTAAGGCTTTGCGCCTGTGGCTGGAAGGTTGCCAGTTCAAATCCCGCGGTCGGCAGAGGAATCCTACTCCGTTGGTCCCCTGAGCAAGGCCCCTAACCCCAGCTGCTCCAGGGGCGCCGTATAAATGGCTGACCCTGCGCTCTGACCCCGAGCTTCTCTCTCCTCTTCTGTGTATCTCATGGAGAGCAAGTTGGGCTATGCAAAAAAGACAAATTCCTAATGCAAGAAGTGGTATATGGCTAATAAAGTGATCTTATCTTATTACACACACGTACTGTGTGTGTATATATATATACTGACCATAACTCAGGTCACTGACAGAATTCATATGGCACATGGTCATCTTGAAGAGGAAGTATGTACAAACTACAGTTCCTTCCCCGAAAGTTATTTTGTAAATCTGGTCCAGATTTTCAGTATCTTGCCCTGAGTTTGTATGCATATCCAGGTCACTGAACTGTTGTGTAATCAATCTTTCATTGACTAGACCAGACAAAGTGGTTAGGACCTGAAGCTCCTCTTGTTTCATTTGTACAGAAACTCATTCCATCTGCAAAATGTCACTATTTTTTTAGTGTCTTTTGCATGTCATACTATGGTATGAAATTATATATAATTATATGAAAAATATTCATTT
Organism: Lepisosteus platostomus; assembly: GCF_059453375.1. NCBI lineage: Eukaryota > Metazoa > Chordata > Actinopteri > Semionotiformes > Lepisosteidae > Lepisosteus > Lepisosteus platostomus. The sequence goes on from NC_142624.1 coordinate 36,784,983, forward strand.
CTGGACAAATGTTTTTATATGCTTCACAAAACAGCTGTACAAATATATTTAATTCATTTGAGATTTAGTTTTCAAATATGATTTCAGGCCTACGGAATAATGATTTTTTTAAAATACAGACAAAAACAGCCCGTTTCGGCAAAAACGGATCCGTCTTTGCCGAAACTAAGCAGGTGTTAACATGATGTAACATCTGTAACATTTTTTTTAACTTAACCATAAAACAAACAAAGCAATTTAAATTAATTTACATTAGTTTGGCCATGAATTCTTTAAAAAAATCTTCATGGGAGTGGCATGATGTATATTAACTGTTTTAGGCTAAAGACTGTTTTTCTCTTGAAGTGAGTGAAAAACAGAGAGGCAGACGTTCTCTGGATTTGAGACTGCAGGCTAGCCTTGTACGGTCCTTTCTCTCCTGTCTGTCTGCAGATGATGACCCAGGCACAAGGGAAGCACAGAGACCTGATCCAGACCATCGAGGGTCTGCCATCTGCTACAGGCCTCTCTCCTCTTGACCAGGACCTCCTCATGCTCAAAGCCACTTCCATGGCAACCATGAACTGCCTCAACGACTGCTTCCACATCCTACAGCTCCAGCAGGTGGCTCAGCAGAAGGGCCCTCTTTCGGGTGAGTCCTCAAAACCGCCTCCTGAAGGACTAGGTCTTCCATACTCAGGTGGAACATGGCAAGTTGTTTTCAGCGCAGCCTATTTTGGGAGTAAATCAGCTCTGAAAATTCTCCCTTGTTTTTTAGACTGAGGGGTTCGAGTGCAAAGGTGGTGCTTGTGCTATTTGGGCATTACATCTGTCCACGAGCTATTCTTTGAACTTAAGGGTAAGGTGACATAAAGCTGTTGCATAAGGAGGCTTTTAATTCTGTAGATCCACAAGATTGTGGGGTTTCACATCCCTGAAGCTCTCCACAGCTGTTGTGAAGTAGAGAGTGGAATATTTTTTTATAATTAATGAGGAATCTTATCTACCTTGATAGGCTAGCTTGAGTAACCAGAGACACTGGAAGTCATTAACAGAACAGGCTGACAGCTTTCCAAATGGTGCTCCGACCTCTCTGCTGGTAACGGCAAAGGTTATTATTAATTCAGCAGCTGTGCATTGTGGCTTTTGTGCTGAAATTAATAACAGTGGCCCTCAGGCCGGGTCTTTATGACTATAAAGAACTGTTTGCTGCTTATATTAACTACGTATGACTGTCTCGGCTTGGAACATATTTAAGTCACGTGGCCAGATGCTCCTTATTTAAATTCCTGAGAAAAGTTATCTTGCAGCTGTCATTTCTTTCTTTGCCACCTCTTACTACAGAGTCCTGTAAAAATTTCCCTGCCGCTACCGCAGTTGTTTTGAGCAGGCTGCGCCCCAAAACCCGAGAGCTGAAAGAGTTAACGAAAAGAAACACCCGATGAGCTGCTGCTTCATCACGTCGGTCTGTTCTAGAGTTAGGTGCCTTTCAGGATCTAGTTACAGGGGTTTGTGGTTCATGTAACCCAGTGTGCATGAAGGAAGGTGTTTCACTCTGTGACCAATCAGGTGTGGCAGTAGTTACTGTTGGGCAGGAATTGCCCTCATTTTTTTTTCTGCTTTTCGGTTCCTCCTCCTCCTCTTGGGTCAGGCAGCTACATGTCTTTTTGTGAGCTGCCCTCGTCTCTCGCATGTTTTTTTTTTCCTACCGGCCTTGGCCTCCAAGGGCTCGAGGAGCATGAGCACGTCTGAGCTGAATGCGCCGTTCGTTTCAGGAGCTACCATCGAGTGGCTGGAGCCCAAGCTGCCGGAGCACCTGAAGAATGGAGACGTGCTGCAGGGCTTCTCTGCAGAGAACAAGCCTGCGAGTAGCGGGGAGCAGTTGAGCACGGAGCCCTGCAGCTTGGCTGGGGTAGGGCTTGCGGCTCCAATGTGTTTTTGTTACTCGGAGCAAGAGGTGGTTTCTGTGCTGAGAAGTACTGGTTCAAGATAAACCTGTTCCTTTGGCAGGATAAGTCCTGTAATGGAGTATTGTTGGCATTTTAGGGGAAAACGCCCTTTTAGGGTATGAAAATCCCTCTTTTGAAGGATTAAGGTGGTGTTTGAATTCTAGCCCGTTGGGGTTTTAAAGCAGGTAAGAGTCTACTAAGGGGTTCTTATGTTTGGGCTGTTAGTCCAAACTAAAGTTGGATTGTGGGATTATTCACCAATTTGTAATTATTTTTGGAGTTTTAACTTTTTTGAAATTATTGCTGCGGTATTACAGAAAATGCAGCATGGTAACTGAGCAGAGTTACCAAGTTTTGCAGAGCCATCAGTTTAGTAGAATAAAAATGAAACAGCTGTATCGTTGGAAACCAGTTTATAGCCCTTAAAAAATAAATGAGTGGCTTTGTGTTAGCAGTAATTGATCTTACCTGCTTGAGGTATTCCACCACCTTCTCCTTGAAAATAGTCTTCATTGCTACTGCTGAAACATGAGCCGTTCTTAACAAGTTCAAATATTCTAACATGAATTTTCTAGGTATTCTGTCACAGCAGCCAGGTATCTTAGAAGTACAAGCGTGATGCTGGTTGTCGATTTTTGGATGATTTAAAATTCATATATCTTTACTGCTTAATTTAGGATTCTTGTTTGAAATGACATGTATTATCTATGCATGTCAACAATATTCTTTTAGAACATATTGCCTGAAAGAAAAACAATTTATACACTCTTGTTTGTTTTTTTAGATGTAAGAGTAAAAGTAGATACCAGTTGGCTTTTATGACGAAAGGCACCCTGTGTTGTGAAAAATGAATCGGTGTTTAGGGTGTGAATTGTTATAAATTAAAAAATGAAAAAAATCCTCAGATGAAAGATGTTTGAAGGAGCACACTGAAAACCTCATGAAGGTTAATCTTGATATGTATACAAGATTTGTTTTTATGTTAAGGAGGACCATGTCTACAGATCAGTTAGATCAGATAAATCAGTTGTGAGCTTGTGGGACTTTTTTCAAGTTTCTGGTAGAATGAAACTTATATTTCTGTGTAGTTTAGCTTCATGTCAGCTGGGTGTAAGGAGTGAAAGGAGGGCTCTATCCTCGTCAAATCAACTTGATTCTCCCAGCATCAGCTGCACGTAATGCAAATGTGATGAGTTCTATAATTCCATCAGGTGATCTCTGGAAAGGATAACTACAGTATGGACAACTTTATATCAGGGAGGTAGATTTGAAAGGGTCCCATTGTGGGAACTGGCTCATGCCAGTTGGCACACATCCTTGAACTGTCAGGAAAGGGGCAAAACACTGTCTTCTAGGCCAGAGAGAATGTGTGAGAAAGGGACAAAGTCATGTTGGTTGGACACATGCAATCAAATAGGCAAAGCACAGTTTAGCTATTGGTGGCTGCCAAATCCCAGTATATTATTAGGTAGGGGTTTCCATTAATTTGGGAAGTCTTTGCCGGTCTTTTTTTTCAGTAGTATTCGGTTGAGTTGCATTTCCCTTGTCAAAGAGGAAAGGACGGTCTAGGCTAAGAAAGCCCTTTGCTCTTGTCAGGAACAAGAGGATGTGGACTGGGAGGACGAGGTGGAAGACGCCTTTGCTGACCAGGAGGACGACCTGGGGGCAGTGGAGGAGCAGCGCAGCGTGATCCTGCACCTCCTCTCGCAGCTCAAGCTCGGCATGGACCTCACCCGGGTGCGGCACTGGCTCGAGTTCAGCCTCCTAACTCTTCGTTTTAAAACTGCACGCAGGAAATCGCTTGTACACGGTCAGACTTTGCTTCCACTTTTGGCACGTGTGAAATCTGGAATCGGGTAAAAGGGCCATGAGCGTTGATCAAGCTGGAGAAAGACGAAACATTTAACCTTTCCTAGAAACGTTTAAGTAAGCTCATGTTGGAATTCCGTTCAGTGTTGGGTCTATATATCTCTCCAGATTCCAGACTGGAAGTGTTCATCTGATTTTTTTATTTTTTTTTAGTTGAAACAAAGCATACGTTTGGCTTGCATGATGACATGATGACTTGCACAAGGCCAGATGCCTTTGTGGAACGGATGGCATGCTTGTCTAGTATAGAGGCCTCCCTCAGGGCCATGAGTTTGGCTCCTGCGCTGTCTTGCCCGTTTTGAGTTTTCCTTCTTCCTCGGGGTGATGTGTGTCTATCTGTCTTATGGTGACCTCCCAGGTGGTGCTGCCAACCTTCATCCTGGAGAAGCGCTCCTTGCTGGAGATGTACGCCGACTTCATGTCCCACCCTGACCTCTTCCTCGCCATCTCTGACGGCAGGAGCCCCGAGGAGCGCATGGTCCGCTTCGTGGAGTATTACCTCACCTCCTTCCACGAAGGACGCAAGGGGGCCATCGCCAAGAAGCCCTACAACCCCATCATTGGGGAGACTTTCCACTGCTCCTGGAGAGTGCCCAAGGACAAGAGGGACAACATCTCGTCCTCCCAGGGCAGCCTCAACAAGGCCGGGCTGGAGGGAGGCCAGGAGGCCTCGGACTGCTACCTCATCCGCTTCGTGGCGGAGCAGGTGTCCCATCACCCTCCTGTGTCCGGCTTTTATGCGGAGTGCCAGGAGAAGAAAATGTGCGTGAACACTCATGTGTGGACGAAAAGCAAGTTCATGGGGATGTCCATTGGCGTGTCCATGATTGGGGAAGGTAGGGCTCCTCCATCCTTGATTGCATTGGCTTTGAGGTTGTAGCACAAATATTTTGATATTGATTTGGGTTTTTTTAATTGCTGTTGCGTTTCACCATCTTCTTAGATTTTTCCAGATTCCTCCTCTCAGTCGTGCTTTAGTGTGGCGTCGCTGGTACAGTTTTCACCAGCTCCTTCATCCTGAGCCCTGCTGCATTGTGCCATGCAAGGCACCACATTTGTTGGCTTAAGTAATAATTAGATGTTAGCCGTTTCCCTAATTAGGAGATAGCAAAGTGAGTGCGGTACTCTTTAAATCAAGTGCAAAGCAAAGTTACTTGTCCAAGAAGACATGATGCACAGCAGGTTTTAAATAAGCTCCCCTGTGCATTCTTGCACAGCACGAACTGTAAATGCCACAGCTTGTTTAGACCTGTATCAACATGAAGACTTTCACACTTTGTCTTGGGTTCCCTGCCAAATTGATGTTGAAAGTTTTTTTTTTAAATTACAGATCTTCAAAACTGGGTTTTGAAGAACAGTGTACTTCAGGGTGTGTTTCCTACATTAAATACCATGAAAGAGATGAATAACCTAGGAGATAAAAAAAAGGCGGTGCATAACCGTTTCCTTGCTGTTAAAAAAGATTTAGGAGGTGGGATGTTGGTGCCTGCAACTCTTTAATTAACGACCATTTTAGATTTTGCTGGAATCATGAAGACTTTGCTTGCTCTGCATTTTTAACACCTAGTTGTACAGTACTTCATTGTAAACAATGTGCTACATGAACAGATTTTTTAAAAGCAGCCTTTTCAAGCTTGGGTTTCCAACTCCAGGCATTAGGGTCCAGAATTCTGCCCTTTTGAATTGTCAGCATCATAAGGCTGTTGGAAAAGGGATAAGTAGGACAAATTAAATTTTATTTCGATACATTTAGAAAAGGATATATTTACGTTTCTTTCAAGAGTAGAGCTGGTTATAAATGGGAAAGACATGGAAATCCTGAAGGACTCCGGACCTGAGGAACTGAAGCTGGGAATCTAAAAGCCAGGGCTTCAATCACACGTCCTGTAGTTGAACTTGATGAAATGTGCACAACATAGTATTTCCTGCAGTTTGTTCACTAGAAACAATTGCTAAACTGGATGTTGTATATTTTATTTACCCATTGTCAATAGTGGTATGTTTGCTCAAAAGATTTTTTCTGATATAGCCCTGAGACACTATAATCTTATTTTATAAGCTACAGAGACAGTTTCAAAGGTGGGGGACATTATGGGAACATAATTTTAGCTAATCTATCAGTCCATTAGCAGTCTGCACAAAAGAACACTGGCCATTTTCTTGTTTTACTTCTCTGCAAAAGCAATGACATCTCTTTTTTTAAAAAAAGCATCTGTGGGTAGTTTCTGCTTGAGTTTAGCGCTTGTGCTCTTGGTTGTCTGCATATAATAATAATTGCTTACACTTATATAGCGCTTTGCTGGACACTCCGCTCAAAGCACTTTACAGGTAATGGGGTCTCCCCTCCACCACCACCAGTGTGCAGCCCCCACCTGGTTGATGCGACGGCAGCCATAGTGCTTTTGCCAGAACGTTTGCCAGAGAGCGTTTGCCACGCTCACCACACATCAGCTATTAGTGGGGAGGAGAGCAGAGTAATGAAGCCAATTCATAGAGGGGGATTATTAGGAGGCCTTGATTGGTAAGGGCCAATGGGAAATTTCGCCAGGACACCGGGGTTACACCCCTACTCTTTTCGAGAAACGCCCTGGGATTTTTAATGACCACAGAGAGTCAGGACCTCAGTTTTACGTCTCATCCGAAGGACAGTGCCTGTTTACAGTGTAGTGTCCCCGTCACTATACTGTGGCATTAGGACCCACATGGACCACAGGGTGAGCGCCCCCTGCTGGTCCCACTAACACCTCTTCCAGCAGCAACCTTAGTGTTTCCCAGGAGGTCTCCCCTCCACGTGCTGGCCAGGCTCACACCTGCTGAGCTTCAGTGGGGCTGCCAGCTGTGAGTTGCAGAGTGATATGGCTGCTGGCCACACATGTGGAAGATCTCCTATCGGAAGTTTGGCAAAACCATGCAGAGGATCTCCTTTTGTTTGTAAACCAATAGCCTTTGGATCTGCTGCTTGTAGGCATGCGCAGGGCTGTTTCCTTACAAACAGGCAGCTGGGGGGACAGGAAGTTGTCTCTGATAGCACCAGCGTCGAGCACGGGTGAAGCTTGCCTCCCCCTCTCTTGTTTGAGGCGTGCTGAGCCTGCTGGAGCATGGGGAGGAGTACGCCTTCACGCTGCCCTGCGCCTACGCCCGCTCCATCCTCACGGTGCCCTGGGTCGAGCTGGGAGGCAAGGTCAACGTCAGCTGCGCCAAGACGGGCTACTCCGCAGCCATCACCTTCCAGACCAAGCCCTTCTACGGCGGGAAGCTACACAAGTAAGGGCGGCTGTGCAGCGTGTGGTGCGCGCCTGTCCCTGGAGGGGGCTGCGCGTCGGTTCGCGCCGAAGAAGAAAGCCGGGCGGGGGGGCTGTTTTTCCTGGGTCGTGGGTCGCTTGTATTCCTGGAAATGTCGTCTGTACGGATCTCATTCCGGAAGGGAGGGGGAGGGACGAGAAGTCATTTGTGGTCGCAACTGCAGTTTTTACGAACAGGGAGGAATAGAACGGGCACCCCAAAATCCTGGATGTGGGTCCAGAGAAGAAGCAGCGGCTAGCGTAGAGTCACCTGCATGCGCGCGCTCTGTACTCCAAATATAGCGTTTTATTTAGTGATTGTCAGTGTTTCAGGAATAGGGTCCTTCCTCAGAACAAATGATGTCCTGGTGAAGGCGATTTCGCCCAGACATGAACAGTTCATCCACCCATCCTTTTTCTAACCATTGTATCCAAAACAGGGTCGCAGGGGAGCCAAAACCTATCCTGACAACCAACGGGCACGAGGCAGGATACGCACTGCACAGTGCCAGTCCATTGTAGACATTGACAATTGTTCAATAAAATGTTGGGAGTATAGTGTGTACATTCAGCTGACTTAAGTTTTACTTTTCTCGCTAGAAAACCATATTAAACTCCCTGTTCTTGTAATATTGCACCATCAGCACTGGGGGAACAAGTATCAGGAAACACATGGTTCAAACGGAAGTTTCATGCTTTCGCCTCTTAATGAGTTTGATTTACCATTTTTTTTGTAGCCCGTTTTTTTTTTGGTGCGCCCAGCCAGCTGAATGTTTGTGCCGTCTTCTCTCTCTCACGTCCCCAGAGTGACGGCTGAAGTAAAGCACAACCCAACCAACGCAGTGGTGTGCAAAGTGCAGGGCGAGTGGAACGGAGTCTTGGAGTTCACGTACACCAGCACCGCAGAAACCAGGGTGGTGGACATCCCCCACCTGCCAATCACAAAGAAGAGGGTGAGGCCTCTGGACCAGCAAGGGCCATACGAGTCCAGGTGAGAAGAGCCTCAAGCTCCTAATCTCCACCAAAGCTTGGCAGATACTGACGTGATATTATGTGGGATGGGTGGTCCTTTCAAAACAGGCACCGCATGAAGAAAGGAAGAAAACCTAAATTAAGAGCTGCTGTACCATCGGAATGTATAATGCATGTAAACAGGATAGATGCCCACCTCGATCTCTCCAAACCAGTGGGATGAACTCCCATTACATTTGTTCATACAAAATGATTCTATAATAATTGGTGCAACTGAAAATTCTATAAACTTGTTGTTTTTTTGTAAATAATTGCTAATTTAACTATGACAAGTGTTAACTTTGAATGCATTTTAGATTTATTTCACCTGTAGCTTTGTTGTAGGTTTACTGAATTTATGCAGAATAAGGAACAGACAATGTCTGTTCTCAATTTATTTTACATGACAGTTTTAAGACCTAAGTTAAACATATCAATAATATCACCCCAGTAGTACTATCCTTCCTGACACAGGCTTCGCCCAGCGTGTGTTGTCCCTCGCACAGCAGTGCTAAAACACAAGTGTCCAAAGAAACATTAAGACGTCTGATTCCACTACTATAGCCGACCATGTAGATACTGTGCTGCAGACGGCAGGTTGTGTCAGGGCTCTGAACATCATTTGCTTCTGAGGCGTGGTGCGTTGCTGTCCTTGAGCTGTTCATGTATTTAATGTTCAACTTGCATATTTTATAAACGTGGATTGCAGGAATTTCCAATTGTTCTGGGCCACAGGCTTTCAAGATGTGAGCTCGGCGCTGGTGTTTTTTTGAAGCTGAACTCTGACCCTTTGTTGCAGACGGCTGTGGCAGCACGTTACCGAGTCGCTGCGGGAGAAAGATATCGACACGGCGACGGAACACAAGCGCTTTTTAGAGGAGAGGCAGAGGACGGAGGAGAGACATCGCTCTGAAACAGAAACACCGTGGCGAACCAAATATTTCCACAGAGAGGTAATACACACAGACCCGGATTCCCTTTTTCAAGTCATGCACATCATTTCTGAGTTGGTACCTTGCTTAAAAATCAATAGCCACCTCTTTTCAGTTTGTATCTTTCATGACCAGGATTTTTAATACAGTATTTAATGGATCTTAGCAAGATTCCAGCTTGAGGCATAAGTTATCATCATTCTTGGTAATTACCTGTGAAAGTGTCATTTTATGTGTGTTAAGTATTTTTTTTTAATTTCCTGATCCTTCTTAGTGCTTTTATGCAGAGAAAGTCGTGTAAGTTATATATCGAGATGTAAGCATTTCTAGCTCTTAATTTATGCCTCAGAATTTCTGGCATTGTAAGAACCAGATTCAGACGGGCCAGTGAAAGTAGTGCACATGTTGAAGGGTCCAACTTGTCTCTCTTTTCAGGGTGAAGGCTGGGTATATCACAAGCCATTGTGGAAAACAACAGTCGCAAACCCCTGAAGTGTGAGATTCCCATGCCTGTCCGGAGTTTTAATTCAGCCATGCGATGTGGTTTATTTTAATGTCATGGGGAAAAAAAAAACAATTTACAACTTACGTTTCATTTGCAGAAGAAGCCACTGGTGTACATCCACAATGTACAAAACATGGAAGCAGGGCACTTTAACTTGCAAGTACAACACAACATGGTGCATATTTTGTAATGTTCAATGAATACTTTTGTATAGTGAAATACTAAACGTCTTCAAATCAATCTGTATTCTTGTACAGCATGTACATATAAGAGGTACTTTACTGATGCTGCCTTAAAAGAGATGGATTTTGGCAGTAGAGAATAATGCTGAAGTCTTGGTGAAGTCTGTTGAACTCAACTTGAAAGATTCGTGTTTTATCTTATCAGGGAGTTTGAGCACACAATGCCACTTCTGAGAGGTCATGGTGGCTTGTGCACTTTTTTCGTACATTATACTGCCCTTTTCAGAGAGCAAACCTCGTACAAGGAGGCACAACAGTGGGAAAGTTAAGGAGATTGAGGACTTAAGTAGCAGATTTCAAAGCTGTCTTTTATATGCTGTATTTCTCTCTGACAAGTACTCCGAGCTGAGAAATTTCTCACTTCAAATAAATCTAAGGCTTTTAATGGAAGACTGGTGTTATTTGCAGAATGTTTAGTGTTTCATCTAAATGTAATATTGTCACCTGGTAACCTAGGATTCATAAAAAATTGATACATGTGGCTTATTCTTCAGAGCTTGGAGTCAGTGTCTTTGAGCCTTGAAATTTGATATTTCAGCATAATTGTGCTCATATCAGTGGTGATTTTTCTTTACAGTGTGAAAAGGTTGGCCTTTTTTTCTGAAAAGTAGCTATTTTGTGTTAATTTTGTTCTTTTGGTTGCAATCTTCCCTGCATGTCTGGTCATGTTAAAGTGTTGTTTGAAAAAATGTACAGCATATTTCAGTCAGTTGTGAAATGGGTTTTGTTAATGTTTCCCTCAAATGGTTGTAAGATAAAATGAGGTCACAGCTGTGTTTTCACCTGCAGCAGAAACAGGACATTACTGGATTGTTGGCTGTTGTTAATTGAGGGGTAATATGACCAACAAGTGCTCAGAATGAGTACAATAATGGTAACAATTCCTTGCATTCAGATAATGTTTTTCTATCCAAAAGTGCTTTACATACAGGGGGGACCCGTTTCATCCAGCTGCCCCACTGCACATAGCTAATCCTGGTTTTGTCTTTTTCTACACAGCACAGTGTCAACATCCTAAAATGTCCAGTTCAGTATTGGCCAGCCATCCAAGTGTTCATTTACCAGAGCTGGATAACCGAATGATGTTTCTCTGCCTGCAAAGGTTTTGATTTTTAAAAGTTTTGTTTTGAAAAGATTGCAATCGAAAGCACACACGTGCTTTATATGACAGGAAACCATACAGTATATACTGTGTGTGACTGGTTCTTCAACTGCGATGTGCATATTTGCACTTGTAAATATTTTTATGCAATACACAATCCATGCTTTAATATGTGTCAAATGATAGAAAAATGTGAGAATGGCTTTTCTGACTAATCCCGTCGCATCCATAGGAAACATCTTAGTGCTTCAGGTGAGGAAGAGTGTTCCAAGCAGTGTTTTGCATGCACTTGATTTTTTTATGATAAGCTACCTTATTCTCTCCCACATGGTGCCTTAACACCATTGCTTCTCACATGTGTCTTCCAGTCCGTGTACACAGCATGACCTAGGTCCTTCTTAAGGAAAGCCAGATCTGTTGTTTCATCATAGCATTCAAAAGATACCTTGACATATGCATAAATATCTTTAGCCGCCTTGTCATTACAAGTTTCTTCCTTACTGGAGAAATTGCATCAGTATCTACTTAAGGAATCTGTGAATGGGAAAAGAAGTGCTTACTCAGACTACACACCTGTTACTTTCAACATTACGATGACACTGACAAATAGAGTGGTTTTGTGCACATTGCTTAGTTCTTAAACCATTCTGTACATCTTGCTAACCTGTGAAGTGCACTGATATAATTTAAGATGGCACTCCTTGTAGTCTTAGATAAGTGTGAAATATTCTGAATAAATAAAACTACTTATCCATTGTGATTTATTGATTGATTTGAGTTAATTTTCTCCTGTATTCCTAATGATTTTCTTTCATCCTTGATTCCCTGGGCTACACCCTCTATAAATACCAACCACAATGTTCTTGTGTAGTATCCTTGTTTTCATTAAGTCCGTTTTAAAATTTGGATGGTTGTTATTCTGGACTATCTGTAACGTCTGAGGCTTGGTGTGGTTGTCCTTGTTCAATATGCATTCCTGACTTCATCGGCGATCAGAACAGAGATGTGAAATTAAGCGGCCGATGGCGACATACCGCTGCATAAAACTATTCTCGTGCTGTCCTCTAGCGGTAAAGCCAATATTGTACAGACCCTGCCTATCGCTTCATTTTGAAGGCGCTAATAAGCATTAACAAAAAATGTCTTCTTTAACACTATTTTACTACTCAGGAATATTTTATCTTAAACGTATGTTAAAAAATACGATTATAAAAAAACAAATTTACCCAAAGGGACAATAAAGCTTTGAATTAAATTGCAGAAAGCAATTGTTAAAAATCTATACAGGTGATGCATTTCAGCAAAGGTAGGGTAGGGCTTATCACAGGAGTAAGATGTTTTCGTTCCTAAGACTGTAGTTTCTTGAAATAGTTTGTACAATACGATGCACGCATATTCTAGACAAAAGTGCAGGATCTATGTCTCGGTTGTTGAGAATTTCGCACAACATTGATTATCCAAACGACCCGATGTTGAAAAATGTACCTCATTTTGTCGATCTAGAGAGGTGGGTGCAAAGGTGATCATTTTGATTTTATTTTTTAAAAGGTCTTCTTTCGGTATGGTAAAATACGTCACATCGCCCGGCATTTCTGCATCCCCAGCACAAACTTTGCGAGCGGAAGGGGGCGCTGTGTCTCTTGCATCACCTAGTCAATACTGGAAAATGAATATGAACAAACCCTTCATATGCGCTGAAATCAAATTTGAAAATACTGTAGCAGGGCTTGTAACGTCTTAATTATAAATTTGGGTTTAGATTCTTATTATTCTCCGTATTTCAAAGATCTCACATGTGCTTCGGGGATAAATTTCAGTCTGCCTCGACCTGGCACAGTTTACTGATGATATGGACAGACGTGTTCCAGAGATGAAAATCAACCTCACTAATGAAGCCATGTACGGTGCTTAAGATTTATCATTTAAGAAATAAGCAAACGTTAATAGTGAAAAAATATTTATTGCACAAAAGAACAGTTCTTGAATGGATTATAAAATCGAACACTTTATAAATTGAAAATGAGTACATCTTTACAAGTGTGAAACCAGTTCACAATAAACACATACTGTTTTTTGGTTAAAATGCCTCTAAGATATGCCCCTTCCTATACATGAAGACATTGTAAATGACCTTTACTCCAATATACAATATTTAAAAAAATCTTATATGGTTATTTCTCATTATATTGTATCGTCTATCAATTTCACATGGATTTTTTTTTTCTGTGAGAAGTTTACACATCAGTTTGGGAAACACTGCTCTATATAAAGACTAGCTAGGGTATAAATAATGGCCATCTCTCTTTGTCAGACAGAGGTACTGTACGTGAACGGGGATTGAATAGTATTAAATTGATAAGTTACATGCTCATAAATTATTAGACAGGTAAGTTTTCAGAGGCAGTGGGTCGAAGGCAGGTGATGCAGTGCTCTGGATACCTAATTTTCATTAGTATTGTCATCTGAGAGCAGGGCCACTCTGCAGTCTACCACATGTTCGGTCTCTTAAGGCTTCCCTCTGTGGAAATCCGGAAGAATAGGAGAACAACATTTCTTATGTTCTTATGTCACCTGACTTTGGGTTAGGAAAAATCCTCAAAAAAACAGTCCAGAAAGCTAAGCCCTGTGATCTCCACCAGGAGATATACAAAAAATAAAAAAAAAACTGATACTTCATGTTAAACATGATGCCATCATACCTGTGTTGGCTGTCTTGGCTGTGTTTGATTCTTAGTTACATATACTGAGCTAACGTAAAAGACACGATACAGCATATCAAAGATATTGTTTAAATGAGACAGTTAAACTGCTATTGCTTCAATCTGATTTTAGGGTCGAAAAGCTTGTAAGTTTTTTTTTTTTAAACTTCAGGCACAGGATTCTTTAGCACAGCTTATTTAACTTTTCCACATTTGAGAATATTCATATGTTAAACTAAAAAAACAAGCAAGACACTATCCAAATTATGTGATCTGAATTTAACATTTCTGAGAGGTTAATTGCAGAACAGGCTTCTTTGAATGCAGAGTGCCATTTCTTGGGGGAATATATTTACTTCTGATTGTGATCTATAGTCAGTTAGGAAGCTGCATCAATCACAGGACTTGCAAAACTGCAAGTTGGAAACTGCAGAAGAGCTACAGTACATCGAGCCAGGCCTTAGGAAAGCCTTTAGACTTCATATCCATATGACTGCTGTGATAAAAGATGGGCTTTGGCAGAGATCAGTCAAGGCTTAAGCCATTACAGTTTCAAATACTGTTCAGAGTTGTAGTTTCCTGTTCTTTTTTTTCTTTCTGTGTGTAAAATTCAAACTGTATTTTTCATACACCTAAGCCTGTAACTCATGCGAGCATGAACAGACTTTTGCACCAAACTGTAGGTTTAGATTATGCAGTCTAGGTATTGTACTGCCCCTGTTCAGTCCAATATAAAGAAGGACATATAAAATGTGAGCCTAAAAAAATCTTGAATAGCTTCTCACCTACAGGTCCAGCCTCCATGATGTCAAGATAGGAGGTAGGAAAAAAATTCCAGTGCATTTAAAAGCAGTTTCCATTGACGGAAGATGAATTCTGAAACAATCCACATATTTCAAAAGCAGTCACCTCAAAAAAGTATGTTAAGATTTGTTTGTACTTGGGGCAACTGTATATTTTCATACTGCCATCTGATTGTCGTAGACTCCTATAGAACACCCTATAAAATATAATAACACTGCAGTCCTCTTAAATCTAATGCATAAATGATGACAAATGGACTCTAATGAAAGCTCTCTGGTTTCAAATAAAAGGAAAATTCAAAAGTCATTTTTGCAGGGACACAATATTGTCGTGCTACAAGAGACAATTAAAAAAAATTAAGAAACAGTTGTTTGACCTCACAATTACAACGCACTATAAACGTTTTATAAAACTGTAATTTGCTCATTTTCCTGTTCAAATTGCCTAATTATCCCAGCTGGCCTCCTGTGGGTCTGTTTATTGTGGTTTCTTTGACAAATCTGCATTTTTGGGCTGGTACCCAGAATTAATTAATTCTAATATCCAATAAAAACTTCACAGAGAATTTCATCATGCAAAGACCCATCACCAAGTAAATACTGGCAAGACCACACTGCCAGGAAAAGCATAACATCTTCTTCGTAATGCAAAAAGAGACTAAACCTTCAGGTTTTAAAGCACAACTCTAAACCTCAAGAAACAGTTCAGACAAGAACACAACAAGGATGAACAATGGAAAATGTTTCTGAGCTCAGTCATTTCCAAACTCTTCATTTCCGACAACAGTATTCCAAGACAAGCTGTGAGTTAGAAATTCTTGTTTGGCTGCTGTAAAAGCTCTTTTTTAACTGCTAGAACCTTCAAACAGTCACTATACTACACTGGTTCTGGGATCAACTAATTGTTTGAAGTCAAATGTCAATAACATTATATGTAAAGCTAAGTGAAAAGATGTGACTCAACTAGAAAATGTAAAACTTTTAACACCAGAAAATTCATTTTTATAAAGTTTACATTCCAATTTGTATATTATTGTCTTCTGGGGACTAATTATCCTTTAAAAGTCTATATAGGGCTCTCATGTCAGGTACAGTATGTCCAGCCTTGCCTATCAGCCTCTCCTATCACATCTGTAGTTCATCCTAAAGCACTAATTCCTAAAGACGGATCACTACTAACTTATTCATCAAGTAATCAATTAAGCTAGTCATTTTAATTAAGGAAGCTCTAGTCCCCGAGGACTAGAACGTTTTGTTCCATCGATCTATAAATTAATTTAATAAATCACCAAGACCTGATCACAGAATTTTCAAGCCTTTAGAAATTGGTGATTTAATGGTTATAAAAACTACAGGATTGGGGCCCTTCAGGATCAGGGTTGGAGCTGCCTGGTCTATATTTTATTTGAAAACCTAGACTGTGGCCATTCCTACAACTAATGAAACTCTCTTTCTGTAGCTGTCTCACAGAAAAGAAATGAGAAAAGTCTTCGATAAGGTGAAAAATTCACAAATGTGCAGCTTTAAAATATCAGGATTACACATGAAAAGGAAAAGAGACCAGCTCTTTCAGTGAAAGTGTATCTTCTCAACGTCTTCCTCCCTGGCCTGAGAGGTCTAGGGTGCCTTTAAAGACGTAGGGCATTCCCTCGGGTCTAGAAGCTCCACATTATTTCTCTGTCCTTCACCGTCTCGGGAAGCTTCTACACTTCGGTCACAAGTCGCACTGCTGCCTTGTCTTCGAGAGGCTTGGGCTCGTGGGCGCTGCTGCTGGGCTTCCTGAGCTCCGGGCATGCGGGGCTGCTGGTGTGCTGGTTGTTGTTGTTCAGAATGTCCTCGTACCCTTCCTGCCCCATGGAGTTGAAGCGCTCCTCCACGCAGTGCGCGGTCAGTCGGGCCTCGGGGTCGTGATCCCAGCACTCCACGATGGTGGAGCACAGGAACTTCATCCCCTGGAAAAGACACCCCAGGGCAAGACAGGAGATCATGTCTAATCCCTCACCCACCCTTTTAACAACAGCCGCCAAGCACGGTGAATAAAGACGCCAGTGCTGTAGAAGTCCACAGTCGCCGTAAAATAAAAGCTTGATCTAAGATCATCCTGTAGCTTAAAAATACCCTAAAATTCTCCTTGACTTTGATGTTTTAAAAAAGTTTGACTTTACAGATTAATTCATGAAATGTTTTGATTTTGAACTGTAGCTGGTTGTTGTCCGTACTTTCTTAAAGCTTGAAACTAAAGAATTCTGAACACATTGAACATTTTTTCGAAACAAGAAGGACTTAAGACGCGATTTTGTTCCCCTAAAATTATTTTCTGAACCAATCCCTGCACGAGTCGTTTAGATGGAGAAAGTGGAATAAAGGAAGCATACAGAATGTCAAACGACAAAGACACCCCAGGACGTCTTACAGTATATACTAATAAATAGTCACAAAGAGGTCACCAGTGGAAACTATGTGGAACAAAATTTACCACCGAGTGAAGGAGGCACTTCTCTACCTAAAAAGCTTGTAGCCATATGGAACAAAATACCCGACCATGTGGCTTTCTGAGATCCTGGGATCTCTTACAGTAGCTACTAACTAACCAAATGGGCTAGACGGACCGAATTGCCTCCTCTCATTTGACACCTTTCCTGTGTTCTTGTTTAATGTCACTCATTCAGAAGGCCAGCGCTCACGCAGTCGGTGGGACACTGCGCTGTCGGTACCTGGTGGACCAGCCAGCTGCTGGGGATGTCCGGCCGCCCTCTGTCCCGGAGAACCAGGTCCCTCATGCTCTCCACACAGGGCTGCTCGCACACCTTCGAGCCAAAGGGCGGCTCGTAGCCCTTCACATCTGGCAGGACAGAGAAACATGAACGGTCACGTCGGGCTTGTCTTCACGCAGTCAATATCTTGTAGAGAGTTACATTATCTTACAGAAAGATCTTCAGCATATATTTCATAGATATCATAGATTGTAGCTTTTGATTTTGTCAAAGGGTGTATAAATACTGCGGCACATAAAGAGCAAGAGCGAAAAATCAGAATTCAGGCTCTTACCGCCAATCACATCACACCTAGACGCCATTTCCCATAGGACCAGAGCCATGGAATACACGTCCATCTGTTTGAACGACTCCAGGTCTTCCAGGTTGACCCGAGATTCGAGAACCTCTGGAGCCATGTAGCGTGCAGTGCCCACCTGACACAAACAAGCAAAGTCTGCAGGCAAGGGGTCTTGACTTCGGCAATGCAGTAACATTCTTGTGTGGAACCACGAAAGAATCACTGAGAATAATCAATGCTTTTCACACTACCACATGAACAGTTTAGATTAGTAGTAATAATCTGGAGGGAAAAAAAACAATAATTTTATATCTCATGGCATCTATGACTATACAGTAACGAAAACATGCATACAATACCAAACATTGGTAGAAATCATACAGCATGTCCAAGTTCACTGTGATTAATTGTCATTTATAATACAGCTACACTAAGTGTTTTATGTGATTAAGCAAACAGCTGTCTTACCTGCCCACTGTTGGCAAAGTCATCCACTGTGAGAGAGAGGTCCAGCCTCAGAGCCAGCCCAAAATCACACAGGACACACTCTGTCTTGCTCTTCATCACAATGTTGGTGCTCTTGAGGTCTCTGTGAGCAATGGGGATTTTAGGGGCTCCACAGGCGGTGTAGTCGCTGTGGAGGTGGGCCACTCCTCTGACCACGGACCCCGCCACCGAGTGGAGCTCTCTCCACGTGAGGACATGGCTGGTCAGGTAGTCTTGCAGGTTCCCCAGGCTGTGGTAGGCTGTGATGAGCCAGTATTGCTTCTGTGGGCCTGTGCCTCTCTCCTCAGCTGTGAGAAACTGCAGCACGCTCTCATGCTTGAGGTTAATGTCCGAAAAGATCTTGCGCTCATTCTTCCAGGAAGAGTACTCCACAGAAGGGAAGATCTTGACAGCGACGGTCTCATACTGTCCAGAGGCGTTGTGGTTCAGCCTGGCTCTCCAGACGTCAGCGAACCGCCCCTTGCCCACCACAGTGTCAAGCTCGATGGGCAGCAGCTCGGTGTTATGGTTTATGTTGTTGGCACAAGTCGAGGAGACATCTGAGTGTCCATCGTCCATTATCGTCAAGGGTTTTCCATTGTAATCTGTGTTGTTCTTCGGAAGGTCCAAGGACTGGTAGTGGGTGCGTTTAGGAGGCCAGTCTTTGGGCTGTTTGTTCTGGTGGCGGGTACGATAAAGGTAAAAGGCCAGGGTGGAAATAATGGCAACCAAAACAGGTGGGAGCAAGCTGATCACAACCACAGGAATTACTTCTTTGCTCTGTAATTTTAAATATCCTGCAAAAGAAATACAGACACATATTTGGGGGGAGTTTTAGTAAAAAAACAATGCTTCTTTGCTCTTTTTTGTACCAAAGTAAAAGTACACTACATACTCTACATGAGAATACAGTAAGTCACTTACTGTAGTACTGTCAAAAAAGAACAACTGTGATCTTTTTTAAAGTCCAGCAATTATTTCTATAAAAATGAAACAGAACAAAGTAACAAAATTTGCATTTAATGTTGCTGTCTTTACTATTCTTGTATGTTTTTGTATGATTCCTGTTACTCAAGCTCATGTTTTTCAACATTGCACAGCAGTTATGCTCAAAACTTGATTAGTGCAGCAATTTTTTAAGATGGCCTTAAACCTTAGAAATTATTGCATCATTGTGGTATTAAAACGACATTGTAACCCCCCACCCAAGACAAAGTTCCAGACTGAGGCCCCGAAAATATTTCTTTTGTCCTCCATTCTTTTGTTGCTGAAAAATAATCATTACTATCGTTTCTTTTAGGGGACAAACTTAGTCGAGGCCTACTGTCATGAAAGACAGCAAGTGTAAAGTTTGTGTTCACATGGTTAATAATACAGAAATAAATATTTTGTTTTCCCCTGAAACTTTTTGTAGTTTATACTGTATAAGTACAGTATGGCGCTGCTGGAAAAGGCTTTTTTCTTTCAAAAACTTTTGAGCCAAGGGAGTTGCACATCACTTTACCATTGGAGTGCTTGTCAAACACCAGCATGTCGTTACACTCGTGATCCTCCACACAGCCACAGATGTACACAGTTCCCTCATCAGAAGACTGCTGCACCATCAGGCACTGTGTGGTGGAGTAATTGGACACCATGATGTTCTCCAGGGCTTCCTGTGGGTGGTGGCACAGGGTTCGAACGCTGACACTCTCATTGTCCTGCTTCCTGAAACACACGCAGACAGGTTACACCTCAGCTCACAGGGGCTCAAGCCAACATCAGCAGCACATCCCAGCTTTGAGACTGGAGTTTCTTCATTACTGTAGCGTCCACTTGGGCTGGGTTAGGTAGAGGGCACTCCTGACCCATGACTACTAAGATTCTGTGGGCACGCCGTGCAGGATGTGTTTGGCTTTTCAGACTGCAGATTAGATGCAGAAGGTCTGGTCACAAAGCATTCTGGGCATTATTGCAAAAACATCACTTTTAAATAATTGCCCATGCTTTTCACATCTTATGTAGTTTGGTCAACCTGTGTTTCATACGTTGTGTTTCAGTGACTCTAGGTGGGAAGTCATTGTTTTCTATGTGAGTGTGGAGCCATGGTCTGGTGTCTTGTTCTGATTATCAGCTCTGGAGCTGTTGCCAGCCCTAGGCAGTGCTTTGTAAGTATCACATTGCTATTATTAGTGGTAATAGTACCAATTTGTGCATTTCAATTTTTCAAGCTGAACAGTTCTTTCAAAGTGATGGTATTTAATAAAAGCATAATCTAAAATCAGCGTTTGAAAACAGATTGATGTAATTGACTATGCTTTGGCAACCCTGGAACAAGAACATATTGGTTTACCCCCAAACATCCCATAGCCACAAATTCCTTTATATGAAAATAAAAGTAAGTCATAATTCAGCAGGGTAGGGATTTATTGAAGAATTTTCTTGGTGTTTTTAAATATTTCCAGAAAAATTCAGATCAATGAAGCAATTATGATGTTTAAATAGAATTCTAATCCACCTTTCGTACCTGATTTTGTGCTGCTTTTCATGAAAGAGAGAAATCTATTCCCGGCATTCCAGACTGAAACTGCTGCTGTGATAGTTTCTATTTTTTTATTAAGTGTGGGATGGGAGTTTCTTGTTACATCTGCCAAGTTTCCATTTGCTTTTCTCAGCAACCTTTTACTGAAGCCAGCTGGCTCATCCCCCATAACCAGAGTCACTTTTGAAAAAGTAATTCAGTGTTCAAGTTTATTAACCCCGTGTCTTTTCTGAAGAAGGCGGAAGGGAACGAGGGCAAGTGCATAACTCAATTTTTGAAAACATTCATTTTATATCACATACTGTAGGCTTTATACTAGATAATACATAAAATCCATTATTGGGATAGCTACAGTCTTTTAACAAGTTAACCATGAACACATTAATGCACAATAAGGTGTATTCAAACTTGCATGAAGTATGAGTTTTGCACAGCAAATATGTTTACAGTATGTATTCCTTTAAAAGTTGTTGTAATCTTAGTAATTAAAATGAAATTGGCCCAAATACCTACTTATTTTGCCAAAGTATTTCGTAGGTTCTCAGTAATAACGATATTCTTTTTCCATTAGACATGTTTTTTGAGACCTCAACCCCGGCACGTACCACACAGCCACACAGATCTCTTCAGACATGGCACAGAAGGAGCTGAAGTTGCAGTTGCTGGTGCAGACATTGTTTTCACAGCGGGGGCTTGAAGAGTCACACCACTTGCAGAAGTTGGTCTTAATGTTTGTAAAGGCAAGAGAGTGGACATCTGAAAAATAAATTAAGCACAACAGAAACACCTTTTTTAGGCTTTGGAACCAAAAGCTTTGCATTTATCTTGTTGCCCGAGCTTGACAATTCATACAGCAGTTGCGTGATTTAGATGGTTTGTTCTTTTGTGTGGGTTATCATCTGCCATAGTCCTGGGACACTGCTGAATCATCATGGCCATAGGAACACAAGAACACAAGAGCGTATGAGTATAAGAGCATAAAGACTGGTTATAGATGCCATTCAACTCGTCTGTCCCATTTGGTTGTAAGTAGTTAACAGATCCAACCGTTTCTGGAAGGAGGACAAGATATTGGCCTCATGGCTTCAGGGTTTTGGATTCTATACTGCTCATTTTCTTCCCCCATATTTACTTTTCCCCTCTCCTTAATTTCCATGTAATAAAATGAGCCAGTCACAATGTACAGTACATTGAACACATTCTCCTTGGGATTCCTTAGTGCTCTCCTTTCAAACTGCACCAGCATTTGGATACTCAAAACGCTAGATTCACGTATTCTCAAGTAAGGACCTTTATACAGTACATGGCACTGTGCTATGCTTGTATCAGCACATGGTCAAGGGTTTCTAAACAGTTTTTATGTGATGAGTCTAAAATGGACAGTCCAGATCCAAGCAGCAAGGTACTGTACTAATGCTGTATCCCTGGGCAAGAAACTTTACAAACTTTACAGCAAACCCAGCTGTATAATCTCTATGTAAAATAGGTCATTTTAACCACTGTAAGCAGCATAAAAGCATCAACCACATTAATGAATACTAGTAATCGAGGTGAGATATTAAACATCAAAGCCTGGCTCTAAATTTAAAACTATAAATCTCAATATTCTGCAACTGAAAGAGAATAACATTCAGTTACATTTTGTTTCCGGCGTGTCTGACACAATGTGCTGTATTTGTTTATTTTAAGCGGCTGTTACCCTTTTCTTATCTTAGTTCATGCATGAAGGCTCTACAGACAGGAGACTTCTAAGAAAATTCATTTACAATTTAATTTCACAGTATTTACTGTTAAATCCTGCACTCATGTTGTGTGTGCAGGCATGATGTCTTATGTTATCTCAGACAATGTAAGTTTGGGATTCTGTCTAAACATCACAGGTTAAGCATGATAAGCAGCCACTAAAAGGTATTTCTGGTTTCAATCGAACTGTGTTTCTTTAACTGAGCAACATGCTGGGTTATTTTGGAGATTCCCACTATTCCTTGTGGCATTTGCTTCTGTAAAGCATCATACAAACTGTGTTGAAAAGGCATTGGATCTTTCAGATACACAAAAAAACAGCACTAACAGTGAAATGAAGGGTTTGCCTGTTGCATAATTGACTGTGTAGGAAAATAAATTACTTCTGTATGTGCTTTTCTACCTGGAACACTCACACGTAACATGAAAAAGTGAGAATCGCATGAAGAGAACGTATCTTAATGATGTTGACATCCATAACGTGAAAAGTGAAAGAGAGAAAGATGAGAAAAAATCTCAGTATATCCGCTTTTCTATTCTTTTGCTTCAGACGCTGTTTTCAATCAAAGCCTCAAGTTCCAGCTGATGTTCTGCAACAGTGATCGATTCATCAAAGCTCCAGTTTTGCGAGTTTGGTCTAATTGAACTGATTTTCCAGGTAGAGGGTGTAAAATGACAAATTCTGTTCCTCAGGACTTCATCCTTTCTTCCAATTTTTTGTAAGTCAGAGTTAATTATAATGCAGCCCTCCCTGTGCCCTCTAAACTGGAGAATCAGGCTTTTATCAACTGCTTCAGAAATGTGGGGAGTTTGTGGCTTGACAAGGGGACAATGGCTTTTTTATTTATAAATCTGCAGTGAAGACATGCAGGGTATCAGCTTTCCAAACATCTTGCGCTTGTAATCCCAGGAGCCCGAAACCACAGATTGACTGCCACATCACAATAGATTAATTGTTAATTATATCCAGATGAGCCCTTTTCATAAGAAAACTACAATGATCTAATAAAGCTGCACAAACATTAAAAGAAACAGTACACATCTTTAAAAAGCATTCCAGATGTTACCCAACGCAAAACATCAAAACATAAACTTCAAAAAAAAAGAGAAAAGAAAAGGCTGGATAAGCAAAAACAGAAAGCAAACTTGAAACTAATTAAAATCAGCAGTTACTGCTCCAGAAATAAATTAAATCCATAAGTACAGGCTCAAGCCAAGTCTGAAGAACAGTTCCTCAGTGCACTGCTGGGAAATGTGACTAAAGTTTGCTTACAAGGGTGTTGCAGAAATTAAAATGCATTTTCTTTTTGGTGTTTTACAAACAGGTTTACTCATAGAAAATATAGCAGTTGATAGGAATAACCGAAAAGTGGAACAGTGGCATTCAGCTAAAACAGAAGTACAGACCATACAGACCATAAACAATGAAACCATAAAAAGTTATAGTTTTCATAAAAATAATAGTTATATAAACCATGACACTCTAGGATTCACAAATAACAATAATCATTTGCAAAACTCCAGATCAAAATACAGTTTCTTTATGGACAGTATCTGTCCTCATTTACTTTTGTTTTTATTGACTAATCGTACAGTTCATGTAAAAGTTATTCAGATTCTAAGGGGGTGACAGTCATAAAATGCCCTCTCATTTATTTCTAGGAATAATATTATTTCACCTCACAAGTAACATTTTCCTGTCACACCGTATTAACTATTTATAATGATGAATCAGATATTAGTGCACTTTGGCACTGAGTCTTCTTCTTCTTCTTTTTCTTCTTCTTTTTCACAGCCTTAGTCCCAGACTGTCCTGGGGTCAGCTGCTTTGGTTGCTCTTCTCCATTTGTCTCTGTCGAGCACATCTCCCTCACTCACTTCACATACCTCCATATCTTTTCTCACACAATCTATCCATCTCTTTCTAGGCCTGCCTCTTCCTCTGTTACCTTCCATCTCAAATTCCATTACCCTCTTTGTTACTTCCTCAACGTCCCTCCTCATGATATGTCCATACCACCGTAACCTCGCCTCTCGCATCTTCTCAACCACATCCACCACCCTACATCGTCTACGGATTTCTTCACTTCTGATCTTATCCTTCATTGAAATCTGCAGAATCCATCTCAACATCCTCATTTCAGTTCTTCTCATCAAGTTCTCTTCCCTCTTTCCAACTGCCAAGCATTCAGCTCCATATAGTAGTACAGGTCTAATCACAGTCTTGTACATTTTGCACTTTAACTTTCTGGGAATTTTCCTGTCACAGATTATTCCAGTTATTTCTCTCCACTTGTTCCATCCAGCTTTCACTCTTTGTTTTACTGCCTCCAGTGTTTCTCCTCCCTTTACCAGTCTTGATCCAAGGTATTTAAAGTCATCAACTTGTTTCAGTTTTCCTCCATTTGTCTCCTCAACATTGGTCATAGTATCTCCTCTTCTCTCCATTACCATTATTTCAGATTTTTCTGCATTCATTTTCAGTCCACCCTTTTCCAGACTCCTCTGCCATTTGAACACTTTCTCCTGTAGTTCTACTTCTGAGTCTGCCATCAGTGCCACATCATCAGCAAAGATGAGTTCCCAAGGCACTTCTGCTCTTACCTCCTCTGTCAGTGTGTCAATAATGTTTATGAAAAGGAAAGGACTTAGTGCTGATCCTTGGTGTACTCCAACTGTGATTTCAAACTCTTTTGTCTCTCCCTGTTGTGTTATCATCTTCGTAGTTGCATCTCTATAGGTTGCTTGAACTTTGGCACTGAGTGATATGGAATATACATTGTCCTTATGCCTGCTATGAAACTTTCTTGTTAGGCCAGATCCTCATTTTCTTGTTATTCTGAGACTGAAATATGTTGCTTCTAGAAGATCTGATGTATTTTTGTTGCTGCCCTCTCTGACCTTTGCTTTATTCGCATCTAGAACAGAACCCCTACCTTTGTGGTTTGCACTGTTGCTGCAACAGTACAAAGTATGCGGTTTTAAACAATATATTTTAAAATTATTTTCACGTATTTGTTTTCCATTGTTTTAATACATCTATAGATTTTGTCTGTTCGGCGCGAATTGCTTTATACGGAGGAACGCTTTGTCAAGGCTGTTTTTCATTGAAGGTATATATAAAATTAAGTTTGCACTTGGGCTTTTAACAGAGAGAAGCACAAAGACCAAAGTCAGACACCAGGTGGCATACGAACTATTCAAAATCCCACATCAATAACGGTACCACCAGGACAACACGTTTATAGCCGACGTACAAAGATCATTTATAAAAAGAAAGATTCAATAAAAACGTTTTAGGAATTCGCGTGGATTCCTGACACTGTCGAACTGTCTCCCTACCCGTTTGATCATAAATGGTCAAAGTCTGAACATATCCAGTTTCACACACACACAGTACCCACGTAATTTTTACACGATATGTAAATATATCGTTTGTTCATTTTCTCTCAACGTGAAGCAGAACTCCCCATTCCAGCCAGGCTCCGTGAAGAAATGCAAATGTCGTTTACCGAAAATATTTATCATCAGGACACACGAATACGCGAGGTGTGAAAGTGTAGTACAACAGTGAATATCGTTAATACAGCGATTTGGTTATTTACCAAATCTTATTTTGAATGCAATGGGGTGCATCGCAGTGTAGCTACAACGAAACCTGGCAATGGTAAAACAAATTCGCCACAGAAAATCACCGTCGATTGATTTAAATATTTTAGGCAGCGTATTATAAACACTATCTCACCATAGGGAATTCCTGGGGTCATACTAAAACTGTTTTCCAGATCCTCCAAACTGATTTTTTCTGGAGTGCTTTTTTAGTCACAGTATCAATAGCCTAGTTTCTGTATGGGGTTTCACACTGTTTTTTCCAAGACATAATCCTTTTCACCTTAAATTCCCTTCTTAAACTACTAGCGATTCCAGTATGTAATGTATGTAAGATTCGGCATATCTGCAGTGCTGCCAAAACCTGTGTACATGTACGAAACTGAACAGAAAACGGAGATTTTACAGCAAACCTTGCGGACTTCATGGTCAGTCCGCACCGCTCAGGTCCTTTCTATCGGTGTTTACGAGCAACATGTGGAAAGCGGTAGAAAAGAGCTATCAAAAGCTGATGTGATCATGATTCAGTTTGGGAGCAGTCTCAGTCCCTAAGATACAAAACACTCCTTTTAACTGACAGTAATTAAGATTCTTTACAATTCCAATGTTACTCCAAGCACCGCTTTCGGTGAATTTCACAATTTTAAGGAAAACGTTGAAGTGTTTAGACTTCACACAGATAACGCCTGCAAACAATAAGACGGGACCACACCTTAAAGGCTGAATTCGTGTAATTGGTGCGAGTCTGCTTTGCTCAAACTAAAGACGGTTTGTCTAAAAAAGTTTTAAAATGAAGGATTGTCTTCTGTTGAAACATCAACATGCATTCAAGACTATGAATAAATGTCCATTGAACGTAAAAACGTATTAGTAAATAGACTTTCTGTAAGATAATGTATGGATACGTAAGGGCCTAATTGTAATTATAAGCAGAGTTTTATTTAAACCTTTTTGTTTATTAAGTCAATTAAGGTAGTTTACTTAATATTAAATATATTTTCAGTGTGCCTACGGTACTGATCTTTACTGCGTGAGAACGTTCTTAAATTTTGTTTTGTAAACCAATAATGCGGACTGTTATAATGGTGGGTTAGAATTTAATGTTGCCTACAGCTCGTCATCAGCACCTCGGAAGAGCAATGCCTTGTTGCAACACGCAGAACCCATTTAGAAGGTCCAGTTGGTACTGTATATCATATTCATAATGCAGAATACTTTGCGCGTCAGAGGTGATTTGAACGATAAGATCACCTTTTAAAAAATCTGATATTATGTTCAACCTACTTCTATACGAATGAACTATTCGTATAGAAGCAATACATTTCCCTTAACATTTGTACTGTTCGTCGATGTGCGGTTTGTGACACCAGAACTACGCTCAAATAAAAAAAAAAACACCCTATTGTCGTGGAAAACAGCTCGACTCATCAGCGGTTTGAAATGAGCAAATGAGCTGTCTGAAATAAATCAATAGTGAATAAAGTATTCAATAAAATAAAAAAGACACGAAGTTCCCATAAAGTAGGCATGGATGTTCAAAGTATAGTATTGGGATACCCTGCTCTCTGACCGCATCCCTTAGTACAATGAAACCCTTGAAATAGAAACCAACTTTGGATTAGTTGAATCAGCACTTTAAGTTTTCATTCTTTGATCACAGGATGAAAAGAAATTCACCGTGCAACGGAAACAACTGAAGTGTTTTTTTTTCTTAGCGTGCAGAGAAAAATAAAAGCTCTCATATACTTACAACAAGAAACGATAAGTGCAGATGTTGCAGCCGAGAAAGTCCAGCACCCCATTATCTTGGTAATAATTAGCAGCTTAAAACGTCCAGAGCCGTCGGACCGCTGTGTCCCCGCCTGCGAGTCCTAAGTAATGATAACTGAGCATTTATTCCAGCTCGATTCGCAGGACGCTTGGAGTTTGGGAGTTTGGGGGTTTGGGCTGACGCTGAGAGTAGGCGGTTTCAGTTACACTCGTGTGAGGAGGTCCGCCCAGGAGCTCAAGTACAGTACATCATCATCATCATCATCATCATCATCATCACAAGCCTGAGATCGTTCTGTAAAGCCGACCAGTGGAAGGTGGAGTTTTAGTGGGAACAATCCCAAACTACTCCACTGTATCCTTTTAAGACATTGTAGTCCAGCTAGTAGTTTCTGGGGTCGAATGACGCACAACCTTTCTCCCTTTTTTTATTTTTAAAGGCATAGCCTCCACGTCACTGAACACTGTATTTGTCCGAATATATAGTGCGTATGTACAGTAATACACTATCGTTTCCACAACTCACAGCACCGTAACATAGGTCCATTCACTTTGCAAATAATCAATAAGCGGATCTTCTTGAAATACACAGAGAAAGTCAAGAAAGCAAGCTCCCCAACTATAATAATTTATCAATTAAACAGCTGTAAAATCAGCAGGCCGTGGGGAACAGAGCGGAACAGCGAAAGGGTCGCTTATCATTCGCCTTGTTTTCGTGACTGCTAGTCTAGGGAGACGTGTTTGAGAAAATGGGCGCTTTTTTTCTTTCTAGCTGTATTAGGCACTGTCATCGTTCTGACTCCTACTGTACTGTACTTCTCCGGCCCCCGAAACTCTGAAGGAGAGCAACAAGTCTCCTGTCATTTTGAGTGATGCAAAGAAATGACACATATAATAGAAGTATAGTTACATGCATGCAGAAAGACTGCGGGTTGCAAATGACATTTCTAAACTTTTTTATTAATACAATGTATTAAAGTAATATATCATCCAGGTGGATGCTGCACATTGGTGGTGGTGGAGGGGAGTCCCCATTACCTGTAAAGCGCTTTGAGTGGAGTGTCCAGAAAAGCGCTATATAAGCGTAAGCATTATTATTATTATTATTATTATTATTATTATTATTATTATTATTAGACTGACATAAACGGGACAATAACCGGCTTCTATAGCAACCCAAATGCATGTTAGTAAGATTGTAGACGGTAGATTAACTTTACAGGTTTACTTACTATCCTTTTATAAAGCGTATTTTTGTAACCCGTGGGGAGTGTAATGACAAGGGCGTCATAACCTGTGCCAAAGTCAACATGTATTACTGCTCTTAAATAGTAAAAGATCTTCTGGACTTTCTTGTTGTGGGATATCGCGATACAAAAAACGTGCATTTTATTTGTTAGATTTAGACCATAAATATTGCGCGTAGTTAAAAAATTCAAAGTACTGAAATCGCAGCTATATTTTTAATATTATTATAATGCATGTTCGTTTCTCTTAAACAACTTCTTTTTTTTTTCTTTTAGGACGTGGCAGTGATTCGCTCCGCACGAATCCAGCTGTTAAACCGCTGGGAAAAAAATTCTCCCCCCCCCCCCCCCCCCAAGCTGGGAAAAGTTGGGTCCAAGTGCGCATGCGGCCTGGGCTCACGGGAGAGGATGGCGGATTCAGGGAGCGACGAGGTAGCAGTGATCGGAAACATCGATCTGACTGCCGCCGAGGAGCAGAACAACCGAAACAACACGGTAAAACACCGCGCAGCTTTGCCACAGCGCTAGGGAGCGTGTTTAAGGGCTGTTGCTGTATTACCCGATGGTAAAGAGGCCTCGCCTCGGTGCAGGCCTGCTCCGTCCCCGGTGTTGACGGATATCTTGCTGCAGCGGTGAGCACTTGAGATCGGGGCGGATGTCTGTTGACACCTGATCCTGTCCGGCTAGTCCTGCTGTCATCTTTTGTCCCCGTCCCCCGTCCCCTCCCTCCAAATCGTAGTCGTGATACGGATAGATAACTGCTGTTGGGATCATAAAGACCGCAGAGGTCAGAAGTCATCTTATATGTGTAAAAACAAATATAAAGACACCAACAACTGGAACGCTAGATGTTCAATCAAGTTTGCTGTTGTTGTTGTTGTTGTTGTTGTTGTTGTTGTTGTTGTTGTTCTTCCTGGGTTGTGTGTGTGTGTGTAAGTGGGAGCAGACCTGTAGGAAGGGCATTTCTAAATGATCAATGTGTAAATAAATTGCGGTGTCGTCCTGTCCTGTTGAAACGTCTCTGGCTTCGCCTTCATGTCGTGAGTGCCGCTGAGACCTCGCACTGTTGTCGGGGGGCAGTCTGCGGATGTCCCTCTCATCAGGCTCCTGTGAGTTTACCGGGGTGCCGGCGTTTGAGTCCCGGAGAGGGAGGAGTCGCAGTTTGTGCCGGAGACCCGCTGGGGTGCTCGCAAGGCGCTTTGTTTTTTGCGCCGGTTTGCCTGTGTTTCGGTGTGGTCTGGGTTTGCAGCGTGTGTGTACAGTATGTCTGGGGTGGGGGGTCGCTGGGGACCTCCGGTCTTTAATTCCAGCTGTTACATATTGGCACCCGTCGATGAGATTCAGACTGTAAAACGCCAGTAAAAGCTGGACTTCTGCGGGGTTTTCTTATGGACCTCCAGTCTTGTCATACGATTATAACCGATTCACGCCGGCCTCTGTGGCATCGAGCATGGCACTTCTGTTATAATATTACTAGATAGACCTATTTTCCTTGGTCCTCTTAATGACGCACCTGAGCCAGTTAATACAAACGGAATAAGTGTCTTACAAGTGCGTTGACGCATGTTTGAACTGCGCTGCGATTACTATGCCAGTTTTTAAAGGTATTTAACGCCCGCCCCTTGTCATGTTGTGCTCTATCAATAGGATGTGGAGAAAAGCACACCCCTGCTCAAGAAAATGGAGATCAGTGTTTCAGAGGCTGAGAAAAGAACTGGGAAGAATGCTGTGAATATGCAGGAGACCTATACGGTTTACCTCATAGAAACCAGGTAAGAGCAGAGAGCCCCCATGTGCGGTAAGGCAGTGGGGTCGTGACTGAGAAACTTTTTCACAGTAGGCAGATCCCGTAATAACTTCCTGTGGTTGCCCTTAGTTGCGGTGTTTGCCGACCAGCACGGTAGGTGTCTTCTAGAAAAACACTCGGGTAAAGGCAAGATCAAGGTAGTCGCACCCGCACTGCCTTCCCACCAGAGGTAATGCAAATAAGCCGGGATCTGTCCCGGCCTCAGGCTCAAAATCTACACCCCGTACATTTTACTGCTTTATCGTGACTCTGGTTTGGTTATGCGTTTGGGTTTTATGTGTGTCTGTTGTGCTTGAAAGCCATTTACAGAGATGTAAATAGTAATAAATAATGAGGGTGCTGTAGGCATTTTAAAGTGTGGGGTAGTGATCTGTTAGAGAAAATGGCCAAGTACAGACATATTTTGGCAATAAATATTTCAGGTTTTAACCCGTTTTATTTTATTAATAAACAGTTTGGGTTTTAACTAATTTGAACACTTTTGTACTTAGTGACACTGACGGTTTAAAACTTTTTCGACCTGCAAATGAAACATCCATCCAATTTCATAACTGCTTTATCCAATGCAGTGTCAGGGTGAAGCTGGTGCCTATCCAGGCAAGCAGTGAGCACAAGGCAGGGTGCACCCTGCACGGTACACCAGTCTATCACAGGGCACACACGGACACAGATACACTCACACCAGGGCCAGTCTTCCCAGCAGCCAGTTAACACACTGGTCCAGTGCTGGGAGGCAGCAGTGCTGACCACTGCCCTACCATCCTGGCAACAAATGAAACATTTCTCTCATAAAATCAGCAGGGAGACAACATTGCAACTCTTACCGACAGGATGATGATTGAGCACTTGCCGGGGTGGGTCGAACGGACTGAGGTGGAGTCAGTGAGGAGGTGAGGGAGAAGGCTGAGGTAACTCATCCTCAGCAGGGCTGTCACTACCCAAAGATTAATTTCTCCGCTCCGTGGGCTGAAAAAATAAGGCATGAGCCTTTCCCAGACGATATGAACGGGAGGGTTTCATCTGAAGTTGCGAGTGAACATTCTTTGTTTGGTTTTGTACAAAAGGTGTCAGGCCTCAGTTGTTACTGTGCCTCCCTCTTATCCCTCAACAGGTCATATTAAGGAGTGAGCGCCTGCTCTTTGCTCCGCTATGAATTTATTTTAGTGCACAACTTGGCAGTCTTATTGCTCACACCCGCTTAAAGCTTCTTCGGTCTTATTGTAGTTTCTTAACAAAATGCCTTTTGTCAGCTTTCATAAAGATGCATCTTCTTCAGCGGTGTCTGCCTCTAGGTCCTTAGGACTAAGGCCAAGCCCTTCATGCAGGTGATCTAGCTCTTTATTTGACAGTTCATCCTTGTGCAGCTATGAACAGCTCCACCACATCTTCCTCCTCTGCTTCTTCGAAGCCATTTTTTTTTAAACCAATGTAACACATTGTCGTTGCGATTTATTCATTGTTCTGACCACCTCCAACCCTGTTAAAATCATGAAAGGAAAATGCTTCTTTGCTTATTTTTTTTAACACCATTCATGCAGGATTATGTCTCTTCTGCCCAGGCTTTGGCTGCGATGTCAAAGGTACAGTATGTTTCATGTTGAAGGTTTTCAAAATTTGCTTCACAGTGGGTTTTAACTGTTGGTCACCTCAATAATCTTTACGAAGCTTTATGAGGTAATAAACCTTAAATGTAGCTATTACACCTTGGTTTAGATAATGTCTGGAGGATGTCCAGGAACTTTATCCAACACAAGCAAAATCCCGAAGTCGATATTTTGGGCCTTTTGTTGAGCCAGTATGTTTTTAGTTAACTGTGATGTTGATCACCACACCATTCAGTGAATACTGGATCTGAAACCGAACCCTTTTTTATAGACTGCCAGCTTGCAGGAGGGCTGGATTGGAGAAAGCCCTTGGATTCTTGGCAAGGAAAATGACAACGGACTTGAGCAAATAGTCTCAGTGCCATAGCCCCCCGACATCGCTGTCTCTCTGCCCTTGACTGCCTTGAACCTTGGGACCCTTTGCTCTTCCTTTTAAGTGTATGTCCACGCCAGCATCTCTTTCCAAAAGAAGCCCATTTTGTCTGCCTTAAACGTACCTGAGTTACGATCTTCAACGTTTTTTCAACATGTCAGAAAATGTGCCAAGGCATCAAAATCTGTCGATTCTCCATCGAAAAGCTGCTGGTGGTCTTTAAACTTGTTAAACCATCTTCTGCCCGCTGAGGATTCCAGCTGGGCCTTATTAGGGAAGACGTTCTTTAAGTATTCAAAAAGACTTCAAGGCTTTCCCCTTATCTTTCCCTGGCTTTCAGTCCAGGTGGTACACATCCGTTCCCTGCTTTACCTGGCCTTCCTTGGAGAAGTAGCATCCTTCAAGCAGGTTTGTCAAGAACAGCACGTTTGCTCGTTGTTCTCGCACTTGTTGATTGTGACATGTTTATGAGGTTCTTAGCTTATCACTTTTCTACTTCTCTTCCTTTCACCACTAGCAGCTTCAGCACTGATAACTCGTTATGGGCTTGCATCATTTTTAGAGCACATCATGATGTGGTACACATCGTGCTAAGTTTAGCATGTTAGTCAGAGACTAATCGCGCTTCTTAAATAGTGTTAAACTGCGTATGTGTTGGTCAAAAGTCAAGGAATATCTGCCCTGATCTTTTTAGTCCTTATATTATACAGTAGAGCTGAAAAAGACAGAGGTGAGCTCATATATCAGGTGTAATACATATAATTCATCAGCTGAACTAAATAAGTATAATAGTAGTAACACGGTCTTTAAACGGAAAGGGTGCTGTAATAAACAAAGAGCGATAGTTCTGCAGGATTCAGTGGTTCGGTACATTCCTAACACCATCGCATTGACCCATGGGCTGAGCAGTGTTTATCACAAACATCACGCAGCTCATTAAAGCTTCTTTTGGAATCCAGAATGAGGTGCTTTGGGGCATTATTTACAGCTCCATGTCACCGGCACAATCGAAACTATCCAGCAACATGCTTAAATAAAGCCACCTTGTGGTGAGGGTGAACGTGCAAGTCCTGGAAAGGCAAATCAGTGGCTACGCTATTGTATTTAACTGGGAGGGACTTGCATAAACGATGGTTTCCCCCCTTAGTTCTGTTGATTGTTGTCAAGGTTTCTGTATGTAGACAAAACACTTCAAAATATCGTCTGCGCCTAGCTGTGACAGAAACACAA
Organism: Lepisosteus platostomus; assembly: GCF_059453375.1. Taxonomy (NCBI): domain Eukaryota; kingdom Metazoa; phylum Chordata; class Actinopteri; order Semionotiformes; family Lepisosteidae; genus Lepisosteus; species Lepisosteus platostomus. The sequence continues at coordinate 36,818,799 of NC_142624.1, forward strand.
AAATGCCATTTGGGTTATGGTGTTATTGTTATGGCTAAGAGCAACGATGGCTCTTTAGGTCACTTTCAAACCTGCTTCATAAAATTAACATCAGTTTCTTAAGGGGAAAAATCCTCGGGGATGGTCTCCTAGTAAGTTCAGATTTTAAGAAAAGTCATCTGGCTTCTTTCTAATGGGTTTTGCAGATGGTTATAATTCTTTATAATTTAAAAACAAGAAGCAGCAATTTGTAGGTACCATAGGATGACATATGAGATGGAAAATAGTTTAATAATGCACTTGCTCTGTAACCTTATGGATCAGTTTAAAGTGTAACCTTACCCTTTCTTAACCAGACTAATCATCTGCAGACATGTTTGCTAGGTTCCCCTTAACAGTGTAACTGCCTTGTGCTTTCTCGGAATGGAGCAGTTAGCCCTGATAAAGGACATCATGAATAGTTATATTTTCACTCTGTCTTCAGGAAATGGTTTATAGCTATATCAGAATATTTCACAATAGTATTATAGGACCCGTGGTGTGGTGAGTTCCTGAACTGGGTTGCACAGTTTCAGCATATGGCTTTCTGTCACATTTAATGTCACACAAGTTTCTGCTAAACCTAATTACTCTGTGATGTCTTGGATACCTCCTGGATGCATAGTGGTCTTTCATCATTGGGTCTGCAGGCTTGGATCCCTGTTCATGCTTTTATTGTCCATCACCTCTGCCTTCCAAAGTGAACTGTGTTTCTTGTTTTTATGTGGTAACACTTCAGCACAAGCTTTGGTGAAATAAAACTGCCTTTTTACTTTGAGATTTGTATGTGTCGACACATGCTGTCAAAAACTGTTGAAGATTGTCAGATGATAATGAATAGTAATGCTTGGCATGTGACTTCAAATGGAAACTGCTTTTAAAACGAAGAACCCAAGGTCTCTTCTGATTATGGTAGCCTTTGTTCTCACCCTTTGAGAATTTGGTAGTATTTTTTTTCCTGTTTCTCTGTTAATTTATGGTAGAAGTTTGGCATTATGTTTTTTGCATCATATTGTTACATCATTTGCATCTGATATGAATAGAAAAAAGTGCCCACATATCTGCAGTATTGTAAAGGACTTTTCATGCACTTAGAACAATACTGTAGAACTCCCAGCCCACAGGTTACTGAAAAAGGAGGTGAGAGGTGAGGAATGTGTTTGCAGTCATATTGAGCACCAAAGGTAAAATAAGTAAAAACCCATAGAAGTGGAATCACAGAGCCTATCTTGTTTTATTCCCACTGTTTGATGCTATGAAGCACTGGAGATCGGCTGCAGGGAACTGTCTCTGGAAAGTCTGATCACATCATTTTAATTAAATCCACTCAAGAAAATGTATGCTGTGCCATCCAGTGTTTTATAACTTGTGTGGGTCTGAAGATTCTGTGCCCTAGATTACAGTAATTGAAGGGAACACGCATTAATTAGATGAATGGAAATTCTACCTTCCACATGGACTCTTATTTGACTGCTTCCTCCTTTTAAAGTTTTTGTTACTCTGCATGATGTGTGAGTGTCCTTTAGTTGGCTTCTTCTAGAATCTTAATGGAAGCTTATTTACTCACTAAGTTGTTGAATGTCATTTCAACAGCTACTGTATACTTTCAGAGCTTGCAAAGCTGCAGAGACTTGAACACGTCCACTTAAGACTAATTAGACGTCACTTTGAAGAATAAATTAACAATGTCAATATTCACAGTATGAAAGCTTTTTAAGTGACATCCACCTGAGCCTATCCTCGTGTTGTTACTTCACCTATCTTGATTTTGTTCGTCTTTAATCCAGGCTCTTCCCAACACTATGAGAATGGGAATCTGGTTTATGCAGTGGGATGACCAAGGCTCAAACCCACAACGCTTGCGTGTTAGAGCTCAGCCTGCACTTGGGCAAGTGCTTTTAATGGTCAGGCCACTTCTAGGGAAATTCTTAGACCGCAATATGTAAAGTGTTACCTATAAAGTGCCGTTAATACGGTGAAATGAGGTTTAAATTCTCAGAGAACAATTTCGGAAACAGGAGAATGTTTTTTTTTTTAATGTCCCTTGGATAAATTCTAAAAATAATAAACCTCAGAACCATAAAAGCCAGTTGTATATGTGGAAGCCAGCTTCTTTGTAGAAGGGACTTCCCAGTGTTCCTGAGGTGTGTGTACCAAAGAAAACAGTTGTTTTCCAGCATGTGTCTTGAAGGGAAGAGACCAGCTGAGGCATAATTAAGTGTGGTTGAAGAACCAAAGTGAGCTACATCTGAAGTCCCCTGCGTCAGGAGAGAGGCTGATCCTGTGAGACCTTCCCTCGTTTGGAATGTTCTTACAGTTTAGTCATTTCGGCATGTAAATACATTCTGAAGCTTTTCCTTGTTCTGTGCCTTTTCTGGAATGTTAACTTTGGTCTCCCAAGCCTTGTAAAGCATTGGCTAATTATTTTGGCAAGGTATGAAAATAAATACAATATACCCCTTGGTCCCATGTTAAAAAGATAATCGGATTTTACCGACAAACTGCAAAGATGTGCCTTTTATTATTTAATTAGGAGGTATTGCTTTTTTGAGGGGATCTTTTTCAAGTTTATTAGATTACAGTAGCTGTTTGGCAGGATGTGTTTTACTTGGCTGAGAATATATTTTTTTTTTGTGACCGAGTCTGGTCAGAAAGTTGAATTAATTTTTTTCTTAATTCAGTTTTGAACACAATATTGATACTTTCACATGTGAGGTGATTTAGTTCTGTCTGATTAGAGATGTATTTTAGGTAATTTTACTTGGTTTATTGGTTACTTTGTGCATAATAATGTTTAGCATTAGTGCAAAAAGTGAAAGATCTCTCTGTACACTAATTGTTAATTGTTTATCCAGTTTGCAGAGATGTAAAATGGTTAGAAGATGTACAAACTAAAGCAGAAATGTGTTTACTAGTTTTATTTTTAGGAGCATCCTTTCAGAATACATTAGAAAGCCTAAGCTGTTCTCACAGGTATAAAGCATTGCTTTTAAAAGAATCTTCAGCTTTTGATCAAATGATTTACATTGGACCAAAACAGCCTTTACTTTGTGACAGATGTATTTATAATCATACATTTAATTTTTTATGTTGAAACTAGAGGTCTGACATTTAAAGACATAGCGCGTCCTCTAACAAGCAAAGCTAGCGAGCTCCTGACTTACAGTACAGTCCAGTACAGCTGTGTGTAAGTTCATTGTGTCCGTAAATAATGTTACAGCTATTAGCAAGTCTGCCTACTGTCCAAACTTGTCCCCAGGTGATGGCTATAAGTTCTCTGGGACTTCAGAAGTACTTCCTCTGATCTCATTATCTAGCTATTATCCTTGTTCACCCCAATCAGCCTGCCTTGACAAGCTATTGAATTCAAGATGATGGAGTTGAGTTCTGCCTAATCAGTGGCTCACCATTGCCTGGAATTCAAGATGTGATTTCCCAGACCGATGGTTCTTCTTCTATGCTACCGTATGTTAGTTAGGCTGTTAGTGCGGTGTAGAATATAATCCACAGGAAAAGCAGTCTGTTAGGTTATGTTATAACAGGAATGAATTGACAGAGTAGTGTCTTAATAGCTATTTGCCAGTAATGGTTGTGCACTGCATTAATGAAGGAGTAAGGCTGTAGTGCCCTCCAGATTTAATCAAACTCCCAATAAAATAAGAACAAAACACATCTTCTAAGAGAAATGTATTCGAACTGAATAATGTCCTGATGGAAAAGAAGCACAGAGTGCGCAGTACTAAGTCATATCTGTCAGAACTAAAGCCCAGAAGACATGAGAGTCAGATATTCCCACCCCTGTAGTTAGTCAGGGATTACTCCGATGACACCCCCGGAAGCTGTGCTGTGATGTGCTGGCACCTCCGAGGGGGGGTTTCATTATTTCTCCAGCCAGATGCGTGGGTTTCCGTTTGTAAACTGCCTTCTTGGGTTCGAACCACAAAATGTGTGACTGGATTGAGGTCTGGAGATCGAGACGGTCACATGAGAATCGTGTGCAAGTAACACTTTCTTTGCTGGTTTGCAAATTTTTGCCCGTGTGAGCTTCATGGCAGAGAGCAGCATGTTTTCCCATGCTATCTGAACAAGGGCTCCAGGACCAGTAAAAAACAACTTTTACAAGACCCAAAAACTTCACAGTGGGCGTGGGTGTTTTCTCAACATGTTCTTTTTTTTTTGCCACCCATACTGCTGACAGTCATGTCAAAAAAAGCTAAATTTTCATTTCATCTCCCCATAAGGCAATTGACCAATAGTCTGATGTAGCTTGGCAAATTTCGGTCACTTCTTTTCATGGTTCACCCTCACAGGTGGGCTTATTCCCAGCCATTAATGGCACATTCATGAAGACGATGTTGAACGGTTGTCTTTGATAGTTTGTATGTCAAACGTCCCAGATTGTGTTGGGGATCTGGTGCCTTTGGATTAACAGTTACCTCATCAACGACTTGTCCCGCGGTCCTTGCTGGTGAGATACACTTGCGTCTTCTTCCCAAGAGGTTCCAGCAGAATATTTCTGAAAAATGGACGACTTACTAGTCCATTATTTCTTAACAGTGGAGAGGGGGGTAGAGTGAGCTTTTTGTGGTTTCGGTTGTAGCCTTTCCACCAGCTTGTGGAGGACAATGACTATTTCCATGCAGTCTTTGAAGAGCTCTTTGACCTTAGCCACAATGAGAGATGCTACAACTGAATGTCTTTCGTAAGTTTCCTCCTTTTACACCCCAGGATAACAACAACCCTTGGAAGCCTCTGTATACAGCCCCCTACACACCAATTACACATAAATATGGCAATAAACTCTACTCTAAATATAAATTACTTTGTATGCAACTACATTTAGCATATCAGGATTTAAATATTTATTTTTTATTTAATTTTGTGTAATACCTTAGCATCGGTGTTTCAACAGATGATTTTGTTGCACTTCCAAAGGTCAGAATGTTATTGTAGATTTGTTTTTGTTGGATTTTATAATAATAATAATAATAATTGCTTACACTTATATAGCGCTTTTCTGGACACTCCACTCAAAGCGCTTTACAGGTAATGGGGACTCCCCTCCACCACCACCAATGTGCAGCATCCACCTGGATGATGCGACGGCAGCCATAGTGCGCCAGAACGCTCACCACACATCAGCTATCAGTGGGGAGGAGAGCAGAGTAATGTAGCCAATTCATAGAGGGGGATTATTAGGAGGCCATGATTAGTAAGGGCCAATTGGAAATTTGGCCAGGACACCGGGGTTACACCCCTACTCTTTTCGAGAAGCGCCCTGGGATTTTTAATGACCACAGAGAGTCAGGACCTCGGTTTTACGTCTCATCCGAAGGACGGCGCCTGTTTACAGTATAGTGTCCCCGTCACTATACTGGGGCATTTGGACCCACATGGACCGCAGGGTGAGCGCCCCCCGCTGGCCCCACTAACACCTCTTCCAGCAGCAACCTTAGTTTTTCCCAGGAGGTCTCCCATCCAGGTACTGACCAGGCTCACACCTGCTTAGCTTCAGTGGGTTGCCAGTTGTGAGTTGCAGGGTGATATGGCTGCTGGCTATATTTTATTTCAAAGAATACTTTGAGATGCGAATAAACATGAACCTCATGTTTTCTTGAATTAAATTAATTACTTATGACAAATAGGACATTAGCCTGTGCAATGCTATTACAGTTACAGTCTAACGTTTTTAGAATTGTTTTAAACAAGACACATTATCCAGTCTATTAATCTTTCTGTTATGTGGTATTTTTTGTTCCAGTTTCATCTGAGCCTCTTAGAAGTGTATCCTTGTCAATAAATCTGTGGTGCTCTATATTACATAATGCATTTCTCTTCCAAGTAATTTTGGCAGGTTAGTTTGGGTTTGCCAGTTTTTTATAATATAGTTAGTATATCTTGTACTTTACATGAGATTATGGTGCATTCAAACTTATTACACAAAGAAAATAAGAATTAAAACTCTTAAACTCGCATCATTGCAGCTTATCTAAGGAGAGAATCACTTTTGACATGTACCCATGACTGCATATGTATGGTCAGAGGGGCTCCAGTAATTCTATACTTCCTTCTGAACAGCTTTGCGTAATTATGAGGGGATCTGATAATTGCTTTGACTCCTTCTTCCAGTGAGACTCCTGAGGTTTCACTTTTCTGTAATGCCATGAAACCGTGATGACAGGCAGAGCAGGCAGGCCTGCTGAAAATACAGTATCACCCCTCTCAGTCCAGTGATATTTTCTGTCAAAATCATCTGTCACAATCTTGTGCCTTTTTATCAGTCACGCCGTAGTGTTGTTTTATACAGTATATTACATCTTAGATTTGTTTTTTTACAAAGTACAGGAAAAGAAACTAATATCACCTAAATAACAAACACCCAAAGTCCCCTTCCCACCCAACATCGGTCCTGAAACACTCTGCTGCATTGTTCTGTCAGTTGTGTAGCTAAATAAAGTTTTTTTACGCAAAACCTAGTCCGCTATCTTTATTCCCTTGCACAGAGAGACCCTCTTTTTCAGAGAATAACGTTTTAGACTTTATCTTGTTTCAGGTTATTGCTATAATTACTCGTTTAACAGTGTCACAGTGTCGAATATTGCTGTATTTTTTTCCCTTCATTCAGCTCTTACGTAGTTATGTGTAGTGGGTTTTTCAGACTCTATAATGCTTTTTGAGTGCGCCTCCTGTGGCCGCCATCGGCACTGCAAGGAGTGGTGTCAGCTGACGACTCACCCTGAAATGACAGTGCTGACTGTTATGCAGTTTTGCCAGACTGGTTTAGCAAAAGCTAGATTACATCTTTTTTTTTTCAGTTCAGATGAGAATCATGCAGCAGGTTTCATTATTTTACATTAAACAATTTTCATCAGTAGGCACTTCCTCGCATTTTGTCATCTGACATCATTCCTTCTTTTGACGTGACTGCCGTTCTAAGTCAGGGAGTAATAGCTGTGGAGCTGGTGCTTTGTGTGTGATTGTGATGGTGGTCTACATAGGTTCTCGACCATTAATATTGCAGTTGTACTGGAGTAATTCATGACAGCTTGAAGGATGAACGCCGTGTCAAATTCCCGTAATCACAAGGGTACTTTTTAAGTGAACCGTAATGCCACACAATGTCATTAATTCTGTGTTTATTTTTACTATTTTCCAGGGACTTCAACACCACATCATGTCAGCTTGTTTTTTTTTCTTGCTTGTTTTGCTTCTCCCGACCGAGGGGACAGATGTGTTTATTGCCACAGTCGGCCGATCCTTGCTGACCAGGCAGTTGAACTGAAGGCCAGTGCTCTGCCTGCAGACTTGCGTGTTTCCCAAACATTTCTCAGGGCGCTATCTGGCTCTTACGGGGGTATGATAAAGGTCCCCACGCAGGAGCTCGACTTGCCGGGCAGGTTCGAGCAGGATGCACAGAGCTGTATTGTTGGAATGCTTCTTAAAAAGAAACACATGTTTTCCTTTTCGGAATACAGCCCGACCATTATATACACATGGAAGGCTAATCTTTATTTACACTGGGCCAGCAGAAGGGGGCATACAGTTCTAGGATTCTTCATGCAGTCACGCATACCGAGCTGAGAATGCCTTGAAGCAAAACGGGAATCCTTCACTACTTGGAATATTAACAAACACCCGGCTTATCCTTTTGTCTTCTTTTAAGACTATTTTCCCCTGGCTCTCTTGTTACACGCAGCTCTTCCTTATAATTAGATGGTCAGGGGATTGATGAAATCAGTGAGACCACTGTTTGAATCTGTAAGCTGGCTTTTTTATCGTTTAGATCTCATCTGCATAGTTCCCTCACATAAGCTCTTGAGGCACATTCCCCAGTTCCTGGGAGGGTTCCTGTTCTGCCAGGCATTTTGGGTGCTGAGGTTCAGTCTAACGTTTATCATGTGTTTCATAAAACCACTTGGAATTGAAAGTTTCTTAACTCACCCGCTGCAGTGTGAGGCTTCTCGTGTTTCTTTTGAGCAAAGTTTAAATTAATATCATGTTAACCTTTGTGGTCATGAACTGCATTTGGATTCCCTTTTAATAAATTGGATTTTGACCTAATACTTACAGAGTTTCTCATGAAGAGATCTGTTGTTGGCATTTCATGCTAAAGTATGTTAAATCGCTTTCAAGTTTCAGGCATTTCTGTCTCCACTGAAAGTAAGTGGAGGCAGAAAGGATTGCAATGTGACCAAGCATAAATAAAGCCTTTATTGGCGGTATTATCCCTGTTTATACTGAGCGGGTGGCTGTGGTGTAAGCAGTGAAAGTTGAATATTTTATGTGAAGAAATAAGATGTTAGATGATTAAATGTCAAGGATCCGAAACTGCCTGATCAGACTCGGATCCTGTTTCGGTTCCTGCTTTTAGCGTTTACTTCATTGAGACGCGCCAGCTGTGCGTCATGGGCGCACCTTCTCCGAATGGAACACATGTACTGTATGGCCGCAGTAGTGAAACCTTAAATTGCAGGGACAATTTAAAGAGAAGGGTTGAACAAGCCATCATGTCTTTGGCACGTGGGGTGAAACTAGAGCTCCCAGAGAAAACTGACATGTACTGTACACGGGGAGAACAAGCAAAGTCCTCACAGAGGGCCCCCCCAGTCCAGAAGCACTGGGAGGCAGCTGGGCTCATTTTCGCACTGCTGTGCTGCCCACGCGATCCGGTTTTGACGGGGAATTATGACATGAAATGTAATGAGTTTCATAATTAGAGCCATAACATAGCAAATGTCGTCCAGGGAAAGGGCTTTACATTTCCAACTGGGAGCGTGAACGCGAATGCAGTATTTATCCTTTGTGTCAGCGCTGTGACTGTTGGTCTTGGGTCAAGGCTGTTGTTTTAATGGACAAGTGGGATAGGCCCTGGCTCCCCTGCTGCCCTCCAGTGGATATAGCAGTTAGAAAACGGTTGGGTGGAAATCTAAAGCATAGCTTTACATTTAAGGAGCAAAACAGTTACTCTTCTTAATACCTCACTCAATACAAGGACCTTCAGAAATACATTTCACTGTACAATTTTGCTACACTTAAAGTGCAGCTTTGGCTCCTTAATTAGTAATTGGTGATTAGCAAGATCGGTCTAACAACTTGAGAGCTGGCTGTATCCAAGTAGTGAAGCTGATTAACCCTGCACAAGTGATGCTGCTGTTGAAACAATTCTGTGCACCGATGTCTTACTATAAATATAATTACAGGAGTGCAAGAACTTTAAACAAATGTCCCTCATGTTCGGTTTGAAAAAAAAATCAATCAAATAAAATGACCAAAGTTTAAAATGTTGTCAATAACTTTGGGTAGTGATGTTTATATTTTTTAAACAGTTGGGTCTCTTTTTTTAATTAGATTTTGAATGTTTTTTCTATCTCTGAAAAACTGCAAAAACCATTAAAAACAGACATCCATGTGTTTTTTGAATTAGTTGCTGTCATCCCCAGTTATTGCTAGAATTAAAGCTTTGTAAAGAAAAGCTTAGATAAAATGTTTTGAACACTGAGTGCAATTGTTTTGTGCATTTTATGTTTTTAGATGCATTCACAAGCCTAAAGACAGAAGTATTTGTGTTTTTGTAGTGAAGCTTGAACGTTTTAAATGATATTATTGACATACAGGCAGAAATCCAGGTCTCTGACTTTGGTAGCCTTCTTGTATTGAAGCACATCTGTGTCTGAATCTGTAATAACTGAGATGCCGTGACAGGGCCTCATGGGATAGAGATGTTTTAAGATGTAATACCTACTTTCTGAAGCTGGTTTCTGTAAGCAGTTTTCGCAGTCTTTTGTTAAGCTGCATTTGTTTTTAATTAGCGTTAGTCAGATTTGTCGGAATGTTTATAAATCACTTGGTATGGTCGAGAAGTGGAATTGACTCGTACATATTTGTGTGATTTTAATTATCCAGTTTGAGATGTCGTTGATCAAAACAGTGCTTCAGGCAGTTACATTTGAATTGCATTAAATGCATGTGGCTTTCAGTATTTTTAATCATAAATGCTTCATAGCTCTCCCCAGAGATCTCAGAAAGAATCAGCGTACATACACTGATCATCAGCACAAGATTCAGATTGTTCTGATAGGTAGCATTACAGTTTGTCAGTGAAAATTCAGGACTTCTTGTATTGAAAATGAGAACCTAATACCCAATACATAATGCTGTGTGTTTGAGAGTTCATTTTTCAATGACATGCCTCATCTCGTCTTCTAACTACTTGGTCCTGGTGAGGGTCCCAGTGGTAACAGGCTGAGCAGGCAGACCAGACTTCCCTTTCCCCAGCAACAGTCTCCAGCTACTCCTGGGGGATTCCCAGGCCCGCTGAGAGCTATAATCCCTCCAGCCGTGTCCCGAGTCTGCCCCAGGGTCTCTTCCCAGTGTTCCCGTGCCCATGGGTCATCCTCCCCAGAACCACCTCAGCTCGCTCCTCTTGATCCAGGGGAGCAGCGACTCCACTCAAGGATCCCCCCAGACTGCCTAGCTCCACCCCGTCAGGGAGAGTGAGCCCAGCAACCTACAGAGAAACTTCACTTCCACCTCTTGTACAGTACCCGCGGTCTTGTTCTTTGGGTCACTGCCTACAGCTCGTGACCGTAGGGGAGGACAGGGTCTGGAACACTGAGAGCTTCAGCGGAAAATGCAGCTCCTGCTTCACCACCACAGTTCAGTACTGCAGCCGCTGCCCCAGTCCGCCGGTCAGTCCCGCGATCCCCTCTGCCCTCACCCCTGAGCAAAACCCAGAGGAGCTGGACAATCCGCCGGTCAGTCTCGCGATCCCCTCTGCCCTCACCCCTGAGCAAGACCTCAAGGAGCTTGACAATCCGCCGGTCAGTCTCGCGATCCCCTCTGCCCTCACCCCTGAGCAAGACCCCGAGGAGCTGGACAATCCGCCGGTCAGTCTCGCGATCCCCTCTGCCCTCACCCCTGAGTAAGACCCCGAGGAGCTGGACAATCTGCCGGTCAGTCCCGCGATCCCCTCTGCCCTCACCCCTGAGCAAGACCCCGAGGAGCTGGACAATCCGCCGGTCAGTCTCGCGATCCCCTCTGCCCTCACCCCTGAGCAAGACCCCGAGGAGCTGGACAATCTGCCGGTCAGTCTCGCGATCCCCTCTGCCCTCACCCATGAGCAAGACCCCGAGGAGCTTGACAATCTGCCGGTCAGTCCCGCGATCCCCTCTGCCCTCACCCGTGAGCAAGACCCCGAGGAGCTTGACAATCTGCCGGTCAGTCTCGCGATCCCCTCTGCCCTCACCCGTGAGCAAGACCCCGAGGAGCTTGACAATCTGCCGGTCAGTCTCGCGATCCCCTCTGCCCTCACCCGTGAGCAAGACCCCGAGGAGCTTGACAATCTGCCGGTCAGTCCCGCGATCCCCTCTGCCCTCACCCCTGAGCAAGACCCCGAGGAGCTTGACAATCTGCCGGTCAGTCCCGCGATCCCCTCTGTCCTCACCCGTGAGCAAGACCCCGAGGAGCTGGACAATCTGCCGGTCAGTCCCGCGATCCCCTCTGCCCTCACCCCTGAGCAAGACCCCGTCCACCTGGGGCAGCTGCTCCCCCTGCAGCTGGACAGCCAGCCCCTCTTTCCGAGGGGAGATGCACGACCTCCTATTTCGAGCTGCCAGCAGGGTGACGGGCTTGAGCAGGGGAACCGGCAAAATTCACTCCATTTAAAATGTAATTAACGTTATTGTGTCTTTATTGTGTCTGCGATTTTTGGAAAAAACACGTGTTGCCCTCTTAAGCACAGGCTGGTTTTGATCATTAGCAGCCATAATCATTTAAAACATCCTTGGCATGATTATTGTACATTGCATGCATTCGGTTCTTGTTCCTCAATTAGCAGAGTTTTAGTGTCTTTAAATGAGAAACAAAATTGGCCAAAGTCAAGTTTCAAAGGACATGTCTTCCCAGTAAATAGTACAATAAACACGGAAAATACAGGAGTGAAAACAAAAACAAAATGTATTCCCAGAGGCCACTGCACTGGAGACATTTTTTGCAGAAAGTTGTTACATATTACACAAGAAGAATTCTGACTATCTTCCGATTCAAGCAAATAATAAAGATGAGTAATTTCACCTCTGAAATGTTAGGGATGTCTGAGTGTTATTACGGTACGTGTTCTTTTATTTCCTGACGTAGTTCTGATCATGGAATAATAATCAGGCCCAAACAAAACAAACAAATATTAACATATTAATTGACACAACTACACAACTGTTACACTAACCCAGATTTGTCCAGTAACTGAGTCCTGCTCAGGACTGAATGTCCCTCATGACTGAAATTGGAGTGATGCTTGTAGCCCGAGAATTCCACAAAATAGGAATTTCCTCAAATAAATCTCTCAGTGCGGAAAACATATTACAATGTCTAAGTGAAAACTCCATTATACTGTACAGAGTCTTAGGTGAAGAAATGCCAGAATTTGGAAATAACTTATTTTTCCTCCAAAAATGTGCACAGAACTACCATGCTACCCTGCTCTGACGAGTTCACAGACGTGAACTCTGTTGAGAATGTATAGGTTATCCTTGACCAATCCCTCTGAGAGCTTTCCAACGGACATCCTGGCCCAGAAATGGGCAGCCAGGAACCTTGATCTTCTCCATATACGTTGCCCGTGTTGAGTATCGACACATGAAGCATTAAACTGAGATGTGTTTTTCTAGTGCTACTGTATGTGTCGTTTTCCCATTTCTTTCTAGTCGTAGTTTGTTTATTGTTGTCTGGTTTAAGTCACACATGTCACAAATGAGAATTTATTCTCAGTTGATTAATCTGATGAAACAAAGGATTTCTGACCAGTGTAATCTATTTTGGGTGTGTTGTATTTGACATTACTTTGTGGTTGCATTTTGTTTTGTAACTGTACCTTTTATTTCTGTAGTTGCCTGCTCAAATTTCAAAGATGCTTAGGTACAAACAGTAAGTTTCTGCTTACTATTTTGCAGTATCTGGGTAGTAAGAAATGAATTTATTTGACACTCTCTCTACTGCATGATAAAGTCAAGATGGCTTGCTCCTGTAACAACTGATCCAGCTAATCTGTGTCAACAAATATGAATACACTAGAATTTACTCCTTAAATTTGTTTTTTGGAAGCTTTAGTAACAACAGAGAAAATAAGTCTTAATTGAGTTTTGGCAATTGGACTTGTTTGAATTAGAGCAATATGGCTTTAATTGCAAACACATCTCAAGGGCATGCCATTACACTTTATCCTTTAATTGATATTCCAGGAACTTCTTGACAGCTGAAAACAGTACCAAAAGCAAATCATAATGGCTTTTGCAGAACTGTTAATGAATTGCAGCTCTGTAGCTCTAACAGCTGACCTCATTCCTCGTCATCTGTACTTATCAGCAGATTTTGTTGTATTTATCGTGTTTTTCAGTGATGCGTAAGGAGGAGTGCCAAGTACACAGGAAGTGTTGTTGGTTGTGGTGTATTGTACATTACAAATCCTAACAGATGTAACTTTTACTCCACTAGAAATGATTTTCATATGGCATTTGAATTCTGATTAAGTGAGATTATCAGGCTACTGTCTTCACAGGATACTCAGGTTACAGAGGTAGAAATTCTTTATTATTGTAAGCTCTGTGGCTACTGAAAGCATGAGGCAGTTTTTCACTCCAGGAAATCATTTTAAGTGCTCTCCAGCATTGTAGCTGGTGAGTTCCCGCTGTTCATGGTAGCAGTCGTACTACTGTGTCCATCTTTTGACTTTAATTCTTTCCCAAAAATACTTCATTTTGGAGAAGAAGTGTAAGCTTGCTGGTGTTTGAAAATTAAAGAAAGGATGAGACTTTAAAGTGGTTGACTTCACTCATGCTTCCTTCTCTATTCTTGTCAGGCCTGTTGACACTATAACAGAAGGACAAAACCCAGCCCCAGACTCGCTGTGGAGGAGATATAGTGAATTTGAGCTGTTGAGGAACTACTTGTTAGTGACCTACCCCTACATTGTAGTTCCACCTTTACCTGAGAAACGGGTAAGATGAAGTTCCTTTTTGGTCCCATCACTTCATTGCACAGTACGCAAAACCTTTATCGTCCTACGTTCATTATTGTTCCCACAGGCAGAATTTGTTTGGCACAAATTATCAGCAGATAACATGGATCCTGACTTTGTGGAAAGACGTAGAATTGGACTGGAGAATTTCCTGCTTCGCGTGGCTTCACACACTGTTCTTTCAAAGGATAAGATCTTCTTTCTGTTTATGACACAGGTAAGCTTTATAAGGCAGTAATGTGGAGAGACGGTAAGAGCTGTAGACTCTGGATCAGAGGGTGCAATTTTGAGCAGTCTTACTCAGATTGATCCAGTAAATACAGTAAAGAGTATCTGTCCAGGTCATCATTGTAAATAACAGCTTGTTCACATTTGACTCACCTAGTTAAATAAAACGATTGCAGTTTTTTTTTCAAAGTTATGTGGTGTTGGAGAATAAAGTTTTAGAAAAGCTTTGTTTTTTAATGACATTGTTCATTCAGTAGTACTAGTAACTTTATATTGCTGACTTGTACTTCATGCATCAGGAACTTTTATTTTCTAGCAGTTCTTTTTAGAAGCTCCTGATGTAATTCTCAGAAAGTGTTTATTTTTCCAGTTTATTTTCCATTGTAATTTGCCAAATTTTAAAAGCACTGAAGACTATTTCACTCATGCAGATGTGCTAGATTTTTAAAAGCCTAGTTTGAATAGCACGTTTTGAAGCGATTGAATAACAAACTTAACATCTTACTGTCTTTCTTGTGTAGGAAAATGGATGGAAGGACATGGTGTACGAGACAGGATTTCAGGCAAAGGTATTGTATTTCTTATTCTTGTTTTAACCTTTTCATCAATCTTCCAAGACGGCGTGAGTCCTCAAGAGTGCCTTGTTGACCAGACAGCCTTATTTAATTTAAATCTCTTGAAGGAAGTCACAGCTAAACAACATGCTTTAGTGTTTACTTCAGTCAACTGTAGAAGATAACAATGCTGGCAGCGGAGCTATTAAACAGCATAAAAAGTGTTCTCTACTGGTGCATAAAATGATGAATTGACTTAATTATTTATTTAAACTAACAGCCAATATAAATAATAAAGTATTTTGTGTGAGTGTTTTGAGTACATTTTTATCCTTATTAACTGATATAAAAGCAAATCAAATAAAGATCAATATTTTAAAATATTAATGGATTTAAAATAACTTTTTTGTTAGGATTATGGTGTAATGCTGATGTCACTTTCTTGATTTATAACTGTGTAATAAAATATATGTTTTCTTCTCCATAAGAATTGTTAGGATTTATAATTTTGATTCCAGTCCATTCAGGTTGCAGTGTGAATTGGTGTTCTGTTCAAGAACCCGTTTCCACAGAAACAGGATATTTTTTGGTCTTCCTGTTATGACATTCCATTCGACATGCTGTGTAGAAACCCTGTGTGTTACCCATCACTCGCTCATCAAATAAACCTTACAATGTCAATGAAAAGTGTTAATCCAGCATGCTGTCACTATCCTATTATAAATAAGCCACTTTGTGTTTATAGATTAAACAACTACGAATACGTCTGCTAATGGGGAAATATGGCTTTAATAAATCCTGAAGCATCTAGGGTTTGTCAAAGCTCTAAGATTTCAGTGAGGTTCACTACCTTTGAACTCTGTGTGGCCTAAGAATGCCAACTCAGCTGTTCTGCTGTTCAAAACAATGGAAAAAGAATAAATTTCCTTCTCTCCTTGTTGGGCATTTCTAGGCACAGATTTGCCTTCCTTTTGAAAAAGCAATAAATTCTGGCTGTGTGGAGCTGTCTTTACATATGCCACATTTGAACTTTGGAATGATTTAACCACTTGACAAAATTAAAACATCATTGTTTTAATTGAGCTATGGCAGGCATCTGATGCACACAAGCCTGTTGACTACACAATTAGCACACGTGCCATGATGTAAAGAGCATGTTCATTAAGCTAAAGCAACAAGAACAGATGGAAAGTGTTAGCAGGTAAAGCACTAGTCTATCAAAACATGATGATGTTGTAATTTCTGCTTCTAAGTGAAACAGAAGGCATGCTGTATGTTGAGGCAGTGTGTAAAGGGTTTGTTTGTCAAATCTAATACCTATACAGTACCTTCACTTACAAATGGGTTATGTATCAAAATTTCGAAATGATTGTTTTGGAAGCTTTTATGTGTTCCAGAATTCTTTCTTGAAATTGTCTTTAATAATTGTTCCAGTACTCAAATGATTAAGGGCAGAGTCCCGCCATTTGCACGCCTTTCTGTGTAATTCATTCATCAGTTTAGAGGTTATTGCAATTAGGTTTTGATATGTCTTTGTCACTTTTCATGTTCTCGTCCATCTTGAAGAGCTACTAACACTCAAAACAACCACAAAATCACAGAACAACGGGCAGATGTTAACATAAAACCACACTGCCACTGAGTGAGCTCAGCAGTCTTGAGCCACGTGTCCTCATGATGCTAGTGAGTGAGCCTCAGTTCATTGTTTGTATATTCCAAGTGCATTTGCTATTCCATCATGTGAAATTCTTGTTTCTTATGGGAACCAGTTTGCATGCTGTTAGGATCAAAACCAACTCAAACCTAAGGAGTGAATGTATTTGTGTGATAAGTAAACCACACCCCGAAAAGCACCGGAATACAGAAACTAGGAGTTTATTAGTTTTTAACCATGCAGGTCCAATAAATATGTGATGGAGGATGTAAAGAAGTGGTGGTTCATCATTTTAAAGGAATTATTTTTATTTTCAAACCATATAGTTTAGACCTCATTTTCTAACTTCTGTCTTCACAATTAAATGCCTAGGTTCTGTTTTCTTATTATTTTAGATAGTGTTATATAAACCCTTTGGTTCCTTATCTTCCAAAAGGTATGGCTCATCTGTGCTGGGCTTTCACCCACCTCATTCTTCCTATGGTCTGAGCATCACAATTCATTGTACAGAGCATGGTGGAATGAGTGAGTAGCAGGATTTTGACAGATGAATTAAGAAGAGAATTACCAGTTATAATTTGTAATTGTTTTTACAGTCAAACTGTTGCACTGATGTGAATAGGTTATTCAGTAGGTTTGTTTATGCAAAGTTTAACAGTTTGACTTGTGATCACACTGTATACAATATCTATTGATGCAGAGAGATTTACATTAACATTTTGATCACACTTAAAATGATTAGATTTTGGTTTGGTGTTGATGTGTTACCCTGATCCTATATATACATTTAACCAGTTTTCATTAGTCTAATAAAACAGTGAGCTTGATTAATACAGAGTTTAGTTTTGAGTGTTTTCATGATTTCATCAAGGTCCCATGTCAACAAGAGGCAGAGAAAAACATTGTTTTTAAAAATGTTGCACTACCTTTGTGTAATCCAGTTACTTTTGTGTAAATTGTTTCCATAACTACAAAAATAAATCTCCCATTTACAGCATTAGGAAGCTATTGTATTGTTTTTATAGAACAGATCAACAATAGATAAAATGTATCTTTCCTCTGTAAAAAATAATATAGGTTCAATCCTTAATGTAGTTTTCCTAATAGTTTAGCGATAAATATTGTTTTAGTTACTTTTAAATCAACTTTGTATACTGCAAATTCACAATTAATTGAAAATCTGTTAAGCAAAGTCTAATTGGTCCTACATGTGTTTACAAAATGTGATGCATTTACTTGTGTCATTAGCAGTGTTTTCAGGTATAGATGACAGAAACTGAACTGATTCACTTCTTTGTCATTTGACCATTTCTGGCAGATTTCCAGTTTGGCACAGAGTGATCTAGGAAAACCACAAGAACATATTTAAAAATACAGTGATGCATACCAGAACATCTCAAGCACCAATACATGGCAGGCTGAGTAGAATACATAGTACAGTGCACCCTTGTTGTTATTGAAGAAACGCAGGATGATTAAGAGCTTACCGGAAATATTCCCATACTGGGACACACAGTGAGCACTTGAGAGCACAGTGCAAAGAGAGGTCAGCTGAGAGTTTGCTTTCTTTTTGCTCTAGGAGATACTGAATGCAGACACTGTGGCTTTTATCTAATTGTATCACTTAACTTGCTGCAGAGGGTGTAGTTTTAAAATTATTGTGGTTTTGTGTGAAACGCCTCTGGGGAAAACTCTCCTTTGATAAAATTTCTCATAATTGTTTCCTACAATCCTGTGCTGAATTTCTATGATTGGTGTTCCTTCCTAGTAAAATCCTTTGGAGCATACGTTCATTTCCGACAACAAAGTGCATTGAGAACACGTAACTTAACTGTTTCCATCTGTTGGCCTTCAAGTTTGTGTGCTGTGAGTTTTGGTTGTTTTGGAACCTACATTCCATGTTACAAAATCAAAGATTTAATGAGCGGTATTACTGTAGAATTTAGCTCCAGACCTTATGAGTTTAGGTGGCAGACAGAGTAATTTGTTCCATCAAATGACACCTATAAATAACAGTTATTGAATGTGTGGTTTGTGACCAAATAATCTTTTCAACTCAGTTTATGTGTCAAAAATTTCAATTCTGAAATGCAAAATTAGAAAGTGGGGAAAAGTAAACGAGACACACTTTTATTGCATTCTACTGCATTTGCATGGTAAATTAATTTAGCCACTTGACTAAAAATAGTGTAATTAAAGCCTTTTTTACCTGATTTTTTTTACTACTTGATTTTTGTTTTGTAGGCAGATTCAAGGTTGAAAGCCCTGAATGCCACTTTCAGGGTAAAGAACCCAGACAAGTAAGTTTTCTGTGTTTTTTTTACCAGCATATACAAATACTTGCCTAACAATGATCAATTAGTCATGCATATAGTAATGTATACTGATGCACAAAAGAAAATTAATACATTACACTAGTAGTATCGGGTGTGACCTCTATGAGCATTAATACAATCCTGGCAGCACTGATTCATGGACCTTATCAGCCTCTGGACAGACTGCTGTGGTGTGTTCTGCTACTCTCCCTGTGCAGCTACAGTCAGCAGGTTGTGTATCTTTCCTATTGAAGGCAAGTTGATCCTATTGAGGATCTACTGGACTCGGATAGGAGAATAAGCCTCCCACACCAAATAGTTATAGGTCAATAACTATCGTTATATTGTTTTCTTGAAGTTGTGCCCTTGTCATCCTAAAATCATGGAATCTTGCCTTATCCTCCTAGAAAGTTAACACTCCTGGATTGGCATGTAGAAACAGAATAACTGTTATTCTAACTAACATTGTTAGTCCATTGCAGTGCAGTCCTTGTGTAAAAGAACATTCTGTCTCGCATCATCTTGCTTTCACAGCCCCACCGAACAATGCAAGTTAATTTAATGTTCACCGCGTGTCTCCACATTTATCTTCTGTCTGTCTTGTTAAGGGCAAAATGACATTCATCAATGAATATAACAACCCACCATTCTCTCTGCTGCCACCACAGATAGTGTTCTGTGGGACAGTGAACTTTTTTTGTTTTCAGTTTTTGTCTCTAAGCTGTCAACATATTACCTCTGAACAGCCTTCACATTCAGATCAATTTCATGGAGATGGAAAAATAGTTATTTTGCTGATGTACAAGTTATTTCTTGTACTAAAGGCACTATAGCACGTCAGATCAGAGATGGCATTTATGCGTCCAATATAATGACCCCTTGCCTTTCGGGATGTGACTAATCCCTCCACAGTATCTTGGTTTCTTTGGACAAATCAGCCAATTGCTAAAGAACAACATCTCAATCTGTAGGCCAGTATCTCTTACTATTGTGTTTAGTGTATATTTTACTGCATGTTTTCTAATTCTTGGAGTGGAGTAGAATTTTTTAACACTAAAAATGTACATGGAGAGCAGGTTATTACTATTAAGTGGAACTTTAAAAAACCAATCTTAAAATGGTATTTGAAATATGATCACATTCCAGTGAATTCAGGAGGTTGTTCTATTTGGTCTGTCTATCAAACGGCTGTTTTTCTTTCCAATAACCAGGAGATTTACAGAACTGAAACACTATAGTGATGAACTACAGTCTGTCATATCACAGCTGCTTCGCGTCAGAGCTGTAAGTACAGCTAACTGCAAGTAAATTAATGACACATTTTGTTGCATGTTAGGCTTAGTTCCCTTTGTGGAGGAACAGGAGTGATTAATAGATTTTCATCAAAGCTAATTTAATTTTTCTTCTAAGTACAGTATGTTAATTCAAATCATCATTAATAAAATCAGTACAATTTTGATTGTTCTATTCTGTGCATATTTTGTACACGGTTTTACAAATGGCGTTTTGTTTTCTTCAGGCCTGCACTTAGCACACATGTTACCGTAAAGCGAGTGCAGTTTTATTGGTCAGGTGAAACGCTCGCCTAAAGTCTTCATTGACTTCTTTTTTTGTAAGTTATTCTGATTGACAGGAATATTTACGCACTACAGTTTTCACACCTGTAGAGTAAAGATTAATTGTGAGTTTACATCATGGGATCAATTAAAACATTGTATAGAATGCTTTATGGAGCTCAAAAAGTAGGTTAATTATCAATTATAACTTCACAATCAGCAAGTATAATTTCAGTTGTACAGCTTTAAAATATTATACAGTACCTTACCTTACTTTCTCAGTATATAGGAATGGTTACAAATGACAGGAGGCCATCTGGCCCAGCCACATGCTTGGTACGTAGTAGTTTTCTTGAAAGGAGCCAGGGCTTCAGCAATATGGCTGCATAGCTTATTTCATGTCCCACTAATACGGATACTTGGACAAATACATCTTTCTTAGTATAAACTGTGTGCATTGTTTTAGATTGCCCAGCCAGACTTAAAATACAGAATAGGTTTCCTGACGAGTATAATGAAACTGTCAGTATAGTTTCGTAAAGTTGATCTTTTGAAACATTTGTAATGTTCAGACCTTCTCAGGAGTCCTTCGTCTGGCTAATCAAAGGACTAATCAAGTCTGTTTCCTGAAAGCTGTACAGTGAGAGGGAAAAAAATCTAGTCTAATTCTGTATTTCTTTATTTCCAGAGAGTTGCAGATCGTCTGTATGGTGTATACAAAGTGCATGGAAATTATGGAAGAGTCTTCAGGTGGGAGAGTAGTCTGATTTCTATAGACTATAAATGAATCTGCCATCGTGGCACCAAAACTTTGTAAATTTATATTTTTACCCTGTGTGGTTTCCTTAATTAATTAGCTGCAATAAAATTCTGGCACTTAGTATGTTTTGCCTTTCTAAAATATATGCTTTTCAAACATGCCATCCTCGTGCCTTTAACTCCTTGTAAAATAAAAAGAAAATAAACTTCCAACTGCCTAATGTTTCAGTGGAGGAGAGGTTGCTTTGTAAATTCAAGATGTTGTGTACCTTCCCACATTGTGTTTTATAATATAATGATGAACTTTATTTTATGTAGCGCCTTTAAAGGTGGCCTCTCAAAGCGCTTTACAGAATGACAACAGCAACAACAAGAACAATTAAAAATAAACAAAAAATACACAAGATAAACACGATGAGAATACACAGAGGAGACGGTAGATGGTGATACTAAGTATAGCAGGAGCAGTGAGGTGAAGAATGGAACCAGTTCAGTAAAGGCTCTTCTAAAGAAGAAGGTTTTGAGTCTGGATTTGAAGGGGTTTAGAGAAGGTGACTCTGATATCCTTGGGGAGAGAGTTCCAGAGCTTGGAGGCATAACAGGAGAAGGCCCTGTCACCCATAGAGTGTAGATGGGTTTGGGGGACAGTGAGGAGACCAGAATTAGAAGAGTGAAGGTTGTGAGGTGGGGAGTAGGGCGATAATAGTTCAGACAGGTACTGAGGTGCCAAGCCATGCAGACCCTTTAGGTAAACATGAGGATTTTGAAGTCAACACGGAACTTGACAGGAAGCCAGTGCATGGACTCCAGGATAGGAGTAATGTGATCACTTGCACTAGACCTGGTCAGGATTCTGGCTGCCAAATTTTTGACAAACTGGAGTTTGTTCAATGTGGATTTAGAAACCCCAGCGAGTAGAGCATTACAGTAGCCAATTCAGGACAAGACAAATGTGTTGATCAGCTTTTCAGCCACAGTTAGTGATAACATAGGGAGTAGTCTAGCAATGTTTCTGAGGTTAAAAAAGATGTTTTAACACATGCAGATCGAATGTTAAGCCTGAATCAAATATCACCCCAAGGTTTTTCAATTTAGACTGAAGTTCAAGTACAGTACCATCCACAGACAGTGTTAAAGGATTGGCTTTACAAAGTTGATGGTGGATGCCAATAAGCATGACTTCAGTCTTGTCACAGTTAAGATGAAGGAAGTTTTGAGTCATCCGAGTGTGTTATGTTCGTGCAAAACCGGTTTATAGATTTCAGATTTCTGTTGTGTTACTTACCCTTTAAAAATAACACTTGTTCTACTGTGCTCTGCATGTGGCTGGTAGCGAATGGAGTGCCATTGAAAGGGAGATGGGGGATGGACTGCAGAGTGCTGGACACCACATGGACGCGTGAGTATGCCGTGAATGCATATAAACTCCAGATGCTGTCAACGGGATTCTGCTTTTTTTGTTTCATGTAAAGCTTTAGAGCACATTTTCCAGATAGATGAAAAAACCTGGTTAGATTTCAATCAGGAGCCCTGTGTAAAAAGTAGCTGAATGCTTGGACCTTAGGGAGGTTTGAGTTTTTGTTAAATTTGTTAGAGCGTATTGGGAAGGTGCCAGCAGATCCCCTTCAGCTGCTGTGCCAAGAAAAGTAGTGACATAACAGAAAGCGGCTGTGTTTCAGAGCTGATGAGTCCCAGATTGCCATGCAGAAAAAAGGGCCAGAGAAAACTATACTCTTCGTCTGAGGCCAGGTATCCGCTGTGGTGGCATTGACTTCACAGATACGAGTGAAAGATTATAGGAAATCGCCAAGCATGTCTCTAAATGACACGTACTAACAGCTCGCAAGAGGTCTGGGGAGGTACTGTGTTTCACATCCACTGAAATGTCTCTTGACAAGCAAAGACTGTGCGGCCTCTGTTCATTAGACTGTCATATAGCTATGCTCATTTTAGTTATTTTAATATATAGAGAAAATTACTTCAATGAAATGGGCTAGTTGGGCCGAATGGCCTCCTCTTCTTGTCTTCTTGGCCTTTTCTTGTGTTCTTAATTACTCGGCACGTTGAAGTAACTTCCTTTTGCTGTGATGGTGTAACTTGTCTGTCCAGACTCGTCTTTGCCATCCTGTCTGCTCTTTAGTGTTGGATGTGTGTGGGTTGCTGTGAAAGCACAGCTCGCTCTCTGTAACTTGCCTTGGTTTTGGCATGTGTGCTGTAGGAGGTTTTCTTGATCTGTGTTGGTTAGTGATTATAAACATTCTGATGTACCAACACGCTGACTATACTTACAAAAAATGTTACAAATGCTCATTTTGAAGAGGGGAAGTTCCAGGAAATGGAATCATATCGTTCTCCATAAAAAAAATTCAAATGAATTGGCTTCACTCATGGACCAGACTGTATGCCAACCTGTAATTTTATCACTTTTTATTCACAGGCATCGCATTTTCTGCTGCTGTTTGTACAGGAATCAGTAGGATATAAACCCATTAGTGATCGTGAAGGTTGTAAATCTAACGTGTAGGACCTTGGGTGTCACTCTGCTTAGTTAACCCCTGAATCAGCCTGGAGTGCTCTAGAAGTAACACCTAGAGAAAATAAAGCCAGTGATGCAATCAAGTAGACGCAGCCTGTACGTTTGAGCAACACCATTGACTTTAAGTGAGACATAAGATGGTGCTGAATGCAGGACAATGCAGAACAAATGCTGTTTCTGTAGATTATTCAGGCAGCAACTAGGAACCTAAGAGTAACTAGAGTAACTAGAGGTCAGATGATGCCTTCAGTACATGTTATTGGAAAAACAGAAGAGACGGCTAGGAAGTTCATTTCAAAGGGCAGCATAAAGTTGTATCTCAGAAGCTGAGCAAGGCTGGGATTGTTCTGTACTGGGATGGGAATCCAACAAGAGAAACCAGGGTTGGTTTTTCCTGGACCACAAGGTGGCATCTTGAACACAGCTTCCAAACCAGTGCCCCAGTCTGGTGACTGGGAGCACTGTGCTACAGGAGATACCATCTTTTGAATAAGATGCTCTAGTTACTTGCAATAAGAATCCAATAACTCTGTGAGAGTGAACCCCAAAGCTAAATTCCAGTCTGGGCTTGCAAAATCTGCCTTCCCTAAAAAGTTTCCCCTTAATTTATTTGGTTAATCATGTTTCAGAAGTGCCATATATTGTTATTAGAATGTCTCTTAACATTCTGTTAACCAATCTGATATGAAATAGGTACTTGTAACTTTTAACTCCTATAGTGAGCAATTTTTCACTAAGCATGCAAGCATGACAAAGATCTGGCGCTTTTCAGCTTTTTGACCGCGTTTGTCTTCCTTGTTACGTTCGGTGTGAAAGTAGAAAAGGTGACTACATAAAGATATCTTATCGTTTTTTTTATTTGTTTTCATTTATTTTAAAAGAAAATCTTTTAGCCAAGGGATTGCAAAATTTAAAAACACAGCTGGTGTAACTATTTAGTTCTCTAGTTACATTTTTTTAAAGAAGGATTCCAGGCTCTAAATAGGACTAGCTCTCCCAGTTCATGTAAATTGTAAATGGGAAAGATTAGTAATGCCAACTCTGGTGGAAAGTTAATTTATTTAAAATCTTGCCAAGGTCTACTGGCAGTTGTGAACAAGCACACCGTAGTACAGCTGGTTTCCGTTTCCCGCAATAAAAAACAACTTTATCTTTTACAGGAAATCCTACAGCACTAATAGAAAATCTATCTTTTTTTTTGCACAGCTGTTCGTGTCTTTAAGAAAGAAATATATTTATATTATTGTGCTTAGTTTAACAAAAGTGCTGCAAATCACCATTGAAAATGACTTTTTTAGTGACTTGACAGTTTGCCAAAGTGTAAATTAAGCACCATGTAACTAAATTTATATAGGTGGATAATAAAATCTCCAGCTTCTGCAGTACAAATGCAGAAGGAAAGATCTATATAAGTTGTTATATTGGAGATCGGAAGTAGCAGTCAATGATTTTTGGTGGTTTTCCTCTTTTGCAGAGGGCAGTCTAGTTTATATTCATAATGTAAAGATATGTGAGCTATATATAGAATACGACACTGCTTTAGGATGTCTGTTTACATTTGCAGGACATTGGCTACAGTGTTAAACAGCCATCTGGCGTCTTGATTCTTTGTTGTAGATATGCTGCCTCAGTGGATGATATTCTAGAAGAGGAGGAACACTATGCAGATCAGTTAAAAGAATATCTTTTCTATTCTGAAGCTGTCCGGTAAGTGAGACATTTTTACCTGAATTCTGAGCAGGTGGTTGCCTGAGTACACACTGACGGTAAAGCTGTGTAAATCTTGCCACAACCATACATGGAAAAACTATACATAAACCATTGGCCTGCACACGTATGTTGTTCCGAGGAGTATACAACAGACGATATCATTTACTGGTTCAGCATTTTGTCTCAGTTGCTGCCTTAAATCTATTAGCCTTTGTATCTGCCTGTCAGTCAGAAGGCTGCAGAGAGTTTTCAGGAACTGAAATAACTGAGGCAAGAGACAGCAGTGGAAAATATAATGCGCTGTTCAAACTAGGGCTCTCTGCGGCCCTGTGCCGGAGTGCTTTCCCCAGACTGCATGCCGTGGAAAGGTCTCAGGTGTGCCATGGAATCAGAAGAGATTGTGATTAAGAAGTATGGACACACTTTCCCTAACTGAGCCGAATAGTAAATATTGCTCGTTTAAACAAGCTCCCCTTTCAGATTGAAATTCTAGTAAAAAAAACAACAAAATCAGATGTTCCTCATTAAAATCGATGTCTCTGATTTTGTTTGAAATTAATGTTATGCCTGTCAGTAGCGGTGCTGATTAGGTTAAATGACTTGGCGGGCTGGGAAAGGCTGAAGATGTTTAAAGCCCAACTGAGCAGGTCTGAGGAGCACTGGAGTGCTCGGTGGTGGTGGCTTATATTTAGAGCGTGTTCTTTTCTTACTTCACTGCAGCTTTGCTTGGAGAACCTGATGTCTTTTTTTTTTCTTCAGGACCTTCATCTGCTTTGAAGTGTGAGGATTTTGCGCTTTGAGCAATGCCTGTCTCACTGTGACGTGCCTGTTCTCTCGCTGCAGGGCGGTCTGCAGGAAACATGAACTAACGCAGTACGAGCTGGAGATGGCTGTTCAGGATCTAACCTCCAAGAAACAGCAGCGGGAAGAGCTGGCAACTGGAGTGGGTCTTTCGGTTTTCACATTAGCTTGTCCTTCTACTAGACGTGGAGAGTTGAGTTACATAAACAATGAAAAATGAACAGCTCTCTGCAAAACGGCACACTGACGGATTAGCGGAGGAGGAATGCTGCTTTGTTGTGTGTTAGCTGTAGATTGCCATCCATTTCAAGCATTCACTAACACAATGATTTATGCTGCCTTTATAAACGTTTCTTTAATAGCTCAGAATTAAGTGAGAGACCAGACCTGCAGTGCTTGGTGATAAGTTTATGGAGATGTTTACTGAAACAGGAGAAGAGAGGGCCAAGATCTGTTTCAGAAGCTGTCCAAATAGTTTTTTTTAAACTGATTTCTCGAATGTACTTGGCTTAAAACAAAAACACCAGTTTCAGACTGCAAAACAAATCCTAATTAATGGACGAAAATCTTGTGTGTCCGCAGACTGTAAGAACGTTCTCATTGAAAGGAATGACCAGCAAGCTTTTCGGACAGGAGACTCCGGAACAGAGGGAAGCTAAGCTGAAAGTTTTAGAAGAGCAGATACTTGAGGGGGAGGAATCTGTGAAGTCCAAAAATTCCGAATGCGAGTAAGAAAATGAATTATCTGATGGAAATTCCAAGTGTTGGAAAAATAAGTCTAATTAGGTAGTTCAGTATTGTCCATATCATGGACCCAAGTGATTGATGTGTCATGTGCACGGACACTTAGAAAATCCAACAAGTCAGCAACAAGGTGGTCTTGAAGAATTTGTTATTTATAAGTATTTATGAGTACTTTGTAAAAATACACAAATAGGTTAACTCATTCTCATGCTCAGAGTCTCCAGTCTTTGCAGAATTGTGAGACATGGACTGGACTGCTATTCAAACTTGAAGCGCTGATTCAAACTTCATAAACAGTTCAGTGAACCAGACTCTTAAGCATTTGCTGTAAATTACAAAAACAGATTAATCAATAGAAATACCGTACATCGGACTGTTAATTGTTATACTGTACTGTATATAGAAGAGTAACATTTTTAGTAGAATACTTTAGACTGTCGCCACACTTATACTTATCCATTGGTCAAGAGCTTTGTGAAGGATAATTCATCTGAGCATTTCTCCATTGCTCGGTAGTCCATGGCCTGTGCTCTTTACACTACTGTACTCGCTGTACTGTACTGGGGTGTGCTCAGGCAGCCTTGCTGACCATAATTATGGCCAACCAGGCCCTTCCAGCATTTTATGTCCATATTAGTCTTTAATAATATGAGCCACACCTGTGTGAAAGCCCTTGGTTTCCATATACTGTGCTAGTATCCCTCAATTTACCCAGGTGTTTCCATTTTTTTGTCCACTACATGCAAGTCCATGACTTGGATGATTTTTTTTTCCTAAGCCCTTCAACTTGTCTTACTTGCTAGATTCCATTTGCACCAAGTCCATTCATCTGCAAGTGAAAAACACTCTCACCCTATAAATTATGCTAAAAGCTGTACAGATTGGCCTGCGATGTAAATGTTTATGGGATATTGTTAACTGACCATATGCTCTACAGCTGTGAAGTGCTACAGTTTCCCGATTCATTATTTTTCCAAAACCTTCATTGAGCTCTACTTGTTATTCCCACGAAGTTCTTTGATTCAGAATAACTGTGATAGGGTCTTGAACCTTTTTGTCTAGTTATGGCACGGTCTGTCTTTTGTAGAGTTACTACAAAGTCCAAAGGACCAAGGAAATCCCTTGGCTTTCCTCCTCTTGATTCGGTAATAATATATAATGCTCTCCAGATTTATTAATATCCCCAATGAAATGGGGACAAATAAAAATAAATCATATAACAAAGAATTGAAGGATTGAAAAAGCTTTCTTAAAAATGTTGTAGTGTAATTGCACCGAGCTAAATTTTAGTAGTCGCAAATAACTGTAGTCCAGGAACCATCTGTAAACACCACTGTAGCTTGTAAATCCTCAGTTGGCAGGGATTGCACCCTCAAAACACCCCCTGTGCTGTGGTATGAGCTTCTGGTACTTCTCAGATGAGATTTTCATTTCATCCAACCAGAAGACATGATTCTAATTGTCATTTGGAAAATCGGAGTCACCTCTTCACATGATTTGGTCTCAGGAGAGAATGTGATTTGGTCTCAGAAGAGGTTCCTTTTGTGTATCTGGTCAGAAATGCCACATTCATACAGATGACATCAAAGGAATAAGACAATGGGTATGAGTAAATCTAGAAGCACACAAAACCTCAGATATGTCAAGTTGCATGAGTCTTGACATATCTGAGGTTTTGTCTTTAATCTAAGTAATATATAACTTGGATTTAGTTCGCTTTCAGTCTTATTTGTCTATTAATTTGTATTTGTAGCAGGAAACACATCCAGCTTGTGTAACTGAAGCAGCAACGAGTGTTAATATATCTCCCTTAAGTGTTAACATTTGTGACAGTGCCTAATGTATGTATTGTCTTTTTTCTTTTAAACCAGTGAATATGTCAAGAATGCTTGGTTAGACATTGACCGATTTAAAGAACAGAAAAATCAGGACTTGAAGGAGGCCATTATCAGCTATGCTGTAATGCAGATAAGCATGTGCAAAAAGGTGAGTGCTCTAATGCTGTTTTGCAGTTTTAATTTCTGAAGGTCTGATTTTGTGCTTGTTTTCAAGTGCAAATGTATTGTATTGACATAACCAGTAGTGTTTTAACAGAGGTTGTTCTTCCTCTGAACTGAAAAACTGTTGTCGTGCATTTCTCCATATTTTTATCAGTGGCATTTCATTATTAAAACTTCTTAGGTTTTTAAAGTCGGTGTCCTTCCATTTCTGTTCTGCTCATTAAACCGTTGCAAAGGAGCTGTTTGCAAGCACAATTTCCGCGTGCATTGATCTGGGTTATAGTAGCTTGTCACTTCTTCTGAAACTGCATGGAATGTTTTAATATTCTCTATTTATTCTGGCAACCATGGTGTGCCTTTGCTCAGTGTGTATTTATCAATTCAGCAGCTTGAACACAAGATTTATGATCTCATGTTAAAGAGTTCAAAACAATACATCAAAATCATGAATCTCTTTACTTACATTGTTTTCATCGGGGCTGAGATTTAAACTTGGTACTGTATATCCTTCAATAAATTGTGGCATTTCTTTACAATTTCTGGTTGAATCTGCTCTTTGCAGTTTACAAACCATGGAAATAAACTTCTACAGTAAAAGATCAAGTCATCTTTTACTGTT
Organism: Lepisosteus platostomus; assembly: GCF_059453375.1. Lineage (NCBI taxonomy): Eukaryota > Metazoa > Chordata > Actinopteri > Semionotiformes > Lepisosteidae > Lepisosteus > Lepisosteus platostomus. Next base: position 36,848,304 of record NC_142624.1, read on the forward strand.
TCATATAACTGTATGAAAAGTTCTCTTTTGTAATTGTGCCTCAGATCAGATCTTTAGATTTTGTTTATAGTTGTAATGAACTCCGAAACCTTTTGTCAGTATGCCTCTAGCAGGGATTAATAAATGGGTATTAAATGTTGCATTTAGAAACAGAACTTGAAAAGCACACTCTTCTAAACTTAAAAACAACTTCCTTAACAGTAAAACATAAAAGGATTGGATTTATCTAACATTCAGCTTACAGGATATATATTGTATATATTTATACTTTAACGACTGAATGCATGTATCAAAGTACCTCAGTTTAAAAATTGTTTGAGACAACATGGATGACCTTATTACTAAAACTATGAAACACTGCATTTACATGCAATCAATCTTCTGAATGCACATTGTATTACAGTATAGTGAAAATACTCCCAAGTATCAGAAGCTATTCCAATGAATCCTTTCATTCTTGTGTAAGTGGTGTTTCTTTCACAGTTGAACTTAATACCCATATGCACATAGCAATAAAAAATACACAAGTATGGAGGTGAGAAAAAAAGAAAATGTCCAGCGTCATAAAAAATTCAGGAAGAGAAGCAGCAGGAGAGAAATGCACTCGATTGTCTTTATTCTTGCTGCATGTTGGCATTGATGCCTCCAATCTTCCATTTGCTTTTCATTTTAATAATTTATTAACTGTTGGTGTGTCTCATATCATGTGATTGGGATACGGTCATAAAAAAACCAGGCTAAATTGTAAATTGTTGGGAAACCTTGTTTCCCTGTTTCTGTGAGCATCGAATAGCTATTCAGAATACAGTTTGGTTTTTCAAACACGACAGGAATCCTATATACATACATAAATATATTTTGACACATACTATATACATGTGAGCACCCGAAGAAGGCTCCACAGCTGAGACATTGTGTTTTCTTTCTTCTCTTTTCAGCATGGAATAAACCTATTACTTGTTCCTTTGCAGCCTCCACATGCTGACACAGCTACCCACCTGAACTATATAAATATAGAGACTGAATCTTTTGGTATAGATTTTCAAATGACAAATAAAAGCAAGTAACAGTAAGCAATTTTTTTGTAAGAAACAAAAAAGTTTGTCTGCTCAGGGTAATTATTTTCAAGGTAATGCTTTAAACCTTTGTCTTGTTAATCAAAGACGTATAAGTAGCAATTTTCTAAGTGCGATTTTCCAGTCTGTTGTTGAAGCAATTATTTTTGCAGGACAAGCTCAGAGGAAGTACTCTGGGCATGATTGACTCGTTGGCTCTTATCCAGCGTAATAATTGTGTGTTTTTGTTACACCTTTGGCGATTGCAGCAGAGGTTGTCCAGTACCGGGTATGAAATGATCTGGCAGCATGGGACTGCATTACTTCAGAGTTATCAGATCAGCCTAAACCAGCACACAGCAGCCTGTCACGCACAACTGTAAGGGAATATGGCTTTCAGGCTAGGATGTAAGATAAGTTTCCACTGTTCTACTGGTGTGTATATATAAAATACACAGTTTGCAGAAAAAAGCCATTTGAAAAGTGAGGAATGTAAGCAGTGTGCATTGAGACAGGCAATTCAGCTTCCTCAGGGCTTTACTTTTTTCATCATTCACAGGCATCGGTTTAGCTCAAAGCAGCTAAAACATAAAAATGCTGAAGAGCATGATGTTGGTGAGTGAGCTCTAGCTCAGTGCAGAATCGCACAGCCGAAATGGCGAGGAGTAATCTTTTTAAACTCCAGCTTCTGCTTACTTTGATCACTGAGCAATAATAAACAGTCCTCTCCCTTTTCCCAGCCTCACCCTCTCGCTGTCAAAAGGTCCGCATTTCCCTTCCTCCCTGAACATTTGGTTGTTAAATATTTCTGATGTTAGGTAAGGAGATAACACAAAGTTCAGCACTTTACCCATAACTGCAAAACGTTCAAAAAAGATTTCGAATTTGAGCACCCTACTGTTTAAAGCGGGGAAAAAACTGAGACAGGACAGTACATTTAAAAATCAGATTTTTTGTAAAACGTATCTGAAATGAGTTTCAGTCTAATGTATGTTTTCAGCATGAATATCAAGTCCATCCTTACTGGAAACTCTTCCGGGTTTGTGTTCATATTCAGGTTAACATCTATATTCACTGTAGTAGTTCAGGTGGGGAGCTGCGTCAGCATGCGTAGGCTGCAAAGGAACAAGTAACAGGTTTATTCCATGCTGAAAAAAGAAAGAAAACACAACGTTTTGGCCGTGGCTGAAGAAGGCTCCATGGCCGAAACGTTGTGTTTTCTTTCTTCTTTTTTTCAGCTTGGAAAAAACCTATTACTTGTTCCTTTGCATCTATATTCACTGTCAGCCACATTATGTAAAATAGCTTTACAGGCTCTGCTGCACTGATTAGTTTACCATCTACATAACACTGCTAGGCCGTGGTTCTTTCTTTGTCTGCCTCATCCTGAAAAATTGCTACATGCCTTTATTTAATCAAGATTATACCGTTTTCAATCCTTGCTGGGGCATCTACTATTGCACTAAACAGGGTTCATCATGTCCAGAATTCTGCTTCTAATTACAGCTACTCTGCCTCAGTTTGAAAATCCTGTTTTGTATGAATTGCATTGGCTCCCTGTAAAATCTAGAGTGGTTTTAAGGTACTCCTGTCCTATAAGGAACTATTTTATTTATGATATATGGCACGGTACTGTCCAACTCCAGATTAATGCAGAGTTGACACTTCTTGTTCAGGTCTTCCGATTCTGCCAGAGAGCCTTCTCATGTGCAGGTGCACATCATCAGCAATCACCCCTACATACAGTACATTAGAGGCTCTGTGACTGTGAGCGGTGGGTTAGGGAACTTCAGAGCTTCACTTATGTCACACCAGTAAAATTCCCAGCTGTACAAATGAGTACAAATAAAAAAAGACACTGAATATATGCAACCGCCAAATTGACATTTATAACACTGCTGCCGTTTGTTTCAAACAGTATACGTATTATTGGACAGTACTTTGGTCTTTTGAAAATGTCTAATAAATACAATGAAATGTCCATAGTGATATATTGGGAAGCTGGAAGAAAGCTGTCCATTGATCTAACAATACATTACAATATTTTACCACTCAAAAATGACTCCTTTTTAACCAAAAGTTGCCGATCTTTAAAACTTGCTTGTGGGAGGAAGAATAATCATTTAGAACTACAGTCACTCCTGTCAGAATTTCTGTACAAAAGCGACTAAGACTTTTCTTATATATTCATATTTTCTGGCATTATATTTTTCTAGTGCTATATTCTAGATATGTATATGTAAAAAAACATTTTTCAGGAATTGGTACACATGGGTCTCACTGAAAGAAGTAGTGGAGAAGTTTTAATTTGCAGCAAACCTAATTGTGTAGAAAAAATGTGTAACAGCAGACACATAATTGAAGTGGGATTAATTGTAACAGGAATTCAGAGAGGTCTGGACTGGCTCCAGTTAAATATTACAAATTGAATGTACACTGCTGTAATTAGTTAGCAAAAAAGATCACATTTCAGGTTTTAGTTTAACGACCGGTAATTGGAAGTGAATGAAAAGAGGTCTTTCTGCAATGGAAATGTTTTGAGCTTCTCAGTGTGATTACTTTTAATTAGGTATTTGCATTTTCTGATAGTGTTGGTAGTATCTTAGGGACATCTGAAAAGAATGTTTTTCATTCATAATGTTGTTGTATCTCATTTTCTACTTGCTATCAGTTGTAGTTTTCAACATTATTAAAGCCAAAACTACATTTTTGTTTTGTAAACGTCACTTAAATCAAATAAATTCTTAAATTTAAAAATGATTGTGTTCTAAATTTAAAAAATAAATTCTAAAAATAATCCATTTTAGAATGGTATACCATATGTCCATTTCAGTTTCTAAAGTCCTTTATTTTACTGTAATTGAATTACACTGAAATTTGATTGCATGGGGCTTCCTAATTGATATACATTTAGGACTCTGATTAAACACCCTGAATGCCTAGTTAAATGAAATTGGTGTTTATCCAATAAGCAGTAGATAAACACCTCAAAAGTATAATATTTATTTTCCACTTGAGTGTGTCCCCTTCCCAGTGCAGTTTTGTTTGTGATCTTTTTTAAAAATTTTGTACACAAAACACAAGAAACACATACACAAGCATCAGCACCATGGATCCTAGCAGTTAAGAGCTCCATATACACAGTCCAGATAGGAAAGTCCAAGTGATGCCAGGACAGGGAATTCAGCCAAACCCAACACAACACCTCAGCATGGATCTGTAGTCAGACCAGCCAACCAAAAGAACTCTGATATACATGTAGGACTTTTTGTCTTAACTTATTGACTCTGATTAAACCTCTTCAATGCTGAATAAAATGAAATCGGTGCCAATGAAATGGGTATCATTATTCTACATTAAAAAAAAATAGTACATGACCCATGGATTTCATCATGCTGTCAAAGAAAATATCTGGAGTTGTGCACCTGGTTGTAAAAAAGAAAGTAAAAACAATGCTAGTGTGAATGTACTACTACTGAGTTGCGGCACACTTTATACCAGGGAAAGACATCTGTTATGGTTCTGCATTTACCTGCAGAGTGTAAACTCATTTAAAGTTTTTTGAGTTTGATGGGTTTTTTTTTTAAATCACTTGAGAACAATTTATCATTTGCAGTAACAATTTGAAGACCCATTTCAGCAGCAGGGTTTTTACTGGAGTAATCTAAGTGAACTGCCTCGCTTAAAGATATCCATTTGGATTTGAACCAACAGTCCTCTGCTCGAGAGTCCAGACTTTGACTCGTACCAGAAATTCTTATTCATTACTAGCAGTAAATACATTTACATTTATCTTCATGGTACAGTACTGTATTCATGTGTCACATTAAAGGTCTCTTAAAATAATCACTTTATAATGTTGGATAATGCTGCAATGCGTTTTGGTGGTGCTGTAAATGAGGACCCAGGGACTGTATGCAGAAAACACTGTAACACTTGTAATATTTAACTTTATTAGATACATTTAGAACTTAAGGTATTTAAGTGTCAAGTCGCAACTGGCCTCAGGATACTAACCAAGCTGCTAATTTCATAGCCTGTAAGAGGTGAAAAACTTGAGTAGGCATGGTTTTATTTGGGGAATCTGGCATTTTATTATGTCGGTGAACTCAATTTTGTATCCGTGTCAGTGGTGCTTTCCTGACACGCATAGTGTGGTTGTTTGAATGTGTGCTGTTTTTCTCATGCTGAATGCGTACGAGTTCAAATCTTTCAACAGTTGTATCAGACCAGGTGAGCCCTGTCAAATAACTGCTTCTGTGCACAGAAAGCTGTATTAAACAGAAAGCTGTTTAGTTTGATTCGAAGTGTGTGGAATAAGGGAATTCCTGTAAAAACATTGACCAAATACATTTAACTGTCTTTTCTTACAGACAGTACAAGACTTCTAATGATACAGGAAATAATTTGGTTCTTTTTGGTTTGTTCCCCAGGGGTTATTTTTTTCAGTGGAAACCACTTACTTTCAGGTTGCTAAAATCTGAAATAATATGCTACTTTAACTCAAGAATGTTGTCTTGCAAGTAAAGAATGCTTCTTTAAACATTCAAGTCCATATTAATAAAAATCTCAAATGACTATTTTTAAAGACAGACACTTAGTGTGATATTCGATTGAGGTCTGCTGCTCTTCAGTGTGTCCAGCCTGTTCTTTTCACTTGGGAACATCTGAAAGCCTTTGCCTCCCTATTTTGAGAAATGTAACCAAATGTATTTACAGTTGCCATCTTATTAACTTTTATGAACTTATAAGGTACTTCTGGTTTTATGACTGCTAGTTTTAAAAAAATAATTATTTTTCTTTTTAGGGAATTCAAGTGTGGACCAATGCTAAAGAGTGTTTCAGCAAGATGTGAATTTCATTCCAAATGAGAGCTAACAACCCCCACAAGCAAAGCACAACAGCAAGAACAGGAGACACTACATAACTCAGCATGGACAGACACTCTTAGGAACTTGTCTACTGGATGCCTGGAAATCTGTGTTTATGGTCACCCACAATTTCATATACAATGGCACAAAATAATGTTTTTACTGTAAGCATAATTGTTTTCATAAAATCAAAAAGAAACATTAATTGGTTAAACGATCCCTGTGGCACCATGAAATTTGTCTACATTTCGTGTCTTAAATGATTTCCATGTGGACTCGCAAGTTTCCTTTTGGTAATTTTTTTAATTATTCTAAAATTGCCACATCTTCCACTATGTTTCTGAATCCACTTAGAAGACAATTTGTTTCTAATATTTTTTCTTTGTGGACCTGAAGGGTTTTTTTTTACCTTAGAAGTGCATTTTTCAGATTGCATTTAAATACTGACATTTATATAAGAGACTTTTACTTTTCTTCAAATGAAGGTGGGCTACATGAATGCCAAGTTTTAATCCTAGATTTACTGTAGTCCTTTCAAAAGAGACTCTTTGCTGATTACTGTAGCATAAAACCAGAAAACATGTACAGCATAACAAACTACTTGAAGAAATACAAGTGTTTATATTAGATTTGAGATAATTTGGCTACAGCTAAGAAACCTTTTCTCTTAAAAATAATTTAGCTTTACCAACATGAATATATTTTAAAGGTTTCAAGATGTAAGTCAGGAATGTAAGTCAAAGTAATTTTCTTTAATTCTTAAGGTATAAGGTTTTGTCAGTTCATACTGTTTTATTCCTAGTTCTGAAATATATTACAGTATTTCACCCTTGTAATTAACATCCGCACCCTTATAGAGCTTTTGCCAAACACATTGGGTATCACATTGAAGAAAGTCTTCCCCTCTTATTTTCCAAGCACAGGATGTCCATGAGCACATCTAAAGCCTAGAGTTACTTAAAATGAACTGGATAAATAGTGTACTGGTGAACCTTTCTCACTGGATACAATATTATGAGTTGCAATAGAGTATGTGTATATTTATAAGGTTATACATGGAGAGAAGACACAGTTATACAAAGCTGTTGCTAGAAGAAGTTTAAAAATGAGTCTTCACTATTCCCTCAACCTGAGTTAGTGGAAATAAGGATTGAAGACGGCCTGTTGACCTGGGGATTTCCCTGTTAAAGGATCTGCCGTAATGTTGCTGTCTGTTAGGCCTGCAGTCCTTAGCTAACACATACTGTTGAGCCCTTCATTTCATATACAAAAATTAAATTATCTGTATGTGCGGGTGTATACTGGTAAGAAACTTAAAATTGCCTACTTGCCAAAAATAACACTGTAAATTGCAGGATACCAGATCACACTGACAAGTTAATTTCACAAAGTAAGCGTTGCCTTCAAATGTATGAGACATATTGTTTCCTTTACCTCCAACCCAGTTAAATTCTAATCTAGATTCATTTTCCGCTGGAGTTTATCAGGAAAGACGGAACCATTTAGTACATTTGACAAGGGAAAATATTTGTACAGAGCAGCATTCTAATAATGTGCCAAAACGGCTAATGAAAATCCTAATTGATTTTATAATGTACAATATGATTGAATTTATATCTATACTCTCAAAGATCGCAGTGAATAATAATAAAAGAGTTGCACAAAATGTGTGTCCTTTATTATTAAATGCGGGTAACGACTACATGTAGAACATCAGTGAATATGTGTCAGTTCTCTTTCAATGTCGCTCATTTCTAAATAGAAAGGAAAGACATGAGATGTGAGATTTCCAAAGGTAAGCCCTCTTGATCAAACGATTTGGCATCAGCTATTGTCCTGACGGTTTAACCACCAAAAGGCTAGGGTGTCTTTACCAAAAGGGCTGTGGAAACAAGCCACCCGGCTTGGTGGCTGAAAGTGAGATTTTGGCTTCCTTCAAGAACTTACTACCAGATGGATAAATGGGAACCTTTCTTCTGTTCTAAACCTGGAGATTGGACACGGTGCTGGTGTTGCTGTCCAGGCAGGTGAGGGGGTACAGTGTGTCAAGGCGTGGCTGAGTAAGACAGACTACTGTGTACTGCCTGCAGGGGGGGGGGTGTTCAAGGGTCCTCATTGCTCAGTGTTTTCGCAACATAATAAAGAAATATCAAATGTGTCTCACCGTGCCACGGGTTCTGTAGTAGGAGGAGCTGCCATTGGCAGTTGACAAAACTCAGTTGTTGAGTCTCCAACAGTAAACTCCATCAGCACGTTTCCTGTTCTTGCAAGGCTGTGCGTGTGGGTGATTTGACAAGCTGGGTGCCGTAATGAGAACAGAGGACAGGCTGGGGTATGTATATCTCATGTACAAAGGGCTGCTGTACTCCACTGAGTAGACAGTACATCAGTGTTGTAACAATACCAACAACTGAACTGGAGGTTCAACGTCTGGCAGCCACACGTCATACAGTACTTGACAGATGCTCTCCTGTGTTAAATCCTCATGTTTGTGTCATAGAGTTAGAAAGCTAAACAATGCCACTATGAGGCTCCATATAGCTATTTCTAGGTGGATATACAGATGTTTGCTTGTTTGTGTGCGCGTGTATAAATGTACAAGTCTGATGTTTTGTTTTCAGTATAGCCTGTGGATGTTGTATGTATAATTTAGGAAAGGTTGTGGAAGCAGAGGTAATCACATTATCGTTAACAATGCATTTCACTCGTGAATCATGATTCTTTTATATCCCCTGTGAGAGTAATATTTTTCAAATGTAGCATAGCCAGCCAAATACTGTTTGAATGACTTGCAAAGTAAATTGCTTATGCTGCGAGTGAATGTGTTTGTAGCAAAAGAACAGAACATGCATTGTATAGCCCTGAATGTACTGTATGTTTGAAGGCTAATATTAAAACACAGGCCAGCAGTGCCAAACAACCATTGCAAGAAAATTAATCTTCTCAGTGGTCACCGAAGCAGTTGTGAGATGTATGTAGTTTTATAATATGTAACATGAAATCACAAACTATAATCTACCCCCTGAATCAACTCCAGTAAAGATGTGCAATTTGTTTAAGACAGGGCTTTGAGAGATGCTCAACATTTCTGGGTATGCTTTACATGTCTTGACATCTAAATGGTCAAATTAAACCAATATGTGCATGGTATTTGTACTGAAGAGATGAGTGATGGAAAGGAGCATTCGAAAGTAAAAAAGATTCTTTAGCAGTCCTTGACATGTGTAGGCCATAATGTTTTGAGTAACTTTGCTATAAGCCTCTTATATTCCAAAAACAAAACAAATGTCTTTTTCTAGGGTCAGTGTTACACAATGTAATATTAATTGCTTCTTTTAAACTTGTGGGCTGTAATACAGTTCTCGACTGCCACGTCTCTTCCCAGAAACATTTGATCTCGCAAGGCTGAAGTTGCCCTGTGGAAAATTTCCTTGCATGTTTCCAGACACCATGATGCAAACAAAGCAACATGCAGAGAAATGTCAATGTAGCATGTAAATGAATAGAAACTGTAAAAAGAACCTGTGCTTGCTTGTACTTAAATAGGGCAAAAGCAATATAAACACTTATCTGTGGTTTTACAGAGGCTAATTAACACTAATGTAACTGTTAGTGTTATATAATGACTAATTATCTATTGATCATCGGACCAGTAAAGTCAGTCTCTCGATTTCTGAAACAGCATTATTGTGTTTTTTTCCCATTTGAATAATATAATCAAAAGGTGCGATAAAGATTTGTTTTTCCTAAGTGATCACTTTCAGACTGAGCTTTCATGCTTTGTAGGCAAGGCTTGTTGTAGGAGGACAAAATAAGTTTGATTTCACATCCAAGCTGGTAGCTGAAAGTAAGAGACTTTCCAGGCATGGAACTGTCTTAACTTACTGAAGGGGTGGTTCCCTCATACAGAGATCAAGCTGCAGTAATCGGACAGCAGGTGCTATCCCTGCTTAATGTGCCAGTAAGATCTGTGGCAATTTCTGTAGGTGGCTTCATGTGTTCATTTGGCTCATCCAATGCTTTTAAAAATGCAGACCATGTTTCACATATATTTTAAACAAAGTATCATATAATGCCTGCATATTTAAGGAAAGTATAGTGTATCTTGCGAAATAAACAGACACAAATAGCAGTAAAGCAGTGAAATTGTTCTTACGCCAAACAGGACTTTATGGAGAGGTCTATTAAGAATTGAAAATGCAGAAAATTGGTATCTCAAATTTCACCGGACATCTTGAAATACTTAGTGGTCTAACCTATATCATGGATTTTTTTTTGATGTGGTCCTGTTGGTCGTGGACTGTGATTTAAAACTACATCACAACAGAATGGATGGAATGGGAGAAGCTTTAATGATTCAGCAACATTTCAGTGCCTTTAAATTTAAGATTACTTCTTTAAAACTTAAATATAATACTGAAGTTATATTTTTAGAATGTACTTGCTCTACCTGTTTATAAACTGCCTGTTTATCAAAATATAAGCTTTGTTAGAACACCATAGTTGGTAACGTTAATAAATATCTTTGCAGTAAATGCTGCCCTCTTGTGTTCACACGTGCAAATTGCATGCATTGTATAATCTTCTGCATTATATATAGGACGAATTTTTATTCTATCTCGGTTCTTCACAAACCAAACCAGTTGGTTACTGGGTCAACAGGACCAAAATGAGGACAAATCCAGGACCAGAACTGGGTATCCCTGAAAGTATTTGGAAAGGGAAGAAACAAACTGATTTTGGAAACAAAACTACTCACTACAAATGTTTTTGATTTGATAACTTTCAACTTGAAAATAATTTTAATATGCATCTGTAAGATTTTGCTCCAGCTCTCTTTATCTGGATATGTCCTCATCTGAACTGAATCAAAAACCATCATTTAAGAAGGTGCAGCTCAGAGTCCTGGACTCCTACCTGGAGCTGGAGGTTGTAGGTTTGAGTCCCAGCAGTGAGGTTGGCTCTTGTAGCAGTGAGCAAGGAGTATTGTTGCTCTGATGGCTCCAGTGTCCCCAGCCGTGTCTCATCCAGAAGCCTGCCCTGTCCTCCCATTCGTATCAGCACCACAGACGTTGGGTTGACCTGCTGTCTGTGAGCCACATGGCGAGAGTGTGCACTGGGTGTGATGATGGATAGAATGTATTTTATAGGTAATATGTGCTTTAGTCAAGGCCATGTGCCAGAGACATTTTAACTGCAGTAGAGGCTACAGTGTTTAGATGTACAGTAATTAAGGTTTATAGAGCTGAAAGGTTACCCATTGATCTGGAAGAACTGACAAATGAGAAAGACAGTCCTCAGCGACCAGGCAGGGTGCAATGCATCCCATCTTTCTGGTTTCTATAGGCCTACATTTTATTTTAGCACATATTTAAACAAGATGCCACAGTGAGGACACCCACTGGTGGGTTAGGTTTTAGAACACTTCTAAAGTTAACATATGGGTTTCCATAGATGGAAGAAGAAACACTCTTCAGTCAGTGAAGAGTTGTGGGACCATTATGGCCTGCATGTGCCATTGCAAAGAGTCTACCAGCATCTGGAATTCTGCAGGAGGGATGTTGGACCATTCTTCCATGAGAAAGTCATGCAGCTCATGCCTGGTTGATGAAGGAGGAAAACACTGTCTCCAATAAATGCTCTGCTACGTTCAGATCTAGGGAGTGAGAAGGCCCTATGACTTATGAATAACATCAGCATCAGACTCACCAAACCCCTGGGTGACCACGTGTGGATGAGGGTACTGTCATCCTGGAAGACATCCCTCCAGGCAGGGGAGAAATGCTGCAACAATTGCAACAATGGTGCCCATGCACTCATCCTTTTGTCAAAAACATGCTCACTGCTCAACAGTCTGCTGCCTGAGCTCTTTGCATCACACGAATAGCAAATACGCATAGTATGTGTGATGAGCGGCTCGATCACTGCAAGCTTACCCCTTACTGGTAACTGCTCATGTCCCAGGTTCCCATTTACAGATTGACATTGACTTCCAATTGATCTACAGTCACTCGCCTGTATTGCCTTGCACTTCCAATGAATGCAGGGATGTCACGAGGCTGGAGTATGTGCGCCCTCCCATTGTTGCTGCTCTTGGCTGATGAGAAACTTCAGCAAATTCAACTGTCTTGGTCACTGAAGCTCCTGCTCCTGCACTCTACCAATCAGCCCTCTTTCAAAGTCACTGAGGTTTCCTCTTACAGCCACGGAAGAGGCTTGTCTAGTATTTTCTATGTGACCTAAGCATGCAGAGATATTATTTAATTAATGCATGAGTCCCAGCTCTGCAGAAGAACTTGCTTTCAGTATAAAGCCCCTCGTGTAGCCAGGAGTTTCTTTTTTTCTGTCCACTACTTCTGAGAATTTCCATTTCTGCAATATGCAAATGCCTCTTTTCTCAACAATATTTTAGTTCACGAATAAAGTTGTTTCCTTCAATAGCACAGTGCCCCTGATATCACAGTGGTCGGGATTTCTGATCTAGACAGTGCCTCACACTAATCCAACAAAACTATTTACCAAAGCAACCTGACTCCTGTCTCCCATCCAACTGCCAGCTTCTCTCTGTCTTGTTAAGCTTCTGACAATGTGACAAAATCTGGTGTCAGGTTGGTGTTCCTGCCGCAACACATTCAAAATCCTTGAAACTTCACTGCTACAATGTCCTGATACTCGTAGACCAGCCGCTGCATTTCTGAACACAAGCAGTACCCACAAATCCCTTGATTTAAAGAAGTATAAAGTACACCACGAATGAACAGATGGGTGAAATTTACATTTGGATTCAAGCACTTAATCTTTCGGTTAATTCAATATCAGAGTACACACAGCAGCAGAGGTAAAACTGTAATCACTGTTGGTCATTCTGAACACTGGCATATTTATTTGGAAGAAGAATTTTTGCTGATTAATACATAAGCATCTACAAAACATCGGTATAATAAATAATAAATCAGACCTCAAACCTACAGTCCCCACAATATCACCTTAAAAATCCTAAGAGCCAAGGTTTCATAAAAACTAGGCCTTTTAGCATATTAGGAAACTAAAAACTCCCCTCCCCCTGCCCATATAACTCTGTCTGAAGACTGACGGAAGCTTTTTTTAGTCTGCTACAATCCAAATGGCGTACAGAAATCTTTGTTTTTAATTAAAGCGGTAAATGGATTTGCACATAACCGTTTGCGCTGCCTGCTTTTTTTTTTAGCAGTACCTTTGTCAGAGAAGGACGAAGCGCTCAGGGAAGCCTGCCACATGAACTGGTCATGTTAAATGTCATCACAGAGTGTGTGAGAGAAATGGGCCAAACACGCATTTTGACTTTTTTTCATCCTGGGTGCAGCAGCCCATGAGATCTAAGATAAAAGAACTCAAACTTCCAAGCACATTTGGCACTGGGCTGCTGTTGGCATAACATCAGTCAAGAGTATACCAGCTTGCTTCTTTCTGCAGTGCGATGGGCAGAGCTGGGGCTCAGAGGCAGGGGCTTAATAAACGTGCATCAAGCTGTTTGGAATCTATATATAATGCAGATTGTTTCCGCTAATCAAGAACACCGCATATTCCAACTGCTGGGAGCTATGCATCTAATTTATTATCAAGGCGGAGCTACTTTAAAAATATGGACAAAAAAAAACACATTCGTTTGGAAAAGATGAATGATTCAACCAAACTTTTTTAACAAGAACAGCTGATCAAGACTGGTTTTTAACAGGTTACGTTGAGGATTATTTATAACATTTTGATAGTAACAGTGTGAATTATGATTAAAAAAGGGAACAGAGTATGGGATTGACTGAGAGCTTTAGAAAAATATCAGTAGAGAAGTAAAGAAAAACCGTGGGCCTGCAGCAGTGTGGAATATTGGTTAGATCTCTGGACACATAACTGCATGTTAATGAGCTTAATTCTCAGGTGAGGCACTGCTGTTGCACCTACAGTATAAGCAAGGTTAGTTCACTCAGATTCCTGCAGTTAAATCCTCAGCTATGTAAATGGATACTAAAAAAAAGTCTTGGATATACAGTAAGCAGCAGCCACATGCATCAATAATGAAAGAGAAGAGAGGGGTGTGGTAGCACTGGGAGTCTGGAATGGCAGTTGTGAAGTTTGCCACTCCTTGTGGCTGACATGCCCTGGTGTAAGAAGTGACTGCTGCACCACTCAGAGCAGCCGAAGATAAAACACAACTGTGTGGCTGGTTCCCCCTTCAGTCAACAGCGGTGCGGGATTTCTGGACCATATAACGTACAGTACATTGAGCAAACCTGAAGACTGCACACATGATTCAGAGGCCAGGGAGACATCAGGACACATCACACATTTCTGGATGCTAGCTGTATGATTCATTTTTCCTAAAATAGAGCTCTCACCCCCAGGAGAGTCTTTTCAAAAATATTAATGCTACCAGGCCTGACTTTTAACTCCTCGTTTGAGAGCTCTAACTAAAGGGCCACATCTCTTCTCTCAGAGGCCTGCTGCAGTGTCTTGCCTTCTAATTTTGGGGGATTTTTGAGCCCACACCGGGGGGTGTGCAAACCCCCCCACCTCCCCACCACTCTCTCTTTGTGTACGTGTGTGTGTCTTTTTGTTTCCGAAAGCTTGCAGAGCAGCAAGAGCAGGAAAGCTGCCGCAGAGAGACGAACCCGGAGGAGCAAGTGCGAGGCAGGGCGCCGCGCATCCCACAATGCACCGCGGGCAGGGGGACTCCGAGCTGGAATGTTGTTGCTGTCATTGGGAGCTTCAGCACAGAAACTTTTGCAGACAAAACATGGCTACAGGGCGGCGTTAATTGCGCTTACAAGAACCGGTACGTGACATTTAAACACGCATTACTCGCCGGGCTGCGGGGAGCCGGTCGTGGCGTGGTGCGGGTCCAGCTCAAAAATGGCACTTTTTTTTTTTTGCGATTTAGCTCTCTCCCTGTTCCTTTTTTTTCCCTCTCTCTCTCTCTCTGTGTGTGTGGGTCTCTGTGACTGATCTCAGGCAATCAGGCCTCCGCTCGGTTCGCAGGTTTAATTGCGAAGCGACATTGGGGAATTTGCATCGTTCTTGACGCTGAATGGCAGCGGGCACGTCCGTGCGGCGGCAGGGCTCGTAAGGCTGGAGGGTTTTCGGAAATAGCCAGCGAGAGCCAGCCGCAGACTCGCCACCTACCTGTCTTTGTGAGTGCGATTCAGTTGTTTGTCGCTGGTGTTTTAAGGGAAAGAAGAGAAGCCAGCAGGCCTTCAAAACTAGGTGCAGAGGCGCTCGATTTGCTCTTGGGTTTTGTTTTTGCTTGGTTTTTTTTTTGTGTGTCTTTTAAAACGATTGCGTGCTTCGTCTGTGTAGTTTCCGACATAAGGCGGGTGTGACGTGAATTCGTCTCGGAAGGCAACACTTTTGCGTCGCTTTTGCACCGCGGGCTCCTGGTCCAAGTCCTGTGAACTGAGCTGGGCTGCGGGTGGTCTTGGTCTCGGCTGCAACTTCGGCAGCCTCAGGTAGCCGAGCCGGGGGCGCCCAGGCAGGATCGCCGAGACCATCGGACACCTTGAAAACCCTAGACAAATTCACTTAATTTGCAGCCGCGGCGATAGGAAAATATGACGTGAAAGCAATCCTCAAAGATTACCGTTTAACCCGTTCATTTCCGCGTTGTGACGTCTGTTCTATTTTTTTAAATTTTTGTTCGGTGCTGTGGCGTGAAGGCGTTATTTTTTTTTTTGGTATCTTTATTTGCCTCCGTGCGTCGTTTTAAACGCCTCTGTGGTGAACCGGGCGCTTTTTTGGTTACCGATTTACCGTGCTGCAAAACGTCCCGACTTGCTGGGTAGCAAGAAACACCACAGAAGCCGTTGGCAAGCGAGTGCGGACCTTTGCCCACCGAAATGCATGTTATAGAAAGGAAGGGACGAATCCTGCTTGGACCTTGCAGGAACCAATTCAAGAAAATCAAATGCTGAAATGCACAAATAAAAATAAACGTATAAGGTGTGATGCAAGGAAAACTGGTGTTCTTTTCGCAAATACCGAAGTTTCAGGTACAGTGTTTGAATCAGTATTTTCTGCAGATGTTTCAGAATGAGAATCTCCCCCCTTTGAATAGCTATTCGGTCCATTTCAAATGTTAAAAGTTGAAAGAAACCCATCATACAGTATTTGTTTCAATGACGGGGGAGGGCAGTGCACTTACCTTTTAGATGTGTGTTTAAGCAAATTGAAAGTCTTAAAAGTGTTGCTTACCTGGATTTGGCTGTGTTAAAATCCTGTGGGTGAGGTCTGCGTGCATCCAACCCCTTTGACCTGAAAATTGACACGCTTAAAATGCAAGTAAAAATGAGTGGATCTCCGAGATATGGGCCGGCTCTTTGTGTCTTCCGATAATATGCTTTTATGGATCCTGGAAAAACTGGAGAGTTCTCTGTTGTTTTTCATAGCACATATGTACTGATGTGTACGAATTTGGTTGAATGCTGTTTTTGTAAAGTTGCTTGGGTCAACATTTTAGCTTTCAAAGTAAAAGGTTAAATTTTTGAGTATACGCGGAAAAACAAAAAGAGCATAGCTACCTGGTTGCTCTCGGGTTGAGACATCTGCACACCCGTAAGATGTAAGGTTAGATGAAACGTAGCCTGATGGGGTCATTGAATTTATTCTTAATTACAATTGCCCTTGGGGAATTAATATGCCTTGATGTCAATAAAATGCCATTTTTGGCAAATAAAGCCTCTTCCTGATTGTTTAAAAAGACGACATCGCTTGTAAGTTCCTCTGTGATGAGCCGATGAGCTAGAAAAAATATCTGAAATATATCATGTACATTACGTATAGGGGAAATAACATAATGGAGCTAAATGGTAGTCTAGACACTAAGTTACAAAATGTCAAAGGAGTTGCAGTTACTACTGTAGCTATCAATGACCTATAGGCTAACCTTTTTGAGGGTATGTTGTGTTACAGCTTCACTACGTCGGGAAAATAGTAGTTTAAATAAGCAGTTCGGACATTTTTCCGCTTTTGAAACGGCGTTTCTACTTAATAATACGTTCTCTCGCTTTTAACGGCGACAAAATTAACCAGATAAATGTGGGTATACTGACATTGTATTCGATGGATTACTGATGTTTCACCGTTGAACATGTACCTGGAAAAGAAGACCAAAATACCTCACAATCATTCGAGCGTAAGACCTGACACCTACAGTATATCCTGGTTGACCCCGCAGTATAATTTACACGGTCTCCTGTGCTAATATTTCAGTAACCGGTTTTGGTCACGTTCAGAGGATTGTCTGAACAGCGATTCATACGGGAAGCCATACTGCAGGAGACAGGGTGGTATACTGTACATTCCCTAGAGTCACACAAGCAAGCGAGAGCCTGCTTTCTGGAAGATAGCCGATGTTAAAACTACATCGAAACTACTTTTCATACATATCAGAATTAAACAGCACCAGCGTCCTATCTGAAGCGGTTGTTTTGTACTATTCTTTATAATCTTTGGGTATGCTGTGCAAAATGTGGGAGTACCAGCCCTCCAAGCGTCTACATTTTACTGGCTCTTGTTCATGTACATATATTAACGATGAATTACAGTCGTCAAATAAGACTCATAGTATCGTCTAGAAGCAAACATGGAAAAAAAAGTGATATACAAATGCAAATCCAGTTAGAATTAATTTACTGTCCTCTTACAGGTGTATTTTACAGTATGTTCTGTATGTAATGAAGTTATTGCCTACCTAGAGTATATAAAGTAAAATATTATTTTTGTTATAAGTGTAATACGATACATATATCGTCTGGTGTTTCATAGACTCATAAAGAAGTGATTTCTATGCCAAACATATTATGGATATGAAAAGTCAGATTTGCAAAAGTCAGTTTGCAAAAAGGCCACAGCCATTAAAAATGGAGAAATTATGAAGATGTGCCAATTTGCAAGAAACAATTGGGATAATGTTGGCTCACTTCACTTTTTCGATTGTGCCAAGCTGCTTGGTGAGCTAAGTTTAACCCAATTGTTTCATGGAACTTTTGGCACCTATTTCTGAGAGCTCTGCTGTTCAAGGCTGGGTCGTTTGGAAGTTCAGGTTCTATTTACAATACAGAATGATAAGATTGCTGCCTGTGTGCAGGAACACAATTCATTTTGAGCTGTTGTACGCTAGTGTAATTTACTTTAACATAAAGACTTAACTCCCAAAACATTTGCTCACCCGAAATTGGGGGGGTTGAACCCCCAAAAATGCCATTGTTCTAACATGGCTAAACATGTACGCAAAATAAAACCCAGAAACAAAAGCTGACATTCACCTCATATTAATCTTTTTATCTGAAATACGAATTTCACTATGCACACGGCAGAAATAACTCATTTCACTTCACTGTCCCAACACTTAAGCTTTTCAACCTGTTTCACTTTTAAGGTTTAAACAAAAGATTAGAATAAAGCGATCAGAATCAGTGGGTCTCTTTTTATAGTAACAAGGGATGTGAGAGACGTCGTCACCATATCACTTTCAATAACTGCTTATCCAGTCCAGGGTCACAGTGGCCTGGAGTCTGTCTCGGGAAGTGCTGGGTGCAAGGTGATCTTATACACCCTGCAGATGTGCAGTAAATGCATCGCCAGTGCACACACTCACACCACGGCCACTATCGCAGAAGCCAGTCCACCTACCAGTATGTCTTCGGACTGCGGGGGGAAACCGGAGCACCCAGAGGAGACCCACGAAAACATGGGGTGAACACGCTGACTTCCACACAGATCGCACCCCAGGAACTGAGCCCAAATGCTAACCACTGTACTACTGTGCCACCTGTAGTAGTAGAGGAGTTTATTGCCCTATGCACATGTACATTGCAATTCTTATTCGCACTGATCTCTTGGGACATACACAGCACAACAGACACCCCTAGATGGAATTGCATTATGTTCCGTGCTTGTTTAGCCATTACATGGGAGCTGTCCTTTCCGAGATGTGGAAATTAAGCGAGCCCGTTTTCCCTGGTCTCTCGCGTGCACAGGTCCTGAACGGCAGCGTCCCGTCAGCTCAGAATGAACATCGACGACAAGCTGGAGGGTATCCTGCTGAAATGCAGCAGCGCGGTGGACATGGCGCCGCCCCGGGGCCTGGTGGCGCAGGAGCAGGTCGCGGCGGCGCGGGCGGGCGGCAGGGGCATGCCGCACGACGACATCCTGGCGGACGAGGGCGAGGGCCTGCCGGACAGCCGGCTCCCGCCGCACGACCTGATCCCCCACGACGAGCTCATGGTCCACGAGGAGACGGTGAAGAACGACGAGGAGGACCAGGAGATGCATGACCGGCTCTCCCAAGAGCTGCACTACGCCATGCACCTGCCAGTAGGTCCCCTCCCTGCTGCCGCACTGCCGCTGCACTGTGGGATACTGCATCTTCATGCACAGTCAGGGATCATCTGACCAGCCCTGGGAAGAACAAGCACAAACAGAATCCCTAGGGTTGATCCAGAAAACACTGGACCGTAGATCGCATCCTCTTTCTCACTGCTTCACCCAATTTTGGGTTGCGGAGGGGAGCCGGAGCCTAACCTGGCAAACAGTGGGCACACGGCAGGATACACCCTGGATGGGACGCCAGTCCATCACAGGGCAGACAGACACAGACACGCACGCACTCACACCAGGGCCAGTTTTCCCAGGAGCCAGCTAACCTACCAGTGTGTGTTTGGACTGTGGGAGGCTACCAGAGCACTCGGAGGAAACCCACAGGAACATGTCGAGAACATACAAACTCCGTACAGATAGCACCTCAGGCATTGAAGCCAAAGCGCCGTAAGGCAGCAGTGCAAACCACTGTGTCACTGTGCCGCTCAAAATAGGACTGTTGTTTCACAAAACAGCATCTTGTTTTTGAGCCCTACTTTTAATATACCTCTGGGCTTTGGCTGCTTCTGGAGGTTTATGATGTAGTCGAATATCATGGCATCAGCTTCTGCAAGCTGTGTTATTTTTATATACGTGTACATGACTTAAAGTCTGATGTCTTTCTGTATTTTTCTCTGCAATACAACAAGGGACGCATAAGGTTCACTGATCCACACTAAATACGACGGCATCAGATTAAGTTGCTGATGAGTGTCGTGTGACGTCTGTCAGTTACTCAAATTCATTAAGTCACCAAGGTGGAAAGAGCTCACTCCGACCTCACTGCACATCTGCATGCAGTAATTTTCTCTTACCATTTAACTCTCTAATCCCAAAGCTGATTTTTGTTCTGAGGATGGGAATCTCGGCCACATTTGCCTTTTCACTCCTGCTCAGAGTCAGACCTGTGACTTGCTGGACCGTTGGTTAACAAGGATGTGCCAGAGTGGAGAGATGGACAAGTGGAAATCTTTCAGACGCTCTTTATGTCTTCTAAATATTATTTTGAAATTGCAACTTTTTTTAATAGAATTTTTTAAATAGAAAAAAAAAATACTGGAAATAGGGAATTTACAGTTCCACATAAATTATAAGGGCAAGTTATAAGAGAACTTTTCTTTATTATGCTGATAATTTGCAAATGACGTGGACTCGGAAAACTAGACAGTCATTCAGCTGTATTAGCCTTACTGATTATACCAGTCACAGCACTGCCACAAGTCCTCTTATGAACTGGCTTAGATTGTTAATCTTAGAAATGATAGAGCCTCTGTCTGTGTATCTCCATTTAGTAGCCTTGTGGTGTTTTGTAGGTAGATGTCAAACAGGAAATGAAGTTGTCTGAGGAAGCAGCGCAGCTGAAAAAGGAGAAGAAGCAGTCTAGAGAAATTGCTGAGTGTCAGAAAAAGAAGAAAAGAAAGCAGCACTCTCCTGCAAAGGTATTCTCACTCGATATCTCCCAGCCTTCCAGGCACGAGTGTGTTCAACTTCATCTCCTTCTGATGCACAAAGGAGGAACAGAAAGTTGGACTTTCATTACAGAAAGCCCTTAGGCTTAATTTCCTGGTACATACAGTACCAGTGGATTTAAGACAGGTTTTCACACCATAGCCAGTATATTTTTGTCATCTGTGGTATGTTCTTTGTCGGGGCATCTTCATGTTATCGTAGGGATTGGTACATAAAGGGAATGGCTTTCAGTGGCTTTGACTGTAATTGTAGGGTTAAATGATAACCTGAAAAGTATGCCCATCCTAAATTACAGCAGAAAACAGTGCCCTCCTGCCATTGTCTCTGTATCATAAGCTAGAAGACCTGTATTAAAAAGAGGCAAACCTATATAACATGGTTTATTTATGCTTATGTTAATTTATTCTAATTGATCGAAATCAGTATAATTTTCATATAATTATCTTGAACTTTAAAGATCATGTGAGTTTTAACTATAATTTTTAATGTACTGGCAAGAAAAGACATCAATTGCCATTTTAGGCTTCTTTTTATGAAATCTTTTTTCATTTTTTGCAGCATGTAGGAAGGTTGGAATTGATTGGTTTTGACTATTATTTTGCCTGAATAAGGTGCATAGATTTGTCTTTATTTTGTTTAATGCCAAAAAGTATTACAGTGCTAAGCATTAAAAATCAAATGACCTTCCGTCCTTTCTTGGGGAAAGAATGTTTTGAATTTGAATGTGATAAAAGTGGACCAGTTTTATATGTTCGTAAATCTCCTGGTTTATATTATTTCACCACTGTGATTTTTAGTTAAATCATTATAAGAATCAGAACATGATCGATATGACATTAGTGACTATACAGTATAAAATAACTAATATAAAATTAATCTATTTATTATTTTCCAATGTGTAGGGCTAATTGTTTATTTTTACAACTTCAGTACTAAATTTATCAAATTATTATACTTTAACAAAAGAAATTTAAAGAAGTAATAGTGGAAAATACATTGTAGTTCTCTTTATTTTCAATGTTAATTTCTTGCCACTCTACTTAATTATAGAGTTGTGATCACCCATATTTGAGCTGTTTTTATTTCCTGTCTAACGCAGTGAAGTCTATTAATATCAAAAAGAGTATTTTCTGACACAGCTTAAGCTCTTTGCTC
Source organism: Lepisosteus platostomus (assembly GCF_059453375.1). Lineage (NCBI taxonomy): Eukaryota > Metazoa > Chordata > Actinopteri > Semionotiformes > Lepisosteidae > Lepisosteus > Lepisosteus platostomus. The sequence continues at coordinate 36,870,241 of NC_142624.1, forward strand.
TAATGTGCTCCTTTGTTAAAAATGGAGAAATACAGCAGTAATTCCTTAATGTTAAACTCCTGAACTATACAGGTTGTACAGATTTTTACTGACTTTGTCGAATGTCTTTTTTCTTGGTATCGTCATCATTTTAATTCAATCAAAATTGAACGGGATTAACAGATTTCACCTACTTTTTTAAGTTTTACAAACCACATCATCTCAGATATATTAGAGGGTAATGATGCAACATCATTTTAACTACAGGAGGAATGTAGACTTTGAATGAATTGTAATTCTTTTGTACTTTGTTTTAAAACCTGGTCTTAAGACACAAAACACAGTAAATTACTTCTTCTGTTCGTATCAGATTCTTACCTTTAATGAAGATGGATCACTGGGACTTAAGAGTCCAAAGTCTCATGTCTGTGAGCATTGCACCGCTGCCTTCCGAACCAACTACCATTTACAAAGACATGTCTACATCCATACAGGTACGGACGGGGCTGAGCTATTGCCCCTTGCTGCTTTAGTTCATTCACCACCTCAGCAAAATTCATTTCCACTGTCTTTTTTCACCATATTACAGAACTAGGCAGTGTTTGAGCTCCTGGCAGTCTGTCATCCTGGGCTTCTCCTCTGCTTTGAAAACGCACTAATTATCCATCACTGTGGTTACCTGGCAGGGACGTTTTTTTAAAATGCATTACTGTGCAATTAAGATAAACCTGAGAAATTCTATAGTATTTTTGTTGTTTGAATGAATCTATGGAATTTGTAGATTTTGCACACGTATCTGTATTTTTACATTTTAAGTTCAGTGTACCCTTCCTTGGTGACTGGTATTTTAATATATTTCCAACGAAAAAAGAGAATGCAATGTAATGCACACAAAGTATGTCTTCTCTTTGGTTGTTTCAGGTGAGAAGCCATTTCAGTGCAGCCAGTGTGATATGCGTTTCATCCAGAAGTACCTGCTACAAAGACATGAAAAGATTCACACTGGTAGGATGAGAATTTCTAATGACGCGATACAGATTATAATGTCGGCAGCGGAAACATTTTTTGCCCTTTAGCCCATTTTCAATGTCCCAATTTACACATTCGGGCATTGAGTTTCCTTAAGAAATCTGATTTGAGAGCAGGAAAAGCTGGTCGGACTCGGATCGTTGCATGCTCCGTACATTGTGTTTTTAAAGCCCATGTGGGGATGATGTGACATGGGGCAGCTTTGTTGCCATGGTTTCCATAGGCTAAAGAATTTTATAGCTGGGACTGAAAGTGGATTCTCTCAGCTCTGTAAAGGCGGTGGCTGGAAATGCACTTTTGCTTTTGTGCTCCCCCTGCTGTTCAGTCAGTGCAGTACACTGAAGCTGTCTCGTTATGATGCCAAGTGTTTGCATCATTCCAGTGAAGTTCAGGCCTTGTACTTGTCACATTCGTCTCCCACTTTGCACCTAGGTGCTTTGCTTCCTGAATTTAATATCTCTGCCGGCAGGATTGCTTCTGTCTTTTCCCGAATGTAAAGGTTTTGCAGTAAAAGCTGATTTCTAATTTGGCCCTCCCATTTCTCACTTCTGTGGTGGTATGATAGTATGGGTGAGGCTCTTCGTTCCTCTCAAGCTGTAAATATCGTTCCTTCACCTGTTTTACAAACAACATAAATTGGACATGCAGCTCGTATTGATAGCGCACTGCAAGGCATATCTTCTGTCTGCAGGGAAATCACGTTACGGAAAGGGGTTAGATCATAGTTTCGCATTATTCAAAGAGTAAGATGTTTCTCCATCCTCTGATGTGCCAAGGCGGTAATGAAGCGAGATGCGGTCTGTTTGCATGTTGACAGGTGAGAAACCCTTTCGCTGTGATGAGTGTGGTATGAGATTCATACAGAAATACCACATGGAAAGGCACAAGAGAACCCACAGCGGAGAAAAGCCCTACCAGTGCGAATACTGCAATCAAGTAAGAACGCGCCTTTCTTTACAAAAAGGAATCTACGATGGATCTGTAAAATGGGGCTTTACTGAAAGCCGCTTCCTCTGCTTTTAATTTAGTAGAACCTTTAGTATGGAAATTAAGTATAAACTCATTTACATGCATCTGTGTTCTTAACTGACTTAACTGCTAGCAGCTGCTTCAGTACGTCTGTCGTACGTACTGTAGGTAGGCCTTAATTCCCTCTCCTTCTGTCGTAGTACTTCTCCAGGACTGATCGCGTGCTGAAACACAAGCGCATGTGCCATGAGAACAGGGACAGGAAGGCGAACAAAGCCGCCGCAAAGGCTGGGCTGCCGGGGAGCGAGGAGGACTTGGGCTTCTCCTCGCCTCCGAAGGAGAGCCCGCTGCCAAAGAAGAAGCGACAGAAGAGCAGTGACAAGTCCAGGACGTTAGCGGCTCTCCCGGAGAAGGCCAGCAGCGACGAGAGGCTGGAGCCCAAGACTGGCAAGAACGATTACCTGCCACTGTTCGCGGTCGCCTCCAAAGTGAAAGACGAGTACATGGTGGCCGAATACTCCGTCGAGCTGCCCCACTCGTCCCTCGGGGGCAGGCAGCTGGGCGAGTCGGCCGCCGAAGAGATCCACCCTCCCAAACTGGTCCTTAAAAAGGTCAGCAACAAGAGGAGCCAGAAGCCGCCCCTGGAGCAGAACCAGAACATGTCTCCCTTGTCTTCTTTTGAAGACGGCAAGGTCACCAAATACACGTTTGACCTTGTTGACAAGCAAGGCCTTCTAGAGGTAGAGAGCAACGCAGATATGGACCAGGTAGACAACCTTCAGGAAGGCCCAAGTAAACCAGTTGCAAACAGTACCAATTATGATGATGCCATGCAGTTCTTAAAAAAGAAAAGGTACCTGCAGGCAGCTACCAACAACAGTAGGGATTATGCCCTTAATGTGGGAACAATTGCTTCTCAGCCCTCTGTCACCCAGGCGGCTGTGGCCAGTGTCATTGATGAGAGTACCACAGCCTCTATTTTAGACACACAGACCTTAAACGTTGAAATTAAGTCTAACCACGACAAGAATGTTATTCCTGACGAAGTGCTTCAAACTCTCCTGGACCACTATTCCAACAAGGCAAATGGACAGCCTGAAATATCTTTCAGTGTGGCCGACACAGAGGTGACCTCAAGCATATCCATTAACTCCTCTGATGTCTCTGAGGTTAATCAGGCTGAGGCTATTGGGACAAGTTCCCAGGCACCCTCCACAGAAAAAGCCAGCATGCTCCAGGAATACTCCAAGTTTCTTCAGCAAGCCTTGGAAAGAACTAGCCAGAACGATGCCTATTTAAATAACCAGAGCCTTACATTTGTGACTGAGAGTCAGAGTCTTTCAAGCCAGCCTTTGTTTTCCACCATTGACAAACAGTACACTTTGACAAGCCGGTTTCGGTCAGGGATGAACTCTCCTTTGAGGTCCTCCTCAGAGAAGTCTCATTTTGGGCTAATAGTTGGAGACTCCCAACACTCTTTCTCATTTTCAGGGGACGAACCCAATCATTCTTCTGTCTCCCCTGCAGAAGACTTTCTTGAGCAGGTGACTTCCTCGAAAAAAAATGAGCCGCAGACAATCCACCAAGCCTTTCAGATAGCTGCCTTTGAGCAGAACTTCCGATCTCAGTTCCAGAGCACCAGATCTGGAATCTCTTCCCAGTTCAGCACTGCCAACGGACAAGTGAATCTGCGGGAACATGGATCAGGCTCAGACTTCCCAGAATTCCCCTTGGTTAATGTGACTGAGAACAGAACACAAATGACTTCTTCACCAGATGCCACAACCAGCCAGACGTTTGGCTGAAAAAAAAAACGTAATTTTTCAAAGGCACTTTATACCCATGTTTTTTTTTATTTCTTGCCAAACTGGACTGCACTGTAAAAGGTAAAGTTCACAGTAATTTGAATACATGGTCATTTAAAAAAAAAACAATGAAATTCATAATGCTTTTTTCCCTTCAATGTTTCATCTCTTAATTCTCTAATTTCTTAGAGAGAGAACTGTATTAGTTCTGTTTTGGACATGAGATATGTTAAACATTTTTTTTTCATTGCTTTCTTAAGTACTTTTATTATTAAGGTTAATTTAAGTGATGAATGTAATAACCCATATTTAAATAATGTGTGTCTAGCACAGCTTTACAGTCTTTAATCATGCAGTGTAGAACAAATAGTGACTATAAGAACAAGCCTTTTCCTGAACTAAATTAAAAGTCTGTGATGTTTGTCAATTTTTAGGACCATTTTTGGTTGCATCTGTATTTTGAGCTTCTAAAGTGCTTCAAAATACTTGCTTATGATTGAATTTATTTAACACAAAGGTTCAGAGTTAAATGGCAAACTAGAGTAGTTCACCACTTCTGCCTGGAAAATTGGTCATTTATTCACATTGCTAAATGAACACAAGTTTTTTTATGCTTAATAATTAAACATTAACTACAGCGTGAAAAGGTGCAGTGCACTCCAGACTTTTGAATTAGAAGTAATTTCAGTGTATTAAAAATCTTAGGACAAACTGCTCCCAATAAGTGTATGCCTTTTCTTTACCTGTGAGAGTTTCTACAGTTTCTCAGTGCTCCAGGGAGTCAATCAAATATGATAACAGGTGACAGAAATACCTAGTCATTTACTTCACTTTCATTTCATAGTGATAGTAAAGTATCAGAATTTGTACTATTTTAAAAAACAAAACATGCCAGCACCTGCAAATTGCAATAGAATAATTTTTAACCTTTTGCATCCTTACTTTTTCAAATTCTTAAAAAAAACAAAACAGGATGCAGTAATATGGAGAAGGCAAAAATATGATTTTATATTTTTGGGGCTTCTTTTGAAATGCAAAAAAATAACCTTTATTATTCTTGTACGTTCATAGTATATATTTGTATGAATAATTGTGTGGAACAGTCACCAGTAGCCTCTGATTACTGTAAACTGTACTGTCATAGAGCTCTGTTTGAAGCATCCAATTACTGCTGCTACCTCTCTAACTGACAAAGAAAAGAGGAATACTTCTCCCAGCTGTACAGCACAGGAATTAAAATTTGATTGAAAAAAATGCTTCTTCTGCATTTATGAAAGTCTTCAAAATTTCCTGTTTCCTGAGTAGCCAAGCTTTCAAAGGATGCAAAGGGCTAAATACGGTATATGTTAGTGTTGCTTTAAAACAGAGGATTGCACATGTTGGTGTAGAACTTAATAAAATAAATTACATTTTCATCAGACCATAGATCTGTAAATATCATCATTCCTTTCCTTTAAAATATGTTTTGCTAACTTGATTTGCACACTTGTGTCCCTTAAAAATGGCAATCAACCTTACACTTACATGCAATGATCATGGTTGTGTAGAAGTCCGCTATTAAATCTCTTAAGAAATTATTTTACTGTGCTGTCTTGAAAATTGCATATGCAAATTCTGACAAACAAATTGCTTGTTGTCCTGATATTATTAAAATATTGCTCAAATCAGTGGAAGGAATTTGAGAATCCTGACCTGCAAAATAGCAAATCGCAAGACTCACTGACAGAGTCACATGTTGGGGTGTTCAGAAAACACTCCATAGCCTGCTAGTGTGACTGTCCCTGTGATGCATACCACAATCTAAAGTTAAAGTATTACAAGTTTTCCCTTTATATTTCTTAAGTAACTACAAGCAGCTTGAAGACCTGTATTGTACTGATAAAAAGTATTCCTATAAAATAACACATTGTTGTTAAGGAATTGTATAATTACCAAGTGTAATTCACACTTTAATTGCAGTAATGACAGCATTTTGTTTCAAATCTTAGTAGTTTTCAGTATTTAAATTTGAAATAGAATATATTGTACATTATTGCTTTTTGTTTTAAAGAAATATATAAATGTCTTTTACATTTGCTTTTAACATTTCATTTGCTTATAACATTTTTCCCCATTGGTGCCTTTGCATGTATCTGCCATCTTCCTAATGTTTTGTTCACATAAAAATATATATGTATTTCTGTTAAAGCTGTAGAAGCACTTTTCCTGATTACCAAGCTTACAGCAGCATAAAAAGGAGTGACTTGTTACCTTTCTTGTTTTGGAGTCACGTCAGTGTGTTAGCATTCACAATGCGAAGTACGTTTTTGGGAACATTTTGAATCACTAATAGGCGACTTAACATTGTAAAGCACTTTTTTCAAAATTAATATTTTTTACTGATTGTATGTTAGTCATCCAACTAAACTAAAAAACTGAGCTCATTTTAATCTCTAAGGTGAACCGGTGAGCAGCAATACTTTTCTAAAGAGTGTATTGTGGTGTTGACAACATAGAAACACTGATATTTGAAAACAGGTTGTCCCCTGCAGGATAAATAATTGTTTCACTCCTTGATGTAACAAATGTAACATAAAATTATGGCCTTAAATCCAGCTCTTCATTGGCTATTTTTATCTGCTTAGTATGGAAGTACTTGTTTGTACTTTTACAAAATGCTGTGAGTTTGAAAGGATTGTCTGGGTAAGTTACTAAATCATACCTTAAGTGAAAGGCTTTGCTTTTGCTTTGCTTGTTCTGATTTTGTTATTAAATGGAAAACATATACTGTACAATGTTTCACTCGTAAATAGACAGCTACAATAACTCAGGTTTCCATCTTTCCACGTTCTCTTTCTTCGGTACAAAAGGTGATTGAGCTGTGGAAACTGGTACAGTTATGCTTTTCATTTTTGTTTGTGGCATTTAAGGTATGATTTAACATATATGATTCTAGACCTTTTAATATTGTGACATCTGCATTGTAGATTAAAAAAAGAGTATAGATATACTGAAGTTTTTAACCTGAATTTCAGCAACATTAAAACGGACTGTAAGATAATCATATCCTTATTAAATTGCCCTTGTTGTTTAAAAGCACAGTCATGCCCAATAGATTATGAAATGTTTCTATTTGTATGAAAGTCTTCCCGGTTTTTAAGGCTCGTACAGTATGCAGGTGTACTGTGATTTTATTTTTAATCATTTCTTATACCAAGTGTCGTTTATACAAGTACAAGAGAGTCATTCATTCAGATATTTTGAGTTTAGTAATCTGTTCTGACAATCAAGGACAAATAATTTCCTCTTCCTTTTTTCTAGTTATGCATTCCATTGTTTAAGAATATTACAGTAGAAAGTTTATGTTGGCTGTAAATATGTAATGTATCTTGAACTGTACACTCAACTTTTTGTTGCCTGTAAATACGATCATTTTAAACCAGTACAATTTAATTCTGGTACCTATAATGTGTTGTTTATCGGTTAAGCAATAATGTCTAAAATGATTAACTGGATTCAAGCAGGGGAATGGTTTACAATCAGATTTAAAGTCTATTTTAATAACTACACAAATAATAAAATGTGAATCGATTCTTAAAATTTGACAGTTTCTTTCCCCAGTTTTAATTAAAGTATTGCAATATTTTGGAAACTTTTGGCGATATAAAGGTTTCCAAAGTATCTAATACCAATGAAGTACATTATTGCAGTTCTGTGTTAATATTTTTCATTATTTAATGTCTTATATTTTTGCCAATTTCAATAAGCTTCGATACAGTTTGAATGAGGAACCCACCCTTGCTCATCTACCTGTGCTGAGGTAGCCCACGAATTCTCACATCTATGCATCAGTCTGATTCCAAAATCATTCTGTCAAACAGTTAATTTCTGGTTTCTGAAATTGTTTAACTTTAAAAATGTACATTCAGGATTCTGCTTCCTAGTATTTGAATAGGCCCTGAAGACTAAAGCCAATACTTGTCTGCAGTCAGTGCTTCACCATTATGATCAGGTGAAGTGCTAATCTAACACACACCTCTTGTGTACATTAGCCATATTTCAAAGTATTTTTTTACAGGAACATTTGCACAATAATTTCTGAACTATTCAGAGCAATGGCAAAATGAACTGATAATAAGGAATTTTTAACACTGTTAACTTTCACATCTAACAAATAGACTTAAGCGGAATACATTTCTTATTTTGTATAATTGGGATCAAGTTCACTGTTTTAAACACACGAGTTCCAAGGTTTCCGAGATATCTGTTACTAATATGTTGAAAATTACCCAGCTTATTCCCAGCGCGAGGGCAAGAAATGATTTCAGTCATTTCCCATCTGTAGTGCAGTTCTCTTTGAGTCTTCACATTGGGAAAACAAATTAAAACATCGCTCTAAAAGAGGTTGGTTTTTACAATGAAATTGATGTGAAATGGCATTTTAAATCCTTAGCAGCTGCCTTTTAAAGGTTTGTGTTAACAATCCAAAATGTTACATTTCACAGGAAAATATTTTTTTAAAAGCTTGCTGTTTATATTCTCACTCGCTCCTGGAGGGTTCGCCAGTCCTCTTTTGGTCACTTTTAGTACACTGGTTATCTTTTTGTATGTGTTGTAAGCTTTTTATCGTAGCAGATGCGGTTCAAGTAGGAAGAAATGACTTTGCAATATTATGTATAAGTTTTGTTTTGTCAAAATCTAATTATACTGGATATTGTTGGTTTTTGATTGTGTCTTACATTTTTGCTATTGTGGGTTCATTTGTCATTCAAATATATATGATTTACAGTATGTGAACTGTGTCTGAATAATTTGTTGATTTGCATGAATCTCTGCTTTGGCCCAGATCAAATGAAAGCTTCAGCTTTTCTTATAGTCACAAATTACAAATCCAGTTCCCGATAGAGGGTTTTCAAGCACTATGACTGCTGTTCCTGTGGGTTACCTTAAATAGTTAATAGTTCTACCTAGAGGAGGCCAGCTGGCCCGTTACATACTGTACTTCTCCAAACCTTTAATCTGAAGATCATCCCCAAGGCAGACATAACATCGTAACCGTAGAAGGAGTTCCAAGAAGAGCAACAAAAATATTCCTGTTTTTGGGGATTGTCATATAGGGACAGGTTAAAGGAGACAAGTTTCTTCAGTCTAGAGCAATGGTGATTGACAGGAGATCTAATCAAAGTATGTAAGATGACATACCCAGGCAGGGTCACAACTGGAAACTAAAAGTTCATTTTTAACTTGAAGAGCAGGATATGGTTCTTTACACAAACGGGTAACCTACCTTCCCAACTAGGTAGAGAGGGCAATATTCTGGGCTCACTAGAAAAATGGTTGGATAAATTTTCTTACTAAAGATTAACTTAGTTAAAAAAAAAACTGCCAAATGAGCATGTAGGGTAAAATTGGCTCTTGTCTGCAAATTTTCTTCTCTAAAATGCAGTTCGTGCACCACACTATTATAGGTAACATTTCTGCTGCTTGAAGCAACAATATAATGATATCATACTGAACTCCTTAGCATGCAAAACAAAAAGTAGCTTATGGAGTTTCACAGGCTTTAACCATTAAATCCAGCCACACAAAACTTTGTGCTGTTGTTACAACAGTCTTCTCAGAAACATGCATGTATACTCTTACGTAAAGTGGCAAAAAGGCTATCGTTAAATATTTACACGTAATTAAACCAATCTTCCCTCCAGCTTCTTTACAAGCAATTTATAAAAGTTAAATAAAACTTTCACTTCACTGTTAGGGAATACGAGAGCATCCACATGACTTCTTTAACATTTCATGAATAATTTATTGTTGAAGAAACGGCCACTAGTTTACAAGACAAATATTTTTTAGACTAGCAAGATCTAGACTCCCTAGATCCAGTCCTCTACCACTAGAGCGCTAACCCTTATGACTATCTTAACACACCCCAAAATGCTTGGATATCTTTATATTTTCTCTATTAACAGGACTGCTTTCACAATGGAATCTTCCGCAGGCAAGCCTGTCCTCTCAACTCATATTAAAAAGGAAACACATGGTGGTATCTAATAAAAATGCCAGGCAGAATTAAAAGATGCAAAGTATTAAAATAGTTCCACAGGTAATAACTGCAGCATATTCCCAACATTCTGCGATATTCCCATAATTCCCAACATATTCTGCAGGTCCCCTCGGTGCACAAATACCTGACAGGTTTCGGTTAATCACGTGGATATGAGGAGGGTTGTAGGTTATGACTTCTTTGCTGCCTATCCTTTGTATGGTCACAAGGTCACATGATCAAGTTGTCAGCTCCCTGCATGTTCCAGCCTGATACAGGGCCCTGCCTTGGTCATGACTTCATTGGATATCACTGGAGCTGTGCAAACACCTTGATATCCCCTTCATCTCAAGACTTCACCACACACTGTTCTGGAGGAGGGCAGTATTTGTCCTAGGAACTAAGGGGCACTACAATTATTAACAGTAGGGATATTAAAAACGTCTCTTAGCACACACAGCAAAATGTATGTACTATGCCATTGATGTACCATAATAAAAAGCCTAAAGAAGTACAGCATGTTGTACAGTCCATTGTCTCTATTTGCTCTTAGAATTACAACACTAGTGTCATTCCAGCACTCCCCTGAAAGCCAGATGTTAGGGCTTGGAGGACTTGCCTTTTGTAAACATCAATACAAAGATGTCAGAGACTGACAAAATACATGATAACATTAATTCATTTATCATAATTCAACACTAAATATCCCAGAAACTATAAGAAAGCATTTGAGAGGTAAAAGTAACACATATAGATCAAACTACTTTCAATCTACAAATGTCTTCTAGTTTCTAAACTGGGTTTTACGGGATTACTGGATCTTTTAAAATGTGTCTTGTTGCACATTGTTTTCTTGAAAACTGAACACAGCAACAAAAATTGTTTATCAAATTATTACATAAAATATGAATGATTTTTCCTCTTGGCAGGAGAGGTAATTGCAGTGGACTGACCTGTTCCTGAGCTGTTCTGTGACAGTTTGATCTGCATTAGAAACAAAAGCTAAACACCAGATGTAAGGATGCGATGTTGAGTGATGAACAGGAGAGGTTATTAGAAGTCCAAAGCATTACTAAATGCTAAATGAGACATGAAGGGCAGTTGCACAGTACGAGAGATCATCCCTGCTGCGAGTATTGTATAATGCTGCGTTTCTCCATTGCACAGCTACTGTTTTAGAGAATTAAGCAATGTTATTCATGGTTCATTTTTCAAAGCACTTCTAAATATAATAACTATTTTTAGTTCTTTAATGATAAAACATTTTAACGGATTGCTGCAGCAATGCACAATTCTCTGCAGGAGATTCCATAGGTTTTCTACATCACCAGTACCTGTGGGACTGGGACATGTTCTTAAATTAATCTATCAAGATGATAATTAGTGGGAATGCTGGCAATTAAGAACTGAGGTGAAACAAAAACCTGGATCTGTGCACACCTGGATTATTGTCGGCTCAAACACAAAGCTTTGTTCTGCAATTCAGGGGGTGCATGAGAGCTAATTCCCAGCATAGTGGGGGTCTGAGCAGGAAGAATGCCTTCCCCTGTGTTTCAGTATCCCAGAATGAGAGATTACACCAGGAAAGTAATTTCCAACCCTGGTCCCAGGAATTCACAATCCAGTTCGTTTTATAGGCTTCCTGTTTTTTTTTAAAGATTGTAAACACCTGTAAGCTACTGATGAATCATGCAAATACTCTGTTCAATTAAGAGAGCTCCAGGCCTTGAGGGATGAGTAGTGCTTAGATTGAAGGTCTAAAAAATCTCTCTGGTACTTTATATGAATACTGCTTTAGTTGTAATAAAGAAATGTTTAATAAACAATATAAAAAATAAATCAAATAGTTTTGATTTAAAATGCATGTTGTTTGAATAATTTAGATATAAGGTCTCAGTGTCCTCAGGATCTATTACAATTCAATTAGGCTATGGATAATTAAGTAATACTCATTTAAAAAAAATGCGAAAATGACTACTAAGGTGGAACAATACTGCACGTGTGTAAAAGCTCTTAATCATGACGATCTGACCTTTTTTCAGAAGTACTCTTCTACCCATAAACACAAACTCGGGAATGATTACAGACAGATCCTTGCGATACCCTTGAGAAAAGTGATCTTCGAAGCGTTATAATGCAATACGTGTTGTTAGTGAAGTCAGTTCACGTGATGATTCATGTTAAATCACATTTAGCAAACTATTGGAGATTCGTCAGTTCTCGAGTCATTGGATTTTTCACATCCAAAGGCACCTTAGTCACAAAGCGAAAAAAGCCACATGTGAAAACGAGTGAAGCACACCTTAAACAGCATTGGCCGGGACAAATATTTACTTTGTGACGTTAAATCAGGGAACACGTAGCATAAAGTTTTGTGAAGGAAGGCACTGAGGCTATTACCTGTGCTACAGATGACTTAAGAGTGATACGTAGTGTATGGTTCAGTTATGCTTTTTGAATTTATTATGCGACTTAAATATCAGAACTTTATTGGATCTGAAATTTCGTCAGTGTTTGCTAGTACTGTGGAGACGCATGTCTTTATTGCTTGAGTTCTCTAATCAAATGAAGATATGGAATTCGCCTTTCCTGGTATGATGGTTTGTATAAATTAGCAGTATACTGTATGTATGTCAAGTGTTTAAAAGTTCAACAAATATTTGCTTTGTTTTGGCATTAGTGCATTCAACAATAGATGGGATTTTCTTTTCTCAAGGGATTTAAAACAGGTGCAACGCCGAGTTCTGTACTGCGGAATTTCGTTTTGAAATCTCTCACCGTACTTTTTGTAACGCAAATCTTAAAGTAAATCGTTGGTAAATGCGTGTCATTATTCTAAAAACAATGTGTATGCAAATTGCAGAGAACTGTTTAGGTTTTTGTTCCATGCTGTTATCTACTGATTATTAGTCTTACAGCATTGTTAAAAAAACGGATATAAATTTAGAACATCTAGTGAGAGACAGCCTCTAAGATCTCGGTATCAATGTATTTCCAAGGAAAACGTTTAATTAATATATGTTTCATTTGTTGACTTTTTAATATTTCGCGGTTAGACTTGATTGCAGTTAACTTTTATGAAGTGCTGTTTTCAGCTGTATTGACATGACGACAGTGTATGTTTAAAAGCAGTTTAATTAGGTGAAGTGCTGGCCTGCCACAGTAAATAGGTTCTCATGTGTCTACAGGACATGGCACAAGTGTAGTTCCTGGTGACGCTGCTACCTGGCATGTTCAGGGATAAGAAAACGTTCTCAGTATCCTGTACCTACTCAAGAACCTTTTACATAATACTCTCAGTACTAATAATAAACACCGTCAATTTGAGGTTTGTCAGCCCCATTTACATTTAACGTAAAGCGTCTGTAAATGCCGGGTTTGGCTGTAATTGTGTACAGTATTATATATATATAAACCGGATAATGTTTACTAGTATACAGTACCTGAGAGGACGATTTAAGAGGCCCAGTTATCCTTTTTTTTTGTTTCTCTAGTAAGCTAAACAGATAATCGTTAAGGTACTGTAAGAAAAAACTTCCAGTTGGTATGATTGAAATACCCGTTTTAACAGTGAACCTGTGTTGCTGTACAAGAGGTAACCCTCAGCATATTTTCGAAGTGGCTGGTGGTCTGTGTTAATGTTGGATTTGGCTGTAGCTGAGAAAACCAAGGGTGTAGGGAATCTATTCTTACCTTGTACAACCTCCCCATCTTCACTTAACAGCGTGTCAGGCAAAAGCTAAGACTGGTGAATTCTGGTTTCTGCACAGGTGCTGCTCAATGTTCTAATTAAACATCATTAATGTTGTTTATTAGAGGAATACTAAACAGATTTAATATTAAAAAAGTGTTTGTGGAATTAATCTGGTCTCCAGTACATGAGTGACTGCAGAAATGTGAACCTGTATCCTACTTGGGAAAATAAGAGATTTTAGTCAAATCAATACCATGAATTAAGTATGACTCTGAAGGCCAAGATGTGTACTGTAGATTTGGTGTCTTTTTGTCTCTCCCAATAACGTGTGTTAAAATTTGTTTTAGGTGTTGTTGTGATGTGGATAATTCTTGTTGCCGATTCAGAGAGCTGACACCTGACAACCACACACTTTTCTGCAATGGAGGCCTCACCCTTCAGCTGGTTTGTGTCCAGCAGATGCCCTGCTGAAGACAGATCTGTCCTGCTGGAGTCTGAGAAAAGCAGAGGCGTCGCTGGACGCGTGCAAGAGCTATTTCATGAGGATGCACAGGCGAGTTCTCGCTTTGAAAATAAGAACAGCAACTGAACATGCCTTTGTTCATTTTTCCTTTTAGGTCCTGTAGCTATCGTTCCTTCACATGACAACATTAAACACAATCCAACTAAAGCACTTTTTGAAGGTTGAGCTCTTGTCAAAAGTGCTCAGGATAAAAGAATGCTACTTATTCACATGTGTGCTGTGTAGTGACTCCCACTTAATTCATCTGGCAAAGTTAATAAATAAAAATTCACTATAGAAATAATCATTCTCTACTTTATTAGATGATGCCTTTCACCAAGATGACTCACAACTATTGAACTATGAAATATTAGCAGTGCAAACATGTATAATGCAGAGCAGTATAAATCAAAAGAGTTCACCAGTGTCATACAATACTATAACTCAAACAAAGTACCCAGTTACTGCTTTATAACTGGGTATGTACTTTATTTTGGAATGCCTTTAAGAACTAAAGATACCTCAAAGTCCAGTTACATGTTTTACGCATGTGTGCAGGGATCTCCAAGCCACACGCAGCCATGGTGGAGAGTGAAGCTGTTTGTGTGGGAGCCTGTGCTGTTTGGGACGTGGGATGGCGTCTTCACCACCTGCATGATCAATATCTTTGGAGTGGTCCTCTTTCTTCGGACAGGGTGGCTTGTGGTGAGTGTTCGCAGACCATCCAAAACAGGCCTCTTCCTTGATGAGCTGCTGTTGGCGAGATGAGTGAGTGGCGTAAGGTGAAGAAGGATTTTTGCAGTCCCGTTTAGCTTCAGTTGCTCCACAGCTGTAGCTTGTCTGCCTGTTTGGATCAGTGAAGCGCACCTGCTGTCCAGGAGAGTTCATGTGTGGCCGTGAGTCTCTGGGGGTCAGGGGCCGACTGTGGGCAGGTGGACTTCATTACTGGGCAGGGAGAAAACGTAAGCAACAGCTTATGTGCTACAGTACAAGAATTAAGTTCCTATACCAGTGCTGTATTCCTCCCCCAGATGTTCCAGAAGTAATAATAATAATTGCTTACACTTATATAGAGCTTTTCTGGACACTCCACTCAAAGCGCTTTACAGGTAATGGGGACTCCCCTCCACCAGCACCAATGTGCAGCATCCACCTGGTGAGCGCCAGAACGCTCCCCACACACCAGCTCTCAGTGGGGAGGAGAGCAGAGTGATGAAGCCAACTCATAAATGGGGATTATAAGGAGGCCATGATTGGTAAGGGCCAATGGGAAATTTGGCCAGGATGCACCCCTTCTCTTTTCGAGAAACACAACACTGGGGGAGTAGGACCCACACAGACGGCAGGGTGAGCTGGCCCCACTCTCACCTCTTCAAGCAGCAACCTTAGTTTTTCCCCAGGAGGTCTCACATCCAGGTACTGACCAGGCTCACATCTGCTTAGCTTCTGTGGGCTGCCAGTTGTGAGTTAGCATATTTGAAAGCCTGCTGCACATGTGTTTTATTTCATTGTGTACTACATATTGTATATACATATGATTATAGCACAAATTCGGTTGACCTCTTACGTACAGATCCATATGCTTGAACTCAGAAGCTGAGAGTAGAATCTGGGCCAAGGAGATGGTTCATGGTAGTGTTGGGCAGTGGGCAGTGTTTACTGGTTTGGTGAAGGTGAAATGATATTTAGAGACCGTGGTGGGGGGGGGTGGTGGATAAATGCAGAGAGCCTTTGTAAGGGCTGAACGAAAGGTGAGAAAATGAAAAGCGGTCGATACGTCAACATTGTAACAGCTGAAATATATTATTTGCCGTTAGCTGTTGTGATGATAAGTCGGTGAAAAAAAGTGCTTTAAAGTTTGTGGGGGTAAGGTTTGATTAGGAACCACCACCCCCGATCTTTGCGATTAAGTTTTTTTTAAAAAAAAAACAATGTTCTTCCTTGCACTTTGCAAACTCTTTTTTTTTCTTCAATCGTTTCCAGGGAAACACGGGTGTTTTCCTTGGCATGCTGCTGGTGTCCCTGGTGGTCGTGGTTGCCCTGGTTACGGTGACGTCGGGGATAGGCGTGTGTGAGCGGTGCAGCGTTGGCAGTGGTGGCGTTTACTCCATGATTTCTACAGTCCTCGGAGGCAGAGTGGGCGGAACAGTTGGGCTCCTTTATGTCTTTGGCCAGGTACCCACAGCTTGTATTGAACACGCTGGGCTTTGGTGTCAAATTAATGTTAAATCAAATTCAAAATTTCTGAACAGTCAGCAATATTAATATTTCCTCTTGGTGGCTAACTAACAAAGAGATGCCTTATACCGTTCAATAAAGTAGGAAGAAATTTCACCCTTCTGACTTCCACATCTCTTTCCATTTTTAGCCTTTTAGCCTTTTGTTCTTATTTGAGTCTTTGGTCTATTTACGTCTGACATACAGTATGTCTTCTGTGAAGGTTCTGCTTATCCCTCAAGGAGATGTCAGCGATCATTTTAACTTCTGCGTTGTACATTTACCCCCCTTCCCCTTGAAAAAACAGTGTTATTTTCACAAGAGCACAGGAAATGTTACAGACATGCGGAGGCCATTCAGTTTATCTAGTCCAATTGGTACAGTAGTTCATCGCTAATTGATCCAGAATTCCATCCAGCTGTTTCTTGAAAGAAGCCAGGGTATTGGCTTCAACAACATGGCCGGGAAGCTTCTGATAAAGTTTGGTAGCAGTCATATTTAAGGAGCAAAAGCCCGTTGAGTGAAAAACAAAACATGAAACTTGATTATGGAGTATTATATATCAGGCTACATTTCACGTCCTCTCTCTGTCTAAATGAATGTGCGCCAGTGGTGGGTTTTATAATGAAGCCCACATAGTCTTCAATCAGAATATCGGAGCTAAAAATGATCAATCCAAGAGTTTTCTAAATGAGAGGTTCATTCCTGAGATATAAGTATCATCTTCATAATACCTCTAATATGTGTACAGTATATTTTAATAATATTCTTTTATTCAGTCTAGCATGACTGTCCTCTTTGAAATTTTAATTACTTTTAGAACAGTAGGAATAAAAACCTTCCAGTTGATTTATGTAGACTGCCACAGGACATAAAGTTAATCATAAACTTTCACAAAGCTTTAAAGCTTAATAGAGAACCATTTATGACCTGCTTTGGTTCTCTTATAAACCAGTTCTAATGGTTATGCTGACAAAATGTAATAAGGGAATGCATGTTTATTAATTAGAATTGCTCAGTTGCACCAATACAGACATAGTTTACCAACTACCAAGGGTTCAAAGGAGTATGCTTTTCACATTTTCCCAAATTGCACACTAGGGCATCTCTTCATGTTCAGATAGACCACCGGTTTTCCACAACGTAGAGGTTTATTACAGTGTGTAGTGCTGCTGCATCAGAGCACCTGCTCCTTGGGTCTGATTCTTGACTGGGACCCCTTCTGTGTGGGTTTTGCATGTTAGACCACAGACACAGGGACTTCTCCAGGTGCTCCAGTACCTTAACATCTACCAAAATCATGCTGGCTTGCTTAATTGGTATCTGTAATAAGGGCTGCTCTTATGAACATCAAACCACAATAGAAGTAAAATGTACACCTTAATTTGTAAAATCTCCAATTTACATCACAGAATAGACTAAATGACCAGGTATGCGCAGCTCCACATTCGACTCGACAAAACCTCTGTTGATGTAATGTAGCCCTATCACTTTGTAAACAAACCGGCTTGTGAATCTCTTTTAATCCAATAGATATCTTGCTCTTGACTTTGAGATGGTTTGGCTGACAATTACTACGTACTGTTAACTCTGCATGCAGATCTGCGCAACCTCACACGTTCGCTCATACGTCACATTAGACGTTACAGTGATCCGTAAGCAGGAAGGCGCCGCATCACGTCGCTGTTTATGACAACGTGGCGACTTACTGTATAGTGCTTTCACAAAGTTCACGATTTTGCGTTTAATTCAGAATGTCAATGAATTTATTTTGTTACCAAGATTTAACAACCAGTGTGAGAAACTGGGACAGCGGTTCCCCTTGAATAGAGGTCAGGTGGGAGTGATATTCTGCCACTTCGTGTTGTCATGGTAATGGATTGATTGACTTGTGGAGCAGCAGGAATATTGGTTGCCATGGCTGCCCAGACATGTCTTTTGCTAGTCTAGGAATTGTCCCTGTATATGAGTGTACCTTACGATGTGGTCTGGCGTTTAGCCCAGGCTGTGATCCCACGTTGTTCCCTGTGCTTCTGGATAGGCCTCAGATTACTGTGTCTCATAGCAGGAATAACCCGCTCTGTGATGATGGATTGAAGGAGGTGCAGAAAGTTAGCTTTTACAGCACAGTTAAGTCAAAATTAATTACATAGATTGTAACGCCTTATGTCATTTATTTCCAAATCTAAGCATATAGTAGAAACAAAATGTCGATCCAATAGAACAAACAGTGCTCTCGCAGGATAAAGTACTGCACACTCTCCAACCATAACCATAATCTCAGTAACCTTGTGGTTTAGACCTACATTTATAAGATTTATCACTAAAACTGATGTTTATCGTTAACTCATGGTTAGAGCTTCATCATAGCCTAAACTGGAACAAAATGTAATACTAATTTTAACCCTAGTTTGAATTGAAATGTGAGATGCCATTTGTTTCATTTTTCAAATTCATTACAAAACAACGCTTTTTCTTCAGAGAAGAGCAGACTCATGAAAACAAGGTTCCGCCTCGCTTTTTCCAAAAGGCTTACAAGGCCCTTGTCACACACTTGACGAGCGGAGAGTCTTCTTCTGAGGAAGAATAATTGCCGCCTCCTGTGTGGCTGACCCGTGCCATGTCCCAGTGTGTTGCAGGTGCCATGTACATCACCGGCTTTGCGGAGTCCATCGCCGACGTGCTGAGCTTCAACAGTGTCTGGGCCGTGCGGGGGATCTCCTTCGCGGTGCTCCTGGGCCTGCTGGGAATTAACCTCGCTGGGGTCAAGTGGATCATCCGTCTCCAGCTCCTGTTACTGGCTGTGCTGGCCGTCTCCACGCTGGACTTCGTTGTGGGGACGTTCTCTCATTTGGATCCAGGTGCGTCTGCTAGTTTGCTTCAGAAAAAATATATAATTCGAGTGGTTTGGCTTAGGAAGGTAAAGTGAGTATGTTCAGGAAGGATACAAATGACAACCATTTAGTATAAACACCCATAGTGTAGTATAACACCTTTGCAGTCATCGGAGGAGTAGAGAGGGATGCTGCTTCTATATTTTATTTAATTTATTTCTAGCCTTTTTGATTACTATGTTATGTGTGTACATACAACACCATGCAAATGTTTTCAGACTCTTCTTCACCACTTTTCTAGAAAACATATGCTTCTCACTTGTCTTTTTGTTGGTGAACTGATGTGGGAATTGCTGTAGCTCATTGATGTAGTCCCTTTTAGAGGTCAAAGACAAAGCTGGTATTGGAGGTGAAGGAGTATTCTTCTGTCCAGCTGACAAAGATGTTGGCATACGGTAGCTTTGTCCCATCCTGGTACTCCAATGCCCTGCTGGTGGGAAAGGTTATTGAAAGAAAATGTGTTCAGTGTGAGGACCGGTTCAGCTGATCCTGTGATCAGTCCCTTCCGCTAGTGATCTCATAAGGCTGTCGGGAAAAGCTGAGCTGTGTGTGGTGGAGCAGTTGGGCATCCGGGGGTGTCAGGTTGTGGTTATTTGGAAAGTGGTAGAATTGGGATGACTGAGGATGTTCAGCAATGAGAAGATTATTCTCCCAGGGTAATTCTTCATTGCTGATGAGAAGAGTGGTTGTGGATACAGCTTCCTTTAAGTAGTCAGTGGTAGGCTCTTGCGGGAGAGGGCATTATGCAGATGTGTTAGTGGTCTATAGGCTTCAGCGATGTATAGGTCCCTCTGGCATGCTACAACACCACCATCTGTGTCTGCACTTTGATGAGAATAACATCTTTTGTGGAGTGACTGGAGAGCCTGGAGTCCTCCTTGAGTGAGGTTGGATCTGAGTTTCCTGGATGTGGAAAAGAGTTTGGCAACTTGGTTGTTGCACTGATTGATGAAGTAATCTGCCGAAGAGGGGAGTCCAATAGTTTTTTGGGGGAATGATTTTGTAAATGGTCAGTTACTACTGTTGTCAGCTGCTGTTGAGGGGGTATCATTAGAGAAATGTGTGAGTCCTGTGATAAAAGCTGGTGAAGGCCTCCCCTGAGCAGGGATCTCTCATGCTGTGTTGGTGGAGGTAGTAGATGCTGTCTCTGGTTGTTGTAGTAGAGAGTTAAGGTTTTGTGCTTATTGTACTGAGGAACTGGCAGAGCTTGGATGTAGGTAAGTTTGGTAATAAAAAGGTGTTGTGGAACTACTTGTCGTTAAAGTGCTTTACTTCTTCGATGTCACTATCATTGCGGGAGAAGCTCGTTGTCACTTACCACATTTATAAAATGCAGTTTTCTGGTTTGTTAACAGTTACAGCAAGTGTTAAAGACATTAAAAAATACCAAAGGTTTTTGTTTCTTTATATTCCTCTAAAAAATTCAAATAAGTTGGGTTTTTTTTTTCCCTTGGAATCCACTGAAGGAAACTCTAAATTAAAAGTATTCATTAAATAGGATTTTGACAAAATATATTATTTTAGCAAAAGTTAGGTCACTTTTTAATCAGTAAGCATTTGTAAATGTGGGCATTTCCCTGTCCTTGTCCCGGAGTACAGTCGTGTCAGGTTTTCATTCCGACTGATCTTCAGTTCATCAAGCTCTTAAATTGTCTTGTACTGCCTATACTATACCACTGCTTGTATTTTTAAAAATGTTTCATTTCCAAAATAATAGAACAAGGTTAGAAATTAACATGAAGCTCGAGCCTGATGCAGGCTTTTACTGTAGCTCTCCTTTTACTTAGGTTTATTGTTTCAGTGATTTAGTTATATTTACCCAGTGGGCCTATAGTGCACTACTAATGCTTATTATGGAGTGTTTGGTGGTGTTCCCACCTGTCTCTCAATATAATTAATTAACAGTAAGAGCTGTTGGGCAATCTAGAGGGGAACAAGAATTGTTAGTTTAAACAGGGCTGTGCTCACTCTCTCTGAAATTACAAACATAGATATAGAGATTATTTGTGAGACTAGGTGCTGAATGCAGAAAACAAAAATAAATCATTTGGTTCAATTAAATGAAAATTTTGAAGACCTCAAGATACAGGAGTAATCCCTGACCGGGACTTGGAAATATTGAGGTATTTCAAATGTCTGCTCCACCCTTTGTAAACTGTCCACGAGGTGTCGCTGTAACATCACGTAGCGCACAATGAAAGGCAAAGGAAGTGGGTGCCTGAAAACCTCATCGTTTCGCTTCTGGCAGCATCACAAGATTACATTTTAAAAATATGTTTTTTAATCATACCTCATATTATTTCAATAATGACAGTGGAACTGGCACGAGTGTTGTAAAAGCTGTAGTGTAATTGATGGTGTAACAACTCTAAGGGGATTTAAATGACTGGAGTGGGACACAAGCCTGAAAGGACAGTTAGACACCAGACTGTGGTAATGGGATCTTTACCGGGTGGCAAAGTTGATGTGTCACACAGCCCAGAATCGGAGCGTTAAGGGCACTTGCATTCATTTTGGCACGTTGTCTGAGCTTGGTGCTACTTTTCTAATAATATTGCCAACGCTTCTCTTCATCATCGTGGGTTTGAAACCCCGGGATTGTACAAATAAAAACAAATAAAACAATTGCTGCTCGATGGGCACAGGCTGGAATGTGAAGGGGGCAGGGCCGCAGTGAGCTTTGTGCGGGGAGCTGTGATTTCTGGTGTGTGGTTTGGCAGGAAGGCTGCGTCAGCTGATGGCACACTGCTGATCCCAGAAGTTCCTGTTCAACTTGATTACTGACTTCCTGACTTGAGTTACAGAAAAGCCCTCTGACTGGGCAGGTCCCCTTCAGACAGCCTTTGAATGAAAACAAGGCTTAGCTCACCGAGACTGGGGAGCGGAGTTCAAAAACATAACATCAGTCAGGGCCTGTCCCGTCCGGCAGAAAATTGATCGATTTGTCCTAGAAAGCCTATCGGGCAATATCCTCCTTTGTGTTAAAGGGAGGGGGGGGGGAGCACACCGCCTTTTCCAGGTTTTTCCAATTATGCGCCATTGTATTTAGATGACATCACTTTTGAACGAGAGCCAGTGTATTCAGCAATCCAGCCTCAGAAATTTGACTGGTTACCTGCCAGTTATGGAGAATGGGAGCTGCTACACAGATGTGTTTATGGTTTGATAACATTGTGAAGCAGCCAGAGTGAGATACTGTGGCAGGGAGGTGGTGTTCTGCTACAATAAAGCACCACATTTTAAATTAAGAGCACCTTGTAAACAGTAGAGCAGAGGCATGGGTCTATGCTTTTACCCTGTGATTTATGATGTAAATCCTGCAACACTTATTTCACAGGAGTAGGTGATGAATAAGCTGAATTATCTTTGAAGCAAAAGTTTCATTGGATTAGAATTCCAACATCAGTTGAAGAAACAAACTCTGACAAACTGAACAGCTTCTAATTGTGGCCATGTCTCTTCTGGCATATTTTAACCCCCAGTTCAAAAGTGACCTTTTTATCAACTTAGTGTTTTTGTCATGATGCATTCTGGATATTTAATTAAGATCTTTGCACTTACTTTAAAAGGATAATTAAAAATCTTAGATTATGTTTTGACCCAAATAATTAAATCGGCAGTTACAGGACATGGCCTTGCAGGGGCACTCTCTGTCATGTAGGAATTCAGAAAGTGTGAATTAAATACTTGATAAAGACCACCCTCTGCATTAGAAAAACCATTTCGGAAATTTACAAGGTTTATGCAGTGTGCATTGGTTCAACTTACATTTTTTTCCCACTTGCGAGATTTAGCCACAGTCCCCTGACAGGATTCGCGGAATTTAAAAAAGAAGCATATATCTCATTTCCTGTGGCGTTGGAGAGGGATTTGTTTAATCAGTTACAGGAACATTCAGTCCCAGGATGGGTGTTCACGGCCTGATCTGACTTGCTGTTTTAAGCATTGTCTTTGGACGGGAAGAAAGGCAGGGCAGTGCTGGGCCTCGTGTCTTTGGGCGGATGTCCTAAGGGTACCACGTCTGCCATGTAAGATGCCTCCTCCGTGCCTGTAGCGTGCTGTTAGGTCTGACCCAGCTTCACCCGCAGTTTTGGACGGTGAGAAAAGATCCTTTTTCAAGACGGCAAATTAATCTGAGCTTTTAAATTATTTCCTTTTTTTTGACACAAATTCACAGTTAAACCCCAAGAATAGAAAGCGCATCTAGCTGATGTCTTTTGCCCCCCTCTGTGCTTTAAAGCAAAAAATGGGGCCCAACCCGAAGTCTCCCCGGATGGAGGTGCAGAGCCGCGCAGCCTCCAGAACCGGAATCCCTTTAGTGACACCCTGAGCATCACACAGTGCTAGGGAGACGTGTCGTTCCTCGCTCCGTTTCCTTCACCTTTCGTTTCTCTCAGCATGTTCCCCGCAGGGATCCCGATTATCTGGAATACAGTTACGGGGGATCGCCTGGTGTAGAAGGTTCCCGGCACCCGCACTGAGACAGTGCCTCCTTCCAGGAGTCTGTCACTCAGCTCCGGTTTCCAGGAGGGATCCCTGGCTGCCAATTCCCTTTTAACAAGCAGACTCGAGCCCCACCAGGAGCCCCACCAGGATCACTTTCTCTGAGGACCAGCAAATTCTCCCTTCCCTTCTCCCAGTCACAGTGTCCAGGGACCCCTAAACCTCCACTTTCAGGGACGAGAAAACCCCTAACCTCTGCCTCCTTTCTCCCTCTTTCTTCTTTACCCCTGTTTCTGACCTTGTATGGTAACTGGATGTTTAACCTTAACCTGAACCCACACTGCAGACCTGCTTGGGTGATCATGTCTGGCCTGGGAAGGTTCCTCAGCTCTAACTAACTCTGTAGTTCCTGACGTGGCTGCATGGCCCCATGGCCTAGTCCGCTAGTTTTCCCTGCTAGTCGAATGGTAACAAGATTCCTTCCAACTTCCACCAATCCCGCCTGAGAGCCTTCTCCTCTTGGCTAACCTTTTTTTCTCCTCCCCACTGATAGCTGATGTGTGATGAGCGTACTGCTGCACTATGGTGGGTGGGGACTACACATTGGTGGTGGTGATGGAAGGGAGTCCCCATTACCTGTAAATCACTTTGACTGGAGTGCCCAGGAAAGCGCTATTTAAGTGCAAGGAAATATTACTAACTTCCAGGAACTTGGATTCCTTGCCCGGGGGTTTGCATTGGGGAGAGCCACCTGTGCTTCTCCCAACCCGGCCTTCTCTTCCGTAACCCTGGATCAGACAGGCACCTCGGAGAGAGTGCCCTCCAAGTGGTGGCTAGACATAACTGTGGGGAAATATCCTCCATCCACACTTCCTCCTAACTGTAGAGCGTTCACAGGGAGCTCTGTTCGGACTTCTTCTTCTCAATCTTCAAGTTAACCTGCACCAGTGGACACGCAAACCTTCTGTGCTGCCTTTGCTGCTGAATCTCACTCCCCAAATAGCCAGTCCATGTTGGGAGACAGATTTAACCATGATCCGGTGAAGAGACTGTTCTAACCGGTTGCCACCTTCAACCTCTTTCAACAGAAACCCTCACTGATCTCAACCACATGCCCATGTGCCAATGCCCACCGCTATTTCTGTTTAAATCGTCTGAGCCAGGAGTGCCCAACTCGAATCCCCAAGGACTGCAATCCAGCAGGTTTTATAGGTCTTTTAAAATTGACATCTTCTTAAGAACAGGGAAAGGCTTCAACTTGTCTGATTAAGCAAATAGAGTTCAGTTATGTAAGCAGGGGCTCGTTAAGGGGAAAGGGAATTGGAAATCCTCTGACCCTCCAGGACTGGAGTTGAGAACCCCTGGTCTAAACTGTCACCTAGTTCCTCCCTCCAGACACCCCAATCTGACAAGAACTCCTCCTTAAGAGCACAACCGTTAGAATCCAAATGTTTCCTCTACGCTTTAAACTCATTTTATACCAGCCCATTCTCAGATCTGTCTTTTTAAAAAAAGATTAGAAAAAGAAACTAGATTCATATTTGGGTATTCAAGTGGGTGTTAGATTTTTATTTGACTATATTTGATCTGCTATTCTATGAGGAACAAAATCGGTCCAGAAATTTCACTTGTTGACATTCCAGTGACATAGGCTGCACTGGGCCCTTCTTTCTTTGTTGTTTACTTCAGCTTGTCCAGTCCGGTGTGGATGTGACCTGGGGCAGTAACCCAGATGTTCTCATCTACTAAAGATGCTCCTTTGTAACATCTGGCATTAATCTACATTCTGTTGTGAAAAACACTCATGCTGATTGATGGGAGGCGGCAACTGCTGAATTTCTCTTTTGTGGATTTCATTGAGTTGGTTTGGGACACATTGTTGGAGAATTCCCTATTTAATTAAAATTCTCATTTTAAAGCATTATTAACCTAAAGAAGCTCCTGCTAAATGTCCAGGCTAAATATTTCTCTCATAGACAGAGCATTTAGAATATTAAAACCCCCTTCCAGATGGTCAAAAATATTTAAAAACTGGTTAATGTCTCATATGTATTTGTTTCAGATTTAATTACTGTACAGTAATCCATCTGATCTACTCTTTGGCAAGACTGGTATCCTTTTTTGTCACTGGATGAATAAATTTAGATATGAACACTGTGTTATTCTGGTATTGATTTTTGTGGAGGCTTTAAAGCGTCAATGAGAGAATCACTTCGATTGGTAAAATGACACAAAAGTGAGATGATTTTTATAATAAGCGAAGTGTCTTTCATATCATGTGTCACCAGACTCGGTTTTCCAGAGACGGCACCGATTACTGCGAACAGTGTGTCGATGGTGTGCTTGCCTTTGGTGGAGCCAGATACGAACTTGAGGAAACTAAAAGGTTTCTCTTGATGTTTTGTAGTTGGAACGCAGTAAAACAAGGGCAAGTGACCAGGCTGCGACTGCCCAGTGCGCAGAGGCCCTGTGAAAGCAGTTCTGGACCTCCCTGTTCTCTCCAGGGTTAAATGCAGAAACCTGACTGCGAACGGACGGTGGCGTGAGGCAGGAAGCGGCCCTCATTGTGTCTGTGAACAGGGGGCCTGGGCGTGCAGCCTGAAGCTGAGAACAGTGACTTGGAAGGGATAAACAGGCAGTGCTTCAGAAGGGTGGTGACTTCCTTTCGGATAAACACGTCATTAATCTGAGGGAATGCATTCTTTCCCATTAGAAGATAACCAAAGGGAAACTGCCTTTCTCTAGGTTCAGAATATGGACTAAGTCAGTTTATGGAGTGCATGTGGCCTTCAGATTAGTAACTTTATATCATTTGAACTTTATAGGGTCTTTGTCTTTTTTCAGTAGGTTTTACGTTCTCATTTATTTTTAGCAGCACCCGTTTAAACAGCCCACACAATGGGAGAGCAGCTGTAAGAAGTACAGTTTACCCAACCAGCACGCACAAAGCAAAGAATTACAACCAAAATAATTCTTCTGCAAGACAATTTGCACGACCCTTTGTATTTACAGCCACAGGCAACATGTTTTGTTTTTTTTGGCACTTCAGTTTGGTAAGCTCTTACAATGTGGAAATATGGCTTGGAATGGGGTTTAAGAGTTTTTAGAAAAATGTGGGTGTGCTCTGATGATGTGGGAAAGGCACTAAGACTTATTCTAATAGCTGGCAGTACAATGTAGGCAGCCTCTGTTCGTGCTTCATCTGTTCCTTGCTCTATGTTTAGCACAGGGTATTCTACTTAATTAGACAAAAAACACCCACAGCCAGCCAGGACAGTAACAGAGTCCTAAAGCAGCCTGGCCAGTGTGTGTTGGATGAGTGCTGTGTTTTAGACAGGAGTACCTAGCATTTTACCCCTATCTTAGCAGAATCACAAAATGTTTAAAAAAATCAAATCTACAGCAACCCTCTACTGCTTTATAAGTATACTGTATAACAGAAATTCTTCTGAAAATTAAAATCGGTAACTCTACAATCTACATAGCAATAATACAATCATCTCTGTGCAGTGATTTTTTAAAATGTATTTACTTTATTACTATGTTTCTTTGAGTTTTTGTCTCATTGTTTCTAAAGAAACCCTGTATTTTGTAGGAGATTTTGAAAAGGTGTTGCCTTTAGAGGGAATTCTAAATGTATTACCGTTTCTGAGAATAACTCTAGTACCACTCAGAAGTAATGAGGTTGTTTTGAGATGAAACCCAATATGTTTGTATGGCTGCTGATTTTCATTTATGAAATTCTACTCTTTGGCAAGAATGGTATCATGTATATGGGCATATACCTAAGAGGAAGGATTAAAACTGTTTATCTACACCTCATTGATACTTTATTAACACTGAATGTATGTGTTCTGTTAATGTTCGTTTGCTTATGTTATTTACTCTGCACACATCAGGAATTCCTGCCAAACTCAAATTTGTGAAAAGGATTATTGAACTTGGCCAACGTTTGAATAACGAGCAATGAGCTCCAGTTCGCACGCATCTTGGCAGGGCTTAATATCCTCTCTGGACAGTTACATAACGAGTTGACCTCAACGCAGTAGAGCTCGCTTTCGGCAGGTCTCTGGCTGGGCCAGCCAAGTCCACAGTGTACCGACTAGACACCAGCAGACCCCATGGCGGTGCTGTATCCCTGGGGTGTGTCTCCTTCCCCCCCGGAACAGTCACAGGTCAGCCGAACACACCACCCTGAAGAGGAAAACTCATTTTCCTCCCTTTCTTTTGCCTTTCCTTAGAGTCGCAAGTTGATATTTCTCTTTCAAACCGAGGTTACTCAAATCACAGTTTACAAAAAAAATGATCAAATTCTTACCCTGTAATTGAGCAATTCTGTCCAAATCATCCTCGCTGTACACATGCTGACAGTTCACCTTGCATCCTCTGGGAAGCTAAACGTGCGAAATTAGTTTACTTTCCCAAAGGTTAGCTTCTAGTACTTGAGGAGCCAAACTAAAGGTAGTAAGGTTACTCTGAAATCTTAAACATAAAGCATGGCTAATATTACAAAGATGTTTTTAATATACCTTAAAAACGTCATAAATGTCTTCCTGTTTCTTTCCTGGTGTGTAGACTCCTTTCTGCTTAGAATGTACATGCGCACTATATTTGTGCCTGATCATACACATTACTCACTGATGAAGGGAAGAGCAAACAGAGCAGTTACCCAGACAGCAGGCGGTCAGAGCACAAGGGGTTAACTTTGACACCTGGATTCGTGCCATTACAGAGCTTTGAACCCTCGCAGGAAGTTACGTCCTGAGTTGATCATGAATTGTTCAATTTGTCCAGGTGCCGCAGATCACATAGGTAATTGAGGTCGCAGCTGGGAATCCAAGGTTAATTACCGCTGTGATAGATTATCTTGTGTGGTAGTGATGTACTGTATAGTTCTGTATGGAAACAGTGCTCTGCCAACCCATTAATGAATATCTGCTATTTATTAGTAAGCTTCTTTATTTGTTATTGAAGTATCTATTTATTGTTTGCTTTTGTGATCTCCATTTTACGGGTGTCTTCATTCAGATGGATTATCCAGGACTTTGTTGTCCTGTCACAGTGCTCGATCTGGTGAGGAGAGGATTATTTAGACTTTGGCATTGATAGTGACTTGCAGTGCTCTTCTGCAGTGGGACGGGGTTAACAGAAGGGTACTTTTGAAATGGTGAGGACATAGCTTTCTTACAGAGTCTGTCTACCTCAAATCTGAGATTTATGATGGGAGAAATAAAACCTATTCAGCTAAAGTAGAAGCACCAATAATTGTAATATTATGTTTCTTGTATTGTACCAGTGAAGTGCCCCGGCTAGCTCTGTTGGTAGAGCATGAGACTCAGAATCTCGGGGTAGTGGGTTCGTGACCCACGCTGGGCGGCGGGTCCTCCATACTGGAGGTTGGGCACAAGGCTAACGACCCCGTCCTGTAAAACATTAATGTTCCAGTAACGGCAACAGGATGTTTCTGCCCCTAAGTGCCGGAAGGCATAACGGGCAAACAACCATACCAGTTCTTTTTTTTCCTAAACACTTCTTTCTTTACTTGTACTTTGTTGAAAGTATAGCTGTCTAGACGTAAGGAACTGAAAAGGCAAAAACAACAAAAGTTTTAGAACAAAAAGACTGGTATGTACTGTAGCTACCAATTTGCTCAATACATGCAATGTCACTCACATACTGTAGCACATTGTTAACACCTGTGCTCCAATGCATGGTCTCAATAATGCTATGTCATGTCCCCTCTTATATTTTGTGTTCTATCCATTAGAACTATCTAACGTGTCCGTTCATCTTTGAGGATGAGTCTGTCATCAAGGAGCCTATTTTTCAGTAGTGAGTAACACAGTGCCATAACCCCAGTGCTAATATCCACAACCCCAAGCATTAAAAATCACTGAAAGGGCATTTAGTGACATTAACATATATGCTGAGTATTCATACTTAAAAGTAATGGAATGCAATAAACACCTGTTATAGTTGCTCTGAATTTTTTGAGAAAAGGTGACTAACTCTAGAACACTGAACTGTTTGTTTTCTTATTTAGAGCATGGCTTCGTCGGCTATTCTGAGGAGTTGCTCCAGAACAACACCCTGCCAGCATACAGTCCTGGGGAGTCCTTCTTCACTGTGTTTGGTGTTTTTTTCCCTGCTGCAACAGGTAATGATGCCCTCTTGGTTTGATTCTAACTGTGGAAATTGTGGATTTTTTCTACCAAATTCAATACCTTTCTGCAGCTCCACACATGTGGACTGGAACCAAAAGATAAATGAGAGAGAGTGGTCAATTGGTTTAACTTTTGCAGAGGCTGTGGCAGTAGGTGTGTGGTTGTTTGTAAAGGAAATTGAAAAGTGTCATGAAGTGTTAAGAAGAAGAACTAAGCAGTTTTGAGTGCACAATCCCTTTCCTTTATATTGACTTGGTAAAGTGTCATTCATTTCATTAGAAGAGAGTTCCTACTTTTATTCTTTTTGCCTAGTGTTTAGAGTGTATATCTAAGAGTATAACATTGTTACCCATCCTTTTTCAGTGTCTCTGAAGATTGTATGCTGTGAATAATAGTGTACTGCCTCAAACCTAGTCGAAATACTAAGGATTAGAGTCCACAGTGTGGTGTGCCATAAAGCTGAACTTCAGTTTACACAAAAGGACATGGAAATCTTTTAGCACCCTTGCCCAAATATCATTGCAAATGTTTTATAACAATTTTATTATTACAGGAAGATATGGCCCTGGGTGTAATTAATGTAAACTAATAATAATCTTGACTGCAATTTAAAATACTAGCTAACATGCCCCCTGTAGTTAAAAATAAAAACTGTCCAACGAGACCACATGGTTTGTTTCCCAACACTGAAATGGCAGAAAATTAAAAGGCAAATGAGTATGTATGAAACATAACACACAAACAATTATTTACAAAGACTGAGAATCCCTCAGTCCAGGCTTTCTCTAGTCCAAAGTTATCCTTACTCAGCTTCTCAAAAATAGACCACCCTTAGTGCAGACTAATAAAAATACAGCAGTTTGGGAAGGTACTGCTAATTTCTACAGTTACAAATTCTATACAATTCTTCAAATCTAGAAGTTTCTCTTAAACAAATGCATCCTAAAATAACTATTGCATTATTTTGAAGAACGTTTTTAGGTTAATGGGTCATTTGGCTTAACAGGCTTTTTACCTTCCAATTACATTGACCACTAGGACCAAAATGGATTTAATTCATTCGTGCAGATTCGTAAAATTCGTAAGGAATAGAACTCAATCACAACTCGGAGACGGCATGGCTTCAACATCTGACTTCACTTTCTTTAGAGAAAATTCAGTTTGGGTCACAACTTTCTTCACTTACTGACAAAGGAAAAGCACATACATGTATCTGTTCCCCTAGTCACCTACCAGCTGATTTCAGTGTGGAAGTGATCTAAAGAATGTGCACGCAACTGAATTATAGCTGAAAAGTAAATAGTGTATGTCACAACTGGAGAAGGCAAAAGTTAGTTATGGCCTGCAGCTATTCAGCTGTGTCATTTTTTCATCTTGGTATAATAGCCAATTTATTTTTTTTCATGCTTTGGAGCATGAGTTGGGCTCTACTCACAATGCTGTAAAAGGTAACATTTATGTACAGTACAGTATATCAAAACCTATAATCAATGTACACAGCAGTAATGACCCGGTTATAAACAGTCGCTCTCTGAATACTCTAAATAAACCTGATTGGGTTGAAGATCATTTTTATATTTCTCCATGCAGCAATGCAAAAACATGATCTTGTTCAAGCACAATATAATTCTGTCTCCCTGTACAGACTCAAAACAGTTGCAATGTTAAAGTACCCCTACAACATCTGACTTACAAGAATATTCACCTTCAGTTTTTGACTGACACAAACACTGCCAGATTATTAAATTGAGGAGTGGGGGTTTGCTCTGAAATCCTATATTATTTATTTTAATCAGAATATTTTTTATTGTAACGTGCACCCACAGATGTGGGTGTTGGTGATAAACTGTACTTATTTTGGGGGTTGATTAATTTTCTTCAGGGACATTGGTGGGCAGTCATGTGCAGGTGCTCTGCTTTTGTATATGAAGTTATTTTGTTGTACTTCCTCCTGTTCACGTTCATTTAGACCGATTCCCTGACGTGAAAGTATATTTTTGAATAAAGCTACTCGGGTTAAATATATTTCTGTACTGTGTTCCAGTTTTACATAGTGGTTTTGATATTGTCTTGACCCAACTTATTCACCCTAGGAAACTCTTCTACGGAAGCCACAGGCGGCGGTGAAACACGTGGTATTGGTGTTTCCCGCTTGTTGCTTGTTGCTTGTTGCTGTTGTTCGGGGTACCTTTCATGTTAACTTGTGAAGAGCGCCTGTGAGCCTGGACTACACAGAGCCTGTGCAGCAGTAGTCGTTCTCTGCCGATAGAAATCTCAGTATAAAGTTAGTGAAATTCCTTAAATAAATTATTTCGCATATTTGAAGTATATTTGAACGTGAAACTTCCTTTCACACAGATGTGACATTTTGAAGTCGGTTTATGGGAGATATTAGGAACCTACAGTATAGCAGTTGTCTGATGAGGTTACAGTAGGTGGGAGTGTTTTTTATTTATTAATTTTGCTTTCCTCCACCTGAATTCATTTTAGCACCAAGCCTCACAATCTCCTCACAAGAAAACAAAAATGTCATGTGGATGTGGTCAGCATATCCATAAATTATCCCTTTGAACTTGCACAATCATTTAGGAGGATATCAGATTTTTTGTCTTTCATGACAATTAAGAGCTACAGTATATTAATAGGTCACTGAAGCTTAATGTGATTAAGCATTGAGTAGGCACATTTCAATTTTATTAATACAGAATGCCTTCAAGGCTTGTTTGCTCCACAGTGTGCACTGAGATGTCATTTCCCACCATTATTTCAAATACCACAGAAGAACCTCCTTTGGAGGGATAATTGCTTTGCTGTTGCCTGCTGACATTTACTGTTATGGCTAAATACTTACTCACAGGGGGCTGCAGCTTTCTATAGGGGAAGTCTAACACCTTTACACCCTTTTTAGAAAAAGTACTGTTATGGCTAAATTAGATTTTGAGACTTCTCTGCTTCCCATTGAAGAAGTGGTTTAGAATCACCTAAATCAAATCTCTTTTCTTTTGTGACATTGCGTTTGCACAGAATGTTGAACATTTTGAATTATTTAAAAAAGCATCTATAATAGTGTACGCAAAATTTGTCAGTAGCTTTGAATGATTTCTGATTAACCGTGACATCTCTGCCTGTCTTCTGTCTGTGATGTAGGTGTGATGGCAGGTTTCAACATGAGCCCAGACCTTCAGAAGCCCGACTACAACATCCCAGTTGGGTCCTTGGCTGCCATTGGCATATCGTAGGTGTTCCCTCCTTATTTAATTAGTTGGCCTGCAGAAATACACAGAGGTCTGAAAATGACCGATCTGCCTGCTGTCTGAGGCGATGTGCTGTTTCCCAGCTGTGTTGGACCATTAGAATCTGAGCAAACCTCCTCCATCAGATCTGTGCTAATGCACGTCAGCGTGAAAATTCATTTTTACCCGCTTTCCGCAACATCAACATGAATTGCAGTAATACCTTCTTTGTTTTTGTTGTATAATTTCACTTCCGTTTGAAATGTGTTCAAAAGAATATACAGTATTATGGGACAGACAGTCAGACATGGTGAGATTAACTTAGTACATAGTGTGACAGAAGTGTGTTTTAAGCCTTTTCATGTGTATTCACAAAGAAGCTGTTGTCTGGTCTTCCTTTTAAGTAATGCTGGCCTTTGGTGCTGTTTAATGTTAAAAGAGCTGACATCCCCTTACTGTTTATTTATACCTTGCCTGTGGTGTGTTCAGCTTTAGAATTACTCAGTTATGTAATTCAGCCATAATAAATACAGAAGCTGCATTTTAATAACTTGTTATAGAGTGGCAGAATACAGATATTGAAAATATGAATAAGTAATGATGTCACCTTTTTGAACCTCCACATTGTATTCCATATATTTATAAAATAATCTACAAATGTAAGATGGGAAGCAAGAGAAAATGCCAGATGAGTGTTGGAATTGGGAGAGAAAATATATTTTCTCTTTCTATATATCTCACAATATATGTTGCTCCATTTTTAGCATGACGAAAAATTCCCTGACAATATTTTCTATTTTGGGAATCTGCAGGTGGTTCCTGTATTTAGTCTTTGTGTTTCTGCTAGGAGCCATTTGTACAAGAGAGGCACTGCGCTACGATTTCTTGATAGCAGAAAAGGTAAATAGTGCTGTGGTGCTGGATTTGTTTTCTCACATACCACACTCCTGTTTTATTTCAGAAGAAAAGCAGTGTCCTAGTTCTGTTATGGTTAATTTGAATGTCATGGAACGGCCGTGCATGGTTATGGAGTGTAGTCCATAAAATGTAACTGTATTAAAATTCAGTGCAAATGTGTGATTCTTTTTTATGTTTTAAGTGTTATTGGTTTTATTTAATTAAAATTGAAATGTCCAACCTCAAAAAGATTCCTCAAAAAAACATTCTGAATTCCAAAAATCCCACCAGTCTGGGGAGGCAGCAAACACACCTTGCTTTCTGAAATAATTGGGTTTTAATGGGTTTAAATGGGTGGTTCTAGCCAGTGTTACAGATTATTAACACAGAAATGTGCGTCTGTACATTGGATTAAAAGAAACGCGTTTGAGCAGAATTGGAGATAGAGCTTGCCAATAAGAGACAGTGGCATTGTTTTGGTCTTTGTAGTGTGATTAAAGTCTGCATTGAGGACACTTTGAATTGTATCAAATAATTCACATTAAAAATATTTGAAGCCAAAGTTACAGGTTGTTTTGGGGTTAAGAAATTCCTTGAAACCTTTCATATATTTTCCATTAATTGAAAGATTTACCCCTGCTTCATCTTCAGGAAGGTCTGCCATCAGTCCCTTCTCATGAGCGTAATAAACGTGGCTTATGAGAGGAGGTCATTTGGCCAGCCATTTGGTTACTAGTAACTGATGCAAGGATCACACCCAGGCATTAGCTAGCTGTTTCAGGCTGTTAAAGTGTGAGCTGGATTGTAAACCTTTAGCCACTGGTCTGGCTGTCCAGGACCAGGATTAGGGTCCTGTGGTTTAATGCAAGCTGCACACAGAAGTGAGATGCAGTGTTGTAGCAAGACAGACTGTCCTTCCTTTGCGTCCTGCATTATGTTCATCACTGGACTGAAAAAGGAGGCACTAGTGTTGCTGCAGTCTTTTCAAGACCAGTTCACACTGGAGGTTGAGGAAGGTTTACTCTTGAATTTTTCCTGCAGTGTTGTTGTTGATACCTTGGCTTCCTGCAAGAAACAGCTGGCCAGGGTCCTTGGCTTAGTTCACTACCAAACGGGCTGGATGGGCTGACTGGCCTTCTCTCGTTGGATCTTTAGTGCTTTTCATTTCTTCCTGTTGAAGCTCAGTTAATTGTAACCGAAATTTCCTGACGCTTGTTGTTCAACAGAATAGTTAGACAAG
This sequence comes from Lepisosteus platostomus, assembly GCF_059453375.1. Lineage (NCBI taxonomy): Eukaryota > Metazoa > Chordata > Actinopteri > Semionotiformes > Lepisosteidae > Lepisosteus > Lepisosteus platostomus. The sequence continues at coordinate 36,905,329 of NC_142624.1, forward strand.
GTCTGGGTTTCTCCTAGCGCCTTCCTGAGATCAGGGAAAGATACGCTCATTGTGCTGGTGAGAATGCAGTGTGATGGCGGGGACTAAGGAGACAGCGGCATGCTAACATAGGTGTGGATGTCTCCATGCCCTCTGTTTGCCTTGCAGGTTTCACTGGTGGGGTTCCTGTTTTTGCTTGGACTCTATATTTCCTCCCTGGCGTCCTGTATGGGTGGCCTGTACGGGGCACCCAGAATCCTCCAGTGCATTGCTGAGGAAAGAGTGATACCACTGCTTGGGTTCTTGGGACAAGGGGTGAGTGGACACTGGGAGACTATGAACTGCATTACCTGGAAAATGTATTTGTTTAAAGTATATAAAGGAATGTCTAATAAAAATGTGCTCACTTAATAAAGTAGTACTACTTCTCTGTGGTATTTGACATCTACTCTTTACCAGAGTTAAATTTACCAGAATGAGTAAATTCAGGAAATAATCGCTCTGCGGTTTAAACTAATTTATTTGTTCTTTCTTCATTGCTGCCATGTTTCTAATTATAAGCCCTTTTGATATCCAACAAGCACTCTCGGTCCTTGTCGTTGGCATTCCAGCACAGCGTGTTTTATTACCTAGTAAACCCACAGACGGGTCTCAAGCCGGGGTCTAGTCAGCGATGGCGTTTTTTTGGAAACCTGTGCAGCAGGTAGCTGCTATTGTGAAAGCGTGAGCCTTTATAAATGATGGATCTGGTGATCTTTGCCTTGGTTCAGGGGGGCAATTGAGCTGAGGTTTAATTGGATGAGTTGAGTCATGGATGGAAAGGATGGGGGTGGGGGGGTGCAGTTTTAGAGGATGGTGGCTTATATTTCAACGATGCCTATATCTCCAATATCTGAATGAAAGGAAGGAAAAGGTCACCTTATCTTTGCAATAGGAATGAGTTTGCTAAGGAGCAGCCCTTGGTGGGGTAAACTAGTTTAAGAAGGGGTGTACTACTGTGTGTACGAAAGTGTGACCTTTGTGACAGTGAGAAGTGCTGCTGTCTGTGGCTCCTTTCCTGCACTTTTGCACACGCTTTTGTTTTGAAAGTCATGGATTGAAGTAGAGTTTTGCAGACCGGGGTGCAGGATAACTGAGACTGGCGATTCCAAATGATGTTTGTATTGTATAATTATTTTCTGACATATGGCTGTCTTTATGCTATTTTTTTTTACTGTTTATTATTATAATATAATTTTTGCTCTTAAAAAGTTCTAATGGGAACATGCCTTCTTTTGTGTGTTGTTATCCTGAATTTCCTGCTGCTGTGTCATGCACCTAGCTACACATACAACAAATGTAATCAGCTTTTTTCTGCCTTTAATATTACAAGACACTTAATTGCTTAATTAACATAAACATTACATTTAAGGTCAAATATGACATTCTGATTCTCCTAAATGCAAATGACAAGCCAATGTTGTCTTTTCTTTTATTACATTTATGTAGTCTTCCTGTTTTAATGTGAATGATTACCGTCAGGTTGTGTATGCTAAACAGATTTCAGTACTATTAAGTATACAGAATGCATTGTAACTTATAGAAAACACAAATAAATCTTTAAAACTGTAAGACCAAACATGCATGAAAGACATGAAAGACTGCAGAGTAATAAAAGTTGGCAATATGTGTTTTTCCACTTGTTTTCCATCTGAAATGGTGTTGACCACAAAGTTTCCTGCTACGAGGTGTTACATGTAAGATAAGTTTAGAATTCTTAAATGAATCAGATGTCTGCTGCTTTTCAATGAAAACAAGCTAATGGCTGTGCTATGGAAAAGTTGGTTGAGTTTGCTGAGTGTTTTGCATAGGAGGGGGAGTTTCTTGTGAAAGGAAGTTTAAAATGGCAGTTTCACTTGTTTTTCCCCCAGAAAATAATTGATTAGATAAGGCCAAAGTCTTGGTGGATAATAGTTACAGTGCTACATTTAGAAAAATAGAATACCAGGAAATACCAGATGCTGAAAAGATTAATAAGACATGTATTGAGACAAAATACTGAAACCTCCACGGTTATTTCGTATACTAATTGTATGTTAAGTGCAGTAGAGGTAATAATTTAATCAAATTGCAGGGAAGTTAAAACATTCTCCAAAATTTAAAAGATTTCAACAGAAATTGCAGATTGCTCTAAACTTCATCGCATGGATCTGTATACTGCATAAATAGGAAACTCGTGTAAAGCATTGAAACACTGGGAAGACGAAATTGGAGAGGTGAATACTCTGACATGTCTGAAATGACAACTGTGCAAAGTGAAATTAGTTGGGAAGTGTTAGATCTCCTAATATCATTTGTTGAAAATCAAAGAAAATATATTTGGGGAAAAATGGCAGAATTGAGGCATTGTAAGGTAGATTCAAATATAAATTAAATCACAACATTTGTTTCCCCTGGTGAATGTGGACTTTTATGTTAAATAAACTCCTTTATACCGTTGAGAATTTCTATAATAATTACCTTAGACTCTCTCTCTCTTTTTTTCTCTCCTACAGCCCCACACCCCCACCCCCTTTAAACCAAATCAATACAGAATGAAAATGAATCTATCCAATCATAGATCTAATTATAGAACAGTGCGCCTGCAAATTAAGGAACGCAGTCTAAAACCAATTTTGCCTTTCAAGCACAGCGTGTCTCTCCCTTGCCAGTGGCAGTGTCTGACCTCTGCTTGTTGTAATAAAGTTTGTAGACGGCTCCTGCAGAATCAAAGCCGCACAACAAAGGCAGGAAAAGGGTTTTAGGCCAGCCCAGGTTAAGCTGGAACAACGCCAGCGAGTAACTAGGAATTCAGCCTCGGCTTAATGAATCAAGGAGCACATTTGTGAGCTAATAACGACATCTTGTTAGGCTGTGCCTCTATTTGTAGTTCTGTGTTAAGAAATTATGATACAGCGACGGGGAATGTGATGTTTTTATGTCTTTGATCATGATCTTGTGTTTGTGCTTCAACAGAGAGGTCCTAATAAAACCCCAGTGGCAGCCATATGTTTAACGAGCTTGATCACCATGGCCTTCATCTTCATTGGCCAGGTTAACATCCTGGCTCCCATAGTTACAATAAACTTCATGCTCACTTACAGCTTCATAGACTATTCCTACTTCAGTGTGTCAATGAGTTATAAACTTCAGATGAAGCTGAGGAAGCCCCTGCCCCCCGAAGGCTCTGCTCACAATTCCAGTAAGCCTTTAATTCTCACCAAGCATTCCCGATATGGAACAGATGACATAGTGAAGACCCAGAGAAATGGAACATTGCTGGAGTTCACTAAGGACATGGACCAGATATTTCAGTCCCCCGGCCCAGCTACGGAAAAAGCAGAGAAAGAGAAGGAAAGTGCTGTGAGCCACAGAGGCAAATTCAGGAAGTCCAGAAAGCCTGCCAAGCAAATGCTGATGGATAGCTTTCAGTTAGAATTCAACAGCTCCAAGACCGCGGATCAGGAAAACGGGGAAGCCTCAGGCACAGAAGTGCTACACTCTGGAGGATGGAGTGAAGCAGCAAGTAACCTTCAGGGGCGACGGGGTTCAGTGGAGGAGGGGTTTCAGATGGGTGACCCACACATGACTGATCTGCACCTTCACCTGAATGGTGAAAAACAGGAATCACCTCATCAACAGCTGCCCACCACAGAGCTCAGGAGTTCACAGGATCAAAGCTTGGAAGGTACATAAAATGCATTAACATCCAGGGTAGTGTTTTGTTTTTAGGGTTTTAGTGAAGCTATTGCGCTTTTAACACAAGTGCATTGTTATTGGTATTCCTACTGTTACTTAAGGTTGCCGGTTCAAATCCCGCGGCCGGCAGAGGAATCCTACTCCGTTGGGCCCCTGAGCAAGGCCCTTAACCCCAACTGCTCCAGGGGAGCTGTACAATGGCTGACCCTGCGCTCTGACCCCAAGCTTCTCTCCCTGTCTGTGTGTCTGTGTCTCATGGAGAGCAAGCTGGGGTATGCGAAAAGATGAATTCCTAATGCGAGAAATTGTATAGGGCTAATAAAGTGATCTTATATTATTAGAAACAAAAATGATCTGTAGTGTGTGGTGCAAAGTTTTGATTGAGTTCCGAGTTCAGATCCCATTGTCCACTCCCTTAAAAAGGCTACTCCTAACGTCCTTTGTCAGACTGCAGTACCCATGAGTGATTTTACCCAGATTGCCCAAGCAAAACCAGCTATACCCATGGTTATCAAAATCTGTATCAGAAAATAGTTATCACCCAAGTGAGTCACTTCGGATACACTTGTCAGTCAGGTGATGATAATAATCATGCATGTAAAATTAAGGACTTTTTCCCCACTATGTTCATAAATTTTGTCTCGGCAATTGAAATAAAATCTTGCCTTTGGCCACAGCTTCTCTAAGATGTGTAAAACATTCCTGACACCCTCCCAGCAGTCCGATCAAGTGAGAAAAGAGGCTCGCTTATTAACGCAAAAATCCCTGAAATTCCTTTGTGCAGAATTCACAATTCACTGCATTTTGTGCAGAAAATGCTGGTCTGAGACACTTATAGAAAATAATATACTGGAGTGCTCTGTTACAAATTAAAAACAGTTTAGGTGAATTTCTCTTCTGTGACATCCTGCGATTCTCATCATTGCATTCAGAATCAAGCATACTGGCAACCCCTGAAACCCTGTTAGATTGTTATTGTTATTGTGTTCAGGACATTAATGGACTTCATGTTAATGACTTCTAATCTTTCTTCAACAGGTTTAACTGAAAAACAAAAACTTCAAGGGGCTGAAATTCAACAACTGCCAACCTCTCTTCACACAAGACTCTGTAACCACTGGGTTTCCCTTATTGGTGTAAGTCGAGGAGTGAGAGGAATGCAAAAAGACACCTTTGCTTTTGTATTAATGAAGCAGATACGATGCCCACTAGTTTAGAAATGCGTGTAAACACACAGGTCCTCCAGGACTGGACACCAGCACTGTAGAGACACAGGTCCTCCAGGACTGGTCTTCCTTAATAGAAAATGTTCTTTGAAGTTCTACAAACCTTCCTAACATAGCAAAGAATGTATCATGTGCACGGGAGTCACGGGGCAGACTGGCTAGATTTCACAAATCTTCTAGGGTGAGGTGTAGATGTGTCTCTGATATAAATTATATTATGTTCTAGGAATTTTCACAAATAATAAAAAGACACTTTTAAAATAACCGCTGATGAGCTCTTCCTACAGTGGCAACGCCAAAGTGGAATGGCAGGAAATGTCCTTACATCTGTTTTTAGTCTGCCTGTCCTGGTGAATGTCTATGAAATCGTATTTCTTCAACATATTTATATAAAGGTTTTGGGTCTATCTAAACATAAATATTTTAACTTGTCTTTTGTAACAACTAACTTTATTTTTTTAGGCAATATGCTCAGTTGCGATCATGTTTGTAATACAGTGGATCTATGCTATTGCAAACATCGCTATGGCAACTGTCCTTTATTTCTACATTGGCCAAGCAAATCCAGGTCTGCCAACAGGTAAATATATAAAGAAATATGTTGCACTTTTTAATCCATGGGCCATACATTGAGTGTTTGTATTTAAAATCAATTGACATTGTCACCAATAACAGATAATTTCAGCAGGAACAGATTTAAGATAGTCATTTTAAATCTGTTTGTTTCACCGAATAATATCACCAATCTGCTGAGAGTACTGATGTGAGTTCAACTGGTACTTATTTCAATGAGCTTCTTTAATCTCCATTTCCATAAGGTCACCATTGGTGTTCACCATGACCCAATTTTGGGTCCCTTTGTGATGCCACAAATACATACTGTTTTTTCAAATAGAGATAGATGTGATGTCTTTCCTTTTTTTGCACTAAGTATATTTATTTTTGACTTTTTAAAGTCAAAAGATGTCCTATTACTTACTAAGGCACTTTTGTATTTAATAAATATATTAATTTTGAAGTGCTAATGCTTGTATTTAGTCCTAGTGAAATATGACTATGCTTTTCAGTACAAAATAAATATTCCACAAGTGTGACATGTTAGTTTTTTCTGAAAAATTAGAAGATTGTCTTGCATATTTACTTTGTAATTTAAGATGGATCAAAATGTCATGAGTGTAAAAAGATCAGATTGAGTTGGAATAATTCCAAAACAAAGTCTCTTTTTAGATGCCAAAGAAATAGGCTTTTTCTGAATGCGACCTTTATAAGCTTCTCTAAAACAACTTTGAGACATTCCTGCATGTTTTAGCATAGGCATTATACCACCAAGCAGCTGTTGCGCTTGGAATGCTCTTCCCATATTTTGCAGAACTCAGTGATAAAGTATCTCTCTTCACCATGTCACAGTTCACAGTCTGATTTACACAATCTGATTTCTGTAACACGAAGAATACTGGAGTGTAAAAAATCTCTTATTTTAAATGTTGAGCTTGTGCATAGAAATAATTGTTAAATTGTATAAAATATGATTAATCTTAGTCTTTGAATATGTTTGATATTTAAACTATCTTGCTAAAAATATGGAATGCAAAGCTGGCAGTAGATTGTTCATTTGTTCACGTTATTTAAATCTAAAATAATTCTGCTTTGTCTCAACAGGAGTATCTGCTAACTTTAGTTTCTTCAAATGGCTACAATCTTCTCTGAAGACTATGGGCAGGTGTGTTAGCCACAGAGTTATTTACTTGTGCTGTGGATAAATGTCTGCTGTAGCTCTGGTCCAGCATTTTCTGCTGAATCGCCAAAAGCAGAAAGCATTGTACCGATGTGTGGTATAAATAAAGATCTGGTCCGTAATGCCTTTTAGGATACTCTTAAAGTTGCACAAGTCTTAATTCAAAGGGCAATAGCAAAACATATTATAATGCTTCAGGTGATATTTGTCCAGCTCAAAGTGCAACTGACTGAAGTACAACACACGATCTAGTTAGGGTGACCCTGCTAGCATTCCAAAGCACATGGCTCTCTGTGAACTAGTAGTTCAGATCAGTGTAACACTGTTGGCCTTCTGGCATGGCCTGTGGCTTTCCTCAAAAGAGACCCAGGACAGAAGAGGGCTGGAGACTAAGCTCTCTTCACACTTCATTAGTTTGTGAAAGCTGGGCTGAGGCAAGCTGACAGGCCATTGAAAGGAAAGCTGGCCATGTGGACCTAAGGCCTAGTGAAGGTTGCAAGTTGCTTTTGTTTTGGCAAGTGGTTACACCAGCACTGTATGGAAGAAGACCAGATGCAACCAGTCTGATTTTACTTTTGTTTGGCATCGTTGGCGAGTGGAACTCCTTGTCTAATCAGTTAACTGTTGGGAATGGTTAATATGAGACAAAACAATCTTTATCTAACATGTTATTTTACATTGGGGGGAATAAAACACCCATATAAAGACCTTGTTGATAGCTATTTCTGTTAACATAGCATAAATACAGTAGATTAAGGAACGCACCAGGAAATCAATGCAGAGAGAGGCAAGTAACTGTATCATGGGTGTTTAAAATTCCAATGTGTAGTGTCTCGGCGGGCTCAGTAATTCTTTGTTAATCCAGAGAGTCCTGGGTGTGCTCTTCTGCTTTTAGGCGGGGACCAGCCCCACAGGATCAGATTGTTGTGACTCCCTCATTTGCAGCTGTTGGCATGGAGACTCAGCAGCTGACCGAGGAGAATGCCGACTTCGCGTCACGCGACCGTTACCACCATTCTTCCATCATCACTGGAGGAGAACTAACAAGCCAGCTCCAATAAGAAAGGACCAGTCAGCCCGTCTCTCTCTCTCTCTCTGCACCGGCAACATCCCTTATTTTTACACCGGTGGACACTTAAAAATAATTGCCAGTAAGGTTTTTGTGGATAAACATGAAAGATTGTGTTATTTCTGCTGGGAAGGTTATATTTGTTATTTGGTGCAGAAAAAAAATGACAACTTTTTCCGCCCAATATAGCTTATATCACAATGGACCTGTAATGTCCCATTTTCATGATAAATTAAGAATATTTGCTTAAAACTGGCTTGTGCATAATCATTTTGGGCCTAATTAGTTCACCTTGCCTGAAAAATTCATGAACTCTAATGTAATCTGCCTTTATATTATGAGAGTAAGATGTTTAATTCCGTCATTGCAACTTTAAGCCACAAACTTTCCAGAAATGTTTTCACTCCCTTGGTGACTAGCATTGAGAAATCCAAAATCCAGAAGGGAAAACAAATTGAGATAAAATTACACATTAGGCGTGTTTGCTTTCTCCTTATATAAGCAAACTCAAAGAACCTTTGTGGGAAAGGGTTGTCCTTATTAAAATTGCCTCCCTGTATAAAAGTTTCAGAAGAGTAAAAATACCAGTGCATTCCCTTTATCGGAGTCAGCTGGTCTAATGCAAAATTCGCCCTTCTTTCAGCCCATGTGTACAGCATTGCTCAAACTTTGGACATCAGAATGAGCAGCTGTTTGTGTCTACAGAACTTGATTAGAAATAAAGTCGAATATTGCTGCGCAACTGTTCAATGGTTTCAGTTGATTTCTTACGGGACAGAGAGGGCACAGCAGTTGCTCAGATTGATCCTGCACCTGTTCAGAAGCAGTTGTGCGCTCTTAATCCAAACGTGAAACTGTGAATTTTACTGGCATTACGTTCGCGTATTTTTGTTATGATGCAGTACAACTTTGTCCCTTGTGATGCTGGATAACTGAAGAATCATAATGCTTCTAAGTGTCACTCAGAAAGTAACGCTCCACATGTTTTCATACGCAGATGTGTGTTGAAATGTCAGAAATGCATGAGTCATTTTTCTTTTTTCTGCTGAAGAGTGTTGGTCACTTGTACATCCTAGCAAAGCTTGAGAAAGTACAACGTGGAGTAACTGAGAAGTGTTTTGAAATTAATTGACTATTTTCAGATGTCATTTTTCTGGCTAAGTGACAAATGTGTTGTTGGTTTGCAGCGATTGGCGAACGGGTTGTATTAATTTTAGTTTGGCTTTATGGAGCAGAAGCCTCGTAAACTGTTGAAGAAAGATTTAGCTACATAAATTAGCATTACAAGTGTATTGCAATGGGCCCCTGTCAGTGTTAAGAATAAGGACAGAACAGAGTCTATTTATAGTTAAATGCTTAATGTTTTCTATTTATTAGTAATTAGGGGACACAAATTGTATGCATTCTGGAAACTGGTGTTTCAGTCAACTTAAAACCAAAATGATCTTATTTTTTATTTACAGTTTTGTGTTTAGACATTTTATATGATTTAGCTTTTATATGATTGAACTGGAATATTACATATTTTTTCATTTGTCCCTTTCCTGAAGAAAGCCTGTCTGTTCTGAAAGACAAAACTCTTATTTTTCGAGGTAAAGGAACTTCAGAATTTCTCTCCTTTCGAAGGTCATATTCTGAGTACAATAGTATTTTGCGGGTAAAGTGAATTGTTGGTTTATACCGACATGATTTGGGAAGGTGAAAAGAGACCCCTTTGTTAATGCCAAAATCTCATTTACCGTGAGCAATATTTGACATATGTTAACTCTTGCATCTAATTTCCCCAAACTCGTGCTGCATAGACAAAAAGATTTCCTTTGATGTCTCAACACTCAAACTAAAATTTAGTCTCAGTCCTCTTGCTACGGAGTGTGAAAGAGAGTAATCCGGTGTTTTAGTGTTTTAGTAGGGGGAAAAAAAAAGAAAAAATCTATTTTATTCTGTGATTGAGAAGGAACTTCTTCATGAATTTCTAAAAAAACAACAACATTGCATTTCTTAGTTTTGCGTGAATCCAAAAACCATTTGGTAATCACATGTTACAAAATGACAGCTATCGAGCTCACACACATAGGATATCCCGACCTCAGATGAAAAGGGCTGGTAGCTGCTATCACTAATGTCTGTAGGAGGAGTCAGCGTGTTCGGATGTAATTTGTGCTTCTGTTTCAGTCACAGCGGTCACTCTGAAATTAGGTACCGTTACTTGTTACAATGGAGTCAGAGGATTGGAGCTGGCCTCTTTAACTGAGGAACGGTCGAAATGGGACGTGATTTTAATGTTTGTCCCCCGCAATCCGAAGAATTATTTATTTGGGTTTAAACCTCCGCAACTGCCCTGCTCTTCAGCATCATGGCAACGTGCACTTTGATCAACGCAGCCACTCTCCTGGTGATGGTGCTGAGCGTTTTTAAATGTCTCTGTGCTGGGTCGTATACCGCGAGAACCGATCCGGACTGGATTACAACCGGGGAATCCACCGATTTTACTACCAATGTCACTGGTTTCGGAGAATCCACGGTTTTGCCTTCGGACGTGGGGAGCCACACCACCGCTTCACCCAGCCGCTTCGAGTCCGCATCTCCCGAGAAGACGGATTCCTTCTCCGGCTCTCCAGAAGAGCGGCAGACGCCGGCTGGAGCCAGCACTGGTAAGGCAGCTGTGCCAGCAATTGCCGACCCTGCGGTGGATATCCAGAGTTGTTTACATAGGCTTAAATCCCACCCTGAAGTCATTGCTTTTGTTCCGAAAAAAAGTGGACGAGTTAACTCGAAAGTTAACAAATATTGAACATTCCAGTGTACGTATCCCAAAGTCAGCGCGGCTTTCTACGCGTTTAATCTCTGCGAGCCCAGTGGTAGCTACAAATAATTAGTACGGTGCTTCAGCAGCACAGACCGCTAATATTTAAAGATTCGCGTGAATTAATATTTTGATATCCAGCCCTTTTGGCCTTGCTATTGACCTTACCACTTTTTGGACAGACATTTCCTGTACCAAATGATATATAATATAAATTTGAGAGTTTTCAAGATTAAATGTCCGGTTCTGCTGATAAGTTAACCAAGACCTTGCGCTTTTTACTTAATCAAAGAATCAGATTGCCTTACTTTTGCTTAATTTCGCCAACAGTCTACTTCAGTCTCTTTTCTCGCGGATATGTCCAGCTATTTCACTTAGCGCTTTGGTAGGTCTGAAATCTTGTCTTGTCTTAAGCAAACATACACGGCAGTGTTTTATTACCAAAAGGCATTATATTATAGCTATAAATTGCTAGTATTGGAAATTCCATTTCTACATGCCTTCCAAGAATTAAAATACATTAAAGTCTATTAAAATTCTTTAATTCGTTTTACCTGATTAATTGCTGATGCAGCATGAACCGTCGCACATAAATAAAATAATATCTAGTCACTAAAGCCCCTCCTGAAGTAAGAGTTGGTAGGAGTACACTGCTCTGTGTGTAACACAGGTGGATTTAAATATTGTTTCAGAAAAACAAACATTTTGTAGCGTATGCTGCTGTAAAAAAGTACTGTAATTGTAAAAGGATGATCTTAGTTCACTCCCAGAAGGGAACATTCAGAATCTGCAGTATTCTTATATTCTAAACTCTAAATCAGCATTCTTTAAAGGAAATATAATATTGAACAGAATTAGAGCCTTATTTGGACAACAGTTAAAGGAGACTAGGCCTTTATGTTTGTGTGCTAAAATGTTTATGAGCTAAATTACTACATAAAAAATTGTACTGCATGCGCTTGGTTATTCAGTGCATAATACAGTATATTTCTACAACCGGCTGTCAAAATAAAATTTGGAAGCTGTTGCTTAGGTAAAATTTTAAATCATATGTAGGCTTGTTCTTTACAGTGGTGATTCTTTTGTTATAAACTTTTTTTAAGGCGAGATGTATAACTGCATACGTTTAGATTGATCAAAAGGCCTCAGTACTATACCTTTTTTGTAGAAGAATACCTTTATTAGCAAGTTACCTGGCTGTATATCATACACTGTTATATTTATCCTATTGAAATAAAAGGTCACAATTTGATTAAAGCACAATAAAACGTTTTGGGGGAAAAAGTAGCCTAGATCAGAAAATGTATTTATATTTACTGGACCATTGTAATAGAGTGATCCCTGTCTTCCATGTAGGCTTTGGCAGGACAATGATTATACTTAATGAGTAACTCATTTTGGGCTGGAAACAGAAATGGGGAAATTTATTCTGGAGGTAATATTGTCCAGAGATGCAACCCCCCAAAAAAAAATCAATCCTGAAATTGTTGCCACTTAAAACTCGTCTCCTGTTCTTCTGAACTGCTGTGCAGGTAGTAGTCCTGGAAAAACTGTGAACTATAATTTGGCTGAGAGTCATTTCACTTTGCCACCCATGATCATGCAAGATGTTGAACATCCTGACCTGCTGTATTGGGGTGATGCTGGCACATCATGGCTGCCACACATCACCTAGATGGGAGAAGCACTTCACCAATGGATTAAGTAGGTCTTCTCTCTTCTCTTCAACATAAAAAACAGTATAAGGATCACAATTTATCAGAAGAAAGTGCCAAATAATTCCTCACACATCCTGTAATCTTATGTTAAGGAAATTACTTACAATCCCATTTTTTCTGTCCCGAATGAAAAACAGTTCATAAATAAATCCTAAAGAATAAAGAAAGGATTTTGGTCTTTTTGAAAATGTAATGCAGTGTATTTTGTAGATACTGTATCTTGATGATTACATATGCATGCTAATGGACATTATTTTAGACAGCCGTAACATTGTGGTATCCCATTTTTTTCTGATGGGAAAAGAATGGTTTCACCAATAGTGAGTGCTGCTTCAAATCAGTATTATAGATTTCCTTTTAATCAGTTCTAAGCACCATGCCCATCAGTCTGTATTCTAGTGTCCTTTACAATTGACGTTAATTCATGACACCCTTCTCACTTTCTCATACATTTCAGCCACTGCCAACATGTAATGTGTTCCAGAAAAGAACACAAATATTTTCAAACACTTGCCAGCAGTTTTACACACTTGGTAGGTTTTCAGAGAAAATGGGAAAAGCAGATGGGATTATTAAGATAAAAACCCTTCCAATGTTAGTAATGGAAAATAAAACAGAGAGTCCTCTGCAACAGAGGGTGACATGTTAGAAAACACCACATCTAAGCTCAGCTTTAAGATTAATACGCCGGGGCTTAGGAAATGAAATGTTTGCGGATCAAAGTCAAGTCGAAGTTGACTCGGAACAGATCATTCTAAAGCACTGCTGCTTTGTTTTTTGTTTTTCCAGGAAGTTCCCTAATGAATTTAAACGAAGTAACAAATTCCTCTTCATCCCCTATTGGTATTTTATTCTGATTGTATTTTAAAAGCGTCACCGGCAATTCCATTTCATCTGGACGGAGAGGAAATGATGCAGTTGTCCCTGACACTGTGATGTGAAAGTGCTCCTGCTGTCTCAAGTGAAGGGGTTGTGATGCAAATGTCACATGGCAGCCATCATCACTGCGCCTCGCACACAGGCCTCGTCAGTGTTTTCTCTAACTTAAACATATGATATAGCTTTTGGCAAAGGCTGTGGAGCCCACAGGATGTCCCTCCCTTTTTAGTGTGTAGTAATTGTTATCCTTGCATCAGAGCCTTTAGCTGGTTATTCCAGAACCTCTCTCTCATGGTCTCTAACAAACTGTAGTATTCCAGTTTGCAGTGCTGCAGGTCAGCTGTTATGTACAGGACAACACAGAATGTCTCACTTGGCTGGGAGGTGAAGATTTTGCAAACCTGCTCTATGCAAACAGAGAGTACATCTTCACCATTTACCAGCTTGAATATTTTACCTTTGAGAGGTTAACTGCGAGTATGAGGCAGTACAATTTCTAGAAACCTGCATACTGTATGTGTACATAAGGTGGTTCCAAGTGAGTGTGGCGATCCAGTGATATAGAGATGTAGCGCTCAAAGGGGAGACCTTTAAATAGCTGGTTTTAGGAGTTGTTACGTACTGTATGTTAGTTGTTGCGTCTCTTTTTTTTGGCTAAAGCTGCTTTTCAGCATTACGTTCTTTTCTCATGAATTTACAGAAGGATAACAATGAAAGTCCTTTTAGGTATTTGAGACTGAACTACAGAGTTTTGAAAATGCCTTTCACAACCATCATTTTTATGTTATTTCTAGTATCGGTGAAACAAAAATAGATTTTAAGTACTGTGAACGTTTTTTCAGAATGTCAGTAACGTCTTTTAATATAGCAAACCTTAAGCATTGCTTGAACATATTTAACTTCTAAGGCAGCAAATATGGTTCTGACATTTCTGTCCCTGCTCATTTATGTGGAAGGAAAACCAATAGCTGCCATTTGGATGTTACCTCTGCTGCATGAATTGAAAGCTGAGCTGCTGCTGTATAGATTGTCAAACAGCTTAAACGGGTAGGAGACCAGGAGAGCTGAATGTAAAGAAGAAACTGTCTTGTATAACGTCTTGTAAATTGAAATTTTTGGTAATACTCTATTTTATAGTACCGTTAACACCCATATAATGACGAGTTATGTAATTCAATTCTAATTACAGTGAGACTATCAAAGTATTGGTAGTCGCCCAGTGAAACTGATTTTCATAATATTGCTTAGTAACTACTAATTACATATTAGCCATAAGTCTGTCAAATAAAATCCAGCTGCAGACTCTTTTCTCATATTGCCAAGTTATGTCAGAAAGATTTCAAGAGGGGTCAGAGACCAAATATTTATTTTTAAATAATTTTAATACATTTTGACATTCAAAACTTTAATATATTTTTGAATTGCTGGATGTATGTGTGTTATTTAAAATAATGAGTAATATAAATAATTCTATTGGTTATTAAGAACCATTATTGAAAAAAATAAGGAACCTAAGTAATAGGTTTATTCCATGCTGAAAAGAGAAGAATGAAAACACAAAAAAATAATATAGGTCTTTGTCTTTGGGACAAAAGATAAATCTGTATACCTACAGTAGCTGAAAGCTGTTCAGCTGTGACAAATGAAAAGACTTCTTATAATTCTTATATAATTTCTTATTGCCATTCAGTTGTGGGATTTTGCTTATCATTCTCGATTCACGTTACTGCTTCTTAAACCTTTGACAGAGGAGATGATAAACAAATCTTCGTTAAGCCCACGCACCAATCTCCATGGCACAGGGAACAGAAGCGTTGGGCAATATCGAGGCCACCAATTCTTAACACATTCTTACATTTAAATGGTAGAGGTGTATGCTAGATGTTTGGACTACTACTTGGTGATACAAAACCATGACCCTCTCTCGTAATTCTAGAAGCTCCACCAATGAAAGGTTTCCCTCTGTCATCTCTGGGACTGTATCCTTCAGTCCTGCCTTTGAGCTCTGAGTTAGTCTATTTCTGTCTTACTATAGATCAGCTTGTTTGCAGCCTTGTTCTGCATGTCCTGGCACTGGCCAACTCCAAACAGCAGCATCAAGCAGCCAGTGTTCTGAGAGAGATTGCTTTCAGCACTGCTTCATTCCGCATGCACCACTGAAACAGTCAGAAGAGACCACGCTGAATCTGAAAACTTCATCGGCAGCCTAGGGGAGACACAATCCTACTCTAATTCACACTAATTCACTTCACTCCAACTTCAAAAGGAAGGATCCTTGTCTGTCTGTTTTCATCACTGTGTGGCAGGGGTTTTAGTAGGGTGTTTGATCATGTTTTGGATGCTTTCTGTTGAGCTGATCTGGCAATAATCAAGGAGCACAACACTCGGGGATCATCTAATTCCTGCTATGTGTGCGAATTCTTAGGACGCCTCTTTAGCTGTGCAGTACTTAGAATATTAATTGTTAAATTGTGTCTTGCCATCCTTTTATTATCCTTTTCTTAATTATTGACAATTAGGGTTATGCAAAAAGTAGTATTTTTTCTCCCCTAGGCTGCCGATTAAGTTTTTCAGATTCGATGAGATTAATGAGAATGGACTGCCATTTTTGCTAGCTCAACATCGGTCTCCTTGATGCCTCAGTGTGTCCTGCAGAGGTAGATCTACACTTGAAAATCTCCTTCCCTGCTTCCTTCATCTTGTGAAAGCCAGGACACTCCACTCATCGCTGTTTACGCCCTCGAATTTAAACCCTGTACTTGAAATAGTCCAATGCCAGCTGAAGAAAGTATGCAACCTTGTTAGTGCTGGACCATTTCAAAGAGGGATCTGAGGTGCAATTTTCCTTCTCCCTCAGTGGACCTGACATTGACGAGATGGACTTTGCTGGTGCTAACTGGACAAATGCAGCTGGGGAAAAATCCAGGAAATTGAAGCTGTGGCAACATGCGAGGATTGATACTGCATGTGTTCCCCATGTGCTTATTTTATCACAGATAGTATTCCTGCTGCAGCAGCTCCTGTTGTTTGATCTCATCTGTTAGCTTCTCTGTGACCATAGTTTGCTTAACTTTACCTTGTGTAAACTGTAGTCTATGAATGTCATCTATGAAACACATACTGTCTGGCTGACAAGATTGAAGAAATTAGCTTATTTGCTCAAGGTCTCTCAAGGTTCATGTGCCTGTTTAAACTGTCTGCTTTTCGTTTTTATGTCAAGCTTCTTACATGCTACATTACTCACTCTGCCTGATAGAGAGCAATCCTTGCCAGCTTTCTGTTCCATTGGATCAGACGTGAAGTATTTAAAATCGGACAAGATGCAAATTACATTGTCTGAGGCTCGTCTGATACTGCCGATTCTGTACAGCTTAGTAACAGTTTCTATAATACTGTGATGAACGGTCACCTCTCATATTCATCACTTAGTTTTCCACCTGCTTGTGTGTGTACAGTACATATCTATATACACGTGAATGTGTTGTTCTGCTTTATGCTGCGTTATCCTTGGTGTTTTAAGCTGTTAACCGTTCCTTCATTTTGTAAACCAAATATTTTTAAAAAGCTGCTCACAATATGTTTGATGGTGTGGTTTGTGTTTGAGCATAACTCTAACAGGAGCAGGGTTCAGTGTTCAGACTCTGTCTGGGCCCACAGAAGATGGCAGCTGGGCATCCATCTTTATTACCAGTTAAATGTGAATCATATTAATGGCATTAAGAAAGGTGTAAAGAAACGTCTACCGAGAGAATACATAGAGCATAAAAAAGGTTAAAAAAGATATGATTCAGCCCATCTAGCCCACAAGTTAATTGGTGCAAGAATCTCATCCAAATTTCTTGAATGAAGCCAGTGTATTGTCTTCAACAGCATGTCTGGGTAGGTAAGATCCTCCTGTTTTAAATGCGTGGCTTTAAATGCACTTTTTACATTGTTTCCATGTGTGTCCTGCAAGCACAAATGTCCTTTGCAGCAATGTCCTCCTTAATACAATACATGTGATAATGTATTTCATTGAACTTAAAGATATTTTTTTTTCATATACTCGAAATTGTGTTTGTGTCGCTTCTTATGTTCCTTAACTGGATTCCAGTGGAAATAAGTCTACATACCTAATATATAGAGTTAATTAACTTTTAAATTATTTATGAATTTTGTAGAGCACTTTTGTATATTATTGTTAGACTGCTTAACTGATATGTTTATTCATGAGCTTTCCATTTAATACAATGTTTTGTTACACCATATAATTCATGATGACTTAAGAAAAAAAAACAAAATTGGAATAACATTTTTTGTGTGACGTTTGCTAAAAAGAGGCAAAACTATTTGCGTACTGTATGATGCAAGGTCATTTGCTCAGGATGTGAAATCAAGAAATAACACACATGTGTGGTATAATTTGGTGAGTAGTTCATCAGTTCCTGTTCAGAAGGCATGACAGAAATCATATTGCATTCTTCCTGGAGAAAATCTAAATTATCTGACCTGACAGAACCTTCGTCTGTCGTCGGAGACTAAAGCTGATTAAAAACCCGAACCCTGTCAAGCCTTGTTAATTTTCAAAACGGGTTGAAACAAAGGCTGAGCTTTAGTAACGTATCAATAAGATTTTATTACAGAGCTGCAAGACGTCCTGTGGCCTCACAGAAAGGATGGGAAATGTTTTTGTGCGCCTGTGTATGTGTAGCCCCATATTAGATCTTCTTAAAAAACATGATCTCTGTGGTTTGATGAGAGAGTTGTGAATTCAGTAAACGCGGCTGTTTCTTTTGTTATTTACACATAGTGTAAACTTTATGTTAGGATCTAAGATCGAAATTCACCACACTGGACCCACAATTCTTTTAACAGTTTTCTTTGTTTGGTTTATTATAACATTTAGATTTAATAAGACTTTGTTGCATACTTTGTTTCCATCCATCATACACACACAGAGTCCTCTTTTCTAGACTAGCAGTTGGTATTGTGTTTCAGACATTGGCTACATGTGCTATGCTGTGACATCATTTTCAAAGGATATTTTTTGTTCTTCGGTTTAGAGGAAAATGCACCGTAAAAATAAGAATAATAAATATTAGAAGATTTTTTTTCTTTTTTGTATTACTGTAGGTAATTTTCCCATACGGTTAGTGTTGATTTCAGCCAGCCTGAAAACATTCTGTAATTTTATAGTATAGTTGGAGCGTGTCACAGGGCAGCTGCCTGCTTCCAGTTGGCTTTCGTTTTATTAGTGATGTCCAACAAACCGTTGCCTTAATATTGACACATGAATGTTTATTTTCTTTAGGATTTTTTAAAGCAAAATAAAACAGAAAACTCTTGTTCGTTTTGCATGCACAGAGCCCAGCAAGTCTGTATGAGGCCAAAATAAATACATAGTTATACTGATCTATACAGCATCTCTTGTGTGTTGTGTGTTTCTCTCCATAGAGGTAAATGTAATCATCAAAACAATTTCAGGCTTGCAGAGAAATGTGTTTTTAATGGCAGTATCCAAATATTCACTTAGAGACTCTCTCACCTCTTGTGTGCGTGGGCAACACAAAGTTTTTACTTTAATATGCCAGTCATTTAAATTGAGAAGCACATTTTCTTGGTGCTTGGTGTTGCTCACAACAGAATTATGCAGCAGTAGGTTTTACAGTTTTTGTCCTCTAAACCTGATGTGCAGGCTCTGTACAAACAAAGGAAGTGGTTTTCCTCAGGCAACCTTTGCCACATTTTTAAATGTGTTACATCCGGCAAATGTCACGATTCTTGGTACAAGTGACTTTAATTTTAATTGAAGAAGAAAAGGGTAGGTAAATTTCCTTCTTGTTGATGTGTAGATGTGCATTACTGGCATTATGAACATTGTGTCTGTGAAGTGTCTCTGCCCTTTTTGGGAACACTCAGACAGACTACAAAAATAATTCCCTGGGCATATTGGTCTGTTTTCTTAATCTAATATAGAAACAGGTTTGTATAGACTGTTGGAAACATTTGGAGCTCATTTGTTTCCAGACAAAAGCTTTTAAAATGTAATTCATAGCGATTTGTCATTGCATGTTTTAATTAGACACAAATATTATTTGTGTTAGAGTTGCTTGTGTCTAAACTTCTGTTCCCTCACTAATCTCAGTTTTAACCAAACAGAGACAGATGCCTTTGAAATACAGTGTAATACTTACAGTGTAGGTAGAAGCTGTCTCTTAGTCATACTATACATTATCTCTCAAAAATTCCCTGGAATGAATATGATATTTTGCCGTAACTCCAGTTAAGTTTTTATAACACCATCTGATATACTGTAGGGTGAGCTGTTTCCAATGTAGTCTTCAGTACCAGTTACTGTTGGTTCTTTTATTAGTATCTGCAGAAAACCACAGCTTTTGCGGATGGAAAACACAAAATTTCAATAAACAAGTAATACTGGAAAAAATGTTTTGTTTTAAATGAAAAGATACTGAAACTATGACTCTAGCAGGTTGCTCTTGAAGAGATTTAAAACAGAGAATATCTGTCCTGTCCGACAGGTCGGGGCTCTGATACCTGGAATAAGCAGCCTTCTGCTAGTGGATGGATATACAGTATGCAGTTGACAATATAAGGAGTCAAGGTTTCTAAATTGCTAGCAATGGGGCTGGTGTGTGAATATCTTCAGCCTGAAGTGACAACTTCTGAAAATAATAAGGAACCCCAAAGTCAGTGTGGGGTTTAATGTTGCTTGTGAAGTCTCCCTCAGATACGTGCTAGGATAAAATACAGTAAATTATGCTACAAACCGATAGTTGCCTTCCAGCAGAACCCTACCTTGTGGAAAACTCGCATTCTAATTGTAATTAAGGAGTTAGGTAGATGTTTTCTGGAAAACATCATCATAGTCGAGTTTTTCTATACATTTTTGTGTATTACTGTTAGCTGTTAGATATTATTTTAAGAGTGTTACAGTAGATAAATAATGTGTGTACATCTGTATACCTATTATGGGCAATTACTCTGTTTAAGCACCTAAGCATCTGAACTGAGGTGCCTATTTTCAGATCTTTCCTAAGACCTCTTACCCGTTACTACCGGCAACACCTTGTTTTGATTATAGTAACCTCTTCTGATGGTTCTAAATCTGTCATTAACTGCTAAGTGTTTTTTATTTGAGGTTCATGGTTGTGCGGTGCTAAAGTGAGACTGAGTTTTGCATGCTACCTCGTAATTGAGATTGACAGCCCTGTTTTATTGCTGTTTTGGACTCGGCTTTCTTGCCTCTGCAATGTGCTTTTAAAAGGGATTTAGAGAACGTTAAAAAATCCTGTCCCAAATTAATTAGATGTAGCCTCGTTTGTTAACAAAGGGTTTTTTTCATTTACATTCAGCACATTAAACTGTGTTCAAAATACAGTTTATTTAATTGATTGTATATATATATTACATCAATTTCCCTACAGGATTAATCAAGTATTAACTATCTATCTATATAATTTGGTATATGAATGAATAGATCTAAAATAAACTTCCATACCTTATATACTGAACAAATGACAAATCACTTGGTGAACTGCGTAACTGTAGTTTCTGTTTAAGAGGCCTCATTCTAAAGGGTCTGATTGAACTTTCATAACTCCTAGGTTTTCATGATTACCTGATGACATGGCCAGCCTCCAAGTTGACAAAGTCAAAAGGTTATGTACTGTAAAACGACTTCTGTGGGCTCTTTGAACTTTAGTGAGCTCTATAGTGTTACTAGAATGCATATAAACATGCATAGTTGTATAATGATCTACAGATTCACAAAGTAGACCATCTCACCACCAGGTAGGCTATACAGTATTTCACACAATGCATTAGTGGCATGATATACTGGAAACATTTTGATTTTGAAAGACTAGATTTTTAAAAAGATTTTGATCAAGAATTTTGATTTTGAAGAGATCAGTTTATTATATGCTGGCAGTTTTTTAAATGTATTGATTCCCAGGATAGGTTTCCACTTTTGTTGACTGGATTTCTGGGATTTGCCTAGCCTCTGCTTTATGAGCTGGAATATGAGGAATAGGGAGGCTTGCAAGGAACTGAGCCTGAGCTCTTCCCCCCTGCAGTCTGTCTGGACACAGAGCACGCATTGAGGTCTTT
The DNA here is from genome assembly GCF_059453375.1 of Lepisosteus platostomus. Lineage (NCBI taxonomy): Eukaryota > Metazoa > Chordata > Actinopteri > Semionotiformes > Lepisosteidae > Lepisosteus > Lepisosteus platostomus. The sequence goes on from NC_142624.1 coordinate 36,926,564, forward strand.
CTGATCAGTGGTCTCCTGTGGACTGCACCACCCAAAGCAATTATGTTCACTAATCCATCTTTAACCACAAAAAATCTGTTTTTTCCCCCAATATGATTTTCTTTTTACTGTAAACCACAGCTCAGGCTGGTCTCATATCCATATGCTTTGCAGCATCAGCTCCATCTCGGATTGAAAATCATGTGCTTCAACACGCTAATGGCAGTCTTTCATTGTTTCTATCGCTGTGGAAACTGTTCTCCTTCACAATAAAAACAGTGTTTTTTCTAATAGCATCTTAACCACCTAAAGTAGTAAATGCTATGCATTACAAAGCCAGATTCAAATAAGAAATAGTGCAAATTTTCATGTTATCGCCTACTCTACAAGTGTCCCTGAAATGACGTACTTCTGTTTTCTTCATTCCAACACACCCTTCAGATTTCGATGTTAAAGAGAAACAAATGCAAGTGATTTTAAATTACTTTCAGTTCATTTAGCTGGTGATGGAAATGGTGAGGTGGACATGAGTGATGAATAATGGATGGAGATCCTGTGTAGTCTGTCATAAAGCCCTAGAACTACAGCATATATCCGTTGCAATCAGTAAGTCTGTCATCCAAAATATATTGGTAACACTGGTGCACAGGCATTGTGCTGAATCTAGAGAGGTTTACCTCACTGTCTTATCTGTACAAATGTCATTTTACTGTAATTTAACCAAAACTGTAAACCTAATGACCTTGCACTGTTTTCCCTAAAAAGTTTAGATGACAGATTCTGAGACTGTAACTTTCTAAAAAAATCAAGTAAAGCTGAACTATATTCTGGAATTACTGAAAGGACAAATCTAATGTGACTCAAGAACAAAATCAAATCACAAATCGGGAGGTAGATGATTACATTCTGGTTGCGTGGGTCTTGTTTTCCACCACAAGGGTACCCTGGATCGGGTGATGTGCGGTCATGGTGCTAATTCATTCTGTCGTGCTGTTTTCAGGCTCTCTCTGCTGTTTGAGTGACATTCATACAGCATTTCTTTACAAGAGTGGCAGGTAGTATAATCATATATCATAATTTAATAAATGTTATGCTTTTCAATAAATTGAAAGAATGGATGAAGGGATTGGGTTTATGTTTATATTTTGTATTTTCTGTCAGAACAGTTATAACAAGGCACCTTGAAGACAATGTGCAGGGTAACGTAAAGCTGTTTATCATGGTAAACTGAAAGGAATTGTACTTAAATTCTCTTTAACAGATACAAGTGCAATTTGTTGGACACCATTGACCTTTTGGTAAGGTGTCATTTTAGCCACTTGGTTCATTCTCTTTTGTTAAAGATCAAAATGACGAAGCAGGCTACCATCACAACGTACAGTATTTAAAAAACAGCATTTGTGCCATTTTGAAGGCGTGTTGGAGATAATCCTTCATGACTGATTTATTAAAACCTCAGGATTTTCAGGACAAAAACATTCTCAGCAACAATAACAGCAGTGCCAAGGAATACAGTTTCTGTGTAAACTGTAACTCCACATCAAACATTTTCTGCCAAATGGTGAGAAGAATAAATTACACAGAAAACGGAGATGCCGATTTTATTATTTGAATTTTAACAGTTTACGATACGGTTTTCATATCCATAGAAAGCATGGACACTCCTTAAATTACGTCTTAGTTTCAAAACACCCCTAATGTGTCCAATGATATATTTCTTTCCCGATACCACTGGTTTATTGTAAACATTAATTAAACAAAGTGTCCATTTTTTTCTTTGCAAGAAGCCTCAGCCCTTGAAGCTGGAAGAAAAAAATCAATCCTGCGGTCTGTTCATAGTGTGTGTCCGAAAGTAAACTTTTCAAAGGCTGCCCTTTGAAAGAAAATAGTAAACAAGCTCAAGGGAATTTAAATCTAACGTGAATATGGGATTAAGCGCTAGTTACATGGAAAAATCTAACATATAATCCTTTGGTTCAAGTTTGTGGCCGACCGCATTTTTGCTAATAAAATGTTTCGTTCCGCAGTTGATTGCGATGTGAAGTGTTGGTAAATATGCTGGCTCGGAGAGGGGAGGAATTGCAGTTGGGGTTTTTTCTTGGATTGATTGAAGGCCTCTGCTCTGTGGCTGAACCCTGTCCCGTCCCACGCAGTCCAGGCACTGCCGTGTTTTACAGCCAGGATGTTTTTCTGGAGCTCCTGGCTTCATTGTCTCTCAGACCCCGGCAGCTTTGTTCTGATGGAGCCCTGCCAGTGCGCTTCCTCTCAGCACAGCCCTGAAGGCTCCAGTGCGTTAGGTGGGGACTGGAGCCATATTAAGCAAAGTGACCTGCTGTATCTAGTTTACATGATGCTTCGGCATCGATATATACAGAAGCCCTTTGCTCTTTTCATCTGACTAACAGCGAGACTTTGTCATTCTTTCCTTATCAGATTCTCTCAGAATGTGCAATCCGTATTTTTCCTACGTAGTCATTGTGTTCTTCTGCGATGTATATCAACATATTCAGATTACAATAAAATACCCTTGTTCTATAGATACTATAAGATAATATGTGATCATTTGTTTTCTTATTCTTCCCCATAATGAGACTGGAGTGTACTGAGAATAGGACTAATGGATTTCTATAAGAACGTGGGACAATTTGCAAAATTCGACACAATATTGTTTGTTGGGTCTTGTTTCCTGAAGAGGTGGCTCTGAGGTCCAGGCAAGGTGCTGCCCTGTTTAAATGCATTTCAATGGGAAATCTGTCTTTGACAGGATGGGTGTTGGAGGCCACTCAACTGAAACTGCACCCACACAAACCTATTGTGTAAAATTTTCCTTTACGGAGTTTTCTGGGGTGGAAAAACAAACAGTAAAATGCTAATTTAAGACCACATTTTGCATCACTGACTCCAGTACATTGTCAAGCTAGTCCATTTAGTTTATCATTGCTGACTTGTATTGAGGCACATCATTATCCCTTCCCTTGTTTTGTGTTAGAAAATGAAACCTATTTATAGTCACATATTAATAGATAGATAAGACTTTATTGATCCCGAAGGGAAATTGATGATAGTAATTGATGATTGAAAGATGAAGTGATGATAATATTCACGTGTTGCCTCAGTGATTCTTTATCTGTAGATGGGAAATAACTGAGAATTGCAAAGTATTTTTTACCTACAAATCTGGCATCTTATTTCATCCTGTGATGAGCTCTGAGTTGGAATCCGAGTTGTACCGAGTTGGAATCTTAGCAACACCTTATCAAGTTCTCGAGTATTAGAAATGGTCACTTCTGCTTCGAAACAAGATGAACAACACTGATTCAGAATCCTGACTTTAGTGGAGGTTTGTGGATTCTGAAAGAAGTGATGTTTTATATGAAGTGAATCCATGTTTGAAATGATATATAATTCTATTAAAATCATGCAGCGAGGATGTTTTAAGACCAGCTCCTGCAGGGTCAGCTTTAGGAAGGAAACTTGAAATCCCACTGCACCCAGTAGCCTCCATTTTTAGGGCCCAAGCTTTTGTTAGCTTAGACGGGCTTGGCTGCCAATTGTTCTCCACCCATAATCATTACATCCGCAGCAACTACTCAAAACATTCCGAAGCACAGAAGCTGGTGATAAGCGATAAGGAATTCGAATAGGATCACACGCCCTCTAGTGGTGATTCAGCAGGCTTGCAGGACACCACACAAGTAGAAAGAATGTAAAACTTGGAAGTACTATTTTCACTGTAGTTTAGTCTTTTTATACCCCTCTTTAAAATATAATTATTTTTATTAAGAATGTAAAACATGAATTGTGTGTGAATTTCCACAAGTTGAACATAAGCATCACTTGTTTCTTACATAATCAGGCAACGTAATTTCCTTGAGTCAATTCATGAGAACTAAGATAAACACAAGAACGTCTGCAAACAGGAGGACATTTGCCCCAACCTTGTTTGGATTTTAGTTGGCATAGGATCATGAAAACTACTATTTTATGTGAAACTTTATCAAATGGCTTCAGTCCATGAAAAGTCCATTGAAATTATATTTTATTCCCAACTGGAATAATCTTTTTAACTATCTTGCTCTTGGTCCTTCTAATATGTTTTTATGAGCTTTTTTGTTTTCTTAACTGGACCCTTTTCTATTTTTAATTTCTTTTATAATGCGTTCTCTTCCTGCTTACGTCTTCCTAATTAATTTATGAAGCCATTCCAGCCACAGCTTTCTAGTCTAAATTTTCTTCCCTGTTCTGTGCATCGAGCAGAATCTTTAAACTGGTGCCCATCAGTACTTGACCAAGTTCATATCAGTCCTGCCCCACTGTACTTCTTTTGAATTCTGTCTCATTCCTTCACAATCACGTGCCTGGGAGGCAGACCTGAAAATACAGCCAGGTTGCTGTTGCAAGTGGTGTTGTTGGACCAGTAGGTGACCATTGCTCCTCTGTATCAGAACTTCCAATCCACTGCTGTAGGAGGCGCTGTCCTCTGGATGACATGTTGCAGCCAGGTCCGGCCTACTAGATCACTGCAAACCCTATAGCACTCTTCCTAATAGAGCTGCTATCCTTAGTGTCCAGGCCTGATTCCCCCTTAATTCAGTTAGTGTTGCAATTTCTTGCTCCGCTCATGAGCTGCAGTGCAGTGGATCTGCAGCCTCACCCAGGTGAAAGCTGGACTTCAGGGCTGGGTGACGTTGGGCTCCTTATATTTGCAAAGCAGTCTGGGATCCTTTGGCAACGAAAGCAGTGTATCAGACGACAATAATTATTGTCTTGGATATAAGGAGTGAATTTCACAATGAAAGACTGTATTTGACTCCCTCTCCATCTTTTTGTTTCCTTTTTTCTTAATCTGATGTCTGAGAGCATGCCGGTACGTACATTGCGGGCTCTCATTATTGAACGAAGAGCTTGCCCTCTGTCCTGCCTGGGCTCTTTCGGACAGCCCTCAGCATGTGAACAGTGTGTTATGTGTAGAAGCACAAATCCTGTAATCAGTACTTCTCACCAGAGTTTAAGACATGTAATGAATGTTGTCTGTGGTCCAGACCACACCAAGAATAATTTGCATTATCGCCCAGTCCATTTTAAGGAGGTTACTGTTAAGATCCAGTTTCCTCACATTTTTCCTGTTCCTTTTTTTCAGCCACTGAACACAGTCCTCAAACTGATGTCCACACAGGAACGCATCTGGAGGAATGGAAGTCCCCTTCTCAGACAGACAGCACTTACATCTCTTCCAGGACTTTGTTGTCTTTATCCACGAATAGCACCTCTCCTTACGCTGAGGGAACACAATTCTCAGATCATTCCCAAATGAACACGGGGAGAAGCGAACCTTGGAACAGCACCGAGGGGGACCTGACAACATCTGAGCTGACGTCCACTGGGCCTGAGCACAGGCAGAGCACCAAGGGATCAAGACACCTCACCACCAACGTCTCCAGTGGTGAAAACCCCAGCACCGGCCCTCCTAATGTAACTCATCCGTCTTTACCCACAACATCAGACAGTACCCCCAATGCTACTCCACCTCTCAATTCTTCCTGGAGTATCACGGAAGATCCAGAAACGAGCAGCTCTGCTGTCATGTCTCAGAGTTCTCCCTCCTCCTCCAAAACTGGGTTCTCTTCTTCCTCTTCCTCTTCATCCGTGCCACCATCGTTGTCTTCCAATTACAGCGTGCCATTTACAAACAGCTCATGGGCAGATGGGGGTGGCTCAGTGACGTCCATTACCCATAGTCTTACTGACACTGACACTTCAACTGGGCCTCCGCTCCCCAGGACAGATAACAATACAGATGGAAACCAGTCGCTCCCACCAGAGGATGTTACACATGCAAGCATAACCACAGGCCCACCATCACGAACAGAATCGGAGACCACAGCGAAAGACCCCTCCACTGAAATTGGTTCGTCTGAATCCTTAGTCACCAACGGCTCTGTTACAGAGTTGTTCACTTCGAAAATGGAAAAGGTGGAGAAAACTACAGTAGAGAACCCTCCTACAACACAGAAGAGCATCACCGAAAGGACACCTCTGACTGAACAGGACACCCAGGTGATCACGACATCGCCCCAGGTAACAATCCGTTTCTATGAGCCAGGCACAACAGAGGAGACTCGGACAATTCAGACGGAACACAGTACCTCCTGGGCCACAACTTCCCAGCCCCTGAGCACAGACTCCACCTCTCAGCATCTCTCACCAGCAGGAACTGAAGGAACGCACACTCAGGTCTCTTTGAAGACTAGCGTTCGTCCTACAAATGTGTCAACCTTGGTATTAGAAACAAGTACTGCTACACCGGGCAAAACACCAGGAAAAACTGAACAAACGACAGGTTTTTACAGGAGTACTATGGTGAGCAGTACTGTTACATCCACATCTGCAACTGAGAAACTCACTGAGAAAGCAACCACAATCACCCAGCTTACAAGTACAACAGCTCCAGCGACTACAACACTTCCACCAGGTAAAGTCATCTAGCTTGGCATGTTTCTTCAGGGGGGGCCTCACCTGACTGTCACATGAGTTCTAATATATTAACCTGAATATCAATACCTACTAAATCCTAATGGGAGAAATTTCCTTAATTGTCAGAGGTTTTTTCCTTATCTAAAGCTGAATGTCCCAGTTAGTAATATAACAGCTCCATCTAGTGTTGTGCCACCATAAAAGTTCACTTCAGGAATTTAGATGATCAATAAAATAGTCAAATATTAAACTGGCATTCCTTTTGCCTTTGTTATTGCTTTCTTGCATTGTGTAGAAGGTGTAAATGATATGTCAATCTAAGACTTTTTTCAAAATGGTGCTTTTTCAAGCTTAGTTTATTTGGTTAGAGTTATTTTTACATGCAAGCATATTCTGTACTCATACTTAAAATGCAATTTGCTGGGTGTAAGAAACTTAAATAGGTTCTTAAATTAATAAGATATCAGTGTTAAGTAGCCTCCTATCATTTTTAAAAATGTTTCAGTTATTAACATTTTACAGTGATTCAGGAATATTTAAAACTATGGCAAAATATAAATTAATTGTGTTCAAGACAAGGTGTAATTGAAGAAAAAAACAGATTTCTCTCTACCATTACTAGCATGAAATGTAATTAAATTTTCCTCTTCTGGTGTCAGAGTAAGTGCACAAAGGTTAAACGGCCATTATGATGTATTAAAATATCTGCCTTCCTTTTTTGTGTTGGTCTGTACAGGATAAACACAAGAAATGTTGTTGTAGAAATGTCAAGCCTGGTAGTATCTGTAGATAATCCCTTTTATTGGTATGGCAGATATACTGTAAGATACTGCATATGTAAACTACAAATAATTTGGCTCATCACGCAAGGTGTTTTACAATGACTTTTGTGGTCTCCGCTTGGCAATTGCATGTGTTATGAATAAACCATACGGACACAATAGCTGGAACCTCAGCCATGTCAGATAACTTTAGAAGGTTTTGCTGAATGAGATAAGAAGGCTGCGAATTGCTGTGTTCAATATTTGTTTGAACGTCACTGTCCTGGAATTCAGTCAGAGGAGCTCAGAAGCTGCACTGAGGCTCAGATGTGCCTTGATTTGCCACTTATTAGTCCCAGTTGTATTCTGATTGGACTGTTCAAGAGGCCAGCCTCAGGATGTACTGTAGCTTAGCATAACAAGCAGATCACAAACAGGCCTTCATCTATGAGCTGGGATTTCTCTCACTTCCTCATGGGCTCCCATCATTCCACAGTGCTTGAGTATTCAGCCCTGAGACAGTTCCAGATGGGTTTCAATAGATTTCAATACTACCGCAACCTTTAACACTTGACTTATTGCTTATCACAACAGAATAGATGGGTATTTTTTCTATTGTTGTCTCTTTTATTTTCAACAGTGAACAAATGCCAGCCAAATCCTTGCGCAAATGGTGGGAAATGTAGTCCTGGAAAATCTCACTGTATTTGTCCGTCGTCCTGGAGAGGGGATAACTGCACCGAAGGTGAAGTCTTCCTGTTCAGCACATAGAAAAAAAACCCAAAGTAAACCTGTTGTTTTTTTCAGAACTGGTGCCCATTCTAACTTTTTGTGTGTTTAATTCAGATTTAGCCCTTTCTGTGAAAAGTCTCAAACAATGATGTGAGAAATCTAAGACATATATTTTAATGAGGTTGCTGTATGCTCTTTTTTCCATGATGCATTGCTTTGATCTGCTTTTCGCTTGTAAGCTGAGAGAATATGGGGAGAGGAGAAGCTGAAACAATATTTTTTTTCTCCTTAGGTGAAGGAGAAAAAAATAAGTACCTTAAATCTTCCTACAGATGGATATTTTTAATTTGAGAAATGTACTTTACCTGTAGCTCCAGGATAGCAGTTGCAGACATGGTGAAAAGGTATTTGGAAAGTAAACTGAAAGCTGGTGTCCTAAAAGGCCAACTTGAATGGCCACCAAACTAACGGAAGCTTTAAGTTAGAAATAATAAGAAATAATAGAATCCTAACAAATTAGGAAATTAGATCTCAAATGTGAGTTTCAAATGTACCTCAATGAAAGATTTTAGCAACAGAAAGCATTTGGAATGATTACAGTCTTGCAATGTCTGGTGAACACTGTGCCTGTGCAATTTATAGACGGGATTGGTGCAGACTTTACACTGATCTGCAATCTAAGTGTATTACTAGGCCGTTTAATCCCCTCTTCCACTTATGTCCTGCTCAGATGTGGATGAGTGTGTGTCCAGCCCCTGTCCCTCTGGCTCCACGTGTGTCAACACTAAAGGCTCCTTCACCTGTGAGTGTCCCCTGGGCTACAGCTTGGAAAAAGGAAGGACATGTAACCGCGGTAAGACAGAGCACCTGCTAGACTGCTAGACTGAATGTACAGAGCTTTGATAATGATAATAAGTCTTCTCTGGATGAGATATATTAAGTGCACCTGAGCAAAAGCCCTGCCTTTAATCCACCTCTTGGAAATAAAAATGAAAATACTTCACAAAAAGAATTAGGGATGCCAACTTATTGAAAAATATTACTGTAAAAGTAATTCCCTAACGGGAAACTATGCTTCACTTTTGTAATAAAGTAAAGTACATTATGTGAAGGGTCATAAAATACTTATGAAATAAGGCCTTATCATAGATCACCAGTGCTTAAACAGCTCAGCTGTAAATATTACTTTGCAGTTCATCATGTTCTTGTTCAAGGCCTTTGTTATCAAATCTATTTTTAATTCAAATATTTTTCTAGCAAAGTTAGAGGTGCATGGTGCCTTCTTATACTAGTTTAATTTATACATTAACATTAAGGTGACTAATCTCCACTACTTTTGAGGTGTATTCTTTCCACTGCTGATTACTATGGTGGAGAGCCTTTATTTCATTTATTGCAATTCTGCAACTCTTTCAATAGCAAAGACTTTTCTGGGTACCTTCACGGTGAAAAATGTGCACCTAGCGAACACAACGGACAGACGCTTTGATGAGCATGAAATGCAACGAGAAATAATCCAAATGGTAAGGCTGGTTTTGACTTCGATGCAGTTTGATTTTTCTAGTGTTGAACCTGCCTAGTAACGGTAAGGTGTCCTTTTGTGCACGCTGTCTGCTCTTATAAAGCAGTTAATGTGAAGTAAGGAGCCGGGTGAAAAGCAGTTTTTTTTAACAGGGAACACAAAGCCTCCATAGTAAAATTAAAATCCATTTCTGTTAAAAAAATATCATTTAATTTAGACCACAGGTTAATCTAGCTCATAATGTACAGTTGCAGAGTGCAGCATGTGAGGTGCAAATGTGTTCAACTGTGTGTTTTTTATTCTGAATAATTTCCCAGTCTCTTAGTAATGCTGCAATGCATTGCTCTATGTCCCATAACCCTCGTATTACTGTTGGTTAAAAGGAAGATTTTCAACGTTAGGACTGATGAAAGTCCATCTAGATTTTTAAATGGCTTCCGTTTAGAAGAGATAATGGCCGCCATCCAGTCATCATGACTGGAACTGCAACAAAGAGGCTGAAGTCTGGCCATTCCTGTTGGACCTGGTGATGCCCAATTAGTAGGCAGGAACGCTCTGTAACGTTCTGCCCTCCTGGTTTGGGGCAGGTAGGAGGATGCTACTGAGGAGCTCAAAGAAACACCCCGTGGCATCAGGTTTTGTTCATTCGATGTACAATTGAAAATTAATCAGGTCTTTTAATTTGTGAATTGTAATGAGATTATACAGTAATTATTACCTGTTTGATTTCAGAATTATAGGTTCAGTAGAACAGACACTGTACTATGCTTCTGTTTCCTAGCTGAAGCCACTAAATTGGATGCAAAAACACCTGTCTTAAGAAATAGGGTATATAATCTTAATAATCTTAACTCATTCCTTTTTTTCAGCTCAATGCATCACTTTCACTCTTAGGGGGTTATTCTAAGTCAACAGTCACTGTTTCAAGGTATGTTGTTAGTGAATAATCTTCATTTTATTTAAACTTGATTGTGCTTAGCAGAGAAGCTGTGTTAATGGTTAACATGCTTAATGCATTTTCCAACAGGTTATCAAAATGTGGTTAGTTTCTTAGATTTTCCTTCTACAAACTGAAACTGAAACCTATAGTTTTTATTGTAGTCTCAGGCCTGTTAGCTTCATAGCTTTTATTGTCAGTGATGTTACTTATGTTTTGACAGCATTACAGGACATTATTTACTCCCAGGTTTATTCATTTAAAAAGGTGCAAGTTTGCAATGTTCAAGGAAAATGGGAAAATGATAAAAATAATAGTATAGGTATCCCTGAACATGCACTACACAGTTTATGGGTTCGAATTAAAACTGCAATGATTTGTTGCAATTGTGCACGTTTAAGACTTCTTAACATTGCATTCTAACAAAAATATCTATATGTGATTTGTCTTATCTTTAAGTGAGGCCGACGGGATCCGTTGTTCTGCTGTGAACATATTCTCAGTGACTGCTAATGTCACCAGTGTGGATGTGCTTAGGAATATAAATGAATACCTGAAGAGCTGCACTCCAGCTACAACAGGGTGTTGCGTTGTTCATCGGTGCAGTCTGTCCTACAGAGGTAGATCTCTCTTGTTTTTACCTTGTTCTTCATTAACGCTTACACAGTGCAATCAGCAGGTAGTGCAGGTTTGCAGCTGCGTCAGCATGCGTAGGCTGCAAAGGAACAAATAAAGGTTTATTCCATGCTGAAAAAAAGAAGAAAGAAAACACAACGTTTTGGCCGTGGAGCCTTCTTCGGGAATAAACTTTTACTTGTTCTATAATCAGTAGATGATGTTATACTGTATGAATAAGGAATTAGTTACGAAACGGAAGATTCGTATGAACATTTACATCAAAATGCATTATGACTGCATTGTATATTCTTTTTTTCATCAGTTTTGCAATAATTCAGTAGCAATAACTTTGCTATGTTGCCCATTGACTCTGACCTCACTTAGTTTAAGTGTTTCAATTCACCAAAATCAAACACTTCACTGTGCTTAAATCTTCTACTAGGTGTCAGGCTTGGGACATCCACCCCAGGGTCTTTTCAGATTATGAAAAAGAAACTGGGATAGATCATCCAAGCCTGACAAAAGAGAACATAGTGTATGAAGTCCGCTCTGTTCAGGTGGTTTGGAAACTCAAATGAGTTAGTTAGGAATTGTGCTCCGTCTCATTTCTGCCTCAGCATGAGTACTCCCCCTCAGAAAAAAAAAACCCACATACAAGGTACTGTATCAGTTTCATTTCTTAGAATTTAGATTTGCTGGCTTTTAGCACTATGCATGAAAAAAAGGTACAGGTAATTAATTGCGGGTACAATTCAGTATAGTGGATGTTTGAAACCCAAACCCATATCCTGGTTCTGTCCTGCAGCTGACAGTTTGTGTGCCAAAAATAATTCCCGGTGTGACATGGAGAGGTCCACATGCGGTGACAGCAGTGGGATTGAAGTCTGTGAGTGCCTGCCAGGATACTTCAAATACAGCGCTGAAGATCTATCATGCAGAGGTATGGCCGTCCCCAGAATCTACAGGAGGTGCACTCCATTTACCTGATGAACTGTTTCAGCTGCTAGTTATCAATACCTTATTAAGGTTTCATACATAGGCTATTAGATAGTTGTAAGTAGTAATAAGACATCACCTACTGTAGGTGTTGCTAAATACAGTAAAAAGGAGAACTTTAATGCGGATATCATGCTTTGTTTTTTGATAAATCTTTGGAAAGTATTTAAGCTATTATTAACTATTAGCTTTTATTAAACAATAATAAAATGTCTTTAATGGTTTATTAAAACTTTGAATATATTGTTGCTATATCTTGTTAAATATCCAGGATATGAACTACAGTGTTAATAGGGCATCTACGCACAAAAGCATAAGATTATAACTGACAGATTACAAGGGAAAAGGTTTTTTATTCCTTTAATGTGTAATTACCAACAGTATATAATATCACCATCTCTCAGTTCTCAAGGCATCGGGTTCCTCTTATAGTCTTTGTCCTCCTGTACTATTAGCTGTGCGAGATATAGTGGAAGTGACACTTGAAGGATGAACACTTGGAACATTTCTGAATTCATAAATAAGTGTGAAATGTGAATAAAGTGAAAATACATGTAAAAACAAACTGCAACTTGACCTTAAAAATGCACAGTTGTGAAGTTTGAAAGATTTTGAAGAATAAAGAGAGGTACAATAAATGTATGTAGTTTTGCAGATAATCCAGGAAACTAACGCCATCACAACACACTGCCGAGAATTGTGCTTGCATTGCTTTATTGAAAACTATTGGAAAAATAAAATATGAAAACCGTCTGTAACATAGAATGCAAATGATTTTTTCAAGTAAAAAAACAAAATGCTTCTCGTCTCTTCATTATTGTCACCCTTCTCTTTCTTAGCCTGTAATGATGGGTATAAACTGGAAAATGGCACCTGTGTCAGGTAAGAGGAATGGTTAGAAAAAGCAAATTGATAAAGATGTGTTAAACATTAAATGTTTTATTACAGAATTAATGATGTAGGAGGTAAATTATATATGCTTATATTGCAGCTGTCCTTTTGGATTTGGAGGATTCAATTGTGGAAACTGTGAGTAAGCTCTTTCATAATTAGCCATATACAGTAAACTGTGCAGAGTTTAGTCTATCAGATTATAGTACATGTTTTGCAATTGTATTTTCTCTCTTTTTTCAGTTTACAAACTTATTGCTCTGGTCGTGTTCCCTGCTGGAGGTGGCTTGCTGTTAATTCTGTTAATTGTTCTAATAGTTACCTGTTGCAGGTGAGTGTAGCACCTCTGACTTTTACTTACAAGTTAAATAAATTCATCGTGAAGGATTTTTGCTCATAGCGGGTGTATAGTTCAGGGCACATTTGTATCTGGGTGCCTGTATCAGCAGCTTATTACTGAGATCTGTACTATTTAAAGTGCATATGAATATTTACTTTATAATCCATTGTTAAAAATAATATCAAATGCAATGCCTAAAATAGTCAGTTGCCTAGGGAGAAAAATGCTACATTTCTGATCACATTTCTGATCGCTGTGTTTTTTCAGGCTGCAGTTATGTTACGTGCTGTAACTATTTTTATGTAGGTTTTACACATAAAAGGTTACTGAATGATCTTTGGATCTTTGGACATTGGTCTGCATCATCTAGTTATGTTGAGGTCATTGCAAAGGGGTGATTTAGATAAGGTTGTTTATGGAAGGGTACATAAATAGACTTACAGTGAGGCTTCTGTAGCACATATCAGACAAGGAAAACCTTACAGTACTGTTGATTCCTCTTACTGACTGACATTTCTGTAGTACTGGAACAGCTCTTCCAAAACAAAAATGCTTCAGAATTTCAAGACTTAACTAGTGTGACTTTGTACAGTATTCCTTGTCTGTACGTTCTACATGTGTAAATGTGTATATCTAAAATACATTGACATTACCTGAAAATAAGAAAGGGGCATCACGCTATCTGTATTTAAAAACTTAACATTGGACTTAAGGACAATGAGCCAACTTTCTGTCAAGAAGATGATATGAAAAGAACCTGAGGCACTTGCAGTGCATGATGTCTTTACCAGATAAATACTATTCTGTTTCTTCAGAAAATGCTAATAATTAATGCGTTCAATGTTTGCAATATTATCTAATTTGATTCTAAAAAGAATTTATTAACATGTCATTTAATACACAAAATCAGTTCACTGCTTGAATATTGTAAAGAAATCACATTCAAGGCAATTAACATAAGAAAAAAAGCTCTTCAAATATTAAAATCCAAAACCCTGCTTTAAAATATTGCTTACAGGACATTATCAATTCTCTTACTGTTCACAGGAAGGACAAAAATGACATCAGTAAACTAATCTTCAAGAGCGGAGAGTTTCAAATGTCTCCTTACGCAGAGTATCCAAAGAGTAACAGAATCTCCGTGGAGTGGGGGAGAGAGACGATAGAAATGCAGGAGAATGGAAGCACCAAAAACCTTCTTCAGATGACTGACATATATTATTCTGTACGTACAGTTTTTAGATATTGCTGTTGCATCTGCATCACACTGCAAAACAAAAGAAAATGGTAAAAAGAATGTAGAGCTTAGTGAATTCCTATCTTTTGGGTTGTCAAGTGACAAAATAGTAGCGTACATTTTTGGTGCATGTACAGCGGTTTATAAAGCATTTGTCCTCTAATTCAGAAAGGCTTGTGACAATAATGCCGAGCTTCACTAAATTGCAGTGTCTGCTGAGAAGCTGAAAAAAAAAACATCTACTGTACCACGGGAAAATAGGGACTTGTGTACAGCAGCCTGTGGAGAGAGTTCCGTTTCATTGTTTGTTTGTTTGTTTGTTTGTTTGTTTTTTAAACGTTGCAGCCCGCTCTAAGAAACCATGAGCTGGAGAGAAACGGACTGTACCCTTACTCAGGATTGCCCGGCACTCGCCACTCCTGCATCTACCCCGGACAGTATAACCCCTCGTTCATCAGCGACGACACTCGCAGGAGGGACTATTTCTAACGGCGCACACGCCTGCGGGGGGCGCCACCGGTCCCTGACCGGGCCTGCCGCGGGCCCAGCGCGGCGCCCGGTCGCCCCGGGGGAGGGTACGGCCCCGCTGGAGCTGGTCGGCTCCGCGCCTCGGCGACACACCGCGAGGAAAGAGCCGAGGAAGCGGCAGCGCGGATGTCGCCTATAAAGACTGATTTCGTTCATTCAAGCACGCAATCGCTTTATGTGCTTTTTAACTGTCGGAGGGAAACCACTCCTCAAAACGACAGCATGGTGCCGTCTCCCTTGTAATATTACAACGTGGCTAACTTATCTCGAATTCGGTCACGGATTCCTCATCATGTGCTTCTGTCACACATACTGTATGGACACATTTATTTTACAGTGTAAATTGTCTGTTTTTTTTTTCATTGAAGGTATTTATGTGCATTATCAACGTTTAATATAAATGTCCTTTTCAGCGTAAAACAGATATATTTCAAAAATGTATTTCTCTCTGATGATCAGAGGTGTTCTTTTTTTACCACACTGTAGAACCACTAATACATTACGTTTGTAATTTTTTCCGCCTCAGGCCTGTGATCTAGTAGTGCCCACGTCGATGAACTTTTCCACCTCCGAACTACTCTTGGCCTGTTTTAAGGTTACTGCAAAACAAAACTTTATGAGGCTCCAGTTCTTCAGATATTACAAACCGTTAATTGTGAAAAATGATCTGATTTACATTACACGTAAAGGGGTGGGTCTCTAAAGGGTCTGGACTTTTAGATTTTGAGCCCAAGACAGATTTGAATATAATATCTATGATCTATGATAAGCCATAAATCGCCCCATTGAGAAATTTCTGTTGAAGTTCTGTTCAACCCCCTATTGAGGTTGAACAAAATGGACTCGTGGCAATGTTTGAAATTCTCACTAAGGGGTAAACCTGGTTCTGTGTGGAAAATCACAATCCACCTATTGGTCACCCTTAAACCATTGATTTAAGGCTGTTTAAGAAGGAGAATGTTAGAAAAGCCATACTGTATGTGCCATATCGGTTACCTACTTTTTATTCCAAATTTTAGAAATTCATTATTATAGAGTGATCCATAAACCCTACTGGGTTGTGTCTCTACAGATTTGATCACCCCTATTCTAGTTAATTTTGGAAGGGGTTAAATCTTACAGTACTTTGTGCCAAAGAACAATTTTCTGTGATCGATATTGATTGCATGCTACAAGGTTGTTAAATACCTTTGGCAGTCATCATGTATGTTAAAAGGGCAATACATGTTCAGGGAGATTTTGAATCAGACCACAAAGGCATCTGCAGTAATGAAAGTACAGGAGTCGTAAAAGATTGACGATTTCCTCTTTGCTTCAACGGTTGATTTCGATAATCAAATAGCTGTGACCTGCTAGAACCTGCATTACTCCACACAAACCTTTTGCTAAGGGCAGATATTTGGAAACAGTGTGAAACTAGCCTTGGATCTTTTACTTCATCAGTCCCCTGACTGAATAATTGGCCGACAATAGTTCCATCTCTTTCCTTTCATTTTCAGTTAAATTACGTCCCTCCCTTCACTTAGACATGGGTCAGGCTCTGTCTTCCATTTTGTGAAAAGCCACTGTCTTATTTGTGTAGGTGTTTTTACTCTCCATATCACATATCACACTAAAGAAAATGTTTATTTAAGATATACTATGTTAGTCAAATGTTTTTATTTGACAAATCTAACTTTTTTGCTGTTGTTTATTTTGATAAGTTATCTCCCAATTAATTCTGGCGTTCTAGTCAGAAATGCATAGTAAAATAAAATAAATGCAAAGGGTTAAATAAAAGTGGTGCTGGCTGTCAGTTAATTTCTAGACTTTTGTGCATTGTGTAAAAATCATAATACCTTCCTCCATCTTGAAGCTTATTGTTGCTGTGATGTCATTATTTGGACTATTATTCTTAAATCAAAAGGACAGGAAAAGCATTTGCTTTGTCTACAAATGGACCATTTGGAGTACAGTTTCAGGAGTTACTACAGCCCAGAACTGTTTCTGCTCCACTGAATTAATTGCCCATTCATTTCATAATCCAATTGCACCGTCTGTTATGTTCAAATAGATCCATATCTACTCTGTGAACATTTAATGGAGTGGACAACTCTGGACACTAATCCTCTACAGAATAGGAAGATCGATGAGTTTTGAGAACCAACAGAATTTCAAAGCAGTGTCTTTTCTATGAAAAGGCAGATATTTTTTTAATGTCATGTAGACTTTCTACAACCTTCAGAGATTCACAGTACATATTGCTATGAAAGAATGAGCTCAAACTGTAAGCAAAGCAAGAAAAGGTTCTTTAACTCTTTATCGCCTCTAGAAAGAGAGTCAATTTCCGCCTGGTTTGATACAGTTTTCTAGAATAGCTAGATGAACTCTTTCAGAGCTCTTTCATTTTTTCTCCCCGGAACGGCTTCTAAGTTCTTGTTTCACTTCCACAACTGCAATGGCCCGTGTGCAGGATCACACAGCAGAAACGGTCAAAATCAATTTTCTACTGTGTCTTTAAATGTTTAAGGTGTAAGAGGAAATGCTCGTCTTTGTCTTTAAAGTAGACTGAAAAATTGAACAATAAAGGCTGGAATATTTGGACAGATTTTAGAGTTAGAATATAGGATGTATATAGGATTTGCATTGAAACTTGTAATATACATTTTATATCTACAGTACATACAGTATATGCCGGTAGGGTGGGGAAGTGGTTAACATAGCATTTTCCCTGTGTTCATGTGAGTTTACTCTGAGTGCTCTGGTTTTCCCTGGCTGTCCAAAGACATACCGATAGGTTAACTTCCTTTTCGGAAAACTGGCCCAGGTGTCTGTGTGTGTGTGCTCTGCAATAGACTGGTGTCCCACCCAGGGTGTATCTCACCTTGTGTCCTGTCCTTCCTGGGCAAGCTCTGGGCCACCGTGACCCTGAACTGAACGAATGGTTATTAAAAGTGATGTTCTCTGATATCATATTGCCATTAGTTTCCAGCTCTGGGCCCAGGGGATTTCTGAGTCTTGTAGCTTCTGCAGAATCCACGTGAAGTGAAGCAAAGCTGCTGTTAATTACAGACTAATTGATTTCAGTTTTTGGTCCTTGGCACATTTTAAAAATGGTTTCCAAATTTGTTTGTTTAAAAAAGGCAAGTGGAATTTGTAACTGGTAACAACCCTGTACCAATTTCTGAGTTTCAGCACCACCCTCATTGAAGCCTGTTGCTTTAAATTTAATTGACTTGATCTCTACAGAAGAAGAAAAAAAAGTTTATTGTGGGAGTGTCTGATACAGTGTCAATCCCGAAGTGTCTGTTCGTCATACATTGATCGCCTGTTAAGGGCTGCTTTGATAGAGGGCCATCAAGCTTGGGGGAGAGTAATTAAAGATTTCAGTGCTGGAGATGCCAGAAACAGTTCTCTTGTAGTGGGATCTTTTTGAAAACCTTGACTAAGAACAAATACAAGTTAAACAAAAGCCTAAACATGTGAGCAGATCAATTAAAGTCATGAATTAGAACTCAACTAGTACAAACACAAGCAGACACAGAGGTGACCAGGACTGGTCTGGAAACCATTGGTGATTTTCTTTAAATATTCCTTTGTCTTCATGATGTAGTTTTGTTGGGAGTTGTACTTATCAACTGTGGGACCCCCCAGAGAGGGGTGTATTTATGCTGAATTCATGTGAAGTACTTTAATTGCACCAAGGTGGACTCCATTCAACTAATTATCTGACTTCTGAAGACAATTTGTGTCAGCAGAGCCTATTTACAGTAGGTTTGTCATAGGAAAGGGGAAATGTTATTCAATCAGTTATTGTATGTTTTGTATTTAGAATTACTTTAGGAAGATCTATAGAATTTTGTTTCATGTTGGCATTATTGAACGTTTTGTGTCTATGGCAAAAAATCCCAATATATTATGATTCCATATTGTAGCACCATAAAATGTGCAAAATGCAAAAGGGGTGAATACTTTTGATAACCACTATGATCGCTTCTAGTGTCAGGTTTGCTATTTGGAATGTTAGGTTCAAGAAATAATGATTTACACCAGGTTTTATTTTTAGAAAACTTTTCTGTTCAAACAAAAGTACTGGAAATATATTGTAATTTCTTGTTTTACCTCAACAAGAATCCTTTTTTATCTACAGTACATGACGTATTTGTGACTCTATCCTCAGTCTGTCACAGGATAAAAATGTCCTGAGCAAGAATAAAAACAAATAAATGCAGGCCATAAATGCTCTGTTCTTGGATCCAGGCTAGTTCATTTATAATTAACCAAATTTACAACAGCAGTTAAAAGGTGCAGGGAAACTGTTTCACTGTCCACTGTTTCTGCTATTCATATTGTTTGTTTGAAAAGAAGGACATCTTAGTAAAATGGATTGGAAAACGTGGTTTATATTGGCTAGCACCTGTGTGTGCCTTGTGTACACACATTCAAAAAGTGAGTATGAAATTTATATAAATGTTTTCATTTACCATTAATTGTTTCAGATTTTGCTATTTCGGTATCAAAGCAAGTTGATCAGAAACCTCAAGATAGGCTCATATGATTAGTGGTTAGTTGGTTATACCTGCTTGTAAGTTCATACTGCTCTAATATGAACACAAAGCAAAAGCTGAGATGTTGGACAGCCTTTTCTTTTCTATGGATATATAGAAACACTTTTTTAAGAAAATCACTTATTTGAAAGGAAAATCTGAAGGATTGACTAGTTCATCCACACTTTTTAATTAAAAATGAAATTGTAACATTTTAAAGAGGGAAGAAAGCATTAACATGGAAAAAATGTAGCAAATATGACAATTCAGAAATGAACAGAATTACTGAGGCATCACAGAGATCAATATCATGTTCCTGTTCATAAGTTCCCCATTTTTAACATTTTATTTTACTACATTGTAGCTTAACTTGAGAAATATCTGTATAGTTTTTGTTCTCCCAGAGAACAAACACACTACTGTATTTACAGTAAACTTAGATCTTTTCCATTTGGAAAAGGATCTGATTCCAGGAGAAACTTTATTTTATCAGTTAAACAAATATTTAACCTGGAGTATGAAAATGAATGGGGTTCGAAAGACGTGCACTGAAGAATTTCAGGTTTTTACAAACTTCGTTAAACTTTGTATTGGCTTATTTCAACAATAGCCGACTCACGCTCGTGCAGATGCAGTTACAAAATTGAGGAAAACAGCAAAGAAAGAGAATTCTGTCATGTCTAACTGCCCCATTATAAGACATACAGTACTGCAAATAAGTGATAGAATCTGTCTATTTAGTACACATATACAGAAAGTAAGGCTGTGTCTATTTATTCATTTTTGAAAATAAGACTATTATCAAATGATTACACATGCAAGAAAGAAAAATGATTCATAAATTAACATCATAGTCAGCAAGGGAACATTTCATTTCCTTGGCCTTATCTTGACGTATCTGTTGATTTTTGTTCCAGTGGAGCTCTAGAGCACCCATGTGGAACTGTGGGCTGTTTTCACATACTGTAATGCTGACTCCAGAGGTCAGCAAGGTCCTAAATGTCAGACACATTTGCGTCTATAAATAGTGTACATCCCTCTGTAGGTTGTAGTCAGCGTTTAGCCACCTGAGGACAACTGTGGAGCTAGGCTGTAAGGAAGGTGATCATATTAAGAATCAGCCCCTGCCTTTTGCCACACCGCCCACCCATTTCTAGCTGCTGTTTTCAAGCTGCGGGTGCGGGGAGGGAGACACTCTGGAAGGGAAGCAAGTCCATCGTAAGGCAGAAACACAGAGACAGGCATGTGCACGCTCACAGCTGTGGACATTTTCCCCAGGCACCAATTAGCCTATTTTACCAGTGTGTTTCTGAACCGAAGCAGTAAAGTGAAGCACTCCTGCTAATTGTTATGAGCAGTTATACTCATAAGGTTAAAGTTACAGTGAGCAACTTGTTCAGATTTTAAAGTAGTACACACCATTGGTATGAAAATAATAGTGGGAGATTGTTCCACATCATTGTAGTTTGATTTTCTTAAGATGCAACACAGAGTTAGTCTGAACATCCAAATGTGATACTTCTGAAAGACCTAACATATTTCTGTTTCATTTTTTTTTAATCCTGTTAACAAAATTGCGATAGATGGTACAGCACCTCCAGCTACAACGATACCAGGTAAATCAGAGAATGTAAATGATCAATTCCTCTCTTTATCATAGCTAGATGGGAATATGTAACAGAGAACATTTAAAAATCATTATGGAAGATTGGGAAATTAAAGTAAAACTGTATCTTTAATTTATTCAATAATTGATTGTAGTGGAGTATGTGCATTTGTGTTCCATAATGCTTTGCAGTGCAATGCAAAATAGAATTTGAACATCACAAATGTGATATTCCTGGAAAAACTAACATTTTTCTCTTTTGTGTAATTATGTTAATCCTGTTAATGAAACTGCAACAGGTTCTACAAGATCTTCAACTATAGCAGCAACAGGTAAACCAACAACTGTTAAGAATCAATTCCTCTGTTATTCAAAACTAGAGGTTTTCACTAAATTCTACATTGGGAACTGAAAGTAAAATTGTATCTTTTATATAGTCAATAACTGATTATGATGGATGATGTGCATTTTCTTTCAACACTGCTTTGCAGTGTGATAGAAAATAGGATTTGTTTGAACATCAGAATGTGATATTCCTGGAAGAACAAGCACTTTTCTCTTCTGTTTAACTGATTTTATCCTGTTACTGAAATTTCAGCAGATTCTACCACATCTTCATCTCCAACAGCAACAGGTAAATCGTCAAATATAAAGAATCAATTTCTCCCTTTTTCTAAACTAGAGGTTTCTACTACAGTAAATACCTCAATGTATTTTTATCACAGTTTATTATTCCTGTTATTGATTGCTCACGATTATGTTTCTGTTATATAATTGGAAAGGAGAGTATTGGTGCAGGTATTAATGTAAAGGCATAGTATCCAGTATGTGGGTTTCCTTTGAACTTCTGGATACATCTCTTTATGTGCATTTTTCCTGGAAATTTTTCTCTTTTGTTTAATTACTTTAATCCTGTTAATGAAACTGCAACAGGTTCTACAAGATCTTCAACTATAACAGCAACAGGTAAACCGACAACTGTAAAGAATCAATTCCTCTGTTTTTCAAAATAAATGTTTCCACTAAATCCCATGTCTTTCAAACTTTTGAATAAGTCTCTTCTTTTGCATTTTATTTTCTTTGATATTCAAAATGATAGTTGTTCCACCTCCACAAAACAACATTTTTCTTCCAGGATTTCAGATTGGATCATGCAGGCAGTTCAGATTAAGCTACAGTACATCAGACAGTTACACTGCAGTAGGAAAATCACTTCTGTCACATCTGGTCAAGAGACATACAGTACTTCAGAACACTGAGAAGGTTTTCTAAATCTCTTTTTGGTGTTTTTCTCTTCTCTTCTGTTTAACTGATTTTATCCTATTACTGAAATTGCAGCAGGTTCTACCACATCTTCATCTCCAACAGCAACAGGTAAATCGTCAAATATAAAGAATCAATTTCTCCTTTTTTCTAAACTAAATTTTGTTTGTTTCGTACAATTGGAAAGGAGAGTATTGGTGCAGGTGTAAATGTAAAGACATACAGTATTCAGTATGTGGGTTTCTTTTGAACCTCTGGATGCATCTCTTTATGTGCATTTTCTTCTTCTGAATATAAAGTGATAGTTGTTCCACCCTGGTGTTTATATTAATAAAATAATATGAGATTATAAAAACAAGGTAAAGAGTTATCAAAATGAAAAATAAGATTTTTGTTCCAGGTATTCAGTTGATCCAGGCAGTTCAGATTAAGCTACATCAGACAGTTACACTGTTGTAGGAAAATCACTTCTGTCACATGTGGTCAAGAGACATACAGTACAGTACTTCAGGACACTGAGGAGGTTTTCTAAATCTCTTTTTGGTGTTTTTTTATAAACCACCTAATAGTAAACAGTATTTTTATGTGATGCTTTTGATGAATAAAACAGCTACAGATTTTGTTCTGCAGTTTCTATGTACACAGTATGTAGTAAATGTATGTATGAGATATTGAATAGTAGCAAAGTCATATAGAACATTATTAAAAAATATATAACGCAAGATTGGGAACCGAAAGTAAAATTGTATCTTTTATCTAGTCAATAACTGATTATGATGGATGATGTGCATTTTCTTTCAACACTGCTTTGCAGTGTGATAGAAAATAGGATTTGTTTGAACATCAGAATGTGATATTCCTGGAAGAACAAGCACTTTTCTCTTCTGTTTAACTGATTTTATCCTGTTACTGAAATTGCATCAGGTTCAACCACATCTTCATCTCCAACAGCAACAGGTAAATCGTCAAATATAAAGAATCAATTTCTCCCTTTTTTTCTAAACTAGAGAAGATTTTGTTTGTTTCGTAGAATTGGAAAGGAGAGTATTGGTGCAGGTGTAAATGTAAAGACATACAGTATTCAGTATGTGGGTTTCTTTTGAACCTCTGGATGCATCTCTTTATGTGCATTTTCTTCTTCTGAATATAAAGTGATAGTTGTTCCACCCTGGTGTTTATATTAATAAAATAATATTAGATTATAAAAACAAGGTAAAGAGTTATCAAAATGAAAAATAAGATTTTTGTTCCAGGTATTCAGTTGATCCAGGCAGTTCAGGTTAAGCTACATCAGTCAGTTACACTGTTGTAGGAAAATCATTTCTGTCACATGTGGTCAAGAGACATACAGTACAGTACTTCAGGACACTGAGGAGGTTTTCTAAATCTCTTTTTGGTGTTTTTTTATAAACCACCTAATAGTAAACAGTATTTTTATGTGATGCTTTTGATGAATAAAACAGCTACAGATTTTGTTCTGCAGTTTCTATGTACACAGTATGTAGTAAATGTATGTATGAGATATTGAATAGTAGCAAAGTCATATAGAACATTATTAAAAAATATATAACGCAAGATTGGGAAACGAAAGTAAAATTGTATCTTTTATCTAGTCAATAACTGAATATGATGGATGATGTGTATTTTCTTTCAACACTGCTTTGCAGTGTGATAGAAAATAGGATTTGTTTGAACATCAGAATGTGATATTCCTGGAAGAACAAGCACTTTTCTCTTCTGTTTAACTGATTTTATCCTGTTACTGAAATTGCATCAGGTTCAACCACATCTTCATCTCCAACAGCAACAGGTAAATCGTCAAATATAAAGAATCAATTTCTCCTTTTTTCTAAACTAGAGAAGATTTTGTTTGTTTCGTAGAATTGGAAAGGAGAGTATTGGTGCAGGTGTAAATGTAAAGACATACAGTATTCAGTATGTGGGTTTCTTTTGAACCTCTGGATGCATCTCTTTATGTGCATTTTCTTCTTCTGAATATAAAGTGATAGTTGTTCCACCCTGGTGTTTATATTAATAAAATAATATGAGATTATAAAAACAAGGTAAAGAGTTATCAAAATGAAAAATAAGATTTTTGTTCCAGGTATTCAGTTGATCCAGGCAGTTCAGGTTAAGCTACATCAGTCAGTTACACTGTTGTAGGAAAATCACTTCTGTCACATGTGGTCAAGAGACATACAGTACAGTACTTCAGGACACTGAGGAGGTTTTCTAAATCTCTTTTTGGTGTTTTTTTATAAACCACCTAATAGTAAACAGTATTTTTATGTGATGCTTTTGATGAATAAAACAGCTACAGATTTTGTTCTGCAGTTTCTATGTACACAGTATGTAGTAAATGTATGTATGAGATATTGAATAGTAGCAAAGTCATATAGAACATTATTAAAAAATATATAACGCAAGATTGGGAAACGAAAGTAAAATTGTATCTTTTATCTAGTCAATAACTGAATATGATGGATGATGTGTATTTTCTTTCAACACTGCTTTGCAGTGTGATAGAAAATAGGATTTGTTTGAACATCAGAATGTGATATTCCTGGAAGAACAAGCACTTTTCTCTTCTGTTTAACTGATTTTATCCTGTTACTGAAATTGCATCAGGTTCAACCACATCTTCATCTCCAACAGCAACAGGTAAATCGTCAAATATAAAGAATCAATTTCTCCTTTTTTCTAAACTAGAGAAGATTTTGTTTGTTTCGTAGAATTGGAAAGGAGAGTATTGGTGCAGGTGTAAATGTAAAGACATACAGTATTCAGTATGTGGGTTTCTTTTGAACCTCTGGATGCATCTCTTTATGTGCATTTTCTTCTTCTGAATATAAAGTGATAGTTGTTCCACCCTGGTGTTTATATTAATAAAATAATATGAGATTATAAAAACAAGGTAAAGAGTTATCAAAATGAAAAATAAGATTTTTGTTCCAGGTATTCAGTTGATCCAGGCAGTTCAGATTAAGCTACATCAGACAGTTACACTGTTGTAGGAAAATCACTTCTGTCACATGTGGTCAAGAGACATACAGTACAGTACTTCAGGACACTGAGGAGGTTTTCTAAATCTCTTTTTGGTGTTTTTTTATAAACCACCTAATAGTAAACAGTATTTTTATGTGATGCTTTTGATGAAAAAAACAGCTACAGATTTTGTTCTGCAGTTTCTATGTACACAGTATGTAGTAAATGTATGTATGAGATATTGAATAGTAGCAAAGTCATATAGAACATTATTAAAAAATATATAACGCAAGATTGGGAACCGAAAGTAAAATTGTATCTTTTATCTAGTCAATAACTGATTATGATGGATGATGTGCATTTTCTTTCAACACTGCTTTGCAGTGTGATAGAAAATAGGATTTGTTTGAACATCAGAATGTGATATTCCTGGAAGAACAAGCACTTTTCTCTTCTGTTTAACTGATTTTATCCTGTTACTGAAATTGCATCAGGTTCAACCACATCTTCATCTCCAACAGCAACAGGTAAATCGTCAAATATAAAGAATCAATTTCTCCCTTTTTTTCTAAACTAGAGAAGATTTTGTTTGTTTCGTAGAATTGGAAAGGAGAGTATTGGTGCAGGTGTAAATGTAAAGACATACAGTATTCAGTATGTGGGTTTCTTTTGAACCTCTGGATGCATCTCTTTATGTGCATTTTCTTCTTCTGAATATAAAGTGATAGTTGTTCCACCCTGGTGTTTATATTAATAAAATAATATTAGATTATAAAAACAAGGTAAAGAGTTATCAAAATGAAAAATAAGATTTTTGTTCCAGGTATTCAGTTGATCCAGGCAGTTCAGGTTAAGCTACATCAGTCAGTTACACTGTTGTAGGAAAATCATTTCTGTCACATGTGGTCAAGAGACATACAGTACAGTACTTCAGGACACTGAGGAGGTTTTCTAAATCTCTTTTTGGTGTTTTTTTATAAACCACCTAATAGTAAACAGTATTTTTATGTGATGCTTTTGATGAATAAAACAGCTACAGATTTTGTTCTGCAGTTTCTATGTACACAGTATGTAGTAAATGTATGTATGAGATATTGAATAGTAGCAAAGTCATATAGAACATTATTAAAAAATATATAACGCAAGATTGGGAAACGAAAGTAAAATTGTATCTTTTATCTAGTCAATAACTGAATATGATGGATGATGTGTATTTTCTTTCAACACTGCTTTGCAGTGTGATAGAAAATAGGATTTGTTTGAACATCAGAATGTGATATTCCTGGAAGAACAAGCACTTTTCTCTTCTGTTTAACTGATTTTATCCTGTTACTGAAATTGCATCAGGTTCAACCACATCTTCATCTCCAACAGCAACAGGTAAATCGTCAAATATAAAGAATCAATTTCTCCTTTTTTCTAAACTAGAGAAGATTTTGTTTGTTTCGTAGAATTGGAAAGGAGAGTATTGGTGCAGGTGTAAATGTAAAGACATACAGTATTCAGTATGTGGGTTTCTTTTGAACCTCTGGATGCATCTCTTTATGTGCATTTTCTTCTTCTGAATATAAAGTGATAGTTGTTCCACCCTGGTGTTTATATTAATAAAATAATATGAGATTATAAAAACAAGGTAAAGAGTTATCAAAATGAAAAATAAGATTTTTGTTCCAGGTATTCAGTTGATCCAGGCAGTTCAGGTTAAGCTACATCAGTCAGTTACACTGTTGTAGGAAAATCACTTCTGTCACATGTGGTCAAGAGACATACAGTACAGTACTTCAGGACACTGAGGAGGTTTTCTAAATCTCTTTTTGGTGTTTTTTTATAAACCACCTAATAGTAAACAGTATTTTTATGTGATGCTTTTGATGAATAAAACAGCTACAGATTTTGTTCTGCAGTTTCTATGTACACAGTATGTAGTAAATGTATGTATGAGATATTGAATAGTAGCAAAGTCATATAGAACATTATTAAAAAATATATAACGCAAGATTGGGAAACGAAAGTAAAATTGTATCTTTTATCTAGTCAATAACTGAATATGATGGATGATGTGTATTTTCTTTCAACACTGCTTTGCAGTGTGATAGAAAATAGGATTTGTTTGAACATCAGAATGTGATATTCCTGGAAGAACAAGCACTTTTCTCTTCTGTTTAACTGATTTTATCCTGTTACTGAAATTGCATCAGGTTCAACCACATCTTCATCTCCAACAGCAACAGGTAAATCGTCAAATATAAAGAATCAATTTCTCCTTTTTTCTAAACTAGAGAAGATTTTGTTTGTTTCGTAGAATTGGAAAGGAGAGTATTGGTGCAGGTGTAAATGTAAAGACATACAGTATTCAGTATGTGGGTTTCTTTTGAACCTCTGGATGCATCTCTTTATGTGCATTTTCTTCTTCTGAATATAAAGTGGTAGTTGTTCCACCCTGGTGTTTATATTAATAAAATAATATGAGATTATAAAAACAAGGTAAAGAGTTATCAAAATGAAAAATAAGATTTTTGTTCCAGGTATTCAGTTGATCCAGGCAGTTCAGATTAAGCTACATCAGACAGTTACACTGTTGTAGGAAAATCACTTCTGTCACATGTGGTCAAGAGACATACAGTACAGTACTTCAGGACATGAGGAGGTTTTCTAAATCTCTTTTTGGTGTTTTTTTATAAACCACCTAATAGTAAACAGTATTTTTATGTGATGCTTTTGATGAAAAAAACAGCTACAGATTTTGTTCTGCAGTTTCTATGTCCACAGTATGTAGTAAATGTATGTATGAGATATTGAATAGTAGCAAAGTCATATAGAACATTATTAAAAAATATATAACGCAAGATTGGGAACCGAAAGTAAAATTGTATCTTTTATC
Organism: Lepisosteus platostomus; assembly: GCF_059453375.1. Classification (NCBI taxonomy): domain Eukaryota; kingdom Metazoa; phylum Chordata; class Actinopteri; order Semionotiformes; family Lepisosteidae; genus Lepisosteus; species Lepisosteus platostomus. The sequence goes on from NC_142624.1 coordinate 36,954,840, forward strand.
TAGTCAATAACTGATTATGATGGATGATGTGCATTTTCTTTCAACACTGCTTTGCAGTGTGAAAGAAAATAGGATTTGTTTGAACATCAGAATGTGATATTCCTGGAAGAACAAGCACTTTTCTCTTCTGTTTAACTGATTTTATCCTGTTACTGAAATTGCATCAGGTTCTACCACATCTTCATCTCCAACAGCAACAGGTAAATCGTCAAATATAAAGATTCAATTCCTCCTTTTTTCTAAACTAGAGAAGATTTTGTTTGTTTCGTACAATTGGAAAGGAGAGTATTGGTGCAGGTGTAAATGTATACAGTATTCAGTATGGGTTTCTTTTGAACCTCTGGATGCATCTCTTTATGTGCATTTTCTTCTTCTGAATATAAAGTGATAGTTGTTCCACCCTGGTGTTTATATTAATAAAATAATATTAGATTATAAAAACAAGGTAAAGAGTTATCAAAATGAAAAATAAGATTTTTGTTCCAGGTATTCAGTTGATCCAGGCAGTTCAGATTAAGCTACATCAGACAGTTACACTGTTGTAGGAAAATCACTTCTGTCACATGTGGTCAAGAGACATACAGTACAGTACTTCAGGACATGAGGAGGTTTTCTAAATCTCTTTTTGGTGTTTTTTTATAAACCACCTAATAGTAAACAGTATTTTTATGTGATGCTTTTAATGAAAAAAACAGCTACAGATTTGGTTCTGCAGTTTCTATGTACACAGTATGTAGTAAATGTATGTATGAGATATTGAATAGTAGCAAAGTCATATAGAACATTATTAAAAAATATATAATGCAAGATTGGGAACCGAAAGTAAAATTGTATCTTTTATCTAGTCAATAACTGATTATGATGGAAGACGTGCATTTTCTTTCAACACTGCTTTGCAGTGTGATGCAAAATAGGATTTGTTTGAACATCAGAATGTGATATTCCTGGAAGAACAAGCATTTTTCTCTTCTGTTTAACTGATTTTATCCTGTTACTGAAATTGCAACAGGTTCTACCACATCTTCATCTCCAACAGCAACAGGTAAATCGTCAAATATAAAGATTCAATTCCTCCTTTTTTCTGCACTAGAGGTTTCTACTGCAGTAAATACCTCAGTATATTTTTATCACAGTGTATTATTCCTGTTATTGGTTGCTCAAGATTTTGTTTCTGTCGTACAATTGGAATTAAGCTACATCAGATGTAGGAAAATCGCTTCTGTCACATCTGGTCAAGAGACATACAGTTCTTCAGGACACTGAACTAGTTTTCTTCATCAGGGTTTGAAGGTGTTTTATAAAGCCTCAGAACAGTAAAACTTATTTTTATTAGATGCTTCTGATGAAAGTACTGCTGTAAGTTTTTTTCTACTTGTATGTTACAGTACCTATAAAAAGTATTCACCCCCCTTGGACTTTTTCACATATTATTGTGAAATAATGTATTTGACTGAGACTTTTTGCCACTCGTCAACACAAAGTACTCTATAACGTCAAAGTGAAGAAAAAAAATCCAGACATTTTACTATAGGAATCAATTGTTGCTGTTTTAACATCAAGATTGTGAATTCCTGGAAATCTAACATTGTTGTCTTCCATTTCTATCTTGTTACTGCAGCAGATCCTCAAGCATCTTCCACTCCAGCAACAAGCAGCTCAACGTCTTCCACTCCAGCAATAACAGGTAAATCAACCAATTAAAACAATACATTCTTTAGATACGCGATTCCATATTATATTAGCAGAAAAGCTTAAAACTACCACTTTTTCACACGCTATTTCACATGCTAGTTAAATACTTCGATGCTTAAGATCGTTAGGGAGAAATGGAATACCGGTGTGTATTTTTCCTTTAAAGTACCGATTCCTGGAATCTGACTGGCTGACACCCTTCTGAAGTGGTTCCATAAAATCTGGTATACGGAAAAGAAAGCGTTGATAAAAAAGCTTGGATACTCATGTATCTCATACAAGTATCTTTTAATACAGTCTTTGCTGTGCTCTTGCGGATCCTTGTGATATTTTGAGCTCTAGTTGAATGATAAGTGTCGCATTTTAAATCATTTTCGTAGTTAGAAATTATGAAACGCCCTGTTAAAAGCAAGGGAGTTTTTATGCCCGTTGAAGTAAAACAAAATGCCTGACAAAGTATGGCTAGGACAGATTCCAAGTGCTTGTACAAATGTGCTAAAGAAATTATACTTTGAGTATACAGCTTGTCCAAAGTCATTCATTATTAATACTATTAGTAATATCTTCGGTAAAGGCTTTGATGCATAAATATTTCTGATAAAGGTAGGTTGTGTACTTTTGTCCAACTGAGCAATCTTGCTTTCATAAAATATACCAACATTTTAATGACTGATGATTAACATGCTGTAATACACAGTTCAAAATTAAAAGCTCAAATGCTGTACATGAGAGGTTAAGCTCACCCTGGCGGTTTTACAAGGTGACGCCGGATAGTTTCCGGCATGACGTCAAATGACGCGATTGACCGCGTGATACCGCGTCATACCGCGACACGCCCACCGGGGTATGCCGCGAAATACCCCACCCATTTTGAATGGCTGCATCTGTATATAAATTCTGTTCTTCAAGACTAGAGGTTTCCATGAAGTCCTGCATTTTATTTTTTTGTGTATTATTACGATCGTTGCTGTAATCTAGACGTTATTGCTTTTGTACAATCAGAAAAAAGAGGAGAATTCCATGTATCAATTAAATGTCACTTTATTTTTGAGTTTATTTTTTTTTAAGTCTGAATCAGTCTCTTCTTTTGTTTTTGCAGTAGGTTTTAGTTCGAATATGAAGTGACAGTTGTTCCATCTCACAGTTTATATATAAAAATAATATCACAAATACAACGTAAAGATTTGTGGGGATGAAAAATAACATTTTTGTTCTGGATATTCAAATCAGCTAATGCACTTTATTTTAAACCTCTGAGTAGTTCTGTTGTTTTGCAATTGAAAATTTGTGAATTCTGCAATTTAGCTCAAGCTAAATTAGATACTGCAATGACACTATTGTAGGCCTGTAAGAGCAAATTTGAGCTTCCCTGAAAAGCTGTTCAACTGGCAGCAATGAGGTTTCTTTGTGGGGCTGCTGGGCTCACTCTCCCTGAGGGTGAGGAGCCCGGCAGTCTTAGGGGATCCTGGAGGAGACTCTCTGCTCCTCTGGATCGAGAGGAACTTGTTGTGGTGGCTCGGGCATTGGGTGAAGATGGCCCCCTGGCGCCTCCTACTGGAGTACTGGCGTCAAATCACTCTCACAACTTTCTGTTCCAACCTACAGTATAATCGTTACAGTAAATTAAGACCCTACCATCACTACACATGGATACAGGGGGAGTTACTTTATGTTGTGTTGTTAAATCGTTTTCCCCAAAATTAAAAAAAGGTGATTATAAAGAGGATAATAATACCATACACAAAAGCAATAGTAACACCATTACTAATAATCCCCCGCTATGAATTGGCTTCATTACTCTGTTCTCCTCCCCACTGAGAGCTGGTGTGTGGGGAGTGTACTGGCGCGCTATGGCTGCCGTCGCATCATCCAGGTGGGGCTGCACACTGGTCTTGGTGGTATAAATACACTCGGAAGTAGACAAAACACTTCATTTTGAAAAAGTGAGACATTGTTCAATAAATAGTTCTTTACCAGTAAGCCCACATTCTGGAAACAAAACAAACGAAACAATGAAATAATGTTTTTTTTTAATGCATCATTTGTATTTATAATGCAATTTTTCTTTCGGTAACATCTATGATATAGAAAATATTTTTCATGCAACAGTAATGATGCACTATTGTAAAAAAACATTCAACAAAATTATAAGCTTGCACTAGAATTTACTTAGTTGATATTGAAGATAGATTACTGTTGTTGAATTAGCAGGGATAAAGTGGTAACAACATCATGTGTGAATATAATGTTATTCTCTGAAAAGCCTACTTTTTATGTCTCAGTGGCTTAGAATTTAATAGTTTTTTTACATCTATTTCTGAATTTATGCAATTATGATTCTGTATGAATTTTGAATTTGACCTTTTTTGAATGGTGTTTGATTACAGTCCCATCTGGAAGAAGTGAAATAACTATTACCATTTTTCTTCACCGGTATGATTTGGCTCAGCTGACTAAAGCAATAAGACTTTTGTGAAATAACATGTCATGCTTTCTTATCCTGCTTCCCTCATTGTCTGACAATAAATGTTTTATTTATCCAGTTCGGTTTCCAGCAAGCTCATGCTCATTAATATAAATCACTTGGACTTATATTAATGAGCAACAGCTCGCTGGTAACATTGAGCAGACGCAATGTATACAGTACATTGATTGCATACTACAATTAATTGTTGGCCGAAGGCTCAATGTTTTGAGTGGATCAGTCGTGTCAGTTGTTCTAGGCTTATGTAAATGGGAAAAAGCTGTTAGCAAAACAGTCAAACAGTAAGAAATGCACTGGCTGATTGTTTAATGAGAATGAGACATTTGCTCATATTCTTCGGCCAGTCCAGCAGACTGGCTGCCTGACCTACTGTATCACAATGCATGCTCATATTGTTAAAAGCTAACTTTTTTCTTAACTTTTTAATTCAAGCTTCACCGACAGTGACAGCTACACCCAAGCCAGGTAAATATGCAAATATGAAAAATCATTTCCATTACAGATAAAAATCCTGTTGAAAAGTGCAATATTAAGTCATAAATGATGTGAGGGAGAGAGGCGAAGTAATAGATCAATCAAATTTATCTCCCCCCTCACATCGGAAGAAGGCTTCACAGCCTTTACCTTTCAGCATGGAATGAACCTTTGCCTGTTGCTTTGCAAGAATAACTTGCACCTTTTTAAGTAATCACATTTTCTGGCATTTACTGTACGTTATTTGTCATTTTTATTACTTCCCCACATTGTCTTCTCTTGAAGATGTAATATTGTCAACATACCTGTAATTACTCAAGTCTTTGTCATCTTCAACCTTAGTGTTACCCATTTTATATTAACATTGTGCTGCCTGGATGTTACTTTCTGCACTTGACTACATTAAACATCATCTGACTAGTTCACGCACTGGTCCATAATTCTGGTTCAGAGGGAAGAACCTTGTTCATCTTCTGCTAATATGACACCAGCAGCTGGGTTTTCATTAGAGAAATAATTTTTAGTACTTAGTCCTGTTTTAGTACCGTTCAGGCCAGACCTTGCCTGGGTTCTGAGATCAGGTAGAATGGAATTTAAAACGAAAGTTCGAGACAGATGACAACAGCCAAGTTCAATCGGACTCGGCTGTCAGACATTCGCAATCACTCCTGACGTCATGTCCTCACCTAAGACATGATAAATACTCTACATGATCCCTTTCTCTCCCGCATATACCACCCTCCCTGCATCCCACCTCCGCCCCATCTCCCCCTCTGCAGCTGCCCCTGGGTCACCTCTCACTCTGCAGGGGGGTCCCAGCCTCCTTGTCCTCTGGCCCTCAGCCAAGTGGGTTTTACCACCTTTCTGGACGGAGCGGTGGCACTGTGGCTGAAAGGTTGCTGGTTCAAATCCCGTGGCCGGCAGAGGAATCCTACTCTGTTGGGCCCCTGAGCAAGGCCCTTAACCCCAGCTGCTCCAGGGGCGCTGTATAAATGGCTGACCCTGCGCTCTGACCCCCAGCTTCTCTCTCCCATCTGTGTGTCTCATGGAGAGCAAGCTGGGGTATTCGAAAAGACAAGTTCCTAAATTGTATATGGCAAATAAAGTGATCTTATCTTATCTCTCTTTCAGTACACTTACTTCTTGGTTGTTGTTACTCCTAGTGAAGTCAATAATGCTGTAGTTAGTTTTAAAGATATTCAGTAGAGTTCAGAAGGGGAAACAGAGCCACCTACTCACCCACCAGCACTACTTACAAAATGTACCCATTTAAGATACCTTACTCTTATGTGAGTTTTTCTAGGTTTGTACGAAAAATAAGAAACAACAAGTTCAGACTTTATTTTGTTTTAAACAATGATTTGTTTTTCAACTTTGCTTTGATCTCTTTCACACTACAGAAAAGAAGCAATGTACAGAAAACTCCTGTGGATCACAGCTGGCAGTGTGTGTGAATCTCAAAGACAAGTATGTTTGCCAGTGCAGTTTTGGATTTTACTACAACGAATTGGAAACAGATTGTGAAGGAGGTAAGAAAACCAAAAACCAAGTAGATCTGTACTATAATACTCTGGAAAGTGACTGGTGCGCTACCCTTGTGTGCGTCTTGTTATAAAAGATAAACAGATGTCATTTCTTTAAAACAAACGATATAACTTGAGTTCTGTTCATCAAAAATTAAAATTGAGGCATGTGAGGCACGAGGCATCGGGCATCAAAATTAACATGGTTAATGACTGATGACCAAAAAAATTCACTCCAGCATGAAATGTCTTGATATTGTTATACAAGTTTCCTTCATGGTGATAAGTTAAAAAAAAAGTAAAAAATACTTTGTGAAATCATATTTTAAAGTAAGAAGAAGAATCCTTGTTTTAAACATTGGTTTTTTTTCTCATGACCATCCCAGAAACACAAGTTCAATTGATTAACTTTAATGAGATTTTTTGCTCCAATTTGTTCTTTAATTTCACATGGATACAAAAAGGATAGTTTCTGCATACTACATCTTTTATGTACTGTAGATGTCTTTATAGGGCACCAAGACTTTTCAGAAGTAGCCCCTTGTCTTTGGAATATTCTTCCTGTCCATAAATTATTCACCTATTTGTTTTTATTTAATCTATGTACTTTTTTGTATTATTCTTTTTTCTGTTTGCTGTAATTCTTTCTTTATATGTAGAACTTATGTAAAGCACCTTGATAATGGTCTGGAGCAGCTATTTAAGAAATTAAATGTATCAATTAATTATTAATATAAATTACATTAAAATTGACTAATTATCTACATGCACATTCATTGTTTTGAAGGAAAATCCTTTCCTGGAGGTTTCAACATTAGCACTACCTTTGGTGTTAATGTGGAAGACAAAACATCAGAGAATTATACACAGCTGTATGATTATGTGATACAGATTGTACGTATTTTAACCTTTGAATTTATTTACTAAAGATTTTGCTTTGCTTACTGCTGATATACACAAAACTCTGTTTTTATTATGCGTTTTAATATTCTGAAAATTATTTCCTTATGGGGGTGAGCTAAGTTGCAATTCATAAAAATAATTATAAATTGAGTGGAAAAACTGAAAAACCGCATTCGTTAAGCTTTATAACTTTTGTCCTTACGTCGTCTTGGCTAACAAAAAAACACACCTTTTTTTGTGATCTAATCAGTAAATGAAAATTTCTTAACACCATTTTCAATTGTTTTGTTAATTTCTGTCTTTCCATAAATGACATGAGTATAATCGTTATATAACACAGAGCAGATCACAGGATAGATTAATAGTGATCTATATCACAGATAATACGGACACGTGTAGATCAGCTACCATACTGTAGCTATGGAGTAAATCTTCCATACCGCCTGATACCACCTGGGGTTTATTTTATTCAAATTCTTATAAAAGGGCATAATGTAAAAATACACCTGAAGAAGGCTCCACGGCCGAGACGTTGTGTTTTCTGTCTTCTCTTTTCAGCAGGGAATAAACCTATTACTTGTTCCTTTGCAGCCTACGCATGCTGACGCAGCTGCCCACCTGAAATAATGTAGAAATGACCGCCTGTGGGTTTTGAGTTGAAATAGATAGATAGATCATACTTTATTAATCCCGTAGGGAAATGGAGTTGGTCATTAGAAAATTCTAGTCATCCATTCCATAGGATCAATTATAGATACTGTAGATCATAAAAACAGCCCTGTCCGTTTACCTCAGTGTCACACCACAAAATTGCAGTTTGAGAGCCCTTTCTCTCCTGTATTTAGATCAGCTCTGCCTGACCCCCGTTTTCTTAAGGGGTACGCTAAACTCCCAATATCTTGCGTAAGCCACAGAGGTGCCTGGGCTCCACTGTATCACGTTTCCACAGATGTTTTCTTCTACAGTCCTGTGCAAAGCGCAGCTGTCTTTTCCACGCGCCACGCGCTTCGTCCACGTCTTGCCGCTGCAGCTCGTGCTCTCCGCTGGCTCCTGCTCCACCTTTAAATGCGTTTCCGGCACAATGAAGGAACATATTTTAATCTGTGTTTAAATTACGTTTTAATATTTTTACAGAATAAAGAGGCGCTTATAGATGAGTCGGATTTCAAAGAAACAATTGTGAAAGGCATTAGGTGAGCAGTTCGTGTTATTTTGTACTGTATATACAGTAATATTGAACTTGTAAATTCTTCAATACGATAAACACGTGCTTATGTTAATTTATTAGTGTACTGTACAGTATACGCACACATGGAGCTCACGTGCTATACCATTTAAATATAGAACACATGAAATAATTGGCCAATGTCTGTAATGTAACCTATAAAGCCTTTACCAAAATCGTTTTGATTCTGTCGAACAATTTACACTACACACCATCTGTCATAAATACTTGTAGATAGTATAAAGACGGAACAAATAAAATCTGCACTTTTTTATGGCATTTTTATTTAAATTACATTTCTGTATTTAAACAAAAATGACATGGTTTGCACTTATGTAACTAGAATACAACACAAAATAGAACTAAATGTCTTATTGTGAAGTATAGAAATGTAAAATAATACAATATATGTGACTTCCTAACGAGATCATACAATATACGATATAGTTTAAAGGCATTTTCGATTGCACCTAATAGATTAGTGAATTATTTCACTGCAGGTTAGATCTGCAATTTCATGGTACAGTATATTGTACTACAGTGACTTGGTAGCAAATGATATCCATTAATACCAAATATTGGCTCTATGGGAATGTTGAATTTCACCACATAGGCACCACAAGTGTCTAATATGATAAAACATTATTTTATATTAACTTTTTGAACTACAGACACACTGGAGGAAGTACATATATTTCCAGGAGTGGAAGTGCACTGGAGGTGGACTTTATAAATATGTTTTCAACAACATTCGAAAAAGGACCAGACGTCGTGGACACAAAAATTATAAATTACCTTAAGGAAGCACAATTGACAAATATTATATTTCGCAGTAAGTAATCAAATGGTTAAATGTGTTGTTATGCTGAGGGTTAAGTTTATATTATAATAAATTACAGCCATAATTGATTTAATGTTTTATATATCAAAAACTAACATTGTTAAAATACAATGTAGCACTTACACTTACAGTAATAGAGGTAGATTTAATTTGGAAAGTTTGGATGTGGTTAAATTTCATCATTTGTGGCAAGAAAGTTTTAAATTCACTTTTGTAGGGATTCACAGGGGTGCATTAATTTCGAACAGCCCTGTTTACATGTGATTGATTCAGTTTGCCCCTGGGCTTGAACACAGATATACTGTACATGAAGGCCTAGCACAGACTTAAGTGAACACTGAATGCAGAAATACCTGTACAAACAGCAGTGATGTTATTCAGCAGTACTTAACACTGACTTATGTGCATACCTACAGCACAGGATTGAAGTGAAGGGCTTCAGGGATCCTTGCCTTGTGCAGAGGCATTGTGAGGTTCACAGCTGAAGGAGTTGCAGTGATATTGGTATTGCTGCAATTCTAAAAATGGCACAGGACTCAAAAGAGTTCCAACATTATTCTGTGCAGTGGCATTACCATCAACCACAACAAACATGCAATCCAAAATAGCATAAATGTTACTTTGCCAAGAGCAAAAAGTATTTTTCCTGTATTGACAATCTTGACCTTTGCCAAGTGTGATAGCATTCACCGACACGCAGCATTCCAGAGCGTAGTCTTCCATTGTGAAGACTGCAGTGCCTGCAGTCAGGCAGAGTGGGGGCATTCAGTTGAGAAGCTACCTTTGCCAGTTTCAGGTACTGGCAGCACTCAATCTGTGTGCAAACATCACCTTTGGATTTACACACTCACAAACACACATTTCGCAGCTCAATGTTGCTAATTTTATACTTCGCAAATGGAAAAATAAGAACAACAGACATAAATGAGCTGGAACATTTTCAATGTCTGGCAATACTTTGCTCAGACTAATTTTTGTCACTTACATAATTTGTAAGCAGCGAAAATTAAGTGTTTCATATTATAATTGAATATTGAATATAGCACATATTTAATCAAATCAACATGAAGCACTATTTTAAACAATAGATGAAGAGGCTGTTAAAACTAACATATAAATCAATATTATGGCAAACAAATAGAAGTATTAGTTTTACATCACTGAGATTAAATAACCATAAAAACTGATACGTGTAACTGCCCCATAGTTCAACGAATGAAATTGTTTTTCTCCTGGATCGTGTGGAAAATAGCACTTAAGACTGAGAAGTGTGATTGGTGGTACATAAATAAAAGACGTTGCATGAAAAAGATACCACCCTCACCTTACTTTATCACTGTCACCTTTCTCTTCCCTCAGATGTAACGTCCTGCGACGTTTATGGCTGTGACAAACAATCTTCAAATTGTGCCCTAAAAGGCAACAGCCCAGTATGTGAGTGCAAAGAGGACTATGAGAAAAATCATCCTCTTGACGTGTCCTGTGTGAAACTCGAAGGTGCGCTGATTTAACCACTTAAAAGCTGTCGTCTTAACAGCTGTGTTTATTTTTACCAGCGAAAAAAGGAGTAATGTAATGCCTTGTAATGGCACAAATGAGGATGTTATTACTGTACATAATAAACCCCCAAACAGTTAATTATGTCTCATACTGATGTTAGCTCTGATTTTAAATATCCCAGAAGTTCGATGTGAAAGGTTGTTATATTTATTTGTGGAGATTCAGTATAAATACTTAAAGGATGAAGCCCTTTCACTCAACGAGACTGAGTCTTGTCACACATTGCTGCTATGACAGAGGGGCTTGTGCTGAACAGGAGCCTGCTGTTGACTGTGTGATGTGTGATGACAGCATTTGATCTGAGGCTGCCCTGGTGTGCCTTACCTGACCGCATGGATCCTTGCAATAGGAGTTTAAAGCCATAACAATTTATCTTTAAAATTGTCAGTTTCTTATACAACATTTATATGGTAAACTGTTTTACTGTGTGTGAAATTATCCACTTTCAGTAATGTTCCAATAGTGAATTTTTTTATTCTTGCTGGCACAAAATACGTCAAACATTCACAACTTTGAACGTCCTAACCTCATACAAATAAAATATTTATACTGAGTAATAGTGATTTTAATACATAAAATAAGCACCAAAACATTTTGAGTGCTTAGTCTTGCAGCAATGTTGCAGTATAGCTTACAGTACCAATAAAATGCATTTATGTTAAACTAAACTGGGCTGCCCAGTTAGATCTCTTAGCTGTTCTCAATTAAATGTAATTCTGTGCTCACCTTTATCAGTAATAATTGAATATTGAATACTAAAATATTGACAAAATACCACTTCTTAACTATTAGTACAAAATGGCTCATAGTTTAATTTATGTGTATTTTATTTAAAACATTCCATGAGACAAGAACTGTAGTGTTGCATTTGAAAAGGGATTTTAATAGATTGTTCTCTTGCTTTATTTTCAGATACCATGAGAGATATTCTTATAGGAGTCAGTACTGTGGCAGGAGTTACTATTATTGGTTTGACTGCAGGACTTATAGTTATGGCAATGAGGTTTGAAAATATTTTTATTCTATATATGCTAGCATTTATACAGAAGGCTTCTGTTAGGAAAAAGGACTATAAGTTTTATTATACAGTATGCTAGATAATTTCTTCATCTATAGTAGATATATCCTTCTAGCTTAGACAGTCCATCTGAAATCAGTATGCTCCTGTTGTTAAATATGTCCATGTTTATGAATAAATAATTCTAAGAAGGATAAGATGATACAAAGTAATACCGCATATACATTAAATATTTTGCAAGGTGAAATTAAATAGAAACTGTAAAAAAAGACCCATTTTATATTGCTTGTATAATTATACATTGATTTAAGAAAACATAAGATTGTTCTCTTTTACTAATTACAGTAAAGAGGATTGCTGAAACATCCTGATTATTTGTGTGTGCTCAATGAAATGATGTATAACGAAAATTAAAGTTAAAATTTCTTCTACTGTCTCAGGAAAAAACTCAAGGATGATAAACCTGCGTCGTTCTCCATGATGCCCACATTCTCTGTGAAGAATCACAGAGACTCAGAAGATGGCAGTCAGATGACTCAACGCCCACCTCCCTTCCCCAAGACGGTTTACAACCGCCATCATGACGACGAAGAAAACGATGATGACAATGATGGCAGTTATGCAGGAAAGATAAAAAATCAGAGTTTCCCTCAAGATCAGGGACGTATACTGTCTGGGAATGTTTACTCATTTCCAAAGGCATCTGTTCCCTCAAAACCAGGTGGCTCTCAGAATTTTGGTTACAAAGTAAGTTTTGTTTTTGAATTTGTACGGTACATTAGCCCTATTTTGTGGCTCTTCTGCAGTTTGCTTGGTGGCCTTTTTTTGGATATGAGCTGTTTAGGTAGGAAAAGAGTGGATAATAGTACCTACTGATGAAAAACATAATCAAACATTTAATATATTTTAAGCCATAAATTGGATGATCTATGTTTTTATTCTGAATACACATTATTCATTAATTCTTTGTGATCCTGGTTCTAAAATTTTAAGAGTGAACCCTAGCAGGATGAATAATGAATCTGTAAAACAAAAATATTTTCTTAAGGATTCATTTTCCAACATTTTGGAAAATCAGTTTTGGACATGTTGGATGCCATTTTTAATTGGGAAAGTCTAGATTATTCTTTTCTTTCCTTGAAGCAGATGCACACCACTTCCAGGCTGATGTTACTTTTGATTAACACACAAAAATATCTTCCTTTTCAGCCTGCTGGCAACCCCTACAACAGCAGGTCCAACGTCCGTGACCCCTACAACAGCAGTGCCAACGACCGTGACCCCTACAACAGCAGTGCCAACGACCGTGACCCCTACAACAGCAGCGCCAATGACTGTGAACCCTACAACAGCAGTGCCAACGCCCGTAACCCCTACAACGGCAGCGCCAACGTCCGTAACCCCTTCAACAGCAGGACCAACGTCCGTAACCCCTACAACAGCAGTGCCAACGTCCGTAACCCCTTCAACAGCAGGACCAACGACCGTGACCCCTACAACAGCAGTGCCAACGACCGTGACCCCTTCAACGGCAGCGCCAACGTCCATGACCCCTACAACAGCAGCGCCAATGACTGTGACCCCTACAACAGGACATCAACGAGGAGAGCTGCAGGGAATGGTTATGGCCATAGAGGATACTGAGCAGCTGTTCTGCATAGAGGGAAACCTCAGCTGTGATCAAAGATTAGATTTCTTCAACTGAATCACAAAAGAGAATTCTTCATTGAAACATGTTATGGAATATGAGTGATTCTGCTAGAATAATTCATTATATGAAACTACTGCCATAGACCTTGAGATGAAAAATTAGTCCTGAAGTATAAGCTTTTTCAAAGATGATTGGGTAAAGTGTTACAATCTGTTCTCTTTCTTGTTTCCATGTGAGTGTTCTGTAATTCAAGATAACAAGAAAAACAAAAAACGTTTTCTGTATGTGCAAAATGTAGTGATTGGGCAGCAACTTTGTACTAAGAGTATTATTTTATTATGGTAGCACAGCACAACTGAGAGCAAAGTGAAAAGAAATGCTCCACTGATTTATTTTATTGATCTAGCTTATCTAGTTTATTGCAATAATCGATACCGTCCGTAAAAAAATAGCTTCTCACAATGAGATGTTTGTTTGAGGTTAATACTAAACTACTTTCATAAAATGATATAAATAAAAATATCTATCTCACAGCATCTATATTTTAATGATTTCAATAATTATAAATATATTCCACATTTGTTATTTACAGTAGGTCAGAAGTGAAAGTGTTAATAAAATTAGGGGATTTTGTCATCTGTTATAACACTCCCTGTGAAGAGATGGCCATTCACCTGTTATCATTTGTCATTTCTTCTACAGTATGTGAGAAATTCCATTTGTTTGGCTCTTTCCATCCCAGATGTTCTCCAGCACTTTATATACGGTATAAGAAGGAGACCAGTTTTGTGCACCAGAGCTGCACCCATCTGAGTGGCACATGGCAGCCCTACTGCACAGCAGGACACATGGAGATGTGAACAATTACTCCACTTGAATGGAGGGATTTACTAGGATGGCCAGAACATTCCAGCTCGAGGCAGAATTTAGCCAGAACACTGGAATTAATGCGTATGGGGTCATGGGATTGATAATTACAAAGTAGTCAGCACCTCAGTCTACTGTCTCACCTACAGGATGTCAGCTTCTACAGCACAGTGTCCCCAGTTGCCTTTCTGGCGCCACCTACTGGTCCACCACCATGACTGGTGACTCGCGTATTATTGTAATCTTAAACTTTCTTCAGAGGAGGGCTATTTCAAATCACCCCTTTCACTTCATTCAATCTTTAGGACGCCATCGCTACTTTGATCCAGCAAAACATGAGTCTGGACGATCCACATGCCAAGTATCTTAATAACCAGTGTTCCCTAGAGGTTTGGCCAATTTTAAACATCATCCCTGATGTGCAGCAGGCAGGAGGACCCCTGGCCTACTGCGTGACAGTTCCTAGCTAACAGAGGAAGCAGACTTGTAAAGCAGAGCCTGTCTTTCTGACACTTCATGTAGTGGTCCAGAGCTCCAGAAACAGGTGGACCACGACCATCTGTGAACACCCACGCTCGCTGACTGGTGATCATTGGCTGGTGGGGAAGCCTGTTTTTAACCAGTTGTCCCTGCTAAAGGACCAACAATGCCAACTGAAAGCACATCAATAATATATGGCTATTAAAGAAAAATGATGCTGCTTGAAAAGATATTGTAACACAACGGGGTTCAGGCGGGTGCCCTTGGTGCATCAGGTTGGCCCCGCACCAAACCCAGGACTCCTGCGTCACTCAACAGGGACCCAGCCCGGTGAGCCAAAGAGAGATCTCTCTACAGCCCAGGGGCTGTGGTCCTGCTATTACTGGTAAGCCGGCTCTTACACAGTACCTGTTGGCCATATGCGTTACAATATGATAAACAACAAACCAGGGTGACAGGTCAGTCAGTCTACTGTATGAAGTCATGAAGGAAAGCTGGTTGTTGGTTTTGCACACTGCTAACATTTCACCCTCCTTTCTGGGGATCACCTGAACACGTTTAGAAGCTTACAGGTGTCCCTGAATACTCCCCGTGGAAACCACAGCTCTGCAAGATGAAATGGTGACTGTTTCTGCCTGTACTGTCTGTACACTGTAGTCAGTCTTGAAGTTCGAGTGGGTAGGGAATGAGTTGGAAAATCAGGCCAACACCCTAGGCCCAAACAGGATCAAAACCAGGACTGACCCCGCCAGCAACGTGCTGAGCGCAATTTAATCAGCCCCCATCACAGGCAGGGTGAGGCACACTGCACAGCCCGCCAGGAAAATTCAAGTTTTTAATTTCATACTCTTCTATCCCACTAGGCGGCGCTGACATCCAAGTATTCAGGAGAGATGAGTCTTGCCAACTCAGCAGACAACTCTTGACTTTCCGCTGGTAAAATGGACATCTTAAAATATCATCTTGAATTCATTTTTTTGTTTTTAAATATTTCTACTATTTCAGCATTTTTCTTTTTGTTTAATTTTCTAAAATACAATGCAGGGCTTTTCATACCCTCGGGCTTCAAAAGCAAATTGATGCCAAAACAAGAAGGTTCGCTTGATATTAATATTCACGTAACGAGCTTATTGCCTGTACATTGTTTTTAAGGTTTTACTGAATTCTGAAGAAAACGTAACATACAATTTAAATGATTTAAATTGAATTCTATATACTGCTTTTCTAAAAGGCTCTGTACAGCTCTGGTCTGAAGGATTTCAAACGCATTTTATAGCCGAAAAATATTGTCAGACTTGTTTATGATTAACATCCTTGCTGCCCCTAATTCAGCTCATTCACAAACTCGCAAGCGCTGTGATTACAATGTACATAACTCAACACGCAGGCAAGTGTGTACGGAATTGAACAGGTGGTAACCCAATTAAGGTGGTCACCTGACTGCCGGAGGTGCCGCTTTTTAAAGAAACATTTCTATTTATCGACAAATTTCGGATTTAAGTAGAACGAAACGAGCTACAATGTCCGGAATAAACTTAAACCTAAAAAAAAAACCCCGATATACATCAGAACAAAAAAGTCCAAACAAACGGGAAACAACGACCCTGGTATTTGTCTAAATAAGTAATGATATCCGTACTTAGGTGCAGCTATTTCGAGTGAAAATAAATTACAGTCTGCGAGTCCGCCTTTAAGCAGAAAGAGTGTATGATTTTTTACACGTAAAAAAGACCGTCACCGAAACCAGTTGTAGCGCAAGGGGAACGCTAGAAATGCGAATGCGTGCTTCTGAGGTTTCTGAAGTGTGCTCTCGAAGATAGGGTTAACCGCAGCCCCAGCCCCCAGCCCCCAGCCTCTGATGGGCGGAGATTTTGGATACACCGACAGTGCGCTTTTTCGTAGAAAACTTCCAGGAGAGGAAAAAAGAGAGAAGCGGGGGATGTATCCCACTTTTAGAAAACAACAATAATAATATCACAACTAGGGGAATTATACTGCCTGTTTTTTTTAGTACAGAAGAAACGAAACATGGAGAAAAAATATCGGAACTGGAGGCGCGTTGTGCGCTTTTAAGGAGAACCAACACTAGTGTTTGGAGCGGAGAGATATTCGTAATGAGAGTGGAAAACCTTGTTTAGCCGGCAGCTCCTGCCCCAGAGGTTGTTTCTTTGATGACACAACGATTTGTAACCTTTGTTTTCAAAACAAAGGTTGGCGTTATGATTTCTCGTCGCTTGGCCGGGGCAGAGGCGAACTCCGACAAAGTGGACTTATTCCCATTTTTTGAAAGCTAATCTGCAGAATGTGGATTTGATGAGGACATTTTGACGAGTTGGAGGTCTGTGCTAGCCAGCGCTTCGCAGCTGCAGGGTTTGGATAACTTCAGTTTACACAATTCTAAGAAATCATGTTGAGCAGAAGGCTCTTAATTTACTCCGTGATTAGCTGTTTGGTTTTGGAAGTTCTGATCGGCGGAGTTAAAGGTAAGAGTTTTTTTTAATGCAATTTTTGGTGACTGTGTGTCGTGTTTGTGTAGGCAATTTGTTTTCCTGTGTGCTGGAACGAATTCAATTTTCTTCGAAAGGAAATAACATC
Organism: Lepisosteus platostomus; assembly: GCF_059453375.1. Taxonomy (NCBI): domain Eukaryota; kingdom Metazoa; phylum Chordata; class Actinopteri; order Semionotiformes; family Lepisosteidae; genus Lepisosteus; species Lepisosteus platostomus. The sequence goes on from NC_142624.1 coordinate 36,972,154, forward strand.
CTTTAATTACTTTGTTGCATGTATTGTTAGGGGTTTGGCTGTTACTCTTAGCTTACTCTTTTGTCATAAACGCTTTATACAGACTTTCACTAAAATTATTTTATCGCTGGTCGAAACCTTGTTTTTCTTTTTGCACCTGCGCTTTTCTGTTTTTTTTTTATATCGTTATTTATTAGCTGGTATTAACATCATCCCCTCGTTTAACTAAGGCTCTAAGGCCGTTCTTGGTGATGTGCGCTAATGGGTGTCGAAACGGGACGGGGTACAAGGAGACTCGACTGTGGTCGCGAGAAAGTGCTGTGTATTTTTTATACAGTATGTGTTAGATAACCGCTTTTCTCATTTCTATGGAAGGTCTCAATATTTGCGCCGGAGGAAGCGCTACCTCCTGTGAAGAATGCCTGCTCATCCATCCTAGCTGTGCCTGGTGCGCTCAGGAGGTATCTATGTAAATCTCTCTTACACGTAGTGCAAAAAAAAATGTTGCCAAGTTATTTCACTTTATTGTTGATCCAAGAGGGTGACAATTTGTCTTTGGTGTCACCATTAGAACTACAAAAAAAAAAACATAACACTCGACTTCAAACAAATTTACCTTTAAAACAAACAGTAGTCCTCGCCATTCAACCATACATACAGTATACACATTTTGCTCTGCCCATAATACACGGTGATTAAATTAATCCGATAGCTTCACTCAGGGAGTAATCACTCAGCTGCGTTTTAAAATACCGGTTGCACAGGAAACAAAAGATTTATTTTAGGCATTTTTTTCTTGGAGAAAATATTTCTTGTACATATTTCTCATACGTCAGTCTGCAAACGCGTATAATTACTGGCAAAGTTCTGTCAATTTGGATATTTTGTTTTGAATCGGTCCTGTTCACGTTCATTTAGACCGATGCCCTGACGTGAAAGTATATTTTTGAATAATGCTTGCTACTCGAGTTAAATATATTTCTGTACTGTGTTCTTGTGGATATTTCAGACCTGTGTTCCAGTTTTACGTAGTGGTTTTGATATTGTCTTGACCCAACTTATTCACCCTAGGAAACTCTTCTACGGAAGCCGCAGGCGGCGGTGAAACACGTGGTATTGGTGTTTCCCGCTTGTTGCTTGTTGCTTGTTGCTTGTTGCTGTTGTTCGGGGTACCTTTCATGTTAACTTGTGAAGTGCGCCTGTGAGCCTGGACTATGCAGAGTCTGTGCAGCAGTAGTCGTTCTCTGCTGACAGATATCTCAGTATTAAGTTAGTGAAATTCCTTAAATAAATTATTTCACATATTTGAAGTAGTAGGCATCACTCGAAGAGCGATGGCTTGTGTGCAGTTAGTTTATCAGTTTTCTCGTGCCCACCAGTCTTCTTCCGCAAGAAGAAGCTAATAGCTAACTGTCCCAAACGTTTTTGTTTCTGCTTTATAAAGCACCTGAAATCTCAATTAAGCAATTCAGGAAATGGTGGCAGCAACTATTTATGCCGAAAAATACTTTTGTTTTATTTAATACAGTGTACAAATAAACTGGAAAATACCAGTAATTTCAGGAATGGGTTTGTGAACTATTTCTGTTGCAGAATGGTAAACACATTTCTCCATGTTGTGACTGCTACGCGCTTACTTTCAATTAAAACATTCAAAGGGTCCCAGTGCTACCATGACAAAAAAAATAAACACAAAGTGTCGCTGGCTTTTTGTCTGCAGAGACAATATCCTTGTACGTGGAGATTCAAGAGAACGGGGGTGATTCACAGTTGAGCTGTGCCTCAGTGCTGCACTTTCCTGCAGGGCCCCCCATGAGCTTTCCAGTCTCAGTCCGTCGGCCTGTTCACTGTCCTTGTTGCGTCCCTGATCACAGCACCCGGTCGGCGCAGGGCTGCTACCCTCCTGGTGTCGTCTTTCTCGACAGGAATTCGGGAGGGCGATGACGGTCTCGTCCCGCTGCGACTTCAGCCAGAACCTGCTGGGGAGGGGCTGCGGGAGGGGCTTCATCGAGAGTCCCAGGAGCAGCATGATGGTCCTGCAGAACAAGCCCTTAAGTTCCAAAGGCTCCGGACCCACCCAGTATGATGTCATTCAGATAATGCCGCAGAAGATCGCCCTGAACCTGCGGCCTGGTAAGACGCCGGGCCCAGGCCTGCCTGTGTCTTTTTCAGCTTTCAAAGGCTGCTATTAGTGACTCACAGTCACTCACGATAAACTGAAAGACGCTGTGTGCTGAGACACCCTTGGCAAAAATCTCAGGGAAATCGGTCTTCAGTGTTAACATGTGAACATTTAAGTTTACGAACAAGAGGGTGGTTAATCCAGGATCTCATCCAGCTGTTTCTTGAAGAAAGCCAGGGTCTCGGCTGTAGGGTCTAGTTTGTTCCAGTCCTAATGGACCTTACAAAGTTTTTCAATAACGAAAGTGTGAGCTTAGGAGAGCAATAATACTTTATGAACTGTGGGGAATATTTTGAAAAGGTATGTGGGCTATTAGTGACTGATTATTACAGAGGGCATGGCTGTGGGGGTAGAGGTCAGTAAAAAATGCACAGGCCTCCGTGGAAGAAAGCATGGGGGATTCCTTGTGTTGGATTAGGAAGCCTGAGTGTGAGGGCAGGTCTTCACCTTCTCTTCTGGCAGGTGACCAGGTGTCCCTGGAGGTGCAGGTGCGTCAGGTGGAGGACTACCCAGTGGACTTGTACTACTTGATGGACCTCTCTCTCTCCATGAAGGACGACTTGGACAACATCCGCAACCTGGGGACCAAACTGGCAGAGGAGATGAAAAAGCTCACCAGCAACTTTCGCCTGGGATTTGGATCTTTTGTAGATAAAAATATTTCTCCCTTCTCCTACACAGCGCCCAAATACCAGGACAACCCATGCAATGGGTAAGCGAGTCACTGCTTTAACCAGTGAAAGACATAGCTTCCTGGCCGTGGAGCTCAGAGTTAATCAGGGCAGTTGTCTGGGATCACGACAGGGAGACTGTAAATAAAACAACTCCGAGTGAGGTAGTTCAATCAGATTGGTCCAGTTAAGTTTGGTCTCATTTATACGTTTTAGGTATTTAAGTTGATTTGGATAGAAGTATAAAGCCAAATCTATAAATAAGACAGTCTTTCTGATAGCTTGAGACCTTGTTTTGTTTTCAACATTCTAGTTTTGTGCTTATGTAAGAGCTGTAGAAGATTCACACTGCAGTCTTGTTGTTTTGAAGTGATTGTTTCTGAGGTTCTGACTCTTCTGAATGGAGAAGGTGGTTCTCCCTCATTTGCGATGCGTCGTTAAAGTAGAAGCTGCTGTTTTTGTACTTTCGTTCCTTTAGAAACAAGACATTTCAAAACGTCCTCTTTTCAGTTTCCTCCTTTAGAAAAGAAAAAAAGTACAAAATGTGAGGCCTGAGAACTTCTGCATTGTTCTGTTTTAGAGCTTGTGTTTCAGTATGAATAGTGGGATATGTTTATACTGTGGAATTGGGAGTGTTGCATCAAAAAATAAAATTGCAAAAAAGATGGAGCCATTCAGCCCATTTAGCCTGATTTGGTTCTTTGTGTTTCACTAATTGATCTGAGGATTTCATCCAGCTGTTCAGGTAGTTCTGCCAAATCCTAATTAATCCCATCTAATGATGAAACATGTTGAAGGAGTATTTGGTGTAACTCTGGTCTGGCTGAGAGAACAGCAGCCCCCCAGTGAGGACAGGACTGACAGAATCCCCCCTCTCTTCATGAGGAATGAGCCAGGGAGCTGTTGCAAGGGTGAAGATGGGTGGAGGGAAGGGAGGTAGAAAGAAGTACGAAGTGGGGCTAAGAGGAGAGATTTCTGTAGGAGAATGGAAGGGGGTGAAATTGGAAATTTGTCCGCCTCGTGAATTTTTGTTTATCAGCATGGTTTCTTGAAAGAGCATGGGGCATCAGATGACTGAGTCAGCACATCCCTGTAACTCTTTGTGTAAAAAAAGTACCTGGTGCTGTAAGACTAAAGCGTTTGGTTTATATAAAATGGGGTTTATTTTTGAGCAAATTTCTTAGTCTCTTGTTCACATCACTCAGGATTAATGAAATAATATAATTAAAACTTGATTAAATTAAAACTGACCTGACATTTGTCTCTATTTCCAGGTAGATTACTTTCATGATAATGTATCAATGCAGACCTTTTATTATGAGTTTTCTAAGTTAAAAGTGTAAATTAAACACAGTTTTAACATTAAAGTTAAAATTAAACTTGTGGGTTAACAAGTTTCATTATAATTTATTGTATCAGATCAGAATAGTAGTTGTTTAAAATAACCACACAAGCTACGCTTCAAAGCATTTTTGTTTGAACATGTTTAAAAGATATGCATTGCTTAAATCCATATCTGTTCTATTAGATGACTTATTTTTTATTATTTGATTTATTTTGCTTTTAAGAAGGTTGCAGATTCTTCATGGTAATTACGTTGTCAGTGCTGCCCTCTTCACTTGTGATTTTCTGTGAGGAGGGTACAGAGGAATCAGAGGTTTTTAAAAAGTCTTGAACATGACTGTCTTTTATGCCCTGAACTTTTACATTTTCCCTTGGGTAAAATATACAAGAATAGGAGGGTTAGAAAGATAACTGAATTGAAAGATATGAAAAGGAGTCCTTCAGCAGACTTGCCCTGGAGGTGAAATGATTCTGTGCTAACCTGCTCCTGTCACGCCTCATTGCTCAAATAGGTTATGCCCTTGTCCCTGTGCTTGAGAGTGTAATGATTACCAGTGCCAATGAGTGATAGTATTAGTGGAGCAGACAGCTGGTTCGCTCAGCATGGTTTGGGAGCCTTTATCTGCTATCTGAGATGCGTAATGTTGTATTATATAAGTGATGTTCTGGATGTCAGGGAGGCCTGAATGTAGTACAAGGAAACGCCGATGTATGAAACGAAATGGTGAATGCGAGAGGCACCTATGGGCTTTGTTCTGGTCTCTTGACAGGTACAAGCTGTTTCCGAACTGTGTTCCCTCCTTCGGTTTCCGCCACCTCCTCTCCCTGACCGACAAAGTGAACAGGTTCAACGAGGAGGTCAAGAAACAGGTGGTTTCTCGGAACCGCGACGCGCCGGAGGGAGGCTTCGATGCCATTCTGCAGGCTGCTGTGTGCAAGGTGACCCAGCCTCCGATTCTCCGAGTGCTACCCCATGGCATAGTGGGATTGGGGGAAAAAAAACACGGTGAACTAAGTGAATTATATCGGAAACAGGCAGACAAATTTGGTCCTGGCAAATTTCAGTTTTTTAGCAAAGTAGCTGAAGTTTCAGTTTTCCTTCAAAGCAAACTGAAACTGAACAAGACGGATCACAATGTCACATGCTCTGATAACAGGATGCAGTTTGCTAATCAGTCAGTTTTGATCAAAATGATTCATTTGCCAACTGACAAGGCAAACTTTAATTGTTATGGCTGATTTTTGCACAAGAGACATGACAGATACAATTGGGTAAATATTATTTTGAACAAAAGTTTTTTTTACAGTACAAGCACTTGACGTTAAAAAAAGCTTGATATATTATCGACTATGGGCAAGCTGGAATTTGATTTTTTTTTTTAAAGGTTAAGTGTGATTTTATAACTACAATAAACTATACTAGTCAGTGGCCATTAAGGGAGTCAGACATCAGCAGAACTAGTGATAATATCTGAGTACAATATACCAGAACACTAAGTTACATGCAGTGGAACATCTGGTTTTTTTGTAAGTGTGATAAGCACAGAAATTGCTGACAGAGAAACTTGTATTTCAGACATTTTTATCAGAGAAATATGTATAAAAGCCATTGCTTAATAAAAAATATATTTAACCCTTCCACAGCTAAGTATGTAAAAGCAGCAATTTGCTTTTCCACCCTTAGCTTTTCCAATACAATTTAAATGTATTGCAGTGGACTCTGAAACAATCTGTATTTAGCATTCAGTTTCTAACCTATGTAAGCATGTCTGAGATTTAGAAACATCCCACCTTACGGAAAAAAACAAAACAACTGTCTCTAGTTCTGCGTGTGCGCGTTTGCAGTGTATAAAAGTGTCTGCATTACAGACTGATTTCCCCTGTTTGAGGCAAGTTTGGTGTCTGTATGATCTTCTTGTAGCTGTCCATATGTTTTTTGGAAAATCCCTTTATTTTTATCCATTTTAGGAAGCATGACAAAAGTGTCACATGGATAAATACAAAACCTTTCTGGATAGTGGTTATGATCAGTTTTTGCTTGATTATTCTTTTCAGTTTTGCTTACTCATCCTGAATCTCGTAAAAGTAAGGGATGCATGTCGTATTTCAAACAGTAGCATGCTTATGAACTCCAAACCTCCTCCAGCTTACCCAGGATGATGCATTGGTTAAAGTCGTCGCGCGGCTTGTGCTGATAATCTCTGAGACTGCTGGAGCGTGCAGGAAACCAGCCATCAAGAAAAAAGTAACCCTGCCTGTGCTGTGTCACTCCCACAGGAAAAGATTGGCTGGAGGAAGGAAGCTTTCCACTTGCTGGTCTTTGCCACGGATGACGTTCCTCACCTCGCTCTGGATGGCCGGCTGGGCGGACTGGTGCAGCCCCACGACGGGCAGTGCCACCTGAACGAAAAGAACGAGTACAGTGCCTCCACAAAGATGGTAGGAAACGTCCCTTTCCGTTGTCCGTGCGTTTGAAAGAGTGAGGGTGAAATGTACGTGTATGTGCTAGTCTGCGAGTGGGCCTGGTGTACTATTAGGGGCCCGGCATTTGACTGCAGTTTAATGAGCACCGACCTAGAAAAAGGAGCAAACTTTTTTTCTTCAGTTAAAAGGCATCCTTTAATGCAAATTAGACGTTTCTGAGGGGGTATCTGACCTGGAAAGGATTTTATTTGCCTTTGGCCGACGAAGGTTTCAGCTGCTCATTGTCAGTGGTGCTCAGGGCTTCACAGTGTGCAGGCTTCTCAAGATGAATGTCCAAATGCTGTTCTGTACAAATACAAGGCATTGCCAGAACATGCTTCCTAATGACTGGGTTTATGTTAGGGAGAAATGAAAGACCAGGGACTCCAGAGAGAGATTAAACAAGGGATATGCAGGGTCACGAGATCCTCCTCTTCAGAGTTCTTGACAGGAATTTTGCTGGCTCCACAGGTTCAGTGGGGAAGGGTGTCGGTATTTTTTGCCAACTCAGAGATCCATTTGATTTGTAGGATTATCCATCTCTTGCACTCCTGGGAGAAAAGCTGGCAGAAAACAACATCTATCTCATCTTCGCTGTGACAAAGAGGCTATATGTGATTTACAAGGTAAGATGTTTGTTTGTAGCAGCCATTCTGTTGTGTTGGCCAAAAGAGGACGGAAAGATGCTGTCCGGTTTAAAACGTAAACCTGCTTTATTACAAGGCTCTTTTTCCTTTTGTTTCCTTTTTAAATGAGCATTTTAGGTTATGTACTTGTTAATGGTGTTTTTTCTGCATGTGTAACAGTGTCTCTTTGTTGTAGATATGAACTTAAATATCACCTATATCTTCATATTTTTAGAATTTCACTGCACTGATACCAGGTACAACTGTTGAAATCCTTGACATGGACTCAAAGAACATTATACAACTGATCATTAATGCTTACAATGTAAGTACCGCTCTCCCAGGAATGTAAATATGACCTTCTTTGTATTGCTGGCTGGGGTGGACATGAGAATCTCATCAGACTTGGAATGTGGAATGTTGCTACTTTGACAAAAATGAAGTGAACAAAGAACAGGCAGTAGTTGTTTCTTTTACACTACTTGATAAGATACCAGCTTTCTCTGTGGGAATTGGGGCTGAATTTGCCACAGGCTGTTCTGGCTGTGCATGTGAAGGACAGAGCCAGTGTTTTGTGGGCATTTGCCAGGGTGAGAGAGGGAGTGTGCTTTGTGGGTCGGGCGATGGGTGTTGACTGAAAGCTTTGTCCTCAAAAGGCTAGGCTGTCTTTTTCTTCTCTTTCCCTGTAAAACAAAAGCATAAATAAGCTTTGGTCAGCTGTGTCTAAAAGAGTGTTAAGTTGAATTTTCATTTTTCTGGCATCTTCTGATTTATGCTTTGTATTGATTTTGCTAATAATATAAATATATTTTAAATAATATTTTTTGGACTTCAATTACCGCTTAACTTTCTTACATTCCTGTGATGAACTAGGGATTTAAACCACAAAATACAGGGAACTAGGCATAAATGTGCATCTGTTCAAACGTTGTACAGTTTTGCTCTGAAACTTGAATCTGTGCTTTTGAATTAAAATTGCAAGGCAAGTTTATCTTGGCGGCTACGCTGTTTATTTAAATTCTCTTTTACTGTTTTTGCCGTCTTTATAATGGAATGCTTTGGAATGCCGAGTGTTTCTATTAGAGATCTGTACAGGAAGGAAGTTTTACACTTATGTTTTGCTCTGGAGATTTCCAATTAAACCCATAGCATAATTGCCCTGTATGTTAACGTGTTTCATTGCCATACAGTAGATTGCTACCCTACTTCAGGGCTCACATGACGCAAGACTTAAATTGTAAACCTCTACAAATGGTCAACACAGGAAAGGTGTGCAAAAAAACTGGTCTGTGTTTCAATTAAATCCCCCATCAAGAAAAATGAATGTCCAGTAGAGAACTTTCTAACTGGGTTCAAGAGATCAACACTGGGACTGGGAGTTGATCTCAGGTTTTGGATCAAAACCCTGTGCATGTTTTCACTTCAAACTACATTTCTTGTGTTAGGAAATATAAGACAGTCTTTTGTTTTGGAGCTAAACAGTGGACCTTACAATCATGGTTTTTATCAAGCTTTTTAAAGGATTTAGACTAGAACTGTGAAGGACCCCCCTTCTATAGGTATATTTGTATAAGTCTCATTTTACTTCTGAACTCTTGTAAAACATTAACCAGCAGGCCAATTATTTGTGGGATTTGAGAAGAATTGAAAGCTGTAAATGCTTATCTTCGCTTGTGTGATTTAATTGCTTCCCAGTCTGAAAATTGAATAATTAAAATCACCTTGCAGAGCTGTTAGCACGCAGTACACTTTTAGTGCCGTGGAATATGATTGTGATAGCTTTTTCCCTTAAATCGCTCCATTGTTCCCATCTGCTCTGTTGTGTTTTTATGAGTGAAAGACAGGTATAAAAGTTAGATACTGTATTCTGCTTTAAAACGTGCTCAATGCTCATACTATTGTGATTATGCACACATGGCAAAAGCAGGCTTTTATTCCTCTAGCCAGCAGAGTGTGAATAGATCTTTTCCTTTCCAGAACATCCGGTCGAAAGTGGAGCTGACCGTCTGGGATCACCCAGAAGACATCAGTCTGGCGTTCACTGCGACCTGTCAGGACGGCCAGCCCTTGCCCGGCCTCCGGAAATGTGCTGACCTCAAGATTGGGGACACAGTAAGTGCTGCTGGATTGTTTTTTTTTAAAGTTGCAAACAACTCAGAACTCATCAACAGAACAGTTTTTAAACGAGACAGTGTTTTAGTGTCAATTTTTCAGGAATGATTTCGGCAAACATTTTGGGACGGGTTTTAGTGCGGTGCCTTCAGTTTAGGTTAGAAATCCTTTCTCCGTAACCATTGTGAACTCTTTCAGGAGGATCAAGGTAGAGCAGTCTTGCTGTATTCACTGCTGGACGGTGTCAGTCCGCCCCGTATGCTTCAGTGGTTGAGTCTCGTTGGTCTGTTGGTTTGCCTTTTGCCTTTCTGCTCTCCACTAGACCACACTGCTGCTGTTCCTGCAGCATTGCTACAATGTCCCAGAGCGCTCAGAGAATAATTTACAGCCAACCCCCCCCACGAGCATTTCCTAATAACATAGCTGTGTAAGCGTGGTCATTGGGATTATCCTGCTAATGCTTTGTTATACGACATGTTTCTGAACTGTTTTCTTTTTGACTCCTGCCTTTAGTGGTGGCTGAAACCGATGCAGATGAAGCCTTGTGTAATTCATCAGCTCATGCACGAGCTGAAGTACTCAAAATAGCTGAGTAAATCATAGCAGTGTCTTGGCAGCGTCATCAAAAGACGCATTACAATCCTTCTGTTCTCTAAAGTGTTCGGTTCCTGTTTAATTAAATCAGAGCTGCCAGAGCCAGGAGGACATCTTGAAAATACACGCACACCAAACCGAAATGTTAATAACTGCTGAATAAGCCATTTGGACTAACACTCCCCTGGGCGATGTGATGATCGTATGGAATTTATGGGCTGCCTGCCAGGAAAGAAGTGGTGGTAGGACTGTTTCACAATCCATGTGGACGGTTCTTAATGTTTACCAGTTGTCATTTCAGTTTAGTTTTCTTAGGTTTTTTTCTAAACTAATTTTGTTGCTGCTTTGTTGTCCATAGATATACTAAAATGGTTAATTCTTTACATTTTTTTTGCTCTGATCTTCACATCTAAAAAAGGAGAATTTTATTTTTAGTTGGTACCAGTCCACATCTTCCCCATTTACAAAAGGGCTAAGTAGTGTCCAGAAACTTGTGTGTGTTCACTCATTCCTTAATCCTGCTGCCATGTGCCCACCTGGGCACAAGATTGGCTCAGTGCGAAGGACACCTGTCCCTAGTGAATTCCTCCATGCGAAGGACACCTGTCCCTAGTGAATTCCTCCGTGCGAAGGCCAGCGGAAGAGTGTGGGCTTCGGTCATCGGCCTGCTGACTTCCACAGGTCACCTGTCCCTAGTAAATTCCTTGCAAAGTCCCGTCTCTGCAAATACGAAATGGCCTCCTTTGTAATGGGCGTTGTACCCGTAAAGCACAAATTGTGTAAAAAGATGAGAAATGGTGTTAGCCATCCGGGTCTTCTACCCTATTTGCTTTGTGTTTCCTCTTTTATGTACAGATAACAAATAATTAGCTCGCAGTGCTCTTAGTTTATCCCCCCGTTTCGGCTGTGCCGCGTCCCCTGGTCAAGTCGCGCGGCAGGGTGCTGGGGAAGGCTGCGTAAACCGGTTCGCTGTAACGCGTTCCAGAGCGCCCCGCGGGACTCCCAGGCCAGCCGGGAGATGAGATCCCTCCAGTGTTTCCCGGGATGACCACATGACCTCTGTGGAGCAGGCGGCAAGGGAAGCCTCCCGGTGGGGGATCCTTATCGGATGCCTGAACCGCCTGCACGTGCTCCTCTCGGTCCTGACGTGCGGGGTTTCAGCTCCGAGGCCGTCCTGGGTCACTGAGCTGCACCCTGCAGGAAACCCCGTTTCAATCGCTTATCCCTGCTGCCTCGTCTTTTTCGGCCTTTATCCAGAGTTTTATGACCACAGAGGGTGACCGAACATTGATTTGCCCTAGAGGTAAAGTGGGAGCTTTGTTAAAAGACTCCAGCAGCATCACAGTAGGGTAGCTCATTATCCCGGACTCCCAGGTATGGATGATAGGAAAGGGTTCCAGTACCTGTGGACCTTGTTTCCAAGGTGAAGGAGGGAAGACTGCACGGTTGCTGTGCTCTTGTCTGTCCTTGCTTTTATTTTACTTGAAATAGTTTTCCATCTGTTTCCACTGTGCTCCCACGGATGGGAAAACATCAGGTTCCCCAGTGAACGGGGCTGAAGCCTTCTGTCCTTGAGTCCCAAGATGTTATGTCCTCAAAAAGAAACCACACAAATCCAGCCTGTCTCCATGAAGCTGTGCCTCTAGTCTGCTGTTTTCCATGGCCGTGAGTTGTTTAGACTCATTTTATATTCCAGTCTCCCATAATCAAATGTGTTGTCTGGCATTTTTTATTAGGATTATTTTTAATGTGTTAGGGCATGGAAAGTATTCTTATAATGGACAAAGTAATGACAAATCGTGTTAATGTGGTGCTTTTCGTTCCAGAGCATCATGTAAAGTACAGGATTCTCTTCATCTGTTTGCTTATTCTTTCATGGTAAATGGTAGACAAGAATCATTCATCTGTTGGGTCTGTAATTTAAATTAGAATAATCGCACCACTGACTGATAAATTGATTTACCATGAATGTCATTGTGAGGGTTTCAAGGGCAGTAGGGAGTAAAAAGTGACCCAAATCACAATGGTAGAGAAAATACTTTTCACTATTAGTACTCTATATTTTTACTTTTCCAAGTAGGTGTTTAATTACATTTTCTTTTGCCATATCAGTTAATAAACCTAAAGCCATGTTTTGTACATATGCTTTGACTATTGTTTTGCTAAATTCTAGGTGGGGGACCCCTGTTGTACTGTTTTTAGGTGTGTGTGTTTTCATCTTTCTTGCGTATTTGCGGTTTTAAAATTGTCCTCGGTCTGTGCTGGTGTGTTTAGGAACCACTGCATTCAAAAACAAAATAGCGTGGACATGACCTTTTGAAACCCTTTCCAGTCTCATTGCTGCTTTCGTAGTGGGATAAGAGTGGTGTGGAGACCTAAATGGATCAGCTAAACCCATCTTTCTCCTGGCAGCTTTTGTCCTGCCCAGAAAAGGGAGAAAAATAAATCACATGGTGTCTGTGTCAATCTAGCCTTTACATGTGCTAAATAGGATAACAGTTGGCCGAAACCTAGGTTTACCCTGGGAGAAATAGAACAGTCTTGCTGTGTTGTCTTAGTAAGGAGAATTGACATGAACTGAGGCTTCATTGTTTTGAAGAAAAGGAGAAAAAACATGCTTCTAAGCAAATGCGAAATATAAAATAAGACTCAGTTTTTTTTTTATTCGCAAAACCTTCCTCACCCAAACATGTTATCCGTCTTTAAGTTGGTATCTAAGAGCTATTTTAAATGTCTGCTGTACAGACATGCTGTCGTGTTGCAGAATTGTCCGAGCAAAGCATTCTTCGTCTGGCAGCTTAGGGTTTCCCGGCCCCGAAACACATTTTCTAGCCTCTAGAGATGATTAAAAAAATAATCTGAAACCGTCCTACAGCTCTCATGTCTTTAAGTGGGAAAAGTAAAAAAGATGCAATTCGTGCTTCAGTAATCTGAATCTGCATCAAACCTTCGGCCTGTGATTATGCTGGCCCAGGCAAGTGTTGATTTCTTGAGGCCTTAATCGCAGAGCTGGGCGGTTCTCGCACCCTGGACCACATGTCTGCAGTCCAGTCGAAGGCACTGCCCTGTATTGTACTCTCTGGAGGTGGCCCTGCCAGAGCCAGCTGCAGGTCACTTCCTCCCTAGCCTGATGGCTCGGGCCTCCCTTCCTCTCCAACAAGGGCTGAGCGTACTGTTTTAAACTGGCTGCAGTATGGCTCACATGGTTCCTCAATCCAATTCTGTCACTACCTTATTAAGAACTTAACATTGAAACATTCCTTTGTTGCCAAGTTGCAGGATTAAAAGGGCAATCTCTTTCGCCCATTGACATTAGGCCTCTTGTGACCTGGGCTTAGTTAATGACAGTGCACATTTCAGTCATGTTCTTTTACTTTTTCTGTTTGTATATATTGTCCATTGGGACGAGTCTTCCCATTAAGAATCGTGTAACTTGCCTAAATATCTGTGGATGCAGGCTGGTGATGTAATGTGTGTGTGTGTGAGCTAAAGAACACAGTAAGTTAAGATGTTTTTCACCTTTTGAAATTAATATTGCTGCTGCAAAGGTTTAAGGTTTGGTAAATATTTTTTCAGAAAAAATACCATCATTAAGTAAACTTTTTTCCAAACCTAGTAAAGATCTCTTTACTAAAATTGTGTACATTTAAGTTAGCAAAATGTTTATCACTTAAAATCAAGTGATTTGAGCCGACTTTAATTCTGATTAAGTACACTAAAGCATTAAAAGTTGAGTTTTATTGCAATAACTTGTATACAACCAATACAAATTTGGAATTCTACTTAAGCATACCTTATGTCCTTAATTGTCACCCATAATTCTTTATTACTGGGGAAAAAATCCCAGCAAGTTTCTATCATTTCTGTCCTCTTCTGTTTAGAGGACAGAATTGTGCCATGCAGAAGAGACAATAAGCATTGTGTCAGAAGCGGTTTCTTAATTCTATTTCTGAAATCTAAAATGGACATGTCTGATGCAGAGAGCTGCCAATATCAATACTGCACCGCTTCAGTGCCTAGTGTGGCTGTCAGTTCAAAGACTTGAAGCTCAACTTTAAAGATGGGTCACGTATTTTGCTTCATAATGCATTGAGACATCCGGAGCTCGGTATGTGCTTTCCAGATCACTCTCGTCCCTGGGGGGTCCTTCTAGAAACTTGTAGGATTACCTGATCTTATTTGAAAGGGAAGTTGGAACAACAGCTGTTATTTTCTTTCTAATTTACAGCGGAATGTTCAATTTCCACTATTATATTGGAGTTAAGTTTTCTTGGTCTGTTATGAATGTGATGATCCTCTGAAGCTTCCTAAGGGATGTTTCAGGAAAGACGTGGGGATCATAAAAAAAACATTTGATAAGGCCGTTTTCTTGCAGTGTGCTTAGGAGAAATTAACATTTCCCATGGTTGAAGGCTTACATCCCGCTTAAGGAGATATGGAAAATTGCTCTGTTTTCAGTTTAGGGTACATTTGAAATAATTATTGAAATATACCCTAAGTTATAATTGTCCATTTCTGGTTCTATGTGAGCAATACAAAACAATACAAAATGTAAAATAATAGGGTTCAAGGTATGGAATACTATAGAGATTAAGCCTTGGAATCCTCAACTGATGAAATGTCATTCTTTAAAACCTTAATGATGTCTATTCTCACAACTCCTCTTAACTCATGTACTGTAGTTCTGTACCATATAACCAAGTCTACCTAAAATGAGCACTTGATTAATTCACTGGTAGTGACGAAGGTACAATGCATACAGTATACAGTACATAGTAATATATATATAGTGTGTGTATATATAGTAATTTTTTTTATATCCCTCTTATTTTTCAGCTGCTGAATTAGCTTCTTTAAGGGGGAGAGTAGCCAGGCTTTTTGCAGAAATAATAAAGACATACATATATATTTGTGCCTAATCATTGCTTTTCGGCTTTGAAAGCCTGAGCTGTTTATGTAGGAAATATCAAATGCTAATTATAGCAGCTCAGGATAGTGGTTTAGACTGAATTCACGTTTGTTATTTTGAAGATTGTCTGGAATTGCAATGTGTAATTGAAACCAGATGGTAGATATTTTTATGAATTTGTGAAGGCAACTTTTGTATGCCGTGTATTTTGCAGCCGTGAGGATTTTTGGCAAAATATGTATGGAGCTATTAATTTGTGGTAAGCTGTTATGAAACAAATGTGAAAATGCCTCCCTTTCTAAATAACGAAGTTAGAAATTAATTAGTTGTGAAATTAACTTTCCTTGCGGTCTTCAAGCAATCGTCTTTCTCAGTGTTTTTTACATCTGTTTTAACAGAAGCACTGGGATCCCTAGACATAGGCATGCGCATTTTAAAAGAGCCTCTGCTCTCCCGGTTCTGAAAGTGTATGTGAGAAAGAAGTCGGGACCGTGTGTCCCAAGCCCGGCATCCCTCAGAGCTGCTAAATCAAGGATGAGTATCGAGCGGGTCAGGAGATCTCCAGCTGACCGTGTCCGTGTCCGTGCGTCGCCAGGTGTCTTTCAACGTGACGGTGGACGCGCGGGGCTGCCCTGCCGCGGAGGCCCAGCGGAGGTTCACCATCAAGCCCGTGGGCTTCAAGGACACGCTGGAGCTGACCGTGGACTACAGCTGCTCCTGTGGCTGCACGGGCCTCACGGAGACCAACAGCAGCAGGTGCAGCGGCGCCGGCACCTACGCGTGCGGCACCTGCAGGTGCGAGCCCGGGTACCTGGGGGCGCAGTGCGAGTGCCAGGAGGGGGGGGCGGCTCACCTGCACCAGACCATGTGCCGAGAAGCCAAGGGGAAGCAGATCTGCAGCGGCAGGGGAGAATGTAGCTGCAACCAGTGCCTCTGCTACAACAGCGCCTTTGGGAAGATCTATGGCACCTTCTGCGAGTGTGATGACTTCTCCTGCGCCCGGCACAAAGGCATACTTTGCTCAGGTGAGAGGCTGAACCGCTGTGCAGGTGTTGCTTTCAAGTCTCCAACGTACGTGAACACTCTTAATAGACCCAATCCTGCGCTCAAGTGCATGGGCAGTGCAGTGTGCCTTTCCTGGTTTTGTGCTCTGAATATTTAAACGAAGATCAGCGAAAATATTAAGTTAGGAATCCTGTTTTTTAAAGTAGGACCACAGATCGTGTTCAGCCGTGTAATAGGATCTGTAAGGATGTAGCCAAGGAGCGATTTCTCCTCGAAGTTTTTCTTTTCTGGATGCTATTAAAAGTTCCTGCAGGTGCGGTGGAGATGACTGGACTTGGTGCTTCTGGTAACTCGGTGCATTCCTGTGGTAGGTGTGTCAGTGCAGCTGGGCGGTATTTGGGACTTGTTTCCTTCTCTGTGTCACATGACTAATTTCTTAACCTTCGAGCCTTCCTTTATATCCTATGTTAGCAGTTTTTTTATCATTGATAAATTGTTTAATTTAAAGCTTTAACTGCTTTTGAAAACCACTTTTATTTGTAGTGTAAGTGTAGTTCATACTTTGAATTGCACCCAAGAAAAACATGTGGTTTAACAAATCTAACTTTTCGAGGCCAGTTTAACTTTTTGTCTTAACATTTGTTTTGACTGATGAAGGGTTTCCTAGGAATTATATTAAAGACTAAAAGGACTCTGCTGCCTAACTAGATATAATGTTTTAATTAAAGGTATCCAGTGGCCAGATTTTGATAATAAGTGCATAATATATCAAGGTTCTCACCTGTTTCTAGAATTTGTTTAGAATTTTAATGTGATTTCTTAAATAATTGTGTGTTCATGCAAATTTGAAGGTGCCCTTCAAATTAATTAATTAACTTAATTCTTCTGTCTAGTCATACAGTATAATCTTTGAAGTCACATAATGTCATATAAGATACTTTTCAGGTTGATGTTTTAGACAGTGGATTAACACCCATGCCCTGTATATTGCCCAAGTGTATTGGGTTTAAAAGGGGCTGTTCAGCACAGAAGGATAGTCTGTCCCTGGGTGGTGTGCTCTCAGTATTCCCATATGTGCGTGAAGCAGGGCAGGCTGTTAGGTAGGTTGCCTGCCTGCTGTGATTTGAGCCCGGGCTGGTGGCTGGATGCCTATTGGCACTCTGACCCTGCTGCTATTTCATAAAGCACAGTACAGCTTTGTTTGTTCTGCATACAGTGTGCGGGTTTATTTCCACCAGTGCAGTGTGTTCTGTTGACTCGGCAGTTACAGAAGGACAAAGCCCAAACAATATGCTTGGCAGCCTTGTGCCAGTACGGTTTTCTGTGGAGATGCTCATGATTGGCAATTAAATGTTAACAGTTCAGTCTGCAGCCTGTTCCGTCCTCCTTTTCTCCTTCCTTCCATTCCCAGAACATTGTCACGTTTTGTGATGAGTCGGTCAAGCTTCTAAATCACCGATTTGGTGTCCAACTACGTTCTCCTTTTTATTAATCGAAACAATGTATGTACAGTATAAACTGTCCTGCCTCTGGCTGAGGGCACTTGTGTTAATCTACAGCTTTCTTAGTTTTTTGGGGGGGACATTTTTTTTCTTGAGTGGACAAAGGAACTAAAATTGAACATTAACTACATTGCAGCTATGTAAGCATGTTCTCAGCTTTTATGTGGTGCGTATCCTCGATTCCTTAAAAATCATTTTATAAAGTTTCCCACCTATGTTGTTTGCAATCTGTAATGCAACCGCTCAGTGTTTAGGAGAGAATGCAGCCTGTATCAGCATGTCATAGCCAGCTTTTGCTGGTGATGCAGACATGTATACGTGTCTTTCCGGGAGCTCCCTCCAGCCCTGTGACGGCTAAGACGAAGCATTGCGATTCACCAGGAGCCAACTAATATTCATACCCATAATTCACAGCAACTGCAGGCTCTTGACAACACGTCCCTTATTAAAAACACAATACATGTTAACCTGAAAAGCATTGTTACATTGTCTGCCCGGATGAGTTACTGAAATCAGGGCTGGATTTCTTTCTGCAAACATAACGCCGGGGAAGAGTGCTAATGCTAAGCATCTGAAGTATGTGTCATCATTTCTGATAAATCGGATCGGTGGGGTTGCTAGACAGTGAGACTCTGAAGGTACTCAGGATTCAGCTAAAGCAATGCTAAGAGTTTTCTGGACTGTGTCAGTCTGATTGGATTGCTGGGTCACTAGGGCAATAGCAGAGGTACTGTAGTAACGATGGGGATACCACTGGCTGCTGTGTGCTCAATGAAAGCCAGCTGTCAGGTTTGTTAATGGAGTGCCGTTCAGATAGTAACCTTTTAAGGCCTTTAAGGAAAAGGTGTTGAACATAACTGGCATGTTCTTCTTGTGGTGCATTCCTAATTTTGCCGTCCACAAATTACTGTAAAGATTAAAATCCGTCCCGTTCCAGCCTGCTTGTTTTAAGTGCTGCTTTTACAAGAATGATTAGTTGCTGACAATATTTCTGGACCTTTTGCCTGCTACAACAATTTTGATGATGTATGCCTATGAATTTAAGTAATTGTTAGCTGTGATTAAGTATTTTTGTACTAATTTGTTTAAATAGTCAATAGTGGGTGTATATAGTAAGGAAGAGGACATACAGTTTCAGCTGAACTATTCTCTGTTTGAGAGAAAGGCTTGTCTGTATACGCACTTGCTTATAACAAGCTCAGCTGAAGTGCAAATGGAAATTAAATGTGGAGCCATTTTTAAACAGGTTACAGAGTGTGTGGACAAGCAGTTAGTCTAAGCATTACTTGTGGGTACTGGACAGTTAATTTATGTAATCTCCTTAAGTGCATGTAATTTAAAGAGGAAGATTGGTGCTTCTTAAAGTATATAAAAGCAGAGTTTCCCTTTTCTTTACAGAAAGATTTGTCACTGATTTAGCAAGTTGGCTTTTTTATTTCGTGCAGCGTGATAATTTTTTTATTCAGGTTTTGAGTTTTGGTTATATTTGTGGTTTTGTCCTGATGTGTTTTTTTTTTAAATGGTACATTAGTAAGAAGAAAGAGCACAATTTAATGCCTGGCAGTTTTAGATCATATGGCCTTTGAAAGTCATCTAGCACATTGTTAGAAGACTGAGAGTTTTCTTTTTTCCATTTATCTTGTATCTGACCTACAAATTGTCTTGGTTGGCTTGGCTGTTGCATGCTGTAGCATTCAGCTCAGTACAAAAGAAATCATACACACACATGACTAGGCTTTCTAGACTGTGTCCCTGAGGCATTTGATAGTTATGTTAAGTGTTTTTACACAGTGCCTCCCTGTTAATCCCTGAATTCGTGTTCAGATAGTTACTTCGATGAGGCCTTGCTCATCAGCCAGTGAGCTCAGAGCTCAGCTCTGAAGTTAGAAGCCTCTCGAGGGGGTTTAAGAGCATCAGCCTTTAGGCTTCCTGGAGACTATCCACTAAAACATCCAGGTCAGACATGTTAAGGGGGGGGGTCAGGCAGTTTAACAGGCAAATGTGAGAGAGCTATTCTATTTCTGTCTTGTTACCATCATGTCTCTGCACCTCTTCGCTGGCAGAGGTCTGGGATCATCTGATCATCTGTAGATAGAAGGTACAGTAGAACTGCACAGTCTTTCCTTTGATTTTACATTTCAAAGGTGCTATTCCAAGTTAAAAACAGCTAACAGTGATCAGACACTAAACACCAAGTGGTAATTTTTATTCTCATTTAATACAAAACCATAATTGTTAGAACCCCTCAAAAACAGTGAAAAGTATACTGCGTTCAATTAAAATAAATGTGTTTCCTTATTTTTATAATTTCACCCTATTGTACCATGCCTTAGAAGTTAAAGGATCCCACAGAGAGGTTGTTAAAACTGTTTTTCCTATAATCCATTTGAAGTTTAAATTGCTTCACATCGGAAAATGTGAAAGCATGTTACAGTAATTTCAAAGTCTTGATCATTTCAGCTGATGAAATTGGGTGTCTTAAGATGGGTGTGTTACTTGTAGGGTAATGTAAACAGTATATATTGTGCATGAGCTAAATATAACACACATGCTCTTTTTGATTGTACAATTTACAGTTTCCAGTTTCACTGGTATGTCTGTCTTAAAGCAGCTATTTTGGTTTAAGGTCTGTATATAAAAGTTAATGGTTATTTAAAACAAAACCCTGTTATAGTGGAATTTAATATTCTACCCCCATAAATTTGAAGTATCCCTCTGCTGTTTTTCTGCAGATAGAGTGTATTTAAATTATACTGAGGAACGTGTGTGTGTGTGTACCAGCCAGCATGGTTTGTATTGATTTCAAAGAAACTCTTTGGGTTGTGGGAACTTTTCTCTCTCATTACTTTGTTTCTCTCTCTCTGTTGCATTTCTGTCTATATTTATAAAGCAAGGTTTAAAATAAGCATAAAATTCGGACTCCTTTCAACTGTTAATCGTACAACTTTGCAGTTCTTTTGAACACAGTATCCCCGGCTTAAGTAGCGAGGCAGAGCAGCCTTCAGTCTTCTGCTGTCTCGGTAGGGGTCCCTTTCTTTTAGTTCCTGAAGCAGACAAATGCCAAGGATCAAAACACCAGTCGTCTTTCTGACACCTAGCTTCTCTGTGTTGGGGTAAACCAGGGTATTTAACAGCTTATGGAGAATAAAGGCAGACTTCCCAGGTGCTGATTAAACGCAGCTGGGCGTAGCAGAATGTGTCCCAGGTAAACGCTAATGAACATTCTTTTTTCCTTACAGCTCTGAAATTACTAGGCAGTCCCAGACAAGTTACCTTTGCCAGTTGCCCTCTGGGATTAGAAGTAACAATCTGAAAATGTACCTGCCATGCAAATCAAAGCTGTACTGTACTTGCTCGACATATACAGTACAGTATGGGAGGCACCCAGAGGGGAGGCTTAGTCACGGATTGAGCTGAGCTCTTTGGAAAATCTTTTGATTTCATCTTTCTACCTAGAAAACAGTGCTGCTATTGATTTGTAGATGGTGCAGATTTCATTCTTTATTAACTCTGGCCTGCTGATGTTCCAGCCCTATTCTTTGTTTTACAGCCTGTGTTAACTGTTTTTTTCCAGATCCCCATTATTAAAGCATGTTACTAAACAATGCTGTTCAATTGGTCTGGATAAAGAAGCCAAATGATCCATTTAGAGTGGTGCACAGATTAGAGGTTACAATAATGTACTTGTTGTAGTACTTGTCACAAATTTTTCCAGTCTTGTATATGCTGTATGTTTTGGAGATTTTAATACAGCAGAAGTCTTAAACATTTTAATAGTACATTAATAAATAGAGCAATAATGTTGTAAAACTGGCAATTGCAAAAAAGGTGTGCCGTTTAAGAATAATATAAAAACTACAGTGTAAAGTAACCAAAGTCCATTGTAGCTTCATTTTAGGATCAGTACCGTACATTTTGAGGTATTTTGTGCCACCATAAGTAATTAAAAACTGTAATTTTGGTTAGGTTATCTTTTCATCCTCCATTTTTATTTTTTTCCCCTTTTCTGTTGTGCTTTGAGGTCCAGTTCTTGCTGTGATGTTCAGTTTCAGTGACGGGGTATTTATTAGTTTATGTTATCCCAGGACATGACTGTGCTTGGCTGTTAGAAAACTAATTTTAAGGGACAGTCCCTTCCAGCTATGTTCAGTCAAACTAGATAAAAGAATCCACGCGACTCTTGTATTAAACCAGTTACTAGGAAAAAGTTTCTAAAAAATTCTAAATAGCGTAAGATTAGGAAAAAAATAAATAAAAATTGTTTACATGATTTAGAAATGTGCATTCCTTTTAATAATGTCACTGAACTACATAATTGTAATTTTTTATGACAGAGTGGTAAAAATGACCTGATGCAAAAAAAAATGACTGATGCACAGTGACAGTGTGTGGACTAGGGCACATGTTGTGTTTCCTCTGCATGTGGGATGCAGAATGGAATTTCTATTAAGTATCAGAAGAATGTTGAACATTATGCAAAAGAGATGTGCCAAAATGTCAACGCTAGTCCAGAGCTTCCAGAATCCTGGGCTGTCCTGCCTTTTAGCCTTCATATAGGACAATATATATATAGTAAATAGGACTATTGAGTCTATTACTCTGGACCCATAAGTAAGAACAGCTCTGTTACTCGAAATATGACCCTTTTGCTAAAACATAACGGTTAATTGTGCCCTGGAAATCTGGAGGATGCAGTAGGTGGGCAAGTCGTTCAAGTCAAAATCTAACAGACGTTATGGAGTAAAGTGTTGTTTCAGTGTTAGAAGGGTTTCTTCTTGTATGCAAGCTTTAAGAGTAAAGTGCTCCCAGGTAAAGTAAGGCACCTTAACAATTTTGATTTTTACGGGATTAAACTGGAGAAACATTTCAACATCAATTTAGAAATGTCTCTTAAGGCATCCGGTCAGGACAGGTTTGTAATCAATCTCTCTAATCTGTTTCATTGTCTCAGACATGTTTAATCAAAATACCGGTCTGCTTGAATAAATGAGTTTCTTAATCCTTTGTCGTCATGTCTTGAAGCATGCAATGAAACAAAAGCATTTTGATGTAAAGGACCTATTTTACTCCATGACTGAAATTTAATTGCATTCTTTGGAAGGTGGTGAAATAAACTCAGATGGGAAATTTGGAAAAGGGCTGGAATTTGTCCTTGGAACAAAAATACAAGTTGATCTGAGCACATCTCATAGTTTGAAATTGGCAAAACAGTGGGGTGCTAGCATTTGCTTGGGAACAGACTCTCGTAAAGTTAATTCACATCACCATGTCTATAATTAGGCCTGTCAAAGGTATACTATTCTGTACTAATGTCTGGTTTGGTGTTTTCGCACTGGTGAATCGGCTCCCACCTGTTTATATCAATTAAGTTTAAAGTGTTTTTCATGTTCTTTTATTCTAGTTACTTCTGTTGTACAGAAGAGTCTATTAACTCACCAAAATAAATCTGTGTCTAAGGTAATCTAGTACGTGGATTGTGATCTTGTTAATGAACAGGAAATGCTGCATCACCTTGAAAGGCACATTCCCGAGTGGGCAGAGGAGGATAGTGGTGTGCTGCAGGGTTCTGTTTGGGGCCACTGGGCTTCCTGGTGTATTTTGATAATTTACATGTAGATTTTGATGTAGTTAGAAAACTAAATTTGCATTTAATGCAAAAACAGGGAGAGTGGCAAACCAGAACAATTTCATGTAGGAAATTAAGAGACTGCAAAATATTCCATTGGGTAGATGTGGCAAATGGATTTTCATAGTTAAGTACAAAGTGATCAATGCTGACAGTAGGAGGACACACCACAGGGGAGTTTTGGAATTGCAGGAAGTTAGACACTAAAGAGTTTAGGCATTTGTTGTTTCTTCTATATCTTCATCAAGACAATGGTGAAAATCAATAAGTCAAGCAAACAGAATGATTGAGTATGAAGCAAAAAGTGTGGAATTTAAATCCAGGGAAACTGTGCTTAAACTTTGCAATGCACCTGTCTGATCTTGCTTTGAATAGTACTCAGTTTTGATAACCTTTGGCACAGAAAGGATGACATAGAATAAGAGTAATTCCTGACCTCAGAAAGGAGTGCTGTATATAGACAGGTTATGGGAACTAAATCATTCTCTTCAGTCTTGAACTAAGGAGGAATGATTCAGTGCATATAATTCTAAGGTCTATAGAGAAGGTTAAACTCAGGGGATCATTACATTCTGAGCAATGGAGCAAGGATCAGGGGTCTCACAATTGGAAACACCTCACAGCTCTGTAAAGAAGTATCTGAATCTAGTTTTGAAGCATGCAGTTCCACATTAAGGGCCTGTTTTAGTTCATGAACTTGGAAGGAGGTGAAATGAACCCAAATGAGACAGAAGGCACTTTTGAATAATGACTGGATGAAACCCTTTAAGGCATTAACAAAGTCAACCCAGCAGTTTTCTTCAGAACAGATGGTGAGACGTGAACCAGAGGACACAAGTGGAAATGCGTTTAAGACTGAGAATAGGTGACACTTGTTTCCACACTGGGTTCTAGGGTTATAGAGCAAACTACCCAGTCATGTTGTTGAATGTGACCCCATGGCTTCCTTCAAGAAATAGCTGGATGGGATCCTGGGATCAGTTAATTACCAGCTACCAGCAGGGCTGGGTGGGCCATATGGCCCTCTATCATTTGTGACCTGTCTTATGCTCTTATGAATTGGAACAAAACCCTGCTGACACATCTCCCTCCTAATCTCCAACGTGCTTCAACCGGACTGGCTTTCTCAAATGTCTGTGCACTAGTTTAAAACCGATTTCTACGAGATTGCCTTTCCCCCGTTTCAGCCTACCGCTTGCTTTTCAATGGCTGCTCTGTGGAGAACATACTGTTTAAGCAAGGGCGTGGGCCAGGCAGATTTCGGCTCCACTGTCGAGTCGAGCTCATGGCCTCTAAAGACTGTGCTGCCATCTGCTTTGATGGGGGACAGGGTTTGTGACTGGTAGGGCTGCGCGTGAGTCATCTCTGTCTAGGCTCCACCTTGCCGAGATCGCTGCTCTGTACACGTGAGGCTGGCGCCTAACAGCCGAGGTTTGCCCTGAAATAAAAGGAGCGTGTGATTAGTCAAATGTTGTTTTCCACACAAAAGCCCTTTCTTTACCATTTGAATCTCGGAGGGGTATTCTAATATTATAGCAGTGTGTATTCTTTCTCTGCAATATCATTAGAGAACAATTTTTAAAAAGCCCTGCTACACAGAACTTTTCCATTTTAAAGTGCTCTTTGCATTGTGTCAAAGTTGGTGGGCTACCACAGACATTAAGCATCTTGGTCAGGCCAAAAGGTGCCAGTATTGCCTTGTTATTAAAAAGCGATGGTTTAGAATTATGGGGTGTACTGGACATTATCATAACTAGCATTGCTCCCAGATAATTAACAAGTATTTTGCATTTACTGTATACATGCAAATCAAGAACCACCTCAAAGAAGGAAGAAATAATAAAGCTTCATTTTCATAAAACATTGGTTTTTATAGAGATGTGTTTTGGTGACAAAATTGTCAATTGTGTGTTGGGGTTCCAAATTGGGATCGGTTTTCTCATGCACCCACAGAATGCATAAAACACTTTAAAGATTTGAAACCAGTTACTATGCACGTCTTTCCTAGTAATCAATATGCACTGATGACCTTGTAAGTTATATTCCCCCAATCTCTCTTTAATTTTGTACTCCCCAACATGACTCTGTAATGGATTTTGTTAAATTGCCCCTCTTGTGGATGATTGAAGTATTTTGAGCTGAACTGCATTAAAAGTAACTTTTCCCAGCATGGATGCTAATAACCATCAGTTGACTTCTTTGTTAATACGTGTAATTGCAGTGTTTTAAATATTTTACCATGCTTTGGAAACTATTTGGTCCCACTAATCAAAGAAAAGGAGGGCAGAAAGAAAAAGCACTGCCTGACAAGAAAATAAATTGGGGAAAGAGGCCAAAAAACTGTAGGCATATAGGCCCTTAAAAAATCTGGTAGCTCTTGGCAATTTTACGCAATCCAGCAGTTGATATGTACTCTAAAATACGAGGGTTGTTGGATTCTGTCAGCATATGGAAGCAATTTGTTTGGTATCTACTGAAATTAGATGGCTTTTGATTAGTGTGTAATATTGCAAGAGTGAAATTGTTAAATGCTGCCATTTCTCCTGGGAGTGTGTACTGTCTAATATGCACAAGGTGCCTGGAGCACTTGAAGGTCAAGAGTTGTCACGTTTCACAGCTGGTATAACTTCACCATTGTCAGTTTCAAGATTATCTAGGGGTAGAGTGAATTCCTTGCAATTTAAATGTCTTATTTTCGCAGTATGTTTCCATCAGCTTTGCTTGGTTTTCATTTGTTTTACAGTGGGCACGATAAAATGCAGCTTTTGACAAGATACAGTGTATCAAAACGTTTTCATATCAGTTTTTTTTTAAGTAGCGAACACAGGGTGCCTTGTAGGCCAGTTGAAAGGCTTTTCACTTGCCAATATTAAACAGACTTTTGTGAAGGTCCTGGCCTCTGTCAGCGCATAGCTAACTAACACCACAGAAATAAAAGCTGAATGCTTGATTGCGTAGAGGCTTAAGCCTTATTCTAATAATGATGCCTCACAATTGGGCAGATTTTTCTTTGTAAAAATTTAAATTTGACAAGATTTGAAATGCTTCCTTTAGTAATTGTTATTTCTGGAAATACTCAGCTTTGTGAAAGTGGACCAGTTTCGTGGCAGTCATTGATTAGCTATTAAGTGGGAAGGATAAGGATGAGTGACTTGTAGCATCTTGCTGTCACTTTGTCAATTTATATTGAATTATAAATGTTTTCTGGGTCAAAATAATGGAATACTTTCACGGATGATAGCTTGAATTCCCCTACTGTCCTCCCCAGCTGTTTTCAGCTTTTTTGGACCACAGCTCCAAATAAAAAAAGGATTTTGCCTTTTGTGATGAAATCACAAAGGAACATTCTGTTTTGTGTCTTAATCCCACATCTCGGGCATGAACCCAAATCATAAAAGAAGGATTAGTAGCTGCATTTAAGTGAGAAATCTTTCAAAAGAAATAAAACTCTGAACAGATACTCCGCTTACTCCAGTCTCGCTGACTGGAAGAAAAGCCTACCAGCAAATTCTGGTCCCCGACTTGTATTTCCTTTTTGTCCTTTTCAGTGCGACACTGTTTTGTTGAGCGGTGGCTACATTAAACAGGAATCGTTAAAGATTTCTGAAATAAACCTGACGTTTCACGTCACCTTAGAAGTCTTCAACTGACACCTGAACAAAGCAAAAAGTCTTTGTTATATTAACCAACAATAGCAAAAACATAAATGATTGTCTAAGTGTTCGGGCATTTCTGAAACGTTAGGTTTAGTTTTTGCAGTGCGGCTGGTCTGTTCATTGCAGTGCAGCTTCGTAAAGCCCAGTTGCTTGGATCTGAGTGGTTGCCTTGGATAAAACACTGGTAGTATGGCTGTCGTGGAGCGGCGCTGTTTCCTGAGCAGCTGTGGTGCGCTCAGAAAAGAGCTTTTGTGGCCTGCAGGCATACTGTATGAAATGCCTTTGCTAAGCAAGTTTCTTAGCAGCTTAAATAACAGGTTTTATAGAGAAGCAAATTATTTGTGCGTCCACAAATTTGGCTATTTTTAAGTTACTGCTGAGCACTAAAGCCACAGCCCTCCACTATGACTTCTGCTTAGACTGTCAGCTCAAAACAACCCGGAGGCTGTGGAATTTCAGTTCTCTTCTACTTCATTTGAATGGAACAACAGAAATAATTATGTGAACAAACTCTATTTAGAGGATAGAACCTCAGCATCTGAATCATACATCTAGTTACACATATAATGATACACTGTTGATCTGTGATGGTATTTTCACAACAGACGGTTAACCAGTGCAACCAATTATTACAAGGAGAACTTAAGATAAATGCTTTGCTTGCTCTTTACAGAACAGTGGTTTGCAGTTTGTGGCTTTAGTAATGATTTAATTCATTTAACATTTATATTGTAGGTAAATTGCAGTATTGTTCACTTTTTTTATTAAAATTGATTATTTGGCATGTCATGAGATGTTTCAGTTTAATTTTTTTTTATCCTGAAAACCTCCAACTTTTAGCTGTTCTATAATCTAGAAAATGCTATTCTTATTTATAATTGTGAAGGAAATTGAACATCAAGTTTCTAGGTTTAAAAAAAAAACATGCAGCCTTTCGTTAAATTCAACTGCATGTAGCATTCAGTTACCTAACACCTCAGGCTCAGCATAGTAATCTGAGCAGCTTGAATCGTGGTGTTTGTAAGTTTCTTCTTTTTGCATCACTTATCCAGTCATTCCAGCTGTTGGCCAACAAAGTACAGTGCTAGCTCAGGACAAAGGCCTCCTGTTGTGATGAGGGTGACTGCTTTGTCTGAGTTGTCTGATTGTTGTGTCCACAGTGGCTGGCAAGCTGTTGACCTTCCTTTGTGCTGGCTGTTTTCCCTCTTAACCAAAAACATAAATCTCCTTTTTTTTTTTTCTCTTGAGGGTTCAGCCGACTAAAAAAATCCCAGGAGTGTTCTTATTAGAACATACAGGAGCGGACTTGTGGTCTAAAAAAATAATTGTGTGGTGGTGAGGGGGTTGCGTTTCGGCAGAGAGGATGTGCGTGTGTGCAGACAGTTTGGGTCATGGAGTCTTCTTGGCGACCAGATTTAAAAGAAGCATTTCCTCTCTGTGTTGCCAGCAATGCATTGCTGACACCAGGAAATACTTGTAATGTGGTGGTGCTGGGGCAGTAGAAAGGGGAGCAGGGGGGGAGTGGGGATGCAGGAGGAGGAGTGGAGGAACTGAAATAAAAGCAGGGTGAAGCTGTCAGCTGCAGGAAGTTCAGAACATTATTTAGTTGACCTTCCTCTATAGCAGCCCCTTGTATAGTAGACATTCATCGGCAGCCAGGAGGTGCGCGTTTCTGGAGGTCTCAAGCTGTGTGCACCCTTGTTTCGTGGAAAGGAACGAGATCGTGAAAGTGGACGAGATCATTTCCTTGGCAGAGATGTCGTACATTCCTACACTTCACAAGACAAATATTGCAAAAACTTGTGGTGAGCCCAGACTTCAGAAATAACTCGTCTCGGAAACATTTGGTTTATTTTGAGATGGTTACAGAATGATTATAGCTGGGCTGTTTACCTCCCTCCTGTTTCATTCCAGTTGCGTTGCCCTTTTCACTTACAGCTCCTAACTCCTCCAGTCAGAAAGACATCCAATTACAGAGCTAAACTGCCACTTGTTTTTTAGCTTGATTGCAGTGACTCAGTCGCTGTGTGATTATTAACGAGATGTATAAAGACTTTACTGACGTTGCCTGTGGAAAATACTGTCACCGAGGGAGTCCTGTGGGAGTCTGGAGCAAGCAACACAGTCATGCTATCGAAGATGACTCCCTGGCTTCTCTTAAGAAAAGGCTAGCTGCTAAAAAACAATCACACTAGGCAGGAAAGACTACAAAGGAAGGGCCATTCAGTGGTATTAACTGACCTGTTAGTCAAAGTGACACGAAATATGAATTTACAGAAATTAAGAATGTACATTGGTAGAGTTGATGTAACTTCGGGCTTCATCAAAGCACTCGGCCCAGATCAAGTAAGAATAGCATTTTTCCCCTTTATATACCTTTGTCGGGCTCATCTCCTCATCCCTGAAATAAACTAGCTATTTCATAACCTAACACCTTATTCATGTCTGTGTTACATACCCTACTGTTTAGTTGGGTCCTTTTTTTTTATTCTAAAAAACAGAACATACATCTGCACCGAATATGCATAGTCTGTCCCTTTCACAGACACCTAGAAATACGGTGAGTGAGTGCCGCCCTTACCTATATGGCATCACCTCATCTAAGATGGTGGTATCCAGGAGCCCTGTATCGAGCCAAGGCAGGTAAGATGTTACATGAAACAATCAAAAGCAGCTTTAACACATACAGTAATTATATTACTTTACTACTATGTGTCTCATTTTATTCTTCAAGTCTAATTGTACGGGATAAGAGTTTCAAACTTCTTTTACAAGTGTCAGCCCATTTCTGAAGAGATATGCACCTCTTGCTTGAAATGGTGCCTGTGTGCAGCATTTCAGTATTTTTGTTCTCCTAGAGCACCAACGGGTGTTACGTTTCATTAGAAGTGTTACCTTTTTGGGTCAAAAAGTACAAACGTACAAGGATATGTTTTATTTTTAAATGGGGAAAAATGCACGCTGCAGGCCTTTTCTAGTCTTAACATCAGTAGCTGAAGCTTCGCCCTGCGGTGTGGAAGAAAATAACCGATGTCCCTGTCCTTGATCTGTCCGCGAAGATTAGTGCTGCTGGTGAAATGGAACAAAACCATCGGAACGCTAAAACTTGATGTCCTTTATTCCTTCACTAATCTGGTTCTTGTTGATTCTCTTCTTCAGATAAGTTGTTTAGAAAGTTGTAGAAATCCATCCTTTGCTAAGCATGGGATCTTGCCAGATCTAACCAATGTAAAAAAGCTAAAGCAGCTGTTTAAGGGAGTGACTGGATGTCTGTGATGATTTATATGACTGTAACTGCCCCGTTTGTGGTTTCCACCATGGCATTTACTCCACAGTTGTTCATGGATTACAGAATAACTTTTTTTACGTTATTGAAATTAAAGATGTTTATTAAGTGTTCATTTATTAAAAGGGAATTTTATTTTTAAAAATAAGGTTGCCGGTTCAAATCCCATGGCCAGCTGAGGAATCCTGCTCTGTTGGGCCCCTGAGCAAGGCCCTTAACCCCTGCTGCTCCAGCGGCGCTGTACAATGGCTGACCCTGCGCTCTGACCCCCAGCTTCTCTCCCTGTCTGTGTGTCTCATGGAGAGCAAGCTGGGGTATGTGAAAAAACGATTTCCTGATGCAAGAAATTGTATAGGGCTAATAAAGTGATGTTATGTTAGGTTCTTTATCGTTCTGCAGAGTACATGGACAGAAGTTTTATTATGCTTCTTAATATTTGTTTTATGATCTGTGTCATTAGATTCTGAACTGCCCTGTCACCCAATATTCTGAAAATATATACTATTTTATAGAATGTATCCCAGAAAGAGAAATGATTTCAGGAACCTCTGACAGGTTTATCCTCTAACCTAGGGAGTTAGGTCATAGCCTGTATAAGTATTGCTTAAAAAATGTGATCCAAGTAGGACAGGTGTGGAGAGACATGTAGAGACCTGAGCAGTTTGGCCGGTACCTGTCCCACTGTCATGGATACTCTAGTTGTTCACAATTATTGGATATGACATGTGGAAATGTTTGGAAGATTATTTTTTTTTTGGAAGATTCATCATGTTAACCATAACTATCGAAACCAGTGATTGTGCTGATGTGGCTTCTAACTAAGCTGAAAAAATGTTTTACTCTTGGTGTGGCAGCAGCTTGGCAGTTCTTGAAGAAGGAAGTGGCCCATACTATACTAATGAGCATGAAGCCCAATCTATCTAACACAACACACTCCTTCCTAGAGCCCACTGTTTGCCGGGTTAGGTTCTGACTCACCACGACCATGCATTGGTCTAAGTAGATATTGAAAATGGATGGATATACTTTTGAAAGTTCTGACACTTGGGGTTTGGTATAACTATGGAATGGCTTGTCTGGTACATTTATCATCAATATTAAAACTTCCTAAATCTGCACCTCTTCATTGGGAATCTACTCATTGACCTAGTACGCAGTGCAAGCAAAAAAGTAAAAATGTCCATACGCTGAATCAGGCAAGAGATGAATGAAGCGTGAAGTGCCAGCATTTGTCAGTGGGTTTGAAATTCCCAAGGCGAAAAGGTAGCTGGAAACAGTTAGGTTTTTTGCTTGACCAATATCAAAGTCGTCTTAACAACTTAAGGGATTTGGTTTGTGAATGTTTGTGTCCAGTGTAATTTTTGTAAAGTGCTGGATGGGTGAAACCGTGAGTTTCCTGTTGACCAGAATGATAGTTTCTTTTGTGTTTCTGTGTCTAATAGAAGTCTCAGGGCTGGAACTGTGCTCAGTTTACCCCCTTGCAGTGCTGTTTGGGATAGATGCACTCCTCTTCCTTGGGGACTGTGGTGGAAAGGCCCTTTTCAGAGAGCAGGCCATTTCCCGAGAAGAGCTAACCCGCCGGAGTCAGCAGTCTTGTTTCCAGCTGACGGCTGCGTTTGGGAATGAAGTCACCCTTCCCCCCTGCAATCCTGTCATTTAAACGGTTGTAATCCTCGCACAGCGCTGCTCCTTCTGCCGACCCCTGAGACGCATCGTCAAGAGCTGTGACTTCCAGCTCAACAAGAAACGGATGAGGCCCGTATCCGGGGCCTGTCGGACGCACTCGATAAGGGGCTGCTGCGTTTCTCAGCCCCGGCAGCTGCTCTGGGATGTACAGTAGTGTGGGTAGACGATGAGGACAAACAGCGGCTTTATCAGCCTGGGGCCAGCTGCTGCCAGTCAGCATGGAGGTTGTTTTCATTGGGTTTCATTGGGGGCTGTGATGCAAGCTAATTACATCTTGTCCCAACATTTTTTTTTAGATGTAAATGTGTTCATGCCTACTTGTCCGGATTCAAAAGCTTCCGTTTTGACCACTGTGCCCAGAAAGGAATGTAGTTGCCGTGTATGGTTTGCGGCGGGGGCCGAGTCTTTCCTTGCCCCTTGACCCGGAAATGAACGACGTCCGGGATCCGGCTGCGGATCGGCCGCCCTTCAGCGCTGTCCGTTGACCCTGCAGGTCACGGGGAGTGCTTCTGCGGGGAGTGCAAGTGCCACGCGGGCTACATCGGCGACAACTGCAACTGCTCGACGGAGACGGACTCGTGCCTGTCGGACGCGGGGCAGATCTGCAGCGGCAGGGGGAGCTGCGTCTGCGGGAAGTGCCAGTGCAGCGAGCCGGGGGCCTTCGGGGACGCGTGCGAAAAGTGCCCCACCTGCCCCGACGCCTGCGGCACGAAACGGTACGTGGGACCGGCGGCCCTCTGTGGCCGCGCGTGCGGAGTTCAGCCGCCCTCTTTACATCTTGTTTTTCACGCCGCATAAACCTTTTGACATGTTTGCTTTCTGTAAGATTGCCGTTTTGTAAAGATGTTCTGGCACATATTGGCCGTACACCCAGAGCTGCCTTTGAATGGCTAGAAATGCTACGTGCATCAATTTACATTCCGGGTGCCTGGACATTCTACTGCCAAATGTTGCGTTTGCGTTAGCGGGCAAATGCTTTGTTTTCTGAAAATGTTCACTGGCACCTCCCCATTTCTAAACTAAAACACTAAAAATAATTATCATGATTTGCTTTCTGGCGGTGCGAAACGCTTTTAAGTTTTGGGGAGAACGCGTTTTCCTGTGATCGTCTGACTTGGCCAGATTTACTGGAAATACACGGGTGAGCGCTGTGGTAACTGGACTGTACTTTGAAAAGGAAATGAATGTACTCCTCAGAGTAAAGACGCCTTACCTTGTGAGCAGCTATCCTGTCAGAACGGAGAAGGCCAGGAGTTGTATGTTTGGATGATGGGCAGAAATTAGAGCACCTGGTGGGAACCTACCTAAATAGGGGGGTGAGGTGCAGTCTCCAAGATGTCAGTGGTCCCGATCGAGCCCAAGACTCTGGCTCTGTGTGGCCGCACTGCTCACCTGGCCCCTGCGATACCCATAATGCATTACCCGTAGAGTAAGAGAACACGTTTCAGGCGGCTTTGTGGGATTTGATTTCCAGGGAGTGCATTGAGTGCCGCCTGTTTAACTCTGGAAGACTTGCTGACAACCAGACCTGTGAAAGGGTATGCAAGGATAAGATCACGACTGTAGACACTCTTGGTGAGTACTGGCTAATGATTTTCAGAAAAGGGAAAGAGCACGTAATGTTTTTTATTTTCCTCATCTCGAGGGATTATGAAGCACTGTACATTTTGGCCCCTGTTTTGGATAGAACCAACAAAGGGGCCAAGAAATCAAGAGGCTGATTGCGTTACGATTCTTGGCTGAAGTTTTGCTAAAACCAATTTGTCTTGTCTATATAAATATATAAGCCGTTTGTAGAAGTAATTGAGAAATAATATTCCATTTGTATTTTCTCCAGAACTCAGGTAGATGCAAATCGGGTTACCACAGATAAAGCTAATATAATACTATACTGTATCTCCTTTTTAAGATAAAACATCAGCTGATGTTTTATCTTTTATCTCAACCAAGGGTAGGGACACACAGCTGGGCTTTTCTCTTTTAAATTACTCCAATTACATCTGAGTGTTTTGAGGCACGCAGAGTGGTGTGTAATGATTGAAGCTAGGAGGGCTTCAGTCGACCTTTTTTGTTGGCGTTCATTACAATAACTAAGTTCAACATTCAAGCCTGTATGGACTGTAGTTTGAAACAAGGTTAAAGGTTAAAGATTAAACAAGGTTAAAGATTAGGCATTCTATTAAGGTTTGATAGATTGCTAATTTTCATTTGGGAGAAAAGTTTCTGAAAGAGTACTGTGTGACCAATACTGTTTTATCTTTAAACAAAAATGGACAAAACTGATCTAGTTCATGGAAACCAAGTACTGTTAATGTTGACAGTTGATCTTTAATACTATTGAAGTGTTAACCAGTATCAAGATAGATTCCACCAAAACAATGTACAGTCTTTACTATTTAACGACTGCCTATAATACAGATAAGCTCAATAACACCAGGCTCGACCATGTTTCAGTAATACTTAGGCATTGATTCAATTTTCTAGGACCATATTTCAGCAGCAAAAAACGCTCATAGACCTGGGATTTTCTTACAAGCCTTAAGGAATGTATAATCTCATTTTTTATGGAAACAGAAAAATACAGTGAAAAAACCGCTGTGGTCAATGTGTGCTCATGAAGCATTGCTTTAATTCCTTTGAGAACAGCGCGGTGCGCACCTCCATACCAAAAGCAAGTTCACAAGAGTGCCTTTTCATAACTTTCTGCTATTTTAGACATCTGACTGTTTTAATGGGCTCCACATGTACATTCTGGAAACTTCACACTTTAAGAATAGGGGGTGGAGGTCTAGTTCCTGGAGGAATTCAAAATGGCACAAAAGAAAAATGAGCAGAATTGGAGAGTTTTTTCCTCCAGATAGCGGAAGGTAATCATTAATACAAGGATGACTTCATTGTAATATGGCTTATGTAACACCAAGTGAACTACAGAGCATCTGAGGCCAGTGAATTTACATTTTTCACAGTGTTTGTTTTTTGGTAGAACCACTTCAGGGTTTTTTGCCTAGTTTTCTCATGATGATAACCCCCAGGTTCTGCTGACCCTTTCAGTTTCACTGAGAGCTCAGTGTGTTGTGGTTTCCTTCTTTTTGCAGAAACGGAAAACCCAAATGCAGTACTTTGCCTGTATAAAACTGAAAATGACTGTGTTATGAAGTTCACGTACTCTGAACATGCCAGCGGCCATTCAATCCTGGAAGCACTGAAGGAGCCAGGTCAGTATCTGAGGAGACGAAGGCTGTTGTAGGATAAGCACTGGTTAAATCGCAACTGTCCTGGTGACCTTGTACACAGGGGTATACGTTGAATAGCTGGATGTTTGAGACCTTGAAACATCAATCCCCAAATATTTTTATATACTGAAATCTAAAAGTAGAAAGTAGTAAAACTGCTTGCTGCTACTGCCACCTTCTTGTAGCCTGGACTTTTTTTAAATGTGTTTTAGAAAACCTCTTTCAAACACTTTGTATTTGCAGTGCGCTCTGATTAAATTCACATTGTTGGCCTGTAGTCCTGGAGGATATAAGTAATGCATTTTAGTCCTTGTGCTTACTGAAATACACTTCTCATGTGCATTCAACCATAGTACTATACTGTGAAGCCAGAGCAAAAGAGCTTGTGAATTTGTGATGGGCTTTATTAGAAGCCTATAGCAATTGTAAGGATTTTTCTTTCTGTAATTTTATTTCAAATTGCTCCTGGTCAAACGTCCTGTAGCCGATTGCTTCTAAACCTGGTCTGTCCTCAGAGTGACGAGGGGGGAGGGGAAACTCTGCTCCTGAGTCAAACATTGGCAGCCTGGCATGTTTTTTTTGGAAACACAGCCACTTCTCTTGCAGCGTTGAGAACCAATAAACCAAATCAAATTCAAACCTGGAAAATGTTTTAATTATCCAAAGCCAAATCAATGTCCTCAGCATACAGTAAGTTGCAGCTGAACTTCAAACTGCTTCTGTTCAAGGACTGTTTAGCCTTTTCGCTTCAAGCGCAGCATATATCATCCTGTGGAAAATGCAATTAAAATATGGCAAAATGGATTTAACCAGGATGGTCTGTCATTTGCTTTCTCTAATTTCATATGGTTTCAGTTGAAAACTATTTTAGGCAATTCGCTGGAAACTTGGAAGGTATCCTTCTCGTGTTAGTACAAGTACATGTTTCAAAAAATATTTCTGCGTAAACTAAGACGAACCCTTAGCCTATATGTTCGTCTCGAATTCCAAACCACAGCAGTTGAAGAATGGTTTGGATGATTAATTCCAAACTTGACAGGCATCATCCCTGGAACAATATATTTCATGTTTTTAGTATAGCCTTTCTCCATAAATCAGCTATTTGACTTATGTTCTCAAGTTTCAAATCGCTGGTTTAAGGTAGTCAGTAATGCGGTAAGCATAACTGCCGTCATGGAGTGAAAATGCCTTTTCATTGTGAACCAAGACAAGGACATGACCGAGTCGGTCTTCATGCGTTTCAAGCAGCTTGTATGTAAAAAAAATCCTTCACCTTCACACAAGTCTTCTTGTCTGTCTTATACTGTACCTTGCAAAAGTATTCAGACCCATCTTGTAAAATTGCAAAATAATTCACACAGAGTTTGACAGTTTTATTAAAAACCTAAATGCTAGAACTGAAGTCTTCTAAGGGTAAGATATCTTGCACTCCTCAAGCTTGTGCTCCCTCAAGTTTAACTTTAATTGGTACTTCGAAGTGTCATGACTTTTGTAGCGTCATGCAGTTTTCACATTTTGTCACTTGAGAACCTGTAGAGTCTGAATACTTTTCCAACACACTGTACATATACATGTGTATTACAATAATGCAACAGATATGCTACCCAAGAGGTATTTTTTTTATGGAATTCAACTTTAGTTTTAAAAGTAATAATACATGATTTTCAGCTAAAATTTTCCCCAGCTTTGCTTTTTTGTCATTGTGTGCAATTTCAAGAACAAGTCTTGAAAAAGTTTATTCATGTGCAAAACAAGATGGCTGTAATTATTATAAAAACCCTGTTTTTTAAAGATCACTTAATTCCAGTGTTTTGTCATGTAAGGGTTTTAGTCAGACCCTGGTTTTGTTGTCTTGAAATGACAGACAAGCCTACAGTATATACAGTAGTTTCAAATGCTGAAATCCATGGCACATAGAGATTGCATGCAGTCTCAGTACACGTTGAAGACATGGCTGTGCGTTTGACTTTTGCAGAGTGTGGTGCTGCTCCCGATGCCCTGACTGTGCTGCTGGCTGTCGTTGGAAGCATCCTACTGGTTGGCCTTGGGCTGCTGGTGATCTGGAAGCTGGTTATCACGATCCATGACCGGATGGAGTTTGCAAGGTTTCAGAGTGCCCGCTCCAGGGCCAGATATGAAATGGTAAGTAAGCAGTGTGGTGGTCTTTCCTTAGGCGATCCTAAATCGTGACATTCTGGGGGAACCAATGAGACCCATGTGGTCCACGTAGTTACAAGACGTTATTGATCCAAGGATGCCATCCAGCTGTTTGCCCGACGGTATCTCAGGAAAATTAGCTTCAACAATACGGATGGGCAGTTTGTTCCGTATCCTCATAACCCTTCTCATAAAGAAGGGCCTCCCCTTTTCAGTTCCAGATTCACTTCCCTTGTTTCCCATTTGTGTTTTGGTCCTGAAGTATCCATCTGGGTTGAACATACCAGTACCTTTCAGGATCTGAAACACCTGTATACAGTCCACTAATAGGGCTTCAGCCACCTGAGGCGCTTCATGTATTCTAACGCAAGGCATTGTCCATCTTCCTCTCATAGGCTTCCAACCCTCTGTACAAGCAGCCGATCTCTAGCCACACAGTGGAGACCGTGTTCAACATGCGGAGTAGGTTCTGCAATGGAGCAGTCCACTGATGCCTTGGGACGAGGGGAGAAAAGCCACGAGCCTGGATTAACAAGAAGGCGATGGCAGTGCAATATTGACCAGCAGATGCATTAATCTGCACATGGAGATCCACTGAGCAATGAGAAATCAAGAACTTCTGTTGCCCACAAAATGAGAACTTGCGACTTACGAGCAATTTTCCACAGTGACAATTTAAGTGGTGACCAGCGAGACACTTAATGACTGTTTTAGTTTCAGCAGCAGATGATTGCTGTTTGCTGTGCTGCCTTCCTATAGCCAGCTAGACCAGAATGGGGAACGAGAGTCCAAGCGATGGACTTACTTGGTTATATGTGGGGAAAACCGCACATGTGTATGAGATTTTCATAAAACGTCTTCACATTTTTAAATAACAGGATTGTTGACTGAACTGTGGGGGAGCACATTCACTGCTAATAGCAGTATTAATTCTTTTGCCAATTATACATCAAATGTAACTTTAAATACACTTTGGAATTAATATGACTTGTACAGTTATTTTGTATATATATTTTTTTAGCTTTGATGACGCCGTCCCATGCAAGAGGACAAAAACTTTGCATTTTTCCTTAACAAAAAATTGCATGCAAACACCTTAACACCAGAAACCCTGAAGTTTGATAGACCTATAAAAAGGCTATCCTTTATATTGCTGCTTTTGCCAGCATTATGGTACTAATGTAGAGAATTTCTCATTCTGACTTTGTTTTGCACACTATGATATCAAGAAGGAATCTGTGGTTAAAGCAGTGAGGGCTTTTACTTCAGTATTTTAGACAAGAAGTTCAATATGTGTTTTGTTTAATTGGTAACCTGCTGTGCTCTGTATGATTCACTTTTCTTAATTGTGCTTTGTGTACATTATACATAAAATGTATACATTATACATTTCTGATTTCTGAAATCAGAAAGCGGCAGTGTGGGACATGGACTTGTTGTCACAAGGTTGGTTATATGGTGTTGCCAATGTCCTGGAGTAGAGCCCTATGCTTTTTAAAACAAATAAGTGCAATTGATAATTAAGTTGGGATAATGAGTCAAGAAAATTGCTTGGAACATGCAAAATATAAGATATCCATAAATTCAGAGATGAAATTGTGGGGAAAATGCAGACAATATAAAGTGTTTAATACGAATACTTGCGGCACAAAGATTTTAATCTTTGGAGTATGGCTTAATGATTGATGTGGTATTGTGCGTGTGAGTGCGCGCATGTTCACCCTGCCAAACGCATTGAACGTCGGATATTAAAAATACCTGCAGCATTGCCTTATCTCTGCCTGGGTGTCTTCCTGCATTGCTGGGAACCAGCTTAGTAATGGAACCCTCTGAGTGTCATAGTGCAAGATCCTTTCTTCCAAACATAAACCCTTCTTTTGCTTTGCTTTATTACTGACATATTGGGGATGTAGTCTGTTGATAAGGCGCTATAAAAGACCCTTTTGTGTTTAAAGTTAAAATGCGGAGCTGATGTATTACCTTTTATTAAATGATGTTGCTCTTAAGTATGGTGTGCAGACCTTCTATGGAAAATGAAGTTCAGTTATGGTTCAAAGAATTAAATGAAAATACAGAAAGCTCGTAAAGTTTTGTGGGTTATTATTGTGATGTCCTTCCCTGGCACTGAAACATAGTGCAGCCAGAGTTCTGTTGTACTCCGAAGTGCTCATGCTATTTGTTACATGTCTTTAGGATAAATGAATTGCTTATTTTTGCGTTACTAAATGCCTGTGCTTGTTCTCTTCAAAACTCAAGTTCGGCTTTAAAGTAGCAGCTGCTGGTAAGTAATGTGTTCCAGATTTGAGCTTTTCTTAACTCTGTAAGGGGTCTTGAAACCAGATCCTCCTTTGATTCTCTCATTAACACTTCTGATTTACTTATTGTGTTTCAACAGGAGCGTATTCCATAGCCCTTCTGGAAAGATGATTTCCTCGCAAGACTCATTTTAGTGCTGGGTGAGTTTGACTGCAGGAACCTTCAAGTTCTTATTTCAGGGTCCCACATTTCAGTTCTGCACATAGATAATACATCATTAAATCAAGCTTTTTCTTTTTTAAAAAGCCCAGTTTAAAATAAGTTAGAAGCTCTCAAGTTTGAACTGAAATTAGACAAGTGAAATTTCATTCTTGTGAAAAGGTGTCACAAGCCTAGCTAACCCATCTTCTGACAAGGAAGAAAAGTGTTCTTTTCAATTGATGGATTAAAGATTTTGTGCTGTTTATTTTAAGGTGTGTTATCAGTATGTAATGCTGCTTAGATATTTTAACCTTGATATACATTAACCTTGATGTTAAACTCACAAAAAGCTTAGAAACTGTAATCTATACTTCAGCATCTAATTTAAGTCACAGGCCGGATGTCCATAAACCCTTTAACAATCCTTCTCTTAAGAAAATCAATATTTTATTAGCACTGTTATTTACCTTTCTATAACTCTGACCATTCTAGAGCTTAAAGCATGCTGACCAGAAAAGAAGCTGCAGGCAAAGTCTGACGTTTTCATTTGTCTGATGACAACTGGGAAAATTAACAGTGCTTGATGAACAAGCCTTTTTTGCAAAAGAATATAAAGTGAGCGGTTATTTTAAAGGAAAAACAAAATATCAGTTGTTTCCTATAATGCAGACAAGGATGGTACTGTGTAGATCCAAGTGTACACGTCGGTAGAATTTCATTTCATAAACACCAAAGGAACTCAGCGTTGGGAATTAGTGTTGATCTAAAATGACCAAAATGAGATTAAGAATCTGTATAAATAGCCCTTCAGAAAGAGATGCCTTTCATTAACACAAAAGCAGTGACAGATGTGACCGTGGTCTGCACAGTCCTACTATTTGGCAGGACTGAAGCCAGCCTGCGTGTGATAATATGGATGTTCAGCATCAACATTCGGCAAGCTAGTCCAGAGAAATCCGGAAACTGGCTCTGTGTGGTACAGGCCACGTCCTGCGACGCAGTCTCCACACTGGCCCTCTGATGCAGGTTAAGGGAAGCCTTACTGCGCAGCATTACACGTGTTTGAGCCAACAGCTGTTCTGTTTCTTCAAGCCCGGCCCACAAAAACATTTTTGCATCTTCCTGACACCAGCACCTAACATTGACACGAGAAAATGTTGTTCATTCCCTTTGGCAAGTACTACTCGGCCCCAGTCCCTGTTCTTGAACATTTTGGACTTGATTCTTATTTGAGCGGGTGTGGGATTGGGGCAATCAATCAAACGTGGTGTCAGTGTGGGCAACCGGAGTGACAGCCATGCCGGTGGAGTGCCTGAGCTTGGTGTATTTCCCTGTGCTTTTAATCCCGGGAGAATAAAAGAGCATTGTCATCAGAAATGGAACCATCTTGGGGGGGGCTGAATGGCCGACTTGGGTGCTGAGAAAAAGCTTCTGTCTGGATCGCTGCCACCTTGGTACACTAAAGGATTCAAATACAAATCAAAGCTTTACTTGTGTTTTCTAATACAGCCTCTATAGGGATCACGTTTGATATGTCTTTTTTAATCTGCCCACTGCCTGCCTATTAATTATTAGTAATTAAACAGTGCAAGGGATCACAAACATTAGCATCTCTTTAACTAAATAAATTGATTTTGACATTAGACACAGGCTGCTGGTTTCACCACCTTATCGCGGATATTGTCTTAGACCAAACACTGTCTCTGATGTGAACTTGCATTGATATAGTTTATATCTAAAATAAGTTTGTGGTGCCAGTCAATAGATTCTAAACTTACCAATGAAACTGGGATATTTTGGTGATATGTTTAAATCATTCTTTACATCACTGGCCAGTTGTGTTAGAGAGCCTGTTTTCAGAATTATGCCATGTGACCCTCTTGATATTAAAACAGCAAAGTTGTAAAGCAGCTGAAAGATGATGCGATGGGTGTGGAGGGTTTCTCTTTCTGACTGGATGAAAGTTTTAACTTTGTGCTAACCATCATGTGACACCTCAACACATGCATTCACCTCCGGTCCAACTGCTCTCTCTTCTCTAACTGCTTTGACGAGATTTAAGCTGTGGTCTGTGACTTCAATTAAAATACCTTTAGAAAGGACCCTTCAGAATACTGGGAGATCTTAAAAAATCGGAATAAGCATGTAATTGCTCTCACTTACATGACATTCACCAGGCAATAAAAAATGAACTTTTTTATAGCACCGGCCTTATCTTGCTTTGCTGTGGGTTCATACTGTAAAAATATCTTGAGAATTAAAACAAATTTGAATGTCTGTTTTTTGCATGCATTTTTCACTGG
Source organism: Lepisosteus platostomus (assembly GCF_059453375.1). NCBI lineage: Eukaryota > Metazoa > Chordata > Actinopteri > Semionotiformes > Lepisosteidae > Lepisosteus > Lepisosteus platostomus. Next base: position 37,013,945 of record NC_142624.1, read on the forward strand.
TCTTTGAATATTCTGAATGTGGAAAAAATCATCCGCTGAAAATATGGAAAACCAGTTTGTCTATGTGTGATGTGTCATAACTTTTTAGTCTTGGACATGGAATACTACGAGAGTACCTGATAGAAGTATTCAAAATCATTGAAGGCATTGAACTCAGCCCAGTGGACTTCCTCCGAATGAACGGTGAATCATGAACTGGAGGACACAAGTGGAAACTATCATAAAGTACACTTACTGTGAAACTGGAAACAAGGGGCAATTCTTTACCCAGAGGGTTGTGGGAGTATGGAAAAATACCAGCCAAACAGATAATCCTGGCAGCTGGGTGTGAGATAATCAAATAGCCCATAACTACCAACTAGGGCTGGATAGGCTGAGTGGCCCCCTCTCATTTAAAACCTTTCTTCTGTTCTCATTATTTGGTATTATTTTTCATTGTTTTCAAAATTTGTCTTTTATGGACCTGGTGTCTCTCCTGAGGCAAACTACATCAGTGCAATTTTCCAGGTATTACGTAAAATGATCTCCATCAGGAGAAGTTGGCTCTAGTCTTCGTGTTCCAGAGTCCTGCTGGTGTTCATTTTAGCTTTAAATGTAATGGTTTAATCCCTCTAATTACTTGGATTATAAATCATATCACCAGTTTTTAAGGGCTATTAGTTTCTCTAAACGTACCTAAAAAAAAGCCTGGTGTTCATAATTCTTTTTCTCTAGTATTCTTAAGATTCTGTGCATAATTTTTATTTAAGGATGGATCTGTGAGTGGCTCAGTTTTATTTTTTTCGTGATTTACACTGGGGGGGGAAACTGATGGCGTCTTTCCCCGGTCCGGTAGGGTCGATCTGTGCTCATGTTTCTGTTCCCTTTGTTTACCAAGCTTGCGTCAGAGAGAGAAGAGAATCTGAAAGAAGAAAAGGACCTCAGTCCTCTTTTTGCAAAATCCCAGGACAGAAAATTCCCATTATTGTAAAAACCCGTTGCACATGAGAATGTTTGAAATATCGAAATGGGCAAAAAACCAAACCGTATATCAGATTTAACTGTTTCTTTTATCTGCTCTGTGAGGTTGCTCAAAGGTATGGCCACTTGTTTTCTCCTCAGATTAAAAGCTCTTTATAATGCAAATGCATTTAGCACACTATGGCCTGTTTCCCAAGGCTGGCCACAATGACAGCGTGGGGAATCGGGACTTGTGCAGGCAGCCAGTTTGCCCATTTACAAGCCGTTCTGTAGGCCTCTGATGCTGCCCTGCATATCTCATGAAACAGCAGTGCAGCAGGTTTAAACTGTGCTGCTCAATTAGCAAAACTGGTTCATGTGAATATTCTACACTTTAATTGAAGTTACAGAGCCCTGGAAGTTGACATGATTTTGTTAGCCCAATCACATCCTGAGCAACTTTAAATCCTTCCCTTTCTCATCTTTTCAAAACATGCAAATATCCTAAAACAGGCTTTGGCTTTCTTGCTGGTGAGAAGGATTTTTGTCAAACTTGTCATGAGCCAAGGCATTAAAATGTTAGTTTTCCCTGTGAAGACCTATTGTAATCACATACCCCATGAGATGACATCAAGGGGTGCAAAATTTTAAATATCAAAAACCACCGTTAAAGAAGGTAGTATCTGTTGCTATTTTTTAGTGCAGATACAGGGGTAAGAAAAACCTTATCTATATCCGTATCTTTGACAATTATTTAAATGCAAACATCCTAAAACTAAGAAAAATAATGTAGGTCAAGTCAAGTTTGGGTATTGAAGAATTTATTAAATGAAATTCCAAGTACAAAGTTCAAAGAGCTGGAATAAATGTTTGTCATAACTTTTCAGACACACTCCAGACATTGTAATTGCCCAAAGGAAACTCTGCGTCAGAGGGTGTCCAAGCGAACAGTTTATTTACCACAGAGAGCAGTGACCTCGCCAACTCAGAATTAAGGGACATGCACTGCAGGTGTTTAGCAATGCTAGAGGCAGGATTTACTAAACTGCATGCTATAGGACTGTGTGTCTTTTTCGCCGGATCTACCTTGATGGAGTTTTAAATTTACAAGTCCATGTATCATGTTTAAAATAATTGGCAGATTTTGCTTTAAAAATTAGGTCAAATATTCTATTGGCTTTGAATTCCCTCTTGGATCTGTGGGATGGATACAAGCAGATTTGAACAACGAAGGCTGCCACTGTCCATGGAAAACAGGCTCTTTGCTAAAGCCCCCTGCTGCCTTACAAAGACGGCTGCTTAATGCAGTACTTGCTAGAAGCTCTCCCTTCAACAAAGGCAAAGCTACTACAGGAATTAATTAAACCAGAAAAAAACAGAGAATGCAAATACAGTATATTGAATATTTTTAAACTCACCGATACAGTTGGTCTGTATTTGTTAGATGGCTCACTCTGAGCTTCATAATAGATTTTAAAGTTTGCTGTAGTTTTTAAAAAGTTCAAATTTAGTGTTTAATGGCTCCCTCTGTTGGATTATGAGCAGATATGGACATGGATGTATCAGTACTGAGAAAAACTGACAGAACAGTTATGCTTTTTGTTTATTATTGGCATGTTTTGAAAACCAAAGTTGAGTTCAACAACACAATAAGCTCTTGGGTAGTATGAGGCATCACGTTTGACGTTTATGAAGTTTGATTATGAAGTAATACACATGTACAGTATATACATACAGTGTATGTAGATTGTGTTGCAGAACTATTCAGACTTGAAGTTTTCACATTTTATTGCTTTAAAAATTGCAGCCGTGACACTTTGAAGCAGCAATTTTAATTTCTTACATACATAACCTAATACCTACCTAAGTCAAAACTGTGTAAATATTCAAATCCTTTCCTTTTTTTAAACCTAAATAAATGTAGGTGTACAAAATTGCCTTACGCAAACATACAATTAATAGACTAGCCTCACTGAAAAGCATTAAAGATCAGGATCAGGAGCAAAAAAAGATTGGCTGGATAATAAAAAAAAACAACTAAATGAGTACATTCTGCTCTTTCGTCAGACAGTGGAAGATGCATCATACCAGCCAGACACAGATCAGGAGAAGGGTATAGAAATATTTCAGAGATTATATTTCAGAGAATATTGCTTTGAGCATAGTAAAGCTGATCATAGAGGATACCCAGTCACTGCCTAGATCTTGCTGTCCCTCCACACTGAGCAGCAAGGCAAGAAGAAAACTGGAGAGGAAGGGCTCTCCAAGGCCAGCAGAGCTCCAGACTTCAGCGGGTGGGGTCAACCATATCCTGGTCACTACACAGATATTTGGTTTGCAACAAAAGTGCACAAGTGATCCTGCAAATAAGTGGCAAAAGGGTTTGTGGAAGAACGAGACAAAACTGGAACCGATTCGATTAAATACAAAGCGTTTCATCTGACCAAAGCCCAGCGTTGTCCTGTTGTCAGGTGGCTGTAGTTCTGCTTTTCATCTTCACGGACCGGAAAACTGGCCAAGACTGATGGGACCAAAAATGAAGCAAAAGACTGGCAAATCCTAGAAGAAAATCCTAAAACGACCTAAAACGGGGACAAAAATTCACCTTTCAGCAGGACAGAGTACAAGGCCAAAGCTACAGTGGAGCTGTTTAAGAAGAACAAAGACAACGTTCTTGAGTGGACCACTCAAGGTCCTGACTTGAGTACTACAGAGAACCTGTAGAAAACCGCTGTATACAGTGCCTTGCGAAAGTATTCGGCCCCCTTGAACTTTTCAACCTTTTGCCACATTTCAGGCTTCAAACATAAAGATATAAATTTTTTATTTTATGTGAAGAATCACCAACAAGTGGGACACAATTGTGAAGTGGAACGAAATCTATTGGATTTTTGAAACTTTTTTAACTAATAAAAAAATGAAAAGTGGGGCGTGCAAAATTATTCGGCCCCCTTGCGTTAATACTTTGTAGAGCCACCTTTTGCTGCGATTACAGCTGCAAGTCGCTTGGGGTATGTCTCTATCAGTTTTGCACATCGAGAGACTGAAATTCTTGCCCATTCTTCCTTGCAAAACAGCTCGAGCTCAGTGAGGTTGGATGGAGAGCGTTTGTGAACAGCAGTTTTCAGCTCTTTCCACAGATTCTCGATTGGATTCAGGTCTGGACTTTGACTTGGCCATTCAAACACCTGGATACGTTTATTTGTGAACCATTCCTTTGTAGATTTTGCTGTATGTTTGGGATCATTGTCTTGTTGGAAGATAAATCTCCGTCCCAGTTTCAGGTCTTTTGCAGACTCCAACAGGTTTTCATCCAGAATGGTCCTGTATTTGGCTGCATCCATCTTCCCCTCAATTTTAACCATCTTCCCTGTCCCTGCTGAAGAAAAGCAGGCCCAAACCATGATGCTGCCACCACCATGTTTGACAGTGGGGATGGTGTGTTGAGGGTGATGAGCTGTGTTGCTTTTACGCCAAACATATCGTTTTGCATTGTGGCCAAAAAGTTCGATTTTGGTTTCATCTGACCAGAGCACCTTCTTCCACATGTTTGGGGTGTCTCCCAGGTGGCTTGTGGCAAACTTTAGACGAGACTTTTTATGGATATCTTTGAGAAATGGCTTTCTTCTTGCCACTCTTCCATAAAGGCCAGATTTGTGCAGTGTAAGACTGATTGTTGTCCTATGGACAGACTCTCCCACCTCAGCTGTAGTTCTCTGCAGTTCATCCAGAGTGATCATGGGCCTCTTGGCTGCATCTCTGATCAGTCTTCTCCTTGTCTGAGCTGAAAGTTTAGAGGGACGGCCAGGTCTTGGTAGATTTGCAGTGGTCTGATACTCCTTCCATTTCAAGATGATCGCTTGCACAGTGCTCCTTGGGATGTTTGAAGCTTGGGAAATCTTTTTGTATCCAAATCCGGCTTTAAACTTCTCCACAACAGTATTACGGACCTGCCTGGTGTGTTCCTTGGTCTTCATGATGCTCTCTGCGCTTTCAACAGAACCTTGAGACTATCACAGAGCAGGTGCATTTATACAGAGACTTGATTACACACAGGTGGATTCTATTTATCACCATCAGTCATTTAGGACAACATTGGATCATTCAGAGATCCTCGCTGAACTTCTGGAGTGAGTTTGCTGCACTGAAAGTAAAGGGGCCGAATAATTTTGCACGCCCCACTTTTCATTTTTTTATTAGTTAAAAAAGTTTCAAAACTCCAATAGATTTCGTTCCACTTCACAATTGTGTCCCACTTGTTGGTGATTCTTCACATAAAATAAAAAATTTATATCTTTATGTTTGAAGCCTGAAATGTGGCAAAAGGTTGAAAAGTTCAAGGGGGCCGAATACTTTCGCAAAGCACTGTATATACTGTATGTCTCCCCTTGGCAACTTGAGGGAGTTCAAGGAAATCTACCTCAAAGAAGAATGGCCAGAATGTGCACAGTTAGTAGAGACGTACCCAAAAAGACCTGAAGCTGTAATTGCTGCTAAATGTGCTTCAGTTCATACAGTAGGTCTGTAGACATGCATAATCAACACATTTCATTATTTTCTTCAGTTTTTGCATTTTTAAGTTAACATTTTAAGTTTGCAAAGGGATTTTTCATAATAAGTAAACTTTTAGACCCCTAAAAAGATCAAATGTGAACTGACCACTGAGGCTTTTGTAATTGTTCCTGCTCCAGTGATCTCAATGTCATTTCTCGATCGCTGATCGGCCTCACTAAGTAAACCAGCAGAGCACAGCTGTTTACCTGGATCTCTTTCACTAGACATTCATTATTTTACAAAATGGCTCTTTTATGCGACATTGAGATATGATTAGAAAATTACAACTTTAGCCAGAACATAAAGACTTAGCATACAGTAAGATTTGCTATTGAACATGAATATAATGCATAATATAAAATCTGAAACATAATATAAAACGGATATAAAAAAGAAAGAAGACATATTTAACGGAAATATTTTAGACACAAAAATAACTGGGCACGAAAAATGTGTTTGTGATTCATCGCTTGGGCCAGATGTGTCTCACCCAGGGTTTGAGGGACCAGTGGATTGCAGGCCCAGCCTTGTGATTTCTCAGACGGGATGTGAAGTCATAGAGTATGGACTGTCAAAGGCGCTGTAAAAACATTTCTGAACAAACACTCTCTGTTGTAATCCCTTCCACCCACGCTGCGACTTGACAAGCTTATCGGCCTTCACCAGTCAAGACATCTGCTTAACCCAGGCTTTCTTCTGTATAATTATTTTTATAGTATCGGAAAAGGTCAAAAAGAGAGAAAGTAAGTTGGGCTACTTGGGTAACAGGCAGGGTTCGGGGGCCTTGTGCTGCTAACGTTTTTGGTTAATTATTATTCAGCTGCTCTTTTTTCATTTAGAAGTTCACTTTTAAATTTATACTGGGTACGATTTAAGTCTGACGAAACCTGGTATTTTTAGGATTTGTTAGGGTGGGTTTTGTTTGCAGTTTACCATTACAAATATGGCCATTTTCTGAGACAAGGGGGAGGAACATGACATGATGTTTACATTGGTTGTAATACGAACAGAGACTAGGCATGTACATGGCATTTTTATTCAAAGAATCTTGCAAAGACTAGGCATGCAAACTACTCCATCTGCTGCTGCTGTAGACTCATTTACAAACAGGACCTTAATTTTATACCGCGCGTGTCATTCAAGAAGATTAAATAACTCGCAGAGTGGCACACTGAAAAAGGCTCAATGCGAAGCTACCGTAGGGTTTGAAATAGGAACCTTCTGTTCACAAGACATTTGCCTTCACTACTAGACCAATTAGAATTAGGCTTGTTTTAAAGCAGGATATCAACAGTAGTTTAATTCTGCAGCTCTGCTGTGGAATTAATGCGGGAGCATGGTCTCCGACAAGAGCCTGCAAGCACTGTAATTGCCTGAAATTTCACTTGGCAAGCAATCCACTCTCTTCTTTCCTTTCTAACCACACACGCAAGGAAGGACTGGTACCAGTCTGAACACAACAGCATGACCTTCAGCGCAACTAACCCTTTCAATACCACTGACTGGACCCTTAGAACAGGTTGCTATGGAAGCCTACCATTTCTCAGTCCAGCTGCCTACTGCAGAATTAAAGGCAGTTGGTACAATCTAGAGATCAATCTTGTGTCAGACCAGTAGAGGGGGCTAGACTCTTCAGAAGCGAAAATACAGCCGTACAATTCCTTTTGAGCTGTTTCCTTTTTGCTGCAATAAAGCTGTAGTGCTGTATGGTGACAGCATAATTAATATATGCTGTGATACAACAAGCAGAGTGAACCAGAGCTGTAGTCGGGTTGTACAGTAAAGTCCTACTTAGCTGACTTACATGTTTTTTTTTCCCTATCATTTTGAATTCCAAAACCCCGCTCAGCACACATTGGTACACTCTTTCTCTGAGACGTTTAGAGATACGCTGCAGCTTTTTTGCTGTTCAGTTTTTAGAGATGGTAGAAAAGGAATTTCAACAAGTCTTTATTAGCACAGGTTGTTTATTAACACCTGAGATAGGTAAGAAGTCAGTTTGGACGTGCTTCTGAAATGGGTTACAGCATAATCAAAATTACTGGGCCTGAATGATTGTAATTGGTATTTGGTGTTACAAAATGCAGCCTTATGTACAGTACATGCATGACCACAGTGGTGGAAAGTAACTAATCACAAGTAATTAATTAGATTGCAAATTTGTAATCTATTACAATTGCTCACATTACAATCAGTAATATAATCACAGGTATTATACACAATTTCAAAGATGAAAGTACGAGAAAAAAGCTTTTGGTTACAGTATTCTTGCAAGGATCCATGTTGCGTGACATTTAGTAATTCTCAAGTTTTCGGCTTTATCACATTATTACTAATAGCTGGAACTTAAGTGTACAGGTTCCTGTATATACTGTACATATTTTTATGTTCTACATGTATGTATCTCAAACAAACTAAAAAAAATATCTGTGCTGTTGTATGTACACTAGCACATACTAATAAAATGTCCTCTCGTTTGCAAAAATAATCTAGAACACATGGAAAAGTTTGAGAATGTCGTAATTCTGTGGTTACATCTGCTGCTAGACCTATGCATTGTATATATAAACTAGTCATTGTTACTAAGCAAGCTTCATTTGTTCCAAAAAAACCCAAGTGAAATAAAACAGTTAAATATACATCCCTTTTCATGACGTTCATGTGAGTTTTTGACTAGGAAGTGATCTTGTTTCACGTATTATTTATTATCAGGAATTTGATGCAATGGAAGAAAAGTGCAGGTTCTGCTCCCACAGTCTATACAGAATGGTAAATGGGAGTCATTGCTGAAGCTGAGCAAGCCTAGTGACCTCACAGGGCTCTCAGAGTGGTCTAGCCAGCAGCCCGGTATAAAATCTGGCAGCCAGATGTTTCTTCGTCACAGTAAGCTGCTGTACAGCTTCCAAACACAGGCAGTAAAATACTGAGAGATAAAGGGAATGTTCGCGTTCAGGCTCATCTGGGTCATTTGTTTCATCTTGGAGGAAACTCATGAATGGGGTTTCAAGAACGGAGTACTGCACAACTCAATATGGCTCGGTGAGTTGTTTCTATTTCAGGTTTGAGGGTCTCTGAAGATGGGGTGCCGGTATGCTTCCTTCTCTTAAAATGCTTCACCATCTGATAATCGTGCTGTTTTAGAATCATGACCTGAAAATACAATAATGAAGTTCATTAGCTACGGACTAATTTATTACAGGCACTGTATCGGTCTTATTTTTTACCCAAAACTGCTATCTTACATAATCTACAAATCTCAGCTAAAAGATTAAATAGAACAACACACATTTTATAATCGATAGTTCTGTTTCTTGTAAATTGTCCTATTATTTTTCAGTGTGACCAAAAGAATGTATAGTGTATAGTCTGTCAGGACAGTCCAGATATTTGGAAAAACGCAACTAGCTTAGAAGTTCTCAATAATATTCATTTTGGAAAATGCTTGCTTGGCATTACAAGCAGGATGTTTCACATTTCAGCTGTTGATTTGTTTTTTTTTAGAGTATAACGAGCCCCTTGTAATGAGAAAGTGCTGTTCATCGACCAACGCTAGAAAGTTACACTTTTTTCTCTTTTCTTCCTTGACCATTGTGCAACATTAATAAATACCAAGAACAAGAGTACAAGCATGTACGGTAAGACAGTATATGGTTAAAATAAATGCTCTGTTGTTAGTTTAATAGGGATCAGAACATCAAATACTGTGCTGTACAAATAGTGTGAGGGGATTGTTTCCTTCAGAGGTAAACTATGATTTCCAAACCAGTCCTGGCTGGAAACATTAAGGCCACAGTTGTTTGTTTGGTATCCCTTTGAAAGGTTTTAACAGAAGGACATAACGACAGGAAGAAGAAACGAGAAAACCCCCATTCCTTGTTTTTCCGTTTATATTGTGTACTGACTAGTCTTTTCTGATTATTTTAGCACGTGTGGCTCTGGCCCTGGACAGCACACCTCAGTTGTCTGTTGTGAAAAGAGCAAACCAACAAGCATTTTGTTGGAATTGGAAGGTTGCTCAATGGAGTTCATGTGAACACACATGCTTAGAAAATCTAGAGGCAAAAAACAGCCCCACTTGCATCATGACAATCGACCAGGTTCCTGTAATTCGATACTGTCACACATTGCAATTTCATGCCCCCACTGCTCAGAGGGGCACACTGCCAGAAGTTAATTAAGTGTGAAGAATGGCATCTTGCCTAATTGGTCAAGCGCCTGAAGGGTTATGCTTATGTAATGTCAAAACAAGCAGAAACAAACATACACTCTATAAAAGGCCCAGCGTGTGACAGACCCCAGATCTACAACAGCGGTTTTGTACAAATTAAGCATTCCGAGAGAAGCAAGGTGGGCCAGGGGTGAGCACAGAGGTGTGTCCACAGTTTTGTGGGTCTCATTAAAGCAGCAGCACCTGAAGACCCAGGAGAGACTGTGAAATCAGTCCAGTTCAGCCAGTGACCAGCTCGTCTAGCTCATTAAGAGCTGGGTTGGAATGAAAATCTGCAGACTTTCTGGTCCCCCAGGATCAGGACTGGACAACTCAGGGGTAGACGGTACAGCAAATGTGATTCCACTGCACCTTCTGGCTTACAACACTGGTAGAAACCCATTGGCTGGACTGGTACTGATAGCTGACAGAACACCTCAGCGTTTATGTCCTGGTTGAAAGGGTTTCCCTTACAGGAAACTGGTTAATGAATTTAATTTTCTACGGCCTTCCCCTGACTTCCTTTTCACTTTCCTCCTCTTGAAACATTTTTGTTGTCTGCGCAGAGCAAGCAGCAGGAGTCTATCACCGAGAATCACGCAAAGGGAAGTATCAGCTCACTTATAAGGAAGCAAAGGCCGTGTGCAAGTTTGAAGGTGGGAACCTGGCTTCATATGAACAGCTGGAGGCAGCTCGCAAAATAGGTCAGTCTCTCACCGAAAACTGCATGAGCTGTACAGTATTTTCATGAGAAACCTAATTCATTTCTTTAATGACTGATGGGGATATACAGGTATAAGCAAAGCAGATACATATGAAGAAACCAGAAATACTGTAAAACTTATTAATACTGTTATTGTAAAATAACATGCCTTTTGAGGGTTTAATTGACTATTTTGAGTTCTCATAGTTTACTTAAGCTGGGAAAGCATAGCTGTGACCCTGATTGCAAAGCAATGATAATGCATTTACTTCTTTATTATCTAGAAAGTGAACAAGGAACACAGTTTCATCTACCAAAAACTCTTGTTCATACTGTAGCTAATTTACCCTAAATTGTAACGACCCACAGAATTGACATCAGGACCTTCATCAATTTGTTTTATAAATGATAAATTCTTTATAATTATATACTTTAATCCTATTATTTAATTATATATATTATATATGCAGTATGATATAAAGAATATTCCCTTCTAAAATCCTGTTTAATTTTACTATAAAGCACGTCAAGCAGTTAAAGTTAATTGGAAGACCAGTTTTGTCCTATTGTAATTACTGAATGATACCTCTGTCCAAAATACCACTACTTTCCAGAACATATTCCCCAAGGCATCTGGTTTCAATTATTCTTCCTGGCAGAGAGTGGCTCTCAAATTGTAATAGCAGTTGGAAATTAAGTTAGAGTCTTTATGTGTTGTCCTTCTTGAGGAGACTGAAAGCCAAGTCAGCTGGTACAGTAATTTTTTTCCATGCTGAAAAGAGAAGAAAGAAAACACAACATTTCGGCTATGGAGCCTTCTCCACAGCTGAAACTTTGTGTTTTCTTTCTTCTCTTTTCAGCACGAAATAAACCTGTTACTTGTTCCTTTTCAGCCTACACATGCTGACACAGCTGCCCACCTGAACCACAGTAATTTCTTCGTCTAGTTCTGTTGAAAGACCTGAACTAGACAATGAAAGACATTGTCCAATGTAAAAGATGAACTTATGAACTTCAATAGATTTTAATTACTGCCAGATGTAACAGCCGTCAGATAGTCAGCTAACCTGTAGGCCTGCAGCGCTGCATGTCTTATAGCTTTGTTCAGCTAAGCAAGCTGTGTAGAATTGTCATCTGGGTTGCAGTAACAGACCTGGGGCGCGCACGTCTTCTGGATTGTGTCTTCTTCCTCACTCAGGCTTCCACGTGTGCGCAGCTGGATGGTTTGATAAAGCAAGAGTGGGCTACCCCATCGTGAAGGCTGGTACCAACTGCGGCTTTGGAAAAGTCGGCATCATCGATTATGGCTACCGGCTCAACAAAAGCGAGAAATGGGATGTCTACTGCTACAACCCGACGGGTCAGTGAGAGATGAGCGTCATGCTTGCGTTTAAGGGATGTAAATGCCACTTCTTCCTCTGGTGCCTTCCTTGTTGGTCAAATAAATCACTTCTATATGGAGTGCAGGCAAGTAAAAGGAGTCGCAGTGATGGGAGATAGTGAGCACTGCTGCATCACAGCTTTTGGCTCCTGGGTTTGTATTCATTCGGGCCCATGCCAGCTTCAGGAGTTTGGTCAAACCCCAGTGGAGATGGTGAAGCATTGCCATTTGGATAGTTAGCTTTATTGGGGTATGTTGCCTGTCTGAGGAAAATAAACCAAGGAGGAAGAATGGGTGGAGGGAGGGGTGTGGAAACAAACCAAGAGGACTGTTATGTAAACAAGAAGAGGTGGCTGAGATTACGGTGTGACCTCCACCTGAACTTCTGTTTTCAAGTTCATTTTAGTACAGAGTATATGCTTCATATCGTTATTGTCTCAACTCGACTTGCAGACAGAACTGCAACCTTACCATAAGGATGAGATCATTCAAAATACCCTTCATTTTCCAAAAGATGAGCCAAGGGGCTCCAAAGCCAAGATACTTATACTTTTATGAGAATGGAAGTGGCTGAGATTAGGGTATGACCTCCTCATGAACTTTCATTCAAAACTCCATAAAGTTTCAGAAAGGGTATTCAACCTCCAAGCATTTGCTAAGTCACTACTTATTTATATACTTAAATACTTGTACTTAGGGTCCACTGTAATTTCTAAAGGCTATATGAACACATTGAAAGTTGCCTTCCACAGATGATGGTTTTTTTAAAGATGCGAATGAAAGCCATTTCTGACAAAGCATTTGACCGAAATTAATAATATAGAAAAGAATTGGCTTTAAGTTTCAGTTGTTCATTCAAATGAATGAGGATGGAAATTACATAATGTTACATGAGTCAGCTCATGATTAACGTTATTACCTGGACACCTTGTTCATTGCTCTTGCACAATTTAACCTTCGCTATCCACTTTTGTGCTGTCTATTGCTAGATTTCTGGAAGACTGTTTTATAATCTGAAATGAAATAAGTACTGATTTTATATTATTTTAAGACTACTGTTTATCTCCTTTCTCATTGCACAAATACCTCTGTATACAGTATCCACACCAAGTTCCTTGTTAATGGCCTGTTATTCTTTGAACAGATGGTTCATGTCACATCATCCTATTGAGGCCCTTGTATTGTTTCTGACATTCATGTAAAAATAAAAAGCAAGTATTTTCTGATGGATTTAAATGAAATAACACAAAAACACACACAGTGTGGCTTGGTTTCAGCTGCGAGTTGCTCTGTTCACAATGGTTCACTTCATGTTATTCGGCAACTCCAAAATCATACTGATTAAAATACAAAAGTTCTTCTGTTGGCAGCCAATTTTTGAATTTTTGAAGTATAAATTTCATGACCAGTTGCCTTTGTTTTCAGTTCCTACCCTGCCAAAAACACATATCTTTAACACCACAAAGATTTTACTTCTTTGCTGCCAAATACTGAAGCAATTCCTCCTTTGCTTTTTGTTCCTGTCACTAGCTCCAATTCACATTGAACAGCTCTCCGCTACGTCTGATGTGTGTTTCTTTAAGTTCCCCTCCTCTGGAGGAAAACCTTTAAACTGTTCTTTTAAAATAAAAAAAAAAACATTTGTGAGCGAGACCTGCTTGCCGCTGATTGGAGGTGGAACTCCGAGCTGTTCAAATTTGGAGTCTCGCTTTTGTCGCTTTCTAATTGATGATACATCTACCTCACGTGTTTGTAGTTTCGTTAGGCACGTCTAATGAATGTTTTTGTGGTTTTTCTTGTTACCTTAAAAAGCAAAACAGTGTGGAGGTATCTTGACGGAGCAGAGGAGAATTATACAGTCTCCTGGTTATCCAGATGAATATGAAGATAAGCAGATATGCTACTGGCACATCAGAGTGGGCTATGGCCAGAAGATAGTGCTGAAATTCCTTGACTTTGATGTGGAGGATGACCTTGCCTGTCTAGCAGATTATCTGGAAGTCTACGACAGCTATGATGATGTATCTGGCTTCGCAGGAAGGTAGTACCAAAGTCATCCCTTTAGTATTCACAATTTTCACTTTTGAGATTGCTGGAGTCCAGTCCAGTCTGTATCCCACCATGCGCCTGTTGCTTGCCAAGACAGGCTCTGGCTCCCCACAGCAGTGAAGTGGGTGAAGCGCTTAGAGAATGGATGGATGGATTCTTAATTGAGGCTTGCATGAAAGATCGGAAATCATTTAAGAAAGATTATATAGTGCAAAAGTAATGGAAGAAAAAATTGAACATCTTGTGCAAGGTCTGTATTTTTAGCAATTTTAAGATACATAAGATTATTTTATGTAAAAAAAAAACATCAGCGCCTAAAAATGTATTTCATTATAATGAGGGAAATGTTTTCAAATTAGATTTTTTTTAACAACATAAACAGCATGTCTTGTAGTGCTAACATCAAACTCATAATTAAAAAGGATATGGGTAAGAGATGCTATGTAAAACAACATTTACATGTACGGTATATAGAACTGGAATTTATTGTTATTTTTCAGGTTCTGTGGAGATGAATTACCAAACAACATCATTAGTACAGGTAAACATTTTAACTCTTGCCTTGAAGAACTTAAGTACCGAGTATTAAAACTATGAAAAAATACAGCTGATGCCTCTCTTCTCTGTCACTGAGTGATGGACTACACAATGTCAAAGTGTCTGGAGTGGGTTTCTTTCAGTATAGTATGATTTCAAAGTGAAGGGAAAAGAGGGAAAAGTCTAGACTAGGTAGTTGTAACTTTCAAAGCTAAACCATGCACAGAGGTCTAAGACATACTGTACCACTATATTTTTAAATATTACCTATACTTAATCTCAATCATTTCCTTGCAACTCTTTATAATAGCTATTTTATACAACAGGGCAGACAGTCTCTGAAACATGGCCCCAGTGAATGGGTGCAGCCAGTTCAGGAGTTTAATCTTTTAGGTTTTTTATTTAGAAGGGCTTTCTAAGTAGCTGACATGACCACTTACTGCATTACCCTGTTATTGTATTTTCTTTTGAAGTCTCACACAGTAAAGCCAAATGTTCATGAGTTAAATTAAATATCTGTACTGTGACACATATTATATACCAATTTTTATCACTGTGTCTCAATGAGTAATATGTTTTTTCTCTTCTTAATTTTTATAGAAATAAACACTGAAGAGTTTTTTTAATAATATGCAAAATAGTTTTTTTCTTAAACAATTGGTGTTATAAGCATATTTTACAAGATAAATATACTGTAATGCAAAGTTAGTATAATTTCTGTCTCAAAATCATCAAAGGGTCATACTTGATAAAGGTAGTATGGTTGTGATGGCCTGTTGTTTTTTTTTCTTTTAAAGGAAATGTGATGACGCTGAAGTTCTTGTCCGATTCATCTGTCACAGCAGGAGGCTTCAGACTTGAATATGTGACAGTGGACACACCATCTTCCTTTGGCAACAACTCTTATAGTTAAAGACAAAAGAATGATCATGTAGGGTCGTCTGTGTTACCAAGAAACAAGATTGAAAAATGCATTTTTAAAATATACTTTTTGCAAGACTGTACTGTATAACAAGCATTAAATGCATAATTTAGTTATGCACCCTGACCCTTTATTATATTATTATATTTTTGTAAGATGCCCAGATAAGGTTTTATAATTGAATACTGTTCCATCTAATTTTCTTTCACAATTTACTGAAACGGATTTAAATTTTTTTCAACCTTTTGTCTTCATGTAATCAAATGCTTTGTTTCCGATCTTTGTGTACAAGACTTACAATAGTCTCTGTCAAATCCAAAGCTGAACACGTACACTGTACCTGGGGTGTAACTGTTTCCACTGAAGCTCTCCAGCTGGATACAGGCAGGAGAGCTGTGTAGGTAGACCTAGGGCAGCCACTGGTGAACACAAAGCAACATTTAAATTCAGACCCCCTAGACAGAGAGTTTGCATCAGATTTTTAAAAAGACAGCGTGAAAGAGATGGTGTAATTTCTTGAACTTGGGCTATTATGAAATGTTGTTCTTGGTTTTTATTTCTCTACTTGACTGAAAAAGGTTGAGGTAGTCTTGCAGCAATACAATAATGCCATAAAATCATCTGTACAAAAGATATTGCTTAGGCATTATACGTTTTTTTCCACTAAAAGTTAGATGCAGAATGTGGGATTATAGCTTTTCACTCTTATTTTTTTATCAATATATTGTTGTTAAGCAATCATTTTGTATTTTAATGGGGATGTTTTGCTCTGTGTTATGCTATGTTCTTATTTCAAAGTGTCCAAAAAAGCCAAAATATTGGAAATTTATCAACAGAACAGTCCGATGATCTGATTTTTGCCTTTGTCGCACACTGATGAGATTTGCATTGTTTTCCTTATTGATGGTAATAGCTGTTAGCACTGGAGCTTCCACATGACTTTGCTACAGCTGGCTGCACAACCTGTGCCAGCAAAAGACAGTCCCTAGTGAGAAAAAGCTTTATTCTCCGTAGGGCACCTCCAGAGCAATGGCTACTAATTAGAAAATGCGTAATGGTGCCAAGAAAGTTTAACCGACAATTTCACAATTACTTCTAATCTGAGTTGAGAGCATACAATCTGAAAACTTCTCGAGCCTCACTTAGACCCTTTGAAAAATGAAAGTGTAGTGAAACAGTTTTTTTTTCAATTCTTATTCATCCAAGAAATAAAACCTTGAGAAAGAGTGGTCACATTCACCATATGTATACAACTTATACTGTATAACACCCGGGCGTGATCAATGTCACAGCCTCGTCGTGCAAATTAAAATAAACAAACTACTCTGCTGATAGGGGTGTTTCAGTATCCAAGAGTCCATCCTCTCATCCCACCATTATTGGAAAACCACTTATTCCTGGTGAGGAACAAAACCATGAGCCCCTGCTGGAAGGATGAGAGGCAGGGTGACGCACTGGGTGGGATGCCAGCCCATGGCGAGAGACACACAGGCATGCAGGGAAAACAAGCTGCCAATTTGAATAGCTTGAATGCTTTAGGGAAGTTGAAGGAGCACCCCGATAAAACACGGTCGGGAGAGGGGAAACATAGAAACTCGGCATCGAGGGCGTGCCGGGCCAGAACCGAACACTCCAGGACACAGGAGCTGTGAGTCAGCGGCAAGCTATACCGCTGTCCCTCCAGTGCTCAAGATTCACTGTCAACACGTCTGTGGGAACCTGTTGTGTTTTGAAGCAGCCCCTGGGGCTCGGTCTGCCTGTGACTCCTATGCCTTCAGCCAGGTGGCGCTCCTCCAGGAATACAGCACTGCCTGGAACCATGCTGATTCCTAGAGTTTGGGCTGCCACATGTGGTCTGAGCATCACCTTTGTTGAGACAAACCAAATGCTTCAATACTTTTCTTCTGCGGCTCCCCCTAGAGCCTAAACACTGCACTACACTCTTCTGTTCAGAGTGTCTCGAGAAGAGGAGCCTCTGCATTTCAAATTATTAATAATAATAATCATTGCTTACACTTATATAGCGCTTTTCTGGACACTCCACTCAAAGCGCTTTACAGGTAATGGGGACTCCCCTCCACCACCACCAATGTGCAGCATCCACCTGGATGATGCGACGGCAGCCATAGTGCGCCAGAACGCTCACCACACATCAGCTATCAGGGGAGAGGAGAGCAGAGTAATGTAGTCAATTCAAAGAGGGGGATTATTAGGAGGCCATGATTGGTAAGGGCCAATGGGGAAATTATTGGGGTCACTTAGTAGTTTTCTCAGAATTAAGAGGGCAATCACATGTGCAGAATACAAAGAGACAAACATTTTATTCAAGGTTAATGTCAGTACAGGTCAGTCTTAAATGCTGTACATTCGAAAAGCAGAAATATTTAAATGAATAATGCAATGGAGGCTAAAATAAAGAATGGAAGAGTTCTTTCGATACTACAACAGCAAAAGAAACATTAAGGATAAAGTTAAATCTATCTGGGATATCGAAGAGAATCTTGGCTGATGTATCCAATGGTTATTTCACTGGGGTGTTAATCAGAGAAGAAATCAACAACATGCCTCAGGCTGTGGAAGGACAAAGTTGTGTATTACTATTATTGAATAACAGGAAGAAACAGAAACAAAGAAGATTAACAAATATCCAGGGCCTCATGATATTCTACCACTTGTGCTTAAGGAATTGACATCCTACTCGTATACTAAAAAATCGAAATAGTCACTAAAGGCGGAGGTAATTCACACAGGCTGGAAAATGTAGTGCCACTCATAAAAAGAATGACAATTCTGAAGCAAGAGTTTAATAACTTGTAAAGGTTATGAAAACAACAATTAGAGGATCACCTATATGTTAATAAAATGTAGGTAATAAAAATATGAATTGTAGATAGAAAATAGTAGCCACTGAAATTGAAGAGACTATGTCACTCACTCAACCAATCAAGCTTAGTCCTACAGTATATAGCATCTCTGAATCCAGAGCATCACCAATGCACCTTACATACATTATACATACAAAAAAGTACACTAAACAAAAAATACAATAAAACCCTGTATAAAATACTTGTGAAATAAAAAAATAAAAAGACCATGAATTGAAGGGCATTGAATACGAGTATGTTTTGCAGTGAGATTTAAAATCATCAGCAGAGGGTGCATTTTTAATACGGACAGGAAGAGTATTCCAAAGATGAGGGGCAGCTGCTGAAAAGGCTCTTTTCCCTAACGTACGATGTGGAAGGTAGGGTGTGCAGGGACAGTAACTTTAAGGTGCCCATGGTGAAAGACCATGTAGCACCTAGTGGGTCAAGAAGAGAATTTTCAAGTCTATCCTGTAAGACGCTGGTAGCCAGTGCTGGTTTGGGGGCACAGGGGAAATATTCAGATTTTTTAGACTTGGTCAGCACTGGAACAGGACAATTTGGACACGCTGTAGTTTCTGAAGTACTGTCTTGGATGAGTCAGCTAGCAAAGGCTAGGCCAGTAGTCTAACCTTCTGGAGAGAAGAGAATTAACTGTTTTCTCGGTATTAAGATGAGTAATTGGGCTTCATTGGGATATTCTACTGAAAAAGACTTAGCTATTGATGTTATTTACATATTCTAGACCATGGTGATCCAATAAAAAGCTATTTAAATGTTAGTAAAAAAACAGAATTTAGATCAAGTGATTTTATGTTAAAATTGTACAATGCCTCATTTACAATATTGTATATAATTTTAGTTACCGCAATGCAAAAATATATTTTCATAATGTGGTGACTAAAATTATATGGCCAGAGAAGTCAACCATATACATTCCCATGCTTAAAGAAATGTCCTGTACCGCCAGGCTTAAAGAGCAAATCTTTTCAGTGCTGACCACAGAACACTATGAGATTCAAGAAATCACAATCCTCAAAGGCACTAAGTCAACTAAGTGAACTTATTCAAAATCAACACTGAAACGCAAACCAGGAGACACACAGGAACAGGAACAAACTGTCCAGCCATGTTGTTGAAGCTGATACCCTGGCCTCTTATAAGAAACTGCAAAAAACGTAAGAAATGAGACAGGTCTTATGGACCTCTAAGTTATTACCTTTGCAATATGAATAAAACGCCGTTTCACTCAGTACACCTGTGACGGCCAGCCACGTCTCTATTACAGTACTTAAACTATTTAACACAGAAGAAAGATGTCAACTTTCTATCGCTGTCAATACGTCCGACAGCAAGCAGAAACGTGCCTTGAAACAGAACGGTCCTTTTCAGTCATTCATATTCATTTTGCTTATGCATTATTAATTAGATGGCCGAGTTCACACGGCCTGGGGGGGGCGGAGAAAGAATCAAACAAGTGTGCGCCTTTAAAAAAAAAAAACAACAACCCCCTTTTCTAACTCTCGGTATCAACAGGGTCTTTCACACTATCCGGTGGTTTAGGTTGTGACAGTAGGTAAAAGCTCTCGGGAAGCGTTTGAGTGCATCTTGTTTGGCTAGTCAGACAGCGGCATTTTGACCGTGGTCTAGCTGTCCGGGATATACACCGCCACCACAGGAGTTGCAATGCGCTATCGGTAATTAATATCGCTACAGTATTTCCTCGGCGTTCAAACACCGCGTGTGTCTCCAGGATACCAAGCGCTCGTGTGTGCGTGTCCGCCGCAGTCTTCGCCAGGGGGCGGGGCTGCGGGACGTGGGGTGAAAGGTGAGGGGTCCGCCGGCGTGCGCTGTGGAGTTTGGCGCCAGCGTTTTCGCGGGGAGGTCAGGAGGAAAAAAAAAAAGAAAAAGTCTGATGCCTACGTGTGTTGTATAGGAGTGTTTTTTAAAGCCGAGATATTGAGGAACTTTTTTTTTTTAATCCTTCATGGTGTATTTAATATTTTGTCGGCACGTTTACGTCGGAATAGCTGAGGTAAGGAAGTTGTGTCTGTGTGTGTGTGTCTATCTATGTGTTTTTTTTTTGTAATGGTTTGGTTGCAGTTTTTAAATGGCGATGCACAGAGCTGATCAAACCGTTACGGGGATTTTATCCTTTAGTGTCTGGCGAAATTAAAAAAAAAAGCATCGACTTCAGCATTGTGAGTTGAATTTCCTCGCGTGAAAGTAATGCCCGTCTGATGACCACATCACGATTCCTGCCCGGACTGACAGTTTTGTGTCTCAGTTATAATTTGTTGCTGCGATTATTTTTTTCTCCCCCATTTGGGAGTGAAGGTTGTGTTGCGATTTTCACTTGCAAAAGTTGAAATGTTACAGTGTAGAGCTGGACCCGTCGATGAAGGCACATACACGTTTCTCGTGTTCTGTCACGTTTTTAATGCCAGCTTTTTATTATTCCGTAAAAAATGGATCTAAAAATGGCTCTAGCATTCAGCATTATTATTATTGTTGTTTTGGAAAATACCAGTGGTGCATCGATGTTATGTTACTTTTTTCTCTTTACTATGCAAACATTCTTATCTAAGAAAAGCCGAAATGCTTATCAGTGTGTAGAGAAGTCCATGTATCTTAATTAACTTGGAAAGAATTACAGCTTTTTATATGAGGTGGCGATGATAGTCAATGATAGCTAACGCAGTAATCCACTTTAAACAAACGGGAATTTCAGAAGGCGAACCTGCAGGGCCCAGTAATTTATTGGCCTGAAACAGAATTGGATTTCGCATTAGATTGGAGATTGTAGCCCAGAAAGCATGTCTTCTGGTTTACTCAAGGTTTTGCTGTCACTTGTGCTGTAAATGACAGAGCTTTGATGGATCTCTCTTCTCTCTGGAGTCCTGTGATCTGCCAGAAAGAAACAGGGCATCAAGGTTTTGTTTTGGCTGTACAGAATGTTGCCTGATTTTATTTTTGTCTTCCCCCACAGCAGTATCGCTCAATGGCTTTAATGGGTCTGACATTCAAGAGAAAAAGCTCTGCATTGCAGGAACACTGCGTGTACCTTCTTCATAAGAACACAAAATGTGCAAAGAGAGAAGGCCATTTGGCTAGTCTACCTTGTTTTTGCTTTTGCAGCTAATTGATCCCAGATGATATATCTGCAGACTTATTTGGGTTGGACTGAAAGAGCTCAGACGTATCATTTCCATTTATTGGGTTTTGTGTCGTGCCCAGTTCTTCTCAGAGAGGCTAGGCTGGACAGTACTGTGAATTTCATAACCGGCTTGAAATATACACACTTTGCCAGATCTGCTGGAGCTTACCTCTTAATTGATAATGGTTCGCTGGGCAGTGTCACGTCTTTTATTTTTTCTGTTTGGGTTTTTGGTTGGCCTGATGTGGCGGCAGATGTGTTAATGATGCCCCGTTGATCTTTGTTTGACAGCGAGCAAGGTGCTACAAGGATGATGGCGACCGTTCACCCCAATAGCTCCAGCCTGATCCCCCTGCTCGAGTGCTTGGAGGATTCCACTGTCCCTCCGACAGAACAGACGGACGCCTACCTGACTATTGCGAAGTAGGTGTTGAGACCCTTGTGGAGAAGAGGAAATGGAAAATGTTTTGTGCTTGACCGTTCGTTGCTAGCCATCACGTTTAAAATGACTGACACTGCTAATCATCAGTCATCATCCCGCTAAGGAGTATAGTGTCATGATGCAGTGGAAGACAGTGTTTAACTTGTTGCAAGTCCGGAGATGTTCCGCTGCTTATGTGGCTGAATTTTTTAGAACTGTGCTGGCAAAGACGCACGGCTGTTAGACCCAGATAATCAGCGGGGTGGGTGTGCTGGTTTTAGGGTTTTGTAAAGAACAGTCACATTTTCATTGAGCCTTGTTTTAACACCGTTGGTTCATTTACCTTTTTCTGGATGTAAAAGACTTTATTAAGTATGTGTTTAAGAGCAGGAATCTACTTTGCACACTCATAGAAAGCTGTAGAGCTCCAAATCCAGACTCTTTTGTTTTCCTTGCAGCCGTCTCAGTGGAGAAGATGGACGACAGTTTATTCCTGCAGTTTTAAAAGACGTTTCACGGCTTAGTGAGGTATTAAAGGTGAGAATTTTCTTCAGCTGTATGGATGCACAGAGCACAGACCCTTGAGCCAGGTTCTGGCAGTAACTGTTCAGACAGTGTAGTCTGTTTTAAGCCTGACAAGGTGTGCTACATCATGGCTGAAAATATTTG
This sequence comes from Lepisosteus platostomus, assembly GCF_059453375.1. Classification (NCBI taxonomy): domain Eukaryota; kingdom Metazoa; phylum Chordata; class Actinopteri; order Semionotiformes; family Lepisosteidae; genus Lepisosteus; species Lepisosteus platostomus. The sequence goes on from NC_142624.1 coordinate 37,036,348, forward strand.
ATTAAAAAAAATTCTGTTTCTTTAAACATAAGTGTATTATGGCCTTTTTTATTTCAGTAGGAAGGGCCCAGGGCAAGTCTGTCTGGCTTCACTCTTTGGTTTTAAATAGCTGAAATACAGTAATCCCTTTTTATACGAGCTTAATTCACTCATAAGGTGAAAACTCATGTAGCAAATTTAATTCCCATTACGTAATTAAATTATAATCTCCCATTGGTCCCACAACTCAAAAACATTCCCTTAAACACCTAAACTTCACCTTAAATACAGAACAGTAGCTAAGTATGGAAACTTACTTTCCTGGTTACTTATGAGTAACATGCATAAAGTCATTAGCCGATGTAAAAACAATAGGTAGGAAAACAACACTCCTGCTCATTTACGATACAGTAGTTAATCTTTTTAGTTGTTAGCAAATTCATAAACATTAGGTACTATCCTGTACTATATGCACTAAACGCACAGAACCTTTTCTTATTAAAAAAAAAAAGGTTCAAATGTAATATAAAAGGTAAACCCCCCATCCAAGAAGATGCTCTTGGCAATGCTTTACAAGAGCCCAGTTCCTAAGAGTGAAAATCTGTTTGCTGAATGAAAAATCAGGTAGGAAGTACAGCATCTCGTATAAACAAAAACCTGTATAAGGGTCGCTCTTACTCTTGTTAGGTTTTCTGTCACACCATTTCAAAAGCACTTACAAAGTCAGTCAGTTTAGCATGGAAGATCAGGTGGCTAGTAAATTAGCTGTACCGGTTTCTCAAATGATGTGTGTGCAAACATGCGCGCTCTTTTTCTCTCTCTTGAAAGGGGCACATTTTGAGTCGGAATACGGAGCTCTGCCAAGCAGCGCTGCAGGCTTTGGGTTACTGTGTGTTTCACAGCAGCGTCGTCTCTGGCATCCCAGGTACCCGCCCCACCGCGGCCGAGATCTCGCCACACGCGGTCGGGCATCGCCTTTCTCAGTGAACCTGCGGCCACTTTCATACAGCCCTTTGTGCAAACTGTTGAATCACTTCTTGTTCTTCCCTGGAAATGTTTTTAAGTGCACTCATGTGATGGGTTTTTTTTTGCAGAAAGCAAAGCCGAAGAACTGCTTTTGGCTCTCAACACTATCGCTATCAAATCGGCCGATAAGAACATATGCACGAGAGCGCTTTGGGTGATTTCGAAGCAGAACTTCTCGCCTGAACTAATTGGCCAAAAGGTGGGTGTAACAGATGTGCTGAGCCGAGACGAGTGTTATCGGGATTTACCGTGCTCGTGTGCGGATTGACACCGAGACATAGATTTGAATCGCCTGGCTGATCCCCTCGGTGATTCGAGCTGCAGAGGCTCAAGCGTAAAGATTTGAGCACCATTCGTGGTGCTGCTAGTTCGAACCCGTGCTGTGCCATTTGACAAGTCCAAACTAGGACTCCCCAAGCTGTGGCTCAGTGTCACTGGGGTTGAGTGGAGGTCTCAGCCGGAGGTGTGCCTCTTCATATCAAGCCCTGGGACATGATGGGCACCTGTGAGCTTGTGCTGGCATGACTAGTAAGTTTTGTTAAGAACATTTTTTATTCTTACACGAAATACTGCTATTTACACTTTTCAGTTTAGAAAACTGCTATCACTGTACTTGACAGTTTTCACTTGAGTTTTCAGAAGCCACTATTTGTCTCCATTTCTCCATTTGCTCAGGTGATTTCTTTGAGCTTAGGGATCTCTTGCTTCTCCTTACTTCCATGTTGGAGTGTAGTGTAGATAGAGCTCATATCATTTCCAGATGACGATGGCTTGAGACTGAGCATCCTGGAGGAGTGCATTAACCCTCCTTACCTCAACAATAAGTCAGTTTGTGACCACAAGCTGAGATGATTACATTTTGGAAATTCAAGTTCTTTGGATCTTAAAATAAGAATTATTGGCAGTGTCCAATTTTTGTTTTACAAGGATGTTATAGCTTAGCAGGTGGAGTCTTCTCAGGACTGTGCACTCATCTGTAATATTAGTGTTAACGTTGAACTGCTTTGTAACCTGTCTGTCCTGAAGGGCCTTGGTTATATTCAGAAGAGCTACAAATGTTTTACAGGATTTATATTGATCAGTAGTGAATTGTAGCAACTCTTTCTTTACTTCTAAATGGCTTTTAAAAACGTTATTGAAAATTTAAAAGGCTTGTTAATATTAGGTATTCATTTTTATGCTTTTTGTGTTGTTGTTTGAAATTAATTTCTTGGGATTCTCAACTATTTTCAGTAAGCGGTTGAACAGTGAAAGCCTGACTGTTCAAGAGCAAATCTTGAGCTGTATGAGTTCCTGTCACTGTAAATGAGATCAAGGTGAACACGCATAGGCGTTTTGAAGTACAGTATGATCATACAGGTACTTTTTTTTTTTGCTCCACAGGTGCCTGAAATTCTAAAAACGCTAGAAGCAGTGCGAGCCAGGGAAGACATACAGTCTGCTGTAGTGGAACATGAAGCTCTGAACGTTATTATAAGGTAAAAATCCATCTGATGTCTTACCCCACTAGTTGCTCAAAAGCAGATATTCAGCAAAAAGGCTAATTGGTTTGCAAATATTTCTGAATTTCACCTGAGCTTTTAGTTCCTCTTCTGTTGGCTCCATTTTAGTATGTCCTGTATTTGTTACATCTGTGCACAGGTGTGTGGACAGCTCTGCTGCAGGAGTACACTGTGCTTCGTGCGCAGTCTGTTGGCTAAGGAGCGATGCCAAGCAGAGCCAGTCCTGTTTGACCCTTGGGCATCACAGGCTTTCTCTCGGTTGCAGGCTGCTGGAGCAGGCTCCCGTTCAGATGGGCGAGGGCGCGGTCAGGTGGGCCAAGCTGGTCGTTCCCCTAGTGGTCCACTCGGCGTCCAAGGTGCGCCTGCGGGCGGCGGCCGCCCTGGAGATGGGCATGCCGCTTCTGGTCGAGAAGCAGCAGGAGGTGGCTGCCATTGCAGAGCCCCTCATGGCCAGCGTGAGTACCAGCGAGGCGATTACAGTGGTCTGTGTGCTGCAGCAGGGGGAGGTGTTAGTCTGGGGGGAGCCCAGGTCATGTGCCTAGTGCTGGGTCCAGAAAATAAAACTCAGCCAGAAGAATACAAGAGGTGATAAGGAAAGGGAGACTTTTCGGTCCATCTTGCCTGTCTGGAAATCGATCTGAGGATCTCATCCAGTCGTCTCTTGAAATAAGCCAGGTTGTTGTCCAGATAGCTTGTTGCATGCTCCCAAAACCTGGGTCAAGAAGTGCCTTCTGTTTCCAGTTTTAAATGTACTTTTGCATAGTTTCTGCCGTGTCCCCCTGGTTTCTGTTTCTTTCCTCATTCTGTGAGGGTTTTGAATACTTGTATCAGGACTGGACTGACTCCAGAGCTGTGGTATATTTTCTATAATGTGTGAACTAAAACTGCACAGTATTCTAAGCTAGGGTTATACTTGCTAGTGTGTTATACAGTTGGTTTACATTCCCCACCTTTAATTGCTGTATATATCCCAAAAACAAGATCTTTCTTAGCCTGTTTTACCCCCGTATTGTATTTTGATGTATTGCAGATGTTAACATTAACATAAATCCTTTATTTATAGCCTCTTATAGCTCAGCATTTCTCATGCTGTATTTATCTTTACTAGCAGCACGCAAAATCTTGCAGTTGTTGATGGTGTTGTCTGCTGGGTGTGTGTCTAGTCTTGAATTGTATGAAAAACCTTTGGAATTTCATTTACAGCTGCTACACATTTGATTTGATCCGCAACCTTGCTTAGTTGACTAACTGTTCAGGAATCTAGGTTATTGATGCAAATTAAGAGTAGCTGTAGAGTACAGATTCCTTCTCCACATTCATACTCCGTTAATTATATTACCACCGTTTGAGTATTCACCCCTTATCTGTACTCCTTAATCAATTTTCAATCCCAGCACACACACCTTGATTTATGGGCTAATTCACAAATGTGGACCTCGGTTATCAGTCATTTCTGAACCCTTTCATCTGAGCATAGTGGCATTTTTTTTCTTCCTTTCTCTTGTATGTGCTTTTATGACGTTTGGTATATGTGTTGTTTCAAACCTTTTTTCATTCTAATTAATGAAAACTAATTTTGGTGAAAAATAAAGCGTTTAAAAATCCCTTCGCAGTGGTAGACTAGTCCTGTTGTTGTTCTGTCATTACCTGTTCCTGAAACAGTTCTTGTTGTGTATCTAGAAGCTGATACCAGAATTGCAGAAATTGTTTCTGTCCAAAAACGAGAGCAACGTGCTGAAGCTCTGGCCCTTATTCGTCAGGTTGCTGGGAAGGGTAAGTTCATGGAATACTACGTAGATGAGATCATTCAAGAGCAGTTTAAACCTTATCCTCTTTCTAACGCTTTGACAACGTATATTTTTAAGAAATGCGGTGTACTACCGCAGCGGGCATGCACAGTGATGTGTTCCAAGGTGAAAGGTCACGCTGAACAGCAGCAGGCGTAGACGGTCCGATAGCCTAGTAGGATGTTGCAGGAGTGTATATCTCCAGCTCCTCGTGGTAGTAGTGGAATAGTAGTGGAACAGGAAGACGGACACGGCTGCACAAGGGCTAAATCAGCCGGGAGGGAATGTGTTTGTGAGTCTGCGTGCTCATGTTGCTCCTCGTGTTCCCGGTCCAGTCTCTGCACCGCGGCGGGCCTTTCATCAACGCCCTCTTGCACCTGGAAGAGCTGGGCTTCCGGAGCAGCTCCCCCGTTGTGAAGAAAATTGCCTTCATTGCCTGGAAAAGCTTGATTGATAACTTCGCCCTGAATCCAGGTCTGTTGGAGATCTTGTTTGGCCTCTGTTTGCAGAACAACGTGATAACATGACGCTTGACAATTGCAGAGCCCTCCTGGTGGTATTCAAATGATAAGCTGGAAAATGAGAGCAAGAGATTTCCTTTCATTGTTTCTAACCTGCTTTTCTCCTTGTTGACTTGTATCCTCCTTTTGGGTTATCCCTTATGAAGACATCCTGTGCAGTACCAAACGTCTGAAGCTACTGATGCAGCCCCTCAGCTCTATCCAAGTGAAGACTGAAGCTCTGACACTAACTAAACTGGAAGTGTGGTGGTATTTGGTGGTGAAGCTAGGACCACATCTTTCTACTAACTTTGAACAGGTGAGAGTCATTTTTATAGCATGTTTTACTCATCTCTTGGCCCCTGAAGATTGCAACAGATTAATACTGGAGTGCAAGTCTTGCAGTCTAGCTGTTGTCTAGATAAAGGCTACTTCAACAGTGTCTATTACCTCAAATTTCCTTAAACTTGAGCTCACTTTAGTCTGGCGTTTCAGAATTTGGTCACGATTTCTGAAGCCAAAAGGATTGGAATGCAAGTCGTGGCTCCCTGTTTAGTTGAAGTATTGTGAGAGAGGTTATGAATGTGTTCTTGACTTGTTCAATGTTATATTTCGCCTGTCTGTCGTTGTGCTCTGACAAGAATATGTATATATATATATTAAATTGTCATTCTTCTTGTAAGGTGGGGGTTCCTTTGGTCCAGAGCACAATAAGTAGTGACTCCGTTCTGCCGTCTCCTGCAACTCCTGCGAGAAATGCGTCGAACCCCAATAGCACTGTTGGTCAGGCGACACCGAAAACGGGTAATGTGCCAAACTCTGATATTCCCATGGCTCCTGACACCGCCGCCTCGTCAGCGAATCTCATCCTCGGATCTTATCTGGGCAGCCTTTAAGATGGATACCTTATTGATCCCATGAGGGAAATTGCAGTGCAACAGCAGCTTAGCGCAGTCGGCACAGCACAGTGTAGCGAAATGATACAACAATACAATACGAACAACGCCGTCGGTAGGGTAAGAGCGCAGCTTTGTGGTGTTTTTCCGGCGTGCCGTCCGTGCCTTGACGGTGCCTCGCCGTGTCCTCCCCAGGCCCTCACTCCTTCCCGGGCTCCGCTGCTACCCCCCGGATGACTCTGAACAGCAGCGTGCACCTGCTGCCGGCTTACCCCTCCATCCAGCTGCTCGGCCTGGAGATGCTGCTGCACTTCCTGCTGGGGCCCGAGGTGCAGGCGGTATCCGCGCAGGAGAGGCTCCAGCTCAGCCTGGGTGAGACGCCGGCCTTGTTTGTGTCTCCCCTCCCCTGCATCGGTCTCAAGTGAACCGACCAGGCCTGGTTCAGGTCTGGTTGGTGAAAAGGAGTCCTGAGAGATGCACTGATAGAAGGAAGATGTGTGTGTGTGCGTGTGGGCGTGTAGTTTGGTGGCAACATTGTGTATCCATTACAGGACTGGCTTACCTTAGGATGCCAGGCCTTTGTGTCCCATATGCTTTTCACTTATTTGGGTAATTTGTCAATACTGGTTTGTATTCTTGATTCAGCTGGATATTTTTGGCAACTCCCAGTGTGTGCATAATAATTGTTCATGGACATATTTGCTGCTTTATCCAAGAATGACTGAATCTCTATAAGTCTTTGTAACTTTTTTTTTTCCAGAACCTCTAACGCATCCACTACTAGCCAGCACTTCGTTTTTCTGCAAGCATTCAGGTGTAATCATCAGCGCTGTGAAGGATGGCTTTGTTGCAATTGGAAAGGAGGCTCCAGGTCAGCTCTGTCTCGAACTTCAATCAGTTTTGTTCCAGCAGCAGTAAAACACGTTTGTATTTGCCAGCCAGATTGCAAGGTTTTGCAAAACATCAGGTTTTCCATTTCATCAGTGGTTTTTGCCAAAGCTGACAAACATTTGTAACCATTCTTTCTCTGCCCATTGTATCTCTTGTAATGAAATCCATTGCTTTAGGACTACAAACTATATTAGTTTTCTTAATCAGGTCTTTGCTGAACTGTTTTTTGTCTGTTTTTCATAAAGATTCCTTGCTCATTCTTATCTGGAAGTATTTGATTGGATTTGTGACAGCAGCAGTGGAGACAGGTAGGCATTTTGCTCCTTTAGCAATCACTGTAGTTAACAAGCGGGTCGTTAGCTGGGCAGATAAGCTTGAATAAAGTAACTTCAGTATCTAATGAAACCGATTTCCTAAGGTCAGGAGTTTCGCAGAGTTGTTCCAACACTAAAACCACTGTGATAATTATGTTCAGCTGTCTTGTAAGAGTCTTGCATTGTTCTGTTTATGTGTCATAGTCATGGTGATTGATCCTGCTGTTTTAATTAGTGATAACAGAATATCTTATCCTCGCAATTCAACAGCTGTGTAAACTAAAATATATTTGGGGGAAAGCTGTTCGGATCTTGCCGTCACATCAGTGTGGGAAATGTATGAAATAGGTCAAAAGCCCTTCTCTCATTATACTTCGTACCAAAGCAGGTAAAGGTTACAAATTTGCACCTCAATAGAAAGTCGACTCCTCTTTTTAATACAAGTCAGTATTGCTGTTTAAGTACCTTTTTCCTGAAAGCTGCATATGCAGTCCAGTCTTCGCAATGTAAAGCTTGCTGTAGGCAGTAATGGCTTCCTGCTGAATCCCTGAATTTGCGATTGCAGCCGGCAGTAAGAAGGAGAGACAAGGCTCGGAGGCTTTGACCCTGCTGTTGCAAGCCCTGCAGTCTATCGTGAGCTCAGAAGCACTTCCTGCTCATCGAACCCTGGTAAGACCGTGTTTCACCTTGTTCTCACTTCTCCGACGCTTGGTGGAAACCCGTGTAACGCCTGACATTGTACAGCATTAGCCAAACAGGCTGATGGAAGTGAAGCATGTTTTAGTATTAACGCTGGTTATGCATTTCTTTCACGTTGAAAGCAGGCTTCAGGAAGCTTTGGGGTTTGGTTGTTTGTAGTGTAAATGCAGACACGTGCTGGTAGCTGTTTAATTTGAGGTATTGAGATTGCAGCTGTGATGTACTGTACTTCTTGTTTCCTCTCAGGGTCTTCTTGAAGCCACAGTGAAAGGAATCCCTCAGAAAATATTGGGGTCACCAGCCTACCAGGTAGCCAATATGGATGTTTTAAATGTAAGTGTTTCTGAACCGATATATAATGTAAGTATTTTAGTAGTAGTAGTTGCACATGGATTGCTACTGTATATTACAAAATAATCTAGGAGTAATGAACAAAACACCCAGCCTTGTTGTTGAGGTCGTTATGTTTCAAGAAACATGATGTGATCCTTGGATCAATTGTTTCTATTACCTGGGCTAGATGGGCCAAATGACTTTGTGACTGTCACGTTCCTTTGAACGTTTGAATATTTTTGATTGCATAAGGTCATGACTGCACGGAGTGAATACTGCTTGAAGTATACTATACAGTGCATGCACTTGGGATTTTGCCAATGCAGTAGTGTAGTTTTTACTCGAGTGAGTTGGAATTGTCTGAATTGAATGCGTGTGTACGCCCCTCCACGAAGCTAACATTCATCACTCCTGAATACAGCTGCATGCAACTGACACTAAGGAGGGCACTGGAACCTGTTTTCTCTTCTGACCGCTATAAAGCTGCAATCTGGTGTTTTGTAAACTGAGTTTAGAGCAGTGTAGTGTATCGCTCATAATGAATGATGTATTGCTGGAGGAAATGAAAGCTATAGTGATAATTTTTTTTTCCATTTTGCACCTGACTTAATCATTAATAATTAAGCATGCTTAAAGGAATTGTCTTCCCTTTCTTAGGGAACTCCTGCACTGTTCCTGATTCTCCTGTTCTATCACAACAGCTTGCTAGGATCCTGCTTAACAGATGAGAGGTGGGGTTTCATTTTAAATTTATCCATCTTGACTGCTTTTGTTTGTGATTAATTTAAAAAAAGCAGAATAAAACATTATCGCAGCTAATATCCCCTCCAAGTTCACCTGTTTAATATTTTTAAAGCTACTTATTGTTAGAAACAAAAGGGACACATCCACATCAAGTTATCTGAAATGTTGGATAGGGTTTTGTTGACTTTGTAGATGAAGTATTGATGGACGGTCTTGTAGTAGTTATCTCTAAATGTAAAGATCTGAATGAATACATTCACTGCAGAGAAAGTGGTCAAACTGAAAATGATTTGGAAGTGTGATTTTGTTTTGCATTTATATTTGGCGCCTTATTCTCGGTTGTCACACTGGAATCAAAATCATGGCTCTTCCAATCTCAGCATTAAATGATTTTCATCCAGAATGACCTCCTACAGCAAAATCTTTCCCAGTCAAGATACTCGCTTTCTGCGTGCCCAGTTGTCAGTGTTGTCTCGTCTGAAAATGTTATTTAAAGGGCTAATTAAGACTTCTGGCCCCTTTTGGTATATGACTGTCCACATTTTGACTTGGATGACGCCATTTCTATTCTCTGTCTTCAGGTTTTTCCTCTGCTTGGAGACCCTGGTAAGCTCTGGTTTCTCTGGCCCCACGTCTCCACTGGCGTTCAGCGAATCGGTTTTGAGCGTGGTCCACCGCAGTGCCGATCGGATGACTAACAAAGAGCATCTCTGGAGGATGTGGAGCATCATAGTCACCCCTCTGACTCAAAGCATCATGCAGGTAAGGGCTTCAGGTGGTTGGCGTGTTGGCAGAATGCTTGGTCACACTGGTCCATGTTCCAGATTCACACATCCTAGATTTTCATTTCTTCAGATTCCTTTGTTGCAGGGATGAATGTGAAAAAGAATATTCTCGTACCTGTTTTTTTCCTTCTCTGGCTTCTCAACAGAAGTATACTAAAAGTAAAATTGCACCCTAATCAGAAGTGTCAGTTAGTCTTTGAATCTGTAAGGATGAAAGTCAATAAAAACATTCCAAAATGCAGTGTTATTTTAACAATTCAACGCTGTATAATTAAGAATGTATGAGCAAAAAAAGAAGTATTTATAATAGCAGACTTCAGCTTTGCCAACATCAGTGTTCTGTAACTGTTACGTAATTAATGGGACGTTTACGGCTATACTTTGCATGTATTTTAATAAACTAGAATGCTTTCCAACATCTTCTGAACCAAGAGGATGGTTGGTTTCTAATCAAGGCGGTATCACTGTGATTCTGGCCTTAGACCAATGAAGTGAACCAAGGGGATGCTCTGGAACACAACTTCACTGCTGTGCACAGTGCCCTGATGCTGCCCATCACTCATCTCCTGTCTGTGAAGGGATTCCCACAGGTACGTGAGAGGACTGTGAAGCTGGGGTGGTTTTGTTTTTCTTCTCCCATGTCACATGACGCACCCTGATCACGATCATCATCATCGTCGTTATTGTTGAACTTCAGTTCCGGTTTCGAAACCATTTTGTTGCCTCCAAATCATGAAGAGCATTCTTTATTTTTATTTTTTTTCAGTAGTGCACTGTTACGTAAACAGCAGTACTGTGCCCTCTCTGAGTCACTTGTAGTGTTTAATGTTGTGCACTGAGCAGGTTTTCTTCTGTGCTCTTCTCCCATGCCACACGGTCAATTTGAAGTGGCGACTGCTACTTATCCAGAAGCAGAACTGGAGCCCCACAGTGGTGCTCTAATTTCATTGCCGTAAACGTGTTCCTTAGATGACGATGAAATCCCTGTTGCGGACCTGGTCTGAGCTCTACAGGACGTTTGCTCGCTGCTCGGCTCTGGTGGCCACGGTGGAGGAGAATGTCTGCTGCGAGGAGCTTTGCATTAAGATGGCGTCAGGGCTGGACAAAGAGGCTCTTTCGGTGAGTGTCGGAACATGACAGCTGGCAGTGACCAGAACGGTCATCCTCCAGCACGAAAACTGTTCAAGGACCTCCCGACCAAAAGTTGAGAACTGATTAAGAAAGGTGACGAAAGGATGTCGTGCAGGTAAACAGACCAGGAAGGCTAGCAAATTCTTTCTCTAGAAGCTTAATGATCGCGGTTCACTTTCCTGGCAGAAGAACCGCAGAACTAGCAACGGCATGTCATTTACTGGTGTAGTAAAACTTGGCTTAACCCACTTGGCTGAGGGCCGACCTCCAGGCCAGAGGACGAGGAGGCTGGGACCCCCCTGCAGAGGGAGGAGTGACCCAGGGGCAGCTGCAGAGGTGGAGGTGGGATGCAGAAAGGCATACGTGAGGGAGAGAAGGGGATCAGTTATAGAATTTATCTTGTCTTAGGTGAGGAAATGATCTTGGGAGTGATTGTGAGTCTCTGATTGAACTTGGCTGTCTTTATCCCTGCCGAACTTTCATTAAACTAGTCTAAAATATTATATCCAGTGTGGATTAATGTGGGATTGAAAGGTAGAGCAATTACCTTTAGGTGTGTGTTTGAATGAAAAACCGCACATCGAACACCTAGAGACATTAACGCAAGGATAAAACTGAAACTGAGTGATGCTGCTTACAGTGGCTCCAAGGAAAACTCACAATGAAAAGGCTTGTAAGAAAAAGTCTGCAAAAATGGTGTTCGTGTTTTTTTTTGTTATATTTCAGAACCCGTCGACGCTGGAAGCGGTCGTTAGCATTTTAACGGTCATTATCGAATGCGTGGACTTCTCGCCTTACACCCCCAAGTTTCAACAGAAAACCAAATGTAAGTCTGACCCAAGTCTGATGTAAGTCTAATTTTCACCACTGTACGTGGAAAGCAGGAAAATAGGCCGAGGAAGGGGTTCAGAATATGAATCCACTCGCATAAATTCAGTTTAACTTTTCGTTTGCCCCCCACTGTGTAACGAAGAGACTGACCACACGGTGTCTCGCATCCCCGGCAGCTGAAGGTGGAGATATTTCTTTGTCCTCCCGAGGCTTGGGGCAGTCGATTCCCCAGCCGGTGGGCAGACGCTGAGGGAGAGTGTGGTTTTGTCTCGCCCGGTGCAGCCCCTCACACGCCGCTGAGCTGGACGCGGAAGAAGAGCCGGCCCCTGGGGAACCTGAGCGCCTTCCTGACGCTGCTGGAGCGCTGCCTGCAGTCCCTCCCCCCGCCGCCGCCGCAGCCCGGTCCCGAAGGAGCCCCGGCCGCCGGCGCCGGCCTCGCCGGCGTCCTCTCCTCGCTCTTCGGCGGCCTGTCGCTGGCCGCCGCCATCCGGGAGGCGCTGTCCCGGCTCGTCGCCCCCCTCGCCGTCTTCTACGAGCAGAGCGCCAAGTAAGCCCACCCCCGCGCGAGGAGGCTGGGAGCGGGGAAGAACAGTTTTCTCTTGCCCTTTTTTGTGTTGTCGTTTTGCTTTGCTTAAGCCAGGGTTCTAGTATTTTGCTGCTTTATTTATTTGTTTGTTTTCCTTTTATTAATTTAATTTAGGACTCAAAATGATGTGCCAAAGTTTTATTCCAGCCTTGGACTTAAGGTCAGTGTTTCATACTATTGTTGATTTATTGCTTCCTGTCAGTCAAATGAACAGTTTTATGTAAAATAAAACTGGATCATTTTTAATTGTTTATTTTGAAAGATTTGTAACATTTATCCTACTTGAAATGTGCGTTGTATTAAAATCTAAAATGTCTGAAAACTTGCCGTGTGTCTTGATACTATTTGAAATGCGTCTTTATTCAGGATGGGCTCTAAAAGTGATATCGATTTAATCTTTCCTCTGCTTTCTTATAAAGCTCGAGAAGCTGCTGGGAGAGATTCTGACCTGCTTGCAGACTCGCTACACCATGGCTTATGACGATGAACTTCTGGCACAGCTGGCTCCCTGGTTAAGTGTTGTGTTCCTTCACAAAAGCAAACAGGTGCGCAACCAGGTAGCCCAGTTCTGGAATTCCACATTTGCCAAGGTGCCCACGTTGCAGTATCCTCAGCAGCTCAGGTACGTGCTGACACCTATGACACCTGTTCTGACGGATAGGGGATTCATGAAGGGTGAAACTATAAAGCTTATGATGTCTCGCACACAGTGCTGGATTTCCCATTAAGCACTGTAGGCACAGTGTCTAGGGCCTACAAAGGCGGGAAACGCTAGTGACCCACGAAAAACGAGCCGAAACAACATGCTTGCGATCGGCTCTCGGTGCTCCAGATCAATAATCATACGCTATGTAGCGGCTGTTCTAGACACTGGAAGTATCGAAGTGATGGTTGCTCGACTCGCTCCATCAATCACGTGGTTTAGCATTAGAATAGTTTAAAGTGCATCTTGTCAATCGATGTCATTCGATTGGTGTTCACCCCTCTTTTTGCACATTTCGGAGTGAAAGTGCCCAGGGCCTGCGAACACCAGAACCCAGCCCCCTGCTCGTGCATGAAAGAACGTGAGGTTTTGCTTGGAAATCTAATATGCCCTGTTCAAATTCATGGGGTTTTCTCTGTAGCTCTTACTGCTGTATGAGTAGTTTTTTATCTATGGAGTGCTCTTTCTTGTGTCCTGTCTGTACAGTCCTGTGAAGCAGGTTATTTAATTTTTCTCATCGGGATGTTGGCAGCATAATGCCTATAATGAAAACGGAGTCTATTTTATCATAATACTGCAGTCCCAACCTCTCTGCTTGTTACTTGCAGGAGTGTTCTGAGCCAGGTAAAGCAAAAGATTCCCATTATTCTTCCTGGTTTTGAAGCGGTGGAAGTAGATGATGAATTCAGCACACAGGATTCCGATTCTGTAAGTCTCTCCATTTGAAAATTTTCACTCTTATTGAAAATTACCTGAGTAAATATTTATTGAACTAGTTTGTCGATGAGCACCCATCAAAAGAAACCTAAATTAAAGCAGTTAAGATGCTACTTGAGGGTTGAAAATGCTTTTGCAGCCTTCGTGTTCCGTGACGCCTCAGGAGAATTTAAATGACTTGGAGTTGGATGCGCACTTTGCCACTTGAGGTTCATTTCAGTTTGCAAGGGAAAGCTCAGTGTGTGATAGTGTCTTCTGCTGGTGTCTTCGCAGAGTTCCCAGCTGGACACAAAAATCAGTGGCATGGAAGTGAAAACTGCGGGCAAGAGGGACTCGATGCTCACAAGAGCAGCTGACCTGAAGGAGAGTGCTGCCCCGTCACCGAAACCCGTGGCTGTAGGATGACCTTTTTTTTTTTACATTCATTCTTTTTACTTACTGTTGAAGCAAGACTTGCGCATTTGAGTATAACTGAAGCATATAAGCAACAGAATAGGATTCCCGTTATAGGAGAAAAGGTTCTTAGTCTACCCTGCCTGAAGTTGTACCAGAAGCATTAGGAAATTGTATATCTATATCCAACTTCATATAGGATCGGATTTGATTTACAGGTGAAGCTGGATTTTGGATCTCCCAAGATCCCCCGTAGAGAGTTCCTACTGGAAGAGGAGAAGTCGGTGGATTTTGTGTTTATACCCCCTGAGCCCAAGGAACGGGTGCTGACGGAACACCAGAAGGAGGTTCTGAGGACAAAAAGGTTCGGACACCTCCATGTGTCTTGGGTGGTTTCCTGTGGAGGGCAGGGAATTGACTTGATTACACCCAACAGCTGACGTGTGTCTGTGTGTCTGTGTGTCTGTGTGTCTGTGTGTCTGTGTGTCTGTGTGTCTGTGTGTCTGTGTGTCTGTGTGTCTGTGTGTCTGTGTGTCTGTGTGTCTGTGTGTCTGTGTGTCTGTGTGTCTGTGTGGCAGTTGTTTGAGTTTTAAAAACCTAGAAGTAAATGGAACAGTGGTAAATGCTGAAATGTGTCCTTTAGTCATTTTCAAATGGTTTGTGGACGTTTGTTTCAGTTTCCACTGGAGAAAGGTACCCGTATTGCAAAATCTGTAGTCTAGGTGTAATAAGCAAATCGCACTGTTGTGCATTTAAAAATGTTGTTCTGTTGAATTGAGATCCGTTCTTAACTTAATCCAAATTTAGTTAGAGAGACACAGTATCGGTTCCAGGCGATACCAATATTTAAATGTATTAAAAAATAAATCATTGAGATTAAACAGGGTATTTCTGTTGTGTTTTTAACAGAGTTGATATTCCAGTCATGTACAACAATCTTGATGCCTCTCAAGATACGACATTGTTCTCTCAGTACAGTCAGAGCCAAGAGGATTCAGTGTAAGTGAAGTTTTACGGTAACTCGGTTGATTTCTTTTCCCAATATCATCATCTTTACTGATCTTTTTTTTTTATTAAAAGGGATAATAAGACTACTAATGAGAAGGCTGAAGATGCTCCAGGACAGGAGGTGAATTGTGAGGTAATCTCTATTTTGATTTTGTGTCATTCAGTAATGTTTTTATATTTAAACAAATACCTCTGGTAATATAGTTTACTCAGCTCACATTTCACTTTCAAGCTCAGTTTCAAATTGGTTTCAAATTTGCAGTGAGCTACATCCAAACATTTTACTGCTTAAGGGAATTATGGGGAATACGATCTTTGATTGAAATCAGATGTGCTTTTCGATAACATTATGCAGTTGTTTTCCAATACTTGTAGTGATGCATGACATTTCTGCAGTCATCTTTGAATGTCTTCTAACCCCCCAAACTCCACAAAAGCAGTGCATTCTGCTGCACCAGGGAATGGCTTGTCATTGCGTACTGGATGATTCTGTGCCGTTCCATGCCCTGAAGGATTACGAAAATATTTGTCTGTTGCCTTTCTTCAAAGGGATTTATGTTTTAGCAGTGTATCTGGAATCTGAACCCATAGACTTCCTGTTGTGTGTCCTGGGCCCTGCCCTGCCCTTACAACTGCACCCCACTGCTGCTGACGTCGTAGCTCTCATTTTAGAGTCTGAAATTGTACATTGTAACAAGCTGTTACATTTATAAAAAAAAAACACATTTGGTCATGTAAAACCACGAGTCACCTGTTTTTAATTTTTTTTTAAGGTTCAGGAGGAAAAAATGGAAGCTGAAGAAGTCCCTGCCGTGCACAAATTGGACCCAGAGGTAGATAAGGACGACAGCAGTGTGCCTGCTGAAATGGGAACGGCTGAAGAGGAAGCAGCTGAAAAAGGTTCCCAGTCTGAAGTGGGACCATCAAAATCGGCAGCCCTTACACTGGGGGGTAAAGCCACAGGGGAGGAGAGCGCTGTGGAGACAGAGGAGACCAGCGCCAACATCAGCAGCAGCTCAGTCTCTTCTGAAATTGTGTTGGCGACACCCCAAAAAAACGCAAGCCGTCGCCAATCATTCATTACGCTGGAGAAGTATAATTCACAAGGAAAGACATCCAGTCCTGCTCAGGATGGCACTTTCACAGGCTCGCCGGTTTCTGGGGTCTCGAAGTCTGACAGCCAGGAGGACACGGAGACTCAAATGGAAGATCAGACCCCAGAGCAAAGCCCCTGTCCCGATGTGGAAGAGGAAGCTTCTCTAGAAGAAAACGGCAGCCAACGTCAGGATTGCTCGAAACGCGAGAAAGCACAGGAGGACGTGACAGAGAAGGAGGAAGAGAAGCCTGAAGCAGAGCATCCTGGAATCAGTCCCAGCGTGGCTACCGAGGAGGAGGAGGATGAAGACGAGTGTATTCCCGATACGCAGACTGAGCCGCTCAGATCAGATGGGGCGAGTTCGGTGGCTGAAGAGGTACGTTCAGGCAGCGAAGAAGATGCAAAAGATGAAGCTCCTTCTGCAGAGTCCAAGGAGAACACCCCTCCCACGGAGGATTCTGAGGAGCAGCAGGTAGAGACCCAGTCATCTCAGACCCTGTCCAGCCCGAGCGAGCCCAGGCGCTCTTCGAGACGTCGAAGTAAGCCTGTACGCCCCGGGGAAACCTCAGAAAGCCCAGAGAGAGACGGCAAAGACAAACTGAACAAGAGGAACTTGAAGGGTAAGGAAAGCAAGTCCCTTGAAAGAAAATCTGCCGAGGTTCTGGTAGGTCGAAGTGAGGAGCAGAAGGGCTCTTCGTCCGTTTCCAGTCAAATGGAAACTCGGTCGCAGGTTCACACTGCCAAGAAGAGTAAGGCAACTCCAGAAGGGGAGGAGAGGGTGAGGAGGAGAACCAACTCAAGCGCTGTGGCGGAGGCTGAAGCCTCGCAAGGGGGCGAAGCAGAGGATGGGACTCAAGAGTCTTCCCAGGGACGGGGCAGGTACAGGACGAGGAGATCCTCCCAGGGCCTGCTGTCCAGTATTGAGAACTCCGAGTCGGACGGTTCAGAGAGTCGGGAAGAAAGCCTTAAAGACCGAAAGACCTCAAAAAGAGGCAAGCCTAGCAAACGTGTAGACGCTCAAGTGATGGAGGGCCCGCCCAAAAACGAACAAACGGGAAGAGGTTCGGTGGAATCTGAAAAAATGGACATTGGCAGCGAATTGGAAAAACACAACACAAGTCTCTTACAAGCCTCTGGTCCAGAGATTTCTACCGACACCAGCATGGCTTGTGAGACTTCAACCCAGGCTGAGCCGGAGGAGATTTCCGAAGAACAGGCTCATAAAACGGATGATGTAACGGCGGCTCTCGATGCCGAAACATCGGCGAAGGCTTCCGGTTCGGAAAATGACGCTTCCTTCAGAGATGAAAGCCAGAGTGCGACGCCCCCGGTAGAGAATTGTTCTGCCGAGCCCCCGAGTGCCTCTCAAAGCGCAGGGAGGCGCCCGCTCCTGCACGTGTGCTCTCATGGCAAGCGAGCCCGGGGGCGCAAGCGGTTCAAGAGCTGCAACTGCCGGATAGTGGCGGCCCTGCGGCAGGGGCATGCGCGAAAGTTAGGCAAGGAAGAGCCAGAACTGGCTGAAAAGAATAAGACTTCTTCGGAGGGCGATGAGCTTATTTCTGAAAACGGGGCCTCAAATCTTGATGGCGCGCCCCGCGGGGAAGGCGTTTCAAGCTCCGATAGTAGCGTGTTTGAGCCCAGTGACGTGAGTTCCCCGCTGTGCTCTAATGGTCCGGTGTTATGCGCGACATCCACGGGTGACCTGAATCCGGCGGGTGAATCGGAAGAGAAGTCGGACAGGGTCGCGCCGGAGGGGTTGAGGGAACGAGAGAGCGTGGAATCCTCGGTCCCTGGAAATGAAAGCTCTGTGGAGCCGGCTGAATGCCAAGGTGTAGAAGTGGATGACGATGCCAAGCCAGACAGTATAGAAACCCTAGTGGAAGAAGTCTCTGGCAAGCAGGGAGACGAAGAGCGCCCAGATATCCAGCAGACTGAACAGATGCCGGAAGAGCCGGAGCTCTCCGTGTGTGAAGATGGTGGTGTGGGTCCCGAGGATCAGAAGAAACTAGAAGAGGAAGGGGAGGAAATTATGGAGTCTAACTGCATTGAAGCTGCTGAAGTCCCTCTAAACAATGCTACTGTTGACGAGGGACTAATTGAACTGTTCTCCGTGTCTAAGCAGACTTTGGAAACCACATGTTTAGATTCCCCACCCAAGCAGAAGGATTGTAACACTGCTGTTGCAGAACATGAGGTGGGTCAGAGCCCCACCAGTGCAAAGCCGCGTGGCTTTTGGTCTCCTACTGCGTCTCCTTCCACAAGTATCCTCAAGAAAGGGCAGAAGAGGACCCTGGAAGATGATACTCCCTCCCCACTCCACAAGGTAATGTCAGCATCCATCTGATTTACAAAAAAAGAGGTGCTGTTGGTGTCCTCTTAGTTTCAGAGGTGCTTTAATAGCAAATTTGTTCGATCATTGGTGATGTGAGAGAACTTGGAGAGCGGTAGAGGATGTTTAAGTCCTGTGAATAGCTGTCGAGCTTCGGGTGGTACTCTAAACCGCTGTGTCTTTGTGGCTGCAGACTCGGCGCGTGTCTTTTGCCAACCCAATTCATCAGCAAGAGCTGGCTGATGATATCGATCGACGTAGCCCGGTCATCAGGACGTCGAGCAGCTCCCCAAGGTCCAGAAACAGCACTTCCTCCGCGTTATCATCTGCCACACAGCAAAAGGTACCCAGAATTAACATGGATACTTGATTGGTGGTTCTGTGATGACAGAATGTTTAAATGGTGCAACAATCTTGTACTTCCTCTTTTGACTTGTTTGGCTGCAGCTTAAAGCGTTGTCATCTTCTTGCTGTTGCAGTTTGTGACTACTCCAACAAAGGCTCTATTGAGCCTGAGCCCCCGCAGCCTTCATAGTCCAGGATTCAAGAGCTCGAAGAAGTGCCTGGTATGTGATGCAAGAGGCTTTAACATCACTGGTTAACTGCACGCAAGTCAGTGTGTTTCTCTGTTTCTCCTAGAAAGCTCCAGCTCTGTTCGTTAGGAAATGTGAATCCAGTTGAAATATCTAGATAATGCTGACGAAAGGGCAGTGTATTACTATTAACTGGATTTTGGTGTGCCACCTGCTTTTAAACTAAACAATACAACCACTTTAGCACTTGGAACATTGATTAGAATTTTTTAACTGGGAGATGTTGTTGATGTTGTTTAAAGTATTGTGACAACATAGAAAAGTATTTATTTAAAAGAAATGAATCTTGGTACTTTTACAAGGCAACAATCGAACTTTTAGAAAACATTTGGAAAGCTCTAAGCTTTAGAGCAACTTTTGCATGCCTGTTTTTCTACACAGATTTTGGACTGAACATTTTGATCATTTTGGTTGACCTTGTTGCAATGAACTAACTTCGTCAAGAACTCGGTCGCTTCATTAGTGAGAGTTGCTTGGGCACAGGTGAAAATCAAGAAAAACACAAACCAATATGCCGTGCCTGTTAGGTGAACAGTTCCCTTGTGCCATCTGTATATCGGAGCAACAGCTCAGGAGAGCCCGTATGTAATAAAGACGAATGTTTTGCCTGTTGTGTGCTTCAGACTAATTGATGGGGAGCTCCAAGTGGGTGGTGTGGGCTGGAGAGCTTAGTCACAACTCCACTTGTAGAGATTGACTGCAAGGTGCAGCGATGATCTGCTCCGTGGGTCCTGCCTGCTGATCCGTTTTCGGACTCGTCCTCACATGACAGCATTGCAGCAAGCAGTGCATGTCCTTAACCCGCCTGTGTCGTGGTTTTCTTGCTCAATGTGAACGTGACCGTTAATGTGGATGTCCTGCTCGTCACTCTTGAACTGAGGTTAAATATTTGTTTAAACTGGGACAGTGTATTACTTTTAGGGCTGAAAAGGCAGTGAAATGCCAGGATCTCTTGAGAGGGATGGAGCAGAATCCCTCTTTCTGTGGTATGAAGCCCATTCAATTCCCTGCCTTTGGCATCTTTGTTCCAGATATCGGAAATGGGAAAGGAGCCGAAGCCCATCCCCAAGGACTGCGTCTTTCCGGCTTTAGTCAGCTGTACAGCACCAGTGGAGGCCGTCCTTCCACAGCTTACTTCTAATATGTGGTGAGTGAAGTGTTAATGTATGTTAACATGAGCCTGTTTCATCTGTGTTGAAGACTTATTCTGGCCTTCATCCCTTCTCACTGATGAGCTTCTTCAGCTTCTCAGAAAATGCTTCTGCAGCCCTGTGATCAGCTGATGCCTCTTCCCCTGTCAACATGTTACGGAGAGAATAGCACTTCTCGAAATTGCATTTATTTAATTCTTTTCATCTGTGATAACGGCAAAAGTGAAATGACATCAAGCAGATAACGCTTCCAAATAAATGTTATTTGTTCCCTTATTTAGTAAGAGCTAAACACGGGGTTATTCGGTAAGCGCTTATTATAAGCTGCAGGGTTATTCACAACTGTAAACATTCACGAGGGTCTTACACAACACCCTCATGAATATTGGACCGTGCTGTACTGCCCAACAAAAGAAAGCATGCAGCTAAGCGTACACATTTTAACCTTTTTCGAAATGCATGGAAAAAAAATTGCATGGTCTCCAATGAAAGCTTGTGAATAATTGCTCAGACATTGCTTGATTGTTGAGTTTAATGTGCAGCACATGTGGTTATGTACGCTTCACCCAACTGCAGTTGCTTACAACTGAAATTAATTTACAGATTACAGTGTATGAATACAGTCCAAAACATTGCCTCTACTGTTGAGTCACAACAGATTGTGTTGTAGGAAATTGGAATGTAGACTTTGCAATTTTGCATGTTGTGCAACCTACAAAAGTAGTCTTACAGTCTTGTACTGTTCAACTAATAAAACCTGCCTGGAATACTGTTGTGCGCAAGTTTTGATTTGTAACTTAAAAATCTAAAATGTATAATAAGCCTGTTCAGTAGATCAGTGTGAGCAGCTGGTTGTGTTTATGACCATCTTATTGTGCTACTTTTTTTATTAATTGTGGAAATCTCCTAGTGTGAGAAAAGCAGGGCCTTTTATTGATTGCTTAATTTTTAAATCTTCAGGCAGCGTGGATTTGGTCAGCTCGTTCGAGCGAAGAATATCAAGACAGTGGGTGATTTAAGTGCTCTCACACCTTCAGAAATCAAATCGCTCCCTATACGCTCACCAAAGCTGTCCAATGTGAAGAAAGCACTTAAAATGTATCACGAGCAACAGGTAGGACACCACAAATGCCCAACTAACTGGGTATGCATTAATAAAATCAAATGGATAAGCAATAAAGCATCACTCTATATGAACAATGCAAAACTAAGCATTCCTGGATTGATATTCCAAGGGTCTGGTATTATTTTCATGCATTTATTGTGTAGCTTTTTGTGGACTGCTAACATTTATGTGGGTAGTAGCTGCATCAGCATGCACAGGCTGCAAAGGAAGGAGTAAAAGAGCAGAAAGAAAACACAATGTTCCTTCTTCTTCACAGCCGAAACAGTGTGTTTTCTTTGTTCTCTTTTCAGCTATTAACATTTAGCCCTGGAATGAAAACTTGGGATGTTTTTTTTAATTTAAAAGATTAATGATCTTAAGATGCTAAACTACTAATTATAAACACTCAAAATCTTTTTCTGTGAGGAAGTTGCTTGTACTGTCTTCCAGTTCCAAGCACTGGAAAACAATAGCTTTGTTCAAGGCTTCATCTTGGGCTTATTGATATTTTATCATCGCAGTGGACAGGAAAACTACTAGGAAGTGTGCGCAGTTGTTAATTGCTATGTTTATGCTTGGGCATGATTAACTTTTCTTTTTGTTTGGAGCGAAAGGTAAGCAGTGATGATCTGAAAGGCTTTGATGAAACGGAGAAAATGACCTCTGAACCAGAAGAGAAAGAGGCTCCTGTCAGTAGTGAGGAGAAGACTACAACAGGTGAGCTCTTCCTTGGCACTGAAGCAAATGAGCTCTCGCACGTGAGCTGCAGGGAAAACTCCTGCTCTTGGTCTTGGCAGAGGCAGACAGCAATGAAAACTTTTATAGTGAGATGTTTATTTGTGCAGTCCTAAAAGGGGACAAAACTTTGGCTTAAAATTTGATTAACAAAGGTTTTTTTGCGTTCCCTGCAACTAAAATGTTTGGATACACATTTATTGACGTGAAAGTCATACATTTGCTGCAGTATACAAGTCTGTGTCAAACTACATGTTAATCGATTCTCTTAATTTCCCCTCAAGATGTGGCTGGAGTACCGGTTCCATCTGTTGATGCAAAGCCAGTGGACATCATGACTGCGGTCCAAGCTCTAGGAACGCGCCTGACTGAGGAGGAGCTGGGCAGCCTGTCGGCGCGCCAGCTGGTCCTGATGCATGAACAGTTGAGTGACATGATGAAGACCATTGTTGTGCAGCTGCAGTCACGAGTCGGCACTCCACTAGGGCAGAGCTCTCCCTGACAGGAGGACCGCTTCTGCGAGGGACAGTTATTTTTTTAACTTTTAATATGGTAGATGTTTTTGTTAATATTTCCTCAAATTGACCAGAGTAATCCATATCTACCCGAAGAACTGTTGTTATAAATAAATACCTTTTGGCAATACTCTAGTCTGCAATTTTACTGTACCTGCAGTACCTGGGGTGATAGTTAACCTTGGGAGTTAATGTCCCTCTTGTATCCACATCATATAAAGCATCTTACTTGAGTGATGGAAGCATCGCCCTTGGAGGACATCTCGATGAAATAAGCTCATGGAGAGAGAATCCTGCAGCGCACACATTGCGTGTGGCTGCATCTTATAGTTGTTGAATTCAGATTTTAGTTCTAACAAACAGCAGATGGCTTCTGCTTTTTTTTTTATAAGACTGTACATGATTGTTTATGAAATAAAAGAGTCCTTTCCTACTAGCCAATGAGAAAGCAAGCTGTTTCCTTGCACTGAGAGTGTTGGTCATGTCTAGTTAAACTGTATTTTGATTCAGTGACTTTGGTTCTTTTTTTTTTTCACTGACATTCCTGCCGCTCTTTGGAGTCCTGTGGGTGCAAACTATGGCTACCATCTCTCAGAATTTTAGCATTAAACCTAATTCGTATTTAATCAGAAGAGCATGTTTAATAATTCTGTTTTGATTTTCAGAACATTGCTGGGAGCTCTGTACATTGCTGCAGATCTATACATTAACAAGAAAGACTCAGTCCTGGAATACTGCAGAAACATGGTGTGCTTTATTAGCTACTCTGTAACAAGGTACATAGCTTCATGACCTTCCAGAGCTAGATAATTAGAAGGAACAAAACACACATGCACTAATGGCCATCCTTCAGCAAACAGGACAGGAGAGGCTTTGCTCTTTTAACACTTCATCTGGTTTGAAATCGAAGCCCAGTATAATAGAAATTTAAATCAGACTTTTCTCCGAGATGTGACTTCTTTTGTTGGGAAAAGGTGGCAGCAGCTAGCTTTTAAATCCCATGATGCTTCATTGAAATAAGTCGTAGTGGTTTCATGTGGTGGATTCTATTGATTTCAATTACTATTCCACACATTTTTAACACAATTCCTTTGAAAAAGTCTAGAAATGTCAGTGTACAACAGTGAGGCCTGCATCTTGAGCAGATCTCCAACGCTTGATTTTTTTTTTCAGTTCACTTCTGGATTTTTTTTAAATAAGGTGTATACATTTCATTTAAAACAAAGACGAGGCTGTTACTGGTTTTTACAGTTCTCATGATCTAAGACAACATATGAGCTCTTTAGAAATATAGTACAATTCAGTCAATATTTAAAGGTTGAGACCATTTTGTCCAGTAGGTATCATAAGTTACATCCACATGGGGGAAAGGCACCTTTAAGAATCTAGAATGCACATGAGCTAATCTGGTAACATGGGGGATAATACAGCATGCATGAGCCCTACCTGTTCTGCTAAGCTTAATGTTGAATGCCACACATTTAATGACAAGTTCTACATCTACAGAGGCGTCTAATGCTTCTCTATAAAGCTGCTGCATCTTTCCCTGTGTGGATGTGACTCATGCTCATTAGAATGTCTGTGTCGGGTTTAGATGGCGTCGACATAATTCGCTGGCAGCATGCCAGTCTTCCCAGTTCTCTGCACTGTACCATACATCCAGCCCTCATCAATGGACTGGACGTTCACAATGACATCGCCGTCCTTGAAGGAGACTTCGTCGCTGTCGGCCCCAGTGTAGTCATACATGGCCCGGACAGTTCTCTGCAGGAGAGAGAAAATCTTGTCAAGTTATCAACAACACAAGCGCAGCCATCTCATCGGCATGTTTGTACAGCCCCCATCGGAGATCATGATGGATTTAGCAGATCCAGGGGATGTTATTCAGTATTCCTGGAAAGGGGGTTTATGGAATGGCAGCTTTCCAATGCTTACAGCAAATTGACGATAAAGCAGTAAATTGAGCTAAGAAACTAAAAAAGCAATAAAATGTCCCCTACAGAACGCTTGTCTTGAAATGCCTGGTTTGAAGATGAGGAGCCTTATATTTTCACACAGTATTGTGCAAATAATTACATGATACTGTGTGGAGTCGCCTTTTCATTTTAAATGTTTTTTTAAAATATTGTAAATGGTAACACCAGAGTTGTGCCAAAGAGGAGGTGGTGTTTAGCTTGTTTGCAATTGAAGCGACACAGTGGAGTGGTGGTTAACCCTGCTGCCTCACGGCTCGAGGGCCCGGGTTCGATTTGCAACTGGGGAGTGTCCATGTTTTGTGTCTGCATGGATGTTTACCAGCTGTTTTGCTTTCCTTCCACCTTCCAGACGCATGCTGGATAGGATAACCTGTCTCTCTAAACTGTCCCTGTGTGCATTTGCCCTGCGATGAGCTGGCCTTTCTCCCATTGCTGCTGGGACTGTCTCCAAAATACTGCAGCCCTGCTTTAAACCATTTCTGCAAATAGTGGATGGATTGGAAGTGGAGGTGGCAATGGGTAACTTATTACACAAGATCGGAATGTACTTTGATCATGTTTTGAGTTAGGTGACAATTGGTTTTAAGCATGTAACTACATCTCTGCTCTACAGCACCGTTACAATGGGCATGGGGTGGCACTCACGCCTGTGGTAGATGGATGAGAGGGAACGGAGGACACGGTTGTTTGCTGGGTGGCAACAGAGGAAGATCTCTGCTGAGGCAGCTCAGTGGTTTTGGCATGTTGGTAGCCTGCTAAGGAAAATAAAGAAATGCGAATTAGCATTTATGGAAGTCTAAAAATTCACCAATAATTACCAGTGAGAACGTAATGAAAGGTTGCAACTGAGAGGATTCTATTTGGCCCATTGGGGCGGATAAGTGTTGTCCAGGCTTCTTCTTGACAGATCCCAGGATTTGGGACTCAACCACCTGATTGGAAGGCCTATTCCAGATACAACATTGTGTTTGGAAGTGTTTCCTGAATGGATCCCTTTTTATTAAGTTTCCATTTGTGACGGTGTTCCTTTTTACCGTTCAGTGAAATTGCATTTTGGGGATCATACAAATTCTGTGAATGTGGGACGTGTATGTGTTGTGGGTCTGTGATGTGAAGCGGCGTGAGTCGGACGCCCCCCGCCCCCGCTCACCCGATGAGGAGGCGTTGAAGAAGCCCCCGTTGCTGTACAGAGACAGGTGCTGCTCCGCGGCCTCCGAGGTCTCGGACTTCTCGTCCCCGGCGCTGAGGCTCAGGGCGCTGGCGGAGCGCGAGTGCTCCCGGCTGCGGCGCTGGGCTTGAACTGGGCGGCACATGAGCACATTACTCGCGCCAACCTTTGCAGGGCGTGGTGTAGGCACCCGCGGTCACGGTACTCTATTTGCGGAACTGGAGGAACTGGATCCTAAAGCTTTTGACGGGATACTTCACAGAAGAACCGCTATCTCGGGGGTCCCTTTTTGGAGGTGGTGGTAGTAGAAAATAAGCTTCCCTAACCAGGAGTTGGTACGTCGAGAGCCAATGAGAAAGACTAGAATCACTATAGTACATTGTAATGGCTACTGCTAGGGAAGGCATAGAACTAGTGTGAGCATGAGCGTCAGGGTAAGGTTTGGAGTAGGGGTAGAGCTAGTTTTAGGGATGGAGGTTTTATGAAATGCTAGCACGAGGGCTGGAACTAGAGCTAGGGTCAGGGGCAGTGTTGGGTTTAAACCTGGAGTTCGATCTGATTTGAGGGTTGGAACTGGCTCGAGGGTCGGGAAGAACCGCACACATTTCTAAAACTACGTTGGGGGGGGGGTTTCTGAGCCCTGCCGCAGCTGCTTCAAAGAGAGTGACCAGACTTCTTACCGGACATCATGTGCAGGCTCCTGGACTGGATGTTGTCCTCCGCGGGGTCATAGTCAAAGACCGATCCGGGATTCGTGCGCCACACCCGCAGATCTGCAGAAAATGGCAGAGGTGTAGTTTTGCAATCTGAAAACTTCAGAACCTGCACGGGCTCCGTTTCTTTCTTGTACTGTAGGAAGCATTGCGGTTGCCTCAATTCTACTTGACCAATAGCTCACTCAGCGTACTGTATTCCATCCCAGGAATCATGAAAATACAATGCTATTTGACGAGTAGGATGTCCATCAGAAGATCCCCAATATGATGTAACAATAATTAATTGTAATTGGAATAATGTTTTACAGGAAAAAGGAAAGCATGTGTAAGACTGTGGGCTTAGAACAGAGGTTCCAGAACAGACAGACCGTGGTGGCCGTGGGCTGACCTGTGATGGTTTCCTGGTCATGTTCTGCCACTCTCCTCCTCTCCATCTCCACCACACGTCTCTGGATTCCACGGTAGTTGATGTCGCTAAAGTCCTGCATGTTCTTCTTCACGCGCTCAGTGATGGGGTCAGTCACCACAGGAGTGAAGCTGCCTTTGCTCTTCTCAAACTCCTGGTGGTATCTCACCTGCACGGGCAACGGACAGCGGCAATATATGTTGAGCTCCGATTTTCAAAAAAAAGGTGCGACCATACAGAAATTTCAATCAGCAGGCTCAGCCCCTGGACAAGTTCTTTGCAATCCAGTTGGACCAGAATCCAAGAGAATAGCCGCCATATGTCCATTACTGTAAGGCCAGTGGAAAACCACAATAACCCAAAGGCTATCTCAGAAGCACAGGGTACAGGGCAGAAAAGATAGCAGACAACTGCTCCTCCCGCTGTTGGGAAGCTCTTCCCTCCAACTCAGGCTGCTTACCCCTGATATGATACGCTGGGTCTCCTTGACTCGCCTCATCTCTGGTGTGTCCAAGACAAAGGCAGCCTTGCCCTGCACCTGCTTCCGGAAACTGTCAGAGTACAGCACCTGAGGAGCACAGAGATCCTTTGAGAGACTGCAACACTGTTGCACATGTCCTCCCTCCCACCTTCATTGGTAAGTGTGCAATCTACAGTACAAGGGGGCTATGTCACAGGGACACACTGGCCACAAACCGGAGCTTAGTCGTTCAGAGGAACAGGTGGTGGTTTAGTGAATCGGATAATGGATTAGCAGGTCACATTTCAGACATCAGCATGGGGACAAAAAGGTGTTTGGAAGGAAATGCGAGTTAGAATGATGTACTTGTAACAGCGAGAAATATTAAAAAATGGCAAAATCCTTTTGTTAATAAAAAAAATCAGGAGATACTAAAAAAGGAAAGAGTTAGCGTGTTATTCAAGGGGCTTTCTCCCCTCTAAAAAAAGACAAATGTTCTCAAGAAAATACCGAGCTAATGTGTTCTTGATTGCGTTTGACTCTCTCCATCTCTGGAGTGTAAGTCACTGGAGTTCCTGTGCTCAGATGCTCCTTGTACAACACCTACAGAACACATGGAGAGTCCCAGAGATGAAGTGAGACAATTGGCTGACACCCTTCCCTTTGCACAACCAACGACAGTTTCAGGAACCCTAAGGACGCTCCACAGCATACTGTAACACACCATTCCACCGAGGGATTACCCGTAGTGTGGGATATTAGTTGAATTTATGGTTATCCAAATTGAAAATGTTAAGCTTAATTGACCATAAAACAGTAAATAACTCTATTGGGAACATTAAAAAAAAAACCATTGTTAATACGGCAGCAATATCTTGTGGGTATTAGGAGAGAGTTAGGTACAGTGGCCATGAAAAGTCAAAGGCCAGTTTGCCTTCCGCTCATTCTCGGGAAAGGTTAAATTATATGGCTGCTTGTTAGGATGGGTTTCCAGAACATCTGTAAGGGCTACAGCAGACTGCGAGGGACTGTCCGCTCGGCGACTGCTGAACTAGACACGGCCGGACTCCAGGGTGGAAGGAAGAGGTTAATGGGTGTTGGGTACGGGGACAAAGAGGGAGCAGGATGCCGGGGGGGGCGGGGGTGTATCAAAATGTTGCCACTACCGAGCTGATGTTCTTCTGAGTGTCCTTGACTCGTTTCACCTCAGGGAGATCAGGGATTGCAGTTCCCGTCCCAACAGCTTCTTTGTACTTTATCTAGTCGGTCCGCACCACGGAGAACAGAAGGACATGCACAGTGAGCACACACAGCAATCCAGAACGCTCCCGCAGCACAGGCTGCGAGTAACACTGACGACCCGCAGGGGCACAGTACTGACAACATGAAGCACTTTCACAGCACAGAGGCCAAACAGCAGGAGACTGGGTTCAAATAAATAACCTATAGACTCTATTACAGGCTATAATACATTTTTTAAAATGATTTAGTATTGCTTTTACGTACTTCTGGATGGGGTGGGTTTGCGAAATTAAACATTTGATAGTAGAGGATTGTGTTAGTATATAAAGTGTCACAGATTATTAAAATGAAGTAAAAGTGATTTCTGCACTATGGAACAGGAACCATATGGGGAGCTCTGTAACACAGGTAAGTCTAAAGGTAATTAGCATGAATCGGTTTTCCATGTGATCTTTGTGCAACACAGGAGGAAATGGGTGAAAGAGGATTTTGAATTAGAATATGGTTAAGGGTAACGGAACAGGAGAATGGTAATAGTAGGAAATATACCGTGCTAATTGCCTGTTGATTTCGCTTAACTCTCTCCATCTCAGGGGTCTCTTTCATAGCAGTTCCGTGTCCCAAATCCTCTTTGTACAAAATCTTAGACATGCAGAGGCAAGACAGCAGAGTTAACAATATTTCACGAGGAACCCTTGACATTCAGATGCTTTGGGAAAGTTTATTTAAATATAATTAGTTTTAGCTTAAATTGCTTGGTAAAGGGGTAGCCTCCTGGCCACAGGACAAGGAAGCTCAGAACCCCAAGTTAACCCCCCAAGACTCACCAGTGCAGAAACAGTGCCAGAAGGGGTGTACAGGCACAGTATGGAGATCAAGGGGCCAAGATTGAGGAACCTGGGCCAAGATAGATGTCGGGTAGTAGGACGCCTACAATTGAGTCAAGCTGTAGGACGCCTGATGACTAAGCTGGGGGTAGAACGCTGTACAGACCAAGGATTGACAGAATGGCATCAGGAACAGCAGGGGTCAAGAGAGAGGAACCTGGGGCCCTGCTGGACATCAGGAATAGTGGGCGATAGGGGCTGGAGGAAAGGCAGGATTAAAAAGCTGTAGATGCCCGCTGACTGAGCCAGAGGTAGGATGCCAGGCAGACCAGGTGCCGAATAGCTAGCAGCACGGGCAAAGAGGGAGGAACCTAGAGCCATGTTGGACACCGGGGACAGCGGAAGGAGAAAAAGAAGACATTGAAAAATGTGGGACACCTGCTGACTGAGCTGGAAGCAGGATGTCGGACAGACCCAGGGCCGAGAGAAACAAGCAGGGGGACAAGGTTGAACAGAAGGTCCTGGTGGTGGCAGTAGGGGCACAGGAAGATGAAACAGCATTATGAGGAGTCGGAATTTTTAAACATTATACAGCTGTTTCCTTCCTTCTGTTAGGTTGTATTCTTCTATTCAATTGAATATATTGAATTATATTTCTTTGTGGGTTTTTTTTGTAATGTGGAGCATGATCCACATTTAAACTACAACGTGTGAAGTAACTGTGAGAAAAGTAGTTCTTCAGTTAAGAACTTCCATTAAAACCTGTCAGATTTAATCACTTCCTCTCTGATTTAAAGGTCCATAATACAAACATCTTCCCTGTAAGGAGGTAACTTTGGTGGCATTAGGGAAAACAAGTTTCAAAATAAAAATATTTTAGAGTCTAGGAAGTAAACTGCTGAAATCTCATAGACAATATTTAAATTAGTAACTCACAGCCAAACCACAAAATGTATATCACACAAAAACAAACTTACATAATGCAAAACATAAACATGATGCACACGTAAGACAGACAATTTTAATATGAAATGGTTTCTACAAAATCAGCTTTTTTATACACAGCTATCACCCAACAAAAAAGATATAAATAGTGAAAAAATAGTGTTTAGTGGTTTAGAAGGTTAACTGTCCTATTTTAAGCTCTAACCTGCATTATTTTTCAGGTACAGATGCACTGAGTGGTCTTTCACGTGACTAATCTTTTTATGACTAAAAAGCAGCAACTGTTAAATTGCAAAATGAAATAGTTAGCATGTTTCTACAAAATAGAAAAACCAAAAAATGGTTTAAAGGGTTTCAAAAAAGGTTAGCAAACAAAAAGTGAATGAAAAGAAGATGCTTAATAAGTGAGCAGTACCGAGCTGAAATTCTTTTGATTTTCTTTAACGCGCAGCATTTCCGGAGTGTCTTTTACCACAGACACTTTTCCTTTACTGTTTTTTAGGTCAATCTGGTAGTGTTGCTATAAGGAAAAGAGTAAAAATACAAAGTTAAAAAAATAGCTCAGTAAAAGGGAAAAAAAACCTTGGATTAAAGAATAATCGTGAATATAAATTAATGATGTGCAGACATTCCTTCTTACACAACCTTTTATTTCTTCCTGTATCCTTGGATTTCTTACATTACCAATGCCAGACAAAGACACAATAAACAGGTTGGTAAGCGACAGAGCACAACTGTTTCAAATAAAGTATTATACATAATACTTTGAAAAGGCTCAGCAAGGGACAAGGTCATTTTAACAGCCAGCGGAACAACTACAGTACATAATCTCAAGCAATACCAGCCAACAGCAATGTGCCTCACACAGCAGTCACTTACAGTGCTGAAGTTTCTCTGGTTCTCACGGACTCTCTGCATTTCTGGAGTGTCTATGACCGGTACATAGTGAGACATGGTCTTCTCTGCCTCCTCTTTGTACTTTTTCTGTTGCAAGAAAATGCATATTTAAAAAAAAAAACAAAAAAAACAACAAAACTACTACGACTATTTTAATAGTACTAAACAATTTTTATCTGCACCCCTTTGTATGGGTAAGTTACTACTGGAAACACTCAACTGAAGTATCTTAAGCAAGCTGGGATTTAAACCCACAACCACCCTAGTATAAATCCAGAATCCCTACCTCTACTCCACACTACTACTGCTGGAGCTACAGTGTGTGACAACTGTAATTAAGATTCCATAAAATTAAATCCCTTAAGACACTGGATTCAATAACAATTTCATTTAATATAAAAAAAATACAAAGAGGGAGTTTATAGCAGGGATTTCCTTTCAATCTCTTGCTAATCCTTGTTCTATTTTTTAAAAAAACTATAGAACTCCATTCTTCAAATTCAAATACACATATCAGAAATCTCAGTCCCACACTTGTTTCTCTTTTTGTTTTTGCTAATATACTGTATTTAAGGCATGCTGTGAAAGATGTTATTATACTGTGATTTTGAATTGCACCTACCATTTTTTCAAAGGTACTCCCACTGTTTGGGAGTTTATCGGTGTGCCTGGACACAGCCCTTGTACTGGGATCCCAGTTCCACTCTTACCTGGCTCACAATGTTCTTGACCTGCTGAGCGTGGATTATCTCAGGGGTGTCGATAACAGTGGTGTAACTGGCTCGGTCCTGCTCTGCTGTGTGCTTGTACTTTGACTGTAAGAAACACGCAGTTTCAAGAGGTGGGGCAGAAGATCACCAACACGATTCAAAATCTGTTCGTTCTCGACACGTTTTTTTGCTTCCACAGATCCGTTATTTTGATATACTGTAAAAAGCTGAACTGTAGTCACTGAAGAAGCATGGATTGGTTTTGACATCGCAGGCCAGAGGGACTGACCTGACTCAGAATATCGGTGGCGTTCTTTGCTCTCATGAAGTCAGGGGTGTCCGTAGCTAAAGCCAGCATTCCCTTTCCTTTGATCTCCTGCTCCAGGGACTTCTTGTATTCTCTCTGTGCAAAGCCAGAAGAAAGATTGTATTAACTTAACAAAACACCCATTAAGAATCAACATATCTCGACCTCAGAAGATATTAGTTTTCCTATGATTATGTGCAATATCTTAAATAATTCTAAAACCTAGACTATGCAAAAAGAAATGATTCTCATGCTTTCCTCTACAACCATCTTTCACATTATCCATCTAGAGCAGGAATGTCCTCTAGTATGGAACCATTCTTGAATGTGACCTTATATTAGCACCTCCTCGAAAGTAAGACATGGATATATCCTTCTTAGAAAATTACAGCAGCTTTGTCCAGTTATTAAAAACTTTCACGAAGCATAAAACTGTTTTTTTTTAATTATCTCACAATCTGATGAAACCTTTATTTAGGCCCGAAGATGCAAAACAAAGTGAACGAGTCACATCATCTGCCACTGTTAAACTCAAGATTAGGAGAACTCCTTGAAATCATTAGAAGGGTTAGGACATGTGCAGTACAGGAGCACAGAATTAAGATGCTGTAGGTGAAGGAAAAGGAGAAGAGCACAAGTCTGGTAGATGTCCATACAGAACTGGAAGACAAAAACACGTTTAGCAGACCTTAGAGACCTTTCCCATGTTAATAGGAGCAGAAAACGAAGGTGGATTCATGCTCACTGGTATTAGTTTGCTTAAAAGAGATAGACACTGAAGGGGTGCCCGGAGAATTAGTCTCGTTTAGAAGCTGAAGGAGATGGATTTGAAGAAGACGAAGGCAGCAGCTCCACCTAGAGTCCTACCTCATTCAGGATATGAGTAGCATTCTTTGCTCTCAACAGATCCGGAGTTTCCTCCAGCACTGTTAGCCCTTTACCCTTCACCCCCTCCTCTAGATCCCTCCTGTACTCTTTCTACAGGACGGAGAAGAACAGAGAGACTGCAGAAATACAACACAACAGCACGCACAGACATCTCTGCACATCCACGAAGCGCAAATTCGCAAAGCCCTCTTCAACAGCAAAACCCACTGCACATCACCATAGGCCTCTTGAAAAAGCCCATTCGTTATGGGAAACACCCAATGTACTTTGATGAGCCTGAATGCCACATAAAAAGCTGAATATGAGAATACCAATCAGGGTGAAGAAAAGGGCTTTGAATTTGTCCTTTGGTCTGATAAGAAAATAAATATTTTATCACTTAGCCTTTTTCAGCTTTAAAAAAGACAAAATGCTGAAATATTTGGTACCAGACTCTTTTCATTTGATACAGTATGTCATACAGTACAGCTGGCTTTTATTCAATAGAAGCCAAGAACATGGAATAAACAATACATACCATAATACAGACAGACAGATGGACAGAATAATGCATGGATAGGAGCATAGATAGATACACAGACTGACAGAAAGATAAAACTACATGAGGTTACAGAAGCAATGAAGTTTTTAGGCAAGTTAATGATGGATTTAAGACATTCACAGATTCATTCCTTTAGTATTTAAAACTGGAGTTAATCAGTGGATGGCTTGACAATTAAGACACATTTAAAAGATGACCAGTTAACATTTTTACAGGCACACCCAACATACTATAACAGTTCTAAAAACACAGGAATTAAAATCCTATGAAATGTTTGTGTGGTTTTTATAAAACTATCATAAAACTTTGCATGCTTGAGTGATAGACTACAGTTAATGAAAGGCAAAACTCTTAATTAGTGCCGTTATGGAGGTATGATCTTAGTCAAATTATGAGGGAAACAAATACAAAGTGTCGTCTCTGTTACCTCACTTGCTATTTTGGTTGCATGTCTGACATGTATTAATGCTGGTGTGACTTCCAAGCCTGACAGATTCCTGCCTTTAATGGACTCTTCAAAGTCCTTCTTATAGAGTTTCTATCAGTAGCAAAAAAAGAACAGGAAAAATACAACTGAAATCGTGGAGTGTGCATTACAACCTTTAGCGCTTCAAAGACAGACTACCTATTTCTTTGGAGGAGGAGGATCAATGCTTATACTTGGCATTGCAAGCATTTGAAGACACTTGGAAATAAACCAGCAAGAGTGGTACGGTAGTTATCAGAAAACAACCCTGTGTCATAAAGGTTTCCTGCTGCACTGTCAATGTTGTGAAATGCTAGTATTGCCCAAGTTGCTCAGGCTCTGCCAGTTTTCAATGTACTAAACAGCATTACAAACGTGTCACTACTCGATTCCCAGAAAACGTGGTCCAGCCAACATCACATTTACAAAACATCTGGCACAGTGCAGATGTTTTCTACAGTGAGAGAAAACAAAACAAGTTAACACACAGACATTTGCAGGAAAACAAGACCACAAGTACACTATAAAATAAAGTACAAAGTATATAAAAGTATGGTGGATATTCCAAATAAGGAGAACCCTTGTCTAATAAAATAAGTTCTTCATAAGGGTTTATCTCACAGCATTGTGACAATGGAAGGCTTACCTGATGTCCCCAGAGCAGCACAACAAAACCCTCTAAAGAACAGTCAGGGATATCAGAATGGTTATTAATTTAGCACACTCTATGTGACCTCCCGTAACAGGGCAACAAGTCAATTGGGATCTGCACACATCTTATACCCGTCTGAATCCCCAGCAGAAAAAAAGAACAGTGTCATTTAAGAGGCGGCCATGACGTGCAGCAGCTTCATTTCCTTACCCAAAGACCCAGGCTCTGCTTACCGCGCTCTGCATGTGCTGAGCTTCCTTCGCCGTCACATAGGTCGGGGTCTCGAAGTCCAGCATGGGCTTGCCTCGTTCCCTCTCATACTTCTCCTTGTACTTCACCTGCAATCACAGCACGGGGCGGTTTAGAGTTTCCTCTCCCGACTCTTCACGAGCAGCTTCAGTCTCCTTCCAGAGCGGGCAGTGGTGAAGGTCTGGAGACGTGGCTCTCGGCGAAGTGCGCGGCGCAGGCCTGGCTTGGACCGATGCAATGCTAATTCTGGCTCTCAGAGGGAAGGTAGAGGAGTTTAAAGAGCACGCGGCCTGAACCGCTGTTCTTGATCCTTTTGGATAATATATTTCTCTCTGCCTCCTACTCATACTCCACTATCTACTCAGATCAGAGGCTCACTAATCGACACAGTGTAATCTACAGTGTACTGTAAATGTTATTTGCTCATAAAATATAATTAACAATAATAACATTGACTATGATAGCATGTTAGACACAGGGCTAATTTCTATTCATATTTCTAAGGCTTAAATATTGATAATAAATCGGTACAGAAACTAAGCACCTATGTCTTGGAACTTCAGACATTTTCTCATGTTTTTAGTTTTTTACTGTTTTCCTCAAAACCACTTAAAATTAGTCATGGCGCCGCCTTGGAAAGTTTATTTTTATGCTTTTTGAAGTAAACTTAACCAGAAAGCAGAAATTATACCATTAAAAACACACGCTTACAGTTCTAGATATAATTCTGTTAGTAAACTCTAGATTTGACTGTAAAAAGAAGCAATATCTAAATTAATTCAAAAATGAAACTATGTCAGATTTTTACAATTGTGTCTGAATATGAGGTAAGTCAGCTTAGCACTTATTCTGTAAACTGTTATTAGGAATCGAAGATGATGTGGAGAGAATGTCAGCTGTTGAGAAAACTGAAGTGAGGATTTTCACTGACAATGAAACTTCATGATGTCAGGTGGACGCACCCTCTGAACAGCTTGACGTCCAGATATACTTACTTGACTTTGCAGTTCTGAAGCTTCCTTATGATGAATTTGTTCAGGTGTATCAGGAACCATGTGGTAGTGACCCTTACTCGCCTCAAATTTCTTCTTGTACTGGTACTGAGGGGGGAATTCCCAAAAAGCAGCTCAGTAAAATAGCTCAAAATCAGCTGTTCTGAGCTCTCTCTTACCCGTTCAAAAAGCAATGAAGACAATCATGAAAAAGAGTTTTGCCAAAAAAAAAAAACAAGAAAAATAAGGACTTCTGTAATGAGCCCATCGGCTCCTAAAGCTGAAATCCTATAAACCAAGGAGAACAAAAAGAAAGCTGCTCTACAGGACCTGTAGTCTAGAAAAGTTGAAGACGGGCTTTAAGTTTGAACTCCAAGAGTTCTCTTATAGCACAAATTAAATTATAAGTTCAAACTACCTGTCAGTCATGACCTACAAGCCCGGTACTTCACCTGTAATCACAGCATGATTACAATGTGAAATAAAAGCACAACCGAGGTTTCCATAAGCAGGAAGACTCAGGGTGTGGCGTAAACAAAATGCCAGCTTGAACTACTGCACCACTATCCTGTGAGATTGCGAGGCCAGTTTAAAGTTTTGATTTAATCCAGCCCAGAGTAACCGTATTTCAAAATTCAGAAATGAAGTAATGATTGAGTTTACAGAATTCCTGGGCTCTGTCAATTTGGTCCAACAAAAAAAAAAACTAGAATATGAGATTTCAAGAAAAAAAAACCCACAGAGACACAAGGGTAAGCAACAACAAAGCAATGTTCACCAAAAACAACAACAAAAGAAAATGCAAAAAAAAGAGGAAGAGAAAGAAGGAGAGCACATCAGAAAGAAAAAGGGCTGTGGGACTGACAGAGTAAAAAAGAAGGGGGTTCATTCGTTAGTCTTTCAGGAGGCAAAGGAGAAAAAAAAAGAGCAACAAAAAAAAAAAGAGTTAGAGAGCGGTAGCAGGTGGCAGGGAAGCCGCCGCCGGTAAAACACAATGAGGGGAGAGAGGTTAAAAACTGCCGCAAGCGGACGGGGAGAATGGTGAAGGTCACTACCATATGATGCCCTGCAAGCATTAAGGCTATAGAGAGTACAGTGTGAAACATAACCGGAGCTGTTATTTGGAGTGGGCGGGTTGAAAAGGATGCTGGGAGAGGGGAGGTGTTGATTAGTTAACGTCTTACATCACTGGACAGCTTGCTGGTGCTCAGGTTGTGCTGCATGGACAGAGACTCCGACATGTCCGTGACAGGCTTGTGGATCTTCTTCAGATCTCCCTTGTATTTCACCTGGGGGCAGGCAGACAGCACCCATTGAAGTACACACAAGTAGCTTACGGCTCGTTCTCACAACAGGGCTCAGGTTCTGCCCGTCTGGCTGTTTTCAGGATACTCGTTTTTCGAAAAACATCAGAGGTATTTGATGAAACCAGAAACGAGGTTCAATATGGATATGCACCACGATGACAACTTCCTGACTCAAATAATGCTTACAGCCAGAGCGTAAAGACAAATCTTAATATGGAAAAATATGTTATCAAGTTTGCTCTTTCACCGCAAAACTAGTTAATATAACATTTCAGAATAGGAGATACTGTACCTGTAAGACATTTGTTAGTTCTTTATGAATGATATACCGTACAATGCCTGTCATTGGTAACTGATAACATATACAGACAGTAATAAAGATTGTATTAGGCATTTGATATTATTCAAGAAGCTCCCTTTTAGTAAGAACCTCATAATACATGATGTTTGAGTGGGGAAAAGTAAGAAAAGAAGAAATGCTATGTTTCTGCTGTTGATCCCCCTTCAGGTGTGAGCTAGTAATACAGCAGAGGCTTCACAGTACAGTGTGTCCTGTGCCGAACTGACCTTTTCGTTTCAATGTTACTGTTTTATTATGTTCAGCAGCGTAATACTTGCCTCACTAGCAAGATTATTAGCATCCTTCAGAGTCTGATAAATCTTGCTTTCCTTTAGGTCAAACTGGGGCCTCTTTCCCTTCAATTCCTTAGTAAATTTCTCCTTGTATTTCACCTAATAGTAAAAAAAACAAAACAAGTTGTTTTCAAAGCCAGCTAGTTTGTGAAATAAAGGCTTTCAACTAATTTCTGCTTATGAGCCAGTGGAAAAAAAACAGGCACAGCAAACATGGGAATTACATCTTTACTCTTGGGAGTGATTTAACTGCCTGTTTTATTTAAAAGTTCAAATTTAATCACTTCCAAAGAAGAGATCTGTATTTCTCTAAATTGTGCTCTGGAGAAATACAATTTCCTCAAAGACAGGGCATACAATTAAACAAATCACACACGATCTGGGAAAAAAATCATTCTTTATGTACATCAGGGCAACATTCCAGTAATATCTTTGTATCATTTTATTACATCACTTGATGTCTTATAATTTTAGGAAATATTTCAAATGGAGCCATTAATGCATTTCCACTTAACTATAAAATAAATATTAATAATCTAGAGAAGAATACCATCTAAACCTTAAACACAGCCCTGATGTACAGTATATGAATCATCATGACACTATGCCGGGGACAGGAATCCATGACGTAGCAAAACAAACAGTACAAAAAACTTCACTTCAGGAGGCTTGTCCACAGCTGAAGATGTTTCTTCTTCATCATGTAAGAATTCCACACAATTGAACATGAAAATCTTTCGAGCACAACATTATCTTATTAGGAATGTGCAAAACATACCAATATTTAATTTGTTCATTTTTAATGTGTTCTTTTTTAATTACAGTGCCTGCTACTATGAAGGGACATAATTTCCAGTCCTTAATTATTTTGCCCTTCTGTGCAATTATCCAATGTTTATATATAACTAAATGTTGTTTTTCCACTGATGGTTTCTGGCCCAGCAGAAACCATTGTCACTGTCCCTTTGGAGCTTTGAAAGGAATATCAGATTTGTTTGCTTTTAGGGATTTGCACAGTCCAAATAAACAAAGAAGACGAGAGGGTGCAACACCTGATCCACTCCATGTGCAGTATAAAACAGGTTTATATTTGCCATTCAAGAGACTGTTTTGAAAAGTATTTCTTAAGAGATTCAATATTCAAATCTGTACTTCAACATTATACAGTATGCACCATTTCAGTTTCTATTGCTACTATGGAAAAAAGAGGAAATAATATAAAAAAGTACTCCTGTTATAACACAACCCATTTTGGAATGAGATGGTTAAGACTGTGGTTCCTTTTTCTCCCCTAATGCAATTTGCACAGCCCATGTTGTGTTAACTGTGTTAATGTGGATTCTGGTCTTTATTTCTAGATTTTAGGTTTTAATTCAATTACAATACAATGAAAATGAAATAGCTGAACTTTAATTGTGAACAGTGTTATGAATGATAAACGGGGTTAATAATTTTAGGGGAAAAATGGCAGTACTAATTGTAATGTGTTACACAAATAACGAGGTCCCCCACTTGGTGCTTCCCAGCCCCCAAGTTTTATCGGGGTAGCACTGTAAACTGGACAAAAAAAGCATCTAAAAAGCTAGGAAAATAAAGATTTGGGTGCTACTACAAAAATGCCCCAGAAAACGTTTTGCAAGCAAGAAAAAAACAGCTGTAGAAAGTCAGACAAAGCTAGAGCGAGTTAGAAATTGCAGAAAGATATCCAGGTAAAATAGGAAAGCAGGCGAATAAAATCGCAGCCGGACGTCTGTAAAAAAAAGGGTGATCATGTCGCTGAGGAAGGAAAATTTGAAGCCAGGTGTGTGGCTAACATCTAGGAATGGCAAAAACACAGGAACACACTGAGACAGACAAAAGCCAGCAGTCACAGGTCCTCGGGTTCAGGGACCCCTTACATTACTAAGCAGGGCACTCATTTTCTTAAGGTGTCTCATCTGAGGGGTATCAATGGAAGCGGCTCCATGCCTTGCTGGCTCTTCCCTTTCCACCTACGAAGCGCAGCGAGACAGCAGGGTGAGAGCAGCGCTACTGAGCAGGGGACCTGCACACTGGGTTAGCTGGGCTCCGATACAGGATCAGCAGAGAACAGTCAGTTCGCACTTACTGAGCATTAGAAAAAGCAAGATATTAATATGAAAGAGCAGTGAAGTCAGTAAGTGCAATATATGTAAGCCATCAACTGTTTTTAAGTGCTGTATTATCTTTATACTGTATACATGTTATAAGAGACAATACAATGCCTAGCGAACAACATGTCAATACATTTTATTCAGAGTGATAGAGTTTACTTCTACTTTTGTCATTGTTATTCACTGATCTAAATGAATATTAATTGATAAATCACCAAGATAGAGTCAGGTATTCATAGATCATTGAATTTCACCAGGAAACTACCACACTGTGACTCTAGAAATGAGAGTGTTCACAGATCACATGAAGTGGATGTACTGTAAAGCACTAACCCCAAAATGACGAAGCAAATGGAGCTCGTTTACCTGGCTGGTGAGCTTGGACACCTCTGTGGCGAGCTCAATGTCGGGACGGTTAACCAGAGACCCTCCGCGACTGGCCTCCTTGCGCGCTTTGTCTCGGTATCCGATCTGTCAACGACACACGGATCACTCTCAGCAGGACGCAGCTGTGGGCAGCACTGACCGCTGTGCAACTTCAAGTCTTTCTGTCTTACGCTATCAATTTCTCTGCACACCAAAGAGGCCTCATTAGTAGAACAACCCCTGAAAAACACAGCTCTAGAGGTAGCCTTACAGTGGTGTCCAGGTAACTGGGATCTGAAGAATGAGAATCTCTAGGGTTGTCCATGTGGTATATTTCGAAGGTCACTCTCTATACATTGACATATTTGTTTTTTGAAGATGATTAACATTCAAAGTCAAAGCAATGGTATTTAAATGGCAATTACATCACTGATCAGCTTGGCAGCCTGAGTGGCCTTCCTGATGTCTGGCCGATCGGCCACAGATGTGTAATGCAGCTTAGCCTTGGCCTCCTGCTTGTAGGCAAACTGTTAGCAAAGAAGAGAGAAAAAAATAGATCATTTAAAAACCCCATGACAGTAGAAGTACAAAGGAGCAGGGTGGGAAAACGGGAAATTAGGACAAATACAATTTTACCTCGCCTCTACCTGTTACACCAAGATCAAATAGAAATCTGTTGTGTTGTCTTGGAGCAGACATCGGTTGGTTTCATTGAACTGAAACTCTCTTTAACATGCCACAACACCTTTTTTAGAAAAGCTAGCTCGACATTACATACCCCAGCCAGCTGGGAATTTGAGATCTCAGTGTCTCTCGCTTCGAGCTAAGGGACAAAGGGGTGCTGTAGCGTAGTAAATCTTTCACCAGCAGGTTGTGGGCTCGGGTCCCCACGGCCGACACTGCTGTTGTACCTGCTGTTGAGGGTGGATCTTGGGGACAAGCATCGTCAAGGGGTAATCGCTGTGATGGACGAGTGTCCACCCCCGAGGGCGAGTCACATGCTCTCTGTCCACTGAACGCGACGGTAAACAGGATGAGCTCTTGACCTTCTAGCTAGGCTGTCAAGTTTTGAAGCAGGAATCTCTCATTACCGGTGGGTGGAGGCTATGGTTCAATTCAGGCCCTGATAGCATCTTCAGTTCTTAATTCACATGTTTGCAGAGAGCGTGTGGAAGCTAAGACACAAGCACGTACATTGCTCTGGGACTTGGTAACATCCATGGCGTGCTTCACATCCGGGGGTGCCAGCATCAGCGCATAGTTGGACTTGCCCTTCTCCTTCTGGAACTTCTCTTGGTATTGTTTCTGTGCGGAGGGCAAGAGGTGGTGTCAGTCCGACAACATCAAAGAGCCTGCTAACTGCTAAAAGGCATATAAAACAGATTTCCCCCAGGAAACAAACAACCTTGTCTTTTCTGACCGGCAAAGCAGAGAAATGAAATTAACAGTGTTTTGCGTTCTTTTTTCCCCATTTTAGGAAAAAACAGACCACCCAGGTTTAAAAGCATTTCACTGGCAGAATATCTGTGTTCAAAGGTCCTTCAATTTCCTGCAATTTGCAATCGGATTGATGATATCAAATACCACATGCAAGAGCTCTTCTGAAACTTTTCAGTATAGACATCGATGTAATAGCTAACCACAGTATATACAGTAAAGAGGCACAAGTACAGTATTTTTGCTTACAGCTCCACAGCATTAAATCAGAGTAATGTCATGAAGAAGACTGCGATTGTTCTGTGCAAGATTCTGTTGGGAAATCTCTACAGCTCACCTTGCTAAGAATCCTTGAGACTTCCTTGACGTGGACTGTATCTCGCGTCTCAGGAAGGGTAGTGAAACTCCCCTGGGGGAGCTCCTTCTTGCTGGCCTCTTTGTATTTGTTCTGGAAATGGAAAACACGGACGCAAATGAGTTATTTTCTAGTGAACGTCAGGACAGGTAAAATAGGTTTGGGGGGGGGGGCACAGGAATGGTGCTTAAAAATGAGAAGTGAAAACTTCCCACATGATAGAACGCCACAGTATGATTTTACAATCAAAAGTATTAGGTTTGGAATTATTGTCAAATTTCATGCTTTGTCCCCTTCTCTACACATGTAGTAATAATCATAATAATAACAATAATAATAATCTTTTTATATAGCACTTTGAAAAGTAGATTATCAAAGTACTTTACAGTAAGAACAAAGAACAAGGAAGGGAGATAAAGTTAGCACAATTAAAAACAAGGGTTTGGAATGCAGTGGATTCGAAGATGCAAAGGGGCAGACACAGATGTCCATTTAATACACACCTTTCTGAAGAACAATTAATTAAATCCCCCCCCCCCTGAACCCCCGCTAGCAGACACACAATGAAGCAGGTTTCCCACCTCAGAGACCAGAGAGGCCATTGACTTGGCATGGAGGATCTGAGGGGTGTCTGAAACCACCTGGTATGTCCCCTTAGCCTGCTCATACTTCTCCTTGTATTTCACCTGTAAAGAATGCGAGGCATTAGAACAATGTTTAATGACACATATTGTTTAGAAGCACAACGATTTCTCCAGCACCACAGGCCTCACTCAACAACACAACAAACAATTTCATTGAATAAGCACATGGGCTCAATTTAGAAAAAAAGCTAAAGTTTACATATTGAAATACAGGAATATGATAATACCCTATGTCCTGTTTATCCTTTCCCAAATATTTATGTCTTGGCATTATGCTATGTCTACGATACTCTCTTGCTTGTTTTATATGTAGTAAAACAGACTGAAAAAAACAAAAGTTGGATTGAACTCAATGCTGCTTTTACCAGCTATTTCCAGTAAAGCCATGCACTGTATTATTGTTCAGCTGTTCCAAAACCTTCAGCTGGTGTCCAGTAAGGCGATCTGACACCAAGCACCAGTGAGAGCACTGGACTGGGGATTTGTCTGGTGTGTGTACTTACAGCACTGGCCATTTCACTGCCCTTCTTCGCGAGAGTCAGGTATTTGTCTTCAGTCACAGACAGTTTGCAGCCCTTCAGCATCTCTCTGTCGTACTTGTAATCCACCTGAGGGATACAGGAGGATGCGGTGAGGGAAGAATCACATAATGTCATCTTTGTGATCTGTAAAAAACCCTCTCACTAGAAGACTTGGCTAATTTGGGTTGCGGCGGAAGATCTTTTATATGAACATTTAGCATTTTTCAAAAGAGTTTTTCTACTACAAACACATTGCATGATAGTGCACATCAGCGTTACCAGCATGAAGCCCGATCTGGACAGACACTAAGCAGGGCAGAGCCTGGTTGGCTTCAGACATATAGACTGTAGGTGATGCTCTTCTCTCTGGATAAGAATGGATAAACTAATGCCACAGCATGGTAACCAGGAACACGCGGCCAAATTCCTCTTTCGGGTTTCATAACCTATTATACCTAAATCTCCCCCTTAATTCAATTGGTGAAGATGTCACTTCTCCATCTGATCTGCTGTATAGTTCCACAACCGTATAGTATGTACAGAAACAATTGTACATTCAGTGGGTCTGTTCAAATGAAGAGACTTGAGATCCTTCGGAATGAAAACTGCTATACAAACAAGTAGTTGTTTTCACATATGGTAGTTATTTGTAATACAGATTACAAGTTGTCACTGTTGTTTTCAAATGCACTTACAGTAATGCCTTGAAGGAAATAAAGGAAATTATCTTATTCCCTTAAAAGACCACAGTACGAAAAAATAAAGATTGGCTGTCAAACCTCAGGACTGTTTAACAAAAAAGCACATGGGAAAATCTACTAAGCACACGACCTGAAAGCTAGTGCATTCGTATTTTAATCCCTGCTGCTGCAGATACTCACATCACTCTGTTGCTGGGACGTCTTCACAGCATGAATAAAGTCAGGTCTGTCCACAGTCCAGATCCACTTGGCTTTGGTAGCTTCATATTTCTTCTTATAGTCCAGCTTGAGGGGAAAAAAAGATGACACGTGAAGCATCTCTCCTGGGAGAAATGTTCAGAATGTACTTTTTTTCTAAAAGACTTACATTGGTGGTGTTCTTGTAGGCCTCCTTGGCAGCCCTGATCTCATGGGCGTCT
Source organism: Lepisosteus platostomus (assembly GCF_059453375.1). Lineage (NCBI taxonomy): Eukaryota > Metazoa > Chordata > Actinopteri > Semionotiformes > Lepisosteidae > Lepisosteus > Lepisosteus platostomus. Next base: position 37,080,654 of record NC_142624.1, read on the forward strand.
GGAGCGATTGTGATGTGAGCTTTGTTCTTTTCATACTCCTCCCTGTACTTCAGCTGGTGGGAAAGAAAGGATGTCATTACAAGGCTGCACATAACCGAGCTCCTGAGAAGCTCCTGAGAGCCAGTAAAGACAGTGGGAGCTCTGTGTGACAGGCATCACCATTTTAGATTTGTACTGTATTTAGCTGACACTCTGTCTCTTTTCACAGTCCCACAAGGGTGTGTATCTTTAGCAGGACACTGACACCCAGCACCCTCAGGGCACCTTTAAGCTTACAGGGATGTAAGAACGATCTATGCAACCCTGCGCTGACAGGCATGAATAACTGAACCATTTTAGTCTTTAACAGTGAAGACTATGGGGGGAATTAGTCCAAGAGTTCAAAATCCTCCAAAGGTAAATCCTCAATATTTTTCCTAATATAAACAGTGAAACACAACCCAGTTGTAAAACTGAGAACTGAAGGCACTTCTTCACCCAGATGGTTCTGGGAGTGTGGAAGAAGCTACCCAGCTGTGTTACTGAAGTCGATATCCTGGTTTCTTTCAAGAAACAACAAACAGGTGGAGGTGATCCCCGGTGGATCAATGAGCTACTAACCTACCAAACAGGCTAGATGGACAGAACTGCCTCCACTGGTTGTAAACATCCATGTTTCTCATGCATGCTAATTCTCCTCTATGGCACCAGACAGCTCACGGCCTGTCAAGATGCCAACAGCTTGATAGTTTTCATCACAGGAGAGAGCAAGCACAGTTCTCATTCTTCTTATTCTAGCTAGGAGTTGTACAGTAGATGAATAACAAAGTCAAACTGTGGGAGTGTGAAATAGAAAGGAGAAGCATTAGGACTGGAATATTTTTGAATGTCGGAATGACTTGAAGAAAAAAATGCACTAATGGAACCAATTCAATAAAAAATGACATCACAAGCTCTAATGGGCACAGCCCAAGAACCGTCTGTACTGGGGTCTGGTCCTGTTACCTGACTGAGTCTCTCCTTGACCTTCTTCATGTGCTGAAGGTGAGGGGTGTCGTGGCCCAGAGTGTATGCTTTGGCCTTGGTCTTGTTGTATTCCATCTTGTAGACGATCTGAAAGGGGAAAAACAATCTGGTTCAATTCAGAAGATCTTTTTTTTACGTAGAAAGCGCTGCAGTGTTTTGATACGGCACTTACCATGAGGAAGTGCACTACGAAATTGCAGTAATAACTCTAAATTATTAATTCACTCAGCATATACTATATATACACAAAACTTCCTAAAATTTGTACACATTCATCCGGCTTTGCATTTTACAGAAGCAATCCAAATTATGGGCACTGGTTGAGGGTACACTGCTGTTGCTCATCTCCAGATTTGACGCACAAACATCCAGTAAGGAATATACAGTATGAGCTCCTTGCCACAGATTCACACTGCTGCCTAGTGAAAAGTAGCTGAGTGACTTTCCTAAGCCAATTTAAAGAGAAGGCATGCAGTGTACACTTTGCATTTATCACCGCATTGCCAACGCCAAGTCTAAAAGTACTATCTTTATCAATTGATCAAATCAACAGCAGTCCCAACTTCCACTGAACAGGTACTGTACTATCTGACATATGGTACACTCTCTAACAGTGTTCGTGTCTTATTTGGGACTGCTCTCTAGTTTCATATCGGTCCATTCTGTAATTGCAGAAATACAGAACAAAGTATATCTTCTCACTCACATCGCTGATCATCTTTTTGGTGTATTTGTGCTTGCGGTTTTCGGGAGTGTCCAGCACGGTGGTGTACTTGTCTTTTTCCTTCTCATAACTCTGCTTGTATCTCCACTGGCAAAACACAATAAAACAGAGATGAGACACCAGTAACATGAGGCACTATTAACCAAGTACATTCTAACTGAGTGAAAGTTAGTGTTTTGCCTCATTGTCACTATTGGGAAACTACTACTCTTTAATAAAATAAATATACAATTTATATTTATCCACCCATCCACTACTCAGTCAGCCTACAACAGAAATTAATATTATATAACTTATAAATTAAACAGTTAAGAAAGTGGTGGGTGACAAACTGTTTTCTGTGAACTTCAAGGCTAAAAAAAAGTCTGATTGGAGAAGAGACTTAAAAGGCACTTGTATAATATGATCCCACTTCTCAAATTAGTGAGACAACTCTGTTTTCCTTTACACAACTGCCTGCAGCCTTGAAGCAAACCCAGAATTTTTCATTAGAATGACCTTTGGTTCAAATCAGTGATTGCTTGAGTTACAGTGCAAGCACAAACAATATCCTCCATTTTCACTCAAGTACTGTTTAAAATGATTTATTTTAACAGTAATTTAATTTTAACTTACCATAAAATCACTCATGCATGCTCTAAACATACAGTTCACAGTGAAAAAAATCAAGAAAGCATAACAAACTCAAGTCAAGCAACATCCAAATGTACCACACTAGTGACACAGACTCAGGACATGAAAACACTGCAGGCAAGTGATCATTTGATGTGCAGGTTAAGGATTGCAATGTTCTTACACAATGTTTTTCCTTAGTGCAATAATTAAAGTTGAATATCGCAAGCAGCTGCTATGGAGCTTGTGGTTGCACATTAGTTTTACACGGCTCATAAATTCTGGACTGCATTTATAATCCAAATAAAACACATTTCCATTACATAACAAATAAAACTAGGTTGTGATTACTTGTGTGTAGCAGTGTTTACAACTTGCATACAGGCACATTCAGGAAAAGCTACAGAAAAATGGGGATTCTTCTAATCAGGAAAGGAAGGACAAGTTTAAGAGAGGAAACAGAAACTTGGTTGTGGTATAGACTGTCAGTTTTAAATCCCGAGGAAGGGTTAGGGCTAGAAGGAGGTGGAGGGCACACATCTCGAGCTCTGAGCTGTTACCTGGCTCCACTGGTTTGTGTTGTAAAGTGCGATCAGGATGTCTGGTCGGAGGATCTCATTGCAGCCGTGCTGCCGGAGTTCCTTGGCTACCGCCTTATACTTTTTCTGTCAATGAAGACACGTGTAGCATGCATGGAATGAAGAAACATGGAGGAGACGCCAAAGACAAGAAAAACAGACAGGGGCACCCTCCTGGAGTCCAGCTGTCCTGCGCTGGAGGGGTGTCCCAAGGGAGTCTCTGTGTACCCTTTGTAGCCTGCTTGTCTTTTTCCACACAGTGCCTTTACTGGGGCAATTACTGTGTTTTGATGGTGGGCTGAGTTTTTCATACCTTTTATGAACCTTTTGAATAAGGCAAGCTACACCAGAGTACACAGAGTGAAGACGAGCACACTCAAAATGAAAGGGGCATTTTGAATGGCAGAGGACTGAACAACACCTGGCTGAAGAGAGACGTGGACGTTTGATGTCACACCAGCCTGACGTTGACATCACGGGCTGCAGATGATCTCATGCAAGTGCCAGGGCCAAGCCAGTGCTTAGACTTAGACCAGACACCGGCCTTTGACTTTACCTGGCTCATCTTGTTGACCTCTTTAGCCAGTAGGTTTCTAGGATCATCAACAACAATGCTGTACTTATCCTTTGTCTTCTCATACTCAGCTCTGTACAGCTTCTGCTCAGAATGTCACATGGGGTTAAAAACATCTGGCAAACATACTGCACAGCTTTTGGCAGCAAACTACAATCATACTTTTTAATACTTCCCTACCATGGAGGCATTGAAGGAGTAGACATCATACTACTGTATAATGGGAAATAGCTCATTCATTCGTTAAGAAAGTAAGTTAAACAAGAGAGGATTAAAATGGTATTAAAAGCTTATCCTGTCTGAACACATTTTTCAACTTCTTCCAGCTGATCCTGTTTTTTACCTCACTTTGGATCCATTTCAGAAGCAGGGAGAAGGAAATGTAGGTTAAATACACATTTCTACATGGCAACAAAAAGGACATTTATTCAATTAACAAAAAAAAAACATTGCAACTATATCACAGTATGTCCTTAGCATTTTTAATATAATATAATATAATATAATATAATATAATATAATATAACTGTATCAGTTAATGAGAATAATAACTTTGTGTAACCAACTGTACCTGTACCTGGTAAACTGCCTATCTTAGTTTATATATGAATAGAAATTAAATGGGTGACACATGCCACATACCTCATCGAGAAGCTGAGCAGCGTACTTGGCAGTTCTGTAAACTGGAGTATCAGCTGTGTATTTGAAGTTTGCCCGGTTCTTCTCAAATGAAGCTCGATACTTGTTCTGTAAATTATAAACAACCAAAAAAACATTCTTTAATTTTTTAACTACTGTACCAAAACCACCTGTAATTTATTCTAAAATCCTCATTCATTCTATTTCAGAATTAAAAACGGCTGCAGCATTTCAGCAGATGAACAAAGGAAAGTCCAAGTACAAGAGTACAGTGCAAAAGACTAACTATCACCCAGCACAGAAATGTCCTTTACTAGTGTAGGCCTCCTGCGTGGAGGATTTGTTAGTGTTTCAGTCACTGGGCTGCCCCAACATTTTGTCTGCACTGAATAAGAGGAGTTGGAGCTACAACAAGAGTTCCTTCTGCCATGCAGTACATACCACACTGTAGAGCTTCTTGTTCTTCTCAGCCAGGACCAGATCGGGAGTGTCCCACACATAGCAGCCAATTCCTCTCAGCCAGGTCAAGTCCTCTTTGTATTTGACCTGATAAAGAGGAGAACAAAGCAAAGACAGAAAGCTCACACCCGCTAAAAGGTCTGTCTGCCATGTCACTTTCACCTGTTTCTTCTTTCCTGTCGATTTTCATTTCTGAAACTTTACACGTAGTACAAATTTCATTGCTGTTTTCGAAGTCAGTGACAGCTAAACAAAATGCAAGACGTTATCTTGAAATGAAATGGCTCTGAATGTAATTTTAGACACTATTTTTTAACCAGGGGAAAGCTGATTATGGCACGTACATCGCTGACTGCTTCAGAAACCATCCTGTGGTGGAAGTGCTCTGGGCGGTCAGGAATAGATCTCCACAATCCCAGAGAGTTGATATACTTTTCTCTGTATTTCACCTGCAGAAAGATCGAAAAACACTTGTTACTTCACTGACAACCGATCTCCTGGAACTGGTCTAAATGGACGGGTAAAAATCTTTCAGACATTTCAGAACATTAATCCAAAAATTAGACGAACATATTTCAAAGCATTGCTATTTAAACTATGATATGTTTACCAGTTTGACTGCACCTACTGTACCACGTCTGGTTGAGCAGATGTGTAGAATGACCAAGAGCTCAATCGCCAAAGAGCTTATGGTTGGAATAATATTTTGCAGCTCAAAATCATGTCAGTCTTATGTTTTGGAACCCAGTAGGACTTCAATGGTACTTACTTCACTGATGTCGTCAGTGACCTTGCGATGGTAAATAATGTCCAAGGCATCTTTCACAGTACGATAATGTCCTTTGGCTTGCTCAAAAGATTCCTTATAGCGCAGCTGTGGGAAGAAGTGCAAACAGTGGATTAATATTAAGTGAAAACCACAATAACAAAGATTCATTCAAGCAAAATGGCAGACATACATCACTGGCATTGAGGTAAGCCTTTCTGGCTATAAGCAGCGTTGGAGTATCGGCAATGGGAGTGTACTTCATCTTCATCTTCTCATATTGTTCCTTGTATTTTTTCTGAAAAACACAGCAAATTGCAAAAGAAAAGAGAAAATGGGGTTGAGCGCAAATTTCTTTTCTTTCAATGCATGAACTTGTTTAATGTTTGGTCACTCTCTCAGTGCTATGATTTCATTCTTACTGGAACTTACACTACTGTGATTTCTACTGCACTCATATTTCTCACTGCATTAATTAAATTATCCTTTTTTTTTTACAAAATGTCAATGTGTTCTTGTCTTCAATACAAAGCCCAAAGAATCAGTTTTACACAACAGGTGCGGGACTCTCACCTCACTGGTGATAACTTTCATTTCTCGGGCATGAGTCAGAGCAGGAGTCTGGGCTTCAGGGGTGAAATGAGGTCTTTCCTTAGTAGCCAGTTCAGTGTACAGGTACTGCAGGAGACACAGACAGCTTCCATTAGGATAAAAGCTTTGAAGATACTCCTAACATGCCTGTTCCTACATCATATTTGTCTGCATGTTAAACAAATTAAAAGTTGCTAATCTTGAAAAACCTTTGTGAGACCCATGTAATGCCAGGTTAATCCTTATCTTATAGTTATTCATATTATTATTGTTATTCATATTGATCCTTCTGAATAGATAATTATTAGTTTAGATTAGATTTTGTACACATTGATTGAGTCCATTTGATTTTTTTTAATTTTTCTTTTCCATCTAATTGTTTTCCTGCTACACTTAAACAATAAAAATATACAGATATTTTACAGGGGCATTAATTAAGTCAATAATGTAGAATACACTGTATGGTTGTGCTAGATATGGACGAGACCTCAGCTTTCTGTCTGCTTTAATTGTAGAATTTAATTGTAGAAGTCTACCTGGCTCTGGATCTGCTGGCCCAGTTTGGCTCTGTTTAAGTCCACGCTGTCCAGTATAGGAGTGTACTTTGTCTTCTGTTCATTGCCAGCAGCTCTGTACACCAGCTGAGGGAAGGCACAAATAGGAAAGAGGAAAGGCTGAGACATGACATTTGGATGCAGAGATGTCAGTATTATGTACTGCTAATACTCACTAATAATATGACTGTTGCACCCAATATTATTATGAATAAAAAAGATGAATAGCACCAGTCATTTTCTGTCCATATAATCTTTTTTTAAATACTTTTTTTTCCTGCTGCAGCTAAATTTACACTTTCCCCTGAAATATATCATTTAATTACAGGAGGAATAATGACCTCCCAGAATCAGATGTTTTCTGAAAGTTCACTGAGTGAACTCAGATTTGGCCTGACCCGCTTGGTTAATGGCCAGCCCTGAGCGGAGGATGAGGAGACTGGAGCTCTACAGGGAGGAGAGAGAACCCGGAGCGAGCGAGGGAGATGATGGGGAAGATGAGGGACACGTGAGATGCAATGAATGTTAATGTCGTTAACAATTCTGATTTTGAACAGGGAGGTAAAACTGGCTTCCTAGTCGACACCCACCCACACTTAAAATTAATTAAGAACTTCCATTTAAACAAACTTTTTCACAAACCCTTCTCAAAGGCATTCTAAAGTAATATACTTTGGGTGCTGTTTGTCATTTCTCAGGGCTGTTTCTCATTTCTACTGACAACAGATACTTACGCTGCTCAGGTGTGATTTGAGTTCTGTCACAGTCCTGTATTCCGGAGTGTCCAGAACCACAGAGAATTTGCTGTGCAACTTCTTAGCCTCAGTGCCATAGTTAGACTGCAACACAAATAATTCAATTTGAATAATTCATGAATCAGTCAATTTTATACAAAAGATAATAGCAGTTGTGAGAATGCTGTTTTTTTTTTGTGATAAGTAAATTATATTGTTTCCAGTTTGACTCTTGGAAGTGTTTATAAAGAGACGTACCCGGAGTTTTGTCACATTACGGACACGGACCATTTCTGGGGTATCAAAGAGAAAGCATCCCATTCCTTTCAGCCACTGCAGGTCTTCTTTGTATCTCACCTGGGGAAAAGGACAGGAGTGGTTTTAGTTGCTGCGTCTGTGATAGGAAACAAAGCACACCGTATGGACTGGCAGAAAGAAAACATTACATTATACAGTGAATAAAGGATTGGTTATTACTAAAAGCAAGTATTTAGAAACAGTTTGGTACATTTGCTTGTGAGACCTGATTATAACAATTACAATTTTTAATGTTCTCTATAATATAATATTTAATGCAATCTCTATACTTGCAATCCATATTCCATGCAGTCCTGGAAGAACAAAAACAGTTCAATTTACATAACTGTAGGCAAACACACACACACTTTACATTTGAATAGACCTACATCACTGGTGATATCGTTAACATAGCGGCAGTGCATCAGCTCTGGGGTCGTTGGCATGGAAATAAGGTTGCCCCTCATGTTAAAGTATTTTTCCTTGTAGCAGAGCTGTGAAAGAATAAAAACACATTTATACATTATTACATTAGATAGATAGATAATACTTTATTAATCCCGTAGGGAAATTGATGTGTTACAGCAGTCCAGCCCAAGACAAGCAAAACAGACATCAGAATAGCTATAAAACAAAAGACAAACAAGATAAATAAAAATAAATACATAGGTGTGTGCAAAATGTGCTGATCATAGTCACTGTAAAAACAATAAAATATGTGCAAAATGTGCATAGGTTCATACAGACTGATTGTCCAAAAAGTACAATGGAGTAAACATGCTGTTTATTACATTATCGTTTATTACATTTATTACATTATGTATACATGATTGACATGATTGACAAATCTGTCGGATTAAATAATGACAATTTCTAAATGTTTTATGGAAAAAAATAGGGATCGAGGACACTGAGGATCCACCGTGGAACCATAGTCCAACAAACAGAACCAACATGGGAAAAGACTCTAATGTCTGATGCTCCTTTAAAACAGGGATCAGTAAATTGTAAAGCAAACTAAACTGAGACGTACATCACTGATGGCCTCCTGGGTGGCTTTAACCTGCTTGATCTCAGGAGTATCGTAGACGGAATGAATCTTGTCCTTTGTGCGTTCATATAGTTGGCGGTACAAGCGCTGCAGAAGAAACACAAACACTAAGAAACTGCACCCTTTGCATTCATCTGTAACACACAACGTCGTAATCAGAAACACGGAGCTTGTCTTATCAAGATAAAGTGACTTGTTTTGTTTTGTATGTAGTAATATTTCTGTATTTTCTAGGTACTCTATACTTAAAGACATACTGTATGTTATACAGTATATCGCCCAGCTCTGCTATGAATACATTTTGAACAGTCCATTTTTTTTTTACATGCTACATTCTCACAGCGAGCATCGTTGTAAAGTAAAATCACAGGAAAATGAAGTCAACAGGTTTCAAGAGGAAATAAGTGTAAAATGAAAAATACATGGTGCGAATATCTGAACTTCTCACCATGATATTTCTGAAAGAATAGTTGTGTTGTGTTAGTCTTCTCCACAGATGCTAGATAAGAGAAAGCACTGAGCTTACTTGGACCCTACCTCATTTATAGACTCATTCACTTTCCTCAAATTGACAAAGTTCACACTGTCATGGGGAACAGTGTAGCTTTTCGCTTTCACCAGCTCAAAGGCCTCCTTGTATTTTTGCTGTGAAAACAGAGAAAAGTAGGTCTTAGCCTTATGTCTGCATATAATGATGCTGTTGATTAAGAAACACATCATCTAAAAACCGTTACCACAGATAGCTCACAACGAAATGAAAAATCTACTGATAAACATCCAGAGCATTAATCTATTACAGTAAGAGGGGGAGGGAATTGTTTTAATTCTAAAATAAGGATTACAACATAAGAAAGGCTGCAAACAAGAGGCAGCCTTTTGGCTTGTCTGGCTCGCTAATTGTAGCTAACTGAATGGTAGCTAATTGATCCGAGCATCTCCCAGTATTCTTAAAAACAGCTATGGTAACAGCTTCAGTAACTTGTTCAGCACTCCTGCAATCCTTAAGTAGCTATTCCTAAACAAGCTATCATGTCGGCTCAGCTGAATTACGTTTCGTCTGTTTTGGGAAGCACAGCTGGAACGTGGGATCTTACATTGCTGTTAATGATGCTGCACTTCTTGGCCTGTAGATTCGCTGGGGTGTCCGGAGGAAGGGTGTATCCCGTGGGCATTAAGTGATAGTTGGCTTCTTTATACAAATTCTGAGGGTAGGAAAGAGAACGGCACATCAGTCTTTAGAACTTGTTACAGATCCTGCCATTGGCAATTCTAAAAGAACAATGAAACTTAAGCCAGCAGTTATCTAGGGTGACTGTGCACGGTCTCTCTGACAGTGCGCTTATCTAGGGGGTATGTTTCTCTTCAACCTACGTCGCTCTGGATCTTGTTGGCTTCCCTGGCCCTTTCGAGATCCACAGTGACAGCAGGTGCCGTGTTTGTGCCCTTGACGTTCTTCACGTAGTCATGGCGGTAGACAAGCTGCAAACACAGAAAGTGACGTCACGGATCAACAGATACGAGAGAGACACACAGATCACGAATGCGATGCACTTAACGGAAGTCGGAATCATGAAGAACAAAGAGAATAACGAATGTCCTTTTTCCTCTTGAGTGCTAAAGACGTCAAGGTGCTCACATCACTCAGCTGGTTGGCACTGATCACAGCCTGCACGTAGGTAGGAGTGTCTGTCACCACAGTGAAGTTCTTCTTCTGTTCTTCAGCCTTGGCCTTATATTTGAGCTGAAAGAAGCAAGAATGCACACGATGTGTATTTTCCTATGGGTCTTAGGTAAAATCCTGCCAATGTGATTTTCTCGTTTAACAAAATGAATGACAGAAGTCGAGGGAAAAATGTTGGTGGCCGGAGAGCACTCACGTCGCTCTGGAGTTCATAGGAGTGCTTGGTGCGGAGAATCTCAGGGGTATCGAAGACATTACACCCAATGCCCTTCATCCAGTTCAGATCATCCTTGTATGTAATCTGGAGAATAAGAGAGAACATTGTTAGATGCAGGTCGCAATGGAATACCCTTTACCCATTCCTTGAATTTAATAATACTGTGTGAATTGTGTTTTAGAGCTATGGCTTTTTGGAAAGGTGTTCAGGCTTTTCAGCTCATTTTATTCTGCCGAGTGATGTTCAGGTAAAAGTAGCATCTCCAAATCTGTAAATTTAACATGCGCAAATTCGTTTATTCGCAATGCAGTCTGGCAGACAGGGTGTTGTATGGAAGAAGACAGGACAGACAGAGCAGGGGGCGAAACTCAGCCAAAAGCTCTTAAGAGCAACTTTCTAATGAACCGCCCAAAGACTAGGATTGTGAGACGAATCTCGCTAGTGACAGTTGCATAGGTTTCTCCAAGCGTGGTACTCACATCGCTGAGCTGCTCGTTGACTTTGCGGGCGTGCATGTGGATCTGCAGATCGGGCAGGCAGATCCATTCATGAAGACGTTTGCGGTAGTCGATCTCGCTGATCATCTTCTGGGTGTTTTTAGCAGCAACGATCTCCAGCATGTCTGGCAGAATGTGCACCTTGGCCTTCGTCTTCTCATAGTTCTCCTTGTACAGACGCTACAGGACAAGAGAGCCAGGAGCTTTCACATGGATGGATCTTTTGCACCTTGTCTCAACACTGCTGCTGTACATGCTCAAGACTTCAACATTGGGCACATAAGCACACAGTCCACCAAATTAGTAACTGTAAGGAAATGCAGTATTTCACCAACAAAATCTAAAGTTATCTAATGTTAAAGTTTTATTGATTGGTTTGCACCTCTAACTGGATATAAATTACCCCCTCATAACTAAATTCTTAAATTCTTACATCAATAGGCAATTTTCCGACTTTCAGGCATCTTGCTGTTGCAGGATCATCTTCCACAGATTTGGGCAAGGTGTACAGGGCCTTGAACTTCTCATAGTCCTCACGGTATTTCAGCTGGAAGGAATCAAAAAGCTATCGTTAACACTGCTGGCCTTTTTCCTTGTAGGCAAGCAATGAAGAAAAGATTACAGCATGCCGATAGGAAAATTGCAATAAGAATCTAAATTTGTCTCAGCCGAAGTCTTCTTGTCCCAAGAAGAACAAACATTGCACAAGTAACACATTTTGTATTGTATATTTCCAGAGATCCTGGCGACGGTACTTGGTCCCATCGCCATCACACCAACGGTATTGTCTTCGTAGATAAAGAAACGTTCTGTGTCAAATACAGTTCCTATAGCTCATCTACACCCAGGTTTAGCCAATAAATCACAAACCACTCCAGACAAACAATTTTAGAGCATACAAAAGTAGGAATTCTGACTGATGTTGTTGGGAAGGAAAGCACTATAATAATAGGGTTTAAAAGTAGTTAAAAGTTTACAGTTTAAAAGTTCAAGTACTAGAGATATCATTGTCTCATGTAGCAAGTTGATAAGAAGGAAAGATAAGAATCTCCGGGCTTTGTAAGTGGGGCACCTCAAGCAGCAGAGTGAGGGTCTCACTAAGGCCATAAGTAGGCAGACAATATTCAGTTTAACCTTTCACATTCACTCTGAAGATGGCTAGCACAAATATCCAAGAAATGCTATATAAAACCATTCTGGAATCAATTACCTGACATTATAAACCCTGGAATTTTTTTATGTTTGTTAAGAGCTTTTTTGGTTACGATTTACTTACAGCACTTGTGATGTTCTTCTGGTTTTTAGCAATAGCCAAAGAGAAGGAGTCTGAAGGCAGTTTATAGCTCGTTGCTTTGATCTTGTCCCAGACATCCGTGTATGTTTTCTGGAAATAAATTTTATGTTTATTAAGACTTATCTCACTTATCTCAAGGAAAAAAACCCGGTGTAATTCACAATGAGGCATACAGGCCCTATCTCTCCACCCTGGTACTAAATGCTTAAAAAAAACATTTTTAATAATAAACAATAATCTTGTTTTTAAAATGCAAGGAAAGACGTGCGATTTTAAGGAAACTGGGAAAATCTTCAGAAACTCACATTGCTGTACAGGGACTTCAGGCCTTGGGTTCTCGCATAGTCAACTGTATCCAGAACTGTGGTATATTTATCTTTGCTCTTGTGATAAGCCTCTCTGTAGTGTAACTGAAAAAAAGAGTTGTTTAAAACAATTGAATAAATCAATACATTTTATTGAAATCTGTGGATGAAAAAAAAATCAGGTGCTAACATTTATCCTTTATCAGAAAGCTGCATATTTCTGGCAAGCGTCACAGTCTATTCTAGAAGTACTGGGAGTGACCCGCAACTACACTCTGGATGGGACGCCAATCTGTCCCAGAGCTCATATACAGACCCACACACTCAAGCACGTTTAGAGACGCCAATTTGTCCCAGAGCTCATATACAGACCCACACACTCAAGCACGTTTAGAGATACCAATCAGTCTAGCCGGCATGTCTTTGGGGGATGAAAGGGAACCGGTGCCCCCCCCCCCGAAAAATCAAGGGCAGAATATGCAAACTCTGTATGGAAGGCATCCCATTCCAGAATCTGTCCCAGGACCCAAGAACAGTGCTAACCGTCCCTCAGACACAGTCTTCAAGTCTAATCATGTAGCATTAAGTGTCCTGACACTTAATGACAGCACTTTCTGCACAAAATTAAAAATCTCACATTGCCATGCAGGAATTTCCATTACATGACTTACATCGCTAGCTTGTATGTATCCTGTAACCGAAGTTACATAGACTGGGGTATCAGTCACAACAGAGAAATTCTTGAATTCCTTTTTACCGGCATCCCTGTAGAGAAGCTGCAATTACAAAAAGAAAGCCATTAGGAAAAGACAACTTACATAGTCATCACAGAGCTGTGCTACTGATACTAATCTCGGGGCACTGGATGAGGCAAATGGAGGTGGGCTAGTTTAACCCACAGAGGATAGGTAACAGGTTGCATAAATCCAGCCCAAAGACTGAGATCTAGATCATCACTTCACTGTGGATCTAGATAATCACTTCTCTGTGGATCTAGATAATCACTTCTCTGTGGATCTAGATGGCCACTTCACTGTGGATCTAGATAAGCACTTCACTGTGGAGGCCTTGTTAGCAAGCCAAAGTAAAGGAAGGAAATACATCCTGCTTTCATAGGATCAGGTTGTGCTGGCAGGACCCTGGTGTGCACAGCCTTACTGCAGAGCAACACTTACTTCACTCTGGAGGTCATAGGACTTCTTGGCGCGGACAATTTCAGGGGTGTCCCAGGCGTAGCAGCCAACCCCCTTCAGCCAGGTGAGGTCCTCTTTATAGAACACCTGCAGAGGTTCACAGAGGTCCAAAAGGAATAAACCTTGTTAACATAATATAACAGTGATGCGCCTAAAATGATCAGCATATCCGTAACCTAAAACTGTCCACTTAGGTACAGTAAGTGTTAAACTTTTTGTTTTGTTGAGACTTATTGTAAATGGGCCAGTGACCTCCTCATGCTGCGTATTTAGGTAGGATTGTCCATGTTTCTAAACTGTGCCTGAATAATCACCGTATCGCACCACATCACTGCAGCTGAGGTCAACAGGAGTCACTAACCCGGATGCACTGGTTAAGCTGTTAGCAAACGCGGAACAATCTTCCTGTGTGAAATCAAGATCTAACATGAGAGATCTTACATCGCTCAAGATCTCGTTGGCCTTCCTGGCGTGAATGACATCGTGCTGGTCGGGCAGGCACGTCCACTGGTGCAGGCGCTGGCGATATTCAACCTCACTCAGGATATGCTGGCACTTCTTGGCCATCACATGACTCAGCATGTCGAAGGGAATATGGATCTTGGTCTTGGACTCATCATAAGCCTTCCGGTAGGCCATCTGATTCAACATAACATGAAGAAAACAGCAATGAGAAAGCGGCAGAGATAGAAGAGACAGACAGGTCGAGAAATGGGTCTACAGGGACAAACTGAGAGATAGATATGAGTAGCAGCTTCCAGGGTTGTAGTGTTTCAAGAGTAAGGAATGTGCATTATTGGAATAAATACTACTTACAGTAACTCTTACCACTTCATTTACTGAAAAGACACAGACAGACAGACTTACCAAACTCTTCATCTTCTCTATCGCAGAAGAATGGACAACATTAGGGAAGTCACGGATGTCCTTTCCAGCCAGATAGTGACCCTTGGCCTTTTCATGAGCTTCTTTGTATTTAATCTAAAAAGAAAATAAAATATTTCTAATAACCCAATGAGATTACACCCTTCATTGGGGTTAGTGAATGAGCGGAGCGCATTCAGACCTCTTTACAACCGTGAGCATAATGTATTCAATTCCTACATGTTCATGTTGTACTCTTATAATAAAAAGAAAAAATAAGCAAGAAAGCTGATAAAAACAGTGTATATTAATCATTGCCATGTTATTAAACCAAAGGAATTTATTTTCATTTTGGTGCTATGATAACTATAAAGGAATATTATACTGTACTATATAATACTCCAATTGAGTTAAGCAAACAGAAGGAGTTTATCAGAATGGAATATCAACTCACATCGCTGACAATCTGCTTTGTGTGTTTGGCGCCCACTAGTGGTAGGTGATCAGGAGGCAGCTGATAGCTCGTGGCTTTGGTTCCATCCCAGTTTGATTTGTACACTTTCTACAGCCAAGACAACACAGTCCGATTGATTAAAACAGCAAAAAACAGACAGGCGCAAAACACAATGGGAAATTCAAGAGACATAAACACTGCTTCAGCAGATCCAAATATTTTTCATACTATTCACAATAACAGTAGAGCTATAGTAAATTCCCTTTTGTTCAAATGCTGTTAGATTTACTTAGAAAGCCAAAAGAGTATTTTATACCTAAATATACAAAGGATAAAAAGAAACATGATTTAAAACTGGTAATTCAACAAAGTAGCCAGGGACATGACAATGAATTTTCGGTAGGTGCAATGGACAATCATGATTGTTTATTTTTATCAGCAGAGTTGATTAACAGAGGGTCTGCACCCATTAATCACAATGGCGCCTAGAGGATATAATCAATTTCCGAAACCTGTATACCTTATTTTTCTTTAAACGTAGATTACAAAGTATTGTATTTTGATTCTCAGCATACCTTAATAAGAATTATTACGATATGGATTGTATAACTTGTATAACACAATGCAAAAAAAAGGTAAAAAATTGCAAGGTTTATATCGTGCAAATACATTCTATCATATTCACTTCACGACTGAAAGTACGTATTTAAGTCTTTTTTACGTCTTTTTAAGTCTCTTCACAGTGGCTGTGCTTCAACACCATGCATGCGATACCTCACTGATGATTTTGGCCACTTCTCTGGAGTGAGCCAGCTGGGGCGTGTCTTCTGATCCAATGTAGTGACCCTTCTCCAGATTGAAGCTTTCTTTGTACTTAAGCTACGGAGACAGAGAACAAGACCAAAACACACAAGGTTACTGGTGAGGGGAACCACTTCCAATTTAGGAAAGTCAGCGGCCTCTCTGAAAACTGGAAATTTGAAGGACACCTACGTCGCTGAGATTTGCGGCATTTATCTTGGCAAGAACGATTTCTGGACGATCAACAACATGCGTGAACTTTGCAAAGCCTTCTTTAGCACCTTTCTTGTAGGCTCTCTGTAAAATTTCAAAAAATGAGACAAGAAATGGTGATTAGTCTTGATAATAAAATATGTTTTAAAGCAATGGATTCATTTCAAATGGAAAGTTTATGTTGTGAGACTTGAACCTACGTCGTTCAGGATCTCCTGAGCTTTCTTGACCTTCTGGTGATCCACTGAGTCCAGAGCAACCCACCCACATCCACGGATCCACTCCATATCCGATTTGTAAACAAACTGGAACAAAGAACATCACACTCATAAAACAGCACCTGGAGATTTTTCACACCATCAACCGTTCATTCGACACTCAGTATTTTATCTTTGCACATCTGATGCGCTGGCATGTGCACACATCATCCATCCAGTTTAAAACAAATCACAAAAGTATGGTTTTAAAAAAGGACTTTAAACAATTTATAAATCTAAATGTTATTCAGTTGATTTAATGAACGTGAGTGGTCTTAATGATATTTTAAAAGCATACTGGTTTTCATTTCTGTGAGTTACAGTAACAGTTTCAATTTCAGTATAAATGACTTTAAAAATACTTCTCAGAATTAGCAGGGAGGGAGTTTTGCAAGGGTATATTTTTGTACAGTTCCCTGGCACACCGCAGCACCTCAGTCTTCCTTTTTGTGATTTTGAGGAAATGTCAGGATATGTAGATTTGATGGTGGATTTTAACAAAAAATCAAATTAACCCATAACATTTGCCCAGCATGTCGAAAGATATTAAAATTACAGGCTAAAATCCGCTGTTAAAAAAGATGGAATCTAAGTGCTTCTTCCATATTGATTATGCAGTACTTACGTCACTCTGGAGCTCATAGGCTTTCTTGGCCTGGATGACATCATTCTGGTCGGGCAGGCAAGTCCACTGGTGCAGGTAACGTCTGTAGTCAATGTCGCTGACCTGGGTCTGGCATTTCTTAGACAACACAAAGCCCAGCATGTCCACTGGCAGGTTGTACTTGGTCTTGGACTTCTCAAAGTCCTTCTTGTACTCGGCGTCGCTGGCGATCTTGGCAGCATTAATAGCCAGCATGATCAAGGGGTCGTCCTTGACACTGCGGGCGCCGATGTGGTGTCCGGTCTGCTTGCGGAAGCCTTCCTTGTACTTGTACTGTAAACCAGGGAACACAGGTGATTCTGAGTAGGACTTTTATAATGAATGTGGCATCCATGACTAGTTCAACTCTGAATCCAAATTCTAAAATACTAAAACATATTTCCTCTTTTTAGAACAACCTATAAAAGAAAATCATGAAAACAAAAAAATACTCAGCTCTTGCCTACTCCTTTTAAAATAAATATATCACACAGTACTATTATGAACAGTCAGAAGAAATGATTAAAATCATATGGTTTCTTTCTTTCTGTATTGTCTACTGTACGTAATGGGCTCAAAATTGATCTTAGCTCTACATATGATGTCAGACAACCTTTTTCTTCAAAATCTGTGCATCACTTACATTGCTCTGTATGCCCTGGCTGTGCTTAACGTGTTTGATTTCCACAGAGTCCTGTGGAATGAAGTAACTCGTAGCTTTTTCCTTGTCCCAGCTTTCTTTGTACAGTTTCTGATGTGAAATAAAAGTGAATTAGTCCAAATATACACAGCAATTCATTATACAGTCTATATTGGACAAGTTTTTGCATATGTTTACAACCATTTGGCAAACAGATTAGACAGTGACCCTATAAAAACATATGTAAAAACATACATTATGAAACACATATTAAAATCAAAAGCTACCACATCACAGTAGTAAGATTGCATGTTGATTATGGCAACATGTCATAAATTTGCTTTAAAAGCACTGTATAAAATATATACTGTATGCCTTACTTGTGTCCACATAGGAACTGTAGATAGTATGATAATAATAATAAAAAATATATATAGTATATAATATAGTATAAATGAGCTTTGCCTTCATTGGATGCATTGACGACCTACAGTATTGCATCCAGCTGCCACCTGCCAGCTGTAGCTGTAGTAAGATGAGTGGCGAACCCATCTACAGTACCTGGTTGATGTTCTTGGCTGCCTCTCTTGCCGTCGCCAGAAGTGGTGTGTCCAACATCGTGTACTTGGTCTTGGCGGTCTCCCAGGCTTCACGATACTTAGCCTGAAAAACAAACACAATCCTGTTAATCACTTGTTGGGTTTTCACCGGCCCCTCGGCAAAACACAGTCCTCCGATGAAGGCCGAGGAGGAAGAAACGGCCAGATTTCAAGAACGTAAGAAAGTTTGCGAAGAAGAGGAGCCTATTCAGCCCATCAGGCCTGTTTGACAGCTAATATTTAATTGATTCGAAGGTCGAATCCCTTGGGATCTTGAAAGAAGCCAGGATATCATCTTTGCCAACACAGGTGGGTAACCTGTTCCTGACTCCCAGGACCCATTATCACAAACTTTCCGACCCATTTTATAGAAATGACTGACCTCGTGCACAAATGGAATAGCTCTGGCCATTACAACAGCTACAGCATTTTATTTTTAATGCTTATATATTTATATTAAGAATAAATACTAAAAGAACACAAAATGTATAACTTGCTACTTCGTTTTTCATTTTTGTACAACTGCGCTTACAGTAAGCACTAGAAAAGAGACACGCAGTAAAAGTTATTGATCAGTCAAACACAATGAAGACGAAAGGACAGGTGTTTCTTGTTTCTGTCACACAGCTGCTCATCACAGTCAGTGTGTGGCCATATATTCCAGACTATGAGTAGAGATGAATGACTTCACCACAGTGTGGAGTTCCTCTTTTTCTAGGTGTAACAGAGGCCATGAGAAAGCCTCCTACAAACCCGGACAACGAAGAAATCTGCTGCAGCAGAAGACCCCTTCTTTTAGTGAGGTGAAGTTTTGCGCTGTCCAGGGAGCAGAGCCGAGCGTCTCAGCTCACAGGCGACCAGGATCTGACCCCAGGAGGGGCACAGCAGAGCCGCTCCTGTCACACAGCCCTATGAATTCCTACCAAAAGCGTTACTCACGTCATTGAGAATCTCTGCTGCCTGCTTTGCTGTCACGTAGTCGACTCTGTCAACCACGGGCGTGAACTTCAGGGTGTCCAGTTTCGTCCGGTATTCAAGCTGGGAGGAAGGCAGAAGAGAAGAAAACTGGCTAAAAAGAACTTGCGAGCACGTGTTAGTTAGTGTGATCTTACTGATGCGTTTGTTTCCAACACCTTCAGTAACGATCAGTGAAAATGGTTTTAGAACGGAGAGAAAGGAACATACTAGAGGTACTTACATCACTGAGGATGTGCTGCGCGTGTTTCACTTTCTTGACATCCAACGAATCGTTCGGCATCCAGCCGATTCCTTTCAGCCATTCCAGATCTGCCTTGTACACTGCCTGGCAACAGCAGATCGACACATTCCCTCATGTGAGATTTTTGCAATGCCCATTACTTTCTTTCCCATTCAGAACAAAAACTGCTTATTGCTCATGAGGCATCTGCTAAACTTATGAGAAAATGTTTTCTAGGGCTTCTTATCGATTTTTGACTGCACCTATGCTTTTCTCCAA
This sequence comes from Lepisosteus platostomus, assembly GCF_059453375.1. Classification (NCBI taxonomy): domain Eukaryota; kingdom Metazoa; phylum Chordata; class Actinopteri; order Semionotiformes; family Lepisosteidae; genus Lepisosteus; species Lepisosteus platostomus. The sequence goes on from NC_142624.1 coordinate 37,100,373, forward strand.
ACAGGGATGAAATCATTAGTAATCGAAACACATTATTTACATGTGAATGGCTCACAAAACCATAAAAATAAAGCAGTAAAAGTACATTTTCTGGGAGCAAAAACTAATAGTTCTAAAACTTCACTCACAGGGGAAGCTTAAATCAAAAGCACACTTTAATTTCTTTGTAACTGTCTCTTGCCTTCTGTTTAAACTTGTAATCATAAATAACTATTTCAATGTGAATTATCTTTGAAAATATTTCTCAGAATTAACAGAGAGGGAGTAGAGCATTAGAGGACATACTTTGCATAATTCTTGAGCACACTGCCTCTATCGTCTTCTGTATATTTTTTGAGCTTTAGAATTTATATCAGAATTTTTAGTTAAAGTTAGCCTACAACACCCCAACCCCCTTAAAATTACAGGTAAAATCACACCTGAGCTCTATAAATAGAATGAAAAATAAGTTCTTCAATACAGGACTTACATCGCTCTGGAGCTCATAGGCTTTCTTGGCCTGGATGACATCATTCTGGTCGGGCAGGCAAGTCCACTGGTGCAGGTAACGTCTGTAGTCAATGTCGCTGACCTGGATCTGGCATTTCTTAGACAACACAAAGCCCAGCATGTCCACTGGCAGGTTGTACTTGGTCTTGGACTTCTCAAAGTCCTTCTTGTACTCGGCGTCGCTGGCGATCTTGGCAGCATTAATAGCCAGCATGATCAAGGGGTCGTCCTTGACACTGCGGGCGCCGATGTGGTGTCCGGTCTGCTTGCGGAAGCCTTCCTTGTACTTGTACTGCACATTAGGTATGGATGAAACAGGACAAATCAGAATGTGTGATTTTGTCTAGTGGTGTCTTGTAAAATGTAAACAATCCAAGACAGCTCAAGAAGCTTCCACTCACATCGCTTGCAATGTCCCTAGAAGCCTTGGCCTTCAGAACGGAGATAGCATCTTCCTTGATGTTATATACTTTGGCCTTCTGCTCATCCCACGCTTGAGTGTACAGTTTCTGTGACAACGCAATGTGAGAAATGTGAGGCAAAGACTTTACAAAGCTTGGAAAACCCCGAAAAGGGGAAAAGGCGCCTGTTTAATCCACAGATGCAAAAGAGCTCAGGGATATAGAAGTTCCGTGATGACCTTTTTGACTCTTGCCTATACATTTCTATAGTATATAGAGGCAGTCTATACATTTAACGGCATTGACAGTCTCTAGGCAACATCTGCTTCCATTCCACCCCACGAGGGCCTGGACTGCTGCAAAGGCCTGCGACAATAGCCACAGAGTCCTACTAAAGGGGTTTAGAACCTCAACAAACTGTTACAATGGGAAAAAAAAACCCACGTAATAATAAATTAGAAATCGGATATAGTAAAACAGTAGGTTGTTGTTGTTTCTTTTTCTCCCTTAGAAATCCTAATCAAATTAACTTGAATCTAGAATATCCGTAACAAACCACAAACATCAAGGCCAGTTTTTGTGTTAGCTACAGTGCTACAGATCAATAATTTTGAAGTACAAAAATACTATATTGTACTTGCCTGGCTGACATTGATTGCATTTGCTCTCGACAGTACGATAGCTGGTGTATCAGGCATCACATGACTAATGGTCTTCTCTTTCTCCCACGCCTCCTTGTACTTCAGCTTTTGGAAAAAGGAAATCAAACAGAGAAAATTCATTAGGGCCACCAAGAATCAATTTTACAGGATCCCTAAAGCTTCTGTAGGGCACATACTGTGCAGTTTGTTAGTTTGCTTTTACAGATTAATTCAAAATAAAGCAAATCTTCAATGCATAACTCTAGTATAATAATAGACTAAAAACGACATGTCTGACACACATATCTTTAATGATAATAGATTTTAACAATTGTAATAGACAGACCCATCACGTGGGCTGCAGGCTGTAAGGAAGAGAGTAGAAAGCCCTTACATCGCTAAGCTGGATGGCATTGTTTTTAGCCAATACGATGGCAGGCAGGTCAACCACACTGGTGAACTTGACTGTGCTGGGGTGCTGCCGATAGAGTCGATCGTTCAGGATCTCCTGGGCACGTTTCACTTTGTTCACTTCCAGGGAACCGTTTGGCATCCAGCCACATCCTCGAACCCATTCCAGGTCACTCTTGTACACCCACTGAAACACAGATACAGAGAGGGCCGGTTCTTCTCTTTTTCTTTCTTTTGAAGGCACTATGACATTGCATTGAACTTAACAATCAAAGTTTTTCTCCAAAGAACAGTATTACATGACAGCTTTGCTGATACAAGAGCACTCATGTACAGGGTTCAATAAGATCCAGTTGAAAAAAATCTTGAGACATTCAGTCTGTCTACATTTTACTTAGCTGCTTTGGTGAGCTTGAACTTACGTCACTCTGGAGCTCATAGGCTTTCTTGGCCTGGATGACATCATTCTGGTCGGGCAGGCAAGTCCACTGGTGCAGGTAATGTCTGTAGTCAATGTCGCTGACCTGGATCTGGCATTTCTTAGACAACACAAAGCCCAGCATGTCCACTGGCAGGTTGTAACTTGTCTTGGACTTCTCAAAGTCCTTCTTGTACTCGGCGTCACTGGCGATCTTGGCTGCGTTCAGGGCCAGCATGATCAAGGGGTCGTCCTTGACACTGCGGGCGCCGATGTGGTGTCCGGTCTGCTTGCGGAAGCCTTCCTTGTACTTGTACTGCAACAGATCAGTGGGATGCATTCAATGGAGTGCAAAGCAGAACTTCGAAGTACTTTTATTTTTATTATAAAAATCTCTCTTTCACAAAGGCACGAGAAAACTCACATCACTGGCGATGTCCCTGGAGGCTCTGGCAGCCTTGATGGAGATGGCATCTGCACGCAGATCGTAGCCCTTCTTCTTAGCCTCCTCGTTGGCAAGTTTGTACAGTTTCTGAGAAAGGAACATTTAATTTTATAAATGAAGATGAAGCCGAAGATTGATCATTATGAATGAAAAATGCCATTAATCAAGGTCAACAACCAAGGGAATAGAATATCCTGACAATACCACAGAGGTAGATAATACAAATAAGAAGTGTGATGTACAGTATATTGGTCAGACCATCCCTCTGGACACAATCTCAAGTGTCCAAACAGTACATTCCAAGTAAGTGTGATGCCCATGAGGCCAAAAAGAAGGTCTCTTTGAGACCTGAATGTTATTGGTGTTCACGGTGGGACACGATTGTAGCATTCACTACTTATAATTGCTACAATGTGTCTATGCATCCAGATACACTAGACAAACTATTCACTGTTTAAACATGATCTCCGAAGAGATGCACAACATGAGTGTGTGATCAAAGCACATTAAACTTAGACATGTTAATACATATTCTTACATTTAAAATGAAACCCCTACTATACAATATTGTCTTACTGTAGTTACTTCTTGAATCCTAAAACATTCAGTTCACCCACCTGACTTGTGTTGATTTTGTTCTGTTGTGCAAGGATAATTTCAGGAGTATCAGGCATGACATGAATCTGGACCTTGTCTCTATCCCATGCCTCAGTGTACAGACGCTGAAAGAGAGAATGCAGTACAACATAACACAAAGAAAACAAATCCGCTTTTCAATAGTGCCATTTTAAAGCCCTAAAGAAAACAAAACTTCCCAATTCTGATGTTTTGCTCAAAGATCACAGCACTGAAAAAAGTAAAATTACAAACATAATATCTAAAACATGTAGAGGTTTTGAGGATGGTCATAACGGAAAACTTTGTTACAGTCAGTTTTTAATATTTTTCTGCACTTCAGATGATCAGATGAAGTCAGATGTTTAGATGATTTACTCTTCCAGGTGTAACTTAAGAGTTTCAATCAGTTCCATTCTACAGTTGGAGAATCCCTTTGGTTTGAAATGAAATGCATGATATAAATAGCAATGATATCATTTCTGCAACTTGCAGTCTGTATTTAATTGTACCCAGCGTGTATTATACAAACGTAATTTATTGTTTCAAAATCTGCAAGGTTCACGTCGTTACCTAAAGATAAAACAAATCAAACTTTCCTTTCCATTAAGAGAGCTAAAAAATATATTTTATTTTAATTTCTAGCAGATTGTGCTTTAATGGTTAACACGGTTGCATACCTGGTCCATGTTTTTGGCATTAGCCTGAGCCAGAACGATTGGCATTGAGTCCATTTTGCTTGTGAACTTGAAGTTGCTGGGATGCTGGCGGTACTTCCTCTCACTCAGGATCTCGGCAGCTTTCTTGGCTTTCTCAACATCCAGAGAGCCAATGGGGACCCATCCCACACCCCTCATCCATTCCATGTCAGCCTTGTAAACAGCCTGGATAACAGACACAGAAAAAGGACACACACATATTTACACATATTGTAAGTACAGTATATACTGACAGGCACTGAAAACACAACACATTCTTTTGGTTCCAATTCTCATTTCTTTTATAGAGAGTTTTGATGGGCTCACTGTCCTTGGGCAGCTCTCTTGATCGTATTGCTGTACATGGAACTGATTAAGCCAGTGTAGGCCTTTCTATTCCATGAAGAATATGAATGGAGCTAACACATGGATATTTCCGATCAAGGGGACGGTTTTGATTTTCTGCTTTCACTAAAATACTTTTTCAGTCAGGGATGAAGTTTTTAGAGATGCAATTAAACTACATAATGAATTTAATAAATCCATCTTGACTACTTATAATACTCATCAAATGGTGCTTACTTGCATTCTGGATAAGAACATTTTGAGACATCTTAAAGCTTTTAGTAACATGAACCCTCTGTGATATATTGTTTACTCCTTTACTATGTATTTTTCAAAATCTTCTTTTAAACAAATTTTAAGATGAAGAGTCTTTCATGAACTGTAAAAGCTCATAATTCATTTTAGCAATTATACTGTATGTATTAAAATCATATTTCACTCAAGCATTTTACATGGAAGAAATAGTGTGCCTCAGGCTAAATGAACAGAGTTCTGTATTAAATAATTATTTTGCTTCAAAGAACAATGAAGGAAATTTTCTTCAATAGGAATAATAAATAAAACAGTATGATATATTAATGTTCAGTGTTATTATGGTGTACAAGACAAGTGCTCTTCATATCTTCAACACTTCAGTTTGAACTTACATCACTCTGCCTCTATCGTCTTCTGTATACAGTATTTTTGAGCTTTAGAATTTATATCAGAATTTTTAGTTAAAGTTAGCCTATAACACCCCAGCATGTCAGAAGATCTTAAAATTACAGGTAAAATCACACCTGAGCTCTATAAGCAGAATGGAAAATAAGTTCTTCAATACAGGACTTACATCACTCTGGAGCTCATAGGCTTTCTTGGCCTGGATGACATCATTCTGGTCGGGCAGGCAAGTCCACTGGTGCAGGTAACGTCTGTAGTCAATGTCGCTGACCTGGGTCTGGCATTTCTTAGACAACACAAAGCCCAGCATGTCCACTGGCAGGTTGTACTTGGTCTTGGACTTCTGGAAGTCCTTCTTGTACTCGGCGTCGCTGGCGATCTTGGCTGCGTTCAGGGCCAGCATGAGCAAGGGGTCGTCCTTGATGCTGCGGGCACCGATGTGGTGTCCGGTCTGCTTGCGGAAGCCTTCCTTGTACTTGTACTGAAGCAAAGTAAAAACTGTCACTAGTGAAGGCTGGTTTATCACTTTAATATATTGTTTTCAATTTTTTATTATTAAACTTTCTAGTTACTGTATTTTAGTATTAACCTGCAGTAGCAGTATTGTTTCTTATTATATAAATGTCCCCAAAAAGCCTCCAGTTTTGCAGAGAGGGAGAAGAATAACCTGTGATGTAGCTATTACAGTAAGCATACATGTACTACAGTATATGGCGCTAATACAGCTTTAACAAGGTTTACAATGACATCATATCAGTTCAAAATGTCTTCAGCCTATGCTTTTTCAGGTCTTAAGGATCTCCAAACTAATGGAAAGACACTTGACAAGGATGATAAATCACAATTATGTATCCATTAGTAAATGTTTGCAGGCAGCAAAGCATTGATACTGACTTTACTATGGTCATTCATAACTGCCATGAAGGTTCACAACAAACATGAAGTAAGGTCCGTTGCGGAGGATGGCTCTTCACAATCCCAGTGCAGCTCTCATATGCAGCTTTCCATGGCTCAGATGCAAAAGGTACTTACATCACTTGCAATATCTCTGGAAGCTTTGGCAGCTTTAATTGGGATGGCATCTGCTCTCATGTCATAGCCCTTCTTGAGAGAATCCTCATAGTCCTGCTTGTAAATTTTCTGCAAACATAACATTAAGCTTGTTAGTATTGTTTCAGACTGTGATGGGCACCTCCAGGTGTGAAAATGAAATCAGACATGCTGCCTTCACAATACATCTGGAAATGAAGAAAAGTGCATGGATTTTTCTTTGGTCCATTATATACTGTATTTGTTATATCATGTTTATGTTCAAGTCTATGTACAGCATACTGTAAATATATTTGTTTTGTATAAGCATACATACTGTATGTACAGATGTTTCTTTTTACTAGCTGTCATCTAACGGAAAGCTTAAATTCAACTGTGAGTCATGATAAAGATCAGATGTTCATTGAAATATAAAAGTGCATTTCTTCCCATCATATTTAAGCACAAGAAAAGCAATCAAAAGAAGAGCTGAGCATTACCTTGCTGACAGTTACAGAGTTGGCCTTTGCTAAAACAATTTCTGGAGTATCTGGCATCACATGAATGGTAGTTTTGTCCTTATTCCAAGCTTCTTTGTAAAGGCGCTGTAAAGAAACATCGAATGATAACACGAAAACTTCAAGTTCAATTGTGAACAGTATGTCTTCCCAAAACACATCACCAAAACAGGTCACCTATCCACTTACATCATTCATATTCAGCGCATTACTCTTGGCGAGGACAATGGGCAATGAGTCAGTAACACTGGTGAATTTAATGGTGTCTGGGTGTTGACGGTAAAGACGATCACTCAGAATCTCTCCAGCCTTCTTTGCTTTCACCACATCCAGCGAACCAATAGGGACCCACCCAATACCTTTCAACCATTCCATATCTGCCTTGTACACAGCCTGGGGAAAGAAAATAGCACACGTATTAGCCGAAGGAAAATATTTAAGAAATGTTCAAGGGAAATATTTTTGTTTGCCTTTCTTAATACTTTTACAGATTATAGATTTAATCTGGGATTTTGCAATAAAAACTGATTCTTGCCAGCTACGGGCAGGTTTTGTTTAATCAACGTATGCCAATCCTCTTTTCTTCAAAAAAAGGTCATTATGATTTTCATTTCCTGCAATTGTTAACATAAACTTACGTCACTCTGGAGCTCATAGGCTTTCTTGGCCTGGATGACATCATTCTGGTCGGGCAGACAAGTCCACTGGTGCAGGTAATGTCTGTAGTCAATGTCGCTGACCTGGATCTGGTTTTTCTTGGCCAGGACAAAGCCCAGCATGTCTACTGGCAGGTTGTAACTTGTCTTGGACTTCTCAAAGTCCTTCTTGTACTCAGCGTCACTGGCGATCTTGGCTGCGTTCAGGGCCAGCATGAGCAAGGGGTCGTCCTTGATGCATCGGGCACCGATGTGGTGTCCGGTCTGCTTGCGGAAGCCTTCCTTGTACTTGTACTGCAACAGATCAGTGGGATGCATTCAGCAGTTGAAATGATTTTGCATGTATTCTATTTATACTGTATCTTTTTCATGAAGGCACGAGAAAACTCACATCACTGGCGATGTCCCTGGAGGCTCTGGCAGCCTTGATGGAGATGGCATCTGCACGCAGATCGTAGCCCTTCTTCTTAGCTTCCTCGTTGGCAAGCTTGTACAGTTTCTGAGAAAAAAACATCAGCATTTTAATACAGACGTAATGTCTGACCTCTCTATGTTATCAAAGCTAACATGAAGGACTTTGTTTATAATCAAGTGTTTAAAAACTGTAATACCATATACTGAGCACAGTATAGTTTCTGAAAACAGCAATACTGCGGCATCTAAAAAATGTTTAAATGTCATTAGATATCTGTTGTGGCTTACATGTATGACTATAAATGTTACTGAATTAGCAAAATAAGAATGTTTGTTGCATTAACCACATGTATACAATTATTTAAATGATATAAAAAACAGGATTCTCAATCTCCTGCTTCATGTCCATGGGAAATTGTTTATCAGGTATGAAGTGTGACTTGTACAGCTGTGTGTCATTTCTATATCATGCAGACAGTAAGCAAGGGCCTGTAGCTTTTAATAAGGTTGTTTCAGAGTTCTTGAACTGCAGAGAACAGGACACGGGAGTTCATTAAATTGCAAGATGAATCTTTGGAGCCCTTATATTTAAAATGTTATATTAAAAAACACAGGGGCATGAATGAAAAGGGAGGAACAGGAGAATTTTCTCTCACCGCACTCATGTTGATCCTGTTCTGCTGAGCGAGTATGATTTCTGGGGTGTCGGGCATAACATGAATCTGGGTCTTGTCCTTCTCCCAAGCCTCAGTATACAGGCGCTGCAGTGAGAAAAATCAAAAAGAGGCAATAAGGAACGATTCAAATCAGGATTAATAGGGACATGTGCGCCACAATCTTGTTGCTCAAAACCACCACCAGCTATGCAGCGTGTCATATATCCGACAGTGGTCCATTTTAAATTTTACTGATTAACTGAAACGTGCTTTTAGAGTATTGTACAGCACTATGGTGTTGGGAAGCACCACATGTTTGTCTGCACCTGTGGTTGGAACCAAAACACTAGCAAATGCAACTGAAATGAATGCAATTTATATAGTAATCTCTTAAAATACAGTTTGTACACAAGCAAAAAATTTATATATATATATTGTGTTAGCTGAGATGTGAGGTATCAGGCACAATCTCAAACATTTGACTACAAAGTTTAGATAGTAACCGCTAGCACTACCACTATTTTAACTCGATCAAAATGAAGGATTATTAAATGAGGATTTTAACTGGAACTGTCAAGCACATCACATCTCTAATCATTTCTATTCTGGACCTCTTCTGGGTTCTTCAGGCATCCACATGGCTTTCGTTTCCTTTAGTTTCTAGCAGTGCAGAAAGGCTGCATGCTGACCCAGCGGAGAAAAGAAAGACTACCTTGTTCAGGTTAAGTGCATTGGTCTTGGCCAGGACAACCTCCATGGAGTCAGTCACACTGGTGAAGTTCACTGTGCTGGGATGCTGGCGGTACTTCCTCTCACTCAGGATCTCGGCAGCTTTCTTGGCTTTCTCAACATCCAGAGAGCCAATGGGGACCCATCCCACACCCCTCATCCATTCCATGTCAGCCTTGTAAACAGCCTGGAGGTGGATACAGGGAAAAAAAATGCCTGTGGATTTTCGATAATGCAGTTTATGGAAATACTTGGGCTAAGATTTTAATTTTAATGAAAAAACACCCAATTCAGATTCTTAAATGTGAATGGAGATTACGGATAAATATAAATAAGAAAACACAGATGCATGTAAATATAGACATATTTTTAATGATATTAATAACACCTTCGTCCACCCATGATCGATAAGGTCCACCTCCTCCTGAGGACCTCACAAAAGCAGGCCCTGTCCCAAAGGGAAATGGCACAAGGTATGGCCAAGAGTTCATGAATGCTTGTTTGCTCTCCTCAAAGCAGGGTGTCTGTCAATTGCAGATTCAACGGGAAAGGGACAATATAGAACAGCCACTCAAACCTAGCACTTCTTTGGACACCAGAGGAATCCATGCAAACACAGTGAGAATATGCAGACAGCACACAGACTGAAAGCCAAGAAGAGGCAGTAATGGTAACTTCCAGGCCACTTTCGTCATCTTCATTACATATGAATTAAAGAAAACCTGCAAAGACGAGTAGAATAACTCTGAATGGCTACTTTAAACTGCCACTCTGAGATTTTTATCCCTGGTCCCCCTGAACACAGTAGCACATTACTGTGCCACGTCACAGGTGGCCCTGGTGCCTTTCTGAATTATGGTCTGAATCGAGTAATGGCTGCAGGAATCAACAAAGAAATGTCTTGCTCTAAGGATATACTGTAGGAGGAGAAGGGTTGTGACCAAGAACACACCATTGACATAACTTACGTCACTCTGGAGCTCATAGGCTTTCTTGGCCTGGATGACATCATTCTGGTCGGGCAGACAAGTCCACTGGTGCAGGTAATGTCTGTAGTCAATGTCGCTGACCTGGATCTGGTTTTTCTTGGCCAGGACAAAGCCCAGCATGTCCACTGGCAGGTTGTAACTTGTCTTGGACTTCTCAAAGTCCTTCTTGTACTCGGCGTCACTGGCGATCTTGGCTGCGTTCAGGGCCAGCATGAGCAAGGGGTCGTCCTTGATGCTGCGGGCACCGATGTGGTGTCCGGTCTGCTTGCGGAAGCCTTCCTTGTACTTGTACTGAAAAGTGATAACAAATTTGTGAAAAAAATGTTTTCCTTCGCTACCCATGGACTAATAGTGAAGAGAGTTTAAAATGCACAAAACAGGAATCACTCACATCACTGGCGATGTCCCTGGAGGCTCTGGCAGCCTTGATGGAGATGGCATCTGCACGCAGATCGTAGCCCTTCTTCTTAGCCTCCTCGTTGGCAAGCCTGTACAGTTTCTGAAAAAAACATTTTAATACAGTTAACATATATGAAGAGATTGTGTTCACAAATAAGCATACTAAAAGAAATGTATAATATCAAAGGCTGTAAAAGACTAATTTTAAAGAAAGCAATAGCTGTACTGAAGCAAAACCAAACTGACCTCACTGTAGTTGATTTTGTTCTGTCGTGCAAGATTCACTTCCATTGTGTCTGGCATCAGATGGACCTTGGTCTTGTCTTTTTCCCAGGCTTCAATGTAAAGTCTCTGTTAGGTGAATTTAAAAAGATTGCAATTAAAAGCAAGTTGATATCTTTAAAACAAATACAATTTATACCTGTTGGGTTTATTTCAAAATTGTAAAGCAAAAGAAATTAGAAAAAAAGTTGTTAAAATGCGAAAATCAGGGTTAAAATCTCCTTTCATATAAAAATATCATTTTTGTGAAGAACAAGAGTTATAAATATAATTTTGCAGAGGCTAAACTTTTCTTATTCTAGAACAGATCAGAAAAAGTTACAGACTTGTTATTTAATCAGATCAGTAGATCTAGAGAAAATTAAAAGTCTTACCTTGTTGATTGTCTGTGCGTTGGCCTTGGCCAGGACCATCGGCATTGCGTCCATTTTGCTTGTGAATTTCTGTGTACAGGGATGCTGGCGGTACTTCCTCTCACTCAGGATCTCTGAGGCCTTCTTGGCTTTCTCAACATCCAGAGAGCCAATGGGGACCCAACCGATACCTCTGAGCCACTGCAGGTCAGACTTGTACATAGTCTGTGGAAAACACAAAAGAACAGTTTTATTGTATCCAGTTTTACCATCATCCAGAGACCCAATGAGAGTCCAATCATTACCCTTCAAGCACAGTGAGACACTCTTGTATGCCGCCTAGGCACAAAAAAATCAACTGTTAAATCTGTACTGACCAATTGGACCAATTAATACACATCGCTCACTGTGTTTCAGCTATATTTCTGTACATCTTACTGATTAGTCATTTGATTTTGCTTAAGAAGGATGGCATTTAAAAACTGCACAATTATTTGACATGTTCTTTTCTATGAACAAAGACATACAAAAAAGAAGTCAAACTTACATCACTCTGGAGGTCATAGACCTGCCTGGCGTGGACGACATCACTCTGGTCGGGCAGGCAAGTCCACTCGTGCAGGTAACGTCTGTAGTCAATGTCGCTGACCTGGACCTGGTTTTTCTTGGCCAGGACAAAGCCCAGCATGTCCACTGGCAGGTTGTACTTGGTCTTGGATTTCTGGAAGTCCTTCTTGTACTCGGCGTCACTGGCGATCTTGGCTGCGTTCAGGGCCAGCATGAGCAAGGGGTCGTCCTTGATGCTGCGGGCACCGATGTGGTGTCCGGTCTGCTTGCGGAAGCCTTCCTTGTACTTGTACTGTTATAGAAAAACATACATACTGTATATATTACATGACAGTTCTCAGAAACCTTTAATATTGTGCATTTCTGCAACTCTTTGGAGGTGTGAATAGTACTAGCAATTAATGGATGCTCTTGAATCTTTCTGTTCCATGCACTTAATAATTCAACCTTGCGGCAATAATAACATTAATATTACCTGGCATCTTCTTTCAGACCTGGATCACCACAACCTAAACCCTCTGCTATCCCAAAGACTTCATTAACAGATTTACAAACCAGATCAAAATATAGTTCTTTGAGGTAAACGAACTCACATCACTGGCGATGTCCCTGGAGGCTCTGGCAGCCTTGATGGAGATGGCATCTGCACGCAGATCGTAGCCCTTCTTCTTAGCCTCCTCGTTGGCAAGCTTGTACAGTTTCTGAGAAAGGCCCAGATAATAGTCCATGTGTTGTTTAAACAAAAATATAGCATAGAATATTAAACTGTGAATAAGAAATTATTACGTAAAAGAGAGCAGCACAACTCACCTCACTGTAGTTTATCTTGTTCTGCCGAGCCAGAGTTACTTCTGGAGTGTCTGGCATGATGTGCACGTTGAGCTTATCCTTCTCCCAGGCCTCAGTGTAGAGTCTCTGAAATGAAACCATGGCACTTTCATCAGCAGCTGGTGGCTGGTATCTACGCAAAAGCTCATTTTTTAGGACACAAAAATCACGTTGTCAGGTTGTCTCAGGCCATGAACTAACAAAACCCTCTCTTTTAAAGAAAGTGACACTCGAGGTAGTTATTGAAAGCCTCTTGAAAGAAAACATCTAAAACATTACCTGTTGGTTTCCACTTGTGTTTGAAATTTCATGATTCTTTTGGATAAACTTGTGTTCTGGAGACACATTTGTTAGTTGATTTATAAATGCACCAATGCACAAAGATGCCATTAAAATATGAAGTTCCAATTCTACTGTTTTTGCTGTGTCTACGTAAATGTCTTTCCCAGATTCTGTCCTGGTAATTTCTCACTCTAACACCAGAAACAGAGACAGAACTCATGATTACTGTTTTACTAATATTTTGCAGTTATGATGTTAGAGATTGTAAATATGTTCTTGAAAGTGCTTTGGCATGGAAGACCCCATTTTGTAAAGCATTTGAAAATACAACTCAGGTGATACACTAAAACACCTGAAAAACAGCAAGAAAGTGGAAGGATTTATTTTTTGTCAACAGAGTGACCAGTATTTGAAATATCACTTTTGAAGCTTCTGAATTTGTTTGAATGAATTCATAAACCTTAATTAAAACATTTAACACTTAAATACTTTGCATTTGTATCGATAGCCTTCACTCCAAAACTGCAGGCTTGTCAGCTATGGTAATTGCTCATACATATTGAGTACCAATCTTACCAACCACAGGAAAACCCTTGTTCATACACAGTTCAGCCTGTGGAAGCTTTTAAAGGGAGAAAAATCTCTCCACCATCTTGCCCATCTTGCACACAGCATCTCTCCACCCAGCTGGGTGTCCTCTTGTGTATATTTTACATTAGAGAGCGCGTGATTTCAGTGATCTCCTAAGAATAGCCAGTTCTTTTGCTGGGTTTTATCATTTGTTCTATAATGATCTAATTACATTACTTTTATCACTTTGATAGTTTGAAGTATAATTCACATTATCATAGGTACTGTATGTTTCTAAGGAAGAAATCTGCAAGTTACTGTACATTCCTTGTTGAAGGGAGTACCATGACTGTGGGAGTATAACCCCCTATTTGCCATATACTCAAGTATTCACCAACTGCAGTTTTGCCAATCATACAGCTTTTCAGGAACATAACCACCATGATTGTTGTAGGAAAGCTGCATATAAAACATGGAATTGTTCAATGTATATTAATTGAAAACAGCTGGAACTGTTACTGAGAGGAATGCTATGACAAATGGAGAAAAAATACAAAAAAGACTATTATACCTTATTAAGAGTATTTATAAAAATAACATTAAAGTGACACAAAAATATCAGATACTGTATATTAGATCATACCTAATGAATAGTCTGTGCTATGAAGAAGAATTGTAAACCTGAGACAGTGCAAAGACATACAAACTCATTCTAGACAACCTCAGGAGAGTTATAGATGTGTTATTTAATCAGATCAGTAGATCTAGAGAAAATTAAAAGCTTTACCTTGTTGATTGTCTGTGCGTTGGCCTTGGCCAGGACCATTGGCATTGCGTCCATTTTGCTTGTGAATTCCAGTGTACAGGGATGCTGGCGGTACTTCCTCTCACTCAGGATCTCTGAGGCCTTCTTGGCTTTCTCAACATCCAGAGAGCCAATGGGGACCCAACCGATACCTCTGAGCCACTGCAGGTCAGACTTGTACATAGTCTGTGGAAAACACAAAAGATCAGTTTTATTGTATCCAGTTTTACCATCAACCAGAGACCCAACGAGAGTCCAATCATTACCCCAGAAGCACAGTGAGACTCTCTTGTATGCAGCCTAGGCACAAATAAATCAGTTGTTAAAACTTTATCTAACATTGGTCTTAAGACACCTATTTACACGCATCACACAAACTTCCTCTCATTGTATTTCAGCGATGTGTCTTTAAGTCTTACTGATTAGGCATATGATTTTGTTTACGAAGGATGGCATTTGATAGTTGCATAATTAGTTTAGTATAACAAAAGAAGTAAGAGTAAATCTCATTTGTGGTAGTGATGATGAATGGAAAATGACTCAATGTTAGAGTTACAGTGTCATAAAAATATTTAGTTTAACCTGTTAATTTATATGAATAAGACACACAAAGTAGGAATTCTAACTTACATCACTCTGAATGTCATAGACCTGCCTGGCGTGGACGACATCACTCTGGTCGGGCAGGCAAGTCCAGTCGTGCAGGTAACGTCTGTAGTCAATGTCGCTGACCTGGACCTGGTTTTTCTTGGCCAGGACAAAGCCCAGCATGTCCACTGGCAGGTTGTACTTGGTCTTGGATTTCTGGAAGTCCTTCTTGTACTCTGCGTCACTGGCAATCTTGGCTGCGTTCAGGGCCAGCATGAGCAAGGGGTCGTCCTTGATGCTGCGGGCACCGATGTGGTGTCCGGTCTGCTTGCGGAAGCCTTCCTTGTACTTGTACTGCAACAGATCAGTGGGATGCATTCAGCAGTTGAAATGATTTTGCATGTATTCTATTTATACTGTATCTTTTTCATGAAGGCACGAGAAAACTCACATCACTGGCGATGTCCCTGGAGGCTCTGGCAGCCTTGATGGAGATGGCATCTGCACGCAGATCGTAGCCCTTCTTCTTAGCTTCCTCGTTGGCAAGCCTGTACAGTTTCTGAGAAAACAAAAACATCAGCATTTTAATACAGACGTAACATGTAAGCTATATATGTATTTGAAGGAATTGTGTTCAGAATTAAGCATATTATAACAAAATGCATAATAGAATAGGCTGTAAAAGACTAATTTTAAAGAAAGCAACAGCTGTACTTAAGCAAAACCAAACTGACCTCACTGTAGTTGATCTTGTTCTGTCGTGCAAGATTCACTTCCATTGTGTCTGGCATCAGATGGACCTTGGTCTTGTCTTTTTCCCAGGCTTCATTGTAAAGTCTCTGTTAGGTGAATTTAGAAAGATTGCAATTAAAAGCAAGTTGATATCTTTAAAACAAATATGATTTATACCTGTTGGGTTTATTTCAAAATTGTAAAGCAAAAGAAATTAGAAAAAAAGTTGTTAAAATGCGAAAATCAGGGTTAAAATCTCCTTTCACATGAAAATATTCTTTTTGTGAAGAATAAGAATTATAAATATAATTTTGCAGAGACTAAACTTTTCTCATTCTAGATCAGCTCAGACAGACTTGTTATTTAATCAGATCGGTAGATCTAGAGAAAATTAAAAGTCTTACCTTGTTGATTGTCTGTGCGTTGGCCTTGGCCAGGACCATCGGCATTGCGTCCATTTTGCTTGTGAATTTCTGTGTACAGGGATGCTGGCGGTACTTCCTCTCACTCAGGATCTCTGAGGCCTTCTTGGCTTTCTCAACATCCAGAGAGCCAATGGGGACCCAACCGATACCTCTGAGCCACTGCAGGTCAGACTTGTACATAGTCTGTGAAAAATACAAAAGAACAGTTTTATTGTATCCAGTTTTACCATCATCCAGAGACCCAATGAGAGTCCAATCATTACCCTTCAAGCACAGTGAGACACTCTTGTATGCCGCCTAGGCACAAAAAAATCAACTGTTAAATCTGTACTGACCAATTGGACCAATTAATACACATCACAAATTTTCACTCACAGTGTTTCAGATATATTTCTGTACATCTTACTGATTAGTTATGATTTTGCTTAAGAAGGATGGCATTTGAAAGCTGCACAATTATTTGACATGTTCTTTTCTATGAACAAAGACATACAAAAAAGAAGTCAAACTTACATCACTCTGAATGTCATAGACCTGCCTGGCGTGGACGACATCACTCTGGTCGGGCAGGCAAGTCCACTCGTGCAGGTAACGTCTGTAGTCAATGTCGCTGACCTGGATCTGGTTTTTCTTGGCCAGGACAAAGCCCAGCATGTCCACTGGCAGGTTGTACTTGGTCTTGGATTTCTGGAAGTCCTTCTTGTACTCGGCGTCACTGGCAATCTTGGCTGCGTTCAGGGCCAGCATGAGCAAGGGGTCGTCCTTGATGCTGCGGGCACCGATGTGGTGTCCGGTCTGCTTGCGGAAGCCTTGCTTGTACTTGTACTGTTATAGAAAAACATATATACTGTATATATTACATGACAGTTCCTTTTAAGAGAACGGTGGTACTCTTAAGACTTTCAAACAGAATCGTTTGGGAATTCTGCAAACGGATGAATACAGTCAAGGAAGAAAAATTGCTTACATCACTAGCAATGTCCCTGCAGGCCTTGGCTGATTTGATGGAAATAGCGTCAGGCTTGAGTGTATATCCCTTCTTCTTCGATTCATGCCAGGCTTGTTTGTACATTTTCTGAAATTTATGAAGAAAAAATAACAATGACAGCATTAAGTATGTGTCTGAAAAAAACTGCCATCTGTCTTACAAGGAACACCTTTTGAGACTATAAGTTTTTAGAACATGGTTTTCTGTAAGATATATATAGTATGTCCAATTAAGTAGTTAGCTATGCCCCACTGATGAGCCCTCTCAGGCAGAAATAGTTGTCCATGGTTGCTGACATTCTATACATAAAAGAAAAAATAATAAGTCTGTTTAAATGGTTGCGTATCCTGGCACTGGGAACTGACAAGAGTTTATTAACATTCATTTCCATAACACATATCTGTCCGCTTATATCTCCACCTGTCTGTCAGCAAGCAATAACATCCATTATCATCCATAATCAAACTGATTATACGATATTGAATACATGTGTTTCAACTGCATTTGAGTACACATCAGGAGCACACATGAAGAAAGGTGTGCCGTGACTAGCATGACCTACGAGGTGAGAACATACTGTACATACCTCACTGCAGTTGACTTTATTTTGCAGGGCCTGCACGATTTCAGGCGTGTCAGGCATGACATGCACTTGTCCCTTCTCTGCCTCCCAGGCCGCAGTGTAGAGACGCTTAAAGGAAGAAAGCAATGGATGAAGTGTGCAAATAAACATAAAAAACACAGATATGCAAAATGTATTCTACAAGATGAAATTCAGCACATAATGTTGCCTATGACATGAAGCATAGAAGTGTTAATAAAATTTTGTATGCTCTATCAAATTAACTAAAGAGTAAATAAACCTTAGGATAGGCTATTAAGCTGAACAGCAACATAAGCAACAAATGATATATTATTGGACAATCAAAATATTTGATCTCTTACCTTGTTCAAGTTTATAGCATTTGTCTTCGCCAGAACCATGTCTACAGAGTCAGTGACACTGGTGAACTCAATGGTACTCGGGTGCTGACGGTATCTTTTCTCGCTTCTGATGAGTGAGGCATTCTTTGCTTTCTCCACATCTAGAGAGCCAATTGGTACCCATCCCACTCCTTTAAACCAGGTATTATAATCACTTTTGTAGGCATTCTAAACAAAGAAAGAAAACAAGTTCTCTAGTATTTTTTACATTCTTGACTAGGTTTGCTGTCATGCACTGAAACCCAGTTGAACTCCCTTATGCCATTCAGGACATTATTTTCAGTGTTCATTGCTTAATTGGTTCCCAAGAATGCGTTCTTATTTAGGTGTCACAAATACCTTCCTGGCAAAGGCAATTAAAATTGTTCTTCCAAACTTATATGCACACATAAAAAGCACATCTACAAAGAAATCAAGATTAAAACCATATTTTTCTCAGGCTGTGGCACAACAGGAGTTGAGAATACAGGAACTAAACCTACATCGCTCTGAATAAAGCTCATGTTCCTCGCCAGTTCCACATTCACGGCATCAGGGAGGAGGGAGTAGTGATGGAAGTGCTGCTTATAAGCAGTGTTGGAAATAGCTGTCATGGCCTGTTTCGCAGCCATGACACTGAACATATCAGCAGGAGTGTGATACTTGGTCTTGGCCTTCTCATAGTCCTTCTTGTACTCTCTCTCGCTCTGCATCTTGGCCACGTTCATGTAGTGGACCAGCTTGGGATCATCCTGCAGACTGCGGAACCCGACGTGGTGACCTCTTGCCTTCTCATAGGCCTGTTTGTACTTGTACTGCAAAGATACAGATGCGTAGTTTAATGACACAATGGAATCTGCTCCCCAGTATCCCACAGAGGTTTCCTCTCTACTGTTGTACTGTCTATAGTTTGAGTGCTTCTCTGCAAGATTAATGAAACTCACAGTAAGACACAAGATACAATAAAAAAACAATATTGGCAATGAAAACATTTTACTAAAAACAAAGTATTTATCCTTGGCATCTAAATGCATCCTTCCTATGTTTTTCTGGGGCACATTTAAGAGTTGTTGTCCCTCACCTTTGTCAAAACAATATGTTAACCTGTAACCTCAATACCAGAAGTACTGCCTAATATTAGTCAGTTTACCTGCGCTATTTATGAAAATGAACATGGTTGTGTGCTTTAAGCTTTGTTAACATCAAATGTGACCAGCTGATTAGCGCATCTCTACAACTGGAAAAATGCACTTACATCACTTGCAATGTCTCTTGAAGCTTTAGCAGCTTTAATTGAAATAGCATCAGCTCTCAGATCATGTCCCTTCTTCTTCGACTCCTCCAATGCCATCTTGTATTTTTTCTAAAAGGAAAATGAAACACTCAATATAGTTTACATGTGGTGAGGGAAAAAGAAAAGCATGTTCATATCATATATTGCAAAATGAATGCCTTATATTACTTTAGGAACTAAATATTTCTGATTGACTAAATCACAAATGCAGAAAAACCTGACTCTGTACTCACCTCACTTATTGCGATAGCATTGGCTTTAGCAAGAATGATTTCAGGTGTGTCAGGCATGACATGGATATTGGTCTTTACATTGTCCCACTCCTGTCTGTACAGGTGCTGCAAAAGTGATACAGGAAACATAGGTTTAGCACCTTGCACAAAGAATGATGTCACATCTGCAAACTCAAGAAATCAAAATGGAAGGACCATGCTATATATATTGTTCTAAATATAGTATTAAATATATCCTTGAAACACACTGTCGCTTGATCTCTTCAGATCTCAGAGGCTAAGCCGGGTTAGGCCTGAATATACAGTAACTGCAATGGAAGGTCTCTAACAAAAAACAGATTGCTTCTGTAAGTGATGCTGGTGGACCAGTCGGTGGAGCTCTTTCCTTCGGAACAGAAATGGCAAAAAATCAATGCCCCATTATGGTGACCTAGGGCACCCATGCTGTAGGACATACTGTCCTTTGGACAAAATGTTAAACTGGTTTGCATCTAAATTTCCTGCTTACCTAAATTGCACACTTCATTGAATTTCACAGTTCTCCCACTGATCTACTCCTGCATAGAGACCCACCCAGGTGAGCACTGCATTCCAGCATCAAAATGAAATGGGTCTCCGATTACATTTGAAGTGCTTTGAGATCCATTGGAATAAACGAAATACTAAGGTTTGTTATTATAATGGCCTCACATTTACACATTCAGGGTGGTATTAGAAATATATGAAGGTACAAATTCAAAAGTGAATGTATACCTGCACAGACACAATGTATGCTGGTGGAGAACCGTTGTTTTTCACAGGCACTTACTTTGCTCATGATCTTGGCATTGCTCTGCGCCAACACCACTTCCATGGAATCTGGAACACTGGTGAAACTGATAGTGTCTGGGTGTTGGCGGTACTTTTTATCACTCAGGATGATGCCAGCATTCTTGTTTCTCTCCACATCTAGTGAGCCAATGGGAACCCAGCCCAGCCCTTTCATGAAGTCATTGTAATCAGCTTTATACAGATTCTAGAAGGAAAGGGGGAAAAAATGTGTTGTGTTCTTTTTCATTGGTAGTAGTATAAGATGAGAACATAACAAAGCTAAAAATAAGAAGAGGTCATTCAGGTCCATTTGGAAGCTAGGAGGTAGTCAGTCCAAGGATCTTATCTAGTCCATTCTTGAACTATACCAAGGTATCAGCTTCAACAGCATGGCTAGGCTACCCATTTAAAAATTAAAATATACATTTTAAATACAGTATATTACATTTAAATTATATATTGACACTATAAATAAAAGTATATATTATTTAATTATATATTTAATATAAATAAATATTAAAACATACATTGCACTATTTCTTTCCATAATAACTCTAAAATTATATTGACATGCTCTTCCTAAAGGATTATAATTGCACAACTGTCCTGGATTCTTTCAATAGAACATCTTCCACAAGCTTGTTTCACTGTCTGTATGTACAGTAAATATCTATTACCATGTGTACACTGTAAGCATGCAGGAGTGTTCAAGAGCTACATTTTACCCATACAAAATGAATTGTATTAATTGAAGTCTAGACTATTCTAAGAAGCATGAGAAGCTTAAGAAGCTTACGTCACTCTGGATGTTCATCATGTTGCGGGCCAGTGCCAGGTTCATGGCGTCAGGAAGGACAGTGTAGTGGGGCATCAGCTGCTTGTAGCCAGCGTTGGTGGCCACCTCCTGGGCTTTCTTCGCAGCTATCACACTGACCATGTCCACAGGAGTGTGGTACTTCAGCTTGGACTTCTCATAGTCCTTCTTGTACTCTTTCTCACTCTGCATCTTGGCCACGTGCATGCAGTGGACCAGCTTGGGGTCATCCTGCAGACTGCGGAACCCGACGTGGTGACCTCTCGCCTTCTCATAGGCCTGTTTGTACTTGTACTGTGACGATACAGATTTGTAGTTTAATGACACAATGGAATCTGCTCCCCAGTATCCCACAGAGGTTTCCTCTCTACTGTTTTTACTGTCTATACCTTGAGTGCTTCTCTGTTACAATATTAAAATTCAAAGTAATGATACAATACAAAACCGAAATGCTACACATAATATAACTCAAAATTTGTAATTTACAAAAAAACATGTTTGATCTCAAAGTTCTATTTTCCCTGAACCCAAGTTAATGAAAATCCAATTCTGAAAAGAATTGACAGCAATTAGCATTCAGACTCATTTACATTTCTATCAATGCCGATATTATGGAAATATCTGAGGATAACCCTCACTTCCTATGAGTATTGTCCTAGATAGAAAGCTCAGAATCTGAATATATCAGGAGCTAGAAACTAAAATCAGACAAGGTTCACTCACATCACTTGCAATATCTCTGGAGGCCCTTGCAGCCTTGATTGAAATGGCATCAGCTTTGAGGTCATGGCCTTTCTTCTTCATTTCCTCCAAGCCAGCTCTGTAGGCTTTCTAAAATGAAATACAAATACCGTGTAGGCCTTACATTTCAAAACATTAATCTCACATAGCTCCAACTTTACATATTTAAACCTATCTTTGCATCACAAAAGTCTAGGACATTTTGCATATCGATATACACACACACAGATTTAAAGAATATGTGTATGTATATATTCAAAATGGCTTATAATTTACCAAGCCAATTATCGGAAATAAAAAACTGTGAATTCAAGTAACCTTTAAATTGGTTGTACTAAGGCCTCAAGTTTGTATGAAATTAAACTAATCTATAACAGCTTTATGCACCAGGCTACTGTTAACTAGTACAGAAACTTAAATCTTCCATTTGTTTAAAAAATTAAGAACATTTTACTAACTTCTTTTGGAAATGAAAAGCTAAATTCTTCATTATAACATGAAATATTTATAGTTTTTTAAATAAAAAAAGATACTTCTAACCTGTTGAAAAAACCTACCTGACTTGTATTGATCTGGTTCGCTTTGGACAAAAGAACTTCTGGAGTGTCAGGCATAACATGGATCTTGATCTTATCCCTGACCCATGCTTCTGTATATGCTTTCTACAAGAAATAAGGTGAAATAGAAAAACATAGCATGTCACATAGAGCTAGAAGTTTTTAGCTAGAAGTTTTTAAGCTATAAGATACCAAATTTAGAAAGTGCTTTTAATTTACCCTAAAATATCAATATATCAAGCAAGACCACAACTGTACCATAGAATACAGTTATATACAGCAACTGTGCAAAAGTGACTGTGATAGTAATGATAAACAGTAATGATGACTTCAGTTAATTAGATTGTGGTGCAACTCCCTCAACAAGATGATTTACTTGAAAATGTGACTACATGGTTTCTGACAGACTTCTTTTTCAATTGTGTTGCGGTGATGTGTTGAACCTGATGAAAAGATTTTTTTAAAAATGGAGATTTCATTTTGCAGTATTTATTTTGAAATACTTGACCAAATATTGGTGATAGTAGCAAGTTGGCCTCTGTGTACCTTGTTCATTATCTGGTTATTGACCGAAGCCAGAACAATATCCATAGAGTCCATAAGCTTCTTAAACTGGAAGGATGAGGGGTGCTGGCGGTACTTCTTTTCGCTCTTCATTTCAGAGCTTTTCTTAGCAGTTTCCACCTCCAGGGAGCCTATCGGTACCCAACCCAGTCCTTTAAAACAGCTGTTGTATTCACTCTTGTATTCATTCTGTATTGACAGGGAGAAATTGACAGACAGGGCAAATCATCTTCATACTAACACAGCAGAATACAAATTTTGCACAAAGGACTCACAAGCATAACTCTACAAGTTGAAGAGAAACAGAACCCTGCTCCTGCTTGATATGTGAAATTTGAAAACAAAAAGGATGAGAAAATGTGAATCTAACAGAACATGCTTTTTTAAGCCATTATGTAGGGCAAACATTTTCAGAGGTACTGTACATTCAGCAATAATCTTAGTGTTCTGGAGGAAACATGTAAGAGAAATGACTGAAACGATGAAACTCACGTCACTCTGGATGTTCATCATGTTGCGGGCCAGTGCCAGGTTCATGGCGTCAGGGAGGAGGGTGTAGTGAGGCACCTGCTGCTTGTAGCCAGCGTTGGTGGCCACCTCCTGGGCTTTCTTCGCAGCTATCACACTGACCATGTCCACAGGAGTGTGGTACTTCAGCTTGGACTTCTCATAGTCCTTCTTGTACTCTTTCTCACTCTGCATCTTGGCCACGTGCATGCAGTGGACCAGCTTGGGGTCATCCTGCAGACTGCGGAACCCGACGTGGTGACCTCTCGCCTTCTCATAGGCCTGTTTGTACTTGTACTGTGACGATACAGATTTAATGTAGTTTAATGACACATTGAAATCTGCTCCCACAGAGGTTTCCTCTCTACTGTTTTTACTGTCTATACCTTGAGTGCTTCTCTGTCACAATATTAAAATTCAAAGTAATGATACAATACAAAAACGAAATGCTACACATAATATAACTCAAAATTTGTAATTTACAAAAAAACATGTTTGATCTCAAAGTTCTATTTTCCCTGAACCCAATTTCATGAAAATCCAATTCTGAAAAGAATTGACAGCAATTAGCATTCAGACTCATTTACATTTCTATCAATGCCGATAGTATGGAAATATCTGAGGATAACCCTCACTTCCTACGAGTATTGTCCTAGATAGAAAGCTCAGAATCTGAATATATCAGGAGCTAGAAACTAAAATCAGACAAGGTTCACTCACATCACTTGCAATATCTCTGGAGGCCCTTGCAGCCTTGATTGAAATGGCATCAGCTTTGAGGTCATGGCCTTTCTTCTTCATTTCCTCCAAGCCAGCTCTGTAGGCTTTCTAAAATGAAATACAAATACCGTGTAGGCCTTACATTTCAAAACATTAATCTCACATAGCTCTAACTTTAAATGTTTAACCCCATAAAAATCTGCAACATAAAAGAATCTACAAAAAGCTGCATGATAGTGTGATCGCCGCGGTTCCGCGCGGGGTCGTGCCCCCCGCCACCCGTTCCGTCCCGCACACCTGGGGCGCGAACCCGGGTCTCCGGCGCAACACAACAGGGCACCAACCGCGTGAGCTAAAGGAGACCTCCCCCAGCCCAGGCAGCTGAGGACCCCGCTACGCGCAGTGAGGGCGATGACGTCACCACACCAGCTCCGCTACAATAGTATACACACATAATAATTCAATATTTATGTGTATGTATCCGAAACTTTCTTCTAATTTACCAAGCCTCTTATTGAAAAAAACAGTCAATTTAACTAATTTTTAAATTAGTTGGACTAAGGCCTCAAACTTGAATGAAATAAAACTCATCCATTACCGCTTCATGCACCAGGTAACACACAACTTGTACAGTATCTTAAATTTTCCTTTTGTTTCAGTGGAAAATAAATTTTACTAGCTTTTTTGAAAATATATTTAAAAAAAATTGATTACAAGATGAAATATTAAAACTTGTTTTTTAAAGAATACCTCAAATCTGTTGAAAGCCTACCTGACTGGTATTGATCTGGTTCGCTTTGGACAAAAGGACTTCTGGAGTGTCAGGCATAACATGGATCTTGATCTTATCCCTGTTCCATGCTTCTGTATATGTTTTCTGTAGCAAAAGAAAAATAAAATAGAAAAAAGACAGCATATAATGTAGAGCTACAAGTTACTGTCATGGCACCATATGTAAAATGTGCTATTGATTCATGCTGAAATATCAACGTACTGTACAAGGCGAGATCTCAGCTATATAAACGTTTTCAGGGTGTACAGTTATATAACTTTGCTAAAGTGACTTTGATAGAATTTATAAACAGTGGGAATGACTTCAGTTAATTAGATTGTTGTGCAACACAACTGCAATCTACACAAGCAAAAATCGAAGGCATTTCCTCAACGAGATGATTTATTTGAAAATGTGACTACTTGGCTTCTTTTCCCATTGTGTTGCTTATGTTGCATGATTTGTGTTTACTCTGATAAAAAGATTTGAGGAAAATGGAGATTTAACTTTGTTCTTTAACTTTAACTTTTTTTTCTGTTTTTAAAATATGTAAGTTGGCCTCTGTGTACCTTGTTCATTATCTGGTTATTGACCGAAGCCAGAACAATATCCATAGAGTCCATAAGCTTCTTAAACTGGAAGGATGAGGGGTGCTGGCGGTACTTCTTTTCGCTCTTCATTTCAGAGCTTTTCTTAGCAGTTTCCACCTCCAGGGAGCCTATCGGTATCCATCCCAGTCCTTTAAAACAGCTGTTGTATTCACTCTTGTATTCATTCTGTATTGACAGGGAGAAATTGACAGACAGGGGAAATAATCTTCATACTAACACAGCAGAAAAAAAACTTTCCACATAGCACTCTCAAGCATTACTCTACAAGTTGAAGAGAAACAGAACACTGCTCCTGCTTGATATGTGAAATTTGAAAACAAAAAGGATGAGAAAATGTGAATCTAACAGAACATGCTTTTTTAAGCCATTATGTAGGGCAAACATTTTCAGAGGTACTGTACATTCGGCAATAATCTAAGTGTTCTGGAGGAAATTCGTAAGAAAAATGACTGAAGCAATGAAACTCACGTCACTCTGGATGTTCATCATGTTGCGGGCCAGTGCCAGGTTCATGGCGTCAGGGAGGAGGGTGTAGTGAGGCACCTGCTGCTTGTAGCCAGCGTTGGTGGCCACCTCCTGGGCTTTCTTCGCAGCTATCACACTGACCATGTCCACAGGAGTGTGGTACTTCAGCTTGGACTTCTCATAGTCCTTCTTGTACTCTTTCTCACTCTGCATCTTGGCCACGTGCATGCAGTGGACCAGCTTGGGGTCATCCTGCAGACTGCGGAACCCGACGTGGTGACCTCTCGCCTTCTCATAGGCCTGTTTGTACTTGTACTGTGACGATACAGATTTGTAGTTTAATGACACAATGGAATCTGCTCCCCAGTATCCCACAGAGGTTTCCTCTCTACTGTTTTACTGTCTATACCTTGAGTGCTTCTTTGATATCAGTTTGTACTTGTACTGTGAATACAAGGAATTGTGATTTTAATGAGCACACATAACTTGTCTCACTGTAGGCAAAAAACAATATGTTTACTATTGTGAATGTAAAACCATTCATTGTATAAATATATATAAAAATGAATACTTTATTATATTATATGAAAATCATTTTTTTCCTTGTAAACATTGGGACCTATATGTCTTAAAATAAAACTCAGTCCACTTTATAAGTACACTTAAAAGAAAAGGGCTTTTGCATTACATTTAAAAATAATGTTAAATATTTTGATCAGAGTTTGCAGATCCAAATGATTGGATGATGTGTCTGGTTTAAAAAAATCTAATAATGATATACTATAATCATGAAAGTATTGCACAGAGCAAAACAAAATTGTTCACAATTATTTGAATTCCAGAAAACAAGCGGTTCACATTTAAAACCTCTACATATCCCATTATATATAAAATTCATCACACTTACATCACTAGCAATGTTCCTGGATGCCTTAGCAGCAATAATAGGAATTGCATCTTCTTTCAGGTGGTGTCCTTTAAGCAGAGTTTGGGTCCAGTTCAACTTGTAATAATTCTGAAAAAAATAATATGATATATTATTAGCATATGCCCTTATCCAATATATTGTAATATCTAAGCTCAGAAATGGTAAGTACCCAATAAAGGAAGATGTGCTGCCAGAAAATAAATTAAAAATGAGAATGCCTGTAAATACATGGTAGAAAGGTATCTGCGTTTTTTAATTTAAGAAAGCTAAACATTTATACTAAGATATTTATTTTCTGTGGTTCTTCAAATCAAGATCTACAATTCTACAACTAGAAGTTTAAGTGTCTGAGGAGATCAACCCCATAGAGTTGAGAATAAAACCCAATTAAAATGGTGGTCTTTTACTGAATTTACAAATGAACCTGGTTCACATTGTGTCAATAGTCCCAACTTGAACATTACTGTATAGAAAAACCATGCAGACTGACCCCTGGAAGTAATGGGTCTTCACAGGCATAGTCCTGCTCAACTGCAAGATCTATACTATGCCCTACTGTAGCCAGCTTTGCATCAGCGTTAACCGACTAACTGTAAAATGCATAAGATGTGTTACAGGACAAAATACAAACAAAACGTATCTTTGTCCTCACCTTGCTAATATTAAAAGCATTACACTTGGCCTGGATGAACTCTGGGACATCTGGAGGGAGATGATAGGTGTGCTTGAATTTCTCTCCACTGGCTTTGTATTCTCTCTGCAAGACAAAGCCCACACCATCAGTTTGTGTGCCGTACAATGAACCTGACAGAGGGAAACGTCCTTATTTTCTTTTATTTTTTTCAGAAAAGGACAGAAACCTATGAGAATTAAAGATGTCTATGCAAGAGTAAGAGTGGGTTTTCAATTTCATTAATCAGGCCAATCCTAAAAAGCCCCATGGTAACTCACATCACTGAGCTGGAGGGCGCTGATCTTGGCCTGCACCATGACAGGGGTGTCAGACACACTGGTGAATTTGATGGTGTCGGGGTGCTGCCTGTAGCCCTTCTCTCTCAGAGCCTGGCCGGCTTTCTTCACCTTCTCCACATCCAGAGAGCCAATAGGGACCCAACCCGTTCCTTTCATCCAGCTGTCGTAATCAGCTTTGTACTGATTCTAAGAATGAGACGTAAACGAGTAAATATTTAGCACGCCAATGGAATGGAACATCAAACAATCAGAGAATGAAAGGTTTGATGAAGTCATAACAAGCATGCTAATGAAGGTTTAATCAAACTAAGTTCTAAATATTGCTCCTATTGCTTACATTCTAAAGATCATTCAAAACTATTGCTACCAGTACAATAGCCCCTTTGTCCCTGCATTTAAGGTTTACACATTCTTTTAAGAGCAAACAAAACTCTGGGTAAGCCATTACCCAGCTAAGTATCATTCATCATTTTTCATCTCAATATTTTACTTTTATAACGATGATGTGTATTTGATTTTAGCCTAGAAGCTGACTCACGTCACTCTGGATGTTCATCATGTTGCGGGCCAGTGCCAGGTTCATGGCGTCAGGGAGGAGGGTGTAGTGAGGCACCAGCTGCTTGTAGCCAGCGTTGGTGGCCACCTCCTGGGCTTTCTTCGCAGCTATCACACTGACCATGTCCACAGGAGTGTGGTACTTCAGCTTGGACTTCTCATAGTCCTTCTTGTACTCTTTCTCACTCTGCATCTTGGCCACGTGCATGCAGTGGACCAGCTTGGGGTCATCCTGCAGACTGCGAAACCCGACGTGGTGACCTCTCTGCTTTTCATATTCTTTCTTGTACTGATACTGTGGGAAGAAGAAGGAGCAATGTTCAAAACACAGATCCCTATGTCATGCATTTAGATACTTTTCTTACACATATAGAATAAAGGAGTATTAATTAAGGAGCACACAATTAAAATAAAGCAATAAGGGGACCTGCTTTGTGCGGCAGAGAAGGTGGAGAAGGCATTGGAAAGTTCTATTGCATTGGAAAGCATACATTTGTAATTTATCTGCAAGGGCATAAAAATACATACAAAATATAGACTAAACAAAAATTCACCATAAAACGTGGGGGATTCTGTTAGACATCGCTTACAAAGCATATACCACTTCTTTATGAAGGATGTGCTAGCGCTTAACATGTCAACCACAGCAAAAACAACATTATGATTTTGTCAGTACTGTACTTATTACATTTCACCAGTAATTCTTAATATACTGTTTAGAGGTTAAATGTATTTAAATAAAAGTAACAAAAAAAGAAAAAACAACAGATGTCGCACTTTCTCACTCCTGGAGAAAGCTCCATTGTTGTGACGTTGTTTATTTTTCTGTTTCTACTTTTCGGTGTGGAATTAACCTCTTCTTATTCCTTTAGAGCTCGCATGCTGACTAACACTGACTTCTAGACACTTAATATATACTTCATAAGGAATGTATTGGACATGTGAAACTAAGACATCCTGTATAATGGACACCCATAATTGAGCATTACTGAAAAACAAATTGTACAAACGAAAGGACTGAATCTTAAATATTTTTCTACGGGTGACCATATTGTTTTAAAAAATGACTGCAATACATTATTGCTACCAAAAGGAATATCATCACATCCAGGAATAACAAGGAATAACATTGTTGTCTACAAGAGGTCATAACATCACAGTCTGCTCCTGCCTGGTGTGATGCTTCCTTTCTGCTGAGAGGTAACAATATGCAAATGCATGTAATGATATATAAATAGAACTGACGTCTTACAAATTGACATGAAATACTTACATCACTGACAGCCTTGCGAGCCGCCTTGGCAGCAATGATAGGAATAGCGTCAACCCTAAGGTCGTATCCCTTCCGAAGAGTCTCCTCCCAGGCGTATTTGTAGTAGTTCTGAAGGGGAAAAATAAGCAGCCTTTTTAAATGTGACTCATGATGCTGTGACTGACTCGTCATATTCTGTACTGTACAGTACATACTGGTGATAAGACTTTCACACCTTTCAGTCAACAAACAGGTTGTCCAGATTGATCTCTGGATTTCTTTCCAGCTGTAAACTCCAGCTTGTTCCAAAGTTTGGCTGCCACGTCCCTCCTGGGCTTACCTTGCTGATGTTGTAAGCATTGCATCTGGCTTGGAGGAACTCCGGGATGTCTGAAGGCAGTGAGTACTTGTGAATCACCTTCTCTCCTTCTTTCTTGTAGTTCAGCTTGTAGGAAAATGAAAAAAAGTTTAATAACAACTCAATAGCCACCCTCTCTTCCAACAGCTACTGTAGTGCACACCTCTGGGAAGCCAAGACTGGACTTACATCACTTCTCTGTTGCTGGCTTATCTTGGCTTGAACCATGACAGGGTCATCCTCAATCTGGGTGAAGGGAACCGTGTCTGGTTTCTGACGGTACCGTTTCTGGTTAGAAAGAGTGAAGAAGAAATGTAGAACAAATCAGCAGATGCAGTGATGCCGTGGTGCAGAAAATAATCTGAAAGTTGGTGAAGAATTCTGTAGAGGAAGGTTTATCTTGTGATGGGGACATTAAAATAAAAACGGATTTTAAAATAATCACACTAGGGCTTACTACACTACAAGAAACCGCAATTCTACATGGATATGAATCATTACATAGAGAGACCTCATTGCTCTATGTACTGCAGTTGTACTACAGCAATCACTTCAAATTGGAGAGGTTTAACTCCTATTTGAATACATGTATCTCACTGAAATACTCTGTTTTATCAGTCACGTTTTTCACAACTGATTTATAACATCAGTTATATTAATTTTATGTGAAATAAAATATAAGAAGGTACCTCATCCAGGATCTGGCCAGCTTTCTTGACTTTTTCCACTTCCAGTGAGCCATAAGGAACCCATCCTGTGCCCTTGTGCCAGTTATTGTACTCAGACTTGTATTCATTCTAACGGCAAGAAAGAGAATTGCAGAAAGAGTCTCAATATTTTTTAATACAACACACATTAAACCTATCCTTAAAGCTACGAATCTATACCTTTACCTTACAGAAAATCATGCCTGTTCACATTTCTTCGATACATTTTTTAAATGCAAATTATAGCTTTGTACTCTACAGTAGGTAGAGATGGACTGTAGTTTCTGAAAGGGGTTTTAACTCAGAGGTCTATAAAGTAATAAAATAAAAATAACTCCACCAGAAAGAACCTGTTTCATGTGGTAATACATTTTCATGTCACAGGAATGGAATCCATGTACTGTTAATGGAGAGAGCATGTGGTTTGTCCTACTTGGTCCTTCATGATAGACCAACTCAAATGGGCTCCATAAAAACTGTTTTGATGCCTTTCACTCTGTTCGCAGGATCCTGATACTCACATCACTCTGCTGAGAATAGGATTTCTTAGCCAGTTCCAGGGCAATGCTGTCAGGGGGATAGAAGTATCGGTTCTGCAGTGTTTTATAATCTATATTGCTGGCAATGCTCTGGGCCTTCTTAGCCAGAGTTACCAGCACCATATCCAGAGGAGCGTGGTATTTGGTCTTCATCTTTTCATAGTCTTTCCTGTATTCTCGCTGCAAGACACAAAAGGATCAGGTGGAAAAGGCTATTAAAATCTGCACTACTTTTTAAAACAAAATGTTGAAGATTGAAGGGGAGACAAAAAAAAGCTTCCAAGAATCAACAACTTAGATTAAAGGGCAGGTCTATCATGTCCTTTTGTCCGGGGGTCTTTTAGAGGTTTGAGCAGGGAGTTGCATCAGCACACGAGCAATTGAAGGTTAGTTTCCGCTGAAGGAAAAAAACATTTTGGCTGTTGAGCCTCTTCAGTTGCGGAGAGTTTTATTGTCAGGGCTTCTGGGCATCTGCCTAGACAGGGGGCTATCAACAGGCTGGACTTCTTGCAACACCTGTCTGAAGTATCAGAACAATTCCTTCCTATTAAAAACCTTTTGTTCTTTTTTCTGAATTTGACTACCAGGTTAATAGAGAGAGGGGTCTGCAGGCATCTGCAGGATTTCTAACTGCAGGCAGATGTCACTTACTTCGCTCTGGATTTTGGCCACGTGAACGGAGTGAAGGATCTTGGGATCATCTTGAATGCTGAGGGCCCCAATCATCTTCCCTCTGGATTTTTCATACTCTTTCTTATATTTCACCTGAAATCGGAACACATGGCGTTTGGTATGCCACTCCATTGCTAAATCAGGAAATAGTACTCACTTGGTTGACAGAGAATGTCACATGCCAAGAGTCCAAACAGCATTTTCTCTTTTCCTAGTAAGTCAATAATATACATTTAACAGATATCTTTGTGATAATTATATCATATTTAAGACATCGCAGGCATTAGAAAACTATTATCCTTGTACTACATTTAATGCAAGTGTGGAAACGGGCACCTCGCTCAGTTTCCAGGAGGTATGTGAAGAGTCCGCCACGAAGTTCGCCTACTTACGTCGCTGGCGATGTTCGTGTGAGCACGCGCAGCAACAAGAGGAATCGCGTCGACCTTGATGTCAAACTTCTTGGCTTTGGTTTTCTCCCACTCGTACTTGTAACAGTTCTGGAATTCCACCACGATCACACATGGATTACAGCATGAGAGAGGGACAGAGAGAGAAGCACAGAGAGAGGGAATCAGGCGTTAAAATCAGAGAGTCTGTGTTCACATATCCTGTAAGTATGAATGAATGAACAACAGCATATCCCTTTAAAAGCATATTCCTGTATGTACATAAAGGACAATACAAATTCAGTTATTACAACAAACGTTACCTTATACATCACCACTATTCAGTTTTTAATTTTATTTATGATGTTGGAAACACAATACTCACATCACTGAGGTTATAGGCGTTGACTCTGGATTGAATGAAGAAGGGATAGTCTGGAGGCAGGCAGCATTTGAACTTTTCTTTTTCATACTTCTCCTTGTAATTAAGCTGAAAAAAAACATATGGATGTTTTTTAGTCACTTTGGGGGAAGTTTTACCATTTCTGATCAGCAGCAGACCTAGACGTGCTGAGCTGCTTAACATTAAGTGGTCTGGCATGAAAAAGGTAGAGTCTGTGCATCCATCAACTGAACCTCTGCTGTAAAACATTACTGTGTTGATCGTTTAAAGAACCAGCATTAATCACATTTTTTCCCCCTCACATGTTAAGTGCATAGAAACTACTAAACGAGCAATCAGATCGATTGTAGGCCACAGTTAGCACTGGGGATTAAAGTCCCAGGCATTGAAACTCAGCAGACATGGGGTAGTGAACTGCTAGAATACAGCATACAGTACTGTATATTATTTAGTCTCTGCTGTTGTTGTCCTCACCTCCTGATTTTTGTCTTTATTCACTTCCATATCTAGTTTTCTGGAACGACTAAGATGTCTAGAGCACAAGGAAGTACATGGGGGGCTTACTCAGCTGTTGGCAGAAGAGTAAAACATTTGCCACCGTTCTGCATTCCCTGTTTATGTGTCTAATACGTCTTTCCAAGACTTCAGATTTCGTTGAGAATAGTAGCTCGACACGCCAACCAGTTCAGTAGAAAGGACAACCAGTCGTGATCAACCAAACAACAAACCATATAGGATCAGATGCATGTGAGGCTCGGATAATTCAACCTAAATCAAAAGCTACGTCCTCAATTATATGGATAAACTCTTCCACTTCCTAGCGGTAGATGGCACTGTTGATTATGTTTTAACGTTCAGCTGCATTTCACCGAGTCCCATCAGCGAAGTTATTTTTAGCAAACCCACCAGGTTCCTAAATTTAACACGCAGCGCTGCATCTGTCTTTCACATCCAGAGAAGTGGCAGAATTTCAGCAAAGCTCGGGCAACGATGCGTCCCTGTTACCGATGTGTTATTGAACCGAGGTGAACGAGAGTTGAGGAGTTTTCTGGTTACTTACATCACTGAGCTGTTGTGCATTGATGGCTGCCTGCACCTGCACAGGAGAATCTGTCACCTGAGTGAATTTAACCGTGTCTGGGTGCTGCCTGTACACTTTCTGAAAAGAAAAGAAATACAATTTTATTTTATTAATAAGTATGCGGAGGGGAAAAACATATCTTTAACCCCGTTAAAAATAACCACGTTATTAAACAATACTTGTGTGGGCACAAAAACAATTCTTTCGTTTTTAAAGAGCGGAAAATGCAGTACAATATTTCAGGAAATTTCAGGTAAGTGTAATTCAAGACAATGGCAGTTTTTAATAGCAACCACTAGATGTCCCTCAACACAGATATTTACTAACTTGTAAAAATGGCAATATCACAATTGATAGTCGTGCTACGTGAGTACTCACTTCAGTACAGTCTTGCAATTTCTTGATAGCGTCGTATTCAGGGGTAATAGTCTGGGGAAAGTAGCATTTTGTCTTGTCGAATTCATAGTCAGCTTTGTAGTTTTTCTAGAAAATAAAGGTGAATCGTTAGTAGAGACGAAAAACACTTTAGACGCTCTCGTGACATTTAAATAACAAGACCAAGTTTAAAACAGAAACTGCAATATGCAATAATTGCTACTGATAAAGTGTTTTATCAAACATTAAAAGAAGTAGTTTCAGTTATCATACATTCACAGTAAGACCTTATTTCATAGCTAAATATACAGCAGGCCTATACAGTTTCTAAATATACGTGCATATTTCAAATGAATATATTGAGGTACTTACATCACTCTTCAACTCTTCCATTTTCTGACAATGACGCATATGTGGATCTTCATAGCTACCAATATAATGTCCCTTGATTTTCTGCTCATACACTTTTTTATATCGAACCTAATGCAACAGAAATACAAAAAGGTCAAGTTAATGAGTGATCTGGTTTATCTGGATTGACAAAAACGCTGACAAAGAAAGCGTGAAACCACACTTACATCGGAGAACTTCTTCAGCACATTGTCAAGCTGGAACTTAGGCGTATCACAGTAATTAATGCTCTTTCCCTTAGTTTTTTCATAACTGTCCTTATAAATTTTCTGTAAGAAAGAGCACAGAAGGGCAAAACCATTAATCAATGGAAAACAGCACCACCGGTAATTAAAAAAAAGCACAAATATAGGGATTCCAGTGGATAAATACATTATGACCTTTAGCATATACTTTACACTGAACATACAGAATAGTCAATATAAGACAGTATATTGAATATACAAGAACAGACAGCACCCCAGCTCTGTGAGGCAACAATGCTAACCACTGTGCCTCCTTTCTATACAATACAGTACGTTAAAATGCAATATTAGACTTAACTGACAACTATTTTTATTTCCGATTGCTTTTTCCCTTTTCTGCATTTAATTTGCAAACCTTGCAAAACACAATTGGGCCTTGTTAAAACATGTTAAATACATCAATGTTCACACATAAAAATTATTATTATTATTATTATTATTATTATTATTATTATTATTATTATTATTACCACTGCCAATGTTTCTGTTTTCAAAACAATCATTGAACATGATATAACATTAATATTTTTCTTTGTGGGAGTAATATATTTTCTTTAGCTGGACATAATTTCTTAACTTTAAAGAATATGGTTAAAAATGCTCTCTTGCATGTTTGGCCCAGTATTTGGCAGGTTTAATTTTAAACTCTCATCGGAAACGTACGTCACTCAGAATCGTCCCAGCATATCTCAGCTGCCTCAGCAGAGGGTTCTCTGTGGCTGGAAGGACATTGTAATCTGCAACATTTTTGGTCTTTTCAAAATCTTCCTTGTATTTCACCTAAGAAAAGCAAGAGCAAGAAAGTTACAGGAGAGCTGGCAACACAGTTCGCTCTCCGTGCATGGTGTAAGTGGGCAGACATTGGTTTTGAAAACTCAACCACTACAGAATGCACTCAGATAATACTTTGTATTATAAAACTAAACCCACAGCTCTTCTGGGGGAGTCTCGCCAAAAGAGATTTCCAGCCTAGTGCCCTGTCCATTAATCAACATTTACAAACCCAGTTTAAATTTGCAGTAATTTTGAATATTCTACATTTGAGGATGAAAGTGATGCTCCAAGTGTGAACACAACAGTGCAGTGTGTATATTCCCTTTCTATAAAAAGCACATCGACTTTCAAGCTGACAGCTGCACTGCAGTCCCTAATTTTGCAGTTATTTATAGTACACAGCATTAATTGCAGCTGTGCACTTGCTAGACCCAAAGTCACTGCACTGATGAAAGTCACTTCAATCAGACACAGCTGAGCACCAGAATAAAGCTGCATCACTTGGCTAAACATTTCATTCCCAGTCTGATAAAAGAGTCACAGTGTTGACTCACGATTTCACTGAATCTGAAGGTCAACACAGCTGCTGCTTTGTAGCGTGAGCAATACGTTATAAACTCTAAAAAAACAATCCTACTCATCCTAACTGCCTTTCAGCCTCAGTGTACATTAGGTCAATATTCCACTCAAGACTATTTTAACTCTACAGCGTTAAATCGATCCAGTATCTACCCAAAGTTCCCTGAGACCAGGTCGTGGATACCTACTTTGCTGGCAGCAATCCCTGCCTTCTTGTTCATAGTGTATTCCGGGGTGTCTGTTTGCATAAAGTAAATTTGGTCTTTCTTTTCTTCATAATCAGCTTGGTATTTTTTCTGAAATTAGAATGATGATGATGATGAGAAAATAACCATTCAAGAAACAGGAAAACTTTTGTTCTTATGAAATACAGTAGCAGACTATGGCGCTTCAATACAATTACATTTCAACTGCAGTTTAAAGGAGGGTGTAAATATTCCAGTATTAGTTTTTCTAGAAAAATAAGGACAGTATTCTATACTGTAACATACAGTATAGTCCAAAATTAATCTGCTAAAATACTGTATAAAAATGAAATGATCTGATATATTAAAATGGTTTGGGACAGTTTTGACAGCCTGGTTTAAATTCTGATGTTTTCAGCATAGTGGTAGCAACTGGATTACAGCTTTTATAGTATTCCTGTGAGCTGAGTTGTGAACACTTCCTGAAATCCTTGCGCTCTTACTA
Source organism: Lepisosteus platostomus (assembly GCF_059453375.1). NCBI lineage: Eukaryota > Metazoa > Chordata > Actinopteri > Semionotiformes > Lepisosteidae > Lepisosteus > Lepisosteus platostomus. Next base: position 37,137,287 of record NC_142624.1, read on the forward strand.
CTTACTGTGCTGAGGTTGTCTGAAACCATTCTTGCCACAGCAATGTCAAAATAAGGAGTTTCACACCACTTGCCCTTAATATTTTTGTTGTAGTCCTCATGGTATTTGAGCTGAAAGAAGGGAAGAAACAGTTTTTGTCTTGTATAAAATATATAAACCTTTAAAGAAAGCATACTACAGCTGCCTCTAATCCTAATAAAACACAATATTCATTGTATGTTGGGATTGGTCAAGAACATTTGTTTATGTCGTGTTACAGGCACAACATAATGATACAAACCCTCATCATTTAGGATCACTGACATCAGTGCACATAACCGTTCTGTTTTAAATGGAATCTAGAATATGGCTGATACCATCCACGCTGTGCTGTACAGCTGGTAGGAAAGTATTATAACATTCCAATTATATCTAACCTCAGCAGTACGTGATTATTATTCCTAGCCTGTCATCAAGGAACACAATCCCCTGGCTGGAAGGGGTAAGATCCAGGAGCATGTCGCCTTGTGAGTGACAGCAAACCCTGCAAGACAGACTGCTGTTTCCCTAAGAGGTCCTGAGTAAAAGTCCTGCAGTGACCCCCTGAAGGCAACACTGAGACATCACACTCTGCAGCCAATTGCATTGCAGATGTGTGTATATTACAGCTACAAAAGAGTTACTGTATCGTGTATGTCGGCCAAGAACAGGCATGTATTTTCAAAAACACGTAATGTGCAATATCTGCCTTAATGCTGATGATCATAAGCTGTATTGGCATAGGGCAGTAAATGTTTATTTACTATTTTGTTGTCATTTCTTTGGGGGAAAATTAGTCTAATCTAGCAATTGTTGTAAAATTGTCATCAAAAGATGAAACTTCAGTGTGTAAAAATAGGATAGTTTCACAGTTGTCAGCTTTGGGTACTGAATCTATTTTACTCGTCAGATATTTCCTCTCTGGTGAGCAGACACTCACGTCACTGCGCTGGGTGAACACTCTTTTGGCAAGTTCCACATCAGGAGGGTTGGCCAAAGAGGTGTACTTTGCCTTGCGTTCGTCATGGCCCTTCTTGTACTGGATCTGAAGAAGGATAAAAGGAAATGAGTTGAAACACCTATAGACTTCAACAGACCATGCACAGTGACTGGCTTTTGTTTCAGGACTTGACTATCGCCCAGAAACCACAAGCCCTGATGGAAAAAGGACCAAAATGTCCTTTTCTGATCTAGCAATCTGTCTTTTGTGATTATGGCATTTGATTTTACTACTACACACATTTGTGATAAAACACTAATTTGTTTTAGAGAAACAATCTATGTTTTTTATACACTGTGTGCAGTTGTGCTTAACCACCTAATCAATGACAATTGACTTGATTGCTAATGGTATCAGTATCAAATCTAAACATACTAGTATATGCGGTATAAACTATATAACTAGTGATATTCAAGTTTTATACGTACAAGGTGATCAGTAGAAACTGGTAGAGCAAATACAATATTTTAAAGAGTAAAGCAGAAGGGTAAGTCATTTCACAAGATAACAAAAAGTCATCAAATGCAACTGATGGTAAACCGCAAGGGTATTTCAATAATTAAGGTTGTTCTGTTCAGTTTAAACAGGCAAATCCTGTACCACATTCTCCTGCTTCACCTTTTACAACAGCTCTCCATGGCAACAGTAAGCATCCGTTTAAAGATGAGTGGCCTTGTGCCGACATGGTTGCACAGCAATGCACAACATGAGTCCATTTCTGCACACAGCAGAATGACACCCACATGAAATGTATTGCTGACTCCCGAACATGGACACAACAGACTGTCACAGACAGGGATGTGGGTGTAGGGCTAAGCCTTCATTTGTGGCAAGGCAGTCGTTGAAGACGAGCAGGGAACAACTAGGTGCTCGTTACCTGTCTTGCACAGGTAAGAACGTTTGCCATAGCTGGAGTCTGAATTAGGAAAAACACATTTCAAACGTGCTGTCAGTCCAAACAAGCTCAACGTGTCTCTGTGTACCACAAAGAGCATGATCCGTGAGTGTCACAGTGTCTCAGGGTGTGCACCCAATGGGTCCCAGATGTCCCACCCACATGGGGCTCTGTCCTCTGCCTCTGACAGGCAAGTGCTAGTGCTGTTGCTCAGCCTCATTGTGAGAGGTGAAGAGAGAGGTCACAAGCCGACCCCGAGTTGGAATCAGAAGCCGTGACATGGAAACACTCTTCAGCAACAGCTGTTCTGGGGCCATTTCTTCTTTCAGGGTAACACTGTGAATTGCTCAGCGGTGCTGTTACATGTTAGACCCGTTTTCTTCAGAAATGACCTACTGAACCTACTGTGCCACGGCAACACTCTACGCAGGACAGTGCCAGCTGCACTCGTGAGTATTCAAGGCATTACAGGTGAAAGGGAAGAAAAGGCTGGATGAGATCTACCGATCATCCAATCAATTAGCTGCTAAAATCCTAGACAAACAGAATGGCCTAGTCCCATTTGATGCCTTTCTTATGTACAGTACATAGTTTTTTCTCCTTGGGCTCTTAAGGAGGCAAAGAATTTGAAGCCAACAGGAAAGTGCCTTAGGCAGTGAGGTCTTGGATCCAGGACAGTGACCCAGAGCCTACGTGTTGGTCTAGCTTGGCTTTATGATCAGTTAAACCTGTAGCTATCTACCATGGAAGCACTTGCTATCCTATTTATTGTAATACCCTTGCTGGAAACCAAAAGCAAATGAAAACCTGCTCACATCACTGAGAGCTTTCTGAGCTTTTGCCACGCGCTGGAGCTCAGGACTGTCACTGTATGGGTAAAACATGACTTTCTCCTCATCCCAGGCTTCTGTGTACAGTTTCTGACAGTCAGAGAGAAACCAGAGTTAGAAACAGGTGGCCATTTTCTGCAGAGTCAGAGTTAAGTATTATCCTTTCACTGTATAATACTGATATTGACATTAACCTGCTAGATGTCCTTCATATAGGAATTAATCATTTGCCCATGCAAAAAATATCTCACAAAATCTCAGAGGTCCACATGGGAATTATTTATTCAACAAAACATCAGATGTAGGTTTCCTTTTTTATTCTACTGGTTTTAAATATTTCAGCTGTAACCACTTGTTTCAGATCTTCTGTTCCTGAATATCAAAATGATTACCTTGCTGAGGTTTGCGGCATTCTTCACAGCTTGTACGAGCTCAGGGGCATCAGGAGGAAGCAAATATCTGTCTTTGATTTCATCCCATTTCTGCCTGTAGAGAACCTTTAAAAAAACACACCGCCATGTTGACTGCAAAAATGGATCATGGGAGATACAGGATTGTACCTGTTTATAATGGAATTCAAAGCAAGAAGGGAGTATAATGAGTCTCAGACAAATGTAACACACTATTATTCTGTACAGTATATCCGTCTAATGGTGGTTTGAAATTCAGGGGTGCAAGATTTAATTCGTGGAACGTGCTACAGATTGAGGAACTCGGCACTTACTTTGCTCAGAAGCTGTGAGACGTTTTTCACATGCTCAATCTCTCTGGCTTTTCCATCATAGTTACACATTGTCTGTGCTTTCTGTCCTTCCATGCGGTACTTCACCTGACAAAAAAAAAGGTCAAAAACAAGAAACTCTCAGCTGGAGTTCAATACCTTACAGTGGGCTGACAGGATTTGAGTGGAAAACCCAGGCAAAGCAACTTATGTAGGAAGCAGAGAGGGACACAACAGCCCTGGGAGCAATTTCCCAGCATTGGTCTGGAGTCTTTTGCTGATTGTCATTTTAAATGTGTTTTTATATACAGTATAGTACTGAAGCAAATGATGTTTAATCTCCTAACAATTCACCAATCTGTTGCAACTATTTTCTGGAAATTGATATCTCATACTGTTTCAAAACTGACAGCATATAAAATTATTTTTACTTCAGTTAATTAAGCAAGAGCTCACGTACTGTTCATTCAATGCCAGAAAACAGTAGTATCCAAATCACCCTGTTCTAAACAACAGTTTATTCTGCAGTGCTGTCTTACAACCAATACCTTAAATGCACTTAATGTACGGTGTACTTTAACATGTATATAAGACAAATATAAGTGTATAATTTAACATAAGACCCTATATTATTGTATATGGGTTTGAAAAGAACTGTACTAACAAGTGGAAACAAAACATGATGCTTATGTATGCTACTGTAGTTTATATGGTGCAGTATCATAAACAAGCCTGCAGTCTTAACAGGAAATGTTCTGGTATTTTGCGTTAATGAATCAGGTGTTTTTAGCATGTTCAAAATTTGTGGGCGTATTTTAATTTATCCAGGAAGAGGCGATTGAAGCAGCACTTTGTTCCTGTATTTAATTAGCTCGGAAAGAAACGAGCTGTTGTCCCAAAGAGCGTTAACGTCCAGGTGAAAGGCATCGCTGTACCTCGCTGAGCTGTTGCTGAGCCTTCTTGATCCTGCGGAGTTCAGGGGTGTTCATTGTGATTGCGTAGGGTTTGCCTTTCTCCTTCTCATAGATCTCTCTGTACTTGTTCTAGGGGAAACAGTAGTCTGTTAGGCTGGAGCTTGCTAGAGGTGCAACCACGATTACTCCAGGGCCTTTCACACACCTGACTGAAGAGCTCCTGCATCTTCTGGCTGTGGGCCAGGTAGGGAGTCATGAATTTGGAGGTGTCAACTTTCCTCTTCTTCTTCACTTTCCGAACGGGCAAGCCCCCCACCTGCGGACCACAAAGAGAGGTGTGGGCGTCTCCGAAATGTCTCTGCCCAGGGTCCAAGCTGGACAGCACTGGGACGTGAGCAAGCAAACTGCAGTGAAAAATACAAAAACTGCACGCGGGTTTAACTGTAGTCATGCTCTTTAACTGATTTTGTAGTGTATAGACGTTTATTAATACATTGCTTCATTCCCACTTAACATTTGGTGAAAAACGATCCTATTTCTCATCAAGGCTTTGCGGTGAACCACGTCTGAATCTGTATTTCTGCTTCATCAAGCAAACTCTACAAATGACAGTGTGAAGGAAACGCGCTCCGCTAAGTCAGTCTCGTATCTTGTTGCAAAACAGCGGGAGGTACAGTAAGTGGGAAACGTTGTCTTTAGATGGTCACGCACCTCCTCACCCCCATAAACACCCCAATCCCATCTCGGAGCTGTGAAATGTCAAGAGCTAATTAAGATTTGCGTTATATTCTTACTAGCAATCTAACAATAGAATAGCAGTAAAGTTGGACGGGCATACAGTACTGTATATCGTAACAAACACTCACTTACAAGCTCATACGGTACAACAAGGCAAATCATAACAGTACAGAAAATGCAAACAATGATGGGTATAAAAAATATTATTTGAATTATTATTTTTTCCTTACACATGAACCTGGCAAATCAAGCAGATTAAAATGAAATTAAGTTCTGATACAATGCAAAGATGAGGAAAACGCTAACAGGCCAGATCTTTATTTGAACAAACCCACAGCTTCAGAGTCACAGAACACGACAGCGCGACACGAGCTGCCCAGGTAGGTCAAGACACGGGTGCGAGCAAGAGCGCCTCCAGAGGCTGCCGAGCGCGTGATGAGCTCTCATGCGCTGCTGTTGCACGACCCGTAAGCAAGGCTGCACGCTTTAAAAAAAAAAGTTAATTAAAAAAGCAGGGCCGTGCAGACCTTTTCAAGGACCGACAGCAATTATATCAATGAAACGGCTGCACACGTGGAACACTGAGGGTGTTTCATTTTCTCCCATTGCTTTTGCTTTCAAAAAAGATTTGACAAATGGAAGAGCTACAGTAGTTTGCCATCATTTTGCGCGCCGGCATCCGCACCGCCAGTGTTCAAAGCTGTTACTTCTTCCTGAAAGGCAAGTCCCCACAAACAGGCGAGGCAATGAAACAACCCTCTTTCGCATGCAAGCGCATTCTGCAAGCACAAGCCGCGTGTCTGCGTCTTCGCTGTCCTCGCGAACGAGCTGAATTACCTCTCCAACCTGAGTTTGCTGTGTGATCTCTTCTGTACGCTCCACGCAGTACTATAAACACAGGACACACTCCAGAGGCTCAAAATCGGAATCAAACTCAGATTAAAATACACCGGGCAATGTGACTTTTTCCAGCTCTGGTTGAAATGGCATTGGTGTTCCTTTTCAAAATGTAATGATGGAATGATTGCAATCGCTTAATCCACAAAACACAATCCGGTATATTTGCAGTGCAGAGTGCGATAATGTTCCTATGTAAACTTTAGGTTATGGTGCTTCAGGATGCGCGCTTGTCGTAACAAGGAACATGAACTTTTTTGAGGTTCTTGAAAATTATTAGGTTACAAGGATTAAGGATTTTTTAAAGCTCCGTCAATTAAGTACAAAACCTTTGCGAATGGAACTATTAAGAACGGTTTTAATGCCGTACTCCTCAGCCCAAAAAAATGTAATGCTTTTAAAATCTAATGGAAACATCAGTACAATTAAAATAAAGCTCTGCAATACGTTAACACAATAAGAAAGGTCGCAATACATGTATGTCTTTAATTTGTTCCTAGTAACATAAGGATCTCATTCAATCCTCTAGAATAATGTGATGACAATAGTTTTGACTGAAGACTTTTTTCTAAAGGATACATATGTTTTGCCTATTCTTTGTGCTTGATTGATAGAAGTGATCCATACTCCTATCGATATTAGGAGTTATTAGGGTTATTAACAAAGAGAACCTGCAGCATAAGTCATAGACTATAGCAACAGAAATCCTTTTAAAAATGAACTTTGGAAGTACCCATGTTGTAGATTCAAATTAAAGCATTTTTAGAGATTTCAAGATTTCTGGACTTTTTTTGGGGTGGGAGTGAGAACATCCCACATGAACTTAATCGGAATTTCAGAACATTAGCAAGACCTTGATTTAAATTATATTGTTCAGTAGTTACAACAGAACAGGAGGAAGAGGTTAAAATGTTTTAGGAACATGCTGTACAGTATGTGTATTTTTTAACGGTTGAATGGAAAAGGGTTCTTCTGGTTTGCTGGCTGCTGTAGTCCTGGGCTGGTTGTGTCTATTTTATCTGTATTATCCCTATGGCCAAGAGCTATTTTAACTGAATGTCTTCTGCACTGTCCTCCTGACTCATCTCCCCAAAGGCTCTGCATGCACTGTGGATGTCTCCACTGCTCTCATGAACATTCTAGAAGAACCCACATCGCTTATCCTCTCTAAAGAAAACTCTGACGGGAGCTGCAGACACACAGTCTGAAGAGGACGCCATACATTTGCACCCAGAGCTGGAAAAAAAAAAGGTCACTAGGTAGTTGTACAATTGTTCCCATGTCAGCGGCTTCTTTCACCTGAACCTGCAGAACTCAGGAGGACTGTGGTGAATTTGAGACCTGAGGGGGACTTGGCTTGACACAGGCTTAGGCACGTAACCCCAGTCAAATTTCAGTACCATGACGCTAATGCTTTGGAAGAGAGGAGTATGCACAGCACCAACCTTTCTCCCTTGCATTTCTGTATTGAATGTCACATATTATCTGTTTCCAGATTTATCACCATTTCAACAGATATAACAACACTAGAAAATGTGCCAATTGTGGAAATAGGGTCAAAGGTTCATTTTCACTGAATGGTCAGCAAAATGGATTAGTGAATTGAAAAAGTCACTTTTTATAATATCTCCGTTTTTAAACTTTGATTGAGAAAACTGATAACACCATTTTTAAAGGATATCATGACACACTCGATCAGTTCCAACATTCAAAATAAACTGTGTACTCTACATAAAGCCAAGAAATTAGTCTTTTGTTGGAGACAGAAAAGAATTGTACACTTATTGGTGTATATAACAAATTGATCTGTATTTAAAGTGGATAGGGCAAAACGAAAAGAGCTACATATTATTTTTCTGATAAAATCAACCTTTCTGATTCATTCCTGAAACAGGTACCTGTGTGTTGAAGAAAGAAGAAAAGAGTGAGATAAAGGTACTGTACATCCCCTTAGTTATGCAGATTCACTGAAGGAAGCCTCTTCTGATGCATGGTTTTGAAATGATTATGAAATGATTTTGAAGTGATTGTGATGATTAGAGACATAATTTTTAGAAAGGTGTAAGTAATCAAAAAATGCTTTATTGGAATGAAGTCCTCAGACGGGATCCAACGGATTTTTACAGGTCAAAAATGGAGCTCTCAATGGCATTGTTGTGTATGAATGGCATTCCAGCATAAAGATGCCAACAACACAATGAGATGTATTGTGAACGTAGTTTAAATGTATTACTTCACCCACTAGGACATACTTAACAGCAAGAGTAAAATAAGGCAACAAGCGATACATGGTTAACTTTAATCTCATTTCATTCAGAAATAAGAGATTAAACTGTTAACCCTTTGCTTTCACTCTCCTATTGAAATACTCAAATCACTCTAATGTGCTGTAATAATGAAATGTGACACATTTAATGTAATGAACTAAACAGTTTCATTGCCTGGTCATAAAAGAGCCAGGCAGTGAGAGAGACAGGAGAGACAAGCTGTGTAATGTTACAGCTTTATAAAGGATGTTCAGGATATATTTTAAAAGAATATAGTAGATCAATTGATTTTTTGTTACATGACATATTTAACACATCAATTTGAAAGGACAGTATAATTAGTACAGTACATGTTCACCACTCATTGCAGTGGTGACATCATACTGTCCTAATTTTGGTAATACATATCAGTTTCTGATACTGATGGCTTTTGGAGCAGTGTATTCAGTACACGGCTGTATTTGCCACTGCAGTGCCAATTAAAAAACAAAAAATAGCGGTGATCCAACATTTGTGTCAATTCCAGTGTAATCAAAAGCAATCAAAAACATTGCAATAGGAAATATAGCATTCTGGTAGAAACGCAATCCCACTGTTTTGGTATCTTAAGAGAAATCTAGATGTAACAATGCAGAGTTTCTTGTACAATTAATTTTCATCACCATGAAAGAATATATAATATATTATATCAATGAATTTCCAAATATTAATTGCTTAATTCTGCTTTTGGGAATCTATTGCATATGCATGAACAATATAATAGTTATATTGAATGTACCTTGCACTTGTTAAATATGTTTCCTTTCTGTAAAAGAGTGTTGGTTATGTGTGTGGTGGAGTTAAACAGTTATCACAAGCTTGGCAGTTCTAGAAATCAAATGCAAGTGCTATATGTTTACATAATAGATAAATTACTGCTGTCTGAAGGAAAAGCCTGGCTACTTGCTGAAGGAGAGAAACCTATTTGAAATGGGATATAACATTCCTCTAAATGGTTAGGGTGTCACTTATGAACTGCTGACTGCAAATATATCAGAGCTCAGTATTCACAGGCAGTTACCCGTCAGCTCTGAACAGAAATACTCTCATCAAGCAGAGGAAAAAGTCGAACATCTGCCAGCAGAGACAACGTTTTTATGGCATGACCCAGATCGAGATATAGATCTTTGGACCTAATATATGATGGATCTGAAAAACCTCTATTCCATTCACAGTAAGTGCATAATATGTGCATAGAAGTACTGTACATACTGTAAACATGTACATAAGGTATACTGAATACTGAAGATATTCATCTTACCTCCTCCACAATCTCCTCTTCAAACTCCTCCTCATACTCCTCATACTCCACAACCTCCTCAACCTCCATTTCTGTTCAGTATCAAAGGATCTAGACACAGACACAGTAGTGTAAATAACATCTTCTTATAATCAGCCCTTGGACACAGATACAGTAAATTATTGCATTCACCCACAAACTACTCCTTATCTAATTTCTTCATAAATCAGAAACTGATGATTATACCAAGCCAAACTACAGAAGCTGATGCAACTCTAATTAAAACACACTCCGCAATTGTTGTTGTTCCCTCTGAGCTGTTTTCATTTCTGGTCTTTAGCAGTAACTCAAAAAGAGAAGCCTTTAAATGGATACCACCCATAAGCCATGCCGCTGTTACTCAATGTGTTTACATGCACAAAATAAGAGCTGAAAGCCACAGAGAGACACAGTGCAATGTGAAGAACATACCGTTTAAAGAACAGTTTCCAGTTATAACCTTACAATAAGGAAGCTGCGTCCTTTCCATTCACATCACTGTTATTCCCTCTTTTTTTTGTGTGTGTTGCGGTTTCTGCAGTTTCTCAAACCTAAGAAAGCAATGCGTTACAATGAGAAGGTGAACACTGAAATATCGAAGGGAAAGGTGTCCTATGCGTCTAAAATGGACTGTGGAATGCTTTTGCAGGCCTCTCGGAGACAGAGCCTGAAGGGTTTGACACCCAGGGCTGCAGGCTGGGAGACCCCCTGCTGAAGACTCACGACAGCTGGTCCACGGCCCTAAAGTTATTTGTCACGTAAGCTAATGCCAGAGCCCCATTGGCTGGTTTTGTTTAGCTAGCTGAGCTGCAATTCCTTGTGAGGCTGCAGGTTAAATATAGGACCGCATTCTGCTATCCTCTTTTTTTAGTCCTGGCCTCAAACATTTCTCCAAAAACCTTCATCTAAACGCATATGCTACCTTTCGAACACAAAACGAATAGAAAACCCGAGACAAAATCCTGCCCTGCGCTCCAGAATACCAACAGGTGAGGAACTAGACTCCCAGGTGAGAGCGTGTTAAATGGAGCCGATGCTATCGCAGCCCTTCAGATGAGGACTACGAGAATGTGCAGCACCACCTGCCTTGAACATCTTTCTGAGCTGTAGGAGAAAAACTCTCTGGTCCAGGCGGTGCGGAGAAAGTAAAAGGAAAAGAGGACGTCCACTTACCAGTGATTCTATGTTAAAAGTTCCCCAGCAGCCAAAGCCTCCCCAACTCTTCCCTCCCAAGAATCGCTGGGCGAGAGCGCAGGGCTGCATCAGGCTCCCAGATTATCATGTGGCCCGGGTGGCCAATCAGGAAGCTGTTTTCTCAGGTTTCAAAAGCTAAATATACCTAGTGACCCCTTCAAAAAGACCACCTGTTCGGCAAATCCATACAGAATCAGGAATAAAAAAAAAAACACCACTGGGCTTATCGACTCCGCAAGGTGGCCAGCACAAAAGGAAAACAAAACTCGCACAAGCCCGGGGCAGTGTCCAGGCCCAGGAGACACTCTTGCTTGGTGGGGTCAGTAGAATGGAGGTGCAGCAGATTCCAGTTTCCTGCTGCTGTAACATTTGGAATAACCACTTTTATATTCACGTTCAGACCGCTGTCATTTATTTGCATCTCGCTTACAGGAAGGTAACATATGTGGCTTTCTACGACCTAACAGACTATTTGCTGCAGCCCATCTTGACGGGGTTTACTTTGGTTTGCTGCTACAGAGCAGACAATTGAAGTCAGAGATAATAAGTCCCTGTAATGCTGAGCATTGCTTGTGTTCCTCATTCATTCACAATTCAGCTGCAGATTTCCAGAAGCCTGAGGTTGTGCTCTGGAAGAACAATTCTTAAGTCACATGTGTGACAGTCTTTTCTGTGTGTGTATGTAGGGGAACACCACCTGTCTCCTGTAAAAGCACCAGAATGTTACAAAGGAAATGCAGAGTATAATTTCAGCCATGTAACTGTGATATCTAGTATCATCACCAGCTACAAAGGACACAGAACCTGCAAGCCTAAGGTTTTCCTGTTTGGTATACAAATTCACAGCTTGTACAGCAGCTTGATGTCAAAGCAATGCAGTGATACTGCAGGTGGTGCTATATTAAAATATTGTATTAAAATTAATTTTGTCATTCTTTTGCCTTTATGGCTTAATGAGCGGAATGGCTTTCTCTCTTTTATAACCTTTCCTGTGTTTTACATTATGTGAAACACGATAAAAAAAAAATCTCTCCTTTTGGAATCTGGAAAAGTCTTCAAGGGAAAATTAAGAACTTTCTATTTCTGGCAACAGCCTATCTGATAAAGCCCTTAAACCTCTCATCCCACACACGTACAGTCACACACACCTCTTCGTGAACACTTTTCGTTTTTATTTTAGATTTATTTAATGGTAAAAAAAAAATGGAAAAGGCGAATCGAGAAAAATGGACGGGAATCGGATATCAGCGTCACTAAACAGTCTTCCAGATGCACTGACGCACTTCCTTTCATTCAGTACTGCAGACGTAATGCAAGGAAACACGAGTCCAGTTTGCGCTTTTGAAAATAACCGAGTTTTTTTTGTGTGTGGTATTTCTCTGTGATATTGCCCAGTTAACTTTGTCCAGAAATTTGACGTTTGTTTGACAGACGTAGGCAACTGCAGGACCTTCCCACCCTACTTCTCTCTCGCATTCATTCTCTCTCCAGAGATCAGTGGCATCAGCAGTCTGGCTTTCAGCTTTCAGCGGAGTTGTGAAGCGACGGGGGGAAACACACTGGTCCTTCGCAGTAGAACAAAAAAAAAAAACGATTGTCTCTTCGATCGCTTTTGACACAAAACATCGGCTGGACACAGAGGTTTTAGTAAATTCTATCATGTTTTGAAAGCATACAGTACGTACTGTAATTGTCACAACTGAGCGCACTGATGTACAGTAATAAGGAGGTTTCAGAGGAAGGACAGGGTTAAAATGTTCTTTTTACCTGTAGCAAGACTCTTCCGACATGAAAACAGCAAAGATCAATAAAAAAGACCACGTCTGTTAATTGTTAAGTTGTTGAAGTTCCATAACTACATAAGAAAAATAACAGGTGATGATAAATGCATTCTACTGTATGTAGTTTACCACATAATCTTCAAACTGTCTGTAGCCAGGACCAATATGTGCTGTTCTTTTATTTAGGTAGCATTTTCTAAATCTGTCTCAACATTGATAACGGGCATTTATTTTAACCTTGCATTTTCATACTTTCTGCCATACTTCAGAGTTTAGAAACCGATTTAGTACAAATAATTTAACATTACAGAACAAGGTCAAGGCTGTAGGTCTTAATTATCTACTGCTGCAGAGGGCTTGGTGAATCTTTTAAATTACTACCATGAAACATTTATTGCGATATTAATAATTGATTATGGAAAAGAAGGCCTGTAACAGCACTGTCTTGACAGCATGAAATTCATTTGGAAAAAAAAATAATCAAAGACATTTTACGTCTTTTTTTATTCTTTTTTTGCCTTTTGTGGATTGAAAGTCTGTGGTTTGTATAATTTTTCATTTGTTGTCTTGTTACTTTCTGTAGCCTGGGGCTTTTAGCACTGCTGAATACAAGTCAGTGCCCTCACGTCCCACAGCGACTCGAGTATGATGTACTGTACAGTCTTATACAGCAGCTGGAAACACGGCAGGCTCATTCCCAGCTGACCACAGTACTGCTCTAAATGCTCACTAATGTTTTATGGCTAGATTTCTTTTTCAGCTTTCATGGCGTGTTACTACTTGTCAGCAATTTTACAACATGATAATGCCATGATTTAGGTATAAAGACAGCACTGTGTGTCCATTAGAAAGATTTAGAAAATGGTGATATTATTATCTAGCAGTACGCATTATGCACTGAGATGCATAGCTAAAATGTGAGACAAGTGTGCAGAAAATTGCAGAAAAAAGAAAGACAATTGAGGTCATCCCAATTGCAAACAAAAAATGGAAACATCCACAAACATTTATTACAATTCTTTGAACTTTACCTGTTTGCCATACCAGGCTCCAGTGTCCAAATCTTCTACTGTAAGTGTAGGTGTATATGTCTCTTCCCACCTTGGACTAATAACAACTAATAACTCTGGTAACCCTCTGAAGCTAACCAGTACCTGGATGGGAGACGAACTGGGAAAAACCAAGGACCAGATTGTCCAGCTCAGAAGCGAAAAACATGCAATTAGCTTTTCTAACTTTGTAATAAAGAAAAGAAACAAAGGCACGTGTGACAGAGCTCAGAGGTAATATAGAAATGTTACTTTGAGATATAGACAGTGTGAGACTGTGCCAGTGGCGGAGATATCCTGGCCCTGTGTGTTCTCAGCCCGTGACAGACTGGGATCACATCCCCAGAGCAGCAGGGAGGGCTCCTGCACTCATCACACGCGTCGCACAGAAATAAACCTGATGTGATTCACATTATTTGACGAAAAAAGGACGTCCTAATAATGTGCCGAAAATGAAGTTCAAAGCTTAAGAGCTTGAGCTTCAATGAGCTTTATAAAAAAACATGGGCGGAGCGGTGGCTCTGTGCCTCAGGATCTGCGCCTGTGGCTGGAAGGTTCTGGTTCAAATCCCGCGGCCGGCGGAGAAATCCTACTCCGTTGGGCCCCTGAGCAAGGCCCTTAACCCCAGCTGCTCCAGGGGTGCCGTATGAATGGCTGACCCTGTGCTCTGACCCCAGCTTCTCTCTCCCTGTCTGTGTGTCTCATGGAGAGCAAGCTGGGGTCTGTGAAAAGAAGAATTCCTAATACAAGAAATTGTATATGGCCAATAAAGTGATCTCACCTTATAAGAGTAGAAAATCACTCTAAGACCTCTGATTAGAGCGTCAGGCATCAATTTAAGAATATCGAGAGACAGACTTACATTCTTGAGATTTAGCAGCCAGAGGCTGAGCACCGACAAACATAACGTTTAAGAAAATATCAATACGTCCCCGTTTTTTGTTTCCAGGTAACGCGACGTGAGTAAGGAAACAACAATTTGACTGTGAATTGGAAGGAGGGTAAATCTGAGTGATGATATCCACTGCCATGTCTTGGAAGTACCTGATTTAAGGGTAACGTGTAGTATGGACAGTAGCAGCGAGGGGCTCCTGGACAGGCCTCTGAGGGGCGGGACAATGATAACCAAGTGACGTCAACTGTCCTCTTGCACAAATAAGACCCAGACCTGCAGAGAACCTCTTAGCAACGCCAGCTGAAACTGGAAGGCATTGAAGGAGGATGTTGGGGTAAATGGTGTCGAGGGCTGAAGCCTATCGAGTGACAACACAAGTAGCAAGAACCAGGAACAAGAATCCACAGAATTCAGACACATAACATGACTTTGCTACAAAAGGCAGAATTGAAATCGCTATGTATTTACTAAGGGCATTTTGATCTACAGAAAGCTTCTTTAGTAAAGGTCAAAGAATTCGTATCACTTCACACCTGAAAGGGGTCACAGGTGCAGACCAGGAATGGTGTACAGATGTGGGATCAATGTACTTCAAGTACTGAGCTTATTTATATTCGTGCACAGTATTTGTTAAAAACTAGAAAATTTAAGTTGCTAATTTTTAATTTAGAAAGCATATTTTTTAGGAAGGGCTACATGGGCTTACTTTCCAGAGCAGATGTATTGGCCTTTTTTGTTTTTAAAATATTTTCAGAATGTTGTGAATCATTTTGTTTAAAATGCCGTTATGCACATTTATCTAAATTTAGTGTAACTCCTAAAAATTAAAGACTATGCAGAACAGGACACATATTTAAAGACCTGTTTTTACACCTATGCGATGTTGTGCGTCACATAGTGATATGTCAGCGTGTCTGACCCCCTCTAGTGGTGACTTTGGTGAACACCAGTCACAGAAACAAACCTTCCCCCGCCTGTACATTTTTTACATGTGCTCGCAACAGAGATGAACTGGAAAGATTTTTTGTACATGCTGCACACCTCATTTACAACAATGTCAAAGCTGATCTTAAATCAGTCACTTCCACATTCCCTATCGGGTCTATGAGCAGATATTCTACAATGGGCAGAAATCTTTGCTTCCCATATGGAAAATGAAATATAACTAGAAGATACTCACATATATGTATATACAAAATGCATATACTGACATACATAATGTACACAAGCACTGGTAACAGAATGACAGAAACTGATAAAAATATTTTATGATTGCCAGCTGGAGTAAAGTCTCTACAGAGACACCAAAGAAGAAGGAGAAAGAGTCCAGGACAGCTGCTGTGTCAGTTCAGGTTATGAGATCATGTCACATTGGGGACAATAGCAGAGTAAACACTGACACAAGTTCTAAATCAGGCAGAGCACAAATACGACATGACTCACAAAAGCACGAGTTCAACGTCTGCTGGGAGACAGAGAAACACGGCAAAAGATGTTTATGCCTCACGAAAAGTGTGCTACCCCTGATCTCAATTAAAGAATAGCTACAGACGTGACCGTCGTGGGACTTTCTCATACTGCCTGCTTGGTGCCACTGCCCGGGGCTCGGAGAGTGGAAGCTCTTTCTCCAGTCCATCCGTGGAGATGGTAAAACACTTTCAGGAAAACCGTGTTGCCGCTTCAAGTGAAGCAGGTTGACCAGTAAGAGTCACTCTTCCCCCCCCGAGCAGAATTTCAAAATCTGTCACCCCAGTACGGTGAACAGGAACATTGTACTACAGAAGGTTCAGTCCTTTGGGCGAAACGTTAAACTGAGGTCCTAAACCTCTTAATCATTCAAGGTCCCATGGTACTCCTCCTGATGGGCTGTCTAACTGTACTGCTGGTGCAGAATGGCTGCTGTGGATACAGCAGTCTCTTGCTGCTGGAAGTGGCTGCCCTCTGCGCTTTGGGGGTCTTTGGATTGAAAAGCACTGTTTAAGTCACTAGAATTAGAACAAACGGCACTAGTTGGGATCTGGCCAGTCTCCATCAACATTTCTCCCTACACAGTGGCCCGGTCTGTGGATCTTCCATCAAGAACTAGAATGTCAGTTCCAATACCATTCAGTAATGACAGCAATGTCCTTCTGGATATGGGATTCTTGAGCAAATGTTCCTCTGGAATAAATCTGTCACTCTGATGATCTTGTAAATATGAGATTTTATACTTCTATAAAGCCACAGGAGACAAAACTTGAAGATAACCAATGCTTCACATGATAGACAAGTACTGTATGAATCAATGTAGCTTCACTTTTATCCTGTGATGTTTTTTATCCACCTATCCAAGGGCAATGCACATGCACATTTCTTTCAGGCTCTTTTCCTCTAATAAGACACACAAAACAAAGTCAGACTTTTACATGTTATTAGGAAATTCCACTGCTCATTGAACTGTGTGAAAAATAAATGATAATCTCAGGGAGAAGGGGATGAACATCTGAAAAAAGACATCCGATAATGAGGACATTTGGAATTTTTGTGTATAGAGATTTAAATTGTGAATGTTCTACTTTGAGATACAAACGATACAAAAGATTCAAATCTTTTAAATGACAATGAAAGGTATGCAACATTACCTAAATTGTATCAGTTTCCCACATGGCTGCTATATCAAATATAGCAGTTTTTCCCAAGGGAAGTGCTTATTGTCTTCTCTTGAAAAAAAATTCAGGTCCCCTAGAACTGTGAAAAGTTTCTTTTTTTTTTTTTACACAGAAACAAGGCAATGGATTTACAATTTAACACCCTAAGCTGTAATAAGGAAAAAAAAAACTTTATTAACATTACATTATCATTACGAATTGTAAACGTTAGTTCACTGTACACACTACAGATGAAGCTTGAAAATCACACAGAGAAGGTGCGCCTTTAAAAAATAAAGTATTTTCGACCATAATATTTCTGAAAATATTGACAGGTAGACATTCATGTTGAACATGTACCACCCTAAGATACCACTGCCAAAAGGAATTAATTTCTTCAAAACATTTTAATTTTCATTCCTTAGAGTGGCACACAAAAAGCATATATCAACATAAAATTCCACAGTTTAATTCTTTCCATTATTCCATTGTTCTCATGTATAAAAATTAACTTGAGACAACAGTGTGATGGGCATTGCCCTACAGAATGTGACTGCTTTGCAAGCACAGCACCCCCCCCCAAGATTTCCTTCAAAGACAACAGTCCTTCAAACATTTCAAGTTCCCAAAATGTTTCTTTCACAATGTGGAAATTCATATTTCCAGCTGCAACACATTTTATTCATGTTCAAAAGTGTTCGATTTGTATAGGAGCCCCACTGCTGAAATGTTTAGTTTAGCTGTATACTTTTAAACATTTAAATACAGTATAAAATACACAGCAGATACTGTGATTTACCCTTTAGGCATCTTGCATGAAAACTAAACGAATTCTAAGATGCAATATTAAGTGGACTCCATGTTAAACAGCTTTGGGAGTCAATTCCAAATTTCTCTTCCTAGACCAATTCTGGAAAGAGTGATGCTCTATTATTGCATTGCTTTTCCAGACATTAATCTGGATTTATCCATCATGGGAGGAGAAGAGGCATACTCCGAAAATACCCCAGGGTTTCCTTTAAAACGTTTACTTCTGCAATTAAGACAGATATACTGTACACAGACAGGAATGTGCAAACATACTGGGCAACAGCTAGGGTGCAGTCTAGGAATATCAGCAAGGGAAGCTCACATTTATGAGTGGAGGGCTTTGGACTGAAAGCAGAACAAAACCAAGAAATTCAAATTCAGTAACACTTCCATATAGGGGTGCAAATTCATATATAAACCCCTTATAACCTCTAATATAAGAGAAGAACATTAATGTGTCAATCACTGAGGTTACCCATGATGAAAAACATTTTTATTAACTAAAGTCAGGATATTTGTTATTTATAAATACTTCATAAATACTTATACTGAAAGGTGTCCCAAAATTTATATACCGAGAAGCATTAAAAGCACAAATTGTATTTTACAAATTCATAAATTTTAAGACGTTTCCAATATTTATTTATTGCATTTTAATGCCTCTCACTTCATAATAGCAATTACTCCAGCTTTAAATCCAAGTGTTTTTATATTGGATTGCACTCTAAATCATGCTTTGGTAGATATACTGTAAATATTTACTTATAAGTAGTATTATATTAATATACCGGTAATTCTCCTACCTAGGTCTATACTGTAAACTGCGATTAACGTGACAGCCCAGACAGAAAGAGGTCAAGACTCCCTTCTAATCAGAATCAATTAAATTAAACAGCTTGCTATCTGAAAGCTTAATACCACATACACTTTGCTTCAGGATCCTTGTTCAATAACTGCTAATAAAATATATTTTCCAGTATGAACAGACACCGTCAAGTTCTGCAGTATCCCCCATCTCAGCACTTCCGTTTCACCAGAATCTGCACACGAAGATTGTACCTGTTAAAGTCTACGACCAACAAAAAAGCGCTGGGCATGGCTTTTAAGAAAAAAAGCCGGCAGTCAAACTGAACATAATTTGACCTGTAAGGTCCCAATAACAGGAATGAGGAAAAATAGGCAGTTCTTAATTGCTTTAAGCACCTGCACAAAACTGACATATTTCCATGACCTCTCACCTGACTACAACTATATACCCAGAGCACTGTTCTTTAGATCAGGAGAGTTAAACATGGTGTCCTGACTACTAGTCATTACAGATCTCCCAGAGCACTGTTCTTAAGACTAGTGGTGTTAAAAGTGCCTTCCTGACTACTAGTCATTAGAGACCCTGGAGCACTGTTCTTAAGAGTAGGGGCATTAACTCTGATGTTGTCACTTCTCCCACTGACCTGCTGTGTAGTTAACTGCAAAGTGCTTTGGGATGAAAAACGCGATCTAAATTCAATTAACTTAGTATTAGTAAGAACACAGGGACAGGAAATGAAGCCACGTCAAAATAATAAAAACGGAGGTACTCTACAAAACAATAAATAAATACCACAGTGCGCACTGCGCTTTAAAAAAACGAAGTGCAAGAAAAACTAGCCAGTGCAGAGAAGGCAGCATCAGTGTACACTCAAGAAACTTCAAATGAGCAGCAGTGTAATTTCCGGAAACTGAAAATACCAGAGGACTGAAATGCCTTTAACCACCAAATCACACCCCAAGTAACATTCTAAACAGTATGAATAAAAAAAAATCTAAATATCATCTACCTTTTTTTAACCGGTTCAGTGTTGTCTTTGTCAAATACCAAACTTTGGAGAGTAATTTTGCATTGTGGATTTTCAGTCACATAAATGGATGGCAGAGGTTAAATCAGCATACAAAATTTCTCAAGTCTAGTCAAGATATAGTTGTTGTAAACATGTCATTGATTTTCTGCTTTCAGTGGCTGCATTCTTAGCTGGAAAACACTACTCATTAGCTTGCTTTGAAAGGAAATGTCAAAATATTATGTTACAAAGCACAGAGGTGAAATACAAATGTTCCTGATCACCGGAATTCTTCTCTTTTAAATCTCTGATCTGAAAAGGTTCTTGCTGTTCACCCTGTCTGGACCAGAAGGTCAGATCAACAGGAAGAGGAAAATAAATTAAGACTTCCTCAACCTTGCCTCCGCTGTCCAGTTAAAATAAACATTTTAACCCCCACTTACTCAGAGCTTTTCCTTTCCATCGGACATGGTCTAGAGAGCGCGTCCTTAAAATGTACATGCCAGCTGAAAAACACAATCCCTTAATAAGTACCCCTCTAGGCAAACCATCTCATTTCACCCCTAAAACACCACAAGGCCATTCAAGGTTTTTTTCTCAACAGTCCTATTTTTCAGCTCTGAGAATAAAAGTTACCCCTTCACTAGTGTAAATAAAACACTTACACAAGCCACGCACTCCCATTTCCCTTTCCACCTGCTCTTTCCTCTGCATACTGAAGGCGAGAGCAGAGCAAGACTCCCCCAGTCTCCTCGAAGGTTAACTTCCCACGATTCTTCCAGGGATTCATTTCAGAGTATTTGGCACTTGTCCGAAACGCCTGTCCTTCTCTTAGTTCACCACGCACTTCAAAATGTTTACCTGTTCAGTGTAAATCTTAACAGCTTCCACAGGGATTATTACAAAGAGACCAACTCAATACCTCAAAGGTACTGTACATGCACATTTGGTAACCTCTTGTGCTCCTTTCTGTCACGCTCTGTGACTACTATGCCTGGCTCCACTAGTAATATTAAGAACTTTTGCCGAACCTCAGAAATACTAATATAACCATTCTGCAAATTCGGCAAACAGGAAAACCACTTATAAAGTGAACGAACCAAGTTAGTTACAAGAACCTACCTCTGCTATCTAGCATTTCACAAAACTGGGGGCACCCGTAACAGATAAAAAGGCTTTATTTCATGATTCTTTTACATTACCAGAAACGATTGCTCTTTGTTCTTTTCTCGTCTTCATCTTGTTTGACTGGGGTCCAAAGCAGGCACAAAATAATGCTAAATACTGTACAACATGTCAGTACCACCTCCAGTAGTTACTCAATACTACAAAGCTCCACGTAGCGAGATCTAGATCTCAGGATTTGGCTCCGTGTTTTTTTTTTCCCCATCTTAAAGAAGTGTCTCATTCACAGTTCCGAGTCTGAGCACAGTCTGCAATAAATAACCGATAGACCCACAAAGGATCAATGTTGCCTTCGCAGAAAGATAAGTGCGAGCACTTCCACAAGAAATAAAGTCCTTGTAAGACGATGGCAGAGGTCATCTGACCCGAAGCCTTGACATCATCCATTCTAGGCCCTGACACAGTCTGCAAGAAATCAAAAACAGGGAGTCACAAAATGCATACTTTAATATGAGCACATTTCCTTTCAATATTTCATGAGCTGAACAATAAGCAGAGAGTGCCCTCCTTTCTAAAGTGAGCACTGTAAGGCATGTTGCTTTCAGGAGATGACTTGTGCACTCAGTGTAGCCAGCTTCACCCAGTTCACTAGAAAAACACTCAGGAAGCTCCAGGCTCCTGCACAGCGACAGGTGAAAGAACTGAAGGTCTTTAGTCAAAGTGACTACAAGGCGACTGGACACAAGGATTGAAAATCCTGAAAGGCACTGACAATGTCAACCCAGATCACTACTTCTGCAACAGTAGTGAAAGACGCTCCAGAGAGCAAGTGCAAATTAACAGGATGTGCAATCAGGGCTTAAAACAAGAAAAAACACTTCACACAGGTCTTGAGTGTATGGAAAAAAGACCGCCAACCGTGCTTGGCAATCTTCACTAGCATCACTCAAAGATGCCAGGATGAAATGAATGAATAAGCAATCAGATAAACAAGATGTTTAAACAGCCTCCCCTCATTTTTGACCTCTCATGACCCCCACCTGCACTGCTAAGCCACAGGAGTGAGTCACATGGTGGCTCCTGCAGTGATTCACATCTTAATCATTAATAGGCAATATATTTATTGAGCACTACTCAATTTGTACAGCAAAAATGAGGTTGAAAATCCCAGGGTTAAGCTAATTCACCCTTGGTTTTGGGGTGGAGGGTGTTTCAGGAGAGAGCAGGAGGTGTGTGAGAGCTCTGACCGAGGGGCGGACGCTTGTCTTATTTTTTTAAAGCGGAAACAGTATCTTCACAGATGCTTTAAGAAGCAAATTTGTTTGTAAAGGGAAATGCTTCGTTTAACAGGATGAACTCCTTAGGGAACAGCAGCCCTCACCCCACCCTGAATCTCTTTTCATTTGAGCTCCGTCCATAAGATATAGAAAACTAAAATGACAGAGCTCCACGATCCCAGTAAAGTAATGCATTACAGGAATAGATACGGAGTACGGAGGTCTCTTACCCCTCACCGGTGAGGCCGCAGCAGGCCTGGATGTGCCACTGGTGGTCTTTGACAGAGGTGAGTTTCAGGTACTGCGAGATCTCAGCCACCGTCATGCAGCCCTTCACATCCTGTTTGTTGGCAAAGATCAGCAGCCCTGCTTTCTTTAGGTCCTGGGAACATCACAACAAACACCATGCCTTTTACAAAGACAATACGGAAAAAAACAAAATACTAAACGATGGAAAGTGTTTTAGGGAACTACGCTTCTGTAATGTAACCCCCGATAGTATGCTTTAAATTAAATTTTGACTTGCAAAACATTTCAGGATAGCACCAATAACATTACTCACACTTACCTCATGAGCCAGCATTTTATAGAGCTCTTCTCTGGTTACAGAAATCCTCTCTCTGTCAGTGCTATCCACAACGACTATCACAAACTGCAAATAAAAGGATGGAAAATGGAACAATAAACATGATTTTCAATGCGTTTAAATACTCCTCCTCAGATTTATGTTCACAGGCCTCTGACAGTGGGTTATGGCTTTGTTAGCTGATCTGATCTAACCTGGCAAGGCATGCGGATATTAGTACAAAATCGAAGTCTGTATTGTGCTGATATTGGTACAAAAGGGGCATTTTTCAATGGACGGCCAGAGATATACCAGGAAGCACAGATTGCAAGAGCTACTGAGATGAAAACATGCTTAACCAAGGACCTGGTACGTTCATTACATTGGAATTCCCTGAGATACGACTCCAGGTTGAATTAAGTTAGGCAACTCTATAAACATCTGGTGTGCACAGGCCATCTGCAAGCTGCTACCCCAAACCCCAGGATATAGAGGAACACTAATTATTTCACATCACTGTCATCTTTCAAGTGCACAGCTTGTCGAGATGTCGACGGCAGCTCAAAGGAAACAGCCAATACCAAAGTTAAATGTTAGTGCTATAAACTATTAAACACATTCTTCAATCAACAGCACACACTGCACTGACTGTCAATAACAGGTTTTAACTGGTGTGCAGAAAAAAGGCTACAAACTCATTGCACTAATTTAACTTGTTAAGCTACTTCAGAGTTTGCATGAAGGTTTACACCAGGTGTTCTGAGCTCCTCCCACCTTCCATGTCCTGCTAGCTAAGTAAACTGGTGTGTCCTAATTTTGTGTGGACTCAGTGGTGGATGAAATGGGTTCCCCTCCTATGCATAACACACAGTGCTACACAAACGCTTGAAGCTTCTTATGTTATTGAATTTCTCATCTGTTATTTACCAACATTTTGCAAATTGTAAAATAAGGAAATAAAGAAACATAAAATGACAGTGTCTAGATTTTAATGCATGAGTTATCACTGCATACAACACTGTTCCTCCAGCATGTACCTTGCTCATCAAGTCATGCCTCCACACCTGTGCTTTAGGCAAACTGTCGTTTTTGTTCACTAACAAGGCACATACATGAAATGATCTACTGCTCCGATACACAAACTGCAAAGGAAGGATTCTTTCAGCATCTTTAAATCATACTCTATGGAAACAAGAGCTCTCCCTGACCTCTGTGTTTGTATAGTAAGTGTTCCAGGAGGAGCGAAGAGACTCCTGCCCGCCGATATCCCACATGAGGAAGTGTGTATTGTTGACTACAATTTCTTCAACATTGCTGCCTATCGTTGGAGATGTGTGGACAACTTCATTCATCGAACTGCAGATGAGAGGAGAAGGGAAAAAAATTGTTACTTGATTAACTGCAAAACCTTAACTTACGTCTTAAAATCTTAAAATAGTCTCATAGTTAAGACTTTAATGTTGATATAGTCTTAAGGTAGTTAACTGAAAGAAAAAGGCCATCCATCCAAATCAAACATCATTCAGCTGGAGGAAACACAATGGAGACATTTCAAGCAAATGCCCTCAGTTTTATCCGCTTTATCTTTTTAAAGAAAAAAAAGTACTAGAGTAATAGAAGTAACAGTAATACTTAACAGTAACTACAATCACAGAAAACTAAAAATGTCTTCACCCTCTTGTGACCACAGACTGCAAAGGATGAATTATCAAACACTGACACTAGTCTAGGGAGGTCCGAATACAGCAGGTTTTACAGGTCTTAATTAAACCAATTTCTAAAGACTTGGGCCACTCACACTGTTATCTGTTAACAATGTCACGCACTAAAGTACAGAATTTAACCACCATTTGGGACCAGAAACTTCTTCATCTCTCAAGGGCCAGAATCCTCTTAATTGAACAGAGGCATGCAGATGAATTCGTCAGCAGCTTACAGGTGTTCCTAGGCTTAGGAACATGTGACCTGTAAGACCCAGGTCATTCACACGTGCTTGGTTTATACAGAATATAAATGCTTCTTGCACAGGATTACGATGCAATCTCCGATACTCACAACTGATACAATATAGTAGTCTTCCCTGCATTATCCAAACCCACGATGATCACTTTGTGCTCTGAAAAATAAAAGTGTAAAATAAGTCTAAGAAAGAACTCATGTGTTGAGGTTTGTAGTCTAATTGTTTTTTTTTTTTTAAAAGAACATCATATAGGCTGTACCATATTGTAAGACTGATAAGAAGTGAGAGGGAGATGGGTTTCAATAAAAGTCCTGCAAAGGAAAACGCTGGAAGAGAGAGAAACCAGACTTGAGATTAGTGACTGCTATAAAAGCAGAGTAGATATTTTTTAAATAATGCTTATAATTTATAATACATAGTTCAGGTGGGTAGCTGCGTCAGCATGCGTAGGCTGCAAAGGAACAAGTAATAGTTGTTTTCCATGCTGAAAAAAAGAAGAAAGAACACAACGTTTCGGCCGTGGAGCCTTCTTCAGGTGTGAAACGTTGTGTTCTCTCTCTCCTTTTTTTCAGCATGGAATAAACCTATTACTTTTTCATTTATAATACATGATTAACAACACAATGTTATATTGAGAAAGAAAGCAAGTCATCAATTTTTAACAACACAAATTTACATATTGTAATTCCAGGGTGCACACATTTGGTTACAGTTATACATCTAATTGCTAATGTGGTTTTTAGGTTGAAAAGGCCCTTATCAGCAGATGCACGCTGTGGTACCTGCATGTGATGTTTTCGTTTACAACGTTTTATTGTTCCTACGTCAAAACTACGCAAGAACTGCAAAACCTCACTGCCTTTTGACAGAAAGAAAAACCACAGGAAACAGCTGAAGACGGAGATGTAAACCTTCACCCTGATTCGGCAGAGAGAAAGCGATAGAGAAAGAGATCAAAGGGCCAGCTGCGGAACACAGCCGTTCCAAGCCTTCACTGCCGGGTTTGACAAAAACACAGGCGCCAGGGAACTTCTCACCGCATTTCAAGTGCTCTGGTAATATCTGCCTGCATATCCTTTCATCTGAAAGTATTTCCCCTGCAGGGAGGGACCCACCTGACCCACCGCGGCAGGGCTGGACCACCAGGGTGACGAGCTGCAGCCCCACCACACCGCAGGTCAGGGAGACCAGATGCCACAAGCCCAGAAGTCAGGGGGGCAGCACCGCGGCGCAGCGCTGGGGCCCCCCGGTCCTGCTCCTGGGGTGCTATCTGTGAGGAGTTTGTACGTTCTCCCCGTGCTTGCCTGGGTTTCCTTCCTTCGTCCAAAGACATACCAGTAAGTTCATTCAGCTCCTGTGTGAATGTCTGTCTGTGAGGGCCCTGTGATGGACTGGCGCCCCACCCAGGTGTACCCCCTGAGCCCAGGGTGACCCAGGACAGGCTCCAGGCCCCTGTTCAGACGGCAAACGCAATGGCAGGCTATTTAATGCTTGTTACCTTATTTTAAATCTTTCTGCCAGGCCAGGCGAGCAGTCAAAATATCACTCTTTCAGGAATAAAAGACATGATGGTCGTGATGGTCGAAGCTTCATGGGCAACGGGAGTCTTATTCCATCCGTACTGGTACAGGAAAATCAGATCTGTGCAGACCTCACCTAGCCTCAAACTGATACGGTTAGACATGGGGATTTGATTTTAACATTTTAATTGCTGCAGGAAAAAACTCACAAGCTAGAGTGTTGGCTGTGGTTTTCAGTACAAAAAATATCTAGATGTAGCTTCTCAATTCTGCCCGATTCATCTGTAGTTTGACACCTATCAACAGGTCATGTCTGTACCCATTTTGTGCGCAGCTGTCTCTTGACTATGAACTATACTCTTATAAGATCACCCTACACATTTGTCATGTCACAACAAGAAATTCAGTTTTTGCAGACTTGGCAACATTCCCCGAGTCATAACGTTACAGCCACGAAGTGTTCTTTGGCACAAAACTGGATGGGAAGCTTAATCACTTCTTAATCACTTCAATACAGACAAAGCATGCCACACCTCAGAAATCATAGTGGATGACTAGGTCTTTACATTGCTATACACGTTAGATGTGTTAGATCCGTTTAATCCCCCCACACAAGTAAAGTAAAGGTTGGTTTTGAATATTACACATTTTATTTTTGTTTAAATCAAATTTTAAGTTCTGTCTTAAATACTGAACTGAGGAAACAAATGAGGTTAAATCAAAAGCTATATACTATATTTATCCTAAGTGCTTGTCAGCAAGTTCACCTCAGCTACTGGGAAATCACCTGCCATTCTAACCAGAATCTCTGCCTAAGAAATATATTTCCCCCCCCCCATTTGCTTCCTGTGGCTTGTCTTAGTGCACCACAGCACCACAGTAAGGCCACACTTACTAGCTGAAACAGATCCGACTCCAGACCTCAGCACAGAAATGTCAGAAGAAACAATCAAGACCCACTAGACAATCTGCAGTGTGCAGTTATGACTCAAAGGCCATGCTTTTTGTACAACAGCTCTCAGCACAGATAAGGTTGCGGGACTTTGCTCTCAAGAGCTCACCACCGTCTTCAAATTATTTAAATAAAAAACATAACTTCTAGCTTTGCTGATGGTCAATTCCACTTGAAGCAAAATTAGATTGAAACCAAAAAACAAACTCCATTTATCAGCTTCTAATTTAAATGTAACCCTTTTTTCAGTTTTTGAAGTCTGTTAGTTTGGCTACATAATGGAGGGAAGTGAGACTAAGACAGAAATAAAAAACACACTGTGATTCATAACGCAAACAGTCCTTAACAAGTCATTTTTTTCTGAATTGTTGCCACTAAACGTCTCTGCTTTTTTTATCACGTAGCTTATCCTTTATCTACATCTTGCCTCACTGTACACTGTCACTGGGATTTACATTAACATAAATCCAAAAAGATTTTTAAGGATAATTCAATATTGAATTCAAGATTTACTGGAAGAACGTTCCTACACACAGCCTCAGAAAAACAGAGATTTCACTTGTTAGAAATGTGGGTAAATTTAGCAAAATTCATAATGAAATGTCAATCTGTTGAGTCAATGAAAAATAAAGCAGTCTCTTTTCAGTCTAAACTGTCATCGAAGTCACTGAAAGCCTTTTGAAAACAATGTCTTTCATGATACTGCGGCCCAATTAAATTATTTTTGGAACTGTTTTTATTCATTGAGTCAGACGTGAAAAAGAATCCTTTCAGCCAAATGCAGATTAGACCCTCAGGAGGTTCGAGCTAAACACTTAGACTATTTTAGGATTCACTGGGGACACAGGCCTGCTTCACTCGAGGGATCAAATCAAACGACAAAACACATAAAAACCTCCCAGAGGGTTTGCGGCCAGTCAGTGACAGAGCAGGAACAGCAACAGAAAACATCCCTCAAAACAAGCATAGTACTAATTCATAGTCCCAATTCATAGTTCCAACTTCAAACCAGTGAAAGTCCTAATTACGTAAACACAAGAGGACTGGATAATGTTACTGTCCTTTACAAGAATGAGACCTGGCTTGAACTTTCTTCAGTTACACCTCTCTTGAAGGGCGGTGCTGGAAATTGTACAGTATGTCCTGGCAGAAATCTCTCTTCTGAAACTGGATTCTTGCATGAAATGCAGTTTAGTTAGCCAGGTCAGAAACCAGAAGCTTGATCCACCTTTAAAAGTAGATTGGATCGGGACATCATGTAATTCAGACCAACAATCAAGATTCTATAGTTTAACATCAGCACTTGTCCTATATATTACAGAAACTGATGTAGCCAAGAAGCCAAGTTAGTATGAGAGCAATTGCACTCAATAACCACAGTACCTGTCTGCTGTTTTAAAGAAAGTCCACCTTGAACTGGAAGAATATACAGAGCATATACTGCACCTCATCTAGATGGGTTTGTTATTCGACTGCAAATGTATACTGCTGATACTTCAGAGAATTAACTGCAATTGTATTGCATACACCACCTTGGATAAAGAGTATAGCAGTGAAAGGAATAACTGATTTCTACAGACTTAAAAAACAACAACACAATAACTGCATTTCCTCGGATTAAAGGATCACAAACAACTGAGGGCTTCTCCTCTTTCCCTCTTCTTATATTTCCAAGCTGAAGGTGCAGGTATCAACTTACAATGTAAGCCTGTACTTGCATCTACGTGAATTCCAGTGACTCACATTTAGAATAACCCCAGGCCTAGCAGATGAAACTTTAAAACACGTACTGCCTACTTTAATCATATTATTCAGAAAGAGACCACTCTCCGTTGCCCTGTTGCGCTGAAACAGAGGTATAAATGTTTGTACAGTTGTGCAGTGTAAGAAATCATCTCCAGGAAACAAAAGAATAGATTTTGGTCTTTAAAGTGTGCTCGTAGCAAAGTCAGCAGAAACTGCCTTTTCACCCCGAAAACAGTTCCTTTACTACTGCAGAAAGCATTCGACCTGCAAATTCATCCAATGTGTGATAACTAAAAACCTTATGAGGTCAGAGAATGACTCTCAAAATGATGACACAGAAATGGACACCTTTGTTTTTCTAGGTCACAGAACTCCTAAGTAAATGGAGCCATAACCTAAAAGCACATGGAAACTTTTCTCAGACCGCAGAGGGTCTGGATACAGGACTACAAACCTCTGATGAGGTCTGCTTCATTTATAAATCATGCCTGCTTAGACAGTGAACGCTCTGTGGCACAGCAGCAGCTACCACACAAGAACTTGTATTATTGTCAAGGCCCTCCCAGAAAAAAGCAAAGGCTACCGTACAGTACTGTTTCATGAGGCTTGTCTGCCCTGTAACCTGAGAAATACGGTCTTTCACTACCTGGAACTAAAGCTATTTTAACCAGGAGACTTGTTTTAAAAAAAACATATACTGAGTTGAGTTAAACAGCAAACTTTAGACCTACAGCTGAGCTTTTTGCCTTGCGCCACGGAGAAATCGTAAAACGGTACAAAATTTAAAATATATTTAAAATATCAGCTGCAGAAGCTGGGAGATTACTCCAGGAATGTCAATAGTTATCCTTGTGAGAGTCAAGGCCTTCAAGGCCCTGGCACCTAGTCCACAGTTTCCCCTCTGTTAAGCGCAGAAACCGGCGGCCTATGAAGCTCACGTCTGTCCGCAATATGACGGCAAATTGGTTCGTGTGCAGACATCGGCTACGACACCAGCCAACACAAAACGCTCGCAAAGGGGGCACACTCCCCTTCTCCGCGGGTGGGCTCTCTGCTCTGGCTGGGACAGCACACCTGACCTCCGGACCGCCAACAGCTGGAGAAAATGACGTTTCACAGTCGGCGGGGGCGCCCGCAGGACGGGACGGGACGGGCGGGCAACTTCAGCCGAACAGCCCGGGGGATCCGGACCCCCGGCACCACCCGCCGGGCCCGCAGCCCAGCTCGGGGGGGCCGCGCCGGAAAGCAGCGCGCCGGCCTCGGCCGCTTCTCCCTGGACGCGACACCGGGAAGCGGATCGCGGCCAGGCGAGACGACCGGCAGGAGTGAAACCGACGGGGGGGGGTTGACGATTTGGCTCCGGCTGACAGTATTATTATTAACAATAACAATAATAATAATAATCGGGGACCAGCGACGCCGTTGTGTCGCCCTGCCGCGGCTCCGGCCCACGAGAAAGCCCCGGTCGCACCCGAAGGCGGACGGGAGACGGCGCCGCGGACCTCACCTTGGTGGTTGAAAAGCCTCCACAGCTTCGTGAAGAGGATGCCCATAGCCGACGAAAGGGGCCTGCAGCCACGGCCGCCGCCTCCGTCACCACACGGGGAAACAGTCCGGCCAGCGCGATCAGCACCCGCCCGAGCCCGCGACCTGACGCTGTCTCACGGCAACACGGGCGGCGCTCAGGGTCCTGCTCCGCCGCGAAGACGACATGCTCCCGCTGAAGCGAAGCCTGGCCCTACGCTCTCATCAGCCTCGCTCTTCTCTTTTTGTGTTGTTGGTGGGAGGATACAAAAAAAAAAAGCCGCTCTTGAATCTCCCAACCCGGTTCGCAGCGAAGGAAAACAGAGGCGACCCGCTCTCTCCCGCGCCTGACCCAGGCAGTGGACGCGTCAGCAGTGCGAGCATGCGCACCTCGGCCCGGCGTGGCCGGATGTTATGTAAGCGTGGCCAGCGCGTTCCCAAACGGGGGGGGGAGTGCGTGTCTCACCTCACACTCGGGGCGGCTGGGTGCGAATATCGTGTAACACAGGGTTAAGAGACAGCGGAAATCAAACAAGCATGTCCTAGCGGACGTGCACGTTATAGACTGAGATCTCCAATTCATGCACACGACGTTTGGTTGTGGTTTTTTGTGCCATAGTTATTCAGAGTGATTTTAAGTGTACTCTACCTACTGTGAAATCAGGTCTACAGTGCGTTGGCATGACCACCTTCTGTTTAGTGTATTATCGTACAGATTTCTTTCCGTTCAGTTTTCAGGCATTTCCTATACCTATTCGTGTTTGGAAATGCAGATTTTGTCTGAAAGGGTTATATAAAGGCACAATGGGAACTTGGAATATACAGTGTGTGAGGCATTACGTTGCATAATTCCAGAAGTTGAGAAATGTGGTATTTAACACTGCCCGTTCATGCCACAGATTATAGGCTATGTATATGGTTAAATAGATTTTACTTTATTTTTTTAGAGAGCCGGATTGGAGGTATTGTCCAAAAAACAGGCAGCCAAGATTTTTGAGGTAAAATGTGAAACAACGCTATCTCCAAAAATGCTATTATGAGACGAAATCAGGGCTTCTTTGTTTTTTTAACAAATAGCTGGAGATGTGTTTGAAATTATTTGTGAATGTAACAGTTTGAAAGTGTGACTATTATTTGAAGAAGTATTCATCAATTATTTTCTGTCGCTGGGTTTGATGACAGCCCTTTCACTTCAAAAGAGAGGCGATTTTTTATATTTCCAGGGCAATTATGGAACTGCATGAGCACAATTTGTGCATAGAAGCTTGGTGTTTAGTGTTTGACAGACAGTGAATTAATTTTATTAATCTGAAGAGCACAATTACTGATGGATTGAAGGGTTGTGTGTTGATGGTATTCTGGGGGTTCCTGAAATAACAGATTTATAAGATGAAGCTGGAGTGAAAAGGTGGAACAGTTAAGGGGAGTTCCGTCCTTTCACATGTATCAACAGAGGTTCCTTTGACGTGAGCAGCAAAAAAAAAAGAATCCTTCCTGATCACTGACAGTTTATTACAAACAAAAAGATGCATCCAGGAAAATCTGTTGCGTTCATTCTGACACGCTGTCTCTGGAAAGCCTGTAAGAAAGTTAGCTCAAACAGGTTAAACTGGCATATCACCCTGCAGCTCACAACTAGCAACCCACTGAAGCTAAGCAGGTGTGAGCCTGGTCAGTACCTGGATAGGAGACCTCCTTGGAAAAACTAAGGTTGCTGCTGGAAGAGGTGTTAGTGGGGCCAGCAGGGGGCGCTCACCCTGCAGTCTGTGTGTGTCCTAATGCCCCAGTATAGTGACGGGGACACTATACTGTAAACAGGTGCCGTCCTTCGGATGACATGTAAAACTGAGGTCCTGACTCTCTGTGGTCATTAAAAATCCCAGGGCATTTCTCGAAAAGAGTAGGGGTGTAACCCCGGCGTCCTGGCCAAATTTCCTGTAAAGCGCTTTGAGTGGAGTGTCCAGAAAAGCGCTATATAAGTGTAAGCAATTATTATTATAATTATTAAAGCAGCTAAAACGGCAGTGCAACTCAAACACCCCTCTGTGAGTGCCGGCTCTGACTTGCCTTCTTGTGGTCAGTGCTAAAGTTCTGCTTTTCCATTTGAATTTTGCAGTTCAGCATGAATGCAGTTGGCTGACGTCCCGACAGAGCACGCAAGGGGCTGTGTGTGGGTGCCTTCAGGTTCATGAGAGAATGATATTTGTCATGTTTAGCTACTGTATGTAGTGTTGTGGTTTGGACACTCGTGATCCCCAAGCAGTTTTTTAAACAGTGTAGGATGACAAAATTCCACTGAGAGAATCAGATAAACGTATTATTTACATTGGGCTAGCTTTTCCAGACACCTTACTGAAAGACCGTATATTCTTTAGACTGTCGCACAAAGCTATTTAAAGTACGTCTCTGTTGAACATTCACCCCATGAGATCCTTTTACTCACACGATCAAAGTTTGATAATGTTGTGCAACACAGTTCCTGCCCACAAGCTGTAACTTAGTGGTTTTGTTTCCTTTTTGTATAGAGGGAAATTCTTCCCATCAGCAAATTTTTTGGAGATTCATGGTGTGTTATATTGCAATAGGGGCATATACCCAGGATTAATGGCTATAATTATCTCTAATATAAAGTGAAGATCACAGATATTCTGTCTGAGTAAGTCTGCATAGCATTCACATCATAGAGCATGCATGTCTGTTACACAGAAAACTAACAATAACACTATTGCATAACATAAATTTGAGGTAGACAGCTGGGCAGGCAGATTTATCTTTTAGGGGGGATCAATTAAAACTGCATAAGATAACTGCTTCTGTAAAAGTCAGCTAAATCATGTACTTCTTATATCCAAGACAAGCTTATACGTAAAAGATCCTGTGAAACGAAGGAAAGCACAAGATGCAATTTCGAGAGTTCCCATTTATTTTAGAAAAAAACTCTTAAATGCAGCTAGATTTTTTACACATCTATTTTCCATAAAACATATTTTTCTTAATTTTCAGAAATTAAAATGTCTTATGCATGCATTTTTGCATTTCCCTTTTAAACATCTTCTTCCACAAAAATAACAACACAATTTCATTTGAGCTCTGATGAAGCCGCTAAGTGGCAGAGGGAGAGATAAGCGTTAGCATGCAGCACTGTACACATTTGCATAGTAAATGATTTAATTTTTTACCAGCATGCCTTTTATAGAATACTGCACATAACTGAAAATTGGTATTTTTAGGTACAGAAATAAGGGTAAATAAAATATAGAGTAAATGGTTTACTTTTTTCAGTTTAATTCCTGACATTACCTCTCATTTCAATTTTCACTCTTGACAGCATATCAGGAAGCAATACCTCTTATAACATTAGCTATAGATCTCATAAAATAATGTTCAGCAAGTCACATTTTGTGACAAGGAAAAATTGTGATATATTCACTATGCGAATCATAGTAGGTAAAGGGTTTCTTTTTTACATTTTCACAATATAAAATAAGAAGTAAAACCCAGTAGGAATGTTAATAACTAGCAACATATTGTTTTATTATTGCCATGTTAAGCATGCAATAGCCATTTAAATGCCTCCAAAGAAGGCTTTGCTGTTTCTAAAAAAATAATAAATGAAAAAAAATCTTCGATTTTAACAAGATGATCCAAAAAAACAACAACAATCTCTTAATCCAAAGTAAAATTCTCTATTTTCTGATTCCGAGAAAAGTCATAATTTCTGTTTGTTAAGAGAGGTATGTCTGTAAATACATATCCCATACATTCTCATTTTGACCGCAGACTACTTTATGATAAAGTTTCACTATAGATATGGCAGTGCAGAATAGTATGATCAGTCAAGTTGTAAGGGATAAGTATCATACACACGTCCAATTATCATACCTCTAGTTAGATCATGCTCAGCAAGAGCCTGAATTATTTTTTAAGTGCTGCTCATTATGTAATTGATAATGCTTATGCTAGCACCTTAAATTTAATTTTTCCGAAAAGAGGACCTGCTCTCAGTGGTTCAAGAACATGAATTGTACATCTGGTTTAGCAGTGCAGCAATAATCAGATGTCAGAAATGCAGTAAGTGGGCCATATCCATAAAACGGTATGCATGCTGGTAAATGCACATACTGTAACTGCAATGAGTTTTATGTTATGCAAATGTCTGATGAATACTGTAGCCACAGGAAATAAGTCAAAAGGCTTTGTTTCTTCATGAACAACTATGTAGCGGCATCTGGAAGGATAAAGGCTCATTTTCTGAAAGTAAGAAAACAACTGTAGAAATCCGAAGCCTTACTCACCAACAGAAGAGGTTGTCTGGTATCTGGTTGCAGGGGAGACTGGGGTGGTATAAGGTTTCTGTGTACCAGACAAAGCGCTTCTGCGCTTGTTGGAAAAACATGGCCTTTCCTTTCGAGACGGGAACGTTTTCGCAATTTACATAGTGCCATTCTATGTGCCTCGTTGGCAAGCTTTTCCTTCAAGGTGGAGTTGCTTAATAAGGCAAAAGGATAATGGCATTGGCACACCTTTTGCTGCCTGCTTGGATTCAAAGACGCCAGGCCAGAGCACAAGTCATAACCATTTGTAAAAACAGGAGCTTTTCCTGCTCTGTGCCCCAGGTGGACAGGTTCCTTAATGAGGGGTACAGGATACATACAACATCCTCCGGAAAGCCAAAGAGAAGGACTGATGGAGATTCCCCCCCACCAGCCAGTCCTATAATTTAATGAAACTGAAGTGTCATTCAGGACACTTACAGCTTTTTTCTTTTATTATTCTGATCGTCCAGTAATAACTATCATCATGGAAGAGAAATGCATTTAAAAAATATTTACAACTTCTTTGATCATTATTATATTTTGTGTCCCAAATTCTCTACTTAAAACTACATTATTTTAAACCAGTCCCCAATTTCATTATTCTTTTGGTTCTTTCACTGTTTCATAAAATGGTTACTATGATATAAAGAAAAAAAAAACAAAGAAAAAACGATCTTATATCTTTTGTGCATTATTAATAATAATAATTACAAAGAATACAAAAAAATCACCATTTCATGTGGAAAAGGGGCTGGTCTCATATCCAGACTTAAACAGGAACTTTCAGTCTCATTCATGTTATTTATAATTTGAGGCCTATTGTCCCATTATTCATGTATTTAGAAAATATCAGAGTAAGAAAGATTCAGATCTGACTGGATCATCGCCTGACGAGCCTCAGAATATATATATATATCCACATTTTGTTGTTACAAGTTTTTAGAGTTTAGTGTTTTTATATTCTAATTACATATTTTATAGGGATCATTGCCATGTGTTTTTAGATAGCTTTCATGGTGTACAGTAGTTGATTTCCAGTTATCCTGGCGATACTGTTCAAGAAGAAAAAAAAATTGTTGTAAACTCTAGCTACCCAGTTAGCGGAACTGTGTGTCGTGTCAGAATTTCCTTTGTCCCATTCAAAACAAAGGGAGTCAAAGAAAAATTACCATTATTTTTCGGAGGGAGTGTTGTTTTTGCTGCCATTTTTTTATTT
The DNA here is from genome assembly GCF_059453375.1 of Lepisosteus platostomus. Classification (NCBI taxonomy): domain Eukaryota; kingdom Metazoa; phylum Chordata; class Actinopteri; order Semionotiformes; family Lepisosteidae; genus Lepisosteus; species Lepisosteus platostomus. The sequence continues at coordinate 37,173,259 of NC_142624.1, forward strand.
GTTTGACATGCAATCCTGTGTCTCATGCAACATTTCTAATTTCAGAGAAGCAGAGGGGTCTCATTCCAAAGGTTTCTGCTGATGCTACAGGAGACGAAGCTCCTGTTATCTAACCTGCTAACAAGATTTGTGAGTCTGAATATCCAGCACTGGGCAGAGAGAAATTGCAACCCCCACTGTTTTAAATTTCTTTACAAATTTGAGCTATTTTGATTCACAACATTTCCCAAAACATTCACCTTGTCAAAAAGAAAACATCTTGGATTTCTTCTTATCTAAATTTCTCTTGCCCTAGATATGAGACCAAACTGCAGTGTGTTAAGGGCTGGGAAACAATAACAATGAAGTTATATAGATACAAAGTTAGATTCTTTAGCTTTCTGGAGTTCCACATCATACTTTAATAACTTCAGTGTACAGTACATCCATTGGATGAAGTGGACTTACACTGGACCTACTAACAGGAAAGCAGACAGTATTCATTGATTCAATATGTATCAAAAGGGTTCCAGTAGCCATTCTATAGTGCAGTCAGAAATTATTGCATGCCTATAATGCCATATACGTACAAACACGAAATCTATAATCAAGAATTATGATGATAATAAGCAAACATTTTTGTTTTATTTTCTCATAACAATGTCATTGATGTATAAGTGCACAAATAGGTACAGGTACTTATGCCCAGATATGTGCTGGTTTCAAGGGGAGTAGTAGTTTCTCCTTTCTTTGCCATGTAGTGGCACATGGGCCTGTTTTCCTAGTATTAGTGCATCCTTCCTCCATACTCTCCCAGTCCCACACAGCAAGAATCCAGGGCATGTCTGTCAATCCATGTGAGTAGCTAAAGTCCAGACCAAATCAAACCCTTAATCCCACCATCCCACTTGAATGCTGCTGTTTGTCTGCAAGTCCACCATCATAAATCGTGGTTACGAGATAATAAAAATTGCTCAGGCTTATATAGAGCTTTTGATCTCAGAGGATCTTAACATGCTCTCTCTCTATAAAAGGACAAACAGTATAAGACGAACTCCTGAAGCACAGCCCCCAGCTGGGTGACACACAGTAGCTATTCTGTACCAACAGCCCAGGTCAGGTGGAGAAATGAAAAATTGCTCCAACAGCTGAAATAAGGTGGATCAAATCGTACAACCCCATTTGTGAAATTTGGCCAGGACACCAAAGTTAACAACCCTAATCTTATGAACAGTGCCATAGGATCTTTACTGACCTAGAAGTCAGGATACTGATGTACTGTAGCATCTCTTCTGATGGGTGTTACCTTCTATAGCACTGTGTCCCTGGCCATCACATGGGGTCATCGGTATTCTAGATATTCTAGAGGGAATAGCACCACCTATGGTCCACCTACATCACTTGCAGCCAGGTTTTCCTTAGACTTCTCCCATACCAGTATAAACCAGGCCCAGCCTTGCTGAGCTTCTGAGATCTGACAAGATTAGGTGGCATGCTGGTAAATCTGTCACTGGAATGATGGTTTAAAGTTTTGATTTGGTCCAGACATAAAAAATAAGGAGCTGTTCCTTTAAAGAGAAAACATTTTTGATCTTTTATGTACTTACTGACAGCTTTAGTGTGCTAAGATTAAAGCACCTAATTTAGCAATAGTATTCCTTGTGAGGCAGGTTTATTGTTATTTCAGATCCAGTATATGACGTTTCGAGTAAAAGGTGCGTTTGGGCATCTGAGACACGGAAAAGATGTCAACCCTATCCATTTTTCAATATCATTTGTACTGAAGAAAAAATACAAGGGCACTTGCTCCAGCTGCCTCCTGGGTGCCCTAATACTTCATAGGGCCTACCCATTAATATTGTCTCTATATCAAAATAGTCCAGCAAGTTCACACATAAGTACATGTGGCTGTTTGGGCTACTATACAACTTTATCATCAATCTCTGAAAGTCCAAGCATAAATAGGCAAGCAGATTCATAAAATAGCACCAGGGAAGAAATACTGAACTGGCAAAGTATCCACTTCTTAACGCATTACATGTGGTCTATACAACATGGATCCATGTTTAAGTAGTGAAGCAGGACTAAATGGAGAATGACACTTTATATATACAACCACTTAATAAGTTGACCACTAATAAAATATACACAAAATATAAATTTAAGAAGTGACAATGGAAATATAAAAGGGTTCCTACATAGTGCATATAGCATTGCTAACCAGAAGGAATTTGTTCTACGTTCTGCAGTCCCTATGAAAACACAATGTAAGTAAACTGTAATTTGTTTGAAATGGCAAATTATCTAACTGAACATTACTCAGCGGTTTTCTATATGCCATAACTCATATCTGCAAGGTCCACAAAAACTTATGTAATAAAAAAACAAGCAAGTTTCACAAATCTGTCCAATGGGTGTACCGCATATTTCCAACTCTGCTTAAGTTTTTCTCTAAACAAATTCAGAAAAAGTAGTTCTATTCTAAATTTGTGCTATCACCAATGTGCAATCCCTATCATAATGTGCTATTTTATCTCATATCTTAAAGAGCACATCCACGTATTGTAATGTGCTCTTTCTTCCTCACAGCTGAACCTCTGTTTGTGAAAATCAACAAAAGACACAAAACTGCCAGAACGATGACTCATAGGAATAAAAACTCCTGTTTAAAAAAAATTTGAAAATAAAAGGCATTCAATTGTTTATTTTGGCAGGTAAAGCAACTAATGCAAGTTATAATTTGAATAATAAGGCTTTAAATACTGATAATTGGTACTATATATTAGCCAAGAGGCTCTTTTACTCACATTTTGAAAAGAATTTCAGTTCACTGAAATTTGGCAATTCTGAATACCAACTTTGCTTATCAAATCAGCATACTAAATTCAAGAAGCTAAACAGTTTACCTAAATATTTTTACAAATCGCTGAATGTTTTTGAATGTATATCTGTTTTATCTTTTATCACTTCTGCATTGGTCAAAACTAGAGAGGGGTAAGTGATGCATCGAACAAAGGGCAAAATCAAGCATCTGATCTGAAAAGAATAGCTGGAGGTTTCTAAGTGAACCAAACTATACAATATATTTACTCCCACATTAATTTCTACTATCAAAAAATCTAGTATTTGGACAAGGCGTGAAAATTGTTTTTCATTGTAAGATTTCATTTATTAATCATTTTTTTAAGATAGGCCCTACTGTGCATATCCAGTATCTCAGCCAAGTAATATGAAAGAATTAGAAAATGAAACAAGAAATGAACATAAAGGCCGTAAAGAGATTAATGACACGCATTCACGCTTTCTTTTGAGAGCTGAAGGAAGGTTATGTGATATTTCCACAGAGCTCTGAATTTCTCATGGGGGAATGTCTTATGTTTTTACTACAGGACAGGATTTACCACACTAAATACAAGAGCAACCTATTGAAGGAGAAAAAGTGGGATCTACTACCAAAACTCTCCTGATTGTCATAAATAGCTGTTTTACAAATAGTGCTTAAAAAGTGATTCAGTTCTAGAGAAAGGATCAGTGGTTCTTGTGGTTTACCTAGTCATGACTCCTGACCTGTCATTTGCATTCTCAAAACTTAAGCTCCCTCTCTAATTCCTTAGTCATCCTCAATGCATTCTTGTGTTTGCAGTGGAGTTCTGCACATGCAGATATTTGAGAAAATACAAAAGGTACTAAAAGACACGCCAGGGTTCAGTTCTGAACCCCTCTCCAATCCCTGTGAGCCCTAAGGCAGCGGTTACCAAGCCTTGATCAGGGGGCACACACCTGCGTTTCTCTCGGGCCGGGCACAGTTCCCTGCACAGAACTGAACCCTTCAACAGCCATATGCAGTAAGTGGAGTCACTTGAGCGTATTAACTGTTTTCAGTCCCTAAACATGTAGGAGGTTGCATTTAACTTCTGCCTTTCCAAAGCGAAGTACTCAAGCTTTAGATCAGAAACAAAATTTGCTGAGATTCCTATCGGGCATCTTTGTAGTTCAGTTAAAGATTAAATTAAGCACAGAGCTCTGCTGGAATGGAAACCAGCTGTTATGTGTCCCTGCGACCAGGACTGGAAACCCCTGTTCTCACGTACTTTACATTTTCACTCTGTCAATATGCAATGGACAGTTATGCTGTATTATATTATATTAGGCTCATACGTAAGAGTGAACCCCTGAGCTTTAATGAACTATAGTAGAGAAACAGAGAGAAATAAACATTCTAATACATCTTCACATACAAATGATTTACCATCACTACCAACAAGTGCCATGAAATCTTTAAAATACTGTCATTTGGGATGGCCTCAGTTTCTCATGATTGATGGTCTGTTTGACATACTACAGAATGTAGGGTATACCTATCAGGCAGAAGCAGAGGAAAGCAATTCTAAAAAGCAAGTGATATCACACCATACAGCCATCTACTGTAATTATACGCAACGTAAATGGAATCCACAATCAAAATACCTATACCAAATTATCACACTGGGGAATCACCATTTAAACCTGAGGTGTATAGAAAATAAATTAGCTGGGGGACATTACCCAGTAACTCAGCACTTTTAAAAATAAAAATTAAGTTTGTCAGCTTTTCTACTTTTACAGTAGGAGTCACTGACACAGCGCTTGAAATGTGTTTCACCAAAAAACGAGCCAAACTAAAGCTGATAGTAACATCATTCCATCGACATGGAAGTGATGGCACTCAGGTTTGTGTAGCTGCAATTGTGTTGACAGACGTTTTCTCTTTACAGGCAAGACATGGAAGACTTCTCAACAAGGCTTTAAAAAAGAGGCACTAAAATAACATCTGGGAAAGGAAACAGTGTGATAAGGACTAGTGCTATCATCTCATAACACAGCACACAAACACCTTAGCCGCACAGCAGTAAACACTAAAAGTTTCAGGTAAAATTTCACTTTGTTTTCTGTTCAAAAAACCTGCCTGTTGCTGAGTTCACTAACAAAACATTAACTATATAAGCTTTTCACTACTGTATACATTCGACTTGAGAAAGCAGTGTTGCAGTGCTGAGGCTTTGCACTGGGTATTTTTGATTTGTTTTTCAGCAGTGAATGTCCCACACAGCTTTAGGTATTGCCAACCAACTCTTCAGGTACAAACAACACTTGGTTAGTTGGGCCCTGCAGCTATTGAGCAGGTGCGATAGTGTGAGAGAACAGGCCTCAAGATCCAGCAAAATACTGACATCGTGGATACTGATGGGACTAAAGGTCTCTTTGGATTCCCCTAACTCCTCATCCCCGTTAATTAACCAAGATCAAAACTGACACGGCCTCTCTGCAGTTTGACAAGGACCTCTGTGAGCATGGCATTCGTCTTCTTCATAATTCAGTCTACCTGAACTGCCAAAATCATGTAATACATGAAGCAAGCTGCTGTACAGCACTGATATAACATATGCCGAAGCCCCTTTCAGTTTTATCAAAGAGGGTTTTCATTTACAAAAGAACTGTGGGTTTGCCAAAAGGGACACATGCCTGGAACCAAGAGAATGAAATACGATGCGTATGACATCACCTTCACAAGCAGCTGTTATGGGTTTTGGCAATGGCCGCCATGAATGATCTGATCACAGGTTACCATGATCAACACTTTGGCCTCATGCCAAACCTAAAATCACATCCCTGCGCAGTTACAACTGAGATCTTCCAGGTAAGGTTGGAGCAGCTTAAACCTTGAAACAAGGTTGGAACCAAGGCATAAAGAGTGTTGATGTGCAACTTGTGATGATTTCAATTTCAATTTGGCCTATCCACACAGGATGGTAGACAGCTTGCAAATCCTTAAATGTGTGTAGCATGCTGTAGAGAAAAAAATGTGTGTGGAATTTATCTGAGGAAATAGTGTAGGCCATTTGGTGCATTTAGAAAACAAATGAAAATAAATCACATCTCGCTGCTTGGCACCCTATTCGGAAAAGATGCCAACCAATGCTCCATTTGTTTATGGAACAAGACATTTTTCTAGTGCCTGATAGAGCCCATCTCAAATGGCACAAACTGAGTTGAATAGAAAGGGTAGGAATCAATGTTATTGGAGGGATCACAACCATATCCAATTTACTCGAATAATATGTTTGGCAAATATAAACATTGCCTTATACTGTACAACAGAGTATACAGTCATAAAATCTAAACCTAAAAAGTCATTGAAAGAAATTAAGGACATTTAAAGAGTGTCATACTCCGTTTCTGTTGGCTCCTGAAAATGTGCAAATTCCATGCTGGTCATGGGATGCATCCTTGTGAGAGTATTTCCTCCAAGCTGGCACTGGTTCAATACATGCTGGAACCCTGCTGCAGCGAGCCCCGGTGAGTACTCAAGCACAGGGCTTCTGAAATACTGCAGGGCAGGTCCTGATGCTCACACAAAGCTCATGGCCTCTGCCAAATTAACTTGCTTACATAAAGTGTAACCTCAATGCTTAGCAGCCCTCATTTCTAATTGTCCTTGTACTAACAAAAACAGTTAGGCGTTCCCCCTAACCTTAGAGCAGGAACTTTATCACACTGGCCGCTGCAGAAGAAAAATCAGCACTTTCCCTTTTCACTTACAAGCTTGCATCAGAAAAAAAAATAGATGTACAGTACCCTGATTAGTTTGCAGGTCAACACTGTGCAGAACCAGTGCCAGAGGGAAACGAGGTATTACACTTGGAAAATTCACGTGATTGAACAGGACTGTCTTAGCTCTTTAGTACTGGGTGGTAGAGAGGAGAGGCCTAGCAGGTTGCATGTAGACTCAAAGCCTGTGCCTCGAGTCGTGGCTGTAGCCGCCGGGAGAGCCACGGTTCCGGTGTGGTTTGTACGTGTCCTGGTAGGGGTCGGAGTACTCTTCTTCCACCAGTGGGTAGTGGTCTCGGCTATGCTGGGAGCCCGAGGACAGCCTGTTCCGGCTCTTGCGTGCTCTTTCGCTGTGGTAGTTCTCGTCCGAGGTCATCAGGCTCCGGCGTTCGATCGGAGAGTGCTCTCCGGAATGGTTACCGTGTCTCATTCTTTGGCCCTAATGAACGCAAGGATGGTAAATGAAACGCGTTACTTGATGGTAATGGCGAGTCAACATCAGTAACCCACGAAGAGCACTACAAACTGTACAAATAGTACACCACTATGTTCAGGAACGATGGTATGAGCCTCCTAAGTGGCTCTAGCAGTAATACTTCGAATGGAGAACAGAATAAATTCCATAATCTGAATATAACCAGGTCAGGGCTATGTCACAAACCATGTTTCACCAAACAGTGATGCACAGTTAGTCAGGCACTCCTGGTGGTGGGGGTATGTTGGGATTGTGGTCCAATTGATGTCCAGTCCACTGTTTTCAATGGTGACGAGCAGACTAATCATTTTCATTATTAATTTCATTACTAGTCTCATTATTATAAAGGTGGTAATAAAAGACAAATAATATGAATAATAATTTCTAAATTCTAAAGCAAAAGCACAACCCTTTTTAGTATCACCACCCTCGGAGGTCAAAGGTCAAAGGCTTTTGTCTTTAAGGTAAATCTTTCACTTCTTTTGTTGTATCTTGAATACATCTATATACCATCACCATGAAGTTACCCCTGTAGGCCACTTTGAGCAAGAGCAGAGCTCCAGTCCCCAAAGGCCAGGTTTTCCAGGTCTACTTACTGTAAATCAACAACAATGGAAGACCATTGAAAACGTTTGAGCTGGAGTGTCCAAACTGGCCATGAAGACATGAGTTTAAACTGCAGCTCCGGAGTTGTGCGCCACTGCATAAGCTACAGAGCTACAGACCCTGCGGTCTGTGTCGATCCTAATGCTCCAGTATAGTGATGGGGACACTATGCTGTAATAAAGGCGCCGTCCTTCGGATGAGATGTAAAACCAAAAGAAAAAAACATTTCTCGAAAAAAGTAGGGGTGTTACCCCGGCATCCTGGCCAAATTTCCCTCTGGCCTTTACCAATCATGGCCTCCTAATAACCCCCCTCTCTGAACTGGCTTCATCACTGTTCTCCTCCCCACTGAGAGCTGGTGTGTGGGGAGCGGACTGGTGCACTGTGGCTGCTGTCACATCATCCAGGTGGGGCTGCACATTGGTGGTGGTGGCAGGGACCCCCTTTACCTATAAAGCGCTTTGAGTGGAGTGTCCAGAAAAGTGCTCTGTAAGTGTAAGCAATTATTTATTTTTTTTAACTGTACGACACCAAAACACCCTGATCACCTGTAATCCAGAGATGGCTGTGGGATATGGCGAAAGAGCGGTGGAGCCCAGGTTCCGGCCCAGTAAAGGATTCATGGGAGTACTGTTTGGGACATGCGTGGCCCGCCAGTAGGCTTCCAGGTATTCAGCCAAATGTTCACAAGCATCTTCCAACTGGTTCTCGTCCAAAATAATATCAAACATTTCCTAGAAAGACAAGGAAGGGAGGACATATGGATAACTTATATTATTTTATACCTTACGTTTGTAGTACAAGTAGAGGAAGTAACATAAAGCTCAACATTGAACTACATACCGGTGGGCATTGTGCTAGCTTGTCAGCTGCCACCAGCTGGACATTCAGATGTTTGCTTTGCGATTTCCCTCTAGATTTGATCAACCGTTGTAGTACCTAGAGAAAACAAGCGAGACATTCAGACTTTTAAAAACGGTACCAACCATGACATACATTGCACATTGTTGTGAGAAAGCTGGATAATTCAATGTTTTGTGTTGTCTCTGACTCTAAGACCAGGGTACATTGCCTATTAATACATCTTTTTTAATACTGTATGTCACTCCACCACTTCGGAACAAGAAAGGAACCGACCACAACAGTCATTTCAATAAAAACATTTGTGTCTTAGAATAGCTGACAAAAATAAAGGCACTTGACCACTTACTGTAAATGAACCCCATAATTTAAGCTGATGATCTTTGCAGTTTCAGAATCATTTCATATTCTAAAACACTGCTGTGGTGTGGAAGGGTTCATTTTTTACCGGAAAAGCTCTGGAAAGCCTCTGAAGTGCATTTAACTTTTCACAGCTGTGAAAATGCTTAAAATGTTTAAAATGTTTTAAGTAACATTTTTTTAAATACCGTTCCTGCAGTTATCCCACCCCATCACATTGTGCTTTAAGTCTGAATTCGGGTTCAGTTTTAATTTCCAACAATAGAGGGCAGTAATAACACATTTTTCTTATAGTTTTAAAAAAAGTATATACGGTAGTTCTGTTCAGGACAGTAATGTTAACACAGGAGGGTCAAGAGATACAATTGTTACATATTTATTGTAAAAATATCTATTTATTGTAAAATGGCCTTTTAACATCTGTATGTTTACTGCTCTGTACCTACCTTTGGGGAGGAAACTTTGACATGGACAATAATTGGAGCTAAAGATGTCTTGATTAGTTGTGCCGGATGGTTGATGGTATCTGCATCTAGCACAACTAGCTGTAATGATCGTGCAAGCTCAAAAATTCTCTCTATTTCACTCTGTACTTCAGCTGAAATAAACAGAAACCACTTTGTTATATTATATCATATGTATTTTCTCAACTGAATTACAATCAAGTTTAAGCATTCATACACGACAGAAAAGAGAATCGAAATTCGTTTCAGGACAATAATGGTTTTCTATGTCTTCTACTGTCTTACTGAAACTATGATCATTAATAAGAAAAATGCGCTTAGAAAAAGCTGAGAGATGCACACGTAAAATAGTTACCGGAAGAAGGTTTGACAACCTTACCTAAACTAGATCTGGTGTTGGATCTTTCAATGATGGCTCTTTTGCTGGGATTATTGAGCACAGATCTTTTTGCTAGAGATATGTCTGCAGTAACTCTTGTGATAGATATCCTACCAAAAAAACAACAGTGAATATACAGAAAATGTTAATTTTGGTAAGACATCAACATATAACTAGAGGCAAGATATCTTAAAGGACTTCCACTACTGAATCAAAGAAAATATTCTTAAACCAATTAAACAACCACAAATGTTAATTTATATAAAAGCAAGTATCACCATTACATTAACTTATTGCTTTCAAATTAGTTCAAATTGAGACAAGACCTCTAACAATTCTCGAGAGTGGTCTGGAAAGCCTCACATTAAAGAACTCATTTTAGAAGGTTTTCTCAGCAAATACTTTTATAATACAAACTTTTACCTTAGAAATTTACCAGTTTGGTAATAAAATCCTTTTCAGAACAGCAGATATCAGCAAATTGCGTTCTTAAACAATTGCAACAAAGAACAATTAAACTTAAAAGACAGCTAAAAGACAGGAAACATCCCTTACAGAAAGAGAGAACAGACAGATTAGCATTGCACATATATAAAGATTGACTGTTTACATATTAAACAACATGCAAAGACTCTTGAAGAAGGGCAGGCCATTTCTAAATACACAATACATTTTTAAATCTCTTTTTGAAAACCCAAAATTAAAACAGTTCTCACTTGAGAAAGCATCGGGGATATCCTAATTTTCAAGTTGATATTTCTATTTGTTGTCACTACCCACTGTGCTACAGAATAGCAATTTTAGTTAATCTCGTTTTCTGTCTGAAGTTTGGTCTTGCATTCTCAGTGAGCTTTTTGAAACGTCTATCAGCATGTCTGCGCCTTGGACAAACATAAACCCCAAAGCAGCAAAAGCAGCATGTTTGCTTTCTGCTGTGTCAGCGCTTAGTGGTGGAAGCTGGGCTCTGCAAACACCATGTACTTTACAAAAGACAGTCAGCAGAAGTTGTGGCTCTGCGCCCTGTGCCTCCCACTACTACTACTATATTTCCTGCTAATAAAGTGATATACAGTACTGTAGGACCTCACCTTCCATCAAATCTGTGCTTCAGGAAGTCAAATAGCGCTTTCTGCATCATGTCTGTGACCTGCACAAGGAGCCAGGGGAGAGCGAGAGGAAAAGAGAAGGTGTTTGGGAAGGAGAAAGATTAAGAAAAGAGAAGGGAAATCAGCAACATGTAGAAGCACTAAATTACCCGGTTACTTATTGAACCTTTCTCACCCAACAGCATTTTCCAAATTTCATTTCGATACATTTATTCCCTTAAAGCACAGGGCAGCTGTCGGGTCTTGGATTTGATTCTGGCCTGAGGCTCCTTCTGTGTGGAGACTGCATGTTCTCCCCAGGGCTGTGTGCATTTTCGCTGATCACAAAAATTGGTTATTAAACTAAAGAATTAACTTTAGTAAAGCTACCAAAGCTTGAGAAGGGGCAAGCAGACACATTGAGATGAATGTCTTAAACAAGAGAATCACTCTAGTCATTTTCCACCTCGATCTATACTATTTACAGGCAATTTCAGGTGATTATAAACTTGTACTCTTTTACAAAACCTATTATATTCTAAAGCGCTGATCACATTTTAAAACTTGGTAAAATTAATGATACAACATTTATAGCTCGCGGATATGTGAAACAGATCATGACTGACTTCCTAAATGGCTGCAGTGTGAGCAATTGCCTACCATCTCAAACAGAAGGTTACAGGAAGCACGTCAATTAAAGTTTAATAATTTTCAATGTAAATGCTGAGGTCTGCACAGTTTAAAGATAATCATGCAGCAATAGATATGTGGCTGCTTTTAAATTGTATTAAGATATTAGTTCAATTTCTAATGGGGTTATGATTTAATAAGAAGAGACACATTTCACACACAGTCCACATAGTTTCCAGATAATATTAGATGTCTTCACACATTGTTTTAAATGTTTAGATAACCAGGCTTGAACAACTGCATTTTGTGCAATTTAATTTTCCAAACAAGAATATGTGTCTTTAGATTTAGTCAAAAGAATAATGGCTATTATTGTTCTCAGCTCTCAAAGTATAGCCCCTTTTGATTGCATATTACATAGACTAGCAGATGTATTCCCACTAATGAACACTTAAAAATTTTCAGTCTCCAGTTTGTCCATTTAAAAGCCAGATTTTACTTCAGGCACAATACTGCTAAAACTGCATTAGACTGATGTTAAATAGAGACAAATTGATTGGATTTATTTGCTTCCTATGGATTCTAATACTAGTGCTCTATTCCAGCCTAAGCTAAAATGAGGAAGCACATAATAGCTTTAGCACATGAGGACAACAATAATGAATTATGAATGAACTAACTAGACCTTTTTCATGGCTAAAATCCAGAAAACCTAATTCATGTCAAATCAAGAAAAAAACATTCCACGACCAACTTAAAAACAAAAAGAAAGAACGAAGAATAACTAGTGAAGAGCAAATGTATTTTAGATAAAAAATACATTATATCTTTTTGACATGTCTGAGAAAGACCAATTTCATGGATTTTACAATCATAAAATAAATGCAAATAAAAAATCATATAAAAACGGGAATAAAGGTATTCTCTTTTTTTTCCGTTTGATTGCTTATTTTAACACCTGTCATTGTGGTAATTCTATACAGAAAACAAACAGGAAATATGTAAGAGTTAACAAAAAAAGTGTAATTCTAGTTTGGATTTTCAAATTGCTGTCCCTCTAAACAAAATACATATAACAAGTCTTTAAAAGACTAACATTAGAAAATCTTCATTTTTGACAATGGAAGACAACAGAACACAATGTCCAGCCATGAGCTGCTGCTCTAGGTTACTCAATGACAGATTTCAAACAAGCAGACAGCAAGATCTTTGATCTTGTGTAGGTCTTACGCTATGTGTCTTAGAAGAGAGACTCTGGAGGGGGTCTGTATTGTACTTTGGCTTTCAGCTTGATGCAGATGCTTTTCAACAAAGCCTGCCAATAATGACACGCTAACCAGTTCCTATTAGAGCGATATAATTAGTGGGGTGCCACAGGGGTCTGTACTGGAACTACTGCTCATCCTAATATAAATCAATTATCTAAATCCCTGGGCAGTCAGCAAAACCTGTCAAGTTTGATACCATGATACCAAATTCAGTGGAGAAAGAGAAGCAGAAAATAAAATTCTTCTAACATTTAAATGGTTACCTGCTTGATTAAAAGAATCTCTAAGCAGGGATGAGTCATTGCTATTTGAGGGCTGCTAATCCTCAAAAAGGGGCCAAACTCCAGTGCTCCAGGCTTGAAGACGTTTTTTCTCCCTTCATTATCAATCTGTTTTCTCTCGGTGCCAATGCCTGTTCTATGCCTCCACTGTTCCCCTCCTGTGTGATGCTACACAGTTGATCCCAGGGGTGACCTGGGAGTACTCTCAGAATCGATGACTTCAGCCAAGACAAAAGGACTTTATAACGAGAACTGGTTTTGTCTTCCCTCATCATGTTCTTTGTATGTCTTAGGGATATGCTAGAATTAGACAGTTATCATAACATAAATATATGCACATACAAATCCAAATACAGTCTGGGGGGGTGCCTATTGTCTTGTGGTTTTTGTTCCAGCCTGAATACTCAATTAAACAATTAACCTAATTATTTTCTAAATTAGAAATTATTTTTCTTAAGATCTTTTTCAGTGGACTTCTCTTCATCAAAGGTACAGTTATCATTAGGTTCAATGTTGTACAGTAATGACCTGCGAGCCCTTTATGCAGCTAATAAATAGGTAGACCAACTATGTAATCAATCCTGTGGATGGAAACTAAATTTGAGACCCCTGCTTTAAGGCCTCGGAGCTTCATTAGCTTTGTTTTTTTAATCTGCGTCTTCATTAATTCAAGATGTTTTTAACTTTTCTTTTTAAACTGTACCATTTTTAGAACTGTATTTGCTTTTCCTTAGGTGCTTTCATTGAGAGTGCTCCACTTTCAGTCCAGCAGGCTATATCCAGCAGTCTGTTGCCATGGCAATGCCGTGTAAAGGAAAGCAGTCTGAACTGTGATACTGCAACAGCAGCACTCTTTCTCGTGCTAGGGAGGAGAGGGCAAACAATGCTCACGGCCTCATTTGAAATTACCTTTTCAGTTAATAACCACGGTGTTATAACACTGTGTGGAAAGATGTCACTTCAGCGCACTGTGAAGTCACGAAAAGAACCGAGAAGGGGAGAAGCTTGTGAGCCTGGCTCTTTGTGCGCTGAGCAAACCAGAACACTAAAAGAGCAGAGACACAGTCATCACCGAAACACTGCAGCATTCTGGGCACAGCTCTAACACGGGGATCGCCATATTGCCCCATAATAGTCTAATACCACTGCGTTACACCTGTCACGGGGGGGGAAATTAACGGGAAAGAAAAATGCACTGCGCTGCAAGGGATTCGAAAACAGCTGCTGAACAACATTTCGCAAAGAGCGAGAGGGGAGAGAAGGGAAACAGGCCGCGTGTCTTGAAAACGCACCGACGGATGGGGAAGAGAACGGCCCAGAGCGGCGGCCTACCTCGTATCCTTTCAGAGACGGGCCAACCAGAACCACCGGCCGCATCGAGGGGACTACGTCATAGGGAGGGATGTGCTCGGCCTGCAGTGGAACCACAGCGTCAGTCGCAAGATCGCAAAGGTCTTAGAGGGCGACAGACACTCTTCAGTGCACCCGTTTGAAGCCATTTCCCCCCAGCGGTGTCTGTCATGGCTGCACGATGAGCTGGGAGGCTTACAACTCACAACAAGTAAAAATGCCAGTGGCAGTCATGGTGGGCTGTGGCACGAGCATTGCCACTGATGCTAAAACTCTTTTAATCGCCTCCTGCTGAAACCGTATTTACAACCCTGGGGCCTGTGGCGACCCGTTGGGAATTTTATCATTAATCTCAACAGGCCATTCAGCCCTCTGATTGGTTCTGCACAAGTTGCAATCATTTATAGAGACGGTTCCTGTTCTCGTGAGAACAAAGACGAACTGTCCAACTGTGCTGGACCTGCCCAAAAGCTGTGTCAGCCTGGCTTTTCTGTGTCCATGTGCTGATGTGCCTCACTTATTTAGCACCCTTTTCCTGAGGTAGTATTGTTCTTATTTGTTTAATGATTCATACAGTATGTTTTACAAAACGACAGTTCTAAAGAAGGGGAAACTGGACTAGAAACTAGATAAATGGATGTTCTAAAAACTTCCTTAAGAATGTTTTGAAAAAAAACAGCTCTGCACAGCTGGGTGTCAATTGATGTTAAATGTGGTCATTAGTAATTGACTGTAACTAATGAAAAACACATATTATTTAGGTGAAGACAGGGTGTAGGCTAACTGTCTTGACTTGTGCCATAAAGAATTTAAAAGACAAGGAAAATGTATGAAAAATCACAATTTAAAAGTTCAGATTTTAACATTAGCAATACATACAAATTTCAAAAGTTGGATAAATTGTTCTGCATAAATCTGACTTTTATTTCACCAATGCAATCTTTTTCTGAATTGTTTGTATTAATGTAAATTTATTATAACAACTCCTTCAGTAACAATTCAAAGAATTGTCCAAACAATTACAAACATAGATAGTAATTGTACACAATAATGAATGGGGTTAAATATAAGCACACAATTAAAATAAACAGGGGTTAATAGGTAATTTATGGCAAGTCTGCACAGTGAAGATTTGTATTACATTTTCCAAATTATTTGTACAAAAAAATGATGGATTTCCATGGTTTCCATGGATATGTACAAAACAGGTCTGGTGGACACACAGTATAATAGTTCAATTGCACTTTTATAGAAAAAAATTATTCTAGAAAAAACTTACCACTTTCTGCTTCTGCTTTGCTGTGGAGAAAAAAAAGCAGTTGTGAGCATATTAAACATATTTAAGGACTTTGTATGATAAACAAAACAAAGCGGCTTTAAACCCTCAATACAATGTTTTGTTTTTGGTTTCGGAATCTAGGTGTGATTACCTTTTAATCTTTGAATCCTTCACTTTAGGGAACGTTAAATATTTTAGTAAACCAAAGGCAGTAAATCCAGATGTATATTACAATATATAATATTTATAAAAATAGATGATTTCCTACAGTATGTACAGTATAACAACATAATTTCTGCAAAACTCAGCTTTTCTGGTATGGATCTTAGTTACAGTCATGAAACTACTGTAGGTCTAGCTTTTTAATGAGACCTAAAATTAATCTTAATTCCAGCAACCCCAAAATTGCAGTGTTAATGCCATTCCTGTAATCAGCAATAATGCACTTCCAGAACAAAAAACACACACAATGAAATGCATTTAGACTGTCTGTTTTCAATTTTAAAAAAAGGCTACTGTGGCTTGATAAAACAGAATTAACAAACTTCAATTTTGGTATTTCAGTTCTTAATTCTGAAAAAACAAAGGAAGTTACCAGAGTACATTAAAGATAATGTGCAAACTTTCTTTTTTCGTGAAGCATGGTTTTTATCAGAAGGTGAAGTGAAATTTCACAAGGTATTTCTTACTTTCTAATCTTTCTCTCTTTTCTGCCAGACTTGCATATGTACAGTATTGTATGTCTTAATTCTGCATGAATTTACCATTGACCTTTTACCATGAAACAGCTCTCTACATTTTCATTTCTCTCTTCATTTCCATCCCTCAAATATCTCAACGTGTCTTATAAAGAAATTGAAATAAGAAGAAGTAATATTCCAGTTTACAGAAGGTGAGTAAGAATTCTGTGTATAAGAAATCAGAAACCATAAATTGGCCTTCCCAGTGCTACTTGTTTTGGTCTTTGGATTAAGTGTCCTTTTTCATGTTCATATCTGATAATAAAGTTCTGTGTTGTTCATCTTAAAATGTCTCCTGGTTGTTTGTAAGATTCAATTTCCCAAACAGATAACACAAAGAGTTCCTTCCAACTACTAGTTACTAGTTATCAGCTAGTTACTAATAAGAAAAATTCATTCTGAGAAAATATATTTAATGGGTATTAATAAACCATCAAAAGTGTTGTGTGCCTGGGATTCTTGTTACCTAAAACACTAATTTATCTAAACACAGAACGCTTTCCTGGTGGTGTCAATATTCTGTAATGAGTTTGTTTGCCCTCCGATCTGTTTCGGGTACCTGGCATGAATAATTAAAGTACATGCTCTCATAATATAAAGACACGGTAACTGGTTCAATTTCAAAGCCAGAACATAAACTTTTCATCTGCCCGTCTGGAATAACCAGGTCTAGCAAAAAAATAAGAAAACAGTCAGCTCTCAGTGGCGAAGAATTCCAGGAGGGCAACGGCTTCACAGTTTCGATCACAGTTCAGGGTGCAAAGAAGAGATGCTTCATCCCACTGTGAGATCTTCTGCCGGCACTACTGGCCCTGATATTGTACTTATGAACTTGCGTAGTCAACCAGAATCTGGAAGATGAGCGGACAGAGTACATGGACTGGCCATCACACTCACCAGATATGAGTCCTATTGAACATGCATGGCACGCTCTGGAAAGACACAGAGAACTCAATACGCGCAGCGCATTCCACAGCACCCTTCCTCTTATTGCAAGCCAGTACTTGATCATGGAACGTGCATACCTTCTGTCAGTTAGTGCGGCAGGCCAGACTCCCAGATTCGTTTGTCCGAATTCACTGATTTAGCATACACTACTAATAATCAAATTATCTGGATTTTAGAAAACAAACTCACAATATGCGTATGGATAAATGATCCTGCACAAATGGACACTGAAAGTTGTTTCCTATTTTCATATTCACATTTCAGAAATTTCTGGACAGATGTCAGGGACCTCTGCCCATGTAAAAAGGCGCTAAATTTAACAAAACAGCGCTGCGACCCATAGGGACTTTTAAAGAAATCCCACAGTGCGTTTTTATAAGCGTCACCATCAGCACTAACGTAGGCATCCTGAGTCTTCCACAAGACAACAGCGTCCACAAGTTGCGCGCTAACAAAGCCCGTTGATCTGGGATGTTCCGGTTGTTGTTGTTCTATTCTGAGTTAATCGGAAGGCGAACAGCCATTTTGCCTTGGAAGCTGATCCGCCCAGGCACCTGCAGGAAGGCTCACCTGCAGAGGGAGGGGTGTTTCTGAAAGTGCCTGATACCATCTCTCCTAGACTGGAGGAGGAATTCCCACTGGACTTACTGCAAAGGACAATGGAGAACAAAACAGGGCTTTAACAAGGAAAGTGCTGCACACAGCATCGTACATCAGATCTGTCAAACACCAGTTCTCTGGGGGCATGGGATCTGTGGGGCATTCATTCAGCTTCTCTCTGTTTTCTATCTATTCTGATCGGGAGAATAGAAACCTTTCTCCTTTCTTAAGCAGACGACGATGTGGACAGTTGTAAAAGCCTTGGCACTGTGCCGTTCAAAGACAGTGTCACAAGCTGTATTGTTACCTATATATAGATACAGAATGCTCGGGCAAGAAGAAAACTCAATGTGCCAGATCATGAGGTCCTTAACATTACAAATTCAGAAAAGGAAAATGTCAAACATGTTTTTCTTTACCCATATTGAGTAGCTTACTTTAGCAGAGTTTATATTAGCCGGTGTTTGTTCCATTAGAGTTTAGCTCTAATTTGTTGTGGTCACTACAAAAGAGCTAGTGTGTATAATAAATATTAATTAGTAAAATATGGTTTTATAGGATGAATTCAGTGAAACCAGGTTTATGATAAAAAATATTTTATAAAAACATCATCAATTAAAAAATTTAGACAGGGGAGTCGATGTTAACCTTTTATCTTTAGAAGATAGAGTACTCAGACACTGTGTATACCAAAGAGAAGCAATGAAGTGAAATATACTTACTCTGGCAAAGACAAAGTCCATATTACTTAAAGTTCCATTCACTGACTAGTGTACTCCAAATTTAAAAGAGGTTTCATGAGTGAATGTATCGTGTTTCCATAACATGAATTTCCTTACTTTCTTTTTGCAACACATAGGGGATCCATAGAAAAATTCAGATGACAACACAAAACAATCTATGCAAGGGCCTCAGGAAACGTTAAATTGGGTTATCATCTCTGAAAAACACCTCCTACCCGTTTGGCTGCTGTCAGAGTACTTAGTGTGATTGTTAAAGGGTGACTTTAACACTGACAAAAATGTGAACACAACAGCCTGACTCATTTACGGTAGCCTCTAAGTTTACTCATACCTTTGATGAATTGTAACAGAAAGTTGACTAGCAGTACAATCCAGGTGAACATTAAGTATTTTCTGGTACAAATAAAAAAGTATTGTAAGTATCATATACATAAATAGAAAGTCTGTCAAAAATTGTTATAAATTATTCTAAATGCACATTGCTCAAATCTATTCATACTCTGGCAATTATTACTTTGTGACTTTCAGAGTTTTGTCTGAAGAACATAGTCTGATTTTTCCTTACCATTCCACCTCCTTGAATACTCACAGATGTGCTCATGAGGACTTCCAGAATCTTCTATAAATTTACAGCATTTATTTCCAACATGCAGACAGGGCAGGAATAAATTTGAACATTGAATACTTAGAAACACATGTAATTATTTCTCAATTTGTTATAATAGTTATATAATCCTATTATATTTAGTGATATATTCATTGGTCGTTCTTATTTTTTTTCTGTTTATTTATATACAAGTCACTTTTTAATTCCTAAACATTGAACAATCCTGGCGCATGCTTTCATTCTCTTTATTCACATTACTGTTGCAGTTCATCAATGGCAGGAGTACACTTAGAGGCTACTGAAGGAGAGAGTCCTACTGCCAGACTATAAGTTCTAGTATTGTGTGAAAATATTGTGGAGATTTGCTTTTTAACAACATGCATGTGTCACAGTTTTACCATGGTTACCCCTGGACAACCCTAGAGCACAACCTTCAGCGAAGTTTCATGAAATATCTCGGCAAAACAAGTTGCAGCTCCACTGAGCCCACCTTCAAAATTAATATAAAGCACAAGTAAATGGTTAAAGCAGGGCTGCAAGAACAGTACGGCATGACTTGTGTCTGAAACTCCCCAGAGCTTTCACTGAGTCAGGCAATATTTCCAACAAAGCAGGGCCGTCTTTTTTTACATACCTCTCTCGCACGTCAAGGAGTTACTGTATGGTGATAGATCTTGCATCACTTCCAATTGCAAGTGCCTTAACTTAGCTTCCAATTTAGCAGAGGGCCAGACTAGACCTTTCAGAACCCACCTCCGTCCCAGCGGTCTAGCCTAGTATTGAAAACCTTTGCGCCAGAGTTCTTCCAGCTACACTGTGTGCTAAAATCCTAGTTACCTCTATTCATTATTAAGACAGCCGGGTCTACAAGGGTAGGTTGTTTTCGCATCTTAAAAGACTACAGTTACGAAGCTACAGCACAAAACATGGGTGCATTGGTACTAAATTAGTAATATGACTTTGTCTTGTATTAATGATCGAAGATTAATACACCAGTACATTTCTTCACACTGAACAACTGCTACACAGGATGAGTAAGCTGAAAGTGCTAAAACAGTTCAGTTCCTTTACGGACATAGAGTCAAGGATTGGCTGTCAACAATGAACCGGCCCTGGCCTGATTGCTGATAGCCAGCTACAGCAAACAACCAGAGCAGCTGGCTGACTTGCTCTGGCCCAAGAGCTGCTGGCTATCTGTGTGACACAACTGGATATCAGCAACTGCCAGGGACGCTTTCCTCTCAGCAGAGTTCTGCAATCAGAGATCTGGCAGCTCTTCCAATCGGCTCTCGGTTTCTTAAACTGGAGTTGGTGTTGTCCACTTAATATAATCTATCAAAATAAAACAGAATTCAGTAAACAGTCGTGCTTTTTGGTTGTGCTGAGCCTTTTGCACCAAGTTATAAGTAGAATAGAAATGTGAAAGCTCTGACACCGGTCAAGGGAATTGTATTAGCCAGTTACACTACTCCTCCCCAGACGGGAAGAGGACATCATTCCGAACTCTATGAACTATGCCGGTGTGAAAACAAGAGAGGCGCGGTGGGAGACTGTAGGACTGCTCTCTTACCCGTGGAAGCGCCCTCTTTTCTGTTCCTGTTGGATTCGGATGTTCTCCAGCTTGAGGGGACTTGGGATGAATCCAATCTCACAGCCCTCCTTTACCAGTCGTCCTATCCACCAGTCATTGTTGTACTTCTGTGTGCAGGACCATAGTTTTGGAAATTAACTGTAGACCGCGTTTCACGTACCCACACAAAATGGATTCATATACTGTACAACTGGCTTGCAGCTTTTTCAGCCCCAACAGTTCAGGACTTCTGCATGCTTTAGAGAAACACATCTCTGGGCTGGGAGAGAAACAAAGAGATCGGCTCATTTGGGATTAGAGCTTTCCTGCTTGGCAGATTGAGTGCAGGTTGCTCTAAGAGTTGAGTTCTGTGTGGACACCTTGGAGGCAGCACTCCTGCGACGTTCAGTGGAGACTGGGGCAGACACCACTGCTGTGTAACTGCTCCAGGATGACCCAGTTACTTCTATCTGACTGGCACCTCCCCTCAAGGACCAGCTCCATGTTTATACTGTATATGTGCTATTTCCATGAGGCCATGGAAAATGTATTTCTGTGTTTTCAATGACCGGATCTAAAGCCAATGTTTTTTTCGAAGCTGCAGAATAAATGTGTACGTTGAGTACAAGACATGTGTACTGAGTTTGGCATTTACTAGTTACTGAGATGGAGACTAGAAATGCATCTGTTTGTTTCAGTTTAGTTCAGGGAAACAAGCTTAAGAAAACAAAACAATCTAGAAGAGTAATAATTCTGCCTCTGCTTAATAAATTGAAAGCAAAAGATTAAAAATTAAAGCCAAATCTTGATTTAAAAGGAAACTCTTTATCCAAGTTGTAATTGCTGGCAATTTACAAAGTACACAGGCTTCCACTTTAATGGGCCTGTTTGATTGAAACGTTTAGACACTCAGGATTGTGGGAGACAGCACACACTTCAAAGACCTCACAAAACTATGCAAAATGTTTATCCGGTTTTTACTGTGGTAAATTCACAATTTAAAGATTTCAGAAAGTATGCACCATGAAAAAATCCAATGATCCTCAAAGAAAGAAAAACAGTTCTGTCCTTGTTAAAATAATTTGTGACAACCAAGTTAGGAGTTCATCGTCTCACGAAATCAAGTGAAGCATAAAATGTCCAGATACACTGACTTCTTTTACAGGTACGCTGGACAATACAGCCAAAGAATAAACATGTTACTACACACTGCAATATTCAAAACTCATATTGCATAGCAGACAGAACAAAAACCTGATGGAGACCTTTACCAGAGCACTAATCGATACTGTAGTGTGCGGGAGATCTTGTTTTATCCTATAATTTAAGGGTCCAGATGTTTTACTTTCTTTTTCGCGACCAGTAAGACATCCTACCTCTTTAATGTGCAGAAAGTCCTTGACATCGAATGAAATGGCCGTGCCTGCTACCGGCACATCCTCATCCAGAGCTCCACAGTAGCTGACATTGGTCTTCACCGCAAAGGCTACAGCTTTGGCCTATGAAGAAAGCACACTAGAAAATGTAAGAGGGCATCCATTACGCTGCAGTTTTGTGGGACATGGGGCTGTAAGAGCAGACAGTACACAGTGGGGGCATTCGTGGAGCCAGCGGAGGGTGGTGGTGGAACTGGATTGCCATCTCTCACCTTTGCCCTTTCCAGCTGGATGGCTGCCTGCTGCTCTCGTTCCTGCCGGACTCCTTCCCTGTCCTCCTCCAGAGAGACATCGGAATCAGATGGTCTGCTAGTGTAGGAATCAGCTGAACCCTGAGAGGTGTTGGCAAAAACACACAGGAGGAACTCAGAGCCCCGCTCTTGATAATGAAACATGGGAAGTTCCAAAACCAGACCATCATGGCCACGTTTATCAAGTTACAAACACCTCTGTGAGATCTGTCATGTTTATCAGCAGTTTCGACTACAACACGAACCAGAGGACACAAGCGGAAAATATGTAAAAGCATATTTAAAACTGGGAATAGGAGGCATTTAATAATGTTATAATAATAATAATAATGATAATGTTTCTTTATTAGCCCTATACAATTTCTTGCATAAGGAAGTCGTCTTTTCGCATACCCCAGCTTTTCTCCATGGAGACACAGACACACAGACAGGGAGAGAAGCTTGGGGTCAGAGCGCAGGGTCAGCCATTGTACAGCGCCCCTGGTGCAGTTGGGGTTAAGGGCCTTGCTCAGGGGCCCAACGGAGTAGGATTCCTCTGCCGGCCGCGGGATTTGAACTGGCAACCTTCCAGTCACAGGCGCAGATCCTTAGCCACAGAGCCACCTAAGGTGGGAGTACCCAGCTCTGTAGCTGAAGCTGATACGCTAGCTTCTTTCAAGAAACTGGATGAGATCTTGAGACCAATTTGCTACTATGTACAGTACAGTATCAGACAGGCTATATGGGCTGAATGCCATCTTCCCATATGAATGCTTTCTTATATTATTAAATCTTATATAATAGCACCTTCACAAAAGAACTTCCTATCATCTCTCTCGACAATGATTTCTGTCACTTTTAAAGAACATGATCAAATTGTACATGATACAGATACTTCCTTCAGCATACAACAATGTGCATCCGTGGGATTTGTAGATGAAAACCAGCTACTAAATGCAAAAAAGAAAGCATTGTAAGCTAGTAAACACGTTTCTTTTATAAGATCAAATCCAGTTTTGCTTTGATAAAAAAACAATTGCTCACAGTGAAAATCTTGTACGTCCTGAAGTAAATAAATCATTTTTGTAGACTTTTTATTGAAGCTTTATTGATGCTAATTAATAGGTGATTCATCACATATCTCTGCAGTTACCTTTAAAAAAGTAAAACAAAAAAAGTGTTTTGCATTTAAATGTAACTGAAAGAACTAAGAACCAAAATTAACTATAGTGTGTTTTCCCAAGAAGTATAACAATGATTGCAAAAATCCTTGAAATTCTCAGAAATCTCTGATTTACACACAGACCCAGTTTTTATGTGGAACCTATTGACTTCTGTTATTTTGTACACAGTACTACAGTATGTACTGAATGTCAGTAAGATGTATTTGTATGTACTTGAGTATGTCTGTAATAGAGCAAGTATCTCTGCAGATTCTGGGGCTGCAGTGCACTGATGTGAAACTGTAGAAAGGCATTGCCCTTGCTTTGTCTTTATATAGATTACTTGAATTTTGTCTATGCTGTTCTTCTGCATGCTAATTAAGCACTTATTCACAATCAATTAAAAAAATGTAAGAAACACGTAGTCAAACAATATGCCAAGCTTCTTAAACATCATGAATTTCAGTATGATTTAATTGTGATATACTCTATTAAACAGTATATACAGTAGACATAGGTAACATTTTTATTGCTTAACTTGAAATATCCAATTGCTGTAACAGAATACCTTAGGTATTATGTCACATAATTCATTTGAACTAGGAAGAAAACAGAAACTCATTGCCACAAATGCTAAAGATGAACTTTAGATGTAATATTACTGTTGCTCTTTGGCTATTTAGTAAAATGCAGCTTTCAAATCATTTTAACCCCCCTTTAACCTCAGGAGGTTGTAGAACGGTGTGTCTTATGTACATAGCTTGATGGTGAGCCCTAATGCTATTGATACAGGTGCAGAGAGAAACAGCCAGACCATGGAGACAGTGCTGTATTAATAAGGGATCAAAGTCTTCCCGATTAAAGCACACAAGTTCGGCAACAGCTTTCAAAATACTGCAGGCCTTTTGAAGTTCTTCAGCACCCTGTGAGCAAATTTAGTTGAAATAATCAAATTGGAAACAACATTAACTGCAGTCAGGGAAAACACTGGCTGGGTCAATAATCCATCAGAAGAAGAGAAAATCCTATGATTGGCTGAAAATGCTTAGGAAAAACTAGAGCACAGTCAGTGTTGAGATATTTTACCACTTCTGAATTCAAGTGCTTTGTGCTACTGTATTTCTCTAACACATTGATTTTAAAACTCTTTTAATTGCACTTTTAAATCCAGCTGTGTACATTTGTTGTTTTTTAACTTTCTTAAAGACATTCTGTGTCTTGTTGTACTTTATGGAGCAGAGTAATATTCGTCATTGATTGTACTTTTAATTCTAAGAAATTTTAAGACATTATGTGGTGGCACATCGTATGCTAGACAATTAGACTCAATTAAAATTCCCTGTTCAACACTTGTTATACAGTAACAGATATGAAATAAGACATTCTCTGTGTTCTATGAAATGGCAAGGGAGAATTTGTTTTTAGAGGTATATTCAATATGCTAATAATCATTACCGTATACATTTTAATATATTGAACTGGAGCAAAAACACTGCTGTGTAATTTAACAAACCCATCAGCATCTGAGCATACTTTACAAGACATAATTCCTTTACCTACATATAATAATGTTATATAGACAGCAATTAAAACGAAAATTTGATACTAAATAATAACGAATAATATTATCTTCTTGTCCGCTTGACTTGATAATACAACATGCATAGATTGTTTCATTAAGTTCTAAAATGCTTACAGAACCTTACGACAGATTAAAATGATGTGCACATTCTGTTAAATCAAAACACAATGAGAAATATTTTAATTTTCACCCAAAACAAAAACCCAAATTAACTAAAACCCATTAACAAAAAATAACGGTTGGAGTTGATTCAGTGAGTAAATGGAAAATTGAAAAAATCCTTATTTTTTAAGGAGTTCTGAAGTAAGGTTTCACACTTTTTCTACTCACTAAATCTGTGTATGTTGTTCATACAAACTTATCATCTGCCAACCTTTATTCAAAATACTGGAATATTTTTCAAAAATGATATTTCAAAATGCAATAAAGTGCTCAATGCTGGCCTTGTATTTAAGTAGCAAAATAAATCTTTTCACCATGACTGTGTAAGGTAATCAAGTTAATAAAATACAGAAAGATACAAATAGCCACTGCATGCAAAGTGCAACACAACTATGTCTGTTGATTTAAAATAAGACCCATTCTTTATGATGACAGGCTACTGGATACAGTTGCAATGAAGTTCTTTGATCATGGAATCAAAAGATTCTTCACAAAGCGACCCCCCCTTGAAACCTGATTAAGAAGAAATACACAAAAAGAATCCCATCTAAGAATTCTTTGTACTTTTAGAATTAATTCATGTGCCCCTTGTTGCCTGTGTTTTCCCTCTATGACTCGATGCAACACTGACGAGCAGCTTTGAGCATGATGAATGAATGATAAGACACATTTTAACTTTCAGGAAAGCAGTGAAAAAAATAAGCCGCATAATGAATCTGATTTCGGAATACCATGGTAGGCAATTGTCAACGTTACTGAAGTGAAGTGTCCTGTTATTTTTATTTTTAAAGAAAGGGACTTTGGTTTTCAACACTTATACAGTATGTCAGCTTTTGGAAGCAGATAAATTATAATTCTTTTAAACGTTTAGAATTTGTACAGAAGATGTCTCCTCGGTTTGTATCTTAAGCTTGACCTGCTTTTTTTCCCCACAAAACAAAAGCAGAAATATCAGATAAGTGACAATAAATAACCACCCAACACAAACACGCATGCTGAACGTCCACAGCAATTCAGCACTCTTCCTCACGCATCAGTCCCTGCATTTCATATGTGCTTTTGTCCTACAATGTGCTTCTTTTGGAAGGATATGTTGAAGTGCAGCGGTTCCGGCTGAAGCAGTGAATAAAACGTTCTTGAATATCCTCCTGTGTTCGCCTGTTTGCTTTGCTGCGGTTTGATTCCTCCCTCTAATAACTAGTCTAATAATATTATGATCAATGGAGCTGAGCTTCCTCCCCACCCCCATATTATTAATCATGTCTTGCTGGCTGCTGGGAAACTGACCGAACTCTGCTCCCACTCTCTCCAGTCTCTCTCTATCAAGAAAGCAGTGAAAAAAGTAACCCTCCTTGCGCACTCTGTAGAGGCACCTCAGACTTCTTGCAAGCAAACACCTAACCATTTCCGTCATTTCGCAAGTGACACGCCATTTGTCATCAAAGCAAAAGCGTCTCTTATGCACATACAGCTGGGTAATATTATGCACTCCAGAATGACATGGATCATTATCATCCTGTATTTTATCAACGATATCTTGTCTGAAGGAATAACATGCAAGAACGCAAAGCTAAAGCATTAACAGGTGACTATCACATACTGTAGGTATGACTGTTACAACAGTTATCTACAGCACAGACAGGGTAGGATGACAGGGATGAATATAAAATTAACTGGTAGATATGGAAAGACAAGCAGGATAGAAGAGGTGGTGGTGTATGATTGTGCATCAGAAATCTCCCACAAGCTGGACAACTGAAGCAAGAAGATACAGGCAGTTTAGAATCTGTATAAGTAAAACTGGAAAAGAGAAATTCTAAGTGCTCAACACCGAGTGCATGCAATAGACCTCCTCATACAGGCACTGGCGCGAGTTCTGTAGATTTCTGTGTGATGAGATCAGAATAGTATACAGGAAAGGCCAGAGGTTAGATTACTGGACGTTTTCAAGCATAAACCGGGGCTCGTATTGACATGGTCAGAAAGGTTAATAAATGCTTCTTAACTCAGATTACAAAGGCACAAACTATGGAAAGTGCTCTTATTGACCTGATCTTTTCACACAATGTGAACGGAATTAAGGGAATGGACATGATGGGATCACTGAGGAATGAGGTTGAGTTTATGAGTGATGAAAAGGGAAAAGATGGATTCAGTGACCGTGGAAGGTGGTACTAAGAGGAGCAGAGGGGTGAAGAATGGAACCAGTTAAGTAAAGGAAATTAATTTCCTTTAATTTAAATTAAATTTAACAATAGAAGGCACATATAGCATGCCCCTTGTTATAAAATGAGCTCCTGTAGTATGGGGTAACTGACACTGATGTTCTACAGGGACCAGAACAGCCAAAAACTAATAAATCACCAGGGCCTAATGATATTCTCTAAGTCATGCTGAAGGAAATGAGCGATGTCATTCATAGACTCCTAGGTAGAACATTTCAGCTCTCACTCAAGATCGGATCTGCTTCTACAGATTGAAGAATGGCAAATGTAATGCCAGTTCCCAAAAAGAGGAGAGAACTAAACCGGGAAACTACAAATGTTTTTTACAACTGATACAGGTACAATTAGGGAAACAACACATTGAGCTGAATTAGAATAATACTGTATTTACAAAACAATGACGTTTAAATAGACAGCCAATATGGCTTTAGAAAGGGATTGCTTGTTTAATTATTTGCTAGACTATGAACAAGCTAGTGTACATTTACACTTCTAGAAGATTTTTAATAAGGCTCCACATAAAGAGCTGATTCTCAAATTAAAATCTATAGGAATCTAAGGTATTGAAATGGATCGGTACCTCTTGGATCCACATTGATCGAGAACAGGTTAATGTACAGGAAACAGTGTCTTTTTAGGGGGTATGACATCTAACTGGACGGATGTAGGCAACCGTGCACCACAGGGATCCGTTTTAGGCCTGGTGCTTTTCCTAATCTACTGTATAGCAACAAAATTTAGTTAGCCAATTAATTAAATATTCAGATGATACAAAAATAGGGGGAGTGACAAACAGAGACAGTAGTAAAGGAGTCAGAGAAAGACAAAATCATGCAGTAGGCAGACACCTGTCAAATGAAATTTAACATTGGTAAGTGTAAAGTCAGGAACTGGGAACGCACACAACTCATGCATGGGTGAGTCTGAGCTGCAGGGGGCTACACATGAAAAGAGATCTGCATGTCCATGTAGTGTCTGTATCCTCTGTGACTTCATCAAGCACACGGGAAAGCACTAAAAAGGCAAATGGGATGCTTGAATATACTGTATGGCAAAGAGCAAGGAATGTAAATCACAATAACCTATGTTGAAGTTTGATACAACCCTAATAAGAACTCATTTAAATATTGACTGGTTTTGGCCAGCCAGTAAAAGGATATTATTCCTTTGAAACAGTGTAAAGATGAGCTCCTGGCCACAGAGGATTGTCATATATGGACAGGACGATGGAGATGAATCTCTTCAGACAGAACAAAGGAGACGAGATCTCAGTCAGGTATATAAAATCCAAAGGGGGAATGAATAGGCTCAACCCAGGGAACTATTTCACATGTAGTAGTGAGGCAAAGATCACGGGGTCACAGCTGGGAACTAAAAGGAAGCTTATGAAGGACTGAGAATGGGAAATGTATCTTTACACAAAGACGTAGGGTACAAGTCTCTTTAAAATGAATTGGTTGAACTACCACATGATCCAGCCTTTCCTAGTTTGCAATGTTTATTATGTTCTTATCCTTGTTGTTAAATGTGTTCCCCTGGATTCCTTTGTCTGCATTTTAATCAAATTTATCATGCTATTCTTGTCTCACATTATCATTTTTATTTGGAATTCTTATTTTGGAATGTAAGAAAACTAAAGATATGTTAGGTTAGATTAGGTGAATTTACAGAGACACCACAAATGATGATGGTACTGTACAGAATGTTAAATTTTATTATAACATGCCCTCAACCTTAGTGTTAGGTTTAATGGATGAATTTCAGGCTATAGTTCAGGCTGTTATTATTCAATATTGCTGCTCTCTTAATAAATAATAATAAACGGGATTCATAAAGCCTTCATAAATGCCATTTTCCCTCATCCGCCCATTTAGAAAAAAAAGGCGGTCCAACCTGCTACATCGCGCAAAGAAGAAAACTGAGTTCAATTCCCATCCTCACATGGGCTGGGGCCTCAAAACATAGGAATGACACACAAAGTGAAAAATGATCAACTGATTTTTATTTCCATGGAATTAAATTGGTTGAAACGTGGTGTGAGGTACATCAAAGTACGAATGCTCAAATAATATACTGTATAAGTCATTATGTACAGCAACACTGGAAGTATAAGCAAAAAGAGTAAAATTATATTTTTGCTTTAAAATAAGGCAACGCCTACAAGTACATTTTGTGTACAGGGAGACTTAAAAATAAAGACATTCATATCCCACCGTACATGTGGATAATGGGGTGATCTAGAAAAATTGAGCAGTATTTTATCGTGTTGTTTCTTACAGTTCTACGACAGTTCTAAAAATCACAACAGAGCTGAAAAAACGTTTAAAAAATTAACCTGTGACAGCCATGTGATTCCTTAAAGGAGCGCCTATACAAAATAACTTAATCACGCCTACTAGAAACTTCATTAATTGCTCGATAATTCCAGCTGATACTCGATGGATATCCTTCTAGTCTTATTCAGGGTGAAGATGACAGATTAAAAGGCATTTCTTTAAACCGCTTTTAACTGTCATGATGACCTCACTGACGATATCGTTTTGACTGTATATGCTTTGGCAGAGCTGTGATTTACCGGCAATGCCAATAAAGCTGTTTAAATTTGCATCAGCAAAGATTGAATGTGTGTAATGCATAACAGTTTCCTTACATCAGATCTGTTGCTCCACTTCCTCAAGTCGTGCAGATGCTGCGAAGCACAGTACATGATCGCATTACTGAGCGCCCCAGATGGAATCCGACTAATAATCAATCAAGACATCCAGCTGAACCAGAGCAACCTTTGTCCGCCCTCCTTGAAGGAAAGGTAAAAGTCAAAGTAAAGAGGATTGAATGTGCCCATATCAGGCAATCCCTGTCAATGTCTTCACCGACAGATCTGGATAATGTCATTAGTCTGGCTCCTGCTACACAGCGGTCGGAGACTGCTTTATCACTCAGCACGACCGTTGTCACATGACCACTATTACATAAAGCGCCGCCGAAGAGCAGATAAGAGCCCTGTGTAGCGGTATTCAAGATGACATCAGATTCCTCAGCCATTCACTCTTCCACTCTCGCTCCCTGCTCACTGACTGCAACACATTTTCAGAACGAGGCAGGAGAGGCACACCACATTAGCTCCGTGAAATGCAGCTGCATGGTCTCCCGAAGACAGAAAACTGAATCACAACATCCAGGAGCTCTCAGTTCTCTGGACGTTCGTTTTTGTGAAGTACTGCATCTTTTCAATCTCAAAACTGACCGCCAACTGCTAGTTATCCGTCCTTTTTTTCCAAATTGCGAAATAAAGACAAAATATTGAATTGTTTAACCTTAGTTTCAGAGAGTTTTAAACAGTGGAATTTAATTATCAGAAATGTTACATCAGCTTTCTAGTTTAAACACGATATTCGTGTGTATGGATGTTTTTTATACCAAAAAGTGTTTTTTCCGGCCTCTAGCCACTTGTCCCTTAACACCTCAAAGGGCACACAGCCCCGTAGGGGATGCTTAACATTGGAGGAGAAGCACGACTCGAACCTGCAGCCATAGAACTAAGTCTGTACCTTTATCACTTGAGCTACTCTGAAGTCCCTGGTTAGCTCTTTTTAAGACAACCACATACAGTATATAGTTGCACAGCACAAATGATCTCCCAAATCACAGAAAAGCAGAAAATGTCTTCCATGGAGATGCATCTGCACGTCTGATGAATTACTGTACACGATGCATCTACACAGGCACTTTTCAAGATGGCAACAGCCAATATTAATGTGGACTTGTTCATGGGAAATTAAAGCCCTGAGTTATGAGAGAAATTTGCAAAATTGCATTTATTCCTAATCGGGCAATCACTTTGGAACACATTAGTTTAAGCAGCCAGTGAGTCTGTTTCATTGACTGCAGACACAGCTTTATTAAAGGGTTTACAGTATACAGAGGTTTACTGAGCAGAGGACTGTGCCATTTCCCTGAGGTGATCGACATGCTTTCTGTACATTTCAGACACTGCTGTTTGCCCTCTTTTATTTTAAGCTTTACTCCTAGGCAAAGACCAAACCAAGCCATTGAAAATCTTTCCAACTCACCATCAGTTCAGAAGGTTCTTTTTTCTACAATTTGGCACACATTGACTGTAGCCAAGTCTATAGATAACAAACTGGCGAGAAAGCAGTTCCTAACTGGGCAAATCTCATTACTGTGAAGGGAGTGGTACAGTGACGATTACACCCCACTGACATTTGGCAAAACACACCAGGTGTCACTGGCAGGGGAGTCTGATAATCAGCCCCAACTACAGAGCAGGAGAGTCGCACGATCAATGGTTCCCTGGTGTAGCTATAATGAGTGATCAGATATGAAGCTATCGGCTCTGATATCAGTTAGATGTAAACCAGCTGGCAAAAACACTTTCAGCATCTCCGCACCACAATTTGGGAACCCATGCCCTGTGATAGCAGAGTAACAATAATGCTCCACTATCTTGAGGTTTAAATTAAAACCATACTTTTCTACGTGGGCTCGTATTGGATTTTCTCAATGTGTTGCTGTATTATTTATTTCTGCCACTGTAATTATCGAGCTGTAATGTAAGGCTGTGATTTAACCTGCTGAGTGCTTTGTATTGCCCATTTGAAACTGTTTTCTTTCTCACTTCGTGAACCTTTGTGTTTCGCACATCAAGTAAAACGCTCCATATAAACAAACACGATCATGACGACGAGGATGGTAAAATGAATTATTCATATCTTAAGTGAAATTTTGTCTTAAATCTTTGCAGGCTTGAGGATTCAGGAAATGCCAAGTAAAAATCAGGCAAATAAACACTTTGATTTCAAAAACATGATTCTTCTTTCCATTATTTATGGTGTTAAACAATAACAATTCTAATAAAAATCAGAATAAGACTGGCAGCTTTTAGATGTGGTTTAAATTCCATTGAATAATACTAACAAATGCCTGACATTTCTCACTAAGGTCCAGTATAATCTCTACAGGATAGATACACTAAGATACTCAGGGGACGTGTGCTGATATCCTTACAATAGCAGGCAGGAAGTACTCGATGATTTGAATTTACATGGTTGTCTATTTCCCAGTATTGACTAAAGAATTGCTGAGCAACAGCTTCTTTTTTCCCTGCAAAAACACTGTTATACCTTGGGCACGATAAAATTCTGCAAATCATAAAATTGTATTCAATATTAAAAATACATTCATCCCCCAAAAAATGAAAGATGTTCAAAACACCTTCACAGATTTCCTTGATAAAACCTAAGAAATTAACGAGGAGCCCTGTGACTAAGAGGCACGGTCTTTTTTTTCCTCGTTAAGAAGAATCCAAATTCCAGCAACGACTTGCATTCGCACAGAGCTTCCCCATCCACGTTCCAGAGCACTTTACATCCAGGAGGGCACTGGGTTCACCAGCGACGTGCAGCACCCCCTCACTCACAGCAGAGCAGGGCGAGGGGGAATAAGAGAACGAACATCACCAGGTAAACTGCTGACGAGTTTTAGTTCTATCAAACCTGGACACCGTAGCTAGCATCCCTACTCTTACCCTCTTAAGGCTGTGGGATCTTTCAAAACTAACCAAGAGCCCTGGATTAACATCTCATCTGAGGGACAGTAGCCCCTACAGCACAGTGCCTCCTATGAGCAACAGCACAACCTTCTCAAACTAATTAGCTACTTATTACCAAACGGGCAAGCTGGCCTTCCCTTGTTTCCAGCCTACGTTCTTACGTTGAAGATGCTTATGTGTTCTCTGCTGCTGAACACTTTGCTGGCCTGACAGTGAGCATGGTGTTGCATCTCCAAAGCTCAGCAAGGCTGGTCCTGCTCAGTAACAGGATGGGTGAAAACCAGGATGTTTCTGCAGGCGGTGCCGGCCACAGGGACACAGCTCTCCTCCAGTCCACTCTGAGCCCCTAGGGAGGTCCGTGCTGCCCGTGACACATTCACAGACGAGTGGCTCATAGGTGCGTGGGCCGCTGGAGCCTGCCTGCACTCCTTCAATGGCCTCTGTGGGGGGTGACAGGGTGTGTGACTGTCAAGCCAGGCGTAGCGAATACAGTGCAACAGAAAATTGCAATTCCAAATTTAAAAAAAAACATATCAGCAGAAGATTGTAATAAAACTGTGTAAGAAGGACGAACATTCAGGTGGCATGGGTCACATCCTTCGCCATTCAATCATAACCCACAAGTGCACAGAAAGATCATCTGTAATCGACGAACCCGTCATGGCCACACAGGACCACACACCCTATCATACAATTAAATATATTTTATAATATAAAATAATTAAATATATTTCACAGAGAACGGGGAATTACCGCCTGGAGCACAATACCGCTACAGCTGCGGTTATTGCTGTCAGGACTGTTTTTCACAAACTGTGCAGTATGAACAGAGCTCTTTGAAAAATCCTGCAGAAAGAATGAATGCAATTCAATTTCAGTCTGTACCCAAAAAAGGATGTTTCCTGTCTACATGAATCCATCAAAAGCACGTTGAAGCTTCCCCTACTGTTAAAAAATATGAGCTTTTGAGTACCTAAACTGGGCCAAATACTTTACACTAAACATTATATAAAACTTTCAAAGCACTCTGTCAACAGATAATTTATCATCCATATTCTCCTGGGTGTTAGAGAGAAGTACAGTACATCAGCCTAATTTAAATAAAGAACATGGGTCACTCTTAATACATTGCAGAAGGCCTTGAACAGTTGTAACTTTTTGCAGTTTTCTGCTATTATAGGCATAATTATTTTTTGTCATTTTCATTAAATACCA
The DNA here is from genome assembly GCF_059453375.1 of Lepisosteus platostomus. NCBI lineage: Eukaryota > Metazoa > Chordata > Actinopteri > Semionotiformes > Lepisosteidae > Lepisosteus > Lepisosteus platostomus. The sequence goes on from NC_142624.1 coordinate 37,207,654, forward strand.
AGAGTTTGTTTTACAATTACAAAAGACTCTTTAATGTATTTTAAAAAGCAAAACATACATCCCAGTTTAAGCCAATGTTTTTTAACACAATGAAGCTGTGTCACACAAATATTTTAGTGCTTATGTAAGAGTCCCTGTTCGTAGCTTAAATGTTTCATTTCATTTCTGTAACATCAGGAGCTTCACAGTCCTTTACAGACAAAGCACGTACTGTAAAAAAAAAGTCTGTTAATATGGCCAATTTTAACAGATAGTCAGTCTTTTTAAGATACAGTCTGTTACAAATATTATAAATATTTTGCCTTTCCCACTTTAACTTTTGAAATGGTGGGAATAACATTATACTTGTATATTGAATAAGACTGTTTGAAACCAGGATCTCCAAAGACGTGTCTGCTCTTCCCTTTATCATGGAGAACACAGTCACTGAATTTCATCGACAACCTGCTTAGGTAGGGCACTGATGCAGTGTACATCAACAAATATTCCAGCTTCATTACACACCATATTCTAGGTGTTCTGACCTACTTTCTTTTGTTCCCATTTTGAGACAAAACCAAAAATGTATAACAACAGTAATTATTCTCTGGTAAAAAAAAACACCTTAAAAAAAAAAACAAAATGGCAGGAAACAAGCAAATTCGTATTATCCAGGACAAAACTTCCTGGCCAAGCAAGGGAAAGATTTTCCTTTTCTACCACAAAAAAGCACCACCGATGCCTCAGGTATCTAAGACCAATTAAATGTTGATTAAAGCAGAGACGTAATTTACATTTCACCGGGTGTGCCATAATTCCCTTTGTACCATCAGCGATATTCTATGGGTACTTTACCCTCTCTAGATATAATTAAAGCACTGAAACACAAAAAGAAAAACACACTCTCAAATCAATAAATTAATTACTAAATGCCAGTTTAATCTATTACTGGCCCTGAAAAAAATACATTTAAAATGGTCGTGATGTTTTAATTTAATTTCATGAAAGATCACTGACCCACTCATATTTCCCCTATCGACTGTTCTCTGCAACTCATGACTGCTAGGGCTGTCCCATCAGTCACGAGGCAGGAATGCTTGCGCTGGCAGTATCACTCGCACCTCTGCATGGTTTTAACATTTCTACTCCATCTCTCCATTAATTTGGTTGCCAGCCCTTGATTACTAATTGCTGACTTTTTCGACACGTTCCACACAGTGAACTAGCTCACTGTGTGGATTTTGCAACCAAGGGTCAAGGCCATATTTGGTGGTTTCTTATAACAGCCCTCGTCCAGTCCTTATCTGTACAACATACTGCAATCCCTGGACCTCATGATCACACCACAGGGCCCACAGTGCCTATCGCCTAGGCATCTGTATTAGTAACAAGGGCATCTATTATTCTTTCTGGAGCCCTTTTTATCTGAGGGTAAAACAAGAACTTTCACAGGTGAATAATGATCTCAGGGTGTTGGGAGTGGGCAATGAAGGGTTACATTTTAAGTATAACGCGGCGTTTGCATATTTGAGAGCCAAGTACTGTCCTTAATAATGACACTTAACCAGCATAGTTTCTGCAGCCTGATTGGGCGCAGAAGGAAATTCCTGAAGTCCTACAAACATGCCTCATCTCAGGAATAGCATGATAGTGGGAGCTCATTCTGCTGAGTCTTAACAACAGTCTGCTGTTATGTTTTAATTGAATGAATTTAGTGTTTTTTTCCAATGAATGATATGCGTTCTGTGTAACCCCCAGTTAATCTCCTCCCCTTAGGACAGACTGACAATTCACTGGGGTACTAGAGTCAGCAATCTGTGTCAGCAGGCAGACTTGAAAGCATCAAGTCAGTTCTGTTCCCTCCATTTTGTGCTCCAGGTCAGTATGACCCCAACTGGTTTTGTGTGAGACAGTGTTTGTTATACAAACTTGATGTTTCATGATCACATGTGCAATACAAACCAGAGGACACAAGTGGAAGCTAAAGGAGAGTGGACTAAGTACAGGTAGCATGCCTTTTCACAAAGTGCAGTGGGAGTCTGGAACAGTCTATTCACCCCATTCTTGAAACCAATACTCTAGGTACATTCAAGAAATGGCTCTTGACCATTATGATCTTGTTTGAAAGGTGCCACAGAATTTTGCTTTAGGTAACAGTGATTCTATTTCACTGTCGAGTGCCCACATCACAGTGCTTTCTGTATCCATCTATATTTAGAGAAACATACCTGTTATGGAAATGGAGGAGAAAAATCTGGTGCCATTTTAAGTCACGGATAATAATTAGTCAAAACAACACAAAGAGGAATTCAAACCACATCTAAAAACTGTTCAGATTGGCCAAAGAGAAAACTATTTTAATGCACAAAAAGAGAGGAAGAGAAATAATTACCAATTGTGCTGTCCCTTTTTGGCACATATATTGTGGTATCTCAAAGCCCTGCCAAGTCAGACTGGAGCACAGCTCCCACCTGCACACAGCAAACGAATGGATGAATGTCATAACGATCAGAAGGATCATACATCCCTAATATACACCTAGACACCTAAAAATAGCATTATGTTATAATTTGTCTTTTGTATAATTTGTTTGTATACATTTTGTATAATTTATATACTCCACTACAAAAGGAATCCAATTTGATCAGTCTTCAGGTGGACACAATTATTCCATTGTTTTGTTGCTTCAGTTAGGTCTATTTTTCACAGCAGCTAAATGGCAAAACACTGCAAGAGCAAGGTGCTACAGGAAGAAAAAGTAAAATTTGAAGCTTCTCAGAGCCTAAATAAAAATGGAGTGATTTTAAATACATACCTCCTAATCTGTACATTTTGAGTGCTTGCTGAAGTATCAGAATGCAGAGTCTATTCCTGGCAAACAACATCAACAACAAGGAGACAAGAGCAGGGAGTTGTTTCTGATTTAATCTTGTGCTCCTGAAAAGTAACTCCTAAAATGCCACCACGCTTGAATACTTTTTTAACTTTAAAAAACAAAGTTTGAATCCATTTACACTAGACACTGCAGTATTAACATACCTGTATTACAAATCTGGTTAAAGCAGGAATTATAATCCCAGACCTGCTATTACAAAAACTCTCCTCTTCACTATTACATACTCTACAATGAGATATCAAAGACTTCTCATAACTTTCGAGATAGCAAATTAATTAAGGGTGTGTTTTTTAAGGAAATTCTAGAGAGACTACAGTATTTGTCATCTTCTACTACTAAATGACTGTCAATCCCTCATGTCAAATTTTCTTTTTGAATTGTTATTACGTTTAATGATGTACATCCATATAGGTTGAAAAGAAAATACAAAGCCCCACTTTGCCAAAGTGTGAGCCCCTCTAATGTAAAACTAATCTTTGGGTAACACAAAATGATTTTTTCTCGATTAGGTTTGACTTAAACCCTGTTGAGAAATTAGACAGAAAGTTTGTAAAAGCATCCCAGTCTTCTACAATACCTTGTTTTTGTTTATTCTGAGCTCTTAATTACTGTACTGTATTACTGATATTTATTGGGGCAAATCCCATGTTTTCTTGTCTAGTAATGACAATGGAAAGAACATGAAGTCAAAAGATTTTCATTTGAGCTGCCTCAGCATGACACTGACATGATTAACTCCGTATTACCCTTCTCATCAGCTGCAGCACGTCCAATGTCAATGGATCTGGTAGTTATGCACCACTTTTAATTACACCACATCATCAACGTAAGATTTTCTGTTCATAAAACAATACAAAACGATACTGTACCTTGACGACATTAATTATTTCATTTGTTTTGATGTCTAAATAAACTTTTTCAAAAGATCCAGCATAAAAGCTCTGCTGTGGACTTTGAAGAGCTATAAAAAGCTTAAAAAAGCTTTCAACAGGAACATTAAAAAATGGTTATCTGAAGCAGAGAATACATAAACCATACCTTAAGTATCCGAGACACAGATTTCAACGCTACTCTGTCACTTGATCCAAAACACGGGACATATGTTTATGAGGACTGCATGTCTTGCTCAATACTGTAGTGCCTCTTACAGTAGATGTTGCTGTTTTAAAACAAACATTTATCCAGATCACAACTTATCCCAATCAGCAGAAAACACAGGCAGTGAGCATGGGGTATGTTTGCACACAAAGAACTGCTAATGGCCACTAAGTGCAGTCTACAGTAAGCCATTACAAGAGAGACAGAACTGACTCAATAGTTCACAATCATTCAGCAATGACTCAGAAAGGGATCCCTGGTCTTCACAATGAAACCCCAGTACCTGTCTCATGTGCCAACAGGCCAGGTTTCCAGAGGAAACCAATCTTGCTCTTCAAATTATTTAACAAAGTTCTGAAGACTGTTCATTATACCTGGTCCTAGAGGAATAGAAAAATGGGAGAACCAAGGAAAAAGATGAATGGGTTTTGTAATGAATCCGAAACATTCATAGCAATATTTTTAACATTCAGAGATCACTACAGTAAAGACGGTGCGGTAATAATTCGTGCAAGTGCAAGACAGTGAATTTCAAGAAAGGCGTTCCACCTGACGAAGCTTAATTTAAAATGTTTCAGAGTACTGAACATGTGCTTTAAATATGATTTTGTGGTCATAATAGTCCATTTGATCCCTAAGTAAATATTATTTTGTGACAGAGTTTCTTAAATAGGATGAAATAATTTACATCACTCCTAATTGTATACATTTTTGTTATAAAAACCAGCACACGATATGTTTTTTCATGATGCCACAAGAGCTAAGCACATATGGGCTTTACAAATATTGTCCAACAATGTTTGTAATAGAGGAGAAACAGTAGTTTAAATGCCCAGCCAACCTCTTGAAATGGGAGAAATAGTTCTATTCCGCATGGCGAAGCCCATTATGGAGAGTCAAAACACACATCCCTTTTCCCTTTCACTTGAACAGTTTTTTTTTTTATTTTAAGATTCCTGAAACTCACGAGCTATCCTCCGTAAAGCATTGTATTACAATTCACTCAATTAAGAAAAAACACCCTGAAAGCCCTTGTTGTTGACAGAAATTGGCTTTCATTTAGCAATTTCTAGTAAATTATGGAAGCCAGACAAAGGCAGAAACAATTCATTATAACTTTGCTTATATGGGTGCATCTGAAGGTTTTTTGTTTTATTGCTTTTGTAAGCAATATTGCATATTTTCTGTTACAATACCAAATATACCACTTATTTAAGGACTTGCATATTAAAACTGGTGGAAATGCTGTATATACTGTATTCAGTGCTGTATGGTTTGATATTTGAACAGGCATGACACACCTTAATGTATTTGTAGAAGATGCATTTACTGTAAATGTAGTATGGATCCCTTTAGATTTCAGCAGGCACTAGAGGCATCTTTAGGGATTCATCTGCATTCCAGCAAGGAAAAAATGTCCTTACATACAGCACAGCTTTCAGCAAGGAAAAACAGAAAATATGCAGTGAAAATACAGGTGACAGGAAGGGGGAAATTATACATTGAGAAATATAAACACCTCACAGGACCGAGACAGATGCATTTGATTACTTAAAAGTCTCTTGACCACATACTATTCAAACAGAAGCTAAATCCTTTTCATGTCGGAGAGGGTTCTATTACAAGAAATAAATGGCTCCTCCAGCCTCTTTTGCACATTCAAAAATGTGTGGCCTCACGAAACAGTATTAAATGGAGGACTACTGCAGGTGACACTGAAACATAAGCATTCCCAGCCACCAAGATGTGTAATAAACACCATGCTCATCGCTAGCTTCTCTCCGGCCCTGCTCAGCACAGGCAATCCTACTGAAACACAGCTTTTCACAGGAAAAAAAAATCCCCACTCACCGCCTCCGAGTCTTCGAATCCATGCAGGTACAAATTGTCGTACATGGAGGTCTAATATTCCAAGAAGCACCTCTTGATAAATGAAAAAAAAAATAAAATAAAATTGAGGAACGAACCACAAAAGATGGATGGGGGACCACGATCCCCAAAAAAAAGACACCCCCCCCCCAAAAAAAAGAAGAGGCCTACACTGGTTTTCCTGAGCCTGCAAGTCAATTTTATGTGTATCCCCCAAGCTGAGATGCTCTTCATTCACATTATAAGGCAGTGAGGTTATCCCTAGAGGCAACCCAGACCTGGCATTTTATCTGCCTTCCAAATACAGAGCAGGAAAGCAAATCCTTCCTCAATCACAGCCTGATGACAAAGCGAAGAGGGAGGCAGCGGATTGGCTGCACTGTGCTCCAGTCAGCTGGAAGAACATTCTCCTTGACTGTGAATAAGGAACAGCGCGGCTCTGCATCTTGGAAGCAGCATTTTTCCACCTTTTGCTGCTTTTATTCCTCTCTCCTCTCCCTGCCTCTCTCTCTCATCCTCTCTCTGCTGTCTCCCGGAGACTGACAATGCCCTCTGAGAGATTACAGCAGAATCTAATGTTGCTTCCCCGGGTTCCCTTCTGCAGAAGCTTGCATGGGAATGCTTTTTGTGCAACGGGCAATGCAAACATGCTCCTGGGAGCTGAAGATATGTGCATCAAATCGTGCCGGTTTCCATCCTGATCACATGCTTTCCTTTCCACAGTTCCACTCTCCTGAACAAATCAGCTCGAGTCATAAATATTCGAGCAGAGACTGCATCTAACTGAGCAGTGAAAAGCACAAGCTCTGGATATGAACAATAGCAAGCCAAACCAGGCTTTTGCTGTTTTTTTTATTGAGTTAACCTCTTGAAATGAATGCAATTATGATACTTTAGTTTTAATAAGGTAGGTACACTTTGTCATTTTCTCTTAAACAAGTTACATCTTGTCAGCAGAACATCTTCAGATGATTGGTCTAATTTGGCAGTCACCTGTAGATAGACATAAGCTTCCCTTTTTGATATAATTCCCAAACAGGACCTGCTTATCACAGAACTCAGTGAAGAAGCTCATAACAGGACTTAATAAATATTTGTAACAAATAACAATTACTGGTTATTAACCAGCCCCTTGTCACATAACTAAAAGAAAATAAAGTATCTCATTCAAACACTGTTTAAATTCCCCCCAGTAGCATCACAACCTCTATTCTTTTGATTTTTCTATGTTTAAAGCTCACATTTCTCAATGTGTGCTTTGTAAACTTTCAATTTCAATTTAGGCTTTTCTGTTTGCATTGCATACTGTAAGTTCACTCTACAGTTTTCAATGGACACAAATGACCCAAAAGGAGTTTAGCAAATGTATAATCTTCTAACATGAGTAAGAAAATAATTGAAACAAATCTGAATACTAACAGAAAGCAATAAAAAAGTTGCAACACAGTCTTGAATTTGGTGAGTTTAAATACAACCTTGGATTCAAGTCTTTTAATTGTTGCAAGAGACTCCAGTCTACTCAGTTCATCACAACATATGAGAATTTAATAGATTTATGGATTCCAGGGCAAGGATGTTGAATTGTAGGAAGGGAGTCTTCTGACTTTATTCTAACACAGCTCATTACATAGAGGACTAAATTCAGATTTATTTTATACATTGCATTGCTAATACATTTCAATACGTAAACAGTGCACAGGAGGTCACGGGGAATGTAAGCCCAGTTCAGGGCTTTGCCATTGACAGTCATGATTTCCATAGAAAAGCCCGTGTCAAGAGTTTAATGGGGCTTGTGCGCTGAGCCAGTTACAGAAGTGACGTCTCCCTCCTCTGGAGTCGAGACCGTGTTAAACTGGGCGGCAGCCGAGGACATGATGTTTTGTCACGGAGGAGTTGCCCTCTGTCTCGGGAGTGGCTCGAATCCTGGCAAGGGCAGGGGAAGCTGCACTCGTCGTGTGAAACCGGAGAGAGAGAAACTCAAGCCATTTTCATTTCAGGTGAACTGAAACTGCCGACAGCTAAGTAAGCTTATGTAGAAGGCGAGTAAATGTCACTAAGGTACTGTACGTGCTGCCTTATGAATTCCGAAGCGCACTTGAATGTTGAAGGTGATGAACCTAGAAACCCAACAGGTGAGAACATGGAGTCCAGCTCCAGCGAAAGATGCTTCGTCAGGCAGAGTGCCAAAGGAGCATCATGATGCTGTGTTATCGTACAAGCAAACAAAACTCAAGGAAAACCACCGTCTGATCCCATATAGCCTGGGATCAGCCTGGGTAGAAAGTGTACAATGTGTCTTATAATTTGTAATAAACTAATGCAAAACTTATCACTTGTGTCTGCATGTGTCTAATGCTAAGTTTTTTCTTATGCAATCCAAGAAGATAAGCTTAACATGTGCCCAGCAAAGAATTTACCTCAGCAAAAATGAATTTGTATCAGTTGAACAGAACACTTTAAGGGGGTTTTCCTTCCTTTATATAAACCTTTTACTAACCATTTACTAAACTGTGTGCATATCTAACTCAGATGTTATGAAAGCAATGTCTTACTATTGGCAGCAGGGAGCACTAAAGTATCACATAACTACAGAGCTACTGAACTATAGCTGTTGCATTCACTGAATCTACAAGGAGCGGTAATTAAGGCTTGATTTGCTTGATAGTAGACTAAATTGCTTTTACATAAATTTATTCTATATAGGGCAGGCAATAGAGCCGATTGGAAAACTTCCAACGTAATTTAATGGCATTTAATGCAAGTTACGTTTTAAAAATGGTCAGTATCCTACTAATTGGCCTGGATGCAATTCACTCCCACCAACCACGTCTAGTCGTGGAAAAATTTGATGGAGGGAACATAACACCCCCATCAGTTAAGGGAAACTATTTAATTTGAGTCGCACATCGCGGAAAACTGTCACACATAGCATGGAAACATGTTCTTGATACAGTTGCAATTATTGTCCATCCCCATTAATTATTCACTGAATAAATGTGTTACTATATATGCTTCATATATGTTGGTCCTTAAAATGCCAGCTGATGACAGTAACTTGCATTTTCTGTGCAACTTAAATTATTGTTACACAATTATTGTTACGGTAGTAAAAAAAAAATAGGAATTACATATTGTATTAGAGCAGCACCAGCAGATCCTAAAGAGACAGTAGACTGTTGAACTGGGGGTCACAAACTAGGAGAAAGGAAGAAAAACAGGTTTTATTTATTGAATCTTAAAAAGCAAACTCTGCCTCCCTTCTGGACTTTTGTTGATTGACAAGCGAAAGGAACAAGATCATTTATATCTCAGTCCTGCATCGGAACTGCAGTCTATCATTTTAAGGAAATTACCTACACTTCCTAGCATTCTGTAGCCAGAGCACACTCTGCTCCTGTGCTTTGTTTTGTTTTTAATTCTTTAAAGTGCTCTGGAATGCCTTGGCTTACAAAACACACTGTGAATATAAATAAATTAGGTTGTACTGTATTGAAAATGTAAGCCTTCATCTGCGTTTTTGCCAAACAATCCAAGACATTCTTGCAAGTACTTGTATCAGAAAATTATTACATTTGAATTTTCCTCATAACTCTGACCACACACCTACTGTATGCTGCTGCCTTGTTCTTGGCCGTATCCCAGGGCTGCCAGCTGCTCTCTGAGTCAGGAATTTTCTGTAAGTGCTGCAAAGCTAAGTAGGTCTATTTAATCAATTAAAATATATAACCCCATGATCCCCATTATATAACAAGGGAAAACTGATGATCTGTCGTAATTAAAAAAACAAAGACTGAGTGTCTCATTGGGTGTATGACTGTAACAACTTTCTGTTAGGGTCACATCTAAGTGATCTATGGCAGCAATTTAAACAATTGTACCATAACATTTCAGTTTTTGTCCTTAACTGTGTAACAATTAATGAGATGTTCCTTATAATATGATTGCACAGTGTATTGACGGCAGACGTCATGAAAGTTTTGTTTCAATTTTTCAATTCTCATAAGGCTCATTTTCAAAGCCTTCTTTGCAAATCATTTCAATTCAATAAGCTGCTTCAGCTTAAACATAAACACATTGAACACACTTACGATTGCAGTATTTTTGAAGGCAGTATTTAAAAAAAACTGTACAGCACTTTTCAGCCTGTAAGATCAAAAGGCGCCTTACCTATGGGAGGGGACTCCTTTCATCCCCCCACTGAATCCACAGCAGACTCAGAAGAGAAGTGAGAAACTGCTAAACCATTGGATTTCATGGGGAATTCAAGGAGGTAAGGGTGGGCAAGCCCAGAATGAGATTCGCACCTTGCTCCGATGAACAGACATAAGATTTCTAATAATCGACTTTGGTTTAGTGTCTTATTCAAAAGACGGCACCCTCCTTTAGCATAGTGTCCATGGTCTCCATAAGCTGCTGAAGATTTAGAGACCCTGATCCAGGGAGTGATACACCCCCTACTGGCCACACACCAGCAGCAACTGGCTTTTCACTGGAGGTTTGCCATCCCAGTACTGACCTGGCCCAGCCTTGCTGAGGTTTTGACATCACAATACAAAATGGCAATGCAGCACTAAAACATCTGTTAGCAATCCACTTTCTATCCAGTCCTGTTTTATCCAATACAGAGGTCGCAGGGGAGCTGGAGCCTATCCTTACAGACCACTAGTGCAAGGCAGGATACACCCTGGGTGAGACGCCAGTCCATTGCAGGGCACACACAGACATAAACATGCACAAATTTACCCACTGCTCCCAGAAGCCAGTTAACCTGCCAGTATGTCTTTGGACTGTGAGAGCAACCCACATGAGCACAGGATGGACATACAGACTCCACACAGACAGCACCCCAGGAATTCACCCCAGAGCCCCTGTGCTGTGTGGCAGTAATGCTGACCAATGCGCCACCATGCCTCCCAACATCTTTTCAGATTTTTAATTAGAAAAGTATTCTGCTTTCCTTAATTATTGTAACAACTGTTACCCAAAAAAGACATTTATGAACCATATGAATCCCGATGGATATTCCCATCTAATAATGTCCTGATTATATCAGTTGCTAAACATGGTATATTACAGTCAAGATCTCAGAAACAAGAAGGAACCTTTCCATATAATCTGTATTTTTTACAATTTAGTAAAATTATTAGCTTTTTTGAAATTGCTTACAGCTTTTTCTACTTCAGTTCAAAATGGATTAAACCACAAAACACAGAGATTTCAACGGATGCTGCAATATCCAGAGGAAAAGTAAATCATCTACTACTGTATGTCTGTAAATTGTGTTGGTTTTTTTCTTCTTGGTCAAAAGATGGCAGATCATAGTCTCTTATTTTGAATAATAAATAAGATGTTTTCAATTTAATTTGCAGTATTTCGAACTGCAAACATTAATGTCCACTCATTAGTAGAACATTGCTCAAAATCTCAAAATACATTCAACCATGTAACAGCCATTTGTAGATGTGACCTGGTTCCAAAATACAGGCGCTAAGAATATCTCCGGATATAAATCCACTTTATGACATGCCAGCTTGTTTTAGCAGTGGAAATCATATCTGAGGAACAAGTGATGAGTGTGCAAACCACAGCTAGCAAACCATTCCCCCTGAAATGATCAAACACAGAGATCCACTAGATATGAGAGACAGATAGTTCAGCAGTTATTTGCATGTATTAATAATGCCAGAAAAAGTCAGGGAATGCACATTAACTTACACCCCTTGTCTGCAATGTATGCAAATTTCCCTGATCACAAGACCTGCTGAGCACTTCAGTAGATCTGTGTATGAGAGCTGAGTGCAGTTATTCAGTGAGATTTACAGAAAAGGAGAAGCATCTGATTTGTTTTATCGGGGCACGATAGTGGGTGTCTGGAGCAACTGGCACACTCTTCAGTGCAGCAAGAGGCTGCATTAACACTTTCATTAAAACACTCTCCTGGCTTTTAATGGAATTGCAGACACTGCATCACCAGAATTTTTAAAGCACAATCTTAGCAATGGATCTAGTTGATGAAGGCACCTGAAGAAGGCTTCACAACCAAAACGTTGTGCTTTCTCTCTTGTTTTTTCAGCATGGAATAAACCTATTAATTGTTCCTTCGCAGACTACGCATGCTGACGCAGCTCCCCACCTGAACTACAAGAATTATTAAGCCCACCATTGTACATGGAGAAAGCACAACAATCTAGTCAGGGTTACAAGAGTAATTCAATATAAACCTGTGGGCTGTGGTGGGATGAAATAATTTATCATCTGAAATACTAAGCTAAAAGCTGAAAGAAGGGACAGAAGAATATTGCAGTAAATCCACAAGCTATAAATTCTAGTTATATTAGCCTAGGTTACAATTACCCTTATGTGGAGATGGGTCTTCTAAAGAAGATAAAAGCCTATGGTATGTATCTTGCATGTGTCTTACAAACCATTGTGGTTAATGATCTGTGCACACATTAAAAGACAGCAGACTCCGTTCTCCCTCTGACCTTCCCTGCACACTGGAGCCTAGTCTCATTATTGTACCATTTCCCTCTGCTCTCCAAATATAATTCCATGGCAGCAGCATGTGACTCATGTCTGCAGCAAGGAAAAAAAAATCGGAAAAGTAGGTGGATGAATGGTGAATCTTAACTCTTTGATTTACCTTGCCCAAAACGAAAAGTGATCTTCACCCAGAACTACAGTATTTTTATGATGAACATCTACAGCATATATATGCGGACTACCCTGTTTGTAGGTAAGGCTAGGGCCAGTCAGTACTGAGACAGGAGACCTCAAAAGAGGACTGTGATGTAGGAGGTATCGTCTTTCAGCTTCTGAAAAAGTAAGGGTATTAAGCTCAGTGTCGTGTCTAAATTTCCACTCTGTTCTTGTTATTTTATAATGCCACAAAACATTTTGGGCATTTATAGTGAAAATCATGTTAGAATGAGAACATCGTTGATTGATAAATAGTGTCTTTAAAAGAGATTTTATGAAACTTCAATTCAGTAAATCTAATAAAAGAGTGTCATGTTTTGTTGGAAACACTAATGCATTGGACCACTCTACTGTTTCTAAACTTAAACATTTAACACAGTTATCTTTAGGGCATTTACGAAGGTAGGAATTAATAATAAAAATTGTATTTGCACTTTTATCCCAAAACACTTTAAATATAGGAGGGGACCCCTTTCATCCTCCACTGAATTCAGAGCAGATCAGGAAGAGAAGTGAGAAACTCAGGGTAGAGTTCAGAGTTCCTAAAGAAGGGGGTCACCGCCTATATGTAATGATATAGGTTTTGAATCTTCCATATAAATGCAAGGAATTATTAGTTGAACCCATGAAATAAGAAAACTAATCACAACTCATTTGTGTTTCAAGTTTTCATATACCAGTGATTTCAGAATGACCCGCCAGTCTTAATAAACTGCAGATCTCCATGAGCAAGGCTGGTCTCCCCTAGCATACAACCCTGGCTTTTGCTATGAGCAGTTGTAGGACATCTTGTACCTTCTAACCAGGACATTGTGTTAAAGTTTTCCATTCCAGGTCCTTGGAGGTTGTGCCTTTTGGTGCATAGTCTCTGCATTTGCAACACATGCATTGCCTAAGCAGAAACTTTGCACTTCAGATATTCTGAAACAATCTTCCCATATTACAAATCATACCCCAGGATGCACCTGGAAGATTGTGGGTTCAAATCCCAGGTGAGACACTACTGTTGACCTTTGAGCAAGATACTTCAACTGCACAGTTCCAGTAAAATACCCAGCTGTATGAATGTGGGCACATGTAAGTCGCTTTGGCTAAAACCACCCGATAAATTATTAGGAATCGGATATATCTACAAATAAACAATTTGGAAGAAACCATATTATGAAAGAGTATCTCATCAGTTAATAGTCTGTACATACAGGACATGGATAACTTACTCCCAAGAAAAGTTTCTAATTTATTTTCTATGAATTTACACATGATAAAACACATGACTGGAAAATATGACATGAAATATTCAGAGCATGTGCAACACATCTTGCACTTCTAAACTACTCTTAGTGCAAGATCACCCAGGGTGCTTCCCACTGAAAAAAACAATTACAGAAATAATTAACTCAACATGTAATCTGGCAGCCCATGAAAAAAAAAGGAAAGAAAAAGCATTCAAACTTTTTTTTAAAATACACAGTAATATAAATAGCTTATACTGTCTTGAAACTGTTTGAAATTCACATTATATAAAGTTTATCTGAAAATATATTCATGAGGTGAGCCCAGCAGAAGAAAAGCCAGCAAATAATGTACAAGGGTCCTTGTGTTTGAATTGCTCATACAGAGTTGCCTTGGAAACTCTTTTGTTTTGATGGCTCAACCAGTGGTGAAGCTTTTTAAAATATTCAGACATTTCCCACAAATGATCATTTACATTCATCACAGAAACAGTCTATGCCGCACATAAGCTCGCTTGCCAGCTGGACCCAAAGCTCGCATACGGTGAACAAACCTATCAATTAGACCATACCTAAAAATATATAAAAACCTGGCTTCACAGACTGTGATTAAGAACCAAAGTCAGGTCAGATGCAAGGTGGACAATAAAGGACAGAGAAACCACTGGAATAGTGGTTCTCAAACACAGGTCTGGGATCTCCAGGGACCCCAAGAGCAGAATATAATGTTTCACTCCCAGGCTCATCAGCAAAATAATCACTTTAGTACAGTGGATCTCTCCTCTCTCAGCATTTACAAAACATCTATAGATCTGCAGTTCTTCTTTAAATTTTTATTATAGTTTTATTATTCAGCCATCTACCCTTTTTCCCCAGGAGGATCACTGGGGAACCAGAGTTGATCCCGGCAAACTATGGACACAAGGCAGGATACACCCCGGATGGGACGCCAGGGCAGGGCAGACACACGCACCAGGGGCAATTTTACCACAAGCCAGTTAACCTACCAGTATGTCTTTGGGCTACAGGAGGAAAACAGAGCACCTGCAGGAAACCTACACAAGCATAAGGAGAACAGACAAGCTCTACAGAGACAGCAGCCCAGGAATTGCATGAGGAGAACAGACAAGCTCCACAGAGACAGCAGCCCAGGAATTTCATGAGGAGAACAGACAAGCTCCACAGAGACAGCAGCCCAGGAATTGCATGAGGAGAACAGACAAGCTCCACAGAGACAGCAGCCCAGGAACTGCATGAGGAGAACAGACAAGCTCCACAGAGACAGCAGCCCAGGAATTGCATGAGGAGAACAGACAAGCTCCACAGAGACAGCAGCCCAGGAATTGAACCCAGAGCCCCAGCACTGCCCAGCTGCATTGCTAACCACTGCGCCCCATGGCACCCATCTTACTATAAATAAAAAACACAAATTTGAACATGGCCGTGTGTGTAAATTGTGTATTCTTGTTGAGTGCACGTTTTTACAATAGTCGTATATGGCTAAGAACCTCTGCACTAGAAATTCTGGTTCGTTAATCATATTTAGCAATAGATACTGTAAAATATTATAGTTGGTTAAAAGTACATTATCTATCATCTTTTCGGCATACAATTAATAGCGGGTACTAATAGACAGAGAGCATATGACAATACAATACTTTCACGCCTGCAGCCAAATAAACACAGCAAACGCCCTTTGCAACCAGCATTGCTACTTTCCCAAAGGCAGCTCGCACCCTGAGCCGGGCACCCCCCCCCCCCTCGCCTCTCACCTGTCTGAGAATGAAGCTGGTCGAGGTTGTGCTGCCATCTGATCTCTTCAGCCGGCTCCTCCGGGACTGAGTCCCTCTGGTCACCTGGTTCAGAGACACTTAATTACCCCCCTGAAAGGTGGAGACCCCCCCCAGACCCCCCAGTAGAGGAACCTCCGCCTGCCACCCCTGGAGTTTGGCGGACGCGACGGAGATACAGCAGGGCCACGATGTTGACAGGCAACAACGTCATCCACGTGCAACGTGGGAGATGAACCACTTCCAGTTGGCAAGCTGGTTTCCTGTGGGGCAATCACGAGCTTTTCTCTGCCTCCACAGCCTCGAGTGTCACCTGCCACACGGAACCCGGGAGCATGTACCCCCGGCTGGAGAAGCCGTCTCACAAACGCCCCTTCCGGGGCAACTGCATCTGCACATGCCACTGCAGGGCAAGGAAAAGCTGGAGCACTAACTGAATCTGAATACTGGGATTGGGGAAAAAAACTTTTCAATGTGTTGTAAAATACAAAGCTGACGAGTCATTTGCACCATTTATATGATATGCCATCATACGCCAAAGCAACCTTCCACACATTCTAAGGCTGTTTTGTGCTTAACATAATCTCTAAGTAAATGGTGGCCATTTTTATACAGTTGGAGATTATTCACATATAAACTACATACTGTACATGAATTTGCACATATGCACATTTTTCAGTTATGCAAATACGTCATCGGGAACGTTAGGAAAACTGACCTTATTAGACTAGGCTAATTGTACCCAGATGATGTGCTCTATTTTCAGCTGAGGAAAAGATTGCTATAGAATGATGCTCAATGTGATGTTTAAACATCAGTAACTCAGCTCCAGTCCCTCTCTTAAGGGACTGTTTTCAAACAAGGCCAAATTAACTAGGTCATATTTTTGTTATACATAAACAATCTTGATTTGGTCACTACAACTTCTTCTTTTTCATTTAAAGACAAGAAATATTTTGAATTTTTATACTTAAACCCTGAGAAATAGAGAAAAAAAAACCAAAATAATATTAAATGACCTACTTAGCATATGTAAACTGGATGTTTCATACTCCAGCATTTTTCAATACCCATTGTAAAAAAATGTTTGACTGCAACACATCAATAGTATGATTTTCAAAGGTTTGTCTTCCAGGGAAAAATCACAACCTTGAATTTTGAAATTAAAATCTGTCATAGCAAAGCATTTTAACAAATACAAACAGCACATTTTACAAGATACCTTTTTGGAATGTAATTTATCACTAGAGAAACACCACCTTTTCCCGTGTAAATGTATACAAAGCAAAGCAGTGTTGCTCACATAAAGTCTCACTCTCTTCACCTAGTTAACTGTTCTTATTTCATATTTTAAGGAAATCGGACAAAATATAAAAAAATATATGGTGAATAGCTGAAATACACCCACAAAACAGTGTAAAAACTAGAGGGGTGATTCCTTTTAAAAACTTTCTTCCTTTCATCATCCAAAATCCAAAATTATTTAATGGTTGAGCACATTACATAGGAGTTAAGGCGACATTTGTGCTATTGGATACGACAAATCTAAGAAAATTTGCAGAACTTCAGGACAGATTGAACTTTCTTTTGAAGATCTTTAACAAACTTGTGCAATAGTAGTATATGCGTGAAGATCAAAAAGAGAATTGATAGACTACTGCAGCAGACAAATTCTGTATTTTTCCAATGCTCGTTTTAGCAGGACCAGCCAAAACTGAAAGCAGAGCAGGGAGAAAACGGTGCTCTCTGTGTCTTACCTGAAAGATGGGTGTTTGCAGTCCATCCCCGAGCTTATGTCTGGCGTATAGGTGTCTGGACATCTCCGACAGATCATTTGTCCAGCTTTGAGCTTTGCTTTCTCCCCCAGCCAAATGGAAGTGCGAGTAATGAATTGTCTTCTCCAGCCTCACTTTCACACGTTAAAACTGATGATTCCCTCTGTTACTGTAGAGCCTCATTACCTGAGGCTGAAAACAGCACTGATTCAAAGTTAAAGCTACAGTGTGCACAGCACTCAAAATGGTGTTCGGTCTTCACTGCTAAGTTCAAGTCAGTTCTACAAGGATAGGGGGCATCTGAGAAGGACAGACCAACGACACAGATTTGTGCACACATAAGGAACATAAGATTTTTGAGGAAGCATTCAAACATGTAAAGACAGCATTTGGGGTAAAAATGTGGACTTGAGATCTCAACATTAAAAAAAATGTATTAACAAAGACAGTGGGATGCAAATAATCTGAAGCTTTTTACTGAAAGGGTCATTAATCCTTATGTGTAAGGAGCTGCAGAAAACAAAATATTTTTTGTTTTTAAACATTCAAAGATAGAAAATTATTCTGTAGATCACTAAAGGTTTTATAGCATAATTGATTAGTAAATGTTATAAGGGATCTGTAGGTGTTTTTCATATAATTATTTTCAAGCAAGTGAAATATATTTTTAGAGTGATTAAATTGAACTTAATTCTCAGACCAACAACCACTGCCACATAAAACATTAAAAGTAGCCCCACTAAACTTCACAGATTAAAAATGAAATAACTATTTTATTCTAAAATGAAGCATTTTTAAAACTCTCCTCATAGGCAAACAATACAAAAACTTTGATATACAGTATATTAAATGAGTCCAATGCCCTAAATCTCTTTCAGATGAACTGAACATATAATATTACCAGAAGTGTGTTTTGACTGTATAACACATCAATAAGGGAATTTAAGTGCTTGACCCACTGTTGGAATCAAATTAATTCAGGAACAAATTTCTAACCAGTATGTTCCAAGCATCAACTGAAACCGTTAAATAAAGTTGTGCTGTAACCCTTGACGAAAAAGGATGATTTATGTGTATTTAGAACATAGTTAGGGGACTCAACATGGATTAACCAGTAAGAGCACATGGTTCACCCCTCCAGTCCGGACACCCAGAGCATGCGTTTCCCAGCTGCTGCTCTACCACGTGGAAGTGAACAATATCTGATGCAGCACTGTTGCCAATCTGCAGAGTGGGTACGGATGGGACCGTTTCTGCTAAAATGGATCTCACATGCCTGCCTTCACAGCACTCTAGGCTCTCCAGCTGGTTCACCGCAGGGCACAGCCGACCCTGGGACCCACAGGTGTGCATCTGGGAACCCCACAGCTCAGCAGACCTGGCCAACGGCAGGTAAGGGCAGCAGAACTAAGCTGGAACCTAGCGAGAAACATTTGCGTACTCCAAATTCAAATTTAAAACAAATGGATTTTTATAGACCATTACCCATACTGCTGATGTTCTGTTGACGGATCCTTGTGAAAACAGAACCAGTTTCACAACATGAGTTAAGCAGAGCCAATTAAAAACATGATACGTAACATTTCAACATTAAAAGTACCTTTCACACACAAACTGCAGGAAGGGGCTATATAATGTACACAGCCCACAGCAGCTACCACACAGCTTGAGATTCATTCAAGTCTTTTTAGTATCTTCTAGTTACTACAAATTAAAAACAGTTACAATGAAAATTTAATAAGACCTTTAAGCTTGTAAAAAGCTAATATATAAAAGCATATATGAAAGCATTAAATATAACCAACAAAGAAAGTTTTGTATATAGTCCCAGGTATACAACAGCTTTCAGAGTGAATTTCTTTTATTTTGAAAGAAAAAAAGGCAGCCAGTGGCAAAGAAAATGTTTATAAAGTTAAGGTGCAATAACAACAATGGAGAATATTTTACATCTAGTGTACAAGACTTCATGTGTCAGGTAAAGAAACAGTGTACAGAGTTTTCTCAGGGATTATAACAACCAGCTAGAAAAGAATCAACAATGAACATAAACTGATCTTTGCTTTGATTTTTTTAGACTCACTAAAAAAATCAAGCTGGTTTTATTTATGCAAATTGAATATCTAGCTATTTTTATCTCATTTACATTCACTTTTAAATTTAAAAAAATACGTTACACACTAACTTTTGGTCTGTGTCTATATTAAGCTGTTTTACACAAGACTTATTTTGGATAAGATGTCAGAAGGCAAAAGGAAAAAGTTAAGTTTTGTCCCCCCCCATGTGAAAACAGGAAAGAAATATCTAATTAACATTTTCAAAAAGAAGACATAGCAAAAATACAGAAATTACAAATATTAAATTAGAAGTCTAAATACTTCAACCTGATGGTGCAGAAAAATCATATTTTGCATGCTGAATTTCAATCTGTGTAATTCAAAAGTACTGGAGGCTCAATTTTAGGTTAAACAGGTTATAGATGTGTTAAAATCATTGTCCAACTTCCAGTCTTTTAATGCACACATAGATTATAGGTCTGAGAATGCTATGCGCATGTATTCCTCAGAAAACAAATCCTGAAGTAGGAAGACAAAAAGAACACATCATTCTCACAAACCACCAAGTCACCTGGTGAGGACAGAGCTGAGAAAAATGAGTGAATATCACCTGTCCAGAAGTGCACAATGCAGAACAGGATGGTTAACCAATTATTAGGCAGTACTAATCACATTTCAACTTTCAAAATGACCTTTAAGAAAACTAGAAAAGGTCTTCACTTTCTAAATAGAACTAAAAACCTACATTGCTTCATTCTCACAAGCTACAACATCTTGCTTTTCACAGCTTTTGGATTAAGCCAATAAAAAGATGCTTTCTTAAAGGATTACATTTTAGGACAGGCTTAAAACACATAGAGTAAAACAAACAACTGAAGAACATGAATACTTAAGTTAATAAGTTTACATTTGGAAAGAAGTATAAACAGTGTGTTACACCCGCACAGCTAGATTCAAATTATTATAACTAGATTAAAAATATTTTCATAATATACACTGAAATCTCGGATCGGTTTGGTGATCTGTCATTGTGGAATGTATGATAAGTCAAATCATGGAGCGTTGTTACTCTAATATCTGAATACTTCTTATGGAAATCAGTATACAACTAAAGTATGTAGATCACCAAGAAAATGTAAAATCATAAATGTATTCTGTTTTTCTTCCCCATCACAAGAGTCGTTGAAATGTGAAAACCTCAAAATGGGAAAAGGTAGTAATTTAAGTCACTGAAACATGACCAAAAGCTGGGCATGTAGAAAGCAAAGTTGGATTTTAAAACGGACAATCCTTATTTTCACAGTGCAGCAATGACATTTTATTGACCAACATCACAAAGTGGTGCATAAAGTTTAAATAAACAACTTTGCCCTTGCATTACACCTCGCTATAATAAAAAATCCTAAAATATTACATTGGCACCTTTATGGAAAGCTGTCAATGTATTGGAGAAAACTGATCTGTATGTGTTACTTACCTACCACTGTAGCATTATATCACTGTAAACTGTCATTCTAACTGGGAAGATGAAACTGTTTCTATGAAGATAATATAGCAAATGAAAAAAGACATTAAATTAACACACTTTTAATTAAAACATTTAAAATTAAATGGGATTCATTATTTTTAATAGGCTTTTTTTGTATCTGCAGTTCGTGTCTGAGTCAACCATTCTTCCCGCCCTTCGTCAATATCGCTCACATCCGCCCAGGACAGAAGGACTGTGTCAACGCCATGATAAAACCCATGCTAGATAACGCTTTTATTGTATGTTTAAATTGGTTTCAAGGATACGTATCAACATCAATTGTAGTACTCTAGCTTAAAGGAGAGGTTGCTGGTAATAGTTTGCTTGCTGCTGGGGGCCAGGGTGAGAAGGAGCTGCCAGGGGATAGGCTGATGCTTGAGCCATACTAGTGTTCTGATAGGCAGACATGTCCATAGCCACACCCACTTGGTGTGGGTAAGGGGCGGGGCCTCCAGAGGACTGGTTCATGTAGCCTGCATTGACTCCAGCACTGAGGAGAGAAAGAACAAAAAACATTGATAAGTGGAAATGGAAATCATGTGCAAAATAAAAATTTGGAAATTTCAGCATCCCAATCGAACAAATGAAGGTAGAGACCCACTGAACTAACATTTACTGGAAATCAATATTATAAAAAAATAAGACAAAAACATCCCAAAGTCAACGTCAAAAGTAACATTTCATTGTTTGACGACTCCAACATCAATAGCTCTCTGAGGTCACAGACTCTAGACTACAGCTGACAAACAAAGTACATGCTTTTGAGGTGCTTCTCCCTCTGTTCTCAATTCAGCACAGCTGAAGCCAGGAAAGAGCACTAAACCATCAAGCAAAGTGATCGATTGGGCTGCATCAGTTTATCCATTTTCAATTTAATTTTTATTTTTTTTGCAAGCGAATACTGAGTTTTTAAAACTGACCGTAAGACGATTTCTTGCTCTGCTATATTCATTGTGACTTTTTTAGCATAGCAATATACTGGAAACATAAGGTAAGTTTAGATTTAACTTGAAGAAGTGTTCCTGAAACATACTAATCCATTTTATGAGATGAATAATGCCCACCGACGTGCTGAAGTAACCAAAACACTGTCAGGGTGTACGCTACTATTTTGAACATGAGGTAACCATGAAAATGCAACACAGATCATGGGAAGGAAGAAAGAAAAACAACATTTCTCATAATGGAAAAACAAACAGGCACGGGCTGTGTCGTGATAAAGCAACATCACAAGAGCCAGCAGTGATTTCACTGCACAAGAATTAAATCTTTTCATTTCATTTGTGCATTTAAATCAACATACAAGTGTATTGCCAGAGACAGGATACCTCAGGTATGGAGCCTGCCCTGGCTGGCTGGTCACTGGGGCATTGACAGCAGGAGGGAGAGACCTCAGTGGTCCAGCCTGGTCGGGTCCCAGGCTGTAGCCTTGCCCAGGAACACCTGAGGCCATGTATGCCCCACTTTGCGGCTGACCTGGGTAAGCCTGTTTTCAGAGATGAGAAGCAAATTCTTCCATCAAATTAAGCAGCTCGGACTTAGACGTAGCCAAAGAATATTTCTTTAGACACTCTCGTATGAACAGTACGAGGAAACAGTCAACCCAAGAGAAGAGACTACATTCAAACATTTCCATTGTGGCCTGCTTGAGATTTCTTTCAAATCTGATCAACTGCCATAACAAAAAAATACCACTTTGATTGTGACTCAAGGGAAAGCTATGTCCCTTTACTGTTACAGAAAATATTTTAATAGCATAAGAAAACACAGAATACATGAAAAGTGCATTCAATAATATTTTCAAAAGGACAGACGCTTTCAATTAGAACTGTCTGAGATTATGACAAAACACATCACAGTTCTAAAATTTTGTTTCAAGGTATCCAAGTAATTTTTTTACAAACAAAATCAAGAACCGTAAAAAAAAATATTCATCATCATTGCAGATACGCAAATTAACCAACTGTAGTGCCTGTTCTATGCTTAAATGAGAAAGAACAGCTTCCTTTTGCCAAATGTAGAAGAAATTGAGGATGATGCACACATCATGATAAATCAAGCCCATGCTTCTTTAAAAGCTGTCTGAGAAGCGTGTCCTTCATTTCTCCCACTGAATCCACAGCGGAGCTCTGACCTGCACTGGGACACCAGCTGACGTCTGTGGGAAATGTGCCTGGGGCTGCATCTTGGAATAGACAGAGTACATCGGAGCCTCATTCATGAGCTTGTTGTAGAGTTCTAAGGCTTCAAGAACTTTGACATTTAATTCCGACAGCTCAGAGTGTTTCCTGGGAAAAACAACATTTTTGGAAAGAAACGTTCAAACCACCGTAAGTGAGCATCTTCATACTGCTCAGCCAAATAGAAGTGAGGGTCAAGTTCTGTAAATAACACAGGATCCTCGTTAAATATTGAATAATTTTCAAAGACTTGCATAAAAATGAGATAGGCAACATCTGCTGAACAATTTGTTTGCTCCCCTTAGTGAGCACTGAGAATTTCGAAACATGCTAGTGTGAACAAATGAGGGCCTTTTTTTTCCAATTTATCTCTAATTAGAAATGTTAACGTGTGACTCTCAATCTATGTACATCTTCCCTGATGTCAGTAACCAACAACCTTATTTGTGTGATGTGTTTTTAAGCCTAAATCTAATCATGTGCAAATGGTACCACTAAAACCAGCAAGTCACATGTTCTAAATGTGCTGCTGTTGTGTATATTCATTGGCATACAAAAATAACAGTATTTTAAGGGTAACCTATAAAGGCATAGAGCAGTACTTTATTAAAGAAGCACAGCTTGATGAGTGCTAGCAAATGACTAATACATTCTGTATGATTGAACTATGTAGGGGCTGCATTAGTTAATTAATAGTGACAGAAAGCACCTTGCAGTGCTTAGGATGAGAGCCGTCTCTGATCTGTAACAAGCTAGAGTATATCATTCAGAAATAACTAACACCGCTTTACAGGCTACTCCTGCAATAAAATGTTACCAAAATGCCTACATAGTCAAATTAAAATCTTTTCACTAATTCATTTTGTGACAAGGATTCAAATGAAAGTTTAAAAACGGTCAGTCTGGTAAGATTATCAAAGAACAGAATTTATGCACAGGTAAAACATCATGAGTCAGATATTCCATGTGTTAAAATGAACAGTACAAGTAAAAATTACCATCAGTCCCACTTCAATACAAAGCTCTTGAGCATAGCTGAAAAGAAGTGCTGTGGATATTTTGCAGACACTGAAGTTTCCACAAAAGAGTCTATAAATACCCTTTTAAAAAAATATTTTCTAAGACCATTAGCAAAATTGCAAAATATTTTACCTGTCAATTTCTTCTAATTTTTCATCAATCATTGGGTTCATCTGCCGACAAACCTCTTTAAGAAGAAAAGAAAAGATGATATGATCACAGTGGTAGATAAACATGATAAAAGATCAATAGTACTAATTGTTATAATTCTGATTACCCTTAGTGCACAATTTCATACCTAAAACAAAGGTTCATGCCTTCCAAAAAACTGAATTCTACTGTCAGGGTTAAATTAATAGCAGTCAGTATTGCTAGGCAAATATTAACTGCACACTCAGCTATTGGCTGTACATAGCCCTGTGACATAACTAAGGAAAAATAAATCATGATAATATTAATACTATTACAAATTACTTGCAATTGTAGCAAGTTAGCCTTTCATGTAGATTCCACAGCGCTTTACATCTAGTGCGGTGCTCATTTCAGTCCCCACTGAAGTGCAGCACCCCCTTACTCACAGCAGACCAGGGGGTGGAGTGAGGAAAGTAACCTCACCAGTTAACGGGAGGGGGATTTGTGAGTCTGCGGGGGACTGTAGTTGGGACACTGGGGCGAGCATCCTTTCACTTAGAAGGTTTGCAATGGGATAATACTGACCACAAGTTATTAGATCCCCGATTTTGACATCCCATAATACTCACCCAAAGGAAAGGCTAGGACAAAAACCATGAAGTGTGTGAACCTCCTGGACCAGTACTGGGAATCCCTATCCTACACCCCTATCACTATACTGGGCCATTAGATGAGAAACTGTGTTGCAGAGGGAACAGCACCACCTACTGGTCTATCAACACCACCTGCAGGAGCTACCAGATGAGCGGCCTCCCATACTAGAAATGACCAGGCCCAGCCATGCTTAGCTTCAACAGCCTGGCAGGTCTTCAAGGCTATACAGGCCCTCTACATCATGAAAATACTGAAACACTGATGCACTGTGATTATTTATAAGGTGAGAATGTGGGTTATAACCTATCTGGTCCAGGAACTGTATAGTAGCATTTTTACCTTCTAAATGTAATAATTCTGAAGAATCTGGCTCCGGGTCTGCAGGGTCTGTGTTCCGAAGCAAGTGCAGTGTCCTGTCCATCTTCTCCTACAGATAAAATCCATCTCTTATTAAAAATATAAGCACAGTAGTTTCAGAAACAGATGAACAATTTTTTACTACTGTCATGTGAATATCATAACAGAAGGGAGTAGTGGGTTATAGCCCTGAACATGTAACTGGAGAGTAATTAAGTCTGACTGCTCCAGTATAACACTGTGCTGTATAAATGGATATTCTATCATTGGAAATGCAAATCTGCTCTCAGTTAACTTATCTGAATTAATATTAATAAAGGATTATTATTAGAAAACTTGACTATGTGAATTTCTGTGCAAGCATTGCACAGTGCTGTCTGTGTCCAGGTAAAAGTCAACTCACAAGGATTGACAAATGTAAACGTCTTGAGGATATTTGTGGTTAATTATGCCAAAACTCATCTTAAAAATGAATTATATATTACTGAATAACATACATAAATATTTGTCTTCTTTTTACTTTTCAGGATGGACATATCCTCTAATTGTTCCTTGAAGAATGAGGTACATACTAGGCCCAAAGAAGGCACCACAGCAGAAATGTTGTGCTTCTTCTCTTTTCGGCATGGAATAAACCCTTACCTGTTCCTTAAGTTCTTTCGTATTCATATTAGAATAATGCAAATGCTAAACTGCTAGAATGCTTGTATTGTACAATGAACAAACAAGAACACAGAACACAGAACAAACACCTCATCTATGAAGACAGGCTCAGGCTCCATCTTAGATTCTAAGCTTGTGTCCTCAGGCAAAGCCGTTTTCTCCACAAAAGCAGCTAAAACAGGAAAAACAAGATCTCGTTAACCATTTTATCATAAGCATTTTTCCTGTTTAACCAAATTCAAGGCCGCTTGCATGGTTCCAGAAATCTCGCAATGCCTCACCTGGTTCAGGATCTGCATTGAGGTTGGTTGTTACAAAATTTGACGGAAACAGCCCGACCCCTCTGTGATTCTCTCCCTTCCACCAGTTCGGATCGCTGCGTAAATAATGTTATTAATCCGCAATTAACAAAAATCAGCTTTGCCATTAGGACTCAGACTACATTATTATTACTGAGAAACCCTCAAATTGGAGAAGAGATATTTGGTAAATCACCGACACATGTAAAGACTAATCCATTAAAGACTAAAATAAAATATTTATTTTGGATTACCACTAATAAGTTATTTTTTCTGATAATAATTTTCCAATAAATAATTTTAGGACTGATGTGCTCATATGGCTTTAAGATTTGCTTGAATTTCTAACTGGACATTTTATTCTATATCTGGAAATATCATTCACTAAATTATTTAAAGAGAAATTAAGGCTCATTACTTTCACATCATGAAGTCTGAATTGTTAAGACGGAAGAGGAGATGAATCAGCAGACTGGAGCATGGGTACCTGTCATCCTGAACAATGATGAGCTCTCCTGCTTTAAATGTCAGTTCATTGTCTTCTGCAGCCTCAAAGTCATACAGAGCCCGAACCTTTCGGGACTCCCTGTTGTTGTTAAACGGGGGGTCAGCAACAACCGTCAACGGACGGATCTCTGTCTGCTGCTGACGCTGTTCCTGCAAGGACAGCTCAATGGCTGAAAACAAACAGGCATGTTAATCTGCACTGAGGGCTCCAGAATCAGGATGAATAACGGGCATGGTTTATAGAGCAGCCAACATTTTAAATAAACACCTCTGCATTCTGTCCCAGTTACCAAACACATTTGAGTCTCTATATTAAAATGAAAACTTTTGGTTAAGTAAGAAGGTAACATAAAAGGCTAAACATGGTGAGTCTTTCCCATCCCGTCGTTCATCAATAAAAAAGTTTGCCTTTCACAATACAACAAATGCAAAAGAAACACAAAGAATGGGAGCAAACACCAGAATAAAGAGAGAAAAGGACCAGCCATTTTTAAAGGACCCCAGGGAACCTCCTTCACCAGCCTGGCTGGGAACTTTTGCTCCAGAAACACAAACCCTTTCATGCAAACAGGTGCAACCCTAATTCAATCATAAAATCCTATAGCATTGGAAGACAGATAAAGGGTTATGTCACCAGAGGGCATTGGTGAGACACTCCAGAAACACTGAAGAATGCATTCATTAACAGAAGCAAGAGGGTATTAGGGAGCTGTGGTCACCCGTGTGAAGCCCATTCGCCCTGTTTAAGGTGTAGAGAGTAAATAGTCGCTGGAAGTTACATCAAAGAGAATCAGAGCTCACAGGGAGCTAGACCCTCCCTGTCCCTGTGACAGATGACCTGGGCTATAGACTCACTACACAACACATAGGGAGACGCGCTCACATGGGTGACAACAACTCCCTAAAAACCTTGTGTGCATGTGATCTTAATGCATTCTTCATTGTATCTGGAATGTCTCCCGAGCGATCTCTGTTAACCCTTCATATGACCCTCCACATCCAGTTGTCCTCTTACAAGCAGGAAATAAGAAAAAAAGTTTAACTAAAGACTTCATGGAGTGGTTCACAATTGCGGTAGACCAGGACCTTACCTTTGGCCAAATCATCCTCCTCTGAACCTTTGGTTGCTGGAGCAGTACTTGACTTTGTGGTGGTAGAACTCTGTTATCAACAATACAGATAAGATTCCATTTCACACCTCGTCTTCTGATAGTGAAGGGCTGTCAGAGGAATCATACACTGACTGAAGAACTACATGTCCTTATTTAAACCACTGTATGATAAAAATCTATCTGTTGAAAATAATTAAGGAAGGAATTGTAAAATCTAACACACAAAATGCTTATAAGACTGGGGAGTTAGCCACACCTGCTCTTCAAGAAACAATGTATGCCCCTCACCTCTGCTTCCACAAAGCTAATCAATAGAGGTACAGTGATGTCGTGTATGTACAGGCTACATTTGCAGAATAACCCAGTGTCTATTTTTGGCAATCAAGTCATTGAGGCCGAGCGCATGCAGTGTTCCTGGTGCAGGAGCCCCATCTAGAGGGTCTGTATCTGTATTACGGCCATGAACTACTCTGTGCCGACTGAAAGATTACTACTACTCCGACATCAGTTTCCTTAAAAAAAAAAAAACATTCGTAAATAGTTTTAATATTAAGTGCAGTTTAATATTAAAACAAATTCAAAATGGATCAGTAGAGCCACAATCCCCGTAACTCCACTGTCAAAAGCCCCTGCTCACGCGCGGTTCGAGTCTGGGTCATGTCATCAGCTGACTGTGTCCAGGACTGCCGCGGTAATGGGGCAGTCTGGCAGGGAAACGGTGCAGGTGAGGGGTACGTTTCTCCTCCCACTGGTTCTGACCCACCATGGGCGTGTTGGAGGACTCTGCCCACTTGTCCTAATACTCGTGTACAGTGGGCTTCAAAGCCAATGTTTCACATCCTGGCTCGCAGCTATTCCAAACTAAACGGGTATGACACCCAATAATATCCAATTCCATTAAAAAAAACAATTTAAAAAAATAGCAGAAAATACAGATATTGGCCATCACAAAACTTCAAACGTTATTAGAAACGGAAAATTATAGCGGTGGCTCAGGTAATTTTCTTCATCAGCTTTCGCAATGATCCTCCATTGATCCACACTGCCTATTTGAAGTGGAATGTTTGTGAAGCGACTAAAACGAGCTCCTAGAAATATACACGATCACACGTGCTCAAATTGAGTTTATCAGAGCCTGCATGTCCTGTGTGTCTGCATTTCCTATTAATGCAATATAAAATTTATATCTACAGAAAGAAATCCCCAACCTAATGAGCTACAAAACAGCAAAACTGAGGTTTAATGCCAGGGAAAAGTTAATACAGAACAGTAAGGAGATGATTTTGAGTACTGTGGAAATCTACAGTAGCCTGGCCTGATTTACTTAAGTCTCCAGCTGCATTACACTTAAAAGAATGAGCACTACTGCGGACACATTCTTTACCACTTTCTCCACGCCCCCAAAAAGAAAGGCATTATGAATCAATCCAATACACTCTTTCCGCTAGCTTTCCTTGGTTGCTGATGTCATTGAAAAATCCCCTATGAAGTCAAAAGGTTATGTAAATAACTGGCGTATGTTTAAAAGATAGCATGACTTCTGAACCACATGCCTGAAATGACAACATGGCATGTCCCATACAGGTCCTTTAATATTTGAAGGCTATGACAGCCAGCTCCATTACTTCCAAGTACAATTTCTAGCCTTTGAATTTTATATAAAGATAAATCGATAAATATATTTTTCAAGGGCAAAAATGATTCTAAACAAAATATAAACCTGTAGTTTGCTTTTCACTGTCACACGTGATACATTACATCAAGCCAGTATCAAACTTTGCCCCTGCCAAAGGTTTACTGAGGAAAAAAAAAGGCTTCGTGGCACATTTTTTATGTGACTGCTAAAAACAAAGCTTATAAACTTATAAACGTTAATAAATGCGCTTGATTCCTAAAACAATCACAGGGCTCTGTTATACAGTATATGAGGCACTAAACTAGAAACAAGCTGCTTGTTCTGACTTCTGGGATTCAAAACCGACTTTGCTTTCCACCAATTACAAACTCCAGCACAAGCATTGACACCATTCTAGACGCGCTGAAATAATAACGAACAAGATGACTAGGAATTTAAAAGTGACAGCAGAAACATAAGTGAGGCATGAGGAACGACAGCCTTGTTCTCAGAGGCCAGCTGCATGCTGGGAAGGCGAAAGCAAGTACCTGGGAGCCCGAGGAAGTAAATGTCACCCCCTCCTCCTTCAGAGATTTGATTGTGGCCCCAAGGAGGCTGAGCTGGGGGTCCTTCTGAAACTCATCGGCCCACTCCACCAGTAATGCCTTGAACTTTTCACAAACTTTTGGATGGGCCTGCGAATGACATGAGGTATCAAGATGGACAATTTTCGAAAAGACCAAAAAAACAAACAAACAGGTTTTATAAGCACTCTGAAAGAAATTTAGGCTTTTTTCCTAAATTTGTGGGGAGCGCAGTTATCCCAGAGAGGGCTGACAGAAGTCCAAGCCTAACCTGGAAACACAGGGTGCGAGACGGGACAGGTAGCACGACAGGCCAGGCCAAAGCAGAGCCACAGTGAAAGGGGCAATTTAATGCCCAATCAGACCTAGGCAGCATGTCTTTGGGAAGTGGAAGGAAAACTCATGTGAACACAGGGAAGACTAAAACTGCACACAGACGCCTGAATCCAGAATTGAACCTAAATCCCTGCTGTTGTGAAGCATTAAAGCTAATCCAGACACCACTGTGGTGCACCATTAAGGTAGGAAACAACTGAATTCTGAACAGAAGTGCATAATTTAAAATATAAAAGTGCCAAATGATATGCTAAATAATACAAAAGATCTGCAAATTAACATGGAAGACTTACTTAAAGTAATTTGGACTACTAGAAGCTTTTCAATGGCCAGTGATTTTTCTTAATTTTATAGGAAATCAGGTATAAAGCTTAGAATGTATTATAGGCAAACATTTAATAATGGGACTGCTTACACCTTTTAATGTCTGATGTTTCCATCAACACACATCAAAGCATGTTTTTCAATGTGAAAGATTTTAGTTTAACTAGATACGACTGTCAACACCTCAGGGTTTGTACAGTTAGTATTAAAAACATCATATGTTTTAAAAAACGAGCAAACTGTGAAAAGACGTTTTTGCTGTACAATTTCAGTTAAAATGAATTATTCTCCCTCTGAAAAACACCACATGGCCCATTTGCACTAAAAGGAAATAATAAAGCTGTCACTAAATCATTCTTTTAGGAAGAAAACCTAAAAGCATTTGACATTATTAGACTAATTAGAAAACTCCCATAATTGCATTTTTACCTTTTTAAAGAAGATAATTGACAGAAAGCTTAAACAAGCTGTCTTGGCATAATATAATATTTATAACTGCCCTGAGAACTATAAAACCCTAGACTTTGTGAAAAGAAATACCGTACCTTGCTCAATATGCCTCTGACATCATTAGCAAAATCCCGGGAACAGATTTCTAGGTGAAAGATTTTCCCACTGTTTGAGACGCAAGCGCTCAGCAACTGAGAAATAAGCAACAAGAACATGCATCAATCAGTATGGTCCAAATTATATGCGGGTCTGTTCTTTTTAAGGCGTGGATATTAAGCTGACTGGCAATTTACTTGACAATGTCAGTAGAAAATAGTAAAGCCTACAAACACAGACGCAGCCCATGGTGTGCAATACATTTACAAAGAAAACTGCAATAAACAATTGCGCAAATAATGCGAAACCAGACATCAAAACAAGAATTGCACAAATAAACCAAGTGAATTGGAACCTCACATTGTTGGTGATCCTGACAATAGCAGCAAAGTTTAAAACTCGATTTTCTCTGACATGCGACTTTCAAGCTCTTGACCAAAAACAGAATAGAGCCACAAATGCATTGGGGAAGATCTCTTGGGTTACAGAAATATGCTAAATATTCAATTTTATTCACCACAGCTATTGAAGAGGCAGCTTACATGCCTTTTTACCCCCAAAGCATGATGTGGAGAGATTACTACTCAGCAAACTGCCTACACGCCTAACAACTTCACAATATATTTGAGCCACTGCACAATAGTGACTGAATACAAGTTTTTTTGCAGCTTATATACATTTTTTGTTTGCCTGAATTCCTGCTAATGCTCTATTTACATCGTAAGGTATGTGGCACCTTTGCAGCTTCCATGTCCTGACCCCTGACCTTCTCTGGCCAATGTTCTAACGCTCTCGGAGAGCAGACGGTTTCTGATCTCTAACTGCCTGGGTCTTACAAGCCCTTCATGCTTTCTCTGGCAAGTCATGCTGTAGGTTCGTAACACAGTTCAGCTTAAACCTTCACTTCCTGAGCCACCTCAAAGGTAAGATTACCAACACATGTATGAAAAATGTTTTTCTACAGCCGCAGTTTTTTTATATTTGCATTCTATACTCATTTCAAGGCGTACTGTATATACTGGCCATATACATATTTTCACAAAGTTGAACCATTTTCAATCCAGTCCAAAAGATTCCATTAACTTCCCATTTGAGCATACCAAAATTATCCAATACAATTTGGCTGGAGTATGGCAGGATATCTGTAAAAAGTAGGAAGCCCGGGTAGTCAAAGATGCAGGCTGCAGTTTATAGCTACTCAAACTTAACCATAAGTATGGAAATGACTGCTTACGACAACCAATAGGAGTTACAAACCTTTAAACATCATTAATCTACTCAAGACCTGTCGGTTTCAGGGGCACACTTGAAATGTCTTCCAAAAGAGATCTGCTAATTAAATCTAAAACATAAACAAGACAACAAGAAGACCATTGGGATTGGTTATGCACTTACAGTTAGTGCCTGCATGGCCACATGAGGCACTTTGTGGTTGATTCTCTTCACGATGGATCTGAGACATTCTTTAGCTCTGCAGAAACGACAACAGGATGTTAAACATACAGAGCTTTGGGAACAAACAAAAACATTATATGGCAACAGTAACATTCTATTTTGGACAGTTTCTGGTGTATAAATATTATGTTCAAAATGCTGGGAATATTCACCAGTTCTCGCCCCCCCCGCCCCCGCACAGCAGGGGAGCTGTAGGACTGATCAAGGTCTTTTGACCGTTGTGTGTGAAAGCTGTATTCCTTGTCTGCTGTTTGCTTTGCCACACCCACACGACATTTGGAGTTAAGGGTGAGTGAATCTAATTACTCAAACCCAATGACATAGATGCTAAAAAAGGGTGTGCTAAGGCACCTGCCTCCAGTGGAGTCTTCAATGCAAAACGAGCTACAAACAGAGAGTTATGCTTGACCTACTTCTCCTCTTTCATAATATTAATTTTCAGCAGAGTCTGACGCATTTAGTAAAACGCAAGCAACTCCAGCTATCACTGGTTTTATGTTCCATCCAGTTTTGGCTTCCAAAAGAAAGTGAGGGAAAGAGGCCTCTGGAGCATAAGGAAGCGGCCGCTGTTTTCCAGGAAAAAGCCCGACATTCTAGCGGAATCTGGAGAGCAAACAGGCTGCTGTCGAGAGGCGTGACTGACGAACCCGTTCGGTGTGGTCCCGACTCGGTCGCAGATGTCCATGATAAGGCCCCAGTCATCTGCTGTGTTGTGTTCATTTGTAGCTTTCTCTGGAAAAAAACCCCACAAACAAATACCATAAATGAATATGATGGACTGAAAATAATATTTTAGATGACATATTCTAATATTAGAAATTAGGTTGCAATGAACATTTTTCATTTAATGCCACATCTGCTTTACAAAAAACAAATTCAGAGGATGGCAGATCTTTGAAATACAACATATCAGAAACGGTGCTATTGGGTAACTATTTTAAGCCATTCAAACACCTGTTCTAACACCTGGAAACATTTATCTGACATGTAAAAGCACAAACCACTTTTTTTTAATTATGGCTAGAGGATACAAAATATCGGCAAGGATATTAACATATCATTATGTTCTCAAAAATACTAAATCAAGTGCTTTGAATGTGTGTTCTCTTCCTTTTCAGGTGAGCCCACCTAAAAGTTCAACAGATATTTAGACATTGGAAACCTGCCTGAAATGCAGATCTTTACAGCTACCTTTTCTGCTACTGTGTGATTTGAATAATAAAATTTGAACATCAGTGAAATTTCACAAGAGTACAGTGTAACAAAGTTTTCCAAAGCAATGATTTGCATGCATGATTTGCATTAAAAAATCAAATACCTTAACAGCTAAATTCAGTAAAATTAGGCTTTTTAATTTTTTAAACCTTGGATAATTTCGTGCTAAGAATTAATCACACTGTCAACACAGTTTTTAACTGATTATTCAAAAATATTTTGCAAACAAAAATCTTTCAGAACAACTGAAACATGGAGACTAATGTGTTCATCAATGCTGCATTCACAGAAAACAGCTGAAATAAAACACCGTACTGTTTACTCAGGAGGACAAAATTAGCAAAAGAGAGGAATTTGGGCCACAACCATTTGTGTAAAGAAGTTTCAAGTCTAAAGTCAGTTTAAAATACATTTTCCTTCAGCTTCCACTTGTGTCCTCTAAGCTATTGATTCTGAAGATGTCTGATGGGTGGAATATGTCAATGTCTCTGGGGATTTTTAATACTTGAATCATGATCCCTTGGAGTGTTCTTTTTCAAACTTCCAGCTGTGTAACTGCAGTAATTTTACTTGCGGCAGTACCTGTATTCTACAAACTGAAATACTAGTATAAAACAGTCTCACGCCACCCGACATACTACCCCACTGTTTTTATAGGCGTTCATGTGATCTATTCTGCAAACACTTGCTTTAAAAACCTCCTCAGCAATTTCGCCTGCTCTATACTTCAGTGACAGAAAAAGACCCCTTTGCATTTAAAAAAAACCCCACTCACTCAAATGGCAACCTTCTGGATACTTCATACAACTATTATTGACACTGTTTTCTGGGAAAGAAGGTACAAAAGAATAGAAAAGTATGTTTCCCCCGTCCTTGTCCCACAAACTTATGGCAATTAAATGTTAGATTTTAAACTTTTAAACCAGGAGCTGGTTTTATCCATGAATACAAATTGAAGGCCCAAGAAAACAGCTCATCCCCAGTGACGAAGGTGTTAAGAGGTCTTCCATGGACAGGGCAGAATCTCAGACCCTGAAAACTAGGCAATACCAAATGCCCCTTGTTGTTTTAAACAATGCGATGGATTGCAGTCGTGAAAGTAACCTGAAGGAACAGAGTACACTTAGTACAGTCCTTTCCTACCGCAGATCAGAGTTTTCATATTTATAGCCCACTGCAAACCCAGACCCTGAACATCCATTCACAGTTCTCTGCAGCCCGTTGTTATCCCACGGACAGACTGAGTGTACAAGGTGCTGTTTCCAAAATAACGTGATGAACACCCTGAAGCAAACTGGAAGTGCAAGAAAAATAAATGAACAAACCACGTAGGAGTTTGTCAACACATAGATGCCTCCAAATCTCTCCGCCAAAGGAGCTGCACCTTTTTAAACACACACCTTTATGATGACAAGCAACTAAAGGTGGGCAATTTAAAACTACTCAAATAAAGAACCAATCCCTAGCTTAAAAACAGCTTTACGTTTACCAGTAAATAAAAGTTGCCAAAAAGTATTCTGAGTTGACATACTCTGAAGCAGTCTATATTTATTCTGTTGATGTTTACAGTGTGTGAAAAAAAAAATCAATGCAACCTGTTTATTCAGCTATATACAACATGCATTTCTTATGAATCACAAACATTCTTGACTGTAGATTTTCTCTTCAGATGAATTAAAATGGTAGTTTTTGGCACTACAAATGTAGCCAACCCCTCTGGAGCAGTGAAAGACAACTGTGCAAGTACATGTAAATATTTGACTAATTCTGTGTTATTACACCAAACTAGAGGGGGCAACATAGCTTGGTCACTAAGCTTTTGGACTCAATTATCAGGTTGTGGGTTCGAGGCCCAGCTGCAGACACTGCTGTGGTACCCTTACCCCAGTGGCTCCAGTCCTCCCAGCTCTCTGAGTGGGGATCAGTCTTGCTGGGGGGGTCATGCCTGTGATGGCCCAGTGTCCCCTGCAGAGGGGGAGTCACAAGCTCTCTCTTCCACTTAACACTACAGTGACCAGGCTGGGCTCTGTCCTGATGAGCTGCTGTGGACTTTACCTTTCTTATTTATACCACATTACACTCATAGTACAGATTGCCACACAGTAAAATTCTTAATGTATTCTTAATTTGATCTTTATTATTTGAAAGATAGTTTGTAGTATTATATAACAATAAACATGCATGTTAAAACTTATTTATTTTGACTGACTACAAGCAACAGTGATATAAATATTTGCTGTATTAACTTGCACTACACTCTTAGTGCTAGTGACGTGGTTTTTCATTCAGTGAAGTTCACTCCTGGTCCTGGAGGGACATCACTGAAAAAAAGGTCACCAGGTCAGTCATGTTCCTCAGCGAGCCCAGGCCTGGAAACACAGACCAATTCAATTAACTGAATTTGGTTCAGATACAGTCTCTCAGAGTGCAGGGTGGGATGGAGACGAGGTGAAACTGTAGCTCCCCAAGAGAATCAGGAGTTAATAACGTTCAGATGATCCATCCCTTCCAACTTCGGACCCAGTCATATTAAAACGTGTCATTTGGGGTCCAGGCAAATGAGTCACGAATTAGAGAGACATTCATAGTTTTACAAACCTATACGGATTTTTGTATTGCTTTGTGTTCTGAAATGTACCGGAAAGTTTTTTCACTACTTTCGGCTGCTACAATTAATAACGCACTCTAACGTAGATTAACAACATTTCAAAGTCGGGACACAACATATGAGAGACGGACCGATGGCCGCCTAGTTTTTCCGATAATCCTCAATTTAACGGTTTCTCACATCCAAAAATATACTGGGGTTTTTAAACGTCACCACCTGCTCAAACCTCAGACAAGCCCATGTAAAACAGAGCACATGATCTTTTTATGAGCAACTCGGTGATGCTACGTTTATGTTTCAGTTGTATTAACGCTAAAAGATAACTATACTTATTTAAGCAAATCACCTGACACATTACATCATCTTTTTTTTACCTCTGACACCGATTTAGGTACCGTATGAAAGTCACGAGTAATGCTGTCGTGTCTTCATTAGTTAAACCAACTAATGATTTTTGCAACTGAATTCAACGACACCATTTCAGTTACAAGTCATTAAACGCCGACTGCAAATCCAAGCTGTTTTGGGAAACTAATTTCTTACCTACGAGAGACTGCTGTAGTGTGTTTTGTAATGTCAATAGAACCAGCTCGCTCGCCATCTACTTTACAAAGATTCTCGACATTTGCAAAAATAAAAATGTTCACTGGACGATTTGGTCGGCAAATTTCTTTCTTC
The DNA here is from genome assembly GCF_059453375.1 of Lepisosteus platostomus. Taxonomy (NCBI): domain Eukaryota; kingdom Metazoa; phylum Chordata; class Actinopteri; order Semionotiformes; family Lepisosteidae; genus Lepisosteus; species Lepisosteus platostomus. Next base: position 37,244,859 of record NC_142624.1, read on the forward strand.
GGCTACAGAAGTGAACTATCAAACTGCGAACCTGCGGGAAAGAATCGATTCAGTGATGATCTCGCTGTAATTCTACAGGCCAAGAAAAACATTGGGTGTTTAACCCACACTTCCTATCAAAACAAGAATAAAGAGGAAAGCTAGAGATGATTACGGCTTATTCACCGAACTCACCCACATCCTGGTCGAAAGGATTTTGTGAGAATAAGGGCATCTTGATCCCTCTGAAGCACAGCACGGCGTTCCTTGTTTTTTTAATGTCCGCGGTGTAAATAGTAGGAATTCGCGACTATCCCTTCCTCATCCATCCAACTCTCCAACTTCCACTAGTTGCTCTTCCGTAAACCCGGGCCGGGCCACAGATGCGCCTGAAAAAAATCAGTGCCAAGTGAAAGGCCTTTGCGCTTCTACAGATTTTTATCTACGTCACCGGGTTCAATTTTGTTCTTGTCATTCTTCGGGACGGTTGTTGAAAAAGTTCTTTTGTAACGTATTTAAAGGCGACCTTCTTCAGGCATCTCTGTGGGCACCCCTCTGATGGCCGCGTAGCGACGGCGGTGCTGCCCCCACGCGGCAGGTAGTGGCATAAGAAACAGCGGAGAATAAAGTTAGGCTTGGAGGGGGTCGTCTCGTTTGTGGGATGTATTTCACGGTGTAAAAATTCATAATCTAAAGAGGGGTGAACAAAAACTATCCTTTATTCCAGTGATATTGCATGTTTCCAAAAATTGCGCAGCCTGTAGCTGCGTTAACTGAAACCAAGCAATGTTAAAGGCACCTCGGTTTTAATTTTCGGAATCACACGACAAAACCGTGTGTTGATTCGCTCCTTCGAACCGACAGCCTCACTCCTTTCAAATAACCTGAAGACGACGCAGAGCGTTTAAAGCGCGCTGTATCCACCTACCCCCGTTTACAACGTGCCGAGCGTCTGCCTTCAGGGAAAATGACTGGAGAGATTGGGGGGACCCACACGCACACAGCTATAAGAGCCCTTTTGAAAACCGCGTATTCCCCCCAGATGTCGCTGTTTGGAAAGCGGCCCCTGCAAGCGGCTGTCGGAGGCCCGCAGCCTGCCTTTCCTGAAGGGGTGAGCGGGCGGAGCAGCGCCGTCAGTCACCCGCCGCACCGACCAGCTCAGCCATGGCGAGACACACCGCCGCGGCCGCGAAAGCCGCTCCCGTCGAGGCGCCTCCCAGGCGGAAAAAGGGACCGGGGGCACTGGCCACTGCCTACCTGGTCATCTATAACGTGGTCATGACGGCCGGGTAAATCAATCCGACGGCTAAACTTCATGCGGGTTGTTGTTGTTGTTGTTTTCTTTTCTGTCACCGAAATGTGTCAGGTGTCCGCGTCCGAATGAATGAAAGACGCCGTGTCTCTGTGGTGACGGGCGCCAGCTCCACAGAGCAATTTTGTAGCGCAGAAGTATGCAGAGGCGACTCTTAATGCATATATACACTCAGCGCACCGGTGATTTGCGTGGGGTTTTTTTTTTCCCGGTGCCTGTTTGACCTGTGGAGTTATTGCATGCACTTGACGCCGTTAAATCCTGTCACTCGTGTAGGGCGCTTCTCTGCCGTGCTTGCGACACCCCTGGCTTTCTGTGTGAATTAGCCGCTCGGGAAAGGGGTAAACGCGTCCCTGCATTTTGTGGGCAACTCTTTATCGTTGCAGCTCTACCCGGGAACTATGTATTAGGCAGCGCTTTTTTTATTTCTGGGTGCTTGCCTTACATTGTAAAGAGAAGATGATAAATTCGCAAAGGTCTAGAAATACACTCCACTTTTCCTTTCCGATAGTCCTACGTTTTATTCGGCATTTATGAAAGGGTTCGCGTATTTAATTCTAATGGACGGTTCTACGGTTTAATCTTGTTTAATTTCTCAGGGTATCGGACTCTGCCCGGAGCAAGGCAGAAGTCCTTAACTGGAAGTTTCTGCAACGCGCAAGTTGGGTAATAACCGTGGAAATGAAAACATGATGCATTTTATTTTAGAAACGTTTGTTCATGCCCAGCATCCTATTATAAAAATACCAAGAAACATCGCGAATAAGTAGAGAAAACGACAGCAATGAAATCATTCTTCCTGCAAAAAAAGTTGTAAAACTGTTCATGTTAATAACAGTTAATATTTGAGCAAAACCGCTGATCTTTTTCAACTGCAGACAGGTGTATGAATACAGATACAACTGAATTACTGGGCCGCTGCTCAGGTCACTGTGCTCTGGTACAAAGGGGCAAAGTTTCGAAAGCACTGGGCAGCCTTTAAAAGACATTCCCGTGAGTCTCAAAGCCTATGAAAGGCAATGATTTTTGTTTGTTCATGTAGGAAATTTGGAAATGCGTTTGTGCTTCTTGCACATTATTGTCTGGTAGCACAGTGGCATCGTGGGTTCGGTTTGCAGACTGGGATACCGTCTGCGCAGAGTCTGCATGAGTTTTCCCCAGGGAATTCCCCATAAAAGACGTGCTGGTTGCCCTGTGTCTGTGTCCTCTCCTGAGTGCGCTCCTGAGATGGAGTGCCGTCTCATCCAGTGTGTTTTCCTGCCTTGCGTCCATGATTCCAGGTTCTGAATTGCTGAGACACTCATGTGGAAGAAGTCAGTGTCTAATGATAGCTGAGTAATGATGCTTGGTTATCAGATGTAAAAAGCTGCAGAGATTTGTGCCTTGCAACCCCAATAGATAAGCGATCTCTCTTTAAAAATAACCTCATTCAGAGCTGTAAATCTAGGTTGCTAGTTCCCTGGAACATCTGGATGTGTTTTCAAGAGCAGATTCAGAGTTTGACTTTATATCCTGAGTTGGAGGAGATGTGAAAAATGATTAAAACGGATTTCATTTATCTGTTTTTTTCCATCTCTGTTAACGATGAGATCTGTGTAACAATCATTTCTCATATTACATTCCCCTTTCTGAGTGAGTACAGTGTATTCCCAGCTACTAAAGCAAGCGATTCATGTCACATCGGGATGATTTCATCCTATTGTAGGTTCAAACCGCAGGTGAGGTTGTGCTGTTGTACTTTTGAGCAAGGCGCCTCACTTGAATTGCTTCAGTAAAGTACCCAGCCATATAAATGGGTGTAGATATAAACTGCTCAGCCATAGAAAGTAATAATGAGTAATTCTAGGAGGCAGCCAAGTCTTACCCAGGGGGCCACAATGGGCTAGGCACCTTGTGACCCTCTGCTACAGGTTGCCTGCTGGACTCGGTGTTATTGCCGTCTTCAAATCTTGCATTGTGCATTCTGGTGTTAAGAGTGTAAAAGGCTAGGTGATGAGTGTCAGAGATTGCTCCACCTCTGTGAAGCTGCTGGTGCAGTTCCCTCGTTACATCGGGCTTGAACACAAATTATATTCTCTATTACGGGTTCCAAAAGTGACAAAACAACTGCTGATTTTAAACAGGATGCAGTTTCTTGTTCATTTAATGAAGCAGTCTGCTCAGGCCCTTCTTGATTACCTGGGTAATTGAGGTTTGGTGGTAAGTAATCATTTTGTGGGTCTTGACTGAATTTGATTTGCAAAACTACCTAGTTTTAAGGTTTTGAAAGCATCCTCTTTTATAAGGGAGGGAATTGTTTTTTTCCCCTGTTTGGCAATACAGTCCTCACTTGATAGATCTGTCTTTAAAACAAGAAAATGCATGTTTTCAGCCTCGCCCTTCACAGGCTGCCTCCTCTTTTCCCCAATTACAGTACTCATATGTTGCATTGGTATGCTGTAGATCCTGAAGGGGCAGTTTCTGTGGTTAAACGACTATTTCACTCAGATTCACAGATTGGACAAATCTCCATGTATAAACAATGCATCATTTTGCTATTGTTATTGAGTTTTATCAGAAGGCCAGAAAAATATAGTGCTGTTTGTTGTGTTTTGTACTGGTCTTTCATGCGAAGTGTCACCAGGTGTGAAACATTCCAGATGTTACGGGATGGCATTTGCTGCCAAAATGATTCTTTCAATTTTAAAATCTGTCTTCCATAAGAGCTCTAAAATAATGACAATGGCTGGAATAGAGCAGGATGGGTTTAGCCTTTCATCTGCAGCCATATGGTTTTCGTTATCTGAACAGCTGTTTTTCCTCTTCTTAAAGCCCTCATAGGGTGTTTTCAGCAGAAATGTTAGTCTGCTTGCAACTCATTTTATTTCTTACATCCAGTAGGTTACAATTTATTGCCCCCCTTAAGTCATTCCTGTGGAATTTAATTCCTTCATTTCAAATTTCTCTGGAATGTCGTGTTGCCTTAACATTACAGTCGATTTTAGTCTGGCGCGTTTTCTGCCGCTACGTGACGTTTCACTTTCCCGTGGGAGAGCACGTTAAGGCTCGTCTGTCTGAACCGCAGGTCGAGCGGCGGACGGAGGGGGTGAGAATATTTCCCTCCCCGGAGCTGTGTGTCCAGGATCTGCTTTGCGAAACGCGTGCTGACGGCTGTTTTTTTTCTCTTTCAGGTGGCTGGTCATAGCTGTTGGTTTGGTGCGGGCGTATCTCGCGAAGGGCAGTCACCACGGCCTGTACTACTCCATAGAAAAGCCTCTGAAATTCTTTCAGACTGGTGCTCTGTTGGAGGTGGGTGGTGCTGAACTTTACACCTTCCATTTTTAACCAGTGAGAAGGAGAAGCCCGAGATAAGACCATTTCTTATCACGGTTACTCTTGGCTGAGACTTTGCATAGAACGGGTGCACATGATCCATTGGCTGGAGGATAGAGATAATGAGAACAGTGTGAAGTTTAGATAAGACTGAAATGCATCCCCTTGTGTCAGGTTGCAGTGATAGGTTTTATTAGCTATTGTTTCATAATCAAACAGGCTAACATTATAGTGCAGTTAGATCCCCTGGATTAATGCATCTGTGTATCAGCTGTTATATAATTATACTCTGGACACTCCACTCAAAGCGCTTTACAGGTAATGGGGATCCCCTTCACCACCACCAGTGTGCTGCCCCACCTGGATGATGTGACAGCAGCCATAGTGCGCCTGTACTCTCCCCACACACCAGCTCTCGGTGGGGAGGAGATTATGCTGATGGAGCCAGTTCAGAGACAGGGATTATTAGGAGGCCATGATTGGTAAAGTTAGCCAGGACCCCAGGGTAACTCTTTTCGAGAAATACTCTGGCGTTTTTAGTGACCACAGAGAGTCAGGGCCTTGGTTTTACATCTCATCTGAAAGACGGTGCCTTTTTACAGTATATTTTCCTCATCACTATACTGGGGCATTAAGACCCACACATACTGGCCCCACTAAGCCCTCCTCCAGTAGCAGCCTTGGTTTTTCCCAGTTCGTCTCTCATCCAGGTACTGACCAGGCTCACACCTTCTTCGCTTCAGTGTTTTGAGCGTTTGTGAGTTGCAGGGTGATATAGCTGCTGGCTGTATTTTAACCAGGACAGTGGTGCTGTCAACTCAGTTTTTACAGACTGTGCCCAAAATGAAGTGTCCACAGTCCAATGCGACTGCATCATGCAACACCAGCAGCTCTTGTGATGGTCTCTGCTGGGCAATTCCAAAGAGAATCTGCTATTTTCTTTTACTTGTCTTTGTCTTCACATTAACATCCCATAAACAGCACCCATGCTGGAAACAAGTGATAAACACTAAATACTATGTTACGTTTTTGTGTTTATTGTTTTTGTTGAGAGAAATTTGCCTGTTGTAACATCCAGCATCGTAGGCTGAAAATAGGCTCAAAATGCAGCCTATGATCGTCATTCAGGGACACAGTCCATTTTTATTTTCTTACCGGCCAGAAAAAAACAGTTTGCTTGTGTGTTTCTAGCTGAGGGAGGTTTTTTTTTTTATAAACACATCTTAGCATTTATTATCATATACGTTTAGTTTATTTTAACCCCTGAAAACACTGGGAAAAGTTTTTAAAACCACGTGGCGACACAAACCTTTTTCTCTTCTCTTTTCAGATATTGCACTGTGTTGTGGGTAAGTCATTCCTTTAGAGAACTTGAAGAAATTTAGAAAGGCATTTTAATGTATACAAATAAATCACAGATTACGTTTATTAAAATTGGGCGTGCAAGGTTTGATTCACAAGACGTCTTATGTACAGCGTTTTAGAAAAGGTGTGTATACGTAAATGATGCTAATAAGATAAAGATATTTATGGGAGGTTCATAGTGCACGGGTCTTTATTAAGGATTTACAAGGTAATTTTGATCCTCTCTATTAGAAGCATGTGCAACACAGCTGTGGACATTTAGAGGTATTATTTTCTGCATTTACACGATTGTATATTCCACATAATGCTAAAATATTTTTAATTAGATAAGATCACTTTATTGGCCATATACAATTTCTTGTATTAGGAATTTGTCTTTTCACATACCCCAGCTTGCTTTCCATGAGACACACAGACAGGGAGAGGAGCTGGGGGTCAGAGCGCAGGGTCAGCCATTTATACGGCACCCCTGAAGCAGCTGGGGTTAAGGGCCTTGCTCAGGGGCCTAACGGAGTAGGATTCCTCTGCCGGCTGCGGGATACGAACCGGCAACCTTCCAGCCACAGGCGCAGATCCTGAGCCACAGAGCCACCGCTCCGCCCATGTTTTTGAACAATGATAATGAAAACCTATAGGTTAATGCTTTAATCGTTTAGATTGTAAATATACCTTGTGTTTTTTCAAACAGGAATTGTCCCATCCTCGGTGGTTCTGACAGGATTCCAGGTGATGTCACGGGTGTTTCTCACCTGGGCAGTGACACACAGTGTCAAAGAGGTATAGTTGTTCCGTGGTTTAATACCTAATTTTCTCATACTGGCGACCCCTGTATGAGCTGGGGGGTAGGGCAGGGGGGAGGGAATGAGGAATGCAAACTGGCTCCTCCTCCTAGCAGTCCACCCACAGATATCCCTTCATCCTTCCGTGCGCTGCAAAGTCCGCGGTCACTTACGGGAAGCGCAGCGCTGTGTGGAGGAGAGGTGTGTCCCTGAATGACATCACAGGTTCCCCGCTGGTACCCGAATAATCCTGGATTCCCTGTTCCACTGGAGAGTCCTGGCTGACTAGCAGTAGCTTCTGTGTCATCACTAGGTGAATGAGATGTAATTTCACCCCAGTGCAGAAAAGGAAACTATTTGAGAAGTAGGGATTAACTTGAGGATTGGCCTCCTGTCCAGGGTGCGCCCTGCCTGGTGCCCATTGCTTGCGGGTCTAGGCTCTGGTTCCCCTGCGACCCTGAAGTGCAAGTAGCAGTGAGAAAGGTTTCGCTGAATGTTTGCAAAGTCTTGGACAAGTTGACAGTGAGTTCTGAGGGAAGCTCAGGAAAAGGACGAACTCCAAATAGCTGCCAGGGTCTACCGGCTGGTTTTTCCGGCATCGTTTTTCCAGCACTTGGAACGCCAGCTCCCTTCTGCCATCCCCAGCTCAGATCAAGTAGATCGAAGCCAAGTATTTTAGACTTTCCTTTGGGATTTTTTTAATTTCCCATAAACGCATTTCTTTGTCTTGTGGAAGCAAGTAAAAAAAAAAAAGTGTTTTAAATGAAAAATACCAAAGACATCAGTTTTACCACCTTCTGCCATCTGGAAAGTTCTTAAAATACAGCCCTTGTCCTCCCCTGCTGGTTGTTGAGCAAATTAGCACACTTCTGTTAGCTTTCACTCTGCTATATTGAATGTATTCGAGAGGATCGTTTTATTTTATTGATGCTTCGGTTTGGGTTCACCTCCATATTGTCAGTCTGTGAATTGACTGAAGGTGAGATCTTGTTTGTTTACCACAGAGAGAGACTATCTTGCTGAACCATCCAGGCCTGTAAGTCAGTTTCTAATGAGCTGCTGTAAAACAGAAAGGTCAATTAACATTGTCATGAGTGTGGCTTAACTGGAATGTTAACTTTTTGGGAATCCTTTGAATTCCTTGGAAGCTGCTTGTAGCTATATTAAGACAATGTAATAAAAATGGCATTGTTCTTATTACTAAATTTGACATGCTTTGAAATGGCTGTGAAAATTGTCATGCATTGCATACGTTTTTCAAGCTAGATTTAAGCAGTTTCAATAACACCCTGCATCTGGACTAACTTACTGAGGCCAGTTTAAATGATATAAGTTCTGACATTGCACTCCATCTTACCTTAACAGGTACAAAATGAAGACAGCGTTCTGCTTTTTGTGGTTGCTTGGACAATAACGGAAATCATTCGCTACTCCTTCTACACGTTCAGTCTACTGAACCATCTGCCATACCTTATTAAATGGGCAAGGTAAGCAAGTATGAAGTAGCTTTCTGTTAACTCAGACCTCTGCAATACAGAACTGGTAACAATTCGCCTGTGTGTAGTAGTTGAAACATACACATGGTTGCTAGTAACCATTCCGGGTTACCTTGCCCTGGTAGCCTGGCACTGAAGGACCTGCACACATTATCCCCTATTACTGGGTCCCTGCATCCTATTAACCATGACCTGAATAATAAACCGTGGGGAATCAGGGGTCAACCCTTGATGTAAAAACCATCCCCCCCTAACCTGGTCTGTAACCTTGCTTTTCCCTCACCGGATTCCTCCTGTGTCAAGTCTACTAACAGATGAGTGAACTATACTTCTCCCCTCGCCTCTTACCTATGAGAAAGCAGGCTCGCTGTTTCCTTTTTATCTTGGCCTGACATGTCCCTCGTCATTACCAGCTGATCGGGAAACGATCAAAAACATTTCCAGAAATCACTGCCTCACTTTGACCTGGGGATTTTTCTCTCGTTTTAAAATAACGTTGATTCAACCATAAGCGCGAGAGAGGGTTTTTTTTTTGTTGTTTACCTGTAGGATAAAAACAAAAGACAGGACTTTTTAGCACCTTGTCTGTAATATTATTGCAAGTAGTATCTGCAAATAAATAGCTGTACTTCTCAATGTCTTTTAACAAGTTACAAATTTAAGGATGTCGCTGTCACAGAGAAACAAGAGAGGAGTTTGTGATGCTTTAGCTGCGTAATGCAGGATTTCAAAGCCTTGGCAACAAGGTCTTTAATAGATTTACCCCAGGGAACTTGTTTTTGCTGCTGTCCCTGCTTTCCAGCGTTGCCAGGTAGCAGATTGTGAATCAGACTCCAATTCCATCTTTGGTTTCTGCTTTGTGTTTTCAAATTGACTTTAAAAGCTACTGTATTTTAAGGAACGGTAATGCTTATAAGCCAAGTGTAAGAGAATATGTGTTAATATCATTGCTTTAAAGTATATAGATGAAATGACGTCATGACAGGTGGGTGAATCCCTTCACACCCTGCAATGAAGTGTACAACCCACGTATTTGCAGCTTTACACAATAAGATGTCGCTGTTGTGAAAGTGTATGCCAAAAATGCATCGTGTAGCGGTGTTTAACCAGACCTTTATTAATACTAACATTTGACAGCATTTTACGATTATCTGAAGTATTGTGACTGCGTTATAAGCCTATTTTTGCTCTGTATTGTGGTGTGACAATATTAGTTTAAACCTTGATATTCTCACTTCCTTATTCCATTCATCACAGGGCGCCCATAGTTGTTACGTTATCTGTGCGACATTCTGCTGCGATTGCTGTTTGGTTCTGAACCGCTGTTCTAATTCACTACTGCAGTAGAAAGACGGCCTCTCTAGTACGTTCTTGTACAGCGGAACGCTGCAGCCAGTAAATACCGTGCCGTGGCCTTTTGTCCACATGGGGAGGTTCAGGGTCTGAGGAAGGCTGTGCCAGAATAGCGCCACTGGCTTCTTTGTCATGTCTACATCTTGATTTTGGCAAGGCTGTTTATTTTAGATGTGCATAATGCTTAGAAATGAAATGGGGAAAACTGGGTGACTGAAAGTCCCCTCTCCTGCTGTTTTCCAGATATACCCTCTTCATTGTTCTGTATCCCATGGGAGTCACTGGGGAGCTCCTGACTATTTATGCTGCTCTTCCCTATGTGAGAGAAACCGGGATGTATTCAATCAGACTGCCAAACAAGTTCAACTTCTCTTTCGATTACTACACATTCCTCATTCTGACAATGGTCTCTTACATTCCACGTAAGTAGAAGAATTCATATTTGAAAAGCATCCTGTTTCATATCGCTGTGTTTTCAAAAGCTGGACCACCGTATCTGGCAGAGAATTCCATCGCTGTCGCAAAGAGGAAAAAAAAAATAATTCTTGCTGTTAGGCGGTACCAGTGCCAGTCTAGTTTGTGAGCTTGAAATGTGGAAGAGATAAGCCCTTTCAAAAGGAGTTTCTTAAATATGCGGTTGCTTTAAGTGATGTTACTTTCAGTGGCTCTTTCTTTTCTCTCAACAGTCTTTCCTCAGCTGTACTTTCACATGTTGAGACAGAGGAAGAAAGTCCTGGCACCCGCGGAAGGCTACAGCAAAGCAGAGTGAAGAAGGCACTGGGCAGACTGGAATGTGGAAAAGATGACATTTAAATCTTGCCTAACTAAATTAATATCTGCTCACCGAGAAGAATCCAAACATTTCGAAATGGCGAATGACATTGAGATGAATATGAGCACAATACTTGCTTGTGAATGAACTTTTAAATATTTGGGTTGGGCGATTTTGAACAACAAAAAAATAGTTTTTAACAAGGGTTGCAAAGGCAGTTATGTCAACCCAATGCGTACGGTTTGATAGTAGTTGTGTTCAAACCAGACTAACTGCACTTAATATGAATGCGACATGATGGAATGAGTCCCTGGAGACTGGAAAGTTTGGATTTCTTCGTTCGCGTGTGGCAATGTGTACCAATTATTTTTCTGTATTATTCCTACAGTCCTCTAATTTTTGATTGACGATCAAATGTGACTGATAAACTGATTTTGCATCATTATCCCCTAATGTTTTCCTAACCTGAAAAAAAACTAACCGTTTTTAAAAAATAAAACTCTTGATGAGCCTGTTTGTGAGTAGATTTTTAAAAGTGGATAAGGTAGGTTAAATGTAAGTAAACTTATGTTTTTTTTTTACTGGCATATTCTGTAAACAGACCTGAAAAACAAAGCCTACGGGTATTTCCTAAAGTTTCTAGGTTTACGTTTATGTTGCAATTACTGTAGGCCAGAGGTCTGTTGTAGGTATTGTTTCACCATCATTTATAGTTGAAATCATAATGTTCACAGTGAACCATTAACGTGTTCATGATAAATGTGTAATTCATAGTTCAATTGTTTAATATTAAAGTAGCATATGGGAAAAGGCATAAAATCAACAGGTAGCATTGTATTATAGAATTTTGTACAATTATAAGCCTTAATGAGATGGATTTTTTTGTATATTTTCGATAAATTAATTACATTTAAAGCTTTACCTCATTGGTGATGAAACTATTGACCCCCCGTATGAATAAAGCTTGTGCACTAAAAATATTGCAAGTGAGGTCTGTGTAATCGAGGAATGGGTTTTGTGTTGCATGATTACTTGTATTTTACTGAAACATACTAAACCTATAAAAAAACAAAGGTGTGGAAAGTAAGAAGATTAAAGTGGTTTTGAAAGTAGTTCAGGTTGTTGCAAAGAATAACTAAGAACCGGGTTGTTTAAGAAGTTGCAGTGAGTATTTTAAAGATTCTTCAAATTCAAGGCGCTTATATTTCTTAAAAGTAATTTGTGAATGCTGTTTTGTACAGACATCTAAGGGCTCAAAGAATTTCTGTAGGTTTTCAGGAGTTCTGTTGTCTTGAATTGCTCTTAAGCATACAAGTTAATCAACATACTATCCCAATCTTATAGATGTTTTTCTTCATGTAACTTAATTTCACTATTTATAGACAAATTTTAGGAATTAATAACTAACTTTTTCTGTAGGGCAAAGTCATGTTTATTTATGGTAATTACATGTTTATTGTAATTACTTATTTGTATTTTTTTTTCTAATCTTTCTGCACTGGACTGTGCTACAAGATTGTTTTTGCTAGTTTCCTGGGTAAATTAGTGTCCAATTAATTATCTGTCTCTAAATACATTTACATTAAAACTGTACCATGTATAAATTTAGCAGAAATAACTAAGGTAAAGTAGATCTCCATCTTATACTGACATACTCCATGCTTTTATAGTGTCTAAACTTGGCGAATTGATCATTCCACATTTAAAACTACAACATCACGTCCTGCTTGAGGCACCTGTTGTTTCATACAGAAAGCTCCTTGTGCATCTGAGTAAAGGAGTTACACACAAAGGGGTCAAATTAAGTCCAAGTTTTCCTGAACTTATATCTTGTATCTTCTACAGGATAATTCATAAGGAAATAGTGTCTTCTCAGTCCGAGTTGTTTCTTCAAACATTTTTAAATCCCATTTGGTCTCAAGTTAAAACGGAAGGCTTAATAGTTATTCTTCAGTGTGTAATATTTTCCCGATGCACTGTACACTGTTTCTTGAAGAGTATTTCTTGAAGTTTCCTACGACAAATTACAAAGATTTAATTGCATGTTATGTCTGCTTTACCCTTTGTTGAATATGACTGCTGTTCCTAAGAAGTAGTGCGTTGCTTTTGCAGTTTAGGTGAAATATTGCACGTTGATTGCAGAAAAAAATATTGACTGCTATTAACGTCCCATCCCTCAGTGACATATTTTGGTTGTGGGTAAAGAACATAGCATTGTAAAAAATGTTAGCATGGCTGTGGGTTTATATCAGAATGTGTCTTGATTCTAAAATACAGTGCAGCTCTGTAACTTTGCATGTGAAAAATATTAGTATCCCAGTGCTGGACACAAAGAAAATCAAATGACGTTGTACTTGAATCCTGTTCAACAATTTTACGCCTTTTGATACAGCAATTTTGCATGGGCTCATAAACTTGAAGAGTATGAAACCAGACTTTGCAAAATACAGCAAGCAAAATATCCGTATATATTTACAATAAACTCTTAATACAGTAAGTCAAATTTTGTTTTGGCTTCTTTTTTTCTATGCTAGTACAGAGTTTTAGGATTTCATGACTTCACAGACATTTTACCAGACAGGACTGGGTTCAGACTAATGGTCTCTTTCCATGTGTTCTGATCACATGGCTTAAAACAAAGATTTATTAAAAACTTAAAACTACGGAAAAATGTCCACCCATCTGTTTTCTGACGGCTTCCTCCAATACAAGGTCACAACCTAATCCCAGCAAGCAATGGGCACAAGGCAGGATACACCCTGGATGCGACACCAGTCTATCTCAGGGCACATACAGACACGTGCACGCACTCACATTCAAACCAGGCCAGTTTTCCCATATGCCAGCTAAACCAGTATGTTTCTGGACTGTGGGAGAAAACTGGAGAACCTGTAGGAAACCCTGTGAATATGGGGAGAACATACAAACTCCACACAGACAGCACCCCAGGAACTGAACCCAGGGCGCCGGAGCCGTGAGGCAGCGATGCTGACCACTGTCTGCCCAAGGACAACCAATTAGATATAAAATATTCCCTCCTTGTTTTCCAGTTCTAAACCAGTACAGTCTTGAATGCTGTATTTTTATTTTAACTATTTGGGGAAAAACACCTGCAAATCAACTGGTGCTGAAATTCAATTTTCCATCATTATAGGCTAAATTGAAAAAATAATGCAGTCGGTAACAAATACTTAAAGAGAACAGGTACCTTGGATGAACAATGCAGAGCTTCATGAAGATGCTATTGCCTTAATTCACTGCAAACCGCAACCCTGGTGTAAGTCTGTTTAAATGCCACTTGATGGCAGTAGCAAGCTGTTGTTAACGGTTTGACTTGGGAGTGATGGTTTTCTGTCCTTTTGAATTCACATTGAAGACCAGAGAATACAAAGGCTAACTGCTTCTGACTTGAAACTCTAACAATCTATACCCTTTTTAATTATTGGATAATTTACCACCTTCACTTTGTTAAACGAATGAGTCCCTTTTCCTTTCAACCGCTTCGAAAGACAACAGAACTTTGGAATTTGATGCGTTCAGCCTCAACTGTTGGATACTTGTCGTTATGTTTCAAGGGATGGTAAATTCAACAGAAAGTAATCACAGGAAAATCTGTTTGCAAAATAAATACAGTCTCACTGCAACTTAGGATTTCAGTTTAGTTTTACTCGTGCACCAGGATGCAAATATTGTTCCATACTAGCACTTAAGAAATTGGATATTAATTTTATTTGTTGCAAGTATTTAGCAAGTGGTGACTGAGATACCCACAGATCCGGTCTAAGAAGACATAAAGGATGCTATTGATGGGGAAACTCTTCAATGTACCGAGCAGGTTTTTTAGTTTTGTTTTTATTTATTGTTTGAGCAATAAACATTTTGATGCTTGAATAATGCGCTAGATGCAAAATCTTTGTTACCTCCTGGCATGTTAGAAAATAAATCTGAACCATTCATCTGTATACTGATCTATAAATTAATGTCCTAATCTAGTTTCAGTTTGTTCTTCTCTTTAATTTAGGTAGTGGTTAGTTCATACATTGGACTTGTCTGTATCCACAACATGAAAATTATGACCCAGAACTTTGTCTTGCAAACTTCCACCTCCTTCAGTAAATGTTGTGTACTGTATATGCACAGGTCTGTGCGGTTATATAGTTTAAATGACTAGAACTATTATATGAAACCATATTTGAGAGAGCTTTCCTCCCAATCACGATGTCAAGAGGTCCCTACACACCACTGTCTTCTCTTGTCACTGTTTCTGAAATGCAGCAGGCAGTGTGTTGTCGACAGTAGAAGGCAAAGCTCAGTGGCTAATGCTCATGAGATAGTGATGTCTGCTTTGAATGTAATAAAATAAGAAAGGTTACAAACACAAGGAAGCCCACATGGCTGGTTTGGTTTCTAGTATATTCCTGTGCTAAGAATTCTCTAACCCTTTCTTAAAGGACCCCACTGAGTCACCCTCAAACAGTCCTGCCAGTTCGTCCCAGATTCCCACAACCTTCTGTGTAAAAACCAGCAGCTCATTTTTGGTCTTGAATGGCACTGAAATTAATCCCCACTTGCTTCCTCAGAGTTCTCTGTGTTACTGCTGATCTTGTTGACCTGATCAAGACTTTGCAGGATTTTGAATATGTGAATCAAGTCACAGAGCCATTTCTGTTCAAGGCTAAGAAGACCCCATTTTTCCTAGTCTGTGCCAGTGGTATGTCAGGTATAGATGTGGCTGGTCTCCTTTATACTGCCTCTAGAGCATCAATATTCTTCTTGTAGGGAAAGCTGTGATCAGAACTGAACATGATCTTATAAATTAGGATTACCTAATGCTCTGTATGATTTCAACTTGACTTTCCTTGATTTAAATGCTGCATTATTACACATTCTTAACAAGGATTTCATCGGCCTGTTTAATTGCTTCCTCGATACTGTTAGTAAGTTAAAGAAAAGAAAATGAGTCGATGTGAACTCTCTGATCTTTCTCGTATCTTACTTCTTCCAGTCCATTATCTTCGATCTGATATTTCAATTTTCCTTGCGTTAGCTTGCACTTTTCCACATTTCTTTTCATTCACCGGGTGTCTGTCCACTTCTGATTTTTGTTGGTATCCTCTTACAACACTGGTGTTGATGAAACTATTTGCAACACCTCCTGTTTTTGAATCATCTACAAAATTGACTATTCACTCACTTCACTAGAGTCTCGATAGTTGAAAAAGATTAGGGAGAGCAAGGGTTCTAGAACCAATCCTTATTATACCCCAATAATGATTATCCTCCAGTCTGAGGTAAGACCCCTTATCTTCAACAGCCTTTGCTTTCTGCTTTTTTACCATTTTTTTATCCATGTGCAAACATTACTTTGTATTCTTGCAGTATTAGTATTTGATGATAAGTCTGTGGTATCTTTTCAAAAGCTTTCTTAAAATCCAGACATATTATGTCATATGCCCTGAAGTTCTCTACTGAATTAGCTCTTTGCGTAAATTCATCTAATACCTTATTTAGGCATGATCTGCTCCTTTCTAAACCCCAGATGGTCTCCTAAGATACAGATCATGAAGATGTTCTACTAATTTGATTCTTAGAATTTTTTTTCCATAATATTAAATGCAGTTAAGATTCCCCAAGCTGTGGTTTGTTGCTGTTTTACAAATTGGTATTACATTTCTGATGATGCTTATCATACACAACTAGAAGCACAGTGGAAAGACCTCCCTCATTTCATTGTGCACAAGTGGGTGAATACCATGAAGTCCATGGGACTTGGTTTGATTTCTCCTAATGCCTTAAAGAATTCACCCTCGGATATGTTTTAAATCATTTAAAAATAAGTAGGATGGTCTTCTACCTGTGGCATTTCATTAAGTTCCTCATTTATGAACAGCTGTGTACAGCAATCATTGAAAACGTTCCCCCATCCCTCCTTGTCCTCTGTAATGGGCCCATTTGTTTCCCTAAGACACTTTATTTCTTTGTCTATTGATCTGGTGCTATTGTAATATTGAAAAAAGCTCTTGGCGGTAGCTCTTGCTCCAAATGCTATATTTCTTTCTCTCTTCTGGCTTTTATGAAATTTGTCTTGACTTGTGCTTGCATCTTACTCTCGGTGCTTTGTCTCATTCTGTTCCTTTTTGTATAATCTCCAAAGCTTATTTTTTCTCTTTATGTTCCTCTTTAGTAATCTAGTAAACCAATATTTTTGGAAGCAGGATGTGTTGAACTTTGATGTATTTTTTTCTGGTGTCCCTAGTACCACGTCTCTGAAGTGTAGGCAAATATTTTCTGCTGATTTCCAATCTAATTTCATCCAATCAATTTCTCTTGGGCTCTCTCGTTCTCTTCAAGTCTGCTTTTTCAAAATTCTGAACCACTCCTTTAGACTCTGCCTGTGCCATTTTCAAATCCACCACCACCGCAGTTGTATTGTAGCCATAATGTCCCATTGTGTTTCTTACTTCTACAGTACCTTTTGTACTCGATGTGGGTCACTCGAAGAGATCAAATCAATGCAAGGGCCTTTCCTTGCTGGACCTCTGACAGGCTGAGTAAGAAAGCCATCATTCACCATAACAACCATTTCAGCCTCGGTATTTGTGCTCCCAATTGACCTATCCCCATCTACGCAAGTAAAATTTCTGAAAAACAATACACATACATTCTTTTAAAGCTTCCTTCATTCCAGTGCATCCCTGGGGTCTGAACAAAATTAAAAACAATTATAAATGCTGCAGAGGAAGTGATTGTCTATTAGATTCTTCAAAGAGGGCTGTCATACATCATCTCATGAGAACAAAACTGAAATACAGAACTAATGCTGCTAAATTCACAATACATACTATATAGGTATTTCGGGATTAATTGCACAAAATAGTTGCTATGGTGACTGGCATAGACTGGCACAGGGGTTAGCATTGCTGCCACGCAGCACTGGGGTCCTGGGTACAATTCCTGGGGTGCCATCCTCATGGAGTGTACATGATCACATGGGGTTCCTCCCACAGTCATAAGACATCCCTGTGTTTGTGTGGTTTTTCTCTGAGTGCTCCAGTTTCCTCCCACATTCTGAAGACATACCTCAGCGTGAACTGGCTTTCAGGAAAACTGGCCCTGGTGTGAGTGTGTGCGTGTCTGTGTTTCTGTGTGTGCCCTGCAATGGACTGGTGTCCCACCCAGGGTGTATCCCGCCTTGTGATCCCCTGTGATCCGGAGTGGGATAAGATGGTTAGAAAATGGATGAATGAATGAGTTCCTTTAGTCCACACAGCAGGCCTTCACTCTCGTTTGTGTATCGTTTCACTTTCAGACTAACTGTACTATGACAGTTTTCTGGAAGTAAATAATGCATCATTCGTGTTTTGATTGGTAATCGGGTGTTACAGTACATGCTGTGTAACTATAAGAACAGCGTAGGTGATTAATGATCGTTAAATACATCATTTAAAATATAAACGTTAAAATCCTTTGTCTTGTTTGTCTCCAACTTGAATTTTTGAATTATGATGATAAACCCGCCCCTGTTTGTATGAGCTCCTGGGGTTTGTGAACTATCCAAAGGTACTGTATGCGGGTAAGCTGGCTGGCTGGTGTGTTCGTGCCCTGCACCAGAGAGCAGTCCCACCCTGCCTTGCAGCCTGTCTTTCCTGAACAGGCTCTGGGTCAGCACGACCCGCATCGGGTCAGGAGGCAGCCGGTTTCTCATAATGGGCGGATAAAACACAGGTGTAGGTAATGAGCGGCCACTACCTGAAAGCCTGGATTCTCTGTCACCCGTAAATTCATTAAAATCACATAGCCTCTTTACAGCCGGAAAAATGAAGGGCTTGTGCTTCATGCAGTAAGTACACAATCACACCAATATACCTGCCGCAAGGTGTACTTGCAGTATAACAAGACCTGATTGTGGAAACAGCTGGTGTGAAATGCAATGGTGTGGGTTAAATCTGAGGATGCAGTAAAGAAGACCTACAGAAATTGCACAAGATAAAGCCATGCCTGCGGATCAACAAATCTATAAAACCACAGCCAACCACTGGAGAAGACGAGCGGTTATGTGACAATGTTTACATGTTTTTATCGCTTCCGCAAGGTGTGATGTGGGTACTGGAGACTCCGGGACCAGCGGCTGCGCTTTGTGAAAGGGGTTCCCCTGCTGGTGGCGGAGTCTCCGCAAACCTGCTGGCTTTGCCACAGCCTAACTCTCCGATCTCACTTGAACACCTAAATGTGTTCATAACGTGATTTTGAGGTGCGTGAATGTTTTCATGTCTGAAGATTGATAGAGGTTGGCTTTAAACTATCGTATTTCTCATAAGTAACATGAAATTCCCAACTTATGGGTAGATAAAAAAAACATGCAAATCAAATATTATAAAGCATCAGCGTTAATTATAAGAATTCTTCAAATAAAAAAAAAGGAAATGTTAAAATATGAACCCACGTTAGATCCACATCTGGCTCGTAACAATCTACCAAACCTTCTGTGGCTGGCCTGATGTTGCTCGATAATTTATAGTATGGTGGATCACTGGAGAAATCAGAGCACACTTCTTACAAACTGAGTTTAAAAATACGCTGGAAGGATTTTTCACGCAGCTTGGCATCACGGTGGGAATTCAAAGGGTTAACATTTTAAATGACCGCTGAGGTCGAAATCCAGCTGTGAAAGGCAGACCCGCCCATTTTCGCCAACCATGCGCGTATTGACGTTCGGAGGAACCAATGAAAATGGGGAAGGGGAAAGTAATCTTCCTGAAACGTCCAATCGAAGGGGGCGGTAGGCGGGACTTTGAAATCAGACTTGGTTGAATGGCAGTACAAAGACCAGCAGCTCGAAGAGGGATGATGCACAATTGGTACGGTGCGCGCATCCTTTTCCAAAGGCGCGGGGACTCCGTGTTATAAACACGGGATGCGTTCACATGACATGCCGCTGTGAACTCTGCGGTGGAGGAATATCAGCGTGGTAGCTGTGGGGTAAAAACGTGTGCCTGTCGCGGACATGGATGCTGGCTCTTGCATTATTTGCTGTGGACAGGAATCTCGCCAGCTTCGAAGGATGTTCTTGGGGTTTTGCATTAGCGTTGTACCAGCCCGCTGATCTTCTGCGGGGCTTTCTACATTATTTCGAGCTATCTGAAAACAAATATTGTAAAACGTGTATATATATATTTTTTTCCCCAGTTGTTTGTTGAAGGGCGATGTGACAGCCCCGGAGTTTGCGTGCATCGGCTTACAGCCAGCGTGTGGATTTGTAATACTGTTTCAGGGATGAGGAATCTGTGACCATCATCATCTAAAAAAGATACACAGGTGAAACTGAAAGGCTGTGCGGGCTCGGATCTTCGCGCCCCTTCATTTCGTTTTACTCAGATTTTTTTTCCCCCAGAAGCAAGTAACACTCCCCTCTTCCACTTTTTTTTTTTTACAAAATGAGGCACTCAAGACGAAGGCGCTGGTGTAGTTTTAAGTCGCTTAGCTGACGAAATGCGATTTTTTTTTTCCTCGCCAGTCTAAAAGAAACATGGCAAGTCAACACTGTTGCGTGACATCGTGCCTTTTTTTTTTTGTTCCACTCAAAATAAACGTGTAATTCACCATGTGGTGTAGTCGACTCCTTTCAGTATTTGTCCCGTCTCCAGTGGCAGGAATTTTGGAGGACAGCCAGTTTATTTCCCAGGTTGTGTCTTTTGATTCTTAATTGATTTTAACACGATCTTAGGAGCAATGGCTTTTTTTCTACCCGTGCACGATTCTCATATCCTGCGGAACTGAGTTGCGGTTCGTGAGGAACCTGTTAGGCTGTAACTATGTTCACCTCCATACCCCTGGCGGCTCCCGGACGGAATGTTTTATTTCCCATTGATAGGGGTATTTTAAGGACCATGCATGATCACCGCCAAAATTGATCTTTTTTTTTTTAGCTATTTATTAATCATAAGTCGTAATCACTAAACAGCAAAAAAAAAAGCTGATCATTTTAACTGATCTTTTTTTAAAGGCAAAATTACCCCGTGGTCTGAGAGGTTACCGTGCACTCGCCAAATATCAATCCTTTGGTATACAGTTCAGCCGTTAAAACTTTTTTAAAAGATTCTTGAACCCGCCTGGTGAAAGGGTTGTAAACTCCGTTTCTGTTATTGCACGAAATAAACTTTTTTGATTAGCCAGAACAGCATGAAGTGCCCCATGAAGTGCTTCTGAGACTTTAGCCTCAGCTCAATTAATAAAATAATACAGTCCCACGCAGATCGGCGGAGGTGTCCATAGGAGTTCTTTTTATAATAACAGTTTACAGAAATCATGTCCCGATCCAACAGCGTGAGCCCGCCCGGACTCGGTGCTCCTGGACCAAGGGGAGGGACCGAACACAGGTCTGCCTGGGGCGAGTCAGAGTCCAGATCCAATGGATACCCATACGCAGCTAAATCGAGCAAAAAGCTAACCAGATCCAACAGCAGATGGAGAGACGAGGATGACCTCGAACGGCAGCCGGGCAGGACCACCACTACAGTCAGTCGGGTCAGTTTCAGGTCCAAGTCTGCGTGGCAAGACCACGGAGAGGAGATGCGGAACAACAACAGGTCGAGTCCCAAGCACCCCGATGGCGAAGTGAGACCCAAATCAGTGGAGTTAGGTCTGGAGGAGCGGAGAGGGAAGTTGAAGGCAGAGGAGGATATCACTTCCGAAGTGCAGTTTTCCATGGTCGAGTGTTGCAATAGCGTGATGCAGATCTTCAGATCCAAGAAGTTTCAGTCGGAGAAGTTGGAACGACTGTACCAGCGCTACTTCTTCAGGCTCAACCAAAGCAGCCTGACCATGCTCATGGCCGTTTTGGTGCTCGTCTGTGCTGTGATGTTGGGATTCCACTGCGCAGGAGGGGTTTACAAAGTGTCCTACGTGGTGATCTTCTCACTGACCGTTTTGCTAATTATCGTTCTCATGATCGTGTGTAACAGAAACGGGTTCCACCAGGACCACATGTGGATTGTGTGCTATCTCGTCATCGTTGTGGTCCTGGTGGTTCAAATCATGGGGGTGCTGCTTGTGGAGCCCCGAAGTGCCTCCGAAGGAATATGGTGGACAGTCTTTTTCATTCACATCATCTACACGCTGCTCCCTGTCAGAATGAGGGCCGCTGTCATTACTGGAGTTATTTTATCAGCTATACATCTGAGCATCTCTTGGAAACTAAACCAGATGGACAGCTTTTTGTGGAAGCAAGTGAGTACTTTCTGTTAACTTTCTAGCTGGCGTTCTGTACTATTAGTTTCTGATTCTACCTATACAGAAATAATCTCCTCTGGCACCACTATTGTGGTGCGCCTAGTAAATAAGAAAACAGCTATAGGAAAATATTACATTCTTATCTAAATACACTTTCCATAGATCCGTGTATCCCAACTCTAAAACTCACTATACTGTGTTGGAGCCTGTTGCAGGAAAACTACTCTACAAGTTTCTGGTACTTCAACATAAACTGTTTAACTTTTTTTTTTGTAGTATTTGTTCTCTTGAGTTCCTTAACTTTTTCGTTTGTCATCTGGCGAATCGTTTTCATCTCAATGCTCGTTTTGTTTGTAGGGGATTTCATTTATTTTTTTAAAAAAACGACGAGACTCAAACCAGTCCAACCCTTATGAAAGGCGCACTGTCTCTACACTTTAAAGCCTTTATTACAATTGCTCAAGTGAAACGGGTCGTCCGAAGCTATTGAAGAGACTAGTTGAGTCTCTATTTGCTGTACTGTGTTTTGGCATTTTTTTTATTAAAGTTTCCTTCGGGGTACATTTTGTCTCCCCCTCAGCAGCTCGTCCTGTATCTGCTATTTTCATGTTCGGAAAGAGCCTCTGTAATTGTAGGGGCAGTTGTGCAAACACACGGCGACGGTCAGGGAAGAAGGGCAGGTCATACCGGGAATCCAGCCCTGGTCTCCAGCGAGTTTACTGTACCTGACCTCATAAAAGGTCCCAACCCGCTGGCAAGCAGGCCTGTGTGCTCCGAGGTCGTGTTCGATAGAAAGAGTGGCTGTGCATTGTTATGCATTTTTAAGAGACCAGGGGAACATCAATTTCATGCGAGGACTTTGGACTCAACTTCTAAGAACATTGCTTGAATAGGAACTATAAAAGTAGCTATTCTGTATCGACCGGTTTCGAAAGACTGAAGTTTCCGCTAAGTTTGTAGACATAGTGAAAAAGGTTTTGTTGCACTAGTAATAAAGGGACACGTACAGAGGTCTTCTAGTAGTGATTGTTTCCATCCAGGTACAGCAATCTGGAAGCAAGCGCTCGAGGTCTGCTGTCTGTAATAAAAACTGGTCGGTATACATGCCGCATAGCAAACGAGTTAGTTTTTGCTACTCCTGGAGTGAAAGTATCGATTGATTGCTGAAGTATTTTATTGTCCATTTTTGCGAATGCAACCTGCACAAATTTAAATGGCATATGGTACTGTATTTGGACACAGAGACATATTAAGGTGTGTGCTGCATTTTACCTGACTTATCTAGGAAAAGAAAATGATCGATCCTTTGTTGATATCATTTACTCGCAGTAGCTCACAAAGTGTGTAATGACAAAATCATGGCGTTAATTCTCCATTTTCATTCTGTTTTTTAAAATAGAATTTATTATGCAAGCGGCATTCAGAACTGTGCTAATTCTATGAAAGAACAGAAATATCCACACTTGAGGGCTTCTGTCAGATGCTGTACACGTCTAAAGAAACTTCACACAGTTTCGTATGTTGTATAAATGACCAGTGGCATATCTTCCGCTCCGAATGTACTCTTTCTGTTTCGGCTTGTCTGAAGCAGAGCTTTAGGAAGTTGATTGCTGACTTCAAGCCTGCAGGCCTGGGATGAGAATGCTTGTTTCTATGGAAACTGTAGTCCTATTTGACCATTGCCTGTACAGTATTACTCTGTTTTCCTGACTCGAGTTGTGGGGGTGGAAAGCAATTAGGAATCCGGGAATTGATACCCTTTTTCAACTCATTCATCCTTGTTCTAAACAAGTACTCGTCTCTCCGAGGAGATCTTATTTGACATTTTGTTGAAAGGGTGTACAGGGAAAGAAGCCTGAAAATAAAAGTATACTGTAACACTCCAGTCGGTTCATTTAAATAAATATATTTCTTAATACATATCCCATAAATATTGTGATGTCTAAGGTATTAAATGTAAGATTATACAAAATACTATGCTATTTAGTTAAGACAAGCTGTTAAAGAATTTATAATTGACATAAATGTAAAAATCAAAGGCTTTGAATTGTTCTCAATCCTTATGTCTCTGTGAAGTTGCCGGAGTTTCTAAGACTACAGTCTAAATCTGTATGCAATTGTTTTTGAATTGGATATGGAAGGAGGAATTGATCATAATGTAGGGTTGAGAATGTGCGCTGATTTCCATGCACATCGGGTGCGAGACGACTAAAATTAATCAAGTAAAACTGGCCCAGTTGAGTCGAAGTAAAAGTTTTCGTATCTGATTAAGGAGTGAAAACTAAAAATCGACGACATGTTGCGATGAATTTCTTTCCTCATCTGCTACGTAGATGCAAAGTCTTGCTACCGTTCGTTAGTTCATGGGGTCAGCCAGTGGTCTTCGCACCTCTGTAAAAATCGAGCGGCGCACCTCTCACCCCTTCAGAAAACGCCCTGTCCTTGTTGTTCTGCTGTTATCGGCACTGCGCCGCCCCACATTCTCGTTCCTGTCCGGTTCTGTATATTGCGCACTTTTTTGACCACCAGAGCAAAGAGTTTGAAGAGAGTTGAAAAGAAACGGGAATACATGGCCGGCTTTTTCAAAGAACAGTCTCTGCATCGACAAAGGGTGCAGAGACACCCGGATTATTCTCTGGACAAATGCGTTTGGTTTAGCATTCGGGTTCTTCCCTATTTTATTTCCTAGATTGTTAAATCAAGTTTTTTTAAAGCATATTAAACCTGCTTCAGGTATCCTCTATAATAATAATAATAATAATAATAATAATAATAATAATAATAATAATAATAATAATAATAATAATAATAATTGACGCACATCCTCTATGTGCTAAAACAGTTTCAGAATTCTGCATGTGTCACCAATCCAATGTATGGCTGCAGTGTTATCAGTAGACAGGAAACTACTAAATTACTATTCAGTTATTTAACCTCTCAGTGCACTTTTTACACTTGCTTCAACCTGTCATGCAGATGGAGTCCAAAGGGACTAAAACGATTCTAAGAGCCGGCTCATTTGACAAAGGGCTTTCTCAGTGTCTATCAAACACATGGCCAGTATTTGATATACAGACTAGTAATTTAGACCATATTTATTATTTAATCGGCAGGTTCTAGGCTGACTTGTATGCCTGTGCATTCTCTGTACAGACATGGAGGCGCTTACAGAAAGTTTTCTGTGGAGTGAGGGTTTCTGTTTGGTAGGGGGGTTAGTGAAGGAGAGTGCTTTATTTCTCTTTTAAAAACTAAATCTCAAAGCTCCAGTTTCTGGAGGGACAGGGATGCTGGTGTGGGGTACTGTGGCTCTCGAAATGTTCGGTCAATAAGACCAGGCAGGGAGATGGGCTGGCCAGTGACCGTCAAGGGCTCTGGCTGGCGGAGCGAGCTCTCGGACTCACTTCCTGGGGGGCGCTGTCTCTTTTGTGGTTTTCGTTCCAGCCGCTCTCACTTACAGTACTTAGCTGATCTATTGAAATAACAGCATACTTGTGAATACATATGACCAGGCTTGGTTTGGTATCGCAAGCGCAGGCACTGAGCACATGCTGCAAGCGCTTAAAAGTTCCCGGGGATATCAGAATTCAATTCCTCCGTGAAAGATTGCGTCACATGAATGACATTACAGTTTGCTGCATGCATATGCTGTAGGTTTTGCTGAACAGTGAAGACTGGTGCTTTTAGAAGTGATGAAAGGGTGTACAGGATTGCCTTTATCTTAAATGCCTGTTTTAAGGGACACGGCAAAGTGCCTTGCAAAGCGATGAGAATTGTATTTGAACGGTGCATTTAAAGACTGTGTGCTTGGGCTTCTCTTTCTCTTTTTCAATTTGCATTTGATGTCACAAATGTGCTCTTTCTGCTGATAATGTAAATTCCACCGGCGTAGTTGGGGTCACCGAGAAGTCATGAAGCCAGTCGAGAAGATGGTCTTTTTTTCCAGGGCGTACAAGCGCTCTCTGGATTTAAACTACATATTAAAATGACAGACCTAATTAAAAAAAGCCTTTGTTAAAAAAAGAAGTTTATTTCAAGTTTTACACTTTAAATGCTAAATTATTTTCTATATCAGCAGTTAAACTTGTTCATTTAAACAAAGTAAAATAGCATTTTTAGTGTCTCGTGTTATAAAATAGGAACTATGTTCTCGTAATACATAAATCTAAAATTTCTAGTTTCAGATTTCAAACCCTCTGAGTGGATTGATAAAGCAGATCCCTCAAGTGCAATACTGGTCGTCTACATACAGTAGGAGAATTGACATTTTATCCTTTAAATGACCCTCTCCCCCTTGCGTGTCCTTTGCATTTCCAGGAAGATTTGCTTTGTGTCAAACGCTTTAGTACACGGGCACATGCCTGCGTCCGAAACAAACGCATGCCAGTGTCTCTGTTGTCAGATTAACAAATTTAAAGATAAAAATGAGAAATCCACTTCCACTAAGTGGAAGGCCCTGTTATACACTGAGCTGGCCCTTTGACCATGAGAATGTTAAAAAGATTACAAAAGAGAGGATGTCTTTCTAAATGGTTTAGTAGTGACTAGCTAATTAAGCCGCGGATCTCATCCAGCCCTTTCTTGAAAGAGGGCAGGGTATCGGCTTTGATAACATGGCCGGACAGCTTGTTCCAGACTCCTACAGCATTCCAAATTCCAAATGAATTAGGAATATAGTGCCTAGTGCCAGTATATCGGTGTCTCCAGCTGCTTATTGAGATTTTACTGCTGTGCTTTTATTCCGGCCTTTTCTGTTGAATTTGGGTTAGCAAAAACAAAGAGGTGGGTTTTAGTGACATGGTATGATAAGCCTCAGCGATCATGGATTGTGGTTCTTTGTGCAATGTGTCACTGGGTTTCTGTATTGAGTGGGAATCATGTTCTCTTTATACACATTTCCAGTCTTCTGCTGTTGCAGATGAGCCCAGCTGATGAGCAGATTGTTAGAATGAAGTCAATTGCAGTGGAATATGGAAGAATCTCCAGAAAAGAGCCATCCAGAATCAGAAGGCTATAACGTGAGCCCTGTAAAAGAACAGCACATGGCTTTATTCCAGACCTCAAACTCTGTCGGATAGAAGAATCTTATAATTAAACTAGAAGGAAGGTGCATTTTGAGTGTAGATGTGAAGAGAGTCAGAGAATCTGTCTCTCAAAGAGTCGGAAGAAGGGCACTCTGTAACACTGGAGCAGCGACAGAAAAGGCAGGGTCACCAGCAGTCGGAGATTTAGTCCTGGGGACAATGAGCAAAGGACCCTCCTCAACGGGAGGGAGCCTACGGGAGGGAGTTGTAAACATGGAGGAGGTCAGAGTTGTATTGGGGTCTGATTATTTGTAGCCTTGAAAGTCACTATCAGGGTCTTGTATTGAATACGTGACTTTATAGACAACCAATGTAGGGTGTAGGAGTGGTATGCTGTCAAGGTCTCTGGTGAGCTTGTAGAAACAGGTCAGCCATCCCGCATTTGTATTTTCAAGTTGTGGGCTTGTTGCCGTGATGCGTTCAACTGGAGGGTACTAGGAGACGAGATGGGAGGGATGAGATGCATTCCCGCTCGGAGAGCAATGCCGGGCCCCCATGAGACAACAGCCGCTGACTCCCGAACCCTCCAGCCTGGTAACCACAGCCTGGTGCTGCGGTGGCCTGTCTGACCTTTGCCTGTTTCCCTCAGGAGGCGATCCAGAGGTGAGTGCTGCACACTTCCCTTATAATTTCCCCTTGAAGTCTGAAAACTGGAAATTCAGCTTCACCCTACAATCGAGGTGGAAGAAAACTCAAGGTTTCAGCATTTGAAAACAATAATCATTGATTAAAACTCTTAAACCTCTGTATTGTCTGGCTGTCCAATAGTCAGGATTGTGCAACGATTCGGTTAATGTTCGTGTTTAATAGTTAGAAAATACACTGTTATGTCAACATACTTTTAACATGAGTTACATTCTTTATAAGTAACATTGTGGTAACTGGCTACAAAACTTTTTTCCCACAGTTTATTCTTTAATTAGCTTTTTTGATATATTTCTGTCTGATTAATGTCTGTACTTTTCAGAACAGTAGATGTTAGTGGTGCTCCAAATCTCCTTTTATTAATAAATAATACTCTCAATATTAACAGGCAACATCTTTGAACACTATCAGTGACTGCATCTTGCCTGACTAAATGAAGCTCCTTTTTAGAATCACATGCTCGTATCATGACTCTAAAAACAGTGCAAGTGTTTGTTTTGAGGGAAATGTCATCAGAGAGTGGCTTTACTTAATTCTCTCTCTGCAAATATTCCATTTGCTTGGTCTTGTAGACCAAAAAAGAGAAGGCACTGGGTGATTCAAACCCCATTGCAGCTGTGCTGTTTGGCATTGCCTGACAAGTACCTAATGATCAACATAACTTTACAATCCTACTATGCATGCAGTATACAGTATATAGTCTCTCAAGTAGAATGCACCAATTCAAATGTCTCAGTGGCTGTTCTCAGATTTCCTAATGGGCTGAGATACCGAGGCCTGCACTGTCTGTCCCCTGCATGACCTTGTTGTCTTCAGATGATTAGCATAGTGATTCTGCAGTGTCTGAAGGTGATCTGGGGGGTGGAGGTTTGTACAGAACGTCTCCCCATGAGCACAAGGTTTGCCATTACTTTGATTGTAAGATATGATTCTCAACTCTGACTCAAGTTTAAATGGCGTGCAGCAAATTAGCCAGCATTTTGCTTTGCAAGAAGAATGCGTGTGTGGGACGTGGTTTTAATCTGTATCAAGCTGGGATATTCGATGGTCCACCCTGAAACACTGAGCAGGAGCTGATGAGTCACAGTGAGAGCTACCTGGAATTTCATTTAGATTAGCGGTAGAGTTCAGATGGCTCTTACTGTTCTACTGCGAGCTGTAAACATTGACATTTCTACATTTATCTTTTTCGCTTTGCATGTGACAGAGTTGCTTCTACCTTGTCACAAAAGCATGCATTGTGTAGATGCTGTAGTTGCGTCTGCCGGGCTCATACGTGAGGAACATCACCTGCCGTGTATCTCCTGTGGCACTTGTCTGGGCTTTTCATTCCCCACCTGTGATTAATTAGAAGGTGCAGGGGAAAGAGGAAACCGTTTAGTAGAAGTGGCACAGATTTCCCTGTGGAAGGGAATAGTAGAAGCTGCAGAGAGTAATTTGGCACCAGTCCAGCTTTAACAAGGTTTGTGGCTGCTGTAATTGAATTGTCCTGTGCTGTAACGTGCGGACTTGCCAGAATTTAAAACGGATGTCCTTCTTCTGACAGTTATTAATTTGCTGACCCATATTTTGCCTTTAAGATTTAAACCGTAGAATGAATTGGGTAAGACTTTGTGGACTATAATAAGGTGTCTCCTTCAGTGATAAGTGGATTATAGTATGTAATGGTTGAGATGTAAAAATATTTTTAGAGAGGCAAAATTTTAAAAGTCTCCCCGATGCAGAATACTTGCAATGGATCTCATAAAGTGTACCTTAGTTGTGTAATTTGTGAAAATTAATTTTCCTGATTGATGAAACCATTAGAAGTGATTCCAATAGTTGCTGGGTATGAAGGTGATAGTAATTAAGTGATAAAGATACAGCTTTACCAGATTCCTTTGAGTGTAATCTTTATGATGTCCTTTTTTATCGAAATATGCTCATGCTGGCAAAATCATATAATAATAATAATAACATTAAATTAAAGACCTGCCATTTTTTTATTAAATAGTAGACAAAGCAAGTTTCTTTTGTAACTTGTGTAAATGTAGAATAAAGTTTCTCTTGTTCCAGGACTTTGTGTATTGAAATAGGTGTTTTGCCTGGGTCCAAACTGATAGAGCATGGTATGAGGGACGTGTGCCAAAAAGTGAATTTTGTGAACAGTGAAGGCACACGTATATCTGGATGTTATGCTCAGCTGTGGCTAATTGCTATAACATGTTTTTGCTCTCAAAATGTGTTGTTTTGAAGCCAGTTCTTTGTGTCTTCAGTGAATGTATGGCTTTTTCCATAGTGAAGTAACTAACCCTTAGCCCTATGTATCCATATCTTAAACTGCTTTCTTTTCCTTTTTAAAAAGGATTGTTTTCACTTTTATCTGCTACTCTTTCGGTGAGGGCTGGTCCCATTCTTTGTCTCAGAATTCTCAGTAGTTCACAGCATTGATGGGCAGATAACTGGCTCGGACTGTTTCATCTGACCATTGAGTTCCTTGAAAGCAAGGAATATACTCTTGTGAGATGGTGTAGGTTCAGATGGGCATGTAGTCTAAGTTCATCTTTTATTTTTCTTAGGCTTATTGCAGATCCAGGATTTTTGAAAAACCTTATAATATTCAAGAAATTTTCTACTGAACAGACAGCTCATGCAAGCTCCTTTCTTGGTCTAATCAGGCATTCTTGGGACAAAATTCTTCGTGTGCCTCCTAGATGAAGAACATGTGACTACAGGTAGCAGATTTCATTTTTCCCATACTGCTTGATTGATGTGGTAGGCAAGTGCTGAGACAGTAGAGCAAAGATCATGTTTCCTTTCGCTAACAAGAGCAACAACATCCAGTGCCATCTGCCCAGCGCAGTACAGCACCTGTGACATTGTTTCTATACGACACCTGCTCAGCTCGGCTGAAGACACCTCTCTGCGCTCATGGGTGGCTGTGTATGTCCACATGCGCCCTCGGCCTTTTATCGGCAAGCGACAGAAAAGTGGCTCTTGTTTTGTTCTGTTCTTGAGATAGCTAATAGAAAACTTGTTCTCACACATTAAAAAAGATGTTGTGAGAACTTCACATAGAAACAAAAAAAAAAGCACCAGGTAGTCTTATTCCCTTAGCACTTAGGCATTGTCCTTCTGAGACGTAAAACCGAGGTCCTGACTGTCTGAGGTCATTAAAAATCCCAGGGCATTTCTCGAAAAGAGTAGGGGTGTAACCCCGACGTCCTGGCCAAATTTCCCACTGGCCCTTACCAATCATGGCCTCATTATAATCCCCATCTATGAATTGGCTTCATTACTCTGCTCTCCTCCCCACTAATAGCTGATGTGTGGTGAGCGTTCTGGTGCACTATGGCTGCCGTCGCATCATCCAGGTGTAGCTGCACATTGGTGGTGGTGGAGTGGAGTCCCCATTACCTGTAAAGCGCTTTGAGTGGAGTGTCCAGAAAAGCGCTATATTATTATTATTATTTGGAAAATATAGTTCATTGAGTATAGTAGCTAACTGATCCATAATCCCACCCAGCCTGGTTTCCTAAAACAAGCCAGGCTGTCAGTTCCCAGAATGTGGCTGGGAAGCTTGTTCCTGACTCCAGTTCTCCGCCTCCTCTTCTCAGTGTTGTGCACCAAAAACATATTTTTAAAATAAACTAATAAACAATTAGCGCCTTTCTTGATGATAAACCTGGACCACTGCTCAGGAATATTCCTGGGGAATGATTACTCCAGAAAAAGTCAGATGTGTTGTGATGTTTAGCACCCTAAATTCTGTTCACTGGAGCTCAGCTGGACACAAAGCCCATTTCCACACAGCTTGAAAAGTCTGTGCAGTAAAGCTCTGCTATTATTTCAGGCAATTCATGAGTCACTATCCACAGACCAATGCATTGGTTACCATCAGTAAGGTATTTCACTGCTACGTGGTGTTTAGTTTAATTATTGCTGGCTGTTTATCTTAACATTGATTATTGCAATCGATACTTGGCTAACTTAACTTTGCTGTTTGCAGCATCACCAGAGTTCAAATAATCAACAAGCTTAAAAGATTCGTGCAGCTAAATGTTCATAAAGTGCAACTGATATGCATTTTTAAAGGTTGTAAGCACTTTCCAGTAATTTGATTTTTGCATCTGAAAAGTGACAACATTTTAACACCACAGCAGTGAATTTTAATCTGTATGTATTGACTGTACACATGTGTCCATATACGACTTTTTAGAAATTCTCACCTATATAGAAGGAAACAATAGGGAGTATTTTTATATTATAGGTAAACCATAATTCATGCTGGAATTTGTTTCAAAAGAAAACGAGTTTTTTATAAGTTATGCTGGGAATCTTACAGCTGCTGAAATGAAAATTCAGTAGCACTTTGTCAGTGCCTGACTTCTTCAAGAAACAGCAGTCCTTCAGATAAGGAAGACACAGAGAAAGTAAAGTACAAAGTGTATCTCAGAGCTCAGCTGGACAGCTTCTGTTAGAGCTGGAGAACAGACCCTTTGTATCCCAGAGTGTTCAAGAGAGGATGAGTTTAGTCTTGGAGTGAAAAAAAAAACACTTTCCTAAACATGTGTGTACTGTAACTCTCTGACCTGTTTCTCTGATGCACAATCCAGCCCCTATCTTACCTGCTGTTTCATTCCTTATGACAGATTATGTCAACAGTCATTGTAGTCACCTTTCTGTTCTCTGCCCTAGACAATGCACCTGTCTTTTCACACATGCTCTGGCGGTTCATGACCAGCTTTCTATGTGATTAGGTCAGCCTCTCTTCCGTGTTTGGTCCCTCTGTACAGATTATAAAGGCAGCACAGTAAAGACAGGCAAAAATAAACAATTCTTGAGCTTGATAATTCTTTATCGTCAGTGAGAAGCAACATTGACTAGGATTTGAACATGTTCTGTGTTTGCCTGAGGCCTGTGAACATCAGAGACTCCTATTCAAAGGTCCCCTTAGTCTTCAGAAATGACAGGGGCTGTTTTTTCAATTTTCTTTAAGCCTTTTTTCTTAATTCAGAGCACTGACCTCCTGGTTGAAACTGAAAATAAAGCAAGCCAGCAGTTTTTGCAAGGTGCGAATGAATGTCAATATTTACTGAGTATCACTGTCTCACAACGAGGAAAGCCAATTTTGTGTGGAATGCTGTCATGTCCCTGGTGTTGACTTACATGATTTATTTGTGAGGAGACAGATGAGTTGCTTTTTTTAAACCCTGATGTGAAATGCTATTTCCAATGTATATTTTAAAGAGATAAGTAGAGCAAAATAAGATTTTTCCTCGGTGTGTCACAGAATCTAATGCTTTGTGACACAAAATTAAATTGCATTCATATTCTCCATGTGACATCTCCCTGCGGCTTCTCTGACTGCATGTGATTCGACTGTATTGTGAGGTACAAAGTAAAATGTCTGCATGACAATTGGAGAATGTGATCGCTTTCCTATGGCTTGCAAAATCCTGACTTCTGCTTTTTCTTAATACAAGCTGTTAGTTCAAATCATGGCAGAATGCCGTTCATCTTTTACAATCGCCAGTGCAGTCACTGCCTTGCTTGGACTGGACTGGCTGCAGGTTTCTCATTATGTTTCCCAGAAGGCTAAACAGGAAGTTTCTGGGAAATATCACTGCTTGATAGATTCAAGATTCCGTGAAAAATCGGAGAGAATGGGAAACCATTTCCATTCATGTCTCGGAAGCCACAATGAAGCTGAAAGTCTGGAAAACTGAAGTAGGTGTTTCTTTGACAACCGAAATATCATATTCAAAAGGTAGGTAATATCACCCCTTGGTCAAACAAATTTTGCAACACATCTGCCATTTTGTATCAGAGCGTGTGTGAAGAGAGTTTGTTTTATACTCAATCTACGGTTCAGTACAAATCTAACTGTTGCTGTGATTTATTGCTTGTTATAAGACTCCTGTCCTGAAAGCAGGTAAGATGGAGAAAAGTGATGCTTTGAAATGTGGGAGTGAATACTGCCTGCCTCGATGTCAGAAAAATATTGCTTACAAAGAGTTTCTGAACTTCAAGTGACGCAGCTGGTTAAAATATGCAATTTGTGACATCTTCTCACCAGATTAATTGCATTTATCCCTATTACCATGTGATGTATCCCTTTATCCTTTTGTGTTTATCTTGAAATGTCAGGGTTATTATGACTATGCAATATACAAATTGAGGCTCTTATTCAGTCTTTGAATAAATATTCTCAAATAAACCTGAACCAAAAAGAGATTTTCATCATCATGAAATAAAACGAATCCACAGCCAACCACACAGCTGATCCAACTATAGCTTGTTGTCCTTGTAATTTCTCCAGTTCTTAATTTATATGTAAATATAATATTTTTGTAAGCAATGAGGTGGTGGTATTGTTATGCTTTAATGTCAAGGTTGATGGGGTTTTTCTGTGTTTATCATGTTTGTCCAAGATGTGTGTCATTCTTGGACAATGTGTACTGTACACTTGGTTTTGGCCCTAAACACTCAGTTAGTTTATAGGTGCAGTGTGAGCAGAATTGGGGCAAGTCAAAACAAATTCATTCTCAAATTACCTAAACCTTAAATAGTCACCTAAGTCTCAAGTGTTTTTTTTTAATTGGGTAATCTTGCCTCATAAAGGAGTGTAAATAAATGAGCTAGTTTTAAATAGCAAAATAAATGAGAGCCAGGTGAGAATCTGGCTTACACAGAACTTTCTGTTAGTGGCCCATTTCTGATAACTTTCCTTTGTTGTTGATATTTTGAGACAAGCTAACTGTTGGATTAATATTAGACTTGGTTTTGCCTACAGCCTGTTGTTTAGAAGGCAGTTCCGTGCGAAGAGATTCAAGCACCGATGTGCTGTCTTTAACTGCCCATAGTGGTGATTGACCTTTAGTTCTGTTTTAATTACTAAACCATTGTTCTGTGAACAAGCAGATGCACGTGAAAGTACTTTGTATTTATATCCCTTGTCTCAGCCATTGATAAACCAAGTTCAAATAATGATTATGTTTATGGGCCAAATAATGTTTTTGTGTTGGGGCATTAGTAAAATATGTAAGAGCATGTTCACTCTTTCCACATTAAAAGTGCAATGATTCTGTCTACAACCTGGGGGCTGACAGCAGGGTTCCATTTTTATGATAAAATGTTTTTTTTTTGCTTAAAGTTTTCTTATTTTCCTCTTGAAAATGAGTACACATGTTTTAAAAATCAAGGGGAAAAAAAGCATTTAATATTGCTTGACAAAAGCACCCCTGAATTTTAATGACACATTTTGCTTGGCAAACATGCGAGTACACTTCATAAAACTACAAAGTAATATAACCTAACCTCACCACCATTCACAGGAGCACTGTCTAATTTATGATGGTGTGCAAACCCATCATCCTGAGTCAATTAGTCGGATCGTTGTTAATAGTTCAATTGACTGTCCTTCCTCCACGCGTCTGCCTTGTCTTTTAACCCTCAGCTGAGTTCATTGTGTGGGGGAAGTGGACCAGCAGCCCAGGGCTGAATCAAGGCCTACACCAGGGTTGAAGCGATGGCTCTGTGGCTCAGGATCTGCGCCTGTGGCTGGAAGGTTGCCGGTTCAAATCCTGTGGCCGGTGAGGAATCCTACTCTGTTGGGCCCCTGAGCAAGGCCCTTAACCCCAGCTGCTCCAGGGGCGCTGTATTAATGGCTGACCCTGCGCTCTGACCCCAGGCTTCCCTCCCTGTCTGTGTGTCTCATGGAGAGCAAGCTGGGGTATGTGAAAAGACAAATTCCCGATACAAGAAATTATATATGGCCAATTAAGTGATCTTATATTTCTTCAAATCAGGTTTTGCTTTAGGAAACAGCGAAACATGCAGGAAATTCTGCTTTGTCCTGGTCCACAGAATTACAGTGTGCCTGCATGAACCCGAGTCCACTTCAGACCACTCCTAGGATCTTTCCAGGTCTTCAAGTACCAGCACTCGGTGGCACTGATGAGCAACCCCAGTATTCAAGGGTCCAGTCCAGGAAGTCTTACAGGTACTTTTTAGTTCTCAGGTCATTGAGACCTAAAGAAACCTATCTGACTTCTAATCCAAATAATCCGATCAATTAAGTTAGGGTCAGAGGCAAAATGAAAGTTCAGTAATCCTGCAGCCCCTGAACACCGGAGCAGCTCCTCCCTGACCCAGAAGTGTTTCATCTGATTTAGCAGCAAGCCAGATGAGCCTGCCGTTATCTCCAATATCGAAGTGTCTTCAAAGAGGCTTTGAAAACACAATGCGTGTGACTTGGAACCGATGGCATTTGTCGCATTTTTATTACCTCTCGGTGCGTGTCCCAGAAAAAATAATGTAGTGTTTGTCAACACGAGCCTTGAAAGGCTGTAGGAAATGACAACAGTGAAAGCGTTTTTCTGTTGCAGTTTTTTCTTCGCCCCATCTAACAGCTGTTCAGAGTTTGAGTGATGCCATGAGATTTTCAGCCACTGCATGCGTTTGCTCCTGTTCCATCCATGGTGCATTTGAGCGGAAAATGTAAAACCCCATTAAGGTTTCAAAATGATTAAAACCTTTTTTTTTCTCTGGTTAAAAAAATGTAGATAAAGCATAATCGCAGTGAATCTGCAGTATCTGGCTCTTTTTATTTATCCAGGATTTGATGTCATTCAATGGGCATTTATACAATGAAATGTTGTTTGTTTTTTTTTTGCTGTGAGGCCAAGCAAATCTTTTCTTGTACATTTACATTCATTTACCACCCAGGGACATCAGAAAAAACAATGAGCTGTAGCTCCAGCAATGCATAATTTGTGCTTCTGTGTTCAGTAAAAGGCCGAGAATAAAGACACATACTGTAAATAGGACTTTCACTGTGCATGTCATTCTTATGAATTTCAAGATTTGTATAGTTTTATATTCCTGTCAAATGTCATTTTCATTGAATTAGATTCACATTAATCCAAAACTGTTATGAATTTTCTCATGGTCGGTATATTTTCAAGTTCTTTAGCAGATCCCAGAGTGCCACAGCTGTATTATTTGCTCTAATGTTTCTGCAGTTTAGCACTAACTGCTCGTTTGAGTTGCACTACGACCCTGTTGGAAATGCACATCTCCAGCAAACTTCCTGATGCTGATTTTAAAATTAAAATCAAATTCATTTTTAAGGACCTTGAGCCCTTGTTATACAATGAGAGCGCTAAATAAATACCACATACACTTGACAGCATTGAGCATGCATTATTAATTTCTACATTCTGTTGAGTAAGGAGTACATAAATTACATTTATGGATCAACGTGAATTTGTATTTTTTCTTCATTAATTAGTTTGTGTGCCTAGGGGGGAAATTGATTGTGAATTTTCTCGTATTTCAAATGTAAGTATATATATTTCAAATTTAAAACGTTAGATTTATTAATTTTGGTAATGGAATCCCCTTCAAAGGCATACTCCGGGTTCATCTAGACGAAAATTCAGGAAGAGGTGTTCTGCTGATGTAATGATCCTGTGTGATTTATTGCTTTCCAGTCAGAAAAAGACAGCAGTTACTAGGCGCACACTGTTGCCTGTGGTTCTTTTTCTAATATCTCTGTGTTGTGAGAATGTATACAGTGTAGACTTCACCTGAACTGAACAGTTATTTGCGTTTGAGTTAGTTTTTGTCCCCTCCAAGTTCACCAGCAGCATCTCGGAATCAGCAGCTGTCAATTCGTCTCCCTGCTGCAATCCTCTTGCCAGAGCAAGGCACCCCTTCATGTGCAGTGTGGACACATTAGCATGGTGTGGAGGGGGCAGTGGTCTCTTCGGTGGAGGGAAAGGGCTGCTTTGGCCTGCTCAACCACCTAGCCTAGCGGCCCCCCAGCTCTTGTGCAACAGTGCCTGGGGAGTCCTCACCTCTGGTGGTGAAAGATGAAGTCCAGGATCAATGGCGATCTCTGGATTCCACCTGCTCTCAGGTCTTGCCTTATCCACTTGGGATGCCAGCATCCAACCAGAGTAGCAACCCGCTCAGTACTTCAGAAATGGCCTTTTGATTAGCCGGGTTTACGAAAGCAGCTACAGTACATATGCACCGGCAGCACTCCCAGCTGCACAGGTCTGGTAACCATTGCGAAAGCATGGCTCTGTCCTGATCCCAGCTCTACGAGGACCACGGCTTTAGTGAAGCCGTGTGAATGTGTGTTGGGGAAAAGGCTGTGCAGGAAAGCAGAAGAAAAAGCCATGGAGGGATTCCGTTTCAAAACATCTGCAATGAAACATTAATGCAGGCTTCAAGAGCTAGCTAGCTGCCTTGAATAAAGATTTCTTTCAGCTTGATTAATATTTATAAAGTTAGAATAACATTTCTTTTAGATCACTTAATACTCTTCGCCTGCTTGAAATTGCAACCTGACTTTCAAACAGCTGAGCAGTAATTAGGACTAATGGGACAATGCTCCTTTCTGAACACTTCCTCTGCTTCCAGTCCAGTTAAACCGATAATTTTGTACTGTTAGTTTCCTCTAAAAGGTCGTTAAGATGAACCCTTCCTAGTACCCATTTGAAAGAAGTCTGTCGTGTCAAAGCTGTGATTTCTGGGGCAGGTGAGCTTGAATACTGCACTGTTCTTGCTTTTTCTTTGTACAAATATGGAACAGTTAATGTCTGATGGACCAGTTCTGGACGCAAACAAGAGATTCCAGGATCTCTCAGGCCACCTTAAGTAGTTTTGTTTATCATCTGTCAGCAATATAACAAGTGGTTCTTTGTTCAAGTAGGCAGGATATAAGCATCTTACTGGCATGCTTCAGAAAGCCGATTTTTTTTTATTTACAGCCCACAATGTAGCCACCCTGTGTGAACCAGAGAAAAATAAAAGGTGCTATTTGATTCTCCATCATTTCTTCCTACATTTATTCCTGTGGTTCATAGGCTTTCCAAGGTATCTTCTGTCAGGGAGATCTTGCTGTTGTCTGTATAGTAACTGTTGGTGAAAGCTGAAATAGTCCTTCCTGTTTCTGTGCAGAGATTCTGATATTTTGGGATTTTAAGGAACAGAATTATGTTGTTTTCTCATTTAAAAAAAGAGTGCAAGAGACCAACCTCCAGCAGGATTTAGTACTTTTATAAAAATAAATAATATTATGTTAAATAAAACTTTAATAAAAGAGAGCTTTAAATATTACTTTTAGTCTCCCTCGCTCAGCACTGGCTTGTCAATTATTCACACATTCCAGTGATAAGTAAGAGCTCTGGCCACCATGATGTTAATTATGTCTTCAGACGTCACCCCTGTTTTTCAGCAGGCAGGTGGTAGGACCTTCGTGCCTGTTTTCTGCAACAGAAGGAAAAGACCATAGAATCAACTGGACACTGGAGAATTTAGGGTGAAATTGCATTTCTGATAAAATCAGATGAGATGTAGTCCACTCAAAGCTTCATGCTACCAGTCGCATTAACTAAGACAACAATTCTGTGTCTCAAGTCCTGGAAGACCATAGCTATACCCCTGTGACAGAGAGAAGAGATGGGCCTCACTAAATCTAATTGTCTAATTGCTCTTTTTCTTCTGTCTGTTAATCTGTATTTCCTTTAATGACTTGCTGAGTAAGATTTGAACTGGAAGTGCCTCCCACACAGTGCTTGTGTTCCCCATTCTCAGTGGCTGGCAGGTTTGCGCTGCAGTTGGGCCACAAACTCTTCATGAGGCATGGGAGACCTGTCCTTCTTTGGTCAAAACACTTGTGGAAGCACTGACAGAACACTGACAGAACACACCCAGACATGTTGTATCTCCATGGTTAAAATGTGTCTCCCATTTATGATATTACTCACTGTAGCACTCTAACACTTGAGGAGGTCACTTTCCGCACAGAAGCAATTCCCAGAATGTTTGCCTTCCAGACCTCAGCGGGTTAAGATGAAACACAACAAGTGTTCCAGAGGACCGTGCAAAATGTTTGCAAAAACCATTTATTTGAGGTTACAAGACATAAAGGCTGCATCTTGAATCTGAATAGATGGGGTCTTCTTTTGCAGCGATACATACAGCTTTCTGGATGGAAGTAACTTTCTCACATGCCTGTTTTCTGTGCTCCAAAGTCTCCCCAGACCCACTGAGAGCTTCTGCCATTTTATACAGTATATTAGGGGCGGAAACAGTACCTTAAAACTTATAACCCTTTCTCAAAGGATTATACTAAGTCTTTGCAGAATTAGTGAAAAAACAGATAAGGTTTGTGCATATTTTAAGCTTCTAAGTGATCTTTTTCTTAGACTCGGAATAAATGAATAATCAGGAGGAAAGAAATGTCATCCATCATTAACATGAGATAGAATTCCCCTTTGTGAACGCTGCAGAAGTTACACAGCTTTCAAGTGCACTGTGGGCGTTGCTCTCTGGAGCTCACACTGAAGTACACACCATTAAAATGAAATGGGCTCTCTGAGCTGCAGGGTAATTACTTGTGGCCTGATAGATACATATTCTGGTTTTCCAGCATCCTGAGAATTCTGTCCATAGCAATTAAAAACCAGTGAAATGACAAGCAAATAGCAAAGAGGACTTTCCTGTTCTCTACAATGGCATAAGTCTAGCAAGGTCTGTGCTGTGTAATCTGCATTTCTCTGTGAATTTGTGGTAGCCAAGATTACAGTCTGACAAATCTTTAGGATAGGGTGTAGTCCACATTTATTTTTGACCTATAACATTTAGGAATATGTTTAGTATAGCTGATGATTGTGGTTATTCTAAATATAGATAAAAGACAGAAACCTTTTTTTGTGGGCTTATTTCAAGCTCATTTCTTGCCATATAAGTTCATATTCAAGGAGGAAAGAATACACTGCTCTTGTGATACCTGTGTGTAAGATGTGCTTGTACCCAATGTCTGTGAAACGAATTCTATGTTGATGCAGTATTTTGTTCTTCTCATTTAGCTGCAGCAGATTTTGCCGGCCTCTTAAATTTGTTTCGTGCAGTTTAAGTCCAGTGACTCTCTGAAGTGTAAAACAGTCATTTTTTTAATGCAGGCTGACACTTTATCAAAGATGTGAAGCATAAAATAAATGTTTATCCTTTTCTGTACAAATAACGCGTCACTCAGATCAAGCCACAGCATTCCTCACAGTTGCACAAACCATTGCAAATAGAATACCTATATTAAGTACTTGGATACAAAGAATTCTTTAGCCCTTTGTTGACAGTGTTTCTCTTAAGGCAATGATGTATAACATTTGCGTGCTCAATACGGTCCATTTCCTATCAGCTGATTTGTTTTTTTTTTCTGTGTTTCATCACATTACACGTATAGTGACACAGCAAATTGTATTTGAAACAGCTGCGATCTCTGGTGAAGTGCAGGGTTTTTGTGAATATCATGAATATCTGTCCTACGAGTTTAATTTCTTGTCCAAAACGGAAGATACAGGGATAGAAACAGTCTACCTTTCATTTTAAGTAACTGTGTACGCTAGGATATATTTAATATCCCAGGCAATGAAGGCAGGGATGGAGTGACAGCTGTCATCATGGTTTCAGGGGACAGGCTGAACCAGAGACACAGAACTGGGGATCTTAGTGTTTCGTATTGGGTTGAAACAGTTTGTGTCGGTGAGTTCTCAGGATGCGTTAGGCACTAGGACTTCCTTTACTGTAGACCCCGTGAGATGAACAACAAAACTCACTAAAAGGGATGCGTGCTAACAGCTATGAAGCAGGGACCTACCGTAGGTCACCCTTAAGAGAGCCCACTTCCTGTCGCTCACTAGCTGCTTGACAACAGAAGCCTGATGGGTATTGCTCTGCTTTGGCACTGTAGCTGTTGGCAGTGTTGTCGGCAGAGCTGTGGCTGCTGGGTGTGGACTCCGCAAAGGTGAGGCCCCACTCAGCTCTGGGCTTCTCAGAAGAAGCAGATGGCCACCAGTGCAGTAGCCAGCGGTTTGCCTTGAGCCGACTTTGGGGAGCGCACCTTTCTAGGCCTAGAGTACCACCGTGTACCACCGTGTACATGAGCTTGTCTTTTCTGAAGCAGAGCCAGAGCCTTTGAGCAGCTGCTGAGTTATCAGAACAGAATGTTGGCCTCAGGTATTAAATCAATAGACATTAGTTGCTAAGAAATAGTGCTAGGACAAGGTTTTCAAGCAGGGACAGCTAGCTTTATTCAGGGCTAGAGCCATTATCTGTATTACAGGCTGTGTTTAATATAACATCCGCTAACAATAAATATTTCCTAGCAACTGAGTGGTGCTACAAAGTTTTACCACAGGTTTTGGTAAATTCGGTAGAACGTGTTTGGGATTTTATTCTTATTGTGATATTGGCAA
Organism: Lepisosteus platostomus; assembly: GCF_059453375.1. Taxonomy (NCBI): domain Eukaryota; kingdom Metazoa; phylum Chordata; class Actinopteri; order Semionotiformes; family Lepisosteidae; genus Lepisosteus; species Lepisosteus platostomus. Next base: position 37,286,434 of record NC_142624.1, read on the forward strand.
AAAAGAGGGCACTTCCCATTCTTCCAATTCCAGAGAGAGGAGGCCAGGTGTTATTTTTTTAGCTTTATTCAGGATTTGAAGTCTGCCAGGAACATGATCTGTTTATCACCTGTGAATGAGTACAGCCCAGAAGAAATGGATGAGCTACCCAGGCACGTGATCGGTCATACAGCCAAAAACAACTACTCATACATGTGGAAATGATCATCTGACCTGCTTATCTATTTTTTAATCTTTTGTAGCCGTCTGGACAAAAAAAGACAGAAAATGTTGATTCTGAATCTGTTTTTTTTAATGCTAAATTAAGCATCATGCATCATATATTGGAGGACGTAGGCAAAATGATGACAAATCCTTCTGAGCACGTACAATAGCTCAAACCGTTCTGCCTGTCACTGGATTGTGTTCTGTTACATTTGCCTGCCAAGCTCTGTGTTTGGATTCGTTTTCATTTGATCTAAGAATTATTGTACTGCATAATTTGTAGCATATTTGTTAAATATAATATACATCTGTATGGATTAATTAATTCCTTAAAATAGTGTAAAAGTATTAATACTGAGGTCTGAGTAAGCAAGGTAATTCATTGTCGTAGGTTTTTCAGCCCAGCATTTATTTTCCTATTGTATCGTGTTGGTGTTGGTGTAATGAAGGGGAGAGAGTCACACCAGTTAGTTATCCCTGTGGGTCTCAGGATCTTCAGTGTTCCCTATCAGAGGGATAACGTGGGTGTACAGGAAAGCTTGGCATGAGTTCAACATGTGGAGGGCTAAGGAACAGGGAGAAAGTGAGGAATGGGAAACAGGAGCAGCCTCCTTCCTCCGGCAGGGATACAGCCAAAACCCATGAACTGTGCTCCTGTCTCTTTCTGCTCCTGACACATTCCACCTTCAAGGTTTTGCTGTGCTGCTACTAATCTGACGGGGGCAGGTGATTTCAGAAACATCTTCCACCTTTGTTGTTTAATTAGGCATTTTTCCACTCCTAGGAATCCACTTGGAAGAAGTTGCCAATAGTATCAAAAGGGAATGAATGTGACCTCTTCGATTTATGTAGATGCTTGGCCAGCCGAGGTCACGGAGGTGAGGTGACACTGTAGGGAGCCCTGACTCTTCCTGCAGTATGTCCGATCAGCAGGGAACAGCACTGGAGATCCCAGAACACAGTGTGGTTTTTCACCTGGCTAAAGGTCTCGTGTCTTTTCCATCTCTCCTTCTGCTGCTTGAGCCCTTCAGGGGCCCTGAGAGACTTCTCTCTAGTTCCCTTTATGAAGCATGAGCATTTTAGCTCATCAGGACAAAAGAAAAATCAAGGTGATCTCCATGCTCACCGTTTTAAGCACTGGAACAAGTAATAGGTTTATTCCATGCTGAAAAAAAAGAAGGAAGAAAAAATGTTTCAGCCGTGGTGCCTTCTTCAGGTGTGAGAAAGAAAAGGCAGTTAGCAAAGGTAATGTAGCGGGATTTTAAGAACTGTTTGTTTTTTGCAGATGGGGGTGTGGTGCATTGCTTTTCAGTCTTCTTATTTTCTCTGTATGTTCTCCATATTTTCTAAGTTACGTCCATTGTTTTACTGTACATACACTGTATAAAGTAGCCATTGTCAACTGCATGAAGAGATTAAAGTCCCACCTCCACCCCTAGAACAATACCCACTGCAATGAGCACCTGGAGTTTCAGGCTCTCATTTACTCTTATTATGTTCGTGATGCGTAAGACAATATTGCACTTTAGGTGAGAAAAGGGTCTTGTGCTCATTTCAAACAGAGGAAATGGTCGTATTTGCATGAAAAAGCTGCGGATCAGTTCTAATAAATATTCCAGCAAGTACACATGCACATATGTTAAATGGACTTGCCAACAATAGAGATTGCATAGCAGAAGGAGAAATTGTTACTATGGCAACTATACGACACTAAGTGGTAAGTAGCATGAGCTGCTACAAACACTTGGCTCTACGAGGCAAAGTCAGTGAAAACAAAACCCTAATGCCACAGAACGTCTGGCATACACTGAAGTCACAAATGATTTGTAAGTGGAAGTACGTTTAAAACCAAGAACAGAAGGCACTTCTTTCCAGGGTTGTAGACAAGCCACCCAGACATGTTGTTGAAGTGGTTACCCCGACTTCTTTCAAGAAACGGTCAGATGAGATCCTTCGATCGATGAGTGACTAACTACCAAACAGGCCGATACCGAGCCTCCTCTCGTTTGGAACCCTTTTAGGTTCTTGTGATTTTCAGCTTGCGAAACACTGTTAGTAAATCCCACCAGTACTGTGGGGTTAATTTTATTGTGCAATGAACAATACAATGTTTAATAATTGATGGCCTTGTTTGTGCTAAATGTTTAAACAAGAACACCTGACTGCACTGACTCCGTTGTGTACTGTTATTTTCGTTTGAGGTACTTTTTCTGACTTCGTGTTTATGACATGTTTATCAGGTGCTTCTGTTAATTCCAGGTCCAAAGTGCCTCTAGTGCAGTTTTTGTAATTAAAAGTAATATACTGTATGATATACATTCTGCAAATGTCTAGCATTGGTTATTACTGTTGTTGCAAATCTAAGTGTCTGTGACATCATTTTTTAGATATTGTTACTTGTTAAGTGGAGTCCCACATGGCTCAGTGCTCAGACCTCTGATCTTTCTCATGATTATATTATGTATAGATTGTATAGATCAAGGTGTCAGCAGACAATTAATCAAATACTGCTGATAACGGGACACTCGGGGGCATGGATAAAAACCAGGATTCAGTTCTGTCCATACTTGAAGATTAATAGGAGGTTGGCTCCATGCTGGAAAGTATGAAGAAGAAAAAATACATAATTTCATAACATTAAGAATTAAGTTACCCTTAACGTGATATGTCTTGTAAATATGGAATATATACCACCGCCATGTAAACCTTCTGCAGTACAAGTAATCCTGGCTAAAAAATTTTGATAGCACCTGCATGGCAGGTGATTTTAGTAAATGTGTGGTTTTGTGTATTGATAAGAAAATTATGTGACATTATTACAGCATAGCTAGCAAGGAATCAGAAAGCACACAAAGGGAAAGCATTCATGAGTTGTACTGAGATCTCTCTCACACAGGTAATGCACAGACGCAATAAAAATGGCCAACATAATGCTTGTGTACATAGCAAAGAGTGTAAAATATACACCAAGAGAGCTTATGCTGGCATTATTGCAATGAGATAGGCCACATCTGGAGACTTGCTTACAACTCTGGCCTCCAGGAGTTACACCACATCTGGACTCCTGCACACAGCTTTGATCTCCAGTAGTAACACCACATCTGGACTCCTGAGTACAGCTCAGGTATGTGCTTTACAAAATGGATTATGAAAGGTTTGCAGAAAGTCCACAAAGGAGCCACATGGCTTAAGGAGACACGAGGACAAGTGGAAGGAACTCGATCTTTTCAATCTCAGTAAAAGACATCTGAAACGTGATTTGATTGACACCTTTAAAGTTTTGCAAGCAATCGAGAAGACAGATCAGAGTAGTTATTTAAACTTAAGCTTGATGGGAGCAACACTACTATCAACTTGCACAGGTACGAGAAAACATTTTTTTTTTTACAGAGCTGTTAATGCCTAGAATGTATTAACGCACATTGTGAAACTGCAGATCCTGGCAACTCTTATGTCAAGGATTGCTGCTGTGGTAGAACCACTTAACAGTATGATTCAGTTGGCTGAATGTGCTGTTCCTGTCATCAGCTTTCTCTTATGTTCTTAAGTTGGAAGTGAAACACCGGTTGAGCTTAAACACAGGAGGAAAGTCTTTTTCTCCTCTGTGAATGTTGGTGTCGTATGACACTTGAGAAATCCAACATGAAAAGATTCATTTAGATGTGAATTTTAGCTGTACTGGGGAAAAGGGGAATTCCTGCATTTCCAGCCCTGAAGAGGCCTGTCCTTTCCCTGCTGCTGCTCTGTTCTGTGAAGCAGAGGTCCAGAGCTGCATGAGAACTAGCTGTGACAACTGTACCCAGGAGTTTTAAATAGAATGGAAACATTAGCCTCCTGGGATTATGCAGTAAACCTTCCAGTTATCCAAGCTTGCCCCTGTTTCCATTGTCGTGTTGCTATATAGTATTTTTCCTGACAGCCTTTTAACAAAACATATAAAATGCTGAGAATGGTTCTGATTTATGCGTGTTGGTCTTTTTAAGGAAGAATGCGGCAGTGCCTCTTACTAGGAGGGCTGTGTGCTGTAGAGTGTGATGGCCAAGGAATGGTGAGATGTAGTGAGGATGACGACAGTAAAAGGTGAACTATGTGGGCACTTTTACTTGATAGATCTGTTTTCAAAACTAATGGCAACAGAGTAACGAACAGTGTTCGGCTTTTAATGAGTTGTACAGTGTTTTCAGTTGTACTTTTATCAAGTACAACGGAACTCTAACATACTGTACTTGGCAGTAAGAGAAATGCTATCCTGTGGTGAACACTCACATCTATTATTTTAAAATGGAGGGGGAATAAGCTTTTACTTTTATGACTCATTTACAGCATTCTGGAAGTTTATTAAATCACCAAGACTGTGTTGTACATTCTCAGAGGTAGGGATGTCAGACATCATTTTTTTTAAAGCAAACACTGAATTTACTCTGAATATTTCATAAACACAAATTGTTCAACAACTCAGTTATAAATCAACTCTTGATTAGCTGATTCGTAAGAGGCTGTAATTAACCTTAATATTGTAATCAGACAATTAATTGATTGAGAAATGTAAGTGTGTGGGTGATAATCTACATCTACAGTATTTCAGGCCCCTCATAATCTGGTAAAGGTACTTACCATACAGACAGAAGAGGTTTTGCACTTTTTGCAAAAAAAAAACTTTTTGTAAAAGAATGCACTTTTGGAAACTAAAATGTCTTTTAGTTACTGATCTGCACTTTGTCAGTTGTGAAAGAAATATTCAAATAGATAATTTAACCTACTGTACATGACGTGTTTTACATATTACTGTCTTTGTTAGAAAAGAGAAGCACGTGCAGGGTTTTGGTGGAAGAAATTAAAAAAACTTTAAATTTAAGTTTAAAAAGTATCAGATTATGTCTGTGAATAAGAAATATGAATACTGTACCTAATAGGCAATTGTTACAAAAGTATAACATTTTGGTGCTTTCTCCACATCCCTGTTAAAAGGACCAAAAATGCGATTAAGTAAATGACCTGGCCCATAGTCTTAATGCACAGGATGGAAACTGTGAATACTGTGTTAAAGAATTTTTTGTATATATAAACTAAGAAAAGTAGTTCACTGGTTTTGTTTAAACAAAAAAAAATAAATACCATGACGCATTACACGTTTTTTCTTTAAAAAAAAAAGAAAAAACGTCCATAGGAGCCAACATTTCATAGATATTGGGAGTGCTCTTCTTAACATGTATTCACACGATAAAGCATTTCACTTTGACAGAAAACATGCAAAGCATGTGTCGTTAATACGAAGACCTCGTGGAGGAAAACGAGTTCCTTAACTTTGCGGTTCCGCTAATTTAGTCATGGCGACGTCCTCACTGCACCGGGAATGGGAATCTCCGTTGAGAACACGGCGACGAACTGCTTTTCGCTTTTCTTTAACACGTTTTGTGTATTCTTTATTCTGCAGAGTTAAATTGCGGTGGCGGTCAGACCGTGCTTTTGAAATCTCTCTATACTGTGATAGTATTGTATAGTATAGTACAGGTCGGCCCCCCACTGTCGGGACCCCCCTGCGGCGTCACGCAACAGGGACCCAGCCTCTTGAGCCAAAGGGAAATCTCCCCTCAGCCCGGCGGCTGCAGTCCCTGATGTTCACAGGGAAGGGCGGTGACGTCACCACGCTAGTAAGCCGGCTCTCACAACCAATGGTGGCCGTATGCGTTACAGTATCCTATGGGAGACCAGTGAATTTTGCATATCGAGGTGAGTCGTGTGTGGCCTTTGTGTGCAGAGTAGATGAGCTATGTAGAAGCACGACAGGTACTGCCAATGTGCAGAGGAAAATGTGTCACCTAGACTCCTCTAAACCAGCACTCGCAGACTAATGAGTGCATTTTTCTATCTGCATGAAATTTCCAAGGAAAACAGCCGTCTCCACAGAAAAGTTGTTTTTTTGGAATTAACCCTCCTTTCAGTAATAAAAGAGCAAAGTGCGCTTCATACTGTAGCTCTCTATACAGTACTGAATTCTTTCAAATAAGTCAGCGTCCTTGTATGTGTAAGAGGTCCTGTATGAGAGACCGTTTGTGTTGACATTGCTCCTTATTTGAACACTTAACGTATGAAAGGCATGATCCCAAGAAAAACGTGGCGAGATTGACACTGGGAGTAAAATGTGTTGTCAAAATGCTCCATATACTTTTAATAGCAATACAGTCATGCTTTCAAATAATACAATTAATAATAATAATAATAACAATAATAATAATATTTCAGCCAGTTCACTGTGAAAGGCAGCGCTTGGTTCTGTGAAGGGAAAAGCAGGCTCCCTGTACCAGTTAACGAGCTGAAGAAATTCCACAGATCCGTGATAGCGGAGTGCCTCTGTCATGTGAGTTGCTCTCTGCCTTGCGAGAATGAGCTGCCTTCTTACTGCACACGTCAAGTGTGGTACTGTATACCGATGAACTGTATAGCACGGTTGTGGATTAGCTCTGAATTTCTTTTTTTGTTTTGTTTTGTTCAAAGTAACGTCAGGGTGCACCCAACATACATTTGATTATTTGGTCTCTTCAGTCTGGGAGACCTGATTTAAACTCTTTGGGATATTGCACAGGAGGAAGGGGATGATGATAATTATAATAATTGCTTACACTTATATAGCACTTTTCTGGACACTCCACTCAAAGCACTTTACAGGTAATGGGGACCCCCTCCACCACTGTGCAGCCCCACCTGGATGATGCGACGGCAGCCATAGTGCACCAGTACACTCCCCACACACCAGCTCTCAGTGGGGAGGAGAACAGAGGGATGAAGCCAGTTCAGAGATGGGGATTATTAGGAGGCCATGATTGGTAAGGGCCAATGGGACACCTCTTCCAACAGCAACCTTAGTTTTTCCCAGTTTGTCTCCCATCCAGGTACTGGCCAGGCTCACACCTGCTGAGCTCCAGTGGGCTGCCAGCTAGGAGTTTCAGGGTGGTGTGGCTGCTGTTTCCAGATGGTCAGAGAGTGTCCTCTGCTCTCATAGATGGCTGGATGTGTTGGCCTCACCCAGCTCTTGTGTGGAGGAAAAAAGCTGATTCTATGGGATTGCTGTAACCTCAAGAGCTGTGTCCCGCTGGTGAGGGCTGTGAGCACTGTGTGCCAAGCACTCTGCCTACGCAAGTGACAGCCCAGTGTTCCCTCTCACTCCCTAGAGGAGCTGGAAACACAGTTTCTGAGTCTGAAGTCTGAGTCTGCGTCCACAAGTGAAAAACAGGTCAAGAAGATCCTTAGGATTTACCTCTTCATTTCTATTCTTCAAGGTGTTTGGGGAATCAGTCAGTGAGTCGTGTCCATCGTGTTTCAGACACTCAAATTTAAATCCTTTTGACGAATAAGTTATGCCAGTGATCTGGTTATTGGTGAGATGCTGGCAAAAGCTTATGAAGAGGGCTGGCTGTGAAGTACAGCACATAGCAATAATAATTTTCTCATAGCATGTGCCCTTCCATCATTCACTGGATACTACTAATAACTGTTTATATACAAGAACTGCTTATTAGAAATCAGGCCTTTTGAACAGTTTCTTAAAATAGAGTATTTGCCATTGGTTTCCTTGTGGGGCACTGAACAAAGAAGCATGTGAATTCATATGAAATTCAGTACAGTACTTCAGAGAGAAGCAGAAGTTTGAGTTAATCTGTGTTTGTTGCAAATTCATGGTTTTGACATGATCTGTTGCTTCATATGCAATTCCTCAAGGCAGGGTAAAATGGGATAACCATAGCAACCTTTCACATCAAGCACTCTTTTCCTCCCACTTTCCTACATCATATTCCAAAAAGCGCACTGCTAATATCAGCCAGTCAGAGACTGAACGGAGATTCTGGATACCTGCAGGCATTATCTATCTGAAAAAGGACCACAGTCTTTATCGCACAGAAAGTTGAGGTTCCAAAATATGCATTTTCCTGTTTTTATCTCTTTTGGAGAAGCAAAATCATATTTTATAGAATATTTGTCTCCTGCAAAATAGGAGCTATGCAGAGATCCTGCAGTGCAGACACTACATAGCTTTCAGTAGAACAGTGTAGTGCTATAGTACCTCTCCAAAGTTATCATATCAATTTCATCAGGGTCCTCTCCCATGCTATCATGTCCAAAAGAAAAATTCAACAAACTGGGGCAGTCGTTCTCAAAAGGGTCCCTCGATATGAGATATTTTTTTTCTTCTTCAATAATTTTATGACTGAATGAGTGTTGTCAACAAAATGGTTAGATGTTTTTGGTATCAACGACCAATCTGCATTTTCATCCAGCCACCATCAGCTCTATTTAGTGCTGGGACCTGGAGTCCACTTCAGAAGCACAGGGCACAAGGCACCATCGCCAGTCCACAGACCCACACACCATACGCCACAATTTCAAAGACACACACTGCACTGCAAACACACACACCACACACATAGACAATTAGAGACATCAGTTGACCAGCCAGGAGAACAGAGCCCTCTGAGAAACTACACATGTGCAGAACATGCAACTGTACATAAGGTGTTCCAAGACATACTGTATGTATAAACGTTTTGTCAAAGATTTTACTAATTACAGCCTTGGATAACTTCATGATTTTCTGTGTTCCTTCCTTTCTTTTCTTTCTTTTTTCCTAATCATCACTCCTGAGTCAGATTAAATGGATTCCAATTGAATACCACCTGTCAATGAATACTATCCAATTAAAAACTCCAAAGTAATATCCGAACGAATAGAAAAAGTCAGTTTCTTAAATAGTTTGTTTTATCATCTCAGGACAAGATTATCTTAATGAATGTTAATGGTGAACAGGCTCCAAATTATAAGATGTCCTAGGGATGGTCCCTCTCTACAGAGAATAAGACCAGAAGCTATTGCTGAATAATATTCTTCTGGATTTCAGTTCTACCTCTCTATGAGCAGAGCAGGGTGGCTGAGCGTTTTTACTGGGGTGCCCAGCAGTCTGTTATTCTTTCAGAGTGGACCAAGCGAGGCCACTCAATTCTGTGCAACATGAACCAGTTCAGCAGAACTGTCACCTCTGCTTCTTGTGTTAAATCCACACGATGTGGACAGCTTAGCCTTCCCCCTTTAGTATTAACATGTTTTTGGTGTAAACTGCCTTTTTATTTCATAATTAAGGAATTAGGTGAACATCTTGTTTTAGGAGGATTTTATGAGCGGTATTATATTTTGATAATGTCTCAAGTCAGAGGCTTTTTCATGCAATTGTTTTGCACTTAGTCACACAAGTCCATGCGTTCTTTTTACAAGCTTAACATTCTGTCTGATAAATGGTCTTTTGGAACAGCTTGCCATATATAGGTAGTCGAGACTGTGGAGAAATGATTCATAGGGGAGGAATTCAAAGATATTCTGTCTCCTGAATTCCACTAGTTGCTGCTGTCTTTTTGATATCCTCTGTTTTGAAAGGAGTGCCGTGTCTTTTTCTGAGTCCACAATGCACCAGATTGTTGTGCACTTTTCACTAGTAGCTGTTTTGCTCAGGCTGTTATCCAGGTCACTGAAAAAACAATCTCTGCAGGAACACCTTTAGAGCTGTGTTTCCTAGGGATGCTCTCATTTTGGCAGTAGTGATATTGGCTAAGCACTTTTGCCTTGATGCTCTGCTTTGTACCTGCAGTATGATATATACAGTACCTGACTGTCTCTGTCACTGTGTGCCTCCTTCATTTTTATGTGTTTCAATTTACATTTAATGCGTTTCAGTGTTTCCATGCTTTAAATTCAAACATGAGTACATTAAGAAAATGTTAGATCATTTTAAAAACAGTGATTGAATATTATTTTTCTTAGATTGAATATTAGCAGCATTTAGATGGTACGGTCCATTACTGTACCCTACATACTGTACCTTGCTTGGATACATTGTTTTAGAATTTATTTTAATTCATTAATTTTTTAGAGTTAATGCTTCATTTACTGCTGCTGCTGTTGTTGTAAGGGGAGCCAGAGGTACGCTGTCCCAGTTTTCAGTTGCTCTGGACATGTGTGATCATGTTGCATTATATACACAGAGAATTGTCCAGTTGCTGCTTGGAGGTTTTGTCCCGTTTTCAGATACAGTAATTTACCCAGCAGCATTGAGAGCACCCCCAGCCCCAGTGTCCATGCTGTGTAAATGGTGAATTGTTCCAAGATCTTCACCCATCCATTTTCTAAACGATTTATCCACTTGAGGATTGCCGGGGAGCTGGAGTCTATCCTGGCAAGCAATGGGTGCAATGCAGGGTACAGCCTGGATGGGACACCAGTCCATCACAGGGCAACGCAAAGACACACACACTCACACCAGGGCCAGTTTTCCTAGAAGCCAATTAACCTTGCGGTATGTCTTTAGAGTGTGGGAGGAAATTGAAGCACCTAGAGGAAAACCACACGAACATGGGGATAACATGCAAACTCCACACACACACACACACACACACACACACACACACACACACACACACACACACACACACACACACACACACACACACACAGCAATCCCAGGAACTGAACCCAGGCCCGAGGGCTGTGAGACAGCAATGCTAACCCGACAGAGCTTCCATGTTACAGAATGGAGGCTGAAGCTCAGAAAGAGACACAGCCTAATAGACTTGAGGTAGATAAGATGTCAAAGCTCACTGTGCAATGCATGAGAAGACGTGAAGAAGCCTTTTATAGGGCTGAAATCTATTTTTTAAGTGCTCAAGGCTGCAGCCTTCCCTCGGTGGGTCACATCGCTGTCCATATGTAGCACAACTCACCTTAGTAGGAAAGCTGGTAGAGAGGGTAATTACATTTGAATGAGGAAAGTGTCCTTGCATACCTTGAAATTAGATGACTAAGAGAGCCTGCTATGTAAAAGGGAGAAAGAATCAGCATTATTAATCTGCATTAATGTGCAGGAATTGGCTCTCACAGTTTACCAGCAACAGTAGCTTGAAAACGCACTGACTGCTTTTGATTTAAGTTGATTTACTGTCCATCTTTAGCATGTATGCACCATTGCCACCTATTTGTAAAGTAAGACTGGGATATTTATCACTACCAAATAGAATCATTTGATCTTTCTGGGAGAAGGTCTCGGACGAGGACATCTCATTCTGTTTTGTGCAGTTTTCAGGTAAATCAAGCTCTCCTGATGACAGAGTGCTGTAGATGTTTGGACTAATTTAGAGAATGCACTATACAAAGGGTGTTTTAGAAACACTTTATATCTTGTTCAATGTATGAATACATTACAAGCCAGTTCTGGTGTATAATGGCAGAAATGATTTATTCTTTAGCTTGCAGAAACCCAATCCATGGGTACTGTATGTGTTTCTGGTCTAACTTGTTTTCGTCTAACGTGTTTTACAGTTTTTATATACTTACACTCAGCTCCTGAAATGCCTACATTTTCTCTGAGGGCACTGCAGTAAAAGTCAAATCCCCTGATTACTGTGGGCTTTGTTAGGAATTCAGGGTTGCTTTTTAGCTGGGGTAAAGACAAGGTTTTATTGAGAAGCTTAAAAAGCTGACAGAGAAATAGAGGACTCGAATATTTTACTGCAGGAGATGACATGAATGGAAAGTAAAAAATTAGAAGAGATGGATCAATCTGAATGAATCTTTATTACATGGAATGACACAGTATATAGGACTTTTTTCTTACTATGAAAGAGTAGAAAGTATCTTTGCTTGCTTACCTAATCATTATATTTCTTCTGTATAAAGCAATAAAATATGGAAAATGTACCAAAGAAACATTTCTTTATGACTCAGCTCATTGGTTTTGAATTTGTTCACAGGAAAGCTGTGCAAGATGCAGCATTTGTGCTATAAAAAGTCAGTTTCGGAATTTAAGAAACATGCTTGTCTTTTGACACTTTTGTTTTGCAATATGAAAGGCAAGTGAACAAAGAACTTTAGATAAACTGCTCTTGAAAGGATTCCTTTAAACCCTAGGTTTCTGTCACAAGATCTAGAAATGTCTTTACCACAGTACCCTTATTCAGAGAATTTGTTCCATAGTGGTGCTGGCACCTACTCACTCTGCTGCTGTGGATCCTTAACCCAGTAAGAACATTATATCATAACCTGATTACAGCTGCCCTTGATTCTGAACACTGCTTCATGTTTGCTCTCATTTTGAAGTGCAAGAGGAAAAGAAAGGGCACGCCTGAAGACGTCCCCAGATGACGAGCCATATTCCCCTTCAGTCTTGTAAGATGCTGTGGCCTCTCCCCTCTGTAAGAAAGCATCTGCACGCTGCAGAAGAGCTGAATGGCCTCTTCTTGGCTGTGTACTTGAGTTCTGCACTCAGGAGGTTGTGATTCACAGACTACAGCAGGCTTGCGGTGGTGCCACGCCACTCTCCTTGGCATCGGCTGTGTTTCCTGCTCAGAAACGGGGAAGGGCTGTGGGAGTGCGCAGAGTGAAAAAAGCTCCCGTGTAGGCTGGGCGAGAAGAGTGGGGAATCTTTCTGATAGTACTTTCCAACCACTCTCACTGCTTTTTTTTTTTTAATTGCTTTGCTTGTCTCGTAATCGTTTTCATCTCAGAATATTTCAAGTGCACTGGCGAACGAAAAAGAAAAAGAAAATGAAAACAGAGCAAGTGTAACGTACTATTCAGTCTAATCGTCTTTTTTTTCAAATATAAGTATACGTATATGGAGCAGTGTGGCAATTAGCGAATAACTTTCCCACTTTCTGTCACGAGAGCTGTCTGGCTCTTTCTATTAATATTTTACTATAATCGTTATACTGTAACAGACACAGATCTTATCTGCTTGCCACTGCATGTACACAACCTTGAAGTGTACTTGTTTCTGGAACTGATGCCCTTCAAACACCTTCAAGACACGGCTGGATGAAATTGTTGGAGTAACAGTCTGCTGACAACAAAATGAAGGAAAGGGACAGAGTGGTCTCCACTATGATGTTCTTTGGAGAATATTATGGCTTAAATTTCATTTTATTATTCTGTGTCAAGTCCAGTTTAAAGGGCACCTTCAGTAATTCCGTGTTTGAAGGGCAACTGGCACAGTGCTTGCTAGTACTTTGTTATATAACGTAGTCTAGCTGATCCTCATAGGACCTTGTCTGTTTTCTTGAGGTCTGCTTAATTACATCATTCAGCAAACAGTGGGTGCCATTGAGAAACAAAAGTGTATTATCATGTGGCCTAAAAAGCAACTTTGAAAATATTACCTCTTGTGAGATTTCTTGGAATAGAAAATAACTCTGACAAAATCCAATAGCCAGGAAAACGGGTCAGAATGTTTACTGATTACATGTTGACACCGCAGAGTAAATAATCTTCTGTTTGTGAAGCTGGGCTGTGACAATGTCTGTCCTTTGTGGTCTCATCTTTGCACTGTGCTTACTGTAATGTTTCAGTGTCTCCGCGTTATGACAGCTAAAAATATCTCTGCTTCAGATGCCTCACTTATCATTTTTCTGACTCCCTTTCAAATGCCAGGCTAGGTCCAGTAAGGTCAGTTCACAGACGACGTACCTGATGGTAGGTCATTCTTTGTGTCTTCACAGGGACCAGTTATCACAAATTCCTGGAGTTTTAAAATACAGAGCAGCACTTGGTAAATTTATCAGCCATTTCTCTGTACGTGAAGCACTGTGTATAGATCCATCAACACCCTGTAAGAAGGAAGAAACAAAAGAGTGAACCGTATTTCTGTTGCTTGGCTGGTCTTTTCTGTTGCCTGCTGTATTATAATTAAATGTGCTGCGTCCAGTGGGTCTGTTTTTCATGAAAAATGAAACTAAACAGCTTGACTGGTATAATTCTCAGAATGTGGAAAGTAACATTGGACAGAAAAGTCACATTTATTGCCAGATTAGTGTTCTGTTAGCAATTGTTTATTGGTTACTGAGTGTGCACAGTGCAGAACAGTCTCTACAGGGAATCATTTTTCCCAAAAGGAGAGAATCCTTCATTCCTGATGAGTATCACTTGTGCTGTTTTAATTAGATGCAGGAGGTGTGCAGTGAAAAGGAGCTGAAATTGCTCTTTCCACACTTTACTCTGTAAACCGAATTAATAGAGTAGTGGTGCCAGTTGAGGTTCTTTGACTTCTTTGAGGCAGTATGTGTCCTGTGGAAAATAAAATCCTTTAAATGATTTCCTCAGGTAAGCACGGTCTATTTCGTCCCTCAAGCCTTTTTTTTTCCATTGGAATGAGCGATTGTATGCATTTCGGATTTGGGTTCCATCAAAAACCTTTAGGATTTGCAGTGTTTTTTAGTTACACTAGTGAAAAAGCAATAAAAGCAAATACCACTTTTAAGCTGCTGACTTCAGTCGAGAGAACAGTCTTGATGTCTGTGTATTTTCCTTTGTCAAAATGCATTCTCTCCCCCCACCCTCCCTCTCCGGCAGCAGCGTTCTGCATCCAGAGTCTCGCCAGATCTTCAGTGTAGCTGATGACCCTAATTAGTCCAGAAGGATGGCACTCTGCGCAGTGAGAATTGCTCTGGCGTGGTGAGCTGACACAGACTCTCAGCTCTCCTTTACTAGGCGAGATTATTAATCTCTGGCCTTTTATTTTCCTGCTCTTTTTTGGTTCTCAAGTGTTCAGGCTACACAGTCTTTTACTTCTGCTTTGTCTTTTCGCCAGATGTGAAATGGTCCATATAATCAAACCACTGAACCAGTCAGATTGCTCATTGAGATGAGAACTTTTATGCGGATATATATTTATATGCTGCCAGACATGACTTTTATTTAATTGTTTTAACATCCTATTTATTTCCCAGCGCTTATACGTCTAAATGACAGTATCTTCTCTCCTGAGTGATGCTTGTTTTGAGAGCAGGAGCAAATAACCTATTTTTGCTCCCAGTAACACTGACACTACAGCCCATATGTCTGGGGAAATGGGAAGTGGAGCCCAACTGTGACTGAAAGGAGTAGATGTTAAAAATAAAGGCTGCGTCTGTGATCTGGCTGGCTATAAAGTATGTTTGCTTTATTCTCTTCATGTGTTTTTACTGTAATGTTTCACTTTCTCTGGGTTTTGGCATCTAAAAATATCCGCGTCTGTCCTCTGACTGGCACAGAAGCATGTTTGCTCTCATTCTGTTCATGTGCTCATAGTTCAAAAAAGAAACTGGCGGCTTTGTGATGCGCATTTCGAACAAAGCTTCTGCCTCTGTTGCTTCCAGGCTTTTTCATGGATTTGCAGTGGTAAGTTTTATTTAACCATAACTGGCCACTCCAAAACTTGTGGGTATAAAAGAGGAAGCACATCAGTAACATAAGCAATCTTTTTTCCTCCTGTGTGAATACAGTGCTTGTTTTTTTGAGTGCATTCCTTCATGGTCTGGTGCTTATTAAGAGGGGCTTCACTCACTATTCCAAGTGGTTAAGAAGTTCTTTAAGCTGATTTTTACGTAACTGTTACAGTCCAGAATGTGAAATATCCGTTTCAGGCATTTTTTCAAAAGTGGACAGTTAATGATTCACTCCTTGTTTTAAAATAAAGAATAATTTGATTGATAGCTAGATTTTAAAATAGGCAGTGTAAGACTGCTGTGGAGATGCAAAATGTATATTTTTTTACAGCTGATTAGTGAGTCAGTTAAATGCAAGTAGTGTTGGGTTTAAAGACTCAAAGTGCTGCCATTACCTGCTAACAGGCTTAAGGCCAGAAAAAAAGAAAAGAAAGAGATTAGTGTTTTATTTGATAAAGGAAGCTCAGTTCTCTCTGGAAAATGTATTTACCTTGCTTTCTTAAATGAGGTGATAATTATTGCAGCTTGTCAGTGTCTAGGGCCAAAGCTATACGTCACTCTCACTAATAAATCAAGCCCTCTGGGAAAGAGAAAATCCTTTTTCCATGACGACACTCTTCTGCAGAACTAAGCTTTTATTCCTTGATGGTCTACATCAACAAGTAACCTTTTTTTTTTGGAAACATCATGCTGTTTTTCATGTTTATCAGATTCCTGTTATTTCTTAGTCCTAGGATTCAAGGATTGGATCCTGATTATATATTGTCTTATATAACATGAAACAATTGGGTTAAACACAAAATATATATTTTTTACCTATATCATCATCTGTATGCCTGCCATTACCCACAATTAAATGTGTAATATAATGTACTTACCATTAGCAACAAATACAAAGTGCTTGACAGTAAAGCAAAAATGTTTTGACATTGCAGTCCCAGTACTTTTGGAGTGCATTGTATAGGTATTATTTTCCTTTTATAATCTGAAACAAACTGTCCATCATCAACAAAATTCAACCCATAGAATAGCTGATAAATCGTAAGGTTGCTAGCTATTCAAATTCTTGTTAATAATGTAGGCTCATGGTTGACTCATGTGTCCTGTGATCAGAGCACAGAGACAGAGACTGAAGTGTGTTTCCACTCCCGAAGCACTAAGCCGGATTGTAGGTTAAAGAGTTCATCTTCCAGAAGAACATAAGAAAGCTTACAATAAAATGAGGTGATCAAGGTCCGTCTAGATCAGGGGTACCCAGCTTTTTTTAATGTAAGATCTACTTTTTCATTTGCCAGTCCAGTGTGATCTAGCAGTGTGAATTTGAAGCTGATATAGGAAAACCAGACTGTGGGCACATCAGTACAATAACGATACCCATCATTTTAATGACAGCAAATTGAAGCAAGTGTATCATGTTACAGTGAACAAGTACAGTAATGTTCCCCATTTTAGAAAAAAGTATATCCTACAGTACCTTAATGTGAGCATTGGTACTGAGAAGCTTACTTGAGAACACTTGTAATTTTCTGGTACGTGTTGACACTGCTGATCATGATGACACTTTGATGACACTTTGTCCCTGCAGCTCGACATTCAGGTCATTCAGCAGTTCAGTCAGGTCTGTGAGGAACGCTAAATCCAGAAGCCACTGGTCATCCTCTAATTGGGCATATTCACCGTGTTTAGACGACTTGAGAAACTCCTTGATTTCAGACAACAGCTGTCCGAACCTCACCAAAAATGTTTGTTTGTGAAATCTCCAAACAGCAAGTCAGCAGCCTCAGCAAACGCCTTTTTAATTCTCGATCCCTGAATGACTTTTTGTGTTGAGCCAGGACGTGGCTCACACGGAACTGTGCGATGATTGCAGCTTCCCTTCTTATATTGGGCCTCGTGAAAACCGGCTGCTGTTAGTTGAGATTTTAATTTTTCCACTTTCCTTTACCGTAACTCACTTTTAGCGGGAAAGTCCACAGCATACGTTTTGTGTGCAGTTTTGAAATGGTGTTCTATATTTCCCTTTTTCGCGTAGATGCTAGTATTGCAGATTTGAATGCTCTCATTCCTTGTGGTAACGGTAGGTTTTCGGTCTCTTTGCTTCATCATTTTCGCTCAAAGTCTACAACTATCAAATAGGCAATCAAACTGATCAAATTGCTGGTCAGTCTGTTTCGCTCCAGTATGCACTGTGGCGAATGTGGGGTTCGTGAGGCAATAACCAAGAGACTGTTCTTGGGTAGCGCAACACAACACTATTTACGGAGTTCCTGTACCCTTTTTTTCAGTGTCAGCTAGCACTCAGGGAAGAGAGACTTTTACAACCCATTCAACAAGGGATAAACACACACAAGGACAGTAAAATGTTTGACATTACATGAATAGATCTGAATGAATTTTTAGGCTATCAAAAAAAGTAAATAGTCAAATAGCCCATATATGTTTTGCCAAACATCGACTGTCTTATTCGATCGACATCGATCGATCAACTGGTTGGGCGCCCCTGGTCTACATCATTTCATTTCTGCTCGCAAATCGAACTGAGGATCTCATCCAGCTGTTTCTTAAAAGCAGCCAGGGTTTTGTCCTTCATTGCATGATTATTCCAGATGCCCACAGCCGCTTGTGTATTAAATTGCCTCCAGTTTTCAGTTTACTTCCTTAAATTAACTCCTCCTCCTCTGGTTCCTGCTCCTCTCTGTTTCATGTTTCAGTTTTGAAACGTATCCACTTAAAGTCTTCACAATACTTGATGACAGATAGTATAAAACACTTTTCTTGGATCAGTCAGACTGACAAATGATGAGTAGTCATGTTGTTACTGTACACTTTCAACCTCATCTGTTTACTTGGGCAAACCCTGTTGGTGTGTCATGCAACACTTTTTTAATTGGTTAAATCAGAAATTTGTTTTTGTAAGTAAAAAGCGATAAACCAGAAGCACAGTGCTTTGACATTTTTTCCTTATAGTTTATAAACAAATTAAACATGTCCTCATATCCTGCTTCATTTTACAAGGTTCGAAGCACGTTTTTCCTTCTCAACTGCCAATTTCAGAGGAGCAAATTATACACGTGTTTGTGCAAGGTTAGTGATATACTGCAAACTGCGAGTTTATTCAACTATATTCTGTTTTGTGTGACATTGTGTAGTGTGACAGCTGTGGACCCACTCTATTTTGGAAGTTGTGCTTTTGCACAGGCCATTTAAAGAACAATGACGTGTTTTAGAGGTTTGTGATTGAATGCCAGACTCTTTCCATTGCGATTTTCAGTGCTGAAGGAGGGCCACATCAGTCATCAGTGCATACACACTCCACTCCCTTCCCAACCAGGGATACCCGCTGCTCAGCCACCAGCACATGGGTGGGTCCTGCCAGCTGCAGGCCTTGTGATTGGAGACCGGCCCCTGCCGCCATCTTGGAAGACTTGCCAAGAGAAGCCAAAAGCAAACCTCAGTCGACAATCTCATCAACCTGAACTGCTCTGGCAAACCGAAGATGTTATAGATGTTATGTGGTCTGCCAATACCGCGTCAGCCACATTGTATTGGCCACAAAGAATCATAAAGGTTAAATCCAACTTCTAAAACAGCACGTTTCAGCTGGAGAGTCTTCTTCAGCTGTGAGTAGGGCGCTCGGCATGGCTCTGCAGCCCGAACACTGTGTTTCTTTCCATTCCTCGTTGGGGAATTAATCTTGGCTTGTTCCTCTGCTGTGCCAAATGCCTCGTTTGAGTGCTCATCCTGATTTGACGTGTGTTCTTTCCATGTTATATCTTCAGTGTACACATGAAAGAAGCACTTCTGAGTCAGTCAAAGTTCAGGTGATACAGACCTAGACGTCACAAATAGACAGAATGTCACTGGTGTCCTCTGCCTGGTTTATATCACTTGTTCATCTGTATATTTACCATTCGTGTGCCGTGTTTAAGGTTTCCTGCTGTTGGGATCACCATGGCAACATGGAACTGAAGAGTTCAATGAGGTACTAGCAGGGAAGATTTATTCTTGCATTCTGATATCAACTTGTAAAAACCCAGGTATTCTGCTTCAGAAATACATTAAAGAGAAGTGTGACTCTCAAATGTCTATTCCTGGAAGCAACAGCAAATAAATAAACAGGACAGTTATATTAAAATAGTTCAGGGTTTGCATGACTAATACTATATTATTTGTTTCTGTCTATATGATGTCAATTGAGTGAACATACTGCTAATAAGGGCGCCAGTAAGAAAGAGCAACATTCCATTCATATCAATACTTTTATTCCTAATAAACAATTTTGGGTCTTGAGATGAATTTTTCATGCCTCTCAATTTTTTCTACCTTGGTTTGACATATATTTAAACCGATGACAACTCTTTGTCTTGAAATCAAGAGCGTCCCCCGGGAATAAAGACATGACTGTTGTAACATCTGAACAGATTCTGTCATCTGAGGAGGGAGGTTGTAAAGAGTTGAAAGAGGAAGTGGGAATCAGAACCGGCCTGTGTTTCAGTCAGATCTGTTGGTCACAATGAAATACAAGGTTCCTAGAGCTAGAAAGGAGATGAGTGTTGTGTGCTAGCTGTTAACATCAAAGGGTAACTCAGCACCTTCAAACATGTGGTTACTGAGTGTAAAGAGGCTATATTGAGAATGACTTTGAATCTTTTTGAAGTGGTAGATAAATTGAAAACATTTTTTTGTACTTCAATAGGTGCACCTTTATTTATTCTTCAAAGGTGCTATTTGGATTTTGACATTTAGAGCTGCTGACTAAAGTATTACACATACATCTCTGTCATGTCTGCCTTATTGTATCTCTGTAATGTAAGCTTTCACACTTTTAAAAGGTGAAAAATCTAAATAAAGAAGCATGTTTTAAATTAAGTAGTCCTACCGTGATGCCAAATATAAAACCCAAAAGGTTTCAATGAAATACTTACGTTTAAGATAAAAAGGGAGGTCTCTTTCTACGCTAAACTCGTTGCATTCAATATACAGAGCACAATCTGTATTTCTGAGTCTTCAGTATGTGTTTATCAAACTTGTAGGGCTGCTGCCCATGATGTAAAATGTATATTTTAAAAATCTTTTGAGCCTTAGGTTTTAAAACTGCTGATATCTTTCATTGGATGTGCTTAATCTGACGGACTTTTATGGAGGTTGTGTTCCTCTTTTGAGATTTAAACTATTTAAATGTTGTCATATCTTTTCATGAATCAAATAATAAACTATGACTGGAGACGGATTTAATTTAAAACCCTACTCTTCCTCTTCCTTTTTTCTTTAGGACGTCGTTAAAGTTTTTCCTTGACTTCCCTACTGTTTGTTCCCATGACATCACTGGAAGCATTTCCGAGGCAGTATAGATCGCGAATGGCCTTTTTCTGCTTTCAGTTCTCACCTGTTCTAGGCCTTGTGTATTTCAGTCTTCTGAATAAAACTGCACGGCTGAAAAGTACAGCTTGCCTCATGTTTATGATGGTAGATGGCAATCTCTGTCTAGTAATTCTTAAACGAATTCATGAGCAGCATTTGGCTTTCCCTGGAGTGATAGCATTAACTCCAGTGACTTGCATTAAGCATCAATACATGTACTGTACCTTTACAATAGACAGAGAGAGTAAACACTGAACTGAATTGTATCAGGGCCAAAGTTATTGTTGGCTTCACAATGCCTCCGTTTTCTTGCCCGCTCTTGTATCTATTTGGCAATTCCAATGAAAGACGTTGCTGTGGCTGTACTCAAACTGTTATGTTTAGTGGTATCAGTGTTTCAGACATGCATCGGGATTCAATCACGGTCACTCGGGGGCTCAGAGTGGACAGTGGGCCATTCCCTAGACAGCAGACACCCCCGCTGTGACACAAGACGGAGTCTCCAGCTGGCACCGTCCTCCAGATGAGACGTAACACCGAGGTCCTGACTCTCTGTGGTCATTAAAAATCCCAGGGCGTTTCTCGAAAACAGTAGGAACGTTACCCTGGTTCCCTGGCCAAATTTCCCTCTGGCCTTTACCAGTCATGGGCTCCTAATCCCACCTGTGAAATAGCTTCATCACTCTGCTCTCCTCCCCACTGAGAGCTGGTGTGCAGGGAGACTACTGGCGTACTCTGGCTGCTGTCGCATCATGCAGGTGTAGCTGCACACTGGTAGTGGTGGAGGGGGTCCCCATTACCTGTAAAGCGCTTTGAGTGAAGTGTCCAGAAAAGTGCTATAGAAGTGTAAGAATTATTATAGCAATTATTAACACTTGCTCTCTTTGCACTGCATGGGGAGCTATGGGAAACAGCGCTCCTCCTTTCTCTCCACCTGAAGTCAGTCTCCTTATCTCTCCCTGGTGAGTAACACACCTCTGTAACTAACAGGGCAATAAACCTTCTGACTGTGTAGCTGCAAATCTCCTTCATGCTTGCTCTCTGTTGCAGTTCTCTTCGCAAAGCTGGTGTGAGGCTGATTAGCCACAGTACATGGATCAGAGCAATGTCCTTCCCTTTACCTTTTGCACTACAGAAGTAGGCACTACAGGTTTAACAGTGGTTTGGTGTGTTTTTTATCCAGTTTTTGCATTGGAGCAATAAAGGCAGTGGTCTGGCACCTGGAACCTCCTCATCCTCTGTCAGGGTGCTGCAAAAATACTACATGTTGGCAGGAGCATTTGTTTTGATGTGCAGTAATACACAATGTCTGCTCCATGCTTTGCAAAGCCAGCTGCACATGACTGGAGCAATGCGGCGCACAGTACAATGTGGTCCATTGTATCAGCAACGAAGCCTGCGGAGACATTTTATGATGGTGTTGTTTCATTGCCCAGCATATGAGTTTTTCTTTTTCGATGACAAAATAATTAAGCACCTCTTTCTCTGACAGAGGAGGGTTACATTTCAGTGTGGAACTCAAAGGTCATTTGCTCAGAAGCTCAGGAGTGAGAAGGCATTGAACTGAATGAGACAGAGCAGAATAAAACCGGAACTATTTTGACACCAAATATTGACACAGAAGTAGTGTTGCTGAATGAAATTTATGACAGTGTTGCCAATCATTAACAGCATACTAGAACAGTGTTGTACCTGAAAA
This sequence comes from Lepisosteus platostomus, assembly GCF_059453375.1. Taxonomy (NCBI): domain Eukaryota; kingdom Metazoa; phylum Chordata; class Actinopteri; order Semionotiformes; family Lepisosteidae; genus Lepisosteus; species Lepisosteus platostomus. Next base: position 37,308,931 of record NC_142624.1, read on the forward strand.
TTTGCTTGCTTACACCTCAGTTGCAAGCGATGAAAGACCTGATGTAAGACCCCGGCAAAACTTAAATAGTGACTTTGAAGCATTTTGTAAATGTTGGCCAGGGTATTCGCAGGCTGCTTGATTTGATGGATCTCTGGGAGATCTTCACAAATAGGGATTTTCTTTATGAAGAAAAGAACCTGCCTGGCTCATATTCTGCCATCTACACAGATATACCAACACAGTTCGCTGATCTTCCCAGCTGCCTTTTAAAAAATCCATGAACGTTTATGACACGCTGAGAAAACAGCATCGTTGAGCCACAATGCGAAGCCCCACCCTCATCTTAAGTGTGTGATGGTGCAGACCAGAGGGCACATGTTTCTCACGTCTCTGCAATAGACTAAAATAGCAACCACATGATTGTTGGACATTCTAGTGTTTGCTGATACTTAAAATAAGCAGTAGAATAAGATGGCCTTTAACTGTTAACTTACGTTTAGTTCAGCGATATAATTGAGCAACTTGTGGCATTCTGACCTGTAAAAAAAAAAGTTGATTGCTTTGCCTGTTTTACTTTTCATTGTCTTTTTTCAATTGTTAGTTGTATCCATTCAATTTATGTGAGTTCTGCGTTCTGGTTTTCTGATATGAGATCACTATTCAACATGTTGAGAAAATGTTCCAGGTACTGACAAGTGGGAGCAAGAAAGGACATGAGTATTGGGCAGGTTCAAATTGATTTGGGACCGAGGTGCTAAAGAATTGGATTAAATCACAGGGTTGTTTAGCTTGTTCAGTATTCCCATAATCCTTTGTGTTCCTTTTCTCACTTTTAAATGCACATGTTTTCACTGTTTACCGTGTTAACTTTGTCAATCATACAGACCAAATGTGTAGAAAATAGCTATTTTTTCATTCACACTACACCTGTGATTTTAAGATTTGGTGTGCCCAAACTGTCAGCAGACCTGCCCCTCCGTGAGCTGCTGTGTGGTGGTGTTAGCTGAGCTGAAACTGGCCTCAAGGTTCATATTCCCTGTCCAGGTTCACCTTGAGTAAGGGGGCAGCACGTATACTAAAATTGGAACGATACAGAGAAGGGGGTCGAACCAAGGACTGTGGGCCCTGTACAGGGACTGAAGTGGAGATCCCTGTTCCCTGACCCCCTGCTCCACAGTTTCAGTGCCGGGACAGGGAAATGGACAACAGCAAGTGGGCTTGGAGGGGCTCTTTCATCGCGCAAATCCAGCCCCGGCATCCACTTGCACTGATTGGACAATGGACAATCACTTCATTCGGAAAGTTTTTATTGGAGGATGGTTTGATCATTTGTCAGAACATTTACTGATTGTGGGATGATATAAAGTTTATTTTAATAATAATAATAATTGCTTACACTTATATAGCACTTTTCTGGACATTCCACTCAAAGCGCTTTACAGGTAATGGGGATCCCCTCCACCACCACCAATGTGCAGCATCCACCTGGATGATGCGACGGCAGCCATAGTGCGCCAGAACGCTCACCACACATCAGCTATCAGTGGGGAGGAGAGCAGAGTAATGTAGCCAATTCATAGATGGGGATTATTAGGAGGCCATGATTGGTAAGGGCCAATTGGAAATTTGGCCAGGACACCGAGGTTACACCCCTACTCTTTTCGAGAAGCGCCCTGGGATTTTTAATGACCACAGAGAGTCAGGACCTCGGTTTTACATCTCATCCGAAGGACGGCGCCTGTTTACAGTATAGTGTCCCCGTCACTATACTGGGGCATTAGGACCCACATGGACCGCAGGGTGAGCGCCCCCTGCTGGCCCCACTAACACCTCTTCCAGCAGCAACCTTAGTTTTTCCCAGGAGGTCTCTCATCCAGGTACTGACCAGGCTCACACCTGCTTAGCTTCAGTGGGTTGCCAGTTGTGAGTTGCAGGGTGATATGGCTGCTGGTTATTTTGAAAGAAAAAAAGGGGGTCGAGCCCCACCGCAAGATTAGAGCTCTGCAGACTGATCTGTGTTTCTCTTGCTTGCGTTATACAGCAGAGGGGTGAGACACAGAACAGGACTTGATGAACTGGAGGTGGAAGGTCTGTGGGGGATAGAAAGGATTATTAAAGACATAATAGGCATGAATGCTGGAAAAGTCTGAGTGTGTCTTATATGTACAGTTATATTGTGCCTCTGAGGATCTTAAAAGCCAGTTTAATCATTTGGCTACATATGGGCATAGACTTTCTGGAAGCATGCGATGCTGGAAAATTTAAGTTATTGAAATTTGATGGGGAAGTCTGTTTTTAAAGACAGCACACTAGAGGGCTCTGAATGTGATGGTAACTTCGTCCATGTGCACTCTGCGGTCTCCCATTTTACTTCCTTTATCGTCAGAGGTAATCAACAGCATATATGCAAATAATGTTTTATGTGCACATTCACAAAAAGCTAATAGGTTGAGACGCGATGTAAATTCTGGAGCAGTTTTGTACCATTTAGCAGCAGAGTGAAGTGAGGCTGCATGTCTGGATTGGGTTTGTATACAAAAAAAGGGTTTGTATACTACAGTTCAGTGCAGTTCCTAATAAACTGCTACAGCAAACCTTGCACACCTCTGTCCCAGTACGTAACATTTCCAAGTGATAGAGTTTGCAAATTAAAGATCCTTAAATAAAAGGTTTATAGAAGTCATATGGTTTTTCTGAACCCACACAGTTCCATTTTGTATTTAGATACTCTGCTGGGATTGTTGAACCCCTTCCAACAGAGGTAGTGAATATTCTACCGTGGAGCCGCCTAGAATATAGGGTTATGGGAGTGAGGGAGCACACTGTCAGATTGAATAAACTACAGGAAGAAGATTTTTTTTTAATTTCAAACATAGAAAGATTAAAGCACCTAGTCAGGACCCTGAGAGTTCTGTTTGTGACAGAATGGCAATATGGAGTGAAATAGACGGATATGAAACAATTATGTAATTGTTTATGCTTTGAACCAAGTGTGGTAGAATATGTTGTCAAGCTCCGAGTTTACAGTTAATATTGGCTGGACTGGAGGAATCTGTAGCACCTTGTCAACAACAACAATAATATTTTTTTTCCCATTTATACAGTGCTTTTCCTTCCAAAGGATTCCAAAGCATTTAGCAAATAGGAGAGGCAGCCAAGCTGCACCAGTATCCCCAGCTATTAGGAATGAGCTTTGTTTGTTTGTCATGGAGAGTCAAGGGTCTATCAGCATGGAAGCCCACTTCACTGCAATTCTTCTTCCAATGAGATGTTCTGTCAACCTAAAGGGTCATTTTGTTTTTGTGTCCAGCGACTTAAGAGTCCATATAAGGTTATAACTTACCAAACGGATATAAATAGATTCGTCCAGTGGATAGATACTTTTGTATTGACCCTCTGCTGCGTAAACGTTTGTCTGGTGTTTTGTAGTTTCCATGGGTGTCAAGTGCATGTGTCTGGCAGCTAGCACAGCACTGTGACCTGAAACTTCAAATAGAAGAATAGAAAAACTTTAATTTCTGGATGTAGTCTAGACTAGTGATGTGTAGATTTGAAATGCCATATTTGCTTGCCTGCAAATTCCCAATACCTAACAAACATTATTTAAGGCCACTTTATCCCATATTGTTCCATTCCATTTGAAAGGTGTGCTTAAAATATTTTGGCACAATTTTGTCTGCGTGCCACTTTGATGTATTTCTTAAACACTTCATCAAACACTTCTCAACATTCCTCTGGTTTTGCACTGTGCGACAATAAACAATCAAATACAATGGGATATAAGAGCACTTTCACAATACAGTTGCTTCCAAAAATGTTCTGCCTGTACTCTTTTGTAGCTTGTCAGGTAGCATCTCTCCTGTTTAGTTTTTAAAATTTTACTTTTAGGGTTGAGCTTTGAAAGGCAGAAACATTCATATCCAGCTGACATTTCTTGCTATTAAGCCGGATAGACAGACATCAGATCTGTGCATATTTGTTGTGTACACTCCCGAGACAGTGGAGTAGATCCCCTGTGTGTTTTTACAGCTGTAACTAGACCCACTGTTTTCAGTCAGACAGCTCACAGGCTCAGGGTCGAACTCCATCACGCTGCACTGTAACAAAATAAATTCCCTTGTAAACAGCAGGATCTGATGTTTGCATGAGAACATAGTAATTACGGAGGTTCTGGAGGTGGCTGCTCTGCCGTCGTACTTGGTTTAATTTTCACTGACTTCTCTCACCAGTGAAAGAAGCCTCCGTGTCTCTGCACGGAGTTTGCATGTTCTCCCCGTGTTTGCGTGGGCTGCCTCCAGGATTCCTCATTCTTCTAGGTTCATAGGCTGCTGGGAAAACTGGCCCCTGCGTGTGTCGGCGTGTGCATTGGCTTGCCAGGACAGGCTCCAGTTTCCCCTGCCCCTGTACTGGACGATGCAGGTTAGAGAGTGAATGGATGGGTCCAGCTAGGACTTCTGCCACTCGAGTGCCCAGTACAGAGTCTGTCCTGTTCTAAATGTTTCCGTGTGTTTCCAGTTGACCTGATATGAAGGGCACTTTGTATTCATTCTTCATGGCTTCTTTCTCCACTGTCTCCCGGATCGTCATCGGAAGCTCGAAAACGCATTCTGCTGTGTTGCCCGTGATGTCAGACGAGTGTGCTGGGGGTCAGCCTTCTCTCCATGCCTGTTTTTTCAATCAGTCTGCTTACATTTCAGAATCGCACTCTGTAACTATGCTTGCTTTGGTAGAGGGTTTTTTTTTTTTTTTTTTTTTAGTGAATAACATCATGCCAAAAACATGTCAGCTGTATTCCATCAGAAATCCAAACAAAGGGAAGAGAAAAGACACGGAAATACTGTACAGCTCGGCGAATGTGCGAAAGTTAAGACGACCTGATTGCCTGCGGGATTATCATCAGAACATCAAAGCCGGAATGGCGAGCCCTCTCTCCGAGATAATGGGAGAAAAAAGCAAACGGATGGCAGCGATATTGAAAATGTTCCTCTGCACCTTTGCAGAGTGCCTTTTCCGGGAACACTTTGACCTGAACGCCTGCTTGTTCCTTCCAGCTGGTGTCCAATGTCCTGATCTTCTCCTGTACCAATATCGTGGGGGTGTGCACTCACTACCCAGCGGAGGGGTCCCAGAGACAGGCCTTCCAGGAGACCCGGGAGTGCATCCAGGCCCGGCTCCACTCTCAGCGGGAGAACCAGCAGCAGGTGAGCCGCGCCGGGCCCGCGGAGGGCCGCCTGGGGGGGGGTCCCAGGTCCCAGACGTCCGCGGAACGAGCCCCAGGCCTTTCTGTCCCCATGCCTGCGCGTGCCGTGGGGGGGGGGGGTTCTTTCTGCAGCTGCAGTGCGAGGAGGGGGCAGCGGTCAGGCGCCCTCGTCACCCTCCTGCAGTGGCGCAGTTTGGCCACTCAAGCTTGGATTCGAAATATTCACCTCCTTTGTAACTAAAAGAAACGGGACATGATTGGAGGGGGTGTGGGGGGCTATCTTTATGCAAGGCACGGTGTGTGTTTTTGTGGACTAAAATACCTCAGAACTGTGGGGGCAGTTATTGGACGGATTCCAGGAGAAGATGATATTCGCTGTTTGATCCCTAAGATGTGGGCTGGTATGTAAATGAGGTCGCTGGTGGGAGATCCATTTTATTGCTTTCCCAGTATTAGCCACATCGTTTCTCCCTTGAGCAGGGTCCTCCCACCCTGCACCTGGAGGGAGAACTCCAGTCTTTGACACCTGAAGCTGCAGGTGCTGCCAGAGTATTGCGCGCACGCGCACGCACACACACACACTCACATATTTGTGTGTGCACTTTGCACTATGTGTAGCCTGTCTACAATATCTACTGTACGTCAGTGTCCTGTCTGTATTTGCACCGTGGACGAGGAGGAACGATGTTTCGTTCCACTGTATACTTGTATATGGCTGGAGTGACAAATAAACGTGAACTTGAACTTGATATTTAATTGAACAAATCACCTGCCCCATGAATCACACCACAATTGTCCCCAGTCCCCATTCAAGATGAAAGGGTGAGTGGAGCTGTGACATGTGCTGTATCGGGGATTGGGGCTGTCATGGTGTTCTCACAGCTGGGCTGGACGTGTGTTTCTCTGGGCAGGGGCCTGAAACTCCTTCCTCTGCTTCTCCACTCAGGAGCGGCTCCTGCTGTCTGTGCTTCCTCGCCACGTTGCCATGGAGATGAAAGCTGACATTAACGCCAAGCAGGAGGATATGATGTTTCATAAGATTTACATCCAGAAACATGACAACGTGAGGTGAGTAGATTAGCGCCCAACATGGAGACATTTGAATGCATCCAACTTCAAAAGAGGAAACTTTGGAAAATAGTCTCATCACCTGTTTATTTACATGAAAGGTTTTCTTAGAAAGCCTTCGGCAGAACAGCAGCTGGGGATTCTTCTTTGTCAATTGCATTTTCAACAGAATATCTTCTCTTAAATTCACATCTGATCGGCCTGTGAGCCTTTACAGTCTCCTGGCCAGGTCACCTGGAATTCCAAGAGTTTTTCTGTTTAATATTGCGTGATGTTTAACTGCTAAAAGTTCAGCTCATTTTTTTTTTCATTCGGTTGGTTTTTCTGTGTTTGTAACGTGTCGTGACAGGGCATGAAAGCAGTTTGCATGCCAGCACTGGCAGGGTGAAAGTCCCTCCAGGGCTTCCTGCATCCCATCTCTGCCTGGTTCCCTTTAAACATCCAGGCTCTCCATTTCCTCTCACTTTCTCTTTGTTTTCATGCCCAAGCTTTACTTTTCATTTACTTTGAGGCTCAGGTCACTTTTTGTTCGTTATAGAAGAATAAACATATGAATAAGTTTCCTTAGCATATAGCAGGCTGCATTCGACTCACAGGCAAAGTCGAGTAGTTTGAGGTTCCCAGATTTCACCATGGGAAGACCCCAGAGCACTAGAAGGGTGACCAATTTGTAAATACTAACACGGTTCCTGCTCATTAACTACATGCCTTTTTTACAGGAATATAAATAAATGAAAGCTTTTCAATACATGATGTTATAAAGCTGCACCTACAGTACGTCTTTAATTCAGCATACGTGCCAATATTTCTGATGTTCAATCCAGCATTTATACCAGCATTTGCGTGCAACTGCAGAGCTTTTTAATTGGAGTAGTGTTTGCATATTTTCTTTAACCGTTTTTTTTTTCATTTAAATACAATATTTCTATGGGTATATACAATTCATTTGATTTTAAATATTACTAAATGTAAATTGTATTAGATAACCTGTGGCGTACTCAATTGAATTATTTTCTTCATGGTATACCTGTGCTTGGACCAGCACACGGGGTCTGTGCGCTGCCAATAGTATGACTTGAGCGGTTCATGCGGGGAGTGTTCGAGTGGCTGCCATCTAGTGATCTGTTTAAGCATTGCATCACTGCAGATCAAAGAAGACGTGGAGAACGCTGATGGACGTTACGGTACAATGCCACCTTCAGCGGCTGCGCAAACTTTGTTGTATCCCTTAATATACATTCTAGGTCACTGCTGACTCGTCAGTTTTCGGGAAAACTTCAGCTCCGTCTTTGTAAGCAAACGTTTTTTCAGGTCTTATTGCTCTGTGTGCAGATGACGCAGAAGTGTGTCTTAGGTTTTCTCTTCTGAGTCTCTCTGAACGCAGGGGCCAGATGTTGGTGGCTGTGCCTTTTGATTAACAGTGTAGCCTTGAGGCCACAGCAACAGAGCAAGAGGCACTAGCCTTACTGTCACGTGAGTGTCCCGTGATAATGTCTAAACCTACAGCTACAGTACTCTGCAAAGACAATGAACTCCTGAAACGTTTTGAAATCCCTGTTGTTTAATGAAGTAGGGAAACATACCCAGGCAATACAGCCTGTTTCCTGCTGCTGTTCAACCCGGGGAGAATTCACTACAACCGCAAGCACAGTTGGACCTGAATTCTCCTTTTGGCCTTTTAAACCTGTACCTCCTGCAGACTCTGGATATCTTCTGCCATACATCAGGCTTACCTTTCACACCTCAGCCTTTGAACGTTCAACTGTGTTTAGACCTGACTACTTCCACAACTGCGTTATTGATTTAGAGTTAATGAAGCTGTGCAATACGTTTTGCTCTACAGTCTGACCTTTTGTGTTAGTTTTTTAAAGTCCCAGAGGAACGATTGTGTCCACTGACCATTTTGGTTCACCTGTCTAAATGATAATTTTAGGTATGAATGTAAATTTTGCCTCGTGGATGATATTGAACAATTTACCCCACGAAAAAAAAAGTTTCTAGAGTGTGAAAGATTTGTTATGTGGATGTAGACATTTTTTTTCTCAAAAGACTGATCCAGAGCTTAAAAGAAATGGCAGCAGTAATTACCCGTTGGCAGCAGAAATTAGTGATATTGTAATGCAACGGGGGTTCAGGTGGGCGCCCCTTGCCGCATTAGGTCGGCCCCCCACCGTCAGGGGCTCGAACCTGGGACTCCTGTGTCACTCAACAGGGACCCAGCCCGGTGAGCTAAAGAGAGATCTCTCTACAGCCCAGGGGCTGTGGTCCTGCTATTACAGGGAAGGGCGGCGACGTCACAGTACCTGTCGGCCGTAAGCGTTACAGTATATTGGAGTCTGACCCTGCTGGTGAAATGTACTTTCACATCTCCCCTATGATACAGTTTGTTCTTAGTAACAGAGGGGTTTCTACAGCTTTATCACCAGACCTAGCTGCTGTTAGCTACATAAACATCCTTAAATTCTGAGCTAAATGGTTGTTGTGTTGGGATCATCTACAGTATTGTGAGGTCCCCAGTCAAGTTGAGTCATCTTTGAAATACTAATAAAAAAAAAGGTACTATATGTGAGGTATGTATAAGTAGTCCTGAACAGTAAAGAGATAAACTAAGGACAGTTAAGAAATTGTGTTATATTATTTAAAGGTTGGGTAATGTGAAAATATTAGAAAAAAAGTTGTGCAGTGTAGCTCTGATAGGATTTAGTCATACAGCGACAATTGCTGAAAAACAAATAACTGTGTTTTATTTAAAGGCTGTAGCAGCAGTGACTCATGTTAAAGTCTGAAAGCAGAGGTCTCTTTCAATTTCAAAAATAAAATAAAGATGTTTGAGTTGTGGAGCCTCTTCACAGACAGAGAAAACATGAGGTAGAGGGGTACAGGGAGAAAACATGAGGCTGGGTAAGGGATAGATGGAAATCAAGGCAACAACCTCCAGGGGGAAGAGTGGACGCACTCTGGAAATGAAAGCAGAAATCGGAATTGAAATTTGTCAATAGCAGAGCGCTGGGGGGATGTGTGGACCACGAGTAAGGCAACATGCACTGTAGCTTCTTGCGTGTTTCTTTAGGAAGATGTGAAGATGTGAATCATGGTGAAAAGATAGACAGAATGAATTGCAGGCATGGTCAGGAGAGGACAAATGGCAGACTATTGGCTGGGAGACAGTTCAACTGGATCGGCAGATGTTTTAGATCTCTCTAGTGGAATGTCAGACTTTGTTTCTGTTAGACCCAAATAAATCATAATCAAAGAGCTTCATGCAGTGCAGGACAACCACTGTGCTCTAATTAGGCAGCGGGCTTTCCTGCCAATGACCTTTTTTTTGAAACAGAAGTGGGCCACACACTTCACGTACAGTAAGTCATTTCAAGTCATTTGTTTATTAGATTTATACCGTTTTGGTCACCTTTGTGTCCCATCGCCTTCGAAGTTTCGTCTGGATTTTCACAAACCACATTATAATTTGTGTAGTGCCAGAATAAATTTAAGGTGGGACCTGTTTGTCTGCTGTGTTTTTCTGTTTCCAGGAAGATGGAAAATAATATAAGGAAGTAATCTTTGTTTAAGTTTTCAAACTATTAAACAAACATGGAGGAAATGAGACTTTTGTCTTGAGATTTAAATAAATGAATTGTTTTCAGTGATAGATTTTCATTACTTTTCTAAACCTGTGAATCAGACATAAACCAGTTAGTGCTGACCAGTCTTCAAAAGAAACTTTGGGTGTGGATAAATTCATACATGGTAAAAGACCATGCTATGGTCTTTAAAGTTGGAACCAAAATTAGTCCCAGATTGCTGTAGAATTGTTTTTTAAGTAACATTTTTATTCATATGTGCATGCTTTTGAGAAAACAACTGCACTGTCTAGGCTTCCAAACTAATTCTTCAGATGTAACCTAAAAAATAATATTGGAGGAAAGTATACTGTCCAGAATAATAGAAGAAATAAAAATAAGCATGGACACACACATGAAAAAGGGTAGTGCTCTATATGTTAATGCTGTGGCTTTTCTTCATCTACGATATAAAGATTACAATAGCAAGGATAGCCAAGGATAACCAATGTGGTTGTGTGAGTTCAGTGCTGGGAATAGGCAGCTATGTTAGTGTCCCCTGCTGTAGTGCTTTGTACTGAACAAACAAACAAGAGGACAGGGAGCCCTCTTGAGCAAATCACTTGGCAAGGAGCTCTGAGAAAAATTACTGACATTTTCCATAACAGTCGAAAGTCCTTCCTGACAGATGTGCTTGTGATATTGCGTAACCTTTTGTCTCAGTACATGCTTACATCTCTGAAATTTGACTGAACACCATTGTTGTTTTTTTCTTCCTTGAAATGGAGAAACTCTCTAATCAGATCAAAGCTTTCTGGTTAGTTGAGGATTAATACTTTAATATTTAGGACTAAAATTTCTCTTAAGCTCCTCGAATTCAGCAGTTCCTGAGTCTTTATACGCCACGGCTAATCTGAGGCTTTCATTGATAAATCTGACAGTTATGTTTAAGGTTCTGTCAGATAAAAAAAAACTTTGTCCCATTGAATAAACTGGAATTTTATTCCTCATGTGTCTCTCTGTTCTCTGAATCCGAGAAGCTCTGCTGTTTCACCCATAACATGTGTCTGCCCTGACACACAGCGCCTTGTGGAGAATAAAATAGTGTTTTAAATACCTAGAAATAAAACAGAGAATCTAAAATAATAATGTTTTATGAAGCCCTGTGTAGCAGAATAGCTGTGACAACTGTGTTCCTGTTGTCAAGTTGCTGGAAATGAAGAGAACTTTATTCTCACTCATTAAACTTGCTCTGCCCTTGTCCCAGGCCTGTCACAGTCACATAATCATTACAAAGGTTTCCCAGGTGCCTTTTATAATGATGTTACTTAAAACGGAGCACAAACCAAACAGCAGTATGAGCCTGTTATATAAGATTGTTCAATAGGAGCTATCACAAGCAAGTAGGGACTTGTCACTCACCCTCTTGTTAATAATGTAGCAGCTCGATTAGAGATTGTGGTTTCTCCCCAATCATATTGTTTTGAAAATAAAGAGGACAGATGCTGTGTTGTGTGTGCCAACACCGTTCTGTGCAGGGCAATTTATAAAAGCGCTCGTCTGTGGTTTCATTTTTGTAAAGAATTTGTTTATATTTAGTTTCATCTTCAGTCGACACCAACATGATTTTCCATATCAAAACACAGTTCAAGGCAAACCTCTGGGTCAGAATACAAAGAGCAGGTGAAACAACTAGTGTTGTTTGTTAGCTGACATACAGAAAGGTTATCTAACTTTATATCTGTACTTTGTAGGAGGATTTAACTACACGATGAGCTCCTTGCCAGTTTCCACATCACCTTCACTTTTATTGTGATACTGTCCTCTGTGTTGGGATAAAAGAAAGAACTCAGAACAACAGTCTATTGTGTCAGGGTTCTTCAGAGGTGGCTGCATACCTTAGATACAACATATTAATGCTGAAGTTATAGACTGTTTGATGAAGCATCCACCATAACTCTATACCGCAGTTGTAAAAGTTGTAGATTTTACAACAACTTTCTTGTTCTGTTATAAATGAAATGTAGACACAGTAACTTTTGTAACAAATGAAGTACATGATTCAGTGAATATGAGAGCTCATTGAATCATTAGCAAAAAGCATTGATTAGAGTAAGCAATCTTTTTTGTGAAATATTTTCAATTTTAGTCAAACAAATGTTAAACAAAACCAGATTTCTCTCAGTTTCATATTATAACGTTTGCAGGGGGTCACGTACGCACTGTGAAGAAAATGTATATGAATTGTACAACACTGCCATCTGGGGGGAATGCTTTATTCATCTATTATAGAAAGCAGTTAGTAAATAAAAAGAGAAAGAAGAGCCAGGTAGCTCATATTGAGATTGTAAGTACCAGAACAAGAAAATATAATCCTCGTTAAAAATATATTCTAGAATGTGAATCTCTCTATCATTCTGAAACAAACAGGCAGAATGACTTGTAAGGAGTTACTAAATAGAGACAAAAAGAGGATTGGCAATCCGCTGTATTCAGGGATTTTGTGAATCTTTCTACTGAAATCCAAGTTGTAATTAAGTATGTAACTATGGTAAAACAAAATCACAGGAACTTCAGTAGAAATTAAGGATTGAAGTCTGTATGGGGAGACCGGGTTGAATGGGCACTAAGATATGGGAGTGTCAGGATTCAACCAAACAGTGATCACAGAACAAAGGAATAGAAATTAAAGTTGGACGAGTCTAAACCCCAAGCATACCTTTCACACAGTAGAGTGAGGATTTTAATCCCTTTCCACATGAATTTAGACAAGTTTGCAAGATATTCCAGTACTCTAACAAAGCGGTTATTCAGGATCAGCCTGTTCAAAAATGTAATATAAAGATGTAATGTAAAGATGAGTGGATCTTAGTACCAAATTTTCCATAGTGTTTGACCAGTGGCACAGTTGGAGTTAGGTCAGATTTCTATACTGTAGAGTTTAATATTGAGTAAATTATTGTATTATCCACAAATATCACATTTTGATATAAAATAAATTTGTAGAAAATGGTGCATCTAATGGTAAAAATGGATGATCTTATAGCAGTATGGGTGGTATCTCCATATCGTGTACCAGAGAAAAAAATATAGTAATTGCTGATTACGTAGGTGGAACCAGCATGTCACTTTGCACTGTCTCATTTATTAGTTTGTGTATGAATGTAAAAACATCAAACAGGATATGCCTCAAAATAACAAAGAAATGAAATAAGGGCTTTTGGTTTGGTACAGCAATTCAAAAACCCAGATTGAACCATAGATATGTCTGTTTCTTCAGCCAGCCTTCCAAAATCCTAAGAAAGTGTGAAATTCTGTGAAGAAAGGATACAAACTGCCATTCTAAGACGTATCCTAGAACTGAAAGAATCCTGTCCAGTTTTAGGAGGGTTTTCAGTTTATTCCTACACCATTTCTGGAAAACATAAACCACACAGTACTGCAGAATCTTGATATTATTAGGAATGTTCTGTTCCTTCACAGAAGATCTCCAGTAAGTATGAAACATATGTAGAAGCTTAAATATCAGTTGGCAAGACTATTGGTCAGGTCATTTGGCTAGGAAATCAAAGGTCAAAATTTGAAGCTCCTTTCCAGACCACTGATAAAAGAAATGAAGGATTTTCCTTTTGGGAATTTAAAAAAGCAAGAGGCAGGGTTTTGAAATGATCTGAAACAAGCCAGGAGCCAGTACAGCAGAATAGAACACTATGATGTATTATTCATAGTGAGCTATTCCTAGTCAGCACAGAGCCCTGTGAGCTTCACAGACAGGAGTGTCAGGCAGGGTCTTTGTAGGTATCTGAAATTACTGAAGCACCACCTCGAGAAGAGAGAGAATATTCAAGGGCTAACTGGAGGTACTGTACAGTAGGTAGGAACTGAAACTCAAAGAGAAAATAGCCCTATTGTTATTGACTGTCTTCAGTTAATTGTGTAGAAGATCAAAGCCCTTTTGCCTTTAGTGTCACAGTGCAGTTTTTGTGCTATAATGCAGCTGTAGGCTTTAGCTTGGCCTTTGGAGCTGAAGGTGTAGAGTCCGCGCCTTTAGACAAAGAAATACATCTACCTGCGGGAAGCAGGGAGAGAGACACACACTCTTCTCCCTCTTGTTCTTGTTATCCTCTGGGGGTACCACAAATGTATTAACATACTTGAACTGGCTTCATCAGTCTGATAGCTGATGTGTGGTGACCGTGCAGAGTGCACTTTGGCTGCCATTGCATCATCCAGGTGGGGGCTGCATATTGGTGGTATTGGAAGGGAGTTCCAATTACCTGTAAAGCGCTTTAAGTGGAGTGTCCTGAAAAGTGGTATACAAGTTTAAGAAATTAGTACTAGTAGTAGTATACAGATTACATTTGAGGTCAAGTCCAGTGAGATCAGTAAATCTTCAACTGGTGCATCATACCTGTAGATAACTAAGCCACAATAAAATGAGCAGCATTGGGAGAACTGAGTGAAAAAAGGGATATTAGGGAAACGGGCAGCCAGCAGTACAGAAATAGGTTTCAATGCTGCTGTTTTCTAGTAATGTTTGTCATTACCAGGTCTGAATAAAGAAATTCTTTCACCAGAGTATTTTAAATTTTTGTAAACAGTTGGAAAATTTTAGTGAATGCATCAGGTTAGTCAGTAGAGATCTTCTGCAATTGACAGGAGATTAATTCCTCATTGAACTTCCTGGCTTCTTTGATGTCAATGCAAGATATGTGATGTTGAGTGTCCTGCTTTTGATCTTTTTTATATTTTCATATAATTATGTTTGTGTCTATTTATCTGTGATTCTGAGCAAAAATCTACATGCGATAATAAAACATATGTCAATCTAATATAACTCTTAAACAGATTTCATTATTTTCTTAGTGAGTGAAACATTTAGGCACAGATGAGAGAAATGTTTGTTCTCGGGTATCAGGTGCAGAAAATGCACATATAAATATAAGCAAAAACATCAGTTCTAAATATCTGCCTGTGCTGTTCTGTGAAGGCAAAGCCAGACAAAAACTATTGTTCTTGAGGGAATTTTCTATATTTTGCTCTATCTGAGAGGCAGACCAGCATTTGAAAAAAAAAATATTCTGATGTTTTTGGGTCTCTATATAGCTGAGTCTGTTGTGGTCAAGAAAGTATGGGGTTGGCAAATATGTCCTGCAGATTTAAATGTGTCCTGTATCTAAACTCATATTGTGGCTCATTTTTAGACTTATAATTGCAGATGCTATACAACACATCCCTGGCCTGTGTTTTAAATTGATTGACTTTCTGTCCAGGAAAGCATTAAATGCAGAGTTTTTTTTAAAACGGAACAACATTCAACACTCCAAACCTTCTTTAATATATTAAGAGTGCCTAAAGTAATATACAGTATATATGCACTATGTAGGGAAGATACAGTTGAGTGTACATGAGATCTGTATCGAAATCGCTGCTAATTAAATGTGTACTGAGGAAAGTTTATGAAGTGCAATGGCACTAACACTTATACTGCAATATTCTTCACTGGACTGGACACTGAAAACACAGAAACGTATAGACATCCGCAGACACAGGGGAAATATTTAGAGAAAATTGACCAAACCATCACATCTCTGGAAGGTGAAAGGAAACTAGAGCTCCCAGAGAAGATCCACTGATCCAATCTTTTTGAAGGAGAACATGCAAACAGAAGGAACACCCCAGGTCGAATGAGAAACCAGGACCTAAGAGGTATGATGTGGGCAATTAAGGCTCCATCTGTGGTGCTGGCAGGTGACTGGTGACCGGTTATTGTCAATGTACAGTATGATGGCAGCTAAGTATTGTTACCTAGTGTTGTTTTAATCTGGTTGATTATAAATGGATCATACACATGGTTTAAATTAGTGTAAACAAGCACATGTTGCTGTTCTCCTCTAGCAGTGTAAAGGTGTCCTTCCCACAGGTACTTGTGATTTCATTCACGAGGTTTATAAACAGACTTAATTAGAAGCTTAATTGTCAATCTGTGTGACCTTTCAGATGCTAGAAATGATGTTCTAAGCTCTCCAAGTTAACTGCATGCAGGTTTTGGATTTTTTCCACTTCCCAAAGCAGATTGAACCTTAGACCAGTGTTAATTAAGAGTTGTCCCACATAAACCTCCCAAGGCAGTCTGGGAGCAATGGACTTTGATATTAAAACACTGCTAGCCATTATTGATAGTACATAACCTGACTGTTCAGACTCTTAATTTGCTCTTTAGGGTCTAGTACAATGCATTCTCTCAAAGTACGGTGCCATCCACCTGGAAAGACACAATCTCTTGACCAGAACCACTACAACTTCCCATCATCATCTTTGTCTTCTTCATCTTCATGGTCATTGTCATCATCATCACAGTGCTCCTTTCTGTAACTTGTTGGTTGTCAATGCCTTTGTAAATGACCTGATAGGATGTTACAAACAAGGGAGTCTGACCATTTTAAAGCACCAGCCCAACAGACTATTCATAGCCCTCTTGATGTCTTTTTCAGCAGTGTCAGTAGTGGCTGGGCTCCTGAGAATAATATATGTTTTTGCTGAGAGAATATGTGCAGAGCTTTTAACTCCCCTGTTGTCAGAAACCTTAAAATTACATGTAGGGTTTCGCGAAAATGGTTCTGTTTTCATCAACTAACATTATGTATCTAAATAAAATCTAAACATTGGCATTTCTAGTTGGAAAGTATAATTAGAAATGTACTGTATCTTATCAGGCATTTGTAAACTAGTAATTCTTCCAAACAACTGAATTTAAAAGGGGAAACAAGTGAGGTGGATATTTATGATGACTTTTTAAAACTTTATTTAATATTTTTTTGACATATCACAATATTAAAGAATATCAATTCAATAATAAGCAGTACCAAACCAATATTTTAGGACTTTTGACTTTTAAAATTTCAATTTGAGTGCATTGCATATCTCCTGAGAGTGATGACAGGAGCTCTTCCTGCTCCAAAAACAAAAGTGTTCTCTTACGTGGGCAGACTCGTAACCATGGAGAAGCAACAATGTGCTGTTTCTCTGGCTGCGCTGAAACAAGGAAATGAAAATCAGTCTCCTTCTTGACTATCTACAAAGATTTCAATTGTGATTGATGACAGAACAGCTTAATCAGTCTGCAGCTTCCTGGGTATTTTCTCTGGTTTCAGCCTTTACTGTTTATTAACTTTCTTGGAAATACTGAATAGGAACAGGAAGGTGTAATTGGCATCAAACGTATGTCACCAATATGCAAGAAACGGAGGTGCTACAATATTGAGTAGTATGTTGAAAATAGACATTTAAAGTAAAAATTCATCAAACCATAAGTGTTCTTTATTATGCTTTTAAAATAGAAATGTTACAATCTTATCATCCTCTCTTAATATGTTTGAAGTAACGTGATGCAAAGTTGACCCTGTTCACTCTTATTGTAGAAGCATCGTTCTATTAACATCCCCGGTGTTATGTTACTTAAATTGAAATGTCACTTGGTACAAAGAAGTGTATACATCAGCCCTAACTCATTATAAGAGCTAGAAATCCATTGAATTCTTCTTGGTATACTAATTACCTCATTCCACAGTTTTTCTGTAGTCTGGGAAACAGCCCTATTAGATGCATCATGTAAATTAAAGAAACAGAATTGAAATATTGAGAAAAAAGTACATTCTCAGTTAACTGGATAGTATGACAGAAATAAAGAGGAACCACAATGAAGACTTTCTACAGGATTTTCTTTTTTGCCCCAGTAACCTAATTGTTTAATTTTGTTTACCAAGCACTAAGGACAGAGGAGATATAGGAGTGAGCTCAGCTGGTACTGCACACAGAAGCTAATTGGTGTGAGAAATCTGTGCAGCTACTTGAAAGAATCCCAGGTGTCCGTTTCAACAGCATGGATGGGTAACTTGTTCCAGACTCCTGCAACCTTTTGTCTAAGGACATGCATCTTGTGCTGACCCACACTTCCCACTATATAACTGTTCCCATGACTCTGAAGAAGTCCTCCGAAGAAGTGGGTTGACTTCATCAAGGCCTTTGAAATTTGCTTAAGGTCCCCTCATTTTTTCAAGCGGGAAACATTTTCTACAGACCAAAGTGCTTAAATTTGCTCTGAGCACACAATTCAAAGCCTTTTTTATTGACTGTAAATTTGGAACCGTTTCCTGCTTGAAGAACTTTTTCAGTGATTTGAGTCTTGAGGAGACCCAAGCTGACAAAGTCAGAAATTGTAGCTGCTTTCTTCATTCTTTGTAGGAATGAGCTTTATTTCCTACCCGCTAATAACACATGGAGATTCATTCCCAGTTATCAATGAGTACAGGTTCCACTTAATGTACATTAATGTAAGTTAATGTCTGTGTTGTGTTTTGGTCACCCAGGGCCACGTGGAGCCGGTCAGCAGTATTGATGTTTGACACGTACCAGTAGAAGAGAATTACAGGATGCAATCCACATTGAGATGGATTAAAGTGCATCTCGCCCATCATGAGGCTTTCATAGCTCTGTTTCATCATTGTAGACAAACAGAATATGACCTTCACCTGCCCTGGCCAAATGCAGTGCATCTGCAAATTCTCAGATGCCACCGTTAAAACGTCATCTTTGGGTAGAGTGAAAAGTACAATCTCAAAGCTGCAATCACACTGTGGATATGCCCATCCTGTGAAAGCTTTTCATACAAATGGAATATGTGTGTGCATGCAGTCAAATGTCTGGTAGAAAAGGAAGCAAAGAATTAAAAAGAAAATACCCAATTTATGCCTTAGACACAATAATGCATACTGTGTACAGTATATGTTGTCTTTATTTGAAATATTCCCTTAAAGGATATTACAGGGAAAATTACGATTAAAGATATCTGTGTTTCTGCTTTGCCTTCTTTCAATGTTTCATTACTAATCGTACTAAAAAATCAATTACTTCCTGTAGACACCAGATATTTCAGTCATTAACTAAAGTTATTTTCAATGGGGAGTCTCCTTCATTCTGAACGACATGAGTTAGGGCTGGAGAGAGTCTCTGTCACACCTGTTTTTGGAAGCTCAGTGTCTAGGTACACTTTCTTCCCCTGAATTCTACAGCCTTGCCTGGTTGCCTTTTAACTGTTTAGTTGTAATGGCAGAGAGACACTATTGAGACACATAGGGGAAAATGCAGGTATATAAAAAGAAGAGGAGATTCTGTCTGGTTTTACTGTTATGAAATGTTTGTCTCAGAGATACAGTACATGAAAATGTTATGACATGGCTGGATGCCGCCAGGCGGGTGGTGATCTGTCAGAGCCCAAGTGCAAGGGACCGGAGAGTAGTGGAACACCCGAAGAGACTTGACGGACTGGGGCTCAAGTGCTCCAGGACAGGCGGAAAGGGAAAGTGAAGGGAGGCAATAATAGATCAACTCACTACTGTCCATAAGGAGAGGGCTCCAACTGGGGCTCTGGACGGTGGCAAGGAAAAAAAGAACGAAACAAGAAAGGGAAAAGTGACCCAGACAGCCCGAGAAACAGGAATTGAGAGAAAAAATAAGAGTTCTAAGGTCTGGAGAAAAAGGTGCCTCAGAGAGAAGGCAGAAAGGCGGCAGGAATGAGGGCAGTTGGAGACGAGACTAAATCGCAAGGGCAGGACTCTCTATAGAGCTTGGAGTGGAGCTGCCTAGTGAAGCTTCGGGGCGGAAACGCAGGAGAAGGAGGCCAGCGGGACAGAGTCCAGGGCTCCAGAGCAAAGCCCAGGAGCCTCCGTGAAGACTGGAGCTGCAGGGCAAAGTGAATACGTGAACCTGAGGCTGCTGTGCAGGGAGAGGAGAAGACATGAACCTGAGGCTGCTGTGCAGGGAGAGGAGAAGACTTGAAGCTGAGGCTGCTGTGCAGGGAGAGGAGAAGACGTGACCTGAGGCTGCTGCTCAGAGCAGAGTGAAGACTTGAAGCTGAGGCTGCTGCTCAGAGCAGAGTGAAGACTTGAAGCTGAGGCTGCTGCTCAGAGCAGAGTGAAGACTTGAACCTGAGGCTGCTGCTCAGAGCAGAGTGAAGACTTGAAGCTGAGGCTGCTGTGCAGGGAGAGGAGAAGACTTGAACCTGAGGCTGCTGTGCAGGGAGAGGAGAAGACGTGAAGCTGCAGCACAGGGAGAGAGAAGGCTTTAGCTTGTTCAGCTACCTGGGTGCTCAGCCTGTCGACTGGGGTCGGGAAGCCACTGCTCTGGCGGTGTCGCTCACTCGGCCACGAGGAGCAGATTCTGTCAGTGCCGCATCCCAGGACAACATAGCTACACGGGGAGGCTGCTGAGGTTTCAGCTCGCCAGAGCTACAGCCCAAAAGACTGGAAAACTGAGGACAGAGAGAGGAGACAGTACTGCCCCTGGGACGGGGTGGAATGAATAATGGCGAAGCGCCGTCGAAGAGGCGCCTCAGCATTCAATAGAGAAACAGCAATTGGATAATAGATTTGATCATGACCAATTAAGGCCGATCACCAGGAGGAGACCTGGTTAGAGCAGCAAACCCTGGGAGATCTTCAGCCCCCGTGAGAATGTGATGGTTTCCTGGGGCCACCGCTAGCCGAGGGATACCGCAGGACAGCGGTCATAACAGAAACAATGCTATGGCAAAGTCTCCCATTTCCACTGGAAAGGGTTTCCAGTTTCTCCGTGCACTGTTTTCCTTGGCTCGTTTGTTGGTGATTTGCTTAGGTTTTGCTTGTCTTTTGTACCTGTTAACACCAGACTCTTGCATAAGCAAGAAATGCCCCTTTGGTCACAACAGACCCTGCTTTTCATGTTGCAGTTTTTGTCGATATTCATCTCGGGACTACATGTATACTGCGAACAGGATAAAGGAATGATTTTTATTATGATTAATATGACTACATATTCCCATTTTTGTATGTTATATTTCCACAAATCTGTCTAGTTCTTAGATTGTTGATCAATGCTTCAGATAAAGCTGAACACTGTTATTTGTTCATTAGCAAGGATTTCATCTTGTGGGTTTTTCTCAGGCCCTAACTGGCAAGCAAGTTTACATCAGAATGTCAGCCCATCAACTAATTGCAAATTGCAGACTATAAACCCTGTACATACTGGCAGGTTTCCAATTGGATGAAGCAGGAAGCCTCTAGTCAGCAAAATACCAGCATGAAGTACTGGGTTTGTAATTTGCAAGACAGGCAGGCCAAGATTGTGATTTAATCCAGACTTACAAAGTATTTTTCTGTTTTGGATAAATACATACATACAAAAAAAAAAACTTAGGTACATTATTATATGCACATTGACCATAGACTGAAAAAGAAATGTTTCTTTTATTTGTTGTTGGGTGCGGTTACTGAGGTTTCATGCAATGTTCATAGCTAAATATTTGTTCACACCACCAAACCTAGAGGACACAAGTGGAAACACTGTGGAAGTGCAGTTAAAACAGAAAACAGGAGACGCTTCCTTATGAAAAGGGTTACTGGAGTCAGGAACAAGCTACCCAGCCATGTGGCTGAAGAGAATACCCTGGCATCTTTCAAGAATGGATTAATTTCTACCAAACGGGCTGGATGGCGTGAAAGGCCTCCTCTTGTTTGTCACATTGCCTGTGCTTATATTTTTAACTTTCTTTGTCTGTTACTACGCTGTGACGGTCCCTATCCACTGTAGATCCTGCCTATGGGGTCACTCTAACTCTCTATCTGTTCTTATCTTTTCGTTGCAGCATCCTCTTTGCAGACATTGAGGGATTTACCAGTCTGGCTTCACAGTGCACTGCCCAGGAGCTGGTTATGACTCTGAATGAGCTGTTTGCCAGATTCGACAAACTAGCTGCGGTATTTGTCTTTTGTTTCTCCAATGTCCCGCATGCTTTCTCTGAATTTGAAGACAGGGATTTGCACAGGGAAAGGGTGTAAATGGTAGGCTTGAGAAGACGTTAATGCAGGATATTGTTGTCCAAGGAGCCTCACTATTTACAGGTAGTCGTGTACCTTACACCAGTAGTGATTACGGTCTTTTTAAACAAATACACTTATAGAGTTTAATATTTTTACAATGTAGTCAGTGCTATATACCTTTAAAAACAGTGCAGTAAAGAGTTATAATGGGTTTTCGGGTATATGAACCTATATTTTTCCTGATGGATACTGTCAGAAGGTGATTTGGGTGATCCGAAGGTGATTTTACTGGAATTGGCTGTGAAGGTGACAGATGAGACGCTGAAGGTAAAAGAAGATGGGTTAATCAAACAAAATGCTGTGTAATGTGAAACTCACAAGAATTTCATTCTACCAGGGACATTGCATATGATGGAAACTATGGAGCTGGTATCATTTTACCAGTGCAGAGTAGCATGTTTATTATGGCCAGTGTTCCTGTTAATTAATTTCTGAGGCGGAAATACTGTACCAGGATGTGTTTTTTTAATAATGAGACATCAGATTCCGTCTTTGAACTCCTGAGCTTATTTATCTCATTATCACAAGACAAAGATCTTCTCATGTATTTCCTCTGTCTCATTATTTCCCAAGTCCCTGATGAGTTATCGTAGCTTCTTACCAGCTCTTTTGGTGTGGTAAAGGGTATAAATATCCATTGTTTCTGATGCTGGTATTTCACCACCTGGCCGATGTCTCTACACTCTCTCATGTGAGCTGATCTTAATTTCCGTTCAATCCAGCGCTTCACAGCAACGATTGTGAGGGGCTCGTTCTCAAGACGAGGCCTGTGGCAATATAACATTCAGGAGACAACCATGAGACCAGCCTTGTTCTCGTGTTGGCCTTGGGAAAAAAAGCAATCCTTGTAGACAACAACCTTCCAATTAATGGATCTGACATTGAGCACAGCGTTAGAGAATTCTCAGCCCAGCTTCAGATACAGTCATCTGGTGGTTTGCTCGTTTTGGCAAAAATGTTCCATATTATAAAATACAGTGTACACAAGGCAGAAACATCTCTCTCTTTGTACAAACCAAAGAGCATAAAACTATTCTGAGTAGATGGAAAGTTACTTTCTGTGTGACACATTGACCCAGCAAGATTAATTCCAAGTCTATCGAATGTAATATTTGTCCTCTAAACTGCTGGAAATTAGTGCCTGAAATTATTTTAACACTAGGACCTACAGTAGGACTGAATCTTTATTGAATATTTGTGGAATAGTATTTAAGTAATACTGTTACAGATTACTTGTATTTTTAAATTTATTTCTGCTTATAATGAGTGGGAACAATAAGTCTATTGCACTATTTATAATAAATTCAGACCCTTTTGGACAAGAACTTTTATTCTTGGCTGCCTGGCTTTCTCATTGATCTAAGAGATCCCAATCTCTTGGCATTCCCAGAATGCCTCAGGACTTGTTCTGTCCGTACATTGCTTTTTGAGTTGAAAACAGCCTTAAACTTACTTGCCTGAATCTGCCAACAACCAGTTTCTTGATAATGTCTGTTACTGGCCTCTGCGTTATATCTGGAACAGAGTTTGATTCAAAACAGAGCAGAAACTACATCTGTACCGTATCAGGGTTGATGAAACCCTATCTGTAGCATTCCCTGGTTGTTTCTTTTTTAGCAGTCTGGCTCTCTAAATTAAATGCCTTATCTGTAGCTCATCTGGATAAGATTAGTGACAGCAAGGGAATCCAAGACAGCAATAGTCCAGCAGGTTCTATGAGTCACCATTAAATCATCAATTTCTAGACACTTGCTGCAATATAGTTTTGACCAATGATGCAGGTAATTCGTTCAGCTAAGCAGTTTACAGATCACTGGAATGAAAATGCCAATACCCTGTTGCTTCCAGTGACCACAGGTGGCCATCGCTGATGAAATTGAGCATAATAACTCGCTAAATTGATCACAACTCGAGTGGGCAAATTGTTGATTTAAAGGTGAGCTCTCAAGTCTGCTAGACTGGGGGCTGATCACGTTGGGAATGGTATGTACCCGAGCTACAGTACATTCCCTTCATAAAGGTGCCTTTATAAAACTTGTGTGTTGTACCGTGGTGTCAGCAGAGACAGAGAAGTCATGGTAAGAGCAGTAAATAGTAAATAGTTTAGAGACATATGGTGAAGTAAGAAGAAGTTTATGGAAAGCCATGGCAAAGTAAATGCAGGATATGGTCACTGTAAAACCATATTCAATTCCTGAAATGACTGTGTAAAGTTAAGACAGGCTCATGCGCAGAAGGTGCTCCTGTATGAATTAATCTCCTTGAAGAGATGGTAGTGCCAGCCACTATTTTAGTCTGGGTTAATCATTTTCTCATCGCTCTGCAGGGGAACTACTTGCGGCATGAGGTTACGTTTACATTTCTCATTCCTCCTCTTCTCTCCCCCCTTTCTCTGCCATCAGGAGAACCACTGCTTACGTATCAAAATCCTGGGCGACTGCTACTACTGCGTGTCCGGGCTGCCCGAGGCCCGAGCCGACCACGCCCACTGCTGCGTGGAGATGGGCGTGGACATGATCGAGGCCATCTCGTGAGTGTGTGTGGGGTGTGGCTGGCGCGCAGAGAAATCAGTATGCTTGTTCAGGTGCTCCCTCGCCTGGGTGACGGGCCATGGCAAAAGCAGAATAAATTGTAGCAAAGCAGGATGAAGCACAGGGAAATGGCGAAGGACGATCCAAACCATGGGGAAGCGTGCAGAGATACGGGATTGGGACAAGTCTATTTAGAACCGTGGGGATAGTCCACTGTGTTCTTGCGCATTTACAGTGCTGACTGCTATGAGGCATTGAAAAAAATGCGAGTCGTATTGATTCAACTGCAGCAAAAAAAAAAAAACGCTGGCAAATTAAATGCCGGAGGACCTGTTTCCTCTCATGATTACCATGCAGGCATGATTTCTGCTTCCACCCCAGATCAGATCTGATGGCCAATGCAATTGCTTGCTCATGCATATTCACAGGAAGGTTGAAGCACACAGGGTTTTACCAGTTTTTGCTCTCACCTTGTTTTTCCAAACATTTTGTCAGTCTTTTCTGCTGAAACAAAGGCAGTTCACTACTTGTCACTCTTCTTAAACTCTTCAGCTCTATAGGAATTAAGAAAGTGACAGAAAACCTACAAGAAATTGTACTTAACTGGACATAAAGTTGACTGGAGTTCTGCTGAGCCTGATGGGGGCAGTTCTCCAGTTGTGAAGGGCCAGAGTCCAGAAGGGGTTCCATAGTTCTTTACATATTGATTGGAAATTACCCTGGAAAGGAGTTAAACTAGCTCAAGTTCTATTAGGCACTTAAGACCTCAGTTCACGGATGAAACCGTGCCAATGCTGCAGCTTTCCAGTCCTGGACTTCTGCATTCCTGGTGCCAGAGAACATCACTGATCTCCAGGATAACATTTATTGTACTCCTGTCTCCCTTCTACTTAAGCCCACTCCTAACTATGCAACGCTGACAAGCAAACATGCTCTGATTTCAGTCAGCAATCTCAGAACATTTATTTCTGCAAGCCGAGGGTCTGTTAATTGGATCTTGCACAGTGAAACACGTGCATAGAAAACATCAAGTTCAATTTTGTGACGTTAGAAATGAAGACAATCTCTAAAGATCACATATAATAATGTCTGAATATGATCTTTTCTTTAGTAATATTAATTGTTTGGAAGTTTGGAGACCATTTGTAAATTGGTAGCTACAGAGTTTTAATTAAAAGCATAAGCATTGCCTGTGGCTGGGAATACTTTAAAAGTTTAGGCCACGTAAATGCAATTGGCACTTTTTAAGGGTTATTTGTGTTTGGCATTCAAAGAGGGTTAAGTAAGAAAAAAATGAGCATATTGATATGCTCTTTTAGTTTTAGATTCTTTCTCAGTTATGAAATGGGGGAATGAAAAGTTCAGACTGTCCTTACGAAGAGCTGCTTTCACAGATTGGCTTTAGAATCAGAACAGTAGCAGGACTGAGTGTTCTTTATGATGGTCAATGGCAGCCTTTCGCTTATTCATACTGAGAGGATAAAAGAGAAGTCAGATAGCGAATGTTGATACTATTGAACTTTTTTTTGTCATTTATCAGCGTGTTAGTAGTGGGAGACAGAACATTCTGATCTTTCTTATCTAGGTAGGTGGCTCCACAAGACTGCCTTTATTGTAAGACTAGGTTATGTCATTTAGGTTAGTCTATTTTGTGTATGTATGTGTTTGTGTGTGTTTGAGTGTGTGTGTTTGAGTGTGTGTATGTGTGTGCTTGAGTGTGTGTGCTTGTGTGTGTGTATAGGTGTGTGTGTTTGTGTGTCCTTGAGTTTGTGAGTATGTGTGTAAGTGTGTGTGATTGTATGTGTGGGCTTGTGTATGTGTGTGCTTGAGTGTGTGTATGTGTATGTAGGTGTGTGTGCTTGAGTGTGTGTGTATGTGTATAGAGATGTGTATGCTTGAGTGTGTGCGTATGTGTGTAAGTGTGTGTGTTTGTATGTGTGGGCTTGTGCATGTGTGTTGGTATGTGTTTGAGTGTGTGTGTGTGAATATGTAGCTTAGAAATTGCGGTGTGAAGAACAAGAAACCTGTGTGTGTGTGTGTGTGTGTGTGTGTGTGTGTGTGTGCATTATTGACTCTATGGCAACGAAACAAAGATCCATTGGTTCCTTGTCTGTCTGTCTGTCTGTCTGCCGTGTGTGCTGTGTGCAGGCTGGTGCGGGAGGTCACCGGGGTCAACGTGAACATGCGAGTGGGGATCCACAGCGGGCGTGTGCACTGCGGGGTGCTGGGACTGCGCAAGTGGCAGTTTGACGTCTGGTCCAATGACGTCACCCTGGCCAACCAGATGGAGGCAGGAGGCCGAGCCGGGTGGGTTCCTTCCTCCCTGTCCACGTCCGCCGTCGACGAGCAGCACGCTGAGGAAATGCCGGGGGCAGCGATGACAGTCGAACCCTCTGGGCTCCCCCAGCTGCAGTCATTCCTGAGTTCATTAGGATCAGCTGTTGCCAAGCAAAATGGAATTATTTGCCATTCCACTCTTCAAGCTATGATTGTATGATAAATCTGCACTATCTGACTCGAGCTCCTCCAGTTTCAGGAGTCTAAAGAACGCATTATAAATGATAGCACTCTAATTTTAGATTATTCATTAATTTTTATTTTGTATATTTCTGTACCACACTCCATGAAAACACTGCTAAAATCGTTTAATGTTTTTTAAAGCATCATGAAAAAGTGACCAAATAACATTGATCCACTTTGCTCGTTGCCAAGCCTCTGCCTCATCTTGAGCCTCTAGATTAAAAGAATTACACAGGGCTTATTGTTCATGTCTATAAAATGTAAATCTCATTAGGGCCTGTCATTATGAATTGTGTATTTTAGCAAATGCATTTGTGTTTCTGTCATTTTAGGCGTATCCATATAACAAAGGCCACCCTGAACTACCTTAATGGCGACTATGATGTAGAGCCAGGTTTCGGAGGAGAGAGGAATGCCTACTTGAAGAAACACAACATCGAAACCTACCTCATTGTTGGGTGCAGTCAAAAGCGAGTGGGTATTTCCAGAATGAAGTCATTGTTTCACGCTGTTCAGAGTTGTTGATTTTTATTGAAATCTCATGAGGGGAATGTGGTCTCTTGTCACAATGTGCAGTGATCTTCTGTTTGTTTTTAGGAATTACGACTCAGGAAAGAGCAGGGGTCTTTTCTCTGGCTGGAACTTGGCTAATCCACTCTGCACATTCCACGCATCACAAATTTTGCCTCATGATTCAAATTCATAAGTTGCAGTTTTGATAATTAAAGATTTATGACCCCTAACATGAGTGAAACAGAGTCTTTCGTTTTTGTCTCAGTATTAGCTCATCTTGCCTAGTGTACTTTTGTGTGCAACACAGCTGCTCATTTACCGTCTGCTCAGGACTGAATTGCATCATTCTAAACCATGGTGATAGGGTCATTTTTCCACTTGCTTCAGTGTAGGTCCAGTTTACACTGAAACAGTGGTTTATGAGAAAGTCAAACACAGTCAAGGAAGGTTGCCACTGTGATTACTCATTCTTCTACTTTAAGAAAGGTGGCCTCTTTATGACTGACTTAAACGATGGTTTCTTCAGTTTCAGGGAGTCTGTCATTGTTAAGCAAAACAGATATGACCATTCCCCAAATGTCATAACTGTCACGGATGTTATTTTACTTTTTTAGTCAGTGACTGGCTTGATCATAATAGCCAATTGGAAGCTGTTCCACTGACATCTGTTGAGAAGCCTTAAAGATAAATTGACTATATCAATATTACGAAGCACCTGGCTGTTCAGTATCACTCAAAATCAAAATCTTGCTTTATGTGTCCGGGACTACAGTCATTCTTACCTTTGGAATAGATTTGGAAATGCAAATCCACTAAGATTTATTAGGAGAGCTCTTATTTTGTTTTTTAATGCAACTTTTGTACACACTTGGAATAAGGCAGACTGCCTTCATTATTGTATGGTAATTAACCATAAAGACCTACAATAGCACAAGCTCTTTACTGTCTTTGTTCGTGATTTTACGCTTGTGCCTGGGAGTCTATAATGCCTGCATGTGATGAGACTTAGTCTAAAAAGAGTAAATGGCAATGTTTTCCAAGATGAATGCTAACCTTTTTCATTTGGCTGACACCCATACTCTCATACAAAATCAGGTCTCAAGCTTTGTCCTCGCTTTGGCAGTTTGAACAGTGTGTTTTCTGTCGCAGAAAGAGGAGAAGGCCATGATCGCGAAGATAAACAGGCAGCGCACCAACTCCGTCAGCCACAACACAGCCCACTGGTGCTCAGACAGACCCTTCTACAACCACCTGAGCACTAACCAGGTCTCCAAAGAGATGAAGAGAATGGTAAGGACCTGCTGCACCAGCATCCAGTCAGGAGGAATCCTCCAGAAAGCCACCAGTTTCATCAGTTTTATTTTTTTTCTTTGTTGAAGACAAACAACGCTGTATTTATTATTCACTACACCAAATACTGCAATAGTGTCAGAATTATTCATATGTAGCAATAATAATTGCTTACACTTGTGTAGCGCTATTCTGGACACTCCACTCAAAGCGCTTTACAGGTAATGGGGACTCTCCTCCACCACCACCAGTGTGCAGCCCCACCTGGATGATGTGACGGCAGCCATAGTGCGCCAGTACACTCCTCACACACCAGCTCTCAGTGTGGAGGAGAACAGAGTGATGAAGCCAGTTCAGAGATGGGGATTATTAGGAGGCCATGATTGGTAAAGTCCAGGGGGAAATTTGGCCAGGACTTTTTTTCAAGAAACGCCGTGGTCTTTTTAATGTCCACAGGAAGTCAGGAACTCAGTTTTACATCTCATCCGAAGGACGGCGCCTTTTTACAGTATATAGTGTCCCCATCATTATACTGGAGCATTAGGACCCACACAGACCGCAGGGTGAGCGCCCCCTGCTGGCCCCACTAACACCTCTTCCAGCAGCGGCCTTAGTTTTTCCCAGGAGGTCTCCCCTCCAGGTACTGACCAGGCTCACACCTGCTGACCTTCAGTAGGCTGCCAGTTGTGAGCTGCAGGGTGATATGGCTGCTGGCATGTAGCAACATACAGTATGAAGCTCTTTTACCCCCATATGTTAAACTGAGGTCCTGACTTGGTCTATTAAGTTCACCCTGGTTTCCTGGCTGAATTCCACTCTGGGCTTGTACAACCCAACCTCCCTAAAGTTCCTCCTTAATTCAGCTGGAGGAGCAGTTTCTCTCTCCTCCCCCTGATCTGCTGTGCAGTGGGGCTGCCGAGTATCACCCAGGGGGGGCTGCTCTTCAGTGGGGCAGGGCGTACTGTATATGGTGTATTTACATTGAGCCTCCTAATTTGTAAATAGCTTTCTGGTCCTTGGAATGAAAAGCCCTGTATAAATACGATGATTAATTGATTCCTAAAATTTGGGAAATTGTTTTTCTCTCTATGCTGTAGTTTTTTTTGCTGGTTTACCTTTTCTGAGTCATGATTCTGAAAGAAACGGGGTCTGTCCTGTGCTGCAGTATAATCTCCTCCCATGCTTGCGTGACTAGTAGTTCTCTCCACCTACAGCAGTGCGAACTGAATAAGAGAGGGGCTTAGACTCATGGCAACAGAGAAAGGAAATCAATCATCACATTTCTGTCTCTCGCCGAATGAGGACTGTGAAAAGAAAGACACTTTGTGGGGCTGTCCATATTTTGTCATGGTGGCACCATGGTGGTGGGTTAGGATTGCTGAATTGTAGTGCTGGATCTCTGGGTTCAATTCCTGGGGTGCTGTCTGTGTGGAGTTTGTATGTTCTCCCTGTGTTCGCATGGGTTTCCTCTTGGTGCTCCAGTTTCCTCCTGCAGTCCACAGACATACTGGTAGGTTAGCTGGCTTCTGGGAAAACTGGCCCTGGTGTGAGTGTGTGTGTCTGTGTGTTGCCCTGTGATGGACTGGTGTCCCATCCAGGGTGTACCCTGCCTTGCACCCATTGCTGGCCAGGATAGGCTCCGGCTCCCCCCACAACCCTGAACTGGATAAAGTGGTTATAAAATGCACCGGGCCTGACTTTCAGCCCCGTTCTTTAAAATGACTTTTATCGTACAGCACAGAGTCTTTTGAAGCTGCAAAGAGTTACACCCTATGACACGACTCCTTACTGGTACGATTCCGGTTGATTTCAATCTGACTATTTTTCCATTTACTCTGCAGTTCCACGGAGAACAGGATGATTACATAATGCAGGAATATGTTGCATGGTGTCATTTGGGGTTTAATCAGCAACCTTGAAAGCTGTAATTAGCCCTTGTTTTGACTTGGTGGGTTTGGTATTTTTCTCAGCAGGAGTAGTAAATTATGGCGAGTACACAGACAATTTCATTACAAAAATGGTTGTTCTTCTCTTACAGTAGTCACCCGATTTCCTGATAGTCTTTCAGGCTGGCGTTTGCACATCTTTTCCATTCACAGTGAAGGGTATTAATGAGTTTACACAGGGTGTGGGAGAAGAGTACATCTGGATCAGCTTACGTGGGTGTCAAACTGTTGGTGCTTGAGGCGGAGGAGGTATTGAGGGAAATTGATATTCTTTATTAAAGCAGAACTTTTACAAGTTTAAATTTTAATATCAGAATAAGGTCCTTATCTCTGAAACAAAATTTTGTGTGATGGCACACTTTTATAATCTCCCCCCCATCATTCGATTTTTGGAGTTTTAATGAAGGCGAATTATCATAAATGTTTGACTCCCGGTTCAGTCCAGTATTTGTTTACTAGAGGATATGATCCTACACGTTGGTGGGAACGCTTACATAATCTGTGTAGGTCACAAAAATAAGTAAATTCAAGCTGCAGCAAATAAAATGAAGTAAAATTATGCAAAAACATCATTAAAATTCTCCGGCGAACTAAAACAAAAATAGGTGCTGCAGAGTGAGTTTTTTTCTCAAACATCTCCTTCTGATTTAAATCAATCACATGATGAGTCACCCAATTCTGTTTATCTCTATAAATGCTGCAGTTATGCACTCACATGGACTTCAAATGTGACCTTCTGTGTTGCAAACACCAAGTAGCAGTACAGTAATTGAGATTTGTCTTCTCTTCCATCTTTTCAATCTCACACAGCATGATCCTGTGTTAGGAGGATCAACTAGCAATGTATGGGTATAAATGAGGATTTTTCATGCCTTTTTTAATAACGTCTTCCAAAAAAAGAACAATTCTTCATTTCTTACTGGATGGAAACTCCATGCCATTGTTATCTCAGCAGGTTTACCACAGTTAAGGTCCATCATGTTTTATACACTAGTACTGAGTATTTTCAAAAACTGTCTTGCTCATGTCAGCATAATGTACACTAATGTTGTCATTTCTACATTTTTATTTTCCTCATTGAATGGAAATATTTAATAAAAACATTGTGTTCTTTATGCTGAATAAAACAGCAGAGCCAAGCCCTTGTTTGATCTTCTGTGTAGGCGCCTAGAGTAGACAGCAGAAAAGGCAGTTTGACCCCGTTGGTTTGACAGATAGCGTGTCGTTCTCAGTCTCCAGTGAAGCAAGATGCCCATCCCTACGTGCTGTGCTCTCATACCAGTTGCACTGATGTTGTTTTGTAAAAATACGTCATAGGTTCCCAGAGTTCTGTCCCTTTCCAAGAAGACTAGTTTAGAAGATTGCATAAATGAACCAAATTCTTAGTGTTACTATATAGGCATTGTTTCATCAGACAGAATTAAAGCTTCCCTTTTGTATAAATCCAGTATGTTTATTTACAGGGCTTTCAGAACAGATAACAGTTATCTGCATTAGAAGACAGAATAGGTCTTAACCTATAGAACTATTTCTTCATTTAATCATCTTTGGGCCTTGAATAAAGTTATACACTATATGTTATTTGCATTTGAAGAGGGTTAATGTTTTAAAATACCGAGCACTGAGTAGATTGTGTTTTCAGATGCTAAAAATCTGTACTACAGAATGAAACAAACCATAGAAATATGTATCTGTATTATATAGGCTTCATTTACTTTTTTGTTTATTCTTTTAAGGAAATACTGTTAGGTCTCATGTCTTCATTTACTTTTCTGAGCATAGTGTTGTAGCAGACATTTCTCTAGCAGCTGTTGCTTTGATCCAGAAGGTGGCAGTATTGCATCAGTAGTCAATCAGTTTTAACCCGTGCGTGTTCCACAACGTACGCTATGTGTTGTTTCATCCACGACTGGCAGTTTCCGAGACCCTTTTGCACAGAACATCAGAACAAAAGTTCAAAGTGGGCTGATCAACAGTTCATATTCGAAGGAGGGCAGTTTGTTCTAGACACATAGTAAAATGAAAAATATAGTTTTTGTAAAGATATGTACGGATTTGCAAGTGTTTTTCTTGCGTGTTTTCTGATCAACTCCCTTTAACAACAACAAACAACGGCATCACTTTATTAACCCTTTACAATTTCTTGCATTAGGAATTATCTTTTCACATGCCCCAGCCTGCTCTCCATGAGACACACAGACAGGGAGAGAGCCTGGAGTCAGAGCGTAGGGTCCGCCGTTGTACAGCACCCCTGAAGCCGTGCTCAGGGGCCCAATGGAGTAGGATTCCACTGCCGGCCGCGGGATTTGAACCGGCACAGGCGCAGATCCTGAGCCACAGAGCCACCGCTCCGCCCCTTTTTTTCCTTCATTGATTTTGGGAAGACTTAATAGATGCTTTTAAGTGATTTATGATAAGCAGAGCAGGTGACTTCTGTTTCATGCCAAGACTACATAACTGAACTGTGAATAGAGATACTAAAATCCCATACATGGTGCTTTGTCTTTTGGTTGAGGGAGTCAAGGTCCCTCTCTCTTCACCACTGATTGCATTTGTTCTCTCTGTTTGCAGGGCTTTGAGGATCCCAAGGACAAGTGAGTAAAATACACTCCGTTTCACATGTGAATTATGCTGAAGGCTAATGGCTGCTAATCAATTAGAACTTGTCATCCCCTATATGGGCTGAAAAAGGTCTGTGGAGATTATGCACATTAACTGAATTGCCAAATGTGCTGTGTATCGTGGCCAGCAATATGCACATGGTGTATAAGAAAATGGCTAATCTCACAGTTACAGTCCTTCCTCCATCGGGTGAAATTGAAATGTGGCTGGAGTGATGGTATCTTTCTAGTGTAAGCTTATAGTGTAGCAATAGTGTAGTAGTATGAGGCTGCTAGTTTGGAATTTGGGCTGCATGAGATTGGATGAGGGCTGCATGAGATTGGATGAGGGCTGCATGAGATTGTGTCAATCGATGCACTTTTTAGCTTTAGCATGTTTAAAAATAAGTATATAGCCAGTATAGATGTTTGGCATCAGAAGGGTTTCTGGCCTTATGAATGTGAACAGAAAAAAAATAAAAATCTAATAAAAAGGAAAAATATAAAAAAAGAGCATTTGAAACACAAGCAATCTTTGCTTTTGCTATCTGCTTTTACGACCTGATTTCTGTAAATACGAGACGAGTTCTTAGATGTCTTGGTATTCAGTTTGGTACGTGGGAAATTGAAGATCTTTGCTCCCCTGAATGCGATTGAAACTTGGACTGCTACCTCCAAGCAAAACCTCTGGGCCATTTCTAGTGAGATCTGATCAAAGAAATACAAATACAATAGCTGTGCAGCTATACTATCCTGCAGGGAAAAAGCAGCATTGTTCAACCCCTTGGTTTAAAGTAGTCTTACTTAAAAAGCAGTAACTAAGATTTCCCTTGTTGCTTTTGCAAAGGATTTCATAGTGTTAGATCATAGAATTAAAAATCTAACCACAAAGGCCAGAAATGTGCAGAGAATAAGATACAATGTCTCCATATATAAGCTTTTAGATTTGTAAAGCTGGATACTGATACAACATTGCCAAATCCTGCTGAAAAAGTGCATGTTTAAGCATGTGTGCTTTTTAAAAAATGAAGTAGAAGTAGATGAAGTAGAAATGAAGTAGAAAAAAAAATATTTTAGTGTTAATAAAACGCTTACTAAACCCATTCATGAGATCAGTCATTTGATTGTAAATAATTACTGTTTTAAATCAAAAGGCTCATCAGGAACATCAGGAAGCCCAAATGTCAATATGGAAATTTGCATGATTCGCCAATCATTGTATCCATTAATAATTGTTTATTAAAATAATTACATTGCTATGCAATTATTAAAGAATGGTTGACCAGAGGTACCTTACATAGTCCTCTTTCATCTGTAAAGTGGACTATAACCTCCTTAACCAACTGCAGTAGGGTCTCGACATTTGTGAGGGTTCAGTGCAAAGAGCTGTCGCAAATAGCCTGATTCGCATATAACGAAGCCCACCCCCATGCTGTCGCGTGACGTACTACTGCATATAGTATGTTTGGTTAAAAGACATGAGTAACCCTCCTTTACGTGATCATTAAAGCCTAAATGCATTGGTTTTAAGATGAAATGAAAATAACATTGATCAACGAAACAAAAAACAACAGGGATCACAAACGCATAGTAATCAGCTAAAATAAACAGCTTGAATCCATCCTCCGGGTCCAGTGAGTGTCTGCATTTTCTCCCCCCGCCTCTGTGACTAGTACTCTACTGGAGTGAAAGGGGGCAATGAAACCGCCGGTGAGCCTGTCAGGTCGTCTCCGGGATGTCAGTGCCCTCACAGCCAGCACCGGCCCGGCACTGCTAGTTCCAGTTTAACAACGGGACCAGGCCGAGCTGGGGCTGCTGGGTAGTGGGTAGTGGGTAGTGGGGAGGCTCTCACTAGCTGTGGCGCAGTTCATGTGGAAACTGCGGTTAACAGCCTTTGGCTCAGTGTCACCCCACCCTACTCCTCTCCTGTGCAGAACCCCATCGGCCAGCCCGGATTGTGAATGAGCGAGTTGGCCAATGTCATGTCGAGACCCTACTGTCTTCATGTATTTTGGGGTTATTTTCTGAGCGTGTATCAGTCAGTCAGAGCTGCGATTTTACATCTTAGCTGTAATTCGTCAATTTGAATTTGAACGCATTTCTATGTGTCACGTAGCCATGGACTCATGTCTGTGTTCCTTTTGTAAATAACGAGAACATTCAGTATTGGTGAGCAATCGTGCTTTCAGCTCAGGATAATTTTGATAAAATTAACATCTGCAAAAACTAAAAGCAGACTATGCTTACCATTCTTTTTTTTTTTTCAAAAGGAAGCAAATATGCACACTGATTGCTCTCTAAGAATAGCACAAACCTTTGTTCGCACTCCTAATTCAGTCCTTGAGAATTCCTCATTTTCAAAAAAGGTAGCATCAGACTAATTCTGCTTGGCTGCCGTAGTGAATCATTTCCCTGGCTGATACATAAAATCAGACATAAACCTGTCAGTGTTTGTCGATGACAGCGGCACACCG
Organism: Lepisosteus platostomus; assembly: GCF_059453375.1. Taxonomy (NCBI): domain Eukaryota; kingdom Metazoa; phylum Chordata; class Actinopteri; order Semionotiformes; family Lepisosteidae; genus Lepisosteus; species Lepisosteus platostomus. The sequence goes on from NC_142624.1 coordinate 37,344,530, forward strand.
CAATTGATGAAGCACCCGATTGAATAAAGACACAGCCTGAATCGACTGAGAGTTACCACATTGGTTTAAAAAAAACGTCACGTCTTGTGTTATCTAGGCATTTCATTTTCAGAAATACCCAGGAAAACATGAATCCAGAAGATGAGGTGGACGAGTTCCTGGGCCGTGCCATTGATGCGAGGAGTATTGACCGACTGCGCTCGGAGCACGTGAAGAAGTTCCTGTTGACCTTCCGGGAGCCAGATCTGGAGAAAAAGGTAGAAGCAGCCTTAAGGGCTGTTGCGAACCTCAGGTAGTCAGTGTTGCCAGGTCTGATTCATGTGGTTTTTGTCATTCCCGAACAAAAGGATTCAGAACTCGCATCGTCATCGTCAAGGCGGTAAACTTCAATTACAGTGATACTGGCCAAGAGGCAGGACATTGTTCTAGGCAGACCCGCGCTCTGCCTTTTCGAAAACAAGACTAACTTTTTCACCTTTGAAGTCGGGTTATCTTTTAAAACGCCTTTAGTTGTGCTGTTTCAAATCTTGTGGGTTTTGGTGTCTGGATTCATTATGTATTTAGAGTAAACCCTAATTTCTGAATCCATATTTTCATAATCCTAATTTCTGCAATTTCCCTCACGGGATCAATAAAGTATCTATCTATCTATATGCACTACACACTGTCTTGAACAAACTGGTACTTACACCGTAAAGAGCATGTTAATAGCCTACCAAAACGTTTGTATTTTCAAATTCTTTTGCAAATATTCGCTAAGGGTATTTCAGTAGTTTGGCCAAATGCTAAGAGATGCGCGGTAAATGATTGGATTAGATTAATTGTGTCATTGGCGTTACTCACCAGTGAGACAGGGATGGAAGAGAAAATGTGTGAGTGGGTGCTCTGACGTCAAGATATTCCTATGAAGGCCTATGTAGAAGGGTGCGAGAGGGTTTGACCTTCTCCCATAAAATGGGCACAGCAAGCAGCCAATGAGCTCTTCAGACTGGGAAACGCTGCACTGTTTACTAACAGGCATTTATGGCATCTGGTCATGTACTGTATGAGCACAATTCAGCTTTTCAAACATAATATCAGTGGGAGAACCTTTACAAGATAGGATAGGGGTGAGTTCTGAAGTGTTTTTCATCCATTGACTTAAAACCTCTCATTATAAGAAAACAATTATTTATTAACCTCTGGTATCAGTTTTTTTGGGCGGGCTGCTGCATGTGTTGTACCTCAGGTTTTAGAAATGCTCTTCCTTTTCACAGCAGATGGATTTTTTCTTCACTTTGAGGACATGAAGGTCATTGTTACCAAACTAGAGAGTCTTAAGAGCTTACTTAGTCCCTGTTAATAATGTGAAATCCATAAGCATTCAAGCTCTGATAAAACTGTCACAAAATCTCTGGCTGGATGGATGGTACTGTCAGCAGTTGTGAGGTCTGGAATAATTCACAATGAACATTAAGGAGCCCCTTTAATGCTCATATAGTTCTATCTTGTGTCAAGTGCGGAATGAGTTTGCAATAACACTGGCATGCTCTCCTCTCTGTTTCCTTTCCTTTGGCAGTATTCCAAGCAGGTGGATGACAGATTTGGGGCATATGTGGCTTGTGTTTCTCTCGTCTTCCTTTTCATCTGCTTCATACAGATCGTTATTGTGCCGCGGTGAGTGGAGCCCTGCTTCTGAAAATCACTCGCATATTCAAGGTGTTCTTTATTTTGTCTTAACAACAAAAGAAAGGGAAAAGTAGAACGTACTGTACACCACCACATAGCCAACATGTCAGAATTCTTTTTTTTTCTCCATTTTAACGAGTAATTCCCGATTTAAGAGGTGTACCAAATATTTCTTAGGTCTTTTACATTCATCCCATCTGGGCTGGATTAGTGTGTTTTCTCTGCAGTGCGCCTTAACGGTCTCACAAGTTATGTTTTCGTTGCAATTAACAGACTCTGAAGAGAACCTGATAATACAGCTATTATATACCATTCATAGATGGTACTGTTTTAATTTTAAAAGCAGACAAAAATGAATGCAGTGGGAGATACAAGCGTCAATCCATGGCTTGTATATCGGTTCTCCTGCTGCCCGTTCAAGAAAATTTCTGGCAACCCATCCATTCAATTCACAGCTTTGCAGGCGGCTCAGCAGCTGAACTTAGTCTGTGGCTGGGTCTGCGTTGTGGTTGGTTCAAAACAGTATGAAACCCAGTGGGTCGTTAGATGGGGCAAAGCTAATTTTGTTGTTGTCATCACAGGAAAGTCCACAGCAGCAGTCTGGAATCAAGATGCATGTGATCTCTCGTAGGTCAAATAATGCTGCATGAAACAAGCTCATGATTGATTAGATGTTTATTAACACACTAATTAATAAGAGCAGTGGAATATCCTATGATTTAATTGTTGGCTGGCTCATGCTGCGACCCTAATGGTATTTCAGTTGCCTCAAGAATACCAGCCCTCTCCTCTCACCATTTTCATCTGTCCACCCCTCAGCTCGTCGCTGATGATCGGCTTTTATGTGACCTGCCTGCTGCTCCTCCTGGCAGTGATGTTTGTCTCGGCGGTGTACTCCTGCTTTGGGGTAGGTTATCTGTAAGCCCAGCATCATTCCCTGCTCCACAGATCAGCGGGGAGGCCAGATACAGGGGGATTCATTTCAGTTGTACAGATCAATATCAGGAGGTATTCGTCTCAGTTTTTTCAATTATCCTAATGGCAGAACGTGAGCTAGTTGCAGGCTGTCCCTGCAGCTCTGCAACGTGAAAACAACATGGACAGATACTCCGCTGTGTTTGGGCCAAGGCTGCCTTTTGATTCAGTTTTGTCCAAGGAGCAGTGTGACAGTGTTAGCAGCGTGCTGATCAAGGGACGCCCATGTGAGTCACAAAGGCAGGTGCAGTACAACACGTTTTGAGTGTTTTTCAAGTTCGAAAGACCCTCTAGGGACCGGGCTGGATGTGGTTGTGATTTCCCTCCCGGTTCTGTGATCTTGCCCCTACTCCACCGCATCTTCTAGCAACTTGCAGGCCAAGTGACTGAGCTAAAAAACAAAGGAGTCGGAAACCAATGCCATTTCATCCCTGTCCAGGTGTTTAATCATGGCGCGCTGTTGAGTGCATGGCTTCATGTGTTTTGGCATTTCTGTTGTTTTCCTTTCTCAGCCTGCATGCAGAGGAGCTCGGTGGAAGTGAAACTACTTCAAAGGGCAGCCTAGTGTGCTGAACTGGAAGTGGGAAAGTGGAAAGGTCCACTGCCCTGCCAGTCCTGTGTGTTCTTGTGTCTGTGACTCCTGGTGGAGACTGTAGAGCCAGACATTACACGTGGCATCCCAGAAAGTCCTGCTGCTCTGCTGCTCTGCTTCCAGACTGTTCTGTCTTTCTAAGTTGAAAAATGAGTCATTAACGCTGGAGAATTAAACCTGGATTTTAGAGACTTTTCTTCTATGCTAGTTTGCTCAAATTCAGGCAAGAACCAAGGGTGAATCCCACTTAATAATATAAAAAACACATTTTTAATTTAATGCAATCTGTAGAGGGAGAAAAAAGGCAGCTACTTTTGTTGCATATCATCGATTGACTGGTAATTATTTAAAACTACATAATTTTCCAAGTCAGTAAGTCAGTGTGAACCTGGAAAAGCAGTGTCTGACCTGATTATTGAATGTCGGCAAAAAGCCAGAGAAGTCACACCATCTTCTATGACCTAAACATTTTATTTCTACTTAATTGGTTTTACAACTCATTTTGGTACTCTGACTTAAGTGAAAAGACAATGACAGAAACATTTTCATACTTGATAAACCAACAGGTGTCTGGTTCTGTTTCAAGAGGCTTTAATTAAGCATGTGTCGAGCTGAGGAGCTGTGTAGACCCTAATGTTATATCTTCAAGACACAGAGGTTGAAAGTTCACACAGGATGACAGGAGCAGAGCTGTACTAGGGCTTGAGATGTTGCTCTTTCACCAGCAGGTGCCACTTAGCTTCCTAATTTACTCTTCTGTAGTTTCCTGACAGCACATTCATTTCAGCTTGATTTCCATCATTGGCCAAGCCTGCAGTTTAGCTGCAACCCAGTGTTAAATGAGAGCATTATTACTACTGCTTTTTACTCATTTTTGCTTTGAGCTAACCAACAGGAGAACAGCGAGTCAAATTATCCTGTGAGTGATGCTGTTTTTTTAATTTGCTGTTGTCCAGACAGTTTGATTTTCTTCAGATGTCACATGCCTCAGGTTTTAATTGCCTCTTCACTGCTCTGTTTTCCTCATCGTGCATCCATCGTCTTTCAACTCTCTTCCTGTCGAATACTGTACAGGGCTTTTTTAAATGGCTCATTTACAGTTTATCCTTGATTCATAACCCCACAAGTCCACGATGCAATGCTGTCAATTCCACTTGCGTGTCTAATTCATTCCTTTCACTTCGGTCTCATGCTCTTGGTCAGCTCTCTATCAGCTATACATGAGGCTGATTATAACAAATCTGTTTTGGAGACTTTTGCCCTGAGCAGAAATCACTTCTGCAGACCAACAGAGTGAGTATTACAGATCAGCTAAAGAGTGCTTAGCCACAGTCCAGCACGTTCAGCACTCGATATTAATGAACTTGGATTGTATCAGGAGGAAAGGGCACCTTTAGAGGGCATCTGTCTTTTTTCTCTGTGTTTTAGCTATATCATCAAACAAACTCATGGTGTCAGTGACAGAAAGGTGTCCATAAATCTTCTCTTGTAGTGACCATGCAACACAAACTAGCTCTGCTGGCTATATCTGAAAGTTTTAAGTGATTTGTGTTCTGTTCACTGCTTCACCTGCCTAACAAACTGTAACCTTTTTTTTTACTGTAGGGAAAAACAGTATCGATGTTGCATTTATATGGTTAGACAATATTATTTCAAATAATTGAGTAAGAGGGCGTGGTACTGTGTGAGCTATTCACATAAAAAATAATCGCCACAGCCTGAATGATGTGTATGTCTTTCGCAATGAAAACTAAATCCCTGCAGTAGGGAGAAGTGATGAGAGATTTTCTGATCAGGCCCATTTTTTCTTAAGTCAACATTGACAGGTAATAATTATACTGGATAACAGTCGCAACTGGATAAATGAGATTACTGTGTATATAAAACAAGGTGCAAAAAGACTGATTCTTTCCCAGCACTGTAGTTCAAGATCTGTCTGTGAAATTTCTGGTGACTGCCAGTAAAGGCAGACACTATTCTAACATTGCTCTGTTTGTGTCCACAGCTGTTTCCAGTGCCTTTGCAAACTCTCTCCAAGAAGATTGTTCAGTCCAGAATCAACAGCACGCTTGTTGGAGTTTTCACAATCATCCTGGTCTTTCTCTCAGCCTTTATCAACATAGTGGGTTGCTTACTTGAATCCCTAAGTTGTTGTTTTTTTCCACACACCTCCACACTTACAGGATACATGTTGGGAGCTAAATGGCTTGCAGAAGTTTGAATGTGATGTCTCCAATACAAGGGATTTTGTTTTAATTTTTGTCACAAAACTATACATTACAGCAGGATGCTACTGGTCTGTTGTGCTACTACTCTACTCTAGAAGCACCTTAGGAAAGTTAGGAAATTGATTTTGATGGCTAGTCATACTTTTGACAACAGCATTACTACCTCATAGCCTGTTTTTGTCAGATCGCAGAAGCTAAGCCAGGCTGGTTCTGTTTAGTAGTGGGTTGGGAGATCTCAAAAGTTGTATGTACTGTATCTGTAGTATTAGTGGACCAGAAGTTGATGCTCTTCCCTCTGGATTGGAATTTCCAACCCGCCACCCCAATCTGGTGACAGTCCTCTGTGCTATTGAAGTTGTGATGGATGTGATGTGAAACCAAGGTTGTGCAGTAGATTTAAGCTTGAATGGTAATCAGAAAGAGTCTCAAGCTTAAACAATGAATACACTGTGTTAGCTGATTCTGTATGATTATCGTTTTGCAGACTCTTCTGTGTTGACCATGTGCCACTCAGGCACAGGTGTTTTATTTGTTCAGTTTTTCTCGTATGGTGCAAATAAAGTTTTCAACCTCCTTGCAAAAACAAAAATCAGAAACTGTTCCAGAACTGGCGAACAATAACTCTGAGACACACAAATTCAACTTCATTAAATGAGAAACCCACATGATTTGCACAAGGTCTGAAAGTTTTTTGACATGACTGCACATCTATTTAAAAATGCAGTATCCACAAACACATGCCACATCCACATACCAAAACAGCCTGGCCTGTGCTTCAGTCAACAGTATTTATTTTGACGAAGGCTGCAGTAGCTCTTACCTGATGCCCTGTCCTGTGCTGCCTCCCCATGCTCCTTTTTTGTCTTTCAGTTCACCTGCAGCACTAAGGACATCCAGGCATGTGTGGGGAGGGAGTTTAACATTGAGCCCAGCAGTGTGAATGCATGTCATGTCTACAGCTCCAGCTTCAACTACACCCTTTACACTGTCGAGGGCTTCTGTGGGAGTGTGTCGCCTAACTGTAGTTTCCCAGAGGTATGTCTTTCTGTGCCCCTCCTTAAGTAGACGTCAGTCTTACAGGTTCATGCCATTGAAAGGGGCCATTGAACCAGTTTGAAATGTGTCAATGTTTTACAATTTGTCCCGGTTGCAAGCAAAACAGTTTTAGGAGATTATGATAAAAGCTGGGTGGCGCAGTGGTGTAGCAATCAGCACTGCTGCCTTGCAGTGCTGGGGCTCTGGGTTCAGCTCTTGGGGTGCTGTCTGCGTGGAGTTTGTATGTTCTCCCCATGTTTGCATGGGTGTCCTCCAAAAAGTCCAAATACATACTGGCAGGTTAATTGGCTTCTGGGAAAATTGCGCCTGATGTGAGCGTGTTCGTATTTGTGCCTGTCTGCCCTGCAATGGACAGGTGTCCCGTTCAGGGTGAATCCTGACTTGCGCCCATTTCTGGTGGAATTAGGCTGCGGCTTCCCCAGCAAACCTGAATCTGATGAAGATATTAGAAAACAGATGAGTGATAAGCTAATAAACCTTCAATGTCATTACGTTGTAGCCTGGTCTGCTCGGATGTCAGAAGCTAAGTGAGGCAGGGCCAGGTTAGTACTGGGATGGGAGACCTCTAAACTTAACTAGGCTGTTGCTGTAAGTGGTGTTGGTGGACCAGTCGGTGGCGCTCTTTCGTCTGTATCAGAATTTCCAAACTCATGCCCTAGGGTGGTGATAAGGTCCTCTGTGCTGTAGTAGGTGATATGGATGTGTAAGCTAAAAGGAATAGGAAAAAGTGTCAGACTTAAACAATGAATCAACTGTGTTGTACACTGTGTGTGTATTGGTCTAACCTGCCCCCTCTCCCTCTTTCTTCTGCAGTATTTTACAGCCTGCGTGTTGCTGAGCCTTCTAGCCTGCTCTGTGTTCCTGCAGATCAGTAGTATTGGCAAACTCATCCTCATGGTCTTTATCGAGTTGCTGTATGTAATCATCGTTGAGGTCCCTGAGGTGAACCTCTTTGACAATGTGGACTTACTGGTGACAGCGAATGCCTTGTAAGTCCTGTCCTCAGCATTCAGGCAGTCACAATCATGGGAACAGTGTCCTCAGCTCAGGTCAAAAGAATTATATGAAAAGCTTAAATGGTTTGGATTAACCTGAGGTACTGTAATTCATTGATGTAGGAACATTGTAAGATTTGACTGAAACACAGCAACAAGCCCAAGATTGATCTCACGCACACACACACATCTGTATTGGTAATGCTGGACAGCAACAGGGTACAGGTTCTTTCAAAGGAAGGGTGTGTAAAAGTATACGCTTATTACATAGCTGTGCAAGTACTGTGGGAGAATTGTACTCCTTGACTTTGTTGTGTGCGGCCTCTTTTAATTGGCAGTCAGATGGGGGAGGGAGAATAGTTTGGCTCACAATTTCAGTCAAATGGGAAGAGCACGTTCTACCCAGTGGTATGCAAAGATGTTGAGTGTAATTATGCAACTTTTTAATTCATTGACATTGTAACAGATGCCTTTTCTTTCCATGGATGGCTGGTTTCTTGGCAAGATGTGCCTTGTAAAAGATTTTTCTTTTATTTTAATAAGGATAATTGGATGATATTTAGCAAAGTAAATACCATAAGGTTACAATCTGAAGCTAAGATTTAACCATTGGGTTTCTTTTGGAAGATGCATGAAAGTCTCATTGGTTTCTGTTTTTCTTTCAGGAGTGACACCAATGGAACATGGTAAGAGTCAGAAGGATAGAGAATATTTCAGTTCTCCTCGTGTTTCTGGTGTCCTTGAGTTTGTTAAAGGAAGGTGTTTTTTTGTTGCAGTTCCATGATTGACTCTAAGGTGCCACTGAAAATAATGACTCCTGTGGTGATCACAGTGTTTGTCCTTGCACTGTACCTCCATGCCCAGCAGGTGGAGTCCACAGCGCGACTCGACTTCCTCTGGAAGTTGCAGGTACTGTGAATCATGACAGGTAGAGAGCTGAGGAGTAAATCCCTGTGATGACTACAGCTGTGTAGCGAGAAAGTCTGTGTAGTAATACAGTTGTTGCTTGCAGGGCTCATATTAAAACCCCCTACTTTTTTCTTTGTCGTTTAAGTGAAAGAATAAAAAAGAAAGCTCATGTTCGTGAAAACAAAATAAAAATCTAGCAGGAAGACAAAATGGGAGTTTTTTTAATCAAGTACTGTATATAATGCTGTATTAAAAATGAAAAAAAAAATGTTCTGAACACAGAACGCTACAGTGTAGAGCTGTTGGATTGAGGGTGCATTCTGGCTGCTGAAGCAGGGTTAACCCTTTCCTCCCAGGCCACAGAGGAGAAGGAGGAGATGGAGGAGCTGCAGGCCTACAACCGGAGGCTGCTGCACAACATCCTGCCCAAAGACGTGGCCGCCCACTTCCTGGCCCGGGAGAGGCGCAACGACGAGCTCTACTACCAGTCCTGCGAGTGCGTGGCCGTCATGTTCGCCTCCATCAGCAACTTCTCCGAGTTCTACGTGGAGCTGGAGGCCAACAACGAGGGCGTGGAGTGCCTGCGACTGCTGAACGAGATCATCGCCGACTTCGACGAGGCAAGAGAGTCCCCGGCCCCTGTCTGGCCCACTGCCTCTGCGCCCTCCGAGCTCTCAAACATTACAGACAAAGAGGCCTTCGAATGGCTGTTTCTTCTACTTTTCTACTGCTGGGCTTGTGAGGATACACCCGAAGAATACATACCGACAAACTGTCGGTTAGAATAAATTAACTACTTAGTAGCTGTTTCAGTTTTTAAGATGTATCTAGATCAAGACAAAACATGTGCTTCGTCCTGTTAGCCTTATGAGGCTCCCGAGAGCATCCTTTAGTTTTGATCAAGAATTTATCTTTGCAAACCCCTCTCTACACACAACCAGGCCCTCCAGTTCCTACTAATTGAAGTCATGTAGTCTGTAAGAAAACTGCCAGTTGCTCCCGTTTCTCACCTTTAGGCAGGTCATGCTGCCCACTCCTCAGGGAAAGTGCTGAAGTGCTCTTCTTCTGTCTTCCTGTCAGATTATCAGTGAGGACCAGTTCCGCCAACTGGAGAAAATTAAGACTATTGGCAGCACATACATGGCTGCTTCAGGCCTCAACGACTCCACCTACGACAAAGCCGGGAAGACACACATCAAAGCGCTGGCGGACTATGCCATGAGGCTAATGGACCAGATGAAGTACATTAACGAGCACTCCTTCAACAACTTCCAAATGAAGATTGGTAAGAGGGCTGACCACTGTCTTTTTCCCAATTTCACATTGTCCTTTAATGAATCTTATTTCAAATGCAGTTTTTGCCAGGCACACGTTGCTGAATTAAGATGTTTCTGCCTGAGCTGCTGGGGGCAGGTGGGAAGCTGTGTTGGTTGTTTATTAACTGAAACACAACGCCTGTCATTACCAGAATAACTGACCCTTTAAACTGTTCTACTTTAATTCTACTAACCCATTTTCTTGTAAGAAATCCCATAACTGAGATTTTTCTTTTAGACAGCAATATGTTCCCAGCAAAAGAAACTGGCACTGGTGTGAGTGCATGCATGTCTGTGTTTGTGTCTGTATCTGCCCTGCAATGGACTGGCGTACCATCCAGGGCGTATCCTGCCTCGTGCCTGTTACTTGCCAGGTTAGGCTCTGGCTCCCCTGAATTGGAAGAAGAAGTTAGAAAATGAATGGATGGTGATTCCCAGCATTATATTAAATGTAACGTAATTGTGTGGTTTCCTGATGAGCAAGCAACAACTGGACACTGCTCAATCAGTCATCTGCTTACAAGATACACTATATAGACTGTGAAACGGTTGGTAGTGGGACAGAGAAAGTAATGGAACTTCATTCTGTCATATGCTTCTTGGCACTTTCCTTTCCCTTAATCCTGAGTTTATTATCCTGGAGTTTCTTCTCTCCGCTCTATTTTGTGGGATGGGTGTTACTGTAAATAAATTTGTGCACTTCTCCTATCCTTGATGAAGCAAGGATTCCAATTCTCTGCACTTCCCAGAAAGTAAGTAGAATTCGCGCAGGAGACTGAGGATTAATGGGCACTAAGTGACCCTCCTCTCTTCCCTTAAGAGGACGGAAGAAATAATCTGTTTAATTTCTTGTTACACTCTGGAGAGACCTCAGTGCTCGAGCTGTTCAACTTCAAGTTCATGACATCAGCAGAATCTGTTCTAGACCAAGCACGGAGAAGGTCACAAGCCTGCACCTTGACCACATGGCTGGCACCCGTAGACTTCACAACATCATCGCTGTAATGTTCCTCGTGTTTCAGGTCTGAATATCGGCCCAGTTGTGGCTGGTGTTATTGGAGCTCGAAAGCCCCAGTACGACATCTGGGGAAATACGGTGAATGTAGCCAGTCGAATGGATAGCACTGGGGTCCCTGAAAGAATACAGGTAAGTGACCTTGTTATTCCAAGCAGCAAATACAGAAACTACCCCATAGGTTTTTGTGGTTTACTTTACCAAGATGTACGGTACTATTGGTGTTGATTGCTACAAACACTTCAAGAAATCTTTTCATAGTTTGGTCAACAGAGTTTTCTTGGCACGTTTACTTTCACTTTTAAACAGGCCTGCAACAGGTGCGCCTCGCATGTTAGCGTCTTTTTCGTTTGCATGCAAATGACAAGTATGATTTGTGATAGGCATTTGCTTTCTGTTCCCTCTGGAAAGCAAGCTGTCACTGTGCCGCTCAAAACCTTTCCGTTCCACGTCACTGCCCGGCGTTGGACGATTCACTCCAGCATTGCGTCTCTCCCGACAGGTGACCACAGACATGTACCAGGTCCTGACCGCTCACAAGTACTCGCTGGAGTGCCGAGGGGTGGTGAAGGTCAAGGGCAAGGGAGAGATGATGACCTATTTCTTGAATGGAGGACCACCGAGCAGTTAACAGCTTCAGGAGTCCCAGAAGTGTGCGTGGTGTTAATGTTGCGTGGGAAGACTGTTAAGTTGCAGGCACGAAGGAGGCCTTGCGATGGGGACCTCTGGCGAGCTGGAATCCTGATGAAGACCCACATGAAGGACGCAGCCCCGCTGAGCACCCTGCGCGTTTTCATACCACCCTAGGGAGGCCAGGACGAGGTCTGCCTCACCCTCTCCTGGAGAGGCAGGCGACCTGCAGAGACCAAAGAATTCTGACAGACCTGCCGCAAAGAGACCCAGAAAATGCCAATTGAAAAAAAAAATGCTCTCAGCGCATTTGCTTATTAAATGTTGCAAACGGAGAAGAAATCAATACCCCTCGGCCTGCTGGGATCATGTGGAAGGACCATTGTGAAAGGGTGGGGTGCAGATAAGTGGCATCAGTGTTTCTCCCACTTTCTGTGATGAAGGATCCAAACCGCTCAACAGAAATCTGCATGAAGATGCTGGTTGTTGACTAAAACTGACTTTCAGTTTTCATCTATATATATATACACAAATATATAAACAGATGAGGCTGTGCCTTCCTCTGTCTATATCATGAAGTGGTATTGTCTTCAGCACAATGCTAAGACAGAGTCTGTACCCGTGAAGCAAAGAACCACGGCACTGCAAAACTTCATGAGTCCTCAGTTGATCTTTGTGTGTTTATAGATTGACGAGTTTACATTTTTCTCCTGATGTGTAAACTGCAGACACTTTAAAAGACAATAAGAGAGGAAGCCCGAGAAAAGCTTCTTTTGTATTTTTGCCATTTTGTATTTCGACTCCAAAAAAAACAAATTCTAGCAAATATTTGAGATTCTATATTTTGTACATTAATATATGGGAAGGAGCACCTGTGTGTATTTGAATGTATATAGGTGACAAAAGTATTGGAATCATACACTATTTTTTTTCTCATGTCAGGGGGGGTGGGTGGGTGGGCAATAACGGTTGAAATGCAAAACCCAGGCTTTGACCCCTGTTGTGAGGGTCATATAAAATCCATACTGAAAGATACAAGAACAGTATAACCCGATGCTGACACAAATGCTCCATGGTATGATCTTGGGAACTGCCAGTCTCCAAAGGCAGCAAATTCCTGCATGCCAGAGGCGTGCCTGTCTTCACTTATGTCTGTGCAAGGGAGTGGAGAGCTTAATACAAGAATCCCCCAAAAAAATGGCATAAGAGGAGTTAAGTCTTCAACAGAAGTCTGAGCGGGTCTTGTGCCAGTACCCTTTTTCATAACAGCTCGGGTTCCAGAAGTCAACGTTCTTTTTATTTAATTTATCTTTGTTTTCTTTCCAGTTTCAGGAGAAGCAGTAATTCAGCAGCCTGTTACAGCTTTACTACTTGCCTGGTGAATAATGGGCAAGCTGGATCTTCTGTGATGTGTCTGCAGCTGCCTTGGTCAACCCAGGGTAGAGTTTATGATAATGACGACCCTGTGAATGTTAAATTTGTCCTGTATGCTGCCTTTTTTGTTACTCTAATTTAAAACGCTCAGATTTTGGTGTAGAATAAATGTTGCCTGACCGCCAGTTTGAGATCTGGGAGAATGTGGCCTTTTTCGTCATTATTTTATTATTCTGCAAGAATGTCAAAGTTAAACATGTTAAGTAGGCTGACCGAAATTAGTGAGGTGTTTAATGTACAATGAGGACCCTGCTGTAGATCTGCAGTACATATTTATCATATTATCACAGCCCTCAGTTTCTTAAAAATAGGATCGCCCCTGACTATTTCTTTTAAATGGCCATTCTGTAGTGGTAGAACTCTCCTGCAGATCACGAAGGGCATGTATCTACATGGTTTCACTACGAGGTACTTCATGCAATAGAAAAGGAATTCCAGTTTTGTGCAGGCAGTTTGGAATAAAAAAACACCTAGCTAAAATAAATTAATGGTGGCCTGATGTGCTTCCAAAATCACTCCAGTTCTTCTGTGCTTTTCAAAATGATATAGCAGCTTCTTTTTGGTTGTTTTTGTTTAAACTTCTGATGTTCTTGAAATGTCTTAGTATGTGAAAGATGTTTATAATGCGGGCTACTGTACTATGGTTTTGTTTTATTTTCCCATATAAGTATACCATTTTTTTTCTTTGCTTTTTAAAATTTGAATGCTAAAGATACATAAATGTTAGGTGATTGATGTGCTTTGGGGAGTGAAACATAGGTACGTATTGCCAGCATCTCTCATTCTTTAATAGACAAGACACCAATGTAAGGAAGCACTTTATTAATGAAATTCAAATTTGACCTGTGATGCACGTTAATCTTATATCCAGCAGAGATCTGCTAGGTTCTAAAGCAGGGGTTTTGAATCTTGGTCCTGGAGAGCCCCCTATCCACCTGGCTTTAGAGGTAGCCTGTTATTCATCAATTTCTACAAGCCTGGATCTAATTTAGCTATGATCAATTAAATAGGTGGTGCAATCAATAAAGTAATTCAGAGATCATTTGGAACCAAATTCAGAATATCCTTCAGCCCTCAAGCATCAGTAAACCCCTGAAAAAAAAACAAAAAACATTATTTGCTTGATTAAATCTTTAAAATAACAGGTGACATAGGGTGACCTTTAAGAATAATTGGTTTGGAGCTCTCCAGCATCAGTGTTTGAGACTCCTGAAGAGGATACTGGGAGATGTATCCCAAAGGAGAATTTCAAAATGAGGATTTAACAAAAACATTCTTCTGTCTAGAGTTGTCTTAAAACTCCATCACAGTTTAAACACTATGCTGTTTTTTTACATCAATAAACTCCTACACTGTGATGTTAATTGTGCTGAGCTAATCTTTCTTGAGTACTGTATCTTCAGGTCTGAACCACTAGTCTTACACAATCCTACAGATTGACATTATTGAAGTATGGAAAACCTGATCTGGACAGCTAACTGTATTAAAATATTTGATTTACACTCACATTGTCAGAAAAATGTTATTACAAAATATATAATTAAAAACATGGATATAAGTGTTTTGGTACAGTGCGTTTATATTCCGGTGTTTCAAAAAAAAATCCTCAAATATTAGCTTTGCTGAACTTCAATGCCTTAAGTATTCTGACTCACAGGAAGACATTAGCCATTGTGAAGTTAAGCAACAGATAATACAATATTTTAAAAAGTTACAATCTAAACAATTTTCATTGTACAGCCCTTAATTTCAACTGCTGTTCCATTAATACAAAAAGTGTGCAAAATATTTAATGCCCTTAAATATTTAAAATAAATGTTTTTCGTAATGTATTTCTTTCACCCTGGATAAGTGTATCTGCTAAGTGAAGAACATTATACTTACATTTAACTTTCTGTACAAAGTTAGAATAAGCAAACATAAAATATTAGATTCAATCATTGTAAAACCACACAATTACACAAGAGATACTGCAACCAGCCCTGGAATAAACGGATAGAAAATGGATGAATAGGAAAGAGAAGGATCCAGACAACTGATTTCAACATGACAGATCTCCAGCAGAGGGAGGTAGCGAACTTTCTTGAGAAATCAGTTCCTCAAGTTCATCACACTTCTACAAGCGGAACTGAAGCAGTCCTTTCCACTGGTAGATGGGTCAGCAAGTTGGGAACAACTACCTCTAACACCAAGCCACACTCAGGCTGCTCTTAATGGGTGCAGCCATGCCTGTCTGCACACTGTGCACAGACATGTTCCACTGCTCACATGGCTCAAGTGATCCTGCAGTATTGACCTTCGATACCACAGTACAAGCATCTGCGCTGGGGCGGAAAATGAGCCGGGCAGCATCTGTTACTTACCAGGTAAATTACTAGACTTTGGTACATCTTCGTTTCTTTAAAAATGTAAAGGCAGATGGGCAGGGACTTTACCTTTCTGATTATAGAGTCCACTTGTTCTCTGTTGAAAGTTCTTATTAGGGAGGGAGGGCTTGTGTGGCAATTATGTGTGCGGTTGGTTAATTAACTTACAACTAAGACTCAGTATGGGGTTTTCTGTTGTTTTTTAACACCGATGTGGAAATGTGAATCATGCGAGATCTTTTAACAGACGAGAAAAGGTCAGTTTGGCTATCAAACATGGTCCAATGCAGTGGTTAACACACCCTGGTCCGAGGGGACCTCAGTATCTGCTGGTTTTTATTCCAGATAAGTTCTGAATTCTCAGTTCTAATTAATGCCTGTCATTGATCTTGTTCAGACTTTTGGTTTACTTGGTCACTTGGTTCTGCACTGTCATTTTTCCACTGTTTCACTCGGGAATAGTTGCTCAGGACTTTTACCAAGTTTCAAGTATATTCCAACAAATTCAGTATACAGAACTTTAGGCCGTATCTTTTCAACTGGCTTCCCACTGTTTAGTCAGTAACAGCTACTAATAGGTGATCAATTCCAATGTACTGGCGCTGATGACAGTGACACTACATCAAACACTCCCACAATGATTCTCTTTTGCAGATTTCCAGCTGGTTACATTTCAGGCAACACACCTGAGTGAGTTCTGATGCGCAGAAAGTGGTACAGGGTTGATAACAATTGCAAATGCCATTATGTTTCAATAACTGAAAGCCAATTTAATATTAACATTGAACAAAAACAAAAACAAAAACAAAAATCAACCTGGGGTTAAAACCTCAGCTGACACTAGAAGAGACGGAACTAGAAGAGAGTGTTCTTGCTGGACCGGGCTGTACTGAAGAAGTTTCTATACTGGAACACATGATTTGAATTTTAAACTATACTATAAAAATGACCAAATCTCCCTTTAGAATATTGTCTGATTGCCCTTGGTCACATTAAAGTTCCTACCTGACATTAGCATGATGTTTTCTTCAGCTCACAATGTCAATGGAGCTCTAGTCAACAAAGCTAAACTGTCCCAATCTTGCAGGGAAATGTCAAATGTCAAGATGGTTAGTCTATGAGCCTGCTCATTCCCTGTTGCAGAACTTGTCCACACTTCTCACGTTTTGTTATAATTCTATTTCAGAACCTGAAATCTCTATTGTTGGATGCAAATACTGAACTTTGAAATGACTCCTGTGTTCTTAGCCTGATAAAGTGGAACAGGATAAACCTTACCTGACGCAGTGGAGTCACCATCAGGTTTAAATGAATAAATCAGTAAGTACACATTTTTCTGTTCAACACAAAGGCAGCCTCACAATCATTAGACACGATAGATATAAAATATTTTGCTCCTGTAGTTTATTGATTAAAATGTCCAGTGACAGAAATGACATGCAGTCATTCTAGTTCCACAAGCTGTGTAAAACAGGCATCAGTCGAAACTACACATTAAATGCTAGCTTGTTCCTACATGATTCTGCCATGTCTTAACAACAGAATACATCTACACACAAATTCTACAATCATAAAGAACACTGTCCAGGTGAGGTTGACTTTTATATTGCAAATATTCTGTACTCAGTTGTTCATAATTCAGGATAATATACCCTATTGTGAGAAAGCAAGAGATCAAACACAAAGGAACAACCCAAAATATTAGGACCTGCATGTACTGTACCAACATCGCAGCACTGAAGGAAAACTATAAACTCGCAAGACATTTTTATTACTAATAATACTAAATCTCTGCAGTGCCAATGTAGCAGGAAACGTTGATACACAACGACTGAGTCAGGGACAATAGAATCCCAAACTTATTTTGCTAATAAAGGAACTTCTGAAACCTATTATAATTTAAGTGAAAACCATTTTAAAAATTAACTTTGGCTACACCACAACTATGCAACCACATTGCAATAATTGAGGAATAAATTAAATTTACCCAGACACCTATTTCACAGCTATGCACATCTTCATGATAGCAGTAATCATTGCTTTACCAACAGGTAAATTTAGTTTGACATTTTCCTCTTGACTAAAAATAGGAGGAAAATGACATTCTGTAAACATTCAGTCCCAGAAGTCATTCTGAACCACATATTATAAAGCTCAGCTTGTGAAGATTACATATTGACACATATTAAAATAAAAAGATGTGCTGTTGATGTTTAATTTCGAGAACAAAAAACTGAGCTCACCATCATGATGCGTCCACTCCAAACTCATGAGTGGATTCCCTTTCATCTTCCTCCAGTTGCCAGCCATTGGGAATTACAACCCGTGGAGACAGAAGTGAATCCAATGATGGGAAAACCACCATCATTGACAAAAGAAAAAGCTTTTGGAATTTTGCATCACACTGATCAATACAAACATACTGCTCAGGTACATCAAAAGCCAGCCTTTATGTTTCAATTTACAAATGAAATGCTCTTCAGAATTTTTTTTAAATCATTTTAACCCCATTATTAATTCTTTTTCTATCAAAAACCATTGAAAATGATTGGACCAATGCTCCCATTTACAAGCAGCCAGCTTGAGGAGTTTGCTCTCTTAATATAATCTGATGGCTATGGTTTATTGAATTAGAGACATATCTAATAATTACAGAGAAATTACTCAATTACTACAGCATTTTTAACATTAATCACTTACTTCAAATTAAGGGTAAAATGTTGAATATACTTGAAGGACAAGTATTTTTATGCAGTAGGAAGGAGGATATGCATCTAGAAATTGCACACTTTTATGATCTTTCAAAATGCAAAAGTGATAACTGTACTTTTAGAAATAAAAAAACATTTTTACACCGCTCAATTTAACTAAACAATTGCCTCCAGTGAAGTTTTCTATCCATTATTCCATTTCAAGATTAAGGAGCAGGGTGTAACATTTTAGGTCAAATTTAAATTCCCAACCCGCATCTGAGATTCAGTGCAGGGTTTAACAAAACAGGAAAGCTTATAGGGGAAAACGTGAGGAGTCATGATGACTTCAAAGCCCACATTGAAACTTGCAACAATCATGCAGCTCCTAGGGCCAGGACTAGCTGCAGCGTAGACATGAGTTTCACCAGAGCTACAGAACAGAGCAAAGTCTGAACAAATCAGAGGCCATTCAGCCCATCTAGCCCTGTTGATATTTAGCAGCTAATCCAAGGATCAGATCCGAGGATCTCATCCAGTTGGCTCCTGAAAGATGCCAGGGTAGTGGCTTCAACAACATGGCTGGGCTGCTTGTTCCAGACTCCCTCTATCCTTTACGTAAGGAAGGGACACTGTTTTTGGTCCTAAACGTACTCGTTTCCCCTTGTCTTCCACAGCTATGTGGCACTGATCCTGGAAGCACAGGCCAACAGGTGAAGCTGCACTCTGGACAGGAGGCCAGTCGATCACAGGTCACTTGTGCACACACTGACAGCTCAGGGACCAGCTGACCAAGACAGTATGTCTTCTGAGGGTGAGCAGGAACTGGAGCATCCAAAAACCCAGTCCAAAACTGGGCCCAGCACCCAAGAGCAGTGAGGCAGCAGATCTAATCTCCACAACACTGTGCTGCTGACATCAAAACATTCTCAACAAGAGACTTTTTCAAGGGGGCAGGATGAGGACTATTATCGCGAGTTTGAAGTGCAGTAAATTACATGAAATAAAAAATGGGATTTTATGAGGTCAATAGTATACAGCGTCTTTTATAATTTTCCAGTTTTGTTCAATTTTTGTATTTTGTACGAAAGAAAATTGCTTTTTCGCATTTCAGAGATAAACCTTCCAACGGAGCTCAGGTTACGACTTAAGACATATCCATGATACCTTCTGCGTATTTCTTGCATATTTTATTAGAATGGTTTAATTAGAACTCACAGCATATGCCAAGGCCTATCTGGCATGAAAAACCTTCAGGTATTGTAGACAAACAGTTTGATATGATTTATCAATTGCCACTTTCAGTAAAGTTAAATAAATAGCTCCATGGTTTAATTTCCCGGATTAAATAAATTCAGTCATAGACAAAAGAAAAAAACTCCTTTGTTATGGCCAGACTTTAGACCAGGTCTGGTCAGGGCTCTGCCCTGAAAATGTACATCATCTGTTGTGGTTCTAAGCAAAAGTAAGATTTCCAATGCATATACTGTAACTCTCATTACGAACTGTGGAGACTCCTACTATGGAACATACATTTCCATAACATTTAAGTCACCAATTTCTCCTTTCAAGTTGTTCCAAGGCTCTTTAGGAAGTCACTATCTGAGCATGAAGATGATGCGGTATTTGGCAGAACCTTTATTTTGTTCCTGAGAGGTATCAGTTTTCTCCAGCCACTTCAGCGTCCCAGGTGTTTCAAGCAGCTTTCGTCTTACACATTGTAGTCGGGAGCTTTTCCTTGAGGCTGCCTCAGTCTTATCTGCAGCGTTGTGAAAGCTCCCACTGTCACATGAAATAAGATCTGCCACATGTTTCGCAGTTCATACAAGTACATGTTGCACAGGCAGATTAAAGCAAAGGCCAGGAAAGATTTGATGTTCCTCCATACAGTGCAGTAGGCAAAGAGGTAACACTGAAAAGAGAGTAAATTAATTAACACTTTATAGCCAGAGTAATGACTGTTCTCAAATATCACAAACTGTATCATGGTGTTGAAATGGGCTGCAACCATTTTTAAACCATAAATGCAAATACATGATTCTGAAATTACAGCCTGTTTAATCCAACTTGTGTCTTTACGTATTGCAATTCTGAAGACTGCTCATCCTGTCCATGATTTCCACGATTCTTACAATTTATCAGAGAGGTATGGAGGATTTTCTTACTTCCTAGCTAAGGGATGTTGTATAATTCTGAACTACATCAGACGTAAAAAAAAGGAAAATAAATTCTGCCTTTAATCCCAAAACATACATAAAACTGGGATTCAAGCCAGATGGAGAAAGAGTAAGGAGAAATTGCAATACTTAAGATTTAAGTGCAATATGTGAGTTATTCTCCTGTCAATACTTTATTTTCAATACTTTTGGCAGCCTTTACTAACCTGATATAAACAGGCAGTACTTCCAAGGAAAAAGGCAACAACATAATTAAAGTCTTCATCCTCATTCTGTAAATTAGAAAAAAACAGAACACTTAATATTTCACATGAAAAAAATGATTAGCCACCATTTTAAGTATTATATGACTTTCTTAAAGATTTGTATTCAATTTATATTAAAAGTCATAAACTACCATCATAAAATCGCAGTATTTTTAAAAAACTTTGCTCTTTAAAAATGTAATAATTAAAATCTTATAAGAGGGTTAATATTTAAAGAAAACAATTCACACCAAAGCTTTAAGTGATCTGTACCATGTTCAGAGGTCCAGTCATTCAGTTATAATCTTTGTTAAAGGTTTTGGAATTTGATTAATCTTATAGTTATTACACATGGACACTCTTGATTTTAAGTAAAATAAGTAAAAAGTAAAATCATAAAATTGATACCAACACATACTTTCTGTCTCAAGCACCTGGCTAATATTTGCTTAGCAGATGCTCTTATCAAGGTTGAAGAACATAACAGAACCAATATCCTCAAACTAATCTGCTCCAGTTTTCTTTGCCGGGATAGATTCTGTTGACCTACACTAAAAATGAAAACATTTAATCTGATTTTTAACTTTCGTCTCAGTAGTCTGGAAATTAAGTCATTACATTTCAGAATTTTAAAAGTGAAAATAAACCTTTAATTGCTCTGTCTGTGGTTCAACATGCACATTTGTATAACAGAAAATAGGGAGGTAAAGATTACATTAGAATCATTTATTTTCATTCATTCTGCTTTACTTAAATTGAATGTGATGGACCCATCATCAATGCACAATACCTGCAATATACTTTCTATGGCATGAACTCCGCGGATTAAATTTAGACCCCCACAGAGAAGGCTTAGTACACAAGAGACAATTCCAGCCAACGTCACAGGCTCAAGCATTTGGTTGGGAGCTACAACAGAAACAAATTGTAAAAATTAGTTTATCATTTCAGATACTTGCAATTCTGAACTACAGAGTATGTACATTTAGACATCTACTACTTTTAAATATAACCATGGGCAAAATATAGCCAGAGAAATATATTAAGTGGGGCAGCGATCAGCTATTTTTCACGGGCCAGTCATACAGAGGATACTGTCCTCGAAATGAACCTAGGTTCTTCCTCAAAACATACTGGAACTCATATTGGCCATTTTCAAACCATCTGCCTACTGCTCAAGTCAGAAACTGCTTACATTTTTAAAAACCCGCTTCACTAAAATCAAGACAATGCACGCTTTCAAAGAAAGGACTAAAAGTCTATAGACCCTCAATGTAAAGAAAAAAACGCCTTTATTCAACGCTATCTAGTGCTAATGCACTTATTGCGTGTAAAGGACAAAGTGCTCACAGTTCCCCTCTGACACGGCCCAGTTCTGTCTGCAGCCGAGAGAGGTGTGTGACAAAGTGTGAAAAGAAAGTTTGCTCCGGTCTGCACCACATGTGGGGACAAAGGCTCCAGCACACTATTTAAATCATTCTGCCTGGGTCAGTGGAGTGTGAAGGAAGGGGCTAACACTGAAGTCAATGAAGCAGAAAGTCAATGCAGAGTGGGGCGCACCAACTCAAACTAGGGGTACGCAAGGCAATGAGAAATACATGCAAAGACGTACTTGTCGGTTTGTAAAGAATCGTTTTTTAAAGAAAAAAGTTAAAACTGCAAGAGGTTTTGATGGTCTCAAATCAATTTACCTTGTTATTTAGCACTACAGTAAAACAATATGGCAGGATATGAAAAGAACCACAGTTAGAATTAAGAAAGAGTCTAAAGTATCTTCACTATATGAAACCACGACACACAAACAAATGCCACTGTTAACAGTCTTGTAATAAAACATTGAACTGGAGTTCTATGGAATGGATGTTCATTGTAAAAAAACAATTGATATCTTTAGCATAATAAAGCTTTGATTATTTGTACATCCAGCCAAATTTCCTTTAGCCTCAGAACTTAAATGACATTTTAGTGAGAAAGATGTATCTGCTCCTAACCAAGGAACCTGACTGGGCATTTGCAGAAATAAAACTACTGTGCTGAATTGGTGTATAACTAATAGCACTACCTAATTACACAAATATTAGCCAGAGCTGAAAATAAATAAGTCAGAATGCTGCTAAAGCAATAAATAGTTTTGTGATAGGCGTGTATACAAAGATATGTTTCTAAAGTAGAGAAGGAGAAAACTCTTTTTCAAAAGATGCTATGTTTCTATTTAACCACACAGGGGCAGTACAAACTAGTACAGACACATGAAAATGCCTGTGCTTATAGTAATCAATGTTACACAGAACCATATGTTGTAATCACAGAAGATGAAAAAGGAAGAAATGCCACTTATACATATGCTTTGCCCAAGCACTTATATCTACAATATTTAGAATTAACTGGCTTGCCAGTGTTCCAGCAGCAGTTTACATAAAGCTTTTATCATTTGCATTGCAGACTGCACTGCATTTTGTACAAAGGAATACTAGGTTTGAACATTTTAAACTGAATGAATGGTGACTGAAAATAGTCAAACAGCTCATGGTTTATGAGGGAATAATTTAATTGTATTCATGCCAGAATTATAATAAATAAATGTTTCTAACTAGTTAATCAGATCATGAACAGAATCAATTGAATCTTGTGCCTGCGTTATGATATTTCACCGCTGCCATCCTGACAAAATACTTAATCACAGAAACATATGTAGGGCTAAGCTGTAGAAGGTGTGCCTTTTTGCAGATATATGCCAAGTTTAAACTTTCACCATTTTGGTTGAAAAAGATATACTATTATGGTCATGTTTCATTTAGCAAACACCTTGGCATTTACAGAGCATTCAGCAACAAGAACAAAATGGCACAAATCCTATGTGTAAGTACTTACACCTAAATGCCAAGATAATTATTAAGAAAATACAAGAAATACAAATAATTGCATTAGAATATGATCATGATGTGTTTGAACTCCATGAAAAGTGGTTAATGGAAAGAGATGATGACCATTACAACATTAGTGGAGACAAAGCACACAGAAGAGACAGGAAAGATGACAGAGGGGAATAAGCGGCATTATTAATAAAAAAGTATTTAGGCACAGAAATGGAACATATATGAATCAAAGGTCTCAGAATCTATGCAAAGACTGCAGAAAGCATAGTGTTAGGCATATACGATAGACAACATAATTCAGATATAAATTCTAATGTGGTTTTCTGTAATAAAAATAATCAATAGGAAGGTATCTGTACGGGAGATTTTGCTTTTCCTCACACAGATCATGAAAAACACCAGGGATATCACAGCAGAAACAGAAATAGTAAACATGGCTAACAATTACTTTCTTACTCAAATTATCTAAACGCATACTAGAGGGATTGCTAGTATTGACTGTTTTCATACAATCAAGACAGAGTGAAAAAGTGGCGAGAGACTCATTAGGCAAGTGCGATCATAAAATGAAATGCTGTGAAGTGTATTTGGAAACAATACAGGTGTAGTGCAAAACATATGTTTACAACTTTAGCAATGCATCTGATGATGATAGGACATAAAAGAAGTAGATTGAAATTAGATAAAATTGGTAGAAAACTGATTCGTTTAAAGATATTCTCCTTTAAGCAAAGAACATATTTATACTATGAGTAACAAAATCAGCTGTGAGAATGCAGTATCTAAAATGCTTTAATAGATCAATTAAGAAAAATACAAGGAGAGAGAAACCTTTTTTAAAAAGGACAGGGTCCACAGTTAAAGAGAGTACAATGAATTGCAAACAGTAGGCCATAACAAAAAAGATTAAATATCACAATGGAGTCTAAAAAAAATTATAGGATATGGTTAATATTTCACACAGGTGTTATCAAGGAAGAAATCAAACACATGCCTCAGCTGAGCAAAGCCAAAGTACTACATTAAAAAATAGTAGCAAAAAAGAGGTAGGAGTGTTGTTGGTATTCGAAACACAAACAAATCTGGAGGACCTGATGGTATTCTACCAACTGTGCTTGAAGAGAGAAGAGATGCTGTTCATAGACTGTTAAACTCTCCAGCACTTACTCCAGACACTTTATACAGAACATTAATAATGCAGTGCCAACGGTATCCCAAAACATTAGAACAACATTAAACCACTTAATTATTGATAAAGATGTGTTTGTTGGTAAACACAACTGAAACAGACCAACTGTATGCTAACAGAATTTGAGGGAATAGACAACATTAAGAAAAGTCTTGTTTAACTTGAAAGTTCTTCAATCAAGCAATAGTATTAATGAATATGAAGTTCAGTAAATGACACTGTATATTTAGAATCCTCCGAATGCTTTCAATTAAGTTCCTCATTATGATTTATTTTCAATTTGGAGAAAGTAAGCATTCATGGAAATGTTTCTTTGGATTGAGAACTGATTAATGGACAGAAAACAGAGTAAAGATAGCCTGAATGCTAAAATGACAGTGATGTAATTAGCGGAGTACCACAGGAATCTGTATTAGGAATACAGCTTACTTTATTCCATAGATGATATAAAAGTAGGAGTATTAGCCGCAAACACCAGGTAAGAGCAAAGTGTGGCATGCAGGTAGCAAAAGCAAACTATAAGATGGGAAACACCAAACTTGAAGAAGCTATTTATGAAAAATAATGTCAGAGATGTTTATCTTTAAAGAAATTTTCAAAGATATTTTTTTATATATCATTTACATCATCCAGACCAGGGGTATGAAACCCAGGATCTTGTCTCTTCTGGTTTTTGTTCCAACCTGAGTAGTCAATTAAACAATTAACCTAATTATTTTCTAAATTAGCCACAAAAAGGATTTCCTATAAAGAATTTTAATTTTAAAAGACATTCACTTAATTAAAACTAATAACCTATAAATTAACCTTGGAGCCTTGTTAGAAGTATGATAACTGTGCAGCGAATTAAATAATTAAACCAACGATGTTGAAACTGAGTTTAATAGCCCTGTTCTAAACACTGTGGGGAAGATATAACATTTCTGTATGCTTTTTTTAAGTTGAGGTTCCACAAAGCACTAGCAAGGCCTAATTAAGAATAGCGTGTACAATTTAGGTCACCTCATTACAAAAAAATATATAAGTGCTCTGGAATCTGTCCAGAGAAGAGAGGCCAGATACATTTTCAGGTTAAAAGGAATATCCTACTCTGACAGGATAAAAGAACCAAAGGCTTGTACAGAGAAGAATACGAGGGGATCCAATTATAGTACTCAGAATTCTTAAAACCAACGAGAAAGTCAACCAAATGGACTACCTCAGGATCAGCAGGGAAACACAAGCCACAGGACACAAGTGACCATTAATGTAGAGTGCATTTAAAATAGAGAACAGGGGGTACTTTCAAAAGAAGAGGGTTGAGAGAATCTTGAACAAGCTGCCCAGCTATGCCATAACAACTGACCTGGCTTCCTTAAATAAATAGCTGGATGAAGTCTTTGGATCAATTATCTACTAGCAACCAAAAAAGCGAGAGCAATGAATGCCCTCCTCTGGTTTGTGATCTTTATGCTCTCTGTCCGATTATTTTTCTAGATGCAGGAGTTCTCATTGATCACTGGTTGCTTTTTCCAGACAACAAAGACTCAATTATTTTTCACATTTAGTACCGTTAGAAACCTGCTTCTTCACTGATGGGGAAAAGTCAGATCTAGTTACAATATTAAACTAATTAGAAACAGCCGTGAAGCTTTTTTAAAATAAGCTCTTACCTATGCCCTTGTATATGGAAGAGGAGGGGTGTGAAAAGCCATTCACTGTTCCCACATCAGCTGCTGAGAGCTGGTAAGGTGGTCGGAGCTTGATTTCCGTTTGCATGTCAGCAAGGTTCATCTTTGTCGACAAAGATCGAGGGCTGTTATACCGCTGTTTGGTCTTCTGTATGAAATTATCTTTTGTGGGAAAGAAGAAGCATCAGATATTTTCGAAAAACAAAAACACGGAAAATTAGCACAGTTTGTCCGGTGTTTGGGTTTGCTAGCCATTTCTCAAAACTAGGAGTGAGACAAAGCAGAAAAACAGACATGCTTGTAGAGGTTCGAGAGGGGAGCTGCATCAGCGTGGGCAGGCTGCAAAGGAACATGTCAAGGACAGTCCGTGCTGAAAAACTGAACGGAGAAACGGCACTTTGGCTGTTCAGCCTTCATGAAGCATTTGTACCTTAATTTGAATTAATTGATCGAAACTGTCCTGGATCTGCTGTTTCAATCATAAATATAAGAAACACAAGAACTACCGTTTACATGTAGGGCACTCACCAAATTCGATGAAGGAATATGGGCGAACGGCGCTGTTTATTCGCTTTGTATCATAAGAAACAATAAACTCCCTTTGTAGCTCATCCAGGAAGCAGAATGCCAGGACATTGGGGTAATTCTCCGTGCATACCATCATATACCCAACTCCTAAGGAGCTCGTAAAGCTACAGCACAAAGAAAGACAAAGGGAAATAATACACTTAAAAGCACTGGAGGGCATGAGAACTGTGATAATGAGAAATCTGGGCTCTCGTCATATTTTCAGGGGTTTATCCTGTCAGTGTGAGGCAGCAGTTCTGTATTAATTTGATACCGATACAAATTCCACACAGATAAAAGCATCAGAGAATTGTGGGAAGCTTTCTCGAGACAAAATAAAACCAACCCTAGATGCTTATCCATAAATCTTCACAGTAAGTCTCATTTAGAGCACTGGGATTACTGTTGCAGTAAGTAACAAGGTAGGGATATTCCAGTAAGACATGTTAAAGGCAATGCTGCCCAAAAACTGTAAAAATAGGATTTTTTGTAACTTCAACATATTCAATTCAAGGCTGTTCACAAGACTTCAGCTTGCAAATTGAGCAATGTGGGAGTCAATTCCCTATCACTAGATAGAACGTTAAGGTTTTCGATTCTTAAAGATTTTAAAAAAGAGAAAAAGTACACTGGGAAAAAAAAATCCAGATAAACATGTCATTCAACATAACCACCTCAATTAGATGTCACGCTACAACCCATTTTCTGTTTGTTTAAAATTACATTCAAGTCATTTTGAAAGGCAATGGATTCTATTAGGAAAACAGGTTCTATTAGGAAAAGAAGGCAAATTATCTGGGAGGCTTTCAATAACATCCGAAAAAAAAGGAGGAGGAACACAAACACTTTAGACTAGGGAATAGGACATCAGTGCAATGCTCTTATCTACATACAGCGTCTTACAGATTTATTCTTGAAATAGTACCAAAAAACATCATATTGCCTTGCTTGAAAAATTTTAACAATGGTATACTAAATCTGTAATAGCAGATAGCAGAGCATAGTCATATTTGTCATACATAATTTACCAAATAACAGAAAACATGAGGGTCACATTTAATCACACCTCTAAGTACCCTTTAAACAAATTCCTAAAAAACAAAAAGCAAGCCTACAACAGAATTCCACTCTTTGGAAATTCACTGGAAACCTCCTATTTGCCTGCATCATCATGGCTAAGGTCAAAGAGCTCTCCGTTCTCAGGATACTTAAACCACCATTCGACATTGCCTGCGTGAATGTGCTGGAAGGAAGAAACCTCTTCTGAGCATAAACCACAAAAAGAGGCAATTCAAATTTGCCAAACTACATCTGAATAATAATTGAAACTCTGTCTAGTTGTCAAGAAATGATCTTTCTGGACATGCTCATCAGCATTTTGTTTGGCAAAAAAAAAAGATTAAGCTAATGATGAAAAAATGCATGTTTGTTGTAAAATATGGTGTTGGTTCTATTATGCATATATACATTCTGAAGCCTTGGTTAAAATAAAAGAAATCAAAAACTGTACAGTCCAGTAAAATAATGATCCGAAGCGCATGTCAAAATCACCAAAGATATGGTTAACTGCACACAAAAAAGAAATGGTCTTGACTGCAAATTCCAATCGTCAGACGCCAATCCGATTAAAACATTCATGGTTTAAACTTTAGATAGCCACAAATGGAAGTCAAAGTGCTAGAAGACCATAGAGCAATTCCACCTGGAGGAATGGTAGAAATATCCCTGTTCAAAACCTCACAGCAAACTATCCTGTCAGTGTAATCCCTGCCAGAGGAGGATTTAGAAAAAAAAAATACTGCACGGGTGTGAATGACTGTGACCTTCATGTTTTCGGTTAAGTTTGACAATTTAACTCTGCAAATGTGCAATGCTATTAAAACAGCCGTATGTATGAAGAACGTTAGAATAATTCTGGAGGGCACTGCATGTACAGTACGGTGTTTCACTGAATTTGTTAAACACCATTATTTATAAAAAATAACGAGCTTGGTAATATTACTCCTCCATGGCGGTGACAGGAACGATGAAAAAAACTATTTGTGGAAGCGCTGTAATGTCAACTTGGAGGAATGTAACAGATCCATAACTCATTCACAGCATAAGGAAGAGAGGGGTTTGTTCTTTTATTCCTTTTATAAAGGTCAAGTGATGATGGAACAGCAAATGTCAGAACTTAAGAAGCGAAACACCAAAGTGGTCCCAGAGGTAACATGCATCTGAGTTAAAAATCCTCAAAAGAGATGCACCTAAACCTTCTGAAGATTAACGGATAACTTGAAAACTCTTTTTGATGGTTTACTGTTCACCTCAACTCAAACATCTTTTAATACAATGTTTGCCCTGGGAGAAGTGAAATGTGAGACAAAAAGATACTGATGATTTCAAAGCTACTGGTATAAAAAAACATGAAAGATATATCACCTAAATATGCTTGTACACTCGGGAAAGGGAAAATGTTGGGTCGGACACTTACTTTATGTTGTATTGTCCAGTTTTCAATGTACACCTGTCAGGAAATTGACTTAATTTTTTGGAGAGGCTCTTAAGGTATTTCTTACTTTCCTGAACTCCTTTGTCCTGCTCATAATCTGTGGAAGCAGACAGGGGGAGCCCATCTCTCACCCGGACCACGGACGCAAACAGAACCATGGACATCTTAAAATGCGCTTGCTGGAAACCTGCGAAAGTCAACGGTGAGAAGTGTTGGTAAATCTATTAGGCCTTTAATCTCAATGCAGAAAGCGATTATACTACAATTAAATCAATTAAAAAAACAGTTTAATCAAGTAGCTCTTTCTACTTGACACTAACGTAGACAATCATTAGCATTAGCAAACATTTTATTTCTTCATCCTGTTTTTTAGGTTCAAACATGATTTGCCTTTACGTAAGAAAAAGAGAAAACGACGGACTGAAGTAAAAGCACAGGCTATACACTTTATTCAATATCAAGAAGGCTGCAATAACCTTTGCTGCCGTTAACCTAACTGTAGGCTAAATGGATTTGAAGACACACTTCCAATATAATAAGAATAACTGTCTCCCGACTAGCCAAGAAAGTACATTTCAATGAAGCAGATTCAATCAAGCCTAGCAATACATGAACATTCACATTACAAGATTAAAGTACAACGCACAAGCACAAAATAAGAAGAAAAGTGATATACAAACGCCAGCGGTTATTTTTCATTCTAAGAGTCTGCACCGAACCTAGAATACCGTTTTGCAAAAAAAAAAAGAAACGAGAGCCTGTGACATTATTACAAGTCAGAGCTTGGAGAGGGGGTTGGAACAGCACCTTCCGAGCTGAACAACCCTGTAAAACGTAGGGCAGCTGGAGGAGTCCGAACCCTTAGACTAACCACCACCCTGTGGGATGACATTAAAAGAAACCCGACCTGCCGAGGGAAGAAAGGAGTTTTACACATTCACGCTTGGATTTCTGCACCCTTGTGGTCTTCCCATTGACTCTTAAGTCCATTTTTGTTTCCCAGTCTATAACCCCCCAGAATGAAACTCGTCGCAGGGTGAAGGCAGACACGAAACAAACCGTTTTGATACCAGCAGGTATAAAACACCTGCTCTCCAGCCCTCTTCTCAGGAACTCCTCGCTCCTTCAGATACACCATTATCTGCACACGTGTATGTCTGTTTTTATTCTTGTACGTACAGGAATTTATTTTGATTTGTTTTACATAATGAAAGGTGGATTATAATTAATCCACATGCCATTCATAAAAAAATATATTTTGTTGCTAAAAAAGGGTCATTCACATTGTGGCGACCTTCTGGAAATAATCTAACCCCTGACAAACAGATAACAGCCATGAGACTTTTTCTCAAGGTATGCCCTCCCACTAACAGTAATACAACCCCACACACGCAGGACGTTGGCTCCAACACATCTGTTAATTAAAAGCTATTGCCACTTGATTTCTGATTGCAGAATGGAAAGCACCTGACAACGAATTAAGAAGACATTTAAGACAATCCCACTCCAGTCAAAAGGCAACTGAATCCAAGCTTCCCCTTCAAAACAAATATCTCCAAGCACCGCGAGGATGAACAGAGGTTAACTCGTCCTCCCGGGAGCACTTGCCAAACACAAAACTGCAAGCATCGGGGAAAAAAGGGATCACAAAGTGCCTGGCAGGAATGGGGAGAAAGCATTCCTTAAATGCCTGCCAATCACGCTGCAACCGAAGAATAAAAGAAAACCTGTGTGGCACAGACAGGATAAGACAGTACTGTAAGTAAATGCCTACCCACTTTTCTTGCATCTCATTTCCCATGTCCTATGGACATTACCGGCCTGCTTGTCAAGCTGTTCTCCACAATCAATACGCTTGGTTGAGAAACCAGGACTGACTGTAAAATGACTGTAAGACACAAATACTTTCAGGGTAGGACATCAAGGAATGATGACCCCGGCAATATAGCAGTCTGTTCAATGTATTGCTTATTTCCGCAATTATCCTGATGGAATACTGCACTTCATCAAGAAGATGTCTTCGCTGCGGATCGTTAGTCTGATCGGGCCCTGGGAAAATCTGTAACCCTGGACAGCTTCTGAAAGAGAGTCCCGGCGCCCTGCAGGTAACGTCCTAGCCCGCCTCACCGCGGTGCCTGGGCGGGCACGGCCACACCGAGAACACACCACCGTGAGCCGGCGGCCGTGGAGCCCGCGGAACCGCAATGCCAGGCACGGATGAAATAAAACCGCAAGGCTGAGTTTTGTGGGGAACTCTTCAGCGGTGCGTCGTGAAATGGCTCATCAAACAGCCGTGCCAACGTCTGCAGAACGAGTGTGCGCGACCACAGCTCTCGACAGGCAGGGCAGGTGCGGACATCGCCGGGCACTCCGCACGCCTTTACAGGCGAAATGAAAACGGGGAAATAAGGGTTTCATCTAATGCTCACGGAAGCTGTGGTTGGAGGAGTGGAAAAAATGGCCTTAACACCTTAACATTTCATTTCCGAAAACTCAAGACTGCTTGTAACGCTTACCATAGGGACAGCATGAACTAACACAAAACCACTTCTCCGCGTTATTGATGTGAAGGCGATCATTAGGGGCGACGCCTGGATGGCTGAGTTGCAAGAAGATTAATTTACTGTAACAAATCCGTTTTTACACCCATCGTCCTCTTTTACCGACATTTATAATTTTGCATCATGGGCATAATTCGCCACAGCAACGCCTTACGATACGCAGGTTTACCTGACGAAGGCAGTCGACCGGCATACCGAGTCACAGGACAAACCTCAGATCCCCGCTGACAAACAGCTGGACTGGACGTAGCCTGCAGCTGTAACGGTATCGCCTTTCTAAAATAAAATCGACTCTCGGCAGCAAGACATAAGGGAACCGAATTCCATAAATTAAAAAAAAAAACATGAATGCATTTCTGTAATAGCGTTAGTAACGAGCGTAACATTAACAGATCAAATGCACTCGTCTCCCTCAATCCCCGAACCCGCCTCCCTCTATACCCACTTACTGCAGTACAGTCATTTCTGGGAACGGCCATCTAATGAAAAAGAGATAGACCTTAAATGTTATTTTTTTCAGTTCCCTGGCAGAAACACGGCGCTCGGAAAGAGATCTCTAAAATCAAGAGGCTTTTCTCGCCGCCGGGTTTATTAAACTCCGCGAAAAGAAGCAGGCCCACGAGCGACAAACCGTGCAAAAGCGTGAGTGAATTTCATCAGTATGCTGACCTGAAACGGACCATGCGTTAAACGGCTGCTGATGAAAAGCCTTTTCGCGAAATTCTTTTTTTTTTTTCTTCCTGAGTCACATTTCATCCATGTTCGCCTTCCTCATTCAACGGCGGGGCGAATATGTTTACGTGGCCCCTTCGCGTTGCATTGTGGGTGCCCGGCCGCGGCTCACGCTGCGCCTCGCGCCTGTGTGCTTCACCTGCACAGGTTAGTAAAATCAGCGCTACTGATGCTTGCTCGTTTTTTTTTTAGATGAGTAAGTAGGCCTAAGTGATAAATATTAAATATTTGCATCAACTGAAATCAAGTAATAGAGCATAAAAAAACACTAACAAAGTCTACAAACCCGAGATGAATCGGTTTAACAAATAATTTAACTCAATGTCCTGGACATCGTTCCTTTGTACAGGAATGTGTAGCCAAGCTGCTATTATTACACGGGAGCTGAAGGGTTGGTTGCAGTTTACTAGTGATTTTTTTTTTCTCCCAAGAGTGTCTTAAAGGATTGCTGTGCAGCCTTGCAGTCACCTCTCAGAAAAAAATATCCCAGTGATCATTCCTGCAGGTTATTTGAGATTCACAGGGGACACAGAGGGGATCATGGGCAAGATACAGTCACTGACGTATTTGGCTAACAACTTTATTGAAAGCAGCTTTCATGGATGCCCATTTATACAGCTGGGTGTTTTACTGGAGCAGTCTGAGGTCGGAGGCCACAGCAGCAGGGTTCCAGCTGGGATTTGAACCCACAGCCCTACAGTTACAAGTCCAAAGGCCTAAAGACGGTTCCCCACGTGGATGGATTGAGAGAAAAAGGAAATGATGCTAACAGAGAGATATTCTTCTTGGGAGCAGCAGTGATAACTGCATATATCTGAGACGCAGAGCCCGTTATTCTGACATGAGGCAGGGTGAAGGCAGCCATAAATAAGAAAGGCTGCAAGAGACAGGAAGAAGGCAGAGCTACAGGATGAAGTGGAAAGAATAACCCTGAGCCTGTTCTAGGCCCTTTCTGAGTACTGACCCCAGTGCTAGTTTGATGTGCCCTAGGGTACAGTCTCCCAGCAGGACGTAGGTTTGTGACCTGCTTGTCTGTTACAAAAACACTGAGCTTTATTAACTACAGGCTGTCAGACTCATCTTCAGACTTCCAGTCCATTCCACAACCCTGTTTGTTCAGTCCAATATTTTGATGAACTGGAATACAATTCACCATTCTACAAACGACTCTTTTCTACAAGAGTTTCACACCTTAAAGCAATGTATCTGGCCATGTTTTAAAATGTTTAAGCACACCAACCCAAACCCATAATTGAGATCTGAAGTCCAGGAGTTGAGTATGACACACTTGACCGACCATTGAGGATGTGACTTCTGCCGCAGGGAGACTGCAAAGGTATTTTCATTATAAGCCAAGATACAGTACTTGTCATTTCACTCTCAAGAAGGGAATAACATGGTCTTCCTTCATAGGGCAGTGGGCACTGGAATATCACAATGAGCTACAGGGTCAGTGACTGACACAGAAGATGGTGACTTTGTTAATAGGAGCAACATGGAACAGTCATTACTGTTTTACCACCAGGTGTGACGCAAAAGAAAGTCAAGGTAGGGTATTACCTTCTCTCTTTATAAGAATAAATTGTGAAGTCAGGGGAAACTACAATCTAACCATATGTAATAGTAGCTGAACTGCATATTGTTCAAAGGAAGTGCCTTAAACAGAACCTAGCAGAGTATGTGTTAATACTCTAGAGCTGCAGGCAGTTTTCAATAAAGTTTTAGACTGCTATAGAGTAGTAGTAACGAGTAACATGTGAGAATGCAATGGGTAACCACTATTGAAAAGAAAGAATAAGAAAGTTGGCTATAAACTATTACATTATCTCATTAACCACTTAAATTTCTCACCCCCAGGCAAGCAGGCGACCTTAGTGCATAGAAAGCAGAAACTGGCTTCCAGAATGTGCAGTTCCAGATTCATTTTAATTAGTGCAAGTGATTTCTTACCATTCTGAAGTTTAGAGAAGGCATCAAACAAGTTTAGAGCACATCATACAATTTTAAACTTTGTTTATGAAAACAAATTATGAATATGTTTTGCTACTAAAAGTAGACAATCCAGCTGAAAAATATTAATTATACCAAAGTACAGAACCCTTGTGAACCCAGAGGCAAAAGTTAAATTCTGCTCTCATTATTAGAGGCGTACTAAAAGACTGTATATATTTTTGGCTTCCCCTTCAGGAGCAACTTAATTATTAATGAGATGACTGATTTTTAATGACGAAATAATGCTTTGATAAGGGTCTTGTGAAACTCAGTTTCCAATTTATTAGTTATCTCTGGATGAACTGAATCCTGCAGCCTCTATTTCACTTGCTAAATCATTTTCACACAATGATTACATTTTTCAATATTCCTTTTCAATAGGATTCTGGTTGGAGTAAGTAGTATGGTCGATGCAGATGAGCCTTTTTAAAAAGAAACTGCAATGTACACAACCAATGAAGCATAAGAAAATATTATGACTGTAAGGGACAAGATGCGTGAACATTTCTGAGAGTGTTACTGGAGGCATCCAACAGCACAGGCTGTAAGGGGTTTCTCTCATCTCTTGGTTCTCCTATACTGAACTTGAATTAACCCGTCTAAAGGGTGTTTTTTACTCTGGCAATTGGATATCAAATTCAGTTGGTCTGAACTTCATCAAGAGGAAACAAGACAAATGGGTCTTTTTCAAAGCCTTGTATTTGAAAGAGTCTATTTGGGTGACTTTTAGTATAAAATATTGAAGATCTAGACTTACACTGAAGTTTTACAGAAGATCACTTTTATTCTATATTTGGTTAATCTTAGAATTTCCTGTCCCAGAATGGTACTAATGAGTTCCTGGAGATCTCCTTCTTCAGATAATGAGGTGCTTTGCATGCTGGTGGTGATAACAGTTAATGTTTCTCTGTGGTGTTCTGACAAAATAACTATGAATCAAGGAAATGTTCTTGATGAAATTCTGTCAAGTTAAGCCGATGCTATATTATCATTCATTGTGTCCTTATCTTGTTACTAACTATATTCAGTCACTAACTGGAGTGAATCTTTACTGTATTCATATTCATTATTTCTGCATACGCATTTACCTCTTGTTTATTCCCATGACGACTATTATAATTTTAGTAGTTCAAGATGAACTGCGATTTGATCGTAAATGTTAAAAAAAGTCTTCCTGAAGTGTTTCTGATGCACCATAAAATCTGTCAGGAAAGGTCGTGTTTTTTTTTTTTAAAGAAATTGCTGTCATCTCCCAGGACACGCTCCATAAAACAGTCTGGAATTATGAGGGTAACCTTGAGGCTCTTGAACCAAAAATATTTCTGAACCACGCAAATGCACCATACTCTGGGAATTAACCAGGCGTGCCATTCAAGTCATCATAAATCCTTGCTTGGAAAGGTGGCAAGCAAACTGCAGTCATATAGTAGATAAAATGTATTTTCCCTGCTGCCTAAACTTTTCAAAATAAGCTGATGCAGTTTGGTAAAGGTCAATATCTATGCCTGACATTACTTAGAGACAAGAAGTACAAAAGGCATTTTAATGCAACAGATCACTCTTCTGTCTCTACGGAAGGAGCTGAAATCTTATGAACCCCTGAATATTTCATTTCTTGGAAAAACTGTTGGGCCGGGTCAAAGAACCATTTAAGTCTGATTTTGTGCAGAACTATATTTTCCAGGTTGTACCAGAAATAATGACTTTAAATGTCAGCCTGAAAGTGTCGTGCTCTATAGAAATAAAAGTTTATATGAATCTTTCTGCAATGGATATCCAGTAATTTAGTAATGATCTTGAGAAACATAAGAGAAAATGTTTTAATTCTTGTTTGATAACCTCTATAAAGGCCAGAATTTTTTTATTTGACTTGTTACATTGGCAAATTGTTTTTGTGAGGTGGTTTCTGTTTTTCAATTATACTGTTTATTCTTATTTAAAAAAAATAAAAACTGTTTCACAAAACATTTATTTTTTCATTTTATTTTATTGAATCCCCTTACTCAGATTGCAAGAAAACTGAGCATAGTAGATTCACTAAACATGCATATTGCACAAGCTTTAGTATTCTGCTCTAAACACTGTTATACCACAGTGATAACCATCTCCTTTTTAGCAACACTCTGAGCACTAACAGAAACAACCGAAGCAATCGCCCAATTTTTCTTAACAGAAACGTAGACAATTTGATCAAGCAGAGTGACTGTGAGGGTAAACAAAACCCATTTATTTGTTGATGTGCAGATTGTTAAGTTCAATTAATCATTTTTATCGGTATAGGTGTCACAGTTCATTTGAGAGTTTTACGCAGCACATTGGAATTTAAAGTACAAGCGCAACTGACCCCAGAATCACGCTGCAGGTTAGAGTGATCAATTAATGTTAAAATCTCTCTCTCTCTCTTGTCTTTGCTCAGTAATCATTATCCTGCAGAAAATACCACTGTTTAATTGCCAGATCTACAAACACTGAGCGTTGTTAGGTAGCGAGCAACTCCAGGATACATTTGAGCAGATTTCAAAAACAATGCCTTACAATATTAACACTGTAAATATCTGCTGTACTGCATGTACATGTGAATGGCTTTCTAGGATGTTAAATATGAGATGGATGTAAGAAGTGGGTATCTTGACAACTCTTGGATGTGCACAGATCTGATCGGATGAATTGCCTCACACATTATAACAGTTCATGCCACAGGGAAGGGTCAGACAAACTGTTACACATTTAACTTTTGAAATTGTTCAGATAAGATGCTGCAGATTTTGATGGAGGGCATTAGGAGCTTTTCCTGGAGGTCTGCCCAGTATCGTATCTACAGTGATTAGTTCACCCACTTCTGTGCAGTGCTCACTCAGGGAACAATGCCTGTGGATGCCTTTCTCAAGCAATTTGCAGTGACTTAACCCTTTCCGTCCTGATGGGTGATCACAAGGACCGATTCAGTGCAATGGTGGTAAGAAAGCTTTGTTACACCACTTTTATGCCTGCATACCAAGTTCAGCTACTGATAAATCCCAGTAATTCTGGGAAAAATATCTCACGGGTATTATTTAGGTGAAACAAGTGTATTGTAATGAAATCTGAAAGACACTGAGGGTTGTTTCGAAGTGGGTGGACAGAACATAATGATCAAAGAGCAATAATTATTGTCTAGATAGGGTGTTCACGTAAGAAATCATCCTTTCTTTGGAAAAAGCTTAATATTAGAATGGCTTTATTTCTTCTAGGAGATTTGTGCTTGGCCCCTGCCCTGTGTGTTCTTCTGAGGTGTTGGAGCAGTGGAAATTGCTGTGGAAAACGGCTGGGTCCTGCAATATCTCCTTCAATCTAATTGTGATTGATTGTATATTTATATTCACATTCTGGGCCATTAATCAAATAACTACCATAGCTGAACACTGCATACAATGTGTTAAACAGGAGTTCGGAATGTCCGACAGAGCTTGAGATGAATGACTTACACCCAGCAAGGTATCTATATTATACTAAATATCCACATTGCTCATGAAATAGTTCTCCATTTTATCCATCGACTTCGTCTGAAGACGTCCTTAAATGACCAAAAAAGAAACATGATTCAGACATTCCGGAAAATTTTAGACATGACATTTATGAATTAGAATATGAAGTCATTATTGAGCATCTATTTGAAAAGAAAACATACCGGTGACTACATACTCAGAAGCATGGTAATAAATGTACTTACACTGGAAATATGGATCCAGATTTTTAAAGGTATCACATCTACAGTAAATGTGTTCTTGATAAAGCCTATGCACCAAAGAATATTTGGCAATCTCTCTGATGTTTTCTGGTGTTATGGACTCTAACAGGATCAGCAGTGAAATTACAGTGTTTTCCACACTTCAATTTTTTTTTGCATGTTGACATTACGTGGATATAACTTATATTAAATACTTGGTCTAAACAACACTAGTTCTTTAGCAAGCTTAATGAAAAAAGCAGCACGGATCTCAATCTGCAGGCAATCCTTGCATGTTTGTATCTATGAAAAGCCCTTTTGAAGAACAAGAAACATGCTGGTCAAGAGGTCCATTATTTGTTCTCTCTTTTTTCTACAAAAATAGGCCATTGAAACCATCTCTTGCTTTTCCTGTTGTCACTGGACAGCCTCAATTCCAAAATTACAGTCATCATACACAGGCCGTCACAGTCTCCAGTGCATGACAACGCAGTGAAAATAACCACATCAAAACTCGCCCTCCGTTCCAGTGCTGGGAAATCGAAGAACCAGCCAGTCCTGCCCCCCTCCTGACAGAAGAGTCCTCTTTCACAGCATCTCGTCTCCGAGAAGCCCAGCGCCTGCAGCGGTGCTTGTGGGGGCTCCCGCCTCATCAAGGCCCAGAAAGTGCAAGAAGAACCAACCCTATGGAACTGGACCCGATGAGCTTCCTGACCCTCTGTGGTCTCCCCAGTCCTGGCCACACAGCTCCCAGCTCTGTCACAGCTGTGAGTGAAAGCAGACCCACTGCAGCAAACCTGGCAACACAACCGCTGTAAATGACAACACAGCGCATCGGCGCCTTCTTGGACCCTGGGACTCGCATTATGCTTTACATCCCCTTAAAAAAAAACTGCCGAGTTTGAGATTTCAGGACACACTTACAGTATACAGGAGCCATTTCACAGTGTAACTCACGCCTCACGAATTCCATTCAAAGCAGCCAGGAGGAAGGCTGAAAATCAAGCTAAACTTCAAAATCAGAATTGAATACTGGTTTCTTTCTTACGTTTTATATAAAAAATAAATAATCTGTTAATCTGAGTGTTAACATGCTATACATTTTTTATAACGTTGAGGTGACATGTTTCAATAAAATGTTTATATTCTTCAGTAACAGTAGTCTTTCAGTTGATAAAAACCACAAACACAGTTCGTTTAAATTTGTATCTTTTATTTTGGGGGGGCTTCGGTGATTGGGCCCAAACTGTACATATGGCTAAACAGTTAAAGCCAAAATAGGCAAAACTGACTTCTTGGTATTAGTGTGACAAGTTCCTAGTGTTCTGAAAACTTTGGAATACAACAGCATTTTCTTTCTAAAAAAACACCCTGTTTTTTTTTCATTTCAGAATTCTTCCACCGAATTTCGTGGAAACTGTTTAATACAGAAACAAATCATTACGCACAACAGATCTCAACAGAGAAAAGCTACTGTAAGTACATTTGGGACAGAATGTGAACTGAGTGTGTAAATCACCTACATAATCACAGCACAAGGATTTGTTCACACATTTCTTTAAAGATACACAAGAGATGTGATATCACTGGGTTATTACATGTAGAGCCCTGATTTGGCACAGGAAAACAACTCCCACACCTCTTATTTTTATATCACATTTCACATACAAGTGTAAACAATTCTTAATTCTTCAACTTGGATCAAGTACATCCAAGTGGAATGCAAATCACACCACACTAGTTTCCTTTAATCACCTCTCAGTGTCCCTGAGAACTTTATTTAATGAGTGAAACCAAACTCTTGAATAATAAAAGACAAATGCTGTTACAGAAAGTACATTAGATATTTATAATGGTTTAGCTGGGAGATGCAAACACAGTGTTAAAGTTACCACAGAGATAATAATGGCTCAATTATTAAAATCCCTCTTATCTTACAACTGTGCTGTAGGACTAGGGACTTCCACCATCTCCACACAAACTCTGGTGCTGACTGCAATATTTGCTATTGGAAATATGCATCCCAGGGGACTATAATGCCCTGAACAGGACAGAGGAAATGGTAGAGTGAAAGAAAACACTAGCCCTGACTTATTTAAAGAAGCTCTTTGGAAAATACAAAAAAGGCTTTTGACTTTGCATCTGCAGGATCTCTGCTCTGATCGCTGCTGGACAACTTTGAAAAATACTTTGGAAAACCTGGATTTTTTACTCTCCATTCCAAAGCACGTGCTGCCGATAAGGTTGCCATGCTTGTGAGGGACATTTTTCCAGTACAAAACGTCAGAGAGCAAACTGGCACATTTCATTAACAACAGTGTTTTGTTAGTGAATTTGTCTTGGCTCCCTGTAAAACAGGTGTGTCCAGTTTCTACAGAATTAAGTCTGGATACAGGACACATGAATATTACCAGCTGCTAATTTTATGCCGATTTTGAATTACTGAGATTTTTTCCACTGCAGTGTCAAACCTGCTAACTTCACTGTAAAAAAAAAACTGTCTGAACTCTGTGGAAGGGCATAAACGGTCTATATATAATTACCAAATCATTTTCTAATTCCCTTAACCAAGTACTGAAATTTGCAGTAACTTGCAGTAAGTGTGCATCCATTTAGAGTTAAAATAGCCAAGTAAAAGACAAAAGAAATCTGAGTTAAACAGAACACAGTTGCCTGAGAGAAGCAGAGGAAGGAAGAAGTCACAGGCAATTTGGGGCATAGTTTTGGTGGCCCTGCTACAGGGAATTAACATGCCTTCTCCCCCTTCCTCAGTGGTACACATCACTGTAATAGACTCCTAAAGAGAAGGTGCGTTTAACACACATGCTGTGGACCAATGTGGGCTAAAAGATGGTCTGGCAGAGCTCAATTTAATCTCTCTTCTCAAGACCAGCAGTAAGCGTGAGTCGCTCGAGAAAAAAGCAGCTCTTTCAATTTCCCCTCACCAAAACTTGCAAAGAAGAAACAGGGTTTTCAGGGGCTCGTGTGAGAAAGGTAGAGGTGTGCCTACATAGTTCCCCCTATGATCTGGAAGACCCTACTGCAAAATATTCAACCTTTGTCTATGTGACACCACTTGACTTTTAAGCGTTTGTCATCATTTTCACAACAGCTTATGAAACACGGGGAAAGAAAATTAAACACCCAGTTTTGAATAAAACCAGTGCAGATGACTGTTTTTTCCTCACAGTTAAAAGAC
This sequence comes from Lepisosteus platostomus, assembly GCF_059453375.1. Taxonomy (NCBI): domain Eukaryota; kingdom Metazoa; phylum Chordata; class Actinopteri; order Semionotiformes; family Lepisosteidae; genus Lepisosteus; species Lepisosteus platostomus. The sequence goes on from NC_142624.1 coordinate 37,385,812, forward strand.
CTTTTCTTGATTCACTGCTATTTATGCAACCATACCAAATGTTTGGGATACCTCCAGACTTTAAAACTTAAGGCCACAATTATTTTGAGTCTTGATGTGTATGTACATTTTTTTAGGTCAAGATACAAAATATCTTCTGAATGTGTAACTTGCATTTGTTGTTCCTCTTAGAAATCGAAGAGCTCTTCAGACGGACGTGAAAGGAAATGGCTTTGCGCAGGGTACACGCCAACGATGAAGACCGAGTCTTCAATCACAGAATACCTCCGTTAAATGGGTTAAAAGTTAGTGACTGCAAGAGTGGGGAACAATAAGTATTGCATAGGTAAAGTGTAGAATTCCAGAACTGCAGTCATTCACGGTGTTTCGGGGAAATGGCATGTTTTCTGACAAAAAATCATTTTTGTAAAAAAAGAATCTCAAGTGGTCGGATAGTCTTAGAAATATTTCACAAACTGCTCATTTGTATAAAACATGTGTCTTGGCGAGGTGTGAAGTCTCTGGCTCCAGTGGTGAAGGACGGGCTCTGCCTATCTCCCAGTGCAAAGGCAGGGTCCCTCCTCCCAGTACCACGATGTTAAAGCTCGTCTTTCCTCTTTCCCACCTTTTCCTGGTCCTTGCCTCGAAGGGTCTTCATGAAGCGTACAAAACCTTCCTCCTGATGAAGAGTGGAGGGGAAAACAAGTGAACCTGGTTTCTTTAAGTTATGAAGAGTTATTATTGCGAATTATAATTAAACACTAAATTAACCATGCTTATTTACTACCAGCTAATTAACCACATTTTAGCTGCCCAAGGTGCCCTGCAAAAACAAAGCAGGATGAGATGCTCAGAACATGCTACTAGCAATCAAATACGCAGGATAAGATGAAGGAACTGCTCTCATTTTTATCCTTTCTTATGTTTTGAGCTGCAGCGTACAAATCCGGCTTCTCCATTCATAAGAAAATGAAACTGAAAATCTTATGTCGAAAAGAGAATTTACTGGGCAGCAGACAGAAATGCAACACCATGCTCACGGTGCACCTCAAGTTTGAATAGCAGGAGCACAGCATAATCACTTCCAACAGTTTTGCTTCAAGGCACATTTGTAATCCACCCCTGTGACCTCCTTGATTCCAATGCAGCAATGCGCCCTGGGCGACTGTGCCTAACTAACTGGATTATTCTCATGTCGATTAAGTCCCTGGGACTCTTATTCTCAAGTCTTTGCTTCCAGGTCAGCGGCGATAACTATTCTTGATTGCGTTCCATGGCATGCACTGGAAAGCCATTTTGTGTAAATATTGGGTATTTATTATTTAACAACATCTTCACCCCATCTCTACTCTGTGAAGTGCTGCCACCAAATTAGAATGCTCTGAAGCCTGTCATTCTCTCTACACTGCCACACACGATTTCCTGAACAGAGAAACCACTCCACGGGAATGGTCAACGTTTCTGCCGTATATGACTGTCATTCGCACACAACATAATAGCAATGGTTCTTCCATTATAACTAGATATTTCATTCAAGCTCTGCAGAAGAAGGTCTTTCCAGGTGGATGAGACATTTTGGAACGCGATGCTGAACTCACCCCTCTCTCGCCGGTGTACTTTTCAGCATATTTGCCGTAGTTGTAATAGTTGAAGGTTGGGTAGCCTTCCACTCCTTCTTGCTTGCAGAGATCATGGTTCTGTCCTTTCGTGCAGTCCACTGCTGCATAGGCAACCTGACACACAGTGGAAGGAACAGGTCTGAACTACAGATTCCCTTACAAAAAGCAAGCTGTTGGTGGACTCTAGCTGCAACTCCAAAAGGCCAGCTCCTTTTCCATAAATTGAATGCAGGACCCTCAGTATTTCACAAAACCCACTCCAAAAAAGCTTTACTTATCTTTGGGGGGAAAAACATTTACGGTACAGTATAGTATATACAGTATATACAGTATGTAGTAGTAGTTCAGGTGGGTAGCTGCGTCAGCATGCGTAGGCTGCAAAGGAACAAGTAATAGGTTTATTCCATGCTGAAAAAAAGAAGAAAGAGAACACAACGTTTCGGCCGTGGAGCCTTCTTCAGGTGTGAGGACCTGAAGAAGGCTCCACGGCCGAAACGTTGTGTTCTCTTTCTTCTTTTTTTCAGCATGGAATAAACCTATTACTTGTTCCTATACAGTATGTAGTACATCTTGCGCTAATGTTTTATTTTTTTTTCTGTGAAATGCATTTCTCGTCTGTGGCCCAGGCAGTGTTATCTGCATAACACTACAAAATCCTTTAGGGTTTTGTTTTACAATGTAATTTTCATGATGGAATTTGTATTTGTGACAAATTCACCACACACTGTACTCGTAATCTTTAATCTCTTAAAATTGCTATTTTGTTGCAAAGTGGAATATACAATATAAAAGTAGTTCAGGTGGGTAGCTGTGTCAGCACGTGTAGGCTGCAAAGGAACAAGTAATAGGTAATAGAAATAAAACATCTTTTCTTTCTTCTCCTTTCAGCATGGAATAAACCTATCACTTGTTCCTTTACAATATACAGTAATAGCATGCCTGCCAACTGACCAGAGACAGATTCCTAATTTAACACTGTCACTGCTTAACACAACCTTAAACAGGTTTTCACTGCTCCAGGACTGGTTTTCACTACTCCAAATTCTGAAAAGCAGCGTTTGGGAACCAAAAAACAAGGAACAGCATTCAGGAGAGGAGACACACCCACATTAGCAGAGCAGTAAATGACACCCCAGGTCATGCAACATGAAATGGATCTGTCTATTGCCATGAAAATAAAACTGAAAAGACACAACACAAGGACTGAAATTACTTTTAACATCCCCCCAGGAAAGTGTTCAGTTTCAGCAATGTCAATGTGACAGAAACTGAAACATGCCAGCTGTTATATTTTCAAAAAATTAGGGATGTTATTCCTGAACCTTAGGTTAGCATGCTGTAAGAGTCACCCAGTCCTTGAGCTGTACCCTATGATGGGGGAACTACCCACAGAAAGAGGGGCAAAAAAGTCAACTATAAACTATTTCTGTGATGTGTACCGTTGTAGAAGGAGTTAGACTGAATCTAGAAGAATTTTATGTGGTATTAAAGTAATCTCATTAGGAATGGGCAATATGAGTTTAGAAAGGCAGATCCTGTTTAGCGTTTTCGATCTCCTTTGAACATATAACAGTAGTTCTGTGCATGCAGGAAGGACTTATCGTAAATTCAGACTTATAAAACAAAAATTGATGAAGTTTCACATGTTCTGATTCTTAATCAAAGGCAAGGCTTGTTAATGGATCACAAACCACGTAATGCATAGGAAACAGTAGTGATAAGGGGAGAGAAGATGAATTGGAGTGCTACTGTACTAATTGAAGTGTGGAATACCAGATGGAACTGTATTAGGGTCTTTGGTACCTAATACACTTCCTAACTACATATGATCTTTACTTGCATGGTTAATGCAAACAGAAAAGCAATTTGGGAATGTCAAAGGAAGCACAAAACGATTCTTCCACTATTCTAGTCTGGGAAAACACCAGGCTAAAGAAATTTAAAGTAGGTAAATGCAGAGTAAGACATGACAGATTTAAAACAATGTCCTCTGGTCACATCAGATAGATGACCCTGACCTAGAAGAAACAACCTATGAATGGGGCTTTGCCATTTACATTGACTCATCTTAGAACTGTTCCAGACAATGTATAAAAACAATTTAAAAAACCAAAACATGCTAGGATATTTGCTTATAAGGAACAATTCAAATAAAAGAAACTGATGTTAAAATTATGCAATGCACTAGTTAAACCCCACTTATAATTCTGTTTATAGTTGTATAATGTAGTCCATCAGTCTGGCTCAAGGGAACCATCATAAAGCAATACATTTACTGCAAGCTAAAGAACAACCACCTGATAGATTTCTGTAGCACCTCTCTCACCAAACCACTTCCCAGAAATATAACAAACTAACGAGCTACCGAAAACCTAAGACCTTCAAGGCCTTTCAGTCTTAGCAACCTTTTGCTCACCCTTAAAAGGGGTTTGATTTCAAAACCTCACTGTGCTGTCATGACCACTGACCATGCACTTTTACTGGCACATATCTTCTGTGAGACGTATAATGAGTAGAGATGTATAAAAGTGTCACATAAGTGTCAAAATATTGATTCAAAGGACAAGCAAAACATAGTGAATGAAGCACCGGCATGTCATGGTCTCAAAGTCTACAAAATACCCCTTCATTATGTGCAAAACTGTACTATTTTAACAGGCAAAATGTGTGAGATTAAAGGTAAATATCTGTTAAAGCTGTGGTTCTTACCAAATGCTCTGCTGTGAAGTATGATCTATTACTCCATCTTTAAAGATCCACTCAAACTGAAGCATATGACAGTAATAAAGCAGGAGACTTGTTATTATTCACAGAGTTCCAGACAGTTCTTAACAGAACCTCGACTGACCGTTGTTTTGCCAATCAGACGAACTGATAATGAAACAATCACACCACAGATTCTAGATGGGGTCGAGTGGAGTTCTTTGCAGCAGTTTTCATGAGGAATGCAAAGGGGGTAATGCATTGGGAATTAATCACTGCAAAAGCTAATAATGCACACAAGTCAATATTTTTTTTAATTTAGGATCTGCTGCAACTATCCATATATTATGTAATGGGTTCCAATTTCAGGGCATGCCACTCTCTTCTTCTAATAGGAATAGATTCTTATCAGCATAGAACTAATACTACAACAATTCACGAGACAGCTCATCTTAGGAGATCTAGGATTGCAATAGAAAAATGACAATGAGCTCGATACCACAACACATCTAAAAATATAATGGTTGGGTGTCTATTTAAAAGTGGCTATTTTAAAAGCGGGTGACTCACTGCTCCATTATTGCTGTTTTGTTTGCCAGCTCAAGGAGAAATGGGGGTAAACTTTGCTTTAAGGAGAAAACGGGTTAAAAGACGTGGATCTACCAGTCTCAGGTGAAAAGGGAAAAATGATCTACATTTTTGGACAATGTTCATTCAGGACACAAAAGTAATTACAGAAGTGACTTTTAAAGTAACAAATCTTTAAAGGTTTAAGTCTACCACTATTGAATGCATATTTAAGTGCAGCAAATAAGAAATCTGCATTCACTCCAAAGCAATTTCTCAATAAAATACAGACGTAACATAACTTTAAATCAATCACTCTACATTATCATTAGTCCATTTTTCAATCCATAACCTAACCACCATCCTTAAAAAAACCTATAATAGTACTTCAAGCTAGAAATTTTAAGAACAGAGCAATTTTATCATGGTGACTTTGATTTCCCACTATAATATCTGTAGCTTATGTACTGTATCTTAGGTCTCTCAGCTCAGTGTCTGCCAATAGACTACAGCTCAGTTCACAACAGGGGTTAATATGAACAGCAGCTTTCACCTTGGAGCAGTGGGGATTGCAGACAAGCATCACAGACCAGGCTAAGAACAGAGGTCAAAGTAAAGGATGAAGTGGATTATATTAAGTACTAAAGTCCTTAAAAGTTGAAGTGCACAACTTCTAAATCTTCTAAATATTAAGTTTCACGGTTTTTACTATACTGATGTACATCCAAAATTAATCAAAAATATATTTCCATTTTATCTTTCAGTCTGTCCAGCTACATGGCTGATCATCTCAGTGTCTTGTTGTGTACCATGATACATTAGTTCTGGCAACAGCTGCAGTGTTCAGCCCAGTTGGATTGTTTTGGTCAACTTCCAACTCACATTTTTGAAAACGTTTCATACAAAATAAATCACTGTTCTCATCCACTCTCCAATATATTGTGCTAACCTCAAAAAATGATGCACTCATACGTGACGCTCACCAGATGTGGATATGCGCTTTCTTCATTTTTAAATTCACAACTTAAGGACGAACGTGCTTCATAGCCATGATAAATAATCTTTGCAAAGAACAGCCCTTCCTTGCATGCCGTGAATTAATCACACGGATCCAGCAGGTGGTGCTTTTAAGAGCTCGAAGAACACTTTGAATCACTCCCAAGTGCACTTAAAAAGACCTTAAAACCTGACATTCTTTTTCAATGGGCAGAGGGACTATGGAGTTCAGGCAAGTTCAGTTCCACACATTTCCAGGAGGACAATCTTCTGTTCCTTAAATATATCTAAGCAGCAGGCAAGCTCACTGAATTTTCTTATGTCTGCTGTGGCAAGATAAGAGGAATCCTAAGGTCCTAGGAGACCATTTCTCTTAAGAAAACAATAAGACTCCTTACGGTCCTCACATTTACAAACAAGGTAATCTCCATGAGTCTGAAGTGTTAGGATGCTGTAACACATTGCCTAATTAATCAGGCTTCCATGTGAGAATAATGGCCTGAATCAAAAAACCTTCACTATAATACAAATACTAACTAAACACAATCGCAAAAGATATTCAACAGCAATCAAGATGAATAGATTTATACCCATGAATGCACCTGATACCTTATATATATACACACACACACATTTGAAAATTAAATCAGAAATGACTATATTTATGTCATGGTAACACATTAGTGTAAAAAAAGTCCAATGTTTAATAATTAGGGTCACTGCATTTAAGAAAGAACCATTAATTGGAGAGATCATCACCTTCCGGTCTTCTTTGAAGACCTCAGCTGCTGCAGTGAAGTGAGGGACAGCACTCTTGCAGTGTGGACACCCTGAAAGACAGAAGCGTGAATGAAGATATGTATATTTGCAGATTTATTACCAATCCAATTTACATTAACAGTGAACCAGTTATTATTATTTGTGGACAATAGTTTCTGCACACGGAGAACGCTGCCCATGGGGACGTGTGGAAATCGGCTATAAAGAAAAAACTTTTCTCATCTTCCTGTGTGCGAGTATATTAGATGACAAAAAAACTGGATAAAGAAAACGAACTGCTGAGAGTACCTTTGAAGTTAAGTTTCCACTACACCAAACTCGATTATCTGTCAGTTTCTAGAGCCAAACCTTCATAAACAGGTCTTTCGTGGTAAAGGTCTGTAATCATCAAGGTCATGAGCAGTGGAATTTAATCAAGAAAAAAACTTGGATACTGTAAAAGGAATATTGGTAATGGAAAATGCCACTCAGTAACAGACACAAGAAAAACAATCTGACAAGTGACCAAGAGTCTATAGCCAATTACATGGACTTTCTTAAATGCCTCAGCTGACAATTTTAAGTAATACTTAAGCAGAGGACTTAGTGTCAGACACAGACAAGGAGGCCCCTACAGGCATCACAGTTTACTACCTGCCCTTCACGACCCTATTCGGTCACTGTCACAAGCACACCAGGGTGCACCAAGCCCATGCCAGGCTTGCCAACAGGGATGAGGGGCTCAGAGAGCCTTGGTAGAAGGACCAGTCTGCATGGCGCCTCCACACACAGCTCAGTGTGATGCCAGGGAAAGGCTGAGGCCACGGTCCTTATAGCCAGAGGTGAGGTTACTGTCCTGCTTCCTGCAGGAAGTCGTGAGAGGCAGACCTGGGCTGTGAAGGAGGAACGGTGGAGCCCTACCACCTGTGCTCATCCTTCTCCTTGAGTCACGAAGCATTAATAACTGCCCTTTTAATAAATTAAATAATTATTAATACCTGCTCTTTTTGTTTCACCTCCTCCAACACAATTTTCTTTTTGCCTTCATAAATGGACCTCCCTGTACATTCTAGAATCACAGAACTGGGTGCCAGAGACTCCTGAATTGTTACATATAGCAACTGATCAGGCGTAGCTCAGATCTGTGCTTTGGCTTGAGGGATTTATTACTTTTAGAACTGACATTGCACATATCTGTACAATCCACCCTTCAGTGCTGTACTTATGATCCTGGACCATTTAACAAACAGTGTAGGTTTTGCTACCGAGTGCAATTCGCATTCAAAAATCGGCTACATCATTCCCATCAGTCTTGCACTAACCCCCCTTTGGTTTAAAGACTCGGCGAAGCTGATGAATTACCTACACTTCTTTAGACTACATTTCTGAAACCAAGCCAAGGACTAAGGTACTAAATATTCATTATCGACCATCAATACTGAGTACACAGAACAAATTACTTATCATAAGATTTTTTGGGAGGTCTTAATTGGCTTCCTGTCTTCTCCCCTGCATTACTACAATTTCAATATGGTGCTTCTTCCTGCATTTCAAATACTCTGATTAATAGAAACTCCATAAGCATCTGAAAGAACATAAGAATGATGCCCAAATAATAAAATCGTTGTGGCACCAAACTGACGGTCCGTGCCAAGCGATTAAATTTATCAAGCAAAAATTACCACTGAATGCTAATTCCATCACTGCAGGACTAATAGGCATTTCATCAGAGGATTCTGAACATCTGACTTTACCGTTCGAGCAAAGCTTGACTACGTGACCTAGTACAGTTCATAATTTGTGGACCATGAGCGTTATTATGAATAATTGAATGCATAGCTTTTTTTCTATTATTATTATTTTTTAATACCAGGCAGCTTTCCAGCAGTATGTCAGGTCAATCTGGACTTGCCTCATTACCCAGAACTCAACCTTAAGTTCCGGCTTTACTAAAATTGCTTAGGCACTCACTAAATGCTTATTCTTGCACTACACAGTCCTAAAACTAATTTGAAAATGCTTTCAGAAGATGAGAAAAAACCCAAATCATCATGATTAGATTGCCTTACACAGCAGTGCATGCAGAGCTCATTTCTGTGAACAGCCAGTCGCTATTTGAAGACAATGACAATTCTAACACCTGAAAAGATTATCGTAATGAAACGGCCAAACGCTGATATACATGAGTTAAACAAGAATCCCAAATTGCATCTTCCTCCAGATGTTGTATTCAAAATGAATGCTTGTATCCTCCATTGTGGCAGGAGTGTGGTTTTAGGTCTGAGTGTCCAATAAGTATTTCCATTAACACAAGCGGAAAGACTGCTGAAAGACCTACGTGATCTGAAGACGAATCCTTTAAGCTCTTTGTATAATTAACTTGGCAGATTCTCCAGTGTCATTTATGTCATTTTAGAACACAAAAAAGAACAGAAAATGAAACTGAATGACACCCGTTCAAACTACTTTTATTTTTTAAATTTGAAACTTGCACAAATGCATTTCTTCATAAAGCATCACTGCTTTTTATTCAAAGAAATGCATACTGAAAGCACTAGTCACTTTTTACCTGCTCACTTGTGTGGTAAACAGGAGACTTTACTAGGAAGCAACATACAGTATAACTAAAAGCTACATACTAATAAATACAGATCATGGATGTACTGTAGAATGATATAACAATCTTGCATGAACATTTTAATTGTGGAACCACATATGGTTTCATACTTTAAAAAGTGAGATTTATGAATGACTGTACTTTTTTATATAAAAACCTAACAGTCTGTTTATATTTAAAATGTGTTATGTCTTAAAACTCAAAAGTCTATATACTCTCCAGCATTTGTATATATTTGCCTTTACAATCCAATACAACATCTGAAATACTCTCCTTTGTAAATATGTTGACTCAAGGAAAACGTCTTCATTTTACCGTTACTTCATCATTTCTGCTTCTTCATATTAATGAAAAATCTGCAATTTTCACTGCACTTAGTTTAAGAGGCAAAAAATGAGAAGTAGTACTCAAAACAAAAAAAATGTTCCCCTTCTATCTGAGCATTTGCTTGACCTTAACTCCAAGCTTCTGTCTTTATGCTGGGGAAATGTCTGAGCAATTGTGAAACAACTGAGGCTCATCTCAGTGGGCTTTCAACTAGATGCTATTTGTGGTATAAACGCCAATGATCAGCAGTTAACACTGCAATGCATATTTATCTAGAGCAAAAACACAATTATGCTTTAAAATATTCCAAACTATAAAGGGAATAATCCTACTGAGTTAATGATGACACATCAGAAAAAAATAAATGAATGCCAATCATATAAGAGACAAATGTTTCATATCTTCTGGTTATTTAATTACATAAAGTGTGACAGTTTTCTGCTGTAAGCTAATCAACACCATATACAGTATATGTTATATATATAACTATAAATGTTACATGTTGTTATGTGTTATACTGTAACTTTATACTGATGTGCAATGTTTTTCCTATTTTTTGTAATAGAATAATGTGCAATGTTTTTTTTCTTCTTTTTTTTGTTTGCATTCTATGTAAATGTACAGGAGTGCTGGGTGTCCATAAAAAAAAACCCTCAGGGGGACAATAAAATCTTATCTATACAATATTTCTTAATTCCCAGCGAGAATATTAAAATATCAAAAACAAGTGTAGCCCCAGGAGTTCCTAGTGAGAAAAACAAAGAGCACAGAACAGGAAGAGAACAGATTGGAAAGGCCCCTGGAGACTCCGTCCAACAGAGACAACAGGGAAGCAGACGCCTGCCTTTACATCGGAAAACCGAACTACACTGCTGGTTGTTTCGCTGGTCCTTGGCTGTCCCTGCCTCGCTAGTTCTTGGCCGGAGGCGTTCAATCCACAACGGGGGAAAAAAAAAACAAAACAAACCCGCCTTCAGGTCAGGCAGAGCCCGGCTGGAGAAAGCCGGCAGGCACTTTGCAATCTCATTGCGTTCCAAGCAACCGGGGATGGCTGACTTACCTGGCTCCTCTCAAGACGTGGGCAGGTGAGGTCCTTGGATCAACTGGCTGTTAAGAACCAAACTGGCTTGATGGCAACCTATTATACTCCTCTCATTTGTGACCTCCCTTACATGCAATAATAATACAAATGCATGTATTTACACATTCATACTTGGAAGATGTGTTAAAAAGCCAGGACTGCTTACATGGGGCGTAAAACATGACGAGAGCGTGCTTCTTCTTCTTGAGCGCCTCTCTGAAGTCCTCGGTGCCCAGGTGGCTCACACTAGATGGCTTCTCCTCCCAGGACTGCTCTGGCGGAGGTGGAGCCTGTGGGCTACAGGAAATTGGGGAGAAGGGGGCCACACCCCTCACTGTAATTAGGCCCTGCGTGAAACAGAATTCCGCTGAAAAACATGGCCTGCAAAAACGCTTTAAAACCGGCCAGAGCACGTTATAGCTGAATCATTTTAAAAATTTTAAGCAACATAAAAAAATAAATTTACTTGGAGAACACGATTCATAAAAGAGCTGTGCTACAGTACTTACTATAAAATCTGAGGTCTTTTCCATCACCAAGTCAAGAACTAGCCTTAATGAGGCATCCGAGAGGCACAATTACACAGGAAGCACTATGTTATTCATGAATCACTGAGTCAGAAACCTAACTCTTCAGTCAAGCAGATCAAATAATAAAAAAGTGGAACAGAAAATAATAAAAGCAGCAGCAGGTACAGAAGCCTGAACTCCTGGTAGCGGGGTGGCTCATGGAGTAGCACTTGTCTTATTCAGCAATCTGAAAATTGTCACAATGTGTTATATTGTTCCATTTCTTTTATAGACGTTTTAAAGCCGTCAGTCTGTCACTTCTGTTTGAGGGCAATGTCAGATAGATCCCCTCTCCCTCACGGAACAAAAACGGTAATGCTTTACAAGTTCCACCCTCTGTTCATCTTTAATTCACAACATTAAATATTCTCCTGGTCACTCATCTGTGCTTTTGGCATCTTGCAAACTGTAATCGCTTACACAGTTCATTTAAAGGCCAAACGATATTACAAGGTCATTATTCAGAGCACAGGCACACAAAGACATTACTATCATGCTGAATTACAGAGCATGTAATTCATTGGGAACATTTGACCTTAAGCAGGATCAAAGCAAGGTTGTTTTCATTTGTAGCCGAGGTCTCCCAGCCCTTTGCCTTTTAAACCACAGCCCAAGGTTGCTGGAGTTGCAATGTGCTATCAGGCTCTGCAGAGATGTAACTCGCTCTGATGGGCTTTTACAGATGCATCCCCTAGAGCCCAACGGAGGGTCCAAACAAGGCTGGCAAGCTGGAACGAGAGGTCATCTAGGGCTGAAAACGTCCAGGCCACACCAGCGTGCCGAACGGGGACGTGCTCTAAAGGGATCTTGCCAACGAACCCGGCCGATGCAATTTCATGGCAAAGCGGAGATCTGGAAAGCCGACGTGCTTTTCCCCACTACGGATATCAATTTTTTCATTCTGGCGTTTGGGGGAAAAAAAATACAATTCGAGTGATTTTCTTTTGGGGTTATGCTCCTTTTAGAAAAAAGACGGTAAGTTACAAATCACAAATGCAAAAATAAAAGTGTATGGGAAAAAAACATTAATAACTGAAACCTTTATACTGTTTTAATACAAGTATAAGTGGTCCAGTGGTATTTTTAATGCAATAGTTTTAGTTAGGGAAGGGGAGCGGCACTTTAAATGTGTAAGAGCCTGCAACACTAAGCCACTGCTGACTTCAGGGCCTGCGCTAATGCAGACTCTGTCTCAAGTGGTCGAAAGAAACCTGACAACAAACACATGTGAAATGCTGGCTCTAGCTCAACAGACACGCTTTCATTCATCTGGGGAGCTCACCCGAGGTGAGCAGAAAAGAGCAAGGCTTTTTTTTCTTTAAAGACTTTGAGGAGAAGGAAAAAAACAAAACAAAACTCTTTACTTGTGAAGCCATTCGATAATCTTGTCTTTGTTCCGCAGGTGTGGCAAGGTGTATTTCTCTTCTCCATTCTCGAAGTACTTGACGGTGGGGAATCCCGAGATGTGGTATCTCTCTCCGATGGTCTTGTGGATTGTGGCGTCCACTGCTGCCAAGACCCCTGGACTCTTGAACAATAAATACATGGAAAAAATGACATATTCTTTCCCTCGGGGCACAGATCTTGAGCTGGGTGGAGTCAATAATCTTTGAAGAGGGAGAAATGTCTGTAAAGCATGACGCATGACAGATAGAATGTGAAGTTGAAGTTCCAACAGCACTGGAAACTCAGGTACAGGAAGCAGGAGGGACCTGAACTGAGGGGACACTGGATGCCATGTTGTGCATCGTCGACTGTGGCACGCACTACTACTGCTGGCACAGCACAAAGTCCCAAAGAGAACACAGGAGGGCTTGGAGGGCGAGCCGGGCAATTAACATTTTGACCAGGCTCCGTTTTGTGCTCCATGCCAGTCGCCTGAGGCACGCCAATCAATGACGATCCGCAGCACAACAGGTAGAACTTTTGGTTATTTTTTTAAGGGGTCAAAATTCAATGACGTACTGGATGTAGCACACACACATTCAGGGTATTTAAAGCCGACTGGAGGGGTAGGAAAAGTTGGGGTGGTGGGGGAGAACTAAACAGTAAGTGAAGTAGATCTAATAGATCAGTTTTGCACTGCAGTCAGTCTACAGAACAAAGCCCATCTTCCGCCAGTTCGACCCGAATTCCACTGCCTAAAACTAGATGTTTGTGTGCGCACAAAGTGAATAATAAATGACATCAGAGAACTCTGGGGATAGGGGTGTCAGAGCTTACTCACGCACCACCATTACCTAATGCAAAACCGTAGTTTTGAACTTGAGAACTGGGCTGAAGGCCATGTAGCAGGTCCAAACTGAAGCCTACAAGGACAGCAACAGAATGAGATAACTGAAACAATCATATGGCCCCGGCTGATTTTATTGGCTTATTTCTGGCTCAAGAATGAGCTATTACCACATATCCCGGACACACCCAGCTAATCAAACTCAAATAAGGAAATCCCACACCCCCCTTCAGAGCCAAGCATTAATGCACGGAGTGCGTATAAGCCCAGTTCCTATTCTTATAACTGAAGAGGTCTTTGTGCTGCAGGTTCTGCACATCCCTCCCAGATGAGTGAGACTCACATCTTTGTCCTTGTTGAGGACTTCTGCAGCTTCATCGTATTCTGGCTTCATCTTCTTACAGTGACCACACCCTGCAAGCAAAGCACAGGAAAGCAAATGAATGACGCAACGTAACCTGTGAGGTTTCCTTTACCGGCAGTGAGGGTGAGTAAATCCAATGTAACCCAGTGCAATCCAATGCCCGACGTCCAGGGCCTCTCGTGTAAAAGGGGTAATTCATGCATGATGTACGCCTGTTGCACCGGTGCTGCAAACAATGTGCTCCATCAACTGTCTGGCAGCTGACCAAGGAAGGAGGGGCAGGGGGGAAAATGTGACTGAACTGACGCGCTGCAGGGATGGAGGAACAGCATCTTACAATGATGGAAACAGCCTGAGGCAGATATACCCTCATGTCTCCCAAACCGGTGTCTGGAACAAGTCAGCCTCATAACATTCTCACTACAAACTCATCCAACCCTCCAGGCCTTGGGTACATGAACACTGACGTGGGATTAAGCATGTTCATGTTGTTCATGTTTGTTAAAGAATGTACACGTGAAATTCTACATTCAATGCATTTGTATGTAGCTGTCTGGCCAATGGCTAGAAGACCCCTTACTAATGTTTGAAAATAGTGTTTTTACAAGATAAAGTTTACAGTAAGTCAAACTAAGGAGCTCTTTTTCAAATGTATTCCAGCTAAACTGAGCTCTACCGCTACTGTTGGCATTGGAAGAAATAAAGTACATCATTATGTCCACTGAGGTAAAGCTGTAGCACTTACACTACATTTCCTGATGGTCCGTTGCATAACTTCTGTGATTATTGTAACAGAAATCTGCCAGCATAAAACTGAAAAGGTTGCAAATATAACCCCCCTTTCCTGTTTACCGTGGAAATAGTTTTTTCTTGTTCTTCTGCTGTCTTTGCAGAAAATTGCATGAATTGCAACCAAATGAATACTGTGGATTTAGAATTCCACCTGTCTTACCCCAAGACTCCACGATTTAAGCCCAGGTGGCTAGAATTTTACCCATCACTCAAGAGTTAAGAAGATTTAGGAAAAATCAAAACAAGTATTACTAAGCATGAAAGAATACTGTGCTTCACAAACGTGCTGTGAGGAATCCCACAGCTGGTGTAACCCAGATTGAGTTCTTCTCTCAGTGACTCTGATGTCACCCTTTAGGGTTCAAGTCAGGTACAGAGTGTAAACAGAACTCTTCCAGCACGTTCCCTGGGAATGCAGTCGCTCAACAAGCACAAAATACCTCAGCGACTACGGCATGCACAGGCCTGTAACAGCTTCCATGAAATTCCCAAATACTCAGAAGAATCGACAGTGTTGCAAAACAAACAGGCCAGAAGTCAACACATTATTTCGGCATTATCCAAGATTTTGTACATTTTTTGGGCAGATTGACTTAAGTAATACAAGTGTCAGGGTCTTGTTTTCCTGACATGTTTTAAATGTGGCCCCAGAACAAGAACTACAGTAACACCAAAATGAATGCGACAATTTTAGGACTTGTTTCAGAAATGTACACATTTCTTTTACCTGACATTTCCATAGCACCTGTTCCCCCCCACAACTGTACTACACTGGAAATCAACATAAAAACACAGGATTCATGAACAAAAGAATGTTTTCAGCAGAATCAAACTGCATCTGCACCCCGAGAGCTCTTTAGGTCTATAATGGCCAGCCTGCTCCTGACAGATCCTGTCATATGAACCTGCCAGCCTCCTTAAGTAACTGTTGCTTTTCTGTGAATAGGAGACTCATACCCCACATCTGTGGGTTTTCTGGACTTACAGAGGCTTGATCTTTTCCAGCCGCCTACATGGACTTGTAAACAAACTGCAGCAAACAGAGATTTCTTCTAATAGGGTTTCAACTGATAAGAATATACTGTATCTAAGACTCACTCTCCTCTACTTATTTAATTTCACAGTAAAATTCAGAAAACATGAAAAATTCCACGTGCGTTTTTAAGTTTACCTTAAAATACCAACATATGACAAAACAAAGCAGTTGTCCTTGTATGCCCTGTGCTTAACTTGTGTTTGTGATGATTTATCTTCTAGAAAAATCTGGCCTGTCTCACACCCCCAGAAAGGACACGTCATTCCCCATCAAGGTGGGTGCCCCGCAGGCTAAAAACCCTGGTCAGAACTGGAAGGCAGGGATACGTACTCACACTGTTGCAATCTTGAGCAAGGTACTTCACTCAGATTGCTTCAGGAAGATGCCCAGCTATACAAATGTGCGATAATTTGTCAGTCACTTTGGATAAAGGCATCAGCCAACTTGACGAATAATCATCAGTTTCATAGCTGGGTTTTTGCCTCTCACCCTTCTGGGAGTTGTCTGTCTGCGGTGGGCGAAAGAGGCTATGCACTTCGGGACCCTTCTGGATGAAAAGCACCATGTAAACGCAAGGACTTACAAAAGTTATTAAGTAGGTTATCTACAGTAGCTGGCAGTTTTAAAAGTGTGCATCTCCCCATGATGAGCATTGCTTCTATTTTAATTGGAAACACGGGTCACTCTTGGGCTGAAAAATGTATTAAAATTAGCTTTAAAAAAATAATCGTAAGAGGCCGTCGGCTTTCTCTAATGGTCTTCTAAATTGAGAAGCACTGTAATTTGCCAGGTGGGAGGCTTGATCTTGTTTACTTAAGTGCAGGCCTGTCTAGTCCAATCACTGCCAGTCTGACTAGGAATTGTCGAGTCAATTGAGAGTTCCTGATAAACCAAATCTACCTGAAACAGCACAGCAGGCATTTTTCCAGCACATGGCCCTTAAATACTCTGCTTTTCTTTTTTTTTAGGTCTTTCCAACAGGCGGCAGCTTTCTGACGACATGATCCCACGGGTGGCAAATTGGAAGAAGACTCTTTATCTGTTCTCTTTAATTTACCTTAACGATGATGATGTGAAAATTACAGACAAGGAAATTTCAGCTAAGACGATGTGCCACGGCGTCTACTGAATTGAAGGAATGATTAGCTGAATCGTGATATGAGCTAAACACAGAATTCAACCCAAGAGAAACTCTGAAACACGCCTCTTTGCCTCCCGACAACAGGGAAGTTGAGATCTCGATATTTCCAACCTGCAAAATGTCTCTCAAAGCACTAAGTTATCTTGGGCTGTGGTTCTGCAGACAACATGAAGTTTCTGTAAAAAATATTTTGTTTTAAAAGCACGAGCCGCAAACAACTGCACTGCCTACACTGGTAAGGCTCCACAGGAGGAGCTAAGCACTTTGTTTCTAAAGCACTGACATGGGGAATCCAGGGATGTAATTTTGCTTTGGAATTCTAACTGCTACGTTTCAAATGGAAACACTGAAGCATCCTCATTAACAAACAGGGGGTTTAATGCATTACTTTATCATTACTAAATTAGATGTACCTGCTTAGAAACAACTACCATAATTATTCAGTACATTTTACATGGCTAATTTTACCTGCATTCAAAAGGTACATTATACAACCGATGTTCTAAATAACAGGAGAGCATTCAGAGCTCTGACAGCCAAGGATGGTTAATGTCAATCATTGCTTCAGTATTCTGGTCTCATGGACTTCTATCTTGTTAGCCTACAGCCTAGGTTTGGTCTGTATAACTGCACACATGTACGTGCTCATAGTCACGTTGACTCACGCAAAGACCCCATGTTGTGCTACTGCAGCAAATGGGCAGCAATTTCCATCAATGTCCATTTATTTTTCTCTCATAACTTACCAAGGTTGCAATTAGCTGTTGTTTTACAGACACATTTTGGTGGCAGTTCATACAACTGTGTGTGCTGGACCCTAACTCCATTAGGAAAACAATCTGTAATCCATGCGGTTTGCTCAAGGGTACAGCCGCCGTGCCCCACCTGCGATACAGAGCCCTAACCCCCAAAAATCAGTGTTGTTTCTGCATACAGTACTGTGAAAAAGTATTTTCTGATGTTCTGCATATTTTCACATAGTTTCACGGCACTATACTTGTGTACACCTGTACTGGATTCAGGACATCCATATGAGCAAAGAGTACCAACTCCTTTTTCTCATCTTTTTACTGTGTACCCATCTACCCATTTCCATTCTGCTTGTCCTGGTAATGGTCCCTGCGGCAGCACCAGACATCGTTTTCCTCCACGACATATTCCAGCTCCTCCTGGGGATTCCCCAGAACTCCCAGGCCAGGCCGGAGATTTAGATGCCTAAATGCCTAAATCTTTAGATGCCTGTTCGATTGGCCTGCAGCTTCTGCCCGGTGGGATGTGCCTGGCAGAGCTCAAACAGAGGCCCCTAGGGGGCGTCCTCACCAGGGGCCTGAACTACCTCAATCGGTCGGACATTGAGCAGCAGCAGCTTTTCCCCCCGAAGTGCACGTTCTAACGATTTTCAAACCGCGCATTACAGCACAGTTTCTTAAAGGAAATATCTGTGATAACGGGGAGTTTGAACAAATGGCTCAGTTGTGCTTTTAAAGAGACAAACAATAAGCAGCTTAGTACTCACATGGGGCATAGAACATAACCAGAACTGAAGGGTGCTCTTCCAGAAAGTGGTCGAAGGTTTCTTCAGTCAGGTGAAAGACAGCAGAGCCCTGCTCTGACCAGGGAATCTCAGGAGTCTTGGGCTGTGGAGGCTGAGGGCTACAGAACCACGGACAGGTAAGAATGCAGGCAGTGGACACATCTCAGCTGGCCAAAAAAAACTTTACACTTCTTAACAGCCCTTACTTAAAACAGCAGAGCAAGCTAAACAGCTGCATCTGTCTGCACAGAACGAATTGCGCTCACAACAACATCTGTTCATGCTCTCTCCACCCTCTTGACTCTTGTTTCTACATCTGAGCCAAGTCAGGACACAATGCACAGAGGAACAAGACACACAGAACTGAGCACAAAGTGTTTAATAATATTTGAAGGCAAGAGAGATTTTAAGTTTTCTAATCTTGGAGATTCTAAATGTTTCTGTACAAGGTACTTGCTGGAGTGTGCTATCATCTAGAACTGGCATAGTCCAAAACACTTTTTTTAATCCTTTAAATAACCAATGACAACCTGGAGAGTGCCCATTTCCACAGTAGTGAATTTACTGGGACAACTGGAGTGAGGTATCTTGCTCAGAAGCCCCACCAGGGATCTAAGCACATGACCCTCTGTCCAGAGTTAAGAAACCTGACTACCACTTCACACTAGCAGGGAGATGTTTTCAAAATACAGGACACTGAGCACAATTTAAAAATGCAGGCTGTAACCGCTTGGTACTATAAAGGATTTAAATTAAATCTTTGTCCCTGCTACAGCCTCTTCCTTGTGACTGTGATTAACTGAGGTTCTCAGACTCCACACAGGAGGTATGTGCAGTAGTAAGGTCACGCAGAAGTTAAACAATTTACATTATTTTATAAGAGAAATCTGAGGAATGCAAAAATGCATGTTCATATATTTGTTTTTTTACTTGTGGATTTTAAAACATTTTCTAGATAGATTTGCATTACAAATTCTTCACCAGCATCCACATTTCCTTCTTCTGCAGGCTAGACCTCATTCTACATCAGCATCTGCTGAATTTGCTAGAGATCACAGATGCAATAGTTCATTGTTAGGAAGTGG
Organism: Lepisosteus platostomus; assembly: GCF_059453375.1. Classification (NCBI taxonomy): domain Eukaryota; kingdom Metazoa; phylum Chordata; class Actinopteri; order Semionotiformes; family Lepisosteidae; genus Lepisosteus; species Lepisosteus platostomus. The sequence continues at coordinate 37,405,214 of NC_142624.1, forward strand.
AAAGGGCAATTTGACAAACTTTCACACCTCTTACTAAGTCAAGTGCTATAAAGCCCACAACACAACAACAGAAACCTATAAGCATCTGTAAACCATGTTAAACTACAAGGTATTCAGGTGAGAGCTAATCTGGGGTTGAAATGAAATAACTATTTGTGCCCAAAACCACATAGCCGAATACAGTGGATATTTAACTTATTTACCCCCTTGGACGTTTTACATTTTATGGTGTTTCAACATGGAACCATAATGCATTTATCTGAGAGTTTTTGCCAATGATTGGCAGAAAACACTTTGTAACGTGTCAAAGTGAAAACAAAATTCTACAGATCCTCCTAAATTAATTATAAATATAAAATAGAAAATAACTGATTGCAAAGGTATCAACCCCCTTTTTCCAATGACATACTTATATAGGCTCTGGTGCCACCAAATGTCTTTGACAATAAAATGTGAAAAAGCCCAAGGGAGGTAAAGACTTCTGATAGCCATTGTACATCTGACAGCAAAGCTACCTTGAAACGATTATAAAAAATCAAAAACAGTGCAGCCTTTTTTTGGGGGTTTTCAACATATTAAGTGTGAGTGTATCCTATGACTACAACCATCCTTTAATCATTATTACAGTAAAACTGTCTCAGGGCAAAATCTTTAGTTTCTGAAACGCACAGAGTTTGAAACCAATTGCTCAGCAAATGATCATATACTTTGACAATGAATTCTATTAATATTCTCAGATAGCACGGCTCAAGTGTGAAACTGTGTCAGCTGTTTAGCTGTTTTGCTAAAGAGCAGGTCGAGGCTTACTCCATGCTGAAAAGTAGAAGAAAAATCATCTTAGCTGTGGAGACTCCTGCAGATTTCCTTTGCAAATCTGGATACACGTTTCTTTATAATGTGGCATATTTAAATGTGTCCTGTAGAATCCTAATCGCAGCATCACTGAAGGAATTATTCATCAGTTCACTTACTTTTTCATCCAGTCTGCAATGTCCTTTGCCGTGGCACCGTAATTTTCATAATGATGGAGAAACTTCCCCTTCCTTTCAAAAGAAAAAAGCACAAACAATAGTTAAACATCAACAGCATTAGCAGTGATCTGCCTGAACAAGCCTGAAAAAGATAATAACTGACACTCTATTTTAAGGTGCAGCAGACACAAACTTCATCCCGTTTCAAAAAGTATAGTTTATATATATATATTTTGCTTATATATATATATAAATAAAGTACTAATGACTGCATTAAACATCCACTGTAGGACAAAGTTATGTTAAATGAGCTCGGCAGAATAAATTTACACCAGGTTTTTGGCTGTAAACTCTAAATACCAAAACCAAAAAACTCCATGTGGAAGCTATTAACTCGAACGAGCAGCGGAACAGGAACCGGTGGACACAAGCAGAAATTCCAGAGAAGTGAATTTAAAATGGAAAAAACCGGAGGCACTTCTTTAGCCAAAGGGTGGCAGGAGTGTGGAACAAGCCACCCAGCCATGTTGCTGAAGTCGATACCCTAGTTTCTTTTTAAAGACAGGAGCTTGAATGAGAGAAATCCTTTGATCCATTAGCTACTAACTACCAGATGAGCTAAACAAGCTTAATGGCCTCTCATTTGTAACCTTTATGTTCTTATGAATAACTGGCAATCAGAATACACTGGGGACTCTGTGTGCTGCATGGAACACAGTGCTCAGGCATCTGACAGACAGCCAGGCAGAACACAGACAAGCTGCTCCTTTTTCATGTAAACACATTTTCAACACTGGTACTCTGAAGTCCACGATTTATGTCAGTCAAATGTCTGGTTTTCAAAAACTGAGCACAGACCGATAATAGCTAATATAGCCAATAGATCTTTCTCACCTTGTGTCAAAATTAATGTCTGTTACTTACGCAAGTGGAAAGGGATCAACTGAAAATGGGCAATTGAGGTAATTTGTAGCTGTCACTGATCAGCATGGATGTATGAACATTGCCATAATATTGTAAAGAAATATGATCAAATGTTAAACTTTTCGTAGATCACTACACGTCAGTTAAGAGGCTCTGTGTTCTTTTGAAATCCCGCAGACTCCTATAGGCTTATTGGTGTGGATTAGGTTTGTAATTAATGCTACAGTGAAGCCATCAGTACACTTTTCACACCAAGTTAGATGCGTTAGTTCACTTCTACTGCAAAACCTGAGGCTTTGCAAAGAATTAACAACAAGTTTTAATGCATAAAGCATTTGATTCACTATACCGACTGTATTTGTATAGCTGTTTACCAAGAGTAAATGTTCGTAAAAAAAAATGAAAAAAACAAATTAAATTATAAAGTATAAATTACCAATAAAATTCTTTTAGTATTAGCTAGTGCTGGAGTGACTTTAATCTGGTTAAAAAGGCATGTATGTCTCAAGGGCCTTTTCATGTATTCTTAGTCATTTCCACAGATGGACTGCTATTTAATGACCACTGGTATTTAATGAGCTCATTGGTGAATACATTCCAGTAAGAAATAAAGAACATTTTAGTTAATTTAAAATGTATTATTTTTGTTATATCCGCCCTTTGTAGCAGTCGTGCATTTTTCATGTCCCCATTTGCAGCTCTGAACCCTGCCACCGCACGCGGGGAAGAATGAGGAAGTGGGAGCAGACTCCCACCCACCCCCCCATCTTGGTGCCACTTATCTCTTAACACCTCACTCGCAGCTCAACACTGTATCAAAGGTGCACTGCTGATTGGAAGAGAGGCCCGTCACTCACCGCGGGGAGCTGTGTTAAATTAGAGTGACTGAGGCTTTTTAACTGAGGCTACAGCTAATCTTAGGGCCTATGACTGTATGAATATTGAGATGTCTCATCACCCATCAGCTCTATCTATGGCTGTGTCCACTGAAATAAGAAACATTTAAGAAACAAACATGATGCTCTGGGCATTCCAGTGACAGCTGGGAACAGACACGATGCAGACTTGGACCCGCAATCAAAGAGCTTAAACTGTTCGGGTGAGCACAAAGGCTGAGCCACTCAGGAGGCCCCTAAATACATAACTTTGAATGTAATGCAAGTAGCTTGACATGATCATATCATGGTGTGCAATAGGTTCAAGGTGACGTCAATACATACAAAAGAGCATTTCTAAAGTTTTGTGCTGTTGACCTTCAACATTCCTTATTACTCTTGTCTGGTTTTACAGAGGTACAAGATCTTGCTACGTTCTATCAAATTTTGTGTCAGACCCAATTAGGAGAACCATTAACGATTCAGCTCAGATACTACACCTCTTGCATAACAAATCCTGCGGGATTCAAACAATTGTTTGAGAAAAATAATTATTTTTTACTGGTAGCTTTGGCAAATGACTCCCTCCCAGTGACCCAGGATGTGCACCTAATGATACCACGTATTAAAGTAAAGTGCTCGGCTGGAAACACATCTGACAGTACAGGCTGTACTGTAAGGTTGCTGAATTAAAGTATTATCAGATGGCATATCTGAGATTGGTGATCAGTTACAATGAACATTTCATTTCTATTTAAAGCTGATTCCCAAGTCATAGCTATATCCTTAACTTTAAAGCTAAATATAATCTTTATATTTAGCTTTAAAGTTAAAGCCATCAATCCTAACCTTGTAGTTACTATACCCTCTGACCTTTCCCTTTCACAGGATGAGTGTTCTCTTATTAGCAAGCCTCAGTTTTGTTCCAGTCCTTAAGAAGCTGGACGTCCCGCAAACCCAAGTTGACCTCAACCGTTTTTACCGCAGGATTCGGCTCAAAGCTCATTTTGCCGACGACATCTCCTCACCGGTAGCGGACAACAACCACCGGTCACTGATGCCATTGACGATATCAATCCTCAACAGAGCTCTTGGACTCCCCCTTCCTGCCGCTTCCCACCAGTTGATTACTTTATTAACCAATGCAAAATTCAAGTTCCCAAGACCCTTTCCACTCCCAGGAAACACAGGTCTAACCTCACCCAAGGAGAAGCTCAGGCACTCTGATCTCTCCGGAACAGGGATGATATTGTCATCAAACCAGCGGACAAAGGAGCTGTTGCGGTGTGGCAAAAAGACCTGTACATTAAGGAAGCCTCCAGACAATTAACTGACACTGCTGCCTACCGTCCTCTCCAACAGGATCCTACCAGGCTACCAGAAGGAAGTGGTGTCCACTATCTCTCTTCTTATTAGCAACCAGGAGCTCCCCCAGGAGGCGAACTGTCTCGTCGTCAAACATCCCCAGGTATCCCAAATTGACTTCACACCTTTCTTCACCCCTCTCCACTTTGCACTTCCTGAGTGGCCTCTCTGCTTCCTCCCCTGCTCCCCTCTCCCAAACTTTTGTTCTTCTGTGCTATTTAATCTTGCTATCTGCCCTGTCTTTCTCACACCTGAAGAAGGCTTCACAGCTGAAACCTTGTGTTTTCTTTCTCTCTTTTCAGCATGGAATAAACCTATTACTTGTTCCTTTGCAGACTACGCATACTGACGCAGCTACCCACCTGAACTACTAAATATAATTTTATCTTTTACCTTTTACACCCAACCCTCAACTTAAATGTAACACTGCCACTAACCAGCCTTTACTTAAACCCAAAGTTTGACTTAAACTCAAAACCTAAATGTAATTTCAATCACGTATAACCTAAGAATTAGCCTATTTCTATTGGCTATACAGTAACGCATGATTGTTGCTAATTGGCTGATTGTCCAGCCAATGAAAAACCAGCAGACGATAACAATCAAGCAGCATAAGGACGCCCTCCAGCTGCACTGACTAAGATTCACATTTGCATTTAGGGTTAGAGCTATGTCTAAAACCGAAGGCAGGGCTAAGCCTAGAATTAGGTTACAGACTAACTCACATCAGTGGCAGAACTGTCTATTTTTCCCCATGGCCCTTTCACACAAGATGTGTAAATATATTAGCCTTCCGTTGAGAAGCACCTGCATCAGACTGTGCACACAAAGCCAAGCTCACTCAGAACAGAAAGGGAACTTACTCAAAGTAACAGAAGGTAGGGTAGCCCTTGACATCGAACTCTTGCTTTAATCCGTCAAACTCTGCCGGGTGCACATTCATGCCAGCAAGCACCTGGAAAAGGAGGAAGACAGCCTTGAGGGAAAACTCCAGACAGGGAAGTGACATGTTAGTGTACCCACCTGAACTTGACAGGTACTTTGCCTGAAGAGGAAAGAAAGGAACAGGCAGAGTTCCTTGTTCACTGGGTACGTAGTGTTTCTAAACTGCAGTGTTCCTGGAACCTTTCAGAAATTGACACAGAAGTGACCCTAAGAGCCAACAAGGTCACACAATACACCATCCCCAAGTACACTTGGTGCTCCAGTGGAATTGATCCAGTGCCTTCGGAAGCAGGAAATGCACACAGCTCAGTTTGATAGAATCTGTTTTTTAAATGGATAATAAACTTTTTCTAAGCATGACTGTAAACACTAGGTACAGCACGATTAAAATGCAAAAAAAAACTAACACATTTCTTTCCCAAACAATTAGTGTTCAGTTTCACTTCAATCCAGATTTGCAATGTTAGCCCTGAGCATTTGTGGGATTAGAAAGACCAGACAGCCACCTTTTAAGCGACTTAACAGTATGTTCCTAATTAAAGAGAGTCTAATCTAATCCTATAAGCCCGTAGCATGTGCGCATTGACCCACCAAATCTATCACTACCACGTTTTGGTGAACAAATGTGTTGATCTTGGGTGTCTGCATATATACAGGCTTCCCTTGGTAAATACAGTACTTGTGAATATGGGAATTAAGTTCATAAGAGAGCCGCTTGCTTGCAGAAGCTGTGATCGTATTCAATGTTTCTGTATGTGAGAGAACTGCGGGAGGACTGGAACTCAATGTGGCCACTGTGAAGGAAAGAGAGGCGTGCTTGGTGAAGGAAAACCGCACATTGGGAAGCGTCTTCTCGTCTGTTTATTAGAAATATGGCAGTTTTTCTCAGATGTTGTTCGGGTTCCAGAAAACACACTCTTAAAGGAGAGTTAATCATTCTCTAGGGAGCACCTCCTTCAAAATTCTAAGCAGAAACAGGACTGGTAAGGACTAGGGAAGAAAACTTTGCATTCCAGGCAACAGAAAATATACAGATTTGGCACATTTAACATTCCTCGCTTCTCCCAAGATCGCATAGTGACTACAGAGGAACACCAAAGCTTACAGCTCTAGTCAGCCCTCTTTCAAGATTTCTCTTATAATGTCAGCTATAAACCTCTAATTGATATGGCTGCTTTTGTACCAAGAAGTCACTGTAAGCAAGGGATAATCTTCAAAGTAAAGGGTTTTAACTGACTGATCAGACAAAAACCTTGTTATTCTGAAATAATGTTGAGAAAAAAAAAAGGCATTTTCACACTGAATCCCATATGTTCTGTGATCACATCCAGGGCCTCAAAGAGACTTAATCCACTTTGTTGCGAAGTACATGTGACAACAAAAGCAGAACATCTAAAATAACAAAATATTTCCATCACACGTCCATATTCACTGACCAGATTATCTAGACCCGTCACTGTGGGGGTTTTCGTGTTCCCAGTGTACTGTAGCTACAGCGGTTGCCAACAGGGACATGAGTTTCATCAGCTGGCACTTAAATCCAGTAAATGTGCATTAATAAACTAAGGCAATTTTTATCCCTTGCTGGCACCACTAGAAAGAAAAATGCTTCACAGCAGAAAATACCCACAGACATTTATATTTTAAAAAAGGATTAATATTTAGTTCCAAGCACTTTCTAAATGTCTGGAGCAGAGGTGTGTGCAGTCCTGGTCCTGAAAGGCCGGTGTGACAGCAGGTTTTCTTGGTCTACAGAAAGCACCAGCGCTGGGAGAAACTGGTCTAGTTAAGCCAGTAACCATCTGGTTTATCTCATTAAGAGCTGAGTCGGAATGAAAACCCTCCAGGACCAGGATTAGACACCCTTGGTCTAGCTACATGGGGAATGTTTGTGTGCAGCCATGCTTTTTAAAAAACACTTTACACTACCTTTGCAGCTGAATTGGAGATTTTTGACTTTCATTTATCTCCAATCTATTTTACACACAACGCACCGCTTGTTTTCCAAATGTCATATCAGCATGAAGGGCAGGAAAGGGTGAAATGAAACATTCTCTCCGAGAATGTCAGGAGTGTAGGAAGGCAGCCAGCAATACGTTTCTACTTTCCCCTGTCTGGAGATTAAATTGACATGACAAAGTCAGAAGAGACGTGTAAACTTTTCTAGAAGAGGAAAAAAAATGAGCAGAAGAACGGCCAGCTATCTCTGCAATTGCAGGTGTGAAATGTTTCACTAGTTCACCCTAATGGCTCGTGAAGTTCATAACTGGGAGCCTGAACACATTAATCTCAAGACTGCACAAGAGGAGGGAGAAAAAAACCACTCAGCCCCCCCACAAATAAAAACAGAACGATTATGAATACGAGGGAGCTGACTCACGTAGCCTCCCTTTGTCTCTGTGGCAGCCTGCTGGAACGCTGGCATCATCCTCTTGCAAACTCCACACCCTGTATGCAGGAAATAAGTCATTATCTCAGAGAGGTCTTCTGCAGAAATTACATCTTCAGACACTCACACAAGCTCCCTGTTCAACAATTCGCAGCACTTTAATTACTTAATCACTAAAGTATAAGAAGACAGAAAATCTCTCCCTGAAAATAAAGGACTGGGATACAAATTAAACTGGGCACATTCCAAACAAAAGGTAATTTGGGAAATTACTGACTAATATTTAATTAAACCTCTGCCTCTAAGAGAGCTAATCTAAAACCAGCCACACGCTAGTTAATGAAGTCGAGGCACTGAAGACGTCTTGTCCTCAGGATTATAAAGACAGCTGGAGTCTCCTTTCTTCAGCTCCTCTAATAATTCCTCTTCCGACCAAATGGGTCATAGCAAGCTACTGATAACACAATTCCTTTATCGGTATGTTATGAGTATTACTGGCGCATATAGTCGAATTTAAAAAAAAAGAGCAAGGAAAAAATACAGCCTGGTGTAGTTTAAAAAAAAATCAATTTGATATTCATGAATGCACCTGCAGCCCACTTATCTTAAATATCTTTTCATGCATCTTACAGTGAACACTTTAAGAGGCAGGGACTCCATATAAAAGCCACATACCTATGAGTTCCTCAACAGTCTTAATTCCAAAGGGTGAAATTAACTCAACACATCGGTCCATCCTTAATACCTCTGCAGCTGTCACGTTCACCAGAGGTTTATGGAGAGGTGACTTTTCTGCCTTTTCACTTTTCAGCGTGGGATTAACCTCTACTGTTTCTTTTGCAGCTCACAAGCTGCACAGCTCTCCACTCGGTCCTTTACATACGGAATGTGTGTGTGTATATATATATTTTTCTGTATGCATACAGTATGTGAGAAATGAAAGAAATCCTCTGGAGCACTTGGCCAGACTGCAGTACTGCTCACAGAGCCAAGTGGCTCTGGTCCAGCCTTTGGCTGAAGTATAAGCCCAGGGACTTAGTCTGCTAAATAAAAGGCGGTGACGAAATTGTGCCTGGGGGACAGGCCACCACAGCACTGTACCTGTCTTGGCTGGAAAGCAAAAAGCTTTTGCCCGCAGTCCTGCTAATTGGGCTCCGTTTGCAAAATCGGGATTTTTAACGCACATTGTGCTTTGTTTTCTCTGAGAATAATTGTTCTAGGTTTACGACAGGTAAATGTTTGGGCCGTACAGCGAGCAACGTCGAACGAGACTTACAAGGAGCGTAGAACATCATTAGGATCGGTCTTTCCTCCTTTTTGAGCAGCTTCCTGAAATCCTGAGGTGAACAGATGCAGGCTGAATGAGACAGGCGTGTCCTTGACAGGGTCACATGCAGCTGAACAGCTGTAACAGAACACCTCACTGCACAAGGCTGGAACAATGGGAAGCCAGGCTTCCCGCTGGACCGCGTCTGGACTGCAGTAAAACAAAAATGCACCCGAAACACCGGTCCACCGATGCAAAACTGAACTGGTCGCTTCCCCTGTAGCTCATGTATGCAGAGTCCTAAGCCGACATTCAGCATTGTTTTTCAGATGGCTCAGTAATGTGCCAGTGCTGATCCAGGGGTCATCAAGTTACATTCTAGGCTGTTATGGGTTTTGTGTTTTGGGGAGCACATACAGTACTCCAGAAGTGTTTTACTGAAATGCCACCCGTTCTGTCTATTCTATAGTACGGAACCGTACCGTAGTGGCATTAGCCTGGGTCACTAGCCAGTCTGATTAGCCAGTCTGTTTACAGGCATACTGTTGTTTATGCAATACTGAGTTTCTGTACTTGCAAGAACATGTGTGAAAGAAGCAAAATGCACTGATAAATAAGAATTTTCTGTTGTTCCGGTTCTCAGATTTTGTAAGTTCCTGCTTGAAGGTGTCGTAATTAATCAATTTCTATATATCTGGTTTTTTTACATTAAGGCTACAGTTGGATGGCGGAGGCTGGAATTCCATACTGTCCCCTATGGAGAAGTCCATCTGACCGTTATCAGGATATGCTTGTTCCTGGTAAGGCTTGTAACAATCTGGAGGCCTACCCAGGTTTATGTGGCACTTGGTGAATCAAGTAGATCCCCCTCCTATTTCTAAGTGTTTTGGGATATTTTGGGATACAAAAATGCTGCATAAATGCAAGGCACCATTATAGTCCTAGAAGCACAGGACAAAAGATGAAATTGCACCCTAATTGCACCCTGAGAGCGCAGGACGTTTTACTGCGAGTTAAACTGAACCCCTACTTTCTCGTTTTCAATGTGGACGACGTCTTTGGCTTCTGGATTCTCTTCCCAAAGAGGTGGTCCAGTGGGGTCCCTTAAAAATGCCACCATGGACTGTTCGAGGAGGGGAAGAAAAAAAAAATCAATTAATTAATTTATACACTAAAACAAAAAAAACCTAAAAGTGCCTTTTTAAATTCCTTTTCACAAAAGCCTAAAGAAATGCACAGATATTTACACCGGCAGCAGGCCCATTCTGGCTTGCTTTTGCTTTAAAAAACACACTGGTGCTCCTATCATGCAATCTTTTAAGGTCATTTCAAAGAGTCCAAAGGCTGCAGAACAACCATCTAGAAAGAATTCATCTCAGCAGCTGTGCTGCCTGATCCTAATGACAATGAGAGCCAGCCTCAGCTTTCTAGTCTCAGGGACAGCTAGCAAAACGCATCTGTGGAAAACTCCTTATCCAGATGGACACGAATCCAGCCAAGATGTCAAAACCACCCGTGGTGAGCAGAATGGAACAAAGGTGTAAGTACTTCATAGATTCAGGAGTCCTCTGCCCTTGACCAGGATGTCCAGGTGAGGCGAGCAGCTCAGGTTAGTTTTAGTGAGGAAATGAAAGCTCATAGCTTGACACTCCAGAGCAACGGGTCGCTCTGCCACAGCTGGCTCAGTGTCGTTGCGCTGCCTTGGAAAATGCACATTCACAAAGGGACATCACGAGTGTCCACAATAAAACAGGTAGGCCATCTGCTGCTGTGATTAAAAAAGGCTCTAACTGTTAGTCAATACTTCAGTTATTGTCACTAAAAAAAGGCTGAGATTATTTCATTGTAAATGATTTCAAATGAACTATTTCTCCCCCTATTTGCAAATCTGGAAGACAAAGAGTCTGGGTCTATGCTGTAAGCCTTATAAAATAAAAGCTAAAAATCACTAAAACGCCTTCAAAGGCAAAAAAAAAGGACAGTAGCTTTACTAGGGTGAGTCTAATCATATCATGTCAATTAGCTATGGTTGACATTTATGGTTCATTACAAATTCACACCATCGTTTGCAATGTGATATTAATAAAGAACTAAATTATCAATCTGCTTAACAGAAGTTTCAAGTACAATCCTGCCTTGACTAATTATACTACATATATTCTCTCTGTCAAACTAATATTTTGTTTTCTGAAAGCTTTAATAAAACATAATTCACATATGAAGACAATGTGAGGATGGTGTTTTATGTTATGGCAGGTATAAAAAACAGTTTATAACAGACTATAAAATCATTTTCTGGATATAGCTTTACATTTCAGACTTTTAATTCAGCTCTTGGGTGAATTTAAAGTTTAACAGTCAACTCTTTGTCAATTAAATTTTAAACAGAAAGCCATTTCTTAATATCAGAAAATGGAATAAACTGACAAATATATGCTTCATTTTACACATTTTTACAGTAGTGATTTTGACTTCTACAAATTGATAATTAATTGTCATACAGCGTTTGGCACGGGGAAACAAATTAATTCACCCATTACATGCCATTTTCTAAACCACTTACTGTTTCCTCTCAGAATCTAAGCACTAATTAGCTTCTTCACAATGGTTCAATGGAGACAGACATCCACAGTTATTTTCTCACTTCAATCCAACTCGGCTCAACTGCTGTTTAGCAACATACTACAGTGGTAAAAAAAACAGCCAAACAGAGGGGAGTATAACATTTTCTAAAAGGACAAGACAAATTCACTTTCAGTGACAAAAGACTAATACATTTTTACCTAGTGATTAAATTGTTGGTTTACAGACTGATCAAAATAAATGAAAATGACATGTAATATATTAAATGAACTTATTACCACAACAATTCCATTAAAGATAGCATCTGCTTTCAGAAAAAAAAGGTCTTTAAACAAACAGCATCACTGGCACAACCACATTATATCTTGAAGGTACCTAAAAATACATGTACCTGCACTGTGCTGACACTCTGGGAGCAAAGCAGACTTGATAATTTCAGTATTGTTATTTTTCTGTGTGATCACATGGGATACGGATGAATGTGAAAGGCAATACAGATTCTGTACTGATGCTGAAGAACAAAATGCTTCAGATGCAGATAAATCCATCTCTGAGACAATGAATTCCTGTATTTTGAATGCCAAAATGGTTCTGGAAAAACAATTTAGACATAACCACAGAGAAAGGAATGCAATAAAATATGGAAAGGACAGAAACGGAATCTTCCTAAAATCTCTCCACAATCATAAGTTAATAATTAGAAATCTAGGGAAATTACCTTAAATGTCTCAGGTCTGTTGTACTCCGTATGAAAGGTTCCATCCCTTCAACATAAAAATCAACACATTAAGGTTGCTTTTTATTAATTTATCATTAATTTTTTTTATTTTAATAAAATTTGTTTAGTTTACGAGACAGAACAAAAATTGGGATTTCTTTGTAAGAATGATAAGTGAGCCAGTGAATTAGTTTTCACACAGAACAGAATGACAGGAACCGAGGTGTTTTGCCTTAAGAGCATAATAACATATTGTGATTTAAATGACAAACTTACTTGTAGTGTATCATTTCAGCTCCACTCCTCTTTGAACTGGGGTCAACTTTCATTTTCTTGCACAGCTTTCTACTTTCAGAGTCCCTGCAAAGGCAAAACCAGCTGTTGTAAACAGGAGTCCATCATGAAAGGCTGGAAGCAAACAAATAAAAAGCAGCAAATAATATTCCAGCTGTTACAGTGTTTATTATGACAGGTGACGGCTGTAACCAGCGAGTGCGGCAGGCATCTCCAGTTGAGCACTGATGACAGCCAGGAAACCCGAAGGACTCCCACTTGGCCGAGACAAGATGCATATCGGATTAAAGAGTGGCCAGACGTATGACACCAACCAGAAAAGGCCATTGTTAGAAACCCAACCCATTTAGCAAAACATGGCTGTAGAGAGCACGTCATGAGTGCTTGTGTCACAATATGACCGTGTCAGAGCTTCCCGGAGCTGAACGTGAAACTGAAGCACCACAGGGAAAAGAAAACCTTGCCTCCAACATGTATGTTTTGGGAAACAACATCCTCATCATTGTTTCCAATAATTCTCTGCGTCAATTAACTTTGCTTTACAAAAACGCCTTTCACAGCCATGCCATCTGTAAGCAGTGAGACACCATTCTATGTGCAAATGTTTCCCTAAACAAAATCCACTCCAATGCTCATTAACATTCAGCAACTGAAAGAGTTTTCCCCCTTCCTGTTCAGCAGACTTCTGCACCGAAATAACACTTTGCATCTGAAACGCATCAGATTCTTAATACATCTAAAGCTTGATGCCTGAGACAAATCTAGAGTTAAAATAGGATAAATATCAATCGCAAACGAAATTCATAGACGGCAGTGCTCGTACCTGTCTGTAGTGATTTGGATTTCAGTGATTAAAAAAAATAAACGTTTGGAAGTTTATTTCCAAACCTTTCAGAGGGCCTTGAAGCCACTGGCACATGAAGGGTTACTAAACACACTACTGCTCAATCTGAAAGGAGGAAGTCACCAAGCATAGTGAACTGCTAATACAATAAAGCAGCCCACTGCTGAGCAATTCTGTGATGACAACAGCCACCTAGTCTCGGAGGATAGATTCTTTAATTAGAGAACACATTCCGCACGGAAGTCACACTACAAACACCGCCAGCAGCGGAGGTAGTTATAACTCTCCATTCCTCAAGTGTTAATGAGCATGGAAATTCACAATATAAAGAAAAATAGGGTAAAAATTATTCAGCAGAGGGCTAAGCCCAGTGTTAATGGAAAATTCAGGAAGACAGAATTCAATTACTGCACTGAATTCCATCTCACAAGTTAAATACTCCTTCTGTCCTCAAGAAAAAAATGAGCCAATTTCTTTTCTGACACTGCAGTTTTTTTACAGACATAGTTATCTATGGAAAATTTGTAAGTTGTCTACAATACCATGTAACCCATTGGTATTTTGTGCACAAATACACCCATAATACTGAGAGAATTAGAAACATTAGAAAAGACCATACACCCATTAGCTGGTTTCAGGACAGCATGGCAGTTAGCACTGCTGCCTCACAGCTCTTCGGTTCAGGGTTCAATCCCAGACTGGGGTGTCCACTGTGTCGCATTTGTAAGTTCCCTCCCTGGCCATGTGGACTAGTGCCAGCCGCTCCTGAATCTTCCCCAGTTCGAAGATACGCAGTCGGGGTTAACTGGCATGTCTAAGTTGTGCCCCTTGTAAATCCTGTGTGTGTGTGTGTGTGTGTGTGTGTGTGTGTGTGTGTGTGTGTGTGTGTGTGTGTGTGTGTGTGTGTGTGTGCCCTGCAGTGGACTGGCGCATCCTGCCGTGTCTACTGTCTGCCAAGTTACCCCCCAGCTCTCCACACCCCCGTCTTGAACAAAGACTTGACTGAAAACGGATGGATGGATGATTGGGTTGTGTACATCCGTGGGATGACAATGGAGTAATATATATTTCTGCATCTAGGGCTTCATAGTCCCTTTAACTACCTCTCTCTCTCTCTGACAAAAACTTCTTTTGTCAAGGCTTCAATTAAATGACTCACGAAATATATTTTTAAAGATACAGATCTCCGAGTTGTAACTGTTTAAGCATGATTTAGGTATCCTGAGACATTATGGCCCTAGGTCAGTTGCCGAATTGTTTTGCTTACAAAAGAGTCATAAGCAAGCTAAGCATAAGTTTATTAACACATTAAACCAGTTTTTACAATGTCATTATGAAACAGTTTTTGGCTAGCTAGCCCATTAGTCTCATTTACTAAAAAAACCCTACTGCACTAGCTTCTCTCTAGCACAGCTTTTCACACAGGCGGATGTTGAACATAAAGAGCTGTCTTTGTCCTTGCATGTTGTTGTGTCAAATCCTGAAATTAATACAGTTTTACGTGAATCTATAATATTATTTGCTTCATACTGATATCTTAAAATGAAGAATACGCAGAGAGATTAAAACACTTGGGTCTCTTACACTCTCTTCACAGTTTCATGAAGTTAACTGGTCTAATTCCAGGCTGGCTGCTGCTGTTGTTGGGCTGAAGTAGCAGAAACCCACTCCTGATACCAGAGAATACTTTACAAGACTGCACAGATACGGAAACTCAGAGCGGTCATGGTTTATGACTCTTACTAATGAATGATATATCAGCTTGGTCCTTCAGAGGCCCAACCTAATTTTGGTTTTGTTCCAGCCTTGGTTGGTTTCTCTGTATATTTAAGAGAGCGAACGTTACCGTCTTGCACTGTCAGGACCATAACAACGCTAACAACACAATAATCAGTACAAAAAACAAGGACCATCTCACAGATTTCCCCATGTCACTGACTGCTCAAAATGGTGTTAACAATACACACAAATATTACAGAACATTACATTTACTTTAGATATCCGTCACCCTGTCTAGGAGTGGATCTGGTCTAAATCCTTGTGATCTACTCCTGCAGCTAATAAGAGTGCTGGATGCTCAGTTGTTTGTGTCATCTGTACATCGGATATTGCTAAATACATCAAATACATCAGAGTCTAGATGACTAAGAACAGCAGTCTTAACATTCCAATTCCTGTGTGATAAGTTTCCGAGTTTCTTTCTCTTGGCAACTGTTCCATAACGCCAACCTATATCCATGCCGGACAAAAGAACTGCCAGCAAAATTCCGCAGTCAGAGTATAGACGGAGGCAGTCTTAAAAGTAACAAATAGAGCAAAAACAATAAATAAAGTTCCCCACTTGAACTTCTTCAATAAATAGAGCAAATGTCAAGGAAATTCACTTTGAGGCAAGGGAATATCTTGTAACATCAGCATGTTATATACAAGCTCGCCAGGAGTGTAGCTAACAGGCAAAAATAAGGATTATATTCCACTTAACACTACAAGAGTAATGTCTGTCGTGGTTTGTAAAATAGAATCTGCTGACTGCATAGCCCGTTTTATTAAATATATTTTATCATCACAGTATAATCATTATTTCTTGCTTTATACGTGTTAATAATATGACCTCCTGGTTAATATTTTTCCGGGCACCTAATCGACGATCACAGATTAAGAATAAGAATTAAAAAGAGTGAGATAACTGTGAGTATGAGGGGGGCAGTGGACAGGAGATGGGCGAGGGGGCGGCCCGGTGAGAAAGACAGAGGAACGGAAAAGAACCGCGCTGGGAACTCTCCTGCCTTGCCTTCCATCTTCACACGGCAGGAGAGCGCAGCGGCCTGATCCCAGTGAATCGGTTTCACACACATGCATCTTTCCAAATTTGACAGTTCGTCCCCAAGGGCATCTCCGAGATAGGGACGACAGAGCACAAACTCCCCTCCCGAAACCTTGGGAGCATCTCACAATGACTCAGCCCATGATTGTACAAAAACACTTAGCATACGAAATATTAAACACAGATTTTTCACTTATCTGCCACGGCAGTCGTTCGCAAGGAGACTCCAGATGAGAAAATCATGGTTTGTTAAGCCTTTACGACCCACGGACAGCCTCACAGAGGACTTGTGCTCACTGCACAGACTGGGTGGAACAGAGGAATAAACCAACGCAGATCTGACCAGGACCTGAGATACCGCATTGATATATACAGTATACAGTATATAGTGTGCCTGAAAGTGCAGTAATTAATGCACCATATAATGCTGTTTTCAAATAATTATGTAATTTAATAATACTAACACTTTAAAGTTAAGTGGATACGTTTTATCCAAAGCAACTAACATACACACTCATTTATACAGCTGGATGTTATCTGTGCTCAAAGGGATTTGAACCCAGGACCTTCCAGGCAGAAGTACAGAGCACCAGACAATCCTGCACTCTGGATGGGTGACAAGACTCCTCTGGTTTTTCATCCCACCTCGGACCTTAGTAACTTAATTGAACTCATTTTGTAAAAGAAACCAGACCACCTATTTTTTAGGTCGTTGTTTGAAAAGAGGAGTACTTCTAAAAATGACATGACACGGTTCCCAGAGGACTGAACATGTCACTACTACTTCACAGATAAAAACGCATCCGTTTTTTAATCGGATGAGATGATTAACGCACAAAAAATTAAGTACTTAAAAAGCACATGGATATTACAATTACGCGAGTTTATTTATCAGTGCTTTTCAAGAAGCTCAGAGCACTGTATAACAGCTCCCAGTAATATGCCCCGGATGTAAAAGTAGAGGGGAATAAAAGCCCAGCAAAGTGACCTTGTGAAACCAAGAGCGAAACTAAATGACACATTAATAGCTTTAGTGAAAAGATAAGTCTTTAAGTGAGATTTTAAAATCTCAACTGTCGAAGTATCTTTAATTTGGCAGTGAGCTATTCAGATGTGGTCCTGGTCTGTCACCCACTGTGTTGAACCTGGTCTTCAGCTGAGTACAAAGATCTCAGACTGAGACCTCATCTATAACAATGCAGAATTTCTCAACGTAACCTGGAGCAAGACCATTCAGTGTCTTACATGTGAGCTAGAGGGTTTTAAAGCCCACTCTGAACTTCATGGACTTAAAGTGCGATTTACAGAGGATGGGAGAGTTATGGGCTGATGCAGGGTAATTTTTGTTAGCACTTGAGCTTCAGAAACCTGGACGTGATAAAGAGCCTTTAAAGATAACCCAATAGGTAAGGGGTTAGTAATCTACCTTGATGAAATAATATTTCAGGTCAGAGCAATGAACAAGCAGACCAATGGTCTTAACCAATCAATACTACACAGGTGAAAGTTTACCGTTATGACATTCCTAACGCATTTTAAAATTTAAAACCAGGTCAAAAGTAACACAAAGGTTTCCAACTACCATCAAAACGTTGATTTCAGCACGTCAACAACACTGAAGTCACTGACTTTGCAAAGCTGATGTTGGAAGCCATGTTAACTGTAGTTAAAGGATAAATAAGTCCTATACACTCTGAGAACATAATGCTACTTAGACTGGACTTACCCACAATTCACCCAAGCGATGGTACCCTCGCCTTTCACAGCTTGCGCCACATTAGACAATAGCTTCAGCTGACTTTCACCAGAGGATGCTATGGAAAAAAGAACAACAAGCACACAGTTACAAACCTTCACTTACCCGAGAGTACTGTACTTCCTAGAGATGTGAAGATTGGCAGGAGAGAAGATGCCCGCTTACCAACAAATTCAGACACAGCCTGAGCTGAGCGTACTTGAACATGCAAGGTAAAATTAAGCACGTCTTGCATATGACAAGTTCAAAACGGCTGCTTTAGGATTCTAGCTGAAAATAGTGACTTGCTTATTCAATTATTAAAGACTAATAATGAAATATTAGTCCATTTTGGAAATTTTAAATATAATGTTTTAAGTACTGAAATGGGTGAAAGATTTTAATATCTACCATTGGGTTACAACAAGGAGAGTGTAGCAAACGCACAATTCAAGCTGAACTCAATAGTGTAAGTTTACTATTTTAACAAATAAATAATGGAAAGAGGCAACTGTTTTGTATCAAACCAAACATATTCTAGTGGAATGGAAGCTTCTAAAAAATAGCTAAACTTTCATTGTGACCTTTTATAATTCGTGGAGGTCTAGAACGACCGCACTGGAAACTGAAAACTATTCTTGCACCGAAAAAGGTAACTAATAAACATAAGCTCATTGACAAACACATTTTTCAGTGCTTTATTTGCTTACCAGTGTTAAGAACATTAATACACAAGAAGCAGGAAGTATGGCTGGCAGTTATATCACAACACTGTAAGAACAGGACTACGTCTGTTCTGCACGCAAGAGAAGGGGGACTACATGTTTTGGTGAAATAAACCAGAGCTGAATATGTATTTCAGATTCAGCTGTTTTTGTCTTTACTCGAATGCATTCCTATATTCACCTCAGGATCAACTCTGAGAGATCCTGACCTCTTTCAGGTTGGGACTAGAACGTATGACCCACTTGAAGGCCTGAGTTTCTCCACCAGGCCAGCCAAGCATTCACAAGGAACTGGCTCGAATTATGGAATACGCAAAGGGAATTCTCATCTTTTTTTTTTGTCCTGCTCAGTGACAAGAGCTGGACAGCGGATGCTTTTTTCAAGCATTTCAAAAGACAAATTTAATGGAAAACATGTTTTAGGTTTCTTCTGAGGGTGTGCTTGCCAGCACTTCCACAAGGCCAACAGCGATACTTATGAGAGGAAAGTGAAGCAGTTAAGAAGACTAGATGGGAAATTAAATCAACAGGCAGCAAAATAAACACAAAAGACAGCACGCTTGCAAGACTAGAAAGGCACAGATGGGTAAATCTGCAATCAGTCAAAAACGGGTGTTTTATCTTATCCACTGAGCTCATGCAAACATAAACACATTAGGAATTATAAAACAAAATTCAATGTGCAGAGACCCATGAAGAATTTTTCTTGTTGAATGGTAAACCGCTTTATGCAAAATATCACATAAACCATGTAGTTTGCATGATGGTTACAGTTCAATCACCCGCAAAAAGATGCAAATCTAACAATTTTTAAACCAGAACTTATTTTCCTAATGATCTTGCAGACATTTTACATTTTTATGGATTTTTTTGCCTTCATTTCTCAGAAACGTAGTGAACTATCCAAAGCAGCATCGCTTTGTCCGAGTCAGAGAGAGCAGTGAAAGCAAAGCCTGTTCATTTGAAGGTGAAGAGAATCCGGAAAACATCTAAGTTCTTGGCAAACAATCTGAATGATCATTTAGTAGAGGTATAGGACGGTGCTGGCCCACCTTTCATTCTTTCGAATTATATTTTAAATTGACTCCTAAATCATACCTTTGTTGCAACATTTATTAACAATGTAAGGACAAATGAGAAAATAAATATAAAAATGTTTTATACTGAGCCAATCTGGGTTATGAATCATGAAAAGCTGGGAAATGTTTAATGCATTTAGGGTGAGGAATGATACATATTCTATGAACTCTGGTAGTAAACCGTGGTGATTTAGCACAAAGTATTCCCATTTGTCACTTGTGTCCTAATTCCAGGCCCTGAAAAGCAGAGCACAAGCATGACCCTCTCATCTCTCTCGAGCAGAAGAATGTGCAAGTACAGTCCAATGTCAACAGATACCTCAAATATCATATGTACCGAGATTTTGTTAAGCATATCTTCAGTACCCATATAACCTCCCAAATATTCTCCGCCTCATCAGGCAACCTCATGCCCATCTCTATGACTTTCACAATTATTTCTGACAGGCTCACAGAGCAAAGCATCTGTCTGGGATAGTGACTGTTGCAAGGATTGGGACAGAGCCAGTGGGGGCATGTTTCTCCTGGGCAGGCACCCTTAGTTTCACCTACGCCCGTCCGGTGACCAAAGAGCGGAAGCAATCGAGCAGCCCATCAACACATTTCAAAGGGTGCAAGTCTCAACCCCTGCTGTATGTCAGGATGAAAAGCAACTGCTAAACCCAAACATAGGTAAAATAGCAGAGAAACCTAAAGGCGTTTTTTTTTTAATTAACATGCTTTTGCCTGTGTAGTGGGATTTCAGTCTTTATCAAGATCTGGGGTCCTCAGGCAGAACTGGAGTTGACTGTAATCCAGAGCAGGCAAACGGTGCTTGAAGTTTAGTGACTACAGGGGTCAAAGAGCAGCACCGTTGAAGATAGACTGCAAACACACTGACCTGAATTGGTGTACAGGATGAGGACATTGGTTCTTGTTCTGAGGAGTTTTTTGAAGTCCTTATGGTCACTGACTTTCTCTATAAGTGGGGAAACTTTAGCTGCCTGCAGCAAAGCTGGAAGTATACTCTGTGAAGGAAACAAGAGAACACCGCTTCATTAACTTCATCTTGTCATGGGCTTTTGGTTCCCCAACGTGATTGTTCTGTGTTCAAGAAGACTGGATCTCTGAAAAAAAGTCTGAGGGTGCCTAAAGAGCGGCGTTTTCCACTGGAGCCGAACACCAATTTGTTTTCAACCAGAAAGAAAAGGGAAAAAATGGAACAAAATGGAGACAATAGAGTATCCCAAGATAAGAAGTGCATTAAGAGCTTGTCACCCCGAACCGAAAGCAATGAAACAGCCTTGGCAGGTGGTGTCTCCAGGCCATTTCTTCAGTATTTATCTCTGTCACACCACAGAGCCGTTTGTAAAGATGAGCCCAAACTGGACGCAAGTCTGTAGAGCAGCCGAGCAAAGATTAAGGTCTTTTATCTTGTGAAACGTTGGGCAAACAAAACAGAAAATCAGGCTGCATGTTACAAAGTAGAAACTTACCTGATCCTCAGGCCTTCTGCAAAAGCCAGAATTATTTACAGAGACTACTTCAACCAAAATGTTCTATAGCTCGTGAAATTATGACAAAGCCCTGCCAATGAAATGATTAAACAATCGCCATACTGAAAAGCAAGGACACACCTTTTTTATATCAAATATATACATTTTGCATTCAAGCAAGTCCATTTTTTGCCCAAAGCTGAAATATTCTGTAGATAACATGCTTCCATTTCCTGGTTACTCAGTATTGGTTAGGCTTTTTTACATATTTTATAATAAAAAGTTAAAGATTTGTCTTTACTTTTAGACATCTAAAAAGGAAACAAAACAGCAAATTATTTTTACAATTTACAGTCACAGCTAGATACATGTCACACAAAACACATTTGACAGATCTCGTAGAACAGGTTGCATAAAACTGACAGTATTTTTTTAAAATTGAGTCCATCAAATTAATATCTAAAAATGATATGCAGCAAAATGTCCTTTTCCTTCTTAAATTAATAATAATCTCTTTCAGTAATATGGAAATCCAATTTTCTTTTTTTTTTTAATATCTGCCTCATCAAATGTGTTGATTAAATTATTAGGTATCCTCTATCCAGCCTGTTCTAACCCTGCCTGTCTGCATTGATGTGTCAGTAGGTAATTAAAGACCACAGACTCAACACTGACTCATTAAAGAAGTCTTATGATAATGTAAATTTAAATTAACTGGATTTTCAACTTGTATGAATTGAATAACAAGAGTACTTCTGGTAGCTAATAATGTAAGACATACCATAATCCAGTATCCTAAATAAACACACTTCTTCATATCCCACAGTGCTTCTGACAAAAGAACAAAAATATTTTGTTGTCTGTAAAGCAGCTCAAAAGGAGTTTTCCCCAGTTTCCCTCTAGACATTTAATAAAGCAATTCTCTCAGAAGGTCGAACACTTGGGTTTCTGTTGCTTTCCAGGAAATTGATTTTTTTGTATCCCTGCTCATGTGAAGTTCCTGAAAGTATTGATATCCCTTCTCCAAAAGCAGTACATGCAAGAACTATATATTTATATAGAGGTTAAAAGAACAATAATCAATCACAACATTGAGATAATGAGCCATTCCAACGGTATTCAAGAGTTTGGGGATAAATGCTGGTGAGAAAAAAGGAGGAGAAATGTTTTAGTGTTTCCTTTTTAAAAAAGAAAAAAATGGCACCAGTAATCATTAAAAAGGCACTCTTGTCTACAACTATGTACAACGCATTCTATTCTTCCGAGAACCTCACATTATTTGCAAGAAAAAAAACTAATAGCAAGAGAAGAATAGACTATAAAGAATTTCAAGACACACTAAACAGTCTTCTGTCTCCATTACAGATCTTTATAGTTTGATGCATTTTGAACAAAGATGACACTTAAACTGAAACACTCCACTCTGTAAGATCTACCTTTCAGTTAACAATAGCATGGCTGTTTGGCGTTTGCTCAAAGTCAATGCCAGCTCACAACCTCACGAGTCAAATGTGCATGAAAATGTCCTGCTATTGATTCTGCACTCAAAGTTCATTTGGACTCCTGAGAGGAAACATACTGCTGCATTTTGCAAGTTGTCACACATGAAGAAAAGGATGCAGGAAAATGAGAACTGAATGCCAGGAATGTTTCAAAATGTCTATTCTCCAGCAGGGAACTAATAAATCTTTCAGAGAGAAATGTTATGACCACATAAATGCCACAGGATCATCGGAATTCAGACATTTTAGTTGTTTACATGTAGCTCTCCCATCAACAGCATTCAATTGAAGTACAACAGCACTGATAGGACCATGTTCACAATATAAACAGTTATTGTTTTAATTAAAAGCTATTGAAAACATCAATGTCCTTTCAAACCAATGAATAGGAGTGCAGGTACCGTTTTTTTCAGGAATAGGCACACTCCACCCCAAATTAAATATGCACAGAACAACCAGAACCCTCTGCTGAGAGGAAGACTAACAGCTATACAGGAAAGGAATGGTAGCAGAAAACTCAGATGTGGCTATTTAATGACATAAGACAGATTAGAAGAGAGAGGAGGTCATTAGACTCACCTGCCACATTTGATGTTAGTAGCTAATTTATCCAAACATCTTACTGGCTTCAACAACATGGCGGGGCAGCTTGCTCCCTACCCCAACAACACTTTGTGTAAAGCAATGCCTCCTCTTGTCAGTTATCAACGCAGTTCCATGGTTTCCACTTATGGCCTCTGGTTCGTGTTTTTACTATTTAATCTGAAAACATCCACTGGGATGACTTTGTAATTGCCCACGAGGACTTGTATCAGGTCCCCTCATAATCTGCTCTCTCCAAGACTACTAAGACTTGCTTCTTTCTTTAGACACGCAGATACTAAATGCATTTAAAAGGGGGTCCTAGTCACAATAACCTGCATTTTCAAGCAACTTTAATTTTGGGACTCATTAACAATGTTAAAAAATACAGTATTAAAAATGTATCTTACCAGATGCAGTTAACCTGTATTGACAAAGCTATTCAATATTTTTTGGTCTGTACTCCTGACTGTTCAGTGACATCACTGGATGCATAGTTCCGGTAGCCACCAAAAACACAAGGAGACCTTGTTATTATTATTCCCAGTTCTTAAAATCGTACCTCCTTGTGTTCCTATGCCATTTTACATCCCCAGGAAGCAGACGGCAGGAAATGACTAACGGGTCCTTCATTTTGCATTGGCAAGATCACAGCTCTGAGGACAGCTGCCCGGGCTCTTGTTTCTTTCTCCAGTCGATCTTCATACCAAACAGCGGCTCTCTGTGACGAGCTTCACCTGAGATCAGGAAGCTATGCAAGAACACCACTCGCCTACCAGCAGTCTTGACCCCAGTGATGTTTGGCTTCGTAAGGTATGGTTTCGCTCACCTATCAATCTGTCAACAACACCTGCTGTCTGTTCCATCCCACATACCTCATGAAAAGTCTAAAGGTAAAATGTCCACAAGTGTAAATCATCCTCTCCCCCATTCTCAAAAATGCATAATGTTGCTCAGGTATTCAATTGACCAGCTCTAGGTCTAGTGTGATGTTGCATAAATCTAGTCCTATTTATTATAGACTGTAATATACAGAATGTATTCCTTGTGTATTGTTTAATAATTGTCATTGCTAGATAAAAAAATGAGAATTATTTATTTTTCCAGCCAGGAATTTTGTTTTGGCAAAGACTTTCACTGCTACCTTCTTGTTTGACTCAAAAACTGAGCAGGCAATTGAAAAAACCTTTTAATTCAACTACTGTCTGCCTTAAGTACAGGAATTTATTGTGGTCGGAGTGTAACACTAGTTTTTTCAAGGGTATCCCTAAATCAGCGTGAAGCAAAAGCAAGTGCTTTTGTCAGAGCGCTTTATTTCTTTAGATTTACAGACCAGACACTAGAAAAAGCCTGACTCCAATTACGATAGCTGATGTAGCCATGTTCTCCGAAGATTATGAGCTCAGCGCTGGTCGAATTGCTGACGGCACAGACGTCTAGTAAAACCGTGTATTAGTAATTGATTGCACCGAGGTAAATTGTATTGCTTAACTGAAACAATTGTCCCTTCCACGTCTCATAAATTCTAGTAGCTGTGTTTTTAATGTTTAATGCGTTAATGTGGATGTCGAATCCACTGAATAGTTAAACACAGATACAACTATATGAAAAATAAGATTCTTGATAACTTTCTAAAGCGCTTTGACAAGCAACTCCGCTGTGCCTACAGTACGAAACCACTTCGCAAACTATGTTGGTTCTACGGACATCTATTGACAAAAAAAAAACCCTCCTTTATTTGCTTTTGCGATTAGAAACAGGATATCAAACAGCGAGGTAGGCACGCACCCTGGGGAGCAGGTGGAAAGGAGAGCTATAACTTAAAACGACAGTGGAGTATGCAAGTCGTAACATGCATATTTTAAATAAAAGCTGTAAATTAAATTACTGTACACTGTGAATCAAATATGCTGCTCAGGTCTAAGAGCCGAAAACAAAGACTTCCAAAATAGGAATTTCATGCGTCCAGTGAAAAAGGATATACCATCACTGGAATCAGATAATAGTTTTCCGTTTTTAGCAGTGCGATTTTTTACGAGCACTATCCCCATGCACACACACAGCTGCACAGCGGACGAGTGATCGTGGAGAGTCACGAAGTTAGCAGTGTGACAGTTAGCAGGGGAGCACGTCTGCACAAAAGGTCAGAGCGGAGATCTTGAGGAGAGCCAGCTGTGATTGTATCTACCCCGGGAGGACCGAGATGAGTCCGTCCACTCGTTCTTCTTAATCGACAAGCAAAAACTCACCTCGCCCTAGGGGCGCTGACAGGAACTGGACTTTGCCAATTAACTGCCATTTATATATATTTAAAAAAAAGTAGTGCATTGCCATTTTTATTTTGACGGAACGGTCTGTAGTAGTTTACGGACTGTCGCGGCATTAAAATACGATACTGTTCTCTTAGCGAATAACGGGCCGAGACGTGAAGAAGACAAGCTCTGTGTTTATTAAAAGGGGCATTTCATTCATAAAAAAACTCACCACTCTTTAACAAGAATTAGGAATGTCACTTTCTGTGATCCCTTGCAACGGCCGAAGTAATAAACAGACGGGTCACAGGCGCATATTGTAAGCGGTCTTTGCTGGACTCTTGGCAGCTACGCAAGAAGCGGTACATTTCGGAAATAAGTTGACTTTCAGTTCCTGACTCTGTTACTGCGCGTTACTATCACAGTGATAGGGTCCAACGCAACCAATCTTCAGTCCTGCTCGCCGAGCATTATTGTAAATACAAAAGCCGAGGTGTGCCTGACACAAAATGTCTTCACGCACCAAAATATAGCAAAACTTACCAAGTACACGAACATGCACATTTTCACGCCTCTCATCCCACTCCCGCAGAGATTCCAAGTAGCCATGATGCTGCTGCCACGTCGGGATACGCAAGCGCAATCCGTCAGAAAGCGGCCGCCCCCGTGAAGCCCACTGCTTTGTGGGAAATGCAGTCCACTCCAGCGTCCATGCTAGTGCACCATGACGATGAGATACAGATCGGAGAACTACAACTCCCGCACATCTGTGTGGTCTAGGAGGCAACTGGGTGGAAGTCCAACAGCACCTGCGAATCCCAAATTCGGAATTTACGCGTTGGGAGTAGAAGCGAGATGTTGTGATTAGGTTACACAGAGACCCTAGTCTTGATATCTGGTGAATCCGGGGAAAGGAGAGCGACCCATACAACGAAGTGCATTATCTTTCAAATGGCTATGTAGAAAGGAGAGATGGGGTTTATACCGAAAACCAGAGGATTTATGTTTTACGGTTTAAATTTCGCATGTGTAGTCGTGTTGCCGATCCGCTTATCTGATAATAAGAATAACAGTAGATAATGCTCAGTTCTTTTAAAACACCCTCAACATTGGGAGAAACACGTTCTTTAAAAGTGATGCTATAACTGAACATGCAAAGAAGTGAAAATGCCCTTTGTAAGAGTGGTTCACGGGCAAGCTGGATGGTACAGGTCCATTAATGGTCTCTGATGGGCCGAGGGGAATAACTCCAGCTCAGCATTCAGGGCTGTTCTTTGATCGCGACCCGGGCCAGCCGGGAGAGCAGTGCTCCTGCGCTACAGTGCGCACTCCGTGCTGCTCACCGGTTTTGTTGGCGCCGTGAACTCAAGTCGGTTCAACTTAAACGACCCTTATTGGCATGCCGATGAATCGCACTGCTGCCAAAACTGATACAATCACATTCATGCCACCTACAGACATTTCTGGCTGTCTCTCGAAACGGCTCCGTCAGACGTGTGGTGCCCCTGCCTGGCCCGGGGAGATGGGGCTTGTATCACAGGTGAGAGCGGCGCAGGTAGACCTGGAGCCGAGGGCAGCCCATCAAAGCGTCAGCTCTCTGCCTGAGCCGAGGGGGCGCATACTAAGAGGTGACACTCCTTATCAATCCAGCCATAAGCCTGAGCTGCATTTGGAAAGTGCGAAAAATCACTGAGCGCAGGCAGCAAAAGAGGTGCTTTGAGGACAAGGACTAGGTTTGAATAATGTACATGCATTTAAACGGTTTATCTTACATCTGTGATTTAGAAACAGAGCTTCCAGTGTACCGTAACAAAGTAATAAACATTTTACAGTATAAATTAATCGAACATCAATCTACGTAGGTAACAGTTCAAACAAGTTTAACATAGAACCGAATTTTAATGTCGTTTT
Organism: Lepisosteus platostomus; assembly: GCF_059453375.1. NCBI lineage: Eukaryota > Metazoa > Chordata > Actinopteri > Semionotiformes > Lepisosteidae > Lepisosteus > Lepisosteus platostomus. Next base: position 37,432,474 of record NC_142624.1, read on the forward strand.
ATATTCAAAAAGGTTATCTGTATGTAAATAAAGACGAATCTGACGTATTCAGTTATGAAAAGAAGTGGTTTGGATCTTAGCTAAGCGCACCGTGCAATTTTGCAAGGTGCAAAGCGGCTCAATATGTAATGAATTCAGGAATAAACGGTGCTCCCGCTTGAGCACAATGGATCAAAACGGGACCGCAAAATTTTAAATTGGTATAACTCTTGAACAAATCTCCGTTACTTGTATTGTTCGTAGATGGCGTAATGCATGGTTTAAAAATAATTCCCATTTAGAGGAAAAAAAAACACACACACATTCTGCCTAATCCCGATCTATTAAAGCTGTCACTGTGACCGCATCACTCTGCAGCTTCCCCGGAACAAATCAACCACTTTTACTCTTCAGGATAGATGAAGACAAGATTTAGGACGCCGCCCGCCCTTTTCAATTAAGAACACGACGCGTGTGATTTCTTCGAAACGATCTGCTAGGCTCCCGATAACGAGGCGCTCAGAAACGGTTAACCACTTATTTGGGGGTACCTCGTTCGTCCTCAGAAGCGAGAACACGGGCACTTCCCCAGGAGCCTGTGGGGGTGCGGTGCCACCCTCTCCGTAGTGCAAAACGCTGAACCGTCCCTTAAATAATGTTCCCATTCGCCCACTGCTGACAACAGTTTAATAAGAGCTCCGTCCGGCGTGATCGCGGCGCTGCGTGCCGTCTGCTCACTGTCCTTTCCCAAGTTTTGACTTTCCCACTCCCCCTATTCCTGCGTCAGTGGCAATTACCCTTATAGTAAGTAGCTGGAGCTCTCGGAGTGAGAGGGAATAGCTGCCGAAAGTCGCTGAGAGGCGAGGATAGCCCACAAGTGGATACGCAGTCACAGAGGTGGAGGACTACAGTAGGTGCTGTGGACTGGGCTCGTCGCTCGCGTGTTAGCCGGTCCGGTTGGGAAGAATCCATGCTTCATTAACGGGACCAGGTAATGGTTTTGTTTTGGGGTGTTTTCTTTTTTTTGGGGGTGGCGGAGTCGGTTTAATCGACGCTGTCGGGAAAAGTTTAAAAGGGTCTTCGGGGAACTTTTTTTGTTTTTAGCAGAAAACTCGGGTTGGGAGTAGACTGGATTCGGTTCTCCTGAAGGAGAATTGCTGTGTTCTAAAAGGGAGTGATATCAGAATTACTCGGTTACAGTCGATTATGAACAAAGCATTGAGAACAGAACGGCATCGCTGCGTGTGACTAATAGTTCATAATTACAGTTGTCGCTATATCAGCGTATTTCGGTGACTTGCTATGCGGTTCAAATTAAGTTTTGCAGTGAAGTGCGTTATTTAGGGTTTCCTTACGAGATATTGCCGCTGAGAAGATTTGATGCTTCAAAGCGACTGTGGAGAATACCCGCTTGTCTTTTTTTTTGTTACACAGACCCTAAAAAAAGCCACAGAACGTTTTTGTTTGCCCGCTTTCTAAAAGACGAAATCCACAGCCTCGAAACTTTCCCCTTTCAAGCTGAAAATGCGTTACTTAAACAGAGTACCCGCTGTGCACACATATGTTAAAGACTCGAGCATCAGTTAGAGGGGTCTATTATACAGCTGCGTTTTTACTTGCGACTCACGTTCCTTCTGAGGATCAGAGAGGCTGGAAAGACTGCAGGAGCCGGTGCATGTTTATCACTTAGAACATTTCGGAAACTCTTTTTGATAATCTCCTCTTCTTTCGGGCAGCAGGCGAGGCACGGGCTGGTTGCCCAATCCGAAATCCTGGAGTGATTTCGTAAAAGCTTGTCGTATCTCTTATTTATTTGCACAACGTTTCGATACTTGAAAGAGTTCTGTAGGGATACCGAGGGTGCATGGAGCGTGCTTCAAGCGACGAAGCAACTCTGGGCTAACAGAGCCGTAAAATAGCATTGGTTTCTGGCATGGGGCGTGCTGTTAGGTGTCTTTGTTTTTGTTTCTAATGGCTCATTTTTGCATTTTTTTTAATTACCGGGTGCAGAAGTGCAGGGTGCCCGGGATTAGAAAGCGCACAGACACGGAGGCTGGGGATGTGCGGATTTCTCCCGAGCGAGGTCTCGCTGCTCCGTCCTCGCTCGCGTCTCGCCATTAGCCCCTGACAGCTCTGGGGCTCCCAGTCCCCCCAAACACCGCGCGCTCCACGGCGCACATCGCGGGGCCCGCTGTGACTGGTTCGTAATGAGGTTAAATGCGGAGCAGCCCGACGGGTGGGCTGGAGAGGTTAGGGATTATTTAAATAAGGTGTCGTCACTGTCGCTCCAGCCCGGCTCCGAACAAAATGCCCCAGTTGCCCACGTTATTCTTGGTCGAGAAGCTGAAACGATAAGCGATGCGGCAGTAATCAAAAGTGACATGTGTTGTGCAAGGATATTGGGTACATTTTTTGCAACTACAAGTTTCTTTCACGCTGGCGGCGTTTGAAGAAGGATCGGGCGGTCTCGTGCTTACGAGCAATAAAGATGTGGAGGAATAAAATCCCCCCCATATTCCAGACACCACGAGACCTTCCCATTTCAATTATTAGTTTCATGTACATGGCAGTTAAGAGCGATCAGTTCATAGATGGGTCATCTATGTTGCATTCCGTCGAACGAGAGTCCGTTCGAGTCGGTAGAGGGCAGTGTTGAGCGGTTCTGCGAGCCCGCCGGTGGTCTGCTTAGACCTAAATAATGGAAGTAAATTGACTCCGTTTTCGTTGTGTGCCTGCCTACCTTGCGCCTTTTTATAAAAAATAGGAATCGTTTTGTTTTCCCTCATGAGATCTCCATATTTGTTCTTGAAATGGTGGAAAGTACAAATGACGCCCATGTTAATTACGTTTGTATACCGTCGTTAGGGCAAGGTTTCAAATCGACATTTTTTTCCGCTTGGTTTTTGTCCTTTTATGACATATATTAGTCCAGTTAAAATAAGAAGATTGTGCGTTGAAATGTTGCACAAAATCTTTATTGTTAGCGTCCCTAGTTCTCAAGTTGCTTTAAGCTTGTATAGTACACCAAGTACTGGTCACTCTGGGGCAGTAAAACTCAGTCGGATTAAGGAATATAAAAGAATAATTAATTTAAAAAAGGACTAGTTTAACCTGTGGGAAGAACAATAAACTGGGAATTTAAATTCGGCTATTGAAAATGGGTTCACATAACAAGCCGCAGGAACTCCACTAATGAGGTTTGATTTGGCGGAGTTTGGGATTACATTGAACAGAGTAGTCCGGTTTTCAGTTTGAAAATTGCTTTCATCTGTCTTGACTAGAATGTGCAGTCTTTTTCTGCGGACTTTTGCCCCAGTGTTAGCAATTCTTTGGAGAAAGCCCAAGTAAAACCCTGCTGCCTCTTCAATTTTAGAAACAGTCTGCAAAGTTCAAGACTTCAAGATAAACTGCTCAGATTCTCTGCATAGTTTGTCAATGCATGGCTGTAGATCAATAGAGGCTACCCTGAATATTGAGTTGTACTACATAGCTGTTTAATATGTGTATTTCTGACACTGCTAATGGAGTGTTTAAATAAAGATTTGTTTTTTTTTTGTTTCAGACTGAAAAATGTCTAAAAAACACAATTTAGGATCAAGTGTGAATTCCAGTGTTCAGCATTTTCCATCTTTAAAAACAAAATAGAATTAAAAGGATTGTGACCTTCAGTAGTCCTTTTTTTAACAGAGGTGGAAATGATGTTCACTGCAGTCTCTAGTGCTTCTGTGATTTTATTTTGTGAATATTTGGACCTATCGACTCGTCTCAAACCAGTATGGGCATTTCTGAAGGACAATATTGTGCACGTCACTTGTGGGTGTTCTTGTGTGTCTATACGGACGCATTCCACCTGGAATAATTAGTGGCATCAGAAATTCCAGTTGGCCTTCAGTTTGTTCCATATACTAGTTAGTGCTGCGAGGGGAGACTTTCTTGGAAAGCATTATTTTTTCCCCCTCAAGTGTTTCGTGAAGAAGTCTTTTCCAGGAGTATGTGAATGGCACCTTTCGAGCCCTGTCGTGGTGCAAGGCAGTCTTCTCAAAGTGGGCCAGCGATGGTCTCTCCGGCGGGCCCCGTTTCTTTCAAAGGCCCGCTTTCATTTCCTAACCTAATTTACACTTCACATACGGAAACGGATATAAATATTTATACGCCCTTACGATGAAATTTGAATTCCAGTGTTTTGCACTTATTTCTTTAAAATGTATTTATGGTAATTTAATACTCCGTTTTTGGCCTTTATGGCAGTCGTTTTCGCGCGGCACTGATTCTTGTCCGGTTTTGAAATGTTTGTCAAGCGCTGGGTGTGTGAAGAGAAAAGCAGAAAAGAGGGGGGAAGCGTGCTAATCTATTTTTGTAAGTGCTCAGTTGTGCTCTTCTAGTTATCTGCGTAGCCCCTGGGGCTTGTGGAATAGCGTATCTGGTTGTTTTTTGCTGTCATGTTTACAGTTAGAGGTAATGTGTGAAAACTGGTGATCCTATTAACATTTAAAATAACACAACATGGATGTTAAACCACTGCCTGCAGGCTGTAGCCTCCCTTGAGTGTCAGACATGAATCCAGCCGCTGATAAGCAATTATGAAAATGTGAAAAGGCATTAATGCCATGAAGTTTTTTTTTTTTATCCCTGTATCATTGTCTTTTTCCACAAAACGGTCACTGTGTTTACATGTGGTTTGCCTAATTCTGATTCTTAGTGAGGTCTGGCTTTTGTTTTTTTGTTTGTTTGTTTGCTTAGGAGCTAACTTTTTTTGTGTCAAGCAGATGTGCTGAAACTTTCATTTCTTTTTTAATTCCATCAAATCCCCATCGTTTCTGATTAACATCTATAGTGCTGAATGATTCCCATTCAGTTCCTGCGTGGTTCTTTTTTAGTAATATGCTATCTGGCTGGAGTGCTTTTTTTTTCTTCTAATTGAATTTTTTAAGCGTGGCCTTCGTGAACTCTGTGGGAGCTTGAGGTTGCTATGCCAAGATTCCTTGAAAACGCACGTATGCTACAAGAAGCTAGGAAACACTGCACACTTGCACAGTACCGTATCTGTAGTAACTGTGGAATAAAGATGAAACTAAATTTCCATATTTACACAAAGTCCTGAAATGAATATGCTGTCCGTCATGGAGCAACTTCAAGTAAAACATCACTTTGATCATCTATGCATCTGTTATGCTATGAAGGGACCTATCACTGGTAAATTAAGTATAATGGACAGAACACAAATGATGAGGTGTTTGGGCATTGAGGTGGGCTGACCACAGATAAAGTACTTTTTAGGATTAATTTCCATGGCTCAGGAAGGGCACAATCCACATAGTATAATTTCAATAGTATCAATGTTAGTAACATGTTCATGTTACTATAACATTGATGTTTATAATTGTGGTCAATATAATGCACTAACACAATACACTGTTAGGAAGATGTATACTGGACCACAGTATGGCCTATTCAAGCTACACACTGCAGAAGTATTTCTACAGTATGTAGTTTCTTTGGAAGAAATTAGCTGGTTCTTGTAAAGACATCCATGTTGCTGAGTAATTTCATACACTGCAAAGAATGAAGAATTAAGTGCATGGTGAACACCATTGTCCTCTTGTGCAGCATCATTTTAAAATGTTAAGAAAGAGGAGCATTTCTTAGTTGGGTGTTCTGCAGCTAGTTTGAGATTGTCAAACTGTAAGAGATCTAGAATGAATCAAACAGGTTATATACCTATAATCAAGTGCATCAAGCATGCCAAGTGTAATGCATATTTTTTAAGTATTTGAGGCAATATTGTATGTACTTTGCCTTTAGATTGTCTTTATTAATGTGGAAATGTCAGTTGTGATATGCTTTTTAATGCATTAAATTAGCCTTTAAAGATCTGTCAAATATTGTGCATCCAATTAAAGTGTCTGCAAACATCGCAGTTGGTCATACTACTTATTTAAAATATTACAAGTCTTCGTGCTGTGTAAACAGATCTGCAGTGATGGATCTCAGGAAACTGGTTATGAGTGAAAAAAGCTGTCACTGTTAGCGGATGACAGTGGTATGTCCTGTAGCAGTGACTGTTTTCTTGCTTGACATCTCTTCTATTGCATTATGACGTATCCACGTCAATACATTCCTATGTAGATTTTCATGTTTTTTTTCCCCCATTGTCTTTAGCAACTCTACTTGCATGTGCTTCAGAGGCTCTCCTACATCTTGGGCTTGCCAAGCAAATGGAGTGGAAATGAGGGATTGTCCCTCACCCCTGGGTCGTCCCATTCAGAAGCTTGGGGGCGCTTCTGTTGTGCACCCACAGTCCCCGGATTATGTAAGGGTTCCACTCCGCAAGCCTTTATTTCCCTTTCTTAATCGTTGCATGAGCACGGATAATTGGCATTCATGATGTTTATAAAAAACATTGTGCTTCATGGAACAGTTTCACAACCCTGTAATCAGAATCATTAAATGCCAAATATAGCGTATGCTTAAAAAAAAATACAGTTAATAAACACTGAAGAGATTTTACCTTTTAGTGAATTTATAAATCCTGTACGTTTTGATTAAACAGTTTGGTAATTAAGCACAACATACATGTTAAAATCACTTGGGTGTTTTCCTGGCATGATTGCAATGTGGGTCATCTGCGGTTGTGTGAAAGCAGAGTGTGAGTGCAGTGTGAGACGGACTTTCTAGTGGAGAAGCTTATCAACGGACGTGTGCTCGGTTTTACGCAAAGTCGAATCGACGTACATCGCATCTTGGGTAACCAGGAGGGGGGTGTAGGTTGTCCTTGGGGGGGTGATGTAGTTGGGGATGCCCTGATTTGCACCTGGCTTGCTTGGAAAGCGGAAAGCTTTTAAGTGGGAGAAAAGAGGTGAACGAGCACCGCGGAGGATTTAGAGGGCTGGAAGATGTTTTCCGGGGAGGCGAGCAGTGCAGGTGTCGGAGCCCTGTTGGTTTTCCTTCTTCCACTGCCGCTTCCATCCGGGGCTGTGAGTTTCCTAGCGGTCCTGAGGGGGACTGCTGGATGTGGGATCGGGCGAAAACCTCTCGAGCAGCTCCTCCGACAAAACCACAGGGCCCAACGCAGTGAAACGTTGCGTTATGCACAGAGACAGTTGTGTTTTCTGGCAAAATCGCTCAGGGCGAATTGGCTGCTGGCAGCCATGTCATTTCAGATGGCAATCAACTTGAAGCTCCGCGTGAGTGTGTCTATAGGGTTGCTTCCTGGTGGGAGGCGCCAAACTTCCTGTAGTCCCAGAGGTTGCATTGGTCCACAGTGAATGTGGGAATGAAGCTGACTGGAAATGTGGTATGTGTCGGCAACAGTTCAGGGGTCCTTCCCGATGGTCAGAAGTTGTCGTCTTAGAAGCCAAATCCAAGGGCAGTTTTAAGCTTGGGTGTCCAGGATCTACACTTTTCTTCAGCACTGGTGGTTTGCTCTCACCGTTTGCTCACCATGCTGGATTTGTCGAAGCATTCTACTGCACAAAGGTCACATGCAGGTGACTGTCTCTTCGCAGTGCACATGGGGTCATGGGTGTTCAAGAACACGTATAGGAAGTCACTTTGTCTCACAACGCCCTTGTCAGTGAAAAGGGACGTGTCTGCCTGATAGCTGCATGCAGCTGTATTTTTTTTGTTTTTTTAAATGGACCTATAGTTTATAGTTCAGTAGAAATTACTGGGCAGTGGTAGTCTGAGCACAGCATAGCTTTTCAGTCTTAATGTTTGGACATTGTTTTCGCATTGAATATCCTTTACTAATGGAAAATATTCACACAGGGAGAGTAATTGGAATTTAGAGCAGAGTGCAAAATGTTTGTGACTGGGCTTAGCCATCTCCCAGATGTTTTCAAGGTTATGTTTAGTGTATGATCTATTGATTGTATGCTGCTAAAGTGTCCCATTCAGAATTCATTTAAGGATGTTCACTTAGTACAAAACAGGTGTCAAAGGAATGGAGTGGTGTTAGTTTAGATGTGTATACAGTAATTGCAATGGAACACTACCAGCAGGTACCTGTCAGGATTATATTTTCCAGAGCTGGCAGGCACCACTGTCTTGTCTAAACAAGTTCTGGACAGACCATAATAACTAAATGATTCCTTACACTTGTATAGTGCTTTTCTGGGCACTTTACTCAAAGTGCTGTACAGGTAATGGGGATCCCCTCCACCACCGGTGTGCAGCCCCACCTGGATGATGCACCAGTACACTCCCCACACACGCACGCCTTACCCAATTCCAAGGTGTTTTCGCTGGTTCTGTATTCAAGATGACCCCATCTGGCCAAGGCATGAAACATCGATTTTGTTTTAGCAGAGTTATTTGTACTTGGTGGGTTAGGACTGACAAACGTTTACCAAGGACACGCTGGGAAACAGATAAAGGAAAACTGACAATTGTCACGCTTGCCTTTTAGGTCGGCCCTGAGTCCACCTGCATTAATGGAACATGATGCAACGCAGGATAAGGCAATTGCAGGGTCAGGCCTGGCCTGATGTATAGTACATGTCAGTGCCCCGCTGCCCAGAGGTTTCTCTTTCATTTCATGATGCCTGTGAGAGCACACCAGTACAGCACTAAGACAGCACATTCTTCATACATGCATTCATGCATTTAGGCTTTGCATAATTTTAAACCGGAGAGACTGATGGAAATGCATACTGTAAAATATTTGTAGTGGCTTACTACAAATAGAACTAGATTTCAAGATCGCTTTCAGTTACCAGTCCTGGTGAGTACAGGCTGCTTGTAATATAACTGAATAAAAACCTGTCCCGTTGTAAGAGACTGCTTGGACGTTTTCCTGTGAAAGTATTGGTATGTTTTGCATCCTCCAACTGCCCTGTGTGTTGTACAGACTCAACTTATGAAGCCATTGACGACTTGAAGCCGTTATCTTACCATATATCTACGGCAGACTGGCAGTGAAAACCGATGCAGGGCTTTTTTTTGTATTTGCTTAGTAGGTGACCTTATGTGGCGTAATGTAGCCACCCAATGTAATCTTCAGTATATAAAGTCTGTAGCATGAACAGGAGGACATTGAAGCTACTGTAGCACAGGGTGGCCCAGTGGAGTAAGCTGCAAGTTCACAGTGCAAAGAGTGTAATACGCAAGCTGCATGGCCGGTCTGACAGTCAAGACCGTTAATGCAATGCAGTGCGAGAACGACGGAAGAATGAAATTTCAAAGTTGAACCGGAAAGCTAAGCAGATGAACAGCTAGTGAATTGCACCCCTTTCCCCAGTCATTGTATGTTCGACGCAGACGTACTTATACTGGCCTTCATGTGAAACCCCCCCCCCCTGGGAGCCGGGGTGAGATGTTTGTGTTGTGGAAAGCTGCAGTACACAAAGAGCACGTCGCGCAGCGAGCTGGTTCTGTGGGAGTATAGTGCGGACTGAGCTTAATAAAGGGGTTCCGGGATCCCCCGGGGCTCTGCTTCTGTGCAGGTGAGGCCTCCTCTGCCTGTCGTCTCGCGCTTCTTCACTGGACGTTGTTAGTCACCCACCCGTGTTGCAGTCATTGTGTTGAAGTGAAGGACAAAAGCTGTGAACGGTTATTCTCTCCAATGGTTCATTTACTGTGCGTTCTTAATTGTATGCAATTACGTGTTTACGTGAAACATACGTGTTTCGCGCGGTGTGCTTTGCAAGAAGGTCGGTTCTGGTTTGTGTGAAAACGGGGTAAAGACTTGAGCTTGAACTGTGGGGAGTTCGCCCATCGCCCAGGCTACGATGGGTAATTAGAATAAAGGCCAACTCATTTTTTAAATATGTTAACGTGAATATTCCTTCATCAGTTCTTCCCTTAAGTATGCCGAGAGAGTTTCAAAGGTAAACCACAACTGACTTCGGTCCCTGTCAAAGTGTGACAACGTCAAACTGTGCTCTAAATGAGCCAACACTTACATTGTAGTAATACTTGAAGTATGAGGCCAAGAGTTTGCAAGAACTGAAGTATCCCATCTCGCTTCCACATCTGTGTGGGTGCTGTCTTATCTTCCCTTTGTCATTTTGCCTTTCAGCGTTCATCGTATTGATAGTCCTGAAAATCAGTTTACCAGAAAGGTAGACTTTTTTTTTTTCCGGTCACAAGTATGAATGTGCTTTGCCACTGGGCCAGACGGAGAACTGTGAAAGTCTCCTGAGAGCACTTTGTCCCCCTCTTTCCACCTGCTGTGTTGTGGGAATCCATTAGGGATGTTCAGGGTTAAGACGTCTGTTGTGGCTTTGAAGTGCCATCTTCTGCGAGGCCCAAATTGTCTGTTACTCATCCTCTGAAAAGCTCTCGCACTTTTCCACAATTCCGACAAAGAGCTGGTATTAATACAGGGGATATTCAAGTGAGAGAAGAGAGCAGGGAAAACAACCCAGCAATCTCTCATCTGTCACTTTAAAATGAGTATGATGAACAACCAGAAAAACTGAGAAAATAGGATGTTTTACTGATATGCAAGATATCTTTGAATTTTATTTTCAAATCATTTTAGTATTGCTGTGTTGCCCTTAAGTGGAATCTTCTCCTTCTATTGATAAAATCCTTTAAATCATGGTAGTGACTTTCCATGTGGCATGACAGTCATTGCTGCTGCCTCACAGCACGTGGGTTCTGGGTACATTCTGTGTCTGTGGAATTGCACGTTCTCCCAGGTGCCCCTGTGTGTGTGTGCTATGTGATAAACAGGCCTCCTGCCCCATAGACCTGATACATCTGGGAATGGCTATGGATTTCTGTGGACAAGCGACTTTTTCCTTTGACGGATAGATGTTTTGAAGATCCAAGGCAAGTCAATTTGGTTTCCTTGACTCCAAACCCTAGTGTTTTTTTCCCTAAACTCTTTGGGACGTTTCAGATACAAGTGAACACGGTGTTTAACTGCTTTAACAGGAGCTGGAATTGGATGGGGTTCCAAACACGCCAGGCCCTTCCTGTAGTCCCGACATTTGACTCGGCGTGCGGTAGGGCTTTTTCTTTTCTGAGGCCAAAGTTAGCATCTGTGAATCCAAATAGTGCATCTCGGAAATATAACCCTCAGTAGTACGGTAGGAAGCTTTGGCTGGTGGCACATTTACAACATTTCAATATAGGTGAACAAGCAAAAATGTTTGAGTCTCAGAATGGGGGGGTGTAAACTCTCTAGGTAAATTTGAAGAGCTGCTACACGTCTGAACAAGTTTCTCGCTAATGACTTTTTACTCTTTAGTAAAAAGTATCTAGTTCTTTCCCCATAGGCATGGGGAAACCACAGGAACTCTTATCTTACAGATGTTTCTCCTGTATTCTGCATTTGCTACCTCTCTGCCAGCTGGCCTTTGGAAAGGCCCATTAATTTCCCCTGCTCCTTGGAACAGGGGCCTTTGTAGTCTGAATGACATGTTTGTTGATTTGCTCCTAGCTCCGAGAGCCCCCCCTGTTTGGTTTTCAGATTACAGGTACTTGCTGTGTTTGATGTATTGCAGCGTTATTTGGCCTGCTCTAAAAAGAGTCCTCATGTCTTTTTGACAGATGTACGAGGAAACTGGGAAAATGTTTCAGTGGTCTTTGTTTTATGTACTTCACAAAAAAAAAAAACATTTGCTCAGATTTTGTGATGCAGCTTAGGTTTGATGAACGGAGGCTTGTTTTCCCAGGTGGTAGTGGAGTGCCAGGGGTACTCCTTACACTCTCAAGCTTCCCTTGGTAGTTACAGCTAACTGGAGTCTATTAAAGGAACAGGTCACCTTTCGATGGATTCCCTCCTCAATGAGGGGCTCCATTCTTCGACGCAACATGAAAACAGGGATCTAACTGTTAGCTTTCCTTGTTCTTGTTTAACATATTTGAGGCTTAGAGTTTTTTTAGATCTAGGAATATTTTGAGATTTACATTTTACCGGAGAAAAAAGTTGATCTGGTTAAACCTAAACGTTCCAGTTGTGTGTTGTCGTGTGAGGTTTGTACTGTACCTGTATTTGGGCTTGTTAGTGTAAGGAAATCAAACAAAACCACAAAGTTCTTCTCTCATTTAATGGCAGTTTGCCCAGGTATCTCCTAAGGCGTGGAAAGAGGGACAGGAATAGTTTCATTAATGCTTGTTAAATGTCGGAGCTCTATCTGCGTCATATATTACTGCTTCTAATTCTCAGCCTTACAGGAAACAGACACGCTGGTATCCAGGATCCAAACTGAATTTCTTGCAATGGGGTTTGAGGGTAGAACTATATGTTTTTGCATTTTGCAAAAGTAGGTTCATCCCTCGTTTAAAAGATAATTCTGTTACTATTTCTTTAGGTATTATTATGCTCCAAGAGCATTTTCCCCCTTGGCCTGCAGTCATTTGTTTGTGCCTTTTAATTGTTTTCCCCCAGTTTGCATGGTGAATGTGCCAAAGAATAAAAACTTCAGCCTTTGGCTGAGTTCCGTTTGCTGGCATGTCTTAGACATCCAGGCCTTGTAATTAATCCCATATTCGTGGTGTGTTGGGCAGAATTAGTCTCTTACTGGCATTTCTCCTTCCCATTGCCCGAGTCTGCAGTTACTGACATCCCTGGCCTGTAAACGCTGGTCACTATGAAGGCCGCAGTGACCCAGTTTAGTCAAACCAGGAGTGAGATTTAGATATGGGCTGATACTTTATCCACGGCACTTCGGTGGTGGCTGTGCATTTCCTTCTATATATATAAAATCCTTTGGGATAAAAAGCACTGTAAAACTAAGGAATTATTACAATTCAATTGCAATTACACTATACACACTTGTAAATGAGTTAGTCTGGGCTACTCAACACTTTAGGTAGAGACTTTCAGCCTTTTTAATTGGCAGAGGGATATTCCTTACCATTATGTTCTGGGCCTGTGTATTCTGAATGCAGGTTTTGCTGGTAACTCAGTGTTGATTCAGGGATTTCAGGAGGCTGCTGAGTAGGACTGAGAGTATAAGGGTGATGCAACTAATAATGGCAACCTGTAGAGGAGTTCAGATTGACAGCAGTGTCCAGCACTGGATTCAACTAATATTTATATTACGTTTTAGTTGTCTATGGTTTTCACTTATATGAAGTCTGTATGTGTGGCTGAATAATGGGATCCAAATGGACGCTGAATACTACCTCGGTAATTGCTGAGCGTGACAACTTTTTTTTTTAGGAATATTTTTATTTCTCCTCCTCTGGGAGGCATTTGGAAAATGCGTTGTGAACGCACACGATGTGGCATTGCTTAACGTGAATATAATTATATTGTATTTCCCAAAGCATTCAGAAATGCATTGGTTATGTAACTCTAATCTGATTTCATCAAAACAATTCTAAATATTTTAGTAATGCGGAGTGACTTATTCTCTCTGCAAAGGTTGTGCTTGTCATCTGGTATATATCTGGGTTTGGGGGGTGCTGTATATCGGGTTTGTTAAAACTGACGTCATCACATTCGTGCTGCTCTTTCTGTAGCAGAGCACCAGCGACCCAAAGAAAAAGGGAGAGAATGTGTCTCGCAATTGATTTGTCTATTGTGAGATGGAACACTATTCTCATTGATTGTGTGAAAAAAGTCGCTGATGAGCAGTGAAAGAAAAAGAAAGGCCTTTCAATGGAAAAGGATTGCCTGGCATGTGGGTGAGGACTCGCAAATAGAAGTCGGAGCAGTGCTGGGAACACCCTGGGTCTGTAGGGGTGTCCAGATCAGCCGAGAAACCAGCACGTATCGTACTGCAGGGCTTTAGTCACTAACCACAGGGCTTTAGTCATTAATGCAGGTGCTGTAAGAAAACGTCACAAAAATCAGAGGCTTTGTTCATTCATTCCTCCTTGACATCCAAGCCAAAGTGGTTTGATTCATAGGGTGAAATTTTCCTCGGTGTCGTGTACTGGCCGATCTAGACCACAGTGTGGAATGGTGACTGGGGCTCTGAACATGTTGGTAGGAGGTTGTGGTTAAGTTGTGAAGGTTGTGTGTTAGTATAAGGCACCTCCCCACCCTCTTGAGTAGAGAGCTGTTCCTCCAGCAAGGCACTGCACTCAGGTTGCTAAAGTAAAATGCCCATAAGTGCCATAAGAGTACATATCAACTCTTAATTACCTCATTACAAAGGGTCATTGTTATTTAACATTGATTGGATATCAATAAGGTTACATGCCACTTATGCCCCATTTTGCCTCTACTAGATTGCAATAAATAAGGTAACAGATCTCAACAACTGTAAATAAATCCCTTTAAAACACTGAAAAACCAAGTGCAGCCCATCAGTGGCGATAAGACGCAACAATATTTTCAGACCCCAGTCTTGTAATGGCATGTGTTTTCACTTGTGACCCAGAAGTGTATAAACAGCTTCAATTAAACGAGTGGAATTCTTAACTGCACGATTTTATAACTGGTTTAACAATTCACGTCCTTTCATTAGTTGTCTCCACAGTGATGTTTCATTTGCTCTTTAGCTATAAAGTCCTGCAGCCCTGGAACACCAGAGAGGGAATGCCAGCTGTACGAGGTATAGGGGTAATTTATTTTGGGGATTTGAAAGCTGGTTTGCTTTACAGCTTTGAAAAAACCTTCTCAAAGCTGGCCGTGTTGTTTGCTAGAAAGTAGCTTTCACCCGATTTTAGAAATCTGAATTTTTAGCACAGGAGGATTGGTCGATCAAGGTGATTTCTGCACTTCAATTAACACAAAAATTCATAACATTGAAAGTAAATGGTAGACTTCAGATAGAAACCTTGGGGGCTGTTTTACATGCAGCAATAAATAGCACTAATTACCAGTCATATTTCCTTGCTGTGTGTGTGGCACCGTGTTCTTCTTGGGTTGGAGAAAATTAGCAGCAGTTGCCTATTTGCAAGCACTTACTCATTTAAATAAAGTGCCTCATAAACAGACATCCAGAAAGTGTTGATTTAAAAAGGTAGTGCTTCCCAGCTTGCCCTTTTGCATTTAAAAACACAATCTATGCGCATTACTGTGCATTAGTGGCAAATTCGGAAGATCCTGAAGCACCCTTGTACAGCTTAGTAGTGGTTTGTTCAGTCCCATTGGTTTTCAGCAAGAGGCAAGCGAGGAAAGTTGGCCCATTTGGTTAGGACCAGGGGAGATTGGCAGGTCAGTCCTGAGCTGAACTAAACCTCAGTAGTTGAAAGGGCACATGGTATGTGGTCTCCTGTTAAAGCCTGCTCAAGTGTTGCAATGTGCATTTGGCGACATGTCCCAAGTGGTGCTTGTCAAGCGAGGGACAGGCCCAGATGAGTGCGATTATTGGGGCTTCTCCAAGTGGTTCAGCTGATGGAGACGCTCACCTGAGTGTAGGTTGATCCTGGGCCGGAGCCTGGGCCGTATCTTGAGCCGGCTGTCATCAGGATTAACCCAAGCCAAGCTCTGCCGAGGGCAGAGGTTGGTCGTCCTGGGCCCTCCCGGTTCTTGGTGACCCCCCGTGACCTCCCGGGCTCTCCCAGGGCCTGGGGTCCTGGCGGTGACAGACGTGTCTCTCCTCCAATCGGCACTGACCCTCCTGCACAGGGGCTGCAGTTCCCGCAGTGTGTTAAAAGACAAGTAGCACTGAGGTGAGCGGGTCGCTCCTATTCTCCCATGTGCGGTCACAGGGTTCACTGCTGCAGGCCAAGACACGAAGACCAGCTGTCGATTCCGGGTCAGGTGGGTATAGGGCTCTTGGTAAGAGACCTGACTGAGCAAACATCTTATTGTTATTCATTTCTGCCAGTTTATTCAGTGTAAATGGTGAAAAACATTATTACATTGGGCTCATCTTCGCTGAATTGAAATCTAGCTATAGAGCTGACTTCTTGAGCTTAGAATGTTTCCCAGAGTCAGAGTGAAATTGTTGCTTCTTTTTGTATTATAAACCAAAGGATTTTTACCGACTCAAGTACAATCTACTACTCGTCTCTGCAATAGTACCTGTCTCGGAGAACACTTTCCATACCAATGACACAACCTCACATTTTAAGCATGGTGAAGTGTTGGTAATTATGATAGAACTGTTTGGATTCAGTTCTTCACAAGGTGTTTCACATTTGCGGCAGAAATGCTCACAAACTTGAGTCGGTGAAATTGGATATTAATAACTGCTGTCAACATGCAGTTAGATGGAATACATGAATTATAGTGGCACAAGAAAATGAAGATAAACTTGTATTTAAAATGTTCTACGACCAAACCAATGGGAAATTACAGTAGCTGAATTAAAACTTGAAATATCACTTATGCTTAACATTGGAAGGAGTAACACCTTAAATGCTCTTAGTCCTTTCCAGGTAGAGAGAAAGTTTACATTTTGGTACCATGCTTAACATGGGATAAAGTCCCATAACGATGTCATTTACAGAACCATAAAGAAAAAGAAAAATGGATTGTCAGTTTTATTTCTTGAAGGTCATCACCCAGAGCTCTCGGCTGCCTTGACACTGTTCATTACAACTGTGATTAACAAGCTGAATGAACTTGCAGAAAATGGTTATTGTAAATGGGGCAAGTGCAGAAATATTGAATGGTTAGATGACCAGACAGGATGAGAAAATGACGTCAGGGACAATACCCACTCACTGGAAAATTGATAATGTAGCTCCCAGCTGTAAAAAAAAGGTGACCAAAACTGAATGAAGTACCTATAGACCAGTAAGTGTTATTACTGTTATGTGTAAGATAATGGAAAAGATAACTGGAACTAAAAAAGAGTCTTACCTGTATGGCAGCAGGACTCTAGGAGGATTGGTAAATGGATAGAAAATAACATGGTGTCATGTAATTGGTGGAGTACCACAGGTTTCTGTATAGGGATCTTCCTCATTTATAGAAATTATCCAGTATTCTAGTATGCAGAATATCATGTGATGCATAATATTCAAATATATAGTTGAAAGCATAGAATTTAAATCAAGGTGATGAGTACAGCAGTAGTCAGATCTGCCTTAGAATATTGTGTACAGTTTTGGTCACCATGTTAAATATTGCTGCTCAGGAATCTCTCCACAAAGTGTGACTGGACATTCCTGGGCTAAAAGGAAAGTCCACTCCAGTGAGTGAATAATTGTAAAAAAAAAAATGCCTTGCTTTTAAAAATGTACCCCTGGTACTTCCATTTTTTTTTTCTCAGGTGTTTGATGCAAACAGGTATTATATCTAACATTTAAGACCGGTTAAACACCAAGTGACATCAAATAGTTCTTGATTTATATTTTTTATCTTCAGATCTGTCACCAGCTGCAAACGTTTCGGAACCATGTTCCGACAGTCTAAATCTACTCTAATCCAGTCCCATCTCATACATCTTCTCTGCGAGTTCTGACTGACGTCAAGTGTGGCTGTGGAAGCGAAGTGGAACCAGGGGACGTCTTGTCCTCCCTTGATGAGTTATGCTCTGATTTTTAATTTACAGTGTGTGTGGGAGGGACAGTTGAAGAATGTAGGGGGACTTGAGAGTTCACTCCAATAAAAACTTTTGTCTGGACTGCAGAATGAGTCCCACAGCTTTAATTTCAGGGTTTTCTGTCCAGGTTTCTGACACGCGTGAATTTGCATAGGGGCACCGTCTGCTGAACTTTGCCAGGACTGGGAGTCGGGAGATTTGGATGTGGGACCTCTCACTGGGCACATGAGGGCTCTCTTGGTATTAAGAGCCATGTCTGCCCAGTGTTTGGTTTGACTGGAGTACAATGCGATGCTGAAATACTTGACTGACCTGAATACTGTACTGTTTAAGGATGCATTAATGTCAGTGGGTACCCTGGGTCGGTATCTGAAGAGCCAGTGTTAACTCTGGAGAGGTGTATCTAATGGGGGGGGGAATGAATCTTTGTAAAAGCAAAAGAAAAGAACCACACTTGCATAAAATGTAGTCGCGTACAAACTATTTGTATACCTTCTCAATTTTTAGATTTCTTTATCGCCCAACTACTTATCCATTTTCTGTATTTTGTGTTTGTCTTACCTATCGGAAAAGGCATTCTAGCTAAGTTGGTGGTTGTTTCTATGGAGATAAGGAGCTTTCTTGAGCGTACAAAGGTCTGTCACATGCTCACAACTTGGTGTGACAGTGATTTATGTCCTGTCCAAAACACAGCTCGCTAAACTGGGCTAGTGGTGTCGGACATCGGGGGGAGGAGTAGTGTTTTAGAGGTTACAGAGCCTAAAAAAGAATTTCCACTTGTCCTTATTCTGAGTACAGGCTTTAAGACTCGGACAGGGAAGCTACTCAAGTACTTGTACAGTAATATGACAAAGCCGTCTCTGTTGTGTTGCTGTTCCATGCTGGAAGATTTCCTCTGGCAGCTGTGTCACAGCGCAAGCCTGCTGGCCAGGTAGTCGCTTATAAATGAGAATTTGTTCTGAGCTGGCTTATGTGGTAACGAAAAAAGGATAACCGTGATGCTGCTGATGTTGTTGATAGTATTATTATTAACAAAGGTGGATTCTGCCAAAGTATTTCTACATCCATTTTCCCTCTCTGGATTATTTAGCGTAAGGTGGATGAGATGTTGAAAAAGACGATGAACGATGTCGCTGTAGATCTCCTGTTAAGCTATTCAGTTTATTAACACATTAAATCCAGCCAGTTTGGACACAAATGGTGGTGTACTGAGGGACTGTCCTGCGTCGCTCGCTTGCCTGATGGGTAAATGAAGGTGCCCATCTCGGGGAATAATTCCTGAAGTCACATAAACCCTGAAGCTTATGGTCTAAACTTGTAGCAACTGGATAAATGAGAAACTGAATAATTTCCTCTGACCCTTTGTTCCCAGCATATGGAGCTCTCATGTGGTTTAAGCAGTCTGTGTTTTTTAACACTAAGGAAATCAAGAAATGTAGAGTTTTAAAACCTGTTTTTTTATCTACTGTATAAGGATAACCCCATTAATATTTAGCTAGGCCTAATAGCTTTATTTTCTTAAGTGTATTTGCTAGCACAATTTACTGTACAAAGCATAAAGCTGTATGTTCTCCAGAGATCCCATAGCAGATATTTCCCCACGAGTCAGCTCAGGGATAGTTAGGATAGTGAAGACATGGAGTCAAGTGTGAAAGTGTGGTGGGATACTCATTCTGTGCAGAATGATTGCAAGAGCTTTCAAGTAAAAGGTTGATATTTGAAGCAGAGCTGCCGGATTAACCATCACATTCCGTTGTCTGGTTCATAGGAAATTCTCCCTATTCTTTGTGGACCCTCTTCACTCTTAATGTACGTAATGTGGGTGCTCCTGGGAAAACTGTCATTTTGGCTTTGTGTAACCCTCTCCATATACAGTGCTTCCCAGTGGCAGGTAGTAGGTGCTGGTATACACTGTCTGCCCCGGTTCATGGGTTAGCATAAATTATTGAGAGGTGGGTACAGAAACTGGCTTGCATATCACAGAGACACTGCTTTGCCTATAAGAACGACACTTCCCATAAGCCCACTGGATTCCCAATGTGCACCTGCGTTGCAAGTCCCTAAGCTGCCTGTCCGTTGGGATGTCCTGCAGGTCCCACCCAGCCTTGGTAGGTTCACCAGTGATGGTCTGGTGGGGCATGTGTGAGCTGGAAATCAGCTCACACGAGATCCCTAATTTAAGGGTTTTTTTCCTCAAAAATAAAAAAAACACGAATGGAGGGTTTCCAGGCATTTTCTCAGGATGGCCCAAGACATGAGTATTGCAGAGGAAGCAGAGAACTAACGACCAGTCTCCTGCATGTTACCTTTTTCCTTTAAAAAGCTTCACGTCCCCTATAGCACACTAAAACATGACTTAATTTATAACATTGCAGTGTTCAAATGTGACCCCCACAGCCTCATTTTAAAATATACATTTAAGATCAAATATGAACACTTGTACCTTGACCAGCGACACGGTGACATCACTAAACACGAAACTACTGACATTCCTCAAGCCTGTTACCTCGGTACCACATCTGTACCACAGCTGGTAGGAACTAACTCCTGACCCCTGTGCCCCCACCTCCTCACCTGGGTACACCTGCATGATGCCAACTCATTTCTCAGTACAGGGATGGGCAGTAAAAATTGCCCCCTTTGTGAAAAGCACACCAGGAGAGCCTAGAAAACCCCCAAATCCGACTGCATAATCAGCCCATGGTCGGCTTCTCCACTTTCAGTACCTCGTGCTTTCCATTTCGATAGCACTTCCTTTCTGGGTCGTTTCTCTGTGTTTCATTTAAAGCGCTTCTGTTGGGTTTATTATGTGTGGCTCTGTCAAGCACAGCTTCAGAGAAAGACTTCCTTCACAGAATCCCCACACCTGGCAGTGCGGAACAATGCAGACTTTTCTCTCTCCCGGGCTGCGGCTTGTAACTTGTACGACGGTGTGGCCTGTAATCCCAACAAATCATTTTAATGGGTCAGAAAACCTAACCACACTCGCTAACTGTGCTTGTGTTGTATGGCCTGAGGTTTGTGAAAGGAAATTGAACAGGGCTCGCTGTACATTTATAAAATGCTTGTGGTAAGACCTAAAAAATACAGTAACTCACTTATAGTAGTTTTAAAACTACTGTTTTTTTTTTTGCTGCTTCTGTCTGTGTCCATTTGGGGTACCTAGGGAGATCTTAACCCCTTGGGAGGGTAAAATTTAACAGTGACATGCTTATTAGAACTGGGTTAGCAAAGCTTTTGATGTTTAAGTAAATATTTCTGCTTTAAGTCACAACTCACAGTAGAGTGCTATTCAGCAGACAAGGGCCTTTTGATTCACTTTAAAAAGAGTAGAATTCAGAGCATTTTAAGGGCTGTTTCCCCTGGGAATTTTGCCCCTTAACTGTGTGCAGGGGGGCAGTATTGGCTGCTTGTGTTGCATTGCCACCAATAGTTATAATCAACACTCTTCATATGTGGCAGATTTCCTGCTGAGACGGGGTAAAAGGATTAAGCCAGTTGGCTGTGTATGTGGACAATCTGCCTCTGGTTCAGGTTATTCCAAGGCATTTTCAGCCTCCAATCCCATTGTCAAGCAATATGGATCAGGGACTATTGCACAAATCTGGCAGTGACACGTGTACGTTTAAATTTACTGTTAAATTTTGCCCATCTGTACACTGCAATGGTTTGAATCTGTATTCAAACATAAGGAGAAACAATGAGAGCAGCTTTGATAAATTCAAGAGGAGAAAAAAAAACAGTTTCACATTGTCCATAAGATAAGAGTTCTTGCATTAGGAATTTGTCTTTTTCACAGACCCCAGCTTGCTCTCCATGAGACACACAGACAGGGAGAGAAGCTTGGGGTCAGAGCGCAGGGTCAGCCATTGTATGGCACCCCTGGAGCAGTTGGAGTTAAGGGCCTTGCTCAGGGGCCCAACAGAGTAGGATTCCTCTCCCGGACGCGGGATTTGAACCGGCACCCTTCCAGCCACAGGCACATGTCCTGAGCCACAGAGCCACCGCTCCGCCTTAAAGGACAGAGGAGACCTGACGTGGCTGTTTGCGAACAAAACAATGGACAGACTCTGGATCGAGAGTGAGTGAAAAGGAGGAGGTGCATAGCCCTGCAGCCTTTAATTTGTTTTTGTTAAGTGAGACATTGAATTTTTTGGTAATGCAAAAACCAGGAAAGAGTTTGAAGCCTTTAACCGTTTAAAGGTCCACATGCCACTGGAAGCAAACGCAGAGACCTCTTGACTTGGCTGCACGTTCTTGGCCCATGGTTAGCATGCAGTGAAGCACTCTGGACTGGACAGGGACGGTCCAAGGAATGTACACTGCTGGTGCGCTAGAGGTTCTCATGCTTTTTACAGGTCTGACATTTATTGAACAGTAACCGTTCACATCGCTGTAAGTGCGTGCTCAAGAATGTTTGTGGTTTCCTCTTAAATGTCAGTGTTTTATGTAGAATAAAAAAAAAACAGAAAGCTGTGTTTTGTAAAGTATGGCTCCAGAAAATAGCAAAGTGTACTTTGGACTGATAGTATCAAAGACAGATTTGTTTTTAGTTATATGTTGATAATTCACTTTAAAAATTTGACTTTTCATTACACTTCTTCAGGATAAGAAGCAATATTCCTAAAAAGACATAGCTAAAATGCATCCAGAGTTGTTCTTGACATCTAATTCTAGTCTACGTATCGCAAATGACCCCCAAAATTATGGTGGGATACATCTGTTTCATATGCCTGGATTTAATTGAAGTATATGAATGTGCACAAGTTAATATTGGTGCAGCTCATTATTCATGTTTTATAAGTGAGCAATCTCAAAAATGAGATTAGCTTCCACTCTCTCAGGTTTCCAATTCTGAATTTCTCTGCAGGCGAATTCTTTTCTCATAATCAAGTGCTCAGGCTGTGGAAATGCGCCTAAGCCCCTGCATTTGGAACATAAAATAGCTCTTCCTCTTACATACCTGAAAGACAGTTAAAAAGCCGACCACATTTTGCAGAACCTCGGCATTCTTGGCATTCTAACTCAAATTAGTACTTTCACATTCTGTAAAGCCAAATCATTACAGATGTCAGAAATCGAGAGAGAATGAGCTGCTCTTGGCGGAGGGTTCATTTTAACAGGAGGTAGAGCCTCGTTTGAGGGTTTAACAAAAAGCCCACAGTGATGCTGTCGCTGTCACTGCCTTTCAGGAGCGCTGGAACAAGGTGGGCTTTAGGTGGTCTTTGTTGGCGCGCCTGAGCCTCTTTTCAGTGGCCGAGCTGGGTGGGGAATGATGACAGGGTGGAGGAGTGCGGGTTTTCGGCGTGGCGAGATCGGAGAAGCAGCCTGGAGCAGCTTTTTCGTAAAAGGGTTTCGCCTGAAGTTAGTAGCTGGGGCTGCGTGAAAAGAAATTCAACAAGAAAGTGTCACTGCTAATGCCTTGTATTGTATGCAAGAAAAGTAAAAAATGGCAGCATAACATAAATAGCTAGGTGCATTACTCCCTCTTAAGCTTCATTTTACATATTCAGTCTTACATGTTTAGTTTTCCATATTCAAGAGGCTCATAGAAGTGCCAGCAGAATCGTTCCCTGCGAACACGTCCTTGGATGTTTCCTCCGAACTCGGGGCTCAGGCCACGCCCTGAGGTGCTCTCCCTCCATGTAGTGGGTATCGGATGGGGCTGTAAGCCTGCAGAGACCAGGAGCTGATGTTGTTCCTCCAACACTCCAGTGCACGCATCTTGAAGTCTGTCAGTTCCCCTTCCTCTGAGTATCTGGCATCTGCAGTCTTAATTATCAGGCTGGCGGAGGGAGTGCACCTGCACTGGTGGGTTTATACATGCATGAAGCAATTGGCTGTGGGGGGGAAACAGTTTTAGTTGGTAATGTGAGCCATTCTCACAACTGAAATGTTCACAGGTTTAGGCATTACAGCTGCCTTAGACATTAAGGTGTCACAGCTGCACAACTGAAACTTGAAGTACTTCAAGTACATCCGGGCTGACGTTGACAGTGAGCAGGCAGACATTCTTCTCGGAGAGGAGTGGAGCTGGGACGTTGTCTTTGAGGAAGATGTCAAGGCGGTCCTTCACCCGCTTGTTTTTAAAATACACCCTCTTGTCAAAGGCTTCAGACACTGGCAGTAGGCTGGATAGCCCTTTCTCAGTCCGATTCCTTTGCAATTAATCTTGGCTGATCACCCTCTGGAGTCTTTTCTACACACTGGAGCTTAACTGGCGAATCAGCTCTCACAAGCGTGAGGAGAAAATAGCAGGCCTTTGAAAACTCAATAGGGTAATCCAGTGTGTTATAAAAGCAAATGTTGCCGAGGCTGCTGTTCGGCGCAGAGAGACTTTTCTGTTGTACGAAATGAAGGGCTCTAAGGTAGAATCGCAGCTAGTGCCTTTTTTACATTTATTTTTTCAAAATATTTTTTTCTCGGGTTGAGGTGAAGCCTGAAATTCAGTTTGCACAGGCCTTTTGGCTGACTGCTCTGGAGCTGTCTGGTTGTCAGCTCGCCAGCTTTGAACATTTCACAGTGAGATGTGTGAATTATACGTTTTTAGGGTCCTGGAGGTCAAAAAGCACCAAAGGGAGAAAGCTGTTTGCCTTGATTGGTCTTTGACCTTCAAGCGCTTGAATCCTTTCTCTGATTTGAAAAGAGGTTTTTCTGTTTTGGGGGAAGTGGGGAGGGGGGAGCCTAGTTTGAATTGCTTCCTTTACCTTTTACAAGCAGTAAAAAAGTACAGCTTAATTAATCAATTATTGGATTTTTAAAATCAAATGTACATCTTTCTTAAATGTATCGACCATCCAAAATTGCCCTTAAGTGTGTTGATGATATTAAAAACCTGTAGTAATGGGATCTGGGAATTGTTTTCCAAAGGTACACATTTCTTTAAAGATTACTGGATGATTCAAAATGATTGGTATTAATTTTAATGATTGTTCGTTAGTTACTTGGTCATTGCTGATGCAGTTTTTACTGGACATCTCTGAATTGGAAAATTGTTTTAAAACCTTGCAAGCGTGTAGACTTCTAAGAAACATAACTGTTTTTTTCCTTCTCCTCTACAGTAAAGTTTTACACATAGGTCAAGGAGCAAGGTGTTGAGCCTGGAGTCAATTCCATCGCTACTGCTGGATAGTGCAGGCATGTGTTTTTCCCTGAGGATATCTGCCTTTTGAACTCAAATTAATAGACTACTTTTGCACAGCAGAAGTCATTTAGATCTGGCAGTTTTTTTTTTAGTTCAAGGCTAATAGTGCTGGTTTCACTTTAGAAGTCATTTAAGTCATTTTTCCTGAATGACATGCAAAATAATATGTGCCCCTAAATCCAGAATCACTTTGGGGGCTTGGTCTAAACCCTGTTTCGTCTCGCCCTTTCTTCTGTATTCTGCTCACACGAGTTGGGCTCTGACGCTGTGGAAGGAGGTTGGCATCACAGAATGAAGTGTTTTTTTTTCTTTTCCCAAACGGATGATGGATGGCTCTGCAGTCCAGCCTGTAAAAAGATTAACTCATTTTCTCCCACTCGGATGTTTCCTGAAGGGAGAAGTCTTCTTTCCCAATTCTCAAAGGCAATCTCTCTTTGCAGTGTTTTTTATTTTTTTGGCATACACATGCCGGCTTTTTTTTTTTTGGTCCCAGTGGAACTCTTTTCCTAAACTTTTATTGAATGCAGGGACTTTTCCTTATGAGCCAGATCCACCTGAAGACAACTCCAGCAGAGATAAATCCTGCAGCTTTTTTTCCCCTTTTCTTTTTCTTCTTGTCAAATCGAAATATAGTTCTGCACCCAGCAGAGGACAGCTTGTGTTGTAATGCAGGATAACAGCACATCTGAAGGGTATGTGGGAATGTCGTAAACGCTAACGCCGAAGCTCAGAGTACTGTAGGCCAGCAGAGCTTGAAACAGTCTTTTTTTTTAATGCTTCATTTGTTAGGCCTAATAATATTTGGGCGTTTTATCTTGTTTTACAAAGTGTAACT
This sequence comes from Lepisosteus platostomus, assembly GCF_059453375.1. Taxonomy (NCBI): domain Eukaryota; kingdom Metazoa; phylum Chordata; class Actinopteri; order Semionotiformes; family Lepisosteidae; genus Lepisosteus; species Lepisosteus platostomus. The sequence goes on from NC_142624.1 coordinate 37,457,777, forward strand.
GAGTGTTCCTGGATTAGTGATCATGCTTAGTGTGGATTGCTAGCGGTGTGTTAAGAATTCCCTGTTCCTTTAGGGATGTGTTTTGTGAACGGGTAGTCACTGGATTTTCCCAGCCCTTACCCTCCCTCCCACCTGCCACTCATTTTCAGGGCCTTTCTTCTGCTCTCCCAAAGTTAGGAATTCCACCACGTTCACTGGAAATCGACCACCAGACCCTCAAAAAGGGGGCGATTAATTACTGTAGCATCAGCTGTCTGGCTGGAGACAAAGTGAAAACCGGCAGCCGGCGTTCGGGAATATGGTCTGCCTGCAGAGCGTGCTTTTATAGCGTCTTTTAATTCCCTCATCCTTTGTGTTGGCCTGGCGGATGTGAAAGGAAATCTGCCGGAGAGGATAAAAAGAATGCCTACGAAGAGAAATCCTTTAAATATTTTGGTGCATTTGCTATGCTTCAGAAATTGAATGACGAGAGATATAATGAAGCGGTAAAGCAATGGTTGTGGCCATGCCAAGTTGTGTTTTTTTGTCGGAACCTGAGAATGCCCAGCCTTTCAGACTCTTTTGCACATCTGTCCCTCTTTAACCAGGCAGGTTTTATTGCTCCTAGAAATGTTTGTGTAGGGGGAAAAAAATCGGAGTAGTAATCGGTTTGCTTCTTGGTAGAGCTCTCAGGAGAGATGCAAGCCAAGGCGTCCCGTTGTGGGCTAGGTTATGCTGGAAGTGATTTATGTTGAGATAAACTCTCCTGGATCTGTTTCAGTCACTTGGTCCGTTTTCATTCAGCTGCCTAATCGGCAGAGAACAGGAGTGGCGGTGTTATGTCCTGGTTCCTCCAGATGGTCTGGCACACTCCTCAGGATGGCGGCTGCGTTGACCAGCTTTCTCTGAAGGAAGACCTGTCTCTGTAAGAGCCAAACGAGCTGCATGTGCAAACTCCAGTCCTCCCACTTCGCATTCTCAGAGGAATCAAGAGTAAACAATCCTGACCCACAAGATGGGATTAGAATCCTTATCTGCACCAGAAGATAGAGTTTAAATATTTATTTAACTTAACCAAACCCTAGGATTCATTTCTAAATGTTTATGCCTTCACAGACACCTGGCCTGCAGGGCGAGAATGGTCCGGGACTGAGTAAATCTCTCAGCTGTATGTCAGAGACCTCCTCTCCTGACTCTGAAGAATAATTAGCTCTTGAAGGAGGGAGGAATTACAAAGCTGGAAAAAATAAAGCGAAACGTAACTAATAGATCCTTGTGTGCTGTCAGGCTGCTGCTTCTTGGCTTATAAATCTAATTACCAGTTTCTGTTTTTTTGTGTGAAAAATAACTGAGGTAAAAGGCTCTATGAATTTGGTTTTGCAGAGGTTTAATTAAATCGTTGAATATGTTGTACTTCAACTTCAGAAGCTTTGTCAAGGCAATACTACAGGGTTTGTTATGGCTTTGCATTTTAATTACAGTACAATTGGGTGCAGCTGCTCTTAGCAATAATCCAGTGTAAATTGTGGTGTGAACTTGGCTTTATCCAAATGTCTGTGTTTAGAGGCATATGCATGTTTCTTCCCTTAAATGATCTTGCTATGATTTACCTGGCAGAATACAGTGTTGCTCATTTGTAAATGAAGCTGTTGCCATACCTTGTAATTGTCAAAAGCTCCATGCCTATGTGGCCAGCAGTTTGAGAAGAATGTACAGTGCAGCACCCAGCTGTCGGGTCAATTTTGATTAAGTGCCTGCTGGAGAAACGAGTGCTACAACGAGGGCAATTTAAGTTCACGGGGGCTGAAAAATGTGTTGTGCTGCCAACGCTAAGGACCTGGAGAGATAGCACCCCTTTGCAATGAAAAATGTTTTCGGAAAAAAAAAAATGGTGAATTACTTCTGTTCCAGGATTCACTGGGCACAGGGTAATGAAGGCAGAATAATATTCAGCCCAGATATCCTGTCATGGCTCATGGTTGGTTGGTTGGTTGCGAGTGAAAAGGGAAGCCACCCTCAAGCTGGAGATCAATAGAATTCTCAGTGCTGGACAAGAGGACTTTTGTAAAAGGACAATTGTCCTTATGACATGAAGTGACTTCTGTATTTTGATTAGCTTTTATTGGTGATGGGCTCTGGGTTAACACCTTACAGTACCTTTTAGTGACATGCCTCACTCTTTTTCACCTTGGGGGTCCCAGTGGAATGGAATATGTCTTGCTTTAGAGGAATTATTATATTAGGTTCAGTGTCAAATTATGCAAAAAAAAATATTTTTTGGAAAAAGAAAACTTTAGCTCTTGAAATTATGAATACATTATTGGCATCTATGTCGGATAGGAATTTTAGGTTTCCCTGACTGTCATTTCCAACTTTATTTGACATTATTGCTAAGGTACAACCTTTGATCAGATTTTTATTCTTTGTGGCTAAAATCAGGCAAACCTTAGTCATGAAGAATGGTCTTGTCTTACAGCAGTTTATGGTTGTTTTTTCCATAAATTCATGAACTGGATCAGATACACAGGAGAACATAGTCCTCTCCTTTTCTGAATGCCTGCTGCGTGTCCTCAGCAGTTTGATACACCTTAATTGGTTTTTAAAAGGAAAGGAAATCTCTAGCTGCTGTCCCAACGATGAGGAACGAGGTCAAATTCAAGACCAGAAAGGTAAAGGCAACGCATTTAGAAGATGACGTTTTGAAAAACACATTGTGATTTTATGTCTAAGAATATAATTGCAAACAACCCAAAAAGTTTTTGACATTAATTGTTGGATTTATTCATTTTGTTTGTCGAATAAATACAAGGATTTAGGTCATCAGTCACCCATTTGATTTGGAACCATTTTCTGTTTATTAATCTCGCACCCTTGTTTCTGTGGCTCCATTGTTAAATAGAAGATTGACCTCGATTACGTCTTACAGAGCACATGAGCATGCTCAGCTGATTGAAGGGCTTCTAGGTTCAGCAGAGACTGATGGGTATTATAAGGAAGACTGAAGGTTTACCATAATCTTAATTAGATGCACACTAGTTTGGGACTTATCAACTGTTTAGCTTGTTGGACAGTGGAATTATACAAGTGCAATAGGAACGCTTTATTCTTTCTTAAAAACAGGAAGTCCTCCATGTAGCCTAGTTTAGACAAGATATTGTTGAGCATATAGATGGGTGAAGCTGGATTCTGAACGCAAGCAAGAATTATAAACTCTGTCTAATGACTGATTTTGTCGTTTCCTTGCAACACAGAGTTCAATTTTGCAACTTGCGCCGAATCTCGAAAAATGTGTTTGCATATTTGTATCGAAATTGTATCGGGCCACGTCAGTTGAGGTTCAAGCCCAAACTTGTCAGACATATTTTATCTTCACAAGCTGGGGAAGAAAATGTACCTGCTACCCAAGCTTAGACTCTTTCCCAGATCATGACCCTTCAGTGCAGGCATATTGCCACGGCCCTGAAGACCATGGGTAGAAACTCTTGTGGCATTCCAGTCTGCTGTAACTGTTGTACTGCCGTGGGAATAACCATCGACTTGGTATCCTGTAGGATCTTTTCATGAAAAGAGGCATGAGTTAAGTGTTAGGCAAAATATAAGAAACCCATACATTGGAATATTAAATCTTTGCTTTTTTTGTTTAGTTGCGGAATAAATATTGAATTGCCCAGAATGAAGTTGAAATCTGCAGATCAGGGAAGTGAAAGGAGCTTTTTTAATCCGTATCACAGCCACCCTGCCCCTGACTTATGTCCCCTGAACAGGTCTGATTTGTCTCTCATCCTCGACACATGAGAAGTTTAACATGCTGGATGCATTTTGGCAAAGGTCCCTTCAAAGCTGAAAAAAACCTTGGAATGTCATTAAATTCTGATGTGTACAGAAGAACAAAGTAAAGCCCCTAGCAGTTCAGTTTTCTCAGTTGTTTTGCAATTTGAAGATATAATTTTCATGTTAAAAGTGTACATTCCAGACAGAGCTGTTTGGCATTTTGCTAGTTAGATCTTCATGGACTTAATTAGGTCTGGAATTAAGCTCCAGTAGAATGAGTGTTTGGAGTGGCAGTTAGCTCTGACAAGCTTGCAGCTCCTGGTGACCTGGGTTTGATCTGGGTTAGGGGTGCCTTAGTGGTGCGCCCGGGATCCTCCTCCCTCACAGGGATGTGCTGGCTAGGTTAATGAGTCTCTTAAATTGTCCTTCAGTGTGGGAGCGTCCACTGGTATCATGTCCAGGGTGTATTCCTGCTCTTAACCAGTGAGTGAGTGGCTGTGATCGTAGCTGGGGGGTTGAATTTTCTTTCTGTCGCATCCTAAGAGTTTTTACCCTAATGAGGCAGGATTGTGCAAGATTTAATTCTTCCTCTACATTTTATCCAAAGCAATTTGCATTTGTACCTATTCATACAGCTGGGTATTGTACTGGAGCAACTCGGGTGAAATAGCCCCGACCTCTACTCTGCACTGCGTCCTCTGCTTGTAACTGGAGGGCTAGGAATTCAAACCCAGCACTTTTTTAGCCTCTTTTTATAGGGGTGGGCAATGTAGCTCAAAATATTCAGCAGGAAATGTGGGTTAATGTGTCACGATAAGCTGCAGTCCTCTCTTATTATTCAGCCAGATCTGGGGCAGAGATTGACTTTGGCAAGTCGGCTGTAAGCTGCTCTCTGTACAGCATTACCCCAGAGGCACAGGCATGCAGCGGAGAAAACCAGCCCAAATGAAAGTGACGACAGCAGGTTATAAAGGTTATAAAGGGCAAAAAAATGTTTGGATCGATCAGTTTCAACAATATGAAGGCTGTTTTCTTGGGACAGGATACTGACCCCAAATCATGCATAAAGTACATGGAAATTGACAACAAAAAATAGTTTTTGTGAGATCAGATTGGAGATGATACAATCCAGAGCATAGTATTCTAAGATCTTTGCAGTTGAGTAACACATTTCAAGAGGCTGAAACTTTCAGATTTCCAGGCTAGAAATTGTGATCAGACAGATTTATGGAAAAAAAAACATCAAAAGGATATTTTAAAAACAGGCATCTCACCCACATCATGATATTGTATCATATTCACCCCCATCCAGAGGAAAACCATATTGTTGAGCCCAACTCTTAGCGCATAAACGAGTGCTTGGGTTTTCTTCCAGGTCAAGAGGTCACTCGAGGTCATCAGGGAAGGGATGCATGTCTCCAGTGGTCTAATTTATGTGAATATTTTTCTCACCTTTTGCATCCATCTTAGAAGTGTACAGAAACAGTTCTCGTAGGGACAATCTGTAATAAGTGTTGCTGTCAAAATGAAAATCTAACACGTGTGGGTCTGTGACTCCTACAGAACTTGTATATAGTTATAGAATTCTTACAGAATTCAGCTCTTGATCGCCAACCCTTTCCATAAACCCATTCAGCAATGAACAGTAATACGTTTGGTTTCCTGTTTTATTGCAGTGTAAAATAACTGAGTTGCTACTTTAGACTAAAGCTGCCTTGAGGAAATGATAACCGCGGTTCACTTTATGCCCGGTTCCTGCTGTCTCATGTACGAACTGTTCCTTCAGCTGTCATGGAAGTGTGGGTGGGAGCCCAGTCCCATCGATTTGCCCTTGCTGAGGGATAGGAGGCAGTTCTACACCTGGTTTGAATTTGTTTTCCTCACCTCTCACTTGCTGGGCTTTGGAAGAAAACGAGCAGCAGCTTCATTGAATCATTTTCACCAATACTGCCTGCTACATGGGGGGGGAACAGGGTCTACAAAAAAAAAGCACAAAAGCAAAATAGTTAAAAGCTTCCTAAGAAAGGCATAGTGGTTTTTTTTAACAAGGGTTGCCTAAGGAACAGGACAATGCTTTTGTTTTTGGTACGCTTAACTACTAAAAAGACTGCTCTGCCCTAAAACAAATCTCCATTTGTTAGGTTGTAACGTGTGGCAGCAGAGGGGCCTACAGAGGAATAGGTCTCCAGAGGGGTATAAATCACTCTAGCCCTGGTCTGCTGCTCTCTTAATCTGCCTTGCAAGATGGAAAGAAGCAGTCTCAGCTTACTGACGTTTCTGAAGATGCCTGACCACCACCACCACCACCACTACCATGAGGCACCAAGAAACGCTCTAGCCAACAGCGGAAAGTGAGGATGGAAAAATAAGAAAGAAGCGAGCTAGCTTACTCAGAACTGCTGTGCATTGCGGGGGAAGAAAAGTTAACTTTACCAAGCGAGAGCTCTTTGATGCTTTCCCCGTTGGGTCCTGCTGAGCTGTGTATTCAGCATGTCATGGTGTAAAAGAGTCTTCACGTTGTCTCCTGCCAGGTTCCTGGAGGATTATCACTGCTTTTCACCTCCAGTATGACATGCTGGTGATACAGTGGCGGTAAGTTTTTTTTTTTTGTTAATATGGGGGAAAAAATCTCCTTTTTGTATTCCTTTGAATTTGTGTCCCTACGGTTTCTTTATAACTTCTCATGCCTCATCGATCCTTTCTCAGTTGTACTTTGGAGCGGATGTGGGTTTTTTTCCCCCACTTCAGTCTGAGCATAACTATTTTGATTAACATGACAAACGTCATTTTCAAAGCTGGCTTTGTTTGCTGGCTTTCCTTTGTTGAGGACGTCTGCGGGGATGTTTTGGAGAGTGTATTTCCGAGGGTGGGGCCAGCTATAGATCAAAAGCTGATGTCTGCTTTATTCAATGCGGCGGAAAGCAAGGTCTCTTTATTTTTCCATCGCCATGAGATCCAAGGGATTTGTGCGACGTTGACTTTTATTTTTTAAAAATGAACGCGCAAATAGTCGTATAAATGTAGGCTTGTCAAGAATATTTGATGTGTTTGTTTCCACGTGTAAAATCCCACATTTTGTATGTTTAATGGAATAAAAAAAATTAAATATGTGATATGTAGGGGGACATTGTACATTACATAGAATGTACATTACATTTTGTGATCCGTTACAGAGCACTGAAAGATATTTTAAAGGAAATCTTCAGGGTGTTCTAGTTTCGATCGAAGTCATCAAAGCAAATGTACGAAAGTTTGCTTTCATGCAAAAGCTACCTGCATTTCGATCAAAGACTCCAGTTATACACTTTGCTTTTTGTAAAGTCTGTTAACTGGGCCTTTCCAAACAAGCGGTTTGGTTTTATTGAGTATGATAAGCATTGTATGTATCTCAAACTTATTTTTACTTAAATGTTTTTCTCTCCAAGCATCTTTTATCAAATGCTTGGGTGACAAGTGAAAAGGTGGAAAAAGTAAGCCTTTTTATACTTTTTCACTTCTAAGCTTTTTTTTTCCATAAAAGGATATTTGAAACCATTGTCTGGTTACATTTATAATGTTGTTTACAGATATTTGGTTTTCAATGGTAGTTCAGGACAAAAACAACCCTTTTAAAATATGAACGGTCCCAGACATGAAAAGGGCATTGCAGCTGGGTGACTATTTAAGATTCTGTTTTCACTGACCAGACTAAAGTAGCATCATTAGCTCTGGCAAATTACCACGGTGTCATTGTGGTCTAGCCATGGTACATTAGTGTCCCTTTAAATGTGGCTAAACTGTGCCTATTCATTTGTAAAGGAGAAGGACCATTGGCAGATACTTGGCAAGTCACACAGAAGGGCTATTCAGTGTAAAAGAAACGACTAGTAGAAAAGAATGTTATAAAAAAAAAACAAGGGAATTTTGAAACCTCTCACAATAATCAATAGAGCAGATCGTATTGGAATTTTTTTAAAAAAAGCTTCCAAGGCTGTTTAGTAGTAGGCCTGTTCCAGTCTGAGGTGGAGGTCAGCCACACTTTGGTGGTGGTTGTGAAGTTGTTTTGCGGTTCTGTTGTGTTGAGTGGAATCCTGGGTTAGCGGGCCATGAGGCTTGGCTGTTTCACTGAAAGGTGGAGACGTGGCTCTGCATTTCTGGGTGGTTTTTTTTTTTGCTGTTCAGTCACTAGGTTTGTAAACCCAAACTGTAAGGAACAACACCAGCTTTTCATTTGTTTGATATGTAATGTGACGCTCCTCTTTTCCTCCTGTTACTGAGGTTGAATTTAAGGCGAGGAAAAGGGTTGAGGTTTTGACTTAATGCAGGTGGAAAGCTACAGTTCATTTGTGTTGCTCCTTCCTCGTTTTTTTTTTTTAAACTAACAGACTGAACTAGGGTTTGCATTCCTATCTTTGTAGTCATGTTGTCGCGGAGCAGATTGGGGAAATTAAATGTTATTTAACATTATAAAGTACTAAGCCTGAAGAAGATGCCTGGTAAAGTTTATGAAACATGGCTTAAAACTAGACTAGTCTCCTTGAATAAGGTACAGTACAGTCAGGAATTGAATTAATTGTGGAAGACTGCTGTATACATCAGCTCCAGCTCCTCTGAACCCTAGACATGAGCTCCCAGTTGAACTTAGTGGTATTTACAGCTGGACCACACCATGTTTCCCACAGTGCCAGTCTTTGTATGACTGTCAGGAGTGCTTATTGTTCAATTGTCGGGAGACTGCACTCTGTGGGTCACTACCTGACCATATGGAAGCTGTTGAAAAGGGGATTTGCTCAAAGCCTTCCCTGATTTTGTTGTGAAGAGATTTAGTTTTGGTTCATCTTATGTGCTTTCTGAAAACTTCAAATGATACGTCAAGTGACCTGAAAATAGCAATGCCTTTGTAACAAGGTCAGGGTGAACTGAAGATGTCAAAAAACGGTCTGCTTCAGATCCCTCTTAATTTAGTTTTTTCTTAATACAAATCCACTGACCTGGAAACAAGGTTTTACAGAAAGCCAGAACACAGGCACTTTGATCAAATCAGAAGTGCTGGCCTCATAAGAAATGGATGGGAGAGAAGACGTCTGTGCATAATTTGGAATGACATGTGGGCAACTTAAGGTGTCTTGTGTGTGTTTAGAAGATCTATTGCGGTTTACTGTGAAACAGTTTGGGTTAATAGGGCAAACAGTATGAAAGTATGTTTCGATAACCCTTAATTTTATCAAAGGTTCTCAAACAAACACAAGGCTTTCCTAAACCCTGTCTTTTAGGACCCATTTCAATAGTGCATTTAGAACAGGAAGGGTCAGCAGTGGGGTAAAGCGTATTAATTGTGAACTACTAGAAGTGCCGTTGGACTACAATATTCAGACAGTGTCTCTTCTATTGAGTTGGATATCCTTGGATTAACTCCCTCCAACTGTACAGAAACAATACTATTACATCATACACGTTATTCTTTGAAGACAACTGAGCTTTTGTCAAAAGGAAGATAACACCCTTTAATACATGCATTTTAAACAAATCAAATTATGTCATTTTGTGCTTTCACTCATGTTTGCTAAGACAAGTGCTCACAGGAGAAACCAGTTTCTTCACAGACATCTGGGATGACAGTTCCTTCTGTCTGCACATTGGTGTGACCATATTATCTTCTGATCAGCCAGAGGTACCCTTATAAAGCATTGTCGCCCTTCCTAGTGTGCAGAAGAAAATGATCATGTTCCATCAAGCGCCGAGGTCCTCTGAGAAGCACAGCGGGTTCTGACTATACTGTACCAATTTAATTCTTCTACATCCTGCCTGAAGGAGCGTTTGGCTTTTGTCTTCACATCATCAGTGTTAGCCTTTTCGCCCCCCCCATCCCCCTCATCCGCCTCAGATATCCGAAAAACCTCCTAACCATTTAATCATATATATTTCCTATTCCTGTTTTGGAAAAATGGGGCTCTCTGCGATATAGTCTACTTTTAACCTGAAACAATACTGGTTTAATGGAGCCCAAAATTCTTTCTACACGTTTAGTGCTGTAAATGTAAGAGGTTCAAGGCCAAATAGGAGGAGGGTACTGGTTCAAATCCATTCCTGTCGCAGTTTTCTATTCATTATTCAGCACACTGACAGTTCTGTAGCTGCTTTGGAACTTGCACTGAAGATGATGAACTGATGTGCCTCAAGCAGGCACAATCTGAGGTCCAGAAGAGGTACTGTAGCTCACTCTTCTTACAAAGGGACATGCCTGAAGTCAAAACCAGCCGAGTGGCATTTTGTTAGTGCTGACTCTTTGGGAGATCGTTAAAATGTTTGTCTCCTCAGGATGTGGGGGAAATATGGATTTGGCTTTAAAGCTCTGTCACTTTCATGATCCCATGTAATTGCCTCTCCTTCATTTAGGAAGGGCTGGAGCTGCATGTCAATCTTTTACCTAATTATAGAAGCAGTCTGTACTACACCAAATACATCTCGATCTGGAGAAGCGCCATTATTTTATGGAAAGGGAGCATCGGGAAACTAAAGACTTTAATCTCTTTAATTTTTAATGCTATAATGACAATGCCATCAAAATCAAGTAACTAGAGAGAGCCAAATATATTAAATATGAAAGAACACAATCAGTCTGATTTAATCACCTTTTTAACTCCGCCCCCAAAGGCGTTGAGCTGTGAATTCTGAACAGAAATCTTGAATCCAAAGGCTTTTTTGATTCCAGAAACGTTTTGGAAGTGTGTTATTGTAATGCACTTAATCTGAAAAAAAAAAAGACAATCTGAAAAGGTAGTTTATTTTTTGTACCTTCTCAGGCTGACCTTAATCTTTTGTACTACTGTTGATCTTCTTATTGACAGATATTTTTCTAATGTGATGCAAATTGTATCTGGTGTGAATTATTGCTTTTATTGGTTTGGTTGATGGTGTCAAGGTTGTACCAAAGGCATTGCCCATTGCTAGCAGTCATATCACCCTGCATCTCACAGCTGGCAGCCCACTGAAGCTCAGCAGGTGTGAGCCTGGTCAGTACCTGGATAAGAGACCTCCTGGGAAAAACTAAGGTTGCTGCTGGAAGAGGTGTTAGTGGGGCCAGTAGGGGGCGCTCACCCTGCGGTCTGTGTGTCTGTGTCTGTGACAGGGACACTATACTGTAAAAAGGTGCCATCCTTTGGATGAGACATAAAACCGAGTTCCTGACTTCCTGTGGTCATTAAAAATCCCAGGACGTTTCTCAAAAAGAGTAGGGGTGTAACCCCGGTGTCCTGGCCAAATTCCCATTGGCTCTTACCAATCATGGCCTCCTAATAATCCCCATCTCTGAACTGGCTTCATCACTCTGTTCTCCTCCCCACTGAGAGCTGGTGTGTGGGGAGCGTTCTGGCGCATCATCCAGGTGGGGCTGCACACTGGTGGTGGTGGAGGGGAGTCCCCATTACCTGTATAGCACCTTGAGTGGAGTGTCCAGAAAAGCACTATATAAGTGTAAGCAATTATTATTATTATTATTATTATTATTATTATTATTATTATTATTATTATTAATAATATTATTAAAGTTCCAAAATCTGTTGTCATTATTATAGGGGGTGGTGTCTAGTTGTGTGGATGCTCCCTGAGCCCACATTTCAGTTTTTTTTTTACCTTGTGCTTTATAACGCTGTGCTGCTGATGCAAATAAACATACCGGCCAGCTGTATAGACCTCGGGGTGCTAAGGTTTAGGTTTAAGGTGGTAAGTCTTAGTTTTCACTATGAAAAAACTACAGTGCTAGCTGTGATGTAATTTCACATTGATATTGGTGCTTCTCTATATAAAAATGACGTGCAGTGCAGTGGCCAATTATTTTGAAAATTTAGTGGACTTTTTGATTTCTATTCCACAGTGACCTCACTTAGCTTTACTACCTGACTGCTCTTTTCGGGGTGATTACAAATACAAAGGGGTGCATTGTCCCTCCATCTCTGAGTGAAGCATTTGGTGAAGTTCGATTCCATCTTTCGACTTGTGCAACATGGAAAATACCGATCCCGCATCTCAGCAGGGCTGTGACGTCCTTGGGTTTTGTAAATGACAACTGACAGTCGCACTACTGTAAACCTCATCTCAGACCTTGGTGTCTGGAAAGTTTACATTTCCTTTCTTCATTTGCATATTTTCACTTCCGCTTGGACAGACTCAACCTGAGGCAGACGAGTCTTCGCTGTACTTCCAGCGTCTTCCTTTTTAAAACTGCATGTAGGCTGTTGCAAAGAGTATTTTGGGGGGTTTAGGAGGACATTTATCACCGATTTCTGTATCCTAGAATAGCTAAATGAATAAAAAAGCATCTGTTTGGAGTGGTAATAAAGATCATCTTTCTAAGACATGTTGTCAAGGCCCACTGGTCCACATTCACTTTTGAATCTGTGGAAAGTTTTTTCCATACTGTACTTCAGCTTGACTATCCAATTTGAGAAAAGCAAAATGATTCATAAGAACCTGAAATTCATAAGAGCGGAGAGGAGGAAAAATATATTCATCTCCATGTTCTCACTGCCTTTTTACAATTAATTAAATGGGGGTTAGAGACGAAGACACTTTTTTTAGTTTTAGCAAGAATAGCCCTTTATCTCAGAGGTACATTTTGACATTTTTTTTTATTAAAATGTTGAACAAAAAGCTAATAAGAAGAGCTGACTTTCATATCCAACTTCAAGACAATGCTCTAATTGGAATCAGCAGTACAACATTTAAGTCATGAGGCTTTTAATTTTACTCTATGTATGCGTTGCTGAAAAAGAGCATGTTGAGAAGATTAAACATCTGTCCGCTGTCAGAAATGCTCTTCTTTCTGGTAAAGGTCAAGGTAAATTGGAGCCTATCTCCGGAGCTTAGAGGACAAGGCAGGATAAATCCGTTTTAACTGACCCCAGTTCTGCTTCTCAGCATGTGTTTGGGAGGTGGGACGAAACTAGAGTACTGGAGTAAACCTGCGTGGACACTGGGAGATGTTTGTAAATTCTGCGCAGAAGGACACAGCCCCAGTCAACTGTAGTTGAAAGTAAATGCATTTCCAACCCCATGTAAGTCTGTACTGACATTTGTATATTGACACGATTGCTGACTGTATTGAAGAGAGGCTACAGGATGATTAAACGATCACTTTAATTCATGTCACGTGAAACTGGGATACTGCACTAAATGGCATTTACAAGTGTTATAAACAACTGATTAAAAACAGTTACCCTGTCTTCAGCGTTTTTTTTTTCCTATTCTGATTTCATTAAGCACCCGGTAAAAAAGTGATTTCACCATTGCTAATGCAAAAAAGGCTTAAGTGATTGTGGGAAAGAGTGTTCTGAGTTCTAAATATGTAAATCCACTTTATGGGTCAGGTTAATGTGCTGTTATAACGGTGTTACCATTTAATTTTCAGCTTTACTGGCATAATGGTCTTCCATCAAACAAGCAATAACAAGAAATAACCAGCATAACCATGCACAAATTAATAATAATTATTTCATCTTATTGTGCTTGTTTTAAATCCATTTCATATCTGTTGTGTGATATTTAAGGAACATTGTAATCTTTAATTGAAACGTCTTCAACCATATCTAATTTTCTTGGACAGTTTTGAGTTTCTTTTAAAATGATTATGCAGGTTTTAATATTTTGGTCGTATTGCTAAATTATTCAATATAAGATGTAATACCCTTTTTTGTTTTACATATTGTCTGGTTTACCCAACATATCGTTAAATAACATCAGTCAATTAAACCTGCTCCTGTTGTAAATCTAGTGATTGGACGCAGTGTCCACAAATTTGTCGTCTGTCACTTCTGTATTTCGATGCTAGCATGTGGGATACTATTAGAACAGTACGCAGAGTTGTAAATCTTCAGACAATGTGTGCGTCATCCCAGCAGATTTAACAACGCTATTAAATTATTGTTTCATGCAGTGTGACTGCCAACAGACTCCACATAGTTTGGGGATTATTTTAGTCCCAAAATGTAGCGCTTTCATTGTGTGAATTACTCATGTCGCTCTTGTGCAGTTTAATTACCCTCCTCTGTCGCTGCTGGTAAGCACTGCTCGGAAACACTGGTTACAGCTCCGCAGTGGCCGGTATTGTTTGTAGGGACTTGGTGATTTGCAGTGGGCTCTGTCCATTATCACTTGAATGTTTGAGCATCCTGACACTGGAAAACTTGAAAGGAAGTACGATTCGTTTTCCTCTATGGTAATTCCTAGTTTAATTGAAAGCTAAGCATTCCTGATTAGGATCTAAATGTCTCGTCTTCAATAATGTACTGCTGACATTGATGTGAGAGAGTTATGACTTATGGTGCTGGGTGGTGTTGCCTGTTTCAACTTTGCGTATTTGTGTCTTCGGAAAACCTAACCACTAATAAATGTGTTTTTCTCTGGTGAACAAACACAGACAGGAGACGTGATGTATCAAACCAGGCAACTCAAAATGCTGGTGCATATTGTGGCTTGTGGTGTGTTGAAGTGGGTGTCATCACCTTCGCAGTATCCACTTTGCTTATTAACTTCTTAAATTGGAGGGAGTTGTCGATATGTCACTGAAAGAAGAGGAATATTTGTGTCTCGCTTAAATGGTTCCAAAAATGTTTGGTGTTCCCAAGCTGTGGGACAGCAGTGTAAATGAAGAGCGCTAGGGAGCAGGTAGCAGTCAATCGAAAGTTTTTGAATCTTTCTCAGGTGTTTTCTTTGACAAATACACAGATTAAAATGATACCTTGGGGCTGTTTTTAATCAGCATGACTTCTATGCTATGCAAGTTTGATTATGCAGATTTTTTTATCTTTGCTTGCATATTTCTTTCGTAGATTCTTCCGTGAGGTTGTTTTCTAAATGGGGGGGAAAAAACATTCAATTTTCATTTGCCAGAGAATAATCTTTAGAAATTGAGCTCTCCAGCACAGCATGGGTGCATTAAAACTCTACATCTCCTAGATTTTTTTTCATCTTTAATCTTTTTTTTAAATAAATGCTCATTGTTTCATGAAGGCGGAGAGACCTAAGTGCTCGACTGGAAGGTAACACTTTTAATCAAGTGCAATTAAATAATTTCTAGAAAGAAATAAGTGGATGCAGTCAGTGGTGACCTTGACGTGTGCTTCAGCAGCCTGTGATGTACTGATCTCTGTGGAGGCTGACTGTATTGATGAAGGGCCTCGAGCCAGGTAGGGGGCTCACAGCAGATTGGATTGCATATTCATGGGTTGTAAGAACAGTATTTCACAACGGCAGGCAGAGGCAGCTCAGTGGACAAGCTCTCCCGTGTTGAGGAGACGGAGAAAAGCCGAGGTGTGGAGAATACTTGAAAATTAATTTTGGGAACGTGAAGTGTCGGGCGCTTGGTTTTGGTCTGGAATGAATCCATGGCATTCCATTTCACTTTTGTCACAGTTCATTTCCCAAAATTAATTTTAGAGTCTTTGCTTGAGTATTACCATGTACTCAGTGTCTGCAATGGACATTGCTGCAACTACAGCCAAAAGTTACAAAGGTTCTAGACATTATACAGTCTACCTGCTGTTGTAGTTGTTGCTATCTAGTAGTTTGTCACTTGGATTGACTCTTAATATTGCATACAATTTCAGAGGATGGCTACTACTAGCAGGACTACATATATTACAGTGCGATATCGCATTTTTAGTTTTTCCCTTCATTCTGTCCTCTGGAACTGCTTGTACTGGTTGTGTGGGATTAACTACTATTGATCATTTGACATTTAAAAGCAAAAAGTGGCAGCTTGGAGTGAACAGCCCCTGATGTTTTCTTTTTCTTTACTTCTTGTAATTGAGCTTCAGGGCAATCCTTGCAAAATGCCTTCAGTGAAAAAGATCTTAAACATCTCCTCAGTTTCTCGGATTTAGATTTATCTCTTTGCTTTGAAAACGGTGACTGTGCTGTACAGTCGGAGCTCGTCTTGTACGCAGACCACTGCGTGGCCATTGCCAGCTAATCTAGAAGTTCTCCCCCAGCGTGTTTTGCTGTGGTGCCGTGCCCAGGAGACGTGTTGCCCACACCTGGCTTCGGCCTCCTGCAGGCGTGAGCTTCAGAGAAGACCCGAGCTCATTCGAGAGGAGATCTGGTGGAAACAGCTCTCCACCGCGTTTGTGGCCTGAGGGGCTGTGAAGGAAGCATTTTAAAGATTTCTTTCAAGGAAAAAAAAACACTCTGTGCCATGAATGACTGCAGGCATGTGTTGAGAAGAGATGTTAGGAACTGCTGATAAATGTTAGGCTGTGGCACTGAAAGCCCAGGGGAGACTCATGAGGTGTGGACCCAGCTGTGGCACTCGTAAGTCAGTCTAATTAAGAGTATCGCTCTGGACTAGCAGCTCCAGCCTTGTCTCTAGCAACTGAGATGTGGTCAGAGTGTGGTCCATGAGGAGCTTCGTTACAGAGTCATCCTGGCAAACCTTTCCAGCTCTCATGCTAGAGTGCAGAAAATCTTCAGAGCCCGATGAAGGCTATTAAATAGCTAGCTGAACAGTTAAGGTTTCCTAGTGTTCTGTCATCCTTTAAAACCCAGTTACGCTGAAATATTACCTGCAGAATTTAGTGTGGTTGGATAAAACTGTTTTCTGATGTCCCACTGATTTCCTCTTTTTATTTCCTAATTGTGGTTAATTAGAGGTTCACACGACAATCGCGTGACCTAGTCGGTGTGAGGCAAAACAAGACAGGTTTTAGAATGAACCGCTGTTTGGAAAGAATTTTTGACAGCCATCAGAGAGGTGCATTAAAGGCTTGTTTCAGGAACCTCAGCAGAGAAACAGTGCCTCAGAGGCTGATGACTGTTTTAACTAAAATTCAATAAATGGGACTCGGGGACTAGCTAAATTGTCGCTTGTCCAATACTAGGATCCAA
Organism: Lepisosteus platostomus; assembly: GCF_059453375.1. Classification (NCBI taxonomy): domain Eukaryota; kingdom Metazoa; phylum Chordata; class Actinopteri; order Semionotiformes; family Lepisosteidae; genus Lepisosteus; species Lepisosteus platostomus. Next base: position 37,474,385 of record NC_142624.1, read on the forward strand.
ATTGCTTGTCTTGGCTTGGCTCTCAAAAGGAAGACCATAGTTTTTCAAAATGGGCTGAGAAGAATTTATGGTCCCAAGCAGAAGTTACATTAAAAGGAAAAAAATGTAATGTTCCATTGTGTTTTGTATTGCAAGGTTGAAGCCAGAACTTCAAAGTAGACCTTGTAATCTGATAAAAAAATGAGTTTGGTTGCCCTTTTACAATGAGAACAAGGGAGCTATGAATGATCTGGTCATGTCTGTCCTGTCTCCTTGGCTAACGTGATACACAGTCTGCTTGTATACTCCGTCTCTGCCTCAGTCTTCAGTATCTACCTGTTCTGGCCTTCTACAATCCCTGCTTTTCTTTCTGCTTTCTTCAACACAACCACCATTCCTAATGCTCAGCCACTCTAGTACAAAATCAAATTCCTCTGTCTGTACACACCAAGCAACAATTTGGAGCTCCCTCCTGCAGCAAACAGTGTTCGTCCCACGATAGTTGTGCCATAGTGCTAACATGCAACAAAAGACGCAACTGTGATGAGTTGGCCTTGCTGAATAACCTAATTCCCCCCTTCCTAACTCTCCAGCCTTTAAAGACTACTGCACTCTCTCTAGCAGTGCCTTTAACATCAGCAGCAGTTCACTGTCCAGGGACACTGAAAATGTTATAAAGGCAGGAGGCTTTGTTGTAGTGCAGAGTTCAATCACAGGGATAGGGAATTCTTTGTGGCTCCAAACCACTTGAGCTGTACAGTATGCATCATCAGCGACAGATGACAGTATAGCACTTTCTATGATGTTGTGGAGGAAATGGCTATTTATTACCAAGTAAATGGTTTCCTAGTGTGACAGCAGTGATTATTTAAGTCTTTATAATTAGATAGATATAGCCCACAGTCTGGGAGTTGAAATGCCAATATTTCTTTGCAGCTTCACCGCATTATTTCAGGTTTTCTGGCTCCCTCTGTGCTTTTATAAGCTCTGTAGCACTTTTACACCAAGAGGAAGATGTACGATTTGTACACGTTTAGTGTTGCAGGGGTGAAGAGCATGACCCCTGCTGGGATTCTGACAGCTGACGGGCGGTAACCAGGGAACCGGAGCCTGCAGGTATGCCCCTCAGGTAGCGGCTCAGGGCCGAGACCCTCGGGGCTCCGGGCCGATGGAAGACCTTCGGAAACGTGCCATCTGTCTGCGTGGTGGAGTTGCCGCTCGCCACGTACCTTCAAAGACGTGACACGGGTGGCCCTCGCCGTCACAACTCGGAGAGGGGGTCACCGGAGGAGAACGTGCCGCGAGCTGTGAATGGAGTCCAGCGGTACGGGCCGCGGGAACGCAGAGAAACCCATCGGGAAGCGGAGCTGCGCCAGGGCGTCGGGACACGGGGAGCCGGAATCAGAGAACCGTCGGGGTGATTTAGTGTGACGTGAACCATTTATACAAAGCTGAATAATTGGCTTTTAAAAAGTTGACAAGCCGGGGAAGGAGGTAGATGGTGTTTGTCAGCTGCACTGATTAAATCCAGCCTACCCACGTCGGTTCATACGAAACCTGTTTCAGGGGGCAGGGGGGTTTCATTTCCAGGCCTGGCCTTTGAGGTCATGAAAGTGGCCTTTTTGCTGATGGATTCATGGCTGTGGTAGCAGGAAAGCTGGATTAATAACAGTGTTAGACATGGCTGCTTATTGCATTTGAGTTATAGTTTTTACAGTTGTTCACCTTTAGATTTCCTCATGCAATTAGCTAAGGAAGGATGTAGTTAAAAAGAATGCAGTTTTATTAGACCTTGCCATGTATTCCTTTTATTCTTTTCTGGTTATTCCAGGATTTTCTTTGTCGCAAAATGGATGAACCTTTTAATATTGCCGTTTTGTTCGTTTTAACTAATTAGCATGCCATTATCATGTTCTTTTAATAAGCAGGCTCCTTTGAATAACTATTCACCATAAGAACATTACTTCTGTATTGAATCTGATCCTAATCAAATTGCATGTAATATATATATGAATACATTTTTATTCCGTTTTCACCAACTTTTTTATTATTGGTCATCTTGGATTTTACTCACCCTGTAAAATACAGTTGAAGCTGCAGATATCTTTGTTCTAACACAGAAGGCATCCTGGGTTTGAAGCAGGTTGCTGAAAGGAATGAATACTTGTCATAAAACATCTATACATCTGTATTAATCTTAGATTTAAAAATGATGCCATCAAGAGTTCTTTGCTGTAAACCGCGAGCATGTCAGAACTCCGTCTGTTTCTGTTAATTACAGTGCTTCCCTCATTCAGCAGGCAGAAGCTGCCCAGTGTCATTAGAGTCGTGCTTGGGCAGCTTTAATTTTTTCTCAGAAGCTTCATTAGTTTCAATTGTGTCTCAGACAATGGTGCTAATGATTTGTGCTTGGCGATAAGCACCTTTCCTGCTAGCACATCAAAGCATTTCAGCTGCTGTATTACAGGTCACAGTTTTTTTCGACTTACAGGTATGTGCAAGACCACCTGCAAACCTAGTTTCTTGATGCCTCCTTCACAATTGACAGGAAGGAGTGTTGCTCTTGTATCTTCCTCAAGTGGGCTAACATTCTGAAGGCATGGAGGAGGGGGCGTTGTTCTGAACTCTTGGTTAGATAATCGCAGGCTCGGATCCCGTCTGGAACCCACCGTTGCTCGAAACAGTGCAGTGCAGAGTGCGCTGTGTTCTGCGGTGTGTTTCAGTTGACCACTTTGTTCTAGATATCCTTATTGCAATGGAAGGTGAGGGAATACAAGAATTACTGTAAATCCTATTGAAAATCTGCTGACCACGCTTTTATAGGTAAAATAACACGCGTTCCTTTTATCTGTAACTTCCCTGCTTTGGGTTCCACTCTTCCAAAGGAAAAAAAAGTCAGTTCACCTTGTTTAAGTACAGTTGCTCTTGGGCAGGGAAGATTATTATTCTAGCTATAAAGCTTCTGGTATTAATCAAGGTGTGTCGCTATCTTTTGATTGTTGTACTGATTGAACTTCAAAGGGGAAATGCTGGAGCCAAGGTTAAATATGCTGAAATTGGAGAATTGAAAATCAAGGTCTTTAGTAGTTCTTAAATTTAACCCAGTGCTGCATATAGTACATATCTATTTAATTTAGTGATTAGGATGACAAATCTATGGAATACTGTCAAAAAATAACATTTGATGAAGAAAAGAGAATTCACAGAGACTGAAGTTTAAATTGACCAAAGTGCAAATGAATAAAAGAAATCGCAGTTTTGTAGTTAATCATGTTAAACAAAATGCCTTAGGGTATCAAAATATCAATAGAGCATCTTCATTCCTGAAAACTCTGAAAATTAAAACTTGAACTATTTAATTTTTAAAACTTTTAGCCAGCCCCACACCAGCTGAGAAACTGTAGGACATTAATGAGCAGGACGTTTTAATAATCTGGACTTTTTTTCTGCAATAAATGGACCTTTTTTGAGGTAGCCATTTTTCGGACGTAATCGGAAGGTGCTGTATTTACCCGTTTGCTTGGTGGCAGCAGTCGTTTGATCTTCGGCAATATTCAGCGTTTGTTCCTTCTCTCGCCTGAAGTCTCAGAACACCTCAGGACGCAAAGCTGTGCTGAAGGGTAACGCGATGGTGACAGTATGTTAGAGCACAGATCCATATTGAAATGTTCAGATGGCTGCAAAACAGCAGAGAATCGAGTGCTAACTTGTCCCGGAGGTATGAAAATGTGATGTGTTACAGATTAATTCAAATTCCACTTTGTTACAAAATACAAAGCGGTGCATTCCTGGACACATTCAATGGCGTTGTAATTCAGTGCGTTCCAATAGGTTTTTTTTTTTGTCTTGGAAAGCCACTCTTACATGGTATTCATAAATATGCCATTCATTGAAGTGAGCCTGTATAGCATATTTTCCCTGCCAGGTTTTCAGAATACCAGCGCCTTCTTACAAAGCCAGTCTGCACCCATTTCAAGTCTCTTTTTCTTTCTCATTTTATTTTTGCCAGTGTGTCTGTGTGTGCGTGTATAGTCCACATCTGCATAGCTGTCTTGGAGAAAGAGGCGTTATTATATCCCTCTGTTCCTGAGTAGGCATTAGTGAGATTTTGCGGGCTGAACTATTCAGCGAAATTAGGCACGGTAAATTTAACGATGACCGTCTGAGCTGGGCAGGGGGTGGGGTGGGTGAATGGCTGGCTGGAGGAAAGTTAACGGCCATTAGGGGAGATTGTGTGCGTTGAGCAGGGGGCAGAGAGGGGCAAAGTGCCGGACACACCCCCTCTCCTCGCAGCTCTCCGAATGAGGGCTGGGTGTCTCCGTGCCCCGGGGCTGGGTAAGGACCTGGATACTGTTTCCAGTCGCCCTCAGTCTAAAACCACGCTGAAGGGCTCTGAGGGGCTGTTGCACTTAGGCTCTTAAAGCGCTCGGGCATTGACTTTCTTCTGACATGCAAGAAAGGTAATATCCGATTTTTTTTCCTCCAGTTGCAATTCATAAGGTGTGGGTATTGTTTTTATGATGATGGTGATTGGTTGTAGTAATTTTTTGGCTTGGTCCGCAAGTTCCCATTTTAAAAAAGAAATTGATGTGTTTTTTTTATACGTGTGTGTGTGTATATATATATACAGTATTGATGCAGCTACATCTCCAGATTGATGAACTTTATCATTGGAGCCCAGTAGTTGTTTAAAGGGGTGGTTTTGGATGGGGTTGAAAACCAGAATAGGTGGAATAGCAGAAGCCCCCTGTGCAGGTTTTATCCTGGTAATATTATGCCAAGCAGTGCTTTGGACAGTAGGTCTACATCATGTTTGTGTTTATGTAACAGGGTCCAAAGTTATTGTATGGTGCGTTTCCATATCGAGCAACAGTTCATTTTATTTTAAGGGATACGGATTCTACTGCTACTTTATTTCTTAACAATAATGTACAAGTGCAGAACAGTTTAGCATTCATCTGGCATTGGTACTAATGCCAAGGTGACGTCTATTAATCAGTTGGTCCTTTATTTTCGTTGCTGGAATGAGGTTTTAATCGGTCCAGGCTGTCCACTCAAGCTTAAGTGTTTTTGTATGCAATCAGTATCGAGTCTGAGGACCGAAAGACCTGAAGTTTCAGAACCTAGGAACAAAATAAGAGTTCTCTTCAGAAGCACAACGTCAATGAAGTGAAGTTTCTCAAACCGGTGCCTGAGGATGTCGGTTTGCTGTAAAGTGTCTTTTCTGATATGAAGTATCTTGTTTAAAGGCAACAGTCGCTGATGAGCAAAAGTAATTTAATCAGGATCTAATTGATTCAGATGAGATTTGAATGAGGTAATTTTCATTAAATTGTAATGAAATTTGTTCCTTGGGGTTTCATAAAAAAAAAAATCAAGTCAGCCCACTCTTTATAAGGTGTAGCTCTTAAAACAAAGGCTTTTTTTTACTGGATTACGATTACTGTATGGAGTTTTCAGAGGTAAGCATTTGTGAACTTAATGACTCAGGGAAATGGATAGACTTTAAATGTAGAATAAGTTTTGAAGACTGTCATGCCCCCAGTTTGGTTTAGCATTTGGCTTCACTTACCAAGAGCTTTTTGAATAAAAAAAAAGATTTGCTGGTCTAAAATCCTTAAGGCATTCTAGCTTTCTAACCGGATTCAAAAGACTCATTTTTCATTTAGAAATACCCATAGTTTCTTGAATCTTATCCAGTGGGCAAAACAGTTATTCTCTTATATCTGTTGAAATGTTAAAAGTAAAGAGATGTGTAACTCTAATAGGCTATAGATGATGTGATTCTCTTAAGTGAGTTTAATTCGCATTCATAATGTAAAATAATTATTACAGCAGAACTTGTGCCACTGCATGAACTTATTGTCTCTTGTGTGAATGCTTGACAAATACCAAATGCATTATTTATAACACAATTTTATATACTGTCTGAGAATTTCAGTCAAACCTGCAATGCTCCATAAATCATGATAGTGAGCTATTACATATAGTCAACAAATTCTTGATGTCCCTCTGTACGTGGGCAGTTAGCATGATGAGACTGCTCCCTAACAAGTACAATTTCGTTTTTACTTTTCCACATCTTTAACACAATACATATGTTTTATTTTTTTCATGCCCAGATTTATTCTTTTCTCAGTGTGAATTTGCAGAAACATTTCCACTGCGTCTGTGAAAGACTCTCAATTTAAAACATTGGTGCCGGACATACAGTACTTAAAAAAAATAGTGGATTTAGAATTCTATTTCTGTAGTTCTAAACTACTCCAGTGTTTTACCAAGGTAAACCAGCCAATCCTGACACAAAAAGCATAGTAAAAATAAGCATTTCCTCAAAATCTCCCATTTTCCAAAAGCAGAACTGACTGTGGGGTGGCACCCCGATTTTGCCTGGCTTTGCAGTGAATGAAGAGCCAGCAGGGGAGCAGAATCAGTCACGTGTGTGTTAATTCACACTACAGTATGGACTTGCACGTTCTGGATAAACTCTTAGTGCTGCCTTGATTTCAGGTTAGCACCAACAGTGACAAGCCCGGGACTTGCAGCCTCTGTCAGCGGTGGTTAGTGCGCGAACACCTGACAAGATAGTGTTTTGCATTCCGAGGCCTCATCCCAGGCTCTTGTTGACTGGTGCTATAAAACCATGATGCTCTCAAGCATGATCTTTTTATGTGCTTCAAGCGCAAGCGGCCTCCCCCATTTCTTCTGCTTGGAGGCGGGGGTGGGGGTGGGGGGTGGGGGTTGTCATTCGGGATATAAAAAGCTCAGTGGCGTCCCATCAGTAAGCCCGCGTGAAGAGGGATGATGCATTGTCATGTCACAGAGAGGATCTGTCTCCTCGCGTCGCCAACACTTTGCCAGCCGGTCCCGGCTGCGGTCTGGGTCATGGGGAGAAGCTCCTTGAGTGGCCTGTGCCTGCGGTATCCGGCCGGAACGCCGCGCTAAGTGCTGGGGCTCTCGGAGGTGATGAATGGACACTCATCCGGTGCCCCTGACTGGTCTGCACTCCAGAGCGCTGCTGCTGTCAACTTGTGCAATGAGGTCCCAGCGCCGAGCCGAGCCTGGAGCGTGCTCTTGTCTTGCTGTAAAGTCCACCTATCGCAGGGCTTGTTCGGGGGAGAATCTGCGCTCTCCTTGGGGGAGGAAAATAAGATACTCAGCACATCAGTCAGCATAATAAATAGCTCTTGGGTATCCACTTGGGAAATGTTATCTGGGTTCTCTCACTGTCGGGGATGGGGCCTGAAGTGTGCTTTAGGGATTGAATGAATAACAGTCGCTGTGCTCAAGCCTGGGGATGGTGAGGCTTCGTCTCTTTCCTGCGTTGTCACCAGCTGTTCTCAACTTTGTCCCTGTGGCAGCTCACGTCTTTTAGCGTTCATTTGTATGAATCAGTGGTTTGATTTGTTTGGTTTTTTTTCCCCATTCTTTTTTCATTTAGCAGCAAATTGAACATCGGGCCGAATTGTTCAGCTGATAACTGCGTAGCCCAGCTGCACGCGGTAATGAGCGGCAGGCAGCATCGGGGTTGTCATGGCATTGCGAGGGGGTTGTCTCTGCCTCTGCCACACAATGAAGCCGATTGCTTTTTTTCCTGCTGGCTTGAAGGCCAGCAGTGGCTTTTTTCCCCTTAACTGCATAACCTCCTGTTCACAATGCGGTGAGACCAGACAGGGCCCAGACTTCCTTGCTTCCTTGCTTGTGTGCCTTTCTTCTTGCTTCCACTTTGCTTGATTTACATAGTAAACAGATCAGCCCAGCCTGCAAGCACCGTGTCTCTACTGAACACTTACAGGTCCCGTCATTTCACAGTTCTCTGCCAGTAAGGTGGCTTACCGCACGTGTGATCTATTAGTACTCTCATGACTGAGTGCTGTCCTCCTTCGTATATAATGAGATTGTGTGGACTTTTTAATGACTACATTCAGCCATGAGCGCCATCTTTGCCTAATTAGTTTCTAACTATAGTGGAGTGATTGTTCAGCAAAAGGCTCAATTTGCTTCTTGACCAGGCTAATAATTTCTCATTGATGTTTCAATTTATCTGAATATGACTGGACTGAGAGCCCCCCATGCTAACGTCTTAGATAAATATATTTAAAAGAATGTTAGGTATTGATGCCGATTTATTTTGAGACAGGGTAGTGGCTACATACATTGCTTGTAACTGGTATGGTAATTAATTTAGTTTTTTGCCACTATGAACGAAAAAAGGATCAGATGAAGGAAGGAAAACGTTGTTTAAAATTATTACCCGCCGTAACTACACAGCTTTTGGAAATGTGAAATTCTGCAGAATTAGCCTCTTGTAAAATGTAAAAATGCCGTCTGTACTTTTTTTTATTTTGTGAAGGATAAGTCATGGGAAGCTGAAGTAGGCTAACTATTGTACTTCACTGTGCAGTGGTCTTCACTGGGAGCACAACTCCTCCAGCTTTTTTTAATCCTTTAATCTTCCCTTATAGCTGTAATTGTACAGCCCTCCCTGCCTTCATTTCCAAACTAGACACACACCCCCCTTTCAATTAGGACATTGTTTTTTCCCAGTTCTTTTCCAATTTGCTCATTGAACGTGGGAGAAATGCGACAATGGAATTCTGCGTGTCCGTAACCAGACACAAGCGCAGAAACCACATGGAATTTGAATACCTGTGTTGTCAAGGGAGATATTCAGACTTAAGATTTTCATGGTTTTACAGACCCAGCATGCAACTTAAGTGCAGCAAAAGGTGACCGACATAATTAGGAATACAAGAACAGACATTAATTCTGCATTCCACGTCGAAAAACTGAAGAGTTCAATTTCTACATTAAATAATCATGCATTCATTGTAATAGTGAAGAATGAGAAGTAGATAATGACTGGAGTAATTGGAGAGTGCTTTAGGCCACGCTGGGTCACTAAAATTCTAGACTGGCTTCCATTGTCCTGTTTTTAGGTACTGGGAGCTAATTATTTGTAGGGCAAATGGAAATAGTTTTTGCCTTTGAACTTAACTTTCTTAACCAAGTTTGAAGTGCCTTCAGTCAAGTGTCCTTCAATGCTGAAAAATGGAAAGGAGAATCCCTGTGTTTGGGCTGCAGAACCTTCTTCAGATGCACGCTGACGGAGCTCCCCACTCAACCATCTTCGCTAAAGTGCATCCTCATGTCCCAACAAATTAAAGGGTTTTACTAAAACGCATAAATTTACACCACTTTGTTTTATCATTCGTGCAGCAAGCCTGCTACTCGGTGTTCCAGGGGAAATGGGCTCCAGAATCCATATACTGTATTAAAATTCACTCAGAAGAATTGGCTGACCGCATGCCCGTAGGTATGCGCTCCAGGCCGGATGCTTTGCGTTGTTGGTAATCCCTGTGTGTCTTTTGTTTCCTCAGGTGTTTCCCCAAGGCCTGCCCCGGCTGCTAAGAGACTGCAAGACGGCCCTTTCACCATGGTTGTATCACTGCGGGAGGCTGTCTCCCTGTCTGCACCTTGTCTGCTGCTGCTCCTGACTGCCCAGCTCTCCGTCTCCCAGCAGTCCTCTCCCTCGGCCGACCATGAGCAGCAGTGCTCCAGGAGAGAGCACCCCATGGTTTCTTTCCCAGGTGAGGGAAGGGTCTCTAGTCGGCGGGGTAGGGGAAGAAACCAGCTGTCCGGCAGCCGGAACGTCCTGCGGATTTCCTAACCCGGAACGTTGAGCAACATTTTTGAAATTGTGCACATTTGTAAAAGCAGTGAATGAATGTCATTGTTGTTTTGTCCGGTACATTTTTTCCATTTGTTCACGCATGAGACCTGTGCTCCTGCCCCAAGGCGACAAGCCTACATCTTGCATTCAGATCCCACCTCTCTCGCCGTCGTCTTCCGTCCATGTTTATCCTTTATTCTGCTCCCAGTTTCCCTTAGTGTTTATACACGTGTGTAATATACCTTTCTTTAAAACCGCTCACCCCTTGGTCTCGAAGGCCCTGGAGTGGGCTGTGCACCACCAGCTCTCCGCTCTCACTGCTTGGCCCTCGAGTCCGGCCTTCATTCCGCACACTGGACGATTGCTGCTCTCTGGCCTGTTGCCGAAACTCTTCGTTTGGGTTGTGACGCCTGCATCTCCTCTATTTTTATCCCCTGTGATTTCTGCAAAACTAACACTGCCAACACTTGCTGGCCTCCCTGTTCTCCTCCTACCCTGCTGATCGCACAGAGCTGGACTCTGATGAAGCTTGTGTGCTGCTCTTACTCTCCCCACTGGTTCTGTCCTCTCTCTTTCCACTCATACTGGGGCCATTTATCTCTCCACAAGGCCTTTTCTGCCCATCGAAACTCATCTCTCTTCCTGTCTCTCTGCTTGTTTCACTGCCTGTACTCTTCATTGCGCGCTGAAGACTGATCAGTGTCTACACTACTTGTTTTGACTTTTTGTTATCCTCTGTGGTCCACTCCACCAGCACACTCTCACTCTCTCCCCCTGTCAAGTACTTCAGCATTGGTCTTAACTTCTCCCAGCGCATGTCTGCTCTGGCACAATCCAGTAGCTGTTTCTTGAGCAATGTTGGAAAAATCTACTCCTTCCTTCTTCAACGGCTTGTAGTCCGGGCCCTGCTACGACTGAACTGTCTGAACTGTTGTCTGCACTACACTCCCCTCTCACCCTGTCCTCCCCTCCCAAGAGCCTCTCCTACAGAGGTTACTGAAACCTCTGCCTCCTCAGTGATAGAATTAACTGCCCAAAGAAGACAGAAGTGCTCCTCTTCTGGCGCCTGGTCGAGACTCGTCCGTTCATACTGCACCTGCGATCTCTCTGCTCTCAACCGCATCCTGCTATAGTTTTTACATTGCTGCTCTTGATCCACACTGTCTGTGTGCTGCTTTTTAACATTTCATTTCGTTTGTGTTTTGCACAGCCCTTCTGACTTGTGCGAGGCTCATTGTCATTTTAGGAGTTCAACCTGCTTTTCCTCATTGTACCTGCGTGTTCCTTGTAATTACAATTACATTACCGACAGTGCTGGTCTCCCGGAATAAAATTGCCGCTAATTAGCTAGAAAACAACAACAACCCATTTTGAAGGCTTTCAAGCAAGTCCCTGTTCACTTTAATTATGGGCGAACTGTGGATTTTTCCAGAAGAGCAGCTAGAGCTACAGGATGTATTTTATAAGGGCTTATAAGGCACCACTGTACCCCGTGAGCTGATTCAATTTAGGGAGGATTCTGACTGAGAGGTGTTCTGGCATTAATCTCACAGGGGGAACTTCACACCTCTGGCTCCTTAGCCAAGCAGGGACACCCATTGTGTGATCCTGTGGTTCCACTCGTACTGAAGTAACACATCAGCAGTAGGTAGAACTAACTTGTCTCACGGCAGTTTATCCCCAGCTTCTAGTTAGTGGGTGAACAATCTAATGCGTGGTGAATTCTGCCTCGCAAGGAGAAGAACATCCAGGGATCAGAAAATGCCAACGCTATGAACACTTGGCTGCCGCAGGCCGGCCATCCCGTCTGTAACCTTTCTGACACCTCCTGTTTAAAACCCCAAAAGCCAGGTGGTTTGCAGTTCATTGGGTAAACAGTCCGTGAACAGCAGGAGCGCATTGCAATAGCGGCTTTGTTTCGCCACCAGCTGATGCTTCACAGGCATCACTGCAACGTGTGAGGTGCAAAGAGATGCAGCAGTCTTCTCCGATTCAGTCAGGAAGGCGAATCCCCCAGCAGGCACAGTGAGTGTCTGAGTGGATAGAAAATTGAAGTCGGTCGACCCTCTAGATTTATGGAGGTATGATGCGTGTTAAATTTATACGGCAATGATACTTTCAAAATCTGCTAAGAATGCGGCAAAGGAAATAGTGACAGTCTGGTGGGAATCTTGATTGTCTCAGGAACCATTTTTACATGTCTGTCCTGTTGTTCGTGTAATTAAACTATATATACAGTACCATAAAGACTGGTATTCATTGGCTGAACAAGTTTTGAGCAGAGGTTTGTGTGATTTTTTTTTTCCTCAAATTTGTGTAAGGCATAAGGCATGTGGGATTAAAAAAATATTTCACAGGCTTGTCAGGTGCAAGCTTGACAAGGCTTTGGTAATTGATAAAACTTGCAATGTTTCAATTCTTTTAATGCATTGGCTCATAAAATGATTATGAGAAAAGAGGCTCCCATTTTGGTTAATGTGGGCCCCCAGTTTTTGTCAGAAATGCAGTGACTCATATGTCACACTGTACCTGCCAACTATGAAGTATGAAGTTGGCATGGAGCCACTGTACACAATGAGTCAAACAGTGCCAGTGCTGCATTGTTAGTGTTGTTGAAACTGAAATACTACACACACAAGCACAGCTGATATTTATGTTTAATCAAAAGGCTATATTATCATCTTGGAAGCTTGACCAGACTGACAGTTCAATCACCTAAGCAGTGCAAAACATTTTATCTTGTATTAAAAGCAGTAGTCCCCATCCAGATGTGTAATTGAAGTTCTAGAGTAAATAGGTAACTGACACTTGATCCGATTCTCAACTAGATGTCTGCCAAAAAGAACAAGTCCACGTCATCCGCCACAAGCTATTGTAGCTGACTTGGTTTCAAAACAAAGACTGAAGTGAAAAACTAAATCCAATTCCCTTTAAAGTTAAAAGCTTGCATCATTTTCTTTGTGATCAGCTTGTTTTCTCAACGGCTCCAGGTGTTTGCTTTAAGCAATAAGCCAACTAGCGCTATGCTTTTGGTACATGAATTCATATCTGGTGGAGTGCCTTTGACAATAGTTATGATTAGTTATTTCCAAAGTACGATTGGATGCTAATCTGGGCATCCAATCTAGTGTCTATTCAATTCATTGCATCCCAGCCTGGGATTCTGTCAGTTCCTGTCCTTGATCAGGCATCCCAAGACCAGATGTGCCGGTCACCATCCAAGCCACGACCGAGGTGGGATTCTGGATATCGGATGCACCACTGGGCATGACAAGCTACCATAAGGCACAGAGCCCTGCCAAGACCAACTGGTGCTTTCCAGGTGCTGTCATGCCCCATTTCACAGCACTTCCCTTGCAATGCAAATGGAAACGCGCTACTTGGCCTGCCGTCGGGGAGTGCGGGCACCTGCGCAGGAAATGCATTCCTATAAATTGTCTCATTCTGGCGCTTGACAGGACTCGTACCACTGCTGGCAATGGGTGATCGGGCACAGTGGTGATCAAAGAACACAGTGCTTGGTGCAGTCTGGCTGAGGCAGCCCAGAGAGGAAGAGGGGGAAATGTTGAACATAGCAAACAGGGATGTGGTATGGATCATTCCCGGTTCGGAAATAGTAGCATTGCTACATTGAAGTCAGGGCAGTGATGGCTATCCTACCATTCTGCAGTGCTCCACTTGCACACCTGGAATTTTGGATTGGAGCTTCACAGTTGTATTTCTCAGTTCTCTTTGTATCGCGAGATTGTGTAAGCCTTTCCTGTTGGTTGTCTTGAGGGGGGTGGGTGGATGCTGGACTTTCAGACTAGCATTGCAAACCTGTCACCTTCTGCGCGGTGTGGTGCATGCTACCAAGAGTCTGCCAGCCATCTACACTCCTAAATCCCAAGAGCAAGACTGCCAAAAATCAGACATTCGCCAAATTTTCCAACAGTCAATAATGGAAGCAAAGCATGCTAGAGTAGTGGAATATATATATATTTTAATGTTCCAAGAATTTTGAAAGGCAAGTGTTCTAAGGCCCATCACTGCTTAAGAAAGGAGAATGTGCGCTGTTATTCCACTCAGCGTTAGTGTTCGGCCCTTTCAGTCTGCGTTGCCTGCGTTACTGAAATAACTGTAATTGTTGCTGAAGAAAGGAGCCGTGCGGAGCCGCTGTGCTGTACTACAGAGCAGTCATAAACTGTAATTAGCAATAGAGTGTCTGGCCTACAAAACACATCCTAAATCCCACTGTCTCTTTTCTCCAGGAAGCTACAGCAGTGCTAAATATTTTCAATGGCACAGGGCTCTTCAAAGGAAAAAAAAGGCTGTTTTTCATACTGGTGGTAAATGCCATATGGGATCAGATCTTGTGAAGTTGAAGCTGCATATGATTTACTCAGCCTAATTGGCAGATGGGATGGCCCTCATTCTATTTTAATAATAGATCATGCAATTATCGATCTGTCCATTAAATAGCTACTTTGTGAGAAGTTCTGGCTATCTCGGTGATGTCCCTTCGGTGATAGGTGTCAATATGTGGTAAATAAAAGAGGATAGCGACTGTTTCAGCTTTTGAATTCCCAGATTCATATTCAGTTCCCAGTCCCAGAGGGGACATTGATTCCTCACCAGTCCCCCTGTGTCCCAGTGCACATAGACAAATCCATTTCAAGGAAAACACAAGAAAAGCCTTCAAAGAAGAGAGTTATTCTTTCTTGCCACATAGTTACTGTGCTTTTGAAATGTCTCCAAAAATATATTTTTTGAAGAGCTGCACTGTCTATATCCCATCCCCTGGACTTTGAACTGCAAATGTTAATCCTTTCAACACAATGCATGAAGAAATGCTGTGCTGAAGAAGGCTTTGGCATGGTCGGTCACTGAAAACTGGTCTCTGTCAGAGGCTGTTCGTACAGGCACAATATCTGAATTATATAAATTCAGCGGGCACCAGTTGGCCAAGGGTGCAAAGGTCTACAGAGAAATTCCAAAAAATTACACTGAAATGGAAGACCATGCAGGGATTAGCGCTGAAAAGGGAACCCAAGTGATAAACCATCAAAATGCCAGTTAAGTGTATATGCTTGAACTGCAGGAGTATCTGGAACAACTTTCAAGATGTAGATGTAGAAGCTACCGTATTAATGTGATCAGTATGGAATTAGAAAATGTGGTTAATGTAGAGAAATTATGAAGAATACAGGTGGATACACAGCATTTCAAAGATAAATGAAGTGGATGTCGATAATATTCGCACACTTTTCATTTAAAAAAAAAGCAGGCAGGCAAATACTACCTAGATCAATCAAAGGTCTTCATATACAGGATCTGACTTATAAAGAACATTCAAAATGAAAAGTGTTAGGAGGTTGCTAGAGACCCCCAACTTCAATTATACATGTTTGTCCAAGAAGAAGCGGTTCTCATGAGAGATCTTAATTCTTCTCACATTGATAGGGGAGAGGGAACCGACAGGGATGTTTGGAGCTGTAACACTAAAGGTAGAAATGGTGGGTAGCTGTGTCAGTATGTGCAAAGGAACAAGTAATAAGCTTATTCCATCCTGAAAAAAAAGAAGAAAGAAAACACAATGTTTCAGCTGTGGAGCCTTCTTCAGGTGTGAGCACTTCAGGTGTGAGGTGTGAGGTGTTCACACCTGAAGAAGGCTCCACAGCCGAACCGTTGTGTTTTCTTTCTTCTTTTTTTCAGCATGGAATAAGCCTATTACTTGTTCCTTTAAAGGTAGAAATGACTAGCAAAAGCCTCTGTTGGTCCAGCATTTTGAAGCAAATACAGGAAAACCAGTGAGAGAACCATTAAGTTACCGTGATCATAACGTGTTATGCTGTGATGTCTGAAACAAAATTGATATGATTTAATGAAAACAGTTTTATTTAGAAATGAGAGAGTTGAATGCAAGTAGAATGGAACAAAAGGAACAGTAAAGGATGAAGTAGGATGTTAAGAGATACATGATCAGAGAAGTTTAGATGAAAGGAAAGTCAATATGAGGAAAAATTTCCAATTTTCCTCTAACTTGCCTGTTTTCAGCAATTCCTTTGAAACAGACTTCATTATTGTGCCCTAACCATTCCCACTATTAAAAGAAAGAGGTAAAGACATTTCTCAAAAGCATAAAATCTGTTTTGGTAACATCCTCAGTGTGGGTTGAATTTGTCTGATGGTTTGAGACGAAGATGAAAGAGCACCTGTTCAAAGCTTAATGCTTTATAAATGTGACGGTCTTCATTCTCGACCTACGGTATACTTCAGGCATAGTCAGGAGATCTGATCAGCACCGTGTCCAGAACTATCGGCAGCATTCTTCTGCTTAAAGGTTGTTTTGCCACTTATTCTGATTGCTTTTCTGTAATGCTTCACAGATTTAGCTGTATAGCCTTATTTTGGATGGACTGAGCATAAGGTGTTAAATCTACATAATTTGACCTCCATTTGTAAATTGGGTATGTAAGACACGTGACTTGAGTTCTGTTTCTACTCTTATAAGTAGATGTACTGTATAAGTATTGCTCCTGTCCCTGTCCTTTGTACCTGTACCCTGTTTGGCATGTACCTGTAGCATTTCCTTGTCTGTTGGGCTTGGTCCTTATAGCCACATGATAATTGACTGCTGTCTCCAAAGGGTCAGGGGTTTTATGAAAGGAAATTGATGCTTGTGTCTTGTCAGCACTATCTGCAAGGTCAGCATCAATACAGAAAAACACACAAATTGCACTGCATATCCATCAGAGCTGCACTGTATTTCCAATTCATTCAGAAAGCAGAAGATGCGTATGTGACTGATAAGATGCGATTCTCGGGAAGACATGGTTTTGCATTGAATACATCTGCTTTTGCATGCATTGCTTTGTGCCAGATGTATACAGTACGGAATTTAGCTTGATGCCATGTTGGTTAACCTTAAAATCCATTGGCTTTTATGTGCAAATGCTACAATATGTTTTCAATTATTTTTGGGGGGGTTCTTATTTTCATCTTTATATTGGACTTTCTGAAAGATAACCAACATTTAAATCTTTGGGCCCTCAGGGAAGCCATTAGGATTTTGTTGAATTAAAAGAGTGTTTTAATTCTGTCCAGGCGAGAGATAAAGGTTATGAATTATAGCCTTTGAATTTCTGCGAGGCACCACACGTCCTCAAGCAGATCTGGTCACTAATGCATCATTACAACTTTCTTGTATTGATGAAAAATGCATTATCATCCATCAACTTAAATATCATACTTAAAATCTCCCTTGGGCAAAGTTGAATACAGATATTTATTCCTCTTTATTGTGTATGATTTTGATTTGTAGCCCCTGAAGTTACATTTTATGAAGTGAACAAACTGCTACAGTTATGTAACCACTTATAATTACAGTAGCTGAACAAACTGCTTTCAGAATTCCCTTACAAAGGTAACGCCAGCTGCTAAAAAGTGGGACTTGGGTGAAAATACACAATATGAAGTCTGTTCAATTTTTTTTATGGCAGGAAAACTTGCTTGTTTAAATCCACAGCAATTGATTTCATTTTTCTGTCCCTCCAAGATTTTCAGAACAAGCATTTTGGAATTGAGGCATGTTTTTCTCTTTCCACAAACTGTAAATATTCTGGTAGGACAATTGCAAATGATAGCTCTTTTTCCCCTTATCTTCCATTAAATTAGAATATGTAGTGTATTGCTCCGTGGGGCTGAGACTGTGGTTTTCCTATCATCTCGGAGCAGGGGGTCTTTGGAAGCCCCTGCTTATCAAAACCCATCCATCCTGAAAAACAAACTGCACCTGTCAGCACTGTGCTCTGCACTTCCCCTCCCTGCTGTCCTCTCGTTTTTCGAAATGCAAAAGCCAAACTGATGCTGGGAAGTGTGGTAAAGGAAACTCTCCAGTCACTGGTTAGCGGGTGTTTGTTTGGGAAGAACAGCTTGGTGGTGGGGTGGACTCCAGTCACGCCAATCGCCTCTTAACGTATCTGCTGTTTCTTTACCTAATGAATTATGAATGATTGTAGTCAGCTTTGTGGTAAGTACCAAAATACAAAAATACGACCTGTTTAATAATTCATTTGTTGAAAGTCTTTGTCTCATTTACAGTAGATACAAGACACTTTACTGACTATTACATTGTGGATTAGCATGAGCAATTCACACTATTATTACGTTTTGCTCATTAACAGTAATAAAGCAGAATCAGGGCATATGCTCTAAAACTACAGTTCACAATGTTGTTTATTTGAGCAGCAGATGCCTTGATTCTGGACGAGTTGCAAGACCAGTTGGATAAAAGCAGCACAACCGAAGAAGTCCCAGCAGTGCAGGTGACCCTCAGAGTGAAGGAGTAGGGCAGTAGTGCAGCATGGAAGATATGTAATCCATATACTGTACAGTGCCTATCAAAAGTATTCACCCCCCTTGGACTTCTTTCCATCGTATTGTATTACAATATGGAATCATAATGTATTTCACTGAGTTTTTGCTATTGATTGACAGAAAACACTATTTTACAAATTTTACAGATCCTCAGTCTTCATGATGTAGATTTTATTGGGAGCTGTATAGTGAACTGTGGGACCTCCTAGAGATAGGTATATATTAATCCTGAACCCATGTAAAACACCCTAATTACACACAGGAGGACTCCTTTCAACTAATTATGCGACTTCTAAAGACATTTGGTTGCACCAGAGCCCATTTATGTGCGTTGTAGTAAATAGAGTGAATACTTATGAAATCACTTATTTTCCGTTTCAGATTTATAATTAATTTAGGGCGATCTGTAGAATTTTGTTTTCACTTTGACATTATAGAGTGTTTTGGATCAATAGATGCCAAAACGTCCCGTATAAATACCCTGTGATTCTGTACTGTAACAATGTAAAATGTGAAACAATCAGCGAATACGTTTGGTAGCCTCTGTAAGTGGTCTGTATGGCGGTCAGAACAGGATTCCGGAGCCCACACCAGTGTCAAGTGTTCTAACGCTGCGTTTTTCTCAGGAGGAGGAAAAATAAAGTGCAGTTGACTTGTAGCCCTGTCTTCCAGATTATTAGAACACCGCTTCTCAGTTCCTTGCTTGCAGACTTTCCCTGGAGTTCTGTTTTATAGTGTTTATTTGGACTTTTAGCAGTGTTCTTACAGTGAAACTGTGAAGGCCATACCTGACAGGATATTGTGCTGTGGAAAGACTCGTGAAGGTAGTCTTAGTGTAGAAGAAACCAGAGTGCAAGTATTGAATCACTATAAAAGATGAGTCTTGCTGAGTGAGAAATACCAGACACTCCTCTTACAGCCCTTATCTCGAGGAATATGGTTGATAGTGTAACCCATGTGGTTTCAATCAAGTAATTGATGTTTTTTTTTGCCTGTGAAACTGGTTAAGACCGTGCAGAGGGTTTCTTCACCAAATGTTGTGATATTAACGGATGATATCTTGCTCTGTGTTGAAGTTACAATTTCGCAAGGAAGGCCAGACAAATCTGGTAAGCCTATTGTATTGTACAGAGCTGTATTTCTCATAAGATAATCCACTGTATTTAATGGAAGTCTACTACATATAAAAAATGCACACACACAAACACACAGGTTCATCTTCGTGTAAACTCTTTGCTGCTTCCTAATGAGATTGCAGATTGCATCCACTTTCACTGATGAATGTCATTATGAAAACAAGTTCGCACCTGTTACAAATAATGTGCAGATTTGTTTTTGGAGAATTGGTGGAATGGGATTGGTAGTTTGATACAACAAAACTTGAAATGCATTTTATTCTTGTCTTTTCATTGATATAAATAATGTTTGATTTTTGTTAGTACAGAAACTGCCTAGCAATTAGTAGATATTAATTGACTTCAAACTGTTTCTTGTAATTTACCCTGTGTTCGTTCAAAAATAAATATAAATGTTTTGTAAAATATGATGCATAAGATGTGTTATAAGCAGGGACTGGCGTTTTCCATAAACGTATTGCACAGTGTTGCTGTGATAATAAACAAACACTGTTACTTTGATGTTCGATCACAGAAGGCATCAGCAGCTTTGACTAGGAAGTGCTCTGCAACAACAGATAATCATTTTTTTCACAGTGAAATTCATTTAGATAAGCAAGCTCAGGTCAAAGGAGATCAAGTAGGTCTTTTAAAAATACAGCACAATGTATTTTTTTATTGTTTTTTCTAAGAATAAGTTTCTGCATTATCTAGGGCTTCCTTCCTGGAGTTCCAAAATGAAGTTCTCTACAGCGGGGCTTTGCTCATTACTGTGATGACCGATGCCTTTTGGTTTAAGGAGCACGTCTCTGCACGTGAGCAGCTTGCATTGTTTAGGCTACAGCCCTTTCTCTTCACCTCCCATGTTTTCAGCATGTCAGCACAGGAGAGTGGGGGAGATCTATTAATCTGATGTCTTTGGTATCTCAATAACAGCTCACCATACTGAGGCGGATCTGGAAGATTAGGGTTTAAGGCAGGCAGCTCAAAGGCTTCAGAAAAAATAAAGTGATGTCAATGATGTGCCTTGGCAGCCCTGGGGAAGGGACTTGAAGAAGCTTATTCGTACGAGAACAGGAAGACTCCAAGGCACTTGGTTTCCGTGCAGTAGGGTTTCTCCTTTTTCCACCAATATATTCAGTTACACGTTCCTTTCTCTTTTGTTTCCCTACAGCGCTGAGACCCTGGATGTCTAATTTCAGTTACCCTGGGGTTCAGGATTACTCACAGCTGGCACTGGACATCACCAGGAGCCAACTGATAGTTGGAGCCAGGTATTTAAGCCGCAATGCCGTAATCTAACGAGGGGCTTTCATTAATCAGGAATAAGAAACCTGATGACTAGCGCCATGTGAAGTTGAAGGTGGGGTGGTGAAATGCCGTGCCAATACCAGGCGCAGAACCCCTCTCTCTCCAGAGCTATCCAAGTGTCCACAAGGACAGGACTCAGAACCCGCTCTGACGAGAGCAGTCACTGCCTTCGCTTGATGGGCGAACTCTAAGTCGCATCCGAGAAACTGAGGCTTTTGGAGTTTGCCTCTGGGGAAAAAAACTATCAGCTGCAAAAGTCAGGCTTTAGAGAGATTTGTTTTCATTATTATTGTTTTTCAGTTCTTCTGCTGTTGCCTGATAATTATTTTTTGTCAGCTGCTAGACAGAAACAATTGTACTATTAGGATTTGTGTGTGTGTGTGTGTGTGTATATGTTTAGAAATGAAAGAAACAAGCAGTCCTGTGGTTGCACCAGTTATCCCTTAGCCACAAAGATGAGGCAAGGTTAAAAATGTCACATGGGAACACGGCGGCTCTTTGGGCCAGAGCTCAGTCTGATTACTGTTGCAGGGGTGGACTGAAAGCATCCGATTCCTCTACCCCCCCCAATGGTTAGCCGGGTGCACTGGGGCAGCTGTGGTAAAGTCCAAGAGCAGCGTGTGCAGCAGGGACTTGAACCTGTCGGCCCTGATTCCAGGGGCTTGCCCACTCCTCTGTTGTCCTCCGTTTCTAAACTGCCCCCTTTCTTCCATGATGATCTCTGGTGCTCCAGTCGAGAGTTCAGTGTACTTTACCATACAGCTAACATGCCGAATGATTTATTGACCTGAATGCTGCAGTCATTCAAAACTGTTGCCAAGGGTTTGATCAAAGATGTAAATGATTGAAGAGGGCTTTGCTTTGTAGGAAGAAAGCATGAGATTCATGATGCACACAGCTGCCGTCATGCTGAACCCTACAAGAGTTTTGCCACTACAGTGTTTGCAGTCAGTTTCCTTGATATCCGGGGCAGAGTATTGACTTGACAGACTCCCCTGAGCTAAAACTAAGTTTCTTGAAAGACCAAGTATCCCAAGTAAATTTGCACACATTTGAGAATTTGTTTGAGATGCTTTTAAGTCAGTGGCTTTGCAGGCGTTTGTTTACATTCAGCAGATGTGCTTCAGAGTGCATCACAGACATGGGCTGTAGTTTTGTGGAATGTGATTGAATACACGAGGAACATGCTTTCAAAGAGGTTATGAATCTCCAGCGTTGAAGGATAATCTCCATACTGATGTGATGGTTCTTATTCACATGATTAAAATATCCTAACTGTATAGTGCTCGGATGAATAACAGCATTGCCTAGTAATTCATCTTATCTTGTGCGTGCATTTCTGTAAGCTTCCAGTATTGTGTTGAGGCATTACTTTGCTGTGTGAGTGTGATTGTGATTGTTGTGAAATTAAAGTATCACTTCTGTTGTATCTAATGTTTTTTTTCCCCTTTTCTCCAGAAACTACCTCTTCAGATTAAGTCTCAACAATGTGTCCCTTATACAGGTAGGTAAAACTGCACCTTGGTTTTGATCAGCACAAAGTCCGGCCTTTATGGAGTCGAGTGCAGGGTGGGATGTCCAGCTCTGGTCTTGGGGGGGCTGGGGTGTCTACAGGTTTTCGTTTCGTTTCACCTCGGCTCTTGAACCAGCTGGTTGCTGGCTCGACGGGGCCAGTTTTGCAGTTTTATCCCAGCAGGCGTGGCTGGTCTCGAAAGAGAAGACAACAACCCTCCAGTCGGCCAGGCCCTCCAGGAGCAGGACTGGACACCCCTGCTCTAGCCTCATTCAGACACTGTCTCTTTCGCTAACTCAGGGTTTTCCTGCTGGAAGTGCCCAGCTTCTCTCCAGCGGGATTGGTGAGGCTGAGTGGAATGTTCAGGTCTCCATGGCAATCTTATTTTTCAATGCAGTTGCAGCCCTAGGGGGTCAGTGACAGTCTTTTAACTTCAGGACTGTCTGGCGGTGGCAACCGGTTGTTGGGTTAAAACTTTACCTAGTTTCTGTTACACCCTAACATAAGGGGAAGCCATTAAAATGACTTTCTTATTAATTAAAGGGATATACACACAAATAGAATTTGCTCCAGGTATATAAAGTCTTGTATATAAAATGGGAGCAGTCTTCATTCAGAATTTAACATAAAAAATGCCAACTGAGGCTTGCTCGGAGTGATAATGGGTCTATTAAATAATTAGGAATGATTATGGATAATTCTTCTTGTGATTGAAATGCAAGATGCACATCGTTTTAAGTGTTTTTATTTAGCACAGTGTCAAAAGTAATTATTATAAGGTTCATCAAATCTTAAACCATGAATGTATAAGGAATGGATTTTCTGATGTCACTTAATAAAAAAAATCATAATTGCTTTGTTTTGTAATCAGCAGTGACTTTTAAATATTGGGCTGTGATTATGTAAATTTTCATCATGACCGACTACTCAATTTGAAATTGGCTCAGTGCAAGGAGCTTTTCCGGAGCCAAAGTCACAGTTGTTTTTTTTTTCCAATGAGAGAAGAATTTCCACAGCTCTTGTGCAGCATATTCTGGGGTGGAAATAAATGTGATGGATCTATTGTCGTTTGGGCTAACTGGAGCATCAACAGCTGTACCGGGGACAGAATCAATGATCATGAAGCATGTCATTTGGTGAGGGAATAGTATTTGTGCCTGACAGCGTGCTTAAAAAGCTAAATGAGGAGTGCCAGGGACAGGGCTGATTGAGTGAGTGTACTTGGGTGGATCTGGTTGGTGAGAATTAAGGTGATTTTACCCCTTTAGGCAGAACAGCTACTAAGATATGGTTGGTCCTGCTTTTGTTGGGAAGATTTATTGATTTTCAATAATAGTTTCTCCCGATCTTTCTTTTGTCTTTTCCTTTTCCGAAGCGCTGCACTGAAATATTGACGTTGGTAAAATCGCAAGGAATGCTGAATATTTCATTCTGAGGATTTTTGCTTAGGGAGGATCCAGCCCATTTGCAGTAACTGCTTTTCAAATTTAGGTGCCAATACACCCTCTAGTTCACACTATACTGTACACACATCTATTCAGCTTGCGGTGTGTTACCATTCAGAGTTGCAACTGTGCCAGTGTGCTGTTGAGTCGTGGACAGCCATTAACAGTAGACGCGTTTTCTGTTATCTAGGCTGGTATTGACCTTATCGCACGCTCCATGCAGTCACTGCTTACTGTTTCAGTAAGTTGGGAAGATGTGACAAAACACTGGCTTGAGGGGTTTTTATGCAATTAAGATTAAACAGCGAGAGAATACAGGCAGAAAAATAACGGCCTTAAAAGAAATCCTGCTTTACTATCAACCTAAGCTTTTTTTAAAATGTCAGTTGTGTGGGTTTGGTAAGCAAGGAGGAAGAGGTAGGAGGGGGGCCTTCAGCGAGGTGAATGTTCCGAGGTAGATTTTGGCTGATGGGCGATTTGTCCGCATACGAGCCGTGACTTGGGTTTCATCTGCGATTTCCACTCGTGAGCTTGCACCAGTGCACTGCGTCTTGGGGGACCAATGCAGATGCTATGAGGGCGCCTTGCTAATATCTGAAGCTGTGGAGGGAGGCATCCACTTCTGCTAAACTCAGCAGGTTCAATATCAAGGCTCTGCTATTGTTGTCTTTTTTTAAGCATTACTAATCTCAAGCTCTGTACACGATGAAGGGCCAAGCTGTAGTGCTTCCGTACTAAAGACTTCTTCTTTTAATGGGGCAATTTGCAGTTTTCTGTTGGAAACTTTACCACCTATGCAAAACCCCATTTTTTCCCGGAAAGGAACAGATGAGTCGGCTTGTTGGGGCTGTGAAGTGTGACTCATTGTTTTTATGGGTTGATTATAGAGCCTGCTGTTTTCAGTGGGAACCACAGCCACAGAGCAGGCAATTAAGCTTAATTATTCAAATTGAACTTGGCTACATGGCACCTGTAAATTCAGTGCACATGCTGTTCGGAAAATCGGCGAAGGAAGTCGTCTTTTCCTTTACGGGAACCTCTGCTGCTCATCTTTGGCCAACTGGTTTTAGAAGAAGTCCCGTTTCAACCCAGGCAGAGGTGTTGAAGTGATAGGAATGCATCACCGGTTGGATTGTGAAATCTCCTTAGAGCCTTTATGCAGTGATTATCTATGTGTGGACTTTTTTGTTGTTTGTTGTGTTTCTTATCAAATAATTGTATTTTTTTTATATGGCTCTACATACCTGCTGGCATAGTTTAAATAGTTTTATATAATCAATGTAACAAAAATGTAAGAGGAAGGCAAATGTTTATTCTGCTCTTTTGGTTATGTTCTGTTTGTAAACCCTTTCATCGCTAGATAAGAAGTTTTAAATGAAAAACAAATCTCCTTTACAGGCTTAGTTAACTTCTGTGTAGATAATTTTATTTCCTGGAGTTATCTGTATTATGTTAATGCACATAGATCTTTTAATATGAGAGTATTTGAATTCAGTTAGAGCACTATGTAATAAGTAGATAAACTGGTATCCTCTGAGGTAACTGTTGCAACCCATAAGGAAACCTTTTGAAATTGCAGTACTGGTATGCGTTTCAGGGGAGAGGGAGATAATACTGTTTACACCAATAATGATTTCAAATTGTTGCACTTGACGGGATATTGAGAAGCATTTTCAATCACATCATGAAGTGCGTAA
Organism: Lepisosteus platostomus; assembly: GCF_059453375.1. Taxonomy (NCBI): domain Eukaryota; kingdom Metazoa; phylum Chordata; class Actinopteri; order Semionotiformes; family Lepisosteidae; genus Lepisosteus; species Lepisosteus platostomus. The sequence continues at coordinate 37,499,476 of NC_142624.1, forward strand.
TCTCTTCAGCTTTTGTCTAATAGACGTGATTGTAGCTTGCTTTTAGGATCCTCAGTGGGGCCCATGTTATTTATACCTCTGTTTACAAAGTGGAGAGCAAGGGAGACTGGCTGGCTGGCTCTGCTCGGTCTGGAGCTGGACCCTGCTCCCCGGAGCCAGGCTGTAGCAGAGGGAGGGCAGCGGGTGCGAGTGGGGGGTTGGGGGGGTTTGTGAGGAGGAGGGGGGAGTGTTTTGTCAGTTGAGTGCTCGCCTCCAAGATAAGGCCTCAGCTCTCAAACCCTGGAATGCAAACAGCAAGGGTTTGCTTGATGAGATTGGCGTTTGCCAAGAGGCATTTCATGCAAATGGGGCAACGGCAGAAGCGGAAACTTTTTCTTCTTGGAAATAAAACGTTTGACGCGATTCTGCAACCCACCCACAACGTCATGCCTGGGTGTCCAATGTAGTGCCCCCTGCAAGCTCCTGATCCCTGGGTTTGCTCTAGAGCCATACCGGGTGCCCTGTCTAGAACAGTCTTTCGGAAAGCTGAACAGCACTTTTTGCGAATCTGTCCCAAAGACACTAGAAATGGGAAGGAAAAAAACTATTTTTAATTAAAAAAAAAAAATCCATATTGAATCTTGACTGCAATGTGATATTGTCCACAGGGCAGAATGGGAAAACCAGGCTAGAAAACATGTTCATTTTATTGGTGTTTCACTGTTAAACATGTACTGTATAGCATGTTTGGAGGAACAGTACTGAAAAGACAGATTGACCTTTTCTTAGAGACGCCTCTGAATATGGTGCTATGGTTGTTCATATGGAAGCAAAGGTCTTTGGATAGCTCTGCAGTCGGGTAGCTTTAAAAGCATGCCATGCTTTTAAAATTCCTAGCTGCTAATTTTTTCAACTACAACTCAGAATTGCAGGAATTTACGGCACAGTGCCGTGAACTGTAAATTAAATCAACGTGGGAGGTATTTACTGTAGTACTTACAGTTTAAGTGGGTAAAAGAAGTTTGTCAGCATCCTGCTTTTTAGCTTCTGACATTTGCTGATTAAGTAACAGACTATTTATTCCGACCTGGGGTTTTGAAAACTGTTCATTGCAGAATAGACTACCCAGAGACAGCAATGTTTTCTCACAACACAGGGAGAGACAACTCTGATCATTTCTGCCTGTCTCTCATATGTCTAATTCATTCAGTGAGTTTATTCTCCAGAGCTTAGCTACACGTTTGTGTATGAAATTTGAGAAGAACTTGCAATAATTACTGAAAATAATTCTGTCATCCAAGACTTGCAATAGGAAAAAAAAACATTTAAGATTTAAATCTGTAATCAGCAGAGTTTGAAGTTTATTTTTTCCAGTTTTTGTCTTTCATGTACTAGTCCACTTTCATCTCTGCCTAGGTAACTCAGAGTGACAATTATTTTTTTAAACCACAACAAGCTTGTATTTTGTTTGATCTCTTAACCTGTGCTTTGATTTGTATTTTTCATTTTGGTGCAGAACAGAATGACATTTCTTTTCATCCGTTCATTCCGATAGATGTGTACGTAAGCACCATTCTTTCAAAGTCATTCCCAGTTTTTGTAGAAATACTTGACCATTCTTTTCAAAATGTGTCAATTTTAGTGTCATTATCCCAACTATCAAATGGTAGTTTTCTGTGCCTGGGAGGCAAGACTATCTAGAAGATTACCTTTTTTTCAGAGACACTTTCAATTATTGCCCAGCGAACTGTAATCATGTCAAAGAGAAAGAGGTTTCTACACTTTCCTTTCAATCAGTCTGAAATAATTGTTCATATTTAAACCACTGATGGTTCAAACTATGACATTGCTCACAATAATAGGTTGAATGTTTTTTTTTTCAAACTCCAGGACACATGCAAACAGCATTTCATAATCTTAGAGCTGTTAGCAGCAATAAAGTTGAAAACAAATGTTTTTAGACCTTTGATTGCAAGATGTCTTTCAAAGCCAGTTTATTGTTGAGTTTAGCCTATGGATGGCTGCCGTGTTGAGCTGGAGATGAGAGTTGGGTATTTCAGTGGGATCTCTGCTTACTCTCTTCCACGGCTTCTGACAAGGGCTGAACTGCAAGGAGCTTTATCCGGGTTTCATCAACTTTCAGGGAAATCCGCAGGTGTTGAGGCCATGCAGGTACCAGCAGGCTTTGGATTTAAATCAGCCGGAAAAAAATCCAGCTCTTCTAACTTATATAGGGGGGGGGGGGAGCCTTGCGTGCAACTTTGAGACAACAAATAGTCAGATGTCAGGATTTGTTCTTATTTATTAGGAAAACTGAGCTGGTCTCCTCAACCTAAAAAGTACATTATTTCTACATGGAAACTGAGAAGTGTGTGTGTGTATATATATATAATTTTACATGTTTAGTTGTATTTTGACCCAAGTGTTTTTGATGGGTAATGAAAAGGTAACAGATGTCTTAGAAATTGGGGATTATTTGATGTCATCTCTGCAGCAGCATCCAGCCTCTCGTGTTTCCAGGGCGGTGCTGTTGTTGGTTAAATTGGCTGCGCTGGCTCCTCAGCATAAATAAAGGGGAACAGTATTGAGAACACGTCTGCCACCAGCGAGCTGCTTCCCGAAGATGGCCTTTTAAGTCGAAAGGCAGAGGGGCAGGTTTTGGGGTCAGGAGGGTCTGTAATTAAACTGGACTGCTTTAGGCCTTTTGCGGGAATGTGCAGAGCTCATAGTATTTACTGATCCCCCTTTTCTTAGTTTTATCTTTTCAAAAGCAGTACAATATTGCATCTGGCTTCAAAGGCTCCAACAAAAGGATCCCTGGGATCCCTTTCCAAGGGATCTGTCCACTTGTTCTTAACTTTCAATAAGACGTCTTGAGGTCATTGCAATTGCAGCCATGGCTCCCGCGGAGGGTACGCAGAAATATGGTCAATAAAGTGATCTTATCTTAAATTACTTAAGTGCAGAAATCTGAACTGATAATCCAGCTTGATCACTTCAAAATGGATTTTATGTCCTTAATAAGGATTTGAAAACGTCTGCTTTCACAACACGACCTGTAATATCGGACATAGCTCTGATGGCTGTTCTCTCTCTCTCTCTGTGGTATTCAGACTTCCTGACTGAAAGCATTCACCTAAGGGAGGCTCATTTATGGCAGTTTAATGTGGCGTCGTTGATCATTACAGCAGCAACGTACCTGCTGCTGCCGCCTGACGCCGGGCCCACCTCGCCCTTTTCTTCCCGCTCCTCCAGAGGGGCACTGGGGGACAGCCGCAGCACTGGGAGGAGTGCCCTGCCCCCCGGAAAAGAAGGGAACAATCGAGGGGCCCGGCGGCCGTTAGGTTCCGCAGCGGTGTGTGTGTGTGTGTGTGTGTGTGTGTGTGTGTGTGGTGGGGGGGGCTGTAAACCCACGGCAAATGGATTCTATTTTAAAAATCGGTCAGTCCATTGCCGGGCGAACAAACAAAAAAAAACAGAAAAGGATTTTGAGCCCCCCTTATGTAGGGATCAGTGTTCCAGGACAATGAGGAGGGCCATTGAGAATCCTGTCACATCTATCAGGAGAGACCTGAATGGAGAGAAGTGCCGCTGTGAATAGGGGACTTGGTTCAAGGACGGAACGGGGAGGGGCCAGGCGGCCTATTGAAGTGTGGGGACCTTGAATGGGGCCACAGGGACAAATTGTTTCTCGCTTGCTGGGGGGCGGACCTATTGCACCCCAGTCAGCTGTTGCGTTGAGGGGCACAATGATATTATGCAAATTTAGCTCTGAGATCATTAAAAAAAAATTGGTAGGGAGCATTGTTGGAGGCAGTCGGACAGAGGGAGAGGGGCGGGAGAAAGCAATCCACCGGCGCAAGGTAGCCGTGGAATAGCTTGTGGGCTCTTCAGCAGCTCCCGTCTTGGGGAACCGTCGAAGACATGCAGGCCCTGTTCCGAAATGTCTTTGTTCGCTAGAGAAATAGCTCTTTATTAAATGAGGGTTACAGTAATCAAAGGTGCTGTGTTCCCTTTTCTTTGTATTGATCATAAACATTTTCCTTAATTTGCTGTTTTTTTTTCCAATTTGTTAATGACGTAGTAACTCCTCCCCCTTTGAGCATAAAGATTCCATTGTTGTGCCTCAGGAGCCCTGTTAAAGAGTTACTCCCCGATCCAGAGTTGGTCTTTCAAGGTTTTATTTCATGCAGCGTTTTAGATTTTAAAGCACTCGGAGCTAATTGTTCTCACGACTAATTATTTGTACACAGTACATCTGGCTGGCAGTGGGAAGATGTGCTGTTGATGTGTTATGTGTTGTGTGGCTTTGAGGTCAAATAAAGTTGATTTCAATTCAGAATTGTGGTAGATGGCAGCTTCGCATCAGGATCAAACTGGCCTGGTTCTATAAACTGCAGTAATTTCTGCTCTTACAAAGTGATTTTCTTTGTAGAAAAGCAGGTGATTCACAGTATATTTAAAACGTTTTCTGGGAGCTACTTTCTCTCTGCAGAACCTGTTAATTTCCACAGTCAAAGTGCAGCAGACTGGAAGCATCATAGAGTCAACAAAAACCTTTTCGAATGTATGCATTAAAATGGTCACAATCTGAATATGTTTTAAACTGGCAATTTCAGCTTGACGATTGTCAAATAGTGGAACAGAGGGAAACATGTTAAGATTTAAAAGTCTTTTTTAACTGTAATCGGGGAAACTTCACAGAGAAAAGAACAAGTTGCCCTGATTTTATTATCGTTGTCAATGAGAATTTACTAGCCTGTGTTCCAAGCTTTTAACCAGTGTAAGCTATTCCCACGACAGACTGTAAAATTAATTCAATAAAACCGCAGTTTAAGTTGCAGCTATATATTGTGTGGCCGTTATTCCATATCATGTGGTTTTGTCCTCAAGCTTAACCTCACCAGCTGAAAGTGTACAGTTCCCGTCTTTGAGCAGAGCCGAGATCAGTTCTCTGAAACGCACGGAGGAGGGACTTGCTTCCCTTTGTCCAGCCGGATGCGAGGGGGACAGATTGCTCCGGGGATTAGCTCAGGTTGAGCCTCCTGGATCTGCGCTCGAACAGTCTGCTGCTTTAACCCTTTCTCCGCATGACTTTCGAGAGGCGTCGCGCACGCTTTCCCGCCCGAGGAGCCCGAGGGCCAGCGGAGTGCTGGTTCACAGAGCCATTTCAGGCCTGCGTGTGGGCCAGACGACGAGACCCAGAACGGCACCGGGGCTCAAGAAGTGACCCGATTTGAAATGCGCTCGCCCTGCTCAAGTCACACAGTGGCGCTGAATTTGTGTTTTTTTTCCGTAAACCTCCTTAAAGCCGTATAAATGACAGTCTTTTAAGAGTTCAGTTCTGCTGTTAAAAAAAAAATGGAAAACTTCTATATCATTTCAGTTGCTTAGCCAGAAGGAAGCCTTGCATTGAATTGGATTTTTTCAGCTGTTAAAATAGAGGCTTATTCATTTGGATCCAGATTAAGCCTCTTCTATGCACTAATTAAATCCAATATAAATATGGCTCTGGCTTTCGCTTTAATTGCTCAGCTTGTTTTCCTCAGTGTTTATCTTGCGTTGAATAAGGCTAATTGAATAGGGTCCCTCACCCAGAGAGCCCTCAGGGAGTGCAGCGTTCTATGGAGGTCGCCAAGCCCGACTTTCAAATGGGCACAAAACAATCTATAGATTGTTTACTAATCAGTGGGCCTCTTTTTCTCCTGTCATATTCTTTAATTCACATCCAGTTCCACTTAAAAAAAAAAAAAAAAAAAAAAAACCCCGATTGAACCACTCTAGCTCCAGCGAGTGTGGAGTCTGGCACGTCTCCACTTGGATGGCGTGAGGGAGTCGCGCTCTCTGGTGAGCGCTAAGCCAGTAAGTCAGGCTCCCGCAGCCGAGCCAAGGAAGAGGCGCAGCGCGAGTGAGTGGGGGGGCAGGAAAAAAAAAAGAAAAAGAAAACGCCCCCCCCTTCTCTGCCAGCCTCGGCCGCCGTTCCTGCTGGGATAGGTTGCACGGACTTGATCTATTTCAGGGGGTCCCCCAGTTGGGGAAAGCGCAAACATACGGGAGCTGTTATAAAAAAAAAGAAACTTGTCAGTGGAAACGTTCGCCTCAGTACATAGCAATAAGGTATTAGCAACTGGTTGCTGCTTCCATAATTAAACACAGGAGATGGGTACTTGAAAGGAATATGTGTGTGGGGGGGAGGGGTTTTGGGGGTGTTGTTGTATTTCTCCTCTTGAATGAGGGAACATTGCATTTACATGCAAATTTAAGCCGTCTCTCTGACGGTCTACTTACCTCACTCCTCAAGCTACTGTCCTATTTATCTCCTTGTTAGTATGAGAAACACAAATCAATAAGTGTAGGGCTATGTCTTCCATGTGTCCCCTGGTTCTGATGTGTGCGGCTCGGTGTTTTAACTGTGCCATAGTCTTCTCGGTCGTATTCATTGCTGTCATTTACGGCTACCAAGTAAGAGGCAGTATGACTCGGAGTGCATCACGTTTCTCGGTTTATTTCCGTTTCCTAGGCAACGGAATGGGGCCCAGACGAAGACACCAGGAGGTCCTGTCAAAGTAAAGGGAAGACTGAGGTAACTTCGAGCCGTTCATGGCTGATGGTGCCCACTGAATATTGAAACTTCCCTCAAATGCAGCGTTCTGATTAGACAGGCATATTAGATCAGCAGATTGTCACATCTTGGGGGGTTCAATGTGCAGAGCCAGATAATTTTGTGCAGCTATATTAAACATAAAAATATGTTGTTTTGGCACCAGGATGCAAAAAAAAAAAGTTGTTTAGCATGCCTGGCGAGTACAGCCTTTCTCCACAAAACAAATGTTGCTCTCATTTTGTTTTTTGTGTTGATTGAAATGCATTTTCATCTCAGAACTGGAGCAGAAAGTGATATTTAGCAATCTATGGGTCAGGTTTTTTTTTTATCAAAAGGGGTTTGAAAAGTTGAGGTGTTTCTTTTTTTTTTTTTAAACGCCAAGATTTACCATTGTATCACTAATGAAGTAACAACACACTATGATCCGATTTTTACACCAGAAGACAAAATGATGTAGCTGGATAGATTTAAGAGTAAAATGGTGTGAAATTTTGATTCTTTTGAAGTATTGCCCTAGGCACCAGAGTAATTACTTGAGATAAGAGCAAATATTTCCAGTTACATCGTGGTGGGGGTATTTCGATAGCCTAGTTACCAAAGGCTTTAAAACATCTTTATAGACTGCAATACCTCTACATTGATGTAACATGTCTGTAATATGAACCTGATTGTTTGCTTGATTTTGTCTTATTATAGTGTATAGCATTTAGACCGTAGAATTAACTTAAAAATAGATGAAAATGCCCTTGTGTCCATCTGAAATTGCTCAGCTAGAAATACTGTCAGTGCAACACCCCCCTGTACGAATGGGAAGAAGACGGCTAGCCTCATTCCCCTGGGCTTTAGTAATGACCCTGCCCCTCTGTTTACAGTGCCCTGACTGTGTGAATGCATTGGCTTTTCCAGGTGGAGTGCCAGAATTACATCCGGGTCTTACTCATCAATGGCAAGAAAGTGCTTACCTGCGGTACGAACGCGTTTATGCCGGTTTGCACGACTCGACAGGTATGGCATGAATTTATGTACCGAGGTGATTTTATCACGCGGGTCTCTCCCTCCTGTGCACGCAAGACCTGTTAAATTTCAGTAACCAATACAGTGCGAATGCTTGTATCCAGCCGAGTCCCTGTTTGCTGCCCAGGCCCCTCTGAACTAGTCAATAAATCACACGGCTGCACCTCTCCATCACAGACAGAGGGTATTTGGCACACCAGCTTGGGGTCAGCCACGTTCTGTCCCCCTGTCGCTGGAAGATTTCTGGTGCCACTGCTTTAGCTGTTCGTGGTGCAAAAGGGGGCGCTCGAGCTTCACGCGTTCAATCAAGCCGAGAGAGACTTCAGTTTCGGAGAAGAAACCTCAACTAGATGTCCCAGAATAGAAACACTGGTGTGTCCTTGCTCGTAGTAAAAGCCTTTCCAGGTTTCCGAACGGACGTCTGTACGGTCTTGTGTTTCCCCCCCGCCGGCCAGATCGGGAACTTGAGCCGGGTGCTGGACAAGGTGAACGGCGTGGCGCGCTGCCCCTACGACCCCCAGCACAACTCCACCGCTGTGGTGACGGCGAAGGGGGAGCTGTACGCCGCCACGGTCATCGACTTCTCTGGCAGGGATCCGGTCATCTACCGCAGCCTGGGAAACATGCCCCCACTCCGCACAGCGCAGTACAACTCCAAGTGGCTTAATGGTAAGACCCCTGAACCCTGAACCTTCGGCGGTCACATGGCCTCATGCGCAGAGGCAAAAAAGGCCTTTCGCTCAGATTGTCAAAGTTATTTCGAGTATTGTGTCAGTTGCTTTCTGTCCCCCATTGATCTATTGAATTTAAATTCAAAGAATCATTGCTTTTCATCTTAAAAAGCACGGGGAATGTCAAGGTTACTATGCTTAGCTCATGGTTTCTTGAGCATTTTGGATGTCTTTCAGCCTGAAAATCTGTCCATAAAATCTTATGGACAATTGATGCTGTAACTCACTACTGAAACATTTTGAAAAAAATACTGCCATATATTTAGCTTCAGAAAGATTCTTGGAAGTTCTGCGTTTGCCTTTCTATTTTGGAAGCTGGTGGGTACAGTGTAACTGTAAGAAAGTGCCAAATAATTTATGTGAAGAATTAAGCCATTTCCAATCTAGAGTCAGAGAAAAATTGCCCTAACTGATTCCAAATGAAACAAAAGAGCCTAAAACTTTAATATTCAGAAAACCTCATCTCAGACAGATGTCTGGGCACTTAAGATGCTCATCAGCGTGATTACAGTACATTACAGCCCCGCACGTATCAATTTTAAAAGGCAGAATACTTGACTCTAGCAAAATAAATTCTTGCCAAACAGGCTTTGAAGTGTTTCCTCTATTGAGGCTTTTTTCATGTTCCTGCTTTAAGTTTGGAGGAGCTCCTACCTTGAAGGATGTTTTTCACAATTTGTGTATTATATTTTTGGTACAAATATAAATGAATTCACCTATCAGAGGTTATACTGTATATACCCAAACACAAATGTGTGAATGGATGTATAAAATCTCTCCAACAGCAACAGCCTGACCTCTTCCATCGCAGGGACATTTTCTATCTAAATGACAGGTTATTGAGTTGAAATTAGACATTTTCTATACAGTGTATATTTTAAATGCATTTTTCACCCTCTTTGTAGCGCTTAATAAAAACTGAAGGAACATTGTGACAGGAGCCACCTCAATTAAGGTAGCTCCCAAGGCCTGAGCAGCTGAAAAGTAATTTTGGCAAGAAGTACAGTGAAAAAGTCTTTTCTGTCTCAAACTCTCCTCTGAAACACTGGAGAACTCAAACACAGAGAACTGCTCTTCAACTACCCAAAAACCAACTTCCACCATGAAGGCCTTTATATACCTAACACAATTAGTCACTTCCATGTGAAAATGTCTGCTAACCCAATTAACTAATTAATGAATCCCCACTGTGGCTGTTTACAATCATTAGAAGACAGACTGGCCTCTAGTGGCAGGTAGGCTGTAATATCGGCCTGTTCTCAACCCGGCCTCCCACAAACTGTTTGTGTGGCATCATCCTTGTCTTCCGCATGTGTAATGTCAACATTTCTGAAACACTATAGCAAAGTGCCGCTGTAAAGATAGAATAGACCTAGGATATCTGTGGGATTACCTGCTCCATGCTTTACTCCAGTGGCATGGGGACAGAGCCCCACAAATTATGCTGAAGATGAGCGTTTTTAGTCCAGATCCATTCAGTATAAAAGGGTTTGTGATTCAGACTACACTGCCAGTTTGCATATTGTTCAGAGCACTCCAGTCCATCAGAATCGATTTTTGGCATTGCAAAGCAGGTTGTTATATTGGAAGAAGGTAAGAGAGTGCAGAGTCTCTCTTACATGGGAAAATTGGAAAAGGCTATTTGAATGTGTGCATACTCTTGTGTTTTGCTGTAAGCTCTAATGAACCCGTAGGAAGCAGTTGCTCTTGTGTCCCTAATATAAACACAAAGAAAACTACTTTAATCTTTAAGTTGCCATCTTGTGTCCCACAAACGTAAGCATACTGTATGTCTGTGGGTCGACTGAACCAACTTTCTTTGCAGAAGGAACGCTTCATTTATGACAAGAGGGTATTTTAAGGACTTTGAAGATGTACAGTTCAGTGATAATGAAAAAGAAGACTTGTAAGAATCTCACAGTCTATGGTTAATAACAGCTTAACTCAAAGCTACGATGTTGTTCCTCCCACTGCCTTCTCAGCTGGAGTTTTCCTGTCGAATGCTGATGTGTTAACTTGTAAGGAGTGTGGATGATTCACAGGACTGGACAGAGAAATGGGATTTTGCTCATTCAAACGATGTTTTCCTTTTTTTATCTGTGTAGCCGCAGAGCATTCCTGCTGCTTTCCTTGGAAGTCTCTTTATAGTTCTTCATTGGCCTACGACTGCCTGGCATCAGGCAATCAAGTTAGATTAGAAGAAGCCAGGAGATATGAATCATAAATGAATTTTAGAAATAATGACGCTTAGGCCGAAAGAAGAGGTCAGCGTAGAGCTCAGCGTGAGCGAGGAGGTTGGTTTCGTGTGCAGTCGGAAAGCTCTCCTTTGTACCGCGTTAAAAAAACTTCAGTCCTTAATCACAGCTTTACAAATTTAAAAAAGCCTAAATAAAACTCTTACTGTTGTTGATGGTGCTTCGACAGCCTTGAAGGGTAATGCAATAATTTAGAGTCTCGGATGCAAATGACACCATTGATCCGTTCTATTCTGAGAATCCTTAGTAGCATAAGTGAAGATAAACAGATGAGTTATCGGCCTTATTTTTTTTGCATCTAGTAACTGTCATTTCTCAGGTATTGACAACACAGTTAGAAGTGTTGTTTCTACATTTTTTTTTTTTTGGTCTGAACGTTCCCTTCCCTTTACATGGCCGACACCTTTTACCTACGTAAGGGAACAAAATGAAGGCGAAGCCTGTTAAAAGTGAAAAAGACATTTTGACGGGGCTGGCACCAGTGCAGGCCTCTGTTCCCGCCGGGGAAGACTGTGTGGTTTGCGGGTTGTGTTTATTGCCGAGGGCTCTGGTTTCCTGCCTGGGTCCGGGTGCGATTGTCCTTCACGGCCCTCCTGCCGCGGAGAGCCTGGTGTTCCTGGGAAGGTGGGAAGGGCTCACTCACCTCAGCTCTCGGCGTGATCAGGGGGCCGGAAGTTCAACAGGGTGCGCTGGTGCCCACGCGTGCCCGCTCAAGCGTGTTCCTTCCTCCGTGTTTCAGAGCCGAACTTCATTTCCGCCTACGACATCGGGCTGTTCACGTACTTCTTCCTGCGGGAGAACGCGGTGGAGCATGACTGCGGCAAGACGGTGTACTCGCGCGTGGCGCGGGTGTGCAAGAACGACATCGGGGGCCGCTTCCTGCTGGAGGACACCTGGACCACCTTCATGAAGGCCAGGCTGAACTGCTCGCGCTCCGGGGAGATCCCTTTCTACTACAACGAGCTGCAGAGCACCTTCTACCTGCCCGAGCAGGACCTCATCTACGGCATCTTCACCACCAACGTGTAAGCGCTGCTTCCTGCGGTCCCTTGCCCTTCATCTTGCCTCCCAGTTTTGGTTTTTGAGTATTTGAGCATACAGATTTTCCTCATCATCTGGCTCATGCACGGTTTCCATACTGAGCACCGGTCTTCCCACCCACAGGAAGACCCTCGCTCATACGCAGTTAAAACTTTTTAAAAGCAAGCGGCCTTTGCAAAAACACACGACTCTGATTGTGTTCTTGCCTGCATCAGAAATCCCCCACCACCTGCACCATCTCTCTCCAGGCAGCTGGTCATTGCATGGTGGGTTTTTCACATGAGCGTGCACAGGATGCTCTTGACTGATGATTAGATATTATTGCTTTCATATGTCGAATGATCATTCACATTATGGTACTGTATGTCTAACGTGTAAGGGAGAAATCTGCAGGTTATGTGAGTCGATGAGGAGAGTAACATGGATCGTGGGAACCTGACCCCCTGTTTCCCATGTCCTCAAGTATTCAACAACTGTGGTTGTTTCAGCTGTGGTGGTTTTCAGTACTGTAACCTCCACTGATGAGGGAAACCTGTGGTCTCTCTGGCAAAGCATCAGTGCTCTGCTCTCTCACTGTCCACTGTGTAGTGGGCCAGCAGAGATTTAGGAAGCTTTGCTGCCTTTCCTAGTATTTCCTTCGGATTATTGTAAATGGCCCCCTTTCTTTGTCTTCATGCCTGTCATAATGTGTGAATGTGGCTATCTTTCTGTTAAGCGGTCGTTTTGTCTAGAAAATCACTGGGTGTTTTTAGGGCTTCATGTAATGCAAGAACAAATATAGTTGAAAATATTACAGTACTATTGATCTTGATTGAGATCAGAGAAATCGTGTTCCCACGTAAGTGTAAGTAAGTTATTGCTCATGGAATTTCCCTTACAGATTTAAGCTATTTTCAAAATAATTATCCACTTGTCAGATGAAGAAATAACTCCGGGCCATATTCAGTATTTTTCAGGTAGAAACCCTGCACTTTATTGATTGCTAACGTGTAATCCGTGGAACGCTAAGAAAAACCTATAAAAAGATCTAAAATCTTCACATATTCAGACATCAAATGGATCAGTAGTTACATGTACACCTAGCGTTCGCCAGCATCTTGCCAGAAATAACACTCACCCGGGTGGTCTCCCTCTATCTTGCAGTGTGTAATTTGATAAAATAATAATTGCCTAACTAGAGGGGAAGGGCATTATTTGGCATGTCCTTTACCACCTGAGAAGTGCAGTGCGTTACTCTAATTGTAACTACAGTATTTCCGACGCTATGAAATTGACCTTTGCCTTTCACATTCCCTGGAGATTTGTTTCAGGATACCATGGAGAGCGTGCTTGCAGAAAGACTTGGCAGCACAGTCAGTTATTTGTGACAGTGCTGAGGTTCAAGTATCTAAACAGGGCAGGTCCTTTTAATTAACTGCATTTCTTATTAGCTTCCCCCTGGTGAGTAAGACTGCTGGTCAGACCCGAGGGGATACAGCGTTACCACGCTCTCACAGTTGGATTTTAAAATAGAATATGAGACAACATTTTGTTCTGTTCCCTGGCTTCCAGTGGGGCCGTTTAATTTCTTTGCTGGTAAATCTGGTCGTGGTGCGATTCGGGGAGCCTGGCAGCTGAGGAGACTGGACTCCTGCCTGGGCAGGTGTGCACTGTGCCAGGAGCAGTTGAGGAACCGCGGACTGGTTTTGGGGAGCCTGGCACCCCCCGAAAGGTCTCCATCGTGTGCCATGGGTGTCTGAGAAATCCTTTCAGTTCATTGTTATATCCCTCCCGCTTCAGTACTTGGTGCAAACAGAATATTCACCAACGCTGAAACACTCAAATTATTATTTTTTAATTCTTTAATTCTTCGGATGCCAAAACTTTGTTTACACCACACCATATGCCTTGTACTGAGGAAAGGTTTCCATTGGTATTTCCTTAGAAGCAAATGTCAAGATCTTCTGTCAGAGGGCACATTTAACTTAACATTTAAAGAGACAGGCTGCACCCATCCCTTACTGTAGCTAACCACTGAATCCATAGGACCAAGCTGGCAAAGAAAGAGCTGTGGAAACTATCACATTGAAAATAGGTTCTCCTTTCCTCCAAGCACTCTGCGCCAACTCATACAGGAGAACAAAGCCACGGCCTTCAATCAGTGACATTTGCTTAGTAAGCTGCTGCACTGCGGGGCAAAAGATTGCTTTCTTATATGGGGGGCAATAATTGCTTTGTCATTGGTGCTGGCAGTATTTATATATGCGATGCAGTGCCCTTTCTAGGGCAAATCCAAAACAACTTGTTTTATAGTCACTGGGTCCCTGGCGCCCAGGACATGGGCTCAGGTTTTAGTCTTGCCCCACTTATACCATTTATTCAGAGAAAGCAGTAGGACTGTTGGGGTCGAGGAGAGGCGCATGCTGTTATGTTTGTCAGCAGATGTAGCTGATGTATCTGACTGTAAGATAAGAGAAAATACTTTGTAGTTCTAGGCTCTGGTTTTGTTTCTGAAGGTGTTTCCATATTTGCAGCTGCTCTTTAATAAAAGATGTGAACAGGATAGCTAAAAGGGTCTTGTACCACCACTAGAATTATAAGCGAGGGGTAGATTTCAAAGAGCCTCTCATACAAAGCCATCTTATTCAAGACCTGAGAGGCTTCGTTTCCTCCCTGTGTTCAGAGCTTTTGTAGGAATATTACTTGCAGACACAAAGGTGGAGAGAGCATTGTTTTAAGGAAATCTATCAGTAGCAGTCCCTGCTGCCCTCAGTCAAAAAACTAAGAGAATTCTCAAATGTAAGCTGCATAAAATGTTACTGTTTCAGATTTTGTCCATTTTAAGATCTTGAAACTGAGAAGATAAAAGAAAAAAACTCTGAATGAATCTCTAAAATTTCAGTTTGCTTCAGGAAAAGCTCCTTTGTTTCAGGTCTATGCAGACTGGATACAGACATCTTTCGGAAAGTCCAGTATTAAAGGCTTGTACAGTAATACTGCACGTGAGCAAACACAAGAACTGGCAGTCGAATTGCCCGATTTCTAACCTTTGAGCTCAGAAGTCAAACGGGAATGATCTGCCTTGGTCTCACAGCGTGTCTGGCTGTGCCACAGTTTGAGCACAAACCCATCTGCCTTGGTGGCAGCGAGAGGTTTTCATTACACTGGTTCAGCTCATGCTGAGCATGTCTTTCTTAGGCAAAGCTTTTACAGCCAGGCCAAATGCTTGATGGAGTGTTATCCAAGGCTGGCAGTGGCTGAGACTGAGCTCTGTGCCAAGCCGTCAGCTAAACATGGAGATCTGAAAACACAAATATATGTAAGTAATTTGTAACTTTTGCAGTTGTGAAGATTATGTAACTCAATGCTATCTGGGTTCTGTGGGATTTGCTGGCATTTAAATCTACGAAGTGGTTCTGGGACTGAACCTTACTGTGGTTCATGAACGTTGGAGGCCTCGGTGCTCTCTTAGAGTGGCGAAGGTCTGGCTGAAGTGACATCACTTCCTGAAGGCTGTCAGCTGGGTATTGGCGTTTGCCTGTCGTCTCCTTTTCCTCTCTCCTCTCCCTCCCTCCCTCCCGATGTGCGGAGTTCAATCACTTGGAGCTGCAATTAGGTTAGTCTCATTAATCCAGCAGGCAAGAGGCCAGTGCCACTTTCGAGCTGTAAAATGCAACCCAATTCCAGACATGCTCATTTACATTTCATCAATTAACATTTTTTAATGTCGAGAATTATATGGTACTTTCACATTAAAAATGCAGAATAGAATGCATTTCTAAGGTCCAAGAAAATGAAGAGAGGTTTGTGCTTTTAATGTGTAGTCATTTGTTTTGTAAAAAAATATTTTTGGCAAGCTTTAGCTTCAGCTGTAAACCATGCTGACTTTTGGAGACATGGGTATTTTCTCTGCAGTGGGTATTAGGAGTTTGGTGTGTGCCACTGATGCCGAGAGAACCATTCTCAGTATAGTTGTTAAAACTCTGGGCTCTGACAGATCCCTGCAGCAGGTGCTGTTCATATAGGATTTAGTTTCTTACTTTTACTTTCAGATTCGTGAGCACATGCTGTATGAGCCCCGCCAGGTGAACTGTCCTCCTTCAGCTGAGACCCTGGGCCCGGTTTCTGAATAGCAGACTCCACTGTGTGGATGTGTGCCACTGAGATAGCTCCAGACCAGGACACAGTACTGTAGGAGCGGGATTTATTTTTCCAGAGCTGAGATAACCCGCGCAGCCCGAGGTTCATTTATTTATATCTCTCTGCCAGGCAGGGACGGAGTTCTGCGACTGCTTTCCGGCATGGTGATTTCTCTCTCTTTTTCTTTTCTAATGGGCAGGAACAGCATTGCCGCGTCAGCTGTTTGTGCTTTCAACCTCAGTGCCGTTACCCAGGCTTTTAATGGGCCGTTTCGGTACCAGGAGAACCCTCGGTCAACATGGCTGTCTGCGCCAAACCCCATTCCCAACTTTCAGGTAGGATCAGTGGGAAGAGCTCACTTCCAGAAACCATTCCGTAGGTTGGGTTTCACTCTTGAGCCGTTCTTTTGTGCTTTGATGCTGGTGGGCTCCTACTTTAGTCTAAGCCCCGCTTGGCTCCCATGAACGAATAGTGATCTACAATGCATGTTACTCTGCAAAAAATCTCTAATGGATTAACATAGCCTCTGTAGAAACAATTGACGTTCTTTCTCCGTAATGTTGAGTTTCTGTGGGCAGTCTCGATTGCGGCCAGTCAGCAGGCGACAGTCTTCCTTCAGTATCGCCTGAACAAATACGATTGGAAAAACCTGTTCAGACGGAGGTGGATGCCGTTCTCAATCGCATAATGCTGCATTGAAGTCTAGCCTGTGTTTTGGGTTTTAAAGGTTGACCGTGACCCGCTTTTTAACGGGAGAGAGCTGCTGTCCCTGGTGGCAAGGCTTAGTCTGGTGTGAAGCGGTCATTTAACCATCTTCTCCTAGCGACTCAGAAGTTCATCTGCTTTCTGTGGGCCTTTTTATGTATTTTTCCAGGTCACCGGCAGACTCATTTAGGTCATTAATGTTTTTTTTTTCCCAATATAACCTAGATAATGAATGAATGTGAAACTGTCGACCATTCTCCTCCTGCTGGGCGAGACGCAGTCCAGCAGGTTTTGTAGATCGCCATTGAATTCCAATTTCTGAAAGTAATGGAGAAATTCCATTGCGATAAATTAAAAAGGTGACTTTGTTAGATTTAAGTCATTTTACATTTTAGGTAATTTAGAGGTCTGGGACTACTATCTAAGGTCTCCTACGCTCTCGGAGACCAGAGTTCCCTTAACTGGGGAGATGACTTACTTGAGTCATCCGTAGCTCACCAGTGTTGCCAGTCTTTAAAAACAGGTGACCCATTCCTCAGGACGAGGTCTGGAGACCCCTGTACTTCATCGCGGTTCTCCTGGTCTCTAGCGGTGCTCTTGTCTGCTTCTCCCCCACCCCCCCAGTGTGGTACAGTAAACGACTACAGCCCCAACGAGAACCTCACAGAGCGCAGCCTGCAGGACGCCCAGCGCCTGTTCCTGATGAACGACGTGGTGCAGCCCATTTCAGTGGACCCCCTGGTCATGCAAGACAACGTGCGCTTCTCCAAGCTGGTGGTGGACATCGTGCAGGGCAGGGACACCCTCTACCACGTCATGTACATCGGAACGGGTAAGCAAAGTCAGAACTCGCTCTGACGTTTGGGGTTTGAACCCAAGAGCTAGATCACAGCTTTCGGTTTTCTCCACCCCCCCCGTCAGAATACGGCACCATCCGGAAGGCCCTCTCCACCACCAACAAGAGCTTACGGGGATGTTACCTGGAGGAGATACAGCTCCTCCCCCCAGGCACACGGGAGCCAATCCTGGGCCTTCAAATCCTCCACAGTGATAGGTCGCTTTTCGTGGGCCTCAACAACAGAGTGCTGAAGATCCCGTTGGAGAGATGCTCGACCTACAAAACGGAAAAGTGAGTAGATGCTGAGGGAGCTTTTACTGTACACATTCTCGTCTTCATGCCTGTCAAATATACTGTGAAACGTTGTTTATTTCTGTCATTTATTGGGGATGTTTAACGGCCCGTTATCTAATGCTGACAAAATAAGGACTAGGAAATGTGTTAACCAGCTACTGCGATGACAGTGCATTTATTCATTTAAGACATAATGCCAGCAATCCGAGTCCCTGAAGGTTGAGGTGAATTTAGGAAGGGCAGTGGTTGGATGCCTTATCTGTCCCCTCCGAGCAGTGCTCTCTCTGCAGGGTGCCCTCCTTTGCTGAGTCAGGTCTCTGTTCTCCCATGGGGAATCTGTGCTGTGCAGATCTCGGAATGCTAAACAGGATCCTGAAACGATTGAAAGTCAAGCTAGTGAGACGTACAGAGGTTACGCTGTGTTCAAAGCACAGAGAAGCAGATTGTGTTGCTTTGGGTTCAAGGGTGTAGAAAGGACTTTTTTTTTTTCCTACATCGCTTCAGGCTGCTGACAGGAGAATGTTTTATGCAATAAAAATCAGTTAGTATGGAACCGCCAGACACTGACATTTTAAAAAGTTGTATTATACTCCACATCAACATAAATTGCTTATAACTGCAACAGATTTAATAAGATCTGACAGAGACAACAACAATAAGACACAGTTAATCTTTTTTGAGCAGCTGCTCTAACGTTTTATTGAACAGACGTGATGTAGGTAAATTCATTGTGCTGATTAACAGTCGTCACAACAGGGTTGATCAATAGAGGAGGATTGTGAAAGTCGCAGGCTAGTAAGGTATGTTGCCACTGCTGGAAGCTGCTATGCTTGCTTTGCACCAGGTTGTAGATGCTGTCCTGCCCTCTCATACAGCCAGGACAAGCATGTGCCTGTTCACTGGTCTCTGAGCCCTAGATGCCACATGTCATCCCAGCTCATCGCTGGCGAGCAGGGCGTCGACAGCAAAGCTATTACCTTCTCTTCTCACAAGAAAGCCGCTGTTACACGAGCAGCACCAGAACAGTTTGAGCCTGCAGGCGGGCTGCACCGTACAGTCAGCTTGCCTTCAGTCAGCCCGGACAAGTGGAGTCCCGGAGTGTCCAGAGAATGGCATCTGCGTGGCATCCCCGTGCAGTCAATAAAGCCTTAATGTAGATGCATATCGGGCCGTGCTTTGTGATTTGGATAACAAGAAGCTGAGCTTAATCCGTTAGGAAAACGTACAGTGAGGGCTCTGTGGGACGAGCTAAGAGAACTGAAGTGGCAGGGACGTGTCCAGAATGTGGCTCTGACTCATGGTCATGGGGGGTTGGGGGGGGCAGTGGAGGTGTGCAGCGCTGCCGTTGCGTGATTGATTTCATTTTGGGGGCGTCACTTTGGCTGTCCTAATGGAAAGTGGGGTGCCCTTGTGTTTGGCGTTCTGATTTTTGACTTATCAATCCTTTCTTCACGTAATGTGGGAATATAATTCCTTTCTAGGTCTTCAGAACAAGAATGCCTGTGTTTTCCAAGCACATAACGTTAGAGTTTTTGATGCATTAAAGGCGCGAGTGGTGACAAATGGTAGAAAACTTGGAGCACCCATCTATTAATTTACAAACACCTAGTTGACACATTTTTGTGATGAAGCCTGTATTTTCATACACGTCTTAAAGTAAGAAATGGATTTTGTAGCCAAACAGAAGATGCCATCATGGTGTGACCTCCCGCTACTGATCCTCAGTGCACCTGCATTCCTCGAATGTACACATCTTGTTGACTACTGGTCTAGTGCAAATAGGGCAGTTATTATAAATGAGCAATAATGTTGTTGCTTTGATGATTCAGTGCTCCATTAAGGTAAAAATACCCAACACTGATTTTTTAGATCTCTGGGTTTTACGAACAGTCATGGGGGATTTTGTTTTAGGTTTTCGGACTTTGAGCATTCAGACAGTAATCGAGGATTGACTTGCCTTTGTGATTGGGGGATGGGAGGCATATGAATTGTTCTCAAACACCTGATTCTCCTCTCAGACATTGTTATACTTTGCATTTTCTTGCATTTACTATTCAGAGACTGGGCATAAGGCATACAAAACAATTGAAAAGAGCTGACAGATCCTGACTGGATTACTCAAAGCTGTTTAGGGAATCTGTTGCACTCCGATAAGTAGTAATCTGATACTACTGTGTGTTTTTATGAAGTACAGTAAGCATCCAAACAGGAAAATGGAAGTATCCATGTTCTCATCATCTGTTGTCTCCAGCTCACCCTAGTAGACTCTTGCTGTATTAATGCCGAATTGTTTGACCAGACAGCAAAGGCTTTCCTTGGGTGGTTAAAATGGAAAAGGAAACGCAACATGCAGGTTGGAGGTTGTATTTATAGAATGATAGTGGCAGTTTCCAGAGCTACAAAGTGCACCACTGGCCCTCCCTCAGTTTACCCCCGTGACCCCAGGAGTGGAAGAAGGTGCTGTTTCCCACCCCGGGCTGAGCATGAGGACAGAATGACAACTTGATCTCGCGGTGGTGAATTTGCAGCTGACGCGGAGCTTGAGTTCTCTTACCCTCTCCGTCGAGAAGATAAGGAATTTGCATCTCGTCCTTCCACAGGCTACACTCCAACATAGAATCCTGATGGCGTCGAAGAAAACAAGGCTATGAATATGCAGTATTGTAATGCTACACTGCAGTGTTCACCCTGAGCAAGCAGCAGGTACAGTAGCAAGTCAGAAAGGAAATGCAGTAAATGTATTTTCAGAAAAATTGCAGGTTCACAGAAATCTGTGGTTATAAAGGAAACATTTCAGTTTTTAGTTTGAGACACTCCTTTATCATATACCGTAAATATTCAAAGCAAACAGGTATCATTTCTTGGTTTCCCCATAGGATTGCTTTATTTTCAGCAGAACTATTTCAGGGCAGCATGGAGATTATAGTACTTTCAATGTTGTGCTCCGCATAATCGATCAATATTAGGCAGTTCTGTAATCATCTAAACCCCCAGAAAAGCTTGGTATAGACTACACCCCAGTTTCTGGAGAGTGGCAGCTTTTTCTGAAAGTCGTCAATGATTACAGTAGGCCCACATCACTCTGAACCAGTTCTGAGATGCGGACACCTTTGTATACACTTTCACTACTTTGTGTTTCCAATTAGAGGTGGTAAGTGTTTCAGCCAATAGGGACTGCAGTACCCAGCTGTGCCTAATTATGAATTACGTAACTCCCGTGTTCGTTGGCCTATCCTGTTTCTCTGTTAAACACTGCCTTGCTCCTGAGCAGATGGCCATTCCTGAGAAGAGCAGCCTCAGACACTCACTAAGGGATTGAGCAGGTTTCTGTAACAGTGAGTTCACCCTCAAGCCTAATTCTACATTCTGGTTTCACCTGCAGGAAAAGCATGATTTCCATTTTGGGGACTTTGGCTCTTCATTCAGGATGTTTAAGTTTCTGAATGGAGATAATGTACTTGCCCTTACTTTGCCCAGGCTGTTTTAAAACTTTGTCTGGCATCATTGAACATCATCGAACCATATGAGAACATTTCTAATGCATCTGTCACAATCTCTTGCTCTTTGTATGTGCATATATACGTGTGTGTGTGTGTTCAAGAATAGTTTTTCTTTACATACCATGTACGTGTCAAGGCTTTGTTTCACAACTTTTTTCGACAGCAACAAAAGTCGCTTTAATTAATTGAGATATTGCCAAGTACGATATTGCAAAGCTTTTTCCATTTGATTGTATTCTAAAAATACCCCTCTTGTTCCAGTTGTGGCTTTGCTCTGGATATAAATGAAGTCAACACTCCTTATATGAATGGTGGTGGCTATGGATGGCCAGAGAAGTGTGCTACAAAGAGGCCTTTTGAATGCAGTTTTTTTTCCTCAATGCCTAATCTGTATGCACTTTTATGTTTCAATAGAAGTACAGATACATCAGGGAGCTAAAAACAGTTTTATGCAGTATTCTATGCAGTTATTTCATTTTCATTGGAAACACTTTCTGACTTCGGCCACAGAATTTTAAATGATTTGGAAGATTTGTAGTAACAGCCACGTCTACATATAGTGAGGGAAACTAGCAGTGCTTAAGAAACTGTGTGGCACTAGTGTAGAACTACAGTAGTATCTACACTGAAATTATCCAGATAAAAAATAATCGGAATCATAATATTGTTGCACCTGTCCTAGTTTTGCTGCTTTCCTTGAATAATAACCACCAGAGGGTAGCAAAGATTGTTGACACATTTTCGCTTATAATAATCAATATCACACTACTAATAAACATATAGGTAATGCCTGAGTGCATTTGTATAGCACTGATTATTCCTAAGGACCCTCAAGTGCTTTACATACTGTACATGATGGGAATCACTTCACCCAGCACCTACCTGCTACATGGAAGCCAATGATCCACCAGTCCCAATGCACAATGGATCTGAGAGAAATTATTTAAATCGTTTTGGAGATGTTTTTCTTAAAAATGGAGCTCAGGCCACCATCTTGGTTAATGGAGCAATGTCATTGTTATTGTCGCTTATCAGTTTGCTTGTGTGTGGGGAAGATGAGCGGTCAGTTTTGAAGTTGGTGAATAGACCGTGTTTGATCGAGAGCAGTTTAACGCTCAGAATCCAGAGCTGCTGGCGTTGTCGATACTGGTTTACGCCACTAGAGGGCAGCTTAGTGGCACTCCAGAGACGGAGAAAAAGGTAAATGTTTCCATATTTGAACAACGCTATGAGAGGAATCAACCCTACAGCTGACTGAAATTGGATTCCTCTATTAACAGTTTCAACGAGAGGCAAAGGGCAGTGGTGGATGACTGGTAATGCCTCATGGAAAGACTTTCATGAAGAAGGTTTGGACTCACAGGGAGATTGCATTGTTTGGGAAAGGTTAAGTCTTGTGCTGTATATCGGGGTGACAATCTTGCTTGTTTGAGAAATATCGATCGGCCAAACAGGATCAGACGAATAGGTTTTAAGTTGGAGGAGAAATGGGGAGGCCAGTTTATGGACCACGTTAGGTTTGGGTTTAGAAATGGGGCCAGCCCCAACCCTAGTTCCCTACATCTCCATATTAAAAAGGGCGTTCGTGTATATACTGTAGGTCTCCACATGCCGCAGTACTAGGTGAGGGGAACCTGCCACAAGCAGCTATGTTGGTTCAACAGCTGGAACATTGTGCCAAATTTGAAACCCCCAGGTTTCCCTTAGGATTATGCTAATGAAACCTGGTTGTTACTGACTGGAGCGGTTTAATGTTTTTGATGAACCGATCAGTTTCAACATCGAAAGTTGTAATCATTTTGCACCAGGGAAATTGCCTGCAAAACATAACTTTAAATGCCTCAAATGTTTTTAGGAAAGTATACAATTTAAAGGAGATCTGCGGTTCTGGTTTCTCAGACTGGTTATTAAATCTCGGTAACAGAATTAAATTAATTGACATTACAGAAAAAAATTACAAATGTCAAATTAAGCACAAAATCATGACCTTTGTGAAAGTACTGTAAGTTGCCATTTTGTCGCAAACTTGCATTTGAGTTCCCGTGAATTGTGACGTGATGCGGCCCTTTCTGCTCACTAGTCACTGTCATGACTAATATAATGTGACGTGCAAGCAAATAAGTACAGTTTGTGCAGCAGACATTTCACCACAGAAATGTTCCAACGTCTGGTGTGATCTGCATGTGGAGTTAGCAAGTAAGTAGTATTTGTCAGCAAAACCGTGTAGAAATCGAAAGCAGTATTTCTATTGGATTTAAAGAGATGTATTCACAAGCTCGCTTGTTTACAATGTCATAGGGTCGCATGCCACCAGTAGTTTTGTTACCTCATTCTGAATTGCAGAACATGGCGCTGTGCAGACCTGGAAATGTCATCTATTTTGTGGTGTAAATTGTAGTTTTTTCAAGCTAGTGTGTACATTTTACTTTTATCGTGGTTTGAAATGCCCTCATCACTGCTGATTCTTTCAAATCCTAAAATATGAAAATAGCATTGCAGTGCCCCTTGAAAAAGTTCAGGCAGCCATCCTGGTTAATTAGTTTGTCAGTACAGTGATACCTGTCAAGTTTGGACTTTTATATGCCAAGACGTATTTGAACAGGAACAGTCTGTGGCAAACCTTGCAATTTACAAATCTGAAGCCAGGTCTTTGGTGTTTTTGACATCTCCCACATTGGAATTCAATTGGTGCAGCTGTTCGCAAGAAGATTTTGATAAGTTTCTCAAATGTGTGGGTCAGGATGACATCTTGGGTGATACAGGGCTGCAGTTTTTGTCACGTGTCAATTGCCTCCAACACTATATCTGCCAAGTGTGAAATCAGCTACATGGTGTTCTACCTGAACCAGTGCTACATTTCTGAAGAAAATTGAAAAACCAAAACCCTTCAATCACTAGGGGATTCTGTGCTTGGATGCCTAAAAACTAATTTCAGAAACTTGTTATAAATACCATTTTTGAACACTTTTTATATTTTCATATAATATTCTGAACGTCAGGTGTTTTGTACATTTAATGCAATATAAATTAGTCTTGGTTTGTCTTTTAAAGTGCAAATGCTGTGGCAGAAAAGAACACTTATGAATTTATGTAAATTGTTCGGTCTGTATGTTGTAAATCTGGTTCTGCTTTGTGGTAATTACATTTGACCTCTTAAATCTTAACTTCCTCTACGTCCCTAAGAGCTTAGGCTTCAGTTCTTTTGAGAAACTAATTTACTTTGCTCCTGCTGCAATTTGTTTTCTGAGAACAGAATGCCATTGAAGGTTTTTCTAACATCTATCAACTTCATCTATCATTAATTCCGAAGGCATGGCAGTTTGGGGGGGAAAAGGTCTTTATGTGATCCTGCTGTTGAAAAGGTATGGCTTTGGTCTTGCAGAGTTAGTGGGCCCCTAAAACCCTAGGACAGGCAAATGCAGTGCTGAAATGTGGCTGTCAGAAAGAGCCTGTTTCATTGTGATGGATATAGAGCTTTTGTTACTGTGGTTGGAGATTAACTGCCAAGTTTTTGTAGCAGAAGGTTAGATGAAATGTCACAAACTGTGAGCATACGTGCTGGATAGCTCCCTGAAAGATATACTTTTTCTCTTACTACGTGATCCATTTATGTTGTCAAACGGAAGAGGTTCTAACATGAAAACACGTTGACCGCATTGTTGAACAGCTGGTCTTTTTCTTAATCTTTTAACGTTCTTCTGATTAAATTAAATTACAAAGTAATGGGCTTCAGTTTGAATGACAAAAATATATCCAATAAGCAGTTACATCTGACTTTTAGGTTCAGTTTTTCTCTGTTTTTTAACCACATCCCTAGCTTTTTTTCTGAGTTGCTTTCTTTTTATCCAGAGGTTATTCCCTGGTGCAGCTGAATCATTTGAGAACAATTCTGATTGTATCTATATGCAGTTTGTATCCCGAGATTTGTATTGTCTTGAAACCATACTTTCTATATTCAGTTTAGACTGAAAACAATGAAGGGGGTCAAAAGATTAACAGAGATTTGGAGGTTTTATTACCTAAGAGAGAAAGCTTCTTGTTTCAAAGGAAGCCTACTGACAGACACAATTTATAACTTGTTGTTGCAGCTGGGATGTCTATGGGGTGCTAAAATGCACAGCAGATCGAATTCACAATTCTAGAGCAGGTATTAATACTGGGGTTTGCTTGAAAAAATGTAATCGGAAACTCGGAGTATTTATTGCTGGTTGTAGAGTGTTTTGATTTTTAAGCGTCCTCTGGCTGAGCCCCAGAATTAAAGCAATTTCTATCGGAGGATTGATTTATTACTTAACATGTTTGGTTGTATTTCTTACAAGTCCGTAATGCCTCCCCTTAGACTGTAAAAACTTACTCAAACTTTTTATGTCGCTCGTAAAACTTTCTGATTGGATTGGCTTTGACATTACAGCGTCGGCATTTCCTGCCCGCTCCAGTATAACGCTTGACCATGGCTAACCCACCCCTGACCCGTGGCCATCCCGTGATGAGGGGATAAAACTGGGCTGTTCGCGTAGCCTGGCGGGCTGCCAGGGTTCTCTGTGAAACACGTTTTCTTGCGGAGCTGTTCCCAAAGCATCGTAGGGCTAATTCGATTTGAAACCGCTATTAACATGTTATTATAGCCCGTCACAATCACGTTAGGTTTGTCATCATTTCTTTTACAAGATGTTTCCACCCGTGCAGCTTGAGAGGTTTCCTGCCAAAGAAGCCGTGTCGACACCTCTGTGTGTCAGAAGTGTCTGTTTTCTGGGATCGCAAAACATCGGTCCATTTCTGGTTCAGCTGTGACAGTTAGACACAGCAGTGTGTGTTTACTGCATAGGATAAAAGGTCATTTGAAAAACCGATTGTGCAGCCTCCGTAAACAAAGGGGAGATCTACTGTTTGTGCTCCTTGTGGTGATAGTCTGTGGTCACTGGTGGCCTAACCCTGTACCTTTTCTACACTGGAGCTGAACAACCTGTGAAATGAGGCGTTTTTGTCTTCTGTGGTTCCTCTGGAAGCTCAGCATGACCCTTTCTGCTGTCGTGGGCTGTGAATCACCCCCCCCTTCCCCCCCGCGAGACCCCCGATGAGCCTCTCATTACCTTCTCTCAATGAGGCCGATCGGTGACGGGACGAAACCATCGGCAATCACCTGGGGGCCTTTCTCACATCGCTCACAGGACACCACAGCCACACCGTGTCTTGGAACACAATAATCCCTTCCCTTCTTTGTGCATACTGATTGATTGATTTAACCTATGCTGCAAGAGGATATGCTTGAAGAAATGTAAGCATGTACAATTTGCTTTCTGTAGCTCTGGAAGGGGTAAAAGGCCTTAATGCGCACGCCGTCTCTTGAGTGATCCATCGGGGCAGTGCCAGCACCAGGCTCGAAGATGAAGTTTGGCCTTTGTCATTCGCCCAGCTGTAGAGCCTTCCATCTGTACACCCACACCGTACAGGTTTGGTGAAAATGAGCATTTTCACACTCACCTTTTTCACCCCCCTGCAGTGCTTTTCAGCAGTTTTATAGTCATTTGTGCAGCTGCAGGCCTTTCATAATAAAGGATTAAACTCTACAGCTGTGCCTGGCTTATTATTGGTCTGTATACGCGCCCCTTGCCTTTGCAGGTAAGCAGCAGAGACGAAGCGATTTGCTTTTAAGGCTTCTGCAGGGTCATGTTTTGAAAATGGTCTGGACTTTCAGAGTGTTTATAATAACCCTGTCTGCTAAAAAATGGATCTGCCACGCATGTGGATGAAAGTGTCAGCTCGGTATCACTTTCAGCTTGCTGGTATTTCCATGGTCTTAAAACCAGACTTGGGTGATTGATATTGATTTATTGTGGACAGATCACAAGTTGATTCTCTGCTATAATTAACCAAAACCAGGCTACTTTGATGGGACAAACGGATGGGTTTTGAGGTCAGTTGCACTTTATTTTCCTCCTGTAGTGGGTTGAAATGCTGAAAGATATGGATTGATTGTGTGCACTATGTGAGGTTCCCAGTTCTCATTGTGAGATATAATCATGAAGAAAAATGTAATGAAATTCAGTTTAGTGGGGTGTAGTTTGAGGTAATGTTGAACAAACCCCAGTCCAGCAGCTGTTTTCTGCCAGTCTCTAAACAGGTTTCTTGCAACCCACTACACCCTAGACACATTGCAAAAACATTTGCAAATCAGCATTTCAGTAGGCAAAATGTAATTACAACGCTGTTTTTAAAATTGATCACCCAAATGAAACACACAATGGTACAGCTTTCCAGCCAGTATTAAAATTAAGCTTCCCTCCTGATTTGTGACCTAGTTGTTAAATGAACTCGGCAGAAACCAAGTAAACCTTAGGCTTTGAGATAAAGGAAGCAATAAAAGAAATGCAGGGTTTGGCTGCAGAATTCTTCCTGTTAACCCGTATTTGCAAGTGGTCTCTGAAGCCCAGCTGCAGAAGCCTTACCTGTCAAGATGTGATCAGTGCTAGCCACTGCACTTGACCTAGAGTTGTGCTTACCCACCCTGCCCTCTGTTCAAGTTCTTTCTTCTGCCCTATATCAATGATTTAAAAGCGCACTCCCTTAACCAGAGGTGACACAGATGATTGCATTTTTATTCCCTGAAGACCCAAAGACAGGGTAATTGTTTTTATTGGAGACTAAATGTGCCTGGCGTGGAGCCACCATAACGAGAGAGCCCTGTCCAGCTCGTGATGGATGCCTTATTATGACTTGTTCACCCTGACAGATTGCAAAGTCTCAGTTTTCATTGGGATCAACAGAGAGGGCCAGATGACACCTCTCTCTCTTCCTCAGAAGGATCCTTCAGTGGTGACGAGAGGATGCTGTGGAGGTTAAAAACACAATCCTAGTATTTAGGGTAGACAGCGTGTCACTGTGTATTTTGTTCATGGACAGCAGTTACTCCAGGATTAGGTTACTTTCTCTGCCTTGTGCAGGATAGTTGGGGATGATGATGCAGAGATTACTATAATGTTTGTGTCTCGCACAGAATGTCTGTGTTATCTTTCTCTTCACTTTCCACCCCTGTTTTATTCATGGGAGCTCTTTCTATCTATATGCTAAAGGAACACGTCGAAAGAAGTTAGGAGCAGGATTTTGCGAGCCACCCACAAGTTTTAAATTTGAGGCTCATGCCAGCCTTACAAATTGGGAACACTTTCTGTTATTTGTGCCTTAAATGTCCTAGCAGGAGATTTTTTTTCCCCAAAAGTCATAATGTCATTTTTTAAAGTAAGGTGTTTTATTTCTTGCATATTATGAAGTACAGTAGAAACGCATGCTGTGAAGAGAGACATTTGAGTCAGATGTGAAGAGCACGGTGTAGGGTATAATACCTGCTGTTGTAATACAAACCTGGAGTTATGTGCTGAGTTTTCTCAACTCACAACTTTTTGTTGTTTTTTTTCCTGCTGCTTGTGTAAAAGAAACCTTGGTGAGAAACCAGACTGTAGTTTGTGAGGTGGTCTTTTCTTTGATTTGTTAAGTTCCAAACTGGAGCTCTTTTCTCCACATGGCCAGTTTACATTGGTTTCAAGGAATCAAAACAGTCACTCTTTCATAAGCCTCTTTCCTGTTTTGGAAGGAAAATACTAGAGATTTTAAAACAAGGGTTGTATTTACCAATGCGTACTGTACCAACACAGCTATTTTTCTCAGCTTCCTTGGAAAATGGGCACCTCCCTTAAATAAACTAACAGGAATGTTCCCAAAAAGAACATTCTTTCATGTGAATGTGAAATGTGAGGACGTGCCTCTTGGTTGATGCCCAGCATTTGCACAAAGTACAGCTGGGACTGGCTTAGGAGACTTAATTTCATTAAATGTTTAAATGCAATTACTCTTCAATTAGCGCTTTCGGAGGATTGAGAGTCCAATGTTCGACTTGTGTGTTTCATTCTTATTTACCTTTCCTAGACAGTTTCTAACTGCCTGTTCCAGCGTGTGGTTAAGCCCTGGCTGTCCCTGGTTCTCAGCCTAGATAAACAGGCGTGTGATGGAAGTCTTGGTGGCTCCAATGAGAGGATGGGAGGGGTGCCAGGTTTCTGCAGCTGATCTCTTCCTGTTCACTTGCAGTGTCTGCTTGGACGCCCGAGACCCATACTGTGGATGGGATAGCAAGCAGAAACGATGCACCACCATTGAGGACAGCTCCAACATGAGTCAGTGGAGCCAGAACATTACAGAGTGCCCAGTAAGTGCCAGAACTCTGCATTTATTCCCAGTGCATCCAGTTTATAGTTACATATATAACCTTGAGCCGGGCTGCTTTGCTTGCTGTCTCCTTTACCCCTTAAGGAATAGAGTTCTATTTTACAAATTCAGGAATATTATTTGTATTTATGTTCTTAGCAATCCTCAGTTTAGTAGTCCCCATGCAAGACAGCCTGGGTGCCTGTTATCTACACTGTTTATGAAATGTCACTCTGCTTCTTCCGTGTAGTTTAATTCTGTTAAGGACAGTACGCTATGCTATTTTGATGCCTGGCACTGCTCAGCTTGAACCCGCTTTGGAATGGACCTTGCAGGTGAAAAACTTGACGGTAAACGGCGCGTTTGGGCCTTGGTCACCGTGGCAACCCTGCGATCATGACGACGGGGACAGCACTGGAACGTGCCTGTGCCGCTCAAGGTCATGTGACAGCCCGGCTCCTCGCTGTGGAGGATATGGCTGCACCGGGCCTACCAGCCAGGTGGCCAACTGCTCAAGGTAACGAGCCAGTCAGATCTGCGCCGTGTCTCTCTGAGCCGCCTCGGCTCTTACAAGTTTGTCCAAGGAGAATAAAAACCTTTTTCCCCCCATCAGTGCTTAATTCAGTAAGCTTATAGCGAAACATTCCTCTAAAACTTAGTGTGTCCTTGATAAAAACATCATATCAAATGTATTTTGTTGCTGTAGGATATAATCAAACAGTGTTTATGAGGCTTTTAATCCATCTGAGAACACATTTGCCTGAATTTACAGACATTCATGAAACTTTTTCCTGCATTAATTTGGTACTTATGTTGTGGAGCCAAAGAAAATAAAACCTCACAGAAGAATAAAAACATCTTAAATCAGGTGTTCCAAGAGAAAAGATTGCAGGCTGGTGAATAGTGTTTCGGAGTTCACCTTGACCATTTTCACCATGCTGCGAGCTGGTTTGAGATTTAATTTTAGAAGTGAGGGCTCCTGGCCTGTTTTCAATACTATGAGAAATGTGTTCTCGGGGAAAAAAACTCTCTTTCAGTCAGGTGGAGGGGATTCAAGTGCAGCTGTGACTTTTAGATGCCTTCTTTTTTCTGTTGTACTGGAGAGGTAGCCAAGCTTTTACACACTTTGTGTCGGGAAGGCTCTCCACCCTGGGCTGAAAAAAAGTGCTTTGTACTTCTTAGATGCAGTTTAAAAGCTTTGGAGTCAACCCATTAATTATTCAGAAAAGAAATTGCAGGATTTAAAAATCGTGCTGTGTGTAAGACCTCAGCCTCTTGGCCACAGGCTTAATGGAAGCAAGCAGACATTTCCGAAAGAATGGTGAGGTTTTGTCGCAGTACCACTGTACCCTTCAGCCGTAAAGTCTGTCTGGTTTAAAACATCTCCATCACTCAGTATGTGTTTAGTTAAATCTGGACAATAAAGAAAGCATTTAAAATGGCACGATTATTGGTGGCTAACATAAATTTAAGACTTACTTCACCATAGCTGGGCGTTTTCAATTTTGTTGTTGAGAGAGCCGGGATTATCTAGACTGTACAAGAAGGCCAACACTTACGCCTGGAATGGGAGTGTGAGGTATAGTGCTTAATTTGGAATAATGGAGCAGGACATTTGTCTGCTTACCATCCAGACCATTCTGAAGCCTTCAAATCCTTTACCAAAGGTGACATGAATAGAGTCTTTGAAAAAAGAGGCTGGTTTGCCTCCTCTCTGAGTTCTTGTTGCACAGCCATCTGTTTGTAGCCATTACCCAATTATAATGATTGAGAATTCGCCTTGCCGGAGCTTTGCTGAAATAGATAGGTTCATTTTATTCACTGCATAACTATGCAAGATTAAAAAGAGGTGCTGGAACTGAATTGTATTTTACAGGAAGTAGCAATTAAATAATGAAAATGCAACACCAGAACAAAGCACTTTAGGAAATTGAATGTGCCTTTTTTTTTCTTTTAACTCCTTCCAGTACAGACAAGGTTTCCAGTGTATCAGTGTTTTAAAATCTGCTGTACACAGCAAGCATATAAATCAGAATTTAACAGGAGCCAATTACAGCAGTAGCCAGTCAGCTTCTTAGAGGCCTGTGTGACACATTTTGTATGTGAAAGGATGCTGCTATGAATGAGTAAAGCCCTTTGCATAGGCTGCAAAGGAACAGGTAAAGGTTTTTTGGAATATATCAAGCAACTAGATCCTACAAAGGAACAAGTAAAGGTTTATTCCACGCTGAAAAGAGGAGAAAAGAAACGCAATGTTTCGGCTGTGAAACGCTGTGTTTCTTTTCAGCGTGGAATAAACATTTACCTTTGCCTTTGTAGAATCTAGTTGTTTGATATATTCCAAAAAACCTTTACAGTACCTGTTCCTTTGCAGCCTATGCATGCTGACGCAGCCACCTACTTGAACAACTAGATCCTACGTTTTTTCCTTTCCTGCACTGAGATTGAAAAAAGCACCTTATTGCTTATAAGAGGTGGTCGGCCCGTTCTTGCCCCATGGAGTTCTTCCTTGTGTTGCGCAGGAATGGCGGCTGGACTCCCTGGTCCTCCTGGGCCCAGTGCAGTACCAGCTGTGGGATCGGGTTCCAGGTCCGCCAGCGCTCCTGTAACAACCCCTCCCCGCGGCACGGGGGCCGAGTCTGCGTGGGGCAGAGCCGAGAGGAGAGGTGAGAGAGGGGCCGTCCTGCGGGGGAGACTGCTCTGTCGTGTGACCTGCGAAATTCTTGCAGTACGAGCAGGGACGGAGGTCTGTTGAAAGACGTGCTGTGTAGGCTTCACCCTTCGGGGTCATATAGAGCCTTTTTTTCATGAAAGAGCTTCTTTTTACTGCAGCACGTCTGAGATCATGATTTCACAGCAGGTGGGAGTAATCAATACTGCCATGGAGATCATTAAGCAAAATCTTATTTACAGCTTTTTGTAGATTTTCAACTTAAAGATTTTAATCTGGATCTGTAAAAGTATATTGTTCCCTTGGCTCAATATGGCATTTTTTTTCCCCAGTCTCTTATACTCAGCTTGGTCCCTGATTGCAGAAAAGTCAATAATTCCATCAAGGGTTTTTTTTCTTGGGTCAGACACACCTCCAGACTGTCCAGTATCGACTAGGAAGCCTTCTACGTGTGCACTGCGATCTCCGTTAGGAGTCTGTGAACCGAGCTGTTAATTCTACTTGTTCGCCATTGCGTTGCGGATCCTGCAGGTTCTGCAATGAGAACAGCCAGTGCCCACTGCCCATCTTCTGGTCCTCCTGGGGGTCGTGGAGCAAGTGCAGCTCGGAGTGTGGCGGAGGGGTGCACTCCCGCGTCAGGAACTGTGAAAATGGGAACAGCTGTCCGGGCTGTGCGCTGGTATGTGTGTTCCTGCCCGTTCGCCCCTGTGTCTTGGCCCAGATGTCTTATTCTCATTCAGGAACCCCCCTCCTCCCTCCCCGAAGGGTGTGTGGGAGCTGTCCAGTCAGGCCCCCTCCTGGTGAGGTTTAACCCAAGTGACCGCGTGGGTGTTTGACGGGATGTTCAGAAGAGAGTCCAAGGGCTTTGGCCACAGCAACAAGATCAGGCTTAAATTGTAGCTTGCTGGTGTCAGGAAGCCAGGCCTTTGTGGAGCCGATTGCGTGGATCTCTTCGTTTCATAAATGAAAAACCCCGATAGCCCTTTTTTTTTTCTTGCAATGAAACTGACTCGAATGGATGGAAAAGTATTTCCTGTTCATATGGTTGAGGGTGTTGGATTGTGGAACAAGCTGCCCACATGTTCCTGAAACCAGTGCTCCGCTTCTTTGGGTTCACCGGCTCGACGAGATCCTCAGATCAATTCGCTACTAACTGCCAGACAGGCGAGGTGCTCCGGAGGGCCCCCTCTTCTCACTTTGCGATGTTCCGCGTGTTCTTAGAGCTGTTCCTTAAGGGCTGCGAGATTTACGGACGTCGGTGCGATTAAACCACTGAAGTCCAGGACAGTTCAGTCGTGGTGCGGCCCGGCAGCGGCGGGGCTTGGCCCGCGTCGCTCTGCTGAGGCTGGCCTGGCTCTCTCCCTGCCCGCAGGAGTACAAGGCCTGTAACCTGGAGTCCTGCCCCGAGGTGAGGCGGAACACGCCCTGGACCCCCTGGATGCCGGTGAACGTGACGCAGGGAGGAGCCCGGCAGGAGCAGAGGGTGCGCTACACCTGCCGGGCGCAGCTGCCCGACCCCCACGAGCTCCAGTTCGGCAAGCGCAAGGTGGAGACGCGCTTCTGCCCCAACGATGGCTCCTCCGCGTGTGAGACCGACAGTGAGTGGGGTTGTTCTGTTTGTTCTGGAGCCCGTAAGCGCAACACGAGGGACGGTGATCCTCCGATAAGAATGTGTGTTGCGTTTTTCGACAAAAGCTCACAGGGCTTCAGACACGCATCCCTTTTGCCGTTTAAGCCGGTATCTTTGTTTTTTAAGGAGGACTTGAACACTTGGGGGGGAAAAAAAAAATGTGGTTCCTGAAAAATATGAATAGCAATGTAGCTGCAGAAACGAGGAAATACCATGCTTTATGCCATTTAATATTAATTGGAGTGTTTCACAAACATCATGATTTATTTTAATGGAAATCCTCCCAATCTGTTTGTCCATTTCATGAGGCAAAAAAAAGAGTTTTGAAAACCGCGTTGTCCTGAGAGAAACGGAGGTGGGTGGCGAGCCCTCGTGCTGGAGCTGCAGCTGCTCGTGCAGCACTGTTAATCGGCTTAGACGTGGGTGCTGTTCTTCACTGTCAGCAGTTTAGGGACAGTATTTCCACCAGTGTGCTGAACAGTACAAGACTGAGACCAGGGATTCGCTCGCCAAAAGGGTGCTCCCCACCCTCACGGTCTGTAAAGACCAGCATGAGTATTCTGTCAAACACAGGTGAAATATTGCGGTACCATGCGTTCTGTCAGTGTCAGCCTCGAGTCACTGAAGAACAGAAGCATTTAGCATCGTGAGAAAATAAGTTGTGTAATGTGCTTTCCAGTTTCTTTAACATTTTTTCTTTACTGTTGAACTAAGTGGGAACATAAAGATACAGTATGTTTTCCAAAACAGTCCCATCACGCATTAATCTATCACTGATTAGCTATCACTGATAGTTGAGCTTCTGCCTTCTAGACCTTTATTCTTAATGTCAGAACCTGTTTCTGTTTATAGAAAAAAAGGCAGTGTGGAGCAGAAGCCTGGGTGGGTTCAGGGTCATAACTGGAAGGTTGTGCATTCAAATTTCAGGTCAGACACTACTGCAGGTACACCCTTGAGGAAGATAGTCGAGTCTCTCCAGCATAAAATCTGTATAAAATTGTGCAAATTTAAGTCACTTCAAATAAAACTGTCCATTTTTTTGCTGGTGCTCTTTTATTGGCTGTAAAACATCCATTCACCCTTCATCCCCGAAAGCAGACTTTTCAGTCGTCCCATAACGAGTTCTGATTTGCCGGGTCGGTTTCTGTTCTCGAACCTGCGATTCTGATGTCTGCTCTCTGACCCCGTCGCAGCTCTGGTGGAGGACTTGCTGCGAAGCGGCCGGCCCCTGTCCCGTGCGGCAGGAGGGGGCTGGTCCCCCTGGGAAACCTGGTCCCCCTGCTCCCAGGACTGTGGCAAGGGGTTCCGCACGCGGCGGCGCACCTGCGCCGGCCCCGAGCCCAAGGGCGCGGCCCAGGCCTGTTCCGGCTCGGCGCTGGAGTACCAGGACTGCAACCCGCAGCCCTGCCCCGGTAAGGCCAGCTCCCTGCCATCGGGGGGGGGGGACCCCGGGACCCCTCGGCAACCGCCGATTCTCCCGTTTCTTAAAAGACTGCAAAATGAACTTGGCAGCGCGCGGAAAGAGGAAGTCGTAAAAATGTCCCATGAAGGCCATCAGAGAAATGAATTGACACCTGTAAAGGATGTGGAGTGCTAGGGAATGCATCATGCACGTCTCATTGTTGAAACATGAAGGGTTTTAGTTATTTATTGCTGATGGAAGGTGATAAATACCCAACAAGCCTTTATGCAGGAGCTCGACGTCTGTTCCACTCTGGTGTGTAGCTCATAAGTGACTTGCAGGTGCCTCCTATTCTGAGGTGCCATCAGAAATCCAGTTTTACAGTGCACCATCTACATTGGACTTCTCGCTTACAGGCCAGCAAAATATTTTTCAGGGCTAGGAAATCTTCTAGGATGCGCCGAAGTGTGTGGGTTGTGTTCAGGATTTAGCATTCGCACACTGAAAGCGCAGGGCTGGGTAAGAATCTAGGCGCTTACATAGCTCTGCAGCTGTTAACGGTTTCCTCTTGCGAACCAATTGTCTCCTGTCAGTTTCATTTAATTCCAATTGATTAGAAATAGATATCTGGAGGAGCTGAATGAGAACCCCCCCTTCCCTCAGTGCTCTAATAAAGCGCTTCTTATAATTAGGTTCGCTTGATATACTTCACTGAATTTTTGCATCATATTTAATATTTCATTGTGGAGTCTTCCCAGATGTCCTCTAACGCACAGTTTCATTCTGCGCTTCCTTCACGTCGGCACACACAGCTGTGACACGGCACCCCTGCACCTGCACGGGGGTTTATCTGCCATCGAGTCAGTCAGTGGTGGGTCAGTGTGGACCCCTCTCCAGCTCCAGACTGTGGGCGCAGGCCCCCTGGAGGAGGGGGGTGTCTTCTGTGGAATAAAACTCCGAACAGAGACTTGAAGCGGGGCCAGTCCTATCAATCTGAAAACCTCGGAGACGTAGAAAGCACAGCAGCGTTCTTGCTGCTCCCGCGCAAGTAAGCGGAGGCGGAGCGGTGGCTCTGTGGCTCAGGATCTGCGTCTGTGACTGGATGGTTGCCGGTTCAAATCCCGCGGCCGGCAGAGGAATCCTACTCTGTTGGCCCCCTGAGCAAGGCCCTTAACCCCAACTGCTCCAGGGGAGCTGTACAATGGCTGACCCTGCGCTCTGACCCCAAGCTTCTCTCCCTGTCTGTGTGTCTGTGTCTCCATGGAGAAAAGCTGGGGTATGCGAAAAGACGAATTCCTAATGCAAGAAATTGTATAGGGCTAATAAAGAAACATTATTATTAGAAATATTTTCCTACTATCAAGTTCCGTTTTAGTTTTGTGCTGTTTCCTCGGAGGGCGGAGCCAGAAATGTTCTAGGTCATCCCCGATCTTGAGTGCTTCCAGTCGTCACATGGGGTCCGCTGCTTGGAGGATAGAGCAGTGTAGAAGCCCCCCAGCCCTGTTCCTTGTGTCCCGAGCGAGAGGAGGCCGCCCCGCACTGACCTCTCCCTCTGTGTGTCCAGTGAACGGAGCCTGGTCTTGCTGGTCCCTGTGGTCCCAGTGCTCGGTCACGTGCGGGGGGGGCCACTACCAGCGCACCCGGACCTGCACCGACCCCGCCCCCACCGACGGAGGGGACATCTGCATCGGGCTGCACACCGAGGAGGCGCTGTGCAACACACACTCCTGCGAAGGTAGGGAAACACTCCGCCGCCGACGCTGGTTCAAGAGGCCTTTCACTGTACCAGCGGTGATTCAAAAACTGTACTTTGGTTTCCGGTCTAAGAACTTAAAAGATTTTTATGATGCAGGTGAACAGAACTTTTCAGAAACACCAGCAGCTGAAATGTAACTGGAGAAATAGATTTAATCCGGAGTTAAAGTCAATTTCCGGCACCATCCTGTACTCTAGCCAGAAAGATACAGATGATAAAATTAATAATCATGTGAGCATTGCACACAGGTGCTTCAAAACCCCAGTCTGCTGCAGGAAGCTAATTGGAAAGGATTTTCAAAACAATCTTTGGCACCACAAATAATCAATTCATAACATAGTGGCAGAGACCCTAGGAGGCGTTTGTGTGGGAATTAGTGTGCTGGGTGAGACAGTGTAAATTGATAGAACTGCAGGGCTCATTGTTATCTTCAATCATTTAGTTCTGTTCTCCACATGGGTTTCTTTGCTTCCCAGATGGAAAATGCAGGTAAGGTACTTATTGAAAATGTTTTTATTCATAGACCTAATCCTGCTTGCTGCAAAGGCCCTAGTGTAAACCAGTAACCCCAGATCAAAGTAAACCTGCACACGGTACCTGACTGCATAAGATTTTTTGATACCGAATTGGTGTGCTTGAGCTCTGTATATTGTTTTTTTTATTCAGTGTTGGGCAAGGTGCTTCAAAAGAGATGCACTAAAAGTGGCCGGAATCTGGTAGTCTGTTCCTTCTCGACAACAACCTGTGTGTTTCACTGCTTGTTCATATTCAGTGTGTTCGCCATCACCAAATACACTTAAGTATTTCCAGAACATCTGTCTCCAATGTTCAGAAGTAGCTTTTAAATATCAAATCATCTGCAACCTATTATTACAGTATCTTTTTGCATTTTGTGCATCTTAAAAACGCTAAAAAAATAATTAAATTTAGAATATAAAAGAAGCAAAAACAGGAAGAAAATATACACAAAAGCTCTTTGGAAAAGGCAGCCACATTACTGGCGCATCAAAGCTGTGCTTTTTTTCTCCAGTTCCATTTACTCCATCATGGTGAAAACAATAAGTAAGAAAAAGCAATAAGCTAGCTCTTTCACATATCAAGTGGTCAACTGACTCGGCAAAGATGTGATTAAATGTTCACATTAATTGAAGGCAGAAAGGGGCACGCCCATAGCTCATAATTACTAATGACATGCTGACCGAATCTGGACAAGAAAGCATAATAAACCATTTTGTAGGGCACCATCCGCAATGTAATTCCTTGATTTTACTCTCCGTCAACTTCAAAATCTCTGAAAGGGTCCTTTTTTGGAGTGAAATCACTTGCTCATCTTCTGCATTTAGCCTCCTGGGGTGCTTGACGCTGGCAGCTCTCTCTGACAAGGGTACAGAGTGGGATGTTGGCTGATTACAGTCTCGGCGCCTGCGGGCTGCCCCTCCACCTCCTGTTGTTATCTGATCTTTAACGCTTGTCCCAGGCGGATGGTCCGACTGGTCCGAGTGGAATTTGTGCAACGAGGACGGCCTGCAGTCACGCAGCCGATACTGCGAGGTCCACAGCCCAGGCCCAGCGCAGTGTCTCGGCAACAGCACCGAGCACAGGGAGTGCTTGTACAACGAGATACCAGGTAAAATAAACAGCTGTACAAGGCACGCTTGGGAAAACTGCAAGTTAAAGGTCAGGTGAGCGTAATGTGTGAATAGAGTACCTGGGAGATATGACAGGTCACATGTTGTCTAGTATCAGTTTTGTAGTACTTGGTATTTGCGGTACAAAACTGACATGGGAAATGGACAGGGAAGCTGAAGGGAGAAGAGTAATCTGGAATCTGTGGCTGTGATTAATTAATTCACAATTAATTATCAGATATCCTTGATTGTTAATTAAAAATCCCTTTCTAGTCAGGCATAGGACTTTCAATTTCCAGGAGGAGAGGGAGCCGGTGTCACTCTGAGGTGCCGATAGCCTTCTGTCTTGATTGCCTTGCCACTGTGAGCTGCCTGTCTTTTTACTGTAGCTGGGAAAGTGACACTTACGACAAGCCTGTCCTTTCTTCCTTATGACCTACAAAATAGTCTTCAAAGCCTTTCTTTGGGCTTAATAAGACAGCATGTTTCAAAGTCAAGATTTTTTTTTCCTCAGGGTGTAATTTCTCTGCCAGTCAGATACCCAGTACATTGTTTTAAACCTAATGAACTGCACAAGGTAGCTTTCTTCTACACAGCAAACCTACTCTTATTTATATATATAGTCTGCAAATTGACAAGTGTACTGTGTATGTGTGCATGGAGGCATTCATAATACTACACCTTGGATCAAGTGCGGTGCAGCATTAAAAGGAAACATTCATGTATCAGCAAAATCTTTTTTCTGGGAAGTCAAGGAAAAGAGAATAGGAGTTTGTGATATGAGCCAGGTGGTTTTTGAGTTGCAATGGATCAACAGTGAAACAAGAACCCGAGGACACAGGTGAAGGTGACAGCTCTCTCTTTAAAGGATCATGGGAGAGAAGAACAAACTGCCTGGCCATGTTATTACAGCTGTTACCTTGGCCTCTTTCTAGAGATCTTTGGATCAGTTAGCAACTCAATGAGCTAAAGAAACCAAAGGGCCTCCTCTCTGTGGTATCCTCTTATTAAATAGATTTCTCTCTCCTGTTTCACTGCTACAGTGATTCTACCAGCCTCCAGTTTTGACAAGGACCTGCACTGTGGAGGTGAGTGGATTCACATGTTGCCCCCCTGTCTGATGTTTAATTTTCACAGCTGCCCCCCCCTTCCCCGAGTGCTGAGTGGGATGTGTATAGTAGCACACCCCTGTGGCACTTAGTTACTCCTTGTCACTGCTCAATGCAAGGTCTGGAGGGTACGTTACACCTCCCGAGATCTTCTCAAAAAGTGCAGCTCTAGCCTCTCGGCCTGTCTCGGTAAGTGTGTGTCAAAATCCATGATGACATCTCTCTCTGCAAGCTCTCCGCCCAACCTCGCAACTTTGAAACTAGAATACCCGCATCTTCAAACAGAGCCTTGAGCGCTTCAGATTGAAGTAATCTTTTCGACGTAACGTGTGGTACAGCCCAGGCTAGAGACTGTTCAGTTCTCATAACTCTAACACATGGTTTGTGTAAGAGGTGCTGGATAAGGACGCCTCTTTCATGAATAAAAAGACAAAAATGGAGAGAGGGTAGGATTGATGCTCGTGTGTTTTTCTGCAGTTTGCTCAGTGTTCAGGGTCACAGAACTGTCTTCTGTTAGACACACCAGTTGAATCAAGGACAACATTGCAAAGAGGGCATGATCAAAAGAAGGACTAAAAAGCCTTGTTTCTTTGAAGTCAGAGTGGTTGTTGTATTGATGGGGAACGTGAACAAAGCATACCAAACAACTGAGATTTATTAGGGATAGTGTTCAAATTCTGTGTAACAACAACAAGCTGCTCACAACAGGGAGGAGGCCCAAATAGTTTGAGTATTTTCTAAGTCCAGATTCTTTTCAACTATTTTAAATAGCACATTCTTGATTTTAATGGCTAGCACTCAACAATTTTTTGATGTTGGCAATCAGAAATGTTGTTCTTCCTCTGTAATGATGCCTCATGCCTTAAAGGAGTGGTGTCTCTCCAACTCCTCAATTAAGTTTGTCTTCCCTCGAGTGGGTCAGCTCTGTAAAGCAGTCTGTATTACTTCACGGAAGAAGAGAGATTTCAATCCCTTTTGTTAATAAGGGCACTGCTGCCTTTCGTCAGGGATGTGAAGCTGAACCAGTACAGTGTGTCGATGAGAAGACCACTTGTTTAAATACTGATGTGCAGTGTCATGCAGTCAGTAATTAGGACCTTAACAGAGGTGAGACTGGGCATTGAGTGGCTGAAGCAGACAATCTCCTGTGAGCTCCAGGCTGCAGCAGCAGAATGAGGTGCTCGTTAAGCGTGTACTTCCTCTGGAGAGAAGAGTGCCGCAAGCAGAGTCCATGACCACGCACTTCAATTAGCACAGGCCCAGTGCTGGTTCTGCTGGCCGTTTCATTAGCCTAGCTGCAACTCTGAAGACCAGGACCGGCTTAAACCAGATTCAGTCACCCGCTCCTTCCCAAAAGACAAAACCTTAACTCATTTGGAAAACCCTCGGAAACACTTATTAACCAAAATGTCATCACAGTAAAAGAGTGATAACAATAAAAGCAAAGATCCAGTACCTCTTTGGTGCTATACTCTATACAGAAGTCGAGCAAATGAGGAAGCAAGCAGCTGGTATGTTTCATAATTCCTCTTTTTTTTCCCCCCATTTGTCTGTTCTCCAGGGTTCAGTCTCATTCATCTCATTGCCACTGGAGTTTCATGTTTCTTTGGTGCAAGTCTCCTGACATTCCTCATATATGCGTACTGCCAGAAATTCCAGAAGCAGTCCCAGGAGTCTGCAGTGATTCACCCCACTACTCCAAACCACCTGAATTACAAGGGGAACACTACGCCAAAGAATGAGAAGTACACTCCCATGGAGTTTAAGGTAAGGAACAGGGCTGGGTGGCAAGGGAGTTAAGGTGCTGTTACACCCCTGTTTAAAGTTCCTTGATTCAAATTATTACTTCATACTAAGCAAAAGCTGAGCTGGAGGGTTTTTTTTCCTCCGCAGAAAAATGACGGAACGAATTTGTTACAGGATGGTTTGCATGTCCTACATGCTGTTGGACTTGGTGTTCATCACAGGTCTGTCCCCACACACTGCATTGCATAATCCATCCTGCGTGTACCCCGGCATCCAGTCACTCCTTTATTAATCACATCCATTCGTTTTGTTCCGCGTCAGCCTGTCGCATGAGTTTTCCAGCTGTTTGCAGGAAACGGTCGCATATTTAATCAGCAGATGTCGTCTGGTTTGAGGTTATTTTTCTGCTCTCCGTCCTTCCTGTGACACCTAGCGGTATTTTTCTCCTGCTGCTGGAGATCACAGGCTACAGACGGCGACTTGCCGAGTTCTGCAAGAGCAAGGAGCCGGCAGCGGAGGCTTTCGGGGCATATTCAGCTACTCCTTGGCAGCTCTGAGCAGAAAGAATTTGTTGCTAGAAAAGGCGCTGGCCTTGAGCTTGTCTTGCTGGGTGTCGTTAAAGAATGTAACCCTTGAGAAAATGAGTCAAGCACATGAAGTGGCATGACGGGGAGCAAGTGAGATTTGTTTCTAATGAGGAACATGAAGAGAAATGTTAAGTGCTTAATTGAAATTAAGTGAAACAAGATTTCAGGCACACTGAATAATCATGTTGCAATTTTAAATGGAAATCGCACCAGTTCACATATCACTGTACAGTATTACACTGACAAGGATAGCAGAGCAGGGGTCAGTACCTACCTACCTATCTACCAGAGAGAGATTTTAATAGTAACACACATAATTTGATTAGCCTTTTGTCCCCTTTCTCCTTCCTAAGTATTGTTTTTTTTTTGTCGTGCTACAACATAAGGTAAACCCAAAGTCTCCGTTT
This sequence comes from Lepisosteus platostomus, assembly GCF_059453375.1. Lineage (NCBI taxonomy): Eukaryota > Metazoa > Chordata > Actinopteri > Semionotiformes > Lepisosteidae > Lepisosteus > Lepisosteus platostomus. Next base: position 37,541,688 of record NC_142624.1, read on the forward strand.
TTTTAATCCCCTCTCCTTTCTGATTCCTGACAGACGCTGAACAAGAACAACTTGATTCCAGATGAAAGGACCAACTTCTTCCATTCGCCTTTGCAGCAAACCAATGTTTATACAACCACTTATTACCCCTCCACTCTCAACAAATACGACTACAGGCCAGACTCCTCTCCCGGACGGACCTACACACACAGCTGAGACGGAGTCGCAGCCACAACTGGAGAAAGATTTAACTCTCTCGCCAATTTCCTTTGACTTCTTCATATCAGAACAAACTCTTTCATGTTCGGGAGCTGTTGCCTGTTTTTAAAGCTGACTTGCTCTGAAAAGACATAGCTGCTGTGGGCTCAGGGCCGCTGAAGGAACTGCCTGCCCAAGACTTTGCACGGTCCGAGCAAGACAGCTGTCATTTTATAAAAGATTTATAAACTGTACAGGGAGGAAAAAGGGACTGTTTTTATTTGTTTTGGACGTCTTGCTTTTAAGAAAAGGCACTTTTTAGAAACAATAAGAATGGCGTTCCCTGGTGAATGGCATACACTACAACGTGACTATAACGCTGACAGCTCTGGAATTAGGATTTCCTTTCTCTGCCGAAGAACCTCCGATGTAAATTCAAAGAACTGGTGGCCGGCCTGAAGAGGAAAACGGATAAACGTGTTTTACCGATACTTTTAAGTGTCCTCAAAGCAACACTTTCAGTTCTATAAACACACCGCAAGTCTGAAATCTGGTTAGCCCTGCTATCTTAATGTGGGCACATGTAGTTTTTCTTTAAAAAATAATACAGTAAATAATAAAAGCCATTACTAAACAATGGTTCTAGCTCGTCATGGTATTCCACACTTTGGTACTTGCAAAACTAAATCAATATTAATCCTTTTTTTCCAGTGGAAACCCTCCCTCAGTTTCTAGTTTTGTTCCAAGGGTAAAGAACAGATGCTATGAGCCGTTCAAGTTCCTTGAGATGGAAGACGCACAGCATACCAACATGTGCACAAGACTAGGAATGGAAATGAAAATGGTTTTCCAACTAGGGAACTGAGGAAGTTTAAGGGGGACCTGATTTCAACAGGAACGGTACTTGAAATTCTAGTCTTCCAGTCAGCTGAATTCTGAAAAGCCCAGCTTGATGTGTCGGTCTTTTTTTTTCACACTGCTGGTTAGATTGGATTTGCTGCAGTGTTTGTCATCACTGCAGCTCTGTTAAGGCGTGTGACTTCACTCTGATATAGAAGAAAAATAGAATGCAAGACTGTCCTTATTCTTGCCTGCTTACCATGATGTCCTTTTGAAGTTAACCAGCTTCAGAATGTGTAAAGCAATTGACACACTGTAAAAGAGAATCATTTTCATATATATATTCAACAAAAGGTCTTTAAGAAAACTGATTGCAAGCATGGATGCATTGTGATGATATAATGGAAAGAATGGGTGACTGCTGTCTCTAAAAGGTTTCAATAGGGTGATATAGGTTCCTGATTTGCTTTTTGAGAAATAAGGATCAATGTAAAACAAAATGCCACCTCTAAATGAGCCACATCTTGGATTTGCAATAAATTTAACATGAACATCGAATAATAAACTGCTAACTATCCTGTCCTACACAGTTTTTCTGCAGCATACGACAATATTCCTTGATTATTTGTTTTATAGTCTTATGAGAACGGAGATCGGGGTAATTTGAGGAGGTGAAAGAGTTTGTGCCGTAGCACTGGAGCATAAAACTGGACTTGTGGATTTGAAAAATCGAGATGATTAGTAATAAAGAAACTGTTTTAAGATGAATTGGAAAGGTAATCATGATCAGCTATAATGGCCTGTGCAGGGCGTTTGGGACTTTGTGTGTGGAAAGTATATAGCAATGTTGTCATGTTTTTCATCCATTTGGCTACACAGTCCTCTATAAACATCGGAACAGAGGACTGTTTTTGTATTGCTTCTTGTTGAGATCTCAGCCACATTTGTGCATGAACTGTTAATGCACAAATTAACCTTTTCGCTATATATATGCACAACCTACCTTTCGCTATATTACTGTATGCATCCGAAAAACAAGAAACCTAATGCGAAGAGTAAATGTCATGGACAAAAAAAATCAATTTGTACAGAAGCTTGGGAGGAATATGGCATTTCAAAACTCAGCAGTCTTTTTCTCATGCCTGTTAAGTGAATGCAGAACAGACAAAAGTCTTCAGTTAATCTAAGCTTGGAGAATCTTACATTTGTACATAGGAGAGGCTGTTCAATGACAATTTAATGAAATTTATAGTTAGTGTAATGTATATTGTATAGCTAACACTGTTTTAAATGCCTTATAGTTGTACAAAGCGCAGAAGTGCTGTAAATACCAACCATAGAGATTGTGAAGAATGGAGTTCATAAATACTTCCATGTAAATCTAAACTACAGCAGAGTCGAACTGCTGTCTTCAATAATGCAAGAGGCTATCAACACTCTTTTTCCCAGCATTTCTTCTAGAGGAGAAAATTAATTGTGCCTGGTTCCTTTTACAAGACTTTCATTATTACATTTAGAACATTGTCAAAGTATTTCGCCTGCTGGGGTAATCTAAGGTTTAATTTTGTTCCTCTTGCAATCAAACTGATGTTTCTCTGTAGAACACATACTTTTCAGTAGCATTGTCCCTAAAAGTAAAAAGTCCGTAGTCAATACAAACAAGGCATCTTTAATAAATGTAATTTTAATGTTATATAGAGCCACCTAGAGCCCCTACAGCTAAAATAAATGGTGTAGACCTGTCGGTATGGCATAAAAATGATTGCCTTCATGATGATGTGGCCTGCTGTTTGAAGAATTCCTGTCTTTTTATCAAAGCCTAACAAGCTTAATACAAAGCTGGAAGCTGAAGCTGCACATTCATACGTAACATTTTTCAAAATTACAGGCAGTTCTATAAATCTTTTGTTGGGGGAAGAATAAAGTAAGCCATTCTTAAGGTGTTTGTCTTGGTTCATGGAAGCTGAAATCTCCTCACATGCCTGCCTTCTCATGTCCTTGCTGTTTAATTATTTACAAGTATATACATTGCTGCACTGACATTGCAGTCGCTCTGTGCTTGCGTTGTATTGCTGAACTCCATACTGAAGGCTTTGTGCCCTCCTATGCAATTGATTTGGTGGTACTGTTAGATATGTGATCTAGACTGTAATCACTGCCTTTAGACACTGTGAATTTTTGGTACTCTATATTTTTGTATATTGTACATTGTAAAGAAGAATAAAACAACCTTGATGCCAAAGTCCTGTCTTGTTTCCCAAGTCCCTCATACAGAGGATCCGTGCTCCGTGATGGTCTATTTTCAAGCTGTGCACAAAGAGCCAAGCTTATGCACACTATAATTTATTGTGCTATTTTTTAACCCTTAATTTATAGATGGTCTCGCGTTTCGTGCTGCAACAGTCTGTTGGTCACTTCTGCAAATTGCAATCTTACCTCAATTAGCAAGCTGATTAAGACCAAACACAAAGGGGATTCCTTGTAGGTCATTCAGACCCTGATCGAGGTTCATTCTACTTATTGCAGTACCTAACAAACTTAGTTTCTTTGGCAGATCTGCATTCTACTTTGAAGGTTTAAGTTGATACACCGAATTACCCTCAATTTAAAAAAAACCCCATCTCATTAGGATGTATAAAATACAGCTGAATTTTCTCTCAATCTTTTTTATCTCTGGTCTGCACATTGTTGACACTTTGAACCTTACATTTTCATAGAGAAGATATTTAAATAAGATGAATGCCGATTTAAAAACTGTTCTCATGCTTGTTTTCAAGAAAACCATAAAAAAAAACCGTCGGGTCCAAGTCTAATTTCAAGCCACGTCCCAGAAAAAAGAGGTGAGAATGCTTGCTGCTGTGAGTGTGTCGCACACAGCGATCCAAGTTAATTGTCGGCAACCGGAACCTGCTGCAGGTGTAGTGAAATACAGATGCCCTGTTCCTCTGGACTTGTCCCGATCTGCCCCAGGATCATAATGAATCGCGGACATCAATGACTGAGTCTTGGAAATGAAAAGAAAATGAAAGAGCAGCTGGGGAATAATATTGTTGATTCTAAGAAATAAAAACTGGAAATGTGCCCAACAAGCCAGCTGAAGGACCATGAATTGTCATGACACCTTTTTGACAGAACAATTAACCCACACCAATTAATTGTTCTCCAGAAGGGCATTGCTGTGTTAAAAAAAAACAACCTGGGAAAGAGCACTGGGTCTTACAGAGCAAATGCATTTTTAAGAATGAGAAGTTGCCTTCGGTCACACCAACCATTTAAACGATGAGCTCTTTGAGTTCTTCATTGTGCATAGTATATGTAATAAGTGCAAAGCAAGACAGGCCCTGCTCATTACTGGCATGAGAGATCTTCGTGTGCAACATGGCCAACTGGAAAACTGGCGTTATCTTCCTGGCTGTTTCTTTTCTAGCATATATAAAAGGTTTGCAAAGTGATTTTAAAAGGATACTTTAGAATCCTTTTAAAGGTTTTCTTTTTTTTTCCTTCACTTAGGGGAGACTGAAAACAATTTCAAAAAGAATAACTAGGATTACTAGTTACTCGTGACTTACGATGTCATTTGGAACAGGCGCATCATAGGCGGACTACAGTAAAATAATTTGGCCAGTGTAGGCAAAACACTTTGCACATACTGTAGAGAAATCATTCACTCTTAAAGGATTACTTCGATGTATGCACAGCATGCTTTATAGACAACTGCAGAGGACTATCAATCTTTGCCGTTAGCTTACAGGTTGGCAGTACCTTCCCAAGAGAGGAGAAGCCAGCTGACTATTTGCCAGAGATCCCACTCCGGCACAGTCGAGGCAGTGGAGACGAACGAGCGCTGACTGCTGGGCCTCCTCCAGCTGCTTCTCTCCAGGATCCTGTTGACAGGGCCGGAGGTGAGAAAGACCTGGAACTGCTACAGGGACACGCCCAAAAAAGAGCAAGTCGCAATGAGGATCACCAGCCTTTCAGTTTGCAGTCGATAAAGAGTCTCTTAGTCTCAGCAAACTAGATGTCACCTCTGGCTCCCCCAGCCTCCCCTTTGAATAAGCTTGAAGAGCTGTCAGGCATGTCGGTCTGTCTGTAGAGAGATCTCCAGTGGATAAAGCAGCTCTGTGGGTGTCCAGACCCTGAACATACAGCTGGCATGATCCCATATGCACGCCCTTATTTTAATGAACATATCCGATTTATTTCAGAAGCAGCATGAGCCGAAATGCCTGGTTAATTGGTTCTTCACCCTTCAGGTCTGCTACCGCGTGTTGTGCAGCTGAAGAAGGTGTGGGACATCTCCTGAACACATTCTCTTTTATGAAATTGCATGAAAACACCAAATGGGATTCAATCACTCCAGACTCTAAAGATAGAGAAAGTGACGTGATTTGTACATGCTTTTCTGAAACAGGATCTGACTCCCACACTACTGTTTGTACCCCCCGCCAATGATGGCTGGCTGCTTGTTGCTTTGTACCCTTCTGTATTTTTAATCTTAATCTGTAAATCCACTAGGCTTCTCATTCAGCTCTCTTCTACTGTGCTCCCAGAAACTCAAACACTAAACCAAATCGAGCAGCAGAAAAAACAAACAATAATGGTAAACAGCCATGCACACCCATGATTATAAATTACTCACATATATTTACACTTGACGAGTTGCTTAAAGTATCTTAATGTTTAACGTTTAACCTTCCAAAACTGTTGAGAACACTTCATAGAAACCAAATATGTGCAAGTGCTTGCCATTTCTTATAGTGCAGTTCTGAACAACTTCTCTGTTTTGAAGGTTTCTGTAATTTGTCCAACAATAAGATATTTTTTGCTGTCAAAGACTGCGAGAAAGATAGATGGCACAGTACAAAATGTTTCCTCTGCTGAGCACAGAAAAGACTGTGAGCTGGAGTGGAAATTTAAGAGGGTTTGCATCTTCAGAAAGTGGTGAAAGCCAAGCAAATTAATTTCAGGCTTCATATTCTTTCAGGTTGAGAATGATGGCAATATAAAGCCCACTGCCAACTGTCCAAGCTAATCGTAGACAATACAGACCAAATGAGTGTGATGCCATATAATGAAACATCAAATTGCAGCAGAAACAGAAGGAGTGAAGCATCCGTCTCCAGATTATCCCTCTCCAGATGTAAGGGTTTCTGCAGTCCAAAGCCAGTCCTGGAAGCACAGTACAGGAGGAAGGACAATCCCTGTGCAGGACTCCAGACCATCACAGCGATACGTCAGAGACCACAAGTAACCTAGACAGCATGACTTTGAGAGGCGGGAGGAAACTGAAGCAGATGGAGAAAAGCCCACATGGACATACTGCGGGTGACTCAGTACAGGTCCAAACCAGGACCCCACTGCTGTGAGGCAGCTGTGCTGGCCATCCCACCAGAACTAATGTTGTGATAAAATGACCTTGTAATGTCCAGGAGGAGCACTGTTCCAGCCAGAGCAGGGTTGTCTTTCCCACTCATAGCATTTGCGGTTCAGCTGGCACATGCCTTGAGGAAAGAGGTGAAATTGTGTTGTGTCTGTACAAAGGTTACGTACATATTTTTACCGTTTTATACTGGTGGCTTGGTACAGCACACACCCTAGCATTCAATACACAATGCAGAAGGGTTATTGCATTTGCTCCTAAACTTTCACACCATGGTATTTAATCTGGCAAAAAACATGATTCTAAAACAAAAATGAAACTCCTGTAAAAGCAAAGAAAAAGGCTGTTTCAGTTTTAATAACGCTGAACTGCATGAGCTTCACAGGTCATTCGGCCAGTAAAGATGATACATCTCTGTCTATGAGAGCAGATTCAGCACCACAACTTCCCCGGGAGAAGTTTGATACATTACAGTGCAAGCTGACTGAACCATAGCCCTTCCACTTTCCAAGTTTTCAAACAAAACAAGTATGGCGGTGCCTATAATTTACAGAATTTACGGAACTATCCCGTAGTCATATTAAAGGAAGTGCCGAAAGGATTGGGTAGCTTTATTATGCCTGAAATGTATGGCTGTGTATTTCTAAACTGCAATGATGCTAGCAAAAACGGATATTAGCAACATCAAACTTTCAGAAAGCTTTTAGCTGTCGTTTCAGAAACACTCACAATCCATACAGCCTATTTATTCACACAGCTTATCTTGCCATGCTCTTCTGCAATTTCACTGTCATATTTCTTCTTAAATGTTTCATTTCTGTTCCTGCATTTTTCCTCTTGTGTAACAATTTACTAAATAATAGCTAAGAGTTTTTTTTGTTGTTTTGAAAGGAAATATCAACATGGCAACAATGGCAAAACAGTGCTTGGAATTTAAGCTGACAAGAGGCCTATATTCTAGAAGCATCAGTAACTTATTAATCAGACCTTCCCTAGAGTGTGGCCATGGCCAATGCCAGTATGTTTTGATTATAGTAAATAAACAAATTGAAAGGCTTCAAAACACTAGCAGTAGAAATACAAGGAATGGGAGTTTCTGGACACAAAGAGCTGCCATAGTTTAATTCCACTATTTACAACAGATGTTCGAGTTCAGTATGCTCTGAGTTTCAATATCCTCTGATAAGCAATTGAAGCACATCTGGTCAGGGAAAAGGGTGAATTGAACTTTTTGTCTCAGAATAGTTTTTGAACCTTTGACGATGTCAGGTTTGACAGTCTCACAGTAGGCGCAATGGGACTCCAACATAAATAAAATATATTTAAAACCTTCATCCAGGTGTAAAATGTTACAGACCATGAAATGAAAATATTATTTATTTGCCCATCACACACTTTTATTTAAGGAGATCTGCACTGAAGAAAACTGCATTAAGCACATTAAGGTTGGCACAAGCTGAAAAACATATGTAAGACTGAAATAGTAAGACCACAAGCTGTACACACTGTGGACTCAGAGAAGAGAGAGAGACCATGCTGGACTAGATTTATTCCATGTTTACAGAGTATAATAACCCTACATTCACTGGAGTAGCCTTTTTAATGAGCTTTAAAATGTGGCAATTGAGTTAAAAATAAAACATACAATTTCCCCACAGTTGCCATAAATTATTTTGGGGGGCAAGCTGAGCTTGTTCCTCTCTGCTGCTTCTATAATGCACAGGTTGCTGTCAATGCTCGTGCAGATAGCTTTTATACAGATTTTGTAAAAAAGGATGAATGCACAGTATTGAGCTATCATGTTCTATTTTGTGAGGACTTAAATTTGAATGCAGGATTTAAGAATGAAGGTAAGGACATGTCACAAAGGCAAGTATTGACTGCACAGAAACATTGTGCATTTTTCTAGGGACACATCCCGAGTAAGAATAAGTAAGAATAATAAGTAAGAACACGAAGAATGAGGACAACAGATGTATCGCAGATTATCAGGCAGTGATTTTTTTAACCAATCCTGGTATTTCAAGTAGATTTTCAGTGGTTATTATTTTGGTAATTCTGTAAATTTGTTAATCAATGATGGTTGACATTTCCCGACACCTCCTTTTAACTGCCCCCAACATAAAAGCAGGCCACTGTTACAGAACAGGTCTTCAAGTAGAAGATGAGATCATCCACACCTTCAGGCTACTTGCAGTCCTGCCTGTAAATTATCCAATTATGCTGATTCTGTTAAGATCTCTTTTGTTGGTCATGGTTTCGTACATTCTTAGTCAAGCATCCTCATTTAAAAGAAATGTTCTCGGAATCAAGGAGCTCTGGTCCCAGACAGTGAAGTTTTTAAGAGGAATTACAAGATAAGAAACTAAATTTTAGCAAAAGAAACATAAGCGATGGTCTAGTAGCAATGTCAAATGTTTTTGTGTTAACTATAATGACATCTAATCACCCTGAAGGAGAAGGTAGTAGACATGATATCATGGACAGGTGTGGCAGACACTGAAGATCAAGTTCATGTTGGTTCTGTAAGTGAGACTTTGTGAGCTCAGGATGGATCTGCAGCTCAACAGCGGCCACATTTAAAAAGTCAATTGTTCAGTACGGCACAACTAAATCAGATAATTGAAACAACAAATGATTTGTGTAGCTCACACAACTGAAATCACAGGAAAAGAATGAGACGGACAGCACCCCTTTAAAAGTTCTGCTGACCTCAGACTTTGACAAAATCCACACAGGCAAGCTCTGTGCAAAAGCCTGCTCAGTCAGAAATTATGCAGACGCAACGTTTATCCCAGAACAAAACATCTGCCCTGTGAGATGCCAGAGACAAAGAAATGTTTTAGAAACCTTAGATGTGAAACATTCAAAAACTGCCAATAGAGAAATGCTAATATTTTTAGGTGTTTCTAAAAATGTTGTAATTTGATTAAATCTGTTTATGAACATGCCAGCAATCTCTGAAAACATAATTCAATATGCCACCTTCAAAGTGTCAAAGATTTAAGCATTCATTTCTTACATAAATCACAGAGACTGACTCCTGGATCCCGTACAGCTCTTAATCACAAATCTTCACTCATACCAAAATACACTGGGGTCTACTGGAATAGATGGAAGACTAAATTAAAAAAACTCAGTAATGTGTCTTTGGAGGTTTCAAAACAAACGTGAAAGATTGTTTGCTAAGCTCATGTGCTCTATCCTTGGCATGGTGTGAACAAAAAGGAAGCATTTAATTTAGCTAGCTAGCTCAGACCTGCGATTTATTGATAATCAGCTTGGAAGATAATACAGAAAGATGCTTTCAATCAAAATACATTTCAGAAGTGTTAACTAAAAAGACTAGCACTGCAGAATCCAATTTCATCCTATTGCTGTATCCCTTCTCCAGTCATATTTCTGAGCCATTCCACATTGGCTTACTGCCAGCTCTTGAGTCACTACCGATGCCGAATCCCAGCTCCCAGTTCTAATCAAACTCTGATTTAACCCTGGGGGCACAGATATGAAGTGAACTCTTTGTTGGGAATATAAATTCTACAAAGCAGCTCAAAAATTACATTATGTCTGGTAAACCATGAGGCTACAGAGGAATTTGACCCTATCGATCAGCAGAAATAAGCATTTTACAATGGAAAATCATTAAGGAAACGGACAAAATAGCTTCGATCCTGCACACGCAGCAATGTACAAATGACAAAAAAGGGGCTGATTAACATAATCAGAGGAGGTGCTGTTAAATCCCTGAATCCCGTGTCTCTGTATCCCGGTAGAGATTTACACCTGTTCTCTTTTGTTCAGCAGCACTACAAACACACATCTGTCTATGAAGACTGTCACGGACTTGTCAAAAACTGCCCTCTCCACAACAATTCCACTCAAAAGAAGGTGGGAGATAAATACAAAATGTTTACTTTCTGCGTGCCTGCACAGGACGTCTCTAAATTACTAACTACTGGAAATTTCCAAAATTAAAAATATACACATAGCTGTACTCCAATCTATGTTTTGTATGTAACCTTTGTAGTATCATCATTATTAATAGTCTGGGTCATTGCTCTCACTTGTATCAGATGCAAATTCAGGAGTTATAGCAGATAACTGAGTATAAAGTCATCAAACCTGCCAGTAGCATCCTGGCTCAAGTGCGTGCTTGCTGGAAGAGCTGTTTTGAAAGTGCAGGAAACTAGATTCTCCATGGTCACAATACTTCATTAATAAAGTCGGGAATCGCAGTCAACTCACAGACTTACTGTGACATACTTTTACTTTGATTCAATTACAGTAGCTACACAAAGTTCCTAGGGTGGGTGTGGCAAACAGACAATTACCATGTCCCTGCTGAAAGACCAACTGGAGAGACAAGGTATCCAAAGGCATTATCAAAAGAAAATTACATTATCAAAAAAATCCATTTTACTTTTATATAAAAACCTTGCAGCCCTACTGAAACTTTCATTACCAGTGGAAACTGGGTGGAGAAAAGCGCTATTGCGATTTGAATAGAAGCCGAACGCGATGAAAGACATTACTGGTCTCTTGACGAGTGGATTTCCGCTTCCCTGGTTACCATAATTACTTTAACTCTCAGGGCATACAGGTTTAGTTACAAAACGTCTCCCTGAATTAGAGTTATGTGACTGAACCACAATCAGCTGCCAGTCTCCCCGCCCCCCACCTCAATTTGAAGTCATGCGTTGTTAGCGGATTGTTCTCTGTGTGTGTGATAGAAGGGCACGCGGGCGGTCATTCGGACAGAGGACACTGGAGTGGGACGTCCCTCCTGCAGGGGACACATCTGAGGAGTGGAAGAGGCTGATGCTGAAGCTTACGTTGAGAATGTACCAGGAGCCGCAGTACCCGAGCTGTTGGTAGGCATCAGGTAACAGGTGTAGACTGTAGGACTTTAAATTCACATTACTTTTCTTTTGGCCACGAGAATTCACCAATGAGAAGGAAACTCTTTAATTAAGGATAATTAAGTATAATCTGTATTATGTAAGCATTACTTTTTTGTGGGCGTTTTGCTTGAAGCCTTTTTTCCTGTGTCTAGCACAGGTGCACCACTAATATGACAATAATACCTCATTTATGAGCAATCGAAGGCAAACTCAAAGTTATACACAATTACACATAAGAGAAGCAAAAGGATGGTGGAAAATATTGCACAAACAAATCAACCGTGAAACGAAGAGAAGAGAAAATAAAAATAAAAGCTTTAGCGAAAAGACAGGTCTTCTGCTGAAAATGTTGATGCTTGCAGGGTCTGTAATGGATCTGGGCCCGGATGTGAGGTTTTTCACAAGAATGCTCCACTGCCCACTGTGTTGCGCCCGATCATTGTCACAGGAAGAGTGCCTGAGCCAGCAGATCTCCGACTAAGAGCTGGACTATACTCATGTAATAGCTCGAACTGGACCATTTACAGCCTAATACCTGAGCAGCAGAAAACCTCCAAGTCCACCTTAATTTTCACATTGAAATCCATAGTTTACAGAGGGCAGGAGTTATGTGCCCTCGCAAAGTAATTTTAGAAAGCAAAGGAATACAATCATGTATTAATATTTCTGCATCAGATAGGGAGAGATAGGGTATAAACTAAGCAAAGCTAAGCACAAGCATTTAAAATACCCTTCTGACATTGATAACACGCCCTTCATGTCATAAACATGTGAATGAACAAGCGCTTCATGATCATACAACACCAAGATTTCTATCCTTCACCAAAAGGTTTGATATCAGCACTAACATCATCATCAGAAATACAAATGTCACCAACTTCATGAAGCTGATATTGGGGACTATGATATAATCTCAGTCTTGTCACAGTTAAGCTTATGAAAGTACAGTTGCATCTATTTCTTAATATCAAACACCTGCAATGTGCAGAAATCACATCAATATGTTTGATCTGGTCTGCAAATAACTGAGTGTCATCAGCATAGCAGTGAATACTCTGGCAGAGAGAAAACAAATATAAAGTAGTAAAGTTCATATAGTTTTGTGGAACTCCCAGTGAAAGTGGACCGTCAAATTTAAAATAGCCAATATCGATGGATCAGCTTTTCAAAGACTTTCAAATAGGAGCCTAGTGAATTAAAGAAAACCCCAGTGATCTCTAGCTATTTTTCCATGTGATCTAGTAAGATGTTGGTATTGACAGTGTCAACAGCAACACTTCAATCGTGAAGGACAAAACATGAAGTATTATGGAATCAGAATCCATCAGCAAATCATTAAGTCCCATAACAAGGTCCTAGAGCTGTAGAAGCCCCAAATGAACAGGATTAAAAAGCACCTTAGATGCAAGGTGAGATTGTAATTGAGCTGCCTTCACCTGTTCTTGGGTATTTGAGAGAAAAATAACAATTAGAAATAGGACAGTACTTCAGCGCTTTGGGTCCTGGTCAAGTTCTTTTCAAATTTTCCTTACATCAGGAACAAGACCCAATATCAAGTTTGATTAAGAGAGGAACACATGGATACACGGCTCAGAAGCTGGATTTGAGAAAGGGCTGAGGGATAGAGTCCCCGCACAATGACAGGTCTCAATTTAACTGCCAACTCAGTGACACGGGCAGCATCAAGAGCAGAGGAATGAGAGAACTCATCTGTGAAAGCAGGAAGAGGGCATGGCTGCCATGCTGGGTGGTGGCGAGATCATTGACATTAATACTATGTATTTCGCTGTGAAAGAATTGCATGCATACGTTGTTTTGTCCGTTGGACTGAGGGAAAGGGGACTTATTAGGGGGTTCATGCATTTTATAGTGGAGAAGGGGAGGTTTCTCAAAAAAAGACAGTGAAAGACTACTTTTAACAAAAAAAAATTCTCATCTGGTACCTGTGGTATTCGTTGGGTAGCCATCAAGTACCTCAGTTTTCCCTGATCCTGAGTCACCTGCTGTGAAGCCAGTCACCTCTTATCTGTGGGGCCACGCTAAACAGGCTGTGTCTTATAACCTAGGCACATTTATTTCATGCCTACCATGGGCAAATTATCCGTTACCTTAATGTTAAAAAAGACCCTTTTGGCAAATTTGCATTTCCAGGTGGAATATCCATCCTTTAAGGAGACTGGCAGGAGCTCTTCAGCCCCTGGCATTCATCTATTGATACAAGAGAAAAAGATTTAAGATTGAAAGGTAGAAAAGAAAAAAAACGCTTGAAAGCACTGACTGGCCTGAAAGCCGAACGGATCTACAGCAGGATCTTGCATTTTCATGTAACCGTAAGAACAAAAAGGATTTCTCAGAAAACAAAGCTAAACAGAATTTGCACAGTACAATTACGTATCGCTAAATGAAAACTTGTTTTTATGTAAGCTGCATTCTCCAGGCAACAGCTGTTTGGAACAAAGATAGGTGTATTTGTTAACAGAAATTCTTTCACTTGTTCATCAGAAGCAACAATTGGCATAGGTAATCTTTCCGTAGGTGAACATAATCCCAAATAGTCACTTTGTATCACACATAATTCAATGCTTGCATATTTTATCTGAAACAAAAACCAAAAACTGAATTTTTTGTTCAACAATTTAGCATACAACCTGCATTTGAAATCGAGCTTTTACCTTTAGGAAAAGTAAGCCCTGTCGTCAGAGAAGTATCCGGCTGTTCGAAGCTGTCAAAGAGGAGGGGCATAATGGCGGTAATATCTCAATGACAAACTTACCTCAGAAGCACCTTAATCCAGGCACAGAGGTTCTTTCTGGTCTCGGACAGACGTGCTTTTGCACAGGACTGATGGAGAATCGGCGCTGTATGGTACAGCTCCCAAACGGGAAAACTGATCAAGTCATGAGAGCGAAGCTCGAGAACATGGGGAAAAGACGTGGGGACAACAAGCAAGAAAACACAGTTCTTTGAACAAAACATCCAGGATATCTACTCAGCTAGATGTCTTAAGAAGGCCAGGTTCATTCTCAAGGACCCCAGTCATCCCAGTCACAAACTGTTTTCCCTCCTACCGTCTGGTAAACGGTACCGAAGCATTCGGTCAAAGTCCAACAGACTATGGAACAGCTTCTACCTCCAGGCAATAAGACTGCTAAATAGCCAACCTGTAGCTCCTTCAGCAAATCACCTGTAGTGGCTACATGGACACGCAATTCTCACTATATTCAGCATAACTGCACTACATGTATATATTGCCTACACCACGGACACATACTGTAGCAGCTCTATTCATATTGAGCTTTATTCAATTTCTATTACATGTAACCTTATTTTCATAACCTTAATTTTGTGATTTCTGTGAGTTCGCAGAAAAGACATTTAATTGCCAGCAAATACTGCTGCACGCTGTATTGTTGTGCAGTTGATAAATAAACTTTGATTTGATTTGATTCAGAAATATCCAGTTTATCCAAGAGATTGCTCTGAATTACCCTTTGTAACCTAGGAGATGTTACACCAATTTTTCACAGCAGAGCCTTCCTTTATCCTTTTCTATGAATAGTGAAACAAAAGCACAGTAATTTCTTATTCCCTTTATTAAAACAGCCATTTTTGTTAACAATACATCTTTAAAATAACAAAACATCTTTAAAATAACAACCCTGTGACTACAAGAGTAAATTAACTAGACAAACACTGGTACAATAAAATAAATTAAAGAAGATTATTACCTCATCTGCAGCTGTGAAGCAACTGTTTATTGCACTTAGGGGTTTAAAATATTTTTAAAAAGCTTCATGGTTTGTACCACAATGCAACATCTGGAGACAGTGAGGTACACAACAGGGTAGGGTTTTTGTTTGCATTTTGTAACAAAAAAGGTTCTTCAACAAGAAACTCCATAGTAATTACTCCTTGTGTACACACACACACATATATATGCACAGAGACAGACAAGGAGAGTTAGATTTTATAAAAGCAAATGTGAAATTAGCTTGACAATCTACAAACTCTAAAATAATAAAGACTCTAATGTCCTGATACAGGTAAAGATATACAGTATTTAGTGAACACATCAGAAATTATATTTAACAATATTGCAGCAAAATGTGAGTGTTTTTACAATTGAGAATTACAGCTGTTGTGAAAGGTTGACTATGTGCCACAGCCACCTGGAGCTTCCTCTCAGAGTTATGTTCTGTCTCAATTCTCACTGTAGTGAGATGGCAGGACTAATCAGTGCAAGTCCACACTGCACGGCATACTGCTTTATCATAGTGTAAGGAATGAATGCACAGGTCATGGTTAAGGCAAAATAATTTAATCCTGTAACATATGAAATCTGCACATATGCAATTCAAAAAAAGTCATGCATTTGGAAACTCTGGGATGAAAACTATAATTCAAAATCTTTCACAATTGTCTTTAGCACTACTGAACTGTAACTCACAATGATATCTGAGGGCAATGAATGAATCTGCCTTTTAAATGATCTTCTCTGACAGAACAAGGCAGCCCAGGGGATAAATTTCTATGGCTCCAGCTGTTAATCAACTAAACAGTTCACTTTTGAGACTAGAGTGCAAGTCAGGAATAGATCCGGCACCATTAAATCATTTGACATTGTCAGCATCAACTATTTGCTGTATCTGCCAAGGCAGCTCCTATCAATTGCAAAGGACCTTTGTCCTCAATATCCCTGCCAGCTTAGATTTAATCTACTGCAAACTGTAGTGGCTTCACATGTTCTGTTTCTGAAATACACAATGTATTTTATTATTCTGCCTGTGACATAACATGCATGTGCAATCTAAAGATTGTGTCTGTGATATCTGCATGTATACATAAACTCTTAACTGTGTCAATTTAGTGGAGGTAGAACTCAAGTTAATACACATACACTTAAAAATTAAGTTTGATCAGCTCCAAATCAGTATTATGACAGCTATAGCAGATGTTAATGCCTATGGATGCAATACACAGTAACTTTTCTCTGATCTCAAAACAAGTAATTTTAATGCAGCTGACAAATATATGGCATATTTTCAGAGCAGAACCCTCTGCTGGTATATGCAATGTATTACATTCTAACACTGTTCATGAGAATGTAATAGACCCATCTCACTCACCTTCTTTAAAGGATATGGAGACCAATGGGCTCTGAAGAGGTAGTCATTTTACGTAAAGTACACTGGTTTTTAAGAATCCAACAAAACTAACCTTTTCAGTCCTATTTTTTTCCCTATTTTCACTGGAAACTGACATCAGAAAGTAAACTGTAAAATGCACCTCTAGGTTTTAAACAGCATCACAGATGTTGTCAGAAAACCTAGATATGAATCTCAGAGCTTTCACAGGTTTTGAATTTAATTATACTGGAATTCCAATCAACAACCATTCACTTTGCATCTTGCAACCCAACTGTATCTAACCATTGTCACTGCCCTGATTTTTTCCGCAAATCTCACTGTGAAATCTGTGCTTTGTGCTACATCTCAATACACAGACTGCAGAAAAAACAAGAGCTGACAGATCTGTGATATCTGAATTTTTAAGAATCTAACCCGTACCTCC
The DNA here is from genome assembly GCF_059453375.1 of Lepisosteus platostomus. Classification (NCBI taxonomy): domain Eukaryota; kingdom Metazoa; phylum Chordata; class Actinopteri; order Semionotiformes; family Lepisosteidae; genus Lepisosteus; species Lepisosteus platostomus. The sequence goes on from NC_142624.1 coordinate 37,558,560, forward strand.
TGCAGTGGGTCTCCTGACTCCACTCACCGATTGAAAACGTACAGCAGTGGAACTTGTCAAAGAGTGGTTTGTATATCAATGGATTACCAAGACTGTGCAAAAACAGAAAGAGTGATATAAAAGAACTATTCGTATTACTGAAATAAAGTCTTCAGGTGGGGAAAGCAGGTTTAAGACATCCAGTTTTCTAAATGGCAAAAGATCATCTTTGCTCTTATAAATGCAATTTCATGATTCATTTAAAGGCAAAACTGAGAGCATCACAATAAACAGTCGCTTCCTCCTATGTACAGTATGTATGAATGATAACCTTCCGCATCACAATGAAACACACAGTGAGTGTGGGTGGACTTGAAAAACCTTCTTTTTTCCAAGTCATTTTCCTGTAAATAAAAAAAGTACAAACAACTTGCCAGATCCCTTATGTCAAAGTGAAGAAGTTTACAGTGTTAGTGTTTTTTAAAAATCTTATTCCGTTATTCACCAAAGAAGCAATTAAGAAGTTATGAAGCATCGGTAACAACTATTTCCACACATTTACACATAATATAAATGAAAGTGTAAACATTGTATTTTCCAGGTAAGCTTCTGATGTCAAACACCCCTAAATTAAAAACAAAACTGTTAACATTTTTAGCAATGCAAACCTAGAAAAACATTATATAGATATTATATATCATAGATAGATAAAATTCTGTTTAGTAAAAGGGATTTTCTCGGTCTACTTCTTGCATCTTCAATGTGCAATCCAGGGTAAAAGTTTGAAATTAAAAATCTGCAGTCCTTTTTTAAAATGTGCACTCTGCCATCCACTAAACAGAGACAAAGACATCCAAATACAGACGGTCATACGATTCCCTGAAGAACAGTATGAGGAGGAGGCTGAAAACACAGGACCCCGTCAGACACCAGTTCAGCCAAGACAAGTCTGAAAAACAAAGCAGCAAAGACGATATTTTGTAAAGAGCCTGTCTGTTCAAATGAGATAGCAGCTACAGCCTTTAAGGACATTTATCAGCCTTGCCATTTTAACAAATTCACTACATTTTAATCTCAAATACCATTAAAATACATTTATCACTCAATGCACATATGTTTTAAGAAAAACACAATACAGTATATAGATTTTGGATATTTTAATTTTTTGGATTATCTCATCATTCGTGACTGACCATGACTACTTACGTGAGCACTACACTCACGTATCTCATTAATGAGAGATCAGCGGGCACAGGTAATGGGGTGATTTAATCTGCTGAATGTCAAGCTTTGTGACTATTAGGACAGAAAGCCAATGAATTAGGGTATTGTGGAGAGCACCCTGATGGACGTCAGCCAATGCAGCACAGACATGCAGAACAATACAGTAATTGTTGTGTTCAACACAACCATCAATTGATGGGTAGGTCCACATTACATGGGCTGGGCAGGAGTGTCTAGCAACTACAGAATCACGTCTGGTGATTGATGACAACCTCTCCACACAGTGCTTCACTGATCACATCCCGGGACATCACTAATAACCTTCACACAAGCGCTTACTGACCTGACAAGGTCCTGTTCCAGCAGGACAACACATGTCCTTTGCTCACATAACCCTGTGCTTTCTTGCGAGATGAGAATGTGGCTGTTATGTTGTGGATGTCATACGCTCTGAGTTTTGAACATTTGTGGGATGAGCCGGGATGACAAACTTATGAACAGGCACATGCTTATCCTGACTCTATGAGAGGAAAGAGACAGAATCCCACAAGACAGCATCTGCAACCTGGCGCAAAGCAAGCATTGCAGATTGAATTGTGTGAACTGCTTACAGTGGTAACTCATACACTTCTAGCCTGTGACTTGTGCCTCACATTCAAGGTAAACCTTTCAAAAGAAACAAACATAAGACAAGATGCTCTGATTACCTGCATGCTGTAAATCAACAAGTTAATTGTCTAAGGGAGAGGATGGAAGAGAATGAGTCCTTTACTTTCTAAACTATAATGGGAATAAAAAGAAATAATGACTTCTTTAATATGTCTTCATCTTGACTTGAGTCATGGACCAATAATCAAAGTCAATAAATTTCTAAGAAATATAATCAATTCATTAAGGAAGCATTGTGCTCTTTTTTACTCGGTAAAAGCCGCCTTTAATTGCTTTTTAGCTCTCTGTTTATTGTTGATCTGGCATGCGCTCATGTACATGAGGATGCATGCCAAATCTTTTCAAAATCCACTGGGAAGCACAATTAAAGAGAGCTGTATGGCTGGATCAATTTACTTAATAGGGGACTGGAATTCACAGTGGATTTATACTCTTCTCTGCCCACAGGCTCCTTACTGTATGTCTACTGGGATTTCACAGTAAACCTTTATCATAAACCTAACTCAGCCCGAGCTTTGTGCAAAAAGTGCAACTGCACTGTGCCCTTGGTTGCTGCAATCTCTCAAGCATTTCATTTTTTGCCCCCAGCGTGTTTGGAAAACACAGGGCCAGGTCCTGTTTGTTCCTGCACTCTGGAGAACACCTTAACTGGGCGTAGGTTGGGGAGAATGATGAAAAGGGTTGCAGGTTCGAGCCCGAGTCATGTCACTAGCTGACTGTCACTGGGATTCCCCAAGCGCTGATGCTGGGTAGGGTGGGATCAGTCCGAAGGGCCTGTCTTGGCCTCACCCAGCACAGAGCCCCCTGTGGTCTCCCAGGTGCCTGCAGGGTCGCAGTGCTGCTGGCGAGAGATGCGCCTTCTCTCCGATCTTCAGTCGCAAACCTCTAGTATGTGGCTGCTGCATGCTCTGTGATTTGTCAAAAGTCTAGTGGCTTGAAGCTCCTCTACATTTCCTGATTTCCCCCCACCATGCAGCTGCAGGCCTTGGCGCTGTGAGCCAGGAGACATGGAAACACACTTTTGTATTCCCACAAAATAGGCAAGACTGGGTAGCTATACAACAAAAATAATTAGGAAGTACGAAAAAAGCACAAATACTGTGCAAGGAGCAAACACCTGTGGTGATGAGATGTGTGAATAATGAATATATTGAGCTGCACTACAGAGGCTAATAAGGTCTATGCAAACCTTTATGTTCCCCATCCCAGTACAAAATATCCTTATAATCTCAGCAGACATTACTCTCACCCCCTGGACTGCTGGAAGAATATACTGTAGCTGCTGTTCACAAACACACAGAGAACAGCAAACTTCAGAAAAGCATATCAAGAATGAGCTTTTCCCTCCACAGATACTCAGGCTTTCATTACATCCCTGCTGCATTTTCTTCATGGCACACAGCCAGGTGTTTGCTGCAATCATATACCATAAATTTCTAATGAAACATTGTTATACCTTCAATGAAAGACTTGGGGAAAAAAAGTCTATAATTTCCAGGGTAACATTCGATCCAAGCTGTCAAAGCCTGTCTGCTTAATCTACTTTAGACAGCATCTTTTCCACACATAATGTACATCGAGCTTAATCAGCCTCTGTGATCACCTGACAGACTCTGCCTTTAAGCATATGCGTAGGGTGCACAGGAACGGAAGCACGGCTACTAATGAGAAGAGGATAGCTCTTTTTTGCAAGGAATGCTGAATAAAAGAAATTCTGTTAGAAGATGTAGGTCTGATGAACTATAGTTTTTTTTTTGCACAGTATATAGCACTGCTATATACATATCAAAACATACATACAGTATATACCAATGGCAGTTTTAAAAATAGAACGTGTGACAATTACATTGTCTTTTTTTAAAAGAAGTAAAAATCAAATCTTAAAGATTTAGATTGCTTTAGTAGTGCCACCTGGCAGGTCACCTCTTTCAATTTTGTTTCAGATATTGCGTATCAGCGAAAGAAAGGTCAAAGGCTAATGGAAACACAGCCTTCAGTCCAGAGTTCCCCAACCCTGGTCCTGTAGAGCTACGAGGTTTTTTTCAGCTTCACTGCAGAACATCTCTTAATTGCTTCGAAGAACAAAATATCGGCTTAAGTAGTAAAGATAAATATAATCTTTAGCCATTGATTCAAGACCTATAAAAACTGTCGAAATGGAGCCGTCCGAGATCTGAGCCAGGGAAATCTGCTTCACACAGCGTGTTGAAGCAGAGCTGCGGACTCAACACATTAGCATATTTCAGAATCATTAAAAACTGCAAGCCAGAATTGAAAAAACAAGCAAGGGACACTGGATTTCACTGTAAAAGAAGGGAACTCAGAAGTTTATTGATGTTATCAATGATGTCAATAGGTAGCCATAAGAACTTTAAGTCTGCAGATGATAATTAAACATTCAAATCATAAAAAAGCCACATATCCAACAGAATGGATTCTAATACAGGCTAATTATTCTGATGCATGGACTGTCAAGCAAAAATTCCTAATTAGTTCCAAAGAAATTTTATTTTAGATTTCACAATTCAATAGTACAATAACTCAATAGCCTTTTTTGCACCAAGGGAACCAGGAATGCATGCAACATGCAACAGGGTTAGACGTGCAGAACGTGGTTTTAGTGGATCGATTTGCAATGTTCTGCATACAATGAAATGTGATAAATCGAGGATTTATAATTCTACGATAATAGTTTTACACAATTGGCAAGAGAAGTGAATTCTTCCAAAGGGTCCTCAAATTCACATTTATAAATCACAGTCAGGGAGGACTTACATTATGATAGCTCAAAATCCAAACCATTAATCAATGTTCAATAATCCATTCAGCATTTTAAAGCGTGAAAGCGGGTTAATGGAGTTCTGTTTATCTTGGTGCTTTGTCTTTGCCGTATGTGTGCTCAAATCGCATCAATTTAAATGGAGATACTGACGTGACTGGGCATGGCGTTGCTACAGAATACTAAAAACCGTCTCGTGCGCCCCATGCCTGGGCGATCAGATTAAAAGTTTGCCCGCCATGCTGTCTGGGGAAATCCATAATTCATGGGGGCAAAAGTTGAAAAACAGCTCCAGTAGGAACTTGGGGTCGAAAGAACAACAAAAAAGAGCCTCACAAATGAGACTCCAAGGGTTTAAACCTTTTTAAGCATGCACTGTCCTGGCCAGGGTTCAATCCACAGCCATAGAGGAATCTCTCCGGTTTTATACTTCTCTAAATAGTCAAACGGCACGTTACAAAAGGTAACGGAGTAAAATTTGTTCATAAAAAGAGGCAAAAAAGTTTGGGCAAAAACAATTAAAGAATCATTTACATAAATGAAATCCTAAATGCATTCAACAAATTGCTCGGTGCCTGTCCTTAAGAAAAACACAAATAATTATATCGGACAGATTATTTTGTACTTGTCACTTGCTGATTTACACAGTTGTCATCTGAAATTGTTCCAATGGTTTCCGTTATCTGCTATCAAACTGTGAATACGTTTTAAGAATCAATTGCAACTGTCTTTGGAGGCATTACCATTTAAATTTTCAATTTATTCAAAAAGCAGCCCAGAGTTATGAAAGGGCTGTCGTGAGAGTGACAATATAAAACCTACATTTTATTATGCCTGGAAGCTCATGGACAAAGCAGGCAGCCTGAATAAACACTATAAGTGTGGCTCCCAATGTGATGCATTTGGACACATAAATGCATTAAATCTGATACCTTTTATTACACCCTGGACAGCACTGTTAAGAGCTAATAATAGCAACTGCTCTCAAAGGTGATAAAATTATTTTAAGGTGAGAGGTGAGGTGTCTAAAGAAAATAGTTCATTGCTGCAATTAATGTTAATTGTCCTCAGCTCCATGTCCAGGTGAAAGCTGTGCTTAATGTCAGTCTTTCCATTTTCCTTTTCTAAAGGGATATTAAAAAGTACAGAAATTGAACATTTTCTTTAGTTAAAAAAATCTGGCAAAAGCCCAAATCTAAACTGCTTTCTAAAAACACTCTGTACTGCTTAGAAAATCACATCAGTAGAAAACAGCAAAGGGGTCATTACACCGTGCGTATGTTCAGTGTCTGGGCAAACTCTGTGTAAATTACTATTTTAGCGTCTCGTATTCACAGACCTCAACAGACATTAGGGACCCATGAATCAGACCACTTTCAGAACATCAGCTGTTGTTAACTCAAATCCTGTCCCATGTAGACCAACACCACACTCTGCTAAATATGAAAGTCAAAGTGCTGTAAGAATCCAACTTATGCATTTGTAACTGGGGTACCTAAAGCAAAAAAGACGACACTATTTTCAGACAGTAGTATGATTTCATACAGAGCATTCAGAATTCTACTGAAGCCACAAACGCAGCTCTGCCCTGGGAAATGCGACCGAAAGGAGGTACTGCACTGATTTTGGTTTCACAGTACATTGTAGGATTCTCCCGAAATCCACTCGCACATGAGAATGGGTTTTCGGGGGCCCCCCCAACTGACTCGAATGGTCCATGGTCCCAGGTTCGAGTCATGTCACTAGCTGATTGTGAGCAAGACTCCCCAATTGGCAGCAAGAACTGGCTGAGCACCGCTGAGGGAAGGATGAGGACAGTCACCCTAGACTCTCTCAGCTCTCCGCAAACACAGCGACCACTTCTGTGGCTCAGGATCTGCGCCTGTGGCTGGAAGGTTGCCGGTTCAAATCCCGCGGCCGGCAGAGGAATCCTACTCTGTTGGGCCCCCGAGCAAGGCCCTTCACCCCAGCTGCTTCAGGGGGGCCGTATTAATGGATGACCCTGTGCTCTGACCCCCAAGCTTCTCTCTCCCTGTCTGTGTGTCTCATGGAGACACATTTCTAATGCAAGAAATTGTATATGGCCAATAAAGTGATCTCTCTTTTTCTGAGCCTTGCGGAGCCGTCTGTGAGGGTCTTGCCTTTATGCCAGTCAGCATTCAGCATCCTGCATGCAACTGTTGCCTATAAGGTGTTAAAATGAAAGCGGCTGGAAGGTGTACATGCCAGAGGAGTCCGTCCAGAACTCCCTATTCCCCTGTGTGCAGGCATGGGGTATGTTGCGCCAATCTGAGAAAAAAACACAATTGGCAATTCTGAATTTTGATTCTTAATAAAATGTGTGTGTGTGCTCCAGAGTCGGGTCAAAAGCTATCAAATAATCTGACATCCAGGGGACTGTTTTAGCCTTTAAACTGTAACCCACCCAAACCAAACCAGGAAAACCCCACAAAAACAGATTTTAATAAAACAAAACAATGATACCAGTTTCATGAATGATGGTGTACAGATATGTTAGCATGGTTTAATCAGTTCATCTCTAAATAATGCAGTGCCGAGTGCAATGGCAGAGGCCTGCAAAGGATGCTTGGGGGAAAAGAATTTGTTACTGTTTGGCCATTTCTTCAATCAAACAGATTGGAGTCCCCTTTATAATGCAGATTGCTTCATTCACCTCTATGTTAAAGGAATGTGTTAAAGCAACATGTGCCAACTGTAACAGCTGTATCATGACCTTGCAAAAGGTGACACTGGACTATTGTGGCATTGGCACTTTCTGACACACATCTCTTTCAGGACAATTGGAAGGAGATGAATACCCCAACTAACTTCAGTTGCAATGGCCCTGTGTCTTAGCGGCTCTGTGTATACAGGACTGACCTCTGGCCCCAGAGGACAGGAACCTTCATTTCTGAGAGTTCAAAGGTCACAGGATCAGGGCAGCCCGCAACAATAATCTGTTCAATGACTCTACCTCCTAGGAAGTTTTCCCACATGGCCTGATAGTTGCTGGAGGAAACCTGGGGAATTAAAGTGTGATTATTCAGAGACCGTGTCAGGCCAGCAATGAAGCTCAGAAGGTTTGGTGGGAGGATTACCCAGAATGAAATATAAGACCTTTCACAGCTGGGAAGTACTCTTAACACCAAGGTCACTGGTGACATGCCCATCTATTCATTCAGATTGTGGGGTTTCAACCATGGCTTGATAAGACGTGCTGAAAGGTGAATAATTCTATAGCGGATGTGCTTGTCCGCCACTACTTCGGGGACAGGTTACTCTCAGGGGTGAAGGGAGACCATTTCTGTCTGTTGTTCCAAAGCCCCAAGTTGATCAGTCCCTTATGCAAGTTCACCTGATAGGGAGGTACAGTCCTTCTGTCTTAATTAGGCAAAGTATGTTTAGAGGGAAACAACAAAGGGAGAGACAGAGAAACAGCTACAGAGAGACAGTCACAGTGACTTGCAGTGCACAATAAAGCACTTTCAAGCTTGTAACAAAATCAGATTTCAAATCCAAGACTAAGCTCTACTAAGCTCACTCATCCCATTTTAATCTTCTTTAGGGCACAGTGTAAAACTGAAAACATGCCAGAGCCCTTTCTGGGGAGTTTTCCAGTACAGCCAATTCAATACATTCTACTCACCATTTAGGTTAGCTGATAAACGCTTACATGTATTTCATAAACTGGGAATAATATGCAAACATAACAAAGAAATCCTAATAATCTAACACTGTGATTGAATAGTCAGGAGAATTTGAGCATACAAACATTGATAACACTCGGTAATCCTTTCCCAAACTGGTTATTAGTTTAAAAAATAAAGGTTTGGTGAGGAGCTGTGTAGCTAGATATTACTTTTAATGAGGGAGAATCGGAAGAGTTTCTGAAAACTACTTGAGAACTGTACACAAGGCTTAGAGAAGAAAAGCTCACTTTTAATTTGGGATGAATGTAAACATATTTTAAGTAACCATTTTGCTTTCTGGTTAAATTCCAGGTTTAAGCACTGTGGCTGGAAGACTTGATATTTTTTCTAAATGTTCCATGCATAACAAAAGTATTAGAGATTATGGGAACATAGCGCTGCCTCACTGAAGGACAAAACAGTTTCAATCAACATTCTGTAATCCAGTAACAAACGAGCATAATATCAGGTCAGCCAAAAATTAAATTGATGCAGTACGTTCAAATTTTGACAAAATTAGTATTTCAATTTTTTTCCAACTATGGTATTTGAGTTCTGTTACATAAAGCTGATAATTGAATGGGTTTAAGATCACTTTATCGCCCATATACAATTTCTTGCATTAGGAATTCGTCTTTTTTCACATACCCCAGCTTGCTCTCCATGAGACACACAGACAGGGAGAGAGAAGCTGGGGGTCAGAGCGCAGGGTCAGCCATTGTACAGCGCCGCTGGAGCAGCATGGGTTAAGGGCCTTGCTCAGGGGACCAACGGAGTAGGATTCCTCTGCCGGCCGTGGGATTTGAACCGGCAACCTTCCAGCCACAGGCGCAGATCCTGAGCCACAGAGCCACCGCCCCACCCTTTGTGTTTCCATATCACCTTAAGTAATTAATCTCATTTTTTGTAACCACGAAAAATGTTCCTCTGAAAAAGTGCTAAACAATTGTTCATCTTAAACACACAGCTGGAGAATATTAATGACAAGGAAGAGCAAAACCGAACAGCTAGAAGGAGCCTGTGTTTTATCGAGTCCATCGTGGGATACTTAGAGATGGTGTAAATGCAATCATTATTAGGGGTTCGCATTAATGGGCCAAAGGTCTGCATGCCTATGCATTCTTTAAAAACCCACTCTTGTGAAGCGTCTTGAGACCTAATCACATACCGGTGCAGTGTCTGTAGAACCACAGCAGAATTTAGATGAACACGGTGTTTAATCCAGTAAGCCCTACTGAAGCCTCTAGACACACAAGATGTTCTGCTGGGCCACAAGTTGTCTGATATCTTTCTTGACCTTTTGTCACTTCCAGCTACTACATCAAAACACACCATTGGAAGGTGTCCAAATACAAACACAACTCTGGGCAACACCTAACGAACGTGTAGGTTCTGTAGCTGCTCAAGAGGATGAATGCGTATTAAGAATATACTGCTGATGACAAAACTCCATTCCATGAAAGAGTGAACTACATTAAGATGAAGGATGCCAAGGCTTCTGTCTGCAACTACAGACAGCACATTAACATGTAGATATTTAGTCTTAAAGCTTCAATAGGATTTCTACAAGCAAGAAAAGCAAATGACCAATTCCCCTACCTCCACTCATGTGGTTCTACTGTATACGTGAAACAAATGTGCACTGGGGTTCATTTTAATTCCTATGCAGGTAAGGAATCCACTTCAATCGAGGAGAAAAACAGTGCTAATTATTATGTTGCTACTTACCTTTGGAGTACACCGTCAAGATGAACATCAATATTCCCATGAAGAGGTTGGTTAAGAAAGTGACTAAGCCACAGGTGATGCCCTCGGGGACAGGGTACACCGTCTCCATGAGGAGCTCGAAGAATATTGGCACGCTGCTGTTAATGAATATTCCCACAAGAATACAGGAGGTATACAAAGTAGCTGTGGAAAGAAAAAAAAAAGTGATCACTGGTATTGTAAGGACAATAATCAGGACTTGAGTTCAATAATAAAACTCAACAAAGACCTTTTTGGAAATTCTGTAAAAATAAAAAATAAAAAATAGACCATCGCCCTTACAGCTTTCTCCATGGAGCCTATGTGGAGAGTGTATTCCTCCAGCTGAAGCCAAGGGGATATAACCAACAAACCTAGTTTTCTTTCTTACAGACCTCATAATATAAAAGACTGAAAAAGTTGGGCCATAAAATGTGATCATCATTGTGAAATGAAATAAATAACCTTTAATGTAAGTATTCATAAAGGGCACACTCTCCAAGAGATAAGAAGTGAAATTATCCATAAATCCTTTAACAGGGAGCTGGCTATTCCTGGTCAGGGTCATGGCCATTCAAAGCCCAGAAAGATGCCCAGGGCACAAGGCAGAGGCTTGAGACACACACAGGGGGGACGATTCAGAGCCAAGATGTCTTTGAGAGGATGGTGGAAACCCACACTAATGAAGCCGACAGACAAAATCCACATAGAAGATGCTCCAGGCCTGAATCGCACCCAGGACCCAAGAGCTATGAGGCAGCAGACCTCCTATTAATAATAATAATGTAATAATGTTTCTTTATTAGCCCTATACAATTTCTTGCATTAGGAATTCGTCTTTTCGCATACCCCAGCTTTTCTCCATGGAGACACAGACACACAGACAGGGAGAGAAGCTTGGGGTCAGAGCGCAGGGTCAGCCATTGTACAGCGCCCCTGGAGCAGTTGGGGTTAAGGGCCTTGCTCAGGGGCCCAACGGAGTAGGATTCCTCTGCCGGCCGCGGGATTTGAACCGGCAACCTTCCAGTCACAGGCGCAGATCCTGAGCCACAGAGCCACCGCTCCGCCCTATTACTATTATATACAGTGGTAAGTATTCTTTGGGTATGTTCTTTTAATAAATTAAATGAGGGTATGCAAACATACCACCATTTGTGAATTGGACACTGTGTGGGTCTTTAACTGTACGACACATTTATTTGAACTTTTATGAGCTTAGTGTCGACTGACTGTGATTTGAAAGGGACATCTGAATCCAAAAAATGTACTGCTTACTCTTCAAGATGCGGTTAAATGAACTCAGACTATTAGCTGACACATCTTTTAATCAAATGGCTTCAGAGAGAGGATCCTGGAGTAAGGAGTTCTGAAAAATGGATAGCTCTGCACATCAAGATACTTGTGACAAGGCTGAAATACCACAGAAGCAAAAATATGCACCTTTCAAAGACCACAGCATTAGTCTCTCTATAGAGTTTAAGTCAGAAGAATGAATTAAACATTGCTTAAAGCCACTTCTGAACATTATTTACATGATTCAGAAGGCACCCCGAATATTAAAAAGTGAAACTTAAATCAATCTTTGGTTCAAAATCTAACTGTTAAAATCAATCAGCGCTTGGTGAGTAAATCACAGAGTAAAACTGTCAGTCTGTTATCAGTTATCACAGTGGGTCATTTTATTTCTCGCAGAAAGCCAGTTGTTCTTGATTAAAAAGAAATTGCTGCACACTGAAACTGGTTCTTAACAAAATGTAAAATTCACTCTCTAAGACAACAGAAAATCTCCTCTGAAGGACAAGAAGACTACCGAATAAAAGCAAGATGACATATGTAAAACAAGATCTTACTCGTTCTGCTATTTTGTCACAAAGTGTACAGAAGTTATCACGTTGAAAATACACATTTTATATCTTAGGCAGAATTTGCAAAGACTGTATACACAGATGTTAAGAATTTCCTGGGATACATTTTCCTTTGTTTTCAGCAAAGAAATTAGAGGCTGATAACGTATTTGCAACCATTAAAAATTAAAACTAGCATAACGTTAAGTTTACATTATTGATAAATCAAAGAAAAAGCAGGGCAGTCTATTGCTCCCCTGGACAGAGCGGCCTGCACTATCTTGGAGTTGCTTTTTCATTAATTTTACATTAATTAATTTTTCATTAGTTTCCCCACAAACATAATTTCATTCAGAAGACGAACTTTGCTGCAGACAAACTCAGACCACTATCAGGTCTCGTCAGCACAGGCAACGGCTGGCAGAAACGCATACACTGGGATCAAGACATTACTTCCAAGTGCAGGCGATCAGCTGAACCTCAACTCCCAAGACAACTTCAACATGGAGTGCAAGCAGCCAGTATCTTCAAAACCGGTTCTCAAGAACCCCACAGACACGCTGCAGTGCACAGACCTCTCATCACGTTTGTGGGTCCCAAAGCACAAAGAGTGGAGGCAGTGGCCTGCCAGGCGGTGGAGAAATGCGATTTCTTCAGAGCTCTTGGCTCCAAAAGTGGGGAGTTCTGGTGGTTGTGGGTCGCATTTCTTTGGCATGGTTTTGGGTGCACCGATTCTCTTAGAAGGCAACGTCAAAGCTAAAGCTTAATCTTCTTAATGATCCCCAGTAATCATCTTCATCCCATGTTCCAGCCTGCAGAGGTGTCTCCCAGGATGACAGTGCCCCCACCCACACAGCACATGTGGTCACCCAGGGATTTGATGAGTCTGATGTTTTTCACATGTCAGAGGGCCTTCTCAGCCCTAAGACCTGAACCCAACTGCATAAGCATGATACTGGATATTGGGCATTCAATGGATATTCTAGAACAACACCCGAAACAGCATTTCCCCTCTCTGTCAAGCAGGTATGAGTCGATTGACTTTCTTGTGGCAGAATGGTGCAGAACTCAAGGTGCTGGAAGACTCTAATGCCACAACCCAGACAGGTTGTACTGGCCTCATGTGGTGACCAAACACCCTGTTAAGTGACTCCACATTTGGATGTCTGCTACTTGTACGGTACGTAGCCTGAGAAACAACTACATATTTGTGAAAACCTAGAAGAAATATTGTATCTAGACTGTTTAATAGGAGCTTAACCTGTTAGTCATGTACACTTGTTTTTTGCAGGGTAAACAAACAGCAGCAAAACAAATGATATAAAAAGTGTGTATATATATATTATAAATATATTGACAAAGTCTCACTCATTTTATTATTCTGAAATAACACACAGAACAGTCATTAAAAAAAGGAGTAAAATAATGTGCAACACAAATCTCACCAAAGGTAAGGCAAAAAAAAATTATTAATGGAGGACCAATAGAGAATAATAAAACTGTAATGTGCCAATTTTTAACGTCCAGTTTCTGAAGACATCAAATCAAGGTTGTCAGCAGAGGAACGACAAAGGGAAACGTGTAGGTGTTTATTTTGTCATTGGGAACCAAGGCAGTAATTGCAGCGGCTTCATTACCTGCTGTGGAGGGGAGGTGTGTGATGCTGGTGAGGCAGGTCAGGGTGAACCACACAGAGGCCAGCGTGGCCCCGGCCAGCATCAGCAGCAGTATGAGCTTCAGCATGCCTCTGATGGAGTCCGCGAACCTGAGGTGGAAATCAGGGCTCAGTCACACAGCTAGAAGCACAGAAGCTCCTGTGCTATGAATTAAATTTCAATGCAATAATAAGAATGTTATAAAAAATAACAGTGCCAAACGTTCCCCTGATAAAATATAATTTCCTGTGCAATATGCATGATTAAGAGTCACCACACAGCAACTTGCCAGGACTTCAGGTGCATTCTCTTAATTTGTTTTTACTTTCTTATTGCAAAATATAAGTTAATCGTAATTTACCTCTACCAACGGGGTGATACTGATCTGTTACACCATTCAGGTTTGTATCGGTGGCTACCAAAAGGTTACGAAAATGGATTTAGTGTGTAACTCAAATCGGTACACAACGTTTTAATCACGCTGTCCTAAAGAAAAAACTTCTTTTGCAAATTATTTAAAATACTTAAAAGTGCACAGCGTAGATTCTTCCTATGACAGAAACACTCGTGGGTAGATGTACCCAAATCAAATTTAGTAGATTAAGCCGTTTCAAAAAAATACCTGGCCACTATGGCGTCATTCTCAGTCTGGTCTCATACAGTAACAGCAGTTAACTGCTTCCACACAATTAATTTGTCTCAGTAACAATGAACAAGGTTCAGTCTAGGTGCAGCAAACAATTATAAAACAATTAAACCAGTCAGTGAAGACAGAGATGAAACTGACAATTGGGAGTACAAAATAACAATTAAATGTAAGATACCAACGATCACATCCTGATGTCAGTCACAACAACCATGGAAATGAAGACGAACCTTGGATAACTTTTGTTGACTTGTCAGAAGGGCTGAAGTGGATAAGCTTGATATGTTTTACCACAGAGAAGCTACAGTACGGCTACTGTGTCACCTAGCCTTTTTAGCCGAACAGTTCCACAGTTCTCCATCTGTTGCAGCCTTTCACAGACAGGCACGTTCCAAGGTAATCTCCTCGACACATTTAGAGAAGCCATTTGTGACAGAAGACATCAATATGGTATCATTTCATACATTGAGCTGAGGCAGTAGCAGGGAACTGAAGCTGGTTCAGAGAAACTTTAATTCTGATTTTATCATTGGCAAAGTGAGGTAATTGTAGCCAAAGAAAACTGAAAGTGTTAAAAGGCCAAAATGGGATTTCGGGCGGATTGGAACACAAATACTGCTCACAAACTGCAGTGCTGTATATTTATCTAGGAGGTCAGTGAAATTGGTGCTCACAATGAAACAATTACCTGTTTTGCAGCAACCTGTATCAAATCTTCCAGTGTTTTGGGTTGTCGGAAAAAAATGATTAAGAGAAATGTGTCATAAAATTAAATACTGATCAGCAATGTGTTTGCTATATTAAATAATTCACTCAGTAGCTTACAATCAATTAAAAGGTAATGAACTAAAATTAAATGAAGAAAGCCGTTTCCAGTTTTTATGACCCGAGCAGTCAGTTAATTACAGTTATGCAAAATACAAACATTAAAAAACAACCAATTACAGAACTGACAGACAGAATATACCAAATTTGTCCTCAGTTAAAACTCTGAGGGGATAAAGGCAATGACAAGACTGACAGTCCCTATTAGAGTCAGGAAAACTATAATGAATTAATATGTACTTTAATCACTGCTACAAAAAGTCTAAATGGCACTTTTTCCAAAATAAATGGTGTTCCCTGCTAGAAATAATTTGCAGGTAGATTACATAGCCTTTAATAATTCTCATTTATTCATAGTCAGTTTCATCGCAATTCAAAGCACAGGTAATAAGTTATTCCCTGTGCAGTTATCTACTGCACCATAAAAAACAGCTCAACAAATAATTACCAATAACCTCACAGAGAAGTGAGGCGTCATGAGACTCAGGCATCTGTTGCACTGCAGACATCCTGCAGTGTCACAGATTAAGACATCACTTCTCACAAGCAGATTGTGCTGCGTCACAGATTAAGACATCACTTCTCACAAGCAGATTGTTCAGCTCTTTTTTGACTCTTATTTTCACTGCATTTGCCCACCTAGCGGAGAAACCCATCAAGCACAAGCAAACTGACACATAACACCAAAGGGCGTGCAAAAACAGGACTTGCTGTGAGGAGAGTGCCACTGTGTTTACCTTGGACACCTCTAACCACACTAAGGGCATCATCACATTTCCAATAATGACACACACACAAAGCCAGAGTCAACAATAAACATATGTGTTTCTTCACCTTTACTGAACTCACTAAATGACCCATCATTTTATCAAGCCATCACATTTAACAAGAATTATTATCTAATTTGCCTAATTACAACTTTCAGCAGATTAAAGTAAGAGACATCATTGATTCTGCCCTGGCTACAAACTGCTGAATTGGCTCAACAACAAAAGTCCATCCATCAAAGGTGACAAATCCTTCATTTTGCGGACTCCACAGTTTAAAACTGACGGTATATAACTATCTACCCAACCATGTGAAAGACGGACAGTATTTCATCCTCTTCTGTCTTGAGAGGAGAGTTTGCTCAATATATGCCACTTCAGTAGGAAAATAAATTTAGGGGAATTGCACGTTAGCTAAGTGACGAGCAAAGGATTCAAACAGAAACTAATATTTCAATCCCCTGCAGAAGAGGCTGAAAGCAAAGAAGAAGAAGGTGGCCACCTGTGAATGGCCCATTTCGTGGACAGGTATGTAAGAACTGTGCGCTCAGTTTTAATTAAGTCTAACAAGTAAACTGCGATTGCTTGAAATCCACTACACAAGCAAGTGATACTTAAATGCCCTTAAGAGTATTGTCTGGGTGAGAACACACCAAGCTTGTCTTTTTGCAATTTTTCATTTGCATTGATAAGAATCATCAAAAAATAATTTCATAGCAACTCAAGACAAACTATACAGAAGATGCCTGTAGTATCTAATCCATCACATTTACCAATCAAACTTGAGGGATTGTCAGGTCTTCCTCTTCTCTAACACTGTTTGTTCCTCTCGCTATATCCATAGCTAATAGCTAAAAGGCTATTTTTCATACTACAGAATACAAATCTATTAGGATAAACAGTCATCTTAAAGCATAATTCCTAAAATCAGTAGACAATTGCCAGAGAACTGTGTTTCTGCATGAAGAAGAAAAATCAGTGAAAAATGCAAAAAGTCATTTTGCAAAAGACTTTCCTAAAGCAGTGTAATACCACAGTTAAAATGAGCTGCACAACTCTAAAGAAAGTCATAGCAGTTGATTACCTTATAGATTCCCTTCCCTGCTTTTAAAAAGTCACATCATTTCTGGCTGCACTCAAAGGTATTTCAAACAGCAGGGGGTTTCATTTCAAATCAGTGTGTGAAAATCCATCGAAGTTTGTTTACACTGTTCTCAGAACCTTGGAGCCTCTTTATCACATCAAGGGGGATGTCTTTCAGGCACAGAGATGGTGAAGAATGTTTTAAAGTGCTTACCTTGCCATCGCTACACCAACAACACAGCCTCCGACAATCGACCAAAAGCCAATCCAGCCTGCGTCCACCTACAAAACATAGGAACAAGCTGCTCATGACCCTTCACACCCTTTGTTTAAGCAATGAATACCAATTTCTCCCCTCAGAATGCAGGTACACATTTCCCAGTTTATAAACAACCAGGTTTAATTTCTTAATATACCTATAACGTTGATTCTTGTATCAATCTGTGTATGCATCTGTGTATTGTTAGAGAGCTTTCTTCATATTGTGTGCTGCTGGAAAACAAATTGCCCTTTGACTGTCTCTCAGTCACTTTGACTTCAGAAATGAAGCAATGAACTAGTGTGTTGCACAATTTTATAGGACTCACATGTGAGAAAAATAAAAAATAAAATATCGTTTATATAGGTATTAGTTTTGTAGAGTAACTGAAGTCTTGTGCTACACATTCTGTGTCTATGCCGATTTTCAATCTGAGGCAAGATTAAAGATTCAGATTGAACACTGAAATAAATTCAATTTATAACACTTACAAAATATGCTCGTGCAGGGGACGTGTATGCCCGTGTGCCCCTGTTACCTTGCGGTTTGAAATAATGCATGGATATCACAACACGTGCATAGATTTTTATTCTGACATCACATGAAACATCAGCAGGTTGAGCCGTCTTGGTCTGTGGAGCTCATGGTGAACATGCCCCGCCACTCACCCCTCTTCCAAAGTCACCGAGGTCTCTTGTAGCCATGCTGGCCAAACTTACAGGCAACCAGGCTAGTCCAGCATCTTTGCTTAATTAATGCATGAGCCACACCTGTCGGAAGCCCTTGCTTTTAATATACTTTATGTCCCCATTTTCTTGTCCACTACCTGTACATTTGGGTAACACTGCACTGCACTTACTAACGGTTGAACAAAGAGAAATGAAAATTAAACAGCACACAGAGTGTGCCAGAGTAATACTGCAACTGCAGCTCTGAGTAAACAATGAAACAGAACTGCACTTATTTCAGTCATTTCCATCTAGGAGCTACATTGCTATGAGGCCTCCTCAAAGTTAGCCTTAACTCTCCATACCAGTATTTACTGCTTAAACAAAAGCTAATACACTATTTCACTGCATGACAACTTCAGTTTAAATCAGGTTTCTTGATAAAGGCTGTTTAACATTTTATTTCTTGTTGCCTTTAGCACATTGGGTTTATAAATGGGAGCTATACAACCACTTCAAAGTTATCATGAAATTAGGATAGGATTAAAACAGTGGAGCGTGTGAAGAAGGGATACTACATACTGTACTTAAGCAGAAAGTACACTTATAGAGGAGTGTTTAAGTTAACCATTCTTTTAAGACGTCATCACAGAAAAAGAGTTAAATCCAGTACTGTCTGTGCTTTGGGCTTTTAGCACCTTTATTTAACATTATAATCTTTACTCTAAGCCTAAAGCAAACAAACTTGGAATCAGCCTTTGACAGATCACTCTTGCAGTTGAGAGCAATTTTCTAAATTGGATTAAGCAGGAGTCGCCGTATCTGGTGACGTGGCGTGTTTCTTTGTCAAAATAATACATACAATCAGAAGCTGAGAGCAATGATAATGACTCTCATATGTTCAGAGACTCTCTTGCCTTCTGTTAATGAAGTTTGGATCCAAATGGACTTTCTCAAGGCCAAGGTCTAATCTGTTTCACAAAAATACAGCATCACATGTCTCGTGTGAAACCAAATGTTAGACCTCTTTTGTTCTGCAGTTTATTTAACATATTCCATAAAAGGTCTTGACCAATTATAAATGTCTGCTGTATCCTGAAAGGTACTGTTTTTTAAACTCTATAACCTAAATTACATGAACTACTGCCATGTGCTACTCCAGTTAGCCTAGGTCTTAAAGATATTTTTCATTTCAGTATTTGTTTTATTCCAAGTTAAACCTATTGTTAAAGATCTAAATTGTTCAGGACTTGTGTTCTACCTTGATAGAAGTGTTTATTTTCTAGATTTCAAGCTCCAAGTTTGTTTCTCCCGATGTTTTACTGTCCTGTTACCTATAATGTTACTCATTGTGTCATTTGGAGACAAATGTGTCTTGCTGTTAGCCCCCAGTGGACTTTGTCATCAGTATTGCCTATCAATAGAACTCCCTATTCCTTCGCAACTGCCTGATCAGAAATCATGTGTCTCAGAGCTCCTAACACTTTCAATACCGAAAGGAGCAGAAATATTCAATGGACAGCACAATTTGAGGATGCAGAAGCTGTAAAGGATGTGGCACTCTGAGTGGCGATTCTGCAGATTTCTGGGATACCAAATGGCCCTAGATTAAAACACTGTACAGCACAAGTTTGTGTACGCACTGAGAGAAAGGAAAATAAATGCTACACAACCCTGGGGGGAAAAAGAAAAATTCAAGTCATACACTTGACATTTTATAGAAGAAGAATCCATGTAGCTATAGACGTCATCAAGTGCAAACAAACTGAGAAAAACAATTGCACTGCAGTATTTTCTGCAGTAAGAAAGTATCTTTTTTTAGGGACTCTCTTACTAGACTGAATCACTGATACCTTTCCCTATAAGTTTACACAAGGACAAGATCAGACATCATTCTGCTTGATTTCAATGATGGTTACAATGAATAACACCAGCACCTTTTGACAAATCCAGAAAAAAATAGAATAGGCACAGCACAGTTTCCTTCCAGAAAGAAGGAGAATGAATTCTGTTCACTTTGCTGTCTTTTTGGCTCAAAGTGTTTTTTGGTTGAAGCCCTTGTGAAGATGGGTTGCAAAAGCAGCATTTCAAACCACTGCTTTGCATCATTCTAGCATTTAATATGACAATGACACCTTGATTTGAAGGCACCTTATTTTAAGCCCATAAATAACAAACCTTCTAATATGTTCTAGTTCTAAACATTTTCTACTCCAATTCCATGCTGTACAGCATTTCAGACAGTGCTCATTTAAAATGAAACTAAACAATTTATCAGAATAGGCTTGAGGAATTTTAACTGATGGAGACCGCAAACTTAAGTTGAAGCAATTATTTAAACGGTATTAAATTCGCTCCGAAATAAAGCACAATAGGCTTTCAGCATGCTAATTAACCACAGACGATCCCAATTTAAGAGGACATTGCCCGAAGAGAATGAGCAGACCAGCTTTTGCTCCGAAATCCAAAAAAAAAAGTTTTAAATGGATTTGATGCCTTTGAAATTAATTCTGTTCTTAATGGGGAACATTCTTTATATATATATATCCAAAAGAAGGGGCACATAGACAAATGCCTATCTAAAGGACTCAGAAATATAAATCCCATGCGTGTGGGACAATGCTCACCTGGCTCACTTTAGCAGGGGTCAAAACCATGTCAAGCACTCCTGACCATCCCGACACCACTCCAGTCGGCACCGAATAAGCCAAGGCAATCATCAGAAAGCGCACGTTGCTGCAAAGCAAAAGTCAAATTACATGATTAGACAATACCTTCACCCTCCCCCCTCCTACCCCACTCTGGTTGCGTCATTATCATTCTCCTAAACCTCTAAAAAAAACCAGCACTTCCAGATAGCTTAGCAAGGTAAGGCACAATGCAGTGTAGATTCCCTTCACTGAGCAAAAAGCCCTGACACTTCAAGGTCATTTTCTAGTGGAGACCTGCGAGAGTGCTGCGCTCTTAAGAATGACACTGACAACGCATTCAAACACACGCTGCTTGCTCGGCACTGCAGCTTTGTAGTTGGTTAGTGGCATTTTCACACTAGATCAATACAGTTTCCCTGCAAGGTCTGTCTAATGACAATCAGTAAAAAAACCATCCAGGAAAAAAAAAAGATGTTTCTGTGTTTATGTATTCCACCAGGAGATGATGAGCTGATTTTAAGGCTATTTTTTGGGAAAACAGGGCACAAACTACATTTCAAAACTGCCTTGCATTTCATACCGCAGTGCTAGAGGCATCGTGATCCTGATTCCATAATACAGCTTAGAACAACTTATATAGCACTGATCTATGAATACACATATCCAGGGATAGTAAAATGACTTTTCACTTGTCAGTTTTAATGCAAACACCAGCCAAAAATCATTACAGTGTCTTAGTGGCCTTGCTTCAGCTGTCAACACCTCTGTCACTTACAGTGCTGCAAACAATTTCTAACACAAAAAAGGTTCAGAACTTAGATATATGGTCTCTGCTGCACTACAAGCAGTACAGTTGGCGAGATTTTTTAAATGTTACGCCGTGTGAGACAAACACATGTAGCTACTGAAAGTGCTGTGGTCTCCAGAGACCCCCCTGTACAACAAGCCGGATTCACTTCAATGGGGCATATCATGCTGAGCAAAATTTATAAATAAATAAAAATGTCAGAGAAGGGCACACCACCCTCTTGGCGACAACTCTACCCTTGCCCTGTATTGCAGGCTAAGTAAAAAACTGCCAGACCTAAGGCAGTTCCTGAGCTTAATAAAACATCATTTGAAATACACAGTTTTCTCACCATCACATCATTAAGGGAGTAGCAGAATGCAGAGAGGGTCTTGGGAGCCCTAAGATGATTACTGCAGCTGGAAGTGAGAATTTGTTGGTATTGGATTAGAATGGCATTAAGGAATGAAAATGCAGGTGAGAATTTTGCAGGGGGAAATTAGTGCAGGATCAGATGGCTGTTGATTTCTAGTGGCTCCGTCATTAACATTCACAAAAAGATACATTTTGTTTTCTATTGGTCTGCTGCAGGGAAACTGAGGGAGGATCTCCAGAGATCAGGGCTGTTCGAGGCCACTCTGCACACTGTTCCCCAGGAGCATTTTAAGAGTTTCATGTAAAGGAATTACTTTCTCACAGTATCAAATCATTCATACATCATCAGAGACAGAAATGCCTAGGATCCTGTAGTACCTCTACTCATAGTTTAATGTACTATATGTGCCACCACACCTTGACTCAGTTTCATGGGGCCATGGCTGTATTAAAAACCACTGAACCAAAATGATTCAATGATTCGATCAAACCCACAGTTTCGAGGTCCGGGATTTGATTCTGGGCAGTGACACCTGTCTGTGTGTCCAGTATTTGTTTTCCCCTGCGCTTGTGTGGGCTTGCACTGGGTACTCCAGTTTCCTCCCACATCCCAGAAGCATGGAGAAAGGGGTTATTAGCTACTTGATATCCCTTTGTAAGGGTGGCAAGAGGATTTCACACATGGGGGGTTTGTCCCCAGTACAACCAATACCGATGTTGGACCTAGAGAGAGAAACCGACAGATGAGTCCCATTGGCCAACAATTCTCCTTTCATCTGTGACCACACTGATTAGCTAATATCTACTCTTTCATGCCTATATATTAGGTCAAATTTGAGAACTGCCAGGATTTCATTTCTTTTGGTCGCGTAGTCAGCTATTTCTGTATTGCCGTCTGGTAAATATGTTATACGACAGCAATAGGTGGCTTATATTTCTCTGTCAAAAATAATTTGTCAACAGCAAGAAGCTAGAAAATAGGCTTTATACTTCAGCAGAACTGCAATTTTATTGGATAACAACAGGGTTTTATTCCCCACACATAGCTCAAGACTATTTGCTGCCAGTAGAGAGTCTCAAATTCAACAAATGAGTCCCTTAATTACAAGCTACCTGTAAAATTATCTTCCTAGCAGATACACGTTGCAACTGAATTTCATTTGGGGAGATACAGTATTTTAAAATTACCCCCCATTTAAATTTAAACATTCAGAATCCGGTTTTATTTTCCACCAAAACAGCATGCTCCTCCCTTTTCTCATGAAGAACTGCACAAGAGCTTTGCAATTTGCCTTGACTTATTCCACAAAGTTGTCTTCAACTTTTTATTCGGTTCTTTAAATAATCTATGCTCACACTTTAAGTTGAGGTCTCCATTAAAACGGTCAAGGAACACCCTATTTCCATCTAATTAATAATGCCTGTCAACAGAAATCGATAATATCACATACCCTTCACCTTGGGGTTACAGTTAAGAAAAGGGTTGTGGTTCAGTGTGTGGGGATGACTGGGTTTTGTTACTAACATCTAACCTATGGTAGAAGCTGATTCTCGTTATGACCTTTATCTACAGGTTACACTCTATTATCACTTTTATAAATCTGTTTAATCTATGGAACACGTCTAACTGCTGTGTATAAGTACGCCTATAAGGGTACACTTCACTGACACTGTGTGTCTTTTTCTATGACCTATACCTTAAAACACAGTTATTGCCCACACTTTCTTACCCACACGTTCTTTCTGAAAACGTATTTCTGACAAAAACTTCTGAAACCCATACAAGTGGGGGAAAGCAGTTAGCTAGAAATGGAAGTCAGATGGGTAACCACAACCATAACAAACCTTTTGGATTCTGTAGGTTTCCAGCAGCCTCTCTGGCCTCTTAAAATAATCATACGAGTGCCAATGTTAGAGATGCGTTTACATTTCTGTCAGTCACTGTTCCAGTTTACTCAGATGGAGGTTATCAGGCTTGAGATGTTTTAAATATCAGTGCAGTTATGAGAATCATAAGCAGAAGTAATGAAAATATACATTTACGGGGCATTATAAGGGTGAGACAGTGATGCGGTGACCAGCACTGTTGCCTCACATCTCTTGCATCCTAGGTTTCACGTCAGACATGGTACCTTCTGCGTGGCGTTAGCAAGTTCTCCCTACAGAACCTTCTGCTGGGCACTGTTGTTTATCTTCTACTTGCCAAAGTCTTGCTGGCTAGGCTAACAGATGTCTCCAAATTTGTCCCTATGTGTTTGTGCACGAGCTCCCGTGAGCTTGTCTACGTGTCCCTGTGTATTTGTGCATGAGTACCCATGAGTTTGTGAATGAGTGTACACACACTGTGATAGGCTGGTGTCTCATCCAGGGTGCAGCACTGTTTTGCTCCCTTCACTTACCACCTACGAATGAATAGAATAAAAAAAACTAAAAAAAGACCATAACACATTAGTTCAGTTCAGCTGTGCAATATCAGGCAATAACAACAGTCTGGGTTAAGCAAGGCCTTCCACATCATCTCTGATGCTTGTCCTTAATACTCAACAATGTGTGATTTGATTTCTTTCCGTTTTTTACCTTCTCAATGATTGGGGCTATACTTTAAAAACATTCCAAACCCATCCGGCCCTTCTAGACTCTTAGATAATTAGCACTTAATTAGTTCAAGGACTTTATCCAGCTGTTTTTTATAAGAACAGAGGGTATCAGCTTCAACAAAATGGCTGGGCAGCTTGTTCCATGTTGCCACAACCCTTTGAGTAAAGAAGTACTTTCTCCTCTGTGTTTTAAATGCACTTCCACATAGTTTCCATTTGTGTCCACTAGCTAATGTCCGACTGTTCATTCTGCTGGGTTGGCCTTGTCAATGCCCTTAATGATTTAGAATATAGTGTCAGGTTCTCTTGTAGTCTTCTGTATTCAAGACTAAAAAGTTCAGTTCCTTCAGCCTGTCAGTGCAAGACATTCCTTTAAGTCCCAGAATCCACTTGCTTGCCCTTGTCCGTATTGATTCCAAAGTGGAGTCTTTTCTATAAGGTGCTAACTAAAACTGTCCACACTATTCTTAATGAGGCCTTACTAGGGTAACATCCCTTCTTTTAAATTTGACACTTTTAACTACTGTAGATATTCTATTTGCCTTTCTTGATCAATTCTTCACATTGTCCAGAGGACGTAAATGTTGCGTCAACATACTCAAGTGTTCTTCAAAACCAAGTTCATAAACTCATACAAACATCTTTTAAAACACATTACGTCACTGTGATTTTATGTATTCATAGACAAGTTCTCACTAAAACCTGTATGATACCCCACATGCATACTGCTCTCTGCCTTCAAATATATCTGGTGTACATTTCTCTGCCTCCTGACCAACATTAGGACTTTTTGATCAGTACAAGCATATTGTAGCTTGCCAATTTTGAGCAAAACTCCATTGTAAAGAAATTATTAAATTAAGCAGCAGCACACTATATTCTATGATTTGGTACTGGGAGTTTTATTGATCAAAAGGTTATATCTATGAGAGGGCACCTGCTTAATGTTGCTGTTAAAATTCTGCTGCTGAACGTTGCTCGCCTTTAGAAGTCCACAAACAACTAATTGAACATTACTTTCTAGTATCTATATTCTTCATCCATGGTAGAACTTGGAACTTTGGTGGCCAAAACAAGATTAAACCAGACATCTTTCTTTTGATAAAAGAAATGTACTGTAAGTTTGTTTTCGCAGCAGCAGAATGATAAGGTGGTCTTGTTGACTGTCTGATGAGGACGGTCGTGAACACTTGAATAAGATCACTGATGGAGTACATTTCTCTGCCTGCACCCTTTTCATTAACCTTGCAGCAGTGTGAAATCAATATCTATGCACCTTTCCAGATGAGGTCTTGTTTATATTACAGCATATAAGTGAGCACATTTTCGTAAAATATTCCAGAAAGCAGCTAAGCCAGCAGCATCATCAGCTAAGTGCTATTTGTCCTTGGCAGTTCTGACTACTGTTCAATGCATGAAGAACTGGCTTCGACAATCTACATTTGCTTACAGGAGAAGGAGGATTTCACAGTATTAATCAGATGCCTGGTAACCCCAGTTTTATCCGATAAATACAGAGCAGCAATCATGCATTATCACATACTGTACAGACGAGAATAAAAGATAACAAGCAATGTATTGGAAAGTGAAACATATTTTTCAAACATCTCTTATAAAAAATGGTCTTCCTCTAGTTTTCCAAATAGCTTTTATTTCTTTCCAATTCATTACTTTCAGTAACCCAGACTCATGCACTTACATTGCAACAGTAATACACCATTTCCACATCATGGGAAGGTTATCACACTGGGGATAGCTCAGCAAACACAGCAAAGAATCTGTGTGGAATTCACAGCCAAAACTAGTCCCCAATTCTCTGCTTTCTGTGGTGATTGGGGTGCCTGACACGATAACGCCCCGTGTTCTGTGCCTGCCATAGTCCACAATCAAAAGCATTTTTTTTTGCCCTGTGAATTGAACTAATACAGTAAGAATGTGCTGATGGATGCCCGCCTATCAGTAGGACACCAGATCGCATTGCATTGCAAATAAGACTGTTAGTTCAACTCGTAGGTATCTTTTGAAGCCCTGTTCCTTAAAGCCATACAATAACATGCAGTTGCGGTTGCCAGTATAAACTGGAACAGGTTCTGAGCACACTTGCAGTGGTCAGAACAGCGGGGTACACACAAAGGACAATAACAGACTAAGGTTTTTCTGAAGGCCTTCTGCATTCATGCAAATCGCCTTGCACCGTACCCTCAATCCAAAGCACTTCCTTTGTGCCCTGACGAAAGGAAACTGAAATCCCACATTTCCGATTACGTTTGTAAGCTGCTGGAGATACCTGAGGAGTCGGCAGATGCTGCTTCTGTAGCCCAGTCTCTGGCTGGCCGCAGCTACACTGGGAGGCAGGGGAGGCCGGGATGGGAAATAGAGCACCACAGCAGAGAAGAGCACCGTGGTCATGGCGAACTCTGCAAATCACAGACAAGCCCGCCGCAGTCAGTTCCCCCCTTCAAGTGACATGTTCAGGTGCAAAGGTCACAGTACAGTAAGCCTGTCATTACACTCAGAGAGACCAGTGGTGATTCAGTCACCATGCTGCTTCACAATTTGGAGGAAGACTGTAGGAAGTGGCCGTCACACATTAGTGCAAAGACACCCTGCCCCCCCCCAAATGAAACTGTGACATCATCAAACCAGAGCAATGCCACTGGACAGAGGCAGAACCACAGGGGGCGCTGTGTATGCAACACTGTTACACTAACATCACCAAGTGCAGAGGCTGTGCAGGCTGAGGCAAAGCATGAACCCGGGCCAAACCAGGCCCACAGGTCAGAGGAATTATGTTAGAGGCTCTAATAAACTATCACCCTGAGCTTCCTTCTCATCTACTTTTTGAGTCTTCTTGAGTTGATTTTTTGCTCTTTAACATCATAAAATGGGAAACAAAAAAATGTTTTGTGGATTGGTATTGGATTCTTCATGTTGAAACTTCAATGTTAACACTACTTTACTTAAATACTTAAATTAGTTTACTCTTGTAACACAGGATTTAATATACACCGACATGAATATTTTTGGCGACTGTATTCACGCTCATTCAGATTTTTTTATAGCAAAACCGTGCTTTTATTCTGCAATAGTTTTGATCAGCTCTGTAGGTATGTGATAAGAATTTCCCAAGCAACGCATCAAGAAATTTAATTCAGACTAAAGATCACTGCTCTGTGCTAAAATTAATTTCTTTCTGACCTCTAAAGCCGTCGGATCACGATTTTGTATCTCTGTTCTCCCCTCAAGGAATTAAAACTGAGATTCTTTAGGTTAAACAATGTCAGCACCTTAATCTATTATTGAAGTTTTTTTTTTCATTTTTTTTAAACTGCTTTAATTTTCTGAATCAGTTAACCAGAACCACCCAAATGTTGCTCAGCATTTTTTAAAGGAACAAGGTGAATACTGCTGAAAGGTTTCAGTTTGGTATTCTAGCAGATTGTAATCCCCTATGAAAATGGTTTGTGCTGCATGTTACACCAGGGTAAACCTTTAAACGAGGAACAGACTAGAGAGACTGGATATAAAAAAAAAAATACCTGCATAGAGTACAATCTGGATACGGTCCCTTATGTGGTCGTTGGTCCTGCCGATCACGCTTCGCAGCGGTTGCGTCTCATTGGGTGCTGGTACTACCAGCGGTCCAATCAGAAATGAGCCTGCAGATCCCAGGTAGCTGACCAGAGAAGCAACAGCAGTGGCAGTTGCCCTTTGATCTGGGGCGAACCATGTAGTGGAGAGGAGAGGGGGGGCACTCATGATAGTCGGACCAGCTAACCCATTCAGCAGTTGACCTCCATGAATTAACCTGCAGAGCCGAAAAAGAAGGATGAAATGGAATTCGTAAGGAAAGCCGCATATCATACTCCCAGCGGTGGTACCTAGTAACAGTATTTTAAAAGAAAAAATACATTTATATATCAGTGTCATATGCTAACGACCCAATTAACAGTTTTACAGACTCCTCTCAGAAAAAAAAATCTAATTTAACAAATTTTGTTAACACTTAAGGTGTTGTTAAATTACTCACAAAACTTTTTTTTAAAAAAAACAAGCACTGACACTCAAAATGCATTATAAAGTATAGACTATGAAATGTCACAACCTTTTTTTTTTTGTGATGGGCAAAATGTCAGAAACCAAATATAAACGTAGAAAAAAAGAAAACACCCCTAAGCACAAAAAACTCCAATCGTATTTTGATACCTGCGTTAGTAATACTAATTTAATCAAATTATACTTTCATCAGGTTTCTGCTTAAAGAGATAAGTGCTGTGGCTGTTTTGACAGGAGCTCCTCAGAATTTCTGCCAAGAGGAAGACTTCTGCACAGAAGAGAAACAGATTAGAGAACACCAGCCATGTAGGCAGACCCACGCACAGACTGGTGCAGAGCCTTACAGTTAGTACACTGTACTAACATAATGTTGACGGACAATAATGCCTCAGAGAAGGAACTGCACCTCAGGTCCTTCTGTTGAACCGTCACTGGCTCTGTCTGTGCTTGGAAACACGTAGTACATTATTTTTATTCATCCCACAGCCACGCTGGTACAATACACCCCAAGCTACTGTAACAGCTTAACAACTCTGATTACTCCTGTGAAGTGCACGAAGAGATTTTGCGAGACTAATAATAATAAATTTACCATCCACATTTATCTGTTTCAAAGTCGTTCGGGAAAAAAACCCCACAGAAGAACAGAATTCCAAATGCTCTCTGCCGTGCTGAGTGTGGCCCCATGGGGTCTTTTTCTGGTCGCCATCTTCAGCGGTCTGCCAGGTCTGATTTATTGCACTATGAGACGCCTCATGGAAAAGAACTTGCATTTAGCTGCCTATTGAAATACAAACTCTTCTTCCCTGCTCCTCCAGAAGAATTTTTTGCAGTCACATGGCTCCCAATAAAATCGATAGCTGTAAAGCCTTATCAGTGCTGCAGTCCTGTCACACAACGTCACATTTGACAAAACATTCAGCCACAGAGCTCTCCATTTCGGTCTATAAATTAATGCCAAGGAACAGCGGTTACAAGCCTTTCAGTATTTAAGGGTGGAAATGCAGCACAATTCTGTCTGTTCCAGCTTTTCTTTCTGGGAAAGATCAATAATAGACTATGAGGGTTTCCTAGTGTCTGCTGTACAGGGAGCTGCAGGTGCAGAATGGCAGCTGGAATACAGTGGTGGATGAAGTATGTACCATCCCACAAGCACCGTGCAGTCCCCTGAAATCAAAGGCAAAGAGAGGACACAAGACCTTATTATATGATTTATCATAAAGGTTGGTGTGGACTATAGCAAATGAGTGCGTTATTATATAAGCACCTAACATACAAAAAACTGCAAAACAAAATGGATCTCTAACCTTATACAAGAGTCATGAGCATGTCCACATATCTGAGTTTAAATGTTTCCTTGTCCCATGCAAAACAACAACAAAGCACCTTATGGTACAGGTTCTACACGAGAAACGGGAAGCAATTCCACAGCCCAGAATTACCGATCTTGCTGACAAGACAGGGATGCGTGTGAAAGACGTGTGCATTGCTGGTCCCTTTTCTTTGGCTGCCTCATTGCGATTAGGTTTTGATCCCCTGGTGGGCTTTTCTGCCTAGATAGAGCATTTCAATGGGATTTTCTTCAGTGCAACATTTTATTTATGTCAAAGCTAAAGCTGATTACTAAAATAATGAGGAATTTACGATGCATGGCTGTTTAGACAGGGCTAAAGCTCCCATGTCAATGAGGATAAGTGTTGTGTGTTTGGCCAGGACTCTATTTTAATGCCGTTTCCTTTAACAGATAATTTAATCTGTAATAGTGCCGAAACTCAAGTAAAGGGCAAGCCCAGTTATTAAAATATATCACTCTTCTCAATTACAACGTAAAAAAAAAAAGCCATTTCTGAAAGCGCAGCAAGCAGAAAGAAATTTGCCGTTTTTAACACAGACTTCAGCTGAAGCACAACAATATGACTGACATCGTGTTTTACGAAGAAGGCAATTCCTAGGCTTTTCAGGCAGGTTTGTAATGACACCTCTTTGAAAGCAAACGTACAGTATATCTGCATCTTGATCACTATTGAAGTCCTTAAAAAACAGGCTACAGACAATGCTCTGTCTCTAATGCACGCCAATGTTAAAACAAAGGGTGCTATATCAGATAAAAAAAGAGCGGCAAGATTATCTTCTCATCATGCCTTACTGCATGGAGTTTTGCTGCAAGACACGGAGTGTCTGCTCCAGAAGATAAAGACAGGGAAGAAAAGCTTGTATCTGGAATGACAACAATATCAAGTGCAGAAAATCACAGCCAGAGCTGAATTTCCAGACAGTATTTGAAACCATGAAATTCTAATAACGCATGAATGTAATACGAGCTGGAATATAATACTGACAAAGTACCCAGCCTTTGTCAAACACTGCAATTCTTACATTTGATCAATTCCACCCTTAAAATATAAATCTTGGTCTTAACAAGCTAAAATATAAGATACTTTTGAAGGTCAAGCATAATTGGTATAACCCTGGGATACACTGAAATCTGTTCAATCCCAAATATACAGCAAGAACACTCAATTGTATTTAGTCTGCATTTTTCTCAGCTCTGCATCCACAGGGAAATTTTATTTTTATCTTACAGGGAGATATGGCTGGACTAGACAGTTCTGCAATTACAAACTATACTTTTGCAGACAATATCACATACACAGTTTTGTACTTTCAAGTCATAAAAAAGTCCAATGTAGTGCTTTCAAATAAGAGAAATTTAAAATATATATTTTGGTTTGACAGGAAGAAATTAAAACAAGCCTATTAAGACAATAAGGCCATAATTCATTATATATAAGGCATTATAAATAACAGTATATGATGCATAAAGTGAATAAAGTAACAAATATAAACTAAACTTCTTTAAAATAATTTACAGGAAGACATAATAAATAATTTTGCCTTCTGCTGTCAAGATCTGAGAATCTTGCTCTCTTTTTAAAAAAATTATTTTCAAGGCTCAGGACTTGAAATCAGATGTCTCGACTGTAAAGTGACAGTAGCTACTTTAGAAACAAGAATTTCTCTTTTTCAGTGTGATACTCCTTGGCAATGGGTGACATTTCAATGTAATAAACAATAACTTCAAACACGATTTTTTTCCTGTTAAAGGAAAAGGTCTATGTAAGTTCCAATGCAGAGGCACATATGAATATCTCTAGGATATGGAGCACAAGCCATTGTTGGCCAAATTCTTTGTCTTCGGTCACTGGGAAGGGAAGTGGCGGCACCTGCTGGACAATTTAAAAACTGCAGCCAGGCTTTCCACGTGAGCTTTTTGAAAATCAAGACTGGTTCCTTCTACACGTTACAGGTTTGACATTTCAAAATAAAATTGATAGCAGTCTGCAAAAGGTGCTAGATGCTCTTCTCACTGCACACTGATGTGTGATCCACACTGCTGCGCAAACACAATGTTCTCAAAACAATCTCAGGCACAATCACAGATTACAATGTTTAAAAGCCTACAGTATGTTATTTAATTATAATTTATTAAAAGCCTCCACTAATATCGTCTAGTGCAGATTACTTTTAGGGGGATTTCACCCATCTTTTAGAAATCTGATACAAAGTGCTGTAGTGGCTAATCCATCACACTTACCAGTCAGATCCGATTGATTCACTGTCAGGTGTTTCTCATTTACATTGTTGCTCTCTAAAACACCCACAAACTCCAAAAGGCTTCCTTTTCTCTTGTGATCTATCAAGATCTTGATCATCATCTCAAAATGTCTAAAGTTTCAGTAGACGATCATGTGCTTGTGCATAAAGAGGGAAAAACACTAAATGGAAAGAGAAGAACAATGCAAAATGTCTGAGGCAGCAGTGTAGTGGACTAAAAGTAAAATAAATTAAACTGTGAATGTGATCTAAGAGGCAAGGCAATGACAGATGTCTAGGATTTGATTTGAAAACTATAACGTACACTCATAAAACCATGATGCTACATATCTTGGTACAATTTACTAATCCGCGTTCCATATCCTACAATATCCAGGTAGGATTTAAAAGCTTGCATAGCCTAATCCCATGTGACGACAATCCGATGGGAACCCTATACAAGAAACAGTGGAAACAACATGAACTGGGCATCAGTCTGGTGCACAAGGGGGATCAGGT
Source organism: Lepisosteus platostomus (assembly GCF_059453375.1). Lineage (NCBI taxonomy): Eukaryota > Metazoa > Chordata > Actinopteri > Semionotiformes > Lepisosteidae > Lepisosteus > Lepisosteus platostomus. The sequence goes on from NC_142624.1 coordinate 37,590,972, forward strand.
TTCTCCTTTTCAAGAAAATGACTTTTAATTTTCTACTACGTGCACTTTTTATGAAACCAATATAATTGTATTATGTTATAAAATCAAGTTACAGCCATAGAAGCAGTCAAAAGAAAGAAAACATCAGAATTTGAAGATTCTGATGTTTTCACTGGTCCTTTAATAAAAGCAGAGGAAAGCTCAAATCTCTTACAACAGTGGGCACGAGTTCCAAACCTCATTAACAGAATCTGACGTTCCTTTTTACCGCACAATGATATCTCATAATGCAGCGTTACGCTATTGCAATAGAAACCATACAGCAGATTTATATGAAATAAATGGTCGATTAAGAATAGAGAACTTAATGAAATTACTTTTGCGATGAAAGTCATTGAAACAACCTTAATGGAACCTGTCTTCCTATCACAGAAAGGAAACGCACACATTCCCAACAAGATAAAACCGCTTGATGCTGCTGCTTCAGGTGATGAATTGGGTGGGGGTACTGCTGATGTCCAAAAACCAGCAGATAGCATATTAAACAAAGGCCGATTAGACAGACTAGGAATGAGAAGAATATAAAACTGGAAAGCACACAAGAGAAACAGCAATCCTAACAACACTTTAATGAACCGAGAGTAAATTTTCATCTGTCTTTTTGAGTGTTCTAGCTCAAATCCTTTTAAAGCTGCCCTTTCAAGACTTTAAAATTCAAGGTGGTACAAAACGTCTGCAATAACTGCTGGAAGCAAATTGTAAATGCGGTGATACAATTTAGACTTTTCTTTGTTAGTACACTATATTTCATTTCAAACCTTGGCTTAGGGGAATGTAAGGACAATATGGCATTATATTTGTTTGTTACTGCGCTCTCTAATGTTGCTGATAAGGTTGCCGCAGACCTTATTTTATTTAATGTTCCTGCTTCTTTAAAGTGCCATGGTAATTACATGGCCATTTATTTATTCTTAATTTCAGTGTTGACTGGCCTCTGCAATAGACAGGCCAAAAAACAGCCCATTTCACAGATCGTATCCATAACGGAGAATTACAGAAAACCACTTAGAAGGTAAATGCTGCATCAGTGCACACTCTCTTCATTTACAAATGCTGCTCTTCAGCTAGGGATACCATGAACACAAGGAGGTAAGCAGTAATGCGCATTTGAAAACAAGTTTCTTTCTATGGATGATTAATTTTAAAGTCAAACTGGCAACATCCAAAAAACAGGTCCACAGCACTATCCGATTTGCCTCTAATTCAGTGCTGTTAGCCATTCGAAACATTTATAACACACTTGGATGCTTGTAATCCTGGTAACAGGCCCTTTCCCCGACTGAAACATACCATTTCTTCACAGACAGGTCATGCAGTGGAATGCTCCTCACAGCCGTCCCCAGTAACATGAGGGAGGAGGAAATCAGCAAGGACATCCGGAGGCCTGGGAAGACAAGACACAGACCAGTTTTGCTTTCGGTAAAAACTGCATATTACTGGCTCATCCCTTTGATCTAAATTAAGATCGCGACCATATCATGACCAAAGCACCAGGACTATAAGCCCGTCGTGTGCTGCCATGGTGCCTTGTGAAGTAAATGCTGACCATTTGGTCATTTAAGTGGTGTAAGAGAACCACATGCCACATCTACGCCTGGAAAGTAGAGAGGAAACCGGTCAACTCTGCTGGACTCAAGGGGCTCAAAGAGAGACGACACCTGAACGAGAAGCCAGTCAGTCAGGGAGTGCGTACGGGCATGGCAACATGGAGGTGAACTCCACACAGAAGGGGCCCAGGCCAGACTCGCACCAGGAGCCCAGACGCCGTGAGGCAGCAGCGATGAAAACCACACAATCAGGTTGCTGACCCACGGGCGCATTACAAACTAATATTATTCAGTAGTTTCTAAATGGACCTAATAAAATAAATGAAAGTGTGCTGACCTAAGGTTTAAGGTTTCCGGGTTTCTAGGCATGAATCTTAAGACGCATAAAAACATGGAAGTGGGTCATCACCTTTTAGGGATCTCAAGAAACGATCAGGTCCCGATGCAGTCAAACACAAGACTGATATTTACAACGACACTGATGCCATGGAGGGAACCATGGCCGCTGGTGGTTAGCATCACTGCCTTGCAGCGCTAGGCCCCTAGGTTCAGTTCCCGCGGTACTGCAAGGAGCTTGTACAGTGTGTTCTCCTCGTGTTTGCACGGGCTTCCTCTTGGCGCTTCGGGTTCCTCCCACAGTGCAAAGACATTAAAGTAGGTTAAGTGGCTTCTGGGAAGTTTGGCCCTGGTGTGAGTATGCGCGTGTCTAGTGTCTGTCTGTCCTGTGATGGACGGGCATCCTGTCCAGTGTGTATCCTGCCTCATGCCCTTGGCCTGCCAGGATAGGCTCCAACTCCCCCACAACCCTGTATTGGATGAAGCAGTTAGAAAATGGATGGATGGATTTATGACATTTATGCAGATGGATTTGGATTATGGATTTATGCAGATTAACAACATTGCGTGAAAAGTACACAAATACACTACTTCTGTTGTCATTCTCACTCCAATATATATATACAAAACAACCACCGATACGCTAACGTCAAGATTTAACAAGTAAAAGCCCATTTGTAGAGATTAGAAAAAAACTTAATACAACGCTTATTTCATGCTCTGCATATATTTCATTTAGTGTACTCTATGGCAAAGCACGGCTTTGCGTGAAGTTTCCCATTACAAAACGCTAAGGCCGAGTAGGTTCACTCTTCATGAAAACATACAAATTCCCTTTAGAAACACCTGGAGGGCTTTCTAAAGCTGCTCCATTTATGCAGCTCACAAAAGTAAATTATGTTTCTGCAGGTCTTATTTTAAAAAAAAAATGTTTACAAAACGTATAACAAATATTCCAGAAAGCATAAGCACATATAAAATACATATGTAGGAGGTTTTGCAAATCAAGTCACGAACATATACTTTGCAAAGACGTTCATCTTATGAAAATTAGCTAAAAATTATTCTGCCATGAATGAAAACCAAATTACCAGCAGACATGGGACAACTGAGACAGTACTGCTCTGCACACCAGCCTGAGGAAAATTCTCTATCATCATCTTTTTACCATCACAAAGCTCTGCAGATCAGGTGCTAAACTACTCAAATCTAACAGTTAACTCATTTTCCAATATCTCCTCATCACATTCATGAACAGGTCCTCCAGACACAACCATTAGAATATAAATCAAATATTTAAAAATAGGTTTAAATGAGATTTAAAAAATGTTAACAGCTGTAGAGTCTCTAATGGACATGGGCAGTGAGTTTGGGCACATGAGACGACAGTATCGCCCACTGTGTGGAGCCAGGCTTTCACAGGAGTCAACAGGCCAGAATCCGCAAATAAAGAACTGGACTTACACACGCAATATCCTTTAAATAACCTGGAGCTAGACCATTCAGCATCTTAATACACTTTAGATGAAATTGGTGATCTCAGTGCCCCTTACACCAAAAGGCAAGAAGTACCTTTTTGCACAAAAATAAAAGGAGGAAAACCCATCTTTAATTTGAAAAGAAAAATGGCAACTGAATAATAGAACTGCTGATGAGGTCTTTGTGAATACAGCTTCAGGGAATGTTTGTCATCTGTTTAAAAAGAAAATGCCAGTGAAATGTGTATTTTATTCAATTTTATTGCTGGTAATGAACAATCTAACATTTAAACATTTACTTCAGCTTGCATATTTGCATACTGACTCACAACAGAGGCTGCAATACAGGTAGTAAATGTTCTTTACCTAAATTCCAATTAAGTCTGTTAAATTCCAATTAAATTCCAAGAAAGCCTTTCCGTGTGTGCACACACCACTAATCTACAGTGGATATGACAAGACAAAATAAGTCATTTATGTACTATAGTGCTGCTCATTCACAGCTAAATTAGCAGTATAGTGTGTGCAGGTTTGTGACTCAATAACAATGAGTTAATTTCTTTCCTTACACAAACATACAAGCACAGAAATCACAACTCAGCACTCAAACTGGTTGATATTAAAAATGGCTCAACAACTGGCATATGCTCTAGAAGAGTATCAACTCGCATCCTAATCAAGTAGCTGAGATAATGAGGTTTGTGTCCAGGACATTTCAGAGGTCACAGCGTGCTTTGTTAGGGCTGTACTGGAACAAACATTTCGACCCCTCTGCCGGTCAAACATAGTTCCTGGGTGGGCACAGAACTGACACCACCCACAAGGGTCAACAATTTGAGACTGGTGGACATGATTCAAATGTGGGATTTGATTTCATCGATAGCCTCACTGTCTGGAAAAGTTTACTTGATTTTTTAACAGGCTCTCCGAGCTTCCCTGGACGGGTTGAGTTCTCTGCCCCGTTCTCACCTTTCTCAGCCACGTCAGATTCAGGAAATCTACCAAAACTGAATTGCTTTTGAATTCATGAAAAGCTGCCTTGTGTAAACACTTTCTCCAGAAAGTGCTCATTAATCCACACTTCTAACTTGTTTACATTTTGTCTGATGGATTACTTCTCACATGTGGGCCAAAATTAGGACACAACATTGTCCCAACTGCAAACTTTTAACACAAGAAAAAAACTACAAACAAGAGGAGGCCATATAGCCTCAATCTAGTCCGTTTGGAAGTAGGTAGATAATTGCTCCAGGATCTCGGCCAGCTGTTTCATGTAAGAATACAAGGTCATGGCTTCAAGAGAGTTGCTGGGTCCCTTGTTCTATACCAAACGAAGTGAAAGCAAGCCAGCCAGGAGCTGCTATAATGCAATGTTTTATAACAGTCCAGAAAGGTGCCATCCACCTGTGTACCTTACCTGGATTTTCATACTGGAGATATATTTCGATTTAATTCAGATTTGATTTAAAGGCGAACTGCTGTCCCAATTTATTATTAAATATCGGTTACAAAATTAAATAACTGGAGGTATCGCAAGTTTTTACAGACTCCGAATTAACCACAAAATTGTGAGCTTTGTGAAAGTACTGTACGGTCGCCGTGTTGTCACACACCAAGGGTTTCACCACTGTCACTGTAAAAAGTGCTCATGTAAAAAAGTAAATAAGTACAGGGTGTGCAGCAGACAGTTCACAGGAGAAATATTCCAACTTGATTTGCGTGCAGAGTTAACAAGCGAGGCGGATTTGTTGGCAAAACTGTCTTGAAGTCGAGGGCAATATTTCTATTGGATTAAAAGAGATGTAATCACAAGCCTGCTTGTTTACAATGTAATAGGGACGCTTCACCTCACAGGAAGTTTCGTTGCCTCATTCTGAACTGCAGACAATGACAGCAATTTGACGCTGCACATACCTGGAAATTTTGTCTATTTTGTGATTGGAGGTTATACATGTTACTACGTACATTTTATTTTCATTGTGGCTTGAAATGCACTCATCAATGCCGATTCTAACCCAGAAATATAAAAATAGCATTTCCCTTTTAACTTAATTTACTCTTCGACTTTAAATGACTGCGGCGGGGGTGACGGGGGGGGGGGGGGGGGGATTGGAACTCGTGACTCTGGTAATGTGCTGCTTGATTTTTTGGGAGATGAACGTACTAGCATATATATCTGGGTTTAAGGTTGCCATCCCTACAGACTGCTCCTTTTCAAGACCATCCCATCCAGTATCTAAAGGGTGCACACTAAATTCCTCGTCGATAGAGACAAAAGCTGGGAATGAAAGGAAACAATGCGCTGCTGGACCTCGCCTGGACCTTTGAAAAATGCATTACCTCTGGTCCAGCGAACAGCAAGCCAAAAACAGAGCCCTTTGCCCTCAACAACCTCATTCGTCATTGTTTCATATTTGCACCACATTGCGTTACAGATAAAAAAAGAATAGAATTATCTTAGTCTTTAGTAATACAGCACCTGTGTTTCAGTTTCTTTGTGAGCACATAGGCAGCATGGTTAATTTCAGTAATATACAGTATGTTCAAAAAGGCACTGAAGAGAATCACTCACAATTTACTTTCAGTCCAAAGCCTTTGTTCACAATTATTTTTGCCAAAATCCACCACATCTGGATATGCGGACTTTGCACAGTGTATAGTGAATATCAGAAGTGAAGGAACCTGAATGTATAAGCATAGCCCATGTCCCACACAGACATGATATAGTACAGTAGGTACAATATTTAGATAGGTTACTCCAGAATAACATATGAACATCCTGTATAAATGTATGAATGTAAGAAAATCAGAAGAAATCAATAAGCTTATTTTCAAAAAGTCTCATCATAGCTACAAACCAGACAGAAAAACGCATTGACAGTAGTGTTTAAGATGAGCTATTTCATGGAGAAATCGTCTGTTGTTCTTAATAACTGCTTCTCAGGCTTCAGAGTAACCAACAGCCCTTTAGTTTAAAAAATAAAAATATACTAATGTACATTTAGATTGTAGAACTGGCGTGACGGGTAAGGAGCCTGTAAAATGAGTCTTTAATTCCCGTTTTAAAGAAAGCTTGTATGGAAACAAGACCACTTTGCTGAGCAAATCTCAAATTATCAAGAAGGCTCAGGTTTAAAGATACTGTTCGCTGCTTGGGTCTTAATCTTTACAGAAAATAATAATTCACCTATTAAAGTCTCAGCAGGACATGTTCTTTTAATGACCTCGTTTACAGGAAACGCCAAACTTGCACTAGAAGAACAGTATCACAATACAGGAAGCAGAAGTGTGTAAGACAGAAGAGGAAGACAAAATACATCAGATTTGACGTAAAAAGAACATTTCCTCATTGTAGCAGGCTTAGACTATTTCAGGTGTGACCAACGCTGGTCCAATGGAGCCACTGTGATTTCAGGGTGACTCTTTGATGATCAGTTTTCGAATGTGTAGAATGATTCTGTTACTGAATTGATCAGAACCGACGCGTTCCCAGGCTTTGTAAATTAGAGCTTTAAGGGTGGTCCGGAATGGTTTAAGGGTGCTGGATTATGGGTTTTCGGAACCATAGCTTGATTTAAAAATAAAATAGCTAAAAACAATTAATTCTCTAACTCACTTATGGCAGTGGTTTGAAAGTTAAAGTCCGCAGTCAAGCTGAACTTTCACTTACTTCATTAAACCATTAACCATTTTCATTTCATTTTCGCTCTTAAACAGTTGGGGATAGCTCTGGTAGGAGGACGGAAAACGAAGAAGACACACTGGTTCTTCAGCATCAGGGCTGGGATCCACAGGAACAAAATCCAGACTTTCTGCGTTGAGGACCTGTTTTTCAGATGTACATGTATATCGCTAGTGTATTTACTTCAAGCTTGCAAAAATAAATCAAAATGACAAAGTAGCGATCCACCCAGCATATTAAAATAACTCTAAAAACATCCATTAATCTTGATTAATGGAATCATCTTTTGTTTAGTTTTTACATTTCTGTTGCTTGTCAGCTTTACAGATCCTATAAAGCTGTTAAACTGCTTTAACACTACGCTCACAGCAGAGCCAGCAGACATGGACAACAAGTTTATGTGTGAAGGGAGACGGAGTTGTGCTCTGCGGCCACTTTGACTTTTTTGTTTTCAGAAGGTCAGCCAAAACACCCGTCCTTAAAGACCCACTTAGGTTTAAATGTCCGATTGACTGGGCGAGACTGCAGAGTGGTGCACAGCTCTCCTCTGGTGCTATTCCATTTTCTGCTGCGGTAGTTATTTCAAAAGTGACAAGTTTACAGCCCACATGGCAGTAAAAATCAGCAGTTCTAGATTGAAATCGCGTTCAGACGGTACGATACCATGAGCCGCGCCATTAAAAACTTATATAAGGTTATACTGGCACCCTGATGACTGGTACTGCCTTTCTTTGCTCATTGGTTCTGGTTTACAAGGTGCTTGCACTATGCATCTGCCTTGGTCACATGGTTAGTTCACATGCTCATTGTATAGAGTAGAAGTTAACTGGTTGTTATGTTGGAAGCCAATGAACATTCTTTTTCATTTTTGTACCCACCCTCAGACTGTGAGAAAAGCTTTGCTCACCCTTTTTTTCTACAGTTTCGTGGTTTTGACCAGCGTACGATGCAGCAGACCAGCCCCCTCAGGAAAGACAGCAGGGTGGCGCGAGTTCTGCATGACAGTTTCACAGGCTTGGTCTGACAGAAAGCTGTCTGACACCACAAAGAGGAAAGAAGGAAGCTCCGGCTGAAATTCTGTACAAATTACGACACTTCTTTCCCCTTCTTGACGCTGTCGCAGGTTAATATGTCCAGCTGCGCAAAGCTCAAAACTCTCCACATTCCCCCCCGACTTTCGCTTCCCCATCCAAGTGGTGCCGGAAGGACTGAGTGTCACTGCTTCAAACTGCGCTTACACTCGTATTTGTTCAGCAGATGACAAGCGCAAAATACAAGTTAAAATATTTCAGAAATAATTTAGACCAGGTGTTCTGAACTTTAGCCCTGGAGGGCCAGAAGGTTTCTAGTTCTCTTTCCATCTGAGCCCTTAATTACTTCACTGGACAAATTATTTGATTAATTGGATGGAACGAAGCCTTTTCTTGTCCCTTGTCCGCAGAGGCTGGGACTTCAAAGACATTTATAAAACCCACTGCTGGGCTCCCCTGCATGTGTGGGGAGACATTTCGGCACACACCCGAAGAAGGCTCGCCAGCCGAAACATTGCGTTTTTCTTCCCTTTCCAGCCTGGAATAAACCTTTACTTGTTCCTTTGCGGCCTACACATGCTGACACGGGTGCCTACTTGAGCTTCAAGTACTAATTACTTTAAGCATGTAAGCATTTCTTACAGTACATGTGCATATAAGGCACTGAAGAACACTGACATGCAAGCCCTCACTGGCATTCAGGAAACTTGTCAGAAAGTGTGCACTGGGACCTGTAACTGGGTCGAGTCTGAATGGAGCCTTTAATACAAGCTTGGCTGTACATTTATCTTATCAATGTGACTTACCTTTGCATATCCAAAACCAACACCTCACCGTGGCTCTTTGTTTCCATCTTAATAGAGATACTCCATTTTTATTGTACCGGCTTATTTGTAAAAAAAAAAAAAAAGGTTAGCCTTTAAAAAAAAAACTTTCGGTAGCAGAATAATCGTGTTTGCTTCGATGTTTTATACTCCTTCCGCAGGGCATCTTCAGAGAGACCACCTTCAAGTACAGATCGAGAAAACGCGACAGTGGATTTTATAGCTGAGGTGCCTTAGCAAAGACGCAGTACAACAAACACAGAGCCGTACACCTGGCGAGATTTAATCATGTACTGGCACCGGACAACCTTTCTGGTGCCCGAGACACAAGGGAGCGTCGATGTACCTAGCGAGACGAACTGCCCTTACCTCTCTTGTCCATCACCCACATGAAAAGCATCCAGGGGATGAATCCGATGGAGCCCCACAGGACCAGCATGGCAATGTCAATGCCAGTGAACCCGTACACCTGCTTGGCGGAGATCTGGATGGGACCCCAGGTGTTCCACACCATGCCCTGCATAAACCCCAAGGCAGAAAAGATCGCCAGCACCAGCCATCTTTTCCCGTACACTCGGCTCTGCACTTGGTCTAGAAGTGGTTCCCTTTCGCCTTCCGCGCTCGGACCAGCACCCATTTAACTCGCCGCGGCAGGGGGGTGTTTTCAAACGTCCTGTGTGCTGGCGACCCGGGATACCTAACTTCCAGCGAACCGGCACTACGCTACACAAGCCTCCACCGGTCTCTTTCAAAAATCAAAACAACCTAGCAGAGCACTGTTGACGCCGGAGCCGTATAACGCATGCGCAATGGTGTGACCGAATGTCCTGGCGACGTTTGTGAAACTAAACCTGGTTATCCGCCATTTTGTTTCAAAAGCCCCATCGATTGTTTGAGCTGTAGTTCCATAACGGAGCCGAAATGGACGCAGCTTCTCTTTGTCAACACAGCTTACGCTTTCCTCACGTGAGTTTTGTTTACAGGACGTTGATCCCTCTTAGCAGCATTCTGGTCGACTGGGGCTTCAATCTACAGATGTTAATAAAAAAATATTTTTATTAAATGATGGTAATTGTGTTAAGCGGCCCATACTTTATGAAATACCTTAATGTTTCAGAAACCACAAGTGTGACGTTTATTAGTCGCGACGCGAGAGAAGCCAGCGTGCTAGATGTTTGTTCCTGGTTTTGCTGCTGGCGTTAAATCGCGATTGATCTGAAGCGAACTTCCGAATTCAAAACTGAGAGCACATGAGTACAAAGCAATCTGAAAACGGCTTTCTAATTACTTTGGGATTAAAAAGATAGGTATGTATAATGTGTCTAAACTTGTACTGTAGTTTGAATAGTTATAAAGTCTAGCTACAGATAAGAATAAAGTCCAGCTTTCTCTTTAGTTTGTATTAATTTAAAAATGTAAATAATTGTATATTTACATCAGATTTAAGACCTTCCTCACTGGAGTCTTTATAAGAGAAATGGCATATTTTGATACATTGTCTTAAGACCATGGGCTTTGTACTTAACTAGTCTGTGCTCATTTACTTTTCAACCTAACGAAATAAATGCTTTGAGAGCTGTCACTACTAGATGTATCCCGCTAGTCACTTTTTTCTAGTTTTCATTTCGTGTTCATTTTTATGTTCAACGATCAAATGTTTGTCACGTAATGCGTGATTTAATATAAGATAATGTACGATGAAGTGCAGTGGGTTTTGTTGCTGTTATTTTAAAATCCGAAGGTGAAGAGTATCTTTTAAACAGAATAGATGCTGGTCAGGACTCGTAAATAAAAGGTTATGGGTTTAAATACCAAGTGGGACACCGCTGGGACAGGTAGTTCAATCAGCTTCCTTCAGGCAAATAAACAGCTGTAAACATGGGTACAAATGGAAGTGGCTTTGAATAATACATATTAATAGTAATATTAGTTATTTCCACTACGTTTCTTTCCCATATTCCATTATGATCTTTTCCCCGTAGTATTTTGAGCGTTTCTGCTTGAAGTCAGAAATACTGTCAAACTGGCATTCGATGGATTCTTTTCATATTTGCAATTTTAAAACGCTCAAAATAACTATTGATTAAGGGCTATAAATGGCACATTTTGCTCTTAAATTGCTAAATGTATGTTTGCCAGAAATCACCAAAATAAAACTGAATTCTAGAAACTGGTTGCTTTCACTGTGCCAAAAATGCACATTTAGCCTGTTAAATACTAATTTGGTTCTTCATCTATTATTACAGTATACATGAAACAGGAGACCAGACTAGACTGTTCTACACTGCACCTTCAGAGCATCAGTGATTTCTAAGAACGAGTTCACAGTTGTTCTTAGCCTTCAGTGCTGAGGTGCAGTACAGTCCCCAATGAAGAATAAGGCAGAATAGAAGAATAAAGAACTGAATTTGGATTCTGTGATCTGGACATGCGCTTCCAGGGCAGAGAAGCCTGCTGTGCTGATCCATCTCGTGCGGTGATCCACTCTGCCCAGAGCTCTGCTGCACCCTGCAGGCATGGCTGCCAAACCGTTTGCCCCCGAGGAAGCCAGAAGGACCGTGGGGGCTCTCAGGCAGCCGGCCGTCTTCTGCAATATGGCGTCCGATTGGCCTGGACTGCAGTGGAACGTGGACTACCTGTCACGCGTCCTCGAAAACCAGCCGATCAAATTCCGACTTGGGAAGAGACAAGAAAGAAACGGTATGGGGGGGGGGGGGATGAAAAAAAAAACCTTGAACAAATGTTCTGTATGTGAAAAGCTGCATCGCTGTCTGCTTTAATAGGGTGATACAGTACCTTAACTAGGTACTCATTTCCACTTTAAGAGTCCAGATGAAGACCTCGTGCACCGATGCAGAGAATTCACTCTGCCGTGCCTATCCGTTAACCAAGTCTGCTGTTACACACTGGTTTCATTTAATTTGAATTGGTTCTGACATACAGTACAGACAGTCAGAACAAAACACTTCATGTACAGTATTCCACAAACTGTTGAAGCTGATTCCTTTGCACTCTTTAAGATATAGCTGGATGAGATCTATGGCAAGAAGTAACACAAATCAACACAGGCTACGGGGCCTTCTATCAATTGTCTTCTTTCTTGTGTTCTTGTGTACTAAACTTCCTGTTAATATGTTTGATTGGCAGCATTTCTTTATGTAACACTATTCATATGTTGGTTGGTGGATTACAGTCCCATGTATTAGTGATATTCCTACAATGTCACCACCACTTACCCCCTGTACAGTCCTAGCTATGAAATGCTTATTTGCACGTATGCTCCAAAACAAAGACATTAAGGAAACACCACCAACATAAACACAGAACAGCAGCAGCAACAACCACAAGTGAAATAAATAAACCATCAGTGTGAGGCAGTGGTAGGGATAGAGCTCAGTAATCAGTAATAGGTTTATTCCATGCTGAAAAGAGAAGAAAGAAAACACAATGTTTCGGGCATGGAGCCTTTTTTGAGAAGGCTCCTTGTGTTTTCTTTCTTCTCTCTTCAGCATGGAATAAACCTTTTACTAGTTTCATTGCAGCCTACGCTTGCTGATGCAGCCACCCACCTGAACGAGCTCAGTAAGCTGACAGTTTGTGGGAAGAAAACTGTCTCCGAATCTGGATGTTCGTGCCTTTATGGCCCTATAACGCTTACCAGAAGGAAGGAGGGAGAAAACGGGCATCCTTAGCAATACTTCCTCCCTTCCTGAGACAGCGAGTTGTAAAGATGTCTGATACAGAGTGGAGCTGTACTCCAACGATGGACTGGGCTGACCTGATCACCCTCTATAGCGCCTTCTGTTCAGACGACGAGCTGCTGCCAAACCACACTGTAATACCACACGTGAGCACACTCTCAATAGCACACATAAAATGTGGTCAGGACAGTTGAAGACCGACCAGATGTCTTTGGTCATCCCTGTGAAGAACTGCTGTCCCATCCAGGGGTGGGGAGAGTCTCCTTCTCTCCCATCGGCTCATCCTACCAAAACCAGGCTGAGCTCTGGCCATCGTCTGATGAGCAGGTGATGGATGTCTCTCCCATTGCTCCGAAAGCCAGCAGCATACAGTACTGCCTGACCTAGACCAAGACTGCATGGTTGATTGAGTAGTCCTGACATATTGTAGGGGTAAACATAAAAGGTGATATGCTGGATCTGCAGATATTCTTGCAACAGTAATGCGGGATTCAGATCAAAATGTTTCTCATCACTTCAAAGGACGTTTTATGCAACGTTATTATGACTGAAAAATGAAATCACACGTCATCAGCTGAGTGGTGGTTTGCCTTAACATTCAAATGTAATGTGAAAGAGATAACAATGATGTCAAAAAATTAGCAATGCAATCTCCCTACAAAATGTTATCCCAGAATTCCCTCAGGCACTCACCGGTTTTGTATTGTTGAACTGTCAGGAAAATTGTCTTTCTGTTCATTGACCTGTTTTGACAGCTGACTTGTTTAAACACTTGATGTGGTGTGTGGGTGCTCTTGAGGTAATAGGAGCTTCTGTTACTTGTTTTCCTAGGCACCATTGTTAAGCACAGCTAATGAGTGCATGCATATTTGTTTTCAGTGGAAAGGTGTGTTTGTAGTTCATTACAGACTCTTTATAATTTACAAATACTGATTTTTAAAGTAGGAACAGTATCTTTTTCCTTTTTTCTGGTGTGTTTGGCAGGTTTGATTGTTTTTTTTTTTCTTTTACCATGTAGCCACATTTATTTTCAGAAGCAGGTTGAAAAGGGCATTCGGAAGGCCACGGCATGAAAAATCTGTACAAAAACATCCACAGTCCTGTGTCAGTTTTGATGACGTGGAACTTGGCTTCCCTCGCTATCATTACGCTTTTAAGGAGACTCAGAAGTCCGTGTTATCTGTGACAGTTATAGAATTATCCACAATAGAGCTGGCTCGTTAAACTGCAAAATCAATTTTTGCAGTTCATCTTCTGACAGGCTGGCTACCTTTGTGCAGCAGCTTTAATTTAACATGCATAATTACCGATTTCTGCCATAACCACCGAGCAGAATCCTCTTCCTTTGTACCGCGGCAGGAAGGAAAAGAAAAATGTAAATTACTGCAGATACTACCTCTTTCTTAAAATGTTAAAACGAATGAATGGATGAACTTTGTGTGGAAATTAAGCTTTTCATTTTTTTTTAGATATTTTGGGCATTAACACGCAGGCGTCTCCACTTTAGTGAGTTCTGTTCTTTAATATTCTCTGCTTGTATGATCAGTATGCCATCCTAATAACTGTCCATTGTCTCTGCAGTTCCTCTGTTTGAAACCCAGTGCTCCTATACAGAGGCCAAGCTGCAGGACTTTGTGGCTTGGTCCAGGGGGCAGACGGCCTCTCCCTCCGAGCCCTTCTCTGACTACTTGCTTTCTGAGTACTGGGCCTATGCTGACTACAAGTACATTGCCATGCTTTTTGCAGACAAAGCCTCCATGTTTGAGGTACATTTTTCTTTGTTTTGTGTGTGTGTTGGATTTTTCTTTTCTGGTTTTATTAGTAGGAGAACAGACGATTAGCTTTTCTTTCCCATTTGAGACGCGGCTTTCAGTTTGGGACACTCTTCCAAACTGTATAAAAATGCAATGCCAGTTTCTGACTTTCCCACACTTATCCCTTGTAGCTTTCTGTGTCTGCTTTGGTAAAGATCAGATACTAATTTAGCTCAAAAGGGTTTTGCCAGTGCTAACCGATGTGTTAAACATGTGCACACTAGGTAGTCATTCCTTTGGGATAGTAAGGATCAATTTTTTTTTTAATCTACGCCTGCAATCCATCCATTTAATTAAGGAGGTGATCTTGATTTTCAGTAAGCGAGCTGTGCTGCTCTGGTCCGCTCTGTGTTCGGCAGGGGCTCAGAACAGAGAAGCACTCTTGACAGCCGAGTTTCTGTGTCTCAAAGTCTTTCTGGGAGACCGAGCATTGGATAAGCATGGAGGAGCATGACAAGCTGCTCACTTTTAATAGCCGGTCCCTCAAGGGTAGGTGGGAAGCAAAGATGCAAAACCTTTCAATTTCCTCGTCCCATCAATCACCTCCTGCGATATATTAACTTGACCTGCAGTTTTGTCTGTCTTTTTCCCTTACTAATATAAAATCAGCTAAGAATGTTTTTAAGACATTCTTGTTTATATTCATAAAGGTAAATGTTGCATCTACTCCTGCAGTACTTACAGCAGAGTGACAGCGTCTCGGTCTCATAAAACGCAGTTTTGTAACATGTTCAGCAAACACGCTACCATTCTGCATATGGAAATAGAACCCTGTTTATTTTCAGAACTGAAAGTTACCAATTATTTTTTTTCCGATAGATAATCAGGAGTTGCCAGTTGTACCTTCACATCACAGTGTTGCCATATCGAGCCATTTGTCTTTGGACCTGTTACAAGCCCCATAGAGCCATGCAGGAGGCTTAATGCCAGCTGCAAGAGAGGAGAGCATCTCTCACTGCTGTTACCACGCGTTATGTTTCAACAGCTGGCCTAATGGGATCAGCAGGGTAGTGTTTGCACCGCTACTATTGAAAACGGTAAAGGTTTAAGGTTTGCCATTGAGGGATAAAGACAGGGTAGTTTCCTCTGCCCTGGGAGGGGAAAAGGCTAACGAGCTTCAATTTGTTTTCCCTGGGTGGGGGGGGGAGGTTAACAATGGTTTTTCAGTTGCAAACCCCAGAGCGGGTTTGGGGCTGCTCAGTAGGTTGCTGAGCGTTTTCCCCAGAGGGGGAAATCCTGGTTAACACGAAATAATCCTGGTGGGAATTACGTGTCACATGCATCATATGTTTGATATACTGTATGTGGTGCTCTGAGATGGGGCTAAGGTATTTAAGACTACTCCACGTAGGACCAGCAAAGCTCAAGTTATCACTGAAAGTTGGGTGTCCGGTCCTAGAGACAGTGTTCTCTGGGTGTGGGCTCGAGATTTTAGGCTTCCGTCTAACACCCGGACCTCGCTGCAGTGTAGTGACCGGACCATTGAAAGAAACCCAGTCGCAGGTCAGCTGAAATGCCACAAAACAATTCAGGTTCTGCGAAACTAAGTCACTGGCAGAAAAACAGCGTTGCCATGGTGACCACACCGGGGATGCGAGGCAGCACAGTTACGTCATCCTCCCGCAGTTTGAAAGTAGCCAGGGAATTGGCTTCTACTGATTTGGCTGGGTGGCATGTTCCATGCAGCTTTAAATGCTCTTCTACGTTATATCCACTTGTTTCCTTGGGTTCGTATATTTCACTGTTGACTCTGAAGACGTGCACTGCATTGACTTTGGCAGTGTCTTTGAGGATTTCCAATTCCTGCTTCAGGTCTCCTCATAGCCTTATCTGTTCAGGACTCAAAGGTTTCAGTACTGTATGCCTGTCAGTGTAGGTAAATCCTTTAAGTCCCGGGATGTTAAGCATGCTTTCTCTTCTCTGGACGGATTGCAGAGCAGCTACATGTATATCTTTTTTGAAATGTTACTTACTTACTGAGTAGGTAAGTCTCGAACCCAAGCCGGTCCATTGCCATGGCAACTAGCCTCCTCCAGCGCATCCTGTCTCGCCATGCGTCTACATCAGTTTCCACCTTGCTGGCATCTTCTTTCACTCAGGCCATCTTATTCTAGGTCTTCCTTGTGGCCTCTTTCCCTCAAATTGCTCTTCTACTACCTCTTCTTTGAAATGTGGTCACCTTAATGGTGCACAATATTCCAAACTTCGTCTTACTAATGCCTTGTACAACCACACATGCTAAATGCATCTTCTGGCACAGAGTCCCTTCATAGGATTTAATTTTGAATGTATTATATATAGGTTCATGACAAGGAAGTAACCCATTTCAAAAGTTTAGAGCTCCCTTCTCAGGTTAAACACCTCATTGAAAGGAGTAGCTAAAAGTGAATCCCAAGACAGACCCCATTTGAGTCAAAACATGCTCCTTACTTTGTGAAGTTCAGTTTTGATTTGTGGCGATTGTGACATACACTTATTTTTTTCAGCTTCTTTGAAACTTTTATATTTGATTTTAACGGGGTTTCTAAAGATACTGGAGCACTCCTGTACCTTGCCTTTGTATTTCAGATTTTGGAACGTTGTACCACTAGATGCACTTAATAATGTTTAAATGATGTTCAAATGAGAATCTTTGTGCGGGAGAGAGATTTATGTGAAACTTGTACCGTCCTGACAGCATAATCATCAGGAAGAAGGTGCATCTAAAGGGACGTTCGTGCTCTCTGTTAGTTTTGGTCACTAAGTACCTGAGTAAATAGAATAAAGAAAGAAGTGCTTTTCTAAATCTTTTCTTTGCACATTCCCTTCCTAATGTTGGTTTAAGAAATAGAAATTGAAATAGAAAATGTTTACTAAGCACAAGTCTTTGTTGACAGTTCCAACAAATCAAGGAAGATTGGGATAAGCAGGTGGATTGGCTTTTTTAAGATGATTAATAGTGCCATTTAAAAGTTGTTGAAATCCAGGATTGCACTGTTTATCATTTACAGTTGCCTGGATATAGTAATGATTTCATTATCCAGAGTGCTGAGCAGCATCTTTGTTTTTTCTATTTATTTTTAACCGTCTTGACAGACTAGGATTGACGGCACAAGGGCAGTTAGGAGACCATACGTAATCAAAGGTTTCTGCACACTGAACTTTTTAGTACTCTCAAAAAAGTTGGTGTGCCACAATACATAACCCTTAAACACACATGACAGCTTTTATCCGATCTAATCTCGGTTGTTTGAGGTAGCTGAGTATTATTTTGATTTAATCTCATGGAGTTACAGCAGATATTTAATTTTATGTGACTACTGTATATGTATGTTAGATGGAAATAAATTCTCGTGTGGTCTGGTTGTTACATTTAGAGTATTCTCTTACATAATTTCACTTAAAACCCACAGATCACAACTGCTAGCATTAAAATCACTATCAGTGCAACACTGCTTTCTTTTTGTAAGATCCAAACATCTTGATTATCATTAGATAAAGGGGTAGAATTGATTCTCTATTACACCTTCAACTGCTGAGTTTTTAGCCATTTTTGTTATTTTACCAAAAAAATTCAGATTTGGAACTTTGTGCCACAAGATGCACTTTAATGGTTAATGGTTATTTTGAAATGGGAGTCTTTGTGAGGGAGAGAGATTTATGTGAACCTTGAAGCCTCTTGATTTAATAATCAAGATGAAGTTGCATCAATGGGGAAGTTTGTGCTCTCTGTGGATTTTTGGTTGTTAAACAGACTATGGCCTTACAGACTGGGCCATATAGAACAAACCATATTTTTCTGAATTTCTAAAAAGCTCCTTGCTGAGCTCCTGTGTTATCGAAGTGTGTTTAGCAAATGTACTGTGAAAATGAGCGGCAAGAAGCCACGTGTAGAAAACACACATGGGATTAGGGAACAGACGGTTGTTTCCTGTCAATGAAGAAATATTTGTGCGGCCCATTAGTGTGACGTCACAGAGGGCAGCTCCAGCAGTGCTGTTAGAACCCAAGGAATCTTCTCTTCTCTTAGGTGCTGCACAGTAAATGCTGTTACCAGATGTTTGCTCTTGCTTTCCAGTGCATTGATTTAGACCTCTCTTGTGACGATTTTAAATGACCTATTTCCAAAGGAAAAAACAACATGTGCTTACTGTTAGAACATACAGAAAAATAGATTTTTGGTTTCATATTCGGTGACATTTGATTTCCTGAGATGCCTTTTTCTCTCTGTTTAGTAGCTGATTTTGTTTGTCCCACTGTGGGTTATCACAGATTGCCATTCTTTATTAGATCTGCATTCATTATTTTCCTGGGGCAGAGCGGAGATCCAGGAGGGTTTTGTTCTTGTTACACACATTGTACACACCGCAAATACAACACCCTGAGGTCTGTCGAGATAGATGCACAGTGACCCTCAATTCATGCTTCCAGCCCGCTTTCAGAAAGGAAAGACAAAGACAAAACAGCTTCAATTTGTATTTCCACTACCCTCTTGTAGGTAGAAAGGTTTTGAAATGCTGCTCTGGGATTTCAACTTCAGTTTTCAGAGGAAGCCTGAGTTGTATTGCTCTGGTTTTGTTTCATTTTTCATTATTTCACAGTATTGCTACCGAGGCTATAGCTCAGTACAGTACGTTCTTCTCGGCTGCAATTTCTGAACCCAGACCTTTCAGCTTCTCCTCACTTCTCCTGTTCCAGTACGTTAAGCAAGAAATTGCCTTCATGGATACCAGATGCATTACTTTTGGCGTGCTGGAGGAATTTCAATGTCTCAGAGTTTAAGTTCTGTCCTCTGGGCCTCTGCACTACTTCAAGCCACATCAGAGAGTTAAAACAGATGGTAATATAATGACTATATGAAAGGAAATGGGACCCAGCCACTGTGATTCTGGTAGAGTTGTTCATAAACTCCTGTTTTGTTTATGTACCAATTAAACAGGCCACTGAGCGTAAGAAATAAGTGGGTCAAGAAGGTAGCTGCATTGGCTGACCGATTCAGATAGATTTTTTTACTGTCCTTAGCGTTGCTCAAACTCACTCTTAATTTCTGGCAATCATTGACACCCGAAGAAGGCTCCACAGCCCAAACATCGTGTTTCCTTTCTTCTCTTTCCAGCATGGAGTAAAGCTTTACTTGTTCCTAAGAAATACGTGTTCCTCTTTAAAAGATCCCATTTGGGGTTTAAGTCAGAAAAGTATTGCTCATTAAAAAAAAGTCTGACATCTTAAGATTTGATAGTGGTGAAAAAGTGATCCTTTCAGCAGCAGTATAGAATGTCATTGAAGATGTCTGCAGGCATGAACATGTGACTTTTGTGTCTGTGCAGGATATAAAGTGGGAGGATTTTGGATTCCCAGGCAGGGATGCGAGAGACAGTACCCTGTGGATTGGCACAGAGGGGGCAAACACTCCCTGCCACCTGGACTCGTATGGGTGTAACCTGGTGCTTCAAGTGCAGGGAAGGTAATGACTGTGAAAGGTCACACTTCTGAGTGGCCAGTGTGAAACACTTCAGAGCTTTAACTGTCCCTGCTTCAGCCGGGTTGAGAGCAGTGATTAACACTGAAAGAGGATTGTCTTTCCAGAGAAGAACCAAGATTTAAAAGAAACAAATTACCAACATTAATATAAAGTCAGATGGAAAAGTCTGGGATAGAAGTGATAAATCAGTGAGCTGAGCATTTAGTGACAAGTAATGTCCCATCTGTTTAACGGAATGAAGATTAGAGGCCTTTTTAAGATCGTACTGAAACTCATTTCGTTTCAAGAGGCCAAAGCACATAATAGAAATGTGTCCATTTTCACTTCTGTGCTTCAGAAAAGAAAGCAATTTCTGCGTACCACTTGCCAGGGAGAAGGGACATGAGATATGCAATAAAGTGTTTCTGAGAAGAGCAGTGCAACTCTTTTTGGAAAACACAGATTCTGCCTTTCAGCAAAAATGTCACAGTTGTTTTGACCATTTCAGATTGTTTTATTACTGTCCTTCATCTAAAGATAGGTCCTGTCTTAAATCGGGAAATTCTGTTGCATCTAATAGTCATCTTTTTGATTGCGTGTTTTCATTCATGCCACCACTTGAACTGCTCTCACACCTCATGTTTTTGTGACCTGTCTGCCCTCTCCTGGAATGAATTAATCTTTGCGTTCTTTAAAATCGGGGGATTAAAATATAAGAACCTTGTTCCTTCCTGTGGGCGGATTACAGAGCAGCAGTGGGTTATTTCCAACAGTGGGTGATTTATTATAACAGAGAACTGTTTTAGACTTAAATAGAACCTCAATAAAGGCATCTGTTTCAAAAGGAGGGGAATGTTTTCCTTTTTTGTTTTTAGTGCATGCGACACGAGCGCTGTTGTAAATGAGAACTGTGTAATGAATTTAGGAGGAGGCACAGCTTTGCATTTTTGTCATGGCTGAGATCAGGAAATAAATGCCTCCTGACTGGCTCAACTGGTCAAGGCTCTCGACTTGTGCAAGTAGATCACGGGTTCGAGCCTGGGTCTTGTCACCAACTGAGTATGACTGGAATTTAGCAAGTGGCAGCACCCAGCTGGTTTGCAGTGGGTGGACGGGGAATAGCCAGAGGGAGCTCTCCTCGTTCTGACACAGCGCCCCCCTGTGGCCTCCAGAGTGCTTTTAGGCTTGTGCTCTCAGTGAGGGATGGGCCTGTCCTCCAATCAGAGCTGATCCTTCTCTTCAGGGCCGTGCTCCCACTGGTTGGAAAGTGGGCGGGGCGGGGCGGGGCAGAGGAGTCGACCCACCCCATGTGTGGTCACAGGGTTTGCGACACTGATCTGAGACATGAAAAACCTGATGGGTGACTATTCACACCGTCTAACAAAAAAAAAACAATTTGAGATCCCAAATTTCCAGAAAGAGGGGAGATTGTCTAAAGGGGAAGACATGTATGACATTGTGTAGCAACACATGGTATCTGTTTTCACAGCAAAATTCCTTTCTTGCAGAAAAAGATGGCACCTTTTCCCCCCAGAAGACACACGCTGCCTGTATCCCACCAGGATACCTTATGAGGAGTCCAGTGTGTTCAGCAAGGTGAACGTGGTCAACCCAGACTACTCGCAGTTCCCTGCTTTTGGCCAAGCTAAGCCACGTGTGGTCACCTTGAAGCCCGGACAGGTACTGATGGGGGTGAAACACTCCTCTTCCTGACTCACCCAGGCCCAGATTCCAAACCCAGTATCTGATGATGGCTTCGTCTTTACCAAAGGCCTCTTGTGTCTGGCCTGTGGATAGCCTTCATCAAGCACTTGGCATGGAATGCAGGTGGGCTCTGTGAGGTTTGAAGTTCTGATTTTGATCCTGGTCTTACTAGCAGGTCTTGGTCTCCTCCGACTTGTTGAAGAGAAGCCGAGTATTGATTTATGTCTAAAATATAGACAGAAATTAATTTTGGCTTTTGAAGAAGAATGAAATCATTATATCTGGATTATGTACTTGTTATAATTAAATCAGTCTTCTTTCGGGAGAGTGTCAGCATTCTTCAGTGCTGAGGCATGTTCTGCACTTCCAAATTGAAATGAAAACCCCCAAAAATACATTTAAAAAATATTTAATGGAGATTGATGTAGGCATGTGAAAAAGGCTGCAAATGACAGCCCATTTCTCATTTAGAGGGTAAGTAGCTAAGTTAATCTACAATTTCATTAGCTTTAGTTTAGTTTGGGCCCTCTTCATTCTGGCATGGAAACATGTTCCAAGACTCCCACAACTATATTTTTGTCAAAAGGAGTCTCCTCTTCTCCATTCTACAAGAGTTCCTTAATAGTTTGCAATTGTGCCCCCGTGTCCTGTTCTTGAGGGAGAATGAAGCAGTCCCCTGGGGTGTCCCTGTCTGTAGCCCTTAGGAATTTATATAGTAGGGACATATCGTGTCTCTTGAAGTAACACGCGGCATCCTGTTTGTTAACCAGTTTGCCCTCCATGTGCAGACATTGCCTCGGGTTCCTGGAGCTTTTAATTAGGGGATTAACCTTTTATGAGAGACATCATCAAAATCTTTCTGAAGATCTGTATATATTGTAACTCATACGGCCTCCATTGCTTGCGAGAGCTGAGCTGGCTTACCAGCGTGGTGACGTCACCGCCATTCCCTGTGGATAGCAGGGACCGCAGCCACTGGGCTGAGGGGAGATTTCCCTTTGGCTCAAGAGGCTGGGTCCCTGTTGAGTGACGCGGGAGGCCCGGGTTCGAGTCCCCGACGGTGGGGGGCCGACCTGATGCGGCAGCGGCGAGGGCACCCACATGAACCCCCGTAGCGCTACAATATAATATAATGTCTTATTCTTCAGTGTATCGACAGTCCTTGTGGCTTCTTTAAACACTTCTAGTTCATTAGAAAAATACCTGTGTTTTCTGAATCAATGTAGACAGTAAATACCTCTGTTTTGTAAATATTCTCCCAGCTTTGCTTTAACTATTACTTCCAAAACTTTACCAGTAACACAAATAGACTGGCCAGAAGTTTCCTAGGGCAGTTTTTTTCCTTCTTTTCATAAATTGGTGTTTCATTTGCAGTTCTGCAGTCTGTGGGCGCAGCTCCCATTCTCACTAAGAGTTGAAATGTAAATGTAAATATGCAGTATGTGTGTAGTTTTCACTTCCTTGACACGAGAATGGTTTTCTGATACATTTGTTGCAGTTCCTCGACAGGCCTAATGTTCCTTTAGAACAGGGATGGTGAATGAAGAACGGAGCCATAGCTCATGGCTAAACATCTTAGCACTTAAAAGTGCAACCAGTTCCCAGATTTGTTATCAGGGAAGGCGCCATGCAGTCAGGTTGTCATTAATCACTGGTAGCGGGAGAGCTGCAGCAGCTACACACTCCTGCCCATGCTACCTCTCTTGTTCCTCCCTATCAGTCTCTGTGAGGCATCATGACTTGTGGTCTCCCGGACCAGGTTTGTGCTGTTGCTGGACTGTGTTTAGCTGTAAAGTCTTGCTGGGTGAGAGCTTGCTGTCACTGAGCACGCCAGGTAAATTTGTTATAGTGCGTTGACTTAGTCCAGCCTTCAATACACTGATGGCACAAAAACATTGTTCTCTTCAGCAGAGTGGGACATTGGCTCCTTTCTGCTGTTTTCTTTCTTGAATCTCACCGGGCTTGACAGCCAACAGCTTTAACCATCTCATCACCTACGTCCAGTCAGGTTTCAAACTATCTAGTATTCATTCAACAGAGTCACTCCGGCAATAATAATCACCCTCAGTAATGAATGGGCCATAAATGAAAATGACAACAGAAATATTTAACCAACATCCAAATTCCACATACTTTATTTTTCTAAAAACATACTTGTAGACGTAAATTAATAAGATTATTTTGGTACTCAGTATAGAACTTTGTTTTTGCTTAGCCTGAGGTCTGTTATTGATTCTTCTTTGGTGATCACCTGAATGATTCCTTTTCATGATCTAAATATTTGCCATTATTATCTGTCAGACACTTTACTGTGTCATTTACGGTTCTTTTTCTGCTATCATGAAAAAAATCTTTTATTTTTAGCCTTCAGTCCAATATTTTTTTTCTTCTTCAGTCCTTTTTAATGTTTTTTTTACTGCAATACGTGCAATTTATTGTTCTCCATTTTGTTAGTTTTGTTTTAATAATTCTGTAAAGTGTGTTCTTTTCGTTTACTTATTGTTCCCTTTAGGCCACTGGTTTCTAGCTATTGGTTTATTGACTGTAGAGAATATTCTGTGTGTGATACACACACAAAGGTATCTTTTGTTTAAGATACAGGCAGCTATGTTTACATTGGAGAAAAAAAACTGTTTACTTCAACTAGAAACACCATCTGTGTGTAGGCATTTTTCTTCAGAAGTAAATTAGGAAGACCAGCAGCCCCACAATGAACTGTATCCTGCATCTTTATTTACTCTTATCTAACAGTAACACTGTTACATAAGATGCATCTTATTGGACATGTCTCTGCCTGAGATTTGTAACATGTGCTTCTTACAGAATGTCTTCAATCTGTTGCCATTCATTCTCTACTGAATAGGTATCTGTCCTGTCCTGTTCTCTCTACAGTTCATTCCTTCAGTCCTCTTGCCTGAAATTGGCAATCCTTTGTTTGTGCACTGTAAACATGCTTTCTCAAAATATAATTCATCAAGGCGAACCGGGTGGTAATCACAACTCTCAAACGGCACTCTCGCCTCTGTTTTCCTTACTCTGTCTTCTTGATATGATGAAAAGTCTAGATCATTACAGACATTCTGCAGTGGGTGTTGTGACAGGATGAGAAAGCAGTTGTTAGCCATGTCTACCATTTCAGCTTCGGCTGCAGATGTTCCTAATGATTTTCTGTAGCATACGACTAAGACTTACTCGAATTGTGCAGCTTACAGGTGATGCAGCATGTTCCATTGCAGGGGAAAGTGCCTGGTGGTAGCATGCATTGTGAGCGATTGTTACATTCACGGTGGTGAGAACAAGGTCTGTGAACCTGCAGTGTAATTACGGGAGTTACAGTTTCTTACCATTACAGGAAACGTTAGTTGAAGTCATTGCTGGCCACGGGGGTGCCACCAGTTACTGAATCTAAAGCTCATTCACAGAAGGATATTTACTGTTGGAACTGTTTGCGAATTAAATCATCAAAATATGTCTTGTGTGTGGTATGTTTAATCAGGTTATCTTCATTTTTTATGAAGACTTCCATGAAGATTTGATTACAATGTAGGTCTAAAACTTACAAGAATATGAAGGGGTTCACGCATTTTTCTGTGGCACTGTACTTTTATTTCAACTTTCTGGTTTGCTTTTGAAGAACGGAAAAGTTCCGTTTGAGCTATGAAACATTTGGGTTAAGCGCCATAAACTCAGCTAGGTGAGTGCGCCAGAATCGTCGGCAGCCTATAACAGAGTGATTGCAGACGCCCTGCTACAGCGCGGGCTCCGAGAGAGCAAGCCGTGTCACTTCAAGTGCCAGAAATGTGAAAGGGAGAAAATGAGGGTGACGTCACCTGTTTGCCGGTCCAAAATGTTTTCAGTTCAGTCTTTGAACCAGAAGTGACCCCCTGAGGAGCCCAGATGATCACATTTGTCAGGCCAGCATGGAGGCCAGCCTCAGCTGCTCAGTTTTTAGAGTTAAAGGAGGATTTGTTTGACCCTTGACAGGAAGTCGCATGATCTAAGTATAAAACCCCGCTGCTAGACTGCTTCAGTGCGTGAATCACCGATTGCGTTTACCCTAATGAGAAAAGGGTTCACGGTGAAGGGCACAGTCATTCCCAACCGTTCCTGGATGGGTCTTTCTGTGGTCTTTATTAAAGGATTTAAAACAACTGAAAGAACCTCATAACTGTCAACACTGGGAGGAGTGTGACTTTCAGAATAGGGAAAAGAGCTCTTCACTGTCATCAGAATACAGGTGTGGTCTTTAAAAGACCAGATCTTTTGCCATAGTTTAATATAAATATACATTGGCACTATTTTTTTTCAGGCAGTCATGCAAAAGATGTAAATACACTGTATAATACTGTAAAGCCTCATTTCGTGCAATGGATGCCTTCCCAAATATTGTTCCTCTAATCAAATGTGTGCTCAACAAATTATTAATACTGTAAATCTATAACAAGCTTCTCACCTGCTCTGTCCTTTGTTCTCCTGTGCTTTTAATCTTCTTCTCTATCTCTCATACCCGAAATAGGCTCAACAGACAAAATATTGTATTTTTTCTACTTTTTAGCCTGGAATTTATTTGTTCCTTGCAATTTATAACGTGTACGTAACATTGAGCTATTCAGAATAGGACAGGGATCGCTACATTTTTTAATCAATAAATAATCTATAAAAACAAATATTTTCGAAAAAGCTGCTCACTTGATATTACTTAATAATACTGAAATAATAAATACCATGTTCAATTAAAATGCCACAAAGAGTTTTGATGCACGCTAGTTCGTCTGTTCCTTTCTGACAGAAATGTCTGTAAATTGACAGAAAGGGAGGCTGATGTTGGGGATTGAACAGAAGATGTTGATACTGATCGACTGACCAGTGCAACGGTAGATGCTGTGCACCCTGTTTATCCTGCAGGTCTGCAGCTTTCTCCTCTCCTGCTGAGACACGGGTCGCTTTCATTCTGCTGACTCCTCCTTCCTGGACTCGGGTGCAGGCCACCACTGTGTTTCTCATTCAGGCCTCTGTAGATCAGTACCCATTTCGGCAGGTCAAAATAAACATCCGCTAAACAAGGCACTACGGTAGATACTGAGCATCGCAAGAAACGGATCATTCTATGCACATATGTTATTAGAAAAATAAGGTGTGTGGATTTTATGCTACTGGTGTCATTTTAATGGCTCACTCATTCAGAACTGAGCGTGGCACACTCCAGTAAGTTGGTAGCAGTAACAGTAAAGCGCTGCGTTAGTGACACAGCTGATGAGACACGGGCAACGAGGTGACTTCACCTGTTGAATGTCAAGTCTGGCGAAAATCATGAAATGACTGGAAAATTGTGAACGTAGATATGGTGACTAAACCTAACTGAATGATTTTACATCAGAAAGTATTACTTCTATTACATGTTATGGAAATAATAATTCAAACTAATGTACAGGATTATCTGTGAGGGAATAGAGAGCATGACTTCTTAAATAGCCATTCTGGCATAACTAATTGTTCTTTGAACAAGTAACAGCAATAGTGGATGCAGCAGAGCATATCGTGTGATACATTCATTTTATTTTTTATTGAAGGTTCAATTCATTTTCAAATTCTAGGCAGGAAGCAAAGTAAAACACATCTTTTGGGAACTGATAACGGGTGGGGAAAAAAGGAAAGAAAAGGAATTAATACTCAAATTCATTAAAGGGTCATTAGAACTGCAGGGTTCTGTATTGGGACTACCGCTCTTCCTAAAGTATGTTTATGATCTGAATTCTGCTGTAGTTGTTAATCCAGTCATGCTTCACAGATGCTACCAAAATAGAAGGATCAGGATTCTACAGTACGTGTAATGTAGGCAAGTGAAGAGTCTGGGAGAAGCTCTCCAGCCTGTTGATGATACCCTTGAGCTTCTAGGATCAGTCAGCTACCAGCAGCCAAATGAGACACTAGGCCTCTCATTTCGAACCTTTCAGAAGTTCTTATGAATCCGTCTGTTTTCAAAGACTTTAATAAAAAGGTAATTGGCATGTAAAATTCCTATGCTGCCTCCTGCATTCGGATCTCATTTTCTCAAGGAAAACAGGAGCCCATTATCTCACACTGCAGACGTGTTAATGCTATTTGTTTTCAGTTATCAGTCTGACAGAAACCCATGTTTAAATCTCTTCTACACAGAGGTGAAAGAAAACCATTCAGACACAATAAGTATGATGGTGGTATCATTTTCTGTCTGAAATTCTGCTAGTTAAAATGCACTACATGGAAGATATTAAGGTTTAGGTCTGGAAGGCAGTGGTTCTGAGGCAGACCCTGTGAAATTGGGTCAAGCATTGCTGAGTGAAATTGGTTATAGAACTAACTGCTGCTGCTGTGCACTCCAAGGTTTCAAAAACCTCTTTTTGAGGAATGTCTGCATATGGATTAATTAAAATATATTCCAATATGTCTGTATGTGCAAGAGCATGCAGGAAGCTGGGAATGATGGGAATTAATGTTAACTCTTGTCATTTTGCAGCTTTTCACAAAACGTGTGGTTTAAGAGCAGGTGCTACAAATCATGATACTGATAATGGTGTAACAGCTGTCCGTCGTTGGAAACATTGACTTCATATATTCAGAAGCTGGAATTAGAAGTCTCTTCAGACTGTTTATTTCACTTTAATTTTTTTTTTACATTTAACTTTTATCGCCCTTAAAAGTGTTTGGTTTGAGCATTCATGTTAAGACAAAAATATTACCTTTATGAAAATGTATAAAGTATATTGCATTCATTTCGCACCTACTGTATGTTAGACAGAGAGGTGCAGCAAAGCCAGTGGTGTAGAGGGTTTTCATTTAGAAGTCCACTGCAACACCAAAGAAGGAGTATCTATCTCTGGTTGTCAACTCCACAGCCCAGGATTGTGAATTCAAATCCCTGGTGAGATCAAGGTTATCCCGCAAACCCAGCTGTACAAACTGGTACCATATTTGTATGGCTGTTGTA
The DNA here is from genome assembly GCF_059453375.1 of Lepisosteus platostomus. Classification (NCBI taxonomy): domain Eukaryota; kingdom Metazoa; phylum Chordata; class Actinopteri; order Semionotiformes; family Lepisosteidae; genus Lepisosteus; species Lepisosteus platostomus. The sequence goes on from NC_142624.1 coordinate 37,619,535, forward strand.
ACCTGCTTTGAACAGGAACATTAGAAAAATAAATGATTCATTATTTATAATAATACTACGGAAATCCCTGTCTTTAGGAAGAGGTATTCTTTTACAGTTTAACTAACGTTTAACCTTCTACTCCTCATGCATTATTGGAATTGTCCATTCACACGGAAAGCTGCTTGGACTGCCTGGATATTTTGTAGAATTCTTTAAATACATTTGAAAATCATGCGGCTAAGTTTACTTCCCTTTCATTTACAGTATATGACCGTTTTTTTATAACCTTGTATCATGTCTTCAAAACAGTGCAAAAGTTGATGTTTGTTATTTGCTGTTATATACATTTAGGATTTCCTTGAAAGGAGATCAGGTGCTGTTAACCTTTTCAGTGTGAAATGATTTCATTGTGAATAGAATTTGTCCAATAATAAAGAAATGCTAAAAATGCCAACTAGAGTTTTAACTGGTAGAAATGTTGTTACTGCCACCTACTGGCTATTTATATGTCAACAACCTTGGTGCGCCATTCAGTATAAACCCAATGAGAAAGAAATAAGAATATATGAGGAACAACTTTTTCCTTCAGGCTCCAGGCCTGGATTTTTCATCTTTATTTTCACGTTTCAGTGTAAAATTAACTTCACTTAGTTCCTTTGCGGCTCACGCACTAACACAAGTCCCCAAGCTAACCTGAAAGGACTGGATCATATGAATAGGCTTAATCAGTGCTTAGAAAAAGCTAGCTTGTGAATAGATTTTCATGTCCAGTGCACTTCATTAATTAACGTGCTGTTATTGTGTAGTTAATTTCAAAGGAGGCTATGCTGTATTAGCAGCAAAAGTAAGAATTTCGATAATTAATGAACATGGGAAATAATTTGCTAAATCACGCAGAATGACTTTGCATTTGTTCCTCTTAGTAACGGAGATGGTTTGGGGATGTTTCTGCCTCTTGATCACGAGGAGGATTTTATTGTAATTGCCCAAATAAATCACATCACTTACTGCAAGTCTTCAAGAGCACAGATGTGTGCCTGCACCACCAGTCGCTCGTTTCTCCTGAACGAGCGCTCGGAAGTAATTTTTTAAATTGCTCTTTGCTGACAGCCTCTCTTGCTCCAACTTCATCTGCATCTGTTTCGCATGGGGTGAACAGTGGTCCTGGCATGAGTTTCCTCTCGCTCTGAGCCTGCTGGAAATATTGTCAATGTGAGACAGTACAGACCAGTGCACAGCCATTTATAAATAATGCAAGGGGTTTTTAATCGGTGTCTTTCTTCTGAGTTTTAGCCCAGAGCAAAATAACAGGCAGCAGAGCAGCAGGAAATAGTTTCCGTACAGTTTTCTCAGCTGTGAACAGACTGCAGTGGTCAGGAGCAGTATTCGAGAACTCCTGCTTAGCCCCTCTCTTGTGTGATCACTGTGCCTTCCATGTGATGGTACAAAGTCCTCCTGCTCTATGTTCTCTAAAAATGTCCTCTTTCTGAGCAGGAGCCTCTGTCATTTCATTTCATTGCATTTGTCCCATTTCTAGGCTCCCCAGCATCCTTATAGAACTGGCAGGCCAAGAGTTGGCCATGGTACTGAATGACGTGACCGTGCACATCTCAGCAGAATGCAGCGACTGTCTTTTAAGAAATCCCTTCAACCCAGGGAAGAACTCAGTCAATGTCTTCCCTTAAAATGTTGGCTCAAACAAATGCCAGCATTGAAATGAATTGGTGCTGTCCTTTGGCTCATGAAGAACAACTCCTGGGCAGACGGATCCTTTTAACAATCTTAATATGTGACGGTCCTTAATGAGAGGCAGCTATTCGTCTGTCTTGCCAACAGCATTTGTGCTGGCCTGGACCCTTAATTATTCAAGTCTCATAATCCTGGCACTGATAAAGAAAGCCAAAATGGGGCCCTTGAGAACTTGAGTGCTGGAAGGTGGAGAAATATTTTTTTTAAATCCCTCAGGACCTCTGTGTTTTATGTGTTTGAGTTTGAAAGGTGGGGGATTGTGTTTGAAAAGGAGTGATCTCTGGCAGAGTGGCATGGGCAGTCTGGACAATCACAAGTCCTTTGAACTCCTCGTGTCTTAAATGTGTTAAACTGCTTGCAGCTGGAATTTGCCCTCTGAACTGTACACTAACGAGCCATGCAGAGGCTTCTGGCTGACACAATCAGTTCATTAGCATGGGAATGATCAATAGTGCACTGAAAGCAGCTTGGTCTGTCCCCCAGTGTGTCGTGCAACTCCTTGGAAAGCAGCAGAACTTTTCATTCTGCAGTTGACTCTTGCCCCTCTCTCTCCAAGTGCATTTCTGTCTTCCGCTGTTCCCCTTTTGCATGTATTAACATTTATAAAAACGTCTTGATTGGTTATTCAGTATTCCAGATAAAAAGATGTGTTGAAGCAATTCATTAAATAAATTGCTAAACTCTGTATCCTGCTTCGATTGACAGCCAAGCGAAACATGCGCGAGAGATCAGAAGATTCTTTTCTTTCAGAAGCACTCTTTAATGGATGTTTATTTATTTTGTTTTAAATTTCATTTAGCCGGCTGTCTCTGTGGTTTGCTTAAAGGGAAGCACCGGCCCATGAGAGACACTTTTCGCACGAGCAGATAGCTTTCACCGCTTTCATCTCTATAGAAACTGACAGCTTTGTATTGAATTTGTGTTTCTATAAAAACATTTTAACAGAAACACTGTGTGGAACAGAATCGCCAGTCCTGTCACACAGCCCTGTAGTCCAACACTAAGAGGGATGTTTTCCAGCAGGCAGTGTGAATAGAAAGTTAAGAAAACATCCTTCTGTGCTAGCCATGGGCTTAGCTTTTGTTTAACTGAATCCCTTTTTTTTTCCTTCACACACAGTCTTTCAACTTTCAGCTTGGACAGAATGTATTTCATCCAGAGAGTTTTGAGATCAATTTAACTTTCATATTATCCCATTGGTCTTAGAAGCTGAGCTGGGCTGGGCCCGGTTTGTCCTGGGTTAGAAGTACCTCTAAGTAAAAAACCTGTAGGTGACAGTCTTCCCTCTGGCCATGCATTTCTAAACCAATGACCTGCTATGGTGACATTGATACTGTCCTGTAGGTGGTGCTGTCCTTTGGACATTAAACTGAGATCCTGAATTCATGAATACATTGTCCATAAGTTTTGGGGTGTTAACCCTGGCTTCCTGGCTAAACGTCACCCATAATGCAACTGTTAAAGCATTTTTCTGCCCTGAGCCTTATTTGCCGTGTAGTTAGGCTCTTGCCATGTAATGCCATATCAAGCCAGCAGCCATATCACCCTGCAACTCACAACTGGCAACCCACTGAAGCTAAGCAGGTGTGAGCCTGGTCAGTACCTGGATGGGAGACCTCCTGGGAAAAACTAAGGTTGCTGCTGGAAGAGGTGTTAGTGGGGCCAGCAGGGGGCGCTCACCCTGTGGTCCACGTGGGTCCTAATGCCCCAGTATAGTGATGGGGACACTATACTGTAAACAGGTGCCGTCCTTCGGATGAGACGTAAAACCGAGGTCCTGACTCTCTGTGGTCATTAAAAATCCCAGGGCGTTTCTCGAAAAGAGTAGGGGTGTAACCCCGGCGTCCTGGCCAAATTTCCCATTGGCCTTAACCAATCATGGCCTCCTAATAATCCCCATCTATGAATTGGCTTCATTACTCTCTGCTCTCCTCCCCACTAATAGCTGATGTGTGGTGAGCGTTCTGGCGCACTATGGCTGCCGTCGCATCATCCAGGTGGATGCTGCACATTGGTGGTGGTGGAGGGGAGACCCCATTACCTGTAAAGCGCTTTGAGTGGAGTGTCCAGAAAAAGCGCTATATAAGTGTAAGCAATTATTATTATTATTATTATTAATGACTGCTGTGTGCCATCGTATGTGAACAGCGCAAGGTGGGGTGGATGAAGTGGCTCTTCTCCTGTATGCAAATGACTCAAATGGGATCCTTTGGCATGAAAAGCTGGGATGAAAATGCAAGCAGCTGCTATTAATTATTACGTTGTGTAATCCGCTTTCTTTTTGTGCTGGGTTGTCATTCATTTAAAGATTGATTCTTAAAGTTCTTGAAAGAGCAAAACCAAAATGACATATGTTTAATCATTTGTTGAGAAGTTTGTTTTTTTGTATAATTATACAGGTTCTGTTCGTTCCCAGACACTGGTGGCATTATGTGGAATCAATTGATCCCATCACCGTCAGCATCAACTCCTGGATTGAAATGGTAATGCATCTCGTTCTTAAACAATCTCGGCGTGTTGCTCGCCTAAGTCATTTTCGAGTGGCACTGATTTTAATGCGGTTTCCACTCAGTTCTGGTCATGTGATGCTTAGATCGTTACTTTGACGTCGTTAATGAAAATCTATAGAAATCTGAAAATGCAGTTGCATAAGCAAGTGTCAAAGAAAACAAAAAAAAAACACTCACTTCTCTAAGTCAAGATGCATCTGTCAGCGCAGATGTGCGAGATGGAAATTTGTCTTGGGGAGAAACTTGAGATTTGCAATCTGGCATCATAACTTTGCACCTAATTACACCACCTTTCTGTCCAGTTTTTTAAAATAATTCTTGTAGGTTTTGAAGAGTTTTTGTAGCTCAAAGTAACCCTGTTTCTCAGAGAAGAATATATATTCTGTATCAGCCAGATTTAGGGTGAATCTGTTAATTAATAAAGATACTTTTTTCTTGCAATCTGCCTCCAGCTGTAGTTCCTGTTCCTACCTTTGTGGGCGTTAACATTCCAAGCACTGAAATAATAACATAAATTATGCATGAACTGATTAATACAATAATTCACCAGTAAAGAGATAACTCTGTTAATATGTCCCCTTTTTCTTCTGCACCACAGGATATTGATGACGAAGCACGTGTTGGAGAGGCTCTAACTAAGACTATTGTATGTGCCCTGAAGTCTGCTGGCAGTCCTGACAATGGGGATGTGTGGCTGAACCCCACGGAGGTAACAGTCCTTGTGTGTTCTGAATCTGAATGGTGAAAAGGTCAGGTCGGCTGGCAGTTAGCCTCTTCTCTTATTTCCAGCTTCCCTGTTAGAGGGATTGTCAAGCACTGGAAAGTCCTTCAAATTCCTTGAAATCCTTTCTCTTTTACTGACATCATTATAATTAAATTAAAACAGTAATCTGAAATCGGACTTGTTTACACAACACGTGTATACTGTGCATTTAATGAAAGAATGTTAAGACTTCCATTCAATTCAAGCATTATTTGACCCAGGAGGAAATTTATTAGAAATTAGAAATAGAACAAACAACACCAATAAAAATTCAGTACAACAGTGTCTCAATAGATAAGAGAGAGGTATTCTGCAGTGTTTGAGAATGTGATTGCAGAGGGGATGAAAGATTTCTTGAGTCAGTTACCGTTGCACTTCTGCTATGCGGTTACACATGTACAATTGTTGTTCGGACACCAGACTCCAGTAGTGACACACATCATGCCTTTCTCAGACGGGGAGAAAGGAATTCTGACTTGTAACCGATGTAGAAGCAGTGGTATTCCAGAGTTTCAGACTTCAGTACTGTGACAGGAACACCTGGAGCCCGGAAAGCTTGTGTACTTCAGCTGGTTGTTTGCTTAGGAAGTCCAAACAAATAATTTGACGTCAGTCATGGACACAGAGGAGGCAGCTCTTGAAAGGGACGTCACACTGAACAGAAAAAATATGTCTCCTGCACAAAGCATTCAGCTCTAAGTCTGTGTGTATGTGTATGTTTTTTGGGTTTAAGGCTGAAGTCTCTTCCCATGAAGAAAACCTACTCTACCTAAATCTTGCCGTGCAGTCATGCTTGGAGAAGCAGAAATGCCACTGTAATAAATCTACAGCCTTCAAGTCTGGGACAGCCATAAGGCTGGGAAAACGGGATTTCAGAGGACAAGCAAAACGGACAGAACCTGCTGAGGAAGGTGCTGACAGCCATGAGCCGGCAGAGATTTCCACAGTTCCTTTCGGGCCCAATCTTGTCGCCGTGCCTCTGAAATTAGATGAGCAAGCACCACAGTGTCAGGCTGGTGGAGCCCAGGACAGCAGGCATCGTGTCTGCGCTCCCAGCAGTCCTAGCAGTCAGCTCAGCTGCGGTTTTAGTGACGAGCATAGCTGCCCCAGGAAACCAGAGAGAGGCGAGGCTGAGGTCACAACATTTAGTAACAAGAAACGCACAGGCGGCAGCCACAGGTTCTCACCAATCTCCACCAATGAGCTGCTGGACAGCCTGGTCCACCCCGAAGTCATTGCTTTGGTTACCAAGATTCTGATGGACAAACAAAATGCTGTCTGACAGGAGGGTGAATAAAGTGTAGAGAAAGCAGAGCAAATATGTAACAACAGTGTGTGCACACACATGCTAACACATACGTCTGTCTTCTTTTCCTAAAAAGGAACAATTTCCAAATGAGCAAAGAAAGGAAGACATGAAAGTTTTTCTTGTTTAATGAAAATTATTTTTTCCAAACATTTTGGAGGGGCTTTTGTCTTTTAAAGAATTGGACAAATATATCTATTAACTTTGAAAAGGGTATGATTTTCAAGAATAAAAAGGCTGTTTTTAAAATAGCTCAGCCAAAAAGAACAAGTAGAAAGTATGGTTAACTCTGTGGTGCAAGAAATGAGGTAAAGATTAGACCGTATTAATAGGTTTTCATATATTGAAATTATTGTGTGTAGCTTCTCTTGTCTCCTTTTGCACACACGCACATTCAGATTTATAAAAATGTGACTATAATTATCTTGTACAAGCTCACAACTGACAAATCTGTGACACGTTGACAAATCTGTGACAAGTTTTAATAAATTAATAAATGTCTTGGCATAATAGTAAGCACAGTAATCATTCTTTTTGGAATGCTTGATATTTTAAATTCTTGGCAGTATTATGTGCTATCTGTAAATTGTTTTGAATCGTGTTCAGTGGTAGGAAGGTAGTTCTTTTTTTGTTTCCAGATTTTAAATAAACTTAAGCTGTTTTTGTACTGCAGCATTTCTTGTTTTTGTAAAAATGTGCACCAATGACAATAGAAATATGTGTTTATAACAGTATGCACTTGCCAAGTCTATAGGGGTATAACTGATGATACAGTGACAGGAGTATATATGACTTGCATCTCTTTATGTCTAAATAAAATTGTAAGCTTTTCAAGGTAATATACATGAGTGGCAGAAACTCCACATTTTCAGAGAACCCCTGGTACACTCAGGCACGAAGGTGAGCTGTAGAATAAAATGAAAAATCACAAACTGTGAACATCAGAGTAGGCTGAGCACACAGAAATGTCCTGATCATTACCACACAATCGGGATGGGTTACATCAGGGTGTCAGAGCAGCAGTGTGGTGTGGTCTGGTCTGGGGTGATTTTCTGTGTGGAACCTGCATGGTGGTTCTTGTCCAATGCTCCAGTTTCCTCCCATGTCCAGGTTAATGGGGTGTTCCCAGTACAGCTAGTACTGACAATGGAACTATAGAGAAATAGTTAACGGACTTTATGGGATAAATGGCTAAATGGTTTCCTCTCTTCTCTAGTCTTTCCAGACTTGTGAAAGGTTTTGACATTGTAAATGTTCTTTTTTTTAAAGATCTTTATTATAAAGGGAGATTGTTTTTCAGGTTTGATTGTTTTATTTCTTTCCAGAAAATTAGACCTCTCCAAAACCATTTCAATGTGTGCTACACCGTTCATATAATGGTCACTCTCTTGAATCTGTTTACACAGACACGGGGGACTTGATTACAAGTATTCAGAATGAAACTACATGGAAGTGCATTTTATACAGAGATCAGGAGGAACGTCCTTATATCATGCTTGTTGGAGCCGGAACATGCTACACGGCCATGTGGTTGAAGCCAATAACCTTGGCTTTTGATAAACAAGTATGTTCGAGCTTTGATAAATTAGCTGCTACTAGACAGGCTAGATGGGTTAATAGGCCTCGTCTTTTTTTGCGAACGCTCTTCTGCTCTTAGCCTTCTGAAACAAGGGCAGGAGATATGACTCATAATGGTTCATGAGAACCTGATGCTAATGGTGTTGAATCCAGTTTATTAAATTGAACTTAACTGTTCATACAGATGAGTGCTTCAAAGGTTAGCATTGCTGTTGAGCTATAAGCACATTAGGAAATGAATGGATGGATAATATACAATACTTTGCTTGACATCTATATGAACATCCATTCATATATTTTTAGCTACTTTTTCCAATTCAGGGTTGGGGGGGGGAGCCGGAGCCTATCCCAGAAAGCAACAGGCACAAGGCAGGATACAGCCCGGACAGGATAGGATTCCTCTGCCGGCCGCGGGATACGAACCGGGAACCCTCCAGCCACAGGCGCAGATCCTGAGCCACAGAGCCACCACACCGCCCTATGAGAGTACTGTGTCTACACGCGCACATACGCCGTGTCTGAAAAATAATGGACTTGTATTCACATGACTTCATGGCTTACAGAGCTTATGCTGAAACCAATATGAGCATCAGCCGTTTGGATGGTGCAGATTGATGTCATGTTATCTTACTTATGTACATCTTGCAGAAAGGCCCTGTGACCCAGCCCTCCTAAGTCCCAAGACATGTGACAACAGAGCTCAAGATCTAGATATGTAGTCCACTCAGCCCATGATGATCATTCTTTTTGTAATGAGCAGTAGTGGCCACATGATTGCACAAGTGACCCGGGGGCAGCCACAGAGGGGGAGATGGGGAGGAGGTGGGATGCAGGGAGGATGGGAGAGAAGGGGATCACATAGAGTATTTATCAAGTCTTAGGTGAGGACATGACGTCAGGAGTGCCTGCGAATTTCTGACAGCTGAGTCTGATTAAACTTGCCAGTTGTCATCCATGTCGGACTTTCTTTATAAACTCCATTTAACGTAACGGAGTGTGCCATTTCTCTTATCACCTCGAAGCATCCTGGTAACACTGACCCAGTGTCCATTGGCATAAATGTGCAATAATGTCAAATCCAGAGAAGATTCAGTCCAGCTGTCTGTGGTACATACCCAGAAAGTAAAATGTTCTGAAAAAACCACTACTCAGGAGTACATACACAATAGTTTAAAATATAAGGCTTTAATCGGCAAGAGAATTGTAAAGTCTGTCATTTACAACACCGATGGGCTCACAAAAATAAACACTTTTTACTAAATCATATATTTACAAGATCTGTATTGGAGTACAAAGCATACAAAATACCACTTGAGCTAAGTTAACTTACCAATTTCCCAAGCAGCCAGAACTGCATTTATATCATGTTTGCCCTGCAGAGCTGTGACCACTCATTCTAAACTAACATTCTTCTGCTATTCTAGAATTTTACTTGTATTTATAAAACCAGCTTTGCAACCCGCAATCCGACTGCCAAAGACCTCCTTCTCTTACTGTAGATTTGTCTTGGCCACTTTTCAACAACAACAACTGAGCTGATGTAAGCTGAGTAAGACACATAACAGGATGATCAGGCCAGTAGCACATACTAGAGAGGAATTTCTGGGCCTAAAATAGTCTTAAACTACTAGACCCCACAAATGGGAAAAGTCTGCAATTAGATTTTGAGAAGATCCTAGAAAATAGTTAACGCTTCGCTTTCTTCGTCTGATGATCTCTCTACAAAACCTTCTAAGCAAGAAGGCCTATTAATTTGATTTTATTTGGCATCTTTGAGGAGATCCTTTTATATGCTTGCAATAGGACCAATGTGGCTACATCTTAGTGCTTTTGACCATCTGATCCATGTGCACACAGGGCTGTCCTGTGCCATTTTTCTTCAAGTCTTCATTTTCTTCTTCGTCCACCATCCTGGCCAGCTCGTCCGGGTCCACGTAGGTGTAGAAGTGAGCTATGATGGAGAAGAGGATGCAGACTCCAACGAGGAGGGCAGCAAACAGCACAAACTCCGCCCACTGCAACACAGCACAAGAGGAAGCACAGGCCTCAGGGTCACCCTTCTGGCACTGGCAGACCAGAAACATCTTTCACCAACGGGATTTTTCAGATTTGATCAGACCACTAGAGGAACTTTAATGGTGCCACAGCCTTGCATTAAGGAAACCCCTAAAACAAGTGCTTCTCCCCATACCTTTTCTTTAGATCCTGCTTTCAGCTCCGTTTACCCCTCCGAGTGAACAAACACTCTGCTCACCACTCTCCAGGACAGAATGAATCCGTACCTGCTCCAGCCCGCCTCCTTTCGCTACGATCAGCACTATCACGTTCCCAAAGGCCACGGTCATGAGCCAGCCAGCCTGCAGCACGGACTTCATGGTTGCAGGGGCCTGGAGGGAAGACAGGCAGATGAAGAACAACGCACCCGGTGAAGGTGAAAATGCTGTAGTGTCTCATTTCCGTAGCGAACCTTTTCTTTTATTGCAAAGGTCAGTAACACAGTTTTACAAGCGTCTCATCTCACAAGAGTTTCTTTTATTCCTTTTAACATGGCTAAGATGGCAAGAACTCCTTTGATGGCGTGTGCCTCTTAGAAACTCACACACACTTTATATGAAGTATAAGAGTAGTGCTGTGAATGGTTTTCTAGTAATGCGAGTACCTGAGAATACGAAAACTCCAGCCCTGTGATGGAGAACATGACTTCGCCAGCAGTTATCAAGACGTACTGAGGGATCTGCCAGGCTATGTGCACATTGTTGGCATGAATGTCCTCCATTTTCTTGAAGGACATTATGTCGCCAGAGACCTGACAAGAACAGAAAAATCAGATTGCTGACTCTTGTAATTGAGGTGGTCCTTTATTTAAAAGCATCTCAACCAACCAAGGTAATGCTGCCACACAGAACACGAAGGCATTGTAGTTTTAACAGAATACATTGAATGACATCCTACTGTCCCACAACAGTAGTAGGAACACCTACAAAGCAAAGATGAGAGGCCCACATGCATATTTTTGAATAATGTAGTATCCACTACCACCACCAGGCTGACCTAAGAACTTAAGAAAGGCTGCAAAAGAGAAATGGGGTCATGAGCCTGATTGATTGCTTGTATTAAGTGACCTGAGGATCTGGTACGTTTTGTGGAAGAAGCCATGTTATTGGCTTCAACAACATGGTTGGTTGGCCTGTTCCAATCTCCCACAATCCTTTGGGTATGAAAGTTCCTCCCATTTTCATTTCTGACCTCTTGTTCATGGTTCACTGTTGATTAATCATTTGATCAATTTTCTTTTATCCAGAACTGTCTGTTTGCAGACAGATTCATGACCAGCTGATAAATCCCTGTGTATAACCAGGCCATTCATCTTCAAGGCATTTATAAGGAATCCCATAAACTTTCTCTTTGGATGGTTTTCCACCTTAGGTTGTACAACTTACAAATGGGTTTCGATTAGAAGATCTCTTTATCTACCTGAGTGATGATGACAGTGTATGAGGCACCAAAATCAAGAAGGCCCAAGTCAATCGCGTATTCTTTCTGACCACTTCTGCATTTCACATCACTGTACCTTTATGGGAAGGAAGTGAAACGTTTAAGAAAGTTGAGGAGTGCTTACAGGAAAAAAAATCTTTTGCTGGTGAGAATTGGGGACAGAGAGAGAGTGTTTGGATGTTGGGTTTTTAAAGACACCAATGTTAAAGAATGATAATCATAGTCATGTCATGATACAACACACAGGGGTGTGAACCATGCTGACCCACACAAGTCAGCATGTTTAAGGTCATTAATTTACAAGTGAGCAGGATGTTAAAGTATGAATCAAACCCAAGTCCGCAAAATAGCAGCTCTCTGCTCAAAAAAGCTTCCTGGTGCTGATAATTGAAAACGATTTCATTTCACTGATTATGGGAGAGAAAAACTTGTTTTTTTAAGAAAAGTTGTAGTTAGAGGTGAAAAGATTTCAGAAACGTGCAGTCATTTCATTTACATATTATCAGAAAGCCACATATTTTTTAAGGGTTGCAGCATTTTATTCAGTAGCAGTCTTATCTAAAGCGGACAGTGCAGCTAAGCTAAATGTGGAACACAGACATGGAGTGAGTCCAGAGCTTCGGTCACACAAGAATCAAACCGGCGAGAGGACGTGGGAAGGAACTGCATCAGGAACACACCCCACACTTGTCTGTTTTTCTACTCACTCTCCTCTCTGCACGGTCTTATACATGGAGACTCCGTAGTTCCCGGAAACGTTTTCAAATTCTTCTGAGCCCACTGTTATATGAGTGCTATTTGCAAGGCCGTTGATAAATCTGTGAAATTAATACAAACAATAAACACGTTTGTGCCTTAACCCACAAAACATTTAGTAAATTCTAAGAAACTAATGGCGTGCCACTTTTCATTTTAATCGTTTGGTGATTTTTTAGCACAGCGGTCTCCAGGACATAGGTCAGTTTTACCAGTACGGTTAAACTCTGGATGCAGTGCAGACTGTAGGCTTGAGCCAGTCACCTCTGGGGCCATCGAAGACAATCATCCTCAAACTTAAAGGATAGTTAATAAATGAGTGAGGCTCAAAGATGTTGGTAGACCTCAAAACTAAATTAGAGGCCCAACAACTCACATTAACGACCTCTTTTACTGAAATGTAAGCTGTAACTCTTATGGCGAGAGTGATCACAAATTCCTGCAATAACTGGGTAAATAAAATTTTAAGGATGCTGTAGCTTGGGATAGATGATTAATGTTTTATCTTTGTGTGTTTCTTAACTGCATTTGCTAAGAGCTGTCTACAGTCGTCACTCACCTCAAGCCTGCATACCCACTGTCAGACTTCTCGATTACATCCGTAATCTGTTCACAAAAGAAGAAAAATGAAATGAGAGCTAAATTAGATTCCTTGAGCTCCTGGTAGATTTCAGATTCATTATCTTGAAGTTCTTTAACTACAATGCATTTACAAGCTTACTTACAAGTTTGCATTTAATGCCTGTGTCCTCTTCATACAGAGCCAAACTATAGGCTTCTTTTTCAGTGAACTTTAGCTGGCATGAAGATTTTGATAGTTTGTAATCAAGAGTAAAGTTGAGTTCTGTGGTGTTTGCCCATAGGTTCAGGGTCTGGTATTCCGAGGGATCCTATAACAACAGAAGAAGAGAGCAGAGGGGTACTGCATTAGTGTGATTTGAATATGTTCCAGTCTACCTTAAAGACATTTCTCTTAAATAAACAATCAGCCTCAGTTACAAGCACATCAATACTGGTCAAGATGAAATGGTTAATTTAGCTATGTGAAAGGTGGGCTATTCGAGTTGGCTTGATAGAAAGGAGGAATGGAGCAAAGTCATGCTACGCCCCCTTAGCTGGGCTGGGCTAATTCTGATCAACAGGCACAACTGCAGGCTTTCAACCACCACCAGTGGCCTAATACACTAGATTCACCCCCCCTCGGTACAGCACTGCTGCCATAAATGTCTCCTCCAAATCGCTGGGATACAGGTAGCGAAGCAAGTTCCACAGGCACCACACTGAAGCAAAACACTACCTGGCCTTCTGCCTTTCTAGGGATACCAAAGTCTCACCACCCGTTACATGCAGTCAATCCCAAGTGCAGGCCCAGCTGCTGCAGGTTATTCAGCTCTTTGTTTTCATTTTACAGCAAATAATGTTAAGGATGCTCTTTGACTAGGAACAAGTGTTCTGGAAAACAATCCAGAGTGACAACATCAAACCATTAATGTGGTCATAACATTCTTATGCTGCCCGGTGGGGGGGTGAGAGGGGCAGACCTGTTAAACGTGTTGAACTGTTTCTTGCTTGTCCTGATATTGTTCTGATGCTCCTTGATAAAAGCAAACCAGAACTTTGATCTACAAATTCTGATACTGCAGGGCAAAGAAGCATCACCAGATGATTGTCTTGTCTAGACTGCAGCCAAGCAATAGAATCATTCACATAATTAGAACTTAGAGGTGTAAAATATACCTTTTGTCACTGTTGCTTTCTTAAGTCACTCGATAGTAAGACTTTAATTCACCAGCTGATAAATGTTAGACCTTGCAAATAATCCTGGTCTTGTAGCTTGTAGCTTCATTTAAGGACGGCAAATTACTCTTCATACATTTTTAACGGTGCTTAGGACTGAAGTATCCATTAATAAAATATTGATATTTTACACAATCTGTTAATAGCCACACAATCGTAATGTAGTGTCAAGTTCGACAAGGTTATTAACACTCTATTAATATTTTCTTATCTATTGGAGATTGTAAAGGATACGAAGGTGGAATTTACAGCAGGTGTTACCCATTGGAAAAACAGTTAAACTAGAGTCTTATTAGTCTTATATGGAGAAGTTTGAAACCCAAAAATAATAAAGCAATCATTCACAAGACAAGGGCTAGGACTATCTCTCACAAATCCTCCCAGTCTTGTAGTCTGACATGTGCAGAGAGTTTCTACTCACCTCAAAAGAAGAGAGTGTTTTAGGGAAGATGTCACTGTCTGCAAGATCTACTGTGACTTCCTCTCCAGCCACGTTCAGAATCTGCAGTAAACTCTCATTGGCCATCGGAGCTGTAACTACAGTTCCCTGAAAGGATTGCAGATGTCAGGCTGAAATTCCTTAACTCTCATGTTTCCTGTTAAACCTGACAGCTGGAATGACGAGGTGCTAATTTAAAGATCTGCGTTAATACTTTAGGTTTTCGATTCAAAATATGCGACGTTCAATTTAAGTTAGCATCAGACAGTTGTTCACCACTTGGTGTGATTGTAAGTTTCAAACTTTGTTTCCAAAGTTAAAGCAATCAAGGGGTTGAAGTACACAACTTAAATACAGATGGGAATTCCTTATGTTTCCAGCATGGAAATATCTCAGGAGACACATAAAGTTCACCACTATATTTTTCAGTAAAGAAAAACGTGTGGTGTCAGCAAAACTACAAGAGAAAAAGAAAAACAGCTGCCTTACTGTCACATTTATTTCCACAAGTGCTGCAGCTACAAATGCCAATGCTGCAAGCACCATGCCAGCAGCCATTTTTTTAAGAGGCCTGAAAAATACAGGAGAAACATCCGAGTCTGACACACAGTATAAGGAGAAGATCTACCATTGAAAACACCAATATTGTGACTGAATGCGAATGAAAATTCACATTTACAGTGATACTATATACAGTAGCAGTTTTCTTACTGCTAATTTCTAACGGTGTCTGGTAGTTTTATTCTAAAGGGGCCCCTCATCACCTTTCCTGGCAGTAGCTGAGCTGCTCGCCTGTTTAGGCATTTTTTTTATTGTACCCCAGAATTATTGCAGCACGGTCATTTTATCAGTTCTTCCACAGCGGTTCTGGAATACCCCTGGGTTTTCTGGGTTGTCTTCCAGCCAGGTTCTTAACCAATGTGTAATGTATGTCAATTTTCTGTTCCTGGTCTTAGTTTAAAAACTGCTTTCAGCTTTTTAAATACTGGATGAGAGTTGTGCTTGGTATGTATCCTGTCCTAATTCTGGAGTCAGTCAGCTGGCTGAAATAAACCCAAATGAACTTAAGAAGTAGGAAAAACACAGACTCAGTGTGGGACTTGTCTGGTTCTGTGTCATTCCTACACGTGTCTGCTCACCGTCAGTTGATCACCTATTAAGAGCTGTTTAATCAGAAATAAGGAGCAAATCCATAATTAACAAGTTAATGCTGTACAAAGCTCTGTCTTCTGAACTTGTTGGGACTAATGCACATTAACCAGGGTATTTGTTGAAACTAGCACCTACTGCAAGTGTAGCAAATGTCTAAACCAGTAAGCGAATCAGTTACAGGCAGCAGTTAGCCATGGTGATTAAGAGCTCTGATGGAGCAAAAACCATCAGACACAGGGCTGCTCCAGGACCAGGACTGAGAGGCTCTGCTCCAGAAAAATACATTTCTTTGCCTTTGATTTGGCTTGTCATCATTAGTTTAATGAAATACAGAAATCAGACTTACGTCAAGTTAATCTTGCAAAGTCGGATGAGTGGATAAATACAAATATCAAAAATAGGCACAAACACCAAGATCAGCAAAGCATTCAACATCTAGGAAGGGGGAAAAAAAACATAATTTGATGGAAATCCAGTATACTTCTAAAAGGAGACTTATTTATACAATTTCCTTGTAGTTCCATGAAAAGTCCCAGATCCCAGATTTATGGTCAGATCATTTGTGCAATGTAAGAGATACCCCAGGGAACATGGGTATTTTGTTTGAAGGAGGGGAGATGGAAATGTTCAGAGTAGAAAGTAGGAAGGACTGAACTGATGTGAAGCTGTTTCTGTGGGGCATTTGGTGTGAAACAAGATCCACTGAGCAAGCAAGACATGAACCAACTTAGCTTTGTTTGTGCGGACAGGAACAGGCAGATCTCTCCCAACAACAAAACAAAACACACTTATCACGGGCAGAGGAGGAGAAGAGGTGGGGATAGAGGATAAGAGAAAAGAAAATTGGCAAAGAAATGAATTCTGGAGGACCAGTGAAGTGATTGAATCCCAGATTATACCCTGGCTTTCCACTGAGAAAGGGTGTAGCTGGAAATATTCATTGAAAAGCATCTTGGAGCTCACCTTTGTCCTAGTTATTGAGGATTGTTATAGAGCAGATTATAATTTAATCATTTGCACAAACATGCACAAACAAACAGATCTCCAAGCCTAGTCATGTTAATAAAGTATTATTTAAAGTATTTAATAAAGTATTAAAAAAATATTGTTAGGAACATTACCTGCATCTGGTCTGGCTTTAAAATAAATCCACTCTGCAATGGAAAACAAAGTACAGTTTCTCAGCTACACATAAATTGTTCAATTATGTTGCCAAGTGTCATTTAACAGATGTTTGGCAGTGAAAATGCATTTGAAATGGGATACGAAAACTTGGGAGTACAAGTACTCTGGGTTAAAGTGTACTGTCCCGTCTTCAGCATGGAACAGCATTAATAAAGCAAACCAAGTCAGCAATGGGTTCAGGCATTTATTGAGCAATAAACTGTTCTCTCATCTTAGTTATATCAGTTCTTATACCACCTTTACCACAATCAAATTGTTTGGAAAAATCATCATAAATCATGGCACTTACGATAAATAGTCCTACAAAACTGTATTAAAAGAAATCAGGTTTTAATTAATAATTAATTTCAATTTGAATTAATTAATAATTTGGGATCCCAAAGCACTACATATATAAATGAGGACCCACTTCATCCTCCATTGAAGTGCAGCCCCACCTGAGCCATACAGATCTGAAGATCAGGCAGAGTTGTGCGAATTTGAGTCCCCAGCTGAAACATTACTTATACTGATATTAATGTGTCACATAGATTAGGATTTGACTACTCAAAAAGTTAAAATCCTGCAATTGATCATTTTGAGATTATTTTCTTTCACCGTTTTGTTTATGCCAGACTGTTTTCCTTTGGAGACAAACACTTGGAAAATAAAAAAAAAACTGAAACTTACGAAGTCCATATTCATTCTAGTGGCTTGGAGTGTCCAACGAGAGCCCTTGGTGGAATAAGAGAAAAAAATAAGCAGGGAAGTCAGGAAGACACGTTCCCAGAGGCGCGCAGATCCTCCTGTATCCTTCTGAGATTTGATCAGGGTCTCCCTGCCCCAGTCTGCACGGCCCCAGTCCCTGTCTGGGGGGGCAAGTCACTGTAACAGTGGTTTAAGACTGAAAATAAGGCTACAGGTGAGAGGAGGCCAGTTGGCCCATCTGGCCCATGTGGTAATTAGAAGTTAATTGATCCCAAGATCTCACCTATAAGGCTCTGCGTGGCTTGGCACCTCAGTACCTGTTTGAACTATAATCGCCCTACTCCCCACCTCGCAACCTTCGCTCTTCTAATTCTGCTCTCCTTACTGTCCCCCAAGCCCGTCTACAGTCTATGGGTGACAGGGCCTTCTCCTGTTATGCCCCCAAGCTCTGGAACTCTCTCCCCAAGGATATCAGAGAGTCACTTTCTCTAAACTCCTTCAAATCCAGACTCAAAACCTTCTTCTTAAGAACAGCCTTTACTTAACTGGTTCCATTCCTCACCCCTCTGCTCTTCTTAGTACCACCATCCACGGTCTCCTCTATATATTGTAATTGTGTTTTATCTTGTGTATTCTTCTTATTCATTGTTGTTGTCATCCTGTAAAGCGCTTTGAGAGGCCACCTTTAAAGGCGCTATATAAAATAGTTTATTATTATATTATTTCTACTTGAAAGAAACCAGAGTGTCAGCCTCAGCAACATGGCTGGGTGGTTTGTTCCACACTACCATAACCCCTTGGGAAGAGAAGCGTCTCCTCTACCCGGTCTTGAAATTCCACGTAATTTGCTTGTTTGCGGCTCTTTTCTTTGAGATTACTACCCAAGAAGGATGGTTAAACGTTCATGAAAAAATTAACTTGAAATGAAGTGACGTAACTGTGAGTAATGCCGTGCCTTGTACTAATCCGTTACTAGATCATTGAATTGCAGTTCAGTTTTTAAACTTGTGACCATCCTACTTTCTCAAGACACATCAAGACTGACCAGCTCTGGTCCCAGAGAGCCACAGTCAAGCAGGATTTTCTAGATCTCCCTTAAATCATCAATTTCTAAACACCTGGAACAATTTCCTTTTGACCATTTGAGCAAGTGGTTTGTTTAATTAAGTAGAGATAAGCAAATACCAAGTATCAGGTACTACAGCTGACCATCCCTGATATTCCATAAGTATTCTTACTAACTGCAATACAATTTAGGTCTACATAACACCATTGAACAAAGATATATCCCAACACATTTATTTGTTATGTTATATGTCTGTGTTGCAGCAGAGAACACACTATTCAGCAGATCGTGTCTTTCAGTGTGTCTTTTCCGCAGAGAGAGTTTCCCCCACAAACTATAGAAACAGAACAGTTGTCTCTACAGATTTTTTGCACTTTTGTAATTTTAAAGAAATTGCAGGTTTTGGCACCTATAATAGACAGGTGGTATTAGAGAATGCCAATCAATGCCAGAACAAAGGAGACGTTGGACGCTCTATCCCAGATTACCTTGCGGGGTGCTTACCTGCTGATCGAAGAGAGCCCAGAACATGGGCAGAGGAACGTAGAGGAGCAGAACTCTCAGCACCATCTTGATCTCATATATGAGGCGTTTCTGTTGAAATACAGAAATACACCGATTTATGAAGATAAGCTTCATCCTCTTTGAGTTTTGTTTGTCATTTCTGTTTTGAGACCAAGGTAGAGTAAATCTGTTTCAAATCAGATCAGATCACTTTATTGGCCATACAGAATTTTTTGTATTAGGAATTTGTCTTTTCGCATTCCCCAACTTACTCTCCATGAGACACACAGACACAGAGGCAAGGAGAGAAGCCTGGGGTCAGAGCGCAGGGTCAGCCATTTATTCGGCACCCCTGGAGCAGCTGGTGTTAAGGGCCTTGCTCAGGGGCCCAACGGTGTAGGATTCCTCTGCCGGCTGCGGGATTTGATCCAGCAACAGGCTCAGATCCTCAGCCACAGAGCCCCCGCACTGCCCCACTGTTTGATGCAGAAGCAGGTCACATGCAGCCACATGTATTGTTTCTGTATACGCTGTGCACTGGACTGAAGTCAGACAAGACATCACGAAAGGATGGGTTTGAAGGGAGGATACTGAATAAATCACTTGTGACAAGGATTTGCGATCTATAAATCTTACGACAGTTCATTTGGTAGAGAGATACCTGAATCCTAAAGACTGATATCCTTATAATAGCTTCCAGAATGTAACCATCTAAAACATTATTTAGTTCAGAGATGTGTACATTTTATACACCCAAGAAAAAAAGATTAAATGAATAAGAAAGCTCTGTTTTTTTTACCGAATACTTTTCTTCTGCCCAGTCAAGCCAGTGTTTCCTCTTCGGAGCTTTGCTGGAGCTTCTCCAGCGGTTCTTTAATGCAAACTGTGAGGCAGGATGAAAAGGACCATCAGTCTCTACAGCATTTTTATTGGAAAAACGTGCACAAATTGCTAACATTCTATCGTCAATTATATAGTATTAAAGTATTTAACTAAAATCATCCAAGTCCATCTCCGCTCAACTGCATAATTGGTTAACCAATAAAGAAACTGAAGTAAAAAGTTAAAATGCCACAGTCATTAATTGCAATTCCAGGATTAGAGGCATTATCTTGTTGTTTACATGTAATTTTATAATGAAACATTTTTCATTATTCTGCACTTTTACACAAGGGGGGATGCTTCTATTCCTATTCCATAATAATATTACAATAAGATACAATAAAACAATGGACATTTTACTGCAGCACTTGGGGCGAAGTAGCTTGTTCAAGTGTACAGCAGCAGTGTCTACCCAAGGATTCGAACCCACAACCTTCCAGGTACAGACCCGGAACCCTGACTGCCTTGCCACGGTGCTCACTGACAGCAACAGCGAAACTGTCCCTTGCACAGGAATTGAGCACTAACCCCAATGCACCTGAGGACATCCAGCAGTATGTTCCCCTGTGGCGGGCTCCTCTTGTACAGCCTACTGCCAGCAATAAACACCACTAAGTGAAAGACAGAGAGGGGTCAATTTGCAAGCAAAAATCCACATTGGAAAAAGTGGATTAAGTGCATCTGTATAGCAGCTGTGGATATAAACATGTGGATATATTTTGTGCGTTGACTGTCCTGATAAGGATCAGTGCTATACAGTACAGGGTTGTGTCAAGCCTAAGAAAAATGATACAATCAGTTTCAGCCACTGAGGGAAATAGGAGCACTCACCCAAGGCAATGACCATTAAGGCTGCAGGAACACCAAAGGCCAGGGCATAGCAGTCTCCTCCAAAACACTGCACATCTCCTGCAGGGGGGCCAGAGCACACAGTTCACAAGGGCTGCACAGAGGCGAGACTATGCTGTGAGCTGTGAGCTGTGAGCGATTTCATTATCTGAATGCAGCTGATTTACAAATGCAGGATATTCATTAGCAGGCTAAGCATTTCTAGACTCGGATGAATGACTCAAATGAAACACAGAGATTTCAATTTTGAGAAACTCCACTAGAATCCTAATAAGAATTTGACTTTATGCTACAAATGCCAAAGGTATTTTTCTGTAGAGCGTACACACCCCGCAGCATTGGGGTAATGACTGTTGACAGCACACTGCCCGCGTTGATGGACATGTAGAAGATGGAAAAGAACTTCGTTCTCTCCTCCATCTGTAACAAAATGCAACGCACATGATGTTAATTCACATTAACATGACCATTATGCAAAAAGAGTATGCAAGTTTAAAGATGCGTCACATCCCTTCCAATGTGGGAAACAAATGAAAAGCATTCAGACAAATTCAATTTAGCTCTTTAACCAGCTTCAACCAAACCACCGCAAAGGAGCGAATAACAATTCATCGGCTTTCCCACTGTCTGTACAAGAAACCTTTGCTCTGATTCCAGTCTCAGGACACTGAGAAGAAACTCGCATGTAGACATTCACTTTCCTTGTGGTGCACCGTGTACTAATTCACTTCTCACAACGCCTGTTTGAAAGTTCTAAAAAGATTTGGAAACAGCTGGGTTCTGTAGAAATGCTCAGTTAAATGAAGACATTCAGTATCCAGAGACGGGTAACCTCAGTCTGTGAGAGGTTATGCCACCAGAATTTGCTCTGCGGTAGCAGTGGCCGCAGCTCAACAAGCCACTGAGAGTGAGCTGTGGACCTTACATGCTCCTCTTCAAACTGATCTCCTCCAAAAGCCGCCACACAGGGTTTGATTCCTCCAGTCCCAATAGCAATGAGCACCAGCCCAAGCATTGACAGAGCCCTTTAAAACAACAGGAAACCAGCAATCAACTAAAACAGACAATGTGACTAACAAGACTTCTGCAAGCAGTACTGTGGAGCTTAGGGTTCTGGACTGGGTTCAAATCCCAGGTATGACACTGCTGTTGTGTCCTTCAGTCATTGTAGAAAAGTACCCAGCGAACATTAACTGCCACAGCTAAGAATGTTGGCCTAATAAATTAGTAAAAGAATAAAAACCAACGCTAAAGCCTTCTCAGAAATGAGACCTCACAAGCATAAAAGAACAAGTACCGTACAGCCAATTATTTTCACTCACACGTGGACGGTTGTGTCTCCCACATCAGGAATGGCACCCACAGACTTCACAACATGTCCAATAACGTACACTATAGAGAGGTAGATGATTGTCCTAGAAATTGTAAAAAAAAAAAAAAACACCTTTATGACTCCACGGCCGAAACGTTGTGTTTTCTTTCTTCTTTTTTTCAGCATGGAATAAACCTATTATTTGTTTCTGATAAATGGAATGCTTGGCGATTCCCACCCCCAACAAATGATTTGTTTAACACTCATTAAGTTTACATTCATCTCCCGCGGAGTTACAACATCTGCACAGGGGAGAAACGCATTTCTCCCAGGCATTCTTACTTGAACTTCCCGAGCCAGGAGTCTGCGATGAGCGCTCCAATAAGTGGGGTAAAATAGCAGAGGCCGGAGAAGGCGTGGTACACCGCCGTAGAGAGGTTCTCATCCCAGTGCAGGTAATTGAGGAAGTACAGGGTCAACAGAGCTACAGAAGACCAGGGAGGACAAAGCATGTTTCATTCTGTGTCTCGGACTTGTACTATTTCTCACAATGGAGGATGTGATTAAATACCAGTATGACTGAGGTTACCCTTATCAGGGATGTACTTTTTTCATCATCATAACAAATTATTATTATGATTTCAGTTATATGCTGGGCTTTGGAGAGCCTTATAATTTGTGTCATGCTCTCATGCACGACCCCCCCCCTCCCTGCAGCATTCAAAGCCTTTTGTTAAGTGAAACCAATTTAGTTACCTTTCATGCCATAGTAGGAGAATCGCTCACAGAACTCGTTCACCACAATGAAAGCGATGCTCAGGGGATAGTTAGTTCCACACAGTTTCTGGAGCAAAGAAGCAAGTTACAAAATCTGTATAGTTGTTTAATGAATGCAGTTTGAGTGAATTATTAATTTTGTATGGCAGGGGAACTTTCCTTAGGTAATCTGTATATTACTCAAGAGAACTGGATTGCGGCTTAACCCTATGCATCACCCTGCCCATGCCAGCAGATTTTGAACAGTTTACTGCTTACACAAACTGGGAGGATACAATTTATGTTGCTACATGAAAAATCCTGAACAATTTGGACAAGAGCAAAGAAGACATGAACATGTACTGTAAGTGAACTAATGTTCATTTTTGTTTCTTAGTTTGTTTTAAAAAGTCCATCTTTGGATGATTGAAATTAAAAGAGCAGGGCACATTTTTCGGAAAGTTTTACTTGGACTAGATAGACGCAGTGTTCCACAAGTCGGGCCAAACCTTAATTAATGCTACACAGAGACGAAACATGTTGAAGGCGTGTTTGGCATAATTCTGGCTTGGCTGAGAGAGTAGCAGCCTCCCGGGAAGAATGAGACAGGAGGGACAACTCTTCACGAGGAATGAGTCAGGGAGCAGTTAGAGGGGTGGAGATGGATGGAGAGAGGGGCGGGAGAAGAAGACGAAAGGGGGGAGTGGGCAAGATAAGAAGTTTGGCTTCCTTTCAAAAGTCTGTTTACAAAACCCATTAAGAATACACTGACCCTTGCCCATGCAATATGCTGACTGCAGCGGGATCACCTGTAGTGTCTTGGGGATGATCCTTATAACTAGCAGTCAATGCAGAGAAACATTCTTCACAACAGAAAAGTAACAAAACTGAAAAATAATTTCAGGACGCACTACATGAGTTACTCCCTGTTGTGGACAACAAGCCAGTGTATTGTCTAATATTTTTATTTATTGTCGAGAAGAATTGTAGAAAACAACAAATACTTCCATTTTAAGGAATTAATTATTAAACTTACCGGTGATCGAGGTTTGACATTTTTCTGAAGCGCACCATCTGTGGAAATAAACAATATCCCTGAGACATTTTTGAACACTAGAAAGATTAAGATCAAGCGCTGCATTTTAAAACAAATCTACAAAATGTCAAATAATTGTTTAAAGGTCATCCATTCTGTTGCAGCATATTATTTGGAAGGTGTGTTAAGCTTTACTTCATAGAAGGTCACCTGACGTCTCAATCACATAGTTGCTATAATTATTTAACTGTGTAATTGTAATGCCTCCAGTCGAGTTTTATCATACAATTAGATAGGGAACTGCACCTTTAATGAACTGAATATTTTCAGTAATCAGCCGTAGAAGACCTTAAAAAACATCCTAAATGTGTCTGACTAAATTAAATATCAAGTTAATTAATTTAATAATTAACTATATCAGTTAAAATGTTTCCCAGTTTTGAAACAAGAAACAGAGAAAAATAGTAGGCTCCGATAGAACTGAGTCTGAACTGATTTACAGACAAAACAAAAAAATAATGAAAAAATAAACAGAATACAAGTTGCACAAAGCTTCTCATTGCAAAGCTGAGCTGGCAAGCAATTTATAAACCTAACTGATGTCTTGGGCAGTAGTACTTGAGCCCAGTTCAAGTTATTTCACCACCTCTTCCCTAGTCTGTTGAATGTTTCCACCAAAGTTCAGTTTCACATTTATTAAACCCATGTGTTTACCATCTTTGAGATGATAAACTCAAGTCCAGTGCAGAAGGTTTATTATTCCTGTTATTATTAAAGCAAGAACAAAGCAGGTTGTGTTGTTTGTAAGAGATGCAACAGAAGGGGGGGAACAAAAAACCTTGCAAATCTGAGTCCAGTCACCCTAAGGTAGAACTTGTAAACACATCTGAGATGCAGAAAGCTTCTCCGATCTTGTCTGCAAGAGCAGGTGCTGGTATTGAACTGAGGAGTAATTACCTGACCTATCATTATACAGCTGACACCAGTAGCCCTTGTCCAAGCATTATTCATACAGAAGCTTATTGAAAGAGTTATCCAGTAAAATGAGCTACACTAGACCGCTTACACCTGTACCTGAGACTTTTAATATCTTCCTCACTATGCCAATTAATCTAGAATGCGAAGTTTCGTATTCCACACAGAGATATACTAAGAGGTATAAACAGGTTGAGCCTTCTTTCTGTTAATGAACCTCACAGTCCATACCATGGACCCAGCAATGAACAATACTCCAGCAGCTCATGGCCACTGTCCTAAGGTACTGAAATTGTGGAGGATGCCTTTGTGACAGACAGTCAGCTAATCACCAACTGAGAGGATGCAGCTGTTGGTGGTTATAGCTGTGATCTGGGACACCTGCCATCCAAGTCATGTTCTCTGGGGTGAGCAGGGGTGTGAGGTGGCTCAACACCAACAACACACCAGGTACTGTGCGCTGGTAGAGGTCAGATCCCAAGTGAGAATACTAAAATGTTTTTCTGATGTGGTTCTGGGGCTGACTGAGTGATGAATAGTTGATCCTGCAGGAAGGTTTTTTTTTTTTTTAAGGCAATCTGGATGATTGCAGAATGAAGCCTGAACTTAGAGCTGTTGGGGGTTTTAACTAGCCTGTGATAGTCTTCTTTGTTCCTGACAACCATCTTCAGCTGCATCTGTTTGTTGATGTATGGTGTTAATTGAAAGATGGAGGATCTGGCAAATCTGCTCTTGTGTATAAATACTTGATGGTCCCCCCCACCCACCTCCAACAACAACTTCATACACTTTTTTTAGTCTCATCAGAGACTGATGTCTAGCAACCTCAAGTGTGAGACCCTCTCTTTATCCTAAATAACTCAGGTCCTGACTTGTAGGAATTGCTTTCTCTTCTTGCCCGAGCAGCTCTTTTTAAAGGAAAACATCCAGCTGAAATCTTGCTTGCTGTGCTCTTCCTCCCCTTCCTTTTTCCCCCCTGTTTCTGGTCAAGCATGCAACCCACTACAGCTGTGGTTCTAGCCTATATCTGTAGCTTTCTCTTCCCCATTCCCCACCCCTTTGCACTGTCCCCGTAGGAGCTCCTCCTGTTTGCTGCCCTGCGGGTGTGCGAGTACAGCAGTGGTCTGCACCGGGCCCGGGCCTCCACGTTCACCCTTGTCATCACCGGTATGACGTGGGCTGCGACCGAGGCAGGATTTCTTCTTGGGGTTTGGCTGTAACTGACCTCATCCATTCAGTTCTAAAACTTCAGCAAGGGGTAACTCGACCTGTTCCTTCTTATTTTTGCATCACGTTCATCTCGGGTGACTCTCATGGGCTGCTACAGTGTCTTCACCAGCTCGCCACAGATCAGATCTCGATTGAACTGGGCTTTGGTGCCTGTGCTGCGGTTTGTTTTCACTTTATTGCCTGATCATGTTTCGCTTCATTCGCCACCAGGATTCTTCTGAAACATTACATATCTACTCAACCAAACAAGCTCAGACCTGATTTGTACATACTTCTTATTCCATACTGTGCCACAGTATGTGCAGCTTCTCCTCAGCACTGCTCATTCGATAGTGTTCTCATTTTCTTCAGCCAGGTAAGCTGACACGAGTAACAAGTATGTCATCCCTTTATACAGTATCTGTCAGTTCATTTTGTCATTAATCGAATTTTATCGAATTACTGAAATGGTGTTATTCAACAGAAGTTCAGAAAGAGGTCAAGTTCTAATCTCACGCTTGTGCTCAACTGCATATAAATACTTGCTGGCTGCTCACAACTGTGTGCCTCTACTCCATCTTCACCCTATCAGCTGCCTCCCTGATTCATTCCTCATAAGTAAGGGGAGTTGTGACAGTGCTGATCTTCATTCAGTGCTGGCGTTAACTTGCCTGGCAGAAGAAGTAATGCATTAGGCACACTCTCCTTTTATATTTGTTGGTTCACTTTGTCATTTTTAGAATTTGACTTATGTAACTAGCAATAGGAAAATTCTTATCTGCTTAACATTCCCTGCTTCCAGGTCACAAATTTCATTTGTTTGGAAAAAAATGACTCGGCCTCCAGTTCTTTACTTTAACGATTTTTAATTGTTTGATCTAACTGGCATGTGGTTGGGCAACTTGTGTGAATTCTTTAGAACTGAATTTTAAAGACAAATTTAACAAACATGGTTGCCCACATGCATGTTCTAGACCTAGAAAAGTTATTTCATGAATGTTGTCTAAGAACATAATGATGACAAACGAGAAGTACAGCCAATCTAGCCCAATTTGTAGTTAGTACCTAATGGATCCAAGGATCTTATTTAGCCATTTGTTGAAAGAAACCAAGGCATTGGTTTGACAACATGGCTCTGTAGTTTTGTTTCAGACTTCCATCGACCTTTCATCATGCAGTTACCACTTGTATCCTCTCTTTCATGTTTTACTTTGATTTTGAAGAAGTCGACCAGGTTGACTTTGTCCATGCCCTTGGGGATTTTTTTCAACTTGTATTAGGTAGCGCAAAATGTTTAAATGTTGTGTTGCTGTGATGCAAACCTATCAATTTATTCATTAAACATAAAAAATGAAATGCTCTAGTTCATTCTTCTTTTATAAGAATTAAGTACAAAAAACATGCTTTTCGTCATTTGAAGAACAACGAAACTGAAACGAGTCAAAGGTTCTGAATACGTTGCGTGCTGTATTTGGTTGGTATTTTCAGTTGTGCAAGCGCCACCTACCGATGAATGCCACAGGTACATCGGACTAATCCTACTTAAAAAATCCTGTAATACTTAGAGGGATCTAACTTGTTCTGCTTGAAGTCTCAAAAAAAAGTAAATATTGTACAACTTTTGCTTACAGAAGAAAGACGTGAGTTTTCAGATTCCTTGTTGCCCCACTTTATCAATTTTGCATGAGAATCTCATTCCCCAATATGACATGAACATATTTGTAAAATGCACCAAATGCTTCATATGCTGTACAGTATATTTCACAAGAAAACTGTACTGGCACTTTAAAAGTAGTAGACACTGATCTGGATGTGATAACCCCCCACCATTACAATTGTAAACATTTTAAACTTTATCGTGTAGATAACTTTAAAAATCTAGAGTTTGGCTGTTGAAAATCTCATTTTTAATAGGAGCCTGTTACTTTGATGTCAGTTATTGTGTCCTTCAATAGAAACATAAATATTAAGTTATTTATTGCGAAATTATCCAGTATCTCAAAATCACAGCTTATCTCATCTATTTTCATGGCACATAAATCATTATTTGTGGGTCATTATGGAAAGAGTAAATTTTGCGATACTCATGGCCCACAGTGCCAAAAAGGAATGAAAAACAACCGTGAGGTTTACGGTCAAAAGCTGTGCTCTGCTGCTCTGCAAAATACTGTTTTCTACAATTAAGCAGCACAGAATTAACCAAAAGCCCTCTTATGCCCTTTCTATCATTTGTTGTTTTTTTATCATGTTGCAGGAGCCCTTTAGCAAAGTAAAGAAAAACATACCTTCTGTGTTTTTCTTTCCCATTCCTAACGAGTGCTCTTCTGTACTTCTCAACTCCCAAGTCCTGCTCTCGAACTTAACAGCTCTCCAGCATCCAAAGCTACTTCCTTTTCCACTCTGTTCACTGTCCCTTCTACACCCCTACTTATAACATTGTTCCACTCGCGGGTTAATGTTCTACTCCAGGCCTTCGATTTTTTTTTTTAAGGATTTGCTTGTGGATTTTCTGCCTTTTTTTTTCCCTCTCGTATTTCTAAGCCACAGGCGGGGAGAGCAAATCAAACCCCACGTTTCTGTGGACCCTTTCTCTTTGCCAAGTTCACAAGTCACAAGGAAGCATGTTTGTCAACTACATCTCACATGCATTACAAAAGCTTTCTTGTGTGTGTGGACTAAATGGAATTCCATAAGGCTCTCAGCCAGCCACAGGCACTCTGTGTGAGTAATTCAGTTTCTTCACAGTGTGATCTTGCACTCACAGTGCATTTGCAGTTCCATGTAGAGGTTCCCCGAGTCGATGATATCATTAATGAAAACAACCGTCTCTCCTGCCAAATCAGAAGATCAGAGGCGAAACCTCTGCTATTGTTCTGCTAAATTTCACATTTTAAAATCCTTGGCTTTTTTTATTTCCAATATGTCTGTTCCCTTGAGCCCCTGTGGTCTTTATTTTCAAGCTTTTATTGAAAGCTCAAGTCTGTAACTACTCTTCTGTCAGTGAAGACTTTAAATAAGGAATAAATGAAGGTTAATTACATGGTGAAAAGTTTAAAAAAAACTTTTAGCTGTAGTTTTCTTCAACTGAAATGCTGTGTTTATTCTTTTTGCTTTTCAGTGTGAAATTTTATCTTGACTTGTTCTTTTGCAGTCAGTGCACACTGATGCAGCTATCCCCCTGAAAGAATTTAAATAGGTCCGATTCCTGTTTTGAACACATGCTGTATGTAGTGCTGCATTATTTGAACTCCAGCTATGGGACAAGAAAAAGTGAAGTCTTTGTATGCAGAACCTCTCTTAGCATGTATGAGTTACTTTTCGTGTTATCAGCACTAAACCAGCAGACATTAACAGTGGTGGTTTCTGTCTCTCTGTTGAATATGTTCACTTTATGCATATGAGAAATTTGGAGACCGTGTGGAACAGTGGCTAGGGTTCTGGATTCATAACTGGCATATTCTTTACAATTACATGTAAAGAAAAGATTGATGTCAGGCTAATAACGCAATCACTCAGAATAACAAATTTACCTAAAAAATAAATATAAACAATTATTAATTATTAAAATGGACTTCATTCTATTCATTAATTACACTCTCCACATGAAAGACATCATTCCTATAATTATCGAGTCATATCACATAGTCAGATTTTTAAAGATATTTCTACATATCTCTTTTTTTTCTGTGTAAAAAGGAATAATTGTTCTTTTTCTTCCTCCTCCACTTATGGGACCTTGTAAAATCTAGTACCAAAATACAGTAACTTTTTTTCTTTTTTTTTTTTTTTTTAAACGCTGACCTCGGCTCCCATTAAGGTCATCAAACTCTTGTCACTGGTGAGGCATGCTGAATCCCTGCATTTCCAAGTCAATGAGAGCTGATAATTTTACAGTGTCACAGAGTGTTGAATCATAGATTACATGGGATGCCACAGTAATACTGAAAGAAAAATGCAGCCAACAGGAAAAATTAAACTGCACTTTTCAGCCACCAGCAAACCACATCTTATAAGTCATGCAATAATGTCGTTCCACTCCTTTAACCTCTCCCAGTGGCTTCAGGAGAGGAAACAGCATCCAGACACACTCAAACACATGTGCCAGAGCACATGCTTAAAAGCAAGTCTTGTGTTTCTTAATAATAGGAATGATATTGGATGGCACAGTGGAGCAGTGGTTAACACTGTTGCCTCGCAGCACTTGGGACTTGTGTTCAATTCCTGACCTGGGGTGCTGTCTGCGTGGAGTTTGTATGTTCTCCCTGTATTCACGCGACTTTTCTCCCACAGTTCAAAGCCGTGCTGGTAGGTTAATTGATTTCTGGACTTTTAGCCCCAGCTGTGAGTGTGTGTCTGTATTTGTGTTCTGCGTGTGCCCAGTAATGGACTGGTGTCCCATCCAGGGTGTACCCTGCTTTGCACCGGACTCTGAATTGGAGGAAGTGGTTAGCAAATGGATGAATAATATCAGCCAACATAAACACTTTTATCCAAGACAAGTTGCCTTTCTATGGCTGGGCATTATCCTGGATCAATCTTTATCCAAGGGTAACAGCAGTGTCCCCTGGGACTGAGACCCACAACTGTTTGAAGCATTGAACACCACTCCACACCACTGCCTCACTCCAGAAACTCCTCGCACTTCAGGCTGCTGCTCCGAGTCCATGGTTTCACCTCTACATTATACTGATCCCCTAGACGTCTGATTTCAAGTTTTCAAGTTGCTAAGAATCAACTTGCTGGTTGTTGTGTTCACTGAAATGGACAGCTACAGTAACGCTTTAGAAGTTTAAATGCTGACCTCTGTTTCACAAATAAAAAAGTGCTTTATGTAATGACACGTACTGTTTTCTATTTGCTTCATTATATTATCCAGCTCTTTATCTGTTGGTTTATTGATTCCTATATTTTACTATACTTCCTAACACAGTAGCTTCATTATTGCTCTATGTAACTTAGTTACCTCATTAAAAAAACTTAACATTTTATGAAAGCCTTCAATATAAAAGCATATTATAAAAGAATAAATATTACATTATAGTAATTCATTGACTGATTATGAATAGATGAAAGAAGGGTGACTTCCTGTTAAAGATGTATATTTAATTTTTGTGCTAAGAATATGGACTGTTCAGTCAAGGACTTGTGAGTCTTCTGAAAGAAACACATTGAACACACACAAGCCATCATTATGCTATTATATTACCATCCCTAATGATAGTAATTAGACATCTCATTACATCATAATGGCTGCTGAAGTGTTGCAGAAGGTGTGACACACTGCAGGAGGTTGGAGTCTCACACAGTCATCACTAGATGAGATCATGTACAAATGATGTCAATTCTGGGGTTTAGAGGGACAGAGCTTTTTAAATGTGGCCAACCTCCACTATAGAAATTATGTACTCAGCATCAAAAGACACTTATCTAGCTATGCATATGTAATTTGATTTTTATGTTTTTAGAACAATAAAGGATACATGTTTTGGTCATTGATTAAATGTTTTTCTCATTCTGATTAATTGATCATTCATTCATTTGTGATAAACTCAGATGACTGTGATTGTTGCATTAGGTCACCTTGGAAAATAAAACAAATATGCCCCATGTATCAAGAAAACAACACCCTTTACTCCATCACTATGAGGGAGGCTGGACTACGTTACCTCCCCGTCAACCACTGTCTGCTTTGTCACAGCCAGTAATTTCTATCCTGCCATGATGTTACCGCCAATCACTTTCAATGAGAGGCCACAGTCTGGAGTACTGAGATCTCACCAAGAGCAATGAGTCCAAGTGTGAAGGTCTGGGCAGGGGTACTTGGCCACCACAGAACTCCAATCATAGGGTCTGATAGCAGCTTGAGTGCACAGCACTACATTGATCATGTCCTTGGACTCCATAGGTGCCTTCTCCCGTCTTGGGAGCCTCTGCCCTTCTGGTGAGCTCATCCTGACGGGACAACGCCTGTTTCCATGCAGTTTGTGCAACGCTGGATTTCTTAAAGTTAGCAAGAGACAGCTAGACGGTCGATGCACTACTTGCCAGACTGGAGCCCCACTGTCCAGAAGACAGGGATGAGCTACCGTACAGTAATTTGTAGCATCTGGGGCTCAAAGACCAGTGAACAGGCACATGCTTGACCAGGCTCTGTGAGACGAATGGGACAGAATCCCACAAGACAGCATCTGTAACCTGGTGGAAAGCCAGCATCAGAAATGTACAGTCTGTATTGTTTCCAGCAGTGGGCACACACACTACTAGCCTGTGTCTTTCATAGTAGACTTCCTTGTTCATCAACCCCAGCTATTAATCTAGATTTGCTCAATGGGCAGAACGACCTCTTTTCACTTGGAACATCTAATCTGTATAATAAATTTACCTACAGCTTGTCTGCTTGATCAAATGTCAGCATACCTCCTACAAGAAAGATATCGTTTTCCTGAGAAAATGTAGATGTTCAGCATACCGTATATAAAGCAGGGGTAAAGGGAATAGATTTAAAACCACAGTAATCAGGATCCTCCAGGGAAGAATCAGATGTAGTTCCTGGCCATGGGGTGTTCACTGTAGCTCTGCTCCAGTGCTATAGAGCTGTATATACAGCATAGTGCTGCTGCAGTGTCCTGCATGAGGCAGGGTCTCCATCTGCTCCTGCTGTAGGTAGGATAGGTTGGTAGGAAGGTAGATAGGATGCTTTTAAACAACTGCTTCTCCACACCTTACTCTTTTGCCAGGAGTAACTTCATAAAACCAGGATCATAACCAAGGTGAACTTTGAAGTTATCAGCATCTTTTTATATCTTTCAATCTCATTTTAGTACAGGCAGTATCTGGTCTTATATGACTGACAGTTATCATCATCACTTTGTTTGGTTACATATTATCCCCAGTTACAAAGTGTTGAGGTATCACCAGAAAAACATATATAACCTGCAAAAGAACACTGGGTCTGACATTTCAGCTTACTCCCTGTGCTTTTCTGCCAAGACAGGTAATGAGAAATAGCCTGAAACTAATTGTAAGAGTAACAATGTGTCCCAGAGGGCCACATGCCCACATTAAAAAGTATGTTTGCAAATGGATGGGACTGACCAACCTATATGTGGAAAGTTCATGTTTAATAAATATTATTGTATGTCGTATTTGAAACCAGTGAAACACGCAGCCTCCTCAATAAAATATGCTAAGCATCTGACTGTGCATTCATATGCAAATAACACTATACTGACATAAAAATATATCATTTTGGGAGATCTGGTGGAACTAGAACTAGACAAATATGGAAAAGTGCAATTAAAACTCAGAACAGGAGACTCCTCTTTAAGCAAAGGCGTGTGGAAGTGTGAAACAAGGTGAGGTTCAAGAAAGTGCTGGACGACTTCCTTGCGTCAATAAGACTCTAACTGCCCAGTGGCCAGATGGGCCCAATGACCTCGCCTCGTTTGTAACCTGTCCTGTGATCTTAGGGTTCATTCGGTCTTACAGCCCGTGACGGTGTCTCTGTCCCCCCAGGAGCCTCGAGAGCTTTGAATTGTCTCAGTGCAGAAGATTGGCTTTGGGACACAGGCAGGCGAAGCCGATACCCTGGCCTCCTTCAAGAAACAGTTGGGTGAGCTCCTTGGATCAACAGGCCGTTTGTAATCATTCTGATGTTCGAGATATCTCAAGATATCAATTAACCTGCTCCAATAAAACCGATGTGGGTGATAATGAATCTTATCTCTCATCAGCTACTGACCTGCTGTGACCCTTCCCCCATTTAATTATCCCATAATGCGGGATAATTATGGCAATAATTGAAACTGAGGCATTCGAGGGGAATAAAGTTAGTCATCAGTGACCAACTGCCTTTTTAAAATTTTCGGCACAGCTTGAATGGGGAGAGGGCATTCAGGTAAAGCTTTGCTACAGTGGGTATGCTTTGCAGTGGGGTAGGAGAGATTCAATGTATTATTACTTTAAACATGATTTTAGCCTTAAACTAATTGAAAAAGGTCCGTAATTGTAGGTCATATTTTATAATTAGCCAAGAAATGATTCATTACTTAAATATTTTTACATCAGGTTTTGAGGTGATTTGATTCTTCAGGTTTGATTAATGAACTGGGGCTTCGGACTGAAAACCACCTTTATCAAATATCTCTTGTGAATTTCTAGGAGCCTTGATCATAGTGCGCATCCTGAACTCGTGTGCTCATTAAATCTTGCTTTTAGCTTTTCCATTTATGCAGTTTTCACTGATGCAAGGCATCAGAGGAACTCTCTCAGGAGACCTGCTTTCTAAGCCCTTTGTAAACAGTTCTACCCTATTAAGCAGTGGAGAGCAGTGGTTAAGGGAGTGCTTTATAGCCATTGCTTAAACCACTGATTCATTTCACACTTTGCCATGTTTGTTCTCAGAAATTCTCTTTCTTCTTCCTCTTTTTCTGAATACACACGTAATTTCCCCAAGTATAACTATTCCATAATAATCTAAAAGGACTGGATGGGAGAGTACACTGGTACTGGACAGTTTCATGGCAGTGTGTAAGTGCAGAGTTTTATAGCACTGGAAGTAACAATCTGCCCCCACCTCTTGTACCACGAATAGGAGCTAGGATGTCACGGAAGGAGGCTGGACCATTAGACTGGACATGACTAAAAGTCATCACCATGGTGTGACGCATGTCAGGAATTTCATGAAAGGAAACTGCTCATGAAAGGAAAGCGAAGCCCAGAAATGTGAGGAAAAGTATGAATTATTACTGAAAACTGCAGGAGTCAACAATGTGGCAGAGAAACAGACTGAAAGATTATTTTTTTTAAAATGCTAGCTACCTACAATAACTTGCGTACCGAGTTATACAGCAAAAAAAGCTCACTTGGGGTCAAAACTGTGGCAAAGAGAACCACCAGCTCCACACCCACCCTTTCTCCTCCTCATGACAACGTTGTGCAAAATAAGCACGAATGCAAGACTCCCCCAAGCTTATGACAAATAAAACTATAAAACAAAACCCTGGAGCATTCCACAGTGGCCATCAGCTTCAAGGTCTCGGATAATGGAGATATTTTATATGCCCAGTTTAACCAACACATGCTTTTTTATTGTGCTGTTAATTGCTTTTATCGTTTTATGACGCGCTTCTCTGCAGGCCTCATGCAGTTGAAGTTATTCTTTGCCAGCCGTATGCAACCCCAAGAGCCGTGAAAGCAAGAGGCCCCATGATTGCCCAAAAGAGCACAATTTGCCATTTGGCCATGTGATGGTTTTCAACCTCCCAGTGTTCACATGTTTCCGAATCCTTTCTGCAAGGATGAAAGCTTCCGAAACCGCTGCAGCCAACCTAACTTCAGGGCTTTGCAGAATGGAAACTGGCGCAGGGCCTGACTGGACAACACTGCAGCATGAGTGTCTCTGGCCCCCTTGAAGTCATACATAAGTAACTTTGTTTCTACTTAACATAAATACTATAGATCACAGCAGCATTGTTAAGTGTGACTTACACTTACATTTAAGAGCACTCTTTATTCCTGCAGCACAGTCTCATGTTTTAGAGATACTTAAATGTTTTTTACACTTTTTTATGTCACAGCCATGCTTGGCAAAACGCCTCGAAGGGGCTCAATAACACAAAGTCAATTATTGTCAGGGTTATGACAGAAGACAATATACTAAAGGTATTGTAAAATGCAGTTTTTTATCATTTAAAACAAGAAGTTGTTTTATATGCGAGTTTACAGTAGTACCTTTATAAATTCAAAGTCCCTGCGTGCAGGGACAGCATTAGCTACTCATAACCAAAGTCATCCTGTACTGCCCCCCGACGGATTCAGATGGTACTGCTGTCCAATTCTACAAAAATTTGAATACAGGTCCTTTTTTCCTCATGTGTAATGCTCTGTCGTATTACAATATTTAGACCGATTTGACTTTGGAGCACTTTGGAATTTCCATTAATCACATAAAATAACATAATTCAAGAAAAAAAATGAAACAGCTGATAAGGAACGCGATTGTGGATGCCGGTGTAGCAGGCTGATACTCTATTCTTTCTTGTAGAGCCACAGGATGTCGAGTGCGCTCCTAACGAGTTTCTGACGCCAGCCCTGTCGTCACAGACAAACCCCACCCTGGGCTTCTTCAGTCTGGCTTCCCAACAGCCCCCCTCCCCTTAAATGACCGGGAGCTGCGCGGTCTCGCTCCTCCAGCTGATGCAGCGGGGCAGCTGGGCCGTGATGGGCACAGGCCTCACCCCGGCGGGGCTGCACCTCTGTGGCGGGTGGGGAGACGTGGGTGCCTCTCCTACTGCACAGGCAAAGTGAAACACGTTCAAGCAAATATCACATACCCTGATATGGTATAATAATAATAATAATAATAATAATAATAATAATAATAATAATAATTGCTTACACTTATATAGCGCTTTTCTGGACACTCCACTCAAAGCGCTTTACAGGTAATGGGGACTCCCCTCCACCACCACCAGTGTGCAGCCCCACCTGGATGATGTGACGGCAGCCATAGTGCGCCAGAACGCTCACCACACATCAGCTCTCAGTGTGGAGGAGAGCAGAGTAATGTAGCCAGTTCATAGAGGGGGGTTATTAGGAGGCCATGATTGGTAAGGGCCAATGGGGAATTTGGCCAGGACGCCGGGGTTACACCCCTACTTTTTTCGAGAAACGCCCTGGGATTTTTAATGATCAGAGAGAGTCAGGACCTCGGTTTTACGTCTCATCCGAAGGACGGTGCCTGTTTACAGTGTAGTGTCCCCGTCACTATACTGGGGCATTAGGACCCACATGGACCACAGGGTGAGCACCCCCTGCTGGTCCCACTAACACCTCTTCCAGCAGCAACCTTAGTTTTCCCCCACAAAAGGAACGTAGGTATTGCTACAAAGATCACAAGCTCAAGGCTGCAACAGCTTCTAAACATTTCCATTTCATTGGTTTAAACACCGCTTGTTTCACTTCAAACTGATGCCAGTTTGCGGTGAATATTAGCCCCAGGCTAACACTCGTTTGTTCTGGAGCTGTGACCTGTATTATTGACACATTAGTAAACACTGTAACGCGCCAGCGCTCCGGCAGCAGCAGAGTCGCATTGGCCTGACTAATTTATGTGGTCATATAAATAAAGAGGGAATAATTTCAAGAAGGAATCTTGGCCATGCTTGAAGAGATCAAAGTGAATTATTATTCTCACACGCTTAACAAGCAAATGATTTGCAAAGCTGTCTTTGAAGCAAGAGGAACAGCTGCATGCTAATCACGATCACTCCCATTCTAAAGCCGTGTTATCCTTTTACCACTTCTCTTATTTTAACATCATTGCATCTTTATTTCTCATTGGGGGGGGGGGGACGTTGCATTTTTATTTTTATTTTAAAATTTAAAAAAAATGTGCAACCACACACAAGACAAATATAACTAACAAAAAAAGAAAACATATAGAAGAGTAAACTAGGATAGGATAGAAGAGCCGTTACGTACCATACGTACCATGTTACCATAATGTTACGATAGTGTAAATATCATAAATGTCTTTTGAACCAACAGTGAGAAAACACAGCCCATCAGAAGCACATGACTGAGGTCAGTATTAAAACTTTACAATCCGACTGGAGAAACCCATCCTCCCGTAGTTTTTATCAATGACCGGTACAAGCAGTTACCTGTTTTTTTTTTCTTTATTTACTGAATATATATAGCCAAGACAGAAGGTTTAAATAATTTGTAATCCACCTCGTATTATTTACCTGTCCTCATCCTGGCTCAGGAAACCTCCGTCAGCTTTCTCGAATCCCCCTCTTAACCACCTGACTCGTCTTCAACGCCAAGGGGCAGTATTAATTCACTTCAATTCCAGTTTAAATTGATCGTTGGAATGAGATCTAGCGATCCCATTTATCATTTAAAATGTTCATATACGTGACGTGTAATTTTAAAACAATTTACAAATGCATTATTCCATGCGCTTGAAAACAAAAACACAAAACGTGGGAGAATATTATTAATGATGATAAAATAGCGAAATGGTTAAAATGTATGAGCTGAAGTTCGGGAGGGTTAACGACACGTCAATCTCTCACAGCCTCACCTAATCACGATTATCATCAGACTGGCTATATGAACTGGACTGAAACGAGTCCGTTCGCGTTAGTCTGAATCAACCCTCCTGCGCTCCGTCTCCACCTCACAGCTGCCCCTCGGTTCATCAGTCCGAATGGGGGCGGAGGCTGTCATTTAACCAGGCAGGTTAAACCGAGCTTCTCCCACCAAATATTCAGTCCTTGGATAACGTTGTCCCTGGTGAAGTAAAAAAATGAATCCTAGCGATATTAAAGGGGGAGCATCTGTCCCAATTTCTCAGACCGGTTATTACATCTCGGTAACAAAATTAATTAACTGGATCACAAAAGTGAACGCATGCGATTGCTCTGAGCGCACACTGAGTTCGAGCGGGTCTGACCCAGTTTGGGAATAGTTGAGGTGGTAACTGTGGGATGGGAAAGAATCTGTCGTTGCCAGAGAGCATCTTATTTCTACATAAAAAAAGACGTCAACTAGTCATGAAAAATTATGCACCCCCAGGTGTATTGCACTTTCCCAACAAATCAAAAACTTCCCACCCGAGCTGGTTTTAGACGAGGCTAAGCTGCATTATTTGTTTCCTGCACGTTGTGAACTGCCGCCCATTTCAGTCGATAGAGCTGCTTCTATTTGAACCCTGAACAAAGTGTTAAAATGTTTGCTGAACAAGGCGGTGGCACACAGATCGCTTTGAAAACCCTGCAGGGGGGCGACTATGACCATGTGCGCTTGCCACCAGTGCGCGTCAGCCTGATCTTGAACCGTGTTGGCAAAGAAAGTTTGAGACAGAAGACAGCAGTCAAGTTCAACGCCGCCTCGGCTGCCTCAACTCGCAATCATTTCTTTCGTCATTTCTTTAATACCACAGTGTATGTATTTTCTCCTTCGTGTTGGTCTTCTGCATCCCTCCTCCACCCCTGCTCCTCCTGTGCAGCTGCCCCTTGGTCACCCTTCTCTCTGCAGGGGGCCGGCGCTCAGCTGTTTTTTTTTTGTTTAATTTTTTATTTATGCTTAACAAAAGAACAAAAATTACAATACAAACAAGAGTACATATAACAATTTAAAACAAAAATATCGTCGTACATACTACTACATAAAATTCAAGTTATGAAAAAAGATTAAACAAATTAAATAAAAATGATGTCCGCACCGCTTTCATATTTTTGCATTTCGAAATAGTCTGCAAATACCCCTTTACTTCCATTTTAAAATACTCAAACACAGGGTACCTCCCAGACCACTTCATTTTATGTATGTGATAACGTGCCAGTATAATAATTAAATTTATTACAAACGAAATTTGTATATTGTTTTCACTGAGGCTTTTTCAACAAAACAAATATCAATATTGGTCTCTTTTTTAATATAATTCTGCAACTTAGTCCAGAACATTTTTACCCTGGGACATAACCAAAACAAATGCTGAATAGTTTCAGGGCTATTGTCACAAAAAACACATTTGTCATCTATATTAATTTTAAATCGTAAGGTAAGAGTTTTAACTGGGTAAATTCGATTAATTATTTTGTATGAAACCTCCTTAATTTTATTGGTTATACAATATTTATTGGGCATCATCCAAATTTTTCTCCAATCAATGTGGAATTCCAATATATTGTAGTCGCAAGTAAATTATCATTTTTTAACAGGGATCTCAAAAATAGGTTATTACATCCACAACTCACAATATCCTTTCCTTGTAGTCTAATATGAGCTGTAAATTCTTCCAATGTTTCTAAAGGACTACTATTACAACTCCTTAAAAGAGTTAATATTTCCCCAGAAATCGCATTAATTACAGTAAAATACTGATCCAAAGTTATAGAAATATTGTATCTATTAACAAACTCGGTGTAACTATTTCACCATCAGTCTTGATTAATTGTTTAATCCAAATTATACCATTCTTGACCCAGTTTTCAAAAAATAAGCTTTTATTTCTAATTTTTATATATTTGTTGTTCCAGATAGTAAATCTATGTGGGGAAAAGTTATGCTTATACATAAGTGACCACGTCAGAAGTACTTGTTTATGAAAACTGGCAAGTTTCAAGGGGATTTTTCCAATGTCAAAGTTACACTTTAGTAAAAATTCTAGACCCCTACTTCTTGAAATATCAGATTGGGGATTATATGCCATATACTTTGCTTATTTTTTTAAATAGTTTTGTATCCATTTAATCTTAAAAATAGCATTAGATGTCCTTAAGTCTAAAGCATTTAAGCCCCCTTCTGCCTGTGGACGACAAATAATTTCTCTTTTAAGATAATGGGGTTTATTCCTCCAGATAAATTTGAAAAGTTTGGAGTCAATTTTCCTAATAGTTGCAGGTGGTACATCCAGAACCAGTGAAGCATAAACTAATCTAGATAAACCCTCAGATAAGTACTGTATAGCTGGTATGCAATTTAGCACGCAGCTCCGTGCTAAATCCGCAAGGTCCGTTGCAGTCGACTCACTGTGATTAAACAATCGACAAACACCTTTCAATAGGGGGGGTGTTCCTCATCAATACTCAAGTACTACTCCTCGAGCTTGGGCTGCAGTCTGCCACAATACCAGAGGCTAGAATAACTTAACACACCATCACACACACAGACAGAAGACTGTTCTTTTGAGAAAAGAGGAGCCTTCCCGTTCACATTTCACGGTTCTATACGGCGTCTTTTCCAAATTAAATTCCCAGTCCGCACATTTCTATCGAAGTATTTCGTCCCGTCCAGGCTGTAGTTAAACCTTGAGCGATGCGCTTCCAGTTAGCGTGACTTTTCACTGATATAATGGGTGGATACAATTTAAAGTGTACCACCGTTTTATCATAAGTATGAATAATCAATTATTGTTTTAAGTATCGCAGTGTAAATCAAGATGTGAAAATTAGCCGTGATAAATGTTTGTGTGGGTGTTTTGTGCAAGGCAGTGATGAAAAGATCCCGCTAGGTGGCACTGTCTACACATGTCTAGGGTTAAGGGCAGGGGTACCCGGCACAATCCATCAGAAATTTCACGGGGTCATCCTCACCAAATCACTTTGTAAAAAAAGCCAGGACTGGCCAGCTGTGGTCCTTTAGAGTAATGACGTGTCGATATGCACATTTCAAATGTTCTCTACGCTACTTATCTGAGCAAATATAATAAAGTGGTACAAAATGAAATTGTTCAATCCTGGATTTCAGGGAGAGATATCAGACTTGTTTAGAAGGCCCGTGGTTTTCCAGAACCGGGACTGGCCACTCCTAATGTAGTAATCAGTTGCAACAACACAAAATTAAACATTATCAACATTTTACTGCGTTTATCACTCATTTGTAATGTTGTCACGTGTTACAGCAGTAGTTCCCAACCAGAAGTCTAGGAGCGTTTACTACTGAATACATGTAAATCAGTGAGCTCTAGAGAAAACAGGGTAAAGGGTATCTAAAGGGGTACTACCTAAAATTTCAACTTTAATTGCTGTACGTTATTTTAGAAAATTGACACCCTGTGTTTGCTCTACCAACCCTTCGTCTTTTTTGAATATTTTAATATGAATGGCAGCATTATCTTTAATAACTGCATATTCCAATTCCATTTTGTGTTGAACCGACTCAAGATGAGAACAGTGGTCCCTTAGCCAAACAAGCATGCAGGAGAAAGTGCAGTAAGGAATTCTAACAGAAGACTTAAATGGCTCACTAAAAAATAACATTAAATAAGTAATAGAATGATATGGAATGATATATATATATAAGGCACCTATTGTAGATTGTTTTGTTTCCTAATGTTACCGCGGTTTGTTTGAAATACGTCTGCTTGTGGAAAATTTAAAAGAATGAAGCTGAAAGGATGTCTGCAGCTACACTCTGTTCCTGCGCACAAACAGCAGTAAGGACTCAGGATGTTTTGATGCAACAGAGCAGAACTGAGTCAACTGAAGGTACTTGGCCTGAGCCTCCAGTGTGCAATAGCACTCCTTCAACATAAAAACAGAACTGGCTCTAGTGTTGAATTCTCTCTTTCTTAACCTTGCAACTCCTTTTTGAAGACACTGTGCTACAGAATAGGTTGCTGTAAATCGCCCCTTTTGGTTGTTTTAACTCTGTCGATTTGACTGTGAGACCTGTAGTCGTTTTTGTCTTTTTGCCTCTAGGGCTTGTCTCTATTTCCTGTCCAGAAACTGCAGGTTCATGGGGGACGCAGGCACTAGAAGGGTCCTGGTTTTGGCTTTGACTGTGGCTCCGGAAGGATCAGGACGTACCTCAAAGTGCTTCATCAGCTGCAACAGGAAAAACACATTAGACCCATTTTTAAAGGGCAAGCCCTACAGATATATACACTTAGCAAATACTACACAATTAAACATGGTTACACCTCCAGTGTTGTGAGTAACTTGCCGATCACTGCTAGGAAGTTACTTTTCCTACATTGATTTTGTCATTTTTATTTTATCTTTTCATCACCATTATGATATATAGTAAAAACCTATTGACACTGTAGCGTGTGGCGTTTCCTGAGGTTTGTTCTTTATCCTAGTGTGCAAGTTGTTATCTTAAACAGTGTGGAGATTATACATTTAAAAGCTACAGTATATCTAAACCCAATTCAGCACAGTGACAACTACCCCTTGTTTTTCCCAAAGGAAATGATAATGGGCGACAGGACCTAAGACAGGAAATGCTGATCTACGGTCTGGAATAAATCTGAGATTTATTTAAAGTGGTTATTTTCAGGCCTTAAAAGGCAGCTGCAGAACCACTGTAATAAAGTAAAGTCTCAGACAGCCTTCAGGGTGAATCATTTACAGCTGCCCACAGAAAAGGTCATATCGCTACTGTAAACCAGACGTGTTCAGTTCAAAGTTGAAAGTCCATCTTTTTGTATCTTGTTCTTCTAATGAACCATACCCTTTCTGGCAACAAATCAATCT
This sequence comes from Lepisosteus platostomus, assembly GCF_059453375.1. NCBI lineage: Eukaryota > Metazoa > Chordata > Actinopteri > Semionotiformes > Lepisosteidae > Lepisosteus > Lepisosteus platostomus. The sequence goes on from NC_142624.1 coordinate 37,662,514, forward strand.
CCTGTAACAGATTTAGAATGGAATGTCGTTCCACATTTCATACAGCAACATTTTATAATAGCCCAGCAAGGTCAAACTAATCTGCAGTGGATAAGCTCTAAAGATGCAACTGGACAAGGGGATTAAATTCTGACGTGTTATTTTACATATTTACACCAAAGAAAATGAAGACAAGAAGTCAAGAAATTGGATATCTTCAGTTAGCCATTAATAGAGAGTATAATGAAAAAGCACACACAAAGGTTTCTTTTATTTGCACTTCTGGAAAACTAAGCCTGTGTTCAATGTATTCTATACCACTTTCCAGGAATTGAATGCCAGTTTCCACAGTTTTGGGTCTCTTTATAACTCTTCCATTAACAGTGTTTTAAACTGAATTTTGGGAGGAGGCCAGATTTTTAAACTTTCCCACTTCCACCCCCCTTTGTACTTCTTTCCACCTCCCCTCCCTCCACCCATCTTCACCCTTGCAGCAGCTCCCTGGCTTATTCCTCATTACGAGGGGGGGGGGGGGGAGGGTTCTGTCAGTCCTGTCCTCACTGGGGGGCTGCTGTTCCCCCAGCCAGGCCAGAGTTCCACCAAATACTCCTTCAACATGTTTCGTCATTAGAAGGCATCGATAAGGGTTTTGCAGAACTACAGGAAATTAACAACAAAAGCAATAATTGTAGAAGCCTGAGGTTTTCTCCAATGGGCTGCACACCCCTCACTTTTGTTCTCTGAGGAAAACCACTCCCTTACCCTAGACAGTATGCAGTACATCTCCAGCTCCGCCAGCCTCTTGCCCAGGCAGGCCCTGATCCCGAAGCCGAAGGGCACGGAGCTGAACGGGTGCTGCTTCAGCCTCTCGTCTCCTCTCAGCCAGCGCTGGGGCAGGAAGGCGTGGGGCTGGGGGAAGTGGTTTCCGTCGTAGGACACAGCGTAGTGGCAGAGGTGAAAAAGCGTCTGAAACATCAAGAGGCGACCTCTTAGAAATGAGGTATCCCACAGCACTAATAAATAGTATTCAGCACTTTCTGCAAAGTGGCTGGCATGGTGGAGAAGTTGTCAGCAGTGCTGCCCCTCAGTGCTGGGGCCCTGGGTTCAGTTCACGGGGTCTGTCTGTGTGGAGTTTGTGTGTTCTCCCTGCGTTTGTGTGCGTTTCCTCCAGGTGCTCCAGTGTCTTCCCACCGTCCAAAGACAAAACTACACTATATCTAAACCCAATTCAGCATGGTGACAACTACACCTGGTTTTTCCCAAAGGAAATGATAATGGGCAACAGGACCTAAGACAGGAAATGCTGATCTACAGTTTGGAATAAATCTGAGATTTATTTAAAGTGGTTATTTTCAGGCCTTAAAAGGCAGGTTAATGGGCTACTGGGAAAATTGGCCCTGGTGTCCAGGGTGTATCCTGCCTTTTGCCCGCTGCTTGCCAGGATAGACTCCAGCTCCTCCATGACCCTGGATTCCATAAACCAGGTAGAAAATGTATGGATGGACTTGTTACAGGGCAAAATATAATTGTACCCACTGGCACAGCTGGGGATTTTACTAAAGCAATCTGAGTAGAGTGCCCTGCTCGTCTGTTTATGCTGGACAATGGCAAAGAAATTTAAACTGTTTTAAACATGCGGGAAAAAGACTACTGTGATGTTGTTTTAAACAGACGTCTTGTAATTGGCATAAATTGTCATAACGTTTATTCATTTCACAAACTAACAGAAGTCATATGAAATTTCACAATTTACCTTTTTGGGGAAAATACAATCACCAACCATAATTTCATCTTCAACCACAACCCGGGCGTTACCAGGTACAACTGGGTACAATCTGTGGAATAAAATGAGAGCTGAATGTTAAAATCACTTGCTGTCTGAGATGAACTGTAACAGACGTGTCACAAAACTAAGCAGAAACAAAACTATATACATATTTTGTCTTAATTTCTGTAATTAATATGAGTTTGATTTCAATTCAATACATAACAATTCCAAAATATACTTATTTTTGAGAAATCATTTCCTATTCCATTACTATCCTTGCAGTAGAAAATACTTAATCCTTACAGGTCCCAAAGACATTTACCCATTTAAAGACACAATTTAATTATCTCAGTACCATCTCCCTTTGGTATGATTGCTTTACTTTCATCTCTTTGCCTGCAGTTAACTTCTACATTATTGTTTAAGAATGTAATTGGATTTTATCAATCAGTCTTTATATGTTGAGCTCCATTCCCTGTCAGTCACAATCTCGATATACTCATTAATGTAATCAATAATGATTAGCAGAGCAATACACAGTAACCAACAATTATTATTAAAGGATTAAAGAACATTTTCATATATAATTACACTATGATGTCTCTACCCACAATAACAATTGCAACACTGGCAGCAGAATTGCCACTCTGGAGCCTGATTTCAGAAGCTAAGCAGGGCTGGGTTGGGGAGGCCTCAGAGAGGAAGTTTAAAGATTATTGTAGAGTGCCACCAGAGGCCTCCAAAGTTTCTTGAGAAAAACAAATATGGACAAAGCTGCAATATAATTCAACCCTCTTGATCTCCAGCCACCCCAGAGGATCAGGAAGGTTGGGTCTAGTCAGTGGAGGGATGGGGGAGCTACAGGAAACCCGGGTTTTGAGTGGGCCTGGAGCAGTAGGCGGTGCTCTTCCCTCTGGCCTAGAACGTCCAGGAAAAAGCCGCAGTACAGTGACGCTGTCCTGACTACTTGGCCTTCTACGACCCTATAACATTTTTTAAGAGAATAGGAGTGTTAACCCTGATTTCTCTTGACTGTTAACTGTCCAAACTGCTGTTATTTTCCAAGAGGAAAATGTGTGTACAAATAAAGTAAATACAAATAAATGTAATTAGGTCATGAACAAGAAAGATTAAGAGAAATCCAGAGAGAACAGATAACATGTTTAGAGATAACTCCCAGAAACATACAAAGAAAAGCAGATCATCAGAAAGGCGAGAGGAGGCCATTTGGCTCTGTTTCTCTAGAATGACACTCAGGACCAGTTATGAGCAAACTGAGCAAACACCAGCTTCAGACTGACAGTTTACAGCAGCTAATCAAGCTTCCCTCTTTGACAGAACACATGAACACAGATCAAGCCAAGATCAAACAGAGAACAGAGCTGCCAGGCAGCGGTGCTAATTTTCATGACCCCACAGGCTAAGGAAACTCAGAAACAACTGGAGTAACTGAAGTGAAGGAGCAAGAGCGGGTGGTTAGGGCGCTGGGTTGCAGGTAATGTACTGGGTGTCCTGGGCGAAGCTGTGCTGTCATACACCTGAGCAAAGTGTTTACCTCACGTTGCTTCCACACAATGTCCAGCTTTATACATGGGCGCTGATATTTACACTTTATATATGTACAAATGTTACACTGGACAAAAGCATCTGCAAATAATGACATCTGTTATTACACCAGGTGGGATCAAAATGAAAAGAATTTCAGCTACAGCATTTCAGCTTGATGCGGAAATTGGATAGCTCTGCCGCATCAGCAATGCGACACAAAAGAACTGTTCACTTCCAAGGGATGGCTGCGGCCCATGAATATAGCAGGCCAGCACAGTGTCTGGACGTGCTGCACTCAGCCCCGAAACAGCTGGATAAAATCCACAGCTGGGGGCGCTTCTGTTTCTATTGGTTTTGATCATTCTGGGTGCATACCGAAGTGTTTCCTTCACTGTTGCCTTCAGCCATGGCATCTTTGCAAAGTCTTCGCTCGTGGGTATTTTATCTCCTGGGCAGACACTGTCCACCTCCTGGTGCAGCTTCTCCTGAGTGTCTGGCTCTCGTGCCAGGTGGTACAGAGCCCAGGAGATGGTGTTGGATGTCTGTGGATAAAGAACATTCCAGCTTTAAAGACACAGCAGTCTGGAACGGATCATGCATTAGAATGCAATCATGGTCCTTGTGTTTTCTTGCAAATGTCAAACATATTTAACTTTGTACTCTCAGGTATTAGTTCTCTTTTCAATGCTGATAAACATGTTGAAACGGACCCAGTGGAAAGAAAAACCTGAGAGAATGGCTACAACGATGTGAACCAACAATGACATGTGCTCCAAACTATCCATTCTTCAGAATGCAACCTCTCAAAAGAATGAAGACTCATTTCTTCAACGTACACATGAGTAGGACAGAGCAAAAGGCATTTTGGTTTGAATGTTTCATAAGTTCCTAGATAGTCACTCAAACAGCTGTTTTGAAACCTAAGTACGCTGGGTGTTGTGCTGCTGTCCTGTATTGTGCCCTGAAAGACACTTACTGTGTCCACGCCAGCGAGCAGCAGTTCTGTAATGCTGCCCAGAATTTCAGTCACCGTCATTTTCTCGCTGGCCAGCAGGTGTGTCAGATACTCGCCCTCCACAGTCTCACCCTTCGCTGCCTTCTCCCGGATCTCCACCACCTTCCTGTCAATCAGCTGCTGGGCTGCAGTCAGAAAGAAGCGGGAAGGACATATCGGGCGTCCTCCTCATGTAATCATCATCATCATCATTGCCTCCATGGAGAAGCCTGCTGACCCCTCCTGTTCCTGAGCTTTCAAATTTGCTTTCATTTGAACACACAGGTGACGACTCACAATGCCCACGCACACTCACTCTTGTGCTGTATCTCCTGCAGGTAGCAGTCAGTTTGAACAGACTGGCTCAAGATTTTTTATGTATTTACTCATATGTTTTTTTTTTTAAGGTTAGTGCTTTGTGTTGGCAGAGCGAAACTGAAAACTGAAAGCAATCTTACTGCACGAACACATCTTACTTTCATTTCAACTTCATCTCATTCTAATCTGAAATTCTCATCTCATTCTAATCTTATTGATGAGTCTATATTTCACAGAATGAAACTTCACAAAAGATAAAACACAGGCACCTTTATATTTTAAGGCAGATACTATTTGGTTTATAAAGAAAGGTCACACCCATTGTGGAAACAACCCTGAATCACCCCCAAAGTACATTTTCCTCAATCTATTTTCAGATAACTGCTGTGCCTTTATTCTCCCTGGGAATTAGACTCATGGAAAGAAAGCTAGAGGTCACAACAATGGAGAAAGAAGCTATTTTTCATTAACGAATAAACACACCGACTTTGAAGAGATGGTCCCAGACAGCCACAAAGTGCTTCCAGAAGGGCAGATAAGGCCAGAGGGACTGGGGGAAAAGCACCAAGATTGGGGACAATCGGAACATCTCCCCCACGGAGTCAATGAACTTCTGGGTTTCCTGCGGGATTTGCTCATTCAGGCAGCCCATGCGGATTTCGAACAGCACCGAGCAGATTCCTGTAAAACAGCAGAGTGGTCATGGGGAGATACCGGGTCTCCAGTGCAAACACACAGCTCTTCACAGGGGAGCGTAAAGGGTTAATAGACGCTGAACCATGAAGAAATACTTGTCAGTTCTACAGCTAGTTTGCTGTAGATACAAACAAATCAGAAATGCTAAATAAAATACCCAAGCAAGGCAATAAGACAATCTTTGATGGTGGTTGGAAAATAAGTAGGACAAAGCTTAAAATACAATAATTTATTACTCTAAAAACACGCAAGACACAACACTAATATTTACAGCCTACATGCTGTACAGCTGGAGTGATTCGTAGAACCCGTGCATCCCTCCTCTCACTCACACTGAGAATGGCTAGTGCACTCAGAGGCAAACACAAATCATTAGATGGGACAAATAAGACCTCAAATAAAATAATGTTACACAGATATTAACACACTCTAAACGAATTCCTTTATTTGAAATCAACTTGATACAGATGTTGCCTGCAGCTGTTTATCAGTCTCTAGCATAGGCTAATATGAATTTTGACCCATTGCTCCTTACTGAACTACAGCGACATTTGGGGGCTTCCCTGATTGAGGACTTGCGATGGGGCTGAGACCTTTGACAAATTGCCACTACACCTCCAGAGGACTTCCCTCACCAAAGACCATCAGGTGACACAGGTCTTTAGGTATCTAGCCATTCCCCATAGAAACCATAAGGTTCTGTGTCTTGAAAACACTTCCCAGTGATTCTATTTCTTGGAAAGCGTCTGGAATTCAGTAATCACAGGGCGTGTCTGAGTATTGACACAAGAACCCCAGCACCTTCAGATTATTAGTTTACAGCTTTGCATTATGTCTTTACACAGAGCAACACACTTTGATATGACCTACAAAATGTCAAGGACAAAGATCGATTGATAAGTAAAGGGCAATTTATCTAATCCATCAAGCCTTTACTTATTGCTCTATTTCCACAAGGCCAAATGCTGATTAACATGTAGAAGAGAAAAAAAAACAGGACACATAAGCAGTCCAATTAAATTCCACTAGTATTCATTGTGTTACTGTAAGTGCCTCTTTGGCTCTATTACATTTTCCCTTTAACGTTTCTGGAAATGATCATGACTTGTACTTTCCTCAGCTCCTCAGCACTGTGCCAAGATGCCTGACTTCTCCAGCTTTTCCATTTGCAGAATATATTAATTCACCACTATTTGTAGATTAAAGTCATCCACATCTCTATGATTTATATGTAGCTATAACAGACAGTTATAGGGTCTAATAAGTTACAGAAATTGGGGGTTAATTGCTTTTAATTAGAACTATAGTACAGTATAGTCCAATTCTGCAAAATATTGAAGAGCTATAGCTGAATCAAAGTAGACCTGTGCTCTACTAAAGTCTTTATCCAGAAATAGGTCTGTTTCAAAGCAGCAGGTCATGTCTTCTATGCTTCCTCATTGTTTTATTCCTGTTGCTTTGGCGCAGGCTGGCATTGGGGTTTTCTGTCGTTAAGTATTTTTGCCATATTAGCTACGCCTGCACTGATAAGTTACTCAATGCCCTATCAAAATAAGAGGAAAGGTCGGAAATAAAATGATAAAACACAGCAATCATTCTTCACTGTGCAATGAAGGTCACTGGATAAACTCTTCCCTAGTAGACCTTCAGTAGTCACTATCACAAAACTAGGCACTGAAAATGTAAGACTTACAACAACAGCACAAGATAAAGCGAATTAGCCTCCTGAGGTTGTCAGGTCACGCAGGAGCCCACCAGCTTTATACCTTCAAATGCGAATTTGTAGAGTTCGCCTGCCACGTCGTGCACCACAGCCCCCCCGCCGGCGCTCTCCCTGAGCCAGCGGACTCTGTGGACGAAGTCGGTCACCACCTGGTTGATGGCGGTGGAGTAAGACGACACGTGCTTTGGCTTCAGCATCCTGGGGTTTAAAATGCTCCTGATCCGCTGCCACTCTGCCCCCATTCTGAAACATATTGTCCGTTTGTCAGCATGTTTGCAAGAACAATGGATCTTGGCTTCCTGAGCAGAAAATGCACTTTCTAACCCACTTAACCATGCATGTTTAAAGAATGTCAATCAAAGAACGGGGGGGGAGGGAGGGATGCCCACTTCATGTTTCATATCGATTATAATGGTGCAATGGGATGAACTGATCTGCCAAATAATGGCAATGCCTGGGGCCTGTAGCAACACAAATTATTATCACTCCCTTCTATCAGAACAAGATGTTCCTCCTTTACCATACTTACTAAGCTTGCATATCACGTCTGCAAAGGTGAGCATGAAGCAACATGCCAGCTGTTGGAATGTAAGGGGTAAAAAGCAGCTCTGTGCAGCTGGGGGAGGTACCTTACTCTATTTTCTCAAACATGACTCCCAGGTGGGTTTGGATGACACTTTGTACCTTGAACTTCCCGAGGATGCCCTCCAGATCTATACATACCCCCAATAACACAGGAAAAAACCAACACACTAAGATTTACAGATTAGATTGTGAATTGCTTAAAAAGATATACGTAGCATTGCTCAGAGCAAAGTCATATTTGTCACAAATAATTTTTAATACAGAAACCACCAGGGTTATATTTTTTCACACCCTTGTAGTTTTTGTAAATCCTCCTCTGGCAGGGATTATACTGACAATACACCTTCTGTAGTGTGCTGCGAGATCCTGGAGTCCATGCTTATCTTACAAAAGACTCCAGGACCTGTTCATGGAAAACAATCTCTACACATATTAGACCCCCCACATACACAATATTATGACCAGGGGAAAGGTTATTGTAGGGCATTACTTTACTAACCATTTACTCCTGTCCCTGGAGATTATCTTGACCCCAATCCAACCCTGGCTCTCTGGGGACCCTGTAACTCCTAGAGAGCGCGTCCCCCGTGTGGCGGATGGGGGAGCCCACCATAACAGTGGGCTGGCCCGAATATACGGAATAAGGGCCAGCGGACCAACAGGGATCCACTGCTTTGTGGATAGAAGAGGGATCCCCGAAGGCTAAGGGAGACAACCCTAACAGAAAACAAGCTTGTGCAAACGCTTTAAGGAGGCAGCCCCTCCATCGCACTTTAGCGTGGGGCTAACTACCCCATCCAGTAAAAAGTAAGAGTTACGAAACCGAAGCCAAGCCTCGGAAACCAACCAGATCCTAGGAATCGACAATAGGACAATAGGAAAAGGATATGATCTTTGGATGGCAACCTGGAATGTTCTCAAGTCCATATAGAGCGGGGGCGCTTAGGAGCTGAGTAAATGAGCTGGACAAGTATAACGTAGGAATAGCATCACTACAGGAGATTGGATGGAGAGGTACTGATACAATGCAATGCAAAGACTATACGCTTTTTCTATAGCAGTAGTAAGACCCATATGCTTGGTATTGGCTTTGCGGTCAGGAAAGAGTAGTAAGAGTGCAGTTATTGCCTATAGAGCCAGGAATGAACGCCTCTGCACTTTACATCTCAAGACCAGGATGTTTAATGTAACACTGATATGCGTGCATGCCCCTACAAGAGAAGCTGAAGACGAAGAGAAGGAGAGCTTCTATAATGACCTCGAGGCAGCATGTGACGAAGCTCCACGTCATGATGTTAAGATCATCCTTGGAGATATGAACGCCAAAGCCGGGAGGGAGCCAGTGTATAGACTCACCATAGGGAAAGAGAGCTTGCATGAGGAGACCAATGATAATGGATTTAGGCTCATCAGGTTTGCAATGAGCAAAGGAATGACCATAAGCAGCACATGGTTCCCACATAAGTGCATCCACAAGGCGACATGGCGGTCGATGGAGCTACATAGAACCAGACTGACCAAGCGCTGATCAAGACGGGGCACGGATCTGACATACTGGACGTCCGAAGCTATCGTGGGGCCAACATCGATTCGGACCACTTTTTGAAGAATATCAGAAAAGGGTGAAAGGTCATCTTAATGAAGAGCGACAAAAGATTCAAAACTCTAGTATCAAAGAAGAATGGGGTGTAATTAAGAGAATGGTTCTGCACGCATCTGAGGAGGTAGTGGGGTGTCAAGTAGTCAACAGGAGAGAGGCCTGGTTTGATGATGAGTGTAGGGTGGCGATCGCAGAAAGAAATGAAGCAAGGAAGAAAATGCTACAAAGACCTACAAGAACCAGCACGGCCGAGTTCTCCAGTAAACGCACATTAACCAAGAGGTTATGCAGACAAAGGAAGACAGAATGGCAAAATCAAAAGTTACAGGAATACTATAACAAGGAGACGAGACAAGTGTACCAGAAGATAAAGGGAAATAAAAATAGTTTCCAAATCAGCCCTAGCGACATCATAGCGGTGTCAGTGGTTCTTCAACACAAGCTTCATGTTTCCTACGCCAAACACAAAGCTATTGAGCGTGTCATGAAAGGTCGATGTCTTTCCATCTGACCATAAGACATGGTTCCACTTTCGTATTTGGATTTTGTTTAGTTTTTCTGAAGAGGTGGCTTCCTGCAACCCAGCCGGTGTTAGCTGGAGATCTCAGACTGTTGCCTTTGGATTTATGGCTGACTCCTGAACCTCTTGCCTCATGGTTTGTGGTGTAAAGATGCACAGGTATTTTTTATGAACTGCATGTTTAACACTATACAGACAGCCTTAAATTTCATAAGGGCCAGGGTGAGATTCTTTGGGGGATTTTTTTAAAAGGTTTAAAACCACTCCATTGGGGGGGGGGACAAAGCAAAGTCAAGAATGATCTTAATTAGGAAGGTAATTGCCATGCCAGCCCACCAGTAAGAAAGAAGACAGGTGAGAGCAGGCTGGTATAAATGGGATTGATCAACCAGGTGAGGTATTTCCACTGCTACTCATTTCTGATGTGGAGTTAAACGTGCATGTTTAGGGGCAACTACAGGGCAAGGAAGGAAGTTTAACATCAAGACTGTGCCCTCTGCTATTTAATCTCCCATTGTAGGGCTGGTTTAATGTGCAGATTCCCTTTCTACGCTGCCATCTAAGCAGGATCTGTTACAGGAAAGTTATAGTGGAAAGCGGTAGCTTCATCATTCAGTGGATTCTTTTATAGCTAGCCCATTGATTTGACACTGATCATTGGCCTGCAGCCCGCAGAGAACTCTCTGATCTTAACCACGATGAGAGGTGGTACTAAAAAGTCTTTTGTGTGTCCTTCCTTGTATACCCCAGAGAAACAGAAAACATTTGGAGGCTTCTATATAATTGAAGTGGCTTCTGTTGTACTTTCAAGGAACTGAATTATTATTCTTGTAATTATTACATGCTTCATTATTAATTGGATTTTTGTTGGGTTTTATTTTTAAGAGTGTGAATAAATGTGACCCTCATGTTTTCTCGAATCCAATTACAAATATGACTTTTCGCTGCTCGTTGCAACTAAAATTATATAACAACATAAAACTACATCATAACATTTTTTTTCCAGCAACACAAACTACCGGAGCCACAGGTCTGTTTATGATGTTTCTTTGTGTCAGTTTCACCAGTTGTATGAATACATTTGGAAGGTATTGTTTATCTATCCTCCTAACAATATACAACATACAAACAGCTAAAAAATATCATTTTCATATTCCTGCCTCTCTCAAGGCACGGCAAATGTCTGTTCGGAATTAAGGTGATTGTTCAAGCCCATTAATCCTGCCAAGACACTCTGCAGGTTCACGACCACGTGAAAGAGACAGGATTAGGAAATCCCGGAGTAGGAAATCCTCTCAAATCCCACCCTGGAAGGCCTGGAAAGGGACAATATAGAGTAGCCAAACTGGAACCCCTGGTGAAAACTGGTAAAAAATGCTCCATCCACACAGACCAGAACTGAAACCCAGGACCCAGGAGCTGTGGGGAAGCAGTTGTAACCCCCAGGTCACCGGAACAGATTTTGTGCACAGGAAGCTCACGTGTCGTGTCTCTCTTAGTGTCCCTCACTAACACTCACTCAGTGAGCGGCCCATAGGCTTGCTGGCGCAGCACTCTGTAGCCCCTCCAGTGGGGCATGTCCGTCCTGATGGGGTACTTCCCTTCCTGCCTCAGCACCTGCTCGATCAGTTCGGCCTCTGCCACGTTCACCACCACCAGGGGGCCATACTTGGACTTCCACAGAGGGCCGTAGATCTTCTTGTGCTCAACCTAATGCAAAAACGAGCTGCTGGTTAATAAACCCGCGGAGAGATAGATGTGTTCTGGGTGGAGTGACCTGCCTGTCCTTCTGACAGCTTATTTCTATTAAGACAGATGCATCAGAACCTACAGATGCAGCCATTCAAAACGAGGGTACGCTGCGGTACAACGCGGTGGGTGCATCGCATCAAAACGCGTCAACGCGTCGTTTCGCGCCATACCGCACTCTACCGTATGCAAAATAGATTATGTTAATAGTATCCGGAATCACCTTGTAAAACCACCAGGTAGACCTAATAAAGCTTAACTTCTCAAGTACAGCACTTGAGCTGTTGCCAAAAAACGTGATGTCTTAAGTGGCAGACTTACAAGACTGAGGTCAGGTGTTCAAATCTGGCTGTCGCCATGAGTTTTCTTTGAACAAATAAACATTTCTTTGAAAAACGAATATATTATTGGCATTATATTGTATTTTATATTTCTAAATATCACAACATGTTCGTACTGTATGTACACAGCGGTACCGCAGGTTGTACTGTAGGGCGCACATTCACGTGAGCCCGAAAGCCCTACACTAATGTGCAAAGGTTGTTTTCACATCTCTCTCTCTCTCTCTCTGTGTCTGTATTGTAAAGAAACTGGTTTCACGGGTATTTTCAAAGAAGAATAAGGGCAAGTCCACCCCAACTCACATGTTTTCTTAGAAAAACAGATTCACAGAGATATGGACAGAAGAATATCCGAGCGTGGTCAGAAAAAGGGCTTAAAAACGACATAGTGAAGTGTTTTCGTAACTCTAGGAGGTACTGTGAAAAAGCTACAGTCGTGCCAATTGTCATCGTTTTTATTTTTAAAGACATTTTAGAAAAGTGTCATCCATACAAAAAAGTTGCATTTAATACCACTCGGTATTAATATATTTACAGAGATAAGCTCTCTATTAAAGCTCAGATCAAAGATCAAGATCTCGCACACGGACTGATCTGTGATCTGTGATGAGGTCGAGTGTGAACTGTGGCGCTCGAGCTTTCACAGCTGGTGAAAAATAAATAAAAACCGGTTTAACAACTCTGAAGCATAGTGTAGTTTTTGTTAACACGAGTTTATCAGTGAAAAAAAACACGGGCACTGTTCCCCCTCCTACATTCGCAGCGTAGAATAAGTGTACCTTCCAATGAAAGACAGCCCCCCTTCCCCCCACGGACAGACAGACAGATGTTTTCACTGCCTATTTGGCAAGCTGTTCAGAGGGACAGGCGGTGACGTCACCGCGCTGGCAGGCGTGCTCTTTAGATAACACGATTCCATATTACATTCCCTATTAATCAAATGGTAAAAGGATGTTTTTGTTTACTCCGATAGCGAGCGTATTGGCAGAAAAGGTTAAAATATCGCTTTATAAATATGCTAAAATATGGTCAGAAGGAGCACGTAAAAACGCTTCCAAAATAATAACTAAATTCTGAAAAGTATGCGTTTCTTTTATTGTGATAACGAGCGCAAGTATTCATGGGAAATGGTAATCGCTTAACTTCGAATGTTTCGTGATATTTAGAAAGACCAACAAATTCAATATAGTGTCGATAATATTTATTGTCAGTCATAATACCAGTAGCAGTTTGAAATTATTCGGTGTTATTAATAAAGGACTTAGCTTTGAACATGTTGTGATATTTAGAAATATAAAAAATGTCAATATACAGTAGTGTCCATAATATTTGTTATATTAGTTTTTCAAAGAAATATTTATTTGTTAAAAGAAAACTCATGGCAACAGCCAGATTTGAACACCCACCCTCAGCCTTATAAGTCAGTCACTTAAGACATCATGTATTTGCAACAACCACTGATGCAAATACATATCAAATACTGAAACAGCAATACACATATAAATAGAAAGCCTTACTACATTGTAAGTAAGGCTACAAATGAGAGGAGGCTATTCAACACATCTGATCTGTTTGCTAGTTAGCAGCTAATTCATCCAAGGGATATTGTCAAGACATTTCTTGAAAGAAACCAAGGTTTTGACAACATGGCTGGGTAGCTTGTTCCACACTCACACTGTTTTCAGTGCTTTTTCTGAGGTTTTTACCACATATGGAAAGTTACAATTGTATGCAAAAGTTTGGGCACCTCTGGCCAAATAACGTTTTGTTGATTTTCCAAGTGAAAAGAAGTTAACTCAACCTCTGCAGTGAACAAACTTACACTTGACATATTTCAGCAAATTTTAATGTCCAGGGGTGCCCAAACCTTTGCATACAACTATGCAAAACAACTAATGTAGACTTTTTATGAGAAAATTACCTTGAATCAAAGTAGCACAACCATAAGTAACCCCATGTCTTACAATAATCCATTACTAATTCATAGCATTACAGCTTAACTTGTAAATGGATCATTCCAATTTCTTAACAAAAAACAAAACTCACTTTTGTATATCAAGACTGACCAGCTCTGGTCCCGATGAGCCACGGTCAAGCAGGATTTTCTAGATCTTCCCTAAATCATCTATTTCTGAACACCTAGGACAATTTCATTTTGACCACTTGAGCAAATGGCTTGTTCAATTCAGTAGAGACAAGTAAATGCCAGCTCCCAAGGAGCAGAGCTGGCCATTACTGACTTAATAGAAACCAATGAACATGTGCCCACATGCACACATGAGGCACACAGCATCAAGATTAATCATAATCCTATAAGGATGAGATGGTTAATCCACACAGGCAAAGGTTTTACCAAAGAGCAAGAACACCGCTATCTTATAATATACCTCTGTATCAGTGTGGGTCAAACTCAGCTACTGCAGGGTCTGGTGCTTCCAGGGTTTTTTTCCCACCTGAACTCTCAGTTTCATAGCTGAATTATTTCATTAAGAACATACTGTAATTGTTAATTTTGTAAACCAGACTTGGAAGTGTTTTATAGGTAACTGTACTCTTACTGAAGTGCTTTTTTCAGTGATTACCTGTAGAAGAACGTAATGTCTTACCAATGAAATAATGAGGTTAATTGTTAATGACAATTCTCAGGTAGGACCATGGACCAGAAGACACTTGTCCCTCCAGGAACCGAGTCTGACAGTCCTGCTCTACATTATGACCTAATAAGAGCCCCGACTTCTTGTTTTGACTATTGGTCGATGCGAAATTGACAGACCCCACCACAACAATTTCAAGAAATTAAATCTTATTGCCCAGTTCAGACTTGATCATGGCAAAAACACACGCATTATTCACCACGCGTTCTCTTTTCATATTAATGTAAAAACGTCGAAAAAATACAAGATTTTGTTCTACCATATCATTATATATAGGATTATATATATTTAATTTAACAACGCCCCGTTTTTATAGTTGAACGAAATACTGTATGTGTGTTAAGACAAAAAAAAATACGTTCTTCGTCTATTTGCTGTAGAGCCCTTGGTAAACCTGCCGCAGATCTCGGGAATGTCTAACAGCAACAGTAGTCGATTGGCATTCCATTAATATAAATAACCATAAAATAGTTCGCTCACTAGCGGTGTTAGGGCTTCATTTTGACTGCCGTACACTGTCTCACTCTCATCTATATCAACCCGGTAATTGGAACACGAATTATGCTTTAAATAATTATTTTATTCAGGGTTAGAGAAATAACTGTCATTACCTAAACGTGTCTAGAAACATCATCCGTTAAAACGTTTGTCAAGCTGGTAAGAAATTGCGTAGTACGTTGTTAACGTGCCTTTAGAGAGGAAAAACAACATACTTGCATTTCGTGGGTTTTGTCAAAGTATCCTTTAACGAAAAGCCAGTAAAGAGAAGTTAGAAAGGTTGGACCATGGAGCTCATCCATAGTTTTAGGTTTGTTGCCAGACAAAACAGAAGACGAGGACTGTCTCCGGGTCTCATCACTGTAGGGAAGCAACGGGCTCATTTTGCGGACAACCGGCTTAGATTCCAGTCTGCCGGCTGCATACGCGCTCCGCACAAGCGATTTGCAAAACATACCGACGAAACACAACCTCCAGGTGCGGAGAACAACCAGAACAACAACAACAACGACAACGACAAAAGACCAAGACAAAAAACTGCAGTGCAGACTCTCGATGTTCTTCACAAGACGCTGTTCGTCAGCAGCCGCCCCAGCTCGACTGCGACGGCGAGAGTAACTGCGACCTGGAGCCGAGCGCTGAACTCCAGTAACCCGGTGAGGACTGTCGCTCTGCAGAATGACCTGAAGGTTGCTAGCGCAGAGCCCAGGGCAGGCACAATGTGTTTTTTGTCCCCCTTTATTGCAACATTCAGTGTGCATTACATTACAATACTAGGCAAATATCCAACCCCGCCGGACAGTTTTATGTTTAGAGAATAATGATGTTACTTTATCCGCGGATTCAGCTGTACTTGCATTCTGTTTTTTGTTTCCCTCGGAAAAACGCTCAATTTTTGTTTTAATTCCTAATCATCGGAAGGCGCGTTTTAAGCTTAGATGACGTTTACTTGACTCTCTGCCAAATATGAGAGGGGAGGGCGCGACTTTGCAGATTTGTTGAGACTGTAAGAATGCATGCGATTTTGTATTTTACTGAAATAAAACTGGGAAAATCTGTTTTAAAAGAGCCATATTTTGAATTAAAGTTATGCGCTCAAAGGTATATTCTTGGATCCTCTGTACATGTGATTCTTCACGTTTTTTTTATTTGTTTTTTCTTCCTCTTCCCCGGACTTCTCTTTTGAAAGGAAACAAGACTTTTGCACGCATTCCTCCAAGGCCAAGGCCTTATCAGCTATTACCAACAGTATTCTTTCAACGGTTGCTCAAGACAGGGGTAGATCCAACAGATTTACAACCGTCCGTGTAGTGAGCATCAACAATTGCAGACCAATAAGTGTTTTCCATTATATGCAAGACTATGGAAACAATTGTAGTACTATAGCCAAATTGGAGGATTCTCTATAAGGAAATAATAGCTTAAGGAACAGTCAACACAAGCATTCAGAAAAGGGAGGACTTTGTTACAGTTCTAGGTGTGTTGTTAGGCATTCTTTGAACAAGCAAAAGTAATGGACACACACAAAACATGATGCGGTATATTTAGATTTTCTGAAGGTTTCTGATAAAACTTAGCCATTAAAGATTTGGTCCCACATTACAGGTTTTATGGATTCGGGGGAAGTGTGCAAGTGCTTGGACTGAGAACTGGTTAACAGAAAACACCGTAAAAGTAATGGGTCTACGTCAAATTGGGGAGATGTAATTGGTACACTGTGCCACAGGCATCAAGAACCTGCATCCTTCCTGATCTATATCCGTGTTCCAGATTCTGACAGAGTCAGGTTTGTAGCGATACCAAAAACACACAGAAACAGAGCTGGGGCAGCAAACGAAATTCAAAAAGATTTTAAAATAGATTTCAAGACGCCCGTCAGGCGACAGTTAAAATAGACAAGTGCAGGGCTTTGTCTTCCAAGCAGGCAGTGAAAAGAGATCATAAACGCCAGAAGGGGCCCATCGGGGAGGTGTTGGGGGGCAGCCGGGCAGAGTGAGCCGCCGCAGTCGCCCGGACAGGCGGGGATGGAAATGCAGGATTGGGCCGGAGCAGGCGGACGGGCTGGCAGGACCCTCTGGAGGATGAGTGGACTGGAAAAGCCAGTCCACTGGCTGAAGGGAGGCGGACCCGACTGACCGGGGATCAGAGGGGAGCCTGCTGCACTGTGGCCGACGGGGCCGAAACGTCCTCAGAACCAGAAGCGAGGCAGAAACCAGAGGGCAGACGTGGAAGAGCGTTTGAGACCGAGAGCACGAGGCACTTCTCAATGCGAAGGGGCTGTGGGGACATCGAAGAGCTTACCAGCCGTTGTTGGAGTCGATACACCGGCTGTCCTCATCAAACAGGTAGAGAACATCCTCCGATCAGTCCTCAGTTGGAGCCTTTGTGTTCTTGCGCCGCAACACGCAGTTGGGCCCCCCTGTCCTCCACGCTGTCCGATGAGTGGACGTCGTCAGTGCCAGCCGATGGTCAGTGGACCATGCCCGGGCAGAACGGCAGCTTCAAAACCGCACGTCGCCGAAACATTTCACCACACAGCACGAAATGATGAGGTTTTAAAATCTTTATTCTTTGGCAGAACACTTTACATAGACGAAGGGGTTCGTTTGGCCAGGCTGGTCTCCTGTCCTTACTCTGCGTTTCTCACATTCCTGTGGCTGATTACAGGTTTTCTACAGTTCTGCATTAGCAACCAGCACCGTGAACTAAGCCTCATCACACAAGAAAACCTGCAGCAGCAACAGGGTACGTGCAGCCTTCAGAAAAACTCTGCAGGTATTTGGCTAAGGATGTGGTGGGTTTTTTTTTTTAATCTTAACAGAACAGACATATTAACAGAATATTTCTTCCTTCATTTTGCTTGTCTTCTGTTTTGGATATCAATGTTCCTTCAGCTGCAGTTGGCGCTTATGTCTTCATTTTTTTATCATCTGCGAAGGCTGGGGGGTTTGTTGATCTCAAATCACGTAAAAGTAAATACTTGATACAAGCAGTTGTAACAGGAGAGAAATTCAAGTATCACAGGTTTCAAGAAGCCCAAAAAGAAAGCAGTCATAATAGGTGGATCAAGTCCCAGAGAGTGGAGTTCGTTTTATTACTAAAAAACAAAATCCACAATCTTCAAGAAGTAGTGCATTGGCTTTTTTTTTTTTAAGTTTGTATTGGATATGTTAGAGTAGAAAATAAAATCCTGAAACAATGTCTGGAATTGAGGACAGCCGTGACATTTTCCAAGCAATGTTCTGCTGTCTAGATGTCATTAACACAAACCAGACAGAAGGCAATAAAGCAACACCCTATTCTTTGATAGTCAGTCAAACGCCTGCCATCATCACCTGCAATTTAACTGTACAGAGCCAAAGGGTGTTATTCCTCTTATTTTTATTTTTTGTTAAGCTCTTTTACATGAAAGATGCTATCTTAAAATAAAGAATACCATCGTATTCAAAATAAATTATGTGCAGACTCAAATGGACAAATGCACTACCCTGCCCCAAGAAAAGTCTTTTGATAAACTGATATTTAAATAAAACTGAGTAATCTAAAGACTGTGATCAAAACTTATCGAAACGTTCATCAGAACGTGGCAGAGTGAGTGAGTGAGTGACATTCGGCCAAACATGCTGTTTAACACCAGGCCATTAAAGGCCCCACTCTTCCCGAGTTCTGCAGCTTTACTTAGAGGGCAAATGAAAGGGTGGAAGAAAAAAAAAAACAACTCTTCCCACAGTTCTCCCAGGACTTGTGCTTCAATCGATTTCTCGGTATCTGTGGAGAGTTTAAAATCCCTGAACACGCACAGCTGTCCATTCTTACTTCAGTCTTCATCACTTTCACTTCCAGACTCGCTGAGTTGCAGGTCGTTCTCTAAAACGAAAAAAAAAACACGCGCACCGTCAGCCCGACTTGTCCACACTTCGCCACATCAGGCGACAAAGGAGGAGATCGCGGTCTCTGTGCTCGTATCTCATCAGTCTGCGGATCACAACCACTCGTTTCTTGGAGAACGGAAACCGGGGTTCTGCAGCGCAAATGGATATCCGATAAGGCCAAGAGCACAGGGATTTATGCATTCCCAATAAAACCAATGTAATCTCAGGGCAATTAAAAGTTATTTCAAAAGTATTTAATTGGTCATCACAAAAATGTCATGGGGTGGAGAAATGCCGTTAAGTCACTAGCTAGAAAAGGTGCTTTCTAGTTTTATATGAGCTGTGTAAACTGGGTGTTTCAGGCAGTGCTGGCATCCTTGTACTCACTGAGAGTGCTCATGAAGTGCCCCCTGCTCTCCTCGGGCCGGCTGCTGGGGGCCGGCGGGGCGGGCGCGCCGTGTGGGACCGGGGGCAAGGGCGCGGCCGGCCCCCGCCCCTCGTCCTCGGAGTCGCTGCTGCTGGAGCTGTCGTCGCTGCTCGAGGAGGAGCTCTTGGAGTCCGAGGAGCTGTCCCCGCTGCTCATCTGCTCCATGACCCGCGCCTCAGCCATCAGCTCTGGGCCGGCGGGCATCAGGGGGAGATCCACGTTAGTAACCAAGCAATTAGGCAAAGATGCGAGACCGGCTGGACGCACACGGCTGTCAACTTTTCGGCACGAACACGCGCAGCAGGCATCAGGTATGGCTCATTCTACACCTTGTTAGGAGTAAACATGGGCCGATAGGCGCGGGGCTCAAACACTTCGTCCATTTTGAACACTCGATTCAACGGATCAAACTGCTCTGCAAGAGCACCTGTGCTTCTGTCAACATTCAGACAACGAAAAAGGAAAGCGATCAAGAAATTGCATGTCTTGTTTTCTTTAAATGACCTAAAAGCATAGACACTCGGTGTACAGCTGTATCGGAAGTGAAGGCGGCTCCACAGGACGGGATGCTTTGCCGTCGCAGCACACCCCTCGCTCAGCCTTGCCCCCAGAAGCCCCTGTGCCCTGGGCACGCCTGGATTACCTCTCTCGATGTCATCCATGGGAGAGGCAGGCGACAGCTTGTCTTTGGGAGGGGGGCTCTTCGAGGCGGCAGGGGTCTTGCCACTGCTGCTGCTGCCGTTCCTGAGCCGGCTGGTCTGCTGCTCCAGCCGGGACTGGATCCTGCTGCTGCCCTCGGCCCTGGGAACAGGCAGGGGCACATGGGTAGAGGGTCTCGCACGAGCCCGGGAGGAGGGCAGGCAGCCAGCCAGCCGGCCTCGCTAACGAACACGCCGTTAAGTAGCTCCTTCCTGCTACAACACGCACCCCCTTGGCTACAGGAGAACGCAGGGAAGGAGCCGTACGAGAGCAGGCCGGCATGTTGGCCCGATCAGGCCTAAACCAATCTGACAACCTCATCCAGTGGCTTCGTGGCAAACGGTCAAGAAGCACTTCTTCTTTTTGTGTTCCCTCGCTGAATTATCACAATACCAAACAACACGCTTCATAGGAGCTAATTTACAGCTGCTCAAACCCTACATGCTAAGCTCGAAGAGTCCGAGAAGATGCGGGGCCCTTTAATTTCAAGATAAAACAATTGAAATAAACACATATGTTGTATTTAAGGCAACAGGCAGCACTCCAGGGGGGCTTATGTATTTTTTTATGCATGGATTAATTTATCTTTCTCTGCTTCAATGTAGGCGATTACTACTCTGTCTCCATTACAATAACAGCTTATTTGTATGCGTTTTTATTCTTCTGTTACAGAACACTGACGCAGGCTGACTGGATGCTTACACTTTGAATGTGTAAAACCTTGCTTCACAAACTCTAAACGCATCTCGCCGATACTGCAACTTGATGTGGGCAGAAGTGCAAGATCTCCGCTGTAGGTGCTTTGTTTTTGGTGGTTCTTTGCCCATCAGCAGGTATGCAGGACTGACCCAGCAGGTGCAGGAAAAGGTTTTAACAGCCACAATCAGGATCACTACAACCCCACAGGACTCAGATGTTTGGGCACCAGTCCCATTGCACACAGTCCCCCCGGCCCTCACCTAGTTTTTTTGACGGCTATGTTGCTGCTCAGCTTCTCCAGGCGATATTCTCCAGTGTCGTGGTTCATAATGAGGATGCATTCTTTCATATAGGGCCTCTTCGAACCTTTGAATACTGTCACAGGGGCCGTTGACCCCTAAGAAGAAAAGGAATGAGGAATAAAGAGGGGATAAGGAATCTGCAGGAGGGTGGCATTGCGAACAGAAAAGAAAAAGACTTCCACAGAGGCAGTGAATTACAGAAAGGCGTGAGCAGAGCTGCTTTGTTTCTCCTATTTAATGCCGTTCAATGCACAAGAGCTGCTGGCGTTCCCTCCTGTCGAGACCTTGACTTAATTGAAGCTAACACACAGATGTCGCCATGCAGAACGGGCGGTGAAACCCCATAACGAGGGACTGGGGCTGCAGGTTACCGCGGTACGTGACTCGCTGGCCGAAGGCGACCGACAGGCGGCACTATTGGCGCATCGGATGTTAGTGAAATGATGGCTTCATTTAATCTCTCTACTGTGCACGTTTAAATCCGCTTAATACAGAATGTTAATATAGAATTTTACAACTAAAGGGAAATTTTGGTAGCTGAAAATAAAATAACAGAGCATAATGTCTCTGAACATCATAAAGGATATTAATTTAAGAATATAAATATATTAACCATACCATACGTGTTCACAACAAGCCACGGAATAATAATAATAAAATAATAATAATAATCATATTTTTATATATATCAAACTGAGTCTTTTTTTGTAAATAAAAACAATACTAATTAAATACTTTACATGATTTAAAACACAGCTTAAAATTTATAAACGTCTAAACGGTATACAACTTAATTCTATAACTGGAAATAGACTGTCCCTCAGCATTGACCGGGACTCCAGACCAGGCGTTTTCTGGCGACAGCACAAAGGCTCCACTCGCCACGTTAAACTTTCAGTGCTCCACCTGGCGGTTTTATAAAGTAGTGCAGTCCACAATAGATGTAAAAATAGCAATCGGGGTGCGCTGCGGCGCGTTAGGGCATGTGCACTGCAAAACGATGCAGTATCCAGCACGCTTTCTCAAAGGCTGGATCTGTAATGGAGCTAACAGCTCTATCCGACTGAAAGGCTACTAACCTTAACTTACTGCTGAAACAATGTTTAGGAACCGAAAGTAATCGTTCACACATTAATCCTACGAATAGGGTGACTTGAGGTTTCGACCCCCGGCCCAGGGAGGGTGACGCCACCTTACAGAAATGTGCAACACTGTTGGAAATAGGAGGGGGTTATTTCACGACAAAGGGGGATTTCTAAAGTTTAAAGGAGCCTTTCTGAAATATCAGTTTTGCAACAACAAAAAGGTGTCGGACAGTATTTTGCCGTGCTCTTACCTCAATGTTTGGCAGAGTTATCGTCACCTGCTCGCCCTTGCCCACCTCGAGCTCGCCTTGGCAGGTCGTGTCGATGGAAGCGGGTTTAAAGTCATCTGGGGACAGTGAACACGGTTTAATCGCACCTTCAACCCGAACCGGCGGATTTATCTCGCCACCGAGCAACAAGGCACGCAGCGCTGCGCCAGCAGAGGGCGCCACCGCGCACACGACGAGGATTGAAAGGAGAAAAGACGGACTAAACGTTTGCCAAGCAGATCCGTTTCAACAATGGCCAAATGCCGGGAGCTACAATGTGTTACTGGAAATCTTGAAGCAAAAAAGAAAAAGCTAACGTTCCTCCCAACCTTTACAAAAATGACACAATCCGGTAATAGACGGATAGGAATCATATTTTGGATTGTTTACAGTCAAGCCCTAATTTGCTACTTCCAGCTGTTTAAACAAAACTTGTACCAGTGTTCGTGATACATAAAAACCACGAGAACACCATAAACGCATGGGCTAACCACGTCACCAAAACGGGGAAACTCGTTTATTGCCGTTTTAAAGAGTCCTCTTGTCATTATTGTCCGAACATTAATATCGAAATTAAATAGTTACCACTTACATCGCACAGTATGGAATGCGCATTTGGGTTGTTTTTCAAATGTTTCGCCTAATTTCAGAACATGCTCTTTGTTATCAAAGGCAGAGTAAGCTGCTCCATTCATTCTAACGAAACTTTTCTACCATATGTTCCAAACTCGCTTCACATCCATCCGATACCTTCTATGGCAGGAAAAAACCACCTCAAGACCCTTCGGCCCCGAAGCCCGCCTTTTCTTGTCTGTCATTGGTCAATTATCTCCAGCTCTCGAGCATTCAGTTCGTCCCTGCGCTGCGGTTCGCCAGCCGACCGATCAATCAAAGCAGCGCAATGTTTAACCGGAAGTAGGCGCCCTCCCTCGTCACGTGACGTGGGTTGTGCCTTCACGGCGAAGTGAAAACGTGACTTTTTTCCCCCCTTATTTCCGCTTCGAAAGGTGTGTGTGTGCGTGTATGAGAGGCTTTTTTCGACATGTTGGTAGAGAGATCGGTTTCGATGTGAAGTTAATTTTAGGCTTGAAAACCCCGGTTCAGATTTCACACCTGTTTGTTGCGGTATAAAGATACTGCGACAAAATACATATATTGGTCAATGACACTGATAAGCGTTCCCAGCTAGCCTTAGTGAGGTATTAACCCACAAAGGAGTCTGTACTGACGGAGTAATTTTTCATCTTACTTAAAGCCTTCCGTTATTCTAATTATCCGAAGCTAAAACTCATAAATGGGTGTATTTTCATCACTGCGTGGCAAAACACGTGTATACACTTCAACCCCCACTGCCTTCCCTACATCCTTTGCGCCTAAAAGAGGCGGAGTCGCGTCGCAGTCTGATGACGCACAGTTGCTTTAGAAACGAGAAACGCTTGTTTGCGGACAGGGGTTTGAAAAGGTGCGTTCACTCTGACAAAAAAGCGTGTTTCTTACCTGTTCTGCGGATGATTAAATTTCAACATTAAAAAGGTATATTCAGTGTCGTAATTTAATGTGTTTTGAAGACCAGATTTCAAAGGCTTGTTTTCAGAGATACTGTTTCTACATATTACATAATAAACTCGCTCTCTCAGGACAGCTTTACTGTTGCAATATTGCATAACAGTGTTTACTATCGGTATTCCAGATATAAACAAATGTCCTAATTTCCATAAACTATGTTCTAGAAATGTCTCAACTATATTACAATTATGATACAACAACCGCTAATGATCATCCTCCGTTCCTTCGCCAACTCTGAAACTTCAAACCGTCCAGCGTTTGCTGATAAAAATGATCCTAATAAATGAATTGAACGTGTGTAGTACATTTGTACAGTTACAATAGTTAGTACAATAGTTTGTTATTGTTGTAAGATTGTAGTGTTTCTACGGGAATATTTATAACCTCTGAACGCCCAGGCGCCTTGTAAAATCCCTACTGCTTCTGCTCGTTTATTCCTCTAAAAACAATAAATTGTTCATATTATCCGTGTTCTTATTTCAACATGTAAAGTCGAGGCAATATCATCACACTAAAAGAAATGTTAAGTAACATTTTTTTCTTTTAAGAATTAGGCTCTGCATAGACATTCAGCGCTCACTTTATGTGATGACGGAATGGCGCATTGTGATTTATAAACATTGAATGACTGAATCATATGTTTGTTTATTTTCTAGGTCATCTAAAGGGAGGGCATCATTATGAGCCCATCGGAGAGCAAGCAAGATGACATTGACTCTAAAATACTGTCTTTAGCTGCTGAGATTGCAGACAGTCCAGATCAAAATGTGCCTGTCCTTCTGTTGAATTTAAAAGGTAAAATGTAAAGCTGTCTTGTTTTGTTTTATACAGTACATGCCCGCATCAGTGTGCTGTTCTATGCCTTTAAATGCAATTTTAATGCATTATCATCCTTTTCTATTATGGTTTCATAAATTATTTTTCTTTCCTGTTTTGTTTTTAGAAATTCTGGGGCAAGAATCTCTTGGAAGGAATGAACTGAAGAAACTGAAAGAAGACATCTACTCCTGTGGCCTCACAGAATATTGTAATGTAGTTCTGAAGAAAGATTTCTCCAAAATTCAGGGTGGCTGGTCAGCTGCTGCACAGTTAGCCGATATTCTAAGGTAAACAACTGTTCTTTCCCTTTACAAATAAAGAGTTGTGTAGTTCATGTGTTTAGCGTATGTTGCATGTACATGGTTGAATTTACTGTGCATCTCTTTGGTCTAGAGTCAGCCAGCTAGTGAGATAAGATGAGAAAATCTATTGTTGCACTTCACTGTGGGTTTCTTAATAAAAACAAATGTATACGAAAGACAGAGATGTCTTTCATTCATACTCATCAATATTTGTGTATATCAGAAACCAGGCAGATTTCAAAATATTTTTGCATCTGCTCAGATTAGAGGTACTCTGTACATGTGCCTGCTCCTTTGTGAATACCATAATACCTGAGTTCTTGAAGTACAATAAGTGCTGATCAGAGCAGCCATTTCTTTTGCAGAGGAATATTTGACTCTCACAGTTTTTATGATCAGTTCAGAGTGGGCTAATTCATTGTCATTTAAAAAGAAAAAACTTTTAAAAAGCAGGAAGGAGGCCTTTTTTTGGTGAAGCCGATACCCCGGTCTCTATCAGGAAATAGCTGGATAAGAACCTGGGACCAATTAGCTACTCATTCCCAAATGGACTTGATTTTCCAAATGGGCTTCTCTTGTTTGTGACCTTCCTTCTATTCTTATTGTGGTGCCTTTGCTTTCAGTAAATCTTGTGTGGACATAGATCCTGAGGAAGAAAAGGAGAAATTTCATAATGAAGTTCTCCCAAAGGCAGCTGACAATCTGTTGAATTTGGCAAGGCGCATACAGAAACGATATGAAAGAGCTGTCAAGGTATCCCTTTTTATCACATTTACTTGGTTTGAATACGGAGATGGTGTTTTCAAAATAAATAATTAACGAATGCAAATTATTCAAATGAAAACTGAATTAGTCTGTCTTGTTATTATTAGAGGGATTCCTATTGAAAGTGGATGTTTTTAGTTTTAATAGGCAGCATACATTTCAAAGGGTCTCGGGTGCAGAACAACAGGATATATGAAAAGG
This sequence comes from Lepisosteus platostomus, assembly GCF_059453375.1. Classification (NCBI taxonomy): domain Eukaryota; kingdom Metazoa; phylum Chordata; class Actinopteri; order Semionotiformes; family Lepisosteidae; genus Lepisosteus; species Lepisosteus platostomus. The sequence continues at coordinate 37,688,493 of NC_142624.1, forward strand.
TAGCTTTGTCATAGTTCAGAGTATGCCTGACTGGTGGGTGCTCTGCTGCTCTGAATAATTATTTTACATTTGCCATTTAGCCTTGGCCAGTGTTTGAGATATATTTCTAAATGACTACAGTGCAATAATATATTTAATATTAATGTCCAACTAATATCCTTGCTAGTATAATAGATGAACAAAAACAATTAAGATAATATCCTGAAGAATTTCTGGGGGAGGAGGAATCAAGAGTGTAAAAAGTTGTTTCTGTCTGTAGGATTTAGGGTTGTGCCCTCTCCAGGATTCAGTTAATCATGTTCTTAATAATTAAAATTGAGCTTCCAACGGACTCAGAAACTCTTTAAATACATTTGTTCTTAGGACATTTAATTTTAAGTTCTTCTTTTGTTATATTGTGTTTTTCTAGTTCATAAGGACTAAAAAACAAGCTTGAGCTATGTTTGTGAATTACACATACGATTTTCTTAACACTTTATTCTTGTTTCCAACAGGATGAAGAAAAAGCAGAATTGTATAATAATTTTCACATAGTGACAAACTCTGTTTGTTGGCTATGCAGTGGGCACATTGATGTAGCTAAGCAAAGTAAGTGGGAGGCAAATGTTTTTACTTACACAGTTATCTGAGGATTTGCATAATTGCAAAAATTCAAAATTTACGTTATACTGTGATTTTTGTTTGTCTGACTTGCAAGAGAGATTTTTTATCCATAAAAGATTTGCAAACTCCATTATGATTTCTGTATGTAAAGTAGTGATTTTTATCAAAAGTGTAACAATTGTATTTTTCCTTGAAGATTAATTAAGACGTTTCTACTTTAATATTTAACCAGCTCTCCAATCTGAAGATTTTCATCAGTTACTACTTACTGATGATGTTAAAACCAGAGCTACCATGATGTCAGTTCTGGAAAATCTTGTCAGAGTAAACAGGTGGGGATACAGTGAAAAACGTCTGCGTGTTTTTCTGTATTTATATTTTGTAGTCAGGGTAGATTAAAGAAAACAAAATATATTTCTTGAATGATATAATCAATGCAGTATCTCAAAACAAGTTTATTTGTTTAACGTGATATAGTAACAATTCTTTTAAAGCCCTTGAAGAAAGAGTTAGTGTGACAATCCAGGACCTATAATTTGTAGATTTATTTTTTACCTATTACTGAAATTTCACTTTTCCTTTCTCACTCATTCTCACTGCGAACCCAGCAGACTCAGTCTAGCCTAGTATAATTTACCCCAAAGGCTAGAAAAAAACATCTTTAAATCTACCCTGCGCTTGTCTTATAAATATAGTGTTGATCCTTGCTTTAGTTTCATGTAGACACTCATTGGATCAAAATGAGACGAAAGACACAAATTGTAGCTTGCAGTTCAGATTTGACATATTTTTGTTATTGTTTTCTGTTAGTGCTGTTTTAACAAAGACTGATGAGAAGGCTATTCGTAAAATTTTGGATGAGCTTGTTTACAATCTCTTGGAAGAGACCAACCCTGTGATTGGCAGTTTGGCAACAAAAGCATTACTGCTAATGACAAGAAGACACCCGCCCATTGTAAAAATTATCTGCACTCATTACAAAGGTAAGTCCACTGGAAAAAGTTATTAAATACAGAACTTTTAAATGACCATAAAGTGTAAACACATTAATGGCTTTAATTGTGTTGCTAGGATTAATATATTCTTAAAATGAAGTTCAATAAAGTTGTGACATTAAGTAAATGTTACTTTTTGCCCATTGAATTATAATTTGCAATAAATGTCTTGATCCAATCAGCCTTACAAATTCAATTGAGCAAGAAATGGACTGGAAAAGGTTTTGGAAGAGAACTCCATCAGCTTCTGGACCTGCTTTATGCTGGATCCTACCAGCAAGGTGAAATGCAGGTATGCTTACTTCCCAAATCCTTGTAAATCATTTTGGATTAAGTAAATATCAGCGTTATGGGTTAACTACCTTTATCCCGATGCAGTGTTTCTCAGTCCTTGTTGTACCAGAGACCAGCTCCCCAAAGTTCTCCTCATTTTAGGACTGCTTAGCCTAAAATCAAAATACTCTTGTCATCACCCATTATAACTGTGCCTCCCTGGCCCTGTCTGTAAAATCATATTGAAACACATGATCAAGTGTATGCTAATCTATTGCTTCATAATTGGGATTTTTAAATTAGATCTGAAAGTTGGTACTAATAATCCATGATTTATGCAGTGTTTTCTAGCATGGACTTGGTTTGGTTTTGTTATTCAATATGTGACTGTGAATTGGTATTGCTCTGAAGTTAGAATTGTTCATTGGGAACAAATAACAATGTGATTCATACTGTCTTCTTTATTAGAGATTACACAGAGCAGCATGCTTAATCCAAGCAGCATGGAGAGCCTATCAGACCAGAAAAAGACTCAAGAAACTTCCCAAAGCAATTACTAGAATTCAGAAAAGCTTCAGGTAAAATGCAATTGAAGAAATCGACCAAACTGTATAAAATGTGAATCTATTGGCGAAGGTGACCCAGCTCAAGAAATATATGTGTATTTTTATAAGCTACAGAGAGAGATTTTATGCCTTTTTCTATTTTTGTTTTTCGTGATTTTCTTTTTAGAAGAGATTATAACAATAATATCTATTGACATTCTGTGCAGTAAAGTGAATTGCAAGTTCAGAAATTGGTTAAAGCAAGGGTTTGTAACTGTGGTCCTGGAGAGCCCCAGTTAAGTTGGTCACATGTTTTTAAAGATACCTATAAGGTATTGATGAATTTATCAATTAGTCTGTTAAATTAAGAGAATTCTGGTTTCTGTGGGCAGAAGAGTAATTCGTTTTCAGTCCTAAATTATAACTAAATTACTTAACAAACTACTTTATTTTAAGTGATCACAATGGATTTGTTCCATATATATCAAAATTGATTTAATGGTAACCTACAAAGCCTTGGTTTGGGGCTGGGCCAGAGTTGGAGATCCCTGGACTAGAGCATTACATTTAAATGGCACAAAGGGGACATTAGTGTTTGAAAGTTGGTTTTGTCTTAATTTTTGAGTGCTCTTTATTTAGTCATTATTAAATTACACTGCTTTTTCATTTGGTATGTAATGGAGTTTTTCCCCATATTTATACTGTGTACACACATACTGCTGTGCAAAAGTCTAAGTTATTTGCCATTGTTCCGATCTTCTCTTTTTTGAAGTTGTTCCTTCCTTTAAGCAGAAGCACAGTTCTGATGAGCTACTAACATTTTAGCCATTTTGTTTTAAGAAGGGACTCAGTCCTGATAGATCTGTATTTTGCAGCACAGATCGCCACTTCATGTTAGCTACTCAGAATTTACCATAAGATGCTGTTATTCATTTTTTGTTGATTTAGATAAATTTGAATTAAAGACTGCTAAATTGCGAACTAGATTTCTTCTCAGCCACACTCAGCTGGTAAATTAATAACAGTCAAATTTCTTATAATAATAGAAAAGAGAGACTTTGAGTAAATTGTTGATCATGACATGCATATGTTTTAACTTCTGAGTGTGTATACGCTGTCTTAAGACATCTGCACAACAGTGTATACATTTCTGTTTTATATTCTGTTTTAGTATGTGTTACTCAGACGGTATAAAAACATGTTTCAGGGAAAGAAAGGCGAAGGAGCGTCTGCTTTCTCAGAGGCTCAAGGAGGAGGAAGAGCTCAGGAACCATGTGCAGCTCCAGAGACAAAGAGCTCTTCGTGAATTCCGACAGCGGCAACTTGACCTGCTAGAAATAGTACCTGCAAGTGAGAAACTGATTGTCATACAGTTTCTATGTTTTGCAATTAATATTTGATCATATTTGAGTATCTTTTGTAAGATATCATGTGTATAGGGCGAAAAAAGAATAATCTCTGAATGTGAGAATAAATGTAGGATAAGATGTGCTCCAAACCTGACATTTTGTTTTGACAAAAATATATTTGTATAAGCAAACGTGTGAATATCATTGCAGTTCTTTAAGTTAATCAGCACTGAAATGGTCAAGGCAGCATGGAAGAAAATAAACAACACCGTGAGACTCCTAATGTTACAATAAAAAAAAAAGCTTATTATAAAATGTTATTAAAATGGGTTATGAAAATAAATTCACATAACACGCATATTAAAGAAGAAAAAACACATTTTTCACATCCTTTAACCAGTGTTTGGTTACAGGTTGTGCAAACCATCAGTGAAGTACTGACTGCTCTGATAATTTCCTGCAGGTCTTGTAGATGTGTATTTAAGGGAACAAGAACAGAAGGCTGCCATCCTGATTCAGAAACTGTGGCGAGGACACAGTGAGAGAAGGAAATTTCATGACCAGAAGCGGGCCCTGAAAGAGTTTAAGGCAGCAGTAACTTTGCAAAGAGCAGTAAGTCATTATACTTGCTAATATGTTTTCAGCTATCATGCTTTAGAAGTTTAATTTATGGGCAAGCTATTCCAGAAACATTTTTTTGTGATTAAAAAAAAGAACAATCTAAAAGACATTTGAAAACTGATATGAACGGGAGTTGATTTCACCAGGAATTAATTGTACTCACTTTGGTCTTCGAAAATTGTTTACTCATTAATATTTTGTAGACTACTTTCAATGCATTAGAAGTTCTGTTTCTTGCTTAACATTTGTAGGCTCTGCGTTTCTTGCAAAGACGAAGGAATGAAAGACACATCTTGTCTCCTTGGAGAGGTCCCAAGGGCTTGACAGATGAAAGGAGGACAGAATTAAAGAAAGAGGTGGAAGACTATATTGCTCTTCACCCAGTGAGTTGAATAACATGGTATTTTACCTTCATCCTGTTATTGGTGTGGAATGTAACTGATGCATTCCTGTGTTCACTATAGGTGTATTATTTTTTTTCTCAATCTTGGTAGAAAAATACATTATACATTCAACTGGTGGGAATGCATTATGATTCTTAAACATTTGAAAGAGGAATTTTTGAGCGAGCAGCTTGGTATCTTCTATATTTTTGGCAGAGTTCTTCAAACACGTTTTTACCACTGCCACCTTTCCACACATTCAGTAAAACTAAAGACTGGTGTCTGCCACTGGCTAGTTCAAAAAGCCTTGAAATGCAGTTTCAATAAACTCAAAACACTGAGTGAAGTGAAGTAGGCCTACCGGTTTACAGAACTGTGTGTGCTGCTGTTTCTAGTGTTCTTCAGTGTCAATGGAGAGCTGTAAGGAACTCCATCAAAAGACCCAGGAAATGCTAAGACAGCATGTAATGAAGAGACACCCACACAGAAAAGCCAACCAGCGCAGGGAGGCTCTCCTGGCACAGATTAACACTGATGTTGAACTTCTGATGAGTAAGTGAACTTCCTTTCACAGGCATTGTTAACACAGATTTTATACCATTACGTTTTGGAATTTGAACGGCATGTGATTTGATTTAAACGTTGGTGTGTGTAGCAATAGTTAAATATTAGTCCAGAGTAAAAGCAATTTACAGAACCAAAATAATACTTCCAGACATCAGGGAATATTGTGAAGTTAATGTGACTTTTTTTGTTCTTCTGAGAACTGGTTGCATGGTTGTGAAAAAGGAAAAAGTTAAATAAGTATTCAGCAAAAACAAGGTAGCAAACAAAACACATGAGCTAATATTTACAGACTATGTACTGTATAGCTCAATTGCATTTTGAGCCCATCCAGTCTTTTTTAAACATATTTAAGTACTGAAGAATGTAATCAGCATGGTAGTATTGTGTTCATAGCAGCCATCCTCCTGAGTGAAGAAATAACAGTGTTTATGTGTCTTTTTGTATACATAGATTCTCCACGTTTGCAAGAAGTTACAGAAGCAGACATTGATGCATTCACAAGCAGATCAGGCCCTGTAGCTGCCCGGGCCAAAGAGTGCCACCACACCATGCTTCAGTTCAATCGCTGGCCGTGGTGGAAGAAACTAGGAGATGAATTCTTGGATCCTGAAAAAATTCCTAAAGAGGATATTAATACTGAATTTGAGACACTTTATTTGGGAGGAAGCTGATTATCACCTCAAATGGTTTATTTTCCTATTTCTTATTTAAAGATCGATTCCAGAATCAATTCAATTCATTTATATAGTGCTTGTGGCAATCTAACCAAATCTGAAAAAAAGTTCAGGAAATGCAATAGCAAAGCATTGGAACTATAACTTGAAGGCACAGGTGGGTTGCCATCTCATTTTTATTGTACTTTAGACACTTTGCTGAATAAACTGCAAGGCTCATTTAGAGATTTGTTGATGTAAAATAATAAATTGGTTTATTGTGTCAAGGTTTGGAGTACTTTGTACAGCTGGTCGTCCTTGGTGCATTCTCTTCATGATTTTGTATTTAAAAATATCCCTTTGTTTTAAAAGTAGTTGTTAAGTTGTCATGTTGGTGCCCCTCTACTCTAAGGAAACTTAAATAGTTCAGCAGTTGTAAAAATACAACTCATTTCCCTGAGTTCAGTCTGGGTCCTTTCAGTGCCCAATACCTGCTTTCTCTCAGACTGTTGGTCGATTTGAGCACGATGGACTGAAGGGCCACCTCTTGTTTATGACCTTTCTTTTGTTTCGGTTCATCAGGGTAAAGATGGATTGTCAGCTGTGACTCGTGCTATCGTCCCCTGTCACTTCTCCCCTCCTGCTATGTGCTTCCCACACTACTTTTCTGCCATGTGCTATCTTTTGTAAAGAATACTCCATGATTCTCTGAGCTGCTGGTCATCTTCTGGTTCGGTCATCTAACCGATTATAACCCATTATATTGTACTGATCTCACACTGTACTACTGAGCTGTGCACACTGCTCAATATCCCTTGTTATTTAGATGTTTCAGCTATACTGGTGCCTGGGGTGGGAGAAGTCCCTTCCTAAGACAAGACAAGACAAGAACTAATTAATTTTAAGACTCCTGGTGCACAACAATATTATTTCATAATTTAATCAATTATTGTTCTGTGTTATTGTCCATTATTTTTAAGATGTAAGACTAAATAAACATACTGTACTGAGGAGATCTTTGATTCGAGTGTGATGCATGTTTGTATCTTTAAGAAGTTAGATTTTGTTTTCAGTATGTATATTTTTAGAACTTTACACATTAGGCTCGTCTTGGGCTTACAGTGCACACATGAATGAAGTGTGCTTTAATACCTGAAAAACGCCAGTGTCAAAATCAATACATGATCTCTGATTCACCTGTTATATAAACGTTGAGTTAATAACAAAGAATGCATTTAAAAAAGACATAACATTTCAGAACACACAAGATGTTTCCTAAAGAGTACTGTACTTTTGGCATACAGCAACCGGACCAGCAGTCTGAATTATTAGACACAAATTCACTTTCCCTGGTGTAGAAGGAAAGTAGCAGTTGAAGCATGCATTAAACATGGGGAAAAAGGGTCCTTTTAAATTATCCAGTATGAAAAGGGCCCAAAACTTCAAGGAAACTGGGGAAATGCTTCTGTATGGAATGACTAGTTGCTTTCACTGTCCCTAAAATGTGTCCTGGACTCAAATCATATCTGAATGTAAATTTATAGGCCTGTATCTTCATTTACAGGAGCCTAAAGAAAGAATGTGAAATATCTTGATACTGATACAGTGAAGCTGGCTTTGTTCAGTTGACATTAAGTATGTTTTTATCTCTTAGCAACTTTTTCAAGTACAGTATAATGTCACTGAACAACAAAGGAAAGAGTCGTCTGCTCAGTAAGCTAATAGTCTAACTGCAGGTCAGGTTGTACAGGATACCCATGGACTCTCGGCTTCTGTTTCAGGTTGTGTAACAGAATCTAAAACTTGGTTATATTGTGCGTGGCGAATGTACTGCTTCATCCTTCAATATGCACATTCACCTTTAGCAATATTTTAAAATTCACAACCCTCTGAAGTGCAGTAAATGTTTAATTCTTGCTTATCTAATTGCAGCACTGCTCTGATGGGTATTTAATCCCAAATTCGCAACTGCACTTAATACACCATTTTTTTACAGGGGGTTCACGAATATCTTCTGTAATCAGTCTGTAACGCTTCGCTGTAACTGCCAAGCCGCTGTCGGAAGAAGAAAAACGCATTTTCACATCACATTAAAGATAGTTAAATAAATTATTCCTGTGCAATAAACTGCCGAGGAAAATTATCCGGTAGTCCAATGCATTCTCGGCTTAAACCAAACATGTGCTATGCTGTGCCTTCTTGGCATTTGGATTTGGTTGTACTGGAAAACGTTAAAGGGACGATTAATTTGGTGAATGTGCGTATGTGTGTTTGTGTGTGAGAGAGGTGGGGTGCAGATCGAGTATTTGCTGTGCTCTCTGCTTTCCCCTTTTGGTGTTTTGTTAATTCTTGACGCGTGGACCCGAACTAGTCCTGGGGGTAGTTGTCAGGGTGACGCGCCGGGCGGAGGGGCTCCGAGCGCAGCCTTGGGGGATGTTTTGGGCCGATTCCCAGGCTGAATAATGTGTCACCGGAGCCCCCAACAACAAAGGAAAACAGAAAGAGAAAGGTGACGTTTCTTTCTGCCTGGAAAAAAAAAAACCCAGCCACAGGACCTCGGACGTCAGTGGTCGCAAGCGAAGCAAACCGCCAGTGAAGATGTAGCAAGCGCTAGATTCACTGTTTCCGCGACCGTCAGCCTTGTTGCAGGCTAGCCAACGGGGGAAATTACAAGTGTTTATCTAGTGGTTTTTTTCTTAATTCAGTGTATATCCTGAAGGTGGGAACCGGACACAAAACTACAAAGGTAGGTAAAAACTACGTTTCCATTCTTTTGTCGAGAGAAGGTGTGCTGTTATTGCACGGAAACCTTGTTTTCCAAGATGAGGTTTTGAATCACACTTTTTTTTTTTTAATTCCCGGCGAAATTGGCCATTAAATATCGCGGAATGGTTTGCTTCGGGTTAAGAGTTTAAATGTTAGTGGCCGCGTCGCTCTCTCTGTGTGATTGTGAAGTGCCGGTGCGTGTTAGCACAGTGTTGATGGTTGTGTTATTGTTTTTTTTTTTGTCTGGCTCTGTGCGATTATTTCCATTGTTTCCCCAACGTCGTTTTCAAAGACTCGCTGTGGGGGGAAACTCTGGGATACGTTTTCTATATTCTTTTTGTATATTGAGGTATCCCGGTGTATAGGGAGTGGATATACGACTTATGGTTATTTCAAGAAATGAAAATACAAAAAAAAACCCATGTTATTCTCCTTGTTTTATTTGAAGAAGGGACCGTGATCTGTGACAGATGCAGGTCCCAGAAGTACACGTGCAGTCTTCAAATGACGTTGCTCTATAACCCACAGGCTTATAAACCTGCACTTCGCCTCTCCGGTTTTAATGATTAAGTTTTATGCCTTTAAACTTACACGGGCGAATTAAATGAAATTTGCCCTAATGGTAGATCATAAATCTTCTGCTGCCCGAGCCTGTGTTTACATACAGTAGTTCATGTTCTGCAATTTTAGTTTTTGACAGCCCGGGTAATTAGCATGTCTGCGCGAATTTGAGGAATAATGCCTTATTATTTTTACACACATCCACGGAGTGATAATATCCTGCGCTGCTTCGTGTGGATGGTATTAGTCTTGAAGTCGTCACTCCCCGGTATCGGTGAATATTATGAGGCAGTTCGGAGGGAGAGCGAGGTGGCAGGATATTATGGACATAAATAACATCAATGAAAATGCCTGGCATGATAAACAGGGCATCACTCTCCGCAAACACCGACCTTAATGGGACATAATGGCATAAGTGTTATTAATTTGTGAGTACGTTCCTCGTGTGTAATGAGACACAATGGGGGAAAAAAGCACTTCTTTAGGGGCGGTAAAGACGCGTCCTCCGGAGGATGAAGTATAGATGGGGGGGAAAAAAAACAGAAAAAAGTCGACTGCAGACTTTCAGTTGTGATTTGGTAGCACCTGCATGTAATCGTTTCTGCCCCGAGGCAAACATAACTTCGGGCTGCCTCTTCGGACGCGCACAAACTTGAAAACGCCTGTAACCTTCACCACCATTTCAGGTAACGGGACTGAGGCTCCCAAGGCCGGCCCAATAACAGAAAAGACGGAGACTCCGCAGGCTTCAGCAGGGTATCTCCTTTCGGCGTGTCATGGCTGCAGGTTACTAGGAGACGGGGCGAATTAACAACAAAAGCTCCGAATCGTGCAAGAGAGTCCGTGTGGTGTCTGTGTTAAGTGACGGGCAGCCACCCTGCAGAAAAGCGGTCGTGTGGAGACGGTATGTGCCCGACCCACCTGTATGTAATTTAATAAGCACGCAGTGGTGGTGTTGGAGAGAAGCAGCAGCAGTCTATTGGACACGCACCCGGGGGTTTGTGTCAACAAGCCGATTTCCTGCTCGGAGCCTGCTGGCAGGGATATAGGGCTTAATAGCTGGTAGGGACTGAGCTAAGCCTCTCTGCTAAAGCTGTTGAGCAAGCGAGGATAGATCACAAAGCGCTGAAGTCTGGCGGCGGGTGACGGCACGGGTTTGTCCTGGCCTAGGACTTCACAGCCTCTGTCCAAGTGGCTCTGTAGTGCATTGTGCTAGCTGGAAAGGCGCAGATAGGATACTCCTCAGTCCATGGTACCTTTTGAACAGTGGACATACAGTATGTGAACAGCCCTCGGTGATGATCCCAGCTGCTGCTGCTTATTGTAGGAGGTGACTGGAGTCAGGTCTTTGGTTTTCTGTCCACACACGGAATACCACCTAAGAAAAAAAAAAGGTAAAACGCCTCAATAAACCTGTGTTACTTTTATGCTTGAGGGAATCTTTTTGAGTTCTTTTTAAAAAGCTTTTAACAATTTACCCCCCCCCCCCCACCATCACTTTAAATGTGTAATTTGAATGATGCCACATTAAATATTGATTGCTATTGATTTTTTTAAAGTGGCTTTAGGGTGTGCCATCCTATTGATTCCAAATGTACCAGTCCTCTGAGACATGCACATCCACTTGTCACCTAATACATTACACAGATGCACACAAAAATCAAGAATCAACCGCCTATAGGGACAGTGAAGGGGGTGGTTTTGTATTCTTAATTCATACTCATATCCCAGACGACAGTTAAGTATAAACTATTATTGATTTGGAATATAAAACATATGCAATTGCAGTCAACAGTTTTTTTAACAGCTTAGAAATATCCAGAGGTCCATAGTGGGAATTAATACTGGCCTGGTGGTTAATGTTCTTTGGTCTCGGTTTCGATTCCAGACCGGAGTGACTCATTTGTGCAGAGTTTGCATTTTCTGCGTTCAGGTGGTTTTTCTCAGGGTGTTTTAATTTCCTCCCACCTTCCAAAAGGAAGAAAGGATAGTACACCTTTCTGATAATGGATACAAATATTAAAAAAGTGTTTGTTTTTTGCCTGATGTACCTGCGTTACTGTTCTTGATAGTATTTTTTTTTAATTGTAAGTTACTGTAATCATACTTGTTTGTTCGTAGCAATGTGTTGCACTTAAGCACAACCTGCTGCAGCAATATGGAATCTGCACCTATTAAATACTGTCTCACAGGATCCCACTGTTGTAATATTACTTTCTGTGTGGCAGCAGTGGCTATTGGAGTCATGTTTGCATGTGATTTCCATGCTTTTCATTTGAATGAAAGATGAACGTGGTGAGCAATATCAGTTCTTATGCAAACACGCTTGCCTTACCTGAGCATTCTCAATGGTGCCATTTGATTGATGTTGGAACCTGTCTGTGAACACATCCTAAAACACAAATGCTTTCAGCACATTGAATGTATACCGTAAGCTTTCTTCGTGCTTGAAAAATAACCTTGATTTACTTTTATAGTATATTGAACGAAGGTCAGATACTGTAACTGGTGTCAGTGTAATTGCCTCCATCCAGCCTGTCTTATTTAACATTAGAGTTAATGAGACAGAATAATTACTTAAGAAGAGTCATTGTATCTTGTTGGCAGACATGAGGTTCCAACATGCTGCTGATGTCGATAGAAAGGATGCTTGAAGTAATGCACTCTGCAGCTCATTTAATTTAGGCTGCGACGTCACTGGACTAAGATAGGTTTTGATTGCATTCCATCAGGTAATTGTTTGGAGTCATGACGTGTGATGTAAGCGTACTTAGAACGATTTAAATAATTGCACTGTAGGAGTTTCAAAGCAATTTAGATTTTGTTTTTGTTTGTAGTCCTGTAAGGCAGGACTAAGAGCACATTTGTCACCTTCAGGTTTTCACATCTTATTCAGAAATTATTAGGAGGGTTTAGTGAAGTGCTGATATTTTGTTTCTGATTCCACTTGCTATAATTGTATTGTTAAAAATATAAAATATTTATATAAATCTCATTTAAGAGCATGCTGTTTAAGCATTGGAGTGTTAGATATTACTGTAGATTAACAAATTAGTTTGCACAAAATATCTGAGTGTTTTAAATTCCTTTCTAGAGTTGTAGAATGTTAAGAAGTCATTTCCAGATCTAATCTAAGACTTGTGCACATTATAGCATCAGTTAAAATGAATCAGAGAAACTCAGAAACCTGCATCAAAACACCTGTTCATCCTTGCACTGTTTTCATTAGCTGCAAGTGAGGACACAGTGAAGTGAAATCCAATCATACTGGACAGTCTTTTATTTGGAGTACAGACAGACAAGGTTATCGGTGATCCTTTTTTCCATTCCATCAAACCTCACTCACATTTCCTTCATTGTTTCTCCCAGATTTCTAAGGATAAAGAGACCAGGCTCTGATATACATTTACACTGCTGAGCTCCCCCCTCTTAAGCAATTGGCATAACATTAAAAGGCACCAGGTCTTCTTCTTTAAATCTGTTTCAGGACTGAAACTATATTCCTACTGTATTTACAAAATTCCCAGTGTGTTCTTTCTGGCATTCCATAGCACTTATTTGTCTCAGTGGGCCACAGGCTCATGACTGTTTTAAGGGATTATCTCTCTTCAAAATGATAATGCGTAGCTATGTAGAGTTTTTCTAGTTTCTTGTGTGTGCTTTGTATAAGAAACATTGTTGGTACCTGTTTTGCACATTTTAAAAATGTCCAGATGGAAACATTGCATTGCTATCTCTTGCGTAAAGGTTCCAAACAAGAGGAAGCCATTCAGCCTATGTAATCAATTTTGCAGTTACTTGTTAATTAAACAAGTTTTTACTTTATTACATTACATTCAGTGTCACCCTTTCTGCACTACTGTGCAAATGTTTTACCCATCTTAAACATACTATATACAGTATAGTAAGTATCAACAGTTAAATCAAAGCCTCCACTAGTGTTTTGCAGCATGATAACCATGACTGTTATACAGCTCCATTTGGTTGAGAAGAAGCCCAACTTGTAATGTAGGGCTCTTTAATTCAAACTGAGTAGAATTTTCGAATTATAGAATACTGCTCCTCAAGATAAACTGTTCTTGAGCAGTCAGTGTGTTCACCCAGTCTTGTAGCTAATTTACCACATTTCCCATTCAGATGTAATTAACATATTGTCACGTATTTGATTCTCATTGTTCAAATCATTTGTTTCTTAATCCGCATCTAGAAAGCTACAATGAGACTATTTTTACTACAAAAACAGAGGATGAACTGTTAGCTGTTAACAAAACAGCTGCAAATTCATTAGGCGGACATCATAACATTGTTTTTGTATAAAATAGGCATGACACTGTGGGACACAGCAGAACAACACACACTGTCTTTTGCACTGTGATGCAGTTAATAGTCATGAGGCCCTGCTGCTGACATGAACATGAAATATGTTTAATTTATTTTATTTATTTTGTGTTGTTTCTTCAGTACGGTTAAGTTTTTGTCTGGTTTTCTTGTATAAAAGCTGTTCATTGTGTCTGGTGAAATTAGGGTGGCAGCTGGACCCTGCAGGAGTTTGAAAGTCAAAGATGTTCTGTTTTGTATCAAAGCTTCTTCTTTTCTCAAACAATCAGCCACTGGAAAGCTCAGGGTGGTGGCTGACATGCAGAGCACTGAAGTCTGCTTTTGTGCACCACTGCTGATTTTTCGAAGGAAAAAGTAAAGAAACAAGAGAAAGTCAGAATTTGAAGAGAGTCAGAAATAATCAGATCACATCAATAAACAACACAGTGGAATGAGGGTTTCATCACCTAGATCTGTAGAACAAGTCATTGTCACTGTCAAGAGAGATTTTATTAAAAATAATCAGACAAATAATGAAAACCAAGAACAAAATCACATTCCGTTTCATCATGTCATTGCGTATACGTTGATCTGCTGCTGTTCACTTCGCAGACCTACATTTTGTTCCCAAATGGGAAACTGAGTGTTAATGTCAGAGCAGGAGGCAGAAGGTCACTTCAATAAAATGCTAATAACAGCACTTAACTTCCATGGTCTGTCAGACAGTGAAAGCCTGTTGGGAGAGGTTTCAAAATAGCGATGGCTGTGAATGGCACTGGAGATTTTATGCCTTGGGTTTTAGGCCAAAAAAAATGTACAGTTAGTTTAAGCAGATTTCTGTCATCTGCGCTGTGGTCTGTCATAATGTCTTACAGAACTCCCTTTAAATGACACCTTACTTTATAGTACACTACGTGCTATAACCCCTCATCTAAATCCAAATTAGTTAGCCATTTCTTAAATTTTGTAGAGCTTCCCTTTAATGTATATAAACAAGACAATGTTAAATGTTAGTGCTCTATATCCCCTAGCAGGGACACACTGTACAGTATATGAATGTGTATTTGATTGGCTTATGTAGTATAGGAAACTTTTAATTAAATGACTGTGTTTAAAAGTCTTTTCTAACCTCTTCTTAAGACATTGAGAACTACAGTGTATTCTATAAAAAGAAACCCCTATGTTTAGTAATTCTTAAATGCATGTTTCCACTTCAAAGATCTTCTAAGCTTAATCTGAGTAGTGTTGCTTCCATTTGCAAATGCTGAAATCATTTTGGAGCATTAGAAAAGTAACACACGAAAAGAGGCCATTTGGCCTCTCTTGTCTGTTTGGTTGCTGGTAACTAATTGATCTGAGGGTCTCATCCATTTGTGTTTTGGAAGCAGTCAGGCTGCAGCTGGCTTCAACAATACAGTTAGGTACCTTGTTCCAACCCCCTTTGTGAAACCTTTGTGAATATGTGCCTCCAGTTCTCGGTTTTAATTGCACTTACATGTAGTTTCTGTTTGTGTCCTTTGGTTCGTGTTTCACTATTGAATCTGAAGAAGTCCTCTGGGTTGACTTTGTCATTGTCTTTGAAGATGTTGAATTCCTGAATCAAGTCCCCTTGTCGTCTTCTCTCTGCAAGACCGAAGAGACTCAGTTCTTTTCTCCTCCGAGTGTAGGACATCCCCTCCAGCTGGTCTCTGGGATGATTTCTGTAATGTTGTAAATAGTGTGGGGAAATATCTCTGTGGGCAACATTTCAGCATACTGAGTCCATGGAGGCAGTCACATTTAGAGGGCTTTCTGATCACAGCCATTTGGTTCTTTGGCACTGAGAACTAGCAGTGTAATAGCAGTGCTGGGTGTTAATAGGAACACTCAATCATCTCCCCAGGCCAGGTTTTAGAAGCAAAGGTTATTTTAATCTGAGGAGTACTGATGGCGATTAATATTATGGAGCAAGTGACGGCTTCCGAATCTTCTGGCACGTTTAAAGATGAACAAGCATTCGTGTGTAGTTGCATTTTTGGATTTCCTACCCCTTTGACCTCAATGCACAGAGGTTTTTCCATGCCTTGACATTGAACTAGTATGATGCTTATTACAACTGAAGCTGCCAAGGAAGGCACTGTAGCATTTACTTATCCATATCGAAAGATAACTGCTGTATGCTCTTTTATTATATTTCACTCAGGACACAGATCACGTTCTGTTTAAAGATTTGCATAAGCAGCTTTTTCTTAACCAGTAGAATTCTAGAAACAGAATTTATGTATCTAAAATGTCAGTATTCTTAATATGAAATCCGAATATGTACTGAAGGAGACTAGGCATATAAAGTGAAGAATTATACTGTTCAGTCACTAAAATTGCATTTTTAACTACTGGTGAAAACATTATTGTCACTCCTCTGACAGCAAATGTCAGTATAGTAAGTGGACAAGTGCAGTGGATATAAAGCTTTGAACATTTTTTTTTCCAAATCTTCAAACACTCGATGTACTCTTTTCAAGTACGCTCAACATTTATTTATTTCATGCTAACTCATTTATTTTCCAAACTCGCTTTAAAGCACATCTAATAATGGGTTCTAATAGTTGCGATCAGAAATAAAGATTCCTGTCACGTGCAGTAATTTGCTTTTTAGATTCCTTGTGCGGTAGCTGAGTCAGCACCTAGATTAGTACTTACTGCCCAAAGTCCAAGGGTTAGCAAGTCAGTATATTAATGCGCTGAAGGGCAGTGCTCACATATTCAAACGCACTTTAATCACACTCCAGCCATTAATCAGTTTTCTGTCTCTGCAGAAGAACTCATCTAACTGCCTCATTTCATTTCAGTTTGCAATGTGCTGGGCTGACTAATGTACAGTGGCAATTGCAGTAGTCCTCTATGGATTGCATTTAAACTAAAAAGGAAATCTTCATTTGGAAATTAAGTATAATTGCTTATTATGTTTGTAAACGTTCTTATGCTCCTTATCGGCAATATATGCACAGGCAGTGATACTCTAGCGGGGATCTTAAGCAAGAATAGTTAAGTCCCACCATAAACCTCACAGACAGCACATACCTGTAAAAGTTTTATTTAGCGCATTAAATGAAAAATATCGGTACATAACTGTAACCAGACTACAATGAATTAATAGATTAAAAATGTGTTTTTCCTTTCGATTGCACCAGTTTTGTTCCACCCCTGAGTCTTCTATACTCTGTGCCTATTCTACGGGTGTGCTGTGTGCTCAGCAATCGTGACACCGAGGTCAGCTCACGTGTGGGGTGGCCCTACTGCTGCAGCTCAATTGTGTGCTCTTCTTCTAAACACCCTTTTGGAAATGATTACAATCCTAAAACTGGGACCCATTGAGCGTGTCGGGGCCCTGAGCAATTATGTAGTCTGCTTGTGGCTTGTGCCAGCACCGAACACTTTGAGCAATGAATGCTTTATTTGAAAGGAGATATGAAATATTCATAACTGGTGTTTTCTCTGTGAACCCCACGCAGTGCCTTGCTCTGATCAGGCACAAAGACAACAGGTGGTGCGGATTTTGCTGGAGTGTCAGTGGTGTTCCTTCAGGTGGTCACATTAGTAGGGCCTGGGCGTGTTAATAGCCTTTGCTGGTTTCCTAAGGTGATCAAGCATAGGCTCAGGGATACCCAGTGGAGAGGTCTGGAGACAGCTTTTTCAACATTGTGTTGTTTTAAAACAAATACCTTGAGGAAAAAAAGAGAATGAGAAGTATGTTCTCCTGTATCCCGTATTCACACGGCTGGCTTATTTTAAACAATTTTAAATGTCCTATGATCGTTACATCTGCTGTTACATCTTAAAGCTGTGGGCATGTATAGCCAATGTAGAAGGAAAGAATACTACTAAAAGTAGACTTAGAAAGCATATGCTTACAGAAATGGATATCGATTTCTGCATAGACTGAGGTCGTAACATTCGCCAAGGTTTTAAAGGATTTTTAAAGCCAGGGATTGTTCTATGATGGCACAGATGAAGGACCTTTAAATAGCTCTTGTAACTTTTTCTCCACTGCATTTTGAACTGCTGAAAGAGACTGTCGTGGGATAAAGATATGAGCATTTATGGAACTGTTTTTAATAGTGGATATATTATAACTGCACCGTACTTTACTTTGCTTTTGTCTGGTGTTTTTTTTTGTGTCGGTATCTCTAATATTCCGTCATTCACAGCTTCAGCTTAATGTGTATTCCGTTTGAGCCTTTTTGGTACTTTCATCTACCGAATAGTGAAAATTATGCTTTGAGGATTATCCTTTGCTGTGTAAATACATGAACTTGAAAAACCATCGATTATTTCTTTCACGTGGACATGATATTGAGGTTTTTTTAGAAGAATTAAGCTGAATACAGAAATTAGTTGGGACTTTTAATGAGTGTGTATCTTACATCCCCACGTTGCCTTTCATTTCAAATGGTTACTTATAAAACTGTGGTGATTCACCTGAGTCTGCAGTGTTCCTCAAGGCAACCATATTTGAAGAAATTATTTTTCTTCAAAGATGTAATATTGAGCTTATACCACAGGCCAGTCTGTTTTAACTTCACTATACATTCACATAAAAGAACTGGCCTATCAGCCAAGACGTTTACCTAGACGTTTCTTTTTCCAGTTTCAGTAGACGAATCAATTGACGTTTCAATGGAAGATATCCCATTTTCTGCTTCGCAGTCATCGTTAAGAAAAAGGATTCTCTACCAGAAATTGGGCAGAAATTGGATTCCAAGGATTGGAGATCCAGTTGATCACATTTTCTAGGATGTTTGCTTAGATCAGGTCTGTGTTGGGCTGTAGCAAACCCAACCAGCTCTTCACTGCACATGACAAATCCTATTTAGCCTTTAGAGTAAAATTGAGATGGTGAACGAGCTGGTAAGAAGGAAGTAACAGCTTTTCCCTGACTCTTCCAGCTATAGACATGATGATTGCCACCAGCACTCCTGGCCCACAGGGATCAGTGAGCATTTGAGCCCAGCACTATTGCGCTATACCCTTAGGGCACACAAAGGTAATGGGCACAATGTCTTGTGTATTTTAATGTCCAAAAAGAATCACTAATGGATAAGTAACAAGTGTGCCATAAGCACTATTCTCTTAGACCAGTTTCACCAGTTTTTTTTTCTCCAGATGCCATCTACTGTTACAGAATTCCAGCTTCCTGTCCTATAAAAAACTTTGATCGCATTCTCAAACAAAACAAGAACTTGGCTCCCTTGAAGGCTATAATGTGCTTTGAAAATCTCAACAATTTCCCCCAAAAAGCCATTTAAGCACTGTCATGTTAGTTTTTGTTTTAGTTTTTAAAAGCTGTCCACTACATTTTATTAAGGAAAGTGGGACTTTTTTTCTGACACCGCAGATGTTGCATAAAACATGACGCAAATGCTTGGGCTGATAGACTGGTAATTGTATTGATCAAACTCTCCAAGTAAACATTGAACCTTGATAATTGGACATGTGCTCTCAGTAAATATACAGTACTTGTGTACCAGATATGACATACACTACGATATATGTGACACAAGATTTGGTGAAGTCTAAAGAACGTTGTCCAAGGATGAAATAAGTGTATAATATTTATTTAATTTAACTGTATCAGAATGACACTTTGTTTAAAAAAAGCTCAATGTGACAGAGAAAGTAATCTGGGCAATTTCTTTTTTATTCAAATCTCAGCATGGTGGAATCCATCCGGTTTCAGATGATGTGCATTCATGCTGGAGATTATTTTTTCACAACCTGCATTCAATAACAACCTTTAAATCCAGATTTGCAATTTCCAATGAGCACAATGTCAAGCGGAGAATGGTAATGCATATGTAAAATTGTGCGAACGGTATTGTCCTACATTGGAAATGAGAATGCTTGAAACAGAGACGTGCATGAGAAGACATCCTGCATGGAAGCCCATGAAGGCGTGAATGAGGAGAATTGTGTGTTATTCTAAATTAGTTTTTTTTCAATATAGTTTAAATTGACCTGCTTCCATGGGTAAATTAAGTTCTTTCCTTCACCTGCTGTACCTTAGTGCCGATCACCAGATTGATGGGTTTCCCGTCTGCCCCTTAGTAAGAACTTGCATTGTGTTGCACAAAAGCAACATCTTGCGAGCTTCCTGGTATAACACATACCAGTTTCAGGCGTCCAGTGATCAGACCCGGTGCGTGTCAAGTGTCAGGGCTGTTCCGCTCTCCTTCGGATGAATGTCATGATGTCACAGTCGCCATATGGCACAGTGTGTGCTGGAGGCTGGGAGGGGGAGCTAGGATTGCCAGGGTCAGCCTTCACACAGATTCAGTGCACAGTGCAGGAAGAGTTCAATCAGTAGGCTCTCATTGGAAAATTGTGATTTGCGCCCATGAGAGGTACTAGTAAAAACCCAAAAGCAACAACAAGTAGAAATGAAGAAAAAAAAACACCAAATGCAGTGTTTCAGTATTAAGGAGTGTGTGAATTGCTTAACCCCACTGTGAAATATCGAGCATTATTGGTTCAAGCGTGGAGGAGCATCAGCTTGTGGGCTGCTTAGGAACTAGTGAGGTTAATTCTACACCGGGAAGGAGACACAAAGAAGCAAAACAACATTTCAACAGCAGAGCCTTCTTCGGATGTACATTATTAAAAAAATTGAATGTTGGAGAAAACAAGGAGTTAATGGGGATGGAGATTTTTTGTGGATGCATATTTCCAGTGATATAACTCTATTGTTTATTACTTATGTGTTAATTATGGAAAATATTGGATGCTAATAAAAAAACAAATATAAAAAGGAGAAAACAACTCTGATTCAATTTAAAGAAGGGATTTTTTTCTCTACTTACATTTGGAATTTTAGAAATATTATCAGTTTATGAAATATAGATGACAACATATCCAGTTGGCATGTACACTTACTATTGGAACTACACTGTATGTTACTTGTCACCAACCTGTCTGCATTATTGCAGCTGATTTGTATTCAAGGCACAAAGCTAAATTGTTTCCTAAATGACGCAGTAATTTCTTAAATATGTAATGGTGTCTCTTAAGAGTTTATCAAAGAATAAGTACTTTCCAAGCAGTCCAATATGTTTGATATTGGGGTAAAAGGGCTACATGTTCTGTTTTTCATAATAAATATGACAGGGGAAATGCTGGTCCTTCAGATTCTAATGAGACGTTCCTTTAAATCTTAGAACTGTTCCCACTCCAAGCTAACGTCTTTTGACGAGGTATCATTTCAAATGCCAAATTTAGTCGTCTTTGCAAAATATACACTCGCAGGTTTCTGCTTAGAGAACATTCTGCAGTAACAGGCAGCCAGTGCTTCACTGAGCAGCATGCATGGTGATTAATAATTTAAGACCTGGTAGGATCCTCATAAATGTTAATAGTGGTGTCCTCCAGTATAGCAGCACCGCGGTTTGAATGGTCCCGTATGTCAGACCCACCTGCTTTTCAAGCGTCTCTCACACTCTGCCCAAGATGGCTCTGAAGGTCATAGTCCGTGATATGGCTTTGATAAAATAATCTTTCTCGCTAGATGCAGAAGACTGTATAAATCAAATGGTGTGAAATCCTCTTTAAAACAGATTAAAAGAATTGGTTGTTTCCGCTGCTCTTGTCTGGCAAAATCCCAAATTACATGGCTTTTCTGCTGAATTGCTGCAAAGACAGAGACAATAGTGTGAATTGGGGATTGTCACCTGCAATGCTGCTGTCTGCTGAGGTCAGCTAGAAACAGACATCCCCACTGTGGCGGGAGCAGCACTATCCTGGAGGACCGTGGTAGCTGCTGGGATCCAAAATGTGTTACAAAAACAGTTTTCTGCACTAAAAATACCTTTGATCATTTGAACATGCCAGGTAAAGTGTACATTAAAACAGTCGTGTATGAAATGGCTCAGCTGATCATAAGAGAAAATACTTACCTCATAGTGTCAGATGCATTTTCATAATGTAATCTTTTGTTAGTAGGCCATGTGCCACTGGGTAAAAAGCAAGAAACATTAACAACTTAAAATCGTATAAATTTATGTTAATATACTGCAGTGGTTATCTGTAATATTCAGCAAAACATAAGCAGAATACAGAGCAGGTTATTTCTCTAAAGGTCTGGCCCTGCCTTGGACAAGACCACACATGGAGAACGTGTTTGGAATGTGGCAGCAATCTGGAGCCCTTGGCACATACCCTAGCAAACACAGGAGCAGCGTGCCCGGTCCACACGCAAGGCAGCCCAGGCTGGAATCGAACCCAGGTCTTCAGGGCTTGTGTTAACGAGCCGTCATGGCTCCATGCCTCTCCCTTTTGATTGTCATGCTTGTAAAACACGATAAAAACAGATGAGGCCCTGCAGGAGAAACAAAAGGCATTTCTGGCACCGTAAACCATGGCCCTGCTCAGCTAAGTTTAGCTGTAAAGCCAACAATACTCTGTCATTTTGAATGCCTTCAGGGATGTTTTTATTGAATGCCTCTTGATGGGGGAAAAAACGGGAAGGGTTTTTTTCTGTTTTATACAGGCTGTAAAGAAAAATTACTCAGATGAAACACAAAGGGGAGGATAACGTGTGTTTATATTTTGTTATTAATGAGCTTTTAATAAGTTATTTTCCAGTTTATGTTTGGCTCCAGATGGAAAGGTGGTGTCCTCCCTCCCACTCTGTGCTTCCAGCAGGCCTTCAGTCTTCCCAGTGTACGTGGAGATGTATTCCATTAGAGCCTTTGCTGGGTTGAAGATTAACCCAGTTCTTGTGAATTCCAATCATTTTTTAATGACAGAACAGTGGCTTACAATTGGTTGAAAGAAAAATGTGTGCACCCTCAATAATGGACCTTGCTCTGTAAGAATGGTGTAATTTTTTTCTGTTTCTAGCTGTTAATATGCAGAAAATTTGGTTTTGACCTATTCTGGAACATTCATCGGTTCCTTTATGTATTCTGAATGATCCACAATCTCAATGACACTAATGTAACAAATTCCAAAATATATTTAATAAGATAAAGTACTGTTAATAATTAAAACATCTTTAGCTTTCAGTTAAACTACAGAATTGCACATAAGAAGCATTTTCTATTCATTTTCTTAATTTAAGGAGAGGCTTTGAGCTTCAGAGAGAAAAACTAGCTCCTAATTATGTCAGATGCTTAATTTGCATTGAATGTGATCTCATTGGGGAAAAAAAGTTACAATGGCTGGGTTACTCAGCATGATAATGGAGAATTAAATGAAGTGAATTACGAAACAACTGTCAGTGTGTGAAATGAAGTGGTTTTGCTTGTCTCCTGGCCTGCCGTGAGGCGAGGTATCTCCCACAGAGGGAGAGGAATAAGGTGTACACACCTTTCCCTCCACATCGCTACAGTACCGTTTCATCCTGTCTCCATGCCAACCGAGGGGCGTTCTGGAGAGCATGCCCAGTGAGAGTGGCTCTCCTGTAACAATAGCTGAGGAGAGCTCTCCTCCCTCACATGCTAACGGGCTCTAGGTAGCAGACCGAAAAGGATGCCTTATCTGCAGAGTTGTTACCTGTAATACCTGAGTAATCATGATAGCCAAGGTCTTCAAGTGGACAGTTTGCCCAGTTTTAAAATAAAGGTGAGAGGGGTATCTTTTTGTGTTTTGTAATTCACTCTTGTAAAACTAGTTAGCATTTTATTTCAGTCCTACCCAACAAAAATGTCACATAAGACAGTAATTGTATATGTACTGTATAGAGGTTACTGGGTTATGTAGTAGTTGTTGTTGTTGTTTGTAATCATTCTGCTACCTTTTGTTTAAATACTTCTTTTGATAGATTAAATCTTATGAAAAATGTTAGTAGCTAAAAAAAATACTTTTGACTGGAAATATTTGACTGTATAAGCGCTATAATGGTTTCAGAATATCCGTAACGCATGTGATGTTGTAGATAGATACAAGATGCATCCTTGATACATATTCAAGACTGATGTGGTACTCCATAGTAAAAACATCGACAGTATATAGTACAACAATAATGATAAAAGCATAACAGTATATGAAATGGTATAGCTTAATAAAGATCTGGGTAGCCCTGGATAGCTGAAATTAATTTTCTAAAATTGGAAAAACTTCAAAGTTTATAATACAGACTTGCTATGATTTATGTGCGAGGGTTGTACTTCAAAACTGACTGAAAAAAGTGGACAATTGCCGCAGAAGATTAACATGAGTTTCCAGGAACTCTGTCAGACAGGTTAATACATGCAAACATAAGAACATAAGAATGTTTGCAAATAGGAGGAGGCTATCTGGCCCATTGTGCTCTTTTACTATTAAAGTGAATAAGGTCTCATCCAGCATTTTCATGAAAGAAACGATATTATCAGCTTTGGCAATGTAGCTGTGCAGCTTGTTCCACGACCCTTTGTGTAAAATATTGCCTTCGGTTTTCCAAAATACAAGTTCGAATTGTGTCGCAACCAAAACAAGAACAGTTTATCTCAATCCCGTCTGTATCGGAGTTATTAATATGAAAACTTGACTGATCGTACAGTTTCTGACACATTAAAATGTGGTTTAACTTTGTCAAAGTTAAAGGCTGCTACTTGCCTTTCTCAAGTTTTTTTTGTCAGCAGTGTGCTACATATTGTTAATTGATTAATTGATTTGTCACGCAATCTCATTGTCTAGCCATTGAGTTGATTGTACCATAAAGAACGCAATCATTACGATTCCTGTTGGTTGACCTTGCCTCTGGCTTCTGCCTTCATTGAAAGTAAAGTGATGTTCTTGTCTAATGTAGGTTAGGACTACATACTGTAACAGCCAGTAGCTTTCAATATTTCATTGTGCAAGAGGCCACAGATTTTTGAAGAGCTTTATTTTAGCCTGTCTGAAATTGAAAAATGAATTGAGCTGACACATCTAGGTTAGTATTGGTCGGGGTACTGACTGCCTGTTCACCAGAGAACCATGCAAAGAGTATTTCTTAAAATCTGAAGTTTATACTGCTTACATGGCTTGCTCGGTAATCTGTGTCAGGCGATAAGTGTCCCTTTTACTACATTTATGCTACATTTGCTAAACATTTAGCTTTTGTTTAAATTGAAAGTATGCATTTATTTCAATTGTGAGTGTTGCCCAATCATTGACAGTACCGCAGTATTTTCTAGCCCTGTGTTCACCAGAACAATCCTAGTGAAAGGATATAATCACGTCATTAAAATCAGAAGCCAGCCTTCCAAGCTTGGTTTGAGCTTTGGATGTGAATTTGTTGTCTAGTTTACTTACAACTGTCGATGTTTAGTTATGTTTCTTTTTAGTTTGAGATAATCCGGCCATGCTTACTGACACATGTTGACAAGACAAGTCCAGCCAAAACGGAGGAAAGAAATTACCTAATTAGTGCAATTGTAGAAATCTTTTGAACATCCGTCTTGCAAAACATAGAACGTAGAAATGAGGAGGCCATTCTACCTTAGTGGCTTCCATTCTTGATGGGCATGGCTCTGTAACTCGTTTTCATGCACACCGAGCCCTGTGCATTCGGCTCTTGATTTAGCATTCTTGCAATTCATCTCTACTAGTGCATGCTAGTTTGGTTGACTCTAGGGTGTGTCCAGAGCACAGGTCTGTCTTGACTTCATGACTTCACGATATCTCTTAAATCTCCCAGCAATCCTTGTTGTTCCTATTTGCAAAGATCCAGATCCTTTAGTCCTTTAGTTTGTATATTAAATTTTTAAAAATTCATAGCATTTTATTTGACCTCTATAAGCTCTCCAGTGCTGCAGAATGTGATAGGTCTTCTAGCAATGCTGGTTTAGGGTATTCCTTATTCAGGACATGCTTTATATACAAAAAGATGTTGTTGAGAGGGGTATTTGCTGACGCGCTGTTTTTAACAACCTTTGTGAGCTCACATGCGTGTGTTTTCTAATGTGTTGTGTTATCTTCCCATGTTTATTAAAGTGTCCACTCTGAACTGAAATGCAGGGGACAGTCAAATTGTTGTAACAGGACCACGACAGTGATTTATAACTATAGTCAGTTTAGATTTACTAGGTTTTGCCTGTAATACAGTGGTAATTAAATTGTACAGTAATCAGGGGTTCAGAACCTTGGACAGCTCTCCTAAAAATGAAGCAATTGTGACGCAATGCCACCCCCTCTCTCAAAACACATAATGAAATGCTCAATGCTACTGTGCAGTATGGTGGTGTCACACAGTTGAGGTAGGCCGGATCAATAAATAAAAACTCCCTAACAGTCTACCGTACTTAACAGCGCACCACATCTGAATTGGAAGTGTTTCGTTATGCTTTTATGTTTTGATTGTAATTTATAATTCATTTTAAGTACTCAACTTTCAGTGCATTCCAAATGAAGTGAGGTATCTCACTAAAACTACAATACCAGTATGTCCAATCCAGAGTTCAAGACATCATCCACATCAAACACTGAATTTACCACACCTTTAATTTAACGTAAAGGCTTAGGTGTTCATCAGTGTCTGAAAGGCACATTTCACACCTCTGAAATAAAATCATAATTAAAGCACCACCTTACGGCACTCCAGAGACTGCCCATCACATACCTTCTTGAAGGTCTGGAATGTGTTGTGTTATGTAAACCACATCATTTCTGATAGTAATTTCAGTACAGTAAATGTCATTTCAGGCAAATCCCGTATGCATGTACTGTCTTTGAGGTATTGACTGCAAAGAAGATTGAGGCTTAAATTTTGTTTTACAATTCACAGTCATTAACGGTTTTGTGCTCTCAAGTTTGATTTATCACTTCAAGCCCTATCTTTTCTTGCTTTGAAGGATTTTTGTACTCGTGAAATATGCAATCAAAATATACTGTCAAAATGTGCTCTAGGTTCTGGAATATAACTATACTGTTGGCCTGGCACATGATACCGGTTCTGTCCTTGTGTAGGTGCTTTTTGTACCTTGACTCGTTCTAAATTGAGTCTGAATACTCTGATTATTGAGCTTTTATTTTCTTAAAATAGAAAATCATATTATCTTGGCTTATCTCAAAAGTTGTGGGATGGAGTTAGTAGCCGTGCATTTTTCTGATATTCAGTGATATTTTAGTATGTTTCCATTTTAGAGTGAATTTTATCACTGAAACTATTTCTAAGCTCATTTATTTTTTTAAAGATGTGTATTTCCGGATTTATAACACCTCCAGATTTTACAGTAGAATTCCGTAGTTCCTCAGTGACTGTTCGTAATTTGTCTGTATGTCTTATTTAAATATGAGACGGATGCTGAACTGCTGTTAATGAGGCTCTGATACTCATTACTGGAGCTATTAGAGGAGTGACATGTAGAATAAACAACAGGACTGGTGCATTCTGATGAATCTGGAGTCAGACAAAAGCCGTTCTGTGTCCTTTGAGATTTCTAGCACATTGGATTTTGCGGGATCAGGTGGTGGGTTGGGATGTCAGGATGATATTCCCAGTTGTGCTAGTGCATTTGCCACTCATTCCTGGTACAGTAACTTCTACAAGCATACCCAGAAAAATAACCACATTCGTTAATGTTATGTACATTTCAGGTAATTCAGTAACTGAAACAAAATTATTTGACAATCCCCAGTGTTGGCCTCTGTGACACGCACTGCATCTAGTGAGTCATTTAAATGCAGTATTTCAGCCTCTACCTTGAAGCCGAGAAACAATAGCCATGCACAGCATACCGCCCAGCCACGGATAAAAGATGATGTTTTTTCATTCAAACCCCTTTTTATGAAAATAATTTTTTCCCCCAGTCTTTCAGATCTGTTAAGGTTGTCTTTATTGGTCCCCTCCCCCCTGCAGTCGGTTATACACATGGTCTGTCTTGAAGACCTGACAGGGATACAGCGCTTGTCACTGAATGCCTTCTTAGCGATTGCTCCATGGTCTGAAGCCGTGGTAAATGAGCAATGGTGCCAGACCAAAGAATGCCCTACCGAGGAAGTGACAAACGTGTGACAGAGGAATGCACCATGGCTGGTTTGATGCATGATGCGCTTGATTTCAACAATTTCAAATTGTTTTTGTGGCCCTCGGCCTGTTACAGAGGTTGGCGTCACCCCCTCAGAGCCCAGATAGCACTCAGACCTGCCGTGGCGGAAGGCCTAGTCTTTTGCCATCACAAAGTTCTCCGCCGTCTGGGCTGTGGCGCTGAGCGGTTCTGTGTAGAAGCCAGACCTGCCCAGGAGCAGCTGCAATCACATCTCATCGTGGGGCATCATGGCGCTCATTGTGGGGAGATCTACTCCATTCATGGTGTACTAACTGCTTTATCCCTTGTATCGCATTGAGGTTTGTCGTGTGCCTGCTCTGCAGTTTTATTTGATGGACAGATAGAGCTAATCTGATGAGTAAAAGGTTAAATGTTGTTCATGTGTAAGTAACTCATAGGCATAGTGCTGCTGGAATTAGACTTGAAAGAATAATTGGAGGCAGGGGATGATACTGGCACAGACATGAAAAAGCTTAGAATGAAATGGCCTTGGACACGATTCATTACTGCATAGAACTCTGTTATTTTACAATAATTTGTTTCTTATTATGCTTTCAAACAAAGGTGTGTCTTCTCAGACAAGTAGAAGCAGTCCTGTGTGATTAGTGAGCATGCTTCTTCAAGCCAAAGTCTTGCAGTCAGGGCTCTGTCTCCTGAGGCCCTGTATGATTCTGAGGAAAGGCTGCAAGTCGATCTCTCTGCACCAGTCTTACAAATACAAGGGCACTATAGGAGCTGAGCTGCCCATTTTAAGAAGCTTCAGAGCACAGGGGCTCCTTTGATGAAAACGTTCTTCAGTGTAGTACACCCCGACACCTTAACATTCTTGATCCTTTTTGCTGATTGTTTTTTTTCTGGTTGGCATTGTAGTTTACAAACACAGTAGGATTACTGTATTCTGCTATTTCCTAGATTATAATTTATAGAGATAAGAGAGACACCAGCTCAGATTCCAGAGCCCAAGTCCTGGATTATGTCTTCGCTTACTGTTTTGTTGGGTGAGAGTGTTGTGGTGCAGTGCTTCAGTTTGTTTCGGTCTCATTATTTTTCTGTTTTTTGCAGTCAAGTCAGGTCTTTCAATAGCCTCCAGCAGTTTTTGTCATATTCAGCACATTGTCACTTAGAGGGAAAATGATTTCTTCTTTAACTGTAGATGTTATTGCTTTCCATGGGTCAATGACACCATATGTGGTGGATGTTTGTAGTTGTTAATAAAAGGTTGTGAAGGTGGGTCCAAAGGATCCGGCCTCTTTTTTTGCAGCTCTGCTGAAGCACAGCTAAGGTCAGGTAGACCTGGAGCACTCACGGTAAAAACTGCAAGTGCAAGACAGGGCAACGTAATTCACAGAGGGAGTGTGTCAGCTAGATAAGATAGCAGACATTGTGCAGTAAAACAGTATTTTCATATACAGCGTAGGCACAAAACATCCACATATACCACTACCACCAGCATGACAATAATCCTTACAGTATTCCATACACATTCAAATACTGAAACTTTTTTTTTAAATTAAATTAACGTTAGAATGTAATGTGATCTTTCCTGGTAAAAAATGTGCTGTTTGCTTGCATTTATTGGTGTAATCAACTGTTAATTATTTCAAACAATTCTGCTGTTAACTGCTGCAGAGATGAGAGATGCAACAATTCCATTTTTGCTTTTTGGGAATCTTGCGGATTTAGATTTTTTTTTATCCTTACCTTTTCAGTGCCTGAAATAACCCTGAGTGTCTGAAGACCCAGATACCAGAGCACGACTTCGGGAAGCCGCGGTGTCCCTGAGCCGGTGAGAAATAAGACAAGTGACCCTAAGAAAAGGCCCAGCGGCTCATTTAAAATGGGGTAAGTGGAGAGGCGTGTGGTGAGACGGAGAAAGAGATCAACAGAGCCAACAGAAATAAATGCTAGCAGAGGGATATATCAGTGCTCTGCTAGGATCACTTATTAAAATCGGTTATTCTGTTGAAGGTTTTGTTTTTTATTTTTAATGTTGCTTTTTGGTCAGTTTTTTTTGCAGCCTCTATTATTTATTAGCTCTAAATAAGGGAAAAAAAGGATTTAGAATAATCTGACTACTTAAACGCAAAAGGAAAACAAAAGCCTCAGGTATTGATTCCCTTACTGAGCAGCTGATTAAGTGATTACACAGTTATTTATTAGTACTTAAAGTATTTATTAGTATTAGTACCATCATAAATTCCAGGGCATACATCAGTCAGATTTAGATTGAGCTGAATTAAAAGATCCTCTGCCAGTGTTTTAAGGACGTAGGTGTATCGACTCCTAAAGGCCTAATGAAAACCATTACAGCACTCGAGATCTGCTTTGCTGTGTGTCCCCTGGCTGCTGGTAATTCAATCATAAAAACATTTTCCCATATTTCCACAAACAGAGACTGAAAATCAATATGAATGAAATGTCGTCCCATAGTGAATTTGCTATATGCAAGTAGGTCATGATAATGAACAATATTTATTTGTATATCAGCGGTTTTGAAAAGTGTGCAGACAGAAAAGATGACTGTGATGTCATGAGGACCACCATGCATTACAGTGTGTGTATATCTCAGATACAGGGCAAGGATGTTGCTATCAGTGAATAGTGACAATAAAGGATCCGGAGCCAACATACTGGATTCCTGTATGGGTTTCTACACAAAGTGAAAACATTTCGAAATTGAAAAATATGCATTTGTCATCTGGGCAGCAGTATGGAGCAGTGATGAGGGTTCTGCATTTGTAACTGGAAGGTACTGGGTTCAAATCCCAGGTGAGACCCCGCTGTTGAACCCTTGAGCAGGATCCTTCACCTGAATTGTTCCACTTAAATACCCAGCGGTATAAATAGGTGCATGTGCAAGTCAGTTTGGATAAAGTCATCAACCCAATAAATTAGTTGTATATGTATATTGCATGGTTGGCTTAAACTAGAATGACAACTGACATAAACATGTATACATGTTTCCACCATTCTCTTGAAGTTGAAAGTGCAGAGATTTTATGATTCGCGAAATTCAATCATCCATTCTACTGTATATGGACAGTATACAGTACTCTTATGATTTATGACTTTATGATTCATACCTTGACTTTTTTTTCTGTATAAATCTATAATCCATTTTGTAAAGATTCTATTCATACCACAGATTTGCATTTATTTTGCTGCATTGTAACATGTGCCTTTTCACCACCATATGTTTATGAAGATTAGGTATAATTTTGGATCCAGACATTTTACACTAATTACAATAGGGGAAATCAGTCAGATGTACACCTCTTTTCAGACCTAGCAAACTTCCAACCATGTTTATTAGTCGCACAATCCAGTGAGGGTTGCAGTGAGCCGGAGCCCAACTAGCATAAACCATACTTGCCTTGTTTGTTGTCATGAAGGATTAAAATTCTTTTATGGTATGAGAATTGAAGGAGGATGGGATTTCTTAAAGAGCTGGTAAAATCTAAGCAGAAACAGTAGCAGAAAGGGCAGGGAAATCTTGAAAATCGATGTGCGGATTACACATTTTGAAGCCCAGAAATACAGTACGATGACCTTTTCTGCTTTTAAGCAATGTGTGTAAAGCTTTCTACTGTGCATCGATTAATTAGGGATACTCTGTCATTCTTGTTCTTTTTATGCTTTGTTCCTTTTGTTGCGAAAATGGTTTGGTTTTTGCGCTTGGTTTTTAAATAATTGATGTATCTCGAGTGTGAAAACGAGTGGTGACGAAGCTCCTGCTGTGCGCCTTAATTTCCACAGGGCATTCCTCCTCTCCCTCCTCTTAGAAGAATGGAGTCCGGGACTTCGGAAGCCTCGATGCCAGATGTGAAAACCACACCATGTGACTACTCAGCAGCAGGGTCTCCTGCTGGCTGCAGTATTGCTTTGGAAAGATGCTTGAGTGACCTGCCAGCATCCCTCTCCTTCCTTGGAAATCCTTTGTCTGACTTTCCACTTCAAAATACCATGACCTATGCTAGCCTCCAGGATGGGCAAGGGCAATGCCAGGTCATGCCGGGGTGCCATAACAATGCTTTTCTGAACAACCTTGGTCTGAGGTATTGCTCCACCAACAGCATGCACCCACTAAAGCACCCAGACTCCCAGCTGGTGCATCAGGACGGATGTGCCATGCAGTCAGAACCATATCCAGCTGGCCCTGGTGTTTGTGTCAACAGCACCAGCAGCAGGCTATACAGAAGCATGGAGAACTTGCATTGGACAGCGGTTTCAGATTCCAGCTTGTATTCTTTTAGCCCCCCTTACAAAAGTGTGGACAGTGAGTTCATTTTCCGTTGCACAGCCACCAGTCATTGGTACAACAATGCCGCTGAAGGATCTCCAATGTATGATCTGCTGCCTGCTTCAGAAAACATCCCTTTCCATCCCCGGAGAGTGCCGGTTAGGAAGGACCTTCCCCTTTTCACCAAAGTTCCCCAGTGGCTTTTCCCCGTTATGGACGAAAGGATCATGAATGGAGATGCCAAAAGAGGTTTGAAAGAAAAGCTACGGCTTCAGAGCGCAAGGGCCGCAGAATATAATAAACCAGTGCGTCCCCAAGTTGCTTTGTGTGACATAGTGGCAAAGGACTGTCGAGAAATCGGGTTGACTCCCAGAGACTGTAAGAGTGTTGGTTCC
This sequence comes from Lepisosteus platostomus, assembly GCF_059453375.1. Taxonomy (NCBI): domain Eukaryota; kingdom Metazoa; phylum Chordata; class Actinopteri; order Semionotiformes; family Lepisosteidae; genus Lepisosteus; species Lepisosteus platostomus. The sequence goes on from NC_142624.1 coordinate 37,720,746, forward strand.
CTAAACTGCTGTGAGGCATTTGGTCAGTGCACTGCTTTGAACCACAATGTCCCGCTAAACAGAGACAGATCATCATTCTCCCATCGAATAACCAGCCCAGAGGAGATCAAGCAGGAAGTCATGAGAAGGCTGCAGCTCAGGAGACAGAACAGCACGCCCAATCTCAATGTTCATCCTCCAGAAGAACGCAGTGAGGTGGTGAAATCCCATACTGCAGAATCCATAACGCAGAACAGTGGCAGAAGTGAAAATAGCTCCCCGTCGGAGTTAGTAGTGGACCGAAAGAGATACCCCAAGGGGAGGCTGCACATCCCTACCTTTGAGGAATTCAAGATGATGAGGAAAAAGGAGAGCAGCGAACTTGCCGACAAGACGGTTCAAAGGCAAGCCGAGTGCTCTTCAGCAGGGGAGTCGCCCGACTACAAACTGAGCAGGGATCACACCTCTGAGAAGCACTGTCAGACGCTCCCCCAGACCTCCGCAGAGCAGGGTTGCACCTCAGAAAAGAAGGAATGTCAAAGCACGCCCTGTGAAGCTGGGACTTCTGTGGAGCAGCTCAAGTGTCGAGAAATGACTTCCACACCCCATGACAGGGTCTTAGGCCTTGATGCAAGCTCAGAGGCGAATAGTTGTCAAACAGAAACTGGACAGGGCAGGACCGCTCCAATATGCACAAGTCCGATACCTAGGTCACCTCCCCAAGCTCTGCCCGTGTCCCAAGGGGGAGGGGTCAATCACAGTCGAACCCAAACGCAGAACGTCAAGGACGGCACCTTTCCAGAGCGCCCGGAGAGCTCCGAGGCCCAGTCCACGTGCTGCACATCGCTGCTGCTCGACAGCACGGATCTCTCCAACTACGGGGCGAAAATCTCGAAAATGAAAGATGGCTTTATTGGCTCAGCTCTTGACCTGATAAAGAAGAGGTAAGTCAATGAGCAATAGGTTTTGCCTGCTTTGGGCTGACAAAGTAGGTATCCCCTTAATTTTAGGAAGATCGATAACCTGAAACCAGAAAAGGCAAAGATTTATTTTGTTCCTACACCAAAAAATAATGAAGAACACTCCAGACACATCAACACTACAGTTAGCTGTCCTGTCCTATAATCACACTATAAAGAATAACTAACAGTACTTACCTTAGTGCCGAAGGCATCCAATTAACAACATGGAAAGAGTTTCCAAAGTGCCTCTAACAGTCAATCTTCCAGAGCAGCTCTGCCTGCTCCCATGGCTCAGAACAGCAGGGGAGGGCTCTGGCAGCTCAGAGTTTGCTCTGGTTAGAGAAGTGAAGCTCTGGCTCGTTTTGAACGGTACCGCCGAGGGCAGAACGAAAGGCCGGCGGTGCACTTGTGATCTGCATGAGCAGCAGTGTGGAGAAGGGGCCAGGGCTGACGGCTGTGTGTTCAGACCCTAGGTGGGAAGCAGCTGGTGCTGGGCGAGGTGCTGCACCTGGATTGGTCTGGTGGAAGACCCAGCTGTTACAATGGGTGCAGGTATAAATCATTTTGGATAAAAGGGTCAGTCAAATAATTAAGCAATAATAGTAATAAATAAATCTCCTTAGTTTAACAGATGAGTGTTTGCTACATCTCCTGCCTGGAATATTTTCTCCAGCCCTTTATCCTGCAATAATGAAAAATGTGTACTTTGTACTGGGTTTTAGGGTATTTTACACAACCTAAGATGATGGTTTTAAGTTCTAAAGATATTTTCCACAACATGAAGTCCACTGTCATCCACAGAAATGTGTGCTTGTCATACCACAGTTCTCATTTAACTGATTTCACTGCTACACTGTGAATATGCCAACTACTGTGCCTCTGTTAGCACTGTATATTGCAAGGAGTGAAATGGCGTAACTATCAAATAATTTTCCAATACAAAATGTAACAGTTGTGTATTCCTATAATCTATGTTGTATTAGATGTGTACGTGTGCAGAAATGCTTTCCTGCAGAGCCAGGTTTGAAAAGTTCAAAGGTCTCCGAGGGATTTTGTACATCCCCACATTAGAATGTGTTGTTTCCACTCGGGTGTTCTGTGTTGCATAGTCAATTTGTGAGTATTGTTAGCTTGAGGGAAAAGAAAATCAACAGAAATTTAATTTGTTCTGTAGGTAAGAATTTTGATCTTATAGATCAGTAGTTTACTTTGACCCCTGACCTTACAGTTTCAGCATTTTATAATACATATTTTTTAAATTAGCCACACAAAAAAAAGGACTGGGGCAGGGTTTTGACATTCTGATCTTTTAAAGAAGCTGTGTCCAACATTATCTGGTTGTGAATTCTGTACCTGATCAGCTTAGAGTAGCTCATTCTCTGTCAGTTCCAGAACTGTTGTTTTGTGCTCTGACAATGAAGACGACATTGGAACTGGTACCTTTTGTTGTGATTTAATTGCTTTGTAACAACAGTGAAGATTCAGGATAAATCAATAAGTGTACCAGACTGAGTCATTGCTAAAGCCAGGTAAAAGCCAGCAAAATTAAAATACTGTGGAACCTAAGTTTTGTGAAAGCTTATTGATAATTTGACTTTTTGATGATTTGATTTATTTTTAATTTTCTGAAATAATAAACATCAGCTAAAATCCCCCATGTATTCCAGTGAGCCTGGAATATCACTAAATTCATACTTTCACACTTTGCTTATCAGAGATTTCTCTCACATCAATGACATCCAATGAATGACTTCATTCCAGTACGAATGTATTTTTTTATAGAAAACCATGTTGGTAATTTTACTGTATGATGTAGAGGCTCTTCATTCATTATACACTAGATGCTGAAGCCAGGAATCTATTTAAAGAAAGAACTGCTTAATGGGTTTGAGTACAGAGGTACACATGTGGTGAAATAAACCATAACAGTCACACCTAATTGGGGCTTCACCCACAAGAAGGACCTGAACTTGCACTAATCTTTCTTCATCTTCAGATACAAGCTGAATTTAAATGTATTCTTTTTGCCTTTTTTCCTTTCTTATTATCCTGACCTTTCTTATTTGTATTTCATGAACACAAGTTTGCAAATTGTATATTCTGCTTTAAAATACTCTAGAAAATAAGATGCATGATTTGTTACTTATGACAATGAGGTTTCCTTCATTCTCTCACATAATGGGTGGTTTTAATTGTTAAGAAGGATCGTGTTTTGAAGCTTCAAAGCATTTTAAAATACTTAGTCAGAAGTAATCCAACTTATAGGGTCAAATTAATATAAAATATGTTGGACTTTCTAGTTTGTAAAACACCTGAAGAAGGCTTCGTGGCCAAAACGTGTTTTCTTTCTCCCTTTTTTTCAGCAGGGAGTAAACCTATTCCAAACTCCAATAAAGTTCAGGTAAAGCCTTTCAGCAGCTGCAAGCCTTTCAGAGCACACTTAAATATTCTTCACGCTTGAACAGGTTTATTTCAAAGCGGCACTGAGGCTTATTTTCATGCAAATATTACTCGCAACTGCTGGAACATTAATGGGTATCGGCTAAAAGACTGCTAATAATCAGAGTTGCTTTAAACGCGATTAATTGCACTTTTTGCACGAATTCACCAGGTAATGTCGTTTCTGATATGTAGCAGTACCAATCTAATGGACAGCCAAAAAAGTCTTGTTGACTAGTATTTCTTACATGCATAAATGTTTCTTAAATAAACGCTAAAAATCACCACTTAAATGGAAAAGGGGGTAATGTTTAGGTGGTATTCTAACACCTACTTTATGTGCAAGTAAATAACAATTAATTTATTTGATTTTTCCTGAAATGCTCTTGTGTGCTCACTTTATTTCCAGTAAATCCTTTGCTGCTTTTGTACTGTTTGATGGGGTCATCAGGAGGACATGTTGAGGTTACATATACTGTAGCTGTCTTGTGCTTCAAGACTGCCATACATGCACACAAAGGATGGGGAAAACATTGGTGGATACACTCAGGTATCTTTCCAGAAATCCGAGCCCTCAAGTCATCGAGTTCAAATGTTAATATGAATGGATGAGTTTAATTAGTTCATACAGAGACCCTCTGTCTTGCTTGGAGACAGGTCTTGGGGGGATGTAACAGAATGGTATTGTTAGTAGTGTAAGTGCCAAGAATAATAATTCAAGGCATGCTGCCGTATTTTCCCCAGCTGCAGTGCAGAAATCGCTGCCGAGTCGCCAGTCATGATCTCACGTGACGTTGATAAAGCTGACATCACTGTTCCGGAGGAAGGCAATCAATCCATTGTGGTTTCCATGACGATGCCGGCCTGCAGCACGGAGACTAATAACCAGCCTGCTGGAGCACAACCTGCAGAATGTGTAAGGCTGCTTTATGATTATCAATGTTTACGTCGGGAAGGCATTTGGTTAATATGTATAAAAATGAATGCACAGCAAAATAAACTGTACAGCATGAATGACACATGGGGCCGGGGCAGGATTTATGTTATGAAGCATGCATTAGTGTGCAGTGCAAGATTTCAGGATGCATTGCAAAGGAGTACAGCCCAGGTTCGTTTTTTGTGCCGTTTGTGATGTTGCCTGCTTGTACGGAATTTATTTTTTAAGTGTCCTTATTTAGAGGCAGATTATCAATGAGAACATTTAAATACTTATGATTAATAATGTAATAATTCTGAATGTAAAATCAAATATGTACTTACTAGTAAGTACTAGTATACTATCGGGATGCTAAGAATTGATCCTCTTTAACCTCGTTGACGTGGCGTCACTGAATGCACGGTATCTTGAGGAATGTTGTACCTGCTGCACCTGTATGCATTTGCTTAAAGGTGTAATAAAAACAACGCGAAGACCACATGCAGACCATGCGTCTGGGAGGCTGACGTTCTGAGCTTTGGGCAGATGCTGATATGTGTGGTTTTATGTGTGTAGGTGCTCACTGCTCTAACCATTTAAGTGGGTTATAAGAGTGAAGTGATGTGAATTAGTGTCCCTTGAACACAGTAGTAATAGTTTCCTGTTTACTTTCATTTACACTGTCCTTCCATTTTGCTTTACTATAATTTTGAAATTCCATAACTGATTGATACATATTGTGTTTAAAATTAAGCTACAGGATTTTATATTTCCCAATCTGTTCCTTTTGGATGAAGTTTCAGATCATCAGTGATTGGACCGAGGCGTCTTCGTGGCCCCTCCCTGTTTTGCCTATTGAATCATGACATCTCACAGCTCTTGGTGGACAGTGATTCAGGGTTTTTGCTTGTGTAGTGGGCAGATTTCTCTCCCTCTCCAGAGGGGGTTCTCCTCTGTTCCAGGTCTCTTAAGCCTTGCCGAGACTCGGAATGGGCTCTGATGGGTCTCGCTCTTATTCCAGCAGTCCAGTCCCAGCTGCCGAAGGTCCAGCTCAGACGCCGCCTACGCCACCGCCGAGCCTGTGAGGGCTCAGCGGGAGTGCCGGCTCCGGCCTCACTTCAGCGACCCCATGCCTGCCGACGCCACCAAGAGGAAGCAGCTGGAAATGAAGATTGCGGCCGTGGTGCGACTTCACAGTCAGCGCCGGACCCAAGACAAGGACCCCAGTGAGTGCTTTTGGTTTTCCCTTCTTCAGTGGCCTTGGCGATCTTACAGATTGGGCAAATTAAATTACCCTGCTATTGCTGATCTGATGTGCCTTTACAAAGCATTTAGTAGAAGTGGCCTGCGCCCATACTTTCACGTCTCATGACTACAAGCACTAAAGCTCCTGTAGCAGTGGTTCCCAGCCCTGGTCCTGGAGGAACGCAGTGTGACTGTGTCTGCTGGTCTTCATTCCAGCTGAGCTCTGCCTTACCTGTGCTAATTGATGATGTAATTGATCTGCCTGCTTGTTTAGACTTTTAGTTTACTTGCTCCGGCACTCAGTCCTAAGTTTCAAAAATACCTAACTTTAAGCACAGTGTTTCAGTATACCGACCTTTAATCCTTATATCCTTATAACTTGCTTCCTCTTATTTGTGATTAAACAGCTGTTTATTATGAGCAGACACAAGAGGGAATGACAGTGTATTATACCTTTCTACATTGACTTCATCTTCCATCTACAGAGGTCGAGCTGGTAACAGTTCAGCTAGACACTTAACTGAGGATGGTTCTGAAACTCAGAAGCTGCTACAGCACTGATACTCTGTTGTTACAAATCCCGTTTAAAAATTTGCCACCACACATAAAACTGACATCAGTTTGCCTCTGAACTTGGCTGGAGCAAAAAGAAGACAAGGAGGTCTGTCAGAACCAGGACTGGGTGCCACTATTTTATAGTTTAGCGCTAATTTAGCTTGTACACTCTCCAGTCCACTCCATTCCACAATTTTGCTAAAACCGGCTCCTTAATTACCTAATTGATAATTAGGAGAATCATTATAGAAATTGAATAGCGGTTCTCCAGTGGAGTTGATTAGAGGGGCATTCAGACTAAGTGAGCTGCAATACTACTTTTTAAGACTGATTTGTTAAGTTGTATAGTACACTTATGGATTTCTAATCTTATACTTTTATAGTCGTTTATGCTGATCACCTAAGACAGGTCGGGATATTCTTCCTCCTGCCTAACCTCTGTCTATGCCTTCCTCCATTTATGGGAATCAGATTATTCTAGTTCTGTTGTTCTGTGTGGGCAAGGCACAGCTAAGTGGGGCACCTTTCTGTGGGGCATACTGTACCAGCTCCCTCTGGATTTCTGTTAGGAGCTCCGGTTTCCTCCCGTGCCAGTGAATTTAGTGTGTCTAAATTGTTAAGTTGTGTGCTCGGTAGTGGACTGTCCCATCCAGGTCAGGATAGTTCTGCCTTGTGTCTTGCTCTCCCAGAAAGGCCGTGTCCTAAAAGGCTCTTATAAGGTTCCTGCTCGTCAGGAATCAGCGGCTGTCTGTTGGGAATACTGTTTCAGGTGACAGTATCTGAACAGCATCTTGACTGGTTTCCTGAAGCCTGATTTTAATCTGTTTTTTTTTTTTTTTTGGTGAGTGTTTTCTGTGGTGATGGCCTTTACAGCTGTAAGACCTCAAAATTATTGTCATTGCATGTTAGGTGTATTATTTTTTTTAATCCTATAATTTAGCCATCTGTTCCTTAAAGAGAAGCCAAACTTTACTCTTAAAAATGACCGTCCTTTCACCACTGTCCTCAGGGAGGGGTGTGGTACGCACTGGGCCTCTCTTGTTAGCAACACATCCAAAGTGTCGTTTGATACTTCACCCACACATACTAAATGTAATAACACCTAAGCCTGACTGTTTAAAAAGTGTAAACAGTAAACAAGGAACATTTATCTAGGTGAAAATGTTAGGCCGTCCTCACAAAAGAATGGTCTATAATTTATAGCTCACATTTTTCTTTTTTTAATTTTCGTTGGCACTAGAGATCGAAGGAAATATCCCATATATCACCCTGGTACCTCAGAAAAGCCGATGCATTTGTCTTTTGATATATTGCATCTGGCACAGTAGCACAGTGCATGTCCCTGAGAAGAGGGAAAGCTTTAAGTGATTGATTGGACCTGCTCACCTTAAGATCCTACTTCCCCTGCAGTCCCAGGAAAGGGCTTCCTGACCTGACTCTGCCTAGTCTTCCGTATGGAAGGCAGCTGCATCGCTGTAGCTTTAGTTTAGGATAATTGCTAGAAAGTCCAACATGATTTATGCCGTAGGTTTTCCATAATTGTGCTCACCAAGATCCCATCTCAGGAGAGTGGAAAGGGAGTTTTCGTGAAATTCGTCTTTAGCGAGACAGTAATTTTGTTTATTTGGCCCTGGTTCACCAAAGCTAACTGTGTTGCCGAAAGCAGGGCTTCGGCCAACGCAGGACAGCAGGTCTTGTTCTTCATTCCCTGACGAGCGCTCCCGTTTTAACGGAGCGACAAGAACAAGTGAAGACGTAAAGAATAAAATGTTTGGGTTTGTCGGTGCCTCAGGCCCCGCGGAGTCCGGCGCAGGCGGTGGCGGCTCCGAGTGGCGGGCCGGGCCCGGCCGGGGGGCCCAGCAGCGCTGGAGCGGCGCCAGCGACGCCAGCTCCGACAGCGGCGTGGTGGGTCTGAGCGCCGACCGCGACGAGGACGAGGAGGACCCCCGGGGGGGCGCGCGGGTGGAGAGGGCAGACAGCGGCTATGGGCCCGCCTTGGCAAAGAGCTGGAAACCCGCCCCGGCCTGCAGCAGGGCCTGGGACTCGCACAGGCCCTGCCCCGACTGCGGACACAGGAGCGCCACCTGGGAGCCCCAGGCAGGCAGGAAGGACAGCCTGTGCGACAGGTGCTTGAAGCTCAGGACAGAACGCAAAGAGGCCATCCTGGAATTCCTCAACACCGAGTGCAGCTACAGGGAGGACCTCCGGATCATCAAGGAGGAATTCTACTGCCCCATGCAGACAGCGGGGCTCCTCACAGCCGAGCAGCTGGCTGTGGTTTTCAGCAACGTCCAGGAGCTGATTGATCTCAATGAGAAGTTCACAGAGCACCTGCAGGACAGCATAGACCAGGCCTTCGATCAGGTAGGCCGGGAGCCAGGGAACATGTGAGAGAGCTGAATTCCACGGGCAAACACACGAGTTTCCCACAATTGTTTGTTTGTTTGTTTTGGGTTATGTTTTTGTTGCCTTGTTTTTTTTTTCAATGCAGAATAATTAGGTTTCTATCTTGAAATATTTCAGAACAGAATGGATTTCTTGATCAGTAATTGGAAATCAATATCTCAGTGTTTTGTTCTTCCTAAAAAGAGGATAAAAACTGACTTTCTAGGTGAGTTTCTAAGCTTTTGAATGATCCTACTTAATGCAAAACTCCCTGACAGAGTGACAGAATAACAAACTTGTGATAACATCTCGGCATCCAACCCCAGTCATTTGACAGTGTCTCACCCTTTTAGGTGACAGTAGTTGTGGGTAAATGTCATCATGCGAACAAGATAGGTCATATTGGAAAGATGCTGCTCCATATTGAAAATCTCTGAACTACGCAGCTGTCTTTAACAGTGCCCGGATAATGAAAAGTTACAATAAGAACATAAAAAGATTACAAACAACAGGAGGCCAATCAGCTCATTTGCTAGCTAGAAGCTTGTTGGTCCAGATATCTCAGCCAGCTGTGTCTTGTAGAAGCTGAAGTATCCGACTCAACCACATGCTTGGTTAGCTTGTTCCATAATCCCCACCCAGTGTGCCAGAACAAAACACTTAGTTGAGTTAAAAGAATTAAGTTGTTCTGTGTGACATATGTATGTTATGGCAGTCCAAAAGGAAAAAAAAAGGCAAGGGGCATTTGGTTAAAGTAGGAGTGTGATTATGGATGAGCGTACAGGAGTGTGGTAGGTCCTAGCTGAAGGCTGCACAAGGATTGATGTTCATGTTTGCACTGTCTTGATTCTTGGCCTTTGTTTACAGGGTGACGAAGACCTCCTGACGGTGTGCATTGGGGAGATCTTTCTCGACTTTGTCAATATGCTTCCAGCTTTTCAGACTTACTGTCTCCAGCAGTCTACATCTGTTAACATGCTCAATTCCCTGGAGAAGGAAAAAGAGCTACTCAGGTGCTGAAAACCAGACTCCACTGAGTAAAAAGGCAGTAATGACTCTCTGTGGAATAGGATACCCAGGACAAGTCCTGTTAGCTTGCACTTGTATCAGCTACATCTTTCTGTGGAGATATCAATGAGTCATTGAAGTTGATGCTCATACATACTGTACTTAAGATATTTCAGGTGTATGCAAAGAATCATTTGAGGGATTTAAGGAAAATGCTATAATACATATTTTGAGACATGTTTGAGTCAGTGGTGACTTCCAGTGCATTGGATTTCATTTAATTAGGAAGTACATTATTAACTAATATTTATTAACATTAATATTTTGCAGTATGAATTGTTGCCTTTCACAGTTCTGTCTAGGCTGTGAGGTGAGAGGCCGGTTAAAGCAACGCACTCTGGCTTGTCTTTGGCAGGATCTTTCTCGACGTCTCCCAGAACGACAACACTGCCCTGCGTCGCATGAACCTGCGGTCGTTCCTGATGGCGCCGCTGCAGAGAGTGACAAAGTACCCCCTGCTGCTGAGCCGCATCAGCAAGGCCACTCACGCCTACCACCCTGACCACAGCAGCCTGAGGGAGGCCAAGAGCCGCGTGGAGTCCCACCTGGAGCACATCAACATGAAGACCAAGCAGGAGGGCGCCCCCTGGTCCCTGCGCTCCTTCCGCCGCGACAGCCGGCGGAACCGGGAGCTGATCGACATCGAGATGCGGGAGATGTCCATGAAGACGGTGGGCTGGCCCCGCGAGGACACCCGCTTCGTCATGGAGGGGCAGCTGCAGCTGTCGCAGCCCTCCGACGGCCAGTGGGCGAAGAAGGGGAGCAGGGCGCTCAAGTTCCAGAGCGTGCACGGCCTGCTGATGGTCAGCCTGAAGAGGGCGGCGGAGGGCGGCCCGGAGGGGGCGGCGGGCGGCGCGGACGAGGCGCAGGACCCCGTGCGGGACGGCGTGCTGGTGCTCATCAAGGACCGGAGCAGCGGCAGGCTCTCCGTGCTCCGGGAGCCCATCCGCCTCGGCAACTGCGTGGTGTCCTCTGACCCGGACCGCGCCGACACCTTCGAGCTGCTGGACATCCGCCGGGAGGCCTTCGTGTTCCGCGCGGCCGAGAAATCTCGGACGCACCAGTGGTTCCGCACGATCAAGAGGTACTCCCGGGAGCTGGGGCTGTGGAGGAAGCGGCGCAACGCGTTGCCGAATATCATGATCAGCACAGTTCAGAACCGCACCTGACGCCGGGCACAGGAGTCGAGCACAAGCCCTGGCTGGGCGATGGTGGAACTAGAAAACCTTTATCCTAAGATTAACACACTTACCACTTTGCACCTTTAAGGGAGACCTGCAATCTCAAACTAAACGGACCTGACTAGAAAGATTATTTTTGTTCGGCCTTGGGAGCAAGCAGATCAGTTGAGCACTTTGGAGAGCGCCGTTTGGTATCAAATACAAACACAAGAAACAAGGCAATACAGGTCACAGGATGTGATCGGCAGTCCTTGCTGGCTGGAAAGAATGTTTCAGTACCGATGGCAAAAAAAACCTCCATAATAATTAAAAGAAACTGACATGACGCGTGTCCGTGTTAATAAAGCAAGCATGATTGAAAACTACTGCAAAAAATAAATTGTGAGAGTTCAAATTGTTTGTTAAAATGCACAAGTGAGTGTAAATACTTTAGTAGATTACCAGTTGGAACTGTAACACAATATTCTTTATTACTCTTGAGTTTTTTTTCAGGAGCAGTCACTGCAAAGGTTCCCATCGTGTTACTTGTAAGTCTTTACCCAGATGCACTAGGGATCTGGGGAAGATAGGCTGGGTATCCTCTTATCTAGCTAAGCCTGTACTGATGCCCACTTTTTCCTCAGTGAAGGATTCCCCTCCTAAAAGCACCAGCATTCCCTGGTAATGTCTTCTGAAAGTGAAAATCATTCCTGTTATCAAGCTTGACCCTGTAGTGCAAAGAAGGAAAAGACAATGTTTTAAAAGAAATGTTTTGTTTTTTTATATTTCAAGCTTTGTAATTAAGAGTCACAAGACAATATTTACTAATTTTGTCAGCGGTTATCTCCATTATATGAAAAGTAGAATTACATTGAAAATTCATCCGTGACCTTATTCTCAATTATTACACACTTCATATAATGAGACATGCTCTAAAAGAGACATCTTAAAGTCCTCAACACTGTCTTTTTTGGAGTTAGGACTTCTACCTGGGGATTACTAGTGAAGCTGGAGGAGTCCCTTATATTTAGTTACAACTTACAATACAATACATTAAGTTGCAACTTGAACAGCAGAGTAAAATAAAATTGGCGACTACACAGTATAGAGTATGGTGATGCAGGGCAAAGGGCTGAGGTAATTAAGGACAAGGTCATGGAGTGAGGCACAAGCACTCATGGTGTGTTTGGTCCGAGCTACTGGGGTGGTTTTGAGATTGTGTTTTTACAGTTTGGTTTCTCAATCTTGGAAACGAGTTTGCTACTTATTGTGACAGTGGCTGTCCGGAGTATTTCCCTTGTCGTCTTTAATTTGGTTTAAATGAGAGCTCTGCATTATTGCCTTTCCATTCCTGCACAGTATTGTGGGGGAAAAAAGACTAAATCTAATTATCTCTTATCTCAAGGCTGTTGATTTAAGATTATTTTTAAAGCCAGGCTGGCTAAGTTCATGGATGTCTTGTTATTGTCCGTCTGCACCTGTGTGCCCAGCAGCTGACTAGCGCCCTCTCCAGGGCACAGCCCAGCCTTACATCCTCTGCTTCCAGAATAGACTCCAGTTTACTGCAACCTCCCCCAGGAAGAAGCGGCTCTCCAATACTGGATGGATAACTTCGCTATAGAGATGCAATAAGCAGTAAAAACACTGCACTATCCTTACTGTTAGAACTAGCCAGTGATGTCCTGCTCCCGTGTAACAGCTTCCAGTTGACCAACATCATAATTCTCTTGGCTTCTACTTTTCTGGACTTGTGAGAATGTACTGTACATATTGTAACATTAAAGGAACCTCCATCAGTCTCACATGTCTGAGCTACTGGGGTGGTTTTGAGACTGTATTCAAACGTTTTCTATATTTAAAATAAAGACCTACATATTTCTTTTCTGAAAAAGACTGAATTGTATAAAAAAAACATTGACTTCTTTGCAGCTTTGTTTTGTTTTCCTCTTCCTTGTGATATGTACATTTTTTCATAAATCCACTGCAGATTAGGCTGTCTCTTCTTGGTGTCATAGCAGGTTACGGGAATTTTCATTAGTGCAGTTTCTCCGATTACTTCAGCACAGTAGTGATTATTTCCTGTGTGGTCTCAGAAGTCTATATTCAATGCTGAATACACTATCAACATCATGAAATATAAACAGGAATTCAAAAGAACACAAATGCTTCCTTTAAAAGTATTAAGATGTAGTAATGGTTTCCAAGACACCATAAGAGATCATCCAAATGCTTAGGGCAATCCCTGCTCATACAATAACTCACAGATTCAGCAAAACAGCTCTTTATTAAATGTTTGTTACACTGTGCAGGTGCTAAAATCAGTCACAAAAAAGTAAACTTATCTTATTGCTCAGATGAACTGATAAACGTATTCCTAGCAGTTGTGAACGTTGTTTCTTTGAAAGAAAATTATCTTAAGCAAACCAATCAAAGCAACCATTTATCTGCAATAGTGTACAGATAAATGGTTGTACTTGTTTGAAAATGCTTTCTTTCCTCTTCCAATACTGAAAATCTAAAATGGCACCCTGAGCCAAACCCCCATATGCATAAAAAGATTGATCTTTTCTGAAAAACAAAGATATTGTCTAAAGTTTTCTTTAAATGTAGTTCTCGGAAACAAAACGCTTATTTGTTGTACTTAAGGATTTTGATCACAGCCAACATGCATTTAATTAACAAAACTTGAGCACAACTTATGATGAAATGCCAAGGTGATTTTCACAAAAATGATTGGCCTCAAAAAATTAGCTCACACCTTGAACACATTTTTTTACTTTCTGAACACCCTTCGCAACACTAAGTAAAACCAGCAATGGCCAAACATCCAAGATGAATGGTGAAATGTGTCTTTTTTGGTAAAGAAATTTTCACCCTCGATGATTACATCAATGCATCCCCGTAAATCTAAATTTTGAAACAGCAGCAGAATCCAATTACAGTACACTTTTTAATGTACTTAAAACTCTTCTGGTGGGGTGAACGTATTAAGAACATGATTTTTTTTTCCCCACTTCAAAAGGGGACAAAACAGCTCAACAGAAAAGATACAGCAAACCCACTGTGACAACCACTACCTTCTCTCCACACCATTGCTTACAAAAAGGTAAATTCTCTTTCCTGTGAAACACCAAACAATCCTGATAACTATTGGCACATTTTTTTTCTGAGGTAAAAGTATCAGTAACACATGTGAAGCTTCAAACTGGACATTTTGAAGGATGAGATTCATGAATATTTATGCACAGAGTGGCTTCCCTATTGCGATATCGTACAGACTTCATTCAAGGGAAGATAAGACATGGTTTTAGAAGTGCTTTCATGGCCCTCATTTTCAGCATTGTAATAAACAACAAAAAGCTAAAATTAAACATTTGCTTCACATGATCTCATTTAACATTTATCAGGCACTGGCACGTATACAGTATATAATTCCAAATGAACACAAATAAATCCGTTAACTCACAGAGAGCATCTGGGTTACAATATTTTATGGAAATAAAACAGAGGAAACTGGGGATGGAGATTTAATTAAAATTATATTTTAAAATTAAATTAGTGAAAGGAAATTGTATACCTATCTTGCACATCAGTTTTAAAAACTTTTTACATAAGTGCCAAGGGATATTTGCATATTCTTTCACAGGATGTGAAAGGCTGTTTAACAACACTGTTGCAGAGTTTCATGCAAGCTTACTACTTAATTGACAAAACTTTTCGGTCTGCTTCAAAGTCTGCTTCAAGAACCTCTTAGGACAATTCCTTTCTGAATAGTTCAGAACCGTTGTTCCTCTGCAGTTAATTCTACAGCAGTTGCACGTGGCTGCACAAGGGGCCTGACAGGGTCAATACAAATCATTCACAAATCCCATTAGAATAAAGAGTTCAGATATCTCGGCTCAAAAGACAATTAAGCCACAGAACAGTAATGAAACTTCATCATACGACATAAAAATAGGCTTACTGGTATGTTAAATGACTACGACCTGTACAAGAAATGAATGGAGCAAAACAAAATATATTGAACTTCGAAGCTACAAACAACTTGAACAGCTGCACAGTCCTGCCACAGGATCAGAGAAGAGCTCAGGTTCGCCCTCCGGCCCCCCGCCCTTCTGCTCATCTACAAACTACGCTAAGAGACGCGCTCCGGCTGCTGGCCCCTTCTCCCCCAGCGCTGGTGCCACCCCTCGCCCGGCCCTCACTGGTCGCCGGTGCTCGCGCCCTCCTGCTCCTTGGCCAGCCCCCGGATGGAGAGGTCGTACACGACCTCCTCGATCTTCTTCACGTCGTACTTCAGGCCGTCGTAGCGCTTCCGGAGCGGGTCGTTCTTCAGGTTGAGGAGCCGGAACCCTGAGTCGAGCTCGTTGATGAAGTGGGAGATGCGCAGGGGCCGGGTGTAGTCCCCCGCCGTCACGCTGTTCACCGCCAGCCTAGACTGCAGGACAGGACAGAGCATCGGGGACAGAAATAAGGGACGTTTGAAAAAGCACCCCAGTCTGAAGGACTTAAGCAGCTAAACTTGTAGATGCTGAAAAGAGAAGAAAAGCAACACGAAGGCTGAAGAAGGCAAGAAGGCCCCACAGCTGAAACACTGTGTTTCTTTTCTTCTCTTTTCAGCGCAGAATAAATCTTCACCTGTTCCTTTGCAGCCTACGCCTGCCGATGCAGCTGCCCTACCCGAACTATTTTTAAACTTGTGGATGCCGTAGCAACAATATTTAAACCCTTTCAGAGTCAAATTATTTTTCTGGATCTAGAAATATTCAAATCAAAAGATGATCTAATGAGGTTTCATTTTCAAAGAGAATCGTATTCTTTACGGGCTCATTTTTCAGAATTGCAGTTCAGACTACACTAATAATTATATTTCCTTGTTTTCTTATAGCAACTTTTTCTCTCAGAAGATCCCAAACGGCTCTACACCTAGGAGGGAAGCCACTCTGTGCCCCGATATACAGCAGATCATGTAGAGAAGTGATAAAGTGCAGTACCCATTGAATGAAGGGGAAAATGTAGTCTGGCTAAACGAAAGAGGCCAGGACCTTTTGATTCATGACCAAACAGGCAGCACCTCAGTTTTTCACATCTCATTCAAGGGACAACACTGCCATACTGAGGCACTGGGTGTGAAATTCTGCCTCTGAGGGAGTAGTGCCACCTTCTGGTGCACCAACACGAGGAAAATGATGCATTTAACCCAAGCTAAAGCACCAAAGCTTTAGAACATACCACTCAGATATTAATGACAATTCTCTGTCCTTTCATCAAAACATTTCATTGTCACAGATAACACTCAGTGGGATTTACAGAGCACAGCTGTGCTCCTGTACGCTCCTGGTGCACACATCATAAACAATCTTCTTTAATTAAACAACAAGCCTTTTCTCACTCTGTTTGCTGTGCACGTCTGAAAGCACTTTGCCAAAAGTAAATGCTTCAGGGAAGATAGAGCTTCACTTCATATTAACCTCTCTCATCCAGTCCATGCATTGAATGTGAAAACATGTGAGAAGAACAGTGTGCAAGAGCTATATATATAGCGAAAGTCAGTGATGATTGTTTTGAAACAGCTGAGTGAGACTGACTTGTGTATTACCCTCCCAAACGTCATTCCCATTTGTTATTTAGTTCATGTTTTTATAACCTGCATGCAGAAACCTGAGTTTGTCTACATTAAAGGTAATCTGCCAGGTGTTTTCCCTATCATCAATATGATCTAAACCTTTTTGAAATTCATTTGCTGGCTCATCAGTGGTTGCTGATCCACCTAACACAGTACCATCTGAAAACGTAAGTATTTTACCAACAGTATCAGAATAGATTTATTGATATAAATTAAGGAGCAGTGCCCCTTGTTCAGATCCCTGTAGGATCCCACTTATTATATCACCCCACTTTTCCCCATTTATCTGTACCCTACATTTTCTGTTCGACAATTACTTTTAAAACCAAACACACAAATTACTTTTCAATCCAATCACATTTCCCCGAATGCCTACTGCCTGCGGTTTCAGAATTAATTGTTTATGATTAACTTTTATTCAAGCCTTTAGAAAATCTAAACACATCATATCATATGCTCTGCCTGTATCCACTACTGATGTTGCTTGTTCAAAGAACTCTCAAAAACTTACGTTAGGCAATACCTATGTTTTCTAAATCCAAGCTGACCATTTCCTAGGATGTTATTTTGATACAGATGATCCTCTAGTTCTTATAATCTTGTCCATTCCATTACATGTAATAAAGGCCAGACTTATTGGTCTACAATTCTTTGGTTAGGTTTTATGTCTTTTTATGGATATGTACAACATTTGCAATTCTCCAGTCCCTGGGTACTATCCTGTCCTAAGCGAATGTTAAAAGAAGAATAATTATCTGCACCTTTTAACAGATTTTTGTTTGAAATTCTCCACACAAAGCATTCTTAGAATGACAGATTTGACAGAGAAAATGCTAAGTAAACATGTTTGTGTTGTGCTGAAACGGAACAAAGTGCTAACAGTTTCTCACCAGCTCACTGGCCAGGGTTAATATACCTGACAGATAATCTTCAATGTCAAGATGAAAGCCTTTCTCTCTGTCCACTTCAACTGCAGGAAAAAAAAGAAATTTTACATGAGGCAGAAGGAATTCCGTTTAAGAATATAGACTTCTTGACATTTCTGCTCCACATTTTTTTGAAGGAGTTGTGACTAAAATATAATAACACGTTTTAGTGAACATAATAAAAGATCTATTCAGCTCATCTAGCTTGAGAAGCTAATTGCAGTACATACCCAGACACATCAGTGACACAACAGTGATCTCTTTTTCCAAACTGTTCTAGCTATTTGACAACAAGCAAAACCATATGACAAACAATTCCATCAAAGGCAATAGCACAAAACACATTTCGCACAAGAATACCACATCTGTACTTACTGCCTAATATTCCAGCAACTTCTTCTCTCGTCACTAGAGTTTCACCTTCCAAATACACAACAAAGGCAGCCAGAAAAGTTACACGCTGCAACACAAACCTCCAGTGTTCGTGGAACCTGAGAAAAAAGAATGAGCACAAATTATACAAAGGACATAGACGTCACTTAACTGGGCAACATAAAACTACACAAGGTTTAATACCAATAGTCAATGTGCTCTAATGAAACTGATCCCTCCCTTTCCTATTTTCCTCATCTTCACACTGTTAATTAACACTGGCTCTATAACGTATATCCTCACCAACAACAAAACAGCAAAATAAGTGATATTACTCAACCTGCAGAAAAGAGACTTAGAGATGGCCACAGAAGCAAAGAGGGTGAGGAAGAATGATTGTACCCATTTATTACAGACATTTATATTTGTTCTTGGAGAAAAAAGACTGTCCATGGTGGACAGTGAGGATGAACAAATGATCAGACTGCCTGCGTGCTGCAAACTGCAAGACGAGCCATCTTGCAGTTTGCAGCACGCAGGCAGTCTGATCATTTGCTTTGTGCTTTCAGTCACCTGTAATACTGCTCAGCTGGAAACTTGGTCTTCAGATCACCCAGGTGATTCCTTACAGTGCAGAAAAGTTCCCGAGCCTTTAAACATTTATTTGGAACTAAAAAATATAAAGCACATAAAGGCAATTATTAATCTCAGTAAACACACAGAACAACAAATGTATGCATATTTCAAAGTTAAACAGGCCTTCAAAAGATTCCACTATTGGACAGATTCCTGAAACTGCTCCCGTACTTACTGTCCTTGAAGCCTGAGGGTTGATGGACACTTTGAAGTACGGTCAGAATTTCTCTCGCAGTTTGCTCTAGTACCTGCACAACTTTTCTTATGTCCTGAAAAGCAGACAAGCAAAATACAGTTTTCACGCCTTTCCGTGTAAAACACGTTAATTTGCGTAAACGGGGTTGAAAGTTCCCCGAGAGTCAAAGGATTAACATAATTTAACATAAGTTTTGATTGAAATGCCACCCAAAAAAAAACCAACACAAAATTAGTATAGAAACATCTTGTCTGTCATAAAAGATGTTAACACACAGGTATAGTATTTCTATATTTTATATAAAATATATTAAGGCATTCGTATTATCTTATGATGAAGACAGAAGGGGGTATTGGTCGGCGTGAAAACTGCAAATGAACAAGTAGAAGTTACTTCTACGTATTTTCACACACCTGAAGATGGCACTACAACCGAAATGTTGTATTTTTTTTTTACTTTCTACTTTCCAGTGCGGAATTAACCTCTTTTTGTTCATTAGCATTATCATAAATTATTATACGCTTTAGCCAAGAGTATTACACATTGAATAATTTCAGTACCTCTCTCACATCTTGGTCCGCGCTCAGATATTCCTGAATGTTGCTGAACATTTCTGTGACTGACATTTCTCACGACTTATCGTAATACTAGTACAGCAAGTGATTAAAAATACTGAGGTAAACTGAAATCTAAACGCACAACCATCAAACAAAAAAGGACTGACAACGTGCTTCCACTGGGTCCTTTCTCGCCGTGTCGCCCTCAAATGATGTCACGGATACTGTAGGAAAATTACAACGACGGCGTTTATTTGCATTTAAGATATATATTTTTTGCAATAGGAAAAGGATGCGCTTTATATGTAATTAAATACAAACGTGATAACACTCAAAAGAATTATAACTGATTGGAATTGAGGTCAACATTTTTTTATTTCGCACATAAGATCAGGCACAAGAAAACCCCCCAAGTCTTTGTTTGGGGTTGTTTACAAACATGACGGTGTGAACGGGCTGACGAGTAATGTTATAGTAAAATGAAAAAACAACAACAACAACAACAACACAACAACAGTAGTGCATCAGTAGTGTGTATGAGATAAAAGAATTAAATGAAGAGTCGCTTCGGGGTGAGGTCGACAGTGTGAAATACAGACAGGGGGCCGAGGTTGTAGGGATTATATTGTGCTCTCATTTCCAAGAAAACGAGGGAGCATGCTGAAGGGACAGCCTGAGTCGTATTACCAAAAATGACCCAGCGTATTGCAGGATATTGTAGTACCTCTTCCAGTGGTTTTATTATACTTTCAGATGCATGTTTGTACATACACCACCAGGCAGGTTCTGCGTTTTCACTTTGTGTTACGAGTCAACACCTTACAAGTTTTGTTCAAGACTTCAGTGCACCTCAGTACACTTTTCCATTTACGAGGTGTCTTTAGATTTTTGATGAAAATGACTCGAGGCGTCTCCGACATACAAATTAGCTGCTGCATTTGATGTAATGCTAATCGTGTTGACATGCTTTGAGTGAGTTTCTTCTCCCCTAGATTCCTACTTACTGAGGAATATCTTCCATCTTTCGATTAACTTGCCTGGACTTCGGGGAAACGAAAAATAAGTTATCAAACGTCACATAAACAAGGGCTGGAAATGGAGCCCCACATGGAACCCACAGACACACGGTGGATTTGCTATGGTTGTGTGGCTGATAAGAGACTGTAGAAGGGGTTATTGTATTGAATGAAAGTTGAGAAACGTTCAGGCAGGGATAACAACCACAAATCAAACTCGCACATCGGTGCTTAATCGCCATCGTTACGAAATTGGCTACATATACAACTCAAACGCCTCCCTTCCTTTCGGTGCTGCACCTTGGTTTGCTGAGCCTGGATGGGGCTGGAGTCGCCTCGTCCTTTGACCCGGAGGCTCCCGATTATCCAAGGATGTTCCCTTCAGCAAACTATTCTTCCAGTTGAGAAGGAATAAAACTCTTCGCTCAGTCTGAATGAACAATTGATAAGATTCAACCCTCACATTATTATGAACTGCATTCAAACTAATTTTTGGTACAATTTGTTATTTGGGTTCTGTCCCTGCTGTTCTAACCTTTTTTGTCTTTAAAGGCAGCTGTTTCTTTTTATCTTTTTTCGCTGTGTAGGGATATGTCAAATATCAGGAACAGCTATTCCACGAGAGCTTGATGGATAAATTCTTAACCCTGAAAGAAATGACTTGTTTTAAAAAAACAAACAAAA
This sequence comes from Lepisosteus platostomus, assembly GCF_059453375.1. Lineage (NCBI taxonomy): Eukaryota > Metazoa > Chordata > Actinopteri > Semionotiformes > Lepisosteidae > Lepisosteus > Lepisosteus platostomus. The sequence goes on from NC_142624.1 coordinate 37,741,468, forward strand.
AGTATTTATTTCTTGGAGTATTTAATGTACCCATTTCTGTATGTTAAAGTAAAAAAAAACATTTACTGTTGTTCTTAATTGTAACATGTAAATGACTACCTTAAAAACATTACAATACACAAAATAAATGGTACAAAATACATTTACAGAATGTTTAAAAATGACATATAAAAATTCTTAACATTTTTAGTGTTCATTTAGACATTATTATACTTTTTTACTGCAGAAACGTTGTTTTGGAGTGACACCTGGAGATGAAGAATCTGAAACTGATTTGATTTTAACAGAAGTTAAAATTCAGATAATTAAAATAGTACCTAATTTTCTTATTCTAAACACTGATAACCTCTCTTTAATAGAAAATATTAGATGTACACTTTGTCTGTACCAAGAAGAGACTCATTCTGGTCTTTTCTTGCAAGCTAATGCCATGTTACTGATACCAATTTATTTTTCATTTAAGATTCAGTACCCAGGGGTCTCAGATTTTTTTCGATGATGCATCTAGAAACTATTTCACACATTTTGCATCCAGGGAGATATTTTCATCAATTTGGCCTGTTGTTTCATCTTACCCTCTAACTGTAGTTAAGCTTTTTATTTACAGTAACAGCAAAGTGTGAAGGAAGGGCAACGGGATAGTGGAAAGCCTATGAGTGGAACAGAGAAATTCTGCAATTTGAAACACACTGCACAAAATGGAGCCCCCTGGCACTGACATAATGAAATTGCTGTTTCTACACTTGTAAAATCTAGGTAAACTGGCGCATCAGACAGATGTTTAACTGTGCAGTGGGCTGGACAGCCTTCCTGGTACAAATCAACAGCATTGGACTGTAGCGCAGTGGCATGGACACCATTGATGGGATTTGTATTGGCAGGAACCAAGTGAAGTGAAGGCTTTGTGTGGGTGAATCCCCAGCCTGCACCATCCACATACAAGCCACCCGCTGAGAGACATCACTGAGGGGCTGCCTGGCTTTTACCACTTTCTACCATCATTGTTTACTTCTCACTGTGTTACTACCGAGTCCCCTGTCAGTCAGCTGACACTTCTCATCGCCCTTTCTTTCAGTTCTAAATGTCCCACCTTAGGGCAGCCAGGTGGCGCAGTGGTTGGCGTTACTGCCTCACAGGGCTGGGGCCCTGGGTTGAAGTCCTGAGGTGCTCTCTGTGTCGAGTTTGTATGTTCTCGTGTTTGCCTGAGCTTCCTCCAGGTGCTCTGGGTTCCTCCCACAGTCCAAAGACACACTGTGGGTTAGCTGTCTTCTGGGTGAAATTGGCTCCCTGGTGGGAGTGTGTGTGTTGGTGTCTGTGTGTGTCCTGTGATGGACTAGCATCAATGGTGTTCCCTGCATTGTGCCCATTGCTTGCCGTTATAGGCTCTGTCTCCCCCCATGATGCTGTATTGGAGAAAAGCGGATAGAAAATGGAGGGATGTCCAAATGACATCCCTCCATTAGGGCGGAGCGGTGGCTCTGTGGCTAAGGATCTGCGCCTGTGACTGGAAGGTTGCCGGTTCAAATCCTGCGGCCGGCAGAGGAATCCTACTCCGTTGGGCCCCTGAGCAAGGCCCTTAACCCTAACTGCTCCAGGGGCGCCGTACAATGGCAGACCCTGCGCTCTGACCCCAAGCTTCTCCCTGTCTGTGTGTCTGTGTCTCCATGGAGAAAAGCTGGGGTATGCGAAAAGACGAATTCCTAATGCAAGAAATTGTATAGGGCTAATAAAGAAACATTATAAACATGAGTTCACACAGTATGGTTATGGGTCCCAGGATGGTCCTTCACTTCTTTACGTAGGGAACCGTGGAGGCTGGGGGTTTCAGAGGGCCTGCAGGCCTGGAGAGGTTTCCATTGGCTGGAGTTTTTGGGTCAGATGGGGCAGCTGGCTCCCTGGGTCTGTCTGTGTTCGCAGGCTGGTCGCCCTGGGCTCGGTTCTGCTTCTCCTTCTCCAGGGCCTTCTCCATCTCGGTGTAGTAATCCAGCGCCTTCCGCACGGGGTCAATGATGTGTTGCTAAGGACAAGGGGCAAGGAAGCAGCAGTGGGACAGAGAGTAGAACCGATTACTGAGGAGGGCAGTTTATTTTGAGTGCCACAGTAAGACACTGTCAGGACGATTAAGTTAAAAAACGCTCCATCAAAACATCTGCACACATTGTAATATTCCGATTTGCTATTTGCATTTGCAGGCAAAATGTTTATCAGAGAGCATCATTAGGAAGCTCTTGTATGTTTTTTTTTGCCTTGTAGTTTTTAATTCATTTTAAAGCTACATCATTTCAATGTGTCATATAGCATGATTGTATATACTGTACTTGTCTTAATGCTTTGATCCAGGTGGACTACAGAAAATGGTACCATTGTGTGCAATCATTTCAGCATTTGCACAGGGGTAGTAATTGTTTGGCGTTACTCTTGTCTTGCAGCATCCACAGGAAAGGTAGTAAAAAAGAGGCTGTCAGTCACAGTATTTGGCAATGTGTAAAAGTACATCTGTAAACACTAAACACAGGGCCTTGTGCTGGAGAAGTAAATGCAAGAGATGGTTCTCCTTACCTCCAGGCTGGGAAAGAGGTTTGCCAGCTCTATAAATAGAGGTAGCAAGACAAAGCGGATGAAGCCGGTCTGCGAGGAAGGCTTGGTCACCTTGTCTCTATCCATAAATGGGGTTACAGGGAGACCTTCCAGCTTTTCCATGTCGCTCTGAAACAGTAATATGTCTGGAGTCACATGTTCTGTAAGCCAGAAAGTGCTTACCAGCCTTGTTTGGAGAAAATATTGCGTGAAAAAGGTTAGCTAACCATCTAATGTGTTGTCTGTTTTGGACACAGTGAGATCATTAAAAAATTATTTGATCTTAGGAGTTTTTCCTATTCTTAGTAGTAGTGATCTTGATCTCATTATAGTAGTCAAAATAAAACCACAAAGCAACCTTTTTTCTAACCAAAATAGAAATGTATGTTGTTCTTTTGCTGATACATGCACCACAAACAGAAGTTATATTGTTAGAAGGAGAACTCTTCAATGCTGTATCAAGCACAGTGAAGCAAGGGTGATTGTCCTGTTTTCCTGCCAGACGTCTACTGCATGAGCATTTATGTTAAACTGTGCAATTAAGCACAAGACCAAGCTACCAAACACTATTATTTGTCTCTTTTCCATTTTCTGGTGGGTGTTGTGAAAATCTTGTTTGTTGAAATCACACACTTTCATTATGCAAGTGATGGACTGGACACTGGACAAAGAAACAGCTGACACTCCGAAGCATGTGTGCTTGACAGGGGGGCACTGTACTGAATGAGACAGTGAAAACAATCTGTCATTTTTTTTGGTATTGCGCCCATTGCAGCACTTTGCCACAGAGTGCTTTACAGATTTAGCAGGAAACAGAACCGCCAGAAAAAAATACTGTAAGTGGTTGTAGGATTTCAATAGGCGCAAAAATATAGTCTAAATAATGCTATTTTGGACCATTAGTACTAGCAGAAAAAGTAGTAAATACAAGTAAAGAAAGATGTCTGTCTCACTCTTTAATTATGGTGCTGGGTTCCTACTGATTCCACTGTAACTTCTAACAACAGGTTCCTCTATTGAGAATAGGGCTGAACATAGTGTGTAGGGTTCCAGCAGGAACATATCATTTGATTCTCACGCAACAGGGCTCTGACCAGTGCAGGTCACTTATTCAGGCTTACCTGGTTAAAGAACTCCTGCAGTAGGCAGTCCAACCATGGCTCTGCGACGTCCATGGGCCGAGCTTCGTTAGAGATATCGCTGACTTTGATCATGATCATCATCAGCTGCAAGTCAACACCAAATACGTGAGCAGGGCTGACCCAATAGTGCACATACAGCATCACTGTGCCTGTGATTTCAACAAGGTCTGAGCTCTTGGCTCAGATTACATCAGACTTGTACAAACCTTTGATTGTGCTTGACTGAAGGCCTTTGTCCCGTCACCTAGTGCTAGATCTGACATTGACAATTGCTTGATGGGTTAAAGTTTTCATCTAATCTAGGCTATAATTAGACCAATGACACATTTGTATTAAATATCTGCAGGCACACCACATATTTCACCTTAATTTCTGCATTCTTTCAGGCTAGGACATTTCTCACCAAAGCCTTACCTGGTCAAAGTTGTGGATTTCTGTCTCCATGTGTCCTCTTAAAACTAATTTTGTCCGTTTTGTCCAAAACCACAGCAAAAATAAATAAGATGACATTTGCATTTGCAGGAAACTCGGTCACATTACTCACAACGTCTTTGTGGTCCTTGTTAGTGAAGTCAAATTCTGGCAGGATGGACTTGAACTTGTTCAGGATCTCGTTGTGTCTTGCCATGTCTGTAGCAAGTATGCACCTGGAATGGAAATCAGGAACTCCTGGATCACTCTCTCATAAGAACGCATGGGTCTTACAATGAAACACACCCCCTAGCTGTTTCGGCACTGATATTGCATGGATGCATTCAAAGATCCATGATTAATACAGTATAAGTCGAAAAGTGTTTTTTAACATGGAGTTTACAACCAAAGTTCAGGAGAGATGACAGCAGCCAAATTCAACCTCATCTTGGCTGCCATAACTTGTAATCATTCCTGATATCTTTTCATATTAAAAAATATAAATAGGTAAGCCCCCATCTCTCCTGCACATTTGTCTTCTGTCTCTCCTCCACCCCTGCTCCTCCTGTGCAGCTGCCCCTTGGTCACCCTTCTCTCTGCAGGGGGTCCCAGCCTCCTCGTCCTACAGCCAGTGTCCAGCCCTGAGCCAAGCTGGTCGAGCCAAGTCTCAATGTGACTAAGCTCTCAATACACTAAGTACTTGGGTGCTATTATTCCTCATGCATTAGAGAGGCTGCTGTGATCTCAACACCTGTCATTCTCCGTGCCCATCCCAGTACAGCACTGGGTCCAATACTGTGAGTGGAATGGCTGAAACACCATTTCCAGTGGCTGGGGTGGCACGAACATGTCGAAGAAGCTTGAACCAGAGAGAATTAAGCAGAATTAAGCAGTTAGCAGGAGGTCATTCATTAGGAAGCCTTACTTGATCATTCCTTCTCTTATCCTTTTATATTGTTCTGTTGAAAGATTTCTAAAAATATTGTTTTCCGTCTGTGAAGACAAAAATTAAATATACAAGGACAAAAAAAGTAAATGCAGTTATTTTACATTTCTTAAGTCTTCATACAGTATGAACATTTATTCTATGGTTTTCCTCTGTCATTGTACGGCTTCTAATATAAAGCTTTCATTATATGTCATACAGTATATGGAAATGACAATTTCCATCCATTTACAAACCTTTTCAAGGATTTCAAAAGCCACTGCACAATGATGATTCTCTAATGGTGAAATGTCATTATACCTCAGTGCCAGTTCTGTACGTGCATTGATCTAAAAGAAAAAAAAGGCACAATTTTATGTCAGCACTGTAAGATTAATAAAAAAGAGTGGCGTTTTAAAACTGGAGATTCAGTATTGTTTGATCAGGCTCCTCAAATATAATCCTGCAGGAGGGAATGGTACATTTTTCATATGTAATTCCTACATCAGTGATTTATAAAAAGGTGCAACATGCTGTATGTATTTACTCTGAAACAAGAATTAACTTTTCCGTAGCAGTGAAAATGAAGACATTTGATGTGTGAGGTACTATAGAAGGCAAAAGCTTTGGAAGTAGCATCACGCCCTTCACTGAACAAATGTAAAGGTTCTCAGATATACATGCCAGTGAAAATGTCTTCCCTTTATCTGAAAGTCTGGGCATGGCAGACTGAGAATGAGAAGTTCATCATAAGGCATGTGCTCTTTAGCATTGCTCAGTCTTGCAGAGAAGCGAGAATTGTCTCCTGTGTGTTTTTGTTCTTGAAACACCTGCCTGATAAGCATTGTTGTAGCCAGTATGGTCTAAATCATGACAGACAGCAGATGTCATCATAGTCAAGAGGTCGATGTCATCAAATTTGCTTCTAAGATCAGTCAGCCATATTAAACCATACATCTGGAAGTGAGCAGAGAGAACAACATCAGATTTGTATTCCAAAGGACTGTTCAATGGGACACTGTGTTTGATTAGTTCCCTACAGTTCTTCAGGTCTTAGTACAAAGACAGATTTGTATCTAAGTGTGCATGCTTTGTTGAAGGTAAGAGGAATTCAACCGGAATTTCAATTATAAATCAGGTACTACCTTAACATGACTCAGACACATACAGTAGAACTGTCATTAGCAGGTAGAAGACCACTTAAAACTGCTATCTTGTTCTTGACACCTCAACATGTATACATGGGTCTGTGACATTGTAAGAGCATGAGAAAGGTATAAACAAGAGGAGGCCATTCAGCCCATGGAGCTCATTTGGTTTCTCAGTAGCGAATTGATCCAAGGATCTCATCTGGCTGCTCCTGACAGAAAGCATGGTATCGAACTGATCATCGTGGCAGGGCAGCTCGTCCCAGCCTGCCACAAGCCACGTACTGTCTGGATGGAACATCCATTTTAACAAGTGACAAGGCTGTCAGACAAGGAAAAAAAAAGATTTTAGAATGGCTTAGTGTTAGTTAGAGTTAGACCTAACAAACCGAAAATGTATTATAATACAATAATATCTCTGTAGGTTTTTTAATTTCCCATTTCGGCCCGCTGATAAGAACTTTAAAATGTCGAAACGCCTTACCATCTGAGTTACACAAAAGCAGTGCTTGAAGTTGTGGAAGGGGATATTGTTGTAGCGCCGGTAGACCTTGTACAGAAACTCTTGCAGCACTTCCAGTTCAATATTGAACTTGGTCATAAAGTCCAGGTCGGTGTACATCACTCGCAGCAGCACCATGATTTCTGCATCTTCCCATTGCCTGTAACCACATTAACCACAGACACAGTGTGAGACAGAGCAGCCCTGTCTGGACCACATTCCCCAGAAACCTCTGGGGGGAATGAGCTGCTGCTCACAGTCAGCTGACCCGACGCTGGAAGACAACTGGTCGGGTGAAATTTCCAAAACCAGGAAGCAGAGGTTCTCTGTGCTGGTCAGTCTGCTGTATGGAAGCACAGGGTGGGCCTGGAACTGAGTTTTGTGAGAGGCTAAATGTTTTGAAGCAGGTGAGCAGTTAAGCCACTCAGTATGACAGTTACAGACTTTGTGAAGACATTTAGTCAGTAGCTCGGATGGAGCCTAGGTTTTATTTTGGTGTTTGTTTTTTGTCCGATGTGGGATTTTTGGAAGACAGAATACTTAGGCTCAGTACATTTTCTTGCTTTGATCTGACTTGCTAAAAATTGAAACTCAACTCATGCTCTTATGGCACCGCGGGGAAACAGCAGCTCTTCCTGAGAGCTGCCTTGAGGCAGCATGGAAAAACTCCACACTCTTTACACCTTTCAGACCTATACTGTCAGAAAATAATAAGAGCAAAAGAAAGATCACAGACAAAAGAAGGCCATTTGGCCAAAAAGCCCAAAACCAGGCAAGAGTCCGATTGGCAGAGGCCTTGTGCAAGGAGCTTTCATAAAATGGCAAACAGGAGAAGGGAGAGAGGGAAACCAAAGAATGCCTGTTGCCGGAGAACACTATCTCTGTGGAGATTGCTTATTAATCTATCACTTCGATCAGTCCCTAAACTCACATGTTGTAACACTCACCAGTGAGTGTTACAACGCAACTGAAGGATGTTCCAGCATCTCACAAAAGGATTATGCAACAAGTCTGATATAAAAGATATAAAGGGACCCTCATTGTGTCACCAGCTGCAAGCTCTTTCAAAATGTTAATATACTCTAGGTTTTCTTGAGCCCTGCTCACTTTACTTGCTTGGTAGATATTAATTCTTTGAAGTATACACAAAGATGGAAAAGAGTAACTAATTACAAAACCACTATCTTGTTCTTAAATAGTAATTTAGCCCGTCACTTTAAACCTATTTATTTTCTGTGATATTTAACTGTTGAGCTTGGAAACAGTTGCGATGAATCAACATCAATCCTTCCACTTACACAACAGCAGAAATCAGATCAAAAGCATAAATTAGCCCTGGACTTGTAATGCGTTTCCTAGGCCTGGCGTTTGGAGTTAACGAGCTCTGCCTGAGTTTCACATGAATGCAACAGGTGCAGCCTCCAGTTCCACTCCATAGAGCCGTCCTGGAAACCACAGCACCTTCTAACAATGGCTCAAGAGCTCCATCTGCTCTCTCACCACAGCGCTTTTAACTTCTCATCTCTGGGAGCCGCGCTTTCAAGAAAAATGGAGAAGCGGCAATTAATTAGACTGCTTCATGTGTCGGAGCTGTATTACACCTGAAAGAAACTGTTTAACTGAAGTATTTTCCCCAGCAGAATGTACAGGGATATCAATCGGCGTATACTCAGTGATCCTCAGGCTTCATAATATCATAAGAAGGTTCAATAACACACATTTCAGAGTCAGCCCAGCAACGGTGTGAAACAAAACATGACTGAACACGTGATGTGCATCAGATACCTGCTTTTCTTACTCAGCTTAATGAGGTCCCTGCAGATGATGCCAATTTCTTTTTTTTTTTAAAGAAATTGTATTGTGAGAAGTTCTGAAAAGTATAACAAGACTGTGATGCCCTGATGAGCTCCAGTGCACCTGCACCACATTCCACACCTGGAAGGAGCTCGTCAGGGCCATCTAAAACAAGGTATTTCCTCTATTAATCCATTTATTGCTCAATAAACTCATTAAAAACTGACTCTGGTAATTACCCACTTGCCGCACCCTGTTTTTCATCTGCGGGCATGGCATAACAAAAAAACGAAATACTAAAAACTGAGGAACATAAAAAACAACACAGAATACAAAGAAACGCCTAATAAAATGAACTCAAAAGAAAAACCAACAGATAAGTCCAACCAAAAACAGTTCAAACTTGCTTATACCTTTCTGCAGATTTTTTTATAGAAACACGAAACGAGCTGAAATCCATGGTAACATCAATCACAGGCACTTTGGGTGTGTAGAACAATCAGGGATGTGTACAAAACTCAGTCTTTCTAAAAATATTCAAGGAAGGAATCGTTCTACAGCAACTGTCCTGTAGAATAAATCCTCTCAATTGTAATAGAGGAGATCATCCCACTGAGCCAGCTCTGAGCCAGCTCTTGAAAAAGGGCACAATGACTGATTTCCATTTTTTTAAAATTATTTTTTGGCCACCTCTGTTCTGTGCTGGTTGTTCTTTCCTTGTTAGTCTGAGAGATGACAATGAAGAACCAGAGTGCTAGCTCATGATCTGGGGCTATATTCTTCCCAAAACCATTGAGTACCGCAAAACTATTCCTACCCCAGAACTTCCTCTCATAGTGTCCCATAACCTGGGACAGAGCCAAAGGAGATGTGTAGGAGTGCCTTCAGAAGATCAGCTGTCGACGAAGCTGATTTCTACCTGGAAGTATAAAAAGAAACTAACATGCCCAATACAAGACGGGCTTATCCATGTCTCTTGTCAGATTTTCTGGGACATCAGAGCACACGTGAAGGGTCTGCATGTGCACTATCTCCAGTTTCTTATTTTGTTTTGTTCATCAAGTTCCCAGAAAGATTTGTAAAAGAAACAGAGTCCTCTTGACAATGTATTGATTGGTGCAAACAGGAAGTACCTTTGTCTGAGAGGAAACAACAATGTCAACACTGGCACCTGGAACAAGCAGTAGCTCAACTCAAGAGCCCAGTTTATCTTTTAAAACGTCAGAAAGCAGATCACTGACACTGGCCTGAAACACAACGAGTGACTCTGGTGGAAGAGCAGACAATTGATAAAGCAAGTTAAGGACAAGGAGACTCAGTAAGCCTTCTGATTGTATAGAACAGAGAAGTACAAAAGATGTAAAAGGGCTTACCAGTTATCAAAGGTAGGAGTCTTGAGGTATTGTTTTACCTCCTCTGTGACCTCCAGAGAGCTGTAGAAAAACTCCAGTTACAATTCTGTCTATGCAGGATAAAGTACAAACTGAACTCCGTAACTGAAAACAGCACCCAAAGAATAATTCAGATAAGGAACAAAATACATCCACTCCCGCAGTACCTACTCGATATGTCCGATTAGGATGTTTTTATAATTGATTGCACTGTGGACTCATTCCAGATTATACGAGTGTGGGTTTTATAGGATACGATCTGCTTATTTCTGACTGCCGGAGGTGCGGCTCCTCGGATGCAGTAGTGGTGCACTTGCCTCATCTGCAGGAACGTTTCTCTGACGCGCTCACACTCCTCTCTGGTCTTGCGCAGCGCTCTCTTGTGGTAAAACGGCGAGGGCTTGTGTGTCCCCTCCGACAGCTCCTTGAAAAGCCCCAGCCAGCTCAGGTGCTCCACACTCTGGGGGGAGATTCGCAGCTTTGTTACTGGGCGGACAGGGACAGACCGTGCAGGACAGACACGCGGTCTCGCTTCCCCTCCGTCTCCCCACCTCAAGCTTCTCCCGGAAAGATTCTACTTGGCTCTTCATTTCAAGCACAACGGAGGGAGTCTCGCCAGCCTCCACCAGGATCTTCTTTTCCAGGCTCTGTAACCTGGGATCAGTAATTAAATAATTAATTTGTGTGGTCTGAAATTTAACAACTGAAGACGCAGCGATTCTCTTTGTCTGGTTGAAATTACTTTGACAAAACAGGCAGAATGCAAGGCTATGTGAGGGGAGGGGGAAGGTCTCAGAAAACATCAGCTTACTCGCTTTTATGAGGTGCTGTTTAGGCCATTATTCAAACTTTACCTCTCACACACACACAATGCTCTCACACTCACTAGTTTTGCCTCTCACATTCACATTGTGAAGGAGTGTGTTAGGTATATGTGCGATGTAAAACTAGTGAATGTGAGAGCATTTTGTGTGTATGTGAGAGGTAAAATAGAGAGTGTGAGAGCAATCTGTGTGTGTATGAGAGGTAGAGGTTGAATAATGGCCTAAATGGCACCTCATCCGCTTTTCTAATGTTGAATGTGAATGAAAAATATTTTTCAGAATGAAGACTAAGCAAGAACATTCACATAGAAGGGATGACATTGAAAGAGAAATAAAACATTGTAAAAGACGGTGAATGTATCTTCTGTTACATGAACACACTGCACTGGGATGCGTTCGTGTCTTGCTCAGTCTCTGACAAAAGGTAAGGTAATTCTGCAATACATCTGCAATCTACCTGACAACAATGAGAAACACAGGCCATTAAGGGTCCAAAGCCACAAACAAGTTTCTAAAGGAATATTTCTCAATAATTAGCCACTGAAGGATAACGATGCCTTTATTGCCTTGGTTCAAGTGCCTCGCTCTTCAGAGTAGCAGTCATTAGGAGCTCCTGACAAAAGCTCTGCTGTCGTCATCTGGAACAGACTGTAAAACCGGTGGCACACAGCTTCCTCCGAGGCTCCACTCACAGCTGCTGGCTACCTGATGAAAAGGCTTCCTGCACGAAAATCTGGCTTGTTTTCAATTTCACTTTGATTGTGCTTCCTTTCCTAGAGCATTTCAGCTACCACTACACCTTCAGGAAGCGATAATGTGGCTGATCAGATAAAGGACCGCCGCAGGCACTGCTCGTACCTTGAGTGAGATACGTTTTCACTGAAACGGTGAGCGTACCTTTTTTCCATAGAAGAAAGATCAAATCCCAGAACTGTAGCAAGGTCTGCACCTGTAACATTAACACCTGTGAATTTTATAGAAGGCAAAGGCTGTAGAACTTGATTGTTGTAAGAGCATTTAAGCTCTTTATTGGTGTCAGAGCACAGAGATATGTAGGACTGCTTAAATTAATAAATCATTGAACAATATACATCAAGTGCCAAATAATCACAGCCTTTATTGTTGCACACAATCAGATGGTATAAGGTATAATCTGACATTACATTAAATATTTCCATAACCTCCTGATTATATATACTATATAATACTACGCTGACATGGTTTCTTTACATAATGTGTGCCACAAGTCTTGTGATAATGTTCTGATGTTAACATTTCATGACAGCTGCCCAGGCTTCACTGTGCTCTGTTTTTCAGTCTACACAGCTTCCTCTTGTTTCTGCCCTGGAAGAAATCACAGGCTCACTGTTACAATCGGCAGCCACTACTTCCAGCTTGTAGCAGCTCTGGGGGGTGTTGGGCTCCAGGCCGGGGGAGATGTTGATGATGTTCCCTTTGGTGTTGTACAGCTTCAGGATGTCATAAGGTCCTGCTTCAGCTGCTGCTCGGAATAAGTCTGGAAGCGAATAAGAAACGAAAAGCAGAAAGATCCCACATTGGGAAATGGTGTCATAAACAAAAAACATCACATAATCAAAAGTAGATGAACTGTCTCACAACTGGCCAGGGTGTAGTCCAGCCAACAGCTCTGCGCAGAACAGATAGCACCCATGTTGCCGTCTTTCCATTGTATGCTACATCTGAGACACTCCTGTTCATTCTGTCCCTACAGAGATGCATGGTCCACATCGTCTGCTCTCTATAAAACCTGCACTGTGCACTGTTCATTTACCAGTTTCTTCCATTCTTGCTCACACAATGCTCTGAAAAGATAATGATATTAGACCACAAGCAGCGCTGCACACAGGAGGATGTCATTTGGCCCATCAGGCCTGTTTGTTGTTATTTGATTCCAGGATCTCGCCCAGTTGTTTCTTGACAGAAGCCAGAGTATCACCTTCAACATCATGGCTGGGTAGCTTGTTGGATACTCTGGGTACCTGCTTCAACAACACGCTTTCGCTGAAAGCTTTTGGGTGATGTCGGCCACGGGAAGACGGGGCTCTAAGAAAATGCACTTCACTACAAGATGGAAAAATACTGCAGCTACTGGGTCACCCTCTTGAAATATCTGGAGTTCTGGTCTTAATTAATTAGGAAACGATGGTCCCTTCTTCATGTGATTTTATTTATAAAATTCTAATCTGACCTTTCTGGTCTTGGTGCTGTTGAAAGGTTTACATCTGACCTAGTCTACAACTGTCTTTTGCTTTATTCTTCAGTATATTTCAGATTGTTGATTTTGGTGTGCCTAATTTCTGTGCTGTGGTTCTGAATAAAGATTTTGGTTAAAAAAACCAAGCATGAAAATTGCCTTCTTTTCTTCAACAAAAAGTTCTTTGGTTTTGATTCAACTTCAGACTCCAGTCACTAAAGTCAAAGCCAGGGTGATAGGATGTTCTCTCAAAATAAAGAGGGTCAACGCTATCAATTTGTTTGATTGGCTCGAGAGAGTAGAACTGAATTTACTTTTTTTTTAAATACTGAGGAATTGCACTTATTAGTCACATTGTTTTTAGTGAATTTTAGTGAAAATTCAATTTTAGACTTCTATGATTCATTAAGAGGAGACTGTATATACTGTATTAGTCCTGGTGTATAAAGTATTACTGCATTTGAGTGTAGTATTAAACATTTAAAGTCAATTGAGATATATGCTTCCTAATTTCATCTTCATGTCAGAGAATGATTCATGATGAAATATTTGTAAAGGTAAAGAGGTTAGCGATATGAACTTATATGAACTCATTAGGTTTTTAAAGCAGGAAACTGATAAACAGCCTATTGGCAATAACAGAGGATAAATGCAGTTGGTAGCTACCTTTCCTGATATCCAGTCCTGCCCTGACATTTCCTTCTATTCACAACAGAGCCCTCCTGGGGATCGCTTGGTTTCCAGGCTAGCTCATAATGAGCTTAACCACACCGAATTAGTTCATTACAGCCACTAGTATTTCACCTGCCAAATTACTAAGACCTTTACTGATTAAGAAATATGAGTATGGAGAACAAAAGAAAATGCCTTAAACCCTAGGGCTAGCAAAGGCCTCAAGAAGAATATTTTAGGGCAGCATCATGTCCCTAATGGAGTTCGGGGGTTTCTTCCTACTTAAAGCAGGGTGTCAATAATGTCAGAGTGTCAAATGCTGGAAACAGGCAGAGGACACTGGGGACAGACTGAGGACACTGGGGACAGTCCAAGCACACTGGGGACAGTCCAAGGACACTGGGGACATTATACTGTTTGTCCCTCCAGGTGAAGGTAGAAGAAGGGCTGGGGTATAAGAGTCCCATCTTATAACCTTGCATTTCCAGCTTTAATGTCTACATCTAGATATACTGTATATCTATTTCTACGGTGCTTTGCAAATAAATTCAGATCCTTTCACAGCTCCACATTGCTTTAAAGCGTGACACTTTGAAGTAGCAAATGATAGCTGTTTTGTTCACAACCTGCACCAAACATTCAAAGCAAAACAAACAGAAAAAAAGTAAATAATGTAGATAAAATAAAAATGGAAATTTCACGACTGCATAAGTTTTTAAATCCTTTACAACAAAGCATATACTGTAAGTGAGAATCAGTGCAAAGAAATATTGAGTTCATAGCTCTGAATCATTATACAATCATCATATTGCAGTTTTTAATAAAATACTAAAGATTAAAAATGTGTAGGCATATTATTGTTATTTTCACATTTGTCATGATGTTAATCCTAACATTTTAATGGAAGCGACGGGAAAATGTTTCCTTCCTTTTACAGTAGGTATTTAAAGGGTTCATTACTTTTGAATGGGGAAGTACCTTTTTATATTCCAAATGGCAGAACAATGTGAATATAGAAAACAAGTATTCGACCAGTTTTAACCGCCTCTGAATGCTGAAAACTGGCAAAATGAAAGACAGTAAAAAAATCTGTTGCCAGTTGACTGGCCTTCCCACTTCATCTGCATCACTTCTTTGTGGGTATACTAGGACATGAAAAAAAAAGTCTCTTTTATAAAAAATGTATGACAGATTGTTCAGGTGGACCAAGAAAAAATAATGTGCTTTTATTGAATTTTCCATCAATTAGTGCCACGTAAAAACACAGCAGGGACAATTCAAAAAGATTGAAATAGAATAATGTTCAGAAAGGAAGATAAGAACCTTAGAATAAACACAGCCATTTTTACACTACTCCCTTCCATCCTAACAGCTGTGCTATGGTAAATAAAAGGATTCTTTCTACAACCTGCATTCAAACCTTCTTGGGCAAACTCCAGACAATGCTGTTCACATGGATCATATTGAGAAGCTATACATAGCGCGTCCAATAATTGCTATCAAAAGGCAGGTACTGCTGTGTTTGACAGGAACACTCAACAGCAAATAGGTAACATTCATACTTTCATGTATGTATGGGTTGAATGTATTCATCCAGACCTGTGAACACAAATATGTTTTTCAGCACAAGCTACATGTCCTAGGAATTTCAGCACACGATGTGCCATTTTAGCAGAGCTATTCTTAGATTTTACAACAAGAGAGTACTGTCGCAAACTAAAGCCTTTTTACAAATTAAATTAAAACTGAGACTAAACACAAAAAAGTGGTTTCTCTAAATTTCAGTGTTGCAGCTGAAAGATACAAAAGATTTAATGTCACAACAAAACACTACAAAATGTGCTGAAAACAAATAAAATAGAGAGGAGATAAATCCATGCTAGGACAGAAGTATTTGGGAAGCTGTCCACACTCTTTGCTTCCTGGACCACTGGTGGTCTTCCTTGTGTTTTATACCAGTTCTTCGCATCTTTCTGAGGATGTGTTAGGCATCTTTGTAACAGCAGCCCTGGGGATGTACAGTTAAGTGGCCAATCCATAACTCTAATCTTTTTTCAGAAACGTCTTTGAAGACCTTGCAGAAGACTTGGGTTAATTATCCTGCTGGAGTAGGAACTCCAGCCCAATTATTAAGCTCTTGTGGATCTAGATAACACCCCACAGTGCAAAACACCTCGTTATTTTGTTGCATTAATTGATGTCTCTATTATACAAAGGCCAGCCTTGCCTGTGGAAAAAAAGCAGATGTGTACTCCACTATGTTTTCAACAATAGGCGTGACAACCTTTCTCTTTCTTTCACCTCCCTGAACACAGTTTCTGTCTTAGTGAAAAACAAAATCTGTTCAGACCCTGAAATCTTGCTTCTTCAAAGTCAAATGCTTTGCGGTTTTATGTTGCCCCCTTGCTTTCTCATATGGTCTTTCATCTTGTTAAAGATTTGTTCTCTCACAGGTTTCTCATGGTAAAATGCCGGCCCATCTACCTAGGGAATTTAGCTTTGTTCTAACCGCTGTTTACATCCAACCACAAGCAAACGCTGAGGCGGCACTTGGTGAACTGTACAGCGTGATAAACACAAACACGAAAGTTTGAAGCCCGATGTCGCGTTGATCTTTATGGGGGCCTGCAATCTCGGGAAAGTTTTGCCAAAATTTCACCACGGCGACCAGAGGCTGTAACACCCTCGACCACTGTCACACAACCATTAAAGGGGCGTATCACGCCGCGCTCTGACCACTTACAGTTACAGTTTAGGATAAATAACCTTGCAAATCAGCTGGTTCACAGTCTTTGTCAAGCAGTCTTAGCTGGGCTCTGAGCCACACTGAACCAGCCTGACTGCATGTCCTTCTGTGTTCATCTCCCCCATCTTAACGTATTGTTAAGCATAGAGATTCTTTTTAGACTTCTGCGTCTCACTGAAAGCTCTTTAGCAGAAGAGGTTTATTTCTATTAATGTAAGGCAGATGTTGCAATTGACTAAACTCTGTGAGAAACCTGAGGGCAGTGGGTCATCATAACTGAATGTTCTTTCTGGGGTTGTTAAAATTAGTCATCTTATCAACAATAGATCACAGAAAGAGAAGTGTTAACTACTATAGTAGTAACACTCGAAGAAGATGAAACATTGTGTCTCTTTGCTTTTTAGGATGAAATACACTGTTACTTGTTCCTTTATAGTATTAACTATGCCCATCACAGGAGATCACATATATCAGACTTTGAAAAGGTTGCTGGGAGGAGAAAGAGTGAGTAACACAGAGCTTTGACAATATTGGCTTCTGTCATGAGAGTTATTTTTAAATAAGGTGCAAATATTGTCAGCACATTTGAGATCACACTCTCTGTTGCATCTGTAAAACATTTTTCAGTACTGGGTTTGTGCCAAGATATGCCCAAAAATGTTGTTTCCTCCCACCATATTTCTCTTTATGTGGAAGAAAAAAGGTTGAGTCTAAAAGCTCAGGATACCATATGTTGCTTCACTCCTTATGCTCTTCAATTAAATACCTCTCTGTCAAAAACACCTGTGTCTCTGTTTAAAAGGGAAAAGCAATCTGAGAAGGGATTACATTTTAAAAATTCAGATATTGATGTTTTTTCTTAGCATCCATATTGACAGAAATATGATTTTTCACAAGTCAATATTTTTTACAGTGCTTTTTATTTGATTGAACCTGACAATAGGCAAATTTTACCTAAAGCGTCTTAAAAGGAAAAAAGCAAAAAGGCCTAAAGTAATTTCCATACTTTAAAATCTTTTAAAAACCCATAAAGGCCATTCTGCTCTGTAGTCCCCCACTGTACAATCCTGTGCTGCTTCACTGGATATTTTAATCGATACATTGTTTAGTTTGGCTTGAGGTAAGCCCGTACCATGCAGAAAACATCGTTTGATTTAGAATTCAGGTTAATTGCCCGTTGCTGGGTTTTGTTTATGGGGTTGACACTGTCATTTGGAACAATGTTTATAACCGAGAATTGTTTATTTTTGTAAACCAACAGTAACGTTAACTTGTGTTCCAGAGCTCAAGAACATTTCGTGTCCAGATAAGATATTTAACATACAAATGATACTCAAGCAGGTACCCAGTGTCTGGCCACTGTGCTATACCCTCCCACTGGTTGAGTAGTCTATATTGTGTAGATTCAGTGGCCTCTAAATTCTGCTTCAGGTGTTTCCAATCGCTTCCTTCCAGTTTTCTTCTTATATTTCGCTTTTAGCTACTCTATCAGACTTCCACTATCTGTAATGGATGATCTCTAAAAATTAATAATGTGTACTGCTGTAGTAGAGAATGATACATTTGCAAAACTATTCGCAATTCGCAACACTGGTGAAATTGTGTTTATATCCGGTAATACTCAATTAAACGGGAAAAACCCGAGAAGACAGAACTGCTTTAGAGAATATGTCAGTACATCCACGTATTAGCCCCATTTTCTCAACTTTTTAAGATCTATATGTTCATCAAATATTGCTTTTATTAAATATCTTTAAAATACCAAAACTCCATTACAATTAACAGCTCGTGATCACGTCAACGTGATGAAAGTTAAGAAATCATGAGAGAGCCAAAATATGTATTAAAAGTTAACACTTTTAAAAAATATATATATCGTGTTAAAATAAACAAGCAAAAAAATTAGGCAACGCATTTTTCAGTTGCTGTAGCCGTTGGCTTGTCAAGTAAATCAAACATATTTTTAACTAATCGCTTTAAAATGCTGTGTGGGAACAGTTCGTTTCGCCGTAGACGAGTCTCATGCACTTACTGTACCTTTCACATCTTGTGCAGGACAGTCTTCTCGGAACTCAGCCTGCTCTGCTCTCCCGTTCACCGTGAAATAAATGATTTTTGCTGCCATTTGAAGAAAACAGCTTTGCGGGTGGGAATCATTCGCTCTCCGGTTCCACTGCGAACTGCTGTTGAAGACTTCAAGCATCACGTTTAAACGAGGGACACCCCTGTCCTCTCTCTCTGTTTCCAAAACACAGTCTGCATCTTCTGCAGTTTTCTTTTCAATGAAAAGATCTCCCCTCCCACCAGAAGCTGCTGCTGGATCTGGGCAGCTTCTGCAAACGTATTATTATAGTATTCCTTAAACACAACACAGTGAGCAAGCACAGTGCCATGCACAGCTGCTGCAATGCAGGTGACGAAGTTAGGTGATACCCCATAACCCCTAATCCCTAACACGTAACTACTAACCCCTAACCCTAAACCAGAGAAAATTAAATTCTACATTCTTAGCGATAAAAGAGTTCAGCACTGGAACTCAAAATCCCAAGTAAAAGCAATTAAACTTAACACCAACCCTCCAAAAGTAACCTTAACATCCCCTCCAAACCTCATCCCTTTTCCCAGGTCAGCGGATACTGGAATGAGAGGGCAGGGGACTCAGAGCTACAGAAGCAGTATCAACCGTAAACCATAACTACTGAGGCAACCTGTAACCGGCGCCTGGTCACTGCCAGACGAACACGAGACGTTGCTTCATCAGTAGCAGGGGCCCGAACAGAACTGGTGCCAAAGCAGTAGGGGCACCTCGACCAGTCGCCACTCATTTTCACAGAAATGGACTCCCTCATAGCCCAGGTATTCCTAACCCCAATCCTTCTCAAACGGAGGAGGGCATGAACTCTACCCACAACCCAGCACTAAATCTGAATTGGACCTAAACGCAGGTGGCACACAAACTTTAATCCAGCTACACTGGGGTGAAACAGGAAGGGCATGGTGTGGCTCAACACCAGTCAACCAATATTCTAGACTAAGTGTCAGAGAAACCACCGAGGGGGAGAAGAATAGGTCACTCCAGCACAGTAATCGGAAACTAAGGCGAGTGCAGGAAAGGGTTTTGGTGTGTCCCTAAAACCTGGGAACAGCAAAGCAAAACACGCTCTGTATTCACGAATCAACAAAAACCCACAAAGGAAGTGGGCGATGTTATCGACCTGACAAAACATGGAACCCAAACCTTCAGTACCATCACACAGTTTGAAGAACACAGTTAAAGGAAATTAAGGGCCGAAAAGAAGCTAACGTAGCCCAAAGAAAGCAAACAGAAAGCGGAACATATTCCACGGGGAAAGGGTCATCCCCAGAACCAAGGCAGAAATGGAGAAAGCATAGTGGACTGGGGGCAGTGCGATGACAGTTAATAAATCAGGAGACAGCCAAAAGGTTTATTGAAAGTTAACAAACTTTCTTTAAACATTTGTTCAAATAAACGAGCAAAAAAACTATGCAACACTTTTTTCAGTTGCTGTACCCGCTGGTTTGTCAAGTAAATAAAATCTTTATTTAAAAAAATCGGGTTTAAAATGTTGTGTGGGAACAGTTCATTTCGCCGTAGACGAGTCTCATGCACTTACAGTGCCTTTCACATCTTGCTGCTGAAGACCTTAATCCTCCCTGAAGACAGGGGGCGCTAAAGAAGAAGAAAGTGTCATTCCCCCCCCAAGTTGCTCTGTTCAGTTCTTGCTTTCTCTGGTACGAAGTGCAAAGAAACAACGTGGTTGTGGTGCTGCATTGAGTGGAGGAATAGGAGGAAAATAGTCCGCTTTAAAGAAAAGGTTGATCATTTTCGTCGACGATGACAGAAGGCAGCTCGGCCCCTGCTCCAGCCGCCCGGAACCTGCTCGCTCTGAATCCGAGCGAAGAGGCTGAATTTAAGAACAAAGTGCGAGAAGTGAAAAAGCGATCTAAGAAAGTAAGCGAACTCCCCCATCAAAGAAACAGAGCGTGTAGATTAAAAGGTCGAGATGAGATCAATCTGTATGTAATCGAGCGTTTTAAACTTTACGGTGTAGCCACGGAAGTCATCGAGGTCGAAATGCGCTTTTATATTTCGAAATAAAATTGTGCGGGTGCTGTTCGGGGGGTCCTGTTCGGGGCATGTGTGACATGAAGGCGAGGAGGAACACAGTAGCAGCCTACGTGTGGCGTCATGTTACTGAAGCGAGAGCATTCCCTTTAAAATGTGAAGTTATCCGCCTCTAATGTGGGCTTTTTTTGTTAAGAGTTGTGTTTGTTGTTTCCTTCACTTTCTTCCTGATTCATTTCGGCAGCACGAGAGGCTGACCCCAGGTGTGATTTACCTCGGCCACATCCCCAATGGGTTCTTCGAGCCTCAGATCCGACAGTACTTCTCCCAGTTTGGCAAAGTTCAAAGGTTACGACTGTCCAGGAGTAAAAAGGTGGGACGTTTTAGATTACAGATGTGGGTTCCGTTATATAGGCATTTCCAGAGTTCTTGCATTGCAGTGCTGTTATTAAGCTTAACAGATGCCCTTATACAGGAGAACTTACAAAATATACGCTAATACGTAAAGTAAATACGGAAAAATCAGATACTGTTGCAAAGTAAAACCGTTTCATAGTTCCATAATGAATTGTCATCTGTAATCTCTAATATATTAGTTGTTAAGGTTTTCTTTTGTTTTATGCAGTTACTGCATCAGTTAATGTCCCTGTATGTTTGTGGTCTTGCTTGAGAATATCTACGCATTTACTTTTGCAATTTGGTAATGAACAAAATTAAATTTCTGTAAATGTTTAGTGTCGTTGGAGCCGTGGTAGCTCCTGACCGGAAGGTCCCGGGTTCGATCCCAGGGAGGGGCAAGCGATGGAGCTCTGATTCCTTCCAGACGGCTCCCAGGTCCACTCAGCCTGCTTTCCACATGAGTACCGGGGGTTAATCCTTCTGGGGGTAATAGACCCGCCGGAGCGTGGTGCTGACCACATCGCCTCCACCTCCAGTGTGGGATGGTTGAGAACAATGGTGGCCCTTGCCCCCCCATTGCCCCTGGGCCTTGATGGCCTGAAAAGGGGACCTAACCTACCTGCCTTTAGTGTCACTATTGGTCATTTAACAGAACATATTAGTCCTTTAGCAAATGCAGTAGCTTTTATGCATAACGACTATTCCTTCGAAAAGGAGCACTCTTAGATTATGAGGAGCAGAGAGTGTATTTTTCAAACTGCCATTGTGAAATGAATGTTTCAATCAACTCTTCGTCCTTAAAGCATGTGAAGCTATTTAACCTATTACTCTTCTCAGTGTTCTTAATAAGGGAACAAGAATAATCATTCTTCTTCAATATACTGATTAAGGCGTGTGTGATCGAAAGATATCCATTAATTGGGCCAAAGAGCGCAACGGGGGTTCTGATGTGGGAAAACAAATGTGTGCTTTCTGACTTCATGTCTGTCCCTCGGGCAGAATACCTTTCTTCAAAGCACATGGACAAAAGGATTTTAAATGCAATTTTAAAATCCTTGCATCTGCTTGCTTTATTCATTCACCTTGTTCTTGGTTTTCAGACAGGTGGCAGCAAGGGCTATGCGTTTGTGGAATTTGAGTGCGACGAAGTGGCTAAGATAGTGGCAGATACGATGAACAATTATCTCCTGCGTGAAAGGCTCATAAAATGTAAGTAAGGGAGGGATGAAGTGTGTTTCTGGAACACTTGCGGTGATTGTGTAATGTGTATGTCCGAAAATCTCTCTTTTAAGAACAGAATTTTCTGAAAAGTCTTGACTTCTGTCCTTTTAGCCTGGGAAGTGCTAGATTATAGAAAGGGGGCGGTGTCCTTTTGGTGCCAGTTCCATTTTTCTTACATCAGTTCGGTCTCACCAGTGTGACAGGTTATTGTGGGAGCTCTGGTTGAGTTTGAGGGGGGGGTACAAAGAGATGGTTTGTTTGTTTTTTATCCACATAGAAATCACTCAGGACCGTTCCACGCACGGAGTCGGGGTGAACTTCTCTATGCCTTGCTCCGCAGGTCACGTTATCCCACCCGAAAAGGTGAAGCCGGAGCTTTTCAAAGGAAGTCAGACTCCGTTTAAGAAGCCCTCGCGCCCAGCGGTCGGACGCTACAACAGGAAGCGCACACCTCGGCAGAAGGCGCAGATGACCAGCAGACTTTTACAAAAGGAAGCAGGTTTAAGAAAAAGGCTGGCAGAGAAAGGAATAGATTATGATTTCCCGGGATTTGTAAGTCCGCTTAAAACTGCCTGAATAGCTCTATAATAAAGGTACTGCCTGTGCAGTGGTATAGTCCTAAAAACGTTCCTTGCAAAGTCTTCTCAACAGATTATTTTCCTTTTTTCTTGCTGTCTGTCTGTAGAATAAAAACGCCATCTCTGAATATAATTATCTACACTACTCGTGCAACTTTTTGGGGCCCTTTAGCATAACTCGTCTGTTAAAAAGTGATATTTAATTGCTGCTTTTCTAGTTGTTTTTAACTAAACAGGGCCTTTGTCACTGAGCTAATGCAGGGGTGTGTGGCTATCGCTTAACTCTGCTTCATCATGAAAGGGTTCTCAGAAGTTGAAATAACTGTACTGTGCTCTTAATATTTCTGAATGGTATTTTGTAAATGGCTTCATAATGTATGTTTTTTTTTCTTTTTTTAGTCTGCCCAAGTATCCAAAAAGAAGAAGACCTCTGCAGAGAATTCGGCCTCCACGACTGACAGTCTAGTATGTTGTATTAATGTGTCTTTTAAAACACGTATTGTAAAACGAGTAGGAAACATGCAAAGCTGTACAATTTAACTCTGAGACTTGCATGTATGATTCAGTCAACCAACTCAAGGCACCATAATATGAGCCCTTAGGATTGCAAAAGGTTTCTTCTCCCCGCATAGTGACAGGGAAGATTATAAGATCTAACCTGTTATCAATTTTGGTATGTTCTCTGTGACTTTTCCCTGCAACAAATTATTAATGTTCAAAGGGCATCCTGTTAGGAAGCTTTGTACTCAGTGTGTGTCTTTTTCTTTGTGTCTGTAGGATGTCACGCCAGTCTGCACACCAACTGTGTTGGAGAAAAGAAAGTCAATGAAAGTGGAGGACAGCGATGGTGATGATGAAATTATAATCAAGGCCACACCTGCACCAAAGAAGTCAAAAGGCAAAAAGAAGACGCGCTAATGAGGAACTAAAAATGGACTAATTTGGGCAATATTCAATCTTTAACCTGCTGTGGAAGTAAAAGATCTTCCCTTAAACTCTGTTTTTTAAATTGTTCCTGCAGGAGTGACTGATATTCCGCAAACAGGAAAGGAAGAAACCTTTAGAATTCATTTACTTCTCGTACTGTATTATAATAGAACAGTACAAATCACTTTGCCTTCATATTGTACAATTTGTATTCTTGTGAATGCTAGCAGTTGTATTATAAATATATGAGTTGTAATCAGGAGTGTACCAGTTACCTCTTTAAGAATAATTTAAATGATGGTTTGAGCTTCTAGCATTCCAGCATAGTGGAAGTAACTACAGGAAATGGTTAAAAAATGGAAACACAAATATGGAGTAAGTTGACAGGGTGTTTGGTCACCACATGAGGCCAGTACAACCTGTCTGCGTGGTGGCATTAGAGTCTTCCAGCACCTTGAGTTCTGCACCATTCTGCCACAAGAAAGTCATTCAGCTCATACCTGCTTGATGGAGGAGGAAGCCACTGTGTCGGGTGTTGTTTAAGAATATCTAATGCTTGAGGAGGTCCAGATCTGGTAAATGCGAATTCCATGACTTCCGGATTATCTTGATCTCCTGTCCACTGGGAGACAACACATGCTCCGACGCCCCTTCCAGCAGGCAAGATGGGATGAAGCTCACCCGGTACCATTGAGTAGAAACTAGCATCGACCTTGCCTTCTAAGGGAATGAGTGTACCTAGGAGTTATGCTAGGAAAAACAGACCCACCAGGATCCTTTGCGGTCCTATAGGTTGACACCACACGTGCACTTGTCTGTCAGGAATACGGTGAAGGATGTTTCATCTGACCAAATCACATTTTTTTTTACTTTCCAATATCCAGTCATCCAATATCTGCGCTCTTCATACCACTGGACACGCAGACATGCGTTTTCAGCTGCGGTGTGAAGTTGGTACACTGCAAGGCGGCTGCGGTATCTCACTTTGTGGGGATTTAATGTATTTAATGTTGTCGAGTATGTGGTAAGTAGACTTTCAGAATCTGTGCACAGAACCAGCACGTTCAAATACGTTGCGTTTCCTGCAGATGTTGAGACCTGTATTTAAGTGGTAGAAAAACTGTTATGTTTGCTAAGTCCACAAGAGGGCGATACATTCATACGTTAGGAAACGAGACGGTAGCAACGACGAGCAACAGCGCAAGAAATGTAAATGTCGTTTGCTCGCCCGTTGAGAGGATGCGACTTGCAATTTAGGTTGCGGCTCCTTTGAAAACCGATTAAATAAAAAATGAAATCCTAAGAGGATCAGCTTTCATATGACCCGAGGAAAACGTACTTCATCACGTTCAAATGTAAAACTTTCACCCCTTTCATTTACAATTCAAATGACAAATCGGTGAAGGTGCTCTGAAAGGTTTTGTTGTTTGTGCAATAGAACTGCCCTTCTTTTGCCACCTTGCTTACGTGCTGAGAGTGAAGCTAGTAGGTAACCCCTCTAGCCGCGCCGGGTTCAAGGAGCAATCGGACCATCCTGTACCTCTCGCTTTCCCACTCGAGTTTCACCCCGTTAGCCTGTGAAACACTACCCTACTGTAGCCTCTCGTGTTATTGTGACGTACAGGCTCCCCGTGTGGCCGCTTCAGTCTGCGGTCGCCAGGTCAGTCAGATCAATCACCATTGAGATGGTGCGTTTAAATGTTCATCTTTGAGATCGGATCGCTGCTGCGTTTATTAACCTACAGTTCAGCGGTAAAACATATAGGCGCATTTTACTAAAAGCACACTACATTCATGCAGCAGGTGTTTCCAGGTTGGAATGCGCATAATAAGCAATTTAATCTTTTAAAACCCCCTTTAACAGATTTCTAGGTTTTGTTATTATAAAATTGAGAAAGTACTACGGTTTCCGGTTCTAGTTCAGCTGAAAGGTGTTTTTTTTCTTCTTGTCAAAGGGTAAACCCCGGTGTTTATGGTATATCTGAAAGGCAGAGTGCGAGTAATGACAGGCTTCCCTCACACACGTCAATAAAGTACTCGGAAACATCCTGTGCGGTCATAATTAGTGCTGGATTAGTTTCGGAATAACCCCGTCCATGCGGGAATAAAAGATCAACTCGTTTGTCTTATGAATATGCACAACCTCCGAATCCTGTTTTGATTGCCTTATGCCTTGAATTTATTAAAAATACATCGTCTTGCATGTAAAGAAAAACGAAACCCAATGTAAAATATTTCTTATAGGGCTCTAGCACGAAAATGACCAGCCCTGGTCCCGGAGAACCACGATCCTGCATTTTAAGCTTCTCTATAAACTCACTAATTTCTAAAACCTGCAACCAATTCCGTTTTAACTGATAGTGTTAGACATCTTTGAACAATCAACAACTTTAACGGACACACAGAACGTATGATATGGTTTATTAAGAGTTTAAGAAGGCTTTTGATTAAGGTCTTCATCAAAGATGGTTTCCAAATGCAGGCAGGGAATAGGCTTTCTAGGATAGACTTAAAGAATAGAAAACAGCACAGATAAGGAGTGAATGCTCAAATTTACGTGAGCAATTTATTGCTAGAGTACCACAAGAATTTGTAATGGGCCATCTACACTTTCCAATATCAATGATCTTAGAATCTGGCATAGTAAGTAACCTAGTGAAGTTAACTTAGAAATAAAAGATACAGAACTCAAGACCAGGCAAACTGGCAGATGACATTTCATGCAGACGAGTACTACACAAAAGTACCAAACAATATACGTGAAGGATGAAACCTGTGCTTGAAGATTCTTGCGGATGAAAAATAATTTGTTGATATCATTCCATCTTTGAGACAATGTAGGAAGCAATATAAAAAAGTTGGAATTGGCATTATGATAAAAGAAAATGTACAATGTAGTAATAAGACTTAATTTAGAATGTTGTGGAAAATGATGTTACAAAAAAAGGGCCCGAATACAACAGCCAGGGCTTAAAATAATAGCCTGCACTGACAGACTACAATAATACCCAATTACCAAAGCCTTTTAGTCTTGGACAGAAACCCTCAACAGCATTGATAACTCAACCCATCACATGTCCTCAGAACCAGAGGCCCGCAGGCCAGGGGCCACAGGTCACATCTACATGGACATGCCTGTAACAGGAGGTACAGAAGGAACTCCTTTACACAAAGGGTGGTGGGAGTGTGTAATACGATCCGCGGCCACATTGTTGAAGCTGGAACACTGGCTCCTTTCAAGGAAAGCCGGGATGAAATGAATAAACTCACAGCATTCAGGGCCTCCTAGACTTCCTGATTTGCAGTCTCTCTTATGATCCGGCTTCAGAGCAGGTGACAGGTACAATGAAGTAGTTTAGAGATCTGAAATTGAAAATACCAACAGCCCGTGATCCTTGACTTAATCGACCCAGTTAAGATACTAAATTGATCAAATCTAACATCGCCCTTGAATTTAGATATTGATCCATCCATGGATGTTAAGAAACAAAACCCAATACATGAATATTAGTTCTCTTCCTAGTGCAATTGAGTGGGTGGTAACTTCAGTTCCAGCCTGTGTTTGGAAATCTCCAGTGGTTGTAGAGAACCCTGTTACAGTCACATCTAGGGCTGGACAAATGTTGCATGTTGCATTTTATTAGATCAGCAATAGGTTGTAGAGCAGAGGAGGAGGTTGTTTCAGAAGAGTTTATATACAGTAGGTCTGGACATGTGCTGGGTATTCATTGCAGAAAAGTCACTGACTGCACACTCACGAGCAACAGTGGTAATGTTTCATGTCCTAAGAAGAAATGAGACTGCAGCTAAATTGACACTACATATTAACAAGATTTCTCCGTTATTTCCGCATTGCAAATGTTTCAGCTAAAACAATGATCTTCCTCATGCAGTACCAGTTATCTAACTTGTGCTTCAGTGTGATATACCCAGAGGAACTGGTTACCAGCCAGCCTGTCTCAAAGCATCAAATGTTTGTGATCCCTCTGACTGGACAAGGGATGAAAAGATATATTACAGAGTACTGTTTCAAAACAAAAAAGTTCTCTTTTAAATGACTCTTGTCACGGGTAGTTAAACGTGCATGCTTATCAAGGATGCTTCGCATGGTCGTTTTGGCTGGTATCACTCAAGATTTAAATACTTGGAACATTGCGTGTCCTCTCCCAAGCTTATAAAAGCATGCCGGTGCAAGAAGTGATGTTATCTGGTGCTTTATTTAATTAAAACAGTTCTCTTTAGTCCCCGGGGCTTTACAGTAGAACAACTTGCCCGTCTGTAACATTACATTATGGAAGAAAAAAAAAAAACGTAGGCTCCACGCCAGCAGTTAGCCGAATGAGCCTCTTCCCGTTACCTGACCCTTCACGTTTACGCTTAAAAGAAAGAGACATCAACTCATTATTAAACACCTCCCCACGTACAACTTGCACAAACAAGGTGTCAGACGATTGCGGAGTGGGCAATTAGCGTTTCAATGCGCTACTCCTTTAATTGTTCCGCGGCCGGGCAGGAAGCGTGCGTCAATTTCCAGGGGCCAGGCCTGCCGCGCAGGCGCACTGCCGACTCCATTCTTGTCCAGCAACAGCAGTTGGGGTGGAGAGGAGCCTGAACCGCCGAGCACGGCTGGGGGCAAATGCCGAGATTACCTGGGTGTTAACCGGCCCGTCTGCGATCAGCTGCAAGGAGATGAGCACGGTAAATGCGTTTGAAAAACAGCCCGCGGCTCTCGGGCCCGGGGGTGCCGGGCAGGATCGTGGGAATCGTTTTTTTTTTGTGGGGGGTATTGTTTGGCGAAGTGCTGGCTAATCAATGAAGCACGGTAGCTTGGCTGGACTGGATGATCGCGCACCGTCATGTATCGCCATTTATTTAAAAAAAAAAAAGAGATCGGGGAGGTGCGCGGCGCCCAAGTCCGTTGCCGTCCTCCGAGGAGGCAGCCTCCTTGCCCGGCGGTGGCCCCGCCGAGGCTCGGCTCACCCGGACCGGCGGCTCGGCGTGTCGGTATCGCAGCCGGCTGGGCTGAGCCGCGCCGAGCCGAGCCGGGCCGGGCCGGGCCGAGCGCCCGACCTCGGCGCCCCGCTAAGCCGGGGAAATCGCTGCGGGACCCGAGTGGCGTCAGTGAGAAACCGACCGGTCGGTCTGAACGGTGTGGGGCGAAGGGAGGAGGAGGAGGAGGAGGTGGCTGTTCCTGCAGAGCTACCCTTCAGCAGAAGCTAGCGAGGTAGTGTGGGGGGGAGACGGGGGTGAAATCTTCATTTGTAAATAGCGGGGCCCCGCAGGAGCAGGTCGCATGGGTGCGAGTGCGGTTACCTCCAACGACACTGCGCGACGACACCTGCACCCTTGACAGTCACCGTCACCCTGTAACTCCTCGTCTTCGGCTCAGGGGAAACAAGCGGTTAAAAAACTGCGATCAAAAGTAATTAACAGGCCAGTCGAATGGAAACATCTATAAAATAGCATGCGTGTGGGGCTGCCTTTTTTGCACCCCTCAGACTCCCATCTATCGGCATTCGTACATTTTGTCTATCTTGTTTTTTTTTTTAATAGCACTGCATTATTCGTTTTAATGAAATCGCTACGTAAATGCAGATTTGTTTCGACAATGGGGAGCAAGTATTCAACATACCAGCAGAGCACCTAAGGACATGAATAAAATAATGATCCATTACCTTTGTTAGGGTTTAAGAACTCGTTCGTGTAACTCGGAGGTCCTTCTGCAAGTCAATCTGCCATTTAATCCCCTAAATACCAGGTGCCGGTCTAGTACCGAGTAAGGCTGCGCTAATCCGTTACAAGATGAAGACCATGCCAAGTCCACAGATGATTCTGCTGCACATACAGTACTGAGGGCTTTCCCTTCGAAATAAAGGCGCTTGGAAACCCCACAGAAAGCCCTGCATTTATATTTTTTTTAATCAGGGGCTCAGCTCTTAAGGACCCAGTGCCGGAATGGCCGACCTTAACTCTTTTAGTCCCTTCCATTATATAACTTTGAACTTTCCAATAAATCAATTACCGAATTTGCCCTTTACTCCCTGATGAACCCAGGTGTGGAGCCCCCCTTTGATGTTCAAGGGCGGCTGGAACAGAGACTTGCAGTGCTGATGAATGAAAGTGCTAAGATGGGACTTCCCCCTGACCCAGTTGGGTTTTTCCACCCACTCCCCACCACTTAATTGTCTAATTATCTAATTAACCTCATGACTGCAGTGCTTCTAATAAAGCTCAGGTGTGTTTTATAGGGACCTTTAGTGAAGTGAATGAGTAATCAACTGTAAAAAAAACTCCAACTGGTGTATGCTTAAGTATACTTACTGCTCAGGCTAAAACAAATCAGAACGATCTGAATTTGTGTTTGCGTGTCTG
Organism: Lepisosteus platostomus; assembly: GCF_059453375.1. NCBI lineage: Eukaryota > Metazoa > Chordata > Actinopteri > Semionotiformes > Lepisosteidae > Lepisosteus > Lepisosteus platostomus. Next base: position 37,771,399 of record NC_142624.1, read on the forward strand.
TTTTAAAGAGTGATTAAAAGCCCTTGTTTCCTTTTGAAGACCATGGATACACTATAAAGTAGGCCACTGTTTGAATGTACAGGTCTTGAGTCAAAGTGTTGATCATGGTCAATAGCTGACTCAGTCTCTACTGTGACTTCATCCGAAATTTAACATGACAGACAGGTATCATTTATACTGTGCTGTTTAATAAAATATGCAATAGACAGTACACTAGGTCTGTTTCATGAATAACTGGCTGAATGATTACATGTATAATAATGACATACTGCATACTAAAACTAAAGATGTAAATCCATGGCTGTATTTGGATTTTAGTCATCTTGTTTGAAACTATGGCGTAGTTTTAGCCCTTTTAATTTCATTTCTAGAATTTGAGTTTGTCTGCACTATGGGGGGCATAGGGGAGTATTTGTTTTTCAGTAAGAATTCCAGCATCAGACTATTATTTTACAGACCAATATTGAGTTACGAATTGAACTGTAAGATTAAGAACAGAATAAAAGAAGAGTGATGGAAGGTCTTGCTTCATTGTATCCTGTGACACCTTCCCTGCGTGATGCTGAGTGAGGAGAGACTGGCGGCTTTAAGGTCATGTCAGATGCGTGAAAGCAGAGTGGTGGGTCCCAGGGTGGATAGTATACAGTAGGCAAGCCAGTACTAGTTAGAACTTCAGAAACAACAATGTTGCTGGAGATGAAGATGGCCAGTGTGTTTCCAGATGACCTGGACACCTCAGTTTGCCATCTCCTTCAGAGAAAAGAGGGACCTCTTTGTGTCAGAGCTGAGAGGAGAGAGGTCTACGGGGTTAGAACATGTTCAGATCTCTCCAGTGAATGATATCATTGGCCTTTGACTCAGTGCTTTTCCATCATTGGGTAGGAAGGTCCTCTGGTCTCACACCAGTGCGTTTGTTTTTTCAATTTTGACGACTGAAGCAGTATGTTTTTGCTCATCATTCATGAGTAGGTTTGTTTCGTGCCCAAAGTCATTTGATACAGGCAGTTTAGTTCCTAAGCATTCCGTTTTAAATTACGCCTCTCGAATCCCTCGCTTGTGTTAACATTCAAGGGGGAAAGCTCTGAGGTTAGCTAGCCTGCAGGTGTAGCCTAGCGAAAGTCAAAAGCTGACCCAGGTCGCTATTAATACCCTCTCCTCGTTCTCCTCACAGGGCTGCCCAGGAGCTGCGGAGTGGTGAATTATGAAGCACAGTCGTTCCAGCCTCTCCCTCTTCTCTCACTGCTGCTGCTGTTCCCAGTATTGCTGCTACTAGCCGCTTGGTTTGGACTCTTCAGAAAAAAACCCGGCCAGCTGCTGCCTGCTCACACATGGTGCATTGCTTTCATTCCCAAGCTTGCATCTCCGTGCTGCAGCCCCTCAGTAACCTTCAGCACATATAGGGTCAACCTTCCGGGATAAAAATAAGTCCGTCTGTATCTTTTCCAAAGCGGCCACCCTCGGGTCTTTTTACTGTTGCCGCCTCGGGTGATCCTCTGGTCTGCGGAGAGACATGGAGCCCAGCATGGAGTATTGCATGGCCCAGGTGATGCAGAAGGATGTGGGAAGGAGGCTGCAGGTCGGCCAGGAGCTCATAGACTACATCTCGGACCGGCAGAAATCGTCGGACCTGGAGCACGATCAGACCATGCTGGACAGAATGGTGGATGGAATTGCTACCTCTTGGGTCAACTCGAGCAATTTTAAGGTGAGGTCCTGCGGGGAGCAGAGCGTCTTTTGACTCGGCCGCGGGTTCGGGCAGTGCGGTTTTTTGTGGTCCGTTCCTTGTTAATGGCTAGTTGCACACCTAATATGAGCAGCGGGGTGGGGAAGCAACAGCTGTTAGAAATCAAGGGCTGAAGTTGGCAGTTCTGTTAGTGTTAGTTTGACTTTCGTGAACTTCCACTTCACGAAACCCTGAATTCATGAATCGGGCCTTATATGAACCTGAGTGAGCTCAGTGAAACAACGAGAAAAACACCTGTTGCAAAATACGACAAATTGTTTTTATTTTCTGAAGAATGGGACATTAGACGTATCCCAACATCTTAAACTAGAAATTTGATTAAATTTGAGCCTGACTGTGCAAGTTCTGTGGAGTTTTCTGAAACATGGTCAGTTTTAGATTTCCTTTCTTCCATTTATATGAGAAATTTGTATAATAATCTTTAAATTGAATTTCGCTTAAAGTGTAAAGCACTCTATTTTATGACTTGGAATGCACATCCTGTATCAAAACCATAAATATTTACTGCCATGCTAGGCTGTACAAAAATGGGTAAGGTAACGATTTCTTGTCAGGCTTTGCTAATCTAAGAAATGAGGCTTTAAATACACAGGTTAATTGGTGGTGAAAACCAGAAACAGTTTTTGACAGAACAGAAGCAGAGATGTATGAGGTACATCTTGTGTAGTGAATGATGCAGAAACAGTTTTGCATTTCCTACTTACGAATACCAGTATAGTGTGGTTAAAAGCCTCTGTTGTGTATTTTAGTTTTGAAAATGTTCTACTCAAAAGTAAACCGTTACAGTCGCATAGTTGTGTCATAACTTTTCAAAAGTTTTTGGGAAACAGATTTTTAAAAACTCATAAATGTCAGTGATCTGTGGTGTGTGGGGTAGCTACAACGTGATTTAATCCATTACAATAAATTTCTTAGTGGAAACTGGAATTCACCCTTTGTCCCCTCATGAGAAGGTTCAATTAGTGGATAGCAGTTCAGGTGGGGAGCTGCGTCAGCATGCGTAGGCTGCAAAGGAACAAGTAATAGGTTTATTCCTGCTGAAAGAGAAGAAAGAAGACGTGTTTCAGCCATGGAGCCTGCTCCTTCTGGATACATCACCTCTAAAAGGCATTTCACTTGGTATTCCTTCAAAAACTGCCACCAAACATACAGCCTCTAATCATCTCAAAAACAGCGTTTGAAGTTTTGTCTTCACACAGCGGGTTCACACATCTTTGCTTGGGAGGAGAGGAAAGGATAGGTGGTTTTGAATTGCTTCTTGGGTTGTAGCCTAGTTCTTCGAAGTGCAGATAACCAGGATTATTCCATGATATTATGTCTGTTGAACACAACCTTTATGCTTGGCACGGCATACTGGCTTTTAAATGTAAACATGTATTTACTTGCTGCTTTATTTACAGTATCTGAGAGTGAGTAATTGAGGTTGTGTAAGTATCCATCCCAAACTTTTCTGTAAAGTAATATACAGTAGGGTCTGCGTAGCATTTCAGCATGGTCAAAGATAGCCAGGTTTTTTTTAAATAAGCTTGAAGCTGCTGCTGGAATTTGCACTCAGTGAAGCGTTCTAGTTCATTACAGGCCACAAAAGTGAGCAGTGTTGTTGTGTGGTATCTGGCTGGAACAGAGCTCATGGTGGAGAAGATAAGTAATTAACAATGTTGCCCTTATTGCTGCAAGATGAACAGGAAGCCGTTCTGATGCCGTGCAGAAAGACATGCTCTAATTAAGAATAGTTGCCTTTGCTTGTTTTCCTGTTTGTGAAGAGAGGAACTGTTCCCTGTTATATTCAGCGATCCATACACGACTTGGATCTAGTCAAAGAACTTTTACCGTCGGCATAACACATTTCTGGATGTCAGGAAAAAGAATTCCATGTTTAATATGGAAAAAAAAAACTACTACATCATTAGTGAAGACATTGGCATCTAAACCATTAGTATGCCCATGGTTTTCCTAGCTTATGTTAGGCAATTAGACCGGAAAAACAGTCTTTCATTGTAACTGTTTTCAGGCATAATGACTTTTGTTTGCACTTATCGGAGGTAATCTTATAATGAGTCTAAGACTTTACCGTTCTAGTTAAACCCTTCAGAGGTGGACATTTGCATGGAAGCTGAGTTGAAGTGTTGCAGTGTCTGCCTGGTTTTGATTGGTGTTTGGCATCTCCACCTTGTAGCCAAATGAGTCAACAATTTTGCCATTCTGGCTGCTCGGTTCTTACAGGAAACATCTTCCATTACAGTGTGATGTACAATAATCAGTGTTGATAGTGTCACACTTTTCCAAAACAAGAGCGCATGTTCTGGTTGATAGCTATAGATCTAGGATGATTTAAAAACGTTTTTTTTTATTGAGTTTTGATAGTTATTCTAAGAATGAGAGCTATCATTCTTAAGAGCGATTTAAGAGTTTGTTTATTCTAAGGCTGCATCTTTAAAGTCCAGTGGGATGCTGTGCTAAAGGCAGGCCTTAGATCACGGATATTTTTTCTTTGTTATTGTTATTCCTGTTTATCTCAAATGGAAAACAGTGGTTTTACGACGGTTCAAAGGGTTGGGGGAGTCTGGAGTAAACTACCAGTCATGTAGTTAAAGCCAATACCTTGGCTTCTTCCAAGATGCTTTCTGGATTAATTCCTCGGATGTATTGGCTACTCTCTGCCAAACAGGTTATTTGGGCTGAACTGCCTCCTCTTGTTTTTAGTGTTTGTTTCTTATGTTCATATCCTCAAAGGTGGTTTAATTGTTCATTCCCAGACACATCTTCGTTAAAAAGATCACAGCGCTTTCATTAAAATATTCAGAAGCATTTTTAAATATTTTCAAATAGGCGTAAACTTGCAAGAAACCCAATACAGTGAAAAAATACATATAACAACATGGGAGACCTTCTGCTGACTCAGAATCTGAGTAGTATGTAGCTCACAATCTTCACAGACGTTTTTGCTTACATCCAAGGTTTTACAGGCTCCTCCTCATTAGAATCATGACCTGAATCTGACTGCAGTAGTACAGGATCAAACCCTGTAACTGTCTGTTACAGTTTTAACACTGTTGTATTGAAGACAGGCTAATGCCCAGGCTGCTGTATTTATGACATGTCCAGTACGGTAGAGCCTTCCTGTAGTCTCATTCCGGCATGACAACATTCAAGCTGGAGAGCGTCCTCACATTCATAAACTAGGTATTGTATAGAACCTTTTTTCGGGGAAAAAAAATATTTCACAGCAGAAAAATAACAAGGTGGTTTTTTATACACGTATACGGTGGAACATTGAAATACTTTTTTTTTTACAGCATCAGTTTTATCTGAGTTTGTTTATTAAAAAGTAGGTGGAAAACAAGATTCAGTCCGATGAAACTTAAAATACTGCTGCATCTTATAGCTTGTCATTGCTTTAATTTGGTTTTGCTTGTAAACCCTAAAGGTGATATTCATAAGCCATAATGTCACACAGTCATTTTAAATCCTGCATTAAAACTTTTTTTTACGATTTTAGATTTGAAGTGCTGTCCCTACACCTCGTCAGTATTTAAGAAACAAGTGTATTAATTACTGCTGGAGTGCTCACGGCCTTGTGCGCTGCAGCCTTCCTGCTAATGCCCTGGTAAATATTTAGAGAACAGTCCCAGCCAGGGAAGGAGTTGGGCCCGTTGTTTCTCTGCAGCCTTCAGGCAGAAGGGCAGTTCTCCCTGATCAGCTGCAGCTGGTTTAGGTGAGGGCCTGGTGCTGCAGGAGGTGAAGAGTGGTCGCGTGCCGCCTCTGCCTGCTGTGTCCACTGTGAACACTTGCCCGCTGCGGGGCAGTCACCTGCCTGGTGTTGAGCTGTGCCGCCGCCTTGCCCTGTCTCCAGGGATTTCAGGGGTGGAAGAATCTGGTGAAGCCACGTTTTATTGGAGACCACACCGTGAAGTTTACACAGACCGAAAGGAAGTGCATAGCATTCCAAACGGAACTTAAGTTCTTCGTTTTAGAACTGTCTGTCCACGGACAAGGCTCTTGGTGTGGCATATCGAATCGACATCAGCAGTGAGTGTAGGGCAGAAAGACATTGGGGCCAGTCCTGACCGGACAGAGCGAACGAGGTTTCTTTTCCGGTGGGATGGACAGTTCGCAGTGGCTGATTGGCAGAACTAGCACACCTCTTGTAGGTGTACAAAGCAACAGCTGCCGGCGACAGCCCCACTCAAACCTGGGGGGAGCTTTCAGACTCTGTCCGTTGGAAATCGAACCCGGGACCCGAGGCTGTGAAGCCACTGTGCCGCTCCACTCCTGGTGTCCAGCAGTGAAAACGGGGAAGCCCGGTCTGCAGTTACCCACAGGGCTTGCACAACAACACCTGTGTGTCCAGGTGGTGTAGAGGACCTGGTCCCGTGGGGTAGCGGTTTCTACGGAAACTGACTGTTTTGTGCAGAAGACCCTTCTCATTCCCTTCAGTAACCATAATGAACCTCTATAGATCCATCATTCTCAATTGACAGGATTAGAACAGAAATAAGAAAACTGAAACCGAGCAGTTTTTGGTGAACTTTTGCTAATGTTCTTTTCCATTTACAAGGCCCTACTGCACTGTATTTTGCCTTGCTGATAACATCATCACAAAGCAGGTGTATGAAATACCGAAGGTATGACTGAATCCAGAATGTAGTCATCCTTCTAGTGTAACTGGTGTGTTTGCAAATGCACATGAGTTAGGACATTCTTATTTGCTATTGAGAATGTATGCAGTCTGTTGTACATTTTACTGTATCAGCCTGGTTTTGAATTCCAGAAGCCGTTTTGGTGGAAAGGTCTTGTGAAGTCATCTGAACTTCACCACAATAACCAATGAAAATTAAATCTTGTTTTGAATTAAAATATAAATACATACTGGGAAACAAGTATCTCCATGCATGTGTGTCCTATGTATTTGTCCTTGACAGGTGACTTCTGTGATTATGAGGAATGTGGAAACATCGTAGTTTATCCCTCCTCCAGACATATTAAACAAATATGCTCAGTGAAGCCTTTCCATCTGTGAAATTCTTTTGGTAAGAAATTCTTTCCCAGCTCACTGCAATATGATCTTTCTTGAGCGAAGGGCATTTTATACTGTGTGAGGTTCTTCTGTTTGCCTCTGTACAGTATTATGTGTCATGTAAAAACAAGTTGCTGGACCTTTGGAATTTTGTTGGTTTTCTGTACTGATTCAGAGAAAAACTAGAACATAAGTTTTATATCCGTAACCTCTGTGATGCGTGCATACTGTTATGTAGCCTGCAGTTTAAATAGTGAGTTAAATAGTTAAGTAGTTTGGGATAGGTGCTTAGTATTTTTTGAGGTCTGTTAATAATAGCTTGATTGAGAATCAGAATAAATGGCTGTTCAGAAATGTTTGGAGCCAACATAAGAAAAGTATAAAATGATAAAAATTGCTGGGTTGTTGTCGTAATTAGTGGTGATATGAAATCATTCGTCTCCATGTCGTTTCCTGGAGAATGAGACATTCTGCATCAGCATTCAGCAGACTCGTCCAGAGAAACCAGCTCTTTTGGGGGAGAGGAAAGCTCATGGTGGAAGATTTAAAGTTACCATGTCAGCCCAGAACCATGACCTTCACCTGATCCATCTGCGGCAACTGGTCTGGCGATTCGCTGTGCATCATTGAAAGCGGACTGCTTGCTGGGAGGTCATTCAGTGTTCATGATGTCGACTGATGAAAGGGAACATGGCCCTCTTTTGTGGTCCAGAAAACTTCTGAGGTGGGGGCAGAGAGAGTAGTGGAGTTTGTTGTTCATCGAATGTCGTTTTACCAGTGCTGGTCTTGATGAAAGACCGTGTCTGGAGAGATCGTGTTGAGCATTACACTGACCAGTGTGTAGTATAAGCCAACTAATGGGGTAGAGGGGTGGAATCGTCTTTCGTCGCAGATTTCCAGTGAAGACACGGGTTCCACCTTTCTGCCAGCCAACCAGGAAGTGTTGGTTTTCCAGCGGGACAGTGCGAGACCACACATATAGTCAGGATTACAGTGGCACGACTTCAAAATAATCTGTGGTCTAGCCAGCAGCCATATCACCCTGCAGCTCACAATTGACAGCCCACTGAGGCTCAGCAGGTGTGAGCCTGGTCAGTGTCTGGAGGGGAGACCTCCTGGGAAAGCTAAGGCTGCTGCTGGAAGAGGTGTTAGTGGGGCCAATAGGGGGCGCTCACGCTGTAGTCTGTGTGGGTCCTAAAGCCCCAGTATAGTGACAGGGACACTATATTGTAAAAAGGTGCTGTCCTTTGGTACAGTAAAACCGAGGTCCTGACTCTGTGGTCATTAAAAATCCCAGTGCGTTTCATGAAAAGAGTTGAGGTTTAACCCTGGTGTCCTGGCGAAATTCCCCATTGGGCTTTACCAATCATGGCCTCCTAGTAATCCCCATCTCTGAACTGGCTTCATCACTCTGCTCTCCTCCCCACTGAGAGCTGGTGTGTGTTCAGCGTACTAGTACACTATAGTTGCTGTTGCATCATCCAGGTGGATGCTGTACATTGGTGGTGGAGGGGATCCCCATTACCTGTAAAGCTCTTTAAGCAGAGTGTCCAGAAAAGCGCTATATAAGTGTAAGCAATTATTACTAATTAGTATTATGTTCGGGTCTCCCTTTGGCTGGCTGTTCTCGTGACCTGAGTCCAGTAGAGTGTAAATGGAACTCACTGTGGGTAGCTTTTTATCCTGAGTCCAATAGAACATTTGTAGGACCAGCTCATCATTGTCATTAGCATAAGGAGTGGTGTAAAATCCTACAGTAGTCCTTTTAGAGTTGTGGCTGAATTGGTCTATATGTCTGCACTGCAAGGATTATATTAATGCCTAGGGAAATCATACACAGTAATAACTCTGCAATGTTGTTTCATACTGGATACTGGATTGTATGTACCATACTGGAATGACCATTCTTCAATCTGTAGGTTTGCTTACATTTGTATGATTTTGTTTTATATCTGCGCTTAAAATATATGATCCTTTAAATCCCTGTGATATCACTGTCTGTATTCAGATGAGCTTCTCTCTGTGTTTGAGCTTTGCTCCACAAATAGTGGTCCTTGTGTTTTTGTTTTTGTGCAAATATTTTTTTTTCTGTTTGAAAGCAAGCTAACAGTATTTGAAAAGGTAGGCCTTTATAAAAAGCACTTCTACTTTTCCAGTCTGGGTTATATAAGGGCCTGTCTTGCCAACAAGGATTATTACAAACGCGAGGGCTGAGGTCCAGACTACAGAGTTTTTCCTGGTGCCATTCAGCGTGCAGCAGTGCCCCCAGCCTCATTCCCATGCATTTAATATTTGATTAAAATGACCCAAAGAGAAGCTTGGTGTTATGGAGAATGAGAAAAACTTGAATTTATTAGTAACAGCCAAGGATCAAGTCTAAAAGATGGGGGGGGACTCCTGGTTTAACTTCTCGAGGGGCTGATCTTTTCAGCACCGTGAGCTGTTATCTTAGAGGGAGAAACATGAATCCAGCAGTTGAGCTCCAATGCAGCATCCATCATGAGTCAATATTTTTTTTTAATGAATTGTCTCTTGGCTAATTTAAATGAAGCACACAGAGGACAACGGATCAGAAGTCCACACAGCCAGTGGCTAATCTGAACATTGAGATGAATAGATCCCATTATAAGACGAAATAGACATGGAAGACGATTGGTCAGCTAGTTTGTTTTCATTAACAGCACTCCCTTTTGTATTTCAAGTGTTAATAATATTTCTGTCTGGAGACAACTTCAGCTATGGACTAATGAATGTTATGTTTTCTTGCTTTATGGTGGAAGGAGTTTAAAGAAGCAAGGTTTTTTTTAACCTTAATTTGAAGATTTCCAGTGGCATGGATGTCACCGAAGTGGCTGTATGCCCCGTGTGCCACAGTACCAACGAGAGACCGTTCAGCCCACGGAGGTTGTACATTCACTAGCAGCTAGGAGGTGCAAGGCTTCCCAATCAGCTGGATCCTGGGAGAATCTATTGAGTCAAGTTTGACAGAATGGCTGGTTCCAGTCCCCCTTCGTGTAATGAAATGCCTCCTGTTCCCAGCCTGTTTAAAACCTCCCTTAAGTTTCCACTTGCGCCATTAAGGCATAAGAATGGTTACAAAGGAGAGGAGGCCACTAAGAGGAGTTCATCTTGTTCGCACGCATTCGTGGCACGTTTCCTGTGCAGATGATGAAATCCCTCTCTGTGCGGCGTACCTGCATTAAGAAGTGACTGTCTGGGATGGAGCTGTGGTGCTGTGACATCTCAGAGCTGCTGCAGGCTGTGCCTGTCCAGATTAATGAAACTGCAGGTGTCTGCGTAGTGCTTCTTTGCTTCTGTAAGCAGGGACACCCCTTTTGGAGCACTGATTCTCAGATTCTGAAAGCATACGTAAAAATAAAAACTGGCATCTTTTGTCAATTGACCTACTCGTAAGGTGACCTTTTAATTTCTTCAAGTTTACGTGAGAGAAGATCTGTAGTTAATGTTTTGCTTGTTAAACATACTGTTGCCCTGCAATCCTTCCATTTTTGGTGAGTCATGGTGCCAATTTAGGTGGCACATTGGCATGATGGTTAGTGCTGCAGCCTTGCAGCTCTTTGGTCCCGGGTTCGACTAAGGACATGGGCACCTTCTGTATGGTGTTGGTTTTTTCCAGAGGTCTAGTCGTCACCTGCCTTCCAGAAACGTGCTGGCTAGGTTAACTAGGATCTCCAAATTGTCCCCATGTACTTGTACAGTATGTGTTTATGTGTCCTGCAGTGGATTGGAATCATGTCCAGGGTGTGTCCCAGCTTGGACCCTATACTTCTGGGATCATCTCCGAATGGCTGTGACTTTTTGATAATGGGTGGATTTGATTCTGTTAGTTTTTTCAAATAAGTAATCAAGTAATTCCCACAATTGCAATTGCAATGTGCCCCTACATATCTAAAATAGCTCTTCACTACTGGTGGTGAAGCTGATTGCTGTGAATAATTTTGTGATGTTATAGTATAGCATTTCTCCACTCTGCAGTTTTGAGGCACTTTATTTGGTTTCCCGAATCGCCTTGTGTCCTGTTTTCTTGAGGTACTATCAGAAATGCGGTTTGTGTTGAAATGTGACCAAGTTCCAAAACCACGTTGTAAGTATATATGAAATGCAACAATGACAGGGGTCCATTTGATCTAATTTGAGCCTGTTTGGTTGATACCTAAGTTTTTTTTTGTAAGTGGGTTATTCAAGTTCATGGTTTCTCATTTTGTTTATAAATCTTTGCCTATTTCTGCTGTTGCTTGTTTAAAGAGCACTGTAACAGTTCAGTTAAGCAAAGCCCACTTTTTCTAAATCAGTGTTGACTTTCACTCGTGTTTTCGAACATCTTGTTGGTATATTAGAAACTACGGTTTCATACATCCTGGCTGTGTAGAGCTGTGTCCATAGCAAATGAATCAGCCTCTGTTCTCCACGCAAAGTACCCTGTGAACTTGTTATATGTTGTCATATGTGTTTGTTGGCTTGTAATAAGAAACGTTACAAATGAGAGAAGGCCATTTGGCTAGTCTAGCCTGTTTGGTTACTAGTACTGTATCTAATTAGTCTGGCGATCACATCGTCGTTGAATGCTATCCTGAATGGAAAAGTGACTATATGTGTGCTGGCTTCTAACTTATTTCTTTTCTGGGTGTTGGTTTATATTAGTAATTTATTGGAATATTGTCTTCCTCTTCAGAAAAGCAGTATCAATCCATTTCTAAGTCACCCTGCTTATCTGTAGTGTGATCCAGTTGATATCCGGTCAGATTCAGGGCTCTGCGCTTGCATGCTGCCTGACCAGAAGACCACCTGTTATGGCCACAGTGTGGTGAGGTAGTCTCTTGGGCTGCTTCAGGAGAGTTGAGGAGCATTTTGTCAATGGCCAGAGGCGGTGAACAGCTTCCATCAGAGGCAGACACAGTGAAGGAGAGAAACAATAAGTTGTCAGATCATGTCTGCCCTTTGGTATGGGTCCAGTGACAGTCATGGGGACTGCATGACCTCACCTTCAAAAGTGCACACAGTATGTAGATTCTGACTTATCAATATTATACAGTCTGTAAGTCATGACGTTTGTTATTTGGTTTCATTGTGTACTTCAGATGGCCGTGTTTCAGGCCTTTGTGATTGTGTAATTCACTAATGTTATGTTTTTGCAATGCTCTGATGATAATTTTTGAGTTAGTGAAGTAAAACGTGATGATATATTTTGCATTTAACTAGCTTTCTCTGCAAGTGAATACGTAGAATTCTATTATGGTACATCATGTGTTTACCAATATCATTTTTTTTTTTTAATTGAGACATGCAATGAGAATAATGAATAAATTGTTTGGAAAGTAGTCTTGCCATTATTTTTTCCAAGAATTTGTAAGAGTTAAGTAGATCATGAATGGTTAAGCTTAGAATGCACAGAGAATATATTATTTTAGTAGCTGTAGTTGGCACTTGAATAAAGCATATCAACTGTTTTGGAATCAAAACTTCTTTTATATCACATGTCGTTGAACGAACACAGTATTTTTCATAAGGGTTAGGCGTTTCTAAGTTTACTCATTGGCAGCTTGTCTAATTCAAGACCTGTTTCCAAACAGGTTCAAATATCACTTGAAAAAATGTATCCTAGAATTCAAATCAAGTTTTGAACTAGGTCAAACTGTATAGTGTACAATGCTGTTGATTTTTAGCTGTGGTGTTTTGTTAAAAAGTGAGAACATGAATTCCTGTTGGCTAGTAGGTGCAAGCATTTCAGTGTAATAAAAATGCTGGTTTGGAATACTGTAATAAAATCACAAGCATTAGTTTTTAGGCCAGACAGATTACTGACCTTGAACAGGATATTGATTGACGGTACCAGTTTTTTTTGTTCAGTCATTGACAAATTGACAGTTCACTTCCCAGCAGACTGTTGGTCGAGAAGGTTCCAGAGAAATCGGTGCCTGTTTGAGCACAAAAAACATGTAGAGGAAGGTACTCGAGGAAGATGTGGATCTCAGCTGCCACAGCCTGCTGTGTTCCTGTACTTCTTGTTCTTTCTCAAATATTGCTTTTCTTTGTACCTGGAATGTGTCTTGGCCTTTAGTTAGTGACCCCTGAATCGGGCTGTACGAGTACTTTAATTGCTGGAAGTTCTATCTCGGCAGACGTTGAAAGCCACTCTTTAGTCCAACACGACAGATCAACATTTTTATCCATTTAGATCACAATTGTAACCTATGAATGAGCCAATTGTACATAGCAGCATAATGAAGTCCTTGGTTTAAAATAGTCCTACAAACCAGCCTGTGTTTGACAGTGTTCCAGAACCCGTGCTTTACAACAGCTGTGCATGTAAAGCCTTTCAGACTGAACTGATGATATATGTATACAGGTTTGACAGGACACAGTCCTAGAGGTTTTATACAGCATGAAGACATTTTAAAAATAATTTTCTACTATACAGATTTCAGCGTGGTTTCTAATAGGTCACTGACAAAGAATGACGTGTAGCTTTGCTTGGAGAGTAATGAGGTCGCTTTGGGCAAAAAAAAAAAAAGCATGCAACTGCGGTTTTGCCCGGGTTTTGTTGAGATAGCACGCGGGCCATTCCTGTTGGCCTGGGCCCACTCCCGTCGAGTGCTCTCCAGAACACCACGCTCATGGCTGCAGGGGGCAGAGCAGACAGCTGCTTTCATTCACTCGCACTGCGATCTACACTGGCTAGGGCGAACCATAGTCCTGCGCGAGCTTATTTGGGAGTTCAATTTCGAATGTGCAGTGAAATTTTCGCTCGGTGTTTAAATAAGAGAGAACGAAAGGCTGCATTTAATTTACCTTATTTTCTCACGTTCGGCAGAAGAAAAATCCCCAGCGCTCGTCCCGTACTGTTTGCAAGATGCTGTGGCTTCCATGAAGATTTTCTGCCAGCTCAGTGCTGTGGAGGCTGTTCCTTGGTAAAAACAGGAAGTGTTTTTAGAAGGCGCTAATGGTCCAGGAATACACTTATCTCCAGCTCAAGCTTTTGGCAGGGTTACTTCTCAGTGTTTCAGGTTTTTTTTTTATAACTGCTGACTAGAAGTGTAAAGAATTGAAGTCATGTTTATACTAATGATTCAGCAAAAATAAAAAGGCGAGAGGAAAGAAAACATTTGTTAATCTCTGCTGGTCTTTCAGATTTAACTACGGCAATCTATAATTTTGGATTAGCAGCTAATCTGCAGTGTGTATCTAATTATATGTCAAATGAACGGATTGTAAATGTCTGTGTGGGTGTCTGAATCCAGCGAACCAGCCATGCTGCTGCGCCAATACTTCTTTCTTCTTTCGAGAAATGGCTTGAAAACCTAAATCCTCAGATAAATTAGCTGCTTGCATCCAAATCGGATCAGCGGGCATGTTTGTAACAGGTCTTAAAAGGCATATTGGTTAGTGGGATTTGACCAGGTTAAGCACAGGCTGGTTCTTTAGTGTCTTGTTCAGTAGATATGTAGATATTTGACAATTGCTGGTTCACTTAGGATAGTTTTTTTTTCTTGAAGTAAATTACAGGATCCATTGTATTGATGTCCCTAAAGTTATGGAATAAGTACTGTGAATTTAGAAATGAATGAAGGTCTTGCCTAACCAACTTGTCAGTTCTTTAACCAAGCAACAACGTACTTTGCAATCAGCTGTGCACCACAAACCAGAGGACACGAGTGGAAACTATATGCAAAGACATTTCAACTTGAGAACAGGAAGCACTTCTTAACCTAAAGGGCTGTGGGAGTGTGGAACCAGCTCTCTGGCCGTATGGCTGAAGCCAACACCCTGGTTTATTTCTGCTTTGGGGGTACATTTCCCAGGTTCTGCTAACCCCAAGCAAAAAAAACATTTCAAAAGAAATGCTAGCTGCCATCATAGGATTGTTTGAAATTTCGGTAGGAACTTCAGAATACTGAGATGTTTACTGTGTGAATTTAGATCCTATTAAATAGTGAATGTTCCCTTGCTGAAAGAGATCTGATTTTCCCTCTGGCTCTGGAGCTCCTCGCGGTATTGGACTGGGAAAGAGACTCTGTCACTTGTGCGACAGGTAAACCCCCCACTGTGGTTCACAGCGCAGCTCCTGTCTTCTCACGGGTCAAGCCCATCTGCCGAGTGGCTGAATGGTCATAAAAGGGGAGGTATGTACTGTCCAGAGGAAGAGCTCTGGCCTGATTATAGTAACACAGACAGGTGCAACAGACAGCCTCTCAATGAAGCCTGAGCCCTTCTGCCCCTGATGGGACCCTGAAAGGCAGCGTACCCAGGGCCAGGACCCTCCAGTCTCTCAGATGTAGTGAAAGAAAGTTCATCGCTCGTTAAGTTAACCCCTTAACTAATGACAAATACCATCAAACAGCCTTCGTAGTTAACACCACTACAGTAGTAACATTCTTGTAGAAACAAATCTCCAAGGGTTGCCAAGAATATGTGCATTTGGATGTTTTTAATCTGGCCATTTCTTATGGCATTCCATTGTAATAATAATATTTTATTCCGTTTTATTATGGAAATGACAGTCTTTTATTTTTCTCATGGACTTTTTTTAAAAAAATCCTCCAGCGAATTTCTTGTGTCATACCAAACTGTTACCAGAGCCAGTTTAAGTAACCAAGGGCTGAGATTCTGGTTGTATCCTGTGGCTGTTCCCGTAGCGGACGGTGCACTCCTGTATTTAAGATGGGCAGTGTTTTCAGAGCTCGCTGTCCCGCAGAAAGCTGGGTGCCTCTTCCTCAGCTCGGGGAAATGTGGTCACCCCAACAGTGGCCATTTCCTTTCTGTTTGTTTAGTGGCAGTACGATATCCTCCTGCTGTCCTGTTAGCAAGACAGTATTGGTTGTAAAATGCCGGTTGTCGAACCAGTTATCATCACATCATTTCTTGGGTGCTTGGATGGGGCACCAGTCCATCGCAGGGCATGCAAAGACACTCGCACTCACACCTGGGCCGGTTTTCCCAGAAGGCAGTTAACCTACCAGTGTGTTTTTGGACTGAGAGAGGAAACCGGAGCACCAGGAGGAAATACATGCAAACATGAGGAGAACATACTCACTCCAGGCAGAAAGCACGTCAGGTACTGAACCCAGGGCCCCAGTGCTGCAAGGTAACAATGCTAACCTCTGGACCACTGTGCCACCCAGCAACCAATTATACATTTTAAAATTGATCATGAAAGTCTGGAAAGGAAAGTTGCAGTTGGCATAATCGTCTGTGGTTTTGGAGGCGCTTTTGATGTTGGGACTCTTATTTTTATTAGAGTATTATACCAAGTGTCAGGAGCTGGAACGTGCAGTATTTTTTGGATTAAATCTATGCTTGTCTCAACGATGGTAAACAAGTTTAGACGGATTTAGCAGAAATAGACTGGATTGACTGCTATCTCTATTTTTATAGACAGACGACCGCCTTAATTCCTGTGAGCTTTTTGCATCTTTTGCAACACTTTGCATAATGATTGTCTGAGTATAAGGAACATGATCAGATTCTGTGGTTTTCTTGCAGTCGGCTATCTAAAAGAGAATGAAGCATTGTTTCTGTTTCTTCATTTCTTCCAGTATTGTACATATTTGTAGGCTGATGTGGGGTTGATGTTATACTTGCACAGTGGGAGTAAACCACATGTAGTGCTTCGGACTGAGTCATGGTATGAATCTTTTTGAGTGGAAAGATTTGGATCCTTACTGTGCAGGTCTCTGAAACCCTCCACGTTTGCTCTGCTCTGCTTTTTGTTTTATTAAAAAAAACTCTGCATGTTGGTGCAGAATCCATTATAAACTGGCCTGACATTTTTGAGAAGCCTAAGGGAATCCCACTGTACTTTGCTGCGGGAGGAAAGATTGTGCTTAGCGACGTGCTCCAGGTTTGTTTTTTTTGTAGTGCAGAGACATGTGAATGGTCAGCAGTGCAATTAAATCGTGCCCTTGCTTCTAGCAATCTTTGTGTGTCGTATTCATTGGGGAGCAGTTTGAGGAGATCATGTCTGGGGCTCATGTCAAGCAGGTATATCCTGCTGCCTGCTGAATCTTATTGAAAACATACACTTAAATAATCTATCCGTTTGCCTTTAGTATTTAATTTTGTGTTTGTTTTAATAGCCACAAAAAAATGTGTTGCTGTGATGTCCTGAACAGGGACAGATGATTTGGTCTCAGGCTTGGCCAGACTTCTGCTTTGTCTGCTTGGCAATGAGAGACTCCTGCTGACAGTGCTGAGGCTGGAGCCACAGTGCTAAGCAGAGTGAAGAGAGCACACACCCGTCGGCAGAGCAGACAAGGGCATCCAGCTCGGGGCAGCCCAGCAGATCATGAAACGAGGACAGCAGTTCACCGAGGGTGAACCTGTCAAATTATCGTCTTTCTCTAAACATTTACGCACCCTTTCAGAGAGTTTAAAAACAAAATGTTTCAAGAAGTTAAATGCCATGTGAGGGGGCTGTAGGAGGCCACAGATGTAACCAGCCATCAGATAGATCATTAATTCAGCACCCAGGTGTTTAGCTTGTGATGAATCAGGAAAAATGGACAACATCACTATCTGGAGACCTGTCTGCATAGACGTGTTATCTCATAAGAAAAACAAGAAGAGTTGTATCAAATGAATGTCTCTCAGAGGACAGCATCAGTGTGGGGGGGATAATTTTGCCTGCTGTCACTCAGTGCTTAAAACATAAAGGAACTCCAGTAATCTAATTTCTGTCATTAT
Source organism: Lepisosteus platostomus (assembly GCF_059453375.1). Taxonomy (NCBI): domain Eukaryota; kingdom Metazoa; phylum Chordata; class Actinopteri; order Semionotiformes; family Lepisosteidae; genus Lepisosteus; species Lepisosteus platostomus. The sequence continues at coordinate 37,788,861 of NC_142624.1, forward strand.
GAAGGGGGCACATAGGGGTTATATTTTGAAGTACTAAGATTGCATCATTGACCAAGTAGGTTTCTGTGCACTTTTGAAAACATTAGAAATAGATTTCCTGATTGTGAATAAATAAGTGGCAAAAGTTCTTAATCTTAATAAAGGTCATCTTAAGTTTTTTCTGTAACTGGAAATGACTGTATTTTAAAGTGCTCCGAGATTGCTTTTGCAGCTGGCCTATAAAATGAAACTATAAATGTATTATTACAGCAACGGTATTGTGAGCATCTTCAGGACCACTTCCCTGAGTGATCCTGTGCTTTTTATGTCACCTCTGCTGAGAAAGCGGTGTGGACAGCTTCTGGCATCAGCAGTTTATAAAAAAAAAAACAGAATCAAATGCCCTGATTCCAGATGGGGGGTTTCTCCAGTGATGCGTGGCCAGTATTTTCAGGGCTGCTGCTGAAAAGGGAGGATGTGTGTGTAGTCTCACAGGCAGTGTGATAATGCCAGTGGTTCAGAGGGGGCACATCATTTGGCATTGAGCTCTGCAGTCCTCACACATCTGTGGCCTGTTAAAATGCCCTTGTACTGTACGTCTGACATTTTCCACAGTCTGTGTCGTTGTTGAGCTGTTTATAAACCTGAGAGTGGGTATCTTTCTCAGATTAAAATTCTATAGAGTTTAACAGGATTTCCAGATCGGATTGCAGGTTTTTTGGATGGAGTTTTTTTTTTCCAGTTCAAAGTACTAATGCTCTATTAAATTGTAAGAGTCTGCTGGTTTTCATTCCAGCTGAGCTCTCCAGAACATCTCCAGTACTAATTGATGATTTATTAATCGGCCTGCTCGTTTAGATTTTTATTTAACTTGCTTCAGTCAGTTCTGAGTGTCAGAAATACCCTATTACAGTGGTATTGTTTCCCCCAACTGTAGCCGAAAAGGCACGTGCAAACATGCAGTAGTTGTACTGAAGCAGACTAACACTGCAAAAATCAATAAAGCTGTGAGGCAGGCCGGGCCTAACATGTGACTGCTGCAGCAGATGGTGCTACAAGGCTGAGAGAGATGCCTTGGTCGCAGATATTAGTGAAGTTCTCAGCAGTGGGTATGATGAGACACTGCTAAGAGAATGCATATCTTCTGTGCATGTTAAGGGATTGCAGAGTGTGGAACTCAGTTTACTCAGTTCACTGTGGCCTTAAGTGAAGCATGGAAATTCAGGAGATGTCCTGCAGGACTCCCTTTTTTGGAGTCCTGCTTATACTTTAGGTTGTCTTTTCCTTTCTGCTATAGGGCTATATCTGTTCCTCTAAAACTCACATAACAGAGTTTCACTGTGTGTTGTCTACCTTTTTTTTTATCAAAACCCCTCTGTTTTTGCATTTCTTTTCCCAAAAGACAGCCCTGTTCTGATTTTACTAGATTTCTCAGCCGGGCCCTCGAGTATCTTTGCCAACTGCAGTGTTCAATTATTGAGCTATCAGTATCCATTTTGGCTCAGTGACAATTCTTGCCGAGCAGAGCCAAAATGGCTGTGTCCTGTGGAAGCTTCCTGGTGACACGCAGCTGCATTGTCCACTTAGATGTAAACTCCTTCATAGATGCAGTATTTTCCCAGACTTGTGAAGTACTGAAAACACCAGTCTTATCAGCTGGAGAGAAATAGAGTGAGAGTTAAATCCTCTAGTGTCTGATCCTCTAGAGATAGTCAGTTTGTAGCCTCACACTTAGCCGAATGACCCTTAAATCCCAGATTGTAAAGCAAGGTCTGCATTGTAAAGGTACTGAGAGGTCCAAGGCTTGTACACCCATTCTTGAAATATGGAACTTCTACTGTTATCACTTATTGAACACTACATTAAGAACATGTTATTAATTAAAGACTGCTTTAGAAGATTTGGTTCCTGTTTTACTGAAGAATTCCGATTCTTCTTTTTCCGAATATTTCGAAAGTTGGAAAAGCCAGCATGCGTTTTGCTTGCTGTCCTGTTGGTGTCCTTCTGAGAATCGTGCATTACTGAGATAGGGCACCTGCACTGAAGGTTCTGGATGTGAGACTTCTGTACGTATACCAATGGAATCCTCTTACAGGGACTGGCAGACAGGTGAAATATTGACAGAAGGAGTGTTTTTTTTTTCAATTAAGGTTTAGTTTGTGAAAGCTTTTTGTCATTAAACCTGGGTGGCTAAAGTGACTTAAGTGTCCATGGTTTATAATTATGTAAAGTGATTTGCAAGAATTAAAGGGCCCTGCTGAGAAAGGGTTTAAATGCTTTGAAAGGTTTAAAAGGACTTTCCAAATCTTTGACATTTCACTAATGTTGCAAAACTGAGTACTGCAGCTTCAAGAACAAAATCATATTTCCAGTATAACAGTGCTGTCTTAAACTTGCCTTTAAAGTTTACAATTACAATTGTAAAAATACAATTAAAGGGGACTTGCTTTTTCTTCCCAGTTATACTATGAGATGGAAACCCTCAATTACTAAATAGCTTCAAGATATCTGGAGATGTAGCAAATCATAAAAATGTTTTAGTATCTACAGCAAAGAAGATTTTTTCTACTACACTTCAGTATTGCTGAACTGCTTCCATTCAGAATGACAAATGGAACTAATTTCTTGAGGGAAAATTCAGACAGCTGCTTGTGGGTGTTTTTATTCACTAAAGTGAGGGGATAAGTTTCTGTGCTTTTACATGAGTGAGATAGAGTTTCTGTTTCTTCAGGAAAAAGCCCCGTTTCAGGCAGGACATGACCACCACAGCTCACTGTTGCCTGGTGCAGTAAATGGAGATGGTGCCAGATTCACAATGCCCTCTCAGTCACTAGGATGACTGATTATGGAACACCAATGTCCACGATGAGTGTTACACATTGTCAGTGGTCAGGAGAGCAAGGACAATATATTAGTCCCATCTGTGGACTGGTTGTTTATTAATAGTTTTCACACAATCACGATGATAGATGAACAAGTAAAAAGTATAGCGTGATCCCTCCGAATCAGATGTAACTGAACAGCAGTGACTCTGAGCACTTATTTCAGCAAGACTGTTGACCCCGGAACTGTGGGTAATCACTTTTTAAATATTAATATAACAGCTAGTGTAATATCAGAAGTTGTTGTTCTTTTTCAGATTTTTTTTTAGACGTTAGGTACAAGGGTAGCAAGACAATGTTTATTTAATATTCAGTGAGAAATATAATATACTACTACCTAGAGCAATGTTAAGATTTAAGAGCTTTTTTAATGTGAGAAGCCCACATTTTCTCTGCATTCAGAATAGAATGAAGTATTGATTCATTTTGCTTGTACGAGAGATGCATCGGTGGTTTAAAACATTTCCATTGCCCCTGGTCATGAAGAGTTCTGGTTTTTAGTGAGCACCCTGCTCTGTGTGTTTCTTTTCCATTGTTAAAAGGCCAATGTGTGGCTCTCCGAGCTTATCAAAATCATTTCACCTGTCACATCGGCTGGGATTCATCAGGCCCATTATTACTGGACTTAGAAGTGGTTTTTCTAGTAAGGGTGGAGCTTTGTGGCGATATCTGTTCACCTATTTATCACCTTTGTGTTCCAGATATAGTTTCAAATCCTGACCTACACTTTGGGATCCAGCTGCTTGGTATTACCCTGATATTACCCCGGTTCCCAGTCTGTCCCTACATGTCAGATGAGTTGCGACCAGCCTTTGGAATTGAGTCAGAATTGATTTGCGGCGTCTCGATGCAGAATGGGGTAATTGCTCATAGCAGATTTAGAAATAGCGCACAAGATGAAGGTGAAAAAGAAGCTTAGATTCAAGAAGACCAAATTAAACTGGGAGAGGAATGACGAGTGCATCGCCACCACCGGTCCTGAAGGATTCGCTGGCGGGGTAGAATCCTGCAGTGAAACTCTAGGTAAAGCACGTAAAGTAAGAGTTATAACGGCTATAACACTGGAAAGACATCAGCTGGGTGGGCAGGGCAGGGCAGCACGGTGCTGGCTTCCTGGGGGAGGGAGTGTGGAGCAGGCTGAAGGAAGCATGGCAGAGAGGCAGGCCGAGGGGGGATGGCACAGCAGCGAGCAAGGAGCCCTGGAGTGCTCCTGGCCCACAACCAGCTCTGGGAGAGGAGGGTCTCTCGGTGATGCTGTCACAGGGACGTGCCAAAAGGCCAGCTGTGGAGGGAGGTGAGGAGGAGCTGCAGAGTCCGACTCCTTAAGGGGTTTCAGCCGCACAGCCGTGTTGGTAAAAGAGCACGGGTCTCTTTAAAAAGGAGAGAAGAGAGCAATTATTGGAACCCCTTAATTACAGTAGGAATTAGTGGAGTTTGATGTGAAAATTCAGATCTGTTCTTTGTTTCTGGATCGTCAGGCCTGTAATTACTAGATTTTCCCGTGCTTGGAGCTCCAGCGAATCAGGCTTGTAGATTGGTGTAGGTTTTAAATAGCTGTGAGTAATGCAAATTCCTTTGAAATTAATCTGCAGCGAGAGTACAGACACCCTTATTTTTTTGCCAGTTTTTTGACACGGCTTGTCATTCCCAATTAATAGTTTTAAACAATCAATTTAAAAACTCAATGAACTGGTTATTTCTTATTACTAAGTTTGAATATACAGTAGGTGTAATGTTTACAGTGACTTCTGTTGGAGTGAAGATCGGAGGATGTATATTGGGATTAACCTGTTTTATATAAAATGGGAGTATCTGTTACCATATTACTATCATGGTATTACTATTACTATAGTAGTATGTTAACATGGCATGAATTGGTCAAATAAAGTCAGTGTGAGAGTGGAGAGCCTATATCCAATAACTATTAAACCCTTTTCTGTATAACAACATAACTTTGCACCTATCATCTCAGTGATATAATACGTTTAATAGTCATGTCCGCTTCATCCTGACTTGATGAGAAAAATCTTGCCGATGACGGAAGTACTGATTCACGCCATTAGAGGGCAGTGCTATGTAACTTATGTTCTATTCTTTTTCCCACTGGTTAATAAAAGGTTCCAAAAATTGCACCATTGCCTGGGCAAGATTGTCCAGGTGATGCGAATGTGTTGGTATGGTGTTAGCAGGGCTGCTCTCGCTAGACGCTCATTGAGTAGCCGCGCCACCCCAAGACAAGGATAGTTACCGATTTGTAGACGGTAGCAGCAGAGTACAGGTCAGCCCATGTCTACCGATCTATGGTTTGAAATGTAATATGTAGTTATACCTCGTAGCTGTATCTCTTTCTGACCCTAAACGTGTTTAAAGTGTTTCCGTGTTGCTTTCGGTGGCAGCTGTTCATTACGTGCCTCTGTTCTGGCCCTTTTTGTACAAAAAACCACCACTACCCACAATCCTTTGCGACAGTATTTTAAATATTAAACGGGAACGATTGACGAGGTTCTGATTGAGGTGTATATCGAAACAAGTTTATATCTAATAAATATTGTTTTTCATTAACAAATATATGACTTTTTAATTAAGTTTTTTTATTTTGTGTTGACTTTTTGTTGAATAGTCATTCACTGCTACCTGAATACAGTGTATAGTTCTAAAATATTGTATGCTGTCGTTTTACCACAGTAATGTAGTAGTCATGCTTTAAGAAAGTCATGCATCCTTTGTAGGCAGAAAATATTTTTATGTATTTCATATTTTATTGCAGCTTTAAAAAAAACGTGTCATTCATCTCCCACCATTAACGACCTTGAAAGTGGCAATCCTTTTTTATCCTGAATAAGCCGTCATCACTCAGTTCCGCTGACGCCTGCCCCTTTCCTGCCCTCAGGTGGCTTTGCTGGGAATGGACATTCTGTCTGCCCTGGTGACGAGGCTGCAGGAGCGCTTCAGGACACAGATCGGCACAGGTACGGCCGCCCCTCCCCCAGGGGGAGCTGGGATGTCTCTTCTACAATATTGCGTTTCCGGCCATTTCGGATCTCGGGCGTTTAGGGGCGCAGAGAGAACGGGTGCCCCCTGACCTCTCTAGGAGCTGACGTCTGTGTTGTGTGCTCCTCCCCGCAGTCCTGCCCAGTCTGATAGACCGGTTAGGGGATGCGAAGGACCAGGTGCGAGAGCAAGACCAGGCCCTGCTGTTGAAGATCATGGAACAAGCTGCTAACCCACAGGCGAGTGGCGCCCCCGTCTGGGGGCTTTTACCTGCAGCGTGGCCCTCTGGCCTGTTGGCTCTCGAAGCTGCTGGGCCAGAGCGACGTGAGCCAGCCGAGCCGGGAGTTTGTATTATTGTGAGGTGCTTTCGGGGGGATAATCAACAGTGGTCGCAGTAGTGGATCGTAATTCATCATATTCATGAAAGCAGAATAATCCGATTTTTTTCAGACATGAAAAGGCAAGAAACAACTAGATTTGTGGTCCCTTATTTAAAAAAAAACAACGTCCGGCACAGGGACCTTGTGTAGGAACGTCCTGGGTTGGTTTGCAGCTTTAGTCAGCCTGTGTGTGGAGAGGGACAGCAGTGAGAATTTCTCAAGGGGCTACTGTGTTTCTCTCCCGATGCCTCTGGATGAACGTACCCTGGGTCTTTCTGCAGTATGTGTGGGATCGGATGCTGGGAGGCTTCAAACACAAGAACAATCGAACCCGAGAAGGAGTCTGCCTTTGCCTTATTGCAACACTAAATACGTGAGTTATTGGCAAGCGCCGACCATGAAATAAAATGGGAAATCGAATAGGGCTCAATTGTAAACCTGTTTCTTCCAAATGTGAAGTTTTTAAACTCTTTTCATTTAGATGTTATTTTTTGCCATTGTTGTTTCATGCTGTTGGCATTCTGAGTGCTGAACAGTTTCTTCCTCCTGTTGCATGTTGTGTTTACAATACAAACGCTGCCACCCGCCCTCGAGTGCGAAATGTCATCTGGGGGCCAGTTGTACATCATACAGAAGAGTCAGAGAAATATGGTCTTTTCATCACTTGATTTGAGTTTAATTTTGGAATTTACTTTCCTAACTCTAACAACAGCGAGGAAGACCACATACAGAGAATGGGAGTTCACACACACACACAGGAACAAGGTCTGACAGTGGGGTTGCTGATGAGTAAAACACCTGCTCTACTGGTATTTAACCAAACCTTTCCATTTTTCTTTATAGGTATGGAGCTCAAGGTTTGACACTAAGTAAAATTGTGCCCCATATATGTAACCTCTTAGGAGATCCAACGTCTCAGGTAAAGTATGCTTCTGGTTTTTGATATGCATTTGAATGCAGTTAATTTAGTTTTAAGCATGTGTTACAGTTTAACGCGTGACAGGCTAACAATTTTAAGGTATGCGGTAAACACTACTTTGGTGGTGTCCTAAAAAGGCGTATAGAGCCCTCTGTTGGTGACCAAGAGAGTTGCACTCTTGCTGGAGTGCCATCTGCTGGTAGAAAAAGCACCAAAACTGAAGGGAATGAAGGGATTAAAATCTGGCAACACAACAGTGGTGGAAATGAGTCACGTTTAGACCAAGAAATGGTCATGTTGTTTTATAAGCATACTGTGCTTTGAAAACTAGCAAGTCTATAAAATGTATTGTGTGCTTTACTACTTAAAATGATTGCCTTCATTATTTTCATTTACATCTTAACGTCCTGCCTTCTACTACAGTGTCTTGCAAAAGTATTCCTAGTGTATTCCAGTACATTAAATTACCTATTACATGTTTGCACAGTTTTATATTTCTAATATTTGCTTCAAAACCTGAATGCTCGAATCAAAGATTTCTAAGGGTGAGATGTAAGATAGTCACAGTAAAATTTCGGCGAAAACTGAAATATGTTGATTGCGTACGTTTTCAGACCCGTGAGCTCTGTATTTGGTGGCAGCACAATTGCAACTGGAAGTCTTTCTTGCAGGCTAGTTTAGTGAAGAGTGCTTGGTATTACTGACTGATGCACATTTTCTACCATTGAACTCTGTAACTCTTTTAAATGTGTCACCGGCCTCACAGTGGCCTCCCTCTCTGGTTTCCTAAGTTTGCAGTTTTCCCCAAAGTCCACCATTTTGTGCTTAATTCAGATTTTGTAAAATCTTTGCGCTACCATCAATCAATTTATTGTGTTACTGAGATTTAATTACTGATCAGAGAATTTGTTTGCCACAGCAAAGGGTTAGAAAACGTTTTAAATCATACCATTTTTCTTTCATATTAAACGGCTGTTTACTTCTTGTTTTTTGCTTTGAGTGTGTGGAGTAAGCTTTGTGTATAACAAGTTCAAAGCGTCATGTCAGCAAAGTTGAAAGCAGCAAAATGTGAAACTGTACAAGGGTCTGAATAGTTTCTCAAGGCATTGGATGTTTCGATTCTGAAATGTCTGTTCTTCAAGTAGAAACGCAGCTTCACTAGTCTCAGAAACTTCCACTTGGGGGAGGGATGTGATGCTTGTAGCAGGCCAGATTTAACTGAGAAGTATTAATTTGGAGAATGAAAAATAATTTGTGGTTTTTCAAACCCTTTTGAGTTTGTTTTGTAAAAGAAAGAAACTACGTTTTCAATGAGTTCTGTATGAGCCTTTTTTCACCCAGGATGTATTATCCGCTGAGAGGGGTGTTTGTGTGTTTGTCCGCAGGTGCGGGATGGGGCGATGACCAGCCTTGTGGAGATCTACAGACATGTAGGGGAGAGAGTGCGGGTGGATCTCAGTAAGAAGGGATTACCACAGTCACGGTACGTCCTCTCTGCACTGCTCGCCGCAGGGGCTGCAGTGGGCTCCTCCTCTCTGCACGCGCCTTGGGGACGTGCTGCCGGCGCGGTCACAGAATACGAAATTCCCTCGGGACTGTGCTTCTAGGTCCTAGCTCTCGTGTGGCTGTCCTGCACTTTGTAAGCAGCTTTTAATCATTTAATAGTCACCGTTACTCATAAAAACCCGAGGACATATTTGGGCTCATCAGACCTGAAACTGGATTTCCTTAAAAATAGATTAACTTTGGTGTTTAGAGGAAATCAGGCAGTGCATGTTAATTTTGCTGCAGTCTGTGCGACATTTTCCTTTCATTGACTTTTTGAAATTTACATTTCATTTACTATAGCTGTGGGTCCATGCAGGCTTTGGGAGTGTCGTTATTGTTCCATGGGCCGTCTGTTGGTTAGGTCACCATTTAATTTAGAAAGAATTTAGCCCCTAATTTTAAGCAAGCATGACTCAGCTGTTATGTTACCATCCTGGACTTTCTTGTCAGTTAAAGGCCAGTTTTCTACCAGATGACAGAAACTGAATAATTATTTAATTTATAAACCGTTTTTTTAATCTGAACTTTGGTGTTATAAAAGAATTAAATGCAGTGCTGTCTGGTCAACATGTATGCAATTATTTTACTACAGGTTACACTCCTGCCAGTGCAGTAAATAATTATTTTTATCACTTTTAAGCATGACATATTTTATTTAATATTGGCATACGTTTACCTAAATAAGTTTTATTTAATTAACTAGAGCCTTTACTATATAGAGAATGACAATTATCTTAAAATGATGGGATAAAATCAAATCATAAACCAGATTATTGGTTGCTTTAAGCCTGGTTTTCACTGAAAAAAGCCTTTTGGTAGAGAATTTTGAACATACTGTATATGATAAGCCATTCTTGGCTTACCTGTAATAAAGTTAGTTTTTCCTCGTTGCTGGTTTCAGCCAAGAACATGGGGCTCTTTGGATCTCTGGAGTGTCCTTTTAGTTCCTTTTATCTTATTGGGCTGTGTGGGAATGGAGTCTTCTGACAATCTGGCACAACAGCATTTCAGATGGACTGAGCCCTGTACCGTGCTGAGAGAACAGTTCTGTAATCTGACCCTTTGAGACTAAGAGCTGCGATGGATAAATCATGACGCTGGGTAGGAAGTGAGAAGATGCATCGACATCGTGGAGAGTAACGGCAGGAAAGGCTTGTGCTATATAGTGCTGGTACAGAATCCATGATCTAACAGCTCCTTGTTAGCTTGTTGAATGACTGGCTTGCTCTGACAGCAGTGTAGAAAGAGCTGGGTGAGTGTTGGCATGGAAGTGGTTGACACGGATTATTAGTGCCGTGCTGTGAGGCAAATTTGGGGATCCATGGACTGGCGGGATAATAGTGGGTGACATGTGTCTAATTTAATAAAACTTCCTCAACATAAGACCCTGCGATGTGACATAGAAAGTGGGGGAACAGCAACCCTGGTCCATCCTGGTGTATCAGTGGGTCGACTCCTGACTGCATCTGGGAACGGTTAACCCTCTAGATGCCCACAAGTCATTTGTGCTTTTCGGTCTCTGGATTTTTTCACTCACTAAAACCAGGGAACAGGTTGCGAATGCTGGGAGACTGTGCCGTCTGTCCAGCAACCTCGAGGCTGCGGAATGATCTCCAAGTCCACATTGCGTCTTGCAAGTCCTGCCTTAACACTCACTTGCATACTATGTCTTTCATTCCCCTTGAACTTCCTGTATCTGTACTGCTCGTTTTGTTGGAAAGCACCTCGAGATGATGCTGTGAAAGGTGCGATATAAAATTAAAAATGTGTATTTCACCCTTCCCTTTTCTGTTCTCTTCTGACCTTCGAGGGTCACACTGAGCCAGAGCCTAACCCAGCAGGCACAGGGCATAGGGCATGAGGCGAGACTGTGCCCACATGGGACACCAGCCCATAGCAGAAGAAGCTGCTTTTGTCATCTTCATCATCATCATCTTGCACAAGAAGCTGTAACAGTGTGTTGAGCTCCCTGGGCAAAGTGTGCAATCTTATCTGCAGTGGCTGCTGTGGATCCATTTTTTGCTTTGAACCCTGAGTGACTTAATCCGTAGCTGATAAAGTTTTTGATTGAATTAGCTGTTGTGCCAAAGTCTCACATTCCTACAGACCAGCCTGGTGCTTTTCAGCTGTGATTATCTTGCTATGTTACACATGGTTGCTGCCAGCCTTTCATCAGCACTTAAATTGGGAACATGGGTTGAGATTCAGTGTGTTCATCTCTTTTGATTTTTCTTGTTGCTGTTTTTTTTCCTCTATTGCATCTAGTCTCTTGTAAACCTGGAAGTACTGCTTGTAATCTGCATAAAGTGCGTTGTCACCTGGACGTTTCATGCCCAGCTCGTGTCTAGTTTGGCCTACTTGGGACATGATAGCTTCGTTCTCATTGCAGCACCTGAAACACAACTTTCAGATTCATAAACAGAAAGCCAGAGGCTTTCCAAACGTGGTCTTTTTGACTTCCCTTGTACTTGATCGCTAACTAAATGTACAGCCCCCAAAGCTAGGATACAATCACCGAGCACAGCGAAGAGGGACGTTTAGGAACTGTACTAATTTGAAACAAATGTTTTGTAATTTGGGGGGGGATGATTAAACAGAAACGTTTATTAATGACAAAGTAACTTCATGTAGGTATTTTTTACTTTATTTTTCTAATTGCTGTGAACCCACTGTGAACTTTTGTTATGGAAAATTCCTTCATTTTTATTGTGCTTTTTTATTTTTGTTTTGTTTTATTCATTTAGTGTTGGGAAAACAACCATGTATTTAAATTTAATATATGAAATTGAATCCGGTCACTTATGCTTAAAATAATCTCCTACACTTTTGACTTCAGGAGGTCTTGAGGAAAGCCACAATCTTAATTTATTCTTCAACTCACAAGGAATGGATATTCAGTGACTGATATTTTTGTTCATTTCTACTGATCTGTGCTTTTTAATGACTTTATCTTTCAGGTGCTTAGAACTGCTACAGTTGACTCTTTGCTTTGCTGATTCTTTGCTTGAATTTCACTACCTGACCAGGAATCCTCACAGAGATGGGTGATTTCATTCTGAAATCGTGAGAAGCCCTCTCATTGAACCCAGACAGTGCCCACTCCACTTGTGTGGGTCAGTAAGGTGATTTTGTGCACCTAATATCATTTTAGTTTTCCACTGCAAAGGGATTTGGAGATGCAGTATATGGAGTCATGACTTTTTTCATTTTTTTCCATATTTTTTATTTTTGCTTTTTATGAGAGAGTAGATTGTGTATACACCAAAAATTGCTACTTTAAGATGCCATGACTGCAAACTTTCAAGCAACAATATAATGGAAACTGAATGCGACTATGTTAAAAGATGATAGCTTTTATTTTAAATAGTGCCTGTACAGACTACAATCTACCCTTTTGACAAGGGTGTGCCAGTGTCTGAATACTTTTGTAAGACGCACAGTGTGTGTCGCTCACTTTGGTAGGTTTATCTGTTGTTTTTTATCTTATCTTTGCATTATCTCTTTAATTTGTATGCAATTAAGAAAATGGTAATGGAATCATAAATTGTGAGCCCTTTCACTTTTACATGAAACGCTCTGTGTTCCACGTGGTAAAAATGAAGTAGGCATTCTTGCTTTTGCAGTACTTTGAATCAACTGTGCTGAACAAAGGTCTGTGTCTTCATAAAGCTTTAAGTATTCAGTACGTACAGCTATGCAATATGAAAGCATTTCATTTACTATCTCTTTAGATCTTCATATTCAGAAAATATTCATATAGTTTTGTTTTTTTGTTTTTGTAAATGTATTTTAAGTCCTACTGTATGTCTATTGAAAAGCCTAAGTATATAGCAATATGTTAGGTATATGTAAGGATTTGGAATCTAGAGTAGCATTCAGTGACTTTATGTACATAATATATGTAGATCTTTTCTCATTTACAATGATAATTTTATAGTTTTAATATTCTGGGATGACATAGTAGTGGATTAAGCAGAGAACACTGTCATTTTGGATTCAGGCACTGTAGTTTCCTAAGCTCCCTTCCGGATTGTCTCCCAAATTTTGTTGTCTCTATCTCTGGCTCCTGAAGACTAGCAACAAAGACTCAAAATCATTGCCTCTGCCATTTCCCTGTCAGTGCAAACCCATACTGTCAGCTTAAGGACATTTTTATCTAGGTCTTTGGTGATAAAAATACTCTTGCATTGGGGTATTGACTGATTAAAATGCAAAGCATTGCTTCTATGTTTCCTTGAGATCAGGAAAACCTATTTTAGCAGTAAGCATGGGGGGAATGCTTTATTTTTAATGTAGTGGTAAAGTTAATAAAGAACTTTTGAAAACAAATGACACATTTTGCAAAGTTTTAAAAGCTGACTGTGGGTTTCCATGCCAGAATGGCTTATGAAAATAGTTTTTCTTTTATTCAGCCACTGTAAAGGAAAGTGTTTTTTCAAATCCCCATGAGTATTTGCAGCTATTACCTTCAGGATTCCTAAATATTTTGCAGATACTATGCTGGTTTACACATACTGTACCTCATTTCGGGCTGCCATTTTACATTTTATGGTTGTACTTTAAAATGCCTACGCTTTCCAAATGCTGGACAAGTGTAGTTGACAATTGAGTCATGGTACTCATTGTACTTTCCATTTCAGTAATTTTGTTTTCCTCGTCCATGATGGCTCTCAGGCACCAATCAAACTCCAACATCAAACATTACTTTGGATTTCACTTAACTTCACATAATGGGAAGGCCCTATGCAGATCTGTCCATCAGCAAAAATGGTATTATTGGGTCACATGGTTATGTCTACCATATTGGATTTTGCAGGACTTTTGTTAAATGTTCCAAACTGGTAAAAGCATGAATGATAGACAGTACAGCTGTGAAACATTGTGTAAGTCTTCTTATGTTTACGCTTGATTGTATGAAAGCAAAGCTGGTGAGTTCACATGACATGGTGACCATGCTGGGGTTTTCTTGACGCACTGAAATGATGGCTCCTCAGCTTGGTCAGTTGAGGTAAATCATGGTCTGCTGTCCTCTGTCAGTATTACTCAGGAAGAGTTACTGTTTAGAAAAAAACAATGCCAGATTTCAACTTTTCTATATACTGTACATGCAGTTGCTTTTCTGTTTTTTTGGCAGTGTGTTATATTACATTTTAGGGATGTTAGAGGTTTTTGGAATGTGAAAGGGCCTATCAAGGGATGTTGTTACATTATTCTGTGGTCATACATGGTTGTGCAAAATGTGCCAGTGTCTCATTTTATCTATGAATTGGTCATCCCTTGTATTCCGGTTATCACGACTAATTGTAAGTCATCATTTATAAAATACTAAACATCATCTGTACATCTTCTGTAACCTCCTTAGAGGGTCACAATGAAGGAGGAAACGTGAGTACCTGGATAATAACCTTATTGTGTTATTGTCAAGTTGCCAGCTGCTCCTAGTTTTCTGTTTGCAACGGCTTTTAAAGTTTAAGGTCAGCTCTGAAAAAGAGAAAGTGAAAACAGAGGAAGCACACATGAGAAATAGGTGTGTTCGTTTAATTTTTTATACCAAGTGAAGATGAATTCAATGAATTTATTTTTTTACCAAGTGCTGCAACAAAGAAGGTATGAATGACTCGATCCTTATCTGCTCCTGTAGTAAAGCCCAGTGCAGGGTCTGTGCCAGAGTTTCTGAGAATCTGATACAACTCGTCCCCAATAGCTTCTAAAGTGGGTCATCGGAGGTTTCTGCTGCATATCAGCTGTGGTCCCGAAGTAGTGGGATTGTGTGTTACTTCAAACCCTTCATTCCCTCTGTGTGAAGAAGGTTTGTCGACTGAGTTATTAGCTCCATCTGGTATATTTTTATGATTTACTCTGTGATCCGTGGAGACACAATGCAGATATTTTCATTTTTCTTTCTGAGAATGAAATACTCTTCAATAGGTTGATGGGGAATTCAGGTTTAATTCCTTCAGACCTTGTACCCTGTTGAAGCCGATACCCTGGCTTATTTCAAGAAATGGCTGGATGAGGTTCTGGAGCAGTTAGCTTCTAATTACCCCCCTCGCTTGTGGCATTTCTTATGTTTTTAGTATCTTTTAACAAGTGATCAAGAAGATCAGTTGGTATTCGGTTTATTTCCGTGCACATCAGCTTGTATCATAGCAGCACAATGTAATAGATGTTTTTTTTTCCCCCCAAAGTAACAGCTGACAATATCTGTTCTTCTCAGATGTAAATCTAAACCTATTAGACTAATATTAGTCATAAACCTGTTATACAGCATTTGTCGCATATTTTCATTTGACTTTTCATAAATTTAAATAGGTTATGCGCATTTTACAGAGGTTTGTGACAACAATCTATAGAAATAAGAAGGGAAGAAATAAATTATTAGCACCTAAGGTTCTTGCTTTTTCCGGATTCTTTTTTTCATTCCAGTAAGAAGGCTGTAAATGGGAGGAGAGGCCACGAGGCCGATCTAGCCTGTTTTCTGTGATCCGAGGATCTCATCTAGTTGTTTCTCAGAAGAAGCTAAGGTTGGATTCAACCAAATGTCTGGCAGCTTGTTCCACACTCGCACAACCCCTTGTGCAAAGTGGGTCAGCCAACCCCTCTTGTTAATCTACTTGTAATTGTACTTTATTGTTTTGAGTCCAAAGTATGGAGGTCTAAAAGTAAACAACCTGTTGCAAAAGTTGCTAACAGTTTGAACTTTATCTTAAAATGTGTTTTAATATTAATTAGCCCCTTGTCCAGTCACAGCACATAAGCAGTGTAAAATATTTTTTGCACATGTTTGCCTATAATCTAATTATAATTAGTCTATGATCTAAAGTGTGTATGTACTATAGGCAAGGGGACTATTTGCTTGTCTCACCTTGTCAGCTGTCTTGTCCTGCTGTGCAAATGTTTGCTGAGCTCAATCAAACTCCCTATTTGACAGGTTCTAGGACAAGTAAGCCTTGGGAGAAATGTAGATGTATAAAATAAATATTTCCATCTGTGTAATCTTCCTTTTAAATGTTTTTATTTCTTTTTTTTTCCAGATTGAATGTAATTTTTTCCAAATTTGATGAAGTCCAAAAATCGGGCAACATGATACTGTCCACAGCCTCAGGTGAGTAAACTCCTGCACTTACACAGGAGTCTGTTTCTTCCACCGTCTCGCTGTAGTGATCTGGAGGTTTCCTTGGGAATAAAACAGCTTTAAAATAGTGTTACAAACTGTTTCTTTGTTTAGGCAATTTTTGTGCTTTTATTAATGCTGCTGTCCTTAAATTATTTCAGCATGTATTACTGTAAACCACTGACACTGAGACAGGGTTTCACCAACCAGCTTCTCAGCCCTGTGCTGTGATTGTCAGAGTGGTTTAAACATTGGGGCTGGCTCGTTACATCTGCTGAGGTGGGGGGAATGTTGGCAGAACGGGGATAATTAAATACCTCATGATCGCAGACTACCGTGGTGTGATCTGATAAGAACAGGCGCTTCTCTGCAAGACTGCCAGTGTCCAGTGATAAATTCAGTTTTCCTGTTCAACAAGGTCGAGGTTTTCCTCCAGAAAGTGCCATTGCCTCTCTTTCCAGTCGTCTCCGGGGCACGGGAATGGTTTTCTACCAGAACAACACATTGTCCTTTAGCATATGGTGAAAATATAGGAACAACCTACGAATGGGGAAAAACACCACAACAAGATAGTTTTGCGATTTTGCAAACAAAAAAAAGATTCTCCTTTGTCTTTTTATTTTCCTCCTCCGCGTTCAGAGTGCTGCAAAATTTAACGGGGCCGTCGGATGTGCAGTGGTGTGACGAGATGGGGAATTTAGTCGGTTTCCGGTGAATTCAGAAATTCTGATCAGTTTTTTTTTTGTCTTTGGGGGGGGGAATGCTGTGTGGAAACGTGGCTTCTCTCCAGCGCGTGCTCTTTAAGGGCCGCTTCAGCAGGGGAAAGGAAAGGCCCTGAATTCTTTGTTTCTCGTCCGAACGGTGCACAATGCCACAGAGACATGGTGCCTGTCCAGCAGGCGGACAGCAGAGTGGCAGTTCTCGTGTTGGGAAGCCTGTGGGCCCTCCTCTGAGGGTATCGCCCCAAGGCGGTCAGCAGTGGCACGGGGGCAGAGGAGAATCGCCTCAAGTGCTTGCTGGACGTTCATTACGTGGCGGTGGAACGATTTTGGATTTTTACACGTGTTTTGTAGTACCTGGTGTTTGTGTACCTGGCGATAGGGGAGCAAATATGTAGTGGAACGTGGAGCTCTGCTGGTTGTTTCTTGTTCTTAAAATCTGCAAAAAGTAGAGAAACGGGGGGGGGGCTTTGCGAGAACCATTATTACTCAACTTTTAGGAGGTTTGAACTGACTCTTGAATCTGTATTGAGTAAGAAGTCATTCACTTCTAAAGTGGTCATGATACGTTGATTTTATTCTTCAGTTTGAAATGTTTTCTTTTTGCAGTTGTATTAACCTCAACTTAATTACATCATTTCCAGTACAATTCTTATCCCCCCCCCCCCCCCATTAGAGATCCATAATCTTGGTGTTACTGATTAGTTGTATTGTTCTTACGATCAGTGATCTTATAATATACTTCTATTGGACTAACATGTGATTTTTGCTTCCAATTGAAAATATTTATAAAGTTGCTACTGCGTGTTTTTCATAAACACTCATTCACTTTTATTACTAAGGAGATGGTGAGTTGCTGTTTGGTATATGAAGTTAATACTTCGCAAAACATGGTGTAACTCGCAATCAAGAAGTAAAGACAATTAAAATAATTATTAATTGCTGCTGTTATTACTGCATGTGCTGCCTTTTCTATTACTTACTAATACTCAATAATAGCTAATAGCAGAATTATGAGCTTGACCCCCTCAGATCTGAGAAGCTAAGCTAGACTGTGTCTGGTCAATACTGGGATATATCTAAATAAAATCAGACTGTTGGTGTTGAAGTTGTAGGTGGCACTGTTCCCTGGACCAAAATTTTGTATAGTGCCCTAGTGTGGTGATAGTCTTATATGTGCTATAGGAGCTCCCCTCCTTTGGGTGAGATGTCAAACTGAGGTCCTGAGTATGTGTTTTTTTTTGAGAACCCTGGGCTAATATCCCCACTTTGATTCAAGTGTGCACCCCACATGGTCTGCTGTTTAGTGGGGTTGCTGGCACAGAAAAGCTGAATATCTGTCACCCTGCGTGGACGTTGTAGTGTTTCAATGGTGGATGAAATGGGTCCCCAGCAATCAAGCACTTTATCCTTAGATATGGGACATGTAATAGAAATGCAATTATTTACAAAAAAGTAAGTGCAATTAATGAAGTGGTTCCATAGAAAAATAAATTGAGATGCAGCTTATTCCATCATAAAGGTAATGGGCATTAAACAAGACTCTCTGCACATTTGGGGTGAAACTCAATACCAGACTCTTATGTTTTCCAGGTCACCGGTTTTGCTGTCCTGCTAAAATTTCAAAATGAGGAACAGGATCATTTTATACTGAGTCTGTGCTTGTCTTGCTTTCCTTTCCTTCTGTTAAGAATTGGAACCTCAGGCCTGACGTGTAGATCAACACCTCGGTTGTTTTGAAGGAAGTTATTTAATTAGTAATTATTACTTGATGTTTGTTTTTCACCTTGCGCTCACTCATCCGAGAGGAGAGGCCTCCGATTTAAAAGTACCATAACAAGGGGGCATTATTTCATAACAGGCATCTTGTTAAAGATGGGGAATGAGATCTGATTTTAATTAAGAAAGCAAATCGCAGTCATTCAAGGGTGAAAATCATCTACTCTCAGACCGAAAAGTGTAAATCCTGTCATTTCATGCGTCATCCCCGTTCGTCTATTTACAGCATCAGCATTGTAGCCACATTAATAGTTTTATTAAAATAATTGACAAATACAGTGAAGCCTTGGGAAAAACAACTGATGTTTTTTTTTTGTAATCAGGGTTTGAAATTGAACTATTTCTCTCTTCACATGCTGCAGATTTCTGTTGGCGATCTCTCCAGTAAAAATGGTTGGGGCTTCAGTCAGATTTTTGTTTTTGTTATTTGGATCTAGCCGTCTGCTTCTGTGCCAGCGCCCCTGCCCCCAGTGTTTGTCAGAGGAAGGTGTGTGTTAGCTGCACGCTAGATCGAGGCAAGGAATAACATGGCTTTGGAAGAGAAAAAGACGCAGTAATTGCTAACTGGGGCGGCTGTGATTTTGCCTCGGGGTAGTATAAGTATTTAACTGACTGCACATTAACTGGCGTCATTAACCGAGAATGACTGTATATATATATATGTCCGGCTATGTTTTTTTTGTTCAGTTTCAGCCCATATTTTTTAAATGCATGTGTGTCCCAGAAAATGTATTGCATGCTTCATTGTCTGTTGGTCCTTCTGTTATAGGGGTATATGGCATGTAAATGTCATATAGATGTCACTTGAAATGTTTTTCGAGTGGAGGATTGTATCTGTACATTAAAGCTATAGTGTACCTCTTTATTAAGAAAACCTTGCTGGTACAAACATTCTCACAGTTTATGTCCCTATGTGTGTGAGAAACCAGAAAGCAGCTGCAGGTTCTCCGGTGTTCAGACTGAATATTATGGATGAAATGTTTGAAAGTGAGATATATGCTGCCCAGTTTTTTCAGATGTGTTCTAGAGGGGCTCCTATGTCAAAACAAATCATAATCCTGCTCTATACGTTTTCCTGTGTTTATGGAAAACGAGATTTAAGCGTTCAGTGTGTGAATGTTGTTTGCTGAAATGTTTCATTCGGATGAGCATACAAATACAGAAACAAGAAAAAGTACAAAATGTAGTAAATGATATTGGTACCAATTATTAGCTGTTATGTTTTTAATGTCTCCCTGTATACTGTATATGATGCTTTCAGTGTATGTGTGTGTGTGTAGATATATTCAAGCCTGTAGCTTCCACAGCACTGAGGGAGAAGCTTTTTTTTGTGTGTTTATATGCTCCAGCGGCTGGGCGAGATGTAGAGAAAATATTCCAATGTCAGCTGAGGTCTTCCTTCCTGTGCAGCTCGCAGGTTAACGCTTCACTAACGCACCGCCAGCACAGGCTCGGGAGCTGGAGGCAGCCGCAGCTCTGCCCACCTGCTTCCGGAGGAAGGGACAGCCGCTGTCGCACGGGGCTCTGACACGGGGGGCTTTTATTCTGGAGAAGGGTGGCAGTTGTCGTGCACGAGGTCACAAGACCGGTTTGGGGAGGAGGGGGGCGGTGTCGGCTGGGAGATACTGAGGGAGCAGGATCTGCGTCTCGGCACACTCGCAGCTCTGGGCAGAAGGAATGCTCTCACGATGACGGCTGGGGAAGGTAGGGCTCTGCACAGGAGGCCGTTGTCTTGTCAGATTCAGGGCAGGTTTGTGAGGGTGCGCCAGGCAAGAGTCATATTAGATTTCCTTATCTTGCGGCGCACTGCAAGGATTTGAGCAGGGAACAAAACTACGTCAGTCCTTTTATTTGTACTGCCTTTTATTCTCCGCTCATTGCTCACAAGTCTTATTTCACACAGCTGGACAGCGCCGGAGAACGCGTTTTGGGATGTTCGGATATGAGTTTATGAAGGGTTGGTCAAAGGTTCTTCTGCAGATTAGAATATTGTAATCCTGATAGCATGTCTTAAAATAATTTCAGTGCAGATCTTCATAAAAAAATGCTTATTTTTACTCAATGTATTTCGAGGCTGTGCTGTCTAATTGATTTCTTTGTGTGTTGTTATTTTTTTTGTGAAGGGAGTCTGACTGATGTCAGTTTCTGTCAATACCTTGTGCGACTGAACAGCCTGTCACCCGGGGGCTCTGTCCTGTTGTCAAAGTCGGTGGTCTTGTTGACAGATGAAGTTTGTGATGTCTTTCAAGGTCCTGCTGTACCGGGGGGGGGGGGGGCTCGTGTCCACTTGCTGGACACAATATTTGACACGCTCGACCAACGTTTGGAGGAGCAAAGGCATGAATGGCGAATGAGAGGCTGTTGTCGTCAGGCTGCTTTGTTCACATGTGCTGAAGAGAGAAGCAGGTGACAGCTGTGTCGGGGCTTTATTGGCGCTATTTAAACCACAATGCATTTTTATTCCTTTACAAAAATTTTAATCATGCGCTGAAACTGACTTGCACCTTCAGGGGCCCGAAGCGCTCCAGTCTTGTATATCCGAATAGCGGAGCCTCGGCGACACTCGCTCGGTTTTGTGTGGGAATGTGGGGCGCGCGTGCAGGGAGAAGTCGGACGAGGCCGCTCTCGGCCTGCAGCCTGGGCAGGGAGGGCGCTTGGTGCTGCGGGCCGCCCCTCTCGAGGCGCCGAGCTGTCCTCCGGCAGGAGAGTGCAACGTGGCGTTTCCCTTGAAGAAAACCCAGGCGTTTTCCTGAAGGGTGCCGGGGTGTTGGAATCTTAATTCGTCAGTGAAAAGGCTGGCAAAACATTTCAATGTCCACATCTGGCTTTCTTACCGCAGAGAAGAGAATGATATGACTCTTCTAACACACATCTGCCTGCGTGTTTGTACCTGATTTTGGCTACACTTAAATTAATGTTTTACAGTGTCACAGGTTTCCCTTCTTCCAGCGGTGTAGCTCTGCTAGAAAGTGTAAAGCTCTTATGGCTGATTTCTTTATAGATCAACAGAGTGACTTCCCAGTACTAGCCCCAGAGCTGGGTCAGGGATGGTAGGTTTTTTCCACCGCAAGTGACAGTTCAGTTATCTCTTAATTTACATTACCATACCTAAGAGTGCAGTTGGCATTGAAAGCATTAATATCTCAAATTAATATTAATGTTACCACAAGACATTGCATCTAGCTAGAAATGACTGGATATGGGGAAACATACAGCAGTTAAACAAATAGCTAGGAGCACAGTGTTGGCGAGCCCCCGCAATCTGCAATAGCAAAGTGAAGCATGGATTTGGTTTGATATTAACAGATGAGGCCTGCTGGTCAGGAGGGGCACGTTTAAAATGAAAACAAAGCCATTGTCTCCTGTGCACTGTGAAGTATCCTAACTTACAGAGGTTTGTGCTTGTCTTGATGATAGCTGTGCCTTAAGATGAATACATTCATTATCATAAATTAAAACCGGACACCACCGTTTTATGAGGCACTGAAGAAGACCACACAAAATTAAATAACGATGTATTGCTTCCAAAGAAGCTGAAAGAGTTCAGTTCAGGATATTGCTGTTAGTCTGGAAACTTTTGAGGTGTTGGTGTTTGTTTTAGCTGCAGCCTTGAAAACGGGTCAGGTAGGTTTCAGATTATTTATACATTTATGGATCATGGATCAGCTTCTATCGCAGCACATGAGTACTAATGTCCTTATGCGAATGGAGTGTTTAACAAATGACTTTACAGTGAAATAGCTGGCACACACTGACTGGGGGATTGGTGTAGGCTATGTGGACACTGTGGAGGCTGCCTGTTGTTGTAGTTCAAAACTGGCAGACAGTACATTAATAAGCTTTATCTAGATTCTGCGTTGTCCAGGGGTGGCTGTAGAGGAGTAACTCCTGGAGTAATCGTAACTGAGGCTTGCCAGCAGCACCCTTCAGATCTGGCACAGGCTGAGCAAGCACAGCCTGCAGTGGGATCTGCGTCTTGGAACCAACACGGCAGCAAATGTCAATCCGAAAGTATAAGTTGAGTTTGATGATAGCTCTGTGACAGGAGAAACAAATCCAAATAAATAGTGGGTCTGCTTTTTAAAATGGTAGGCCTCAGCAGACACTCTAGCCTGGGGCTCCCTTTTTTGAGAGTAAGTACTGTAACTGAAAGGCTGAACAGCTTTCAAAACACTCGCTGCAGCTTCGTCCTTGGCGTGTGTGCACTGCTGCCTGCACTGGAGCTGTGTTTGACAGAGTAATGTGTAATGACGAAAATGTCTTCTCACTGCTTTGCGTGAGCATAGTTGTCAATTCCTCAAAGCTCGTGAAGTGGATTTGATTGAATTGCCTTCGTCGCAGGGGTGTGAAAACAC
This sequence comes from Lepisosteus platostomus, assembly GCF_059453375.1. Taxonomy (NCBI): domain Eukaryota; kingdom Metazoa; phylum Chordata; class Actinopteri; order Semionotiformes; family Lepisosteidae; genus Lepisosteus; species Lepisosteus platostomus. The sequence goes on from NC_142624.1 coordinate 37,811,527, forward strand.
AGCTGTACCAGAGCTGCATGAAATGTTACCTTTGATCATTTGGGTTGCATTTCTGGAGAGGTCACTGGTTTCTAGGGACATGCATGGTCTTTCAGGATTTCAGGTGTGTCGTGTTGCACGAGATGCAGGCCAATGTTTCCGATGGAGAACTAGAAGACGTTGACCCAGACATGTCTTTGATCTGAACAGACATAAAGACTGAGCTCTGTAGACTATGGATTGCTCCTTGCATGTGACCTGTCTGTGGGGATGTGCTCTGCTGAAGTTCATTTCAAGGCTTCTTTTTTACTGAGATGCTTGTTCTTCTGCTAATTATTTTAATTTTATGTTCATTGTAAAACTAAGGTACTGTATAAGCATATAACCAGGTTTGGTAATTTCCATTTTTCTAGATTGGTTTATTTGTTTCTTGTCAAATGCAATATGCCATTTAATTTAATTCGGAATGTTCCAACAGTGACTTACTTGGAATAAATAAACTGACAGCTGATTCCTTGATAGAGGGAAAGCCGTAGAACAAGAAACGCCTATTTTGCAAGGGAGATGAAGACAAATATTCCCAGTCACTAGCCATGTGTGGCTACTTTTATGAGAAGATATAAAGTTATAAAAGTGCATGATTGTACATATACAAGTGCATCATGGTACATTTTGCTAGTGGAAATGCTGTGAGGAACAGAGATCAGTTTCACATGAAACTGTTCAACGTATCTGATGTGCCTGGAAATCCAGTATTCCCACCTTTCAGTCTATACAGAGAAAATTGATGTTTGAAGTTTGTTTTCCTTTCAGATGATGAAAGTTTTTATAAGTATTCTGGTGGAAGCGCAAGAAAAAGAACCTAAATCTGAATGGCGCTTTTGTGTGCTTCCCAACAACTCAGTTTAGGTATACTGTGTGTGCCCTGAATAGCAGCCATGTGACCTCAAAATTATGAATAGTTCCCTTTTAGGGGGCTCTGAATAGTTGGGCAGAGTGCCCTCAGCTGGGGCACGGCCTAGTTTCATTCCCTGGTGTCAGTGTTTCTCTCGTTTCTGGGCTGTTTGGAATCGCATGAATGGCCCTCAGCAAGCAGAAAATACAGGCAGAGGCTCAGTTGTTTCCTTTGCTCTGCGAAGCCCGCTGTAGAAACCTCACGAACCCCTTGGCCTTTTGATTTGGGGGGAAAAAAATGTGTGCCTGATTTAAAATCAAACGAGACAAAAGGAGGCCCAAACACAGAATAAAATGTTACATTAATTTACTTTTCAGCTCCTGGCTTCTGAGAGTCTGTTAAGGCTGGGGCGCTCTGCTCACGTCTGTCTGCTTAATCGCTGGTCCAGTGGCTCCCAGTGGGCAGGCAGTGGCAGGCAGAGCTGTGCTTTTCCGCTGCGCACCGAGTCGAACCCTCATCATTTTTAGTGGGCTTAAGGGTGAGAACAGTCAGGTGTTGGTCTCGCACAAAGACTCTCTTTCTGACTGAAGGTGCTTCCGGACGTGCTGTTTGTGTTACTGGTACTGCACTCCGTTACATTTTTGTGTTGGGTGGCCTTTTTGTTTCCGGTGGTGTTCTGCTATCTTAATAGAGGAGCACTTCCTGTTTTTGAGTGAAAAGTGCCTGCTGGAGGGGTGGAAACCTTGGAGTGATTTCCAGTTCCAGGAGCCGCCGATGACATTGTTTTTCAGTGACATTTGATTTTTCAGTGTTTTCCTACGGCTGTGTTCCTGATTGAACCCAGTCACCACTGAGATCTGTCTCCCACCTTTGTGCATGGCACTGAGTAATATAAAATAAGCCGACAGTAACATTTGAAAAGTAGTACAGTACAGATGACATTTTGTCAGTGCCTTTGAGTTTTATTTGCTCTGTGATTTTCCTTGTGGTATTTACCATAGACCTCACCTTTTCTCTTTCTGTTCGCTGTAGTGTTGTTCTAATTAATGGTGTAGTGGTGAGCTCCTGGAGAAGGGAACCTAGTGTGGTTCAGTCGTTCTGATTAAAACTGGAAAGAAATGAAGCAGTAAATGGAATAATAGGAAATCATTATGCATTTCAAGTTCAAACTGCTCCGATTTTTTTTTTTAAGAGACGACCATGCAGATTGCCGTATCTGCTTTCCTCTCTTTAATTTTTCTGCTTTGTTGGGAAGAAATCCGAGTGGGCCTGTCCGTGCATACACCTGTCCATCGCTCAGTTTCACTTCCCAAGCCCCGATCGGGGGGACAGCTGAGGAACCAGACCTGGGCGATTGGATTCCGCCTGTCAGCCTGTGCCGGCCTGTTGCTGGCCTGACATTCATCCAGCTGTTGGTGGTGTCTTATTATCGAGTGCATTTATGTGGCTGCAACTTTCTCTAGACGCCTCATGTGCACATCAGTGTTTATTTATACTGGGGAGAGAGCTGGCTCCTGTGTTAGGGTGATGGAATCGTTGGCTTCATACGAGCGTTTAAGCTGAAAGTCAGTGAGTGGGGAGATATTTCTGAGGCCTAAAATACCATAAAAAGGAGTATTATTTAATTTGTAGAGTCCTTACTAATTGCTTAATACAGACATAGACATCCCCAGTCTCCCGGACGTTCTGGGTGAAAGTGAGATTCAGTTGGACTGGTGAGTTGTAGTATTCAAAGTGTGTTGCATATATATTATAGTATCTATCAGCAAATTATTTAATTATATAGCTGTGCCACCCCCCCCAATCAATTTTCAAAGTTGGGACATCTATTAATCTGTTTATATTTAGCACACTAGTCCAGATGGGGGCGTTGTAGGTTGTTTTATATGAAAACGTACAGAGTACAGGTTAAGGAAGTCTGCTGCTGTGATTTCTCAAGACTGCCGTTCTTTATTATCCAGGCTCCAGCCAGCTCCCCTGGGTATGCGGCCTCGGTTTAAATAGATCCCTCAGTTCTTTCAGGAGTAACCCTGTGAGGAAGAGGGCTGGTCTCCCCGCCTTGTGGCCCTTTGATGCCTCTCTCCCCTACATGGGTTTAGACCAGTTTCCAGAAAAAATCAGATTTTTAGAAACAGAAGTCCTGCTTATTCAGCAAGATTTATGATGAATCTTTTCTCCTGTTCCAGTCCTTGATGTTGTGTGACATTATCTAATGCTTCGTCATTTCTGGCTCATCAATACAGTATATGTGATGTAAGCCTCCCAGTAGCTGCCCAGAGAGCTGTGAAATTGCTTTCATGACCTCCCACAGGTAGATGCTGAGAGGCAGAGACGTGCAGCTTTTCACAACTTGCAGTGTTATGAAATGTAAGTCAGGAAATGGAGCCCCGTTACATGTTGTGAAGAGACGGTAAAGGGAAGCAGCCCCCTTAATGTTTGGAGCAGTCCGAGCTGTGGAATTTTAATGTGTGAGATGAAAAGGCTAGCATTGCGTAACATGTATGTCTTCCGACAAGGTCATGCTCAGTGCTCACTGTGTCACTTTGCAGGCTTCTGTGTTTCTTTGTTCTTTGTAATAAATGGCTCAGAGGCACTGCAAGCAGTGGTAATAGCAGTGCAGTTTGTCTTCGTGAGGAGAAATGGGAGCAGCACAGGAATTCCTCTGGGTGGAGATATTCTGATATTAGTTTTTTATCATTTCTAGCTATAGGAAGGTTGAAAAAGAGCCACTTATTTGTTCATCAGAATATTCATTTGGGCACGCATGGGAGAAGACATTCATTATTCATTATAAGTCTTCAACCCAAAGAAACATGTATGTCTCTATATTTGCTTGCCGCTGTGTTAACAGTTCATTAATTACGTTTTAATGGGTCTATCTACTGTATTTTATGGGTTTCTGATGAGATTTACATCGGTTTCAATTTTGTTCCTGAAATGAGTCCTACAGTATTTAAAACAACTATTAAAGTGGTATTTATATCAACACTAAATTATATATTCGAGGTGATATGTAGATTCAGATCATTTTTACAGTTCATGGATCTAAGCATTCTAATTGGAAGCATCAGATAAGATAAGATCTCTTTATTAGCCATATACAATTTCTTGTACTTGGAATTTGTCTTTTCGCATACCCCAGCTTGCTCTCCATGAGTCACACAGACAGGGAGAGAAGCTTGGGGTCAGAGCGCAGGGTCAGCCATTTATACAGCGCCCCTGGAGCAGCTGGGGTGAAGGGCCTTGCTCCTAACGGAGTAGGATTCCTTTGCTGGATTTGAACCGGCAACCTTCCAGCCACAGGTGCAGATCCTGAGCCACAGAGCCACCGCCCCGCCATCAATGCAGGTGATGAGAGTTATATTGGAATTCTCTTCTTGTGTTGTAGTGTGTGTGTGTGTTAATGGTAGATCAATCATAGTAATACTGTGAATCATAACAGAGTGATTACTGACTGAATGTCACTACATTGGCGTACCCAGCTCCAACTCGCACATGCAAGAAAAGGATGTTTTTTTGGTTATTCTTTTACATATTTCTTCTAATGAACAGTTAACATATTTTCCGCCACTTACAAAGGCAAATGCATTAGGCTAAGAGCACAGGGAGGTCCTTCGTGGTTTAAAAGCCCAGATGTGGTTTTGTTAATCAAACGATGCCCCATCATAGACAGGAGATAAATTCTCTTGTTGGAAGTGAACTGCAGGCAGGCCTTTACTCATTTTCTTAGCAGTGCTGTACGAACGTTTAGCCTGCTGTTCAGTGTTTATTTTGCTGTATCTTGAGTGTCCTTGCCTCACGATATTTACAGGATACATGGGTTTATAATAACTTCTGCTTCCAATGGCAACCTTAGCTGTGCTTCAGTACTGATTGAGTAATCTGGTTAAACCTAAAGCTTTTACAAAACAACCCACAGTTCTTTGTGGTTTTGTATTTAATATTTACTTATCTGTGCTTTGTTAACTATACTATAGCTTTAAGTAAGTGGTCAAGTTTAAATGCGTTATTAACAGGGTCATAAGCGCTGAGAGTGTGGACACCATTGTTTTTGTGAACCTCATTATGTATTAACAAAGTGTAACTTAAACGGGAACGTCAATGCTATTTTTATATCTCGGGATTAGAAAGAATCGGTATTGACGAACGAATGCATTTCAAACCCCCAAAATAAAATGTATACGGTAACTTGTAAAACCTCCAATTCACTTTACAAACTTGACAAAATTTCCAGGTATGTGCAGCGCCGTATTCATTTCAGAACGAGGCAGCAAAACTTCCGGAGACGTGTTGCGGCTTTATTACATTGTAGACAAGCAGGCTGAATACATCTCTTTTAATTCAGAAGAGACGATTTTGCTGACAAATATTACTTGTTAACTCTGCTTGCAGATCACATTGGATCTGAAGTGAGCCGTCTGCTGCACACCCTGTACTTACTCGCTCGAATGCGAGTTTGCGGCAATATGGCGACTTACAGTACTTTCACAAAGTTCACGATTTTGTGCTTGATTTGAAATCGGTCATTTTGTTTCTGTAATCTCAATGAATTAATTTTGTTCCCAAGATTTAATAACTGGTCTGAGAAATTGGGGCTGCAGTTCCCCTTTAAGTACAGTGTGCTGTGTGTGAGCTGCAAGAGTACAGTATGTGTGCTGGGGACATGTTATTTAGGTCACTAATGATGATCGAACAGGTACTTTTTCTAAGCCCCATGTAGCGAGATGACAAACATTTCACAAGTATTTTCCAGTTCTGACATTACCAATAATCTACTCTGGAAACAAAGGCATCACCAAGGTTATCCAGTTGAATTAGAGCAAACTGGTTCATCCGATGACCCATTTTTTCCATCAGTGAGGAAGTCGGCATCCTATCAGCATGTGGAAATTTGTTTTGGGACCCTGGGGCAGGGTGTGACATCATCTTCCCCGCAGACGGCACGGTGCAAGAGTGGTCAAGCCCAGAGGACAAATTCTGCACAAGGGCACAAATGACCGATTCAGAATTAGGTTGCATTGTGAAACAAAAATTATTTTGTTGATAAAGGGATACTTTTGTAAATTTCCCATTTCACTTGGAAGAGAAGCCCCTTTGTGTGCATTCCTCTATACAGAAGGACGTGGCTTTCTTCATAGTCTGCCACGCTTCAAGCAACAAAGATTGTCATCCTTTTCAGAAACTAAGGAAATAAGACTAACTGGGTGGGGATATTTACTCAGTGGTCTGTGAGCCAGCTCTATGTTTCTGATTGATTAAAATGATGTTGCCACAACAGTGATGTGCATTATTGTAAATTACCAGAGAAATGAGATACAGAGAGCACAAAAACAAGACGGTAATTGAAATGTTTTTAAACCCATCACAATCTGAGAACAATTTATTAGCTTTTTTTTAGATTTAGCTAAATCTTTTAGATTTAGAGAATATAACAGGCTATTTAATTAGAGAGACATTTGAACTGAATCATTTAATAACCATTGAAAGATCAGCGTCTTGGCATTTTTTAAGAACGTCAAAGTAGCAGTGGTGCATTAAAGAGGATCTGGTTAATATGATGCAAAAATATCGGCTGTGTTTCTGAAAGCGGGGTTTCGTCAGACACTTTCTTCTGCTGAGACTCCCCTGTCTGCAAAGTTTAACTAGAATGTTTGATAATGTAATGTGAAACAATTGTGAAAAGCAACCCCAGAAAAGAGCAAATGTCCTATGCGCTGAAAAATGAATTAAAAAAACTATCAGTAGGAGAGGCCAGCACTGTTATTTTTTTCATTGCAACTTATTAATGTTAAATATTTCTCTTTCCAGTTTTGTTTTGCACTGCTTGTTTTATTTCTGAATGAGCAGTCTGCAACAAGCATGGTGGAGTGCCCTCTAGTGCCTAGTGGTGTTACTGCATTCAAATACTACGGTTGCATTTGCAGTCTATTCTTATTGAGAACGGTTTTCTCATTGAGTGGCCAGAAGGAATGAGTTCAAAGTCAGAGAAATGCAGATACATCATTTGAGAGCAGTTAGCAGTAGCAGGCTGTGATATTTCAATACGCCTTCTGTTTGCTTCTTCTGGTTTTATACAAAGTAGAGGACACCTTTGATTTGAACTAAAAATGAAATGGACTGTTTCCTTAGGGTGGCATACAAAGACAACCTCCTGCGTCACACATTTTGAAGAGGAGAAAAGTGTTTTTCTTGTCACATAATCAGATAGGGTACACATTTAGGAGGCATATTTGAAACTGTGTCAAAGTTACTGGGAAAAAAACATCTACAGCTCCACCCTCAACAGTCTTCTTGTGCAGGTGATGAAACAGGGCTCTTTGGTTTTGTATCAGTGACACATGAAATAAACCACAATCTGAACACATTCTCAGCCCAGGACTTCAGATGACCAAGAGCATATTTCAGCATGCATGAGCATTCCCCTGCTCACCTGACCGAGCACATGTGCTGGTAAACATAATGGAGGGTCACTGTCTTCTATATCTTACATTCAATTTCAATTAGCAGTGGTCGAGCAGATGGTTACCATGGCATGTTAGTTCTGTGATCCTTAAGCTTTATCTTAAAGTTGAAAAATCAGATCCTCATTGAAGAGCATTTCTAACTATTTGGTGAGATTAAGCAACGAAGGGGCTTGGAATTTTCAGCTTTGCTCCTGAATGTAATTACTAGTGACTTTGTCTTATTAAAAGCAATAAAAGTGATGTGCAGTTATACCTTTTACCACAAGAGGGCGGTTGTGAAGTAGTTCAGAAAACTGAGAAGATTGTAAACAAACTTGTACTGAATGTTTCAAGCTAGTTTCTTGAACTGGTTTCCACAGGTGGGGCAACATAAGGCTTTTGTACCATGCTGTTCTCTTTTATTGGTAAAACAATGAACGACATTAAAAGAATGACGGGGGGGGGGAGAAACGATGGCACTAGACCGTAAACTCCAATGTAATATCTTCTCAAGCTAAACGCAACTACAGCAGTTTCCAAGAATTGCATTTGTTAAGCACATTTTATCCCAGAAGAGCGCATGGCGCTTTACAGGAATCTCTTTGTGTACAGCTCTGCCGGGGTGACGCACAGCAGATCGGGGGGGGAGTGTGAATCTGCTGTACTGACTTAATCACAGGATGACGGTGTGGGAGTATAGCCACAGTATATGCGGAATTCTTTTCTGCTCTCACTCCTTATTCGGTGCTGTGTTTGTAGATGTAAGGGTAATGAGCTGGGCTTTAGAGGCACCCAGATCTCCGGCTAGGATCAAACCCGTGGATGAGCAGTTTGATTTCCACTTCTGTGAAACAAATCCCCAGATTTGATTTATGCTCTCTCCGTGTGCAGCATCCGAATCCGGCTTGCAGCTGCATCACTGAGCGGGTAACAACTGCATTGCAGCGGTTTCTCTCCACAAGCTCGGCCCTTGCTCTGGTGCTGTTGACGTGTTTACGATGTTTATTTTCGAATTAAACACAGCCCCCCTCTTTTACTCACGACTGTTGGGTTGTGCATCCGCATTTTAAAAGAACGGTGGCATGTGATGACAAATCCTAACGATCTTCTGTGCCAAGAGCTCTGTCACTTATTGTTCTGTGCCTCTTCGTAAGAAGTTACATGCTGAAGACAGTGGGATTAATAGTTGGAAAAACACTCAGTATGAACCAGTTTGCAAAACAGAAGCTCAACAGCAAAAAAAAAAACAACTTATTCTGTCCTTAACCTTGAAGGAGAAAGGATTAATTAAGAGACCAAATAGCCAATTCCAGTTCAGGTTTCAGTTTGAAGAAAGCAAGACATTCAGCACTTTGGAAGGAACACATTACCTTTAAATCCTGTCTGTATATTTTTTGCTTTGGAATTCCTGATATTTGTAAAAGGCAAACAAAACCCTGTAATACTCGACCTGAGTTTTATATTTCCTTGGGTATATATATAACCTTGGTATTTCTACAATCTCTTTTGAAGTTTTTAGTACAAACCAGAAAACATCTAGTCTTCAGTTTTGTGCAGGGTTGTTTTAGATACATGTGTTTCCACCATCTGGGTCAGTGCAGGACCTGAATCTTTTACACAGATTTAAAGGTTTGTCGTGTCTGTGTCAGTGTAGATTGTTGCATGTGGTTCTCTGGCTGCCCAGTCTCTGAACACCTGCAATTTCAAAAGTGGAAAGGAAAGAAAAATCTTTCCAGATAACATGAATAATGGAAGTTAAGTGCTTTCCCTCTATGGTAATCAAAGCACATCTTTTTACTGGGTGCACTTCTGATTGAGGTACAGATTGCGGGAAGACTGTGGGATGCAGTTTCTCAGGAATGGTTGATAAAATTACACATCTCATAATCCGGAGAGATGTATGTGCAGATCCCTGATGATGATACCCAACTTCAGATAACTTTATTGACCCTTTCATATAGGGAAGTGTAGCATGGTGGGCACGTCTCTGGTCTCATAACTGATGGGTTGTGGGTTCGAGGCCCAGCTGCAGACACTGCTGTGGTACCCTAACCCCAGTGGCTCCAGTCCTCCCAGCTCTCTGAGTGGGGATCAGTCTTGCTGGGGGGGTCATGTCTGTGATGGCCCAGTGTCCCCTGCAGAGGGGGAGTCACAAGCTCTCTCTTCCGCTTAACACTGCAGTGACCAGGTTGGGGCTCTGTCCTGATGAGCTGCTATTTGTCCGGAGATTGAAATATTCCCACATCGTAGGTCATCCTTTTTTGTCGCTCATCTTTCTCTCTGGGACAAAGTATAACGTCCCATTCTCCTCCGATTCCGGTTGGAATTATATTTTTTCTCATTTTGTAATGCTTTTGCCTTTTGTGGTGTTTAAATGAGGGTGAAGGAAGCCACTATGACCCGGCCGATGATGCCATTCAGGCTCTGTTCAGACCACGTATACAGGACGTCACGCTGTCCTGCTTCTTTCTTCAGCTGTGGGAAGTGCAACAGTTAGGGGCTCTGTTACAGCAGCTGATTGTAAGGGAACACCGGGGTCACGGCTCAGTGTGCTCGACAGGTCAGGGCTGTGCAGTAAGAACTCCACAGTTCAGCTCTAACTCGACTTTCTCCTTTTGGTTGGGGTCTGGGTGAAGCCACAGTAGAACCTGTCATCGTCGTAGCCTTCAAATCGCGTTCCTCGTCACACAGATGGCCAGCCCCGCACAGACCTGTACATTTTGAAAGGCCCTCCATTTTCTTTCCATTTGTTTTACTGAAAAGGAGCGATTTTAAAGGACTGGTCATCCAAAACCTATGCTGTAGTCGGGTCTGGTCTGGTGTGCCTCATTTGCAATGACGTCAGGTTAGCAGGTAGTGTGGATTAGTTCCGAAACACGATCCAGTGCCTGGAGATGTTCACCCAGAGGAATAAAGAACAAGGCCATCATTGAGGTGTATCCCCTTTACTGTTTATGTAAACCTTTCAGCCCAGAGATTACATGCGGCTTCGGCTCAATACTAATTATACAATGTACCCTTATTAATTACCTTAACATTTAGAGGCATGTCCTAATTGTTAATTTCACAATGCTTGGCTAATTGCAATTAATCAGCTAATGCTTGTGCAACTTTTAACTCTCTTTCAGAATCTCGTACTCTGTCTCAGTGAACATTTGGTCAGCCAGAACCTGCCTTCCTTTTGTTTTTCAGGGACCAGCGTATGAGCCATCCCAATCATTTTAAAATGCATACAGTTGTTCAGAGGTTTAGCACTTTGTCCAGCAGGAAAGAATCCACAAAAAGCCTCTGATGTAATGGAGCTGAATGTTAATGTTGCCTGAACACAATAACTGTTTCCATTGCACTCTGACAGTCCCTTTGGCTATTCAGCGCATCATAAATTAAAGATGCTCTATTAATCAGTGTTCGCTCCAGCCTTATGTGCTAGTGATGACTTAATAAGGGTTTCTTAGTACACAAGTAATAGTCATGAATATGAAATATGTAAGCAAGTCAGCGCTTTGCCAGTGTGTGCTGTAAATTCTCTATTCATTTAAGTCTCCTGGTAGAATTCTCCTAACTGGCATTACCCTCACGAAAACCTTCACTCTAGAAGCTCTGCAAGCGAGTCGGGATGTAATTGTACTGTAGTTCCTCCTTTTTGCTTTTGTTGTGGTCACCCAAGAAGCTCAGTAGAAGCAGATCTCTCCAGCATAACCCTGCCCTGTCTCATGTTACCTTTCTTGTAGTGGCTGTCACTGCAGAGAACTGGAACATAAACATTCTGAGGCCCATACTGTGAACCTCAGTGTAATTGCAGAAAAGAAATTTAAGAATATATGGATTTGTTTCATCCTGTGTGCTGTGAGAAAATGGTTGTTGCTTAATGTGGCTTCAGATCTTCAGCTTTGTTGCATGCTAACATTATTTTTTTTTCAAAAAACTGAAGGATGTTAGAAGCAAAGGCAGGCCACGTCATTTTATTATTTTCTGTTTGTGTGTGCTCTGAGGGACTGGTGCCGTTAAAAGTCTTTACCTGAGCCGCACGGCCACGGGGATTCTGCAGGGTTAGTCATGCCGGCCGGAAGGGTGAGGCCTCGTCAGAGGCTGGATTGGCTCCATGTGCTCGTGGCGGATCGTGACAGCTGTTCCGTCCTTTCTGTGCCAGACTCCCGCGGGACAGGCACTCACAGCGGTGACGACTTCCCCGGCCCCGGTGCTCTGTGCACTCGGCAAAGGGAAAGGCAGAAGCAGCGGAGGTGCCCCCTCTGGAATTGGACGACTGTGTGTTTAAGCCCAGAGTGGGCAGGGAGCACGCCCAGACCTCGCCGCTCGCGAGCGAGAGAGCATGATTGATCGCAGCCTGGATTGATTGCAAATACAACCCCTCTCAAACCGTGTCAGATATGAGGGTGATGCTGAGAGCATGAAGGAATGTTGAGAAAGCTGGTCTGCAAGAGGATCTGTGCTTGTAAGCATCCCTTACCTTATCTTATCTTATTGGCATGGTGAAGTTAATGAACGCAAAGCCACATATTTGCTTAATAATGAATAGATGGCGTGGAGGGCAGGAGGGTTGCCTCTGTCCTGGCAGGCGTGAGAGACAGCATGTGGAAATGAGTGATGGAGGCTCAGGCCCTCATGGTGAGAATAATCTTGAGCTCTGTAGGATAGAGAGCCGGCTGGTGTATCTGGTGAGGCGATAGGAAGACTGAAATCAATTGTCTCCGTTGATGCCCTGTACAGATATCTTGCGGAAGAATGAGTGTTTAATTTCATGTTTATTGTTCTGTGCGTGGAAGAAAGAACCTATCCTGGGAGGCGAACAGCCTGTACAGCTTTAGTCTTATTTTGACGTGTACGTATTGAATACATTTGAGAACTCAGAATGTGTTTTTGTAAGTTCAGGCCTGTGTGTTTAAAAGCCGGGGTGTGCAGTAATGTGTGTACGGTAGCTCTGCGCTGTACTGGGCTGTAGTTACAGTTTGGAAGCGGATCTGTTCATCAGTGTGCACGTTCCGTGGCAAACCGCGAGCTGCTTGTGAATTCGGTGTGCATCGTCAGTCTCATCGGGCAGTGTGGACTCGCTGAATTATTCATGACAATTGATTATTTGTCTGGCTGATTTTCTGCTTCCCCCAGTCCATGTGCTCTGTAGAATAAAACATGTTTTCCAATGATTGTGGTTTTGGAAAGGAACTGAAACTCTTTGCTGTCAGTAAATACATCTATGAAGCACCTTGACTGTTGAAACCTAACAGTCCCCAGCAGTAATGCATAACAGAAACAGTGCTCTTCAGCTGTGGCTCCTGGGAGCTACAGGGTGTTGGTGTTGTCATTTCAGCTGTAACATAAAGGGTAAAAAAAAACATTCCAAGCATTTTTAAATTGTTGAGTGTAATAAGATCTGGTGGACTGTGGGTGGCTCTCCAGGACCTGCTGTGGCCTCTCCTGTACTATTATCTGTTCTGCATGGCTTCTGTTACTCTGCTTCCTTTCTCTAGTACATTTCTCACCTTTTTCAGCAAAAGAGCTTTTCTGCTACCCTAAGGAATTACTTTAATATCATACCAGGCCCCTCAGTCCTTCAGGAAAAGTATTATGGAAAATATCCTCATATCCTTTCTTCTAAGTATTGTTATGGAAAATGTCCTCATATCCTTTCCTCTAAGTCAGTCAAAAGAAATCAGCATGTGTCAGGACTGACTGTTTTCATGGTAAACGCCATGTGTGTCATCATCTTAGAGTGTCTGTGAACCCAGGTACGAGAAGATGCCAAGGAACAACCAGAAGTGCTGCTCATGTTTTCATCCATTTCCTAAACTTGTGTCTTTACTTGGAATATAGATGTTTATTTCTTAGTACTTTAAGCACAGATATGAGCAGACATTCTGTTTTCTTTTACAGACAAGAATTTTGACGATGAAGACTCTGTGGATGGGAACAGACCCTCCTCCTCCAGTTCCTCCTCTTCTAAAGCTCCCTCTAGTGGCCGAAAGGGGATCAGCATGGGCTCAGGGCGGAGGCCAGGCCCCCCCACTGGCGTAAAGGCATCAGGTGAGAAGCCGCCTGCTTGTCAGGGGCCGTGATGTTACCATGTTTTGGGTCTTTATCTCCTATCATGTCCTGTAGTTTAAAATAATTCTACACCCTGGGGGGGGAAAATACTTTGTAATATTTGCAATGTTTGGTGGTTTGATGCAGCGCAGTGAAAAATGTGTGCAACAGGATTTGCAAACCAGCATTGCAGCCCTTCAAGAGCAAGGTGGTCCCCAGCTCCCTTAACTGGGTGAAGTGCAGGTGAGGCTGATGGAGAGGCTGTTGGTGCTGGTGTGTAGATGTTTGATGAAAGGGGCTTTCAGCAAGCAGTGTGAGCTGATGGTGTGTTACATGTGGAAGAGAAACCCCTGGAGGACCAGCTTTATTTATTTATACAGAGGAGTGTACTGGTGGAATTTCATATTGGTAGAGCATAGTCAACCAGTGCTCTTTTTGGAATGGACTGGAGGAGAACGAGGACAGAGGAACAAGTGAAACAAGTGAAACAAGAGCTGTGAGCAGGAGAGAGTGTAAACGCCCTGCCAGGTTTTGTTTCGGTAGTGTGCAGGCTGTTAGCGTTGCGTCTCCGCGCTCTCGTTCCAGGAAAAGAAGGCGCCAGCGCAGGGGCCGTGGACGAGGAGGACTTCATCCGCGCCTTCGACGATGTTCCGACCGTACAGGCAAGCTGCTGGCCGGCGCGGTCGTGAAAGCCAGACGTTGACAGTTATGCAAAAACTGTGATCTTAGCGTTGTCGCTTCAGTGGGGGGGGGGACAGAAAAGACGATTATACCTGCAAACTGTAGGCTTAACCTACATCTGTAAAATGCACTTCTTAAGAAGTAGTTCTGAGTCCTCAGTCTGCACGGTTTTCAAATGGATTGTAATCTAAACCAAACCAGTGGGTTTTTAATCTCTTTCTCTGATCTCATCTGTGAAACACCTGCACCTCCCTGCTTTCCTGTGTCTCTTTGCAGATCTATTCCAACAGAGAACTTGAAGAGTCAATGAACAAAATCAGAGAGGTTTTATCGGATGACAAGCACGACTGGGAGCAGAGAGTTGTTGCTGTAAGCTTCAGTGTTGCCCCGTAATCGTGAGCATTGTCCGCACTGTGTTGTGAAGGATCTCAGTAGAGCAGATTTCTGGCCTGCACTGCATTTTAATAGACACCTGAAAAGGAGCACATCAGTCTTTCACTCCTTCTGCTCCAGTTTGCCTTACATTGCAGACAGCCATTTCTACATTTCCAAAGTAACCTGAATAAATATTCTAACATCGCAGTTTTTCTTCTTTCACTAGTTTCTCTCTATGCACAGTGTTTTACTGCCTTCTTTGTTGCACAGAAATTTTCATTAATTTCAGAATTTTCATTAAAGCTGTGAGTAGAAGAGTTAAAATATGCCTGCCCTTATGAGCCAATGGCTACAACAGGCCTCTTAACCTTTCCTTTTAAAGAACCTCTTTTTAGATCCTCACATATTTCGGACATAAAGATCAAGCCTTTGGGTTAAGCCCAAATGAGGGATGATGAATCATTTAAGGGCCACTTGTGACCCTAGCGTGACGAGGCCTCTGTACAGAGCATGGGCTGTGATTACATGTAGGGCCATGTGAGAACAAGCGATTGCCGGAGCTCTCTGACAGAAGGTTTTTCCTAGATCTGTCTTTTCGGGTTGAGTTGATGTCATACCTCTCCCATAGAAGGCGGTGCAGGACGTTGAGTTGAGGGAGACGGATCAATTGATTAGACTTTGTCTCCCACAGCTGAAGAAGGTGAGGTCTCTCCTACTGGCAGGGGCAGCGGACTACGATGGCTACCATCAGCACCTGCGTCTCCTGGATAACGCGTTCAAACTATCAGTGAAAGACCTCCGCTCGCAAGTCGTGAGGGAGGCGTGCATTACACTAGGGTGAGCGGACGTTTTGCAAGCTTTAATTTCTTTGAGGTGGGATGAATTGAAAGGTTTGCCCCCGCATTTAATGGCGTTTGAATCAAAAGCAGATTGGAGACCTGACCAGCTGAAAATGGTTGTATCTCTCCTGGCTGGGGGCCTGTTTCTCCTGTGCCACACTCAAGGGTTAGTGTCTGATAAATAAATCAGAATTATTCATGAGGAAAAAAGCGTTAAATCTGTATTTGGAAACTTCTTGATTTCCTTGCAAATATTAATCAAAACGTCAGTTTTGCCCCCACCACAATTAACGATTAAAGCCAGTCTTGAAGAACTCCCAGATTAATTTGTTTTAGCTCGTTTAACACTGGTGTCATCCTAATGAAGAGTAACTTGCTGAGCACTGGGGAAAAAATGTCATCATAAATAACACCCTTGCTTGTGGACATGTAATCACTCAATTGTAAATGTTCCCAATTACAAACAGCATAACCATGTGTGAAACTCAACAGATAGACCTTATTGTTGGCATGAAGCTATGAGCCAGGGTGTGTTAATATGAGTTATCCAATAACAGAGTATTTCCCTGTCCAGGCATCTGTCTTCGGTTTTGGGAAACAGATTTGACCATGGTGCAGAGACAATCATGCCAACTCTTCTGAATCTAGTTCCAAATAGTGCCAAAATCATGGCCACATCTGGAGTTGCTGCAATCCGACTAATCATGCGTGTGAGTATCCCAGTGTGCGAAAGGGTTTTTCAATCATGTCTATGTCCGTGGTCATGAGAGAGCTTTGTTTGACAACCCAGCAGAAAAGGCTCCATATATTCCTCCCTCTGTAACATGTTCTCTCTTGGATGTACTGTCAGTGACTACTGCCTATCATGGAGTGCCATGGAGGTTTAAGAAATTGAATCCGAGGCCTTTTTTAATAGCACAAAGAGGATAATTTTACTTACCTCCACTGGGGGCGGAGCTGCGGCTCTGTGGCTCAGGATCTGTGCCTGTGGCTGGAAGGTTGCCGGTTCAAATCCCGCAGCCAGCAGAGGAATCCTACTCCGTTGGGGCCCCTGAGCCCCTTAACTCTAACTGCTCCAGGGGCGCTGTACAATGGCTGACCCTGCGCTCTGACCCCCAGCTTCTCTCCCTGTCTGTGTGTCTCCATGGAGAGCAAGCTGGGGTATGCGAAAAGACGAGTTCCAAATGCAAGAAATTGTATAGGGCTTATAAAGCAACATCATAACATTATTATTATTGAAAAGAGCAGTGTGATGTTTAGAGTTGACATGCATCGGCACAGTTTAAAAACAGATTGGGATTTTATGTGTGACCCGTGGTTTCTCCTGAATTTCCTGAATTGTCCCTTGTTGTTTTTTTTAGCACACACACTATCCCCGACTGATTCCCATAATGACCAGCAACTGCACCTCCAAATCGGTGGCTGTCAGAAGGTAACAGGGTTTCAAAACAAATCGGAGATGACCGCAATGAGGAAGTATGACTTCCTGGTAGGAACTTACACCTCCTTTTCTTTTGTCCTCAGGCGCTGCTACGAGTTTCTGGATTTGCTATTACAGGAGTGGCACACGCATTCACTAGAGAGGTAAGACTGCAGTAACACAGCCCCTTCAGGCAGACATTCTCCTGCAGTTGTTTAAAAGCTTTTAAAATTCCCTCTATAGGGTTCTTAATTTTTGTAGTAAAAAAAACAGTGATAAAAACGAGGAATTGCATGCAGGCAGCTGTGCTCTCGGGGGTAGTGGAAGACCCTGGCCTGTCTCGGCAGGTCTGCTGTGTAGCAGTTAGCTTGTCAAGGCATGCTAGTAGCTGAACAGCACTGAATGAGGGGATTGATGAGCCTTCATGGGTTAAATTAATGAGCAGCGCATCTCGGCAGTTTCTATAGCAACCAAGGGAGGACCTTTAAAAGTGCTCCCCGTGCCCACTTTCCCCTTCAATATCCCAGACGGCTTTGTGATGTACAGCTAACTTGCAAAATGCCTGGCGGTGAAGCTTCAGTGCCAGAGATGTCCTCTTATTGATTTCTTTTCACTTGACCTGCCTCCCCCGTGCGCAAGCCTTTGGTGTGTGGGGAGGTGTGACGGGCTCTGCTCTCTCCGGCGGTAACGATGCCTCGTTCTCGCAGGCACATGGCAGTCCTGACGGAGACGATCAAGAAGGGGATCCACGATGCCGACTCGGAAGCCAGATCGGTCGCCAGGAAGTAAGTCTCGAACCCGTGGCCCAAGGGATCATGGAACCCCGTCTGGGTTACTCGTATCGGACCGTAGGATAAGAACGGTCATTCGGAGAGGCAAGGTGTGGTGAGATGTACGATGTGGACAATGCACATCTGCAAAAGAAGTGCTAAATTTCCAAAGTGTTATTTTAAAAATGCTTTGTGTGTTATTTTCAAATGTTGGATTTTTCTTGGTAATGTAAGCTGCTTTGATTTTTTTCCCCACCGCAAATAAGTTGTACAGTACATGTGCTTTTATTTTTTGTTGTTTTGTTGTCGCACTACAGCTGTATTTCTTCTTTATTACTGAGTGGCTGTACTTGACCTTTCTGTAGGTGTTACTGGGGATTCCACAGTCACTTCAGTCGGGAAGCAGAACAGCTTTTCCAGTCGCTGGAGTCCTCTTACCAGAAGGCCCTGCAGTCCCACCTGAAGAACTCGGACAGCATCGTGTCTCTGCCCCAGTCGGACCGCTCCTCCTCCAGCTCCCAGGAGAGCCTCAAGTGAGCCACGCTTGACCCTGTGCTTGTGTTTCCCAGAGTGACAGCCTGCCAGACCCACACTCCAGCAGTTCCCTTTAACTCCCCAATTCCTAACAGTCTTGGGAAGAAATAAAGCCGGTTGACCAAATTAAATATGAGGACCTGGCTGCTCAACGTGAATAGAGGTGTAAGTGATTCCTGGTCCGCTGTTCCCAGGACCTGCAGGGGCTTCTCCTCTGCAGCACACCCAGATTCTGAACTGAGCTAATGACTTGATCGGTTGCCTGTTTTTGCTGCGTCTTCAATGTTGGAAAAAAATAAACCTAAGCTTTAAGCGTAGACATCTACACTTGGGTCTGACATTTCAGTCCATGCGGTGTGAAATCTTGAGTTTTCAGTTTTTTTACTGAAGTGTTGTCTACTGGGATCTTCTCAGCACTGGTCACAGGCAACGATAAGCACAATCGGGTAGTATGGTCAATATGAACACTTCTGGCTTCAGTACACGGTTCACTGTGGCCATGTGTTGTTTCTGTAAGTCAGCTGTACATGTTGCATAAATGCTCAATTTTCAATAAGCTCTTTCTAAGGTATGACTTCTAACAAACCTCTTTGCAGATTCTAATATTCTAGTGGTGTTCTCGTGAGTGCACCGGCTGCAACTGTTTATCATATATGGACATGAAGTCACTTTTGATCCATTGCAGAGAGTCCTGGGATAATCATGGGTCTTGCAGTTCTTTAATTGTGTGTTATGTAAGCATGCCCCTCTGTTTCCTCAGCCGTCCGCTGTCTGCTAAGAGAAGCCCAACAGGAAGCAGTGTGTCCAGAAGTAAGGAGACTATTATTTGTTTCTGTATCACAGGTCCTTTCTCTGTCTTGACTAGATATAACCCTTTTAAACCTTCCTATTATTTGCCTGTTACCTGAGTCTGATAGGCTGAGTAAGTGAGGGTATCAGAAGAGTTGACGTAAACTGTGTTTGAAATGTCTTTATAACAAAGAAAAGGGTGGCGCACTGCACTTGCGCACCAGAATGAACAAAAGAAAATCAGGAAAGCTACAAAGCAGAGGCGGCCATTTGGAAGTAGTTCATTGATTCAGGCACCTCATCCAGATGTTTCCTGAAGGAAACCAGGGTAATCAACAACATAAAAGGGTAGCTTGTTCCACTCTCCCACAACCCCTGGGTAATGTGTGCTTATAAAGCATAGTTTGGATTTCCTGGGGGCAGTGGACCCAGCAGCAAATTTGGACCCCATTTAAATAAGGTTACCCTGGTATTCCACAGCACAGATATGGCACTGGGGTGCCGTTCTTCATCGAAGCGTGTACGTTCATTCTAGTTCTCCCCCCCCCGGGTCGCTGCCACCCGCCTGAGCCTCTCCCCCTCCTCCCCGACAGCCTCCTCGGTGAGCGCCAAGCCGGCCGCCACGCCGGGCTCCCTGCAGCGCTCCCGCAGCGACATCGACGTCAACGCCGCCGCCAGCTCCAAGTCCAGGATGGCCGCGGTGCCCTCCGCCGCGCCCTTCAGCTCCGCCGCGGCCCTGCCTCCTGGCTCCTACGCCTCGTTAGGTAACCTCTCCGTTCCTCGCCCGCCGCGGCCCCCCGGTGCGCTGCAGGCCCACGGGCAGGGTCCCGGAGCTGCGCCGCCGATCCCTTTCATCTGTGCTCATCTCAGTCTGCCTGACTGCCCACAAGCACATGACTGGCTTTCATGGCTCATCTAGACAACGAATAACCTTGCCAGCCCCCAGAAAGCAATCAGATAGCGCTGTCAGGAATAAAGACCTTTAAAGCCTTGGTCTACAGGCTTCCCCTTCTACAGTTTCTTTTTTGAAGACTTCAGTACATGGTTGTACTGCTGATCACAGGGTGCTTTGGACAGTGGTGTGTTGAGGGACTGACTGGTGACTTTTAAACAAGCTGCAGCTACCATAAGCTCTGTGGAATACTCTTCCCTAATAAAAATAACTGTTGTTCTGTCTCTCAGACCTGGAGCTGTTATTAGAGCATTTTGACGTGCCCAGTACAAAGATGCTTCTTCCAGCTGTAACATTGGCTTCCCGTTCAAGTTTAATAACTCACCTTGTTCTGTTCCCATCGCAGCCTTCTAACTTCCAAATGCACTCCCTCCCCAACTTTAACTGCGTGTTAAAAAATAAATGCTAACAGGAAATCGTTCTACAGCATAGGAAATCTGAATTGGTCAACTTGTAAGTTTCTCGGGGAAATGGGTAAACCTCCTTGCTTGTGAATGGTCACTTTGATTTAGATCCTGTTTTAATTCCCTGTCATTTGGTGCAGTAGAACATTTGTAGCCCAAACTAGCCCCCCCCCCCCGCCTGCTGCTAATCCATACTAATTTTTCCCTGTTAACCCTCTTCCCACTTTTCTTGTTTTTGCTTGAAGATGGTACACCCACTAAATCGGAGGGTAAGATGTTTGTTTTTGTACCAAGTCTGTCAACTAAGCTGTATTCTTCTTGGTTTATTCCCTCAGTAAATGCATACTACATTCCCGGCACTCATCTGTGGAGAGCGTCACTCTGCATGGTCTGTCTGCATGGTTGTGCTCCCTCTGTGATTTAGAAAGCGCACGACCCCTCTTCAGATAGTTTCTCCACTTCTGTCCAGTCTGAACTTTAGACAGGCCTTAGTTTTTTTTGTTCCAAAATTCACATTTTTTGTGATGCACTTTCTTAGAACTTCTTGGATCTTCACATTGCCATGTGGGCTAAACCAGTGTTGAGTAATGTAAAGGTGCTGAAGTTTCTCCATTAAAAAAATCTCCAGAACGTGTTAAGTCCTTTACAGTTCCCTCAGTGTTGTGCATTTGTCTGTGTTCTGTGTCGGTACATGTGACAAAACAGGACCTCTGTGGTGTGTATGATGTCTTTACATGCGCTACAGTGAATCCTAGAGCTACAGCTTTGAAATGATTCTTGGAGCAGCTGGAGTCCTGTGCACATGGTGCCACTTATTATTCTGAAGTGAGAACGGCAGTGGTGTACTAATGATTCGCTCTTTACATACAAGCTTATACGCCGCTGGGCCCCTGTGACACTCCTCCAGCTTCACTGACAAAGTGCGGAAATGATCAGGGCACGGTCTTGGGATCTGTAGAGATCTCCTTGGGACTGATTCAAGAGAGGCATTCTGCATTGCTTCAGACCCTGCGATTGCAACACTGAAGTGAAGGCAACACTGTGCTTGATTTCAGTTAATAACAAAATACGCATATACAGTAACAGTAGTTTTGTTTTGTTTTCTGGTGTGAAGTTGGATATTTAAACTCTTGCCTTTTTGAGGCACTGAGCATTCACAGCGACTGAAGGGTATTAAAAACTGTAAATCTGAAGGTTGTTCCTGATAACATGCATACTGTATACAGTTGCAGCTGTTTGTACCAGTGAAAATAGACAAATTATGCGTCTGTATTTTAAGATACATTCTCAGATTCAAGAATTTAACTAGTGCGAGTATGATTTTGTGCCGATACACAGTGAATGTGTTCTGAACAGTTTGTGTCTGGTTTGTTGACCATGAGCGTGTCTTGGCTCATGGGCTCCGAGAGTAAGGCCTAAAAAAACGTACAGATCACATACAGGCCACTCTGTGAGCCATTACAGGCAGTAATGAGTGGATTTTCACCCGTCGTACTTCCTTCTTTTTGCGAAATGGTGAGGCGCAGTACAAATCTTGTACATTTTGTTTTATTAGCGCTACCTTCAAATGAATAGCTATGGTGTTCATGTTATTTCAGATCTCTCCATCGTGATTTTATGGTTACAATTCATATTTTCCTGCAGGAAGGTCCTGTGCTTCCTGCTTTTCCCACAGGTCTAAATGAAAGGTGGTGGAAATGCTCATACGTATTTTGATCCTCTTTGTCATTACAATTTAAAACCTGTACCTAATGGAAATCTTTCAAATTAATTAGTGGTGTCCATGCACATTTAAGGTATATTAAATCTGTTTTCCATTGACATTTCAGTATTATTGGCCAATCTGTGGTCATTATTTTCTGCCTTCCCTCCTGTAATCCAAGAGGATGAGGCACCTTTCCCTCCTGGTCTACAAGAACCCATGTAGGTCTCTCTGTTCTCACGACTGTCAGCAGACGTTTCTCTATCAGCCTGTTACCATAGGAATTTCTCTTCCCTGTCACATCTTGCACAGCGACACCAAAATGATATAACAGAAAATTGGAAAACAGGAGGATATCGCTTATTGGACCCCATCTGACCTAAGAGTAGTGGATAGAGGGATTAAGTTCCTGCTCTGGAGCCAAGAAATTATCGCAGTGAATTTCACCTGCTGCAGTGAAATGTTTTTCTTTTCCTTTGCATTTAAATTGTGTGCGTTTCACAATGTGAAACATGCAAATAAAAAGCCTGTATACAAGGTTAGAACCAAAAAACATTACGCTGAGCACAAAGGCAGAAAATGGACATTCTCGTAAATTGTAGCTACAGTACTTCCTTCTTCCTTCATGCTAACTGGTACTGTGATCAGTGAGTAATGCTTATTGTAATACTGATCCCTGATTACATAAAAAATAAATTATTCTGTACCTTGGATTTTGGTAGATCATTCATTTCATGTTTGTGGCAGAGAAGGTCCCGAATAGGCTTCTTAATTCCTCCTTGATATGAAAGCTGTGTCACTAATGACTTAACTGTATGTTCTTCTGCTTGACCTAAAGTGTAACCCATCTTCTTGTCCAGGGACAAGATAGTTGTTTGTTTTCCTCATAGGCAGTTTCACTGATGTATTGCACTGCAGACAGAGTACACAGCTTAGATGTTTTTTTCTCAGTTAACACTTAAGGGTATGTGTGAAGTTACATTTAACCTAAATGAACCTGTGGTTTTTATTTTTCACTAAGTTAAAGAGTGGTGAATCAGTTGAAAACACATGAACTATTCACCGATGGCACTACTACCGATGCAACTGCATTTCATTTTGATTGTCCTCCCCTGGGTTGTCTATATTTTAGTATTATTAGTGCTGTTTAATCTTGTAGCTCAAGGTGATATCAGTTTCAGGACAGGATTGCATTCATCTACTGAGATCTGCTATGGAACCATGATCTGGAGCACTATTATATAGTTTAAGGATTAGTAGTATCAATGTGTAATAAATCTGTGATATTTTGTTCCTGTTTTTGGTTGGCCTCTCTTTGATGGCATTGGTGTTAATCAACAGCTTTTCAGTTTCAACTGTGCCACAGGACCTGTGTGAAATACTGTGTGATCAAACACTGTATGCAATGTGTATTTGTATTTTTTGTCGTGCCTGTTGGTAAAAGTCCTATATGTGTGTTCCCTCAAACCAAATCTATCTAAAGCTGGTAATGGTAATTCTCATGTGCGTCTTTCAAAGCGCTGGAGGATGGATTTTGTGATTGACCTCTCCGATTGTCGCCCCCTTCAGGCCGAGTGCGCACCAGACGCCAGAGCTCGGGCAGCGCCGTGGGGGTGAGCACTACACCCACAGACAGCAGGGGGCGCAGCAGAGCCAAGGTGGCGTCACAGTCTCAGCGTGAGTACGCAGCCCGTCTCTTGAGCAGCACAGCGAGCACCTGCTCGTGTTACAAACATCTGGAGCTGCCTTAACCCAGAGGGCTTTACAGCTGTCAGAAGACCTCTCCGGTTTTTTCCGTTGGTGGATTTGTTTTATCATGGGAACAAGTAAAGGTTTATTCCATGCTGAAAGGAGAAGGACACGCAACGCTTTGGCTGTGGAGCCTCCTTGTGAGAAGAAAGCTCCACAGCTGAAACGTTGTTTCCTTTCTTTCCTTCCTTTTCAGCATGGAATAAACCTTTACTTGTTCCTTTATAGCCTACGCATGCTGACGCAGCTCCCTACTTGAACTTATTAAATTTCAGATCCCGTTTTTAATCAGGGCTATTTTTTCCCACTTAAAAGGCTAATTTGTCCAAACTAAAAAAACAAAACATTGCATCCCCTTAGCGGGCCCAGTTATATTCAGCATTCCAGCATGTACTGTAGAAGACTCCAGGACACATGAGCTGCAGTTTCTCTGTTGACCAGTGTATAACCAGCAGGACCTTTTAAAATAGAAATGCACTGCTAACAGAGCCTCCTGCACTCAAGTGCTGAGATTGAAGCATCCAAGTGAATGCGGCGTGCTCAGTCACATCTGAACGCAGTGCTGGGTTTTTCTTCTTTCGCTGACTGAGTTGTGTGTAACGAGCTGATTCTTGCTGTCCTCCGACTTGCTTTGCTTAAAAAGGATCCAGATCAGCTAACCCGGCTGGTGGTAAGCCTCTCTTGCTGTCCTAGGAAGTTCTTTCTCTTCCTACCTGCCCTTCTCCTTGGTAACAGAGATCGCATGGGGCTGCATGATGCATTACATTTCAGCTGCATGGTTTTGCAATCGTCAAAAGTCTAGTCAAAGCCATGTGTTCCTGCATGCTTCATCTTTTTTGTGTAGTTGGTAAGTCCCCCTGCAACACAGTTAGGTCCAGGTTTCCAGCCCCTGCATGATTGTCTTGACCCTTTTATTTTCCTGCTTTTAACGAGTTGAATTTCTGTAAATTTGGATGTTATTATTTATTGTAGGAGGTAACACTACTGTTGCAAATTGAATGTCTGTTGTTCATTTTCATTGAATTCATCACGTACAGTACTGATTGTAGAAATTCGGTTGTTTACCATGGAAATCAGTTGTGTCATTCCCAAATGTAATTGACACTTCTGACTAAACAACGAAGCTGCAAGTCAGTGCCGCAGTAAAAAAAAAATGCTGTGATAGCTGGGTCACTTCACTAGCCGAATGCGTCCGGGACTGCCCAAGCAGGACACAGAGTTGACCAAGTTGGGATCAGGCAGCCAGGGCTTTCCCAGGGCTTTCCCAGATCTGCTGGCCGAGCTCGCAGCTCTGCAGGGTCCCGAACAGTCTGTCTCATTCTCTCCTAAGAGGGTGTGAGACTGGCTGTCCAGCGAGCCCGAGCTTTAAACAATTCTGACAGTTGTCCAATACCAGCTGAGTGGGTTTGTAAAAAAAAAAAAAAAAAAAAGGCGATTCCAAATTGTTTGGGAAATTTTGCCCTACTTTTAAGAAGGACTTTAAGAAGTAAGTAATGACCTTGTAGGTGAATGAACACGCGTTAAAACCCTGCCGCGGTAAGACTCGGCGCCATCGCGTCCCAGCAAGACTGCGAGGGCCACTCCCAGCAACCCCCCCCTGCAGCCGGCCGTGACCTGGAAGTGTTCCTGGGAGCTGGTGCAGGGCAGGGAAGTCTCCGCACCGCGGCCCTGTAGCTGTCCTCTCGCGCTGACTTCCGCCTCGGCTGTCCCCGTTTCCAGCCGGCAGCCGCTCCAGCTCCCCCGGGAAGCTCCTGGGCCACGCTTACGGACGGACGGCACGGGCCGCGGCGTCCGCCACCCCCTCGGACAAGCGGAGCAAGATCCCCCGCAGCCAGGGCTGCAGCCGGGAGACCAGCCCCAGCCGGCTGGGAATAGGTAAGGACACGCGGCCGAGACCCGGAGCATCGCAGCGCAGGTGTGAGAGCCCCTCGCGTCTCCTCCTGCACAGACCTGGGCACAGGGAGGACCGCTGGTGCGACTGTTGCTGAATACAGCCTGCCTGTCCAGGACACTAGCTGTACCTCGAGGAGTGTTATCATCATAATTCCTTACACTTGCATACAGTAGCACTTTTCTGGACTCTCCCCTCAAAGTGCCTTCCAGGTAAAAGGGGACTCCCCTCCGCCACCACCGATGTGTAAGGGCCCGAGTAAGAAGAAAGTGGCTGGTGATTTGACAGTGAGGCTTCTTCCCAAGAGCAAAGCAGCGCTCTCTGTTGTTGTGGCAATCTGACACTGACGGCGTCATTTGTAAAGGGCTTTGACCATCCCAGTGCAAAAAACAAATCAAGTTTTATCTTACAGTAGAGATCTCAATAAGAGCTCCTTTAGAAGCATCATTTTTTCCTAAATTAATCATACCGGTACACAGGCAGGGCTATGAAAGGGGGGAAAAGGCAGGACTCGTTGTCCTGCAATACACCGGAGACGTGCGATGTAGTTGATGTGCTGTTTGCTTTTCTGAATTAATGTGTGCGCATATTTCAGTGATCAATGTAATTGATCACCTGTGGGACTATTAAACTGCCACCTTCCATCTCAGCTTCTCATCAGTGTGGAACCAAGTGCTGTTATCCATATCGCTGAGATCACCGTATCTGTCAGCTCATTACAAGAAATACTGTCATCACAGCATCCGGAGGACTGTGAAACACTTGCTGCGTTTTTTAATTGGGCTGCTGAGAAACCATTATAAAGGTGACTCTCTTTGCTAGATGCAGAGCTGCGTAATTATTAAGAGTTCGTTGCCTTATTTATGAAAAGCATTTTTTTGCACAAAACGAGGTCTGTAAGAGCTCCAGAGTGTGTTCAGGTGTTCTGTTGTTATTTTGACATATGGCTCAGCTATAGCACCTCTCTGAAAAATGAGTATATTTTCAGTTTACTCATTTTTGCACATTTTTTTAAGAATAGAGATCTGGCTTTTCTTAAGTTCATGATTACAAATTATTGGTACAATATTTTTAATAGTGATATTAATATAGTAATATAACTGTTTTGTTTTCCTTTCACAAGAAACTGTGTGGTAAATTGACACCTTCAAGTGAAGTTCTGCAATTCACTGGCTAATAGCTTTTTTTGTTACTGTGGTTTGTACAGTACTTTCTTTTCATAGTGAAACGCTGACTAGGCAGCTGTGTCTGTCGTATCTCCACGAGTGAAAGAGCATTCTTAAACCTTGTTCCCAAGGTTAGAAAATGGACTTTGTATTTTTTCTGAAATCCGGTGCTTTGAGGAAAGCATCATATCAATTTCTGTTAAAAGGAAACGAAAAAATCAGTTTCGGTTGTAATTACAATTACAATTCATTACGCTTCACAAAATTTCAGGTCTAGCCTTCTTGCGCGGTCCAGTGGGTTTGCTCGGTTACTAACGTCTCAGAAACGCCCCCCCCTCTGTCCACTCAGCCCTGTGTGCGATGCTGGCTTCTCTAACCCCCTAACCTGTGTTTCTAAAGCCTGGGTGTGTGAGGGAACCTGTTCACCTTGTCTGCTGCTCTTCCCCACTGCACGCTAGCACGGAGCAGCCGCATCCCTCGACCCAGCTTGAGTCAGGGGTGCAGCCGCGACACCAGTCGTGAGAGCAGTCGAGATACGAGCCCCGCTCGGGGCTTCGCTCCGCTGGGTGAGTACATGACGGCGCTGGAGCTCCACCCCCTCCCCACCTCAACCCCACCCCGTCCGCGCAGCCAATCCCAGCGGCCCTGGCTCTCGTTGCCAGGGAGACTGGTCCCGCCTTCTTTTCTGAGCTCTCCTCTCCCTCCCTCTCCCACCCCGTCTGTGCATGCACTACTTTCTTCGGCCCCTGCTCTGAAGACCGTACTGAGGAGCATCTCGGAGGAGGACGCAGCCCACCCCGTATCCAATCGCAGGGCACGGACCTCAGCAAATAGCAGACAGAGCGCTACGAAAGCAAACTTCTTAAACCAGAAAAACTTGCTTGCAGTATAAACAGTACATCTTTTAGAAATACTTGAATCATAACATGCTTCTTAAGTTTTCTTGTTTTTTTTAATGAGGTGTGGTGTGAGTTTTTCCTAATTTTTAAAACCAGGACAGCCCTTGAATGTTTCTGTGGTACAGTAGTTCTGGGGTGGTGGAAGGTGTCTTGAGTGATAGAGAGAAGGGACCTCAGGGCATTTGAAGTCAAGACCTCATCACTTTGTCTTTGACACAGCTCACAGGCACTGCAGCTTTTGCTTAAGGACAGAATGATCGTTGACCTTTACTGACTGCGTGAGCTTGCTAGTACTGAACATTTGATAAGTGTAAACTTTAAATTGTGCACACAGGATGCCTTGTGTACTTCTGTCTTTTGGACGGTAAAATCAACAACAACAGCGTCAAAGGGTGTGCAAATATGTTCTCCGAGATGTTGGGCGATTTAATTATTTTCTTTGTTTACCTAATGGTCGTTGAGAACACAGGGATTTTTTGGTGATGAAGTTTGGCTTGCATGTGCAACGCTTTAAAAACGTTTTGTACAAATGTTTTCTGTAAGCCTGCATTTTAATGTTTATCATTATTAGTCAAAAGGTACAAATTTCTTTACTGCCTTGTTGTTAGACACCTACACTTAAGGCTTTTTGCTTGAGTTTGTTCAACTCAAATTGCACAATTTGTTCCTCTCATCATACGAATTCAGGCTGAAATTAGTGAAAACTAGTTTCCACACCTCGTCTGATCTGTACCTTTAAATTAGTTTTGACGCCCCTCGCGAACACTCAATGCAGTAAATCCAGCTCTGGAGTCCGAATAAACTTGGAGTTTTCTCGATCTCGGTCATAGAAAGCAATTGAATGCCCACGCGTCTTTGAGATGTGCTGGGCGTCTTCCGAGCAGTCACCTGGGAACTGCAGAGGCCTCTGGTGCTTGTGAGCGCAGCCTTTCTTACCTGGGCAACAGGTGTGACGTCAACCAGGAAGCATGGTTGCATCATTGTGATGTTGTAGCTGTAGGTGTGTGCCAGGGACTCATGGCGTTTCTGCATGTCGCTGCATCTCGTTCCCGGTGGGCCGCCAGCCCCGAAGGGGCGGAGCGTGTGACACTAACCCCCGCGGTATTGCCCTCCGTTTCCTTGCAGCCTCCCGACGTCACTCCCGGTCCACCAGCGCCCTCTCCACGGCCGATTCTGTGGGCCCGTCAGGTGATCCGCGGCTAGCCTCTTGCATGCCCATTCATGTCCACCCCTTCACGTCACTCGTGGCTGCAGAGGCCAGGGCTGCAGCTGGCATGTGCTCCTGGTGTCTGGAGCCCCCCCCAAGCGAGAGCTTGCCCCTCACACTGCGGAGGACAGAGGCAGCAGGGAACGCGCCTCGAAAGTCCTCTTCAGCATGTGAAGGGTTAAGTTCCAGCTGGAGTCATTAACTATTTTTTTTTGTGGCTTTTTTAAACATCGCTGCTGTGATTTTGAACCGGATGGTTCATTTCGGCTACCTTCGAAGATTTTGCCTCTTTTGTTAGCATTGCTTCCTTTTGAATTTATTTTGGTACATTTTGTTTTGCTGTTTTGCATTTCTTTTTTTTTTTCAACCTCTTGCGTTCTGATTTAAAAGAATTTTGTGCTTCTAAATGGGGTTTGTTTTGCCCCTCGGCCCCTAGTCTTGTTGGTCACCAGCCTGGTGTGACTGTGATCCTCCTAGAGGTGATGCACAGTTGGCTCTATGCTGAATGGGGAGTAGTTGGTTGGGGGTCGTCTCTCGGGTTCAGACAGTGCAGCGCCCCCCTGTGGCCTTGCAGGAGGTGCTGTCAGTGAAGGACACGCCTCTTCTCCTGTCAGTACTGCACCCCGATGGGCTCAAAGTGGGCAGGTCGGAGGAGTGTGCCTGCACTTCCTCGTTTCCAAAGTCCAGTGGGTCTATAACGGTGAAAAACCAATAGACGGTTCTAATTTGAAGAGCAAAAAAAACGACAAAAGGGATTTCGTTTAGGCAAAAACCTAGTAAAATCATTTCAGTTTGTAGGATTTCTCTAGAAGCACTTAAGTACTCTGTTTCACTTTTGTAAAGAGCAAAAGTAATTTAATTTAGTGCCACTACTTTATATAATATTTATCATGTTGTCCTCATAGTTTATAAGTAGCAAATCATCTTATTTTTGTTGTTTAGGCAATGTATTGCAATATCAACTAAGATAAAGTGCCAAATGAATTACAGCAATGTAAGTTACAAATAGTGTAGCATAGCTGTTTCTTTTCGATATAAAGATGACTAATGATACAGTAAAACATGTATAAAAAATGATCTTGTATCATGTTGTCTGTGAAGAACAAATCGGTGCCAGTAGTTTTAAGTCCCACTGTCCCTTTTTGTCTAAGCTACTGTTTTGTATTGTATTTTATGCTGTTTTACAGTTGAGAGAGCTTTCAAAAATAATACATCAATCACATTACCTAAAAAGACTTAGTTTCTCTCCAGTCTGTTGAAGAAAAAGTTGTTTCATTTTTTCATTTTGTTTGTGAGACCGGATTCTGGCTTTCCCTATAAATGCTGATACATTTGTACATCGGCTACATGCATAGACACCATTGCTTTTCAGTTCCTTCAGTTTGAACATTTGCTTTCAGCTTTGAGCAGTGTTTCATCTTTCACTGTACAGTGCTTTGGTTTGTGTCACAATATACTGCAATGTACTTCCTTACAACGGCATCCATATTTTGTTCTGCCACATTCTTAGTACTTAAAGCAATGGATGATTTAACGTTTCATGAACCTGGAATTGTCAGAGAAGGAATTTGTTTCCTTGCTTTGCGTGTATGCTTCTGACCGTCTGGGTTAAACTGTAAGTAACTTACTAGTATTGCTATTAAAACAACTCTGACATGAAGCTCTAAATGTTGGTTTACTCAAGCTAATGTTCTCAGAATTTTCTGTGAGCAGTGGAGACTGTCTGTACATACTGTACCTGTATGTGTTGTTTATAGATTTTTCAAAGCTTTTATAAGTCACATTGGGAAAGGTAATGTAATTCCCAGCTTTTACCAGCTCAAAAATTTGAAAACAGTTTTGAGAAATTGTTTTTTCTAAAATGTAGTTCTTGAACTTTGATTGTGGCAAAAAAAAAAATCAGTGCGTTTAAGTTTGTGATTTTAGCTGTGCTCATCTTCATTTTATTTTTAAGCTCATTCGCTTCCCTTCTAGTTTGGCAAGGACAACGTGACGTTTCGTATTTGTTTTTATTTGCGAGGCAGAGGCTGATTGCCCCCTCTCATTCTCGGTTTGGGTTTCACTGGGTGCTTTTGCTTCCCGCCCGCTAGATCGGTTCGGACTGGCCCACCAAGCTCGTATCTCGGCTTCAGTGAATGCCATGAGGGTCCTCAACACCAGCACGGAGGTCGAGGCTGCTGTTGCCGACGCCTTGGTGAGATTCTCTGCTGGATATCGAGCCGGCTTTCTGTATTTTAGTCATGTCTGTTATTTTGGAATTGTTCCTCAGTGGCCCATCAAGTCAGGAGTTTTTGTCCTAAGCTTTCTTCTTTTATGTAGGAATTCAGTTGGTCAGCATTTTATGATCTTAGTACTTCTGGTCGAAAGAAACTGTAGATTCTAAGGGGCGATGAGCGATAGACAAATTCAGGTTCTGTAATCATTCGTCATTTTCCAAGATTGATTTCCGAGATAGAAGAAATGTTGATCTGTCCAGCACGTAACAAGAATGCTGGTGGAGGTCTCATATGTCTGCGGAAACATGGAGGTGCTATCTTAAAATCTGAAAATATTTGGTGACGCTTTATTTGAATGTTGCAGCACAAGATCTTAATAATCCCTTCATAGCTGCTCCCCAAGACGTTGTAATCACATGCATAATGCTTTACAGGGACATGAGCGACTGATACAACCTGGGCATAAGATGCCCTGACGTTTGTTTTAGCATTGCATCGTACCAAGCGCAGTTATGAAGACATTATGAAGCACCAACGTGCAGCAACTTTTCAATAAAGCATTACCAAATATTTTATTGGGGTAGTGTTCATGAAACAGTGACGTGTAAAGGCTCTTATACATACTGTAGGTCATTTAAAGTGGGTGATTCAGGACAAATATTTATTCATTTTTAAGTATAATTTGAAAATGACAAATAACCTAGTGAGTCAGTCTTGAAGAGTAATTTAACTGCACCTAGAAAGAGGGGGTGATGGATGCTCTTTTTAGAAACTGAAAAATTGGACAGTGATAAGGTACAGTAGTTATAATTCCAATTCAGTAGCTCATTTTATTAGCCTCTGATGGGACAGAACACTCCCGGTTTTCATTGGAGTCTTTGAAATCTTCATTTTTAAGTGTAAAATACCCTGTTTCCTTGTTTCTGGAGTGGGGGTGGAAGTTTTTGTTATTTTCCATACCTTTTCTGCTACAGAGTGTCAATGTTTT
This sequence comes from Lepisosteus platostomus, assembly GCF_059453375.1. Taxonomy (NCBI): domain Eukaryota; kingdom Metazoa; phylum Chordata; class Actinopteri; order Semionotiformes; family Lepisosteidae; genus Lepisosteus; species Lepisosteus platostomus. The sequence goes on from NC_142624.1 coordinate 37,843,465, forward strand.
ATGCACATTTAACAAAATTCTCTTCACTCTTCCTTCCTTAATTGTTTTAACATCCTCAGCTATTAGGAGACTCCCGGAATAAGGTAGTTGTTTATTTATATATTGTTCTTTTTGTGTTTCCATCTCACCCACTAACCACCAAAGGTCTTTCATGCATAAGAGGGTCAGACATTATAGCTAGACAGATTTCTGCAGTCAAGCACAAAAGTAATGTGGTGCTCCTCTTCCCAACACATCTTATTACAAATGACCATATTACTGTAGATCTTTCCTAGGGTGTTCACTTAATAATCAAAGACAATAATTGAGACTTTTCTCTTGAGTTTTCATGTCCCCTGTCCTTTGTGTTTTTGTGTTCTGCAGCTTGGTTTGGAATAATTTACATCTCACACTGATACTACACCCTCTTTATGCCCAGCTGTAGTCTGTCACTTGAACTTAAAAATCTTAGTTTCGGATATCGAGAAAAGTGTACAAGTTGCATACTGTAGCATACAAAAGGAAGCAAAGAAAATTAACCACGCTGTAGATCATACTGTACCTTTGTTCATGATTGACTTAATCATTTTATTTCAATATTTTAAGTGGGCATACGGTCTTGGTATCCAGTGAAAGAGCATGTTAATGTAGTCTCTATTTTTTAATGTTTAATTTTGTGCGGTAGAAGTATTTTCTACTCTTTCCAACATTTGTGTTGCATTAGTACTTGTTTCCAAAAGTCTGTTCTTCTTAGACTGTAAAATAGCTGCAAGTGTATCGCTAAGGCTAAGTTTTCAATCCAGGTTGTTTCTCAATGGCTTTTTGTGCAACATAAATGTTTTACTTTTTATCATAACGCCATTTGTTTGTTATTGTTCATTTACACAATTCCATTTAATTTTGTCTACGTCTTCTTTAAACCCGTAATTAAAATTTAAAATATGCAGCTGACCGCGAGGTCAGATTTACCCAATGAAGAACCAGTTATGTTCCCATGATGTTTTGTCCCTATTCCTCCATTTCACTGTGCTTCAAATGTTAACTTTTTCTACATGTTAATTGATCAATAATTCAGGTTTGCCAAGTGCTAGCTCTTTTAAATGAAAGTGACTGTGTTGGATTAGAAGCCTAACTTTCACCATTGTCTTATGGTCTATTTATGAGAAAGGCATTTAAATATTCAGAAAAATGTGTATGCTCCTAATTATATGTTTTAATACAAAACTATTTTGAAGGATCTGTCTGTTCTTCCACCTGCATTTCAGCCTGTTTTAATGCATACCTAGATTTAATCATTTAAACACAGTGAAGACATTTAGCCCTGCGGGGTTAGTCTTGCATTAGTAAAACATTAATAACACATTACATTTTTAATTAATTTCATTGCTGCTAATTTGCAGCATAGTTTGAATTTCAGTTTCACACAAGATTTCCTGTCCGATGTAACAGGAATAATCTGGTGTTGGTATAAATCTGCATGTTCAGTGTTTGATTTTAGCTTGAGGTGACAGTTGAGCAAGGTAGCGCTCTCAGGCCCATCCAGTTGGCTTGCTTCTGGCTGGAATATTACAGGGACAGCCAGTGTGTCTTCAGGTAGGATTGGCTGGACATCAGCTGGGTGGAGAGGCTGGGCACCGAGGAAGCCCACGCTGGCCGAAACATAGCTTTTGTCCAGAAAAAAAGCCGCAGCCAGTGAACCAAGCTGTGCGTTCGCCCCCGCCCCGTTGTGCGCTGCCGTCGACGCCTTACCCGCCCGCTCCCATCTCAGCAGAGGAAGCCAGTCCGCCGGCGGTACGAGTCTCCGGGGATCTACTCGGACGACGACGCCAACAGCGACGCCTCCAGCGCCTGCTCGGAGCGCTCCTACGGCTCCCGGAACGGAGGCGTCCCCCACTACCTGCGGCAGACGGAGGACGTGGCCGAGGTGCTGAACCGCTGCGCCAGCTCCAACTGGTCCGAGCGGAAGGAGGGCCTCGTGGGCCTGCAGAACCTGCTCAAGAGCCAGAGGACTCTGAGGTGGGCGCCCGCCCCCGGGCCGGACAAACGTTTCATCTCAGGTCTTGAGTGGGGGGGGGGGGGGTGAGCGATTTGTGGCGTTCGCGTGCCGTTTTGTCACGCTTTTTTTAAGCGAGAGTCTCTGGAATGGTAGATTACCGTCGAACTGCGGTCCTGGGCTTCTTTAACAGACACAACACTCCAAATCCTTATTCCTTATGCCATGCAATGTAAGAGCGCTTGGGGGTTATTCATTAATACAGATGGTAGCTTCACACTGCTCCTTACCTCGCATAAAAACACTGCCAGTATACAGGACGTACTGTAGCATAACAGCACTGTCCTGCCGGCGAGAGGAAATGATGGAAAAGTCCTGACTAGTGTCAGAGCAGCCAGTATTACTGACTGTACAAATGAGCACCCAAGTCTCACTGCAGTGAGCAGTGGCAACGATCCCTTTATCCAGAAAGGCGAAGTCCGGCCTCTCCCCTTACTAACTTCACTGTCCCTTTCTGAAAGGAAGAGAACACGTTTGCCATCCCAGTACAGAGATCATCACAGCTAACAAGCTTTACCTGATCTGGAAATGGCAAGTGATAATGGGCACTGATTTCAAGGCTGTGATTTCTGACTGTCTTAAGCCATACGCGGACAGGAACAAGTGTGTGTGACACAGGTGTACGATACAGTACTGCAGGATCCTTCCTGAACATGATTGCTTCACCACACAGACGCAGAGGAGCTTTCTGTCATTTGCTGGAAACAAAACAACAATTAATTCATTTGTGGTCTATATATATATGAATGTGTCAAAAATATTCACTATATCAAATAGAGCCGAATTGTTTCAGTTAACATCTGAAGCAGCGTCGTCCCTTATATCTCTCGCTCACTCCCTCAGGTATACGTTGTTTATGCAGTATTGTTCTTTCTTTCAGCCGGGTGGAACTGAAAAGACTCTGCGAGATATTCACCCGTATGTTTGCAGATCCTCACAGCAAGGTAGTTTCAGCGTTTCCTGTCTCTGAAGTGCGAATGTGCTGGTTTCCTTCTGGGAAGTGTTTAAAAACCAAAATACAAAGCCTTAAAGCTCTAACCCCATGGAGAGAGCGATGGTGCACGAGTAGTTGTGATTAATAGCTTGTTGTTTTTTATTGGAAGTTTAATATTGTGAATGTGTTTGTTAGTCTCGGACATTAACAGCAGTTGATTCTTATGTTGCACATACACAGAGGTAAATACAGCACTGTGCTGTGTGTGGTGCAAAGAAATGGCTTTTTCTGTGCTCACAATGGCCATGAGGGGGCACTGTCTCTCTGTTGATTTTTCTTATTACTGGATTTAAGATTTCCAGTGCTGATGATGTTGCTGGGAAAGGTACATTCACTATTACTAATGAAGTATTTATCTTGTTGCATGTTCTGCCTTGGTGTGGATTTTAACTTCAGAGAGTAAGTGTGTCTTTTTAATTTATTTCATATAACCCCCCAAAAAAACCAACCAAACTTTTTTTAAACGCATACAATAATTATATTGCTATTGTCTGCATAAACTAATTCTGATTATGATTATTTTCATACCTGGTGCAATTCAAGAGATTGTGTACAATAATCATTCTTCTACAATTGCCTTATTCTTGTTAGGATGCGCTTTATTTTAAAATCTGTAATAAGAAAAGAGTTTGTATTTTAATCAAGATTGCATATTTTCCTGTGTTTATCACATTAACTTAAGGATATTTTGCCTCTATTATCAAATTATTATGAATTGCCCCTGTCACCACTAGCAACTGCTTAATTTTATGTGTGTGTTTCATTTGTATCTGCCAGGTATTTAGCATGTTTTTAGAGACTCTAGTGGATTTCATCACAATACACAAGGATGATCTCCAGGACTGGCTCTTTGTGCTGCTCACTCAGCTCTTGAAGAAGATGGGTGCAGACCTGCTGGGGTCGGTCCAGGCGAAAGTTCAGAAAGCCCTGGATGTCACTAGGTCAGAGTGATGGGGGGTGTACCTCAACAGACATGTCGGCCGTTGGTTTCCTTTTCCTGTCCACTACTGTCTATTGCCCCAACACACATAGTAATAAAAAAGGTTACAAGCAAGCAGAGGCCATTTGTCTGATCTAACTCATTTGGTTTCAAGTAGCCAAAAAAGTCGGTGGATCTCATCCAGATGTTTCTCGAAAGTTAGAGATTCCCAAAATCCTTTGTTTAAAGAGGAGACTCCTGTTCTCGGTTCTGAATACTCTTCCACCAAGTTTCCTCTTGTCTCCTGGTTTGTGTTTCCGCGCTGATTCTGAACAAGACTAGTGGGTTGACTTTATCAGAGCCCTTGAGGATCCTCAATCCATCTGTTTTCTTTTGCAGGGACTCGTTTCCTTTTGATCAGCAGTTTAACATTCTGATGAGGTTTATAGTTGATCAAACACAAACCCCAAACCTCAAAGTAAGTACACTGACATTTTTGATGATTACACAAAGATGTTGCACTTAATGCCTAATAACGTTTTATTAAAAAAAAGTAAATTATACGTCAGAATATTTTGATTTTTCAAATGCAACTCTGCTGAAATTTTCCGGACAAACATGCACTAGCTGTGTTGTGTGAGAAATAATGATATTCCCAGGGTTTTTCTTAAGAGATGCTTCTCAGACGACTGCAATTGCTGAAAATGCTGAAGGCTCTAATGAAATCATTTAAACTCCTGATGTGTGACATTTTAGAATGAGTAACTTGATGTTGGGGTAAAAATAAGGATGAAAAACAAGGGGGAAAAAATCTGCTGTTGGCAATCTTTGTGCAACATTATTTCAACAAAACAGGAAAGTGAAAAGAGTCCTGTGGATTTTCTGTTAACCTGAATACCTGACACAGGGGTTTCAGTTTCAGGGGTAATGGTCTGCTCCGTGTTAGCCATTTCTCATGATGTGCATCACATGTTTTCAATCCTGTGTTAAAGGTAAAGGTAGCAATCCTGAAGTATATTGAGTCCCTGGCCAGGCAGATGGACCCCACTGACTTTGTCAACTCCAGCGAGACGCGGCTTGCCGTCTCCCGTATTATAACTTGGACAACAGAACCAAAGAGCTCAGACGTGAGAAAGGTGGGTGCCTCTCTTGAGCTTCCTGATGTGCCGTGGGGCTGGGCCTGTCGTTCTCTCGGTTCCCTTCGAGATGGCTCTGTTGAGCCTGTCTGTACAGGACTCGGCACTGTTGCAGTTATTGACACAGCTGTGGTCCCTCATAGCGAAACCGAGGGAAGGAGACCATAGCTCGGGGTCAAAACGTACTTTTTTTTGCCTTTGTTTGCAACTGCATTTACTCAACCTCTTAAATTATATTTGTGGTACGTGGTACTGTACGGGGGTCGTGCAGTTCCTGCAGATTTAGCCTTTTGTGCTGCAGTACTATATAAAAGGACGGGACCCTTCATGGCACAGAGCAACACATGGCTGCGAATCTGAACTGTTATTCTCGTAGAAGAATAAATGGAAGACAAGTGGTTAAGGAGGGACTGAAGAATTAATAGGGAAGGTGGTGGCTCTGGATTAAAAACACACTTGACTTTTAATTTGTTGAGAAAGCGGCTTGTTATTTTTGAACACTACTAGGCTACTTTGTATTTAACGTACTTTATTAGGGGTGCTGTTGAATTTCGATTAAGTGTAAACCTTTCTAGAATTAATCATCCATTCAGTGAATGAAGATGGATCCGGATCAGGCCCCAGCCAGTGCACTGTTTTGATGAGTCCTACAGCAAAAATACTTATAGGAATTATATGCGATACACTGACAAAACAATTTAGGAACTTGCTGGTCTTGTAATGCCCATAGAAGCATTTTCTTCCACAGTCTTTTGTCTTTTTGTTATACCTTGTGTGTCGTGTCAGTCAGCATCACTTCATTTTTGTTAGTTGACAAAACAGATAAGGGTGAGCTCAGTGTTGTTTTTTAAATTATTTTTGCACTACAAAAAGTACTTTGAAATGTAAATAAATATGAGGTTCTGAGAAGGTCGGATATTGTAACAAAATCTCATTTCCAAGTAGAACAAGCTGTTCCCTAAAGGCAAGTCGTGTGCAGGGTTCAACTGGTCATGGCGCCTGCAGCTCCACGCGCCAGGCGTGTGTGCGTGGGGATCCACACACATCACCGAGAGCTGCAGTCTGACTCCATGGCACTGCAGGGAGGCCTTCCTGGAGCAGAACACAGGGGTTTCTGCTCTCCGAAGAAAGCGAGCACAGGATTCACTTTACTCAGGCTTTTCCTAGTTATCCTCAGATTCAGAGATGAATTAACAACAGTCGTGATTTCCATTATTGTTCTGGGCCAGTAAGTAGCTCAGCTAGCTGGGTTAATAATCCCTTGCCCTCTGTTCTCTTGTGGAGGTCACAGATCTGGTGGTGAAGCGGGCCAGCAGTGTCAGACTGCGAGGGTTATGCTAGTTGTTTTACTGCAGGCTCTTTAATGATCTGCTCTCAGATAAGGTAGAAATGAGTAACGGCTGCTTTTCAGGCATTCGGCTCCAGGCTTTCGCAGGCACCGACCTAGTAAATGAAATTGAGCCAGTGGGTGTAATCGAATGCCCTCTCCGTGCATCACCCCTTCCCCGCCTCTGCCGAGACGGTGTAGAACGTGCAGCGGGGCTCAGGCATTGCGGCGAGAGGTGGATGAAGAGGGGCGACGGGGAAGAGGAAGGTGGATCTCCGTTTCTCGTCCCCTTAACCCTCCTGTTCTGCCTGTCAAACCCAGACGCTTCACAACTGGGCGACTGAGGAGTGGCCAGCCAGGCCCAGTACCACACCTTCATTACCTGGTGAGGGGAACCTGGAGGAGAGGTGCAAGCAGGTAGAGCCCACCAAAGACTGTGGGGTCCCCTATAACCTCTGGATGAGCACCCCTCCTGAAGCGTGGCCTTTCTCCATAACCCAGCTTTGCCTGGCAGCTTGGAATTGATCACGTGTGAATGCATTAATATCCTCGCTCCTTGTTTTTCTAAGAGTTGTAACATGGGGGTGGGGGGCGGTGGGGGGAGGGCTCTCCATACCGAATTTGACGTTCCCAAAACGGCGAGGAGACAGGCTTGCTCATTTCTCAGACCGGGATACGTCAGCAGGTAATTTTGACCCTGTTGTGTCCATGCGGTGACTTTTGGGAGGGCTTGGCCTCTAAAATAAAAAGGGAATGAAAAAGTGAAGACTAAAAAAAAAAGTTTTTCCTCTGCCACTGTTGCGTTAACGCACTTCACTCTTCATTAAAGCTTGTGACAGTAACCTGCATGCGTGTTTACCATTGGTCCGTTTGATAGACAAAGCGTGTTTTGTTGTCTTAACTCTCAACCAGGCAAAGCTGAGTCTGTTGATCTCGCTCTAGAAGAAGCTTGGCAGTGACTTAAGGAAGCAGTAGCAGCTGTATCTAATTACAGTATCACTGTGCATCTTACCCTTAAATGAGGAAAGGCAAATCATTTGGCCCACACGTAGACAATAGGGTAGACAATTAGTTCTGACGCACTAAGATTGTAAATTTTAGCATAATTATTGGGTAATCTACCTGTTGTGTGTATTCTTGCATGAACCCTGATTATTTCAGCTTTGGTGTAGTGAAAGGCAAACCAGATAACACTCTTTTAAAATACTTCTAGTACACCTGGAAACTCTGCAACTTTAATGTTGGGCATGCTGCAACACAGAGAAATATGTTCTTTTCTTAGTTTAGATAATTATGTTTTAATGTTCTTCCTGCTATTGGCACCGGATGGAATATTCTAGAAATGTATTTGTGTACAGTATATGTATGAATCGGGTCGATCTGAGCCACTGAAAACATTGTTTTTACCAGGAGCTGAGCACAGCAGACTCTCTTTGCTTGTGTTTGTTACTAAAAGCCTTTGCCCACTTAACCTGATTTACTGTGATTATTTTGTGTCGGCTACTAGCTACTATGGTTTTGTAGCTAGTACAACATTCCAAGAGGTTTACTTCCAGGACTGGGATTCTTTTAGGAAGGTCCCTTAACCTACAGGTGGATTTCTGTAGCCAGAAGAGCCTTCATGAATGACTAGAATATTTCATGTAACGTCATTTTGTTCCTGGTGCTGAGCCATACAGGTTAGTGCAGATAAGTGTCCCTCTGGTCCTGTTTTGGTGGTGTTTCTCTGCACTGCTGTGTCTGAGCCCTGATCTCTGCATGTGTTCTGTGTTCCCCAGGCCGCCCAAGTGGTCCTGATTTCTCTGTTTGAGTTGAACACCCCGGAGTTCACCATGCTGCTGGGTGCCTTGCCGAAAACATTCCAGGACGGGGCAACCAAACTCCTGCACAGCCACTTGAAGAACTCCAGTAACACCAGTGTAGTAAGTGTACACAAGACTCCTTTGAAAGAGCCATTATGCAGTTGCACTGCTTTGCTCTTCAGTGTACTATCGGGTCATGCAGTCATTTGCAACTTCTTAGAAAAAAAAAACAAACCCACACAACAGTTCTGTGGTCGTGTTAAATCTTCTCCACAGCAATATCTTGTCAATAGTACCGCTATAATGTCCTCACTGTGTGGTAGTGCCCTGTTAATCCTGTATTTAGAGACATACTACAGAAATATGCAAAACAATGGTTTAGTGGTATTTGCTTTGCAAATGCGTGATTGTTTTGTAAGTGAACCCTGATATACCGGAAGACTTTTTGCTCAGATTTCCATCTGCTGTGCAGGGAAGTCTTGCCGTCGTGCCGTCAATGAGCGTTAATAATTAACGAGGTGGACGTGTTCCCTTCTGCTGTGTACAGGGCTCTCCCAGCAACACCATCGGGCGCACCCCGCCTCGGCACGCCAGCAGTCGCACCAGCCCCCTCACGTCGCCCACCAACTGCTCTCACGGGGGCCTGTCGCCCAGGTACCGTGCCCTTCGCCGCGGCCTGGCCGCGCAGCCGCATGTCAAGCGAACGGCGAGTCACGGCGGAGGGAAATGGAAGTTAAAACGCTTCAGCGAGATTGCATTGACACAGCGCGTGTTCGCGCAATCCACAGATCATGTTAAGATTATAGATTGTACAATTCTAAAAGCTTTGCAAAAACCTTATCATGAAATGTGGACACAGCAATCGCGTTTCGTGCGTTCTACTGATTTCCCTTTTTTAGCATGTTTTATGGGGTCTTGTCCTGTTCTGTGTAATGCAACTGGCCTTTGTAGGGAATTTAAGTACTTTGGAAAGACTGCTTGCTTGTGATAGAAACTGGTAAACAAAATGGAATACTCCACTAGGACACTGGCTCACCCTTCAGTGTTTTGGGGACTGTAAGTGTTGCCTTTTAAGATTTGACCTGGAGCAGTTTCCTACCATGGTGGTGATGAGTTGAAATAATAATGATAAACGGCATCATTGGCATTCTTTTAAAAATAAAAAAACACAGCGTGCAGTACTATGAATTAAAAGTACTGTGTGAGAAAATAATGCAAATTATGAATCTGTCTGTAAGGCAGAATGTATTCTTTTAGTTCTTGCTTGAAATCTCTTCAAATTGCTGTAAAGCACCTGTGTAGAAAACAATGCTTTGTGTAACATACTGATGCTTTTATACCTCAAGCCGGGCTCCATGACCCGAAATACAGACGGTAACCTCTAGATTAATATCGAAAGGGCTGGCTGCTTGTTAGAAACAGAACAAAAATAGAAGGTGGGATATTTAGCAATAAACAGAACATTCCGTATTTGTTTATCTGTTTCTGTTAACTCCTTCTAGTGATCTCTAATAGCTGCATGCCCCTAACAAGCCACTCAGACTATAGTTTCTTTTTCTCTTTTTCTCCTCTCTCTGTTTCTCTTCTTCCTCTGCTTTCTTCTCCGTTCCGTCCCCCCCCCCCCGTCCCCTTTCTCCCCTTCTCTTGTCCCCTCTCTTCCCGGCCGCTCTGTGGCTACAGTCGGTTTTGGGGTTGGAGTGCCGATGGGCTGTCAAAGCACCCCCCTCCCCCTGCTCAGCCTCACTCCATCCCCACTGCTCCCTCCCACAAGGCCTTCAGGCGCTCTTACTCTCCCAGGTAACACGCTGCTGCTAGCCGCCAGCTGGGGCGTCACAGTAGGGCAGAGAGGGGGGCGACAGCGAGCAGGGGCAAGGGCCCCCCTCCCAGGGAATGCCCCCGGAGACGGAGGTTTCTCCATGTCCGGTTCGCGTGCTTCCTTCGTGGTAGCATTCTTGAGAATGAACCTTCCAAACAGTGCAGCAGTTGGCGTGCGCACCTCTGGCTTCACAGAGAGACTAAAGACATTCTCTTAAAAAAAAAAAACCCTGCGCTTTCTGGGAGGGAAAGCCCTGCCACTTTCTGTCTGTCGGCGGCTGTGATGCGTCTCTGAAGCCTGTCTTGGCAGAAACAGCAACGGGACCCCTCTGGCACTGATCGGGAGCTGATTTGTCATCTTTTTTTCCTCTAGTGTCTGCTGTTCAGTCTGTTTTCACTTAATGGGAAAAATCAAACATGTACTGTGACGCCCCTTCTGGAGTATGCTTCTCCCGTGCATCATCTTTTCTTTGTGGAGATTTTTAAATACAGCTTATTTCCTCTTGCATGCATTATGAGTGGCTTAACTTGGCATATATTTCATCTTTTTGTCTGTGCGTTTTTTCCACAACTATGTTGTTGCATTTCAGGACGAGCTTTGCCTTCTGATCTTGTTCCAGTAAAGACCTTTTAGCTCCATAGGTCTGTTTAGGACATGTAGGCTTCCTGTTTGTGTCATACCTGTGCCAGTTGGGTTATTGGAGATTTAGTTACAGGGAAATAAAGCAGTGTTAAAGGAGTAAAAATATCAAAGGGCTATAAGGACTTGGTAAGGAAAATTCTTCTCAAGTCGTCTGTGAAAACCTGAATATCCAGTTCAGCATAGATAGTGCAGATAAGTGTTTGTTTCACCTACAAGCCACAGACAGCCTGGACATGTTTTCAGTTAAAGATTTCTAGCTTTGCTCCTCTACTTACAGTACCTCGTAACCTGCCACGCACAGTGAAGGGTTTCAGTTCAATAATGTACTCCGTAGAATTAATCCACTGCGTTTCGATTTTCTTAACATGCTCACAGACACAGAAAACCAAACATTTAAGATTGCACCAATGCACATTTCTTAAGGCAAAATAGATCATTTATTTAATTTGCTCATCTGTCTTCGTAAAAAAAAAAAATACTTTTCATGCTAACATAGACCCCATATTATTTGCAATGAGATACCTGTTCTTTTACAAGATCTGAGAAAGAAACCTCCCATTGCATTCCAGTCTGTTTGTACTGGAAGGGAACAGTCTGTAGGACTAGGGCAGACTCATGTAATGGGGCAAAGACTCACTTTGCGTCAGAGAAAAGTATGCATGCAATTTATTGTTGAAGAGCAGATCTGACAGGTTGTAAAGTGCTTCTCATGGGTTTTTTTTCAAGCATGCTGGACTATGACACAGAGAACATGAACTCCGATGAAATCTACAGCTCCCTGCGTGGGGTCACAGAGGCCATCCAGAGTTTCAGCTACCGGAGCCAGGAGGACCTGAACGAACCCATCAAGCGTGAGGGCAAGAGGGACGATGGGGTGAGTACTCCGAGCTGCCCTATGATAGGGATAAGGGCATTGTGTTACCAGCTGGTAGCCTCTCAGAAGCTGATGAAGGCCGGGCCTAGTCAGACCTGGGACAGGAGATCTTCCATGGAAAACTCGGATGCTACTGTAAGTGATGTTGGTAGACCAGTAGGTGACATTTTTCCCCATTGACCCAGAACGTCCAAGCCGGTGCCCCAGTACGGTGAGCAGGGGTAAGGAGCTGAAAAGAGTGTTGTCCTTTGGGTGAATTGTTAAACTAAATACTTACTCTGGTACGGTTACAGTTTACTCTGGTAAACTTAGTACTTAAACTTTAAAGACGCAGGGCACTGCTCTAAAGGGTAGGGTTGTTCACCCTAGTCTCTTAGCTGCATTCCACACTAGATTCGTACAGTTTAACCTCGCTAATGTTCCTCTTTAATCCAGATGGCAAAGGAATTTTCTATTCTTCTGCCCGATCTCCAGTGCAGTGGGGCTTCTGTGTTTCACACAGGTGGGGGCAGGTAATATTTATATTTAAAGCACTTTGGAGATCCTTTGAGATGGAAAGGGCTGTATGATTACAAGGAAGTATTATTAAATGTGTATGTACCCAAGGAATTTGATAAGAGTTTAGTAAGAGAAATATACTGCAGCACTCCTCTGCACAGAGTCGTAACTACGCATGTACAGTCGTTTTCCAGAGCTGGACGGGAAAGCAAACTCCATTTTGAAAGAAGAATCTTCATGTCGGATTTGGTCATTCATTTAAGTGTAATCCAAATATTAATACATGACTAAAGCAGGTTCCTTATGTTTACTTCCACCTGTCCTGACAGCTAAACAGGGGACGTCACCGGTTTGTCCCGTCGGCCTGTAACAGGTTGCTTCTGTCCCGTCCAGGTGTGCAGGGAAGGTGGGATGGCGTCTCCGGGTTCGGACCTCCGTGTGGGTTTGGACGTGGTGGAAGGGGGGCGGACAGCTTTGGACAACAAGACCTCTCTGCTCAACACGCCTTCGCCGCGCTCCTTCTCCGGCCCGCGGCCTCGAGAGTACAACCCGTACAGCTATGCTGACACGATCAGCGCTTATGACAAGAGTGCCCTGAAGGAGGCGGTGTTCGATGACGACGTGGAGCAATTCCGTGATGGTAAGGATCTGTATACTGCCGCCAGTCCTTGCACCCGAGTCCTGTGTGCACCCTTTTCTTATCCGTCTTCCACCTCTTCCTCATATCGTTACCTCATCTCTGTTTTGTGTTACAAATAGGACAAGTGTGTGCGGGGTAATCACAGGAAAGGGGATTTACGGTTTACAGTGCGAGGAGTGGATAATTAAGGATAAATAAATACAAAGCCCACATTAAATAGAAAGCAGGGTGATAAAAATGTTTCGAACACAAACATTGCTTAGGTTTGAAAAGAAATACTCAGAAAAAATACTTGAGCCTTTAGGCAACACTCGCATTTTGGGTTAAGAGTTTATCTTGGCAGCCCCTCAGGACCTTATCTGCAAAGAAGAGACGAAAGCTCTGTTTACTCTTTATACAACTTTCCCAAAGCACAAAATACAAGCATGCTGTTTGCAAAACACACAGGACTAGGTCTGGTAAAGTTAGTAGTGCAAATCTCGCCCCAGTGCCACTGAGCAAACCTGTTCTGCACTGCTGTGATGATGACAGTCTCTCGCAGGCAGCTGCTCTTTGTCGCTGAACGCTTTGGTCTCCGGCTGTAAATAACCCAGATGTGGTGGCTCTCGGTTTGCACAATCCTTTTTTTTTTTTACCGTTATGTTTTCTCATTCAGTATTGCCCTCAGCAACGTCTGAGAAAAAAACACAACTTGCCTAGTGAGAAGGTAGCTAAATATTTAAGCTTTGATCTTAAGCGACACGATACTTAATGGCTAACGTATGATTTCCCAGTAACATGAGGCCGTAAGTTACATTAGGAAAGTAAGTCTGTGCAACATTGATTAAAGGTGATTTAGAGTGATATAAAAACTCCATGAAGCTGCCTGTTTATAACAAGGTCATACTCCTGTTTTTTATATTTTTATACTCAATGTGGATATCCAGAAACATTCACTTTGTGAGAATTATATGTGAATTGCAATCAATATTCAGGCATATTTCAAGAAATGCATTGAGGAGAGTTAATTGCAAACTTTAAGTTTGAAATAAAAAAATCAAGGCTTGTCAGGAGCTGAAACAGTTTCACAGGAAGGGGGTGAAGAATTGTGGATTGGATTATTCATTTATTAAGCACTTTGTTGAAAGATGATTGTAAAATTTTACGAAACATTTTAGAACTTGCACAGGGTTTCACTGTGAGGGGCAGAGCAGGGTGTTGTAAAACACGTTCATGATTGTCAAATGCTCCTTACTGTCCTCTCCAGGCCGTCGACAGGACTGCGTTGAAAACAAGATGTTGCATCCCAAGGGTTTTACTCCTGGTAAAATCATTTTCAATGCAAAATATGTAGAATAAGATAGTCCAGAATGATTTTATGTGGTTAAAGTGGGTGCAGTTTAACTCCATCTGTAAAATGTGGTGTCATTCATCTAACTTCACCTAAAGCTTTTGCACTACTACCAAACATAAATGGAACAAGCTTGTCTTCATTACATGCCTTTAACACTGACTCATACATGCATTATCTTAACACTGCTAGAAAAACAGGAGAAGTGAGATTGAGAATTAAGATGTTCTACTAATAACGACTAATAGTGAAGAAAAATAAACACTTTGGCAGCATATTGATGTTAAGGAGTGCATTTTAAATTAACAAATGCATACAGCAGACACATGCATGAGTGTGCAGCATACAGTTAATATACTGATGCACACGTTAAGATTGCTAGAGTGGGACATATAGATTCCCTTGTGCTGTTGGCACGATTGAAGGCATCGTCTTTGCCCAGAGGAGGTGATGTTCAGCTTCAACAATCAGCAGACCAGTCTAGAGAAATCGGGAACGTCTATCTTTAAGAACTGGCCATATACTAGAAGATGCAGAACCACACTATCTTGAGGACTGTCACATGCATCTTGCCCATCTGTGCGGTCATTCACAGACCGCAGTGGCTGCAGCAAAAGTAATTCCAGGTAGAAGTAGCCTGTGCAGCATTAGAGTGATCTGGATGCTCAGGGGTAACGCTAACAGCCAAGAGACACAATCGCTGTCTTTTGTGGGCCAGAGTGCCCCTGAGGTGGGGGCAGAAAGCTTGTTTTGCCCCTGACGGAGCACTGCAGAAGGCAACGTGTAGCGACTCGAAGTCGGGAGTCATGCGTCTGTTGCGTTCTTCAAGCAAGTCGGTGGTGTGGAGGAAGTGTGGTGGTGCAAGGTGGAATCAGGGGTTAACTCAGTAACCCCTCTGTCACGAACTGAGGACAGCGTTACTGCTCAGCAATACATTCATGAGGTCCTTAGGCCGAGGTAGTTGTTCCAGTCTTTTAAAATCAGTCCAGGAGTGTCAGATTTCCGGCTGGACAATGCGAGATCACCCAGTGCAGGATTACAGTGGCACAATTTCCAGAAAACAATGTCCAGCACTTGCTTTGGTCACGTTTTAACCCTGACCTGAGCCCAGCAGAACATCCTTGGCAACCGGCTCACCAACAATAGCCATCTGTCATCAACAGAAGACGCTGTTGTACCCTTCCTCATGTGGCAGCAGCCACAGAGGAGTGATAGAACATCCCAAAGCCTTCGTTTATCCCAAACCCCTCTAAGTTTTTTAAGTGATATGATGTCTGGAAATCATCATTTTCACAGTTCATCATCAGTCTTGAAATTTGATCATGAAAACTGATTTATTGATCTTGTGATCCGATCCTTTGATCATATTACTTGTGCGAACCAGTAAAAACGCTGTGGTAAACCAAGCCTTTGAATATATAAATTGAATTGATTAGGAAGTGCATTTAAAACACAGGTCAGGTGGCACTTCGTTACTCGAAGTATGGAGCAAGCTAATTAGTCATGTTGTTGAAGCTGATATCCTGGGCTTTTTTAATGAACTGAAATGGATAAAATCCTTGATCAGGCACATCAGGCAAGAGCAATTTCATTCAGACATGAAGCACAACAGATCCAGGGCTTTTTGGAGCCACCAGACCAGGATCAGTTGCTGAAATGTCTTGTTCCAGTAACAGTAACGTGATCTAAAAATGTATTGGATTCACAGGTGCAGACATGACACTTTGCTCATTAGCTTTCTGTCTCTTTGATGTCCTCATTATTGTAAATTATATATATATGTGTGTGTGTTTATACACATATATATATCTTGTGTTTGTCTATACCCTGTTTGTGTATAATATTTGCCCAAAAATCTATCGATATTGTACATGTATCACAAATGCAAATGATTTGACTGTAAAGCAAAAATAGTGCTTGTGGCTTTGCAGTCCCAGTACCTGCGGGCCCCGTAGGCGAGGAGTTTCACTCCGACCCTGAACATCGTGCACTCAGGCGCAGCCGCTGGCCTGTGCGTGTGCGTGTCGTTTCGGGTTTCCGTTCCGTGGTGGTGATGGGGTTCTCGCCTCGTCCCAGAAGTCCCCGTCGACCACTCCGACCTGGTGGCGGACCTCCTGAAGGAGCTGTCCAACCACAATGAGCGCGTGGAGGAGCGCAAGGGCGCGCTGCTGGAGCTGCTGAAGATCACGCGGGAGGACAGCCCAGCCGTGTGGGACGAGCACTTCAAGACCATCCTGCTGCTGCTGCTGGAGACGCTGGGCGACAAGGACGTAGGTCTCGGGGGGCTCTCGGCCGCGGGCGCCCTAAAATCAGGACGCCCCGGTGACGGCGGCGAAACGGATCGGCGCCGATGCATGTTCCCAGCACAGAGGACTCTTCTGTAGAAAAACCTAGTTAAAAAAATTCAGACAGAGTAGCTCAGAAAAGTCACTAGGTTTAATCACCCCAAAATCTCTTTAATTTAGGGTATAGCTACACGTATGTGAACAAGTAGAGGTTAATTCTGTGCTGAAAGCTGGAAAGGAGAAACAATGATTCAACTGTTTAGCCCCCTTCAGGTGTAAAGAAGGGTGAAGATTGGACACACCTGTAGGAGGTTAAACGGCTTAATCATCGTTTCTGCTTTCCACTTTTCAGCAGGGAATTAACCTTGTTTAAGTGTTCTTTTGCAGCCATTGCACAGTGACACAACTCCCTACTCAAACACCTGTATCTCTATATTTTGCTTATGTTTGGTGTGGCTTATTGAGTTGTTGAGAGTCCTCTTTGACAAAGGCTGAGGGAAAAAAAAACATTTGCATCTCCTTGGTTGTTTGGGAGTTCTGTTGACTGTTATTAATAAACAATAAAAGAAAACATTCTCATAGCTAATTCTTGTTCTCCTTTGGCGTTATATTGACGGTGTAAATAATATTTGCAGAAAGAAAATAAAAAGGGTTTCTGCTCTGATTAGCAAGCTATGCTGTTTTGTCTGTAAAAGCTCTGACTGTTTTTTCTGTTCACTCAGCACTCCATCCGAGCCCTGGCGCTACGAGTCTTGAAGGAAATCCTACGGAACCAGCCAGCCAGATTCAAAAACTATGCAGAGCTCACAATCATGAAAACGCTGGAGGCACACAAAGATTCCCACAAGGAGGTGAGTGGCAGGTGGCATCGAGAAGCAGCCCGGCCCTGTCACCAGGCTGGGACTTTGGCTCTTTCGGTTGTTAGACGCTGAATGATCCAAGGGTTCCATTTAGCTGCTTCTCGAAAGAAATTGGGGAAAAAAACACTACGAGAAATACAAAATAAAAACGAATCTCCCTTTTATTCGCGCCTGCAGACTAGATATAAGGACATAAAAGGGTTTAAAGCTAAAGAGAGCCTTTCAACCTATCTGGCCTATATGGTAGTAGAAATTTGATCATTATGGATGTCATCCAGCTGTTCCTTGAAAGAAACCAGGGTATCGGATTAAACATCTTAGCTAGGTAGCTCGTTCCATAGTTTACCCTTTGAATAAAGAAGTGCCTCCTCTTCTCAGCTGTAAATGAACTTCTGCGCAGTTTCAACTTGCCGTTTTAAATGTATTGACTTTCTCGGCTTGAAAATTCAAATTAGTTGACATACCATTCCCAAAGTCTGGCCGCAATAAAGAATGTTGAGGTTTTTTTTGGAGTGTGTGCTAGTTGAACCAGAAGACAGGGCCCGCCCGTTTGTTTTACAGGCAGGTGATAGAATTCCCTCTAAGGATTAGTGAGTGGAAATAGTGACTGGGCAGTCCTACATAAAATAACACAAAGTCATTATATTCAATGTCTCATAGAGAGCCACAGTCTGGAGTCTGATCAGTATAGTATATAGACTCCACCTACCGCTGAGCCTGGTGAAACAGTGAAGGCCTGTTACCTTTCTGGTGAATGACCTTCACTCAGGCATGACTGGTTGGGTGTCACCCCTGTGGCTCTTGTACCCCCTCGTCATGGCAACGGACAGCTGGCCACTACTGAGCAACAGCAGGCTGAAACCCTGAAATTGGATCAAGCCGTTTTTAAACCACTAGTTTTAATTGAAGGCATACAGTCACATAAAAGTATTCCGTTCCACCTCACTTCATGGACGATATGGAAGGGCCGGAGTTAAAGTGGAAGCTAAATGTCAAATCAGAACAAATGGAGCTCATAACTTCCATATTACATATTTAAATGACGTGCATAAAGATTCAGGAGGTTAGTGTTTCTTAAACAGGATGAAATGTAGGTAATATAAATGGTTGTGAACTTTTTTGTTATAAGTGATTTAATTTTTCCAGTTAAGCCCCTTATTTCCACTTAATTCTCTTATACCCTATACCTTTACTTGTATAACACAGTATTTTATATTTGTGTCTGTATAAGATACTTATCAGTCTTTCACATTTGACAAATTGAAAAACAATTTTTTTAGCATTTTCTTAGAAATTCATCCTCCTAAAAATAGTTACATCCAGCATAAATGCCTAAGATGTCTTCTGCTTTTCAAGGGAATGGACTGAATATTTTGTATTCAATGTGACACAAACTTTGCTTTATTTCCAGGAATTTAAAGCTTCAGTTAGCAGAATGGTGACCTGCTGTATAAGCTGGTCTTCTTACTGAATAAACACTAGAGTGTGCTGTAGCATTCTTAGCAGTTTCTAAAACATTACATGCTAACGTTTTGCTCTTCGTGTTTGGTGAGAAGTATTCTGATTCAGCTGACATTGTTTTGAGTAATTGTTCTTGATTTAGGCAGCGGTTAGTAGTTCGAAATTAACATAACATCACTTTATTAGCCCTGTACAATTTCTTGCTTTAGGAATTTGTCTTTTCACATACCCCAGCTTGCTCTCCATGAGACACAGACACACAGACAGGGAGAGAAGCTTGAATTACCCCTAAGGGGGCACAAGGGGTTGAGGGAGGAGGGGGGTGAATCGGGGTGCCGCACAGTCTTGTTTGCCCGTTGCCAGTGAGCAGTGAGAGGTGTGACTCCACTGTCCTTCTCTCCCCGGCCAGGTGGTGAGAGCCGCAGAGGAGGCAGCCTCCACGCTGGCCAGCTCTATTCACCCGGAGCAGTGCATCAAAGTGCTGTGCCCCATCATCCAGACGGCCGACTACCCCATCAACCTGGCAGCCATTAAGATGCAGACTAAGGTCATCGAGCGAATTTCGAAGGACTCCCTTCACCAGCTCCTCCCAGACATCATCCCAGGACTGCTGCAGGTATGTAACGGCCTCGTCCCGGGTGTCAGCTGTTTGTGTTGGCGAGGGGGTTATTGCAAGGACCGAGGAGAACTTACACAATAAACATGTTTTGACAACTCCTGAGGAGGCCTTTTTTTAGAACCAAACCAGAAATATCCGGCAAATCATTTCCTTTCATGTTCTACTTTTGATACTATTTATCTTTTGCCAGTCATCACTGGAATAACTTTGAAAGATGCAGGCATGTATTAATTATTGCAATCCATTTGGGCCTCATTTTTTTAAAATTGAATTTGTCTCTTTATACAGTTTTACAATGTATGAATTCATACATCTGCCCATTCCCCTGGCAGAGCCAGCTGTGTCAGGCAGATGATCCTTGACAAGAGTGGAACAGCTGGGCACTGCTGCCGACTTTGACTTCATATATGCGGCACAGAATTAGAATCCTCTTCAGGTGGTTCTGATCTCTAATATTGTGGAACAGTCACAAGCCAATTATCATTCATACTCTCGTGATTTGTTCTTGATAATGTTTTTCCTTATCCACTTATTTTATTGATTTTGTACAAGTGCAGGTCACCCTAGAAAAAGAGCTTCTGTTAAGCAAATAAGATCACTTTATTGGCCCCGTACAATTTCTTGCATTAGGAAGTTGTCTTTCTGCATACCCCAGCTTGCTTCCCATGAGACACACAGACAGGGGGAGAGAGAAGCTGGGGGTCAGAGTGCAGGGTCAGGCATTTATACGGCGCCCCTGGAGCAGCTGGGGTTAAGGGCCTCGCTCAGGGGCCCAACGGTGTAGGATTCCTCTGCCGGCCTCCAGGCACAGGCGCAGTGCTGTAGCCACAGAGCCACCGCACCGTCCCAGAATATGGAACGCTTCACGAGTTTGCGTGTCAAATAAGTCATTCTCTGGAGAGGTCTTACAGGTGGCCTGTTGTCCTGTTGTCCTGTTGCAGGGCTATGACAACACTGAGAGCAGTGTTCGCAAGGCCAGTGTCTTCTGTCTCGTCGCCATCTACTCCGTCATTGGCGAGGATTTGAAACCACACCTCGCACAACTTACAGGAAGCAAGGTATGTGTGGCGTTTTGAGTTTTACACTGATATGTACCCTTTAACTTACATAAGCCGGGGGGGGAGGTGTCATTTAGAGACCTAGCCATGGCTTTTTGCACAACATGGAGGGAAAGCTGCGTAGCTCTTGTCTGCACACCTAAAATGTGCTCATTTTCTGCCAGTCTCGCAGAACAACGCTCATCTTAAACTGGAAGAACAACCAAACTTATTTAGGCGGAACTACATTCACTGAGGTATAAAATCGCCAGAGAAGGCAAAGGAAGTTCGGCTTCTGTGTGTTCTGCTGCGCATTGAAGGACGTTTTAAAAAAGCCTGCACCTGTACCACAATCTCATAGCATAACATCCCTGTCGTGGAGCCTTGAGCGTGACTCACTAAACACTCTCATCCTCAGCCCGGCTCTGGGTTGCATAACTACAGAAATGCCTGTTGCCATCAGTCCTGTCAGCTCTTCGACTGAATTAAGCCTGTTTTAGACCCATGTGCAAACACTGAGCGATAAACTATAATTCCTTAAATAAGTGACGTGCTAGTAGCGTGACATTGCCTGAACATTTTACCCTGATAAACCTTCATACCTCAAAAAAGAAATTGATTTTGTAATTAATTAGGGGTTTCTCCCCCTATAAGACACTTCTGACATTTTAGAGCGGTGAAATATCCAAATCTGAGGCCCTTCTCCCTGCACTCGGTGACCTGGTTAATTTGATTGGCGTGTATCGGCTTGCAGGGCGTAGTCACAGGGTAGGGCATAGTGTTGTAAGGGCTCCCCGCCAGGAGAAGCGAGAAATATGACACCAGCACACGCTCTCTTCAGCTTTCTAAGAATTTAAATTAGTGGTATAGCTCATTACTCATTTCACTGGGTGTTATCCTTGGAACTGATCTTTAGATTCCATGCTTTTTTTTTTCTGCCCAACGGTGTGTTTTGCAGTGTGCATGCACATACTGTACCTTTGTGTGTATCCACCTGTGTCGCAGGTTGTGTGTGTGTATGTGTATAAGATAAGAGAGAGCACTTTATTGTCCATTTACAATTTCTTGCATTAGGAATTTGTCTTCTCGCATACCCCAGCTTGCTCTCCATGAGTGTATGTGTACAGTATGTATGTCTGGATACTGAACATGACCTGTCCAGCCACTTTACTGGGTCCTCCTGTCTGGCCTGGGAGTCGAACTGCCCTGTACCAATAAATCAGTTTGACCGGGTGATGTGAACTATGTACTTTTATAATATAATAGATGGGTGTAACTCAGCTGTATTTCAAACTAGGTGCAGATCTGCAGTTAACGTTTGACAGTGAAACATCCTGAATCTTCTGTTCCTGGAATATGGTCTTTTTTAAGTTTGGAGAACTTAAAGCCTGTTTTCTATTATTTGTCAGTGATTTTGGGTGTGTTCACAAGCTATAGAATAGTAAGGCTCTTCTCTCACCTGATGGATTATGTGTCTACGATTGATAATTAAGGCCTGCGTGCTTCTGAGCAATTTCTACAAAGGTCTTTCCTTTTGCTGGCCATTTTCACTCTCGTGTGACAACACAACAGCGCTTCTGCAGCAACCTGGAATGCCTGAAGGTACTGGTGATCAAGAGCAAGGTTATTCTAAAACCAGCAGCCTTGCCACTCCTCTGACATTTTGATTGGCCTTTGAATAACGGGGGCATAAGACATTTTTCCTCCTGACAAATTCCCTCCCTTTACTTATCGTGAACCTTAATATTTTCTCTTTCAGATGAAGCTGTTGAATTTGTACATCAAAAGAGCCCAAACAACTAACAGTAACAGCAGCTCATCCTCAGATGTCTCCACTCACAGTTAGCAGGAGGAAACTGAAGGGAATCATGCATCCGGATTGGGAAATAGCTGTGCCTCTTTCAAAATCCTTCTGTCTGTGTTTTCGTCAGCACACCCCTTTCTACATCATTAGATGGAAGTGCTTGTTGCAAGCAGTGTTTTCTTCTTTACAGTATCTGTCAATTTCTTTTATTTTGCGCAATGACCTCAAGCTATGTTTTTCTGTTTCACG
The DNA here is from genome assembly GCF_059453375.1 of Lepisosteus platostomus. Classification (NCBI taxonomy): domain Eukaryota; kingdom Metazoa; phylum Chordata; class Actinopteri; order Semionotiformes; family Lepisosteidae; genus Lepisosteus; species Lepisosteus platostomus. The sequence goes on from NC_142624.1 coordinate 37,865,790, forward strand.
TTTTCTCCCTTTTTAAGGAATGAAGAATGTAAAGAGGTGTGAATTAGTGGTGAATAGTTTAAACGTTCATTTTTAGAAATTTGAAAAACGCGAGTGTCACACTGTATGTTGAAGCCTGTCGGCTTCCGATACATTTTTTACCGCTGTCAGTCATTTAGCTGGCAGCTAATGTTACTTTGCTGAAATTGAAGAAAGCGTCCAAAAAAGTGTTCTGCAACGCCTTGGAAATATTGTGAGCTGAAAGACCCCGAGTTACCTTTTCAGCATTCCAGTCACTCATCAAATTTACAGCGGTTCTTGGATAAACAGTTCAGTCTAAGAAATAAAACATATCTGAGAACTTATGTAAAAGAATTATACAATTTTAATCTTACTCTTGAATCCCATTGAGTAATATAAAATCATTTGGCTGGCCCAGTGATAAAGCAGCAGGACCCAAGCAAACAAAGTCAACAGTGTGAGATGGTTGGATACAATAACACTACCAAAAATTAGCATTGTAATAAGTGTTAGAATATTATTTTATATTTTTTGTAACATGATGGTTTTAGGTAAACTTACATCTAAGGACCACAGTTTCACTGCTCTCGTTCTAGTTTGTTACAAATGGGAAAAGATTAGTTTATGTTGTACAGAGCCAAAGCTTGATCAACTGTTTTAATTTTTTTATCGATCGCTATAAAGGCCAGTAAAGGCATTTACATTTTCTTTACAATCTAGCCTAGATCAACATGTCAGAATGTTTTGTAGAATCTTTGTTGGTAAAAGTATTAGGAATTGGACTGCTGATTACTCAGCCTTAAAAAAAAATGATAAAACTACTGGATGTAGCAAAATCCTTATCAGTGTTTTTACTTTTCTCATGTAATTTGCTGAACTTAGTTGTTAAACTTCGATTTTTCACTTGGAGCAAATTCTGCAGTGTACTGAATTCAAATGAATAAGAAAAAGAACAAAAATAATAAACGCAGGTAGTTTCCTGCTTTACTGGAAAGTCTGCAGTGTTTGGCACTGTGGTTGGGTTTGACATAAAAGCAGAACTAAAACCATGCTGCACCACCATCAAAAAAAGAAAACAATTACTTCAGCAACCTTTCATATAGCGTGGATGTTTTCTGATCAGTGTTAATGGGGACATTATCTGGCAGGACTCTAATCCCAAAATGGCCCAATTTTAGTTTCTAGCTATCTAGATGTGTTGAAAGTCAAAGCACTGTTCAGCTATCAGACATCTCATGTACGTGTCTTACAGACTTCATGACAGGCAATGTCAGTTTTAAAGTTTTAAGTATTAAAGTTTCAAATGTCCCTTTATGATTCTGTAACTGCTTTAAGAATAGAACACATACTGCTAAATACAAAGTACTCCTCTGAATGTTCATGTGCGTTTAGGGAAGAAAACTAAACCCCGTCTGGCCTTACATTACTTTCCAAGTACTGTTTCACTACACAGACTGTTAAAGGAATAGGTGTACAGCCTTAGTTCAAGAAGATGCGAAGTCTTACTTGTTGCATCTCTGTTGTTTCTCCTCCCTAGATAGTACTGAAGACTGTATGTTTCTGTTTGCAATAAAACAGATGTCAAATGATCAACTGAAGATTTTGTGCTTTAATTTTCCAATCAAGTAGCTTGGCGATCCGATTACACAGCCCTTCAGTTTCTTGCACGTTACCAATATACCTGCATGTGTCCGTGACGCCCCCAGCGACTGGCACCACGTTTAGCGACGACGCACTGCTAACTTTCCAGTCGCACTGTGCATAGTGTTAATTTCATCTAAGCACATTCAATTTTTTCGGCTGACAAAATTGCCATCTGAAAAACATTAGACTTGAAAGACATCAATCAGCGTTGTGACCACAATTTGGATATCCAAGGCTAATGGTTGTTCCACAGACTGCAGCAGTGGACTGTGGAGAGAGTGTAATGAATAGACACACCCCATGATTCTAGTTTTCATGTAGTGCAACATACTGAGGCATGTGGCTTTTTAAAGGTACACTATGTGTGCTTGCCTTGACTATAACCGACAATACTTTTTTATTGCATACCAACAGCTTTAGGCCATGTATAAGTAATTTGCCATTTTGTCATATAAAACCCCTCTGCCCTTTGCAGATAATTATCAATTGAATTACTGTATAAGGGTAAGTAGCCAGCCTTTTGTAGAATACAGCGTTTTACTGTCAGTATAATCTGCTGATGCATCAGACATTAGAGATGGTATTCCTAGCAACCTGTTCACAGCGCATGGACTTTTTTTGGCTTTTGTCATGTAATATCCATATCTGTATTTATATATTTGTTTTATTTTGTGTGTATTATGACAACTGTACATATTACATGGTTTTTTTGTTAACATCCACGTGATAGAATTTGCTAAAATATAAACTTGAGTTTGCTCTAGAAATAAACCAACTTCAAAATGTTTTGTTGTTCATCTTTTATACGAGTGTTGGTCTTCTTTTTTTCCCCCCTAAACGTCTGCATGCCTATCGAGATGTAATCTCAGAATATGCTGTGCACCTCTTATTAAATAACTTTCCGTACCCAGACGTGATTACACTGAAGAAACTCGGAATCGATCCGAGGATCCAGCCCGTTCCGAAAGGAAGTCACGGGCTCAGGCTTGAACAAAATCGGCAAAACCAACATTCTTGTATCGACTTAGATGTGTGAAAGGATATTATGAATTTTGGACACGGCGGCTTGTTCTCGGACATTATGAAAAGCGTGAGGTCCAGAGAGACCTTAACTAGTCTTTTAAAAGGGTCGGGGCGAACAATCCGTTTTTCTGTTTATTTGCACCGTATAGTCTGTTAAATGTGGGGCTGCAGCACAACACCTGCACAGCTTAAGGTTTCTGGGTACCCTGTATTGTATGTGCTTTCTCTTTAGACTGCATCGCCCACACTTTCCCCCGGCTAGGTTTCATGTTTGACTGGGAACACAAACCAATGTCCCTCTTGGAGCGGAGTCCAGGACCCGAAAGCACATCAGGTTATCAAAGTTTCAGGATGACTAAAATCTGATTTCCTAAAGGAATATCCAATGTCCGTTTTTTGACAGAGAGGTCTGTTCAGAGTCAGACTAGAAAAATGTTACAATTAAGTGCAAGAACGCCAGGCACAGTACACAAACTTTTTTTTTTAAGGTTAAAACGCTTAACATAAGCCGTCAGACTGTGCAAAAAATGAATTCCGAATAAAACACTGTATATAAACTAAACCCAATAAACTCTGACTTGCCGCTTTCCACCTTTGCATTGTTGTGGAAAACCTGTGGTAAAAGGTTATACGGGGTATAGCGCCCACTGCTATGATCTATTTGAGTACAATTCTCAATTGTATTGTGCACCTTATTAACCTTTAATTCTATGATAACGGGTTTTTTTTTTCAAGTGTCTTAATGCGCTCGCTAGTATTTATTTTGTAAGTTACCCAACAATTGTTCTAAAAGGCTGTCCGCAACCTTGTGGTTTCGTCCTAAAGGAAAAAGATGTCCTGTAAATCTGAGGTCCTGTTGCAACACTCCGCCACTTAGTCTCTAACAGATCGCCTTGCTGATGAACTTCTGCTGTAACCGGTTATTGCAATCAAGTGTTTACTTTCCATACTGTATTTTATACATTTTAAATATGTACAATTCTATTGGGAATAGCAACATTGCGTACGGGTTGGCCAATGAGGATATATATCTGTATTTAATTTTTGTTTATTAGATGTTATTTTGTAAACGTTTATATTTATTGTTTTGAATGTATCAAATACTTATGAAAATGAAGACGAGGAGCGCAGCTGAATGTATTTTAATTCTTCAACACCCCATGCACATATTGCAGTCTGAAATTCTAGTTTCTTTTTAATAAAAACAAAAAGGCAGCAGTAGTCATTTTTGCAGAGGGTTTCAGGGTGAAGGCGAAGGGACGTTTTGCTACAGTTGGCGCCCATCTGCATTTCACTACAAGAAAAGCTGACCTGGAGGAGGAAAAAAAAGTTTGTGAGCACACCTGTAGCGCCCGCGCTGTCACCCTTGCCAGGAGGTGTGTCAGTATCCTGACTGAGGTAGGCTGAGGTATGCTAATAACCTCAGACGTCAACAAGGGAATAAAAGAGCGATGAGTACTCTGCTGGAGAGACTCGAGGTACAGGTACCCGTGGTTTCTGAAGAGCCGTTGATCCTCTGTATCTGTTTTCGGATTCTGTTGTTAGCACTGGAGAAAATGCTGTTCTGGCACAACCAACCCGAGCCCTATCACCAGCACTCAACATCCAGCTATCTCCGGTAGGATTACAATTTTCGTTTTAGCTCTGAGCGCTGGTCGTTCATGTGCACTTAAAGCGCGTTGATGATAAAATAAATTGGGCTAAAGTTACTGAATTATTTAAGATTTCATAGCCAGGATAAATTGTACTAATTACTCTAATAATGGTACAGAAATTTTTATATTTGTTGTTGTTCACAAATGTGCCAGTTTTTTTTTGCGAAAGATAGCTTCTAAAACTATAGATTAATGTCGGTAAAACGATTGAATTATATCTCAGTTGTACTGTAGTACAGTGTACACACGGGTAGTTCGTTTGAGGTTGTTAGTGATTATCAGAAATGGACGAACGCTTGTCCCAACCTGTTTTATTTCTCGCTTTATGAGAGTTACAGTATGTTGAACTGTGTTTTTAAAACGCAGTTCGGCAGCCGATTTAATTCAAAAGGGTCTTTTGCTATTTTAAGACTGCCACCCAAGTTTTCATTTGTTTTATCGGTGTTTTACGTTCATCTAGTACCCAGAAAACACCTAAAATGAGTGAACTGTTTTCACAATTGTAAATTGAATCGTATGTCAGCTGCGAAAATCGTGTTACATTTTCCGTTCTTGTAATTAATATCTACTTATTATGATCGAGCGCACAAGGTATTTACGCCCCACTGGATTAATTAATTAATCTTTATTAATGAATGCTGACCTCTCCCTAGTGAATCAGACTTGCACTTCTCGCACGTTTCCATTTCTATCGTAAATTAACTGCTGATGATACATTAATAACTCACTTGAGCGTTTAAGTGGGTTTAAGTACGGAATATATCATAAGAACTAATTTATTTTAGTGAAAAATAACCTGCTATTACCAGGTCTAACAAGATCATCTAACGTATCCCTGTTCCAAAACTGCCGTTTAATTTACTTTTGTCGGTTCATAACAAATACACTTCTTTGGTTTTTGGGCTTTTCCACAAAATAAGGAAAATAAAATGACCCAGTTGATGAGACTCGGGAGGATCCGAACAAAACGAAAAATAAGATCGCTTGCAGAACATCTCCTCCAAATTCCAGAGCATTTCATTACAGATTTATAGATTTTTGCTTGCGGGCTTTTGTTTATTGTAAGGTAGTGCGGATTTCTAAAAAATAGGGTCAACCTAACTTTCCGGTTTTGACCATCCTAGATGGCAAGGTCAGGGGACAACCTAAGCACATAATGACAGGCTTGAAAACGTGGTGCCTGGGATCTTGAGCAACATTTCATCCGAATAATTGACAACATGACAACATGAAAGATGCTGTAAAACGACTTTCAATAGTGTTATTTCAAAGTACAGTACAAAGTTCTGTTTTCTCTGGGCTGCCAGTGGTGGGGTGTACCTACCTTACATTCGTGGGCTTTTTTGTTATTCTTTTAATTAGAGTTCATGGGTGATATTTTCTCTTTCCCCATTTTCATTCCGTCTTTGCCTCAGTGAAAGAGTGGGATGCGCCTCCAGGATTTTCCGACACCACGGACAGATAAGAAACTAGATGAAGGAATAACTTTCGGAAATTGAAACCTCTTTCTCTGTTTTGGAGAAAGCAGCTTAAACAATTAGTAGTGAATAAGACTGTTTTCGATCTGCGGCTTCTTTGTCCCCGCGATCGCAAAATATGTATTCTGGTTTCATTGTTTATTTCACTTCCAGCTGCGAATATTTATTTTTCAGTGATGTCCTGTCGTTACCGATCTTTAAACACGAGGACCATCAGCACGCCAGTGAAAACGCCTCCAAAATGATACCTTTCCAATACATCCTTTCTGCGGCCACGTCCCCGGCTGTAAAGTTACAGGATGAGACGCTCACTTATCTCAACCAAGGTAATGATGACCTTTTCCAGCCAGAGAGAAAACAGAGCCCTGGAGGCAGTAGGTGTTTTCAGGATTGTACAGTATGGTTTTTCCAAGCCCTAGTTTTATGAATTTGCTGTTGAGACACATCGAGTGTGCTACAGTAAGATCGTAGATCGTAGCTCTTCACTATCTCCGTGGAAGCTGTGTCTCTCCCAAAATGCATTTGTAGCCAACACCAGTTGAGAACTCTGGGTATGTTTAAGAAATGGCTACAAGTACAGAGTTTTAAGTTTATTGAGTAGGTCTGTACGCAGAGGACAGGAGTCTTTGACCACCTCACTTGTGTACACAGCCTCTGTTTTCCACAGGGGTGACACTGCTGACCACACAGCACTCTGCCATGAGCAGTGAGGGCCAGGCCCGAAGGGGTTCAGATTGCTGTCTCTTGTACTTGGCAAGCCGGAATAACCTGAATAGATTGTCCTTTCTGACCTTTCTGCACCAGTACTTTCATGTGCTGAAAGGGGAAGAGCTCCTCCTATCCCACTCTCACTGTTTTACTAGGTAAACAGTGAAAAAATAGAAACCTTTTTCCCCCCACAGAGTTGACCTATTATGTTTTTGCTCAGACATAGTAATTGTTAACCTCTAAGGCAGGGTTCAGAAAATATTCAGTAAGCAGGAGAATGTGTGTCAATATTTCAAGCCTGTTGTGCTCTGGTTGTGCTGTCTCGCCTCTGTGGTTTAATCTAGATTAAGAGCACTACACCAGGAATACAAATAATATCACAAATATTGTTACTTTTTAAGACACAATTAAAAATTAAAAAATGTCAAACACAATTCTGTTTTGTCATTTATACAGGTAATTATTAAAACATGTTTAGATTTAACATCTTGTATGATAAAAACAATGATTATTCACAAACTTTACTGATGTTTTTTTTTGGAGAAGCCCTTTTTTAATCAGCGAGATGTGCACATTTACCCCCATGTTCATGAACTGTTCATCTCTGTGCTTTGGCTATTTTAAAAGTGAAAACATTTTACTTCCTGAAGCATACTTTCCTGTTAAGCAGGGTTTTGAGAAATTAAAAAAATACCCATCCATCATAAACTACAGATCTGAAAATTCAACTGGGAAAGTTGCTTTCTTAAACTGTTCCTGTTTTCTTTTCCAAAGCCTTACTCCTGCACAGCAAAACTCAGACCTGAGTAGTACCACTGACTAAATGGATAGTTGTGCCTTTTTCTTTTGTGCTTATTTCATTTCTTGTCAAGTCACGCGCTGTAGCAGGATTAAGGATTAACGAACTCTCGTCCTGGACAGAGCCACAACTTTCCACATAAACTCTTAGTTCCTGGTATTCTGTGGCATCTGCTATTGTACTGTATATTTAACAAAACATTAAAATCCACGGGACTATGGCTCTCTAGAGTCAGAATTGGCAGCAATTGTCTGAAGTGTGAACTCTGCTCTCGTTTCTGTTTAGTTTTTCACTGTTAAAGAAAGTCTGTGGCATCATTTGCCTTGGGCAGTATTCATTAAAGCTGTGTGCAAGAAAATTAATCACCATTTCACAAGTACCCCAGCAGGCTTGAAAGCATACTAATAATAGTTAATATGAATTATTATTATAGTTATTACTATAATTATGAAGGCGTATACTTTTAATTTGTTTCCCTGCCTAATGCATTTGAAAGTTCACTGCAATATCTAAACAAAGAAGCAAACATAATTATTGACGTATGCACCACATAAGAAGTGAAATTAAGAAGAAAATCTGTTCAGGTTCACTACTTCTTTAATCAAGGTCCTTGAAAATTAAAGAGACTGAAGTGCTGGTGCAGGACAAGCTCCTCATCCAGGCGAGATGCACCTGTTCGTTCTTGCCTGCTCGAGAGCAAAGGGAGCCGTGTCTTCAGCACAGGGTGATTTGCTTCAATGAAATTTGATCTCACCAATGATTTCAAATGTCCATTTCTCAAATTTAATCAGGTCTGTTTTAATTTCTTAAAATGTAGGTCAATCCTATGAAATCCGTATGCTAAACAGAAAACTAGTGGAGTATACAGATATAAGCAGCAAATTTGTAAAGGTAGGTTAAAGGTTTTGTGTGTGTCTGTTTTGTTTAACTCTGTGTGATTTGGATTCAGTTCTTTTTTATCACTTCTATTGAGTTGTGTCTTGTTAACACTCAACAATAAGAGACAGCTACCACTCCCTCAGCTGGTAAAATGCTAACACACCTTTTATACTGTATATTTGACATACCATAGGAATACACAAATGTTGACCAATAACAATTGCACCATTTTTTCCATATTTATTTAAAAGTAAGGACGATTTATTGTATTTTATTATTACAGTGATTTAATATTATCATCACTTATTTTACCTAATATTTATTTTTTAAGTGTTTTAAGTACCCATTGTATTTTTTCTGTGTATTTCTTCCGTACGGAATCCAGGAGACTGGGTTATTGTCTTTTGAGGGAGAATAAAAAAAGACAATATCTCTGATGCTCACGGCTAATGTCTGAAGCAGAAATAGCACCCAGTAGAGCTTCTCTATGTACCCCACTTAAAATTTGCTCTAGTAAAACTTGGTTCCTTAGAAAGAATAAGAGAATAGAATAATATTATGTAATTTTGCTGCATGTGCTCATATATATAATATGCATCTTCCCAGAAGCATACTGTACGCAAACAATGACATCCTAGTGCAGAAGCAAGGCAAAATGTTTTTTTTTTTCCTTTTGTGACTGAGGGTCTTAGATTTGCACATCATTTGAATTATAGTCTCCACCCTTTTTCATCCCTGTAGGGCTGTAACATTCTTTTCTCTACTCTGTCTCATCCTTCACAGCTGCTGGGGAATTCTCTGTTGCTAGGCTATGAAGATATTGCTTGTCCCCGTGATGTTTAGACAGTCAGACTCTCAGGTCACCATGAACAGGTGGCACCTAGGCAAACAGATGACTAAATTAAGTGTTGAAAGCCAAAGAGGTTTAGAACAGCTATGAATGAATGTAAATGCTGGAAACTTAACAGGAAACATGGTTGTTAGTACTGTATACATATTCACATGCTCTTTATTTCTAGTGCATTTATTAAAAAAATCAATTAGTTGAATTGAGTTTGGTTTGGGTTTGTTTTTTTTACTATACCCTTAACACTCATAATTATTTTCCATTTCTGTATGTTTGATCTGTACCATTAAACAGGTTATTAGAATCCGGTTTCTTTTCCTTTATAATCGGTTAAAATGTTTAAAGATGGCTCAGCTCATATTTTCCGCTTCTAAGGTGACATTTTAAACAAGGCACAAAGATGAGATTGTCTCTCACAGGACGTTGTTTCAAGACATGTCCGTACTGTGTGTTATCAAACTGGTGGACTGCAATGTGTGGGCAGTGAATTGAGCATGTTCCTTGAGTGTGCCTATCGGTATAAAGATACAGTAGTATTTCACTGGTCATTGTCTAAACGCACACATTTTAGTCTATTCACAGGTATCTGTAGTATTCTTTACTACAGCAAACACATATTTTATGCTACAGATAGAGATATTTTGAGTTTCTGTCGGAATATTTTTTTCCTTGAAATATTCCGTGTCGGCAGACTCGGCTGCTGCAGCAGTCACGGCTCTTTGTGGGTTTAGTGGGAGCAGCAGTCTCGGGAAGGGGAGGCTCTGAGGGGCTCACTGCTCTGCCCTTGTTTTCAGAGCATCGTGCGGGTGGTGTTTCACGACCGGCGCCTGCAGTACACCGAGCACCAGCAGCTGGAGGGCTGGAGGTGGAACAGGCCGGGCGACAGGATCCTGGACATCGGTGAGCCCTCGCGCCGGACACTCTCGCCCCCCTGCTGTCCACTGCCCGAGCGGCAGAGTCCGGGGGCTCCCAGGGCCATCAGGCTTGATCGAAAGTCTGTCATGTACTTCCTGTTGCTGTGACAAGGTGGCTGGAAAAGAAATTGAGTTCAAACGGAGTACGCATCTGGCTGTGGCAATAGTGGTAACAATAATGGAAACTGTCTCCAAATCCGGAGCATTTTGAAACGTAACCGAGTTTACTAGGGGTTTTTACTTCAAAAGGAGGACAAGTAAGGTTTTATTAAAACGTGAGATGTAACATAAACTGATTGCCATTGTCATCTTCTAGATATCCCACTGTCTGTTGGGATTATGGAACCCAGAGCCAATCCACTTCAGCTGAACACCATTGAATTCATATGGGATCCTGCTAAGAGTGCCTCTGTATATATCCAGGTACAGCAGCACACGTGCTAGAAACACATTTCATAGAATGAACAATTTAAGAAAAGTAACACAGGTTATTTAATTACTCGGTTATCACATATCTGCAAACTGTTTTCTAATGAAGGGAATAGGCCACCAATTACTGTATGTTCTTGCATGCACTAAACTGTCAATACACAGTTTTCACTAAGACAATGGAAGTGCTTATTCATACCTTATATCAAAAGGGCTCCTTTTGTCTTTGTGAATGTCTGCATTATGTAGTAGAAGTATTTAATTTACCTTTTTAATAAAGAAATCAATTTCTTTAGGTCAGTGCACAGTTCTGGTTCTCATGGAAGAATATTTCTAACTACATCTGAGCTGTAGCTGATTTTTAACACACAGTAATTATCCATGCTCGTTCTCTGGCCTAGAGACCCAGACCCAGATAATTTACCTCCATTTAAAAAACGAGATATCTTGTGTTGGGTTGTCTCAATGCTTCGAATCTGACATCCCACTGCCGTTAAAATCCGACAGTGTCTTGTGGGACTGTTGTATTGCAGGTGCACTGCATCAGCACGGAGTTCACTCCGCGGAAACACGGGGGAGAGAAAGGGGTGCCTTTCCGTATCCAGATCGATACTTTCAAACAGAACGAGAACGGAGAATACACTGAGCACATCCACTCTGCCAGCTGTCAGGTCAAAGTCTTCAAGGTGAGCAAAGACTTCAGCATCCATTCAGAACTGCTGAGGGGTGTGCTAATTGAATTTACTGCGCACTTTAGATGCTACCCTGAGGATGATACCTGTGGGAATGTTGAAAACCTGTCCATGAAAAGTGAGGAGAAACTGTCCAGCTCGGGGAATGTTTATGCGATCTCTTACCGACGACTAGTTGATTAACATTAACTGATGCAACTTTGTTTGCTCAGTGTCTGAACTGTACACGACTGACAGAAACATAAAGGAAATGTGGTTCCATTTTTCTTCTTTACACATAGCCCAAAGGAGCTGACCGCAAGCAGAAGACGGATAGAGAAAAAATTGAAAAAAGGACTCCTCAGGACAGAGAAAAATATCAGCCTTCTTACGAAACAACTGTTCTTACAGAGGTGAGAGAATTCTGCAAATCTCTGTTTTGATGCCTGAAACCTTCATTACATATGCAGTAAAATAAATAAAGATTTCATTCATTGATCTGAACCAAATGAGATTATTATGTTGACTAGTAAGGCACAAATTTACCTGCCTCTGTTTGGCATCATGGTTACAACCCCTTATTTACAGTAGATTACACAGTGAAATGAATAGGCCTCCGGCTGTTAATTGTTGAGGACAGTGCCCTATGTGGCTGATGAGCCGATGAAGTGACAGAGAGAATGTGTTTTGTGTGATTGACAGTTCAAAGTGGAGTTACTTTTCCTTCTGAAGCTAGTTACCAGTCCCAGGTCTTCCCATCAGCCCTGCTGAAACAGTAACCTAAAACAACCGTCTGTAAGAAGGCCCAATGTCAGTGAGCACTCCTGAAAGCAAGGCAACTCGTCTTCATGGGGCCTATTTAACTGGTCGCGTAATCAGGTGTTTCCAGTTTAGCGAAACTAAACTAAAGTGTTCGGTGTTTGAGAAATCATACTGCAACAGAGGAATGTGTCCGTCTTGTTATTGTTGTGCTTTAGATGTTTGCACACCACTGGTCTCCCCTCTGAAAAATCCACCCAGTGCAAGAAACTGTTTTTTTTTTCTTTAGTGCTCACCATGGCCTGACATGCCTTGTGTCAACAGCACTAACAGCACCCCCTCCCCGGTCTTCAGTAGTTCTCCAACCACCTTTGGTCTCGGAGATGGGTATGTTCCACAGCTTTAATCTCCACGTTCAGTGTCAGGAATACTACCATTCTATCACGTGTCATCTTCTGTGTTGTTGCCACATTCGACAGCTGAGACATGACAGTTTGAACAGTCTCTTCTTCATTGGAGTTTTCAGTGTGCGAAAACAATAAAGCATGCAGTGTTTTTCTAGAGTCTGGTGAACACTGAAAAAGTTAGAGGTTCAGTGTTAGCCCTGGAGAAGCCAAGCCAAAAGCAGAATTCTATGTGTCTGCAGGGTTTAAAGCATTTTTTAAAAAGCTCCTGGTGACTGACAAGAAGTTGAAGAAACAAAGACCACTGTACAGAACAGTTACTGTTACCATTTTCCCTTTTGAATAGATTTTTTCCTTGTTGAAAGCTCTGAAACAAAAATGCATTTTGTGCCTTTTCAAAGATCGGCTTTTGAAAAAATCCACAGATGCAAAGGAGGGAATATATTCTTTTGACTCTGATGTGAGCTCTGCAATTGTGCTCATGTGCCTCTGGCAATACTGGATAAAATAAAACCATCAGAACTCTTTGGTTACCTGTCTCAATAGTGATTCTGTCCCAAGACGCAGCTCCAAGCAGTGGGTGTCTAGTTTGCACTGCCCTGTGCTTGACAGTGCTCTGAATCGGTAGGTACGGAGCTACTTACTCATTGACCTGTTCTTCTCTTTCCCATTCTGTGTAATTTTAGAAACTGCTCTCCAAACCAACAGGGGGACCCGCTTCTTCCCAGCTGCTCTGATGTAAGTACTGTGAAAGATGTGTTAATTTCGTGCTCTTTATTTTTTAGGAAAGTGTTTGAAGACACTGGTGCTCTGTTCATTTCAAGGCCTCTTATTTTTTTGCAATGTAGCACCTTCTCCAATCTTCCTCCATCCAAGACACACAGCAATGGCTGCATCGCCAAAGGTTTTCCCCTTTCTGCAGGCTCTTCTCTAACTTCTCAGGTAGGCAGGGGATCCATATTACCTGCTTATTACACCTGCATGTATTTGCACAAAAATGCTGGTTGCATTGACCAATGTAGCACAAGCTGAATAACATTCTAAATAGGAACAAGTAAATAGGTTTATTCCGTGCTGAAAAGAGAAGACAGAAAACACAACGTTTCCGCCGTGGAGCCTTCTTCAGGTCTGAGGGTCTGAGAGGCTCACACCTGAAGAAGGCTCCACGGCCGAAACGTTGTGTTTTCTGTCTTCTCTTTTCAGCATGGAATAAACCTATTACTTTTTTCCTTTGCAGCCTACGCATGCTGATGCAGCTACCCCCCTGAACTACTTTAACATACTAAATATCAAGCAAAGAGAAACACATTCAGTGCGCTGTAATTATTACCATGAACCATTGGCTCAAGACCTAGATTGTATTTTTTTAAAATTTAAATTGTTGTTTTTTCATGGCTAAATTCACATTTCATGATCACACATTCGGGAATTTCTAGTACAAAGGGTTATCAGATGCTGTAAATATCTCAGGTGCCGATTTACTAAAGATGTCAAAGGAAGACTTTGTCCAGATCTGTGGGCCGGCTGATGGGATTCGCCTCTTCAATGCAATCAAAGGAAGGTAGGTCCCACCTGGATCTGTGCTGAAAAAGTGTAGATAAGAAGGGACAGGGATTTTGTGAAGCATGTGTGTTCTAAAATGTTCACATACAAGAAGCGAATGAGAAAAAATAGCTGTTCACCACTATATGTATAGAGGACACAGGTGGAAAGTACACCAATTTGAAACCATGAACAGGAAGCACTTCTTTACTCAAGAATTTGTGGTGGTGTAGAACAAGTTTCACAGCCCTGTGGTAGAACTCGATACCCTTCTTTCAAGGGACAGCAGGATGAGATTCTTTAGGATCAATGAACTACTAACTACCATAAAGGCCAGATGGGCTGAATGTAACCTTTCTTATCTTCTATCTGCACTGCAGGCACAAGATATAGGGGATCTTTAATATCTTTATTATCTTTTTTTCAATTCCAATTTCTTTTATCGTTTCAATGTCATTTTCCCATCTAGGTGTATTCAGCCCCGCCTCACTGTGTATGTGTGCCAGGAACAGACCAGGAATCACCAGCAGTCCAAACCTGAGAGCAGTGACGGTAGGTATTGGTGATATTCCTGTGTCCTCCCCATCCACCTGTACTGCACTGGGAAACTGGAAACATCAGAGTGACATTCTGCTGATAGAGAATGGATAGAGAAGCACCTTCATATTCATACTTCATAATTAATTACAAAGCAGCTCACGTTTACTGGAGCGATTTGTGTTTCCTTAGTTATGTACCATGCGCTCAACAGTACAACAGTAGTGTCTCAACTGGAATTCAGACCCACATCCTTCCAGTTGTAAGTCCAGAACCCTGACCACTGCTCCACACAGCAGCCCTTTTTGGAGTCTTAACAATTATTATGGATCCCTCTCTTAATCTGAGGGACTTGTTTGTTACAAAGACAGTATGTTCTGTGTTCCTAGCACTGCTTACAGTAAGTTACTGTAATGTTTTGCTCCCCAGGAGCATCCAATAGTTTTGTCTTAAATATATTCTAAAATATATTCAGGTTTATGCTGCTAGTATCCTAAAAAGAAATAAACATAGTGAATATGGTTCACCTATTTTAGTCCAGTTCCTCTAGTTTCCAAAGGGTTTCATGCTGTGGTTCCCCTGGCATATATCTAAGGACTCCTCAAACCGTAAATCCCATCACAGAGGCCTGACTTACCTTGAAGTCCTTTTTCTAGCCATCCTTGTCTCCAGACGGCAAACTTGTGGAGCATTTTACACATTCAGACTCTGACATTCACTCTTTAAGCGCATTAGAAACTCAGAACGTATAGAGACGCAAGCAGTCAGTTCAGGGTAGTTTTGAAATGCTTATTTCCGGAAGGATCTCCGGACACCTCTCTAACTCTAAAAGCAGACTGCAGGTCATTGTGCTGTGTAAAGGTACATCCAAGCTTGTATACCTTTGAACGGAGCACAAACACACATTGCTGTTATCATTTACAGTATGCCAGGTTAGGAAAAATGACATATTCATAATGGATATCTTTGGAGACATCTCTGAAGTTCAGCTGTTAAATTTTCTACAGCAGAAATAATGACCAGCCACTGTCAGAGTTACAGGTGTCCTGTCTGCTTTCTTTATATAAAAAGACTATGTCTTACCAAGTTCTACACAACTGTACTGGAAATTTGTCATTTTATTAAAACATTTCACCATGGTCTAGCTTTTTTCTTTTATTTCATCTTTTCAAATATGTTCTGACTTATTGATGTTATCTTTGTTGGGGGCTTGAAGTGCTTTTAGACATTTGGCTATGGAATGCGTTACTTAAGGTTACATAGTTGCTGTCGAGTGTCATTGATAGGATGTTTTGTCTTTATTATAGTATACCATGCAATCTACCTGGAAGAGTTAACAGCAGGAGAACTGGCTGAAAAGATTGCCAGCTTGTACAATATTTTAACACACCAAATTGGACGGGTTTACAGGCAAGGACCTGCAGGTATTCATGTCCTGGTGTCTGATGAGGTAAGGGATACAAGCTCCTGATAAATGAAAAATAAAGTTAGGATACCTGTCATCACTAAACCCTGTGGTTTACACCTTAGTCGGGGGGGGGGGGTTCTTTAGTTAAGTCGATCTGCAGGTGTTAAATAAGGTGTACCTGAAAGGCTTTTTCAAGCTCTAAAAAGTCTACTTTTGAGGCTCAGTTTAAGAGTTCATTGATTTATAGGATTTCTTTTTATACTTTATGACCGTTAACATTATTTAAAACTAGTGACAATCAAGGATGCCCTTTAAGACTAGTTTAAAGTTATGGATAGAAATAAATGAGGTCTGTTAACACAATTAGTATGTATTGTGAAGGAAGCACGTTGTAGTAGAGATGTAATAGATCTTTTAGTCTTTGTGAACCAACAATGGATAGATATTCCTTTTCCAGCAGACGTTTTGTTTGCATGAATGGGAATAATATAAAAGTCGTGCACATTCCTTTGTTAATTTACCGAATAGCCCAATAATCTGACCCTGACGGCCAGTTCCTAGATTATCCTGTTACAGTCTTTGCTGGTGATAAAAAGCTATTAACAATAATCTACCTGAAACCTGAGGCCAGTCACCACAGCAATGACAGCCCATCAGCTTGACCAGAAAGCCAAACTTGTGCCAACGCACTGAAGTCCAAATGTTAAGATTAATGGCTTGGAAAATGGTGCATTAATTGTTCTTTAGCTAAACTCTGGAATGCTAAACCTATTTCCAATTCAGGGCAGTTTTTTTGAGATACAGCACGTGGCCCTGTTTGAAAAAACTAATAATGAACTGGGTCAGTAGCTTTAATGAAGTGCTTAGGTTACTGATTGACAGGATACGGTTTTATTTGAGTTTATTTGTTTTCAGGAATTCGTATTTTACTTTAAATCATGGGCCGTGCAAATAAGACTGCAGAAGAGAAGTGAACTTCACGCATCAACTGTTGCACCACAAGAAAAAACAGCCCCATTAACTGCACTGTCCAGGGTGTGCTTTGTTGTGGGAGGATTGAAATACTGACCTGATGTGTCGGTTGCTTTTTTTTCCTTTTCTTTCCATAGATGGTGCAGAACTTAACTGAAGAATCCTGCTTCATAATCGGCACAATAAAAGGTAGCGTCTCTTCCCCTCGTTTTTTAAATTTGAAAAAATGTGTTTGGAAGGACAATCTGTGTTGGGAGTGACAACAACCAACAATCATCTCTGCTTCTCTACCTTGTATTTCTTTTCACTTCTTGAAAAACGATAAATCTCTCGGGTAGGCCGGCACTCTTCCTTGTATTGGTCTTCTGCATCTCTCTTCCACCTCTCCTCCTCCTGTGCACCTACTGTACCCCTAGATCACTCCTGTCTCTGCAGGAGGCCCCAGGTCCGGCCCTGCTGGCTATGGGAGAGGCTGAGACAAAACTTGTATGTCTTGCTTCACCCAGCTAGTCTATAGGGTCACCTGCTTAATGCTTCACTGGGTAAGGCCTCAGTGGATTTGTGAATTGATAGGATTTAATTTAGTCATGAGGAACATTTCGAGATTGCTTTTTTAAGCCCTACTATTCTGATTCATGTGTCATTAAAATTAGATTAGGATTACATATGGAAAAATTGTATTTATTAATAAACATACTGCAAATATTTTTGTATCCCATTTCAGATGAAAACAATGATGGGTACCATATTATCCTGAAGTGAATACGAACGCATCTCTTTGGACCTTCAAGCTTCCTTTAGTCCAGCATACAGTATCTTAACAGAGACCAATTAAAACGTAGCATCTGTGTGCCGGAGAACAGTGAAAGGAATAAACCACAGATGGTTAATTTATAATATTTCTTTTGTTCTGTCTACAGTATATGCTATTACCTTTTTATCCTGCCGCCAACCACTAAAAACCAAAACATGCCAATATCAGTTTGAAGTCCTCAGCCATTTTAGTTTACACTTTACATACACAAAATTGTTGGGAGTAACAGTTTTAAATGTTCGTTTTATATTTTTGTATTGTTATTAGTAATACCAGTAGCGAGCCATACTGGCTTATTAAACAGCAAATGAGATGATGTGGTGATCGTGCTGAAAGGACAAGCAACGAATGAAACCGTTGATAGTTTTTATTAACCTAGGGGATGTGGAACAGAGCTTGTCAGTGAGCAGGAGATTGAGATAGAGATAGTGCATTACTCATACCCCTCATTAAAAAAAGAAACTTGATTTGCAGCAGTGCCATTGGCCCAGGTTTGGGGAATTTCTCTGCATGCCAGTTGGTTTTGGCGGTGTATTGCTTCATTAACCCTTACTATAAAACATGCGGCATGTAGTGTTTTGCTAAAGAGAGATCTTGGAACCCTGTACATCATGTGGCAGTTCGCAGAATCTTTTAAGGAAGTTATAAGAAAAAATGAACCTGTGCTTAGAAGAGCTGTTTGCCCTGGGGCAGGTATTGTACACCCCTTTTTTCTTTTCTTAGAACTAGCATGAGCTGCCCCACATCAAAAAAAGAGAGTGATAAAATATATTTTTTATCTAAATTAAATCTAATTTTAGTTGGATGAATACATTAAGAAACCTGGTGGTGCTGAAGTGAAGGTGTTTTTACACTGGATCTTCGAGGTGCAGGGTTATGTCAAGTTTTTTTTTTGTATTGACAAACTTTAAAGGTTATGAAACATATTAAAAAAAGAAGTAACCTAAATATCTTTTTTTTATTATTTATTTGACTCGAGTCTGTGTACTTGGGAGTAATGGACAATTTTTGTTTCATATCAGAGTTACACCATGATGGTATGGGAAATGAGAAAATGTTGATGCCAAATACTAACTTTATACAGCATATGAACAAAGCCGAAAGAGTGAGGTGTGGGCAAGGGAGTGTGACAGTGAGGCTGGAGCTCAGGACGTTGTATGCTATTTTCTGAGTCTGACAATCACCATATAATGTTTGAAGAATCTTTGTGTTTTTCATTTTCTCTCTGCCAGTGATGCATCGGTATTTCTCTTCTGTCCCCTTGTGTGTTTCACAAGTGCCACAATACTACGACATTACCCTTCTAACACCTTGATGCATTTTCTTTTTCTCTGAAACCGATTAATCAGTTACAGTTACAGTAGGTCTGTCTAAGTCTCTTGAAGAAACGTCATACTGCTCTGGAAACATTCGGGGTATTCTTAAGCTTTTCATTCTGTGTAAACCAAAAAGGAAATGTTTTGTATGTTTTTATATGAAAAAATATTTTATGGATTACCATTTTGATAGCTTTGTGTCATGATTTTTTATATGCTGAATTTTAAATCAGTTTGGTGCTACTCATATTGTTTTTAATTCCCAAGGGAAAGGTCTTGACTTCTCACATGCAGCTTTGTATATTTCTTAGTTTACTGTTACCTCTGTTAACCGTCTGACTTTTTGTATTAAACACCTTTCTTTGTGTGTATGGGGAGACAGTGTGTATGAAGTAGCTGAAAAGCAGTTTCAAGGTAGTTTTTTGTCTTTGAAATGTCCAAAAAAGAATTTTTGCACTGCATTGTAATCATCTAAGATATAGTGTCTACTAGTCTGTGTGATGGGCAACTCAATAAGTCAATAAAATGTACTTTTTTGTAACAAAGAAAACAAACCTTTTTTATTAATCCCAATAAAAACAGAGCACAGCTTTGAGGACTGCCACATTGTGGGAGAGCGCATTAGCATTGGTTATTCAACTTCTGCAGCTCAAATATGAACCAATGACAAGAAAATGCCAAAGGGGCTAAAAACCAAAGCTGTGTTTGTATATATAATAGACGGTGACAACAGCAGGGGTGGAGATGCCTTGAGGACAAGAAGAGACTGCAGTTCCCTTCTGACGTTACTGTATTTACACGTGTGTATATACTGTACAGAGGTCAGGAGAAATCTCTGCTACAAATCATTTCAGTCATTTTAGTCATTTTAAATGAGGCTAACTCAACTTTCACCAGAAGAGTGCAGATATGGCTTAATTAGGTTGTCTTCATAAATGGCTTTGACAACAGATCATAATGTTCACAGATGGCACAAAAGAGCAAACACAGCCCTGTAGCTCCAGGGAACACTCACAAATTAGTGCCAGGCAAAATCAGATCAGGCGTGACCAACACATAGGCAGCATACTGTACGTGTTTTCATGCTTTACTTTTAAAACATGATAACAGGGAGGACTTGTAGTTTATTACTGGTGTCTCCTTATAAATTCAAAACAATCAATTTCCGCCTAGCAGTTACATCTGCCTAATGACGTGACGCTTGCTGTCCAGGTTTATTTCTCACCTGTTGATTTCAGGATATTAATGATCTCAAAGAATCAGCACCAGCTATATTGCTTGTAATACTAGTTAAAAGCCCTTACTTTGCACCCTTTCAATGCATTTAGCAATCTGTGCCACCCCTCTGCTGGGTTTAGACAATTCTTACCTTTCAGAGATTCTGAGTATTAGACTTCAAATCTCCCCTTTATTGGATGAAGCAAGTAGAAAATGAATGGGTTGATGGGCTTCCATTTGAAACTCCGGGGTCTGTGTCTTCTATGCTCAAAAGAGCCCCTTTTTGTTTCAATTTACTGAAACGAAAGCCTTTATGTTGTGGGAAAATGCATTTTGTTTTCAACAAAAGCTCCATGTTGCAAAGAGCAAGCATATCCCGTTGGGTGGGTCCCTTCATACAGAAGGATTAGTAAGTGCTTCCATGAGAACATAAAGACAGGAAATACACCCACAGAAGCCATCTCCTTTGTCTCATCACGAAAAGCACCATGAAACTCACTGCGATTAGAAACAGATTGGAGAACACGAAGATTGCTTGTAAATTGTTTAAGTCTATACAAAATTACATATACAGTATATGCGTGCTTCCACCAGGTGCTCCCAGTGAACATCCATGACAACTTCACATTTTGAGGAGCAACTATAGCGAATGGCTCAATGAATATATAACGAGTGTTTCTGGCTCCAACCAGCATGGGATAATAGTGAGATACAGAATTAATAAGAATTGCTTACACTTATATAGCGCTTTTCTGGACACTCCACTCAAAGCGCTTTACAGGTAATGGGGATCCCCTCCACCACCACCACCAATCTGTAGCCCCACCTGGATGATGCGACGGCAGCCATAGTGCGCCAGAACGCTCCCCACACATCAGCTATCAGTGGGGAGGAGAGCAGAGTAATGAAGCCAATTCATAGAGGGGGATTATTAGGAGGCCATGATCGGTAAGGGCCAATGGGAAATTTGGCCAGGACACTGGGGTTACACCCCTACTCTTTTCGAGAAACGCCCTGGGATTTTTAATGACCACAGAGAGTCAGGACCTCGGTTTCACATCTCATCCGAAGGACGGTGCCTGTTTACAGTATAGTGTCCCCGTCACTATACTGGGGCATTAGGACCCACATGGACCACAGGGTGAGCGCCCCCTGCTGGCCCCACTAACACCTCTTCCAGCAGCAACCTTAGTTTTTCCCAGGAGGTCTCCCATCCGGGTACTGACCAGGCTCACACCTGCTGAGCTCCAGTGGGTTGCCAGTTGTGAGTTGCAGCGTGATATGGCTGCTGGCTGCTATTGTATTAAGATACAAAGACACAAAATTTAGGAAAGCACCTGACAAAACACAGAAAATGAAGTCAGCTGTAAGTGATGTTCACTACGTTGTTGACGAAACTTGTATACGGTATGCTGCAGAACTACTCTCAAAACAGTGTGAGTCATACCACGTGTGAAATTGTTTGGCAATACTGTGACTGCACTTCTTCCACCATGTTTATTACAAACATCGTGCTGCTTTTAATCTTTCCCTGGATTTTGACCTTGCTACCACAATCCATCTGAATAAAATGATCAGAGAAAGCACAACCTCAAAAGGTGACGTAAGGGGTGTTGTCCGCGGGAGAAAAGCATCAATTTAGCCAAGACTGGAGTCAGCTTGTTCAGACTGATCCAGTTTCACCCGGATAAATGCCCAAGAAAAGGAGACAGTGACCCTCTGATAATCAGAAAACCCTTTTTACCAGCACTTGTGACAAGACACTTTCAGCTTCCCCTTACTGTTACTAAGCAACACTCAAATTACCTTCTCTTTATTACAGTGCTGATGATTTAAAATGTTTGTCTTTTCAATTTGGAGCTCAATAATTAAGCTGGATAAGCATGAGGTCAGCTTCCCCTGCTCTTTGTTACCTACAGGCCCTGGGCTCAGGGCTCCAGGCAGATATGCGGGTTTTCTCTTTCGTGTGTTTTCATTCCATACTTGTGGAAGACTGGTGGGAACCGATGCCACTACAGTCACCACTGGTGCTGAATACCACACTCCATGCAACTGTTTTTTTTTATGGTAATAAAGTATTTACTTGGAAAATTTTGTAAAACAGAACTGTGCACCACAACCATCGCCACCTGTACTCTAATGTTTCACTCGGTGCTCTCGGTCCCTTTGGCAGTGCTATTATTGTGCAATTACCCGACACTGTTTATAACTCTCAACACTGTGGGCAGAAAGAATTTACATGTAAATAAAAAAGACATGTTGAGAACCTTCTATGTAATCCACCTCTTGCCCTGATCGTTTATTATATCTTTAAAATCTTAGTGAAGAATGTCCTTCTGGCATTTTCCTAGAGACTGGAATCCATTCAACTGCTGCCTACACACCTTTCTAAGAAACGCCCTTTGAGCGGTTTGACTTTACTTAAAAGACAAAAGCACACCGAGGACACATGCTGGGTAACAGTGGGGCGGTACAGCCACAGCTGCTCGGATGGAGAAGCGCAGGTCAGCACGCAAACCCCGCTCGAAACAGAGAAGGGGAAAGCACAGCGACAGAGAGTCGGAAACACAGCTCAGTTTAAATAAAAAAGAAATACAGTGCATATTAAAGATGAAACAATAAAAATCACACGTCCCTGTTACTCGATCACTCATTCGGACTAGTAATTCCACACTGAACAGACCCGTCACCCGCGCCAACATCTCGCAGGCTGCCGGACGTCTCCGAGTTCAGCCCTGTGGCCGAGTCGTGGCTGACCTTTTCCCCCGGCGTTGCGGATGCAATATCTCGGAGTAGCCCACGGCTTAACAGCCACTGCTAAATGCCGGGTACCAGCCGGCGGGCCTCACGCTTGTGGTGGTGCCTGTGTCCCATCTGGAGTAAGAATGTAGCAAAGTGATTAAGGGACTCTGGAGTCGTTAATTGGAAGATTGTGGAGTCGAATCAGGGTGGGGTCACTGCTGGGGGGCCCTTGACGAAGGGATTTCGCTCAGGTTGCTGCAGTTCAATGCCCAGCTGTATAAAGATGTATGAATTCATAGCGCTTTGGATAAAAGCGTCAGTCAAGCGGGATTACATTTATCTGTCAAAGGACAGCTTTCCTTAGGAAACAGCATCAGAAATACGTTCTAGGGCAACGCAATTTTGACATCAAGATTAATTCTCTGTCAGGGGCTCAGCATTCTCTCACGGATGTCGGAAAAAGGACGAACCGTGGAGAGCGAAAAAGACCCTATCCGTAGCGGCGAAACGGGGGTTACCCCGGGCTCAGCATTGACGTTCAGATGTCCTGAGACCCACCTAGCACCAGGTCGCCCCTCGTCCGCTACCTGAGGGCATCGGTTTCTATACGGCATTTCCTGAACAGCTGAGCCCGAGCTAACCCCCCTACGCATAGGGTCTTTTTCGCTCTCCTGCCTTTCCACGGTTCGTCTTTTCCGACGTCCGTGACATTCTCAATCAAGCAGAATCATAGCAAAGGGTTAATTTGTTGTTGTTTTTCTCTCTGTGCCCGCTACGACGCGCAGGCAGAGACTGTACAGTATATCGAGGTGTGAAAGGATGAGACCGGGGCACTGGACAGCTCTCCATGCTTACTGTACGTTTTGAACATCTGGACTTCTTTTATGATATGGCAAGGAATTCAACATCACAGACGGTGAAAACACATGGTCGGCTGTGTTAAGCCTTTCTCGGGTGTGTGGGCAAGAGAGACGAAATTTGAAGCAAAATGCTATCGCACCCTAAACCTAATATTTCTGCAGGCTGCCTCTCTCGGACACACACCCAACAACAACCAAAATGTGTTTTCCCCTTTAGACTTTGCAGTGTGGAATTAGCCTCTACTTCTGTTGATTCATCTATCCATCACTACGAGCTCACGAAATAAACACTTCACTGCTACAGTACCTAAACTTTCTTTGTCGTGAATCATTTCTCTGTCTGGTTTGTCAAACAAATCTGAAGTACAAGTTCATACCAGACTGGACCAGTTATTTGCCGTGTCTTGTATAATGCCTGTAATTAAAAGATGACGCCCGCGGATTACATTTACTTATTCGTGCTGCTGAATGTTATCTTTTACAGTCACACAAATAAAATATCAAATCGTAAAAGTTCGTCGGTACTTTGATTCACGTAAACATTTATATTCTGGTCTTTGAAGGGGGAGTTTTTCTTTATTTTAGCCATTCTCCCACAGTGTTCGTTTTATACAGTAAAACTGTAAAAAAATATACAGTTTTCGTGTCTTGGAGCAACCGTGTTGTGAAAGGCGCTGTATAAAAATACATTGAATTGAATATATAAAGTAATGGATACTGTAGTTGTTTTATAGTTAAGTGAAACTCCACTTTTAAGGTTTATAAATAGCCACTCATTTTCTCACGTTTACAGTCGTATTGTAATTGTACGTCAACCTCAAGAGTACAGTATTAACCCTTGCTCATCTCACAGCCCACGCACAGCACATTTGCAATTAAATACGATCATTGCAAAATCCGGTTTTTCACAAACCCAATGACCTCTTAACGTCGTCACATGACTTTCCTTTCAGCGAGGTCGGGTTACAAACGCTGTCGGTTTTTCTCAGAATGACAACAAGTCGTCCGTGGAGGAGTGTCAAATTCCTCCACGCATATGATTAAATGAAGTTTTCGCATTTATAAAGGGCTAAGTTTGAATTACGCATTAGTTCAGTTTTGCTCTGCACCGGGTCTGGTTAGCAAAGTGTTTTGAAGTAATATATTTTATACCTATATTGTCGGAAATGTTAACAGTCGTAAATACATTATATTTTAAAAACAACTACTTAAATCTTTGTTCTGCGATGGATATCTGTTTGACAACTATTTTATTATAACAATTACTACTTTAATCATAGCGCATACTTCTATCATCTCGATTTCAACCATTTTCTTATTTATGTGCAATTTACATTGTTTTATTCAGAAAAGCTACTATGTAGGCCAACGCATTTTGGTCCTGGTAAGTAAAAACTCAGAGCGATACAGGTAGGTGTCCCGTGATCTGTTTTTTTTTAGAGGTTTTTAGCTCCCCCTTCTGTTCTGATTGTAATACACATCCAGTGCATTTCTACAGTAGGGGCACACAATTTCAAAAGAAGACAGGATATTCAGCTCATCTAGCCCCTTTAGATTATGGTAACTGGGATTCAAGTACATGGCTCGGTAGCTCAGTCCAGCCTCCCTTAACCTTTAGGAAAAAGCAGTGTCTCCTGTTTTATGTTTTAAAGGCAGTTCCATGTAGGTTCTGCCCCCTGCTTCCTTCATGAAGCAATATGTACATGAAACGTACTGAAATAAGAAATGGGACAGTAGTGGAGGTCTGTGGACTCTTAGTGACCCTTTTAGTGATCGCTTTCGAATAATGTGGATGATGTTTGTTCACTGTATAACGTGTTTACTGTAATGCACAGTATTATCACATAATTCTTTTATGATTATTAGCAAATTGCAGTGAGGTAGATTTTTTTGTAGGGCAGAAATGAAGTAGCACACAAGAAATGTAAGCTAGTTTTTCACCTGGTCCAAGGATCTATTCTTGAAATATTGCAGGGTTTTTGATTCAGTGGCTATGCTGTACTTTTGTTTTGTTATTTAATAATCTTTGGATTGTCTTTTTTATAAGACAGTTTATAAGCCCCTTTCATTACTTAATTGATAAAATTATTTATTTATGTGGTTAACGCTTTTATCAAAATACAACTTGAAGTACAAGTGCATCTACAACCGTTTAAACACCTGGGTATTTTACTGGTGCAATGCAGGTGAAGTACTGTATCTTGCTCAAGGGTTCGACAGCGTCTTTCCTAGAATTTGAACTCACAACCTTCCAGGTACACATCCATTTCCTGTTCCAAAGCACATTCAGGATCTCATGAATCCAGTCGAGAATATATTTCAAGAGGAGTCTGTTGTCCAGTATAATAGGTTTTGATTTTTTCACTCTACAATTGCTAATATCAGAAGCCAGACGCCACCTTGTGAACCTGCTTCTGAGAGCAGTTTCCGTACTTTCAGTCTTGGAGTGTGTCACTTTGCTGAGATCCAGAGATCCAGTCTTTCCTCAGCAGTTCTCTGATATCATCAACAAAAATTAAACCCACCACGTGTTCCAAGGATACTAATTTAAATACAGACTTGCCCCTTTTAAATAAATAAAAAAATGTTTACCCCATTGTCACACATTTCATCATCACAAATTTAAGATCTGGAACTATTTTTTTTTTGGCCTTGAAGTTGTAGTTACAATTCATCTGTTAGAACATGTACTGTAACTTTAGACTCCATCCTTCCCAGTTATTCTACCCCTTTGTCTAACTTTCTTGACAAAGCACCTAGAATGTGGTTACTTATCTGTAAGTATGCTGTGAAGACCAGTCCAGTATGAGATCAATGTATAGGATTGTAACACCTGTTGTTCAGCTTACTAATGATCAAATGCTTGCTGCTGAGATTCAGCCATTGTTCTCCTGCTGGACTGTAGTGCTGCCCTTGATACGGCTGATCCTAACATTTTGATTAATAGATTACAGAAGGTTGTTGACATAATTATGGGAATAATAATAGTTGTTGTTGTCGTTCTTATTAGTGACTGATCATCAAGCCCCTGGACAAATAAAATGAGTTTTCTTCTTGGGGAGAGAGAGAGATGTTTTGGTTGTACTATTGTATTTCTAGAGAGAGGGATTTAAGAAGTCTCGTTGGAACTTGGATAAGAGCTATATTGTGTTCTGCTTTTCTTTGTTGTCAGCTGATGTCTTATGAAATAAACATCTTTCACATATTAACCCATGTATGAAATCCATAACTTGTCTTCTCCTAATTCTGTTTATTCCAACATGGAGCTATATGGGATTTGTTAAGCCTACTGGACCTTTATTTTGTGTCCGTTTTGAATATGTTTTGGTATTTGGCCCACACGCAGGAAGTGAAGCTGTTATTTTGTATTGAGGATTTGTGTTGGCAGTCTCTATTGTTTTTCCTGTGTTTGAGAGACTGTGTACAGTAGTACACCGGCTGTAATGTTTTCCACTGATGCATTCAGTGCTGGTGAGAGTGATGCCTGCTGGTAAAGACAAGGGATTTGGGTCATGATTTGATTAATGAATCTGAACTGTATTGGGTCCAGAAGACTGCAGCTTTTCTATCCCATTCTCTCCCAGCAGAATCTTAGAGGGCTGGAGAAAAGGTTTGACGTTTAGCCTCCTTGAATGGAGCATATGTTGAAGCATCTGTAGAACAACAACAAAAAAGAAAACTTCTTCTCAAAATGAATTCATACTATGAGGATGAGGGAAAATAGTGTGGCAAATACTTGTATGTTTACCAAACTTCAATCATTGTGCACATTTACAGGTAAAGAAGATGTGACCATTACCACATCACTTGGGGTAGAAGAAGTTTATAGTACAGTGACCAGAGAGAGTACTGATGTTTACTGCGTGAAACAATGACTAGAATGGTCTATTATCTAAAATGTCTTTACTCTGAAGTAATTGACAGAGCACAAGAGACCATATTTTCTGATCATGTTTATAGTTTATTTTTGTGCATGATATATCTTAATTTGTGCTCTCGGCAATACGGTAGCATTGTTTCTTGCATTTATGTCAGACTTTTCATTCCATCGTATCACAAAGAAAGATCACACAGAGGAGGGGACCCACTTCACCCCCACTGGAGTGCAGCCCCACCTGTGAGACACCAGCAGCTCGCCTGCGCAGCCGACAGCGGGGAGGAGAGAGGAACTGCTGCACCAAGCAGTGGAGCCAAGGAGAAAGTTTAGGGATGCCAAGTTGTACAAACCCAGAGTGGAAGTTAGTTAGGACTGTTAGGTTAATCTCCTACTCTTAGAAATGACACTGTAGTCAAGCATTCTCCGTTTGCCAGAAAGACAGCATCTCCTACAACACGGTTTCTCCAGCACCCATACTAGTTTGCTAACCCTGGCGGGCTGTGGTAATGGGGCAGTGGGTTCGAAATTACAGTCCAGAGGGTTGAGCGCCTCCTACTGTCCACTTACACTAACAACCTGGCTTACCTTAGGTTTCCCATCCTAATCCTGGCCAGGATCAACCTTGCTAGCTTTGTTCATTTCTTGTCATGGATCTACCAGTGGGCATTACCATGTTTTAATATATTTATTTGGATAGGATATCTTAACAGTATATTAGCTGATGTTCGGTTAAATGCAGCTACAGTGGTTTTGAGCTTCAAGTGAGTCCTTACAGATCATTCACACAAGAGGGTGCTATAAGCACACTTTAAAACAAAACGAAGTACTGTGCAGTACTGTTTGCAGTGTGGAGAGCAGTTCAAGAACTGCTGTGTTATGAGCAGTAAGATATTTTCTTTTTGTAGCAGTCATTGGAACCTTTGTAATGTCCTTGGGATCAGTCGCTTCGCATATTAACTTCTTTATGATTTAGAAAACATTTATGTTGCAATACTGGGAATCTAAGAAGTACTGATGCGGAACAATCATTGTTTATTGTGCAGGAGCTCTCAGGTGCTCTGCCCTTGTTAAGCAGAATCAAGTGGGATTAAGAAGCACTGCAGGACGAACTAACGCAACATGTGTGACCCTACACTACTGTGACATCAGTCAGGGCAACTGGGGCTTGATCGTAACAAAGGGATTTGCGATTAAAGAGGGAGTTGAATCTGCCCTTTTTTCTCAAAACCTTGGCCTCTTGTTGATAAGGTGCACTGTTGATCAGCAGATATAACTTGTCAAAACTTAATTTTACTGTAGAATTAAATACCTAAAATATTAAAGGCCATTTTTTTCACTTTTGTCCGGATGCTCAGTGTGAACCCCTGGTGCTTCCATCTCAGAGGAAACGTGCAAAGCTTTTGCTTTTACTAAGCTAGTGGAAAACATCATAAAAGTCTCCTTTGCCTTAAAATAACCTTCTGCAAGGAGAGTTTAATCACCCCCATTTTTTTACAGTACTTCAAGGAATGTTCTTCAACGGAAGCAGAGGCTATATGGATTTATGAGGGAACAGTTTCACCTGAATGCTACATGTCAAGCCTGTAACTTGAATTTAATTGGAGATGATCCATTGAATCATTTCCTGCTGTCTGGTATGATAATTGTAATTTTGGTTATAATACATTTATGCAAAACCTTTGATGCCAAGTGCTACAAAAAATAATTTAAAGGTTGATTGTTACTTTTGCAGCTCTTTTGGAATAAGTAAATGGGAGATTTGTAATTCAAGAGTTGGCTTTGCAAAATTATTTGATCATCATGGCACATTTATGTCATGTGGGTTTAGAGTAGAAAATATTAAAGAGTGAAAGTTAAAGTAGTTTTTTTATCCATATGTGAGGGCTACAAGTAATGTAACGTGAAAAAGTGAAGTCTTGCATTAGTATGCACACTATACTATATCTCTGGTTGATGGATATAGAGAAAATCTGGAATACTGTACCATCCAGAGTGATATGATACTGTTGAATACCAATGTCACCTTAATGTCACCAGTGGTAGTATTTGTAGCATATGGGTGTGATCCCAAATTTAATAGATTTTATTATTACCATTGCAGTCATGGAAATAGATGCTATTATGGTGATTTCTATCTGGTTTTGAAAAGATCAGGGTTTTATTTTGAAATCAGGCTTTATATTCAAACTCTGAATACTGTAGCTTTATATTAACGTACTGTTGCAGACTTCCGAGGGATTTTCCAATAGCTTCTGGCACAGCACATTAAAAAAAAATGAACAGTTACAAACGCAAAGAGGTCATTCAGTCCATCTGTAGCTTGCTAAACACAGTGTAATGGGAATATTACACTGCGCTAATTCCAGGGGCATCTTCCTTAATTCCAGTCTGAATCTACCCAGGAGAGACCAGGTGATGCACACTGCCACTGTAGCTGTATCAGCACCCTCCTGTGGTTCAGCTCTCTGCTTGGTGGCCAGTGAAATGTTTGGCAGAGCTCCCTGACCTGGGCCCCCAGCTGAGTTTAATCAGGATCAGTAAATGTTGCGTATGCAGGCTGCCGCAGCAGGGACAGCGGGCTCCTGACTTTCCCTGCGAGGAACGGGACAGTGCCTAGAGCACTCTAGCCTTCACTGCAACATCTGGGCTGCTTTGTATGCATCATCACGTCACCTGTCAAAACAGTGAAAGGATATGTGACAACTTGTAATAGCCCTGGGCTTATGGAAATATCGACACAATGAGATATTAATCAGAGGGAGTCTCATCTCCATTGCTTCTGTGGGGTGGAGAGTGATAAAGTAGGATCGTTGGAGCTGAAAATACAGGTTCTTTAAAACCATGATTGCAAAACTCAGTGATGTGTACCATGCACAAGCATTGTTCTTTCTGTAGTTTTTACTGACTCTTATAAAACAGTCTAATAGCTTGATATTTATGTCACTGGCAACCCATATTATCATGATGGAGTTAATTATTTTTTCAAACTAACTTCTTATTGTTCGTGCTCTGCACTGTCTGTCTGTAGAATCCCCCTTTTGTGGAATGCATTCCTTACAGAAGTCATTGTCAATTTCCTGGATCGGGATGGCTCATAGCTCTCTCTCCTGTCTGGTATAAATTCTGCATTCTGTGGTTTTGAGGAACATTTTTTGTCCTAAGGAAGTGGGCTATGAAAGAAAAAACGCTTCTGCTTTTGTCGTCAGAAAATACTGTAACTACAGCTTGTTAGAGGAGATGGCTGGTGTATGCAGAGGTCTAATGCTTCCTGGATGGGATAAGAATATTTGGATTTTTCAGGCTAGATACTGTATAATGGATGTTCAGGAGGAAAACCGTGATGTACCATAATGCTTAAGATCTACAGTATGTGTTTCTGGTATAAAGTGGTTATTCACTTCACTTTCCTTTACCTAACTATTATAGACCTGCCCTGATATTCATGTTCTTCCTGGAGCAAATATCTCTAGCCCCTATCCCTTGAAATCAAGCTACCTAAGCTGGCCGTTTGATCTTGTATATGCTTTCCCTTCCTGCAGTCTGTGTTATCAAACATGAAATCTCTCTGGTGGCCAGTTCCTGTCTCAGAATCGCCAGCAAGCTCCGTCTCATGATTAGCATTCACCCTCTGTTGAAAATTAATTTTATTAAAGGCCTCAATTCCCAGCCAGTCCCCCTGTTTAAATATAATTTTAGTGTATGATTAGTGCATATTTCCCCAACCTGGCTAGGAGTGCTGGGAAAGTCAGAGGCCAAGCAAATGAAAGAAAATGGCTTCATTGTGGGATGACTGGGCCATAAATCATTGCCCATTTTCTATAAATCATGGCAGATGGCAGGAGCGAGCGGGGACTCATGGGAACGGGCATGTTCCGTGCATGATGGGAATGGTGTAGAGCAGCAGACGTTGGCAGACTAAGGGGTCACCACACAGAAGACGGGAGTCAGCTTAGAGTGGAAACCTTACCCCTACCTGTGGTCCACCTTTCAGTAGCGCTTCTTGGAAAGACACAATAGGGACCCTTGGGTCTCTGAACCATGAGCCCTCCAGACTTCCCGTTATTTATTTTTTTTAAATCCATCTGGTTATTATGCATAAATTTTAGTATTCTAATCTTCCTGCAGTGATGAATGCAGTCAGACCAGCTTTACGTGTTCCTGGTAAATATTGATTTCCGTTCCCGTTCTGCTGTGTCGTACCATCATCTCTGCTTTTTTTAATTTATTTTTGAGACTGATCTGATAATTCTGCCTAAAGAGTTATCAACCTGAAACTGAAAGGTTGTAGCGTTGTGCCACATGCTGTGAAGTTAGAAACTAAATGGGCTTAACTACTGTTTGTGAGCTGTAATGGCTGTACTAGTTACCAGAAGGACAAGTGTGCATTTTTAAGGACGTTTTTTTCCTCAGATGAGATGAGCAAAGCCAGAGATTTGAAAAATTATGTATATACTTATACTGAAATAAAGTTTTGTGGAATGCGTTAAAAAGATCACACTATGTAGACAAAAAATGAGGAGAGTACTGTAATGCATTATTATGAATGCTAGCTCAGTTTTTCACTTGAGATAAGAGAGAATTAAACATACGCATAGTCGCATAGAGTAGAAATCTGCAGGAGCAGCAAAATACTCTGCATAATCAAAAAAGTCTGTTCAGTTAAGTTTTATTTCCCAAAAACATAACAAAACAGTGCACAAAAATAATACTGGAACCATGGGGAATTTGCTAAC
This sequence comes from Lepisosteus platostomus, assembly GCF_059453375.1. NCBI lineage: Eukaryota > Metazoa > Chordata > Actinopteri > Semionotiformes > Lepisosteidae > Lepisosteus > Lepisosteus platostomus. Next base: position 37,898,019 of record NC_142624.1, read on the forward strand.
TTTAAAGAAATACGGAAGGCTGTGCTTCCAGTTCTCTAGCTTAAACGTGTACAGAGAGACTGTTTTCGGTGTTAGAAATGCATGTGAGTGTAGAAATTTGAAAGTGTGGTCTCTGATGAACTGGGAACATAGCACCAGAAAGTAAGCCAGAAGGAATCTTCTCTGCGTTTCTGTTGGGGTCAAAGGCTAAAGGTCAGGGGTGAGAATTCAGAGTCGGTAAATCCGACTTAGCAAAAAGTCAGCATGGGAGACTGGGGCGTGCTGGCTCGTTGTAAAGCTGTTGGTTAAGCGGAAGACTGGCCACAGCAATAGCTTAAACCCACAGGGGCTTGGAGTGAAACCACACTGATGAGGCACAGCTCTGCGGACTGATACAAAAATAGAAACAAGGTGCAGCACTGTGCCCTCTCCTCACTTATTTAATTATCGTTTGAGGAACCTGCTATAACTACAGGCTTGTCATACACATAGTAAATATCTGATATTTTTGTGTCTTTAATGTAATGCTTAAATTTCAGGAGACATCAAGGATGGATGGTGTTTGTCCTGCTTGATCGCATTTGCTTGTCTTCAGCGGTACAGTAGATGTGCTTAGAAGAATTCTTATGACTAACGAAGAGATGGAGAATTGATCCAGTGCACTACATTGCATAGTTATCAGCCGAAAATGTAAATGCTGAACTGTTCTTGGAGGTGGGCATCATGGTGGGGCAGCACTGGAGCTCCGAGATCAATTCTGGACCTAAGAGGGTGCTGTCTGCGTGGGTTTTCTCCCACAAAGACATACTGGTATGTTATATGGCTTCTGGGAAAACTGGCCCCGGTGTGTGTGTGTGTGTGTGTGTGTGTGTGTGTGTGTGTGTGTGTGTGTGTGTGTGTGTCTCCTGTCCAGGGTGTACCCTGCCTTGTGCCTGTTGCGTGCTGGGATAGGCTCCAGCTGCCCTGTGACCACACACACAGCTTCTTTGCAATCAAATAGCGAAGTACTGCCTCACTCTTGTAGTGTGATATCTTTGAGTCATAATCCATGACACAATGCCATGATTCGTTTTACTGGGTTATTTAGTTATTTTGGTTGTGTCACCTTAAAAAACGGCAAGCTAGAAACAGAACGTTGTTTGACAGCAGAATTAGACTGGACAAAGTCTTTCTCACAGTTACATAAGTTGTGCTCTCACCCTGTTAAAAAAACTGAATTGTGTTTTATGGATCAGTCATTCCTGTTATTTAAAGCCATTTAAGTGCATTTATATGTTTCTGCCTAGATCACTCTGTCACATGGGCTTGGAATTTCCATACAAACTAAATTCTCTCCTTAGGGGGTCATTGGATCACTTTGATTCCCAGCAGTTTTCAGCTCTTTTTCGACTACGAGATTAGAAAATGCACTGCAGGAAGAGCTTTTATTCCCCTTGATTTCAAATCTAATAATTTTTCCAAAATGTCTTTGACATTGATTCATTTAGGTGCAAAACATGCTTCTTTTCTGTAACTGATGGTAAATAAGACGTATTAGTTTCAACCACCCTTAAGGCCTAAAAGAAAATGACCTTCCATTTCTCCTAAATACTATAACTTCAGTATAGTATTTAGACAAGGTAAGTGCAAGTGGCATTTTTTGTCCAAGCTTTAGAATTGCAAATCTCATCTAGACAGATAATAAGTGTGCGGTCTTGTTCTTCATATTGGATGTCTGAGTTAACTTTCCAGATTCTTGAAAACATTTTGGTCTACAAGGATATTTAAACAGCTTGTCATTGTTTTTCCTTTCAAATATTTGAATCAATGTAATTCCCAAGGACAATTAGGCTCTGATCGCAAGCAATGTCCGTGTTTGCACTGTTGCCTGTGTAAAAATAATCTTGATTAAGAAAAGCTAGCATCAAGGGTTGACTTACTGCTCAACAATTCCAAAACTATATTTCTCTTAAAATTGTTTCCAATGCAGAGTTTTTTAATTCCATATTTTACTTTGGTCTGATTAGTGACCTTTCTTTCACAACAGCAGACAGAAACAAATGCCAGGCATTGACTTTCTTTCAGTTTTCTTTTCAGAAACAAAGCCGACTCGCCCATCTGTTATTTGCTGGAGTGGGTACTTTTATGAGCTTCTATTAGATGTAAAGTTTCACGCAAAGCTACAGTACTTCACAGCCTAAAGCTACAGTAGGTCTATGCAACACCTGCTTTCAGGCGCTCTGCTATTTCGTGTTTTTTTCCCTGCCGTGTGCTGGGTGTTTTGACAGGATTAGTACGATAGCAATTCCTTTCTCAAAAACAAGCACAAGCAGGACCTGGTCATATAAAATGTACATAAGGGCTAGTTTTAGATCCTGTGTTTTTCATGTATTTCCTGTGTGTAGATATGCTGTCACCTTCTACAGTCTTATTCCCTGTGCTCGATCTAATTGCGAATTTCTGGAATATCCGTGAACTGCTCAAATGTTTTTTTTTTAACGATCCACGTAGTGTAATGAATGGGTTGGCACTAGAAAGTATTTGACAACGACACACGTGTCCACAAGGGGGAGCTTTAAGGCTGTTCAGTGGCATGAAAGCGGGCGTCACAGTGGAGGCATTGAATTCCTTCCTCAGACCTGTTGCGTGTGCTCTAGACAGCAACTGGGGTATAATATGTTTATTTAGAAAACTAATATATATATATACAGAATTGTGTTTCCATATAGATTCAATTGAATGGGCTCATTCTCGATCATTGAATTCAGTCTTTTCAATATCTTTGTCTTCGCTAGCAAGAGTGTAGCTGGACTACGGTGGGTTATGTACTGCAGATTGCGGCGAACTCACATTTTGCAGATGGCCTCAGCTGTGCATAGAGCAAAAGAATATTTTGCTTGTGCAGTGGTGATGATAATGAATTCACAGTCAAGGTTTTGTTCAGCTGTAAGCATTTCTGCACAATGTGCTGAAGAAAAAGATTGAAATTTAAACAGCCAGCTTCATAATAGAATGAAGCAGTGCGCAGAAAATTATGTGATTAGGAAATAATTTTGTCATGCAGTCCTCTGCGTCTGTGCGGTATTATTTCTGGAAGGCTGCAGAGAGTTTATGGATATCTTGGTTTTAAAATGTAGTTAAGAGAATAGTTTGTGCTCATTTTGATGAAGACCTTGAAACAGTAGGCTTTTGCTTTTAAATATTATTCCAAAGTCCTGTCACTTGTAAAATAAAAGAGAAATGTATATACGGTATATTTTGCGGGTTTTTATTTCTTGTTTTAACTTCGCCCCGTCTTTTGTCGATCATACGTAAAAAAACGGGAGAGAAACCAAGGGCCAGAACAGTTAAAGTGTGTCTAACCGATGTTTCCAAATATAGTATTACACTTTTAAGAAGGTATATGTACAGTATAATTGGACTGAATCGCTCGGCTCCTACACCCCGCTGACCAGCTGTGGGCCAGAATGATCAGCCGTGTCGAAGCCAAGGAACCGCTGCTCCTGGCCTAATTTAAAGCATGACCTAATCGATTTCCCCTGACATCACACATCTCTCTCTGGATAGGCGAACAATGAAGGAATTGTAATTGTGTTTAAATCTGAAGATGGGAGGGGAAAAATAGACGAATTCCTCAGAAGAGGGATTTATGGAGGCTTTCTCTGGCACAAAGTCGCGCCGTCTCCTCACACCCGTGACGCCGCTGACCTCTGGCCGCTCAGACCCAAGAAGTACGCTCGACACAGTATCTTGATCGCGGATCTGGCCATCGCTTGCTTATATCTATCTCTATGAAGCACTTTAACAAGAACGGGTGTCGTTTCCAGTTCTGTATCTGCTAGAAATATGTACCCCCCCCCCCCGCCGAAATGTGTAAGCGCTCCGCAAAACTTGCGGGGTTAACTAATGATATCGGTGGGGACGGGGATGCTTGCAGTTTGTGATCTCGCTTATCACGATATACATAAAGAAGAGCCTGTTGTTTGTGCGAGTCTATAGCGGTTTCTGGTTGTAATTAATACGTTTGCTAGAAATTAGAGTCATGTACTGTATTTTTTTTTACCGCCACCCAGTGAATAAAACATTTAAATGATCTTTACACAAGACGGGGGAGCCCCAGAAAAAGCCCATGTCTATCTTCTGTCCTTATGTTTTACATCTAAATTCGTTTAATAGAGGATGATGAAAAAAAAAATCACGCGTCCCAGAAAGCGCAAATGTTTTTGTGCATTTTGGTGAGGAATACATATTTCCAGAGGATACTGAATTGGATAGGACACAGGCAGCTGGCCAGCTCCTCCTGACATCTTTTGGAAGTTGCAATTTAAAATAATTGCATATTGAATTTTGTTTTATTTGCTGTTCTGAAAGTCCCCGAGCGAGTCGGACGCAGCGGAAAATGAATACTGAATCAGCCTTGTGTATCACAATCGAGAGGAAAACGTGCGGAGATGCTTTTACAGGAATGTACTGTATCTTATTACAAGACGGTACAATGAAAATACAGTACAAGTGACCTGCAGTATGTCTATACCCCACATTGTAAATACTTCTAGAATTTGTCTCTGTAGAGCTTAGTGCTCTTCTGAGAATGAAGAATGGTACTTTGTCAGGACATTCTACTGTAAATCTGTGAAAATAAGGAGGAGTTAATATTGAGGAGTTAGTATTCTTTCACAGCATACAGTTGTAGTGGTCACAAATCATAACCACTCTAGTCATATGGTCATGTCAGGCTGATGTAAAGGTAACGGTTCCATCATTTCTGTCGTGCTTGTTTCTGAGATTCTCTAAACTCTTTGCAAAAAAAGATACTGTACTTACAGAAGCATGCAAATATGCACATTTGTGTTCCTGTGGCAGATCACACTTGAAAGAAGCAGAACCCCATTAGACCTAACCCTTTTTCAGTGAGTCTTTTCTGTCCAGCTGGCTGTGTACCAGAAGCTAGATTCCCCCGAGACACCCGTTCAAACACTTCTTTAGAAAAGGACAACTGAGTCAAATGGTTCCAAGTCTCCGGCTGCCTAATGAACATTATTCTCCTCGTGGGTTCAAGGACTATGTGGAGTGCAAACAAGACGAGTTCAGGGGTATGTGGCTCACAGATGTGAAATATCAGACACACTGTGCTGTCAGACACGAAAGATTTGAGTAACAGTAGAAAAAATGATTTGCCTGTTAGAGCAATATAGTTTACTTTGATGTGAAAAGTGTTGTACAGACCATTTTTTAATTGTATCCTAATCGCAGAAGCCTGTTGGAGGGTACCCCTCTGGAAAACAGATCTGGGGGACTAAATTCAGTTATGCGGTGTGAATAATTAAAAAAAAACATCTTCAAGTACAAATGCTACTGTTTTGAATACAAAAAAAATGACAACAAAGCCTATTCCCTGAAAAGATGGCTGAATTTCATTTTTACGAGAGTCGATGCAATGGTGAGTTTGACTTATCAATGATTATGCAAAAGATTTCCGCAAAGCATAGATGTATCCGGAGCACCTGAGTGCACCATGTACACCGTCTTCTGTTGGCTTAAGTTCAGGATTTAGGGTGACCTCCTAGGGAACGGGAAAGGCGAGCTGGAATGCCTGGGGAAGAGGACGGAGCCCAGGAGGCATGGGTCTGCAGGGTGAAGGACAGGCAGTGTGCTTGAAGGTGGACACATTCTAACAAGCTGACACCAAGCTCCTGAGCAAGACTCCCATCAGGGCCCAACACGAGACATTAATGCAAATTATGGTCTGATAATTTAATAACTATACTGGCTTGATCTGTCCTTTTTATTACAATTATCATCAGCCAGGGGGTTTCGCTCCATCATCTCAAAATAAACATCATTTATCATCCTTGTAATGATTAACCACTGACAGCTTGGGCCCTGCTTTGCATAAATGGGTACTAATGCAAACTGTATCTGGAAAGGGAGAGGGAGCAGCCTATTTTTCATAGCGAAGATTAGATGTTGTCTTCAGAGCTTTATGTGAGGTTGTTACCAGGATGATAATCAACTGGGAAATGCGTTTCTCCAGAGAAGCAAGATAGCTTTCATCGGATAGAGCTGCAGTAAAGCATTCCTTTGGATCACACGCCCCTGCACTATATACAGTATGTATATGTATGTCGTTCCAGCGAAACCTTGCATTGCACCAGGAATGCCTAATAAAGTCCTTCAAGGCAGGTTATAAAATGCACAGCACAGGCCTTAGAACTGTAAGTGGCCTCCTGATTTTGTCTAATAGCTTCCGATGACACAGAACTTGGAAAGCTTGTTAAAAGCTATAAAATGTTGCAACTTGAAACAGCTGCAAGGTTGTAAATATTAAAATAGACCCATAAGACTTAGACAGCTTATACAGGTGTGTGATCTGTACTTTTCGTTCTTTGAAGAAAATTTACGTGGTCACATGACCCCTCCCAGTGCTTGGAGGTTGCTATAAAGTGACCAACTGCTGGGTCCAGGGCAGCAACACAGTGCGCAGAGACAGTGGACGTCTATAGTCTCATCTGTTACATCTGAGACGTCTTTCCAGAGTTCAGGATAGGATTTTCTTACCCGTTAAAATGAAGCAAAATCTAGATCTACAGTGCATTTTAATGCTTCATAGTTTTAAAGCATTTAAAGTAATTCTGAATGAGAAGAAGTAAAATAATTATTCTACCGTGTGCAAGCTCTGAATTTAGTATAAGATCCAAAAAATAATTATTATGTATCTGATCAAAGTTAAAACAAGTAATTTAATTATTGAATTGTCTTCTACTTTAAATTCTATAATACTATTTTCTGTCTTCTTACATTTTTGAAGTAGTATAGTGTGTTTGAAATGTTGAAGTCCTGGGCCACTTGATATAGGGTCAGCGAAAGAGAGTCTGCAGAGTGGTTTTGAATACAGTCGTTGGGCCTGTAGTCCTTGTATTGCTTTAAAGCTGTTTCAAGCAGCAGATAAATGAAAATAGTCAAATTAATTGAAACTGAGTGGAAGTTTTAAACCAATCTAGCTATTTTCTAAATGACTTTAGAACTACATTATATACTGTACAGAGAGACATTAAGATCCAATAGTCTCGTGGTGTATATATAGTTTAATGCCTTTCAGTGTGTACATATAAACATACACATGCAAGCAGTGAAGCAGCATCTGAAATCCTTTGTTCTGTGCGCCTGAGCGTTTTTATTTTGAAATGCTGTGTGGAGCTGAACTTCCCTCCAGGAGTGCATGTCTGAACTCTGACCACAACGGAGAACACTCTGAAAACCAGCATTCCTTCTGAAGATGTAAAAATATATTATTTATGCTCAAACCACCATTTCATTGTTGATTTTTTTCTTCCGAGGAGATCAAAGGCTCATTCTCTTGTGTTTCGGTGCTTGTTCTCATTGAGAGAGCTCCTCTTCTCCTCTGTGGAAGCGCCTGTCGTGTAGGAAGAGGGCGTCTCGCAGCTTTTCTCCAGATGACACAGCTAAATTAGCAGCAGAATGACCCACAGCTCCTCAACACAGCCCACAGAGCCCCTGGAATGGGCTTTTAGAAAACTGTTCCCCTTTTCTTTAAAGGTTGAATCGCACCAGAAATTCTTTTTGCTTAATGTAGGTCTTTTGTTCCCATTGTCTGAGTGAGGCTCACCTACTGTACATTCTAAACAAGGTATCAGTCCCAATTGATATATGTATTTATTGTACATTATATAATATATAGCTAAATATTTTATTTACATATACTTTGGGTTTTGACCTGAGTAAAACTAAGAATGTGGCATTTAAAATGGACGCCATCCTCTTTTCTTAACCTTTATCACATTCATGATTCTGCTCTGTCTGACTCTGAATTTCCCAGCTGGCTGGTTTCGGTGGAGTGCCGTTAGGTTTGGGTTTGTAGACTGCCTGTAACTGTCCTGTAAAACAGATTCTCCTCAGAGTGCACGCGACAATGTCAGTGGACTAAAGGACCGAAGCAGTAGAAGGGCATCTACTATATGTAGTCGAAGAGACTTATCTGGGGGACAGAGAAGAAAATGCAGGTCTCCTCAGAATATGCTAAAATGGCTCAGATGCCGATAAAGACGAGGAAATGGATTTTAATGAGTGGAGTTGCAGACCCTGGAGACGGATGTCCTCCAGGCCCTCAGTACAGCGAGTTGGTATTTGTGGCCTTCTTGAGCTGCACTGTAATCTTGGCTTCCTGACTTTGATAGACCTATTGCTTCAAAGATTTAACATGTCCTCTCGGTTTAAAGGATCCAGAAGTTTCACAAGCTGGGCGTATTTAGTCTCTGCATACAAAAACCCCAGCATTCAGAAAACTGATGCATTAGCCTGTGCTGGGAGCTCTTTTGAGGAGGGAAATATTTTCCTACCACAAAGCACTGCATGTCTGGGGATACTGGGAGTCTTTTACCACCTAAAATGTGGTGGTTTAACACATTTGAAGTGCTAAAAGCCGAGAAACTGCTGTGAGGATTAACAGTGCCCCAAATTAAACTAAAAGGGTGTTCAATATTTTTTTTCTGTCCCCCGTGGAAAGCAGTTGTATTGAAATGTTTGTATACTTCAGTATCACAAGTCGGTGAGGAGCAAATGTAGTGTTGGTTTACTTGGATGTAGTTTGGGCTCAGCGTGACCATCTTCCTGGTGATGGAGCCAGTTTCTCTCTTTATACGGTGGTGTTCTAGGACTGACCAGTCCTCAAAGGCTCAGACTCCATGACAGATCTGTTACCAAAGAGTGAGCAGGAGGCAGGAAAGTGATCAGCAGAAAGGCTAGCACACGCTGTGCCACTAACTTTGGCAAGTACTTGTGACGGAAATTCACCAGAACCATAGATACCTTTAAGGAGTCTTAGAAATGCCTGAATTACCTCTTCATGTAATCTATTTTAGGTTCACAACCAGATGCGAGTGTGGTCCCATAGTGCCATTCTCAGCAGCTTTGTTCTCCTGTATTTCTAGCTTGGATAATATTGAACATTACTTTGGCCTTGTCTGTCTAACAAGCGAAGCATCAGCTTTTACGTCAGTTTTTTAACCACAGATGAATTTCCACTCAGACAAACAATGTTTAGCTTTCCTCTTGGCTATCTGTAGACTAAATAAGAAGATATATCTATCATCTATACAGTATTAATTTGTAAATATGACCAGATAAAACATGACTTACAATAAATATATCCAGTTTTATTGCTTTATTGACATTCTGTTACCAAACCTATAGGCACTTGTTTTGAGAAATATAAACTCATAATTGGCATTTCAATTATACTTAATATAAGCTTACTGTATCTGTTATTGGCTAATTAACCAAAAAATTGTAGTGAAATCCTAAAAACAGATGGCAAGTTATTTAAAAACAGATGCCATTTTGCACAGTAACGCATCATGAATATTCATAGGTGATTATTTCATTAGACTGATAATATTATTAGCTTTTAGGTAACGCTCTTTAGCCATGATCAAATGTTGAGGGAAAAGGCTCAAATGGTATACGCAGTACCTATTGAATTGTTTTACATTTTCCTTGGTGGGTGTTCAGGAATATGCTTGATCCTACATTCCTGTTTTGCGGAGCATAACTGTATAACTGTGATCCACATTTGTCCCAGAACGCTGCCCTGATGATTGCTGGAGATTATGCCTTTAGGCATTGGTGTATCTCAGAGTTCCTCCAAGATTTTCTTAGCACTGTAACCCAGGTAATGCCAAAAAATGTTAATGTATTGTATTTGAAAAAAATAACTTTTTCGAGTATTCATTTGTGAGTTTTCGTTTAAGTATACAAGACAGCAGCAAAACCGTAAGACTTAAATTCATAAGAAGTAGAACCATTTGACATTGAGAAGGTCCATAGCTGACAAATAATCAGGGTTTAAAGATGATCTTTTTTAGGACATTTATGTTGATTTATATTTACAAAAACCATCCATTCCTAAAAATGTCTTTAGTCGTGGCAACAACACTCTAGTTGTTTTTTGCAATGGCCTTAAATCAGTTTGAACGGGTAGTGTGTTATAAGAATCTCTGCAGATTTATGAGCCGGGTTATGGAGGCACAAGTGGTCTTTGTATTGCTGAAAGCTGTATATGAGGAGGGTATCCATGAGTTCTGTGGTCACTGCAGGCTGTGTTTGGCCTAATATCAACTACCGCAATGGAATCTGTGGAAGGAGTGCATGAAGTATCACAAAAACATTTTTCCTTGAGCATAAAGAGTGATACTTTAGTTTAATCATGATCTTTTTGACTATTTTGTTAATGATCTTAATAAGGCTATCGGAGATATAGCCCTGAGGTATTTGTAGAAAATAGATCATTCATCAAATATTGCCTACTGCAATTACAACGTTGGTTGCATTTCCTAATCCCAAAGGACACATTCATAGCCAAATGCATTCGTATATCAATATCGAGTTTTAGATTTTAACCCCCATAAAACATAAAATTTGATTTGTAGAAAGGAAGGAAGCTTTCAAGCTAGTGTTGAAAATCCAGATTGAATCTACAGTTAAGTAAAACAGAACTCATTTGCTGTTCCTAGGTTTTCTGAAGGGTTTCCTCTGTTGAGCAAAACCTGGAACTTGGGTAACTTGACAGTACTGAGATTTAGCTGTAAAATCTTCAAAAATCTAAGTGTGATTTCCTTTTTTATTCATTGTTCAGGAAGTCTTGTAGAAACCCCCCACCATTTTCCTTTTCACATCACAGCACATTTCAATCTCTACCGGAAATTGTGGTAATTGTGGTAAAATTGTATTCTCTGTTGGTAACATGAGACATAAACATCTATGGAGTAAGAAGAAATCAGAATTTACCCAGACAGAGACTAGAGGAGAACAAACTAGCTTGGAGAACTGCAAGAGCTCCACATTTACATACACTGTATGAGGTAGTGTACTCCATGACAGATTAGTTGAGAAACCAGCCCTGTACATTTAGCAGTAAGGAAACAACCACCATCCCTGATGTGTTTTGACAGACTCCTGTACAAACAGCAGCTCTGTTCTCCTGGGTCCCGGTAGCGGCGTGTTGATAAAATAAAAGATGATGGGGGACTGGCAGGATCGGCGATCGGATGCCGACGGCTGATCTGGCTGTTTGTTCATTGGAACGCGGCCTTCCTGTATGAGGGCGCGTGGCTGCTCTGAATGGATAGAGGCTGTCATCACCGCCAGGGTGCTGGGGGGCAGATGGGGATTGTTTGTCTGCAGCTGGAGTGCATTTCTTGTAAAAAAAAAAAACGTTTCATTTCGCATTCCTTCTAAAGCCGTAACCGTACGGGAGCACGCGCAGGCAGCGGAGAAGCTCCCGTTAACTCCCGAACGCTCGGGCCGGCCGTAATGGCCGGTCGGCTTTAACGCGTGTTGGATGCGCTGTGTGCAATAGAAGTCTGGAGAAGTGTGTGTGTGTGTGTGTGTTTCTGCCTCCACACCGTATACCTTCTGGAGATCCTACCATCATAGCAGGGACACTCACATTTAAGTAGGTAACTTGTATTTGGTTCACACAATCTAGCAAAACATGGAAGAATTAATTTCAGCTTTGATCTAGGCCATGGCAGTTCATCACTAACTAAGCCAGAGGATTTCTTTACATACTGTAACCTTTGGGGTATAGGACTCTGCAGGATGGAATATTAATATTCACAAGGTAAAGACATATAGCCTCTTGCTTCCCCTGTGTTAATAATCCTGGCTGCTGATTTGCTGTGGCGTTTGTATTATGTTGGGATCATAAGTCAGTAGGACATTCCCATTAGTTATTAATACACCTTACATCCCACCTCCAGCGGTTAACTTATTGGACCTCAGTGCTGGATTTTAAAAATTGAGAGGCTCTCCTTGCATTAACATTCTTGTGGCGCATCACTATCATTAAATTCTGTCTTTTTTTCCCAGGAAGAAATTTCCTTTGTTACTTATTCATTTAGTTCACGTGACCACATGAATGCATCAGACTTTTCTTAAGTTAAATTCTAATACGACTAAGGTTAATACACTAAGGTCCTAAGTGTCAGATTGCTCATTTAAAAGTCAGAGGATGTCGACTGAATTACTCCAAATGCCCTGGTTTTACATGTTATTGGTTGGTAATATCAGGACTATCAGACTACTGTGTACTACTGTGCTGCTACTGCATACTGTTCCTGGAGGATTTAAAAAAAATATATTCCACTTGAGCTCTGAGTTACACAGTTGGTTTAATTATTTTTATGAACTTCATAATTAAATTTGATATAATAGTAATATGTATAACCTTCTGAGGTGTTTCACCGGTAACTGTTACCACTAATGAAGTGAAATTTTCAAGTGATAAACCCCCAAGCCTTGAATAGCATCCTACAGTATATATATCTGGGAAAATAATTAGACTAATTGCTTAATTGGCTACGCAGGTTGGAATAAAAAAAAAACACCAGGCCCTGCAGGAACTGAGCCGGACGCCCCTGCGTTTAACTCAATGCTGCAAAATAAATGTCTCTACATCTCTGCCAAGTGAGCTGCGTCCCTCTGGCACAGCAGTAGCATTTGAGCGCTGGAGTCCAGTCGATCTGTTTCGCATCCTGCCTGGATGGTTTCATTGCAGCGTATGTTCTGTGGTGAAGAAATATTGCTGAAATGAGAGTTTGTCTGGAAAAGAATCTCAGCTCCTCCCAAGAACAATTCAGCACCAGGGTGGAATGGTTTATAAAAATAAGCAACTTTATTGAATTTGTAACTTAAAAAAGGACCACACAACCAGTGGCTGAACATAGGGCCATGGGCAAAGAGAAATGTAAAATTGCAGGGCTGCTTGTAAGACATAATCATGGAAGGAATATTTTTTCAGTCTTGCATGCAGAATGCATTCCAACTGAGCAGTGAAATGAAGCTCAGACACAATTAAAATGAAGGCAAAAGGAAGGATTTTTCCTGTGCATCCACAGAATCTGCAATTGTAATAACTAAACATTTTATCACGGGTGTTTTGGTAACGTTTATATCATGTTCGTAGTTAGTTTCTCTGATAACACTGAAAAAGGACAACAAACACAAAATAAAGAATGAAGTTGTGCTGGAACACAATTTACGTTTATGCAGCAGTGCTGTTTTTGTTTTTTGAAAGGACAATTTTTTTATGTTTGCAAAGTACTTTGTAGTGGTGCTAAATAACTGTTGTAAGATCCTGGTATTAAAATTGTGTTAGAAGCCTAAAACCATTGATTCCTTTTACAAACAGTCAAATGAATTTCAAAATGAAATCTTACCCCTGTTTTCGCTGAGTGCTTCAAACATGCATGACTGTCTTCAGCCAGTCCTCTGGCTGTTGAAATGCTTCAGTTAACCTGTTAGGAGTCAGATGTCACTTTTCAAGCTGAAACTGTCTGGCTCTGACTAACATGAGCAGCAGGGTTTTCCTGTGATAAAAGTGTAATCTTACTTATTTTACCATGAAGGTAAAGGATGGTGAAGTGTAATTTCAGAGTTCATTAAAGTAATTCCTGAATTATCAAGCAATTCCAGGTTTTTCCTGAAACAGTTCACTTATAATAAATTATGTATTTGTCCTAGTATGCGGTTAGGTTTATTTCCAGTGTTTAGTAAGTATTCCTTTTAAATTCCCTTTTCAGATACTGATCTTAATTTTCAGACTAAGTTTGTATTTGGTTTTGCCATAACATACTCATTTTCGACCTGCCAGAAAAAAGTCTTGGGTTTCATGGTAATTCTTCTTCTCTCAGTAAGAATTTAATGTTTTCTTGCACTTGTGGCAGAATGCTGTCTTTGTATGCTGTGGAGAAACAAAGATTTAAATGGGTTTCGATAACACTGTGCACACCTGCTTTAAAAAGAGAGTTTTATATCCAATTGCTTTGTATCACACCAGTCCTTCAGAAAATCTTTCATCATTCGTCTTCAGATAGGAAGATCACTGCTAAAGCATTAGCCATCTCGCCTCAACTTATCTGCATATTTAGATTTATTCCCCTATCGATGGACTTACAGATGTCTTTTTGTAATCAGGCAGAGATCTAAGAGTCTCTTGACTCTCACTGGGCTTCATGCCTGAGAGGGATGAGGGCAGTAACTGCTCTTATTCATTTAAGTAGCAGCCTGAAGCACATTTACATAAAGCTGCATGAGTCCAAATGTACTTGAAGTACTTCAGTTTTCCTAACCCTATTAATTAAATATAGTACAATACCAGGGCACTCATCTCAAACACATTGTTAGAAGCTGCTGTCGGAGCTATTTTAAAGTGGTTTGTAAAAGTGTATAATAAAAAAATGAACCTGCAAATGCTGTATGTAAAAGCTTCTCCCTCTGGCTAGCTTGCATTGCATCAATGTAAAATACTGGCTTTACACAAAAAAAATGCAGCTTTTTTTTTTCTCAAATGAATCGGCTATAAACGGGGTTTTCTAATGTTGTTCAATTGGAACAGCAAAATATTACTAATCTCCACACATTATGTATCAGCATGCTTATGACAGGAAAGCTCAGTTTTGACTGGGGATTCAAATTGATTCATAAATTAATTTTGTCTTTCACTGTACAGAGGCGGCTGAAATTCTATAGAATTTGCTTCATATTATTATAATAAAAATGAATGACCTATCAAGAATTTTAAAGCATGATCCATCAAGACTGGCTCCGCTTGTAAATTCTATTCATAACAAATAAGGCAGCCTCACTTTACCAAGCAGAATACAATTTTCTGTGAAGATTCAGTCTTGTTAGCATGTGACATATGTAATAATGCAAAGTCAAAGTGTTAATGCCTTAATGTTTTATTTTATAAGCAATTAACTTGAGCAGGCCATCGAACTGCTGAAAAGACCAGGGCACGTTTTTAAAGTCTCCTTGGCGCACTACTGCAATTCATCTCCTTGTTGAAACTGACAGGATCTCCAGTATCAGACCCTGGAGATCCCTCCTTGGCCAACCAGACTGTCACCCCCTCTGCTTCACATCACCCTCAAATGAGGATTTTAATAGATAGGGATGTTGGTGAAGAGCTGCATCTGAGGTTGCATTCGAAACCCAGTGACGTCTCCTAAGCCTGACTCTAAAGCAAACTGACTAACATTGCAGATGATTCTCAAAGTGGATCAGCCACGAACCCAAATGCTCAATGATGCGCTTTTCAACAATAATAAGAGTGAAAAAAAGGCAAACCTTCTGGTAAGAGATCTTCAGAAATGTCAAGCCAGTAAACTGCAAAGCTGCTGGTTCCAAATCAAATGTTAACAGCAGCGATTATAATTAAGCTGTTATTTCAGCATAGTAGGGCTGGACATTCTGAGAAGGAAAAAAAGTAATTGCCTCTCTGGACCTGTCCATAAAGACATGCCTCCCTCAGCTGGTAGTGTGCTACTGGCAAAATAATTTCAGACTCCAAGTCTTCAAAGGAAAGTTTTATTTGATCTGGCCAGTATGTTTGCCCTCTGGTATCATTTGTTTCTGCCCTGAGTTGCTCCAGTAAATAGTGATCAGGCTGCAGCATCTTTCCTTTTTCAGAAAAACAAAGATGTTACACGCGTGTCATATCACACACTGTGACCTACAATTATACAGTACTTCATTGTAATGGCCAAAAGGCTATGGGAATGGTATGAGTCAGGAGATTGTACAGGACTTAGTAATAGAATTTGGATTTAGGGGACCAATATAATTGCAGGGGTTGTTCAAATCATTTAAATCATTCAAAGAAGTGTACAACACACATCTTTGTTGTGTGTTCACATAAAGAACCCAGTACGAGGTATGTGATAGCTCTCATATAATCCGTTAACATCAGCACAGCATTAGCAAGACTCCTTTTCCAGTGTTAGGTTTTTGGGCAGTAGTGTTTAATAGGGTTTTCAAGCTTTCCGTTTATAAGTTATGGGGTCCTTCCATATAGGTCAGGGTCTTCCCGATGAACAGCATTAACAGGGATGCAGCCAGGTGCATCACTCAGGAAAAATGAACATTAAAACATTGCTTGCTAACCCTTCAAACAGGACCGGACAAGGAAAAAAAAGGCAGATGTGTGTCAGTATTGCACAGCAGTTCAATCCCAACATCAGAAGAAACCATGACATTTCTTAAGAGCTTGTGCAGGGGGACCAACTGACTGTGACCTTTCTATGTTCTGGTTATAGATTTTTGGGTCAAAGGTCGGAGAACAAATGTGGCAAATCTCAATCTGCCCCTTTACAGAAGATTGCGAACCAATAAAAGGGGCAGTTATAGAGCTGTGGGCACAACAGGGATCTCGTATCAAAAGAGCAAGTTTCCCTTTCTGCGGCCCAGGTCATAATTCAGCTCTCTCAATGGGCTTCTCTCTTCTCTGGTCCTTTGATGCTGATCACTGTTTAGCCTGTGATAAAGGCCAGCTATGCGACCTTGTGGGTTATGATGACCTGCCTGCACAGGTCAAAGAGTAAAGAATGGCATGAGTTTGTTCCTTAAAATAGCAGTCTCAATAAAAAGGTCTATTTTAAAAAGCCCGTAAAAGAAACATCATGGAGACTCTGTACAGGAACTCAAAAGCATCCCATTGCACTTTGTTGACTTGAGCCTGACGTCTTATTTTTCAGATTTACTTACATTTCTAAGGAATGCATGCATTAGAAGCGATTTTATGTTTTATGTTAGATGTGCCTGACTTGAGATCTCATTGCCGCCTATACTTTGTCTCCTGCTGGTAACTGGTCAGTGCAGAACTGTTACCACCAGCAAAGGTCTTTAGTTTGTCTCAAACTAGATGGAGTTGGTTAGGGCAGTAAAAATTACACAGCTTGCTAGCGCCAAATGAAAACTAAACTAAATGAAATATGACATTTCACTGCATTACGTATTAAAAACCAATCCTCTGTAGATCAATTCGATGTATTTTCCTAGCTAAATATTTTATACAGTACCACGAGTTAAATACAGCCTTGTGCAGTGAGAGCAGTTTAGTTATTTGTCCCCCCCGACGTGTTTACTCTGCAAGAGCGATCACCGCCCTCCACAAACTCGGTTTCGGTTGATCAGATGAGCATCCCGCAGTATCGCAGCCGGGCTGGGCTTTCCCCTTGTGAACACGGCTGTTGAAACGTGCCGAAGCCGCCGACACCTGAAGCACCGAGTCGTCGTGCTTCGACCTCCGACGTTTTGAGCTGATGTGCGGTGGCAAATGGTGTCGGACACTCAGGAGCTTACCGCGTGTTTTGTTTGTGGAGCTGAAATAATCGTGATATTGTTTTAAATAACCGTGTGCCGCGGAAATCACGTTTCCATTTTTAAAAAAAAAAAGTTTTTTCTTCCACTCTGTCTAGCCCCAGAAAACAGTCTGTCAGCTGCGGTTGTGTCCCAGCTGTCCGGTGGCGATTACTAGCGACAGCTGCCGAGGGGCCGTCGGAAGCGAGCTATCGGCGCTAACAAAGCGGCCTTTACACTTCACAGCTTCAGGGAGACGGCAACACGTTGCAAAAGAAAAACTTTAAAAAATGAAACCGGCTCTCTGAAGTCCGATACTTTCAACAACTTTTATTTGTTATCGGGCTAAAATGGGACAATAAAAACTATGATGTGATAAGAAGTTTCTCTCCCAGTCAGAGACCTACTGTACAGTATTTGATGGACAAAATACAATGTTTGAAGCGGGAGCCGCGCTACTATACAGTATGTGTATCCTTTACACTTTACAAAGCTGATTTATTTCCTTGAGAAGCCTGTTACACAGCTCACCTCTAAGGTCGGATATCAGGTGATGTTTCTTAGGTGGAATATGAAGGGTCTCCAGAAGGATACGGTAGATTTTCCTGCAGAGGGTGTTGGAGCACTTTTAGGGACAGTACTGTTTTAAAAACAAAAAGAAAGTGAAAAGCTGATGTTGGTAATTTGGGAACCAGATGAACAGAACCAGAGGCTGAATTGCTTAGCAATATTTTATGTTCACTTAAATAAATAACTTTGGGTGTCCTTACATCTAAGTCAATCCTCTTTTCCAAAAGATATACAGTACTTTAGTATTCTTTCGATTGTACACTTTATGCATTCGTTTTGTTTTGTAGTATTGTTAAAGGACATCAGAATAACCCTGAGTTGACAAAAAACATCAGAATACATCAGAATAACCCTGAGTTGACAAAAAGTAGTGGGCTAACTTTATTTTCACTGTACCACTCCATTCTCCCTGCCACAGCAGTCCGAGTTATGGTATTGTACTGTGTGTGTCCCTGACAAGGAGATCTGCCGCTTCCTATGTGTTTTTGAGTGTAGTATAGTGTAGTAATGTAGTATACTATACTGTAGGTCCCTACAAGTCACATGCTCTGTTACATACTGTACTATATTTCCAGAGAGGTTTGGATCTTCAGAATTCCAAAAATCAAACTCCAGTAATGTTCCTCCAGGTGCTCCGGTTTCCTCACAGAGTCCAAAGACTTGCTGGTACTGTAGGTTAATCAGCTTCTGAGGAAAAGGTCCCTGGTGTGAGTGCAACCTGAGATGGACTGGCGTCCCATCCAGGGTGTATCCTGCCTTGAGCCCCTTCCTTGCTGGAATAGGCTCCCCCATGACACTATATTGGATAAAGCAGTTGGAACATGGACAGATGATGAACATTCAAGTAATGTCTAGATGCTACCGCTCTGAGCCAACGCTCTGGTACCACAAACACAGCTATATTACAGACCTCACCTACTGCTACTGTGTTTTTGTAAATAAATGCTGGACCCATTAATTGTGGTTTGTAAAACAATGTGCAGAACACGCAATATATATACAGGCACATTCAAAACCACACCACATTGTGTGCCACGTTGTCTGAGATGGTAAATATTTAGGACAGAGTTTTAAAATCATGGTTGCAACCTTTATTTCCTGCAATATATAGTGACCGTGTTACATTGTTTTCAAAGTCTTACTGTCTACCTCATTTCATCTGTTAAGTTTTGCTGAAAATGAGCAGTTCAAATGCTGGGCTAATGGGCTGAAGAAATGTTTGTATATTCTTTATTCACCGTGCACGCCATAGGTATTTTTACCATCTTAATTTATTTTGCTCCATTAGCATTAGTCTCGTAAGTTTTTGAACGAGTCAGTTCTCATTCTACCCTGTTGTTCAGTGCTTTTTAGAACTTGTCCTGGGGCTATTTTTTCCTACCTCTTCTTTTCTCAGAAAGAATAAGGGATTCTAGTGGCAGAAGCAATCAGTATATTAGGATCAAACACATTCTCTGCTGAATTCACTGTCAAAATAAAATCATTTGTTCCCTTTGCTTAAATAAATTGCTGAATCCCAAAGCCACCCTCTGTTTCATGTGGTTTCAGAAACCATTTCCTTGGGGCCAATCTGCCATTGTTAATTTTGGACAACATTCGAGCTAACTTTAGAAACTGCTTAGTGTTTGCATTTTGGTTTTTAGAGTATCCTTCATTTCATCTGTTTTTTTTTTCTGGGGAAGAAAATCAGGGATAAAGCCTTTGCCAACATTATGGAGAAACTTTGTTTTTCCTAAAGAAATCTAATTAGCTCTAATCCTGGTAAGGTAATTTCCATATTTGCGTTACTGCAGCTCATCAAGACAGAACCTATCCTGGTTCCCACAATGTTAAGCAGATGAGATAAGTGTCTTCCCCCTTGATAGGACACTGGCCATTTACAGGGATGACTCCCTGCAATGCTGGGCCACGCTAACAGCTGGGCGGACTGGAGCCACTGGGGTAAAGTACTGTACCTGTGTCCACAGCAGGGACTCAAACCCACATCCCACCAGTTATAGTATGAATTCAGAGACTTACCCACTACACTGCCCTTAACAAAGAACCAGTGATAGAAGTTTGCAGTTGTAGAAAATCCCGGTGTTTGTGCATCATTAAAGAAAAATGTGAAAAGGTAAACCTTAGGTCAGATACTGTTTATGATATCTGCAGAATAAGTTGCCCCAATATAAAGACTGCTTCAGTAGATGCATATCAACAAGTGCTGAACTAATACTTGGTGCAGCTGATTGCATTGCTAGGTACTGTACTTAGTGCAAACTGACGGTTCTAACTTAGATTGATGGAAAATAGTCAAGTAGCCTGTTCCTGTTTCAGTTCAGACATCCATAAACCAACCTTTGAAACAGCTCAGGAGGCTTTTATAGTACATTAACACATTAAGAATGATTATAAGAAACATCTAATACATTGACGTAGGTTTGGGAGCATCATTACACATCAGACTGAGATTCTGGAAGACTCAAGCTCCAGATGCCTGAGGAGTTCCATGCATTACTGTTCACGGCGGTGGAGGTGTTCTTGGTTTTGTTACCTCTGTGTGTGCCTAGAGAAAGGCTAACTGCTTATATGTGGGGATGGTGAGGTTGAAGCTTGGTAAATGTGACAGTATCCTTTCATTCAGCACTGAGTAGCACAGAAAGAGCTGCAGAACTTAGCATAATGTTAAATATTCTGTTCATTTCTCTTGGCAGAGATCCTGTGTAGAATGAAAGAGGAGGTCTGGAGTGAACAGGACTGAGGCAGAGCGTGGAGAAGATATACGGTACACATCATTAAGGTGTTGCTGAAACTGTTCCCACGATATAATATTTTGAGTTCTTCATTGTTGCTTTTGTTTTGCCAGGACGAGCACAAAAATACATAATAACAAAACCATAATACCTTACGAGTGAGTCTTGGATTAAGATGAATCTTCTTGTGCGTGTAATCCAATGTATTTTCCTTTTTGCTCCTTGGATTCATTAGGGATTACTGGAGACCTAAAATAATGATGCTTGCTTTCATGCATCCCAAGGGTAAGAACCATGTGATTTCAAAAAACTTGCCACACAGGATTTAAGTAAAAAAAGTGTTACTGTATTTTAGAAAATGTACAAAAGCTATATACATACCCGGAACAGTAAAACGTTTCGTAGTGTACAAAATGTTTTTAATTCCCACAAACAAAACCAACGCGTTTATAATGTTGTCCTTTAAAATATCCTATTGTGCCATTTTTGTGGTAGAATTCTTTAAAGCCTTTGACTTCACAATCTAGAGTTAAATTGGTTTTTAATCTTCACAGAATCCATACTGAGTACTCGCTTGAGTATTCATTTGAAAATCAGTGAAGGATACTTCCAGTCACATTTCATGTACTTTGCTGCCTGACATGAGATATGCCTCTCCTTTCTTTAATTCTACAACATGAACATCAAAACCAGATTATTAGAGCTCTGATAGTGCATCTGTAGTAAAAACAAACTAAATAACAAATGCTGTTCCTCCTCTTGGTATCTTTTACAGGTGTCTCTTTCTAGGGACATGTTGGTGCTCCCCTTCGTAGAAAAACTGCTACTCTGTACTTTTTACAAGCAACGACCAGCAACAATTCATGACAGAATCCTTAACATAATTTAGATTATGTATATTGAATATCTTTAAGCAGGAAAGTACTGTAATAACAATAAAAAACTTTCTAAAAATCCTTTTGTTTTCTGGCAGTATATTACAAGTTAATGTTAAGAATGTGTAAGCTCTTACTAATAGTCCAAGATACATTATAGCAAGGCACTTATCACACTTATCCCTCACAAAGAGCAACGTTGTAAATACTTTGCAGTGGCTTATTTACACCCCGGTCACAAGACTTTACTATAATTGTAAAGTATGGCTTTTGTGTAACAAAAGATTGGCATCTTAATTTGTTTCCTAATAGGTAATATGCAACAAAACACATGTGGAAGGAGACATAAAATTTCAATTTCAACTCTCAGCCTCTGGAGAAGCTGTTATAAATGGTTCGAGGTCCACACGGTGCAGTAAAGATCAGTGCTTTTTTTTTCAGAAAAAAACACTAAAACATTTTTCCTCAGGGAAGCTGTCAGGCATGAGGTCACGTCCTCCTGCTTACATCTGTTATACAACCACTGAGAAATGTTGCAGTCATTTCACACACTCAGGAGGAGACTTTCTAGCCTCTCTTGTCTCTTATTGATACTGTTTCCATTCTTATTGTTATGACATCCTTTTCTCATCCATGTGATTAAGACATCATGTTGAGGAACTTGCTCTCCTCGGCAAGAGCCGTCAGCATAGAGCTCATGTCTCCAATCGCCATGTTGCTAATGCCAGCGGGCACAGAAGGTAATGTTAAGGAGTTGCGAGGTGTGGTGAGTCGGGAGGAGTTCTGGGAGAGGTTCTGAAGGATACTGGGGCTCAGGGTCCCAGAGATCAAGCTGGAGTGGTCTCCATCGTCCATCATGGCATCAAAATCTATCTGAGTGTGCTCCATGCCGTGCGAGTCCACTGTGCTGGTCACTTGATTGCTCCCTGGAGAGGCCATGGCTGTGGCCAGTGTATCTGAGGCGCATTGCTGGGGTGGTGGGGGCTGCCCAGCACAGGAAACCTGGGCCTCAAAGCTCCCGTTGTGCTCATACATGTGGATCTGCCCTGTATAGAACATCAGATTGCTGTCCCGGTTTTCATTTGCATGCTGTTGGTTATCTGCAAGGGTCATATTACTGGATCTTTTTGGGCTTGCCTCTGATGTAGTGTGGCCTGGGCTTGTACTGTAGGTAGAATGAGGGCTTGTCAAAAATCCTTGTTGCTGCATTGTACTCTGCCCTGAGAGCTGTCTGTTCAAGGCATTGGGTACTAAGGGTGGCCGAGGTTGCACCAACCCGCGATTGAAATTTTGACATGGACTCATTGTCGCAGGCTGTGGCTGTCTGATGTAATTCTGCTGGTTGGGATTCATCTGGGAAGACATTGAACTGTAACTTTCATGCTCACTGGCAAATGTCACGTGGTTCTGACCTACTCCAGGCTGGGGCCGAGACCTGTAAGTCTTCAGTTCCTGAGTCTGAGCTGCCGTTCCTCTGCTATTTCCATTTAACATCCCTGGAGTACTGCCTGGCGTAGTACTACAGGAGGACAGCTGGCCAGTATTTCCATCTGTGGCATGAGGAACGAGGAGTGAGTTGTTCTGGATGTACCCCTGTTGGGGGCTCACTTGCTCATTAAGATTTTGACAAGGGTTCATTACCTGTTGTCTCTGTTGCATACAAGCCATCCTTTGGGAGTTTAAGCTGGAGTTCCTCTGTATATAACTCTGGTGTGCTGCATGTGCAATGCTTTGATTCATTTGCATGATTTGCTGGTTTGCACTGAGGTTCTGAAACTGACCGAAGTTTTGTTTCTGCTGCACGACGGCTAAATTTCCCCGAACGAACATCTGCTTTGTTTGGCTTGGAGTCACGTTGCTATTGCCAGTACCTGAGCTGACCTCATTCCACTGGACGGGCATGTTATTTTTGTTCACATTGGGTGAACTGGGGAACTGCTGTTGATTTCCTGGACTCAGCTGGCATGATGGCAGCACTGGCCCTGTAGAGTTCATGTTGGCGTCCACCATAGCCATTCTTCGCTGACCATAAAATTGCTGCTGTTGCTGTGAAGCCATATTTCCTTGGAAACCTTGTGCCTGGCTGTTGTACCCTGGTGCGCAGATGTCCTGATAAGATCCATCATTCTGGGATTTGATGTACTGCACAACATCATCTGGCAGCACTATGTCATCCTCCACGTTCCTGTTGTCCATGTCTCCAGCCATTGTTTCCATAACAATGTTTTCAGAGATGCTGGGTGGCCTAGAAGAGTAAGACTGCCTGTGAAGACTGCCGTCTGAGCGTGTGTAATTTTGCAGGCTGAAGTTCCGTCTCTCTGTCGCTGGTGGGATGGGGATCATGCTGTTCATGCTGTTGAAGCGCTGGACTCTAGAGAGGGACAGGGGATCGGCTGCTGGCCTGCGGACGGGATCACTGGCACGACGGACAACATTTCCCGGCACTTCATGAGGCATCATACTGGATGCAGCGTAACTGGTGTCACTGCATCTTCTTGGCACGGCGGGAAGAGGAAATGAGGGAGCTGAGGACTCCTGCGTGTCCCTGAACAAGGCCATCCTGGTCTTAAGACCCATGCGGTCCATGTTGGGCAGAGGGGTCGGCGGAGGTCCTCCGGTGGCGGCGGCATACTTGGCCTTCAGCCGGTAGTGCTGGGCCGGGGTCAGGTTGAGGAGGCTGGGCAGCCCCCCACACTGGGACGCCTCGCTGGATCGCCGCGACAGGTCCGTGGAGATAGGGTCATAGGAGTCTGCCGAGCTGACGTTGTTGAGGCGGCCGCCAAACTGGGACGCCTCGCTGGATCGGCGGCTGGAACAGCAGGGCGATATTCCCGAAGACCTGCGGCTGAGGGTGAAGGCCGAGCTGACGGTGCTCGTCGTGCTGTCTCTGCGCTCGTTCAGCTGGTTGAGGATCGTGACGTCGCTGGAAGACAGTTCGCTTATCCTCAGGTTGGAGAACACAGCTGGGGGCCCACTGACACTTGAACTCTCCAGCAAAGAACCTAGACAGGTGAAAATACAATTTCAGAATATTGCAAGCTCTACAGATATGTGAATAAGGTTCAAAACAACAGGCCCTGCTTCTTTCAATTTCTTTTAAATTATTAGCAATTCTTGCATAACAGGGGGAAGGGGGCAGTCTCACTGTTAAATGCTATTTTCTTGCTTTGTTAGCTAGGGTTCCAGTCATCTGGGGAGCTGTAGCTTTGGTTTTAAGTTTTAACAACTAGTTGATTTTTATTCACCCATGAATGTGTACTTTCTTATTCTAAAGTCAAATGACCTTCCTGAATTTACTAAGTCATGCATTTTTAGGATCTGCAACATGTACCGTATCCATGTCTTTACTTACCAGTTGCTGGTATGGGTGGCAACTTGGTGTTTCGCACTTGAGGAGCTGGGTTGGCCCAGGAACAAGAATCCCTCACCGTCTTCAGTTTCTCCTTCTTGAGCTGTTCAAGTCTGTGGGTTGCTGACATGTTCTTGCGAAGCTGCAGGCTGACTGTCGAGGTTCCCGAGGAAACGGTGGAGTCCACCACAGGCTGCTCGTCCAGGGCAGTCAGGTCTCCCAGACTGCCTCCACTGTTCATGTTCATCTCTACTCCACTGTCATTGTTGGTGGCACTGCCAAGCGGGGATGGCTCACTGCTGCATGATGACTGACCACCAGGGCTGGACTGATACATCTGGTGTGGAGACAAGATCCGGGTTTACTTTAGGGCCTTACCTTCCATTACATGACACAGGTCTCTTGGCTAGAATAGGAAAACCCACAATAACGTGTCCGTAAAACCTAACTGCGGCTTGATTCTATATCCGTGCTCGTTTCAGTATGTTCTGCTTTCTAAAAAAGGTTGAAGAAAGGAAAATCCAGCCCTTCCCAACCCATCCCCTGTGGAAGGTCTTGTCCGAAACAGTCAGTGGTCTGGAAGTTCTGTACATGGCTGTGTCTACAATAGCAGTTTGTCTGAGTCAGTTTTCTGTAACACTGTAACGTGTTATTTGGTACGCTATGAACTGTCACCTCCACAGGGCAATTAACTTGTCTGCAGTTGTTAGGTCTCCCTACACAGGAACCTCACAGAGCAGCTCCAAAGCCATGCTGAGCAGACCGTGAGCTACACGTTTTCATGTCAGGAGCATGCATCCTTATACAGACTGCTCAGGGTTATGAAGCAGAACTTCTAATGCAGAAGAAAAAACATCTTTTAAAGCCATGTTAAGATGCTGTGCAGAAGTACAGGACAGAGAGACACTGATCTAAAGGCAACGGAGAAATCGTGTGAATTTCAGTTCTCCTGAGCTCACGTTTTTCAAGGCTTTGATTAAAATAATTTACTCTGTCCTGAGCTGAATAAAAAACAGGAGAATCAAGTTCTTGATCACTTCTTGACTGAAGACTATGGCTGTTAAACAGAAAGAATAATCTATTTTTGAATATTAATTCACTAATGGCTTTTACTGTATCATTGTGCTGCTCCTAATCTTTTTATGGTAGCACAATGGAGCTGACAGGGCGAGCTCTCAGGGAGACAAATTATATATGTGTAATTGATAAAGCTTACAAGGTAGTGAACTATAGTGCTTTATATAATTTTTTAATAATCCCTACGGGATTAATAAAGTATTATCTATCTATCTTTATCTCAGAAAATACAGTGCTTCTCTTGTGTAATAATGTAAGTTCTGAATAAGCATTTCTATCACTCAAAAAGTAGTGTCAGACACTCTTGTTTACAAAAGCAGAGGTACAATTTCAGTATGAAACCCCTTAATTTTTAGTTTTTTACTCCAAAAAAACATTTTACAGAGTGTGAAAAGCCAGATTAGAGCTGTGCTCACCTTAGTAATGTCTGTCCTTAAGGAAGGTACATTGAAAGAGAAAAAGAGACATTGAAGTAGCAACCAGAGAAATGTGTTAGAAGACACAATAGAAAAGAAAAAGATAATTAAGACCGACACGTACAGAACAACAAATGGGTGTTAGTATAACAGGCAAAACTTGGAAATGGTAAGAAATGTTTTTTTTTATTGTACAGAAATTTGAAAAGTCAATACTTTAAGTATGCTCATTAGAACAAATCAAATTTTAAGTAAAGGTTAGCAAGCAAAATCTGTAAGCTATTAGAAACAACAGCATACTGCATTTCAAGATAAAAAAGGGCAAATAAAAGTAGCTAGGATATGAGGCATATGTGCACCTTATGTTAAATAGCCAGCCTGCCTTTGATTATAATCATACTGCTCAGGGTTAAGATTATTATTCGATTCTGCCTTGAATCACCAGTCATAATGAATCTGTTCATATGGAAGTGCTTTCCCTTTCTTTCCCTGTAACGATGAGCTAGCACTGGCAGTGAAACACTGTTTGCTGTCTGGTATTTGCATACTGCGGCCCATGCGTCGCCTCAGCCACAGGTCTACTGATATGAACAAATCTTACCACCGAGTTCTCCGTTTTAATTGACTTGACTTGCAGGCAGTCCTCCACGCCTCTGGTGGTGCTGTTGGCTTCTGCCTTTTCCTCCGAGCCTCTGCCGCCCTGCTTGGTGCTGGCTTCATTCTCCCCGTTCTCCTTCTGCGGCTGAGGCCTGGGGTGACCGTCGTTGCGCTGCTTCTTCGTGACGTGAGCGTCCGGCCCGTGGACAGTCTTCACGTGCTTCCTGAGAGAGCTGGGGTCCGTGTAGCGCTTTGTACAGCCGGGAATTTTGCACACGTAGGGTTTCTGCAGCAACAACGCAGCAATGCAGTGTGTGAATGATGTGTGCATTCTGGTATATTGTGTAATGTCGTGGCATCGGTTTCAGATATAACAATATTTTCTTAAGCATCACCAAGACGATGCACTGGTGCCAGTTCTACGGGTGCCATAGTATTTTTAATCACATTGTTGTTACAGCAGTGGTGAATGTATTTCCATTTTGTACATGTCTGGGAGATCATAGCAGAATTCTACAGTGCTAAGTAACTATTATGTCTTGTTCTGGACTCCATAGTCAGCTTGTCTGACTTGTTAGTTAATTCTTTGATTTGTTACTTATCTATCTGTGAATCACAGGTAACTGTTGTTTGATCATTAACTCTGCAGGATGGCTATTGTAAATTTCAGAAATAGATTTGTCATTTGAAAATCCAGCCCTACAAACGTATCAAATTATCACACACCCATTACCTGCACTTAATTTGACTTCTCCTAGTAACAGAAAGCAAAATTACACTGAGCTTAATGATGGTGAGGAGGTCAGCACAAGCACTGCAGCAAAACTGAGGACTGCAAAAATATGGATACTTATGTGGTTAATTGTTAATGATGAGAAGAGATTGACTTGTTGCAAAAATGAAGATACTGTACAAAAGCTAGGGGCTCAATATTATTCATCACGAATGGATTGGAAGGGTGAGATCTTGTGATGGAAATGTATCAAGAGTAATCTGACTGTCACCGCCTCTAGAAAATAATGATTGCACAAAACATGTGCGCAGTGACAAGTTCTGAAAAAAAAAACACAAAGTGCATTTTTATGCCCTGCATTCTCAGAAATTCCATTTCACTGGACAGTGAAGACATCTTCAATAACAAGAACTCAATGCCCAAGAACAAGTTCTTCATAACCTATTCTTATTATAAGTGAAACATTCATAAATGTTTGGCCAATGTGAATCTATTTTCAGATGACCTAAAACATGAGACGTTGGCACCTATGAGGTAGTGTTCTATGGATCATAGACAATGGATTTCAGATCCCTGTAGAGACACTGCAGAAGAGGGAGCTCCTATGGATCATTATATGGGCCTAAAACAAGTGTGAATGGGCAGGCAAATCAGGTCACAAGACAACCAGCTTCAGATAAGTGCAAGTAAAACACATGCTACACTGGGGTAATTACTAAAGACACTGATGATAACTTCTTTGGCATCGCAGACCACCTGCATATTTGGGGAATTGAAATGTTTCCAGGTCTGATAATGTATTCACATGCTGCAGGTGGTCCAAACACCACAGGGGTGCAGTTGATTCTCTCTTAATGCATTTTTGGGGACCAAGGACTCTTTTTAAATCTATGCTTCATTCGTTATAAAACACGCTTCTTAATGGGACAGGAGAAGCACTCACAAGAACAATTACTGAGCCAGAGGAATCCCAAGGAGGTAGACAATTCGATTCTAAGCTGGAAGTGAAATTTGTAAGGGTTTTAATGTACATTGGGACAGCGGAGCAATTGATCACTCGCAGACCTGCACTGTGCTCCTGCTGTGACTACTAATTACAAAGCAAAGACAAGCAATATTCAAGCCGATCAATCAAAGTTCAGAGTTGTTTCTCGTTAGCAGGATGATGTCTTTAAAAGCTCTGATTGCCCTCTAACAAAACACAAAAAGCCTTCAACCTGGAGACTTTGACCAATGTAATTTAACAGTTCCTTTGGTATATAAATGAAAGCTGTTCTTTGAAGGCTAATGTAGTCTCCAGGCTAAGTGATCCTGCACTACAACCAGTAGCACTGTGCATGTGGACAGTGCAAGGAGTTCATGTCACAGGGCTGCTCAAATGTTGCCTGAAGTGACGGGGAGTGTGCTCTCTGGAGACGCGATTGGCTTCCATTTGCATTTAAGTAAACAAGATGTCTCGTGAGTACAGAACCTGCACACACAGAGAGTGAGCTGAGCACCTTAAGTCACTGAAACCTTCATCGGCTCTGCCAGCACAGACCCAGGTGTCCCATATTGAAAACATCAGGACTTGGTAAGGACTGGTGGCCCACTGGAATGAACATCTGCCCCCTTTACAACAACGTCTAACAAATTCTTCAAAAAATGAAAAACAAAAAAACAGCCAGAATGTGACCTCTGCAATACAATTGTGAGGATGAGGTGGCAGAACATAGATACTCCCTCTGAACAGTGCTTCTACAAGAACGTGTTTTCATCAGATTAAGACACATTCACATTATCTGGAATCCCCTTTTTTGTTAAATGAAATAATATGGAATACATCATTTCAATGAGTGTTAATGAACAGTCTGTTAATGATTCTTGGGAATCACCTGCTTGTAAATGGTAGTGTACTGAGGAAATTATATACAGTAATAGGTTTTGTGTACTAATTAGCTTTGGTGGTTCTTCAGGAAATTGAAATGCTCCTCATCCCTCAATAATAATAATAATAATAATAATAATAATAATAATAATAATAATAATAATAATAATACATTTATATAGCATCTTTACAAGTGGCATCTCAAAGTGCTTTACAGTAAGAAAATAGTTACACAACGAAAGGAGACAACAGGATTAAACAATTACAACAAGGGTTTGGAATACAGTATAGTAGAATACACTATATACAATATAGACACAGAACCAGGTAAGTAATAGCCCTTCTAATGAAGGTTTGGAGTTGGGGTGTGAAAGAGCTCAGGGAAGGGGACTCTGATATTCTTAGGAACTGAATTCCAGAGCTTTGGGGCGCAGCAGGAGAAGACCCCGACACCCCTAGAGTGGTGTAGGTGTGCTCGGAGGACAGACAGGAGACCAGAATTAGAATAAAGGGGGCTGTGAGTTGGGGAGTAGGAAGATAGTAACTCAGACTGGTACTGAGGTGCCAAACCATGCACAGCCTTATAACTGAGCGTTAGGTGAGCAGGAGTGTCCAAAGAAGGCCTGCCCTGAACAGGCACCGGTGTATCTGACGTCCTGCGCTGTGACAGCTCATTCTGAGCAGCAGAACACCAAGGACGCCTATGGCCTGGTCCCTCTCTGAGCTGTGCAGAGACCGACGCCGCACACACAGGGGGAAGGGTGGGGAGGTACCTCATTGGAGTGGGTCCTGTTCTGGTGCTGTGCTCAGTGGGGGGTGTACAGTGTGCTCTGTGCTCAGTGTGGGGTGCTGAATGAGTGCTCAAGGCCTGGTCCCTCTCTGAGCTATGCAGAGACCGACGCCGCACACACAGGGGGAAGAGTGGGGGGGTACCTCATTGGAGTGGGTCCTGTTCTGGTGCTGTGCTCAGTGGGGGGTGTACAGTGTGCTCTGTGCTCAGTGTGGGGTGCTGAATGAGTGCTCAAGGCCTGGTCCCTCTCTGAGCTATGCAGAGACCGACGCCGCACACACAGGGGGAAGGGTGGGGGGGTACCTCATTGGAGTGGGTCCTGTTCTGGTGCTTGGCGCGATCCGAAGCGTTGGAGAAGGCCTTGTTGCAGCCCTCGTGCTCACAGACGTAGGGCTTCTCTCCCGTATGGGACCGTAGGTGCGTCTTTAAATTCTCCAGGCGGGAGTAGGCTTTGGAGCAACCCTCGAACTGAAAATCAACAGGGATGTGAGTGGAAGACTCAAAAACTGGAAGCCTCTCGTGGACCCCCAAAAACATGAGGCCTGCATCGCTTGATCAAGCGGTCCATTTCCAATAGCAGCCCTCTTCGGGTATTTCATTTATTACTTATCTCGTCATACAACATGAGTGGTGCGCAAGTCTGTTTTTGTTTTTCCTCAGTTTATTATAAGCCATGATTTGGTATTCCTTTAAAACTAACTTCTAAACAGACTCCTTGAAGATAATTACCAGCCAGTGTACAGGGTAGGCAAATTAGCATTGCACCGAGCTGAAATAAGAGCAAAAGAAACATCTTCAAAAAAGACTTTTCAAATCTGAGCGAGCAGGCAATGAAGTGGAAGGGTACATAAGGGAGAGCCAGTCCAGCTATTGGTCTTAATAAGTACCAATGGACTGTTGGTCGATCTCCAATACTAATTAGTTTCCCCTGCTCACTCCCTGCCAGTCAGCTTTGAGAAACACTTTCAGAAGCTGCTTTAACTGAAAAGTAAGTTAGCATGGCAGATGGGACTTTCAGCAGAAAACAGCACCAACACAGAGAATTTTACAGAGTGAGTAAAATGGGTTGTGTCAGCAGTAACATATGAAACAAGGTGAAAGAGTGTGTGAGATTCCCTGTCCCTTGGCCACTATTACCATACTGTCTGCAACATTTCATGAATGTCTCCAGCACAACTATAGCAGCTTTGCAGAAAGCAAAGAAAGAGTGTATGTAGGAGTGCTGTTAAACTCCATGTCTCTATACTCAACTGTTTCCACCTATGAACCTGCCCAAAGGCTGGGTTTTCTCCTTCTCCCTGGCCATCACACTGGAAAACCACACTGTCAGTGTGCTGAAATTTGTGTATGATTTTTTAAGTGTGATGTGCTGTGCTCAGCATGGGTGTTCAGTGTGTGGTGCTCAGTGCTGTGCTGTACTCAGTGCGGGGTGCTCAGTGCTGTGCTCAGTGCAGGGTGTTTGTGTGGGTGCTGTGCTCAGTGTTGTGCTCAGTGCGGGGTGTTTGTGTGGGTGCTGTGCTCAGTGTGGGTGCTGCGCTCCGTGCTGTGCTCAGTGTGGGGTGTTTGTGTGGGTGCTGTGCTCAGTGCGGGGTGTTTGTGTGGGTGCTGTGCTCCGTGCTGTGCTCAGTGCGGGGTGTTTGTGTGGGTGCTGTGCTCAGTGTGGGGTGTTTGTGTGGGTGCTGTGCTCCGTGCTGTGCTCAGTGCGGGGTGTTTGTGTGGGTGCTGTGCTCAGTGTGGGGTGTTTGTGTGGGTTTTGTGCTCAGTGTGGGGTGTTTGTGTGGGTGCTGTGCTCAGTGGGGGGTGTTTGTGTAGGGGCTGTGCTCAGTGCCGTGCTCAGTGCGGGGTGTTTGTGTGGGTGCTGTGCTCCGTGCTGTGCTCAGTGCGGGGTGTTTGTGTGGGTGCTGTGCTCAGTGCCACGCCCTGCCTGCGCTGCGCTGTGAGGGGAGCAATACGGGCTGGTGACTCACAGTGCACTTGTGTGGCTTCTCCCCTGTGTGGCGCCTCATGTGCACCACCAGCATGTACTGAGCCTTGAAGGGCTTCTGCTCCCGGGAGCACTCCTCCCACCGGCACACAAACTCCTTCTTCTCCCCATGGATGTGGTCGTTATTGATGTGCTGCAAGATCCCAAACCACCAAGGGGGAATAAAATCAGTAAATAGTTAGTGCACAGGTCCTCAACAGGCTATAACGCAACCCCGCACTATTTCGGTATAGAACAACGTGCTGTGGTGAACGTTATAAATCGTTATAAATCGCTATAAATCACGTTTCCTTGAGTTGGATTGGTCTGTGCTTTTCCTCATAATCCTGTTTGTGCTGGAAGAAACACAGCCTTAGCCAAGGTAACAGTGAACAGTCAAAGATTCTGGCTAATAAGGGCTTGGGAAAACAGCCTTTAATTTCAGGTTTTGACAAAGAAGTGAATTATCTTGGATATGAAAGGCCATGTCATCAATCAAAGCTCCTGGTAGATTTCAATTTGTCAGTCTCCGTGATATGGGAGGATTTTAAATTTACTCTTTTTTGTAGATCAGGAGGTGAAAGCCTGACTTATTTGACAAAAGATTTTATGATTGCCATATTTTTTTTTTGCTCTGTATTAAAATTTTAAGAGCCTGTGCCTAAATGAAAGGCCTTATTGATACAACGTCAAGCTGAGGAAACTCGTTGGTGATCAAATGCTTTGTCTGCCAGATACCTTACACAATCATGCCCCACCAATATGGCCTGGAATCTCTTACAAAATGGGAAGGCTGCCTTAGCTCAAGGATTGTTTATAGTTGCAGGATAGTTGCCTATGAGTCACACTGGGTTTGGAAAATTTTTTTTTAAAGAAGCTATTAAGAAAATACTATACCTAATATCGGAAATTAAAAAATAAAGACTCCACAATATGTCAAACTTTTGCTTCAAAACTAGAGACAACTGCCAGGCACTGCCTGTTTCAGCTTGCAGAACAAGCCCCGAGTGAAGGCCAGTGTGGCAAGATTATTCACACCCAGACCAGAGGCTTAGATCCTTTAATTGGCACCCTTACAGTCTTCCCCAAATCCCATGAAAGGTTAGAGGGTCCAATGAAGTTCAGGCATAATGAGCTGAGATTCTGTAGTTTAACACACTCACACACTCATTTCGACATCCATTTCTCTACATTTGTACAGCACTCCAGGTGGCACCCTGTTAATAACCTGTTAACCGCGTTCCGCTAATCAAAGACCTCAAATGTTTTGCTAGGACATCATGCGCTGTTATTAAAACCTGGGATTTCCAGCAACACCATAATGACAAAGTTTCAGAAACACAATAACCGGATTATTGCTGCGTCGCGCCATGACAGTACCCCTTTTAAACAGAGTACGGCAAATGTCTCAACGCAAAGACCACAAATCCTTCAGGGGCAGCAACAATACAAAATAAGGGTATCGAAGTTAGAGCTCATCTGAATTGCTGGTAGAAAAAAGAAGGACAAAAACAGAGGAAAAGCAGAGGGAAGAAAATGCCAGTGGAGCTCCTGGGACAGAGACTCGTGGTGTGACAGTGCCGCAGAAGAGACCACAGGCCCAGTCATTTTTCTCTGCTCCACTGACCTGCTGGAATGCAGAGAAAAGGTGCCCTATAGACTAGACCTGTTTAAGTGACGCTGGACATGCTGCGAGTCAGTTAAAGCCCTGCGTGAAACTCTTGTGTCTTTCAGGTGCCAGACATCAAAGGGACCAGAGCGAGCAAGAGCCTGGCAAATTAATGAATTACTTCCAAACAGCTACTGTTCCCCTGCCTGCAGGATTATTTACTAGGTGCAGTGAAAAGCACTCACTCTTAACATTTTTAAATGGGTCTAGTTCAAACACTTTATGTGGTAGAAGGCCATTTGTGTCAACTGACAATAGAATTGAGCAAATTCGGACCGCATGCTGGTAAACCTTTTGCATAACAGCCTCATCTTCTGAGGGACCTGGTTTGGAATTAACGCATTAATTACATTAATACATTGGAATTAATCAATGTATTTCTCTGAAACTGCTGCCTGGTGAAATAACCTGCATTGTTATTTGCTCTGATCAGCTTTCAAAGTTATAACTTAGTTTAAAAATGCCTGAAAATCACAGCAGTATCACTCAGCAAGAATAATTTAAGCTTAAAAACAGGCAGGTCTGATTAAATCACATAAACGGGCTTTGAGGACCAAGTATTTCATATACCTTTAATGAAATTTGCCACAAAACCATTTTGATCTTTGATTTTGCAATTAACAGAGCTGTCCTGTGAGGTCATTCAACCACATTCTTATTCACATTTTCACATGCCAAAGAAAAGAGCACATTCATAATGCAAAACCTTTCAAAAAGTCAGTGTTTTTTTCCATAACCCAAAGAGTAAAAAATCTTTTGAACCAAATATCTTTCTTATAGTCCACTGAATAACGTGCACTCAGCATAATAACTTTTTCAGGAGCTTTTGAAAAACAAACTCCCCGGCTGTAACCATTATTATTGTCATCGCCAGTATATCTATTAATGTAATAACTCAACCTGATGGGCTTTACTTTCTCATTACCATTCGGAATCTCATGGCATTTGTTTCAACACAGTATTGATGCTTAGCTTAGACCACATCAGCCTGGCATTAAGTTTAATCCTTTTAAATGTTTTGAAAACAAAAAAAGATTATAACATTCATGACAAAAACTGGTTATAACTTGCTGCAAATAAAAATAAAACAGGATTGGTGCGAGTGACTCCACACATTAATGTTCTCACTAGTTAAATCTTCCTGGAAGAAATTTAATATTGACCTGTTTAGGCTCAGAGGTTTAGCCTTAAACTTCCAGCTACATGGGTTCTGTCAGTCTCAGCCAAAAAGCTTTCTAGTTAATCAGGCAGCTTTTGAAACTAAAATGCAATGGTGCTGTGGGATTCAGCACTCTCTGCATGATGAGAGATTTACACCGGGCCCTTGAGGTTAAAGTTCAGGGTGGTCACAGTTGCAGAGTTCAAGGGTCAGTAAGATTTTTTTCCCATGCAGCTGTGCTAGTGTCAGAGTTTAAGTCTCACTACTAAAGTCAACAGGCTCACAAAACACAAAAATCATCATCAATAACATATCTCCAATTACTAAAAACAAACTTTAGTGACTCATTTGTTTGTGCATTGTCGGCAGTGTTTTTTTAAGAGAGAAAAGAGAGCACGGAGACCACTGACTGCAACGTTTTAGACATCCGCATGGCTTTGCTGACACTGTGTTACGGGCTTCAAGGGGACTGAATGAAACAAGAGACCGAGCAAAAGATTCCTTGGTATACTAATGACAACCAGAGTAGAGGCATTTAATGACAGAATATTCAGTGTAATTACCTAATCAGTATAAATGCAGCCACCGTTCATTCTAAGAAATGCTCATCGGCGCAGTGTGATCCCATCTGCAGCCAGGGCTAGATTGTGTAGATTGTACACACTGCTAGGCTCAGGGGTGAAATGTTTTGCTCCCTTGTGCAGTCTCACGGCTCTGTGATCCAGCCATCGCGTGTTCAAGCCTGGACCACACCACCGGCTGACTGTGACTGAGATTTGCCAGGTAGCAGTGGATAGTATAGTGTATCTGGCTAAGACCCTGTGTGGCTGGGACATCCTAGAGCTGGACAGGTCTCTCTTGAGCACGTGAAGCAATGATACCCAGTGATTTGCACTTGCAGAGATGTCAGTGAGGGACAGCTCTCTTCTCCAGTTGGCACTGAGCCCCCTGTTTGTCACTACAGAGCTTGCCCTGAGTCAAAAGATGAAGGCTCCACTGGGTGGGAGGAGCCTGTATACACTTCCTCATTCTCCCCATGTGGGCACCAAGATTATTCCTATGAGATTCCAGATTGGGATACTCTATAATAAAAACTAAAACGGCGGCCTTGAGGTTAACAAAAATCTAAGACACTTTGTTCCATTTTGAAAGCTGGATTTCTCCTGTTTCTCATCGGATTGAAGGGAGGAGCAGAGTTAGTTCCACCTCTGTTTGTACCCTCAGTTCTAACGTGACTGTTGTTTCACGGATGGCAGGAGTGTCACAGGGAGCAGTGGCATCACACTTACATGCACGAGCTGGTCCTGAGTATCGTACTCTTTCGAACAACCTTCCCAGTGGCAGTTGGTCTCGTAGATGACTTCAGGCTCTTGCTTGCACTCATCTTTATCCATATCTTCTTTCAGGTCCAGAACACCACCTAGATGGTCCTGTTTAACATGCAGAAGTGCCACAAAAAACAAGCTTTTAATGGTCAAGAACATTCAGCCCGATCACTGCCTTTTTTACCACAATGCCCTGACAACAAACACAACAGTCGTCATCTACAGTAAAAGGAATCCAGTAATCGCAAGGCTGGTGAGGGAATCATGTTCGGGCTAGTGAAGTGGGCACAGGAGTGACCACTATCAGTGGTCAGTTCTCCTAATCCACCACAAGAGAGCTGCAGAAATGACTCACCGGCATATTGCACCATCTCATATGCACAGAATGGGATTTTTGGAGTTAGGGTTTTAAGACTACATTCTAACCTCATGTTTTCCATACTGCTGTGTGATGAGGCTGCATGACTGTTAAAGCTTCAGAAGATTCCTGAATATACTGTATATACAGTACATACATTCTTTTAAAGGCTTTTTTTTCCTTCTGTTAGATTTGGCAGACAGAAACCAACATCAAGACAGCTACTGAGAGTTTTGAGGTATAAAGGAGTTAAACTCCTTAATGTGGAAATGGAAACTGTTTTATCTCACTTCTTTAAGACCAAAGTTGTGTTTCATGCCTGTGATGAAAAGGAATTCATCTGCTCCAATGGAAACAGCATAAAGTCTTGGTACGATAAGGCAGTTCTGTTGGAGGCTCTTTAAAAAAAACTTGCCTTGATAGAGGCCTCCCCCTGAGGCAGCTAAAATTGTTTTCAGGCTGTGCGGTTTCATAACTGTTGACGTGCACCTAAGCTCCGTGCTCTGGAGATGCAGCTCTTCGCCCCCAACATGCTGACTACAGCATGTTTATCTTTCCCTGATATGCTATCTTCATCAATTCTCCGGTCCCTAGATGTTTCCATTCGCAGCCGTCCCCATGCATCATGCTGAAACCTGCCTCTGATTCTGAGAGGAGCAGGGAATTTGTCAAAAGACAGAATAAAAAAAAACCCTCAGATGACAATAACACCAGCCAATATTTCATTAAAATTAAGTGCTCCGACACAGTTTACAGTGGTTGAAAAAAAAAATGAATGAATGCAAAGCTCTTATCACCAGGAGTTTTTCTTTCAGGAGCTCACAAAAAAGGGGGTCAGGGGATTTCTCGTTTCCCTAGGGTCAAATATTGTGCCATTGATCAGAAAGAAATATGCATAAAAAAATGACTCTCGGTAGATAACACTGCATGGATGCGTGAGAACCTAGCTATTAAGTATCTAGCTTTTTTTTTGCGCTGCTCCTCTAGCAGAAATGTTCAAACACCCTTTTGTCTGTACAAGAGAAGAAAAAAAAATAAAGTCCCTAAAAATATAACTGCATCCAAAAAAGCATACAAAAAAGTGCTTCTGTTGCACTAAAATACACAAAAAACAAATTGCGCTTTCACTAAAATTTCTTTTTGAATGCAGTTTTGCAAACTCCTAGGTAAGCTGTGTAACAAAATGAGTGTTTTGATGCCCTCGAGCCTAGGTGACTCTTTACTGATGAACTGTTTCCTGCTAGACTATTGCTGCCCGGGCCATGCAGCAGTTTGGACACAGTACGTTTAAATCTGGCTATATTAAACACTGTTAGCCAGGTCTGCTGGGTCTTTATGCTGGCAGAGGACAAGTGCTGACAGTTCCCTTTTAAAGTTTTTGTTCTCGGCAGGAACATCATTTTTGAAAGAATGAATGAAAAGGTAGCTGGTGTTGCGGCAGTATCCCTGCATCTGAATGACTCCAGTACAGCCCAGCCCAGGCGTTGCTCGACCACGGCTCTACCATATCAGCCCCGCCGGAAAGACTCATTCATCCATACTCAATAGTCCCTCCTCACTGCTACCTGAGAGCGGGGAGAGGTGGGCCGTGGGCTGTCCCCCTCCGTCTTCACCTTGGATCTCTTGGTGATCATTGGATTCACTGTGCTGCTCACAGCTGAGTCACCACTTGCGTTCTGGAACGAAACAGATGAAACCAATTGGAACGGGACCAACATCAATATTTTGTTTTGATGGTGCATGATTGCTCTGTCCTGAACTCATCGTGCCTGTATTTCAGAGGAGCTCTGCCACAGAGACTAAACAGTTTAGGCTCCAAATGTGGAATAGCCCGAATATGCAATAAGTATTATACACAATACATCAAAGAGCATGTCACAGAAAGAGTATTAAAAGAATTCTTTCAGTCTGTGCCCTCTCTCCGTGTATTTAATTACCCAGTAGCTATTTTTAAGACAGGGGAGATGCTCCCTCGTATTTGTATAACATCCTGACCCCTGGCCATTCGTGGAACACAAGATCTTCAGCTTTTCATTTCAATAATGCTTACTGTGCGGACTGTTAACCAGCAAAATGTGTTTTTGATCACAGGCAAGTGGCTTCAAGTACTCTTCAGTGGAGTGTGTAGACAGACAGAGAAGAGGGTATGTGGGTCAGAGGGGAACGAATGGGTAAGAACTTTATCCTATACTTGTCCTGGGTGGGTTTATCTTCAGCGAAAAACCACTACAATAGTGTATATAACAGAATAAACACACATGACCACAAAAGTCAGATATAATGTCAACAGTGAAGGAAGACAGGATATTTTAGAGCCAACAATCTGAAGTCAGTTAGAAAAAGCAAATTTGCCTTTTTGTATTTTTTACAATGCCAGACCATACACAGTACTTAACTTTCTGCTTTCACATTTTGTTTTACTTTATAAGGAGACAAGGATACAGAAAACATTGTTTACTTTGCCACGGGATCATTCCAACGTGTTAAATAAAGGGACCACGTGGGAGGTGCTGCTAGCCTGCTACTGCTTTGCCTGAAGGTGTTTCGCCAATAACTCTGGGTCTAAGGCGAGCCTGGTGCCTCTGGAGGGAAAGACCATCTCAGGAGAGGAGTGAAGCCCGGGCCCCAAGCCTGCGCCGTCCCTGCCCGGCTCACCTGCGTGGATTCGGCGGTGCTGTTGCCGTGCGCCGCGGTGGGCAGCGAGGGGATGCCCGTGGCATGCTGGCGGGGGACGAATGTCGGCGAGGGATGGATGAGAGGCGGGGTGTGTCCGAACGCGGAGCTCAGGCCCCGCTGCTGGCTCAGGATCTGTTGGTACGCCATGGGATTGATGGGGTGAGGGAAGGTAAAGGCGGGACTGAAAGAGACAAGGATGGAGGGGGGGGAAGAGACCAGGTGTTTACATACTGTCAGACAGACAACTATCACCTCATAAACTTCCACAGCCCAGCTGGGGCTCCTCCGATACTCACAGCAGGAAACTAAAGTGAGGTTTTCATCTGTGTAAAGCCACACAAGACAGGTGGGCTGGCATAACCGAATGTGGACACTGGGGAAACTCAGGTTGAAAGTCCTGGGAGTATTCTCCAGGACGTTCCCTCAGTTCACCTCTTAACAGAAAAGATACTGCTGCTCTGGAGTCGTTCCAATGAAAAGCAAACAGATGCTGGGGCTTAAAGGAATAATGTCCTGCCCTGTCAGGCAGAAGGACCTGAGCCTTGTTATTCTTGAGCAGAGAAGACTACAAGGAGATCTGATACAAGTATTCAAAATCCTCAAAGGCATCGACAAAGTCATCCCAGAAGTTATATGGAAGTGCCTTTAAAACTGAGAATGAGAGGCACTTCTTTACTCAGAGGGGGGTGGGAGTGTGGAACAAGCTACCCAGCCCTGCTTTTAATGCCGATAGAAACCACGGTTTCTTTCCAGATGAGACAGTCGGATCAATTATCTACTACCAAAGAGCTAGATGGGCAGGAAGGCCACCTCCCGTCTGTAAGCAGATGCTGGGAAAGCACACGGGCCCAAGCCCACGCTGCACCTTACCTGATCCCTCCGGCGGAGAGGTGTCCGTAGGAGCCGCTGGCCGCGGAGCTGCTGCGGGAGTTGTTGATGTAGGCCACGAGAGAGTTGGGAGACGTCCGTATCATGGTCTGGAGATCAATGCTGGCGTCGGAGAGGGGCGAGATGGACAGAGCCCTCTTCCGGCTGAGACGGGGAGTCAGCCTGGGGCTGGAGAACCGCGACACTGCGGGACAGAGAGAGACAAGCTCTGCAGCGGTGCACACAGCCCCCTTGTGCTTAGTCCTGACAGGGGCGCCCACTTACAGCAGGGTATCCTTTTTAAAAGGAACATCTAAGGAGCAACATCACCTGTAGCATTGTGTCACTTCTGAGTGCTTCCCACTGGTAGGCTATTTTCGGAGGCAGAAGTCTAGTGGAATATTCCAGCTGGGACAGTGTGATTGATGCTCACGGGCTGTCTGTGAGACACTCAAACCTCTTGACAACAGCAGTACCTATCAATAACCGCTCAGGATTGATTTGAAGCTAACACTGACTGTGTAAACTGAAGAAGCTGTAACTGGCAGAACTGTGGGAAATTCTGGCAATATCCTGGGTATTTTCAGCAGTCAGTACCTGGGGTAACATCTTTAATATAGGAAGGAAACCAGAACCAGACTCATAATACTGATGTCTTAATGTACATGGAGCTCTTATTTAAAACCTACAGTAGTTGCGGTCCTGAATCAAGTTTTACTAATGTCACAAAAGGTCATTACACCAGTGTAGTTCATTTGCCTCCTACCTTGTTAAAAGTTATGTTTCTTGAAAGACCCGTGCCCTTTTAGCCTACATAATGCTACACAACAATGAAACTTCTCCAGGAAAAAAAATATTTTCTAAAAATTCTAAAAATCATTTAATAAAATATCATTCCCAGAATTTCCTGAAGCCATTATGGGATTCTCTGACGTCTAAAAGATAATGTTTTTTTTGCAATAAAGCATTTTAAATACATTCACTGCGCACACTCCTAAGAATAGGAAAACATTCTGGATAAGAAGGAAGGTTGTTGCACGTGAACTTGAAAGTTATTTCTTTACCAGTTACATTTACCGTTATTTGTTTACTATCTCTGAGATCTTTCACAAACCACGTTTGCGCTCAGTTTTGACCTTCCGATGGATAATTAATTGCACTCAATAATTTGCCGTAATTACTGTGATAAAAATCTAATTACAGCTGTTGTATTTCTGCAATGGAGTAGCGTATTTCTGTAATAGAGGTAATTTTGTAAGCGGATTACAATTAAGAGAAATAAACTAAAAATACAACAAAACCCTTCATGGAGTGTGTTTCTAGATTTTTAAAAGGGTAGGAATTTGCTTTAATCTACTTACTGGTATTTTTTGCCTCCTATCCTTTATTTTTACTTTGGAAAAATGTTGTTTGTTCTGAATTAACCCAGAAATAAAGCATGCTTTACGTTTACAAGCTGTGAGCGTGAAGCTTGCTTTAGATGTGATCCTCCAGATATAGCTTGTCCTCCCTAAAGTACCCCCTTGATTCAGTTGGTGAAGGAAGTTTTCGTTTTACCACCTGATCTGCCGGTGCAGATAGGTCCCTTCCTATAAGTAAGGAGCTCTGGGATCCTGTGGGATGAAATGCACTATACAAAAGCAAAGCCATCTGCATTTGCACTCATTGCACACAGGAAGTAGTCTAAGTTTTGGAGTGCATATTCCCGATTAGAATGATATCTTCCTGCAATTTATTTTTCCTCAAACTGACAATCTACAGTCTAGACTATATTTCTAAGGCACTCTATCCTATATGTCTGTAAATAATTTGTACTGCAGTAAGAGAAGGACCAGCAGCTGCCTTTAAAATGTGTTTTTTTCATGTTTGAAATTTTAGCTGGCATTATTTCTTTGTGATTGAGATGCGGCCTGCCTACAGGTCCCTGGGACCTCTGTGGATCCATGGTGAGATAAAAATGTCATTACCAAATAAATAAATTACACCAGAAACGTGTCTACCCTGCACCGCATTGAGTTGGCGTTGTGCCAAGGGAATACACAATAGTTTCATTTTCTGGGCTTTGTTTTTAAAAGTACAAAGTGGGAAGTCCCCAGTTATCCATCTAATGAAGAGAAACACAAAACCTTCGGCACGGAGAGCTTAGGTGATATGGCCTCTGTGTAAATTCCCCTGAGACAATAACCTGTTCTGAGTATCCTCATCACAGCAGCCTCTTCCTGATTGGACCTTAAGCACCTAGTAATTACTTATTTAGTCTCCATCAACACACAACACAACCCTTTAATCTTTCTTCTCCCTCAGCACAAGTTCCTTTCAGCCTCATTATTGTAATATGTGAAAGTTATACTCCTATCTGTGTGATGCATGTGCAGGGTTTCAGGATTTCATTCAATTAAACTGCTCGACGACACAAAAAGGGGGCAACTCTTTTACTTTCTTCTGCTACTGTACATCCTTTCCTGAGCTCCTGCTGCAGCACGTCACTAAGCATAAAATGCTCTTGTGCTGACAGCGTCAGGATAAACTTGGCAAGGGGGAGAACTAACCTGTCTCGTGATAACAAACCGGAAACCGTGTGTTGAAGATCTGGTGCCTACTTTTGTTCTCTGCTAGAAAAGGCATGCTGTCAGGGGTTTGACTGGGTGGCTACTTGTGCCCCCAGGAGGGAAAGCTCCTTCCGAAGCGAGGTCTCCCAGCCCAGCTCAGCCAGGGCGCACTGCTCCTCCGAGAGCAGCAGCTGGATAAGGCCACCGGCTGCTACAGGCTCAACAGGTGCTGTGCATTAGGCCGGCTGACAGAGGAGCCCAGGAGGAGGAAGAGTGTGACATACAGAGGAAAGGGGCTAAATGAACACGAACAAAGGCTCTGGGTACCGGAAATCCACTCGTGTCATCACATGTCTTGCCAGAACAACAGAGCAAATGTCTGCCAGAACCCGTAAGGGCACAGAGACTATTCCTTTGTAGGTTATTAGCTCTTCATTAGGGGTTATCCAGCTTTATGACTCTGACTACTATCTTTCACACAGAGCTTGTAGGTCACAGTGACTTTAAACTTTTTTCTCATCTTTGCTCCATGGGTCTCTGTGTTTAACGGTTCTGATGTGTATTGAAACCCAGCTGTGCCGTAAGTGTACAGTGACCAGTCCAGGACTTGACAGCCCTCCGGTTTGGATGATCTAGAAAGATATCCACGTTTGCCGAAAACAACGGACAAATTTGTAAAAATGTTAGTTTGTTCAACACATTTGTATGCGCACAAAGACAGTGGTGGGTTTAAAGAAATCGAGCACATACAGGAATATACACAGACATGAAGAACCTTAAAAAAAAAAACCTGGACTGAATTTCGCCCAAATTTGC
The DNA here is from genome assembly GCF_059453375.1 of Lepisosteus platostomus. NCBI lineage: Eukaryota > Metazoa > Chordata > Actinopteri > Semionotiformes > Lepisosteidae > Lepisosteus > Lepisosteus platostomus. The sequence goes on from NC_142624.1 coordinate 37,941,522, forward strand.
ATTCCTTTAATCGTTTTCTTTCTGTGACTGGGAGAAGCCATTCACAATTGGCAGTGTTATTTATCTCTGTTACTCCCTCACCTCAGGGGAGATCTGTTTATTAATGTGCCACTTCCCTTGATAAATTACTAAATAGAAAGCAAAGCCTTGTACTCGTTCCTCCCTTGGTTCCCCCATGATTTATGTCAGCAATGACTGCTCAGCCATTGGCCCCCATTAATTTGCTGGTGGAAACAGGCGTGCCGTGCAGAGGCAGGGCTCTGTTTATTGGTGCATTGTCTGCTGGCCTGCTCAGGAGGTGTACATCTTGTTTCCACAGCTGAAGAACTACTGGGGGCTGTCACGTCTCCCTGACCTGGGACCACTCAAGCACACAGCCTGTAATGCGCATTTTATCAGTGGCTGCCTTCATTTAGATCTTCTGGGCCAATGAGAGCCCGGAAACAGATGTTGAAAAAATTGGGATTGATAAGTCCTTTGGCCATTTCATTTCTTTACTGTTGCAAGAGGAAAGACACAGGCGCTCACATCCAAGGTAAAATGCCCGGAATCAGTCTCCAGTAATATTGTTTTATTGCGGTATCATCTACTTTATTATTATAATGACAAAAAAGCTTTTCTTTGAATGTTGCATGGTCAAAAAATTAGAAACACAAAACTAATCTTGGTTTCAAAAGCTTTGAATTCAGTGACAGCCACCTACTGTAGCTCACGTGTTTGAGCTATTCAAAGTGTGTGTCTGTAAACACAAACAGATGCATACTCACACCGATCTACAGTCTGTATCATACTTCATCTAAACAGGCACCAGATCCAGTCTTTTGTCAGAATGCGTCGTTTGTGCTGCAGAAGTTATGTGAGCACAACCCCTTCCCCTGAGTGAAAGAGTCCTTTGCTGCTCATCCCCAGAAATGACAAAGAAGTGGGCCAGAGCTCAGCCACTTTTTCACACTGCGCTTCATTAAGATATCTGTACAGAAGGCAAATAATCAGCACGAGTCACGCTCACACAGCACTCTGGCCTGGTCGTTCGCCAGTAATAAAAGGAAAAATAACACACTGCTGTAGAGAAATGTTTATTTTCTCTGGTAAAATCTAACTAATACCATGACTGCAAATTTTATTAGAAGGGGCTTGTGCTGGATCCACTCCGAGCCCTCAGCTACTGACTTGAGCCAGCTGCTTGGGTAATGTGATGACAACAGGGCTCCTCTCTCTAAACCCCTATTCTTGCACAGAAATCCAATAGTGCCTGGATGTCAGACATTTTTGCTGGCACTGGCTATTGTCCAGGGACCCAAGACGTTTTCCCACAGGCTCCAAGGCACCGATTATTTAGTGACTTTTTTTGCCTGTTCCTTTAAGCTTCTTAATGAAAGACAAGGTAGCCTTCTTTTAGTTCGATTGGAGGGGGGGAAGCTATGAAAAGACTTATGTAAATGTTGTGGTGTCTGGACGACACATTATCATATCCGCCATTTTCCTTCTGGGTATTCAAATGAGCAGCACCCTGCCTGTGCAGCGATCTTAGAACTAGTAAATCTCTGATTCCCTATTTATTTATGCATTTTTTATTTTGCCATTTATTACTTTGAGGTCGGAAAACTGATATTAGCTCTTACTCTTCCTTTTACATAAATCACTGACAAAGCGTTTTAGAAAGAAGGACAGTCAAGTGGTGATAACGTGCTATTTGCATGATTTTGCACATTGCAATGGCCAAGAGCCGTAGAAGGCTTCTTCAATTGAAAGCATTTTTTGAGATCGCAAGACTAACAAGTGCATAGTGCCATAAGGCTAAATGAAACACAGAATTTGTATGAAACTGGAGAACTGCTTTTAAAAACGCTTGTTGACAAGCTTGGCTATATTAACAGCAGGGCTCCTCATATCATTTTGGATATTCTTCCTGGTTAATAACACACTTCGTGGGGAGAACTGAAACATTACCTTGCAGCTAGCTCAGGGCAAGTAAAGATTTTTAGCACTGAAGTAAAATAGAGGAATGAATATCTACTCTAACCAGAGAGTTTTCTTTATTGTAATTTCGCTTAAAAAGCAGTTTAACCAACTGACCTCTAAACTTTAAAGACTATGTCAAAGTTTATCAAAAGTGTTTTTCCCCCTATAGTATGTTTATAAAGAAGTTGTACGATCCCATGTATGAACCATGTTGAATATAGCAATTTGTATTGTTAGTTAGATGTCAGTAAATGCTTCATCATTTTAAAACAAAATTAGTATTATCATAAAATATTTTCATAATTTCATATCAAAATGATCCTAAATAATTTCACTGAATTATACAGTAACTTACAGTAATTTAAAATGTACAAAAGGTGTCAATGTTGTAACTTTGCATTTTAAAGAGTGATTTTAAACATACTGTACATATTTATCAATACACAAATCCCAAGGAATTAATATCTACTGTACATGCATATGCAGCTTTCATCGTAATAAATAAAACCTTTCATTCCAGGTTTTCCAGATTTGCCCTATAAAGCAATTAGCTGTGCAGCTTGTTCAATAACCGTTCTGTGTTTCAAGCATTCACAGAGGACTCCAGGGCCACAGTTTCAGCAAACCAGTGCCAAACAACATCAAACCAACCGAGAGAAAAACAAAATAACAACCCCAAAGAAAAAAGGCTGTATGTTTGGTGTCTGTGGGTGTTTAAGTAAACTGTACATAGGCTACCTAAGCACACAAGTGTGGGAGAGCTGGTTTTTCCAACCAAAATCATGGCGTTAAACATTACCGAGAATCCAACAAGATATTACTGAGGGCCTTCACATCCCCAGTGATGGATGGCAAACGGATGTTTGAATGTCTGATTGAAAGTCAGAAGTAAACTGAACATTATGCTCAGTTCAGTGCTCTGCTCTGTTCCAAACGCAGTACTACAGAGGTCAACTGGCTTTTTCTCCAGAGCAGGTCAGTCTTTGACAATTAGTTTATTCTAGCAATTTGGATCTTAATTTGTTTTTCTTGGTGCTTATTTATTCAAGGCCAGCTCTGTTGGAACCATGACAGTCACTTTTACTGTACTTCATCTGGATTTCAGACCATCTTTAGCTTCATGATCATTGAAATCCCAGGAAGGAGAAGTTAATTTTTAACCATTTTAAAAAGCTGAAGCAAGCTCTGTCTAGTGGCGGTCAACTCCAGCTTTTGCTTAGCTTTCTCTTCAGGAAAGCTGAAGGTAGAAGCACAAATCCTGACTGACTTTGGGTCCTTTGTTACGGTAATCATGTAGATTTCCACATGTGCCTCTATTTCCAAATAAATGGGCGTCATTTCTTTTCAGAATTAAGCATTTCACCAATTGCAGTACTTTTTTTTAATTTGGTTTTATTCTAAATGCAAAATTTAAATATATTTTTGCTTGAGCAATATATTTATGTACAGTACAGTATGAGTGTGCTGACCGAAAAAATCATTTACAAGGTTTTAATACCCATATCAAAACAATTTGTGGCTTTTTGGACAAAATTCAAACATTTGAACATGTCAAAGGATGCAGGGGATTATAGAGGTCATTTCTGGCCAAAATAAACACATCTAAACCTACATTTGTAAGTACTTCTCCTAAAATCAAAAACCACTTCATAAATGCAGTTCTGTGAGACAATCGTAGGGGGTAAATCCTACAAAAAAATTAATTCCGGCCCTGACAGGCAGCAGATAAAAGCTAAAAATATCAGTGTAGAAATGTTGTGAAGAAGAAAGTATTTTTAGGTTTCTTTAAAGTTTCATTAACTCTCACCTTCCCCTCCAACTCTTTCCATGTTTTGACACCCAAGTACAACAGCTGTGATCGGGGCTGAAAGTAAGCCACGCACGCTACAACAGGAAAATCTCTAAACCTGGAGAGCTCCACGCATCATTTCTAACGATAGACTTGGATACTCTAACCACGCTCTCAGTGACAGTCTACAGCGGCACAGCGCCCCTCCCTAGCCAGCCAGAGCCTCATCTTGCCTGCGGGACACAGCCCAGGCCTCTGGCACGCGCCGGGACCCCCAGGCCGCGAGGCCGGGCGGGCGACACTCACCATCCACGGGGTTGATGTAGTCGGGGAGGTGAGCAGGCGCCGTGGCCGCCCCGGCCTGCATGAGGATGTCCCCGTAGGGGTTGCGGTGGCTGGCCATCAGGTGGTAGTACTCAGCCGGGTTCGCCCCGGGAGGGGGGGGGGGCAGGCCGAAAAGCCCGCGCTCCTTCAAGTGCTCATGCGTGACTGCAGGGACGGGTAGAAAACAGCAAGGGGAACAAATAAGCGCTCTGTCCCTAGCGAGTCAGAAGCCCCGCGACTGCACTGACGTCAGCTCCCAGGTGGGACTGCTGGGGCCCTCTTTCCGCCGACCGAGGAGAGCAGAGCTGGGGCCCCCACATTCCTCCGTCTCCTCAAACTTACAAACAAGGTCCCTCGAAAGCTTTTTCCAGGGCAGGAGCAGGACCCCTGCGGCAGGGAGCGATCCGGAGAGCTGCCGCAACAGTGATGTAACGGTGTTAACATCTGCACCCACTAAACCCCTCTGAGCGTGTCAGAGGCAATAAGGCTGAGATATGAATTTGTTTTGCACGGCCGAAAGTTTAACAGCAAGCCACTCCACCCACACAGCTTCTTTCTCCATCTGCTCCTTTAAAAGTTATAGGAAATGTCCGTTCTGTTTAAGGTAAGGGCCTAACGGCAGTGCAGGAAAGCTGTGAAGTGCTTCTCTCTTGCCTCCATCACCTTTCACTGCCTAAGTGATCTTTCAGAAACAATTACATGCTGAAGCAATAAAAGAGAACAGGCTTGTGTTTGTATTGGCTTCATGGCCAAACCAGATTTTTCCTTCCCCGTATCATATAGCTACTTAAATTGAGTCACTTTGTATCTGCTCAGCGAGTAGCATGCTTGGAAGTAGCAGATAAACCCCAGTGGAACGCAGATCTTTTCTTAAAACATGCATTTCACTAACAGACGCCAGATAAGGACTGGAGACTTTAGTTGGATGCATATAAAAAACTTGCACTTACTTCACGTCAATTTATGGCAATATGATCAGGAAATTTAATATAATTTGCTAGATTATTGGCTGTTAGCTATAGGTAGGATGGCCAACACTTTTCAGAAACATTTACAGAAATCAATTCCAGACAACGCCTGAGTTGCACCTCGGGCCAGCTCTTGTTGGTCGGCGAGAGTCAGCCCCTGAAAGGTACCGACAACAGGCAGAAAACCTGTCGCACAACAAGAAAATGCACCTTTTCATTTGAGGGAATACTTACTATAACGTACAGCACCGGCTTATCGTTTTGTACACAGCAGGTGTGCATTTGATAAAGAGGTAGCAGCTAGTAACATTTTGTCTTCGTTTTTTAATGTGCTGAAGAACGAGCGTTGGTAAACTGCAACGCAATGGCAGGCTCTAAGCCTGCCTGCTGCTTCTGCACGTCAGCACCTCGGGCTCAGCCAGCCTCCATTTTCTCACCTCCTCCACTCGTTGGTCAGATCAGTGCCGCATTGGCTATTTAACTTTAAAAGCCTGAGCATATTACTTGTGACAGACTGAGAAGATGATTTATTTCCCGTTTTGCCTCTCTGTCCCAACCTGTTACTGGAACACAGTTCTGCAGAAAGTGCCCTCATCACATCTCAGAAAATTTGGAGGGGGTGTCCCACCTTTCTTTTACTGCACTGATTTGTGTGTGTGTGTGCTCCTGAACCCCGCAAAAAAACAACAACAGTCAAGACATGCACACACCATTTCCACAGAGCCATGCTGTTTACAAATCAGCAACGCTGATGGAAATAATACTGTAGGCGCACTGCTTTGCAAAAATACCCAGCCCCTGGCACATTTTTCACATTTTGTCTCTTCAAAGCAATTAATGTGTTACACACTTTCTCCATGCAATCAAAACAAAATACAAAAAGTGGTAAATAGACAATCAATATGAAAAAGGTCATGATTGTATAAATATTCAAACTCTTTGATATAACAAATTAAAATGAATTTAACAAATTCATAACCAAATTACTTTAACAAATTACACAATTAGGTGAGTGGTCTCTGTTCATTAATAGTGGTTCTCATGATTTCAGAATAAATACAACTACAGTATCTCTATAATGTTCCTCATTCAACTTGGGAGAGCTTGAGCAAATCTCCCAAGACGAATGGGCAGACATTGCAGCAAGCTGGTGTATAAGGCGGACAGAATCTTACCCAGAAAGACTTGCGACTGAAATTGCTACCAAAGGTACTTTCACGAAAGACTGAGTTCATGGGTCTGAATACTTATAACTTGTAATAACTTGTAATAAGTAATACAATAAAAAATATTGTAATACTTGTAATACTTACAATCAACATAGTTCAGTTTTGTTCTGCTTAGCTTTTGCTGACATTTACTGCAACTTATCTTTCCTTTAGTGTTCCTCAGTTTGAGCATTCGGGTTTGGAATAACTAAGCTTAAAAACGCGCATGCGTCGTTTTTTTAACTTCACAGAATGTGACACCATGGAAAGGCTCTGAATACGTCTGCAAGGCACTGCGTGCAGACACCAAGCACAGACGTAAGAGACATAAAAGAGCAGTGCCTGTGCCCTTCCAGAGCGCAGTGTCTGGCAGCCGTGGTCCCACAGAAGGTTGCTCCTCACACCGCGGGCCTCTGTGGATGAGCTCTGGGAAGACCTGACCCAGCTCCGTGCTGGCCAGGCAGGTCTCCTACTGTACATAAATATAGATGCGACCCGAGACCCTGCGTGCCCAGGGAAAATATTTCTTTGCTTTTCAAGACAAGCTCAAAGAGACCGTTTTAAACCCTTCAGTTGTGAGAACGTCTCCAAATCGTGCCTGCCTGTCTCTCTTTCCGAGACTCGCCTGTCTCCACCTGGGGAGCCTGCAGACCGGACACAGCCATGCTTGGAGCTCCGGCGCGTGAGGCAATGCGCACAGCCCCCCTTCTTTGTTCAGGACAACCCTGCCCCCAGATTCTGAACCCCGGTTACTCACCGTCCGCGGGGCTCAGGCCTCGGGCAGCGGAGATGACGGACAGCGTGGGGCTGCTGTGCATGGAGCGCAGGTAGTGCTCCATGTGGGGGTTGACGTAGGGGTGCGGGGGGTTGAAGGGAGACTCCCCCGCGCCTGCCGGGTGGGGGGACAGCCGGATCAGCGAGATGTCGGAGATGACTGGGCTACCTGCTAATCCGGGGGGGCTGGGGGAAAGAAAGAGGGAGGGGCGATTACTTCAGAAAGCCATCAAAACTTTATTGCTCATTCGTTATTAATACGTCCCAGGATGCATGCAACGTTTTATTAACCTGATTTAATATTTACGTAGCCATATTTTATTAATATTATTTACAACGCACTGGGGTTCATGCAAAATCATATTCATTAACATGTGCCTTTCTGTTCACGGAGGCCCAGCAGCGTGAAGCTATCGATGTGAGGCGAGAGTTTCGAAGCAGCTCACAAGATTACCCACCGCTGCTGGGACCCTTCCCCTTTTCCTCTTCTGCAAGGAGAGCGTCATTTTATGGCATTTCATCCGGACCCTACTGAGTGAAGAGCGAGGCACTTACAGGGCCTGCACACACTCTCTAGAGCGACCCCAGATTTTACATCTCATTTAAGGTAAGCAAACAAGCAAGAGAACGCGGGCAGTGTCGCATATTTGTAGGAGACCTCCGGTCTGGCCTGCCCTGTTTGCTTGCCCATGGCACGTTTTCAAGTCATGCACTTCCCTCCCAGAGAGCAATTCATACTGTAGCTAAGGCTATGGAAAAAGTAACATTAGAATCGGGTTTAATTAATGCAGGAAAGCAGCTTCAGGTATGACTAAACCTCCGAGTACCCTAGTTCTGGTTTCTCAGATTTCTATCTGTACACGCTCCGTCGGTCCTCAAGCAGGTAGCATTTCTTGATTTCTGATTTCCTGCCCGCACCGAGCAACAACAATGCTACTCACGCCGCAGTACCGAGGACACGGCTGATTTTTTTTGTGATCACTCAGCAATGAAGCACATCAGGTCTTCTGCATCTGTCAACAAGATTTTATTACAGAAACACAGCTAGGCCACTGCTTTCATTAATCCGAATACAATTCGGTTGTCTAACCATATGAATAAACACAAGTCACTGCTTAATTAATAATTAGATTTTAAAGTGCACATTAAGAACTCACAATCCATGTTTCTAGGGCTGTTTTCAGGTCAACCCAAAATGGAAGCAATGATCTATTCATGGGAGACTTTCAAAACTTGTGCTCCATGCTAAATGTGGCTTTTCAATGTTCATTTCTAGGTGTATGTAATAAAGCACGGGAAATAAGTTTAAACAATTAAAAGAAGATAAGGATAACACAAGTATGGCTGGAAATCAGGAGAAGTTGGACTGTATTTGACTTCGGACGTGAACTTCGAATAAGGGAGACACAGAGAAACTGCTCATTCCGAAATTGTGGACGTTTGCGTTGAGCTGAATAAATACAGTACGTTACATTTCAGGGGAATTTCACATCGAAAAAAAAAAAACAACGATCCTCCTTTTTCATCGGTCAGCAGACAATGGCGTATCAATGACGTGTCGAGCAACAGGTTTATGAAGAGTGATGAGGATGACCAGAAAGACCGGCTCAGAAAGAGATTCTGGGTGTCCACTTGCTAAGTGGAACACGACAGCGCAAAGCAGTGCACCTCCAGAAAACCGAGCTCGCTGCCTCGCTGTGCGAGAGAAAGAGCGTAACAGGATCTCGGGATTTCCCGATGAGGGATAAACTGTGCTCCTCTGGCAGGTAATTGACCTGCCTTTCTAACTACTCCGCCAGGCGGCTGTTTTCAGTCACCCGCCCTCGGAAAGTGCGTGACATGCCTCAGTGTTTTTAGCGCGGAGCTACAGTATACACCCCGAGCACCCTGCCAATAGTCTTTGAAGATGTGCGCTGTGTATCTAATGTCACATTTAATACAGAGCTGAGAGGAGCTTTCCAGCGCAAGGATGACAAGCCAGTGGGAAAGCTGTGTAGAAAGATATACAGCTTCAAGGAGATCAGAGATTTACTTTCTTCCAGCAGAGATGAGAAAGCTCAGAATCCGAACTCTAACAGACATGTTTAAAGAGAACCACAGCAGAGGCACGGTAGCCCTGGGTGAAGGGAGCACTCTGTTCTTCTAACAGTTTTAATAAAGAGTTGCCAGTCGCCATGAAAGACAGCAGACTGGGCTGTCACAGACAGGGTCTTACCGCCATGTTTCTTTCTTGTGGTATTTAAAGAGGAGAGGTCTACGCTACTGCGCTGCGTTCTGATGGGACATGACTGACTGCACTGGTGTTGGTGAATGGCTGACGGTACAGAGACTGGGTTCATTCTTTTCCTGATTTTATTTTGCAACCAAGAATTCCCTTCTGAACAGCGTGCAGTAAAAACCACAACATATTTTCTCTGTCGGTTCTGTGGGAACATACTTCGCGGAGATGCAGAGAAAGGTTGAGCCCCTCACTATACAAAAGGAAACCAGCAGGAAACCTGACGCTGATTAGTCATTCAGATCTCTGATGACTTCCATAGCATTGGACGTCAACTATTACACACAGTAACAGATCCTTGATAGCACAGTGCAGAACTCAAAAGATTTCAGACTTATTTTCCATTAATGCATTTCTATTTGTGTAAATACAGTTTTTGTGATACAACAAATGAAGTGGAGCAGCAAGGAACTTTCTACTTATTTTACTACAGTATATATTGCAAGTGCACTTAATGGAGTATATAGGGTACTACAAAACAATTGCGACTTCGCTAGGATTGTTTCTATTTTATGCAAAAACCTCAGGAGACAAAAAATTATATAAAAATTGCATGGGTTTTTAAATGCTGTCCCCCTTTTAAATGAAAGGCATTTAATAAATGAAGACCATATTCCTTTGGCAAACTAATTATGACCCTCTCTGGGGCTAAGGCTGCTATGAAATCCCAGATGATTTACCAAAGTCTGATTAACCTGAATTTCTCATTTATCAAAAAACACTGACCAGAGGCCAGACAGCGCTTGACCCAACACATGCTAAGTTTCCAGTAAACTGCTGTAGACTACCAGCCTTGTTAAAGGGCCAATTTTCTGCCATCAGACCCGGAAATGGATGACCAATAAAGAAATCTCTGTTTAACACTGAGAAGAAACAGGCTCCCTCACACACAGCACGCTGCGATTTCCACTCATTACAGAGAGGGCTATATAAAAGAGGGTGTCTTTCACGAATATCTCTGTGATTTTGCAAAAGGCAACAAAATGCTCTTATCTGTCTGAATTATTTATTGCTAAAATTGTTAGTGCAGTGGTGTTTCCCTTCCCCCTCCGGCCATGTGCTCTTTTATCTCTGACAGGCTTCAGACTGTGCTCTCTGGAAACAGATCACAGTGACAGCAAGAGGGGTTGCAATGGAATGGGTTCTTCTGGGCTCAGCTTAAACTCAATTGCACGTGGGCCTTATCCACACGGCTACATCCTGAGTGCTTACGCACTAACAGGCTTTTAAATGTTCTTGTTTTTTTCTTACACCTTTTACACTGTTTTAGTAGCAAGACCAGACAAAAACGCTTCCGAAAAGAGCATGACATAAAAAAGCTAACATTATTAAACAGTTACTGGCTGTAAACAGGCAGTTTTCAGAGGAATTCCTGGAGTTTTTATCCTGCCGTTTAACATCTCTGTGGTTCTCTGTGTCACTCCAGCTGGCTTTAATTTCACAATAAAAACCCTTACGTGACATGAGCTGGTTATACAGCGCTTTAACCAGAAGGTTCATTGCAAAAAAGCATGGTAAATTGTTCATAAATACAGCACTAAGTGAAGGTATGGAATAGTATATTTAAACACAGCAAATGTCATGGTAAAAGCATAAATCTGGCAATGTGCACCATTTGTACAGAGTATTACTTAAACCCACGTATTTAAATGTACAATATACTGTACTGTACATTGAAACCTCCCTGCAGAGTCACAGTAAGAAGAAAAGTCACAGTAAGAAATCCCAGAGCATGCTTAGAAAAGCTGAAAAAACAGAAGCAAAATCCCTAAATACTGTATGTAACATAACACTCACAGTTTAACTTTCTGAAATAAAATGGGATTCAAGATTTACTAGACTCATCAGTATACTACGTAATTTAAATAATTGTACTTTCCATCAGTCCAGAATGGACTTCTCAGGGTGCACTACTCACCTCCTGTCATGTTGGGAAAGTGCCTTTTCTAGTTTTAGCATGCTGGTAACTCGATATGATGATTATCTATGATTATCTATGTGCTGAAGGCAGCCATTCAGTAACACTAGTAAGAGCTTTGTGTATCATCTAATTATACTTTTTTCAAACTTTCAATCCTGGCAAACAAATCTACTATTTGTGATTTGACAATAGAAACAGGAGGCCTGGTTCACATTAGAGATCAGGCTATATTTCTTTTAACGTTTTTAAAAGACCTTCTGACTAATTTTAGCAGATACGAAAAGTGGTTTTGCAACATCAGCTTGTAAGGAGTATTGTTTTTCTTACACTTTGTCAAACTGTGAATTCTTACCTACAGGTTACTTGCTGAAGTCATACGCTGTATACTTTTATGTGTGGCTAGATTAAAAAGTATATTTTCATTTTATGATACAGATGTCTGGATGATCTGAATATCTTGACATGTTTGAAGTGCATATTGTCTACTCGCTACATAATGTCCAAGTACTTAAAAATAAGTTGAATGACTAGCTAAAACTTGAGAGTGCAGCAAAACTCATTTTAATTACCATACTGTTTCTGAATAACATACTGCACAAATGAAGATGCTTACAATAACAGAGAGACATTACCTAATTTCAATTTGTCTTCTGTAACTGCAGGGGAAAGTTTCTATATTCATGTCTAGTAGGTGCACGTAAGAAATTCAGCATAAAAAATGTATATGAGTCACTGTGGTATTCTGACAGTCATTAAACTGCGCTACAGGGAACATTACCCTTTCAGCATTAGATAATCTTTGGTGTTCTTTGTCGTTTTATGTGGTTATTCTGATTTTGTGGTGTGTTTTTGTAGTGGTTTTACGAAAGAATGCCAAGGTCTGAAGAAAATTATTTGCATAGAGTGATTTCTTTGAGAAAAAAAAAATTAAGAATAATCAATGGTTCTGAGAATGTCTCTGAAGCTAAAAGTTTGGGGTGCTTCTACACAATGTTGAACTGTTATCCACTGGGTTTATGACGTATGTCATAGATGTCGTCCTTTTATATACTTCCAAACTGCTCAAAGTAAAGTATGTTCTTTAAAATGAAGAGACTGAATTTTAATTTCAAAGTTCTCTTCAGGCCAAATCTTAATTTTTTTTATACAATGTTGCAAGTTAGTGATGAAAATCACTAAAATCACATATCACTCTCCCTGCAAAGCTCCTCCATTCCTCCCCCCCGATTTCTGTTTAAAAAATATGTAGATTGCAATGTGCGGCAAAGCAAACGCCAATTAGTCTACAGTATAACTACAAAAAAAACCTTGGCACGCTCATATTCCAACACTTTATTCCCTTTTCACTCTAGTCCAAAACTAAAAGTTCAGAAAAAACAAAAGAAACGGCTCTGTGTTTGATGTGTCAGACAATCAGTTGTAATTTATTACAGAATGCGCTCTGGTAGGAGCCGCAAATGTGAGACCACTTTGACAGATACTATTATTAAAGCCCAGCTGATCCACCCCTTTGACAAGATATTACTTGAACTCTTCTATTAGAGATCAGACCCGTCACAGGCAAGACACACAGTACTTGGCTCTCAGCAGAGGAACTTGGGAAGATGCACCCTAATCAGTACCTGTCATTACAACGACTTCCATCATATCACCATGGGTGGCAAGCACCAAAAAAAAAGCCTCTCAAATAACTTTCTTTTTATTAAGATTAAAAAAAAAACCCTCCTGTAACATTAACATCAAATCCGGAGGCATTGCTTATTAGGTCATTGTCTGATACAAAGGAAACTGATAACAAAGGCTCTATTTACCAGGTGTTCAACTCCTCAGCAGTAAGTGAGCTTTAATCCAACTTGTACCGTGACAGCCAGCACACACCACGGATATCCATGAGGCACGGGAACAGTGAGTACGGTAATAGCCAGTTCTGAACGGCTGTTTTGTGATGTTTTACAACCCAGGGACTTGCAATGAAAATCACATCAACATATTTACTTTCAGTTTTCAGATAAATACAGTCTATGGCAAACGACTGAAGGACCAATTCCTAGACCTAGTTTGTACTACGTTACAGACAAACAAACACGTCTGACACCAAAAGGCTTCCAGTAAAAAAAAAAAGATTTTCACTTTTACACTGATGGAAAAAAGGATTTTGTCAGGTTATTTGCAAGCCACTGGCAAAGACCGAGTTATTGTCTAACCAGGCTTGAACACCAGACACCTGAACATGCTCCAGTTTCGGACCAGACTGAAGCACACAGCAGATGGATGCAACGCTGCTAACACAGGGGTGCAGTAAATGTCTTTAAACCCCGATATCCACCAGCTCTTACACCTGTTCCGAGTGCAGCCCTGCCAGGAATCTGCTTTCATCGATTCTTTGTTCTGAAGTGGCCTCCTCTGTGCTGAGCATTCGCAGAAAATTTTTAGCCTCCTAGATGGGGCCCGCAAACCCAAACTCCTGGGGTTAGGCAAAAGATTGCTTAAGTGGATTGCTGCTCGGCCTGCCAACAAGTTTGTATTTGCCTTTCTGGTATGCTCTTCCCAGTGCAGTCAGACGACAGTGGAAATGAATTACATCATGACACAGACTAGTCTCTAGCTCTGGGCGACTCTATGGTTCAGATAAATCATGTCATATAAAGTAAGACTGAAGCGAGTTGGAGGGTTTTTGGTACCTAGATATGGATGATCTGGACTTGAATTTATGAGGCAATACCTTTGTGCTCCGTTACATAAATACAACATAGTGACCTAGATTAAAAAAGACAAAATTTAAATGTAGAGTCTTGTGGTTTGGCGTTTATGACCACAAGCTGCTCTGCAATGTAGTACATAAATATGTATAGTTGAATAGGAATTGCATTTACAATGTTCAAATAAACCAAAGAAAATATATGTGAGCAACATTCACTGACAAACAGATTTTAAAATAACAATGACATGTGAACTGCAAATTGGGGCTGACTGTTTTATGTCGTTGTCAAGCCGTTTGGCGTTAATTCTAAGCACTAGACACACCTGAAAATAAATCTTAGAACTTTTGATAGGATTCATATTATTTTCATATGATGCATTATTCCATACATTGTAAGTGCTAACAATGCATTAACTTATTTATATTTTGAATGTAAGGGTGGCTAATTTGTGGTATGTTGGACTGCCTTGACCCCAGAATGGGCTGTTACTGGACCCTTTACCAGGAAAGTTGGCATTCTGATAATGGATGCATTCTAAAGATGTTTAATAAAAACTCAAATCCTGCAGATGATACAAGATGATACAAACCTGCATTCTTATACAAGAGGAATGTAGGAGCAAATTGCGCCACAGTGCAAAAGCCTTGAGAGGTTTTCAATTGCACATCAAGCTAACTGGATGAAAAGCGAGAAAATGTTTTTTCATATTCTGTATTATCACAGCTGAAATCCTGCAATGGTCAAGGGAAGTTTGGGATTTTCATTAATTTCCTCAAGAAAATGTCAGTATGTGTCCAAAGGGGAGCATTAATCAGCACATAAACAAAAGTGCTGGGCCTCCCAAGAAAACTCCTACTCTGAGTTCATACTGTATAAAGACTGTCTGTTCTCCACAGTCTGTTTTCCGTTAGCCGAGCCACTACGGGTATTCTTTAAACCTTTTCAGCTTTCCATTAATTCTGTTTGTTTAAAATACTCAATAATTACTGATAAGAGTTAACTGCAATTGTATAAACTAACACTACACTGTACTAGTGCTCCACCTTTACTGCTTCATAGTCTGAGCTTCTCAGCAGCCAAGTAAGGTTGGTCTGGTCAGGACTGGGGCTGCTGGGGAGATCCAGCTTGCTGCTGCAAATGGTGTTGGTACCCCAGTAGGTGGAGCTTTTCCCCCTGGATCACAACTTGTGGTGTGCAGACAGGGGGCGCTGTGAGTGCTGTAGGAGAAGCTGTACTTAGGCTGCGATGTCCTGACTACTCTGTCATTAAAGATCTCATGGCACCTTTCAACAGAGCAGGGGTAGTGACCCTGGTTTCTTGGTTAAAATCCACTCTGGCCTTGAACAATGTGATCTGCTTTTCCTTCCCTCTTAGTTCACTCTGTTATAGTTTCTCACTCCTCCCCCGAGAATCCTCTGCATCACCCAGGTGAGGCTGAACTTTTGATGCAGTGGTCAATGAGGGTTCCCTTCCATGTGTGAAGAGCACTGGGATTCAAAACGCTATGTACAGTAAATAAGGAATTACTCTTATTGTTGATGATAAACTGTCTGTCTCCTCTTATGGTTTTCATGCAGCACATGACTGGCAAGATATAGCCATGATCAGAGTCTGCAGTTTTGACACAGCTCAAAGGAAATCCTACTAGCAACAATATCATGTGCCAACAAAATACTTTTTTATCATGTGTGTTTAATATTACCTTCTGGAGTCCAAAGAAATAGTGACAGAACGGTAATGCCGGTCATCAAGCAAAACATTAATTCTCAGTTGTTTCTGTTACACTGTACAAGCTTCTGTAAAAGCAATGCAAATGCACTGAGACAATCACGGCTAAGGAGTTACGTTTATAGACATGTCCCAGACAGAACTGAATAAACAATGACCTACTGAGAACCCAGTATCATTTCAAAGCTCCATTCAGAAAGAATACTTTCTTTGTTTAACACAGGAATATAAATAGACCCAATCACAGCGACTATCCCATATAGCCCTGAGGCCATTTTGCAGACACAATCCTCTTTACTAATATACTGAGTTATCACTCTAAACTGCACGCTGTTTTCAGTAAGAAATCTGTATCTATCTGTGTCTACTTCATAAACATATGCTATAGGTTTGGAGATTTACTAAAATGCTGATAGTCTTTAATATTGCAATATTTAATGCACTGACTCTGAATTCTGAATTGGGTCTTTTGTATTTCCTTTGTATACTGAAGGAACTGTTTAAGAAAAAAAAACTCCATTACTAACTCTCACCTCCAAAACTTATACTTCCAAAAACTCAAAGCACCCTAAAAAAGCCATTTACAAAATTCTCCGAGATTCTCTTATCTTTGGCTGTAGTGAATTCCATCCATACAGCTCTCAATTTACACACTGTACATTCCTGAAAAATGTCCTTTCCTTTAAGAATGCATGTTAGTAGGAGGTGTGGGTTTAGACAGGGAATTATTAATTGTAAACCCTTTTATTTTTATGATGTATTGGATGTTAAAGATGACAATTTTGGTTTTGTAAGTATGTTTTAATGCTGGTTGGATGAACACTGTGACAAGCACTAGACACACCAGCCGCCTGTGTGTCACCCAGGTGACAATCCATCCCAGCATGCACTTCTCACACACTCCGTCAAGTAGCCTGTTGCTAACCGGGGCAAAGTGTGCTAAAGGGAAAGCAATTTGTCCTAAAATAATAAGTGGTGCATATTCTTATGGGATGTGAAATCATAAATGAATGCACAAAATAAGAGGACATAACTGAGAACCACCTGTATATGAGGAAAAAGAGTGAGAAAAAGATGTTCAATGCCATCTGGAATGAAAAAAAAAGAGCTGTCTGGAAACAGGATAAATCCTTGTTCTAATCAAATCCTTGTAGTGTAAAAAGCAAAACAGCACACAGAAAAAAAGGTGTCCGGGATAAAAGGCATGACTATGTATTGGGCCACGTAGGTTTGCAGTATGAAAGACTTTGCAATTGTGCAATATGGTGTGAAACGGGCATGCAGATTTAGGGGTTAAGGATCCTTCGTGGTTTCTAATCCTTTTCCCCCAAGCTTGCCTTTGGGCAGAATGTGAGGATGTGATTATTCATGATAGGTATGGTCTTCAGATCTCATGTTACATCTGAGGTCCCCTGTCATCTCTGCAGTTATAAAGGAGCTGTCCTGTGAGAGCACTCCAAGGGTTATAAGAAGCATCTCACTGTTTCTTTTATGACAGCTATAACAAAATAACCCATGCCCTCATTATGTTATATGCAAACAATGATAAAGGGGAATGTACTGAGATGTCATGTTTAGTAATCAAGAAGCAAACCTTTGACATGAAGCTGGTAGTGGATAATAAACCTTTCTGGCTCACAACAAATGACACCACACTTAATTTGCTGTGCAATGTTCATGTAATTAGATAAATTTGGCACAGGCAGAGAAAAAGACAGCTAGATCAAGGTCTTGATGAATTAGGGGTCCTCTGTCAAGATCAAATCACATTAATCAACGAGGCGAAGTACAGAGACAGAATTTTTCCTACTTTCCAGGCTTTTTGATGAATAGCCCTGCTTTTGCCCGGCACCCAGTATGTATCACCATCAAATATGTGAATTTCAATGTAACAGCACTAGTTCCACAATTGTATTGATTTGTTTTCTTTTTGCAGCTTAAAGAATCTCAGACGGGCCAAGATCTGTTGAACAGAATTTTAATAACTCACCCTATATGCTCCCCTGTAATAGTTCACCGATATCTATCGTAACATTGTCAGGATATTGTAAAGATTAATAGAAGCAATGGGATACAATCATCAGCAGCATGGGAAAGGAACAAAGAAAAAATGCAGCAAATAATCTAAAGATAAAATATGACAAAATATTTCAACATTAGTCTGAAGCTCAAGAATGGATTTGTAACCCTTAACTCATGAAACGAACATGAATGGCACACAGGTCTCTACTGGGCAACAATCCCTCTCTCTCTTCCTGCCAGATCATGAACCTGTCCTACACGGACAGTGTTAGAGATGGGAGTCATGGGGGGGGGGTGTTAACATTTTTTTGTTAATAAATGGGACAACTGGGAAGACAGAGAGGAAATCGCCCAGATTACTCCGACCCCCCCCCCACTATAATGGGCAAAGTAGAAAAACCTTTTCCAATGGCAGTGCCTATCTTTTCACAACCCTGTGATACAGATGTGAAAACGTTAAGACATACTGAGCTGTGAGGGTGTGAGAATTGAACCTACGCCTCCAGAAAAGATGAGCACCCAACCACAGAGGCTTAGACTGCTTGGTCATTCTTCAGCTCTTAAAACTGAAACACTAGACTCCTTACCAACAGCAACACAAGTCTCAGACTTACCCATGCATAGCGTGCAGAGCATGTGGCTCGTAATGGTACCGTCCCTCATGGTGACGCATGTCGATCGGAATAGGGGTGTGGAATGTTGGGAATATATGGTGTGGAGCTGTGGAACAGAGCAGAAAAGAGAGAGACCGACTTCAAAAAAGCTGGACTTTCAAAAACATTTTTTCAAAGGCAAAAGCGCTACAATAAAAGCAACATGAATTTCAGAGCAAGCTGAGCAGTTTCGTGTAAAATATTGGCACTATCACACAAGAGAAGTGGAATAAATAAATAATCAAAGTCATCCTAAGAAATCCTACATCTCAAACATAAAAGATCTCCAACTGGGCTTTTGACAAAGACCTGCAGCTAGACAGTCTTTGAACTGGGGGAGATGATGGAAAATATCAAGGAAAACTGCAGCCTGAATGCAAACAGGAGCTGACAGCAGTGGGAGAATCCTTTTCTAGCTGCTCCATCACAAGCTGCAACTGCAAACCATCTCTCTTCAGGGGAAAGTGTGCAGGAAAGAATATGGACTCGCCCAGGGTATCCAGCCATGTTTTTATTAAAACAGCGTAATGCAATAACAGCTTGTAAACAATGGTTAATGGCTAACAGCAAAAAAACCTAAATGCCTACAAGACCTAAAACACAAATTGCTCAGGACGGAGAGAATAATTAACACCAGCCATGCGCAGGCCAGATTTGGTCAATATTTCCGACCCCTTTTAAAATGAAATACCGCTGTATTTATTTGAAGTTGCTTTATGGCTTAGTAATTGGAACCTTTTACCAAGTCAAGCTGTTAAACAGGTCCTAGCCAATTAGTGTTCAATTTATACTGGGTGAATTTTTTGTAGATGATAGGCTTTTTTATTTGAATAGCAAAAAAAGGTCTTCCCACAATAGAACTATAAAAAAACGCCTGGCCTTGCACATCTCATTAAAACCCCGGTTTGATGGCAACAAGCATTCATTAATTGTTGGGATTACAAGAAACCGCAACTGATCCTTAGTAAAGTTATGCTACATTTTATAACTGTATCAAGTGTGCTTAAGCATCTTAGAAATTGTTTTAACTGCAGTTTGCTTCTCATTAAGACTTTTCCTCCTATAACTTTCTGGTTTTGAAGAATTTCCATCACAGCCTTTTTTCAAACTCTCCACCTCCTTGAACACTGAACATTTCCCGTTATTACTATTTCACTGCTTCTAATTATAAACCTAGGTGACATTTTCTTTAGAAGAGATGAGGAATTATTGTTTCTGGACTGTATTAAAATTCTTTCAGCATCACATGCATCAATGAGTCAGGTTTGACCTCGAAAGTGAAAAATTCAGGGGTCAGGGATTCAGATCATTATCTGTACCTGAGCAGTTGAGAGCCCACAAAACTGCTAAAGAAGCCCAGTGTGAGCCAGCATTCCAGCACAATTCTTTTCACTTACTGCTTGACAATGAGAGGAAGCCACTCAGGCCTGTTTCCCTGTACTTCTTCATTAATAAGTACATTTGGTGTACAATCAAACCCACAATAGTCTGACTAGCATTTTGATAGTGTTAGCAATTCTGTGTGCTCTCAAGTCAATATTCCAGCTCTTGAAGCTGTTTGTGTTTTAGTGTTTATCTGAAAACCGAGTTGCAATAAAACCCCAACCTGCAGATAAAATATATTCTGTATGTTGGTCACTAGCACTTTTACTTAAAGAAGACAGGCAAGCAATTTTCAATCTTATTAGTGAAATAATACAATAACTATTTTAATTTTAATATTTATATTAAATGTTTTAAAAATAGTCACTTCTTAGTTCATACTTATTAATGCAAGGATTCAAACGATATTTTAGTAGCTACAGACTAGAAAAAGACGCATGCATTTTAAAAGGGATAAGCTGCATTTCAAAAGACAATATGCAAAACTAGAAAAATCCCCTCTAAATTTAGATCTGTTTTGCAATACATTTCCTTCTCAGAATTGAATACAAGAAAAATATTATGATGTAGGAAATAAAGTAAGTTTATCCCCATCTCCAACTAGCATACTTGTCATTTCATCATGTTGTTAGCAATCTCATTACTATTGAATAGTAAATAATGAAATTGTGCAAACGCATCATACAGGTTACCTGTTTATTGCTTTATTATTGCAGACATGTCTGACTTTTGCGTGTTTATCCTGGAAAAGGCCTGGGTTGTGTTGAATTGATCTAAAACACGTAGTAAGGAGGACCCAGACAGAACCACTGTCGTGCCCAGCGGCTGCTGAGAACAAAGCAGGAAAACAGTGGCAGGACTGTCTTTGCCGGATAGAAAATGTAATAATTTCATCTCTTTAAATGTTGTAGCTGATGACATACCCAAAGACGCTGCCCCTGCCCCCAGCCCTTTCTTTGTATGCTGGGGGAGCTGACACTTTTTATGGTGATGAGGAGTAACCAGTATAATAGCCCACTGTTTAAGTGCACTGGGTGGATGAGTGGGCGCTAGCAAAACAGCTTTATTCAAAGCGTGGCTGAAGTTAATGCACCATTAATAATGGTCAGGGTGAATTATCGGAGGGGATAATAGGGAAGAGGGGTCGAGGAAGGTCTAAGACAAAGAACGGCGAGAACTGGGTCATGAAAACATGACAGAGCAGATCAGCCCAGAACACCACTGGAATTCTCTTAAACTGAAGTCATGCGCTACTGCGCTGCATATTAACCGGCTCCGGGAAAGTTGAAAAGCCCTCTGACTCCAGGGGAATACGGTCAGGCTGAAGAGTTTCTTCCTGGCAAAATTAGGAAAGTCACAGGCAAAGGTTTTTTTTTTGTTTGGGGGGGGGGAGGGGGAGGGGGAGGGGGAGGATTTGTTCAAGACTATCTAGGCAGCAGGAAAAACAAAACAAAACAAAACAAAACAAAACCTTTCGCGTGATGAAATAGAAACGTCCTGTAGGAGCCTGGATGGCTTTAAAAAGAAGAACAATGAAGCCTTTTTATGGAATTCACGTTTCACATTCAAACTTCACAACATAATCGGGAGGAGTTCAACATGGTTCTCCTCTCCTCTTTTCCTCTGGTTCTCCTCTGCTTCTTTGAGCAATTATAAAGATTTTTTAAGATCCTGAACTCTTTTCTAAGTAAGAACTTACGTCCTCACGGGCACGTTACTTGATACCTTTCAGGCACTACTGCTATAGACACCCGGCAGTCGTAGTAGAAGCAGGACACAGACAGAAACACTGCTTGCAGCAGGCCTGTCGAGACAAAACCAGCGCCAAGGTAGAGCTCCCCACTTTCCTGCCCCGTGTAAGGCAGCACGGTGCCTTTGGAATGATATACTCTACACACGGCTGTTGCATGGCGTTAAGATGCCGCTGTCGCCTCGGTGCATCCTGCGTGGATATGTGCCGTGCTGTGCGGGCACCCCCGGGACACTTTGGCAGGGCTCGGACGTCCGGGGCTGGTCAGCAGACCCCGCGATGGGGGACCGACCGAGCAAGCTTATTCCATCACCCAGACAGCTCCATTGTTCGCACGCCACAGGAAGAACAAAAGGGGAACGCTCCAGAGAGTTCAAGAGCCGCGTTTACCTGATTTACCGAGGCCTCATCCCCCCTGGGCAGGCTGCGCTGGAATGTCGTGCTCAGGCCCTCACATCTATTAGTCTTCAGGTGATAACATTTGCTTTCACATCTGCTGCCACAGTGCCACTAACTTGCACGGGATTGTTGGAGCTGTTCCTAGCAGTACAAAAGCAAGCACTTTGGTGCTTTTTGTGCTTTTCTGGAAGAAACAGTAAGGCCACACAGCAGCTTGGGGGGCTCCAAATTGTGTACAGTACATAACAGATAAAAAAAGGCTGTTTCAAGAGCACAGATTTCTGACGTTTTTCCTGTTACTGTGATTTTCGTCTTCTAAATTAATGGTTTTTCCAACAATGTTGCCGAAATGGCACTTTGCCATTTGTGAAATCTGCAAGCCTTTAAGGTCTAGGAGCTAGCATTGATTTAAAATGTGTTCAAATCAACTTCATGAATCATCACTGCAAAAAATATTTTTTAGAGTAATGCCATTTGCTCCGAATAAGAATAGAAAGTAAACAATTGAAATGAACCTTACTGAGTGTTGCTAATAAACATTTGGACTGAGGATCAAACAGAATCCTGCTCAAACCTTCTCCTTTGCTACTAATACATATTGTAGGTTCAGCATATCCCGGAAGTCACTGATGGGAAAGTTTTTACTCTTTACAGCTCAATCTCCTTGTGTAGACAACGCCAGGTGTTAAATATTAGAAAGGCCCTCTAAATGTTAAACACAACAGAAAAACACTTCCCCTTTCATATCGCAACCTAGCCAAAAGCCTTGTTACTTTGTACTGAAGTGCCTCATCCTCAGAGGAAGTACTCAATAACAATAATAATATCCTGAAAGGCTAACCCTCTGCAGTGTAATTAAAAAGCTTTTCTGTCTAGCTTGGAGAACGAGGGGGGAAATTAAAATCAGACAGGAAATTCCTCTAGAATAAGCTGGCTTCTGTCCTAACTACACAGATCCATGCCAACTGCTGCTCTGAACTGTCAAGGGATTGACAGGTCTGCTTGCGGTGTTTGATGGTTACAGGGGCTTTCAGTAGCACACAATTTGTACCAGTTTGTTTCTGTAAAAGGGAGGTTTTTTCTTATTACGAATCTTACCACCACCTACAGCTGTTATCAGATTCTAAGGTCAGCATTATCATTGACTGTCCTCAACATCACGAGCTGCATACGGTACATATTTAGTCTGCAGAGATACACTTTCTTAAGGCTTTTGTGATTGGTGGCGACAAAGGGATTATGGTTTAAGATAGTGTGCGTAACCACACTGTGAAATGAAAGGAGGGATTAAGCGGACGGATCTTTTCTTTGAATACCACAAGGGTTTGTAAAACGATACATTTTTTGTAATTGATGTGGTGTTTCAGGCAAAAGTCGAGAGGATTAAGTTAGGGCCTCCTCATTTAGAAAGAAAGTTTGGCGTTGCAGGTGAAGCATAGAGGTAAACAGAACACGCTAGAATACTTTGACGTGGCACTCTCTGTAAATTTCAGAGATAGACTGTCGAGAAGAAATAACACACTGCCCTATAGAAGAGCCCAACGCCAGAGACTACATGTTAATTTTATTTTTCAAGTCCTCCCAAAACTAGAAACTACCCCAACACATTTGCTCTCCCATTGTTGTTGTTTCGGAAATATTTTTTATTCTATTTTACTTTCAGTCAGCTAAAAACAGAAGGCTACTTATTTTTAAAGAAAATACACAGACATGTTTAGGTTCTTTTAACTGGTTGTGAGACAAATGTCTCTAGGTACGAGTTTTTAAGGCTCAATGTGGGTATATTACATTAGCAGTTTTCATTTGGATTTTCTACAGCTGTAAAAGCTGTGTTAAGGCACGTTGGTTTTTTACTGTTCCATTAGGGACAGTTTGCAGAAATGAGCTGTTTGAACCTGCAGAAAGTAAATCTTCACTTCGTGGCTAAATGTCTGCCTGGTTTCCCTTAAACTTGTGTTGAAAAGCCCCAAGTTAAGCTCTTAAAATTTCCCTACTTTGGTAGTTATCCTTCAAAGGTGTTTTTAAAGGGATTAAGAAACTAATGTCTATGACTACATTTAGTCTCTAATGATCTTAAAAAGGATTTATATTCAATTTAAAAGGATGGGATTATTCTCTAGGATATAAGTAAAATAGCAAGTTAAACTACAGAAAATGGAAAATGAATAATGGCTCTAACTTTTTTTCCATTTGGATTAAAGTATTTTTAATTAAAACATTTTTATGCATATTGTACAGTACAAGTAGAGGAAATACCAAAGACCGAAGTGTTCCAGATAATTACAACAATGAAGAACAATTATTTATACACGTAATTATAGTGCACATTGGAATTGCTGTTCATCAAACCATTTTTTATTTGCTAAACACATTTAGCAGGTACCTAAAATAATGGATTTCATAGAACCATGGATTTTTTAGGCTAGATAAGCAGTATTTGAGAGCAAAAAGGACAAGTTACTATATTTATAGCAAATACTGTCATTTTTTTTCTAATCCCAGATGTTTTACATCTTCTATAAGTATCACAAGTGTTTTCCTGTCCATGTTTACAGAGCTGGACCGAAATGCTGGAAATGCTGGCTGGTTTCTGCTCAAACACATTCCATCTTTATAGCCTAATTGGTCCAATATCCTTCACAACCCTAACATATTATACAGAACGTTTCAGCATGTAATTTACATTTTAAGTTTAACTCAGGCTACTTTCAAAACACAACATCTTTGGCTTTTTTTGGCACTTTCTATCCTGCCAGGTAATGCTTTGTGTATCCATTCTACTCTGTTCGGTTTAACTAATATAAATACTAGACTAATGTGTACTGCTTATGAGCCACAGCTACACTCTACAGTACATTCAACAACATAAACAGGTCCGAAACGAGTTAGCGTCGCAACAAGGAATATGAATACTGTACGTCCAACTTGTTTTTTTTTCAGTTGTCCAAATCAAATGTCCCTATTTGTCCAGTCCTCACTACTGCATATGAAAAACCACAATTTTTGGAGCACAATCGTAAATACAATAATTCTGAACAATGCAGACTTATCCGTCTCAGCTGCTTCTTGACAACGTTATACCATACCTCTGGGTTATCAAGGCCACAGGGTTGAGATCCAACACGAAGTTGCAAAACATTCCGATCTCTGAATCAAAGCCATTTAAAAAAAACCAGCAATGACTGAACAGCCTAACTATACACATCCCTGCTGTACTTCTCTCTGTTAGCGCCTTCATCGCTGAATCAAATTCATCAAAGCTGAGAACGAACCCATGACTGTACACGTTAATCCTGAATTAGAACAATTACTGCTGAAGTAAGCTGGGTCTTCACTGTGGAAATATGAACTGCTTGCAAGTCAGTGTGGATGGAAGGCCCATGACACAGGTAGACTGGGTCTACAGTCCAGTTCTGCAGTGAACAGGAGTCAGCCAGTTCATGCTGTACATTTGTAAATCATTCCAAATTGTACTACTGGATACAAAAGTACCAAGACATGTTAAAACAAGTAACTGTGGCTGATAGTCATTTTTTTTTCAAGGTGACCATCTTGAAATGTCTTCCTGAATGTTTTACTAAGAGATTGAGAACTATAAGCATCAGGGAAAATGTTTCTAAACACTGTGTAACAGTGAAGCATGTTTTTGTTTTGGCTTAGACTGCTTTCTGAAATGTTTTACAATTAATCACAATTAATTTCACTTTGTGGCAATTTTCTTTAATGCAAAATCACACAGACCCGACTCTTTCAGAGAATTTCAGTATTTGAACATCATTCAAGGTGCACGGCTTTAAAAAAAAAAAAATCAGTCCACTTCAGTCTATAACGTGTTTTGGGATTTTCACCATTTTATAATATTTTATTTAAAAAATGCAGCTACACTTTTTGTCAACCTTGTTCCCTTGGAAAAGGAGTGAAGTCTGGATCCTTTGCACAGAAAGTGAGAGATCAGGATGAACCAGAAAGGCAATAGGTATGGTGAGAGCACATGGGAAGTTATCAGCTTTCAGCAGCTGTGTTTGTGGTGCCTGCTAATAACCTCCATGCATCATTCTGCTCTGTATGAAAATGCTCAGGCTGGCATTAAAAATGGACTGGGTGCTCTTTCACTACACTCCTCATTGTGCTGCCTACAAACAGCTTGTTGTTAGCATGCTGTTTGTGTAATTTGGGTACTTAAGACTGCAAGGGTCTCGCGTAGGTCCTGAAGAGTGATTACAGTTCAGAGTAATCACCCACCTGGCTATGCACTGATTTATTGCCAGCTCAGTTAATAGCTCTGCTTAACGCAGGAGTTTGTCGAGATTAAGTAATTACCTTAAACAAAAAGTTTATTATCTTTAAGACCAGGATGATAAAAGGTTGGCTGTCGGGAAAACCTGGGCTAGAACTGCATCTAGTGAACGAAAGCAATAATTAAAATACAATAAATTAAATTAGAGTTACCTGTGCTGTCGTTCTGTTCCTGCGGTTACATCCATATTACCCCGTTGGCACCCTTGCTAGGGGGCTGCTAGAATTCTGCTCAGCTGAAGGGCCGGCTGAACAGAGAGATTATTCTGCCACAGCTATCGCAAGCTCAACTTAAAACCAAACCATTTCCAGAAGATAAGGCAGCACAGTCTTTGAATGTCTGAATAAGAAGTCACATCGATTTCTTCCAAATGCACATAGACGAGCAACAATCTCAGACAAAGGGTATTCTTTAAAATCACACTTTCTTTACACTTTAGTCTTCGACTTCATCCCAAATATGAAAGATTATAGCAGAAACAGCCCATTCATTAATCTCCAGGGTGAACACAGGCATTTAACTTTACTACAAAACAACTATTTCTGTAACATATTATTTTCTTCTGTATTAATATTGTGAGTTACAGTCATACAAATGAAGCAGAACTGTAGTTATGTCCTTAGAAGTGTACTGTTACACTGAAATTATTACAGTACCTACACTAGAAATGAATTGTCTTCAGATGAAAAGATTTGCATAAGTCAAGACAAGTATTCAGCCTTCAGAATACATTATGCAGTATGTACAGTATATAAAATCACATTCACAAAGTCACAT
Organism: Lepisosteus platostomus; assembly: GCF_059453375.1. NCBI lineage: Eukaryota > Metazoa > Chordata > Actinopteri > Semionotiformes > Lepisosteidae > Lepisosteus > Lepisosteus platostomus. Next base: position 37,968,457 of record NC_142624.1, read on the forward strand.
GCTTAAATTACTTTTAGAACACTTCAATATCACAATATAACACACCATAATTAAAAATTACATGGGCAACACATCACTGGAAATAAATTCACACACTAAACCAGTGCTTAGGATATCTTCCTTGTGGTTTAATTCAACGTGAAAAAATGGTTGTAAGGTTGGAGTGGAATTCACAGAACTCATGCTCCTTTCTAGATCTCCCTACACCTTAGTCAGAGTCAAGTCACTGTACTGTGATAGCCAATCCAACAGATTTGCTCTTCTGAAATGGTCATTAAGTGGGCTGAGAGTGTCACGTTCAAAAGTGACACTACCTGTAATGAGCCAACACAACCCCCAGGAATAATTACTGTCAGGCGACATTGTGGGTTCTTTGCTGTATTTACAGCTTTCCAAAAGTACTTGGACAGCAAAGTCAAAACCATTATTCTGTATTTGAGATCACAAGATAAATATAAATAAGTACAATATATAGTTTGTATTCTTGGGCAGTGCTATTCTTACATTGTTCAAGTAAGAACAACAACATACAGTACTGTGTGCTCCTCCTAGTCAGGTGGTAACAGCATGATGTCTGAGACCCACTGAGCTCCCCAAACTCTTAATGTAATTATTTGAGACGCGTTGGTACTGCCACTTGGAGTGTTTGCCCATTCTTGGGGTATTGTGATGTATTTTCTTCAGGGCGTAAAATACACGCTCAACGGGATTTAAATTTGGAGGCTGACTTGGCTTATGTAAGATTTTCCACCCAGCAGACTCCTTACTCCTGCAGGCTGTACGTCACCATCAGACTGCGTGGTGAAGCCCTGCCCAGTACCCACAGAAGCACATTTTTCCACACAAGCAGACAAAACATTGCTGTGAAATTCAGAATTCAGCCCAATGCCGCCATCACCCGTCACATCACCCAGATAAGATGAGTGTGCCAGTTCCTGAGGAAGCCATAATATATAATATAACTTTTGGAGGGCACTGTAAACTCCCTTCACCAACGCAAAGGTCTTGATGAGCAATTAACTACCATTGGTCTGGACAGACATGAAGGTTTGATTATTCCCCTATATCTAACATGCTAACATTGGCCTGATTTCATTCTGAACTCATGCTCGACTTTTCATCAAGCACTATACTAAATTATATTCTATACTAACTACTGCCAGCGGTGGGGTGATGTTAATGCTCTAGACAGATCCCTGGTGGAGCACTGATGTTGTACCTGGAGCCACGGCATACCTTTCTGGTTGTGCTAGTGAAATGCTGTACGAATGTCAATTCAATTAAAAGTACCTGCCAAATAAAAGAACACATTATTTCTATTATTTATTCCCATTGTCTTAAATATCGAAATATCCACAAATCTGTCACAACCCATAGCTGTTGGCGGAACGCTAATTCTTTAACAACGCAGTCTTAAGGTACTGTACCGTACATACAGTACTGACTCTGTTTAGTTTAGCGTCCTTTGTTGCCAGATGTTAGAGAAGAATCATGGATGGGCCACAGGTGTGTTTGGAAGCAAAATGAAAGGTTTAGCTCAAGTAGAATTATTTTAAATTAATATTTTAAACTGCGACCATCTCTGCGAATGGCTGTTTCTTCTAACTTGGCACAAAGGAAATGGAGGTATAGAAAAAACCTTTCATTAGCAAAAAAAAACAAAACAAAACTAAGTTTAATCGCATCAATATCTCTTTTTATTGCTTTGCATTCTTCATGATTGATGAGTTTGAAACACAAAATGACCATGGTTTCCTGCCTCCCACTGTTTGAAAACACTCCCTTTTCCTCTGGAACCAGGAACATCTCGAGCACACCCCCCCATAAGACAGGCTGTGGCTGCCATGCTTTTCAAATGTGCAGCTTGTGCAGATAGGAAACTACCTCTCCAAATGAAAAATACTCTTCTGCGTTATGTTAAAGAACAAAGAGATTTCTATTTACATGACAGCATAACACAGCCTTCCAGCAAGGGGTCTTGTTTAAACTTCAGCCGATGTGCACTTCAACATTCAATGTGATGCAAAGCAGATGTTCCCTGACTTTATTTTAAAACACCTCCGCTGTCATTAATCTCAGCCCTCCTTCCTAAAATGGGAAACTTCACTTTTTACTCCTGTGTTCCACTCTCGTCTCTGCCTGCACCGGCTCCAAAGTTGTATGCCGTGCGTTTGCAGACAAGTCTGGAGCAAGACTTGAGAGGAACCCCCTCTAAGACTTCTGGCCTGATTTTGAAGCTCCGTTCAAAGTGAAAATTTCTGAAGGAAGGAGTCATGCTGATGTTTTACGAATCACTTAAGTCTTTCAGGTCTGTTCCACAGGCTTTCCCAATGTTCTGCTGTGGGTGCCCTCTGACCTTTCCACCACAGCTGATCTCATTTCTGTCCCTTCGTACAAAGGCCGTCTTTCTCAAAATCCTGCTGAAAATGTCTGCGGTGTGAGTTAAATCTCCCACAGCACTCTCGGCAATAAAACTACTAGACTTTTAAAACAAAACTAGCCGAGTTAGGAAATGGCCAAAGCATTAAGTAGCAGAAGAAACTGGAGTGTAGAAATCAATTTTAAAGATATCTTAGTTTAAGTTTATCGGGCGATAGATCTCAGCAGTGTGTAGCCATGCTAGTTACATGGACATTGAAAGCGAAAAATAAGACATGCTGCTTGTAGGATAAGAAGACTGAGTATACCGTCATGTGTAAAACTTCAGACAAATCTGCCAGCAGAAGAGCCAGGGACTCACAGACATCAGGCATTACTTGGACTTTGAGGTACAGCTTTAATTAGCCAGTCAAAAAAAAAAGAAACACAAGGTCATTTTTAGGCAGTAAAGAGTTCAAACATGGATTGAACATATTCAGTCATTCTAATTAAAGGAGAAGAAAGAGGAGCAGCATGCACAGAGAGGTTTATTATGAAATTTTATGTCTGTTACTTTTTTAGCCGATTCTCTTTTAAGGACAGCAGTCAATGAGCACAGTGGAGGGGTATCTGCAAGAATGTGAATTTTGATGTTTGAAGTTTCCAGATCTCATAAGCTGCCCAGCAGGGAGATCTGATCGAAACAGCAGGAACCCACTCCCCCTCTCCTTGCCTAGTGGACCCAAGAGTCATCAGACATCACAGTGCAGAGAAGAGCGTTCCTGCGGACCCACACGAAAGACAGTGTCCTGCAAGGAGGTGAAGTTTCTCTCAATTTACCATTTTTATATAATTAACGGTTGAAGAACCGCTTACAGTTTCACTATCAAAGCAACAGTAATGAAAGCACAGCTGAGGCTGAAGAAATAATACACTGCAAGATATTGTTAAACATCTACTGTCAAGTCCCATTACAGGATTGCAGTGCTGTAAATATAACTACCAGTGCTGTGCTGCGCTGCTCTGATTTATACCCCGATCTGGAGAAAGTGGCCTTTCAGTGTGGTGATGAAAAGATTAAGCTGGTTGGATGCGAGATGAAAAGGCACCTCCCTTTCCTCGCTCGTCTCTGGCAAACACAAGTTCTGGAGAAACCATCTCCGCCAGGGACTTTCTTGTAAAACATAAATTAGGAACAGCTGCAGGGTGCCGAAGCCTCCAGTGCTTCTGGCTCCTGCAGACTTTGTAGAGGTGCTGTGAAATCGGTCTGCCCAGTTGGGAACCCTCTCCTTGACTGTCTGCTACAGGCCCTGAAATTTGTCTTGAAATCCCGTAAACCATGTATGCTTTAGAAAAGCGCCCCGTTCTTTAGAATATCTGAGCTCCGGGTGGTTTTTTCCCCCCTCAGACGGCTGCCGGATTTTTTTTTTTAAGTTTCCAGACCCAACTAATACGAAGACCCTCGTGCCTGGCTGATTTCTGTTTAGTACTCTACATTTTAGCTTCCCGTACCCTCCAGTGCCATTAAATGACATTAAAAATGCATCTAATTAAAATGTCTATGTGCTAAAACTGCAGTCTACTAAAATCACATGAGCTAGATGGCCCTCTCATTTGCAAACTTATGTGTTCCTACTGTATATCTTTCCCCGTAATTATTAGTATACCAGCGATGATCACCTGCCACTGTTTAATGTACAGTATATAGACCCAGTATGTGAGTATCTCTTCACTTTCATCCAATTCATATCTGTGTCTGTGTGATGATTTATCTGTATAAATCTAAAGAACAAATTAATGACAGAAAGAGAAAGGGGCAGCCGAGCTTTTCAAAGCTTCTTTCCTTAACAATAACAGTGTTTCAGGAGTCAGGAGTCACAGATTTCAGTAATAATCATCACCATCATCATTGGGAGTATTACAAGCCCTTATGAATATGAAATGCTTTTAAGAAGGTGATAACACATACTATGCATTTATAATACTTTTGAGAATATACAGTATATGCACTCCACATACTTTTCAGATTCATTTACATTTTCTGTAGTTTCTATAGGACATATAAAGGTAGGGCCTCTATAAAAAAACAAAGCTAACTCAACTGTGATTATAGACATTGTGCATAACTGGAAACAACACTGAAAAATGTTGAAACCTATAATAGAAAGATCTATAGAAATCAATAAACCTGTGTACTTTGTGTCAGATCGCCTGTTTCTAAAGCAGCTGTACCAGGACCACTTAGCTTTTGAAAACAAGACAAAATAATCTTTTTTCTTAATTGTATTTTCAAATTGCATTGAATTACACAGCATATGTCAGAGCTGCCAGGGATGCGAAAAAGAAAATCTTTTTCCTAAACTCTTCGGCCTTAAGGAGATTATGCTATAAATTAGGACTCACTAGAAACAATGATTTCCATTGGTCTACGAGAAAGGGAGCTGTGAAACTTGAGTGTCCAGAGCCCAGCATGGAGCTTTCACAAAGCCGGGAGGGATGGCCGAGTTTTTCAAAGCTTCTTCCCTTAACAATAACAGTGTTTCAGGAGTCCATTCCCACTCTTTGTGCTGAAGAACTTTGTAGCCCAGGCAGCCTGGAGCTCTGGGGTCAGGTGCCTAATCATTAAATCAGACTGCTGTCATCCCCTCACAATCACTTCTGCAGGGCCAAGGGGTTCCCCTCCAGTGTGGTGCAAAATAAACATCTTAACTACAGACCGCGGTAAAAGAGGAAGGGGGCGAGGAGGAGGAGGAAGCAAACACTGACAATAGAGCGAACTGCAGGACAGACTTCCACAGCTGCCAGGCAAAGTACAGTAACAGACCTGGATGTTAAGGAGAAAGAAAAGAGATTAAATCGAAGTAACCACTGCTCTTCGCCCTGTTGAAACATATTGTTCAGAATCAGTCTTACATCCAGGAACATCCCAGGCTCCAGAATACTGATTCTCAGAACTGAAAAAAAGAACTGAGCTGGCTGTAACTTTTTTCCACCTCTGGCAAATTGCCCAGATCATATATTTACTTCAGGAAGACCTTTAGCCCACATTTGGGAAAATATTATTGCCCCATGTCTCCTCTAAATGCCTTTTATTGTATGCTTTCCCTGTTATGTCTCAGTTTGCAACCCCAAATATCCATCAGTACAGTAGTGAAGTTTAAGAGGAGCCAGCTGAGTGTAGCTTGGCAGGTGATCTCATTTGAGAAAATGTAAGCTGATATGTGGTGGAACTACATGAGTGTGGGCATCTTAAAGAAGGCAGTCTTCAAAACCCACGTTCTTATTGACCTGTGGCAAGATCCAGCAGGACCTGGTGGCTGCTGGACCCCTGCTGTTGGCACTGCTGAATTACAAGGAAGCCCTGGCTACTCCACATACTGTAAAAATGACATCACACTTTCACCCTTAAAGCTCTTATCAGCCTGAATGGAAATTGCCAGAACCACAGGTCCTTTCTGGAGCCTCCGGGCTTGGTGCTGTTTGGCGAGCTCGAATTCTTGTCAAACCTTTTTTTACATTGCGCTGAAGGTTATGCTGAAAGGCATAAAGGCCTTATCTTTTTATTCGAGTGAAAGCTTGTGATAAAAATTGGTTTAGGTTTGGTTTTTAAAAGTGTAAAACTTTTATAGTTAAAGTACCCTCTTCAAAAAAAGGTTAACCTCAACGTGAGAAAGTTAGTTTCAGATAGTAGTTTTAACCATCAATTAAATGCAGTTGATTTCCTATTCTTCATAGGAGTCTCCATAGGAATCTGTGTTACTCCAAGTCTGTCACTCTCCCTGCAATCACCTTATCTGTTAACACTTTGGCTGCACACTGCAGAGTTTATATAGAAGAAGTCAGTCATAAGTAAATGCCTTGTACTCGTTTACAGAAGAAACACTTCTTTTGAAATATGTGGAGCTGTTTCATAGAGGAACACATTTACTTGGCTGGTGTTAGATTCTCCAACCACAAAACCACCAAGCTCGTTTCTTTAAATCCAACAGAGCCCCAGTACATTAACAGCATATTTTGGAAGTTAAGAATCCCACTTAAATTTTACTGAAATTATAAAGCTTTAAATTTTACATCAAAGTAAAGATGCCTTTCTGTATTTAAAGTGGTCTAATTCACACTAACAATATTATTCAGGAACTTAATTTAAAAAGACCTGATTTTTTCAGCAGTTGAGAACAGGTTTTTTTAAAGGAAATTGTAAGAAAACTAAACACATTGAGAACAATCATAAATAATGGAAAATCCTTATTTCTTAAAGACTACAATAACATTTAGAATAAAAGCACAGTACATTCAAAGGACAGGAGAGGGTGTTTATTTTCATTTGAAAATATGTAATAAGCATTAATGAGTCACATTTTATAGGCTATTTTAACATTATTGAAACTTCCTGCCTCTCACATTTTTAGTTAATTAATATTCTTCCATTCTTAGTGACATTTGGCCTCTGTGCCTTTCGAGATCACTCCAGAGCTATGAGCTCCCACAGAGCTGCAGTTGGAGAGCAAGAGGACTTTACAGCTGTCAGAAATTTGACAACTGCCCTGCAGAAGTTATCATGATTCCTCCTCAGAAAATTAAATACCTGATACTGCTGTTTGCTCTAAATGATTTCACTTGAAATAATTTTCAAGTGGCTTAAGCCAGGATAGCTCTGAGGTACATAAATCTCAAAAATGATTTCTCACATAAACATCTTTCTAACTAAAAAAGAGCTTGTACCGATCTTTAAAATATGAAGCTGGAATCATTAACAGGTTATAAACTCATTAGTCCCTAATCACATATTATACATATATAATGCTTAATGCTATTTACTGACCTAATTATGTGTAATGAAGTCTCAGCATGGATATTTATTAAAGTCCATTCCCAAAGTCCACTCTAAATCTGTTCTTCAGAGAAGGGGGTTAGAGAACAAAAATAGTCATTCTATAGTCCCCTGCCTGGTCCTCCCATTTCCTGACGAGGTAACCTGATATGCTGCTTCAGTGCCCGATGGCTCTCTGCTGCACTGGGCCCCTGTGGAACACTGTCGCCTGCCCAGCTACTGCTGAGGAAGCCAGGTGCCTCTTCCTCACAACAGCATATGGCTTTCCAGAGAGCTAGTTGTTACTCTGGACAAGAAGGACGCAAGAAACCAGATTAGTTTTTGAGAGGTTTAAGTGACTTAATTGATAAGACAGAAAACCCTCAGGTCTCATTCGCAAAAGGGGCAGCATGATTAATCCATGAGCACCTGTGATTAATTAGAGACTGGTCCTTCACCAGTGGATGCAGTACTAACAGAAAGAGAAGCACCACCATGCGTCGTTGGTGTGCTGTAACTGATACACACAGGGGTGTTTCACTGCAATGATTTCAGACTTTAGCTGCATTTTTGAAAAGTCAGAGAAACTAATTATGCATCTCTTGGGTGAAAATGTAAAGGGCCGGTTTGGTAAATTCAGGAGGGGGATCTTACTTTTTTCTTTGCTTTAATGCAACTATTAAATAAATAAATTAAAATGGAATTTAAATAAAGCACTAGGTGTGAATAATACATTTCTCAGCATTCTTGTAAGAATGAACAAACAAGTTAAAATACTGAATGGTGTGATAGGGGTAACACATCCAAATGTAGTATTTTATTGATATGTGTCTTGATCTGGCTCTTTATTCATAAACAAACATGTATAAAATGGAAATACTGCATATTAATTTCACATCTGACCTGCTAATGAAGACAGTAAATATTCTCTAGAAATTGCGGATTTGTAAATGTACTGTAATTTGAAAGTCAGGCTTAAAAGACATAAAGACAACAACAGAACAAAAGAAAGAATTTACCCATAAATATTCAATAAATTCCTCTTGTATTTATAGCAACTGCAGTTACAAGCTGCTGAAATCTGTCACTCATTGATTGACATCAGCAGCATCATGGATTTAATTTAAATGAAGAAAGACTTCACCTAACCTCTTTAGCCCCTAATCACATATCATACTTACAGTATATAGTGCTTAATGTTATTTACTGTGCTACGTATCTGTAACAAAGTCTCAGCATGTACCTTCTGAACTGTTTGTACGGCACTTGGGACCACAAAGTAAGTTGGAATCTCTCCTTGGAGAAGCCTTAGTGCAATCTGGTATTAACCACAAACAGTATGAGAAAAACACACAGAAAACACAAAGAGGAAGGTAAGGTACTGCTTGTTTTATACTTGACTTATAATAAAATATATTCTTCAATACTATTACACCCATCCAGAATATTTCAGAGGGGGGATTCACAATTAACTGCGGCCCGTCGTCACTGAAATGTAAAGGGTGTTTCGCAGTGAATGCAGGACCCTCACACCGTTTGGGCACTACCTGTGGATACAGTACGACATGCCTGGGGTGCCTCCCACTGGACAGGTGCTGACCTCACTCGGTCGGGTGACCGCTTGGAGAGCATGCCGGATGGGTGCTGGGTTTGGGTCTCTGTGTGACGCTAGTAGCATCACCGCCGCGAATCAAGCGTAGACCCATGGCTGTCATTTTTACTTTAATCGTCCCCATACCGCAGATACGTCTTCGTCTTCTAAACATTAAGGTTAGCCTCCGGACTCCCCCGGGCTTGTTCACACACAGCTGAAGTCTCCTTGGCACACAAGCGTGGATATGTCAGACAAGACGGGATGTGACTGCACCTACACGCCCAGAGCCCCTCGGCAAACTGTAATATTGATCTTAGCGTGGCCTAAAGAGCCTAAGGAGACTCGAGCTGCTTGGACAAACACTTGTGCCGTGTTTCCTTCCCACTTGAGAGTCTGCCGAGATGGCCCTTGAGCGTTTCCCCAAGAAGGGCACCTCCCGACCTCTCCAATTCAGGCAGCTGAATGCGAAATGGGGGCCCAGACAAAACCGGGCAAACAGTGCTCTGGTTAATAATAAAGAGCTCGCCGGGGAAAGGGCTTGCCGAACAATGACTGCAGTGTACACAATTAAACTCCAACCCAAAACTTTCATTACTGGGCAGAATGGACTGAGGTTTCCCCCAGCTTTTGAAATGGCCGAGAAAAGGGTACACGTCGAGTACAGAAATACATCAGACACATGACTCCCTCTGCCGCCCCCCTCTTTCCCCAAAAGCGCCGAACAGGCAAGAAAGGTTCAAGCACTATGGAGGTTTGCAGCCAAGTATAATTCATCAAGGTGTAGGAGACGGATGTCAGTATAGGCACATTACTATGATTTACCACCAGTTACAGCATACTTTTCTTATAATTACTGCAGGTAGGTACTTCAATTAAGAAAGGCTACTCAGGTTGCAAACGGGAGTTTCTAACAGTACATTAGTAAAGAGGGAGCCTGAAATGGGGTCATGATGTCATTTTACTTGTACAGTATGTGCAAAACAATTAAATAAAATTCCAGTGCAGTGCAGCGAATTAAAGATGCAATATTATAGAGTGAAATCAAGATATGATCTTTATTTCACTGCATTTTGCTGTAGGTTGGCTTTGTAGACTGCTGGGTTTATCACACAGGGAATTTGAGACACTAAAAAACAAAATCTGTTTCAATAAAAACTATGACGGTGTTATCCAGATCTGGGTCCAATGGAGACCTCCAGAGAACAGAGTGGATTGCATTTTAATTTTGCATTCTTATGTCATCGGTCTGTTGCACTAAATTAGTTTCTGGATTTTACTTCTGTTCAGAAGGGAATGGTCAGTGCCTAACAATGAAAATCAAACGCATAAATGGTTAGTGTCCCAGCAAAGTTAAGACTCATTACAGCACAATACAGTAACACATCATTTTAGACATATTAATTAACTAATTAGATCATTAGTGCCTAGTTCAATTAGAGAAATGACTGCAGACGGCTAAATGAAAATTATTGTTCTCAGAATTTAAAAACCAATTTTGACCCCAGTTTCTGCTGACGTGTCCATGGCATGGCCTGATTTACTTAATTATAAGCTTTTTTTTCCGAATACAACTGAGGAGTTTATAGCACCAGTAATTTGTGCATTGCTAATAGCCCTTTAAATCACAGAGTACAGAAGAAACAAGAAACAGACTTCTTGTATTGTTTGGTTTTATTTGGATGCAAGGGAACATGAAAAGAACAGACAGCAATGATCAGCTTTTCCACCAGGCCATGCTCTTAAGACTAAGATTGATTGAAGTGTAATCAAATCTCTTCCCAAAAAAGCCTTAATGTAAGCAATATTTTTAAAAAGAGAAAGTGTAGGTTTTCTAATTAAGACTCAAAATACAACTCCCAATCTCAGCTGTGTGTAATCCTAAACTATAGCCTTGATAGAGGCTAACAATTATGCTCAGCCCAGTGTAATGATTACAGTAATTTGGGAATCAAAACCCCAAGGTTGTAATACAAAAACATGAACACAGTTCGCTGTGCAGACTTCTAAAGAAGAGTCAGCCTGCAATGCACATAATCTAACAGAGGCCTTAGCAGTTCACCTGAATTCTGAAGTTGGTGACAACTGCTTTAATGTAAAACAGATTTCAATGGGATTTTTAATAAAGTCAGGTGTTGAACATTGAAATATGTTGTTAAACCTACCTCCAGAATATGGAATTGACAGGTCTGTTATTTTATTTTAAGTCTACTGAAAAAAGACATCCCCAGAGATATACTGTAGATATTGTGTCATTAGTGGGTACAACTGACCACAGAGCATTCGGCTGAAGAGCAATATATATAGGAAAATTGATGTTTTTCATGATTCAAAAAGAACATTTTAAGAAATAGATCTAAACAAATGATAACAAGCACAAATGATCGAAATCCGATGGAGATGCCTTATTAGTGGAATGACTAAGTCTACCTTTAGGTTTATTGTACTTTATTGTGCACCATTTCTGTGGACATCAAAGAAGGGTCCTGTCCCATTTTGCACTGACATTTATAGAAATGTCTTTATAAAAATACATGTGTTATAGATGTTATATGGATAATGTTTAGTGTGGACCATGGGCACCACACACTGAAACATTCTTGGCATTAAAAAAGGAACATCACTCACTTCTTTAAAAATGAGTGCTTAATGTTCATACAAAGGCACTTTTCAGGCTTCATTCAGGACACTGTTGAAGTTGCCAAGCTGTGTGTGCAAACAGATCAATCCTTCCTTTTTTTCCATGATTGGGCTTCAGGTTTCAGATGGAGCCACTTGTGCTGCACGCAGCATTGTACTGAAGAAGGCAGCGGGTTAGTGCTCCTCTCTTGATTCGTACTTCCCAGTTAATGACAGACCCTTTCAGGACTCAGCGCTGCGAGGGTTGGTGCTTTTGAAAAACAAATTAATTGTGCTAGCATCAGTGACTTGGGCTCAGACGGTCAAATGGAAAAGCATGATTCAAGCTGCTCAAATCCCTCAAGGAAAAAGCACAAAAGGCTTCTTTTAGAAGCAGATCTTTCATAAGAAATGGCTGGTAGATGTCTGTGGTTTGCAGCAAACTGATCACCCCTGTAGGACCTGACGTGTCAACTTCTTTGAAGAGAGGCAGTTGGCAAGCATCTGGCAAAGCAGTGACAGGTTTATATGTATTCTAACACTCTAGGTATTGATCCCTTTCAGTGAGATGTCAGTGAAACTCCAAACTACTGAGAAACACATGGAATCACAGAGGTATTTCCAGCTGCACTACACTGCAGAAAATGTCAGACAAAAATGATACAGTAGGCAGGAGGCATATCTATAACAACAAAGCAATTCAAAATCCAATAAACTGTAACAAATCAAAAACAGTTTATTAAGTGACGTTTACCAAAAAGGGAAAAAAATCCACTTCCTTCTCACAATGAAATGAAGGCTTGCTTTTAAGGAATCATTAATGCCTTTGCTTTTATGAAGACAGACATCCTTCAAGAGCTTTTACGTCACAATTGCAAATAGGAAAAAAAACGCTCTTGCAGAATACTGTAATGTTTAAGGGTGTCAAGGAACACTGCTGATACAGGTGAGAGTCTCTTTGAAAGGCAATGGCTTAAGTTAAAAAAAATGAATACTATTTTTTCCATAAAAATACTGATGGAATACCAAAGTCACCTTAAGTGATTTCAACCACTAGGTATGTGAAACAAGTGCATATAAACAGATAAGCATGTGAAGGCACGATTTTCTTAAAGTGGTCTTAAATTAAAAAAATATATCAGTAATGAAACGGACCACATAATCAAAAAAACAGTCATCCTTCTTATTATGTGACGGTCAGCTTTCTTGTTCTTGACACTCATAGGTCAGTAAGCAAGTAAGCACTTCATTTTGTTTTCCAAACCCTATATTTGGTCCACAAGCACATTCTGACTCACACAAGTTGTGATGCACATTCCCACACACATAGAGTAATAGTAATGACAAGCAAAACAGCACTATAGTGTACTATAAAAAAGGAATGAAAGTTAAATTGAGGTATTTTATGAAGTTAGATGAATATTTAAGTAGACCAAAGACTAACTGAGAGTCCTATGAGCTGGGATTTTAACAAAATGTTCTCAATCTGTAAGAGTCTCTTGCCTTGTTAATCACACAGAAAAAGATTAATATAATCTATCTGCACTGTATATGAATAGATGAGTACTGCACATGAAACAAGTGTGAAACAAGTTGTACAGAGATGTGCACAGTGTTTTCAACCAATGAGAGGTGTAAGAACTTTGTCACACACCACACTCCTCCCTTAAAAGAACGAAAAAACAGAGCAGTAAAAACAGCAGATTTGGTAGCATTCACTTCAACTTCAATATTGTATCAAACCTGCTTTTGTTTGCTAGAAAGTTAGCTTTTTTCTCTGTAACAGAGTGTAATGCTGGTGCAGAAAAAAAGAGAGAAGAAAGTGGTTTCAAAAACATGCACTCAAAGAAAGACCCTTTGAAGTTCACTTAATTTTCATCCTTTCGCAATGGACACAGTGACTAGAAATAACAAATGTTCCCAACTGGTGTCGCTGCGGCAGGATCTAATTTATTGTAATATCAGATCTACCTGTAATAACTCATTTGTTCTTGTAATAAATATATAAAGAAAGACAAATTGCTACACCGAGTCTACATTTTCCTCTCGGTGAGTAGCTGGTACCCCAGGGAGAAAGTTGTGTGCTGCTAACTAATAGCAAATCCTTTAGAAAATCATGTGTCATTATGATGGACAACCAAAGCTGCAGGAATTAAATAGATTTAGGTGTTAGGGATCTCTCCGTGGAGCCCTGGTCGAGGCAGTACAGACTGGCACTGACCAGTCATCACTCAGCCAGTCCCTCCACTTTAAGGGTAAGGCTTTGCCCCTCTCGGCACTCAGGTGCTTCCTTCTCCTCTCCTGGCCAGACTGAATCACAAACAGGCCCACATGAAGCTTCTCCAACATTTCCCCCTGCCCACTTCATGCCAGCTGGCTTCTCTCAGTCAATTACCAGCAGAAGTGTTTAATAAATTCCTCGGTTTCTGATTTTCACAATGTCCCAGACCTCTGCCATGTGAAAATCTGTACGGTAAGTGTAAGACCTGGCAGATCAACATTCTTTTGGGAAAAAAAGGTTCCCCTTTTTATGCAGTATGCAGATGCTGGATTCCATATTTTTTATTCCCAATTCCAGCGGAGATTATGTAGTTCCAGTACCTCTGTTACTCCATGTTTCTGCCTAAGCTAGAGAAAGGGCTGAACACAATGTTTTCTATGTTTCTCCGATTAAAATCTCTTTTGTGCTCCTACATGGTAAGGAAAGTATGTGTACAGTATGTATGTTTTTTAGGTAAAGGTATGGTCTTTGCAATCAGTGGTCGTTGTGTAGTTTACTAATGGCTTGTTAGCCCATGCCCAGATAGAGGAGTTAGTGAATTCCTCACTAACTTCAGATCTATCTCTTCATCTTGTTAAAACTTAATGGTTATAATACACTAAAATGGTAATTTTAGGAATATTTGACAATTGGCAGTGGTAAATGTGTTCTGCTTTTAGCTTATTGCATTTAACCTAAAGATGGAAAAAACTATACGACTGTTTGTGAGGGAGAGGAGTCAGAATGAATGAGGTGCACTGTAGCTGAATCGATTCCTTTCTGATCACCTAGACTAGGCCAGACATATGAAGGGTTTTCTTTTTTTTTCTTGCCAACTACAGATCATTCTAGAGCCCACTGGTGCACCAGACGCCTCAATGTCTCATTGAGCAGGGTGAGGCCCAACGGACGGAAGGAAATATTACCTGAAGCATAGCATTAATTGGCTGCTGTCCAGACTCTCCGCCAAACACTAATGAACACAGAAAACATTCCTATCGTACTTAAAAAAACATTCTACCACAAAAGTGCACAGAAACCTGTGCAGGGTTCTGTATTCTGTGCTCAGGCTTCAAAGCTAAGGATGGATGTCTGCAGTTCTATGCAGTTATTATAGCCAATCAAGGTGTTTGTTAAAGACCTACAGTACATGGATCACTGTAAATAAAAAATACATAAACAGAGTGCAAAGAAGCAGGGCTAACTCTGGACACCATCCCGTGTGTCTTCAGGGTTAACTGCTTGGCACAAACAAACAATGCAGTTCATGCTGCATCCCAGTTCATGAAACACTTCTGCGAGCGTCCAAGCACCAATCTGACATTGAAGGCAGCCCTGTTTGCGTGATTCTGTGCTGCTGGTTATGCAGTCTAGGTGAGATGGACTAGTGGCTGGGAGGTTTCTGGATCTGGTATCATGGTTGATTCAGGAGACATCAGAGCTTCCGGAGGCAACAAAAATTAGTCCCGACTTCAGGGAAGACCAAAGCCCATCCCTCTATACGCAAATTACCACGCTGTCACTAACAACTGTGAGAAATTTCCTGTGAAAACATACTGTATCTCAGCTCCCAAGCAAGGGCAGGATGTTTAATAACAAGCCTCAGGTAGAAGCAAGTGCTGCCTTTTGGAAACAGACATCTATTATATGTCAGAGGATACAGACAGACTTATTAAAATTAATTAAGGGATTGTGCCCTTTCCAAGAGAATATTGCATAAGCTCTCTTAAAACGAGTAAACCCAAAATTATTGTTTTGTTGAAATTGAACTAAAACATTACAGTTCAATTGTTTCTCCCCCAGTTCTCATGCAAAATAAAAGGAGTCTTTTGTGTCATGGGAATCTCAGCACCGGCTTAATCTTTCTTTTAACCACAATTGTGCTGGGCTGAATAATGGGGATTTAGAAAGCTTTTCCTCCTAAAAATTTTAATGAGACAAATGGCAGTCACCAAAGTTATGCATTCAGCAACTGCGTATGTTTAAAGAGACTGGACAGAAGCTAAAAAAGTGCCACATGGCAAGTGAGCTTTGTGAATATTAAGCATTCATTTAGTTGGATGATTTTATCAAGAGCAACGAACATTTGCATGCATTTATACAGCTGTGTATTATACTGACACCACCTGAAGTACCTTGCTCAAGTTTGGAACAGTAGCCCTCTTCCGTGGATTTGAGCCCCTGACCTTTCCATTGGGAGTCCAGAGCCCCTGCCCACTGCAGTACTCTACAGTACTGGCTTGGCCAGCCTTCTGCCCAAGAAGCATGGAAATCTAGTCAGGACCACACAAGGGCAATTAATCTAGGAACACCAGGAGAAACCCCATGTCGGCTGATGAGAACATGCAAACTCCACACTGAAGGATACCCATGCTGGAAACAAGCCCTGGATCTTAAACCTGATTGTTAATAACTCCACCACTGTGCTGTACCCCCCATATGAATAGCAAATCTGAAAAATAACACCAGAATTTAAGCTTTTCACTCTGCAACATTTTTTTCTCAGAC
Organism: Lepisosteus platostomus; assembly: GCF_059453375.1. Lineage (NCBI taxonomy): Eukaryota > Metazoa > Chordata > Actinopteri > Semionotiformes > Lepisosteidae > Lepisosteus > Lepisosteus platostomus. Next base: position 37,984,603 of record NC_142624.1, read on the forward strand.
ATGCCCATTCATTGCCCTGACTTTTGTGCTGGCCCACATATTGACACAATTAGGAATAATGAAGTCCCTGTCTGGATCTTATAACAATATTTTAGAAAAACTATGCAACAGCTAAGTGCTCCATGTTACCTCAAACCTCTCATTTATATTAATCTAAATCCCGCCTTCAAAAGTTTTTCCTAGTATCTAATGTAATGAGACAACTGCATCTGTCTGCTTGGAGAGAGCTCTGAGCAAGGAATAAAATAACACCCTTCAGGCCTTTTTTGTTCAAACAAGAGGCTGTACTTCCTGAACACTAAATCAAATCCCATTTGTAGTTACAAAGACCCTTGAGAAAAAACACAGCAGTCCTGAGGTGGAGTCTGTAGATTAGTTGGAAACAGAAAAACATTGTAGATTTGTACATCACTATTGAGGGAATATCTTATAAAACTCTTACAGCATTGCGCAGGTACTTCTTTTTTATATGGACATATTTTGCCATTCCATGTCTCAGCATGTTAAACAATGCCTAGCTCATTAAATCATGTTCTGTTTTTATTTAAATTCTCTCAAGCATAGATCAGAAAAAAGCAAGGAGGTTGTATTACTTTGTGCATGGAGCTCTAGGGTCCTACAAACAGGAGAGACAGATGTTGGCTTGTTTGGCAGGGAGTCAACAAAGTCAGATTTGTAGTGCAGGACAAGTCTCTATCTGCAGCAACAGGACATCCCCACAGATCTTTGTAGCTGTTGCCAAGAATGCGCACACATATTTTGCATTGCAAGGAGTTACCCAACCACATAAAAGGGCCTGCATAATAATATTGGGTTTTAGTTCACACTGCCATGCACCTTTTCATTTGCGGTAAAACTCAGTTTAAACCATATTTCTTTGCAACAGATCCTATCATTTACCTTGCATTGATGCTGGCCTTAAGGGAGATCTAACAGTATATGTGTAGATGTTAACAGCTACTAAGACGTATTGAACAGAGAATCCTATGTTTATCCACTGATCTAATTTTTATCTAATTATAATATTAATTTATTTAGTATGTGTGCTTATAGGACACTAGGTATACTGAATTATCATTACAAGTCCATAATAAAACCGCAAACAATGGCCAGCGCTGTTAAAGTATTTGGCATCACATGAAAAGTCTTGTCAGGAAGGAAAAATGTTGCTTCAATCTCATATTTTTGGAAAGTACATACTTTCTGAATTTCCTAAAGGAGAGATTATTGGTTTCTGGCTTAGTCTCCGAAACCGCTTGTAGGCCACACAGAAGTTACAAAGTAAGCACATGGCATGCTCTTACAAAATCCTTCTAAGTGCATGTGGGTTCAAAATGTCTACCTATAAACTTTTACCAGGCCTGGAGATGCTGTGAGCAATGGTTTGTCATTGTGTAATGATACCCCTGTGCAGCTAGCGTACAATGAGCCAAAGATGACACCATAATCGCCTGGATATATGAGGAGTTTAAATCTGAATCTCTTTAAGAGTGTTTAGATCAGGCCCTAGCCCACAATGAGAGAACAGGCACTAAGCTGAAAGAGAGGCAGTGCTTAGTTGATCTACTAAGGTGGGTGTGGTATTATTATAGTAATCTGTCACTGCATTGTCCAGAGTCCTGCTGGAATGAACCCTTCTCATTAATGATGGCTGACAAGACAAATGTGTGTACACCCAGATCAACCAGGCTTGTTGTTTCAGGTTTACAAGTTCGGTTACAGACCGAACATGTTCTCTCAGCTGTCCAGTACTCGATTTCTTGAAATCACTAACTGTATAATGTAGAAGCTATTTGCTTGGGTTTTTTTTCTCTGAAAAAACAAAACAAATGGTCAATGTAAACACTGCCATTTAGCCTGATCTTGTCAAAGCTCATGCTAAGCAGGACCGGGTCCAGTTAGTGCTGGGATCGGAGAACTCCAAAGAAAAACAGATCACTACTATAAGCGCTGTTCGTACCGGCAATCCAATCTCCCATGTCAGGGAACAGCACCATAGGAAATGCTGTCCTTTAAATGAGACATAAGACAAAAGCCCTGACTGCTTAGTTATTAAAGAACTCATGGGCACTGTGCATCACAGGAGATGTGTAAATCCCAGTGTACTGTCTAAAGTCTGCTCTGGGCTTGCAAAATCTTGCCTAAATAAAGTCCCCCCTTAACTCAGCTGGTGAAGTAATTTCTCACACCTACACCTGACCTGCTGCGTGGGAATGCTAGCGCACAATGTCTACCACGTGTCACCCAGGTTGTGCCTGGATCAATGAATTCCACACCTGATGCATTTTGGAATTATTTGGGATGAAAAGTACTTCATAAATCCAAGAACGTGTTACCATTAATTACCAAGCAATACCTTACCTAAGACAATTTTAATGTCTAAGAATGCGAGACTAAATGGCCTTTGTCAAAACTCTCTTGGTGTGCTCATCTCACATAAAGAAAAAAAACCTGGCATAAAAAAATCAACTTGCGAGTCTATGAAAGGGTCTTATTGAATATGCATGGTTTGGCAGTTAAGTCCCCATTTTACTTTCTGTTCCCCTCCTCTACCTTCAGTGAATCCTTTTGTCAAATCCTAGGGTTGAACTTTGCCGTAAGTTTAGTTTTTAAATGCCGCTCATTTGTTTCTTGAAGCATTGCTAAACATTATATGGGCCTATTTGGAAATAAATGAGTAATTATACTGTACTTACTAGCAGAGTAAAATGCTAATTACAGTACTAAAGGACGAGGTGTACAGTACAGGGTTTAACAGGCTACAAGCAGTCTTTAGTTTGTTGCCTTTGCTTAGATTAACCTCTGAAGACAAATCTTAGATTGAAAGAATATGGCTAAAAATAAGTTTTATAAACCTCACATACTGTAGAACAATAGGATATTTGTGGATAAACACTTTCAGTTGTTGTTCTAGGTCACGTGTTTTTAAACTTTAAACATTTCTTGCTTATTCTGCTGGATGCTTGCTCTCTCAGCCAGCGTCTGGCCCTGACTTGGAGAGTTTCCAGTGAAGACTGCTGGGGTCAGCACCCTTCCATCTACTTTAAAACCAAGCACCACAAAACTCACTAATTGCACAGTAACGTCAAGTCTGTGGGAAGCATTGTAACTTTTCAAGATCTCCGCTTCACACTGCTTTCAAAGCAGCTACATTGTGTTTGATTGCAGACGTAATAATTAAAACCAATTTTTGCTATTACGTTTTTAAGTATGTTATTTTATCAAGATTATATCATTTGCCAGTATTGAAAATGGCTTTCAGCATAATGCGTTTTGGTACAGGTGATGGTAATTGGCTAGCTTTGGAAAGCTGTTGTTTCCAGTTCTCAATAATTAAGTTAATTGCTGATAAACAATACTGTAGGGTAGACTGTATTACTAATACAAGCTTAGATCTGTAATTACTGGCAAATGAAGTCCCTGAGGGGATTTTTGCAGTCGATGGGAATCAATTTTCTTGCTGAATGTAGCGAAGCCACAACATACTTAACTCTGCCAGATTCAGCAGTTGGATTGCAAGGAAAAATAGAATCTCTAAACTTCTTTTAATGTTTACTGCTCATTTTTTAATGTTTCAAGTTCTAGCAAATAATAAAGTTCTTCAAACCCAAGACACACACTAGCAGCAGTGAAGGGGAGCCTCTGAAAGTTCTATCCTGACATAATCTGCATTCCGGTTCACTTTATACATGTTAAGCAATCACAGCAAGCGAGAAAATTAAATATTAGTGCAAGTAAATCAGAGCAAAACGTTTTTCCTTCTTCGCCACAGTTTATATCAAAGACCTGCAGAACGTGTTTACATTCTTTTGCACACAATAAAAGACACAGCCAGTTAATTTTAATTGTGCTTGGGAAGACATGCTCAATATGGTGCATCAGGCTGTATATTGTCCTTTCTATTTTCGTGAAGCTAATTTAATGCTTTGATTACTCCAGGCATGCACGTCTTGTCACGGATGAACTGCATCACATTGACCATTGCATCACATCTTACAATGATACACACTTTACGTTTTTTCATAATCTTGGAAAAAATACATGTCCTCTATACCTCATTAAAAAACATGGGTACGACACAATGAGCGCTATTTGTGTGTACAGTAAGTAACACATAGAGGTACACAGTTCTTAAAAGTACATATATTCTTTTACTGTGATATGCCACTCTCATTTCTTTTTTAACTTCACAAGGCCGGTTGTTGAAACATCAGACTGTAAACTAACATTGTCAAAGACTGTAACTTGTACTAACAACCAATGCCCCATATGGTGATTCCTGGCACTCAGACATCCCAGACTCCCGTCTTTCTTATTCCGCAACCTAAGACTGAGCAAACCTGGAGTCATATGGAACTGTAAAGGGTGAGCAAGGAAACAGCCCACACGAACACCACCACAGTGCTGTCTTTCAGCCTATCAATGAATTCAAGGTTAACTTCCAAAGCCCAAAATGAGCCAGAGCAGCATGACGCAATGGGAAGAGATTTTGTTCGTTGAAAAAAATATGGAAGGAAGCCATTTAGCCAGTCCCAGAACATCTTTGTAAGGCATTCTGCTTTTCTCACAGTGCTCATAAATCGTTAGGATGTCACATGTTGTTTTTGGGCCCTGTAGATACGATTGCCCCCGGTTTTCAGAGATTTATGGTTCAGACATTGCCCAAAGCTTACTTTATTATTTCCTTACTCATAGCGTTGAAGTCTCACCAGAAAGTTCCAACAGCAAAAGATAACATTCCTTGTATTTTATTGTCATGCGATCCACATTTTGGAATCGTGCATGTCCTGGACATTCAAAGGCATTTCTGTTTCACTGATTTTGAATGAACAAAATGCAACTTGTTTGCCAGAAGAACGAGAGATACAATAAGTCCTCACTGCATTTTTTTATACTTTGCAATGTGCGCTTGAAAACTACACATCACCATACCCAACAGGACAATTGAATATAATGTTCCTAATCCAAATTTAATACAATTATTCTGTCTGAAAAGAGGTGCTCGTTTTGTTGGGGGAAATAATGAAAAGTAAACATTTTTATCTAATTTTACTTCACAGCTATAGCATTTAATGGCTTAACACTCCTTCATTTAGCATAAAGCAACTTTTTTAATTTAAAAAAAAGAATCATCTTATCTCCTTACATACACCAGTTCTGTAAACTGTCACTCGATAACTAAAATGTTTAAAACAACACCCTGCTTTTTTTAAAAACTCACTTCAAAAAATTAAAACCCAGGTGACTCATTTTAAGTGGCAGTATCTAGGCCACTTCCCCTTAAAGCCTGTGCTCTTCAATGACTTTCAGTTTGACTTTATGCTGTAATCAGCCACCTAAAAATAAAGAGTTAAGAAGAAAACTTTGCTCCGATTTTTCTGTGCGTCCCTCTTAAAAACCTTGTCATGTTTGCCAGTGAAATCCAAGATGAATAGAAAGGGGCATCTTGGAAAGCTGTCAACCTAAATGTTTATAAAGCCGCATAAATTAATATAAGCATGAATCCTATTACTCATATTATTTCTTGCTTCATGAGTGTTTCCATGTGGGGAAGATGGAACACTCTCTCTCCCTGTTACAGGACAGGAGCCAGTTCCAGATACAGTGTGGCAGTACTAATGATGGGAAGATCATCTCAGTCAATAGGCCTTCCTGTAATCAGCACAGTTCTCAAGTATCCATTCGTACAGACATTTATTGATACACTGACATGAAACATTTGATAGTCTATAGAATTAATGATTTCCCCCATGAATACCTACAGGGAAGACACGTCTGTGAAACGACCAGCACACCCTCTTCTGTGTGCGCGTGTGTTCTTTAATGTATATTTATAATTATATATCCACTGAGTGGCATTAAAAACTGCTACAAATGAGTATTAAAAACTAATAGCATTTGCGGCCTTTCAGCATATAGACACACACTTTTGAGCAAAAGTGTTAAAAAATAGAGATGTTGCAAACATCAACAACTGACTCTTTTTGACTATTACAACAACTTTGACTGGTGCTTCCACAACCTGCTTAAGGCGAGAAGAAACCCACCCCGTCATTTAACAATCTTTAAGCCACACTGATCTCATTCTTCAAAAAACAGATCTCAGTTCCTAAAAGTAAACTATTCTTGAATAGCTGGTATGAAGTGTTGTAGTACCTAATCCTTTTTACAATTCAGATACAACTGACTTATTGTCAGGTGTTTCTCCCTAGACATCCATAGAGTTAAAAACAAGTTTATATACTACAATGTGCATACCTATCAGGATTAAAGTGTTTAAGACTTTTCAAAGTAGCATACAGTATGTATAAGAGTACAGCAGCAAATAAAAGGTTGATGCTTGGTCTTGCTGTTTCTAAGAAAAAAATGATGTGGTCTATAGAATTAATGTATACCAATAATAAAGAAATGTATACCAATAATAAGGAGAATTTCACAAATTAAGCAATATCAAAAATAACTTTATGGACACTACATATTTTTAATCAACACAAGTGTATAGCTGCATAGTAAGGAACCTTTACACAATTTGTTTTGACAAAGACGTAAATACACCAAAACAGCAGAAAAGTAGATATTAAAAAAATAGCAGCTACTAAAACAGTTCACTTATTTTGTGCTACTGGTATTTACTGGAAAGTGTAATAATATATTGCACAATAATTACAACAAGGATTTATACATTTTCTGAACTGCACTACCTTGTTAAATTTATCTTCTTTGTTTGAAAGGGAAGCATCACTTTTCCAACATTACAGCTCTACTAACCCTCATTTGACTGAGGGCCTTTTTGTATTTGTTATTGTTTTCCTAATATTTCCTAATGGCTTATCGGACTATAAATACCCCCCACCCCCCTCAGAGTCATTGACTTTGAGAGAAGTACAGCCTTATTCTCCACAGCGTGCAGAACTTGGCGGAGAGAGGCCTCATTGAGGAAAAAAAAATCTGTTCTCAGGAAGATTAGTCCCAGTCCTTGTACAGTGTATGGTGGATGCAGAGCTTTTTTGGGAACATTTTTCTCTGCCACCGTCTGACCCCGAGAGCACTCCCTGTGCTTTTCGTGTGCAGCTGTGTAGCTGTGTATCAAAACCCTATCAATTATTTTCTGTCACTGAGAGGACTTCATCAGAGTGATAAAGAAACTGTCCTTATCGCTAACTCACTCCTCTTAAAAATCTATTTACACAGACTGTCCCTTCTCCATCCATCTGCTCACACTGTAATTGTCCAGGCATCGAATCTGATGCAAGGAACAGACTGTCCTGCTATTGGTGGAGTAACTGGGAACACACATAGCACAGCCAGTTCATTGTAGGAGGAAGCTTGTGCACGGACCACAAGCATCTTTCAGCACATTCAATTCTATTCATAATACGACTTAATCCAAACTGTTGGTTACGTCAGCATTTTACAGCACAGATACAGTTATGCACCAATGATTACTAGTCACAGTTTTCACAGAGAGCTCCAGCCTTGTCAATAGAAATATCCTACAGTATTCCTCTTTATACAAGTGTGGTCACTTTGCACCCTTGAAAGCAGGAGACTGACAGTGAAAGATCCCCTTTTCCATTTTCTCCCCTTCCTCTAAAACATAAAGCCTGTTCAGGTCTCTCACTCTGTCCTGGGGGCAGACTGGGAGGTGCTAAGTACCTTGCATCCCCCTGGAGAGAACGCCAAACTCAGCTGAAATTTGTCTCTAGAAAGCAACGGCGCTTACTGCACAACATCAATCTACCACCGCATGACAAACTCACTTTCAGCAAGATGTATGTGATGGGCCACTAAACCTAGTTAATCAAATCATTACTAACACAGCTCCACTGGCCTATTTTAGTTGCTGGGAAAGAAGGGGAAGAATAAAATATTAACCCTTTATCTAACTTAAGAAGACTCCCCCACTTATTCTAATAAAAACAGAGAAATACTGTATACATGTTACTGTTCCTTTTCCTTCTTGATCTCCTGGAAATCACCTATTTAAAAACCACAGGGGAAATATAAGTGATAATATTGCTACCTGCACAGCTGTGATGCTGCCTCTGCAAGAGGCCTGGACATTGAGAAGTTTAGATAAAAATATATTCTGCTTCCCAGGTACTTTTGCAGTTGACAGAATTGTTTTAATTCAGACAAAAATGCACGACGGCCCTATTGCCTGAAATGGCAGACATTCAACACAAATCCTTTTATTTTGTCTTCAAAAGGCTGAATAAAACATTTTTGTAAGTCCTTTACGCTGTGAAATGTATCGGTGTGCACCACCACAAGGCTTTCAGTTACACCCTGTCCAGTCAGACAGATGCACGCTGTCAGAAGAAATAAAGGCTCCCATTTGAATTAATTAACACCACGAGAGTCCATGTGTGTTTGGCTGCTCTTTAAATAGCTAGCAGCCCATCAGTGCGATCCGACAGGGAAGAGTTCTAGACGGTCCCGGTTCCGCGGCACAGTTCACACCCTCCTCAAAAAAGGAAAGCAATGGGAAAAGACGGAATATATAAAAGGGGGGATTTCATACAGCTGTAAAAGATAAAAGGAAGACAGCGTGCACCTGGTCCCGTTTTAATCGACTCTAACATTGTTTTCACTTTTAAACAAAGTGACTTACTTGAGTTCATTATATGCACTCCATTTCCATAGACCATTGGGAACAGGACCCTGCCTGCTAACACAAAATAAATGACTGCCCCATGATAAATGGTTCTATTAGCAATCCAGATTGTTAAACTGTGATATAACAGATCGGAGGAAGCAGCACCCCATTCATTCTCCTTTCTGCAAATACAGAGCTGTAAATAGCTTGTTTTTATGTGTAAATAACATATTAAAACTCTGCATTAGCTGTGTCCTTTGATAGAGAGGAAATTGTTGCAAATAAATAACAGTGGACAGGAATGTAAAATAGCAATGACTTAATAGAGCAGGCTGGTTTTCACTGCGGTGGGCATGACTGAAGTGACAGAATTCCAGAGCCAATTGTAAACTACATGCTGACAATAAACTACTCTAACAGGGCTGTATATTAACAATGGCTGTGAAGAGCTTAGACCTGCTGCCATATTTCCTGAGGTCAAGGACTTTGCCACTTCAGCAGGCAGTCATTTTCCTTCAGCCTATCCCACATGTTCACCTATCTCCGGGCTTAAGCCGAATAATAATGCGCATTATTGTAGGAACTGATTACACTGTCTACATCTTCAGGCAGACGCTTTCCATTAAGATGATGTTATTAAGTGGTGCATGTGCATTTCTGGAGATGCTGTTAGACAAAACCAGATTGTGATGTTCCAATAAACATCAGCAAGGTCTTGGTTGGTGTCTTTTTTCTTCTTTTTCTGTCTAGAGAAATAATCAATTGTCAAAATGACACAGGCTGCACTTGAAATGATATTGATTAGTCGACACTCACTGCTGTGCGTATTAAATGCCTTCTGGTTTTTACTGTATGTCCTGTCCTACCAGAGTATTGTGTTTCACAGCTTTGCAATCAGCCAGTAGGAGCTAAAATGGTGATGATTAGGTTCTGTTCTGTGAACAAGCCGAAGGGTTCACAATTATCATCCAGCTGCTAGCCGAAACTCTGAACAAGAAAGTAACGCACACAGTAAGTTGGCAAAGCAATTAAAAACAAAATGTTATGATATATACTGTAGTTGAAAGCACAACATTTAAATGGAGAGATGCTATGTTAAAATTGTATAATGCACTTGTAAGGCCTCATTCTGAATACTACAGGTATGTATGAGTTTGGTTACCAGTCCGGAGAAGAGCCACCAGAAACATTCCAGAGCTTAAATGTCTTACACTGACAGGCTAAAGGAACTGATCTTTTTTAGTCTTGAATTGAAAAGATTATTCTGATTAGTTTATACAAGTATTCAAATTCCTCTAGGGCAATAATACTGATTTCTTCAGAATGACGTGACACACAAACCAGAGGGCACAAGTAAACTATTTGGAGGTGCATTTAAAAATGAGAACAGGAGGCACTTCTTTACTCAAAGGGCTGTGGGAGAGTGGAACAAGCAGACCAGCCATGTTGTTGAAGCCGATAGCCTGGTTTCTGTCAAGAAACAGCTGTATAATCCCAGCATGAATTAACTGCTTAACTACGTAAGCTGCATACTACATGGGCTGAATGGCCTCCTCTCATCTGTAAGAATTCTTATGCTAAAAGAAAAAGACTGTACGTATCTTTCCAAATAAAGTTAATATATTTGGAATATATGGTTAAGTCAGCTATAGTTTAGTACTTCTGAATATGGATATACTTCTACAGAAGGAGTACAGTGCATTGACATAATTGTTTTTGAAGGCACTTTACAAAATACATTTTAGAAACAAAAATACAGTTTATTGAATGTTCTTTCCACATATTTGCCAGAAAAAAAAGAGAATTTTTGACATTTTAAAACTCCATTAAAAAACAAACAAACACATGAAGTTACCCTCTGCTCTAATCTCTTCCCTAGGTGTGCTGCACATGCCGGTGTGAAACTGGCCTGGGTCAGATGTTTGCTGTGACCCCCTTCATCTCAACACGCAATTGCATAAGTCTCCTACACATCCCCTGTAATGAAAAACAGAACAGGCTGCTTGCCTTTAGCACCGAGTACTTGACAGACAGACTCCCATGCTATCTATATCAAAGACAGTTTCATACCGTAAAACCTTTGCCAGTTTGACAGTAAAAACCATAAGGAAGTGGAATGCAGGCCGTGAATGTGGAGAGGTGCTTCCATAAACTTTAAAGCAAGACTGTCAAACTCCAATGAAGAAGTGGCACTCTAGAAATGTATCATACTGCAGTACACTAGCACAAAGTTTTCAGTAAAGCCTTTTAAATTTAAGTGTTTTGAAACTGATATAAAGGGCTCTTTCCTCAGACACTGAAGGTTCAAAAGTCTAATTTAAAGCCTTGGCACCTGGCATGTTCAGACATATGATTAAAACATGTTTATCTTTCTTTTTCTGATTAGTACAATAGCATGCAAAGCTCACTGAATGTATATTACTGATTCCTGTAAATCAATTGCAGAATCCCACAGATTACCTACATTCTTTGGGATTCTTTTTTTTAAATGGCAGCTAACATGTTACTTCCACATGCTTTGGGATGAGAAAACAATGTTTCACAGCTGCTTTTCTTTCTCGGCATTAAAGTCTCTTTTGGGCGAAAAGGAACTGCTACAGTATATACAGAATTTAAAACAGATGACAACAAAAATAATTCCTACTGAATTTTAACTTTTTTTCCTTAAATTCCATGTTTCGGTAACACCTCAATGCACATAACACAGCCTCACTGCACAACAAGCACACTGAAGTCTTCCATACATTTCCTTATTACAGAACACATTGCTAGGACCTTAATTTCACCAAACCAAGACTTCAGTCTGGCTAAGTTTTTTTTTTCTGAACTTCAAATTAAAGTACATTTTATTTACAAGAAAACAGGGATGTCGGGGCCTGTTGTCTATTAAAAATGATAATTATAGTTGAAATTCATGAGTAAGATAATTATGAGAAATTGCAGACTTGGGTGGAAACTGTCATCATTAAAAAGGATTAATGCCACTCCAATGTGATTCAAAAGTAGGACGTCCTATTTAACTTTCCCACTTATTACATGCATTGTCGCACACTGCTCTCTAAGTGGACCACAGTTCTCTCTTTCCCCATGAGAAACTGTTACCTTGAACATAACATGCAAAATAAACAACCCTAAAAAATTCTGCAACACTCCGCAGGTGAAAATGGTTTGACATATCTTGAGACAAAAACAATCTCCCAAGAATTAAGCACAACAAAAGCTAACTTTCTAAAAATAATATAATTCATGCCATTCAACTACTTCTTTATTTCAACCAATAATCATTCAATATCTTTTTGAGTCCTATAAAATGGTATTTATTAAGAACAACAAGAATCTCCATTATTATAAGTTAGAATGAAAAACTGACTTACATTTTCAATACAATTGATTCAGATATTAACTTGTGAGTATAGAATCATTTACCTTTGCAAATCTATTGAACAAATTAAAGCATTACTTCACAGACTTTTTTTATATCCAAAGCATTCATTCATTCATATCTTCATTCATATATTCATATCATATCTTAAACAAGGAACAAATAGGTTGGAGTATCATTGTTCCTTAGGACGACGAAGTACTGAGCTCACGTCTTGGGATCTCTTTAAATGCTAGGTGCTCAATGTTTTCTTTCTGAATTGAGTTAGAACTGTCTGGAGTGAGTGAATAAGAAGAGGTGTAAACCGCATTACTGTAAAGACACGGTGTCCCTGTACGAGACACGGTCTTCAGGGCTGAAGGCAGCCTGACTGCAAGAGCAGCTGCCCAGAAATGAGATGTTCAGCTACAACACGAGAAACCATGAAACCCATGGCCGTGAAGAGTGGGTCACGCCCTGGAAGGCAGAAGGGTCACCACACCAGCTCAGGACCATCGTATCTGTCCAATCAACGTGCCCAACGCTTTCCAGGACGCCGGCCGGAGCTGCGACACGAGAAAATCCCAGGAAACATAACGGGGACCTTCTGAGTGGCTCAACTGGTAGAGGCTGGGCTCTACCATCCAGATGTCAAAAGGTGCGAGTGTGGGTCAAATCCCTGGTGGGCTGTGACCAGGATTCCCCTATGGGTGGCGCTAAATATCATTAACATTCTCAGAGGATGAAGAGCTCAGTGATACAAATCAATGTTTTGTACAGGTCGGAGAATACCAGAGGGCTTGGGGACTCTGGGATAAGCTTCCAGAAATGCTGTTGCAGTGAAAACCCTGGCTACTTCAAGAGATCCTCACAGCTCTCAGCTGCTAGCCACCAGACGAGCTGGATGAGCAGGACTGCCTCCTCTCACTTGTAAACCTTCTTATGTTTATGTTGTGTGGAAGTGGCAGCGGAGAACGTGAGGAGAGTATTTTATTCGCAGCTCAATGCTGTTTTATTCTTGGCAGACCTTTAGGAAGGTTGTCTGTGGACAGAATGCTGACTGTTGCTTTGTCCAAACCAACCAGAGAAAACTCCTTTACCACAAGAGTCCGTTTGCTGCAGACTGAGAGTTTCCTCACTGCTCAGCAAATCATTGGTGAAGTGGAACAGCGCTTCTGACCCTACAGAAATGATTTGGCAGAGGCATAACTTCCAAGAACACCCGGGACCAGCTCTCTAACGCTGCTGAGAGGGGACAAGTATGACTGGGCAACGTTCCCCAGCTGTCTGCAGCTGCACAGGACGAGTAGCAGAACATCCCACAGCCGTCTGTCCAGAGGCTGATCAGGTCTGTGCTTCAACACGGCCACAATCAGTGATCAACTGGATTATTCCCCATAGCAGCCTTGGAATGCCTTCATTCTGATATTAAGTCTCATTTCATGCTAAAAACTTACAGTCTTTCTTTTATCTGTAATTATGTTCATGTTTCCTGTCATGCTTTTTAAAATCTATGTTTATAGCACTGGATTAAATCCATTCGTGTTGCATTTTATTCACGCTTCAGTATATTTCACCCAGAAAAATTGCAAGATTGTTTGGGAATAAGTAGCCTGTGTGGGTAACAGATGTCCCATTTCACCCACTGCTCTAATAAACAATTAATGACTATTACTATATCATGGCAGGCCACCAAGCTCTTCATTAAACTACAAAAGTCCATGATATCAGAAGTCAGATTACCATTTCAAAGGTATTCTTCAGTCAGCATCTTTATCAATCTCATATGGACTACATGTCACTCACCCACAGTCCACTCCACTACTAGCTGTTTTAAGTAATTTATTACTTTTTATACTCTGGAGGTAAGAACAAGGTCTTTAAATCCTATTATACAATTCTTTCATCATGCACTCACTGACATCTCTTAAACATGCATTCTCTCTGTTTTTTTTTTTACTCTTACTGGACAAGCACAAGTTCTGTAGAAAAAAGGAAATGTAGCTTTAGATTTGTATAAAAAAACAGCACTTAAAAAACAAAGCTTACAGCCGCTCGTTATTACTTTTAATTTTTGGCAATTGCACCACTGCATCCCAATTTCTGAGCACTGTGTCCGAAAGCTACACACATACAGTATAATTACAACTGATGTAGATCCAGAGGTGCTGGGAATCCTGAAGCAAGTAAACAGTGATCATTAGATGCAGATAAAGAATGACATGCAAGCAGTAATTAATGCCCCTCCATGTACACAAATGAAAAATAATTAGACCTTCCTGCATGATTCTCTGATCTGTCACCAAGTATGACAAATAATTCAGTGTTCTAATATGTATACATATTAATTGTCTTTATTAAAAGATCGTGTACAAACAAAAACAGAATTTTACTGAACAGTTAAAAAAAAAGTTTTGAAAGATTCATTTCTGGGTATAATAAGTGTGAGTACTAGATGTCCCATTTCACCCACTGCTCTAATAAACAATTAATGACTATTACTATATCATGGCAGGCCACCAAGCTCTTCATTAAACTATAAAAGGCCATGATATCAGAAGTCAGATTACCATTTCAAAGGTATCCTTCAGTCAGCATCTTTGTCAATCTTGTAAGGACTCTGTGTCAGTGCCCATCCACAGCATACTCCACTACTAGCTGTTTTAAGTAATTTATTACTTTTTATACTCTAGAGGTAAGAACAAGGTCTTTAAATCTCATTACACAATTCTTTCATCATGCACTCACTGACATCTCTTAAACATCTACAACAGATACAACTATATACAGATGTATAAAACATCTGTCTTTATACTCTTATTGGACAAGTGCCAATTAGTTTTGATTGGTATCAAAATAAACACACCTCTAAAAATGTTACAGCTCCAAACTTTTTGTTTGAAACACTTATTCATTCCACACCACAGTCCCCCCGAACTCTTAGCTGAGGTTTCCCAACCAAGTCCAGTGCAGCTGTACAATTAGCAGGAGAAGGCAGGTACTGTGAAGTCTTGCATTTTATGTACTGTAGTTCAGAGGACGGTGGTATTTCTGGAGCAAGCGAACGGTGGTGTGAACATAGTTCGCTGAAAAACTGCAAACAAACAGAACAATTTGGTGGCACTGCCTGTGCACGACTGGAAAAAAAAATTGCAAATCTAAGCACAATGCTCCACTTTATCACCTAATATAAATAATAATCCTCATCAGTTCTGCAGTGTAAGCTACATCCGCTTAAAGGCACAACTGTCAGGCCAGTGTCTCCTGAGATAAAGCATGAACATCCTGATCTGGATGTATTTTTTACAGATATTTAGGTTGTGTCATTAAATATCAAGCTGGCGTTTCTTTTACAGTCTTCGCTGGCTGGCTGTGAGGCACACCCCTCCTGTGAATGACACTGACACTCATGCTTCAGGCAAAGGGTCAGCTGCTCTGAGCCTTGGTACACCTCACAAATAATGAAGTGGGGAAAGAATGTTAAAAACGGAAAGGAAGAAGTCCTAGTTCTAAGACACCGATGTACCTTACCTCTTGCTATGGCTGAAGGAGAGGGCTTTTTGCTCAGCTCTGGGAAGCCATTTCCTTCTATGCTTGCTCCCTTGGCATCTTTCTTCTCTGCCGTAGTCGGTGCTGAAGTCTCCATCGTGGATGACGATACCTCAGCAGTGAGAGAGACCTGCACAAAACAGAAGGAAACAGCCAAGTTGAAGATAAATCACATGCTGGCCGAACAGTGGGAACTAGTGCTCTAAGGTTTTGTTTGCAGCATTGCAAATGAGCTTCAGAAGGAAGCGAGACATCGGCGTTTGTTAAAAGTAAGCAATTTTCATCGGTTTACTCAAATGCTGCCTAAAGAACAAGTTTGAAAACAGGGCCTTGGAGCACCGGTGTCCCTGGGACTAGTTACACAGGAGAGAGGAGAAGAGGAACTGCTCACTGGAGCCAGTAGAGGGAGCTGCCAATGTCACCATCAGTTGTGATGAAAACAATGTGAACATGGTGGGACTGACTGCATGTTAACAGACCAACAGCATGGTAAAGGTAAGCACTCCAGAGTAAAGAAGAGTTCGGTAATAATAAGGAATATTTTGTACAAATCCAAAATAACACCTGTACTGCCCACTGCAGATATAAAAATACTGTTGCAAATTATTGTTGCAAAGTTTTTAATTGGTTTTAAAAAGAAAAGTAAGGACATTGTATCCACAAACTGCACGGTTTTCACATTACTGCATCAGATCCCGGAGACGCAAAAAGTACAAGTTTTAAAAGTCAGATAATGAAACAGTTCCTTAAGTCACACTGCCAAACCTTATACTAGAACAACATCAATTATACCCCCTAGGAGACCAAAGAGACAAAGAGACTATACATAACTTTGGACAAAAAAAAAACAACTAAAACTTGCAGGCAAAAACAGCACACTTATAACAGATAACATTTTTTCATTAAGTGAAACTTCCTACAGTACTTTATGCTCCCCACTCCTTAGTATTCAAAATTACCCGAGAAACAACATCCTCTGTTTCTGATCAATTTTAATGTGATATATCTGAGAGAACCCAGATCCAACCAGGTATTTAATTAAACAAGAAGGCATGTGCAAAATGCCACAAAGCAATTAACAGAACAAGACCCTGCCTGCCGATCTTCCACTCCGTCTATTAACATGTTTGCATCCTCATCTAAATAGATGCCGACTTGGCAGCAGGTCGGCTGTTTAACTTTGTGGAACCTACAAGATTATCCTTGGTGCAGCGCAAACAAGTGGTGGTTTTTGCCTGAAAGAAAACTCCATTCCAGGGCCTTTTCTGTTACCCCAGCATTGCAGGCTCCGTTTACTTTTCATTTCAAAGGGGGCTTAGTTTTTGTATATAACTTTAAGTGGATTTTCTCAGCTTTGTGTGTTTTCTCCCCCTTTCATTTAGACTGCAGCACGGAGCAAGTAAAACTTATTTTGTTACTTCAGAAGAATCCTCGCTCTCTCTTTGCGTGTTTAAAACAGCTTGTATTTGGATCATAACCTGAAATAAAGCGCAATAAAAGCAACAGAACTGACAGGTTATTCAGTTCTTTCTCGTATTGCTGTCAAAGGGTTGGGATAAACAGAACGTCCTTAAGTATAAACACAGCTACAGGTACAGAGACAGACATGCGGAAGATTGTGGTGTGAAGTTTTAGCTTTGCAATGGAAACCCCGTGGTTTCCAACTGTACAGTATCAGTTATATTTCAGAATGAAATTAATGAATTAAAAGCTTTATCTACAAGCGTATTCCTTTCCACGAGCGTTTACTCCGTGAATCTGCACCTTGAACCCAGACCTTGTAACGATTAAGTCTTTGAGTACATATGTTCAGAGTCGATATAATTCTGATCATTTTGCTTTTTTTTTTAATTAGGAAAAAAAAAAGAAAACACAGACTTTAAAATGCGCGTTATCCGTTTTGTATTCCGCTCACCAACCCGTAGTTCATTCGTGTTTTTCCAATATTTTTTGAACAAAGGCAGCGGACTTGCAGCAGCGGTCAGCGGTGTGTGTTGGACGTTGTGCCTCAGACGCGCCCTGTACCTGCGGGAGGGAGCAGCGTGCGAGGTGCGAGGTGAGGGGATCTCGGCTCAGGACAGCTCCACACCAACCGTACAGATGAGAGCCGCACTGAACTTTGCTGGTCAACTCATAGGTAAGTATGTACAGTATGTCGTACGTAATAGGGCGTAATACGTGGGAGTCATTTTTTAAAACGAAGACGTACCCTAATTTACACGGCGGGCCGTTACAGCTGTGAGCATCTTCTCTGTGAACTACTCTTCATGCACAGCTTTTCACTCGCTGGGGAGCTCGCAGTTTTAACAACAACAACAACAACAACAACAACAACAACAACAACAACAACAACAACCACCTACACTCCCCAAACCATGTTCACGCCTGACAGAAACGCAACGATAAAAGACAAGATCTACAGCGGTGAAAAACTAAAAAGTTTACACTTGACAAAACTGCAGTAGGATTTTATCGTGCTAGGCGAGCGTTTTGAATGAAATAACGATTCCTAGACATTTCCCTTTTATTTTTTTAAATGACATTTTAGGTGTGTGATGTTTTGCGTAAGTAATCCTGGGGACGTAGAGTAATACATTCGCTGCTTCAGACGGCTCGCAGGCGAGTTTGAGGAGCTAATTGACATTACCAGAGAGAAGTCAAGGTTATTTTAAACATAGGCCGGGACTGCTCTGTTTCTGCTGTTGGACACCGGCGTGGGAAACCCATCAGTGTGGGACAAGACTAGGTGTGTTTAATACAGTATGTCATATCAAAAGTTTGCGTTAAGCTTTGCTTTACACTTAAGAACTGAATCCTTAAAATCCTTAAAAGTAAACATTTCACATGCAACAGTCCAGTGTTCATGGTTTTGTTGTTTTTTTTTTCTCAAAAACTGAAGTAACTGTGTAACTGGGTCACTTCTAAACATGTTCCTTTCACAAAAAGATACGTTTTCATTATAATGTTTAATACATTATAGCTTATAATGTACAATCATTTAACACCTGACAGCCCTACAGTCGTTTAACTTGTGCCTAAACTCGCTTTTCAATGGTAGCGTGATTTTCCCTCCTGAAGCTTAGCATTCCAAGCTTGCATGGCCACACAAATGAACACACATTTATGCAGAAGCTATCACCATAATACTCCAAATGTGCTGTTCACGCAGTACTGCAGCCTGGCTGAAACGCAGAGGAGGAGCAGTCCTGACACCCTCTCTGTGAAGCCAGTCGCCCGTACTCCTGCCAAGGTAAGCCGATTAGAAGTGGGTAGCTAACAGGGTTAGAAGGCATCTGTTTCACTTTTCCACGGCCAAGACTGAAGTCCTTTCCATTCTGTCACTGGCACGCAATTCGCAATATTTACTTCAAACAAGATGCTAAGAAAAGGGGCTGAAACACCTCGAACTCTTCCCTTATGTTACACAGCACAGTCATACAGCACTTCTTCATTCTGCTGTATACCGCTGCCGGCGATGCTCACACAAAGATGGAACTGGGACAGGGAGAGGGGTGGCCGCACCCTTTCTGTACTTTTTCAAGGACGACCAAGACTGCTTTTCGACAAAACACTTAGTCTCCTTCGGTCACCTCTGAGCGTTTCGAAGTCATTATGATTTAGTTAGGCTCCTCCTGAAGCCCCGTTTGTATCAGGTCACAAAACAGGCCCCAGTTTGTGTTGTGTTGTTAATGCTCCAAGTCGCAAGTAGAGGTTAATTCCCTTGCTAGAAAGGAGAAAGAAACAAGAAAATATTGTGATTCTTTCTTTCTACCACTCAGCACGGAATTAACCCCTGCTTGTTCTTTTACAGATTCCAACTCCGACATCTACATCACAGTCTGTTTTAGCAAGGCTGGATCGTTTCCTGTAATTGTTATGAACTTTTTGACAGAATCTGTCACAGTACTGTACATAAAACGTCTTTTATCAAGGAAACGTGGTGTAAACCACAAGCACTGCGACATGTAAAAAGCCAATGCCGCATGGTTTTTACCTTCAAAAGAGCCATCTTGTTGACTTATTGGTTGGAAATCCTATTTGTAATTTAAAAAGCACTTAAAATTACAATATTTAAATTACAGCTTGGCTCACTAACACTAAAATACAGCCTCTTTGCCTTCATTTCATCCAAGCCCCAGGGCTACTGCCTAGAGCACACCACACATTACAGATTGCCTCTGCATTAGTTACATTGGTGATGGAGAGAGGGATGGTGATTTCACCACAGGAGTGGTTCGGACATACAGTAGGTACAGCGTCTCACTAAGCATTTGGTTGAAATAACCTCAGGACTCGTCAGTAAAACCTTCAGGTGTTGCAACAGCTGTATTTGTTTAGGAAGTTCACCAAACCCCCCCCCCCCCCTCCTCCCCCAAAGGCAGGGGGACATCTTTCACTCTGCAGTCACCTTCGAAGAAAAGCCAGCCGTGCAGGAAAGCTGTGTGTGACAGAACCAGCCCCCCCCCCCCCCCACGCCTCTCCGAGGGACAGCCACAAATGTGCTCTCAAAGACGCTGGACAGGCTGGCCGGTGACAAGGGAGCCGGGGACTGATGGAACAGTACAGGTGTCAAGGAGCTCACCAAACAGATGGTAGAGAAAGCAAACAAAACAACAAGAGAGGACTTTTGCACTCCATTCGGCGGCGCTGCCAAGCATGGCGCATGAATGGGATCAGTCTCCGGATCACGTGACTCGGAGGAAGAACAAGGCAAATTCTCGGGATAATCCCCACTGCTCCTAGCTCCGGTGTGCTTTCCCTCACCGAGGGGCATAGTCAAGAGTTCACGTGTCCAAAACCAAGATTAAAAAGGCGAAATCGGATGGTGACTTCCAGTAGGTGTCCTTTGCCACTAATTGCTCTTTGAAGCTCTGTCTTCAGCCACGATTTGGTGTTTTTTTTTTTCAAATGAGAATTTAGTTGCTTTGTTGTTGCACTGAGAATGCAAACACAAATTCGCAAGTTACATTGCATTTACTCCACTCTTGTGCTTATCTGAAGTCCATCCTTAAAAAAAAATGTAATTCTGTGAAAGTGAGAATAAACATGATGCTTATGGACAGACACCCGTTTAAAAGATGCAAAAATGTCTTTAAAGAAACCATCCTGCTTTCATGATGTATCTGTTTTCCTTGTCATGCAGTCTTGCCCATTGTCTGTAAATCTTAAATCAATGGTATGAAAGCAGAAGAGTATATCTGTGCTTCGCTGTTATTTCATCTCTTATGTGCACTGTGAGGCTTTGTGTTTTTTTTCATAGATTATTGCCATGGTAAGTAACTATTCCATTAAAAATAGCTTTTTAAGAGACTCAAATTTCAAAGCTGATTGCCAGGAAATGGACAAGGGAATCAAATTAATGACTCACAAAGCTGCTTTTTTTTAAAAAAAAAACCCAAAAGCTTTCTCCAACAGAAGGGGAAATGAAGTAGAGGGCTATTTTAGTTTTATATGGGATAAAGACCTTAATTTTCAGTTATGGACTTTCTACATGATGCAAGACTACTTAATGTCCCCTATACAGTACATGCTTTTAGGATGCTTCCTAGGAGCTGTTTTATTTTGTAGGGATGTCCAATCAGCCAGTATGGCAGACATGTTTCTCCGCAGAACGGCAGCAGAGCGCAGATAATGGTTGTTTACCAGGAGAGAAATGAAACTACAGACAGGTGCAGATGCTGTAGACTGCCCCTGGAAAGTCTCAGTAAATAAACATGAAGGCTCTACTTAAACAAGGCTTAATCAAAACATTTCTGGCACAGTCGATTTCAAGACGTTTCGTACAGTAAAGTGCTGTAATGTTTGAAGTTAGTGGATGAATAACAATGAAGAAAAAACGGAGGTCTGGCAGCTATTAAAGGAAATTGAGCTCCTGCCCCCGCGCACAGCTCTGTTCCTCCCTCCTCCAGTTACACTTCAGGACTTGAGTCTAATTCTTTTCTTGCAAAAGGTTTTGAAGTCGTAAAATATCCAAGGACAATTTCTGCATCAGATCATCTTGGCAAAACAGTAATTACACCCCGGCTTTGTTCTCAAAAGAAAAGTTTAGTTAAGATGCTGGTTTAGACAAATACCCCCTGCGACCCCCCCTACAGACGCACACACCCCGACCGGCACACAAACTTGACACCCTCTCCGATTCGAAGATGGCAGATGAATGAGCTTTTATACTGCACGCAGAACGCATACCTTCAAATACAAGAAGAGACAGACTTAAAAGACTGAGTACAGACAGCCAAATCTCATTTTCAAGATAAAAATCAGATCCTTGCACAGACATGCATGTGAGGTGAAAAATAAGCCTCTCTTTCCAAGCAGTTCCCCTATCCCTGCTTTCTGCACAAAGATAGAGTAATTATACTCTACAAAATTGGAATCAGATGTTTCAACCTTTTTCCGTGCATTAAGGCCATTTATTTTTATAAATATCCTTTCGCCTCTTGTAATGTCTCCCCTTACAACTCTTAACATGCTCTTCTTTGACTAATCAACAAGGCATTTTTGCCTGGTGAAATATGATTACATTTTTCTAGCATTAACTCATAAATGCAGCATGAAATCACCAAGAACGTGAGTTTGTAAAATATTAACTCTGGGTCCTTCCAGTAAACCTGCTCTTCAAGAAAGGTTTGGGATATGAATGCATGACAGCTTTGAGTGTTTTCTTTATTGTAGTAATTGCTTTGAAGAGAGTGACACAACAGGTGTAAGAGCAATTATCCACACTTCTTCAAATGTGATAAATGCAACATGTGACCGTAGTTCAATTCAAGCCCATTTCCCTTCAAGTAAAACCTCTGTCTGACTGAAATACGCGTGATCTCTTTTGAGAAAATCAGAATAGCCGATATAGGCAATTTTCAAGTTATTTTTCCAGATTTATTAGAGACAAAATCATTGCAGATCAATCAAACCTATTCCTATCCTCACGGGTGCAGGTGAACAAAGACTTTTGTTTTGCTAAGCCGTTTATTTTGTAGTATCAGTGAGGCCTAGAAACTTTATCTTCTGTGTTCATCTGATACGTTATCTGGAACTCTCACTCTGGTGTTTTTTGTTAAATGTAGGCTCCCAAAGCAAACAGTTCAGCAAATGGGGTGTTTACTCCTCATTTCTTTGACAAGTATGAGTTGGTTAAACACACCTAAGTGGTACAGGCAATTTAATTTAATATTATAGTACCATTTCAGAGGAGAGAAAGAAATGTTACTTAAAGGCTTCAGTCATTTTAACCAGTGAGATTTTCACTCACCCTTTGGTTCCTGTGGATTTTGGTGACCCTTCCTGAAGTGTATGACTTGAGAAATGGATCAAGATGATAAACTAGGCTACAGCATTATTTGGTGAATAATCTGCTCTGCTTTTTTGATGATCTTGTGTAACTGCTGATCAGTGAGCAAAGGGTCTTTTTAAGGGGAAATATAATTAGAATGGCTTAAAAGTGAAAAACTGCTTTAAGAATAGATGCATGACAAATCTACTACATTTCTTTCAGCCCATCTTTCGAACTGGTTTCAGAAACACATTCTGTGTAGATGACTTTCATGAACATTGTTTATTTACATCTGGATAACCACTTTTATCAGTTAGCTCTAGTTAATCCTAGGCTTGCATTGGAAGACATTAATAATAAGGTCAATCTAACAAAAACAATAATGTCATTCTCCTGTTCATTTATCAAGAGAATCTGAAATGCAATAATAAGTTGGATATGAATGCATGCTGAAACAACACACCGTTCTGAGCACCTTTAAGTGTGGGAGTGTTGACAGCTCTGCAAAATATGCAGTGTGTTTCAAAGAAGTTACATTTTCTTTCTTTTCTTTTTCAATTTGCTTTTCTTTAAAAAGTTCATTTTCTTTTTTTTTCCTTGAGATTTCTAGTACTTTCCAATGTTGATTAACCTTTGCTGAGGGATGACCTTTAATCAGAATAATTTAAAGAAAGCCATCATTATCATTATGAAGATGAATGGTGTTTAAATTGAGCATGCCAGCACCTTGCATTCAGACATCAAAATGCTTCATGAAACAATTTTTGAGGGCATCCCTTCAGACTGCTTCTCTGCTCATCTTCAGATTTGAAAAGAAACGTGTTTGTTTAGCTACTTTGTTTCATTGTAAGGGATCCTCCAATCCTGTTCCTCAGCTTGCCTTTCAGCAGAGCTGAGGAATGCAAACAGATATCAAAGGGTCTTCTTGTTTGAAGATGTTCAGCCTCCCTGTGTCTATTCTTTCTTAGCCCCTGTAGTTTCCTAAAGGTAAAGTTTCAAATCCCCCTGTGTCCCTTAAACACAAAGCTAACAATCAAGATACTTACACTCGATGGCAACCTTGTTGTAGCCACTAGATCAGCTTCACAAGACATTTCGTCTTTTGTTGTAATAGATCACATATCAATCATTTTGATTGTGCAGTTATGAGATCCTGTTTGCATTTCAGAAATGAAAAAGCAACTTAGTAAATTTGATTGAGATGGAGCACTTTTTAGGTCATGAAATCCGGAGAGAACCTCATCATCTCTAGTGGAGATCTAGCAGGAATTAAGGATTGCACAAGCATTAGTGGACGCTCGCTACATTAAAGAATTCTGTAAGGAACAATCTGATGTTTTTGCTTATCGTACACCACATACATTCACTTTTTTCAGGGATCCATCTCTTTGTAAAAGCAAGAATTCACTGGAAACACTTGCCTGGAAGTTTCCACGTGCTTCATTATCGACGGGGGTATAGTGCAAATATTCACACTGATCGATGTATGACTAATCCCCTTTTCACGACCAGCAGCATATGCTGTGCAGTTCTCCGACATGTCAATGTCCCGCTGTGTCATGCCTTTTCAAAATTGTTAGGGGAAAAATCATTCTTAAGGATTTATCCATGACGAAAGTTGACCTGGTTGTGCGTTCTCTGTAACTTAGAGTTCCATCAAACATTGCAGCATACTGACAGTGTAAGCCCACTACAAGCTGAAACAGCAGCAGTTGGAGCAGCTAGTGTCTGCTAGACAGGGTGAAAGGAAAAGGGTATTGCAAGGAATGCCACATTCTTTGAGAAGTGGTTGGAAACTGCAACAATTACCAAACGAGCCCTAAACGCATGACTGGACCACAATGATGATCCTATACAGTCCAGGAAGCTGTTCAATAGGCTTGATTTAGTTGGGCAATGTACTGGAGATAAAGCTCTGGGGAGCATTCCCAAGCAACCATGCTCTCTTTGTGTGACTCTTAAATGTCTTCAACCAGCCCTACTGGTGCAGCAGTGTCTTTGGTGCTTGCAAAATAGAGAACGCACATTGCGTTGGGTTTCATGTGTTTGACGCAAATAAACAGCAGGGGAGCCAGAAATTACCAGTCCTTTTTATTTTCAGTTTGTTTTCTTCCTCTCTGGAAGCTGTGCAATGTTGGGCAAACCAAAACAGCAGCAAGAGAACAAAATGAAAATGACATTTAGAAAAAAAGAGCAGGCACTTTTAGATCAACAAAATAGAAAGTGTTCCTGTTGTTGGCATATTTTTTTTCAAATATTTAAAAAAAGCAGTTCATACAGACTGTGCTGTACATTTCTTGAATTTTTCAGTTGCATGTACAGAGGTGAAAAATTAGCCATCACAACAAAGATTTACAATCTGGATTACACATCATTCACATACAGCCCTGAAAAACTGTGTCTTAACTTTGATGTATATATGGTGAAAAATGCTTCGCTGGGCAAAAACAAAAATGTTTTTAAGGGCTATTAGTCACTCCCCACATAGAAAATTATAAGGTCACTGCTGTTTAATTTGCAGGTGGACATCTGCTGGACTGTGATATTCCCCATCACATACCCCTAAAGACAGTGCTGTGTGAGTAAGTGGAACTATTCAACTAGCCACAGTCCAACCCATTTCCTGTATAAAAAGCAACCAGTTCATTCAGACAAAACGCAGCTGGTTTCAAAAAGCCAGGTTTACCACTGTGGCTTTACCAATGTAGACTTCCCCTGCAGATTTTAAGAGTACCATGCAAACCTTTAATTTTACTTACAAGATTTTATTTTTGCTTCACTTTTTTTCAACTAACGAAACCGCTTAAGAATTTATTAATGACATTTGTCCCTAGGAAATGTTGTGTCACAATAATGGGCAAGTTATCATTTTGCAAAAAATGATCCAGAATGACAGTGTAATTCTGTACAAATTAATACCTACTCTTTAAGTAAAATTAGAGAAATATGTTAACCTGTCCATTTTCTTAAGTAAAAATAAATACATCACAGAAGATTGTTTTTTCCAGCTCTAATGTTATGTCCTTTACTTGATGAGGCATTTTCACTTTCCAAGTTACTTTGGAAGACAAGGATGCAGCCAATCAAAAAAAGATGAATGAGTAAATCCTACAGCATATCAAACAGTAGCACAATCTGTCAGATACCTGGATCACTTTGACACGCTATGATATGTCTGGCTAAGAGACAACAGCGCTAACATCTTTTCAGGCATAGGAGTATTCATTTCACATAAATGTATATTCATAAGTCATAAGAAAAAAAGTTTTTGGCTTGTTGACCATTTTATGTTTACTTTGCTAATAAATAATCATTACATGGGCTTGGCCTGTCACTGTATTAGACTGCAATAAGACTGAACATTCTCAGAACTGGTATTCAATGTGAACATCTTCTTTCAATTTACACTGAGGTTCAGCTCCTCATGCCAAAGAATATATCACACTGCTGAGTATTTTTAAGATCTTCTTAAATTAAATCAATAAAACAAACCATTTTTTTTAACTTAGCAGTATTCCAGATACATCCAGCTGATGCCGCCAATGTTAAACTAAACTTGTATAAGTGTGTAACTCTTACACGTACAGTACCTCTCCCTGCAGAGAAAGACAATATGAGCCAGCATATGCATGTTGTTGAACAGTGCAACCTCTGCCTTTTGTTGACGGGAGTATTTTGAATGGATTGCAGTGCTTTGCATAGTTAAAACCACAGTTAAGTTTCAGGCACTTATTCATCGTGTTTCCCTTCAATTTTGGCCTAACTAAATACGACATGCACCCTTTCCTTCAAGTGGTTTAACAAGAACAACAAGGTCGTATATAATTTGTTTCGAAGTACAAAAACCGGCAAAATTTCCTGAGAACCGGCCATCCTCCCCTGAATATAGAATACTCTGGTTACAGGCCTTGCCAACACGCAGGCCCTCCACTTAACATCAGGCAGAGTCTCAGAGCATGCTAGCTGCAGCCTGAGTGACACTGTGTGGCCAGCAGCGATTAGTTTTATAAAACGTTAGTCTTGTCATGCTACATTACTGAATTTCTGTGTTTGCAGGGAATTACGTTTCTGGAAGCAAAACTAAGGCCTGATTAGTCAGTGGTTTGGCATCAGCAAAGAAACATCCAAAGCTCAACTTGTTGGCGATAAAGCTCCTGATATTCAACCAAATGAACACACTAATACTTAAATGGTGCATTCATAAAGAAACCATAGTATTCTATATCCAGGCTTTGAAAAGAATGCAGACTGGAGTTTAAATGAAAGTGAGAGGCCACAGGACAAGAGACGCTAGGGTTTTCTTTCCAGATGAGCAGGCCAGAGAGGCCTGAAGGCCGAGCTTTACAGGCTTCTATGAGAAAGGAGGGGAGTTTGTAAAGGGCAGGCGGAGCCCGATGGATATGAGCTCACCCCCTGCAAGTAATATCCTGTGGGTGATCTCCTCAGGCCCTGCGAATGTCAAACAGATGTTAAGTTCACAGTTTTCACCATAGTGGTGGAATGAAATCCCTTGCAGTTGGATTTACTCCGTCTCCCTGAATAAACCAGCACAATAACTACTTTAAATATGGGCCAACTGGCTTGTCAGACCAAACTAAACTGAAATGCACCGTTAAAAATAAAGAACATAACCCTACCCCAAAATTATATCGTTACAAAGAATTGGGGAGCTGCTGGATACTGACTCTCCAGTGGTGCTTATTTCAAAGGCAAACTCCAAGGTGCACAGACTAGTTTTCTGGGTGGCTAATGATACCATTTAGCTGGAACAAGTAGCCAAACAGTCTTGTAAGAAAACCTGGCTTCATTATATACAAAATATGTGGGCATGGAAGAAGAATCACTTCTCCGGACTCGCCTCCTGCCGTACGGAGGTTTTTAAAAATACCTTTGTCCAAACATGGAAGACTACAAGGGGTCCCGGAACCAGTGTTCGAAATCCTCAAAGGCACTGACAGATTCAACCCGGTGGAGTACTCGAGAAAGAACAAGTGAAAGACAAATAGGAGGACGGAATCACAAACTACAGGGAAGAGCATTTAAAACGGAGAACAAGAAGCACTTCTTTACCCAAAGGGCAGTGGGAGGCTGGAACAAATTACCCAGCCATGTTGTTAAAGCCGACACCTTGGCTTCTTTCAGGAAACAGCTAGACCCGATCCTCTGATCGATAAGCTAACTACCAAATCCATACTAACTACCAAAATGGGCTCCTCTCGTTTGCAGCCTTTCTTGCGCCCTGCCCAGCGTGAGAGATCTATTCTATTTCAGTTTCAGGTTAAAGAAAACCTGAAAAAAGTTTCTGCAAGCAGGGTGACAAGGTTCTTAAAAACAAAGCTGTATGATGGTGCCTAGAACACAGCTCCTTCTTATGATTATTGGCTCTTAGGAGTGGAATGACGCCTTAGTCCCACAGAAAGGATAGGTGTCACTAAACCCTTTCAGAGACTGAAAACTGATATCTGTACCACCAGCTCCAAAAGCCAACTGCAACAAAAATAACTAATTACTTTGCTGGAAGTTTACAATTGCAATATTTTCAAAGCTGTTTTATTTCTAATTACTGACTTTTAAATTTGTGTTTTACACTAAAATGTCCTTAAAAGACTATTTTTTCCAATTTTTTTCTAGTACTGTAGTTCTGTCAGTTTAAGATTAGTTTACAATGGTAATCAAAATAAGCTTACACATTTCATATACAAAAGATTTGGATCTTTTATTCATTTTACCACTGAATCAGCCATTCCCACAACATTTCAGTTACACCATTCCCTGCCTGTAAACATTGTGTTTGATTTATTCTACTTTCATCTGTGACTTTCATGGAGTTTGATTAAATTCCTATTGAAATTAATGAGTTGCTTACTATCAAGCTATTTTACAGAATTCTTACATGTAATCATACTAGAAGTCACCCTCCCACAGTAAAGTCCAGAAGGTAGGTGAATGAGTTCTCTCGTATATTAAGCAAAACCATACTTTCAGAATTCATTCGATACTGTACTATTCCAGAGAGTGAAAATGGAGTTTGGATGCCTTTCCTGTCACCCCTGGTCTCAACAAGAGCTTACTGCTGCATGCCCTTTGCACTCAACACCATTTGCCAGCTTTTTTATTAACCTGAGCTAAGCTTTCAAATAGCATTTGAATAGCAGTAAGCGGTCAATTACATTAGTCAGGTCTGTGTCAGTTGCTTCCTGCACCAGATCAGCAGCCATAGTGGTGATAATGGAGTAAGGCCCGAATCCCAGGCCTCTGTGAAGTGTGCTTTAGCAAGGGAAATTGAATAATTTAGGATGTTCTAAATAACACCTCTTTACGCGGGAAGCAATTGACAGCCAGAGGCTACAATACATGTAGAAAAGGTGTTTAGCTGTTCATCAAGAAATTATAATTAGTCTTCCAACTTGATGACAAAAGCATCCTGATCTTTCCATTTTATGCTAAACCTAACCTATCAATTAATCTCCTTTTGTCAGCACTATTAAGGGAAGGTACTCTGAAATGTACTTCCAAAAGGATTGCGTTTTAAAAGCCTTTCTGCCCCTGTCATTACCACTTCTCAAGTTTACCAAACTGAACTGTCAAACAGCAGCTGACTTTAATTTTCCTTAAAGGAAGTACTAATGGGAGCAGACATTGTAGAAAACCTTCTGGGGTTATGAGCTTGAGTTATAAGGTACCAGAAAACTCTGATGGACTAGAAAATGAAGACTGCAATCACAGCTAATAATCCCCCTACTTTGCACTGAGTGAGGAGTGCAGAACTGGCTTCGTCAGTGCTCTGACCTGTAGTGTGTTCTGTGTAGGCTGTTCTGTTGATGGGGTGTGTGGGGGGGTTGATTGCTAAAGACTAACACATGGTGCTGGAGTACCACATGTTAGGCTCGTCTTCTAGTCTGTCAGTAAGGAGTCTGTGGTCTGGCAGCATTTCACTGCTTTTCAATTTCATCATAACGTATGGACATAATGAAGAACATATCTCTCAGAACAAGCACAATGCAACAGGACCATATGATTCTTCTGCGAGTACGCGAGGCCTGTTACAGCTCAGAAAGTACCGTTTCTTTGCTGAGGTTTCCCTACCAATAGTTAGGTCTTAAAGATGTAAATATTTCATTACTGTGATTGGTTATTTATCTATTTATTGCATTCTCAGCAATTGCATTTCTGCCCATCAAAGGGTGTCAGTAATAAACAATTGTTAAACTAGGAAGAATGGAACAAACACTGGAATTAAAAAAAAACAGTCTATAATTCATTACTGATGAAAATAAGGCTGTGATTACTTTTAGAGTTAAAAGTCACAATAAGGGAAATAATTTTTACCCTCACATTACTCTTGAGATGCGATTGTGGATCACTGAATTAAAGTGTGAGGAAGGCCTTCAGGAGATGAATTCAATATCAAGTCTCAGACTGCTGAAAGTGACCATAAACCATTCGGCAGGGCAGATCTCACTGTTCACTGCCCCAGTTCAGCACGTCTCTCCTCTCCAGGTGCTCGTGCTCTAAAGAGGCCCACTGTAGAAAACCTGCAGGCACACAGGCCCTCTGAGGCCAAAACTGAGGACCCTTGACTGACAGTTTGCTGCAGTAGAGCAAAACGGAACAGACCTTTGAGTCTCTGAAGGGCACATCTAACAGACTCCAAGTAGTGTACCTATAAGCCAAGTCTAGGTTCCTTTCTACTTTATGATGCTACAGTAGATAGATCTCTCACTCTTTCCCTGTCTTTTCCTATCAGCTGAAAGCAATTTTGCAGACACCTAATCTTGGATTCTCTAAGTGTCTGATTTTCTAACTCTGAGGTCTTGATCGTATTTACTTACTCGGCGCTATATAAAGTATAATGTGAGGCAAGAGCAGAGACTAGCTCCATAATTCATGCTTTATTTATTGATCTGGATTGGGAGCCTAACTTGACTGTACTTTAATGTAGACTGTACGACAGCAGAGCCTGATGTCTGCTGTAGAGATGCAGAAACGTGGCCGAGGACACAGCCTTGTGGTTTCACAGTCACCACTAAGGCATTTAGGTTTAGTCCACTGAGCGGACATCTGCAACTCCTCTTCTGTAGTGGGGGAGAAAAACACGCTGGAATGCTAGCCATTGTTTATTTTAGATTAGCGAATGAAATAAACCCAAGTCTACGCTCAATGAACTGTTCTTATAACCCCATGACCTTATAAATCACTGTTAAAGACAAGTATTGTGGAACTCTGACACCAGTGTATTGGATTGTGGCTAAATTCACCAATTAAACCTACTATACACTGTGTGAACTCTGTACAAGATTACATCCGTTTAATTTTAATTTTCTTTTCCCGGGAGGATGGGTAAGATCTAGAGCAGGTATTTCTGCTTCCCAGCCAGACGCTTCAGGTTTTTTTGTTCTAGGTTTATCTGAATCTAACCATTTCTGTGCCAAAGATATTAGATGTTCGATGTTAGATTTTCACATCTCAAATTCTTCCTCTTCAGTCTCTTTCCCTTATTTTACTATCCAGGACCAATAGCAACTAAGCTGTTATTTCCATTAATGCATGAAATATTCAGCAACAGTTATGAGGAACTGGAAAACATGATTTTATGAGAAGGCATTTGGAAATGTATTTCTAATTTTTGCAGGAGGCCAGAAATACAGTGTGTTAGTAATCTATACAATGTGATTATTTTCTTAATGCATCACAAGACTGCCAATTATGCAATATAAATCACCTAAATATAATATAAATCACATTAATAGTTATTTGCATGAGAGATCATAAGAAAATTAACTCAGTATCCCTGTAAAAGAAAACTTTTGTTATCAAAGAGAATGGCTTTACATTCTCTTTACAAAATCTTTACAAAATGTACAGTACTTAGATTTTGTAGAACAGTACACTCCTGCTGAATGCATGCAATCCATAAAAAGCAGATACTGTAGGTGTGCTTTGTTCACAGAATGTATCAGCTTGTACTGTACATGTGTCTTACTGTTTGAGCATATTTAATTTTTTTCTTAGATGGAAGTTGCATATTATATTAAATATTACATTAAATATTACTATATTTAATATAAATCCACTTTGTGCCTTTGTGACCTCACCATACAAACTTTACCAGATTACAATAGCCTCTCCACAGGCATTCACTGTCCACAGTCTACAGTTTCCTTGACTAACGCACTGTTTGTCCCATCATCAGAAAATTGCATCATTAGGAAAATACTATAGTTACAATCACAAACAGAATTACTTTTTTCTAAGTGTTTCAAAAGACATTTGCCTAAGCCAGAAGCATCCCTTAACCCTGTCAATAACAACTCTTTATAATCCTTTATAAAATCAAAAGTAAAAAAATGAGTTTTCTCAATAGCTGGAATGAAAAGGGACCATTCATTTTTATTTTACTTCCAACCTAAGCTGCAGTGTTTCAGACTTAGCTAAAAATGTTTCACTACAGTTTACATGAATTTGAAAAATTGAGGGACTAACACAGTGAGTCCTGAGCCTTGGCCAAATTTTTGGCATCAGCCA
The DNA here is from genome assembly GCF_059453375.1 of Lepisosteus platostomus. Classification (NCBI taxonomy): domain Eukaryota; kingdom Metazoa; phylum Chordata; class Actinopteri; order Semionotiformes; family Lepisosteidae; genus Lepisosteus; species Lepisosteus platostomus. The sequence continues at coordinate 38,016,910 of NC_142624.1, forward strand.
AACACAAAGTGAATGTAGGTTGACAAGAAACACCCTGATCATCTTTTTCCCCGCCATCTGCTTTTCTCCACACTGTAGAGATATGGCTCTCGATTCTAATCTGTCCATGAATCACATGGCCCTTGCCTTGCCTACAGTTCTTGAGATTAACATAAATAATTGCACTTCCTTCACAAACACAAGCATCTGCATACCGCTGCCCTATATCTGAGAATGAAACCTGAGATTTGGTTCAGGTGCTGCTTCTGTTCACCATCATGTTTCTAGTCATTAAAAAGATTCCTATTTTGGCAGGACACTGATCAGAATGAAAGAAAACACTCCCATGTATAGCAATTGTCTTGGAAGGAATGAACTTCTAAAATTGAGGATAAAATTCTGACAGAGGGCAGTTTAACAGGAGGCAAAGAATACTGAAATGGAAATGCCTTTTCCCCATTAAGTGATTTTAATGTTGTTGTTTTTTTCTATGATCAACTGCTGCCCCTATAAAGAGAAGCTATGAAAATCTTTCGATTTTAATTCAAGTTACAAGTCAAAAGATGTTGTTCTAGATTTGGAGTACCTTCATGTGCCTGAAGAGAGTTGTCTGTTACAATTAGTGCATACTAGTTTGGATTCAAAAGAAAGACTTTATAGAGTAGATTCAGTTTTAATTGTTCTCTGTGGGGCCTGTCGCCTCTAACCCTTTCTTTAACCTAAATCTGTAAACCTACTACTGCATTTCATGGTGATTGAATCCAAACAGACAAATCAATTTTAAAATGTAAATGTGGAAGCTATTTTAAAAAGAAGAATTAGCTTTAAAAAAGCCAGCTCTAAAATAATTTATCTTTACCTAAATAAAAAGTCCCAAAACTTGGTTGATTATTTTATTGACAGAATGTTAGAAACATGCCTGTTATCTTATCAGACCATTATTGGGCTTCCTACTGTGAATTACTGATACATAACTTATTAGCTGCTGTTAACACCTCAAGGTACCTAAGGCCAACCAAACAATTGAGTTAGAAGATGTAACAAACGTTTTTGTTCCACATTTTTTCAAACTTCGCAATTTAATGTTACATCTGTAACAAAAATCTGCACTACAGAATTATAATATTATGATATAAAAGATCTTTGAACTATAATGTTTGGTTTGAAAATGGAGCTGTTTATACTTGAGTTGTGATGGTCAGCTTGTAATTGTACATCACTGTCAGCACATGTTCTTAGAAAGTGCAGCTGTGCACAACGTCTTAAGAAAATATTCTCAGCGTGGAGTCAGTCAGTGGTGGGATTTGGGAAGTTATCAGAAAACAAAAATATTAGTGCTCTGAAGGATACCCAAGTAAGTAAAGATCTTTTTGCTTCATGAGCAGACTACGGTGTACTTTTTAATTCTGAAGGAAATATTCATCTTGAATGAGATTAACAATAACATTTTCTCCTTGAAGGAAAAACAAACTGTAACGCAACTCCTCTTGAGAAGCTGATTGGCAGATTTTTTTCTTAATCGCATTGTTTTTTTAGTGAGCTTGGGCTCGTGAGGGCTCTAAGGACTAATGAGATCAGAAGTCAAGTCTATAATCACTCTTGCGATACGGGTGTATATTTTTAAATTTCTTTTTAATTTAATATTCATCTCTGTTTACCTCAATAAAATTCACATTGTCTTGGTTTGCAGAGGCATTAATATTACCCCTATGACACAACTTCCTTTCCAAAAACTACATCCAGTCTATAATAAGATAAAAATGAGATTGTTTTTTTTTTCTTCTGTCCAAAAGCTTTTCTGAACCAAATGTGAAGTGCTTCTGATTAACCTCAAAGGCTGCAGTGAGAATGAAAAGGATAGCCGGAGTATGCAGCACTAGATGGGAAACGCAGGAATCGTTTCTAGTCACAGAGGAGACGCGTCTCAAACAGCAACCTTTGAAACTGCAGAAGAGCACAGCCACTGCCACTGCTGGGTTTTACTCAAGTTGAGCACGCTGCTAGAACACCCCAAGACAAGCCTGAACATCGCTGCCTTTCACAATCCCTAATAGCCATTAAATTTCAATCAATTCAACCTAACACAAGTGTACTTCAGTCGCTCTTACAGTTCTTCATGGACAGAGACACAAAGGTCCCGTCTGACATATTGCATTGTTTGCCACACAAAGAGCCACTGCAGATGAGCCCTATGAAGAGGTTACTGTGCACTTCAGGAATGATGCTCTTTTCCCTCTACAGTATCAGTCCTCCTGCGTCCTCTACAGTACATACAGAATCGAGTTGCTGCGGGGCTCTTGTTTCAAGAAGCTTTTTATTACGGGTGTGTTGTCTTCAGTGTTCGTTAAGGCTCAGGAATGAGATGAATGGGACACGGGAGTGGGATCATTTTCTTCTCTATTTTTTTTTTGTCTGTGGATCTGGGACTCTTTTGATTTGAAGAAGAGGTTCCTCTCATTAAACGTGAAATTAATGCTGAATGGGGCATTGTTTTATAGAGGCCGTAAAGCTGGGCTTCAAAGCCGAACTTGCGCCAGAGAAGGGATGGAGGGGAAAGGGGGATTGCTCAGAAGTTCTGCATGCAACCTTCAGAACACCAAGTGTCTCTCATTCTGATGCAGTAAATAATAAATGAGGTCCTGGAGAGAATGTGGTCAATTTTAGGATGGCACTGCAGCATCGTAATTTAAAGCAGCTTTCAGGTGGCAACAGTTAGACAGACTGCTATTATCTAGAGAAATATGTTACCCCAGTTAAGGGTGTTTCTTTTACAGAAGTCTCTCCAAACAGTTAAATCAAGAGAAAGTATAACATTAAGTTACCTAATTATATGGTTTTTCAAATCAGTGCAAAACAGAGGAACAGTATTAATACTGTTATCCAAATCTCGAGCACGGTTCCAATCTAATAAGTGATGAGTGTGTTAAATTTTGTGATTTGATTTATGATTTCTGATATTCCTCAGAAATTAAAAAATACAGCTAATTGGGGCAGTAAACAAAAAAGCCATGCACATAAATATAGCAAATACATTCTTGTTTTGCAATATGTGTCATAATATATCTAGCCTTCTTAATATTTCAATACTGACATACTGTATACTGGCATTTATACTGTTCCAGTTGTAGGAAACAATGAGAGTTTATACTATAGACAAATTGCTATGCACGTAAAAGCTTTGGGGCATTTCTTTCAGATTAATCATGTATCAGCTGCTATTTTGGAAAATTCTTAAGTGCAACTCTAGTCATCAGCCTGCACTTTTAATAAACTCAGTGTCGGCTAGTCTGGCCAGCTCAGGTCTGGCCAGCAAGGAATTTCATTTTGGGAGGATGCCAAAAATGACATCTAATGTTAAATAGCTTAATTGGTACTGTGTTCATGTCTGTCTGGTAAAATAGTCCGGTTCTTGTCTTAACTTTTGAATTGACCCAGTGGGGAGTTCTACTCAGTTTTCATTCAAACCTCCCGGAGGCTCCTTATGCATGCCAGATTTCATCGGTATTACACGGTTTTTCTGACACGTTTTAAAAAGTCTCTTTTACAGCATTTGGTTCATTAAATTTTCCACAGATTTCCACAGAAGAAAACCCAATCAATACACCCCCGAGTAAAAAGGAACGTGTGAAAAACGCAGCAGAATGGCGGTTGGGGAGATGAAAGTAACATCCTAATCACAGATCCGGGAGTCTGATGACCAGATCTGGCCTGCTGAATAATCTGAATAGCCCATCATTTCTTTGCGTCTTTTCAGTCTCTTCTGCCTGACTGCTGGAACTCTTCATAGAGCACAATAGTAAATGCACTAAAACTTTTTTTTCTTATGCTAATCACTGCAATCAGGCCCTGACATAAAAAAACACACTTCCCACCAGCTAGCTTTCTTGAGGACTTAAATTGGCCATTTAGAACTTTTCTCCGCATTTTTTAATCTTTGAAACCTCTGTTTATGCTCAAGAGATGTCCCCTTTTTTTCTGAAGAAATCTTAACGAAATAGGTTTTATTCCTAACATTTGCAGTAACAAGCTTGTGGCTACTTGCAATTCTTTAATAATTCATACGTACACTAGTTTTAATGACCCAGAGCTCTTGTAACTTGGTTTACAAAATTGGCACATGAAAGCAGGATGTTGGAAATTTCAGCATTAGTGCCCTGAAGTGCTTCATTAGCCAGTCCCATTCAGTCACCCCTCCCACAAATAAAAGTTAAATGAAAATAAACTGAGCGTCTCCACATTCAAATGATACCTCTCCGGCTGTCTTCTGGAGGTCTGTACCGAGCTAAAGGGTGGCTAAACTTCGTTACTCTTCTCAAGGGTATAATCATTACAATTCATTACTCTGTTTTGAAAAAAATAAACCTTCAGTAAACATGGCAGTGCTTGAACGACACAAAAAGCACGAGTGTTTGTTGGTTTTACGGTCTGGAATGCAAACAGCAAACCAGCAGCAAGCTCAACAACTTTCAACAATCAGCCTGCTATCTTCCTGACCTGAGAGATTTAGCGGACGGCTTTTATTGGCCTTAACTGTAGTACTTCAGGCGTAATTGTGTCAGTCTTTATTCCGCAAGTGGTCAAACACTATCCTGGTCTCTCCTATCATATTCAGCAAGTACACGGCTCCCTCCACATGCCCTGTAACAAGGCATAAACATGTCTTGTTAAATAATGCTTAAATTGCGATGTGGTGGTTACGGGACGTTTATCTGGTATTTAAAGTGTAAGAAACTGCAACAGGAGACCAGTACATTAATCCAAAGAAAGTCTTTAACGAAATCAGAAATGCAATAAGTTTTCTGCAACGATTAATGTGAAATGCCAAATGTGTTGTTGTTGTTTTTTTCAAGCCTGCCCATGCAAAAACGGCTAATTTCAGTTAATTACGATGCACTTTTAGGCTGTTTGAAAGTTGCGCTTCAACATCTTCTTACGAGCTAACCGGGCAGGTCCTCTGTGTTGGATTTGAAACTGGTGTGCGCGGGTAAGCGGGCTTGATTCCGAACAGGTAGGACAAACATGCAAACGCGCTGCACACTGAAGCACCATGTGATCTCTCTCAGAGCAGCCAGAGTTACCGATACTTTATCTCTACACGCTGTGTGCACCGGATATATGGGAAATTAAAAGGAAATCGAGGAAAGATTTCTAAGAGGAGCGTTTGTTTTAGTTTCGCGATTACTTACGAGAAGGTCTGAATCCATCTGATCGCTCTGAAAACTTCTGTAGTACGAACCGCTAATGAGATTGGCGCCCAAGACGTTTTTGATCAAATCACTTCACATATGGGTTGCATTGCTAGAGCGCATTTTTGAGATTCCAGTGCCAAATAAGTGGACAGTGCAAATAAGATTTGAAAAGTAACGTCGGTGCCATCTCGCCTTTCGTGTTTTGTTGATGCATTTTTGTTGAATACAAACAACAGTAACTGTAGAACTGCAGAAAATGTGGATACAATTGCTGAAAGGACAACACGAGACACCTCGCATACACTTAGACAAGCACACCCTTTACATTACTTTTGATTACATTTAACTTTTAAAAATATACCACATGAAAACAAGTTTAGACTAGTTGGTAATTTTTAAATGTTAAACTATTAACGTTAGTAAAACCAAGAGGAAATCGTTACATTTACCTACCTCAAGGATGGTGTGTAATGTCGGTGGTGATTTGACCCCGGTGTCGCAGAATTAAGTTTGTCCAATTCAATCTTCAGTCTAAATGCGATCGAGTAGTTACTTTTACGGGATACTTTGTAGGTCAGAAAGTAACAAGATGCAAGTCCCGTTTAAGGTGCTGAGAAAATCCATCTACCTCATATCAGAACATAGGGGGACTCGGGATAAGGTGAAAGAAAGATTGGAGAAAGTTCAGTGTAACTTTGCTTCTCAGGATTATTCATAAAGTTAAGGGAGAAGAGTACTGCTGTTACATTCCACAGTCCATCATCTCGACTCGGCAAAGTTTTCTAATCCTTTTCTTTAAAAACAAGGCTTCGCGTTGTATGTTTTACAGGCTATAAAATATGGAGCAATCTGTATCGGAGACGACTTCTGTCTGTCGCTTGTTCTCACACGAGTTCCACTACAGAAATCTCCAGCCCGATCTGTTTTCAGTCTGACCCCCTCTCTCCCTCTCTCTATCTCACTCCTCTCTACTTCCCTGGTGAGTTCCACCATTTGCTACACCAGATGGGATGGGCTTGCTGAATCATGCAGTGAAGTTAGAGGAAAGTTTTTATTGTTCTTATTTTTCCACACACAAAAAAAGAAAAGCAAACGGGAACGCGATGCCCCCGTCCTGAAGGGTGGCTCGTCTTCAAAAAACAACAGAGCTATTTCAAGCATGTTTAATGGTTAAGCAACTCCGTTTTCCGTCACGTTTAGTGAAATTTAGAACCGATACCCTGAAAAAAAAACGACTGTGTAGCTACAGTATACATGCTACAATAATGCAATTTATAGCACAACTATTTCCGGATTCCACATTGCAACAAGATTGCATTGATAATTTTAACCTTCTGTTCATTGTCAAGCCAAATTTTCAAATACACAAATTCCTAGTGCGGGGACCTGCTAGGCTCTGTTGTTTTGACCAAGTCCTTGCTGAGACCGCTTCCTTTAATTACTACATTCCAAAGTATGTAGGGAAGTGGACGAAATGATTACGAGTAAAAAAAACATTAGATTTGTAGGATTGACTGTGTAGTAATAATAGCACGGATATCTGAATATAGGAAAACGTCATTCTTACAATTTTTTATTCGCTTTTGCTTTACATAATTCCTAACTAAAACTGAATTCATTAAACGGTATAACGTCGTTTTATTGCAGTGCAATGCTGAAAAGCGGTTAAGGTGAAACGCAGTTTTACATAAGTTAAAATGTTCACAATGAGAAAATGAGAGACGATTTTTTCCCCCACTTTGGTTGGGGAAAAAAAGGCAAAAGTGCAAATTCACAAGCCAGAGTGAAACGAAATATTTTTTGTTTTAAGAACTAACAGTTAACAGTTTGTGTTTCTGAAGTCATTTATTTAGTTGTTACAGCATTTTTATGTCTGTGTATAATTCAGCATAACAATAACTCAAGCAAATGTAAATTTAAAATATAGGATTAAATGTTCGTTCTGCGAACTTCACTGGTCGTTCAAGCAGAACGTCTGAAAAGAATATCAAAAGCCTAAATGTATGAATAAAAAGGTATGGTTTCTTTAGAACTGGGGAAAACAAACAAATTCCTACACTATAGACTTTTACATTCTAAATGTAAGCTATAGTCTAATGTATGAAATTGTATGTTCTCGTTTAACAAATTAATTGATCAAATTAACTATGGTGGCTCCGCTTTTTTCTGTGTGCTAGAAACCTGTTCGGAGAAATGAGGACTGTTCCGAGCTTTTAGAGGAGTGATTAATGTATTAAAAAATTAAATTCGCGCAGTAGTTCATAATGGTGTTCAATAAACCCTGTTGATATTGTTTCCTCACTTTGTTGCGATACTGCGATGCTCATCTATTCGTGTTTTTCCTTAGTTTCAGTGGTTGAACCTTTCTTAACCGATTTACTGTCTGTTCATTTTCCTAAAGATAACACAACAGCGACAAACAAAGTCAAAGTTACAAGTGAGGACTGACTCCTACGTTTACAAATCTCTCCCAGTACTTGCTTTGGAAAGAAATGCTGAAAACTAAAACAGTTAATTTAATTAGAAACGGCGACATCTGGCGGAATACTGCGACAATGGCATGTATTAAATGACTCACTAAATAAAAGTGAAAAGTTCCCGTCCCTGGTCCTGAAGGAGCAGGACCGTCTCTGCAGGCTTAAAATGTCTTAATCAATCTGCTTTCTTGTTTAGATTTTTTAGATAATTTGTTTCTGAGTGTTACGTGTACCCTTGAAGTTGGGTATTTATAACTTTACACGGCTTTTTCTCAAACGGCTTGGTGTTATGTATGCTTAAGCAGCTGTTACTAATTGATCAATCAATGTTGAACAGAAGCAGGTGGGGATGACTTTATATCGGCTGCTTGTGTTTCTCAAGCGTCTCTTTCTTCTGCAGGTCCAATTGCTTTCTTATCAGGCCGCACACCTGAATGAGAGCAGTCCTGAAACTCAGGAATTGGTTAAGGGGTTGATACCAATTAAAATTGTCATTGGGAGTTTTTAAGAGCTGAAAACAAATTCCCAAAATATGCCCAAGCAGAAAACTGAAATCAATGAGCCTGTGATTAAAGACTCAACTGGAGCTAAACCCAGGGGAGAGAGCATTCGTTCAGGGCCAGGACTGGGAATCCCTTGAATCAGTTTTTATTGTTGTGTACTTCAATAAGTTAAATATTTCACATTTAAAAGGAATCTGGACGTAACATGGATATTTTAATAAAGAATTGCTTTATTCCCATGCGAATCATGCAATAATGACCGTTTTATAAAATTGCTTACAATGTTCTTCATGATCATAATTAAATATGATGGTTTTGTAAGAATGTGACCTGCATGCTGGTTGTGTATTTAGTCATATTATGGGATGGAAGCTGGAGGTGACACTCGCTTATGGAAGAACATGTGAATAAAAGAGGCTACACATGAGAGGAGGCCATTTGACCCATCAAGTTACTCGTGTAAGGGATTGCTTTATAAAATTAACTAGGCATTGGGGAATATAATTTTAAAAGCTCATCGGTTACAGTGATCTATATAATGTATGTACTGTACAGTTAATATGTGAAGCAATATATTACCTATTAAAATAATGTTATCCCACATTCTTATTAACACAAGCAACCTGTAGCTAAAATAGATTCTTTTTCAAAGGTAGCTTTCCCCAGCGTGGCAGGGGAAGAAGTGCCTCCTGTCCTCTGTTTTAAACACACCTCTTCTTGGTTTCCACTGCTGCCTCTGAAGAAGTCTTGTGGGTGTATGTTGTCAGTGCCTTTGAGGATGCCTGAATTGGGTTCCCTTGTTTTCAAAGCTAAAAAGATTTGGTTCTCTGGAGCCTGGGAATATACCTGGTTTTCCGGAGTAGCATTTTTTTTTTCATTAGGGTGTCCTTAACTGAACACAGTAGTCAAAATACTTCCTTACAAGTGCATTGCAAAATATATAATATTCATAATCACACCTATTACCCCTATCTTCCACATTGTGTCTGCTGAGGAATTCTTCTTTCCTGTACTTGTCACATCTGTTATTAGTTTTTTGTTGCCATGTCAGTAATGGTGTTTTTAAAGTGAACGGAAACACGCCTAAATTATGCAATGCTTAAACTCCTCATTAATCTTGGTTGTGTTTTCCCCCCTGGATGATTACCTAGCAATAAGAAAATGCCTGCAAAGAGAAAAGGGCTCATTAAATATATAAGGTTTAGTAACTATCAAAACATTTTGTAAAGTTTCATCAGCACTATGCGTTGTTCAATGCAGCAAGTGTACAGCTACCCATAATCACTTTAAGGTAGAGATTAACGTTCTCCAATATTAATGTTTAAAAAAACTGGAGAGGCCAAAAGGACCAAACTCTCAAATGTGTGTTGTTCATAGAGTTTTTTTATTCTCATGCTTGTTTTTAAAGGCTTGTATACTAACGTCAGGGCTTTTTTTTGTTCCTGTGCCAGTAGATCCTAAAAACAGGAATTTTAACGAGGAAGTTTCAGACCTGTTCGTAAAAAGCTCAGCCTTTTGAGGGGGGATTTGGGATGTGGGGCGTGGTCACAGAAGAAAGCTGAGAAACACTAATAGCCTCTCCTAATTTTAGTTGTGAGATCATAGCTTTAAGATTTTCCAGACTTTCTCCTACATTCTTTAAAGAGCAAACTACCCCCAGACCGACCCTAATGCAGTAAAAGTAAATGAATTATACCGATACTAATCATTACTCTTTGGAAATAAAAAAAGGGTTCTAAATTAAAAATGATTTCTTTTTTATTTTTACATAAAAACACAAAAATTTTATTCTTTTTCTCTTTATTTTCCTCATAGAGGCTAGATGTTTAGAAACAAAAAATATACTGTAACAACTGCATACGCATGATAAAGTTTACTTGTATTTTACCTCCTCAAAAGCAGCAGATGAGCACATCTTCAAACACGGACACCATAAGCTTGATTTCCAAAATAACGCGCTCATACAGGTCCTTATTTCCTGAGCCTTCCCATTGTGTAGACTGGCAGGATTTCTCTCTGAATCAGGATACAGCAGTTATGTTTTCTGCTAACTCTTTTCAGTTACTGTATGTGTCATGTATGGAACAGACAAAAATAAAGAAAAAATGAACACAAAGATCCATTTACCTGATCCATTGCACAGTTGCACAGCGTTAATCTCCTACTTGCTCACTGGATCGAGTGTCCACCAAACTGAATTGATATACAGAATGTTAGATGTGTTACCAGGAGTTTCTGCTGAAGAGAAGATATAGAGGGATGTTTTCTGCATCTTTGCAAACACTCTGATGAAGACATCTTTCTCAAAGCTTGGCTGTCCAATAGGTGTTTTTTGTTTTAGTGGTGCCATCTGGTTAGTATTTGCGAATAAGAAAACAATCCGTGAGATTATATGTACCTTCACTGCATGTTTTCCACATGTTCAGAATATGATATGCTTATAGCGTATCAGCTATCACACCTTTAGAATTTTAACATATAAAACTAGCGTAAGAACATTAGAATTGTTACCGTACAAACAAGAGAAGGTCATTTCACTCATCTAGCCTGCTGGATAGTTAGTAGTTAACTGATGTGATGGTCTCACTCAGCCATCTCTTTAAAGAAACCAAGGTATCTCAGATCAGGTGCCTCAAATTCTCGTTTTTAAATACTCTTCCACATAATTTCTTCTTGTGCGCTCTGTTTTGCTGTTCTTTCTGAAGGAATCCACTGGGCTCACTTTGTGTGTGCCCTTGAGAACTTTGAATACTTGTATCAGGTCCTTATTTGTTAAGGACTGTGAAAATCTCTGGAAAGATAAGTTTTTTTGTGTGTAGAACACCTTAAAAACAGCATCAGCAATGACGGTATTTATTCCTAAGGTCAATTTATTTGTTTTTTGACATTTTTTAAAAACATTTTTACATGGTGCACGCAGAGGGAAGAAGATAGTGCTTGTACAGCACACTTACATTGCAGTTATAATAATATACCGATGCATGTACGCCACCTTGTGGTAACTAGTGGAAAAGCACCTTCTGTGACGCCAAATGGCAAACTAGTTCTGACTTCGAGTATTAGAAGATTGTGCCTCTCTGAACTTTAACAAAATATTCCTCAAAACGTTATTCTAATATCACTGAATAAAAAATATAAAATACCAAATCATTTTTGGAAACGTTTTTTTTTTTATTCTGATTATTTGGTGCTCACACCAACGTTTGTCTTTTACAGATCCCTTTCCAAATCCTACTGGTTTTGTACTATGTAAGAGGGACTGGTGTGTGTTGTGTGGGGCTGTAGTGAAGACAAAAGTGTGTGTGTGTGTTGTGCGGGGCTGTAGTGAGGACACAAGTGTGTGTGTTGTGCGCGGCTGTAGTGAGGACACAAGTGTGTGTGTGTGTGTTGTGCGGGGCTGTAGTGAGGACACAAGTGTGTGTGTGTTGTGCGGGGCTGTAGTGAGGACACAAGTGTAACTGTGATGAGATGATTAATGCCAACATACTGGAGTGCATCATCCAGGAACAGGTTGGTTGGAACATGTTCTCACAGTGTAGACCTACACTATATCACATCACATTCCTGATCTGCTTCCTCTGTGTTACAGTTCTTACAAGGGATTTATAAATTACCCCTTCGTGGAAAATATTATCTTCATAGCACAAACTGTGTTACACATGACCTTCAATATCCAATAGCATTCCCCTATTAATTTACAGTATATCTGCTATGTGTTTATTTAAATGCGTACTCCTGGTCCATTCTTCAGAGCAGGGCACCTGCCTGCAAGGTAGGGGCTTGTGAGGTAGGCGAGTATTGGACGTGCCATCATCGTGCATTGAAGATGTGTGAAGGTTCGGTCTGGCATGGCCCCCTGTGTGGGGGGGCTTCCCTGAGAAGTGACCGTCCCAGGTAGAGGCCCCGGTGCAGTAAATGTGCTATGGGAAATAAAGAAAGATGTGCAGCCCTGTGCCCTGCAGTGACCTCCATTGGCATTGCTCATTTCCCAGATCAGACCTGCAGGAGTTCAAAATTGCACTGCACTAAAGGAAACAACAGGCAACCATTAGATGGACATCAGGACTGAAATACTGATTTTCAGGATTTTCCTGGTTTATTTGACCTGTTCTGTGTGGGAGGCTGTGCACCTTCATGCATCTTTTGCAGTTCCGGACCTCCAGAGGTTATTACAGCTCTGTATTTGCTGCTCTGCTGTGATGTACAATATATCGCCTCGCAGAAATACTAAACCCTATCAGTCCACACCCCTGTAACACAGCCTTACGTGAACACATTGGTATCTTACATTCAATATCTCCCACATAAAACTTAAGAAAGGTTAGAAATGGGTTCTTCTCCACTCTAAGGCAGGCTGGAGAGACACAGATAAATGTGTCAGATGTTCTGAATTGGAACGTGGAATATTTGAAGGATTGCATCTGAATTCAGTAAATGAAACCATTGTTCAGTCCTGTAGGTGGAGCTAAATTATCTACACCATCAGCTGGACATGGATAAAAGAAAATACTTTCATGTATTTAGAGCACATTATATATTTTGTTGTTTTTTACATTGAAGCTGATTAGGGCTAAACAAAACCAGGTGGACAATTCAGTCACACTGTCGTTCTGTGACTTGAGGAAGTTAGTGGAATTCTCGGAACAGTGAAAGGGATATGCAAAAACTGCAGTCATCTATTCATTCACAAGCCACGGAGTTCCCACAGATCGCAAAATGCCGTCTGTTTACAAATGTTCTAGCGCTGGATCTGAGCCAGAGGTGGTTGGGACTCGTGGGGATAGCTGTGCTAGTCCTGTCATGATACGCAGTGTCCAAAGCTCTCTGTGGACAGTCTGAGAGGAAGACAGTTATCTGGGTTACAGACAGCTAGGAGTTTGCCATGAAGGATTTCACTTGTGAGCTCCTCTGCTTTTAGAGATTTCTTATGTCGGAGTCAGTATGACCTCACCGCAGTGCTGGCTCTGACCAGGTCTCAGTCAGTTTTCTTCCTCTGCCCTCTGCTTCAGCACATGTGTCTGAAGCAGTGTTTCATTCAGCCCCGCTGTCACTAGTCACTATGACTTTTTGTGTTGCTCATCAAAGCTTAGGAGCACATCAAAGCACATTTGAGGGATTCTGGGGCATAAGTGTTAGTAGGACAGAAAATTCAACTCAAGTGTTTTTCCAAATGCATCCGATACCAATAGCTTGCTCTGCCATGAATTAAATAATATGAAAAATGCAATCATAATCTGTTGTAGATCTGAGAACATATTCTCATCAATGGTCAAATCTTTATTTACTCGTTTCCATCGTGTTAATTATTTTATAATAACATGCTTATATACAGCATATGAGCCATTTATATTGTCAGCAAGCATTAGTCAGGCCATATATTGTGTGATATTTGGCCTAATAAGCCTAATTACAGCACTTTGAGTTTGCTAAAGCATTCATAAATAAAATTGTATTATCATATTATTAATAACATTAGTCATCGTCTGTATTTATAAACTGTTATTTATGATGTTTTTCCTGTGCTATGGAAACGTTTTAGAGATCGTTTTTGTTTATTAACTTTCCGTGCTGAACGCCGTGATATATATACACACACAATGACGTGTTTATGCAGGCTTGTTTCAGACCTTCTAAATAGTTGTGACAGCCGATTGTTATTTTTTTCAACTGAATTCTGTCTTGACAATGTTCTCATGGTGGTTTTATTTCCTTTCGACAGTGCTGCTTTCTGCTCACAAGGAAGCGGAGTCTCGTCAGGTGGCAGGAGAAGCTGTGGTGTCTAACCCGAGTCGGGTGTGAGGTGAGTCACTGCGAGTCTTGTGAAACATGCCATCCATCTTCAGAGTCTCCTGGACAGCCCAGGGCCGGCTGCTCAGCCTCTCGGAAGTCTAAAATGCTTATTCTGAGTCAGCACACACCTTTCTCATGAACCAAGGGCTTGTTTTGCTTGACCCCTATACAGTAAGGGATGTGCTGTACTGTAAGAATGATTTCATTAAACCTCCTGGAGTTTACACCAGATATGATTGAGCAATTCTGGGAAGCCTTTACTCCCAGAATTAAAGGAATTTTTAAGTGGTTTATCTTAATCAATTACAAGCTCTGTAAGCATTAAGAGACAGAGACAATATTTTTTTCTGAATCTGAGATGCTCCGAGTGCTTGGACAAGCATAGTTGAAGCAAGTGTCTCCAACAAAGAGGCTCTCTGTGGTGGAAAGATTTGACTAACACACTCTACATACAAATATATTTGTTCAAAGTTTACTGTGCAGAACACAATTCTGTATATTAGAGTAAAGAGTACAGGATCCCATTGTGTTACAGTTTTATTAACATTCTTTTAATGAGTTGAAAAGGAGGTGATGCTTCTGAATTCCCTTTTCTTATGAATGATATTAAATCAATAAGCTTGGCTTATTGTTGTTGGGTGAAAGTGACATTTTATTCTTTATACTTTAATTACAAGCAGTTCAGACAATGTATCAACTTTTTAAAAATGTTTTTTCTCTCAAGCCACGACTCTGTTGCTGTTGTGCTTCTACCCTGATAGCCTTGGCTGTTCTTGCACAAAACAGAGGGCCTCCTATCCTGCATTTTTCAAAATGTGTATAACTGCAATGCAAACTATGCACTATGCATTTTAAGGCCATTTTTGCAAAACACGCAAAAAGTGCAGATTTCAGAACCACAACTATTCTAAAGCTGGCTTTGGCAGTTGTGAAATGTGCACACAAAAACATTAAGCGCAAAATCTTCAGGAGGGTGTGTTTTCAGGTGCCGTGCAGAGTTAATTAAACTTGTGATCTTTTTTTTTTTAAATCATTGTAATCTCTCATTCCCTCATTGCGTTGTCTTATTTGACCACATGGCGGGCTCAGGTTCTGCTGGGAAACTTTTCAGTGTTCTCTGCCACTGTGAGGTTGTTTTTAGAAAAAGAGGATTAAATCAAAGTGATAAAGACAGGTCTCCTAGTGCTGCCTTCCTTATTGTGCTCCGCTCTGCGTAAATGGTATTGCATATAACAGTGGGAGCTCTTCCGCAAGCTATTGTGAGTCTCCAGCAGGTCATGAGAAGCTGGGTTCAGAAGAAACCCTCGTACAGCCGCTTTAACCCTGATGCAGCTGAACACCAGGGTCATTAATACCTTAGTACATGATAAGAACAGTTTATCATGAGATTATCCTTTAAGCACAGTTAAGTACAGATATTTTTAAATTTTACTCAAAAGTCTTTGTACAAAAGATGTTTTTGGATGCAAAGATGTACATGAATGGGATTATAGCACAAAAGAATGAACAACATTTTTTTTTTCTCTGCCCAGATTCCTTGTACTGTACATGGTGTTTCCGAACTTCACTTCATGCGTGTATTTGTATATAAGCAACACGTTTTAAGGGTTTCTTTTTCAACTTGGAAGAAATTAGGTTTTGCAGATTCTTTTCTTATTTGGGTTTGAGTGAAAAACTGTGTAAAAGATTCTTAATAGCTAGTCTGTCCCAAGACTTAATACTTTAACCTTGGTTCCTGGCTGTGCAGCTCCGCGCGTCTCACGTGAGCACAAGTTCATCTATAACTGGGGCTCCTAAGGGAAGCTGACTGACATAAAGCATGTCTTCTGGCGGCGGTCAGTAAGTTTGAGGGACCCTTGGTCTGGAATCTTATACAGTCAGATTTCACTTGTCCCTTTGTGTGCACTTGTACGTGTATATACACGAGTTAACATCGCCTGCTGGCTCATTGGTGACTCTGAGGCATAATAACCTCAAGAGCTCATGAAGACGCAGAAGTGCCTATGGCCCAACAGAGGGAGCTCTCTCTCCTTCAGGTCACTTCTCTCATTTTTGTGAAAGGCCATTACATGCTTAAGACTTGTAAAGAACTCAGATGTCAAAATCATAGTGAAAAAGGTCGCAGGGATAGAACCCATAGTTCTGTGTCATGATTTCTCTTCCATGATCTGCTGTGTTTAATAATATTTAGAGTGTTCACAGTGCCTTAACTCAATATAAAATATAACGTTTTTCTTTGTGTCAGTGTGTTTTAGTGTTTTACGAGAACTGCAGCTCTTAAGTGTGGGCCCTATGGATGTGCAAAACAAGTTTAAATCTACTCAGACTCCTTTGATTGCTGATGTGGCTTATGAGTAGCTGCTGCTCTTGGAAACCCCTGTCTAGACGTCCTTTAAATATGTTTGCAAACAGTTACAGTAGATGGTATCACAAAGAGCCCTGGGTCTGAAAAAGCCTTCAAATTGATTCCAACCAGTTTCCTGAGCAGTCTGCAGGTGGCTATCTGCAAACGCACTGTGTGACATGGGAGCTTGGCGCTGTATACAGGCGAAGACCACTTCAAAGGCATCTGAGCGCCACCAGCGGAAGTGAATCAGAGCATGCTTTTCCTCACGGGGAGGATGCAAACCCTTCACTTAATATGATTTGAGGCCTCAGTGGAGAAACCCAGATGCTTTTTATGCAACAGGTAGCAATAAAATGCTTGCTGTGCATCAGCAAAAGTCTAAAATTAAATTAACTGCTAACACGTTATTTGCTGTGTCCCACATCCTTGAGTTTTCTCCAAGTTAAAACCGTGTGGTCCATCCTGGTGCTGTCGTGCTAACACGGTCTGTGTAAAAGCATGCGGAGTGGCCTTTTTATCTCCCCACTAATGACATACCAGTGCTTTTTTTATTTAAAAAAAAAATTCCTTTGAAGTTGGATGGTGACCTGGAACTCTCCTGCGTTCGTATTTTAATCAAGAGTTGAATTACAGTTCTGTGTTTAAATCTAGTTTGTATAATCACACTTACGTCTTGCAGTTCGTACATGAAACTGGCCTCTCTTCCCTCATGAAACAGGTTGTCAATGAAAGTACAGGAGATTGTGGCCATTTTACACATAAGGAACATGAACACCAGAGGGCACTAAAGAGCTTTATAAATTATTGTTGGTATCAAGCAATAGATGATTTTCAAAATTTAATGCTCTGTTCATTATATCCTCAAAATAAACTCCAAGATAATAATGTACACACATGAACTGAATTACTTCAAGATCTTATTAGGTATTAAGGCAGGTATAGACACACCTGAATCCTGGAATCATTTTGTTGAGAGTTAAAGACCTGAACTGGGACTCATTACTTTTTTGTTTTTTTCTTTCCATTTCTTCTATTTTTGCTTTCTCTCTTCTTAGGCGCTTTTAAACTTTTACATTGAAAGTGCTTCAAAAGCTACAAAATTAAACTCGTTCAATGCTGTTGCTCGTCACACTTGCTGTCAGTGAACCAAAAAAGCAGTCTGCATGAATTCTCCCGATTTTAACTTCGCTGACTGCTACTCCTGGGGGGAAAAGGAGACTGAAATAAAAAGATATCATTCTGCACCTTGAGACTAATGGTCTCCATCCCCAATGACTGAACAAATTGCTGCATGACCTCTGCTTCTATGTGCTTTTTGTTGGCAGGTGTATAAATTACGGCTTTGCTCTTCTAGCCCTTCAGATTCCATGCTCAGCTTTTGGGCTCTTTGTAAAGTGTGCTCTGACAAGAGAGTCACTAACCTTTAACCTGCATCTCCTATTCTACAAGCGGCCCCCTCACCCCTCAGTGCACTAACGTGCTTTTCTCAGTGTCTGATTTATTCCTGAGCACTCGGGAACAAGATGGCTGGGTGGTGCTGGGGTGTTGCTCCAAGAGAGACTCGGGACAGTTTCCCCATCAGCCCACCTGCGTGCTTTACCTGACGAATTTATATTTACAATTCTTAGTGCCCGTTGCGTGGAGTGGAGATGGTAAGAGAAACCTTTATAGACATGGAAACGGCGAGAGAGTTTAATTTAGGTGCATTTGTTTTTTAAAATATAGGACTAAAAATGGTGAAATGTACAGTACTGAATGTCTGATTAAAGAAAATCTGCTTTTTTCGCTGGCAGTTATGAAAAATTCAAAAGGTAGTATGATTTTACTAGTTAATTGGTTTTAATTGAATATTGCTGCTAAATGGGCTTAATGACTGTCAGATTTTACAAGGATGTGCTCAGAAACCTTAAACGCAGCCAACAGGCAAGTGGATACAGCAGGCTTCCCCCCTGAGGGAGAGGGGGGGCTGTGGTGGGGGTGACCCCATCTGTGGCAATAGTATCCTTAGCAAAGTCGGATATCTCCCCGGTCTTGACAGAAAGCGGTGCCCTGATCTGCCCCAAGGCTGCCTCTGCTTTGTGTCACTGAGCATCTCTGTTCTCATCCGTGTCTCTAACAATGGTGAGACAGCACTGCCTGTCAGAATCCATCAGCACAGAGCCCCTGCTTTCCCCTGGGAAGCCAACCTCTGTGAAAACGCTGTGCAGTTGATGTTCCAATTATAATTTTCAAATGTTGCTGTCCTTTTTTTTTTTTCTTTATTTGCAGTACCTGGAACTAGTCCAGGGAAGAGTGATGTCAGGACGAGACCTAGAAGTCCTCAGACACGCTCCTCAGCCTCTTATCTTACATGTCACATCAGCTAAAAGCCAAAGGCCCTGTAGTCAGCTGCACTCAAATTTGCCGGCTGCAGATATTTCCATTTAGCATTGTTGCCACAAGGCCAGTGCCAGGCCCAAGGAAACCTTGAGTTGGTTATGAGCAGCTGAAGGAAGGGCTCTGGGAAGGGAAGGAAGCTGTAGAATGGTATAATTCTAATCGGAATGATTTTCTAGTGTTGGTATGGCTTTCTTAATCCAGAGGGATCTCAAAGCACTTTGCATATAGAAAGGGACCCCCTGAAGTCCGGCCCCCACCTGGGCGACACACAGAAGCCCCACAGCACCGCAGGTCTGGTGGAGAAGAGAGAAACTGCTTCACTAGTAAAATAAAGGGGAACATAAAGGCAGCCAGATTTTACTGACCGAGTGGAACTTCATCAGGACTCTAGGGTTTAGATTCCTACTTTTTGGGAAAGTGCTACGGGGCTTTCAATGAACGCGCACTGTCGTCTGGGTCTCGGATTGACATATCGGCTTCCTGCGGCACAGTGTCCCCAGTCACCATCCCTGGGCTTTGATCTGGAAATCGTTTTGTGTTCACTGGATGTTTCCCATCCCACGGAGGCTGGACCAGGCCATACATGCTTGGCTTCTGAGATCCGAGATCTGAGACAAGACTTCCAGCTGGTTAAGCTGCTGCTGTGAGTGATGCAGCCCTGATCTTGGGTCCACTCTGGCTTGTTGAATTTCCAAGCTTGATGGAAATTCAGCCACCACTCCGAGGGGACTCGGCTAGTCAGGGCAGTGGTTTGCAGACCCTGTTGAAGCCTGTAGTGCAGACTTTACTGGTCTAGTCTGTGCCATGAGACTTTCGGTTCCGCAAGCAGCAGAGTGCAGCTGGTCGAGAGCCACTGGGGTCGGTTAGGATTAATGTGGCGAAGGAGTGCTCAGCTCCTCAGGCCTGACTCTTGCGGTTTACCCTGTTGGGCAGGAGCTGGGTCAGGTCTCCACCTGATGCTCGCTCTCCTGCAGGCACAGTGGGACACACAGCACCGGAGAGGGTGAGCCTCTGCTGATGGGAAACGGGGATCCTAGTTTAATGAGCATCTGTGATTTCCAACAGGAGGTTTTAAAAAGGAGAAGCAAACGACGATTTAAAGCTCAATTCGTATACATTCACTGGAGGAGAAAAGACTTGTGATGGAATGGAAGTAAAATGGCCTAAGTACCTCTTGATGCCATGTACGGTGATGTAAAGACTTGATTTACCCAGTGCAAAAGAGGGCACCGAAACTGGACTTTTTCTGAGCCCATAAAAATTAGGCCAATTACATTTGAGTAAAAGCAAGAATAGCTTTAAATTGCAGAAGAAACATGCAACACCCTGTCCCAGGCCATCCTGTCCGACAGATCATATACTCTGGATATTACATTACATTAATTAAAATACTTGCAGTTTTATTTCCTTGTTTTTTTTTCTGTTTGTGAATCTATCTTTCCATATGCTTTCATTTTATTCCTCATTTTCCTGTCCCTTGGCCATTGCATACCAGAGGTAACTTTTACGACAGCTGTAAAAATGCACAAAGAGGAAAAAAAATACATGAAGTACATTCCTGGACTATATATATATATCTCATTGTGATGGTTCATTATCTTTAAAGCCACTGAAAACCTTTAGTAAGAAACATTTTTTTGTTGCAGAAAAACGTTTTTTTTTTAACTGACTGTTTAGAGGTGGGTTGACCAACTGCATTTCCTCTTTGGCCACAAAGATACCCTTTGGTATTAACATTTGCATATGCTTGTATCCTGTTGAGTCTAAAATCTGTTTGGAATTAACTAGTTTTACTTGCAGTTACCCCTGCTTTTTTTGTTTTTGGCCAACTGCAAGGCATTCGTTTCTTGGAAGACTGCGTCTTGCTTTAGTGCTCAAACCAAACTGGACTTAGGAACCCAAGAAAGTTTAAAGTAAGAAGAAACCACCTACTTCATCACTTGGTCGCTAGTATTTGCATAATCAATATCAATCCATTTCCAAGTGGGCATCTGCTTTATGACGAGAAGTCTTTAGTCCAACAAGGTGAGTCAATCTAAGGATTCAAAATCCTCAAAGCACTGCCAAAGTCAACGCAGAGGATTTTTTTTTTTAGAATAAATTGTGAAACCCAGACAAGAGGACACAAGTAGAAACTATGCAGAAGTGTATTTAAAGCTGTGAACAGAAGGCACTTCTTTATCCTAAGGGTTCTGGGAGTAAGGAACAAGCCAGCCAGCCATGAGGTTGAAGCTCATACCCTGGCGTCTTGTAGGAAATAGATGAGCTCCTAGATTAGCTACAAACAAGCTATGTGGGCTGAATGGCCTCCTCTTACTTGTAACCATTTTCTTATCATTTTAACACGTAAGGCGAAATTCCCTTCTCTCTCCTTTCAGGTGAAAAGGTCACTCATCCACGGTGAACTGTGACTCACTCTCTGTCTGTTTCTGTTTTTGTGCTGTACGAATGGGGGCTGAGCCAAGGTGTGTGTCAGTAGGATCTACACCTGGTCTCTCCCTCACACAAACATCCAGCTGCCTGCATTGTTAAGTCAGCTGCACAGCAGTTTTGTATTTTAAAACATCAAGGACTTGGGAGAAAAGATGCCACTTGAACATCTGCTCTCTGAGCTTTATGGGTTTTAAAGAATGCTGTCCTGGTCTTTTTTTTTCTAGTGTCATCTTCTTCCTCTTTCTTGAAGAGCAAATACCTTACACTACTCCTGGCACCTCTGATACACAGCTGTTTGGGGTTTTGGAAGGGACATGTGTTTTTATTGATTGGGCTCATATCATCTCTCAACACCCAGCGTCGATGGCAACATGTAATAATTTAGGCGTGGAGCTTCCCCGAAGAGAAAGACAACAATTAGTCATAAAGTTTAAACTGTGGAAAAAATGGTCCTCTCTGGTGCACGGAACTGTGTAAAAAGCTGTTAAAGACATGAGAAAAATTTACATTGGAGTTTCATGTCTATTAATAATATCTTCAGACAAACACAGGACCCCTTTCTATTGTGTATTGGTACTGTATATCATATAGAATGAGACATATTTCATATAGCTGATAATATAATATTATCATGGTCATATTAAAAAATTATGTTTAAATATATTTTGACAAACTAATATTCATGAGAATAGGCTACTTCCTCCAGGATTTCCGGACTGCACCCACGGCACGTTTGCTCAGCCCATAAATACTTGGGAGTGACGGCCTCCGTTCATTTAATTTTTGAATGTGGAGGTTTCCCAGATCTGTCACGTAGGTCCCGAGTTTGGTTCCTGACTGGGGTGTCTTTTGCGAGGAGTTTGCGTGTTTGAGTTTGGGTCTGGGTCTTTGATTTCCCTCTGATGTCATGCTGGCTGGGTTAATTGGCATCTCAAAATAGTCCGTGTGTGTATGCGCTGTGACGGACGGGCTGGAGGCAGGCCTTGTGCCCTGTGCTTCAGGGATACAGTTCAGTGTGCGAAGACTCGCACCAGGAATAAGTAGCATTCTGATGATGGATGAAGGTGTTGTTCACTGTCGGGTTTATTTTACCCCTTCTCCCTCAGCCAAAATGAAATAGAATGAAAACAATGAACTTCTTTTTAGTGTCTTCGATGTCATAAAAACTTGAATCCTGGAAAGATCTAGCTGAAGCTCACCAATATGATGATATAGTGTGCCTCTGTGTTTATAATACAGCTGGGGTATGTTTGGGGAAAGAAGATTCTGACTTGGTTTTTGATTTTTCTTGCAAAGGTGCAATACTCTTGTTTCTTTCAGTGTTTTTATTTTGCTTAACCGTATTGTTTCAAAATGCTGACATGTATTTGTCATCGAATTTTTATTCAGTTTAATTGTATTGAAGCTGTAATGACTTAATGTTGTTACTATATCACACAGAAGTAATGTGGGAGTACATGTTCTACAATTAACCGTTACTACTGCAAGCGGCAAATTCTGATTCCGAATTAAAATCCAGATGCACAGTCCCAGAAGGCTGCAGATTGACACTTATAGAGCATATTAGAATGACCATAGTATCATTTTCGAACCATCGGGTCTAGAAACAACTGCTCATCATTCTTTGAAGAGAACTCTTCCCAAAGAAGGAAATACATATTTATCTCTACTCACAAAGCATGTGAGGTGCTCATTTACCTTGTCAATTCTTCCTGTTCTATTTTGTCAGGAGATCATCGCCAAAGGTTTGACCCTCAGGGAAACGAAAGGGGTAAAAAGGAGCCTTTATACAGAAGACCTTGGAGTTCTGCTTTGCAGAATGATTTTGATATGTAATTTAGTGGAGTGAAAAGATACAGTATACCCCTTAAAAGACAAGTAAAGCCCCTTAATTAACAGAGCAGTAAGCCAGATACAGAAAAGCCCTTTTATTTCTGCAGGGGTGAAGTGGAAAAGAGCTCTATGGCACCTGCATGGTTTCACACCAGGGGTCACATACCAACCTGCAAGTCTATCCCTTTCTCTGTATTTCTCATACAGTGTTGCATTCCATCCTTTGTGCTTACATGAAGTGGCTTCAAGTCCACGTCCAAGTGCAGGAGGAGTGTTGTAACCCAATAAGAACTTGTGACTTCTGTGACTTCCCTAACAAAAAGAAACCTGAGAGCTCTGACCTCTGCATACCTTTCAGAGATCGGCTCCCAACGCCACACTCCCATAGGCAGAGGTTATCAACCAATCTCTGCTTTCAAGCATTGCTTGACCTTTAAGTCTGAAATAAGCCCTGTGTGCAGTGCAATTCATGAGTGTTTGTTTGTTGGTCTTGGTCCATAATGGAAAAAGGAAACATGCCCAGGTTCTTTCACATTATGGAGAAATTCTGCTTGCTTCTTTGCTCAAAAACAAGAAGAAACAGGTTTTGGAAGTTTTAAGAGGTTGTAGCTGAGATTTCAGGAATCCTTGTAAATTCTGTAGCTGCTTATCAATGTATTATAATACCAGAAAGTCTCTAAAATTTGTGGTTGTTTGTTTTGCTGTGGTTCATTCTTTAAAAAAAAAAAACATTTTTTGCTTTTGTTGCATTTTTATTTTTTAAATAAAATTTACGTCTGCCAAAATTGAGTTAATTGCAAAGCAAGGTACCGTTTCTTCTGTCTAAACTAAACAACGGCTAAGGAGATACTGTATCTGGAATGTTAAAATATTATTTGAAAGAGAATAGACACGTTTTCCCCAGTTATTTTGAATTAGGCTCAACAAGCAAGGCTGCAAATAGAAAGCTGTAATGATTTCTGCACAGAGAACAGTAAGTGCAAGGAATAAAACTCTTCACTCTTTAGGGGACTTACTGTGTGCACTTGCGACCTTTTAAATGAAATTGAATCCTATTATTGAATCTTTTATACTATTTGGCCAGAAGGCCTGTTCTTGTCATAAATTTCCTTACGTTTAGATTTCCACCATCTTCGCTGTCGTAGCTTGGTTAGGGTTATATCAAAAGTTTGGTATCTTCTGTTTTGAGGGCAACGTGTATTTTGGGACAATGCATCTTCTACTTCCCTCTTAAAAAAAAAAGATTGTTATAAAGATTAATGGTAACTCAGGTATTTGGAAGAAGTGCTTCAGTTTTGAAAATGTTATTGTTGCTGTTAACATACTGTAGATTTATTTTAGAAAAAAATGTTCTTCATTATGTGCTTTCCACAACACTGGAAAGTTATCATGGTGGGGGGGGAAATGTTATCATAATGCAGAGTCACTCAGCACTTTCTGCTCACTGGTGAGAGATACAAAGATATTTCTGAGTCTTTCAGCAATGGTTTTAGAATCAGGGTTTATGTGAGGCTGGGAGTGTTTGTTCCAGTGCAGCGGATGACAGTGGTTCTCACTCTGAAAGACATTCTGCAGAACGGCAGCTGCTGGAATTCCTGTCACTAATGCCTAACATGTCTAACATGTGGCCCCACAGTGCACGCTGGACTGCCTCAACTGGCCAGTCACTGGAAACGGAGCATGTTTTAGAATATCTGAACACGGGTCTTATCAGTTCTGATATAGTTCATATGAGAGAAAAATGGTAAAGTGATAATTGCATAATTATTCAGACTCTTTGCTGTGGCAAATTTAAATTGAGTGTTCAAAATTACCTCGGCGATCCACACCATTAGTTGACTGGCCTCTGTCTGTGTGCAGTAATAGTGGTTTTACATGGTTTCAGAATACATACGCCTGTCTCTGTAGGGTCCTTCAGTCAGATATTGAATTTCAAGTAGGGATAAATTGACATAAGCCTGCTGCCCATGAGTGATCCCCAAGTAATTTGAGAGATCTCAACCAAATCTGCCAAAAAGAATGGGCACAAATTACACAAGCTGGGGTGCAAAACTGGTAGAGACTGGTCCAGAAAGACTGCTGCTGCCTAAGGTGGTTCCACGAAAATATTGAGTCAATGGGTCTGAATATGTCTATCTATCCATTTTTATAACCGCTTTGTCAGAGTTGCAGGGGAGCTGGAGCCTGTCCTGGCAAGGAACGGGGCAAGGCAGGGTACAACCCAGACAGGACGCCAGTCCATCGCAGGGGACATACAAAGAGACACACACACACACTCATGCGTGTCCACTCATGCACACCAGTGGCAGTTTTCTAGAAGCCATTTAACCTACTGTACCAGTGTGTCGTTGGTCTGTGGGAGGAGGCTGGAGCACTGGGTGGAAACTTGCAGGAACAAAGGGAGAACATACGAATTCCACGCAGATAGCACCCCAGAGCTGGAATTGAAAACAGGGCTCGTTCTCTGACCACGAGCGCTGTGAGACAGCAATGCTTACCACTGTGCCGCCGTGCCATTTGAGCGTTCAGGACTGAATTATTTCAGTTCCGTTTCAGTAGTCTGTGCCACATATTGCTCAGGAGGAAAGCTATGCAATTCAATTTCTTGTAATGAATTTTTATTTCCACTTATAATGAAGTTCACTTGTAATGAAGTTTGAATGAAAGAAGGTGCATAGGCAAAGAATATCGTTTTCGATTTGGTCACGATATGAAACTGTAACCTGCAGACCTAAGCCACCTCTCTCACAGGAGTGAGTAATTTCAGGAATGGCATCATTAACATTAGAGGCACAGTTCACTCATTGCGCTAGTTTCATTGCGAATACAAGAATGCAAAATACATTGTGTCAAAATACAGTTGGCCTAGGGCAGCATGAGGATAGGCCAGAATATCCTAGTTAGCTGCTCCTGTTCTGACCACAAGCTTAGCTAAATCTTCAAGAATCCCATTAAAGCACTACTGAAGTCTAGACTGGGTGATCATTTGGCGCACAAGAGTAACATGAATTAACCTACACTGCATGCAGCAACATTGCCTGAAGTAAACACTGATTAAAGCTTAATCTTCTAAAAATGTTACAGTTCATTGAAGCATAAATCATTTCCTAAGCCACACAGCATCAGCTGAAGAGTGATCTGCAATCTCTAAACACCTGCTAAAAATAGTACGTGTTGGTGTGTGAATCAAAGTAAACTGCTGTTGAGATATCCTATTGTTTATGTGTGAAAAGCAGGTTTTTTATTCATTTCCCCTACGCAGTGCTTTGTTTTAGGAACCACTTTTGGCTCCTAAAAAAGTGAAGTGTTTTGGATCCATTTTTGTTCGCCGTTGCCGACTTGTTTAAAAAAGGGCACCGACTGTGCACGATGACTACAGTTTCGAAAGCACTGATATCAGCAAAAGAGTTGCCACGTTATATTTTTCATGATGTAGTTAATCCCTTTGCAAAAGCCGTTTTATGAGGTTTACTGTATCATACATTGTTGTTCTTGTAATGATACATGTGAATCTCTGGCAGTTTCGTGCCTGCCGTGTAACAGTATACCGTCCACAGGTTTCTAACAAGAGTGTCTTTCTAGTGGGATAATGTAAAGTCTAAGTAACAGTAATTCCAGATATCTGAGCATTGATGTCAACTAACTTTTTGTGGGGCTACAAAGGTTACAGGCTTAAAAAAACACTTCTCACTCTTTCTGGTTATATGTAAATATTGCAAAAATGCTTTCTATATATTGTAGAGGCCCAAAGAAGTCCTTTGAAGTTTGCCTTCTTTTTCCCTTCCGCATCCCACACAGATTCCTTTTCCACAGCCCGTGTCACGTGCTCGGCTTTGTGACTTTGATGTCTGCGCTGGCTGTGATGTGCGCTGGAAGGGATTAATCAGGGCTTCTTGCAGAGCCACCCTGTTTAATATATTTCAGAGCCATGCTGCTCTGTTGCAGGGCTCACTTCCAAGATCAGTGGCAGTCAGTTCTAGGATGATGTCTATCAATCTATCAATCAATTCTATTCTTATATAGTGACTTTCAATGCCGAAATTGTCAATTGTCAATTGACAATTTTCAATTGTCACAGCACTTTTATGTGCAGCCAAACATATACATAACCATATTGTAATGGTAAAAAGTGCTGTAAACAGAAAATACAACACAATCCTGTATAGATGTGAAATTAAAAGAAAGAAATAGAGTATGAATTTAAGGCTTTCAAAACCATCTAAGGCTTAAGGCAAGATCTAAAAAACACCTACAGAGGGCGCATTTTTAATATGGACAGGGAGTGCAAAACGTCAAAAACCCAAAAATGAGGCCTACTGCTGAAAAGGTTCTGGCTCCTAACTGACACTGTGAGCCTTGGCACATTAAGGTGTCTAGATCCTGCAGAACAAAGTGAACCAACGGGGACATTTCTCCACCCATCTCTTGTCAGACAGCTGCTGTCCGGCCACCCCTGGTTCATTGGCAAGGGGCAGGGCAGCCTGGAGCTGATCGCAGCGCAGGGCGTGCCAATACCTTGAGCCAGACACCAGCAGTCCATTACCAATCCACACAGGGATAATGGAGTGACCTGGTCAGTATTCCCCCCCAAGGAGACGCACTGTCCCATATCTCATACATTAAAACCTTGACCAGCATGCTCTTGCATAGATAGTTCGGGGCATTTACCTGTAGGAACTGAATTGCTTTGTAGGGTGTTCTAAAGTCACTGTCCAAAGCAATTTACAGTACATATAATCCATTCCTCATACATCCTGAGGTGTCTATGTGGCAGTGTTTGAAATCACTAAGGTTTATTGTACTTACTGTACAGTATGTACTGTATATCTTAAGTGTTTAAAATGATCAATAAGAAATAATGTAACATTTTTAGAAGAGTGGACCTCCTTCCAGACTGTTTTTCAATTTGTGGCCTACTTTATTTAGAGAGTAGGGGGTGCTGGAGAGCTGCCAAGAAGGATGCAATTCAGTGTTGACATTATTTTATCTCATCCTTCACCTGCTATCTATCAGGCTTTTGTTGAAAGCTTTGGCATTTTTTTTCAAATGAAAATTTTTTTGGCACAGATAGCTCAGATTCTGAAGGTTAAGCAAAACTCCATGATGCTAAATCCTCCTTTTGAAATAAGTGATTTATTTCTGTCAGAACTTTTCTACAAATCTTCAAAGGAAGGAAACATTTTTAGGCAATTTATTTGCTTATGAATTTGAAAATCTAATCCATATGATTCTTAAGTCAATGATTGCATATATAAATCAATATACTGTTCTCAGTTTGTTAACAAACTGTTACTTTCAAAGTGAATATAATTAACACTTTGTTTTGTGCAAGATATTTTAATGTATTATTTTGATTCCAAATTGTCCTTGTTGTCTGTGACTGTGTGTTTTGTGCAATGCCAAGTTTAATCTTTGGAAAACCAGAGTAAGTTAGTTTCTTGGGGAGAATAAGAATTGTACAAATATGCGTGAAGATTTGGAGCGAGTCTGAGGGTGGCGTGCCGTATCGGATAGCTGCCCTTTGCTGAAGAAGAACCTTAAAATAAATCTGTTTATAAGATTTCACAGGCTAAATAAGTTCAACACATACAGCTTTGCCTGTTCCAGAGTAAATGTCTATATATTTGAATTTCACCATTAAAGCTAAGGTTTCCTGCACAGACCTAAAAGCTAGGTTATTAGAAGGCTGAACAAGCAGGCTTATCCAGCCTTTATTAGGCTAATGAACAGATTTTTTGAAGCAACGTCCTTAATCACAGTAGCCGTCTGCACTAAAACCGCCTCGGTAACTGTTAAACCAGATACAATTAAGATCCTCGCAGGGATTAGTGTTACGGAGCGGCTGTTGTTAGATTCCCGTTGCCTAATTCTGATTAACAAGAGACCTTCTGCCTGCTTTTTGTCTGAGCCAAAAAATGAAGAGGCACTGGAAGTGATCACAACACTGCAGTTTAATGAAATGCCTCTTGTTAACACATTTGTTAGTGGTCATTTTTCGACTGGGTGAACCATATGGTGTTCATTAGGCAAATTAAGGGAGGATGGAGCGGGGTGGAGTGAGGGTAAGAGTGGGGATGAGGGGTTATTACCACTACATCACTTAGTGTAACCCCAATTGTTGGCAATGAATTAACTCGGGTGAGTGCCAGTCTCACATTCTGGTTAAAGTTTGATTTTGGGGGGGGTATAAGTTCCAAAACCAAAAATATATTGAGATAAAAAATCAGAAGTAAAAATGCAGATCTGCTAAACGTCTTTTTTTAAGGGTCCTACCCGTATTGGATCGGAAGGCTAAATAATAGTGTCTTTATTTTAACCTCACATTGAAGCACTGCTTCCTTTTTCTCATTGAGATATAGAACACATATCCACTAATAAACAATGACATGCTACCAGATAGTTGGCACACACATAGTCTTGCTTCTATGCCACAATATACTGTACATGTTTTGATATCGATTTTTGTTCCACAGTATTTGGATACACACCCAAAAATGCGTCTTTATTCTTTGTGTTTCAAGACCTGGTGTTGCTTTTCTGTTGGGTTTGCATTCAGGGGTGATTTATTTCCAAAGGTTATGCTTGTCTCCAGGGGTACAGTGCCTCTCAGGTAGCCCAGGTGATCAGATGTTAGTTCTGCTAGCTGGTGCCAGTCTTTTTTTCTCGCATTAGTGATCACAGCTGTCCTCCTGGGAACACCTTTGGCTGTGGGCTCTTTGTTCTGTCTCCTTTTAACCAAACACTTAGAAATCTTTTTGCTGCTGTTACAGGATTTTTTTTTCCTGAAACATGATGTGTTTATATTGCAGTACGTATTTTAATGACTTACAGTACAGGGTACATTTCATTCCAAATGGCAAGCATTATAATTTCACAGGTTTTATGAAGCTATAAAATTCACTTAGCTCATAATAATTTGCAAAGGAGGTGACAACAGTCAAATTTCTTCTCCCCATTTTTGATGTTTTAATAAATAGTGATGATAAAAGCACGCTTTACAGGTAATGGGGACCCACTCCACCACCACCAGTGTGCAGCCCCACCTGGATGATGTGATGGCAGCCAGAGTGCACTAGTACGCTCACCACACACCAGCTCTCAGTGAAAACCTTTTAGTTTTCCTGCTAATTTATAAAAAATATTCCCTTACACATGTAACTTACAACTTTAATGGACTTCTTTTTAAAAGTAACTTTGTACACTTGATGATGTACAGTGTGCTGTTTGAGTTGAGAAGTTTGTGGAAGGAGCAAATTTCCTCTTAAGGACAAATATGCAATTTTCCCCTGCCTCACATTGCCTGGTTCTCATTCATAAAATGCAGTTTTTGTGCTGAGAAGCGCCAGAAGTGATTTTTGTGTCTGCTGGAAGGAATCTACATGCTAATGTATGCTCACGTCAATGATGCGTAAATTCTGCATCCCAGAAAACGTGTTGGGGCTGCTTTTGTCTGTACACTGCACTGAGTTGTAAGTTTAATTTGAAGCCTGGTATCAGTACTGTGAACAACTACAAACATGTGCAACATCGAGCATTATTCAAGCAAGGGCTTTAGTCTTCTGATTGACATACAATTATTAGAAACAAGCCCTTATTAGAAACAATTAGACATAAAAAAAGCTTAGTCTTAAGTTTATAACAGTCTATGGACAATTTGTCAATATGTATACAGGTTATATATTATACTATAGGCTCTCTGACCATGAGGTTTGCCGTTTCCAGGAGCCCGTTGCCTTTGACCACCGACTGATGGTTGTGGCCTAACTGGCTCTCACATCGAATGGGGACTGTAGCCTTATCCCACTGAAAACACCACTATCTCCCAGGTGCCTAAGCAGCTGCAGAGAGAACCGCTGACGTCATGTCAGGGCACACAAGCCGGGGACGCTTGACAAGCTGAACGCTGTGTCTGGAGAGCTCCCAGCCATGGTCTGCAGGTGCCTTGCCTGGTCTCTCTGAAGGGATTTCCAACCTGCAGAGTACAGCATGCGCACAGTGTGGTGGCTTAGGCAGGAGGGACCAGTAATTGCGTCACCCCGTTGAACAAAACGTCTCCATAGGTCAACAGAAATTAAGTAAATCTTCCAATTCTGGAGAGCAAGGTATCTAATGGTAAGGAAAAAGATCAAACTTTTTGCTATAATAAGAGCATTTTTCAAGAGAGCATTTTTAATGTTATTGTACTTCCATCACAGGTTTGCATCAGCATTGTCGTTGCTTGTAATATCTCTCTGCAAGCTCTTGCTCTGTACAGTAGGTGTTTTGTAAGGAGAATTGTAAAAGACAGAAAGGGCTGAAAAAAGCATAGTTTAAATAGCAGGCCACACCTTTGGAATTTATTCCATTGGTATTTCTAAATTGAAAATTCGTTCATGCAAACTGGGTTACTCTACTGTGTTACATTTAATTAGTAATTAACTGCCTTTAGAATATAGTAATCATCAAAGTAATAATTTGGTATATTGAAGATGTGGCATAATAATGATCATTGAAGAATGTTTTAAATCTTGCAATTAATTCAGCTACTAGTTTAAATTGTACCTGTAATAATTAGCAGAACTCTCTGACGCTTTGAAGTGTCTAACATAGTAGATACACGTCAGATTTTTCTGAGCCGTTTTTCTTTCTTAAGCATTTATTTACCAGTACAGTCAGGTGCAGGACTCCAGAGTTAAGAGAGGTATGCAGGCAGAGTGTTGTGTTAGGGGTCTGTCAGGTCATGAAACTCCAGACAGAGGGATTTGACAAAGTACTAATGTTTCGAGACAAACTCAGATGAACAGTGCGACAGTCCCCCAACTGGTGTTGGCATATGTTTAGGTGCGCAGGTGTCTGTTGGCCCAACTCTCATGTCACACAGTGTCATCTATTTGCAAAAGTTGGCTGCAGTTCATCTCCTGGGGAGCTATAGCACGGTTTCACTTAATAACATGCCGGATCGGTGAGCGCTTATCGACGGAAAAGGTTTATATTCCTTGTTCAGTAATCTGTGTGCTTGTTTAGGCTTTACAAAACTAGAAAACTTGGATCATTTTCATTTCAAATTGTATTCTCAAAGATCGACCAGACAAACAGCTTCATTCTGAACATGGACTAGCTGCTCGTAATGGGAGGCCCAATTGCTCCTGAATGGTAAGTGTTTATTTATTTCCATGATGGAATTAGATCAGTCTAACCGCACATGTTTTTGAACCATGTCTTTATTTTACTGTAGTAAAATGCTCTGACTCTTTAGCTATACAGTACATGTATGCATATTTTTAATTTGCAAAGATCACATTTTGCTTTTACATACAGTGCAAATGTGCTGCATGCCAGTAAATATAAATCTTGTTTATAATTCGGCTGAAAAGCACTGTAAGTCACTATGTCCCCTTGAGCCTATTAACTTCTTTAACTGTTTCTGAACATGTTTACTTTGCAACTTGTTAATTCGTTGTTCCTGTGGTCTGGCTCTGCAAGGGCAGCAGCTGCAAATTGTTGCTTTTGAAGCAATAAAAGGAGTGAGAGAAAGGGCTGTTGAAAGGAAGACACAATATCTTATTGATTATTGTAAAGTCTGAAGGGTATAAATTAAGCTAATAATGTTGTTTGTAAAAACGTTGGATTCAGGTAAAATATACCCTTCCTCTCTGTCCCTCATCCAGTGGACCCGCCTGGCTGCGCTCCTGCATGTTAGATTAAGCAACTGAAATATTTCAAGAGAATTATGGGTAAGATAGGAGTTCTACAGAGCCAATGGGCAGAAACGGACCCTCTAAATCAGTATACTGTATATCTGAATAAATACCTTGCAGAAACCATTGCCATTTGATTTGTTATCGTGACATGCTTTGAGCTTACAGTTATTGTAAGTTTGTGCTTTGTTTTTCTTAGGCGGTTGTGTGATTGGCCTGCATTAGAGATTTTGTGATTGGAAAATACCACCGGTGTAAACGTCAGTGCAATTCTTATATTTTTATACTGTTCAAGGTGTGTGAGAGATGGGAAAGAGCTCCATTAATGATGTTATTTTCTCTTTTTATGAACAGTAATTTCTGGACAGGCACACTACACATTTTCCCAAGGAAAATGAATGTATACTAGTTTGTGAGTGGAGTGTTAGGGATGTGTGAACCCACTTTGGCTTTTGCAGGTGGTAATTGCAGGCTATTCAAAGAAGAACAGGCAGCCCAGTTAACCTTTATAGCGGTTGTTTAAACAGCAGTTAACTATGGATTAAGTGGAGTCTGGCTGCAGAAGTTAAAGATCTCTGTTCTTTCTCTACAAATACCCGCATACACTGTTGAAACTTTAAAGAAGTACCCTCAATAGCGGTATCCTTTCTTTCTTTAAAGACCGAGCTTCTGTCCTAAATCACAGTCAGAATTTGATTCTTGCTGATTCAGCTGCTTGCAAATATTGACTGCAGACCATGGCAAACCTATTAATTTGTAGACAAATCAGTCCTGCTTGTTCTCGTACCTCACCCTCTTCTTTCTCTGCTTTCTGGTAAACTCCTCCCTTGTGCCTGCAAGCAAGCCTGTTCAGGAAATGGACAAAAGCGGAGTGTAAATTATCGAGTCACTTTTATCATGGTGCAGATTTAATAGCTCGTAGCTTTCATTTATGATTTATTTTTACCGGTATGCTGCATGTGTAATTTTCATTTAATTATTTGTATGAAAAATTAAGTTGTTGCAGTGCACAAATATGATGTAGAGTGGAGTTTGAACCTTGCCTGAACTTTTAGTCGCCGCTGTTCAAATCTTTGGCCGTTGCATGTTTTAATTAAAAGTCCGGCACTTGAAGCTTCATGCGTTTGGAAAGCTGAAAGGTTATGGAAATGTTGCTTTTAGCAGCTTACCCTGTCTCTTGCAGTTGTTTTTTGGCTGTTCACCTTAATTACACTGGC
Organism: Lepisosteus platostomus; assembly: GCF_059453375.1. Classification (NCBI taxonomy): domain Eukaryota; kingdom Metazoa; phylum Chordata; class Actinopteri; order Semionotiformes; family Lepisosteidae; genus Lepisosteus; species Lepisosteus platostomus. The sequence continues at coordinate 38,050,734 of NC_142624.1, forward strand.
ATGAATAAAAGTGCTGACAGATTTAGCACTGGTTTCAGTCACATTGAGCAAGTATTGTTTGCTTTCTGAACATGTTCTGTAAGTAGCTTACGAGTATTTACTGACTTACTAAATTAGCTTTTTATTTTTGATAGTTGATTTTAATTCTGCTGAATTGTTTCAAGGGAGAAAAGGCTTTGTTGTGAGCAACGAGGAACTTTTTAAAACTGTAAATGCAGCCTCTGTCTGCAGGAGAGCGAATCCTGCACGAACAGGTTTGCTATCTGCTTGCTCCAGCTCACTTGCCCTTTTTCCCTAAGCTGGCCTTGTAGCCTACTTCGAAAGATGCAAGTCTTTATCGCACTGTTTTGACTGGGACCGGGCAGCAGCTGCACGTTTACAGGATGCATGTTTAATCTCAGTCCCCGACAGGAAAGTGACATAAGACATCACAAAGTTCTGTCTGGGCCACTGTGTCTTCGGGGCTTCGAAACTTCTCCACTCTAATATCTTCTTAGCCTAATTTGCTGACGGTAATTAAAAACGGAGTTCTGGTTAATAGTGCAGGTAATAGCCCAGGCTTAAATCATCCTGAAAAGGCCTTTCCAAGACAGCATGCTCTGCAATGTATTAATAATCTGTTGTTGGTTATGACTTAATAATGGAAACAGTTTTTAAAAAATCAGTTTTTTAAAAATAAATTAGAGCTAAGACTCAACGCTAAATGACACCATGTTCCTCTTTTTATTATTTATCAAGTTACTTTCTATGCAAATGTAAGCACAAAAGTTAGGTTTTGCTGTTAACATAAATAAATCTATGCAGATTGCAAGCAACGTATAAAGTTGTTTTAATCATTTATTGCTTGTTAATGTCAGCTCCTTTTCACTGTCAAGTTATCAAGTACTTTGGATGTATTTTTTACAGCACATTAAACATTTGGGTGCTGCTTTTTAAATCTATTTTTTTTTAAATAAAGGTTAACTTTTTAACAGAATTATAATTCCCAGTCTTCAGCAACAAAATCAAATCCTGTAATAATCAGCCTGCAGTGCCTGACAGCTGGCCCGTCTGATCCTTGCAGTCTTTTTACAAATTGGTTTTAGTGGCACTAATAAAGCTGATTATCATTGAGACTAGAGACCCACTAACCTGACACAGGCAGCTGCGCTCACAAAGGCTGGCAATTTCTGCAGCTGCTGTTAAGCCACTAGTGCCACAGTCTTGCCATTAACAATTCATTGATCCGCACGCATTGTACTGAATTTTAATTTACAGTCACTCAGGAGCAACTAGAGGTATTCAGATTTAGACATCAAAATTGGAATCGCACTGTATCATCTTGCAGGGATGATGTACGTTTTCTCTGCAGTATTGCTGCAGGGGCACTGTTTAAATTGTGTTGCTTTTCATTAACGAGCCATTAAAGATGGGGGAAAATAAATAACAAGCTTTTATCTCAGTCAGTGCTGTCTCAGCTTCATGTGATGCTTTCAGGAAGTCAGTGGATAAAACAAGAGGCCATCAAGCTAGGAAATGTAAAGAAAATAAAGTTTCATTTGTTGGTAAAAGGTGGCACTATTCTGCAGTGAATGAAATCCAGTTTCAGCTCTCTTCAAATAAAACAATGACAGACTTACCTACAGAGGTGTTAGGACACCTCTCTGACCTGCAACATTGCATTTAGCATCGTGAGTTCAGTCAGTATCGCTTCCAGTATTTAAGTGATTTTGATTGTTGCACCAACAAGCAGAGTTTATCACTTTTAAGGACATGTGTTTACTTATTTGACCTTAAGTCCTGGCACCAATGTGGAACATGTCCTGTAAGGACTAAATGTCTCCAAAGGAGCTGTTGGGCAGTCAAACGCATGGTTGAAAACACAGAAAAAAACGCAGGTACTGCATAACACTATTGCTACACTACTCAGTCTCTCATCTCGGGCTTCTTTTACTCACAGATGGCTAAGGAATGGTACAGCATTGTCAGTTCTGTCCTGAATTCCAGGTTTACTTAGTCACAGGTGCTGTGATTTCACACTCCATTAACTAGTGTGTAACTTAAATCTGAAAACATGACAAACATTTTTTGTTCCTTGCAGATAAAATAGAATAGATATTAATGACATGACATGAGAATAATGAGCTTAAAGTTAGAATTGGAAGTGCGTCTTTCAGTAAAGCAATCTGTCTCCAAAAGGACCCGATATTAGTCGTAAAATCAGATTGAAATGTCTATTATAAATGACACTAATTATGATTAAAATGCAGTGTCAGTGCAGATCCACTGTGCAGAGAGACTTGATTTTACACTCCGCTGGTCCGGATGTGAGAATTGTGTGTACAGGAGGCTCCTGGGAAGCCTGTGATGACCCCCAGGCTACATTGTCCACCTTGTTATTATAATAATAAACTTTATTTTATGTAGTGCCTTTAAAGGTGGCTTCTCAAAGCGCTTTACAGGATGACAACAACAATAGATAAGAAGAATACACAAGATAAAACACAATATAAAACAAGATAAAGACTGTTGAGACACATCGCCTCATCACTTCACCCGGGCGATATCATCTGCTGCTGCTTTCTGTCTGCGGCTCAGGCCGTCTTACCCCCGTCCTCCTGAAGATGAACGAGACTGGTAGGGAGGATGTCGCATGGAGCACAGCTGACTGAGCCTGTCGGCTGAATGTGAACCGAAATTACTTTAACAAGGAAAGGAACTGCCAGAAACCAGGAAGAACATCAAAGGCTGGGATAAATTTAAACTGTTTGAGGAAATAAATAAAGACGCAGTACACCGCATGAAAATTGCTATGTTCCTTTGTCCATAGCTTGGTCTTTGGAGAGGAATGTTTGGTAATGTACTGTGTATTAAAAATACCGTGGCTTGCGGAGACTGAAAGAATGTCGATTCCATTTCTTTGCAATGCATTTTTTATTACTTCTTTTATGGAGCGTGGAAGACCACCACCGTCTGCTTTTGTACATCTCTATTATGGGGGACATCAGCAAGAAAAGACCTGTATGCAAAGATCAGTGAAGACTATTTCCATGTGTGCAGTACTATAAATTCTGTGAGATGCTTGCAATAATATTGCATAAGCCTTGACCAGGTCCTTGATAATCTATTGGAGATCTAATAAGTGGGGCTGCATGGCCTTTATTCCTTTGTAAAGCTTTCTTTAGTGTCTCTGCAATGAAAAAGCATGTCCTGTTAAGGATAGTAATCCTTATTTCCAGTGTTTATAGTACATGAAACCTAACCCTGTACAGCCAATGATAAATACAGGGAATACTGTATAGTCATGCATTTTCACTGTACTCATTTATCCCCAGTCGAGCGTTAAAACCTCAGGGAAAAATAGCAAAAGCTTTAAAGGTTTCAATGAAGTCCTATAAACAATATATTCTTCATCTGTATTGAAGCAGAGCCTGTGTTGAAGTTGAGGAAAAGATCATTTGTTACAATAGCAATAACAACCTATAAGACTGGAAGCTATTCAAAAGTCCTAACTGAAAGTAGAGTTAAGGACAAATCACTCAGATCAACAACGAAACTGGGTGAACTATTTAAAAACAAAGTTTCACCGATCAATTGCGGGATACATACCATGAAGAAAATTAAACTACTGTATATTCCAGCAGCAAATTAATAACACTCATATATAATCCAAAATCCAAAATGCAGAATGTGCCCTGATACGTCTGGGACTGTCACTGGAGCTTTGTCATGTGTAACTCATCTCAGAAACACTGTCTTTAATGTAGGGCTATAGACTCTATGACAGGGTTACTCAATCTGTGGTCCTTCCAGGATTTTGATACAACCATTTCCATATAATTGCTGTGTTGACCCTGCTGGTTATCAGTTAAATAATTGAGGGCCAGTTTGTAGCAGAGTACTGAAAGGGCTTCAAGCTGAGTAGGTCTGCTCTGTGGCATGTTACACTGTATAAGTACAGTATGTCCATTTACATTATTGCATGAAAAGAACCTTACTGAAAATTGACCTTAAAAAGCAAAATAAGATTAGAATTAGATAAATAACAATACAAAAACCAAATAAACTGCAGAATTTTGTGTGCAAATTATTCCTTTAATCAGTATGTAAATGTTCTGTGTTTAATCTTTGAATTTCAAAAATGCTTCACTGTTCCTTTTATAACTGATATGGTCGTTCTTTGTTTAAAATGAACTGCAGTTGTTATCTGGTTGCTCAATAAATATCTACAGTCTGCATGCCAAGGAGTACATTTAATCCCGTCACGGTGTGCTTGGTGTGAAATCCATTATTAAACCGCGAAATAAATGCCTGGAGTTTATACATCAGTATGGAAGGTAGATCCTATAAAAGAAAAAAAAAACCCACACACTTCACCTTAGATTTTTACTTGTGCAGTGAAGCCATGCAACAGAGCTGTTAGTTGTAGATGTGGGGATCCAGGGGCAGCTTTCACCGGCTGGTGAATATGAAGTCTCAGGGGGGGGCAGCCTCAGTCTAACTCGACCGGGGTCCTCTTCACAGGCATGCAGCCAGGCACTGCAGAGCGTCTTCAAACAGGCTACAGGTGCGAAGTGTCCTAGGCAGGAGTCCCTTGAAAGGCAGCCTCCTGCTGGCTTCATCGTGCTTGTAATTACACCTTTCTCCACGCACTGGCCTTGGAGCGGAAAGCTGGCGACGGAAGCAGGCCTATAATTTGAGGGGATCATTAGGACCCTCATTTGGGGTTTCAGCCAGCTGCCGGGAGAGAATGGCAGCACAGCGGCACTGGTGAAGCGTGCCGTCATGAGGGAACCTCACTTGTGACTCCGTAACAAAAGCACAGCGTGCAGAGACTCGGCATGCCAGAGCACACTGACAGCACTGGAGTGTCGGCACCTGAGAGCTGCTCAATGTTTAATGGTTGGCACCGGCTTCAAGTGCCAAAGGCAACTCTGTGAAAATAAATATTGTGCGCTGTATCAGCCTTTTAAAATTACCTGGGTCCCTATCAGCTCTCTGTGCATTTAAAAGCCAAACCTCTCTTTGCCTTTTCATTATTTTTATGATAGTCTTTAATACAGCTTTATAGAACTGACTTTCTTATCTTTTGTTTTAACAGCCTGGGTGCTAGTTCAACACGGCTAAAAGACTCAATGGTTGGTTTAACTTAACAGCCATGTAAGGAAATGTAATTTTTTTTCCTGGCCTTTATGAGTGGACCCATGCTGAAAAAAAGTGGCAAATGCCCATTAAACAATAAGGAGCATGTCAGATAAATGTACTTTACATTATTGTTAATGGGTAGGAAATGGATGAAAATCCGCAATATTGGTATTAAAGATGTAATCAACATTTCGATTTAGAGCTTTACAATTTTGTGTGACCAAAAAAAGCTGGAAAAACAGAAAAACCATGTCTTTTATTTATGAATTGAATTAGAGGCTCCTGCTATCCACCAACCCTAAAGTGGAGGCGGTTAGAAAATGGATGGATTGATGAACGAATTGAATGTTGAATTGTCCGCAGCTAAACTTCAGAAATGTTAAAGCAGATAATGTCATATTTCTAAGTCGTAAATGAAGCTGCTTACTGAATAAATGACTGTATCCGGCTGTGATGCTGCTGATCGTTTCCTGTGATCCTTCACATCACAGCAGGATCAATGGGCTACTGTATTTGCAACCACTTCTCTCATTTGTAGCCTTTCCTGTGCTCTTAGAGTTCAGCCCTTCCTATGAACCTGAATAATGTCACCCCGATCATTCCCACAGTAAAGACAGCATGAGCACTGCAGACCAAAGCACCCGCGAAGTTAGTTTCAGTGGTCTCATACATCACAGTTTAGTGACGAGGTCCCTATACTGTAAAATAGGCGCCGTCTTTCAGATGAGACATAAAAGCGAGGTCCTAACTCTCTGTGGCCATTAAAAATCCCAGGGCGTTTTTTCGAAAAGAGTAGGGGTGTTACCCCGGTGTTCTGGCCAAATTTCCCCCCTGGCCTTTACCAATCATGGCCTCTTAATAATGCCCATCTCTGAATTGGCTTCATCACTCTGTTCTCCTCTCCACTGATAGCTGATGTGTATTGAGCGTTCTGGCGCACTATGGCTGCCGTCACATCATCCAGGTGGGGGCTGCACACTGGTGGTGGTGGAGGGGATCCCCATTACCTGTAAAGCGCTTTGTGTGGAGTGTCCAGAAAAGAGCTATATAAGAAAAAAACCTAAGGACACTATTGTTTTAACAAATTTTAGTTCTCACACACACACTTCCGCCACCTCCCTAATGACAGAATCTGCAAAAAAAAAGATTCTGAAAGGTTCCTTTCAAATTAAAGCCCGTCTTCCTCACAGTCTGTTCGTTTAGTTACAGTCTACTAATTTGTCCATTTACCAAGAATTCGCCGGTGGTCAATTTAAGCCACCCAGTTTGTTCAGATTTTTTACATTGGCTTATATTACAGTATATACTGTCTTTATTTATAGTCTTTTTTTCCAGCTTTCAAAGTAATCTTAGCGGCACATCAAAGAAATGCGATGGAGGTAATACAATGCCACATCAGTGTCAGTTCCCTGGCCAAGTCTGTTTTTTGGTGATGTAACAGTGTTTCAGGTGTTCTCAGATCCTTTGTGAACCGAAGGCTGTAAGAGTCCAGGCACTTCAGAGAAGTGGATTTGCCGATACAACTTGATACTTGTCAAAGAAGCACCCATTTTACAGATCAAAAAGATGAGAGAAAACTTTTTTCTTCATTAGAGACAAAGGCTTCTACAGTAACTTGATCAATATGACGTGCACTGGTATCTTTGCCATAAATGTTTATATTTTTTGAGCCAACAGTAAGATATACAGTAATTATAACTTACACATAAGAGGGTCTCATGTACCCACTTGAACATTAAAATGGTTGGCTAAGCACAGTATAAAAAACGTCTTTAGCTGAGTGTTTTGTTTAGTTTTTAATATATAAATCTTTTAAGTATAGGTTGGACCAAAAACAGAGAAACATGGAAAGACTTTTGTTTTTTTCATGTGCAATTTAATAAATACTTGCCAAAATGGAACCATCTAAAAAATTACAACACAGATTTTTAAAGAACAGGCGGTCTGCAGGACTTGCCACTAAATGTTTCTGTCTGCTCTGTATCCCCAAGTACTGGTCCATCCTCTGACAACTGTGACAATCTATCTATTGGAGATGTCAGAGGTATTATATTGCTTCTTTTTGTGTTTAATTGTAGCCTCACCAGACCATGTGAACAGAAAAAGTGTTTTGAAGAGTTTTGCATTTTGTAAGCCACATCGATTAGAGCAGAGAAAGGAAAAAGCAGAGCTTTTTTGAGGACTGCAGTGCTTTTTGCATCTTTGTGTTTGTACAGTACACAATTCAGTTTTCTTAGGTTTTTATTCCGCCAAGGCTCTTAATTACCTAACCGAGCTAATTGTTTATTCATTTGAACTAATTTGAACATTGTGCGCTTACCTCTATTAGTTCTTAAGAACTGCTTAAACTGCAACTAACTGCAAACTAAACTGACTAACTGCCCCAGCGAATCTGAAATCATTGTGGCTTGTCATTTTCACCTATGCACTTACCACTCTTTGTGTAAGGTCATCCCTCCCGGTGTTCGTGTGTTTTAGCATGCAGAAAAAAAGTTGTTAAGATGCATGTGTGAACTTGTGCTGTGGTGGGGTTTGGGTTTTTTTGGGATGGTGATGACCTCCTGTGAAAAACATGTGAGTCATTGTGGCAGAGGTGGAGAATCGAGGGATTTCCCTTATTTAATCCTATGTTACCATCTTAATTAAATATTGTGAGTGACAGAAAACCAGAGGCTGGGTTTATTTTAAATGCATATTATCCTCACTGTTACTACATGCTTTTCTTCTTATGGTATTCTTCTGATCTTCTGAGCAACACCTTGCATTCCTGCTGGCTTTGAGTTGAGGTTTTCTGGTCAGAAGGCAGGGTCCATTTTCAAAAAGGATGACACCACAACATTCCAAAAGACTTTGCTGTACTCTTGTTTTTGTTTTGAAGTATTTTGTCTCCCATCATGGAATGTTGGACGAACATCAGGAACACCTCATTCTGAATATAAAATGGGCTCTTTATCTCTGTATGTCTTCTGTGATGAAGAATGAAGAATGGAGCCTCTCTCACTAATAGTAATTAAAGCGCTGTGGGTGCACAGGTCTTGAAATACCTGAACAACCTACTGTAAGTGACTGTGCTACATCTTTGAAATAATCTGAGATGATTGACTTGAGGGGATGTATTCATATAATTTACTGTATATTTTCCTGTTTTTAATCAAGTAATGGTATACTGTAGCAATCAGACAGAGTTTGAAAAGCCTAAAAATACCAGGTGTCACTTGTCACATCTCCTCAATGTCGGAAATACTCATTGACACCACTTAAAGATAAAATAGAATGAACAAATCAAGTCAAGTGTACCATTCCAAAGGGAATTATCCCAAGCAGATAAAGATACAATAACACTTAGTTGTGGGGGAGTGACACATCTAAAATTGCAGGCATTCTTCTTCATAACCTTGTGTAACAAGTGACTTTTATATAGCACAACTTCTCTCGTCAGCGATGAATTAAAAAAGAGTTATGATGGCTATAGAGTAACTTAGGGTTTTTTTTTTAAATAGCCACCTTATATTCTCGTGGTTCAATTACCAGTCAGCAGACACCTATTAGTGACAGAGCGCCTGATAAAAGTGAGGCCTGAAAAACCACTGAGAGCAGCAGTGTTGAGTTTGTCTTTCCTTCCTCTGCCTCCACCTTCCTTCTGACCTGGGCAGAGGTTTCTCTCCTTTTATCACTCAGCCCTGCCTGAGCAACACGAGCTGTCCGCACGAGCTTCCGGCTCACTCTGTCTTAATGGACCACATTCACCCAAGATTATCCTACTGTACCTGTTGACAGGCCTCTGCAGGTGTAGAATTTCTTAGTGAAGATCACCCTTTACATATCAAGAGTCTCTCGGTTTAAGAGTTTAGAGTTTATTTCCACCGGCTAAATGGAGGGGGCTAAAATGATTTGTAATTTAATTCGTTCTCGAACCACAGAGCTCTGTTTTGGTCTTTCGAAGGCAATGTTTGGATTGTATGAACGCTAAGGAGGAGGAGGGAAGTTTGACCACAGATTGGGAATTTGTAACTTGTAATTTGTAAATTTGTGAATTTCGCTCTGTGCTGTATTCTGCAAGTTATGATCTTTCATGTCATAAATGGTAGATAAACAGAATGAGGAAGAAGCTGCTGGGAGAAATGAATTATTTTCTATTAATGCTCTCCCCCATGAGGAGCAAGAATCAGAAACTGATGTAAAACAAAACCTTTAGTGTTCACATGTGTCAACATGTGTTCATAAAAAAATCCTAGAACAGCACCAAGCACAAGACAGTACCTTTCAAGGAATAATTCTTACAGATCGGTATCACACACGTGTCTATTTACCTTGGATCGCACTTCAGTTATTCTATACAGTGAGACATTGACAGCCAGCAAAGAACAACGCTGATGGGAATGGAAGCAAGAGTTTAAAAAACAGAAAAGTTGGATTGGAATGTGATTCTTGTCTTGAAAGTGGCATTAAGCAACAAAGTAGAATTTTTTATTTATTTTTTTAATGTACTTTATGGTAGACTTTAAAGTACTTTAGTCCCAACTGATAACTCGTCTCAAAGCAGCATCAGTTTGTCTCCTGATAAAGAAAAACAATAGAGGATTGGTGTTACCTAGTTTGATTTGATAAATTGGGAATGTCATCCAGTTGGACATACTGTAGTTGTAACCAAGCTCGACCTTTAGTGATATTTTACAGTTAAACTCTATGTGTTAAGAGACTAAAACACCAAACTACTACAGGAAGGCCATCAGCCATGATAATTAACCACAATAACCACAGGTCCTTAAATAGGGGCTTTTAGGTTTGCCTTCAGTTCTAAAATAGATTCTTATTTTATGGAGGGAAAGGATGCTAATCAGGAATTAGCCCTTTTTTTGAGTAGAAATAAATACCAAGACTTCAAGAATTATTGCTAAGAACTAAGATTTTAATAGTTTAATTTTGTGCCTTTTAATCTGATAAGAGCCTTTAGTTTTCTGCTTGAACTGACGGGCCTGCTCTCAATGTGCATAATTCAGATTAATCCTGACAGCGGTTTGCTTATTTCAAACTAATGCTGTTCATTAGTTATGCTCTCAGTTACAATAACGTCACCTTATCTGCAGAAAAGCCACAAGGGGAAGATGCAGTAGAAGTGTGTTTTCTAGTTTGTCTTGTTTGATGCCTTACAGTTAAGATATATATATATAAAGCCATTACATAAAAACAAAATCTTTGTTAATAGCGTTTCAATAGGCTTTTGTAGATCTAAGCTATCCATCAAGAAATTGACCTAAAAAGAAGAGAGGAGAAATGACAGTATGAGATAAACATATTAATAGGTTCGTTGTAAACTACTACCCGAACGATTCAGATAAACATACTGTACCTGTCATTGCCTGATTCATGTGGCGAAAACATACTTCTATGGAATTAATTAGCAGCTTTATTCCCTTTTATTTCAATCGATTATGCTTGTGTTTCTCTATGCATACGTAACTGAATGATTTCATTTTAGGTCTAAAGGAATTTAAGTGATTAATTGAGGTTTTTCTACTGATGCCTGAGCTTCAGTCGTCATTCGGGACACGTATTTAGTAATCCTAGACTGCAGAGGATGAAATTCCAGGCATGGTTTAAGATAAGACCTAAAGAAAATAATAGAGTTTCAAACTAGAGGAGACATTTCAGCCCATCCAGACCGTTTGTTAGTTTGGTAGCTAATTATTGCAAGGATCTCATCCAGCCCTTTCTTGATAACGTGTTGGCCAGAACTGTACATTACATTTTAGATGTCTTAGTAGTGCACTCTACACGTTTAACAGCATCCCTTGATTTAAATTCTACCCTTTTAATTATATTTCCTAACATTCTGTTTGACTTGTATATTGTTTGCACAGAGTGTCGAGAAAACTACATAAATGAAATGATGTACTGTAAATGATAACACCAATGTAGTGTCTTCTTACCCTCCTATTTCGGTATTATCTGCAGACTTCCTTAGCTTACTGACTATTCTGAAATCTAAATCATTTATGTAAATTAGAAGAGAATGTGTTAAATATGTAATTGTGCTCATGTTACATTTACTGGTGTTGCCATTATGATATCTGTGTGCCTGTGTAGTGTATCAATGTTTACACACTGGGAGCAGATATGAGCTTTAATTCGTCCAGGTTTCCTGGCTACTGCAGGTCGGCAGCAGATCCAGGGTTCAAACCCGAGAACTCCAGGTGGTATAGCTCTCTCTCAAGGAGCCTGGATTTTGTGGCTTTTGTTACATCTGAGCTCTCAGTTACATAGTTGGTGTAATTAATTCATTTGCATAGTTGTAATGCTTCTAACCAGGCTCCCAGGTGTTTTATCGACATAGATTTTGAGTAATTAACTTTAAAAGACCTTACTAGATATCCTACGTATATATGTATAATTAAGAAAATAATTAGGATAATTGTTTAATTATCTACTCTTGTTGGGAAAAAAAAACAGAGACATTGTGCCCTCCCAGCACTGTGTTAGTCCCCTGCTGTAAGGCTTATTGTACTCCCAGGGAGAACTTTTGAACTGGATAAGAACAAAGTTTTAAGGTGATAGAAACTTAATTTTGATGAGAAAATCTAGAATTTGTCTGAGGTTGTTGCTATGTTGCCAAGCTAACCTGCAGCATCTCTAAATTTGTAGCAGTTTATCTTGTAGAGCAGGCAGCTAAGTGACTGATTTATCGCTCAATTACCAACCTCATTACTAATTTACGGCCAATTTGTGACCTCGTTCATGCTGATCAGTCCGTCATTTAAACATCTGTCAGGCAGTCATCACTCTGCTTCTGTGAAACTTCAACATTTGCTCAGGCAGTCACAGGATCTCATCTTAAATATATTGCACACACATTTCCTAGCAAAAATATGAACCATCTGTGTTTCTGTTGTTAACTTGAGATTTTATTCATTGTAAAAGCAGGACCATGGTTTGTGGAAAACTTTCTACTTTCATTTTACCATTGAGAAGTTACTAATTATTGTGAACAAGACTCCTGCAGTTTTTCATTCATAAAGCTCACTCAGGCAACAGGCATGAATTAGGAGATCAGGGAAGCCAGCACAGATGAGCTACGTGTAAAGTTACCCACAAAGCAATCACTCCCTCACTAAAAAATAAAAAGGTGGCAGGGTGTGTCTTATACAGAGTTAGCCGGAGCAGATAAAATGCTGCACAAGCTTCTCAAGTTCTTTTCCCTTCTCAGGTATCATGTGTAGTAAATACATCTGTATTTCAAATATCAGTCTGCAGCACAATACGAGTCTTCAAGGTTATATAGAAACACAACACTGATAATTTCCAAGGAGGTTAAATTGGCAACTTATATCTTACAGAAAACTGTTACTGTACCTTAATGTGCTTTTGTTACATTTCCATAAAGGTTTATTTCAAGTTGTAAAAACCAGAGCCCAAGACATAGCTGTGAGAAGAGTAATGAATGTCCACCCAGTCAATAAGTCAGTCAAATGGTTTTCAGTTTGGAATTAAGCACAGTTGCATAATTGTGCTTATTTTAGTTCCCCAGGGGAACTGTAGACACAGCGTAAGTCCTGTAAAAGTATTGAAATGCACATTGTCAGTTTAAAATAATGAAATTAAAATATCGAAATGTGATTTCAGAGAAGTAGTAGTGGGTGTTGTTTGGGGTTTGTTACCTCCAGATAGTTACCCCTTTTTTTATTTTTTATTTACATATGGGTCTGCGTGCAGGCAGGTTGATGCAGGTCCATCCAAAGCTTCTAATGCAGATTTAGGATTTCAATCCTGTGGCACATATCTTTATGTCTTGACAGGTCAACAACCATTTGGCAATCTGTTCTCCAAAGATTTGTTTTTCTGGATTTAAATCGCTTATTACCTCCCTAGTGGAATAGGAATTGGTCCTGTGCACCAGAATTAAGTGGATTATTTGGCGAATGTAATTTACTGGAAGCTGAAAAGCCCCTGTTCACTCAGGCTCTATCACCCGAATTTAGGTTTTAGTTGCATTTGTTCCTGCAGAAGCATAAGTGACATTTTTCAGTTTTATCTAAGGGCAAAATAAGAAATCTGGTTTATGTGTGGGGTGCTGGGTTTCAATTTTATGTGCTAAAGTACCAGCAAAACAAAACCTGAACTTTCATTGTATTGTGTTAAATGAGAAACCTCTTGCTTCATAGATTTTAATTGAGATGTAATAGGAAAGAAATATTTTAAGTTCAGGGTATTGACCTCTATTTCAGTGCTCAGTTTTCTTAGGGGATGTGAAAATCCCTTTTTTGATGATATGTCAACCTAAAGGAATTTTTTGAAAAAAGCTTCATTTCACTTCCATTCAGAGATACACTGAATACAACTTAATCAAGTCTCAAGTTCCTTATTGTGTTATCACATCTCTTAGTCACTCCAAATTACTCTGAGCTTTCACCAAGTGGGTTCATGACATATTTCTGAAATGATTTCATATACAGTATGTGGAGTTTAGCTTCACTGTTTCAAAAGCAGAGGGCATTTTCTTAAAAGGAGACTTAAAGATGATGGTAGGAATAGGGGGCATGATGCACGATCCCAAAAGCAATGAGTATCATTTTAACAAACTCAACAGATCAGTTAGGTGAATCAACCTAAATGCTTCCATATAATGTTAAAAAAATTCTCATCATCTTCAAATTCCATGAGCCTAAATGTCCTCTTACGAAGAGTCTGATTTCTTAAAGTTGCCAAGGTCTATATACCTTGTCTTAATATTTCCACAGATAGTTTTTGTGTGCTCTTTCCAGTCTACAGTGCTTCTTTGGTGCAAGTCCTGTATATCTACTTTGTTGACTGCTATACTGTGTATTGTGTTTGCTTCCTGTTTTCACTCATCTCTCTCACCATGCTCTGAACATACTGTACAACAGCTGCTTTTTCTCCAGGTCACTTTTATACCTTGGTCCACCTGGTCTCTCATGCAGCCGCCCAGATGGCCGTGTTTTAAGGTTTCCATACAGGCCCAGGGATATCACAGCTCCCAGTATTACGCCAGTTCTTCTAGGGCACCAGAAATGGCAATGCGGATTTTTATGTTTCAGGTGAAGGGAGCTGAACATGTGATTAACAGTAAGAGAGACAAGAGTGAAAGTAGCATGAGGACAACAGAAAAGCATGACAAGCAAACCTAAAAGCAACTAAACTAAGTAAAACCACATAAGCCAGGGAATGCGTCTGGCAGAGGATAAATCCATTTTTAGTAAATGCTTTTGCTTTATCGCAGTACCTGTTGCAGCATCCTATAAAGGAGCAGCGCACAGTGGAAAATAGTTTTTGGTGCACTATTCGTGCTTATTTAAGGCAAATGCATATTTCATTTTAATACATTCTGGAGAACTAATACAATACATATTCTAACCTGTGCTATGTTCACTGCTGTACTACGTTATTACTTGACAAAGAGTTAAAAATGAATTCCATTTTAAGGTATGTGGTGTTCTTTTAATGTGCTAATTTCTTCAAACATATCGAAGGTGAAATTTCCATTCACCTTATCTTACAAGCATCTAACAAAAATTAAGGTATGTCTGGAATACTACACTTTAGGAGCCCAGGATCCAACATGGACAGATTGATTTTTATAACTAATTCCTATGTAACATTAATGACAATGTTCCAGAAGCTTGGAGAATAAGCATCTTTCATCCCTCCAATGGTGTATAAGCCCCCATGTACTTCTCTTTTCTTCCCAAATGCTTGGAAAAGGAATGTAGTAACCTCCTAATTTCCCACCTGCGGAGAAAATAATATCCTAAGTACATCTTAGTGTGCTTCCCAAAGGCTTTTCTGAACAGATGGTTACACAAATCCTTAGCACAAACATGTGTTAGTGAGATCCTGCCCTAAAAAACTGCTTTTGCCATTTCATTCTAAGATACATTTTAATCCACACACATCAAATCCACGAGCAGTTGAATATAAATCATCCTCACTATTGTTCTTGGTACTGTGTGCTGTTACTTGAAACAAATATTTTATTTGACAGCACAGGCCATCATTTTGTCAACCCTTCTACCAGCTGAATGAAAAAGTCAGAACAAATCTGAGTCAGCTACTGTAGGACAATGACAAAATTAGGTGACGACACCATTGCGTAGTGCATAATTTGGATTTGTGCACAACCAGTTTGACTTTACACACACAGTAAAGCACAAGGATAGGCTTATTTCATTGTATCAAGTGCATTGTAAAATCATGTTAAGTAAACTGAGTAAGAAAACATCAAGGCTGAACTTAAACTGTTAAGCAGATGTCATACAAAATGTGTGCACATACAGTATTTCTAAATTTAAAATAAAATGTTATATTGATGTATGTATTTCAGATGCATACTCCCTTAGTCAAGATGTGTTCTCCAAAGGAAGGAAAGCTTACCTGTGTATGACATGCTCTGAGAGACATTCAATATGCAGCAAATTCTAATAATTCCAATACTCAAGTGCTCCTTTTTTAATTTCTCTCAAATTTATATAGATATACAGTAGTAGCAGACACAAGTATTTGTGCAGGAAAGGAAAAGTAATTTGCAAATGCTAGTGTAAAATATCTCTTTTTGATTCTTAGTAGCTGAGAAAGATTGCAAAAAACTTTAAACACAAATTTTGCTGCTATAAACAAATTACCTGATATCACATTGTTGGTTGACTATCTTTGCAGACATATAGTATATTTATTATTTCCATTTCTGATGATTTAAAAATCTTGGAACCCCACACTTCTTTCATCCATGTTGCTGATTCCAAACAACAGCTCATTTTGGCTGGTGATGCACCTTTATCATGCTCATTTCACATTTTACTTCTATTTATTGTTCATTTAAGATTTCTGGGCTCAAGCTTATCTTTCGTGTAATATAAAAATCACTACTGAGAAACAGTTAAGTCATGACCTATTTAAATAATAATTCACTTAAGTAACAACACATCATGTTTAGCTGTATAACCCATCAGACATCATAATACATGATGTATGATGGGATACACAGCTAAACACCTGTGGACTGCAGTGTGTCATGTGCCTGTTTTGCCATTCACTCTGTGTCAATGCTAGCATTGTCCTGAGACCAGATCCCCAAAGCCATAGTTATTATTGTTTGCTTTCTAGGTCGAGGGGGTGCCTGAAAAATTAAGGAAGGTACAAAAAACAGCCTTTTGTGCATAATTTATTATTTTACAAAGAGTGTAGTGGCTGTTCCGCAACGCTGTGCCAATGCAAGGCATTATAAAAATCTGCCTTCCATAGCCAATTAATGACTTAACACCGGCGAGGAGAAAGTCTCCTCAAACACATTTCCACCACTAAGTGATTAAACTGCTGCAAGAGTGACAAATGGGGGGGGGAAACCCGTGTTAGCGAATTCCACACAACAATGCCATCGTGGAAAGACGTGCTCATTTCTATTCAGTCTGTTTTAGAAATAATGCTCTTGCTAAAGTGAAGCACTGTCTGCCCATTCTTGGAATCAGCATACCGTCCTTCTGTCTATGAGGATTTGATCAGGAACCAGACTGAACCACATCACATGGGTCAAACAGTCCCTGCCACCCGGGTGCCCTTTGTCTCGGCATGACGTACCAGTTGTCAAAATAACTAGTTTTATTCGGTGGAATCAAGAAGGGGGATGCATAGTTTTCTTTTTCTGAAATGTTTTTTTTTTCTTTCAAAAGGTGACTATAGGAGCTGTAGCCCTACAAAATCTTAAGCTCCGATTGCAAAGTATGGTCAGGTCCTTTACAAAGCCTAAATGCTTAGACCTACGGGTCTGTTTATTTTTTTATAACAGTATTTTCTTTAGTAATGCTAACTTCAGTACCCTGCTCTACTGGGATAACTCATAGGTATCTGAATTTTAATTTGGGAATGTTAATCCTGGTTTTCTGTTTAAAAACATTTTATTTCATTTCCTGACTTTTGTTTGCATGCTTTTAACTACATCCTTTCTGCAAGAATATATACAGTATGGGTTGGGAAGTAGATGAGTTGTATGTTATTCTACATAGTTGCAGGTTATTTTGCAAGAGCAGAAGGCAGTATCTGAGCTAAATGTATTCTGTCCTGCCTGCTCTAGTTATATTGAATGTTCCTGAAAGTTTGTGAAACTTTACACGTGTCCTTCCGCTGTTTCATTTTATTTTTTCAAGCATGAACTGTCTGTTCACCTGTCAATCTATTTTCATTATTGGAATCACATAGAACAAAATCACCTGTGTATAAAAAATGAAATGAAAAGGGCAGCTAGCATAATCCATGTGAAGTGTGAGCTTTAAACAGAGCTTGTGTGGTAATAGACTCTATGTGACTCTATTTTATTTGGTTCCTGTGGATGGAATAGCTTCCTAATGAAAATGAAAGGTGATACATTAGAGTGAAACCAGCACTGTAAAGAATGTGTCCTTGCCCTTAAACTGCAGGTGTATTGGTCCCTATCCCCGCACCTGTGAAGGCATCTGGGTATTGATACTTTCAACAGGCTTCTGCAGCACCTGTCAGGGGGCAGCCTGTTCAAAGAATTGGCTACTGAGCAGCTTAAAAAGAGCAGCTTTTGTCAAAACTATCTCCACCAAAGCAAAATGTTTTTCAGAAGAAGAGCCACTGAAATGGTTAACGAGGGAGACGCAATCAGTGCGAAGTACACTGCTTGGTGTGCCTCGACTGTCTCCAGTCCAGCAGGCTCACAGGCCACCATTAAATCACCAGTTCCTCAAGACCTGGTGCAGTTGCTCTGTGAGTAGTTAGCCAGGTCATTGGTTAAATCAACCAATTCAGAGACCACCTGGGACCAGTCTGAGTGCTCTCCAGCCCTCAAGAATAGCCTTCAGCCCTGTTAATTGGACAGATCACTTGCTGAATTCAATCAAACCTCAGGTTAACACCAGTGCTTATAAACAGGCGCCCTATAAGATTGGGGCTCTCCAGGACTAGGGTTGGGCATCTCTGACTTAAGGAAATCCAGATTGAATCGATGCATTTATACAAATCGTTGAGCACAGATGGTGAGCCGTGAGGAAACTGAATAAATACCGTCTCTGCAGAGGATGTGTTATGAGACAACATGTTGCACCTGACAGGGTGCCAAGTCTCGAGAGAAACAATTTGTTGGTGAAGAAGTGATTTCAGTCTGACCTTTCTGTTAAAGCTGCATTCTGGAAATTTCCTGAAAGGCACCAGTGTCCAAAATATAAACACCAAAATCAGCCTCTAAAGTATTCACCACTTGTTGAAAAGGAGCTCAAATTAACAGCATTTCTGTTTTGCAACACTTAGCTTAATACAGTCATAATGTGTCCTTAACATTTGTAGAATGTGGCAAATTCTTCACAATAGTCCTTTTAAGCGATTGCACTGAACAGTCTAGACTTTTGTTCATTGAAAGTAATAGAAGGAAAGAAGTGGATTCTTCCGATGAGGTGTCTTAGTGATAAAGTACAGTAGGGTTTTGTGCTGCTGGAGATAATTAGAGATGTGATATTAAAAGTTACATGCTAGAGTGTGACTAGGAATAGCTTTCCTGATCGTTTAAAGAAAAAACATTTTTTAAGCTAGCAAAAGAGATGTAACTCTTTGTTTCTGTCACAAAATAATAAAGTGATATTCTCGTGTAGTCTGGAAACCTCTATATCAAAACACAGGTTAATGCTGCAACCCACTGGATGAGGGGAGCTGGACTGAGTATCCACAGGTGTCCCTGATGATGATGAGACTTGCAACCAGGTCTTTTTACACACAGCAGCTCCAACTGATGGGCACTGGAGAGGTCAGACCACAACACTGGGCTCTGCCAGCGCCCCTTTCCTCTTGTCTTGTCCACTCTCCCGCTTTATGATGCGGACTGGCTAGGACAATATGCCCACATTGTTCTTTAATGGGTACATGAATCCAGAATTTCTTTGGGTCTCCTACAAAAGCAGACAATCTTAGGCAAGACCCTAAACTAAGAAGCTTCCGAGTTCGCTCTTTTCAAATACTGTTCGTGTCCCCGAGTTCTGCAAAAAAAAAAACTAAAACTGGAAGAAAAAGATGTGATATTGGCAGTTTTTTTCTTTCACAATTCTGCTAAATTATGTCCTGTCTTGCAGTAATGTGCTGAGAAACCAATTTGCGCTGGGCTTAAAGGGTATCATGCCAAAGACCTTGTTGTGTTTAAACGCTAATGAGAAGCAATTACATTGTTTTCATGGTGACAGAATAAGAAACAACAGAAACAATATTAAAGGCCTTACGCATTGGGGCTTTAAACGCTTCTGTGCTTCCACTGCTCAGCTCCTCGTGCCAAGTTTCCAAGTCACCATTTTCTCATTCTCATCAGACTGTCACTGCGAATGACTGCCAGTTTTCTGTAATAAATAGGAAATAATAGGCATTGCCAGTAGCCATTGTTTTGTTAGGATAAAGTGTTTAAAATTAATTTATCCGGTAAGGGCCGAGAATAAATTTCACATTATGAATGTCACTGATGTACAAGAACCCATTCCAAAAAAAATGATTGGGGATCATGCCAAACTCTGTAATCAAGGTCTCTCGCAGAGACTCTAGCCTATACAAAAGGTTTCACACAGTCAGAGGCGTTAGCTATGCATGCTTTCGGGTTGCCGGGGCTCAGAAGGGAATACGTCGCAGGAACAACATGCATCCACACTTTGTTTTATTACTCCTCACAGATGCTTTTTTGTTCGAATTTTCAAGCTTTGTCAATTCTGCACTTTTCTCTGCCTCCCCCCCTCCTCAAACTAGAAAGAAAGTGAAAGATGCTTCCTAGAAAGCTCTCTTTAGCACAATTGTGGACTTACTTGGAAAGGGGGAAGAATTAAAAAAAAAAGTCTGCCTGGTCACAAACCAAGACTGGCAGCTATGTGGTTTGTGCAGTTGAAAAGAAACTGGCTGCGAACGGCTGTTCTGCTCAAGCCAGCCCAGTGCTTCTGGCTGCTTTCCTTGTGCGGCCCTCTGCACCCTCTGTTGACTTGTATTTGCTGGAGTACTGAGGTGCACACCAGTTCGGCAGTAAAACAAGAACTGTTTCATATCAAGTTGTGACACGGAGAGGAGCAGTCTTGTAAATCGCTGAGGGCTCCTACAGAAAATTGCTCTGTTGCTGGCAATGCAGTTGTCCCCAGTCTAGAGCTTGGGTGAATCCTTACTGACCTAAACTCCCCAAACTAATTCAAAACCACACCTCGGGTTCCAACAGTTGCCGTTGTCTCCCGTTTGCAAATTAGTCATCTTGCCACTAAGAATGAAACACAAAAGCTATTGCAGAAGCAGGTGCCGAAAGAACACAATGCAATTATTCTTTTTCTGTGAGGTTATATGTGCTCTGCCCTGATGAATGTTTCTTTTCTGGTCCTGAGTTGTTACCTCACATGAACAGGAAGCTGTGAAGAGGCAAGAGCTGGAAGAGTGAACCTGGCTAATATTGTACGTAGATACTGTATATATTTCAGGGAAAAGGGATCACAGCCTGGAACTGAAGTACCTCATGTTAACAGAGGGGCTGTGTGACTAATTAACTCTTTGTCCATGATGCTTATGTCCAGCATATGGATTTGTCTTTCACACTTTTTTATTTGAACACATTTCTTATAAAACATCTTTGTAGTATGTATGAATAATATTAGAAATCTGAAAATGCATTATGGATATACAGTATATAGTTCACAGTTTATCCAGCACCTTAAGATGTGTTGAAATTGTAATGTAATCGGACACTTCTTGTTTGCTTTTGCCCTGGTTCCTTTCTTTGATTGGATAAGATGGCCTTGAGATGACCTGTCCTCTTGTACAGCTGAGGCAGCCACCTGTGCAACCTTGTTTGTGACCGAGGGCTCAGAAATAGCTTGTTCTGTGCTGAGCAGAAGCCCTGAAGGAACAGAGAGAGAACTTCCCTGCTTGGCCCCGCCTTTAATTCATGAACCTCATGTCATGTCCTGATCAGGTTGATTGGAATGAGGTTGTGCTGCCTCAGAGTGGAAGACTTCCATGCGCCTTCTGGGTACGTGTGTGCAACACATTGATATGGCAGCTGAAGATGGTCTATTTGCAGACCATTTGTTTCTCCTTCCACCCTGTTTCTTTTTTGTTAAGCAAGTGATTGTTTTTTACCGATGACACTTTATTCTGAGGGTCCCGGGGACCGTAATCTTGTGCATCCACTGCTGGTTTTCCATGGTACTGCTTTAATGTTTCCATTTACAGAGCCGCATGGCGGTTGTTATACAGAATCAATAGGACTTAAATAAAGAATTGACTTTAGAGGAAGCCGCAGTGAGGACCGCTCTCCACTTTCTGAGCACCATTGCCGTAGCCAGAACCTATGGATTTGTACAAGTCACTCTGACCCTCACAGTGGAATTTGTACTGTTGCTGCCAGCTCCCTTTCTAAATGATTTCATGACTCGCCTTGACTTCCTAGCTGTCTAGCAAGCTGTCTGGCCTTGGACCTTCTTATCTCCCTGAACTGCTTCTGCAGTCTGATCGTGAGGCTGTAGCCGGGAACCCGGTCCGTGTTCTTTTGTGGTCACCCATGGCCCATCAAGGAGAAAGCGGCAAATATGCCCTTCATGTAAGAAAAGTGATATTGCATTATCACCCATTTCATGGAAAAATAATTATGATCCTTTTCCTCTTAGCTGATACGATTTAGGAACATTTTGTAGGGGAAAGCTTATAATTTATAACTTAAAGCTTATAACGTCTTGTGAAGTGCTTCCATTCATCAGTTATAGAGGCTCTCCCTGTGTTATCAGACGTCTATTATGTAACAGAATCTCATCCTACGCTGCACTTACTTCTCAAGTTGTTTCTGTGAAGGGCGCAGTAAGTCTTCAGGCAATCAGTTTTTATTACCTTTTAAGTATCATGCATGCTTTAGTGCAAAATTAAAGAAAATCTTCTTGAGTTTGGTATGATATCAACTGGTATTAGTACTTAATTATGAACTTCAATGGTTCCTTATGTTAACACACTTGAAAGGAGTGAGATTTGATGTTCATGCTCTGAGTAGATTTTATAAGCTTTAGTTCACAAAAAACCTCTGACTTTACAGGGCTGAACATAAATGGTTTTGTTTGGTTTAAAATGACTTTGAAATGATGGTAAGCTGGTTTAGTGGTCTGCTGTTTCTGCCTTTAAAAACTGACAAACTGGTGTAACTTGAAGGCTAATAGGGCCCTAACACCCCTGCATGATCTTTTTGGAAATTAAAAAAAAAGTTTCACTAGAATTTGCTCTACTAAAAGAATTTCTTGCAGAAATGCTTCATCTCTGAGCTTAAGAACCTGGGTTCAGGTCATGGCATACTGGCATACTATATACTGCAAGGCATTAAAAATGCAACAGATGCTTTGGTTGCAATATTAATCTGTTGCTTTTGTGTATATCATCTTAATCCAATATAATTCACAGATGTTTTCTTTTTTTAAGCAAGCAATGTGCTTGAGTTTCAATTTTATAACTACTATAAAATGCATAGGCCTTAGTCATGTACTTAAAAAAAAATTATAGAATTTTTTACAAGTCCATTTTAATTGGGGATGTCTCAGTAATTAACCCCACTGGAGGTTACATTGCGCTGACTGAAAAGGCATTTGGAGGTCAGCACTAGTCATTTCCACACACGATCCACACACGCACAGTCATGTGAATAAGCACATTGATAATCTTTTCTATATGAAGACATTCAGTAAAGCACTTAAATACTACTTGAAATAGTTCAAGAATAAAAAAACTATAATTCAAGAAACTCTAAAACTTTTTTAAATTTTGAAAACATGTTTTGAAAAATATATACAGTACCAGTACCATTCTCTGAATGAAATTTTCAGTCTCCCTTTTCAAGAGGTTGCTTTCCAAGTCCAACTCTCTACTGCTTTGGTGACTTCTGTGACTGTCTATTAGACAACTGAGTGTAATTTCTCCCGGAAATGTATTATTAGTAATTAAGGTCTCTTGATGTCTGTGTGACTTCGGAAGTCAGTTACTGATATGGCTAACAGGAAAAGCATCAGGCCAAGAATGCACCAAACAGCTTATGTGGGTCATGGGAAATGCAAGCCATGCAATTACTGCGGTATTTCTGCGGCGTTCTGATTGACCCACATTAAATACCATCTAGCGTCTGCTGTCCTTTGAGTGGTGCCCGATCTGGAAGACTATAGGAGGCTAAGAATAGCCGGTCAGTGAGAGACAGAGTACCTTTAATTGCAATTGCACATGCTACACCAGGTTTAGAGTTTAAACTCTGTTTCTCAGAGTGAGACACTACAATTCCCAGAGTGGTTTGTTTTTTTTATTGTAGAATATTCCAAGATAATTCCAAGACAAGAAACAAAAAAAAATTGTAAATTTAGGCACCCCCTGACTTCTAGCTGTGGCACATTTGGTTGTAGCCTAACATGGATTTTATTCCCAAAAATAAATTGCTATCACAAAATGTGGAGGGTGATTTTTTTTTTTACAATTTAAAGCATTACAGGATTCTTTGGGATGGAAAGGAATGTGTAACAGTAATCCATTAATTCATTGGCCAATTAATTAACAAGCTAATCAAGAACACATCGACAGCCTAAATGATCCCTATGAGCGCAAGGTACAGGGTAGATGTGCTGCAGATCCACGTTCATATACAGTACATTCTGCAAATGTCGATGAAATAGTAAATACTCTGAGAGGCTTTTCAGGGGGTCTGTCCGCACTCTCTGAGATTTTATAAAACATCATTATTTCTTAGAGAGGTGAGAAAGGAATAAAAAATGCCCCCCCCCCGCCCCTGGCCAGTTTTAGTTTAGTTTTGTCTTAACCTCATTAATCGTGAAAATACAAAGAGGAGTTCATTCCCTGTTTGGCTTCGTAGCACTGGTAAATGGATCGCCATTGTTGCCGTAATTGCTGTAACGTTTAAAAGGAGATAAAGTGTTGGTGGGGGGTGTGGGCCCCTGGAGACTGACGTGTGTCTCATGTAAACATTCCTGGATGTTCTGTAACACTCACTGCTTACACACAGTATATCATGAACCCCTTTGAAAGAGCAAAGGACTGGTTGCAATAACATCGCTTTGGCAGAGTCTCAGCCTCGATGAAACTTTGCCAATTAACAGGGGGCTTTAATCACGGAGGGGAGTTCCCGCACTGTGAGCAGAACTAAAAGAAAGTTATTAGGGCTCTGGGTGAGAAGGTGCTCAGTGCTTGCTGATAAGCAAAGCTTCTCTGGTGAGCTGAGAGAATCCCAGGTTTTTCAAAGGCTGGGCAAATTCTGAACTTGAATGCGTCACTCTTGCGCTCGGGACAGAACCATTTTCTCATGGTAACTGCATCTGCCAGATCCCCATAAAGAATCTGAGACAGCTCGAGATTGAAGCATCGTAGTATTTTGTAGTTTTCTGATAAAGGAGTCTGTGAATCAACAAAACATCACTCCTAAGATATTTCTGTGGAAGTACAATTCTTATGGCTTACAGAATTCAGATGGAATGTAGAAAATGTATCCATGCTATCATACTACATCAAAGAAACATGAAACACAAGATGTTATAAAAGGGTAAATTTGATTTAAATAACAGCCAAACTATAAAGAGTCTTTCAGTAATTATTTTCAATGAACAGAGATGGTTATCCGTTCAATAGTAATAAAAAAGAGCAACTGAACAGTTTTACAGGGCAGAAAGTTTTCCATGATCATTTGTGCTGTTATGTGTAAATGCAGAACATGTTACAGGACATTTTGTATGACACAGTTGACACAAACGTTATTTCACATATTTAGAAAATAGTTTTTTTGGTGTCCTAGACATCCTGTACATCACATGTTCTCACTAGGTCATACTGTACAGTATGTAGCTACGCATGACTGTCCTGGGTGATGTGAAAGCTCTGTCTGAAAGGTCAGGCTCTGTATTTCAGTTTGAATTTCCTGATTTTCTGTTTGCATTGACAGGAAAATAAACTAATCATTTTTTTAACAAAACAAGGCAGATGAACAAAAGCATTTGGTGTGCATATGTATATTTGGTTTTGAATTAAAATTAAAATAAAGAATTCACAATTATTAAATACAACAATTCAAAGAACATTAAAGTAGTTCCAACATTAAAGCAGTACTAACTCCAAAATAAAGTTTTACATCTGCGTGGACATAAACGTTTTTTAAGCAGCACACAACTCTTGAGAAAACTTTATACGATTTAGAAATGTCTGGCTATGTGTGTGTTAGCTTTATTTAATCTGTAAACAGATGAAAAGAAAAAAAGGCTGCTTAATTTTTCTCCAATGCCGGCACTAAGCTCATTCAAGGTCATTTACGAGGAAGGGCTGAGATAAAAGGGCTCTCTTTTCCCATTGTCTTGAGAGAGCAATTCATTCCCCCAGAGCTGTCCAGCCCCCACTCCTCTCCACAGCGTCTCTGAGAGCTGACACTTCTCTCCTGGAGCTGGTTAAAGGCTTTCCACATTAGGGAGATGGGTTATCCATTCACTGTGTTCATAGGAACTTTCTTTCATCTGTTTGTTTGCCCACATTAAACTGATTACTGTCATACATAGGCATGGTTTAGTCCAGGACTGCAGGATTTTCTATTTTCCAGAACATTAATTTTTTGCTGCATTTGACCTCTTGTGTGGTTTAGCAAACATCTCATGAGTTAAGGCTGAAACCTCTATTATGTGTGTGTGAGCTGTTATTGCTAAACTCAGATCAGGGGACTGGAAGAGGTAATATGCTACTCCTTTCATATCAACCTCTCTGCTTTTAGGATATTTGTCCTTCTTATTATTAATTCTGAAGCACACAGCAGCCACAATAAAGACAAAGCATAATTGTAGGGAAGAGTATATTGCTATTGAGGAATTAAGTAAAACTATTCAGAGTGGCCACTAGCAGGATGATCTCTCTTGGAACCAGGTGTTATGTTAAGTTCACATTTTATGAAACTGTTAAATGATATTGTTGCTGTGGTGGGAGGGGGGTAACATCTACATTCAGGGGACTGTTTCACTTATTATCGTAAGTGTGAAGACTCCCCAGCTAGCACTTGTTTAATTTCTGCAGAGAGTTCAGGAATTGAACTGGGCCCTTTGAACAGAGCCTTGTGGGGCACAGTACCACTGTTACAGTGCTGGAGTAACTGAGACAAAACACTGAGCTGACAACGGAGGCCCCATAACCACATCTGTAAATGCTAACATTTTCACAGACTTCACAGTGTTATTGTCCAGTTATTTTGAATTAGTTTAATGAAGCATTGTAAATACTGAAGATTTCTTAAAATGTGTATAAAGATACAAAAAATAAACTAATAAGACTTATAATAAATAAGGATGGCAGAATTATAGATTATTTTTCTGTAAAAGATACTTAATCAGAGATTAAGATGAAAATAGACCAGAAGGACACGGATATATTTTTGACTTAAATTATGCAGATTGACAAGGCTGTCTGTATAAATAATAAAGGTCAGATATTTTAAACGGGCAAAATCTCCGAAACCAAGAGGTTGAAAGCAGTGTGGCACACGAGACAGAAAGCCGCGAAGGAAAAGAACAATTAATTAAATATAAATAATGAAACAGGTCATGTCAGCCTTATCAAGTGCAAGGGTCAGGCAAAAAGGTTTTAATCAGGCAAATGAAAACACTCTCAGGCACAAAAGCGCATAGTTTCGGCCCACTGAAAAAAGAAAACCTTGAGAAATATTAAATCAAGCCACTTACACAACTGTATTTTTTCTCTGGGTTCTCCCTATCTGTTCAATGTTTCCATGCAGCTGTGACAGATTGTAAAAAAATGCTGATACGTATGAAATGTCTATATTTTCACACATTGATAATCACAGCTCTCGTCTTTTAATTTTCCAGCCTCAGCAAAATCAGCACGTAAGTCTCTGGAAATAACAATTTTATAGATAAGGATGTTTTGGTGTTGATAGCAGTTAATTTACACTGTGTGTTTGCAGGCGAAGAGTATTGTGAAGTCAGTGTCATGGCAATTTTAATACTTCTTCCACAATTAAAAAGGGGCATGATTTTTTTAATTTGACCCGAAGGGTCAAAACGTGTTTTTCAGCAGAAATAAACATGTTTCTGCAAGTTTGGTCAACCCCATGTAAGTTATGGGGCAGTAACAGCACCCTTTTCAAAACGTGTTTTTTTGCCTGCAGCAAATGTTTTTGAGAGGCAGTGATTTTGGCACATATCATCTCAGCTTCTGCTATAGCCTGTGCCCTTTGGTGCGGATGGTATCGGCAGGCAGTCACTTGTTTAAGCAAAACACAGCTTGCACTCCAAGTGCATTGATTTAACAATGTTCAAAAGCAGTCGGGCACAGCATATTAAACTTTTCAAATGTTGTGCAAATTTCTTTTCTTCAAAAGTGCAAATGGTCTTTTGAAGACAATTGTGTAAATATTAGAAACCACACAGAAATTTTTTTTTTTAATTTTTTGGTTTGTGCTTCAGACTTACTTTTTCATGTCTGTGTCAATCTTAGTAAATTAATCCCATTATTGATTTTATTTTCAGTTAATTATTTCAAATAATGGCAATTGATCACATTTGTAGGCTTACTGCATTCATGCAAGGCTTACATGGGTTTTTTGTACAACTGAGAAAGATCATTCTGAAATAAGCTAACAGTTCCTTAAGAAAATCAGTGATATTTTTATATTAATCTGAAATTATCGAGGATTCTTACACCTAATGGCCCAGGGGAGAAGCTAAATCTAACATCTAGTTCTTGGAAGCTTAGGGTCAATATTTATTGAACTAAATTGTTGTTGTGTGCTTAAAATGTTGAGGTCTTGACCTTTTTAACCTCTCTGCCAATGGTCCTTAATAAGTTTTACTTATGGAGCTTTAACAGAATGGTCAAACATATGTCAAGGATAATTTAAGGTCAAATGAACACGACCTGATATAATCTTCTTTGAAAGGGTGCAACCATTTACTGTGTTTAACAATGCATATATTTATAGGATCTGCAGCCAGGAAAAAACTGTTTTAGTACCTTTTATCAGTGGACAAATTGTGTCTAAAAGCTCTAGAAAATCTGTAAAGATACCAAAAACAATTACTTGGGGCCCGTTGAAACACGTCCACCGTGAACAGTTCTGCCCCAGACATCCTGCAGCAGGATTGCCTGCTTGTTTGGTTCAGGTCTTTTGCCATGAACTTGAATTATAAATCACACAGCAACAAGTAAACGTTTATTCCATGATGAAAGGAAAAGAAAAGAGACTCAACGTTTCGGCTGAAGAGAGAAGAGACACAACGTTTGGGCTGTGGAGCCTTCTTCAGGTGTCTTCGGTCTTCAGAAGGCTCCACAGCCCAAACGTTGTGTCTCTTCTCTCTTCAGCAGGGAATAAACCTTCACTTGTTCCTTTGCAGCCTACACATACTGACACAGCTGCCGACTTGAACTTTATAAATCACACTCCTGCTTTCTTCTAGATCCTCAAAGTAATTAAGACAATTATTGTTAGGTGAAATATTTAATGGTGAGCTAAAAAAAACACAAACCACTAGACACAGTTAGTTTTAGATACCCAAAGATTTAAAGTGAGAGTGGTCCATATTTTTTTGGGGCTCACTCATTACACCTTTTGGATGGCATGTTTTAATATCATAAGAATGGTCACAAAAAAGAGGAGCAGGCCATTTGGCCCATCTGACCTGTATGGTAGCTTATTGATCCTCATCCGGCCATTTCTAAAAAAAAACCAGGGTATCGGCTTGAACAACATGGCTGGCTACTTTGTCCCACAGCCCTCTGTGGAAAGAGTTGTCTCCTGTTCTCAGTTATACAGTAAATGCACTTCCACATAGCTTTCACTCGCAGCCCTGGTGTGTGTTTCACTGCTCGTTCTGGAGTGCCTTTGTCGGTGCCTTGGAGGATCAGCTCCAGTAAGGTCCCCCCGAACCCCAGTTGTTCCTGAGCAGCAGTCTGGGGCTCCAGGCTCCGGACAGGAGGGGTGTGGGTCGGACTCCTCCGTGGGAAGCTGATGAAGTTGTGCTCAGATTGCTCCAGTAAATGCCTGCTGTACAAATAGGTCTCCAGGTTAGCATCGTGAATGAGAATTTGTCCTCTGCTTAAATAAAGCTTTAAAAACATTTATATATATATACTGTGTGTGTGTGTGTGTGTGTGTGTGTGTGGCTGAGGTCAGATTGACCTCACTTGCAAAACATGCGCAGTATAAAAAACCATAAGCATGCATTACATGTTTATTCTAATGGATGTTTAAAATTTTAATTTTACGAGGAAGTAAAAATGTCCTACACCTTAAAACTTACTGCACTTCAAAAGACGTTAGCCTGCCAGAATTCTGCAAACTGGGTGCACTTGAAAAGCTCACATTACAGTAGTAGATGACCAACGGTTCCTTTTTTCTCTTTTCTGGTCTTCTTAATCAAATACATCTGCACTCTCAGCTAGTCTGAGCTGTTCAGGCTCCAGTTTGTTTGCTATTCAGACGGATATGTTTTCAAACAACTTTAAACATGGAAATCTTACTTTGACTGCTTTTTTGATACACTGAATATGTATACACATAATGTGCCATACAATGAAAATCAAAGCATTACTGCCAGACAAAAAATGTCAAATCGCGATTTGTTTCTGAGTTAGATATGTGAAGAGAAAAACAAAACCTTGCACAAATTTGCCAGACTTGACAGAAACATTCATTTTTACTCCTTAAGCTTCCTTTTTATCTTAAAATGAGTTTGTAAAAGGGCTCCTGTCATTTACATGCTCAGGTTCAGTGATCACAAATCCCAGCAGTAATCACGGAGACCTGTTCGGAATCTTTTGTCAATTTTAACCACCAGCTCTATTTGAAGTATTAGACTGGAAAAATAGCATGTTCGGTAATGGCCTGAACAACTGAAAGGCAGACATCTTTGAAATGCTTCCACCTTGCCACAGGCTGCTGATGGAAGGCCTGAGAGGCTATTGAGCACCCACAAAACGATGAGTTTTTCATCAGAAATGTCCTGCAGAAGCTGAAGACATTCGCTTAGTAAACATTGGTCTGTGGATGAAACGTTACCTGTTGTTTGTTTTTCGTGTGCCTTTGGTGCCTTGTTGGTGTTGCAGACTGGATTGTGGGGGAGATTCAGCAGAGTGGCTGAACAGGGCTTAAAACCTGTTCCCCCTTGAGCACTTGCTCAGTTCTGCTCTGGTGCTCAGAAAGTGAAGGTCATGGATCATTCTTAAGGCTGCATATAGCAAGGTTAGTCTATTATAGGAAAAGTTTTTTAATGGGTTATTTACCCTGTGCTCGTTGTTCCTGGCATGTGGGGTTGTATTTCCCAATAAATCCATTACTTTGTAATGCATTTTGGTTCATGGAGGAAGACTATCATTAATCTTACCTCCATGTATGCAAAAAATGTCTCACACCACTTGTTAACAGTTTGTAGCCTCCATTAATTCCTTCCAGCATTCTTGTGTAATCTGGCTCCTTTCTACCGCAAGAACTCTGTAGGTACATTAACTGGACATGGAGATTTGCTTTTAAAAAACCTGTCCAATCTTAGATATACACATTAGGTACTGTATAATTCTTCCCATCTGTATATTTTGTCATTGAAGAGCTGTGTGATGTGGATTTTGCATAGTACAAAGGACAGCTTCAATCCGGTGCTGATTAATAATTAATTCCTGAAGGAGTTTGTTTAATATTTTATACTCACATACTCCTGTTAATGTGGTGACAGCCACCTCTGTCATTCCTAATATCATGTGCTGGAAGACTTGTACTGTATTAATTTCCCTTACACATTCTCTTCAGTTCAGCTCAGCAAGCATGCTTTGTGTTCTCTCATTGATAATGGCTGCATGTCTGCTGATAAAGAGAGCCTATATGGATGGTAACTTGCATAGCAACAGAAGTTTAACGAGCCAGGGAAATGCATATATTATGTAAATATATCGCCACCCGTTATCCCTGTGATCCCTGCAGTCTGAAGCAGAAAAGATCAAAATGAATTTTAAACCAGCTTCAAGCTGCCTAATTCCTTTCTAAACATAAAATTTGCAGTTTTAACAGGAAGGTTTAAGTGGAAAAATTGCATTTGTTTTGATTTCCTTTTCTGTTTTAGTATAAATCATCAGCATTTAAAACCTTCAAAAGCACAGAATTCTGTGACATTTTGTTTCTTGGAAATTTTGAAAGTTCCCTCACGAGTCTTCAAAGAAAATTTAAGTTAACTTTTCTGAGTCTTTTGTCAAAGCGCATTATATTTTTTCTTGATTTCTGATTAATTTTCTTATTAAAAATTAATTTAAATTAAAATCACGTGTATTTTCAAAGAGGTATAACATTAATCTCTTCTTTATTTTGTGGTGAATAATGATTCTGAAGGGTCTAGACTGAAAAGATTCAGGACCAAAGAAAAGACAGATGACTTTACAACTTAGGATGGAAACTCATGTCGTGACTGCCTACATTTTTTAAAGAGCTGCCTTGACATGCTTTGGATAGTAAGTTACAAGTAAATTTGAAGAAGTTCAAGGTCTGAGTGAGAGTGTTTTCTCATTCACAGCTTTTCTTGTGAAGTTAGGCATTTAGTTCAGTAAACTAACTTCTATCACGAAAAACAAAACAGTTGGGATTTGATAGTGTGACACCAAACAGTGGACACAAACAGGCAGCAAGAGTCACTACTTTACAGACAGACTTGTAGTGATCAGGAGCAATGTACTATACCTTTGCCAATTTGTTGTTGAAACCAATACTGTACCTTGGCTTCCTTTCAGACGCAGGTGGTTGAGGTCCTCGTATCAGGTATATTACTAGCAACCAAATAAACATGTTGGGACGAATGGTCCACATTTTTTATGTCTCTTACGCACTTACATTCTCAACTGGGACCAGCATTCTAGTGTCTTTCTTTCCGTGAATGTCGCGCCCAATAAGACTTTTAACCGCTCTGTATGTGGATTGGAAATAAGTACTGTAAAACAGCATTTTAACTTCAAGGAGGACTTGTTCCTGAGACACCTCTGAGGAAAGCCTGGTTGCTGGTGGTGTTGATAGACCAGTAGGTTGTGCTCTCCACTCTGGCCCTAAATTTCCAAATCAGATCAGGTACCATTCTCTAAACGAGGCATTAAACTGAGGTCCTGGCTACTTACTCATTCAAGTTTGTATGGGACCGATCATATGTGTCAGGGTGTTATCCCCAGCATTCTGCCTAGATTGGACTCTAATCTTGGGATTACGCAGTCTTGAAAACAAGTGCAAGTTCAATTCTAGGTTAATTTAATATTAATAATAATAATAATAATAATAATTGCTTACACTTATATAGCGCTTTCTGGACACTCCACTCAAAGCGCTTTACAGGTAATGGGGACTCCCCTCCACCACCACCAATGTGCAGCCCCACCTGGATGATGCGACGGCAGCCATAGTGCGCCAGAACGCTCCCCACACACCAGCTCTCAGTGGGGAGGAGAGCAGAGTAATGTAGCCAATTCATAGAGGGGGATTGTTAGGAGGCCATGATTGATAAAGGCCGATGGGAAACTTGGCCAGGACACCGGGGTACACCCCTACTCTTTTCGAGAAACACCCTGGGATTTTTAATGACCACAGAGAGTCAGGACCTCAGTTTTACATCTCATCCGAAGGACGGCGCCTGTTTACAGTATAGTGTCCCCGTCACTACACTGGGGCATTAGGACCCACATGAGCCGCAGTGTTAGCGCCCCCTGCTGGCCCCACTAACACCTCTTCCACTAATTGCATTTAGTGACCAGTCAAGTTAGATGGGCCAGATGGCCCCCTCTCATTTGCATGCTTTCTGACGTTCCTGTGAATTGATGGGGTGTTTTCTGAGTGCATGAAACTAATCACAGTTTAATGTCAACAGCAGTGAACTCTGATGTAATGCAATAGGTGCTGGCTGCACAATAAACACAAACTGCAAAACCTTTCTCCCATCAACGGACTTGGAGAGATTGCAGAAAAAATATGTTTATTTCTTGTTCTGTTTATTCAACTCCCCTCCTACACCACAGAGGCCATTTCTATGGGAAGTGATTTTTAAACGAAATTAGTCCTGTACTATAGTTAGTGTTAGTGAAGCAAGATGAAATAATTGCAAGCATGAAACCTGCTTTCAAATCTGGACAAAAAAAAAAGTGCTTCAATGGATTGTGATTTTAAATTAAATGAATGTCAAGAAAAAAAGTTGATGCCTGTTATTAGATCCTCTTGTGGTGTAAGATCTTCTTCTCTTCTCATATCTGGAACAAGGCTCTTGTTGTTTTGATATGCTCTCTACTTTTATTATTACGGGTACCTCAGGGGTTAAACTATTTTATGTCTATGTGTGTTTGAAGCTTTGAGCTTTATTATCATGGTGTAGACTGCCAGTGCAAACCATTGCAACCATTGCAAATCAACAGAATGGTGAAATGTGAAAAGTGTTTGATGGTGCAGCTTTTGAAGGCAGGGACAGTTAAATTAAACAAGTCCCCACTTCACCGCTGGAGTTTAGGCTGTGGCATGGGTAAGCTGTGAATGGGGATTCCCCTTGAAATGGTGCAGTGCCCTGGCATGATTCAAGCTTGGATCTGAATGCCTGGGTTTGTCAGACAACTACAGGCCCAGTTGCTTCTCCACTACCAGAGGGCTTACACTGCTAGCAGCGAAGGATGCTTCAATCTGCCACCTCTTTCCTGGCCAAGTTTCCCATTGGCCCTTATGCCCATGGCCTCCTAATAATCCCCCTCTATGAACTGGCTACATTACTCTGCTCTCCTCCCCACTGATAGCTGATGTGTGGTGAGTGTTCTGGCGCACTATCCAGGTGGGGCTGCACACTGGTGGTGGTGGAGGGGATCCCCATTACCTGTAAAGCGCTTTGAGTGGAGTGTCCAGAAAAGCGCTATATAAGTGTAAGCAATGATGATGATGATTATTATAATAATTATTATTATTATAATTTCCTGAGCTGTGCTGTCGCCTTTGGATCTAGCACTGTGCTGTCTTTTTATCTTGTGTTCTGGTACAGGGTTGAGCTGAGTTCTTTAAAAAAAACAGGTTGCTCTAAATTGTGGATTGAGCAGGGGGATAATTGACCATTCTAAATGTATAGTCTAAAAGATATATATTTCTATCTTTCCGCATCCAGAGAACAAAGCAGTCCTGAAAAAGCAAAGTATCCAACCAAGCATATGATAAAGGTCTTAGAGACGTTCTAAAAACAGTGCATGCAGAGAAACAGAAAAGGGCTTTAATTATAGATCAATGTGTCCAGACTGTCAAATTACAAAGCTGAAAATGTTAGTGGTACTCAGATGTGATTTAGACATCAAAGGAGTATATCTAAAAATTGTATTGCATTTTTCTTTGTAAATTAATTTTGGCAAATATTTTAGTTTCTGATATTTAATCTGGCTTTCATGGTTGATGGGTTGTTTTCTTTAATCTTTTTCTCTCCTCGATCTGCTTTGCTCACATAAATGAACGACGATACAATAGCGGTTTTGTTTGACAAAATCAACACATATTTACAGTCAGTAAATAGTGATGAACAAAGCAGAAGTTCTCAGGTTCCTTTAAAAAAAAGCATTTTCAGACATAGTTTAATCAAAAATGTAAGCACACACTGTATAATCACTAGCCGTAAAAGGACTTATTTAAGATGACAGTTAGTTCCTTGGATTTCAAAAGGGGAATGCTCTCTGATTTAGGCATGCAAATTTTATCTTAATCATTGACAGAGAAGCGCTTTCATCTGCAAGGGTCCCTTTGAGGAGAAACAGATAATTGCATTGCTGTAAAAATTAGATCAGCAAATCCTGTAATACTTTGTTACTGTATTTATTACAGTATTTAAACATATTATGTTTCTTTTTTTCTGAATGAACTCTAAAGAATGTCTAAATAAAAATCAAGACGTCACGAGTAGAATGTGTCTGGATTTCCCAGAGACCGCACACTTAGGACAGAACCGCACCTAAAGCAGCAGTTTATATCACTGGCATTTTGTCGAACTGTCGAATCTGGGGTGATTTTGTTAATTATATTTTTCGGTTCCTAAAGCAAAATATTTTCGAAAGATAAGATAAGATCACTTTATTAGGCATATACAATTTCTTGTATTAAGAATTTGTCTTTTCACATACCCCAGCTGGCTCTCCATGAGACACACAGACAGGGAGAGACAAGCTTGGGGTCAGAGAGCAGGGTCTGCCATTTATACAGCGCCCCTGGAGCAGTTGGGGTTAAGGGCCTTGCTCAGGGGCCCAACGGATTAGGATTCCTCTGCCGGCCACGGGATTCGAACTGGCAACCATCCAGCCACAGGCGCAGATCCTTAGCGATGGTGTGGTTATTATCTGTTGCCCACATGAATTTAACACTGATTCCATGATTTTCCATGTTCCATGCAATTAAAAATAATAATTAGCTAGAGACTTACCTTACTATTCAATACTAAATAAAGTGAAATTCTGCTACCTCTCCAACATATTCACTAGAAGAAGATAGTAGTAATGAGCTTGTAATAGTAGTAAAGAGTAGCAATGAGACTGTGTTCTTTTGGGCTTTTAAATGTGAGTTTTAGCTGATCTGTAAATTTGCGTATATGTGTGTTTCCTCTGTAATCCAGTCTTCATTAAGTCCCTGTCTCTGACCTCCAGCTCCCTGACAGCTTTCATTCAAAGCTTACTCCTGCTTCAACAACACCAACATAAGCCATAGTAACAATAAAAATAATTCGTTTTTCACTGCGCACCACCACTGCTGTGATTGACTGCATGATTATTCTTGTGCCATCATGATGCTCTTTGGCAGAAGGGTGAAATCCTGTAAGAGAAAAATGACCTGCCTCTTGGTCATTCAAGTCTGCTGCTCTCAATCTTCATTCTGTTGAGTTACAATCTTTGCAACTGGTTAAATCTCAGGGAGATTGTGAGTTTCAATACAAGCACATGAATGTTCTCAATAAAGAAATCAAGACAGATGAGAGCTTTTTCGTCACTCTGTAATAACATGTTTTGTTTTACTTAATTTAACTCTGCAGCTGAACAGAATCATGCTCCACAATTATATAGAAAGCACACAGAGGTCTAGTGCTGAAAACAATAGTGAATTCCTCTTGGGCAGGAAGGACTTTTCTTGATCTCAACTTCTTGATCAGGACACATGAGCATGAACCTAATAGAGCAGCTGATATCAAGCAAAGCAGATGCAGTTTATAAGATTTCTGCACAAGTAAGATCTTTCTACTGATGTCCAGGAAGATTTTGTTTTATGGTTTTAATATCTCGCTGTCGGAGGCCTCAGGAAGTTTCTGATGAAAAAAAAGTCTGTTAGGCACAGATAATTTAGGGTTATCAATGTAAATTATGGTGCAAAAGGAACTATTCCAATTTAAAAAGTTTAATGCAAGGAAGAATGATCTCTGTGCTGTGTCTGCTTTGGATGTGCAAGGTTACAAGTGTTTTAGTGCTTAGAATCCCACACAAGTTTAACCCTGTGTCAGGCTGCTTCACCCAGGTGAAGGTGTTGCTATCTGCAATGGGAGGCAGAGAGTTTCTTATTCCTTCAGCTGAAGAGTTGCCAGAAGGAATCCAAAGTCTGTTTCCCACCTCATTTCTGTTCCTATGTGTAACGGTTGTCGGGTTGATGTGTACTTCATGGACTGGTTGGCAAGAAATGAACTGAATAAACTGAACTGAAGACATAAGTAAACGTATGAAACTGGTTCTGTTTTGCATAAGATTGTACACATCGTATGCTGATATTTTTTGCAAAATACCTTCTATAAGCAAGACAGCCCGCAATGTGTTTCCAGTGTTAGTCTGTCTCAGCCAGGTAGTTGTTGTGGCAGTTTTCGAAAGGAAAGCCAGGTCCTGAAGATTAATGCTTTACTCTATTTGAAATGAACATCACTTGGAGACCTTGCTAAAGTCTACTGTGTTTGTTCTGAACCCTCAGCGAAAAGATCAAAGGACTTTTTCTGTCCATATTATGCAGTGAGCCTTGTTTGGAATCACCTGTCCTGGAACAAAACAAGACATGAGGGCTTTGTGTGTGTGCTTTCCTCAGATCTGTGCCTGGCATTTGAAACCAAACGATCAAATATGCTCTTGTCAACACCTCCAGGGCTCATAAATGAGATCTGAACCAGAAAGGATAAAAAATGTTGGGGGGGTGGTGGTTAGGGAGTGTGACAAAAAGCTAGGAAGGACGATATACAGGGCATGATTGAAACTAAAAATTCAGTACTGAGAAATCAACCTGAGCTTTAAGTCACAGAACCAGGAATTAGTTTACTGTGTATACTTTTCTATAGATCAATAGTATCATAACTCATATGGCACGACACAATCAGTATACTGTAGCTTTGCTGGAGAACGGTTATATGTTTGTTTGCTGACAAGTACAAAGTAGTTCCTTCAGAAGTGTATACAGTACATGTACAGTATTCCTGCTCTTTAGTGCTCCTTAAAGGGGCTCATTTTGGAGAGATCTGCTGTTTGCATGCAGACCTAAGACATCCAGACGATCAGAAAAACTTCTCAACAGAAGAACTGTTTTGTGTCTAGTTCGGGAAATTAAGTATACAGATTTGGATAGCAATTAATTGTTTTTGCCGGCATTGTGATTAATTTGTTAATGACTGACAGAATACACATCAGTGTCATAGACTTTTGTCAAAGTACTCAACCACCTCATTAGTGAAAGAGCTGACTTGACACAGGTGATGAGCTGTTTAAATTGGCCAACTGTCAAGGCTGGTGCGATTCAAAACGAACACCACAGAGAGGGATCCAGGTGCCCCACTCCTCAAGAAAACAATGTTTTTGTGCCATCAGTGGGCTGGAGGCTGGACTAAGTTAGTGTGCGGCTTCTCATTGCCCGGTGTTTTCACAGTCTGCAATCTCTAACCTGGCAAGATGTAATATTTCAACACAGCCTGCCAACGTCAGGTCATTATCACTATCTGAGAGCAGAAGCTACTACACCTGTCCAAGTGTGATGTTCTGGGTAGGAGAGTATTATTACTACAGAACTCCACACTGCACAGCTCTACAATGATCATGTTTAGCAAACTCATGCACTATGCCTTCCTGACATAGACCTCTTGTTCTTCTACCCCCTTGGTGACATATATTAATCAGAACAATTATGTTACCTCTGTCTTATCTGTTCAACAAGATGTCAGTTACCTACAAAACCAATTTTGTAACTATACCTGTTATTCCCATTATGAAGTTATTGCGATTATGAGTGATCCATTTATTTGGATGCTCGTTATATATGAAGAAATGGACAGTGTCCTCTGTCTGCAGTTGGTATTGAATTTTGGAGGCTCTGGCATGGGGAATCCTGCAGAGGAGTTTGTGAGATAAAAACTCATTACTTCTTCTATGTCGGTGAGGAGGCAGTTCGGGTAACTTAACTATTAAGGCAAATTTGTTTTCTTTAAGGTTTTCTTCTTTACTTTTATGTCTTAATGGTTCTGTTTACAGAATTATGGCAGCTATTAAATAATACAAAAAATTAACCTTAGACAACCACCACACACAAACACATACTCACTGACTGATATGAATGTAAAAGCAGAAAAGGATTTAATTCTAAGCAGACAAGCAGATGTGTTATGAGCCTTAAATAAGGTAATCCTGTATAGCAGCCCTGTATAGTATACTGTGTATAGTATAGTGTATATTGCAGCAGGCCTTTAGCGACCCTGTGCAGTTCTGTAAATTGCTGTCTACATGTGAAGCTGTAAAAATAACAAAGCTATGCAAATTGATGTGACATCTGCAGAGCCTATAGCTCTGTGATGTGAGCTGCACTGACCCCTGGACCGCGTGTTTAATTTCAGCGGTGGAGCACAGCCCTGGCGCTGTGGTGTGCTCTGGTAAAGATGGCTCCGGGGCCTGTCAAACTTCACCAGGGAGCAGAAACAGCATTTCATTTACTGCCAGACAACACTGAGACTGCTCCAGGCCTTTATAGCCATTCATTCTTTGCGAAAGCCATCACTTATTAATAAAAAAACGCATTGAATCCCCTCTACTGCAAGAAAAAATGACACAAAACACATACGGAAAGAACTCGAAGCATTTGTGCAGAATTTCTGCGAAGACTCTGTGATTCAAGGTGTGCCTTACAGGGATTGACAGGTCTATAAACACAATTCCCGATGCCTCCTAATCCGAAAGAATTTAGCACCTGTCTCTGATTTCCCCTTTTCTATAAAATGAAAATTGAGACACATCTGCGTTCCCAGACTCCGCTCGGAGGCTGATGGTTGCTGACTAACTGAGCTCCAGCTTTTCCTGCTGTTTCTGAGTGCTTCAACAGGTTGAACAGGCACTTAAGAACAGAAACAGAGAGGGGAGAGTATACTTTGTGCACCCCTGTGGGAATAATTAGCAGATAAGATTCTCATATAAACCTAGACTGTATTTTTAATGGCACATATAATCCACACTTGGAGAGGCACCAATGTCCCACCACCTTAGTGGAATATTTCATTGTTGTGCTGGCAGGTGTATTTATTTTGCTTCTGAAGGCTTGTAGTGTAGTTCAGTGCAAATCAGTAAGAACTCAATTCAGTTGCATGCATTAGAAAACACCCACACTTAATTTAATATTTTAAATAGTATTTTAATATTTAAGTCTTAATTTATTTGACTAGTGCTTTTTATCCAACAGACTCACATTGGATAGTACAGGGACTTCATTCGTACGCATGTATTTAGCTTCAGATCTAACTGGAGCGATCTGTGTGACCTACTGTAACTGGCTCAAGGTACAGCAACACTGGGATTTCTAATCACCAGCTTCCAGTTACAAATCTAGAGCCT
Source organism: Lepisosteus platostomus (assembly GCF_059453375.1). Classification (NCBI taxonomy): domain Eukaryota; kingdom Metazoa; phylum Chordata; class Actinopteri; order Semionotiformes; family Lepisosteidae; genus Lepisosteus; species Lepisosteus platostomus. The sequence continues at coordinate 38,090,694 of NC_142624.1, forward strand.
GCTTCACACAGCTGCTCATAAAATATTATTTTGACATGTGTATAATAATTTATTTAAGGACTTTTTTCTTGCAACAGCGAACTCACTAATTAATGAGGCTTCCGCTTATTGATCCGGTGAGCTCAGGGATGTCCCCGCAACTGTACAGGCAGCTCCGATGGCTTCATTGCTTTAAAAGCACGTCCACGCTAAGTACACCATCTTGGATCACTGTGAATTTATTGACATTCAGAAGAACTCCCTTCCCATTGTTGGAGGCCACACAGCAAACAGTGGCAGACCCACAGAGCAGGCAGTCTGAGTAATTTATTTTCTCCATCAATGCTGCATTTCCTTTCCAAGTGCCGTAAATTGCAATCTGTGTGTGTCTGGACAGCAACTCACATTGAGCTAAAAGTTTGAACACTGGGTTTCAATTATTATTGGTACGTTTGGAAATCAACTCCTCACTTGCGCCTTGATGGGTTCCCTAACACACATTTACACACACATCTATAATAAAAAGGGTTACTTGTTCAAAAGCCGTTTTGTTGCTCATGAAGTCATTCTTAAGTGTAACACAGAGCAACGCACTGGATGGAATAAGCAGAGAGAAAACCGCAGAGACCTTGGAGATTCTTTATCAATGAAGAAGGTTTTTTTCCAATAAATGTGACAGGTCAGCAGCAGTTTCTCCTTACTCAGACTCACCAAGACTTCCATAATCAATCACGAGCAAACTGATTGATCATTGTTAACTGTAGTCAAAATCATGTTTATTTTTCTGTAGGGCTTGGCAGACAAAACCCCTGCACAGTAAGTCACAGAGTGACTTTAAGATGGTCCACTGGGACATGACGAGAGGAGGCTGTAACTCCGGTGCTGTACCACGTGTGCTCCCACATATTAGTTAATTGACAATATGTCTTTTAATTCCGCATTTCTATTGCCATTGGCAGCATCACTGCCAGCAAGCCACTTTCACCCTCTTCTGGCAGAGGGAGAAGAACTGAACGTTCGACTGCAGGAGGATCGCAAAAGCCAACCCCTGCCTCTCGTTGTTTAATGTTTAATAAGAGGGAGACCCTTTTCTCAGCTTTCTGCGAACAAAGCCAGCAGGAAACGTAGCAAAGTACAGACTCGTTCAAAATCTTTCTCATTGTTTCAGTGGGTAAGTATGCATGGGAAATTGCCAATACTTTGTTGTTGTTTTTTTATATTAAGATGAAACTGCAAAGGAAAACAAGTTGTTTAAACTCCTAAAATGGCATTTGTCTGAAGGGCGGTCACACTATTTAAGCGTATTATGAACCCTGAATGTACTACTGCAACAGAAGGCTGCTGCTGCTCCTGCAGCCTCTCTGGCTCCCGTGCAAGAAGAGGAACGAAAAAACCCCAGCAAACACTTAACCGAACAATAACTTCTAATTAATGGACGCTGAACTAAAAAGTCTTCTCTTATGTGGTTATGCCATTGTATGAAATGTGGTTAACCAAGACTGGACAAATGTGCCTTCCATCCACAGCAAATAATAAAATATTGGCATTACAATAGCTCTAGGCCCCTGTAAAAGCCTATTTATTACATTGTTATCCCCTAATAAAAGGTCCTGTAGACCATCTTATTTAAATCTATCATTGTTTTGTTTCCCAAGGTTGGAAAAAAAGGGCTTTTGAAATAAGTGGGTGTGCCATGGAAACCATTCAGATCCAATTAGCCATTCTTTCTTAAAATGTCCATCATTATAGACGTCCCCAACAAAGAATGCACAGTTTGTTGTAAATAGAGGACTCTTTAGAAATAAAGATGGTCACCAAGATTCAATACAATCTACATTAGATTTTACCCTTTTCAGTGCAGATTCTTATACAAATTGCAAATTGCATGTTAAAATTGCTGCAAAGGATATAGTGCTTCAAATTTACATTTAAATTCCCTGAAACACATTCATTAAAATCCCGCAAATTGCACCAACAACCACTTTTGTCCATGAAGTATGTATATTCACCACTAAAAGAGATAAAAAGAATGCATTCTTATACACATTCATTTTATTTTTAAGGCATGTGCCTTGACTAATTTTTTATGATGTCCACATTAGTGCAGTAAAAGTGGATGTGACTATCAGGTTGTACATTTTATGAAGTGTCTGGACATAATTAAAGAATAACAATTGAGTCCTCGTGTGCCTCTGGTGTACTTCAAGCATGGGCATAGCCAGAACACGAGATCCCAAACTGTTTGCATGTCTGGAGATAAAAATACCATCTTTCTGATGTTCTTCTGACTAATTGGTATGCTGTTAAGCAATTTTACCCTGGATTGTTATTTACAATCCACTAAGTAGTAGCTGTGTGCCAGTTAGCTGTCTGTTGGATTATATATTTGTGAAGTTAAAAGATGCTCTGTTTTTCATACTGATTTGCAAAAGGAATAGGGTGATCCAGGCCATGTACAAGTCTAAATACTTCATTTTTGTCAGTTGTTGAGGTCTCTATTTGTTATTTGCTCTGTTTTGGAGGAAATAGCATTGATCGTTGTCCAGATCCTTAATCAGAACACATTGACAAGTATTATAGTATTGGGAAAGAAACAGGATTGAATACACATTAAGAATTTAAACATGTAAATTCTTCCAATTCGTAAGCCTGTCTTATATTCTAAAATACTAAAATATAATATATAGTAAAATACTAAAAAGAAAATATATGTGTAACCGTTAAATTATGTGCTAAGACAATATTGGATTGTCTCTTTATAGAAAAGGTATAAATACGAAGAGGGATGAAGTTGTCTGATGGATGGCATGGGCAGTGGGCTATGGGCAGTCCTGCCTTGAGAACTGGATTAATCCAGCTATGGGGTATACAGACATAGTACAGTGCCATCCACATTATTATCTGTTGATAAAATGCTGTATGTCTTGCAACTCCTCGTAAATGGATTGGATTTGACTTATAAATATTTTATCTATCTAATCTGTCTCCTGATTTATTTCTGCTTATTTACAGGATTACACAGCAAAGCATTCAGTTCTTTGATTTAATTTGTGGGTCGTGGGAGGCCATATAACTTTTGATTTACATTCTACAGCACTGTGGCAGCATTGTAATCATGTGTAAATGGTAAATGTATTCTAAATCCAGATTATGCACAATGACATTTAAAAGGCATTAAATACCTAGATAGAGGTGCGTTTGAATGGTGTGGAGTGCTGAGGTTAACATTCCAGATAAGTGTTGCTGCAGAATGAAGGCTCCTTTAGAACATTTAGCAATGGCAAAAGGTTTGAAACTGGGTGCTCAGACTCAGCACATGAATAATGATATTACTTTTCATTAAGCATATAAAAAGCACACATCAATAAAGCTGCAAAATGAGCATTTCTTTATGCTATTTGATATTTTAGTTTAAGCACAACAATTTCAAAAAAATCATTCAGGATGAAATGACATTCTGTGATAAATGATGGGTCTTTTGACACCTGATGGAGCCCTTTTGTGCTGATTTTCAAACTGCCTCTTGTTAGATCCGGTTATGTAGTTTTCCGTTTTGGAAAGAAAATACAGTAAATATAACTTGTGGAAAGAGTATTTAAACATAAAAACCCGTTCAAAGGTGTAGTTATTACGATATCCTGTTGTGTCGACTAATAGTGTGAAATGATTGATAGTCAAAGTCAAAGCAGTTATAATAATACCACTGTTGAAAAACTCTTTCCCGGTAGACAAGTACAAGCACAAACTAGATAAACTGCAAGCTGGAGTCTCAAAGTGGCATAAGCCCATTGTCTGTAAAAGATTAAAACTGTTTTTATTACCACAGCAGTCAGTGGCAGAAGGACACAGGTAGGCAAAGCTGACAACAAGAGCCACACAGACTTGTGCAGAAACTGGAAAACGAACTGGCTCCCAGCACCTGAATAGAGCAGCCAGACCAGTGATGCTAAGAAATGCAATACACCAAGAGGACTGACCACTCTGTACAATTGTGTACTGGAGGTCAGGTGACTACATCAAATTGCTATAGAGGAGAGAAAATATATTGAAAAAATGTTGAAGGGTAAATTACCATGTGTGGTAGTGGTTCTCATGCTGTCTCTCAATTACTGCACAAATAAACAGGGGATGAATGTGAACTGAATAAAGACGAGTACTGAGGTCCAGGCATCTGAAACACTCCGGTTAATTAATCATGAATATTAAGATTACTAATGAATCCATTTTGTTACAAGACGGAGCTCTTTGCTCTTTCTCAAGTCTTCCTCTTTTTCTGCCTTTGAATACAACTGAGAGAAAATTCCTAAAGTGCTGTTGGAAAAAAATAAGGTTTGTTCCATTCCTCTTGTCCACATCAATGCTAGCTTTGCTCATTTCTTGTTTTCCTGGTGCTTTTGGAAAAAGGAAAGCAAATTTAACTGTATAATATAAAGCTTTTGAAACTGTTTTTTAATTTTCTCCCACTGTGTGACTACAGTGTGTCCCAGTTAGGTCTCTTAGTCTCAGGCGGTATGTGCTTATTGTGGTTTGCACACACTGATTAAAATCAGACAAGGATGGTTTTTATGTTTACTGTGAAGTAAACCACTTTGTCGAATTCCCATATTGGAAATGTACTGGAAGTGCTCATTATTTGCTTCATTGTATTAATTATGTCTGTGCTGATTTAATTGAAGAAAACAGCCAGCAGCAGAGATGTAAATTTTTCCCTCTAGGCATTTTAATGAATGATGTCAGGGATTGTGGGATGGCTAACATTTTACCTCTGACCTGTACAAACCCCTGACACACCAGAAGAAAATCCAAAATTTTGATGCCTAGCTAAATGCATTTTTGCTTCCACTACAGTATACTTTTAAATTATTTCTCCATCAATTTTTGTCAGTATTGATTGATATCTTGATTAATTGCCAGAAGGCGCTGCACCAGGTGCTAACTGTGTGCAGATTGGATGCAGTGTGCTGTGAACTTCATGGTGTATTATTGGCACAGACAGGCCCAGTTGGAGCAATAAGCCTTTGTTTGATTTGGCAGAGCTTATAGCTCCCTGGGGTCTGTGCCATAAAGGGGTTTCTGTTAGTAGCTGGAGTGCTTATTGTAGAAAAATTGTCCCTAAAAAAAATTAGCATGGTAGAATGAAGAATGCATAATGTTGCACAAATGACAGCTGCTTAGCTGAAACAATAGGGACCAAAATGGCTTCTGCTGTGCTTCACTTATCATGGAAATTAACTCAGTCTGCCCTACAGGGGGAAAAAGCACAGCAGTCTTGAAAATTATTTATTTACAGCCAAGGACGAAAACAGCAGTACCAAAAAATGCATGTTAAGACTGACAAGTTACACTGCACAATTCTGTTTGGAAATGGCAGTTTTCATGTCCCTTATTCAAGCCTGAAAGTGTGATCTATGTAAGGACTATGACTCTTTTGTTCTCAGACATAACTAACAACATACATTTTAATATGATGTTTTAAAAGCAATTTTATATCTAAAAAAACAAATGTTCTACATATTTTAACGGCAGCTTCAGTTGTTCTTTGATAAATCTGTTTATTCAGATTAACTTGTGAAATGGTCATGGGGGTTTTTCCCCTCCTAGCGAAGCACTTTGTCTTTTTTCTTATTGTCGTCATAATGCCTATTCACATGGCTGTGCATCTTGAAGAACCCATAAATTGAGGCAATAAAAGTGATGGATGGTGTTATTACAAAAAGAGAAAGGATCTCCTGTTAATTTACAATCGTTGAACATGTCCATGAATTGCTTCTTTTGTCAAAGTCTGAAGGTGCGGGTTTTAAAAAATGTGGAGATCAAAGGACTGAACATATAATGCATTGGTTTTTGATTGCTAAAGAATGAATATGCTTTAATGCAGGGAAACAATTACAACAATTAAGAACATGACTTACATCGCTTAGATCTAGACAGGAGAGAGCCACAGTAAAAGCAGCTCATAGGTGGGAAGAATGATTGTACTATCTGTAAATATGAACGCTGTCTTTGTACAGCAGCGGTTGGGGAAGAGAACTGAGGTCTTTCATCCTTAAAAAAAGTTAGTGAGGAAAAAAACACTGAGTAGTAATTTAAATGAAGAATGCATTCATACTTTTAGCTTGTGTGCTTTTCTTTTCAGAAAAAAGTTTGCATATATAGTCAAAGACATTTTATTTCTTTTTTATATGCTAATTAACACAGCTGAGGTTAAATGCATCTTTCTCTAGCTAATTAACAAGAGTCCTTCTTTAAGAAGGCTATGAATGAGGTGTGAATGGAATGCCTTTTAGGTACTTCCTTAACCACACACATGAAGGTTTCACAACCTGCTGGCTGAGAATGTGACAGAATGTGGCTTCGACCACAGGTGTTAACGTTGACCAGACCTGATTCAGACGAGGATGAGTCTCTGTGATGTCATCAGTCTGAGGCACTTGCCTCGGATCTGCCTGAGGGGAAAAATGCTGTTAAGTGCATCATATCCTGGCATCATTTACTTATGTATTGAAGCAAAAGTCTTATCAGGTAGAAGTCACCCCACTGAACATGGCAAGAGCCTTTTGCTTTGGATATTCCTGTTCAAGACTGTGCCATGTTACTCAGGAGCTCTATATGGGTGCCCACAACTGACAATGCAGAATGACCTGGGTTGGTTGGGGGACTGGGGTGGGGGGGGGGCACGATTTGTCCGATGGTTGGCTCTGAATCCCAGCTGCTTGAATTTCAGAGCTGCAGTGCCAAAAACAAAATCCAGAGCTTGGCTGTGCTCGCACTATCTTCATCACTTTGTCCCTGCAGAATCAAAAAATAAAGAAAATCAGTACTGTCTCATCGCTTTGCAAATGAATAAAGATTCCAATGAAATTCTCAAAAAGAGAAGTAGGACATCATTTGTAGAAGACTTGTAAATAGAAGACATATAAGGCGTTTTTTCTGAGTCCTTTTTCTAAGTCATTCTAGATAGCTAAGAGCCTCAATGACGGAATTTGAAAACATTGACCCCCAAGCAATGACACTTTGACCCGTTCTGCTCTCTTCGTCTCTCGTTTCTGTGGCCAGCAAAGCACGTTAAGCGTTAAAAACGACATATTATCCGAAAGGTAAAATGTGATAAACTTTTCTAAATGAAGTGTCTGTGTTGAAGAAAGAAAGGACTTCTCATCTGTCTTCCTCTTGGATATTAATGAAAAACCTCAGAGGAAATTGTTTTTATATCCAGCTCTTCCTTTCTTCTTTGCCAAAGCCGGCCTCCTCCTCTCCTTCACCACTCCCAAGGGTCCAGAAACTCAGGTTGCCCTCACGGCCCCGGCACCCGCGCCTCGGTCAGGGATCACGAAGGCTTGCAGTCTCCTCGCACTGTCCCAGTCATTCGCTCTCATTGGAGCCCGAGTGCCCATCAGAACGTGACCAACGAGAGGGGGCCCGTCAGCTCCTCCAGCCCGTTGGGTTGTTCGCTCTGGAATGACCCACAGATCTTACCCAGCCCGACTGTTTCTGGACAGAAACCAGGGGATCGGCTTCAGCAACGTGGCTGGGTAGATTGTTCCACGCTCCCACCACCCTTGGAAGGAGGGTCCCTTACTGGCATGAATGCAACCTCTCAGGCGCCCAGGCAGCCCCTGAGCACCCTGGCGAGCTCGAGCCTGCGCCACCCTGGCAGTGCCTGGCCAGTCGGCCGTTCCTTGTCGCAGTGGGCTAATGGCATCACCTAGGCCTCCAGTCCGCAGTGCCTGCCGCAGGCGTCTCAGCCCGGGCTCTGAGCAAGTGCCTTTTGTGGTGCAGTCAGGGGACCTCTGAAGGGTGTCTTCAGCCCTGCAGGGCGTTTAGTGTCGTTGTCAAGCCGTGTCGACTGATATGCGAGCGTGTCGGGGGCAGGCGAGGTCACGTGAAACGCCTTCAAAACACCGGGTGGAAATGCTGTTATCCAAACTGCAAGGCTGAGAATATCAGAAATGATTTATCTGAAATATCATTGTCAGGAATACATAGTAAACAGATTCAGTAGTCAAAACAGCTGAGACTTTACAACCATAACAAATATCTATAAAAAGGGCCTATCTTACAAACTACAGATTAACACTTTTGTATGATGTCAATAGATGAAGTCCAGCTCACTGCAATCGCACTCATGGAAGCTGTGATTGTCTGTATTATGTCTAAGAATGTAGTTTTCTGCATTAAATAAATAATTTCATATTGTTTTTTTAAATGCAGATTTGAACCTAAATATTGCTGCATGGTGTCTAGTATGCAGTGTTTCATGTTCTAATTTTTGAATGAGCAGTTAACTTGGCACTTGGTAAACACACCAGTTTGGGAAAAAGCAGATGAGGTGTAATGCCAAGAACTGCAGCTACTGTATAAGTCTTACCAGATTAATGAAGTCCATGTTGCTGCAAAGGGATCTTATTCCCTGCTGTCTGATAGTTACATGCCCAGTCTGAGTGTAGTTTCATATATACATGGAATTTTTTATTTTAGGTTCTATTTTTTTATTACATGTGTTTGATCTTTTTCTTAAGGCTTTACACTGCATCTTTCTGTTGATAAATGTGCTGCTTTTCTATATAGTGCTTACAAAAACTTTTGAGGTGCCTAATTTAGTTATTTCGCTGACTTTTCTATTTACTGAAAGCAGACTCTCTCCATCTTAAGAGTCAACCTTTGAAAATGGGGCTCTGTGATATGCTGTCACCATTGTTCTTAGCTATAACAGTGCTTGCTTGTTATTCTCATCACAGAGAGTGGTATAAACGTATGCCTGCCGTATTAATTTAGTACTGTGGCCCACTGTGTTTAAATTTCTTTGACCAAGTCATTTTTCCAAGTTCATTCTTTTTAAGTTTAATAATTTTTCAAAACATATTTTCAAAAATACTGACATTGTTACTAGTTTGTTTTTATGGTGCTTTTAAGTTTAATTATCTTTCTACTGGGCAGGATCCAGCTGGTATGCGCTTCCCAACTCCATTTGCTGAATTATAATATGCATGTCAAATGTATTCATATGAATTTGTGTTTAAATGGGAACTCCCCTGGTAGGATAATCATTTTCTTTGATGAAAAACAACAGAACTGAACTGTAATGAGAAAAAAAGACACCATCATTCACAAAGGTGTCTTTTCATCTCTCTTTGATCACATTCTCATCTCTGTCATCTTCAGGATGAGACAACCAGATGAACTATAGGGATTAAAAAAACCTTATCAAAGTGTCTTTAAACTTCAGTGCACATCTGCCACCCTTAGGTCAAAACTGCACAGAATACCTTGAATACTGCAAGTGTCTAGAAGAAGCAGATACAGTACATTTTGTCAAACTGCTGCTAAAAGCATTTTGTTGTTAATGCATTTGAGCCCGTATTAATGTAGGGTTTAGTAGTGCAGAAGTAGGGTTTTCTATTTTAGGACATTCTACCTGTGTGTACCCAAAGCTTATGCATCCCACAGCCTTTTGTTGTGTTACTAAAATCCATCATACATCTGTTCTTTCTGACAAGGAATATGTTTGAGTAATCGACGACTAAATTCTATCCTGTCTACGAAATTTCAAACCTCTCCACCCTGAGACTGTTAAGACTCTCATCGCCCCCTCTGCAAGGATGAGTTCAGCCCAGCTGGTGGAACCAAGGAAATAATAATGTCTGAAATACACTTTGCTAGCAAATCCAATGACAATGGGATTTCCTCTTTCAGATGTGCAAGGAACATGTATTTTTCAGTTCGTGACTTCCCAGTAAAAAGTGTGAAACATGCTATACTGTGAATATGGTCATGCTTTCTTGACCAACTCAATGTATGTAGGAAAATCTAAACACTTAAAATGTAGCACTTCAAGCTATTTCATGCTATTTTATTTAATTCTGAATAATGGATGACTCTTTAAGTATTTTTAAGCTACTGCATCCATCCATTTCCTAACAGCTGTATCCAGCTCAGGATGGCAGAGGATCCAGAGCCTATTCTGCCAAGGTAGCAGGCAAAAGGCAAGAGTCCCTCACAGGACACACAGACACACCAGGGCCGGTGTTCCCAGGAGCCAACTGGCCTGCCGGTCGGTATGTCTTTGGACTGTGGGAGAAAACCGGAGTCCACACACAGGGAGAACATACAAACTCCACACAGACAGCACTCCAGAAACTGAGCCCAGGGCCCCAGCGCATAAAGTCTGCACATCTTTATTCAGCCTAGAAACATCGATGACATGGTAGAGCTCCTGCACACAGCTCAGAGAAGATTCTCACCTGCACCCTTCTTAAAGGAGCCCCTGTGCTTCCCTGGCTCGGCTGGTTTCTGTACAGTCTGCACTTGGTTCAGGGGACCTGAAGGAGAGCCCTTTGCTGGTGTGACTGATTGAAAAGATTCCACTGTTTTTGGTTTCATGGGGGGGGGTTTCCCCATGAAGAACTTGATCTAGATTTTGATTAGAGCTCTCTGTCTTTATTCTGGCTTTTTCTGTGCGTCTTGTTTGTTTATGCTTTGACAGGAATTTTGCATAGACTACATCACAGAGGACAGGAGTGTAAGAAAATAAGATTTGTACTGCCCAGCTGTCATGTTTGGAGTGTGTGAAGACCTCGTACCTTTATTTTCACACATGACGCATGAGAAAAATAAGTCGTGGACCTACTTTATAATATCAGCTAGCATTGGACAGTATTTCTTTCAGCAGGCAAATTAAACATTTGCCCTTGTATCTACATTTTTAACAAAACCCAGATATTTATTCCAGAAACCCCACTGGTGGTGTCTAAAATAAAGTTCACAAAAGAAGATAGAGAGAATTGTGCTCTGAAATGGCATCAGTTTGGTATCATTTTGCAAATCATAGTTGTCCATATTTTCCCACCTTCACAGGAAGTGTTTTTATCTATGAATATGAACTGAGGTAATGTTATGTGTAGCATTGCGTTTGAATATAGTCATGAAAACAGATTAGAAGCAAGTCCTTAAATAGCCATTTTTAAATTGCTGCCATTTATCTGAGAGAATTGCTCAAGCTTTTCTATGCCACACTTTAACACGTGTGGTTACTGGGGCAGTGAGTGATCAGCCATTTGGAAACAAGTGAGGTTAAATTAGGACATGGGTTGTTAGCTGAACCATTTGTAGCATTCCATTGTTATCAATTAGTTATGCAAATACATATACAATAATTAACAGGGCTTTCGGCCAATCTTTCTTCTCAGCTTTACAGGAATCATATTTTTAGATGGTTTTTAATTGTACTTGGTTGTCGTCGTTATCATCAGTTTTTAACCAATTGATAACAAAACAATTTGGCTATGATTATGAAAGAAATTAAAACGGAACATGAATTATTTACAGCTAGGTGTTTCATCTTTGATTTGTAGCATCTTCAGGACATTCCAAAAGAAAATGCGAGGAACAAGAAAATGTAACCCTTGATTACGCAGAGGGGGCTGCTCTGTGACATTTTCTACATTTTCTTGCGCTGCGAGATTAATCTGATCTTCTTCTTCTCACAGTTGATTTGTAAATTTGTTCTGACATTTTTTATTTTCGTCGCCCCAATATACACATTGCAGCAGCAGGACTGTCGGTGTGTAGCTCTGGCAAGTTGATGGCTCCGATCACAGATATTGTTACGATTGCTCATCCAGCGGTGTGAACTAAAAGGAACTCTTCAATAAATGATATTTTCCCTCTACCAAAATCCACAGCACCTAACAGGGAAACAGTGCAAATAAGTGAGAAACAGGTTTTCTGTACAGGTCTGGTTTCTTATATTGACTGACATTATTTAGCCCCTGCATTCAATTTTGGTCTGTCAGCTACCACGGGATGACTATTAATGACTGGAAATATTTTCAAAGGCTGCAGACGACTTTGTTTAGCTACAAGCAGCTTCAATGCAATTTTTCTCCAGCCAGATGAAGGGCACAGTCAGTACTGAAATGTGGTCAGGAGACATCGCACCTGTGAAATCGGTTGTCATCACAGATGTTCATAACAAATAAGCCATGAATGGGAGGTTTAGTGGACCATTGTTTTGGAATTTTTTGATTACATAACTTTTAGCTTGTGGTTCCACACAAAGCCTGATTTTGTCCCATTAGTTTCAGCTCTTCATTCGCAAATTATTCAAATTACTCTTTGCTTCTGTGAAGGAGATGACAGTGATTCAGAACACAACCATGAAGTGATTTTTATTTTCCCTCCATATTCAAATGGGATTTGGGGAATTCTGTCTTTTTGGACATTTTCTACATGAGAACTAGAGAGTCTAGACATTGAGTTAATAAATCTGAGGTATAAAATCAAAATGCTAAACTACCGATAACTCACTACTATGGTTTAAACTCAAAACATTAGACAAATATGAATGTTGAAACATACCACGCTTTGTAAAAACATGTTGTATAGATTGTGTATTCTGATTTAATGATACACTTGTGCGATTTATTGGCAGAAGGTTTCCTGACTGATGAGGTCATTCATGCCACAGGATTAGTGAACCTTAAAGTCTGACCCATGAATAGCCTGGGTGTCTACTGCTGACCCACAATGAGCAAGTACTGGAAGATCTGGTTATAGCAGCAACATCTACTACTGACCGAGGCTGTTAGTGGATTAAAAAACAGCAACCTCAGTACATGCCCAAGACGTGAGAAGCATGTGTGGCAGAGATTACTAAGCTTTAGGAATGTAGAGATAATCTTTGAGTGTTCAAAAAATTCCATCACTCCTACAAATTGATATGACCACAGTTATGTGTTTGGTATACAAAAACAATTTCATGTATGCTTCCAAGAATCTTTATTGCTGTACACCAGACATCACCACCAGGCTGCGCTTGGATGGTGTGCACGGTGTGACACAGGGTTTGCCTTCAGCTTGAAAACTTCCAGCTGCAGAGACAGCGAGGGCATGCCATAGTGAACCGACACGCGTTGAATAGCACACCGCACAATAGTAAATTTGCTTTTCTTATGTCAGAGCAAACCCCTCAGGGTCCTAACATTTTGGGACAAAAAAGACTTTGAAATATGTGCCCTGGAGAACTACTCTAAAGTAACACAGATCACCCAGCAAAAAAAACAGGCAGCAAAAAGATGTGCATAATATAAACAGCTAGGAACGTTTAACCCTTACAAAGCACATTTACTGAGATTTGCTAAATGAAAAACACTTTTAAATGCAAAAGATGTCTGGTGTGTCTAATACTCTTATAATACTTATTAAGCCATTAAGAGAATATTCACTGGACTTTTTACATCGTTAAATGTGCCTGTATAATTTGATACTATACTGTATTTAGGTGGTTTAGTTGTAAAGTCTATGATTGTTGTCCAGGACTTTGAACAGGATGCCAAAGGCTGTATTTTCGGCTAAACAAAACAAATTTATGTGGACGGTGGTTTTTTTTTCAATCCCTCTGATCGGTTATGTTGGTTATTTTTACATTCCCCCTGAAACAGATGCCTCGATCTTAATAAATTAAAACATTTTCTAATGAGATGGATATAGATCAAACGCTGATAGTTCTGCTTTGATTTCAAGGGCTCGCTCCTCCTCGTGTTTATCGTGTACTGTAGTGAGCTGGGTCCTGCACTCAGCCTGTGTCTGAGACATACGAGAAAATGTGCTCTGGCAGTTTGCTTGGGTCCATGGTGAGCTTAGTCTTTTCTCCGTCCAAAGGCACACACCAGAAAGAGTATTTCTCAGAGCTAATGTCCACCCCCTTCCTCCCAAAGGTGGCACAACTCTAGCGTTTTTTTTTATTTGTGAGTGCCTTGCTTGCAAAGCATGTGTACAAGCACAGAAAGATGTTGGGTGGATCAAAGAAACTGCTGTGAATGGAAGTTCTATACCACCCTCTTCTGAAAGATAGAGAATTCCAGATAAAAGCTGCCATTTGTACAACAGAAGCAACCATTGAAACACACCTTAAAATGGCATGTGTCTGTGAGTACGTTCAGTGATCCCTTTTGTACTGAGAGCCGAACCCCAGCTGCTAGTCCCCACAGCCTTTTCTGCAGTTTTCTCAGTTTCGCCGAACTTGTTTTGAGCAATAAAAATGCTTGTCTGGCAGTGGAAACTTCAGCTCCCCCCTTCACGTTGTTTCTCAGGTTGTCCTAATTGAAAATACCTCTTGAATTTGTTTTTTCAGCAAGATGAGAGGAAGTCATTAGTCAGAAATAGTTTTCTTACCTCTGTGATACTGAGGGATGGAATAAAATTCTCAAGAGTGCTCGAGGCTGTACAGGTCATAGACCTGCACAAAGCATTTAAGGATGGTTTCACATATCCAGTTCGTGTACATTAATACATGAAGTTCGGGTGACTGATATCTATCTGAAACTTCTGAAAAAAGTATTTCACTGTGCTCCACTTGCTTGTATTTCTCCCAGTGTACTTAATTAACTTCTAACAGTTACATTTTTAAAAATATGATTTTAATTTTAAAAAGGGGTGCGTAGCCATATGTTTCCCTCTGTCCTCTCTCTAGTGTGGCACTGTCTGAAATTTATTGTCTGAAATTTGAGTTGTTGTCAGCTAATGTGTAAGTTAACCTAAATATCACTGCATGGTGTGGCTCTATCCTAGATCAGGGACATGCTGTCTGTTTGCACACCTGCCTGTAACTCGAGCTCTTAATGCACTGGGGTGCTCTCTGTGCCAAAATCCCAGGTGCCCACCCAAAGAGAGAGGGTCTTCCCTACTTCCAGGCCAGGCTCCGTAGCTCCCCACTGAACCCCTTGAAGAGGGCTGTGTAGTGGATTGAGATGCCTTCTCATGATTGATGCCATCCTTTTATTGCAAGCTGGACCTTCTTTTCTCAACAGATAGAGATCGCTCGCTAGTCATTTTCAAGCCAATGTATCACGGACTTTAAATCTCGCCATCTACTAAGATTTCATACAGAAGAATTAGACTTTGTTCCTCTTTTCCTCCAAAAGGAAAGATACTGTATATCTCCTACTAGACAGCTTTTGGGGCTTTTTGTATTGCCTTTATACTTACAAATAACTATTATAGGATTGATCAATTATACTGTTTCGGTACTTTTAATGGCTAGAAGAATGTATCTTTAAAGACGAATTGCTAATTGTGATCTGTACTATATATGTCCTCAGTTTCCGCATACTGTGGTAATATCCTGAGTGGGTTGTGTGTCACTTCCTCTGAGTTTAAGGTCCATGATGCAGTTTCTGTAGTTGTGGGTTAATCAAATTATACCCATGAGGTGAATGACCTTCTTTTAATTACTGTTTTGAGTTGCAATCATGTTTTTCTACCATGTAATGGGCATTTTAATTCAAAAGCACTTAGTCACCCTGGAATTTTTTTTAGTTTCTTGTTTGGCTTCTTGAAGTTCCACCAGGTGATTGTGTTAATAATTACACTATGCAGCTTGGAATCAAAGTTACAGTAGACAACAGCACTTCTTTCTTGTGAAACAATAACTCCTTTCTGCGCAGCGTTAAGTTCACATATTTCTTACTTTAACCTTCCTGTGCGAAAACAAAATTCTTCCTGATACCTTGTCCTAACTGTTCCCTTTCTTTTCGTATTTATTAAAGGGTTACCTGTGTTGTTTGTCTGACTGGTTAGTAAAGAATGTGCAGAATGTTCCTCCAACTTTAACAATACACATATTTAGATGATATCAACAACACAAATCTCACAAAAGCTCATTCTCCTTACTAATTGTTTTGTGGTGCACTATGGCTTTGCAGTGAATCGTGGGTGCAGTTTACATCTTCTTTTCATGCAACAAGGTGTCTATTCAGGAGAAATATAAAGATTGGATTACTAATGCTGTGTCAACATGTCCATCAGAAAAGTCCCACACTCGATATGTTTCTCCATATCAATGTTGCCCTTCATAATGAAGACATCTGATAATTAGGTCAAGACGGAATATCTGCGTTACAGAAAATATTACCACAAAGCTATAAACTTGCTGGTTTCTTTAATTCTTTGATAATTATAAATATGAAAAATATTAAAAATCTAAACTGAGTACACTGTTCACTTCAACATAAATATAAATAGTAATATCCTTTAATGTCTCAGGGAGTAAGTTATGCATCTTATAGTCATGTTAAAACATTCTCTCCATGTGTTTACTTTGTTATATTGGTTTTTAGTTATCACAGTAGCACAAGGTAATAAGATGCTCTTTAGAGTAGTTTTCTAGTTTCAGTGCTGATCTTGTCTGTAAGTGCTGATCTTGTTTTCTGGCACAGAAATCTGCTTATCTGTTCATATCACAAATGGGAACAGTTTGGGATATTTGATGTCAGATGTAATACTGGAATTGCAAGTTATTTTTTTATATATATACATGTTTTAAGGATCAGAGTTGTAATTCATGTACATTTGCTCAGTGTAGAGTTTTGTATCTATAATCAACCAGACTCCCATACTAATTCTTGTGGAACAAGCTAATCAGACATGTTGTTGAGGCTGATATCCTGAGATCAATTAACCAACAAGTATCAGACAGGCCTGTTGAGCCAAGTGACCTCCTCACATTTGTAGCAAATGTTCTTATGGTCTTATATTCTTGTGTTTTTAACACAGTCAGTGATGACCCTCTCCAACAGAGAAAATTAAATCTGTAATAATAAAAAGAACCATCTTTATATACTCCCCCTCTTGATGCACCATCTCAAAGCGCAATCGCACCTAATTCTAAAACAAAAGACAAAGCTACAGTATAACATCAAATGTTCTGAAACATTTACATTAGATCATATGGTAAAGTTCACTCAAATGAATCACAGTAGCAGAAGATTCTTCTAGTTTAAACTATGCTGAAGGACATTCTGGTGAGTGAATGAATAATAGCCAAAGACTGTTTAAGTCCTGGGAACAACTATCCTAATAAGGCCTTTGGATGCAGGCTTTCTGAAGAAGCTCTTTTAATTTGCATAAGTAAGCATGAGTTGTTGTTGTTTTTTTTTTCAAATTAAAGATCAGAATATTAGCATGTAGCAGTGCTTCAGGCTCCTGGCTTGAGGGGATTAGATGCTCAGAAAGCTGTAAGGTTCTTGATGGTGAATTCTATTAGGATCTCCATTAAAAAATCTTACAGTTGAGAAACTAAATACTTGGAATTTGTGCAGAGGGTCTCCAAATGCTCTGCTAACTTTACTATACTTAACATTTGTTTGAAATCGTAGAAGGTAAAATAAGCAAAACAATACCTGTCAGACTAGAAAAAATCGTGTTAAGCTATCAATGTGAGTAATGAAAATGTTTGGCTCCATATACAGAGTGGCATTAATGGTGTCTTTTCTTTTAATGCTTTCACTTTCACTTCGTTGATTTTTAGCAGCAGGTGCAAGTTTAAAAAAAAAACCCTCTTGGGATATTGTCAAAAGTGGACGGCGAGTCGTGTCACATGGAGCTCAAAGAGGAAGATGTCATCAGCAGAGAGATAAGAGGTTCCTCCCACTCCAGCAATACCGGCTGTCGATTCAGCCCAAGGCGCTGTCTTACTGTCAAGCTTGCAGAGTCCCCTGGAACACCCTGCAAATGCGAGATACTGTCAACATGTTTGTAGCACTGCTAGGCATCGTTTTCAAGAATACAAAACATAGGAACCATACAAGAACATCTCTTATCTGATATTGAGCCTTTCAATCGCGTCAGATGCAGTAAGTCACTCCATGATGTGAGCTCGTTTGCCATGAGCGCCCGGACACCGGTTCACACAGCAGGGCCCAGGCAGCGGCGGTCTGAGTGAGGCGTCTTGCTCAAGTTGATAACAGCCTGGCCTCCACCCTGGAGTCCCGAACCACTCCTCCACAGCACTGCTTCGTGAGGTGAAATATCAAATGATCAACAGTATTAAAGAATTCAGAAAAAAATCCAAAAGAATGGCAGCTTAAATTGCTTTTATAATGTCCTGTCGCGGAGAGTGACAGTACATTACTACAGTAGGTGACACCTATTTACCACTGCCAAAAAGAGAGGCGAAATCTTTTTATTTATAATATTACACAGCAGAGCCAAATTTGCTGTATTTTATGAAAAAGAAAAGAAGAATCGACTGAGATGCAGTAATTAAATGAACATTATAGTACCAATTATACTGTCTTGTACTTAATTTAGATTTTTAAGTCTTTTTTTAGTAGTTAAGTCAAATAAGTCCCTCTGTAGAAGCCTTGAAATTATAATTATCTTGAAAACGTAACAATAGCAGCACTTAAGCTGTTCTTTGCTTTGTTTCAGTCTCTGAATGCCTTTCACTTCTGAGGTGTACAGCTGAGAGTGACTTCTTAACCTCTGCTCTCTCTGTATGGCTAGTTATTTTCTTTAGATGATTTTCTTTAAAGGAAAGAATTTTCGTTTTGGAGGAGACAGCTGTATCTTAATTTAGTCACACCCTGCATTTTGGGTCCCAGTTGTCAAGACAAAAGGCTACACAAAGCTGGAACAATAACAAACTAGCAACGTAAATGAAATCTTAGACTGAAGACACATTTGAAAATCCTGTCTGATTCAGAAGAAAAGCACGTCAATCACAGGCTTAACAAAGCTTCTAAAAGGGATATTCCCCCTGCTTCATGTTCTACATGGGGCTTTCCCTGTTTAATACTGGTGTGTCTTTCAGGTGCTTCTGCTATTGTAACGTTTTTGTAAAAATAAAAATAAAAATTCTGTCACTTTCCATTGTGAAATGAAACGTCCCCAAGTTGCTTTATGTAGTACGAATTCGTTTTGAAAAACTAATAGTTGTAGCGACTATGGTGTAAAACTTTACAAAGTCAAATCGAATAGACTTGAATAGGAGGGTTTTCTACTTGCAAGTACTGCTGTTAGGTTCTTGTGTGACCCAGTCTGTTGTTTTAAATGGAGTTATTTTTTTTTACCAAGCGTGTTGAGTGCTGTGATGAGTCCCACTGATCCTGCTCATGGTCATAATCAGACTATAAAGGCATGTTGTTGGAGTAACTTACATGTGAAACAATGCCAAAGCTGTGTTCTAAAAACAACTGAGTTATGTAAAAGACGTCTAGCTGAAAACTTAACATGCAGCGTATTCATGGAGGGTCAGCAGGGACTCGAGAGGAGGCCGAGGTGGAGTAATGTTACACGGAGCTGGTAATCACAGTTAATCAGTTGTGGTATTCATGAAACATTTTAAACTATTGAGTCTTTTACAGCAGTGTTCCTGCAATAGCTCCCCAAGAGGTCGGCCTTATAAATCACTTTTCCTTTGGACTGTGGTGAAAAATAATGACACAAACGAGTGCTTTGTGACCGAATGTGTACTTTTGTACACTGGAAGTCAGAAGGTCAGGGAGTGCACAAAGGTCCGATTGTGTCGACGCTGCCGGAGAGCAGCCCACGTTTTCAGAATCCCAATTTTACATGTCAAGCCCTCCTTAACATTTTGATCACTTAATTGGGTTCTTGAGGTGGTAGTTATGATATCAAATGTTAGCGAACATAGAGGGCAGTTACAGGAGGAAAACCTGATGGAGAGAAAGGTGAGCGTGACGGAGCTCCACAGAAAGAGGCAGGACCAGCCACCCTTACCGTCTGTAGATAGTCCAGAAGTGAGACAAAGTCCCCCCAGCCTGTGCAATCTACCTCGAATCTGTGGCGTTTTTCATTCTAGGAAAATAATACCAGGATGGCACACTGGCAAATTGGTTTGCGTTGCAACCTCGCAGTCTGGGTGGAGTCTGCATGTTCTCCCCGTGTTCACATGGGTTTCTTCCCACAATTCAGTGGCATACTGGTAGGTTGGTTGGACTCTGGGAAATCTGGCCCTGGCATGTGTGTGCTTGTGTTTGTATGTCTGCCCTATAATCGGCTGGCATCCTGTCCTGGGTGTACCCACCTTGTGCATGGTGCGTGCTGGGATAGGCTCAGGATGGATGGAAAACGGTACCATCAATGAGATGTGTAGCATATATTTTAATTGACCACCATTGTTAAAAATGAGAGAACAGTAATTCTTATACAGAACCGTCAATTGTGATATAATTAATAGGAATCTCAAAGTTTAGTGTTCTGTGTCAGGGTAGGCAGGGAGCCAGTTTACCTGAAACCAGTGTTAAAGATATTAATCTAGGGAAAAGTACACTGCTAGACTTCAAAGGATCTGAATCTCCAGATCCCTGTAGTTTGTATTAGTTTCTGATGAAGGTTACATGGAAAGGAATCGTCTACTTGTATATAAGGGCTGTGTTCTGGTTTAACTCTGGTATAATCTGCCCCCCCTGAAGCCCCCCCTTAATTCAATGGGTGAAATCATTCCTCACTTCCTGTTTGACCAGTGAAGTGGGAATAACAGTACATACTGTAGCAGCTGCTGGGACTAATGGCACTTCGGGATCCCTGGGAGGAGACGCAGAGACATAGACACAAGGAGTTATTCGTTGTTAATAAAACATAGCAAAAGCAAGCACAATCTGGCATGAGTGTGCCAATGAACGCTTCGCCTGAAAGAATGATGTCCTAAGTATTTGTGGAGTTTTAAAAAACACAGTCCTAAACGTACAGTTTGTTTGATTCACAGATCTTAATGTTATGTTAAAACCACATTAACAAAATGTCATGCAGTCCATTCGAAAAGTCGATAGGCACCATACAGAGAAGCAGAGGAAAATGTTATGGGGTTTTTTGTTTCAGTTTGTAGTACCGTTTGTCCAGTGTGGCAGGAACTTGGAAAGACTTCCATAAGAGCGATATCACAGGATGCACGTGTGAGCAAGTCCTCACTGTAATCTCAGCAGAGATAATACACAAAAATGCTCAGAACAGTGCATTACTCCCTTCGATGATGCTGAAGTACAGTAAAGTTGTAACAGGGATAAGAGCTAAGCAAAACAAAACTATCGTATTAAGGCAAGCATCACATGACAGGAGGGAGAGAAAAAATTAGTAAGAGATTTGATTTTTCAAGACAGCCTTCGTCACCCCTCTTCACAGATGCGTGGGTCAAGGTGACGTCAGTCTTGAAAGTACAAAGAAGAAAGGGAAGATAAGAAAAAAGGCTTTGAAAACTCACCTCATTCCAGATTTAATAGAACGAGTTGAAAGGGGAGTCTTGTGAAGCAAATCTGTGCATGAAAGGCAAGTCTTCTGTCAGCACATTCATCAGATTGTATAAGCTGTGACAACACCCTGATAACCACTACACAAGTTCAATAATCTCCCTTTTCATGGCCATTTCTGGGTTTATTTATTTTACAGCTGATTTGATTTTAAAGAGCTGAAACTAATTCTTAACTTTACTACTTTTCCTTATATATAATTAGAACTATACTTCTCTCATTTTAAAATATAGCGCTTCATCAATGACATATATTATTCAAAATGGTTACGAATAATAAATTAGATAGGATAGATAATAATTAAGTAACATACAAATCCTTTCACTGAGTCAAAAATAGCTTAGCTATATGGAACATCTATTTGAAAACTAGACTTGCAGTAATTCACCAAAACCATGCCTTCTCCCTGGCTTGACAACAAAATCCTTAATTTTGCTAAAAGCAAACAACACTGGTTTTTGCCTTAAGCTGTGCTGAATCATTAACATTCCTGTTTGAGAGGTGGGTCTCCTGATGGTCTGGCACGTGATGAAACGGAGTACAGTCTGCGTGCTCGGCTTGCTCTGGAGCTGTCTGTGAACACGATCTCCGTTTGGAGGCAACGGAGAAATTGGGTCTCCGGGACATTGCATGTGCATCCTGTCTTGTTTCAGTATTACAAAACCTAATGTAAAAGGATTACGATCTTGTGCATTACAAAAAAATGCAATTTTACTGATCATGTATACAAGGAATTCACCTTGACTTGAAGCACTAATATATACAATTCAAACTATTCCGCTTTATATGTCCCAAAATAACCCTCAGAAGCCCAAAGGCATCCAGTGGTTTCTTCTGTGTAACTGATTCTGTTCCAGGGCTTAAAGAAGCATCCTACCATTGACAGTATGAAGGGACTGAACCTCTTGTACATTGCAAATTATTTGGGGACCCGTTTTCAAATGCCTCGAAGGAGGAACAACGTCAACCCAGCAGCGTTTTTCAAGGAAACACAAACAAATAAGATATAAAGCGGAAACTAAATGATGTGCATTTAAAACTGACAACAGATTGCAACTCATTGTCATTTCAAAATATAGGTAGTTCTTTATTTCCATTCTTTTAATTTGCATGTGTAACACACCTCACATATACCCTTTGCCTTGGTTAGCAACAGAGTGTGAGACAGTACTGTACGTGCTGCTCAGACCCAGGTGCGTGCTGGGATGGATTGTCACCTGGGTGACACACAGGCAGCGGGATGATCTCTCTCTGAGCATCATCCAGACACCAACCGTCTCCCATGGTCTCACACTGACCAGAGAATAACATCTAGAACACATCCATATTCTCTTAGTCTTTCTTTTCTATGTTAGAAAATCTAACATAAAATCAGGAAAAACCCTAAAAACAAGCTACTGTGTTACAAAGAATCTTAAAAACTAAATTCAATGCAAAGAATTTGCAAATAAAATGTTGATCATTTAAAGTCATTAAAAAAAATTGTCAACCTTGACATTCAATGAGTAAAATGACAAAACAAAACAGACTGCAATCAACTAAAAACATTGGTAAGGAAAAATGTTTGTAACGTTATTTATAATATATTAAAATAAAAGGCATTTAAAGGGCTCATAGGCAGTTAAAGGACTGAAGATAGCTGTGCAGTTCAGATGTGTCTTTGTGCAGGTGACTGCTGCATTTTCCACACCGATCAGCCCCAACCACTGACATGAACGTGATGAACATTAACAAGCCGCAGAACTTTCTGTTGTGGATGCAGGTACGTCTGACGCTTGACTCCCGCAGTTTGGAACGTGCATTCTGTGTTGGGATTTAAAACTCCTCCGTTCTGTGTTTGAATACATGTTCTCTCCGTGTCCTTATCCTGACACGTGTGGTAACCGGGCCTGTGCTTGTTTTTGCGAATGTAGATTTGGTGCAGAGTAGACATGGAGTTTATTCTGCTCTCCGGATGGGCATCTACGTGAACTTTAAAACTTCACTGGGTGGCACTCAGAGTTCAACACAAAACATTTTGTTTAAAATGACTTATAGTAGAGCGATACAAACTTCTTTACGTGAATGCATACATGCAATCATTTTTATCTGGGCGAGGACCCAGAACACAATCCCTCCCCCACTCCCCAATTGCCCTCATTTTTATGGGAAATTAGGTTTTGAGTTCCGGCAGCACCAGTCATGAGCATTTCTGTGTGTAACTGGGGAACTACCTGAATGCTCTGTATTATTTTAACATCACTACAAGATTGTGTTTATAGACACTGGTCTTTGATTTTGCAAGGGCCACGTAATATGCACTTACAGTATTAATTCACTTTGAGCCTAAAAATCGCTTTTAACTTTTAACAAACTGCATTGTTGGCAGTACCGCGTGATCTGATCAGGAAGCAAACTACAGCCTCTTGGTTTGGTAATCTCGTTTTCCAATCACAGCCTCATTACTGAGAGTGTGGCCTAGGGGCAAGTCACTTGACCTCGCAGGACCTTTAAAGACTCCTTCATCTGTAAATAACAGTGTATAAGCAGGATGCTGTTAGAATTTGAATTTTACATTCAGCTAACATTTTTTGTTTATTTGGTCATTTTTCAGACATCAGCAACTATGAATCCAAGCCCCCATTTTATTTTCAGATTAAGATAAAGCAGGAGTCAATGAACAAAATGAACAAAATATAAAATTTGAAATAAAAACAAAAAAATATATATAAATGTTGTTATGTATAAGAGCCACCCCAAGGCACAATATAGAAGGAAGACTAAAAAAACAAATAAGTATCAGGGGAAATACTTTACTCATTTTCACATGAATCTCATTAAAAATAATATTTACAGTATGCAAAGGAAACAACATAACCTCCGCAGGTAGTCCCCCAGACCAAGCACAAAAAGAGACTTCAGATCAGATCAGAGACAGGAGAGAAGGAATTGATGCAGTATTAGTTACAGTGCAATAAAACGGATTATTCTGCAGATCATACTGGGTGATGAGAAGAGCCTGTACTGCAGTAACTAACTGAGAAATAAAGAGGCATTTGCTATAGATACAAAAACATTTACACTGACCATTTTTAAAATGTCTTTCAGCTGCCTTTAATTCCTTTTCATTAGCCACCAACCTGAAGTTCAGCCTCCTGTCTGGAAGGCTCAGGGCAGGCTGAGAGTTGTCCAATCAGAAACACGTAAGGTAGCCACCACGCAAAAATGAAAAACGGTCTCTCTCTTTGAATACATACGTGGTGTTTGACCTTTTCAGATTTTAACGTGTCCTAAAGGAGTTCTCTTAACAGAGATTAGATTTAAGATGAAGATGTTCCAGTTTGTTGTAAACTGTTCCAGCCAGTCTGATTGGAATGACCATGTTTGCTTTGCCCAGCAGAAAATACTGTTTCACTTTGTGGGTGGGAAGGGGTGTTCAAGTGCAAGATAATGGTTTTGCTATCAGAATGCTGAACAGCCTCGGTTACTGGAAATAAAAAGATCTGACCTAGTTTCCTCACTTTGTGGCAGAAGTGAGATCATGTCCACTCTTGTTGTCCAGATTCTGCAATTATTTACATACAGGTTTTCCTGATGATTGGTTGGATTGCTGTAATGGAAGGGTGTGCCAGATAAGAACAAAAAAAACAGCTTATTTAAACGTGTATTTTTGCTGCCAGTGCAGATCAAAACCTATCACGCAGCATTTATCAGTGTTATCATTGTATTTTTAAGGGAATATACCACATAACCTGTCCACATTGAGGATCGCAACATCTTATCTTTGTTCCAGTGAAAAGCAAAAATCATCTTTTCTTTTTGCTGTGTACTAATGAAATTTGTATTTCAGATTATAAGATTAATATGAGGCAAACGTATAGAATTTCAGCTGTTGTTCCTGGGTATTCTATGGCGGGCATGTTCAGCCATGTGTGGCAGGGCGGCGTGGATGTCAGAATCCCTGCCTCGCAGCTCGGCAGCCCCGAGTCCAGGTCTGGACTAGGACTGCCATCTCTGTGCAGTGTGTCTCCCCATGGGTTTCCTCCCGGCGCTCCAGGTTCCTCCCACAGTCTAAAAATATGCTGGTGGGTGAACTGGCCTCTGGGAAAGCTGGCACTGGGTTTGAATGTGTGCGTGTCTGTGTGCATTCACCCTGCAAATAACTGGTGTCCAGTTCAGGGTGTGCCTAGGCTCCAGTTCTCATGCAACCCTGAATTGGAAGTAGCACTTAGAAAATGGGTGGCTGGATCTTTAGCTGTGTACAAATACTGTCATTTGTTGTGTTCAATCTCCCCATGTCAGGTGAGCAGTACTGGGACAAGTGACAGTCAGTCACAATGACATGACAGGTGTTTCTAATCGCATGTGTTCCAGGCTACATTTATTGTGAAAAATGTTTGACCTTGGTTTCAACCTTTGGAGTTTACTGTATGTTGTGGCTCCTCCTCTTGAGTTAGAAGGCATAAACCAAGATGAAGACTAGAGAGTTGTCTTTGATGGAAAAGAAGGGGACTTCTGAACATGAGAGCAAGATTAACAATATTAACAATATCTCAATTCACTGTGTGCAGAAGATTTCATAAGGAGAATTACAAGCACTACACTCCAAAACGCAAACTTCTCATCAGAAAAGCTAGATTAGAATTTGCAAAGAAGTACTGAGACACAACACTTTTGGAGCCCAGTTTTATGGACAGACAAGACAAACATAAACCTTTATCAAAGTAACGGAAAGGCAAAAGCGTGGAGGAAGAGAGAGACCTCAATGATTCCCAGCACACCACCTTGTCTATGAAGCACTGTGGAGCTAGTGTCATGCCTTACGCAGGTATGGCCACCGCTGGAACTGGCTCACTGGCCTTAATTAATGATGTATATTAATTAAGCGTACATCTTATCGGCCCAGGTTCGAAAAGTCATTTTGCAGCAGTTCACCCTGCAGCAAATCCGTGACCCGGACCATGCTGCACACTGAATTCATCAGAAAGAAGAAGTGAAAACGTTTGAACTGGCCATGTCAGTCTCCTGATTTGAATGCTATTGAGCTACATAATTAAAAAAAAAACACAAACCCACAAACAAGCAGCAGCTGAAAGATGCTGCAGTTAAAGCTTGGGAAAACCTCTCGAAGGAACATAGAGTCTGGTCCGTATGTTGATGCGTCAAGGACTTCAAGCAGTCATTGTATGTAAAAGGTATGTGACCAAATGCTAACTTTACACTAGTTTAATGTTTTGTCCCAGTACTTATGTATACCATTCTTTTTGTTGTCCAAATATTAATACTGACCTGAAATTGTGGAGGAAATTGAACACAAAACCATTTTTGTTCCAACATGTGTGTGTACAAAATATCCAGAAATAAAATGTGATATTCTGTCCTATTTCCCCCATATTGGTTATTTCTATCCTAGTCACATAGGGTGTAGGCACCCTCCAGGGTGCAATCAGTGAGTGTGATACAACATGTTCTTAAAGGCATGCAGGCCCACATAAAAAGCTCCCAGCAGATACTGGCACCAGTGTGGAGCAATGGTGAGGGCAGAGACAGTCGTGGGTTCAAATCCCAGTGGATTTGCTGCTTTGCCTTTGAGCAAGGTACTCTACTCACACTGCTCCAGTAACTTGCCAAACTTTAAAAATGAGTACAAATGTAAGCTACTGGATAGAAGATTCAGCCAAATGAATGAACAGTCATAATAAGAATGCCTTGATTACTGAACTCTATGCACTCCGTACGGACAGCTTGCAAACCATCTGCTTGAACTTCTCTTTTAATGGAAAAATTATGTTCTCAGCCCTAGTTTCAGCTTGTGATTCAGAGGCATCAATGGTGTAAGCTCAGGCGTAGCTGTCAGTGATGGGGATTCTAGCCTTAGACTAACATGATGGAGATTCCCCAGGTGACAGTGCACAGCTAGTCAAAGACTTAAGTCGGGTTATCCTCAGCTTCTTGCTCAGCTAAGATAAGATCACTTTATTGGCCCTATACAATTTCTTGTATTAGGAATTTGTCTTTTCGCATACCCCAGCTTGCTCTCCATGAGACACACAGACAGGGAGAGAAGCTTGGGGGTCAGAGCGCAGGGTCAGCCATTTAAGTGGCGTCCCTGGAGCAGCTGGGGTTAAGGGCCTTGCTCAGGGGCCCAACGGAGCAGGATTCCTTTGCCGACCATGGACCGGCAACCTTCCAGCCACAGGCGCAGATCCTTCGTCGCAGAGCCACCATCCCCCTGGCTCTGGGACCTGTCGTGTGCAGTTTTGTTCACAAGAGAGATGCATCACTCCTGCATGTGGTGCCAACTCCATTGTAGGGCACTGCAGTGCTTGTGGCAAATCAGATTTAATGACATCAGTTCAATTATGACTCTGATATGTGCACATGCAGGAGAAGTGTCTGAACAGGCCCTGTTTGATCCTGTGTGGTACAGGGGGTTGCTGCCATTAAGTCATGTTAATTAACAATTAGCAAGTACAAACTGGCAGTTGTGAGTTGTTGAAAAGCTAATTGGGGATTTCAAATAAAAAAAGTGAAAAAAATACCTCACGTTTGCGCACTTTGTGCAGCACACACCTTCAGATATGCCGCTTTAAAAGACACAATGAATGCCCTCTCTCAGAAAGTAGTAGCAGGAGAAGTGAACATTAATGCAGAGTAAGAATTTTATTTTTTGAAGTTACAAAGAACAAAATATTTTAAAAGCATCTTTTTTAATTTACATGAACTGTACAGCGATGACATTTATTTTGATTCTAAATGATTCTGCAGCTGGAGCTAGAAGTGTAATTGGTTTTATTAAATAAAAAAGAAAGATTTAATTTGGATGACACTTTCTGAGATATTCCATTTGTCTGCTGAACAAAAATAGAAAAAATGTTGATCTGAAAAGAAATGGAATCCATAATATTGTACCCTGATACAGTGTTTAGGCCTCACAAATGATCACAATGTATTTTACAAAACAACCTTGCCATCTAATAATAGCTAACTTCTTGGCCTCTTTGGTTCCAGTATTAGGTATAATACATTTTTTAACAGAATTCAATTTGCTTCTATAAAAATAACATTTTTCAATGGCAGTTTTAAACTAATCACGCAACTTTTCAGTGCAAACATTGTAAAAGTCACTCACTTTGAAGAAGAAGCGAATGATTACATTTCAAGTATTGAAAAAGTTAAAAACTCATACAAAAGTTCAGTTTGCCTGGTATGGGTCAATTCTTTACATTGCATAGCTCATGCGGCACTTATTGAGTAGGATTGTGAGAAAGGGTATGTGCTCCATCCCGTACCCTTTTAAAGGCATTTAAATCTGCAAGTGCTATCAAGTGTGCATTCAGTTTGAGTTTGCAAGTGCTATGCCACACCATTACCAACTCAGCAATATGGCAACTCTCTCCACTGATTCAGAAGAGATAAAGGTTCTCTGCTTCAGCAGTTTAAGTATATTTGATTTTTTAGGGTGCTAAACTTTCCCACCTCAAGGGGAAATTGCAACAATGCATTTTAAGGTCCAGCTCAAACCCCAGCATCAACTATCCATGCATCCACACAGTGGGGGTTTCGTGTCCATGAGGGAGGAACGCATGCTTTTTAAATAGCTTAAGTACTTTACTGTCCTGGAACAGTAGTCCCTTGGCACTGAGGCCTTTTGCCAAATACATTTTAAGTGTTTGAATGTCAAGCCATGTGCAATTCCATCACAACGGGCCACGTGGAATTCACGCTATAGAAAAAGGAAACAATATCTTATATTGTGTAGACCCTTAAGTGGAGCATGTGTCCCACCCTGTAGCTGCATTCCTTCTTGGAAGTGCTGTATGATTGAAGTTGCATAAATCTAGAAGTTGTCAGTGCTTTAAATGTCCCTCTCCAGCACAAGAAAGAGGCCAGGTCTGCATCTGAAGTTGGTTCCACAGATCCCTTGCATTGGCTTTCTTGCGGTCTTCCCTGTTGTGATCAGAACACAGAAGAATTCTCTGTGGATTGTAGAAAAGGTAGACTATAAAAATAAAATCTGATGATCGATATTCTTCTTTCATCCCTTCGACGTCACGTCCTCAGGGTGCATTACAGAACGGACTTGTTCTGAGACTGGCGTGTTCAACAAAACCTTCTACCAAGAGGATGCAACAAACATAAATATATGTACGTGTGCATAGGTGTGTATCTATCTAAACACACACACAAATACATATTGATACATATCCTTATATACATATTACAAAAGTATCAAAATGCTCATAAATATTACTTGAATTGTGACCATTAATATCTGTATTATTATTATTATTATTATTATTATTATTATTATTATTATTATTATTTTTATTTCCTGCTGTTCGTTGATTCTGTGGAGTGAAAAGTCCCATCGAATTCAAGCACAGCCACACTCCTCCACGATCATGTTGGGAACATCCCTTTTCACGATGTTGTATTCGTCGTCGAAGTACAGCATGGACATGGTGCTGAGCTTGGTGGGGATGCAGCAGGAGTTCATGGAGCCCGGGCTCATGCCCCGCATCCTGTACTGGTTCACCACGGCGGTGTGGAAGGAAGAGGCGGAGCCGGGCACTCCGGCCATGTACGCCGGACAGTTGCCCTCGCAGTAGTTCCCGAAGTAGCCCGAGGGGGCAATGATCCAGTCGTTCCAGCCGATGAGCCGGAAGTCGATGTAGAACTGCTGGCGGCAGCAGAGGTTGGTGGTGCCGTCGCACTCCAGGCCCCGCTTGCGGATGCGGTGCTTGTTGTCCGCCACCCGCGCCTGGACCACCAGGAAGGGCCGGTGCGACTCGTCGTCGGGGTGGACCAGGACGGGCGCCACCGCCGCGTCCTCGCACCCCTCGCAGCGGACGTCCAGGTCCTGCCTCCTGCCCCCCTTCTCGAAGGCCGCCTGCACGGCCCCCGTCAGGGGGAAGGTGTGCCAGCCGCTCCTCTTGAGGTCCACTCTCTTCTCCACCACGTCCCAGTGGCCGCCCGCGCCCGCGCCCGACTCCGGCGCGTACACCTTGACCGTCACTTTCCGGCGCGTGCCCTTCTCCGCGCCGGCCGGCAGCACCCTGAAGTACAGCCACAGGCTGGCTTGCGTCACGAACAGGTTCTGATTTCCCTCGTTTGAGATCAGGAAGTAGAGGCTGGACTTCGACGATGAGAGCTCGTCTGCGAGAGAGAAAGAGGAGGGAAAAATCAAACAAGTGTAAGTGTTGTTATGAAGCAACTGGAAACAGTTGGAATTTTAAAAGCAACTGACTTGCGTTCAGGCACCTGCTAGCTTTTGAAATTTCATTGCTCTAGTACCAATGTTGTAACTAGGCAATATCCGATTACAATATTTTTAAACTAACTTTTTAGACATTTACAACCATTAATTATTTGCTATACCTGTCCCATTTGGAATAACACATTGCGTATTTTACACATTTGGGCTTGCAGCTACAAACCATGTTATCGCACAAGGGAGAGAATGAGAATGTGTAAGGCCAACTCCTCTGACCCGCCCAAACTGGGGCAACTCTCCCCCCCCCCACAATGAAGCAGATTTCTTCAGGAGACAAAGGAGCAATGTTTTAGAATAATGAGAAATAATTTATGATATAACTTTTAATATGGCACCAGCATGTGCTGCACAGGCCAGTACAGTGGTGCAGAGTTTAGTATTGGTTCAGGTCCTGGGACGCTATTGGCGTGGAGTTTGTGTTCCCTTCCCGAATTTGCATGGGTTTCCTCCCCACCATCCAAAGACATACTGGCAGGTTAACTGGCTCCTGGGAAACCTGGCCCTGGTGTGAGTGTGTGTGTTGTGTCTCTCTGCCCTGCGATGGACTGGTGTCCTGCCCAGGGTGTGCCCCACCATGTGCCTCTTGCTTGCTGGGATAGGCTCCAGCTCCCCTGCAACCCTGTGCTGAAGACAGCAGCTAGAAAATGGATGGGTATGCTGTAGATAATATAAATATAAATTATTACTATAAATTGTTTAGATATTTGTATATGCATATAAAAAACACAAAGTAACTAATGAAGTAAGATGAGAAGATTTTTAAACTGTGGCACTGAAAGTGCATCTGCTGCCAGGGATAGAGGGGTCATTTAAGGTGACACTGCCTGGCTCTGTTAGTGCTGCAGCGGCATTAAAATGCAGCCTGGACCCTGGTGCTGTTTGCACAGATTATGGTTGTTGTGGTGAGAAGAAGAAACAAAGTGTCTGGGTGATAATGGGCGGGAATACTGAAACCTCCACGGATAAAATGGTCTGGAAGTTTCAGACGGATGCTCAAAATGGCAAATAAAGAAAACAGAGCCCGTCTGTCTGCTGCAGGGGATTGTGAATAGCAGTGAAGAAGGATGCGGTGCTGTGTCAGTGGAAAGTGCCTAAATGAGAAAGTCGCCTTAAGAAAGAGCCCAAGCCTTCTTCCAGCAGAGGTGACCAAGAGGTCGAGCCAGTTGAAAACTGAAAGCGTGTTTCAGGAGATACACCCAGGGGCAATGCAAAGGGAGACAGCGATATGCACAAAGGTCTGTTCTCTCTTCCTGCACACAGTAACTTTTTCAGCGCTCTGTCACACGGTCGCAGTGAGCTGGCTAGAACCGCAACTGCATTGGGGTCAGTCCCAGTTGGCCCTGAATCAGGAAGGAGATACAGGGAGAGCTGACAAGAGGCTGGACAAAGGTTCAAAAGGGGTTGTAAATACTCTGAAAACTCAGAGCTCACTGGGCTTCACACACTGCAGAACAAGGGTTCTATAATAAAGTAAATGCAAGCCAAACCACCATGTCTTAAATCAGCACAGTATCACGGGAAAACATGATAAGACAAAGCTGGGGAAGAGCACGGTAAAAACATGGTATTGAGTTAATATGAAAGTAATTACAGAGTAACTGAGTGTACCTCACAGTATACGCTACAGCACATTTTTGTGACAACATCCCTTCTATTTCTCATTTCACCACTATGAAGTACAGTTTCCTCTCACATAAAACTTCAGAGACACAAATGTGTAACGTTTTGACTTCTGCCTTCATCTGTTTAGTCTAGTACACAAAGATTCTCCATGAACTATGAATTTATTAATATGTTGGAACCTTTGTACAAAAGCTGCCCGTGAACCAATTTGTCAGACACAATGCCAACAGCTGGCCTTGGTATGCTGTTGCTCAGATTTCTATGTGCAAAGGAGATATTTATTTTTGAAGAGCGATTTAGACATTTTGCAAATTAAATTGATAAGAAATCATTGGTGTGTCAAGAAACTCAGCTGTGGATTACTTAACCCAAGAAGTGCCTGCTTTCACTAGGATAAACTACAGCTCTCATCTTGGAATAGTTACTGCATTTGCACAACATTTCAAAATCAATCTCCCATGACAGCAGTTTTCATTAAATTAGGCAGGCTCAAAATAAAATGTAAACACTTGTTTACAATTCGTATTTCAAACGTGCATTTTCAGAACCCTACAGACAGAATATGAAATCCACTTCAACAAATATTTTTTTCGAACAAATTCCATTCCATCAGCATTTGTGTACTTAACTGTTGTGTTGTGTGCAGGCATTCTCCCTTTAAGCGTCCCCGAACAGCCAAAAAAGGAAAGGTCTGACACTTTCTTTCCATGTATCCTTTACGTTTCTGCATCCAAAACTGGTGCTGTCCCCTACTGAAATTCTGACCAGCTTAACTGAGCTGCTCCAAAGAGCACAGTTAAGGAGAGGGGACCAGAGAAACTGGTGACGGGGAGGAGTTCTGCTCGTCTCATTGGGTTGTCCTCCAAGCAGCTCAGTCACTCAACTCCAGCTTGTCCGTCTCTCCCTGGCATCAGGAGAGATGGTACGACTCTGTCGCCGTCGCTGGCATGTCTGGGCGGGCGGGACTGTCTGCTAATGCCACAAACTGCCACCCAATTTCACACTGCGGTCTGCCACCCTTTGGCTGGGCACTGCCTGCTCCTAATTGTCAACGGGTGAGAGGATTATGAGCTCAGAATGTTCTCAGTCCGACGTAGCAAGGGACACGGACGTGATCAGAAAAAAAAAAGATTTGATGATGCACCAAGGAAACTTACTTTTAAATAAGGCTGGGCTTCAATACATGAGGCAGATACCAAAATACACACCGCAAACAGAAGGACTAAAATCCTGAAATGCTTTACGTTGTTACTCTGACAGGCTATCACGTGTGTGAGCATTTACAGCACAGTTAAACTAAAGCTTCTGAACTGCTTGGAGGGAACACAGTGCACTCTTCCACTGCTGGGGGCACAGAGCTGGAAATGAGACTACTTTCCTTAGAACTGCTCTGAGTGATGGACAACCACGTACAAAGAGTCCATGTAAGACAAAGAAGCTGAAATTAAACTGTTATGACTGCAGTAGCTCTATATACTCCTGGCTCCCTCCAGCATGTCTCTTAATGGCCATTGGCCATCCTGTATATCAGACTGTAAGAAATCCTTAAGAAGAACAAAGGACAGGTCAGCATTTAAACCGCTGACTGCTGCTGTTGTGTGCAGGTGAGGCCAGTACATGTGTATAGCATTAGAAACCATGTTTAATGGTCTTCCTGCATGTGCTGACCTGCTCAGCCACAAAACACAGCTGAGGTGATTTCTGTGCCATTTCTCAACATCCTCTGTCAATAACAAGTTTTGTCGTTTGACAGAACTGACCAGCAGGCAAGGGAAAAAAAAGAATATTCAGAGCTGGGCAACTTGTAGCCAGCTAATCAGTACTGGCTATATAATGCTGGAAACACAATGTTTTAACTATGTTTTCCTTTGTTAAACCTTGAATATAAGAACTATTGTAGTCCTGACACTCTTGACAGGTTTTCTTAATCTTTGTGTCATGATGTTTTCTCTTAAGACAAATTTCAGAGCTTTCTGGGTTAGTGCTTGGAGAGCCTTGACAATCCATCCAATCATAACTCGAACAAGGAAGCACACAAAGGAAAACAGGTCGGGCCTCAGCCTTAACATGTTATGCTTTTGTGTTTTCAAGTGGCAGGCATCTTTTCACCAGGGGCAGTCAAGATAACTCCGTACAGAGTTAACAGCTATTGTAGTAATTCTAAAACAGAGGTGCTGTCTTTCCTTTGTGCCTCTGCTCTAACAAATCAATGCTTCTGTGGAGAGTAAAGGGGTGCCCACAGCTTCAGATCACTAAAGCTGGCACTGTGCTTCACCTGCAGCTTGGCAGTATGGAGCTTTTCATGGATAAGAAGAGAAAAAGGGGATTTGTGCAGCCTCCCTGCTGATAGCATTAAAAAACTGCCACAAGTACAGAAAATAATCATTAGCGGAAACAGAAAAGGTCCCCAAATATTCTAAATACATGGACACAGAAGAAAGGAGTCCTTAACCAACCCCTAGAAGGCTTTTCAATAGCTTGCACCTTGTGGAACTTCAATGGAAACTGATGACAAGTTAATATTCTGGATCACTCCCAGCACTCACAAGCCTTTTGTGAGCAGAGCTAATGTCCCCAGTGAGCTCTGTGTAGAACTTGCCACCTAAGGCTGAATCCAAGCATTCATCTTTCGAAATGCAAGGCCAGCCTCTCCTGCGGACACAGCCCGCGCTGATTAGGATAGGACCTGTCCCGCTCAGAGCGCTGCCAGCGAGAACGAGGCAGCGAAAGGCACACTGGCTCTGTGCTTGTTCCAGGCCCCTCTCCCAGAAAGCCTGAAAGCTCAGGAAGTGAGCTTCATCACGAGTGGGAAGAGCTGAAATACACAGTTCCTGTATATTTGTCTTCCTGATGCAGAGATGTAACCGTAACATCTACTTTGACATCGGCACTACTACCTTTTCAGTAACACTACTTTCTTAGATGGCACTGCAGGTGTACCTGCTCATGTGCTTGCTAACATTAGTCTGATTGGTCAATAGCAGGACAGAAACTGGCATTTCACTGCTTCTGCCTTTTTCTGCATTAATCCACAAATGAAGACAATTTGTGAAAATAATACAGAATCCAGCGGTTGTAGTGCGACACCTGGTCACTCTTTTCCTTGCTTGGTCCATTTTTTCCAATTCCTGTTGTCATTTCCAATAGACTTTGACAGCTGTTTTACTCCGGAAAGCAAATGTTTAAATTAAGGAGCTAGTATTAAACTTTCATGACTTGCTCATTTTAAATCAGTGGCATAGATTGTATTTCATTACTTAACATGTCCTACATATCTTCAGATATCTAAGCACGACTGAAGAAAATAATTTGCATTAGCGAACAATGATACTGAAAGGTTTATTTTCATATCAGTTCCATTTTCACACTTTTTTTATTCTATGTATTAAAAACCTGACTTAACCCAAAGAAGGAACAAGCCTGACTCCCGTTTCTCAAATGGCACCCTGTAATAATCTCATACTGTAACATACTCATGAGGAATTTCTAACCGTTCTTCAAACTTGGCAAGGACTTAAACCAGCCCTGAATGAAAGACGAGCCGCTCTATCCATACAGTAGGAGGCTTAACGGGGAAAGGGAGACAGCATGCGATGAGATCCCCTTCAGAAAGTGCTGAAAGAGCATCGCACAGTGTTGAGTGCCGAGGTGGAAAAACTGTCCATTTCAAGTTCGCCTGACGAAGCCTCCTAGCGAACTGTTACTTTCAGTTTGTCGCTCGGCCATGCCCGGCTGGCAGCGACCCCGCTTGGGCTTCTACCCATTTGGCCAGAACTCAGGAAACAGTCCGGGACACGAGGACTAGAGCCAGTACCGCAACACAATACTGTACAAAGGTCCAAAGCGCCAGTGGATAACTTTAAAAATATATTTAGCGATCGGTGAGCATCTTAAATCATCCGCTCCACGACAGCAACACAGACTTTTAAAAAGCTTATATTTTGGAAACAATGAACGAGATTTTAACTCCGCACCGAAAGGGGTTGTAGTTCAAGTTAAGTTAAGACGGGTATCTCTTTCGCTTTCTGCAAGAAATAAACTTGAGACCCGTTTAACGCGTTCCATTCAAACCCTTTGTTAGCCATCGGCGCTAAATAGCGATGGATACTATTTCTGGATGGGAAAGAAATCCTTAGAATATTTAGCATTAACTGCGTAAGCATTCTTGGGAGTGAAATAAACGGCCAGTTTTTTTCTTTTCTCTCTCTCTCGTGCTTTAAAGGGAGCTTTCTAGCAACACGGTGAACTGAAGTTGCAGCACAGCTCCATTCCACAATTGCGATTCAGAGCATCTTCTCTCCCGAGCGAGGTCATTCGAGGTACTCTGAGTCGAGGTCGCACATTGGACACTCACATATTCATTAATTTAGGCTACTTTAAATCCTATCACATATAGAAACGCGGTTCCTTTTACAATAACTACAGGTTTTGGCGTAGCATCACTCAATTATTCGTATTTATTCCGACTTAGACTTTATTGCTTTGCTCATGTACGTAGTGGTTTAGACTACATGGTCAGGTTAAGCCCCTGTTCCTCGTTTATCTGTCGTGTTGTGTGTTGCCTTCTCCTCTCAGAGCAGTTATCTACGTGACTTAAGCACTGGGGCACAGACGAAGATGACATTCATTAAAGGGACCTTATTGTACGGAAAGGTTTCACAGTCAAGCGGTGCTTCGGAATTTACATAATAGTTCTTTGTAGTTCGCGTTCAGATTGCTTTATCTGTCTGAAACCTGAGCTCAGGGTAGCCTATAGCAACGCGTTTTTATGACAAATTCTTTGTTTAGGCTGCTTTAAGATTGCAGAACCAATCATTTGGAAATGTTTAGAAAGAAAACACGTGCTTGAAAGTTAGTACCTATATATTTCTATATACGTTGAGGCTCTTCTGTTTTCAACTGTTTATTCTCGGTTGTCTTTCTAATTGCAGGTACAGTCAGGCGACAGGACAGTGAGCAGCCAGTCGCTGAACTCTTTCGATGGACTGCTGGGCCGATTTTAATTTAGTCTACTAGTAGAGAAATTACGCTGCACAGGCGGGACGAAACAGCGGTATCCGCAGTGTATTAGCAGCAGTAATAGCAATATAGTTTTTACACACCTGATTCGGCGAAACTGATGATCTCCGAAGTTTGCTCCTGCACCTCGTTGCTGGAGGTGGCGTGGCCGTCCAAGTTCGGTATTTCCACTCTTCCGTCTTCTCGCACTTTTCCTGCGTGAAGCTTCCGTAAGGCTGTGACCATCGCCGCCTTCGGGATGGGGTGGGTGATGTTGGGTCTCTCCCTCATCTGTAACCTGTTCAGTATATGCCTCTTAACAGCTTCCACGAAATCTATGTCCATCCGCCCCGCGTCCTCCGGCTGCCCGAGACCGCAAGACGCGCACGTATCCTGGGACGCAGTCTGAGTCTCAGTCCCCGGGGTCGGTGTGCATGTGATTGTAAAAACGCAAGCCACGAAACAGGCCACTTTGATGATGTATCTTCTCATTTTTTTTAAACAAAAAAGGTATTCCCGAGGACACTAGAATCTAATACGTGAACACAAAACGCAGCAACACGTTCGTCTTCTCAGGTTAGGTTCTGATACACTACGCTAAAACATATCCGAAATAACTTTTTCAGAATAGCTATGATGAAGTTATTCAGTTGTTGAACATAGTAATCAGATCCACTTAGTCCACAGAGCGCTGACGAACGTGCCCAATGTGCTAATAGTTCCGAACATTCACTTAGTAAACTCCCTAAGGTTGCAACTCTTTGGTCATTTTGAATGCGAAATTCAGGTGGAAACTAATACAACGTGTTTGTCCTCTGTTCTCCGTTTTTGCCTGACTGAATGAACAATTTAACGTACCAGCCCCAAAGTGAAACTTCCACCGATACACATGTACACTATACATATATGTGTGTATATTTTGACCGAAGGTCTTCAAATCAGCACCCTTTATAGCAGAGAATGCCTGACGTGTCATGCCATGGTTTGAGCAACAGGAAAAAATAAATGACTAGAAGCTACACATTTTAAAAGGAAAAACAAAGATTTCTCAAGCAGCGTGACAAAGCACTCACTGCGCAGAAGACGCAAAAAAAAAACCACAACTACAGTTACACATAGGAAATTCCACTGTAGAAGAGGAAAGAAATGACCAATTCATTTAAATCATATCTCCCTTTTCGCTGCTGTCTGCCGAATCCAGTTTTTCCATCTCCATCCACTTCTACCTCTGATCTTTGCCGCCTTTGTTTGGAAAAAAAAAAGAAGTGATTTTTAATTTCCGATCTGCAAATGGGTCCTGATGTGTATCTCAGCGCGTTGGCAAGAAGATACAATCTTCAGTTCGTGTTTTCCCCCCCTTGCAATCACGACATTGTGGCACTTTACACTGAAACTTTTTATACAGGAGACTAACCACGTGGGGCGTTCCACCAACTGGACTCTGCTGTTTAAAAGGATTATGTCCCTAGGCTAAGGTAAAGCGACTT
Organism: Lepisosteus platostomus; assembly: GCF_059453375.1. NCBI lineage: Eukaryota > Metazoa > Chordata > Actinopteri > Semionotiformes > Lepisosteidae > Lepisosteus > Lepisosteus platostomus. The sequence goes on from NC_142624.1 coordinate 38,129,081, forward strand.
CTGAAACAGTGGTCTCACGGTGCAAATATGAAGGAAATAATGGTCAAGTTCATTACATCTGCTCCATTACGGGGGGGAGTCGTGGAAGTATCATAACTAACCAATTTGTGAATAAAATGATTATTGATAAGCTTTTTTGGTTTTGAGAGTTTGCGCACACAAAGTCTAACCTATCAGCGCGGTATGCTATTTGATAATCTGGGGTATTTATTATGTCCGATCATAGAAAAGATTAATCGCAAGAGTTCTGTCACTTTACTTACACAAAATATTTTTAAAACACTTTTCATCTGTAGTTTCAACATCTGCACGTTCCTCGAAACATTTCGTTTCCGTTTCTACTCATTACAATATTTTAAAAGGAAATGATTTATAATAATAGGATGCCTGTATTTTATTCCAAACCGCGGTTAAACAGATCACGATTTTCAGCGGGAGCGATTTGGACTTGGGTTTCATCACTGATTATTATAGGTTCAAAGAATTACCTCGGAAAACTTCAGCAGCGCTTAACCGCTGCAAGTATGAGACTACAGTTTATAGAAAGAGAGACTCCGCGTCGAACGTGTTTTTTTTTTATTGTTGTTAGTATTGAAAGAGAATGTTTTAATTAGGCACCAGAAAGGTCTTTTGTAAGTCCGAGACCCATATGGAAAGTCTTTTGACGGGCGAGCTCTGTGCCCTTTCATTTGTAGCGATGCATTTGTTTTTTCCTCCAACCGTCTCCTGTGACAGTAAACATCTCAGGTGTCATAAACACGGGGTTCGCAGCGATCAGCGGGATGTGCAACAATTCTTTGTTGCTTTCAGGTAACCTATAAAAGTTTGGAGTGGGGGTCGCCAGTGACGTATCTCCACGATGCTGAGCGCCGCGTTCCAACAGCCCACTTCGCTAATTCAACCTGACACAGAAAACGTGACTACCTAACACACAGAGGTCTGTTTTATTTTCTCTTCAATTCGCAGTGATTTCTGCCTCTAACAAAGGCCCGTCTGTGTGGACTCCCCACAACCCCCCTTACAGTACGTTTTCTGTTTATTTTTTATTTATTTTTTAGGTTTTTCCTTGTTCATATGTTTTCGCATGGGTCACAGCGGTGTTTTCCAGCCATTAGACGGAGATTGAGACTATCATCTGTATGAGCGCACCCCAAATACCACCGCTGGTTTTGAGTATGACATTATAGAAGTGTATATATATCAGCAGATAAATGTGGTATAATTGTTTATTAGCGTCTCCTCTGTGGCAGTTTAAAGAAAACATATTGCACTTTCAGAAATTATTAATAGAAGTGTAAATGAGTTAACCCAATTAGTAAGGAAGCATTTATTATTCATTTTACCAGAGCCCCATGTGTGAATTTGAAGCAGCTCTGTAAACGAGATGAAGCAGTTATCGGAACCCTGGCTAAACAGCGCCACCCGTCTTCAAACTGGTGTATTTCCTGCCTGCTATTTTCAACCGGCGAGGACCAAAGGGGTTATTTCATTAAAGTGCTCTTCGACGGCGATCGCAATGCAACGAAAGGAGACAAGATTAACAGCATCCTACATTTGCAAGCACTCACAAACATGTGATTTTTTTTTTTTTGGTAACAGCCAGTGAAAGGGAAAGTGAATGTGATCATGTATTAAGGTATTGGATAGCTCTTAACGAGCACTTACCGAAAAAACAAACAAACCCGAAATCGACCATCTGTTTGAACGCCAATGGAGACACGCTGGACATGTTAATGCGCCACGTGCGCTTTCTAAATTTACCCTAATTACGCTCGTAATTAGCATACTTCTGTCTTTATTAGGGTTAGTGGGTCGAGCGAGGCGGTCAGTGTTCCCATCCGGGATTACCCTGCGACACTGGTCCGGGAATATTAAATAAACCTGCCGCAGAAGAGATCATATGTATGTAGTATCTTATGAAACATATTGTGCTCACTTCGCATACACTTTAAAAAAAATAATCTAATTTTTTTTAGATTAAAGGAATAGCTGGATAAAACGCTGTGCATTTGCTGAAATATTAGAATAGTACTGCTGCTAATGAGACACAGCCAAGTCAAGTGGCTAATGAAGTGGAAACCCCTTCACCTGGAGGCAGATGAACCTCATGTGTGTCAAAAATGCAGTAAAACAGGAAAGCAATGTTTTCATGACTGAAGGTGAGTTTACAGTTCCCCCAGCTTTCAGTCACCAGCAGAATGCTGTGGGCTGTATCAGATTTCTTTGAATAACCTTAACTTTCATTCTGATATTTCACTCTTACCATTTAGACTAGGTAGATACTTTTGTCCATCCATTTTCTAGCTGCTTTATCCAATTCAGGGTTGCGGGGAAGCTGGAGCCTATCCCAGCATGCAACGGGCACAAGACAGGGTACACACTGGACAGGACACCAGTCCATCGCAGGACACACACACACACACGCACGCACGCACCAGGGCCAGTACTCCCCAAAGTCAATTAACCCACCAGTATGTCTTTGCACTGTGGGAGGAAAACAGAGCACCCAGAGGAATCCCACAGGAACATGGGGAGAACATACAGACTCCACACAGACAGCACCCCAGGCCTGGAATGCGGTTTTCACTCTAGGGTGCTTCACTGAATTTAATTCTGTAAGTTTCCAAAGAGGAAAGGAATTCTCTATAGTATCACTGACCTTTATCAGCTGTAAACAAACGAGAGCCTTGGGGGGGAAAAAATGCTTTAACGTTTGCTGCAAGGTTGTGTGCCTCTGTCGTTATCATTCAGGTGGGCTCACACCTTGATTCTGGGCTTTTTTGCAGCATCGGGGAAGGCTTTTAGTTTGGTTCCAAGAATCCGGCGAAACCCAAACCAACATACTGTACACAACCTGTTTACAGATGTACAATAATGATGGTCTGCAGGACATGGTTTTTCTCTTTGATTCTGTCAGACTGGGGAGGCTTGGCTGCCTAATTATTATTTACTGCATGATTTTACTGTCTAGAAGATCACTCATCTATTTTTGTCCTCCTCTTTAAATTACAGAGGTTGCACAGAAGGATTTATTCTCCTCTGTACGAGCTGCAGTAGAAGGGTCCATTTGTAAGGCTAGTAACCGAGAGGCAAGGACGATGCCTCAGAGAATCCTAACCATTGAACCAAATACATGATTTGAGGCGGTTCGCAGGTTACCATACAACTGTTTCTATTAGATTTCATTTTCAACACACAATTACAAGAATGTGTTCAGCTTTTAGGTTTCTGGAAAACGAGAAGGTGAAAAAGCACCATTAGGAAATAAAAACCATGAGATCTCAGCAATTATACGAATAGTGGGCCTACCTGGAATTTGTCATGAAACTTTATGCAGGTCCTTGAAATTTCAAGTACTGATGGGAGAAAAAAACATGGGTGTCTACATTGACGCCTTACTGACATCTTCTAGACAATGTGTGGAAGTAATTAAGAAGGCAAATGAAATTCTGCGATAGTTAAAAGTGTAGAATTTAAATCACAGGCTGTTTTTTTTTTTACATTGAACAACACACTATTAAAGCCTCACGTGGAATATTGTGTCTAACTTTGGTCACCACATCATAGACAATATCTTCTCTGGTATCTGTCCTGCAGTGACAGCCTGGAGGAACTGAACCTCTTCAGTCTCGAGCAGACACGGGGAGACGCAATACAAGCACTCAAAATCCCCCCCAATCAGTGACGTGGTCAACCCAGAGGGGTCCTTCAACATGAACAATGAAACATGAAGCGACCGGCACAGGCAGAAAGTATGTGGAGGGACATTTACAGCTGTGAACAAAACTGACTCCGGTGGCTGAGATCCTTGATCAATTACCTACAAATGTCCGGGCCCCCGGTTACATGTTTTGGGAGTGTCCGGTGATGGGGTACGTTTGGGTGTGGGGTAACTGTGGTGCTGAGCCCCTGGGTGTTCCTGCGAAATGACAGCCCCCAGGCCAGTGTCGGGCTCCAGGCACGGACTCTATCGCTTGCTGGGCTCTCAGCGCAGCTGGGGAATGGAGTTCCAGCGGGCGTGCAGGAGCACCAGCAGCGGCCAAGTTCAGGTTCCTCTCGGCTCGTAGTCGTTCCCGAGCTCATTTCTCAAATAGCTGGAAATAGCACATAAATATAAATAAATAATGTTTATTTATTAGCCCTATACAATTTCTTCCATTAGGTATTCGTCTTTTCGCATACCCCAGCTTTTCTCCATGGAGACACAGACACACAGACAGGGAGAGAAGCTTGGGATCAGAGCGCAGGGTCAGCCATTGTACGGCACCCCTGGAGCAGTTGGGGTTAAGGGCCTTGCTCAGGGACTAGGATTCCTCTGCCAGCCGCGGGATTTGAACTGGCAACTTTCCAGTCACAGGCGCAGATCCTGTGCCACAACGCTGCCTGCTCTCCCTCGTGAGGGTCCTCCGCTCCCCTCCTCCTGCGCAGCTGCCCCTTGGTCACTCCTCTCTCTGCAGGGGGTCCCGGCCAGTGTCCGGCCCTCAGCCAAAATCTCACCATGACTAAACTCTCAATAAACACCTCTCAATACACTTCACTTCTCTATTCCCTGTGAAGACTGGGGTGCAGACTGAGATTTAAGAAATACAGCTTTACTGTGTTTCTTTACTACAGCTGGAGCCGACAAATTTACTAAAAACCACCCTTTTCCTCCCATTTATTTTTGAGTGACCTTTTACCTTTGTGTGCTGTTCGGCACTTGGTCGATATTTATGTGCTAAAGGGTTTAATAAAAACTAAAAAAATCATAGTGAAATGATGGGTCAATGAGCCAGTCGTGCGGGGAGACAATTCGCGTTTGCACTTCGAGCAAATTGGCTTTTAAATTCTATCAGTCAGATGCCTATTATGGAATGATGTTACCTCTCCAAACATTAGTGTTTCATGTACTGTGTTATACCGCGGGAAACCAGATACTGAGACGGAAATGTTTCGCAGACGTATACCGTACGTGTTGTGTTGTTTTACAGTTCTTTCGGTGTTTAAGGCAATCTGGACACGCAAACTTGTTTGCAATTGCTGCATTCCTTAAGACTGTCCACGAGGTGGCACCATACACTCAGGCTTGGTCTTGGAATTGCAGTAAACCCTCAGTTTAACGGGCTGACGGGTAGAATGTGTCTCTTCTTGCCGAATGTCCATTAAAGCACGCATGTTTTTTTCAGCCTTAATGCACGGTATTATATGAGAATATATATATATATCTCCTTCACGCTGCAATTTGCCAGCAGCTATGTCACCCTTAAACCCACAGTTGGACACCAGCAGGTGTGAGCCTTGGCCAATAGCTGGCTGGGAGACCTTCTGGGAAACCGAGGTTGCTGCTGGAAGAGGTATTAGTGGGGCCAGTAGGGGGCGCTCACCCTGCAGGCTGCGTGGGTCCTAATGCCCCCGTATAGTGACAGGGAGACCTCACTGTGAAAAGGTGCTGTCTTTTGGATGAGACATGAAACAGAGATCCCAACTCTCTGTGGTCAGTAAAAATCCCGAGGCCGTTACCCTAGTCAGGGCCAAATTTTGGTGCTCGTAGGCCCCCGGCACTTTCACTCCGAAACGTGCAGAAAGTGGGGTCACCGCCAGCTGAATGACGCCGATTGACATGATGCACTTTAAACTATTCTAATGCTGAACACCGTGATTGATGGAGCGAGTCCAGTGACCATCACTTTGATACTTCCAGTGTCTGGAACAGCCAGAACAGCCGCTACATACAGTAGCGTATGATTATTGATCTGGAGCACCGAGAGTCGATCGCAGGCATGTTGTTTCAGCTCGTTTTTCGTGAGTCACTAGTGTTTCCCTCCTTCGTAGGCCCAAAAAAGTTCACAGGCCCTACAGGCCTAATGGGAAATCTGGTACTGACCCTGGCCTCCTGTCCAAATTTCCCCCTGGCCTTTACCAATCAGGGCCTCCTAATAATCCCCCTCTCTGAACTGGCACTGAGAGCTGGTGTGTGGGGAGCAGACTGGCACATCATCCAGGTGGGGCTGCACACTGGTGGTGGTGGAGGGGATCCCCATTACCTGAAAAAATCTTTGAGTGGAGTGTCCAGAAAAGCGCTACGTAAGTAAAATGAATTATATTATTATGACTCACTACTGGCAAACCACTGAAGCTAAGCAGGTGTGAACCTAGCCAGTACCTGGATGGGAGACCTCCTGCGCCTTCAGTTATAGTTTCCAGAAAAGCACTTTATAAGTGCAAGGAATTATTATTATATACGAATTACATAAGTAACACAGTCAATGAAAATTGTTCTTGTGTTTTTTTATCACAAGCTCTTTATTTCACGCATTGGAAATATACTGTAGAAAATTGCATGCTGCTCTATATGAACAATAAAGACAAATGTGTAAGTGCTTATAAACTTTTTAAACAACCTTTTTACTCAAATAAGATTAAATGATCAGTATCTAGTCATCCCACATCTGGACAAATTCATAGTAATGTCCCCAATCAATGCTACTCATTTATGCTAGAGACAATACTTTTTTTCCTCTTAAAACAGCACTTTTGAAGCTTAGATAAAATTATCTAAGAACCTCAGCATAAAGCAGAAAAGAGACAACTGTTTTTTATTCCCAATGGTATCTTTAATAGAGATAAAAACGGAAAATCCAATAATGCAAATAAACACAACAGTGTAAAATATATATATATAGTACACCCACTGTGAAGTGTCCCTAAATGCCGTCGACATAATGCAAAAATGAAAAGTTAAATTTGTTTGTTTATGCCCGTACAGAAATATTACAATTTTTTACATACACACAATTTACATTACTGAAAAAAAGTGTGAAAGAAATCAGTTCATTTTCATGCTTACAAAAATCCCTCGCTGTAAGTGGAAACACGAGGGTGAGGACGCGAGAGGAAATCGACAGTAGAGGAAATCACACCCATTCCCCTTGTATTCCTCAATTGCGTGATTCTAGAGGAGGATTATTTGAAAAAAACAATATGGCAGATAGTTACAGCCCTCAGAGGTGAAGCAGCAGCAACTAGGTTAATAGCAACATCTGTCATATAGGCGATCTTCCTACAACATTAATAAAAGAACTAACTCCATTAAAATCAAGAGAGCAGTGTGACAGCTGACCCCGTCAGCTGGCCCAGCACCGGTTCTCACAGAATGAGAACGACACAGGGTTTCGTTCTGCACACGGGGACGGCGCTTGGATTGGTTAGTCCGCAGAAGTCCATCCTTCGCCTTTTCTCCTTTTAAAGGCGGGCGGTCAAGCGTTAGCGCAGCAGGGGAGAGGGACACACCAGCCGGTCAGGGGGGTGACCTGACTCGGGGTGCGGCAGCAAGGTCAGCAGGGAAGACGACGCCGCAGAACCGAGCCCTCGCTGCCGGTCCCGCCCGGCCCGCGTTCACACCGTCGCTTGAACGGGACCGCGGCTCGGAGGAGCCGCTGAAGGACACGGGCGAGACGAAGGAGCACCAAAAAAAAAAAAAAAGCGCAAAGTGAAGCGGCCACCCCCTCCCGTTGGATTTCAACCGGCCACCTGCGCCCCCCAGTGTGACACAACGGGAGTCTCGCTGCGCACACTGGGAGGCTCCAGCTGGCACCGGCGGGGAAACGCGAAAAATGCAGCAGCAGCAGAGAGACGCTTCAGCCCCAGCTCTCCTGTTCCGCACAATGTAGGCGGCCGGCCCCCTACTGGTCCACCAGCTCTAAGGTCGTGCTGGGCTCCCTGCACCCTAATTCAATCACATGCGCCACGCTGGGCTCCAGCTTTCGTGGCAAGGACACGGAGCGTTTTATTGATTCTTCGCCCGTGATTTAAATGACAGCGCGTCGAGACATGGAAATACAGTGGATACAGGGACACACTTCTGGACATTTAGTTAGGTACTGCAGTATTCCCTTTTTCGAACTTCCGGTTTTAAAGGGAGTAGATACATTTTTTTAGCAGCAGAACTGTCCACATGTCCACACGCCCAAAAGGGAAATCGTGTACGATCCGGAATCAAGACTGCGCAACTCGATTTCCTCTGAAGGCGTCGGGAGTGGGGAGACCTACAGTAGGAGAATAAGTAACCCTCACCACAGTCCACCATCACTGGCCCACGGAAGCGCATGGAGTGGGAAACCTACTGTGCAGCACGCAGAGAAACAGAGGGTAGTTTGCCTGTGACGTTCAATTCCATCTGAACAGCTTGTCAGCATCAAACACTGGTCCTCTTAATCCAACGAAGAGGAAGACTGAAAAACGTTTCCCGTTGAATGATACCATCAAAATGAAAAATGTAGTATCCATGTTTTTGTTCTTCATAAAAACGGTTTTGATTAAAAAAAACATGTTGTGGCACAAAAGGCTAAATTTAGGTGTAAAAAGCACTTAAAATACAATAAGTAAAAGTCGCTCACTGAAACCTAAATTGAAGTCAGTTTCCTTAGTGATCAGGTTATCGGGTTTTTTTTTTAAAAAAACTGAAAGTGTACTATTACAGCAAGAGAGATGTTATTGGAAACCATTCTCATTTTAGTTCAAGCAGCTGTGTTTGAAGACTTAAAGCAGTGCGGAGCGCCAGCCGCGGCGCAGCAGAACCCGGACCCGAGCTCCCGAGCCCAGCTCCCGGCTGTCCGAACACCTCGCTCCGCCTCTGGGCTCGCCGCGTTACAAACCACCGCCCTGCCTCACCTTCTAAGTTTGTTTTTTAACAAGGCATGGAAGAAGGAGTTGGCGTCGCTGGAGTGATTTAAAGCACCTGGAAATCTCTGCCGGTAAATTTAAAGTTTAATTCGTTACTCCTTTCTTTTGGCACGAATTATACTCGAACCCTCTCTCGAGGAAGGGTGTAGAAGGGCACTGTTGTGTGGTGGGGTGTAGAATCTCACTTTTTACGCTCGGGTCTACACTTACTGTACTACATTTGGGCAAAGCTAGGGTACACAGGGGTACAAGACAACTGAGACGTGAACAAGTAAGCAGCGTGGTGCAAGACGGACCGTCAAACCAGAACCTGTCGCTGCAAGACCTCAACGGTTCTCACACCAGTTTCCAGGTGGGGTAGAAATCGAGATATAGTTTGGGCTGCTCCTTTCGGGAAAGGAAGCGGATCTGAAAACCCGTCCAGCAACGCCCTTTGTGCGAATGGAGGATTGCTACCTGAACAGGTGACCTCACACGCAGACGCACAATGAAAAACTAACCAGCTGCTTTCACTGCAAATAGGAAAGCAGGCTTTCAGTGCTGTGCGACACCAAGTAACTTCTACTAGCAAACGTTCTGGGTCTGAACGTTTCCATCGTGAAACTAAAAACGAATGCATTTTTACCTATTTTATTGGAGGGGGGTTTGAGACGTCCCATAGATAAAATAATGTGTAAATTCCAAATTATGTGCAAACGCCAAAAATCAAATTGAATTTATGGGATTTTGCAACAGGCACATTAATACTTCGATTCAATTAATCTTTTCCTCTTTTGCAGTTCTGCACTTAATACAAATGACAGGCTTCTAAAATCGAAATCTGGGCTTTTTGTCCCCCCAAAACGTTCAGTGATGACGGTGCAGCTCTAGTTCAAGAACTAACCCAAAATCAGACAAAAGGAGTCCGGGAGCAGTCCGATGGGCTGCATGTTATCGTATCGAGGCAGTGATTCTGCCAGACGGGCAGATGCATTGAGTCAGAGCAAAGACGTACAGCAAAGCGTCACCCTGTGATCCGGAGCACGAATAATTAAATGACGTTTAGTAAGAAGAAAGAAAGAGGTTAGTGTTGGGAGGAGGAGCTTGGTAGCTGAATGTGATGTAGAAAAAAATACAATCCCGTGACACCACACTGTTTGATCTCGATTTACTCATTATCCAAGCTAGGAACGGCTTACTTATGGTAAGGAAGAGAATCTGGACATGATTGATTATATATATATAAAAAAAAGATTCAGCCAGTGACAGTCAGTAAGGAATCCAACTCAAAGAAATACTTTTAAAAATACTGATCTGTTTTACTTAAGATTTGAAAGGCGTTCCGATTTCGAACCCTCGCTGTCTAGGGGCGCCCCGTGCCGCAGGTCCGCGCTGCGATCAAAGTAAACAGCACCGCTCTCTGAAGCTCTTTTTGTTCTTGCTGCTCCTCTTGCCGTTTTTGTCCTTGTTCTCCGACATCTTTTTTGCTCTGACTTCCCGCATCAGGTCGAAAAACACCTGGAAACGAAAGAGCACCTCAGGGCCACACCGGCGACAGCCGGAGCTGATCTTGCGACAGAGCCAGCCCTCCCGCGGACGGGAAGCCTATCTTCCTTTACAGTCCCGCCGACGAGCGCCGGCAACATTGTCTTTTCACCGAAATGCGCCCAAGTTTAATCCCAATAAAACATTCCAACACCGTTAAAAAAAAAGGTGTGCATCGATTTTTGGTTGATCAACGGCAATTGCAGTTGCACTATAAAAGCGCAAGAACGTACACTGGCTCACGGATTCTGAACTGTAACTCTCATCTGAACACTCCTCTCCACCATCAAGCCCGCTTGAACTCTTATCCTGTCCTTAACCCCTAGTCTGTATCCTGACCCCCCTTCCTGCTCTTAACCTTAACCCCAATTTCTGTGTCACTTCTAGCCTTAACACATTCCAGTCTAGACTGAGAGCAAGCTGACAGTTCATCTCAAGAATAGGACTACTACTTGGGGGAGATATATGCGTTGAACGCTAAATTAAACTATAACTTATAGCTATAACGGCATCCACCTGTCCAGCTCACTCTTCTACAGAATGGGCATCAAAGCCTGCAGACAAGCAGGGCATGTCATCCGTGAACAGCTCTGCTCCACTCTTCACGCAGTCAGACTAGTGCGCGTCAACCCAGTCTTACCTTATCCACATTGGCCCTGGTCTTCGCCGAGGTCTCTACGTACTGGACACCCCACTCCTCTGCTTTGCTCCTGGCCTCGTCGACCATCACCTGCCTCCGTTCCTCCAAATCCGACTTGTTCCCAACCAAAAGCAGGGGGATTTTGTCTTCTTCCGCCTTTACTCGTAGGATCTGTTCCCTGGAAGTTCAACATATTTCAAAGACAGCGGGTGATCAGATAGTCTGGGATCATGCTTCGTTAACTGTACAGCATAGTCCGGGCTTGACTGAATACATGCACTTTGCCTTATTTTGGAATGCCAAACATACGGTTATATTCACTGGAGAATGACCGTCTAATGACGATAACCTGATGGAAGGCCACAAGAAGACATCATATTCAGTCTAAAGAAACCCCAGCTCTCCTTCTGCAGTGCAGACAAGAATCAACTTCAACTGGGCATTGCAGTGTCAATTTCTCAATTCCCAGATTGCAATAAACAAAATACAGCTAGACTGTCAACTTTGAGAGTTGGGACACAGTCACCAAGAGGGTGAATTGTCTATGAGTGTATTCATCTTGTTTTTTAGGCCCTTGGAAAATCATTACCAGTTTCGTAAAAAATGCCCAATAGTCTTAGTGATTATCCCATGCACTTTGCTGTGGCTTGGATTGCCTAAAAGCATTTTTAAAAAAAAATCTTTCCATGATTATCTGGTTATCGGATTATGGTGGACTCGTCGGGGGCACCTGAACTCCGCAGTGGCGGTGAAGGACTCGTGCTCCGTTATGGAGAAGACCAGGAGGAACCCCTCTCCGCTGCGGAAGTAGTTATCCCGGATGGCAGCGTAGTCCTCCTGCCCCGCGGTGTCCAGGATGTCAATCTGGACCTCCTCCCCATCCAGGACCACCTTCTTCCGGTAGCTGTCAGCCTTCGTGGGCTCGTAATCTTCGACAAACTGCCAAAGGGAGTCAGAATCGCCTGAGGACCTGGCTACACACAAGACTGTCTCCCTCTCAGAATAGAGGCTGAGAAATCAGACGTTCCACTCCTACCTTAACTCTGAAAAATAAAACGTCACACCTTCGCCGTTTCCATCAAGAATGGACTTTTAGGTTGGTTGTTTTTTTTTTTGGTCTCGCGCATCTCTTTACTTGAGCTAAGTCAGATTTAACCTACTCTTTTCTAGCAAGTTGTTTACACAATTTCCAACACTTTTGTGAAAATTCGTGATCCTCTGCGACATTGATATTCTAGATCGTGATTTAAGACTGGTCTAATGCTGTTCTAATAAACAACACCCAAAGGGTACAAATGTCTCATTTCTGATGTGTAAAAAGAAAAACGTACCAATATTTCAGCCCTTAACATTATCACCAACTGCTACGACACAGTTAGGGGTGTCACATACTCTAGTGTCATAAAATCACAAATGAGAGGGGGCCTCTCGTCTCATCAGAACCGTTTCGTAGTTAATAGTCAATGGCTGTGAGGACTGTGAATACTTGTATCGGGTCCCTGAAACTCAATCCTGAGACAGGCAGCCCTTTGTAGCAGAGTGCTCTACAGGAGAGCCTTACCTCATCATACATGAACTGCAGCGTGAGCGCAGACTTGCCCACCCCTCCACTCCCCACCATGATGACCTTGTGCAGGGCCAGGGAGCTCTGGTTCTTGCCCTTGTTGGTTGCCATAGCTGGACACTTTCAATACCACGCAGTCGCTCACCCACAGCCCTGGACCGGACACCACCTGGCTGGAAACAAGGGACAAAGGGGAGGCCGGTCACTCTCCGTTACATCCCACATTAACAGCAACCAAAATCGTATAGCAACACCTCCCAGCCTGTGGGCCGGGGACCCCTGGTGGTCAGTGATAGTAAGGCAGGGCATCCACGGAGAAGAAAAATGTGCTGATGCATCAGATCTAAGGCTAACACTGTCATTACATGGACTGAGTGCATATATCTGTTGAAACATTCAAATTTCAAGTTCAAGTTCATCTAATCCAATTTTACACAATATAAGTTCAAAATATACAAATGGTCAATGATTGCATCCTTATTTATTCGATTCCATACAGACAGGACTGTTAAAAAGAAATCGGAAGCCAAACGTTTAAGAAAGGTTACAAACGGGAGGAGGCTAGGCACGTGGCTCAGCAGCCTGCTCCACATGCCCACCACCCTTTAAAGACCACGTTTGTGTTCTCGGTCTTAAACGTACAAACGCAGTTTGTACTTCACTCCCTTCCACCCCAAAATGTATCTGGTTGCTCTTCTCTGGACTGATTCCAGGGCAGCAGTATCTGTCCTATAACGTCTGGGAATGAATAAGGGATCAGCACTCCCAAACAGTCTGGGATCCCCTGTTCCAGTCAACCACAAGCATCACCGTTCATGGGCTGTGTACAACACCCCGCCTCCTAGCCCCTTCACTCAGTACATCTTGGTGTTCACAGTTCAAAACATGGTTGCAAACCCATGTTTGCTGTGCAGAATTTTTAGTAAGAAAAAATAGTAGTTACATACTGTATTCTTGCTTTGTCCAGAGAAAAAACCCCATCTAAGGACAGAGTACTAATGCACTTCTTGATTAAGAAACACATGCTGGTATTTCTGGTGGAATTTCTTTTTCTAAAACCACCAAATAAACAACCAAATTCCAAGAGAGAACAATTATATTTATTCTCTATTGTACCTTAAGAGGAAATGACAAAGACTGTACCCAACAATACAGGAGCTACTGGAACATTTTCAAAAAAGGATACTGTATCAAAGTGGCTAACCAGCACATCCGGATTGATTCCCTCATAAGCCTGATGTGATGGCACTCGCTGCTGTCGAGTTAAAGTTTTTGCAAAGGACAACAAAGTTTTTTAGAGTAGATCCAATTTATCCAAACTGGCATACCAGGCCATACAGTGAAACTCCATGTTGTACATGCATTTAAAATGGGATTTGAACGACACATTCAATGAAGAAATTAAAAACAGTAGTAGATAAGGAGATGACTCCTGAGCTGCGCACTATTTATTTTGTGTGATGAAGCAAACACTTATCTATAGGATGAAAATCCAGAGGAGGCATAACTGAGATCTTGAAATCCGTGCACTAAACAGCGGGAAGGAGAGCTGAGAATTGGAATAAGTGAGCTATTTACCAACAGTGGATAGTCATGGAAATCGCCCACACACTCAGCCATCACGACAAAACAGCACTAAACTGCAGAGATTTGAATTGCAAAAGGACGCCCACATAAGCCACAGGTTCAAATGAATTCATCTACTGTATAAACACGGGTTCAAAGGAAAAGGTATCTGCAAAAATACGATTCTCAGAACTGGCCTGCTGCTAAACTGTTATTTAATTCCCTACTAACTATTAAGGAATGTACAGCAATTGAAGGCCTGTATATTCTAACAGCAGATGTAACAGTAAAGTGGAATACACTCGATTCTCTGAAACACAGACAAACATTAAGAATGTTCACAATGCGTTAAAAAGCCTAATGTAGGTTCATATATACGGTAATGAAGCCTTCTTAGGAAAAGAAAAATATAAATATGGAACAAGTAAATGTTTATTCCAAGCTGAAAACAGAAGAAAGGAAACGACGTTTGGGCTGTGGAGCCTTCTTCGGCTGTGTAGCTACCTACTTGAAGAACTTCAAAATATAAAAATGATGACAGATGTCTTTAAAATGTAGAACATCTGATGCACTATTACTTTATACAGTCTTAAATGTCAAAACTGTAAATATTTGTGGTCAGTTCCAGATGTGCCCCAAGTCATTCTGGATTACTCAGATGACACAACTACAGCACAGTCACTCCACATCGCAGAGGATCATCTCCAAAACCAGGCCAGGCTGCTTCATGGCAGCCTAAAATGTAAGTGAATGACTTCCTTCATGTTCTGTAACTCCACGTACCAGCTCAGAGGTGGCTGCCCAACAGGCTTGTACAAATGTCACAACTGTGAGTTCCCACGCGGCGAGCCTTTGACACTCATTAATAAAGAAGAGTGCAACAAGAACTGATCCCAAGCCTGATCAATGCCCACTGTAAGGAGACCAGGCAGCACGCACAGCCACAAGCTAGCTTGCACCATGAGGACCCGAACAGCCCTCAGGAGAAAAGGGCTTTGACAGCACTGCACCGGAGAGTGAAATACTCAGGGGCAACAGATGCTGTACAGAAGCAGTGGGACTGGGAATGAGATTTCTCACGCTCCTTTCTTGCTCCAGTTGTGCTCTTCCCTGGTAAGCTCACACTGATGACCTAAAGCACACAGCAGCCTAACGCCTCAAAACTTCCTGCCAAGGGACACAAGATGTGCCATATTTAGTACATAAAAATCAATCTGGGACTTTGCTGTTTTTAAAGGTACATTAAAACTAGGCAGTAAAACAATTCCAGCCAGCACACATGACCGTGACATCCCACCTTCCCATCATCACAAGGTGTATGGAACAAGCTTTATTGTGTTTTGTGTCACTGAAGTCCACATCTGCACTCGCATGCGAGAATCGTAAAACAGTCGGGAGCAACCCAGCAAACCAGGGGCTTCCTGTCTGGAGTCCCAAACGTGTTACTTCCTCCGTCTACGAGACGGACATTCATGGAGATGAATCTGTGCTTCGTTTCCGATCTCTGACCCTGTAGGAACGTGCGCAGTTCTGTCGGCATTCAGCTCAACCTGCCCCGTCTGCTGTCCAGGCAATCCCAGCAGTTCAATCCCCGCTTATTCCGGAGTATGCACTCTCTCTCTCTTGTGAGCCCCATTTCAGCAGGGTGCTCTCACTTAGGACCCCCCACTTTCACGATACTGTCAAATTAAATACCTGGACAGGATTAGTGCAAGTGACGCTACCACTAAGGTTGTCGGAACTGGACTGCAGGCAAACAGGCCCACTGGAATCTCAGAGCACATCCGCTGTGTGAGCACACACTGATCGGCCTGGTGAATAAAAGTTCCCCCTTTGTTTTTGGGGTCCTAGTGGACATTGCTCAAGGACCCCAGGATTCTTCCCCTGGGGAGTCACTCATAATATAATGCTTCATAATGCTACGCACATCTCTTGCTTTTCCCACCAAGACCATGCCGAGTCACATGCATCGTGTCGACACTAGATGGCGCCGATTGTCACAGCCAGTTTGGTTTCTCCTGCCTCTGCTGTGCCCGAGGTGAACCCTGGCAGAGATACGTACAGGAGACAATGCTGTACATTCTGTAAAAACCCTGTGAGAGTGACAATATTGTAATCATACACTGGGCACAGTTAGGCTTCTGGGTTTAAATAGCAGATCAAGGTACTGTACCCAGATTGTACCAGCAAACCCAGCAGGACAGACGCCAAGATCGGTCTGCAAACAAACAAGTAACTGTAATGTCTGTAAATCACTGTCACTTTGGATAAAGTAGTCCAAATAAAATTCTAATAATAAAACAATATCAAATATGTCACAGCAGAGCACTGTTTTAAGATGAACCATGAAGAGCAATAAACGTTAAAAAAACGAAGTTTAACAGGGTTTTGTCAATGTCATATAGAGTGATAACTATACAGGTTTAAATCCCAGTAAGGTGGTCTAGTCTTTAAAATAAAGCAACGTGCTTAAAAATACTCTTACAATATACCTTACAATTGATTTTGAGGTAATCAGTATGCTGTGGTGTACACATAGCAGAATCACAATATGAACAACATTACCGATTTTAACATAAGATTATTGTCGTCTTACGGTTTGCAAGATGCAAGAATTCTCCTTGTAAACACGAACCAGATTCAAAACGAGCCTCAGACCTCGAAGGTCTGGACAAAGAGAAAGTCACCTGTTGTCTTTCTACCCTTTTCAAAACCCAAGAGACCTTAATTTTTTTTAATAAGAGACTCTTTCAGAAGAAGAGGAAAACAATTTAACATCCTGACGTCCGATGCAACAATGAAATCATGTGACCCGTAGGGAGACAATGAAAGCGCTGTCATCGGCCGCAGCTGGACGGCTCTTGCCTGAAACGGTCTTCCGTCTCGACCCGAGCTCCCACTCATCTCTCAGGAAGTGATCCCTGTCCTGCTGCTTCCTGTCATTGTTTCTGGTAACCCTGGCAACAACGGCCTGGCAGTTCAGGATGCTGGCAACAGAGGTCAGGAACTCAAAGCGGCCTGCTTGCCGTGCTAAGCGATATTGAGCTAAAAAGTGTGATGTTACAAGTATTGCATACTGTGAGAGGCATCGCTGCACAGGAACAGGATGTCTCACATACAGCAGATGAACATGAACAAAAAAGTTCATCCACAGTGAAACACGAACCAGAGGGCACAGAGAGAAACTATGGGGAACTGCACATAAAATGGAGAACAGAAGGCATTTCTTTACACAAAGTGCTGTGCGAGTCTGGAACACAGTACCCAGTCATATCTTTCATCAAGAAATGGCTGTACGAGGTCCTCAGGTCCTACTTAAAACCAAACAAAAGTGGGTGTGTCAAGAGCCCTCCTCTTACTTGCAAACTTTATGTACTCAAGAGCAAGTTCTGCTTTTTATAAAGTTTTGTTGTTCTTCCGACATCTAGTGATGTGTACAACGTCTGTTCACAAAGTTCTTGTTATAATGCTTTTGTACATAATCAAAAGGTTATACCAAGGGTACTTCAGGAGAAACCTCAGGCTGTGTGTCCCAGGTACTTCATCCACCCCAAGAAACTACAAGACACTACTAAAATATAAATGGTGAGACAGACAGATGGCTTTTTAAAATTCATCAGAATTGCCAGAGAGGAAAAAACTGAACAAGCAAGCATCCACTAACCTTAGTACCCTGCACTGCAAATAGCCAGAACCAAGAATACTTATTCCTAGATAAGACCTGCATAGAAACATTAAAACAGACCATTAATGAGCTAACCAGGCAAGGCAAGATTTTTGTTTGCTTACACCCTTT
This sequence comes from Lepisosteus platostomus, assembly GCF_059453375.1. NCBI lineage: Eukaryota > Metazoa > Chordata > Actinopteri > Semionotiformes > Lepisosteidae > Lepisosteus > Lepisosteus platostomus. Next base: position 38,146,832 of record NC_142624.1, read on the forward strand.
GGATGAAGATAACTAGACCCTTGGATTTAAAATAAAATCGTCAAGATTTTGCATGACGCTCAAGGTGGAGAAATGAATGTCATAGATTTACAGCTACTTACTTACCGATTCAGCTATTATTTATCAGAGTTCATAACTCACCCATTATCTTTCTGCTTACACCAGTGAAGGCTGTGACAGCAGCATGTACAGGTGGGAGGACAAGACATCATCTTTCTCCTCCACAACGCTTTCCAGATCCTCCAAGGAATTACCCCACCACCTGTCGCCAGAACATCCCGGGCAGGTTTCAAGGCCTCCAGCCAGTGAGGGCTGCTCAGCAGAAGCCTCCAGGGGGGGCGCTCTTGCTGAACTGGAGGAGTAGCAACAGCACACCAGGGTCCTCCCAGACAGCTGAGCTCCTCTCCCAGCCGGGGCGAGCACGCCCAACAGCCTTGCGAAGAAACTTCATCCCCACCACTATTCCCAACAGTCTTGTCCTTTCAGTCACTGTCCAGAATTATCTGACAGTGATTCTGATTCCTGACCATCGCTGACGATGGGGACACAGATCAGCTTATGAATTGAGAGCTCCTGCTCTGGGCTGTGTCACTCCAGTCCCAGCTGTGAGAGCTCCTGCTCTGGGCTGTGTCACTCCAGTCCCAGCTGTGAGAGCTCCTGCTCTGGGCTGTATCACTCCAGTCCCAGCTGTGAGAGCTCCTGCTCTGGGCTCTGGTCACTCCAGTCCCAGCTGTGAGAGCTCCTGCTCTGGGCTGTGTCACTCCAGTCCCAGCTGTGAGAGCTCCTGCTCTGGGCTGTGTCACTCCAGTCCCAGCTGGGAGAGCTCCTGCTCTGGGCTGTGTCACTCCAGTCCCAGCTGTGAGAGCTCCTGCTCTGGGCTGTGTCACTCCAGCCCCAGCTGTGAGAGCTCCTGCTCTGGGCTGTGTCACTCCAGCCCCAGCTGTGAGAGCTCCTGCTCTGGGCTGTGTCACTCCAGCCCCAGCTGTGAGAGCTCCTGCTCTGGGCTGTGTCACTCCAGTCCCAGATCCGAGAGCTCATGTTCTGGGCTGTGTCACTCCAGTCCCAGATCCGAGAGCTCATGTTCTGGGCTGTGTCACTCCAGTCCCAGATCCGAGAGCTCATGTTCTGGGCTGTGTCACTCCAGTCCCAGATCTGAGAGCTCATGTTCTGGGCTGTGTCACTCCAGTCCCAGATCCGAGAGCTCATGTTCTGGGCTGTGTCACTCCAGTCCCAGATCCGAGAGCTCATGTTCTGGGCTGTATCACTCCAGTCCCAGCTGTGAGAGCTCATGTTCTGGGCCCACAGCTTCAGGCCAGCACAGCTCTCCCTGTGTGTGTCAAAGAGACCAGCAGGGGCGTGCCTCTGCAGGCGGGGCTGAACGAGGGTGCAGCACAGCGTCTAAGTCAGCTTTCAAGGTTGTTGTGTCAGGAACAAACAGCGATACTATCTTAACGATTCATTTCATCACAGCCTTTCGATTTCAGAAACCGGAAGCCGTGAGGGAGCACGCTGCGCTCCACACACGCCCAGACAGCTTCCTCCCCAGCCACTGAGATCCCCCAGACGACAGAAAAAAACAAGCAGCTTCGAGCGGGACATGTGATTCACGCCATTCATGCACTAAATGAGCGCCGTTCTGAAAGCTGAAAGCCTCAGAGTCTGGTCATTACCACATACGTATATTTACAGCCAAGCAGAACCGGCAAAGCGGTAGCCTTGGATAATTGGTAATATCCGCTTAGGTGTTTAGTTCGATAATTATCCTATAATGAGTGAGCGTTAGAAGTAAACGATTCTTATAATCTGGCCCAGCTGTCCCGTTAACATAGTAATTAGTTGGTAGCCTTAAAAGGCTGTTTGCTCACCTGGGGAATCTACAGAGAGTCATCAAGACGGTTCAGACTAGAAATGTCTTAGTGCACCAAAACAGAGACAATAAGGCATTGGGAGAAACTAATGATGGAACTTCCTTCAGGCTCTCTAGTAGCGTTCTTTTAGTATTTCTGCTTGTATCGTTCTCTGCTCACCAGATCAAATAAGGTGGCAAGAACCAAGTTTTTGAATTGGTGACGCTTTATACTTGACACTGCGAGGGGCTGGTGCCCTAAAGAAATGCTGAGGAAGCTTCAGTAGTGCAGTGCCCAGCGGGAGTTCAGGATCGGGAGCAAGTTTTGAGTTTTCGCTTGGTCAGTATCGCACATGGATCACAATGCTGCCTCTCTCAGGCCAGGCTGGCTTTCCTTTTGAGTGGTTTTTCATTTGGATTCTGTTGGGCAACTCGGCAATAGCGATTAAGCTGGGATGACCTTTTGATGGACTCCAGCGGGATAAGTACTTGTGTGCACTGAGCGTGTTCAAGTGATGATGATCAACCGCATATAGATAGAGCCTTCGTCCCCAGCGGTTTACATACAGGGAAGGACTCGTTTCATCCACTGCCTCCCTGGGCAGTCAGTTTGCACCAGCTAACACACCACACTGCAGATCGGGTGGAGAGCTGGGAAATGATGTCACTGTCCGGATTCAAGGGAGGCCAAGCTGCACAAGCCCAGAGTGCGATCGTGTAGTTGAGCCAAGACGCCCCCAAGACCATGGTTAACATCCCCACTACTCCAGCAGTAACAGGGGCTCTTTGCTTGGCTGCGAAGACAAGCCCACGAGGCAGTGACGCTGCTGTCTGGGAGGTATCTGAATGGACTGTGGCAGTCTCTGAGAAGCTGTGCCAAGAGCGGAGCTATTCTGCGCAGTCCCACAGTGCCAGTGCGCAGACAGCTCCGCCCCTGACTGGTCCGTCAGGGGAGGTTTTTGTGAATCATTACACAAGAGGACAAACACATTAGACGTTACAGTTTAACATCTCAATCGCAGGGTCATCCCAATTCCTAGATAGATCAGCTCTGAATTACTACTTCTAAACCACACGGTTCAGAACCAAAGAAAATGCTCTGAAAATGACTCACAATTTGCCACCACACCCACCGTGCTCTTTAGATAAGCTGGAGTGCGTAGGGCACAGTATTACCGCATAACACCGCTACCTTATGAGCAAGCTAAAATTTGTTGCTGTACAGCAGAATCGTCCCAAACCACCATGAGACTGTTAAACTACCGATCTCTCCACAGCATGGGCTCAGTCTGATGTGGTTCTGCAATTGTTCTGATAATGCGCAAAACAATATGATCTTTATATTTAATTTTAAAAATGCAACTCTGCAAAGCACTTTAAATTTCAGCAAACTACAGGATGCAGCATGTAGCTATGCACTGAGACATACAGTAGGATATTGTTTTTTTTTTAACAAAGTAAGAAGACAGGTTGCAGGGCATTTACCTCCCCAATCACTGACCATCTCGGTCGGTATAAACAGCAGCCCAGGTCACCTTCCCAGATCAGTTCCAAATGAGAAACTCCATCATCTGAGGCAAAACTGAATAAATGTGTCACTGTAGCAGCACGAAATAAGTAGCCAGACCAAAGATTCTGAAAATAGGTGGTGAGGTGGACTAAAAACACAGACTGAAGCACACTGAAGTACACAGGGACAAAACTAATATGCTGTGAAAAATGTCAAAGATAATCATTCATATTCAGCAGATGCCCCCAAGTGACGTACAATTTACATTCGCTTGACCAGCTTTTACTGAAGTAATCTGGGTTAAGTACCATGTACAAATACAAAACGGCAGAGATCCACTTGGGAAACGATCCCAGGGATCTGAATCCAGGATCGGCACCGCTGGCCCCCTGCAGAGGAAGCGAGGTATGCGCTCAGGCGTCTCTCCTCCTCGCTGCCCTTGGCAGACCCCTCGGCCCTTCAGCTGACAGGCCAGAGCCCCGGAGACGCAAGGTGAGCTACCTCCATACCTTAACCAGCAATATCTGAGCTTCCGCAGTGACCACAGTCGAGGACCACATTCTCTTTTACAAAGGCACTAGCGCCCCCAGTGTCAACGAGACCTGGGCACTCAGCTGGAACGGCAACCCCAAATTCCGAAGCCGACACCGCGAGAAAACCGCGCCGACTCAAGACGTGCATTTTAATGTTCTTCAGAGTTGAGCTCTGCGCTGACTTGCGTCTCTCATTAGTTTTTGTGCAGGGTTTCCTATGCGCTCGTCAACATTTTGATTGCATGTCTCCAGTTGAGCTTTGCCAGCCCCCCCGTTTTTCTTCCTGCATTTGGAAAAGCCCATTTTTAGCGGTCAAGGCTCACTGGTCGCACCCTCGCATCACACGGGGCGAGATCGCAGCAACGAGCGTGTGATCTCTGGAATGTGTGCGACTGGACCATCAGACCTGTGGAAAGCAGAGCTATGGCGCCGGACTTGGGATGAGCCAATGACCATGTAAGTACACGGAGAAGACAGGCCAGGGGTACCCAGCACAGCGACAACCCGCCGATGTCGGAGGCTCGGCCTGTGGCGAGACTAACTCAGCCCGGGTCTGAACCTGCGGCCACCGGCCTACAGGGCCTTCACAATGAACGGGTGCCCGGGTGCACTGAGCCACTCACGAGGGCGACTGTAGCTTGGTTTTACCGCACAGTATCCGCGTTCATCATGGATCTCTTTGTGTAAGGCGATTTGAATCTCAAAAGGGCCGTCCTGGAAAAGCGAAGCATCCAGGCTCGCCTGCGCACAGCGGGCACGTAGGAAAACGGGCTCTGCCTACACCGGCTTCCGCCATTCCTCTCCATCGCATACCAGTTAAATAAAGGAGCTCCAGCTTTTCTTCGGAGTCGATAAAGGTACACTTAAACACTTGACTTAAACACTAAGCACCGCGGAAGACCAGGAGCTGGAAACGCAAAGACGACGACAGTGGTGCTGTACTAGCCTCCCTCGGCTCTGACAGTAACCCCGCCTGTGTCCACACGGGGACCCGCAGGGGACCGGCAGCCCCGGGGGCCAGCTCTCGGCGGAGACTGATGGGAAAGGCGGCAGGAGCACAAGGGGAGACAGAGGAGTCTTTTGAGAGAGCTCAGCCGCACAGCGCTGAATGGGGGCTCTGTCTCTCACAACAGCCCGGCTCTGTGAGAAGGCTCCTGTTGAATGGAAATGGAAGATCGTAATAAGACCCTCCGCTTTCACACGCGAGAGGAAATGAAATGACCTATCAACAGTGGGAAGATAGTCTGGGGTCGCCAATATCGTCGTTTTGCATGTCACTCAGTCACCTACAGTACATGCTGTATTACAATACAAAAAAAAAGGAAATGTGAATGTTCTCCGAGAAACCATTTGGAAATATACTGCACCATTATCTTCCAAATAACCTGCTCGGTACATTTTTAAAGTATGTAAGATTCCCATGCAATATTGAGTGAGCGCAGCAGCGTTCTGACAAGCCTCCATTTTGTTTCGTATTAGTGCAAATACAATATGTATGGTACACTTACTCGAAGAGGACCTGCCCCCCCCCCAACACATGGCACCACCAAAGCCCCCTGCCCCCCCATCTCACACTTCCTAGCGAGCCTGGCCAATGCGCTGGGAACAGTCTCCCAATCCTCGAGTGGAGCGCTGTCTGCCCCCACAATGCCTGAGCAAGCCCCAGCCCTGGCCCCTGGACCGAGGCACTGAGTCACCATGGCGATGGGCCTGCCCTTTCACCCCGGCAGGAAATGGTCCCTCGTGCTCATGACAGAGCTTCCTCGCCGCACACAGCTGCCGAGGAAACGTTGCAGGCTCGGGATAACTCACAGGCATGCAGACAGAGGAGATAAGAGGCTCCAAGACAAGCACAGTATCTGCCTAGACTTCATCAGTCTTTTCTTTTCTAACATTAAACAGGTCCCAGACCAAACCCTTCTACTTAAACAGAAAAGGCTTTTTCAACACCGTCCCCCACCGCAGCTAAATCTTTGGTTTTTTTCCTATACAAAATGTGCAAATGCATCTAACAGGCTACATCATGTATCACAATACACTGTGCACGGCAAGGAATAGGAAAGTCACCTTGTCCTGGTGCTTTTCACAACAAAGGCATGGATTTTGTTCCTTGGAATTAAACATGAGAAAGTTTTTCAAGCACACAGAAAAAGGCTTGTTTTACTCAGACAGCAGTGCAAACTAAAAGAGGATATAAGAAACAACAGCTGGGCCAGCAGAGCCCATTTTAAACAGGCTTTTTTCTCCTACATCTTCAAATGTTTCTTACATTTAAAGAACTACAGCTCCCGAAGGAGCGAACAGTATCTCGCACTTCCAAGACTTGCACAGTGGCCGTACTGTAGCCTGCTCCAGAGTCCTGAACAAGTGTTCCAGCGCAGGGCCCTCATCAGGGCCCGAGGTTCAAATTTCACCTCAGCCGCCAAATTCCGATTTCATGGAAACTAGGCCACATGTCTCAACAAGCCCGCTGAGAGGCGGTGGAAACCGGGGGCAGAAAAACCGACACCGCAGCGCCTGGCCTGTGGAGACACGCAGGGTGAGGAAGAGGAAGAAGAGTTCCCCGGCTCTGCTTGTGATCCACGCGCTAGAAGTGCCCCATGGCCTGACACCAAGTCCAAAGGGAAGCTGCCCTCCCTTCTCCGGGTCCTTTTCCCAGCACACTTACCAGCCCCGGCTCCCGCCCGGATGAAAAACGGCCGCGGGTATCCAGCTGCTCCACTGAACCGCGTTCCAGAGCGGCTCTCCGTGACGGAGGGCCCAGGACTGTTTATCCCCTGGAGGGCTGTGCGCCTACAGGGCGCTTCCCTTGCAATAACACTGGGGCTGAGGAATGGCATAAATCTCAGCGGGCCGCAAACAAAGCACGAGAGCTGCCACGGCGTTCACCGTGTGTGTCTCTGGCCTCGGCGCCGCCATCACGCATGTGTGCGGTCAGGCGGGTGGATTCCGACTGCGGACAACACGCTTCACGCCTAACGAACGGGTGTAACCCCTCGTACAGAAAAAAAAAGGGCAATTCAAAATTATTTTTTCCGACTGCCCAGCTCAGGTCAGTTACAGTTGATACAGTTACAGTTTCTCTTCTGTCTCCAAATGTGTTATTTTCTTATGGTCCCCGAAATGTTACCAGCACGGAGAAGAAGACTACTCGCCCCCATTCTTCTTCTCAATGTGACGGCTGTGTCGTCGCCCAGTTTCAACACCGTACCCCAGGCCAGACGGACGCGAGCGACCGACTGAGCAGTTCGCACATGAAGCTTTGCACTATATACCTTACAAGGCCTGGGTATGGATTTGCATCTCCCAGTAGATTCTGCAAGTCGCAATGAGCACCTCCAATCATTAAAATTTGAATAAAACATCCAAACTGGTGTCTCTCTCCCTCGCCTCCCTCCATTCAGCACACTAAATTTCCATTTAGAGTGCTCTGAAACTGCAATTTTGAACACGCAATTAATGTAAATGAGATATCTGATTAATTACACAGTTTTCATGAGAACCATTCATTGTCTGCACTTTGTAATTAAATAGAACCAATTAGCTTAATACCCAAAGGTGGTTTTCCACTTAATGCTCGGAATGTGGCTTACTTAGCGGACTCGATATACTCCCAGGACAGAGCTATCACAGTAAGAACACGACGGACACGCAAAAACAAACTGTAGGGTATTTCAGGGTGACATTCTAGTTTCCTCTCACCTACCGTTTCTGATCAGGGTGGAAGTCACTTTTCTAATTCAACCCTATAAAATGATCCAACGTAAAAGGTTGAAATATGCTCTGATGAGGAAGAACACAGCACAGAACATTAATTGTATTAATGTGGGTGTCAACAGTTTTCAGACTTTTCCAATGAATGCACAGCTGCACCTCACAAGTGAAAGGTAAAAGATAACTATATACACATTAGATTGAGCTTTACATTAAACAATACAAGCACTTTTGACTTAAGAACCATATGTTTTTCACCTGTTCTGAATTATGACCTACAGTGTGTAAATACTGTCCAGATTTGGGCTGAATTTCATCTATGGAGCTCATAAAAAAACCTCACATCTGTTAAGCAGAGAAAGGTGGAACAGAACACAGGCTTGTACCTCCAAACGATCGATCAAACATCCCGTTACTCAACAAACATTCTTTCCTGAAGAAAATAATAGAGGGTTACAAACCAAGGGAAATTATTACACTAATTAGGCCTACCTACTTAGTTTAAGTTCCAGGAATAGTAAAGGAGCCAAAAGTACTTCTTGGTGTACCATTTACAAAACACAGGGCTACACGGAGAGGTATTTACTTACGCCGTCTGCTGTTTCTTTTTTGTATTAGATGGCTGAGCTATGTTGCGTTTATACTTTAAACATCAAAACAGAACACTCTCTCTAAAACCCCAAACTCGTCAATAGAGCCAATTTCAGAATCCAGTTACAGACACGCATTGCAACGGCTACTACATGAACTGCGCCGGGTTATGAACGAAGACTTCCTGGCTGGCACAGTAATGCTTTTTTAAAGGCTACACTAGTCCTCAGAGCTGAATCGGTGTCTCAGAATAAAAAAAACTAAATCAGAGAAGGCACACACACAGACTACAGGGCTATACATCACAGTACTGAGCCATCAGCTCTCAGTGCCACACTGCAGTTCCAGAGCAGGTCAATTCACAGAGCTCAGGCAGCAGAACTCAAAGGGCAGTTTAAAAAACAAAAACCCAATTGATTGTGAAGCCCACTATTCGATATTGGCCTGGTTAGACTTTCAGCAAAGTGCAGTGTTCAAGTATAGCATTATGTGCAAACCACATCCCTTGTGATGGTGCAGCAAACTCCTCTGCCCCAAAAAGACCCTGCAGAGGAAGAATTCAGCACTGTCTAGCGTGTGCAAGGGGGCGGCAGCACTTGTGGAGCAAGGCTCTCAGTACCACTGAGCCCCGATACACGATCCGCTCTCAATCCGTATTACGCATGAGCAAACACATCCTGCTCTGTCCCTCCTGCACCACCACCCGTGGACAGCAGGGGGCTGCACCAGGGTCCTGCGCCCAGGGGTGGTGTCCTTGAAGGATCTGTGAAACCACACCGCACGCCCGAAGGGAGGATCCCCAGTCCTTCCACCCGTCTCGCAAAACGGCTGTTACACAACATCACAATCCGTGAGAAGATAAGAATAGAAGTTACCGCAGCAGAGGAAACACCACTCAGGTTACAGTCTGGGGGCTGACTGAATAAATCTTCCAGCATGGGACTCACACATACAGTGTACTGTGCACAAGTGATCAGACGGGGAGTTGTGCTGAATCTTGTGAATAACGGCACATAATTCATGGAAGAGAAATGTGTCCTGAGCATGACGACATACTGCAGTCTTCCTGGGACACAGTTACTCTCATCTGCTTGTGTGCCTGCGTAAATAACACGCCAAGAAACAAGACCTTAACATGCTTCACACCAACAAAGAACGACTGCTGCATGTCACACACCACTGCTACGGTCTGCGGCCCATTCTAAATTCATCCCTGAATCAATTCTCAGACAGCAAACCTCTGCTTTGAGGGAATCTCTATTCCGCCTCACAATTCCCTAGAACAGGCAGAGATGGAGGTGACTGGGGAAAAAGGTTACAATTCGTGATTGTGGTAATTCCACCATGCACTAGAAACACAGTGTCGAGATAAACTCAGTATCCAATTCAGAGAGTCATTTTTTTTAAAATCAACACACCCTTTAGTTATTGATCACTTACGATATAAAGAACAACTGGGTTAAATCATTTTCTGCAGCACAGTGAATTCACACTTAAAATCATTTAGATGCTGTGGCCAGTCTGACCTGTTAACTGCAGTGGTTTGAGGGCAATTCTATTCAACGTAAGGTTTGACCAACATAGGTTAAAAGTGCATTGTATTGATCTCATTGGCATAAAACTCCACTTCAAAACTGTGCTATGTGTGCTGAGCACACCCACCACCCTTTCCTGTTATCTCCATTTAACATCAATGGCACCTTAACACAGCAAGGTACTCTGTGCACCAGCAGCTGCAAAAGATATTAAAACGTCTTTGCTAAAAAGAGAAATGCCTAGAGATGGTTGCAGTAAATATTGCTCACACTTCAATAATCACTTTGAATGACAAAAAAAGAAGCTTGGTTTATAGCACCTGTGGTTTTCAGCTCATAGAACAAGCATATAACAGGTCTTTCTAACTAAACTGTAAGTTAGAGAGAACTTTGTACACCCATCAGCTGTTAAAGAATGAGGGTACACACACAGCCTCTGATCTTCCTCAATGAAGAAGTCATTTCAGTGGCTGGTTTGTTCTTTTTAATTTTTCAGTGCATTATTTCTTTGCCCAAAACCAAATTGACAACCTACATTTAAAAAAAAATAAAGTCTTACTGCAAATACAGAGGAGTTACAAATTACATTCCTATATGACACCTATTTCACCCTGGATAAGGGTATCTGCTGAGAAAATAAATGATGATTAAAACTATAACTGGGTTCTGATCCCATTGGAATGACATTTTCACTACTGTACAGAGTCTGTTTGCAATCTCGCACCACATAGGCCACAGTACATACACAAAACACACCTGCTCATCTCAATTTCTGCACCGGTCTCTAAAAGAAGGACTTACAGTGGAGAATGTATGTCAATATCGGCACAGATTACTACACACAAGGTAACAGATCTCCGGTATTTCCACTGGGATGAGACATCTGGTCTAACGCAGAGGGAGACATCCTCCTGCCAAGCTGTTTAAGGGACAGAAGCATCACCACCTTGTAGCCTGATCTGCTCAGATCTAGAAAACCTAAGCAAGGCTGGGCCTGGTCGGTACTGGGATGGGAGACCTCTTCCCTCTGGACGACAAATACTCCAATACAAGCAATACTCTAATACATTGAGAGGGGGTGGAATCCTTCGGAGGAGACATTACACTCAGGTCCTGACTAAGAGTACTTGGATTCCTGGCTAAACTCTACACTTCTACCCTCAACTCTACTCTGCCCTAGGATCCACATCCTCAAAGCACACTGCAATGCCTCTGGCTCAATGCTCGTCTGCACTACCTGCATGGTCTACCACGGTTGGTTTGTTTTTTTTCACCGCTACGTACTTATTGTTCTACACAACATATTTACTGTTCCTGTTGTTATTATTTATGGCGTTTGTCATGTACCGTCTACAGCGTGTGGTGTCGTCTGCTGTGCACGTCCCGAGAGATCAGCGCGAATATGAAGTCCAATGTCCGTGTACATGTGGCAATAAACTCCTCTACTCCACTCTGCCCTTCAGGGTGACACGGGGCTCCTTCTATACATAAAGAGCCCTTTGGGGGTGAATATAAAGAAATGTTAAACAATAACTCTCTCGTCCGCCCAGCTGAGACCCGGACCCCACTGAACGTGTGCATGAATCTCCTGGGACCATCCTCAGCGCACAGGGAAGCGACACGCCTGCCAGCTCGCACCTCTTGGGGTTCAGGCCGGCGCAGACTCCTTCAGTGACCGAGAAGGGTTCTTGTGCTTCCGCAGGGATACCCACGAAGCAAGCATCTCATGGATTCTCTCGGAGTTTATTCGTCAGTTGTTTAAAAACCGTATTCAAAGGCTCGAAGTGTATTCTTTAACCTAAGGTGAGCTTGATTTTTTGGGGGGAGGGCTGCAGTCCGTGCATTTGCTTTTATAATATACAACAAGCTCATTTCAAAGAAAGGGGCACTCGACGTCAAAAACCGCAACGACATCACAGGGCAAATAGGTGTATTAAAGAAACCGCTGCCTGTGCTTGTCATTACTCTCAACAAATTCCACATTTTTGGAATTAGAGAACATGCTTGAGATTCGACCCCTACATATCAGGAACTAAAAAGCAGCGAAACGTGAAAACCGAACAATTCAAGGGGAACTCGGGGATGCAAAACAGACCACGAACAAAAACTTATTCTTCAATTGTTAGTGAACTAGGGGAAGTTGGTCACGTGAAGTATGGACTATATTCCGGGCGTTCGTCAATATTTTAAAGATGAAAACGTCAGCGGTCGTGTCCCCGGGTTATCCGTTTACAGAACCGGCAGATATCGTAGACAGCACCCCATAAATCCGAAGAGAAACACCTTTGTAAATCGACGGGAAGCCTCCAAGCGAACCATCCCTTTCTGTACCACATCCCTGATGTGCCCCGCCCCTCCCCGGTTCAGTCCGCCGCTCTGATTGGGCCGTTCGAGCCCAACAGGAAAGGGGGGGCCGCGGGATCTCGCACCGCATTGGTCCACTCCCGTGTCCATCATGTGCCAGCCTAGCCCACAAGTCAGCTGTGTAACGTCTGCGCGAATGAATAAAGATAACAGTCGCCTTTTCCTCTCTGTCCGTGGTCAGCGCCCCGGCGGATGAGCAGTCCCTACCGCGGAGGAATTCACAAAGTGCAGGAGCGCCTTACCGAGTTTCTTTAACCTTGAAATCTCTGGTTTCTGGGTGCTATCTTGAGGGAAGCATCAAGGTACCGAAGCATAAGGCAGCCGACTGCGCCTGCTTCCAGCCTGGAGTCACTGCCGCGGCGGGAGAAACCCCACCCCAGCCGGATGTGACGCAGGAGCTCTCGGAGGGGGGGCCTGTGGTGTTTGTGAAACAGAAACTCGGATTGTTTTTGTTACTCGAAACAAAAGATGAATAAAGTGAGAAAGAAGAAGTTGTGACAAAGGGACGGTTTTTGGTATTTTTTTTGTTATTTGTTGGTTATTTTATTTTGACGTCTGAAATTCCCGTATAATTTTTTAAACTACTGCCCAATGCGGTGCCCCCTGCTGAGCTTACCTGCAAAACGCAAGAGATCGTTTTGCTGGGGTTTCCTCGTTTTAGCTACAGTAGCTGTACAGCACACTAACAAACAAACCACAGTTTTATAAAGTTCAATTCAACCCTAATGATCACTTATTTATAAATTAATGTCTTTAGGAAAATAAAGTATACAGATTTGGGATATCGTTTAAATGTTACTACATGTTGATAAAAGGGTCGTTCAGGACTGGCCAATACAGTCCTGTATGATCAATAATTCACAGTGATGTCAAAAAAATGACCACATTTAGTACAAAATCACCTTGTTAGTGTGAGAGCAGACTGTTCGCAGGTGAGGGGATGATTTAGCGTGTTTAATGTCAAAGCCTAGTGACATTCAAGAAAAAAAAACACAAAAAGGAGCCAATGTCCTGCGCCTCTCAAGAGAACGATATTTCTGCGTTATTGTTGGAGCAACACCTCTGACGGACTAGCCTTCAGTGGAGACAAGTGGTCTTCAGTGATGAATACAGGTTTTGTGTTGACAGACTGGTAGAGACATGCAGAATGATTTGTTCATTTTTGTGCACAATGGACACATCTAGTCACCTCATTAACTCCACTTCTAGAGACTGACGGCAGCCTGACTCCTTGGCTACAGCCGCCAATCAAGTCCTGAGTCCTGAGACAGACGTGCGGAGTCAAGGGTTCGGAGGTCAGCAAAGCCAGCCCCTAACCCCTAACTCTAACTGTTATGAGTGTCCATGCTCTGTAAAAGGAATGGGAAAGAAAATCCACAAGATAACATCTACAGCCGAGAGAAAAGACTGTCGATTTTTTATTGTTTCCAGCAGTGAACACATGTGCCACTGCTCTGTGACATTCACCGCACACTCCCTGTTCATCAATCTTATTGACGATATTAACGACAGCATAATAATCCTGTTAAATATTCAATAAACAGTCAGTGCACCTGCTACAAAAGGTGTAATTTCCCAGTTAACAACTTTGTGAATTTGCTGCTATACCAAGTGACACATTATTGATGCTCCAGTTTCCTCCCACAGGGTAAAGACATTCTGGTAGGTTAATATGCTTCTGTCTCAGGGCTGCATGCCGTGGTCTGTTCATGTTCTCCCCATGCTGAGGGGATCTTCTCTAGTATCCGTTGTTTTAGGGTTCTGTTGTCTGATATCCTTTAAAATAAAAATTCGATTTTTGATTGGGTGATGGGTGTTTCATGTACTGCAGAAAACTTAAAAGCAATTAAATCACACTTAATCCATGAGCATCACAAGTGTTGACGGCTTTATTCTGATTAAATTAATTACACTGAACAGGTAGCTTCCTGTGACAACTCTTACACAATCCTAATACAGAATTTGAGATTTCAAGATGACGCTGACCAGGGCAACATCGTCTTTGCTCTTTTGTTCCTTATATGATGTATAATTGGATCATATTTTTATTGTAAGTCTTTAATTGTATGAGCTCACCAAACCAAATTCCATGTTCCTGGTTGTTATGGCAATTAAGTATTGAACTTGAGCGGGAGCTTACTGTTTTACAAATACTTTTACAGCACTTATTTTTATACTGTTATCTGAAAGGAAAAAGTTTAACCATTTACAAGGTCATCCTTGCAGTTCATTCAGTCTTTTATGATTCCTTCATTCAGTCTGAAGGAATCATAAAACATCACATGATTTTGAGCAAATTAGAAAATGTGCCTGAAGTCTGTTTCCCCGAACAGAGAGCAACAGAGAGCAACTTCCATCCCAAAAGCGAGTCAGAAAGAAGTGGCTGAGCACAGAGAAAACAGGAGGAAAGAGACAAAACAATCCTCATGCGCCGAGAAACACAAAAAACAGATTCAATCCGATTTATAATTTTAGTGCTTTTCACACAGAAACTAAAGTTATAAACGTAGTTGCGTATTAGGATAAAATAACTTCTTGTTAGCTGTGCTAACCCTTATTGATCAAGTCATCTCCCGACAGTCTGAGTTCCAATCTTCACGCCCCTATTTCGAGTAAGCTGTAACCATCAGGCCAGATCAAGCTCGAGTTTATTGTCATTATACTCATATTCAGGTATATGGTATAACGAAATGCTATTTAGCTAGCTCTCAGACGATAAGCAGTACAAAAACAACAATTGGTAACCCAATTAAGAAGTGACCTGGAATTAAGAGACGGACAAAATGTTGTAGCATTGAGAACCTGGACTACTGTAAACTGTGAAAAGGCGATCACACTCGCTTTCATGAAACATTTCTTTAACAGGAGAAATAAACAGTAGCATGATACAGCCAGAAAGAGACGCAAAGGAAATCCAGGATACACCAGGATTCAGGATACACCGACTTTTAAACACTTTCCCGTTTCCCCCTCTAGCCTGTATCCTTCCTTGGGGTTTCTTCCTGTGCAAATAATAGCTTTATATACAGTACTTCAGGGATAGCGAGCCTCAGGACTTCCACTCTATACCATTATCAAGACATCAGTATCCAGCTTGTTTACTGGAAGGCTCAACGAGCTGGAATGGCATGGAATGGGTGTATCAGGGTAGACTACTATATTCCCCCGCCTGTCTAAAAGCCCACATACAGTACCTCCGGGCTTTTGCTCCAGCCCTGTTCTCAGTTACACAAGTGAACCCTTAACTGCCTTAGTAATAGGATCAATTTGGACTCCTTGACTTTTTTTTTTAGCTCTTAAACACGTTAGAGGCTGCATTTAAACTCTTGCATTTCATGAATAGAACCCCAAACTCTTGGGGAGAAAATATCTTGCAAAGATTCCAATCAAGCATCTTATTAGTTCAATTAAGACTTCAATTAGGCAATGAAGATGGACTGGACAACACCTGCTGTTTGGGGGCCGGGCCAGGGTGGGGGATACCTGGCCTGGGTTTTCCGGGTGGTAAAGTTGTAGCACTCTTTACCAGTTTTGACGCGTGTTGCTGGAGTGTAATCTATGGCCTCTTTTCCCATTTCAGGGTAGCCTGGGGTTTCAGCTGGGACTGCACGCACCCCACTGGAGTTGGCCATTTTCACTCAGAGATCTGAAAGGTCCCCAAGACAGCAGCCTGGCTGTTGTGATTCAGATACAAAAGCTTTGAATGTTCAGAAAAATGACATCTCAGCTGGCAATAGAATCTGTATTTGATGTAAAATATCAATCAGTGTACTTTTTCTTCGACAAGGGACTTGTCACTGCAAGGGCTTTATGATTAAATGTCAGGTGGTCGACGTCCTTGAACACTCTTGTAACCGAGCTTTTTCAGCAACAAGCTCTCCTGAAGGACATATCAATGAACAAAAGACAAATACGGTCAATCTTGCATGTGTTCATTCTTCAGAGTTCTTATCTGGTCTTATCAGGTTAATTCTGTTTGCGTTTCCTTTTTTTTTCTCAAGCCCTTCCTATAAAATGGCTCATGGAGGATTCTAACATCAATATGAGAGTCCTGGTACGAATATGGTACGTGTTACATATTTTAAGATTACAGTTTAACATCATCATCAACAACAACAATAATTTAGCATAATTACCAACTTAGATCTATAGAAATGTGTTTCAGTATATCTTTCTAGCCATAGAAAATAATCCCCTTTATTGCAGCTTTGGAACTATACAGTCCTTATGGCATGGGCATAGTGACCTTAACCCACACCTGAAGAAGGCTTCACAGCCGAAACGTTGTGTTTTCTTTCTTCTCTTTTCAGCATGGAATAAACCTATTACTTGTTCCTTTGCAGACTACACATGCTGACCTAGCTACCCACCTGAACTACTGACCTTAACTACTCGCTTAATCATGCATTTTTGCATGTTAGCTTAGCATTGATGTTAAAGTGTAACGAGATAAGATTTTAACGAATTAAGAAGACGAGGGCTTATAAAAAAGGAACCTGTGTCGTGTCCTACTGCGATAAATCGTCATGACGTAGTAACTGTGGGGTCTTTTTCGCTGCGAACGACCAGAGATCAGCGATTCTTCTTCGAAGCGAATCTGTCTGACCCTGGAGAGTGAAAGAGCACAATTCTGTGAATACCGTTAGACCATTTCAAATTATATTCAGCATGAGTTTTCAGTACCTGTTTAGACTGTGGGACTGGTCAGCGGCCTTCCTAAACCCCGACCTGACCACCTCCACTCCTGTCCTGCCCGTCACCCGTACCCCAGCCGGGCGCTCTTCGGCCGCAGCGCCGGGCGAGTGCGCTACACTATTGGTCGTAGGAAGCCAGAGGCAGCTACACACACGGGACGATAAGACAGTGCAACGCAGGGTCAATTTTCTCAATTATTATAGATGCCCTACATGCCTTTATCTTGTTGCGGTGAATAAGATGCTAAAGGAAAAGCAGAAAGCCACTCTCCCGCGTCAAACAACAACAGATTCCCATGTTCACTGAAATGATTTTAGTTGCAGTTTGCATGACTGTTTGCAATACGTACTCGCATAACAGATACGTCACGCACACATATGGCTATTTGGAGACCTGCAGACTAAGTACGGGCTATTTCTGCTGACCTGGCAGTAGGTTTCGCTGTGTTTTTTGCGGAGCTGGAGAGCGCTTGAACTAGCCGGCCAGCAGGGGGCGCCCCGGGCGAGTGAAGACGCCCTGTTTTCTCGCAGCTCAGGAACCGGGGAAAAGAAACGTCGTTGCAGACTCGGAAAGGGAAATCACGGGCATGAGACGCGTGTTTTCTGAGGAGCTGCAGTCCCCATGTAAGTAAAAAAACAATCCCAAACTAATCTTAATACCTCTGATATCATCTCTAATGTGAGCATTTTATAGATCCGTGAATCTCAGAGTTTGACCCGCTGTTATGTCTACTTCTGACTGCGCACATGACAACCTCGACAGTATCGGCGCTTCAGAAAGAGTTACTGGGTTGAGCCTATAATTGTCATGAACCGCTTTCCAGCTGTTTCTGGGACAGTTTCATGCCGTTTCTTCGAGGTCTAAAACAACCCGGGACGGGAAGAGATCGCAAATTACACTCGCTGCGCTCGCCCATCTCTAGGGAAAGTTTTTTTTTGTGTGTGTGCGTGTGCGCGTTTTAAAACATGGCTTAGAAAAATCTCCACAACGTCTCAGAAGTTTTTTTTCCAATCCTGTCCATTGCTTGCGTTTTTTAAGACTGCATGCCATTTTAAAAAGCCTTAAACGCGAGACTATAGAAATAACGAAGTTCTTTCCTCTCCTAATGTGACATAAATGTATATATCCTGTTTACATGTTCTTAAACGTCGTTATTCGTCTCCGGAGCTGCATCGTTTCTCTCTTATTGTTAAGAAAGACAGACTCAGGGAGTACTGTACTGTACTCGTTTAAAGATGACGAGATAAAATTCAGTCTCAGGATAAAGACAGATTCTCAGTTGCGGTTCAAGCAGTGTCTTTAAAACCTAGACACTAGATGTAAATGGACCCTATATTTTAAAGATGTCTTCACTCTTTTTTGAAAACATTCAGCTCTGTGAGCTTCACGCTCCTATGCCCAAGTGCTACAAACGATGGGCTACAGTGGGGTCGCTCTACTCGTGTCAGGTATTCTGGACGACGGAGCTTTACTCGTTACTGTAACTTGTTTACCGGCTTGAATGTATCAGCTAGGAAGCTGTGAGATAAACTCTCATCTGAGGACGCCTCCAGGAGAACGATAGATCTGAGAAAGGCGAGAGAGGAATACTGCACAAAACAGCTCAGTTGTTAACAACAACACACACAAAAAACCAAACACTACTGTTTGCGAAATGAAATAGGTTGTTGTGAGTTTCACGTTGCTAGAAGGCATACGGTATCAAGGGATTTGATGGTGTACCTATTAATAGCTGTCAGTGTTTACGGGAAAAAAAAGACTGGAATCAAGAAGAACTGACTTTTTACAATTGCATCTGGCCGCTGCACGGATCCAGCACTAGGTCGTGCTTTAATATGTCGGCCTTTGGATCGTCCTCCGATTCCTCGGCGTCAAGAGCGCAGTCTTCCAGCAGGCGCCGGTGACGCGGCGGAGCCCATTGTCACGCCCTCTGCAGCCAGAGGGCACTCCTTCTCTGTCCTGTCCCTAGTTTCCAGTCTGCTGTCCTTCCTGTCCCTCTCTTTCCCTTGGGCTATATATTTCCGGGTCTTGCACTCTGTCCTCGCTCAGCATTAACGTTCGGATGTCCTGAGACCCGCCTAGCACCAGGGCGCCCCACGTCCGCTCCCTGAGGGCATAGGTTTCTATACGGCATTCCTGAACTCTTTGCACTAATGAGCCCGGGCCTTTTTCCCGTCTCGCCGCTACGCATATGGGTCTTTTTCCGCTCTCCTGCTCCCCACGGTTAGTCCCTTTGGACGTCCGTGACACCCATCTCCTGCCCGCCGAGCTCCTGCGGTGTGGAGGAGCCTCCTGGTCACACAGAGAGAGAAAGACAGGGGGCGCCACAGCTCCAGGCGCTGGATGCCTTCGGGAAAGAGCACAGCGCCCTGGCTTACGTGAGGCAGCAGGAGGAGGAGGAAGCCCAGGCATGCTGGCGGTGTGGTGGTCTGGCCCCTCAAAGGAAGTTTTGGCGCACAGTGCAGTTCAAGGCCCATTGGCTGCAGTAACACAGCCTCGCTCCTTTCTGTCCACCCATTTCTCCTGTGTATCGTACTCTCAGAGAACTGTGGGTTTTACCCTTTTTTGATTTGCCTGGGCTGGGGGCTCACCTCGGAGCCTGCGGACCCCCCCGCCGCAGGGACGGGACCGGTCTGGAGGGACGGCAGACACCTCTGGCCCTGCCCTGACGTGCCCTCGGTCCGGAGTCGTCGTTGTTACTGACATTCTCATCCTCTTAACTGTAATACTTATTCCCTCTGTGAACCAAAAGCTGCTTTTCCTGGTGGGGATCCCAGGAGAACGGGGAGCGGTTTCGGGGCCCTGGCCTGGCTGGGACGCTGTTCCGTCCCAGGACGGGCACAGATGCACAGGGATGATTCAGAGACAGCTGTGAAAACGTGTCTTCTTCTGTTCTGAAACCTTCTTCGCCAGGTCTTGGAATAGTTGCCGTTTTATATTATCGAACCAGTTCCAGATTTTCTGTTAAAAGTCATCGTACAGCCACAGGTAACTGAGCTGAACAGTACTTCGGGAAAGCGTGTTCTTGGTTGTCTCCCTCTCATGCTCTTGTGCACTTTACCTCCACGGTTTCTATTAAAGATGGTACAATAACTGTTCCTGAACGAGTCCCATGTGACTGCTTGTTTTTGCGCACTCTTGCTTTGCTTGTTGAAGACTGTTAAGACCTAGAGCCCTCCTTTTATTTGATTTTTCTGGCAGCAACTCCAGGGCAGAAATATTGCAGCAATATGGTAATCTCTGGTAAACCATTGCTCCGTTTGGATTAAAACATAGGGGAGAAGGGTCTTTTTTCATTTGTGTTTTTTTTTCTGAGTGATTTTGTTTTTTGTCTTTCTGTTGCTGCCAGCAGGTTTGTCCCGGCTCTCCGGGAGATGTGGGCTCTGCAGGGACGGGTCGGATGAACGGCGACGGAGGTGCTGAAGTATGAGTCTGTGGACCCGTGTTCCTCAGAGCGGGCCGGCTCCCTGTGACCGATACAAACACGCCTGCTGTGCTCAGGGAGACGACATCTACCTGCTCGGCGGCCGGAGGCAGGGCAGACTGAATGACTTCTGGAGGTACAGCGCTGGTAAGTCGTGACAGTAATTGCTTTTCTGCCAGGGTGGTGTACTGTCCTGCAGTGCACTGTAATCAGAAACACTGGGCCAGTGGGGAAGAAAGCTGGTCTCCATGAGAAATATCCCCGAGCTGCTCTTTTATTTCTGTATGGACAGCTATGTCCCGAATTGCTGCACGGGGGAAGAGACGGCACGCGGGCGGGCCCTCGACGCAGTTTGGCTGCTTTCAGGAAGGCTGTCGCAGTCGCACTCAAAACCCGAGGGAAGGTGGTTTTCATCAGCTCCTGGGCCTGCTTTCCAGCTCTGAGAACGGCGTGTGCGTGTGTGTGTGTGTGTGTGTGTGTGTGTGTGTGTGTGCATGGGTCTGTGCTTTACAGTGCGGACCCTGCTGACCTAGCCTGTGCTCCTCTCTGTCAGCGAGCAGCGAGTGGACTGAGCTGGACTGCAGCTCTGAAGAGGCCCCGGAGGAGCTGGAGGAGCACACGATGGTGACACATCAGGTTCGGAGTCTCGCCGCCAGCCAGAGCCACACGCGGCTCCGTCAGGCCAGTGTCGATAACCAGAGACTGCCTTCTTACTGAGTCAGAAGAATTGCTGAGATCTTCAGTTTCATTTTTTACTGGATAAATATCAGCCACACAGTGCATGTGACCTATTGTATCTCTGAAGAAGAACTGCCTTGACTGACTCAATAAAATTATTCAAAAACCAGAGGTCACAGGGCCACTCTTTTATTTAAAGGGGAACTGCGAAGCTATTTTTAGATATTGGGGTTAGAAGGAATGAGCATTGAGAAGTACATTTTAAACCACAGAAAAAGTAGAAATGTACACATTAACATGTAAAACCTCCAATTCAGATCACAAAATAGACGAAATTTCCTGGTCTGCACAGCGCCATCTTCTGCCATTAAGAACGCAGCAGCAAAACTTCATGTGACATGAGGCAGCCCTGTTACATTGTAAACCCGCAGGCTTGTGAATATATCTCTTTTAATCCGATAGAAATATTGCTCTCGATTGTGAGACTTTGAATTTAGAAATGTTTCCAACACGTTAACAGACTGTTCACACTAACATCGTTCATCCTGTGTGTTTCTCAGGGATTTCTGTATGTCTTCGGGGGAATGATAGATTCTGCCTACACAGAGGGGAAGACCTCTCTCTGGCTGTATGATATAGGTAGATCAAAATAGGTTTTTTATCCTAAATTGAGAAGAAAGTCTTATTTGCAACAATGATCTGGTGAGTACCCATTTATATAACAGGGAATTGATTTACTGGATCACCCTGAGTGACATACTGAGCCTTGTTCAAGGGTGTAATATTAGAGTCCCAACTTGGACTCTGAACCCCCAACCCTCTGTACAGAAGGCCCAACCACTACCTCACACTGCTACACAAGAGTTCAGAATTGCTGTCCAAATTAAGTAACCACATGTATAATTGGGTAGAGAGACAGTAATTCAACATTGAGGGATAAACAAAATGTGCTAAAGTAACATTAGTAACTAGGCTGAGATGATTTCCATTGAAGCATTTTTAGTTGCTTAGGAATTTATAGTGCACTTCATTACACACTTTTCACAAATAGACATCTCATTTATCAAAAATAACATAACAGTGACCAAAGGAATGATGTGAATATATCTGTGGATAGAAATCCTAATGTGGATTAAGATCTTGGAGACAAGTCACCAGGTTGATGAAAGTTACTTCTAACTTCCAGCGCACTAGGAAGTGTCTTGAGTGATCTGTATTCTAGTGTGGAGCTGGACGTGTGTGGAAGAGACCAGCCAGTCCCCCTGAAAGCGCTGTGTAGCTCATAAAGTAATTGCTATGGACGTGTCTTTCCTACAGACAAGAAGCAGTGGGCACGCTGGCAGGGAGCACACAGCAAGGTACTGTACTGTACGGCTGTTTTCACTCTGTGTTCAGGGCAGCAGGATTATTGGAGGGTTTTTCACAAAGGTTGCTGGGTATGACTGTGCACGGAGTGCGCTGGGGCTGTCCCATATTTTAACCTAATCTCTCAATTGGCTTTTTTATTGAAGATGTCGAACTCCAGCAGGGGTTTTGGCTATCTTTGAACTAAGTTTAAATTCAGGGACAAGTCTACAAGTTTTAAAAATGCAGAGGAAAAGGAGATGTCTCTACTATTTCTGGTTTGCTCTGAAAAAAAAGTTAGATGCAGTTAAGTGCTTTACTTATATACTTATATAGATGCGGTGGCAATAAATGTTATAGAAAAACAACCTTTTAATTGCTTTTGTACATGTAAACACAGAAGTTGCATTCTGTGTGTGAAGCTCAGTGTCGTGTTTGCAGATCTGTGAATTTCCTTTGTGGTTTTTGTTAAAGTACAGTAAGTAACCGTGGGAACTAAATGCTGTCATGCCCACAGCTCGCAGAGTGCATCTCTGAAGGTGCTCATTTAACCGGGTAATCGATACCGTGTTTTAAATATGCATGAGCTCTTGTCTCTGTGATGCGTGTCTCCTTTCCCATGATGAATTGGTGTTTCAGAGTGCAGTTCCAGTAAACCGATGGGGTCACAGTGCTGTGGTCTATGAGTCTGCGATGCACGTCTATGGGGGATACATCGATATGAAAGGTTCTACCCAGGAGTTCTGGATGTTTGATTTTGGTCAGTTTGTGTCTATTTACAATTATGCAAAGCTTCAAATGTCTTGGTATATATTTTTCTCTGCTTATATTTCGTATTCTTTCCATTGGAGAAGACATTTGGAATAGGCCTGCAGGATTTTTTGTTAATGACCCTAGATCCATTGTTCAGAATTTTAATTTTCAGTATTGTGGTTTTATTGACCCAGTATAAATGAGCCAGTTACAAACGAGGTGAATTATTTCTGCAAGCTGCTAAGTTTAGCCCCTACTGTGTTTTGTACCAAGCATGAAAGGCTCTTTCCTGAGCCTTACTGTATCTCCTACTGCAGGTGAGCTACCACTCCTGTGATAAAACTCAGGTCTGTTCTCAGTTTCCCTCTGTGGATAGTAATGTCCCGTACGATTGTATAATAGTGCGGTATTGTTACAGAGTTATTCTACCTTTTCCTTTCTGATTTTTCTTTGGACCCTTCATGAGCGTTATGCTCCGGGAGGTGAACTGACTCGCCTTGACTAGAAGCAGAGAGTGGGCTACCGTGGGCGAGACTGACCTTCGTGCATGTGGTCTGTGCTGTGTGTTAGACTGCGGCCAGTGGTCCTCGCTCCTCCCCCCGCTCGGCGACGCTGGCCCCGGGCCCAGGCACGGCCACTCAGCGGTGGTGCACCGGGACGGGATGTATCTCTACGGAGGTCTGATGGGCCTCAGGGAGCAGAGCGACTTCTGGAAGTGGAACTTCTGCAGCCAGTCCTGGTCCAGCGTCAAGGCTTTGTGAGTCTGGACCTTTGCTGCGAGAAATGCTCAGGCATGGTCATGTTTCTAGTGCTCACAGAAATATAGCAAGGCATGGATGTCAGATTGCATCCTGACCTCTTAGGCCAGGGCACCCACAAGACCGTTGAAGGCAGCTGTAGAGGGGTAGGAGGTGCAAAGCTAAACCGCTTCCCTTGTTTCTGGCAAAGACTACGCTGAGAAGGAGCTGTCATACCCAGACTATGGCGGCCCTGGGATACTGCACCATTCCCACGAGAGATCTGGGTCCTCCCGGTGTTCCCAAGACACATTCAGGCTGACCACCAATCAGACGCCTAGTCTCCCAGTTAATCCTTGTGGACTTCCCTGCGCCACTGGGAAGGTGCTCTGGCGCTGAGATACCTGTGGCAGTACGGCCCTCAGCACAGCTTCACAGGATGAGAAAGCGAAACTTGGCAATTCCTATGGAATCCCAAATCTTCCACAGGTCCCAGACTTAGGATCTGAATCTCCGAACCTGCCTGTACCCAGGACTGCAAGCACCTACCCCATGGCAGCTTTCACTGCCTGCTGCTGACTTCAACAGCCATCACTCTCCTTGTTCCTCACCACACCTCGGCCCGTCTCGGAAACCGCTGAAACTGCCCGAGCCCGAGCTCCTGGGTTTCAGCCTGCTAACCAGTGCAGCCGCCTGCAGCACACAGCTGTGCCGTAGCAGGATCATTCGATATCTACTTCTGCACCAGGCGATCAGGTGGTGATGGGGTGACCCACCGTTACATTAGAAATGCTAGGATGAGAGAAGGCGTATCTGATGCCAGGGGCGGGTTACTTTTGACATTTTCTATCATTTTGTGTTTTTTTAACATCAATCCCCCTGAAAAGCATCTTCCTAAAATAACGTTATTCTTTTTCCTCCTCCTCCTCCTCCTCCTCCTCCTCCAGTTCAGGACCCTCTAAGCTAGTGGGGCACTCAGCTGTGCGGTACGAAGACAGCATGCTGCTGTTTGGAGGAGGGGAGACGCACAGCTTCCCAAAGAACAGCCTGTGGAGATTCAGCTTCACGTCCCAGACGTGGGAGAAGCTCTCCACGGCGGCGGACGCCTCCCCTCCCGCGCGGATCTACCACTGCAGCACTGGACTGGGGCCGGGCTTCCAGGCCAAGGGGAGCACGGCGCCCTCGCCTGGGCCGAGCCCCTGCAGCACGGAGAAGCAGGACGGCCTCAGGCTCAGGCCTTTTAAGAACAGGTGTTTTCCCTCCGCGGCTATGCAGGGCGCGATTGAACTGGACACGTTCTGCGTAAAAAACGGCACGGATGGGTCAGGGCGCGAAACCTCGAGCAGTGGGGCGCCAGAGAGAGACGACCGGCTCTGCCAGCCTTCGTTAAGGACCAGCGGCCTTACTGTGGTGAACAGGGAGGCTTTCGGAAAAGACTCTCTCTCCGTGCCAGAGGACCGTGTGGTGGACCTGCTGCTGGTGATAGGAGGGAAGCCTTTAAGCCGACGTGCCAGCATTTCCGTTTGGCAGCTGACGCTGGCTGACCTCTGACCTCTGACCCCTGACCCCTGACCTCTAGTGAAGACTGGAAGCACTTGGCTCTGGGGAAAAAGGCACTGAATCGCATTTATAATTGATAATACTGTCCCATGCAACAGATTTTAAAGTTTTAACTTTATTTTAACAGGTTTTTTGGTAACGCCCCTCCAACATGTTAACTATTTTCTATACAACTATACACTTCGGTAATACAGTACCAAATATTACTGTCTGCTCCTTTAAATAATAACATACATTTTAATCAGGGCCTGTGAAAAACATACTGTAGAGGTTAGGCTCTTAAGAGAAGGTATTTCTTTAGAATCTGAAGTTATTTTCTTAAATTCAAGTGTGGATTTTACCATTATTTTATATATTAAGAGTACAGTCTGCTCTGCTATAAACCAGCTGGAGCCTGATGAGAAGTATTATAGTTAAGCAACAGCTAATTAAATAGACCAAAAATAACTCTATAACAGCCTGCTGAATTAAAAACCAGAAGACGCCATGCCACGGTTATATCCAAATGTGTTGCATTATTATACTGGCCATGATGTAAAACAGGCTGGTTTAGGGCTGGTCCTGCGGGTTTTCATTCCAGCTTGGCTGTGAAAGACCAGGCCTGGCCTGTAGGCAGGTTGTCAGCATTTTCACAGCTTCTTCCAGCTCTCTGGGGGCTGCGGCTGGTGAGACCCCTCACAACCCTGCAGGCACCCTGGCCCTCCAGGACCAGAGCCGGACCCCCTGCTCCAACATACCCACACTTCAGGAACATTCAGCCATGAAGTTGTTTTCACACGCTGCCGGTCTCCCTTTCATGATGCCCACAGTGAGAAGAAAAAGCAGCTCCAGGAATAAAAGCCTGTTTACACCCTGTGAGTTAAGAGCAGAGTAACTGACTTGTGTTCAAAGCAGAACAAGGACTGTAGCATCAGGGGCTTGTTTGCAGAGGATGAGGTCTTCAGAGGCGGAAGAGTGTGTGAGGAAGATGGGGCAACCTGCACTTTGGGTCAGTACATTGTCATTCATGTTCAGCATTTGTTTTACAATGACATGTAAAGGGCACCTGTCCATTTGTCTGCACAAATCTGCAAAACCTCTTCATTGCCTTCTGGGTAGAGTGTTCTTGTCAGAACAATTACAAATGAGTCCATTTGGTCTATCTGCCTCCTTTGGTAGTCATTATGAGTTATAATTATTTTAAAATAGTTGTTTTCACAGCAGAATGGAAATTTAGGGAAGACCGTTTTTGTGGAACATCTTCATCTGGAAAAGAAATGCCCCAAATTGTACACGTGTATCGGGAGGACTGCAGGACTGAGACACTAAAGGGGCCGTGGGATGTGCCGTCAGCAGCACCTGTAAATTGCTTGACAGAACACTCGACTGCTGAAACATTGTAAAAAAAACAGCTCTGGATGTTTCAGAATTGTAATCAACCAATAGTAACTTTAAAAGGGCATCACATGAAAAAAAAAGATCAGTAATTCTTTATATTTAAAAATGTTTAGGTTTTCTGTAATATTTTTTAAATTCTTAATATTACAAAAACACTCCCATGCCTCCAAAACTCTGAATGCTGCATCGCTAGAATAAAGATTTTCGTAAGTTTTCTTCACTTGAGCTTTTTCTGGAGCTGTTCAAAAACTGGTAAGGGTGCTTGGTCACATGTTGGAAAACAAATAAAAAGGGCCTTTTTTCCCCTCAATGGAATGTTTTTCTTGAAGTGAGGGAGTTTCATATTGCAATTGCAAGCTTTTCCAGCCTACCTTTACACCTCTTGCCGTTACGGAGGGTCGCTGGCTGACCGTGAAAAGCTACAAGTTTCTGACACCGCGATGAACAGGAACTCCAATCCTCACACGCCTGTACAGTGGGCAGCATCCAGGGGTACTGGGTTACTAGGAATGCTGAACTGAATTTTTTTGTTACCTGCCCCCTGTTTAAAGTCACTGTAAATAATTGAGATTACTTTAAACAGACGTTATGTGATTACGTGCAGTAAGATTATTGGTATACTGTGCATGTATACTGTAAATTGCTCAGCTGAGGAGTCGCTTGCACAGTACAGTTATTTTACGAGTGCCCTGTGCGGGAGACAGCACAGAGGCTTTTTTTTCCAGTACCAAAATAAAAAAACAGCGCTCTTACCAAAAAAAAAACTAGCACTGTGAACATCCTCTGAGCACAATTTACACAGCGGGTCAGGATAGTCAGCTTTGATTTCTTTTGGAGCTCAATAATTTACCAAGGATAAATGATGGACTTTAATCCATCCTTTTCCCTCTTTGCTCCTTGCTGGACTGTGATAACCGCCTGCTGTTCCAAAGCTACGCTCCCTCCAGAAGAACCTGCAGCACCAGTCCATCAAAAGATGGGCTCCCTTCCTTATCCAGCTGCTGCAACAGAATGATTATGGGCAGGCACCGTCAAATAAGGCATTGCCCATTTGGGTAATTTACAGAAGTAACCAAAATAAGCAGCGCACAAACAAAAAAAAACTGCAAGACAGTTCTAAAAGTATGCATTTTACTTAGAGAAATCCTACATCATATAAAATTGCAGCAGGCATACTAAAATCTCCCAGCTCTTTATCAATGTACATACAAAATACATGTCAGTGCAGAGTTTCCTAATCCAGTTTTTTACATCAAGATTACACCGACATATACAAAGTGAAACATGGTGCACTTTACAAAAATAAATTACAGTTAGGAATGCTACAGTGAATTGCACTTACATGGCAATATAAAGACCTACCAGAGTGGTGACAGAGCTACAGTATTGTTCACTACGACATGCAACTCGGGATACAAAATGAGTAAGAAACAGAAAAACTGTATCCTATACGGACAGTCCTTCCTGGGGCCAGATACGGATTTCCTTCTGTCCGAGAATAAAAGTGATGCCGAAATGATGCTTTTGGGGATCAAAACTGAACTGTGATCTAGTAGTACAAAATTGTGGTATGGTTTCTGAAAGGCTAGTAGGAAAGTCCACTAAACGTTAGTACAGCACATATGCCAACTTGCCATACTCTGGCAGACCAGTCACAGTGTGAGAGCACGACTGGCAGCTCTGAACAACGCAGAAAGGACAGCCGGACGTCGACCAGTCCCGGCAGGAACAGGTAGCTCGTCAGATGCACAGCTGGCCAGCAGAGCAGAGGGAGAAGTCAGATGGAATCTCCCAGACCCGAGATATTCTGTCCCTGCCTATTAGCAGGGACTGTCCAAATGGAGAGAGGTAAAAAGACGACCCCTGACGAGCATTCCCACTGCCTGATGGACAAGGGCTGCCGCGTGCCGAAGCGCTGAAAACCGTTCTTCCGATGTCCAGCCTGGGTGGAAACGAGCAAGCGGAAGGCCAGTGCACCTTGCTGCTGGCTGGGAATGATTTTCTGCAAGGCCAGTCCCAGCGGCAGTGAGTCCAGACACCGAGGACGGACAGTTGCCGCCCAGTGGCCAGTGCGTGCGTGTGTGAGGACAATCCCACTGCACACGGCCCCTGCGCAGCGGAGCGAGGGCCTGGAACAGCACAGGCTGTTCCTGCTGCCAGGGCTCAGTATATATAACCAATGAAGACTAAGTGATTACGTTTTTTTTAGAATCATACATAGTTGATGCTAAAGGTGCTACATGCTACAAAATCTTAGTAGCTAACATGTATAAGAAAGAAAAACAGTTACATAGTTCTAGAAACTAAATAAGGCAAAGTATAAAAACTAAGAAGTACAGTGTAGACCTAGTCCATTCTTCCAGTTTCCATGGCTCATTGTTGCACGCTAAGATTTCTCACATACAGTACCAGCAGTGGTTCCAGTCTGGGGGGTTTCTGAAGCCCGAGGCCTGAGGTCAGCATCGGGACTCTTCACAAAGAACAAAAATAAAAGAAAGATGCACCTTGAACATTTCCAGGAAACATTTGTTTGCATTTCCCTAAAATCGAATTAAAACGGCAGAAAAATCCCAGTCATCAGATGGCATGGCCTCCCAGGCCTGCCGAGTTCAGGCACGAGGCCGGCAGGGCAGGAGGGCCTTGGACAGGAGCCCGCCAGCCTCCTCTGCCTCCCTGTGTTCGCCCCCGGGAATCTCTGCCACGCCCGTCTGAGCCGGGACAGAGTGAGCGGAGAGTCCGGAGGAATCGGAATGTTCAGCGAAGAGGGAATACAGAGTTATTTTCTTCGTTTGGAAACCTGTCCAGGTGCGCACCTTATAATCAGTGTTAAAAACGTTTCCTTCGCAATGTTCCTACAGTAAAAGAAAAGTATTACAATCCCTGTGGCCAGTGTCCTGCTCACTGCTCATGTTCCAGCTGGAGAGAGAGATCCCCTCTCCCTCCCCTGCTGGAACGCTCAAGGTGGAGAAACACGGAGTCCCGTGACGGAGTCGAGCTGTGACGCAGATACAGTAGTACGGATCAAGAGCTAAAAAGAGGAATGCTCGCCTCTCTCAGAGCTCAGTGGTCAGCAGGCGCTTGGACTTCGCTGCTTCCTCCTTGGCTGGGCTGCTCACTGTACTGGAGGACACAACAAGGGAACAGAGGTCAGTACAGAGGGACACTTCTGCCAGGAAACACAGGGCTCAATAGTGCATTTACCTGCATGTGGCAGCGAGTAGGTCCTGCATGGCTTGACACCACAGTACTTGTCTGATTTATCTTCCTACTCCCCACCTCGCAGCCTTCCTTCCTCCTCCTGTCCCCCAAGATCATCTACAACTCTGGGGGTGCCACAGCCTTCTCCTGCTGTGCCCCAGAGTTCTGGAATTCGTCCCTAAGAATATCAGGGAGTCCCCTTCCCTGAGCTCTTTCAAAGCCAGGCTCAAAACTTTCATTTAACTGAGTCTGCGCAAATACATCTTCTGCTGCATTATACAGACTTAACCTCCTATTTTTTCCTTCTTACTGTAGGAGCTATGAGAAGCCACTTTTTAAAGGCACTATATAAAATAGCGTGTTTATGATGGTAAATGCAGAACTAAGGAGGAATGAACAATGCCCTGGTGTAATCTGCATTAAATGACCCAGAGAGGAGAAAACAAAACTCTAGTTAGTTCCGCAGTAAAATCAACTCACCTGTACAAGGTAAGCATGACAAATTAAAGACGGATGCACAAGAGGAGAAAGGATGGTGCTGTGTATTTGCCAGATACTTTTCAGGATGTTATACTTTATATTCAACGCAAACAGAAGGGCTTAGGAGCTAGACGCCCTCTTCAGTATTCATTATGGAATAGTAGCTGTGGACCGTCTGTGACGCTGGACATGTGTTTTATTGCAATCAGAGCTGCTCCCTTGTTTTACTTTTTTGCACTGCAATGCTCTTTGCAAATAGAACCTCAGTTATATCAGCTACAGGACTGGCACTTGTTGTCCAATGTCACAGATGTAATAGTGGACTCTCTTTCTACACAGCACAAAAGAAAATAATGCTCTTGCATGGTGGGGAAAATGGGCACAAGAAAGAAGCAGCCACTTGAGCGCTGGCGCTGTGGCTCAGGATCTGCGCCTGTGGCTGGAAGGTTGCCGGTTCAAATCCCACGGCTGGCAGAGGAATCCTATTCCATTGGGCCCCTGAGCAAGGCCCTTCACCCCAGCTGCTTCAGAGGCGCCGTATAAATGGCTGACCCTGTGCTCTGACCCCAAGCTTCCCTCCCTGTCTGTGTGTCTCATGGAGAGCAAGCTGGGGTCTGTGAAAAGACAAATCCCTCATACAAGAAATTGTTTACGGCTGATAAAGTGATAAAACAATACCTGGCAGCCAACACAGCAGGAGTGTGGGGGAGAGGAGGCTGTGCAGCCTGAGGGGCAACCTCAGGGTTCAGCTGTGGGCTTTTTGTAGATAAGCTGCCATCGCTGTCGAAAAGGCCATTCGTGAACACGCCACCACCCTGAGCCGATGACAGAGAGCGGCAGATCGGCAACTGGGAAGGGGACAGACACAGGAATCCAAGGAGAGAAGGGAGGTTAAACAAAGCAGAGCGCGACGCAATGCAAAGACAACAGGAGCAAAAATGTCATTTTTACTGAAGTGCAGGCATGCAGATCAAATCAGAGCATTCATTTGGAGAAGGAACAGGACAGCTAATAGTCATGCAACTGTGGTCCATGCGTTTGAGAGCCAGAGAGAGACAGACCGCTCCACACTCTACTCACAGGAGCTGCTGGGACAATCCATCTAGGAGCAATTATCAGCTTAGACTGAACCTTTAAAAATGGAGGGACGACAAAACCAATCGAATTACGGAAATCTTGAAAGACAGCTTGTATTAATTAATAGAAGATGAATTAATTAATGGAACTCCGATATATTTGAAAACAGATATTGTAACGGAACTCTTACAAAGCTGTTTTGAAGAATTTGCTGCAAACGAGCCCTGAGATTCAGTGGCACTCAAGATGTTACAGAGCTATGCGCTATGTCTATGTAAAGCAGTGTGCCTGAGCACAAGGAACCCATTTGGATTGGTCTTTTTGGACAAGCTACAGCCTGTGGCTGGGGAGCACACAGAGATCAAACCCAGACTGGGGTTTCATCAGCTCTGTTGTTAAACCAACTGGAGAATAGTTCAGTGTGAGTTGTTTATAACATTCTTCAACACTGAGACAATGCACATCCATTAAAACTCACCAATGGGACGGCATCTGTAAAATCTATTAGATTATCCGTTAGAGATGAAATTAGGGTGTCCAGTTCTTCAGTTTTAGCCTGTGTACCAAACAGAATTTAATAAACCGGTGAAAGATAAAAACAAAATGTAAATAATAAGAAAAAAATGTCATGTCTAATCAACAAGATTTTACTAGTCATGAAAATAATCTTTACTTTTAACTTACAATAAAAATGCATCACTGATAAACAGTGCCTTGCAAAAGTACCAGACTCTTCCTAGGGTGTACTTTGTGGAAAACACAAAATTAATATCTGAATCAAAACCTGAATGCTCAAACTGAAAACGTATAAATTTAAGTAAATGTAAATGACCTATAAACTCAATATTTGGTGGAAGAACCTTTGGTAATGGTTACAGCCCCAGATATTTTGGGTCAGTCTGTCCCAGCTTGGTGCACTTTTTCCCTCTCCTCTTCACGCTTCGCTCATGTTATCTCAGATCTCTTGGGGACCCCTTACGGACAGCACATTCCAGGCATTCCCCCAGATTCCCAGGATTCAAGCCAGGACTCTGACTGGACCCCTCAAGGACGTGTCTGCTACTGAACTCTGTAGCTCTGCTGGTCTCACAGTGGCCTCCCTAACCAGCCTCCTCTCCCTGGCTGCTCAGGGTGGAGGGACAGCCTGATCTAGGCAGTGTCCAGGTGCGTACCACTTCTTAACCCTTTACTTTACCCGACTCAGAGATAGTAAGAGTCTCTGAAGTGTTTTTATACCCTTCTCCTGATCTGCGACTTTACACAACTTTATCCTTGTGCCATTCTGAAAGCTTCCTTGTCTTTATAGTTGAATCTTCGTTTGAGACACACAACCTGACTGAGGGACCTTACAAGATATTAATGCATATATTTTGAAACCATGTTAACCTCTATGATTGCACATGGAGAGAAGCTCCACTCAACTAACCATGTGGCTTATTAAGGTAATTATTTATCTATTTACTTATTTTTGTTGTCTTGCCTTGAATGTGTGGCGTAGATTGAGTATATAACAAGTAATTGCTACTTCAAAGTGTCATATCTACTTGACACTAAAGCAACAAAATGTGCAAATTGCTCAATCGTGAGAATAATTTTGCAAGTCACGTTATGGCAAATCTTTTTATGGCTTGGCTACAGTATACTGTGGAGTTTAGAGAGGCTTTATGTTTCCCGATGACGTGAAATATTTTTTAATGAATACTGAGGCTTGCAAGTGAAGGTACAAGTATTAGGATACCTTTAGGGTCACAGCCTCGCTGCCAGGTTCAGGCGTTAACAAGGGAGCTGAGGAAGAGGCATGATCTTCAGTAACAGCGCTGCCCTTTACCTCATTGCTGAAGAAGGAAAAAAAACAGTTCCTGTTGTTAGTCAATGTGATGGGCACGTCTCTGCCAGGTGATACCAGCAGCCTGAAAAAACTTCAACATTGAACAGAAAAGTCTGGCTTTCAAGACTAATAAGCGCCCAAGCTGGGTAGGAGGAGCCTGGACAAATCTTTATTCCAGCTGGAAGCTACATGCAAGTGCATTTTAAACTGAGAACAGAAGGCGCTTCTGTATCAAGAGGGTGGGAGACAAGCTCTCATGCCATGCTGTGAAAACTGATAGCCTGACTTCCTTCCAGAAACAGCTAGCTGAGATCCTGGGATCACTGAGATACTAAGTACCAAGCGGGCCCGATAGACCGCATGGTCCCTCCAGTTTGTAACCGTTCTTCTGTTCTTACTTCCTACACTTCTCTTGCTCCTACACTTCCGTTCCCTCTCGCCATCAGGGATGGCAAAGATCTGCAGCAGCAGCACAGAATAAAAGGAATGGAGTTCTGCCGTGTTTTGTTCACTGTAGGAAACATGGGAAACTTGATCTGAGTCTCTTAATGTGGGAGTCCTAACACTATACACATCCAAACCGAGGCCCAAGTGCAGCAAGAAAGTCTAAATGAGCAAGCAAATCAGATACAGGCAGCAATTAGGCCTGGTGATAAAGATCAGCTGGAGCAAAAACTGTTTGACAAAGGGCTCCTCCAGGCACAGGACTGGTGTAGACTGAGGCCCTCAGCTTGGAGCGGGAGCTCTTTCACACCAGACTGGTGTCGTTATCAGCACACCACAAGACACCAAATGGCCAGTCAACAAGAGTGTTCCCATTCCTTCCAGGTGTTGTTAAACTGAAGCCCATTTCCTGCCCTGCTGTCTACTTTCACAACTAAACTACATCCGTTTAGGACAGCATAGGGCTTTTAAATGGATTGCAAAACCTGCTACGGGTAACGACTGCAATGGAACAACTGGTGACTAAAGGAAAATGAAGCAGGTTGGCTTTAAAAAGGCAGTGTCACATGAGAGTGAAAAAGGGGCTGTCCTGCACCTTAGAGACCATTTCCTGAGGTGCAGGTACCGCGTTTATCACAATCATCTTCATTAGTGAGCATTTTGCATATCTGTGGACTACGGCCATGATCAAAACATTTACTATTAAAATGATTTAATCAAAGAAGGTTTAGAGATTTAAGATTTTAGGCCTTGAGGAATCTTTAAGGATATTATTTCATTATAAAATCAGATAAGAATTTGGAGAAAAGAAAAGGTTTCTAGGTGCGTTTTTCCCCCACAAACAGTGTGCGTCAATTCACCCATTTCATCACACTTTTTGATCTGGAAGGGTAACAGCATTAGCCAAACATGTATTGGTGCTATAAAAAGTCCTGCACTGGCTCACCCTGACTTTGAAGTGTGTGTTGAGGGGAGGGGTTGTCAACTTGCCGTTTCAAATGCCTAACGAAGTCAAACCCCGCAGGCATGCGACAGATCCTGCTGTTTAATCTGCCTGACAGCTGTTCCTAGGACTCGCGGGGGAGAGCTCATAGAGATGGCAGTGGTGGTAAACGAGCTGTGAACTAGGGCTCCCGTGGGGGAGCAAGTCAGCGATTCTTATCCCCTAGAAGGACTGGGAAAGCATCTTGTTAACATGACAAAAACACAGGTGACAAAAGATGTTACATTTCTGAAAACACTTGCACTTAATGCAGATCAAGATTCGCCTCACTCTGCCTTTAGATCAGAGGAAAGACAGCGAAGCCTCAGGGCTGCCTGGCTCTTTTTGCTACCGACTCTGCTGCTTCCTGTTTGAAGCGAGACCCTTTTAACATCCCAGTTTTCAAACAACGACAGCCTTGGTATAATTCCTAGTGCAAAGGACTCATACAAGCCACAGGCCCAATTCTCTGATCGCACATAGACGTGTGCTTCCTTTCTTGTGAACAGATTTGCTCTTTTTGACGTTTTTCCCAGATTGGAAGTAGAGAACGTCCCCCTCCTCCGTGTTTCCAGAAGAGCCCGAAAAAACGAGGCCGGACAGCTACACGAGAGGCACTGCGCCACAAGGTCACAACGGGGCCAAACGCTGCCCCTCCCACCAGCACTAAGGAAGAAAACATGGTGAAGAACACAAAACAGTTTCTTTTCACAATCACTGTAAGTCTCAAGACTGTGAAAAGAAACCCCTGGAGCTCTTCGAGATGCACACAACCAGGCAAGTTTTATATTTGCTGTGTCTCTACTTTAAGATTTCAATTCTTAAATATGAACTCATTTCAGAGGGAGTTTCAGAACCCCCACATTCCGGTGTGTAACCCGAAGCGGCCTCCCGTCTGTGTCCGTTTCTCACGAACGGATCAATTATTGCACATCCTGTAATCAGAAGTGCAGGTAAGAAACCCTACACACGGTGGAACTTACCGGAAACACCAGTGATTTTGAAATTCGGGGCTGAGAACGGAAACACGCTAACAACAGATCAGTAAAAGTGATCAATTAGTACTGAAAAGTCCAGACGGTCAGGATTATGCTGGGAGCAGCTATTATAGGGAGCAGGCGCCCCCTCCTGGCAGCCATAAAAAGCGCACAGTGCGCAAACTGAACAATGCTCGTACAACAGTCAAGACATTTTTGGCCCATTTCATCTCCCCCCCCCCCTAATTAATGTATACCCCATTTCCATCCCCGAGGGGCTGTCTGCATACATTCTGTATTTTAATTCCACCGGTGAATTATATATATATTGAGATATTATAAATCTCAATCACTTTTTCCCCCCTTCTTTCAAACTTCAAACCCACGAAAGCCTGGATGCGGACGAGCAGGAAGCTCTCTCATTTACCCACGCACACGAGCAAGGATCCACGGCGCGTTTTTTCATCTTTTCAGTGAGAGTGAACCTCTCTTTTTATTGCTTTACACCTGGCTCACCGACTCGGCTCCAGACTGGATTACTGAACTGTCTGCGACTCTCGGCACTGACGATTACAAACGAAACAAAACAGCAGCCACACCACGTGTAGAGACAACCCTCGCTAAAGAGCTCATTTACTTTGATCGTCCTCTCGCGATGTGGCATTACTCTACGTTGAGAGCACAGTTACATAAACCAGCCCTGGAGCCGAACACGCGTGGAGCTATTTCAGATGCAGAATCTTGCGTGGAGCTGCGTCAGAGGGCGCTGGTGGCGAAGGGACCAGACAAAAGGTCAATTCCACGAGGAAAAGTGGAAAGATAAACCTCCCCCAGCGGTGTACTCTGGTCTCGTACTGTGAGAGAGCCAACTTTCTCTCACAAGAATTAAAGTACCTCTAGCCTCCTTCCACCGCCAGGTGGCCGTATAGAGCCACACTGAAGAAAAACAGAAGCGCTGCATGAAGAAATACATTTGAACGGTTAACACCACCCCTGGGGTGTACATTTCACTGCACCGCTATTGTACAGAGACTTAGTGCCTGTCCTAACAATATCTCGGAGGAAATTTTAATCCCGCTCGCAGGGAATTAAAATTCTACAGAACACGACACACGCAGCGGAAAGACGAGAGGCACTCGGTAATCTCCCACTGTCCCACTTTCCGCCCGTGTCAGACGCACGGTCTCACGGATTAACGGCTCCAATGTCTCCTTGATGCGTATCCGTTTTCGGTCCTGCAAGACGGCGTACCACTTCGGCTCCAAGATAAAACGTCGAACACCGAGCTCCCTTCTTGCTCGGCTAACCCGGAGCAGACGCCGGCACTGCCCCCCGCCACACTACCCGCACGCCCGGGTCTTACCTGGGGGCCGCGGAGGCCAGCGGGCTCGGCTTGAGCGGGTCCCTGGAGTCCAGCCGCTCGGCGCGCCCACACGCCGGCAGCGAGGATGCGCTGCCCAGCCGCCCCAAGCTCCCCTTGTTCCTGGGGCACAAACACAGAGGACAAGGGCTGGAGGCGACCGCACGCCGACCACAGCTGCGACATGTTCTCGCTCGACCTCGACAAGCCGCCTTTTCACAGAACACCGTACAGGGGAACCGCGCTGTGCAAGACGGCCTTCACTACATGTATAACAGAACTAAAACTGGATCAAAAACTCCTTTGTGTCTTCATGAAAAATGGGCTTTTTTTTTTTGGAACACGTGATGACAAACTCAGGGATTGTTTTAAACACTCTCAGGTCCCCAGATATGTCAACCGGAGCCAGACAAACCTAGTCCCGTTACGGTCCCTCGCACTCATTTGGGGTTTCAAGCGGTTCTGCGCCTTTATGATGAGTGGAGTGCAGCCCCAGCCCAGAATATGCGGCTAGTGTGCCCGAGAGCGTAGCAGCCGATGTCGGAGATGAATTATTCAGGAAGGACAACTGAATATTCATGACCACTGTGCGTTTTAAACCCGGCTGAAATTTGAGCCCGTGCTGCCTGTGCGACCTGATTCTAACAAGCGCACACAATAGTCATCCAGAACGGAAGAAAGCCTTTTCAGGTCTTTTCCTCCGACTCTTCCTTGAATTCCGGCAGCCCAGTCCGCGGTTCACTCCTGTACCTGGCCGCAGCTTCCTGAAGGTTGCAGTTCTTGTCCCCCGCAGCTGCAACGTCCTCTCTTGTGACCTGTCGGGGGAAATGGGAGACGTAGGAAGGAAAATCGCACCTAGCTTTCCTAGCAATGACAACCTCAGGAATATTCTGCTCAAATGTAAAACCGCCACTTTGTTATCGTTATCGACAGCCCCGCGGGGGTTTGGAATTGCCAGCTGAGCAACAAACCCCGCCGCCGCACACGGGGGAAGGGATGAGGAAGTGGAGGCGGACTCCTTCAACCCGCCCACCTCCACGCCCCTTGGCTTTCCACACATCGCAGTCCCGCGCAGATCGGAGGATAGGCGCCTCCATTATCGACGGTCCCGCATGCCTGTAAGCCACAGGGGGCGCTGTTGCCAAGAGCTGGGGCGGCCCTGGCAGCAGTCTTATCCCACCCGACCCTGGGCACTGCTTGGGGGATCCTGGTCACAGCTGGCTGGTGATCTGACCCCAGGCTCGAACCCGAGTGCACTTAGCCGAGCAGCTTTACCGGTTGAGCCACTTGGGAGGTCATATGACGACAGACTGCTGACGAAGCTTCTTGGCTCTGGATCAACGGCACAGTGGTAAAGATGTGCTGGGTCTTACCTTCAGAGCCGCCTCTGCCTGTGCTTTCAGAATGTTGCTCTTCAGATCCGGCGCGGGGCGCACTGGAGTTAGGACAGGGCTGTTGGTCACGTTGTTCAGCGACTTCTCAGTCAGCTTCACCACCTCCTCCTGCAAGAAGACAGCCCTGTCATCGGTACAGGAAATCGTCCAAGAGATTCTGAGGATACGTTTTAAACTATGGCAGACGTTTCAGCTCTCTCGTTGGGTAGCTAAATCATGATCGATTTAGAACGCGAACAGTCGGGTTTTCTATTTGTTGAATGAAACGTCTTGTAAAAAACAGGAAGGAGTCCAAGCTGTGCTGTGGACCGAGGGACATCCGGCTGAAAGGGTGTTGAGACGGGCTCAAAGCCTGCTGCTCTCGCCAGCAGAGTGCTCTGTTGCTTTAAATTGACTACCGCTCATCTCCCAGTTGTTTGTATTCTTTTGTGAGGCAATACTAGCCTGCTGTCTGCTGCTCCTAATCTCCTTAAACAGCTCCATAATCTGCCTTGCAGAAGGAGCAAACACATGGCCAGAGTGCTGGAAGGGAGCTGGCCAGGGGAAGCTTGCTCAGAAACAAGCTCTCCCACTTGACAAGTGCTGGTATGCACCAAGTGTTTTGCATAAATGGCTTGTAGAGCCACAACACACGAACGAACCTCATGCCAGTTTTCCCTAAAACTGCACCGGCGAAACTCTCATCCTAGCCCAAGCCCCAGGGAAAGTGGCACATAATACCGAAACGAAGGAGCTCGGTACATTTTCCTTTTTGGGATCCGTCACTTGGGATCTGAATGCAAATTTTAACTTCGTCATGCCCTTGCAATTAAGAAGAAACTGGGAAGGAGCGCGAGAGGGGCTGTCCCTCTGCTGCCAGCCAGAGCCTCTGTGCAGAGAGGCCACCCTGTGTGTCCTCGGCCCTGACCCTGCACTGGGGCAGAGCACAGCAGAGGTCTTCCGATATCGGGGCCTCTCTGTGAATAAAACGGATGTTGAAGAGACTTATCAGCACTCAATAAGCACGCGATTCACAGCTCGAGCTGTTCGAAGAAACGGACTCGCGAAGTCACTGACCTGACTGTTCACGTTCACATTGATGTTGGACCGGTGGGGAGCGACAGCTGTTACAGCCTCTATTTCCAGCTGCTTCAGCTTTGCTGCTGCCTCTTGGGGGCCCGTGGCAGGAGCGTGAGAAAACAGGGGACAGGAGACAGGAGACACGGTGAGAGAGCGACGCTGCACGATTTCATCGCAGTGCAACACGACCTCAAACCACCCGCTTTGCATCTTTGTAGAAGGGCAATGGAAAAAAAAAACACTCCAGAGCTTCAGAGGCAGAGCTAACACAAATTATACAAAAGCTATAATCTGCAACTAAAAATGCACTGAGGGACGCTTTCCAGATGGTCACCAGTAATGCAAAGTGATCTTTTGAAATAACAAATTTGCAACAAAACATTCATTCATTAATAACAGCAAAAAGCACAGATTGCCATGTGTCAGTTTTGTGACACGAAAGTCTTCAATCTCTTTTCTCTCATGAAACTGGGGTAGCTGTGTCCGGGTTAGTCCTTACCACACAGAGAGATTTTCTCCTCTTCGTTTTCACTGGATCCAGAGGGAGCGGCACTGAGGCCTACTTCGTCAGGCATGCCTGGAGTTGTCATGGTTACTGGTGCCCCCATGACCTCGTCAACACACGTCTCCAACAGATCCCTGCAGTCTAGCAAATCAGCAACAAGTGGCAGACTGCAGGGTGAGAAGGGAGAGAAACTAAACATCACAACTAATCCCCGAACAAGAATTCCATCATAACTGCACACGTGATTACTGAAACATTCATGTGAAGTAGATGTCACAAAGATGTCCATTACTCACCAAAGGCCCAGTAAAACACTGGTACAAGCCCCCTTATAAAACACATTTCTATAGCTAATTCTGACAAACCCATTACTACTGGTTGCTCGTATGATCAAATTCATACTCTCAAAATCACAAAAGAATGAAGAGTCAAATATTGCACAAGAAAAGGACACACAAAAGAAAGGTGTTTTTCAGCTTAACCCCAAGTCAGGGAAGAAATGTTCCCTTGCACAGCTCTTCCTGTCCACAGGAAATCAACCTGGTTTCTGGTACCTAACGCAATTTCCATACAGCACTATTAAAGGCCAGGTTGTACAAAAGCCCTCGTCAAGCCTTGCGCAAACTGCACCTCAACGCCCACGGCACCAAGGATCACCTTGTAGCCACTCGCCGAAGACAACAGGAAGCTCAGTTAATTGTTGGAAAACCCCAACAGTAGCTCTACCAGCAATGAAGAGCTAAAACACAGCCCCAAAACGGCCTTGCTTTTTATCCCTTACACCTCTCTGAGGTAATTTCCTAGTATAAATGCATCAGGATACATTTCCTTCGTGCACTGCTGCTTCCCTCGGTACTCCTGACGCCCTGCTTAGGTCTGAATTCATAGGTACGACAAATTGTCAGGCTACGTTCACGTCTTCTCAGCTATTAAGTTTGGCGTCGAATTCAGTGTCTTCAGTGTTCCGTGGCTGCGAAAAAGGCTGAGAGGTGCCCTCAAAAACACGTTTCAGAAAGGAAATGCTGTCAGTGGCGGGGGAAAAAAATAATCAAAGCAATAAGACAAATCAGAAAAATAAAAAAACTGGAAAACGGAAAGGCAAGCACAGTCGGCAACCATCTGAGCTCGTCACAGTTATATCCACATCCTGGACTTGTTCCAGGGCTGAATTACAGTACAAGGGCACAGAATAGCACCGTCACGCTCACAAGACGACAGAATGAGCTAATGTTGACACACAGTAAATTGACAACGGATCCACTGTACTTACCTATAAGTGTAGCTGGGTCCCACTCTGGATTAACACGGGTGGGTTAATAATATCATAACCACCGGGGGACAGATGAGCAAACCCAAACAAACCCCAGTCTACGCCCGTCGCAGTGAAAAGGCACTTCCACAGAACCCGCCTTCAGAACGTTCTTGTTCTGTCTAACTGCATGCTCTGACATTACTGGACTTCGGTGGGGCAGAAAGCAGGTCAATCAACACAGCTGTCATTGAGTTAAAAAAAACATCTTATTCCATCCTTGGCGGGGCTACGTGTTAATTTTGAAGAAACGATTTACCAGGCTCTTGAAGGACAGATGATGCCCCTCTATTCAGACACTGGATAAAAGCCCCAAAGCTCTGCCTGCGAGATTTTTAGCACCGAGAGAAGAGGCGAGGCTCGCCTTATACCTGGCGTTCAGATGCTCGCCACAGAGAAACTGAATTGACCAAGGAGATGGCTGCCTGTCGCCTGGGCTCACCATCACGCAAGCACGGGAGAGGCTGCTCACGAATGCTTCTTTCTGAGGCAAGCACCCTGCCGGCGTCGTCTGCTCACCCACACTGCCAGCCCCGGAGCGCCCGGGGCGAGGGCAGAACTGATTGGAGGAGAGGTACGTCTCCTGCGGACATCGCACAGGCCGAGAGGAGTGCAGGACGCTCTGGGGTGGGCTGGGGTGCGAGGGGCCGCTGTATTCCTGTCCTAGGGCAGCCCGGCCCGCAGAAACCCACGCCACCCTCCCTCCTGGGAGACAGGGTTAGAGAGCAGCGGCGCTCCGAGCTCCAGCAGCGAGGGCGTCTCGGCCGCGCCGTGCTGTAAACACACGCGCCGACCCCCGCACTCCCGCCAGCTGGGGGATTCCCAGGACCACGGGGAGCTTCACCTCGATGGGAACTGTGGGAAAGGGCCACACCCTGAACCGACCAACGCCACGCCAGATTAAACCTCACGGCCAGGCGCTGTGGCCGCACGGCCCAACTCGGGGGTGCTGGGAGGTTCGCAGTGGAAAATAAATCGATCTTAAAACAGTGATGATGCACTCCAGTTTCTTTGTTTTTTAAAGCACCGATGCCAAAGGACCAATATTGGCCAAACTGAGGGCCAGTTCAGGTGTCAAAAAGCTATTCTTCACCTGCAGGTGCAGAGGACGAAGCTAGGAGGAAGACCAGGTGCAGAAGACCCCTGCTGACAGTATGATAAAGCAGGCAGACGTATCCACTACTAGATGAGTTTTTTCACACTAATGGCATGAAAACTGCTCAACTTTAACACCCGTTACAGTACTGACCACAGCAAACCAGGTTCCTATAATGTAGCCTGCAAATAACATACCTTAGTGATTGCGTCAGTGAGGGAATTCCATTCTAACAACATAATTAAAAAATGCTCTTTGATTTTGATTCAAATGACACGGAGTATTCTCAGGTTGGTAATACCAGAACAAAGGCACTGTTATTTTATTGCATAATATTTTTCATTATAATATTTACTACAGAGTTTAACAGCACAATTAATGTTTACAGAAAACTTTTTGTTCCAGATAAGTGAAGTATTAAAGAGATTAGCACACCATTAACCATCTGTGTCAGTGCACAGATAAGATGGGACACCATTTCTGATTTAATACTGGACAGCCGCTGACTTGACTGAACTGTTATCTTTGTTTTAAATTCTCTCCAAGTCATGCTTCACACAAGGTTGAACCCAGTCCATGCTGATTAGAGGCTTCAATAATGTGTTTCAATATTAATAAAACTTGAATCCTGCTACTGATATTGAGTGTATTCCACATGCAAAATAAACTAATTGACAAATCTTGAAGACGAGTACTATGCGTGGGTCTGTGTGATAATTGTTCATTACTGCAGGTTGTAGTGCTAAGAGATCTAAGGGCAGGTGTGGAGAATGTACTAAACAGTTGTTTATTAAACTTATTACTTATTGGTAAAATATTGAAATTGGTACAAGCAAGCCTTTTCTAAAAGAAAAAAAACAAACTAGTTGGGAGGGTTACCAAGGTAACTGGCTAAAATCGCGATTTTTTTTTTACATTAAAGACATTGATTTTGAAGGCCGTTATCATCTGTCATAGAGGAAAATAAATGTGCATATTACTGTAGATAAAATGCGATTCAGCTGACATCATCGCCGTTGGTTTGCAGACATGATACTAATACCATCATCTTGCAAAAGTTCTCTCCCCCAGCATCCGAAACGCTTGGGCTGAGGAGGGGCAGTGCTACAACGAAGAGACGTCGTCTGGCGTGGAGAGAACTTCCCAGCAGCCTGGTCCTGCAGGTCGTTCAGCGCCCCCCTCCTCCTCCTCCTCTTCCTCCTCCTCCTCCTCCCGTCAGCCTCCGCCGCAGCTGGTCGTGTCCCAGCGATGGCAAAGGCGCCGGCGGGAGTGTGGCGCTCGGCCGCGGGGGGCGGGGGGCCTGGCGGAGGGGAGGGCAGGCAGGGCAGGGCGTGTGTGAGTGGCGCAGGGAGGTGCGAGGCAGGGCCAGGGGACAGAGAGGGTCGGGAGGGCCCGGGAACAAGCAGCAGAACACCATGAGGAAGCAGGGGCACGCGTTTCAACCAAGCTGGCAACAGACAGGAAACAAGGGAGGAATCTCTCATGGACGCTTCTCTCGCAGAAATTCCCCACCCGCGTGCTTCTCCGTGTGACGGAAGGCTAGCACAATGCATTTTGGGGCTTGTACTTTTAGAAATAAAGAGTTCCTCTGTTTGATTTACACAGAGGTCTCTTTAGCCTGTAAAACCTGCCTCTCAACGCCAGCCCTTTCATTAGTCGCTCCTTCAGAAATCTGGGGGCCGAGGTTACTGACACTGCCTCACACTTTCAAGGGCTGCTTTGA
This sequence comes from Lepisosteus platostomus, assembly GCF_059453375.1. Classification (NCBI taxonomy): domain Eukaryota; kingdom Metazoa; phylum Chordata; class Actinopteri; order Semionotiformes; family Lepisosteidae; genus Lepisosteus; species Lepisosteus platostomus. Next base: position 38,190,925 of record NC_142624.1, read on the forward strand.
AACTTCTCATCTACTTCGACCTCAGATTGGCCTTCCAACGTGGACCAGAAGAAAAGAGAGGATAAATGTCTTCAGCTCCCTTTTAAAATATCTGAATGCCTCTCTGGAGTTATTTATTTTTTAATTCCAACTCCGACATGAAACATTTTGGACATCACATTAACTTTGAAGTATTGTGCTAAGGTTAAGCACTTTGTGGAACAAAGGTAAAATGTATCGTTTTCTGTTTAATACACTGTGAAGGTTTCTTGACCTGTAGTAAGGGGCTTTATTAACTTGCCAATACTTTCTGCGCAGAAGCCACTATAAGAGCACAGCTGTGGACAAGAAGGATCAGAGAGAGCGGACAGGACTGACGGTGCAGCGGAGAAGGAGCTTTTCAAACCCGTAAAGCAACGGTCTTAAAATGAAACTCGGTCTTTAAAGCACAAAGCAAATGCATAAATCATCGCCACTGATTTCTGAAGCCATGGATTTTGGCATGCAAGAAGAAGCAGAGGGCTGCTGAGGAGAAGGACCCGACGAGCGCAGGGGTGGGGCCTGGGCCGGGCCGGGCCGGCCTGCCCTGCAGGAGCCACATCTGGCCAGGCGGAGCAGCACGACCGCGAGCCAGCGGGCAGAGGGGGAGCTCGGGGTCTCACGGGAAACCACGCCGGGGAAGCGGCCAATAAAACTACTTCCTTAAAAACCGAATGACGTTCTTCGCCTGAACTGTAGAACCGTGGGCGAGATCACCTCCAGCTGCCAACACGGGCGCTGAAAACCTCCCCCCTCCTCCCGATCCGAGGAGCACAGTCGCCCTGTAGCACTGCCCCTCGCAGAAGACTGCCGTTACAAGCTTAAATGCTAAAGAATATGTTCAAGCTTATTTTACGCACCTTCCTTCATAGTCAATCGGCGAGCTATTGAGAAGTTCAGCTAAAAAGTAGCCCTGCCCACAGTGAAAACCCCTGTGTTGATAAAGCTTAACCATTACATAATCATGAAACAATATTCAATTGAATTTTCTATCAATCTTTTGCATTCAGTCAGCTTAAATTAAGATCAATTTTAATTAAAATTTAATTACAAGTCATGACAAATAACTGTTCCTGTTTAGCGTAATTAAATTTCTATGATGATATATTTAAGTTTTCTTTAAGACCTGCCTCCTGCTCTTTGAACTTCATCAGAATGTTTTTGTCATATTTCATTCATTGAGTTCCTTGAGGTTTCATCTATTGAATTATATTTGTGTATTTGGTCTTAAACCGTTTATTTACAAAATGACAGTCTAAGTACATGTATCTACTGAAAATGGATCAGTAACTAGGAAGTAAGGTTAAAATGCACAGTTTTTGCATTTGAGCATTTCCTAAGCTTTGTACTGTCCGCGTGTATCCTGGACGGAGTCTCTGAGGCACAGGACACGACAAGCTGGTTGATTCTGTCAAGAGGTTAACCAGGGCAAGGCACCCACCACTCACCCAGCACCCCAAGAGCACAGCTCTCTCCTCTCCCCACGAGAGGGAGCCCAGCCTGCCACCACACTGCCACCCCCGATTAAAGCAGAGACAAGACAGAGGAGACCCCCGATCACCGGCTCGATTCACAGAGGGAAGAAATCAAGAGCAGCCCCCAATTCCCCTGCAGCAATCATCAAAGTTCCACTGATTTGCCAAAGCGGTTTTGCCATCGATACATACCTTGCCTTTAGAAAGGCCATTAAGTGCCAGTAAGTCACATGAAGCTACAACAAACAATACGCAAATTAAAAATCAAAACAAGTCAACCGAACACCATTTGTTTTTGGCGGCTCCCAGCGACACACAAGACTGGGGAAATGTGCTGTACAGCTCAAAAGGAGCTCTGCCTGACAGGCCCAGGCTCGCACGGCTTCCGAGATCCAATGAGGGCAAAGGTCAAAGGTCAAAGGTCAGGCTGGCGCTGCTACTTCTCTCCCCACAATGATCGGCAAGCAGCACACTGAACCGTGACTCAGCGGCTCCGCGGTGGACTTCACGAGCTCAGGGCTCGAATACGTTTCCGGCGTTAAACCCGCGAGGCGCTTACCTTCTCTTGTCCGAGTGGCCGGCTGCAGGACTCCTGGGGAGGGTTTGGACTTCCAGCGGGACAGGGGCGGCCGGCACGGCGGTGACCACGGGCAGGGCTAGGCGGGGGGTCAGGGCCTGGAGGGGACAGGAAGGCCAGGGCAGGTTCAGACCGGGGCACAGCCAACAGTAAGACAGCCACTTACGTATTGGGGACACTGCCCCTGTACTCAAAACCAGGTAAGGTCGCTGTGCATATCTCCACACAACTATCAGTCTGGCATGCAAGTGTTAAGAGATCTAGGCCAGTGCCTCCTGGAATACACAGATTCACTACTACTTGCACTGTTGACTGGCTTTGTTCGCTGCTGTCAGATGTCAAGGCAGAAACAGGGGAGTAAAAGCCCATTACCTTTGCATCACTGGTTTGATTGACGCCATTGTTGTGTGCACTGCGGGGGGAAGGAAACACAGCCTGTTAATGGACACAGCTCATGCAGCTAGGGGCAAATGAAACAGTACAACAGATATGATAGCCTGCGCAACACAGACAAGAGTGGTGAGCAGTATCTGAGCCTCCTTTCCCACAGAGCGGCCAAGACAGCTCCTGCAGTCAACCAGCACAACGGAGACACTTCGGGCAGACCAGGCCCCACGGTGACCTTTGACCTTGCATGCAATCGTACTTTGCACAGACGCCGACAATAGGGTCGCTCAGGTGCCGGTTTTAAACCTGATCTTGAACTGCCAAGTAATTAACAGCATCGGGACTAAATTTCGCAAAGTTTTTACTTTGTAAAATGATAATGCATCACTTTGTTTCCCTCTACAGAATTACAAATGTATCAAGGGTGAAAAGGCCATCATCATAAACATCATCATGTTTCCTAGCACTCTCTTCATTCACAGTTCTAACCCTGCCAGCCCTCTCTCGACCAGACCTGAAGAGGCTCAGTTAGCTGCCACAATCTCTGTACACTGCCCAGCCCTTCCAGCCAGTGCTCAGCTCATCCCTGGCAAGCTGATCACCAAGACCAGGCTGTTGAAACTATTGTCCACAGTGGACACTCAGCAACCTACAACACAGAGTGGATAAAATGTTATATAATGTTCGGGTGAAGCAAGGACGGAGCTCAAGAGAATCGGAGACATGGCTGTAGAAGCAGGGAGGGTGTTTTCTGAACAACACAGAAGGAAACTCTACTGGCTCGGCACTGTGGATGAAAGCGTGCGTGCTGGTTGGTTCCCAGGCGATGGGGTCAGGAATGAGTCAAACTGCTCCTAAGGCTGTGTATTTAGCTTGTGGTAATCACCAAGAACAATAACTGTAAAAAGACAATGAGAACTGCAATGAAATCCATCTTTTCTACTTAACCAAATCACATATTTGTATTAGTTCCTTGCATTCCTAGAGGGCTTTGGATCACAGTGCTCTCACACACGGGCTGGGACCACGGAGGGGAAGCACCCACATGGGTGTCACACAGCGGCCCCCTACACAGCAGGGGAACGGGGAATTCACCAATAGAATTAAGGGGCACTTACAGACTTACAGACTATGTGGCTGGAGGAGTGTTCAGCCAGGACGCCAGGGTTACCACCCCTACTCTTACAAACGGTGCACTGGCATCTCAAGCCATCAGGATCTCGGTTTAATTTCTGCCAGAAGGCCACCCCCGCGGTAAAACAAGAGCCTTAATTTCAAACTGAGTCAATCCTTCCAAAAGGATGGACTTAACTGCAAACATCCCCTGCTCGACGTCCCAGTGACCGAATGCGAGACCAGGAGAACTACAAGTGCAGAGGAGTACACTCCTCTGCAGGGAGAGCTAGCTGGGCTGAAGACGCTCCCAGTCCAGCATGAGACAAATCGGCTGTCCAAACCGCAAACCCAAACAATGGGGCCTGCTGGAGGCAGAGCTGCTGTTTGGGGTTTCTAACTTCAACTAAAACTCACACGGTGTAATGCGATACTTCTGACTAGTCAGATATGCGCTGTTTGAAAAGAGAAGGTGATCATGCATATTTCTGTTGAATAAATCTTTTTTCCCCCCCTTTCAAACAGGCCATGATGAAAAGAAGCTGGATTTTGACATGTTGTAATGAAAGGACTTACTTTGTCTCTTGGTATTTGTTGGCAGCTGTGGGAACAGTAGAAAGCAGTTAGTTCCAAGCACCACATTTAAAATAAAAGTGAAAAAAATATACATCAAATTAGATAACTGTGATTTGAACAGGACAGAAACGCAATCACAGATCCCTGTAATGTGTAAACATTCCTTACAAATATCCATGAGTTTCATCAAAATGGCCTCTTATATATGGTCAGCTCAGCTGTAGGCATTGTGGGATGAGGTGGCCAGGGCTCTCCCAGCTCTCAAGAGACCCACATGGCTTCATAGGCGCTTGCAGGTTCTGGTATTGAGGGACGCGCCTCTCCTCCAATCAGCACCGAACCTCTGGTAAAGGGCGGTGCTTCCCGTGGCACGTGAAAAGATGATTGGTTCCAAGGTGGGTGGGTCAGAGGTCGCTTCCCCATCCTCCCATGTGTGCGGCACACGAGAGTCGAGGCGATTATATCAATCAATCGGCTCGTCATCCCAAAGAGCGTGGGTTTAAAGAATAAAGGAAAATTACTGATTCTAAGTGTTGCAGGAAGAAAGAGAAAGAGAGGACCAGCTCACTTTTCATTTGCATGGTCCTCCTGGAGTACCGCCTGCTCGGTCTCCGCTCAAAGGAAGCCGACCTCCTGGCCTTGTTGGCTTTGGTGGTCTGGTACTCCGTTTTCCCACTGAAACGGAAGCAGGAAGCACAAGGCAGTTTGGTTTGCTTTGCTTTCCAAACCATAACATGATCAGAGTTCATCACGGTTTCTCTCTCTCTCATGGTATTTCCAAACTGAAGATAAAACGCCAACCAGCTAACAAGAATGTTAAAAGCATTCAGCAAGTTAAGTGCTCGACTGAATTACGCTTTGCAGTATCAATCAGACGACAGCAGCAATGTTGTGTGCAAGTGCTGTCAGCAAGCTGAGGCATAACCTCCATTAATCAATAAACACTTCAGAGCGATCAGTGCTTATTCACGAGCTTGAATGCTGCCTTTACAGAACGTGGTTATTAGTTAAGGTAAAATAAAAGATTAGAAATGCCTGGCGAGTTTCCAAACTCCTTTTTACAAAACCTAATAATACATCCACTCACCAAATTCTATACCCTAAAAAAACAAATACCATTTTAATTAAGCGTCACCATCACAAGGACATGGCAAACAATCTCCTACGCTTTCCTGGGAAAACAGTACTATACAAGTCCCCTTGCCAGCTTGCGAGTGGATTTTAATTCCATGGGAATATTCTGGAACTCATCGGAATGACTTGAAAGATGCTGTCCTACTTATCTGGAAGCATGCCTCAGCAAAAAAAGGAAAAGGTGTCCCTATTCTGAAATGTCTCCCAAGACACCCTACCTTCACATTTGCTGCACAAATATTTGTGGACATGGTGACCCCCAAGGTCCTTAGACTTAATAACACGAGTGTAAATATAACCATAACAATGAAGAACATGCAGCCGACAAGCAGAGCAAAGGTCCATGTTCTTGCACTGGGGATCCCACAGAGGAGAGAGGAGGAGAGTGGGGATCTTACAGAGGAAAGTGGGGTTCCCACAGAGGAGGGGGGAGGAGGAGGAGGAGAGTGGGGATCTTACAGAGGAGAGTGGGGCTCCCACAGAGGAGGGAGGAGGAGGAGCAGAGTGGGGATCTTACAGAGGAGAGTGGGGTTCCCACAGAGGAGAGAGGAGGAGAGTGGGGATCTTACAGAGGAGAGTGGGGTTCCCACAGAGGAGAGAGGAGGAGAGCGGGGATCTTACAGAGGAGAGTGGGGTTCCCACAGAGGAGAGAGGAGGAGAGCGGGGATCTTACAGAGGAGAGTGGGGTTCCCACAGAGGAGGGAGGAGGAGAAGGAGAGTGGGGATCTTACAGAGGAGAGTGGGGTTCCCACAGAGGAGAGAGGAGGAGAGCGGGGATCCCACAGAGGAGAGAGGAGGAGGAGTGAGACAGAGTCCGAGGGAAGGGAGCGCACCTGTATCTGAAGCGGGAGCCCATGCGGATGAACCCGGAGCGCGCGGAGCCCTTCTGGACCGGGCCCCGCAGCCGGAAGAAGGCGTGGTGCTCCACTGCACACTTCCACAGGTGCTTGCAGGCCTTGGGATGGTCCATGCGGAAGACAAACGTGTGCTCCTGCTCCTTGCCCTGCAATCCGAGAACGCAAGAGACATTTCCAGCGTTCCAGCATGGTTCTCCCCAGAGACAAACACCTTCTGCTTCTGCAAACCCCAGATACGCTCCAGATGAATTTACAACACAACTGGGTACACTGCACGATGAGCACTTTAAATCCCTTACAAGTTTAAGACAGAGAACCAACCAAGCTTGGAAAAACTCCGTTAGTATCTATTTCACTTGCTGCACTGTAAGCGGAGGCTACAATTCTTGCTGTTCCTTCAGAGCTCCTATAAGAGACGGACGCACCTGACCTCACACCTTCACCATACCTTTAGGTCATACTTAACACTGTCGGCACAAAACGAAACTGTTGTAATTTTTAAAGCAAGCGCAGTCTTGTGCTGCTGTTGACAGCTAAACTGGCAAAACATGACTCAGTGTTCTCCTGCAGAAACCAGTTCACCCTGGGAATGGCTGGCAGCGAAACTACTGCTGCACGCGTCCAAACTCGCTGAGGTACAAAATAGGTAAATCAATTTAAAATTGGTTCGTCACACACACAAAAAAAAAGATTTTAAATAAATAAAACTCCCCAATTCACATTTTGAACTGCTTCAGAAAACAGTTCTAGCCAGGGTATCCGCAAGAACAAAAATGCCTATTAAACTGTACATTTCCACACACAAAAAGTAACAGTGACAGCATAAATATGATTTACAACTTTCAAGAATATGAGCAAAGGATTAACAGGACGCCGAATAAAAACTTTTTAATCAAAAAATGCCTTTTATTGAGAGAAATCTAAACAGGACGAGATGCAGAGATGGTAGTTGGGCTGACAATTAGCTCCCCTCTCCACCGCTGTGCAGAGTCTTTAGAGTAATTTATACCTCTCTTTAGCAGTTAGCAGCTCTCGTTTTATAAACTGTTAAGTGCTGTGCTCGGGATACCAGGAATGCCTCAGGGATAGTGGGAGGTGTTTTATTAACTCAGGCTGGACAGCAGCCAGCCAGCTCTGCCATCACTCACACAGAGCACACGGGGCCTGCTGGGGAAGGCAGTAAAAAGGGTTGAAGTTTATAAGGTGCCCCTTTAATTTACTGGGTGCAGATCTGCACTTGGCTTGGTCATTTTCCAGTTTAAAAACCACGTGAAAAGATCTCCTTGTCTCGTGGAGGACTGCAGGGCAAATGATTTGCTAATCTGACCACTTACTGGCAGCGCGGATCAAAGTTCGTGTCCCCATTGCCACTTATGTAATGTTTTGAACGGACATTCCTCGGCCATGAATTTCCACATCAGCGAGCGAGAATGTTAGAGTGTCGTGAGCGAGGAGATCCGAGAGTCAGAGGGGTCTGGGTAAGGATCCCGGGAGGGACCGCAGAGCGGGGAGCACGACTCCGGAGGACGGGAGATCAACGGCGCAGACCGCTGCCGAAGACCGGCGACGGCACAGCGGGTGAAATGCCCGCTCGCGGAGCGTGGCAAAGCGCGACCGATTGTTGCACGAGCCCAGGAAGCCCTGGCTGAGCCGCTCACCGACCGCGGGGCAAGGTGGAACAGCGACGATGATCGTTAAGAGCGTGCGGCTGACGAGCAGTGGTACCAGGGCCACGCCTGGCACTGGCGACCCTGCGGCGAGGAGGGAAGGGCAGAGTGCTTTACCTGTTCGTCGTCCTCCACGACGACGAGAGTGAGCTTGCTCTTCCTGAAGTCCAGCCTGGTTATCTTAGGCCTGCACAAAGCAAGCGGCAAGGGAACATGCTGAGAAACAGGACCGCTGCACTTTGCGACATTACTCTTAAAGAGCTATGATAACACAGCAAGCTCCTCGCTGCGTGCTGGGCTTGCCAAGACTTGCTGATGAAACAATACAGGAACCAGTAAAGAACAGCAAAGCAGCTAATTTTCTGAATGTACCAGTAGGAACTACTGGGGCTGTCAAGAAGCACTGGCAAGTCCAGCTGCAAATCTGTTTTTTTTAAAAGCAAACAAAGCATTTACGATTGCTTTTAATTATTGGGAGCACTTTCACAGCATCAAAACATATGCATAATAAAAGGACAGCTACACATGTCAATACATGTTTGTTTCCAGACATCACTAGCCGAGCACAGCTGTTCTCACCAGAAGAAGAGGCCGATCTTGGTGTCTCCCTCAAACACCAACACTCCTGTGGGTGTCAGCCCCAGGCTGTACTCATTCCCATCCCTGGCCTGCAGGGAGAAAGCAGAAGTCACTATAGTCTCAAGAGGTCCATGCCTGTAACTCACACGCCAATGTCTGACACATGGAAAAATAGCTCATCTATTACAATATGGTAGCAATGGGGTGAATACTTGACCACTACACATACAGTACCTTTGCATAGAGGTATCCGGTATAATGAAACAATCTATAACTAGAATATGCTTAAAATAAAACCCCATTCATCACATACACTCCATGGTTTCAAAGTCACAACATAAAAATGCACATTCTAAATACCTTCTTAATAGATTTCTATTTATTGTTAATCATAGCTGACCACTCACTTCAATCTCACCAGTGGAAGGGAAGTGCTGTTTTTTCTGTCTTTAACAAAGAGCTTTGAGAAGGGAAAGGTATTCTTTGCTCACCTTCACCATATGCATGTCCACACCATACATCTCCAGCCACTTGGCTTTGTTCAGGTAGTTTATCTCTGCTTGTGCAGGCATCTGGCCTCTGAAAACAACACAGGCGAGCAGGATGATGCTACAAGCCTTCTGCATCCCTTTTAACATCCAGCCTCACGAATACGCAAAAAATGCATACTGGTCATTCACCCGCAAATGACTGCGGGAAACAGAACATCACACATGTATTCTAACATGTAAGAAAGCTGCTCCAGAACTGTTTGGATAAATTGCTCCTCTTTACAAACTTTTACAGTCTCTCTTGCAGAAAATGAGTCTGCACATTCCAGTCTGGTCATTAGCAATCGCAGCTCGCCCGAGACACTTCCAGAAATGTTCTGTTTCTTCCGGGAAACCTACTCTCACAAAGTTCAATCTGAGAGGCTAAGATGTACCCTCCGTCATCGATTTGCACACTGCTCCTAGTGCCATGTCTGTGACATTTTCATTCATGTTACCATTTCTAATAAAAAGTTAATAATGGTAGCTTCCTAACTTGTCATACCATAGCAGCACACCTGACAGTTCAGCCTCCTAACCTACTGAATATGTTGTTCATAACTCACAGAGGAATAAGAGCCTGTCTCTCACATCACATCTACAATTATAATAATTATAATATAGCGCTTTTCTTATATAGCTCTTTTCTGGACACTCCACTTAAAGCGCTTTATAGGTAATGGGGATCCCCTCCACCACCACCAGTGTGCAGCCCCACCTGGATGATGCACCAGTACGCTCCCCACACACCAGCTCTCGGTGTGGAGGCAAGCAGAGAGATTAAGCCGGGTCAGAGATAGGGATTATTAGGAGGCCATAATGGATAAAGGCCAGGGGGAAATTTGGCCTGGACACCGGGGTAACACCCCTACTCTTTTCAAGAAACACCCTGGGATTTTTAATGACCACAGAGAGTCAGGACCTCGCCCTTACGTCTCATCCGAACAGCCCTTTTTTTACAGTGTAGTGTCCCCATCCCTCTACCGGGGCACTAGGACCCACACAGGCCGAATTTCAGGGCCAAGACAAATGGGAGGTGCACAGGACAGGAGGGGCGTGTTGACGTGCTTCAGGCGGAGCTACTTCACCTGCACTCCTTCCACTTGTCGTAGATGGCCAGCTCCATGTCCTCCGTCTGCTCGGGCAGGAACCGGAACTCGGACACCAGCTCCTGCGGGTGCTCCGCAGGGTCGCAGTCGCCCAGCTCGGCTGAAAGGTGCAGCATCGGACAGGGCGTCGGTCAGCGAGTCCAGCTCAGAGGCAGGTTCAGATACACCAGCAGCGCAGGCTCTAACCCACACAGTGCAAACGCTGGCCCTTTAATAAGACCCGGCAAGGCGTGTGCGTCCACACTAGACAGGCACAGAGCTCGCACACTATTTCACATTTCAGAAAGGACAGGTTTTGCTTTAACAGCCCCGAATCCTTTTAAAAGTCTCAGCTCTAAGCCCATTTTTGCAAAATAAATTATCTTTTTGTGAACAGGGCTGTTTGGCAAAATGCCATCATGTTTTTTTGCTGTAGTGATTTTTCCTTTTCAATTATAAATTCACTATCCCTATTCTCTGTCCCATACCCTCAATCCCTCATGACTCAGGAGAGCTTCTTATCGCACAAGAGCCATTAGAAAACAAATTAAAGACCAAATACCGCATGCAATGAATTTCCTCCATCCCTCACAACACAGCACTAATGACTTTGTACAGGGTGGAATAAAACTAAATGAAGCCAACAAGAGGGAGGGAACACTCTCGATTCAAGTGCTCCCTTCTATCAGGTCTAAAAATACAATGTCTGTCACAAGCAGGGCTGCACACAGCCTACCTTCAAAGTACACAGCCATGTGATTAAACGAGCAATCAAAGTCCAGAACTGTGACTGAACTGGTCTCGGTAACGCGGCGGCAGCAGTCAGGACTGCCGAGCTGGAGCCCCTCTGTGGGCCTGCGTGTCAGACACAGGGCGCTGCTGGGAAGACCCTGCCCAGAGCTGCGCGCGCCCTGCTTCCCCACACTCGTGAGGGGAAACAGGGCAGGGCTACACACTGAGAGAATAAAGGCTCAAAAAACTGCCTGAAATGAGCGAGCTGTATTTCAGCTTCTTTACACAGAGCACTGAAATTCCATTCAGAGCTCCCCTCCCCACAACGCTGCAACTCTATGAAGTTCACTTCCTCTGCGCACGTCTAATTCAACCAGCTCTCAGAAAGCTGAAAGCTGCTTTCCACAGTATCTTGGGGTCAAACTATTAAGGGGGGAAGGTGGGAAGTTGGGGGGGGGGGGAATGAAAAACAAATGCTCTCAAGAGCACAAAGCTGCTCCCTCTCCTACAGCGCGAGACAGCTGCCCTGGTCTTCCTCAGGCGGCTCTTATCAACAGCCTTGGTATGAGAAGAAGGTGGGTTGCGACAGCAAGTCAAACACAGGTCAAGGCAAAATTTCCCAATTTATTAACTTCAGATAAAAGTGTCTCTCGTTTCTGCAGCGAGCACAGGCAAACATTTACATGTTTATCTTGACAATGTCAGAAGTGCCCTTTTTTATCTTCTGTAAAGACTTCCCAACCAGATTTGGTTTCAGCTGTGCCACCAGAAGAATAAAAGCGATGTGATATGGTGAACTGGAGGGAGAGACAGTGGAAACATGTCCGGGGTTGCGGTGGCTAAGAAGATCAGGCTCGCCTCTGTTCAGCAGATCAAATCCTGCCTGGGGATTATCTGGACATGGCCAAGCTGCTAACATACCATTCTAATGAAGGCCAACTGTACTGGACCGATTTCTCCTGGGCACTAGATTTTTAGCATCACGGCTCAAACGCCCGTTGTTGTTTTTTTTTAACAAAAGTAAAAGGTTTTGTTGTTCGATCAAAGATGACAGCATGTAGAAAACTGTACTGCACGCAGTTTGGAACAGACTATGAGAATTGAAAGATTGTGCCAGAGCTCTCTGGGTTACAGAGAGAAAACATCTATTTTAAGCACTAACAGGATTAAATATTCCCGTCTTGAAACTTCATAAATCAGAAGTGGTTTGCTGTACCAGAAAGGGAAACTGCCTGAAGGCAAGAAGCCAAATCCAGAAGGCTCCTAGAAGAACTCCCCGGGAGACCAGGAGGGATTAGAGGGCCGCCGGAGGCCCTGCAGTAACGAGCTCACACGTTACAGAGTTCCAGGAGGAGGAGGCACAGGAGGTGTCTGCCGATCAGGAGCTGCTCTCACAAGTCCTGCGAGCGCCTGCGGCAGAAATCTTCACTCCGATGTCTGGCGGTACTGTCCCCGCACACTCCCAGGTGTCCCAATCCACAACTGACCGGCCGTTCGTCCCCAGGGTAACCGCGGACCTGTCAGCGGGCTCTCCTGCAGCCGAGGGGCTCCGAGCGGCTTGTGCAGGATCCGACCCCTGTTCTCCGGCAGGGCCGGGCGGCGCGGCGCAGCAGGGGAGTTCCCAAGCACCCCCCCCGCCACGGCCTTTCCAGCGCCGAGAGGGATTACCGAGCCCGGCGCCGAGCGGGAGGCTTACCTTGCAAGGCGAAGGCGGCCAGCTGCACGACGGTGTCGAAGGGGCATTCCAACCTGCAGTCACACGGGACACAAGGCCCTGGTTAGCACCCAGATCCAGAACCACACGTGCTACCCGCTGCACACCCAGAGCGGAACACATGGCCCGAGCACAGACCCCGCGCCTCGCAGCACACCAGGCAGCCTCGTGGCCTTCTTCCATCATGTGCGTTTCTGTTCAGCAGAAACAAATCCTTGTTTCTAAAACCTAGGCCTGTGCCATGAACTGTCCCAGTTTTACCTGAGAAAAACCCAGGGCTGCCCCCCGAGAGAGACAGCTGCAAAATTCTCACTGAACTCTTGGCATTTTTTTTCTGTTAATCAAGCTGTTAATCACTCAAGCCCGAAAAAATACCATTCCGGATCGCTATCAGCATGTGAGCCGTATACCAAACCAACAAAAGTAAATATGAAGAAAAATAACGAAGACGCATGTCACGAGAAAATGTCTCAGTAACAGGAAGCACAAATCCTTTCAAAAAAGTGAAAACGGACTGGCTCATAAATCGAAGGAGCAGTGGTGAAGAGAATAAAGTGCTGAGAGAATTCTGAAGAAACCACTGCTTTTAAAGAAGATAAGAAACACTGCGCCTGCCTGGTTTAATACTTGAAAAGGCATGTATACTTAAGTAAGTATACATTATACTTACTTTCCACTGTAGATGTCTTGCTTCAGCTGCAAAACAAACAGGTACCTGCAAAGACAATGCACGAGTTGAAAAACTCACAGGTTTTTTCAAAACGGAGGCCGTGTTGTGGTACAATGTGGCACCTGTCCAACGCACTGACACTGCATTATCTGCTGGTTCGGGGCTACAGGCAGTCATGCAAATGGGTAGTGGGGAACTTTTAACTATGAACTGCCTGCAATACCTTATATGCCGCAGTCTTAACACCAAGAAACTTAACCGAACAGACATGATCATATTTTTAGTCAAGATGACGCCATTCGTTGAACATCAAAACTTCAGGAAAGAATGATTCACTTAGCGCTCTGACTGACAAGCTTGTAAACAAAGGCTTTTGACATTCAATCCCTCTTAAAATACTCCTATTGTGTGAACTGTAGTTTGCCCAAAAGCTACACTCTGTTGCAGGCACTATTGGAATTACAGTGAAGACTGATGCACATACTCTTAAACAATCACACTCGAGCACAGAATGCCTTCTCAGGTTTCAGGCTTAGAGCATATTTGGAAGAAATGGAATTTCACTTCCCAGATAAAGGAGTGGAGAGCTAAAGCAAGATAAGAAGCAGGGGAGTAGACTGTCAGGGGGAAGGAAAGCTGGCTGCACACTGAAGACAAGATCTGCTGCTCTTCTCCAAAAAAGTCTCAAAACAGCAACACCGTCTCCAAGAACTGAAGCTCATAACAGCCTTACAAGAACTCACAAGATTCACCACCTTTCAGCAGTTAAGCAACGAAAGGAAAAGCAGAATCTAGTGAGAAGTAAAACTACACGAGGTGAAGACCACTCGGGTGCCCAGCTCCAAATCACTCATGACATCACGAGCGAGAGATTTACTGGAGTGCTCCTGGACTCTACACCTCTACAGAGCCCTGCCGAGATTTCAGATCATTTCTGAGAGCTAGGAGCTGAAGAGCAAGCGGACAGGGTGGCAAGGCAGGTGGACAGTTCTCCCAGTTGAAGATGGCCAATCAAAGACGCCTTCGAGCTCTCATGCGTGCCAAAGGCTAAATCTACATCCCCATCGGCACATTACTCTCACACCTTACCGAAGCCAGATTTAAAAACAATTTTATTACAAAAATAGTCATAAAATCAGACACCAACAGCTGCACAGACTCACCTGGTCAGCTCCTCGTGCAGGTTGTTGGGCTCTGAAGAGTAGAACTTCACGCGCAGGTGGAGGCAGTAGGGAGGGCCGACTGCGAGACAGAGCACAGCTCAGTCATGCGGCACCACGAGAGAGGTACACACAGGGGCAGAGCTGATAAGGCCTGAACCACAGGAGCTACACTTAGCGTTCGCTCTTTTCCAAGTATCACTGAATGAGTTGGTCATCACGTAAAGGAACACTCTTGAGCGAGGCATGACATACTGTACTCCGCTTACACACACACCCCTTAGGCTGCTAACAAATGAGCCGAACTAGAACTGGGCCACGAGACTGCCATCCGAGCCGGGCCATGAGAGGGCCAAAACGTTGACATTGCTTCAGTTTTTGTCACAACAGTTGAACACTGTTTTTGGTAAAAAAAAAGGGAGAGAGACTGACTCTAGTGATACTGCAGAATGGAAAGAGCTATCCAGGGACATTGCTCAAGTTCCACAATACTTTAATCCACTGTCTGTCCGTCTCTGAACTGATGTACTGTCTTGATGTTCTGTTACAGGAGTCTCGGACCCGGTTCTTGGGCCTAGAGTCCTGTGGTTTATGTTATAACCCCAGTAGTCAGTCAACAATTAAACAACCTAACTGGACCTCAATAAGGTTTTGTTAAGGTATTTTGCAGTAGATTACTCAAAGCAATCGTTTCATTAAAGGCACAGTTATCTATAAACCACCTCAGAGCCTGGTTAGACGTAAGATTCCTTCACAGTTAATTACTTCACACAAATCACCAGGACCTTCAGATCTGAGGCCCTCAATCTTAATTCTTTCCCCTATAGAAAGCAATTGTTAAAACAGTCAAGTGCAAGATCAGGTGCTTCTATACTTTTTTTTTTAATGGTCAAGTATCTTGCAAGTGAACATCACACCTTCCAAATAACTTTATTATGTGAAGAAAAAAAAAACATACTTTTTACTTGCTTTTTGATGCTCTTTGTGTTGTCCAGCCAGTGCTGTAATTAATAACAAATAGGTTAATAACAGAACATCCTTAAAAGCTCACACCCTTCACCGGGTCTTCTTTGAAAGCCCTGGGCCAGTCTGCTTGTGGAAGGCGAAAGAAAATCACGAGAGGGGAAAACTGTGTTTTTCTGAAAACATCACTGATTCTAGCACTAACTTAAAGCTGTTCTGTAAAATGTATTACCCTGACTCTGCTGTTAAATGTCTTATGTACTGTGTTGCATCTTGTACCTGTCTGCAAAACAAATTCCCCACCTGTGACAATAACGGCATTCAGTATGAAGAGAGAAAAACCTAATGAGAATTTTCCAGAATATCCACAAAGCAAAAATAAAATCTCAGTCCCTTGTATAAAAATATGTTTTGTTTTTCGTGCCAGGGCTGGGCTGGCTGATCTTTGGCTTCGTACCGCCGGGACCGAGGGAGGGAGGGAGGGCAGGCGGCTGGCGATTCGCTGAAGAAGCAGCCCGTTTCTGCCACGGCCTGTTTTCTTTCAGCTCCTCCGCATTCCAAACCACAACAGCTGAAAATCCCTCCCCGACACGGCCGACCGTTTTTAAGGTACATACTGTAGCTGCCGCCAAGAAAATGCTACTTCTCATCCCACAATCCGAAGAAGGTTCAAAAGTCTAGACTTACCAGACAGGAAAAAGGGCAAGCAAAATCAAAAGACCTTTTTCAAAAAACAAAATCAGAAGCAGAGGACTCCGTCATGACTACTCACACACTGTACCATTCATAACTTTTAAAGAATCACATAGCACCATTTAAAATGGCAACTTTTTAACCATATTTAAGGCCTGTACGCTGTACGTAATAGTAAAAAGATTACAGGCTTAACTCATGGTCACATACAGGAGACAAATAAATCAGGTGCTTAATTCTTTATATCAGACATATAATGGGGTTTGTTATTCTAAATTGTTTTTGATTATGGATTGAACCCCCGTTAATCCCAATAATTTTAAACCCCTAATTTGAAAATATTGTTCGAACTATTCATCCAGAACACCCGTTCTTCTGAATACAGATGATGTGTTCCAATCATCACACATTGCATCAGCCTGTCGAATCCTTTCACCTGCAAACGGTACAATATAATTAACACACGAAGTCAGAAAAGGGAACACGCCGAGCTCATGAATCTCACCGGGACTTGCGCTGAATCCATAAACCGGAGACCAAAGTAATCCTTCTCGACTAAATCCAAGTGATACATGATCTGATCAAACAGCTCTTGTCCTTTCGCTTTTTTCTGTGAAAAAAGTTAGAGAGAGAAGAGTTATTTCATTGTGTAGAAGAAGTTCAAGTAGGGAGCTGCGTCAGCATGCGCAGGCTGCAAAGGGACAAGTAAAGGTTGAATCCGTGCTGAAACACCTTCAGAAGGCTCCACAGCCGAAACTATGCGTTTCTTTCAATAAAATGAAACCTTTACTTGTTTCATTTTACTGGGTACATGTTTATTGGGTACAAAGTCATATGGGGATCACCAGTCTTCAAATTTTATATCCAGTGGATAGAACTGCCAATATCTTACCAGTCCTTACTGATGGCAATTATAGATTGGAGAGATGCTTAATTACCAAGAAATTTCTGCATCTTTTTATAAAACTTTTATTCTTTCATTTAAGAAAAAAAAAACAGGCGTTATCCCAATAAATTGGGGGACGGCAGAAACTGGGCACGGAAGCGATGCCACCTGAAACGTGCCCTCAGAACAGGGACACAGAGGGCCGGCTGCGCAGTACAGGATGGGAGACTGACCGCCAGGAACGACTTCAGGAAGGAAACGGACCGCTTCACCTTTACTCTTCAACCGACACACTGGACGATCGTTCATTGGCGCCAACTCAAGCGGAGAACGGAACCCCCTGAAAACAGGGGTGAAGGGGGAGGTTGGAATTGCCAAACAGTGACCCGAAACCTCTCTTACTGAGAAAGAGAAGCTGCCTACAGCACTCCTCAGAACCGTCCCGGTCCACAACGCCACTGGCGTCTGCTATACAGTAGGCTGTGCGTTTGAACACGACTGGGGCTGGGGATTCTGTTCCCTGCTTCCCCGAGAAGGCCCGGCTGCTGACTGCCCTCAGCTACCTTTACGCCCGTACCAGTCCGCGCGAGTCTGAGTCACTCTGCTCAAGGCCCTGGGTGATCAGCATGAGAAATTGCTCCGGGGTAACCATGGCAACTGGAAACAGGCCCGGGCTGCTCTACCCTTGCACACACTCCAGAGACTTTTACTCCGATCGTCCGTCCACCGCCGTCCCGTGGACAACGCACAAGCTATTGGCACTCTTGAGCGAGCCAACCGGCTACAGCAAGAGAGAGCAGCTCATTTGATTAAAATATATTGCATACAAGACGAAGGAGGCTCTGTTAAAGAGGCTAGGCTCCAAACACATTCACAGCCTTTTTAAACACAACCTTCTCCTTAATTCAAGCTTAAAACACAAAAATGTACATTTTGTTTTAAAATTATCTAAGTCTCCCTTTCACGAGTATTCAAATCCCCTGATGCGGCCCATTTAAGTTAATTCAGGTGCACAAAATACTTTAGCGTGCCATGCAATCAGTTGAGCAGCCTCAGTCGGCGTGCAATTATAGTGGTTCTCATTATTTTAGGTCCAATACATCTCTGTAAGGTCCTTCAGTCAGGGAGTGAATTTCAATTTCAACCTCTCCAGCAGCTTCAGGCTCTGCTCCCGTGTTACTTGTGCTCAGTGTCGTCAGCTCAGACCACAGAAGGCCTACTGGAGACATGATGACCAATCAAGAACGCAAACTTCAGAGCACCCGTGTCTGCTCAGTCACGGAGTCTGAAGCAGGCTGTGCTTTTCTATACTACTGTAAAGTCCATTTGCAACCAAGGCTTAGGTTCTTGACAGAAGGCACCAGTTTGTAGCTTAAATATTCCAGCAAATTTCACAAATTATCTGTCCTTCAATCTAACAAGGTCACCGAGCAGTAGAACAAGAACGCAAAACAGATCCAAAAAGCGTTTAACAAATTCATGTGACCTTCAAAACATTTTAGACAAGAACAAACTAGATATTTTGCTTATTATTGTGGGGCATTGAGAAGTACAGTATTCGTGATCTAGTCTGCTAGTTCACTGTCCCTTCCTCACAGTGCATGTTAATCTCACAGGAGTTTCAGGTGAACCCTACAATCCTTCCACAACAAAGCTCACTTCTTTAGAAACCAGAGTCTGAGTAAAGTGCTTAAGACTTTACAAATTCAAAATACCTTGCTTGTGTGAGCAAGAAGTGCAGAAATACATCTTCAAGCATTCCCGATATCCACCTCTTTCTTTTAGAAATATGCATGTGGTTAGTCGGGCTGTTTTCTTTTCAAAGAACAGCTGGATACAGTAAGGAGGTATGACATTTGTAGCACCGTGTTACTGACCTTTGAAATGCTCATGCCCTCTCTTATTGAGACATTAATAACCTTGTAAACGGCTGTGAAACTGCCCTGACAGTTGGTCACACTACGCTCCTGTGTATCTGCATCAGATACGAACTGACCTCAGAGGAAGAGCATCTGCTCACAGACCAGACATTTTGCCGACGGCACACCTGAGCACTAATTACAGCAATTGAGACGAATGTGGTTGTGTAACGTAGACGGAAAAACAAAAACATTTATTTAGCCAATTTAAGTTATGGTTTGGGTTCAGAAACCCTTTGGCCCTACGGTCATTTTCCTCCTACAGAAAATAAACAGCAGCCCCTGCACAGCAAGAAACTTGCACAGTGTTTGGACAGCTAGTGTAGGCAGAGGCCTCTTGAGTTGGCACAGCATATAAAGTGCCCGATCAAGCTGGAAGAATGGACACAAAAGGGCTATTGTGCACTCCAGCAGGCTGCAGCCACAGACCTGCATTGTCTGCGGCGAAGTGAGACAGCCGGCCAGAGATCTGCCTTCACGTACTGCAGTTAAATTCCTTTCTGCCGCTCCATGCCTGCGGATCACGGGAGCAGAGAACAAAAACAAAACCAGCCGCCACGTCCCAAATTTTAACGTCCACCCAGCTCCTCACTGCTTTGCGCGAAGGACTATCAGAACGCCGTGCAACGTAACTTTGACAGACCGTAAAACTAAAGACATCAGATTCCATTCAAATCAACAGGTCGCAGGGGAATCAGAGACGGTCTTCGAAGACCAAGGAGAGACGTACGTGCTTTTCGTGATCTTTTTAGAATGAAACATACCGCTCGACATTTCAGTGGCTCTGAAGAACATCTACATGTTGTACTAAAAACCTGCATCCGTGCCGTGTTGCCACTCCTCCAGCGGAGTCCCCTCTGATGTTAATGGGGCAGCGCAGCAGGAATCGGTCACTTTCACCCGAATGAGTCCGTTTACAGGATTGTGGTGACGAGGCCTGAAGTCTTCTGCCTGCTTTCGCTTTAACAAAGGTCGGAAAGGTTCTGCTGGGGCCGTTACAGCTTACAGAATCTCCAGCAACTGCTTTCCCTCCGATAAGAGCAAGGCTGGGAGAATGACAACAGGTCTTGTTTTGCTAAAAAGGCAGAAGCAGCAGCACTGCAGATGGCAGCTTTGTGACTACTCTTTGGAGAAAGACCGTTCACGTCTGTCTTTAATGTCACAGGGGTCTCCTTAATATGCTGGGGTTAGCCATCACAGAAGTGCAACATGTAGCATAATCAAGTGTAAAGGGAAATGTTGAATATTAAATTGGAGGGATAGGGACCATAAGAACATGTATTTTCACTTCACTACACTCCTGCAACTTACTGCACAGAAATGTCTCTCATAAGAAATAATGGATGGGAGGGATTGGGACTGGAAGATAAGGAGATGCCTTTTACTCACAGAAACGCCAAAGTTTTGTGAAGCATACGGTACTGTACGTGATGTTAGAGGCACCTGCTGAACATCTGCTGAATTTAAGGTCCTTTTAGCAGCATTTTAACTTCCAACACCAATTGAAAACCATTTTCATTACATAGCAAATGGCCTTATTGTGACAATTTGTAAGCATTACTGCTAGCCTCCAAATTATTTTTAATTATTTTTTTATAACTTAGCATTACTTTATTCCACAAACTTATTTTTGTTTCCCACGACAGAATTTTAAACATTATATTTCCCTTAACCAGACTCTAAAAGGAGAGAGTCATGTTTCTGAATAAGACTGGGCACTGTGTTGCTAGTCTCATAATTGTCTATGAGCACCAGAACCGTGAACCACTACAGGCGGGAAACTTCACCGCTGTTTGTCGTTCAGTGTCTGTCTGTCCAACTCCACAAGCTCATCATTTGTTAAGGGCACAGATTCCAACACACTTCCAAACATTATGATTCTCCTCCAAGTTTTGCAAAACCGGTCTCCTTTGCTCATTTCACTATGTCGCTTTGCAAGAGCAGGACATTTTTACAGATTCCCCCCCAAAAAACAAACAGCTATGTAAGAGTGGGGGAATGTATAAAGGGGACCTCCTGTCCGATGGGCTTCTTCTCACCACCTGCACCTGCACCATCACTAGCACTGCGGAAGCCATGTTCTTCTGCGATGGAGAACATGCTCACTGAACGGAGTCCAAAACGATGCAACCTTTCGCAGGCGTGATCCAAGACTGAAGCACTTGATCTTTCTGCTGCTTTTTTAACACCAATAGAACAGTGGAAGGAACCAATTTTCCAGCTGGGCCTGCAACTTGCGTATGACAAGTGCTGTGGTGAGCGAGCCCATCTGTGCTCCATTCAGGTCTGCCGAAGAGCCACTGGAGCTCAGTCGGTGTCCTAATGTGGGAAACCCGATCCTCTGTTCCAGTAACTCCTAACCCACAAGCTCTGCTCATCACTCCTCAGCGCCTCCGGGCCACAAAGCTGCCGAACCCCTCCCACGACTCACTAGCACTGCAAACACAACCACACACAACAGAGACAGCAGAAGCTACTGGACGGCCACAAAGGCCAGCACACAAGATGGACCTGAGCACGTTCTCCCAACACATCGCTTGGAAACCGCTGTCGCAGGATCAAATAAAAAGGTCACATCATATCAGAGGCACAAAGCACACTAATGGAATCTTTCCAGCCCTAGAGAACAATAAATCCAGACCGAAACCTGCAAGGGTCGCGTTTGCTTTGATAAAATTGTTCTTAACACACCTTAAAATATCATACTTCTTACTGGCAGAAGCACAGAGGGGAACAGTTGCCTCTCTTTACTTCAGAGCGTAAAGATGTTTTCAGGGTCCAGGAGTCTCTCCCTGTAAGTTATCTGCAGGCAGCTCGTGCGCGTTTTCAGGGGGCTGAGCCTGCGGACGAGAGCGAACTGCCCCGGCTCTGGGGCTCGGCGGGAAGGGTGGCGTGGGATTGAGCCGAAGCGCGACGCCGGGGTCTCTTACCGGCAGGTCCACGCTCACGTCGGTGCCGTCCAGCAGGGACACCCGGCAGGTGATGACGGACTTGGCGTCGCCGGCGGCCGGGATGTGCGTGCTGGCTCTCTGGGCCTCCCTCAGGCGCTCCTTCTCCGCATGCGTGCGCATGGACCGCCGCCCCAGCGTCCGGCGCAGGAAGCGCAGCATCGTGACGGCCGGCGGGGTCCTGCCAGGAGGCAAGACGACAGACCGCAGTCACTCTCCGGGACCCCCGAGCGGGCCGAGTCGAGCCGAGCCACGCCTCCCAAACACAGACCCAAAAAAAGGCAACAACCTGTCACTTTTATCCAACAATGCACCACCCACCCACCCACCCTTCGAACATCTGTGACAAACATTTTTCCCAACTTAATTCTCATTTCTGGAAAAGACATGAAAAGATTCTTCCTGGGTAGGGTTCCAGATGGGGGAGTCTGCACGTTCCCCCCCCATATTCGCATGGGTTCGCTCCAGTTCCCTCCTGCCTGCAGGAGGGGAATGCTGGGTCCTGGAAATCAGTCTTGAGTGCCGTCGTTCCTGCAACGGACCAGCCTCCTGCCCAGGGTCGGCCCCACCTGCTTCCAGGATGGCTTCTGTGCCTTAGTGGCCATAGCCAAGAAAACCCCACTCTTTCAGGTAAGACCGATGGACTGGCAAGTCACTCTAACGAAGCCAGCTTTCACTCCCAGAATGCTTAGCAATGCTTTTGCAGGTATGTGGAGCATTTCTTCCCAGAGAAGGAGAACCCCACCGCAACCACGACTGAAGGGCGCCCCCACTCAGGCGACAGGCAGCGGCTAACCTGCACCAGCCGCCCCACCACTCAGCAGAGCGGGCCGACAAGGGAGCAGCTGCTGCCCCACTTCACTCGAGCCCGGAGTGGAACTCAGACACGGGAAAACACTCATGCTCTCGTGAGAGGTGCCATAGGATGTCTAACGACTTCCTTTTTTAAATCTCGTCCAAAAACCCATTGCAAGACACTCCCCCCTGTGACCATACGGGGGCATTTCTTGGGCAAACCTGCTCCAGAGAGAAGAGCACCACCTACTGGTCCACCAACTCCACTTACAGCAGCAGCCTGTAAGTTACAGTGAGACGTCTCCCAGTGCTGACCAGGCCCCACCTTGCTTGGCTGCAGACATCTGATCAGGCTGTGGGAAGTGGAACAACTGCGGTCACCTTTTCCTTGCTATAACATCTTTACAAAAAGCGAAGGATGATTTTTTTTTTTTGCTAGTGTTGTTTTAGCAAGAGGGAGGAGCAGAGGGTCAGCTCTGCTGCCTCACAGCCCTGGGCTCTGTTCCTGGGGTGCTGTCTGTGTGGAGTTTGCATGTTCTCCCTGTGTTCCCAGGGTTTCCTCCCACAGCCCATAGACAAACTGGCCGTATCTGGCGTCCTGGGAAAATCGTGCCTGGTGTGAGTGTACGTCTGTGTTCCCTGCGACGGACTGGTGTCCCTTCCAGGTTGCGCCCTGCTTTGCACCAGTTGCTTACTGGGACAGGCTCCTACTCCCCCAACGACCCTGAACTGGATAAAGTGGTTCGAAAATGGAAGGATGTTTTAACAAGACCGCACTACAAAACACCAGCAAAACGGCAGAAAGATCAGGGAGCAGGCCAATGCGATCAGCCAGGTTCACTCTATGGCCTCAGCAGCAGCTCAACAAATGAGCTCAAATAACAGACCACAAACTGGGTTAACTGGCAAACTGTCTTGCTTTCTGTTCTGTGTGGCCGCTTACAGTGAAGTGGGCATTATTAAACAATTCCTCTTTGCACACTGAAAAAAGGAACTTATCCACACACAAAAAAAAAGCCTGCAACAAAAAGAGAGCTACCTGGGTTCACAAGAATCGGCCAGTTTGTCGTATCAAGCACATAGTTAGAAGGAGGACACGTTTCAAGGTGAAAACAGAAGACGAAGTCAGGAGCTGATAAAATTGCTTTCAGTCTTCTGTGTGCAAAGTCATCAGAGAGCAGCATCATTAATCCAGGCCTGTGTAGATGGGGTCCAGGCACAACCCACTGGTGCTCATTTCCAACAGCTGGCCAGACCCCAGCACAGCTGTAGCGCCCAGACTCTCTTGGTTGCGGGCTGTGATCCGTGTGTGGGGAAATCCGACTGGGCCTGACCGAGCAAACCAGCCCCCCCCCCCCCCCACTCTCTAACCTCTAAAACGGCAAACTTGTGAGACCATCTCCCCGGATCCACGTCCTGCCTCACGAGAGTCTCAAGAGGAATTCACTCGGGAAACCTGATAACACGGAAAACTGGGGAAAGTGTCTGGTGCTGCAGGCTTTTATTTTCCCATCTTTCGAGTCTAAACTATAAATACATCGGTAATTATGCTACCGTAAAAAATCAAAAGCGACGAATGGACTAAGGGTTGGTTTTAATACTGGTGTTGCGTTCCAAACTGCATTAATTAGAAACATAAACACTACACGACACACAGGGCCTGGCCACGAAATCACAGGTACTGTACTTCACATGAGGAGTGGTGATCAAAGACGCGAGAAAAGTATTTAAATCAACCGCATCTCCCTCAATCCCCAAAACACGTCAAAATACTTACAAGTGTTAAACGAAGGACACGGCAATAAAACGGCCGGCTTCCCGGTACCGTCAGAATTACTGACTGGAATTTCAAGCGTTTCGACAATAAAAACTCATTCCGAACAAAAAACCAACCCTACTTCATTTCCAGAGTAATAATGTGTCTTCACAGAAAACCTCGAGGTTGCTCTCAGAAGCGCCTCGTTATCACAGCGAAGCGGGCACTCAATACATGTAGCTGTGAAAGTAACGCGGATGTTTAACATGAAAGATGCACAATCTCGATACTCTTCTCGAAAAGAGTAACCTTCCTCGCAGGCGTCCTGAAGCGAAGTTTTTCTGCGGGCTGTCGGCGCGACTGAAGCGGCAAACAGAGACAAGCGGGCTGATATCGACACAGAAAGACTCACAGCTTCCTTGTTACAATCAAAGAAATATTTGTGTTTTAATACCTCCGGCTCACAGACCGGTGACAGTCTTTGAAATCAAATGCGGGGGCAACTGCACTTCGGTTACACGACTTAAAATCTACCTCGAACTTACATCACGACAGAGAGAGGTGTAACTCGCGTGTACATGCATAACGACCAAAAGAGGTCCGCCTGGGTTTACAAATATCACGCCAGAAAAATCCCCGAGTTTAAAAATATCACGACAGGGAGAGGTCTACCTGGGGTTACGTATATCACGATGGAGAGAGAGGTGTAACCCGGGTCTACACATCCCAGAGTTTACACATATCGCGACAGAAAGAGGTCTGAGGTTACAAATATCACGACAGAGAGGTCTGAATTCGCATATATCACGACAGAGAGGTCTACCTGAGCTTACATATATCATATCACGACAGAGAAAGGTCTGAGTTCGCATAGATCACGACAGAGAGGTCTACCTGAGCTTACATATATCATATCACGACAGAGAAAGGTCTGAGTTCGCATAGATCACGACAGAGAGGTCTACCTGGGTTTGCTCGGTCTCCTGCGCGTCTCCCGGATCCGATGCCCGAGGTCGGGAAGTGTGTCAGACTCCCGGCAGCCCGCTTCCCACTTGTTGATCCCAGATCCTCAGACAAAAGCGGGATACAATCCCACCAGCAAACAGCAGACTCCCCGGCGACCCAGGTGCAACTGCGAAACCATGTATTCCCAGCATTAAATAACGAAAAACAACTCAAGGAGCACTTTTTTCCACCATATCACATCGAGAATTACGCGAGTTTCTTTTTTTTCCGGGGGGAGGGAGGGAGGAGGGGAAGAAAATCATAGCAGCTCTAAAACGGGAGCAGACTGAATTTCTCCCAGAGGAAATGGCGTCAACATAATTCCTCAAGAAACTGGATTTGCATTTAAAGGGACAACGTCGGCCTCCCTTAAAGTCGCAGTGTTGCCAAAGAACAAATCCCTGTGGGATGATGTTATTACCGTCACCAGCGCCCTGTGCCAGGTGGATTATTTCAACGAAAGGATTGTGCCTTTAAAACACTCATTGTAACATTTGGAGAGTAGCGGTCTTGATCAGACTCCCGTTTGAATGGTCGGTCTGGAATGAATAAGGGCAGTTTTCAAATTTAAAAACAGAATAAAAATATAGCGAAGCAATGGACGATGGAAAACCGAACATACGATACATACAGACAGTACGACAGGATTTATACCTACCATGTGGGAAACTGAGAATTTAGATCTGTCTAAAAGTACCTTGAATATAATTCCCTCGCTTTCTTTTTTTTTTTATTTGAATTATACTGCAAAAGTTCGTTAGAATTACTCCGTAATTTCCCCTGCATGTCAAACGCAACCCTATTAAATAAGAAGCACCCCAAAGATGTGAAGGTGACTGCCAGCAGGGAGGTGTAAATGCTTCTGAACCCGAAGCTACAGCCCAGCATGCTACCCAGCCAGCGACTGAATCCGATACCCTGGCGTAAAACGTCTGCATGAGATTCTCGGCTCAGTTAAAAACTAATGCAACCCAACGGCTTTGTAGACTTTCGTCGTTTGTAGACTTTTTCTTACGTCTTATCCCGTAACGTATAGTGCCTGATCCTGAAGCCAATTAAACCACGATGTCTTTGGACAGTGGGAGGAAACTCACACGAACATGGGGAGAACATAAAAACACACAGACAGCACCCCACATCCAGAATTAACCCCAGGGCCAACCAGTACGCCACTGGGCCAGTGGGTGGACTCTAACAGAATCTGATCAATGCAATCAGGCAACCTGAGGTGACCCAGAGACGTGGCTGACAGCCTTGCTGTCTCAGAGGCTGACTGGTGTGCAGTCCGAGACCAGACTAAGAGAGCAGCAATGACAATAAAGTTTTGCAGGGATCACACAACAGCCGCTGGGAGTTCTATTCAGTTCAAATGAGAAGGCTGCACAAAAGTGCGGCCCTCGTCTCAGACTGCTGGCTATGTGTGTCAGTTCACAGCCAGAGCATTAAAGTAGAGGAACAGTGTGACATAACTAGGGCATGCAGGTCTGTAACGCAAGCTGGAAAATATGCAGTCACACAAAGTAACTGGCCACAGCTTTATTGGTGCCCTGCTCTCATTACTTTAAAGCAGGGCAGATTTGAGTGCTCGTTGGCCCTCGGCACTTTCACTCCGAAACGTGCAGAAAATGGGGTCACCGCCAGCTGAATGACGCCGATTGACATGATGCACTTTAAACTATTCTAATGCTGAACCCCGTGATTGATGGAGCGAGTCCAGCAACCATCACTTCGATACTTCCAGTGTCTAGAACAGCCGCTACATACAGTAGCGTAGGATTATTGATCTGGAGCACCGAGAGTCGATCGCAGGCAAGTCGTTTCAGCTCGTTTTTAGTGAGTCACTAGTGTTTCCCTCTGCCTTAGGCTCTAGGCTCTGTGCCTGCAGTGCCCAATGGGAAATCCAACATTGCTTTAAAGGTGTGGAGAGGCAACTGCATACTGACGAGCAGTGCCTGCGCCTCTGGGGAACACGGGGAGGATGACCAGGCCTTCAGCATAACAGAGCTTCTCAGCTCCTGGGTGTTAAGCAAGGCTGAAGGACCAATTCAGCCTGTTATGTACTTAATGAGTGATCCCTGGTTGGCACATTCTGTTAACAAAATAGTTAAGAGTACCCATACACACCCAAACCTTATATGAATTTTAATTGTATTTTTTTGCTAAGGGAAGTTTCACAAGGGCACAAGTGGAAGTTAATTTCACACAAGAAAAGGAACAAAACACCTTGTGACCACCCCTGACAGGCTGTGTGTTTAGTTTGGAATTACCCTCAGTTTGTCCCCCCACAGGCTTCACCTCAATCCCACAAATCTCCATGAGTCCAAGCAGTAACAACTAAAAACCCACGTTGAACAGGTGTTCTCAATTGTGTTTTTTCAGAGAATGTGAGTCGTTTAAAAAGCAGTTACCACTTCTGAATGCTATACAATCGTTTTCAACTGTAGGAGATGTCCACCTTATGGTATGTTGGAGTATTACAAGGGAAATGTTAATTCTAGTACTTTGAGAAGGTCTATGTATCAGGCTAGACAGGTGTTACGAGTGTTGCATAAGCTATAAAAATGGTTTAAAATTTTCATGGTTAAAAATATTTGGAAGATGAAATCTTTACACCGGATATTAAACATGATTTGAATACTTTCGGTGAAAATTGGGAAAGAATCGTTTCAGAAATGCATCTGCAGGCAGACAAATTGAAGAATGAATTTATACCTGCAGTCTTCACCTCAGTTACAATCAGCAAAAATACCAGACCCGTCACCCCAATTAACACGGGCCTTCGTGTTTCAGTCAGCGTCATGTGAGAGGCCAAACGTCAGCTGTATCATTCATTTTTTCATGCACATTTCGAATTGCCTGTTATTTTTGATGCATCCACCTTATTTTGATAAAGCCAATGGTCTGTTTTCCTGCTACCGCACATCGAGGGCGGAGTATCACTCCTGTCTTGGACCCCCTGCCCTGGTTTCCTGTCAGGGTTGGCGTCGACAATCCATCATGTTCACAGCTCTGCGCATAAGCCCCTGTATCTGGCCGATATGGGATTATCCCTCTCTCTCCAAGCAATTATAGCTCGGCTGATTCAGGTTTCCTGGGGGGGGGTCCCTCTGCTCCTCTGTACTCTGTGGGTGATGGGCAACATTTCGTTCCCCCGGGTCCTGGAACACCACCCGAAGGGATCGGCCACATTAAGTGTTTTTAAGTCTAGCTTGATGACCCTTTCTCAGAAAGGCATTTTATCCCAGTGCTCATCTTCTTTATCTGCATTTCCATGGTTGTGTCATTTTCCTCTGCGTATTGTGCATGTTATGCACTGCATTGTAAAGCGTTTTGGGATGACTGGTTTTAAAGGTTCTACATATAAAATTACTTAGATTTACTTAAAACGGCACTCACCCGACTATCTCCACCAATAGAAAAATGCCAGGGAAAGCAATTTATATGCATAATACTCTACTGGCATTTTAGGCAAAATGTTATAGTGCTGTCACATAAAAAAAATACCATTCATTAAGTTCACTTATTCTCAGATTTTATTTAGTTTCACACTGGTTAGTCTGTTCATCAGAAGTGTCCACCTGCTGCATATCTTCTCCTGGGGATATCACCTCCAACACTGTGGAGAAAACCTGACATCCCTGTGCATATAAAAGGAGGTGGTACTCGTCATTCTTCCTCCCTGAACCAGACCTGCAGTTAGTCTCCTGTGTGAGAGGGGAACAAAAAAATCCACCCAAAACCCTTCAACAACAACTGGACGTAAGGTGCCTTTAAAAAAACGCAATCGGTATTCACCGAAAGATGAGAGGGTCGCCAACTTTGTGAACGGAGCTGAGGGGGGTTTCGGATGTTGCCTGCTTGGGCACGTCTTTTCTGGGGATCGGACTCGACCCGCCCAGATCGGACCTCAACCGGAGCCAGAGCCGCACCTGCGTGCGGAGAACCCCGCTTCCGCAGGGCTCTGGAAACGAGACCCAGACACCGGCACTTTTACTAAGGTCGTAGGTGAGAAGAGCAACAACGAGGAGGTTAATTCCACGGAGTACATGGAGAAAACGACAACGTTCTGGCCGCAGAGCTGGTGTCGAGTGTGTACAGGAGGGGGAGTGGAAATAGGAAGCAAGCGAGTGGGGAACGGAATGGGCAACTCCGACGTGTACCCTCGCAGCTCATTTGCGGACACAGCTCTTCCCCCTTAACATCTTAATTAGGAGATCCCAGAAACGCCAGGGAATCCCCAGCCAATAACTTAGAAGGAGCAGAAATAAGAGAATGCACGCATCCAGACACCAACAGGGTGCACCGTGCATGTTACTATTGTGATTTCAAAGGAAATTCATGCATTATTAAATGACAAGATAAGAATGAGACAACTGATTTTCTAGTATGCGAATCTTGCTGAATTAAAAAAAGTTTGTTCCTATCTAAAGTCCAGTAACTATTTATCAGGTGTTGTAAGACCACCATCAATTCCAGCCTGACAACTACAGTCGTGTTAATACTCAAGTAAGACACGTTTGTACAGCAATTTACCAAAAATTTACTGATGCTTTTTAATATCCACTGCGACCCACAATGATTTTTCAAAATTCACTAGTGGGTGGCAAAATGAATTCTTTTTTACATAATGCACACTGCCAATTTCAAACACAAAGTGAAATTATCTTTTAAATACCATTCGCAAACGTTCCACAGACCTAAACAAAAATAAAAACAGCAAAGGAGTATTGGAAGAAACCTAGAAATTGACAACAAACTAGCATACTTCAATTTCTGAGCAGAAATAAAGACTTTAAACTTTACAGAACATTGGCACTAAATTCACAATATTTATAATATTGCTCTTATTTACAATGAAAACACTTGAGCCTTAAACCTTCATGTATGTGTATATATACACACACACATACAAATGTATATATATATATGGAAGTGTTACAAACTTTTCTTTTTACAAATGGTATGAAAAAATATTTTTCCTTAAAGTCCAACAGTCATTACTCTACCTTATGAATTTTTTCACGTCAGATTGATACATTCAGTTTTTGTACAGCATGATACAAGTAAACAGCTTTATATCCTTCTATAGACTGTCAGTAAAGAACAGAGATTTTCACAATATTTAAGTATACCCTAAGCAGACATTTATGAAGCCTATTTATACCACAGTTGTGCAGATTTAGAAAACATTTTTATAAGGAATACAATTATCATAACAATATTCTGTCACCAATTCAAATGTGAAGACCTACTTCTTTGTGAGCTGATCTAGGCAAGGTGTACTCAAATCACTGAACTGTCTTTCAAATGTGTGTGGTACCCATTCACCATGTGGTATAAATGGCTTTTGTAAACAGCTGCTTAAGAGACAATAATTCAATAAATTTAATAACTTAAATAACTGATTTAAAGCAATCTGCACCCCCTAGAAAGAAGGTTATCATACCTTAGCATGAGACTTCAGGAGTGAGGAACTCAACACATGAGTTTTGGCAAAACCAGCCTTAGAACTACTCTTAAAAAAATACAAGGTACTGTATATTGTTTTGTTAGTACTAAAAGAACTCCAAAATTGTCTCAGATCTATGTAATTATACATTAAGATATTAACTATCTCAGAAAGGAAATATTAGGAACACAGTTATCTTATCCTTTGTATACTGCATCTCTGAATGTTGCACTGATGACTGTTAAGTGCACATCTTGCCTGTAAGTTAGTTTTGCATCAGTGGCAAAATTCACTATTTAGAGGCAAAATGAAAAAAAGCACCAACCACCTTACTTTTCAGTTACTTTCTTTTCATAAAATACTTTATTAAACTTCAGAAAAACAAAAATGTCAAATTATCTTAAGTACTTTGCATGATTTAATTGTTCAAAATATTTAATTTCTGATTAAAATCCTATTACAAAATATTTACTGTACATTTTCTAGTTATCAGTTTCTCATGTTACCCGTTCTAATACAAGAATGAACATAAAATAAGGGATAACAGATTAATACTATTACTCATTAGTTTGTTTACACTACTTCAATACAAAATTAATTTAGTCGAAATATAAGCAGGTAACAGAGAATACCAAAAGAGTCAGAAATTGTTCAGAAGTAAAATACTTCCATTTCACACCACCTTGAATCCCTCTTTAATTTCCTGGCCACAATAAAATACTGAAATTTAGTTTATTCCATTCAAATTCAAAGCTTGAGAAGGAAATCTCTGCTTGAACCTTCATAAGGTGCAGCAATGTTAAAACTGAAAACTACGTTTGTAAAAAATAACCTGATTGCAGCCCTAAATGACACTAGTTTATTTTCTGCACAATGGACCTGACTTGTGGTTGGGAGACATTTACCACTTTCAGCCATCGCTCCTTGAGCATGAATTGCAATAAAATGTACTTAATAATAAACTGCTGGCTTTGACAAAATCAAATGTGAAATTTGTGACTTGCTGGGCTCTTTTCATTCAATGTTCCAGTGACATGCATTCGTACAGGTACATTCTTTCCTACAGAGATCCTGATTAACAGACAGCATTTTAGTCAATGTAAAACTTCTGAGATGCGGCCCAATGTGTTTTTTTCCCTCCTTTGTTGATGTGGAAAAAACGGCTTAGTAATTGCAATGTTTTTGTTTTACAAAAATATTTAAACGCATGTCATCTTCCTTCTCATTTTAAAGATCTTAATATACAGCAAGGTATTTACAATGTCTAGTTTATGTACACAAAACCAAGAAGTGGCACTACAGATTTCAGCTTCTTCTACATGTGTTTTAGCAAACAATGGTACAACTGTATCACATTTCTCTCTTCCCAAGCAGCATTAAGGCTACAAAGTCTGCAGCAAAGTACTGTCCATTCCCACAAAGGCCAAGGCAGTTCTTTTACAAAAATACATCCCACCCTCCAGTATTCCAGAATAACCTAAATATACAGCTTATGCTATTACTTTGTTTTGTCAAACAAAACTTGCAGGACAGTCAAAGGTATTTTAAATCAAATTGTCCATAACCCAGTCCTGATTTTTTAAAACAATATTCAAGTTTTATTTATAGGTTTTTACATAAATACTGAGAAATTTTGGACAGGTGATAGAAATCGGTTAAGCTTCAACTTGCTAACTTGACAGAAAGAGTCTCTTAAAGAGTCTCACAAGGGTCAGGACTTGTCGGCAAGAATATTTAACTGACTCAGAAGAGGCCTGATGTGCCCTGATCAGCCAAGGCTCATCAGTCTTGAAGGGAAACTGCAGCAGGTAAAGGAGGGGCTTTATCACTACAAAGCTACGCTACACATAAAAACCTGCTGAACATCTACTATGAAAATAAAGTACTGCTGTTCCACTACTGGGAAAAAACCAACTGATGCCACTGTCATCCACATGCACTGCACAGAAAAGATGGTAGGATATTTCCCCTTGAGTTACTGAGTGGCACACCTAAGCTTTAATGCGAGATAATTAATACTGGAAAAAAAACACTTCTTGAAATGATGTTAGGGCATGTAAACAAGCAGAAAAATAGTTTTGATTGTTCACAGTCAAGCTTGTTGCTGCTGGCATTTCCAAATCACCTACTGTATATATATTGACACTGTAGAGGTCAAATGAAATGTTCAATAATTGCACACACACGTGTAGAAATCTCATAGAAGCACTACTGCCAACACCAGGACTGGGCGAAAAAGGACAACTGTACATGTGATGCAGAATAAAAGCTGCACAGAAATGCACTGACAATTTAAGGTGTCGAATTTGTTTAGAATAATGCTTAAGAACTATTAAAGAGTCGTTTATTCAAATCATATTTGATAGGGTTAAAGAAATTAATTATAACGTATGCTTAAAGGTTCCAACACAATCTAGCAATTTAAACGGGTTCTATCACATGGACTAGAGCACCACCTGTGGAGACTAATTGACTGTACAAGCATTGTAAAACCATGACGCACATACTCCTCCCCATAAAATAAAAACCTCAAATTAAAAGTCTACTGGGAAAACACCACACAGTTACTTAAGAGGAAAAATGCTATTTTTTAACACCGTTTAAGGGTACTGTAAAAAGAGGCCACTGGAAGAGATTAAATCTAGCAGGAGATGCTCTGTATGGAAACCTGGCTAAAGCCTTTATTACAATTGCTCAAGTTTTAACACCATCCTGACAAGTCGGTCAATGAAATGAAAAGGGTCTTTATTAGTTTTGTTCCCTACATTCTTTAAAAAAATCCTCACAAAAAGAAACAAAAATCCTAACAAAGGTTTGAACTGAAAAAGCCTTAGTCAGGTGTCAGTTTCTCCACTTTAAATGCCCACCTGTTTAAAGGCAGAGATTTCAGACAGCAGCGTACCAAAGAGACTCTTCTTGTTAGGCAAAGCAGTTATTTATATTACAGGCAGGTATAAAGCTGGAAATGATATCATTCTGCTACAAAGAATAATTTTCCAGCAGTTTTATCTCCATCAGAGTGGCATTACCTACGAATCAACTGAAGGTACAATGTACATAAAGCCACACCAAAAAAACTGCTTTCCCCTTTCAGCACCTAGTACCTATTGTCAGAACATCTGAGCCTGTTTTTCACTCCAAAAATTAAATAGGACCTAAAATGAAGCAAATTCTCTCACAGAAGACTAACAGGATATTAACCGCAGTAACTGCATTCATTTTAACTGATCTGTTAGCAGGCCTACAGGGAAAAACAAGATTCCAGATACATCTTGATTTAGTACAATTGGTTGACACAAACTAAAATTAAAATTGAGAAGTACTGTAAATAAGGGATTACAATAAAAAAGGAATATCACTCTGATAGATTTATAATGAATTTCAAGCATAGTGACTCATTTTTAACCCTGTGCAATGGCAACTATTCCACGTAAGTAAAATGCTTATTGAGAAGGTCTATGGTCATGTTATGGCACTACAGCAAAACTCCATATGCTATTTACCCTGAACACTCACTTTCCTTAAAGTACCTATCATCTTAGAAAGAAGCAAAATATTTCAATTTTTCACCAAAAACATTAAGTCTTCTACAATTTGTTTTTTTTTTTCTCCTCCAACATAAAGTGCAACAGTGCTAAGTTTTCTCAAAAGTTCCAGCTCCCAAGTGGCCATTTTGACTTGATTTCCTTCTTGATCGTTTCCTGTGAAAATCTGCTTCCGGCCCCTGGAGTTCCGACAGCAAAGCGAACTCCACAGCCTTCCAGATTAAGACATCTTCCCCTTGGGTTACTTGTACAGTGTTGACTTGAACGGTTTCACCAGGCCTTCTTCATATACCCTTAAGATAGCTTCACAGACAAACCTGTACTGGCTCTGAAAAACAGCACAGAAAGAGCAGGAGATGCACGGTGAGGGTCCGTGAGTGCGACTCCATATGCATGTCCATATACGATACACTGGAACCAGGTCTTGTGTCAGGCATTGCTTGCTCTCTTTTGAAATCTACTGATGCAGTTTGCACACTGCTGGGTATTAATGAAAGATAATCACAAATCAAATTCACAAAAATAGCCTCTGCTTATTTTGAACCTTTCTTCATTGTGGAACTCACAAACTGTAGCTCCCAGGATCGAAATATTAAAAATGTTGAGTCTTATACTATGGCCGTGGTGACTGTTCTGTGTAAAATGATGACACACAATAAAGACTTAAAAGCTTGTCTATAATAATTGTATCTATTTTATAGAACTTATCTATTCATCAGCTTAGACAGTGGAAGAGATGTGTTCCTTGTTCCAGCTGGTATCGAAAAGAAATGCTCAAATTCTGAAGAATTAAACAATTATTAAGTAAGTTTTAAAAAATCTATTTTACTTTGCATCCTAAAGCTATCTGTCCTAAGCTTCAAAACCTCTTACGAGAGTTCAGAAAAATAACATTACACAGTTACTCAACAAAGATCACTGCGGGGGGAAATGCCATACTTACAGGGGTTTGAATCATCATAGCCCTTTGATCTCTCATTGTTCTGACAACGTCTAAGGGATAGACAGGCTGGTTGCATTCGATCAAGCACATAGCTGTTTCCATGGTGATGAGCACTCCGGTCCGGCCTATCCCCGCGCTGGAATACACACAAGGGAGAAGTGAGTAGTGCTCGGAATATCGGAAAAACCCTGCAGAAATTTCACTGAATGGGTGGGATGGGACTGGCCCATGTAATTTACAAACAAATCAATTTAAATATAGATATATTAAATACATCTCGGAAGAACAGGGACATGCTGAAAACCGACTCACCATACGATTAAGATTAAGATCACTTTATAGGCCATATACCATTTCTTGTATTAGGAATTTGTCTTTTCGCAGACCCCAGCTTGCTCTCCATGAGTCACACAGGCAGCGAGAGAGAAGCTGGGGGTCAGAGCGCAGGGTCAGCCATTTATACGGGGCCCCTGGAGCAGTTGGGGTTAAGGGCCTTGCTCAGGGGCCCAACGGGGTAGGGTTCCTCTGCCGGCCGCGGGTTACGAACCCAGCTCCACAGCCGAAACGCTGCGTCTCTTCCCTTTCCAGCAGGGAATAAACCTTTCCTTGTTCCTTTGCAGCCTACACCTGCTGACGCAGTCGCTTACTTGAACTTCTTCAAAACAACATGTCCAGCCACAATCACCTACGGCTTCACACCCTGAAGTTGTATTTGTACTGCACGTAGAAGGCAAGTGTTCCTAGGACATGACATTACCAGCAAGGAATAAGGCACATCCTGATGGACACGCAATCTATTATGCACAATTTTAAACATTACTGGACCAAAATTAAAATATAGATTTGATTACTTATATTTACAGATGACCGTGCATTTACTGTACATTACAAAAGCTACACTTACAATAATGATTAAAGTATACCAATGATTACAATGACATTCCTTGTCTTGTAGATGAATGAAAAAAGCTCTCTTTTGTGATTTTAGGAAAGTATCCACTGAAATAAATCTTAAAATAACTAGTACCCAGTTTAGACCACATCTCATTAATCATAATCATTACCAAATATAGAGATCATATTCTGTATTACAGGCAAATCACGTGATTGTGGTAAGATTTAATTACAGTTGTGGTGGTTCAATTCCTAACCAGTGTAATAGAAATACTGCAATTCTTTAAATAGCAGACACTCCCTTCCTCATTCACCAGCCAAGTATGCACTGGGTATGTGACTATGTCATACAAGCATTAAGCTAAATGAAAGCTTTAATTGTCATTAAGCTTTTAAAACCTTTCATTCTAAGAGCTGGAAAACAGCAAGGTTAATTACAAAACGGGCACACTCCCCTCTGCAAAACCCACTGATAGCCTATTAATGACATGGTCCTGTTAAAAGAAGTGCTTAATAATCTCATAATAATGACAATAACAAAAATATTAAAACTGAAGCTGTCTGTCTTCAGTACCCAATCCAATTAAAGCACACTGAAAAGAATAATAAGTCAACCTGAAAAAATAACTGAATATAAAATGTCCAATAAATAAGAACATTATGGCCATACAAAACTGATGCAATCATATGGCTACACTTCACACAAAAGCAATGTGCAAGCCACAATGCATGTAGTAGTACGTAACCTGAAATTGATCTTTGGACTACTTCAAAATGCTAGGCCAGATCAATATCCGATACTGTGGACAAAACAAAATGTTTCATAAAAGGGGGCAAAAGCACGGATGAGGTAGTTTTTCGCAGGTTCTCTGTTTCAAAGGATGTGTCAGAATATTCCTCCCCACTATGCAAACGCAACAACCCAAGAAGTTTAGAAACTGATATAAAAGAATGCGGTCAGTTAAAATCTATAAAAACCGAACGCCATTTCCCCGGAAATGAAGAATCCAAAGAGAGCCGTATTCACAGGGCTGGAGGAGCCGAGGGCACAGGGAGCTGTTTACAGCAACGGGACGATCGCGCCCCTTCGCCATGACTGCTAGTAACTCTCCGTCCACGTCTCCGTCCACATGGGGACAAGGTACAACGCCGGCACCCAGCCGGATCACTGAAGACCCCGCCCGACACCTCGACACGGACTCTGAGGCGCGACTTCA
Organism: Lepisosteus platostomus; assembly: GCF_059453375.1. Lineage (NCBI taxonomy): Eukaryota > Metazoa > Chordata > Actinopteri > Semionotiformes > Lepisosteidae > Lepisosteus > Lepisosteus platostomus. The sequence goes on from NC_142624.1 coordinate 38,228,215, forward strand.
TTTCGAGTGAACAGAACACGCCTGGAGGTTTCCTGCTGTTCACCGACGCAGGCAGAGCTGTCCCACTGACTGCACGACGGGTTCCCCCGTGGAAATCCCGAAGGGAGCGCAGGCCGCCGGCCGTCTCTCAGGGCTCACCTGCAGTGCACCACCACGGGCTCGTCCTTGCCCGCTCGCTTGCGGCGCACCAGGCTCACAAAGTCCAGGAAATCCGTCGAGTCGTCGGGAACGCCGTGGTCCGGCCAGGCCACGTACTGGATCTGAGTCAGGTGGCGGCTCTCGTTGCTCTGCCCAGGGCGACAGGACAGACAGCAGAGGGGATTACTGACCGCGGACAACCTCATAATCACCCTCAACAAAAAACAGGAAGAAAACAGGAAGGAGTGACAGAAGGCGCGTCTGTCGCTGTGCATCCTACCTCCGAGTTTGTGAGAGTCATCTCTCTAACCAGGAACGCAGCATTCCCTTCTTCAGAGAGACAGGTGATCTGAAAACTGCCGTAAGACGCACTCCCAGAAGGATTCGGCCAGTACTGGTGACACTTGATCTAAAAAGAAATCCATCGAGTGTCAGCCATTATTTGACACCACACCCTCGGCCGAGTTAAACAGACAAGTTTGGGTTAAGGAACGTGACGATAACCTCAACTGTTTTGTTAAATTTCCATTTCTTATCCATTCCAACATCTAGCATTGCATGAAACTACCTGCACATACTTAGGTTTTTCAGATCGTACCCAAGGACATGTGACCCCCAGTACAGGCCCATGAGGCACACCTTCACAACACCTTTGAGCGCCTAACAAAAACCCTCCAAAAAAGTCTTATTGGGATAAAATAATGCGGTCAGCTTTTTTCCTTATGACGACCACAGAAACGGAAAGTGACAGGGAATGAAAAGAACGTACTCTGCCTCTTTCCACCTGAGTGGTCAGCATGACCACCATGGAGGAGCCCTGTTCCCACGTCATCTGCCAGAAATCTGGGCAGGTGTTGGGCAGAGGACCCTGGCAGGCGATGTACCGATTAATGATGCTGGAGGAGGGGATCTCCATCTGAGAAGGGATAAAAGCACAATAGAATGAGGATTATTTAGGGGCTAATTCATGTTCAGAAGCTTCCTTTATCGGGGGGGAAAATGATACTTCAGTAAGAGACAAAAGACCCCCAGTGAAACTGTCTCGCCTTCTCCCCTGGAGGTTGGAAGGGCTATTTCAGAGGTACCGAGGACAGTTAAATAAATCGGTTCCAAGTGAGCAGGCTGGTGACAAAGTTTTTTTTTTCCCATCATTGTACCGATGGAGAAAAGTGTTGTTTTGTAATTCGGTCTTAGCAATTCTTTAACCAGGGACTCGGACGATTAGGCTATAAAGAATCCCGAAAACAGGTGGAAACGTTCTTCTTGACACTACAGCCGAAGCTTGATGAACGGTGGCACAGCTCACATGCCGCAGACTCTCCTAAGCGAGCATCAGATCACCTTTCTGTTGTTACAATGCCCTAACATAGCCGACATGTAGAAAAAAACTCCAAAACACTTACATTTATGTAATTTGCATTGATATAATCATCCGCACCCTTCAGAATAACCCGTGTTGCATCATCTAAAACACACAAAAGGTTCAGAGCATTACCCTGCGTGTGCCACAACACACTCCGAATTTCTCACAAAAATCGGAACAGTCATACTCACACGGGGAGATGTCTCTGTAGCGGTTTTTGGAAATGTTCTGAGGTAATTTGGCACAAGACATGGTCATTCCAGGCTTTTTCCGGTAAAGTTGCTAAAAATGAGATGAAAGACAAACGTAAGATTTCTGCAGCTTCAGTGCAACCGAATAAACAAAACCAACTACAGCTGTTTTTCATGAATTTACATAAATCATGACTAATCACCCCAGACAAGCCTAATTTAGTGGAATATACATCTTTTATTAGAATACAAAAAGCTCATGAGAATCCTTTGCAGCTTTTACCTTACTAGCTTCAAAGAACGTTTTACTAACAGTGCATGACCAACTTACCCAAACAGGAAACTGTTGAGGCCGTCTGATGAAAAACAGGAAGCAATAGGATTTAATTTAGATACGTGCCTTCCGTACCTGCTGTGGGAAACGTTTTGTATACCAATACTTCAAACACTGTATCTGGGATCTTAATTCTTTGTTTTATTATTATCCACATCTCTATGTTGAAGAATTAAAAACTTAGTAGCACTTTGGCTAGTCTTTTTTTCTTAAAGTAACTTCTGAAACCAGAAGCTCTTAGTTTCCACTATTTAGTCCTTTAAGATGAGAGATGCTTGCATGCATTAAAAATTAATTTGTACATGAATATGTGACCGATCCAATGTGAAATTTACATCTTCAGGCCACATCTATTTTTTTTTTGCTGCCAGATTGTTCATTCCTTTGGCTAAAAAATTAATCCAAGACAAACCTCATTTCAAGTTTGCATTCTATAATTTTTTAATTCACAGGTAAAACAGTTGCACAGAGCATTATTCATTAGAGAGGACTAAACCAGCAGTGAGACAGAGCAGGGACCCAACGTAAGTTACACCCTGAATCTAAAAGAGGATGCAACACGGGGAAATCAGCAGTTACAATACCGTATGTTTGAACCGCAGGTATACAAGTAGAATTAAGAGTTAACAAAGGGTGTGTGGGATCTGATCAATGTTCTTTAATGGCCTGTGAGCGCAAAAATGTCAAGTTTTGCAAATATTTTCCCCAGTGACAAAAACTTGTATGCACTAAACTGCGTGTATGTAAAATTGTAAACCTGAAATTGTTCTTTGTTAATATAGTCATCCTCATAGAAGCATGGAGATCCAAAAGACAGGGACAGCGATTCAACGAGTGTGGAGCGAGCAGGAGCAGGGAGGTAGACTGCGAGAGCAGAGATATCGATGATCGAGAAGCGATAATAATGCACACAGCCAAGTTGAGCCACTCGCAGCCAGTCTCGTGCGGTCAACTTAGCATTTTTCAATGATAGAGTTGAAATGAGTTTGTTTTATCATCACATTTTTGGGGGGATTTAATGTTTTGTGCGCAGTTCAATTTCCTATGTACACTGATTTCATAACCTGTGTGCGAGCACAGCGTAGAGGAAACACTGGATCTGACCCTTGAGGGGGATAGAGCAGCACAGTGCAGCTGATAACAGCTCTTTAGATTGCGAAGCCTGAAAGACTGATCACAGGGTCTGCAGTTACAATCCTGGCACTTGCACACACCTGGATTCACCCCAGAGCCAGGGAGGCATGGGACTGCAGGAAAGCAAGGGGGCGGTGGGGATACCGGGACAGGGGAGGTGGAAGGGCTGTGTGGGAGACGTGAGGCACAGTGGAAATGCAGGAATAACCCAGCTCTGCACCGCAAGCGCGATGATTGAAATGGGAGGAGAGACTCACATCGAACTGAGCTAGGACAGCGCCGTTGCTCAGGCCTTCTTTTAACTGCAGCATCGAATCTCGCCAGGCATCGTCGTCCAGCTGCGTGGGATCCAGGGCGGATTTCTCCGGGATGTACTGGAAGTCCGGCTCATTCTCCATCTTCTCTTCCACGACGTCATAGATAGCTGGAAAAGACCACCACCAGCCAGTCCTTAACCCCAGTGCTCGGTAAGCCCCACGGCTTTGGCAAAAAGCAAAAGCAAAACCGTAGTGTTCTCCAATAATCTACCAATCTCAGCTATGGCATGAAGGCTGCAGTTTCCAAATTTTAATTGGCATGGCCAGTTAACTCCAGGTCACCCACCATTGGGTCGGACGAGCAGAATGAGCTCCCTCGAATGGCTCTCGCAGCTGGCCTTGATGAACATGACCACCTGGTCGTGGGTGTGCTCCGATATATCCCTGCCGTTGATCAGCACAACCTGGTCGCCTTCGTTCAGGCGGGGGACACACAGGTCCGCCTGGAATTTGGAGGAGAGAGAAACAGCCAAGCCTGTATCAACACGGTGGCAAGGCGCAGCAAATCACACAACGCTAGGCTAAAATGTCATATTAAAGCAGATTTAAACCCCACCTACACTACAAGCCACAGATTTCAAACACCGGCAAGAAAAAGCCAGTGTAACAAACAGAGCAGCTCAAGCCTAAAATTCAGACACCACGAGGACTTCACTGGAGACAAGTGAGCTTCCTCTTAGCCTCGTGAGCTCAGTGCCTCGCCAGGAGATGCCCGTGACATTGTTCTGAGCCAGCAATGCTCACTCTCCTGTAACACCCAGACCGGCACAGCAGGCATATCAGAATGAACAGGAGTGCGCTTCCTTACCATACACAGACCAAATCAGAACTGCAGCACGACTGGAGAGCTGCAGTTCATCTGTGCATGAGAGCACAGACCACGGGGCAGTAAAAAAGCGTTTTCTCTGTGTCACGTTAATTTATAGTATTACCACTGCTCTGCAGGCGGGCCACAGAAAGAGCTGCACATAACACACTAGAGAGCTGCACCGACAGCAGCCCGGCTGTGTGAAGATCAAGATCAAGCTCATCCCGTTTGGGAAACCAATACATACCGATGTTCCCGGCGCCACTCGAGACACAATGACAGGCATTTTCTGATCAGAACCACCCTACGGACAAAAGCAAAATAGTTAGAAGCATCCACCTTTACATTTAGCACCTGCATCTAAAAATCCTCAGAGTTAAAAAAGGAGGTACCTTCACATTGAATCCAAAACGGCCGTGCTCATCTGGCCTCATTCTGATAAGGACTAGATTGTCATGTGGAACAACCCCATTCAGCTATAAAACACATCACAGGGACATGCATGTAATACACATTGAAGAAGCAGTGTCTGCTGGTCAGTCCTTCAGACACAGACATTTCACAAGTCTCTGAATAATAAAGCCAGATCTGGACTGAGAGCTGAAAGCAGCAGTCATGTACACAGCCACAAGGGCATGGTCCTGCTGTCACAGGAGAAGTTTCCTTAACACAAACATGCTGTGTTTCCTCCTAAAATGTAGACGAGGAGGGTACGCTATTTTAAAGGAGAAATAAAAAGAAGCAGATATACAGTCACCTTCCTGAAATAATCCTCAAACTACAAACTAGGGAAGTGTGGCCTGCCGGATACTAAACATAACTCAAGGCAAAGGAGAGGGAGTAAAAACTGGTTTTGGGTTCAGAGATTTAGCGATTCCAATCGGATCCAGAGAGAGAGGGTGTTTTATGGTCATTTGTGAGTTTCACTGTGCTTCAACACTCGAAACAAACACAGAGCAGGCTGTGCACAGGACTGCAGAAATCCACGTTCTCCATCTGGGTCATGTTTAGGCTGAATAAAAACACTTTAAGATTATGAAACCAGATCTTAAAAGGATTTGAAGCATAAATAATGCTTAGGAAGAAAGACTGAAGATGCAGAACCCCCTCAAACAAAAAGCACATTGATATTAAAAAGACGTACAATGTCCTAGTTGTCCATTTCACAGCCCACAGCTGACACCTCAACAAAGAGAGGCATTCTGCACAAGATGAAAGAAATCTTACCATTGATTTTTCTGATGCGAGAGGAACATCATACATTTCATTAATGTGGTTATCCAGTTCCTGCTGGGAGTGCGACTGATTTATCTGGTTGTAGATGTTCTTTCTAGACTGCTTGGGTGGTAGTGCTGGGGGCTGCCCATCTACAGTTGTCTCTTGTGACCTCAAATTGAAATCAGGCAGCAAAACACCATGAGAATGAGTATAAACATGGTTCAGGAATATGCAGCTCTGAATATTGGAAAAAACAAGTGGAAACACATGCAACTCGATTCACAGATCACACAACTGTTTTTTAAAACGGTGTATTCCCAGTTGTACATGTTTGTACAAGTGAGACAATATAAATAGTGCAAGTGTCATGTCACTGTTCAGACGGTTCACAATTCATCAGCTGTGCCTGAGAAGTGCCTGAGAAGTCACGCCAGTCCACACTACCAGGATCAAACCACGCCCTCATGCACAATGGTGTAGATTTAAGTTATGCAGAACCAGGGCCCAGAACAGCAAACTCATTTGATTTGTGACACTAGCCAGGTCAGAAACCTGGGTTCCTAAGCTGACGTTTCAGGAGAAAGATTCCTTGTCTTGTAGAAGCAGAAAGAGTATTTTAAAAGCCTGGGAAATCCAATCCGAGATGCCGGGCTAAAGTGAAGTGGTTGCTAGCTGGCCTCAGAAAAGCCATGTCTCATCTGTCCTTTCAGGAAATTAAAATGCAAAGAAACAGGGAAGAAACACAGAACCTCAAGATAGATAGTTGGGCTGGCTAAGGGCATGCTCTTCTGAACTGGTACCTAACAAATGCTGCAGAATTCATCGTTTAGATAATAAATTAATTTCAGAAGCTGTGTGGTCCTTTCTAAGAAGGGCGATTCTCTGAATGCATTAAACCTTTACACACTTTTGAAGTGAAGTGCTGCCCCCTTTCTCCTTTTGTTTATTCTTCTGCTTACAGAAGACACTCCCTCCCTTGTGTCACTGTAATAGTAGCATTTTTCACTAGACCTTCAGCTAACAGGGTTTGATCCAAATGACAACGCACATTCTTTTGGCTCCCAATCATAGAGGACAAAAAAAGGATCCCGGGATGCTACCAATCATATAATTAAAAAAGGTACGAAATGTGACAGATATTTATCTTTCAGGCTATATAGAAACAATGCAAAGTGTGTTTTTGCTGCATCAATTTAGAATGATTTATATGGGCTCAATGCACTGTTTTCACTTGGAACAACTCGGGAAAAAAAGCAGATTTTTAAAAGTTAGTCTGTGCTCCACAGGCAGTCCTGCAAGACTGTGGTGGTTCCTGCAACGTTAAGGTTAATCACCACACCATGTCCTAATCTGAGCACAGCAGAGTGCCTTCAGCAACAATACAAATGAGAAAGAAAGGGCCAGAATCAGGGAGAGGAACATCTGTCATAAGAAATGGGCGGCCTCCTTAATTCAGCTGTTTTTTTTCTCAGCACAATGGCTAGAGGAAACTACTGTCACTGGATCAACAGAACCAAGTGAAGCAGAAGGGATTTTTTCCCCCAAAACTCAGATGTACAAACCATTTGAAGTTACCCTTATCCTAATCAAAGCACATCTAAAATCAGCACCTGGATAAAAAAAAATAGTTTTTTTTTGTTAAATAAGTAATTTAATGATGCATCCTACTGTAACATATTAGCATAACAAGCTCTGAGCATTAACAATAGTGCCATGGGCACAGGATGCAGCTCTTGATGTGTGCCGAGCCAAGACTGAGCCTCATTATGAATGCTTAGATGACAGCCATGAAAGCAGCCTATTTTGTAGTCTGAAAGCAGAGCATGCAGCTACCGCCTTAGGCCATTTACATAATAAACAATAAAAAAAATTAAAATACACAGCATTGCTGGATTGGACGCCACTAATAATGCCAATATGTATATCACATACCCCAGCACTAAAAATGTTAATGCCAATATGTGTTGTGGAAGTTTATTAATATCAGCATCTGCTGTTTTTTTACAATCCCCTCTACATTTACAAGAGAAAAATCTGCCAAGCTGCTTCTGAAACAGGAAGAGAAAAGGGAGGATCTGTTCAGTTGCTTCGTACAGCACAACACTGCTCGGACCTATTAATAGCTATGCATCACCCAGTAATGCAAACGTAACGTTTAAACAAAGATGACCTGTCTTACGTACACAGCCCTGACACACACACTGCAACACGGAGGATGTGGGTCTTAGAAAACCTTTGGTTACTTGACAAAAAGGAAAATCTGCATGTTTTGAAACATTGGGGGGGTATTTTTAAAAACTTTTATGATGAAAAAAAGACTTCATGCATTCTAAGCTAGTTTCCTGGACTCAAACATAAAAGTCTGTGAATCGGTCAACTTTGAAATAGTTTCCAACCTGCACTCAAGGGATCCGCCTTGCACACCGAAGAATGGAAAATGGAAAACCGGGGATGGAAAAGCGAAGCAGCTGACAGGGCGAACGATCATTTCAATCTTACAATGAAAAGAAGCGGCCATGAATCCCCAAAGCCTCTCGCCCATGATCACTGGTTCGAGTCTGGCTACTGCTAGCCAAGGAGATTCCCCCGGTAGCAGCTCAGCGTCAACTGGCTTAGCACCTCCAAAGCGAGAGGAGGAGGGCGTGCACGTTTGGCCTGGGCAACACAGCGCCCCCTGTGGCCAGCACATGACCTGCAGGACTAATCAAGCTGTTGGTGTAGAATCAAAATACTACAGCACATGTTAAAGTACCTATCTTTTTTTAGGCACCTAAAGCCCCCATCTTAAACATCGAAACTATACATAATGATTACCAGGCCCTCTTAAATATTATCTAGCTTACCGTTTTTGTTTTTTTTTTGGGGCTAGGAATTAGTGGAATGCAGAAAGAAAACGGACATGCAGAAAATCCACAGTGAAAGATTGTCAGCGTCAGAATCGGGCGTTTAAAGTCTGACAGATGAAGACTGGAAACTTACGGGGAGGAGTCCAGGCTGATGCTGTTGGCCTGCGTAGAGGAAGGGGACTTGTGGTTGGCAAAGACTTGACTCGGGGACGTGTGGATCACATGGTCAACCAGATGACCCACCGATGAAGGTCGCAGGCGAGTTCCTTCTTGTGCAAACATGGAGTTCCTGCTGAAGGCAGGACAGCACACAGTGCAGATTACAGTCACCCCCGCTGCGCGGTTAAACACCACTAAGACCATTCAATCTCATTTTTATTTGACATGGATAATTTAAGAGCTTTTAAAACTGAGAACAGGAAGCACATCTTTACCCAAAGACTTGCGGAAGTGTGGAACAAGACGCCCAGAACGTTGCTGGAGCCGATACTCTGACATCTTTCAAGAAACGACTGGATGAGAATGTGGGATCGATTAGCTACTGACTACCAGGCTAACTGGGCCCAATGGCTCCTCTTGCTGTAACCGTTCTTATGTTCTGGATGACACCCATGACAAAATTACGATGAGTAAAAGTAAAAGTAACAATGAAATGATCACCAGTTTTTAGTGGCTTGAATACAGGTGGCAAGTTAAGCCGGTTTTCGAATACTTTCAGACCCAGCACTACGTCAACTCTTTCTCCATTTGCAAATCAGATCAGGCACGGTTAATCTGGCAATGTTTTTTCATTTCAAATTTGGAAATTTTCTTTTCTTTCTGCATTCCTAGTAATTAAGAACAAATCTGTGCAGAGAACATCACTCATGATCAAGTCCGAGAACAAATCCTGCAGCGCCCAAGTAGTTAAGTCGAGGGGTTTTTATGAAAACGCGCTGGTGTCCCCCAGGGGTGCTTGCTGGTGGGTGTGTGGTGCAGGGCTCGCCGGCGAGGGGCTCACTGGTTGGGGGTTCCAGGGGGGGAGCGCGTCGGCAGGCTCTGGGTCTCCAGCCGCTCGTCAGAGTTCCTGCTCATCGTTTCCCAGTCCATCCCACTCATCAGCTTCCGGGCCAGCGGCTTGCTGGGAGACCTGCAGGGGAGGCTGGCTATGATCTCAACGTCCGTCCCGCGGCTCATCGCGGCACAGGCGCGGAGCCGGGACCGGTTTCGGGATGTGGCAAAGGGAACATCGCCCACTACTAGTCCCCCAGAGCTGCGAACCGCGGCGGGCTCGTGGACTGAGGCACAGGCCCGAGAGCAGACCTCTGACCCCTACCAGATTCTATCCCGAGCCTTCGGCACTGAAAACTGAAAAATGTCAATTATTCTTCCTCATCTCTGGACAAATAATACAACAATCAGTGTTGCAGCAGCTTCCCACTAAGAAAAGAAGAATGCGACAGAATCCACAGCTATTTTGTTTCTCTAACCCATGTGCAAACACTTCCCTGCTCCGTACTGGAAAGCCCTGCTATCCTTGGCTGACCTCAGTATTACTTGAAAACATGCACACAAACAGTATAAAAGACCCCTTTCTCAGTCTGCGACCTGTAAAATCAATTTTAACATGTCCTGTAAAACGTTCAGCGGGAGAAGAAAACAACAATTCTTGTTTTTGGCTGACCATCAGCAGGATATTTGTTAATCTGGGGTCACACACAGAGGAAGCCAGGGAGATGCTTTAAGGTCACTTGTTTTTTTTTTCCTTAGCATAATTCTTTTTGCAATGCAGATTTTTTAACAGCAGGAGGCCATAAGACACATAGCAATGACATATTAAAACCTTGCTTCAATCAGTCTGCATCAACACACACAAAGCCCGGCTGAAAACAATGCTGAAAACAGATCATCTCCACTGATAATCAAATGCAAAATGTCCTTTTTCAGACCTGAGGCTAAAGAAAAGCCCTCCAGAAGAATAGTTAGACGTGTTACGGTGTTCAAAAACAAAGATGTCTTAGAGGTGATTAATTAGAGGGTTAACAAAGTCAGAAACGGCACAAGGGTAAACAAAACAGACAATTCCACAGTGCAGTGGCCGTGGAAGAACGATCTGATCAGGAATCCTTGTGAGCATTACAAAATCGTCAGCACACTTCAGACCGTTAATGTATACAAGCGTTATTAATTCTTGTGCTATTTTAGAAATCTGCAGTCCTCAACAGACAGCCTTTAAAAACACAAGATGCATGTAATGGGACAGAAGAAGATGTCTTTCTTCATTTCACTTAGCTACCACGAAAATGTAGGGAACTCCACCCTCTGCAAGCTATTAAGTTTTTGTTACCTATTTTTACCCTCTAGACTGGCAGCAGTCACAGCTTCCAGTACTAGCTGGTTTCAGCCGAATACCAGACACAGTTTTATCTCATGAAAATACAAAATTAGATGCTCTTATGTTCGTAAGCAAACCGCGTGCGAAGTATACTGCTGACCACAGCACTCTAAGGTTGTCATTAAAACAAACGTCCCCATCCTGAGACGGAATTCTGTCAAAATCCCTGTGTTTTCTGTCGTATACCTTCTCCCCAGCCACCCCCCTCCCCAAAAACAAAACATTAAAACACCTATTTCCTCTAGTAGGAACCTATTTCATTAGCACACAATATTAAGTTCCAGCGTCAGCTCATTTATAATAAAAAGCACATCTCGGGCTTCCTAACAACCATTTACATTCACTATAGACATATCACTCTGCTCCAACTAAATATATACTCCATCCTGCGTCAAAGAAACACATTTTGCTTGTTTCATTAGGTTGTTAAATGTCATTACCTGCAGCATGCATCATACATACACACAGGTTCAGCCTTCAGAATGCCTTTGCTTTCGGCTGCTTGTCAAGTGGTGTTTTAACATTACTTTTGAACCTGCAGGTCCCTCCCTCTCATATCGGCTTGCGTTTCCTGTATAACTTGGAGACTTCTAAGAAGGCCTAACCACAATGCATGTCTATGCTCCTCAAAGCTCTACAATGGAACGACCTAATTGGTTTCTTTTAACATAGCCAGGACTGCTTTAGAACACTCTTAATACAGACAGGCAAAACCGTGCAGGTTAGTAACTGCTTGAAGAACGTTTTCCACGCTGATGTTTTGACTTTGTGCACACACATTAACTATGGGCTTTCTTGCACGAGCACAAATGTTAATAGCAAAAACCTCCATACTTTCTATAGAAAGCACATCATTTCTCATTCTAGTCTGTTTTAACAAAAAATTCAGTAACAAACACAGAACACAGAAGAAGGATGAGAAGTTGGAGATTTTTCCGATACTTGATACATACATCTCCAAGCACACACCTTGAACTGTACTATACATATGATCAGAGTACATAGTACAGAGTGCTATACAAATCCTGGACATTGTATATCAATCACAAAACTAGTTTTTTCCTTTAGTGGTGAAAGTGATCAGATGTGACATGAGGAGTAATCCATGTTACTATTACTGCAAAAAAAAAACTCCGCAGTGCATCCTAATCCAGACAGGTTATACTTTACCTGGCAAAAACTCTGTCCTTGATCCCCTTCTCCTTGCCATACTGCACAGACTGTACTTCTGTCCTCCCGCTGGAAACAACAAGGAAAAGGATGGTAAAGATACTTGGTAAAACCTTGTTTTGTTACACCAAGTTCAAATCAACTTCAACATCCGCCACATGACGACGGATCCAAAGGAAGCATTCTGCCAAACAAACATTACTCAGCACTGCGGGTCTGCCGGGATACCCTGAGCATATGATCTTCAAGAGGCAGACTTTATAAAAACCCCTTTTAAAATATCTCAGCACATCCCCGACACTGTGAATTCTTCACATGTGTGCTCCTCTCAGATGATTTCCTTTATTCTTCCTTTTATTATACGGGCTATGTAACACATCTCTACTTTTACCGACAACTACCCGTGAGTGAAAGTAGAAGTGCAACAGCTGTGCTTCTCGCTTCCTAAAGATCTTCAAGACCTCTTCGCCTTACAGTCCTGGGTTTAGTGCTTTCACACCACATACACGTAAGGGTCAGTGGAAAAGTGAAAGAACCGGAGCACATGGAGGGACGTCACGGGACATCTTAATGACGCACTCACGATAAAAATGAACGTGATCAAAAGCTTGGGAACGTTAATTACAATCTTGCAGTTTTGGAATTATGAAAAGATTTTGGGTTCTAAGGGTTTCAAGCAATGCACCATGAATCTGTTCCTAGCTTTAGCAGCTCTGATGCCAGTTTACAGATTACATTTTAAAAGTCAAAACATAACACTCATGTCTACTCTGGGGCTGCAAGCTCATGAATATTAACCCACAAAATCTTAAAATAAAACATTCTGAAAAAACATTTGTTCTGTTTGGGGTTATGCCTTTTAAAGGTGCAAAAAATCCATCCTGATACACGAAGGTTAAACCTCATTCTCATCCTGCAAAATGAGTGGTGCTGCTCCCGCGTGTCAGATATACTGCGCACAGATGAGCGTGCGCGCGGGCGGGCGAGCTGTGCTGCGGGGGTACACTGCGAGATACAGGCATGCCCCTCCAAACCACAAGCTTTCGTGGAGAAAGCACGAGGAGGATGAGGTCAGGGTCATGCACGAAGCAGAGACATCGCCCTGACAGAAGACCAGCAAGTCACATTAACTCGCCAAAAGAGTAACCTGGACTGCACTTTTTAGCTTGCTGAAATATAAGATGCTTCTTAAAACCTTTCCAACATGACCGCTATGAGTAATAAAAAAAAAAATAATCAAACCAAAAACCCTCCACAGCTGAGAGCCAACTTGAAAATCTGACGCACAGAGACACTTACCAGTACCGAAACTTTGAACCCAACGTGAAGTAATGTGCAAAAAAGTTCTTCTGAGGGGGCAGGGGCCTGTCCAGGCGGAAGAAGGTGTGGTGCTCCACACACGCTTTCCACAGGTTCTTGCAGGCGCGGTAGTTCCCCATGTTGAACCCCAGTAGCGTCTCTCTCGAGTCGTGCTGGAGGAGAAGCACAGGAACGCGGCCGTTAGCAGCCGAGCCAAACAAGGCCCGGCCTCCTCGTTCAAAACAACCGGCCCGATTACCGTTCCCATTACCGATGGACTACCGGAAAATTAATTTTTAAAAAAGCGTGGCATGACGACAGGAAGAGAGAAGACCCAGTTGTCTTGTAAGAAGACACTCCGGTTTCACGTCTCTATGGAGACACCACTGACACCAGCTCTCAATTTAATATAAGGCAGCGGAGACCCTGTTGTGACGATGGAAAAGGTCTTAAAAGCTGCCAATCAAAGCCTGGTTGCGAGCTTCATAATTCAAACAAAGATTAAGCCAATAAAGGTCAATAGGTATTTACAGAAGTGGAAGGTTTCTAACTCCTCATTGGGAAAAACACAAAAAGTGCATCGTGTCAGACATGTACCACATCCCTGCTATTTCACAGTTTCATCAGCTATATTCGACTATCTAAGAAAGCATCAATTGTTATACTTAAATCTACCTGTAAGTGTATTAAAACTTTATGGTTATAAGTTCTTTGAAAATGACCTTTCACAGTGCTATAAGACAGCTCAGCACTCTGACAGAACTTTACTGCTTCGGAGCAAATTATGAAGGGGAAACCACTGACTTTTGCTTTTGAAAAAATAGTTCTAAAGGTTCATCACATACAGTATTATTTCATCAAATCATTCATGTCCTTCAAAAGATAATGTAGTCCTGCTTGAGTTTAAAAAAAATGCCTTCTAGATATTTTACTTTTCCTCTTTAGTGTCTGGGTTGACAACAAGCATATATTTTTTTTTTATCAGCAATGCTGAACGGAGAAATATAAAACATTGACAGATTCTAGATGCTGCTGTTACACCAAAACACTGAAGAAAAATTCCACTAGGAAACTGCCCACATACCGTACATACAGCATAAAAAACACACAGACCACAGGACATGTACAAACACACAGCAAGGGATTTTTTAAATTAACCAAGCTCGTGCTGATGCTGTCATCAATACCTGTATGTGTCAACTGTAGATTAATTTAAGCCACAATGACCAGACTGCTAGCAATATCATTCTCAATCAAACCCCAGAACAATGCAGAATGCATTCTGATGAAAACATACACATCACAACACTTGAGTGAGCATTAGATTTAGTGGCGCGGTGCGAGAGCAACCCAACGCTTGGAGTTTCGAAAGCAGGCTTGTTCAACTGTGGTGCACACATGGTCAGCACATGTAAGGGCGACATTTGTGACAGAGTGGAGCAACAAGCTCATCTGTGATCAAGTAAAGCTAACGCCGAGAAGAAAACACTTACCAATTCTCTTCTGAGTTGAATAAAAAACTGTTTACATTTGAAAGATATTTTTACAATCTTCAACCTGTATAAACAAAACACACACATTTTACTTAAAGTCAGAAATGAGAAGATTCTGCAATCACTCTAATGGGAAGTATACAAGACTTGAAATGTGTCTGTATGTTCTTTAACACTCATGAGACTGTTAAGTGCTTTTTTTATTCACTCAACATTAATGCAAGAATACAAACTCAATATGTAGCATTAAACATTTCGTTGGCATGGCTGGGGCAAATCTGCATAATTTGAATGATCCAGCTTTCTTTTTATTCAAATCGTAACTCAGGACTGGTCTAAATACGACTTTTCTATTTGTTCACACTGATATAACAATGGTCTATTATTAAAGAACAGGTTAAAGTCATTGCCTCCAAACATTAAGTTTACAAAACAAAGATCCAAGTTTCTAATACCAACTGGCATATTTCACAACTGGATGATTTGGATAAAATGTATTTCCAAAATTGTTGGATAAAAGAAAATGCATCTCTAAAACACACTGTACAAAGAGACAAATTCATAAAATCAGATGATGTGCAATTCAAGCAGCTTTTTTTCCCATTTCTAACTCAAACAAATATAGCTCCATGGGCATCAAGACACATCACAGCTTATCAAATGGTTACCGTAATCACCACTGTAACATTTACCTGATGTAACTGGCTTTTTAACTGGGTAAAACATGGAGAAATGCACAAAAGAGAAAAACGTTTTTTTTTGTATTTTTAATTTCCTCTGATCGTGATAACAATAGGTGGTTTCAAATCCTTTGGTTAAAGAAAATGAAGCCAAGTTTGCTCCAGGTGTAAAACCAAGTACATCTGTCTCTTTGGATGAGACCTACATTCTCCTCATTAGAGATACAGAAACACTCTTGAACAGACGTACGGATCTGCTAAGAGTGTTGAGGAAGAGTCCCTGTCGGAGAATCAAGTCCCATGCTCTCTTCTAACTGCCACAACAAAAAGACATGAATTCATGACATTTTAAAACTGCTCTTGGGCAGATACTCACATCTCGTGGAACAATGAATCTTGTTTTCTCCAATTAAGGCCAAACAAGGCAGGTTAGAATACGAGCTTTGCTCAAATACATTTTAGCAGAATATAGTTCAGTTTGTCCGCATTTCAAGGGGCTTTTAACTGGTTTGAACGTCCAAAGCCAATCACACAGCAAAAAGGAACGTTACCCACGCTGCCTGGAGATATGATCTCGCAGTGCTGGAGCCCTGGGTTCAATTCCTGCAGTGCTATCTGCCTGGAATCTGTACGTTCTCTCCATGCGCTTGTAGTTTTCCTCCCACAATTGGTTTCTAGGAAAATTAGCCCTGGTATGAGTGTGTACGTTCCTGTCTGTGTGTGCCCTGCTATGGACTGGCGTCACGCCCAGAGCGTGCCTTGCCAGGATAGGCTCTGGCTCCCCAGTGAGGCTTAACTGGGGTAAAAGCAGCTAGAAAATAGACGGAGAGGTCAATTTCGTTATAATGCTTACGCATTTTTTAACAATATCTGTTCTACAAGCTAATTTTTTGCGCAAGAAAAAAAGTTTGTTTTAACCATTCAATTCATTTATACACAAACAAAACGGATGCGAAACACTCACCATGAAAAGTAGTTGATTCGTACCCTGTTCTTGTATATCACAATCCCTGCTGACATCACCCCAATTAAAATTTCAGTGTTACTTTGATCCTGAAATAAAATGGAAGAATTTATAGCAAATGCAGGATTAAGACTTTAACCAGCCTGACACAAGCAAAATCCTGAAAAATCTCTTTTAATTGCTCATGCGGTCAACGGATGTGTCAATACATGAAAAGATTAAACATACATCACGAGAGGTTTTGAGCACTTCACGCAACTGGTATTTCAACACCTGCTCTTTGCGACAAAAAATTCATAACTCCCCATCAGAGGTATTCCAAAAGACAAAATGAAGTACACAATATAAAGTACAGGCAGTGGGCAAAAAATGGAAGAGACCAATGTAAAAGTTACTTAAGTTGGTGGGCCACCATGTGCAGGCAGGACAGCCTATATGGGCTGTGGCATTAGTCTACCAGCGCCTGCAATTCTGCAAGAGGGATGTGGTACCCTTCTTCCAGGAGAAAGTCAAGCAGCTCACACCTGGTTGAGAAAACGCTGATGCAGGGGTTGTTCCAGAAAATCCCACAAATGTTACACTGCTGCACTTAACTGTCCGAGTGCAGCGGTCTGGGGCAGCGGAGTGCATCCAAGTGCAGGCAAAGACAGGCGAGCACGCTGATGACAGCGGTTGGGCACGCCGACGTTGCAAACTATCAGCAAAGAGAAGCCTGGGGCCGTGGCCGTAAGCAAGCACAGATCAAGGCCAGAAAGACGGAGCCAAAGCACAAACAGGAGAGCCAAGGGCACAGTTGAAGCAGCAAGCCAGGCTCGTAGCGCAGGTGAGAATCCTAAGCGAGTCCAGACAGGCTGGGTCAAAGCATGGGAGAATGCAGGCGAAGCACAGTGGAGATCCAGAGACGCAGAATGAGCCGAGAGAAACTACCAAACAAGCACGAGGGACAAAGCACTGACAAAAAAAAAATATGCTTAATGATCACGAGCCACACCTGTGTGGAAGCCCTAGCTTTAAACTGGTGTCCCTAACTTACCCAGGTGTTTTCAAGTTTTGTCCACTGCCTGCACATGAAACGATAGCGGGCTGCTTCCGTTATGACCAATCGGGTGATACACGACACCAGTCTGAATGTTTTCTGGAGGGCATATGTATTGTACCTTCTTAATCTCCGCAACCTTACTGCCTTTCATTGCACTTTGAGATTTGTCTTTTTAAGAAACATTACTGAACAAATGCTAGATCAGAACACATCAGAGTCTGTAAAGCCCCACATCCTCTCCGTATTTATGAAAGTAAGGATTACAATAAAACCCTTCAGACTTAGGAGATTTCCTGTCCAAATATTGTTTTTCTAACAAAATTATCTCTCCATGTTGAAGGGTTTTCTCTGTTTCTCTATTCCATCTATTAGATTGTCATTTCCAACTGCGGGGGCATCTACAAGCTTGAAAACCTCAAAGGCTCTCATTGCACAGCTTTGCTCGCAGTTAGCAAGCAGCAGAAACATTTCTCCCAGAACTGTAACCTGAAAACATTCACACTACTGACTTCAGTCTGTCAGTCACCTCTGCAACAGTCTCTTGGTGTAACCCTCCCTAATCCCTTCCCTGACACAAAGTCAGTGTTCTTTCCCCCATTCGAAGTTTCTTTCTTACAGCTCAAGGTACAATTAGTTCTCTTCTACGCTATCTATGGGGTCACAGATTTGTTTCAGCTAACACTTTACAAGCTTTTAAAACCTTTTTGTTACATCGTCAAGGAACTGTCAAGCCTGGCGTCCCAGAACACACCGTGAGAGGTGTTTATTTATGATGTGGCAGAAGAACACAACAGCCAGCCGTGTGTGGGGGAAAAAAGGCCAGTGGCCTTAGAAGGCTATTTCAATATATTCATGATTGCTAACAGTGGCACAATGTGCTATCTGCAGGCTGTGCACACAATCTGACAAAAGTCTTACCCTTACCCTTGCATAGTGCAATTCGACTCCGTAGAGCTCCAACGTACGTGCTGTGTTAAGATAATTGAATTCTGCGTCTGCAGGAGACAATCCCCTGTAACAAAAAGATATGCCAACTGTGTCTATGGAAGAGCACACACCTTAATATTTAACACAACTGTTTGAACCACACAAGTCCCAGCCACAAACAGGTCACTCACTGCACATTAGAAAAGCGATGAAAGGGGAGAGACCAGTCCGCTGACTTAAGTCCCAGCCTGACCCATTAGAGACATACTTGAATGGCACTCATTGTTAAGAATATTAGTTGGAAGTTTTTTTTTGGTGACTGTAATTTTTTGTTGTTGTTGATATTGTCTAATAGGAAACTAAATGAGAGAGTGAAAAAGAAATAAAATAAAAAAATACATATATAAAAAATAAAAAAAATAAGTCCTCCAAAGTTGGGGGGGGTGGAGGTGGGTGAAGAAAAAAAAAAGTCTCAGCCTGATCACAAAGTCCCGACTGAGTTGCAAAACAATAGCTCTGCCCTGGGAGTGTGGAACAAGCTGCCCAGCCACGCTGCTGAGGCTGAAACCCCGGCGTCCTGCAGGACACAGCTGGACGGGACCTCGGATCAATTAGCTACTAACCACCCCATCAGGCGAGAGGGGGATCAGACTCCTCATGTTTGTGACGGTTCTCATGTCCTTAAAAGGATCCAGAGCATCAGCATTCTACATAAACGGTCCAAACACATGTCAGTGATCTTTTACTGCATCAGCACTGAGTCACTCCCCTCCCATTCTTAGGAAATTAGAAAAAACAGCAATTTCACACTGAACTCGGGAGCCTTCGTAGGATTGAGCAAAGGCTGTGGCAGCAGTTGAACTCCTAACATTCATACACAATATTTAAAGAAAGCTAAAGGTTTTCAAAAACAATTAATTTAAGCTCAAGCTCTGGGTGCACGGTCTTTCTTACTGCATTGATGGTACGCGTTACAGGAACAAAACAAGACGTGCAACTGACACGGCGAAACACACTGCGTCATACTTGTGTTGCTGATGTTGCTTGGCAATCTCTTTTTCAAAGTCTGGCGGTGGCCCTGGGATGAAGCAGTAATTGGAGAGGTAGCCTGATAAGTGCTCTGAATGGTTGTAGTCTCCCAGTTCAGCTGAAAAAGCAGATGGTGTTAGAGAAATAAGAGACTGATAAAGAAAAAGGCAAACTGAAAATCTATTTTCTGTCCTAAAATCTTTTCCTAAGTAAAGCCTAAAAAGTAGGAACCTATTAAAGACAGCACATATCCATTTCAGCCAAAAGGAAGGCAAGTGTTATTTTGAAATGTTCAATCAAACATTTTACAAGATTTCCAAAACAAAGAACCTAAACAAGTTTGTACATTACAACAAAGGAGCTACAGAACATTTGGCTTTGAATATACAGTATACTAAATATACTAAAATAGTTTTTTTTCTTTTTACAAATTGCTGTGGTTAAATGGATTAAAGCAAACTGAATCACATAACACGTCACATCTCAGATATATGTGCACACCAGTGGTAGAAAGATTAAGGGAGAATTATTTTTACACTGATAAATGCCTGGATAAATGATATCTTAGAAGAGAAAATGAGGATAAAATCAAAGAAAATGCACATATCTAATCTCAGTATTTCAAGGGACAAACTAAATTGATATTAACCAGTTTGGAGGTAATCAATCAAAGAGTTTTGAAAGAAGAACAGACAGCTTTCCAGTGCTGGGCATGTTGGAGCTTTTAGGCAGGTGTACATAAGCTTTAATCTTACATGTACACAATGTGTGATTAATGCTGACCCAAAAGTTATACAATGTTCACTGTTGCTGACCACTCCTTGCATACTGTGCAGTAAGAAATGTGCATTATATACCCAAGAAGAATTTTAAAATGATCAGCACTGTGAGTGGTCAAAGTACCCTTCCTCATAAAAACTATGACACGTAGATTTTTGTAATTAACTGAAATCGGCAATGGAATTCTTCAATGAACTTCTTTAAATATGAGCATCTTGTACACTCTAGACCTACAGATAATCTGAACAAACCACTCCAGCTTTCAACTTCCACAAGCTGAAATCTGCTTCCTCTCCTGTAGAGGATGCTGGCATTCAGTCCAAAAACAAAAAACCCAAAACAGATGCAGTGGTTAAGTGGTTAATTAAAGAAACACTGCTGTATTCAAACGACAACAGTTAAGTCAATCTATTTTGGCTTGATGTTTGGCCACAGAAATCTAGCAAGTAAATGCAGTAGTTTTTAATGAATCTGAACATTAGAAAAGTGGTTCATTAAAAGAAAAAAGAAGAGAATTCTACCTTCAATTACAAATGAAGGAGTTTCTAAAAAACTTAATGGACAAAAGTCCAAAAGGTTACAAAATACTTTTGTGATTAGGGGCTGTTACTCGTGTTAGAAAAAATATGAACCTACAGCTGTTCAAGTAACCTACTGTACTGTATGTCTGAGGAAGACGTATACATGCAGTAATGAAGAAAAACTACTTATATTGCAGGCACAGAGCGTCATTATAAACGCACCTGTGCAACCGAAACAAAACTATTTCTTTCATTTGTTTGTACTTACACTGAACAGCATATGATGCAAGCAGGACTGCAGTATTGTATGGACAAGGTAACCTTAACAAGAAAAAGAAAAAATAAATCAGAATATCATCATACTGCATCCATACTGCTCAACCATAAAAACAGCTTCAGCCCTTGCATTGTTGAGCCACAACACAAAGACGATTCTGCAATTCATTTCATGCAGATCTAAGGAAATCAAATCTCTATTTTAATTACACTTACCTTCCAGTGAGTATGTCTTGCTTGAGTTGCAGAAAATACTGGTACCTATTGAAGAAAAAACACCCTACTTGAATTTCAAGACAAAACTGGATTCTCAAAAGATGACTGGCAGGTATTGTTTCACAATTAACTCACAGCAGAGGAGTGCTTTGATAATGTTACACTTGTTTGTCAAAAATGCCAAAAAAATGAAACCTCGAATAATTTAACACTGGTAATCCTTTAACTGTTGTCACCACAATGTTTGTTATTGTTACCTTAAAACAGACCAGGTTTTGATGATAATGCAGCATTATCTTACCTAATATCGCAATACTGGTGTGAACAAAGTACTGGTATAGTTACTGGAAACCCCCCCAAAATGTATAAATTTTTATACACGAGAGCGTCTTGTTTAGATCTCCATGAGAAGATGTATTGCTTTTTCTGAGAAGCTAAGGCATACAGTGAACCACTGCAGAAATCTGGGACAAACAAACTCCCATTTCCTCCTGACAACTTCTCTTGCCCACAAAACCTCACAGGGCAAAACCAGAGACATGCATAAGCAGAATGACGCTATATACTTTATTTTTACACAATCTTAAAATAGCCATAAATACAAGACAAAATAAGATAAAACACAACAACATCCTTTTCTGCAAAAAAGTCTAACCCAAGCTGCTAGAATGCTCATTTTTTAAACTTAAAGCAACCAAATGTTATTTCACAAGATCAATGACTAATGCTAGCCACACGCTGCATTTGTAAATGAGAACTGTCTTTATGGGGGTTCAGAATTTTAGTTCATAGTGGTCCTGGATAATGAAAAGGTCATACTGTGTGGCTGGAGGGGACTACTTTAGTACAAACGAAGAGGGGGCTTTCACAGCTTAATGCTTAAAATAGGACATGCTGCTATTTTCACCAAATCTTCAGCAGCTGTTGAAAATGTGGGACACATCCAATACTTGTTTCATTGCCAGCAAAACTGTACAGAGCATACTTACGGTTACCGAAAAAATAAAGGGTTTTTATTCTGGACAAAAATGTAGTGGTTTTAGAATGACAGCGCATTTTCACGAACAGGAATTGTCCATCTGCTCCAGATGCTAGGAAACCGTGATCAGTAGTGAATTTCTATTCTCATCGTCAGTGTAATGCCTGTATATGTAAGTGGACGATCCAACATAAATCTCAGGGGGCTCACAAAAGACCAGAAGTAAATGGCTACATACTAGCTTTTGATAGTACGCAATATGTTTAAAGTATTTTAAATTCTGTGAACCGCTAAAACAAAAATAAAAATTTAACAGCCATAAATCACCCGAAAAAGCAGAAATACAATTGATTTTAAAACACCCGGTTAGGTTAAGAAATCTTGTTGAACACTTGTGGTTCAACGCATCAGAAGCCATTAGAAGGTCATTCAGCTGCAGCAATTTATAAGCCATGTGGAGCACACTCGACTGCCCAAGACTGCCAACAGAGCGTGCCCTGACTCGTGCCGGTCTTCTACAGGTAGACCACAACAGATAAAACCAAAATCAATACAGTATTGTGCCATCACCCCATGTGTGCAGATGGGTGAACACAAAACAAAATCGAACGTATTGACAGGGCGTCTGTGAGGGGGGTAGGGAGAATGTACTATTGCACTATACTGCATTATGCAGGAATAGAAAAGCTGGGTACAGCAATCCCAGCTGCCGGATAGAGTCTATCTCTTCGAGACCTGCTGAAACTTGGTGTAACAGGAGATTTACATGTGATAAGACCCGGTTTTATCACCGTCACCCACAGCGCATGACACCACCCATTCAGGGGAATATATCCACTACACTGCACAGGAAATTCAACCCAGGGAGCTCTGCAGGAAGGCTCACTCACACCTCGTTTTGGAAAGTACTTTCTGGATGAAGCTGAACAGCTTCAGGGATAACTTATCTAGGAACTAATCCAGTTAAGTATATGTTCTTTTTATGTTATATGTTCTTTCTCCAGTATATACTCACACAAGCAACCCAGTATGATTAACTTCTGTACTTGCTAAAGACTTCTCTTTCATCCCTTCAGGTGCCGAACATGCACAGTGTCTCTGCTGCACAGCAGAATGGCCACTACAGCTTACCTTGTGTACTCTTCCTGGAGCTTGTTCGGGTCGCTTACAAAGAATTTGACTCGAAAATTCAAATTATGTGGAGATCCCCCTGCCATGAGAAAAAAAAAAGACACCAAAACACACATGAAGCTAAAAACCAAAAGATTTTAAATCGGCTTAGCTGAAAAAACAAACAAACACAAACTGACCAAAAGACTGATTTCACTTACTTTTTAACTGCTTTCTAATGGGTTTGTTTGGATCCAGCCATCTCTGCAAAACATTGATGAGGAAAGTGAGTATAACCCAAAGCCCTGGTCCTGCAGTATCAAAACCCGCCCTCCTGCCCAATCTCAAGGATGCAGTCGCTTCCATAATTCCCAGTCCTGGCCACGCTGACCCAGTGCGAGGCAGCCCAGCGCAGCACATCAGCCCCAGTGAACCAAAACCACACACCCAGGACACAGGAAAACCCAGCCACAGGCGCCTGAAGGAGTTGACAGTCAAGAAACTGGCGTCTCGGTGCTTTCAAAGTCTCACACACAAGATCCAGCTTTCATACAGGTAGGACAACAAAACCCCCCTTTAAAAAAAACGGACAAATTAGACCTGTATGAGGAAATTAAGGCCAAGGGGATTTCTGAATTAGTGAAGACATGTCAAACGTATCGGCCGATGTACACGCCATCCCTCCTGGGGAGCCTTTTGGGTTTCTTAAAAGATTCCTAGGATGCTTTTGGAGCACAATTGCAGGTAAATCCGCCGAATTCAAAAGCTCTCCGAATACGGAGCGGAATCTCTTCCCAACACTGGTCACCAGACACGAAGGCCATTTTATTGCCTTTTAGGCATGCAGACGACGCAGAGCCCTTGGCAATGCGAAGGAGAGAAATGCCCCGGGCATTGCCCTTCACTGGGGTAGTTCCCCCTGCCCTCAGATAGAGCTGCACTTGTGTATATAGACAGGCGCCCCACCATTGCAAATGAAAGGCTTTCCAAAAGGATAGCTACACCTGTTGTAACAACTCCAGTTAAATAGGTGGTGTAAACACAAGTGAAATGATTTTTACTGGGTGTTCTATTATGCCTCCTTGCTGACAAAGATGTAGAGAAAGTGAGGTAACATCTGAATGCCAACTTGTAGCAGAGAACAATGAATTCAGTCTTAAATGCAGCTCAGCTGACAGGCAATTCACATTTGAAATGCTCGGCTTTTGTGAAACGGATGATGAAGAACAACTCACGGGGCTGTCAGAAGAGTCATCTGCGAGCTGTAATCCGAAGTAGTCTCTTTCTGTGAGTTCTAGATGCTTGAAGACAAGATCCAGCATGACCTGTCCCTGATCGTGCTTCTGAGGAACAAGAAGAACATTCTAAAGTAATATACTCATCACCAAATGTAGGTTGATTAGTTTCTTCAGAATTCTCTTTTTGCTTATCCGCTCAATAAAAAGGGTCCTTCCTACAGTAGTATCTACATAGGTTACATTATGTTACACTGAATGATAAGTGAGAGAAAAAAAATCAGCCTATTGTGAACACAGTAAGTATGAACATAGAAAAACACAGGAGAAGACAAGTTGCTTCATGGCAAAATGAACAATTTCCTGCCAACACTGCATGAACACATCTCCAGTGATGGGCTTCTTCTTCTGATATGCAACAACCTCCATGAGGATTTGAGACTGGAAGTCATTTCTTGGCTTCGCAGGGAGTACATAAGGAACAACTATGGACTGCAAAAACAAAACTTCAAAGGAAAGGACTGTGTTCTCTACAGAAGTGATATGTTGTCACAATAAACGGTGATGCCTCTTGGTTATAAAGTTAAAGCATTATTAACTAAAAAAAAGTATATATATAAATGTGTATAATACAAAGTACAATAAACTTACTGAAATTTTAGATGCCAGGGAAAAAAAGAGACACTAGAGACTCTAAATATTTCCCATCTCTCCCTCTCTAATTCACACCACGTAAACTATAACCTGCAATAAACAATAAGTAGATATTCCCTTGGTATGACCTTACAGCTCAGTAAGACACCCTGGAAGGTGTCCTCACAAAGATACAGTGAACTGTTGAGTAGTGTAGAGTTCTCCTCATTACTCAGAGTGTACACTCAGCAAACTCCTGAGCCAACCCAAGCAGAATCTGTTCTCAAGGTATTGCAGGGCAAAGCTTTCTCTCAAGCGTGCTCACATGCTGGCACAAAGCATCTCCCATCCAAACTCGGGTCTGATTTCTGTGCAACTGATATGTCCTTTAATGGTGGGCTGGTAAAGGATAAATGTGTCTTTAAACCAAAATCTGGCTTTCCTGAAAAGGACCCAAGCACAGACCTAAGAGAAATACTTGGCAGAAAGCTTCTGACTATAAAGCGAGACATTTGCTTCTATTTAGGAGGACTGTTTTCGCTAACTTAGCATGACTGTTAATCCCCACTGCATCAGAGCACTCCACAGATGCGAGTCCCATACCCTTAGATGTCCCAATTCAAGGAACACCCAACACTGTAAAGTGTGCAAACAATCAAAAACACTAAATTTAGTTAAGTACAAAGTTTCCAAAAGCAAACACTGTTAGTCTAAGCCTCTGTTCTTTTCCCGTTACTTTTTTTTTTTTGCTCCTGTTAAAAGCCTGTTGTTGAGCATCACCCGGAGGCTGAGCGCTGGTGCTTCCAGCAACCCGGGGTCACTCTGCTTTCTGAGAGCTCAGCTGTGAATGTGCTCTGCCTGTGAGGCCCCTAGCCCGCCTGCTCCGCACTGATGCCAGCAGAGGAGAAGACAGACGACTCTCCTAGCTGTGTGTGCAGGTCACTTCATCCCTTTATGGAGCGGGACCCTTCTTCAGCCATACGCCAATGGCTGTATAAGCAGGGTGCATCTGTGCTAAAGGTTACAAGGTCCTGTTCGCTGATGACTCTTAAGCAGCAGATATGTACTAGTCCTTTCTGAAACAATTTACATTTATTATGTAAAACTACCCTCTGGAAGGCACATTTTTGGAAACCGTACACATTAGATTAAACCATTTGGGGATCCTGACAAGAAAAGCTATAAGCTATTATTAAACATTAAAAGGCTTATATAAAACCTTAAAGTTCACTCTCAAGCAGTACTGTAAAATAAAGACCATCCACCCAGCCATTCGGAAAAAAAGCTCTTTATGCTCAGAGCATTGCTGTCTACCAGAGCCTACCCTGCCTAGCACAGGGCTCAAAGCACAGTGCACCCTGGATAGGATGACAACCCATCACACAATTACACACGTGGGGGGGGGCAATTTAGAGACACCAATTAATCCACCAAGCCTCTCTTGGTAGGAAACCTGAAAGAAATCCATGTGGCCACAGATATAATAGTCCAGCCCCAGGCCGGAAACGAATCCAGGACCCACGAGCTATGAGGCAGCAGTGCTAACTACTGTACCACACACCACGATGCTCAAAATTAGACTTGTCCAGCCCATGAACCTAAATCCACACAAGCACATGAAGAGACGCCGTTGTGCTCTTCAAATCATAAAGCAGTGACTTGGTCCTTAATCACATTATATCAATTATTTGAACAGCTGTGTAAACAGGAACAGCCGTGCAGAAGAAAAGAATGCTTCGTGTAAACACTGAGTATGTTCCGATAAGCACCTCCGCAAGCGGATGTAGAATCAATTGATCACATCAAAGGCTAAACATGTTTGGCTCCTACTCTTCCTTGACAGGCAGGGCGTCTGTCCAGCGACAAAGCATGGCGAAAACGAGCCCATCCATTCCAGCAGCTCATCATGCTGCTCTTCCGATGGGACATGCAAGGCTTAGGAGCGGCTTAGCAACTCCCCAGCAGAGATCGGCGGGTCTTCGGCGCTGGCTGGCACGTGCACACAGCCCCGGGTGACCACGGTGCAGGACACGGAGAGCAGGTCGCGTTTGTGCTCCGAGATGCAAAACGATCCAAAAGGGGGTTGAGGGGGTTGTCCTGTTGTCACCCCAACTCATTTTCCAATTCTTTTGGTCCGACGCTCCAGTTCGGATGAAAGAAACAGAGTCGTATACAAGATGTAAAGTAGAAACTGTCCAGGTTGTCAACTCTCACGCGGTGTAAAAGGAAAAAAAAAAAGCATTTCAAAAGGCCCTCTGGTTCCTTAAAACAGCCACAGGCCAAGGGCCCCGGCGGTGGGGGTCTGTGCTTTGTCTGAGCGGACCGGAGAAACAAGCCGGACTCACACAGAGGGGCCGCAGAACAAGGGCCTTCCAGAGGCAGATCGAGAAAGAACAGTCGAGCTTTCTCTCTAACCCGCTGACCCAGCAGGGGCAAGGAGAAGCCAGGAAGAAATAAAAATCCAAAACGTTCCCTAAAATGTGCAATAACGGAGCGCTCATGTCAGACGGATGGATCCGATTTATTTATACTGTGCCTGTTGCATGTAATTAGGGCAGCCCACAGAAGGGCTCAACCGAATGAAAATCTGCCGGATCGCCACAAAAGAAGCAGCACAGATGTTTGGGGCGAATCCAGAATAAGCTTTGATGCACAGCGTATTTACATATTCCCACAGGAGTTCACGCAGGCGGCAGTGACCCACATTACTGTGCGATAGTTCAGCTGGGACTCAAAAGCCTTTTGATAAAAATGTACAATGACCTCAGTCTATAACATGAGCTGACAATCAGAACTCCAATTAGCTACTTTCTTCTGCCTCACCAGAACTGATTTCTACTTTTCTGCTTTTTACAATCTTTTTTTTTTTTCAGGCTTCAGTTCGTCAGCGTTGTTCTATGTAGGTCAGAGGTTGCTCTGAAAACACTTTTGAAAACAGAAATTACAAAACTGATTCCCAGTTCAGAAAGCAGAGCTGATTTCAACAGGCAGAGATCAGTGCGGAATATGAATGATACATTGATGAAGTAGGTGGTATCCACTTCAGCACCTCTTATCGAGCTGAATCAACGTCATACCCCAGTTTTCAACGGCACGTGTTCGACAGTTAAAAACATGCAGCGCCTCAGCAGTGATTGTGTGTAACTGCTAAACCACTATACTGTATGTGTTTGCAGAGTTTGCTACTGTTTCTTAGACTGAGTCAAACAATGTCAAATGTACCACACTGTGAAAGATGACATGAGAGATCTCTGAGATAGTGTATTGTTTCCCTCTGAATCAGGTCTTTATTTTAAAAATAGGTACTCTTAGACTTGTTTTTTAAACAAACAGGCTCCAGTTCAGCATAAATGCCTGGTATCTACTACCATTTGTAATCTGAAATAAAGACTTTCAAATTCCAATTTACTATATTGCTTATTTCTGCTACAAAAAAAGATGTGGGGAGCAAATTCTGAAATATCCACGCTAATAAAAATATGAAGCAGAGTATACCAAATGGTAACAGTATTTCGAGACTGAACAGGACACTGTGGGGAACACTCAGCTTTTTTGGTGTTTGGTCCAGGTGTTGATCATTATTTCAACCTGTTCTTACTGGAAACAGAATCTCGTCTGAACTGCTGCATCTGAAGCGAGGACATTTTTCTGCCCCGAAGTCACGCTTAACAAATCAGTCCTCTACTTGATAGCAAGGTGCGATGTAACGTGGGCTGTGCCTGCAAGAGATCCTCTGCAAGTATGTGCTTGAGTTTTATGGTAGCCCCAGGGGAACATTTCAAACCGGAATGTCAGGCATTTAAAACTATGAATAGACCAACCCTGACTGGAGCTCTCCAGCTATAAATGACTAGAACTCCAACACCTAAAATTAGCCTGTGAATCTGCTTATACCACTGGCAGTACAACTTGACTACACTCACACCTGTGCAATCAGTGTCTGGCATTGCCTGGGATGATTCATTATTTGTTTCACCCTGTTCTTTCCTGGAGAGAGACCCAGGCGGGCACAGGGCACAGAGCAGCTCAAGACCCAGGAAGGGACACCAGTCCAGAGCACCAGCACAATTCAGGGTCACCAATTAACCCTGACAGCATGTGCTTAGGAGGCAAGAGCAAACCAGAACCATTTTTAGAGAAACCGAGTGAGCATGGGGAGAGCATGCAAACTCCACACTTAAAGTGCCCTAATCTGAAGCCATCATGCCACCGTGTGACACTGTTTCATGTGGTGCACACCGCTCTAAATGTCTTAGAACAGAATGTCTTAGACATTACAAGGGCTCTTAAGTCAGTACCACGTCTGACAGCAACCAGAGCTCTACACTGAGTGTATGGACAATTTAACTACTTTTATACCAATCTACAGTAAAGATAAATTACAGAATTATGGCAAAAAATACAATCTTGGAGATTAGACAATCACAAAAATGCCAAACACTTTTCAGGAGCCAGCAGCATCACACATATAGGTTCCAACTGTCCTAAAGATGTAACTTTACAAACTGCTTCTCACATTACAGTATACATGTAGATCAAGTCACTTGTTTCGACATCAGTACTGATTAATTTGGTATATCTACGCAGTACTGTAAGAAGCAGCTCATTGCATGTTCCGGTATTTTCAAATAGTAACATTCGCGACCTTGTACTGTGTATATGTACTTCTGTACACATGTGTTACTGTCCACACTGTGTATACTGCACGCGGGTAAGAAAAAAACAGCGCCACCGAATGTTTGGGCCACGGAAGGGTAAACCAATTAACATAACTGCAGTGCTGCATCTTTTCTGTAGCCAATTGTCCAAATCCACCAAAATCACCTTCCGTTCTCGTTAAGCACAAGGACATTGACATTTAAGGGTGTTTTTCTGATTCCGTGACAGCGGTTTCACAAGCACTGCGCAGGCCCGGCCCCCACCTGTCGACGCCGAGGGAGATACTTACATTAACTCTGAAAGCCTGAACAGTGTTGTCCAGCAGCAGAACATTACAGACCACCTCCGTGTGCTGCCGGTCCCGAGCCAGCTCTGACGCCCGAACATTGTAGCTTCTGCCAGCTGGCAACCGGAAGCGCGCGGTCATTACTGTCCACACCGGATCTGCAACACAGCCGAGAGAGTGGACATGGCATGAGACCGCGCGGCGAATCGCCCCCGCCCCCCCGCGCCCGCCCGACCGAGCGCCACCCTCTCCGGGCCTCGTTTCGGGGTGACCACAGAGGCAGAGACGGAAATCCATTAAGCATCCCCGCGTCCCGTCCTCCTCTCTCGGGGAAGAAGCCAGGATATCTGCTCCGGGCTGGCGGCACGTCCCGTTACCCCCCCCCGTCCTCTAGATTCAAATCGGTCTCCTGTTCTCAGGTTTATCTCCACTTCCCCTTGGTGGGCTTTTGTTTCCACGGGGTCATGTGTCACTGCTTATACCGGAGAATCCAGATAGATTTGGAGTTAGACTGGTGAGGATTTTAAACACTCGGATCAGGTCC
Source organism: Lepisosteus platostomus (assembly GCF_059453375.1). Classification (NCBI taxonomy): domain Eukaryota; kingdom Metazoa; phylum Chordata; class Actinopteri; order Semionotiformes; family Lepisosteidae; genus Lepisosteus; species Lepisosteus platostomus. The sequence goes on from NC_142624.1 coordinate 38,258,778, forward strand.
TCTCCCAGTCTTCTCTGTTCAAAACTAAAAAGATTCACTGCTTGTCCATGTAGGACCATCTGCAATTTGAGCATTCACCCATTATCTGTACTCTGCTTTCTATTTATTAACCATTTCTCAGACCAATACATGGATTTCGCATGAAGCCTTAACACTGGCCATTTAAGAATGAATCCTACAAAGAACTTTATTAAAAGCCTTCACAAAACCCACACACACTTTGAGAACATCCCTTAATAATAATTCAGATACACAATGATTTTCAGCAAAACTAGAAACGTCTAAATCAAATGCAAATTTAGAATACTTAAATAAAACCACTGAACTCCCCAACCTCCAGCTACAAAGACCTAATGCATTCAAGAAATGACAGAGGTCATGTCCCGTTTGTTTAGAGGTGGCAGATCAACACAATGGTCTTTATACAGAGTAGGGCTATCCATTATGGTCATCTTTAAGGAGCCTCACTGACAGCAAACTAAGAAGCAAGTCAACTAACTGTGCAAAGACCCAAAGACAAATGTTAAAATGGAAAAAAAAAATATGGGCGCCCACTTACAATACACATACGTTTATGTGGATACAAGAAAAACTCCTTTGGTGCATTATTATTTAAAACTTTGGATCTTTATGTGTTTGATTAGAGAGGAGGAGGTCGATAGTTTTTTTGAGTTATTTATTCCTGGTCAAGAACAACAACCCAGAGCCTATCTCAGAGACAACAGCCCATCTCAGGGCCAACAGAATGAAGAGGTTTGGAAATTTCAAGGCACAAAGCCTACATAAACTACGAAATAATCCAACTTTACTATGTAAGACTACAGAAGCAGACAGCAACCTTTAGAATGATTAAAAATCCCTCAGTTAACCAAAAGACTCACACAAAAGAAGGAACACAAAAGGAATTACTCAGAACATTTCAAAAGTGGCAGGTTTGGGTGTACCGAAGTGAAAAAAAACTCCCCATTTTCAGCTATTTTTGTCACACTGAAATGACAAGCAGTTCTCAGGGCACATGCACTGTGTTAGGCGCTGTCTGGGGTGGGAATGTTTTATAACAGCATGAGCCAGAGGCCAGTAAGCCATTCAGCACAGATCCTTTCCCTACTGCTGAAGAACGAGCGATTGCTTGAGAGCTGGAAGACAGGATATCACTCACAACGAGACCCCTGAAGGAACGGTAGACACTTTGGGATGGGTATTAGAAACGTAACACTTGGATAACGCAGGAAAAGGATGTGTCAATGCAAACACTTTCTGAGCAGAGCCCCTGTGGTTCAGCCCTGCTGTTGACAGCTGCTAATAAGCACAACAGAACCACCGACATCACGTCTCTTCAATAATACATCAGCACACAGTCCGCAAAAAAAAAAGGGTGGCCATTTTCCTCATTAGAACTTTGTGAACCTGCCGATTTTGTTCAGTAAACATCACTCCTCCTGTGGAAGTACGCCGACAGCTGGCCGTATTCAACCAATGACCAGCGGAGAAAAGCAGCACCGAGAAGCGAAACCCCCTGCTCTTGGAGCACATTCACGTCTTCGCCGGCTCCTCACTCCACGGGGCCCAGGGTGAGAGTGTGGGGGCTCCTGCTTCCCCAGCACTCGCACAAGACAGCCCGAGCTCTCCGCCTGCACCTGCTGAGCCATCGGCCTGTCAATATTAGTGTGGCTGCAGGTGACGGCCACCCCCACGAACTGTGGCTGCCATGCAGGAGGGCTCAGAGTGACGGCAGCCCTGCACTCCTTGGCTTAATTTAGAACACGCACTGGAAGAAACCGAAAACGCAACAAATGTTCTTGGCTTTACTAGCGAGCTGGGGCCCTGGGTTTAATTCTGGACCTGGCCGCTAAGTGCGTTTGGGTGTGTGTGCTCTCCCCCTGCTCGCAGGGCTTTCTTCTGGGTGCTCCAGTTCCCACCCACAATCCCAGGGACGAATCGGCGGGTTGACTGGCCTCTTGGAAACCTGCCCCCGGTGTGAGAGCGCCCCGTGATGGACTGGCGTCCTGCCCGGGGTGTGTCCTGCCTTGCTGGGATAGGCTCCGGCTCCTCCGCGCCCGGGGATTGCAGAAAGCAGTCGGAAAACGGACAGACGGAGATGCTTTTCTGTATCGCTTGCATATAGTATTATAAGTAAGGTACTGTATTCAGAAAACATGCAAAAAACTATATACCGCAATGAAAAAACTACAGAACTGCAACAGCCACTCCAAGCCAGAGTGCTTCTGTAGGCAAAACACCCCCCATTCCCTGTCATCAGTACTTTTCTTACATCTCATCAGAAATCCAATGACTATGTTTCCAACGCTGGACCCAGGAAACGCCTGCTCCAGGAATGCACACGGGTTCACGGAATCCCACAATTCCAGACGGCCGACGTGGCGTAACCAAGATAGAGGGAAAAAAACGGTTCTTGCATTTACAGATTTCAAGCCGCGCTCATCATGAGCCACAGGTGAGCTCTGGCTTGTAGGAGAGCGGTACTGGGAAGGGGAGGAGGGAGACGGGCACCGCTAGCAGGAGAGTCCTCTAGCTCCCTGTGCACCCAGAGGCATCATTTCTATACATGACAGCCCTGTGTACGTGACGGCAAGCACAGGAGAGCTCCTCACACAGGAATCTCATTTCAGCGACAACCAGTGAAAACAAAGTGCATCGTAACTCATCATTCACGGTTTGAAATCTGCCGTGTGAAGGTCAAGAACATTCTCTTGTTCATTTTCAGATATTTCTTTGAGCTACACATCGGCTGCGCCTTCTCATTCAGAAGGGGGAAACACTTCCCGACCTTGCGACTTTCTTTGCAACTGCCACAGCTGTGACAGTTCTGCCAACTGTACGCTCTGGAGAGGGGTAAGGCAAGCGATCGGCCAGCAGGGAAGACCAAGGACTGAGATTCGGTCATTTGAAATCCAGACCTTTTACATTAATTCACTGGCATAGAAATTAAACCTGCACGATTTATTTTACGTCTTACCATAAAATTGTAAGCATTTTCTTGGGCTTGTTTGTTTTAAAATATATCATCTTTCCCAGAAGAAAACCTGAAAAGTGTTCAGTGGCTAAAAAGTCCTTTACGTCTTTATTAAACACAAATTTACTTCGTAAACAAACACCCTTGTAGAATTTGGAACAGTTCGAACTCAGAGAGCCTTCATTCACAATGAGGGGGTGCAGCAAAAAGAGCTTTTTATCTACATCTGGTGATCAAGAACTGTTGCACTCTCAAAGCAGGAAATTGTAAACGTTAAAACGTTACTGTATCAGTTATCGATATAAAAAGCAATGCTTTATTGCCTTTGCTAGGAAAGAATATTTGCCATGCTTAAGGGAGATTTGTTTTAATAATGTTACTGCCAAGAAAAGTGAATAAGAAGCTGAGACATTAAACTGAGCTTTGTCAAAGGCATCATTGCGTTCACGTGATACAGCACCTTACATCAGTGCTAGAGCCACTAGATTCGCTTTAACTCTTGCCCGACACGTTTAAAATTAAAAACGCAGATAACATGGCACGTGTGTGCGAGCTACTTTCTTATTCCTTATAAAGTGTACAGCTGTGTTTCAGCAGACTAATATCGAAGAATATCTCGTTTCATGTAAATGCTCAAGACAGGAAAGGTTCTGAACAGAACACAGTCCTGGTAAAATAGCCCATCGGCACTCCTTATTACATTATTATATTACAGACAACTTGAACCTCAAGGATAAGGTTTCATAATTTGTAAGTACTGCATGCTAATGCCATACGCAGATGGACACTTGTGGTGCGCATCTCTTGCACGATGGCAGTCAGACAGAATGAATATTGTTCCTGGAAAACCAGCAGCCTATTTGGTACAACGGATCATGTCTGAGCCCTTCGGAGTCCACGAGCAACGAGAAGGAGCCGGGGCTCTGGTGGGCAACCGCAGTGCCAGCTGGACCTATGGGGCGCGAGGAGAGGGCGTCAGGACAGCCCGGAGCCCACACAACGCCGAACCAGCCCCCATCAACCCCACGCAAGGGGCAGCTGGACGGGCTCCGAGAGGAAACCCCGTCAGCACGGGAATGAGGCTGATCCTGACCGGGCGCGAGCTGGCCAACAATGGCAGGAAGATAAACACCTTCCCAGCAGGGCCCTGCGGAACCCCGATTACAAGATTATTTCCTCAATATGGAAGAGCTGTCAGCAGCAGAGCCCTCAAGCGTGCCAAGGAAGACGAACAGCATAATGCAACTTCAGCTACCCGTTGTGAGGTGTTGGATGGCTGGAGAAGCAACTGGTAAAAACAATTACAGTGACAATTTTCCTTTGATCTAAAAGAAGCATAAAAACAGTCCTTACCTTATAAATCCTTATAAATTCAAGGTGATACATTTTGGTACTGTTTTGTTTATTTAAGACATTTACAATAAGCCTGTAAAAAAATGCTCTAATAGCCAACTAAAGGATACATTTCGTAGAACCGATACCAAAATCCACAGCACCTTTGACAACAACAAATGAGCCTAAGAATCAGAGAAAATCAGAGCAAACGGACTGCAGACACAAGACTCTGCACAACTAGTTTCAAGATCCCACGTTAACCTTTTCACCTGAAAATATTACTGCCCAGCAGCTGGTCAATAACATGCATTGTGCACTGCTCTCAAGCTGCAAGCACACTTTAGACTACAGCAGCATCAAATATGCAAGGACTCTAATAAACTGGGCTGTGAAACATATTCCACCTGTTGGACAAGGAACTATCTTTTAAAGAGTGGCATGGCTTTTTCGTCGCATTGGTCCAAGAAAAAAAAATCAAAATTGTCTTTAAATCTCTAACAAAAGAAATCTGAGACTAAAAATATAGTGTACTGCCACTAATTAAGTTCAAAATACAAATCCTGCATAACCTTAGTTAAGCACGGTTACAAAATCACCAAAAAAAACAAAAACTGAATACACCGAGTCTAAACGGAGAACTACCAGAATTCAATGCAGACTATCCAGTGGTGTTTAAACGAATTATTTGGAAATTCAGATACAATATTTAGGTGGCACGACCTGTAACACACTCCTGGAAGTAACACTATCAGTGTTAACACCTGAACTTTTCCCTCTTCAACAGCTGAGCAGTACCAAACTGCACACTATATTACAGCAAATGCCTTAGTATTGCTATGCCTTTAGTAATTTCCAGTTCAGTGAATGTCAAAACTAGCACAGGAGGGTCAGTATACACCCACCTTATTCTGCAATACATCCAGCAGCCTCTGCGCTCATACAGTACATACTGAAATGTCACTCTCGCATCAGGGCTGTAATCTGAAATGTAGAAGTAACATTGCATTTTTCTGCATGGAAGCAAGCAACGTATGTTCCAGTCGTTTTTTTAATGTTTCTCGTGTGTCAAAATACATCAGCCCACAACAGATACATACAAGGGCCACTCTTGTAGCGTAAAAAAACAGCCTTCACTCAACTCCATGGTCCTTTCATGAATCCGGGCTGTACAAGCACACTGTCCACACAGGCAGACACAACCAGACTGCATTCGGCAGGACTGACAACTAGTTCATTCTCTCCGAAGTCCTTGCTTAAATAAAAACAGAGCAGGATCACATTTCCAGCTGCCTACAGTAGTGAATGAAATACAAACCAAGTCAAAACGAAAATGGCCGGTTTCGTTTTCTTTCTCACTAAATATAAAGAATGTAATAGAAAACCGACAACAAGATAACAATAATAAACACTTTATTTATCTCACAGGAAAGGAGGTCCTCTTTAGTGAGGCATGGCCATTACTAGAACTAGCGTTTCAAAAGAGTAACTACACCACAGATGCATTTGCCTGTTAACAAGTCTGTCCCCGTAACCACAAAGGCACAAACAGTAAGAGCGCTTGCATGCATGCCAAGGTCACGAAATCTGCACTTTCAGGATCAGTAGAACAATTCACTTTAACAATGAGCCCCTATTTCCCCCCTAGTTGAATTCACAGGCTGTGTTCATGAGACAAACTCCTAGTGCCCAAACAGAAGGTTCACCTGGACTTTACTGATGCTCAGAGCGCCTGACCATCTGGGTGCCTTTTGCCTTCTTCCCTGATGCTGGTTTTTCCGAGACCGAGCCACACATGAAATCCGAGATTGCTGGCCCTGCTGGGCTCCATGTTCACCCCCCCCCCCACGGAGCAGCAAACAGTGAGAAAGTACAGAGAGCCCTGGCAAGACTGAACCCAGCGTCAGGCTCCTCCTGACAGGTAAGGAAGCATCCTGGATCACACAAGCAGAACAGCTAGGAAATCCACTGGCATGTCAGACAAGCCTTCTAGTCCTCTGAAAAAGAGCATCTGATACATTTGTGCATTTGTATTTAGAAACTTCATGTAAGAAAACATTCTCAAAAGATCGGTTTTACAGTGAGAATGTTAAGTGGCATTTGAGAGTAATTAGGCACGTTTGTAATTGGCATATTAAAGGTTTTCTAAAAATATTTCATGTTTGCTGCAGTTCACTCATGTGACTCTACTCCAGGGGTGGGAACACTGCAGAGCAGCCAGGACTGAGACCATAAGCTGCCAAGCAAAGCAAAGCAAAGCAAAGCAGAAAGGCTGTAGCAGTTTACATATGAACAGTCACATGTATGCACTACTAATACAAAACAAATCTGCACACACGCACACACAGGAGCTGAAGAAACACACTTGCAAGAAAGCACTTCACCAAAGGAAAAGCTCAAACAGAAATTCCAACCACAAAAAAAAGAGCTGACGTAGGAACAGCTTTCGACTTGTGCTGCCTTCAACTCAAAACTAGAGTCCCGTTTAAGGCCATGTTTAAGTCAGAAATCGAGTGTAGGCACATTATAACGTTTCTTTCTGTGCAGAGCAGTGGGTTTTTGGCTTCCTGCTGCACACTGCCCTGCCCACGATCAGGTCAAGTTCATCTTGCAGTTCTTGGACCAGTAACCCAGGACGGGCTGTACTGTCTCCCTGCCTGGGCTCTTTTCTGACAAGCCCTTGCCCCTGCGAGGGAGGAGTGAGCTTCTGTTCCTGCACCTCTTCCTTGCTCCTTTCTCCTGACTGCATCTGCAACCAGTTTCCAGCACAAGACTCAGCACCTCAGCTTACTGTTGGGTTTTCAACTATTTTTCAGCTGCCTGGAATCCCGATTTCAAGAACTGGGGGGAGATTAAATGAAATGTATCCAGTTCGCAAGGTTTAAGATTATTACAGACTGTAAAACAGGATCTTTGATGACCCATTATGCGGGAGCTCTGTCTCATCCAAAGGTCAGCCCCTCCAACAGCACAACGTCTTTGGTCATCACAGTGGGGGCACTGCTTTGGAAACATAGAGGGTTCACGGATCATCTCACCAGGGTCTTTGGGACACGGTGACACTTCACAGGGGTCTGAGCTTCACAGAACTGGAGCCCTTCCCTTCAGCTCAGCCCGTCCGCAGGGTTCAACAGCCCCCCGACAGACATTCCACATTTACACGCTGGGCATTACACCACAGACTCCTACCACCCCGTCTCAACGGGACCAGCGGGGCTCTTGTCTCCTCCGTCTCCCGCAGTTGCTAGCTCCTGGATAGCTCCGGGAAGCAAACCCGGAAGCAAACTCTTCAGCGGAGCACTGCCCCACACAAGCCCGACGCCCGAGACACAACTCAAGGAGCCTTCTTACCTGGGCTGGTACCGCTCAGAGGAAGCTCACCAGCACCACCACCAGTCACCCCGGACTGAAAGCACCCCTGGGCGAGAGTGCGAGAAACACGCCAACCCCAGACACCCCTCTCGGCAGCTCCCATTGAGGTTTCATCTCTGGCTGCGACGCGCTGCCGCCCTTACGAGCTCAAGATCGATCCTGCTCTTTATCAGGCTCTCAATAATACCTCCCCTATTCGTCTCCCCATCTCCCTCTGCCCCCAGATCCGCCTGTCACTCCACGCTGGAAGCATTATGCAAATTTATTCCGAAAACTTCTCCGAGAGAGCATTCAATTTAAAGAGACGTGCACAAATGAAAAGCCCCCCCCCCCTGCCAGAGCTGTTCACAGACCCCAGAAGGGGAAGTCTGCATTTAGCACCAAACCAGACACAACCAGGCACGTTTCAGATCGTTCCTCTTTGTATGTTTTTTTTTAGTGTTGTGTCAGTCACACGCTAGCCTTCTGAAACCCAAAATAAATACGCTTCCTCAAGTGACCACTGCCACCGACACAGAAGGGCGTTCTTACGTCCAGAAACTGCACAGTCTTCTTCAGGGGGACTCGAGGACTTTCTTATCAATATTTTACACCATTTCCAAGCGCATGTATCGAAATCGTTTCCAGAACAAGAACTACGTGCAAAGGGCAACTGGAAAAGATAAGGGCAGGGATGGTGATCTCCGAACAAATCCGTATTTACCAGTCGCCCATGACCTTTATTTCAGTAGTTCCTGAGGTTTGGCAGCACGAATTAGTTATGTAGGCTTGCTCAAAATTTGAATAAAGGTTACAGTCCGTGGCGTCTGGCTAATAACTCCTCCTTGTCGGCCGTTTAGGTTCATCTGAAATCTCCGTCAAGCTTGAAGTCTTCTGACAGCAGCAGAACTTGATTTCCGCGAGTTTCTCCACTCGGGCCCACAGACGGAGCCTTTTTTCTGCCCCTCTCCGCACTTTCTCCACTCCACGTGTCCAGCTGTGAGGGGCCGAGCACCCCCGGCCGACACACACACGGCGCAAAGTTCACCTCGGGTGTCCGGGGAGGACCTACCAACACACACTGCGGTCCAGAAAGAAACAAAAACACGCTCCGGTTTTCAACTCGCTCCACCCCGTCACGGACCCCTGAAACCCATCGCCGAAGCCTCCTCCTTTTGTCTCTCTCAGCTTTTTGTTCGCAGGGTGAAGGGTGAAGGGTCTACCCCCACCCCCCCCCCCCGAGTGTCACTGACAGCCGTGGGCTCCGCTGCTGGCAGCCCTCAGAGCCGGGGGCCCGCCCGGAACACAACCGCGACAGGACCGCTCCAAACAAAAACCACACAACAGAACAAAAACACCGAACCTTTCGCTTTACAGACTCCAATCGGTTCCACTTCTTGAACCAAGGTGAAAGATTCGTTAGCTGAAAACGAAACGAGCCATTCATTTGCGAGGAACACCTACCCCTTCACTTTCGAGTGAATCGCCGAGACTTTTTACAGTGCTCATCCACTGCTACCACGACCCACAAGCCGTCGAAGCACAGCAAGGGCCCGTCTGCACTTCTAGGAGAACGGCTGCGTTTACACCGCCCCCCCCGTGCGGCCGTCCAGAAAAGGGTCTGCACAGGGTCCGAGCGCGTCCTGGGGGGGTCCGGCGCCGGGGACGAGGGGGCGCAGGCAGGAAGACGCCCGGGCGCGCTGGCTGGAGTACCCACCTGGAAACTGGTCGGAAACTGGAGGGGGTGGGCGCACTTCCCTTTACAAAATACTGGTCAGGCGGCAGGCCGCTTAGCTCAGCGGTTAAACAGCGGCGCAGCTCCGGGAAAACGATTACGAAAAAAGGCTGATGAGTCGCCGCGACACGGGTGCCGTTCAGAGGCGATGGCTCCCCGAAATGAAAGACGCCCGTAAAAGAAAAACAAAAACAACAATAACCACCCTCCGACTCCGGAGCAATTTCAGTCCGGAACCCCGAGATGCCGGGCTGAGGTCCCCAGCGTGTCTCTCTCGCACAGGACCGGTCTTCGGTGTCCAGCGGTGTGGACGGGTCCCCAGCGATAGGACGCGCCCGCGCATTGTGACGCCACAGACGAGGGCCACGCCGCGCCGTGACACGCGGGAGAGAGGCAAGGCTCCCTCGGAGACGAAGGACGTGTAGCCCTGCAGAGGGGCTGGGGACCTGTGTCCAGATCCCGGGGGCAGGTGTCATGCCTGCAGCAACAGCCCTGCTTGCTTCAGTCCTCTGCTCACCTTGCCATGCACTGGTCCCAAGACCTGCCCCCACGAGCCTGTTCCATGTCCGGCAGTCTAACGCCACTATCTTGCTTAATGGGAGCTTCCCCGCAACAGGTCCTCCAGAGGGAAAATGACGTGATCTTAACTTGAGAGACAGAACCTGCCAGATTGCTCCCGGGAGCCGCAGGATGGACTGGAGGTCCTGGAGCGGGTGCGAGTCAGGAGCGCACCGTCGCTAGCCAGCTCTGCGCAGTGCTGGAGCACCAGCTGGGAACGCAGGAGCTCGAGGTCACGTGTAAAGCAACATTTCACATCTTACATCAGGGCCTTCTTTCAGCTTGTAGCCTGGCAATACTGTACTCCATCCATCACTGCCTGAACAGCCTGTATTTTGTTGCAGCCTCCGAGGTCAAACAACGAGTATTTGGGCGCTACAGTACTTGAAAGAGAGGTGTCTCACTGAGGAGCTGGAGCTGTCCATGAGTTGGAGCTCTATCCCGCTGACGAGCCCCAGGCTCCGGGGGCTAAGTGCACAGTGAGATGTTTCAGAAGTAGCGCAAGGGTGACAGCCAATACACACAAGAGCAGGACTGCAATTCAATCACAGCAAGAAGGCAATGAAATGCCGAAAAGAGGGAACTGCTGTTTTTGGTACCGTTATCGAACTACTGAACTAAGCTGCCCTTAGCTTCTTTTCCCCAAGGAAACAATATCTGGCGGTATTGTACGTTCGGATTCCTAGTGGTGCCGTTTCAGCCTCGCGAATTCCAGAGGCCGCTGTCCGGTCGAGGACCAGGTGTGTGTGGAAGGGGACGGTCCACATCAAGCTGTCTGTGAGGGACAGGTCAGTCTACTGCACTCAGGCACAAATACACACCGTGGACTGCCCACAGGAGCACAAATGAAGTTTTATCAGTAATAGGGTTTTTGCTTTTCCACTGTTATGATGATCTAAGGGAACCACAGTTAAAGCATTGTAATATAGGTCCCTAAATATTTTCAGAAACTATTTGTGTTGCTCCAGATTTTTTTGATACACTGCCATTTAATAATTTAAAGAATGCAAGCCTAATTTTACTACTGGATTATATCTATAAATTTGCAGGGGAAAGAAAATGACAATTAGAAATAAATGGGAGGTTTAAAAAGTTATCTTCACACACGGATTGGTTTTATTAAAACGATTATTAAAAGTGTATTAACATCATCTAAAATCAGTGCTGATCCTGGACTGAGATATTCAACGGTTGAAAAAAAACAGATTAAAATAGATACAGGTCTGTATCTCCTCTAAAACTAGTTCTCTCCTCTATTACTGGTATGTCACTTTACTGAGTAATTAAATGCCCTGGACAGCTTGGACAGTCGCATTACTGTCACAAACAGCAGACAACTGCAGAATATCACCTCGACTTTAAACCACACGTAGGAGGAGTAAAATGACAAAAATGCATTTCTCTGTAGCATGAAAACCAGAAATTGGGAAAACAAATGCAGTATTTGCAACCTCCGACTGCGATGGTAAAATGAGGAGGAAGTATGGGGGGGGAGGTATGAAATTATTTTTCGGGTACTCTGTACAAACAGAAACACACATCAAACGGCCGGTGCAATCTGTGGACGTCAGCATTTTCTTTGATTTGCCTCAGAGCAGGAGGAGGGTGGGGAGAAGGTTTCTGTCTGCAGATATACAGTATGCGAAGGACGCAGGCAGAAGCAGCTGAAGGAGGGAACTGTGCAGACCCAGCTGGGGAAAAGCCTGACCTGGCGGTGGCCGGAACTGAGAAAGTGGACTCTCGCTCATCACAACAGTGTCCGCAGGGCTAAAGGGGTGGAAGAAACACATTTTCACTGTTCGGGGTTCTGCGGACTAAGAAAAAATCCTGCAATACAGCACAGATTAAGAATTTAATTTTTCCCCCAATTAAAGATACAAAAATCGAATGACTGAGAAATTAGAATTGCTCACTAAAAATAGTTGCTCATTTAACCTTTTTGGCGAGGCAGCCAGTATGTCCTCCTTTCTGGAACATTATCGAAGTCCAAACTAAAACACATGCCAGTTTTCCTTAAAGTAAACAGAGAGCATTCCCTTACTGCTCCGCTCACCCGGCAGCGTCACGCAACAGGACCTCTTCACGTTCATCACCTGGGCGAGACGAACGCAGGCGAAAACCACACACCTGCCTGGGGACACTGTCAACCCAGCGGCGGGCCAGCTGTCCTCGGGGCGAGCTCGCCCCGCCCCGCCCCGCGCCCGACAAACAGGACCGCGCGCCTGTCGGGGATTCACGGAGGAGTCCAGGGACGGGGGAGAACGGACGAGCCTTCAGGGCCCGGAGGCGGGCAAGGAAGGGACCGTCTCGGGCCGGTCCTGCAGAGCTGAACCGCGGGCCGTACCCCAGACGAGCCACGCCAGCCGGACGTCACCCGACGCCCACTCGGGCGAAGGAGGAGCCCTGCGCTCCCGGCGCCACGGGCTCGGGCTCGGGTCAGGACACGAGCCGACTGTGAGCGGACTCCCCCCAAGTGGCAGAGCTCAGTGAATTGTGGGAGAGGGTTAGGGTGGGACACAGCGCCCCCTCTGGCTCGGGGGTGGCACTGCAGGCCAGGGTGTGAAACACACAACAGCCGTAATCAGGAGGGTACTTAAGAAAAAACTGAGCTTGTTATTGGAGAACTTTCCTACAAAAAAAAATGAAGAATCGGTATACTCAATTGTTGTAGTTACCATATCCAAATTTGCTTGAAACACTAATTTACACTGTTTCACAAGGAATGCTAAAAAGGAGCTCGGCGGATCCGATACTCCAGAATGGAAATGCGGTTCAGAAGAGGGATGAGAACATGATCCCTTTTAAGTCTTGATGGGCAACACCAGCTACTTACAGGATCTACTTCCTAAATTTACGCGTTCTGATTATTACAAGTCACAATTTGTTTCAGACAAAACTGTGAATGGAGATTTCATCATGACGTAACCCATCTGTCCTTCCCGTCGACTGCGCATTAACATTTTAATTAGCGATCGTGCTTCTGTGTAGAAAAGAGGAAACGAATGGCATTATCAGGCAGACTGTTTTAAACAGAGCCAAGGCAGTAAATGTAGACAGTGTTGAAAGCTGTCAATCGAAGAGACCACTGCCAGCCTAATCCCTAATCCCACGAGTTGGCTGAAAGAGAACTTCTAAAACACTCCACCCAGAACTGTTCTACGGCTTTAAAATAAAACCAGAAAATGACCCAAAAACAGCACATCCTGTTGGGCGTGATCTGCTTAAGAGTTCACCATTTTCCCCTGAAGAAAATCACATTTAAGCTGAGTGCACACAGGGAAGATGGGCAATACAATACAAGTCACAGGTTAGCTGCCATGGAGCTCTGTAAAGAAGCAAGACTCCTACAAACAGAACCTCTCATCCTCATCTCCTGTCCATCTCAGGAATGACTTTCCATTATCTGTTTTTCACAGAAAGCGAAAACACGAAGAAACATCAGGAAACCATCCCAACACGGATAAAGGCGACTTATACAGTAAAAAGAAAACGCTGAAAACTTTAGAACAAGCCAAGTCGCGCTTACTTGCTAAAACATTCCTGCCTTCATGCCGTGGCTTGTCTGTGAAAGGAGTGAGGGTCGAAGCAGGAATTGAGAGGTCAGTTCGTTTCAGATTCAGGCCAATTAACCTCCGCCCCGGGAGAGCTGGACCTCTGTCCCGAGAGCACAGCGAAAGACGGATGTGACCGTGTTCGGCGGAGTCCCAGGACCTCGACGAGCTGGCGCAGTTTTAAGTTTCAGATTCCGAGCGGCGCGGCCGTTTAATCTTTCAGCGATGGCAAGACCGAGAGTCGGAGCCACCTGCCCGTGCGAACGCAAGACTTCGACACGCCGCGGGGCCTGCGATCACCAGCAGCACGTTTGTGCGTTTTCAAGGAAAAAAAATCTTCATGAGCTCAGTCCCGCCCCATTCCTCGCACCTCCACTGCGGAGACCTTTGTCTCGCGTATATACTGGCAGTGGGCTGGCATCCACACTCACCTGGTGTCCCCTTCTCACAAACTCTCCGTTTGTTTTTAAGAAAAGGAACTCACTTCCCCAGTAGAAGTAGGGGCGTCTCCCTGCTTCCCGTGCAGGTGAACACACTCATTCTACAGCTATGTAAACACGAACTGTAACCAGATCCTAGCGCTGTAATGAGCCGGCCTGCCTTTTTCACAGCCCGCAGCTACATTTAGCAACACTGACACAAACACAAATGCAGCGGAAAACAGCGAGAGAATTCTGTGGCTCCCACCGTGGGGACGGATGAAGAATTTACCAGAAACACAGCATGGAGATCAGAGCACAGCACTGCTGGGCAGCAAGGCTGCAAACAGGCCGTCCAGGTCAGCTGCATGAGTGAGATACCTGAAGCGAAACGCACAGATGCTGCAGCTGACACTGGGAAACGAGTGTCCGGCGACTGAGCATGTTTCAGAGCTGACAAACGTAGACGCGAAGGAAAAAACAAATACCGCCTCAGCGGCTGTAGTCTTAAACTGAGAGTTAAAGAAGAGCAATCTGGGTAAAAACACCGACATACGGGTGGGTGATGCAAATAACCCCCAGTGTGTACAGCGTTTCAGGAGGCGTTGGGACGGTGAACACTGCAAATGCAAGGGATTAAGACAAAAAACACCTTTAATCGGAAACAGGAATTTCATCCAGTGCCTGTGCTTAGTTGCATTTACCTCCATTTGGAGAAGATTCAACCCCGCAGGGTTTGCAGATCTCAAGAGCCCCATCAATGTTCACCGGGTCCTAAGAGTTTATACCTCATACTCTTCGAATTTCATGTATGAAATAAGCTCACTTCTGATTCTCATTTCTTTCTAAATCTGTTTTTTCCAATTAAGCTCAAAAAGCACAATATTTAGGAGTTTGGGGGACCGATTTAGAGAACATGATTCTCTTTTGTTTTTTAGAAAAAATAATCAAAACGAGGAAGCTTTGTTGACATTTGTTCTTTGCTCACCTTCAGCAGGAAGCGAACGAGTTACAACAAGCCAAGTTTCTAATACATCAACAAGTGCCACATGCCAGACACCTCGGACGGAGAAGGTTGTACTGCACTGGATTGGAGATGAAGCTCTTTTTTCATGACTCTACGAAGCTCAGGCTTAACACAGCAGAGACTGCACAAACACTCTTGTTCACACATCCCAATATGCACATGTCCAAAACTGCTGAACATTATTCACTTAGAGCCCAGGCTGCCACCTGGGAAATGAAAAACTCCATCCATGGAGAACAAACCGAAGACTAGCTCCCGATTTTTTGGAAAGCAATTGCAAAACATAAAAAGTCTTATATTGATATCTATTTAATTTAATCTCGCTTTTTGAGTAATTCTGAGACATTTCCCTTCATATCGTGAGAAGGTGTGTACTATACCCTGTGCTCTCTGCTCAACTGACTTGAGTTAATGTGCAATCAGGAACAAGAGCCAATGGTACAAACATTTTCAGGCAAACAACAACAACTGCATCCAAGATCTAATAATGTCACAAACATGAGTCATCCAATAACAGCTATCTAAAAATGTGTTAAATCAGACTTTGAAAATAAACTAAGCTTCACAACCGGTTTTAACAGTAACCATGAAGACAAGTACTATTTTTTAATTTTTTAATGTAATCCAGTAAAAAAGTCCAGTGACTTCAACACAGGCTTTCAAATTTGTAATAAATATTACGTGAAAATAAACCCTGTATAGTAGTATGTACTGTATAGTAGTAACAATCGTATTACTATGCAAGAGGGAGAATTCAGAAATCGGGGCATAATTAGCTACTAACGAACGAACCGGGGGTACTGTACTGAAGGAAATGCCATACGATGCACGAGATGATCAGCTGAGCTCCTAACTACGTGGTCGTTAAACCACACCAGTGACACTTCGGAAGAGTAAGCATGTTAAACCCTGGTCTTGCTGAAATCCACTTTAGGCTCGCTCGGTCTGGATTCCCTCACTTCAGCTGGCGAAGGACTTTTCTCCCTCACACGCTAGCCTGCCGCGGAGAGCAGCTGTCCGGCCCGCGCTCTGGCGTCCCCCTGCACGAAGAGCAGCGGGCGCGACCGCGGCGCCGCGGGGCCCAGTCCACACGCCGGGCTCCGTGGAGACAAGACAAGCGCCGACCCAGGCGCCGCGGGGAAGGTCCCGCCATCGCGGCCGGGCAAAGCCAGGGGGACGCAGGGAGGCCCGGAGCCCGCGGGTGGAGGGCAGCTGGGACAGCGGAGGAGCTCAGCGACGGGGACCTGAGCGAGGGCTCTGCGGGGAGCCAGGGAGCTCAGTTGGTCCAGTGCTGGCCATGACACGGAGCAGCGAGACCTGATCATCTCCCACATGGGGCACGCCCAGCCCCGGGGGGCGTGGCAGACCGCGCGGTCGCTGTGGCAACGTGGTGGTGCGAGCCACCATTCGCACGGGTATCACAGTAATTCTTCTGACTGATTACTACTGTGACAAACTCACACAAGATACAAGATACACAATACTGATCATCCAAAAGAATAACA
The DNA here is from genome assembly GCF_059453375.1 of Lepisosteus platostomus. Lineage (NCBI taxonomy): Eukaryota > Metazoa > Chordata > Actinopteri > Semionotiformes > Lepisosteidae > Lepisosteus > Lepisosteus platostomus. Next base: position 38,275,230 of record NC_142624.1, read on the forward strand.
ACTTTTATGCACCAGTTTCATGCCTGACAAGTTTAAGTGATTGGATTGTTAAATATCTAAGGATACAACAGGGCTAATGATGGATTTCATTCCTTACTTTAAACTAAAGTTCATGTAGGATGGCACAATATCCTGTTTTGGATAAAGCAGTTAGAAAATGGTTGGATGAAGATCGTTTACTTATTTCTGTAATCTTAACATCAGAGAAAAGGAACTGAATTAAAATCTGATTATTTCCATTGTGGGTTTTCTTTAGAAAAAGCAAAAAATACTGTAGGCAAATGCAATACATTCCACTAGACTTTAAAACCATTCATCATAATGAGAACAAAAAACAGTTATCACAGTTTGCAGTATAACTTAATCTTTCAATCTGGCTTTAGTACGATAATATGTATATAGGAAACATTTAAAGTGATTCTTATCAAGGTGGGTACTTTCTAGAGACTTAGTTTTTCCACGGAAACACCATCACAAAAATGTACGCAGTGTTCCATTCCACATGATGAAACAAAGAACGTGCCCTAAATAACCCAAGTTTACAATTAAACGAGCAGCACCTCACCATGTCCTCCGACCTAAACCTGCGCGACACTTCCTTCTAACGATAGATACGTGCTGCTCATCTTGTGCGTCCGGCAATCCGATAAAGCTCGCGCTAAGCCGACTGCTGCAATGTCTCAATTCGGTTTACCAACGCGACGACAGTGCGTGCATCTAAAAGCAAAACAGCATTTGCAGTGAGGGCAGATGAATGATTGAGCGGCCCCGGGCAGGGAATCAGCTCGTCTGCTTTATGTACCAAAATATCATAAAAGCCATTACCAGTAACAGAATTCCTGTCTGCCGACCTCATTCTCCCACCAGCTCGCTCCTTTCATTCTTAAAGCTCCAGAACGACCAGCGCTTGCTTCATTCATATTTTCAATGCTGCACACCCCCAGAGCTGCCGCTGGAAACGCTAAGCCCAGCTATTCCCTTTCACTGCGGCCTGCACACACGCGGCATTGTGCACACCTCCCCCTCTGCACCAGCTCAGTGGTCTCTCCTGCTGCCGCCTGTCCGCGCTCATTCACTGCAAAAGGGGAGTGAGACACGCCGTCTTCTGCAGTCGCCACGAATCCGGTTCCTTTGGTGATAAAGGACAAACTTACCATGTGTGTCTAGAGCAAATCAGTTTGTTTGTTTTTTAATCATGACGCTTCCATTTCCGAGCAGGAAGCTGGATGAAATCAGCCCTTAGGGATCGACTCCGTTCATTTCTATTTAACATTCCTCTTTACTTTTGCTTTTTTAATACGTATCGTATTAGGTTGTGTATTTGTGCGACACTCACATTTTCACCTTTTGCCTTATTGGAAAGCTCTACAAGACGTCACAGAGGGAGCCAGAAAAAATAACGATGACAAAAATAAACCGGTCACAAACCAAATAATACATGACAATTCCAATGCTCCCATACGGCAGGCCTGGCGTCGTTTCACTATCTCGATCTAAAGACAAACGCACACATACCACACAGTTCTATGGGTCTACAGCTGCCGGCGAGCAAAAGTATTCAGACCGAGACACAAAACACCTGTATGGAAAAGCAAACCTTTCCGGTGCGGGACAGGGTATCAGCCAAGGGTTTTAAGAAAAGGCTAAAATAAAAGCTCCCCCCAGCGAGTCCACCTGCCTGCAACGCCAGCTTGGCTCTAGAACGTGGGACCGGTGATTCACGAGAGGAAGCCTTTCCTCCCTTCGAGCCCGCCCGGGCGTTAGCAAGCACTCCGCCATGCGAGTCAAATTCTACAGCTCCTGCACACCTCCAGCTGCTCCACAGCCCTGGGAGGGAGAGAGTCAGCAGGGGAAATGCCACAAGGCCGGACGCCATTATGCAGATCTGTTTGCAGGACCAGAGACCCTGGCTTCCTAGCGTGGGACGCAGTTCCTCAATGCAAAAGCACAGCAACGAGGCTAACACCATCAAAGACAAAATACCGCTTCATCACCTGTTCCTTCCAGCAGTGAAGGGGCCAGACTGGACTTCTGCCTTGTCTAGGTCACTTCATCTTCCTATCTGGTTCAGAAACTGAGATCACAGTAGGCCCATATGCAGCTACAACTGAGGACTGTGCTTATGAAGGTTTCGAATAATGAGCCTGGAGTTTGTGGGCACTGCTGAATGAGTACTAGTGACTTGTCCAGCATGTTACAATGTACAGTACAGTGCATTAATAATAATAATAAAAAACATTTATATGACACCTCGAAAATCAATCATCTCCAAGCACTTACTAGCCTCTTTCTTGCTACAAATTAAGCGATATCCCCCAAAGAAAATACTGCCAGCAACCACATACTCATTCGCAAGTGGAGCAAAGGAATTAGTAATGAGTGCAAGCACGTTATTAACAGGAAATTATACCCATCTAAAAGTAACAAGTAAATCAAATAAATGTATCAAACGTATCAATAAAAGTATCAAATAAATGCCAACTCAAATCAACCCACTGTACAAATTTTAGTCAAAACCTTCAAAAAAATCTTATCACAGATGACACATTATGCAAAATGATTTATAAATAACTAAAAGAAAGGCAGTCAGACCAGCAACACACAAAAAGGTTATTTACATTAAATTCCTCTAATAACCCACATAAGGTTTAAAGCACTCCACACATCTACTGAGAGTGCTCAGATACGGACCACTTCTGTGTGTGCTCGTTTATAGCAGGATCTTTATCACGATGCAACATGTGTTCAATACAGGTGAATGAATGGAAGATAATCCGTTTTTTTTTTTATTGTGGCACGTCTCGCGCCAAAGTCACAGTGAGTAAACCAGGTGGGTCTTTGAACCTCTGCAAACTGACTGATTTAAACATGCCCTTGACCCAAAACGAACCGGTGGACTTGATACAGTGTTGGCAGGTCTGGCACTACCATAAAGAGTCCTGTACGATGGAGGGCAAGCACGTTCCAAATGCCCTCGCAGTATTAGTACGTAGTAGTTCAGGTGGGGAGCTGCGTCAGCATGCGTAGGCTGCAAAGGAACAAGTAACAGGTTTATTCCATGCTGAAAAAAAGAAGAAAGAGAACACAACGTTTCGGCCGTGGAGCCTTCTTCAGGTGTGACACCTAAAGAAGGCTCCACGGCCGAAACGTTGTGTTCTCTTTCTTCTTTTTTTCAGCATGGAATAAACCTATTACTTGTTCCTCATTAGTACGTAGTACTTCAGGTGGGGAGCTGCGTCAGCATGCGTAGGCTGCAAAGGAACAAGTAACAGGTTTATTCCAGGCTGAAAAAAAGAAGAAAGAGAACAACGTTTCGGCCATGGAGCCTTCTTCTTTTTTTCAGCATGGAAGAAACCTATTACTTGTTCCGTATTAGTACGTATCCCACTTGTGGGCTCATCCACGCACACGATCCTTTGTGAAACCTTCACACAACCGTACCTGTCCCATATCCATGAATAAGTCTAATTTACTACCAGTGCGTATATGCACACCAGGGGCTCAGCAGGGACGTGCCAACACTGAGACCCACGGTCTCACCTGGCCTTCCTGAGGACCCCCGCAGACCGCCATGTCAGGGGCGTGCGAGCCATGTCCGACAGTGACGCCGCGTGCACGCCAGCCCCGGAGCCGTGAGAACACGGGACAGGTCACAGACGAGAGGAGCCATTCGACCCCAGCTGTTTCCTGCAAGAACCCGGGGGGGGGGTGTCGGCTTCAACAACGTGTGCTGGGGTGACCTGTTCCATACTCCCACCACTCTCTGCATAAAGCACTTCCGCCTGCGTCCTGCCCCGGACCGTGTTTCACCGCTCATCCTGAAGGGAGCCGCTGAGGGTCTGCAACACCCTCGCAGGCGGTGCAACAGCCACTACTACACAGCCGGGCCCGTGTCGGTGTGGCCGATTGGGTCGCTCATTTCTGCTGCTCTGGGTTGAGCACCAGGCACGAAGGAAAACTAGGATTCAGTGACAACTTATGAGCACTGGAGGCTCCGTCAAAAAGAAATGCCTCTTTTTCGTTTTTCCCTCTCCCACCCTCCAAAAACACCCCGTCTCCCCACCATCTCGCAGCCCGAAACCAGTTCCTCCCCAGACCCCGTGTGGGTGAAGGGCGAGCCGCTGACAGCTGTCCATCTGCGCAGCCGGTCCCGTCACCGTCCGAGCTCTGAGGCTCTTTGCCAGGCAAAGGGAGGGCGGCGAGCCGGACGCCATTCCCGGGGAAAGGGCAGACTTATCGGGACCGCCTGCCTCGCCAGCCAGCTGCGAGGTCCCCACGCCGCGCGGCATGCCCACGGCCATGCGCGGTGGCCAAGCAAGCGCCACGCCACGCCCCTGTGCAGCTGGGCGTGCGGAGTGTCCACTACACGCCACCCAGTCACCCGGGGGGGGCTGTACTGTAAAGCCCCCGAGCCAGGCCTCGCCGGGCACCCCGCTCGGGCAGGTCATTTCGCCCACCAGATCACACGCGAGAAATGTTCGGTGTTGAAGCCGGCGTTGCAAAGGCCAACCGCCTTCCCGTGTTGTGGGTTTTCCGGATGAGCGGCCGGATTTCCCCCTTGTGTTGGCACATCCGCCGCGGTACCGGGAGACCCCGGGAGCTGGCCTCCAGCCGGAGCTGCGCGGTGCCCCCTGCCCGCACGGTCCGCCGGACCTCCCGGAGGGGCTCGGGCAGCGCACACACCCCGCAAGCCCAGCTCGGCTCTCGGTCCGCCGGTCCACCTCCGGCAGGGCACGGCGAGATGCAGGAGGAGACCCCGGGCCGCAAAACCCGAGTTCGGGTCATCATGCAAACTTAAAAACTCCCATCTCCGGCACCGAACTTTGCAAGCCAGCGAGGGAGACCAGCTCTGGAATCCGGTCACGGGAGATTTCAGAGCCCACGTATCCCGACATAACCCTCCCCGTGATCGGGAGACCCGTTTCAATTCGGCCGCTATTCCAGCCTCGTCGACAAGACCCCCCCCATATTTTTCCACAAAAAGCGCGTTCAACCGGGATGGATCCGGCGAGCTGCGAACGGCCCGTCTCTCCGAGCGCTGCGTGAACACTTGATCTTAGCCAAAAGGCCGTGAACACGTCTCGCCTGCGGAGGTGGTGGTTGTTGTTGTTGTTGTTGTCAGCTCGGCTCGCATGCAGACCGGGAAAACAGCCGTTCCCCGGACCCAGGGCGGCAGAGCTCACCGGACTGCAGACAGCCCGTTGCATCATGCAGGCGCTCGGGTCCTTCCAGCAGCCTACCTACACGCTACAGCCTCCCCGGAGGGCGTCCCTTCCCAAACGCGCAGCTACCCAGACGTTTCCATGTTTGTTTGTTGTTTGTTTTTTTTTCGCCCGTGGTTCCCCGCAGCCGCGGAACCAGCCGGCAGTGTGCTCGCACCGCGGGTCCCGGAGCGGCCCTGGGTTCAACGCGCTGACCGCTTACCTTCATCAACTGCTCCAGCACGATTCTGTTGTTTTCTCTCTCTTTCTTTCTTTCTTTTTTTTAATGGGAGAGGGGTGTTAAGAGGGGAAAGGGTGGTGGAGCGGATCCCAGTTTCAATTCACCCGCTGCAGACCCACAGCGGCAGCAACATCATCATCATCGCTCATCACAGCCGAGCCTGCGCGACCACTGCGGGCCTCCCGGGTCGGATCGCACCTCGGGCGGCGAGAATAATCCACGGCACGGGGGGGTGCAGGCGCACAGAGCAGCCGGGAGACACCAGGCGCCCACAGCGCGGCGGGACCTCAAGCGCGACCCCCCTGCTCTCGCCTGTCCATGCGTGTGCGGACGCGCTGGCGAAAAACCCACTCAAGACTCAGGAGGAAAAAAAAAAAATACGAAGAGAGAAATCCAACCCTAAAAAAAAAAACCCCAAACGTAAAAAAAAAAAGAGGGGGGGAGAGAAGGAGAAGGAGAGGGCCCGGTCTCCTCGCCGCCGCCGTCTCGTCCTGCCGCGCGCTAGCGCTCCCACTCGCCGAGGCTGCAGGCGCGCGCTCACCCCGCTGCTGCAGCTGCAGCGCGAGCGACAGCAGAGCGACGTAACATGGCGCAGCCTCCGCAGCGCGAGGGCGGGCCGGGAGGGAGGGAGGGAGGCAGGAGGAGGGGGGGGCGTGGCCCTGGGAGCGCTGCCTCGGGAACAAGGTCGCGGGAGCGCGCCACGGGCGGCGGCGGCGGCGGCGCGCACGCCCCTCTGCGGACGGTCCCTCCTCCTCTCCTCCCCGCCCCACGACCCCCAGATCCGGACCTGCCGGACAGACCCGGCGGCCGCCTGCTCCCTGGCCGGGGGCGTTTGGGATTTGTCTGTGTCCGAAGCCAGTGTCCAGGAGTCATCGGCGTCTGAGGACCCGAGGAATTAGTTAGGAGAGGGGAGGCCGCAGAGCTGATGAACCTCGGGACATCGGGCAGTTTGCGACTCTACACGACTGAGACTACGGGATTAAACCTAGTTTATGGTTAATAATTAATTCCTTACCGTTATATACCGCTGTTCTGGACACACCACTCAAAGCGCATTACAGGTAATGGGGACACCCCACCCCCCACCAGTGTGTAGCCCCAGCTGGATGACGGTAAGCATTAACATGTCATTTAAGATGAGCATTTGTATTCAAAAACAAATCTCCCTTTTTCAAAGTTTTGCAGGATCTTGAGAAATCGGTCGCGCAAGGTACAAAAGCCGATCCCGGAAGAAGCGTTCTTGACATGTTGGCCTCTTTGTGAACCGATTCTCTCTTCTTCTTGTTAATCGGCGTCTTGGATCGATTGACGAGGAGCCCCTGCCGCCTGTGGCCCTTGGTCTCGGACAGCCACATCACAGCCACAGCGACTGTCGGACAGCTTGGTGGGGCGGCAGTGTCGCTAGGGCGAGGGATCCGGGAGGATGTCCACAGTGAACATCCCCGTGGACACAGATTCCCGTGTTCCGTCGTGGCCGAGTAGGTGTACACGAGTCCCCTCGACCTCTTCCCACGCCATGTCCGTTTGCCTTTTTTTCCCTTCTGTCTGAAACTGAAGGACGGACACCAACTGATTTGACGTATCACGTCGTCAAAGCCTGGTCGGCTCTGTAATGGGCCGTTTCGGTCCACAGCTCCAAGGCTGTGACATATGTTCGGCACGATGGCGTGGGTGGCTCCGCTGCATCACAGCTCTGGGTTCACTTGTGGCGCCGGGACCCTTCTGTGGGGAGCACAAATTGGTCTCCTCCCGTTTTGCGGCGGTTTCTTGCAGGAAACTCCGGCTTCCCCACCGTTCCCGCGAACATACCGGCTAACTTAACCGGTGTGTTTATATTCCCCGTGTGTGTGCGCGCCCAGGTGAGGCTCTGGGATGCTGTGACACCTACAGTACCAAGAATAAGTGGATTTCTGATCATATGTGGATTTGGTCACGGTTCAGTGAATGAATTCACTTGGGATTAAAGATGACATTATAAATGACACAAAATCCCATTTTACTGGCGACTAAACCTAACCTTATTTCTCAGGCTGACAGGTCTTTTAGAACTGATTTCCTCCACAGCCAAAAAAATGACAGTGTATGATAACTCCCAGGCAAGATATTTACTGTTTAAACATCTGTTGTTTTCCATTTGGATGTAATAAATTAATCTGTGCATTCTATTATCAATCTAAAGTAATAAGTTAGAGTAATTAGTTGTTTGCGTACTTTCTGTTTTCCATTTTAGGAAATGAATGCTGTCATTTGTGAATCTGAATCTCGCGTTGTCATGCGACGGACTGCTCACATGCAATGTAATATAGACTAAACAGGTTTTACTGTATTTTGTATTCACGTTTTTAAATACGAAAATGAAAAATGCATTTAAAGTAATCGATTGCCATATGTTTTACAAGGAGAAAGCAACTAATTACAAGACATATTGCACTGAATTTTGATTATGCTGGATAATGATGTACACATGAGCTATTACTTATTTTCTCATCTTGTACCATATGTTCTCACGAAGAGATATAAATAAACACCTTTAAGAGGGTTATGATGGCGGGTAGATTCGCAGGTTAAAGCCGCCCATTTAAACTGAAACAGCACCGCTGCCCGCGCACAAAATGAAACTCCTCTCTGTGCAGTTTTGCAACAGATACAAATCCCGATCTGTTTGCGCGTTTCTGGAGGCCAGCAGAGTGCTGTCACAGCTCAGTGGGACGATCCACTCGAAAGTCATGAGACAGCTGTTTTCTCATCGCTGCCGGATTTTCTCGTCTCTGCATCTCTAAGGATGTTCGCTTCCTCACTAAAACGGCCAGACCTATCTGAACAATCCGGGCCGCTCCTTTTAAGTTGCGATTCCTGCCGCCCCTTTAAGAGAGTTAGTGACACCTGGTGGTTGTGTTTGTCCACAATGAACGGTGTTGTACTACTGACAAATACCAGCAAGCTCAATTTGAAATGAATCGGAAATGTCATTAGGGCCGCCTTGTAGAATGGAAATTTTAAAGAAAACAAATTCATACCGTATGTAGATTTTTTCTTTATCAAGAATAGCAAATAACCTTACTCTTATCTTATTTCATGTGTGTGGATAGCTAATAAAGATAGTCTTATCTTATTTCATGTGTGACCTTGCTCAGGTTTTTTTCATTATATAAAAAGCTTAAATGTGCGTTTCAAAACACGTATATGTATACATTGCTTTTGCTTGTCCTGTACATGAAACCAAAGGCATCTGGTAATGAGCTTCATCAGACCACATTTCATATATAATGTAAACGTTTTATCAGACACGATTTAAGTTGAGATAACGGCACTAGAACTTTTCTAACTGTAGGGAGCGTACAAATCCTCGAGAAAACCGGCGGGGGAAACGCTTCACCCGAAACCACGGCAGATGTAAGACTCCTCTTTAACTGCAGAGCACCCAGCCACCGAAACCCACCACCCGTATTCCGTCAGGAAATAATAATAATAATAATAATAATAATAATAATAAAATAATAATAATAATAATAATAATAATAATAATTGCTTACACTTATATAGCGCTTTTCTGGACACTCCACTCAAAGCGCTTTACAGGTAATGGGGACTCCCCTCCACCACCACCAATGTGCAGCCCCACCTGGATGATGCGACGGCAGCCATAGTGCGCCAGAACGCTCCCCACACATCAGCTCTCAGTGGGGAGGAGAGCAGAGTAATGAAGCCAGTTCATAGAGGAAAGATGTGGCCCTCGAGCCCTGGTCAGAGAGATAAATACACGATCATTCACAGACACGTGTGTATCTGCGATCGTGAAAGCTGGTCCTCTCCACCCTCTATGGGGCTGGCACTCAGGTGGGCTTGCCTCCGTTCCTCACTGAGCACCTGAGCTGCGTGAACGTCTCCGACTGCCCACCTCATGGTAAAGCTGATTAGCTGAAGGTAGGTAGCATCAGGTCTTTTCACCTTACCACAGACCCTGAATGCATAGCTGACTTGGCACCACAAATCAAACCTTCAACCATGCGGTTGAGGATTCGCTCAGCTGGCACTGTACACTACAGCAGAGGAACCTTACAATGCCTGTTAGAACCCTTCCTCAAAGCTTCATGTTTTCTGTTTGAAAGCTTGCAGTGGGTTTCTTGGAATTAAATATTCAAGCCCCTGTGAATCTTATGAACACTTAGTGTAGGTCAAGGCAGTCAAAAGAGGCCATGCTGCAGCACTACTTTAAAGTAGCCTGACAAACTTATAGTTTACACAAACACGCAGATTAGCATGGGGAACAGCTTCAGTCACACCATAACTAAAATCCACTTCATTCTTTTTTCTCTTCAGAATGAACTTCTTTTTAGAAACCCAAAAGAGGTTATAAACAAGACAGTACCACTAGAACCATCTGGCTCTTTCAGTTTAGACAGAAGACTCAGCTGGAACTCGGCTGAGCTGTTTCTTGAAAGAAGCCTTCGTATCATTTTTGACAACATGGCTGTTCCAGACTCCCACACCCCTCTGCGTAAAAACATACCTCCCATTTTCTCTTGCGTTTAAACGCACTTCGCCTTAGTTTCCATTTGGATCTTCTGGGTTGTGGCGATTCTCAAGAAGTCCATTGGGTTGCCGATAATTTAAAGAAACTATTACCATGTACGATCCCTTCAAATAACATAAATTCTGCACATAACATTGCATCCAGATGGATTTTGTTCAGTGTACTTCCCTGCTGCAATGTGCACTGTCACTGCGAGCTAGCTTGGGGGAACACTCTGTCCCGTAATGATATCACAGTGTAGAGACAGAGTATTACATGGATAAGAACATCAGGGCGATACAGCTAGCAGGCACTGTGTGCAAACTGGAGTTGGATGTCTGCCACAGCTAATTACTAGGTTTTTATTTCCAAGCTGCCTGTAGGGCTGATGGCTCAAATGTGATTAGAACTAAATATAAACTTTTAAATTTAGCATGCTGTCTAAATATGCCACTATCTGGAAATAAGCCAGGAAAAAAATCAGAAGGAAATTAAATATCTCTCGGGTTGCAATTGAAAAACCCTACCGAGCTCCTTATCATTTAGAAAAGAGTCCGAGGCATACAGTATGACTGTTTTAATTTCCTGGATTCGATCGAAGCGGTCTCTCACAAATGCACAGCCCACACCCATCCACCTTAAGATCTTTCAATGTGATTTTAAATAGCACACAACAGTATAGCTTCTTATAAATGCCCTGACGCTGTAATTCATCCTCGATGATCTAGACTGTCTGTACAACACGCTGTCACCTGAGGCATGTTCGCTCCCTGTCCTTCCCAGCCTGCCTTGCTGGCACCTTCAGCTTAAACCTGTAACAGGCAGCTCTGGGCACCAAGGACCAACTAAGTCTCTGGGATTGACAGTCTTCAGGATCTCAGTTACTTACGTGACCCAGTTCGCTGGTGAAGTGAACTAATGAAAGCTGGGTTTTCAGGTCTCCTGGTAGGGATTTAAAAAGACCAGCTTATGTGCCAGGAGGTTTACTCTTCATCATGCTTTATTTTGAGGATTTCAGGAAACCACTTTAATTCAAACCCTTTCAAGAAGGCAAACTACTGTTTTCACACAACCCTATGCATGTAATGCCTACACACCGGAAGGGCACAGCATTTGTGTTTTGCACTCCAAAACCAGTCTCAGAGAGCAGGAGTGAACGGACTTTATTAAACATAAAATACTCAGGCATTGTACTTCTCAGTCATGGTTTTTCCCCCTCCATGCGAGATGATTATCGTTGCAAGTTCATAGCAAAATTCCATCCCAATTTAGACTGCACTGTTCCCACATCTTTGGGGAGCACTGTGGGTCAGTGTATGTGTTGCAAACTTCACAAGGCCATATTCTATTGACTTAGGACCGTCTGCAGACACTATGATGTGTTCAACACAGGTCACACTGATCCCAGCCCTGGTCCTGGGGAACACCTATATCAGCTGAGCTCTTATTCACTGGGGAGAAGGTGAGAACGAGGTCCTAAACTGACCTGTTTGACTTCTTTTTTCAGCACTGACTCCACCCATGAATTTTCTAACTTTTCCTATCCAGGGTTGCCGAAACCTGTCCCAGCAACCAATGGGCGCAAGGCAGGGTACACCCTGGATGGGACGCCAGTCCATCACCAGCCAGACATTACAACTCCCATCAATTAAGCTACCCGTATGGCTCTGGACCGTGGGAGGAAACCCAAGCGAACACGGGGAGAACACGCAGACTCCACACAGACAGCACCCCAGGTCCAGAATTGAACCCGGGCCCCAGCGCTGCAAGGCTTCTTCCAGCAGCTTCACCATGCAGAACCGTCGGCTCATTTCTTCTCAGCTTGTCCGTTCAGGGTTTGCCCCCTTACGTCTGCAAGCTCTTACTGGGTGATCAGCGCATGACGAGCAGGGCGTAATAATAACACATCGGACACTCCCACGACGAGGGCTTCCTTCTTTTTGGAAACGTCCCGTTGGGCCCAGGTTAAAGGGGCCCAGGGGGAGTCACGGACTTCAGACACTGGTACGGGCCAGGTGTCCAACACAAGACCCGTCTGACCCTGACGGAGCTGAAAGCAAATTCAAAACAAAATGTGCCGCCATCAATTAAAAAAAAAACTCTGCAAGAGAAGACGCAGCATTTTGCAGGAACAGAGCTTGGAGCCACTGTTACCCAACCAAAGGCAGTTGTGACATTCAGCTACAGATCTCTCTGGAGGTTAGAGAGCACATCGACCACCTACACCCACAGTTTTCACACTCTTTGAGTCAGAATCGATCACATTCAATGCAATCAGCGGTTTCCATTTGTTTTAGCTGCCTGGCAGGCACCCTGGCCAGAGTGTCGCATGGAAACTGGCACACCTGCCCCCACTATGCCTTCTGCTCTTTCAGCAGGCCCACAATGCTGTCTCTGCGGGCTGTGTACGGGGCGCGCTGCAGCCTGAACCAGCTGGAGGGGAACAAGTTGCCACTTGGCGCGAACATCTCTTCCCCCTTCCTGCCCATCAGACCACGAAGGGTGACGTTGCGTGCCAGGAGTTTATTGTAAAACTCCACTCCTCCTGTGGCGTAGTCCGTAGAGAGGCTGGCCGCTCTCCGGTCCCACCGGTAGTCGAGCCACTGGCTCACGGCGTCGGACACCAGGCAGTAGCCGGCAGCCCCGACGGTCAGCACGGCGGCGTTGGCCAGCCCCCGCAGGAGCACCGGGCCGGCGTACAGGCCGAGGAGCTGCTTGACGGCCACGCCGCAGAGGCAGGAGAGCGCCAGGCCCGCCGGGGCCACCGCCGCCAGGAGGACGGGACCTCCGCCCTGCAGGCGCGCCACCTCCCTGGCGATGGCGAAGCGCTGCGCCGCGGGCGACAGCACCAGCGACTCCCGCAGCGCCCGGCCCGGGCTGCCGTCCCCCCGCACCGCCTCGCCGTTTATCAGGATGACCCGGTCCGAGATGCCCGCCGTGCTGTCGAAATGGGCGGGGACGCCGATCCGAGCCCCCGCCGGCAACCACGGCAGCCCGGCCCCCACCGGATGAAAGCCGAAGGCGGCGAAGGCGCTGTACTTCCGCGGGTCTCTGACCCCCGCGTCACGCAGGACATCCTGGAAGGTCTTGCGCAGGGTCTCCGGGAGGCTGGCCGGCTCTCCTTTGCTCCAGGCTTGGTGCAGCTTCCTGTAGGTCTGCTCCGGGAACACGTGGTGGAGGACCTGCACGGAGAACGCCCCGGCGCAGGAGCCGACGAGCAGCCCTGTCCGGTGCCTCTGCACGAACAGGGCGAGCTTTCTGGCGAGCCGGCCGGCCATCCGAGAGGCGCTGACGGTCCGGAGGTCCGGCGCTCTGTGCATGGCGGAGAAAAGGGGACAAAGCAAGAAGGAAAGGTTTTATTTTGGCGCTGTAAACGTGCGATCTTGAACTGGGTCACATCTTTAAACCTAATGGGCATACGAGTATGACTTCCGACAGAATTGCTCACACCACCTCTCTCCATGTTCTGCAAAACAAAAACATCACCCAAATCAAAACGCACAGTAACATCCACAGCTTCCTGACTTCGTCATGTAGAATCAGATTGTTTTTTTCTAAATGTCATTATTGCACCTCGAGGCTTAGCGTATCGTGTAGACTTCTGTATGAAATACAGATTCTAAGCATAAAAGGGAAAACAAACGTTTTAAAACGCATTTAAAACTCGAAGCAGAAGTTTTGAAACTCAACACGAACCTCAAAATGCAGAATATTCGCAATGCCAAAAGAGGCAGACAGGAGAGATATGTTATAAAAACCAAAATGCAGCTGAATAAGAGTTAAAAGCACTGCTTATTAAACACACCCGATATGCACACTTCTCCGCAAGGACAAACCCCAAACCTGTCTAAAAAGCACAGCGCCGTAAAGCAGATTGTTCTAAACACGTCTCGCCTGCACGACAGTTCATTCCCACTTACGGTTTCCGTAGCGTCTTGTATTAAGTTCCTCTTGTCAAAATTTTAATATTTCGAATGTCTGGAGACAAGAAAAAATAAAGCAACAGAATGAAATAATTTACCAATATAAAAAATAATACAACTAATAAAAACAAATCTCGTAGTATGCTTTAGTAGGAAACATTATAAAGTCTTTTCCTCAGACTGTCATTAGTGATGTTGACCAGCAGAGGGCACTGTTTACACCGTGTCAGTGAAAAATGTCCATTACCAAATACACACACTATTACATTTGTAACTTTTATTTGGATGCTTGTGTGGATATGCACTACAAAGAATCATGATAAATATATTACCAAATGGAAGCTCTTCTTTTTGGAAATTGTGTTTCAATCTGCATCTAAAGGAGAGATTGCAGTATTGCTCTTCACACTCAAGAGTGAGCACTTGAAACAAGGCCTTTACAGATAGTAAAGTAATTGTAAAAAATAGACAAATAGATGAAAGGCGAAAGAAAGAAAGCTCTTCTTGATTTTTCACTTTTCTGATGCACTGATAAATTTGCTACATATTCATTTGACTGTTTATAAAAATAAAACTGCACCAGCTTCAGCGCCACCAAAAACATTCATGGGAACCTAAACACTGAGTAAACCAGTAGAGGCCACACAGCCCAACCAGCCTGTCTGGCAGTGAGTGGTGGATTTATTCACAGATGTCATCCAGCCTTGTTTTGAAAGAAGGCAGGGCGTCAGGTTCAAGCGCATGACTGAGTGACTTGTTTCATCCTCCAATAGCCATCGATTCAGAGCAGAATCATTGTTTTGAGAATCGGTCAGGAGCTTGAGGGTTAGCTGGGATCAGCCCTTCCCTTTCAGTAAAGAAGTGCCTCCTGCTCCTTGATTTGTGTTTCAGCTGTGACCACATGCAGTAGAATGCAGTGTGAAAACAGCACGTCAGCTTTCAGCACATCTAGTCCCTTTGTTACAGGAATTGCCAGTTCATCTATGTCAGGCATTCAGCGTGTGATGGCATTGAAGCTTTGTGTCCCAGTGCATCTTTCTCGTGCCTCATTGCTCACTGCTGCATGCAGGGGCCACCTGTCTGAAAGATGCTGAAAGATCAGGTAAATGTGATCAATCTTTGAAAACTTGCAAGAGATGCTGGCAGCCTTCTCCTTTAAAGTGCTTTGGTGAGGGGCTGAGAACAGCATGACGGTGTGAGCTGACTGAATGTCTAGGTAGTGGACGTCTTCAGGATCCACAGTGAGACATGAGCCAGAGGACACATGAGTTGTGGGGGTGGGGAAGAAGCTGCCCAGTCATGTTGCTGAAACCCATATCCTGGCTTCTTTCAAGAGGCAGTTGGAGGAGATCTTCAGATCAATTAGCTACTAACAATTAGGTGGGATAAGCGGTTAAGTGGTATTCTCAGAAAATGAGGTTTCCAGATGACGAAGGGAAGAGAGATATGAAAAGGGTCTGATGCGCAGCCAGACCTCCCACAATCCACACCAAGCTCATTGGCTGTTCCATAGATTGTTCTTCCCCTCATGTACTAACAAGCACCAGTAAAGGAAACCTGAGGCGTGAATCGTATTGTTGACATTAAATTGACATGCAATTCCATGCATTGTCAAAAGCAGATAATCCTTTCAGCCAAACTGGGAATACAGTGATGTTTCCTGCGGCTGCTGTCCTTATGTCTTGTGTTGTAAGTCTTCTGAGTCTTAAGCGGCGTACAGTGTTCACATGACTGCAGCAGCAAGGCAGCAGGTGTCACAGACGCCGGAAAGGCCAGCTGTGGAATGAACAGAAGAGCAGTAGAGACCCTATACGAAGCGGCAAAAACGGGACAAACACAGAGGTTTGCTCTGGGCTCAGGGCTCAGGGGTCAGGCGATGTTGAGGATGAAGCCTATGCCCTCAGGACACGGACGTGGGGTGACCTGGTGCTAGGCTGGCCTCACGACATCTGTACCCTAATGCTGAGCCGGGGACACTGGAGACACAGGGACTAAATAGGAAACGGAAACAAGACGCAACGGAAGGACTTGCATAATCACACGGAACTAGGAACAGGAAAGAAGTGGAGCGCCCTCTAGGGGTTGGATATCGACTGAGCAAGTACCACAGATTGAATAAGCTGCACAGCACAGGGGGGAGGAAAAACCTCATTTACCTGTCAGGAAACCTCCGGGAGTCCACGGCTTAGAGCTACCCCCTCCTCCAGCGTTATAATAAACTTTAATAACATGAGGTAGAGGGAGCTGGATGTCTCTCGTGGACCATGACAGCAGGCTTCAGAAGAGACCAGGAGTCTGGGGGCCATCAAGGGCCACTCAGCTAGAGAACAAATTCACCTGAAGTACAGTATCCATGGGAATGGCCTCCTGGAGCAGGCTGCACCTCCTTCATCCCATTCCCATGACCCCCTGCTTCACTGGGCTGGGGCTTGGCGGCCCTCAGGTGCTCATTCATCTCCACCTCAGACAAGATTAGCACTGGACCCTCCATTCTGCTGCTATTCCCCATGGAACCAGCAGGTGGGGCCGTAGGTACGTTCCTTTGAGAAGCCCTGGTGCTGGCTAGGTGTGCTGTATTGACCTGTTGTGATGACCTTTTCACTGGCACCTGATTGAGCCTGGAGGGAACCCCTTCTATCTGACCAATGAAGTAAATCCTTAGATTAATGCAGGGATGTAAGCGTGGGTTGTCCTGTGTGGCTGCACAGACCTGAACACTGTCTTCACATTATGGACAAGGCTTGATGAGTTGGACGGGTGCCCAGGGGTGTATGAGGATGACAGTGTCATCGCATGGCTGTGTCGGTATCCAGGGGGCAAAAGGAACAAACAGAAGTCAATTCCAACCAGAAAAGAAAAAAAAGGGAGTTGAGTGCACAGTTTTTTTTGACCATATTGCCATCTACAGGTCTGTCAACCCTTCACTAGGAGAGCAGAATGCAGTGCACCAGAAGCACCTGTGCCTCATGAGAAGTCTACAGCTGACGCCTCGTGCATTTCACCCTCTTTTCAACATGTCACTAGTCCCAGCATACTATAACATAGCCAGGAATAATCTACAATTGACAAATAAAATCCAAACAGCAGGGTATAGCACTGCCTTTGCTCTTGAGATATATACAGAATATCATGAGTGTTTCCATTTAGCATTACCCCTGTCCTGAGAATTACTCTGTGACTACATCACTGCAACAGTAGCTCAGCAGCTGGCCATAATGCAGCTATATAGCTTTACCAGGGGCTATGATGTTTCATCGTGTTAATGTTGCAAATATCCAACTAGATACCAGTTTATAAAAGGGCAGATCTTCCAGCATAGGGTGTTATACAATTCTGTCCTGAACATCACATAGAACAGAACATACTGTTCTAAACGAGAAAGCACTGTTACTATTGGCAAAAACAGGAATTTAAATGCTCTGTTGAGAGAGATAAACGCATAGCCTGTTGCCCGAGTTTTATCTGGGATATAATGCTACTACAGGCAACACATCCTCTCACAGAGGTTAAAAGTGTACAGAGTTAAAATAAGACGCAGGGGCTCAGAAATGAAATAACAAAAAGATTGAAATACGGACTTCTAGACGCAATTTGACTCCATTAAAGACGTCTGGTATTTGCTCCAGAATTTTTAAACCAAGTGCCGGAAGTCCCTGTAATATATAACTTACCTTCATATAAGATAGCGTTAACAAATGCGTGAAACGTGCTGGAGACCATTGTCACGCCTGGGGTTCAGTGGGGCGATTTATCGGCTTCTTCCGGCTCTTCAGGTGGCCCGCAGACACAGCGCCTCCTCCGGGCCCAGGGACCTGCAGAACCTCTGGGCATCTCCGTGCAAACCAAGTCCCGAGATCTGGGACTTGCTCAAGAGCGCGTCGCAAAGGCTGGTCGAAGGGTTACTTATGTTAATGACAGTTGACGTATATGAAGGGCGCAAATTAAAACGAAGGAAGCCTATGTGACCTAGTGAGTTTATTTTCTTTGGGATACGTCAGACTCTACGTTTGACATTGTATAACTGGTATTCATCCGCTCGCTTGCCTCGTTTTCATAAGACTTCATGATTTTTTTTATATATATATACTTGAAAAAGTAATGTGGCCATATAGAATTTAACAGGTGCATGATTTCTAAACTTATTTAGTTTTCCTGACGTGTAATAACCCTGGTTTGCCTTAAAACACAAATATAAAAAAAAAACCGGAAACGCAAATACTGCTTTGTATCTGCAGTGGTTCTGACACGAACCGACAGAGACGCGTAAGAAAGCCGACAGCTGAGTGAAGATACCCGGAAAACCATAACTAACCTGCTGGGAATAAAAAATAGAAATGGCCTCACTGAAATATCACTGTAGCTCAACAAACAGTATTTCTTGTATTTGATAAAACACCGAGTAGCCTTGTCTCAAATATAGTCAGCTCCCTGTAATGGACAAGAAAGAAAGGAATAGTTTTAAATGTCAGGCATGCGAAAACTATTTCACGCGAAACCAGTCGACTCAGATCAGGCACCTGCGAGTGCCCAGCCTCTGGAGTGGGACATGCAGCAAAAACCGATAGGTTTTTTTTTTAAATGTGCATATCGATCTTGTCAAGAGCTGAAGCCTTAAAGGTTTCAGTGCTCACAAACAGATATGTTGCATGTTAGGATGGAGTCCGTCTTTCAGTATTATTCTCCTTTCGGATGTGCATGAGCTCATTATTGATCTGCAGTCTTCATCGCAGGCCCACGGTAGTGAGCAGCGTTATGTGAAAGGGAAATTGAACACCCAAACGGTCGGGAAAATGTAGCGTAACACGGGATTCAGGCGGTGAATCTCCATTAGTGAGCACTACCATCAGAGCTGCCTTTTGTTTTATTGCAGATGTATAAATGTTAATGACAGCAGCATGACATCAGTGTCGAGGAGTCATTTTAACCCGCAGCTGGTGAGCAGCTCCAATCACCCTCCCAACACCCCCGCTAATCTAATTCTCCAAGAGACAGAAAGGGAGGCGAGGGGGGAGTTGCGTAAGGACAGTGCTAACCGTAATGACATTTCAGGATTGAGATGTCTTTGCTGCTGGGCCACTGAGTAACTGCGACTCGCCGTTTTCAAAGCCAGACGCTCGACGACTCTGCACGTCTGAGGCGGGGCGCCTCGCGGGAGAGGCAGAGGTTGCGTCACTGCTAGCAAAAAGCGTCACTCGGGCCCAGCGACCGCAGATTTAAAGGCACAGCTACGACGTGGGATTTTTCTCGGGAAAGGCGGGCTTAATTAAAACCCCGGCAGGCACAACGGACTGTTCGACAGCTGACTGGTCGGAGTGTCGCTGTTCCTGTCACTGAGCTCAGACATTTCGTCCTGTCTCTCGCCTGCTCAGACCATCACAGAACAGCGGCTGCTTGATTTCTGATTTCTGTGGGACCATGTCTACAGGTCAATGAAAAACAACGAAAAGAACATTACAAATGACAAATCTCCTATAACTGACTTGCAGTGGAGCACAGCTTACACCTGCTCACAAGACTTTAGACAGTAAAAAACATTTTAAAAAATCTTAAATACACTCTGATAGTTCAAAAAAACCTGTTTGAAAGCTTTTCAGCGACTGTGGAGGTTATTTGTTATTATTTGCCCTGCCATAATTTTATTCAAGTTTCTAATTACGTTTTTGGCTCGGATTTATTTTGTTATTATTTCCACGTTCATCTGTTTTTTTTTTTATTTGCTACCGAAGGTCTAGTAACTGTGTCCTGTGACTGCCTCCCACAACTGAGTCTGGTCGCTGTTGTTATCTAGACGTCTTTCCATGAAGGAATCTGCATTGGTCGATCATGGCAGCGGCTATATTGGTTCACAGGCTGCACGATCAATGAGAATTGTATTATTATTATTTGATCAGCACCATCCAAAAAATCTATATTGCTGCCCTGGAATGAGTCCAGAGACGAGCAGCCGGATACAGCCTGGGACTGAAGGGGTTGTCCTGACTGTCCCTGACTGCCCTGGCGCTGACTGGCTGGAGGAACTGAACCTTCATGATCTGAAACAGAGAGGAACAGAGGATCTGATTCACATATTCAGAATCCCCACAGGCCTAGACAGAGGCAACACAGTGGGTTTCCTGAGAATGAAGAGTGAACCACAAGCCAGAGGGCACAAGTGGACACTACAGGGAAATGCATTTAAAACTGAGAAGAGGGGGAGGGGGCACATCTTTACACAAAGGGTGGTGGGAGTGTGGAACACGCTGTCCAGCCATGCTGTTGAAGCTGATACTCTGGCTCCTTTCAAGAAACAGCTACTGTAGAGGAGATCCTGGGATCAATTAACTACTGACTTCCAAAGGGGACAGATGAGCCTCTGCTTGTTTTTTTTACCTTTCTTATGTTCTTATTACCTCCATCGCCTACACAAAACATAAACACAACACTGTTCTATATCTCAAGGAGTTAAACACTCACGTCGTTTTGTCTAGAAATATCTTATGAACTCATTTTGATTAACTGAATACTGGAATAATAAATCCCCACAGTTTATCCTTTCTCCTCTACCAGTGAGATTAATGTGAAAAAAATGTAGGATAGTAGTCATATTCTACACGCGCTCTCGCTCTGGGCACTAAATCACTTATTTGTCTCAGGAGGAGAAAGCTTCGCAGAAGAGAAAAACTTTTCCATCCACTGTACATTTTATACAATTCAGGTGCATACTGTATGTAGCAATATTCACTGGGTCTCAGTAAAAGCTCTTTTTTCATCTAAGGCAGGACACCCTGCTTTGAATGCTACTCTGATGCTTGAACCTTTCAGATAGCTGAGGGTGATCTGGACTGCAATAACGAGGGTCTGAGGCTGCAGAGTCTTGTACTGTCTGTGTTGAAGCAGGGCTCAGATCTGGTACGGGATATGATTAGAGCCTCCGTTCAATCTAATCATCACATTTGCTTCTAAATGCACATGACATCATCGCGCAAAGTGCAAGAGGTGGCCCTGTCTCGTGGCAAGAGGAACATCAGTTACAACAGGCGTTCCACACTCTTTCAGGTACATTCATCAGCATTAATTCATTCTGGATTTATTTCTAGCCCGTTAGCTGCCCTAATGAAGCATGCAACATGAGGTGGCAGCTGACGTGTGATGTATTAATTAAGGCAGGCACGACTGCCAATTCCTTTCCACCCTTTCCATCGGCAGTCCTGTCCCCCTGGTATTATTGCGTCAGGTCAGGTCCGGACTGGAGCACAGTCACACAAAAGTCGAAGTTAAAGTCAAGATCTGATCTCTTAGTTCAGATTTGATTCCCTCCCACAGCTTATACCCAGATGCAGAAACGCCCAACACAGCACGGAAAACAAAACCACACCTCGTGATTTGTTTCTGTAATTTCTCAAGGGAGTAAAGAATGGGGTGTTCATTGCTTTCCTCTGGAGTACAATGTATCAGGAAAGAAACAACAAAAAAAACAGCAAAGAATGTGTCAGGGACATGGATTCAGACTTCCTCTCGCGCTGAAAGACAGAGGTGTTGGAGAAACATACTGGGATACAAAGTAATCCCGGCTGCCAAAAAACTCAGCCACAGTAAGACTGCAAGACTGCTGGCCTCTGCCTTCGTTTTCATTGTGTTTAAATCAGAAACACTTCGAGCTTTGCAGGAAGTACAGCACAGCCCCGCAACAAATTTCAGTCTCTCGCTATGTTATCATGCCGTTTGGTTTAATGAAATACAAACACTCCATAACAGCTAGTTCTTTCAGGACAGAGAAAGGTATCAGCACCTCTTATGTTTGAGATTAAACATTTGTCTTCAGTTCATGCAACACATTTTCAGCTGATCTCATTATTCCTAAGAAATGTGATTCTGTTCCCTGGAATTGAGTATTTTGCTGAGGCAGTGCCAGGGTTCAGAATGCTAGTTTTAAAACTAAAGCTACACGTGTATTCCCTTTAATATACTGAATGTTAATGTGATTTAACCAAATGAGCAAAATGATTTTTTACAAGCTAAATGAGACTAAAAATAATGCAATTAATATTGAATGCAAAGTCCATTGCAAAAACAATTTCCTGGGAAGTTTAGATTGCTTGAATTTGTCAATGTACTAGCTTTTGTTTGACAAATAGACCTTTTCACAATACAGCTGTAGGATAGGCTGGGCTAAAATAAAGTAAATGTTGGGTGAATTGGACACATGCAGGCAGCACAATTTTTTTATTTTAATCTGCAAAGTTCTTTTTAAAAAACTTGCTCAATAAAATAAAATGAAAACAAGATAAAAAGAGATTTGTGCAACATTAAAATAGAAAGAAGACAAATCCTTTATTTTGTTATTCTCTGCACATTTTGAGAGGAGATGTGTGAAAATCCAAATCTGAATCAATTGAATATATAAAATATAAAATAAAATAAATAAAAATATACAAATGTGTACTGTAAACTATCAGACTGATAACCCTAACGTAAGATGAACGTTCAGCACAGAGAAGATATTATTTAGAATAAAACAGTTGGCTATATGAGGATAAGGAAACATTGTTCAATGAAAAGATTCGGTTGACAATGAGAAAAAACAGAACTGAAAAATGGACATGCAGGCAAAAGTGAGAAAGCTGCAAGTTAATAGTGTGGTGAATCTCATTGTGACTCAGGTTGAGCTGGACGTAACTGGACATGATGACTTCACAGATCTGTCTGTCTGAACAAGAAGTGATGACTGTCACTTGCAGACTTTTGTTAACTTTAACTTTTAGTTAACTTTAACTTTAACTTTTGTTGTTAACTTTTAGATGTTATTGTTCCAGCGGAGCTCAAATTGGATTAAAGAGAATTATATTTAAAAAACAATCTATACTATCAGGGTTAAATAGGAGATATTACTCTGGGTATTTTGAATTATGTTCTTGTTCTAAACTGTATTTTCTCCTGGGTCACTGCGTGTCTGGAATTCCTGAGTGCTAGCCCTTGTGTTTACTGTGAAGTCCATCCAGCCCAAAGTCTTTCATCAGCTGCTGCTCTTTTGGTCAGAAATGCAAGTCGTATAATAAGTTCATTATACAAGGAACAGAAATAAAATCTCCTTCTTCGGCCATTGAAAGGTTTGTGTGTTATTCAGCAGTTGAAGTGGTATCACATCATTTTCATTTGGAGCTGGTAAAATAAGATTGATTTTATCTTAGTCTCTGTATTCACCATAGCCTGGAGAAATTCACAATGCAGTCAGTACTGCCTGAATTATGCCTTTATGACGACAGAGGAATATGGTGCAATGAAGAGGCTGTTCCAGTGACAAACTACAGCAGGAGTTCCCAAACCAAACATCAGGGTCTGGCAATCCAGCAAGTGTTCTGTGTCTCTTTAAATCTGCAACTGCTTAAGGATGTGCAGAAGTGATAAACCAATCCAGGACTGTCACACAATGGGGGAGTGCTTCTCCAGGTACAGATAAATGTCATGTGAGTCCAAATGTTTTATTCAGGTTCAAATTTGGCAATAAATTAGCTTTTGTGAAGAGTTGGCGTCTGCATAGAAAATAAGCTTGACTTGATTGACCTTTGGTGGAAAACTTCTTTATTACATACTACGTTGTGGATGTAGTGTCACAAGAATTTAAGTTAATGTCCGTGAAGCAGTTTCTAATATAAATACTCAAGATCCGAATCCAGCAAAAAGATTGCAAGCAGCTGCTAAATCTGCTTGAATTGAACAAACACGGCACATGGGACTTACTCACACAACATGTATTTTAATTTAAAGATCCTTATTCATCAGAGGATAGATTAACAATCTTTAGTCTCCCATAAAGATAATGCACCTGTCTTTGGTTATCCTGACAGAGGGACTCAAGCGGAAACAAAATCTTGGCTAAAATGTTTTTCATGTATCCTGTATAATCAATGGTACTTTCATTCCATGATCACTGTGGCTTTACATACAGAACAAAAAGTAATGACTAAAACATCCATCCATTTGCCAACTGCTTTTTCCAATTCAGGGTGTGAGGGCCAGCAACATAAACATTTTAATTGATCCTCATTTTCATTTCTTACAAGGTACAGTTCTTTAATTGTGAGACTAAGCAGCCTGCAGTTCAACTGTTCTCCATTAGAGGGCAGAACGTGAACCTTTTGTTGCCCAGCGTGGAGGGGAGCTCAAAGAGAAGAGCGGTCGGTGTCATTTTATTGTAAACTTGACCTTATTGTTTGTCTTTTTCTGATTTAAATTGGATCCCTCGTCACAAACGCACTCAACATCCACACAATCTACTCCACTGCAGGACTTTGACATAATCACCTTAATTGCTGAGTTGATCCTGCTCATCATCAATTAAATAATTAAGGAACCAAGGCGAACTAATTTTTCCAGTCGATTGAGAGGGCCACTGATTGAACATTTTTGCACGTGCTTAGGTTAGAAATGCATTCAAGGTGGCTTAAAGAACAGAGCTCTCTTTCAGCGTGCAGGCTGTCCTTAGACCAGGGCAACATGAGCTATGTCCACAGCATTGCATAAGGAGAAACTGCATTTAAAACCAGGAACAAGAGACACTTCTTTACCCTCTGTTCTTGTGGGAGTGTGGAACAAGCTAACCAGAAATCCCGTTGAAGCTGATCCTTTGTTTTCTTCCAAGGAATGGCTGGATGAGATCCTTCTGTCAACTATCTGTTAACCTCCTAATGTGCTACATGGGTCAGATGGCCTCATCTCATTTGTAACCAGACTTGTGTTCAATAGGCTAGGCTCCTCTGGAGATTGGAGAGCTCGCAGTGACTTTCTCGGCAGAAACTACTACTCCCAGTGGGACTGTAGTCTCTCGTGACGATGGGTTTCACTTTTGGCATATTGATCTGTGTGGCTGTTGGTGTGTGTGTGTGTGCGTGCTCTCAGGTGCTGAGAGAAACCCTAGGGAGAGGGGATACACCACACACATCACACTCACAGCGGTTAAACACCTCTAGTGGGCGCCACAGAGCCTGCCATGACGTCAGTTGATGAATGACTCGGACAGGAAGGCGTGGAGGATGACGACATCTCAGGTCCTCTCTCTCCCTTGTGGTACAGGGGTGCTAGCAGTGAGCTGAATGGCTAAACATGGTGCAGCTGCAAACTAGGAGGACACAAAACAGGCAGTCGCTGGACGTCCCGATTATGAAAAAGGAGCCATGCTCAACAGAACAGGGTTTTCAAGACAGTGTGTATCCCTTATCCCTTCAGTGCTGGTAGGCAGTGCAGCTGATTTACAATTTCGTACCAATAAATGTAGTTTATTGATACGGACAAGACAGGGAGACTAAATGTAACCTTTTCTAAATTTGAAAAGGCACACTTTCTAACTTTGAGGTTTGAAGAAAAAACAGCTGGGAATCACAGGCTCCCGTGCGCAGGACCTGTGACAGAGAGGCTGTGGGACTTTGACCCCTGAGGCTGCAGGTACTACCTTCCACCCAAAACTGCGCAACTGTTGTTCAGGTGATCGAGAAACTGCAGGCACACAGATCAACATCCTTGAACATTTGAGTCTGTTTTTTCTTGTAGATCATCTCCCTGGAGCTGCTGCAATGGAAAGACAAAAACTAGAGCTCTGATGTAATACAGAGCAATAAAGGACTTTTCAGAGCCCTCCCTCTGTATGTCGCGTCATCAAAAGTACGTTCGGCTTCCTTTTCTCTCCTGCTCGGGCCCTTCTACATCCAAGCGAACCGAACGTCTTTCATCCTGGTTGATCCCCGAGCAAGTCTGTAAACCTGGCACTGCTGGGACACCAGCTCTGCGATAGGTGGTTTCTTGGTTCTTATTTCACTTGGATTAAAAAAACAACAACAAATAAACCGACAAACAGCCCTGTCCTTTTCTGTGCAGATGAATAAAACACTCCATCAAGGTGGAAGCAAGGTGAGCCATGCTCGTCTTGTAATGGCTCCAGTGGGTCCTCGAGGACTGGTACCTCTGGTCAGGAGCCAATGATCTGCTGCACGGCTGTTGCCATGGGCAACCTTCGGAACAGGGGCTTCCCAGACTCTCTGCATTGAGAGCTGGGTCACAGACTGAGCTCTCTGTTGTTTTAAAAACACGAGACCAATTCGAGGCACTTCCCCAGCAGAAGCACATCTCTGTGCACCAAAATGATTTCAGAGGAAGCTGATAATTAAGCTAGTTCTGCGGGAGATAAGCCTATAGTCACTAATCAGTCCACGCTCATCTGAGTGCTCATCTGAAGTGGAAAGAACCAAAGACATTTAAAGGCCATTTCAGGACTGGGGAAAAAAAGGCCTCAATTTCAGTTTTCTGAGAGGCTTAAGATGTCAGGGTCCAGCGTGTGGAAGAGGAGTGGAAAGACATGCTACTGGTAGTGACAGGCGGTCAGTTCACATGGACAGCAGATTCCACGCAAACACTGAAAGGCCTGCTGGACCAGATTCGATCTGGACCTAGGGCATGTAATTATTTTTTTTAATTTAGGCTTGTTTACAAAGTTTGACTTGACTGAAATTATTTTGTGGGATTGTCCATCATTGGCGCTAAGACATGTCAGAAATGCTACACCTTCAAAATCAGGTTTGCTAAGGTAATCCAGTATATTCCCTTATTGACTTTTAGGGCTCCATACCATCGAGTTATTACTGTGCTGAAGGCACACTGTAGTTATAAAAGCTACACAGTGTTCAGGATAAACCGTTTATAGAAGGAACTGCAGAAACTCGGTGTTCTGGTAGTAATGTGCATGGGGTGCACTGTGAGAGTGGGTGTGCTGTTGCCAGGCAACCCACATCCCATAATAAAAAAGCACCACTTGACGTGAGACCATCTTTGCTGGTGCTCAAACAGTTCATTATTATTATTATTATTATTATTATTATTATTATTATTACTGCTTTCAACATGGTTTTCGATAACCTCTAACCCCCCAAATCATTAAAAATAAGAAATTTGCTCAGTATACAAAATGTTTTCAAGTAAAATCAAATGGACTTTGTTTGCCAGGGATCCTTCTGCTACGCTCTCTCGCTCGTTGTTCACCTAGTTACAGTAATTTCAACGTCAAGCTAGAAGGAGTTTTAAAGCTGTGGTTCCACGAGGGAGAAGGAATTAATATTTTGTGATATTGCGGCCTATGCTGCCCCTTCGCTTGTGAATAAGAGTTTAATTAGTCTGATTCTGACTTCTACACACTGCGTAGATTAGGCAGGGGGACTGAAAGTAATTGATTTTACTAGAATATGAAAAATACTTACATCCCAATAAGCACAGTAAATGATTCGTGACCTTTAGTTACTTCACTTTGGTGCTGAATACAGAAATGTGAGAAATGTCAGATGCCCAGGGCTTAATTCCCTATGTAATCCCTGAGAAAGCAGTACTATAACGCCGTGTGTGTGTGTAAAATCAAATTAAATCACATCTAAAAATAAACTCCTTCACAACCGGGCTGAACTCAGGCCAGAGAGAATGAAGCGGACTGACTACACAGTGACTTCCGTGCAGACCAGTCTGGTCCGTGGCGACAAAAGCCCTTGTGTGTCTGCAGATGGGGCGTTTGACAAACAGCTGCTTTCACTAACCTCGGAGCACATGCTCGAGAGGTCATTAATGATCGGAATCATCGCAGAGGCTTCTGCAGGCTCCGGCATACTTGAATTTTTCTCCAGGTCAAAAAGAAACTTTGGAAAGGACCCGATTGCAAAGTTGTGTTGAAACACTTGACTCATCAAATCAAAATGTGTTCATCGCATTTAAATCTAATTTCCTGCTCAGTTCACTACAGAAACATCAAACAGGTCTTGTACTATTGTGAAAATAGTAGATATATTTTGGCAAACTGGAGTTTGATTGGAGGGGAACTGGTGAATATTTGTTTGGAATCCTTTTCTCAGCACGGAAGAAAGCTATAACAAGAAAGTGGCCAGGAATGATTGGATTGAATTAAGGAATGAAATATATATAATGGAAAAATGAACATTTTCACTAAAATTACAAAATAATAAATTTGTCAAATATTGGTCTAGATGGGTTAAGTACATTAAACCTTTAAGGTCTGAATTTGTTGAGATACAAAATAACTGAAACTTGATAAGGGACATTTATATAGTCTCCTCCCTCTTCGTATACATCTTCCTCATTTTGAATGTACAGTATATAGTTTGTTAAAAAGTTATATAATTGTAAAATACTAAGGGAACAAATAGGAATAGACACTTTTTACTTGTGATGTATAGTCGAAAGTGAATTGGAAAAGTAAGGCTGAGTAACCGTGATGTAAAATGGTTTTGTTCTCTAAAATAATAACAACAATAATAATAAGTTTATATATGCTCTATTATGGCGGCACTGAAATGAAAAGTTTCTCTCTTTGGTCAGGTCCTGGAGAGCTCCAGTCCAGGACTTCTGGTAGGTAACCCTGAATCACCTGTATTTTGAATATTAAGATAACTTAAGTTATTGATCAATTGAGCAATTAATTGTGTACAATTAAGTGAACGTTAGTCGCTGAGGGCTCTCTAAGTTATATCTTAATTACCTTTTTTTAAAATAAACTGATCACAGTTCAATTGTTCCCTCTTTAGCGATCTTGAGTTCAATCTTTGGGGGGGGCAGTTGACTCACGTCCTGTCAAGCCACCTGGACTGGGGCCTTGCAGGGGCCGGGCTGGAGACCCCTGCCCTCTGCCTTACCTCAAGGACTCAGACTGGCAGGGCCACTGCCTCCCACTCGCTCCCAGTTCGACTGCGGAGCCCAGTGCGAAAGGAGATGGGCCGGAGGAACCGTTAACCGGAATATTCTCTCAGTAGGCATTTTGAAATAGGATACATTTGAATGATATGGCTGACACTGTGACGCCCGTCCATTCCCACAATGCCTCTCCCGTGCAGGAGAGGGAACGCGGAGGACTCGTGCTCTGGACAGGATCCCCGGGGATCCCGGGGCGCGCGAGATACCGTTACCCCAGAGAAAACTCGCAGTGACGCCAAGCCAGCTCCACACAGAAGTCTCCCAAGCACCGAATCGAACCCGCACCCGAGAGCTGTGAGGCAGCAGTGGTAATTGTCACCAATAATATGTTGCCGGGTAAAAATAAGCACTGGAAGGTGTTCCTCTCGAGTCCTTCAAATCCTGGCTCAAAGAGGTCTCAATGATCAATGAGCCAATAGCAGCCAGGTAGGCTTTCTCATGGTCAAGGCTAGAAAATGAACACCCTTTTGCTGCTGCCGAACTGTTTTTGTTTTCAATCAACAGCAAGAGATGCAAACTGCTCACACCTCAAGGGCCTTCTTAATCGAGTAATGGCACACTGGACTGAAACTGGTGAGAAAGGGCAACGCTCGATTCTTCACATGTGGTCGGGATCAGTTTAGGCTTCTGCCTGGTGGTTTTGGGCTAAGACACGACCACCGCGTTCCTGGTCGATGCGTTCCGGACACCTGACCGGTCCTGTGACGAGAACAGCGGGTCGTGTGGCGCTGCCGTGCGCCTCTGTGTAAGAGCAGCAGGTGCGCTGCCTGCGGGAGGCTCAGGGGTCAGTGTACCGCCACACCCGAAGCACTGCAGACTCGCCCGCAATGTGATGTCCAGGAGCCGCTCAACACAACGAACAGAAAGGATCCCCCGCTGCGCCGCCTCGCAGAGGCCGGAGCTGAGCGCAGGGCCGCTCGCCTCCACGCCGCTCAACGTGAGGTAACTCATGACCTCCAGCCAGTGACCGGCAGCGGGGTGTTACAGCCTCTCGAGATCCTCGCATAGTTCCCCCGGCCGGCAGACACAGGTGGCCGTCACCCCCGGAGGAGACTGGGTGGAGCCCGTCCGTGGCCCGGAGAGAGAGGCTGTTCGCTCGGTGGCGTGGCCGCACGGACAGCGCCTTCCCCCGGTCCTGCCTGGAGCTGCCGAGACGGGCAAGCCGGGCGCCCCGGGCAGGCGGCGGACACTTCCTCTCCGCACCCGGGGGTGCACCATCAGACGGGAATTATACGGGAATTCCTCCCCGTAGGAATGCCAGCCGGTTCAGCGGCGAGTCACAGCGTTGAGTTACGGTGATCATTGCAGGGGTTGGACATACACTGTGTGTCCCACTGTACGTGTTGCGTTTGTGAAACAGAAAATAGGGACAACCTCGTGAATTATGGGGGAACTAAAAAGCTTTTTTTTTTACACAGAGGAAATACCGAAAGATAACGGGGCGGTAGTCGGTTTATGACGATTTGTAAAACCCCCCCAACGAGCTTATTCTGTTTAGTTTTTTTATCGTTGTGGCAAACACGGGAGAAAATTCACACCCTTACGCTGCGTCCGCATGATGATCTACTCATGATTTAAAAGGGGCTCATTCCGGGTCATGACGTGACTCTACGCATCGTGTTTTTGGAAAGACCACGCTGACAGCATGCGAGCTCCCCTCAGACTGCGCTCCCGTGCGGTGTCGGACCCTGCACCCAAGAGCCCAGCCCTTACCCCTCCAGCTGCCTTGGTGACTGATGCGACCCTCTCTCCGAGCAGAGGGCTGAAATACAGGAGCTGAGGTCACACATCGCAGTTCATCTTGGGCTGCCGTTCTGGTTTGGTGTCAGTCATGGAGACACATCGGCGTTTTTAGGGAATACCTTAAGTGTAAGTTTGTGCCAGGTTTTGACACGAAGTCCTCCTTAAATCTGGACCGAGCAAGTCTTTCGCACGACGGGATAGTCCACTCTCTGCAGAAGGGGGGTACACGCTTTCCACCCGTTAAATGCGCTGTTGCCACGTTCAGAATCAAGATGACTTTAACCCTTCTGCCTTTTTAAACAAGGGTTGTTTTAAGTAAAATGGCACAACACCGCAGCGGAACGCCAGAATAGTTATTTGTCTTTGCACTGACGACGGAGTGCTCCCCTCTGAGGTAGTTCTATTTATAGTATCAGCTGTTGCAATATAAAGAATTGCTACAGTGTACATCTGACTGCGGAGAAACTGTCCCCCTCCACCCCCGACGCCGACGGGAACGGGAATGTGATTTTTCTGTCGAGAGATCTTTATAAAATACTGGACACCCGCTGTCATTCCGAGCGGAGGAGACGAGTGATGAGGTCGCCGAGTTTGGAAAGCGGCTGATATTTGCTCCTGACCCCTCGTTACTTGGTGAGTTGTGTGGGTTGTATCAGGAGATGACGGCTCTTTGAATTGGTTAGCAACTGTGACTGCTTTAATTTTTCGTGTGTGTGTGTGGGGGGGGAGAGTTCGTTTTAAGTACACATTTCCCTGCGTCTTACCGTTATGCAGATGCATAGTTGTTGCTAAACTTTACCAAACTAATGGCGTTTATTACCAGCGGAGACAGCCACACGACCCGTTGCTGAGTGGATCCGCAGGACGCGGGGGTTCGGTCTGGGAGAGCCGAGTCTGTTGCGCTCGCCGCTTCTCCGAGAAAAGAAGTGTCATTTAAATATGGCGGTACATTTGTCACAATAATCCAGAGGGTTGAATAAACGGAGTCCCTTATGTTGTTGCCATCTTGTAAGAAATGCATTATTAGCACGTTCCTTCGTTTTTTTTTCTCGCAACTCGGTGTCGGCGAGTGCATGACAATATAGCTTGACGGCCCAGCTTCACCAGTCGGAAACATGAAGTAAGCTAAACGTTTAACCGCAGTGTCTGAAATGCTGTTGTGAAAACCAGAGGCTGCAAGACCGTGAATTTACAGGCTCGTAAGACAAGATCTTGTTGACATCGAGCGGCGGTGGATGGTATCAAAACTGAAGCCCGTCTACCGCGACTTCAAGTTTAACGCCTATGTGCAGTCTTGGCAGACAGACTCCAATTGTCGTTAAATGCATCTGGCAGCGTCGGCGATTTTAAACATTTGGGATATTTATACTTTCCAATATGGTGAGTGGGTCACTCAGCAGGCGCCGCTGTGAAGAGTTACAATAACGGAGTATTGTTTTGGTAGTGTGAGTCAGTAAAAACGGATGAGGTCACCACCCCTGCCTTTAGACTTTTTAAATAATATTTTATTGACTGTGGAGACAAAAACACCACCCCGCCTGTGTATTTTCACAGCATTTGTGCATCTGAGTTGTGAAGCATCTTGGAAATTCGCTACATGGGTTAAGCTCTTTCGTTTTATCTTTTTTTAAATGATCGCAGCCGCCTTTTTTAAAAAAAAAAAGGTTTGAAGTGTAATTTGAAGTGACTGCGTATGTCTTAAGTCAGAAATATCAGATTTCAGGCTCTGACAGAAGAGTCTCGCTGTGATGGGTCTATTAAAGTATGACAGTGGCAGGCTGCTGTGAAGCTGGGATTACTCACAAGGGAAATTTTAAAACCAAAAGTTCCACGGATGTTTCTTGGGGGGGCAAAAATGACTGTTTTTAAAGGAAACCAACTGAATATTACAGCATCTTGACTTTTCAGCGGGAGCACAGCTGCGGTGGGCAGAGTCACGTTGGGTGGGAGGTCGGTGAAGGGTTGCTGCTGGGAGCATAAAGCGGGGCTTCTCTCGGACGTCTTGGCGATTTTATTATTTTGTCTTATTCGGCTGGGTTTCCCGAGGGTCAGCTTTGTCAAGCATATGGCCGCCGAGCGAAGGAGTGAATTTGAGAACGACATCCGTTTAGTGGTCTCCGTGTCTCAGATGTGTCACCTGTGCGTGTCGCCAGCTGACTGAGTGAAGACTTCACTGTGGCATCATATGTTTCCACTTAACAGCTGTAGTGCTTGCTTGTACTCTATTTCTGGGAAAACTCACTAGCCCATACATCGGGGGGGAGGGGGGAGTCATGTAGCCTCAACTGGCAAAAAATCCCAGTGCTTGCACATCCACCTGAACTCTGAACAGGATTGAATCTGCAAGTGGTGGAATTCTTCACATTTAGGCTTTGTGACTTTTTGGGAGTCACCCTGCCTTTCATACAAGCTCAGCAAGACTGCAGGTCTGAGAAGAGTTGCTTGGGCATCTCTTGGGGAAGGCAAGATTAATACCATGTATTCAAATCTAATTCTGGTTTGAGGGGAGGGGAAAATGTGGTTACTTTCTTGTATGTGCTTAAAAAAATCAGTTGCTGCCGCTTTGAATTTAAGGGGGTTTGTTTTCTCTGTGTTTCCTGGGCTGTTTGTACATTTTAGTACAGATTTCACAGCACAGTCAGATTCTCTACCCAGGTAGAGGTAGAACCATCCTTATCCCTGTAGGGGCTGTAGTTGTCTTCTGAAAACAGAATGGTCAGACTGCTACAGCCAAGGGCACACGACCTCCCACGGAGGATGACAGTGCAGTTTGTCAGAGCTCTGTTGGTATGCGTCTTTGGATTGTCATTTACTGTATTCTGCATCCCTCCTGCCCCAGTTCAGCTCCGGGAATTATTTCAGCCTGACTTTGGACTTGTGTGCCAGCTACAACTTGAGTATTTCAACATTTTTTTTTTTACTGTGTTTTTTTTTTTTTAAACTACTGCATAACTTCAGGTTTGTGTCCCTTCAGGGCTGAGTTTGTCTTCCCTGGCTGCGGGCCATGGAATGGTGCTCCCAGCCAAGTGTCCCAGCGCAGAGGAGAAGCCTGCCTTTGTGTTTCTCAGCTTGAAGCTCTCAAACACTACTAACAGCACAGGCCTGTGCGGAGCAGGAACTCTGACAGAGGTCCGAGTTAAAACCTGGACCGGCTCAGTCTCTGCGCTGGGAGGCGGTTTCTCGCCTAATCCCAGTTTTCCCCATCGCTCTCAATGGGCCGGGTGGACTGTTAGGCTGTTGCAGAGTGGCTGTCCTACTGAAATGCAATTCCCAGGAGGAAGAAATACCTTTCCTGGTCTCGGCAGCGGGGCTACCCAAAGCTGAGAAAGGAAACTGCCTGTTTCCTTCCATTGTGTGGCAGAGGAAAAGCAGCTGTCCGAGTCGGAGATCATTTCCTATTGGATTAATGGCATTGTATTTTTTATCTTTTCAAAACGAGTCCCCCTGGGCTAGCAGCTTCAGCAGAACATGGACTGACAGCAGGCTGCTTGTCTACGCGCTGTAAACGATGTGAGTCCGGTGCCAGCGCATAAATCTGCTGCTCAAACTGGCGTCTCTGCCACATGATGTCTTGGGCCAAGGTGCCTCGTGTGAAAGAATGGGCAGGGAAGGGCAGCGGGGAATGTGCAGAGGATGGGGGCTTTGTTGAAGAGGTGAGGCCTCTGCTGGGGTGGGTAATTGAGCAGAGACGATAGTACAAGCAGCTTGGTCCTCCCGGAAAAAAAAAAGAAAACAAAACAAATTTTTCAAAGGAAAAGGCCGAGCCACCTTCCAGGACAAGGAATGCCAAAGGGATGTTACCTGAGGGTGGACCCTCAAACAGCCAGACAGCTGAGAAAATGGAGGCAAGGCAGGGAGATGAGTCTCTCCCAGAATGAACTGTCACGTCAGCATGCAGAAATAAGAAAGATTTCGTGATGGGAAAGTGGTGTGGCACAGCTCCGAGAGGGAGGATTTTGTATTGGATCACCTTTAAGGAGATCTCGAGTGTCCTATAGCCTTTTTTTGGCATACCAGCATCTGTGCACAGCCTGACCCTGACTGGTCAGGCCCTCCATCACAGTGGCTGAGCAGTGGGGGGAAAGGAGCATGTTTCCGCAGAGCACGCAGCACGAACGGGCTTGTCCTTCTCCGGCCTGCCGCCCTGCCCTAGTGTCCTCTGAGCTCGAGCCCTGCGGCTTCTCACGTGGGGTCATCCACTATAATTAACACCGTTTTAACTTAAACTGGCACACGTTCAGGTAGAAACCATAATGAATAATGTGATATGTGATCTTACTAGTATGACCCAGACTTGAAATCTGGTATCCAAATGTAATTGATGAGTTATGTTTAGCTGTAAACAGTGGGGGTGAGCAGTCCGATAGTGACTGCTTCACCTGAGCTGTATCCCAGCTACATTGGTGTCTGGATTAGCTCTGGCACAGTGCTGACCAAGGACTAAGAAGGAGAGGGATCCCCTCCTTTTCCCAGTGAAGCTTATAGTTTAGCTCCACTAATCAGCTCAATGGCATGTCTCCGAAAACCTGCACACCCCCCCCCCCCCCCAGAGAGAACATACAGACTCCACACAGAGGGTACTGCGGCCCAGACTCGAACCCAGGACCCTGGAGCTCGTGCACTAGCTGCCATGACGAGGGGCTGCATGGAAGGCAAGGGCGAGAGCCGGGGAAAATAAACGGACTCTGTCGCCTGGAGAATCGCTGTAAAATCCAAAGATGCTTTATTTGTCGGTAGGACATTAACGGATTTTAGTGCTTTTGCTGGAGCAAGGCAGCCGCTCTTGATTATGTGCTTGTGTCATTGACGCATATCAATTGTGTCAATCGGTTATGAGTCACTTCACAGAAGTGACCCGGCCTTATCGAGAGATCGTTCCCAGACTCCCCGGGGAAGGCTGTGCAGGGGGTGGAGTGTAATTTACGTGAAAACGAAACTTGAGTTTGTCAGCCTCAGCTTCAGTTGTAGAGAGGTGTTAACCATTATGCACAACGAAAACCCCGGGTTTCTAGCACAGGCAGTGGGAAGACCGTGTCTTCGGAGAGGTGTCGGTATCCGTTTCTGTGCACTCTGTGTGCCTGATGCGTGGCTTCGTGCTGAAAATGGAAGAATTGCAAGTTCTTCCGCTTTTCATTTCATCCTGGTTAAAAATTCTCTTAGTTTTAACTTGTCTCGTGAGAATCTGTTTTTTCCAATTCCTTGGACAATAGGTAAGTCTTTAGAAGCCTTAAACAAGCTGAAAACTCTTTTTTTTCCCTCACTGGCCAGGACAAAGTGGGTTGAAAACTTATAAAAATCTCACTTTCCCCACAGCAAAATGAGGGTACATGTATTGCAGAAATCACTGAAATCTGTTTAAGGCAATAATTAGGAAATTTCATCCCGTGCTTGACAATGTTGCAACAGAAGAATTACTTAACATCCATTACATTTCATCATTCATTAGTGCTTGTGCTCCATTTTGGTTACCTGTCAAAATAGAAAAGCAGTGAGTTTTTAATGGTTTTCCTTACATAGCAAGACAGTCTTTCTGATGGAATGGCAGTCCTTTTATGTGACCAAATAAATGCATTTTCTTATCAACTGTTTAATACTGTACTGCTAAGTAAGTTCCCTTGCGAAATAAGAATAAAGTTTTCTGTCTTTTACAACATATATATATATATTTGAGAAGCAGCTTTCCAAATTGTAAAGGCACACAGCCTAGGTAGAAAAAATGTGCAAGGAAGCTTGCAATAAGTAGTTGTTTCTGCTTGGTAATAAGACACCATAGTTAACAGAACATTATTCTTGAGTGAAGTGAAATAAAACAACGAGGAAGAGAAGTAGGCAGGTTATACGTCTCCTTCACCAGAACCTTATCTTAACCTTGCCTTGTCGCCAGCAGTGCAGTTCTCACTTCCCCACTTACCCAGTCAGCGTGCTAGCATGTCTTGGCACTGCTGTTCATGCAGATTGAGAGGAACATGCAAACTCCACACAGAGTGTGCATCTATTCAGAATCAAACCCGGGACCTTAAGGCTGTTGTGCAGCAGCACCAACTGCCTCGCTGCCTGGAGCTTAAGAGTTAAACAATAGTTAACACTAAACTTTAAGGATATAATGTATTTTCTTAAAGTAGTTATTTCTCTTCAATTATTTGTGTTATAAAAGTACAACAGTCGTAAAGATTTTGTCTGACAACTTTCCCTCTTTGCCATGATAATTTTCTTATTCACGACCTCCAGCATTAAAGAGATTCTTTCAGATGGCAGTCTCACATGCTTTAATGAGCATAAGTGCATTATCAGCAAGCAGTGATAGTGATCATGGCCCGTATTTTCACATGGGGATTTAAACCGTTTTGCATACGATTATACAGCTGCAGTAACCTAAACATGAAGTCGTGACGCATACAAATAAACCTGCGTAGTAATATACCACGGATCATGTACAAGAAATGCCGTCTCTGCTGCTGTGTTGCTGAAGCAAGGCAGGATATTGTGTTATTTTTCAGAAACAGCCAAAGAAAAGCCACAGTTACAGAACATAGTAATCCACATGTCTAGACCAGGTTTCCTGGCAGTCCAGTGTTCTTGCTGAGGCTGGGAAAGGCTCTAATCATGGCCTCCACCAGGCCTGTGTAAGGAAACTGCTTTGCTTTTCCTCTGTGTGCGATGGGTCCAGGTGGTGCTAATGCATTAGAATTCTGAGCTGGGTTTGGGCTCAAGCCATTCAGTGCCCAACACTATGAAATGTGATGTAACTTTGTACTCGATACCCTGAGCCCACCTGCCTGGAGTCTAAATCATGCTTACTTAAGCTCACAGCACGTAATGAAATTCTTTCTTTGTGCTTATATGAATTTTTTTTTCTCATGGCTTTTTGAAGAAGGGGGCAGCTCTGAGGCAAGTCGTCTATGAAAGGATCATGGCACCCTTTAATACTGCAATGAGATACACTCGACGTCTGTCGTGAGCATTACCTCTGTACCTCTGCATTCCTGGCTGTTATTCTCTACACAGCTGGAGACTGTCTTCCAAAGGGTGGAAAGCAGTAGTCCAGTCGATGGGTTCAGTCAGTATTGGAGGCAAAAAGAGTCACTGCAGATAGCTGATTAATTGGTGGTGAGCGTCTTTTGTTCTCAGAGTGCAATGTTGCAACGTCTTCTTTCCTCGATTAACACTGAGGCAGGATGAAACACACTCTTGTCCGTTTTATCGGAACTGTGCCTGAGCATTAATGTCCTCGGATATTTTCGGTTTTCCAGGTGTAACCGTAGCCATGGCGACCAGTGCCGTTCCCAGTGACAACCTGCCAACGTACAAACTGGTCGTGGTGGGGGATGGAGGTGTGGGAAAAAGTGCTCTTACAATCCAGTTTTTCCAGAAGATCTTCGTGCCCGATTATGACCCAACTATAGAGGACTCGTACCTGAAGCACACAGAGATAGATGGGCAATGGGCAATACTTGATGGTAAGTCTAATTCTTTATGCAGTGCATCATGAAATCCCCCAAGCTTTCCTGTCTCAATTAGCAGGACAGTCGTCTTTTTTTCTTTCTTGCATATTTTATTCTCCGAACACAACAGGATATCTTCCTCATTTTAAAGTAAAAGAAATAATGACTAATCTTCGTAGATTTGTGACTCATTCAGGAAATGCAGCTGTACAGCAAGCAGAGTTTCAGGCATTGTTCAGAATATAGGATGAAAGCTGGAGCAAAAGGCTTTGGTTGATTTGGTAGGTGGAGAAGCTGTACCTTGTGTTTTGATCTTGTTTTAACAATGTTTTTATTTTCATTCTTCTGTGAACCACTAAGTACCCGAGGCTTGTGGAAGACATCCAGTGCCTGTGTCTTCCTCTTCTAACCATGTGTGCTGTTAGGCGAAGCAGTTTAATTGGTCTAAATGCACCAAGTCCAGGAGCTTTTCAAGCTATACTGTTTTGTGATTGACCAAATTTAGATATTTTGACTGATTCTTTGCATCTAAACCAAAACAATCTGGTCAATAGTTTGTTAAAAACGAGAGGTGGGAGGCTTCTCTGTCTCCTATGAAATGGAATGCAGAGGAGAAGTTTTTGTTTTGAAGACGTTGCACTTTGCGTGCGTGACTAGTCTGTGATCTCCTGCAGTGCCTCCTGGTAAGATGAGGTGTGAAAGCCCCTGACGCTCTGCCTGACTTCTCTCCCTGTGCAGTTCTGGACACAGCCGGGCAGGAGGAGTTCAGTGCAATGAGAGAACAGTACATGAGGACAGGCGATGGCTTCCTCATCGTGTTCTCCGTCACGGACAAAGCCAGCTTCGAACACGTGGACCGGTTTCACCAGCTGATTCTCAGAGTAAAAGACAGGTAGGCTTGTCTTAAGTGCGTCATGTCTCATTGGTTTCTTTCCTTACCACAGCAGGACTGCCCTGTGGCCAATAGAAAAAGGCTAATTACGATTGCTATTGCATGCCTGCAATGATTATGTGCTGGGAGGTTTCAGGGCGTTAATGGCTTAATGTTAAGAACACACAATTCTTCACAATTCACAATTCTGGATGATAGATTAACAGCAAAAATATTAATGTTTTAAAAGGTAAAACCTTATCAGTTAAAGCCTCTCACATTATTACATTATTTCTGATTTCTCGGTATGTCCATCCATATGCATTTGTATTGTTCAGTATTGGTACTGAACAGCTCTGATAACAGACATGCTAGGAGCTGCTCTGTTTAACAGACTGGGAAGGAGGTCTAAGCCTGAAGATGTGGCAGGAGTGTCTAACAGTAACAGTCTAACACTTGCCAGTTTTTTAAAATGTAGACTAAAGAGAAAATGTCTACAGGAACAACATGGGCTACAACTATCTAAATGCCAACAATTTTGTGCTTTGGGTAGCATAGACCTACATATGTCTTTGCGATCGCACACGGGCCTACAAAATGGGCTGATTTAATGATCAGCCTGATGTGTAGTTAGTCTTCAAGTGCAGGAACTCCAGGCAGATCACAGTTAGTGTGCCAGGACTTACTTTGTGAGCCCCACTGTGTGCAGGCGACCCAGTTTCTAATTCTATGCATGTTATTCACACAGTAATAATCGAGGAGTTGTCCTTTGGGGCGAAGCCTGCGACTCTCCGGGGTCATGCCCTTCCTATGTCATACAAATTAACTTGCTGATGAACTCTTGTCAGTAAATAAAATTCTTTTGCCTTTTCCACTCTGAAGTATTTCCTTCGCTGAAGGAAGGGTGTTGCCTCATGAGATACTGGCTCCTTCCTCGCTGAAATGTGTTTGAGCCCTGCAGACTACAGTCAAATACCACAGCTTTCATCCACCCCTCTTTCTGGAGATAGGAATTAATCTCCTTTTCCTGTAATACCACTGCAGAAGGCAGTACGGCTAACCGCTAAAGAGCTCCGCTGATCCAGTACGAGGCACTCCTGTGAAGAGAGTTCAGAATGATAGGCTTGAGAACATGAGCTTAAATTATAAATGTGAAAAGTATGGAATGCTTTTAATTCCCAAATCTAAAATCGTGTCGAAATATAAAATGATGCATAACTTTTGTTCGTTCTTTTTCAGAGAATCATTTCCTATGATACTGGTTGCAAATAAAGTTGACTTAGTACACTTACGGAAGGTTACGAGCGAACAGGGCAAAGAAATGGCAGCTAAATACAACGTAAGTACATAAGTGTCATGGTCTTTGTGAGTGGAGGATCAGTGATGGCCGACACCAGCAAGATCACACTTTCCTGCCCAGCACTACCGTTCCTCATTCTAGCTCCTTGGAAATCTGGAATCCTACTGCCAAAAATATGGGAAAACTCTATAGCCTGGAGAGGCAGACAGCAGACAGCTATAATGATTTTGATCTAGTTTGTACTTGTGGTTGACTGAGTGACCAGTCATGTAAGCCACGGAGAATCATATTTAGCAAAGTTAAGCAACCAGGCTTATGAAACGGTCAACTGAAAAGTTTCTGAAAGGTTTTACATTTATTGCTTTTTCTGCAATCTGAAATAGTCCTATTAAAATCCAAGGGGATACAGCACACTTACAGAGGACAAACAGTAAAATAAATACATTGGCTGGTTTGTCTCTTTTCTAGACATGCATAACTTTTTTTATAATATTAAAAAATAAGAAGTGATTTTATTTCTTAAGCCAGCAGCCATTATTTCTCTATAAATGGATGAAAAAAAACTGTGAAGTGAAAGAAGTGAGCAGGCCTCCTGATAGCCCATCTGGTCTGTTGCTTTGGGTTTCGGACCCCACGGTCTTTTTTCCAATGCCATCTGCTGCTGCTAGGAATGAGCAGAACTACATTTACAGGATTATGATGCCCCGTGTGAGCCGGTGGGAATGCAGTCCAGAAGTCTTCTTCTTTTGTGTGATTAGACATTTGACACAAAACACAGCCCACAATGCTTTCTTCTAGAATCTAGATTACAAGGATCTTCATTTTAACTTCCTGCTTTTCTGCACGCTTGCTTAAAAATGGCTGTAATTAGAGGTTATCATATTTACTTCTAATCTGAATAATTGTAATTATGAGAGTGCAAGGTTATTTTTCCAGTTGTTAGACTATGGCATCTATATAGACTCATGCTGCTGTTCCCATTGTAGTGACGTCCCTCAGCTGCCCTCCCATTGACTGATAGAATTCACCAAACCACTTAATTTTCTTCTGTTCATTAAAATTATTAGGCATAAGCTTGTTGGAAAGCAACTTTTCAACTGCTTAAAAGCGAGCAAAGTCTTTACTTGCACTCAAACATTGGAGAGAGGTTAATAGTCTTGTATGTGCTTAAATAAAAATATGACATTTTACTCTATGAATTTATTAAAATGCATTGCTATCAAGACCAATGAAGGTGAAATCTTTAAAAAAAAATTAAGTTGATGAGATTAAAATGTAACAACATGTTGGGTGCTTCTGCCTACATTCAGTGTTGTAGAGTACAATTTTCCCTAGTGACAGCAGTATAATTGAATATGTAATTCTCGTTGTCAGTCTGCTCCTGTTGTGGGGTCTGTAAGTCAGTGCTGCTGTCAGACAGGTCTGACTGTGTGATGCACAACTGCTTCATGATTAAGCCCAATTGAATCATTAGTTTTTGATTGGTACGTGACAGATTTTACAAAGCCACAATCAATAATGGAATAAAAGCCCTTTTTATTGTGAACTGTACCAATTTTTGAATGTCCGATATGAAAATAACTGTCCTCAGTGCCATTATTTATAGCTGTGAATTGCATGAAACAGCGCAAAGTAATTTACAATATCATTGGAATTCACAATTGGATGTGTCTGTTTTTACAGTATATGTATATTGGTTTCAGGCAGATGTGATCATTTTTATACAACACAAAGTTTACCCCCAAAACAGAGGAGACTGCTATATGTTTGTATATCAGAATTCATAAGTATCTTCTTTCCATCTGGACATGAATGGAGAGATCTTGAAGATATAACAGTCTATTATCATTCAGTACTCCAGAGATTTTACTTTATTTTCTAAGTAGTAATTGGCACAGCTCAGTTTGAAGTAGGTGTTAATCCCCAGAATATAATTTTTTAAAGGATATTATTTCTGAAGGTGTGAAGATCTTGAAAACAAATTGGAAGTATTTGTCTGTTAAAGATCTCCACTGCTCTGCTTCTCCCATGGTAATAGTTTGTTTTTTTCTGCAGATTCCTTACATAGAAACCAGTGCAAAAGATCCCCCCCTCAATGTTGACAAAGCTTTCCATGACCTTGTTCGGGTAATCAGGTGGGTCACTTGAAAACGTTGTACATCAGTTAGCTTCTGAGAGACCGAAAAACAAACCTCACCCTAAGGAATGTGCAAGAATTTGATGGTCTCATCTGGGTTGTTGCACTCCGCACTACTGAGAAATTGTCCGCGATCCGAGACCAAACCTCTGTAGAAAAATCGTTTACAGAACTTTTTTTGTCCAGAAACACTGGAGTGGTGGAACTAGACATGATGTTAAGCAGGTTGTTTTTGTTAGGTTATTTCAGAAACGTCTTCACTTCTAGCTCCGTCAAGGAATTTACTCATGAGGATTGTATCAATAAAACTGGACACGCCCGTGCTTCCCAGTTGTCATATGGGAATTACTTACTGGGATAAGGGCACTTCCTAGCAGGACACCAGGGAGACGGGAGGAAAAGAAAACTCCTGGACAAATTCCACACAAGCCCGGGAAGACCTTGGAAACTCCCCGCAGAACGTCCCCCTGTCCAGAGCCGAGCCCGGGTCACGAGACCGCTGAGGCAGCAGCAGCTGCCAGCTGACCCCCAGTCATTCCAGCAGATCACTGGCTCCAGTTCCATTCTTGCTGAAAGAGGCAAAGTTAGTTGTGTTCACTGGTACCTGCATAACGCCCAGGCCAGAAAGCCTATGAAGTCTTTTGGTTTCCACTGGAAAATCTAGACGAAGATTACAATCTATTTGTGTGCGTTAAATGAAGCCTGAACCATTGATAAACTCGCTGAATTACTGAAGATTCTCTGATAACGGGATTCGGAAATGGCGAAAAGGCCATTATGATGAGTTACTTGTTTCTAACACCAGGAAGAAACTAAGCAAGGATATTTCTAAATATCTGGTCCAGGTGTTTTGATCTGTATACATTTGTCCACAGCATTCTGGGGTTACAGCTGGGGTTTGTGATTGAGAGGATGCAGAGTGTAAAAGCTGCGCGTTTAGAAGCCAAGAAGCTCTCCGTGAGCTTCCTGACAGGTTTATAAACAGGATTTGTTTTTTCTTCCATTTCATTGGACTGGAAGAGTGTATTAAAAAAGGAAAAAAACAAGAAAGGAAAATAAAGAACTGGACACAACCAGATTTAAAAAGTGTACATGGTATGTTTGGGTGAATTATGAAACTGTATCTGTCCAGTGTTCTGCGTCGGCTCCTCTGACCAATCAGTGTAATCGCTCGGTCTCTGTGGCCTAAAAAAATCTTCTTCCTCCTTTAAAGATAACAGAATTGTGTTTTGTCAACTGGGAGTCCAGCTGAGTCATTGGAACAATTCATTATAGGTTACTTAATTTATAGTGAGCTTGTTGTCTATACAAAATGAATTCTGTGCTTATATACTGAGGGGAGCTTCTTATCTCCTAGCAGGAATATAATATCTCTATCAAAACGGAGTTTTATTATATTTTAGATATAAACAATAGATAGAATATAGAAGTTAGGAATTTTTAATTGTATAGTGTCCCCCCATCTTATACTATTATGTTATTTGCTTAAGAATTTCCAGAAAAAAAATATTTTAAACACATCGATATCGCATATCAAACTGAGAAGGTTACTATAAATTCACTACTGGAGAAAAATAAACTATCTGGAAATAAGTTTGAAAAGCTTGTTGTTTAATTTAGCAGCAACCTAGTGTTTCATTTGCTCATATCTTTTGAAAGTGAATCTTAATCCCTTTTTTAAAGGGGCACAGAAAAGGCTTTTAAATTCTTACAGCTGCTCTTTGACTAGACAAGCCGTTTAAAAAATGTTTTCCCTCTTTCTGCCCTTCCTCCCGCAGGCAGGAGATCCCGGAGAAGAGTCAGAAGAAGAAAAGGAAAACGAAATGGCGTGGAGATCGGACAACGGGCTCTCAGAAACTGCACTGTGCCATTTTGTGATGGACTCCTGTCCTGGCTCTGGGAAGTGTGACGTTTTAAGAGGAGGACTAAGGCAAAAGCAAAACAAGACTCTCGGCTCGTTGATCTCCCTGCAGACTGCATCCTTACCCTCCTCGAGTCATTTCTGAGGAAGGAGCACAGCCCACTGAGACGCCAAGACGGAATGAGGCACTGCTCTCTTCCTGGGTGTAGGGCGCCGGCCTTTGTAAAGTATTGAATTTGGTAAAGGAAGGCTCAGAGAGGGATACAGTGGTTCCACTGTACTTCTGTGAGAAAAACACTAAGATCCCCACTTTAAAATTCTTGTGCTTATGTGGCGGTCCCTGGGCAGCCATTTTTAAATGAAGAAAAACCCTTTCTTTAATTCGATGGAGAGACCTATTTTTTACGGACATCGGAGACTTGGTATTTTGACAAAAGAGAACGTGGTTGTTCGTGTTTGGACCAAGAACTGTGCCAAAAAACTAAACTGAAAGTGAAGGGAATAAGAATTTGGACGTCAAAATTAATTCCAGCTGCCATGAGACTCCAGACGTTGTCAAATCGTGGAAGGTGGCCAACGTGCAACCCATACATTCTAATAAAAAAAAAAACAGTTTTCTAACAAGACTTTTGTATTTTGGCATGTTGAAGATGTTCACATCTCCCCTTTTCAGTTTTGCTTGACTAACGGAGAGGGATTGTACGAACTACAATACTTGCTAAATAGCTCTACTATTTACAGTGGATTCTTAAAAA
Source organism: Lepisosteus platostomus (assembly GCF_059453375.1). Lineage (NCBI taxonomy): Eukaryota > Metazoa > Chordata > Actinopteri > Semionotiformes > Lepisosteidae > Lepisosteus > Lepisosteus platostomus. The sequence goes on from NC_142624.1 coordinate 38,319,932, forward strand.
AAGAAAAGTCTTTGCACTGATGATATTCTGAGATGTGTGGATATGCTTCGAATGTCTCCATTTATCTGCAAAGTGGAAAAGAGGATGATCGTGTAAAATTGAAGGCCTGTGTGCTGTATGTCATACCCAAGCCTAACCCTTACCTCCAGTAAAGTGCAATCCCAAGTCTGCCTCTGCCTGTACACTATGTGTAGTTTACAATGACTGATGAGCAAGTACTTGATAAAGTGTAATGTGTTTTTTTTTTTAAAAACAACAAATTCTAAAAAAGAAAATATTTGTCAAGCACAGGAAAAAAAGTGCGGACAGCGATAGTGATTGTTGTGAAACCCTAAAGTGTTAAATGCGAAAGTTTGTAAAACTGTCTACGCAAGTGCAAGGTATAGTGTTGTCAAATGAAGTTGGATTGTCTCTTTTGTAACAGTAAATGAATTTTGGTAACACACCCGTTTTTGGTTTGCTCCTTTTGTACTATGTATGACAGCTGTACAGCTATGTATGTAAGATAGCTGTATGATCCACATGGGTGACTTTGAAAACTTCACTCTTGTGCAAGTCGGTAAATGATTCAAAGAGAGAAAAACAGGTATGACATAGTGCGGGGCTAATATATTCTGAAAAAATGCATAGTCTAGAATTCTTCCGTTAATTTAAACTAGTGTTTGAGGGTGTTGAAAGAATATTTGTCCAAGACATTGGACCAATGACATTTCTGTCATCAGGAATTGTGATCTATGGTATTTGACAATTAAGAGGATACAGTACATACACAGAGAGCAAAAGGACGTAGGGTATATTCATCATGGTCTCAGATTAAGAACGGAGGCTCAGATTAAGAATGTGGGGGAGTTCTGTGGACACTCATGCTCAAGACGTCTCATTTCCTGAGTTGTTCACAAGTTTGATGAATGATCAGGGTGCAGGGAGAGGCTTATTAATCTCTTCTAAAAATGAAAAGATCCCAACACACATTTCAGAGCAGTTGTACTTGGGTATTTCAATTTCTGCACTGCAGGAAGAATCCCATGCTGCCTCAATCTAAAATTATCCCATAATTGGCGGGCCAGTTACTGGCAGAAGTCAATTCTTAAGCCCCGTTCTTCGGGGCTTGGGGGTAGAGGAACTGCTTTTCGCATCATCTAGAGCTTTTCTCTAACGGCAGCTCATCCTGCTGGAAATGCGTGTTGCTATATTGCGGTTATATCATCGCACAACCAGTTCTAGTCCTACCTCCCGTAGTCATACTTTATGCTGCCATCCTGTTGATTCTTCATCAGAAAAGTGGGAGTTGGTGGCAGGCTGGAGCCTTTCCCAAAAGCACCAAGTGCGAGGTACTGTAGTACTGTACCTGTAACTGCCCCTCCCCTCCCCCATCTTTTGCAGGGCCACAAGAAAACAGCAAATTTAGCCTTTGAGAGACGGTAGGAAACCAGAGAAAACCCACACAAGCAGACGCCTCTGGCTGGAATCGAACCCAGAACCACCCCAACTGCTACCTATTCAGATACGTTCAGCTCAGCTCCGAGACTCGGCAGTAGAATAAACCAGAATCTTATCTAATTCACTGGTGGTTAGCTGACACCCACCTACACATTCACCACATGTTTTAGGTCAGCTACCCGTGCTGGCTGAGCTGCAATATTACTCTGTGTTTACAGTACACAGGGAATGCATTAAGTATGTAATTGGGTGTGTGGGAGTGACAGAGGTAGAAGACGCCAAGGCTTTTTAGCTGTAGGCTCATTCATTGCTGGCAGTGGAACCTCTTGTCCTCAGATCCCAATCCTCAGTTCAAAATATTTTTTAACTATATCGGTTGTACTCATTTCAAATGTGTCCCATTGTGAGTAAGACAAATAGTTCTGTTTTTTAACACATGGAAGATATAAAGGTATTTGTTTCTGTAAAACAAAGTCTCAGCTTTGCAAGGTCTTTTTCTGATGCCCGTTGTTTCTCCTGCACGCTTATGCTAATGTGACTTTTACCATTTGGCTAATTCTTTAGTCTCGAATTGAATGAACACAGATTGTGTAATATTGTACACGAGACACATTAAACCTGCATGTACATACTGTAGGTCAACCAGTAAATGTCGTGGACATCAAAGGTCCATCTATCCTTTATTTATCAGAAAGCTGGGGATTGCATCATCCCAGGAGGAAGAAATCTAGGACGTATATGAGAGAGAGAGTCTTTATATTTGTTTTATGTTTATGGTACAACAAAGGACCACATCCTTGACCCAGTGCTCTGCAGAGCCACACATATATAAGACAGGGACAATTTAGAGTCACCAGTGTCAGTGTCAAGACCAGCATGTGTTTGGGAGACCAAAGAAAAATGGATCACCTGTTGAAGACCCACATGGAAGTGAGGACGAACATGCAAATTCCACACATATGGCAGCCCAATGGAGAATCAGACCCAAGACACAAGACCTGCACGCAGCATGACTAACTGGTATACCACTATGCTGCACTCCAAAGCTCCATTGACAAGTATGTTGTTAATTTCAGCTGTGTGCTGCTGAACTGTATCTGCCACGAAACAGCAGGTAGTAATTAATTTGTTCGTGATGTGCAGTCTCCAACGTCTGGGCGAAGCGAAGAGTGGGGCTGTCCTGAAGTTGGGTCGCCCGTACTGGATCAGGAAATGGGATATTTGATCAGTTTCTGCTTTTGGCAGCTCCCTTCCAGTCTCCGTTCCGTATGAAAGTCGTCTGCCAGGTACGTCTACAGGACTAAACAAAATGAGAAAAACGAACCCACCATTCTAAAGGATATGGTCGGATTGTGCCAACGCTGTTGGTTAAGTTGAATCAATAGATTCTGCGCTGCAGTGTCCCGCTGTCCTGCAGGGGAGCTCCTGCTCATCTGATGTTTTGCAGAACCTGTCACCCCCCCTCCTCTCAAAGCGCACGCCTCCGACTGTACCCACTTCTCCCGGCGGCGTGGTCCATGTCCTCAGGACCGCAGGTCGGCTTTACCTGAGTGCTTTCATAGTTGGCGGCTGGCAGAATACACCAAGCTGACACCTAGATATATTCGTGGCCAGAAAAATACAAATACACAGATAAAATAGTACGAGGGGCCACTTTAAAATGAAAAACCCCAAGGGTATGAAATGAGGAAAAAAATACGTTTTTGTCCAAAAACAGGTCATTCTAGCTCCTTCTCACCCAGAGGCTGGTTTGAGGAGCGCTGCAGAACGCACGCTGGACAAGCCGTTCAGTTGACTTCCCTTTCTTAAAATACTTTTTTTTCTGAGAAGTCCCTAGGACGGTTGCTGATTTGTGTTTCAGGCAACATTCAAAGGTTTTTATGGAATAACTTACTGTAGGTAAGTCATAGGTGTTTATTTAGTTGTATCTGGAAATGTAGATGACAGGGGGATCAGCTGTTTAGAGCCACGGCAGCACCGTACTTTGTAAGCCGCTATCCACAGTAACGCTCCTTCTGCAGCTCTTGGCACTGCACTTCAGCTGCCTCCCCAGGCGTTCTGGATGAGATCCATCATGTCCCTTTTCATTCAAGCAGTTCATAGTCGCTGACTGCCTTGGAAATATTCCCTCCTGTCCGCGGGTGTAGGCACAGGGCGGAATCTGGTTGCCCTTGTCACACGTGCCACACGAGTTCAATTGTTATTGCGAATGAGGTACCAGCACTTGGCAGGATTAAACATTAAATCTTGATGTGATTTAGAGCATTTTGGGAGATAAGAGGTTGAGAAAGAGAAACAGGTTATTATTCGCAGCATAAGCTAATGTGTGGCTTGGTCCCTTGAAGCCTGTTAAATTCTTTGTGTCACATATAGATCACACTCTGTCAATACATCACATTTTTTATATACAGATATGCAACATTTATAACCCATGTCCAATGCATCTTGTTGAAAAGTATGCAGATGACTAAATACGCCACTGTAAGTTGAGCCTAAAGCACAGAACAGGTTTGTTATTAAAATGGAAATGAAGCACAGATGAAAGGTGATTTCAAAAAGTAGTTTTGCACCTGCTGCACAAATAGTTATTGGAGGCACAGAAAGTTTCTATAACTAAAATGTTCTCATTTGAAAAATGTCTATATTACACAGGAAGCCTTCATTTCTGTTCCACTCTTTCAGCTTTAAAGCTCAATTGCAGCTTTAAACATTTTCCATTCCTGTTTGATTGGGTGATCTGTGACTTGCATTAGAAAATGGTAGCTGTTGCTAAGCTGTACTCACTGCATCTATCACTGAGCATAAAATTAAGAGGATTTTTAGTAATGTGCCATTAAAAAACAGAAACAAAACAAGCCTACCACTACTTCAGCACTGTGTTTAAATGTCACACAGAGAATGTTCTTCACTGCAGCCATCAGGAAAGTCACATGCTGCTTCAGCTCAGCACCTCTCTTTCACAGGATATGAATTAATCATTCGACACTGACAGCAGTCGAGGTCTTCTTAAATGCAAAACAAGCCAGCTGTGAGCTTGAAAATACTGATTAACTTTAAATATTCCATCAACGGGAAACATCAATGAATGAGGATTTCCCATTAGCCTGGTTTGCCTAAGTAAACCACTCAGTGCTTCTACAGCAGCACCAGAACGAGGACTGGGCATGGCTGAGAATAATTGGGGAGAACTGATTTTCCTGCTCCCACTGAAATCGGAAGGATTTTCAGAGCCACATTTCAGTATGAGAGATGTAGAAATACATGGACTCATGCATTGGATCAGAATTTAAAATGAGCTGGCTAGTCAGGTAAAAAAGATGTAACCAACAGTTTCTGTATCATAAGGGGTTTCCACATGGTAAATGCTGTAGTTCATAAATAGCAAGGTACTATAAAGGCCAAAAACATTTACTGCTCTAATTGTGATAATCTAGGAGTGGCAAGCATCTACAAGGCTTTTTTTTCACAGATACGTCATTTAATCATATCTGGAAGAAAATTCAAGCCAATTTAATAAAAAGACTGGTTCAAGGGATTACTGTTCCAGCCACCAGCAAGTGCGACTGCAAAGATTGAGCAATTTGTTATACATGCAGCACAGCGCATGATGTCAGGAAACTACTCTATATAATGCACACAAGAAATGGCAAGCACCTTGTGAAAGATCTGTTGAAAGCACAAAAACAAAACCCACAAGCAAAAAAAAAATCGGCACAACTCCAACCACCATCCCTCGAGCGACAGAGCAGCGCCTCTGCTCTCAGAGCTGAACGGCCGAGCTGTGAGGGGAGGGAGTGATGGTCAGCTGGCTCACAGCCCTGCAGCAGCTGACGCCAGTCTGAAAGTGGGGGACACTGCACTTGCTGAGGACCGACTTTAACATAGCTTGCCCAGTTCCTTTCAAGAACAAACTGAGTTTTGGAATAATTGAGCTCTTCAAAATACAAAATCCTCATAAGACTGAGGATCTCACTCGACGATCTAATAAGGCTGCCAAGTTTCCAGACCATAGTAATTTTGCTGTAGTTGCTTTCCCATTTGCTATTTTTACTAGTGGTCACAATGCAGTCAAATCACACTTCCTTGTTTGCAACAATCTGTAGCAAGCATGAGAACATGCATTGCATCATGGGGAATTATTCTGTAACAGTATTAACTTATTATGTTCTTTTGTACATTTCCTTATAAATGGAAAATAGATAAAGATGAGTGAAACGTACATTGTACACATTTACTCCTGATTCTAGCAGTACTAAATTTGAAGTAAAAAACTAAAAAGAGTAGTATTATATGGTTGACCCACTAAAAGCACAAATTAATATCTCAGTTTGTAATAAATATAAAATTGCTTTTCATTATTTTGTTACTTCTGGTTTAATGAAATGCTCTCTCAATAGACAAAATATGCACATCTATTGTTGGTAGCATAAATGCAGTTTCAATAATTCTGTGTTAATAGTTTAAAAGCAGCTCTTCATTTCTACAGAGTGTGTAATTAGCACATATACATAAATTCACTGCCACCCATCCTGGAGAAACTCTGTCTTCTCTGAACAGCAGCTAGTGCTAATTTTCTTTCTATATAAATAATAGCTGTAATGAAAATGGAGGCCTTCCAGGTGGTGTTAAAACAACACAAAAGCCCATCTATCGCAAACGAATTGCATTCTCAGACAGAGCTCCACTGACAATCCCAGCACTGCACTTAGTGACAGCCGAGACAGAATGCATCATCAGCCACTGCCAAGCAACAGTCTGTGCATAACTATCACACCTTTAACACGACAGAATTGGTTTTCTGGAGGAAAAAATCATCAGCTTGGTAATTAGCATCCTTTAAGAACAAATACTTTCCAACATTCATACAGCATTATTAAGTAATACACCACCTCTTCACATGTTAAGTAATCAAGTAACATGAGAAGGCCAATCAAACTACTGTATGTATTTTAGCAAAATGTGCTTTCCGTCCCATTACGTCAAGCAGGTCTGTGAATTGACTGAATCGCCGATGCGTGAGCAAAACGTTTCATAGGAATCGGTTTCTTTGTTGATGATTTCTGGGTATCAGCATCCGTGCACCGGACTTGAATGGATCATACCAGCAGACCAGGCCCCTGGTGGACTGCTGAGCCTGCTGCTTCTCACCCCGCTGAGCACCAAATCACTACTGTGAAGTGGAGTCTTCACATTGACCTACCTGCTTGCTACCTGCTTCTGCACTTGGTCCTTGCTTTCAAAAATATCCAACCAAGAGTATTTTCTCAACAACAAGAACAGAATTTTATAGTCCATTTAGCAGTGTCTCTTCAATGTGTGTTTAAGAGATTGGGCCCTTAATTCTGACTACGCAGCCCTTAATAGGTGATTAATGTATGAACAGACACAGATACAATGAGTTATTAACCTTCCTTTTCCAGAGAACACAAGACAGGTTACAAATAAGAGATAAGAGGAGGCCATCTGGGCTCTCTAGTCTGTTTGGTAGTAGGTTATTGATCCATCCAGATGTTTCCTGAAGAAGGCCAGGGTGTCAGCTTCTACAACATGGCTGGGTAGCTTGTTCCACACTTCTACAATCATGAAAGTAAACACGTCTACTGTTCTGGGCTTTAATAAATGTACTACTAAATAGTTTATGCCTGTGTCCTCTGTTTCACGCTTTCATGTTGCCTGGTTTATTCTGAAGGAGTCTGCTCAGTTGACTTTGTCAGTGCCTTTGAGGATTCCGAAAACTTGTATCAGGCCCCCTTTCTGGTCAAGACTAAAACGTTTCATTTCCGTCAGCCTGTAAGGGTAGGACATTCTTTAAACCCATCTGGTTGGCTTTCTGTGGACTAATTCCACAGCAACAGTATTTTGAAGGAAATATCCCAGAGGTCTAGGTCCTTTCAGTGGTCTCCCCAGGACTGATTTTGGGAACCCCTAAACTTTGAATCCCAAGGTGGCAAATGTGTGCCCTTGCGCATGCTGAAGCAGCTGCCTACTTGAACTAATGTGTGCCCTTATATGCATTGTGAAGATAACAGAATTCTAATTTAATTTATTTTTTTCAAATGTTATTTAATAAAAGCAGTATTCATCTTTTTTAGAACCGCCATTTGGATACTGAGCAATTCACTCATCTCCTTAACAGAGTTTAGCTTTTAAAAAGACAACATACACTGCTTTCAGCATTTCTAAAAGACATCATAACAACAGACTTTCTAAACAAAAGAGAAGTATCAAATACATAATGTAGTACTTAATGAAATGATATAAACAGTCTTCTGTTTGTGATTTCATGCTGTGTTTCTTTCTTGCACTGGTACTGTCAAATTTGAAAAAAATATATCAATGCAGTTTTGTTCTTGAAGATTAGATTGCACACGAGATTTGCAATGAAAACATGCATCTGTCAACTCGGAAAACAAAATTCTCAAGCCCCTTGTAAACCTCAAATGTTCTGCAATCAAGGATAATATAAGGTTGCTAACTTCAGTTTCCTCCTGCGCATGTTCTGTAAAGCAATTATTCACGCTCTGTACAGCCCTGGCTTTGCTCCAGTATAAACAATTTAGCAGAACAGAGCTCTTCTCGAAGAAGGAAGTCAAGGTGTCTGGTGCTTAAGCCCTTTTGTTTGAAAGGTCGTTGTCGCATGAAAACTGTTGAATGCCCTCAGCGGGCATGAGTTAAATTACATGAAGCAAATCTACAAATGTATTGTGAAAATAGGATGAATTTTATATTTGTTACATTTTGATGCAACTGTTATACCGCGTAAGGAAACTTAAGTTGTGGGAAAACAATTTTAAATACGGCCTTTTGCAACTTAAATATTTTTTATGAGACTGCAGAAATCTTAATGTAGGTAGAATCTTCCTTCCTACGTTTAACTTGGCACGTACAGCACATCAGTTTTAATTCGGTCATCTGACACCTTCAAGGCGAATTACAGTGGTTACAAGAAAGCGGTAATGCAATGCATTTTGAATACCAAAAATAAACGGGAAAATTCAACTTTGAGACGACCTTATACAAATCCTATAAATATCAGTCGGTGTTTAAGTAGGCAAAAATATTTAAATAAAATATTTGTAGAAATATAGTAGAAAAAGTCTAAGTTGCATGGCATTTCCCAAGTGTGAAACCTCTTCAAACTACATTTAACCATCTTAGGTAACAACGCGAGCAGTGGGAATACAGTTAACACATTGAGTCCTTTAAAAAACAGGCTTTTACTGTCTTCTAACGCCCGCTAGTGGATTATGATCAAAATAACACCCCATAACTCCAAAAACGTACATGTATTTTTTATGTACTCTTTTTTACTAGTTAAAATCTAGAAATGCATTGCAGCCATGACATTTCAGCTGATGCTAGACGCTTTGTTGCTACCCGTCTTTGGGTAGCAGCAGTGGTTTGGACTCCTGACTGAGAAACAACTGGTTAAATTCAAGTTCCAGCAATTCGTTCACATCGCCCCAGTAAAAAGCCTGCTTCCGGTTATCGCTGCAGAAGTCAACTTTTGTGTTCAGTTGATTTGTCTGGTTAAATTAAAGCGTGAACAATACGTTTTACTCGCCATACAAATAAATAAAAAAAATAACTAAAACGAAAACAAAATTCCACTGGAAACCCTGTCACGCCATTCTTTTATTCAAGGGAAAAAATTAGCTCTTAATTTGAAATGTCAGCAGAGATATCGTAGGGTTTTCAAAAAAGAAGACGGGGGGCTAATCGACACTCAACATGCCTCCAAAGTAATTAATCTTTATTACTTTTTCTAATTAAAAAATCAATTTAAACAGTTTAGTTTTTATTCAACCTCTTAGTAAACTTTTAAACAGTTACAGGATTGCTATTTCTCTTCTATAATGGCAAACAAGGAAAAAAATATAGCCGTATTTTACACTTAACAGTTTTTTTTCTTCATTTTAACACAACAAAAGTCTTAACATCTGAGGAAGAAATGAAGACGTCATAACTTAGGAGAAGTCTCATCGGTTGCAAAAACTGATTAATTTTAACGAAACATTTTGAAAAATAATTAAAACAAGTTAAACATTGTTATTTGTCAGGACTATAAAAAACACCCCCACACACAAAAACCCTTTTCAAGCTACGCTGCGTGTAAGTTCAAAACATCTACCGGTAATGCGTGGAAAGAACGAAAATACTGTAGTTAGGCCTATGTTTGTTTACACAGTCTGAGTAACGAGCAAAACACAATCCAGGACATTTTTGGAATTTTATAAATCCCGGCCGGACCGTTATTTTAGGTCTCAAAAAGAGGACGTCTGGTCAACCCACTGCTGCTCAGCAGTGTGAGACTGGAGAGTACCTGGAGACCTACTGGGAAAAACCAAGGCTGCTGTTGGAAGAGGTGTTATTGGGGCCAGCAGGGGGCGCCCACCCTGCGGTTTGTGTGGGTCCTACTTCCCCAGTATAGTGACGGGGACACTACACTGTAAAAAAGTGCTGTCTTTTGGATGAGACGTAAAACTGAGGTCCTGACTCTCTGTGGTCAATACAAATCTCAGGGCGGTTCTAGAAAAGAGTAAGAATATTACCCCGGTATCCTGAGCAAATTCCCCCCGACCTTTATCAATTATGGCCTCCTAATAATCCCCATCTCTGAACTGGCTTCATCACTCTGCTGTCCTCCACACTGAGGGCTGGTGTGTGAGGAGTGTACTGGCGCATTATCTAGGTGGGGCTGCACACTGGAGGTGGTGAAGGGGAGCGCCCCCATTACTTGTAAAGCGCTTTGAGACAAGCATTATATAAGTTTATTTAATATTATTCGTGCTCGATGCATATGCCCTATGTTTCCTGTCAAGCAAGAATGGGATAACGGACTGGGTCAACTGCCGTAGTGTTTCGTCTGTACAGGGGTTGGAAGATACTTCTTGCCATTTCTGTGTGCTCACAGAAAAGACATTTCATTGTCAGCAACTACTGCTGCACGCTGTATTGTTGTGCATTTGATAAATAAACTTTGATTTGATTTGTATGTAGCAGCAGCATGTTGCTTGCATGTAACCCACCCCTGTGCGACAGGAAGTAAACCTTGCTCGTTGCTAAGGAGATGGGCTTTCTACATCCGGTTCATTTGCTTCATTCTTCCGGGATCGGTGGTTTCGCTGCTGGCTGGTAGGTGATGTTTTTTTCCTCAGGTTGTTGGTTTTTAAATCCATTTCAATCGAATGTGATAACTGCTTACGCCGAAGTGTTCTTTTCCTTCTTTTAATGATTTATATTCTTACTTTTTTTCTAGGTACTTTCTTTGAGCCATGAGGGCTAAGGTAAGGAAAGAAAGATCAATTTTATGAGAAAGCAATGTGTCGTACTTCTGTTTCAAAGATGTTTAACAAAGACCTGATATTGGAATTTAGTTGTTACAGTTCTATAATAATTGTTTTAATTGTGAAATGTGTGTTGTTTAAAAACATAACATTTGTGGCGTAATATAACTTGCAATAGATATTAACTACTCGCGAGATGTATGACGTGCTTAGTAAATAACCTTCAGAATGAAGAGCTGCAGGAGAGGCGGTCTTAAATTGCTTTACTTAAGAGTTTTTCCTTGTTTCCCCAGTGGCGAAAGAAGCGAATGCGCAGGTTTGTACAACATTAATTTGATATATCTACAGTCATTGTTAGCATCGTAACGCACATTACACGAACTACACGTGGAGTGTGATGAGAGTAAATTCTTCGTTATGTGTGTGAAGTGTGGTCTGGAGGGCATCCTCTGATCGACTTTAATTAGGATATTCTTTTTCATTTTAAGACCTTATCCTGGTTTGTGACAAGCAAAGTAGTCATCTTGTCCATTCCAGTTTCCAAATATCCTAATCACACAGTAGTAAAAATTCAAAATACATGCATTAATAATAACAATAAAAATTCCTTATATTTATATAGTGTTTTTCTGGGCCCTCCACCACCACCACCAATGTGCAGCATCCACCTGGATGATGTTACGGCAGCCATAGTGTGCTAGTACGCTGAACACACATTAGCTCTCAGTGGGAAGGAGAGCAGAATGATGAAGCCAGTTCATAGATGGAGATTATTAGGAGGACCTTGCTGAAGGATGGTGCCATTTTTACAGTATAGTCACTCCATCGTGCTGGGGCATTAGGACCCACACAGACCTCAGGGTGAGCGCCCCCCCCGGCCCCTCTTACACCTCTTCCAGCAGCAACTTTAGCTTAACCAGGAGGTCTCCCATCCAGGTACTGACCAGACTCAAGCCTGCCTAGCTTCAGAGGGTTGTGAGTTTGCAGGGTGATATAATGTTTATTAGCCCTATACAATTTCTTGCATTAGGAATTTGTCGTTTCGCACACCCCAGCTTTTCTCCATGAGATACACAGATGAGGAGAGAGAAGCTGGGGGTCAGAGTGCAGGGTCAGCCATTTATACAGCGCCCCTGGAGCAGTTGGGGTTAAGGGCCTCGCTCAGGGGCCCAACGGAGTAGGATTCCTCTGCCGGCCGCGGGATTTGAACCGATATGGCTGCTGGCAAACTTTCATGAAAAATGCTACCGCTCTGCCTGTTTCAAGTTAAACAAGTTCTGGAGTAGCTCAGTATTAATCTCAGTATTTGTTAAAGAGTTTCCAGTGGCTAACCTTGGTAGTGCTTCCTTCCAGACTGAAGCGCAAGAGGAGAAAGATGAGGCAGAGGTCTAAGTAGAAGATCTCCGGTTACGTTGCCTGATGTGATGTGGCTACTGACTGGATGCAAGACCTCTCCTGAGCTTTTGACATCCTTCAAAAACCTCTTACTCCTTTGATTCAACACTATAAAGACTGGTTCATTTCCCACGTGATCTTGTCTGGTTTGATTTGGAACCTCGTTTTCCCTCCCCTTTCACCTTCATGTGCTAAATAAATCATTCATTCGTCTGGGAGCTGACCTGAGCCATGTTTCTTAATTAAGGGGGGAGCTTATTGTAAATTGTATAATCGGATTGCTTCAGAAACTGTATCGAAGTGCTGATGTTTGTTGGCTAATGTTGAATGAATAAAATGAACATAGAGAGTTATCTGGCTTGTTTTTGCTCTTAAATTGTGAGTGACAGCAGTGGGGTTTAACAGGGTTTGTCTCATGCATAAATCATGACTTTCCAGTAATGCCCAGAAGAGGGAGCTGATGCCTCAGAAATGGAGATTTAAAAGGTTGTCCCTGCTTAAAAATGCACGAGTTTCACTGGCTTTGTAATAGCTTTGAAAGAATGCTTTTGAGGAGCAAAGAAGCAAAATTGGGCAAGTCTTCTATTCTGTCAATAATGCAGGAACAACTGTATTGGTAAAAGCCCCCAGTAACAGCCTCTTTTTGACTGTTTTCAAAATCGAAATTTCTTCAGTGTATCAAGAGTCTTAACATGTGGCATTAGGGCTTAGAGAACTATATACCATTGAAAATCGAATGTTCCGATTCTTTTATGACTTCATATTTGTAATGAGGAAGCAGGCTTTCCTCAGTACGGTGATGTGTCTGGATAATGAAACTGAGGTAAGGTAATTAAGACGCCAGTATACAAAAGGCACAGTAGTGCAGTGTTTAGCATCACAACATTTCCTCAAAAAGATTGCACCAATTTTAAATCAAGATCAGTCTTCCACCATACTTCTGCCTTCTGCAATACTGTGACTCGGCATACAAGTAATTAAAAGGATCCCTGGCTTGCCCCTGCTCTAGCCCCAATGTCTTCCATGTTACTGCCTTTCCCTGTTTCTGTTTCTTAATATTCCCAGCTCTCCAACTGTTTCCTTCCTTGATCGGTGTGTCACTTATGGCTCAGTCAGCAGGTGTCTTACAGCTTTTAATGTCTACCTTTTCTTTTTTTTAACGTAACGTCTGCCTTTGCTCCTGCCACTGTCCCAGCCCAGAAACACGGCCCAGCGCCTTTGGTACCTTCAGCTCGGGGTTCCTTCGTCTCGGCCCCTGCTGGTCCTGATGCCATCTTCTTGACTTTAGGTCTGTCTAGTGTCCTGCCTCTGGCTCAGTCAGCAGGCGTCCCACCACTGACATCTGTCTTTTTGATGTCTACCCTGCTGTCGTCACTGCCTTTCTTTGGGGTCTCAATTGGAAACAAAAGTGCAGTCTCAAATTTCTATTACTAATCGATATTTAATTTGTTGCATTTCAGATTGCAGAGCTATTTAAATAACTAGAGAGCATCAGCAGTATATTCGTCTCCTCTCTTTGTAAAGGAGGAAGGCGTCGTCATGTCCTGCCGTGGGTCCCTTTTAACTTCTGTAAAATATCTACAAAAATCAGGATTCTCCACAGAATAGTTTCTTGTCACTCATTGCGAATTGGTGCTGCCTTCTTAGCAGCTCATCAAGGTATCCTTTAAGAAATAATAAAGAAACTGCCATTGGTCTCCAGAAGCTTACAGCCAAACCAATTCCGATGCTCTGAAGCAGGCATTCCTGCAGCTTCTCACACGGCAGCCTGAACTGTTGAATTCCCTTGGTACTGGCATGTTCCTACCGTCTCTTTTTTTTATTGCATTGTTTTGGTTTTTTTTAGGGGTCTAAGCCTCTTCATTCTATGGCCAAGCCAAAACTTATACTTAAAATAATAATTAATAATAATAATAATATCATCACTTTATTAACCCTTTACAATTTCTTGCATTAGGAATGATCTTTTCGCATACCCCAGCTTGCTCTCCATGAGACACACAGACAGGGAGAGAGCCTGGGGTCAGAGCGCAGGGTCAGCCATCTTAGCCACAGGCGCAGACCCTTAGCCACAGAGCCACTGCTCCGCCTCAAAGATTAATTTTCCCCTTTCTTTTTGGGGTGAAGATTAATTTTCCCTAAATGTACAGTCAATAAACACAAACCATGTGTTTCTTGGAAGTTGTTACTCCTCATGACATGGACGTTTTTAGCTGGGCGTTTGGGAGGGATGATGACACCCAGCTGTTTGAAATCAGGATGGTATGGCGCCGCAGTGGTTGGCATTGCTTCCCTGCTCTGCTAGGGCCCTGACCTCAATTCCTGAGGTGCCATCTGCATGGAGCTGGTATGTTGTCCCCGTGTGTGCATGGGCTTCCTCCCAAAGTCCAAAAAACATACTGGTTAATTGGCCTCTGGGATATTTTTAGCCTGGTGTGAGTGTGTCCTGTCCAGCGTATATCCCGCCTTCCCTCCATTGCCTGCTGGGACAGGCTCCAGCTCCCCTGCGCCCCTATACTGGATGAAACAGTTAAAGAATAGGTGGTGGAAGCACCAAGGGGGGAAATGGAAAACCATGAATTTGTGTAGTACTATTTGTTGCTCTGCTTGAGATCTTAAAGCCTGTGACTTATGCAGCAGATTAATTTTCCCCTTTCTTTCTAAATGTATTCTCTTAAAACCTTTCAGCGACCTCATTCCTTGTCATAAAGGATTTGTTGCGAAAGGGTTGAAAATTGATGTTACATTTCCTGCTTCACAGCCCAAGGTTACACCATTTTGTGCAATAATGTGAATCCTGACATTTTCAGTGTCTCCTGCATTGGTTGTTGGGTAGTAATGTGTCTCTAAAGCTTTGAAATAGGAAAAAATGTATTCTAATTTCTATCAACAAACCACCCACTATACCTGATTTTGAAATACCAGCACATTTAAAATAAGTGTTAGTGTTCCTGTGCTTGTTCTTTATTCGGGTATGAAATCTTTCTTGTTTCATTTTTATTATTAAATCCGTATTCAGAATTTTTAAGGGGAACAGATAAATCAGGCATTAAAGTAAACTGCAAAGTTAAATGCTATAGAGAAAATGTTGGCTCCATTTTTCCAACATTATGTTTTCTGGTCTATTGCGTTATATTAACAATGAGTAGTTTGGCTAAGATGAAGAGGAGTTCTAATTTGAATTACATTTTTGGCTTAATTCCTGGTTGCGAGAATGGCAGCCTTTCTGGGGGTGGGGGCTGTTGGACCCCAGCCTTCTCCTTAAAGAAGGACGAGGCCAGTCGTTACTGCAAGGGTGAAGGGAGGGATGTGCAGTGAGGCAGCTGCTTACTTGATTCCGCAAGAAACATGGTATTTATACACAGGCAGGCAGAGTGCGGGTGAGGTTCGGGGTTCGACATCTCAAACTTTCATTTGAAACTCTGTGACGCAGCAAAATCAAAATACAAGTAGCCATGCCAGAAGGCCTGGACATGTGCCTTCTGTTTGCTAAATTAAAAAGTACTTGTACTCTAACCTGTTACTTTTCATTAGGAGTTAATAGACAATATACTTGGGAGGGTGGATGCAGCGGTTGAAATACTGTCCCTTTAGACGTTCAGAGCGGCCTTGGTGCGGGGAGGAAGCTCAGCTGGAAAAGTGGTAGTTGGGGAATTAACCCTGAAACATTTTAAGCTTGTAGTGACTATGCCTTATGTCAGTCAGTGGGAAAGGTTAGCAAGTGTTAACATCAACCAAATTTGCACATTCCCAGAAAAAGGCTGTATACAGTACCAATTTGTGTATGAAAGTAGAAGCAACAGTAGGGACATTTCAATTGCAAATATGTGGCATTCTGTTGGAGTTCTATCTGTTGAAGGACGCTTTGGGATATAATGTACAAGAGGGCTGGTATGAATAGGCATGTTGTCAAATCCTTTGTTTTTGCTACAGCAGTGGATGGTGATAATATATTTTTTTTGATTGAGGTAAACTGTTTTCTAGAGATACTGATAAGAGAGGAATTAAAAGGAAAGAGCTGTCCTGATGGTCCGTTCAGGAGTCCTCCTTGGTACCAATTACAAAACAGCTTGATTGTTCAAGCTGTGCAGACCAGACTGACCAAAAAAGATCTAAGATTTATGTTATGTTGCAGTGACCATCTGTGGGCAGTGCGTTTTAGTAGATCTCGGATAGAGATTGCAGTTCAGTCCAGTTGATTTGTCCCATGCACAAGTGCAATGAAATGCTTATTTACATGTTTGCTCCGATACCAAGGCATTAAGGAATCGCCAAAACATAAACACAGAAAGCAGCAGCAACACGTTAAACAACATACAACTTAAAAAAAAGACAAGTCAGACAAGCAGTGTGAGAAGAGGGAAAAAAACACATCAGTTCTGGTTCTAGTGCTGTGAGCCCCGGGTCCAAATTCTGTCCAAATTCTACATGTGGAATGAGAATGCCCTTTTATTGAGATATAAAATGTATACAGGATGTTTCATGATGCAAACAAAGGACACATTCAGATGTGTATACAGATCAATACAGTAAATCCAATCATTAAAAGCAAAATGCTGGCTGAGTTGCAAGATCTCATGTGGTCTGGGAGATCTTTCCACAGTCTTGTCCACAGAGTCCAGCTGGGAAATGAAAGGAGACAATGTGGAGGCATCTAGGGTTTTAAGAGTTCACTGCTGTAGCCATTAATCCTGATAAGGGCTTTAAAGGGCTGCTCTTCACGAACCATGACTTTCACTGGCGTTGTTCTGGGTCTTCTGCACCTAAATAAGAGATCATCTTTACAGTTATCTTATGACTACTATGATAACTACTGTACTTGATAACTACCGTAGGTACCCCAAGGTATGTAATAACATGGCTGAGGCTGTGTACTTATTATTTTAAAACATTTTAGAGTGCAATATACAGTACCATGTAAGGATTATAGACCATGTGACCCTTTCCTGCTGTGCTTCATATTTTTTATAAATATCATCAATTTAACGTGGGCTACTATGCTAAGAGTACTACTGCTGTCCTAAAACTAACAACATTTTTATTCTGGTCTCATTCCATGCACTTCCATTATAAAAACTTAATATACTTTCTACAGGTTGTAAGAGAGCCTGAAAAAATTCAGTACCATTTAAGCTGTTATTCTGTTCTTGCTTTTGAAAGGCTAATTTGAAGTGCATTAAAATTTCAATATTGAAATAAGAGAAACATTTTTGAGAGCATGCAGGTGTACCTTACAGTATTATACTGTAGGTGATTATCTAAGTTGAGCTCTTTAGATTAAATTATGGTTGTGTCTCATACTGGAAAGCCCCTTTAGGTCTCTTAAGAAGCAATATCTACATTTATTTATAAAATAAATACAAAGCAGGAGAAAAGCAAATTTCATTTTTGTGACCTTTTTTCAAACACCAGTAAGAGGTACTGTGAAAATTAATACATTTCTGTCAATCTGAATAAATTAATTGCCACTTAGATCAACAATTGCTCCAGTGTTATTTGGATAGACATTTATATACAACAAAGTTAAAAAACATTACATTTATGCAGTGCTCTTTATATTAATGGGAAAGTGCAAATTCATTTTTATTCAGTAAGCAAAATAGCACATCTAAACAAAAAGCACATTAACAAACAGATTAACATTTTTTAAACAAAGTAAAAAAAAACACCTAGCTGGTTTTACACTTATGTTTTGTTTGCATAATTTCAGCACATCGGTTTTTTGACAATTACAGGATATACTGTACAAAAGATGAATAAAATAAATCCCAACAGATCACTCTGACTTGACTATTAATACAATTTCAGTTGAAAAACATAAAACAATGTCAGTGTTCTGGTTTTCTCTCATTTATCAAAATGTGTGTTTGTGCATCAGTACTAATTAGGTAAAGTTCTTTATATTTCTTTATTCTTTTTGCTGTACGTCTGGTTTGTGAATGTGCAAAGTCCCAGGTTGCAGTTCTAGGGTTTGTTTTGTATGTTTCTGGAATATAGTTGGAACAGTCAGTAGACATATAGGGGAGAACTTTTAATTCAGCATTTCAGAATAGTTAGAATGGGAACAAGGTTTGTCAAAACTCTGTCTCATGATCACATTTTCCCTTCAACAGAGCTATCTGAAACCCCCAAATTGTAGCTAGAACCATAACAATAGGTAGATGCAAATCTCATTACATGCAGGAGTTTTGTACAATTCGCCAAAATGTATTCAGTGGTGCTTACCTTGGATCCTGTAGTTATTTGTTCAGATACATCTTTTCAGAACCTTAAACGTGCCTTTCCCTAAATACATGATTTGTTTTGGTAAAACTGGCTTTCATTCTCACACAAAGTTTGCTTAAATGCTTATCTGAAAAGAGGGAAAAATAGACAATGGACCAATAAGGATTATTTGGAAATGAAGGTAAATGAAGATTGCACTTAAAGCAATTTTGCTGTCAGGTGTGTTAGGAAAGTATGGTGGTAATTTGTTTCTGTCAAAGCCTCTTAATGGTTCTTAATTCATGGAAACTAGTCCCATTAATGCACAGAGTACAAGCCAGATGCAGGAGTCAACAATTTTAACAAGTTCTAATATCTTCCAGATGAAGTGTAATGTATTGAGTGCTGTATGCACGACATGCACTCAGGTAGCAAAAAATATAACCTATACATCTGACATACACAATCTAGGAAACAAGCAGCTTGAAAAAAGTGTTCATGAATAAGAGATTGAAGTGCTTTGACTCTGTGGCAATTATTTGTTTATGCTAACAATTCGGTGAAGTAAACAAAAAGACAGATATTTAAGGTATGCTATATAGTTAAAAGTGCATAAGAAAATAAAGCAGTATTATGTTAAAATTGCACAATGCAGCTAATTTAGAATATTTTGTACAATAGTACTCAGAGTGTTGCAAACCGATGTTGCTGCCCTGGATTCCGCCCAGAGAAGATCAGGTAAGATCCTGGCCGTAAGGATATGTCATACAGTGACATGCTAAATGAACTGAATCTCTTAAGTCCTCAACGGAATTTCTTTACAACAGTCACAATTATGAGGGGACCCGATACAAGTATTCAAAATCCTCAAATACTTTCCATCTTCAGGATGAATACTGAAATTGAATTGTAATCTTTTACCCCACTTCATCTACCCTGGAAAAAAAAAACTTCACTGAATCTCTCCAGATGTGTTCCGGCAGGATACGAAAGAATGCCATCACACAGGCTTAGAAAACTTTGTCCCTTTAACCTGTAGATTCTGGGTGCTAATTAATGACAAATGAATGACAGACTGAAAAAGTGAAGGTGTTTAAATTTAACCCTACATTTATCCTGTGAGTTTAAGACTTGTATTGAGCAGGAAGCTCATAGAGCTGCAAATTGTAGTTGGCATAATGTTTGAAGAGACTGGCCAGTGCAGTCCTGCTCAAATGACTGCTCTTTAAATAACTTGTTAAAAGCCACATGAATGTGCACATTTCAAGTAGCCCTTGTTGTTCATTGCTCTGTGCTGCGAGAAGACTGGCTAATTGTTTCGTGGTAAAACATGTTATTTACGAACAATATTTGCTAATGAGAGTCGAGCAATACCAGCAGTAAAGTATTATATCTTTATTGAGAACAGGAATATGTAGACTTTTAGATCATTTGCATTTCCCTTATGGTCTTAACTGTATTTGGAGTTATGCTTAATTTGAGTTCTTCTCCATTGTTGTTGACGACCTTTTTTCTGATTGTATTATTTAGCATATCAAACGTACTGTATTCCAGCAGAAATGTCTTCTGTGAAGATTCCTCCAGGTTGACAGTGAGGATTTATTGATCCTCAGGACACGGAGTGCTGTCAGGGAATCTCAGATACTGTTTGAGGGGAATCTTGCTTCCTGTAAAAGTCACAGCAATCTGGTGTAATTAATCAGTCCCAAGGTTATTTCTGCCAATGTGCTAATATAACCTGGCAACACAATTGCGGGTGGTCTCCAAATAAGTGAAGTATCACTAATTTAGATTTTATGTTGCGATCAGCATGCAACAACCACATTTTGTGAATCTTACCACACATAAAATAAAATCACAACAGAACATTTCCAGGCTTACATGACATATGGAGAACGTAGTAGATATCCTTCAAGTAAAAGATAGGTCACCTGTCAGTTTGAAACACATCAATGTCAGCCTTTTTGTGGAGGTTTTCGAATGCTGTTTTTGGTATTTCTTAAGGTAGTCATCCAGAAGTTAAACTCAAGCTTACATTAGAAATATCCTAAGATTTAATCAGTAGGTGTTTGGGGTAAAAAAAGAACAAAACAAAAAGCACGTTGTGCTGTTTTTCCACAGTGTAAGATGCATATCTCCCTCTCCAGAAATCTCCATGGAAACTCTCGCCAATGAATCAGGTATCATAGTTATTTTCAAGTGACTCTTCACAAATTGTGTTCAAATGCTGTTCACCTCCTGTAGTGGCCATTGTAATTCATGATGTGATCCACACTGCGTCTGAAACTCTCTAATTCATCAACATCAAACAAGCCTGGGATGAGCAGGCTTGTCGAAACGAACTGTTTATAAGAGATACTGTTGGAAGAATCAAGATCAAGGATGCTTTGTCATCATCACTTTTGTGGAGATCCCCCCTTTACCGAACCAATTAAACCAATCTGTGACAGTGATCTAAACGGATTCATTCCAACATGCAATTAGTACACTGCGCTGGACGTTTTTCTGCTCATTAGTTTGAAGGATGAACAAAGAGTTCCCAACTGCCATAAAGGATCAAAAAGCGCATCGTGAGTTTTTAGCTGCTGGAGAAAGAAGGGAAGACGTGTTTCAGTGCTGGGCAAGACATTTCTCAGATCCCCTCTTCAGGGCCTTGATGCCTGAATATCTGTACCCTGCATGCTGAAGTCCCGAAGACCCAGCTCACGTCAGACAGAAGCGTAACAATAACGGCAAAAGTGTGGTCATGTCTTTCCCAATGGCAGCTGCTGTAGAAATCGCTGGAAAGTAGTGGGACAGGAGTCCCATTAAAGAGGACACAGGACTGTAAATGCACTATCTCACAAAGGTTTAAATGATTGGTTTGGTTGTGTTAGGTTAGCAGTTGTAGTAGCATGTTTAATAGCTGCTGGATGGGGACTGGAGTCACTCTCTAAAGCACTTTTTACTTATTCTTTAGAAGCATGTTTTTGTAACTTTTGCAGTCTTCAGTTTGCTTTGTTTAACACATTTGTGCTCTTAAAAGAAATGCCAGGAAGCCTTCTGGACTTTAAAACCGCTTGCGTTTGGAAGCTCTTCTGCATTTTAGTGTGCGTTGGTCCACTGAGCTGTGACACCTGAGGGATCTTCCACAGTATGGAACTGTTTTTGTACAGTATTGGAAATGAGGATGGAAGGAGCTGGTATAAATGATAGTGTGTACCTTGAAGAGTTTGGTGTAAAAGAGCAATGTTGCCTCATGGCACAATCTGATTGGTTGGCTGGCGGTGCTGTGAGTTTAAGACTTGTATTGAGCAGGAAGGTTCCTGGACAGGAGATGGATTCACCCACTGCCACATTGCTGGACATTTGGAAAAACATTCTACAGCTTTTCATTTAAAAGCTACATGAGAGCATGAAAACAAGAAGTCAAATTCTGTTTAAAGGAAAGAGCAAATATTCTCAATATTGATTTTCTGATTGATGTATTCATTTGCATATTAACCACAATTAGTTGTACTTATGTTATACATTAAAAAATTAATTCAATTAGCAAATACTGTATTTTTCTACTTAGGGAAACAAATGTGTGAATACAATTCCAGATAGAATGACAAATTCTTGGTTCTCTTTCCTCTCCAACCATGATTGGAGCCTGAAATTATATAAATAAAAGTGCTGAAGGATGTCTCAGTCCTTCAGAAGTCTATTCAGACCTGTCCATAATCAACTCTATTTGTTCCATCTCATAATCGTCCCTGTTCTTCCTGTAATTACAGCCTTACCGTGATGGCACGGTCTCATCACAGTCTTAATGGCCCACTTTGATTGTTGCTACGGACGGCACAACACACCTAGATTGGATGAACCCCGAGACTAGTGGGAGTTTCAGTCTGCTCAAAGAATTGATTTCCTCCGTCTGCTAACTATAGACAAGTTATAGAAATAGCTCTTGTGTCAAAAATCAGCAGATGTCACTAAGACAAACAAAACCTTGTTTCGGTTATAATTGTAAACAGGCTAGTAAATGCTTCTTTGAGATATTTCAATTGGTCCTATTCTTATATTCGATTTTTAAAAATAATTTCAGTCCTTTTAAAAGCAGACTCCCTTTTTATGCACTAGATTATTGTGTTGATAAGGATGCCTCAGTGTTGCTTGCATAAAGCAAAGAAATGCATTAGAAGACATTATCGAGAGGGCAGCTGTGTCAGATGTGCTGGATGCAAAGGAACAAGATAATTCCACGCTGAAAAACGGAAAGGAGAGACACTGTTTCAGCCGTTGAGCCTTCATCAGGAATATTTTTTTCACGATCCCACCTGAAGAAGGCTTGACAGCCAAAATATTATTTTCTGTTTGGAGGGTGATTAGTTCATCTTTGCTTGTTACTTATAAGACATGTGTCCACTGATTCTGTCCTGGAATCTCATGCCAATCAAAAGCACCAACTCGAGCTTGGAGCCTTCTAACAATGGAGGCATTTGGCAATGAAACAAGGTGTAGAGGGAGGCATGCGGCAGGGGCAGTTCTCACAGCTCTCGGTCCTGGGTTCGAATCTGCCCTGGGGTCCCTTCTGTGCGGAGTTTGCAATTCTTCATGCGCATAAGTAGGTTTTTTTCTCTGGGCTCTTGGTGATGCACTTTGCTGTCCAGGTCAATAGGTGTCTTAAAGTTGTCTCCCCCCTACCTCCCTCCCTGTATGGACTGGCATCCCAGCTCCCAGCAGCTGTTCAGGGATAAGGCAGTCCCTGAACATGGATCGGTGGTCAAGTCACAACAGGCAGTTGGAATATAAAAGCTATTTTGCAAACAAATGAGGATCCTTTAGCACAAGCTGAAGCCATTCCCATCCTTTTTATATAACGTACTTTGTGGTGAGAAGTATTCTCTGGTGAACTGGTGCCCTGATACACTGGAATTTTGCAAACAAGCACGTTCTCCTGCATGTGAATAAGTAGGACGCGAGTGCATTTTGTGTCTTACTAGGGAAGACTAGCCTTTCTTACAGGTACTTTTGAATATTTGCCAGGCTTTGATCTTGGAAGCTAGGTCAGGCTGGCCCTGTGCAGTGCTCCCAAGGAAAATGAAGTTGCTGCTGTCAGCTGGTGCCCCATTGCTGTGCCCAGGGCTACCGTGGCAGGTGCTGTCCCTCAGATGAGTCTGTAACTGAGATCCCAAATACTAGGCCACCATAAGAACAGGCATGTTAACTGTGATGTTATAGCACTGAGTCTGAGTTCTCTACATTTCTGCTTTAGGTCAGCTGGTGGAGCAGTTTCTCTCTCCTCTCCCAAGCCTGCTGTGCAGCGATGCTGCTGGATAACAGGAGCTTTGTATCTCCCTGCTGGAGGCTCCACTTCTGTGGTGAAGTGGGTCTCCTTGTGTGTGTAAAGGATCCTCTCCACTTAAATTCATTTCAACAGATGGTTTGTTTTAATCGTTTTCTTCATGATGGTTCAGTCATTTTGGTTTTGACACCTCTGTGTTCTGGAACTCTTTACCTTGTACCTGGCAGCGATGGGATTGTGTATTGTTCCGAGAATGGGCAGCATCCCTAATCTGCAGGATTACAGTCTATTCCAGCTGTAGAATCTGTGTGAACAGGTTTACTAGTTCCAAAGTTTCAGGGACAACATGTATCAGTCAAAGAAGGACCCACAGCATCACAGCTCTTCCATTCCCCCGGTGGAAGTCTCTCAGTGTGCTGGGCTGGATTGCACTTTCTGTGACAGTGTGATGAACACAGGGCCTTTTCCTCTATGTGCACCATGTGACCTGCTGCTGTGCTGTTACCTGCTTAAAGAAAGGCACTAAAATGCAATTGCAGTGTTTGCTTCTGATCCAGCGGTAAACCTTTTGGGCTGGAGAGACCTCTACCTGAACGCCTTTGAAGTTTGAAAGATTCTGCCAACTTGCATGTCCACGCTGCAGTGTTTGGCTCTGACTTTTAACCTCCTGCATTTCTTTTATTTTCACAGATGGTCCCATTAGTCAGAGTTTTCACTTTAACCCTCACACTTAGGAAAACATCCAAGCAACCTGTGGACAATGTATGGGATTTAAATCCTTTCAAAAATTTGTTTGAGGCCAGAAAGGCTACAAAATTAGGCTGTGGAAGAGAGATTGCTTGTTTGGGGATGGCAGGATCAGAGATCTGATACAGAAGAACACACATTAATATGTTACAAGCTCAAAGCCTAATTGGTTGCTAATTACAGGGCTTTGCACATTAAACGTGTCTTGTTAGCAGAGGCTGGTTCATAGACAGCTGGTCTAGTGCTGCCTTTGCAGAGCCTGTGCTTTAATGAAAATAAATCACCTCCAGCTTTGTTGAGTTATTTTTTTGTAAATTGGAGAAAGACTTCAGAAAAAGGTATGTGACATCTTGCAATACATTTACTTAGAAAATTATCTGTTACCACTGGCCACCATGCAATAGTGGAGGAAATGTTTGTCTTTTTTGAAGAAGATTCAGGAAAATAAAATCTGTTTTCTATAAATGCAAAAAAGCCTTAGAAAATAGCTTTCTAAATATCAAATAAAAACCATGCTTCAACAATGCACCCTTATGGAGCATTGCTTTGTAAAGGAAGAACATGTCTTCCCTTTTAAATGTTCTGAAAAGCAATGATCACAGTAACATAAGAAAGGTAATAAACAAGCAGAGGCTCATCTGTGCCCTTTGGGAGTCAGGAGCTGATTTATTTCAGGATCTCCTCTAGCTGTTTCTTGAAATAAAACAGGGTGCTGGCTTCACCCACATGGCAGGGCAGTTTATTCCACACTCCAACTGCCCTTTGGGTAAAGAAGTGTCTCCTGTTCTTGTTTTAAAAGCACCCCCACACAGTTTCCTTGCATTTCTCTGGTTCACGTTTCATTGAGTAGAAATTGGCTGGGTGGATTTTGGCGATGCCTTTGAGGATTTTGAGAACATGTATCAGGTCCCATAACAGTCTACCCTGCTCAAGACTAAGGAGGTTCAGCTTGTCAGTGCGGAACATTGCCCTAAGAAGCCCCAGAATGCATCTTGTTGCTCTTCTCTACACTGATTTCAAACAAATACTTTTACAAATACTTTTTCCGTAACATAGTGACCAAAATCGTGCATGATACTACTGCAATGTACAGTTGCCCTAAGAAGACCCAGAATGCATCTTGTTGCTCTTCTCTACACTGATTTCAGAGTACAAAAACTTTTCCGTAACATAGTGACCAAAATCGTGGATGATACTCTAAATTAGGCCTTACTAGTGCATTGTACAGTTTTAACAAAGCATCTCTTCATAAATACACTCATAAATATGCCAGTCAATTTCCAGGCACATAACACATGGATTCACTCACACGTGTGAGGAATTGGCAATTTAGAGGCACCAATTAATCTGGACAGCTTGTCTCTGGACAATCGGAGGAACCTGAAGCTCCAGAGAAGATGACCGCTGACAAGGCGGTACTGCATTCTGAAATGTAATTTACCAAACTCTGGTTCAGGTTCATGAATTTCACCTGAGCTAACAGAATCACAGTCACAATCACATGTAATGATGATATCGGCTTTCATTTTGTACCTCTTTAACTTTAATTTTCTCAATTTTCTCAACCTTCCCAAACAATCTCACAGCGAGTGAACATACAGTGGTGATCTTGTACGATGTCTTAGCTTTGATGAGACGGAGGGCACTAGGAATATGGAAAATGAATAAGTAATGAAAAAATAAAGTATTTGCAGAGCCTGCTGTGATTTGTATGTGGAAACTATCAAAGCTTGAAGGCCCTGCTTATTTCTTCAGCTATAGCTACACACTGGCCTTAAGATGCAATTTTCATATTGCATCTTAATACAAATGTGGGAGTAAAATGGGGGAATAAAAAGGTGTTTTGAGGGTTCGATTTTAAGGTAAGAGGTTTTATCTAGGTAATTTTTTTCAAGTTCAACAAAACTGAACAAATTAAAACAAAATCAGTATCTTTTTCAAAGGCTTTGCCAATTCTTATTGACAAAATCTTTCAGTACATTGGAACCCTACCAACCACGTAACTTAAATCCTTTGTCATTATGTGCTAGATAATTATTATATTCTCGGATATCTCAATGTGGTCATTCCTTGCATTTGTCATTAAAACCTTAAGTGGTGAGTTTAAAAAAATATGTCTTCATTATTATGCTCAAAGCATATGTTGCTAATCAACTGCTGATTAATTATTTCTACAAAATACTTAATCAGACTGCTTTTAAATTTCACATTAGCATCGCCTGTGTCCCCTGCTATATTGTTTACAGGAACCATGTGTTTGATGCATTGTTTAACTTATAATGGGAACTGGAACATTTATTTCAGGCCCGAAAAACAAGCAGATTAAGAAATGTGAAAATAACGAAACCGTGCATTTGAAAAAAAAAAATCAGTGAATCCCGTTCATGAAAAACAGAACTGCTAGAAAACCTTTTGACCTCTCAGAAAGCTGAAGCTCTCTGGACAAGTTTCAGCTTCCTTGCCTTTTCATTAAAAGTTACAACGTGTGAATGGGTTGAGACATTAAAATGTATGTGCTCGTAAGTGTTCATCTAATTGCAGTGTTATTGTGCAGAAGGTTACTTATGTAAGAGCTAGCATTTGGAAAAAAAAAAGCTTCTTAAAAGCCAATTGTAATTTGCCCCCTTTCAACACAGCACGGGTTTTAATATGACAAAGAGAAAATCGCATGTAAATGAGCCTTTCCTGCATAGATAGCAATGAACTTGCACACGGGTGCAAAACAGTCTTTCAGATTTTGTCTGTGGTTTCGATAATCTTTTAAGGCAGCTGGTGAGAAAATGCCATCAATCTATTTTCTACATAATGATTCACTGTGATCCTTCAAGAGCCAGCCAGCAACTCTGGAGTTCAGTATGTTAAGAGGAATGAAATAAGTTTCATTTAGCACATCCAAGTTATAATTTCTCTGACTGTCTTAACTTAATGGGTGATGATCTACATCATATCAAGTTCATTTAGTGCGGAGAATTAATGCCAGTACCTTCTGTGTTTTTAGAAGTGTTGTAGACCCCCTGCTTTCATCATGCCTTCTGTTTCAGGATCTGTCTCAGATGTAAAGGAGCACACAGCTGGGATTTACAAGGCAAGAAATAAAGGCATCAAATCTGACCAAAGCTAAAACAGTCCATAGAAATTCACAAGTCAGGAAACTTTATCTGAAGCTGCAAATTGTTGACCTGGACATGGTGTCTATGTGGGCGTTGCACAGTTATAGAGTATCTGTAGCAGCCAGTGTTCGGGAAAAGTTACTTTTAATGAGTAATCTGCTACAGGCACAAGTTACTGGTGCAAGTGACAAGAACCAACAATCTTTTAAAATATAATCTTGACAAGAACCAACAATCTTTTAAAATATAATCTTTTTATACCAAGTCTTTCCATTATACTCTTTGACAGAATGATATCAGTCAGTAGGCCCAGTCGCACCTTTTTTTATTGGTACTGTGTGTTTTAAGTTAGACAATTATTAAAATAAATTTATTAAAAATAGACAGGGATACTTATAAATATTACTAATAATAAATGAGTGAAAGAGCTTATTTCAGATACTGGGTGCCAATACCTGTGTCTACTGTGCAGCAATATAAAGATATAGGGAAAAAAACAGTAACTCCCTTTCTTCGTATTCTTTGCACACATGCAGTTTCTTACTGTTAAATTAAATTCTAATAGATCCTGCGAAGAAGTGTTTTCATATGTTGTACATTTACATTTCCTGACTGGCTAATATTAACAGCAGGAACTGAAGAACTTTTCCAGATTTAGACAAGCAGAGTACTTACTGAGCGCGGTAAATTGCTATTATTAACAGCTGCAGAAATCTGAAATTTTATAGAAAACAGTCCCTGGTTAAGGTGGATCCTCTTTCACCTGCAAATTAGAGTTTCCATGGCTACATCATTTTCATTGTTATGATGGCTTAGATCTCACTGTAGTATATTTTAAAATGATAATCTTGACCTCATGGTATGCCAGTTTTAAGATAACTGTGCAGTGTTTGCTAAATACCCTTCACATAAAAGATTTTGGTTGGCTCAGTGGCACAGCGGTTAGCATTGATACCTCACTGCACTGGGGCCCTGGCTTCAATGTGTGGAGTTTGCATGTTCTCCCTGTGTTCATGTGGGTTTCCCCCAGGTGCTCCAGTTTCCTCCTACAATCCAAAGACATGATGGGTAGTTTAATTGGCTTCTGGGAAAATTGACCCTTGGGTGTGAGTGTGTCTGTGTGTCCAGAGTGATATACTCAGTATACCAAAAATTTAAATTCCAATCATAATATTGGTATTAAAAATTTCAAAACATACATTAGCCTGTCTCAGAAATGTGTTTAGAGAACATTTTTGGTGGTATGACAAAATAGAAGGTTCATACATATCTGAACTGTGCTGCATAAATATTGGCTAATCACACTTAACCGATTCTTTCTGTATGACAACAGCAAAGCACTTTTTTAAGCACATGCTGAAATGCATCAGCGCTGAACTATCTGCAATCTCTTATTTTTCCACAAACTTTAGCAATGCTTTTCAATTTCACTAAGCTAATTTTTAGCACAATCCAAACAGTAAGCACAGTGGACAGGAGAAATCCCTAACACTTCTTCCTGACCTCCAGAGAAGACTTATTCAGCAATGAGACAGTGGCAGTGCTCTTACAGTACAGTGCACATAGACGAACTTTCTCAAAGCTCAAGATCTGTGGAGGTGATGATATTGAAGGCATCTTGGGAAATTTTCCTTAATGATTAATTACACTTGTGTGCAATATGTGTGGAGGTGAAGAATGATCTGGGTTTTCATGCTTGGAAGAGGAAGAAAGCAATTATTATACATTAAAAAAACAAAAGGAGAGGCATCACAAGCTTTTCAGATTACCTTGTTAAGTCTGAATTTGTGAAAAAATCAGCTCTTTCTTAATTCAGAATGGTCAATGAAGCAGAAATGTACTATTATTAGGAAAATATAAGATTCAGCAGTTTAGGATCAAAAAAGGCTGTGTGAATCTTAAAAGCTAAAACTGAAGCTTGCTGGAACTTAATGATCATTATCAGGGTTGTTAAGCGTAGTGTAGTACCAACATACAGTAGGTGGTACACAGCTCTTTTTTTAAAACTGACCTCTTTAAATCATTGTGCCCACAAACATCCTATGACAACTCTAATTAGATGAGTTATGGATGGACACTAATGTCACTGCATTAATTCAGCTGTTAATTGTAGTAATCTTGCGAATAGATGTTTTGAAGGGATAAAAGCATAGGTCTCATTATACACTGTGTATCAAAAGGTCCAGGATGACATTACAGACTAGCTGTTAAAAATAAATGAAAGTCTAGTAACTAAATAATATTAACATCAAACTAATTTTTACACATTCCTTACAAGAGACTGAATTTTGACATGGATATTGAAAAAATATCCACAAAAAAGGAGATCAGGCAATTAAGTACTTGATTCCAAGAACATGTAAAATCTAATTGCAGACTGTCTGAGGCCATATTTCTGATACACTCTTATTTTATGTTCCGGGGTCCTTTTATTAATTGCTTGTGATATCCCTGAAGTGCTTCAGAGTAATATAACATTATAACATTATTTTGAAAACGCAAAATAAGGAAGAACATTATGAATCATTCTGATTCATATGATCTGAATCATTTTAAGTTTTGATTCCCTTGTTGCAGGCTCAACTTGGAGAGCTTATGGTACATCTCGGCATTGCTATTTCTTTAGCTTGTATCATATTGTTGTGGTGAATTGAATGTAATTTTGGGCAATCTTAATTTCTTGCCTTTCATTCTTTTGAATGGGAACATTTTGTTAATTGTCTTAGCTAAAATGATAACAACACAGACAATTCTAAGTTGGAAAAACAGAGAAGTAAAAAATGTTGTCCTCTTGAACCCTAAAAAGGAGAAGAATGCTTTAGAAAAAAGGGACTGAGAGTGAAATTGTATTGATTTGTCTATTATGAGACATCTTTGAAGCCCCTGCCTTTTACTTAGTTTTGAGCCTGATGTACTGACATTGAAAGACTTGGGTCTTCTCTGATAAAAGCAGCTCATTCCAAATCTTATTGCATTTAGATAACAACAGGAACCCACAGAGTGCCTGCTTCATGCAACACTGCACTGAGATGATCCTGCAATTTTCAAGGAGGAAACCACCATATCCATTGTATCCGTAGGTTACAAAGAAGATTAAAGGCTGGACACTGAACAACCACCAGCTAGACAGCTAACATCGAAATACTAATTCCAGTGTAGGCTGTCCTCTGCAGAAAACTTACAAGAACCATGTTGCAATTTTAAATATGTCAGTGCTTTAGGTACAGTATTAATAGAATCCCATGTTTTTTTTTTACTTGAGAATAATCATATTCACTGCACAAAACATGTTTATGTGTGGCATTTGTTTTGTTTGCACCTACATCTGGGATTTGCAGAAATTCTTTAAAAACAATATCTGATTTGCAAAATGTCAACTGCAGCCAAAGCGATGCTGTGGTGCCGTTACATGTGAGGGTTCTGGGCAGCACGCCAGGCCACAACAGCAGCCATGCTCTGATTCCAGGGGTTACAGAATGGAAGAGGGCAACTGCTCTGTTGCCATGGCAGCACGCAGGGGTGGGACGCCCTCTGTTGAAAGCACCATGCTCACACCAGCCTGGCATCCCGGTCTTAATTCACTCCATCAGGACTCGCAATCAGGAGCCTTATGCATATTTTATGTAGGGGCATTTCAAATTCAAATAGAAGTATGAGTTAAACACAAAAAAAGAGGTATGTGATGTAAATACCGATTTACCGGGTTCTTGTGTACGTATTGATGGTCCAACAGTTTTGTTTTTTCTTAATGTGATGGGCACTGACACATCATAGACGTCCCATTGCACTGGTCTCCAGACATGACTGAATTCTCAAATGGAGAGCGCCATGACGCACGTTAATGATGTAATTAGACAAATTAGCCTCCAAGGGCAATTGCACAGAATGGCAGCAGGGCTATACCGTTTAGTGCAGACTGAAAGTTTTAGTCATAATGTTTCAAATTGTAAAATTTGAATTTTACAGTTGAAAACACATTTTTCCTTCCATGCTTTACTGTTTCCACTGCAAGCTCTATTTTCATTACAGCTATGTGCTAATCAAGCATGTGTGTATTTATTCCAGTGCCATATTATTTTCTGTTAACACCATTATGTGTGTTTCATTTCTGCAACTCCAAATTGTTTTTTAAAGGCCATTAGTAATAGTTGTGCAGTTGTTGTAACAAGTGATTAGGCTCTGCAACGCTGTTGCAATCATTAAATCTCAAAAAGCAGGGCACAAGAAGCCATCTATAAAAAACAGTTGTATTTGGCTTAATATTGAAGCAGAGAGACGGAAGTAAAGCACATAAAAAGTCAGGTTAGCTGCACATACAGTAATTGTAATAGACAAAAAAGTTCTTAATGGCCAAAAAAGAAATGAGCATGTAGTACAGAGCACTGCAGCGAAGATCCTCCATCCTTCTGTGATGACACCTGGACAAGCTTATTGGCAACGACTGGTCAAAGAGGCATCACTTTTCCATCAGCAGTGTTTAGATTAATGAAAGGAGAGTTTGCTAAGAATTCAGCATTTGGGAGGCATTGGAAACTTTTTAAAACACCTTTCTTAAGAGCCTAGAAGGAGCTCTCTGGTTACTCTAACTAACCCGAGATTGAGCTGTCCAGGTACTTACTGTAACTGGTGGTGCTGAGAGTCTAAAAGGAGCTGTCCAGGTACTTACTGTAACTGGTGGTGCTGAGAGTCAGGAAGGAGCTGTTCAGGTACTTACTATAACTGGTGGTCTGAGAGTCTAGAAGGAGCTAAGATAAGATAAGATCACTTTATTGGCCATATACAATTTCTTGTATTAGGAATTTGTCTTTTTTCGCATTCCCCAACTTGTATCTCCATGAGCTGTCCAGGTACTTACTGGAACTTACTGGAACTGATATTACTGTAAGTCTAGAAGGGGTTGTGTTGAGGAGCCTTCTTTGCTGAATGTTTTTTTTTATCAAGCAGGATAGACACCGTCTCCTATGGGAGCAGAATTGCAACTGACTGACTAGTTTGTTACGTTGAAAAAAGGAACGAACCCCTGTGTGAATTGATTAATGCAATTCAAGCAATTAAAGTTCTGAGATGAGCTAAATGTCCACCTGTCATTTGTACTACTGCTCTGTAATACTTCCCTGTAATACTCTTATTCATCTTGTGCTTTGGTCAGGAATGTTTAATCAGGATTAAAATACATGATGGCACTATGTATGTTATTTACCGACTGCCTTAGTAACGACCTGGACAATTTCTGAAAACAGCTGTTTATTCATCCCCTATGCTGAGAGTTAAGTTGTATTGTTTTATGTTTAATGAATGTCTAAACACAGCTTTTCATGCAAGACTCTGCTGCTTGTGATAATAACCAGATGATGGGAAAGTGAAAACATTAAAGCTAGCAGGAATGTACAGAGCTGAGTGGGAGGCTATATAGTAGGAGGAGAAAAAAGCAGATTTTTCTGTATCCTTCATCAAAGAAATTAGATTTTCTCATAAGTGCTTTTGATTTGTATTGTGAGTAAGAACTAAACAAGCACTGATTGATAACAAAGCATTAATCTAAAACTGAGGTCAGGGTCTGAAGGAAAAGCCTATTTCACATTTATGCTTTTGAAGATAATTGGTCACCTACTTAAAGGGAAGATAAGGTTCCTTGAATAAATGCTCAAGTTGTATGACAGCACTATCCTGGTCATACAGTGGTCTTCTAAGATTCTCTCTGACATGTGCCTCACGCTAAGCTACAGCTGAAGCCAAAATTCATTCTTGTGAAAAGAAAGGTTTGGAAACTGCATTCTCCTCAAATGTTCTAGATCAGCTTCAGGAGAAGAAAACCGCATGACTTCTCTTCTGTGTCGTTTTGCATTGTTTCATCTGCCATACAACATCTTCAATCATCCTTGGAGCTTCAACCCTCATCTCTTTTTAACCCTCATTTTGGTGCAGGGCTGTTTAACTGTAAATCTGGAAACACAAAAATATAACAGTGTATACAACCAGAATGTGCTTGTAGAACAGGCCGAAATAGTGTGTCAAATAAGTAAGAACTCCAATTGAGTGTTCTTTATGGTTTTTGCTGTTGTTTAATGTCTTTTTAATCCATAAATGTGTTCAAGTTTAAATGTTCAAAGCAAAAATGTTCACTTTAAAAAATAGGTAGGCATCATTTGTAAGTCAACGAAAGGGGACATCACTGGAAGGGGTTGAATACTTTTAAAGGTCTCGCTGCTCTCTTACACACTGAACAGTACGTGCTCTGGAAATTGTTGCATTAAAATGCAAATAGGAAATATATTCACTAGTTTATTTCTTTACCCTTTTAGTGCAAAAATGCCTTGAATGTTCTCATGCGGTTTTGGGATGATTTGCTAAAAATACATGTGAGCTGAGGCTGTTCCAAGAAATATACAGTATTACCGATGGCGTGCCTGTCTAGCCCAGTGTATGATATCGCAGAAGTACTTATTAACCGGAGCGTTCTGGTCTTTAACACATTCTCTACTGACCCACAGAGACCCTGGAGACTAGTTCAGAAGCAGACTGAAAGCCACGATCTCTTCAGAACTCCTACAGTAGATATGAATATCTCACAGGCTGCGATACAGTCTAGTCCATATAAGGAATAGAGAGTCAAATGAGTTAAGTAGTTAAACCCTGGAAAGGAAAGAAACACATGGCTGCCTAAGGATAACCAGGTAAGAGGACATGCGTTTTCTGTACTAATTTGCAACCTTTATTAGGATAGTTCAAATTTTTCACTTGGGTGGAATATGCTGCTTACATAGAAGCTCTTTAGTTCCTAACAGATGCAATTGTTGACCAAGTTAATAACCAATGCAATTTTGTTTTAATGAACCTATCCTGAAGAAACTTCAGAATTATAGTTTTTAATAAGTAAGAACAGGATGTTGGGGAAGTTACCTATTTTCACACGTTTGTGGAAGGAGTCCTCCTTGCATGCTGGAGACATCTATTCAGAGGCTGAATTGCACTGATTCTTTATGTATACACTTCAAACTCGCACTGCATCATCTGAAACCCACATTTACCCCACAAAAAGGAAACAACAAGCTTCTCATTCTGTTCTCATTTAAGATTGTCTCATTATGTCCCTGCATTTTAGTATCACAACCTCTAACATGACTTGACACTTCAGATATAACCGTTTGCCCACAATGCCTTTACCAGCTAACCCTTGCATCAGCTAAACAAAGTGTCACTGATTCCTGTGAGAAAGCAAATGAGCAGCTCTGTTAGGGCGCATGAGTATTTCTGGCTGCTTTATCTTGTGATCCCTGGTGGGTCTTCATGTCAGGACAGGTTAAGGAATACATCCACTTATCAAAGCGTTTTTTCACACAACATACTGGAGAGCTGTAGGTGTTCCTTGAGGACTATACTTTGTTCTTAAAATCCATTTTACTGTGGGATTGAGCTATCAGTCTTTTCATTGTATTTTGTAGGGGAAGGGGGTGTTGCCTAGACTGTAGTCTGGGGTTCAATCCTATCAGGTCTGAACTGAACTAAACTGAACACAAAGCAGAAAGACACTGACATTTCTGTCCTCAAAGACCAGTAATAATATACAGTAAGCTTGTTAACATAGATTATCACACTTGGAAATTCAAACCCCAGTTCGAGACATTTAGAAAACATATTTAGTAAACACAGGAAACTGAACCCTTTTCTTTCTTTTGAGTACATTTGCAGGTTTGTTTTAGCATCTCTAAAATTAGAAAAAAGAAGGTCACCTCTAAAATGATTTTCATCTGATTAATAATATGCAACTGTTAAGGGTAACAGAGTGTCCATCCTCTATAATTAACACATATCTGATAAGGACATCAAGAGCAGTGAAGTGAAAGAGCACTGCAGAACATCCTGTCTGACCCCCAGTCGCTCGTCAATAATGGCTCCTGTTGCTTGCCATTAAAAAGTGGTTATTAAAGTTTATTGTGATTGTCATCTGAGATTCTCCAATCCTTTTCTTTTAAATTAAAAGATCCAAAATAATACATAACGTCTGGGCTTTGCTTTTAAACAATGATTAGAAACATTTCCGTTCGAAAAAGTTCCTTTGCTCACACTCAGGCTGATGAGGGAGATGGTGTTGTTCTCAAGGGTTGAATTCAGGTTTTATACCTTGCCGAGGGGATTTGATGTCCGGTGTTAGGAGAGAGCAATGCCGCACACATTTCCTTGTCAAAATAATCTTCTACCCCCTGTTAATGTTTGTGGCCCAACACGCTGCTCTGCTGCAGAGAAACCAATAAGAGCAGCCTGTTCTGCTCATTGCTGAATAATAACCCACGTAGCAGGCAGGGTTGAATTCAGCAGCTATTGAGGCATTGTTTTTTTTTTTTCCTGCTGTTAGAGAGCTGTCCTAATAATCAGTATAAAACGTAGTGCTAAATGAA
This sequence comes from Lepisosteus platostomus, assembly GCF_059453375.1. NCBI lineage: Eukaryota > Metazoa > Chordata > Actinopteri > Semionotiformes > Lepisosteidae > Lepisosteus > Lepisosteus platostomus. Next base: position 38,355,780 of record NC_142624.1, read on the forward strand.
TGAATGTTTAGACTTTAAACACAAACTCACTGCTGCTCCAATGTTAACTGCACGAGATACTCTCGTATGGTAGGGGTGTTTAAATGTCATCAAGAAAGACTGGAATACTGCCATCTTAATCAGCATCTTCAAGTCATCAAGTGACATCCAGTTCTGAACCATATCGAATACTTCAATTAAACAAATAGATCTTCTGGAACAAAAACAGAAATGAATGGTACCTCTCAAGGACTAATCCTGACATCTGGGCAGGCAGAGCAGGTAGAAATCAGAGATAAAGACTAGTTTCTCACTCTCTGCTTTCACTCCTCTTTCCAAGGGCAGTGCACACATTTACCATCCTTAAAGAGAAAGCAAAATCTTCCGCTAGAAATTAAAAGCAGAGTCTGGTTTGATGGTAAGAAATTGGACATGACAACTGGGCATGAGATCTGAAAATCTGCAAGGAATATGATGTGCTGTCAAAATAGGAAAACAAGACCAGAGGAACGGATATCTGCTTGCTTATACCTACACTCGAGTATTATTAACAACAAAACACAAGGGAAGCTGCTGCACTTGCATGCAATTGTGACGTTAATGGAGCCACTGAAATATATGGCCATGGATACTTAACATTCTGGAAAGACAAAAAAAAGTAAGAAGGAGCATTACACATTGAGAAGAGCAGGCAGGCACCGAAACACATCCTAAATGAATGAAGGGTCTCAGAAACTATATGGGTCAGACTTATACAAAAACATCTAATGGTGAAGGAATGATGCTACTGACCATCAATATCAATTCTTATGCAATGTTATACAATGAAATCAGGAACACTTGTGCAAAGGAAGAAGTTGAGTCTGAGAGGGTTCACTTTTACCTGTGTCGACTGGGAAAAACTAATAGGTGTGTCAGCAGCTGAAACCAATATTGTAGACATGAATAACAAATCATCCCACACCTGAAGAAGGCTCCACAGTCGAAACATTTTGTTTATTTTCTTCTCTTTTCAGCATGGAATAAACCTTTACTTGTTCCATGAATAACAAATGTTTTTTTCAGTCAACTTGTCAGAGAACTTAATAGAGGAAATAGCTGTATTGATGTAGTCTTAAAAAAACAAGAGAGTAATAAAAACAGAGGAAACTGCAATCATAATATAGCATGCTTCACAACTGTATAGGTAGAGACCATTTACGACAATGAATGTTATGGAGGAATGAGACAGTGAGTATGAGAAGTATGGGATTATGTGGAATTTAAGAGATATGGAATCAGTTGTAAAGTGGCTCTCAATCCTGGTCCTGGATGACCACTGTTTCTTCTGGGATTTGCTCTGGATGAGTTTGGAATCCCAGTCCAATTGATTTCAATTTTTTATGTACTGCATGTTTTTAAATGTGCTTTCAGCTCTTAAAATACTGAATGTGATTTGCAGACCTATAGCAATTTCTGACTTTCATAAATGCCCTCATTCTTGATTGTTACCTGAATTGTAACCAACTGGACCTCTGCAGAAAGAATACCAGTGCTCGTTGTGGGAATATTTGATATATTGTTATTGTAATTCCTACCCATGTCTGTTCATCATAAATTAATCCCATATTAATATTCATTTATTCATTAAGCAAGCTGAAAGACTGATTAAAGTTCCGTATGCTAAAGTGTTGTAAACAGTGCTCTTGTACTTTTTGATACAAGTATTTTTTGAAACACTGGACCGAGTGCAGAAGCACATAAACCAAAAAACTATACAAGCAAACGAATAAAGTCACTCATTAGTACCGGTTATTTAGAACTGCACTGGAACAAATACTTACAGAGCCAGTGGTCCCCAAAGACCAGGGTTATAGACAAACACTGCACTAAAGATTATATGACAGCATCTTCTGGCAACGTGGATGATTGAAATAATCTTCCTGAAGCACAGAACAGATTCCTTAGTAGTGTGAAGTAGGGAACAATGCAGTGACCCAAAATTAAATGATTTTAAAAGGCACAGCATTCAGTTAAAAATATTTTAAAGCGGCCTATAATACATCATAGAGATTGAGGTGTGGAGCTGTGTCAGTGTACAAGTTGCTAAAGAGCATGGAGGATAATTCCACACTGAAACCCAGGCAAGGAGACTCCTTCGGGATGAGCTGCTTCATTTATTAAAAATTGATTCTTTACCCATTCCAAGGTAATTCTGTAAGTCTTTACAAAACAGTGAAACTGGTGAATTATTGGCGAATAAGACCAGAATATCTCAAACCCTTCCTTCAAAGCCTGAATACACAGAAATTTAAACTGACAGTTACAGTTACTAATTAAAAAAAACCTCTAACAGCTTAGTCTGATTGCTTGCTGGAGTTCTAGGGGACACTCCCTGCTGAGGGCTCAGCCTCGCAACAGCGAGGTCGGGGGGCTAATTGGACATAACAGTAGGTGTGCAAATTGTCTTTAAAATAACTGAACGACGAGAGGAGTGCAAACTTCACCATGCTAAGCTGTGCGTAGGCACGAGAGTGCCAAGCAACCTGACAGTTCATGTTTTTTTCATTCCTCTGGAAGCCACAGAGTCCTTTGCAGCTGAAAGGCTGAGTGCAAAAAAGGCATGAAAGTAGGATGAAAAAAATCATGGGTTTGTGAAAGCATTGTCATATTATCTCCCGCTGCGGATGTAGTACAGCGTATCATTATTTTTCTCGGTGTTCAAAACAGTCTTAATCTAAATCTTTATCTGCCTTCAACTACTTTCTGCATCGAATGCTAGTTACTCAAGTACCTGTCAATAAGAGATATTGAGAATTAGTCTTCCTCTATTGCTTATCAGCTGAATTCTTTACTTCCTTTTTCTATATGCTGTTGCTAAGTGTTCTGTAGCTTGATTTCAGATTCCCGTGTACCATCTTTTAAATATGTCTATTTCTGCCAATGGATTTCAGATGCCTGAACAAAAACAACTCCTTAGGGTCATTATAAATGATCTTCCTTAAAGCAAACCTAAAACGAGCTGATAGTTTAAAAAAAATCTAGAAAAACTACAGCACATACCTTAAAACATGCCATCCTTGGATCAAACCCCAGCCGTGTAGTTGGAGCCAATACCCTGGCTTCTTTCAGGAAATGGCTGGATAGGATTCTGGGATCTATTAACTGAGGTTTCTAAGAACAGTTCACCTCTCACCTGTTCTTAAAAACCTCAACCACCGATTTTTAATTGTGCAGACAGTTCTTGATATCTTTGTTTTCACAAAAGGTCTTCACTTTTAACTTTAGGACATCTGTTGTTGATTTGTGACAGGAAGGTTTCTATAGTTTAAGATTTGATGGCTCTGAGTCCAAGGTGTTTCAGCATGATTTTTGAGTTCCCATATTCTTTGGATTTTTAATGGCTGGTATCACAAATACAACAAGTAGGAGAGATATGATATTGACTTTGCTTCACAAAGACAACAGAATTTAGAGACAATTGAAAGGACCACGATTATTTCATATTCTATTGTTTTTTTATTTTTCTTTAAACATTATTCAGAAACCAGTTTGAACTAATAGCCTGTTTAGTTCAAATAAGTTAGCTTAAATTTAGGAATGCATTTAAACAGATGCATGAAACATTTTTCAAAGCCACATTTCAGAATCATTTTTTGATTATTTTAACACGATTTTAATATTTCAGTCATGTATAGCTAAATCGTAATATTTTGCTCTCATGTGAAGTCAGGCACATGCATCAGAATAAGGACTGATGAGTGCTCTTCAGACTCACTGATATATTAAAGATGTTTTAAAAAGATGTCTGAGACAATAGGAGAAATGGAGATATACAGCTACCCCATACCGAAATAAGAACTTGGATGCAATATTTGATTTATACTTTCTAACTGTGTTGTATTCATTTTTACATAAGAAATAAATATTTTGATAATTCTTTTCTTGAGAGCTTTTCCAAAGAACTGTGTTATTTAAATAACCTAATGGAAATGGACTCAATTCAGTACGGCTGAGTCGTTCTCTGTCTCAGACTCGATTCAGCGGGGCTGATTCGTGCTGTGTCTCAGAGTTGATTCAGCGGGGCTGATTGTGCTGTGTCTCAGAGTTGATTCAGCGGGGCTGATTCGTGCTGTATCTCAGAGTTGATTCAGCGGGGCTGATTCGTGCTGTGTCTCAGAGTTGATTCAGCGGGGCTGATTCGTGCTGTGTCTGAGTTGATTCAGTGGGGCTGATTCGTGCTGTGTCTCAGAGTTGATTCAGCGGGGCTGATTTGTGCTGTGTCTCAGAGTTGATTCAGCGGGGCTGATTCGTGCTGTGTCTCAGAGTTGATTTAGCGGGGCTGATTCGTGCTGTGTCTGAGTTGATTCAGTGGGGCTGATTCGTGCTGTGTCTCAGAGTTGATTCGGCAGGGCTGAGTTGTTCCCTGTCCCGGACTGGATTCAGTGGAGCTGAAATTTTTCTTCCCTTTCAGTGATTCGTTTCGTTCAGTGAATCAAATTCTTTTAGCATTTGACTGGTGCTATTTCATTTAAGGGTTGTTAGTAACCAAATCAAAATAACAAAATGAATGAATCTTTTGAATCAGGTCACTTAAATGATCTACAGCAAATCAAATGAATCGATTCACTAAAAATAATTGAACTGCGCAGCTGCACGTTTCCTTACTGGAGTTAGGGCAGGACCATTAATGAAAAGTAGGGGGGTGAGGTGGAGAGTGAGTTTTAAATTTGTAGAATTTGCTTATTAATGTTAATTATGTATTGTTTTGTGTTCAAGACTACTTTAAATTGATTCATTGCTGTTTATTGTTTTTTTAATGTCTATATAGTTATCTAAGTCTTTTGCCATTTTTAAAGAGTACACCGTCTCACTTGGTTAGTTCCATGGGGGGAATTAGATGTAAATACCAGAAAATCCAGCTAAATCGGGCAATTTGGTTTGATTCCACTGACAGGTTAGTAGGTAAAGTATATTCAGGGAATAGAAGCAATAAAAATAATTTATTCCTATTTCTGTTTATCTTGTTGCACCTCTTAATTTGCTGATACAATTTTCTAACCCACAATTAATGTTTTTCACTTGCATGTGTAAATAGTCTGTAAAATGTGACTTGCACTCGAATACCAATGGTGTCCAATCTGATTTTCTGGACTTAGACATCAGTGAAAAAGAAACTGAGGAAGGCCTTCTCCTTGCAGTGTCTAAAATTTTGGGATTTTTAAATAACGGCAAAGACACTGAATGTGAAAGCTTATAAAGCACAGAGATCGAAAGTCAATCCTGCCCTCAAACTGGGTTCACATTTATCACCAGCATTCAGTGATCAACCAGTCTCTCTTTAAGCTTTTCATTTACAAGTTACTGCCTTTTACACCTTTTCTCCATAATGTGTCTCCTATGTTATAGTGTTTCTCCTGTGTTCCTCGCCCCAACACCGTCACTCGGACGTTAGCTCTCCTGCCCTCCCCTCCTCGGACCTGGGGGAGTCAGCACACAGTCAGCATGTGAGGTTCGGGTGGACATCTGTGTCAGGGAGAGAGCTGCAAAGAGACAAGGAGAGGTTAATGAAATGCTGAAACAAGCACTAATCCTTCACACCTGACAAAGGCTCACCAGTTGAGACATTGCACTCTTTCTTCCTACGTTTCAGAAGTGTTCGGTTAGGGCATAATTCATCTCTGCCCTTTCCGCTAAGCATGTGTATGTGTTGACACTCATCGTGGTCGGCCAGTGTGTCGGCTGCACAGCAGCCGGAGCTGGTTCACTGCCGAGCAAATTTCGGAGTTGGCAGGAATGTGGAAATACAGCCCAAGAGGACGCTGAAAAGCTAAAAGGATTCCTGGCAGAGAGGCGGCTCTGATTACAGTCCACATCCCCCCACCATTTCCTCCTGCTTAAATCAATCTGATTCCAAAGCTGTAATTTGGCATATAAACCTTGCAGCGAAAATTGTACATCAAATTGCTGAGGCAAAATGGCCCATCTGAGAAAATGCTAAAAGTCTTCCCGTACTCTTCATAGTGTCGTGCAGGAAATGGGATTATCCAACAACTATTCTTAAAAAAATAACATTTCCACAAAGTAAAATAGCTTAACAATACAAAAGACGTATGATTCACTTATTACCAAAGTGCCTCCATATTAGTATGGGCATTTCCTATTTCTCAAAGAGAAATTGTACAGTTCTTTTCATTCGTATCATCTTTGAACGATCAAGACTTTTTTTCTCTCTCACTCTACTCTGCGATTTCATGGACATTTATTACACGTTCTTCCTTCTTTGCTCAGTCACAAAGAATGAAGACAGGGTTTCATTTCTGTAGATTTAGAATTATGATAAACGCTTTGTAATAATGCAGTTATTGCAGATCTCACAGTTGGTGTCTTAAGAATTCTTCTCAATGTGGGATAATGAGGATATACATTGCTCCGGGATAATCTGGGATGGAAAACACTATAAGATGCAAGAAACTAATTCTTCTCAAAGTGCAGCTGATGTTTCAGTTAATGTGCAGCCTGAGAATAAATGTAGAAATAGCCGTAACTTAACTTAAGCTGTGTATTGATTTTTCATTATGCATTAACATTGCCAGAATTTTTTTTTTCAGCAAATGGAACCTGGACAGAAGGTGCGATTCTATATTTGTACCATTACCCTAATTTCACACCCTATGTGAACACATAAGAAATCCAATTCTGAGAGAATTACACCATTCAAAAATATTTGCATTTTTATTTTTCATCCCAAAAAGTATTATGAGGATATATTCATCAGGGGTATGCACGCTGGCCAACAATCTCAGTACCATACAACTTATTTTCTTCTTGCTTGTGTGTTTTGCACGTACACGGAAATAAGAAACAGTCATTTTCTGCAGCCCTTCATAGAGATGATTGTTGATTGGTTTTATGCCTTTTTTTTTTGTTACAAATTTACATGTTGTAGGAAAATGACTTTGTTAACAATCAAACGCCAAACATTGAGCAATCACAGAAGAAAGAGCAGTCTGGCACAAAGAGTGCAGCGGACAAATCACATCCATTATGAAAAGGGATTTCAGTCTTACAAGAACGGAGCGACCTGGAACGTCAATATCAGAATTCCCATGCAGGACGGCCGTCACTCTGTTGGCAATCCCTAACAAAATGACCACGAGCAGCGAAAGACAGCCTTTTTTTTCACTTGCCGGAATTAACACACGACACTCAAAGGGCTCCGGTTTCTTTCTCCGGGTTTAGGTCAAACCCGGGATACCGTCGGTCTTCTCTTCAGCTTCCGGGACGGACAAGGACACGCCGTGCCTTCCGAAATGAGCCGCTACCCAGAGTGTAGCCTTCCCACGCCAGGATTGGGGGGGGGGGGGGGCTTCACAACGTCTCTTCGTCGTCCTCCGCCGTGCTGGCGTCCAGCATGGGCTGCAGGGACTCCTTCAGCGAGATGTCGTCCACCTGCTTCTCCTCGCTCTCGTCCCTCTCCTCCGGGATGGAGGGCGGCAGGCTGTCGGGGTCGGAGTTGCTGATGACGTAGCCCGGCAGGGTGGTGTGGCTGCTGACGGTCCGCCCCCCGCTGCGGTACACCCGGCTGGAGAGCAGGGCGGTGCGGGAGGTGCCGGCCAGCTGGGACTGGCTGCCGCTGCTGTTCAGGTTGGTGAGGACCGAGCCGTAGCGGTAGCTGCCGCACTGGGTGGTCTTCTTCCAGTCGAAGACGAGGTTCCAGCGAGTCCACGTCTTCTTGATCTCCGTCTGGACCTGCCAACGACCCAGCGATTAGGGAGGGGGAAAAAAAACCAAGACCCGGGTCAATAAACGTTCACCCGTGGCTAATCTGAGCCTTTTTTAACCCTCTGGCTGAGAGGGAGTGGGCGAGTGACAGGCTGCGCTCTCCCATGTGTGCTCTCAGGTAAGATCAGGCTGAAGAAATAAAGAACCAAAACTACGCCGACAGTTCCTCATTGTAGGATACCTGGTCTTTTGATGGGCTTTATAGGAGTAAATTAAGCAAGTATCATCATTATATATCATCACATTGTGGCAACTCTAACAGCACTGATAGCAACAGCTGTGCTGAATGTCTTGCACCAGGCCTTCTGACCCAAAGACAAGCAGAACACAAGAGCATCAGGCCTGCAGCCTTTTTCATTGATTGGCCATTTTTTTGTGTGTGATCCAGGTCTCATAATCTAACATTGACAACAATTTAATTACTCTCTTTACATCATAATGTTACACGTAGGGGGTTACGAAAATAGCACATTACAAAGTGACGCAGCGGCTCAATCAATTACAATTAATCATTACCCCCGATTTGTAAAGATTTGGCCAAGACTATAACTGAGCAGTTGGTGTAACGGGAGGCCCGTGAGTTCTTTGTTCTCTGGCACAGCTTTGGTGAAAAGAGTAATAATTCCGGCACACCGGATTAAACAAATATTTAATAGCAATTGCAGTACACACAAAGAACAACACACAAGTTACACTATTTACAAACTTTCAAATAAGGCGTCGCCGAGATGTCTACATCCTGACCACCACAAAAACTCCAGACTGCTACCACGTATTCAGACTCTTATTTAATGCCTACAAAGGCCCGAAGAACAGAACACTGCCGTCTAAACTAAACAGCAAATGACCTATGGTTAAATCTCTCTTTCTGTAAACCCACTGATGTGACAAAATCAATGGGAAACCGATCTCCCCAATCTCCCTATTCTAACACGCACCCACTGACCAGGAGAGACCGTTTTTAGCCCAGGGATTCTTTACACAGGAAATCAGTGTTCCTGAATAGCAAGCTCTCTGAACAAGGGGTTCAATGTGGTCTCTATGGATGATCCGGACAAGGAGCTCTTGCCTTCTGCCTTTCTGTCTCTTCCCATGTCCTCCTGTCTCTTTCTCCTGTGTCTTCCTTTTTTTCTCTCCCTACCAGCCTGCTTTATGCTGTCTTCCTGGACTGTTGATTGACACTTCATTTACCCAGACCTTGATTAACGAAGGTAAGCTTTACAGTTGCTTTGATCACTGAATCTCGGATCCCTACATTTCAGCAGACGTCTCCTTGTTATCCATTGTATCTAGATCCTTAAAGACAATTCTTAACAATATATTTATAAAAAAAGCCATAAAACATCCCTTTTGACCCATAATTACAATGTGTAGACTTCTGTTGAAACTGCTTTTTCCTAGTCATAGTCTACCTCATGCTTTTGGGAAGGGAAAGAGGACCATGATGCTCTATTTTTCTGCCAGAAAATTGCAGTCGGGCTGACGCACATTCCTGAACGATTCCAAATTAGGAAAAAGACCACTCACCTCTCCATTGCAGTAGCAATAAATGATAGACACGAAAAATCCCTGAAACACAAAACAGAAACACAGTGGTGCACTAAGCATAGTCAAGAGCAGCTGTTTGACATCCGAGTGATTCAGACAGAAATGGAAATGAAATAGCTTTTTGGAGTCCTTGAGATGAGCGTGACCTATAAAAAAGTATGGCATTCGAGGAGCTAGTGCATTCTGGAACGAGAGCAAAGTGGGCAGATAAGAAATGTTCAGTATGTGGAAAATGTTTTATATTTCCAGTGAACTTTCTGCTGCTCATACGGTGTAGTAAAACAGTGGGTTATGGATCATGTACAGACATGGACGCAAACATTTATTTTATTATAAATAGCAACAACTATATCATCAATATCAATAAATGTGAATTATTACAATGTAAATAACAACAATAATTAAAAATAATCAAAATGAACACAATTATTTTCTTTGGAAAAATATTATAATAACAGGTGTAAGGGTTGAATGTTATAACAACCCAATGATACATTCTACTTCTTAAATAATAAAATAATAAAAATAGAGCATCTCAATAGTCATTTTTATATATGGTATAAGCAAAATAATATCAATATTCAGATATATTTTAAGGCAGCATACTGTATATAGAAAGAACACAAAAGAATTTCAGTTATTTCTTATTCATGAGTAAATATGTATGAATATATGTGCAGTATGAACAAAATGTTTACAATTTTTGGTAAGCAGGAAAACTCTTTGGTTTTAGCATTGGCAGTCAGTATCTAAATGTGCAACTCAGCTAGCTCTATAGTACTATAGTATAGTACGAAACACTACAATAGAACAGCTTTAATATCTTTAAATTCTTCAGAAAATCCTGGCGATCTGTTGCATTACGTAAGAATACTTAGTGAATAGTAACTAATGCATATCTTGACCCAGCATAATGTGTTGTTGTGTTTGAGGATGCTGTGGGACTATTTCTAACTCACTACAGCTGTCAGAAAAGAGCTAGGAAGTACAGTAACTTAAAAGTAAATGCTAAAAGGATGATTTAATTATACACGTGTGTGCATGGGTTGATGGTTAATTTAGTAGAAACAACTCTATCAAACTTTAAAATAAGTTTAAATGATTTTTAAAATAAATCCCTTTTGGAACCAACAAATACATTTGCAAAACTTGGCTTCAGCAGGTCTGCCTAGAGCATGAGATCAAATTTGCTGGCGGCTGATCTCGAAAAAGAAGTGAAACCAGTACCAGAGATTCTTTAAGGCAAAAAGTGTCACCGGAGAAGTCTCTTCACCTTACTCATCGCTTGTCAGTTCTTATTACTGTGAATGCACATTTGGCAGCAGCAGTACTGCTGTGCACTGCTGTGCAGTGAGACTCCAAAGAGATAGCCTTTCTCGGTAATGATGCTGGTATCTAGCTTCTAAGTAACGGCTCTTACACTTATCAAAGTATGATATACAGCACAAGCATAGCTGTCTAATGCGAGGAAACTTCTGCCAACAGAAAGAGTCCCTATAATGTTTGGGCAGCAAAACTTCTTTATTGTGAGGAGCTAACGTAGGTAAAGTCTTTTAATGTTGACTGCTCTGGTGCCCATTGTCTGACTGTAAATGAAGTCATGCTTCCTTTTGAGATCTACGTCTTATGTAACTAAGCACTAAGTTGTGGGAGGTGACTTGGGCTATTTGGCTCAACTCATGGATGGGATCCCAAAAGATCGTCTAGCTCAATATTCTGCATCCAAAAAAAAAACAGATAAGCAGTTAAAGCTGAGGTGTGAATTTCAGATACACACTGTAGCCTCATTGCACATTTTACATAATTTCCACCATAACTGAAAATTGCATTAATGATGCCTGCATACATGCAGAGATAGATTTCTTAAAAATTCATGTATTTTTAAATGCACTCCATTAAGCCAAATACTCTGCTCCGCTAGAGCCTCTTTTGTTCCTTCCTCATTCAAAGCCTTAAAAACATCAAAGACAAACTCCGAGCCAGGATACTTCAAAGACCACTCAGTTGATAAAGTCTATAAATGATTCCTAGTGTCTGACGTTACCTTTCACAATGTTGTGACAGATGGAGATAGAAATCCCTGTCATTTTTTACATAAAAAGATACCCTTTTCATTACCACATTCAGCTGAGCTGAAATAAGAATGTTACACCGCTCAGTTTCACACTTGCAGAAGCAAAGGCTGAGATAGTGGTTTCAAAGGTTAGAGCTTTCAAACTGCCGATTGCCCTGCAAGGGGGCAAGGGCAAGCACGACCTCTTGGGTCTGAGCGAGGTGGAAAAGCAAAGGGAACACATTATCGCAGCGTCTCTGCAAACACATATCACAATAATTGAGACACAAGTTGTCCATCATTGAAAGGGCAGGGCAGCAGGACAGCGTATTTGTCAAAACCCTTGTCTTTTCAGTTTATTATGACACAGCGAGCACAAGTCAAAACATCTAAGTGTAAAAAGAATTAAATACCTGGAAAGAGTTAAAGAAGAGTTCGAAGTACATGCGCACCTCCCACCCGATTCCCTGGAACGTGTGAGGCATTCCAACAAACACTATATAATGAATTCCGAAAACCAGCACCAGCACCAGTGTGGACCTGGCCAGTTTCCTGAAAAAGAACAGGATTGTTAACTCACAGCAAACCCGGGTTCCGCTGGGGAAACAGAGGCCAACAGCATGGCGAGGTCACTCGGCCCAGCTGTGCGTGTCAAGGAAGTAACATCTGGTGTACAGTCGGCTTTGTGAAGTTCCTTAGCAGTGTTTCTTTAGGCTTGGTAGAATTTTATTGTCCATTTATGGTAAGAATCGCATCTATCCTTAAAACAAAACACTTGGTATTACTAAGGAAACAGCAACGTCTCAAAATAAATTCCATTTAGAAATCCCAGTGGTTTGCTCTGCTGCTCCTCCGTTGTTGTGTTTGTTCAGTTGGACCAGCAGGTACTTTTGCAATATAATCAATCACAAAAATGTGGCAACCACTAGACCCACTAGACCAGTGTTTAGATCTAATTGCATTGTGTCAGAGGAATATTGTTCTAAAATGGAATCATGCGTTGTACATGACATGGGGCCTGGATGAACTGTTTTAACTTTATTCCTGCCAAACTGTACTCCTGATGCTCTCATAATCAAAAGTGGAATTTAAAACAGAACATAGAAACCATTATTTCTAGAAGAAGATTTTAGTGAAACATGCTGTAATGACCACACTTGTGCCAATCATGAAATAAATCAACGAAATGATAATTTACTGTAGTTAGATTTAACACCAATTAAGATTAACCTCTATTACAGTACTTCAAATAAAAGCGTTTCCTAATTTTTAGAAATCGCAGAAAATTAGATTATTCACTTTTGTTATTCTGTAATATTCTACTGCTGAAAAAGAAACTAATAAAACCAAAAATGATTCAAACTCATGATGGGCAAGCGTGATGATGTTAGTCATCCCTAAAAGCAGAGGACAAGAAGTCAGAGTAAAAAAAAAAACGCAATCAAACAAAAAGTCAGAATCCTCTTATTACTCATTACATGTGCTTACAAAACAAATCCATTAGCTTTTAAAGTCTGATAATTTAGTTAATGAACAAACAAATTAAGCACCAGAACATAAAAATTGGATTTAAAGGCAGAATGTATTAAACAAATGCCATTTGTCTGTTTATTTTCAGACAGTATAAGAATGTATTGGAACAAATCTGAATATTGCCTTTAATTACTATTATTTATTGCTATTATTCATAATATTGTAGCCAGGGACCAAACATTATTCAATAGAAATGATAATTGTGTTTACAAGGAACATCATGCTCTGTCACCCATTGCTGATAACTCTTGCCTATTTCACTGTGATTCTCAGAATCTCATGCTCTGGCATTACTCAATAAACAAATAAAACACACACACAGTTAGAAAAGATAATCTCTTTTTGATTCACAAAATTTGTTTCACAGAATTTAGCTGCATGCCAGCTGTAAATCTGCATCTGTGTCTAATGCACCATAGGTTAGAGGAATGGCTACAGTAATATTGATTATAGTTATTTGCAAAAAAATAATTATTATTAATTATTATATGTTTTGTGCCATTTTTACCCCTCGACTCTATTTTAGCATACAGAAATAACCCAGGCACATTTCAATTTATGTCTTAGTTGTCATTCACATTATTTATCAAAATGATAAGAGCTACAAAAACATAACTGCATTACTGTTTTAGAAAAATAAGGTTGCTATTTGCTCAATTGCACTGAATAAACATTGGGAAATGATTGACACATCCTCCCAGATTTTTGTTCATTTTTGCAAAGTTATACTTGTTGGTTTCTCAGCGATCTGAAGATATTTATACCATGATCCCTTAAAAGGAAAGAGGAAACATTCTTGCAAAATTCTATGGTTTGGAAGTGATAGTCAGAAAAAAATACAGAGAAAGGACAATGCAACATAACAAAGCAAAATGTTTTTGATGAACAATAATGGAATTTTATACTGTAAGTTGCAATGGAAGATGATTGATAACATGGTTCAAACAAGGAAAAAAGATATTTCAAAATCCTTCTATGGTGTCGATAATAAACACAATACATTGCTCATAGTGACATAGTTATAATCCCTCTGACAGCAGACATCAGTACCTGATTGTCACCGGGAGAGAAACCGGCCGATGCAAACTTCACTGAATATTTGGTCAGATTTGATTATGTGTTTTTCTACAGCATGTTTAGCATTCTCGTTCTGCATTTGCTGTGCATGTACAGTGTTAATTGGCACTTTGGCTTGCAATGGTACGACCTGGAGTAATTCTACATTGCGAATGGGCCACACGTCCTCTTGCAACGGTGCTGGTGCAGATTCTCTGACCGCACTGCCCTGCTGAGGCTCCTAGGAGCTCAAGTTGAAGGTCTACAGATCTCCACCTGCAGCACTACACTGATCATCACATGGGACCTCGCTTACACATCTCGACATGCCAGTCTTCCAGCAGGGCAGCATGCATCCCCAGGCATGCCGCACAACTGTGGCATTCTAGCCAGACGGGAACGTGACGGGTAGGATGTGGACTCCCCACTTCCCAGATTAGAGCCCCATTGAACATCCCTGTGGGATGAGCTGGCACGTCTGTGGCATCTAGGGCTCAGAGACCAGTGAACAGGCACGTGCTTGTCCCGGCTGTATGAGAGGAGTGGGACGAGGTCCCACATGACAGCACCCGTAACCTGGCGCCAAGTCTCTCCCAGCCACAGACACACACACACTACTAAAATACTGGTCCAAAAAGGTTTCGTCATTGTCCTGACCACTTTGAGATTTTGTTGTAGTTGTAACTACAGTAATACGTTTCTATGGATGGTCCGTACGAACTGTAGTATTGATCATCCAAATATAAAATAAATACTGAATAATAAAAAAAAATTAAAAATGTAAATTCATCAGATTTGTTATGACAGTTCTGGGTTTTAGCATAAATTACTGTGAACTGTGCACAATGACTGCAGAATACTCCATACATATTCAACAGGAAATATCCACCTGTACTGCTTCCTGGTGTCATATCTTCCTGCATTCGTTTCCCGGATTTTTGTTGCAAGGACTCTGACGATGTTCACAAACAAGACGAAATTCAACTAGAAACATAAAAATAAAGTAAAACGGTTAACTTTGGTTAAGCACAACAACATCACAACGACAATATTATTGTTTGATATGGTCTCTACAACTACCAAAGCTGAACTATTTTAATTACCAATATTTGCGATTTAAGTTCTTTGTCAAAAAAAATCTGAATCTGTGCGCTATTCCTTTGAAAAAGCATAAATAATATGAATTGCCATTTTCTGGTATAATAAAACATGTTTTATTTCTTGGTCATGGAAAATACAGTTCTTATTAATGTGTTTCCTAGCAATGAAGCCTTGAGATAGATGTGTGTTCCATTTCTGCTTGATTTATTTTCTCTTGTACTCCTTCAAAGGGACTTATAAAATAAATGAGGGATGATGTGGAGGGGTTGGATATTTACATTAGCCATGTGGATGGCCCTCTGAGGACTCAAAATGGAATATTAACGTGCCCCATGTGGGACCAAAAATGCTCATGGCAAAGCAGCTCTTTAAGAACATACTGTTCAACAATACAGAAGGGCAGAGCTGCCAGTTCTGGTCCCAGGCAGCCACAGTCCAGATGTTATAGGTTATTTCTAATTATTTATTTGCCATAGCTTGCATCACAAACAGGCTGTGATCAATTTAATAAACTAATTGATTCAGAAATGGTCAAATATTGTCCTCGAGAGCTACAGGGTGTTGATGCTTTCATGTTGGGTCACCTCCAGACAACTCAATTGAACAGAATGCATTCTTGGTCAAAATGAAATAGTTCCATGTGTTTAGAAATAGATGATTTAACCCAGGAATCCTGTTGGATTGTGGCTCCTCAGGACCAGGACCACAGTTGATCCCCCCCCCCGCCAAGACTCTGCATTTTTAATTCGAAGGTGCTTGAGATGCATGAGATCTTCTCACCTTTATTACTACATAATAATACAAGGGGTTATCTTTCTGGACATTTGCTTTAAGAAAATGATTTTTTTAACAGGAGGATCTATTCCAGTCCAGACTGGTTGCCTCCAGTTTCTGTAAACAAAGCCACACATGATCTCATCCAGTTTAATGGATTCTCCACGAATCTCTGCTGGGGGTCTCTTCAGCCGAGACTGACCTGGATACACCCAGCATGGTCCACATAAACAAGTTTGAAGGGATGACTCCAAACAACACAGGAGGTGTTGAACTGATTTCCCCCTAGAAATATTGATTTTTAAATGATATCACAAGGAAATATAAATGTTTTTTCTCTCTCTCTCTCAAATGTATTGATCTAGTATAAACTCCTTGTACCACTACCTAGGCTTTCATTAACATCACTTCTGCAGCCAGAGTGCTGGCTGTTACAAGCATTCCTGATGCAAACATCAAAAACAGGGCGCCATCACCTTGTCGCTACATGTAATGTTAATGGTGCAATTAATTGGTACAGGATGACACACTGCATCGAGAGAGGTAATATAAAAAAGCACAGACGTGATATTTAGACCAGTAAACAATTTCAGGTGTCCAAAATGAAGCACCAGCTTACGCACAGTACAAATCAAACATGTACAGTACAAGCTCAACTTTAAATGTTCAAATACATTCAAAGTTCAATAAAAAACCATTAAAACAACAACATCAATACAAACATTCCATATAATTGTGCATTTAAGTGACCTAAGTGAAAGAAAATGTATCACCCTTTACTTTTGCAGTATAACTTTCTAGGATTTTTGTTTTTTATATGTAATCTATTCACTTACCCCAATGGCTGCTAAAATTGGAACTTGATAAATCCATTTAATATTACCAGCGCTTAGTTCCCAGCATCTGCAGAAAGAGGGAGAAAGATCAACGTGCTTTAAATACCCTGCAGTGGGTTAAAAAGTAGTTAAAGTTCAAGTTCCTAATTTAAAAATTAAGATAAAATAGAACTGCATAAAAAACTCACAAAGGCCAAAAATAATGTTTTCTTTTAAAAGCTCAGGTTTTGTATGCTGTTTTGATGTGCATCTAATATTGTCTGTTTTTGTCTCCTGTATGTATTTTTCTCTTACTCGACAGATACAAGGAAAACTCTTTGCAGTATGTAAGTTTTGTAACTGATGAATTGCTTTAAAAATATTTTAAAATCCAGTTTTTCTCAAGAGATCTGAAAGTGGGGAAAACACTGAAGTTTAATTTTGAATGGTTTTAGAATAATTTGTAGTGCTAGCTAAATTTATACCTTTCAGACTTATTTTTTTTCTAACAGAAAGAATGTCGACTTAAACGTTTCCAGGTACTGCCTTTCATCGAGAAACAAAGGATAAAAAAAAAATCGACCCTTTAGCATACCACTTTCTTTTGGTTCTTTTTCATTGAAATGCTAGTTAAAATGCTGGTCAATATGCTATGTGTCCAAAAAATGTATTAACAACAAAGATGTTGCCTATATCGCAGCACTGGGATCCGATAGAGAGCCCTGACAGCCCATTACATCAGAACCTCACTTCACACTCAACGACCAGTCCCAGGAAAAAACTACTGTATCTCACTGGGATAATCCTGACAGCAAACCCAGGACAGCAGGATTTCAACCCCTGAAGTTGCAGAGATTGTCCGTGATTCACTGTCAATTATTGAAGCCCAATCTCATTGCCTGGAGGGGGAGGGGCAACCATTGGCCCTGGAACCCCAGAGGTTTCTTTCCTCCCTCTGGGGTTTTTACAGATTTGTGTTCCTCTCCTCTGTGCCCACACAGTCAGCTGTTGTAATACTGTAAACTGCAATGCAAATCTGGAGAGCAAACTGTTATGAAAGGCGCTATAGCAAATAAAAGATTGATTAATTGGTAATTGTAGAAAATCAAATGCACTTATTAGTTGTCTCACGTACCACTGGTGTAAGGTGGATTAGTGAATCAAGGTGGATTCTGTGCTTGTAGGACTTCATGTTTTCCAGTGGGTGACAACCTCTCTGAAGTCGTTTAGCTGCCAAATCTCTGCTACTCATACACAGCAATAATCCTGTTTGGTTTGTATGTGACTTGTATACTAAGAGGCTTGCTCAACTGCCATTAACCAGTATTAACACTTTCTGAGACAGGTCTTTTCTGAAACAGGTTATCTTTATGTAAGATAAGAGTTAAAAAATAAATACCTGTTTATCCAAATAAACGCATCCAAGTAACTGTTTCTCCAAATGACTTGAAACATGCACTTGAAATAGTCCAAACCTAAAATACTACCAGATGCAGTCACAGAAGTACATGAAAACTTTCAAAATGACCACAGCTACTATAAAAATGTAACAGTTTATAACTCCTGAACTAAAACATTTAGTAAAATAAGGTATTGAACAAATGTTTTTGGATTAATATACCACACAATCCACTCACTCATCTAGATAAAGACATTGTGCAAATAAGGCCCAGCCAGTATGATGATACTGTAAAAATCTGAATTATTTATCTTTCAGTTCCCAGTTAGACAGAACTGTTTTCAGTTTTGAGAGTGTCTAGAACCCCTGGTGAGGTTATCTCACTGGTAGAGGAAGTCTTTGTGCACAGCAGTTCAAATCATTACAGAATAAGAAAAGCAGCGTTAAAACTCAGATCTAAAGATGTGATAAAGCAAAAATAACATTCCAGCCTTTAGGCACTGAAGTAATGGCTCATGTAAACACTGGTTAACATTATTCACTATTCATTACTATCAGGACCTATACTGACATCATCATAATGAAAAGTCTTTTCTTATCCCTAAAATTCATTTCTCAAACAGTTAGAAATGAAAGTAGACCATTCAGCCCACCTACAGTAGGCAGGTTGGAAGCTGGTAGTTCATTGATTCAAGAATCTCATCCATCCATTGTTTGAAGGAAGTCAGGATATCAGCTTCAGAAACATGTCTGAGTAACAGTCTCCAGGGTAGAAGATTGCCGCTGGTTCTCAGTTTGAAATGCGCTTTCAATTTGTTTGCATTTGTGTCTTCTGAGTCACGTTTCACGGTTTATTCACAAGAAATCTGCTGGGCTGACTTTTGATTTTGTGTAGCTGGCCCCGGTGTGTGTGTGTCTGTGTGTGCCCTGCAGTGGACTGGTGTCCCATCTGGGATGTAGCCTGTCTTGCTCCTGTTGCATGCTGGAATAGGATGCTGCTCCCCCATGACCCTGCACTGGATAGAGCTGTTTAGAAAATGAATGGATGGAGTGTTTCTAATGTACAGTAGATATGCAGAACCACCACTGCCTATTCTCCTAACATTTATCCTGAAAGACTGTGTTGGGATAGAAAAACAAATCTCATCTTTCCCAGGATGGTTACTTCACACTGAACTCCATACTGATGTTATGAACTCACAGTTGCCAGGCATTTATGTTTTTTTTTGCCCCTTCACAATCCTTTAGAGCACTTTCTGGAACGATCCATGAAGTGAACGAGGAATGAGGAAGAGAGGACTTCCCTCTCAGCAGCAGAGCTCACAGGAAGAAGAGCTCTTTGATGCCATCAGGACCATCCTGATTCGAGTTGCTACACAAGAGGTCTTGGGCAATGCGTTGTGACAGAAAGGAGGTGTCTTACGAATAAAAACACTCGAAGGTAATCTAGGGCTTCATCTCCCTCTCACCTTGCGTCTGCAAGCGTTGCCCTGACAACTGCCCAGGCTGCCACAAACAGAGCCGGAACACCTGCAATTAAAACAAATGACTCATTTAGTTGGGTCTACAAGCTCCCTGTTTTCACATTCCTCAGACGCTTGCAAATATCACCAAAAGCTCTACACCAGGAACAAGAGCTGCCCAAGTGGAAACATATAATTATTATTTTTGAAGAAGATCAAGCTTTTTGTTTCTTCTTTTAATCGCTGCGCTGCTCAGTCTTCCTAATGGCTAGCTTGATGGCCATTCAGGCAAAGAGTAACGCCTGTTCATCCGTGAGATGAGAAACAAATCGAAACAAACAGAGGATGTTCACTGCGTGCTGTTAATGTTTGAGATAAGACGTCTTCTGGCTGAATGTGACGAATGTGAAGCCAAGTGTAAGCAGTCCTGTTTGACCGGCGCGCCAGGGAAGGAGCTCATCAGAATACTCCTGCGCTCTTTCCTAAAACACAAACACTTAGCTGCATTCCGGACTGGGAATCTGCAAGAAGGAATAGGCATTTTGTGAGCACATCAAGCAAAGTTTCACATCTTAATTAGTTAACCTAACACTCTTTTACATCAGTAAGGTCCTAGTGTGTGACTTGTATTTTAACATGTATTTTACCATCAACGAACTGTTCGCCCCTTTATGCAAGCCTAAGAAACAGAAAAACACATTAAGAAACTATATTTCTGATCACTGTACAGCACCACGAGGCTCTAACATTATAAAGCCTCATCCCTCTTGTCATCTCTTCTCATTCTCAGTTTTAAAGGCACTTCCTTCTCAAACTCCGGGTGTGTGCCTGGTTCACTAACTCTGAAGAGTCTCTAGGGCTGACACTGCCCAGGTCTCGGGGGATTGTGAGCCTCCTCTGACTCTAAGACAGATTATGTGAATTACCTGTATTGGTTCCGGGGGGTGGTAATATGGGGCTATGGTGGCCTGACACCTCCTGGTTACTGGGCTGTGGTATCTGTCTGTGGGGAGTTTGCATGTTCCTCCAGTGTTCGAGTAGGTACTCAGTAGGCACTCTGTCTTCCTCCCATCTCCCCAGAATATGAGGACTGGCTGACTGGCTGGCTGCCCTTGGTGTCCCCTGTCTAAGGTGTCCAGAGGGATTTTGAATTCAATGCTGCAGGAGATGTTCCTAGAGTGATCAGCGCTGACTTGGGGACACAGACCTACAGAACCACATGTTCACAGGGGGCCAGAAATCTTCTTCACCTCTGTGGCCTTGCTGAATTCTGATTCACCACCACAGGCACACCCTGCTTTGACTAATGCTGGTGTTTCAAACCTGCCAGGGTCAAAGTACACCCATTATTGTAGGGGCAGAGTGAACTGAGTGTGATATCAGTCCTGAAATTGTATCTCACGTTTTGCTTTAAAATCTCCATTTCAAAGGTGCACAGTATCATCTTCAGCTGGGTGCAATACTTCAAGCAAAGTAAATAAACGAATAAGGCATCAAAACACAGCCTAGAGACCAAGAAAATCAAACAAACCTGCTCTGTCATTATCACACCTACTGTAGTGTGTAACAGGGACACTGTGAAAAGCAGTCAAAAACATACTAAGGACCACATCTTTTAAAAGGAATGCTCCACAGAGAGGTGTAAATATGCACACAAAATTCTGTGGAAGAGGAGAACACTTCTGTCAAGCCTCACTCCTCAGAGACTTAGTAGTTTTAAACAGGTACAAAGATATATAGGAATAATTAAAAAATATGAAAAACCAGAGGTGGTCATTCAATATATCCAACTTAGAAGTTGCTAATATCCAATTAACCTAAAGATCTCATCCTGCTGTTTCTTGAAAGGAGCCACAATGTGTTCCAGGCTGCTGCAACCCTATTTGCAGAGAAATCTCTATTCCTGTTGTCAGTTCTAAAGGCACTTCCTTCTAAATCTCTGGATGTGTGCCCTCGTCACTAACGCTGAAGCCCTCTCAGGGGCTGACACGGCCCGGGTCCCACAGGACTGTGAATCCCCGGGTCTTGCCCCTTCCCGGTCTTCCATGTTCTAGACTAAAAAGGTTCAGTTCTTTCAGTTCTCTGTCGGTAAACCCAGGAATGTATCACTTTTCTCTTGTTTGTGCTTATTTCTCGGCAGCAGTTTCTTTTTTTGTGACCTGTAGTAACCAAAATGACACAAATGAGGTCTCACTAAGGCATTGTATAATTTAACAATTGCTATCTCTTGGCATTATTCTACCCCTTTTAGCTATTTCCCTCACACACTGTTTGCTTTTTATTGCCTCCCCACAGTGTCTAGAAGATGAAAGTGAATTGCCAACATACTGTACAAGCCTGAGTCTTTTTTGAAGTAGCTTCTTTAAGCTGCATGTTTCCCATCTTATATTAATAGGATGTTTTTTGCTTCCTGCATGCAACACACCACACTTATCTACTTTACAGTAAATGTCATCAGCTCTTTGCCAGGCCAGAGCTTACCGAAAAGCAAACAGATTCTTTTTTGTAAGCTTACAAACTGGGCTGAATTTGTTATCGCTTAATTCTTATTCCTTTCTTCTTACAGTCATCTGGAGATGTACTGTAATTTTCACAAACAATAAAAACAGAGGAAATATGATGGAGTAGACATAAAAACCTACAATAGAACACGTCTCTTTGTAAATTAGCCTAAAGAGCCCCATGTGATCTCTTTTTACAGTATGTTGTGTATCACCTGCTAGTATTGTTCTTACTTCTGATGGGATAAATTCTTCTTTTCGTGTTTTGAAACAAATGCATGAGCTTCCCATGACCCCTTGACTGCTAATCTGCTCATTTGGAAAAGCAGTGCATATGCTGACATGTATGGGCCAGGTACTCCAGTATGGGCCATCTAGGCCTCTGGAATCAATTCCTCATTGGTAGCTGACACGGATGAGTAATACACTGGAGAAATGTATCTGTTTGTTTCCTCTCTGCGGAATTTATTTTTGAAAGAGTCAGCTGTGTTTCTGGTATTGCTTACTAGCTATTCTCTGAACACACAACAGAATGGGGACGTACCTCCTCGCTGCCTTCTGTTTGTCATCCCTGCCTGCTTTGTCTTTTTAAGCCCAAGCCATCCATTACTGTGATGTATTTAGTAAAAGAGATATTGGTATTGCACTTTAGTTCATGAGCTCAGAATACAGTAAATCTGAGTGCTGTATCAGGATACTGGATTTTAAAAAGCTGAGAGACAGAAGAAATCTTTGGAAATGCATCAGCAATTGTGCATTGAATTATTTTAGAGGTAAATAATGGTGCTGTTAAACTGATGTTTGGGAGGAGAACAAATTCTTGTGTATAAACACTCCCTGGCTGCCCACAGCTCTGCGCTCATCTTTTCTACACCCCTCCCTCTGCCCAGCTGCACCCCTGTAGCTCCTCCCTGGCTCATTCCTCTAAGAGAGGGGGGCTGTGACAGCACTGATCTTCAGCCAGAGCCGGCATTTCCTCAGCCAAGCATGTTAATGCCAAGTACGAAAGTATCTTATTTAAACTATCTGTCCATATCCATTGGCTCTTTTGATTGTCATTATAATTTAACCAAAAATACTGAAGTGCTTATCTGTTGGGGTCTAATTTTTTAAAACTCTTTAAAGCCCAAGTAAGTCCTTGTGTACAATCGAAATGAGGCATTTTTATCTCTTGTACTGTTCATTTGACGTGATTTAACCGAGATGAATTACATTCTAACACAATGTTTCCACAGATCACTCTCCGGTGTCGGCAAGCTTGCCTGGAACGTAACGCCCTTCGAATCCCACACCCTTCAGACCCAGCCTGGGCGCAGGGATCAGGGCAACATGGAAATGTGACGGGCTCTGCTCTCCCTGCCTCTGCCAGGACTCAGTACCGCTCAGTCGTGAGCTCCAAGCACACACAACACCACCGCCTAGATATTTAATAGCTCCTCCTCGCCAAAAGACCAGGCCTTTTGTCGCACAAGATTCTGCGCAGCACCAGAGACTAGTGCAGCTCTACCGAGCCTCCACCCGGATTCAGTCCCACGACACTAACAGACCCAGAGCCACACAGCAGCCCTCGAGACTGCAGGGAAGTCTGCTGCACCACAGACCCGCTCACATGCAGCAGCAGAGCTCTGCCATGCCTAGATTCCAGAGCGGAGGGGGTCGTCACTGTTATTCTCTCACCAAAATGAGCCCTGCTGGACCATGGGCTTCATTCGGGTCAGATTTAATGCCCTGCTAAGTCAGCCACTGGAGTGGGAGGTGAAATTTGCTGACCAATCATGAGCCACTCACACGAACTGTTAGAGACCGCTTGCTGCACTGATCAAATGTTAAGCAACAAGGGAAATGGAAAAAAAAATATCCTTTGAATTTGATAAATGGACTCTAAGACATTTACCCCGGTGTTAGCACTTTGCCTGCCGATTACAATCTGGCCGCACATCTTGACATAGATCAATTTGATAGGTAACCACTGCTTACCGTTTTTTTTTTAAGATCAGATGAAGGCTTTTATTAATAACACAATGAATTCAGAATCACAGCCAGCTCTCCGAAGGTCCAGTAACTTTAAAATGGGACAGAAATTAGAGAGCATGCTTTGCTGGATACGCAGAGAAAAACGAGGGATCCCCAGCGACAACATTTCTGTAAAGCCTTCTGCTTTCCAGATGGGGAAGCCAGAAGGTGAACCACTTACCAAGCAGGCAAACTTACCCCATCCAATCAAGGTGAATCCCCAAAGGTATTTGGTATCGGAGAAGAATGCCATGAAGATGAGGCTGTGCAGATAAAGCCCCTCCACAAGGATCCAGTAATAGTTGGTTGTCAAGAAATAGATGAAGAGCAGGACTGTAATCTTGCATCCAATCTGTCAAAGTATGAATAGCACTGGATTAACATCTCTGATGGCTGCAAAAAGGCAAGATTAACTCTTTTACCCACATACACCTCTCAGACAGAACTGTTGCTAGTGTGCTCCTGTGTCAGATCGACATGCCCTTGGAAAAACTGTTAGATACCAACAGCAAGAGTTCTCTGACAGTGTGAACGTTCAGGTGCATACTGACACGACACAAGGAAACCACAGGGAAGCAGTGCGCTCAGCAAGGCCAAAACAGGAAAAACAATGGTTTCAGGTCAACAAGCCTGAGTAACATTGATACAACATCACTCAACAGTGGCATTCCTGACCTATTAACTTTCATCTACAACTTTACAACTTTGGAAACGGTAAGAATTTGAAAATGCTTCTCTTATCACTTAGTGGTACAGAACAACATGAGCTCCAGTGATACTCCTAAATGGTGGACAATGTCATGAAGATGTTTTGATCTCTAGAGCATTTTTTCATTCAAACCTGAATAGGAGTCAATATGGACTAGAGTGGCAGTTTGCAGCCCATTGTCACTGCAAACTGCAATGGAGGGGAAGGACAAGTACACACTAGAGTAAAAATCAGGTATCCTTCGCCCTCCTTCATCACTGTCTCCATGGTCAACAGCTCACTTACAGTGTTTCAAAAGACTATTCTACTTAATTACCTCATTGCATGAAATGACAAAGACCTTCATTTTCATGCTATCTAGTGGTTCTTCAAATTTGAAAGTTAACAAGGTTAGGAATACTTCACCTACAGTCAATGGACAATTAAGACAAGGGGTGTCATAAATAATAACAAGGGCACCTTCAATGGCACTCTGTAGGGAGACTGTAAGGTAATAGCAATTTCTAAAACACCAATGCACACCATAACTGGAAGTTGAAATCCTTTACTGGAGTGTGGTGAGATGCCCTCAGCATAGAAGCTCAAGCTTGTAGCTGGATGTTGTTCAATCTCAGGCACTAAGCGAATTCAGAACTGATCAGTACTAGGACAGGAAGCCTCTAATGAACAACAGGTTGTCATTGCACTTGATGTTGGTGAACCAGTAGGTGGTGCTCTTCCTTCTGGATCAGGAATACTGTGCTGTAGGATGTGCCATCAGAAACTTCCTACATGTTTTGTCTTTAAATTAGATTAGAGGTATTAAACATTGAGTCCTGGCAAAACTCGGCTCTGGGCTTGCACAGTTTATCTTCTTTAAAGTTCCCCCTTAACTCAGCTAGGTAAGCAGTTTCTCACTCCTCCTCCTGATCTGATCTGCAGTGTGGCTGCTAGTGTATCACACAGGTAGGGTCACTGGTGCACCACACGAGTGGAGACTGAACTTCAGTGGTGGATGAAGTGGGTCTCCTCCTATATGTAAACTTCTTTAGAATCCTTTAGGAAAATAGCATATAAATACCAGTAATTATTATTATTATTATAATTAATTATGCATATCATGCATATCATGATTAGCATATCATGGTGTGAATGCAAAATCGTGCTGTGCTGATGACCAGTATTGTTTTGCTCAATGGCTGAATGAAGTGGCGTGTTGCAGAACACCCCTTGACACTGTACTCATCAAGGCAGGATAACAATTTAATGAAAGAGCGTTAATACTTGCCTCCACGCCACCTGCACACACACCTGCTCAGCAATTGCTGTAATTTGCTAAATACTGTCTTTCTGATGTGAAAATTTCAGGGCCAGGTGATGGGTAATTATACGCTGGAGCAAGCGTAGGCATTCCTGAAACAATCTAACCTTGATTTCAGTGCAGAATAATGTGTCTGTATACAGTAAAAACTAGATTCTTTAAAACACAGAGAATTCAGCACAGTAAAATTCTACACAGACTGCAAAATAAAATGATGGCCAGAGCAATCAAAATACTTATTTCTCTAATTCTCTGAGATATTAAGCTGCCATTCAGTGTGTACTGCAGCACCAGAAGGAATTACTACATGGAATCTTATTCCTAAGGAGTAGCACCAGGGCAGTGGCTACTCCAGGGATGTTTTTGTCAGCTTGCTACAGGGTCACAGGGTGACTCCTGTGTCGTTTACACTTCAATGTCAGTTTACTCACAAGGTGAAATCCGCAGTCCTTGTGAAAAAGTGTCACATCGACTTGTTTGTCTCTAAAGTGAGAAAATCTCAATTCATTCGGAGAGCAAGTTGAGCACCATGATAGAGAGCGGTGTTTCAGTCTCAACATCTGGTCTCCTTCAGCAACACTTTCTCTCTCACACACAAAAGCAAGAAAAATATTTACCAAACAAGCCTACATCCAGGGAAGAGTAATAAGTCATTAAGGGCTGATCATTAGAGAAACTGTATTATTTTTAGAGATTTTATTGGCTTGTTTTTACAGCGGCAGGTTCCTTGATGTTAAACAACAGGCACGAAGCCACTCTGACAGCGCAGTTGTCTGCCTGTTTCCTGTGTCCATGAGCTGTGACTGGGGCACATTAGGAGGCTCCTGGCCAGAATAGACAGATAACAGAAAGGCCACATCTCCTAATGAGAGCGTGAAAGAAGTGAAGAGTACTTGTGGGTTAAAAATAGCTTTCAAGGGTTTGGCTTATGATGCTATTTTGAAAACATAGTCTTCAGGCAGATTTAAAAATACATTAATTGAGGAGCACAGCAGGAACACCATTATACTGTATATGCGTGAGCGATAAGGATTCTGTTGCTTTCTGCAGTCCCGCAACATGATTTTGATATTTAGACTCATTCTAGGATTTCAGGAGTGTATTTATTGCTTCTGTTTTTTTCTGAAGAAGTTGCCAGTGAGATACTCTGGATTTAATTGCAAATCTAATTATGGGAAGTTATGAAAATCATTTACATACCGTCCAATGCCTTACAAATGTACATCCCCTTATAATTTAGGTATATGTGGTAAATTACAAGGGGATATAATTATAAGTAAAATTTTAATAAAATAAATTTGGCTACACACCCTAAAAGACATCAGTGACATTTAGTCAATCTGCTTACTGCATGTTTTGATGATCTGATGTACACTATGTTTTACCACAGAGAAGATTTATTAGGAGTTAATGTATGTATTGAAATCAGATATGTGTAATATATTGCAGAGGTGCGTTCTAAAGTGTATGTGTAACATTTATGTAAATACTATCATTTACTGTAAATTATCAAGAGCAATGTTTAGTGATGAGAATTCTAAAATAATGTTACAGTTATTCTGACTAATAGACTAGGAGAGCTATTTCATTTTTATGGTACATGTTTTTATGTTTATTCTTACCTTACCTCGCATACACATGTATGAAACATCCAAGCCTGTGGGACATGGCACTGTATATATGAAACAACTGTATAACATTCAAACTGTTTGATCCAATGGAGAGAGCATGTTTGGATCTCAAGTGGTTAAAACTACATACAATATAATGTTTTATTGACAGAATTAACAATGCTGGCAAACCTGCATCTGAAAAAAACCCTTGTGAAAGCTTTTTTCTCAATGTCATTCTGTGGCATTTAAAAAGGCATTGACAGCTTGAAAACGAGAAGCATTTTCTAGTCTTTGGAAATCATAACTTCCGCAGCTTGAATCCATAAAAGACTCCGTCCATCAAGGGCAATCCCTGATCACATGAGTATGATGTTCTGTACCTGACTCCACATACAGTACCTGAAATCCTTAAGGGCAGTGAAAGACAAGGAATGGCTTAGTGCAGGGGTTTTGTACTAATTACATATGGTATGCCAATTGAAACAGCAATCAAGGACTTTGTACATTTCGTGAGATGAGCAAACGTAGAATATCGCAATCCTCAGTGAAAAGCAGAACGTAAATTCGGACAAACCCCCATCATTCATTGACTATGTGAATGATGTATTTTACTGCATATCTTCATGGCAAACATCAGGCAACATGGGGGTCTGCTAAGAGCACATGTTAGAAGCTGCAGTTTTCGGAACCTTTGAAGATGGCGAGTGAATCGAGGAAGAGAAAGGTTGCTCTGGAGATGACAGGCATTTCATACTATTTTGTTTCTTTCTGGGGAAAAAATCTAAGAATGCAATATACTGTATATATAGGGCATACAGTACAAGCAACAGGACAAAGCTGAAAGGAATCTAAATTAGTTTGTCACAAAAACTCCTTTAAAAGAAAGACAGAATACAGCTCCTGTATCACTGGCTATTTCAAGGGTAAAATGTACAAAGTACATACGGCAGTACAAGACATACTGTAGGACAGGGCAGCTGAATGCCAAAACGCATAATTCTGGTGCTGCTGAGAGACAAAGACTAATGGTGATACGTTTCTTTTTGTGTTCTCGAAAGTAGCTGCCAGCACATTATCTTACATCCTGAGGGAAGTTTTCAGTATCTCTTTAGAACAAATCTTGATGTACTCAAACTCTATATTTATTTCAGCTCTAACCCAACTCCTTCAGGTTCTTAAGAACAGGAGTGTGGCTAATCTCATATGGAAAGGTTTGGGTTTTTGAAAAATTGTTGACCTCATCACCTCTTTCAGTTTTGAAATCACTGTGGCAGCTCGTGTGGACATTTTGCTCTTCATCACCGATAAGATTTCAGTTATTATACAAAGTGTGTGAAAGCAATGAAGGTTCAGCAACAATGTCAGGCTGATTTCCATCTTCAAGGATATTTCACATCAAGGTCTAAATTTTTGAGCTATCAAACTCCAAACAGCTACCCAATATTCCACAACAAATAACATCTGTGCCTCAAACAATATCTAGCTGCTGTGTACTCAGTCTTGTCTCTGTGAGGCGTCATCCCCAGAAGCACAAACTCCCCCACAATTTTATTTTATTCTCCTGCACCTCTCATGTTCTGATTTCTGCCAATTAAAGAAAAAGCACATTGTGCAAAACACACGGTGGCAGTCAAAGCCAACATTAATAAACATATTGAGAAATACTAGGCAGAAGATGAAACTTGTTATAATTTGCTTTAAAGATTATTTTCCCAATAAAAGGTTTTAATTTAAAACCTTAAGCTAGAAATCACAGAGACCAACATCAAAGTTGATTAATTAATTTCATTACCTGTCTTCAAAGAGGTGAGGTTGAGGTGTTTTTAAAGCAAGTTATTTGATCTTTTTTCACATTCAGTACAACAGCAAAAAACTCAAATTGCTCAGGTACTTACATACTGAGTCTTATCCAGCACTGGAGCCACTGAAATGCTTTTGAAGTTGTCCATGATCATGGAGTCAAACTCTTCCCGAACTACGTTGGTATGGACGACCTTGTCTTTCACAAAGATGCTGATGGCACGCAGCATGAAGGATGCGAACAGGTGCATGTGGATGTAGTTCCTGGTGCAGTGCAACCTCCTGCGAAAGCAGAACAGCGACTCAGAAACTGTGACCTGTGTAGCTCACACCACCAGTGCAAAACTGTGACCTGTGTAGCTCACACCACCAGTGCTAAAGTGTGACCTGTGTAGCTCACACCACCAGTGCAAAACTGTGACCTGTGTAGCTCACACCACCAGTGCAAAACTGTGACCTGTGTAGCTCACACCACCAGTGCAAAACTGTGACCTGTGTAGCTCACACCACCAGTGCAAAACTGTGACCTGTGTAGCTCACACCACCAGTGCAAAACTGTGACCTGTGTAGCTCACACCACCAGTGCTAAAGTGTGACCTGTGTAGCTCACACCACCAGTGCAAAACTGTGACCTGTGTAGCTCACACCACCAGTGCAAAACTGTGACCTGTTAAGCTCACACCACCAGTGCTAAAGTGTGACCTGTGTAGCTCACACCACCAGTGCAAAACTGTGACCTGTTAAGCTCACACCACCAGTGCTAAAGTGTGACCTGTGTAGCTCACACCACCAGTGCTAAAGTGTGACCTGTGTAGCTCACACCACCAGTGCAAAACTGTGACCTGTGTAGCTCACACCACCAGTGCAAAACTGTGACCTGTGTAGCTCACACCACCAGTGCAAAACTGTGACCTGTGTAGCTCACACCACCAGTGCTAAAGTGTGACCTGTGTAGCTCACACCACCAGTGCAGCTATTGCCAGCCCTTCCACAGCAACTGTCTCAATCTTGGCTTTTTCTTCTGGTTGTGTACATGGCATAGGCAAAAAAGGACTTTTAAAATTCAATCTTAATGTTAAGACAGGTTGAAATCAAGTGGAAAATCAGACTTGAAGAATTAAATTAATCTTTAGCAGGTTGGCAAACAGTTCCTTGTGACATTAATTTAAACCTGACTATTGTGGCTGACTTTAATCTTTGATATTTTTGTCAGGTTGCATGATAATAGGGTGCTTTTCTCCTCTCATCTCCTCTCTCATCTCACACTTTCCATTTGTAAGCCTTTGAAATTCATAATTTAATGGAAGTTAGCCTCTTTTTACCTATTATCTGAGACCAGTGCGTGTGAAATTCATTCAGGGTTGTGTAGGCTACACAATTTCCTATTCAGAAGAAATGAACTGGTTTCTTCATCAGTTTCTTTAGAATGGATCTGCAGTGGAAATAGAACTGACCCCATTGGGACTCCCTGCTTATGTAAAGGTTTCTTGATTAAACATCTGGGTGCAAAGGTTAGTGGACTCATTCTGGGAGTCTGGGAGACTGGCACGGAGCGTCTCACAGTAAACAGGGGCAACCAAATAACGAACCTTCAGATTGCTGATCAACACATTCTGAAAACAGCTGGCCAACTCAATGAAAATTATGTTTAAAATTTAGAGCCATGTTCTATCCAGACTATGACAAAAATGTTTTATCTGGTGATAGAAGATCTGGATGTTCCTCTAATTTCCATTTCACAGGGCTTCATAACTGATTCACTTTAAAGCAGTAAATAAGCAGACTGCCAGTGGTGGACAGACTGTTCTTAAGCAAATGCAACCACCAGTCCAACTACTCCTGCAGTTAGTAATTATCTGGACCCTGAGATATATGAAATAGAGAAACAGGACTGTTATTTCAGTTTTCTAATCCATCCATTTCATATACTTTAAGAAGTATAAAGCCTGCAAAAATCATGAGGTATGAATATTCCTGAAAAACGTACCAGATAGATACAAGCACTGTAGATGAACAAGCTCTCAGGGTAATTGTTGGTCTGTGGCACTAGTGAATCACTGAATACAATTGCTATTGATTTTCTTTAGATATATGGGATTCAATTAGTTGAAGAAAAGTTTTAGAAAAATAGCTGATAATAATGCCACAGCTTGTACTTTCAATGTAATAATCAACTTTCTGTATGCTATCGCAAAATTGTTCAAATTGTCCTCATTAAACAAGTGCCTACAGGTTTTTGCATTGAGAAATGCCTACAGCTATTGCACAAAGGCTTTTAATCAATAGGATTTTATCTTTGAGACTAAGGTAAAGATGAATTATGCGAGATATGATGAAAATGTGGCTGAGGATGTTAATGGAGAGACACAAGCAGAGCAACAACATATTTTAAATGTGATTTCAAGGTGAATGTTAGATTTCTCTCTTATCCAATTCTACGTGAGAGTTTGTGCTGTTTCATTTCACTTTTTTCCTCCTAATGGACTCTTGTTCTCTAGACAGCTATTTCAGTACTTAATTATTGCAGAGACGAGTATGCACTTTTCTAATGTCACTTTTCCTCTCCTCCTGCTAGATTTTTTAAAGAGGGTGTATGAGATATTTATCTTGTCCATGAAAGCTGTTCTCAGGTGGTGCTGCACTATTTGGATACTATGAATTCTAAAACCTGACGTTCTACCTCTGTGATTCAATAATAAAATGAATGACATATTGCAGGTATTGTGCACTCCAAGGTTTGAAAATTAACTTATCTGCTAATATTTCAGTCCTGCACAAATTCCAGGTTAAATTACAGCTTAATTCTGCCTCCATCCATCCATTTTCTTCAAGGTTCAGGGCTGCTGGGGAGCCAGAGCCTATTCCAGCAGACACCAGGCGAAGGCAGGGTGCACCCTGGTCAGGGCAGACACACAAACACAGACATGCACACACGCACACCAGCGCCAATGTTTCCAGAGCCAGTAATCCCATTTCTGGTTCTTGTTGGTGATGCTTGGTTTCATAAAAAGGTTTTTGCTTTATAATAAGTTGAATCACCATTGAGTAACTATTTTATACAGAGAAAGATTTATTCAGGAGTTTGTAACATTTGATATTGGACTGTGGTTCTAAGTATAATGGTAAATCTATAGAAATTTTAATTCATAAATATCATTCTAAATGATGCAGATGATTCATTAAACTGGAGTGGATGGAAAGATTGTTTCTTCTGAGAAACCTGCATCTTTCGCGTTCTTTTGTGCAAACAATGTTTAAAATCCAGAACGAGTCCCCAGTTAAAGTTGGAGAGTTCTGTTTAGTGAGAAAAATCAGTAATATATTCAGAGCAGTAGACAATTTATGTCAAAATCAGATCTTAGATATACTGTATGTCAATGAACAAGCAGGGGCTATTTCAATGCTAAAAAGTTAAAAGAAAGATGAAAAAATCAATATTTTGGCCGTGGACAGCGTTTTGCAACTGCTGAGCCTTCGAGGCAAACCCAGATTAAACACAGAAGTCCGTCTTGTCTGTAATTGCAAAAATGAGGTTCCAGGACGGGTGATGTGGGGAGGAGGTAGTGTGTCCCCTCAAAGTTTTTAGAGGTGTGTAAGGGTGCTGTGGAATGGACAAGGCTGGGGTTCTCGTGTTCACACTCTGTTAGTGCCCTTGTGGTGCTCCTGCAATGAAGTCTCCCATTTTAACCTCTGGTACTGTACTCCTGAAATTGGATGAATTTGCAGAAGATTTATTGTCTTACCTGAAGTAGCCGATGATAAAAATGGCAAGGAGGAGGGAGCTGAAAGACACCGCATATCCGACAGTATACATGACATAGAGCCGCTCGAAGAATTCCCTCTGGAAGGAAAAGTACACACACAGCATCAACACTGCAGAGTGCCCAGAGAGCCGGCTGCTCACACAGAGGTAATAAATAACTCACCTTTCCCCCTCCCTGGTCAGGCTGCAGAAATCTTAAGCAGTCCGAATAGTTTGTCCAGGTATGGTTCAAGCTTGCCACGAATTCCCATGAGCCATTATAATCACATTTCCTGTAAGCATGCCCTGAAAGCACAAGCACTCTGTCAACAAGTCAACAAGGGCTCTGACTCTGTGAGAAGCACAAGGTGAATCCATAACAAATACTGTAACTCTGTAGTACCGTTGTGGTTGAAGTCATAGATGTAGGTTGGGCAGGGGATCTTGGTCACTGTGCCTGGATAACCTCTGGGCCAGCAGATTAGACCATCCCAGTCAGGAGGGCACAGGTCATCTAGACACAGAGAGTGGTGCTTTGGTCACACACCAGAAACGTATTGTGGGGACTTTTTATTCTACTGGTGGCTAAAGGGCATCTCTCTAGCATCATAGGTCAATCTGGAGATGGCATTATTCTTCCCATGAGCACACATCTCCTTAACCTTTCCCTGCCTTGCTTGCATTTTATCATTTTATTTCACACTGCTCTCATTTATGAGACACCAGTATGGTTCGTGCAAGATAAGACGCACCTTCCTTCACCTTATTAAACTGCAACTGAAGTTAAGGGTGATAACAAAATATTTCAAAGTCAACAAAACACGTCCCACAGTTTCTCTAAAAACAATGTCCTGTAAGTGAAAGTGCTAAATTGTTCTCTGAACACTTAGGATTGAGCCCATTAATTATTTTGCTTGTATTTATTTGATCAGGATTTATTTGATCATTTTCTAGTTTAACTAGTGAATATGCAAGTGTGCTTCCTACTTGAAAACTGAAACCTGTTTTACATTGTTAAACAATTTCCTGATTGAGAACTGAAAAAATACTTTCTGGGAAGGTCCACAAATCAGGCCAGCAGAGAAGGATGCCGAGCTTTTGCAAAAAAGTGATGTATTGATTACCTGTGCCACTCTACTTTCTCATTGATCATTCACTTAGCCATTCTGAGCAGCTGCTAATACTGTATGATAGATATTAATTGTGACATTGAACAAATGTTTGCATGTCAACAATTGAGTCTCTTTAATGCTAATGTATTTCCATTAATATTTTTTTCTTTTTTAGATTGTGGAATATTGATTATTGCAGAATTGTAATTTCTCATTACTGGCTAAATAAATCAATGTACTGTATGTGTCTCACTGACCAGACTTAAATCTGGTGGATCTGTTGGGACACACTGACCAGGTTCCATGAGATGCTGTGACTATTCCTCAGTGTTTGTAGCAATTTCTCCTTGGACACTATGCGCAGCTGGTCCACAAAAGAAGTTAACTTTGAATTGAGTCAGAAGTTTAATGGTATCTTAAAGATGCTTAAAAGGATTAATATTGAGAAATCAGAAAGCAAGGGATGATGTTCTTGCTGGCCAACAACCCTCCTTCCACTAGTCCAGACTTGTGTACTTCCTACAGTAACTACTTGAACATTACTCAAGAACAAAACTATTTTCCTGCCTGTCCATTGTAAGTGCCTGTGAGACCATAATGTAAACACTTAGACACTTACAGTGCAGACTGGGCTTCATATGTCTAATTAAGTTACTTCGTTTTTCCTACTGTGCACCATGCAGTATTAGTATCAACATGCAAGCTCGATCCTTGCAAATCATACTGTCAGAAAAGGACACAATATTGGTAAAGACTCTCCAAGGAATACGGTCACCATTATACTCTTACAGGTATTGAACTGTATTGTATAATGCTACTCCCTCTGAGAGCCATTAACACTTCCAGTAGAAATTAAGGTGAATTCTTTCACCTTCTCTTGAGAATATCATTCTGATGACCTTTCAATGTCACGAATTTGGAATAATTGACATAAATATTTTTAGGTCCATCAGTAGGAATGACTGGAGATATGCTTAATCAATGCACTTTAGACAATTATGTACTGACTGGGGTTTCTGGGGCCCAGAGACTGAAGCAATTTTCTTGTCACTGTCAATAGTAGAAGCCGGTGCTGTTATGATTTATAATTTTTTTTTACGCTTTTATCCAAAACAACTTACATTTGTACCCCTTCATGCAGCTGGGCATTTTAAATGAAGTGCCTTGCTTGAGGGTACACCAGCCATGACCCATGGGACTTGAAGCTACAATTACAAATCCCCACTCCAACCAATCCATTATCATTATCTGGCAACTTGCTACAAGTGTGGTGTCTCCACCTAGTAGTACAGAATATTCAGATGAAAGAGCTCTTCCTATGAATCTGCAATATATAGTGAACTGTATTCAGCTTTTCATATACTGGCCATGTCTATGGGTTGTACAGTATGTGTTTCCTTGTACAGACCAGGGACTGGGCTATGACTAAAACAATAAGTTAAACTGTGGCATTTCTATGAATTTGTATTATGTATTATCGCTATTTGATTTTCATTCCATTAGGCTGATTTAGCGGGTGTTCTTAATTTAATTAGCTAAATGTTTCAATGTAATGTGAAAAAAATGAGGTTGTTTAAACACATTAATTGAAGTCAGCACTCTGAAGTGACCTTATAGCTACAGCTTGAGTGGGATTATAATGGATTTGCTTGTATAAACCTCATTTCTGAAAATCTTTCAAACTTTCTCCTTCAGCCTCCCTAACTCAGCACTGTCAATTTAGTTATTGATTAGTTTGATCACATTATTTATTTTTTTTTACATTATTTCTTTAGTTTTGATTTCATACTCTTCCTGTGGTTTAAATGTACAGATTGTTATACATCCCATACTGTATATCTGACTTAATATTTAAAATAGAAAAAAACGAGATTTGTTGTGTCAGTCTTTATATTAGTTAAAAGGATATGTAATGTTAAATAAATAAAAAAAGCAAGAAATGTTTGCAACTGTCATGAGTACTTCTGAAGGCAAAATGGAGATGTAAAACTTCATAGAATACAGACATTTTGTGGTGAATTGATAAATACTATATAACAATCTTGACCCAATGCTTTATGTATAATAAAAACATCTGTTGAAAAATATATTGATTTAAATATATTTCAAATATAAATTGATATAACATATAAAAATATTAATAAATATAAATGTTCAATTATCAAGCAGACTGGAAGCTACACTAAATGATATTGCAGACAGAAGACAAGAGTTGACCGTTCTTTGTAAAACAGTGTGTTAAACCTGTCAGTTATTTTTTAACCGGATGTGCACAGAACAACATTCTCAGAAAATCACAAAGCACAAATGGTTCTTCTCAGAAAACAAACCTCTGTGAACTAGTCTGAGAAAATTGCATTTGCTGAGTAATAAATAAATGAAGAAGACACAATTAGATATATTCTGAAGTGATATAAAAGTGTGAATGTGTGCATGGTTGTGTCTGGTCAATTGGCCTGGACAGTTTCCAGCTCCCCTGATATGCGAGATCCATTGATACTTGGGATATCCGAGCACGACGGATCAGTATGGATGAGTCTTGACACTTTGCTGAGGAGTGGTCAGCCTGACTACACCAAAATGCCAGTCCCTTCCTGCAGGGAGTTAGCATGCTTGAGGGCTGGAGAGTGAGCACACCTCCACATCTAGTCTCCAGGATGAGACCTGTTACACCAGTGCATTATCCTAGTGATGCATTTACAACTTTTCATATTTACCTCAACACAAACAGCCACACAAGAGAGACTGTACACTGTTATAAGAGCCAGGCGACTCCACATGACATTTTTAAATGAATCTGTGTGTAAGCCAGGGGTGGCTGATAATTGCAAGGGACTCTTCACCTACCTGTAGGTTCTTGGGCTGAAATATTCAGGTCACACTGTAACTTGGCATCAATAAGAAGGTATATCTGCTCCTCTGTTGTGATGCCACCATCGGAGCCGATCTGTGGAGGTAATGAACAACTGACTTCAGCTAATGG
This sequence comes from Lepisosteus platostomus, assembly GCF_059453375.1. NCBI lineage: Eukaryota > Metazoa > Chordata > Actinopteri > Semionotiformes > Lepisosteidae > Lepisosteus > Lepisosteus platostomus. The sequence continues at coordinate 38,393,038 of NC_142624.1, forward strand.
AGATTCTCAGGAGTCTGTCTGCATGGAGACTGCACGTTTTTTCAAGTTCATGAGCCTTCTGTTAGAACACCGGTTTCCTCCAATAATCCCAAAGCGTCTAGTTTATGTTACTTGATGTATATGATTGGCCCCTATAGTTGTGTTATTTCCTGCATCCCAGCTCCTCACAACAATCCTCTGAGAATAAATATCACCCAAAACAACTGGATAACTCAAAAGTCCTTTAGCTTATTAATTTTTCAATGTTTTATTTTTTGTCTCATCATGTTACCTGCTAACTACATCAAGTGTTAGTATCAATCCTGTTTTCCAGTACTATTTTTTTTTATTTTAACTCACAGTTTTGGGATTCTAAGTTTGGGCTTGTGCTCAAACCACTGAAATTACTGTTCAAATATGTAAAGCGCAATGAATATTGACGGATGGCAGCATTTTTCCGTATAAAGAATCTCTTCCTCTGTGCAATACCCTAGTGGACACAAAAGCAAACAAGCCTGACCTCAACACCTTTCTGCGCATGCTCCCCGTGGTGTGTGTCACGCATTCCTGTGTGGAACAAACGCTCACGCCGCACGTCACGGACCTAAAGTATCACCGTTCACTCCCGACACTATTCCGCGTGGTATTTTCTCTTGCTGTCTAATCGGTCTCAGACCTTGCTTGCCCTCTCGTTTACGATTTAGTCTTGTGATTCGGATTGTTGCTCTCCTGCTGTCTCAACTGTTATCAGACCTCCTTGCTCGTTTCCAGGATTACGTTTTAGCCTTGTGATTTGAATTGGTGTTCTCTCTCTCCTGAGTCCTGCACAGTGTCCATACTCCCTTTCCTGCCTCCTGTTACAGCGTGCTTACACGATTTGTAAAACAGTGTTCTATCAATACCTGCATCTATACTGTTGTCACTGAATAATTCATCTATCGATTAACTATTTTTCACACTGCAGTATGCCTGGTTTGTTTATGCTGTTGATAGCTCTTGAAGAATTTAAATGCAAACGACTGTATGGGCATTTAACCATCCCGTTATAAACTAGCAAAGAATTGCTTTCCTTCCTGAAGTGCAAGTCACAGTTTACAGTAGAGTATAGCACAGTGTTGGCAGCTGATTAGTAGTGACTTCTATTACAACCTCTCTCAACAATATGTCCTCTTTTATGACACCATTGGAAGTGTTTGCACAGTGAATTTGAGACTTCTCTATTTTTAGGTCTAAACCTAGATCTAAACTGTGAATCTAAGTATAAATGTATACAAACAACCTCCAGTGTAACATATAAAATATCCTTCCTCCACATGAGGCTCCCATCCCGAGTGACCACTCCCTTGTCCTGTGAGGGCCAGAGCAACTGTCCACCAGCTCCAGGGTGACAACCACACGTAGAACTGGCTGGGTCTGATGTGTCTTCCAGAAAGGAAAAGGAAAAATAGACTAAAGATGCTTGATATCTTTGTTAAAGTACTTATTGTATGTGTTGGGAATTAATCATCAAAATTGCTTTTCTCTAAGTTTTTAAGGAGTGTAAAAACGTGTAAACCCTTGAGCTTAATTTGTGTGGGAGAGGAAGGCACTGTGCAGCAAGAGATCTGCTCTTCTAATGCATTACAAATATCCTTATATATATGCAAAAGATATCAGAAGGGAGGAAAGGAAAACAAAACATAAGTGTCTGCGCTTTTTCGTGTGTTGCACAAAGACTGTGAATTTGTTTTTTCATCATGGGGTTTAGTTCACTGGAAAGGTGCGGATCCTTCTGTTGTCTCACTGCAGTAATGAACATTACTGGCCTGCTAATGTTAATCTCCAATCAAGGCAATTAGACTCTAACAGTTTAAAAGCCAAGTAAGGCATTATTAACCAAATACAATAGCAATTAGCATTTCGAAATTGATTAATTGAATGCATTAACTGCTTTCAAATGTTTACAGTTTAAATCAAGGACTGAGACCTGTGCTGAAACACGTGACTAAAGCATACAAGAATAAAGCAGGCTAGGTTGAGCCTTACAGTTTCTGCATTGGTACTATCAAGCTGAGAAACAGATAAAATGTCGACCGATAAATAATGGCACAACCACGAATTGCAAAACTTCAGCAATCTAGCAACTGGCTGTGACCCCTCTGTTGCAACCTAATTCATCAGTTTGAAAGGCAAGGCAGTTTGTAACTGCTGTAAGACCAACTGCAGGCACTCAAAGCACTTCTAATAAACAAATCTCCCAGGCCTGATGGTATTCAACCGCTGCATTCAAGAAAAAACAAGGGCTATTCGTAGGCTGTTTGCAAAACTCTTCCAGCAGTCACTCAAGACAGGGATACTAGCCACTGAATTGTCACAGCAGCAGCAATTCACAAAAAAGATGACAAACCAGATCTAGTGATTATAGACCTTACAGCCATGTTTCAGCATGGATCAAGAGATTTAGAAAATAACTTGTTTAACTAATTTGTTAATGTTTTTATCAACAGCAACAGTAGTAATTCTCACCAGCCCAGTATATGATACAGTATATCTAGATTTTAGAAGGCTTTTAATAATGTTACTCATAAAAGAACCACTCTGAAAAAATGGTGGCAGGAATTCAAGGTCATCCTTGTATTTAGATTAAGAAGTGGAAAATTGCTTGAGTTACAAATGACAGAAATTACAGACTACAGATAATCAATACTCAAAGCAGGGTGATATCATTAGTGGAGTACCACAGCGATCAATATTAGGACCACTGCTCATCCTGATTTCTGTGATCTGTATTCTGATATAGTGAATAAAGCAGTCAAGTTTGCAGATGATACCGAATTAGTAGGTTTCACAAACACTACAGAAGCTGCAGAGGATATATAAAAGATTTGGAATTCTATAAACATCTTTTCATTAACACCTGTCATATTGCACTTAATATAGACAAGTGCAATGTATTATATGCAAAAATAAACAACATGATCTACAAATATGAAATTGGAAACAACAAATTTGAATAAACTACCTTTGTAGACATTTGTGTTTTTATGTTGACATGTCATTTACTGTATGTCATCTGTACAATGTGGATGGGTAATGATTAGAAATGTCTATATATTATTTTGATAATGCACTTCTGTATAAAATAATACCTTATGAAGGTACATGCTTGTGAGTCATATACTGGTATAAAACGTTCTTTTTCCACAGTGAAGTACATTTTCCTGGACGAAAACATACTGTACTGTTTCGTATTGTCCTGAACACTTTTTTGTTTTTGTTACCTATTCAGTATTAAATATTATATTTATGTCTAAAAAGGTAACCAGGCAGAACTAGTAATACAGCCATTTACTGTGAATAAAAAAAGATATATACATGAAAAAGAGGAATATAAAGAATAAATCTGTTCTTAACAGAAAATCTTTTTAATAACATTTTAAAAGGAAAGAAACAGGTTGTACATCGCAGGTACAAATCTTTCACTAGAGTTCTTTATATAAAAGCTCTAAAAGAAGGTTTTTGTGATGCCACCTGCCGTGTTCCATGGTCATTGACACATTGCAATGGCAAAGTTAAACGCTGAGATATCTGTCTTGGGATTCTGACCATTTTCACGCAAAATTCAGAATCTGCCCATGGCGGACTCTAGGGATTTGAGCGTATTAACATGCTTGGCTTTATTGACTTCACATGTTATTAGCGATTGAGCACACTGCTGCAATTCCACTACAGGCGTACAGAATTTCAGGCAGTAGACACTGTAGTTTCATTGACTGTTGGCTTGTCAAATTACAACCAAAGGTGGCAAAGCCCTTTTTCTGCACTTGCAAGCTGAAGGACAGAGACATCTCAGAGCAATGGAATCATAGGTTTATTCCATGCTGAAAAGAGAAAGAGAGAAACCACAACGTTTCGGCTGTGAAGCCTTCTTCAGGTGTGAGAAAGACAGGGCAGACAGCAAAGATTAAACAGCACAGAAGAACAAAGTCCTCCAAGAAGGGTTTTTCAACTCCTATAGCAGAAAAACAACAGAAACGAAACTCATCCTGAAACTAGTTACACACCATCCCTCTCCTCTCAATGACCGACTTATTCTGGTGTACTCTTCTCTATTCTCAAGCAGGTTTTGACTCCACACCTTTCTCCATCCTTCTCCACTTTGCACTTCCTGAGGTGCCCTTCTGCCCCTCTGCCCCTCCCGCCTCCTCCCCTCTCCCAGCTTTTGCTCTTCTGTGCTGTTTAATCTTTCCTGTCTGCCCTGTCTTTCTCACACCTGAAGAAGGCTTCACAGCCGAAACGCTGTTTTCTCTCTTCTCTTTTCAGCATGGAATAGACCTGTTACTTGTTCCTTTGCAGACTATGCATGCTAACGCAGCTGCCCAACTGAGCTATCTCAGAGCAATGCCATACAACAACCTTGCAACAGCCTGAAAAGGAGAAAGGCTTGAATGGAAATAGAATAATGCAACAGCATTCACATCTTTATCTAACTGTACTGTCCTAGACATTGAAATTAGAGTTAGAGAGAGAGAGAGAAATTAGAAACCTAGCATAAATAGGAGCCTCAGTTCAATGTCTCCAATGGAAGATCCTTTGAGAAAACATCCTTTCATCATTCTGAAAGCAAGGTCGAGATTCTGCGTCTCAGAGGGAAGGATCCCAGACATTGTGAGTTACTGTAGTACCACTTCCAACAGGAATCAGTCTCACAATGTCAACTCCAGCGACAGAGCGGCCCAGTCCTTGATGAATTCTGGGTCCGTAATGAAATCAGCCTCCTTGGCAGAATATCTTCAGTATTGTCATGATTTTCTGTAACTCTCACAGCCTTCAATAATTTCACACTACACTCTGCAGCAATCAGGTGTGGAGTTTAAAATGAGCTACAGGTTATCCTGTTCCATTACATTCCAGTCTTTACCTGCCCTTTAGCTGCTGTGTTCCTTACAGAACTGCAAAGAGTGGTTCAAAGAGAAAGGGGGTCAACATCAAGGATCGTGGCAATGCCGAGCTCTGGGACAACTTGAGCCGAGATCATTTTGTTTTCTGTGTGTTGGTCCCGTGCAATATACTGATGACAAATACAGTTTCTTCTCTTTATTTGCTGGATGTGTTAGACACATCGAATGCCATTTGCCCAATACACACAAACAAAAAATACCAATCCAGGAAAGAAAACGCATTTGAAGCACTGCAATTCTGCTGATGGTTCCAAAAGAGCTCAATGTACTGTATACCTCAGACTGAATCAATTTAGCTTAGAATGGGAAAAAGCTGAACCTTCTGAAACAGATTATTATATTATATTATATTATATTATTATAAAACTATTATTCACAAAAAAGCAAAACATAAAAACTACACAGATTTCTGCAGTGCTGGATTCATAACTACAATGTAAAATAACAGGTCTGTTAAATAAAAAAAAAACTGTTGCACCTAATTATAAATAAAACTCCCATTGACTAACTACCTGAAAGTAACAGATGTTTAATTGTATTACTCCTCCAATTAAATTGTTTCTTTTGCATCGTGCTGCATGTTTTTGATTGAATCTTTGATACAGTTTTAAATTCCGAATCCTTCAAGATATTTAATTGTTTTCCTCTTGTGATAATACACTTAGAACACAACACAGAAAGCAAGTGGACTATTATTATTTGCCTGCTGGACAGTTGGATTTGGTTGAAACTGCATTATTATAAACTGACCTGTTAAGTTCTGGGATGTGCCTTTTCAGTAGTTAACAAAACAGTTTGTGTCAATAGTACTCCTCAGGGTCATTAAGAGGTAATACCTTTTCCCAGCGGTTATATGAAACCAACAGAAAGTACACATTTTCCTATGATTTTTGTAGTAATAAAGCAGTGTTATTACAATACTGAACTAAAATAGTAAATTCCACAGTAATATTTTAATTAGTATTTTATTCTTTGTAAATACCTAATTAATATTATTATAAACAGAACTATGTCCTTCTGGTTTAAACTATTATTACTATGAATTTCTTATTCTTATTCTTATTCACCTGAATGTATTATTATTATTGTTATTATTATTAATATTATAGCAGCGCTAGCTTTATTTCAATAAATAAAAAAGTGTTTATTATAATCGTCAACTCCAGGGATAAAAGACCATGAATACATGATTCTGCTGAACGTATCTGAAAATTTCTTCAAATGGGTGTATAGACCTTCATCTTAAGGTCACTTCATAAATGTCAAGAAATTTAAAGAATGTCAAATATTTACCGAGAGGTTAAAACACACTGCGGCCGAGCTATGAAACTACTGTGCGCTGACTGCGGGCAGAGCGAACAAGAATCGATTATATTTACCAGACGACAGCAATAGATGGAGAGCTAAATGATGGAACTTAGAAACTGTTCGCAACAATCATCACTCATTGTTCAAGCGAACATGCGTTAGACACAGACAAACTGCGGGTGGTCTGAAACACGAACAGGAGAAGAATTCAGATCGGCTCCAACCGTTCTTACCTGCGAGTCGACTACACCGCAGCACAAAAGCACTTTGGCAAGTTCCCACACGAAGGACTTCCTCATACCTGTCGCTGACTGACCACACAACCCGACGAATTGTGGCACTGGGTGTTGAGGTTGTGTTAAAAGACAACGAAGATTCTTCCCAGAGAGCTTCTTATTATTTTAATTCGGAGTGTCATACAATATTCACGTAAAAACGAAGTTTTCAGTGCTGTGACACTCTGACGATCAGTCTTAGTTTTGTGCTAACCGCTTTCAAGTCCCAGCGTCTCACTTCAGAGAAGCTCCGCTTTTCCAAGCATTTTCTGAATTCTGCTTTTCTTCTGTGAGAAATGACCACAACCTCGAAAATTAACATCCAAGAGGGCATGCCTTCTCTTGTGTTACTTATTCCCATCTGTGCCGTATTTCATGTCTGGAAGGAGGAGAAAAAAAAGTGCCCAACAAGAGAAAAGAGGGTTATTGATGGAGTTGTCGATTCGGTGAAACTGCGGGCGAGCTGCTCCTTGAATGAGGCAATGAGGTATCCTGCGCGTTAATTCGCCCAGTCGTTTAAACTTGTCTGTCAGCCGCTGAAATCAGGCTGACAGTTTATGTCAAGGGAAACTCGCCGGTGCTGGGTGTTTGAGAAGCCGAAGCGCCAACAGTAGATGCAAGGGGAGCGCAGAGCCGCCAGTTTGGGAAGAGTGAACATGCTGTGCGGGCGCGCTCGCTCTCCCGCTCCGCCGTCTGGAACCGGGAAAGCGGGAGCGCTGGTGATCAACAAGGTACCCAAACCACATCTGGGAAAGTGTCACAACCTCCACCCACCCAGCACCGTCGGCCCCCCTTCGCTAACCCTTTCACATATTCTGTTAGAGGAAGTGTGAATGCGACGTTCGCACGAGATGCGTATAGGGAGTACTTGGTCTCTGTTCCGTCTTGGTCAATAAGGATTCTGTTTTTCCAAAAATGCCCCAGTGCTTAAGAATTTATGAATCATAATAGTACCTAATGAGGGTATATATTCCTTGCTATACACAAAATAAAACTACTGTACATTTTATATTTGTCAGTTTCAGGGAATATTTCAGATCGCAACGAACCCTGGCCAACAAAATTATTTCTACAGTGTTTTTCTAAAAAGAACAATACAAGCTATTATTATAGCTGAGACCCACACCTGATTTGTGAAATTATTGAGTATGTAGCAGAATGTAAAGTTTATTGTCTTTTTAAAACTTCCGAACTGATGACAAAGGCGAAATTGAAAGAGTTTTCTCTGGGATCTGTGCAATTAATTGTAAACGTGCTTGGTTAGCGGGCAGAGGAGTTGTGAAGCTGTCCTTGGTGCTGAAACAGCAGTCCTTCCCGGCTGCTATCGTGCCGTCGGCTCGCAGCATTTGAGGGTAGCGTTAATTCTCTCTTCTCCACACGGTCTCTACAGCCACAGGTAGGGCAAAATCACAGCTGTCTCAGAACATCACTGGTTATAAGGGTGCAAAACTATGTTTGCCGAAAAGAGAACGTTGTTTGCTTTAGTGCTTAGGAGAGACACTCCGCACTTTTTAAGAGTCAAATGCAAATTCAGTAAGGGGTTGTTTTCATCTGAAGGTCTTCTGTATGAGTAAGTCTTAACACTGTAGTTACTTAGGGATGACAAAAAGTATTTTGGATACTTTTGGAATAAATAAGTATTGTATGAGATCTTTAAGCAATGTACCTGAAACTATTTGCTCTTTAGAAAAGAAGAAACGGTAGATTCTAGCGCTAGGAGAATGCGAGAACCTATTATATTTTGAAAAAACAAGACCTTCTGTATGAATAATATAATCATAACTTTAACTGTGTAGTACTTTAAAGTCGTTATCTAACTAGTTGTCAATTCTATCCCAGCACTATTCAGATTGCAATGATTTAATAATCATTTAGATAGTGCTCCTTTTATCCTTCTGCCTGGTAAATGGCACAACAAATACAGTTGTGTTGTCATTCACAAAGGCCTTCAGACATGACCTGGACATGACCTGGATTAATGTTGTCAGGCGTTAGTGTGACAGGACAGGGGTACTTCAGGTTCTGCTCCCTTTGGAGGTGGAGACTTGTAGGATGTTTTAGTATATAGCGTATTCCTAAGCGTATTTTGCTTTTATTTTATTTTTCTGTTAAAATGGGAGTGAGTCTCTGTTAGGCATTTTAATTATGTCTTCATTATGGGGGCGGTGTGGTGGCTCAGGATCTGCGCCTGTGGCTGGAAGGTTGCCGGTTTGTATCCCACAGCCAACAGAGGAATCCTACTCCGTTGGGCCCCTGAGCAAGGCCCTTAACCCCAGGGGTTACTGGGGCACTTATAAATGGCTGACCCTGCGCTCTGACCCCCAAGCTTCTCTCTCCTTGTCTGTGTGTCTCATGGAGAGCAAGCTGGGGCATGTGAAAAGACGAATTCCTAATGCAATAAATTGTACTGTATATGGCCAATAAAGTGATCTTATCTTCTTAAAGAAATGTCAGCATGTACTGTACATTCTCAGAACAAATCCATACAATTAACCCATCCTGTCTGCCCTAAAGCTGGTGGTTGTTTATTTATGGAGCATCTGTTCCTTCACTCAATAAATTCTGTATCCTTCTCAAACACATTTATTGGTCTTATACATTTTCAATAGGGAAAGATCCACAAATGTGTTGGATTATTACAGATTTTCTTTTACAAAATGTTTTATAGCTTGTTAAACTCACATTCTGAGGAATTTCCAGTGCAACAATTGAGCAGCGGCTGGTCTCTCTGCAAGTGAGGTGGTTCAGTGACACACAAACGGTTAACTCATGGTCTCTTGTAGAAATAGTGGTAGAAATAAGAGTAGATAAGGTTTTCTGATTTAAAAGAAAATATCAGTTATTCCTCATTTTACCTCATGAGTAAACTGAGCACAATCAGCACACACAGAACAATGTTTGTGTTGGCAATTAAATATTGTTTAAATTAAAAATCTGTAAGCTGAATCTACTGTATTTGCTCTTTAGAAACGAATATAGTCTCTAAACCATAAACCAAAGCTGCTTTCACAATCCAATTTCTCTCTCACTCCAAATTTTGTCTTTTTTTGAGGAAAGTAATTTTCCAATGCTTGTTATTTTTAGCATTTTTGATTTAGACTCATTAAAAAATCCTTTACCTGTACACTGAGTGCCAGCATAAAAACTTATCACTCTATTGCTGCTTGTATTTTATTTTAGAGAAATACAGTATACAATGTAGATATTGATTAAATGTACTACAAAATGATTAAATAGATTTTGATTAAATGCTTTGGTGTCATTTTGATTAATTGATCATCCAGGACTGACCATAATTCACTCGAGTGGCTGAATGATGCATAAACACTAAATCACCTCATTAGTGAGAGAGCTGATTGGACACAGGTGATGGGGTGATTTAACGTGTTGAGCGCTAAGCCTTGTAAATATCTAGAAAAAAACACAGAAACAAACATGCAGCCTTCGTACCACCAGTGTATTGGAGCAACACGCACGTCCAGTTCCACTGGATGTCAGGGAGTGTGGGGCAGATGTGGAGAATGAAATGCTAATTGTTGTGGAACTGACCGATCAGCCAGGATGCCCCTATGCGATTTAGATCCATCGCTGCTCAACTCCATCTGTTGTGATTGATGCCTACCAAAGTGCACAGCACTATAATAAGCCCTGGGACCTCATTTGCTGCCCTTCCTGTGAGCTCATCCTGATGTGAGAACATTCCAGTTGGGCAACACACACATCCTTATGCTGTGTAACTCAAGCTTTCTTGCAAGATGAGAACGTGACAGCTGTGCTGTGAATGCCTTATGAGCTAGGTTGGAGCCCCATTGGACACTTTTGGGGTGAGCTGTAATGACATGTGGCATTTAGGGCTTAAAGACCAGTGAACAAGCACATGCTTATCCAGGCTGTATTGGAAAAACTGGACAGAATCCCTCAAAAAAGCATCTGTGACCTGGTGCAAAGTGTGTGCTGCAGATGTACTGTACAGCTTGTATTGCTCCCAACACATGCGATGTAGCATGTAACTTTCACAGTGACTGAAACCCTAGTGACTAACCCAGTTGATGACAAATCTTAATCAGCAGAGTGATGCTCTCCAACATTTCATGCAATCTCAGTAAACCTGCTGCAAAATAAAAGTTTACCATTTCCTGATACATTTGTGAATGTGTTGCAGTCGCTCCTTTTAGCAAAGGATATAGTAAATGCAATACATAATTGACTGCAACAGATATTCAATATGAGCCAATGGTTTCATTCACTCATAATTCCCGAAGTGCAGAGACCACAATATTCAGTGTGGTATACACTCTGTTACACATCAAGCGCTGTTGACGTGCCCCTGCTTGCTGTGCTGCAGGGTACCAGAAATCATTTCATGCTGCCTGTAGGTTCTCCTCCCCTGATCACACTCCATTCTTCACAGCAATGCCTTCAATATCTTGCTGCTCCCAGGAAACCTTTTCATTATTGGTTTTGTAAATTCCTGTTAGGATATGAATCGCAGTGCAACGCACGGAGCTGATCCAGTGTCTGTATTTACTTCGCAACTCATTTAATTAAAATGTAACACCTTGTTTTCTTTTTACTAGATGGGGGTATATAAATGAGATTATGGATTTTAGGAACTTAATATCCTGATAAAAGAACTAAAGACAGTGCCTGCTGCTCTCCCACATATGCACAAAATGAATCACAGTTTGTCTAATTCTTCAAAAGTTATAAAAGGAAAGCATTAAAATCTGCAATAATAAATTCTGTCGCTGTTATTTTTTTCCCACAGCATATGTAAGATTTTAATGTGCTGAATGTACAAAAACTTGACTAAATACATAATGTGCTATTTTGTTAACTACTGTATTTAAGTAACATATGCATCTGTAAGGTGTTATAGACTATTAATGTGAAATTAAACTGTCAGTTTGTGTCCAGGCGTCATATGAGTGAACACTGGGTGTTACAATTCTTCCTAATTAGGTCTCCTTGTAGAGGAAGACAATGAAAACAGCGGAATACAGTCACTCTGAGCAATGTTGGGCTACGTGAGGAAAAAGGGAAGTCTCAATCTTTTTTATTGCGGGTCGAATATTAAGGTGCTCACTTTTAAAAGAGTATTGATTCTGTGTCTAAGACGAGAGCACTCTGAGAATCGCAGTGCTACTTACCATTTTTAAGCACTGTTATTCAGCAATGGGCTTCAAACAGAATGACACTTATCTCTGTCACACACGTCCTCAAGCTCCTTAGCTCTTACCTGTGGTCTTACCACATTTTAATTATTTTTCCTCTGTTGCTTGTTTTAAAACAAAATGGAAGTGTCAGGTCTCTGAGAGGGAATAGCTCAGTGGCCTTCAGATGGGTGCGGTGAAGCAGGGGAGGAGGTGAAGGGGAAACACAGGCTGTTACATGTATCAGCTGACAACATTGATGCACTTTAATGCACCTTTGAGGTGTCTGAAATTAAGGCTTTCATGCATCTACTCTGTATGCTGTGTATGAAATGTCATACTGTACATATCTTTGAAAATGAATATGTGTGAGTCATCTAACTAACTGTATTACCTGTTCAGATTGGACCACTGTGAGGTGAAAACAAGTTAAAATCTAGCAGTACTTTATGATACATATCAGCTCAATTCACACAAGGAACCAGTTCTTTAATGTGAGAGAGGAATACAAATACCTAGTTAAACTACCTCACTTTTAAAAAAATTCAGCACTGCGTGTGCTAACTTTTTTTAAATTGGTGGTATTTCCACAATATTGTGCCAACTGTTGAGGTAAGGTTAGGTAAAACTCAATTTCGCCTAACATGAAACAACCAGGATCTGAACAAGAAGTCTTTAATGATTTGGATTGCCTTTAGGGAAACACCTACAGCACTCACGCATTATAGAGTGCCCATTCCTGCCACTCTGTCCACCTTCTGGCTCTCCAGCTCCGGGGAGCTGTGTGACCGGCCCTTGACTGTGGACAGACGTGCCGCAGGAGGCTGTGTAGTGTGAGCTCAGTCCTTTGGTGGGCAGGAGATACAGGGCTTCCCCTCTGGCTATGACAAGCCAGTGCTTTTTACAAAATGCTGAAGTGATTACTGGGTCTTCTCGAACCTGCAGCCACTGTGCTGTATTTTATAAACGAGAGAAAGAGAAGAAAGTGAAACTGCAATAGCTACTTCACAAACATGAGCCACGGTTCCGGGGCCTCCATGCTGAAACTGCTAATCTACTGCACAGGAACAACGAGGAGATCTGAATCAGCTGATGAGCCAGTCTGGAGACCCAGATAAACGGCAGATATGACCACCGACAGGAACAACACCTGACATTGTCTCTTCAACCGGTGACGTTTTACACAGAAAGGATGTTAAGATAGTACTTTCTTAAAACACATCTGTAATTTCTGTTTTATTACATTTCTGACACCATTAAAGAATCGATTTCATACATAAAAACAGTAGTGAGCTGAAGCGTGGAGCAGTGTGATTGATTTGTGAATCATGCCTCTGATAAAACTGTATATCACTTTACGTTTTATCTAGTAACGAGTCAGTAATGGAGGTGTCATCTTATGCTATTACTCCCCACTTGGGTTTCCTGAATATCTAAAATTAGCAGTTTGAATGACGTCAGCGTTTTTACATCAATATAGTAAATTGCTAAAATTGCAAGCTACATAAAAAGAAGGGTATAATCTTTTTGCTGCCTCTGCCTTTTGTTTAAATGTGTCAAGAGAAATAGGATTTCATAAACCCAGCTCTGTCTCAAAGCAGACCTACAGTAGGACTTTGTGTCATCTTAATGAGCGACCTTTGTGAAGAAAGACAGTAATGACATACTGTGTGAGGCAGGCTGGAACACTCTTCCCATGTTCACATCGCTCTCAGCCCTCCAGCGCCAAACACACACTCTCTTCGATCGGCGCTCTCCACCCCGACACAATTCCATGCTGAGCTACTAACAAGCCGATTAGTCAATTTAAGAAACTTAGTGATCAATTAGGACAGAAAGTGCTCTTCAGCTTTGGAAGACCGGAGCTCTCTGGATGGAACAGATGACGTGCTTGAGTCATCAACAGCTCACAGGTGCTGCCAATCTTGAAAAGCAGGTGGATACCCCTGCTCTAGGTTAATTGAAGTGTAGAAATTGTCCCTCTGTGCTCTTGAATGTGCCCTGCAATGGAATGGCATCCTGTCCATCCTACCATGTATTATGGAAGAGGTTATCATGGCCCTTACAACCAATAAGCAGGTTTCTGATGATGGACTCATTGCACAGCAGGAAAATCTGAAATCCACTTTTCGGGAAGCTGTATTTTTATTACCTCTAGCACACAGAATAGCAAATGTACTCAGCCTTTTTCAAGACATGTTTTCTATTTTACTTTTAAATTGTTTTTTTTTTACTTCTAAACAATACTTATTTTCAGAATAAAAAATGACAGGGCTAATAAAAATACAAGCTTGCTATAATTATTTTCACAGTTGTCACCAGTATTGTTTTTTAAGCCTATTGTAAGCAATCAGTTGTTAAAATGTTAAAATGTGTTGTAGCTACATCATGTAGCTGGATTTGGGTGGAGCACCTCAAATGAAACTTCCTCTGTGTCCAAAATGAAAGACACTTGTGAGATACTGTATTTATACAACTAGTTTCATGCAATAGATTGTGAGTAAAATAGTTACATTTCAGTCAAGAAAGACACTAATTAAAAAACTCTTTCACGGACTGAAAGAAGAAAAACTATTGTACCAAACTGAATTATTAAAATATATTGATTACGTCCGTTGATCTGAGTTTATCTCTTACTAGATCAATACTGACCTTAAAGACCACTGACCACACACCTTAGGATCATGAATCACCAGCTGGAACAGTCCGGGATCCCTGCTGTTGTACAACTAAAAATAAATGTTATTTATTTATTAAAAATAAAACTGTTATTATTATTGTTATTATATGCTCAGCAGTCCAAGCTAGGCTCATTAATGTCCTGTGTAAAACGTTATGACTATTTTTCAGCAGTTTGAAAGAATATAGCAGTTGCAGAGGGTGTCTATGATGTTACAAAGACAGGGCAAAGTTCCATGTCCTGTGAGTTACAGCAGCTGAATACAGGTGTTGTCAATGAAGGCCTGTGCTCAGAGTACATACAGATGGGGAAAACAAGAACTGGGGTCACTTATTTGAGACTAAGTGGTTGTGTTGAAAACTGTGACCTTTTGGATCAGAATATCCAACTAAAAAGAAGGTAAAGCCAGTGCCTTCCTTTCTGTGAGTAGGTTTGTAGTTTGGTAGCTGAGAATATAATAACATGTGGACATGTGGCAGGCCAGTGTATTTGGTAGTAAGCAGTTAATTGATCTCATCCAGCTGTTCCTTGAGAGGAACCAGGGTTTCAGGTTTTACAGCGTGGCTGGGCAGCTTGTTCCAAATACCCACAAACCTATGGCAATGGAGTGCCTCCTCTTCTTGGTTTTAAATGCACTTACTGTACATGCCGTTTCCAGGAGTGCCCTGTGGTTCGTATTTCATTGTTTGGACTGACTCGAGAGGAATTTGAGTATTGTAAAAAGACCCCTTATTGGTAGGATGGCACAGCTGTACAGTATACGGCTCAGTTAGGATTCAGACAGGTGTAGCTAGTCCTCCAAAAGAAGGAGTAAAGCTTTCCCTTTGGTATTACTGGCCTGTTTTCACGAGCTGTGACACGTGGTTGGGAGTTTTTCAGAAATCCTATTGGTGATGAAACACTGGAACCTTTGTTTCACAGTAAAGCACAAACTTGTCCATGTGATGGACAAGCCAGAAAGAGCACTGCTGTAGAGAGCAGCAGCTTCACAGCATGTACGGACAAGGCTTTTGTACATCTTCCATTTCTAAATTATTGTTAAATACAGGACTTACTATAGAACAGGAATTACTATAGAATAGAAAAAGCCATACAGGTATCATGTAGTAAAAGTCCTATTGCTATTTTTTCATAATTTTGTCTTTGACACATACATGAACAGTGTTGCTGTACACTCCTTCCATGTTTTCAATTATGTAACCTCTTGTCCCAACATATAATTTAGCTGGGAAATAGTGTCGCCCAGATCTGTCTCGCTAGCGTTAAGAGTAAAAACAGCTCCCACTCATTTTCTTACATTAGCAATTAATGTCATTTATAAACTGTTATCAAACATCTGTTGGCCTACGTCAGTGTAGAATAATGACATTTACTGGCTTTCTGTGATATTACCTTTATTATACTGATCTTGACCCTCTGTAAAGAGGAAATATAGAAAATCTAGTAATTACTCCTTTCAGCATTAAAGCTTAAAAAGCATTATTAGAAAAATATTTTTTTCTGTGACTTGTAAAGTCAAAAGATTTCTTTTCTATGTTTAGGCACTTTCGAAACCCGAAGTGTCACTAATTTTTGCAGCTGCAATATAAAACCGACGTCAAATTTTCCTGCTTTTTCACTTCCAGAGCCTGAAAGACGGCTGCTCCATCATGTTACAGTCCCAGGCTGCCAGGTTTTGGGGTGCTGCTAACAAGCCTCCGGAGTGGCATTCAGCCAGGCCTGTGGGGTGAACCACTGCACGTTTACTAAATGGGTTTTGAAATGAAGGTAATGAAGGTTTTGCCTGTCTTGGGCTGGACTGCTGTAACACATCAATTTCCATATCTATCTATGAAGAGATGTCGACAATAAAGTTTAACTTTCTCTGAGCTGCATTAAGTCTCGCAATCATTGACGTCATTTCCTAAATTAAAAAAATTGTCAATACCATATGCAAGCCTTGACTCCCTCGATAGGTCTTCAGCATCCCTCCCCCACCCCTGCTCCTCCTGTGCAGCTGCCCCTTGGTCACCCCTCTCTCTGCAGGGGGTCCCGGCCTCCTTGTTTTACAGCCAGGGGACCGGTGCTCAGCCAAGCTAGTCAAGCCGAATCTGACCATGATTAAGCTCTCAATAAATAACTTTCAATACACTTAATTCTCAGGTGCTGCTATTCCCTGTGAGCAGGGCCCAGAGGTCCGACCTGCAGCACGGTGCTGTCTTGTCACTCTGTTCTGGGGCATTGGTTTCAAAGGGAACAGCACCACCTACTGGTCGAATGTGTATGTGACAAGAAGCCCGATGGGCAGGGAAGGAGCACAAGGGGTGGGAGTCGGACCCCATGCGCCAAACTCCTCTGCCAGGCACAGCTGGGCTGCTGTCTCCAGAGGAGCAGACTTCAGCAGACTCCCCACTCCTTCATCTACCCACTGGCTCTGGGTTCCAAATCCTCCGCCACTCTGGGATGCCAGATAGTTCTGCGAGATCAAAACTGCGAAGATAATTGCGTTTCCAGCTTTGATCAATGCGCTCTCCTTACTCCAATGTGAATTCATGAAACTGCTCCAAAACGGCTGTTGAATGAGCAAATGTCTTTAGGGGGAAAAAAAAGTGAGTTTTGTTTTTCCTTCTTTTTTATTACTGTCTGGCTTCATTTTTGTTTTTTTTTATTGTTATTAATTTAATTTTATTTTTGTGTAATCAGGATATTCAACTATGATTAACATATTTCTCAGACTCATTTATTTTTTGTTAAGATAAACACTTGTGTGCTTGTCTAGAGGGAACTAAAGGTCAGCATATCCAGCAAACTGTCCCATTGGTTTAAATATATCAAGAACTTAAATGTTACTAAAGGATAAATCGGTCCATATTGATAATACTGAAAGCTGTGCAAACAGATTTATTACACCTAACTAAACCCTGTTAAAGCAATAACAAAAGAAATCATATTTGTGTAAGAATAAAAAATGGAAAAAGTGGTGTAATATGTCATTGCAAGAGATTTTTTCTTGTCCAAATGGAAAAGCCGTGATGTCCAGTTGTCTTGAAACCATACAGTGCCCTTTCTCAATATCTGTCTAAAATGTTTTTAGAAAGGGAGCGTCTGACTGCAGTATTCATGGGTTTACAAATGCTGTGGAAAGTAATTGCATTTTGAGTTTGAAAACAAGTTTCCCTTGAAATGGTTGGTTGGATTTCATTGTCTTGCAGCTGGATTATAATGAAATGATTTGATGCAATCTGGTGTTGAAGAGAGGAATGTGATGAAAAAATTCTCCAAGGGCCTGGTTCCCTTCTCAAACTCTTACATTGATACTATGTAACTACTGTTACATACTACTCCTGTTGATCTTTTAGAAATACATTTCAGGTCATTTGCAAAAGTCTTTGATTCATACTGGATTGCATTTAAAGCAAAAAAATGTTTTCATTGTCTCTCTGATCTCATCTCATCGGCTGTGAGAAACTAACCTCTTTCCACTGTTTTTTTTCCCCTCGGGTTTCTACTCAGTTTATATCTGAATTCCTGACACCTCGAGAGCAGGCTGGAGGTGTTGGGTTATTTAGGGAATATCTTAGTGCTTTGTGGATTCCATGTTGAATGGTGTGGGCTTAAATGGCTCATTTCTGAAAATAAAAAAAAAATACTTTGAAATGCAAAGGTTTGTGCTGTAGTGCAGATATGGAGAGAACAGACAGCAGTTGTATGAGTCTGTTTATTTATCCGTCTTTCAGAATAGGTGTTCCAGGTCAAGCTTTGCACAGTGAAATTTGCTCATTTGGTGAAGCTAAGAGTCTGAAATGAATTGAATTAGAAAATAAGAACAGGGACAGAGAGAGTACTGCATTTCTCATCATCCCAGTTTAATTTATTGTAACGCAACGGGGGCTCAGGCGGGCGCCCTTGCCGCATCTGGTCGGCCCCATCCCGACTGGAGGCTCGAACCCGGGACTTCCGCGTCTCTCTGCAGCGACCTAGCCCCGTGAGCTAAAGAGAGATCTCTCCACAGCCCAGTAGCTGTGGTCCTGCTATCACAGGGAAGGGCGGTGACGTCACCCGCTCTGGTACGCCGGCTCTTACACAGTGCCTGTCGGCCGTAAGCGTTACATTATTTTGTCTTTTTGAATTGAATTATTTTGAAAAAAGTGTGCTTCTGTCACTCTAAATTAGAATTTTGCTTTACAAAAAGGATTTCCAGTATGTAAAATACATCAATAAAATACATGGTTAGCAGGAGGTAATACAGTATTTAAAAATGCTTCAGACATAATTTGGTGTTCTCCTTTTTAAGCATTTGTCTTTTACAAACATTAATCTTACATAAAAAAATATAGTCCAAATGGAGCTGATTATTAATTCTTTTTTTTCTTTTTTCAGGTGTTGTGACCAAACTCTGGTGTGTCATTAGTTTTCAGTATATTAAAAGTAGTCCTAAAAGGCAGTTCTTAACCTGCACTGGTAATAGGGACTGCTACTGTATGTCTGCTGGATTTTATTTAAACTGGGCCCACAATCACCTATAGCTTATTTGCATGCTTGCAAATTGCAGACAACTACGGCAGTTCGCTCGCCCCCTTTCCTTATTTTTTGTCTTAGTTTATGCTTGAGCATTCAACCTGCCACACCTGTGGCCCCAACCTATTTCTGCTCCGCACTCCCCTGTACTTCGTTTCGCTGTCCACTGCAGGAGCACCAGTCGCTGACTCCCATTCTGCCCCC
The DNA here is from genome assembly GCF_059453375.1 of Lepisosteus platostomus. NCBI lineage: Eukaryota > Metazoa > Chordata > Actinopteri > Semionotiformes > Lepisosteidae > Lepisosteus > Lepisosteus platostomus. The sequence goes on from NC_142624.1 coordinate 38,412,074, forward strand.
TTGTTGCAAGCGCATGGCGTCAGTCTGCGCCAGGTCCAGGCGTCCTCATTCATCCCCATGGTGTTCCTAGCTCTTGGGCCTAGGTTGTTACAGTCCCGAGTTCCCTCCCCCATTTGCCCCGTCCCCCTTTAGGTTGGCTTCCAACTGGTCTGTGTCAGCCCTTGACTCTTCTCCCTTCCTGGCTGCCCAGTAGCTGATTACTTTTTGGTTGTTTTTTTTTTTTTGAGCTGGTTTCCTTCTCTTTTTGGGGGTTTAGGAAATTCTCCTGGGGGATGCGACAGCACTGATTTCCACTGAGCACTGCCGTTTCCACAACCAGGTGAGTTAAAGGCAACATGTTAAGTATTTCTTTATATTTGTCAGTTAATTTCGTCATTACTAGAACCTGGCCCAACAACTCAATGGCTTACTTGTTTCTGCACCAAAAGTTTGGGAATAGCCCATCAGCATACAGGACTTTAGGCAATTTCTCCTCAGCTTGCTTATCTTTATTTCTGACTAAACAGCCATCAGCAGCTGATTCATTTGTCGAGCACAGCAAAATGTGTGTCAGGCACTACCTTTCCCTTACTACTTACTGTATGTGCAATTGGTTACATCTCGGCTAACAAACCTGAATGAGGATAGGTGTCACGGTCTTCGCCCCTCCTCTAGGGGGCGCTCCTACCTTTTTTATGTTTAGTTTAAGTATCTTCACCTGCGTCTTGTCCCCCTTTTTGTTATTTAAGCCCAGCGTCTCCGTGGTCCAGCTCAGCTCTGGAAGTTAGACGTCTGAAGGCCCACCTATCCACTGGGCTCAGGAGTAGCCCAAGGGCAAGGCCTCATCCCCAGACGTCCTGACCTCTGAGTCCTGGGATCTGAGCGCCAAGTCCCGTTATGTTTTTATCTTCTGTGTTCCTGATCCCAGTTCCCCGTTCCAGTTGTTAACTGTCTTTGTCTCAGACGGACCTCCCGGTATTGGACATTGGCCTGCGCCCGAACTACCCCATTGGACCTCCCTTGGATTTGAGACCTGCTCCCTTTCCCCGAGCTCCGGATCGCCACTGTCCCCACCCCCTGTCCTCTCGCCCCCACCTTCCCTGATGTGCTTCTCCAGACACTTCCGGATTACACTGTCACGCACGGGGTCTTTTACAACACACTTCGCAGGAGTCAGACCCGGCTCCCGTGACAAGAGGTCTCACTAGTCGACCCAGGAGTGATCCCAGTTACAGTTATGAGTCCCGATTATAAGAGCTGAAAGATAATTTAAAAAAAAACTAAAATAGAAAATGGAAAGCAATTTCCCTGCAGTTCAGAACTTGGCTGGATCAGAAACCAAAAGACATAGTGGTTCCCCTGGACCAGCATTCCATAGCCCTGTCTCTCTGTGTGGGAAGAGCGTGACACAGACACGCGGACTGCTGCCTTCTGTGTGTGTGAGGAGTGTCAAACATTCCACTTACATCACAAAACTTTGTATAATTTATACAGTGACAAATGTTTTCACGCCATCAACAATTAATCATTCAGCCCACTGTGTGTTTCGTCTTCCCGTGTGAGCTAGTAAGTCAGTTCAATCAGGAATGAAAACATATTAGCAGAGCTAATGTGTTTTGTGTTACAGCAGCTCTGCGACTATTGAAAGTAAAATGACAAATCCTTCTAAGCTTCAAAGCGCTTGTTTTTAATCTCTTAAGTTAATTCGCAATACATGATTGTCGTGTTTCTTGTACTGTAACGTATCTTTTGTTGGAGAGAAGAAAGGAGCGAAAAAGAAACTTCATCTCCCAGGGAGGAGAGAAAACTGCAGCTTCATTAACACAAGTACATACAGAACTCTCTTTACATCACTGATGAAAGTATGCTGTTTTTCAAAGAAACCTGCATTTCTGAGATCAATGAGTTAAGTAAGTGTCAAATAAAATGGAGACTTTTAGGAAAGACATGCAGCGAAAAAAACACCTTTCATTTTCAAGGTTTTCTTCATTCTTCAGCGTTTCTTTTGAGCACCTGCCTAAAAGAAAAATGATTAGATTTTTCTAAACAGGTCCAGTATCAACCAATAGTGCTATCATCAGCTTTTAGTTTTTTCATCATTTTGCAGTTGAAGTAAAGTGTCAAGCTCACCCCTGTTTACTTAAACACAATCTGCTTATACAGTAGGTGTGAAAGGTAATGCCTTCATCAGATCAAAACACAAAAATGAATTGCTCTCATCCACAGAGCATGAACTAAACAAGAACAAGATTGCGTTTAAACACAATAGTTAATTTGTGAGCAATGTTGCCTTCTAGATTAGTATATTGCATTATACTGTATATGCAATAATGTTGTCCCATGCAAAGTAGCATTGAGTTTAACAACAGCAACACACTCCTCTTTTAGAAAAAAAATAAATGAAAAGAGCATATGTTCTGGCTTTTGTATACATGAGGTGCAACATCGTGTCGGCAAGCATTCCCAGGTTAAATGCGTATTGTTGTCTACTGTGACAAGTAGAAATTACACGGCTTTCTAAACATGTTATTCCTGATGTACTGTAAAGCTGCATGTACTGTACATGGGTTTTAGCCTACTGTTTAAACATTGAACGGAATGCATTCACGATGACTTGATTGTGAGACTTACACCAACTGTTACTGTTGGTAACAGTCAAGGGCAAGCCAGCAATGTACAAACTACTGTATATAACGGGTTGTGCCGTCCTGTAATTATTCCTCTGTTTGTTTGGCATTCCCCTATCTCTTTACATTAATGTCTGTGCAACCGGACACACAAATACTGTTTCCTCTCTCTTCAAAATATACTTCTTCAGAGTTCGGCTATGTTCAGATGTATTTGATGTCAGCATACTGTAGTCTAAAAGCTTTTGAGATTTAAGGAGTGACCGGCAATCACAGTAACAGTAAGACTGCGGTAGGAACTAAGTCTGACTGTATAAGTCTCGCATAAACAAGATCTATTTTTTTCTCCGTAGTATACAGAGTAACAGAAATAAACATTCTTTACACGCTAAATCAGCACTATGTGAGTCACGAGCAGTGACTCAGCCCTGTCTTATCTGGTCAGTTGATTTGTAGTGTTTATCAGACCCCACTGCCGCCTCTTAAAACAGCAAAGAGATGCATCAGAACGGTACAAGGTCAGCCGTCACAGTAACCGGCAACCTCGGTCATCTAATTAAATATGCAGCTTGATTTTTATCCTGCTTCAGATCTGTCTTGCCTCCTTTTCGCAGTTTTTTCTAGATTTTGTTAAAAAGCAAAAGACTATAATGTGTGACTGCTGCTTCTCACCTTCCTCAATAAGGAAATAATAAATGAATCCTGTGCAATCCTTAGCCACATATTGTAAGAACGCCCGCTAGAGAAGATAATCACAATGATTTCACTAATCAAGATTGAGCGAATATGATTACAATAATTCATTAACACAAATCCTTATGCAAACTGCCCTTCATAATGTTTGTCATTCATTATTATGAATGGCACTGCATTGCATTATTCCAAAATTATATTCACCATGCACTTCAAACTCAGAAGTTAAAGGCATTTCATTTTTGAATTTCATTTCTACACTATACAATCTGCTCACATGTGGTGTCAGCAATTGTAAACGTGCAGGCCATAAAGTGCAGACAGTGCACTTCAGAGAAAAACAATCATTACTGTGTGCCTTGTGTGGCAAAGTTTTGTTAAAGCTGTAATTAATTTATGAACTCTTAAAAAAATCACCAACACCTATACGTTTTTCAATTATTGGAACATGATAATTTAAGCAATTAGACAAGAACAAGAAATCAACTTAAGTAAATGTTTTCACTCTTGCCAGCTAAACACTTTTTGACCAGAATATGACTCTCAATGTGTTTCTGAAAGAGGAAGCATGACTTTCTTGTGGCCCTGGTCTCCTGGATGTCTTTTTGGATAACATATTTTTTGTTTCTTATTTTCTGCCACTATTAAAATATTTCTGGCACAAAATCTATTGATGCTCACGTTTTCTTTTTTGAAATTAAATGACAAATCTTAGAAGTCAAAAGTAATCAGAGATCGTTTCCACTGCCATTGTTTTAAAGGTGATTTTAAGGCACAATTATTTCTTGTCTATTTTACTAAACCATTTAGGGCATGTTCTCAAAATATTTTATTCCTTTAAGACATTATAAATCCTTCACTTTAAATGTGTTGCTTACACAAATTATTTGATCTTTTATGTTGATATTGTTACAAATAGGGGGGATAGGAAAACAGGGCAATAGACATAAACCTGCCTGTCCTCTGCAACAGAAAAGAGTTAAATCTCTGTCTCTGTACACCCAGATGCTACAAGATGAATGGGATGAATATCTCCCAATTCTAAAAATGCATTCACAATTCAGGAGAGGCTGTTTTTAACCTAAGGATTCTGTGTACATGAAATCAGAGTTTCACAAAGATGACAGAATGGTGAGCTCTCTTAACAAGGTTTAAATACTTAACTCAAATCTGGTCTCAAAGGGTGATTGGCACTGTCTCTTCTCTCTCTCCCTTGTGTTTTGCTGTCCTTTCTCCTGTGCCCTCTCCCTACCTGCCTGCTTTATATCCTGCTCCTTTGACTGTTGAATCATTTATCCAGAACTTAATTAACCATGTTAAACCAAATTATTCCTTTAATCAATTTGTCTCATGCCCAGTGCAACTCAGTAAACATCTCAGTTCCTTTCTTGCTACGTATGGACCTCCTGAAAGTTTCAAATGTTGACACTAGCCAGGTGTTAACTCTTGATTCTTAAGACACCTCAATAGCCACTTGAATTTTACATCACAGTTCTTGACTCCCAGTGATGCATTAATGATTATAATACAGTACACAAAGTACCCAATGAAACTGATCTTGTATTTACAGTCCAGCCGATATGAACTATGTGCTGTCCAAGACATACTAAAGCACAGGTCACAACGGTGATAAACGCAATACTTTCTCGAATAAACGAGATTGTTTTTTGTCCGTGGCACAAACAAGCTTCCATTTTTTCAGGTGGGCTGGAGTAAATGAAACGAGGGCAGGGGCAATTATCCATCAGTTAAGGATCCTGGATTTCAGGGCACCGACGGGATGCAGGTGATTCAAACCTTTTTTGAATACGAAGCGCACCATAAGAATGTTTCTTGAGTCACCTCCTGTGTTTAACTCGTCTGCCTCACACAGACTGGCCTATTATCCAGGGCTGCAGATTTAAACTGAAGGAGGGACACAAAAAGGCTAGGTTTCATGTTTCCATTGTTTTCCTGCTTCTACTGAAATGAGAGGTTAATTTAAGAGGATTTCAGGTTATTTACCTCTTTGGATATGGGCAGACAATAAAACAGTGCGGGAACTGCTGTAACATGTTAATCTCAGTCATGTTCCCGGACTCCTACAGCTCAATAGCACAATTTTTATTTAGAGGTGATCTGCTAATTGATTACGCATGGCATGTTTGTTGTACCGTGGAACACAAAATTAGTCTCCGTTTAATTACTTACAGCTGCACCGATTCATGAATAGAAACGGTGACCGCCTGCTTTGTGATGAGTTCAATTTCTGACTGTCAGGAGACGCTTTTCTGCCGTACTCCACTGCTGCTAAAAATAACACAGAGGTGTAGATGAAAAAAATTCAGATGTTATAATCAACAAGGTTTGTTGGATCGTCTATTTTAAGTGACAATATAATGATTATAGGAATTTTTGAAAATGCTTTTAAATTAGCCCGTGCATCGCTTGAGGAAGCTCCCCTGGTCCATTAACTCCAACAGCGTTGTGCCAAGCAGTGGTTACCAGCCCTGGACTCGGTGGAAGGTCTTGCGGTTTGTGTTCCAGTTTTCTGGTTGGTAGCAGATTTGGAAACTTGCTTTCAGCTGTTAAAATGCCAAGAGTGAATTGTAATTGGTATCAACTCTGTACCAAATAATGAGTTTCAGAACTGCTTTTGTTGGTGTTGGTGTGTGCTGCCAGAAATGTGACCAACTGGAGCTCTGTTGAAGGAAAACACTCGATAAGGGCATGTGTGATAGTGTCACAATCTGCTAGTTTCTCACAGAGACAGGTGGGGGTTCGTCAATTGATCAACTAGTAAGAGCTGTCAAGTCAGAAATTACATCAAGCTACACTATTGTTGAGATTAGTCTTTCTGGCTCTACGAGCATTCTAATCTATGGCAGTGTGAGAAGGAGATCATTATATTGGTAAGAGAACTGGCGGAGGGCCCAAGTTTTGAGAAATACGAGCAAGCATGTTTCTGAAGCCCAAACCCTGAAACCCTTACTAGGAACTACTACTAGATAATCTACTGGAGCCGGATGTCAACAAGTGTATCTACAGAACGTCACCATGGTGTGGCAGTCAGCACTACTTCTTCACAGCTCTTGCCTCCTTCGCTTTAGAGTTTGACTCTGGACGGTGTGGAGCTTGCACGCTCCCTTCACATCCAGTAGACTTTCTCCTGGTCCTCTGGTTTCCTTCACAATCTACAGACATGCTGACAAGGCTGTCTGGTGTGTCTGAATTGCACCATGTGCGTGCGTCAAGTGTGTACATAGCTGGCTGTCCTGTTCAGGATGTACTCCCACACTGTAACAGGTGGCCCTGACCTGTTTCAGGATTAAGGGACTTTCTGATGATGGATGGAGGTATCACTGTGTAGGGAAGAAAAGTATGGGAGCTGTTTGGTAAAACCTTTTCAGCCCAGTTCTTTTGATCTATTGCCTTGGAACAGCAAGACCTCCTATTCGTACCTCTGAACGTCTTTCTGTTCCTTTCAAGCAGAGCAGGTAGAATTGTGCCAGTCAGCCTCAGTTGTTCACCTGTGTTGTGAAGCATTAACCCCTATCATGTAGGACGGGGAAACATGAGAACAGCGCTCATGTAACAGGCCAGCACCCTTATCACTCACAATGACTTGAATAATCCTTTCCACTCTGTGTGGATATTATTAAGATGGGAACATATATCTTGTTTTATGTAGAAATGTGAATTTCCTTACACGTACTGTACATGCTCCTCAAATGACGAATTTAATTGCTGCTTAAATTCAAGTTTATGCAAGTCTAGTCTCTTCCAGAACATTTCAAGACAAGCCATTATTATGAAAAGTACATGTCAAAGAACATCTTTGACATGATGTATTAATTCTTTTGCAAAATGCCTTCCTGATTAAATTATTTATAAATTGTAAAATGTCATTTTTAAAGAGAAAGCTTTGTATATTTTTCCTTCAGATATTCACACATCCTAATCAGTTCTGCATGTGTGCTGGGTATGTGTTAAGATGTCTTCACATAATTAAACAAAATGAAAATCATACAAAAAGAAAACTAGCAAGCTGAGCTCTCTAGTAATTATGTGTTGACACCGAAACCACAAGGTATCATTTTAAGTCAGCATGTTCCCTGCCATTCTGCGCTGTGACTGAATTTAAACCCCTGTTTCTTTTACTTTCATAAAATCTCTCAGTTCTAATTACTATGGTATTTCTAGCTGACACGCACAAAAAGCAGAAATGAGAACAGACAACATGTTTTTGTTGGTTTCCTGTATTCGCTCTCTTGTTATTGAGACTTTTGAATCGGATGTGATTATCTGACTCAATTTACAGCGAAGCATGAACAGGAATCACAAAAATATCCAGCTGCTACTCATGATTAATGTGTCATTTTTAAATTACTCTAATATGTCAATTACCCACAACCCTCAACCACACAAACGCCAACAAACACACTTACTTTTTAATCCAGCGCTCTGCCCTTGTTCATTTCATAAGATTCCTCACTCCCGGCATGCAGGGGCATGGAAACATGCAGGGGCATGGAAACGTGCAGCAATTAACAAGCAGAATCTTCATTCTGTGTAAAACATGACAGAAACTGTACATCTACAGCTTTTAAATCAGAACAACTGGTCTGCTACCTGTCCATAGTCATTGGTCAAGGGACAAGGGTTCGACAAGAAGAAGCCACTGTGGAAAGAGGCTACTCTGAGAAAGCAGATTCAGAATGAAATGAAGTAATCACACAGACATTCTTGAATACTTTGAGTCAAGCAATTAGGCCTGACAGGGTGGGAGTAGAACAAGGTAAACCGAAGGATTAAAAGGACTTACTGTAACTACAGAAATGGCCCCAATTAATATCAAGATTAGCATTTTAAAGCTGTTTTTTTTCTCTGAAGCAAAAAGAAATTATTGTAATTACATGAAAAGATGAATTAAATTCTTCTAAATATCAGTTACTCTTCTTAGCAGAATAAGGTAGTCTTATCAACACTGTTAAGCTGACGTGCTTTCTTCTATGAGAGCCTAGACAATGTAAATTTCATCATTTGTAATAGAATAAATACAGCAAAGCAAGAGTCCAAAAACCCATTTCAAACAAAAGTTAATGGTGTTAATTTTGCCTTCTCAATGCAATGCTCACTGATTGCATCTGCATGACTCATTGATTCCTGTTAAACTTCCAGCAGCCCCACAATGAAATAATGGATGAACTCAAATTTAAAGTAAAAGATGAGCACAAAAAGCTTTGCTTTTCACACAAGACATTTTTTTTCATGACAGTGGCACAAGGTGTGCAGTCAGCCCTGACATTTGTTTGTTTGAATCAGGAATTCAGAATACTATTACCACTCTCATTTCAAAGATGGAGATTAATTGTGTTTTGCACGGCTCCATCAGGAAGTAGATAATTTAGGCTGACAAGCACATTCTTTAACCGAACTGAGATTTTTCTGTTCACTAATGAAGTTTAGGTGGTGCTTTTCCTAACGCCTTGATTCTGGCCACGTGTCTGAGCGTACGCAACGGCCCAGCTCTAAGACTAGTGCTGAACTACTCCAGCTCAGAATGAGGCGCCGTGAGAGGCAGCAGGAATGTCGTGATTCCCTTCACACCAGGCCTCAGTGCACCACAGTCAGCTTGAACCCTCAGCTAACTGCAGGCCCAGGCAAAAGGTGAATTGCTATCAGGGTGATGTACAGTAAGTAGAATATTCATGGTTTCATCTACACACATCCCCCGAATAAGCTAATTTTCCTGATCTTTCCTGATACTTTTTTCAGAAGAGCATATTGAAAATCTGCACTCCCATGCAAAACATCTGCCCTTGCTGTGGTTGCTATCAACAAATGTGCAAAGACTCCTGGAAAAGCTGTGGGCAGTACAATACAGTACTCTTCTCATAACCTAATAACCCCTGTAAGGAGCTGAGACATGAAAAAAATAAAGTATAAATGTTTATGCATGCTATAAAAAAGAAGATCCTCAAAAAAGCCCAAACCGATCAGTCTGCAGATAGTTCAGTTCCAGGGCTCTGAGCGCCTGGCCTCGTTATCTTTTTAACCTCTGTGTTCCCGATCGAAATCATCCTCGTCTTTGATGGACCTCCCGGTTCTGGATTATGGACTGCGCCCCAGTTTCCCTATTTGGACATTGTTGGACTTGTTCGCCTGCGCCACACCCACAGAGCACCTGATCACACCCCCCACGCCCCCCCGTCTGTCATCCCGTTCTGCTCCTGCTGTGTTTCCCCTGATGTCCAACTCCAGTCACTTCTGGATTATACCGTCTGCATAGGGTCCTAAACAACACATTCGGGAGTCAGACCCGGCTCCCAGCACACTGGTGTTTTTCATTCACCAGTTAAGAAGCACAGCCATCTGATTCAGTGGCTGTTGGCCAGCAGCACTATTTCTCTCAGCTCCCTGCGCTCTTATTAAACACTTAAACTGGCTGCAGGATTTAATTTCTTGCATTTTATGTGAATCTGCATGTTGTCAGTATTTCTGTTAAAGGCACCTTATGATTGAAGGATTCTGCAATCCTGGGGGTGTTCGGGGGGGACACAGACCAATGCACTTGACCTCACATTCATCACCCATATGACATCATAATACAATATGTCATCCCTCATATTATATCAGAATATGCGGCATCACTCATATGACATCATAATATATACAGTATATGTACCATTAATTATATTATATAATAATATTTAATCACTCATATTATACTGATATCTTCACCAGAATGACCAATGCCCTGTGGCAGTGGAAATGGCAATAAAAACTGTTTGCTGATTTTCTAAGTGTTTTTTTTTCTTGGCTCAAAATAACCAAAGTCCCAAATTTATTTCTACTCCTTGTTTCCATAGTAACACTCCTCTAATCTCCTGGCATCCAGAGCTTGTTGTTAAAACTGGTTTTAGAGGTACTTGGTTTTAGTTTTTTTACATACAGTAAGTAAAAAAAGTGATGGATTTGTCAACAATTATTGCTTTACTCCTACAACCTGGTGCTGCATTTAACAGTTTATAACCATAATTGGTTGTATAACCAAAATGGAGTTACGTAAGTATTAATTTGAGAGGCATAATTACTTATGGGAATGTTAAATTCATTATATGATTCATATGAAAGACTGAATTAACACAAAAAGCATTCAACAAACAAAGGCAGTTTTCATGCCTTTCAAAGATTTTTTAAACTTTTTTGAAAAAACACCAAATGTTAATTGTTCATTATAGGTTGTGAGCACGTTTCTCTCATCAGTTTTTTCCATAAAAGAAAATGAATAAATAAAAATAAATATAAATTATAAATAAGTAAAAATCACATAATACTGTCAGCCTATTGTGAGAAGTCGCCAGTGGGCTGGTGTTGCATGTCCTGAAAAACACAGAAACAGGGGATGAGGGACCCAGTGCTGCTCCTGTGTGTGAGTCTAATGTAATGGGACTCGGTGCTGCTCTTGTGTGCGAGACTAATGTAATGAGGATAACCTACAGTGCATGCTCTTAGATCTAACTCAGCACTTATTACAAAGAACACGCCAAAGAGCTGCTCTGCTGCAAGAGCAGTTCAAAGAAAAGGCAGTTATACCAGGAAATCAACTCATTTGGAGCCTAATGGTACAGCAGAAACCAGAGGGTGGGCAAACCTTTACAAGTTACAGAATTGCTAAGAATCTGGAAGACCTGGTTTGAACACATTGGACAAAAGGTCTAGAAAAAGGAGATCAGGTGTTTCTAACTCACAGTTACAGCAAGAGAAAATAAAGCTTGAAAATGATATTCCACATAGGTACAGTATATTGATCTTTCTTCCAGGGCTCCTGAGAGGGAAGAATTATTAATTGAACTAGCATTTTTAGAATTGGGAACAGGAGCTAATACACAGTATAATATTGTGCAGCATTCTCACCTCCTAATAGCCATCACAGTTGTCTAAAATTATTTATTTTCCATATAAAGAAAAAATATTTTATTTTACATATAATTACAATTTCAATAATTTTCATAGAAAATAAACTTCAATAAGCAGGCTTTATAGTTGGATTTTTTCTTTCTTTTAAGACTTAAACTGTGCCTAAAATCCCAAGCTTACAGACATTCGTCATTTAACGATCTTATGAGGTGGATGATCCGTAATTAATGCTCTGTTTGAACTGGCACACTTTCATTAACTTGGCAGTCTTGAAAATAATTAGAAATATCAGTGAGAAAAGATAAGCTTTCCCTTTCTGTCAGCAGAGATTTTCTTTTTTGAGCGCTAATGAAACTTGGGCCCTTATTAGTTCACGCAAAAGGTTATTGAAAATTAAAAGTTCCTGAAAGTGGGACCTTGAAAACCCCGGTAGAAAGACTTAATTACAAAACTGATGCAAGATAATGTAATATGAACCAACTAATTCATTATTTGCATTTATATAGCGCTTTTTACCCCAGAGGATCTCAAGGCATGTCCCATGTAAGAATCGTTTCTTCTGTTCTTATTGGCAATGAACGTTTACTTTGAAAGAGCTCATCAGTGAGGGTGAAAACAGCTTTTCTGTTCTTATGATTTAGAGTTTTCCCATCTTTCCTCCGGTCATTAAGACCGTGAGAAAGTGACCTACAGTACAGTGAGTGCAAGTCTCCCTGTAGCTCTTGTCCTGTGTGAGCATCAGCGATAGACCTTGAAGGTCAAGTAGCTCTAATTTAAAGCAAGCAAAAAATATACTCTAGCAAGCTAGAATGAACCACAGGGGTTGTAGGGAGACAAGCTTAGAATAAAGTATTAAAAATGTCCAACTTAAAAAGTTATTCTTTACTTTCATTGCAAATATTAAAAATGAAATTGTGTTAGCTTTGTTCAGAAATCTAAATGCGAGGGAGAGGTGAATCCTATATTAAAGCTAACATGGGACTTACTGTGTTTTGTACGGCAGTAACAATGAGTGTCTGTATCTTGTTTGTCCTAATCCTACGGTGTCCTGTATTAAAGAAATTGAGCTGGCAGGACCGAAATGCGTTATATGTGCTTTGTGTTCTCTACAGAGGCACGCTTACAAGATCTTCATTTAAAGATGATCACATTGCATTTCGAGCAAAATTCCAATGAAAAATATTACATTTCTACATTTATCAGCCTTGATACCAGAACAGTTTTAGAAGGCTAACATTCTTGTTATGCATTACTTATACACTGTGATTTACAAAAATAGTATAAAGTGCTTATATAGTCATATACTGTACAGTAGGTCACAAAGTCAATTGAACATTAAGTCTCTAGCATTAGCTACAGTAAAAGATTTGATTATTCTCAGTATGGTTGCCTTAAGAAGACATATCAATGCAATTAAAAAAAAACCTGATTCACAGAAAGTCACATTAGACTGATTGTAGAGTTGTTGCTTGTCATTATGAATTTATTTTAGTGTATCTTAAAAAGAACACATTGAAATAAGGTATTTGAATAGTCTGCCATACAGAAATGTTGAATGCAGTTTTTTCTACTACAGATGAGACAGCATGATAAAAAGTGAAATTAATTGTGAAGGTTCTGTCAATACAACTGTTGTGGTCCCTGAGGCTCAGTTTGACTTCTTCACCTCTTGGGAGTCATGTGCAATCAGAGAAAGTGGTACTAAGTGAAATCCTTTCCTTATACTGTAGCGCTTTTCATGTATATCGTCTTCAGAATTGAACAGTCACTCTGTAGAGGCAGCTCAGAGGCTTGGAGAGGCAGAGCAATCAGAATTCTAACGACTTTCCACAAATTCCCTGTGTTGTTATGTGTTAAAAGGTCCTTCATATCCAGATCACTACAGAAAACTTTCTTCCTGAGTGGACTGATTCTACCACCAGTATTTCTAGTTTATGAAAAGCAGATTTATATACTATACAAAAGCCTACTCTTTTGTTTCAGTGCATGCAGGAATCCCACTTAGTAAAATGTGCACCTGCTTCTACTAACGAGCTGTGTTTGTGTTGTGAGTTTATGTTTGTGTAGCTGAGGGGGTAGCACCTGATATGGAGAAACAAAAAGTTATCACAATGCAAAACCAACAAGCTTCATATTCAGGATGAAAATGTTCTGCTTTCAGACAATAACTACAATGGCTTTTACATGACCTAAAATTGTGAATGTTCCCACACAATCAATTTGAACATTTTGGTGTTTCAAAAATGTAGAAAGGTAATTGAGCACAAGCATGGCATCAGGGGAGACATCTGGCTAGCTCTTGTTCTGAATCAAATCCCACACCGGTGAGCCCTGACAGCAGTCTTCCCATCCCTACCCAGCGACCACAGCACTTGGCGTGTCGGCTCTGTGAGTAATAATGAGACCACTAATGGCTTCAATTGTATTACAGAAACAAAAACAGCAGAAAAGCAGTTGTTCGTTGTGTGAAACAAATTCACATGTACCACTTTATATCATAATGTCAGGTGTTCTCAATGTTTTCATCCATCCAAATAATAAAAGTCCATCAATCAACAGTGTACAAATACAAAATTAACAAATACTCTGCCTGGCCTGTCACGAACTTGACTGAGTAGTCCAAAGTGGATTTTTTATTTTTAGCAGACACTGACTGCAAAAACTTTTCTTACCACCCTTTAAAAGCACAGCCTTCATTTGATGAAAGTGTGAAAATCAGGAGGCCTTGTTAAAACATGTGATGTTGGATGTTGTGGGGCAAGAGTCTGGCTTCTTCCTCCTTTACCTTCAGAATGAAAATGCGTCTGGACTCCTAGCTCTCCAAATCCCCAGGTTTTAGTTCTGATGTTAATGTGAATGCCAGAGATTTTCTAAAGTGCTGATACTGGGCCAAGAACCTTCTGTTCTGTACAATAACATTGCCCAGTCCCTTCATATATATATTCCAAATGCAGAGGAGCTTAAGAGAAATTGGATCAAGCAGATGTTTTTTTAAATTAATCTATTTACAGAGTTTATTTATTGTGTTCATGCCTTTTCATCCTGTAAGACTATTTCACTGTTCCCAATAGAGTATATAGGATGTGAAATGCCACTCAGATTGTTACAGAGAGGAAGGCGTGGAATGTGTGTTAACCACTGATAAGTGCATAGAAGATCCTACTCGTGGAGAAGTCATGTAACAGAATATCCTACCCTAAACTAAAAATTCAGCTTCTTAAAGGTTTCCAATTTACGGTACGTTGGTATGTTAAGTTCTGGCATGATTAACAGATAGAATGCAAAACCTAAAGGATTTTTGGTGGATATACTGTTTCTACAGAAAATGTTTTTCATGAGAGCTCTAACAGCAAGTATCAGATTAAAGTAAAAGCCAACGTACAGAATGAATAACCTAAAAATCTATTTTTTATAACTACATTGAAATAAACTGAAGTTATAAAATTGTATCCAAACATTCTGAGAAATCTGCAATGACAGTACAGAACATAGTATAAAATATTCCATCAAAGGCTCTCCTGTGAATGTCTGTCTTCAACTATCCTCAAAGCGATTTGCTTTTTCAAACATTTTTCTTTATTTATGTGGCTCTTGTAAATCATGTTCATTGCTTCTGGATTTAAATTTCCTTTTTATTTATCACTATGCCTCGACAGGCTTTGCTGGCTTTGTTAAAACTCATAATTGGGCAACGTTAGTGCATGGGGTTTCGTTAAGCTGCTGAAGTGGCTACAGCCTGTAAATAAATAGGTTTTCCTGATGCTCTGCTATGTTTGGATTTTCACCCTTAGTAACAAGTTGTCAGTTAAAATGAGGGACATTATATCAACAAGTCACTGCCCCCAATAATAAACTCAGCTTATGTTCATCAATATATATTTATAACAGAAGGATAAACATATTGAGAACATAGGATTTGATTACGAACATAAAGAGGTCATTCGGCACATTTAGCATGTTTACTACAGTAGTTAATTGTCCAAAGGATCTCATCCAGCCATTTCTTGAAAGAACCAGGGTATGAGCTTCAACAACATGGCTGAGTAACTTGTCCCACACTCCCATGAAACTGTCTCTCTTCCAGATAACACCATTGTGAGCAGACACGCACACCAACACTACTGTTTTGAGAGCCAGCATCATGATGAAACAGAGAGCTGCACCAAAAGACCCTGCCATTCAATGAGCAGAGTTCTGCTTCTGCTCGGGGTTAGAATGCTTCAAGCCTGTGGGCCTTACCTGATGTTTTGTTTTAGGAATTTTTTCCAATTAAGTAATGAATGTAATCAGATTAAAACTAAGGCCAGCCTTTGCCTGGATCAGCTTTAGAATGATGTGTGGCTTTTGCTCTAAATAAGAGGGCTATGAACCTGAAAGTCATTATTTTCACAAAAAGACCTCCAGTAATGAAGTAGTAGCATTAAAAGCAACCTGTAACAACATGCTCAGAAATCTGTCTCCTCGGCCGATTACTTAGAAACAAAGAGTACAACTCTTGTTTGTGTTTTTTTTTCTTTCTGTTGCAAGTGTGAACCGTTTTTTTAGAGCAAATAAATATCCAGTGTGGTGAAAACTGTTTGTTCTATCTGGAACCAGGTATTTCGCTTTGAAAAGAGTTAATGATCATTTACAGTGGCGTTGCTGTGCTTGGCCTTATGTGAGGCACTAACTGCTACACATTGTATCAACAGATATTACAGACAGAAAGTAGTGCTGAAATGAAAACAAATTAAAGAAATTCTGCTTTAATAAATAAGGCCTTCTAATTCATCTACAGTAATAGTCTACCGCTCAGCATATTTGCTTTAGAAATGCGTGGATGGCTAATCGATAAAAAAAACCCAGAGGCTTAATTTATCCTTGGTACCCAGTGTTTAAATACCAGCAATGCATAATTCCGTAAACAAATAAATATTTAATACTACACTCATTAAATACATGTGGAGCAAGCTGAGTTATAACTAAACAAAATTGGTTTCAGATCTCCAAAATATTTATCTCTGGAGGACAACTTAAGGGGTGCCGTGAAAAAAAAAATAGAAATTGTGTCTGAAATCTAGGAAAAGGAAAGTTATGAAATCAAAAGACATCCTTTGTAAGGATACCAGGTGTGGTGTACTTCATGAAGATGGATCTCTACTTCTCTTTAATCATCTGCAGTGGGCAGTTTGGTTAGGTGTGCTTTATACTTAGAGCAGAGCTCTCAGATTCAGCTACTGTAGTGCTTGCTAGTGTTTGATCTGACATGTTTTCAGTCACATAACTCTTGGCTCAGAGTTTTACAAAACCTCCCCGCTCCGCATGCTGAGGAACCCAACGCAAGTTAAATTATAACAGTTGGTGTTTTAAAACCTGAGGGAGCAGAGGACTAGTGATGGTCCTGCAATTTAATGAATCAGATGACAGACAATAAAATCTAAATAGAGCCCAGGGAGCTGGGTTTTTTAACACAGCACAATAATGACCCAAGCTGATCACAGATTAGATAACATTCTAAATTTGAATCTGTTCATTCAGGGATATTTTACCTCTGACCTTCTCCCCTGGTCATTGTGGCACACTGAAACTGAAAGAGGAGCGACTATCATCTTCTAAGATTAAAAGAGACTAGAGTGATAACTATGATGTGCATCTTCATTTCACTTTTTAATTGATTTTATTGAGAATTAAGTCTACCTATTATTTAAAAGTATCTCATGTATCATCTTAACTTGGTATTAAGGTAGAAAATATTCAATACACTGATATTTTTATCTAATATACCTAACAGACATCTGGCTAGCTCGGCTGACAGAAAATAACTTTTCCTTGATTCCCTTTTACATACAAGAGCTCACTGCCCCAGGCCTGTTATTAAATCAGAGGTGCACTGAGTGGGAACTATCTGTGTTTGTGCTCATTCTTATTAAAACTCTGGGCTCTTTCAAATATTACAGATACCTATAAAACAGACTCTTTCAAAATAAAGTGTTCAATAATTTCAAAGTGAAATTAAGGACTTTGATCCTTCCTCCTGTTACTGAAAATAGTTTTATAATAATAGTGCATAATCTTCCGTTTTTCCAGATTTATGCCATTATAAGTTATTACAGATGGAAAGTACCCACACTATAAACAACTCATTTAGATGTTCATTATTTTGAAAAGTGTGAGTGGGGAGCTGTCAGCTTGCGCTATCTGAAAAGGAACAAGTAAGGATTAATCCAACACTGAAATACTTTTTCTCTACTTTTCAGTGTGAAATTAACCTTTACTTGTTCCATTATTTAAATAAAATCATTACTGTCGTTCATTCATCAAACAAAATATGACTTGTCTTTTTATAGGAGCTCCAATGAACATCGACAATTGGCGTAAAACTTCTGAAGCAGTATTCTGCATGTATTTGTGACCTTCTAGAGGAGCCTATTTGTGATCTTTCTGTCACTGGTTCGTCAGTCCGTGTTTCATATTTTAAGATTTGGTTCTGTTAAGGGAGGCATTTAAAGTGCAAGTCTGACCTTATGTCTCAATTTCTGATAAACTGAATTCTCAGTTTTCTTCTAACCCTGTTTTTTTATCCCCCTCTATCTCTATCGTTGCTCGTTCAGCAATGTTCCTGCATAACTATTCCATCTATTATGAGGAAGCCAGTCATCCTGGCGAGTGTCTCAGCAAGCCAGGAGCCGTCCCAGAATGCTCTGGGCAAGGATCAAAGCACATGGTCTCCCCCTGGATGGGACGCTCGTCCATCACAGGGCCATGGGGAGAGGGAGAGCTCAGAGTACCCCATCAAATGACCCAGCGTGTCTTTGGAAGGTGGGAAGAACATGGAGCACGTGGTAAAAACCAAGTGAACCTGAAAAGAACATGCAAATTCCACACTGGAAGATTCCAAAGCTGGAATCAAACCCAGGACTCTGGAGCTGTGAGGCAGTAGTGCCACCACACCCCCCTGGTTCACTTTGGACAAATAAAAAGCAAGATTGGAAATAGACATGTACTGTATGTGAATGTTTCTACAGTACCTTGTGTATAAATCCAGTTATGACACACAAACAAGACCTCTTCACACTTGGACTCTCATTCCAGGTGTGACTTAATAAATGATGTGCTGGCGCAAAGCCACAGTATGCTCATGAAAGTGAAAACAATCTTAGTTAATTCCATAATAATGCTTCCCTGGCACACTGTGTACAGCCCTTGAAGGTTTTGCCTCTGTTTTGATCTAATGTTTTTCTTCTAAATTGGAGCAATTTCAGCACAATTTCCAGTAACCCTGTCTTTCCGCTGCCTGCTCTTCAGGTGATGTAGATTTGTTTCAAAGTGCTGAAATAAAACGGAATAGGATGCATTCAAATATGACTGCTACATGTCCTTAGACATTCACTTTCATCAGCTGGTTAGGTCATTTGCATTGTAATGAGGATTTTGTACTGTATTAATCAGAGATCTGTCAACCCCTTATTCACGAGTCCTGGAATAAGGCAAGTTCTCCGCAATGAGAGTGGTGTGGCATGCTGTGTTTTGCAGAACTATAGACAATATACACGGTCCATTATGAACAAGTGCCCAGCTTCAGATTCAAACTACTGTATATGCAGAAGTATTTGGGGATAAATGGTTAAGGTGATGGACTCGGGGATATTCACAGGTACCACATCCGTCACCTTTGAGGAAACAGCCTGACTTTTGCTGGGCAGCAGTTGTTAGAGGTTTCGAACTCTGGAAGAGTAACTGAAAGGCTGTGGATTCAAATCCCAGATGCCACACCACTGTTGCACCCTGGAGCAAGGTACTTCTTTAAAATATCCCAGGTTGCCAGGCCTGGTCACGCAATGTCAGAACATGGATATTGACTGGAACATCTCAAGACACCACAGAGGAGTGGGACTGATCTCTTTCTTTCTGTAGGACAGCCCAGGCATCATCTGGAGTCTTTTCTTGATGCATTGTGTGGCTCATATCACCACAAAGAAGCATGGGTATCAAGTTAGTTCAGAATTACATACCTTAGCACTACTTCGATACCCAAAGACCTCATGGGGCACCATTGAAACACACCAGTATTTTTAAATAAAGAAATTGACTGGGAAGACCAATGACCTACTGTACAGTATGTTTCTCTTCAGTGCTCTTCAGTTACATTTTTCAGGATGCAGGTGTCCATGTTTTCCACTAGATGGCAACATAGTCTCATATAAAAGAGTATCCTCTGCTCTTGTTACAGGCTCTCCACACAGCCAGGGACAGGACAGCAACATGTTACATGTAAGGGAAGTTATATAGTTATATAATAGTTTAATTTAACAAATTATGTGTTTAATTGGTTTCTTACTTTTTGATCTATTTCTCTGTGAAAAGTTCTTAACAGTTAATGGCATCCACACACAACTTGGAATGGCACTGAATCAAAAGCTCTCAAATTTAACATTGTTTTTTTAGTGTTTTTTAGTTTTGACTCAGTCCGAATGCTCACAGATGCTTTCCAGCCCTGAAGGACGGAGGTTCTGAAGCCCAGAAACTGATACAATGACAATGCATAATTACACACCCTATCCAAGATCAGAACAGTTGGTCGTATTTTGGAGTTTGGAATATGGGAAATATATGTTTGAACGTCGGCTAGCCTAAAGTGGTCACGAGCTGTGCTGCAGGACACAGGGGTCATGAAAGTTTGCTGTTTGACATTCACTGTTTTGGCAAACCTTCTGCATAGCCTGTGGATATTCTTCCTCCAAAACGCTTTCTTGCTCTTCCACGTCCTTGCAACATAGGTTGGTAAAGTGTTTCGGGAGTAACCCCCTTGTCTGTGTGGGTTTATATTTAAGAATTAAAAAAGACAAAAATACTACACTGGTGTTCTCTCCTAAAAACACTCTGGAACAGTGGGTCATTAATCCCACAAGGGGGCATCATACCTATTCGGTGATGAGTGTCGTGATGCTGGGAGCAGGCAGGACTCCCTGCCCTCACACTCACTCCCTGCTCTCACTCCCCGCCCTCACACACTCCCTGCCCTCACTCTCACTCCCTGCCCTCACACTCACACTCACTCTCACACTCACTCCCCGCCCTCACTCTCACTCTCACACTCGCTCTCACTCCCTGCCCTCACACTCACTCCCCGCTCTCACACTCACTCCCTGCCCTCAAACTCACTCTCACACTCGATCTCACTCTCACTCCCTGCCCTCATTCTCACACTCGCTCACTCTCACTCCCTGCCCTCACACTCACTCTCACACTCGCTCTCACACTCACTCCCTGCCCTCACGCTCACTCCCTGCCCTCACACTCACTCCCCGCTCTCACACTCACACTCGCTCACTCTCACTCCCTGCCCTCACACTCACTCTCACTCCCTGCCCTCACACTCACTCTCACACTCACTCCCTGCCCTCACACTCACTCTCACACTCACTCCCTGCCCTCACACTCACTCTCACACTCGCTCTCACACTCACTCCCTGCCCTCACTCTCACTCTCACTCCCTGCCCTCACACTCACACTAGCTCTCACACTCACTCCCCGCCCTCACACTCGCTCTCACACTCACTCTCTGCCCTCACACTCACTCTCACACTCACACCCTGCCCTCACACTCACTCCCTGCCCTCACACTCACTCCCTGCCCTCACTCTCACACTCACTCCCTGCCCTCACACTCACTCTCACTCCCTGCCCTCACACTCACTCCCTGCCCTCACTCTCACTCCCTGCCCTCACACTCACTCTCACTCCCTGCCCTCACACTCGCTCTCACACTCACTCTCTGCCCTCACACTCACTCTCACACTCACACCCTGCCCTCACACTCACTCCCTGCCCTCACTCTCACACTCACTCCCTGCCCTCACTCTCACACTCACTCCCTGCCCTCACACTCACTCTCACTCCCTGCCCTCACTCTCACACTCACTCCCTGCCCTCACACTCACTCTCACTCCCTGCCCTCACACTCACTCTCACTCCCTGCCCTCACTCTCACTCCCTGCCCTCACACTCACTCTCACTCCCTGCCCTCACACTCACTCTCACTCTCTGCCCTCACTCTCACATTCACACTCGCTCTCACACTCACTCTCTGCCCCCACTCTCACTCTCTGCCCTCACACTCACTCCCTGCCCTCACACTCACTCCCCGCTCTCACACTCACTCTCGCTCTCACACTCACTCCCTGCCCTCACTCTCACTCCCTGCCCTCACACTCACTCTCACTCCCTGCCCTCACACTCACTCTCACTCCCTGCCCTCACACTCGCTCTCTCACTCACCACCCTCACACTCACTCCCTGCCCTCACACTCTTTCTCACTCCCTGCCCTCACACTCGCTCTCTCACTCACCACCCTCACACTCACTCCCTGCCCTCACACTCACTCTCACTCCCCGCCCTCACACACACACTCTCACGGACACCATAGGCGGTTTTGTTTTTGCAATTGAGTGCTAACAAGCGATGGGGAGAGAAGGAATATTCCCAAAGACTAATATACCGTACCTATTCAAAACTCACTATATTATCACCCTTGATCATTTCAATCCTTATTTAATTCCTCAGATGGCAGGATTGTGCGGTGGACAGCAGTGCTGGGGTCCTGCGTTCAGTTCTGGACCTGGGTGCTACCTGTGTGGAGCTTGTATGTTCTTCTGGGGTTCCTCCATGTGCACTGGAGTCCTCCCACAGTCCAGAGTCACGCCTGGTAATGCAGGGGGTGTAAAGAGTCACAGCGCAGCCCAGTGACGGTTTGAGTTGAGTTTAATCTGAGATGAAAACAGTCATTTCCAGAGAACACCGAAGGACACAAGGTGTGTTTCCCACAGTGCCCTGAATAACAACAGTGTCACAGAATGTTTTATAGTCCATGTCCAGCCACAGACATCCTGTGTTATTACCATGAGTGGGTGTTTGAGTGACCATTACCAAAATGCTTCCACTTATGGTCCAGTGGTTATTCCCGATAACGTGATCACCCACCTTCCGGGTACTCCCGAGATGTCACGTACAACGGCAGGTCTGTTTAAAATTCACTCAGACCCGGTCAAGGATAACGACCCCAGGCCAGAGTCAGATTTCTACACAGGGTAACTGACTCCTGGGAAACCTGGCCCGGGAGTGAGTGTGTGCTTGTGCCCGTGTGTGCCGCGCAAGGGACTGGCATCCTGGCGCTGCTGGGCAGGACAGGCTCAGGCCCCTCCGAATTGGACAAAGTGGTTTAGCAATGGCTGGATAGATCTTAATCCTTACATGTGCTTTTGTCTGCAGAACGACACTCTGTAGTTTCCGCAGTAGATTTGTCTTTGGTAGCTTTTAATTGTAAAAACAAACGTGTCCCCGGTGTCTTGCAGTGCCCTGTTTCCCTCACTTAGAAGGGCAGCACCAGGCTCTGACTGTGAGCCGCTTCAGGGCTCCCTCCAGCTCCTGGTCCCACTTCAAAGGGCCCGCTGACGCTTACAGGACTGCAGTGCCTTGTACAAGAAATCCGATTCTTGCACAGTTTTCACATTTTGCTGCTTTGAACCTTGCAGTCATTACAATTTCAAGCAGCAAGTCATATTTGTTGAGCAGTATATGCAATTTACCACCCGCATTCAAGCCAGACGTGTTCAGAAAAGGAAGTAAACAGATGATTAATATAACAGAAAAGGTCATGACTGGATAGATATCCACACATTTTGCTGTAGCAAGCCCTAGCCTGGAATTTAGATGTACAAAACTACCTTGGCAAGCCCAAACGTTTAGTTGATTATTGGACATTGTGCAATCTCCAAGCTACCTGAGAGAGTTTGAGCAAAAATGCTAAGAACAGACAAATATAACCAAGTTGGTGGAGACCTAGCCAGTAAATAATTGTAATTCCTTCCAATGGAGCTTACTACCGAATATTGAAGTAAAGAGTCTGCATGCTTATGCAGTCAAGGTATTTCAGTTTTGTTCTTTTTTTTTTTACTTTTACTGTAACTCACTCTTCGAAATCTTCAAACTCTGCCGCTTGAGCATTCAGGTTTTGAGTCATGTTTAGGAAATGGGTATGCATACTTCTGAATTTCAGACAAGGAGACCCTAGGAAGGGCTTGATTTTTTTTTTTTTTTTTGGTAAGACACAGTAGAACTGCCTTGGAACCTTTTACTCCGAATCGGACCATAGGACTATCAGTTCTAGTCCAGTCCCTTCACAGTTGTGCTGATCAGACAGAATGACATACAGAACCTTCTCACGGTGCCACACCGTTTTAAACAACAGTTTCAATTTATGTTTCACATATTAATGTGGAAGACGAACTTCTGCTCCGATGGCGAGCGGTTCACGCCATCTGCAAGGAAACCTCTCCGTCACACTTCTTCGGATGCGGGTGAGAAACACGGCGTTTTCCTCCACGGGCTGTCGGGTTTGTAGCGCACGAAAAAGGTGCAGCCCTGAAAGCCACTCATCAGTGACCTTTGCAGAACGATCGCAAGGGCTTCCTTCATGGTCGGAGGTGGTAACGTTTGCGCCATTGAATACAGAAGGAAATTAATATTTTACATGAAGGGTTAGAAAATAAACACGAAAACACAGCCAAAGTAAAGGAAATACTAATGCAATGTATTTAATACTAATATATCAGTATTACTAATACTAATGCAATAATACTAGCTAAAACTGTGAATAAATTACAATATTAAAATGCTCGGCAGAGGGCAATACACAACCGCGTCCGGTGTCACAGTAGATGTACAACAGGGGAGGTGGCGTGAAAGAGAAGAACACTATTATCGTCAGGTTTTTTTGTCTAAAAAAAAAACCAATTCTGTAATTTGTTGTTGTTGTTTTTTTTTGTCCTCCGGAGACAATGACTTCACCCGTGTTTTGGATCGGAAGTTTGCATGAGGGTCCTCGGTGATGAAAAGCGCTTCGACAAACAGAACCGACGATTTTTCTCCCCTCTGAAGTTGCGGACCATCAGTGACGGGGACTACCGTAACTAGCCACCTAACCCTCCCACGGCTGCCCCGTGTGGATACCAACAACAGCGACGACCGCGGCGTTTCCGTCACTTTCCTTTTCGGGTTTTTTTTTTTTCCAAGTGACGCAAAACGCTAACGAAAAGAAAAAAACCAACCACTGCGACCGGACGATTAAACCATCAGTTATTCCGGTGCGTTTATTTAACGCGCATTATTCCCCACACAGGTACTGCCGTTGTCTGTTTCTGTGGCCAACAAAAAAAAAAGCGTGAAGATTTAGCAGCAGCAGCAGCAGCAGGAGCAGCAGCGGATGGTCTCCACCGGGGGAGCCCCCCCGCTGTCGTTTCGTTTTTGTGCGCGAGTGGCACCACCGCGACGGTCCCTAGCCGGTTTCCGTGTGTCACCGCGGCTGCTGCGGAGAGGGCGGCCGCTCGGTCTGGCGGAGCAGGAGCCTCTTAACTTCCTTCGGCGTGTTTTTGTTTTGTGTGGAGGAGGGGGGCCCCTCCGGGCTCCGGGATCCGGACGAGCGTGGGGTTTCAGGACTGAACCGGCTTGCCGGACAGGTAGGTCCCGGTTGTCGGACGGCTGTCCTTTCCTCTCTCCCCCCACCACCACCACCTCTCCCTGCCCCGGCTCCATGAATAGGAGAGACGCAGTGTGTGCGCCCACCCCGTTCATACAGCCCCGTCGGTGCGCTGCGGGGCTCCCAATTGAAGGCAGGGCATTCTCTACGCCGAATTATTATTTTTAACTATTATTTGTTTTTGTTTTATTAAAAAAAGGGGGGGCAGACGTGAACAGGAGGGCGGTCTGGTTGGGATTGAGCGGTCTGGGATCTCCTTGGCTGTCTAACTGCTGGCTCTGCTAATCCCTGAGCGCTCGTTTCACCTCAGCCGCGATGTTGCCATTGAAGTGACTGGGGGGGGGTGTGTGTGTGAGATACAGTGTGTCACACCGGCCGACTGAAGGTCGGTGTTACTTAATAACATCTCGGCGATCGTTTCACCCCGGTCCGAAGGGACGGTCTGCGCCTTGTGCGCGATGCGTGCTGCACCTGTGCTCACGTCCCCCACCAAAAAAAAAAATCCGTGAGTGTGAAAATAAAGTGATATACGGTTCGTTGTTTTTTTTTAATTTTACCGACCGACAGCCGTCGTGTATCACGCAGCGAGAGCAACCTCTCCCCGTCTTTACTTTGTGTAGCGAACTCGTCCTCTGCTGAACGTTGGTCTCCCCCTTCCTCATCGGTAACTTCAAAACTTTTCACGCCGAAAGACGAGCTTTTCGGTATTGCCTTTCCGCCCTGCCCGCGGGACATGTCCACGGTGCATCCAGTGTCCGGGGTGAGCAGAGGCCTCGGTAACCGGGGTTGCTGAGTTTATTCCAGTCGTTGTTCAGGTTTTTATGGAGAATCGTTGTTTATAAATACGGGGATAATAGAAAAATACATTATGTCAAATAATTCAGAAGACACGTGTTGTCAGATTTGGTGATCAATGACGTGCGTTTTGGGTGCTTTGTGGATGTAGTGCACGAAGGCTAATTAATAGTGTCTGAGATGTATAGGTAGATTTATGTGTGAATAGTTATACATGTGTGGGTGTGTACTGTATGTACTGTAGAGTGTCTATGTACTGACCTGTAAGTAGTAAGACTTTACCTTCGTGTTCTGAATGCAGCGAGTTTTATTTTAATTTTTTTTCTGGCCTTGCTTGCCAGGGTGGGATCTGCCTTACAGATCTTTTTCGGGTTGTAGCTTCGCTTGTTGAGTAATTCCGCTCTGGAAAGCGGAATATGGGAAGAGCTTACCAGACCCCTGACTGAGGTCTCGCCCTCCAGCTCCCCAGCACGAGGCCCTGCTACATCGCTCTGTCGCTTAACACTGTGTGGGATAAGAAGACAGCAGTTGTCTTCAAAGGGAGACCAAACCTGTATCATGTGCTGAATTCCTTTGCAGGTTTCTGGGTGCTGGAATGCAGACTTTCTAGGTACAGACGTACTGTAGAATGTAGCCATGTCAAAAATTAAGCAGTATCGCTATAAGAGGCGGCAAGCCTCAGCACTTAAAAAAACACTTAAAACACTTTTAAAAAATGATAAAATATCGATTTTGTTTTATTTATTAGGGCATCCTTCTGCTTATTTGCAAATGACAGGAACCGTTCCCTCAACTCTGAATTGCACTGTGGGTGGGGGAAAAACAAGCATTTGCCACTTTAAAACTTGAGTCGGTCAAATGTCATTGAAAAGGTTTCCTGTTAGATGTCAAAGCGTGATCGTGCTAAAGGCGTTTGAACCGACGAAGGCCGTTAGACCAGCAGGATAAGAAAGTTTTGTTAGGGTTGTAATACTTTCCGAATTTGCTTTGTTTGACGGCGACACGTCAATATCGTGGCAGTAAATAAGTGCTTGTGTTTTAAAATATTTTTGCTATAACTTCTTCACACACATTTGCTGTTGAACTAGATTAAATGAGTTTATTCCATCCATCCTTTTTGCCAGACTGCTTCTTCCATTTCGGAGTCACAGGTGACTGGTTTAACAAAGTGAAAGGTACAGCACTATTAAACAGGATCCTAAACTCTGATTGTGAAGGCTGTTGCTGTTATAGGACCTTTCTGCTTGGTAGTGGTTACTGTGGAGGTAAGTTCCAATTTCATGACAGAACTCTGTTCCAGTGATCCTGATTCACTGTATGATCATGACCTTTTACTATACAGTATATCACTTGGCTTAAGGCTGACATCCAGACATTTTTATAAGGAGGCCTAGATTCGCCTCATAGTTTATCAGTTTGTTTGATTTGTTTGAGGCATAGTTGTATCGTTAGAAATCATTCGCTTCATTTATCGTATGTTCTGTATACTATATTTGGGCAGCATGGTGGCACACTGATAAGCATTGCTTCCTTGCAGTGCTGGGGTCCTGCGTTCAGCCCAGGCCCTGGAGTGCTGTCGGCGTGGAGTTTCGGTCCTCCTCCCATGCTCACGTGGGTTTGCTCCCACTGTCCTGAGACGTAGTGGCACTGTAGGTCAGTTCGTTTCTGTAAAAACTGGCCCGGGTGGGAGCGTGCTTGTGTCTTCTCTGTGATGGACTGGCATCCCATCACGGGTGTATCCTGTCCTGCTTGATGGGATAGGTTCCGGCTCGTCCACAACGCTGTGTGATTAAAGAGGTTGGAATATGGCTGGCTGGATGGATAATATTATTTTATCAGTTTAGTTTCCATAAAGATCTCCATTTATTTCCAGTTTTATTATTGCGGTAGATAACTGCTGAATAGTGAAAATATAAGACATGAATGTATTTTACTGTTTCTGATTTGTTTAAAATTAGGGTGTGCTTTATGAGTCAGACATAAGTACAGTAGACATGCTTTGTTTTATTAAGATAGAAACAGTTGGTCTTATCAGGGAGGTGACTAGGCCTGCCTGAGTTCAGAAATTGAATTATCGTAATGATTATTGCTCTTTTGTGCTGTGTGCTGATGAGTGACTGCCGGAGAGTTTATATTTAAAACATGCATCTCTTCCTCTTCTAGATGTAAAGGTGGGGGAAAAAAAGAATTTGTTTTTATATAAAAAAGCCGGGCTGAGCTGAAATTAGTTGCATTGAAACACAAGTAGTCTGCAAGTGATGTGGAAACTCAAAGTGGCCGATCATGTGTTACTGGTTTTGTTGTTTCACTCTCAGCTGTGCCTCTGCTTTCAAGGAAGTTCACATTGCTTTTTCTCTAAAATGTTTTTTTTTACTTTTGTGAAGAACTGATAATAGCAGAATTGTACATTGCCATTTTCATGGCCGTTAGACACTTGCACAGTACAGAAGTGCATGTTTTTATGTAGAAAAATGTCCCTTCGTTTTTAAGTGAAAGAAGATTTTTTTGTATTCAGCAGGAAGATGTTTCTCAAGGTTGGGCTTCACTCGTTGGATTTTGTACTCCCTCTCCCTTTAACAGGAAACTGTTGTGCTCGTTTCGTAAGAGGAATTTGTTCACAATAAATAGGTGCCCAGTACTGCAGGAGCAGACATGATGCTTTTATTTGCGGAAGGGTGTTAACATTACAGCAGTTTTTTTATGAATTCATATTTGTCAGCTTTATTTAGAATTTTTTTCAGTGTTATTAGTCACTTTCATTAAATTGTCACTTTCCTGAAATGTGCTGAGCAGTTAACCTTCAGATAATCTTCAGCTAGACCCTCTGGGCTGATAATGTAGTGTGTTTTATGACATTTTAAAACAATGTTAGGTGATTTATTGACCAGTTAAAATGGTGACTTTCTCCTGGTAGTCACCCTCTTAATCAGGGCTTTTTGACTCTGCGCAATGGAAAGGGAAAGGCATACAGTTCCTTAATGCCTAACTTGTGTACCAGCACTGTTTGCAGTGAATTAATTTTGTGCCAAACAGATGTCAAATGCTGTAAGAGAGGAGTGACAGTATGATTAAATCTGTAGCAGTATAAGACATAAGAGGCCATTGGGAATGTTGTTGGAGTACCTGGAAATGTGCTGCAGAGTTATTTGAGAACTCAGAGCATATTTGAGAATATTTATTCAATGAAAGGACCTGTAAAAAACAGTTACAATTGGTATTGAAAAATGAATGCATTTTGGCAAATATTTGGAAGTCTACAGTTAATGAACATATCTTTGTTTTTATTGCATGAAAGACTTAAACAGTATGCAGATATCATGGTCACAGCGCATATATATATATAAACACCCTGGTGGCAAGGTACTTTTTACAGGGAATAAAAAATGAAATTGGCCAATTATGTTTCCCAATTTTAGTCTGAGAACCAAAAAACATCAGAGCAGTGCCGTGCGAGAGTAACTGAAGGATGTAGCTGAGAGATCACAGGTGCTGTCTAAGCAGATGAGTATTGAACAAGTGCTGAAAAGTGGTCAGGGAACTAGCAGATTGGTCTAGACAAAGAGAGGTGATAATGAGGGTGTTTAATTGGACAGGTGTAGCAATAGGGAGCCAGTGGAAAGACTGCAGTATTGTAAAATAGCATGAGAAAAGCAAGTAACAAAAATGACAAGGTACTTGGCAACATTTTAGATGAGCTTGATAGCATTGGTAGGGATAGGGTTTTTGTAAACTCTATGTGGGAGGAAATGAAAGAACCCAGGGAGGACATTTAGCGAGAAAACAGTAGGGGACCCAGGAATGAGCCGTGGGGAACACCAGTGGAGAGATCGTAAGAAGCGGAGTGCACTCGTTGCATGTACTTTAGATGTGACAGGTATGGTCAGCTACGAAGCAGAACCAGAAAGGAGCACAGCCAAATTCCCAGCAAGTTTTGAGGAAGAAATGGTGAGAGTTTTCTGTGTAGAAAAAAGAAGACTGGATTTCAAGTCCAAACACTCATTGACTTTCTCTTATGAGTCATTTCACTGGAGATTTTGTTTTTGTTTTTTACAGTTTCACAGTATTTGCACTTGAGGTCTTAAATCCAGTTTCCTCTAAAATGGTTGTATCATCTATGTTCAGTAGTGAGTCTGTTTTATCTTCTAAAGAATGTTCCACAACACAACGTGTTAATTGTGAATGGTCCAAGTCACCTAAGAAATAGAAATAAACCTGCACAAGACATGCCTTTACATGCTTGTTTTCTAAAGTGGTCTTAGAGAGGAATGGACAATTTAAATACTCCATCTGATAGATGTAGCTACAGTACATAGAGGAACAATTTGGGAGAGAAATCCGAAAGGAATGTATTGTGCCTTTAGGAATCTTCTAGAAAGGGTATCGGATGTAAAAGAAACTTGGGAAAGTATGACGTACTCTACACCTTAGGGGTATAGACTCAGACTTTTCTTTTTAAGTGCAGTAAAGAAAATTGAGTAATCCCCCTTCCATTATTCTGCTAGCTTTACTGAATGGTATCATTATGGTAGCAAAATGTTGTGAAAAGGATGTTAACATTTTTACTAAATTCCAGGATTCAAAACATATTACAGGCTTTGTTGTGAAATAAACCACAGATACTTGTCTCATTGTGTATTGTGTGTGCCCTGTGATTTAACAACAAAACAGAAATATTTTGACACATCTCTCTTTGTTCTGAAAGTACACACACACTGTACATGGCACAGTGGTATAAACAAAAACAAACCTGTGTCTGTTAAAAGAGAGGCTAAGTTTGATTATTGTTTTCCAAAATGTCCTGTTTTTAGGGATCAGGTTTATTCTCGCGTCCGAGTGCATTGTAGCTGCGAGTCTCCAACTCGCACTGACACTTCTTGACTTCTCATCGTACAGTAGCTGTTGTCTGCTGTGAGGCCTCAAGGAGTAAATTCTTGCTTTGAAAGCATCGACAGCGATGGCTTAACTCATAATGTGGCAGTGTAATTACACTTTGGGGGTGCAGCTTTGATCCACTTTTTATTTCATAAAGAAGTCTTTCAAGTTCTTGATCTACAGCATCAAGGGGATTATAAATCTGCTTGAGAGGAGTTTTACTCCAGTGGCACGTTCATCTGGCAAGAAATCGTTTGGCTGCATCGCTAGGCACGGAGAAAGATGATGGAGGGAATGGCGCAGTGAGGTTGATGGATGCTCTCCAAGGCAGCAGAACACTAAGTCATTCAGTGATTAAAAGAGTCGAAGCATTTCTGTCTAGTTGACACGGCTGTGTTAAATAGTGCTTGCAGCTCTAAAAAGGAGTAAAAACGCGGTGCCTTCTGGTCCCTTTGGTTACCTTTCAAAGGTTTCTCTGACTGCGCTCAGCAATGGAACAGAACTCTGGCTGATGCTCCGCTCACCGTGCTGCAGCGAGAGAGAGACTCTGTTTAGAAAAATGGTAGCGAAGCATGTGTGATTTGTGGTTCTGATTAAATTTGGAGAGACGAGACCTACTGTACTGTGCCGGTCGATCGATCTGCTTGGCGGCCAACACTCATGTGCGTGAAATATGGACACCAGCACAAGGAGGGCCTGGTTTTTTCACTTCCCATCCTTCTACCTAAAAAGGATTTCAGTTTTGCTGTGCCATTCGCTTAGGGCAGAAGAGATTCAGGGCTGCGCTGTGGTTTAGTCTGGCGAGTGATTGAATCAGTAACCCACTCACAATCCTCCTAAAATTACAGGTGTTTCTGGTTCAGAGCAGCTTCCAGAATGGGTTGTCCCAGATTAGTAATACATGCTGATTCGAAAAGGAAGGGAAATAATTATGGGTTATTTATTGCCTACAATCCACTGAGTAAATAATGATTACAGTAGTTATAAAATGAGTCAGTATTCTTTTATGCAGAAGGGCATGTTTAATTTTGAGTAACTGTTCCTAATGTGGAATTAAAATGCTCAGTTCCCACCTGAAAGCGTATTCACTAGTATTAGCATTACTACAGTATATACTGTACATATCAGTCAGTACCTGTCTTGTTAATGAATTACTTAACTTTAGGATCAAGATGCTAATACACCAGTGACATTTCTGAATTGCTTCAAGAGGTCAAGTGGTGAGGCTGACTCTCTTCGATTGTTGATAAAGGACATGATCACATGACACCTTGCCTGGGGTTGAGTCTGGGGGGGAAAAGTCCATCTTGTGCTTCAAGGTTTCATGCCTCCACAGTGTCCCAGCCTGTGTCCTGTGCCTGTCAGGGTGTGCTGTGTGAAGGCTCATTAGGACAGCCCAGGGATTAGGAGCTTAATTGTAATGGGCAGGTGGATGTCTGTTGTAACTTGAACCATCACCCCTGTATCTACATAGAAGCACAGGTACTGAAGACAGGGGGAAAAGCAGTACATCTGTACAAAGTGGAGGAAAATTAACCGAAACTGTCAGACATACTAGAATAAACAAGTGTTCTGGGCAAGTGTGTGATCTGACACATTCCAAGTATTCAGTGTGCTTGAAAAGGATTTTAGTTCAGTTTATATTCAGTTTCATTACACAAAAGGATGCGATTTATTTTGTTAAGAATGTAGTTGCAATGACAGTACAGTATATTCATTTTTGAAAGATATGAGGGTTTGCGTTCTTAGGCATTTAGTTGTTGTTATTTTTTATACTCCAAGTCTTCTTAAGCCATCTAATAGAGTAGTGTTTATGAAGCTTTGGGCTGCTGGCTTTTGAAAATGGCAGTATTGGTATCAGCCTGGAGAGATCGATGTTGTTCGGCCTCTGGCGAGTACTTCGTTACTGTAGATCGCA
This sequence comes from Lepisosteus platostomus, assembly GCF_059453375.1. NCBI lineage: Eukaryota > Metazoa > Chordata > Actinopteri > Semionotiformes > Lepisosteidae > Lepisosteus > Lepisosteus platostomus. The sequence goes on from NC_142624.1 coordinate 38,444,375, forward strand.
GGGCCGTTAGGTTGTAAAGTCTTAGATCAACAATGTGCAGTCTTATGTAGCCACTGTCACTAGACCACAGGGTTGCTGTTGAAATTCACATGGAAATTAGAACAACCAAAATAACCTCTGCTTTCTTTTCCAAACCTCAGAACCGATCTAAACAATACTTACACAATCAATGCATCAAAAACGGGTTAATTATAACACTGACAAAGCAATGAAGGAAAATTACCGCCATTCTGCAAATGGTGGGTTTAAAGTAAAGGCTTTACGTCCACTGTACAATACTTCAGCGTGTCCAATCATGTAATTAAAATAGTTTAATCTAGAACAAAAGGACAGTGAAAAATGCTGATGGAGAGTCAGAGACTTCCGTCCCTGATAGTAATGCACAGGAGACAAAGCCACATGGATCTCTCCGAAGGCGAACTCGGAACATGTGGCAGTGCTGGGGAAGGGTGGGTGGTGTTCCTGACTCCCACCGGGAAGGGCAGCCCCTGGGTGAGCCTGCTGCAGTGGTATCCGTGGGGATTTCGCTCGAGTCAGCCCTCCTGATTAAATGAGTCTCCAGGTCATCATTGTAAATGGTAGATTCTCAGCCTATTTACCTGGTCAGATCCTATAGCTATATCTATATCTGCATTGTGAGGTTTCGGGTTTGAAGCCAGGTTAGTCAGGCTCTCCTGAGTCAGTAGAGTATGTCTTTGGTGGTCAGTTATGCATGTCCCACGTTTCTGGAACTCTGTCCTGTTTTTTTTTTTTTGCTGTTGCTTGGATAATGCTGTGTTTTTAGTAGCTTTTCTTCTCAATTAATCTAATTAAACAATTTGAATGAGTTATAGTCATTGCAATTAATATAAGAAGCTATTAATCACTCTCACTTGGTGATTGTTTTAACTCATGTTTATCAATGGTACAATGGGTTTTTCTCTTCAAATCGCAATCTTACAGGTCTTAAACAAATTTGTTAGAGTTTGTTGTAAATGGTTTAAATGTCACTTGGATTTCTATACTTCGCAACCGTTCTTTACTTTGGAATTAATTAAAAGGGTACTGCACGTCGCTCAGCATACCATGAATGGTTTCTTGAAATGAAAGCTTTTTCTTGGCTTTGAAGAACCAGACACATCTCCTTTCTGTGCTTATAATAACACGCACGTTTAAATTGTGTGTTCCTCAAAATTAAAGGCATCATTTAAAAGTACACTTAAACACATTTCAGCATGCGCTCATCATAAAGTACACACAACACAACTGGCCCTGTAATCTTGGAGGCAGAGATTTGCCTGTAAAACATTTGCAGTGAAACAGATAAACCATCAGCTGTTATTTTTCTGCTGTTCTTCAAACCAGGGAGACTGCAAACAAGCCCTGCAGCATGGCGTTTCTCCGGATTACTAAATACGCCTGAAAAGTTAATGAATATGAAGTGTGTCGTGTTTTTAGATAAGCTGACAATCGGTGCAGTAAATAAGTTGGTTTGTTTTGCATGTGCCTTACCTTTAGGATTACATTTTTTCCGCCCATAGTAAATAATAAAGCTACTTTTACTGGATCTGGGGATTTCAAGCAGAAGGCTTCTCTGTTACAGTAGGGATAACTGGCCTGTTGTGGCAGCCAAGTGTTCATAGAGACATCGCTTTTCTGATACCTTGATGTGCCTCTCGGAGTGAAGGAAAATTCACCAGGCACTGGATTGTTCCCACTAATAGGGAACCTGAGCTGGGTCTAGACTGCTGTGAGACAGGTTAGTTTTCCCTGCAGCTGATGTGTCATGTCAGTGGTCGTCCAGCTGTGTGCGAGAGGACCCGCAGGGTCAGACACTGCCTGCGCTTGGCTGAGGAGCCAGGGGTGTGAGGCTGCAGTCTGTGGGATTATGCCTCCAGGTCAGGAGTACCTGCAGCCCTCCTCGCTGGCGACAGGCGCTTCTGATCTTGGGTTTGTGCAATAAAGTGATCACCAGGAGCACTGCAGCGAACTATTTCTGCTCCGCTGAATACCGAAGCAGATCGCCACAACTGTCCTGTTCTGCCTTGTTCGTTCTGAGAAAATGAAGAGCTGACCTCACACTGAGATCAATGATTTATTTACATTGTGGAACAAACGTCTGTGTAAATGTATCCCAGTATCGGGGCTCTTCATTATGTGGTCAAAGCAGCCGGAGGCTGCATAACGTCTGATCTACAGTATATTTTGAATTTACAGCCTGGTCAGAAGGATGTATACTGTGCATCATGGCCTGACAGTGGGTGTTATACTGTACAGTAGGTAGCCATTATAACAGTCAGTTCTACAGTCCTGGTATAATTTAACTATGATGGGTCAAACAGATGCTGGGTTATATAAGGCAGCTTAAAGATCATTTGGTTTTTAAAATTACTTGCTTATTTGATAAGCAAATACTTGAAAAGTGATCCTAATCTTTAAAAAAAGCCATTTAGAGTAGATGTCTCCCCAGACTGGACACCTGGGCTTGTCAGGTATGTTTGTATACTGTACAGTATATTGCTCTTGTATAGTGGATTTGTCCAGGCTGATTGTCCTCCTTCAGAGTACCAACAGCACTTCGTTTGCAGGGGGGAATGGAACTGGCCTTTTCTTTACAGCTGTGTACTCCTGTTTCTGTCTGTGAGCAGGATCTGCAAGAACAGTTCAGCTGCCATTAGAGCTACTTACAGTGAATAACCGTCAGGACTGTGGATTAAAGAGCCACTGTAAAAATATGTATAAATCCTGTAACTGAAATATTCAAAGCAGTAATATCACAGAGGTACAGTATTCATTGCATTTTTGTTTGCAAGCTGCTCACATGTAGCTGTGGTTCAGACAATTCAGGTGCTCTTCTCCTGCTTCTTGCTTCGGTGAGCGCAGCGCAGTAGTCGATGGGCCATGCTGATGGTGCGTTGTGTTGTGTAGCACAAGCTCTTCCCCTCGAGGAAATCCGCATGTGGGGTTAATAGGGTTCAGACGGAGCCTGTGACAGATTAATAGCTAAATTCCCAGGGCTCGGTTTACTGGGCAAAAGCCCTACAGGGAAACTGTTTCACAATGGCAAACATCATAAAAGCTGAGAAAAGTCAGTGTGATGTGAAATAATAGTCCCCTTTGGAAAAGAGAAGGAGAAGAAATAACAGTACCTCTTAGACAGTATTAGGGGTTGTTAAGTAATTGAGAGCCTAATATTTAAACTGAACAAAAGCACCTAAAATGCAGGATTAGATTAGTTTGTAAATTCTGAAAGGGAAAAATGTTTTCCCAGTGATGTAGATGAAGTCAATTGAAGGCAATGATGGCATTCTTAGAGGGGAAAAGAGGCAGGGGGATTTCAGATTCCTTTCTAATGGGCGTTAATGTTGTGCTTTTCCTGTTAGTGCTGCTGATCTCCAGTAAATGGGGGCTGTGTGGTGAGTGTGGTAGACGGGCAGGCGTGACCGTCACGTGTCTGAAGCGCGCCCACAGATATCAGAGCTTGGTGCAGTGCGCAGCAGTCTCAGACCTCTGTGGGCTTCCCCTCGGCACATACCCAGCCCTGTACGCGAGGAGAGAGCAGGTCTGTTGGACAGGGCTGAAAGTTGTGTACAGGTTTTAAAAACATACTGTGCAAAGCAGACTCCAAAACTGTGCAAAGACTCCACAAAGAACTGTATGGTTCAGAGAGTGACTTTAGAAAAAAAGATTTCTCCAGCAGACTTCTCAGCCAGCTCTTTAAAGGTCAGTGCCTACTTTAACGTCCCTCTCACTCACTGATGAGTCGAGTGATCAGCTGTGCAAGTAGGTACAGGGTAAATTGACTCAATAAGTCCCACTATGATTAAAAGTAACCAGAAACTATTTTACCAAACTAAACGTGTTACTGAAATGAAAAATGATTGGACCTTAAGCAGCTTCTGCTTTGATCTTGCACAACATGGGAGGGAGCTGCCCTATGAGTGATATCACTTTAGACATTTTTACTGCTTTCATTGAGGAGTGAACAAAACCCCAAAATACATTAATGGTGTTACTCTGCTTAAACAATGGGGCCAGTGTTAGCCTATCCTTTCTGTTGCTTGAAAACAAAAACAAGCTTCTGTGCTGGTTACCTGAAATAGAAGTATACCAGGAACCTTTCACATTTATGATTTTCTGCATGAATGTCTTAAGAATGTGTTTCTTCAGACTGGTGTGAAAACATTTCGTGTTTCTTGGCAACTTTGCTGATAAAGGATGTTTAAGGAAAACTGCACTGGAGTGCAAACTGGATTGTGTGTACAAAGCATGACTGTGCTAACTAGCCAGTGCCCCCGGGGGACGCCTCTTGTTGCCAGGTCATCCTGTTGTCATCCTTTCTGTGTGTTTGTGAGACAGTGATGATGGCACAGCAAGCTGCTCGCCACCATCTTGGCCTTCTTGTTGGGCTCAGGCCAACATCCAAAAGAGAGGAAATTTGTCTTTGGTACCACCATAGAAAACGCCCCAAAATGAACACAACAGGAAATAAATGCACATTAAAAACAAGCAGTAGACCTAGACATGCAAAGTTGAGGAGTTTTCATGTTGTCAATTAAATATTTAAGTACTGATAGCTGTACTATAACACAATGAAATGGATCTGGCAGCCCTAATAAAACCAACGTTCAAACTTTGTTTACTTTCATCTCAAATCCCATGATATTACTGGTGTTTTGTTGCGTGAAGCTTCATGATATCGTTCCAACGATCAGTGGAATATAAAACAATAACAAGAAAAGCGTCGGCCGCTTTTCCCCTGGAATTTTCTTGTAATATGTCACAATGAAATATTGCACCACTAGAAAGCCCATGTTTATAGAACAGTTGGTTTCTTTAAATTGAGTGCGAGTAAAAAACGAATGTGCAAGGCATCCTGTACACTGTTGCCTCACTGATTTTCCTATATTCACTGCACCGGGTGCAGGGTGGATGTTGATCTTTAGAAACTATGTTGCAACAGTACGTACCTGATGGACTACAAGTCTGCGAAGAAGAGATTAAAGCAGAGTGTAAGTGGGTAAGCAATTAAAAAAAGATAGAAGTGTAGAATTTAAATCAAGCGATGCTATGTTGAAATTCTGTAACACAGTAGTGAGGCCTTATTTACATTATTGTGTACAATTGTGGTAATTGTGTTATAGAAAGAATATTGCTCCTGTGGTACCAGTCCAGAGAAGAGTGTGTGATAGCCCTTGCCCAGGTTTTGTCAAACCCCTGAGGCAGTGTCAGTACAAGGCAAAGAATCTGATCGTGGAAAGTTTTTTGCTTTTCTTCCAAAATGGAAGAAAGTAATTGTAAACCTTAGGGGATCCATGAGTTTTTCAGAGGATAAGAAAAATGACTGTGAGATTGTTAAAACTGTTTGAGGGGCCCTTTGAATGTCAGCTGTGGGCATAGCAGAATATTATCTGTTAACTAAATCAAATGTGGTTTAACAGTTGTGCGTATATCTCAAACTCAAAATGCAAGTCTTCTTGAACTCTAGCTGGTAGAAACGGTTCTGAAGTTTTTCCAGTAGAAATGCTCTGGAAAAAGATGCTTTTGAATATGTTAGTGTTCGATATAACCTGTAGTGAAGGGGGCTTTATGGTTTTTATAACTCTTTTCAGAGCAGTTAAGAAATTCAGTTCAAATTCGAAAGTGATTCTAAAAGGTGGTTGTTCTGTTAAATATCTCAGTTTTTGGAATCTTTAATTCTGTAAGTACAGTATAGGTGCACATGACAAAATTATGTCAATATGATGCAAATGGATGCAAATATAGAGACCTTGAAGATATCTTGCTGTCTGCTGTGTGCTTCGCTTGTTTTTGCAACGATGTCAGATGGATGTCTTTGATCACCTCAGGAGAGATCTGCAGTTTCAGTCTACTTTTAGTAAATACAAAGGGCACACAGCACAAAAAAGGGCAGGTTTGGTCATTAAGCTGACCCTTCGTTTTGGTTGTGTATCTCTCTCACATCTTTCAGTAGATTGACATTGCTCATTTTTTGTCTGCATTAAACCTGAAATGCTAAGGAAAATATAATCAGAAGCTCCATCTTAAATATCTTATACCCCTGAGAGCTTCATTGCCATTACTTTATATCATATTCTATATCCTAGAGAAGCTTAATGAAACTGCTTTGTTTTCCAAGCAGTTTACCTACTTACAAGGTTTGTTTATCTGTCTTTCCTGATCATCAGACAAATACAGCAGCGTTTGTATTTGTCACAGACACAATAATTGCCTTTCCCTGAACTAACAGAATAAAAAAAACGCCCATGTACTGACTGGATGTCCTCTTGTTGTGTTGTGGGGAAATGTTTGTGCACCCTTTTATTTTTTCCATGAATACATTATTTGCATCTATTGTTTTTTTCCTGCAGTTGTTCTTAAAAAAAGACGTATTCACTGTGGTCTGTTTAATCGGTGTTGTAAAGAAAATATCTTAGTCCATATTTGTGCCAAATCTGCAATGTGATGTTGAATGAATAATATTTTATGTTCCATTGTTTGGAGTCTGTGTTGGTAAGAAGCTGTGTACATCTTAAGCTCTGTAGCTGGGAAAACCTTAGGGGTCTGGTGATTTGGCGATCATGTATTTATAACATATTACATATTTAATAATCTCCCATCTTCATGAGTTGATTACTTATGAGCAGTGTTATAAGTGAAATGACAGTGATAGAAAGTTAGGTAGAAATAGGGAGGAGACAGTTCAGCATTGTCTTTAAATCTAGTTACTGCTTTTCATCTGTACTCTTTTTTGTAATTACTTCTCGTCAAAAAGTGCTTTTTTCTCCTGCAAATTGCAAAATTGCAGTAATTTAGTTTGACATAAAATCTTGATCAGCAATGTTAAGAGTGTCAAATCCACTACGATTATGCCTGATTTGTGCTTGAAGAAAAACAGATTCTATAAAAAGAAACATGACCCATTTATGTAGGAGTGCAAGTGAAGATCAGCCTTTTCTACAGATCCTGATTCTCTTTACACATGTAGGCACGTGTTCGCAAGAATTTATGTAACAGCAGGCCAGAGCTTTATTCTGTGCATTTGCCCTTTCTTTTCATATGATGTCCCTAAACAATTTCTCAGCATGCTGCAGGTTTAGCTTTTTTTCACATTAATAGTAATATTACGATGTCACTCTTCTGAATACCACATTATGGGTATCTGCAAGATTTTTTCAGTAGATATATCATTCATATATTCTAATTTCTTTAGGTTTTTGAGCACTCTAAAATATTGGTGTTCGTATTTGTTGAATTCCTCATTGCTAGGGCCCTTTTGTCAGGAAGTGAATACTGCAGAATGTACTTTGAAATGCATTCATTACTCACTCAGTTGGCAGCTACGCAGCCTTTTCTGTTTTCAACTGTTTTTCTGTTTTAAACTATAAAGTTAATTATCAATCAGATGTCTTTGCCCCTGCATTACAAAAACATGCAAAGCTTGTCAAGATTAATACTGTTTCATGATTGAGGAGAGACTTAGGTTAAAGTGCATTTAATTTAATATAGAATGAGCAGTGTACTTCCTTTTTGCCCATATTATTTTTAGGAAAATTCTAAAATATACATGCCTGTGATAGTGAGTGATCTTCATGAACTAATATCTTCATAAATAATAATAATAATTATAAATTTTCTTAATCAAATTTCCCCCAGCAAATTACAATGGATTTTTTTAAAAGATAAGCCACTCCCCTTAGCGGTAGAGTGGAGAACTGGAAGCAGTCTGGGTCTTCAGTCCATGTCTTTAAGTCTCTTTAAAAATGCTATTTGAATTGTTCACCTTGTTGGCATGTATAGAAGAGTAAATCTGGCCAAGGTTTCTGAAGTGTTTGACCAATGATGTGCTCAGAGGGAGGCTGGCTTTCTTAATGGCAGTAACGCAGACTTGGACCAATTGAGTTCATGCCCTGATAAAAAATCATTAACAATAGTTAGCAGCTCTGGCAAGGTTGAGAGGCACGATCTACATGTAACAGTATACATTTGCATGGAGCAATATGCAGAGTTGAGAATTATTAACTGCAAAAGGAGCAGAAGTAGTGGATTGATAACTGTCAGAGCTACAGAGCCATTGGTGAAGGATCAGTGCATAAAATGATCTTATTGATGAAACCTAATCTCAGGCATGTAGAACTCAGACCTGACTCGAGCCAGTCAAATGCCCTCTCCACATCTGATGAAAGAATGGCACACAGGGACACTGTAGTCAGGTATTCCTATAGCAGAGTACTGAGGTGACCCATTCCAAAACTAGAATATGGGGACTGACCTTTGCTAGTAGACCCTCGTCTTGCATCCCCACCCTTTGTCGAACCCCTTACCATGCCACCCCTTACATTCATCAAAATACTCCCTGATAGATTAGCCCTTTGGGTCTGGCCGGCTCCTCTGTCCCCCTGTAGAACAGGGGCTCTTTCCCTCCTGGGCACCCTTTCAGTGTCAGAGCTGAGCCCATGCTGCAAAGGTTTCATCCTGATCGCTCCTCTGCCTTGGTGACTCCCTGCACCCTGTGCACCGAAGCTTTTACCGTTTAGCTGTGCATGTTCAGGCTGTCGTTTTGTGCTCATTGCTCGCCCAGGAGACCGTCCGGATTCGATACGAGCTGGCGACTAGCTGCCATCTGGCCATTCAGGTGCCCCGCCCTTGCCCCAGGCGCAGAGCTCACTGCCGTCCCCTCCGCTCGGGGAAGCTGCCCCTGCTGCTCTGTAGGCTGCTGCCTCCAGTTCTGGGCTTTCTTCTTGCTTTGGAGAGGAAATGGGGAGCGGGTCCAGTTTCCTTCCCTCCGCTGCCATCCCCAGAGCCCGCAGAAACAAACAAACAAGCCCACCAAGACAAGAGGACGCAGGGTGCAAGAGCAATGTGAAAGGTTTGTGTCAGGAGCGTGGGCGTCAGTTTGCCACAGCGGAAGCTTGTCACGTGGTCTCCCTGGGTGGACATCTTGACACATCCAGTCCAGGGAGATGGAAGAGCACTGGTGACCACAGGAGGGTGACTTGAGGATTCATGACAGGCTTGTGGTGTAGAACTGAAGTTCAGAATGAAGTGTGTTGAGCTGTGAGCAAACTAACTCTTCTAACAGTTCATCCACCAAACCCATTTTCCTGGAAGGCTAAAGGAGGATAAATTGATTTCGGACACTTTCAGAGTTGTGTTGTTGTACGCGCTCCCGGTAGGTGTACTGTCTAGGCTGAGGTAAGCTGCAGTAAGTGTTGTTTTGTCACCACGGTGAAAATGCTGCTGCAGTGTTTTGCCGTGGTGCTGGTAATCAAGGAGGTGTTTTCAGAAGCGGTGTTGACTGTGATCTGCCGAAGGTGAAGGATCGGCTCTTGTCTGCATTCCTGTCAAAACAACAGAACAACAGTCTCTCGAGACATGAAGTGGAATTCATTAGCAGTGCTAGTGTCTTCGGATTTGCTTCTGCCTTTCATACTTTACATGTTCCCTTTAGGTTTGCTTGCTGGTTGGGGTTGGTTAATTTTCAGATTTTGAGACCATGTACTGTACATGGTTTCACAGTTTTTCTCTGAGCACTTAATCTTTGCCAGCCAGACCATTTTTAGTCATGTTGTATAATTCTTTTACTTTTACATCTCACCTCCAGCTGTATTTTATTATAGAATTACATATTCACTGAATGAACTTGCACCTTTCCAGAGTGAAGAAATGGTTTTTTTATTTTGTTTCACTCCAGAAGTCTCACGAAGAGCGGGCAGTTTGAAAGATGGGATAGGTGACGTGTTAGACCTGGAAGACCATAATAATCTCATAGATACAATACAAAAGTTCTATCCCACTGTTTAAATTGAACGTGTTTTGGATGTTTATTCTTGATTTTTGTCTACGCAGTGCACGTTCTTTGCCTTGTATCTCAGACATGACCGTACTGCAGAACTTTCCCAGGCCGCTGAAGTCAATGTCACTGGTTTTATATAATCAGCCATGTCATTTTCCTGAAGGCTTGAATTGCACTCTGCAGCTTCCTCCTGTTCCTGGGTTTGTTGTAGGTGCTTTCCTGGCCTGTTCTTTCTGTTTGTTCGTTCTAATTATTGGATTAGAAAGCTGATAAAAGAGAGCAGAAGAAAATGCAGTGTCTCAGATGAATTATTCTCTTTGTGTCTGTACTTCAGCTCATGAGAATAGACACTGAAATGATAGGGAGTGTAATGGTTTCAGACTACATCTGAAAAGGGGTAAGTGCTTCAGTTACAGACTCAAGCTGTACAGTAGCAACTTGCTCTGAGCTCTTGGTTATGAAGAGAAAGATTTTGATGATTTAGGTTTATGTTTCCTGAGACTCTTCTGGTAATGAACTTTGTTGCTTCCTTCCCCTCAGGGAAGGATAAAAAAATACTCAAATTAATTCCAGAGGCTTTTGTACTCTTTGGACGATGCACAATACTAGTTTAGCTCGGAGGATGAAGTTCCTTTAGTGTGTGATAATTACAGCTGATCAGGAGTGTCTCTGGTTTAAGTCTGTTGCATCCTGCTCCTGTGTGGCATTGGACAGTCATGTGCTGTGCACAAAATTAAACATTAATGCATTAATTCACAAACATTTTTTGTGTGTGGTGGGGTGTAAGGTTGTTTAGAGGTATTAAATGAAGAGGCTTTTAAATTATTCAGATCTGCAAATGTTGTTCAGCACCTAGGTGTGAAGATCCCGGAGGTCTGGTTGCAGTAAAGCATTATAGGGAAATGTAAGGGAAATGCCAAGTTGTGAACAGCTATGATAAGTTAAGACATTTAGGCTAATTCTTTTAAAAACAGCCATGTTACAGGCAACAGCAAAACAAACATGATCTTGTTATGTTCTTTGGAAATTGTCAGGGAAGTCAGACAAAACAATTTGATACAGTATTATTATCCTGTTTTTTTTTAGCTTTATACATTTGATAGAGCTATCATGCCACTTAGTCTACTTTTTGTGCAGTCTTTAAATGCTAGAAGTAAAAAAAAAAACATGCCAGTGTTTGTGATGTAGGTGGTATAGCACTGCGGCTTGACAATATATATGTAATTACGTCCCATATCTATATCATATAAAACATGATCTCTGTCTCTTGTTGACTTTAAGTCAAGGCGGTGTATAACACTGTAGTCCAGTTATGGAAATCCAAAGCACCAGTGATATGAGAACATTTATACGGCACTTTTCATCCCATATCAGACTACTTTACACATTCAGTAGGAAGGGACCTATTTTACTCACCTCTGTAGTGCCCCCACATGGGTGATGGGTATCAAATTTTATGCACCAGCAGCCTCACTATACAGCAGATCAGCTGGAATAGTGAGAAATTGCTTCACAAAGTAGAACACACCACCCAAGTCTTGAGGGATTAGTCATTGTCCTGGAGAAAGGGATGAGCTGATGGCTGGAGTCTCACTATTGCAGGATAAGATGTCATCTTGACATCGTGACAGCGGGTTGGATTGGCTACAGTCGCTGTCTTGGCAGCAGAAGGGAGCCAGGTGAAGCCTCTTAAAAAAGATCAATTAATTGCTGAGACGATTTGTTCCAAAAGGTTTAACCAATGGTCTCAAAGTCTTTCAAGCTGAAGGATTGTGCTGTATAAACAGGCTTTTTTCTCAATTAAAAATATGTGAAAGGAAGAAAGCTTGCCTCTCTCTCCACTGAATGCATAAAGGAGAGACTGGTGCTGCATGAGAAAGGGTTTTGCAGAAATGAATTAGTCTTAGTCGGTTTCAGGGTTGACCCCAGAAACATGAATACAGGGTACATATTTTAGTGGCTAAAGAACTATTAACATAAGTTAACAAATGCAGACAGTATTCCTTCAGTTATAAATTAATCAATAGTTCTTGGCTCAACTCCCTAGCTCTTTTGAGTAACCTCAAGGATGAGACTGGCAGCAGTCACAGTAGGACTGGTGTCCAGGAGCATTAGTAACTGAGCTGGCACACAAGACAGGTAGTTACCCTGTGAACAAAAGCTGAAGAAAGATGTTGAAAAAGCAAGCCACAAGCATGCCCCAGTTCTTTAGACTCCTTACACCAGAGCCAGAGAGTGTGTGCTCTGCAGTCGGCACAGTCTAATCAAGGGCAATGTTAATTGTGAAGGCCAGATATTCCCAATTTCCTTATAAATGCTAAACAATCTTTTTTTTCCCTTGAGAATTTCCTGGTTTGTTTGGCAATTTGTGGGTTTGCCATCATTCGGACTGAGACATTTCCTCCAGGATGAAGTGCAGGAGTTTCGCTCTCTGGGTGATGGTTTCGGGGTGGAGGCTGGGAGGGCGCCCAGTTGACTGTTTGAAACAGGAGAACAGTTGGCGTTGGCTTGTCGGCACTTCTCAGGAAATTAGAGAAACCGCTACGTGGGCGTGACTGAGAGTTCTCAAGTGTTATTTCTTAATCTGACTTAGCTGGATAAGCACAATGAATAGAATTCTACACAGCTCTTCCCCCAGTGTTGTGTGTTTGGTTCAGTTAGGTACAAATGGCAAATTGTTTTCACCAGATTAACAATACTGGACTTTTCTTTTCCCCCGTTTCATAGGTTGGGCCAAGAATTCTATGAAAGCAAATGATTTTTAAAGTGAAGAGAATTATTTTTCAAATGTAATTAATTCTACAACCCTGGGGCATGATTCCATTTCAGTACCCATCTTTTTCATTTTTGCTTTTGTTGTTGTCGCTCTTTATTTCTCTCCTGAGCTTCACCACAGATCACAGGTGAACAGATACGTGCAATACCTGTCCCTCGGGAAACAGAGGTGCAGCCACTCTTGCTGTAGAACATGTTACGGTTTTGGATAAAATAAGCTTTTATATGTTTTTATCTTGCAATCTTGCCTATCTGTTGTTTACCGTCTTAATTTAGGTTAGAACTCTCTTGCTCATAAAGGGAAAAGTCCAGTCCTCACATTTCCCTGCTTCTGCTTGGCGATAAGGTGAAAGGTATTTCCTGCTTTTGTGCTGAACAAAAGCAGATCGTAGTGCTGTACTGTAGCTCCCCAGCGATGTGATACTGCTGTCTGTAGAATATTCAGATCGCATCATTTGCTTTGGGATAGGAACATTAAGATGTGATTATTTTCTCAGAAATGGGGACAGAAAACCAGGTTCTTGGGCAGGACGGTATCATCACATGGTGCAGCACGTGTCAGCTGCTGATTGTGACGATCTACACAGACATTCTCCGTGCATGCGGGCCACATGTCAGATTCGCCATTCCGAGGAAACAATAGTATTTCATGTTTTCTGTGTACACACTTACAATTCCCAGCTAACCATAAGCGGTCCTGCTCCTCAGCTTTCCATCTCTGCTCCAGTGTTTTCAGTTTTAAGAAACCACTGAAGGAAATAACTTTCATGACTTAGAATAATATCTCTTTTGCTAGGTTTTGCCAGATGGAGCCTTTCTAAATGTTGGCCTGTTAGTGCTCTCCCTTGAGTTCAGCAACATTTTACTTTTTACTTTTCCTTTCTAAATGGTGGACAGTTCTTAACAGGCTGTTTTTTTTTTTGTTTAAAATAGCTTCCAGGGCTCCAACAGCACTGTAGATAATTCTGTGGAGAAAGCATGCCTGAGCAGGTGGGAGTCTGGCAAGGATTTTAAAAGAAAGGCCCAGATTTGCAGAGCAGAAAGGGGGAACTAGGAATGCCATAGTTTCTTCCTTATAAAAGTATTAGCCACAGCATTTCCGTGACCGTCGGTTCTCAGTGCTTTTCTGGACAGTCCACTCAAAGTGCTTCACAGGTCATGGGGACTCCCCTCCACCGCCACCAGTGTGTAGCCCCACCTGGATGAGGGGCAAATATGCTCCCCACACACCAGCTCTCAGCGGGGTCGAGAGAAGAGTGATGAGGCCAGTTCAGAGATGGGGATTATTAGGAGGCCATGATTGGTAAAGGCCAATTAGAAATGTGTCCAGGACACCGGAGTAACACCCCTACTCTTTCTGTGAAATGTCCTGGGATTTTTAATGACCACAGAGAGTCAGGACGTCTCATCCGAAGGACGGTGCCTTTTTACAGTATAGTGTCCCCGTCACTATACTGGGGCATTAGGACCCACACAGACCGCAGGGTGAGCGCCCCCTACTGACCCTACTAACACCTCTTCCAGCAGCAGCCTTAGTTTTTCCCAGGAGGTCTCCAGGTACTGGCCAGGCTCACACTGCTGGGCTTCAGTGGGCTGCCAGCTGCGAGTTGCAGAGTGAAATGGCTGCTGGCTTATTCAAGCAGAGGGCTGCGCTGCATCTTTGAATTATATTTCGTGTGCAGGAAGTAGCTTCGTGCTATTCGGAGATGAGTGCTTGTTTTTTTGGGGTGCTGGTCTAGCTTAATCACAGGTGTCTTATTGATTTGCTTAACTAGACTCATTATTAAGATGTTTTTCCCCCGCCCTCTTTTTTTCAGCGGAATGAAGACTTGGAGGCGATCTGAGTGCCAGATGGGGCGGACTGCGAATTCTGTGGTTCAGTGAGAAACCCTTGTGGCGAGAAGCACTGTCGATCCTGCAGGACACGCGCGATATGAGCTGGCAGGCCTCTCCGGCGCCCTGTCCATTTTAACTGTTCCGTTTCTTTGCACCTGCCCGACTCTCAGCCATGGGCTCTGTGTACTTGTGGAAGCTCTCCTCCCAGAAGCTGGGGTTTTTCCTGGTGACTTTCGGCTTCATCTGGGGCATGATGCTCCTGCACTTCACCATCCAGCAGCGCACGCAGCACGAGAGCAGCACCATGCTCCGGGAGCAGATCCTGGACCTCAGCAAGCGCTACATCAAGGCCCTGGCGGAGGAAAACCAGAACGTGGTCGACGGGCCCTACGTCGGGACGATGACCGCGTATGGTGAGCGGCTTCATGCTCCTTTTTTATTTGATTTGATTTTGTTAGCAGGTGTTCACAGCATTAGTATCATTAACGTAAGGTTGGTGTCTGCGAACATTAATGAAAACCAGATGGATTGTATTTAGAGTAGGGTGTATTGTTATTCAGTAACCGCATTTGGCTGATGCTTTTATTTTTTTGTTTCCACGGTGACTTCTTTTACGATTTATGCCCATTTATACAGCCGAATATTTTACTTCATCAATCTTGGTGAAGTCCCTTGCTCCAGGGTACAACAGCCCTGCCTTAGGTTTAAACCTACGGCCGTTAGGTTACTAGTCCACAATCCTGACCACAACGTCGCAAGAAAACAGTTCAGTGGTAGGTAGTAAAAGTCAGTCAAAGTGGTTATTTGTCTTTATCTGGCAAATGATTCTCATCCAACACAGCTAACATTGGAGTCTGGGGACATTATTCCTGCTCACTTATTTATTAGTGAGGTATACTGCAGCAATCTTTGTGATATACCTTGCTCAGGGGTACAACAGCAGCAAGGCCGTACTCAGGATTCAAACCCTCTGCCTTCAGGGTTACCACAGGCTGCTGCCTCAATTGCACAGTTCTGCCCACTCTGTGCAGGCTGTCTACTTTGTGATGGCATCTGCATGATATTGTTCTGGCCTTTCATCCAGACAGAGGATTTATGAGACACAAACCCCTCAAGGAGAAGAAATTCTTGCCAATCAGTGTCATCACCTTCTCCTAAGGGAACAGATTGTTTCTCTGTTTGGATAAATGCCTCTCAAGGACACAGAAGAGACCTGGAATGCGTGGTGCACCTTAGAGACTCATGTAATTCATTATCTTTGCCCTTGTTCAGTATACTTATTAAGAGGCACTTCAGTCATCTATAATCAGAGTGGATTTACGCCGACGAAGTGTTTTTCTGCTCCTGTACAGTTGTTTTCACATTTTGTGAGAACAGTTGGAAAGCTCCGCAGTTCATGAGAAACTGAACGGGCAGGTCTGTATCTTTCCATAATGAAATGAAAATAACAATTCACTCGAAAGAGTCCCCGAGCAAATCGGGCATTTCAAATTAATATTTCATGGAGATACAAACACTTGAATCTGACTTGAATAAAAATGCAATTGTTGCTCTTTTAGAGCGGTTTGAAGGTAACTGGGCGAATGATAAGAAAATGCAACCTAGTACTTGTTAACAATGTTGATGGAACAAATGTAGGATGCTGATGCTTCAAAGCAAAACACAGGCAAGACTAAGTACTCCGAGGGCTGTACTCTTGCAAAACACTCAAGATGCCTTGACGGAGCTCGTGGGACTGTCATGTCTCCTGAATGTGACCTCTGCTGCAAGTTTTATTGAATTTAAATTCTAGCCAGGTAAGCTAAAGGCTTAGATGCAGACCTGCTGCTTGAACCCCCACAGGGCTCAAAATACAACTGCAGGGGAGGCACTTGTCAAGTCGCCCTTGAGTTTATTTTAAAATGGCTTGGGTTCTTTGAGGCCTGCATTCAGAAAATTCTATTTCAGTATTTACAGATGCTAAACGTTGTAAAAAAAAAAACCTAGCTTATCTTTCAGCCTCTGAAAATGACCCAAAAATAATTTTGCTGCCGAAATGCTTTGTCAGATGTTCCACACAGTACTTGTGAATAAATTGTAGGTCATTTTGGTCTTTGACAATGACTTCCAAGATCTTCTCTTTATTTAGGCCGTCAGAGACCAGCTATTAAATGTTTGATGTACTTTGGAGAAGTAGTTAGAACTGAGAAAAGGAGGCTCCTCTGTGCACAAAGGCTTGCTCTGGATCAAGCTGTCCTGCTATGTGGTCAAAGCTGATATCATGGTTTCTTTGAAGAAATGGCTGGATTAGGGCCTTGGATACATTAGCTGCTGGCAACCAAATGAGCTAAATAAGACTTAATGGTCTCCTCTCGATTGTACTCTTTCTTATGCTCCCATCAGCACATTCTTAAATCATGCTAATAGTACAGTATACTCACAATGATACTTAGAGAAAGCCTACACAAGGGGCTAGGAACTCCTAGTTCTCCTGCATTCCTTGGAGCAGAGTGAGGGTATGCATCAAATAATACAAAAAAGAGCCGGGTGGCTCCTATTGAGACTGCAAGTCCTAGAATGAGCAAAGACTGTCATCCATTTCTGCCAGAATCCATATATCACTCTGAAGAGAAACCGAGAGGGAGAATTACCTGTAAGGAGTTTATGATTACAAAAAGTTAGAGAGTGGAAATGCGATGTTTAAAGTACATCTTATAATTAATTAAATTATCAGCCTTTTTACTGATATAGTTATCTCTGTTTTTAGATTTGAGTATATTTAAACCCAGTTCTAGCACAGATGCATCTGTTTCTGGGATTATTACACTTCAGGAAATAAATGACACTCATCTGGAATGAAAACAATGACAGCATTAATTTCTTCCATATGTGCACTGTAGTTCTTTTCATCCCAGTGGATCCCGAAGCACTTCATTTACACTTCTATTTTTATAATTACTGTACTGTCCAAAAGTGTTGGGATAGCAATTTTAGTTTCTGATCATGATAATTAAAATGAATGATAAGTATAATATACATTTTTTGTGTTACACCACGCATACCAGCATTTGAAAATATTGGAACAAGAACACCACCTTCTCTGTGAAGCATGGTGGGGGTAGTGACATGCACGGCTACATGAGTTTTATTTTGTTTTCTAATGTGATGAGCCCTGATGAAAACGAAGGGGATCTGTACATCCTCTTGGCCAGCAAGTGTCAAAGTTCAGCATGATGGGCTGTGTTCAACAAAGACATATGAGCACTGTTGCCTGGACACACTCTGTTAAGGTGTTATACTCATTTGTTAAAATATGATGCCTACATAGTGTGACATTTAGCACTGTTGATTTAAAGTGATTTTGTTTCCAATCTGTTTTGTTCTTTCTGTGCAAGTGTAGACGGCATGTTTGAGTTTCTGGCTGTTTCCTCTGTGCATTCTCTGACGGGCTGCAAAGTTGCCCATGCAAGAAAGTTTCACAAACGTCTTTCTTTAACACAGCTGTTTGAAACTGTTAATCCAAAGGTGAAGTACATCTCCCTGTAGTCACATACTGTACTGTCGTGGTGGGATCGCATGCTTTCAGCAAAATTACTGTCCCTGTACACAGTTCCTTCGTTAAAGCCTGACAGGGAGATATCTGGAGCAGTCAGGCAGGAAAATATAGGGTCCATCTTTTTCCCCCATCAAGTTTACCATCCTTTATATGATATTTTCATTAAAATAAATGGCATTGCCATCTCTGTTTCATGATGTTTTTCATCCATTTAATCTTTTCACTTAGTGTAGTTTGTCAGATTTTAAACATTAGATTTGACAGTCATCCAGCTTTAACCTAAAGAAATAGAGAACGACAACACATTTACTGATGTGGTCATACATCACCGATAGCACGGCTCTGTCTTCAGCTTTTATTCGACAGTGGTGTTTCGTTTGCTGCATTGCAGGTTTTTTTAATGTACTGCGCTTTGCTTTGCTCAGACGGGGAAAATCGGCAGCAGGACACTACTAACAATTACAGAAGCTGTTCCTCCGAGTAGTGTTACTGTCATCTTCTTGCAGTCAGAATAATTGCAAAAAATATAAAAGCTAACTGCAGCATAGGAATTGATAACCAATTAATGCAGTTGATAACCAGGTCTGCTTCCGTATTAGAATCTGGCATAGGCAGGTAACTTGTATATGATATATATATATAATATAATATAACATTATATGGTTTTGATAGAGTAGTTTACTTGATGACATCTTGCTTTGCACTTTGGGTTTGAAAAGAAAGGCCAGGATTAGTTAAATGCTTTTCCATTTCATTCATGTGGGAGGTCACTCACTGTTGAATAGTTTAGTATTATCATACGGATGGACTTTGATTAATACAGACTCAGTCATCCATGTACTTTCTGATTTAACCCACAAAATAAGAATTTTAAACGGTGTGTCTCGCTGCCATTTTGGACTTCACAGGGCTGTTGAAAACACATTGGCTCCTGAGAATGAAACACTTAAGATCGACCTGTCGGCTTCAGTAAAATCTGGCATACAGTATACAGTGGAGAGCACGGAAATGAGTTTTAGTTAAAAATTACTACAGGAGACTTTGCAGTAGTCTAGTTATCTCCACAAACTGCTCCTGGCGCCAAGTGGAGAGGGCATTGATTTATTGCATTTGTGGTCAAGTGCTAAAACGAGAGAGTGAAATCCAATGTACAGTATGACCACATTATTAGAATTAGAATGATAATTATTGATCATCATTGCTATTCATACTGTAAATATACCTGTTCTGTTAACTGAGAAAGCTCATTAAGAACATGAGATTATTGACTCAGCTATAGGTAGAGTGAAGAGCCCAGATGGTTGGGATTTAACTAAAGGGGTGATACTATTTTAACAGTCTGTATTGTATTCATGGATAACAGAGAAAATGCTGTAAATCAAGATAAATATAAGCTACACACAGCACATATAGACTAAAAATACAGAGATATCACACAAGAAGAATGTAGTAAAAAGGACTCTTGTAATTGGAAAAACATCTGTTCAAGGGTTTTGTAGAAACCTTTAATAAGGGGGTTGGTTGCTTATCTTTGCAAGTCTTTGGCCGCGCAGAGCAGCGTCATTCCCAGCGTTTTCGATCGGAAGAATTCAAGTCTTTCTTTCTCTCCTCTTGTGATCACTAGAGGCAACAGGCTTGCTTCATTGTTTCCTGATCGGGACTAACAATATAATTAACTAACTGCAATTATCCAGGTTTTAGTTACAGTGCGAATTATCTACTGTAGTAAAAACCATGAAATTAGTTTATTCAAGAGAAATTGAAGTGTTTAGAAGACATTCTGTGTTTTATTCTTCTGTGTTGAGCCATGAGAAATGTGCTTTTTAGTGATGCTGGAAAAATACAGTAAGTAGCTTATAAAACAATTATATTTCTAAACTTGGCTCCGCTTATACTGCAAAGCAAGGAATAGCTAATACAATTAATACAATACAATAAATCATATTGTGTTTTATAGTCATTTTCACATGAAATAAAGCAGTGCAGCAGTATAGTAATTTATTTTATTTTGAAGAACTACCTTACTTGTGAGACGTAAGAACCCCAAGGCCTTGTATTATGGTCTGTTATCTGATCTAATTGTAGTATGATAGGAAATGCTCTATGCTTCTTCAGTCTGTGGAGGAGTGGCTCGTTAAATGGGCTCGCCACAGGCTTCCTTTCCCCCGGTAGAGTTCCTGTCTCGGTGTTTCATTTCCACAACATTAAAAGCCCAGGCCTTGCGCAGGCATGTTCGTGGAGTTTTTGTGGAGGTGGGGGTCTCCCAATTTTATTTTGACTCTGAGGGCCCAAGGACTCAAGTTTTTTTTTATGACATCCCCTCCACTACCTAACAAACTCACCCATGACCAGAAGTCAGACCATCAGCACACAATCCACAGCCTCTGTTTTGCAAACTACTGTACCTTATATTTTTAACCAGAAAAAATCAAAAATATCTCTAGAGACTGTGGCCTTGAGCAAATAAATACTTTTATGATATGATTCAGCTATAAGATATTAAAAGTTAACTCCTTTATATGTTGCACATTTTACAATTGCTAATCAGGAGGAGTCACAGGTTCAAATATTCTCAAACAATGGTAGGAAAAGACCAGATTATTGTTGATATGAAATGGAGAGATAAACATAAAACCCAGCTACAGACTGTTATGGAAGAACAGAAAGTAAGAAAACTAAAAGTGCAACAAAAAAGGCATAGTCAGACAGCATCGTTGTACCTGGATATCTAAACTCTATCCTGTTTTCAGTTTGTGTGTGGAAATAAATTCTTCTGCCTATTTCCAGTGACTGTAGAAATGCCAGCGAAGGCTGGCTGCTTCCCTTGTGCGTAGCCGCCAGAAGGTCAGGCCAGGAGGTGTTAGGGATTGGCTCTGGGATGTCCAGCTAACGACAAGACAGGCAGCACATGATATCCAGGAGCACCGACAGCCTACCTCACTAGGCTGGTCTCACCTGCTGTCAGCTGTGGCACAAGAGCCATTGGGCAGTGTGTCCAGTGTGGATGTAATTCATCGTGACTGAATTAAAGTCTACAGAGAGTCTAAACTCCTCCAAGATGAATATTCCTTATAGAAGAGATTCAGTGGCTTTCTCTCTGATTGTGCTCAGTCTGCTGCTGGCTGGCCTGTTGTTTATGGCCATTCTTCCAGATGTTGAATGTAGCACTTCTGCTATGAGTACACAAGGCATGTGTGTCACTCATGCCAGCACCCCTAAACATGTAGCTCTTATGCTGTTGTCATTATTAGGAGATGAAGAATAAACCTGTATGAAAAATCAATGTTTCATATAAGGTCTTGAACATTTCATAAAAACACATCGTGCATATTATTCTAAATATACACAAAAATATAGTTGCATAGTTTAATGACTACAATTATACTGTATAAAAGCTGTGACAGACCAAGTGCATCCTGAATATTTGTGATTGCTTACCCTGAAGGTTATATTGAACCCAGAAATGTGTGGTACTGTAAGATGCACAGTGCTAATAAAGACACTGATCAAGCTTGAATTCAGAAGCATAAAAATATGGATTTCTTGGGATTAAAAAATGAATGATTCCCCATCTGTCACTTTCATTCAGCGCAAGTCACTAGGGTTAGGATTTGTTCAAGCTACGGTGATGAGCTATAGTACTGGAATAATGTTGTAAATTATCTACTTTCCACGTATAATGTAGTGTATTGCAGCCAAGACTGAGAACTATTGTAAGAGACATAAAAAAATGAAGGCATTTTAATGACAATATATTCTAGAAAAGTTTAAATTCTTCCGTTTAAGAAATTTGACAACATGCTTGGTCAGAAAATGTTCTGCCAGCCATCTTTTAGTGTACATTTGTGGTTTAATGCTGCTTAGTTGTCCATAGGAGTCTCTGAAGAACTATTACATAGAGATAGTTGGAGCTTGATCTCACTGTATTATCTGCAGTCTTACAACATTTTTTTTTCTTGGATGCACCATTAATGTTATTCATCATCTTATTGGGGAAACTTGCCTGAGCTCATTAAATGTGCTAAAAATACAATATTTTAGGAGGTCCAGGATATCTGTATGCATTCTTATTTTATGTAGCTTTTAGTCTGAGACTCACTGGCCAGCTAACACAAGCCGTTGTTAACAGCATTTCCAATTTTTTCTCAAAAGCTTTAATTTGGTTATGGAGTAACTAGGTTTTTACAGCGCTGCTGTAAGGGTGCAGTGTGGTTATTTCACATATTCAAACATTGTTGCACCACAGTACTGTACGTCTGACATTTCCATTGTGTCTGTTTTTAGAAGATCTTACTTGGGGGATGTTTTTCCCACTTTATTAAGATATGTGGATCAGACTCCCAAGCTGACAAGTGAACGGTGATTTAAATGGTTTCTATCTTAATGTTGTTTAAACAGAGCTTGCGTCCCATGAGGTCTTCAGAGTTGCATTATTGTAGCTTTTCAGTACTAAGCTGAAAATGTCTTATGATGATGCCACAATGTGACTTGGTTAGCTTGCTAAGATCTTCTCATCTACCATATCACTAAAATAAATTGTAGGGCAAGGCTCTATGGCCTGGAGTTTGTAGGTTCAAGTCAAGTGATTAAGCCACTCGCACGCTGTGATGAAGAGCTCACAGGAGATGGTACATGCCTACCCCAAGGGTCCCCTTGAGTGGGTGAGGTGAAGGCAGCAGGAGGAAACTTTGATTAATGTGAACAAGTGAACTCCTGTAGCTGGTTGGGCGAGTGTGAATCTGCAGTGTTATCAGTAATAATGTGTTTCTGATAACAATTGTCTGCTTCCTCTGAGGCATAAAGTGGTGCAATTTACTTTTCATCCTCCTGTTGGAAAAAGGAACAGATGAACTGACAGTGTCTCCTTCACAAACCTCCCGTGAGTTGTTCTGTTCCTGAATGGTGCAGGATATTGAAGTTTTGAGTGCGGTCAGTGGTATGAAGGAAGAGATGCAATGGGAAATCTATATTTATATACAAATAAGTCTGCATGAATTGAATATTTCTGTTCATGCATTTGACGTGTGACGTCCAGGCAAGCATGGACTATTTTAAAATTTTGGAAGTAACTTCATGATTCTGTTTTAGCTGCGCAGGAGATGGTCATTAGTGCACAATACAGTACATAGGTTGTCTCAAATTTGTTTTGAATGATGTGCAGTGTATTTACACACCATGCTGGCTTGTTTAAAGTTCATTCATTTTCCGAATAAAATCTGAAAGGATAATGTGGCTACTCTGAAAGGGGTTTGGCACTACCTGTTCTGTGCCTCAGAAATGCCCAGAAGAACGGCGATTGCCAAGTATCGCTCAGTCCATTTAGAGAGGACACAATGTGTCAGCATTAGACGCTGTGCTGATTCCATCATAGAGCACCTCAGTATTCTCTCCGTGCCAGTGTTCCAGATTTAAAGCCTCTGTGGTAACAGTGTAGTTCATATACTGTAGGCCATTATGTGTCTTAACTAAAAATGCGATGTGAATTCCTGTGAAATTTAACCTACATTGACAATAACGCCATTCTTCAATTCTGTGAGCCTCAGTGACTGCTGTAATTGGTACCCATTGATGCCCTTAGTTAGCAGAAGCTTTCCTAGTAGCACTGTAATGCACTCCTTTGCTACAGTACGATGCTAATGATTTGTACTGTGGTACATGTGTTCATTCAGGAACATTTAAATCTTTCAGTATGTTTTGCTAGGTTCTGTGCTTTATCTAAGTATCTGTGTAAGTTGTGCTTGTGTAATTTCACTGGTCTAGGTTAATATGTTTACTTTACATAACCATTCACCTGATTTTCATTTTTATCTATTTCAGATGCATAGGTTGCCTGTCTCAAACACTAACTACCTTTTCCCTTTAAAAGAAGCATTTACCTGAGTCTGTGCCACCAGCCTTGCTAGTTTTTGTAACCAGTTTTTTAGATTTCAGCAGGAATGCAAGTGCACTGGAAGTAGATCCCCATGAGACAGAGGGTCAGCAGGTTGCACAAAGGAGCAGATGTAGGGAAGCAACATGTCTGTGTCCTATTTGCCGCATCCTGTTGAGCATCACTCCCATTTAATAGAGGCTGTGGGTGGGTATTAACTCCCTCTCACTGATGACATTAGTTTGTGCCCTGGCAGCATCTTGACATTTCCAACTCATTTCTACTGTGTCCGCTTGCTGCTCCATGCAACTGTGTAGGTTCCCAGTGGAACTGTGGCAAGCTCTCAGTGAAGCGTGATCCTGGAGGTCGGAGCTCTGTTTCCCCCTAGTCAGAGTCTTATTTATTGTTATTGAGGCATAAACTAATGCAAGGCTGATTTATCGTTACGGGGTCGTAAATCCGTCTGGAATTTCCGATTGTATCATGATGACTGCTTCATACAATATCTCTTACATTTTCTCTTTCAATTACTTTGTTTGCTTTACTTGTCAGTGAGGAATTCTGACCACATTTTTGAATTGGGAATTGAAAGTTCAGAATGAAACAATAGGATGTTGTAGTATACATAAACAGTGTTTTGCTCCTTATCTTGGAGCTTGTGATGTTTGGTGTACATCATTGTTTAACTTCAGTTGTTCATCTGTATTGATATTTCCATAAAATTGTATAATTGCATTTGAACAGGCATCTTTATTTTTTCAGAAGGTTCACCTTTAATTGTATTTATTTGCATTTCCCAGGAATGCAGAGAGTCAGTGGAGGCATACTGGGGAACTAGTCATAGGTGAAAAGCAAAGGTGCATGAGTTAGATAGAGGAGACCTTACAGGCACATTATTACAGTACCTGCAATAGTAGGTGGGTGGCTGTGGTACCAATTACTGTAGGCATGCTTAATGCAGAGAAGAGTGTAGTACATCAAGAGGTGTATTTACCATCATATCATCAAAACAATGGACTGTAGCAATAAGGTTCAATTGAGAAATGCTTAAATGTTAGAAAAAACTGCAGAAGCTAGTACTTCAGTATACTGTATGAAATTTACAGCACCAACCCTAGCATTTAAAGTACGCACTTGAGCATAAAACATTCATCACAGAAAATAAGTGCATTTTAAGGCTCTCAGTGAGTGCATAATGTTTAAAATGTGCTGGATGGGGACCTATTATAGGAAAGGCACTGAATATGGTATTGACCCGACTTGGTGATTATAATATTAGCCAAAAAATATAACATGTTGGTGAACTTTGCAGTAACACGTTTTCCATTGCAGGCACATTTGTAGTTAATATTTCTTCTAGGACGAAGCATCTGTATTTAGTGGGATCGTCAGGCCAAATACATTTGAAAACAATGATCTGCACAGTACCACAGAAGCTAATTAACTACTTTTTGGTATTTTCATATTTTAAGTGCCTGGTGCAATAGCTAAAAATGAATCATTTTGGAGTTGTAACATTTCTTTGAATGTGGATGAAGAACCTGAATATTATTTTAGCTGGTTTTAATATTTTGTACATGATATCAGCATGTCTTTGAGGTGAAAAACAAAGTGAATAAAGTTGATGATAAAAGTCAGACCTACAGTATGTAAGGTCATAGGAAGCTGTAATTGTTAATTGTTATGGTATGTTACCTCATTCCAGTAATATACTGTACACGGTGTATCACCTTGAGGTCATTGCGGTTCATGGTTGCTGCCTTCATCACAATGCAAAGAGGGCATCAAGTAAATTGAGTTCCCATGCTGAATAGACTGCATTCCAGATACTCACGCTGTCAGGTGTATTGGTGTATGCCAGTCAGATTTAATCCTTTATCTTATCAGGTAAATCATGCAAGAATAAATTCTCATTTACAATTTACAATGATTTTCCCATTTAACCCCTATACTGAAGTGTGTTGTTGTCCCACCTGCCATGAGTCCACAGCCCTGTGGTCCAGAGCCCACAGCTTGTACTACAGATTTGATTATGATTATAGCACTTGTTCCCCCTTTTCCATTCTGCTGTTAATCTATTGACAAATATTATGTTCTCTGAGGTAGCAGAAAATTATTTTGCTAACCTCTCAAACTTGAAAAGTGCACAACTACTTTTACATTTTGCTATATGCAGGCTTCTGAGCAAAAATCTTTATACTGTACGTGCCACTTACGTTGTGCGCTCCAAATTCATGACACCGGGTCACATACAGTCTAGCAGAACAGCAGGGCAGTTGTAAAGTGTTATCTCCTGAAATCTGAAGTTAAGTTAAGGAAGCTGATTATAAGGCAGAGTACTAACATAAACCCTTTCTACTTGAATGTCACATAATGGCTCACTTAGGGGAGGTAAAATTATTGCATTTCTACTGCAACTAAACTGTTGCAGTCTTCTCCTCAGCATGTTTTAATGTCCATGTATATTTTATGAAGATGTGCCTTTAACTTCTCTGTCTCATCAAAGAGTGATATGAGCAGAAGGTATCATTAATTGGACTCTGCTGTTATCCAGGAATGTGAGAGTTTTGGAGAACAATTGCAGATCTCCTAGGGGAGGAGAGCACAGATAATCTCATCTGGGGTTTGGTGCCAGGGGAAGAGTGAATTGATGCTAATGTGTTCTCTGAAGGTTGTCTTTGCCACCAATGCATGCAACATCTCCTGTACTAGTATTTGTTTAAACATGGGGGGGATCTCTGTTTGAAGTTATAGGAAAAACATGAATTCACACAAGAATATTCTTTAATGTAATTTTTTAAGGGGTTTTGCATTGCTAGTGGAAAAATGCTCTGCGGTATGTACACAAAACAATTTCATGATTAATGTCCTTTTGTTGAAACATTAATCAGTTTGCTGCAAAGGAACAAGTCCAGGTTAATTTCCCACTGGAAAGCAGAGTGAGTGTTTCAGCTGTTGAGCCTCACACCCGAAGAATGGTGTGGACGTGACCTTTACTTGTTCCTTTGCTGCCAACACTGATGTAGGTCTTCACTAGACATCTTCACGTACCAGTTTGACCAGAATACCTACTGTAGTAGAAAAATCCACAAATGTTTGAAACACCACGTGAATCTCCATTTCGTCATCTTAAAAAAGGGTTCCTAACTTTTTACAGTCAATTATGTAAAGCAAATGAGTAAATTTAACAATTACTTTAATGATTCAAAATCACTATTTTTCCTAAATGCACTGCAGTTAAAGTCAATAACAATAGTTATTATATAAAAACGAAATGGGATAGTCTGCACCTACAGTAAGTTATAATTACTGCTTAAGAACATCAGCACTTCCTGTTTTCCTTGTTACAATGTCCAGTCTAAAAATAAGAGGCCGATAAAATGCTGATCATGTCAGGCTGACGGTTTCTTTTGTGCTTTCTCTTGTTGTTGTTTTCTTCAAGATTTGAAGAAGACCTTGGCTGTTCTCCTGGACAACATCTTGCTCCGGCTGGGCAAGCTTGAGGCCAAGGTGGAGAACATCGTTTACAACGGCACAGGGGGCAACCTGACGAACGGCACCTCCGCCGCCGGAGCCGGAGCGGGCGCTGGGAACGCAGAGAAGGTGAACGTGGCAGGTAGGTGCTTCGTCTCGCCTCCGACAAACAGCCCCAGGGCTCTTTCCATGCAGCTAAGGGCATATACAGTAGTTTTTATTTCACTTCTGACCATTTCTGTTACTTCGTTGCACTGTGGTAGTTCCAGCATCGGTTCCAGAAAAGTGGGATGTGTACAGTATATTGCTGGGAAACCTGCAATTGTGGAGGCTCGAATTATCAGCTCAAATACCGTGTAGATACAGTACGTCTTTCAGCCTGTTAGCAAGGCAACAGTAATTGAAGCAGACATACACACACCTGGTATGTGGATTTAGACTCATTTCTTTCACTGTAGGTAAAAGCCAAGCATCTCTAAAGCTTAAATGTAGAATTCCGCGTTCTGAAGTGGTGTCTCTGTAGGTGCCCTTTTATTTTTGCAGTTGCTTCAATGTACAGTAATTGCTTTCCTTTGACTCTGTTTTGATTGTTGCATTTCACACAGTTTCAGATGGATCTGTCTCCCATAGTTTCTGTGGCTCTGTCTGTGGTTTATAGGCATCAGTGACCTACTGTATAGCAGGGTAGCTTGCAAGCAAAGATAAAGACTCGGGGAGTTGGCTCCAGCTGTGCTCAGATCAGCTATTATTAGTTTTAGTCCAAGCCTGGGAAAAACATGTTGGAAAAAATAGTTATTAAAACAGGGTCCTTTCAAATTCTAAATAAAAGTAAAACGACTTGCGGCTCTTTGTTCATTGAGATATGATAGATGACCTTTAGGTCCCAGTTCATGTGGAGTTTGCATATTCTCTTCGTGTGTGCTGGGTTTTCTCCCGGTGCTCCAGTTCCCTTCCAGCTTCCAAACACGTCCTGGTTGGGTTATTTGGTGTTTTTAAGTTGTCTGTGTGTGTGGCGACCTGCACAGGGCTAGCACCATAGGTTACTGAGATAAGATTCAGGCTGCCACAGCCATCACCAAGAATAAAGGGCTTTCTGAGAGTGGAGGGGTGGATTCCATATTTGAACATAATTTACCAAACTTCTGGTCAACTTCTGTTTAAGAACCTTTATAGATTATTAACCTGCAGGAACAGTATGACTCAGCATCGTGGGTTCTTTATGAATTTATGCCTGATAATATAAATCTTGGTTTGTTTGTTTGTTGTGTTAATTATGACAAATTTGCAAGTCTACTTAATAAGTTACCAGATTAAGGTAGGTTAGCCACATAATAATTCATAAAAGATCTCCGTTTCTTCTGTTTTTTTAAACGTGTGTGTGATTATAATATTTCACAGCTTGCGTTGGAAGGTTCAGATTAAAATTAATCTGTGAGTCAGCAGTACAAGTTGATGAAATGCATTTTTTAAAAACTATTGTCTCTCTCAGAAAGCTACTGAATGTTGACAGATTTTTTCAAATCAGAATTAGCCCAGATAATGTGCTGTAATTTCATGTAAGCTTTTGAAGTTAATATCCCCTAAACTCTTTTGGTATTTGCCGCAAGGCTTCCAGAACATGAATTAGTGGCTAGACTAGTATTTTGGATCTGAGTTAGAGTAAGATGTGGCAAATACCAGCCCTACAGCGAGTTCCTCCTTGCTGTATGACACGTTCGTTCTTGCCTCTTCCAACGGTTCCATAGATTAAAATTGGTCGATTGCAACACAAAACCCTCGCCTTCACTGGTAGGCCAGAATCAGGTTATGACGGGCTCTTTGAATCTGTCTCCCAACGTTAAGTCCAAGTGTCTAATGAGAGACAGAAATTATAGTCAGTGGCTTTTTATATTAGCCTCTAACAAGTCAGGCCCTGCCAGCTCGCAGCCATCAATCCTCTCAGAGCAAGCAGCTGTTTCTGAGCTCTACAAGGTAATAATTCAAGCAACAGCTGCTCAGCTGTTGGGTCTGCTTTATACTTCGACGAGGAGCTTGCAAACACCAGACTTGGATCTTAGCACCGCTCACAGCTCCTGCATTTCAACCAGGATTTTAAGAGGAGTGGCTACATTTTGACCACTCGTAATATTGCAACTTTCAGCACTGGTTCTGGAGCACAGGAGGGAGGATTTGGGAGCGAGCAAGGTTATGAGTAGACACTCTTGATTATTTGTCTCATCTGTACCGTGCACAGAGCTGATTGAAAATCATGATTTCTTCTTTGCATTCTTTTTTTTCCTTTTATTGTAATTTTTACGTTGTTGTACATTTAGAGTGAGTGCTTCACTTGTCTTTTTTTTCCTGCCGTTATTAGGTAAATTATTTTATCAGTGTGCTGTATTTATAACAGTACAATAGTTGTTAAGACTACTTAGAAATGTTAGAAATCCCCTTTTTTTTACGGTGACTCTTGAATATTATTCATTGTCTGAGTGAGCATGTTTGAGGGGGATCTGTGACTCCTGAACAAATAGCAGAGACGTGTTGTCTGTTGGTGGGATTATATCAAAATACACCTAGCACAGAAATGAAAGGTCACAGTCAGATGGCAGATGTCTTTCTTACCAGCAGAGCCTGGGCATGATGTTGATTACCGGTGTGTTTGTAGCCTGCACATCATTTGAATATTAAACAGTATGCATGCCTCTTTCCTCCAGGCCTCTACCCACTCTGTCAGCCCAGGCATGTGACGAAAGTGCAGGTGCTGGATGGTGTTTTATTTCCCCCATTTTTGCAATCTGAGTTGTATGAGTAATGAATAGTATTTGTGTTTAAAAAGCCCCCCTAAAAAATCCTGGAGCCCCTGTGCTGTGAGAGCTTTTGTTATCGAATTTCTTTGCTGTACATCTGAAGCACTGTGGCTGGAGTGTGTCCTGACCTGAATACCGGCTGCAGTTGAAATGATTGATAATTTTGAGGTGAATGAAATTCCTTTGTGTTCAGAGGCTTGAAACACACCACTTAATTACTCTGCATTGAGATGCATTGTTTTCCATAAAAGCTGTTAATGTCTGGAGATGTGAAAAGTAAAAGCTCCAGGGAGAGAGGGAGAGAACCTCTCAGCAATGCCGGCTGAGCACGAACAAGCCTAAGCCCCTGTTCCTGCCTTCGTTGTTTACCCCTCCCTTCTCCACATGGCTTCTCCCGCAGCAGCTCCTGGTGGGGCGTTCTCGGCCCCCTGCTCACAGCCAGGCCATATCCCTGCTGGACGAGGGCTGGTGTTTTTTGAGTGCTGCCTTGTGCACGCCTGAAGAGATCACACTCTTGCGATTGGTGAATTTGTAGGGTTTTTCCTGAAGATGTGATATGACTGGATGGCGACCGCTGCAGCTGTAGGTTTCCCCACGTAAAGCCGTCTCCCTCTCAGTAGATTGGAAAGAAAGAAGAAGTTACACATCAAAGGCATGAAGGAGGATGTGGTTTGGGTGGTGTCTCAGGCTCTACTGACTGCTAATGACTCTAATTGAAGATAATTTAAAAAAATATTCAGCTTTCTATCTATTTTCTCAACCCAATGTTACTGTAACTTGATACTGTGTTGTAAAGACCTTCATGAAAGATCTCTATAATCTTAAATCAACCCTAGTGAAGACAAATGTCTTTCGTCCACCGTATTAGCATGGGAGGGATTGCACACTAAATCTGTGACTTCTTGATGCAATAGAACTGCCGTTTCATTTGTTACCGGAATAGAATGTGTTAGACTTTCTTATCTCTTGGTCAGTCATTCGATTCAGTCCAGGATGTGAGCTCTTCTACAAGTCTGCTATTGGTTTTTCTGTTCCATGGTGACAATGGTCTCCTCTCTCGTCGGTGGAGCTTGGGGTGAAGGCAGAGCTTGTTCTAGCAGTACTGTGTATGGACATGTACGTAGAAATATAAATCATGATTTTCTTTCAGAACAGGGTTAGTACCAAATACAAGGACAAAGGTACAGAGTAAAAGGAAGGCAAAAAAGCCTTAAACTCCATTTAAATTGTAAACAGTACTTTAATATTAAGATGGGCCTTTTTCCATTGAGGAACTTGAACAAGCACCTCACAACTTAAACCTCACACAACAGTTTATTTTGTGGTAATATGTTATAAGCAGTGCTTACGTTAAGCATGTGTACTTTTTAAAATGTCAAGATATTTTGTTGAGAATGTTTCCTTTTATTTAAATAGGCTTAGAAAGCTTTCATCCTGCCGAAAACACTACTTTTTAAATTACTGTAGTTATTACTGCAGTGTGCATTTTTGCAAGGGATTCCGACAAATGCTTTGAACTGTTACACACAGACACCAAGCAATGCCGTGCCTTTGTGACTGTGCCTTAGTTTACAATAGTCAGGCAAGGCAGCCTCATCGTGGTCCCGGGTGGCTCTCCTACCCAGCACACCAGGACACACTGCTCTATTGTACAGAGAGGCGGTGAAGGAGCTGTGTGGCTCGGTGACTGACAGACAAGCCAGTAATGTGAGAATGCTGGATTGCAACCAAAGGTCATTTCAGAGGATTTAATCTCCTTGAAAGAACTCGGTATCTGTAAGGTACTATCTAACCTTTTATTTGAAAGCACTTGATGTGGATTAAGGCCTATTGATCTGATGAAAGCCCAGCAGCTTGTGTCCGGTGGAGAGCAGACTGTTAACATCGCACTGCCCACGATCGCCAGATCAGCAACAGTGATGCTGGGGCTGGTGCTCAGCTGGAGACCATCTGTTTAAGTTTGAATCTAATACATATTTTAATCTGTTTTAACATTCAGTGCGGTTGCCTGGTTTGGTAACCTTAATACGTATGCTGTAATAAACAGACTGAGCAAGGTTGTGAAGGTAGCCAGCAAAATTATTGGTGTACAACAACTACAACATCCAGACATCTACGTCAAACAAATAGTACAGAAGGCCAATATAATCACTGACTGTCATCAGTCTACCATCAGACTACCCCCTGCACAGTGGATTTGTACTCCTTCCATCTGGCCGTTGATTAAGACTGCCTAGATTCAACAAAGTCATCTTTTATTCCCACAGCTATCTACCAGTTTGGACATTTGACTACATTTACTTTATCTGTACAAGTTATAGATTTAGTTTCTTTCTCACCATATGCCTATTAAATGTATTGTGTAAAGTATTATGTCTGTTAAATGTATTGTGTTATGACTTTACCTGCCTGTAAGGCACATTTCCCATCTGGGACAATAAAGTAAGTACAGAATGTACATAAAAAATAAATACCGTGTTGTAAGGTCTGATAAACTAATTTTGTCATGCATTGTTGAGAGCAAAGTGATAAGCTTAGTTCTCTTTTCTGCTTGATACTTCATTTCTTCACTGATTTGTGGTGCATGCTGCTCGCTGAAAGAGCTGGCACATTCCCCCTGCCCCACCCCGTTGGAAGATGCTGGCAGCATCCTGTAAGTCAGCCGTGCAGGGGACTGCAGGTGGAAGGGTGGCCAGTCGTGATGAATGCTCTGCGAGATGTTCAGCGATACACGGCGAGACTCTGGAACGAAACCTTAATGCAAAGCTCTCCGGGGGTATTCAGTTCTTGCACATGTCTTTTTGTAAAGGTGGGGTTTAACCCAAAAGAATCAGTGTGCAACAGTAGCTTGTAATGTAGTTATGACTAACCACAATTACATGTTAACTTTAAGCAGAGATTTATTTCATTGGTTATTGTTATTGTTAAGTAAGCAGTTGATAAACAGGCTTTCCTTCTTAAAGACGGATGTGAGGAAACACAGCACAAGTCACGTCAAGCTGCTATTCATTGGCCGTACCTGTAGGTTACCTTGTAGTCTCTGCTTTGTCAAGACTGCTTGACGTCTTCTCACAGCACAGTTTAGGGCTGAACCCCTGCGGTGTCAGAGACAAGCTCAGTCAAGCTTCAGGCGGGGAGCAGCGTCAGTGTGCAGGCTGCTAAGGAGAAAGCAGAGGTGAAGTCCTATACTCTGGTTTCGTAGCTGGAAGGTTGTGGTTTTAATTCCCAGAGGGATGCCTGAAATCAGGCTTGGAGTAAGGTACTTAATTCCGATTGCTGTTGTTAGATGCCCTCATGTAGTTTGTCGTAGTAAAGGAGAATTGGTTAAGGAGTAAGAAAACCCTGGGGCAGCTTTCTGTACTCCCAGAAAAACACATGTCCCTCAAGTTTTTTAATAGACTTTCTTTTCCCTTTTTGCAGTCACTTGTGTTTAAGCATGAACACAATCAACAAGAGATCTAGTCTTAAAACTAGTAAAGACCACTACTTAAAAAAAAACTCGTAAAACAATTCAAGTGGATTTCACTGAAATTGTAGAAATACTAAAAGCTGAGGGATGCATGTGTACTGACATTCAAGGGATGAGTGTAGTACAAGGTCTGAGAGTATTAAACTCTTCCTCTGCTGTATCACTGCTGATTAAGAATGTTTCTGAAACCTGCCTCCATCAGGGGTTGAGGTGGTGTTTCAGATCAAGTGCACAAAAACTGTTGAGTGAAATGAATGCATAAAAGAGAATGAAAAGGGTTAGACAGAAAAAGACAGTATTCTGCATATTACTGGAATTGCACATTGAGGTAGCTTTTATATGTTTTCCTGAGATTAACGGTGCAGAAGCTTGCGGCTTCATGAACATTGTGAAATGAGCAGTAGATAATGAAAGAATTATCGGGATGTGTGGCAAAGGTGTGTTTGCATGTATTATACAGTAAGTAAAGTGCCTGTGTAGGTTTGAATATGTGCGTGTGTGGGGTAAAATGGCCTCCCATGCTTTTAATCTCTGTTGCTTCCTTCTTTCAACACATCAAGGAACTGGCTGAGCCATACGCGTTTAAATATTTTGACTGTGTGCAGTTAGTCCTGCCCTGTTGCTGTAAGTGATGCCTACGTTGAAATTGTTTTAGTTAGTCGAGGGTTTGAGAATGTGCAAGAATGTTTTGTTTTTAGTATTTTGAAAGCAGAGCACACTGAATATGTGCAGATCTCGTGCACCGTTTTACACTTCAGTGCTGCAGTGTATATTTGGGGGAGTGTATTGTTATATGCATATCTTTTATGGCAATGAAGTGTAGAAGACATGACGTCCTTCAAATTTCTCTTTCTTTAAAGAGAGTTGTGTCTAATTGGGAGTGATCATATTTCATGATGTTGAAGCAGTTTTCTGAGTGGGATTTGATGGTTTTTCTGTTTGAACACCTGCTACCATGCATTTTATTTTAATAATTTTCCAGTTATATTCTATGTTGCAGCTGTTGTCTGGAATCATGGGTCCACAGATTTCAGGGAGCAAAGAGCCAACTTGTGCTTTGGTTTACTTCTCTTATCATGTTACCTTGAGCCAAAACCCCTTGCATAATTTGAAAATGTTATTTAAAAAAATGGACACATTATTAATACCAATTGGGTAGAACTGCACCAGAAAAGACACTTGACACTTGAGAGACCCAAAGTCCCAAATAAACCTTCTGCTTAATATTTTATTCCCAATCCTAAATGTTCACATTGAAGGCTTTAAATGGGAAAAAAGGCTGCAGTGACAGTCTGCAAAAACTAAAGAAGAAACTGAGATATGCTGAGTTCGTAGGTGCTCAGGCATGTCTGTGGTTTTTCGCAGCAGTTACTACCAGAAGCCATTCTGGGTAAGTCTTTAACAACTCATCAAACACGGTGGAGCCATTTCTGTCTATTTGTCACGCCAGATTTGCTCAAGCTCTCTCCAGCTGCCTGGGGATCACTTACAGTATGAACAGTTTGAGCAGTTTGTAAGTATTTCCAGACATTCTCGATAGCATTCAAGTCTGTGACTGGACCACTCAGGGAACTCCCTTTCTTACTCTTAAGCTACTCCAGTGTAGCTTTGCCCTTGTGCTTTGGATCATTGTCCTAAGGAAAGGGGAATTTCTGTCACAAATGTAGATCTGAAGCAGGTTATCCTCTTAATATTTGCTGGTGCAAATGGTGATCTTGACAAGCTTACGAGAGAAGCAGAACTCTAACATAATGCTGCCATAACCATGACATAAAGGATGTTGTAGACTGAGTGATGCTCTGTGTTGAATGTGCGTCAGTTGTAACACTTTGCATGTAGACCAAGAAGTTCCTATTTTTGTCTTATCTGATGATATGACCTTTTGCCACATTTACAGTATCTCTGGGTTTCTTTGACCTCATGAAGGATTTGAAATGTTTTTTTTTTCCAATTCTTTAAACAAAACCTTTGAGTGACCTGGATATTGTTGACTCGTGCAAATTCTCTCATTCACTCACTCTTCAACTTTTTATCTTTTTCAAAGTCGCCATTGGCCTCATTATGGCATCCCTAACTAGTAATTGTGAGGGGACAGACTGATCAGGACAGTGTCTTGGCGTCCTTCACTACTCAATGATCAGCTTCACCATATTCAAAGAGATATTAAGGGTCTTTGAAAAGTTTTCTTACCCTTCTCTTGATATGTGATTTTATATATCTTTATCCCTGAATTGTTTTTAAAGGTTCTTGGTCTGCCTGAAGGTTTGCTTGAAGTTCACTACCTTACAGGGAACATTAGAGAAGTTACAGTGCGAGGAGACTGTTTGCAACGCCTAGCCTGTTTAAGAGGTGATACTGTAGTTCATTCGAGGCTCTCAGCCAGCCATGTCTTCAGAGAACCCAGGGTTCAGATTAAACAACATGACTAACAGCTTATTTCACACTCCCACAACCTTTATATACAGTACATACAATGTAGATGCCCTTGTCCTGAAATCATGTGAACCACTGTTACGGCACAAAGCCCGGTTAACTAGCTGTGTGTTAGACGTTTAGGCACATTTTTGCACCTAAATTAATTTAGATCTGCCACAGTGCAAGTCTGAACAGCAATCATGACTTTTCCATTTGTCTCGTCTTTGATGTTTCCTTTTTTCTTTTCGTTTTTTGGTTTGAAGGTGTAAAGCAGGTTGTGGATGTGACACCTATTATTTGATTTGCTACTGCAGAGTGTTGTGACTGCAGACTTTAACGCAAAAACAATTGTGAAAACTGTGCCAGGATCTGAATACTTCTGCAAGGCAGTGAATGAGGGGTTCACTTCGATGGCTGGCTGGCTAGGGCAGCTAGAGGGGTGCGCACCTCACCTGCTCTTGAAGATCTGGCTGTGGAACCAATTGCAAGAGACCAGTGTTTTTAAACCAACACTATAGTGGTGTGCTGAGGAAATATTTATTAATCAGTCATGGATTATTTTATTAATCTGTAGAGACTAAATAGTTTTTATCATCTTGCTACTTGTAGTATTCCTGTCTGGGTAATTCAGTTCTTTATCTGATCTCTGGTTTCAAGTAGCTCTTGTGAGTTTAGTACTTACAGTAGACTAGTCTGCCATAAGTTTCATAATGTACAAGTAACTACATGCATGTTGAACAATTGCAGATTTAAAATCTTCGCTGGGGTTCACAGAGCGTTTGTTTTTATGATGCTTTCTTCTATTTTATGTGAAGGTGTGTACTTTATTGATGGTCCCTTAGTACGTGGTTCTTGGACAGAAGCAAATCTCCTCCTGTAATCGTAAAAACAACTGTGGTTTTTTGCAAAAAGTCATTGGGTTTCAAGTAAAAAAAAAATATTTTAGCACACAAAAATAGAGGGTAAATGGTTTTACTTTTGAAACTGAAAAGTTTGTTAAAGAATCTTTCTCAAAAACTACTGAAACATACATCTAATGCTAGAAAGTAAACCTGCTAAAAGGCAGCACTATAATATCTATGTCCAAATTCTTTATACCGTACTTTTACAAACAAAAGCTCCAGCGCAGAAGGTCCGACACGTAGTAGAGAATAGACGTACAGAAAAGAATAGAAGAATAGAGAAAAGGTGAGTTCATCTCTTACAGCTGTACACAGGAAGGAAATAACAGCTGCTGGCAATGTGGCATTTAACGCAAGTTTTACAGTATATTACTGATGAACTGGATTGCACGTCTTCCTTGGATGTTGTCTAATTTTATGACACTAAGGCAAAAATATGAGGCTTCTGCCTGTAGCTAACTACAAGAAAATTTCAAAGGGGATGTTATATACAAAATCTGTGTGTTAATGTGTGTAACTGAATACCCCAAAAAATCTATACATTTAAATGATTGTAAGAACTCGATTAGCTATTCTTGCTGTATTCTAGCTCTATACCACTGCTGTCGATTGTAGGTTGATCTTCCATGACGTTCTGAAAGCACAAAGCAGTCCTCAGGATACTTCGCTTAATTTTAAACACTTTTAATTTAAAATGATTTTATTTAATTTTTTTATTAACTAGAACTTTAAAAAGTATATTTGAATGATACATTTTTATTTTTTAACACTGATTCATCTTCCCTGTGAGCTCTGTGACAAGGGAAAGTGCCCAAAGAGCTCCATAGATATGAGTGTTTGATAACTAATCTGATTATAACTCAAGTCTAGTAGCATCATTGAATAGTTGAGTAGCACGAAGAAATAAAAAGTGTTTTATGGACAGTGTTTAAAAGGAGGGTTCCTGTGCCTTTGTCTGCCACCAGGCATTTACAAGTAATGTGAGGTCTTACCATTGAGGCTTGGACTATCCATTAAGTTTATGCATTAAATTTGGGTAACTGCAATAATCCATTATAAAATTGTAGTTATCTGTTATCTGTGAGGCTGTTCGGAAGGACTGAGAAACATGACAGACACACCATTGTTGTGCCCTGTTAACCATGAATATGAATGCCCACACTCCACGTGTGCTGACCGATAACAGGTGTAGTTTTACTTCGGCTCAGTTTGTTCTCTGCCTTGTTTGCTGATAACGGACACATTAACTCCAATGTGAAAAAGAGCAGTGGGATTTAAATCATTTTTGAGAGCTGCAGTATTTATCCTGTGTCTGCTGCCATTCAGGCCATTAGCATAAAATTTGTAGTATGAGAGTGTTGCAGTTTCTCTTCATCCAGAACCTTAATTGTGTTGTGAAGCCGGCAGTCCTTATCCATTACTCTGTTTTCACAAGCATAGTGTTCTCGCCTCTTACATTAGAGCTTTATTTAGCAAGAAGAAATATTGAATTGCTTTTGCATGAGTCTATATATGCTGTGAGTATGTCAGTGCTGGCGTGGAAAATAAGATTGTGTCGTTGGAGACTAATGGCATTCTTCAGCTACGCCAATATAACACACATCTCTCTGAGATTCATAGGACTATGCAAGAGTACAGAACCTTTGCAAACCTAGGATTATTTGCTAAATACTGCCCCACCCATTAAAAAGTGTCTTTATTGGTTTTACCTAATTTTGTGCAAGTTCTATGTACATTGAATTTCTTTTTGTAATCATTATTTAAAACCAATACAGGTTCATGAATCAGAAATAGTAAGCATAAAGTTTTTTAATATCCAAAGCATAAGTTAATTTCAAACATACGTTACACAATTTGATTGTAATCCATAAAGCTTTTAACTTTGTATTTTTCCTAGTAACGATACTTAAGGCACAAATTGCTATGACAGTCTTTGGTTAAAACATTATCTATCTGGTTTCAAGGTACGACAGTGCCTAGTTACTTACACTTAACTGTTTTTTGTTATCAGTTACAAAAACTAAAGCCTAACTAAAGTTTTATTCTGTGGCTTTTGAAAATTGATTTGTTAAATGTTACATATTTTGTTACCTGAAATCATGTGATCCAGGGTTTTGAACACAGTAATTGTAGGTTGCATATTTAGTATGTTGAATGTCATGAAAACCACCACATATATATAACCACATATAAGATTATATTTTTTATCATTATTTTAAATTTGGTGATGTAGATTATTTGCAGAATAGGCTTGTTTTCATGTCTGTTTTCATTAATAAATGAATGAGTCAGTCTTGATCACGTTTATATTGTATATGTGAGAGCAAAGTACTCACAGCATTACAGTACAGAAACACCATGACCATACCCTTCTCCCAAGCTAGAGTACTTTTCCAGGCCATCTATATTTGGACTGATGCTGAATTGGTAATTTTCCGGTCTTATTAATGCATGCCTGAAGGCCTCTGCTTGGATGCCTCACGCCCAGGATTGGAAAGCGATACTGGAAATGAGATGTGAATGGCCCAGGCCACCTGAGGTTGTGCTGTACTGGAGGCCCAGGCCACCTGAGGTTGTGCTGTACTGTAGGCCCAGGCCACCTGAGGTTGTGCTGTACTGTAGGCCCAGGCCACCTGAGGTTGTGCTGTACTGGAGGCCCAGGCCACCTGAGGTTGTGCTGTACTGGAGGCCTGGGTCACTTGAGGTTGTGCTGTACTGGAGGCCCAGGCCACTTGAGGTTGTGCTGTACTGGAGGCCCGGGCCACTTGAGGTTGTGCTGTACTGGAGGCCTGGGTCACTTGAGGTTGTGCTGTACTGGAGGCCCAGGCCACTTGAGGTTGTGCTGTACTGGAGGCCTGGGTCACTTGAGGTTGTGCTGTACTGGAGGCCTGGGCCACTTGAGGTTGTGCTGTTTGCAAGGCCATTGAGCTGTATTTGCTTTGGGAGTGGCAGATCTTATGGTGTTGTTGTGAGATCAGATAATATGTGTTTTTATTAGGTGGTCATTTAGGGATATGTGGTTTCAGCAGCTTCTCTTGCAGGCTGGCATGTTTTGTCTTGCTCTCTTAAACCACACACAAGTTTTAGCAGAGAGAGAGACTTTGGTAGACCCCTCTATTTCTTAAAGTCTGTGCTTTCTCTGTTGTGAGTAATCCTCCTTTTATCTCACCGCCCACCCCACCTCTCTCACCCCCTCCTTTAATCACCACTCTGGGTACAGCTCTCAATTCTCCGTCAGAGTTCGGCCCAGCCCTCTCGGAAACGCGCACGGCGACGAGTTTACCCCAAACAGAACAAAAGAAAATGAAGACATCCACCATCTGCCATTTTTTTAGTATACTAGAACCATTGTTGAAAACCGGGCAGCATATCTTCTTCTCAGTTTGCTCTTTCCATGACCCCCATGCGAGCCAAGTAGTGAAGATGAAGCGGTTCTCCCTCCGCACCTGTGCTGCTCTGGGCTTTGGGCCTTCCTAGGGAACCTGGCGAAGACAGTAACAGCTGTGGGCCTGGCCATAGTCTCAGTCCGTGTCCAACACACTCCCGCTGGGGAGCACCTCCTCCTCTTCAGGGTCAACTCTTCTGGCTCTGGCTCTGGGTCCTTGAAGAGCTGCTCCTGGTGTCGTTATCTCTCTTCTGTTCATGGCAAACGCCACGAGCTTTATGATCCGTCGGAGTGAGCAAAGGAACAAGATTATTCCACACTGCAAGACAGTGGTTTCTGGATTTTGGGAATCCCCCCCTCCCCCTCTTATTTTTAGTCCAAGCTTCAGTTCTATTTCACATTTATGAATTGGACCAATGTCAAATGGACATCTTTTTCTGAGGCAGGATCTGTAGTTGACTCTGAACTTGTCAAATCTAAACTGCGGGAAAACATTCCCGAGCAACTCATTCTAAACAGTAAATCAGATGCTCCTGATTGCGTTGTTAGATTATCATCTGAATCTAATAATTCCATTGAGTTAGCCTCATTCTGTCTAAACATTCCTTGCTGAGCTTTGCCTTTGTGTTCAGTTTAAGCTTTTTAGTTTTGTGTCACCAGAATTGCATTATAAAGTCTTATTTTTCCTCGCAGTATTTACTGAATTGCAATGAAATACATCTGATGTATTGTTCCCATACTGGAGTGGAGCATATCATGTGTTTTTTTTTCATGCCATCCAGTTAGTCTTTATCCTCTATTTCACACAGTCTGGTTGTCCAAATGCCCAGAAACCTGAAGCAGGACATTACAGTCTCCATCTGTGTGGCAGAGGATGGTACTTAACATGGCAGAGGATTAAGAGCTGGATTTTATACAGTCCAATTTAATAGAGGAGGTGTAGCTGTGAAATATAAAAAGTTTCATAAAATTATCAGTAAGGAACATCTGCAGCTTGGGCCAAGCACACTAAAATAAAATGAAGGCTGTTAATCTGACCTTCCAGTTTCTAGGATGTTGAGAAAATCCACCCCTTTCAGGCATCAAGCTCAGCCATTAGGAGTTAGGTCATCTTTACAATCTACAATCCTTTTTCTGTTTTTGTGCACTTTTTTATGGCGCTATGCATGATCTGGTTTGATATTCCTCTTTTTATGTACATAACAAGAGCTGACTCCTGTAGAGTTTTGGATTACTGATTAATCATTTATCATTTATCTTGTGGTAGTCAAACAGTTTTAAAATTCTCTGTGTCCCACCACAGCCCACCTCAGTCCCTCTTATAGAGCACCTGGGTACAAGTGGTTTAAATGTTTAATCCTCCACTCTAGCCAGGCCTCTGTGTTCTGATGGATCCCAGAGCTATAGATAGATGGATTTCTGTTGTGCTGAGTAGCGATTGGAAATCCTGTCTGAACCTCTTTATCTTGAATCTGTTGTCGCTGTAAAAAAGGCACTGTATCAACCTTTTTTTCCCACTTCTGCTTCTGCCAAATCACAGGATCATTCTTTTTGCGCTGTAATGTCTTCCTGATGTATTGTTAGCAGGAAGTCCTTACAACTGCCCTTACAATGTGCAGTGATGTGAAAGCATTTTTTGTCCTTCTGATCTGAATCATAGGCACCCCCTACTCAACAACCACTCAGACAAACAAATAGACGATTTCATTGCTTGGGTGTAAGTACTGGCCTATTTGGTTGAATAAATATTGGTTCTAAAGGTAAAATATTCTATACGGCACTCTATATAAGAGATAAAATAGAAATCACTTTATTGGCCATATACAATTTATTGTATTAGGAATTTGTCTTTTCACATACCCCAGCTTGCTCTCCATGAGACACACAGACAGGGAGAGAAGCTTGGGGTCAGAGCGCAGGGTCAGCCATTGTACAGCACCCCTGGAGCAGTTAAAGTTAAGGGGGTCGGGGGGGCTCAGGGGCCCCAACGGAGTAGGATTCCTCTGCTGGCTGCGGGATTTGAACCGGCAACCTTCCAGCCACAGGCGCAGATCCTGAGCCACAGAGCCACCACACTGTCACTATACAGTATAAATATTTCACATTTTAAGATGCTTCCAGGCTGGAGATACATTGACTATATTTGTAATGCCCTTTTGTTATGAGTCATCCTCTGAGATATAATAAACCCTTGAACTGATTGAATTGAAAGGTAAGATTTTTTGGTATTTAGCCTGTATCAGTTAAAAGCATGTTCTTAAAAGAACACAAACCTTGTAAACAGGTTTACATTTCTTTTCACTGTAAACTTTGAATTGAGGTATCTCATTAAAGAAGAGCTATATACTGTATAAATTAAACTTTTGGTTCATACTTTCTCATTGTTACAGGGAAATGCAACTATTGTTCATCTTGTAAGTAACTCCAATAGAGAAATTCTGTGCAATCTCAGCCAAAAAATCTCAGCCTTCAGCTTTTAGGGTGAATCATTTAGTCTTCGCTGCAGGGCATTAAAAATGGCTCAAGTCAAAAAGGCTCCTTTCACTACATTTCATTGTGGCTTAAGTGCCATTCTGTGGCTTAAAACTATCCATCATTTGCTGACTTTACCCTCTGATTTTGACAGGGGGCTAATGAAGGTTGTTGTTGATTCTGTAATGTGTCCTGTAGCTCCAGAAGTCAAATACTCTTTCTTTAATGGCAGCTGTAAAAACTACAAATCAGAAAATGGAACTCAAAGCTTATTTTCAGTGGTTCAACAATAATGTTATAGTTTATATATGTGTAGTATCACTGTGCATAATGCACACCTTGTGCACAAATATGCTTTGAGACAAGATGGAATTTTAAAATTGCCTTTAAGTTGAAAGACCTTATTGTATAGCATTAGGCATCATGCCTTTGCAGAGATGAACATCGGTGATTGATGCCTATGTGCTGTCAAAGTGCAATGATTATTAGCTGTTCACCTATTCCTGCCAAACATCTAACTGTGAAGTTAATGGATAAATGTTACTGATTAGTTTAAAAGCATCATTTTGGGTCATGTGTTAGAGTTACAATGTCCAGTTCTGTTATTGTAGAAAAAACATAACATCTGAAATCTTAAAATTTACAAAAGCGTTATATGTTCATTTTTTCAGTTACAGTATATCTCTGCAGAGTTATTAATGCTGCATTTAATAATGAAAAGACTCCCTTTTGTTACTCATTGGCAAAAATAGTAACAGGTGATCATTATTGCACATGCACTG
This sequence comes from Lepisosteus platostomus, assembly GCF_059453375.1. Lineage (NCBI taxonomy): Eukaryota > Metazoa > Chordata > Actinopteri > Semionotiformes > Lepisosteidae > Lepisosteus > Lepisosteus platostomus. The sequence goes on from NC_142624.1 coordinate 38,487,853, forward strand.
TACACGCCATGAAGCATCAGTTGTCATGTCAGCAAAGGCATAATGCTGAATTTACACATGGCCCCAGGCAGTTCTAAAATCTTGTCCTGTCTCAGAAGTATTCTGGTGCTTACCAAGTCATATTAACATTTTATAGATAAGGTGTTATGCAATTGGCAACATTGTACCTCATTAGTCCCCATTTTAACCAGTAATAAACTGTTTTTCTATAGAATAGAAATAAAGTTTCCTTTGAATCTGCTATTCAGTGACTCCCAGGTTTTATGTGATGTAGTCGGACATAATCATTGTTGCCCTAATAGCCTTGTTCTCATGATATTATGTATCATTATTTAACAACTTGTTTCTTTTCTTATTCCTTTGTATCTGACTAATGTTCATGTAAGTACCGCACCAGTTAAGAGGTCCAAATGATTGTTGTTCAACTTAACCAAGACAAGAAATAACCATAGACTTCTTGGGCTTCTGTCTGCTAGGCTTGTAGTGTGAGAGATGGATCACTCCTCCTCTCTCTGTTCTGTAGAACAGTGGGACTCAAGTGGGACCTTGTGTTACTGATGATTTATTTGGTATTGCAAATTTTATTTGTCATTCAAAGAAATATATTTTCATGCATTCAAATATCTGGGTATTTTACTGGAAAGATCCAGGTGAGGTACCTTGCTCAAAGCTACAGTACAAGAGTGGTGTGTCACCTGGATTCGAACCCACAACCTTCACGTTACAAGTCCACATTGCTGCCCTGCTACAGTACCTTGTGCAGAGTCAGTATGCCACTTTGGAGGGTATTAAAAAGTAATTGTGCATTTTAAATAAATAAAGAATGCACAAAAAGGGGATTTATGATTTTAATTGAAAAGCACGTCTAATGCCAATTTAACATCCAGTTTAGTATTTGTCTGGTATTTTCTATTAAAGACAGAATGGAAAGTTAGAAGAACATTATGAAGAGGATTCTTTCTGTAATTAAAATATAAATGGCTTAGTCCTCAGATGTCAAAGCTGCCTTTTCTAGCAAAATAAGTAGCTTAGTCATGGATGTGCTCAGGTATGCACATTGTTTTGCTCGGCAAAAACATTAGAGCAAGTGCAGACAACACACAGCATACAGTCAAACATGGGTTTTGCTGTGTGTAATTATGCAATTAACATTTCTTTCTTTATACCAGATGAGAAAGTTGTATGTTTTGCTTGTAAAACAGCAATGAAGTTGCCAAATATATGTGTATGCATATACTGTATGTGGGATTAGAAAGGAAACTTCTTTCAGGTTTGAGAACTACACTGAGCCATTTTACTCAAATATCCTAAAGCTTGTCATTATTTGTGATCTCAGTTCTATTCTGTATATTAATTATTGACTACAATACTAAAGGGAAATTCTGAGTGTTCTACAGTACTATTGGATAGACTCAGCAGAAAAAAAATCTGTTAAACTAGTGAACAGTAACATAATTACTGTGGGAGCGAGAGAATTTTGTTAAATCCTGGTTCAAGATGGTTTCACAGAGGCAGTTGGCAATAAAACCCTTATTTTTCTCAACCTCCTGACGTGTGCCATTAAAATATTTCTGGATGAAGAAGCTTAATGATCCAGGATTCATTTTGAAGTTGTTTCACTCAAATGTTCAATACGGTAAAATATGGTCTAGTAATTATCATGCCAATGGATCTTGCAGCTTTTCACAAGACAGTGCTCACCTGGCATGCGGAGAAGTATCAGTGTACTCGCAGCAAAAGCATTCATTCTCTTCAACCACTTTCTGCATCTTAAAAAGCACAGCCTTCTCCCCTTTTCAGAAACAGATTATACTAACATCCCTAGCTGTCTTCAGTAATGCTGCAAGCGCACATCTGGAAGAGAAGAAAAGCTATCCACTCCACTGGTGCAAGACCAGGCACATTTAAAACACCAGTTTAACCTGTGGTGCAGAAAAACAACTTATTGTCTTGTTAACGTAATGCATTTGCAGAAGCTCCCAACAGCGAGCAGCATTGAACACTGTAGGCTAATTGAGTTAGGTTAGTAAATCTGCCTCCCCTGTTGTTCATGAATCTTTTAATAGGTGCTGTATCTGCCATGCGTATCAAGCTTGCCGCAGTTCTCCGTATGGACTCATACTGAAGAACAGTACTGTACCTTGTTTTAGCATTAACCAGCACAGCAGACTGTGTGTATCAATCAATAATTCAGGATGTGATAACCACAAAAATATTTATTCTGGGACATACTATAAACAAGCTGCAGCAATCTGTTTGTAACAGAATAGTAGCCTCTGTTCAGAGCAGTTTTAACAGCACCTTCTTTGTTTGACAGAGCTGTAAATGTAGGGCTTACCATCTAACACGCAAGTTGCAGTGATTTCTTTTTCTCCACAAAGATTACAGTGTCTCAGAGGCCCTGTGAAATAATCTGCAGAGTAGGGTGATGAGCGAGGGTTTTGAGTTTATCTTTTTTAACATTAACTTTTTAAATACAGTGACATGGAAGATTACCAATAATTGGTCATGTAATTTAGAAAAGGTCTTTACTGTAATTACTTTGCCTCACTTGTTACATTTAAAGTCTAATACTGAATTTGTCACTCAATTTATCACTTTTCAGCTATAGTACAGTCAATTTTAATTGCATGAGTAATGCATTTCACTTTTTTGACATTAAAACACCTTCTTCTGTTCTGGGGTGAATGCATATTCATAGTTTGAGCTGTGAAGGTGAGAAGAGGCTGTTTCGATACTGTACGTGTGCCTGTGCTGATCCCTTGCGCTACAAGGGAACAGTCTCAGACATCCTGGGTTTCTGGATCATTCTGAGAAGTGCGTTCCAGTAGGTCACTCGGAAGGATACGCCTTGATCGGCCCACAGCTGCCTGACTCCAGCAGCAGGTCGGCAGGACGAGGAGGCAGGGGCCCGTCTCCTCGGACAAGTCTTGGAAAAGACTTTAATCTGAACCACAGGCTAGACATCTTTGACTTGCTGAGAGGCTCCAGCTCAGTCAAGTGTGAGAGGAATTGAGGTTCCTCACTGTCGCTTGTGGATTTGCATGCTGTATACAGTAGATTTTTTACGTATGTTTGTTTGTTTGGGTTTTTTTGCAGTTTTTTTCCCACTTCCAGGATGTATTGTGCTGATAATGCAGTGCCAGTCTAACTGCTGTCTGTTGTTACAGAGAGTGTGAGCTAACTGCAGTGATTTGTTTACCCCTCAGACCTGCTCAATGGGGCCCAGGAGACCTGCGAACTCCCTCCTATGGACGGCTTCCCTCATTGTGAGGGCAAGTTGAAGGTACGTAGTTAAAAAACAGGACCAACAAAAAAAAGAAAAGGCCAGCAGGCTGAGGCCCATCTGTGCCGAGGGCAGACTGTGTTTATATATCGATCAGGCCACACTCTAGTCTGCAGCTCTCTCGTTTTAAATTAGCGGGTGCTTAGGTTCATTCACAAAGATAAAGGTCTAAAAACAATTTGGCCAAACGCTGATCGATACAGATACTAAGAAAATAAAAGTAACACAAAGCATGTGTTCAAAGCATAATGGGCAATTTCATATCAATTCAACATTTTTGTCATGTGTTTTGTTCTTTAAACAATAATTATTTTTGTAACATGGCGAAAAAGTTACTTTCCCTTTAGTCATATTTCAGGTTTTCCTGGTTTGGGCGGTATTTATGAACCAGTTGCTGTTTTAGTTACGCTGGTACTTCCCGAGCTGTGTTTGCATTTTGAGCACTTTGGCCAGTGTTGACGATAATTGCAGTTTCAGACGCAGCCTAAACAATACAGTCCACCTCTTGAAATGACCACTGCAGACATTCTTCTTCGCAGACCAGCCATTTCCCTGGCATTGCAAACTTCAAAGTAGGAATGTCAAAATTACAAGTGCAGTCCTGTGCTGTTTCTCCACTGTTACCAGCTTGACTAGAGCTCAGAGCTGTTTTAAAGTCACTGTCTTTGTTCTGGAACTGTGAAGATCTCATTCACAATTCTGTATTGTACAGTGCGCCCGGGGGACTGGACAAATTACTTCCATTTGTACTTTCACATACTAAAACCTCTAGTTGTTGAGGCTGTATATTTTAAAGAGATTCTTAAGCTGGAAGGATTCGGAATAGTGCCATCTAAATATAATACAATACAGTGCCGTGACACACTTCTTTCTAACAGGAGCAGAAAATCCTGGGGCTATCAAGAGATCTTCAGCTGTTTTGTCACCTGTAAGAATTCAAATCCCAAAGTAGGCAGGTTTTCTTTTTTCTCCATTTTCTGAAGAGAGATCCTTCTCCTAAAGAGAAGTTTCTTTGGCTTGTATTTCGGTTTGTTGTGTCCAGATCCCCTCTGTTTAGTTCTGAGGAAAGTTAGTAAGCTGTGTGATGCAGATAAGCAACTGCACAAATAGTTATTTGCATACTGTTGATCAACCTGGGCAGATTTTACAATACACTAAAATCATTCATGAGTTATTTTTTACTGTTGTGAATGTGTAATGGTGAATCATTTTCTTATTAATATTATTTATATTTGTATTTGCTTAGCAGGCAAATGCCTTAACCCAGGGCAGCTTACAGCATACAGAGAGCTTGCAGTATGTGCAAGTACAACTAAACCCCAAAAATTATAAAGTAACGATTTCCCGGCAGGACAAAGTTAAATAGAACTAAGCTGTAACAGTTTAAATACAAAGCGGTGTCACTTTGCATTTATTGTGTTCACAGTAGAAAAGAGCAGTTGGCAAATGATCATTTAAGAGTTTTAAGAGTTACTGAAGGATGTAGCCGATGATCGCTGGTGCTGTCTAAACAAAAGAGCCTTGAACAGGGTGCCGAAGGGTGTTCAGGGCAGCCAGCAGCTCCGATTACTGTAGGTAGGTCATTCCACTGCTGAGGGGAGTTTGTGGAGAAAGAACAGGCTGTGGGATTGCGAGAATAGAGAGTCGGACGCCTAGTGGAAGAGCAGGAGCACAGAGAGCAAGATGGGCTTGGGAGGGTCCTTAAGACTAGCAGGAGAAAGCGGCCGAAACAGCAGCTGGCACGAACAAGATGCTCTCCACCACAGGGAGCCGGCGGAGAGAACAGAGGGATGTAAAGCAGCACAAGAAAATGGAGGAGGACAGAGGCGGAGCAGGAGTCTGGATGGGTTAGATAGACAAATAGCGTTGGAAGGGAGGTTCTCCAAGCGGGAGATATACTAGTCTTGGCCGGAGAGTACCAGGGCCTGCACTAGGAGTTATGTGCAAGAGCTGGTGAGGAAGGAGTGGATTCAGTGAATACTGCTCAGGATGAAGTGTCTGGAAAACTCCGGAGAAATTGTGTGCTGGGGAGAGAGAGGTCCAGAGTGGCACTGGGCTGCTTAACAGAGGATGGGACAGGGTGGTGGAGCCGAGAGATAGAGAAGGAGGAGAGGAAAAGCAGTTTGGGTCTTAGAGTGCATGCAGGAGATGGCTGAGAGAAAGCTGATGTACTGTATGGCAGGGGACATGGGTGTGAGACAGGAGAGGAGATGAAGATTTCATCATCATCAGCCTAGAAAATAAATGAAAATCTCTCTGAGGAGATAGAAGGTACCAGGGAGAGGCTGTGGAGAGAGAAGAACATAGGACCCAGGAAATAGTCCTGGAGGACACCAGGGGACAGAGCATCAGTAGCAGAGATCAAGTCTTACTAGGAGTTCTTGTCGGAGTGATCAGTGAAGCTTGAGAAGAATCCTGGTGTGCTCAGTGCCAGGACTCCCAAGCTGAGTGAGTGTTGATAGGACAACAGAGGGATCCACAGTGTCAGAGATGGAGGAGAAAGGGAAATGATGAGGGATTGAGACAGAAGAAAGGAAGGCAGCACTATCTGACAGCGAAGGAGCATCTTAAAACATTAAAACCCTTTCTGGTCACATCTCCTTTTAATAGATGTTGCGCAACCCAAGTGTTTCCTGATAAAGTCTGTTTTTGTCTCCAGCTGACTGTCGGATGGAGGGGTGTAAGTACAAGTGATGTGTCGGGAGCACGTGACACAAAAATTGCTGAATTTGTATTTTTTATTTTGCTTACGAATCTGGAGGGGAAAAAAATGTCCAGAATGCCAGGACATTGATTTGACTGTCACCTCTGTACACTTCTATATTATATACACCGCAGTGCGAGATCATGGAAAACATTATAGCTTTTTATACTGTTAAGTACTCCTGGGCGTACTTAAGTTAAATGCCAATCCATAGTACATCATCATTAAAAAAAGCATTCTATTTTAAAGATGAGTTTTTTTGTGGCTTTGTTTTTCTTGCTTCCAAAATGTGTTTTTTTTTTCTGATTAGCTTTGGCAAGAGTTGAAGGTAGCTGCTCATAATTAATGGATGTGCTTTGTCCATAATGCAGTGGATGAAGGATATGTGGCGGTCGGACCCTTGCTACGCCAGTTATGGTGTGGATGGCTCCCTGTGCTCCTTCTTCATTTACCTCAGTGAGGTGAGTGAAGCCCACCATCTCTGTTCTCTGTCCAAAAATGAGCACGGAGGCCGCGATTAATCAAAGTGTTTACTTCACCGTCACGTGCATTATTGATATGTTGCGACATGAAATGCATGAAGTCTGTCAATTGCATCGCATACAGTACGTAAATGAAAAAATACGACGTTAATATTAATCTTCAGACGCCCGTTTAGCTGCATGTACAGGGAGTGGAACGGTGCCATTAAGAAAACCGCGGGCCGCAAATGTAAGCTCGCGTTTTTCTCTGAAGGCATCCAGACCTGGTACCTAAAGTACATAAATGCAAAATCCATCATTACCAGCTTGTGAATTTGAAACATTTCGTCCAGCCACAGAAAGGAAGCAGGGAAAAAAAAAATCTTCAGTTGTGGTTCAGTTTGCTTGTGCACTCCCTCTAGAAGTGTCGTGTCACTGTACATATATTTTCATTTCTGAGTTTCTCATGCAGCTCTATATATCATTCATATTTGTTGAACATGCCATTGACCCCGGGCAGGAACTGGGTTAACAAGCTGAACGTACTTAATCTCCTGATTAATGCCCAGGAGCAAAGGCTGAATGCGTAAAATGAGTGAATAGTTGCACAAGATGAAGTGTTAATAACTAGGATTTATGAGTTGTGTGTTAGCTGCCAAAGACAAGTTGAAAACGCCGCTTCGGAGAGAAATGTGTTACAGTGGGCAAAAGCTGACCCATGAGGATGTGGCCGGTGTGACCAATGAAATGTTCACACCTTTGTTCTTTGTATTTGTATTTATAATGAAAACAGTTAGTACTCTGAAAGGGAGGTCCTCCTGCCTGCAGAGGAAGGGTCTGGTTTAAAACCCCCGAACAGTCCTTGGAATTAAGAAATCATTTTTGCAAAGTTTTTCATTGCTGTAGCTTTTCTGTACCTGATCCTCTGGTATGATAGAAAGAAAATATTGTACCCTCCCAAGCGACATTGCATTTCATGGGTTTTTTTGCTGATTCAACTTTTAAATAAAAATCTCCAATAAGATATTTTCTGTTTTCAGAGGACATTTTAGGTGAGCTAGTTTCTGTAAAGCAGGTGCAGATCTTGCTCCAGTGAAACTCTGTTGGTCTGTCTTGCTGCCAGGTTGAAAACTGGTGTCCCCGCCTCCCTTGGAGAGCCAGGAACCCCAGTGAAGAGGCTGACAGGAAAGGGCAGGTGAGACGCCTTTGTGTTTGTGCTGAAGTACCAGCAGCCTACTTCGAATGGGCAGTAGAGAGCACATCACTGATTCCAGCCTCTCCCCTTGGCTGAAGCGGCACTGATTGCAAACCGAGAGCAATACAGGCCTGAGATGGACCTGCCATTCAGGGAAATTGTTAGCTGTCAGAGGGCTGTATATGTCAGCGTGTGAAATTGCACTTTCCACAGAATGAGCAGACGGCTCTTAGTGCCCCCTTTTTTATGGTCTGCTTTTCAAGCGTCCTTCACAACGGTAAATCCCTTGGGTTTGGAAGGCAAATCGTAAAATTTAAACCTTAATTAAAGCGGCTCCCAGTCAACAATGTCAGACAATGGTTGCTGTTTTCTGAAACGGATATCACTGCCTCTCCCAGGGCTGGTGTAATTAGTGCTGTAGAAAGGTGCTGCTGACTGATGTCAGATGGAGTGCCAGCATCTGCCACCTGAGCTTCCTGACATACTATCGCTCTGCTTTGTATGAGTCCTCTGCTCTGTAGATATGAATAATGCAATAAATATGAATGTGTGTGTGTGTATCTTCCCCTGAATGTCTGGGCAGTGACTTAATTCTTTTAGGGAGTTTTTCCTAGTATAAAATTTCAAAGACACTGTGTGAGACAATTCATGCTATTGATGTCTGTAGGTGTCAGACAATTAGCAATGATTTTCTATCATCAGGAAGGATGGGGATTTGATATTTGTGCATTCTTTTCCAATTATTTTGATGTTAATGAGTGCTTGCATTAGTCCTTCCCAATGAAAGCATGGTAATAGCTCTTGGAATGATTACCATATGAAAAACCGCTCATTTCAGAGCTGGCACCTGTAATTTGTTTCAGTAATGTCTAATATTCATAAGACTGCAGGGACCGGGGCTTTCTGTGAGTAAAGTCTCCAGAGGAACACGTGGCAGGACGGGGCTCTTGTGCTCTCCCCCGCAGACTGAAATCCGCACGGATTTCGAAGAGCTCTACAGAGTGATGTCCCGACGGGAGGAGTTTCGCTGGATGATGCTGAGGATAAAGCGGATGGCGGAGCCGTGGGTGGGAGCCATCAAGTCCCTGGCGGAGAAGCAGAACCTGGAGAAGCGGAAACGCAAGAAGGTTTGGCGTCCGCTGTCTGAATGACATCATCATCGTCATCACCATCAGATCAACAGCTTTGATAACTGAGAGGAACTGGATTCTGAAGACATTTTCTAGATCCTGGTTAAAATGCCAGATCTGCTCAGGAGAGAGGCAGGGTGGGGCATGGAGGCCTCGCAGTGCTGGGGCCAGTTGGGGTTCAGTTCCAGACCCGGGGCGCTTGGGGGTGCATGTTGAGTTAATAAGACCAGCCGCAGGGTGACAAGCTAAAGCAGGACTGAGATATTAATAGGCAAACACATGGAGTGAGACGCTTAGATCCTGAAACTGTCACCAAGAGTATGGACACTGCTTGAAGTAATCTGTATTTTTATACGCTGCATCAGTGTCTCAGAATAATTCATGGAAGAAATTAATATACCATTGGTTTGAACTACTCTTTGCTATGTGCCTGTTGCTGGTAGGAAAGAAGCCAAAACTGACAATTTTTCCTTTTAAAGTAGAAAAGCCTTTCGTGATGTCCCAGCTGGAAAAGCAGTCGCTCCCGTCTCGCTCGAAGTTAGCTTTCATGTTGCTGCAGTAGACTCTCTCTTCGCCACACTTCAGTGCCCTGCGGGTAGGGCATGGATAAGGGCAGGAAGCCGGTGCTTTCGGATTCATGGCTTATGCTACCTTTGTCCTTGGGGAACGAATGCCTTCTAATAACTCAGAAAGATGATAAAATAGTTACAGCAATTTCTGTCACAGGTTCACTTTCAAGAGCGTGTGAATGTGTGTACTATATGTATCTGTGTGTTTAATTTTCTCCCAGATACTGGTCCATCTTGGCCTCCTGACAAAGGAATCAGGATTCAAAATTGCAGAGAATGCCTTCAGCGGAGGCCCCCTGGGCGAGCTGGTGCAGTGGAGTGACTTAATTACGACTCTGTATCTTCTGGGCCATGACATCAGGATTTCAGCCTCACTAGCTGAACTCAAAGAGTAAGAATATCGTTTCCACTTAATCCTCTGCACACACTAACTACAGAAGTCATTAAAGTGACAGTAGGGATAGAGGAATAAATCTGAAGGTTTAAATAAATAAAAGAGTAGGCCCCATTTTTATTAAGTTGCTTAATGTAGCATTTCCGTGTCAAACAGTCAAACACAGAGCAGAACAATTGCTTGACACTGCAGGGTTTTATCTTTTTTCAGGAAAAAAGGTTTGTTCAGTGTTAGTCTGCACAGGTCCTTTATTTTGCTTTTCTTTTCAAAGCCTGGATTAATGACAGGCCTCTTGGGAGCAGAGCAGAGCCACAATTAAATATCAAGACAGTGGTGTAAGATGATGTGCTGGAAAACCCGTCATGCTCCTGACATCCTGTCTGTGTGTGAACTGCTCTGGTTCTGCAGCCTGCAGTCACAGATGGCACTGATGTGAGTGAGTGCTCTCTACCCAAACTGCACTCACCTGGCACACCAACAGAAGCCAGTTTTTACAGTCAGTGCATCAACAACTTGATTTTCACAGCAAAAAAAAGCCTGGTTCCAACCCTTGACGTCACAGATGCATCTTTGTGTTATAGTTGGGATGAGGTGATTTTAAGCTTCATCTGCATCTTTATTCTGTCTACAGAATGGATTCAAATAATTGGCTGTTGCCTGTTTAAATAAATGAGTAATATCCAACAGCTCCAAATTATTATTTTGTATGTGAGCTGCAAGGTTCTTACATACCTTTTACATACATAGTTTTAGGGGTTTTGTTTGCACCCAGTACTTTATAAAACAACTGTAAAGTGAAAGCTTTTCGAAACATGTCTTGGTTGGACTGGCTTTAATCTCTCCTAAAGAAAATGAAAGCAGAAACATCCAGTCTGTGAGTCGGTAACTTGCAGTAGCTTTACACCACCATGCTTCCCTTTTCTGTAACATGAAAATGCAAAAAGGCTTTTAGCTTTGTGGATCTGCAGAGGGGAACAAACAATTTTAAGAATGAGAACAAAGTGAATCCAGAAGTTTTTGGTTGGTGATATGTGATGAATTAGCTACTGCTGCTTTCCCCATTGGCTGTGCTAGGACGTTTACCTTGCTATGTTGAACCTTTAAAGATTTTTAAATGACAAGATTTGGTTTCTTCCCATACAAACGAAGCTGAGTTTGTATGAGCTCAGTCAGAGATTTTCTAGTAGTCGATGCTCATAACATGAATAGATTTTAATTAATGTCTAAGACATCCAGGATGTTTGCATTATAAATGTGTGACTCACATCACCATGTTTTGTGCAGAAACCCCCCTTAATTGGTCAGTTTCTGCAAATTGCCACAGTAAAACTGAACCAAGCAAAGAGCAGAAGTCAATGAATTTTGCTGTGACAGGGTATCCTGTTGTTTTGGTGCCAAGGTACTGGTTTGATTTTACTCCAAGAACTATCCTGTTTCCTTCTTGGATGTCTGTGTCGTTTTCATTCCACACCCTGTATATTTGAAAAGGCAAGGACAAAGAAGTTCTTAATGAGACTGTGCTTCACAAAAATGTTCTCAGAATCTCATGCTTTTCAGACAGGTATGCTTTAGGAATAATTACTTCCTTGTGAAAGAGAATACTTATGTGTTATTACTGTATATCCACAAGGATGTATCTCAAAAGGCTTTTGCATCTAAAGAGATGTTCAGTAGCAGTCATATTGTGACCTTACTTCCTATATTTATACATTATGCAAAGCCTGTTTTTTTACAGTTCTGTGCCATTCAAGTTTGTTTTCTTCCTGCACTTATGTATCTTCAGCTGTGCAATTTTCTTAGAAAAATACAAACCTACTGTTCAGGTTGAAAGCAGTGTCCTAGATGTCACCAGTTGAGGTCTGAGCTCTGTCACTGGGATTCTGCTGCTCAATGCACTGGCCAGGCTCTGCTCGGCTCAGGTGGACTCATGTCAGACAAGGCACCCTTGCATCACTGTGAGCATGCGGAGTGGTGTTTGTGAGAACTGCATTTCTCCTCCAGTGGTGACTCTCCTGTAGTCACTGCAGAGCTTATGGCATGAAGCAGGTGGCTTGGACAGTGCAAAGGTCTGGGGAAAGTGTACATGTTCTTTATCACCTCTCAGCTGGCGCAAACATTTTAATAGCAAAGCTTAAAATATTGCACAGAAGTTACTTTTGCTCACTTGCAAGAATGGATTAATATCCCTGATAACTTACATGTCTGAAAATGGAAAAAAATCCATTGTCAGTGTAATAGAGAGCAAGGAATAGATTTTATTGGTGTACAAAAGCTCTTATTGAGGCCTCTTTTTGGGAAAGGCAGAATGAGTAACAGTGTGAAGTCTCTCAGCCTTGAAGACTTAATGTTTCTTACCTTCCCTGCATGCACATGCATGTTCTTCGAGTCATTGTTTAGTTTGCTTCCTTGTGCTCTTTTTCATGAACATCTTGTGTTGTTCCCACTCCAGGATAATGAGGAAGGTGGTTGGCAACAAGTCTGGCTGTCCAACCCAAGGAGATAAAGTGGTGGAGCTGATTTACATCGACATCGTGGGGCTGACTCAGTTCAAGAAGACGCTCGGACCATCCTGGGTGCACTACCAGTACGTTTCCAGCTTGTTTCTTGTTGTGGAGTATAAATCAGGCTGCCGTGAGTGAAAGCCACAGCCCTGCTGTTGAAATGAATATCTGCGTGGTTGTTTCACAAAGTCTTTGAGTTCCAGGAGAGCTCCACTTTGTCTGAAGTGTTTTTGATTATTTTATCCTTCAAGGTACCCCTCTTGGCGTTTCTTTTATCCTGCACCTCTTCTGTAGATTTGTAGAGACTTTTCAGTACTCCCTCTTCTCCTTTGTGTTTTGTAGTTGTTATTCTGCCTAGGTATGACATGTTTCATTACTGTGCCATCAACACCCAAATTTATTTTTGCATAACACCTGACTTCACCCAAGCACTGTCTGACTTGCCAAACTGCTTAGACGGTGCTATCAGTTGGGTGCATCACATTCTTTTACACCTGAATTCTTAACAAGACAAGAAGATGTGCTGATTGTCCTTATTAAGCCCGCAATAGTGTCAAGGCTTTGTTTATATTGATGGTGCTGGAAGCAGTCCGTGTGCTCAGGTCAGGAGTCTGGGTGTCACCTGTGTATTTGCATTTCAAGCTCATGTTCTGTGTGTTGCAAAGATATCTTTTTTCAGCTTTGAATGTCGCTTCTGTCCATTCAGGTGTCCAGCCCTGATGTGCAAAATGCTAATGCATGCTTTTATCTGTTCCAGTCTTGATTATTGTAATGCAGTGCTCGCTGTTGTGTCTAAACATGTTCTAAAGTTGTGGCAGTTTCCAAAATCAGCTTCCTGAATCTTAATAAAACCAAAGTGCTTGAGCGGTGATCTCCTGTCTTAGCTTCATTGCACTGTCTCCCTGAGGCTTTTGGGAAAAAAATCTGAATGCTGCTCACCTTCAAGGACTTGAGTGGTGTGTCTACTGAGTGTACCCGTGAATTGCTGACCTCCCCACACTGCATGCCGTTTGAGATCAGAAACTGGCACATCTAGACATTACTTTACAAAATGTTTGTAAATTGAGTGAAACAACATCTGAGACTGATGTATGATGAACTGGTATTGGAATTAAAATGGCAGTCTTTGTTAATGCAGTGATCCCCTTACAATCCTGTTGTTGCAGGCCTCCAGACATCATTATGACTCTTGGCATCTGGTTTAAGAGAAATCGGTGGCCTGTTTCTCATTGTTATTTCATTTTCCTGAAACGTCAGTGGATGTATTCAATTTCTAACTATTGTGCATATGGTAGTTTATTTAGCTGCAAGATGTCAACAGCAGATTTATTACATTTTATTCAACCTCCACTGTCAAATATGTCCTCAGGTATTGCCTTAGGATTGTAGTATAATTGTTGTTTTTCTAGCTGTGCTAAAGACTTATTTTTAAAAAATGAATTTCTGGAGTTTACTTTGAAGCTTAAAAAGCCATCTATGAAAATGTCATATTTATTTTGGAATCCATGGTAAAGCCCGTTACAAACAGAACAGAATTCTTTCATGAAATTAATGAAAGAAAAGAAGCATTGTTCATTCTGATCAATTTTTGTGCCTGAAGTTGGCTTTTCACATCGCCTTGGGTTCATGTTTCTACATGTTGGTAGACTGCGGATGAAATGATTTGAGACAATAAGGGTTTCATTCCCTGTCTAATGTGCCATGTGGAATGTTGAATGCATTATTCTGAGAATCAAAGCTGTCAGCTATGTTAGTCATTTTAAATATAATGAGACCAGCTGCAGTACTGCTCACTTCCCGTATTCTGAGATAGAAATCATATCCTCTAAACAAACATTGCCCCGAGGCCTTAATATACCTATTGAGAAATAAATAGAATGATGTCATATATTGATCTGACATTGTGAGTTGCAAAAGTACCCTTCCAGTGTCTGGCTGTGTGTTCACATGACCTTCAGATCATCTTAATTATGGAAGGTCAACTTAATTTTTAAATTACTCTGAATCAATGTTATACAGCTTTTACCAAGCAGCTGAGTAATAAAATGTAAATGATTAGATTACATGAAACCATTTCCAGGCAATACTGCTTTAGGTAAAACGTTGGGACCGAAATATAGGATTAAAAATGCAGACAGGAAAGCAGGCTCAAATTTCCAATTGTTTTACACATGTACTGTACCATTACAAGAGCTTGTTTGACTTGTCATTACAAGTACATTGCCCATGCATGCCCAGCATTTTGTCTGAACGGGTTCGTGCAGTACTAAGGCTGAATGTGCCTGCCTTTCTTCTGAATCCACATTTCTCCGATTCTAATTATACTGAAGTGGAATTTCATCTAAATAAAATACAATTTTGTCATACAACAGAAAAACCAAGTGTGTGTTTTCCGCACTGCAACCATACACAGCGAATTCAGAATTGTTGTATGACGGAGATCTACCAGTTTTGGAGCACGTCTGGTTCGATCTGATTTGACATGCACTGAAAATTACTTTGAGCAATATTAAACAGTTAATCCTCTGTGTAGCCAGATGCAAATTACATTGTACCAAAGCCCATGAATACTTCATAGACACTTATGAACCTCTGATACTACCCCAGAACGTTACAGTTCTTAAATACTGGGTGTTTGCCCTGTCATTTATAGGAGGTGTTGACATTGAATGCAAATTATTAACAACTCATCATTACTACAGGAACTTTGACACTCGATAGATGACATTTTCCGATGACAGGTGAAAAGGGATCCTGGATCCTGTTTTTCAGGATCTTTAAGAACCAAAGGAGCTAAGAACAAAAAGAGCTTTTGTCTCGGTTTTCTGACATCATCCATGATAGGTTTTTGTTCACGCTAGTTTTGGCAGCATAATAATCATACAGCACACAGGAACAGGGTATATAACTGATATATATGATAAAACAGAGGACTCTAACCTTTGCTGATTGTCAAGTAATCATTGACCAGGAATTATTAGTGTCTAAAAATTAGTAAAGGAAGAGTAGTTCACTTTCTCCAGCATAGGGATGGGCTTGGCAGGTTCCTGTCCTTTCTGTAGTAAACCAGCTGATTTTTAAATGGATTTTTTCACTGTTTTTCTGATACCAGTAAATGTCTTGTTGCTAGAGTCCATAGCAGATCAACCCTTTTACTCTTGGGCGGAGAGCCACAGTTACAAATTTGAAACTAAAAAAAATGCATCAAATAAAATCGATACACTGGCTTGAGTCAAAGCCTCTTGACATCAGTACCCTAAAACTGACTCAGACATGCTGTAGACTTTCTCTAGAAAATGAAACGATGAGCACCCTCTCCTGGAATTTGAAAGCATTTTTTCTCTGTTTCTATTTTGTTTTGTTTTTCCCCAGAGTGATGATTTTTTTTCCAGTATGTGATACAGCAAGCCCTGAGAGTAACTTGCCTAATGCACAATATCTGACTGTTTTTGTTGTTGTCGTCTTGGGTTTTCTGTGGTTTAGGTGCATGCTCCGGGTGTTGGATTCCTTTGGCACCGAACCCGAGTTCAACCATGCGCACTACGCCCAGTCCAAGGGACATAAAACCCCCTGGGGGAAGTGGAACCTCAACCCCCAGCAGTTCAACACCATGTTCCGTGAGTTCATCTTTTCTACTCATGTGTCTGTAAGAGAGGTACTGCAGCCCTATGAAAATAATCTCTGGTTTGACATTTATTTTTCAGTCATGGAGCAGACAAAATACCCAAAGTCTCAGTTTCAGTGACCTACAAACACTGGTGGGTTGTAGTACCTTCATGGTTTGGATCATGTCAGTACCTCCTTTGTCTTTCAAAACAATTTGACGATGAAGTCCGGTGACTCACAGGTCCTAGCATTTGCAGGCCAGTAGGATCTCTGGATTATCATTCACCGTATTCTGGGTAATAACTTTCAGGGCTGTAGAGACTCCTAGAATCCACTTGAATAATCAAAATCTGCTGCCTGATTGTAAAAATAAAAGACACTGCAGTGACAAAACAAGAGAAAAATGTAGAGTAATGGTTTGTAACAATTGCTCTTGATCAGTTTTTTCCGATAGAAAAGCATTTGACATCATGTGATTCTGTTCTTCTTTTTCTTTACAGAACGTATTGATAATTTTTTTAATTAAGATTTCATGCTATGGTTCTTCCCAGTTGGTGTAATCTTGCTTTGGTGTAGCTGCTACTGACTTCCCCATTCATGAATTCACATGCTGCCTGGGGGGAAATGAGCAGGGAAAAGTGCCTCAGTTTCTCTTACGGTCTGTCCTTTGTGAATTTAAGAGGTGCTCGGGAATTAATTGTTCACAAACCACCCCTCATGGTCAGGAATCATTGTATTTGTTTGGTTTGTACAGTACTTGGTCTGAGTGTTAGGGAATAGAGGATCTTGATGTTTATTAGCATGTTTTACAGACATCGTTAACTTAATTACAGAGGAAAACAAATAACGCTTGTCTACTATTTGTTACCATTTTAATTGTTAATTAATGATTGGTAATTGCTTCCCTGCATCATGTAGAGGTGGTTATAAAGGAGACAACAAAGCGGACTTCTGAGAATATTCTTTCAGGGAACCATTCTCTGTGCATCGACATTCCTTTAGTTACTAGAATCCTAAATAGGTTTGCATATACTGTATGTGCGAAGGTGCTGTCAGGGGCAGAAGTGCTCATATGAATGGTAATGTGATTTCAGGCTGTAATAGTTGCTTCAGGGCACAGTTAAAGCCGATATGGCTGTCAGATGCAATGTCAGTGACTGCATCTTTTATCACGTCGGCTGGTTGTTTTCTTCACACCATTAGGGGAAAAGGACATGGAAATGATCATTTCCATCATTATCCTCTGGACCATCATCTAACCAGGTGACAACGTTTGGTACAGAGAAAACCCAGTACAAGCACAGCATCTATGCAGCCCAGAAAGTTACAAAATTTCTGAATTTATGGGTCTATACATATGCCAGATACCATGATGTAATTGATGAAACCCCGTTGATGAACAGTTCGAAACAGTCATGAAAAGCTCTTTTGTTTTCAGTCAAGTGAATTTCCATTGAGGAAAAAGTAACAATGAACTTTAGATGTGCAACCACAGAACAGAAGAGAAGGAGACGTTCAGGACTAGACAACACTGCGGGCACTGTCGAAGGCTTGTGGATTGTGTGCTTCATAGAATTACTATCAAAGCGCTGGTGCAGATGTGACAGAGCTTTTATTACAGGCGGCCTGCATAATTGTGAGAGCATCTAGCAATCTCTGTGGAGCATGTGCAGCATAATCTTTTAGCAAGGTGGCAGTTTCATTAGCTCCCCGAGCAACCTTCTGCACACTTCAGTCACAAACTGGGGTCGCTGTCTTCTGACAGTCACTCATATCCCTGGAGGTTACTAGGCCCTGGTCTGTCACCTCAGTCTCAGGGCTGTTGACTCCTTCAACACAGCACCTGGCTTCGCTATCAGTGTCTCTGTTTTGACTGAATCAGTCTGCTTAGTTTTTTTATCCATATGCTATTCAGAAATGGAAGAAAGAAAGGTGCCTGAAATCAGGAGATTTGCATGGTGTTATGGTTACAGTTGAATGGAAGAATTTCACTGAACCAGCAGTGGAAAAGAGATTTTCCATACTGAGCTTCTTTGCCTAAAGTAACACTCTTCAGTACCTTTCCATACTCTTCATTAAAAAACAGACTTGCAGGGGTCCAGTTTCACTAAATCTTGGCGTCTTGAGGTTTAAATTAAAGCCAACTTCACCTCTGTTGAAGCACTTAGTCTATGGTAATTAACATTGCCTAATGCGCTGTAAGGAACAGAACAGTGATCATTACATGTGACCACGAGTAAGATTTTCCTCCACTGTCTTCCAATAACTATATTGAACACTGCAATTCTTAAGTCTGGTGTTTATACCTGGCTGCTTTTGGTCTTGAAAAAGCACAACCAGCTGCTTCTATTTCAGCGTCAGTGTGTGAGAGATGGCACCACTGTACTGTATGTCAGAGCTCTCCGGTTTGCAGCAGCAAATTAAAAGCTGCATGTCCCCCAGGTTTGTAGCACAGGGCTTGGGGGTACTGGCTTGAGGTTGTCTTTTTCCCTCTTCCATCCCGGCAGATCTGTGACGGGCAGCGATTAGCATGCTGCCCAGGGTGTGTATCATCTTGTCAGCACAGGCCCTCTGGTCTTCCTTTTAATTGTGGAGCCACTGATTGTTTCGCTTTGTTTCGATACACACGATCTCCTCCACAGGACCAAGTGGAAATATTGAATTAAAATGTTAAAAAAAACATCACTGAGAGAAGTGGTAGAAGTGGTATTTTCTGTGAAGGTGTTAATGAGCTTTTAAATTATATCTTTTGCATGATTGCTTATAGATAAACGTTTGGGTAAGTAAGCACTCCTGCTTATAACTTCTCTGCTTAATTGTTTGATTTCAAAATGCTATACATGCAGCGCATTTAAACAGGATGGGATGGGTTTTGTCAAGGTGAGAATCTCCCCCATGTTATTTGAAACATATGTCTTACTTTGCTCACTAGTGGGAAGATTTCATGTCTGCTGCGGTGTCCAGTCTTCATGAGATACAGCAAGGCATCTTATGATGTATTTGAAACCAAATTCTCTAGGAACTTTCCAGAGCTTGGTGATGTTAACACAACAGTTAAATGATTTGATATAATAAAGCCACTGTAGATGGAAGTAAAGGTTAATTCCATGCTGAAAAGAGCAGAAAAAAAGACACAAAGTGTCTTTTCTCTTTTCAGCATGGAATAAACCTTTACTTGTTCCTTTGCAGTCTATGCATGCTGACGCAGCGGCCTACTTGAACCACTATAGATGTCATTCCTCAGCGCTACGGTGTTGAAATCTGACGTCAAGCACAATTTTTTTTATTTGGATCCTGTGTCCCTGTGGAATTCAGCTTGAGTTCTTTCCAGTTTTTACTCATACGAATTTACCATCCTGCGTCTGATGATATGAAGTATAACTTTACTTACATGGTTAATCAAGATGATTGTTCTGTAGTTCCTCTGTTTAGGACTTTTCCTGTTCTTTCACAAATGGTCCCATATATTGAAGTTTTAAAGTCAGTGAGCTTTAACCCATTCACCCATGTTGATGAAAAGTTTACCAAGCTTCCTCAGGTGTTCAGTGATCTGCCCTGCTTCTACAGTTCCGGAAAATTCTTTAGGGTTGTGGTCCTCAACAGGTACCTGATTTCTGGTGCAGTATGACTGTGAGCAATTCAGAGGTGAGGACTGGCAATATGTCATTGGCACGGACATCACTGAGGTCTAGAGCTGAAGCTGACATTGTTGTTCCAGCTATGTGTAAGACCTCCATCTCTCCTGGACTCAGTCTTCTCAGTGCATGCTCGCAAACAGCTTTTCTAAACATCTGGAGACACTTACAGGCAACACTGCTCCGTCTTTCGGGCAGCTCTCTTTCAATCATGTTGTATATAATTTCAAAACACACTGTCTGATCATGAGCTTCCCTGGGTTCTCCGTGTTGTCTGCATGTGTTCTTCTTGGGTTTCAGAATTCATCTGCTTTTGACGAGTTGGAGGTTATTTTGAGTTTCTTTTCTCACCTCACTGTGGATCTCAGACAGGCTTGTCTTCTCGTGGCCTTCTGTAGCTTGGTCTGTATCTCTTTGTGTGGCTGTGTTTCTTGCCAGGGTATTCTGCAGGTTCTGTGCCTGCTGCCACTGTGGTTCTCTCTGCTACCTGGTAGTTCTGTGGTCAGCTCAGGATGTGACGAGCATGGGTGTTGATGAACTATATCTTTGTCTGACCAGAATAAACCTAGACCAGTTTATTTATATTTTGAAACTCTGTGTTGGCAAAGCCAACACTATTGGCAGCATTCTACCAGCCTAGTGCCATTCTCCTGTCTCAAGTATTTTGTCAGCTTGTTGTTGGGCTCTCAGGCTACACATTTTACATTTTATAATTCCTTTTTGATCATTTGTTTTTGATGCCTTATAATGTGTGCTTGGTCAGACGTTTTTCATTTTAAACCAATTTTAATCATAAACGGAGCGTATTTTTTCCTTCTTTCAGAATGAAGGACAGTTCCTTTGTTCTGTTGTTTTGCTTCTGTGTGATGTGAAGAAGTGATAGGAGCTGAGACTATCTGTGCCATGGGAAAGGGTTCTGTTGATCTAGAAGACTGGTGAACTTGGTGAGATGAGCAGTATGTATTATTTAGAACAGAATTGCATTTAAATGGCTTGAGTACACGCTTGAGTGGGGCACGTGCTGTTAATGAGAATAGAGAAAGAGTCTTGTGTTCCATTTTAATTAAACTCAAATGTAATTCAGCCTTGTACTTTGATTAAACATTCCTGGTCCTTACTCACAGAAAAGATTATTGGTCTTGTTTTGTGGTTGTAGGAAATATCTCATGTGGTTCTAAAGCTTTAACTTAGAATATACTGTGAGTATTTACTTATTGACCTTTTATTTGGTGTCTCCTTCAGGTAAAAACAGCTCTTCACAAAGAAATGCCTTCAAATTGAAACCAGTGTTTAGATCTGTCAGGTTTGCAATTGTAGTATACGGATTTGTTAGGGATAATTATATGTAAACACTGAAGCACTGAAAAAAGGAGTTTAAAAACATTACTTTTAACATTTTTGAGTAGCTGTAAAATAACTTCAGCTTGAGTTTAGCAACCTTAAATTACGCAGCTCATCGATTAAAAAGTGCCAGATTAGATCATGGATAATTATCATCAATATTCAGACATCTATGTCGAACAGTCTTATCTTCTAACATTAACAAATAAGGCTTTTACAGTAAAAAATAAAATAAATGGCAGGAATCTAATTTTTCTTTGGTTTGACACAGGTAGTGCCAGACCAAAGTCATCCCTCTCCCCAACTCTCTAGCCCCAAATTAAGGCCTTGTCAGACCCCACTGAGTGTGAGACCATTCACACATAAGTGTATCAATATTATTTTCCAAAATTAATTCAAATACATTTTTTTTATTTTCCGAATTCCTTTTACCGTTAAGCACTGCTGGCAACTACTGTAGATTCACACTCCATGCACACTGAGGTTTACAGAACATACTGTAAATGAGTCACTGACTGACCATTTTGAAACATGGTTGAAGCTTAGTTGGAGCATACTGTATGACCCCTGCTGATGTGCAGCGACAGGGTGGTGTAGGGCACAGCTCAGCCTCTCGGGGATTGAGTGCAGCCTTGTCTGAACTTAAACCGGGATCGATCGATCCAGACTTCACAAAAAAAGAAAACAAAACGCTGTCTCCCGCCTCTGTCACTTAATCTCCTCTGGACAGTCTGGCAGATGTGAAAAAGGGTAATTGAATACAGCCAAGCAGAGAAACCATCTCTTCAGGCTTTGCAGTGATGAGTCCAGAAGAGACTCTGAAGTACAGTGCAATGTTCTGTTCATCCAACAGAAAAATATCTTTCCTAAGCTTACAGATGGGGACTCTTTTAAAAGAATAATTGAGATTTTCCCCTTCATCTTCCGTAGTAAATTTAATATGCTTTGATTTGCTGTACAAAGTATGCAGGATCTGTTCAAATTAACTGTTTGTCATGTGTTGAACAGGAGGTCAGAGCCAGAATTAAGTCTCCTTTCACTGCTGGAGGCTTATTAGTTTTTTCTTTCTTTAACCACATTGCTAATATTCCTAAGGAAGAAATAAAAGTTTATTTCCCCTTAGATCACTGTAGAGAAATGAAGAGAGCCAGTTTGTGTAGCTTGTGCGTTTGCCACCTCTGAAGAAAAAGCGAATAAATTCTGATGCCAAGAGGGTATAACAGCAACAGACAGTGCAGAGGGGTAGGCTCAGAGAGGCAATCTTAATCCCAGTTAATAATAACATTAATCATCGGCATATGGACGTTTTTCTCAGGGATATTTGTTCTATTTTTAACTTAAAATTATGTATATGTAATAGCTGACAAAAAACTAATAATGGTTTGTACCTCAGAACTCCAAATATTATTGCGTTTTGTGAATTCACTTCAGTTTCCTTTATCCCCAGAACACCTTGTGGAAGAGCTACATATTTCCTGTTTTTACTTTCACTGTGCAGTATGTTAATATTTTTAGTAAAATGTTCCTTGAGTCCAAACTCCAGTCCGAAGGCGCCGCTGTCTGGAATTGAATCCAGGACATGAGCTGTGAGGAGACAGCACTGACTGCTGCTGGCCTCCTGTTTGTATTGCTTTTTAATATGTTTGCTGTGACTGTGTATGTTTTGTAGCTGTAATCCTATATCAACATTACTGTTTTTTTTCAGCTGTCGTATAGTAACTCTTTTGAAAGTTGTTTTCCATTTTGCAGGGTTGCTTCAGTATCTGAAAATTGCTGTTTTCTGTAGATCCTTAGCAGTGAGGGAAATGGATAGATTAGATACTTTATTGATCCCGTGAGTGAAATTGCAGTGCTTGTTGTTTTGCGAGTGTGCATGTGTGTTTTTATATTCGTGAGAGAGATGCTTCTGAAGGGTTTCTAATTTTGGGATGGTTTTCAGATCCAAGGGACTTGCGTTGTTAGAAGGCAGGTTGCAGAGTGCCATGGATGAAACTAGAGGTGTGAAAAAAGGCAACTGAAATCAAAAATGAGAAAATCAGAATGTGAGGCTGCAGCAGGTTAAACTTTTCAGTGAGTTGGAATCATTGTAATGGTTCATTCTCAGGAAGATATTAGTCGTGCAAAACAGCCATTTCTATGTATGTTTTTAGAAGATGTACTTTTATGTGTTATATTAACAGTTTTTTAACTAGCACTAACTCTGCCATCTGTTGCTTCAGACCTCTTAACTGACAGAATCTGAGAGTTTTAGATCATTAAATGTTATTGTAACCATTCACACTTCGGTTTGAGTTTTACTTCTTTTAGAAGTGAATGTAATGGGTTTACAAACACTTTAGGAAAATTGTTAAAAATTCATTGAACTTTCCTGACTGTGCCATTAAAATTAATTTTCTAGCCTTAGGCTTTTAAAGCACAAGCCAGCAGCAAAGTGAGCACTGTGGCCTTTCATGTTTGAAATTAATGCAGGGATGCAGGGATATCACCAGAAATTAAAACGCATTAATATGTGAGATAATTATTGTTTACTCAACAGGTGTTGTTACTTAAGTATCACAGGGCAACTTTGAACTGAGATGAGACTCACCTGAAATTGTTATTGTTTTTTTTTTTAATTTTGTACTAATTTTGAGACCATTTCATAAACCAAAGTACTGTACATGCTCAGAGGCACCCCAGTAATATTTTCATGTTGATTCACCAACATCATTCAGACAATTGGAGCCTTCATCGGTGCTCATTGTTTTATACACCTTGCTCAAGTAAGTAAGCTGGAGTCTGGATTGCATCTAGGATTACAGCTCTTTTTCCTGCTGGCGGAAATGTCATCTTGTTGGCCTGCTCCCCTGTTGTCTCAAGAGAATGTGCTGTTGGGCTCCAGTCATTAACACGTCGCCCTGATCACACACACTCTTAGCCAAGAGCCGTTGAAGAGCTCTTCAGACTGACCGTGGGGAGGGGAAGATCAGGTTGTGATGAAGGGCTTGTGGTTCGCCCTCCTCACATGACCCCTCGCGGGTCTTTCATGTTGCCTGTTCACTCAGTAGTTTATCATCAGCCATCAGCTCTTAGCTTGCCATCCTCCTTCAAAACCAGTATAGGAAAGCACACCCGTTTGCCATTTTATTCATTATCCACAAGTATTGTTATTCACAATTGTGTGTGAGCTGTTATTTTTTGCATTAGCGTTTGCGTATTACCTGATGTGGATCCACGGATTCCCCTGTCTGTCCCACCGCTGTGTGTGGGTTCTATACCCTGACTGACCTCAGGCGTAAACGGAGTCTCACCTGTCCATCCAGAGGAGCTCAGGGTGTTGAAACTGGCATTCAAGACGCAGCTGTCAGTCTCTGTCTTTGTCTGTAACACATGCTGTAACTCGGCTTGCTGAACCGAATTCCCTGACAAAACTGCCGTTTGGGTTACTTTTGTTGTATGATTTTTCTAAAATATTTTTTTCCTTGTGCAAGAGAAGACAATAGTTTTGCTCTTTATTTTTGCATATGCCTAATTTTTATAATTGGTGAGACCCCACCCGGACATATTGCTAGGCAGTTTAGTCACGAGTCTGTGCCATATTATTTAAGTGCCTTTTTTCCCCACAAAGACCAGAAGATAACTTTTCTATTTTCTGTGCTTTTTAGAAAACTCTTAGGCTGGTGAGAGCTGATTTGGGCTGTATTGTAGCCCAGTGCATCAGTTCTTTACCTGTGGAATCAGGTGTCTCTGTCCCTCATTGTTTTTATAACTGTACTGCCACGCTGGCAGAAGAAAGAAAGAACTCATTGACTTACCAGATCCCTTTTTAATGACGACAGCAGCTAAGGGATAAACAAGCACTGATGAATTTAATTAAGTCCGTTTTTTTTAGTGAAGGGGCATCCCTCTTCTTTTAGAAAAAAAAGTAGTGCAAATGATACTTCAGAGTAAATGGCTTTATTTGGTTTTGCAGCCTCATCAGTGCTATTATGTATATTCTTTGTTTTGTTTACTTTAACGACGTGATGAAACTTCATACATTAGTATATGTCTCAAGCAGTGTTTGTATGATTTTTATGTAATGTCCTAGACTAAGAACAGCAAGTGCAAGTGAGCTGTTGTAACATTGCACACTCCCATATTCAAACACATGAAATGAACCTATTCTTAGGTACATGTAAGTACAGTAACAAACCCAAATGTAGAGTATTTTATTAAGTCCATAGTATTTTGAAGCTTCAAAGCCTTTCAATCAGCCCTTTCAGCATTTTTATTGCTGTTCAGTAAATGGGAAGATAATCCAGATACTGTAACTGCACATTCCAGATTTTCTCTTTTACATCGTCCTGCTTGAAGCCTCAAGAACTTTTATGTGCTGTATAACCTACAGTACCTTTATAGCGGATTCCGCTCCTGATTGGTGTTGTTTTAGCCTGAAAAAACATAACCTGTTCCACTTGCAGCAAGTCTCATTTTGTGTTCCAGTGAGCAGGGACAGGGTCCTCACTTGCCAATTTTGGACATTATAGAGTTGTTTTTTTTATCTGGAGAGGCTTCTGCCGAAGGGGATTATACAGTACCTTGTTTGTTATAATTCGGTGGAAAGTCTTGTTGTACTGGTGATTGCATTTAAATCTGTCAGAGCTGTTTATCGTTTATGTTTGAAAATCTCTCCTTTCCCTGCACCCTCCTGTGCACATATGCTCATCTTTGACAGCTTTTTTCGTGCACCCTGTTTCGAACTCGGATTTAGACAAGTGATAGATGGAACAATCCAGATGGGAGCCCGGGATAATTTTGCACGGGAGTGACTTTTTTTTTTTCTTTATGGACGTCAAACTCATAATGCTGCTAAAATAGCAGCTGGGTACGAAAAAGCTTTCAACCCATAAACAATAAGCTTGATTTAGATAGAGTGGCATTGGGTGCCGGCGCCTTTAAGACATCATAATTCCTGTTGATCTCCCAGAATAAAATTTCGGGTTGCCAGTCAAGAGCTAAAAAATGAGATCAATTTTAATAGGCCTGTGGTAGGTTTTATGTGTCATTGAATTTGCTTAGAAAATGCAGAAATCTGCTTTTGTCTCGGGCTTTGTTCAGAGGCAGATGGCATTCCGGCAAAGCAGAGCCAAGAAAGAGCTGCCCATTGAATGTCTGGCCTGGGGTTCCCTCAGTGGCGATCCAGAGTTTGGCAAGGAAAAAATGGAATGGATTCTGCTACAATCTGTGTCACACATTCACAGCTTTTCAAAGAGTTCTGTGAACCACAATAGATGATTAAAAACCCTCTACTGTATCATGTCATGCTAAGCATTTACTTCTCCTTTTTTTCCCCAGCGCACACACCTGATAACAGCTTTCTTGGGTTTGTTGTGGAGCAGCATCTTAACGCCAGTGATATCAAGCATATTGATGACATCAAAAGACAGAACCAGTCTCTTGTGTATGGAAAAGTAGATAACTTCTGGAAAGTAAGTGCATTTCTCTTTGACTTTGTGAAGTGTACGAGCAGTAAAGTTACCTTTTGTGCATTTTATGTGTAGAATTGCCAAACCGGAGTTTTATCATTTTAGCCTCTATTTCATTTTAAATGCGGGGACAGTCAAGCTCTTTTCTTATCAGAGGAATCACTGTAATCATTATTCTCATGATGATCTGCCATAGTTAACAAATTGTTAATGAAAACTGGGGGGAAAAAGCAAAGAAAAAATATTTTTCAAGCAATAATAATGTCTGTTTAAGATGATCAAACTTTATAGAAATTTGCTCAGCTGCTGGGCAATCAATTTTGTACAACATTTTCTGCGTGTACAACCGACCACTGTCATAGTCCCTTGGGATTCAATAATGTGCTGCTCAATTTCAACACCTGAAAAGGACTGTATCCAGCTTGCTGTGGATCCCACTCAAATACTTCCTTTAGTTAATAGTGTAAGGCAATCGACAACAGGTCTCTGGTGCAAGGATGAGGTGAAGAAATTAGTTTATTTTTTTCCAGAATTAAGGTAGAGCGATTTTAGCACTTTATTTCACACTCTTGAGGAAAGGGTTTTTTTTAAATTATCATTCTAGCAGTTTTCTGCTAAAAATTCAGTGACAGCTTTGGTCCTTGCTTTTGAAGTTTAGCAACGAAAGGCTTCAAGGTGATTAGGGTGAAACGGCTCTTCTTATTTTTTTTAATTTCACTGCTCTTGTGGAGGTTGAAGGTCTGGTGTAATTCAAGAGATAAAGGTACTAAGTCATAGAGTCGCCCTAGAGGAAAACTTATAATTTCAAGGATATTTGCATCAAAATATAATATTGCCACAATGCTGAGTCATGCATGTATTGATCACCATGAAGATATCAGTGAAGTGGAGGCACAGAAGTTACAAAGATCTTCGTCAGGTCAGCTAACAGGTTTCTGCATCATATAAACCCTTGTTTTCAAAGTGTGATACCTGTTCATTCTGATACAGTGAAAGATCCCAGCTGCTATCTAGCCTTTCTATTTAAAAAGTGAAGCTGTATTTTGTCGTTTGCTCTAAGCACTGTGGAATTAATTCTGTACAAGACAGATATTCGAATAGACTGATAAGCTGTCAGTATGCAGCATATGCATAACGATAAAACAATTCTTGAAGGAATCAAAACATTGATGTCATAGGATTGTTTTCTTCGGGGACTCGGTGCTTCCTGTCTGCTTAGGTGTATTATCTGCAGGAAACTGAATTGGGTTTCAGGTAAGTTTGGAGATAGTTGACCTTGTACTTTGACTTGATTACGGATTTTTTGGGGATTTAAGGAATGCCTTTTACAAGGTGCCTGAGCTCCTCCCGTGATTTTGCTGAGGTGAAATACATGATTAACTAACCCTGTCCCTGGAAAGATTATCAGAATTTTCTAATATAAAGAAAGAGACAGATTTATGTGCTGTGGGATGTAGACTTAACATTTTCATGAAGGATGTCCTCAGAGATTTTCCAGCTTCTGTTTTCCATTCCTTCTGAAGATTAAAGCTCTCAGGCAGATTGTGTTCAAGGTTCAGGAAGCCTGCATATAAAATTCATTCAAATCATTGCATTCCCTACAGTGATGCGCTAAAATGCTTTGAAAACTGTGCCCTTACAAGTTATGTTTCAGGAGATGCTTTTTTTAGAATTTTTTAGACTTGCATTTGTAGTTAAAGTTAAACAGCAAGTAGCAGAGTCCAGGAACCTCTGCAGTTAGACCTATACTGTACATTTGCATCCATTGATCCAACTTTCCATTACATTTCCATTGTTCATCGTTGTACATCGTCTGGCAGCGTTTTAAGTATAAATTCAAAGTCAAGGGCTCTGTGTTTCCTAGGTCTTTGAAAGCTGTCCTCGCACAGACCCTTAAAAACACAGTTCAGTTCCTTGACCCATGGAATATGCGTGTTTAAAATGTGCGTTTGAGGACAATAAATGGCAGCATTACTAACCTGAAGGGTTTTTTTTCACTTGCTTGTCCGTTTTGTTGAGTCATCTCGTTAGGTTAGTTTATTCTATTTCTGTGATTCACAATTGAAGCTGGTTTTAACTGAAGGAGAATGGGTGATATTTTGAAATGAGGACATCAACAGCTATACTTTTTTCAAACCTCCTTGAGGTGAGAAAATCCTTCCTGAATGTAAGCTTGGTTAAATCGGCACTATTCACTATCAGCACTATGATTTCTGAAGGGAGATTTGGGAACAGTTTAGATTTAGACTCATGACCTGGGTGGATGGATGCAGAGCTTATTTTGATGGCACATTCAAGCAGCAAATTGTGAGCTGACACTGGACTGCAGTCCCCTGACTCCATCAGTGCAGGATTTGAGATAGGGGCAAGAGAGGAGCTCTGCAGCTTATCTGTGTAACATGTGTACAGTACAGTAGCTCTGCTCAGCTCCTGCTGAGATACGATCACGGTCACTCACAGGTTTAGAGCATATATAGAGCCACTCCTTCCTCTGCAGTAGCAGAAGTCTACAGTACCTGGGTTTCAAGGGGGTGGTGTCAGTTCTGTATCGTGCTCACTCCATTTTAGACCTGTTCCATATGCAAAACCTGGCAAACGGATTTTCTTATGTCAAGGTTTTGGAGGCCATGCATGCATTTTGGTGATAATCCATACCAATAACAGTGCTGAAGCATGTGGAAGTGCTTCGTGAGCTATCGGATTCAGCGGGCAGTTGAGATAACGGAACGACGAGAGAGGAGATTCATTGTCCTTCTAGCAGGGAGCTGTTGTTGGCCTGAGGAGTGTGATGCAATAAAGTGAAACCCTTCTCACTGCAGATGCATTTCACATCACAGAGTATTAGGCTGAAGGGGGACTGCTTAGAACGTTATTTAATCCAGTGACAACAGTGTGCAATATAAAATAGTGCATCGTTGCAATAGTACCCTCCAGAGTAAAGGTTTAAAAGAAAGGGGCTGTGGTTTTGTAACCTCGGGACGTTTCACCAGATCCGTCTCCTAAAGAATGTCGTTGGCAGGACATGGAGACTAACGACAGTGGCTCGCACCATGTTTAAAACATGGCTGAAGCTTTAGCTTAACATTGGTCAAGCATTGGTCTGTCGGACATCGCAGCTTTCATCTGATTTACAGCACTGTCAACACTTATCATAACGGCACCATCTAGGGACACTAATCAGCAAAAGAAGATTAATTTACCTCATGAGCGACATTCAGTCTAATTATGGGACTGTATCTGCAAATAAATGGACCATCTGTCCTCTTTTTGTTTGGCCTAGATGTTCAGGCACAACGTTAAAATGATTTTTTTCATATAATCAGCAGAATTTGAGTTTCAGTTTTACAGGCTGAAGGATTGTGACCTGCTAAAATAACCAGTTTTATAACAAGACCTATAGCTGTATTAGAGAGACCTACATTATTATTGGTTATTGTACGGCAGAACTGCTTTCTTATAGAGTATAAACTATATGCAGTTTTAGAAATCATGATTTTTTTTTTGTTTTAACTCCTAAAAGTACTGTACATATAAAAATACACAAAGAGAACAAAATAGACTTTCAGGGAGATGTTACTAATTTTCTAAAAAATGACAAAAAATGGTTTAAAAATAAGAGTTCTGTCCACACCTGTCTTGATTCTATCATCATATGTTCTCGTGTGGATAAGGAACTGAAGTCCCATCTTAATTCTTTTAGCTGCCATTGTTTCGATATGAAGGATGAATGCAGAATGTTTTGTTAAACATGATTTCTCAGATGAGGTGTTCTTCTAAGCCTGTCATAGAGAACACCTTTCATGAGGCAACAGGCTTACAGTGCACTTCAGAAATCCAGTCCATCCAGATCCGCTCTTTCCTATGAAACAGAATGACAAAGCTCATCTTGGGGCATCATGGTCAAACAGCTTAATATCTTAAGTATCTTAACTGGCGTCATATAGTACCGGTAAGATCGCATATTAGAAGCTTTTAAGTTAAATGAATCAACTTGCTTGTCTTATAATGTCTGCAACACAGGCAGTGAATAAAGGTATTGGTAAATGAGTGAAGAGATGCTGCCTTTGTTGGATAGTTCAAGGTTAATTATTATACAGCTTGTTCTTTATCCACGGTTTAGAGTTTCTCACTGTAGCCTTTAAGGATCTGACAGCAATGTGTGCGTAACGGTGCATTTCGCAGGTTTGATGAGGTCCTTTTATTCCTTCAGTAGCCTGCAAACATGGAAACTGTGCCACGCTGTACACCAGCTGCTCGCTGCAGGGAATTACGAAAGGGAGGCCCAGCAGAGAGTTTTGTCTTGCTGGTCTGATGCCTTTTGGTCATTCAAAATAAGAGTAGCCTATGATGGAAGAGCTAGACGTGAGATGTGTGAGAGAATAAAAGTGTGGTAGGAGATCAGGCTTATCCTGGAAATATATTTTATTATTCATTGAGGTCCCATTTAGGAGACCCTCCACATCTGGCTGAAATAAGAATAGGAGTATTGGCAGTTCCTTTCATCTTTTGAAAGAAACCTCTGTGTGAGGGTTCGTAGTAATACTAATATTTGTGGTATCTGTAGGTGGGTAGGGAGGAAGATAATATGGGCAGCTACAGTCTGCCACCTGACTTAAGTAAAAGGCAAGTCTTTATTGGTTTGTATATGTGCAGTTCTTAGTTCTGGGTTTGGTGTTGTTCCTGCTAATTTCACCCCCTGGCTGCTTTCATTTCCATTGAGAGAAGAGAGGATAAGAAACATACAGGCCTGAGTGCCGGGTCTCAGTTAGTCCCCACTGTGAACATACAAGAGCACCTGGTCCACATTGAGGGGCATCGTCATGCACAGAGGGCCAGATTTCCTGCGTGAGCAGCGCCGCTGGAGGAAGGAGGCAGCCAGGATGCCACACGGGCCTTTCCAAGTACCAGTTTCCATGGCGACGATACTGTGCGCCAAACTGGGCTGACCAGACGAAGATGAGAACAGGCTGTGTTTTCGGATGCAGGCAGCCGGCTGGATGTGTTTGTGTGCAAGACCAGGAGAAAAATCTCTTACCCTGTGATCACTGCAAGCTTTTCTGTCACACAGGCTGCCCTTTGAGATGGTAATTTGTGTTGCTGGCCGACAAGTGAGCTATTTTCAAAACCGCGGTTGTGTGATCTGTGCAGAGACCAGGTTAATAATCCTTGCTGGCAAGACATGACTGTGTTGGGGCATTAACCGTCAGCTGTAATTTTTTTAATGGAGCTCTAGCTCTGACAGCACTGGCAGTGTTCAAGATGTTTTGTGCATAAAGATTTTAATCATCAGTTGTCTGCTAGCAGATTGATGAGTTACACGAGCAATCGTGAATAGGAAGGGAAATGACGTGCATCAGAGCAGACTGGTTAACAGCTCCCTAGTAGCTCCCTAAGTTACTAGGTTACTTAGGAATGTTGTTTTTTAACAGAGTTGATGTTGCATTTGAATTTTGTTTCAGTGCTCTGTGCATTTTTAAGTGATGTGAGGTCGTATTTTACACCTCAGTACAAATGCTAATAAGTGAACACGGTGACAGCTTGCACACAGTCCTTCTGCCATGACCTCACATGTTTTCTAAGCCAGTAGCTTCTTTAAGAATATTTAAAGGAATTTGTAAAACGGGGGGTTCTCATTGACTTCCGCCTCACACCCTTCGAACTTATTTGTTTTTCGTCATCGTCTCTTAGAAGGTGAATTTGCTGTTCGTTTTGCTAACTGGAACATTGCTTTGATTCTGGCATGGGTAGGACAGGGCTCGTGTGTCACTTTGGGGAGAGGCACCAGAATCTGCAGGCTCTGCCCTGCTGCGGTCCTCTGATGGTGTGCCAGTGACGGGACACACAGCAGTGTGAGGGTGTCCGTTTCCACCCCAGGCAACTAATGCTGTACAGCGTCACCATATTTCCACTGCCACTCAGGAGACAAGCGGCAGGTCATGTATTCATACTGTACATGGGATTTTTAGGCTGTAGGAGTCATTATGCACTCCACACGGACACTATTTCTTGATGAGCCCTACCCAGGGGTCTTCTTCACTTGATCGTCTCTTGACAAAAACTTGGAGCTTGCACAGCTTAACAGTATGTACTCTAGCTAGCTGTGAAAGCTCGTTGTGATTTGAGAATGCCTTACTAACTTTCAGCAGTATTACTTACCCTTGAAAGCCATTCTGTGAATCACTAAGGGCAGCACAGTTCTCATCTTACAGTGTGAGAATCCAGTCCAGATTTTTAAAGCAAAAGCTTCAGATACTGTAGGCACTGGTGTGGCCCAGTCCCTTTAAGTGAGTTCATCCACAAAGCCCAGTCTTATTGAATATGCTTCCTTAAAATATTCTGTTGTTTCACCCTAAATCCAGGAGTAATGCTTGGCACTGCCTCTTTGGTTCACTTCTTTGAATGTGCTGGGTTTCTTCAGTTGCTACTGCATGCCACCTTGTGTTTTCAGTCTGGACACTGCAGGTTCTGCCAGCATTCATGGCTCGAAGCACTTGTCAAACTTTCCTTCTTTACATCTCCCTGTATTTCTTTCTCAGCATGCTGTAGGCCTTGTGGAACAGCAGCGGGCAGATTAATAAAGCTTAGGGTGCCTTGTCTCAAGAAGTATACAGTATCTTTTAGACTGTAGATCTAAGCCACTTGAATCTTGTTTTTTATTTGCACACACTTTGGCAGTTACATGTTAAGCCCCAGTACTTTCTGCCTCACTCATGAAGCCCTCCTGTAGGTTTTGTTCTTGTGAAGTAGAGCGTCTGTTTCTCCCTCTCATACCTTATCTCTTACACTTGTCCTCTAAGAACACCTTCAGGCCGGTGTGTGTGGGTCTAAAGGTTTTTGTCTGGATTTTCTTTTGTCCCACCATTAGCAAATGGATGCAGTTGCAGTGCTCTGTAAATATTGAACAGTCTACTCTGTGCACCTATCTAGAGATCTTCATGTATGTACAGTAGCTTGCTAGTACAGTGTGTTTAAGGAAGGAACTGTTGAGAAGAAAATCATCTTCTCTGTTAGTTTTCCCTCTCCTCTGTTGACTCTACATACTGTATGCCTAAGGTATCAGAACAGATTAGCGAAGACAGATCTCAGAATCTCCAGTAATTATGTGGCACAAACAAAACTTTATGTACATATTCTACAAGCTCAGTAGGCAATCCTTATATTTACATTATGTTGTGTCTTCACTATAGTATATGTATAAAGGAATCTGAGTACAACTATTTAAGCTACGGCACAATATTAGTGAAGTACAAATGCCGACTTCCTCTTACAGGGATAGAAAAATAAATTGGAACATTAATTTTAACACTACTGGGTGCTGTAAAACTCAAAACAATGACAAAGTCAAATTGCTGTCAGTTACAGTAATGTAGTACAGAAATATGTAAAATAGCACATGCAGGTGTGTCACAAATGTTTTCACTTTAACTGTGTGTAACATTAAAAACATGACTTACCCAGCATCCCAAACTCTATGGGAATTTGTATATTACGTTGTTCATTAGGACCTTCCTTGAAGCAGAAATCTGAATAAGGCACAGGAATTTGCATTATATTTGTTTCTGAAATTTTATAATAATTCCTTACACTTACATAGTGTTATTCTGGATGCTCCTCTCAAAGTGCTTTACAGGTAATGGGGATCCCCTCCACCACCACCAGTGTGCAGCCCCACCTGGATGACACGACAGCAGCCATAGTGCACCAGCACACTCTCCACAAGTCTATTTTTAGTGGGGAGGAGAGGAGAGTGATGAAGCTAGTTCAGAGATGGGGATTATTAGGAGGCCATGATTGGGAAATGCCAGAGAAAAAATTGGCCAGGACACCCCTACTCTTTTTGAGAAACGCCTTGGGATATTTAATGACTACGAAGAGTCAGGACCTTAATTCTACATCTCATCCAGAGGATGGCGCCGTATGTGGGCTAGAGTGTAATGTCCTCGTGGTTAATGTAATTTCAGACTTCGGACTTTGATCTTTGACTTAACTTTTGAAAAAACATGACTTAAGAAAAGACTTTAAGACTTTAAAGAACCTGAGCACTTGATTGCATGTCGATTTCAAGAGCTAGGTGCATGTGCTCTACTCCCCGTATGTTTTAAGAAGCTTATGAAGGGTGGGGCTTATCCAAACAACAATTGTCTGTAAGACATCTCTGCGTTGGGAAATTAAGTCATAGTACTGTAGGTATCTGAATGACAACTTTTAGAAAGTTTTAAAGACTGGCTACTTTAAATCTGAAAATTTGCCTAAATTAAAACACATAGTTGGTGTCTTCTGTAATGATGGTTGTACAAGAACTGTTGAAAACAGGGGCATTACATAGGACAATTACAAAGGAGTCTTTGTTACGGTTTGAGATATTTACTGGTATTAAAACCACTTTTTTAAAAGTGTAACAGACTGTATCAACTGTAGTGATTGAATCTCACAGTACAAGGTTCTGTGCAGATGTTTTTTTGGGCAATCCCTTCCTATAGTCTGTGTTTCATTACAACTGATGTTTGTTTTTCCATGACATGCTTTTCATTTTCAAAGATTTTAATAATTCATTACTCTCTCATCTGTGTAAACTGTCATTTGGTTGCTCTTTTTCAGCATGCAACTTTAATTTAAATGACAAATTTACCCACTGTGGGTTGGATGTTCTAGACATCTTGTGGAACAGAGCCTTTTCAGAGGTGAGGTGTTGACTATTTAACATTCAACTCTGAACAAAGCTTACTCTTCTAAGTAATATATCAGTAATATATGTTGTGCCTTTTTTGGGGTTGGGATGTTTTACAGTAAATTGTGCCACAGAGAACTGATACTGAAAGTTGTTCACCTGATGATCCTGAAATCTCTGTTCGTGTTACGGTGTTCAGTAAATGTTATGTAAATTAAAACTGGAAGGAAAAAATGAGGTCAAGGGGATAAATTGTACAAAAATACATATCTGTAGGATCAGAAACAAAAGTGAAATCCTTCAGATGTCAACAAAAATCATAGGTTTTATAAACCACGCATACTGTTTTTAACGCAAAGCTCTTCAGCTCTTCTTATTTTTCTGAGATCATTTTGTACAGTTTTATTTTGGAAAATTAATCCCTGCTCAGAATCTCTATTTCTCCAGTGAAAATGAGTCATGACTATACCTTGCCAGATTTTAAAACAATTTAGAGTTTAATTTTCTATGCACAAATAGATTACAAAATGTCTTTATTTTGACTGATAAACACATTGTGCTTATTCCTGGATTCTTGTGTTGTCTGAATTCTTCTGAAAGATGTGTGGTACACAACAGCAAGTACACTTTTTTTTCCCTAAAATGGTACAGAATGCAAAACCCTTCATTAAAATGTAAAACAACAGTGCTTCAATATATCTTTATCCAAATATTGAAAACCAGGCCACATTTAAAACAGATTATCCCCTTAATTTTTTAATATTATATCACATTAACTTTCTTGTGGTTTAAGTTACTCCTGACAACTAACGAGAAATGTAGGTTTCTATTATTTCATGTGAAGAAAACTGAAACTGTTTTGTTTCATATTGTAATTTCATAAACAATCTTAATAGTGATAAACTGGTTATGGGTTTGTAAATATATCAATTATTTTATTTTCTAACACATGACAGATCCCATTCTCATTGTTTTTTTTCAATGTGATGAGTTTTCAAGTTGAGAAAAGTGACCTCAATGCTTTTATTTGTTAACACAATGAGCAGTGGCCTTTTGTTCACCAGGTTATCTGCCGGTCCCTCGGATATTGTCACATATTGCGTAATGTCAGGTCTGATAATGAGCCGTCTGTGGGCACTTTAAATAGATAGGGAAGCTAACCAGTAGGTTATCACTGGTATGAGGAAGTAGCCAGCTGTGTAGAATGAGACTATGGCGGGGTCTTGTAAACCAAGGTGCCAGTCTTTTGGCGCTGTTTGTGTGGTCACATCACGCCCTTTGGGTTTCTGATGGGCTGTGCAAGTAGGGTGCTTCAGAGGTGCCTTTTGCTTTTGTTCAGAGGTCTGTCTGTATACAGTACACTGTATTTCCAATACATTGATACATGGCAATGCATGTTATAATCCCTTTAAAGTGTTTCCACTATCATGCATTATAAAGGAAGCATCTTTAGGTATTAGGGTGCTTTTTTTGCATACAAGCAGTCACTATGAATTATGGGAATTATGTTTCACAATGGTAGGAAGTAGAATTACTAAATAGATTTCTAATTCAGCTTTTACATGTATAAAGGTAACGTTCTAGT
This sequence comes from Lepisosteus platostomus, assembly GCF_059453375.1. Classification (NCBI taxonomy): domain Eukaryota; kingdom Metazoa; phylum Chordata; class Actinopteri; order Semionotiformes; family Lepisosteidae; genus Lepisosteus; species Lepisosteus platostomus. Next base: position 38,524,375 of record NC_142624.1, read on the forward strand.
CCATGGACATCTGTATATACAGTAATACAGCTGTAGTCATATTGAAGTATTCTTATGTTTGAGTGAAAGTCAGCACTGTGATTAGTTTGCTTTCTTTGCAGTACATTGGGGTCAAAGTTTCAGATTTTACTGTAACTAAGACCTGCTGGATTCACAGCCTGTTCATTTTAATTGGTAAAGAACAGGTGCTTAACCAAAAGGTTCATGTATTGTTAGGGTTGCATGTTTTAACAAGTTTATTTTAAAATGTTTTTGTTGATCATTGATCACTATTGGCCAATAAAGGGATGAGGGGACCTGCTGCTTCCATACACAACCTCAGCCAGGGGTCGTACTGCCACATACACTCCTCAGCCCCTGGGACCCTGTGTGTGTGTCCCACTGCCTGCGCAGCACGGCTGTAGCAGGAGATGCACGTTCCTCAGCTAACCAGTGACTCTGGAGGCAAACACTGCTGATAAAGGCATGTCCGTTTTGGGGAAGCCATTTCTAAATCAGATTGCAGTGCACAGTTTGTTACGATTTGTGGCAGCCTCTCCCTCTCCCTCTCACTGTAGTGCCTTTCACTTTCGTAGCCCGACTCTTCACTGTGTCCTTGCTTGTTGTAGGACAAGAAGACCTACTTGGACATCATCCACACCTATACAGAAGTCCATGGCACGGTTCACGGGACGAGCACGGTGCACCTGCCCAGCTACGTGAAGAACCATGGTATTCTGAGCGGCCGAGACCTGCAGTTCCTCCTGAGGGAGACGAAGGTGCGTGTCAGGATCGATGCAGAGCTGCCGGCACGATACAGGAGATTGTCAGGCTAACCTCTCAGTCACACTGCTGTGGGGAAGCAGGCAGGAGGTTCTGCTCACAGGACAGGCAGTAGAAATGGTCTGGACCTAAACGAGACCCGCGGTTGGCATTATGATGGTGTTCCCCGTTAAGCTGCCTGTCGTTTTATCCTTGGAATGGTTAAAAGCTACAGAACCTTTCTTCATTAACTTCTGAAAATCAAAACATCTCTCCAAGCATAGTATCACTGGCCCGCTAAGACTTTTGCCACATCTTCCTCTTGGGAGATGCATGAAATTAGTCGCCCCATGATATTGCTTAGGGTGGTGTTCCTCTTGTCTTCCACGCTGTGAAGCAGTTTAGAAAGAAAGCTTTGTCTGGGCACAGAATAGTTTGCATCAGCGCAAGATTGTGTGACTGGCTATCTGGTGACTGAAACAAGTGGCAATTATTTTCACCCGGTAGTCTGAATCTATAGCTTTTGATTCATGAAGGCCTATTGGTAGTTTATAATAAGGCAAACATTTGCCTAAATTTGATAGAGCTTAACATTATAATTAAGTTTATAAAAAATTCACTGGAGTGAATATGACATTTCTACAGGAGCAGACGTTCCATTTTCTGTAACGCTTTCCATTACAGATGTGTTTTTTTTAATGCTGTCACTTTTTTTTACTCCCTCTTCTTTTGAGTGTTTTTTCAACCACAAATGTTATTTTACTTGCTCAAAATAATTTACTTTAGGAAGCATACTGTAGCTCAAAGCAATTGGAACATTAAACATTCAGACTATAAAAAGTATTAAATTAAGTTTAATGAGCCATGGTGTGGTTTATAGTGTTGTTGGAAATTACAGAATGAGATATACTGTTAGTGTATGTAGTTTTGCATATTACTGTATAAATGTTGTAACAAACATGCTTAGACATTGTACAGATTTGATATTCTGTGGAAGCTCATTTGGTAGCAATGAAAAAATCCTACAACGAGAGGTTTTGCAGAAGTTTTGCTTAACCTCTCTGAAGTTTGGTTGGAGATGGTTGACAGACAGCAGTACTCAAGCCACAGATCAGATTCAAGACAGGATTTTGATGGGACCACTCAAGAAGACATTATCAAGGGGGTGAACACTTTTGCAAAGTGTTGTATATGATTTACAGGTGTAATAATACCTATCATTTTTGGAGGAAAAATCTGTAAGGTGTGAATTTTTTAATCTCGTTCCTGAAAAAAACAGAAGCATCATGGAAGGCAGAGCTTGAATGACAGTGAATTATCGGGTTTTTTTGTTATTCTCGGAGGCTTGAGGTGTAGGCAGTTTTAATATTTCTAATAGTTGTGGTAAGCATTGAATTGTTTTGACAAGGTTTGTAGAAAAAGGTAGAGAAGAGAAAATGACAAACTACTGCAAATCTGTTATTTTTTTCAAGACTATAATTTCAGAGCTCAGTACAGTACAGCCTGTCCTGTACATTATTGGATGGGCAATTATAAACTTCATCTTCACACTGCAAAAGAGCACATTACAGTAACAAAACCATGGTGCACAAGGTATATTGGGGATGAAAGAGTATTGTGGAATAGAAAACTATACCGCACTACTCCTAAATTTTAAGTACAGGATCATGGTATAATGGCTTATATCGTTACAAAGTATTCCAAACCTCACTGATGCTCTTGAGCTGTTTGTGAGTAGCCAGGACATAATGTGCTTGTCCAGATATCATTTACAGACCTTTTTTTAATGCTTAAGAGAAACCCGAGGTGCTCTGGGCACATTTATATTCCGCACAGAATCTCTTCTAGCAGTAGAGCTTGGCTAAGCTTCAACACAAGGTCCTGGATGTGTTTGGCGTGCAGAGTAAAAGCAGAACTGGATTCGGTCGGGCCATGTCACAGCTCAAAGCCAGATGGCCCTCTGTGATATGTCTCGTTGCCATGACCACATGATCCATCGTCAACATGATGCCCTTTTCTCTTCAGGTGCTGCATTCAGTACCAGAAAGATCTGCCTTTTCTATCTTTGGCCTTTGAACCCTCGCTCCAACAAACCTGCCACTGAGAAGCAACTGTTTCGAGTGTGTCTTGGTGTTTTAGCATCTTGTGCCCTCGGCTAACTTGCTGTGTCAAAAATAGAAAGTCCCAGAGCCCTTTCTGATTTCCCTGAGGGCTCCTCTGCAGCAGTTTCTCATCCTGTGCAGAATTATTTCTGTCTGTCAATCCGCAATTCACTCGGTGAGTTTTGAAAGCCAAATCGCACTTTCTCTTCCGCTGCAGTGTTTTAAATAGCTCAGACAATGAGGTGCATTGATGGATTACTGCTGTCTGCTGGATTTTGGCGTATGAGAATAAAAGACGTTATATTGTCTCTTATTATATGTTGAGCCTTAGCGTGGGAGTCCTCAGTTCTTTTCTATTCATCCTTTATCATTAGAGTACTCCCATTAACGTTTCCTCTGTTAAAGTGTGATAACCTATCTGAGAACGCTTTACACCTACATGTACACCTCTGAGAGTTTTTCACATTTCACTTCATGCCACAGACTCGAAACCAGCACACTAACAGACCCTTTTTAATTCATTCAGTCATATCAATCACTCTCTACACTTGAGAATATTAAGTATTCCGGATAGAAACTGGATTCATCTACTGCAAGTTTTCTAACAATTAGATGTTTGGAGGGGCATGTTGTCTAAGTTTTTGATAGTTGTTGTATAATGGTATCACATTCAGTGTCTGTCAATGCAAAACAGCCGATAACAGGTAATCTGGAAGTGCTGTAGGCTGTACTCTTAAATAAGAAGCACTAAAGCTCTTACTATTTGACTGTGGAAAACACAGCAAAATATTTTGCTTTTTACTTATAAAACTGTTTTTTTTATCATTTTTGAAGGTGTTTTTTTTTCTATATCTGTATATGAAGTTTAATCCAAATTCTACGGTATCCTTGTGCTAAAGGAATGCAATCTAGCAAACGTATCTATACTGCCACCTGCTGTCTAAACAAAGGCTTTGCATCACAGATGTTCTGAAAATGCAGCCCCTGCCAACCAACAGATGAAAACAGGCAGAGAAGCATACTTGTGCCCTTACTTCACAATCTGATAAATTACAGTATCTCCTGATTTGCCTTACTGCATGTGGTATTATATAATCAAACTGCTGAATCACGCCTTACAGAGCCTGAAAATGAAAGGGTCTGTTGTTGGATGTGTTTTTGTGAAGTGACCTTCTGTTCATTTGGTTGGTTCCTCCATAGCCTTCTCTCCAGCTAGCCACAGAAGGACTATTGTGAGCAGTGCCTTACAGCCGGCCCCTTTTATTTTAGCATAAACCTAATGTGCCCTTTCTGTGGGCTAAAACAAGCAGCTAATTGTGATGCACTTGAAGCTTTTAAAAAAGAAACGTTTAGCTCAGTACTTGTTACAGCATGGTGGTAAGCCACTAAAAGAAAGTTGTTTTTTTTACTCCTTAGGCTGAATAGGATGTTTTTTCCCCCAGAAAATTGATTTTTTATCTGTAAAAAACTGTAACATTTGTTTAATAAAATAGAAAAATGTTCCATTTATCTTTAGTAAAGAGTAAAGCTGATATTTCTGTAATGAAGAAGAAGACTTTATGGCTAAAATGTGCCTAAAACTAACTGATACTATATAAAACAAGGGAGTATACAGTGGTTTTGAGTTAAGATAACATGGCAATGAAAAACAAAATATTTTTTCAACATTGGTCCTTTTTATATAAGCAGTGGAAGCAGTGCCCAAAAGCTGACTTTATTTTGCAGACGGCTTCTGTATTAAATTTGAATGGCACACCTCAGTAGCTGTGAAACTGACCGGGGTTGGCTTTTGTCAACTTGAATGCCCACGAAACCTTCCTAAACACGTTCCACCACTGCCATGCAGTAATAAACGCAGGTGAACTGTAACGAGATGTTCTTGTTGTCTTCCAGCTCTTTGTTGGGCTGTCCTTTCCCTATGAAGGCCCAGCTCCCCTGGAAGCCATCGCTAATGGCTGTGCTTTCCTGAATCCAAAGTTTAATCCTCCAAAGAGCAGCAAAAACACGGACTTCTTCAAAGGCAAGCCCACTCTGAGGGAGGTGAGTGTCGGTCTGTGGGGTATTGCAGCCCCTTGTTTCCGGGGGAGGGTGGGCCAGTGTCAGGAGTGCTTCAGAGCTGCTTAGAGCAGCAGCAAACATGCCTGCCCACTGCAGGAGCCCCAGCGTTTACTTCATCGTGGAAATGCGAGAGCGTGAGGCAGTTTGTCCCATTGAACTCGTATGGTGTTTAGTGGCTACTGGATCTTAAGATCTCATCCAGCTGTTTGCTCAGAAACACGTGGCATCTTACAGTATAAGATCAGAAGTTTTAGTAGGAATAAGTTTTCTGTTGGGTCAGGTCTGTTCATTGGAAGGTGTTGACGATCCAATGTATATTTTTCTTTGTGTTTTCAAAATAGTTACGATGAGCTTGATAACCTAGGGCGAGGCATTTTTGTGTTGGACTGTGTTGTTAGATAAAATATCTCTCTTTTTCTTTTCTACACTGGGCTTATACCTTATAAGACTTGAAACTGAAAATCAAGAAATTCAAGAAAGTGAAACAATTTGGGATTCAAGCCAGCAGGACCCATGGGAGGCTTCTGTGAAATGACATTGAAAGTCTCCCATTGAATCCTGGCTCTCTGCCAGCAAGCACTGACAAATTGTGCCAAATTGTTAAGAAATATGTTCATATTCATCATGCACTTTTTATTGATGGCTAGGCTGAGGGCTTTCCTGGTGTGCTAAATGGGATTTGTCTTGGCCTTCTCCAGTGTTGATGAGCCAAGTCTTAGCATTTGCTATGATATTTTAGCACATCGTGGCTTGTTTTGTATATGGGAGTGTTGTGCATAACTTTTTAACAGGTACAGGCAATTCACAACAAATATACAACAATGAAGATGACCTAAATTAGTGGAATGTGTTTTTCTTATAGCTAACATCTCAGCATCCATATGCAGAAGTGTATATCGGCCGGCCTCACGTCTGGACTGTTAATATAGATGACTCTGAAGAAGTGGAGCGAGCGATCCGGGCGATTCTCAGCCAGAAGGTACAGATATGTGTGTTCCTGGTGTGTGTCTGTTTGAACGTCCTGTCATCGTGAACAATAGAGCAGTATGAGTAGTTCTGAAACGTTATGTCTAATATTAAGTAGATTGAAATAAAGCTGTTGATCTTTAACATACTAAGAGTTTTATAATAGAGCTTGAAGTGGTAAATTCCAAACTACAGGTAATTAATAATTTATAGCACTTATTTAGCAGTGGTGATTAACAAAACTGGGTCACGATTTGCAGGCTGCGTGACTGGTGCGATACTAAGTACAGACATCAGGATGTGTTCCCCACAGTATAGCTGAAGAATATGAACAGCGAAACATGATACTCGGTGCCTTCCGCTCACTGCCCTAAGAGAATGACCAGTGACAGTGGAGAGTGCGTTCTATTGTATTGAGAGCACAATGACTTCACTCCATGAATGAATCCTGGCTCAGGAACACTGGAGTTCTTCATGTGCTTGTGTAACCCTCCCTTCAAGGTGCTCCTCAGTGCCAAGAGGCACAGACACACAGTTGTGGTATCAGGTTCCTCAGACTGTCAGTGGAAGGAGAGAGTCTTGGATTATCTGGACATTTTAAACTCGATGAGGAGCTCAAGTTTGTAGTGACAAGTGCAGTCTTATAACAAGCAATTTATACTCAAATGAGATGAAAAAGAAAGTTTTAAAAATGAAGCACTTTATTTGTCCACGTGAAGTAATTTACACGCTTTATAAACAGTACCATTTAACCCTTCAATGGAATACATTCTGCCTGTGTACATTGTTGGATCTGTTATTCTTTCTGATCTCTGAAGAAATGTTCCTGTTATGTAGTGAGGTGTAAATGGTCTTGTAAGGTGTGTCTTGTAGCAAAATGGCAATATGACTGAAGATTGTAAAAAATTCCGCATTCATGTTCACATTTCTATGTTGAAAATATCTTTCATATGTGCTGATTTTTTATCTTTCAAATTGGAGCTTTAAGGAAATCAAGATTTTTAGGGGTTGACAAACTGAACATTTTTATTTACAGTGTCAAATATAACTGAAATTAATATCCAGAATCTTTTTTAATAAAGAAGATTTGTAAAGGAGCTCCTTAAGTGTCTAGCTGCATAATGTTAAAGAAATCAGATGCTTTCTGCTGTCTTACCATTATGATGAACATTATTATTTAAGGAACAAGAAATAGGTTTATTCCATGCTGAAAAGAGAAGAAAGAAAGCCCAATGTTTTGGCCATGGAGCCTTCTTCAGGTGTGAAGGTGTAATAAAAATATGATTTCTATCTTGATTTCTTGCACAGATTGAGCCTTATCTGCCATATGAGTTCACCTGCGAGGGAATGCTACAGCGAGTCAATGCCTACATTGAGCACCAGGTATCGTTCAGTTTCTTTCCCTGTTTGAAGTGTGAAGCGGTCGGATTATTTCCCTTTAACTCTTTGCTGAATAATACAGATAAATAGGTTTGAACATGTATTTTCTCACAGTGGCCACAAGCACGCCAGTTAAAAATGTGATCGAAAATCAAACACATTCTAGCCGATTCGGTAGTTAGTGCCTAGTCAATTCGCTGATCTCATCCGGTCATTTCTTGAAAGAAACCAGGGTGTCAGTTTCAACAGCGAGGCTCCCATCAACCTCTGAGTCAAAGAAATGCCAGCTTATCTCAGTTATCAATCAGCAGGTTCTGCTGTTCTCTGTGGCTTATTTCTCTGCACGTTTAATGAGGCGATTTCTCTGTTCGTGTAAATAAGGAGATGTGGAGCACTGGCTTCACCCGCCTCTTGCTAAAGGAAGTCTCATTAGTGTGACCATTTGTTCAAACATACAGATTTCTATTTCAGACATACTGCTGGTCCAGTGATCTGGCTCGGTAGTCAGTTCAATCCGAGGATACCCGTCTGTAACAAGCAGTCTTATGCAACAGGGGAAGATTGTTCTCCTCACAGGCCGTAGTTCAGTTGTAGCCAGTGTTCAGGCTTTTTTACCAGTGCTTGACACAAAGGACACATTTTATCTCGTGTTCCTTTTCGCTGTCTGTTGCCTTTGTACTGTGCAGCTCTCACGAGACTGCTCAGGACCCAAGGGTCAGAAGGTACACTTCCTAGACTGGGGGATTGTTGTAGAGCAATCGCACTCAGGACATGGGAAACTGTATGTTTTACATGACGGCAAAGGCAGTGAGGGGAGAGGGCACATTCCCAAACACAGATGTCATTCATCTTCTGCCGTGAGCCCATGTGAAAAGTTTTCTTGGCTCCCCGGCAGTTATCCTCCCATGATAAATTAGTCCAGCATTATAAGGGATCACTGTGACACTTGTGCTTTGAGGGCACTGCATGTTCCCAAATAGAAAACTTCAGATACATGCAGCGTTTTGTTCAAGGTTTAGACATCCCTTTATAAAGATCCCTTTAGACATCCAACTCATCCACTCAGACAACTCACAGTTATATTGTTAGCTTTTCTGTATTTTTTGTATTTTTCACACCATGTATTGGAGAGCTACATCATTAATGCTAACCTGTTTTTTTCTGTTCTATTCCGAAATTCTCTTAATTATGATTCATTATGGGGTTTGAGACTGTAGGTGTTAAAGTAGGAAGAGTACAAAGGTGAAGAGGGCAGTTATGAGATGAATAATCTCATTACTGTATCTCTATTATTGTTTCCATCCTTCTGTGATCAGTGTCTGTTAAATGCAGCTTTTTATACCAAGAATATTGTTTGTTGTACCTTACACTTAGTATAATTTGTAGGCTCTGTAATTCTGCATTAATTATCCATTCACTATCAGAAAGTTGCTTATCCTGTCAAGGGTCATGAAAATCCAAACCTGTCCAAGCAAGAGGGGGTACAGAGCAAGCATGTATACTCTGGGCACAGGGCTGAGACACAAACACAGTTTAGAGACCTCAGCCCACCTAGCCAACATGTCTCTGGGAAGTTAGAGGGAACTGAAGCACCAGCTGAAAACCCACGCAAACACCAAGGGCAGAGCAACTGCACCCAGGAGGTGTCCCAGTCCAGAACTGAACCCAGGACCCGAGAGCTGTGAGGCAGCAGTGCTGTCACCCTGTCTTCTCCTGATCACATCTGCTCGCTTGTCAGTGAGCCTTGAAAGTACCTGGTGTGGATTGGCAGCGTCACACCTCGCACTGTAACACAGCAGAGCCTTTTACAGAACGCGGCCCGCGGAATAGGCAGCGTATGAGCCGGCTCCCAGGCCCATCCCAGTGTGAGCAGTTTGGCCTGGGCAGCGCGGGGCCCGAGGGAGACAGTCCTGCCGTGAGCCTGAAGCCCTGTGTCTTGTGCCGCTCTGCAGGATTTCTGTCACGGCCAGGTGATGTGGCCTCCTCTGAGCGCGCTGCAGGTGAAGTCCGCTGACCCGGGGAAGTCCTGCAAGCAGGTGTGCCAAGAGGAGCAGCTGATCTGTGAGCCCTCCTTCTTCCAGCACCTCAATAAGGACAAGGACCTTGTGAGGTGAGTGCGGCCGGTCCGTCCGCAGGGCGAGAGGTTACAGGCTTGGAGACCAGGTCAACACTTGCCTCATGAGCAGAAAACTCCTTATTGAATCTAGATAAAATTATGTGTTCTCCTAAACCACAAGAAGCTTGCGAATTGTGCACCTGTGTCACTTTCACCAAATAAGTATTGTTTCAACGGCTGTCTATACACGTTGGGCATTTCTGTATATTTCTATACATTGTGTCACGTCCCAGAAATTAAAGGTGCAGTCATTAATTAGAAAAATTAAGAAGTCTCTGGTCGAAAGCAGATTATTAATAGAAAAATGAACCTGAACATTGAATGAAAACCTGTTTCTATCATAGGAGACATTCAGGTATAGGGATCTAACATTAAAAGAGAAGTTGTTAAATCCCTCTTTTGCTGTGTTTTTATTCTAGACTATGTTTGGCAACAGTGTGATTTTCTGTGTTAAAATAAAGATTTTATATTGCGACCCGTGGTAAGACAGACATTCACGCAGGGAGCTGGCTGCAAACAAACAAGTGAAGGTTCATTCCACCCTGAAGAAACCCGTCCTGAAGAGGCCCAACAGCCAAAATGGGTTCTTTCTACTCTTCCGTCTGGAATAGACCTTTACTTTCTTTCTCCCTGTTCATCATCAGCTGATTGCACAACTCAATGGAATATGAGCTGTGTCTCTGTGATAGCTTCCCTACAATCCCCCTGCAAAGTTTTTTTTTTGTACTTTTGTTCATTTCTGTATCTGAAAAATTTGATTGTCCATTGACTTTTTCCTGCATGTCACCCGTGACCTATATCAGTTATGTCTTACCTGGAAATAACACACCAAATGGCATAGAATTGTAAATCCTGAAGAGAAATGTGTGTCTAAATCTGCAAAGCTAGATTTTAATTTGAAGGTGGATTGGCATTGAATAGACATGTTTGGCAGTTTGAGGAAAGCTCGATGTAGTCTAAAGCTTTTAATATATTTTGAAACCAAATTCTGTGTTTTAAAAGATGCTCAGTGGTTTTCCAGCCCAGTATTTTTAGAAAGGCGTGTTAATCAGCTGTGACCCAGTCCAAACTCATTTATCAACAGAATGGGAATAGTTAACAGAAAGGATGAGCGCACTGTTGAATCCTGTAAGGAATCTGGACCTTTATTTAGTTACGAGTTCCATCAGTTTAAATGCTTTCCCAGCTGCAGCCTTCTGTTAGCTGAAAGCAGTTGTAATACCACCTTCTGCCCAGCAGAGGTCACACCGAATCTTCTGTGTGTACTCAAATGAAAGGGACAGATGCCTGGTGACACAGTTGAGATCGACGCTCATACAGGAATAATCTCCTGCTTACGGTGTTCAGAGTGTGGATACTTTTATCATACAGGAGTGCTGAATCCCTTAAATACAAGCCTCAGCAGTAGACTTGGCCAAAACTCACTTTCACTCCCTCTCAACCTCTCACCCTGGAGCTGAAGAAGCAGCACATCATGAGCAAGATCCCCCTTCTTGCACGGGTGCGAAAGCAAAGAGCTTTCGGCTATTTAAAACACCAGTTAACGAATCTCCTATAGTTAGGAATAATCTCACTGAATGATCAAGCAGATCACACAGTTTCTTAGTTTCCCTGGTGCAGTGAGATGGCAGAGCAAAGATGAGGCCCAAACCTAAAAGACAAATGAGTGTTTATTAACAACACTTACATTAACATTTCAGACTTTCTAAATCCTGTGAATCCCTGAGTCCTGGCATCCCATATCTACTCAAAGGTGGACCCACGCCTAGGCACACTAAGCCACATAGCAGCTTAGGGAATAAATACTGGTTTTGACACAACAAAAGACCCTCCGCAGGACAGTCTGATGTCTGAAACTGGGTCCGAACTGAGAACTGCTTTCTCTAAACCAAATAATACATTTCAGAGATAGAAAAACTCCCTGGTGGGTCCTTAAAGGAAATAAAAGGAGTTCGCTCAAACACCTTTGAGATTTAAGTCCACAAAGGCTGTCCTTAACTGCTGATTTTTGGTATGGAAGAAGGTGGTATTTGCTCATAGGCTCTTGCTTCTTCAGCACAGAGGGTGAGTTTTAGCAAACCCTTCTGCTGATTCACTGGTCCAGCCAGTCATCTCTCAGCCTTTTTTACTACGTTGTTGAGCATCTTTCAAAGACGTCTCTGCAGTTATCTCCCACTCTTAAGTTAGAGGTTCAGTATATAGTACGTCTCTGAGGAGCATCAGTTCCAATTTTCTGCTCATAACCCAGGACAGCTGACAGTCAGACCAACCCATGTTCCAGTTCTGCCTTAATGACAGGCTTTTTATTTATCGGTAGTTGCGTAGATCAGCATACAAGCACCCAGCCGGGCCCGAGGCTCTCTGATCTGCATGGATTTCATAGGGCGGGCAGGTCCAGTCCTGGAGAACTGCGTTTGCTTCTGGTTTGCAATCTGTCTCAAACCTTCATTGACTCAGTTGCTGATGGAAAGGTGCCTCGGATATCTGCCAGAATCCAGCATGGTAGGATCAGTGTAGCCCACCACTACTCTCCCTGTAGTACAGCCACTCACTTGCCTGCTGAAGCCAACCTGCTGTTTCTGCTCATGCTTCACTGGCCTGGTGCAGAATCAAAAGGCTTGGCCACAACCCATCGTGGTTTAACTAGTTTACCCCAAGCACACAATGCTATTGAAATCTCCTGTTCTAATCTTTATCTTGTATTTTGTTTTAATTTTCTTCAGGTATGGAATCGAATGCCAGACAGTGGAGTCGATAAATGACATAGTTGTGCCAGCTTACGACGAAGGGAAGAAGCACTGTGTGTTCCAGGGGGACCTGCTGCTTTTCAGCTGTGCTGGAGCCCATCCAAGCCTTAAACGGGTCTGTCCTTGTAGGGATTACATGAAAGGACAGGTTGCTCTCTGCCAGGACTGTCTATAGCATCTGCCCCGTGCCATGGAGCAGGGAGAGAAGGCACACCCACAGAGGCCAATATGTAGACCTGCTGTGCCACGGTGAACCCTTGGGAGAAAACGCACTGCTGGAGCCACACCGTCAGCGAAGTGCATCTCTTTCCTGTCCTTCCCCAACACGGAGAACATCCGTTCTTCCAAAAGCTAGTTGTAGACGCAACAGGTTGTTGTTCCCCCCCCATTATTCATGTTCCCCGGCCAAAAATTCTGAAGGAAGTTTGTCTGAAAACAAATCTGAAGCGTCTTAAAAAGGTAGAGGTAGAAGAGCTCTGGGCGAGAGATGCACAGGGACACTGACAAAACAGTGCTTTTAATGTGGCTCGGGCGACAGAGCTTTGAAAAGCTCAGATCGGTCTGAAATACTTGAATACAGCGCGCTGGAAGAGGCCAAGAGTATAAGACTCTTTCTACCACCACGTTGGACTGGTAGTGGTGCTCAAGCATTCACAGAGGTGAAATACTCGGCAGTCCTTTATACTGTCTGGGGATCCGTTTCTGTAACCAAATTCTTCATTGCAACAGGGGACCAATGGACAAGATGTCACATTTAACAAATGGATAATGTTCGTGCCAGAGCTCGGCTCTTCCAACGACATCTCCTGTTCCGGATAAAATTTACAATGGTGAAAGATCCCCACCATTAGTAGATAGTAGGTTTACGCTAGTTTGTCCTCAGTTAATAGTGAAAATAACAATCTAGAAAAGAATGTTAACTGTATGTGTCAGTGTATCGGAGTTCTGTTATATACTATAAATGTACTGCCTTCTATGACCAGTTGCAGTCCTTGATAGAAGAGGGGGTGTTTGCAGTCCTGTTCTAGATTTATTAGGAAGCTCTGAAGGTGTGCTTACTAAATGCTAATTGCAGTGCGCATTGAATTATTGTGGTTGTATCCACATTTGTCGTTTCACCTCTATATAAACCACATTGTAGACAGCTGTCCCTAGAATGAGCAGCTGCTGGGCTGACTGAAGCACCAGGTGAGGGCAAGCTCAGCCTCTTTCACATTGACCCACCCATCATCATTTAAACGGAAGAGAAAAAAAAATTAAAAAGCTCTTAAAATGTGCAGTCAGATTGTTTTGCGGAGTGGATAATGTTGCTGAGCCTGTGCTTCATAATGTAGTTGAACATTTTCATTTCCATGTTGCTGTGTGACAGCAAATTCAGAATGCAGCTTGAAGGAAAGACTTTGCCTTATGGGTGGGACTTGGTGCTGACTCTCTGCAAGAACCTGCAGTTTGGCACAGCAGATGTTTTAGCATCAGAACTATTCTATCATAAAACATGTAGTACTAGAAGACTACTGAAGATACAGCCAAGGATACTGGCTTCAGCCCAAATAGTTTAGACTCTTCCCTGTTGCAGAGATGTTCAGTGTTAGATTTCTGAAAATCTGGTTTCAAATTAGTGTGTAGAGGGGGAAAAAAAACACTTTAAAATGTTTTGGAAAAAAATGCACTACCATATATATTTTCTGCAACAGTTGAAAAGGTATAAATACACTGTATATTGTTCCTTTGAGGTTTTTTTTTTATTTATTTTGGATACAGAACTTTATTGCTTTAACTGTATGATTGAAAAACTTAGTGTGCTTATTTTTTTATTTATGAAAGATAAGGGAGAGTTGTTTGAAAAGATCTATTATTTAACAATAATTTAACAGAGTTCAAGGAAATAAGGTAGTTTATATATCTAAGTATAAAATATATTCAAGTGGGGTGAGAGTGATCATTTGTCCAAAGCAAAGCACTTGTGTCAGTCGTGCTGGTGTCTGTGGAGCTTCCTTGTGTTGGCAAAATGTAGATGATGCTGTTTCTTGTTCACTGACATTCAGCTGAGGCAACGACCAAGGTGGCCCACCAACGACATATCCGTGTGAACGCAGGTAGAGACGTACACATAACGTAGTCTAACGGGGTCAGGGGCCTGTAACTGAATTAGCTGAGTGCACCAAAGGCAGGCGGTTTTGAAATGAAGGCCTCCGTTTTTAAAAGGGGCTGTGATAAGATATTTACAGGGGCTTCCCAAAGCTGAATCTGAACTGGAGCAAAATATTTCTAATGAATGTCCTTTCCAGCCTTAGCAACCAGCATCAGCTGGGACCCACCCACATGTGGGGAGTAAAACGCAGGAGTGCTTGACTTGGGTTGCCACCCAGATTGAGACGTACTGACACCCGTGTTTCTGCTGTGGTATGAATCTCAAATACAAGGTGTATCTTGCCAGTCCTCATATCAGTACCTTTTTGGTGATTTTAATGGGAAAAAAATGATACAGGAGGGATATACCTGATGTTATTCTACATGCCAGCAAGAACCTCATTTTTTAATTATATATGCAATTCAATTTGCACATTTGTAAATACAGATTATTCATATTTCGTTTGAGTTTGCTACTGTACATTTTAGTTTTACTTGTCATTATAATGCTAAAAGTTTGTAAATATGAGGTAGAAATATCTGCAGCCAAGATACTGTTCTAAAAAAGTACATGACGTGCCTTTAATGGTTAGTAGACTTGCTTTTTTTGTCCACAGAGCTTCAAAAACTACTGCCTGAGTACATTTTGTGAAATAGTTTGGTAAGGTCAAGAGTATGCATTAATTTAAGAGACTATTAGAGAACAAACCATCATTTGTGACCAATGCTCTTGTAATGAACAAACAGGAGCAGTTATGTAGAATAATACCGAAGTCTAGTTTTGTTGGAAAAGAATGACAGTTCACAGTTTTTTTAGATTAGATTATTCTGAGCATGTCATCAGTGCTGCGTTTTTTTGGTTTGGAACATTAGCACCAAAATCAATTGTTTTTTAATTGTTTGTTTAATCATCAGCAGGGATGGTGAGGGACTCTTAATTTAACAGAAATTGCAAAACCTGTTTAAGGAACTAATAATCAAATATCCATCACTGCATTTTCAGAATTGACTTTTTTTATTTTTAACCTGGATTGTCACAGTTATTTGTGTTGTTTGTAACTGATAGAAAAGGATGGTTAGTCATATAAAGTTATGTAAAATAAAGAGACAAAAGATGTGTTTTCACTGTTTTTGATGAATAATGCAGGATAAATCTTTATTTTTCAATAAACCTTTTCTGTGACAAAGATGTCTTACTGCAGCATTTGTGTGCTTTATAAATACACAGGCTGTATACATCGTCAGTAGTACCAATGCAGTAGTCACATACATTTCACATCACACTTAATGTTACAGACCAAGTGAACGCAAATCAAGTTGTGCACTACACTTTACCAGTGTGTCCCTGTCAACCACTGTCCATAGAGGAGGAGCCTTTGGAACACGTGGAGTGTTTGTGGCTCAGGCAGCCAGAGGTGGGGTATGTACAGTATACGTGACACGCCTTCATCCCAGCCTCATGATCTGCACAGCAGCTGGCAGGTGCTCGTGTGTATCCCCTGTCCTCTTTTTCCTCGCTTTCCCGAAAATGAGAAGCTAATCGGGCATCTTGTCTTCCATTCAGTAGGACCTTAAAAAATGAACAATGCTTGATTGCCGAGAAATACCAATTCATTTACGAGAACACCACTGCCACAAAAGAGATCTCCTGCTACAGTACATATTAAATAGTTACCATTAGTGTTTTGGGTATAGCACACCACTCCATAGAGTTCCAACCATTCATAAAAATCATGTCGCAAATGTCCATTAGCCATGAGACCCCAATTAAGCAAGGGTATATTATACCATTATTTCGGTGCACGATAACGTTGCCTACAAGATTTTTCATTTAGGTCTTTTAATACTCATTGTGCAATGCAAAAAAAATTAAAGATGGCTTCATGCTGAAAAGGTTTCTGATAAAAACAGTAAATGCTGCAATTTTGACGAATGTGGCGCAGTAGTTACATCAGCGCTTCTACAGTTACGTCTGGACAAACATGTCTTTGTGAAACTTTACATTGCACTAGTTAACTCAGAATTAGCCTTCTAAGAACATAATGTCTACCTCCTATATTTTATAATTATATTTAATAATTTCACAAGTACTACAGCCTTTGAGGACGCTTTGTTTCAATATTAAAATACCTCACAGAAACACCAATTTATGTACACAGTGTTGAGATTTTTTTAGATGCTTCCGGGACTGTACAAAATGTGCTTTTTTTGTTTCCACAGCCAGGGCTGGTCGGGAATGCTACAGGTCCCCGGGCCTTGTTGAACCGCTGCCTTTCCCAGGATTAGGAAGGATCATGGCTGCCAGCGGATCTGCTGGGATGACATAAATTAAGTGAGGATTTTTCAATTCAAACACAAGGACTCGAAAGGGAGAATGTGAGATGGGCTCTAGATATGTGCTACGAAGCTGTTAAATACCTTAACTGAGGTCATAGTTCAGCTCCAAAAAAGATTGTCAGGATTCAGGGATGATTCAGGGACTGTGCTTGTTCTTGGTTCTTGTGCTGTAAATACAGACTTTCCTCCAATTTTACCTCACAGGGTGGCTCCAGTCATTCTGAGAGCTGCACTCGATTTGCTTTTATGACTTTCAAATACTGTAGAAACACAGTGCGAGGCTTGACGATAATTTGGAAAGAAGAGTTTAAAAAGGTTGATAGGACTGGAAGAAAATAGTGCTTTAAGTTTACATTCATTTATTTAAAAAATATAGAATTTAGTACAGAGTAAAATGTGATGGTCAGCTCAAAAGTATTTTCATGTTTCACCAGACAATGAAATTCTACAGCTTAGGTCCAAAGTTTACAATATACCCACAACAGGTAAAAAGACTAATATCACACCTAATCAGTGATTTGCTAAGGCTATAGTCATAAATAAATGAAGGTTTCTTATGATTGTTCAGCTAATTTTACAAGCCTTCTCACCCGGACACTCCCAGCATTAACATACTATAATTTCTATTTACAATATTTATTTACAATAGCTGCTGGTATCCCTGTAGAGAAAATAAAACAACAAAATAAATAATGTATTGTGCACTAAGATGACTGAAGCTGCAGTATAAGTTTGACTTTGGCCTTTCTGCCAAAGACTGAAGCATGACTTCACTATACAGTATGTATACATCCCGACAGACTACCAGAAATATAAGATCCTGCCTTAGAGTCTGCGCTTCAGTGTGTTTTATACAATCAGCCTGAATGCAATTCTGTTTGTGCACATTTACCCAAATACAATGTCCCACAACAGCCTGCTGTGAGCCCAGGCAGAGAGAGGGCTGCTATCGAGACGCTCAGCCTGCGGCTGTGCTTGTGCAAGCCAGGGCTCTTGGGGTGCTGCTCGTTTATGCTGCCATGTTTTGAAAGGCAATTCCTCCCTTTTTTTACAAAATGGTATTGAAGAAAGTATGCGGGGGAAAAGCAGCGGCTAAGATCACATTTTCTATACTAAGAGAAAAACAAGAATCCTCTCGACAGCCCTGAACTCTAGCCAGTACCTTGGGTGAAAAAAGGTGAGCTAATTTCACCTAGTTCCTGATCTTTCCTTTGGCAGTCAAAATGAACGTTTTGTTTGCCAATTGCACATCGGGACTTGGTATACTTCACCTTGGAAATCAAGAAAACATCACCAAAAACATGAAGGAAACAAGATCAATTACCAAGAGGCAACATTTATATATATATATGTCTATCAATTCAATAAATGGCACTAATTCAGTCTCATTTAAAACTTTTTATCTAAGATACTAGTTCCCAAGGCACCATAAAGACATATAGGAAACAAAATATTTTCATCCCCAATTCTTCTTTTCTATTCTGCAAAGTGAAAATAGAGAAAGGCGAGAGAAAGATTAACCAATGACTGAGTCCTTCCCACCAGCGACTGCCTGCCTTCAGTCCTGGGCAAAGTTACTTTTAAAGAGTAATCCATTACAGCTACAGATTACTAGTGGAAGGTATTACACAAGCATTCCTTCTTAGAATGAAATAGACGTTTGGGGAAAGCTTTATAAGAAGTCATCAGTGATCTATGGAATTTATGGGGAGTAATTATGCGTTACTTCTTAATGGTGCTTTTCCTCAGAATATTCATTTTGAAATGTAATCTGCTTCACAAGCAACTTGTAATGGTAGTGGATTACTGTTTAAAAGTAACTCTACCCAAGACTGCGTCCATCTGATGCTAAGCAGCCCACTGAGGCTGCAGCCCAGATGAGGCACCTCCTGCTCGCAGGCGTGTCCGCTGACTGACTGAGTGTGAGAACAAGCCAATCGCATCTGCACAGCATCTCGTCCCATATAAGAAAAGTCTGTGTATGTGTACATTGTGTACACTGGATGTGTGGCTTCCTACTGGCAGAAGGTGAGTCAGAGCAGCGTTTGTGCTGATTTTATTGACTTGAGTTCTTAGGAACAAAGGCTCTGTTTCCTGGCTCCATCCTGCTTCACCTCAGTGAGAGACTGGCACGTAAAACCTTGTCCCCTTTCGGTAACTTTTTTCTCAGATGATGTTCGACTTGTGTGATATTTTTAGACTAGTGTTTCTTCTCTTTTTTTCTTTTGTGTAACGCGCAGACCTTAATTTTCGTTTAATTTTACACCTTTCAAATTAGTAATAAGGTCTTTCGAAACACGTACTGTAGGTACTGAACATGAAAGGATGTCCGTGACTGAACGAGGCTTGAGCAGCTGTGGTAGGCCTGCCTGGATCCGGCTCTTCTGCCATGAATTCCCCTACAGGCCGGTTCCTGCGGGGCTGGTCTGAGCTGTCGCTACTTAACCCAGGAGGAAAAAAAGCGCCTGAATATGTACTGCCACATGTTTCATAAACGTTTTCTAACCAAAGTCACTACGAACAACCTATGATTCTAAAACACTGCTAGAGAGTACGATCCTGATGTCTTGCAACTGAAAATAACGCATACAGTACACCACCCTGTACAGCAATGAGAGCCAGCCAGCTCTTGTGGACTGTGAAGTATTCAGCTACTGGTGGGTAAGGGCGGCTAGCGTGGGGCTGCTGTGAAGGTAAGACCCTTGGCCGTCCTCCTGGAGGAGGCAGGGAAAGAGGCCCTCCGGGGTTGGTCTGTCTCTTTGCCTGCCTCCTTGGCTCTCCCGGCCCGTCCACGCCCGAGACCCGAAAGCAGCGGGAAGATGTCGAAGCGAAGCTCGTCGGAATGTACGCGCCACCGGCTCCGGCTCATCTCTGCTTGTTGGCTCTCTGGGGCGGGAGGACTCCCGGGGCTCCGCTCACACGCCCGCTGCCCGAGGAGCTCACTCGAACCGCTCGTAGTGACGCGTCTGCCTCACGCGGGGGACCATGTCCATGAGCAGCCTGCGGCACAAGGGAGAGAGAGGCCAATTCCTCCAGCTGCGCCGCTCCAGTCGGACAGCTGGCCGGACTGTTAAACCCCACTACCAGTGACTAAACCAGCCGTCCCTAACCTTGGCCAGCAGAGGCCGCTGCGTCTTCTTGCTGTGGCTGCAGTCCGAGTTCCTAAGCACAGACTATTTGACTCTTTTCATTCACTTTTCTCTCTCGTCAGAAGTCTGGGTTTTTAACCGGTCGCAGTCCTCTACCAATTCAGCGCTCAGCTGGATCAGGGGTGTTAGCTACAATGTAGCCCGCTGAACCTCTGCAGCTGGAAAATCAGTCTGACACGGTGACACTCCCACATGTGTCTGTTCATCGTGAATCTATCAGCTATTAACAGCAAAGCAGTCATAAATAAAGGTAAGGAAGCTGAGGAGAGACCATTAAAGTTCTCAATGCCGAACCGATACAAATCATGAGCTTAAAGCAGGAGATGAAACTGTGCACAGAAACAAGTAAACCACAAGTCCAAACAAGCCAACAGATGAACTGCAGTCATCCGTTAGTACTTCAATTAGACCGAGAGCTGAGCTGGAGTGAGAACCTGCAGGCCCCCATCTTTGTTAAAGACTGGGCAAAACTGCTTCCTCTTTCAGAACAGAACTGTCTTGTGTTTTTAAAGGGTTCACAAACCAAAAGAGCTGTTTTCACTGAGGGTTCGCCCTGCAACAATGACTGCTCCGTGCCCCTGCTGGAAGTCCCATCTCACTGCTGTTCCTGTTCAAGCTCACTGCACTTCCTTAATGAGCATTCTTCTAATTTGACAAATACTTGTTTATCCTCCTGGTCCCTTGTGGCTCATAAGGCATCCAAAATGCACTGTCTTTTGCAATTCAAAAAACCCATCTGGCGTGTCGCATAACAGCTGTAGACGCAAAAGCCAGTTGGATACAGGATTACTGGGATTCATCCAGCGACAGCAATAAGAGACCGACTCCCTTCAAAATACTCGGCAGAAGACCCACATTTGTAAGATGATGAGCACCACGACCAAGGTTCACCTGTGCTGGATTCTTCTGTAGCGCATATTCCAAAATGACTTCACGCAGGCCTTTGTGATAGCTGTCTGATCGCAGAAAGAGGCCAAAACCACATGTATTAGGAAGAAGAACTTCAAGTCATTCACAATGAGGTTTAAGATGTTTTCTTTGTAAACCGTCCGTCATGTCACAATACAGAACTCTGCTGTTCCAATCAATTTATACCCCCCCCTCCCCAAAAAAGATGGAAACTTACTTTACTCCATAGGCGAAAATGATGAGGCCAATAAGAACTCCTATTGTTCCATCCAGATACCAGATTCTGGGGTGATGTCGGAACACTTCTGCGCTGATTAGAATGGAGAAGCCCATGATTCCTCCAACGAGAGAGTTGAACCCTAGAGAGGAGGGTGTTAAGAAGGCATGATCGTAAGAACACATGAAAGGTTACAAACGAGAGGAAGGTACTCAGTTCTTCTAGCCTGTTTGGTTGTTAGTTCATTGCTCCCAGGATCTCATCCAGCTGCGTCTTGAAAGAAACCAGGATTTCGGCTTCAAGAACACAGCTGGCACACACTTCCACACGTTGTGTGAAGTAGTGCCTCCTGTACTTAGTCTTAAAGACACTTCTATAAAGTTTCCATTTGTGTGCTACAGTTGTGTTTTACTGTTTATTCCGACGATGTCCGCTGGATTGACTTTATCAGCACCGTCGATGATTCTGAATATTGGAATCGGGTCATAAGAACATAACACTGCTTACACGTGACAGGAGAGGATTAATGTTTTTTCAGGAGTGAAAAGTCTTTAATAATAATCATTGCTTACACTTATATAGCACTTTTCTGGACACCCCACTCAAAGCGCTTTACAGGTAATGGGGATCCCTTCCACCACCACCAGTGTGCAGCCCCACCTGGATGATGCGCCAGTCCGCTCCCCACACACCAGCTCTCAGTGGGGAGGAGAGCAGAGGGACAAAGCCAGTTCAGAGAGGGGGGTTATTAGGAGGCCATGATTGATAAAGGCCAGGAGGAAATTTGGCCAGGACACCGGGGTAACACCCCTACTCTTTTTGTGAAACACCCTGGGATTTCTAATGAACACAAGAGAGTTTTACTCTTATCCAAAGACCGGCTTTTTACAGTATAGTGTCCCCGTCACTATACTGGGGCATTAGGACCCACATTGACCACAGGGCGAGCGCCCCCACTGGCCCCACTAACAGCTCTTCCAGCAGCAGCCTTAGCTTTCCCAGGTCTCCCATCCAGGTACTGACCAGGCTCACACCTGTTGAGCTTCAGTGGTGTGATATGGGTGCTGGCTGTGAAAACAGGCCTGCAACGATGAACTGTGTGATGTGTTTCAACACACCATGTAAAAGTGCAATGTATGTCTCATTCATATGTCTCATATATCCCACTCTACTCTATTGTTGAGCTACATGTTGAAAAACCAGTGTACTGATCCCTTTATTGATTCTCACATTCAAAGTCCTATTTCTATAATAAATGCTATGGTCATGATTTCTTTCCAGATTTGTAACAGACACACGTTCCATAATCTGAGAACAGAAATTCAACCATCTTCACAATCTGTGCATGGAAGACCTGCTGCAGGTCCACACTTGTTTTTGACCAATTAGACGTCAATCTGGCAAAGAAAGAAAGAGGAAAAACAACTTTTGGGTTCTGTGGGGGAGGGTGTCAAAAGGAAATAGCAGCTTGCAGAAATGACAGCCCTAGTTTTCGCTATACTGCCATCTGCTTTCAAATACTGCATATCGGAAATTAATTTGACACTTTTTTGCCAATCTGCAAATAGTGGTACTTTCAGAAATTAGTTATATAAATATAGAAAAACTCTTGATGTCTGTTCCTTTTTAACAATATTTAAAAAAAATTATAAAATTAAAAACAATTAGTCACGACTGTAGTGTTTCCTTCCACTAAGAGTTTCACCTGAGTGATTTGACGTCAGAGCTTATGTGAGATTTCAGCTTTGATGGGTCCTCTAATGGCGACAGAGGAAAACTGCAAGTCGAAGGAGCAGCAGATTCAGGCTGGTGTTTCCGCTCCAAAGTTGTGAAGCACTGGTGTACTGCCAGCCCGTTTTGTACAATTGTTTTTTTGTTCTTGTTGTTTAGTGCTCCGGAAGGAAGGGCTGGTTTTTATTCTTGAAAGCCATGGGGATGCTACATTGAAATCTCTCCTGGCTCAGAAGCAAGTTAGTGTCCACACATTTCTTAACATCCACTTCCTGACACTGTCTGACCTCTGCTGGCCTCCAGACTCACAGCGTCCAGGTCAATAAGGAAAGAGAAGCAGTCACTGAAAACAGGGGATTTGAAATCTCTCCTCCATCTTCCATTGGTTGTATGAAATGTATGTGATTACAGAGCAGAGAACAGAGAGGAGAGCGAAGGATGATATTGGTACAAAATAACTAAGGTGCACAGCAATTTAACATTTGATGATAATGAGCAACACAACATCACAGTTCAAACAGAGGATGTCGCTGTTTCGTTAAAGTACGTTTTTGACGTTATTATAATTAAAATATTCTGACACTAACATTATGATAAGAATCATATTTCACAAAACCACTGTGAAAACAAAGTAATGTTTCTGGTCCAGCAATTGACATAATGAAATATTACTGGAATTGACATTTATCCAGAGAAGGTATCATTAGTATTTGTTCTTAATTCAGTCTCCTCCCAAGCCCCTCTCTTATTCAATCTTCCTCCTCCCCACTTTTGCAAACCTGGTGTCCCAGCGGTGCAGCTCAAACCCACTGAACTATAGAGATGGTCTCAAGATAAGCGAGTTCCTTTCACATCACTGCCAGGTTGGCCTGCGCTCAGATCAACAGGGGACCTTGCCGGGAAACGGGGAACGGGGTTGCCGCGGCAACTGGGCCGATCAACAAATCGGGGAGCACGCGCTAAAGCAGTCATCACTTTCCGTTTACTGCCGGCGATCAATCTGCCTGGCCTCATCCAGCCTCCCCTTCGTATTCAAAGGTCAGACGTCACACTCCTGCACAGGCTGAGCGTCCATCCTCAAACTGCCGAAGTACACGGGCCTCCACGATCCTGTCGGAGATCCCTTCGTCTTGTCACAGCTCCGTGCTGAATTCGCAAAGCCCTCTTCTGAATGTTGCACATCTCCGTCTCACTACAGGGCAGTCACCACTGGGGCTCCTCCGACAGGACCCCGCCCACACGTTTGCGTCAGGGCATTAAAACGCGTCATGCATCAGGTTTATCTTTTTGCTGGATTTATCCCTTTACCGCTAAATAAGGGGTTTGCTTGTTCCGCTCTCTATATAATAAGAGGCACAAGATAAAACTGATCAGACTGCCATCTTTTGCTAATAAATATCAGATTGAGGAAGCAAATAGCCTTAATAGGCTAGTTTTTTAACTAGGTGAACAGAACAGTCATGTCATTGCCATGTGTTAGTTATCCTATAATGAAACTATTTTGTGTAAAATAGACTTATGTGTGAAGTATATATAAGTTACATAATTTACCTCCAGTACCAAAAACCCATGATTATGTACTGTATTCCCCGCTACTGCAGATAGAGCACAAAGCTAGGTGGATTTGAAGGAAAAGGATTATAAGGTAACTAAAGTAATAAAAGTGAACACATTTACAATAACATACAAGCTAGTGGTGGAACTGTGTTCAACATCCTAAAGAAGAAGAATAAGAAGAAAGAATAAATAAATCACCTGTACAGTATGTGAGCAGGTGTAAGTGGGACACAAAAGACAATGTGTCTCTTGCCATTCTTTAGTGGGAAGACATGATCTCAGACATCCCTCTAGGGACCAGTTTTTAATCAAGCCATCCGAAAGAGTAATCTGGGACAGTTCCACTCCTCTCTGTCATTGTACCTGCCAGCCTGCTTCACACCCTGAACGCAGTCCCTGCATCTTAACAAAAGACCATCCGTTTACAGAGCTTAGAATTCACGATCGATACGAAGAGCAGCACGCTCCAGTTGCACCTGACTGCCACCAGCCCGGTCCCCACTCTTCATCAGGAGCATGCAGCAGGAGTCCTCAGGGGAAGGAAGCTGCTTGCTATTAAAGATTATTGGATTTCTACTCCTTGAGTGGAGAAGATGGGATCAGGTGAATTAAGTGGTTATCAGAGCTTTCTCAGCAAGGGGTCAATATGGAGCTCTTCCCTCATTGTTTGATCGTTTCTGATCGGAATAGCCCTGGCTGACAATTAGTTTATAGTGCGATGCTGCAAGTCAGATCACATGCACACAGTGTGCATGATGAGGTGGTCAGCAAGACAGTATTTCGGTCATGAATGACATTTTGTTTTTCTGCCTTCCCAAAGAGAAAATATTAAAGACGATCCTTTTCTTTTCAGTCACTTACCATCTGTAATCAAGGCTCTGCTGGTGAGCACTTTGCCCAGCATGAACTTCAACACAGCCAGAATGACACACAGGATTCCACTCAGGATGGACACGCTGAAGAGGAAGTTGTCCTGGCGAAGGGAGAAGGGAGAAGGGAAAGGCTTGTAAGTTGTAAATACAGGAAGCGCAGAAAGGGGTTTTTCTGAGTCATGACAAGCTCTTGTCTTTCCAGCGCTGTAGTTTCAAAAGAGAAATCATGAAACTCAGTACTCACTCACTTGATTTTTAAGTCAGTCCAGATACTGTATGTACCGGGTGTATAGAAATGTATACACAGCCCATTCTCATACTGGATTTTAAACCTTAATTGTTTATATTTACTGCACACTGTAAAGCCTGTAGTTCACCATCCCCATTAGAAGCCTGTTTGAAAGTCAAATGTATAAGCTCAGTGCAGAAAAACATATGTCTTTGGAAAACAAGAAATGTTGAGGATCTCCAAAAGATAAATGTTGACCATGAGCCCCACATCTGAAACCTAATTGTAACTCTAACCCTAATCCCAATTCAGCCAAAGAATTTAATACAAACCTCTATGCTTTATAAAACAAACTATTCCTAACTATAACAAAAAGATTCTAACCCAGCATTACCTCATGATTATCTTTGAGCTTAATCCTAATAAATCAGGCACTTCTGCAGCATGACTCTGATTTTCACTTAATTTTTAGGTCTACTGCATTGTATTGTTAGCTACTGCAACCACTTCAAAATGTCAGAAATACAAATAAACACACGAGCTGTATTCCCTGCTGGTGTAAATACAGCAACCAGTCATTTCCTTATCATTGAACACAACATGCGCTTCCACCACACTGTGCTGTCTCCTGCAATTGATGACTGACACATGCAGTTTGAGCAAATGAATAGTTTTGCAAAGCAGATGTCTGGAAGACAGAATGAGGAACAGGGCAATTGAAGTGTCAGGCTGTCCAAGGAGCTGCTTTAGATGCCATGGAAATTGTCGTTTTTGTGTCTCCTGATCTGCCCCAATATCAAACACAACTGGCGATGCACTGTAGGTCAATTATTTTGAAAAGAAAAGTCTAGGCCTGGCTCGACACCAGATGTCCTGGACACTGAATATACTTATCTCCTACAGGAGGCTCTTTGATCTTCATTACCACCTAATGAACAGTGTCGCAGTGTCCTTGATATTGAATCTTGACAACTTCCAGAAGCCCAATGAGCAGAGTGTACAATTACTGTATAACAGGGAAGCAACATTAGGGTTTGGGTTGACAAGAGTTATTATCTCCAATAAAATTAAGCAAGATGGAATATGACCAGGGTGGCACAGTGGTTTAGCATTGCCGTCTCGCTGACCTGGGACCCTGTGTTCAAATCCAGATCTGGGGTCCTGTCTGTGTGGAGTTGATATGTTCTCCCTGTGTTTATATGAGTGGGTTTCCTACAGGAGCTCCAGCTTCCTCCCGCAGTCCAGAGACATACTGGGAGGTTAACTGGCATCTGGGAAATTGGCCCTGGGGTGAGTGTGTGTGGTCTGTGTATCTGCCCTGCAGGGTACCCCTCCCTGCACCCGTGGCTTGCTGTGGGATGAACTGGTCACAAAATGACTGACTGGATCATAATTGCTTTGAAGTAAGAATGGTCAACCCATGATCTAAAAGAAATCAGAATCAATTTACATATACTTCATTGTGTGGTACGCAGGATCTGTTATGAACCATGTAAGCATCCTGAAAACATACTTTATCAAGAACCATAAAACAATCTGGATTTCGAGTAGGGATCTGCGTCGACATGCATAGGCTGCACAGGAACAAGTAAAGGTTTATTCCAAGCTGAAAAGAGAAGAAAAGAGACCCAGAGAAGGCTCCACAGCCACAATGTTGTTCAGCACGGAATAAACCTTTACCTCTTCCTATTTGTATTTCACCTAGTCTGTGTCAGGGACACTGCTAAAACCCACTGTTACTTCTGTGTAATACACATATGGAACAGAGAGAGAGACTCTACCCGAATAACAAGGAGGAGTCCACTGCAGTATCATCCTCATCTCAAAGAGAGAGACATGGAAATGCAGTTGGCTTTTGTTCTCTGAGACACATTTGACTTCAATCCAAGCGATCTCTGCCATATTGCAGTCAGACACCACTAGGTGGGTCTCTAGTTAATCACATCAGGGATACAAGGAGTCTAAGAGCCATGCAGAATACAGCTGATAATTCCGAACGAATATCACTTTGTACAAATACATTTTAATAGATTTCTGTCTAAGAACGGTCTTTCAGCATGCATTTAGTACTATAAAAATGTTGTTGTTTTTTTGCTGTGGTAAAGAGTGAAGCTGATATTTTCTGAAGACCTTCAGACCAGTCAGATTGAAAGCCGGAGACTCCTCTGGATGCAGGACCACACAGTAGGAGATGCCATGATCAATACCATACCAGGGCCCCTGGCAGCCCTACACTTCTGTGACTTCCTCTGGAGAACAGCCACTATCGCATTAGCAAGTCATACTACAAGGGACACTCCAGGAAAACTGTCCATAATACTGATCAACTGATGAATGACTGACTGACTAACTCATTAACTGACTTAAGTGAAAATCACTCATTAACCAGTTATTCACGGGTTCATTGCACCTGAACACACTTGAAAAATAAAACAGTTTTCTCCAAACATCCATACATCAGAATGAAGCAGTATCACTAACTCAATTATTTGTTAATATTCAGATATTAGCAACTTGATCGGTATGGAAGAGAAGTTTTCAATGTCTTTAACGGGCGTCTGTGCCAAACAGGGCGGCCAAGAGACGCACTCTGTGCTAATGAGGCCCAGCCAGCAGAGGCACGGTGATGAGTCCAAGACAGGAGAAGAACATTGTTGGTTTCCAATTAGTTTGCCCAATTAAAATGCTGAGTATCTGTTTCTTTTTTAAAATAGTATTCATTAATTTCAGAACATTCACAGATGCACTGAATTGACGTAGGAAGGGAAATTGTTTGAGAAGAGGAGGTACCTTTTTCTACGGTAAGGCTGTGGGAGTCTGGAACAAGCTAACGAGCCACGTTGTCAGCTGATACCCTGACTGCTTTGACACACAGCTCAGATTAGTTCGCATGGACAGCATCCAAACCAAATAGATGAAACAGCTGACCTCTGCTCATTTGTCATTTTTACAACCTTCGCAATATTAACAAAAACAGAAAAAGAATTTCAGTTCAAACTCTTCCCTGAAAACATTTTTTTCCCAAAATCCATTCAAGTACATGAAATCACTGTGCGTGCAGAACAGAAACATATGGAAGCCCGTTTCCGCCAGGGAGTAAAAAAAAAACGCGCTATGGTATCTCAGAATTGCGACTTAGCAAGTCAGAATTGCGACTTAGCAAGTCAGAATTCCGACTTAGCAAGTCAGAATTCCGACTTAGCAAGTCAGAATTGCGACTTAGCAGCTCAGAATTGCGACTTTGCAGCTCAGAATTGCGACTTTATATCTCACATTTGTGACTTCGAAATAACCATATTTCATTGTCTGTCCTTTTGTTATTGTAACGGATTCGGGTTCTAGGGCTTGTGCCCTCGCCGCTCCCACCCTAGTTCGTGCCTCGCTGCACTGGCTCGAACCCGAGTCTTGCCAGCTGAGCTAAAGAAGACCTTCTTTTTAAGTAAAAAAGGACATACAATGGAAATACGTAAAAAGTATGTTTCAGCTTTTATAATTGTGAATTCTTCTGGATGTGAAGTGCCTATTTCTGTATCTTATTTCATATTCTGTCTATGTAAATAAAAACTATCTTTAAAAAGCCCACCGTGCACTATACCATCCGGGTACTATGGAAGCCTCACTGGCGAAAATGGGATTCTATAAAAATTAGTGTAATTAATTTGATTTTTATCAGGGCACTGTACAGGACAAGTCTTCAGGCTTATAGACCCTATGATCCTGTACGATTCAAGAAAATAGTGTAACGGAACGGCCGACATACAGGTTGTACGATCTGGTTGCAGTACACCACCCTCCCCTGCGCATAACAGGGATGCTGGCCGCAGGGGTTAAAGAAAGTGTTCTTAAAGAAAGTGAGCCAGTGCAGCGAGGCACGAACTAGGGTGGGAGCGGCGAGGGCACAAGCCCTAGAACCCGAATCCGTTACAATAACAAAAGGACAGACAATGAAATATGGTTATTTCGAAGTCACAAATGTGAGATATAAAGTCGGAATTCTGAGTTACTAAGCCGGAATTCTGAGTTGCTAAGTCGCAATTCTGAGATACTAAGTCGGAATTCTGAGTTGCTAAGTCGCAATTCTGAGATACTAAGTCGGAATTCTGAGTTGCTAAGTCGCAATTCTGAGATACTAAGTCGCAATTCTGAGATACTAAGTCGCAATTCTGAGATACCATAGCGCGTTTTTTTTTTACTCCCTGGCGGAAACGGGCTTCCATAGAAACATGCATTCACACTATTTAAAAATATACAGGCCAGAAGCAGTGTAAACATCAATATCAATTAATGGAGTTCTAAAAAATAAGGAATTAACTATGAAGACTAGCATTCTGCTTACTTACTGCTTATAGAAGAATCTAGTTGCCAAAAAATATAATTTAAAAGTGCACAGAACACAAGTCCCATTATTCTATACCCCAGTTCACCCTACTGCACTCTAATCTCCTGTACATCACTGCACTCTGATCTTTTCTGTTGACAAACATCTTCTCCATTGGAGTGCAACATGACTTCCTGATCCTCGTGTTTGGTAGTTTATGCAAGACATTAATACAGCCCGGCTCATAAGAGGAAACTGATGTACAGTATGAGGTACATTGCACTAGCTCCTGCAGTCTGCACTCTGCACTCAGTAAATCAATGGCCTGTTTTCACACATGTCAGTCAAAGTTTAGAGCAGCACATATTGCCATGTGTCTGTTTGAGTGAAAAGGTCACTCTTTTCTAATAATACCAGAGAATAAATACCAATGAAACAGGATCACCATTACAATTTTATTAAAACAAAATCTGGCTCATCCCTTTGACACAAATGTTTTGGAAGAATTCTGAGGCGGCTATTTTTAGATGGAGCTTGTACTGTATGCACCAGAATTTCTTAATAGGCTCTCGCCGGACTGCAGATTCTCTAGAGCAGAGAACTGCAGCTTTGATTAAAAGACAGAGTCGCAGGCTGGAGTTTCAAAGCTGCTAATGGTCTTTTTATTCTGAAGGGTTCTTTTACTGCATTACTCAAGCACACCATCTTGGCTGGCATTTCATTTAAGTGTGCACTGTTCTGTTTTCTGGGTCTCTCATGAGACTAAATATTTGTTTTTAACACATTTTCTATAGCACCGGAGGAAGCAGCTGGAAAGCATTCTACAGAAGAGCATCACGATACAAGACATAAGACAGGCATGTTATTAATAACCGTAGAAAGAGAAGAAAAGCAGATATTTTACATCGAACCACAGATCACAAAAGTTATGAAGACAAACTATCTGACATTTAACTTGGAGCTTGTGATGTTGCCCTGCCGATATCTAACAAAGAACTGAAGAGAAATGCTAAATAGCCCATTCTTTATGATTAACTTCAAAACATTTCTCCATATTACCGGCTCTGTGAGCATTTTTATCAAACTGAAAAATGAATGTAAGATGTTTTATTGCATGGCTACGTTGTCACCTAATTTCAGTAAAAGATAAGTTTTATCTACCATATACTTAAAAAGAGGTTAAACAATGCTTCTAGTCTGACGTAGTTCGAGCTCAATGATCTCCTCAGAAAAGTCAAATTTGCCTGGCAACAGTGTACAGACTATTTTGAGAACACGGCTACCTGCTTTATCCCTTTACTTCACTCGCGTCTGCCTCAAGCGTTTCATAGAATCAGTTGAAAATGATAAAAAAGTTACGAGGTAAAAAAAAATAGCACGTCTCCTTCATCGTCTCAGGTTTCAAGTTACATTGTAAATTCCCACTTCTGAAGAGTCGTGTGTTCACAACCTCACACCTGTTAGTTCTGAAAATGGAATTTTCCCTCACTCACAGAAGCCTCTCAGAAAAGGAATAAAATAATGAGCTATTTTAAGAACTTGTCTTCAGTTTCTTTTCGATTAAAGAACCTTCAGATTACAAACTATAGAACAGACTACAGTAGATGGGCTTAATGGCCGTCTTCCTTCATAACCGTTCTTATGTTCTTATCGAAAAATAAACTGGGCCAGTGTATTCATGAGCAGCAATGTCCCTGGTAGTTTAACAGTTCTGCTCTTTGACTTGTTCACATCCAAACGTCGCCAGAGGTTTAGTCAGGTGCAGTTGTTTCTGCTCCTACTCATGTCATTGAGAACAGCTAAGCTAAAGCTAAGGACACTCTTCCAGAAGCTCTTTAGCACTGTCTGAAAAACCAGAAATGTGCTGTTTTGTGGCTCAGTCGAGATGCCCTCAGCCCAGTCCCAGAAGTTCACTCACCACTTCTGGGAGCAGATGTGTTGCCAGGTCATGAATGGCTTTTCCCAAGATGCACATGGAGGACAGAATGAACACAACTCCGAGGATCACACAGGCTCTGTGGAAAAAAGATACATATTTATAAAACAACAGAAAGTCTAAGAAAAATACACACATGATTTACATTTTTATGCCTGAGTATATATAGGAGTGACTATGCTCAGGAGAAAATCCCACAACAGAAACCATGCATTGGCAAAATGGACCGTTGGTCTCTCTAGTGTCAGGCCAGGAGCCAACTAGTGGAAGATGCCGTTGAACTGGTTTCACATGCCCTCAGCTGGCTTCTTCAAGCCTCCTCTGGTTCACAAATACAGTGCCGGACTGAGGGAAACTAATGATCCAGACCATCTGAAAGCCGTCCCCAGGGAACCACTGAAACAAGGGAGGTATTCTCTGTAGACAACCCTGCCAGCACAGGCATCTCAGAGTCAGCAGCCCTTCAATGTGCAGAGGCTTTTCCTGCCAGGGAGCTCGCTTTCTGGACAAACCTTTTTGTCACAAGAGCAAACAAAAATAAGATATCATAGCAAATAGTTGGCCTTTAAACCCTCCATTTAGTGATACATCATTACATTACAAAAAATAGCCTACATTATGTATTACTTTATTTTATGCACGTATGCTTTTAGAAAAATAATGTGTACAGATTTTTGGTAAACCTTTTGCCATTTTGATTAATCGATCATGCATGACTGGCTGTGACTGTAATTGTTTCACAAGCACTAAATCACCTCATTGGTGAGACAACTGAGCACAGGTGATGGGGTGATTTAACTTGTCGAATGTCAAGCCTGAATGTCAAGCAAGAAAGAAAAACACAGAAAGAACCCACTTGCACCGCCCACCAAAGAGAGCAATGCTTTTGCACCATTAGTATGTTGGAGCAACACCACAGCAGGTTTTCTGTTGACCACCCTGATGGACATCTGCAACAGTGATACAAAGATGCAGAAGCTTTACACTGATCATGTGCTGGGACTACACTATCTGCCCTTTCTGCAGGTTCACCCTGATGTGACAACGTTCCAGCAGGACAGCACATGCCCTCCTGTGGTGTGTGCCAATGCCTTTGTTACAGACGAGAATGCAGAAGTTACAGTTTGTCATGGATATTCTACTTGCCAGACTTGAAACCCACTGAACAACAGAAGAGGGATCTGAGATGACGTGTGGCACTTTGGGACTCAGAGTCAGTGAACATGTCAGATATTGTGCAAGCTCTATGAGGGGAATGGGACAAGATGGCATCTGTACATTGGAGTAAAGTATTGGAGTGAACATCTTGTATCACAAAGGAACGAGTAAAGGTTTATTCCATGCTGAAAAAAGAAGAAAAGAAACACAACATTTCTGCTGCGGAGCCTTCTTTAGGTGTGTACCTACTTGAATCATCTTGTATTGCATCTAACAGTGGACACAAATGCTACTAGCCTGTGACCCAGAAGATCCAGTTGAACAAACCTGTTGATAACAATGTTATACACCAAAATATTTTTCATAAATAATTAAATAATTACTTGAATGAAAACAAGCGGGTCACAGTTTTTTGCTTTAGTTTTTTGTAAATCCTCCTCTGCCAGAGATTACACTTCTTGTAGTTCTGGCACTTCTGAGAGGAGATTTTTGACATCCACTCCAGGCAGACTTGCTATAGAACCTTTGGTATCTTTTTTGAACTGCCTCCTTGAGAACATATGTTCAGTCGAATTGAGGTCTGGAGATTGAAAACGCCAGTAAAGAGCATTCATTCTGTGTACAGTTAAGCATTCCTCTGTTGATTTGGACGTATGTTTTGGATCATTGTTATGCTGCAATGCCTGTTTTTGGACAAGCTTGAGCTTCTTGGTGGAGGGAACCAGCTGTCTGGTCAAAATGTCCTGATATAACACTGATGATCATGTCCAGATATCTCAGTTTTTCCATTTTCATTTTAACTGATCTTAAGACATAGTCCCAATTATCATTGATATGCATAATTGGGACTATGCATTTGTGAATATGAAAATTCACAAATGCTGCTCACTCTCAAAAAAGGCTCCTTCTTTGCAAACTGGCCATGAATGCTACTTTGTGCATACGGCTTCAGGGGGTATCTTCCCAGAACTAGCACTGTCCTGAAGATGCCAGAATATGTTGGAGATCTTCAGCTGTTGTCTTTTTATCTACGGTTGCCTCCCAAACCACTTGTTTCACAGCCATGTTGGCGAGATACACCGAATCCGCTTCCTGACAGTTTTTCCAGTATACCCATAGTCCTAAATTTCTTAAAATAGACCTTATTGGAAAGCAATAATGTCAGCCTTTGTGGATTCTTTCATGGACATCCCCAACCTGTGGGCTTTTTGTGAGCTCTCAAACCTTCTTCTGTGTGTTACCTTCTTTTATGCCCCAAGGGAACAGGAACCTTTTGTTTGCCTCTGTTTGGTTCCACTGAACTTCCAAAGTACAGAACAAAAGCGACACATAGAGCTGTACATTAATGGGACTAGTCATTTCTGGAATTCCAAAAAATATTTATATCAAATATGACTGCTGTGTGCAATGCTGTAACAATTAAAGCACCACTTTTTGAGATTTCTTTCATGTTTGTATTCCACTGGGGGCATGAATAAAAATTTAACTGTATATATTGTAGATACAGGCAGTTGTCTTAACATCAAATTTCAAATTGGATTTTTATTGTTATGATATGAACTTCACAGATCTGGAGCTAAATGTATCTTGCTTTCTTCTTTTGCTAAGCTGTGAGGAGGATGCTACCTGAATAAGTATCAGGCTTTCTGGTTTTCCTTTGAGATGCCACAGGAAAGGCAGGTGTGAATTGTCAGTGCTATGCTTCAGGAATGTGTCAGATTTGAAGACTGGTCACGGCTACCACCTTCCTTCACTTCCAAAGCGTATCGCTCAGAAATAAATCTCACGTCACGGATATCAGTCTGCCAGCTGGGGGCACAACTCCTAGCAGTTCTGATGGTAAGCACCCTTCTTGCGATGGACAGAGTTAACAAAATATCTTGTATTGAAGACAGGGCGGTTTATCATGGTTCAGGCTTCTCATTCCTCTCATCAACAGCTCTCCTGGAGCAACTGACAGCGACAGGGTTTGAATGAAAGGGTTCTGTTTTGAAGGATGTTCATTTTTTATTGTTTGAATGTCATGAACCACTTAAATAATTCATTTTCAATGCTTCTACATGAACAAGTTAAACATCAGTATTTTTATGAATAAGCAATGTTAAGATAAAGCTAAAATATGGGACTTGTTCTAGCTGGTCTTTAATTAAACAAGCTGTACTTTGAATTTCTCCTTAAGGGTACGAATCCAGAAATGTGTCTTGGTCTCAAAGGATCCTTTTTTAAGATCATCGGTAAAGAAATAGGACAGAGCAAATTCTTCACAACAGCATTTTTTCACAAATGTGTTATTGCTTATGGAGTTTTATTTTTAGAATTCCTAGTGCCTCTACTCTGTTAACATTAATAATAGAAACCCATCCCTGCTCCCTCCTTTCTAAATATTGTCACAGCATCTTTAGTGTGTGTGTCCACAAAACAATTCCCTCAGGGGACAATACAATCTTATCTCATCTTTAGTGATTTACAGTAAGTATGACAAATTACCCTACTGCTGACACACTCTGCTCTGACATCGACAATGTCAATACACACAAAATTGATTATTTTCCAAAAATACATTATTCCAATACTTGAATTATTTAATTCAATTTAATTACATTATTTCAATAATTGTATTGAATACTTTAAATTCAGTTTGCTAGATAATGAACTAGATGACAAACTATCCAGCTTCTAACCACTTCTTCCAATTCACGGTCGTGGGGGAGCCAGAGTGTATCCCAGCAAGCAACGAGCACAAGGCAGGATACACCCTGGACAGGACACCAGTCCATTGCAAGACAGACACAAACACAGCCTCACAACAGGGCCAATTTTCCCAGAAGCCAATTAACCTACCAGCATGTCTTTGCACTGTGGGAGGAAACTGGAGCACCTGGAGGAAACCCACACAAACATGGGGAGAAGATAGCACTCCACACGGGAATATTGACTTAGGGCTCCTGACCAATGAAAGAATCCTTATTTTCAACACTCTGTGTGCATACATAAAGAAATGTATGATACAAATAATATAAAAAGCTAAAATTGTAATAGTTAAGGGTTGCCCATGTATATAAAATCCGGAAAGATTCATTGTTTAGGTTACAAAGACCATATTTTAATGATGTTAATGAATAAAACAATATATTTTTTAATCAACTGTAGTACTACAGTGAATGAGGAACATCACTGGAAAGTAACCCTGGAACCGAGAGAGGTCTATTTGAGTAAATCCCCGCATTGCAAATGTTCCAGGAACACGAGCAGGTGGGGAAGGAAATGACAGGCAGGCGGCGCTCTGACAGACGGAGCACGCGGCCTTGGAAGAGAACGCCGTGCATGTCAAGCAGCCCTCTGGCTTTCGCAGGCGCAGATCCCTGGAGGAAAGGCAGGGATGTAGCTAGGCAACTGGGAGAGCGGGGAGGCCAGCAGCCGGAGCCGCGGAGCTCGGTCCTCGGCGCTCGGGAGGCGCGCACGGCTCAGACAGCATCAACATGCAACACACACCTCTGTGGCAAAGGGGTGTCACCCCCCCCCCCCCCCACCCCGAACCAGGACTCCAGGGCTCCTGCGCCACAGGGATCTTCTTCTTGACAGGACACAGGGAATGGTTTTATGACATTGTTGGAAAAACAGCTTTTTCTCAGCCGTGGTATGGTAACTGCATTACGGAGTGACAACGAGCTTGAGCCCACACCTGGCATTTTATGTGAGTGTTATGGAAAAGCTGTGACATGGGGGCATGTGTTCAATGCCCAAGAGTTTTGGACTCAGTTTAAAAAACTAAGAAAGGTTACAAAGGACTGGAAGCCATTCATGTGGCCTCTTTGGTAGATAGTAACTAATTGATCCAAGGATCTCATCCAAGAAGCCAAAGTGCCAGCTTCAACAGCATGGGCTGGGTAGCTTGTTCCCTACTCCCACAACCCTTTGGGTAAAGAAGTGCCTCCTGTTCTCAGTACAGAATGCATAGATTCCACTTGTGGCCTGTGGAATCATGTTTCACTTCACTGTGAAGAAATCAGCTAGGTTTATTTTGTTGATGGCTTTGCCATTTTTCAATACTTGCATCAGGTACCCTCATAGTCTTCCCTGGTCATGTCTGGAAAAGTTCAGTTCCTTCAGCCTGTCAGTGTAGGACATTCCCCTGAGCCCCAGAATGTATTTGACTGCAGTTATTGTGTACACAGTATGCAGGCTTTACTTGTGCATTGTTCAATGTTAACATAACATGCCTTAACATAACATCCCTTTCAATTCAACACTATTAACTATATATCTTAACGGTCATCTGCCAGGTGTTTTTCCAAGCTTGAATTTTGTCCATTTCCTTTTTAAATTAATTTGCTCCCTCTACAGTGTTTTAATAATCCTGTTATTTCGGTATTATTGACAAACACGGCAAGTTTACCAACTACTCCAGAGTCTAGAGCATCGATAGAAACAAGGAAGAGCAGTGGTCCCAGTACAGATCCCTGTGGTACTTCACTAATTGCATCCTTCTGAAGTGGACTCACCCCTCATCACTGCTTTCCAATTTCTGTTTATTAACCAATTCCCAATCCAAACGCACACGTTTCTCTGAATGCCTACCCCTGTAATTTGATTAATATTTATGAAGATCTTTATCAAAAAATGATATACAGAGGCCACTCAACTAATTATGGCTCATTAAGTTACTTTTGTGCACCTAAACAACCAAGGGTTTGAATTCTTAGTAATTATGAATTTTTCCACTTTCTTTCATATTATCTCCTTCCTTTTTGTTTTGAATGTGCAGAGTTGATTGCGTGTGTAACAAATATTAATCACTACTTTAAAGTTTCGGAGGGCAAGTTTTCCAGCAATATACCATTCTGAACCTTAAGATTGCTCTGGTTTTGCAAGTCCTATACATTTGTGTCAGTTTACAAGCAAAATCCAGAAAAACAGTGTATATCTTTAGTCCTCAAAACACGCTGACTTAATTAATATCTGCAAGAGAGCCAACACTCTGACACTTAATTGAGGTGTAATGTGTTTTTCCCCATTACCTCTGAATAAATCTTGCTGGGGCTGTATGTCGAACAGTAATTAGATGTCTGTGTCTTATTTTTAACACTCTCCTTGGAGAGCAGCTCCTGGACTGACAATCCGAGTGAGCAAGAAGATTAATGAAAACGAGCCGTGGTGTCATTTATCACTGTGATACACAGAGGTACCGAGAGGAACCACTGAGAAAATGAGAACCAAACTGGGGATGCATACTGTATATAAACACTTTTGGCTATGTTCTTCTCAATCAGCAGCTTATTCTTATTGAAATCAGAGGGCACTTTGTCTTACACAAAGGCTTGTGGGAGTTTGGAACAAGCTACCCAGCCAAGTGGTCTTTATCACAAAATGGCCACAAGCCCTGAACCACAATACAAACCAGATGTGCCGTTCTATTCCTGTTGTCTGTACCTTTCTTACTGTACAGTATGTTACTATGGAATTACAAGAATCACAAAAACAATCCAACAAATATACAAATCCAACAATGTCTTGTAGAATAGTGACAGTCACCTAGGCATCCTTTCTTTATTTTGTATGTCATTTGTGAATCAGGATATAAGCAAACATTATTAATGAAATAATACAAAATTCAGTAGGAACACACTTAATCATCATTTATTTCAGTAACACCTCCTTTTGTCTGAGGCTC
The DNA here is from genome assembly GCF_059453375.1 of Lepisosteus platostomus. Lineage (NCBI taxonomy): Eukaryota > Metazoa > Chordata > Actinopteri > Semionotiformes > Lepisosteidae > Lepisosteus > Lepisosteus platostomus. The sequence continues at coordinate 38,562,699 of NC_142624.1, forward strand.
TGTTAGACAAACACGTCTGTAAGAACACGTTTGTCTTCCCTGCCGGCTGAACAAGTAGCAGTTTACATCCTGCTTCAAGTTCTGGTTTCCATTCACTGGCAAGCAATTAATGAAGGCTGTCAAAATGCTACATAACCAGGGAGACTGGTCTTCACTCTGATACTGTGGAATCCATCCAGATCTACTAGCTCTACTAAAGGCTTGATGTCTCACCTGTGACCAGCCTTATGCCCTTCTGTTCTCAGAGGGGGAGAATGAGCACATTCATCAGGCCCCTCCTGGGCTCGCAGTGAGCCCCACGAGTGGGCAAGAGATCCCACACAGACTCAACCCAGCCCATCTCCCCACTGTCACAGACCAGGGCCTCACTGCACTCCAGCACCTGTCCCAGCAGAGTTACAGCATGTAACTCATAGTAAATGTGCTGCATGGAACGCATTGGTTTAGGAGCTTAAAAATAGCTCCTGCTTTAGGGAAAACAGACAGCGCCTGCACTCAGGAAGAACAGCACACAGGTGTGCACCAGTGACCGAAACCACAAGCTGATACTGGATAGGTGCTCAATAAAATACATAAAAAGAGCAGGCACAAAGACTCAAACCAAAGACTGCCAAGGTTTTGCACTTCATGTCTGAACAAGAAAATAATGATAATAAGCTTAAATAATCTTAGCTTCATCTTCAAATGAATCTGCCTGGGTTTGACTGAGTGTTGTTTAAGAAGTGCAAGGTGATTTGCTGAAAAGCACCACAACCCTGAAGCCTCAGTGAGAAAAGGGAACTGGGGTTTCAGCTCTGCAGTCGTTCTTATTCGTCTCCTCCGAGCTCTGAAACACGAGGAGACGCCTTCTGGGACGCCGCCTTGTGTCTGTGCTGCCAGACAAGAGGAGCAGCAGAGACGGGAGTGTTGCAGTGGTCCCCCAAGGATGATACAGATCAGATCTCTGCTCCTGTGTTTTTGTGTTCGCTCCTTTCCGGAGTGCATCCAGCCACAGCCTCTTTTATCCCCACCCAACAATAGCCACCTGCCCCATTCAGGAGTCCTGCTGCATTTTAAAAGAGGGGGCAGATAAAGTAAACCATTTCATTCAGTGCGCTGCCTTTATCTCTCTCACTCAGGAAGAAAAGAAAGGCTGCTCTTGCTGGATTTCTTCTGTTAAGTACACCGTAAGCCCAATCCACAAAAGACTATTCATTACCCAAATTCAGACAAACACAGAGGCCTCCAGAGAAATCGTATCTAATCCAATGTGAGCTCAAAAAACAGATTCTAATCTCAGAAGTCACTGGCTAATTATTTTATCAATCTTATTAGAAGCAAATACACAGCGTGCATGTTAAGAGTGGCGGCAGGGACAGCCCCAGGGGGTGTGGAGAGGGGAGCCGTCTGTAACGCGCGGAGCTCAGTTTTGGACTCACATGTATTCCCTGTGAGCCGAGTGCACAGCTGCAGCGTTGCTGTAGCGCCAGAGCACAATGATCGAGGACAGAACATCCAGCGTAGCATCGAACTGAAAGAGAGGAATACACACGTTATGAGCTTCAGGATGGAGACCCCTGGCCTGCAGCACCCAGGCATTGACCAGCACATCCCAATCGCACAGGTTCGGGCAGAGAGCGCAGGAACAGGGAAAGGTTCATTCCACGCCGACAGGGAAAGACAAGCCACCTGAAAAAGGCTCCACAGCCAGAACATGGGGTTTCTTTTCTTTATCTTTCAGCTTATAATGAGCCTTTACCTGTTCCACTACAATTGCACAGCTGCCTTACGGCGCCGGTCGCTGTTGACGTCACTGATTAAACGCCTTCATGCACCGTAGCGATACAGAGGCGAGGGACCAGTGAAACAGGCCTCAGCGCCCGTCGGAGGGCACAGAACGGGATCCGCTAAAGGCCACCAGAACAGAGTGTTAGCTTGCTCTGGCCTTTGTCATGCAGTTGAAAATAAAGGATAAAGAGCAGTATCATAATATGGAAAGGCATGCAAAACCACAAAGAATAAGACAGGATGCGATGAGGCTTGCTTTGTTCTGCTTGGATAATAATGACTTGAAGAAGCTTGGCCTGCACTCAGTGCTTTCTGAGGAGTATTTGATCTTTCTCAAAAGAATGTAATGATCTCTGGGAGTTTCAGAGAGAAGACAGCTCACTAGTAAGATTGTTCTTTTATGAGTCCATCACCTATTGAATCATATGTAAGCCCTACTGACAGCAGCGGCATAGCATAAAACTCAAACATAAAACATTAATCCAATGGTACTTATAAAATGTTTTCACCAGAAGTCAGGTCATTCTACGTACACAAAACCAACTCTTAACTGAATTTAAATGAAGCTTAGCATCTCCATCCACCTCAGGAGAAGCACAGCTATTAATAAAGCTGTGCATTGCTCATTAAGCTCAGTGATCTCTGCTCTTGAAAGACTCAAACAGATTTCACAATAAATATCCACCCCGGTGTTGTGAGGCTTCACATTAGCACTGTGATGTTCCACAATTCACCCTCTGCAGTTTGTTTCTAATTAGCATTACTTACAGCAAATGCAAAGGCAGAAGCACTGTACCTCATTATGGAAACAGCTGCAAATCAAAGAGAGAAGAAAATCAGCATCATACACACACAATAAATCAACAGTTTGCTTTTGAACGATAGTCGCTGGCCTCCTTCAGTAGAATAAATATAAGTAGTAGTAAAATATTACTGTTGCAAGCAGTCTCAAGATTTAAAAATATATTAAGAATGTCTGTTACACTAGTAGTAGAAACAGGACTATATAAACATCAGTAATTTCTCAGGGATTCAGGATTTGTGGGGGTTTTTCTGAGTGTTAATGAGTGAAGAATTGAGGCTGCTGGTACACAAGGAAATTCAGGTAGAGATTAAAAACCACAGGAGATCTGGATCTGTCCTTAAACACCTGTTAGAAGCACCTGCACTTAAAAAGTAATGAGACCCAGAATTACTCAAACATCGTTCTTCGCCGTGCTTAAAAGTACTATGATCACCTCCTTCCCCCCCAAAACTAAGGCACGCCTGCACTTTCAGATAGGGGCTGGCTGAAGGAAATTTATAAAACAGTCATCTTTGTGAAACTGCTACTTGACTGTGGAAGACACTTCTACTGTCCAATTAGGGTGGTGTATGCTGAATAAAGATGACAAGCCGCTAATGATGTTGTCTGCTCTTCCAGCACATGTCCTGTGAATCCTGACAAATAATTCCCAGAGGTCTGCCTTAAGGAACGACTTTAAGAGTGGTTATGCTTGACAGGAACACATTTCAAATTAAAGAGTCGAGATCCAACCTAAATACAAATTGTTCAAATGAAAAGGAACTACAGATCTTTCCAGAAAAGGTCAGAAATGTCAGACATCCTTTGAAACATCAAAATGTAAACTAATTATATATCCATACACCCTTAGAGCAGTTTTTAATCACAGGCTCATAGTTTTCTATTATCTGTTATTTATTCTAGGTGTATTGTTAAGGGATTCAGCTTTTAAAACCTTTGATTCAGTTTATAAGTGATTAGTTTTAGCCATTTTAGGTGTGCTAACTGACTTGTAACCAATAGGACTTAAGCATAACAAAAAACTAGCACTAATAGTGAGGGTGTTTGATACATCAGTATGTCCGCTTGTCCCTGTTCTTCTCAAATTGATTGCCAATCAAGAGGTTTTGCATCAGAATAAGTGAGCATATTTTTCATTAGCAAGTTGAGGGAGAGAAGGCATTAAATTCATAAAGGGTCAGCATGGGTAGTCTGCACAGGAACAGGTAAAGGTTGATTCCATCCTGAAAGGAAAAGAAAAGAGTCACACCTGAAGAAGGCTCCACAGCGGAAAGTCGTGCCTCTTCTCTCTCCCTTTCAGCAGCAGGGAGTAAACCTTGACCTGCTCCTGGTGATTAAGGGCCCAGCTAAAGCAGAACCAGCAGCCAGGGGGGTCCCTCAGGACCAGGAGCAGCAGCCCTGCCTTACAGCATGCAAACACACTGCAGGTCCAGCTGCCGGGGGGCGGTGGGGTACACTGGGTGAAGAACAAGCCAGCCGGCCCTCCCCATGGAGCTGGGCTACATATACATGCCACAGAGAAACAGAATGTCACAGAGCTGCACGTACCATCCAAGAGTCAGTAAATACAGAACATTATCTGTGCCAGACGTGTATATACAGTATATTTAACGGTAGTGCTTGTTATGGCCAATAAAGTTACTGGCACACTGGTTTGTTCCCAGTACAAGTGCTGAGATAACTGTCTCTTTGTATTTTACCCTCAAAGCAACAATTTTAAGCCCTCTCTAGATTTAGTTCTTTCTACCACAATAACATCACCCAAATGCAAACAAAATGGCATTGTCTCTGCTGCAAGCGTTTTTGATTAATTCATACTCTTCAAACATTATTCTTTCCAAAACAATTTCGTATTTAAAACAGATCGGATTTTATATTTTTGTGTCCGCGAGACCCAGGCAGCAGAACCCATCCACAAAGCTGTGCTTATTGAGCACTGGGTTTCGACACGGTGTCACTGGCCTTGGGGATCTACCCTAAGAGGTTCCCCTGCCTTCCTGCGACAGTCCCTGCGGTCGGAGCTTACAAGCGACGCGAGCCGGAGAAAGCCATTCGGCTCAACAAGCCCATCTGGGAGGTAGTCATTAATTTATCCCTTGGATCACAACTTTATTCCCACACCTGGAGCTCAGCCCAGGCCTCGCTGGATGAAAAATGATAACGATGCACTGGCTGGGAATCGAACCCGGGCTTCCCGAGGGGCAGGCAAGAATTCCACCACCGAACCACCAATACCCCCTTAAACACAACAGCGCCACCTCTCCTCTGAGCAGTAACTGAGCCCAGGCTGCAGCGGGGAAAGTGCCGAATCCTAACCTCTAGACGACCGGGGAGAGTCCAGTCCTGCCAGTTAGTCTTCCAGCAGTAAGACAGCAAAAGACTTCAGCGAACACGCTGGGTATCTCATGCTGTATGTGGGAGGAACTGGTATATCTCTACATGCACATCATTGTGTGCCCCAGAGTCTGAGAGACAGTACCTTGACAGCAGAGCAGCTCCCAGATCATTTATTCTGAAACAATAGCCAAAGCCCTTTCTTGCACAGCAATTAAGAACTGCGCCCACAGTCTTTAAAGGATTAGATTACTTCTGGACATTTACAAGATTGTCGGATATTGTGCGTGACGGGCTGGGTGAGAACAGATGTCTGGCGTGCGAAGGTGTCAGCGCTTTCTCTTGTTAATGAAATCTTTAGCAAGTTGTTAGATCAGTGATAAACAGACCTTCCCTGTCAGCCGCAGTCAGTCGCAGGGCAGAGTCCCCCTGACTGAGCCTCACCTGCCAGTCATGTGCACTCCAATTAGAGAGAGAGAGAGAGAGACACACACACACAAACACACACAAACACACACAAACACACACGGCTAGAAACGACTGCACCAACACTACAGCACAAGCGCACCAGCGCTCTGGTGAACGTGTGGTCCGATACACACGGGCGACCCCATTGCTCTGTGGGGCAAACACTCCGGGCCGGTGCCGCACCAGTCCAGAACTCCCCCCGGCCAGCTGGCTCTAATGCCCATTACCCAGTTACCAGACCACACCCCTTCCCTCACTGCTTAACCCCTCTGCTCACCCTGTTCACTGCGCGGTATTAGGAATCTTTCCGCCTCCTGAGCTCTCGTTACTGACAGCCTTCGCCATCTTGCGCTCTCGGACCTCACCTCTCGGACCCCTTTCCAGCTCGAACTTCTCGCCTCGCCCTTCTTGTTTCGTTTGCCTAGCCCTCCTCTCTGGACCTGACTACGCCTGGACCGATCGACCGCTCTCCTGCCTCGCCCTTCTCGGGCCCCATCAGAGACCTGCACGGGGGGTTGTCATACTCGCCGTAACAGCCAGAGAGCCACTCATCCCGGGAAGGGATGGCAGAACCTGAAGCACAGGCCACAAGGCAGGACCCCACGCTGGGCAGGATACCAGTCCGTCACAAAGACTCCATTTATCCCACCCCGGACCCAAGGAGCACAGAAAGTCGGATGTATGCATGCGAGACAGAACCTCTCTCAAAGCATTTGGCACCCCTGTACATTTATTTTTCTCTCTAACTTTATTTTTGCTTTAAATTGCTTTGCAAAACTCTTTGTTCCTAGCGAAACTAATCACAAAATAACTAGATTCTAAAAAGACAGTGGCCCGACTGTCCTCTTCATTGAAAACAGGCCATTCATGAGGCCAAATGGAATATGAGGCTGGTCAACAATGGCTCACTGGCTCCCAGCTCTTGCTGACCCAGGGCTGGCTGTCTGCCCCTCAGAAAGTCTAGTTTTCACTCAAGGCCCGCAGCCAACATTCACCTGTCATAAGGGATCCTGATTCATCACATACTGTGAAAGGAAAACATGTAGCTGTAGTGTTCATCCTTCATAGCAGTCCTTAAAGTCTGGACAGCTGCTTCCACCCATTTTCAACCCACTTCGTCCAATACAGAGCTGCAGCCTGTCCCAGCAAGCAACGGGCACAAGGCAGGGTACACACTGGACAGGACGCCAGTCCATCGCAGGGCAGAGATCAGCTTCAATTATGAGAAACCATTTTTGTGCATTATGAGTTTAATTTTCAATCATGAATAAAAGAGCTACCCCACAGGAAGCTGTCTGAAGCATTCTAAAAAAGGTCTCGCTCTTCGTCATATTGCCATCTGTTTGGCAAACCTGAGGGGTAAACTTTCCCTCCCATGTGTCAGCGCTCACAGCACGTTGTCTTCCTTCGATCACAAGTTTTGCTTATTCTTCCCTTTTAAGAACTCTCCAGCTTCCATTCTCAAAAGAAACACTAATGGTCAATTCAGCAACAGCGCTGTTAATTAGTGTCTGATAGATGTGTTCAGTCCTTGCTGAGACGCATCCAAAATCTCTAATAAAGCACCAGCCCATCCACTCTCTCCGGCTTAAGAGCCCGTATGACAGCAAAGGCATTGTGATAATACTACCTCAGCACAGAGACTGTGATTGTGTTCACACATTCCACCATGTTGTACAATGCTACTGTACATTATTAAAGGCTTTTTTTCAATAAATAAACAGGGTTACTGTGTTTTACACCTCCTCCTTTATAAAAAAAAGGATGATGTGTGTTTAAGACAAATTGAGGAAAAGACGAAAGAGACGGCCTCCCCCGTTTTAAAAAACTTGCTCAAAATCAAGCTCAGCAGTGCAACCGATACCATTGCAGAGTGAAAACACGTTGAATGTGATATACAAAGTTTTAATATTAGCTAAATCCTTTTTTCATCAAGTGTCAAGGACGTATGTACAGTATGCACCTTATGACAGTAATGTCCAAGGTCAATGATTTCTTAAAAACTTGAGACATTTTTATTCTATTGTCACTGTCCTGTTTTTTATTCATCCCACTATAGAAGCTCAGATTATACAAAATAATATTATAACCATTTAGAACAGGTGCAAGCAACATGACTACATGGCACTTGGTAGCAAAACAGCTTTGAATCAGGAAATCCTGTACAATCTTCCAGCCATCTGTGATCAGAAAACCTCTTATTCCTGGAGACCCTATGCAACATCTCAGAATTGACAAAAAGCTTTGCAAAAGCCTTGGGGTGTTTTTCAATGTTTGAGTTAATGCAGGGCAGAACATCATGAAAGATCTGATAATAGGTGAATTCCAAAACACATTGTATGAGCACCAGCAACAGCGTTTGAAAAAGCACGTTTAATGTTGTCCTTTTGGTTTTTAAATCACACTTTATATGTGCCACAATTCCATTAATTAATACTGTAGGACACCTTGGAAATATTAATCTATCATTAAAATCACTCTGATTTCCTTAGCTTATTCTCTATTCCACATACCAGAAGACAAAACAAATGTGATTCCCAGGAGGATTAAATGCAACGTGTATAAAACACATCCAGGCTATTGAGCTGTTCTAACCATTTAATTCTGCTCTAACCAGCACCAGAACACAGTATTTCGCTGCACAAGAGCAGGAAGTTCATAGAAGTTTCCTAAAATGCTAACACTGCTTGAATGACCATTGGTAATTCCAGTGTGGGAGAGTATGAAATAAAAAGAAGACAAATACACAGAATTTTAACCAAGAATGTACCTGACATTTTTTTACTAGGATAACCTATAGTTAAGCAGGTTTTTTTTTTTTTTTTTTTTTACTCTCATAAAAAATAAATTGGAATTAATGAAAATGGCCAACAAGACAAAAGACACAGATGCTAAACAAAGATCTGTGAACTGTGTTTATCTATATTCAGAAAACCCGAACAGATTCACAGTTTGTACAGTGCTTCCTCTCTAACTGCCCTTGCAAAAACCCTCATTTGTATCCTGGTAATAAATCTCATGAGCTCCTCAAATGTTCTGCAGCAGCTAGCAGCTACAGAGCACAGCCTTCCCTTCAAGCCCCTCGTGCATAAACAGGAATTGCCTGGTAGGAAAACCTAAATAAATTAATGATGGTGTTTTGTAACAGCAACTGGATATTCCTGTCATATGCTCATTAAAAGCTTGTCTCTTTTTTTCCAACCAGTTTTGCAAAAACTCTCTTAATGAACCAAAACAGACTCAAAACAAAGATTTCTTCTATTCTCCCAGAACATCGATGCACAATTCTCATCCTAATGGGACACAATCAAGCAGGCTACATAGGTCTCTTTAAGTTAGCAACATATTATGACTTGGGAAAGGGGTTAAATTGGTTTAATTAAGCAGTTAATTAGTCCAATTATATAATTATGAGCTCAGGTGCCATACAATCCAGATGTCACAGCTGCCCATGAGTTGTACACATTATATGTGCTGTACAGTGAAATAAATACTCAGGAATTGTATCATTATGTCTGCTATGAGTTGATTTTAGAACAGAAACAAGCAGAACTTCCTATTGTCAGAGAAGCCCAGAAGGTCAGTCAAATCGCAACGAAAACCACACGGCAAAGTACTTGAGAACTATTAGATGATCTTGTCTGCTGCCAATCAACAACACACATCTGATGGAATAAAAACAGGAAATTCTTTCTCAATCAGCATTTATAACACTGCTTGCCAGGTGTCTGAGGAGCCCAGAGTCAGAACAGATCAGGAGATGAAGAGTTCTGTGCCTGTATAATTAAATCAATTCATGCTATATCAACTCATTTGCATGGGATAAGTCACACTTTTGTCATTTCCGAGAAGGTACAGACACATTCTCCATGATCCTCACCCCCTTCAGCAGGCTGTGACCAATTCTTATCTCATTAACCAGTCTAAACTGCCCTATAGCAAAGATGCAGGAATTAAAACATCCTGATTGTGCTTAGTTTCATAGGCAACTCGAGTCACATCAAATAACAAGGAAAAGTGTTGTTCAAGGATTCACTTGAAATTTTCTTTGATTATGATAATCCATGCCGAATTGCTGTAGCACATCATGAACTCTTGAATTTTTACAGTAAATGAACATGACTTGTCATCCACATGATCTGAAGTGAAAATGTGAGAATTCTGAGATGTAAACATGGAGTAGTAATAATAGGAATATCACTAATGTTTGATGTGTTGCACAGTAGTGTGGCGGTTGGCGCATTTGACACGGTCTTGACTCTCAGACCCTGGGTCTGATTCTGGCCCTGAGCTGCCTTCTGTCTGGAGTCTGCATGTTCTCTCCACGGCCATGGGATTTTGTCCAGGACATTTGGTTTCTTCCCAAAGTATAAAAACAAGATGTCAAGCTTGACAGGTCTCTCAGAATTCCCCTACCACCTATGTGTGTGTGTGCCCTCCAATGGAATGGCATCCATCCAGACTGTACCCTGCCTAGCACCCACTGTCTGCTGACTCTCTGCAACCCTACACTGGAGGTTTATCATGGTCATGAGCAGCACCCAGTAATGTACAGAACCCAGACACAATTCTTGGGTGGCTACACCATCAGATTTTCTAGACCATTTTTCATCTGCGCCCAGTAATACTCCTGATTTAATTGATGGCAGCCTCCATAAGTGCTTCATTTAAAAAAAAAAATACTGCTCCACATTTCCTCTGGATTTAGAAACATTGAGAGTTTTAATAAAATTAAGCACGTCAGTGTCCTCTTTTATTTAACACAAAAAATCTGCACTTTTTCAAACCTCTCCAACTACACATGAATTTCAAAGAAAAGGAAAACATCGGATCTTTTGGATGCTAGTGGAGTCATCATTGAAAACTTTTCCTTTACGAATTCACAGTTACTTTCCAAAAGACCTTGTTTCCTTTCTGGAACAAGTTTTTAAAATTACCTGATAAATTGTCGCTAAAAATACTGGTGTCTGCACTTTAGGTGTGATATCCCTGAAAGGATTTTATTCTTAGATTTTAAGTTGTTAAAGTTCTTATTTGCATTCAGTTGCAAAGCTAGATTAATTTTTTTAGTTTAACCAAAACCTTACTAATGGAGTAAAAAAAAGTAACTAGCCTAAAAGTCTACACCTGCATTTTTCGTAAATCATACATTCATTGTTAAATTCATTATTGAAGTACAGCAATACACTTATCTGTTAGCACTGATGTACGCAAATATACAATTACCAAGACGTTAAAGAGGATCTAAACAATTAATTAACCCTTATTTTTCAGATCAGAACAATATGAACTCAGCCAAGTATCCGTGTCACTGTAATTCAGAAGGTAATCTTGTGATGCAAATTCATGATAAATAAATTAGTCCTAATCTGCAGTATAAAACTAACTGCAGCTTCATGACCTTAGAGAAATTAAAATCTGTGATGAGATTATGTTTCCTAGAAATCTTACAAAACTAGATTAGAAGAGACTGTCACGTCAGCATGACAGCATGTTGCTCTCTTAAACATTTTTCCTCATGACATTTGTCATGAGAAAGCATGCGTTGTTTGCATAAGTATATAGTATCAGTTTTCTTGGCATTTTTCATTAATCCATCGGGAAAACACTGATTTCTGGGAGTGCAATTTAATTCTGGAACAGAGAACAACATGCACTGCATTACCCACTGACTGACTTTAATGGGCAATGTCAGTATTGATCACACAAGTTTAAACACTTTGGAATGAGCTGCATAACATTCATCAATTTGTGATAGCTCTAGAGGTATGTAACAAAGATTATTGCTACAGAGTCTGCTGACATGATGCTTTTGAATATCAGTAGAAATTATGATAATGCATTCTGCAAATAACTATACTATTTAAGAATGAAATATACTAAATCAATGTGCTGACAGAGCACTCCAAATAAAATGGCAGAAAGACAGCCATTTGACTGAGCAGGTTATCAATGTGTTCAGAGGTAAAAGAAAATACTTAAAAAATATGTATCTAATATTTCTTAGTTCACAGAAAGGTAACCTCTCTCTGCTTTACAATGTAACATACATCGGTGTGTTACAACATTTTTTGCACAGGGAACCCTAGAGAAAATGATGCTCACAAAAAGCACTCACTCCGAGTGGGTCAGCCAGGAAAGGTACTCAGACCAGCCACAGGCTAAACCCGCAACAGGACCCCGGCTTACTGCGACTGGCTTGGCATCTGTCAGGGGGGCGTCTGTCGAGCTCCACGCAAAATGTGTGTTAGACAGTGTGCACTCCGCAGAACCTCTAATGTGCTCAGTATTTCATGACATTAAAAAACAAGATCTGAAGCAGAAAAGGTGAGATTTGCAGCCTGGGAATGTGTCCAGATGCTCACATGACTCAAGAACAGGGCCACAGCTGGGGACCCCTGGGGACCCCAGTCTTCTGGCTTTAAATCACAGGTGAAATTAAGTTTTCCTTTATTGTAAGTCAACCACACTGCAGAGAACTAAGCTGCCCCAGAGACAGCTTGTGAGCCACGTCCAGCCTTCATAGGTCTTAAGACAAGCAACCATTCATAATATGTCGATTGATATTACTATGATTAGAAGTGGTATTAGCAATATCATGATGTTAAACATTGTCTTGCTTAAGGGGAAACAACACTGCTGGCCCATCATTCAAGGGGGTTTGAGGAAATGTGACATCACATCAAAAGCCCCTTCCTCATCATGAATATTTGCACCCTGTGCACAGAGAGATGGTAATTGCTGAAAATGAGATATTGCAATGCAAACCCGGTCATTTACTCTGTGGCTAACAGCATCTGCAGCTACACAATTGTGGACAACCAGTCTGTGATTAATTCTTTCACAGAATTAATTAAAAGCTAAGGAACCATCAACTACCAACACATTATTATTCTCTCTATTCTATAATCATAACCCATTCGGCCAGATTTCAAACAGCACTGAGACTATTTCTTTCAGTTTCCCCTACTGTCTGTTATGCTTAATAATTTAGGCTCATTCGGATGCACATTTATAATCGCTGTATAATTATTTACAGTGATTCAATCAATGTATAATTAGTTTGCACAGGAAATTCTCCACTAGTTAAATCACCCTCCCCCTTTCCCCTCGTTCGGAGTTGCTTATGGTCAGCCTGGGATTTGGGAAAAATGTTCAAATGCAAACGAAATTGCATGCAAAACAAAAATAAAGACATGTTGTTGTTGTTATTGTTGTTCTTAATGGACAGGAGAGGTTTCCAATTGAAGAAACAAGAGTCCTGTATTGCAGGTAAGCCCACTGTAGGCGATGACGTTTCTTGAGGAGCTATAGTTCCTCTCTGTCCTCTGCTGGCATTTACACAGAAATCTCCAGCCTGTAGGTCCCGCTTCACTGCCATGTCTACCCGGCACACCGAATATCACAGGGCTGTACAGTAAACCAGATGATTTCCCTTGGATGCCTCCCACACAAGACACTGGTGGAAGAAGGATTGATGTTCATTTCTAACGGGAGATTCTGCTCAGAGTGTAAAAATCTAATATTTGTAAACTGTTTCTCTCATTCAAACTATCACATGAAATTTCAGGTGACAAGACTGCCTACATCTACTGATGCTTCTGCAGCTGCTCTTTTTATGAAGCTTCCTTGGTTTAAATACCACAAACGCCCTGGGTTCTGCAACCCAATTCAGTTACATTGTGAATATTTTAACTCTACCAATGTGTTGGACAGGGGTTCAGAAGACTGAACGGCAACAGCTGACAAATCAGGGTCGACCCTGACTTGTCCAACTCCAAGCTCCTCAAAGACGCCAGCAAAATCAATCCTGGACTCCCACAGGAAACGCAAATCATAGAAAGCTACTCGAACATCCAGTGCAAGCAGGCAGGAAACCGGCTGTGACAGCTGTGTGTCTTTGACAGGCAGAACAGAGCCGTTGCCACTCGTGTTAGAGACCCAGTGCTCCCCCCCACACCTCTGCTGTGACACTCCAGTGGGCACCAGCGGGGTCCAGCAGGGTCCACACACACACACACACACACACACACACACACACACACACACACACACACACACACACACACACACACACACACACACACACACACACACACACACACACCACAGTGTGAGCATCTGCCCTCAGCCACAGGGTCACTCCCACAGTGCGGGACCTCTTTCATCGCTCAATCCCAAAAGATGCCCTCGCTTCATCTCTACACAAATTGTGGGCTTTGCTTTACATCACCCTTATTTGCCAGCATGTAAGCATAAGAATCTTTTGTTCCATTTCAGAAAAAACACACACACGGAACCAACGGGCATTTTACACCGTGAAGACCCATTGCTTAATTATAGAAATGAATTTCAACCCATCAGACGCAGCCCATTTTAAAATGTTTGAAACTTGTTTGGTTTCTTACTGTTTTTCCAAGAAGTCAGGGTCATGCTTAGCTTACACAGACAGACTGGAGCTCTTTACTTGCCATTCGTATTCATTATGAAAAAGTGGCTTTTAAGGTCTTGATTCATTAGCAGTCTCAGGTGACTGTGGAACCTCAAACAGACAGAAACCATAAAATGAAAAGGACACGCCCTCTCTACTTCATAATAATTTAGTGTACAAGTTTTATTTTTAACACAGAAAAAGCCTTCTTCAGAATAAGCACATCTGACACTACATATCTTATTTCAAATAATATTAATTCCACCTGAATTTACCAATTAATCAATCAAGTAGATCATTTTTTGCACCTATACAGTACAGATGACTATCCACTGGACATCACCCTACCATCGCTGTGCAGAAAAAACAGACAGTAACAGATGTGCAAGAAATATCTCATAGAATGTATGGAACACCCTTCCCACATATCAATGGCTATTCAATGGATCTGTTTTTCAAGCTCCTATTATCAGAACACATCTCTAATTTCTCATCTGGGAGGAGTACATCCTAGGAGCACAGAGTGAAATGTCAAAGCCAGCAATGTAATGGTCGAACCACAGACCTGAGACTGTGCCCTATGCCAAATGGCCAGCACTTGTGTGAGGGGAGGCAGGAGGTTACATGCTCTTGAAAGCCCAGGTGAGTAATGAATGTCACAACAACAGGTTATAACACACTGTTGCCCAAAGCACAGCAAAAACAACACTGAAGTCTTGCTGAGATTCATTAAACCAATTTATTAGCTTTAGAATCTTCATGGAATATTATCCCTCTGAGCCTCTGGCAATACATTTTGTTCTGCCGCTATGCATCAGACATGCTTAAAATTCATTATCCAGGATTAATGAGAAAATTAAAAAGGTGTTAATTTTTTATGCATTTGCAAAGCCTGGTGGAAAGCAATAAAGACACTGGAACAATGAATGAGCTGTAGAATCGGTGCCATTTTGTGTCGGTTTCATTCTCAAAGAAATAGCGGGCAAGCATGCACTCTGGACTCCCTGGGTCTTACGTGTTTGTTCATGTTGCAGCTGATGTAAACCCAGAGCTCCAATCTGAAAGTAAGGCTACCCTGCACTTCTTAATCTGTGGTGATTTATTGAGGTCACAACAAGCAACAACTGCAGCTCTCACCTCCTTCAGTTTGTTAAGCCCCTTTGAGAATTGATTAAACTACAGTCTCGGTCAGAATTTCATCTTCCCTGGAATTCAACACGGGCTACTGCAATCTACTCCCTTAAAACTACCGACTCTGGAAACCAGATCAGGGCTGTCGATTAGAAAAGGCTACTTTGCTTCACTACTCTTATCCAGAGACACAAATGGAAATTAAGGTGGAGTGTATCTAGAGTTAAGAATTAGAGGAACCGTTTACGATTGGTCGAAACATCAGAGGCTAACGTAGGATACACAGTTAAGGGGAGAAATAAAATATAAGTAGCAAAAAAGAGCTAAAGAAACGTCTTAGCCAGCTCACTGTCTAGAGAGGAGACCTCTGGTGTATCACAATTGTGACTTACTGCATTTCAGCTTTCAATAATGTTTGATTCCAGGTAGAAAAAGTGTGCGGTTGTGAGCCTACATCTTTCTTGTTTGTATAATTTTATGAACATGTAATACCATTGGCTGGGGTGGTATTTGCCCTGAGCCAGTTTCACTGCACTTGATGGAATCACTGTTCTTTTACTTGTTTACATTTCTGTAGTATAGCATTTCTGTAGAGAGAATTTGACTTGGCTAGAGTTTTCCAGCGCATTGTGATGCATGCTGTCCCTGTTCACAGTCTCCAGAACTGCTGGCTGTTTCTGGCTGACAGCTTCATCTGTATATGGGCAGCTGTCCTTGAGAAGTTTTGATAATTTAATCTCGGTCCTCCTAGTTTCCCAGTGAATTGGTCTAATACAGTACGTGCACTGGTTAGCAATAGCTGAGGGTCACTTAACACTCATGTGCAGGCTTCTAACTCTCCAGTGCAGCTCCCTGTACCTGCTTGGGCCTTCAATGTGGAGCTGTCCCCATCTACAGCCCACTAAAGTACCTCCCTGCACTGCTCACAGCATACATATTTAACACTGCAAAATACAATATTCTCACCATGCGAGCTGAGGGTCTCATACTCAGTTTCATTGAGCACGTATTCTAACTACGGGCTTTTTGTTTACAAAATAAAGTCCTCATTGCACCACTGTTCCAGGGAAACAAAGAAACCATGTGATCCACTTGGCGGGGGGTAATTCCCAACTATAGGAGGCGTCTATGTGCTCTTTCAACTTGGTGACAGGATTACCGTTACATTAATACCACACCCTGTTTCTTGACAACATGCATCATTCAATAAATGAGCCGTTACTAACACAATGCACACATAGAGCCCAATGTACTCAGTTGCACTTTCCTTGAGCTTTTGTGTGAGAAGCAACTAAATAATTTACTGATTTTGCTCTTCAATAACACCACAAAATCCACACCAAATCCTGATAATGAGCTGGCTCGACAATGCTCCTCCCCCTATTCCGTGTCCGATATCACTGTGGCAGTGCGGTTTTCATGTAAGAATACTTTTCTTGTATTTCACTGCCCAGTCTTCTGCTGTGATGTGATGCACAGTCAACAGTGTTATTTCAAAGGTTTTGGTTACCAGGCAACAGGAGAAGCAGCGCCACTATCGACAGAGGCTGTTTTATTCCGACTCGAGCTCTGCAGGCAGATGACAAGAGTGTACGATTCTGTTTCCCAGGTAATCAGGAAGCAACATCAGTTCCTCCTTTTATTAACCACAGAGATATTTCCCTACAAACCTTCTACAATTACAGTGAATTCATGTAGCATTCATTTCTTTGTAATATTTGAGAATGCAGCTTTTTCCAATACTTTTCTTAAATGCTAGAGTACAACTCTGGGGGTGGGCATAGACAAGGCCAACAAATGAATGGCTTAGCAACAGTGAACATATTATTTGCTTTGAACTCTTGTCATTATTTTTTTAAGACTCTCAGCAACCATTATGTGCCTCATTTGCACTTTACATTTCCCAGTTTAGTCATACCAGATACAACCGATCAACCAATTGAGAGTAAAGTGATAAATTCAAAGCCATGCAAGATTTCCACCTGTGATAAAATAAGCACTGACTTTAGAAATGCAGTTGCTACTACAACACTAAGCCACAGAGGCTTCAAGCTCCCTCTCCCTCTCTCCCTCCCTCTGCGCAGACCATCAGAAGGTTTGCAAACGAGAGGAGGTCATTCATCTACCTCATCTACCTCATTCTGTTGTCCCCATCTGAAGATCTCATCCACACGTTTACTGAAAGAAACCTATAGGAATCAGCTTCAGACACATGGATGTGTTCCTGACTCCCAGTATACTCTCTATTTTTTTTTAATGAAGTCTTGTTCATACAATTAACAAAGCAATGCAACGCAATTAATTTAACACGGCATTCCCTGATTTCATTTCTAACTATGAATGCCAATACTCTTGACCTTTTCTTTCTTCCCTACGTTGTCTATTTAGATTACAATGATGTATCAGCATAAGCACTCAGCTCTTTCATAAGCAGATCCTTCAAGCAAGGTGTTTCTCCATTTTATTCTTATAGTTTAAGTTTCTGCTACGTGCATAAAACACTCTACATTAAATTTTGCATCTGCTACAGTGCTTTTTGATCCTCCTATTTCAGTATCATCTGCAGTTATGCAAAAGTCCAAATAATTTAATATAAATTAAACAGGAGCAGGGGATCTCCTTGTGATATGAATTTCACATAATTTCAGTATTCATCCCCCGAGTTCTCTCCCCCTTCAATCCTTCCTCTCCACCCTCTATCATCTTCATCTTCCTCTCTCCTTTCCTCCCCGTCTCTCAGAGCCAGTTCTGCTCATTCCTGCGCCAGAATCTTACCCACAGTCCCAGAGGGCACTGGAGCCAAATGCAACTGCTATCTGTTATCGAAGGGAATGGTTTCTGACACTCGCTCATCCACATTTTCAGCTCCAACACAACTCTTTATGAAATCACAGAAATCTAATTCTAGCCTCAGCCTCCGGGGATCACAGGTATTAAATGTGAAATTATGCTCCTCTGCAGAGTTATGCAGTGCAGCCTGATAATCCAATAAAAGGGGTGATACCATACATCTTTGTGGCGCTTTAATATTGAAGCACAATAAGAATCTCTTTACCTCCCAAGGAGCATCTATCTTCACCAGCTCGATCATTTCTTTGGATGGGCTTATTTGCACTGGAGGAAGGGTCTAAAGCAGATGCTGTGAATTATGGATCTCACCCCTTCCTCAGTCACATTTCCAATGAATGATAAATACGTTCTCTTCCAAACAATTGAACAGGTTCATGAAGACACTAACTACGTCCAGGCTTGCTTGATGGAACCTTTTCTGCCGGGACCTGAGGGGCTCCTTATGTTCCGCTGGCCAGAGGCTCTCAGGAAGCCTCAGACCCCTTCTGTCCCCCAACATCACCGCTGCTGCAGGGGGGAAGAAAAAGACCCAGCAAGATACCAAAGAGGCTACTTTAAAAAAGAGCAGGGTGCAGTGGCTCTGTGGCTCAGGATCTGCGCCTGCGGCTGGCAGGTTGCTGGTTCAAATCCGGTGGCTGGCAGAGGAATCCTACTCCCCTGGGTCCCCCAGCGAGGCCCTTAACCCCACCTGCTCCAGGAGCACCGTATAAATGGCTGACCCTCCGCTCTGACCCCCAGCTTCTCTCCCTGCCTGTGTGTCTCATGGAGAGCAAGCTGGGGTATGCGAAAAGACAAAATTCCTAATGCAAGAAATTGTATAAGGCCAATAAAGTGATCTGATCTCTCTTATCTTATCGTTTCAGCCTGCAGGGAGAGGACCTTCTCTGAACAGGAGGTGCTGTCATTTTCCTTGCATTCCTCGACCTCGCAGCCCTGAGGTGTTAACCCCTCCAAAATGACCTTCCACGAAAACATGTAGCGCAGACGGAAAGTATTAGAGGGGGCATGAAAAGCAGCAAAGCTACTCTGAGCAAGGGGACGCGTCAGTCAGAACAAGGGACCCAGAACTAAAGTCCTGAAAGACAGAACGCTGGTAAGGACGCTGGCCCTCAGATCTGTCTCAATACAGAGCAATAAGAATAATAATTGCTTTCACGCTCTCGTTTCATGCCCCACTCTTAGTTGCTCTGGGAGCAGGCATTCATGCTTTCACAGCACTGTCCTGCCTAATCAGCTCCGGATACTTTAATACGTGAATCTGCGTCAAGGGTTCCCACAGTCCAGTGCGACTCGTATATGCATAGCTGCACCCTAAAAAGAGCCAATGCGTTTTTATGTCCAAAACCTGTCTCAGAATCTAGCCAATCAAGAAAGTGAGCAGCAAGCCTACACTGCGCCGCAGAGCACAAGCAAGCCTGCACTGGCGCAGCTGGAAGCTGAAGGATGCTGGCTCAGGAAGGACAGACTCAAGGTGCGAAGCTGGGCGAAGAAAACTCAGCAAGTTTTCTCGTGGTTCAGCAAGTCCCTATGCTGTGATAAAAGCATCTTGGCTGAGCCAGAGATTGATAAGGTTCATGGCTTTGCAGTCATTCCTGCTGTCTTCGATATACAACTGCACTCCCTAAATACACCGTATTAGGTAGATTAGAGCATTCATTGATCTTTCTTCCTGGATACATGTACGATTCCTCTGGTCAAGAGATGAGCAAGAGCTGTTCAACTAATCTCATTTTTAGGAGCAGAAATGCTCCCGGTTCCTGTTTTCAGGATGAAAAACTACATGAGCTGGATGTACACCATTGCTCCCACGCCACCAAGACCAGAAATCAATTGAATCTATTATCGGCATTTTCAAGGAAAGGAAGGAAAAACTCCTTATTCCATTCAATGATTGCAAAAACTGACAAAGGATTCCCAGGGACAATTTCCAATTAGAAACACCAAGATATGCAAGACACTCCTACACAAAAGATAATGCCTTTAAATTTTCTTTGAAATAACAGGAATTCAGGACTACCAAGTGACCAGGGTCGTGTATATTTTTAAAGTCTAAGCAAGACTTCTATTTAAACAAAAAGGCTAGGTCTGTAAGATCCAAACACAACCAAAAGAATGTTATCTTGTGCTAGCCTGCTGAAAGAGGAGAGTGTTTTTTAAAGAAACGACTTGAGGTCATTGTCATTCTCTGACTGGTGAAAAAGTGGCCTGACACAATTAAGCTGCAAACAATACCAACAGCAAAATCTCATTATATCTAAATACATTTCTGATGGTAAAGACCTAGCTCAGATCAGGTTACAGCCCAGGGAGAGAGCACATCAGACACTGACAATGGCCGGCCCCTTGCAGCTCCCTGCCAGTAAGGAGCCCGGCTCTCGTTACAAAGTGAAGAACGACCATGTCCTCTAGGCAGAAAGGTTATGACAGAAACGTGATACAGAAAAAGTGCACCATTTTTTCTAGAGATGGGAAAAGTCATGGTGCAGGGAACAGAACGAGCCCTCCACAATGTATCAGCTGCTGAACATGAAGATGGTGAAATTTTAGCACTGGGCTGTGTAAGAAATAAGCAGGCTGTGCTCTCCAGCCCCATCTTCATAGTATACTGATAGAAGAAACCACAAACGAGAATGGGTTAAAAACCCGTGATTTGACAATAAGGAGGTGCTTTTTTGAGGTCATGTCAAAGCGGTTTAGGAATATAGCCGAATCAAGCAAATGAGTACTGCAGATTTGATTTGGTTACAATAAGAACACCTGATCAGAACAGTTCTCCAGTCTTCTCACCCAGCCAGCCCTGCTGTTCAACTTGTCTCACGGCTCTCTGTCTGCCGAGCAGTCTCTCTCCCTTTTCTAAAGCTTTATTTTCAGATGAATCACTCTCCAAGGCTGCCGTACAAAAGTCGCATCAATTATGCAGAGAATCTGTCTTTCCCCACAAGAAAGGCACGAGCCTGCCGCACCACGAACATTGTCTCAGCAAATTAAAAAGCCCGCAGATTAGGAGGCGTGGTAAACAGACAGAAAAGAATAAAATATCTAGATATATCTCCTGAGACTCCAAGAGCAGACAATACCAGTGTTAATGTAAAACAAATTCCCAAATGTGTTAATTGACACGTTGTGTTTGGTGTTATACTGTATATATCATATTCAACAGATGTAACATATATCTAAATAAAATTAGCTCAAAAGAAATACTGTATATAGTTAGAAAGGGCGATACTGAAAACTTAAACGCTATGAGTTCAATAGTCATTTGTTGCTTTTTTAACAACTCCCAGGACATAAACTGGCCGTTTGTGATGTATATACTCTTATTTTATGCATTTGTGATTTCACAAGCCTTAAGAATATATACACTTCTCAATTTAGGATGAATTACTACTCACTTTAGCACAATTTGAAGCAGTTAGCAACCGGCAGCCTAACAGAGTGTGAGACAGTACGTGCTGCTCATACCCAGGTGCGTGCTGGGATGGATTGTCACCTGGGTGACACACAGGCAGCGGGATGATCTCTCTCTGAGCATCATCCGGACACCAACCGTCTCCCATGGTCTCACACTGACCAGAGAATAACATCTAGAACACATCCGTATTCTCTTAGTCTTTCTTTTCTTTCATTCTGTAGAAAATCTGACATAAAATCAAGGAAAACCTTACAAGCAAGCAACTGTGTGAAATAAATCAAATTCAGGGCAGAGGATATGTAAAGAAAACATTGTTAAAAAAAAACAGAAAACAAAATTGTTAACTTTTAACATTCAGTTTACCTCCCACGATCTAGAGAGTAAGGACACCACCATGATGTTTGCTTACAGAACTCCGTCGACACAGTTCACTTTACATCTACATCTTTCAAACGGTACTGTGGGGGAAAAAAACAGGCTTCAAACTAAAATAAATGCAACCTAAACCAAAATGAAAAAGGCTGAAGTTAGAAAATATAGAAGACGATCAGTGAATACGCAGATCTCGCTGGCTGGCTGCATCAGTCAGTCTCTCAATGGGCTCGTGTTTGTGCTGGGTGAGGAACAATGCTCTCGATTTTTTTTACTCAGCAACTGCACAGATTCAGCTGCCTTTTCCTATAGGCCAATCCAGAGACTCCCAGGCAACCTGGAAACTGGAGATTTCATCACTACATTTCGACGCACTCACACTCCTACGCATCGCGATCAAATATTTATGATGTCTGACTCATGCAGAAATCACATATGGGATATCTATTTTTATGAAATGTCACCCGTCAATACAGCACCCTAGAGTTGGACTTTTTCCAAACGAGCTCTGAAACCTCTTGAAGATTTAGGTTTAGATGAAGTTCGTTCTTTCTTTTAAGCTGCTCCCCAATTCTCTGAACCCCAATAACATGAGAATGGTTACAAATGAGAACAGGCTAACTCATCTGTTTGGCGAGTTAGGATATGGTAGACTCATCCAAACATTTCTAAAAAGAAGATACTTCAACAGCTTGGCTGGATAGCTTGTCCCACCCTCCCACAACACTTGGAGTAAAGACGAGCCTCCTGTTCTTCGTGTTAAATGCACTGTTGGTCAGTTTCCATGCATGTCCTCTGGCTCATGTTTCACTGTTGTACTCTAATTGTCTAACCTATTTGCTACAAAAAGGTCAGGGTGTAAGTTAGGCTAAGATCAAGTGAACAAGGACATCACATGCTGAATCTATAGCCTCTGCCAACACTGGCATCTATATAGGTCACTCACACAGACACACAACCATTGAGGCCCTGAGTAGTGGTTCCTAACCTAAGATTACTGTAGGTGCTGGCTTCAGGGCAATAATATAATGATCTATTGACAAGAGAGAACTGCCAGTGAAAAGAACAGAACTTCTCAAGCAATTTGAACTTAATGCTTACGGTACAGTCTATTTCTCTTCTATCCCTTTAATTCCTTATTAAAAATGAAAAGCCATCATCTCAAAACCTTAGTTTAACATAAAATAATGCTTCCCCTTTGTGGATAAAATCTGACATAAGTCACACCTGCAGGTCATTAATTACCGAACATCTGTGCTCAAGCCTGCAGTTAAGACACTTTGAAAGAAAAAAAAAAGACTGAGCACAAGTTAAAGAATGAGAACTGCTCTCCCATTAATTAAGGAGCTAGGTGTGTTGTTATGCATTGATTTCCTTCAGACTGAGTGCAAATTAATCTGCAGTTTTTGAGAGAGGACAACACATCACTGTGAAGCTGTTAATTGGCTGTGGTTGAAGCAGTGTGGAGTCTTGAGAATTTATATTTAGCTAGCTTGCACACAGAAATTTGCTCTGATCCACAGATGAAACTGCTGCCTCATCCGTTAGCACCACAGGGCTCAGGCTTGGTGTAGGCACACATCATCATACTGTGGGTCAATTTGCTTAGAGGAATAGGATCTCGAACCTGCTGCTTCACCAATGACATTAAAGTCTTCATAACCTTTTAGATCATAAACGGTCATATCCTGTAAGCCACACTGCTATAACTGTCAACATACTGTGTGTTTTGGCCTGTATAAAATCCCAAAACATAAGATGGCCATAGAAGAATGAATCCATACCAAACTGTGTTAGTTTACATGACTAGGTATCTAAATTCGAGACACATTAGCCAATAAAACACATTTATTTAAGCAGAATCAGAGTTGTCTTTTACAAAACTGAAATATTTAGGCAAATGAGGATGAAACACAATTCTCTGATTCAGAAGACAGACTGAAAGAAATTCATGAAAAAAGACTACCTTCCTCTTTTCTGCTATTGTTTTCCTCTCTCACATGCGATGTAAAGCATGTGTAACCCCTCAGGACATGTCTGGGTTCAAATGCGAGGCAATATCACAGAATTCAGAGATATATTGCTGCAATATTGTATCAAACCCATTAATGTTTAAATGAAGATGAAGTGTAAACTGCTATCCCAAGCCTGCTACTACTGTACATCTGCACATCGCTTCTAATTCTGTCATGATCATTATGCCACACTCACATATAATAAGGAACACAAAATAACACAACATGTTTCTTTCAAGGATACAAAAAATTTGATTCATTTCTGAGATTTCATATTCAGGTAAAGATGGTATAATAAATGTGTTAATGAAAAATCACTCCTTCGGGATCCTAGGAATGCTTAATAAGCGAAAATGTTTTTGATTCATGACATCTGCCTAGCAGACAAAAGGTTCTTTTGTTCCTGTATGCTGTCTTATTCTGTAAATGCCCTACTCTATATTGAAATATATGGAGCCTTGACACTCTAGTAAGAACGTCGGTAGGTGTGTCTATCACTAACAACATCACAAACTGACCCACATGGTATTTTGAAACTCAATTGGGCAGAATATCAATACAGTACATCTGCCATATCAGCCCAAATGAATGGCTCCCAAGTAATAATCATCCCTTCATTCAGGATAACTGCAAGCCATTGTTTTCACGACACCAATATCCTTTCCCCTGCGACTGGCAGGCTCCTCAGAGGTCTGCCTTCACCGCAGCCCTGACCCAGGCATCATCTCCGCCTCGGAAGCTTCACCGATTATTCCTCGTTTAGGCAAATCAGGTTTTCTTCGCGAGGTAGATGATAGATAGAACAGGATGGAATATGCTTCCGAAGGTGATGGGCCTGTTCAGACAAGCGCGTGGTGAAGCCTGGGCACTGGGGACTGGTGCACATATAAAAAACGGCCTTGTGAGAAAGGTGACAGAGCACTACAATCACCAGCGGCCACCAGGTGGCATGCAGTGCATTCCTAATGTGCAACAGTGCCGGCACACCCCTGCAGAACTGCGGCCTCCAGTGTGTACCATTACCACCTATAGGAGTGCACTCCTCAGGCTCCTATCTGTAGGTGGACCGCCTGACATTACTCAAGGTAAGATATATATAAGATCACTTTATTGGCCATACACAATTTCTCGTATTAGGAATCTGTCTTTTCGCATACCCCAGCTTGCTCTCCATCAGACACACAGGCAGGGAGAGAGAAGCCTGGGGGTCAGAACGCAGGGTCAGCCATTTATACGGCGCCCCTGGAGCAGCTGGGGTCAAGGGCCTCGCTCAGGGGCCCAACAGAGTAGGATTCCTCCGCCGGCCACTGGACACAAACCGGCAACCTTCCAGCCACAGGCGCAGATCCTGAGCCACAGAGCCACCACACTTGTCCAAACTGGCCAACTCACTGTATGATATAATAATAATAATAATAATAATTGCTCACACTTATATAGCGCTTTTCTGGACACTCCACTCAAAGCGCTTTACAGGTAATGGGGATCCCCTCCACCACCACCACCACCAATGTGCAGCATCCACCTGGATGCTGACATAATCCTGGTGACAGACAAGAGGAGCCCACCCTGCTCGCGTGGTTGCAAAACCAATGATCTGGGGATCTCCTCTGGCCGTTCCAGGAGAGGATCCGAGCGGCTGGAGTAGCCTGTTCCACACATTCTGCAGCACGGGAAGACGAGCTTTTCAGGTGCGTCAGGGAGGAAGGAGGTGCTTGCGTCTCCGACGGGGACTAAGAGATCGTGGGGCGCAGCAGCTGGGGAGCACCAGGAGGTGCTCGGTGGGAGCTCTGACGTCAGAGTATACAAGGGGAAACAGCGAGGGGGGTCACCCTCATTCCTCCTTCACCGCAGCAACACCAGCTGAGGGAACTGCGTCACAGTGTGCTTTTGCCCTTAAACAGAAAACCACAGGTCGCGGTTCTCCACGCTCGAGACAGGCGTACACATAACCATGGTCTTAGAAACGCCAGGAAAAAGAAAGAAGTTCAAAAGCTCCTAAAATCTGCAAATTCAGAAACTAGCACTATATGAAAATGATAACGATAAAGACTGTTATAAAGGTGATTTCAAAATGATAATCATGTTTGAGTAATAACTCTGGTTATACCACAGTTTTCTGCAAACATAAAAATAGTCCATCCCCGGACTTCATGAGATTTCAATTTTTAATTAAAAAAGGTGACATCCTAAGGTTACAGTCCACCTTCAGCTTCACCTTAAGTGTAAAAAAGTAGCCCATAAAATAGCATTAAAAATTTCAGCTATGAATAATCCATCCACAACACCGATAGTCCTCCTTTTCAAAATGATCAATTCCATCTACAAGCACAGGACTAACATTGTTTTGTGATTTTCAGGCATTTCTCCAGAGTGAGACATCCTGTCAGACTGCAGGGGTGTGGAGTGTGATCTCCACCAGCTAAATCCAGCTGAACATGAGAAGTCGTCTGGAATTTCAATGGCAAATGTGTAATTCAGCTTTTTTTTTCACAAGTCTTGGTTCACCTGCTTGGGGTTTATAAGCAGCTGATATAAGAGGCGTTTGATAATAAAATGTGTGCTGAAGCAAACTAGAACATGGAAACAAAAATAGGAAAAAAACTCCTCCTTACATTCTTCATTTTTAAACAAATCAGTGAGGAACAAGTGAACGCAGATTTTTAGATAAATACATCCTCACCAGTCCTTTAACAAAACAAATATTCAATAGATATTATTTATCCCTGTTAAACAGTTTTAACTAAAATGTTGATTTTTTTAGCACTAAAGTACACAGTGATCTATAATTTGTTTGTCTAAACTTAATTATCCTTAGGATGTCCTTAGGATTTGGTATTTTCACATGGATATACTGTAAGTCAATGAACCACTTTTATTTGAAACAGTTCAATAGGGTTTGAAAGTCGGTTGTGTTAAAGAACTGGTCAGGGGATGAATGCTTAACATATCTGCTTTCACTCCCAACTCGCTGCTTTTTTAAAACACAATATTCTCATTTAAGGAGTGCAGTTTTGATCTCCATTTTAATATTTTGAAGGAAACACTTAGTAAAGTAAATCATTCACCTTATTATAACTGAAAAACAACATTTCCTTTTTTATTAAAATCTCTCCTCGAGGAAAGTAAATGCCACTTGTGCAAAAAAAATCAAATCAACAGCATATGATTAATTCAGAACAGACATGTTCAGTTAAAAGAGACACAGCTTTCTCACAGATCAGCTAGTATGTCCTGTAATCGGTTTTCTTGGTGTGTTACCAGCTCAGATAGTGATGAAATTTAATTTCTACTGCATTTTTCTTGTAGTCCCTAAGGGAACAAAAACCTTATATTCACTCATTTACAAATCAGAGCCCATAAATACGGATGAATACAACCCTTTGGAAGGAACATCACATGCCCAAGATCACGGGAGAAAAGAGTCTCACTGAAATGAGTAAGCATTATAACCAAAAAAAACACATAAAACTCTCTAATGTCCTTATGGTCTCTTGTTTTGTCTGTGTTAATAAACGATGTCACAGTTATTATTGATTTAAAGAGTGAAGCAAAATGACATCTTGGACTGCACAAAAAATAAGTCTTGCAAATAAAAACTGCTTCATTAAACAGTTCACTTCTCCATTTATATACAGTTTTGCAGCTCTCATTCTGCAGCTAATACAGGAATGTAATACGAGTCCGAACTGAGTTTAAACGTACAGACAAATGAAATGTAGATAGTAGAAATGTAGATTTATAATGAAATTTATTATAAAAATGAATAATAAAGCAACACCGCACCTTTTAATGTAAAAAAATTGCAATTACTAGTGTTTAGGGTGTTTGTGTTCAACAGCCCAGGTTCCAACAGTACTGAGCCTCACTATGTAACAGTCTCTCTCTCTGTTAGCACTGTGGATCAGCTCTTTCTTTTTTGGGAGTTTGTAGTCCACTGATCATAAGATCTCAAGCAGCTGTTTCTTAAAAGAAGCAAGGGTATCGGTTTCAACATCATGGCTGAGTAACTTGTTCCACTCTCCCACAACCCTTTGCGTAAAGCAGTGTCTCCGGTTCTCAGTTTTAAATCCACTTCCTGGTAGTTCCCATCTGGTTTGTGGTTCACTGTTCATTCTGAAGTAATCTGCTCAGTCGAGTTTGTTAATGTTATTAGAATCTAATTCACAAGCGAAATGCCCCATAACAAAGAACCCAAAATTCGAACCTGCAGCTGAGCTCACCCCTCCCTGAACAGATTGCTTATTTCGCCTCAGGAGCTACAGGTGAGATTTTCAAGATTAAAGTGGCATGTGCCCTTTGAATGTCCATTCTTGATATTTTATCCTTCCACAACAGAAACTAAGAAAAAAGAAAGCACAACACAAAATCACTCTGTAGAAGGTTAAGTGGGGCCACTCTGTTTTTTTTTTTTAATGAAACACATCTTAAATGAATAAGAGAAGTCTGATTGAAAATCTTGTGTTATTTCCTGTTTAATCAGTGTTGAATTTTTTTTCCCTACCGAGAAGTACAGAGGTGAATCTTGCACTTCTGAAATAAAAGTCTGCAGATCGGTATTTCCAGGAGCACATTCATCAATCAAAGAAGGGAAACATCCATTTTGGAAATTTCCAATTCGGAAAGCACTCCGAACTGAAACACATTCACAATCCATTTAACACAACAGCCTGCCTGTAGGTCCAGAGAGGCTGGCTGTGTCACTGCTTTAAGACTCGCTGTAATGACCTGCTTTGTGTTCTGCAACTGCCAGCAGTGGAATACTACCCTTATTCAGAAATGCCAGTGGAATGAAAAATGGCATTAATATCTTCCTTCACAATCACTAAGATCTCATTTAAGCTTGACAAGCCAAATAATGCTTCCTGGGAGACCCGTGTTCTTTGCCATACAGTTTAGACTGTTGTGGGGAGATCTTGCTTGATTGAAAAGCAAAGCATATGTGCTAAAAATACAAAAATTCCTAAAAATATAACCCCGTGAAGACGCATTACATGTACTGGGAGTTTCCAGTCAATCCTTTTTTGTGTTATTTTCTAACAGCAAAGCCTGTCATAGTCAGGACATTCACCATGTTCTTATTTCTGTTTTCATTCAACACCCAGGCCAAGCAGATTGATTCAACAATAAGCTGACACTCACTATAGGGGTGCTGACTTGACTTGTGTTGCCCCCTGACTCAGCAGGAGTATAACTTGGCACTGCTTGTGTAATGAACACTGCCCCTAGTTTTCTGCTGCACCGTGACGTGGCAGTATGATGGGGCCGAGACAGACAGGATACTGATCACTGCAACAAAATTAAAAACAGCTAATATCTATCAACGGACGTAATTTCAGACTTTTATTATGAAATGTGCATGGTCAAATCTTAACACTAATCTAAGCAGAGTCTGCAGACATATTATTTTAGTAGTGTGGTTGCTAGAAAAATCCTATCTGTCCATTCAGCATGGTATAATCAAACCGGAAACTGTTGAGTCAAGTCTAAGTGCTTTTTTATGTAGTTTTTAACTGGTCGTGTATAAATGTCTGTGCCTGAGGAGGCATTTTGTCCCACAAAAGACATTAGAAGCCTAAAATACGCCAGCCACATTGTAGAAAATTATAACCCTGAATCCAATCGTTAAATAACTGGGTCCCCAGATCAATCAGCCAACCACAACTCAATGAGCTGGGTGTTCGTAAGTTACAGACAATTTGTAAATCAAATATTTGTAATTCCTTTTAATATCACGGCTTCTGACAAAACCCGTCAGACAAGCTAAAAAAAAATCTGGAATTAGGAAAGGAGGGGCCTTACAACAGTTATCTTTGACCTTCAGACCACAAATGCAAGCTGTTTTTTTTATTATTTCTATCTGGCATACACTTGAGGAGGGAACGTCACAGGCAAGCACTGAAGAAACAAAGAGTCCACACGGCACACATTGCAGAAGGAGCTGTAGAGCAGATGAATATGTTTTTGCTTGAGCTTTTAGAACGATGAAACCCCTCACCTAGCATTTTGGCGTTGCTCATCTGTCGTCTTTTTATAAACACAATACAATATTCATACTAAGAGCCTGAGGCTCAGCAAGTCTCAGCAATAATTTAAAACGAAAGTGGTGTTCCTGTCGAAAGCAGAGCGCGCCCCTAGCTTCCTGCTGAATTAAAATCACTGTTCGGCCATGCGGTGATGGAGAGTTCGGCTGTTCTTTAGGTTCCTCTATTCAATAAAAGCATGGCATGGCGTGTAGCGTTTTAAGCTGATTATAAAAGGCAAGAGATGGATGAAACTGGAAGCAAGTAACAGCTGCCACCCAAGCTACTGCAATATTAAATGTCTAAATTCACCAGGTATCTGAATCCTTTAAAAAAAGTAATAAATCCTTGGTAATACTGCAACATTTCTGCAATTTCCAGTGCTTTACAGAGGGTGTCTGAAATCTTATTTTTTCCTGGAGATTGTTAGAAAATGATTTCAGGTTTTATCACACTCAGATGACTCCTGGTACCAAGTTAAAAAGCAGACAATGTCCCATTAGGTACAGTATGTCACATACCGACAGATCACACTTTTTCGTGTTTGGCTTGCATCTTCGGGAAAAATCAGCATCATGCTTTCAAAACACATGGGGTGGCAGGAGAAGTGGGCACAGAATCACAAATCCTCTCTAGGTTATTGCCAGCAGGATCCAACATCCTTCCAGAGCGGTTGGATCAAAGCCAGTTGCTGCACTGGGAAGATTCCAGACTCAGCATTTTCCACAAACCTGCACGCTATCCTAGTTGCTGAAATCACAGAATCTGTTTAAAAGAAACCAACCACTCAAAAGAAGAATTCTTTTTCACAAAGTTTTAAAGGGATAAATGTTGCGGTGAAATGAGAGAAGATTTTACAGTGGTGCATGGCTGTTTTACTATGCGACTGTCTGCTTTGTCAGGAAGGGTACACAAGGAGAGCTGCCACAATCTCTCCTAACTATCCTTGGAATGCACATCCCATGGAACCT
Source organism: Lepisosteus platostomus (assembly GCF_059453375.1). NCBI lineage: Eukaryota > Metazoa > Chordata > Actinopteri > Semionotiformes > Lepisosteidae > Lepisosteus > Lepisosteus platostomus. The sequence continues at coordinate 38,593,278 of NC_142624.1, forward strand.
GGCAGAGGTGGGGGGAGACCTGTATTCTGTATGGCTCATTCATACAAAGCACATTCCCAACACTGATCGGGAAGACACCAACACTGTTGAATGCCCATGCTCCTGCTCTAGCTTCTCTAAAACACATAAACACAATTTTATTAAACAAACACACTCCATCTATTATGCATTATCACAACCTCTTTATAAAGCAAGTATTTAAAAGCCTCCTTTAACAAAATCTTCTGCTAATGATCGTTGGCATTCCCTGCACTCTCAGAAAACGAACATCATGGTCTGTCAGAAACGTCGATATATCTAAACAAAATAAGGTCTTCATAAGGTCACCTCAATAAAAAAAATACAGCTTGATTTTTCTTCTCATGGAAACTAAACATAAATGGGATATATGCTTGGAGAAGGTCTATTCATTTTCCACCCACACTACCGAACTGTAGATTAGTACTGCAGAGAACTAATATCACAATGTGTTATAATACCTTAATCTACATGGTCAACATGCTTAAAATAACCTGAAAACATGTGTAGTGTTATACAAACTGAGACCAAGCCCAGATACAAGCAGTAAACAATGTTGTAATTTAATCAGCCGCACATGAAACAAATCTCATCTTAATTGCTTTATGTTATTACTATAGTCATGATCATTAATCCCATTAACATCATAATTGAATTTACACTTTAATGTTATTATGATCCAACAAGTCATTCGATTTTTAAACTTTGTCTCATCCTTTTATTTAATCTTTGCTTTACTTATTTAACCAGCAGAAGCTGGACCCCTCTTTTGAACTGGAGCACTGTCAGGGCGGTGAACCATCGCTCGTGTCAGATTCACAAGGAAGCTACAGTACATACCAGCTTCCATTCATAGCGACGCTAAACCTGTTCACTGAAATTAAGGGCGAATAATTCAGGAAGACTGGGGTAGCACCTTCGCTACCCACAGAAAATCAATTTGTGACGATTTTAGAAAACAAATGTCATGAAATGTAACAGGAAAAGATGTCTCCGAGATATCTAGTTATACACCCGTTTATGCTATAGGCTAAGAAACTGTGCACTTCAAAATTGAATACAGTGGCAGGGCCAGCAGCGTTGACATTGAAATTGCTCGATCTACTGTTGGGTGCTGGCACTGACTGCTCAGCTGAGCCCCGGTACTCTCCCCAGGCTGCGCCTCCTGTCCACCACAGCCTCCACCTGCCTTATTAACACCCGGGCACACATGAAAGGCGTGTAGCCCATTTGCGGCACTGCTGTGGAGGGTCAGGCCTGCACAGTGTGTGCATCCTGCTCTGGTGCCACTGCCTACTAAAGGAACACAGCACAGCTAAAGACACTGGTGCTTGGGCACAACACGCTTGGTGCAAAGGTATGACATGCTCAAGGGAATGCCCTATGCCAACAGGCTAAAGGAACTGAACCTTCTTAGACCAGAAGAGAGAAGACAACAAGGGTGCCTGATACAAGTACTCAGTGTCACATGGCATTGCTCTATCACAGGTGTGGAATCACATCAGGATAGCCCTGATAGTAATGGCATTGCTCCCTATTGGTAACTTAAACCCTTAAGTATTTCACAATGCATGTCATTTGATCTCGGATTGTACCCTCCATTCCAGGCGCTCGATGGCTGATGTCTATGACCTGCGCCTGGGCTTGTCTGGAGGAGAGCTCTGCACTGACATCGATTTAACTAAATCCCATCTGCTACACATTTTACAGTCTTTCCATGTTAGGAAACACAGTTGCAACTACACATTGCAAAAATATTATGCCTTGACTCTTAGAATCCAAATTCTTTTCAGTCCCATTAAAGAAAATCCATTAAATGTTTTTTTTTGCAAGTACACAATACCATACTATGTATGACCATCGATGAGGAAGCAAGCCAGCAGACTGGACATGCAGTGAAAGAAATTTCAAATTCTCACATTAATAACACATACATCATGAGATACAGTATTTTTTCTGCATTTTTCCATCTGTTTTTCATGTTTCTCCAACACTTTTTCCCATTACTGGGAAACATATTGATATTTTCTTCTTTTTTTTTTCTTAGAGGCCTTTTGTAATTCGTCGGCAATGCACCTTAAAAATGGTTTCTCTCTACTGAGATAAACAGATAAACAGATATTGAGTGCTCAAAAACATTCCCTACCTTGGGTTTTATATTTGCCCCTTGAAACCACTGATTCAATCCACCCACCCTGCCTTTGTCAGAAAGCTGCATATTCTTGGCAATGTTTGTAGCGACAATTTGCTTCAAAATCACCTGGCAGAAAGCAAACACAATCGCACATAGACACGTTCATTACAAATAAAATCCCACAATTTTCGTTCTGTAGTTAAATGATCAAGAAGGAATTGCTGGATAACAATATCTGATTATGAAATGTCCTGTAGGTTATTTTAAGTTATATTGAGTTTTGTCTTAGATTATCTTATTCAATTTCTATTGCACTATTATTTATTACGTAACCTTATCTTGCAACTTTAATTTTGTGATTTTTATTCCCCCCACCCCCGCTGACCTCATAGAAAAGACATTTCACTGCCAGCAACTACTGCTGCACACTGTATTGTTGTGCTTTTGATAAATAAACTTTGATTAATTGATTGATTGATTTTCTCTGGCAGTGGTGAATGGCCTGCTAGGGTCCCAAACTTCTTTACAGTCTGTATACTGTGGTTTTTAGTGCAAACTGTTAAAAAAATTAATTACACACAATAACAATTCATCGGCGGTGGGTCTGGGAAGAAATCACATCCCCTGAAAACTGAGAGCTACAGGAGCTTCTCTGAACTGTGAGTGAAGGCTGTAAGCACACACATGAACTCATCCGTCATGCCGATCTTTAATCACCAATATCAAGGAGTTTATATAGTATATGTGAAGCCTGTTTAACATTACTGAAACCTGACAACACCCCTGAGGTTTATCCTGACTTCTGTGAATCTGAGGCACACCTGGACACGTCTGGAGAAGCAGCTGCATACGAGGTAATTAACATGACCAAAATGTCAGAACCGCTATTGAGCAAAATGAGTCCCAAAGGATTTATAGCAATTCTACATTATGTATAAAGTGCCTTGCGAAAGTATTCAGACCCTTGCAGTTTTCAAATTCTGTTACAGGAAAGCTTGAATTAATGACACTTTGAAACAGAAATTAATGTCTTATGCAAACAACCTCCACATGTAAAAACCCCCCAAAAATAGAAAACCTGAAATAAAAAATGGAAAAGTCATGACTGAATTAGTCTTCAAATCCTTTGCTGTGTCAAACCTAAATCAATTACCTTAACAAGCTACACAATTAGTTGAGTGGCCTCTAACTGTGTGCATTCACATAATTTCAGAATAAATACACCTGTCTTCAGTCAGGTAGTGAATGTTAAGAAAAGATTGCATCAAGACAAAAGAGCTTTCAGAGCAACTCAGAAATACAGTTGTAGAAAGACACTGGTCAAGAGAAAGATATAAATAAAGTTTCCAATCACTTAAGCAAAAATGTTCTAGCTACAAATAAGAACACATCAGGTGAACATGTTGTATGATGGTGCTTTAATGCTGAAACATCAAAAAGAGACACTACTTCCAGTCAGAGAGACAACAAATTTGCACTAGAGATTAATGTATGCAACTCACATTTGCCAAATCTTTTTGAGCTTGGTTCAAGAGATGTTTTTACAGAGGAAAGAAAAAATTCAGAGGGCAAACTTGCGGATGTCCTTAGTTGTATCATGGGGGACTTAGTGAGGAATATTCTTAAGCAATATTAATATTAATTCCTTGCCAGTTCAGCCACTCCAAAAGGCTAGAGCTCCATAACAGTGTCTCACTTTCCCTACTGACCTTGTCCGGTGGCAGTAATTGCTTGCTTTCACTTATTCATGAATCGACCAAGCCACAGCTCTCTTGGGGCACCAAAAAAAACATTAGGGAAGACAAAAATCATTTTTTTCAAACTGGAACTGTCAAAACGATGAACAGGGTGGAATAACCTAAAGCAAACATGGCAACAGTGCAAGGAAATATTTTTACACTGCACATCCTTTAAGAAAGGAAGACAATGCAGAGAGATTACCATGCAAGAGACAGGCACATGTTTATAGAAACGTGTTTTTAAGAATATATCTGATAAAGTGCCGAGTCCTTTGATTTGTTCAATGCTGTAGCATTACTCAGCAACAAGAAACATTCACAAGCTACACAATCTTCACGGCCAGCTTCACAGATCTGAGGGGGCAGAAGCAATGAGGATGTCTGAGCAGCTTTGCTCTGCAAGGCTGCTGTACTTCACTGGCCCAGACCTCTTCAACAGTGGAGCGCAGTGACAGTGATTTGTCTTCACTCCTGAATGTTAAGAAGCCGTAAGCAACAGGAAAACACCTTCAGCCAACTGCTGTTAGAAAACGTGGCTTGCAGCATACAGGCCCTTATCGAGATTTACCATGATGAACATGCTCACATGCTTTATTTTTTACCATGCTTGATCATTGATATGTTCTTCTCGTGCAAAGTTTCCAAATTTTGCATTACCCTGACCTCACTGGGCCTTACTACACCATACTCTGCTTTTACCACGATCACTGCGGGCCTTACTAAATTATACTCTGCTTTTACCTTCATCACACCATCCTCTGCTTTTACCTTCATCACTCTGGGCTTAAATACAAGATACTCTGCTTTTACCATGATCACACTTAACCACAGTGTACTCTACCTTTACTGCCATGGTCAGTCAGTAAAATGGCTATAACATACCTCTTTTATAAAGGATAATAATCTGCAAATTTCAATATAAATATAAGCACTAAAAGAGCTTTCTTTTAAACAATTAACTTAAAACATGAATAAAAATACAGTTACCAACACAACATGGCTTCTCTTATCTCTACACCCTATGAATGTTTATACTGCCTAAAAATATTCTTTGTCTCAAAGAAAAAAAACAAAATGTATTATTGTGTTTTCACTTTTTTTACTTAATAATTACATAATGTTACTTCTTGGCATTCAAATACGTGCTGGCAGTTCAGCATCTGGAAACCCTCCAGAGCTTATTTTAATTTGATGCCTTCTTATGTGCTGAGATCTGACCTGAATCAAGGGGCTAAGCGAGAGAAATTACTTTTCTCATGAGAAGTAAGCGCAAAACCACAGAGGTGATGTCTTCAGACTTCTTGAACTTTTAGGACTTAGAGTTACAGTAAGTACAGTATGTGTTGTGGCAATAGTTTAATGGAGGGAGGAGGGGAGCGTTCTTTAAAGTGCTAAAAGATCATTCCCACATTTTTCACTACAGCATTCCAGACCTTCTTGTGAGAGAGAAAATGTTTTCAATTTTCTCCATAGGATTGGCAGTGCTGGTTATTTTGTAGTTTTGGAGTTCAACATTACACCTTTCAGCGTAGGGTCCTAGGAATTTGTGATCTAACAGTGGAAATTCATTCTGAAAAAAAAATACAGACCAGCTGTAGGGAAAACACTTGTGTGTCTAACCTCTTCCCACGCGGATGGGAGTTTATCAATGAAAATGAGCTCTCCTCGCGACTGTGTACAGTACGTCTCGGAAAAAACATGCTCCGTTTGGAATCCGCTACATTAGAGTGAGGAATTTTAAGCCTGATTACACCATGAAAAGTTCCCTAACCTGGAAGTTTCGGAGATGACTTGCCAACCTCTTTTCAACATTTGATCACAGCAAACATCGAACTACGCTGTTTTTAAGAACAGTCTCCCCCCCCCGATACATGGTGCACGCATGCAAACCGGCGATTGGGATCACTCACTGAAGGCAGCCACAGCCAGGACTAAAGTGACGACAATGGAAATCCAGGACACCCATAAGGCCTTCTTGCGGTAGCTCTGGGCTTCGTGGGGCTTCAGTCGAGTGCTGCTTTCTAGCAGACCTGCCGAGGGCAATGAAACAGTCATTAGTGTGTTGCAGAGCTGTACCGTGCGTGCATCCGTATTTACAATTCATCCAATTAGCCACTCGTGCTCACCAGAAGAAAGCTTTGCTTAAGCAGAATTATTAGATATACCCACCAGATGCAATCTGGTGTGTTCATTGTTCTTGCATCTGGCATTAGGTTTTAAACTGATGTGCTGCCAATTGCTAACCTGAGTGCCTTTCAAGACACAAGGAGTAGATTTTGAACTCAGCTAATTACTGTACAACCAATTAGCACTGTAGTGCACAGACAGTATCTGCATCTACGTTTTTAAATATTGTCATAAAAATATATTAGCGATTTCATTTGCCTTTGAAAACAAAACTTTCGTTAAGCACTAGATGGACATGAATTGCAATAATCATATTATTAATATTGATTGATTTATAAATTTCAAGATTTCGATCGGTCACTAGGCAGGCGGGCAATTTCTTGAATTTAATGTGCGTTTTAATTACTTTCTCGCTTCGTTCTGCCAGCTTGACATGTCTGCATTAAATAAACGTGACTCTAAAAAGTGCGTCGGCGCTGTCTGGAATTTACAGAAGACGAGTACCTCGCCTCAAGCTGGTTTTGTATTCGCATATTTTAGTTGTTGAAGGGGGCGTTTTCGGCAGCTTTGTAAATGACAAACAACTAAATGTTAATAACAATTAATCATTTCCTTCATTTCATATGATAAAAACGGGTTTCTATTTCGTATCACCACGGGATATGTATCTAAAACATTCAGAAAAAAAATCACAACGTAAAATTTTACATTTAAAAATGCCCTCGGATTTTCGTCCTGTTTATTTTATTCTTTTGTTCATCCACATTTGGAAAAACACGCTCTGCTCCAAACTCGGCCCCGCTGTCTGTTAGGGAACCATAATGTTTCGGGCGGAAAGACTGGACTCGGGCAGCTTGCTCACACAGCTCTGAAAGTAGGACTCGTCTCAGGAGAGACCAGCAACGGGACTCCCATCAGCAGAGAGAGGAGCTGAAGTGCGAGATGCCAGCGGGAGAAAGTAAAAATGTTAAGTAACTTAGAACCGCCATCATTCCTAGACAGGGCATGAAATATAGACACCTCGACTGCTCAGACAAAAATATACTGAAAGCAAAATCCAAGAACTGTGCCATTGGAGACGTCTTTCCTCATGTATTCCTTTGTGCCTCTCCAGCCGGGAGGGGGCGCTATTCAAAAGACAGACCCGGACAAACGCAGGTGTGTTTGAAGGATTGTTATAGTAATTAATCAGCCTTTCTGCTGTTGCACAGCCTCGCAGTCTGCAAACCGAACCCAGGACAAAAATGCGATGCGAAACGAGAGTCAACAGTCCCTAAACGTGACGTAGGATGTCTGGTTGAAGGATGTGCTAAACAAAACCATATTTTTTTACCCGATAGATTAAAAGTTCGTTTCAAAATTGCTTCTTTGTCTTGAATATGTTGACCAGTAAAAACGCATTCTTAGGATTCGTAAGGTTTTCTTACCATTCTGTAAAAAGAGGAGAAATGCATCCGTACACACCAGGATATAAAGAAATATGTGGATTTGATGTATTAAATCATTTCTCCATCTACGTGATGCTTTAAAAAAACAGATGTGCGCATTTTCGGATATCACCGTACTCTTGCTTACATTCCGACTCCTTAATAATGGAATAGTAAGTAATTATACTTAAACAGCTCTTTTCATCCCAGCGCTCACCTGCGTGACCTGCAGCTGCTCCACTACACAGCAGATTAGGGGGAGGAGTTAAACGTTGCTTCACTAATTGAATTAATTGGGAATTTCAGGGAGGCCAGATTGTACAAACCTGAAGAGGCATTTAGCCTTAACACCGAGATTAACCCCTTTAGTCTTTCAAGCAATGCCATCTAATCCGGATGATAACCCTCACAGCACAATGTTCCCTGTCAGCATTCTGGGGTACTGGTGCCACCTACTGGTCCACCAACACATTACATTTTTTTCTCAAAACACTGGTATGCAAGTAAATCCCTTGATTAAGAGCCCTATGTATCTTATCTTAAATCATCATAGAAAGGACTTAATCAATGCTCAATATTTATTTAAAAGGGTACCCTCTCTTTCATGCACAGAGAATTGCAAACTCTGATAAAAGAAAGAATTGCTCACTGCAATATTTGACATAAGATGGCCCAAGAGCCTGTTAAGCCACCTCACTGGTAAGGCTTTACGTATCTGCCGCCTATAGGAGGAAGCACAGGCGAGAGGAAACTGTCTCTTCTGCGTGTTCAAACGCCTCTGCTTTAAGAACAATTCCATCAACAGATGGCATCAAAGCCATGCCTCTTGCCGTTTCCCAAGGATATTCAAATTGTTCTGCGGAGATTTTGTAAACCGCACAGGCTTTGACAGAGGCGAGCAGGAGAGGGGACGCTGTCGCGATGACTGGATGAGTGAAGAAATATGACCTTGATCTCCTTGGCTCTCATGTACCTTGTTAAGCACGCCTCAGATTGCTTGTTCAGAGCATCAGACTTCATTATGTTCTGCTTTGCAGTGCCACACTTCCCCCAGCTTCTGCCCAGGGATGTTGTCTTGAGTCTTGCAGCATCCACAGCTAAAACTAAGCCCTGAGCAGTCCTGTTCTTTCGCTTCCAGACATCATTGAGTACCACTGCGGGCTACATTTTTAGGGATTTTTCAGTCAGAGGCAATTAGGACATAACGATGAAAGGTCTGTTTTGTTTCAGAGCGCACCGTTGAAACATTGCACGAGTTTAAGGGGTAAGACCCCAGGGCAGTGTCAAATCGTCTTCCTGTAAATAAAGTCAGGAACGTACAGTATATTTCATCTAGCCCCAGCCAGGAACACATGAGAGGAACACTCAGGAACATAAGATAAAAATATGAGAATATTTAGTGAACTAATCACTGGGTGAGTCGTATTAAAGTCTGCGGATGCTGGCTGGCATGGTTTTGCATACTCTGCCCCTGATCCGCTTCTGCTGTAGCTCAGTGGACAGCCACCACTGCATTTCAGCAATGGAAGTAACAGGCTCCCTCCTGCATGGAAAGCACTGGAAAAGGACTCTGTAAATCCAAGGCAAAACAAAAAAGGTGGGACTGGTTTGGGTTGTGGTGCCCCCTGACTGTGGAATTCCTAACCTCTTTTCAATCAGTGCTGCAGCCTGAACTGGAGTTTTTAAAAACACCCTTGAAAACACATTTACATAACACAGCCTTTTCTGAATCCAATTAGTCTCTAGTCCAATAATCTTTAGTCATTTTGTAGGCGTCGGTATGTTTTCTGTTCCTTATTATTCCTTTTGTAAATATCCCATATTTTTTATTTGATTTTTAAGGTGCTTTTTTGGGGCATGAAAGGCGCTTTGTAAAAGAAGCTGGCAGAGCTTGAGCCCGCAGTGTTACCTCTGTAACAGTGGCCTTGGCTGCCCATGCAGCTGGGAAATAACGGCATCTCATCAGGGAAGCAGGACTGGAAAGGACAGTAAGGAGCTGAGAGGCGCTGGTGTTGGGGCTCGGTGGCTCGTGTGTGCTCTCCGGTCTGTCTGGGCTGCCTGACAGGTGAACAGGACCCGGCTCAGGTGATGCCAGACGGGGCACAGCTGTGCAAGTGCATGTGGGGTTTCTGTCTCTGGATGGTGTCAGCTACACAAGAACCACAATGTCTTTACTGGGGCACATCTAAATGAAAACACCAGGCTGATTCAGTACTACTACCCTGCCTTATCCCTTGTGGTTGAGTGCACCCACGCTTGTCCTGTGCACATACACATCTACGACAGTTCACAGCACCGGGAAAACATGAATGGGGGTAATGCTTTAAAGCATCACTTTAAATCATCAGATTTACCATCAAGGGAGGCTCGCCTGCAGATTCTCACAGCTTTAAAGGAAAGGGCAAGCTGCATCTGAGGAATTCTTCAGAGAGTCACACCCAGTTCCTGCAGGCAGTGTGGGTACTGCCAACATTTTTGAAGAAGCATATCAGAGCTGTTTTCTAGCAGGCACAGGGATTTTGTTGACTTAGATATGGTGTACAAAATTTCCTCCACTGGAGCTAGCCAGTACTGATGTGCATAGTCAGCACAAACACTGTCTTCCTGGAAAACACATGGATGTGAGCAAAGGGCAAGATGGGATGCTTGAGCCTGATGCAGTTGAGTTCTGCAATTCCTAGTGATGCTACCCCACAATACCCCTTTTCAAGACCACATAGCAATCATGAGGAATCATGCACTGATCATGCACTGCTACATCACTCCACACCCCAGAACCGCCATCCTGGAGGACGTTATACTGTACGCGCTCACTGGACCACAGTCCTTTGCTGAGGTTGTCAACTCGAGACCACAACTGAAACCCAGGATGTGACCTGTGATCGCTGTTAAATACACAGCATGCCAGCAGGGTGGTTACAGAGTCTTGCAGTTTCCTTCAAGACAAATACCTCAGTAACTGCTCCTCCATATTACCACTTGGTCACAGATGGGATCATGTGAAAAGCACAAGGAAAAACTGGGTGAGATCCAGAGGACAATTCCGTTCCTTTTGGATTATGAGACTTTACCACCATCTGGCATATAGGGCACTGCACAATGATTTTGTTCAAAAAGCAATCTACAATATTTTGCAAATATTGTAAAGTTTCATTAGAAAATATTCTATTTTAAATACAAAAGACGATTTAGGCAGTGGAGGATGGAGGCTCACTTTGGGTACTTTTTTGTTTGGGGTGGAGTTCAGACATTACATATTTACACAGATTTGCAGCTTCCCCAGCTGACTGCCAGCTTAGTCAAAACTGAATGCAAATCCCATTAAAATTGTGTAACAACAATGTGTAACAATCGCATTTGCCCCCAGACTGCTTGAGATGTCCATGATCTTACTAGGAAGAGGCTATAACAGCCAATCACCGATGATACTGTGTGGAAATCCAGTGAGTAACAGGACATTAGGATAAATTGTGAGCACTTATTAAGGAAATAAATTACTCCTTTCAACCCAGCCTCTGTGCTTTCAGCTTCTTGCTCTGCACTTGTCTTCATGCAATGCAACAGCACAGTCAAAACAGCATTCATTTTTAGATTCATGACACTATCACACAAGCACGTTCTCAGAAAGGTTCTGTATCTCAGCCTAATTTGTTGGGTTTCTTCTACTGTATGTGCTTCCTGCCTCATTAACTCTCTACCTGTCACTTCTGTCATCTTTAAAATGGAACCCTAACAAGCCCACTTCACATATTGGAGACGGCGCAGAGACTGGCTGCACCCTCTCTGAAGACCTGCAGCCAGGGAGGGGTTATTCAAGCTCAGGAGCCCCGAGAAAGGGAACTGCTGAACCCAGAGAGTGAGGCATTTCACTAAATAGCTCAGCCCAGATTTCAGCAGTCTGTGGCAGGGCCACATAGCCCCCCACACAATCATAATTAATACACATCTACTACTGAAATCTACTGAATTTCTTTCCATTGTGTGGAGGAATATAAGCTGATTGGACAGAGCCTGGGAGATTAAAATTTTGTATAGCTATTTGCACCGTGATTTATGGATGTAACATCCCAGGACTCACTTGCTGCCTTTATTTCAAATGACGTTCTATCAGACCATTCCACAGAGACACCCCCTGAACGGTGCGCTTGATCGATTTGCTATTGATGTCCATTAAGTGTGGACCTGACAGCTACTCATAAAAGCAGAAAGTTAGTCGATCGATATACAGTAGCATCCGAAAAGGCACAACCTTGGCATTGCAGTAATCAATAAAACTGCCCAGATACAGAACCCAGTTCTTTTCAAACATATAGGATGCTGACACTAATGTATGAACAGTTTCTAAATAACTGACGACATGATTTATTGTACGTATGAACGCTTGAATGTTTGCAGAGATAATCACCTGACAATATCTGGTGAGCCAAAGTTAGCTACAGTTATAATTCAGTTCTCCCTTTGCACATAAAGTTGCTTGGGCGGGTTTTTGGAACGAAAGCTCAATTGCAATTGATTTATTGCGGGATAATGTGCGTTTCTCCTTTTAATACAAAAAAAACTGCTGAAATGTTAACCAGCCGTTCGCTCCTTATGCAGCCAAGCATAACATATTCCATATATACCTGGGTCTTAATAATTCAAAACACTTTTCAAGCGCTGTCAATTCCGTTGTTTGTTCCTTATCTGTATTAGATCTCTTAACACGAACAATATGCTGGAGTTCACCAATTGTTATTGTCACACCAATTCATTGGTTTGTTTAAGCGGTTTACCTCGATTCTCCACTCCGTCACGGAACTGCACGCTTTCGGTTATTTTCATCTGCTGATCCAGGTCCATGTTGAACGAGTCTCCCCGGCTTCCTCTCTTGGGTGGGCGCAGGTCTGTGGGGGCACACTGTCCGTTTTGAGCTGCGGGATTCACGACGGCGGGTTCCGGAGCAGTACAGAGATCTGGAGCCGAAGAGTCGGTCATCGTTAGGAGTTTAAGTCAAAACAAACAGCCGCTCAAAATATGTCGCACCAGGGCGAGAAGAGTATTTCTCCACAGCGAATGGAGAGAGCCGTAGAGCGGGCTTTTTACAGACCAGGAATCAGAGCAGTCGTCGCCGCATCAGCATCAGACCGACTCCTCCAGCACGGACTTGCTAACTAGAGAACAAGGACTGCAACAAGCAGGCTCTAATTAAAAATCCAGGGTCGTTAACGAGACCTCTGCACTGGGGGTGCGCTGGTTCCGAGAAGCCTTAAAGGGAGCAAGGCAGCGAGTGGCCGGCGAGAGTTGCGCTCAGACGAGCTGCTGCTGTTTTCTTCCAGGCGATGCGCTATGCTACCGTCCCAGGTGGCGAGAGTGTCGACGACTTGTCTGTGTGCGGCGTCAATCACGTTTGTGGCTACCCAACACGTGTAAGAAATTAAAAAAAAAAACCGTGAGAAAAATTACAATCTCATAAACGCATAAAAACCCGACGCCTTGGTATTTTTTTAAAATCGTTTCACACAATGAACATTTTCTTTCTCGCTTTTTCTCAACGTCTAGTTTCAACTTTTGGGTTGCAGCTGCGAGATTCGGAGACAGTACGTAGCCTTCTGTTACCTTCAAAAAAAGGATTTTGTTTTTGAAAAGTTGCAACAACAACAACAACAACAAGAACAAAAAACATTTGTAACACAAACGTGTACGTTTCGCCATGGATATTTAACCTTGATTTTTTTAAAATTTAATTATATTGTTGCCTTTAAAATGTAGTAATTCAGTAACTTTAATTCAGTAGTTCTTAATAGTTTTCCTGCACGGTGTGCTTGTCTGGCTGTAAATACAGTATTCATATAGGTTACACTGATATTCTGAAAAGGCACTTTTGACCTCAACTCAAGAATACAGCTTTCATTGTTTTGCAAATGAATGTCTTGGGTACACTTGTAACGTCAAAGTTATTTACTATATGTACAGTATGTGACACGAATAGCCCGAGCCTTCAAAACCTGTTAATGAAAATGCTCATCGATTTTTAAAAGGTAACTTAGATGAAGCGAGGCACTCTTCCGCTGAAAAGTACATTTCAAATTACATCCTTGCTTTATTACATTTATGAAGAAATATCAAGAGAGACATGGGTCTTAAGGTGACCCATACTGTACAGCATATAATATTACTTCTATACCACCACGGCCCAGAAAGTATATTAAGCACGCATCCATAACAGCTTTAACCCCACCTGAAGGAAACAAGATTTTTAACTTCTAGCACTTTCAGAATTATTTTTCAAGACCCAATTAATTCATAAGTTAAATTACCTTTTTTCCTCGAGTTTGGGCGCAGTAAACCTGAAACCCAAACCAGCAAATCTGTAGGTTAGCTACAGTATTAAAGCGTTTAATAAGAACAAAAGAGAGGTTATTGGACCTATCAATTGTTCGCTAATTGATCCCAGGATCTCGTCCAGATTCTCTTTGAAAGAAGCAAGGAGATCAGTTTGAACAGCAAGGCTGGGAGGCTTGCCCCACACTCCCACAGCCCTTGGTGTAAAGAAATGCCCCCTGTTCGCAGTTTTAAAGAGTCGCACTTCCGTGTAGTTTCCTCCTGTGTCCTCTGAGTTCCCCTGTCGATTGTGAAGAAGCCCACTGTGCTGACTTCATTCATGCCTTTGAGGGGGAATGCTTGTACCCGGCTCCCTTTAAGTCTCCTTTTTCCAAGAATGGGTACTGTAGGTCCGGGTCATTTAGTCTGTCAGTGAGGGCATCCCGTTAAGCTCTGGAATGTACACGATACAGTCACGCTTTTCTGGACTGGTTCACATTCAGACGTAGTCCAATATTAAAAAAGAAACCAGTGTTCAACAAATTAAAACGCAGAGTGTTTATATCAGAGTAGGTGTTTTATGGCGTAAAGTAACAATTCAGAAACTCGAGGCGGAAACTACCCGTGTGTGACTTGACACTGAAGGGTCTATGTGCGCTTCTACAACATCAGCAAAGACGAGGCAGTTCGTTCGAATTTTAACATCGCAAGTATGAAGTCATGCAGTCGCTTCTGGAAAAAAAAACTTCATCTTCAATATACAGTAGCTTAGAATAAAAGGCAGAGTTGGTGTTAGAAACCCCAGAGTCCCGTTAGGGCCTGAGAACACCTGCTGTACGAAGTGCTGCATTGCTCTCCGGAACCGCAGGGAGCCGCTGAGGTTTGGCAGGCAGGATTCTTGGAGAGCAAGCAGTGAAAAAGGAGGACAAACGGTGCGCCTGCTGTAGCTGCAGAAAACATATCTATTTCTAAAAACAAATCATAAAACAGTACGAACTGGGAAAACAGCTCTAGTTCTTGTAACAAAGACTGCATGTTGTATTGTTGTACACTTGATAAATAAACTTTGATTGGTTGATTGATTGATTGATTGGTTAATTGATTGGTTGATTGATTGATTGGTTGATTGATTGATTTTGTGCCTATCGTTTAAAGTTTGGAGGTTGGGGGCGCTCTCTATCCGTCACCTGAAAATGTTAGGGCTTCATAGCCCAGCAGAGGGAGCCAGTGTCGCTGATTCTGTCTTGTAACTAGAGGGCCGGTAACTGCGGGAGACGCGCAGGTCACAGACCCCGGTCAGTCACAGTGTTTACTGTGGCCTTTCCTACTTACTGTTTGCTTTCAACAAACATTCCCTAAACGTTAGGCAATACCAACCTCAGATCATTACGAAGAGAGTTGTTTAAAAACATGTGTAAAAAGAATATGAAAATTATTTCTCAAAAACAAATACGATGAAATAGTGATTTAAACCCTAATGTATCCCCTTACAGAGATTGTATAGCTTGTCAGTGGTTTAACAAAATTAAGGAATCTGTTTAACATAAGCTTTAAACCTTTTCTACTAAAATACAATTGTTATAGAAAATGAATTAGAAAAACAAAATGAGTGCTACAATATTTTTCTCATGATTCCATATATTGTACGAGATCTCTGGGTCTTTTGCTTTTATTGATCAATAGCAATCAAATAAATACTGCATTCGGGGATTTCGTACATGGTGGATTGATCTTTCAGAAGGTGGGATTGATTGCCCAAGGGCTGCTCTGGAGGGAGCGTTTAGTGTGGAGTTGGCATGTTCTCCCAGTGCCCCTGTGAGTGTTCACCTGATATTCTGCCTTCCTGTCACCTTCTAAACCTGCGCTGGCTGGGAGAATTGGCCTATCTGTCCCTGTGTGGGACACTATGTCCAAGCTGCAGCCGGCAGAGAGCCCTGTACTTCTGCGCTAGGCTCCTGGATTCCTGCAGAGACAGGCCTGGGCAGCATTTCCATAACAGACAGACGACGTCGTTAGTTGCCCACAGCCCTTACAGCAGGTGTGATAAGTGTCTTTGCCCTTTACCCACTGCAATCAGCCCCACCGATCGTAAAGCTCCTCCACCAAAGAGCACACCAACACCCTCTTGTTTTGCTGAAAGCTGTTCTTCTGCAGCAGGGCCCGTGATTCTCAGTCCAGCTTTGACCTGAAAAGCTTAAATAGAACCACTGATTCAAACCCGTGGGACTCGGCTGACCCTGTGGAGGCCCGTCAAAACAAGGACTACTGAGTTCTGTACCAGCAGCTACCTGGAGGCTGAGAGATGCACAAATTCTGCACTTTAATCCGGAAATATTTGCACTGCTCATTGTTATTCTACCAGATCACACTGTTATTTATTTTATTACTTATGTGTGTTGAGGAGGGTATGTGATTGTGTTGGGTGGATACTGTCTGTTATTGGCTTTGTGTCATATATTCGTATGGTCTTTTAATTGTGTGAACTCACCCAACTACATTCCACACAACTGGTTGTTATGGCAATTAAGTGTTGAACTTGAACTCCTCTAGTTTATACCCCTTCTGTTCTAACCTAATTCTAATCTAACCACAAAAGCACCTAATGCAACTCTGAGAATCGCCTGTCGTTTGCAAAGAGGAAAAGAGCTGAAGGCCTGTCTGCCACAGTGGACTGTTTAACAGTCAATAGACTCACCATTGGTAAGAAACCAGCCTTCAGACCCTGCAGGGAGAAAACTGTGGGTCAGAGCCACTGAATCGCCAGGCTGCGCAGTCACTGGTACTCCCCACACAGGAAAGGCAAATAAGAGCACACACAGTTTTATAGCCACACCTTCAAAGGAAAATAGGTGCCTACTGTAGCTGCTTATGGCTGCAGACCTTGAGAGTCATAACCAATCTGGTGGGACCACTCCCTCAGCCACTCCTGATGTCAGCTTCAGAATCCTGGGGGAACGACGGCAGAATCCCAGAGGAAAACTGGGAACACACACAGTGTGCATGTTGCCTAGAAACTGGTCAGCTGTAAAAGCTTGACAAAACTGAAAAGACCTTTCATTGCCTATAAACACATGCATACAACACATCACCGTATTTGTGTTTTTAGAAATTAAAGCATACAGATCAGGGGTATTGATTAAAATGTTTTGGCATCATTTTGATAAATTGGTCATTTTTGACAGACTGTGACACACCTGAGTGCATTTTACCTGTTGCATGTGCACTAAATTACCTCATTAGTAAAAGAGCTCTACATTAGTAACATTAGTGAAAACACAGGCCCCAGTGTGATTTGCTTAACATCAACATCAACATGATGAGTGCTGGACTACGTCAGGGCAGCTCTGGGGTGGTGTACCAGATATAAAGTCTCTATGACACATCAGAGCCAAACACAGCCTGTCCCTGATAAACCAAGACCAGGGGGGACACAAGACACGATGCCTCACCAAGGCTGACAGGGAGATCCAGGTGTGACAACTCCCCAGATTATGTGTGGCATCGAGGACTCAGAGACTAGTGAAAAGATGGCCTGTTTGCTTCACTGGATTATTTGAGACATTGTCAATAGACGTACCACTGGTCAGAGAGCAGCCTTCAGACCCTGCAAGAAGAAAACGGGGAATCAAAGCCACTAAATCACCAGACTTGAGCCCTGTGGTGAGCTGGCATGACATGTGGCATCTAGGGCTCAGAGACCAGTGAACAGGCACGTGCTTGTCCCGGCTGTATGAGAGGGCAGGACAGCACCTGTAACCTGGTGGAAAGCAAGCACTGCAGATGTACAGTCTGTATTGTTACCAGCAGTCTGCTACAGAAATACAGCCATGCACACTACTAGTCTATAACTTTCTCAGTGCACCCCCTGTTGATGACAAAAACTAATTATGAATTGATCTGTGTCCTGTTTGTTTAATACAACTGCAGTGCACCTGCTACAGAAGAACGTAATGTGTTGCAGTTAGAAGTAAACACCTCTTTTGGATGTTCAGTCTGGATAGCAAACGTGCTCCACTGTCAAAACGTCCCAGAGCACGTTTTCGTGGAAATGACTTTATGTCCCGTTTACCTCGCTGCCCGACACTCATTGGGCTGCCCTGGAGGGCGGAGAAGAGAAACAGGTCTGAGAGAACAAAGTAGATGACAAACCGGGAAAGGGCTGAGAAGTGTGCAAACGGTTTAAACGCGGCGCTCAAAGTAATCGAAGATGAAAATCGATATTCATAATCACATATTACCGAAGGAATGGCCCAATCTGAAGGAGGTATGGTAAAAACAAGTTATTTCAAAACTTAAGAAAACGTGCACTGATCTTTGTAGTGTATATTTCATTGAGTATTTTAAAGAGTTATTATTTGCATGCGTGACATTGATTTGCGTTTAAATGTGTCCTGATTTTTTTAAATCAAAGCTGAAAATACTATTTATAAACTCTATCAAATACTATTTAGAAACTCTCTCTATAGGAAGGGTCTGATTGTTGTAAAAATCAAATGAAGGGCAACACGAGGTGTTCCGCAATGAAGAAGGGGCTTCGCTCAGTGCACCTGTACATACAGTATAACTACTCCTGGCTCGACTACTAGTATTTTCCGATAAGTAGTAACGTAGTCGATATACATTTTAACATTTGAGTGCGATTTGTCTCTCTCACAAATATTTAATCACAAATAAAACCACACTTAAAATCAGAGTCCCATGAAGGCTCCGTCACGTACAATCACAAATCAATGTTTCCTGATTTGCGATTATAGCGCATTATGAGTGCAAGTCTACTGTTTGCCAGCAGAATTGAGCCTATTCGCGGTTCAGATAGTAACAGAGGAAAAAAATGGGACAAAACCTCTCTGCAATAAGGGAAAACGTTTTATTAAGGACATTATTTCTTTGGTGAAGCGATATGATGCATTTCAGGAATGCCTGTTATTGATCTACAAGGCGAAACAGATTTTGAGAAAAAACTCATTGCTACAGTTTAAAACGTGAAGTTGCTTTTGTGTTTAAATATTAATAGTGGCACGATTGCGACCTTGAGTAGAAACGCGGAGTCATCGTATTCCGCGGCTGCCCTCGCAGGACTGTACAGTAGGTAATGATTATTCAGCAGTCAACAGGCAGCGGGAGACTGAAAGGGGTGTGGAGGCGACATTAATACCGCATGTTTCAGATCATGCTGTAATGCAAGCGCATGGTGAGTTCCGCTTAGCATGACACCCACAGCACTGCCAGAGTAATTATAAACACTTTTCTATCTGTTCTGCAGTTGTGTAACAATTCTCCAAGTTCTCATTCCTCCAGTTTCTGGTGAAAAGGGATTTTAAAGATCATATATAATAACGAGATTTCCTTTCATCTTTAGGGGAACCACATTCGTAATCAAGCCTTCTCTTAAAAGACTTTTACTGTAATTTATTAACAAGCCTGGTATGTTTTATTGCACTCCTCAACGCTATGAGATCGCCTTTACCTTGACGTTTTTAATCGCTTGCGACCTTCACTTAGAGCAGTGCTGCTGCGGCACTTCTTCGGCACCCCTTATCAAAAATAAAGTCACTTCGTTATACCCAAGATACATCATACAGTAGCTGTAGCATGAAAGAGAGATAATGAGTTTAATATTGCAGTCAGATTAAAAATCCATGAAACATTACACACTTTTTTCGGAATTTAAATTCCGCAGTGAGATCAAGGATTAATGAGTAATTACGCACTTTTTTAGAGCTTACCTTAGGATATCTAGTAGTTGTACTTATGTGCCTGTGCTTAATTGGCGCTTTCATTGATTTACCTTCTAAACCAGCCAAGCCTGAGGCCTGTGTGCCTCCAGACTCAGAACCACTGTCTGGCACTGTTTTCAAGCGAAGCAGGCGTCAAAGGCAGCTCTGGTCGAGCCGGTAGAGGGCACTCTCTTTTTTAAACGGCATTTTTCGAGAACTTCACATTCCGGGTTGAACATTCTGGGTTGATAATGACTGTGGCTCCTGCTCTTGGTGTACAAAACTGTTTACCATTTGTTTCTGTCCTGCCTCTTTGTATTAAAATACTTTTAAAGTTGACCCAGGTTTGGAAGTACTGTCAGTAAGACGAATAATGAGTGGGGCTTCAATGAGGCTGCACATTTGTTTCAATGAACAATGAATTCAAGGCTCTCTTTATTCCACAGCGGTACGGCTATGATGGATGGGTTCAACTGCACCACCACTGCAAAGTAAGTTTTTTTTTGGGGGGGGGGGGCTCTGACCACCTAGGAGTTTTTTGGGAAAAAAATGTGTTAAAATGGTCACAGCTCAGAAAACAAGGAATGGACCCCATGCGTCACAAAAATCCTAAAACAATAGATTAGGGAGGTCCAAGGCCATGGTCATGAGGCAAGCAAAAGTCCAAAGCCAGAAGACAAAATCAGTGTCAAGCGCCACAGACCAGACCAAAAGCCGAGGTCCAAAAGTCAGGCAAGACCACAAACTCAATGTATTGCAAACAATACTACACACAACTTGAACACAGAGCAGGGTTTAAATAGGTCTGGGAGGGGAGGCGTGGTGTGGCAGGGACACTGGGCAGGCAGGGATTGGCTACTGCCATCTGCTTGATCTGCTGCGCAGATGAGGTAGGCACTCGTAGTGGGGGCGCCCTCTGGTGGCGGGATGCCGGGACTGTAACAATAATGCCTGTGAAATAAAACGCCACCAATACTGTGCAGCATGTCCCTGTTCCATTCCGCGGATATATGACCCTTTGAAAAAGCTGACCCATGAGATCTCTAACAGGGTATGAGGGACCAGGTCAAGAGGACTGGTCAGCTGATATGGACTGACCACCTCTTCTAAAAAAAAAGCTTTAAAACAACAGCAGATTCATGTGTACAACTCTACCGTACAGTGTAGTTTAAATCATTTCATAATAATACCTAAGACCTTTTATACTCATTTTATATTTCATTTTATATTCAAAACCCTAAGTAAATCTCAAATGTCACATAGGATGAGGAGGATGTGAGGAACAATCACACCTGTCATGTTCGCACTGAAGTGGGAGATTGCACGAGACTGCACCTTGTTTTCTAAAAACACACACTCGGACAACATCCGTTTCAATGTTTTGTTTCTTTATTCCGTCATGTATGTTTCCCTGAGGATGCGATTGTGTGAAGTGAAAAGGCCCTTTCCTGCCGTGCACTGCAGTATTCCATCGCAGGCTCACGCGCCCCGGCTCGCCGACTGCAGCCCTGCCTGCGCGCTGTGGGCGGTGAACAGCTCAGTCTAATGACCACAATACCTCCAAGCGCACAGCCGAGGGCTGCAGGGGCGGCGAGACACACGCTCCCTAGGGCAAGAGCATCGGACCGCAGCACAGACTTCAGGTTCCGACAACGCTATTTTCAGACGTATTAAAAATGCATTATCGCATTAGTGCGAGTGCGGGACAGCACCGCGGCGATGAGCGAAGGCGTGCAAACACACGAAGCGAGCCTCGGGGACTTTCCTGCTCTCCGGCTTGAGGACGGGGGCCGGGCTCGGTTCTGCGTGCGTCAGGGGAGCGCGGCGGGACAGATGGTACCTGGGCCCCGGTACCTGCGTCTTGCCTTTCGCATCAGCATGAAAGAGCGCTGCTTAATCTCTCTTTGGGCCCAGACACCGGGTGAAGCTGCGGTTCAGTGCGCAGAAGACCCGTCTCAGGAGCCCGCCCGAGCTCGCGTGTCTACAGCGTGGGAGACTTCGCGAAATACAATACCGGTGACGGCCAACTGTACCCTGTCCAACCGCAGTGTGGGCTTCAAATCCATTTGCTCTTCATCGGAGTTCACAAAACACTTAGAATGCATTTTGAAAATATATAATGTAGCAAAAACAACGCAGAGGGTGAATCGCTATTAAAGTTATTCTTGTCACTGCTAAGTGTTCTGATGAGTCTTCTTTTACTGTATTCCAGTTTGAATAAGGTATACATGATTATTGAGGCTATGAACAGCATGTAGCACTCTCGGGTTAACGTGGGTATGCGCCCTCACCTTAGCTTGGCCCCCCATCGCTGGGGACTCGGACCCGGGCCTTCAGCCTTATTCATAAGGAACCAGCCAGTTGAGCTAAAGGGAGAGCTCAACTGGCTGGTTCCAGCGGCTGAGGTCCCTGCTGTTCACAGGGAAGGGCGGTGACGTCACCGCGCTGGTAAGCCGGCTCACACAACCTCTGATGTCCGCCGTATGCGTTACAATATATTTTATGTACCTGTCAAAGCAAAGAAAATCTCTGTCTTCACGAAATAGCATGTAAACGTCTGAGATGATCTTTATGTAACTAGTTTCTATATTTGTTTCGATATTTTTAACGGATTGGTTCTTAATTTCAGGTCTTCTGGCAAACTTGTCAGAAGAACTCTATAGCCTGCCACCAGGTGGCATGATGAAATTACTGCAGAATGAAAGTAAGCGTCTGGTTAAATTTAGGTTATTATATGACTGCGTACTGCGTCATTGTTATTTCATTTCATGGCGATGCCCCGTTTTCCCTGCCATTAACCTTAGTGCGAAACAGTTATTTTCAGAACAAAATATTCCGTTTATTTTTATAGAGTCGTAAAACAGGATGTTGATACACTTCATCTGCGCTGCTCTCTCTGGTTTGACCTCAGGGAGAAGCTAAAATGATGAAAGATGGGAAAGTGTTCCGCGTGGTGCAGGAGAACTGCTGGGATCCAGCAGTACGCATCCGAGATATGGATAAGTATGGTACTTTCCCTTCAAACTCCTACCATGGTGTTCAGAAACAATACTGTGCGGTCTCTATGCCAATACAACAAATGCACATACGTGGAAATACTTGGAAATAGATAGATAAGACTTTATTGATCCCAAAGGGAATTTGATGTAAATGATGTAAATGAAAATGAAATGAATGAAATAAATGAATGAAAATGATGTAAATGAAATGTCATGTATGCTCACTGGAGATCGCTTTCAGCTCCTGCACAACTGGAAATGTGAGCCTAATGATATGAATATAAAGAAAATATATTTAAAAAAAACAAAAACAAGAAGAAATGTAAGTTACGAGCGCGTTGTTGCTGTGTTTCAGGAGTAACTGTGCAGGTCCTCTCCACCGTCCCCATCATGTTCAGTTACTGGGTAAGACGCTTCTTCAAATACAGCACAGCGTTAACAATCCTCACTTATCAACCAGGCCCTGTTAGGAAATTCTGGCTCCTTCAATTTATACGATGCAATCTGGCCGTTTTCGGATTGATGAGAACGAGAGGCTTGCAATTTAGAGAATAATAATAATTTTCTATGCCATTGGGCCCTTTTATCCCTTTGATAGGAAGCAGCTAATTCATCCAAAGACCTCCTTGTGCTTTTTCTTCAAGGAGGCCAGGGTATCGGCTTTGGCCACATGGCTGTGTAGCTTTTTCCTCAGCTTTGAGATTTGCTATAATGTAGGGAATAAAAAAACAAAATTACACCACTGCCTCACTAAATCACAAGAGTGCAGGTAGAGTTGATGTGACTACGTTCATAAAGCACTGTCACCACACACACGCGTGCGCGAGGGGGCAAAATCATATTTTTTTAAAACAGATGTTACCTTTGAAAATTTGTATTAGCTGTGTTCATTGCTGAATGGTCAGAATACCCTACTGATCATCTGAGAAAACGTCAGAAACTTTCAAAGGCATTGAGTGCACACATGAGTCCAAATAATAGCATAGAAAACTCACCTGGTCAATCTCTCTCAAAACGCAATGAGTAATACATTCTGAATACAAACCAGATCACATTTACACACTAGTACACCAGTTCGGTATTCTAGCTGAGGAATTCGGCACGTGGATCGCCTGAGCTCTTCTCGTTTCTCGTGATGTGTCATCAGGCCAAGCCTCACGACGCCCTGGATCTCTGCCACATTCTGAACGACGACCTGGCGGCCACAGTGCGCCAGCGCCCGCGGCGGTTCGTGGGCCTGGGGACTCTGCCCATGCAGGCCCCGGACCTGGCCGTGCAGGAGCTGCGGCGCTGTGTGCTGGAGCTGGGGTTCCCCGGCGTGCAGCTGGGCTCCCACGTCAACCGCTGGGACCTGAGCGCGCCCGAGCTCGGCCCAGTCTACGCAGTAAGAGCCGCACCGCCGCCCGAGACTGAACATCTGAACAGCGTCTCCAACCTTCACAACTGAAATGCCCTGAAACTGAAAAGTAATGCCTTGTACAATGATAATCAAGTCCTTCTACACAGCGCCTTCCAGCCCAAAGCATCCCAAAACACTTTGCCTGTTGCGCAGGCCCCACCTGTGAGACGCACAGCAGCCCAGCCACAGAGCCAGTCAGAGGAGGAGAGAAACCGCTGCACCAAGAGAACTAGGGGAGCTAGAGAGAGGCTAGTGCATGCCCAGAGTGGAAACCAGCCAGGACACCAACGTTAACAGCCCTACACTTACTTTTATTACACTTTCATTATGGTACATTTTACATACTGTACGTCTGAGCACATCTTCGTGGGCAAAACAAACGTGCATGTCAGTAGCCTTCTGTCTGGGAAGCGTGGCAGGATACTGGTTCGAACAGCTGCTTGGCAGTTAGCTCCTGGGACCTGGGCTCGGTTCTGAACTGGAGTGCCTGTCTGTGTGGAGTTTGCATGTGTTTGACTGGCTACCCTGAGAGTTAATGCTCATGAGGAAAAGGGATGGTCTTCCTATCCCATTGCCCAGACATGAATGGAGAGGTCTGGCTGCAGCCCTCCTGCTGGTCCCTGACCTCGGGATCTGTGGTTTCACTGTTCTTTGTGCAGGCTGCTGAAGAGCTGAACTGCTCCTTATTCATTCATCCCTGGGACATGCAAACTGATGGAAGGATGTCTAAATACTGGCTCCCCTGGCTGGTGGGTTAGTATGATGTGTTTAATGTATGTTCAGCTTGCTGGTGTGAAACAGCACTGATATTGCACCATCAGCGTCTTTTAGCACTTAGACTATAGAGTGTTTAAACACCTTCCACTATTCTGTGTTGGAAGTATATCTCTGCAGTGGTTATCTGCACCAGAAGCCAGTTCGGCTGATACTGCTAGAAGATGACAGAATGGTTGTGAACCAGAGGAGGCCAAGCTGGCCCTTCTAGCTCATCTGGTTTATTGTAGCGAATTGATTTAAGGATCTCATCCAGCTGTTTCCTGAAAGAGGCGGGGCTATCGGCTTCAACATAATGGCTGAGCAGCATACTCCCACAACCCTTTGGGTAAAGAAGAGCTTCCTGTTCTCAGTTTTAAATTGACTTTCTCATAGTTTCCACTTGTGTCCTCTGGTTTGTGTCTCACGTGTTCAATCTGGAGAAGTCTACACAGCTGACTTTGAGGACTGTATGTACTGGTCTCCTCACACACTTCTCTGTTCAAGACTAAAAATACCCAGTGTCTTTGGCCGTTTAGAGTAAGACATGCCTTTAAACTTAGTATTGTTTTGGTTACTTACCTCTGGATTGATTCCAGATGTTTTTTTACCTTCAGGAATGCCAGCAGAGACCACAACAGCTATCTGCTCCATGATCTTTGGGGGCGTATTTGAGAAATTTCCCAAGCTTAAAGTCTGTTTTGCTCATGGAGGTAATGTTACCCTTACGCAAATATACTTTGAGAACAAATATACTGTGAGAAAGAAGCAGAGCCATTGTAACAGAATGGTGCACACACAAAGCAGTCTGTGTAATCTAAAGTATGTAATAATACTATCTGTTATTTAGCAGATACTATATGTTTAAAAAGCATACAAATACAACATGTCTGTAGAAAATGCTGTCTGACATAATTTCGTACTGAAGAGGTTAAATATAAACAGGATATTTCAAAATTTAGGAGGATCCTTCCCCTACACAATTGGACGAATTGAGCACGGATTTAAAGTTCGTCCAGATCTGTGTGCCGTAGATAACAACATCAATCCCAGGAAATATCTTGGCTCGTTTTATACGGATTCCCTTGTCCATGACCCTCAGGCACTGAAGCTTCTTCTTGAAGTGGTTGGAAAGGTAGGAGGGTTTTACTTTCCAGACACAGAGCACAGCACTGTGAAAAGTATAAACTGTAATATATATATATATTTAACAGTACATCAATGCAACCTAAAAGATAACCAAGTTTAAGTATTGCACACGCTACAAGTGATCTGTTTTTCTGGCCTGTTTGTTAGCAATGATAAATGTCAGCACTGTAGCTAGGAAACGGTTTTATAAAAATTCTTCTTCTTTGTTGAAGGATAAGGTCATGCTTGGTACAGACTACCCATTTCCCCTGGGAGAACTTGAGCCAGGATCTCTGATAGAATCAATGAGTGAATTTGACTGCATGTTAAAGGTGAATTCAGTTTAAAATGTAACTGATTTTGTTCCTCAGCTTCTTGGAATATTATCTTTAATGTCATGACTTTCCCCAGAGTAAACCACAGCTCGCCATGATCTGTCTTCTTGCCTGAAAAAGAGGGTTTTCTTTCCTGTAAAAGCTACACAAATCCTTAAACCATGCAAGAATTCCAGCTCAAGCCCACCACAGCCATAAGTCTTACGCTGTATAGACTGTAACCCTAGCTCAATCCTAAAACAAACTCTTACCATCCATCAAACCTTCCACCCAGAGCCAATCTTCAACTTAACTTTCATCACATCCTAATCTGAAAACCTGCCTTAATATGATCTACACACCTTACCTGCGTTCTAAACTTCTAAACTTTAAAAATCTCATCTGGTTCCCCACTGAATCCCACAAGCAACTACACAAAGTAAATCAAAAATGGACTCCCTGACAAAAGCACACAGGAACAAGTAAAGGATTATTCCATGCAGAAAAGAAAAGTTCCTTTGCAAGTTCCTTGTTCCTTTGCAGCCTATGCATGCTGACACAGCTCCCTACTTGAACGACTTCAAAAGCACACAGGTCCAAAAGGCACAGGGCAGACATAAAGATACGTTTCCAATGACTGTTTGATTATCTCTTGCATCTATTCATTATAAAACAATGCTTAATGATCTGTAATGTTTAGTCTTTTCATGTTTTCTTTATAAAGTCATCATTTGTTTTAAAAAATAATTATCTTACTTTAATAAATGAAGCTTACATATCTCCAATATTCATTCTTTTCATGTTTTCTTTACTGAGACAATTTGTTTTAAAATATCATTGACTGTTAATTAATTCTTAGTCTTTCAATAATAAACTAGGCTTGTTTTATGTCTTTTATACAATGTATCATTTGTTTTAAAAAATAATTAATGCTAGATGTCTGCATATTTTAATTGATAGATGCTGCTCAATGACGTGTAATTTTTTTAGAATGTGTTTTTGTCAGGTTACTTCAATAATGTTTCTACAACTGAAGTAGCTTATCCCCTCTCGTATTAGTCTAGCTGTGTGGGGTCTTCAGGACAAAAGGCGTTAAATGTACAGAACACAGCGAAGGGGTCTCCAGCAGGGGTGTCCAGTCCTGGTCCTAGGAGGCTGGTGAATGGGCGGGTTTTTGGTCCAGGCCAGCTCTTAGCGAGACAAGCTGGTTCTGGGCTTAGGAACGATTTCACAGCGTCTCCCAGCTCTGCAGGTGGTGTTGCTTTAAAGAGACCTAGCAAGCCTGCAGACACACCAGCCCCACAGGACCAGCACCGGACCCCTAGTCTATTTTTTTTTAAACAATTTGCTTACTTTGCGTCTGTGTGCTTTCTGTATTTCAGGATAAACTTTTAGCAGGGAACGCTCTGGAGTTTTTGGGCCTTCGTAGAAGCCAGTTTGAGTGATCCCAAAGACACCTGATTATTACATGATGAGATTACAACCTAAATTTCTAATCACCAGAGTGATTCATACTGAAGATCTATAGAACTGTATGGAAATTAATTTAATTAATTAACTGCATTTCTCTATCTGATAGCTGTTAAACGGTACATAAAAAAATAACATTTTGGTTCTACTAGAAGACATCTCTTCTCTTCCAACTGATGTACTTGTACCACACGAATAAGCAATTAATGTGAAAAAAAACCACTGTAGGTTTTTCATACAAAAATAAATCTTCCACAATACACTGCCTGCTTTTCTTCAAAGTTTTTTTTTTTACCCGTTCTTGTGTGTTTTGTGTAGTTCTCCTTTCATCCACTTGAGGGAGGTGACGAATAATGTACTGTACTTTAAAAACGACAACACTTTCCTTGTTGCAGCCTCATGTGCGTGCGCTGGTGTTGTATGTACTTGAATCGTCGATATCTGAGAACAGAAGAGATTTGTTTTGTCATTTACAATTTGTTAGTCCGAAATTTTAAGCATAGACTCTTCTACAAAAGCAGTATTAATCGTATCTGTATTGGAACTGTTACAGCACTCCAAAGGTAAGAAGTTATTGCTCCAGTTTTGACTTACAAACGGGTGTGAAGTTAAAAATATTTCCAATTAAACGTTGTCATTATGTATTAGGTACTGAAGCGATTGCGTTTCTCTAGTTACACTAGTTCTCTAGAGAAAAAAAACAATACAAATGTGCAGACTTATACTAGTGGAAGTGCAGTTCTTCCTTATATTAGGCTACTATTTTTATTTTACGTTAAATATCTCTTCGCATTCGGTATTAAATAAACGGATTTGTTGAAAGGAGACTCCGTGCTTCTTTTTAGACAATCTAGCGAAAAACACAGCAGTCGTTTGAGGTCCTTGACTACATTTCCCATGAGCCCACGGGCGCGGGGGAGCGTTTCCGGCGCGGGTGACGCAGTAAGTTCCGCGCTGGGCGGCGTGCCGCTCCTCTGTTCCTGTGTGATGCTGGAGCGATGGCGGCGTGCCGGGGCTCCACTTCGAGATGGTTTTTCACCCGGGAGCAGCTGGAAGCCACGCCGTCCCGCCGCTGTGGAGTCGAGCCGGACAAGGAGCTGTCCTACCGACAACAAGCGGCTAACCTTATTCAAGATATGGGCCAGAGACTCAACGTGTATCCTTTTCTTGTGCACGTCTGAGCTGCATCAGACCCGCCGACGAGGGGCCTGTAGGCTTCGGCAGAGATGGCGCTCTTGTAGGCCCCTCTTTTCCTCTGTGGTGGGTGGTGGGTGGCTGGGTGGGGGCTGCGGCCCGGCTTTTAAAGGGCTAAAACTTCGCCGTTACGCGTCTGGGGGATGGCGATGTGCGTGTTCGCGGGTTTGCTGATCACCCTGCGGCTCAGGGGTTGCGGGGTTTCCGAGCCGCTGTGCTGAAACCGGTCCGGTCTCGGCTCCGCTGCTGCCCGGCCTGGGGCTGGCTGATAACCCCGCGCCGGGGCCCACGCACGTCAGCCTCGGTTGTCCGCCGTGGACGAGTCCGGAGTCGCGTTTCTGCGCGGCGGGGGGCTGATCGCCCTGCGGGCCGGGCGGTGTGCAGGGGACAGCGGCGCGGCGCCGGGATGAAGGAGCTTGATCTCTGTCGCGCTCGTTCAGCCCCGAGCTGCCGCTGCAGGCCGGCCCTTGTTTGCATTGCAGCCTTGTTTCGGGGGCACCGGGAGGGAAATGAAACGAGTTAACGTTAGCAGCGTCGAGTGGGAACCTTATTAGTAATCCCTGACGCGCGATAACCTTCCCAATTCGTGTTTGATGGCGTTTTGTTTTTGGGGAGGGGGGCAGGGCCGTGCTGATGAGGTTTACCGTTGTCCCAGGCCGTGTTCCCCCACGCCAATAATGGAGTATCAGTGGCTGCGACGGTGCGATTTGCTCTTGCCTCTTTTCTGTCGTGTTATTTTGGGGGAAGGGGGCTCTTTTTGGTTGATGTTTTTTTATGGCTTTGTTAGTGACTCGAAGGGATCAAGAGCAAGTGACGAGGGTCAATCGATAACCAAAGCAAAATCGCGTCCTCCTGGAGAAGGAGACGGAGGATACCGTTTTTAGTGTCTTTAACGATGAAGAGCCTTACCTCGACTGACCATTCTCCTTAACCGCAGTGTCCAGCTCCCAGCTGACGATAAACACTGCAATCGTTTACATGCATAGGTTTTATATGTACCATTCTTTCACGAAGTTCCA
The DNA here is from genome assembly GCF_059453375.1 of Lepisosteus platostomus. Taxonomy (NCBI): domain Eukaryota; kingdom Metazoa; phylum Chordata; class Actinopteri; order Semionotiformes; family Lepisosteidae; genus Lepisosteus; species Lepisosteus platostomus. The sequence goes on from NC_142624.1 coordinate 38,623,016, forward strand.
CAGAAATGTAAGTATTTTCGAGTTTCTCTACTGTCTTCTGCATTTAATTAAATCTGTGAATTGTTCAAATCGTCCTTCTCTTGTTCGACGTAGAAGTACGATATCCTGTGGCAGAAACATGCCAGATGTAGTTCAGCGGTTGGTGTAGCGTTCCCCGTGTGACCTTTGAGTCTTTGATACGGGAGTCTTCAGCAAAGGCATGACCTGCCCTTGTTTTTATTCTGGTACCTTGAGTGGACAGTAAGACTAACGGGCCTGATGAATAATGGTAAAGACAAGTAGTTCCGCATAGTCTGCAAAGGAACAAGTAAAGGGTTTATTCCATGCTGAAGAGAGAAACCACAGCGTTTCGGCTGTGAAGCCTTCTTCAGGTGTGAAGAAGGCTGAAGAAGACTTCACAGTCGAAACGTTGTGGTTTCTCTCTTCTCTTTTCAGCAGAGGTTTATTCCATTATTTGTTCCATACTAAAGAAGGCTTCGTTCAGGATGGGGGAAAATGCCACTTAACACAACTGGTATCCAGCCCCCCCTCACTGGAGCCGAGGAGGAGAGGCAGATGGTCTCCACAATAGAAAGGTCTTCTTCTGCAGCCCAGCTGGCTCTTATCAGCCATGTTCTTTTGTACGGGACCGGTAGAGATTCTTCTGTCCCGGGTGGGGGGGGAAATTAGGCTGATTTAGTTAAAAGTTGTGATAACAGTAACGATTCAAAGGATCCTCCTCCCCCCCTCCCCGGAGTGTGTTTATTGGCTGGCCTCTCGTCAGTGTGGCTGCTGTTGTGTGTTGCAGATCACTTCTCCAACGACGTTATTCTTGGCTGCCAAAGTTGAGGAGCAGCCGCGTAAACTTGAACATGTCATCAAAGTAGCACATGCCTGCTTAAATCCTCAAGAGGCACAGCTCGATATAAAGAGTGATGTAAGTATGACCACGCCTCTGCCTTTTTTATGCACCCCTGAGGCACTGTTAACAGACTGATCGCAGAATGTTTCGATGTTGTTAGGTGCTGTCCTTGGGGTTTCTCCCTGGTTTAAGGCTACTTCAGTGAAAACTGCTTTTAGGAAGTCTCATTTGGTTTACATTGTTTTCCTGGGCATTGTCTGATTCTATTGATTTTCCTTTTGAACTGCTAAAAACTGTTGCAGCATAAAGTCTCTCTCAAAACCCCAAAATATAAGGATGCCCTGATGTTTTATTTGATTTCGTTGATTTTTAATTGGCCCCAGCATTATTTATTCAAATTTTAAAGCAACGAGTGCAAACCTGGTTAATGAGACTTCATATTGTGACAGTTTTAAGAAGGCTTGTTGAGACGCATTACAGGACTGATGTAATGACTGTCTGTTGAACTTCAGGCATACCTCCAGCAAGCTCAAGAGCTGGTGATACTTGAAACCATAGTGCTGCAGACTTTAGGTAAGTGAAGACTGAACACTGAGACTGTTCAGTAGTGGAGCATAATGTGTTTTCCTTTGCTTATGCGCTCATGTTAATGGTACAGTTAGTTTCATTTGTACCTGCTTACAGCTGTACACACAAATATTGGGCTCTCCATGTCCAGCAGCATTGTTTACAATTTTAAATGTAATGTGATTACTTACTTGACAGTAATAACTCTCCACTTGAATTCTTTTCTTCTAGCAAAGACACAAGATGTGAAAACATTCTGTGACTGTTTTACTGAGACACTGTACAATAAATTTGCGCAGTGAATCACTTCTTTTGATATTGGTTATGCATTTCTTTAGAAATTGTTTCTGATGTGTATTTCTGGGATTTGCAAGGTCTTCAGTGTGTACATTGTGCACAGCATGTAGTGCGAGTCTTGATTATCTGTTATTAATCAGATTTCTTTTTTTTTGTGCAGGTTTTGAAATAACAATTGAACATCCTCATACTGATGTTGTGAAATGTTCCCAGCTAGTGAGAGGTATACGCTTTCTGTTCCCACACACACACACACACATTTAATACAAATGAAAACGAGTCGAACGTGTTAGCATGTTGACCGTTCGCTCCACGTGGTTTGAAAGTTTCGGAGTAGGCAGGTTGTCAGACTTGTGATGTTACCCGTGCGAAGCTATCGCGCAGCTGTGCAAGCGCAGTCTGAGCTGCCGAATAGCCGTGCAACTGCTGGTCAGATATTTGTTCCACTGTGAGTGGAGTAATCAAATCTTTTTTTTCTCTCTTTTGCAGCAAGCAAGGATTTGGCACAGACTTCCTATTTCATGGCTACCAACAGGTTGTTATCCTGACCCTCTTTGTTGCACTGTAATAGCACACTATGGCTTCCTATACTGCAGGGCCCCCTGTCTGTGCCTGTTGCCCTTCTTGCGCCAGGGCACTGGGGCGCCTCTTGTGGCGGCCCCTCCCTGGTCGCAGTGCGGTGTATTGTACAAGGGTCAGTGTCGGCACTGAGGGGTTAAATGCACGATGAGAAGTGTAGTGGTGCTTTTTACTCACGTTTGCTCGGTACAGAGTGCATATGTCTAAAGACAAAATTGGTAGCCTGAATAGCAGCTAAAGATTACAAAGATGTAAACTTAACCTAGAAAGCTCAGTCATCCTGGTAAGTACAAAGACCTTTTAAGTTCTTGTTGCATTTTTTAAATGATTTTAAAACTAAAAAAAAATATTAAAATGATCGTTTTAAATTGTAATGTTAATGTAATATATCTATAATTTTAAAATCTATAATTATAAAATCATAGTTGTAAATCTAAATTCATTGTAATGCACCATAATTGAATTTATGTAATGGATGTTTTCTTATGTTAATAATTTCCCCCTTTTTATTTGGGTGCTGATGTACTGTATAAGTGTTCTTTAAATCCTTAAATGTTTTTTTTCCAGAATTTTTCCCTTTTCCCTTGTCAGCAATGCACAATGTCTGGACAGTGACTCTGGCTCTTTTTTGCCTTTTTTTTTGTAACATTATAACGTTATTTGACCCCTTTTAAAGATTGGAATAAGGGGATGTTTTAGTCTGAGTGGGCTTGCAGAAAATTACAAATGCATTACATAAAATATGCATTTAACGGTTGCAGGATTCTGGAGCTTATGCTACATTTCGTCCAAATAAGTCTTACAATCGACACAAGGACATGTCCACACAAAGCGATCTAAAAAAAGCACTTGCATTCACCAGCTGAGAGTTGATTCAGATTTGATCTGGACCCATTCGGGGTCCTGGAAGACCTGCGGTTCTGCTGCTGTGAGTTCTCTGCACTTCCAGGTGTGCAGCTTCAGAGAGCCGAGTTCCGTCTGGGGTTGGGCACTCATGCTGCTTTCGTGGACAGGCGATGGTGGAGAACTGGCTTATAACGCACAGGATTTTGCTTTTGTTGGTGTGCCAATGAAAAGGCAGCGAAGAAGCAGTGCTTCTTCACTAGAAAGCCACAGTTAACAGTCTTGGCACAGATTCGGAATACAGCAGTGGGTTACTCTGTTAACCTGTAGGTCAAAACGATAGTGCTGTCACTCTAACCATGTTGATCTTCAGTTGTTTTTTTTTTCCTCAAGTCTCATCTCCAGGCATTGTTACATTCTGAATGGGAATTAAGGTTACCATCCATCTGTTATCACGAGAAACACTTTCATTTAACACAGGATGGCGTTTTGGTTAAAAAAAAGATCCAAAATACGCACGGAAGCCAGATTTGTTAAGTATTTAAGGTTGCACACGTGTCTTTTCTAAAGGATCCAGTTTCTTAATTGAAACAGTGGTTTGTGTAGGCAGGGTACAGTCCATTCCAGTCAGATGTTTATTTGGGCTGATTCTTGACGTGATCCTCCTTGAAAGCCGCCCTTATTTTGTTACCTCCAGTTGTGCGAAAAGGCCGTGTTGCGTCTGTGGAGCCTTCGTGTGTGAGAATCTTACTTAGGATGTAGCTGCTGTATGAGGTGTACAAAAGCAGCCGGCTAACAGTTTAAAAAGACATGGAGCTGGTTGAATTGAAGTCATTTTAATTACGGAAGAACCCCTGTATGTGAGGGGAGTCTGTAAAGACAACATGGGAAAACGTGTGTGTGTATTGCACCACTGCACAGAATTGGCCCAACATATTGTCAAAAAGCTCGACATTTCCTTCCGCCATTTCTAATGACAACATGTGGATGGTAACCAAATGTTCTGATATGTTCAGTGTTTTTCTTTATGTATTCAGTCGGAATTTCAAAGTAACCCGTTTCACTCCACTTCCTCCAGCCAGCACAATTAACTGAAGCTTATACAAAAACATTGTTATATTTTTTCAGCAGGGCATATTAGCATCTCATATCTCTGCCAGAGTAAAAAAATAAATAAAATGGATTTTTTTCTGTTTGTTGTCAGTGTTTCTGGCTGTGTATCGGTCAGACTGTTTTGTTTCTTCTTTAGATGAGTTTTTTTTGTTCTGCTGCATTAATGTTCCCCTTTCTTTTTTTCCTCTCTTTCCTTCTCTTGCATGTGTGGATGTGGAACCTGAATTTTCAACAACAGCCTGCACCTAACTACTTTCTGTCTTCAGTACAAGCCGACTGTGATAGCGTGTGTGTGCATTCATTTGGCTTGTAAATGGTCCAACTGGGAGATCCCTGTATCCACAGATGGAAAACATTGGTGGGAATATGTGGACAAAACTGTCACGCTAGAACTGCTTGACGGTATGTGCTGTGCAGTACTTTTGGGAGTTAAATTTGCACACTGGTGTTATGTTTTATACTATGATGCTTTAAAGTAACAATTTCTATTTTTTTATCAGTTTAGAGGATTTTGTCCCCTACAAGCAATCATGTTGTAAATTCCAATAACTTGCATGATTTTTTCCTTGTACTGGACAGAACTCGGGTTTGTGGGAAAGTTACTGAATGAGTTAACGAAAAGTGGCAGCTCTTGGCAGCGGTTTTGGAAATGGCTGAAATGGCCTGATTTTAGTTCTGGAAAGTGCTGTCTCACTTGTTGGAGTTGTCCCCCTTGTGCTTTTCTTCTGCAGAGCTGACACATGAGTTTCTGCAGATACTGGAGAAGACGCCCAGCAGACTGAAGAGGATTAGAAACTGGAGGGTAAGTCAGTGGCAGGTGGAGATTTTCTGTTTCTGGGAAAGCAAGTGACTCTTGGGAACCAGCTCATACACTATTAATCACGCTATAGTTGTACCACAGATACAGTGTGCCAGCTAGGCACTTCATCTTTTTGTCAGTGAGTATTTCAAATAAAACACTTTCTCTGCACTTTCTTTCCACATTGAATTCTTCTCACAGGACTGTAAATTGTCCCAAATTAATTCGAACCCCGTCCTTGTTGCAAGTGGGTTACTTTAAATGCAGACCCCTCAGTGCATTGAAAATCTCTCATTTGCCTTCTCTTCCTACAGGCCAATCAGGCTGCCAAGAAACCCAGGAGCGAAGGCCAGGCGGCCGACAGCTCTTTTCCGAGTCCTTCCTTGGTTCAGAATCCGTCTTTGGTGGACAGTATTGCTGGAGTGTCCGCAAACGCGACGTTCCCCAAAGCATCCACCTCGGCGTCCTTCCCGGTTCCCCTGCCCTCGAACGCCGGGGGCGCTCCCATGCAGGCCGGCCACTCCCTTGACACCATGGCGGCAGTGACGTCAAGCATGCAGAGCGCCTCGTACAACTTCACCGCCCCCAACGACTGGCCGCAGCACCAGGATCAGAGTAGGCCCGAGGTGTACACTCTCAAACAGGAGGTGCTGAGTATGCAGCCTGGGGCCTCTGGGCAGCTGCATCCTGCCCTCCATCACCGGCCGGACAAGAGCGCCGACTTCCCCACGAACAAACACGAACACAAGTCGGGCGGCGGCAAGCACCCCCCCCAGATCTACACCCCGCCCGTCGCTACCCCCCAGAAAATGTCTTTGGACAAGTACCGGGAGAAGCAAGCTGCGGAGTTCGCGATACAGAAGCGGAAGCTGGAGGGCCTCGAAACGGAAGCCAGGGACTCCTACGTGCCGGCAGCCCAGGCGCTGGCGGACCAGCAGCACCACAAGAAGCACGCCCAGCCGCCGCAGAACCCGGGCTGCAGCTCCATGGCGTCCCCCATCAAAATGAAGATCCCCCTCGCGAACTCCGACAAGCCCGACAAGCACGGGGCGGAGAAGAAGGACAAGGGCTGCTCCCTGAAGCTGCGGATCCCCATCCTGCCCACGGAGAAGCCGGCCAGCAAGGAGGAGCTGAAGATGAAAATCAAGGTCTCCTCGGAGAGGCACAGCTCCTCCGACGAGGGCAGCGGGAAGAGCAAACATTCCAGCCCGCACGTCGGCAAGGAGCACAAGGAGAAGCACAGGGACCATTCCTCCCACCGCCACCACGGCGGCGGCGGCCACAAGCATTCCCACTCGCATTCCCACTTGCACGGCGGCGGCGTCAAGGCGGGGGCTGATGGCGTGGCGGCCGCGGCCCTGGCGCTGCGGAGCCCGGTAGGTCTTAGCGGCGAAGCGGGCATCCCCGGCTCCAGCTCTTCCCGGAAGAGGCCGCACCCCGACGTCAGTCACAACCACCACTCCAAAATGAGCAAAAGTTCCAAAAGTTCAGGTAGTTCCTCTCATTCTTCCTCTGTAAAGCAGTATGTATCGTCTCACAGCTCTGTTCTTAACCTGCCCTTCCCCCCTCCTCCCCCTGTCACATACCAGGTGGGCTACGGACATCTCAGCACCCTAGTGAAACTGGACAAGAAACCAGTGGAGACCAACGGCCCTGATGCCAACCATGAATTCAATGCAAACAGCCAGCACATGGACTACAAAGACACATTCGACATGCTCGATTCGCTGTTAAGTGCCCAAGGAATGAACATGTAATCTAGGAGGAGGAAGAGGAGTGGCAAAAAAAACAGCTTAGGTCTTGTGTTCAAAAAAAAAAGAAAAAGGAAAAAAATGCTTCCTGATTTTTTTTTTTTAGGCAGTGTGACTCGATCCTGTCCGTTTCAATTTAACATAATTGCTGCTTCGTCCTCCACACTCTGGAAAAAATAGTGTAAATGAGTTTTATCTCCACACGTGAATACTATTATAAATACTGTATAAGCATGAAAGGTGCAATTTTTTCTTAAATAATTTAACAGTATTTCCACGACTGTAAACTTCACACAGGAGTATGGCTGCTTCCGAAATAAGGTGCCTTGTGCAATGAAGGCATGATTTAACACTGCAGCCGAGAAAAATGGGTTTGTAGTCGCTTAGCTTTTGAGTGAGTGTCGTTTCCTTTTTTTTATATCTTTATACGGTATGTATGAGTTGCATGTTTCAGTCATAAAGGGATAAAACAATGATGACAACTGTTTACAGAAAGTGGAGATAAATGTACATACATTTTTGTATGTTAAGCTATACCATAAATACTCAGGTTTGGAGCTGCTTGTAAGTATAACTATAAATATATATAAAAGACTTACTTGTAACTTGTGTCAGAGTCCATCAGTGATTCAGACGGCAGCATTCCAGCTACTTTGAACTTGTAAGCTGCATGCCTGCCAGGTGGGGCACATTATCCTTGTTCTGGCCATCCAGATTCCAATTTTGCATAACCTAGAAAGAGGTCGGAGGTCGTGGAATTTGTACGCTGTTCTGACCTCCTGGGCTTGAGTTGGATGCCAAAGGTTGTGCCTCAAACATAAAAGGACAATTATAGAACTATACAAAGTTTACATAATCTTTGCTGTGAAGTGCATTTAAAATGTTTCTTGGCTTGATGCAGTAGCCTAGATGCAGAGCTGTTAATTGATTATGGTAATATAGGAATATTAATGTTTATTAAAATTTAAAAAAAATAATTGGGCAACTTGTAAGTCAAGTAAAGATGACAGTTTTGTGTTGTATTATTTTTCAGGTCAGTTTTCCTATATAATGCATTGTTTTTAATTCCTAATGCAGATAATTGTTCTCATTTGATTAGTCCTTCCTAATTTTGGTGTGCAGAGTTCCAGAATTAAGCCAAGAATGTATGTTTCCAGTATCAATACAGTGATTTTACTCCAATGCAGGACTACAGTGGTTAAGAAACAAGTGCAAATCTTGACATCCAGTTTTTCATTTAAGTTCTCTAAATAAATTTTAAGGTTACCACCACCTTAACTTGCAGTCTGTTGTCATATGTTTGAGGTTGTGGGTAACTGATGCAGGAACTGGGTGGGGGAAAAAAAACAAAAGTATTTAAGATTTTGGGAGATGAGATGTTTCAAATACCGTATTACATTTCCTTAGAATGGTGAATGGGAGAAATTGCCTAGATTATGAGTGTGTGCACTGGTCTTAATCCGTATCTCTCAAGTCATATTTCAGATATTCTGGCAAACAAATATACTGATGTACAGCGAGAGCCCATGTCTTAATTTCTTCACCTGTAGCTCATTGAGGAAAGTATTTTCATTTTAAACAGCACATTGGTCAAGAGTGAAGGATTAAAAATGTTTTATTACAGTTGATTACTTTATAAATTTTGTACATAAAGTATTTACAGTAAATCTGATTAAATGTCTGTAAAATACATATTGGCATGTTGGGATTGAGGCTACTGCATGTCAGCTGTTGATCTGACTAAGAAATGTAAACTGGACTGGTTAGGAATGGTAACCAGGCTGTCTGCTTCATGTCAGTTCTGAATGTTTCAATGGGTTTACTGGCTGATTTTCAATGCTTTCCTGTGAAATGTTTGAAAAGAACGTGCTCGGGTCTTGGTGAGGGATACAACAGAGAAGCGGTATTTTAAAGGTGCACAGATTGATGCCCTTTCCTGCTCACTGGATGCTCTCTCGCCTGGGAATGAATGGATGGACCAGTAGTTCTTCTGCTGAAGGTCTTTCTCGTTGATCGCTGCAACGATTAAAATGATTTTAGACGCCATAGGCAATCATGAATGCTCATGTTCTCCAGGACCTGTTATTGTCGTTATTAATCTTGAGTATGACCCTAGGTAAACCTTCTACTTTGGCAACTTTAACATGTCGAAGAACCTGAAGGCCACACCCATCAAGCAAACTGCATTAGTCTGCAGTAAGGTTCTGTTCTCTTCATCCGCGCACTTCCTATCGCCACAGCTGTGAGGCACATGGTCTATAGAAGTAGTTCAGGTGTTTAGCTGCGTCGGCATTTGTAGGCTGCAAAGGAACAAGTCATAGGTTTACTCCATGCTGAAGAGAGAAGAAAGAAAACATTTCGGCCGTGGAGCCTGATACCTGAAGAAGGTTCCACGGCCGAAACATTTTTTTCTTTCTCCTCTTTTTGGCATGGAGTAAACCCATGACCTGATCCTTTGTGGTCTAAAGAAGGACTTAAGACGGCTGCTCAGGTTTTTGTTTTCATGCGCTGAAGAGTCAGTTTCTACAGGTTAAACATTCAAAAGTGCTGAATACGGTTTTAAAGATTGGATTCTCCATCTAAATTTAACCCGATGGGAATGGGAATTGGGCAATGACAACGCTACAAAATCCCAATCTCACCTCGTCAGACACGCCTGGACGAAATCCCTCGCGTTGCCCGAGAACTCGTGCGGCAGTGCGGGCATGAGGCCCCTTCTCGCCCCGATGTAGAACAGCGCCGCCATCTTGTCCATGTGCGCGAGGGGGGGCTTCCCGGTCGCCATCTCGAACACGGTGCAGCCGATGCTCCAGATGTCCGACTTCCGGCCGTGCCCCGTCTCGGTGATCACCTCGGGAGCCATCCAGTACGGAGTGCCGTGCGCCGACTTCAGCAGCTCGCTGTTGGCGCCGCTGGTGGTCAGACAGGTCAGGCGCTTGGCGCAGCCGAAGTCGATGAGCTTGATCACCCCGTTCGGCATGAGCATGACGTTGTTGCCCTTGAGGTCTCGGTGAATCACCCGGTTTCCGTGCAGGTACTGCACGCCCTCCAGGATCTGCTTTGTGTAAATGGCAAACACCTTCTCCGGCAGAGGCCCGAAGCGGCTGATGATGCTGGCTATGGATCCTCCTGGGATGTACTCCATGAAGATGCTCACGATGTTTTGTTCGAGGGAGGTTCCCAGGAAGCCCACGATGTTGATATGGTCCAGCGTTTTTAGCAAATCCACTTCATCTTGGAGTTTCTGGTATTCCCTCTCTGCACTGTCTTGATCCTGGTGATCCAAAGTTACCTGCTTCACCGCTATAAGCTGCCCTTGGCTGGTCAGGCCACAGTACACCTGGAAGAAGAGCGAGCAGCAGCAGCACAGTCCTGGTGAAAAAAGGGCAGTTCTCTCTGCCCATGATTGATGGCTTTGTGTCTTTTTTACAGGAAATCCCATGTTACTTAAATTGTCACTTTTTCTCAGAGTAAGATTATAGTAACTTGAAAGTTCAAATCAAAATGAAAACAAACGTTGGCCATCTACAATTACCAACATGTTGCTGAAATCATTCCCTGCCTTATATATATATATTTTTAAGAAAAGGTAGCTTTGTGCCACAATCAAGAAAGTATCTAAAATATTCAAGAGATGGAGTGGAGGGCAATGTGGTGATTTAAATTTGCATGACATTTTTATCATAGTCATTTACTGCTATTTTGCTGTCCTTTCTTGGGCCCACTCATCGCTTTTAAAAAAACCTTTTTAAAAGCTGGATTACTTACTGTTCCGTAGGAACCTCTACCGAGAATTTCACCTTTTGTCCACATGATGGCGTCCTCGGTATAAGGTTCAGAGGGGATGGCAGCAACGCTGGATTCCCACCCATTGCACGCAAGGTCCTGTCAAAAATGTGGGCACAGCATGATGATAATACACTTTATTTTATATAGCACCTTTAAAAGTGGTTTCTCAAAGCGCTTTACAGAACAGCATGAATCTGAGAACTTTGGCACTGCCGGGAAAGAGAGAATTCTAGTTTTGTTTCCTGTGCTGCTATCTTCAGACACTGCAAATCTTGGAAGATTGAGGTTAAAATGCAGTTTAAGTACTAGATATGCAACTCGTACTTAAAATATTTAAGAATCATTACAAAAGAAACTTTTTCCCCTACGAACTTTAAATAATTATTTTGTGATTCCTGAACTTCACTTCGTAAACCATGTTCTGAGGGGCATATTGCAGTCGCTACAGTAGCTTATCTCTCTTTCCAAACTGCAGCAGAACTTTTGAAGAAGTTTGACAAATTCCAATAAAGGGGAATATTATTAATAGCATCTTACAATGAATTGAACTGTTGTGCAATACGATTCTCAGTTCAAAAATGAGTCCAGTTTCTAAATCACACATGAAGCCCTAAGGTTTACTGAAAGTAGCAGCCAGGAGCAATAGCACCTTACCTGCTCTGAGAATTGATCCCATTTTCTGTCGGAGAGGTCAGAGTCGGGAATGTGGATACTTTCATCAGGCTGCGTGTCCTTCTCCTCCAGTGAAATGAGCTGCTCAGCCAAACACTGTAGTAACTCATCAGTCAGGTCCCCATCCCCAGCAACATCCAGAAACGTCTTGTACACTGGAGACACTGTTCTGTCACTTTCCGATGTCCAGGTGTTGATTTTTGGCTGACCTGGCAATGAATGGGGATTTATTTCGCCTGGGAGGCGGTTTGTTCCTCTGCTGTGACTGGCATCACAGTCACGCAAGCCCTCTTGAGAGTCCCCAGCAGCGGCTTGTTCTCTTGGGCTTTCTAGGTTGTTAAAGGGGTGGTCAGTTGCGCTTGGTGCTTCATGGTGAAAAACGGGGGTTTTGCTTTCGAGTGGTCTGGGCTGGGTAGTTAGATGTGTTTGGATCTCCTCAATTACTGCCAAAGTGTTACCGTCCTCGTCATCTGCCGGTGCCACGCAGTCTTCTGTTTGTTCCTGAAACACTCCCCCGTGCTCCTCAGTAAGGATCGTCTCAGATTTGGATGTCTTGATGTGCCAGTCTCGTCCAGATATAAACACCGTGTTTTCTTCTTCCTCTTCACTGGCCAGTGGCTTGGGGTGTTTCCCTTTACGCAGAACGTCTCTCCTCTTCTTTTGCTTGGCGCCTGCGGAGCTGGGCTTACCCTTGGAGGGTTTCTTTGACCTGCCCTTCTCGGGTGCCTCAGCGACTCTTGTGCTTCTGCGCCCAGGGCTTTTTCCGAGGGTCTGCACCTCCCTGGAGGCCCCCTTCTCTCGCGGTGCAGACACCCTGACGTGGGAGTACACCGGAGTCGCAAACATCTCATAGATCGCCGGCCCTTCGCTCCGCGAGTCTATTTCCTTGAACATGTCGCTGTAGTCAATCTGCAGAAACTCCGCGGCGGACTTGGCTCTTGGACTTGCATGGTTTCCTGATGCCTTGGGCTGCCGGGCGCTCCTGTGGACGCGCGGCAGTGGCTGCTTCATAGCCAGAGGCTCACCGTTCGTGCGATTCTTCCTTTCTGCGGAGGGCGTCTCCGCGTTTAATGTCAACGGTGCGACGTGGCCACTCCGCAGCAGAGGAAGCGGTTTTTCGAGGACATCTATGGGGTTTGCCCTCGGTGAGAATGGTTTAATGGTCCCCTCGCCACCGATGATAAGATTTTGACGTTTTCTCATGTTTACCTTGACTTGTGATGGACAAGACTTGCTTCTAATACTACTTTTGGGCTTTTTACCATTCTGAGCCAAAACGTTAAAAGTTTGATTCACATTGAAAGCTAAGGTGTTGATTTTCACTTTGTTCTTGTGAGCTTTGAGGGCTTTTGTCTCTTCTCTTGTCTGCACATCGCTTTCTGACAGTGTGATGTTCACAACGGGAATTAAGGGTTGCAGTAGCCTGTCACCATCTTCACTGTCATTGGCATGTGCTTGGTTCATTACTGGAGCCATAACTTTCTCCTCATCTAAATCAGGTCTGCCGGCCCCGCTTGAGAGCCTTTCCAGACACATCGGCTCTCCAGGTTTCACTTGTCTCATGTCAGTCGTGCTTGTTTTTCCCAGGTCTTCTTGTGATGTAAAGCTTTGCAAAGGCTCAGAAGACATTAATTGTCTTAATTCTGTCTGAACTGCCTTTAATCCTTCTTCACACTCGCCTCCTTCCATAGCGTCATGTGATCTGACAAGGTTCTCGTTTTCTGTTATTCCTTCACTGCTCTCTCGTCTGCGAGTAACATCTGGAGGCTTGGTCTCATTGTCCCCATATCCCGGCTCAAAGCACCGGATTTCCGACTCAGTGCTTTCCCTGAAACATGCGGTAAGGAGCTTTCCTGCAGGGACCACGGGCTCATCCTCTTCCACGTCCAGAGACCCCCGAGGGCTGGCACAGCTGGAGCTGCTGTCTTCGCTGCCGGTCCTGGTCGTTGACGAGCCATCGGAGCCTCTTCTGCGGAGCCTTTCCCTTCCGCTCCCGGACACCCTCGGGGACAGAGGCACTAAGATTCTAGGCCGGAATGGCACAGAGCTCTTGGGTCCTGAGCATCCCTTCTCCCTTGCTCTATCCAGAGGGGTAAGGAGCTTTGGAGTCCTTATGGGCTGTCTGGGTAATGTGCCCTGAGAAAGATAAGACGGAGAATTTGAAGGGTCTTCCTGCATTCGGTCTGCAGATTGAGCTGTAGTTCCCAATACAGATCCTTAAACGTTAAGAAGCCCAGTAGCCTGTGTCTCACTTACATTTTTTCCACCCAGACCCTCTTCTGGTTCACTTCCTCCCAGCCCTGCAGAGAAGAGGAGAAAATAAAGTAAAATAAATAAATGGGAATCAGTTCCCCACATTTTAAAAGACTGAAAGTCTTCTGCATCGGATCAGGTGCAAGATTTAGCAGGGTACTTACAGAAGTGACTTAACTGCAGACCTAGTGCAATGCGTAGAAACTGCTGTTGCTCTGTGCTCACCTACTGCAAACTACAACGTTGTCTTTAAGTGCCTCTGGCTGCTAGCTCCTGACATTCTGTCGAGCCTGTGAATGTATCTGTTCAAAAGCAGCAATATCTTTGACCAAATTGTACACAACATTCTATATGATGCCTTACTAGCATGTTATACATTTTTAATGTAACATCCCTTGATTAAAATCTATGCTTTTAAGTTTACATCCTAATATCAGCCATTTTCATATGCAGCCTCTTCAGACTCGGCACTTTCCATGCTGTATTTGTAGGTTACATTTTCCTACCTGCATATGATACATTGGACTTGGCTACATTAAATGTCATCTATCAGGTGTTTTACCAAGATTTTATCCCAATCCTTTTAAATTACATTCACTGCTTCTACAGTGTTAAATTGCTTCCCCACATTCTATTAAAAAATCATTTGCAGCTTCTATAGAATTTGCTAATGTTTCTAGCTTGGTACAGTTCAAATTCCCAGATAGTTTCTCATCTACAGTATATCAGAAGCTTGATCATTGATAAAAATGAGGAAGAGCAAGTCCTAATAAAAATCCACATGGTACTCTGCTAAGGGCATTACTCCAATCTGAGCATTCGCCTCTTATCTGCACTCTTCATTCATCTATCCATTTAGATTCACACATTTCCTTGAATGCCTGTTACTTGTGGTGTGAGAATTAAACTTTTACAAGTAACTTTAGCAAACGACCTCTTTATACCCTTATCTCATGCTGTAAGCTCTGTTTGTGTCCATTACTGCTGTTACTTTCTCAGAGAGTTCAAGGCCCCAGAGATTTGTGTATCATGTCTCTAATACCTGTAACACCTCTTCCTCTTCTATTGTGTGTATCGTGTGTATTTAAAAATACGGAGACAGCCCTCACTGTTGTGGATATGGGCTCTGATCTTCAGCAGGGGCTCCAGGAGGCTGGGTGCAGACTGGCTCAGCTGTCCCCTCTGCCTCTGCCCACCAGCGTCTCTGACAGGAACCCGCGGGCACTGCCTGCCCTTCAGCTGGCTCCTGTCTGGATCAGAAGCAAACAGCTCGTGCCCGCTGTACCTGACCCACAGGCTTGGCAGAGATGGGCTTTGGCTAGCAAGAAAAGAAGAGAAGCCTAAATGATAACGTTAACTGGGTTTTAATTCAGTACAATAATGTCACATTTGGGAACTGCAAATTAAATGGCATATGTCAGTAAAAAGATTCACTCCGTACCAGTGGCAAAGAGTGAGAGACTAAAAACACAGATTTGTTTAAGATTTTGTGGTTCAGACATGCCAAACAACTGAACTGAGTTCAATAACCCTAACATTTTGTAGACATCACAGGGTCCTCAAAAGGGAATTTCTAGATTTTTCTTTTTGCCCCGTCCTTTCTGCGCAAACACAGCACGGGGAGTAACGCTTAGAGACCGGGAGCAGGAGCCGAAGGGCTCTCTCACGGTTTCTGTGAGAACAGAAGAGACAGAAGTCCATTTCACTGGGGATGACAGCGCTCTTTCAGCAGCGTCTCGCTGGGAGCGGGCCTGGCTCTTCGCTGCGGCTCGAGCAGTGCAGCCCCGCGGAGAGGCCAGGAGGAGAGCGGCCCTCACCTGCTGCTCTCCTCCATCTCTCGGTACGATTGGCTCATGTCCTGCAGCGTTTTAGCAGCAGCCCGAAACTGAAGCAGGATCCCTTGATCTGCAAGAAAAGAAGAAGGATCAGCATTCACTGGAACTAAATGACTGTGATTCACACAGTTAAATAATACTATTGAGATTTACAATGGCTGTTTTCTTCTTGTGGTCATTTTTAATTTTACAGAGCAGATAACTAATATTTTTTCACTGTTTCATTGGCACAATATTAAAGAAAGCAGGACAATGCATTTAAGCATTTAAGTTTGTATAAAAAGGTATTATTATAAACTGAGAAAGATTGGATTACAGCACTGGGTTTCCAATCACTGACTCTCACCTACGGTAGCTCCATGAACTCCTAAAACAGGTTTAAGAGATTAAAAATCGCAGCCCCAACCAGTGAAGCAGAGCACTAGTTAATCAGCGGCGCGGAATCAGTAATTGATACAAAACAAGATGCAAAAAGAATGATTGTATAGAAAGGGTAACAATAGATACATGTTCTGCCTAAATCCAGAAAAGGAGTTTTAGCTCAGTACATACGTCAGTTGCGATAAGACAGAAAAAAGCCCCCTACCTCCCTGGTCTCTGTGTAACAATAGGCAGTCGCAAACAAGTCCGACAACATCCCAGCTGAAAGGTTTTGTCCTTTGGCTACGTGAGTGTACAGTGGCCCAGCTGAAGCGCCGATCAGTTCAATAATTACAGTGCTGGCTTTGTGTCAGGGTGCCTGGTGTGGTGACTAGGCAGGAGGAGTGTCTGCTTACAGGCAGAGCGGAGGAGCTCTCAGGGGGTCAGTGCCAGGTTTGCCTTTCATTCTCCGGGGCGCAGAAACATGACCCCACCCCCCGCGCCGCAGCTCTCAGGGCGAACTGACGGACTGTTTTGTATGCATGTGGGAGAACGTGAGGGCTGTTCCTGCTGCAACTTTGTGTTTCTCTTTAGAACACGAACATGAGAGAATGCTGTCTAGCCACTTCAACAGTATTAAAGAGACTTTGGCATTGTTTGCTGTGCAATTACACCCGCTTGTGCTTTCCACAGTTTAAGCCTTCACCGCTATCTTTTATCTACACAAATAATGGCCTTAGCATTTTAGCAGACACAGGTCATAGGTATACAGTTTCTCAAAAAGAGTAGGGGTGTTACCCTGGTGCCCTGGCCAAATTTCCCCCTGGCCTTTACCAGTCATGGCCTCCTAATAATCCCCTTCTATGAATTGGCTACATTACTCTGCTCTCCTCCCCACTGATAGCTGATGTGTGGTGAGCGTTCTGGCGCACTATGGCTGCCGTAACATCATCCAGGTGGGGCTACACACTGGTGGTGATGTAGGGGATCCCCATTACCTGTAAAGCACTTTGAGTGGAGTGTCCAGAAAAGTGCTGTATAAGCGTAAGGAATTACATATTCGTATACAATTAACATGTCTGGAAAACAGATATTGAAGTTCCCATACTAACCTCCTCTGCACGTACTCCTTTTAGGGCAAAAAGTGGACTCGGAGGGCTCGCCCAGGTCCTGAAAGTAAGAAAAGGAGTTTGAAAATAAACTTTACATCCTTATTTTAAGTGATCTTGCAGCGTTTTTTCCTCCAGATTTGCACTTTATGAAAACGGCTTCAATAAGCACTTGAATTTAAATAATAAATTAACTGATTATGGGCCATTTTAGCAGCGCACCATTTCAGAAGTGTTCAGTCAAGGGCCAGTGGTCTTTGCTTGGTTCACGCTCATAATTAAGCCGTCAGTCCCAGGGGGTGTTAAAATATTTAAACTGTTCCCTCAGGTGTCCTACCACACTTGCCTTCCATCTCTCATTGTGGCTGGCCTAGCATTAGCTAATGCATCTTGTGCCAGCCATCTGTTTTAATTCAGACTGCACGGTGGTCATTAACCACAGACCATCTGCTCTCCCGAACACCATCCTGCCCTTTGGAGTTCAGAGGACAAACGCGGGATTCAGATGGAGCTAAACACCTGATCCTCGGCAGATTCACTACCTCCCCCGTACACAATGAACAGACCCACTAGTTCCCCTTTTTAACTCATTCGACTGCTCTCTTCCCTGCTTCGTTGTTCACTAACTGAACGGGCGCGTTGCTGTAATAATGCAACTGACATCAGAGGTGCAGCACTGTTACACATCAAGCACAAAGCACTCCTCCCACACGGCCTGCCGTCTTACTTCTGGGCAGGAGATGCCCTGCACGGCGGGGCTGTGCTGTGAGGCGAGGAGGGCGGAGGTCCTGTCTTCCCCACCGGCGCTCTCGCTGTCCTGGAGGGAATCGTCGGCTGTGAAAGAGGGAAGATCTCTGGGAGCTACCCAAACACCTGGAGCTCCATGATTAATGTCTCACGGAAGACACATTGTAATCCATCATCAAGAGAACAGTGAATTTGTGATTGGTGGGATTATATACCGCTTTTCAATGCACAGTTGCATTGGATGTTACTACTGTTGGGCCTTTACAGTTCTCTCACATTACTGAGAGGAGAGTCTTTATTTAATTAAAGCTCATTGACGACAACAAAGCCATTAATAACTGGTGGATACAGGGGTCTGAAGAAAAAAATAAAATACAATAATCCAAAAAGGCAAGATCTTTTATGGAAGTAGCCATTAAAGATTGAGTTCCACCATCATCTTAGTGTCGCTGGGTAGTTTTGTTTAGAGATACATCTGTTTTTCAGTTTCCTTTAGTCTGAAAATACCGCGCACAAGTGATAGCTCAAATTAAAAACATGACTCTCCCTAAAACCTCACTTGAAAAACATCACAAAGCACCCTTTACTTCACTAGTAAGACAAAAGGTGGACATCACATAGTCGGACAAACAGATGCGAACAACCCTCTCATTTTCTCAGGAGAAGTTTGGCAATGGCGTTCGCTCCCACACACCTGTGTCCACCAGCAGCTCGAGCAGTTCCTCCTTCAGTCCATTCCTCAGCTGAGACACGCAGTGCAGGCCTGACTGACCGTCACACAGGCTGGGGTCACTGCAGGGGCAGAGGTCAGACTGGTTGAACTAAGAGCAGGGCGCTGTTATAAAGCTGCACCTATCCACACCACCTGATGTATATTAAAGACAACAGATTAATACATTAAAATAATAAATATTAATTTTAATAACTATTCCTTGGAACTATAGAGCACTTGTACGAGATTATTATATGAGGTTGGCACTAGAATGATAGCTGTTTCTTTGTGTGTTACTTAATAAACGTCGGCAAAAGCACTATTTCCAGTATGTCCCCATGCAGCAGAGTGTATGAGGTGTATGTGAAAGAGTCAAGTTTGACATTGTGAGTGAGACAAATCTTTGGAAAAGCCATGAAGCTCAGCAGTTGACGAGTAATATATGACAATATAAAAATATAAAACAATAGTTTTGGTCTTATTAATTTTTTAGAGATGTTTTGGAAAGCTCTTTGAGTTAGCACACGCAAAAGGTCTGAGGGAGATTTAAAAGGTACTGTGTTACTCTCCTCTTAGGCTCAGTAACCTTGGCAGGTACGGGACCGGTCCCTGTGAATTAAATGAAAGTCCTGTGGGGAAAGCCAGGGGAGACTGCAGGTGTGGACAAGCACATGTGCGATAACCTCGGTTGTCTTCGGAAATTATTTTTAAGAGTTCCTTTGCACATCCAGGTGGGGCTGCACATTGGTGGTGGTGGAGGGGATCCCCATTACCTGTAAAGCGCTTTGAGTGGAGTGTCCAGAAAAAGCGCTATATAAGTGTAAGCAATTATTATTATTATTATTATTATTATTATTATTTGTTAGGGATGAGAAGCAAACATAAATGCAGTAAAATATTTGTCCTCTGGTGGTGTGCTTTTAGCAGAATATATTTTGTTTTCAGAGCAGACCAAGCTATCGTTCGGTGCGACCAGAGGGCGAAGAGCAGCATCTCCTTACGCTGAGTGCTGGAGCAGCTCCTTCACCATCTCCGCTGGCCTGTAGACCGCAGGCGTCAGGGGCCCCAGTCTTCCGAACAGATCGACATCCCTCACCGCCAGCATCAGGGCTGCCAGAGCCTCCCGGTCCGGCACATCCACGTCCACTGAGCGCTGTCGGGACTGGAACAGTCACAATAATACTCTGAGGCAGAGACAAAAAGCACTCTACATACATAGAGCAGAACTGGAAATGAGTTATATACTGAGTATATTGCCATATAATGAGTTATAGAGCCTGCAGCATATCACCCTGACTCACAGCCGGCAGCCCACTGAAGCTCAGCAGCTGTGAGCCTGGTCATTAGCTGGATGGGAGACTCCTGGGAAAAACTAAGGTTGCTGCTGGAAGAGGTGTTAGTGGGGCCTGCAGGGGGCGCTCACCCTACAGTCTTTGTGGGACCTTATGCCCCAGTATAGTGACGGAGACACTATGTTGTAAAAAGGTGCTGTCCTTTGGATGAGACATAAAACCGAGGTCCTGACTCTCTGTGGTCATTTAAAATCCCAGGGTGTTTCTCAAAAAAGAGTAGGGGTGTAATCCCGGCATCCTGGCCAAATTTCCCATTGGCCCTTATTAGTCATGGCCTCCTAATAATCCGATCTATGAATTGGCTTCATCTCTCTGCTCTCCTCCCCACTGAGAGCTGGTGTGTGGGGAGCGTACTGGCACATCATCCAGGTGGGGCTGCACACTGGTGGTGGTGGAGGGGATCCCCATTACCTATAAAGCGCTTTAAGTGGAGTGTCCAGAAAAGTGCTATATAAGTGTAAGGAGACCATGCAACTCCACACAGACAGCCCTCCAGCACAGAATCGAACCCAGGACCTAAGGTTTCCACACAATTACAAGAATCCAAAGCGAAGAAAAGACACACCTGCAACCAAATAGATGTCACTAATGGTGTCACGCGCTGTTGCACAACACCGAAACAGACACCTGTTGTTTCACATGGAAACACTGGTAAGTCTAAGAGTGTAGCCTGGCAGCTGGAAAAACACCTGAGTGTCGGGCTCCTCGTCTTGGAGCGGGTATTTGACAGGTGACTGTGTTGGAGGTGCCGGAGACAGTCCAGGTCCCCCTGCCACGCACCTGTAGGAACTGCCCCAGGGCAGAGCCCTCAGCAGCATCCTCACGCAAAGCGCTGTCTGCTGGTTGTGGCTACACCTCGGCGCCTTTCTCCAGCAGAGAGAGCACCGCCTGCAAAGTGCTGATATTCTGATATTATTACTGCCTGAGCAGTTCCATAACAGCGCGTGGTAGATTGTCAGCGCAAAATTCCTTTCATAGAGTTTAAGGGCGTCTTACACTGCTTTTAAAGATTGTATTCATCTTCTTCTCTAATGAAAGAGCATATACGCACACGTCTGTGTTTTTTTTTTCAAAATCCAGACTCTAGGATAAACCAATGTGCAGACAGAAAGTCATATATTGACAGTAACGTGACTGGGAAAAATTTACAAAAGGCATTTGCACTCTTTTCTTCTTCCACGTCAGCTTCAGGTTGTCATGGAGTTGTTTTGAACAAGGAATTCCCTAGACCACCACTCTGTAGTGAATAACAGGCTTTATAGAGGTAGTGCAGGTAAACTCTCACTCCCTGTCATCCCCACCCTACAAACTGGCGTCACACACTTGAATTCACGGAGTGCCTAGCCCAGAATAAATCTGGAGGGGAAGAAAAACGTGTCCAGCTGGAAATTGTGAAGCAGTGGCTGTGCTTGACCAGTAGCCACGGTCTCAAGGCAGAAAGCGTCGAGGGAAATGGAAACCGGTGGTTCAGCTGCAGCCGTGAGGACTCGTGCTCACCCTCGTCATGAGCTAAAGCCCCTCACCTCTGCCAGGCCCCTCCGGGTGGCCGCGGCGAGCGCAGAGCAGCCGGCACCGGTGTCGGTGTCAGCCGGGTCAGCGCCAGCCGGCCTGCGGCACCCACCTCCCGGGACGGCCTGTAGGACCCGCTGTGCCACGTGCGCCTTTTCCAAGACGGGTTCGCGTCCAGCCCGCTCGGGAAGAAGAGAGACACGGGCGCACACTGAACACGGCCAGCCCCCTGTGCACGCTGGCAGCGCTCTGATTAGGCATCGTCAGAGACAAGAGCCCGGACAATGTCATACGACTGTTTTCATGTAACTGCTCAGCCACGGAGGGTAGACATCCCATGAGCTTGATGGGGGAATAGTTTGTGCAGATCAATGATTTCATCAAGCACGGATAAACTGCAGTAGGACCAAGCCAGAGAAATCAAGATCAAATAGGGACATAAACTAATGATATCTAAAATTTTAGTAAATTTTTAATAATTGATACTTTCATTCAATAATTCAAGTACTGCATTGACTGTAGAGTTGTCTTTTTCAAACAATTGTTCCCAGTAACTGGGAGTTTACAAGGACTGGGAACTGACAGCCCATGACCAGATCCAAATGCTCACTTCCTTCAGAGCAGGGATGTGTTTCCAGAGCGAGAATTGAGAAACGATGATCACAGAGACTTTCACGATTCCCAAACCTTGTCTTGTGGATCCAGCTGCGATCATTACCGTTGCAAGTTTTTTATCTATTCAAATGCTTGAGATTTTAAGTTACATCTCAGTTAAAGTCTCTAACATGTCTAACAGCTGAAGACCAATTAAAGAGTTCAAATTAAAACTATGATTAGATCTTTTAAGAGTTTGATTATTTAACGGAGTTCTCGGCTGAAACACAATCCAGCAGGACTGGGTATGAAGACCCCTGTGCTAATGAGCAACCTTATCCCCAGGATGAACTACCCTAAAGTCAGAACAGCTATCTGCATAGAGTTCCGCCCCCTACAGCAATGTCTGGACAGCCATCCTTAATTAAACACAAGTCAGCTTATCATTTAATATATATAAAGCTGAAACGTTACGCGTCGGAAAATTCCTGTAATTAAGTTAGAGGAACAATGTTCTTTAAAACACTATAGATGACTAAACACTTGTTGGCTTTGCAAATGTGATACATAAAGGTTCACTTACCTCTTGTGCGCTGGAGACTTCTACTTTCATATCAGCAAGCGGCAAATCCCCACCGCCTTCGTACTCTCATGAATTTGTTGTGTTGTGCAAACGTACAGGTTTGGGTTTTCTCGCGTTCCTGCTTGTAATTCGCCTCCCCTACCCTGTCATTTCACGCTGTCCCCTATTTCCTCGTCCTCTATGCGTGCCTTCTCCCTGAAAACAGAGCTCTGAGTTTACATACTGTTGCCAAGGCGCCAGCGAGCCTGGCATACCGACAAGGAGTCGAGCAGTTAGTGGCTGCTAGTACACAATGACTCCTGCTATGAGCTCATTACAGTACTCTGTTTTTAACGTGTTTAGGGAAAAAATGCACGAGCATTTTTCACTATTTTCAATTCATTTTGAAAGCATATGCATACATTAAGCCCTGTTACTTTTATTGTGGAAACGACTTAAAAACATAACAAAAAGCAAAGACTAAGAGGAAGTAGGCTTTATTACGAGTGTAGTGGGAACCTGTTATATATAGGGGATATGCTTCAATCACAGCGATTGTCTCGTGTTTCCTTAGTTCAGTTGAGCCCCTGAGACCTTTATCAAACATCACCCTGAAAATGGTGGCAGAAAATGTTTTACTATAAAGACATAGTAAAAATGATTTAACTGTAAGGGCTGTTAGACGAAAGTTCTTCGGCAGTGCGGTCAAAGGGGAGCCGAGTTGTGAGGCTCATCAGCTTCAACACTTTTTAGGTTTAGTTGACATTTTGTCATTGGCTACCTTACGTCGAGATCACAAGGAAATTTGACATTTGACTTCGTGCATTGAAGTGAAAACTTGTCTGGCTTTATACCACACACATACATGTTCTCAGCCTACTGGACAATGCAACTCACTTCAGAGGACGCCTGCAGCCGTGTTTGGTAACAGTGCTGTATAATTTTACAACGCTTTCTATTTACTGCCATCTAGTGGCGATAATGGGTAAAACATCACTAGAACTAGAGAAAATATAGCCATAAGGAAGATAAACCAAAACAATGGTGAAGTCTAGCCTGGCAGGCAATGGGAGTAATGGAATTATTGTAAGGAATAATTACTCTATTGCAGGCTACTCAAACCGGGACCTTTCAGAGATTGGATTCTTGTAATTGTGTGGAAGCGTGTTTGTGGACTGTGGGTTGAACAAGAGAACACACATCCACGGAGAGATGCAAACTCCCAACAGCAGAAGCAATGCCAGCCTACAAATTGAACTCAGGACCACAGAGCTGTGAGGCAGCAGCGCCAACACCCACACATCGTGTGCCACCCCAAAATGAGACGTTTGCTCACATAAAAAAATAAACAGTCCAAAACGCAGAAATTATGCTTTGCGTCCTTCATACATCTAAAATTCAGGGAGTCTTATCCCTGCCAAAACACAGTGGGCATGTACCGAGCCCGTTAAAACCCGATGAAAAGGTTCGCAGTTTCTTGACGCTCCCTAAGAGTCGGGGCTGGCGGACGGCGCTGGAGTTCCCATGATGCAGCTGCAGGAAAACAAAGTGACGTCCATGATGGCGGCGGACAGTGACGTGAGTATCTCGCTAACTGCACTCAGACCCAGCAGAAGACAAAAATAACAGTTTTAAATTTAACAGAGCGCTGACAGCCGGGCGCGTTTTGGATGTGTGATTTCTAAACGCAGTTCGCTTTCCCGTTGCTGTCGTTACAGCCCGAGTCTGAGGTTTTCGAGATCACGGACTTCACTACCGCCTCGGAGTGGGAGAGGTAGGGTGGTGGTGACGCCTGCAGCGCATCAGCCCGGACAGCTGCGGGCTCACAGGGCAGCCACGGCAACAGCAGCCGGCGTGTGACCCTGCCTAGTTCACTGATGGCGAGGAGCATGCACTGCCAGTACATAGACGTGCTGTCATCGGTTTCGAATCGGTTCCCCCCCCCTCTCTCTCTGCCGGTGGAGGTGGGGAGAAGAATGCGCTTGAGACACAAGTTTGTAACTTTGTTTACACAGACCAGCACTGCCCAGTGCCAGAAGGGGATGAGGGCAGGGGCAGGGCTTGCTTAGCGAGGTGTCCCCGAAAGCGGGGGCTCCGGCGGGTCTTGTTTCTGCAGAATGACGCTGACCTTGAATTGAGCTCTCATCGAGGAAGCTGCTTTATTTTATTTTTTTGTTTTGCTCTTCGCGGGCACGGTCGGTGCTTGAAAAATACTCTTTGAGTTTGATTTAAAAAAAAATTAAGAACATTACGTGCCAGACAGAGGCCAGGTACCAGATCGAAAGCGTTTTCCGCACATTAATAGCGATTACCGAGGAGATTTTAGCCCTGTTAGTCTCCTTGTGACTGTAGCTTTTGCTTCTGGATTGAACATGTCTGCCATGTGTTCTTAGCCAGAGCTGACCTGGCTGTTTACAGGCTGCAGCACAATTCATTTACCTGTGGAAATAAGCAGATGATTGTGTGTTGGTGAATGACCACACGCAGGTGGAGGAAACAGCCTTATCTTGGCAGGAGAGATAGAACATGTCCGACCACAAGTCAAGTGGAAACGCAGATTAAAAACCTCCCACGGTGCGAGCTGACCTTTACCAGCGCTCTGTGAATGTTTCATTATTTTATTGAGCTTATCCGTTGAGCTGGGCATTATCTGTGTGTGCTGCACAATTTTCCCTACATGAAAATTGCCTGAAGTGCTGTTTAATTTCATCCATCCATCCATCCATCGTCGAAAAACTTTCTCCAGTTTAGGGTTGCAGGGACAGCCAGAGCCTATCCAGGCAAGCAACGGCTGCAGGGCCGGATACACCAGCCCACTGTGGGGCAGACATGGACACCCACACACTCACACCAGGGCCAGTTTTCCCAGATAGCGTGCGAGGCAGCAGTGCACCACTGCACCACCAAGCAGCCCTGTTTAATTTCCCTTTAGTCCTTAAATTCATCTTTTAAAGTTTCACATATAATTTTTGCACGAGGTGTTTCTCATTCACAGCTAGAACTTCAGGAGATGCCTTGACAATGCAGGAACAAATCCAAGCCCCAGAACCCCCTGATGAAATGTGTGGTTTTAAAGCTGCTTTCACTTCCAAATGTTCGTGGAAATTGCGTCGATCTTTACTGAGCCTATAGCGGAATTTCTAGTAAATTAAAAGTTGTAATCTCAATGTCTGTGCTCAATCTCTAAAAATCGTGCTTGAGTGTATTTTATGTTTTATAGCACCTTAAGGATTACACTAGAAAATTTGCTGTGTTGTGGCTTCTCATGTTTTTACATTTGTTTAAGCTGATTTAGCTTTGCAGTTTACTTGTGGGATAAGTAACTCTGACTTGTCTTTTGTCTCAATTTCATATGTAATCTCCTCTTTAACTGTCCGCTGTCATGCCATTTGCACAAGAACATGCAGAGGGTTTCTG
Organism: Lepisosteus platostomus; assembly: GCF_059453375.1. NCBI lineage: Eukaryota > Metazoa > Chordata > Actinopteri > Semionotiformes > Lepisosteidae > Lepisosteus > Lepisosteus platostomus. The sequence goes on from NC_142624.1 coordinate 38,648,717, forward strand.
ACACATATCTAACTTTGATGGAGGAACCTCCTTTTCTTACTGCATGATGTGGGATTTCCTGATATTTGTCCAGCATAGCACTGGAAAGTGTTCATTGTGGGCTTGGAGTGTAAAATTCATCACTACTATGAAGTACTGAAGTAGAAGGCAGTATGTGTTTTGGAATTTGTGTTGTATACCTTTGTCTTTAGGTTCGTGTCTCGGGTGGAGGAGGTGCTGAATGACTGGAAGCTGATTGGCAGCAGTGTGGGGAAGCCTTTGGAGAAGGTAGCAGCTCAGATGTTTGTTGCACTGTCTAGCTATACAATATCTGTTTGTAACATACTGCATTATTTTTTAAGATTACGTTTTACAATTGGAAGAGCACACAGTTGTCAAAATACCCTTTGCGCTGTTTTCTAGAAGTCTAGCTTGTGAACATTAGACTTTTGATGCAATGTTTTAAAAGTTTAAGGTATTGTACTTTAGATTCAATGTAATGTTATTGATAGTGATGCTTGTAAAAAGTAGTTCTATTTTAAAAACAAAATTGTCAGAAACGATTTTGCCCATTTAAGAAGTTTGTAAAATGTGCGTTAGTTACAGAAATAAAGTTCCCATTCCAGTGCAGTTTGAGGTTTGTGAGCCACAGCCTTACTGTGCAAGGCCTTCACGAAGGGCTCTAGCTTGCCTGAGCGTGGTATGTCTGGAGGAGTTAGTGCTTTTCTCATCTTCCGCACTTCAGCTGCCATTTGAGCATGTTGAAGGTTGGGGGCTGTCAAATCGATATAAAAGGCACTTTGACTATAGTCGGTCATTGATTACACACATTCCTCAGAGCTGAATCTTTCTTTTTTGTGTGGGTGCCTCAAAGAGGGGAAGTAAGACATTTTAGCATTTTACTAAATAGATATGTAGATATTTTAGCATTTTAAGAGAATAACAATTTTGCAAAGAGATGAATTAGGATATGATAATCGGGTGGAAAATGTATTCAGTCAAAGAACAGTCACCTTGGTTGTGAAATTGCTTTGAAAATTGCCTCAACTGAAACATTGTTTTTTAACCATGTTCTGTCTTTTCTGTCCAGGGAATATATACAAGTGGCACCTGGGAAGAAAGACAGCAAGAAATTTGCTTTGCGGATTTCAGATTCGCAATTACCCATCACTATCTAAAACAGGAGTCGTCTGACAGAGAGGGCAAAGAGGAACCCGAAGAAGGTATGGACCTCCTGCATACAGAGAAAACAGCCTGGATGTTCAAAGAACTTACATCATTGATGATATATGCTTTATGATGCTGTGGTTACCATTAATCATGAATCTGTAAATTTCAGATTGTTTTAAAAAAACCTTTTGGTGTTTTGAATGCATGATTACAGCTGCTTCATGTTTGAGTAGCTGGAAGGCGGGGTGTCTTCAGTGACCACGTTCTTTGATTTCTTGACAGATGCATTCCCAGTGGCTATGCAAGATTTGCTGTGCATGAACAATGATTTCCCACCCATCGCTCACTGTTTAGTCAGATGGTACGTGAACAAAAAACGATTTCATGTTTAATTTCCATTTCATGGGGAAAAAAAATGTGTCCAGAGTGTTTTCTGTTTTGTGGTGGTCTGTGATACTGGTAGAACCCCTGTGGTGTAAGGGAAGAATGAACACCTGCATTCATGTCAGCGGCTATCATCATAAAACACTGCAAGTTGTGCCGTGCCTTACTGGAGCGTTCGCTCTAATTGGGAAAGCAAGATGCCTCTCACAGGCGTTCCTGCAACCTCCCAGTCAGCTGGCAGTTCACAGAAGTTGTTATTATGAGGCAGTTGGGGGGAAATGTGACTGATTGAAGCTCTCCTGCCCTTGGCAGTGCTCGGACAGGCAGTGGTGCACAGTATCTTACTAGGACTCTGAGTCGCCCGATTTCACTGCTCAGGCTTAAACCAGTGCCTGCAGGGCCGTAGGGCTCTGTTTGCATTCTCAGTCTTTAGCCCTTGAGCCACTTAGGAGCCCCTATTTTGTGTTCTTTTGACAAGTGTTAAAACAAACAGTAAAGGAATTTTCTGAAAAAAAATTAACTACTGTTTTATAGTATTCTGATGCAGTGTTTTCCAGTGGGTGTCAGTGTGTTTGTCTTTTTTCCCATGTAATTAAGTAAATTGCCTTCCTTTCTTTTCCTGTGCAGGTATGGTTTGCGAGAATTTGTTGTAATTTCCCCGGGAGCCAACTCTGATGCAGTCATCAGTGAATCCAAGTGCAGCCTGCTGCTCAGTTCCATCGCTATTTCACTGGGAAACACTGGCTGGTAGGTGGCAGCAGTGTGCAACTGAAATAGACTTTTTTCACCACAGAATTAAGCCCTACTTGCTCCATTGCCAGATCCCTGCTCTTACCTTTTCATTCTAAAATTTACCAGTTTTACAGTTTACCATCCTGTAAGATTCATGTGCCGCTGGTGGAGCATGAAGAGTTGTTTCTAGTGCAAGGGTTCCCAGCTGTGGTCCAGGAAAAACGCCTAGTGTCTGCTGGTTTTCATTCCAGCTGAGCCCTAAATCTCCAAAAGTAATTGATTAATTGCTTGCTTTTTTAGACTTCTATTTAACATGTTTCTTTGCTCAGTGCCTCAGAGGGTAATGTTGCCAACTACATCAGCACACAGAACGTTGTGCAGCCTTTCCACAACCTGCTGGCCATAATTTATGTCTTAAACAGCTCTGGCTAGTTTAGGAGTTGATGAACAGACATGGGAGGAATGACACTATCAAACACACCCACAGCAAGCATTTGTTCCTTCTGTAGAGGTCCTTGGTCACTTTTCAGGAAGCACACCTGAATGAGGACAGGTACAGGGATGACACCAATTTCAGATCCTGTTTAACGTCTGAAGGACTGAAGTTAAATTTAGAAATACATTCCAACTGTTAAAATTGAATCAGTTAGCCTGTGGTTAAGAACTTGGACCAGAAACCTCTATTCTAGAGGATCCAAAGGCGCCGTCGTTTGGATGAGGCATAAAACCGAGGTCCTGACTCTCTGTGGTCATTAAAAATCCCAGGGCGTTTCTCGAAAAGAGTAGGGGTGTTACCCTGGCATCCAGGCCAAATTTCCCCCCTGGTCTTTACTAATCATGGCCTCCTAATAAACACCATCTCTGAATTGGCTTCATCACTCTGATCTGCTCCCCACTGATAGCTGATGTGCGGTGAGCGTACTGGTGCATCATCCAGGTGGATAATGGTGGTGGTGGAGGAGATCCCCATTAGCTGTAAAGTACTTTGAGTGAAGAGTCCAGAAAAGTGAAATAAAAAAGTGTAAAGAATTGTTATAATTATTATTACCTCAATCTGCTTGAAATGCTCATACAATTGAAACTTATTGTGCTGCCTGATTTTGACATTATTTCCACTAGATGGTGTTGTTCAGCTGTATTTTGGGCGAAGGGTGACAGATATTTATAGCAGCTCAAGTAGGTAATGCATTTGAATGCACCTGTTCCAGAAGAGAGCCGCAGCTGAATATCCTTCACAAGGTGAACATAACGTTCCTTGCCGTTGTCCTGTCCTTTGTGTCTCCATCAGCCAGGTGCCAGTGTTTGTACAGATCCAGCAGAAATGGAGGCGGATGTATGTGGGCGAATGTCAAGGTCCTGGTGTGCGCACAGACTTTGAGATGGTCCACCTCCGCAAAGTGCCCAGTCAGTACAACCACCTGTCTGGGTTGCTGGATGTTTTCAAATCAAAGATTGTAAGTGTTTCTTCTGGCAGGGTTCTTACCACACGATTGTGAGTGTTCAGATACCGTGGCGTGTGTAGTGGGTGGTTTGCATATTACAGCTGGATGTGGCTGTCAGCAGCCCAAATAAACTTATTTTCTGTGCGGAAGATCGTTCTCCTATTCTTGATGTGGACTTCAGCAGAAATCCAGGTCACTAACCTGCACTTCTTTCGCTTTTTCTCGTTTGTTTGAAAGGGATGCCCATTAACACCCATGCCGCCCATCAGCATAGCAATCAGGTTTACGTATATCCTGCAGGACTGGCAGCAGTATTCTTGGCCCCAGCAGCCTCCAGGTTGGTACAGTGTTTATTGGCTTGTAAGGGGGGCTTTTCTTTCCCCACTGTGGCAGCTTGGAAGATGCATTGTCTAGACCCCAGAATCTGCTCTTTCCTGATAGTAGTCCATCTTCCTGTTGTCACTTCTAGCCCTTTTCTTCTTTCGCACGTAATGCACACTGTTTGCAGGTGACCCGTGGGAATGCTGTGCTTTGTGCGAAAGACCGGGTGAGTCAGTGTTCTTCCAGAAAACCAAAAAATGTCTATTTCAACACCGGTTTAATGATGAGAAATGAAAGGTGGTTTATAATGTGAGCACCTAATGGCAAGGAATGACACTGAAATGCCAGGCCTCATCTCCTGTTTCCTATTTCGGTATTAATATGGAAAAGAAAGCAGAGTTCGCAAAGCCCAGAAACCTTCACATTGGAAAAGCCTGGTAGGTCCCAGCCTTTGAAAGGGGGGGGGGGAAGAAACAAATTTGTTTTTAGAAGCAATGTCAGTTAGTTACCTTGGACAGTGAGGTTCCCGTAATTTTATTGGTCTTGAACGTGCTGTTTTTTTCTGGTCTGTAGGTAATTTAGGCGCCAGGTAATTGTGTCATGTGTCCTTTTTGTAGACTTTGACGCCCCGCTAGGTGGAGAGGTGGGAGGTGTGGAATTTGGGAAGTTGCCATTTGGGGCTTGCGAGGATCCGATCAGGTAGATGAGCCATTCCTGATGTGGTTCACATGGCTTGAACCGACAGCCATTAAAGCTGTGAGGTTCCACTTCATGTCCAGTATAAGGAAATGAGTACATAGCTTCACTCCGTGTTGAGAGAGGCTGCCCATTCACTTTAAGCTTTGTTCTTTAAGCCACTACAAGCAGAAAAGGCATTTTTATTCTGTGTAATTGAATATTTGGGCATTTTACAAATGAGTGAAATTATGAAGAATCAAAAGAGATTTTGAATGGATGGTGATTATGCATATTTTGTTAGTGAGCTTCACCTTGCTACTGCGTGGCCTCACCTGTCTGAAGGCATCGTGGTTGACAATGATGTGTATTCGTGAGTATTTTTCACTTCCTTCTTGCTTAAAATTTTAATTCCTACCAGTCGTGCAAGTTTTCAACCTTTGAATTGTCAAAGAAAGTGTAAGAGACCATGATTGCTCTAGCCCAGATGTGGATGCTTAACGTTCACTAAACAAAGGGTGGGAAAATAATGATGTTCAGTCTCCCATTCAGTATGCTGCCACTCTCTGAAAAACTTGGAATTCAATTAGTATTGTAATCACGTACTGTATGTGGATCATTTATAATATCTTCTTTGCCAGTTCATAAGGAGTCTATTTAATTCTCAGATTTTGAATTGACTTTAGTGTTAATACTTGCTTTTTTCCCCGATAACGTGGTTTTGTCTAGTGATTTAGATCCACTTCAGGCTCCTCAGTGGTCTGTAAGAGTGAGAAAAGCTGACAACCCTCAGTGCCTTTTGGGTGAGACCTTTTGTGAGATAAATACTGATAACTGTACTTAAATTTAATATTTAATAGGTTGTTAAATTATTTGTAAATGTGTTTTAAAGGATTAACTTTGTTGTATTAATATTTTTTTTTGTTTTTAATATGAACTTCCAATCCTGAAGCTTGATTTTTAGTTTGGTGGATGTAAAACAGTATCAGATAAGTAAGTGCTGCCTCTTGGGGACTTTTCACCTCAGCTGATCTGACATGTACGGCAGCACTAGGCAGAACAGTCTGAGAAAAGTGTGGGTGGTGCTTAAGGCAAAAGGTTTCTGAGAATGTATCTTTTAGTACTGCTTATTTTATTTTAAAAAGGTTATTCTTTTTGTTGAAAAATACATCACCGCTTGAACATGGCGGTACATTTGTGCTGTTTCAAGTTTCAAGTCATGTTAAATATGAAGCAGCAAAGGGTGTTTTTTAATTCATTCTAATGATTTTGCACATGCTGAGAGTACGTATTGATTGATCTCGTCGCCCTTGTGGGTGTTTTTGTCCTTCAGGAGACTTCCTTACCGAGTTCTTCAAGTTGTGCTGCCGAAAAGAGTCTACTGACGAAATCCTTGGGAGATCTCCCATCGAGGACGAGGGCAAAGGTACTCCGAGAATAACCATTCTGTTTCGCAATCATGGGACCATACTTTTTTTGAATATTTACATTACCTTTATTAAAACTGTTGCAGGACTTAAAGCTGTTGATTATATATTAATGACAGGAATTGATTAATCCAGGAGGTTAATCTGCAGTAAATTTAAACCCAGGTTTTTCTTATTAGAAATACCAACTTGAGACTCACTTTAGGCACCTTGAATGTTTATTTTTTCATTTTGCGACAGATGGACTTCAGTTAGGTTTTTTTTTAAAAAAAAACCAACGGCAGAGCTATAAGTGTGGTGGGAGGTGCTGTTGAATCCAGCGAGCCGAACGCTTCTCTTCTCCTTGATGTTGACCTGTCGGGTTTCACGTAATGTTTCGCTCCGCTGAGAGCACATGTACAAGCTCCTTGTCGATTCTGTATAGACGTATAGACATATGTGGAACGACTTGTGGGAACGTTGGGGGTTATTGATGAGAACTACCATCTGATGTACAAGGGCAGTAAAGGCTGTTACTGCCTCGTGCTTTTTTTCAGGACATAAACAGTGTGTTCTGGCATGGTGTGGAAATTGCATTAACAGGACAGAAGTCCACGCAGTCAGAATTCCTCCTTTCCCCTATTTACATACACTGTAGGTGACTCATAAAAAACCGATTAAAGTTAATTGCTTTTACAAGCGTTGAAAATAGCCATGCACTCAACTGCAGGCAGTAACTATACTAACTTATCATTGGCAAATGTTTGTTTTATTCCATTATCACATGGTTGATGAGTAGGTGCCTGACATGATAATTTTGTTATTTTAATTTATATACATTAGGATGCCATTCTGACTGTAATGTTGGTTTGGAGTCGATTTGACTGAAATAATTAAGACTTTTGTCAGGAGAAAGGGGGATGATCAGATTTTACACTTCGGTGTAAACTAGAGAACGTTTGCTTCTCGGTTGATGATCACGACGCGGGACCGAGGCACAATAGAAGAATGATCTTTTTCAGAAGATGGATAGAAAAACACATGTCCTTGCACAACTGCAAAATCCACAGGCTTGCAGGTTTGCCCCCAGATTGGATTATGATTTGGGTTAAGCCTGTTGTTAGTGTTTATGTCCGACTTTAAGTCGCTTTCAGCGCTGGCGTTTGCCATCGAGTCCCTCCGTCTATTTTTGTTTTACATTTGCCCCTTCAACATATTATTCTGTTTTGACACTTTTGTTGACGTTATTGTACACAAAGGGAGTCAGGAGTACAACACTGTTGAATCTGACATCCTGATACCTCCAACAGATCCCTCGATCAAGAGGCTAGAATAGATCCTTGGAGCAGTTAGCTACTGGCAGCCAAATGCACTAGATGTCTAACTGGCCTCTTCTGATTTGCAGTCTCTATGTGTTCTTATGCACTAACTGAAATATTGAATATATTTTAATTTCAGGAACGTTGTGCTTTCTTATATATCCCTGCAGCAATCAAAGGATAATTGAGCCTTGAATGAATTCTCTTTTCTTGGAACAATTTTCAAATCGGGTGAAGATCGTCAGCTGTGATGGATCTTGGCACTTTCAGGGAAAATGGGTGTTCTGATTTTTTAAAAGAGAATACTGTATCTGTTTTTCCACAAGCTCCTCTCTTAGAATAGTGAATTAGGGAGTGAATCGTTTTCACTTTTTGTCAGAGTGGTTTGAGCTCATCGAGCTCCTCAGGTTGCAGCCACTGCGTGCTTTACTGTCCGCTCTGCAGTGAGGCTCTCCTGACGTCGTCAGGCTGCTGTAACACTTGACTATAATTTTCCACCCCACATACATGCCACGGGCAGCACGCTGGTAGAGTAGTTAGCATTGCTGCCTCGCAGCACTGGGGCCCTGGGTTCAGTTCTGAACATGGGCTGCTCTCTGTGTGGAGTTTGTATGTTCTCCCTGTTTTTGAGGAGGTTTCTTATGGGCGCTGCTGGTGGTTTAATTGGCATCTGGGGCAATTTGCCCTGGTGTGAGAGTGTGTCTGTGTGTGCCCTGCGGTGAACTGGTGTCCTGTCCAGTGTGTACCCTGCTCCAGCTCCCCCAGAACCCTGAACTGGGAGAAGCAGTTAGAAAATGGATGGGTACGTGCCACTTTGCCAAGACCATCGTTATTTATGCTGACAGTGTTTTCAAGTAAGGTGATGTGGACCTGCTACCTGCTTTTATGAAGTGCTGCCTTTGTGTTGACTGACTGCTCTGATGTCCCCGAGTTATAAAAGATATTGGTGAGCCTTTCTCTCGGCTGAAACTATGTAAAAGTAAAGACCTGCAAGTGAACCCTGAAGTGGTTGATCTGAAATCGTTTCTAACATATGGTTCATTTTGGATAAGCTCGCACACCTGCAGCTGAGCAGCTGGTTTTGGTGATGCGCAGACTCCCACCTGCTGTTTCTCTCAGAGAAGGCTTACTGTACCAGGCAAAGCCAGCGCTGACTTGTCGTTGCAGAGAACAGCGACATCACTCATGCGTTGTCGAAGCTGACGGAGCCCAGCACTGTCCCCATTCATAAGCTCTCGGTGTCCAACATGGTGCACAGTGCAAGGAAAAGGATCCGGAGGCATCGCCGGGTGGAGGAGTCACCTCTGAGCACTGACGTCCTCAATTCGATCTTATTGGTTAGTGTGCTTTTATCTGAAGCAGAACTATCAAGCCTTTCTGCTTTGTAAGCATTATATAAACAGAAGTCGTTTTGTTGAATATAATGTTAAAGAGAGCGATACCACAGAAGCACAGTGAGAATGTATCCTTCTTCACTTTTAATGCAGTACCTCTTCCCCGACGCTGCTGAGAAATCATCTGACGCAAACGATGCAAAGCCTGTCACACCTAATGCAAACAGCAAGCCTGAGAAGGATGCGGAGGATTATGTAGGTTCACAACACTTTGGTTACTGTTTTTGATGTGGCAAAGAGAGAAATATGTATCTTAATATCCAATCAATAAAAGATTTAATGTGTTAAAGAAAGAATCAGTTCAGTCAGTTGTGAAGTGTTTTTCATTTTAACATGGCTTACATCTGAAAGTAAAAATCAGATGCTCAGGTGGAATATAAAAAGAACACAAAATTGGACATTTCATTGCCTGTACTGCATGATTCATGATTCCTTTTTGTTTTACTAGAACCTGTACAACCAGTTTAAATCTTCCCCTGCTGACACCCTGACGTACAGATTGGCGCTGTGTCTTGGCATGGTGAACTTCTACCATGGAGGAGTGAAGGCTGTGGCTCACCTGTGGCAGGAGTTTGTGCTGGAAATGCGTTACAGATGGGAGAATAACTACCTCATACCTGGGTAAGCACCCTCTGGGCACTAAAGGTGAAGCCCGATTTATTACAACCCTTCCTGGGCGACAGCATTGCCGCCCTGTAGCTTGAGCTCGTCCGATCTAATAATAATAATAATGTTTCTTTATTAGCCCTATACAATTTCTTGCATTAGGAATGCGTCTTTTCGCATACCCCAGCTTTTCTCCATGGAGACACAGACACACAGACAGGGAGAGAAGCTTGGGGTCAGAGCGCAGGGTCAGCCATTGTACGGCGCCCCTGGAGCAGTTGGGGTGAAGGGCCTTGCTCAGGGGCCCAACGGAGTAGGATTCCTCTGCCGGCCGCGGGATTTGAACCGGCAACCTTCCAGTCACAGGCGCAGATCCTTAGCCACAGAGCCACCACTCCGCCCTCGCGGGTTCGGTACTGCGATGGGAGACAGGTAGACCTATAGGGGGCGCTCTTTCCTCTGGACTAGCAGTTCCTGTGGCATGTTGCGTACTCTGCTGTAGGTGGTGTAATGCTTCTGAGGATTTGAAGATTGCATGACACTTTTCAAAAAGAGCTGTTAGCCCCGCTACTCGGGTTCAACTCCTCTCCAGGTTTATACTATCTGAGCTCCCTTAATTGACCTGGTGAAGTAATTTCTCACCTCCTCCTTCACCTGCTGTGCAGTGGGGCTACCGTGTGTCACCCAGGTGGGCCTGCACTTCAGCGGTGGCTGAATAGATTCCACTCGGATGTATGAAGCGTTTTGGGATGGAAAGTGCTATATTAAAGCAAGGTTATGTTATTAGAAACCTTTACATTGTCTTCTCTAGAAAGACAGACATTATTTATATTGACAAATGAGATTTATCTTTCCAAAGTTAGACTTTCCTCATAACATCCATCATGATCTCTCACAACTAGATTAGTTCTCGGCACCTCTACATGTGAGGTGAGGTTGTGATTCAAACCGTCATTGAGGAAAGTGAATGTCCGGAGAGCAAGAAATCTGTTTTTCCATGATGGTTTCAGGTTTTATTTACATAAGGAGCTGGACGCCCTTATCCAGTGTGACTTAAACTATATACATATATACAGTTTCTGTTATGTGTAGGTACAAGGAAAATAATCATGCAAGTACAATAAATTAATATCAAAACATCTTCAGGACCCACTCCCAAGATGTTTGCTTCACGCAAACAACGGACAAAATGTTGCTGGAAAATCAGACAATTCTGGTTCAATCAAGTCCTGTATCTCTCTTCTGGCAATTAAGAATGATGAATGAGCTTGATAAAACTCGCTGCAGCTGTTGCACTGCTTGTGATTTATTGTGTAATCTTTTCCCCTGTTACTGTAATCCAGCTGCTGGGCCTGTCACACAGGAATCATTAATCCAGATCCGTCTCCTTTCACATTAACTGGTAACCGCTTCTTAACGCAGAAATATCCTTTTTTCTTAGTTTAGGCAGTGGACCTCCTGACCTGAGATGCTGCCTACTGCACCAGAAGCTTCAGGTGACTATTCTATACATTAGTCCAGATGCTCATGTTTATCGTGTAGTCCTGTTTATTGGAAAAGGTTTCGCACAAGTTTCCACAGATGCATTACTGCTTCCTCTTTAGACGGTAATTACAGTGTGAAGGGCCGGCGAATCCTTTGATTCGGGTCTTAATTTCTGTGCAGGCGGTTGTGTTGCTCGTGGTAGGGCGCGGTCAGAGTTGATGTCGCGCTGATCGTGTGGAACGCGAGCAGTGTGCGCGGCTCGCTGCTGGGGGCTCGGTGTCAGCGCCCGCTGTGCCCGTTCGCCAGATGCTGAACTGCTGCATCGAGCGGAAGAAGGCCCGGGACGAGGGGCGGAGAGCCGGCCCGCCGGACGGCGCCAGGGAGAGGAAGGCGTCGGGCTGCGAGAACGGCAGGCCGGGCCAGGAGGGCTCGGCGCCGGAGCCGGCCCAGGGGAAGTCCTGGGACTCGTGGAGCGACAGCGAGGAGGAGTTCTTCGAGTGCGTGAGCGACGCGGACGAGCTGCGGGACGGCTCCCAGGGCGCCGAGGAGGCCCCCCGGGCCCGGCCCGAGGGCCGGCTGCACCCTCACGGCAAGCTGACCCTGCTGCACACACAGGAGCCGCTGTATATCCCAGTCACGCAGGTGAGAGGAGCGGGGGCGCGCGGGGGTCTGGGCGAGTGGGGCACCGGCGACGGCTGAGACATGCCGATCGATATGATGTGTCGGTGGACACACGGCGGGCGAGAGACTGCAGGGATGGGCTGTAAAGGAGCGAGGTGAGGTTACGTTCCCGCTGAAAAGCAGGAATTTCTGCTCCCTGCTGTTCTGAGTATTGCAAAGCCTCTTCACCTCCAGTGAGAACTTGCGTACCAGCTGTTCTACTGAATAAAGATCTGTGTTAAATTTAAGATCTATATAAATATGATGCTCTGAAAATTGTTTTAAAAATCTGCGGTGGCTTGATTTTGGCTTGGTGGCGTATGTTAGTAGAATTACCTTTATTATAATTAATTGGTTTTATATCGAACTTATGCAAGTGAGTTGTTATAAATTCAAAGTATTCAGTGTTCATCAATTATGAACTGGATAGCCCTAGATTTAGTCTCTCACATTAATTAGTCTACTGGTAGCATGATACTCACTGTAAAGACCTGTCCTATTTATATTCTCAAGAGCATTGTTAATGCTTCTTCTGGGTTACGTTTTTTTAATTAAAATTATAACTTACTTAGGTTTGCAAATTTCATTTTATACAGTATATTCCAAATCAAAAGTGGTATTCTTCGTTGTCATGTTACATTTGAATTTACAACATACTTACTGTAAGTGATTCTGAACTTTTATGTCAAAATCTTTGCACCACTAAACCTTGAGGATGTGAAGGTGCAAAACTGGATCCACAGCTGTTCAGGAAATGCTTTGCCGTGAAATGTGAATCACAGTCTAGAACTTTCTCAGCTCAGAATTGAATTTTTCTGCTTTACCGGCTCATGTAGCTGAGCGCTTTGTGAAACCCTAAGGGTCCTGCAGGGGATTCCAGTTATTTCTTATTGAGTATCTTAGCTGAGGTAGCAGTGCTTGTGCCTCACATCACTGGGGTCCCGGGTTCGAATCTGACTTGGCGCTGCTTCACTTGCATGATCTCCACGTGTTTGGGAAACCCTCTGGGGTTTTTCTCCCACCTTCCAGTGACTTGCCGGCTCGGTTATTCAGCGTCTCCAGGTCATGGGGGTGTGTGTGTCCTGTAGAGGGCTGGCACCTTGTCCAGGATGGCGTTTTGTAGTTTCAGGTTGCTACAACCTTTTTCGGGAAAGTTCGGCTTTCTGTTAATGGATGGCTGGGTCTTTGAACCCTTTTTTGCACGATTTCCGTGTCCCGTGAGGCTGTACAGAGACAGCCGTGCTTTGCAGACCAGCAGGCTGCGTGTTTGAGCAAAAGCAGCAGTGTGTTCATTAGGGCCCGGAGCGTGGCTGAAGTGTTGTGGCAGTTCTTGTGCAGAGCAATAAAGCTCAGGAGCTGTCAGCTTTGCGAGTAGAGCCAGTCTCATATATGGCGGGCAGGTGGTGTTTCTTCTGGATTTCATTAAAAATGATGAACTTGGAGATCGAAGGGCCCAGTTTTAAGTGTCAGCCCTTTTCATTCTGTTTGACATCTTCTTCCTGGGGAAAAAAAATAGAAGTCGTCAAATCCCACTGCAGCAGCTTAATTACAAGGTCTGACCTTTTCCTCTCCGCAGGAGCCGGCGCCGATGACAGAGGATTTGCTAGAAGAGCAGTCAGAGGTGTTGGCCAAATTAGGGACATCAGCCGAGGGAGCACATCTGCGGGCTCGAATGCAGAGCGCCTGCCTGCTCTCCGACATGGAGTCCTTCAAGGTAAGAGGACGCTAGTCATCGCGCTCACGAACACCAGCCCATCGCTGCTCTGCCTTTCGATGCGTCTGAAGCTCTGTCCGTCACTGCTTGTTTCCCCTGGCTCGTGCTCAACAACATGTACATATGGAAATGACAAAGAACATCTGGAGACAGGTGTGCAAAATACAGGTTTGCACGCTTATTACGGAGCGCAGGCTTTCTTCCATGAGAGATTGTGAAAGCTGGGTGTTTGAACGAGGCCCAATGTGTTCTAAATTCAGAACTCATTAAGGTTGAGTTGGTAGTAAAGGTTTTCAAGAGCGCACTGTTTAATGTGGTTTTCTTTTTATAGATATGATTGAAGTGCTAACAGAGTTTTTGACTGCACGCTTATATTTAACATTGAGTGTTGTCAGTCTGCAGTGTAAGATGTTATTAATGGGGTTTGTTTTAGCAAAGAACATAATCAGTATGAAAATTAATTTCATTGGAGGCTTTCTTTACTGAACATCTCAGCTACTCAGTCTCAAATGTCTACTATTTATCCCCGTCTCTCTGTCAGCTGGCAAAAACGAATCATGGAAGCTGTTCTAACTTGAAATCTCCTTCAATAATGAGAAACCTACAGGTAGTGGACAAAAAAATGGACACCAATGTAAAGCCTCTTAACAGAGTGTTGGACCATAATGTTGATCCAGTGTTAGGGCTGCAGAGCTCTTCAGGTTGGTGCTACATGAGCTCTAGTTCACTTGTCAGTAATGTGATGAAGGATGATTCATGTAATAAAAATCACACTTCTCCACTGCTCGGCGGCCCCTTGTCTGTGCTCTTTGCACCACTGGACTCGCAGCACTGCCTGGCATGAATGAGGTTTGAGCACCGGAACGCGACTAAGGTGCCCCTCTCTGTGGACGTCTCAGTAGACTGGTTCTGATTAATTTAACTGTTTGCACCCCGGGTTGAAACTTGCAATCATTTGATGTGCGCTTGCTTGCCGGTTTTGCTGTGCAGTTCAAATTAATGCACAGTTTTCACTGTCCTGGAGTACGTATATCTACAGACTGTTGTTCTTTGCTGGTGTGTTTTCCTCTGAGGTCCATGCTGACATCACCTTAGACACAGCTGCTTGAGAAACATCAGCATGCTGAGATGTTTTGGTCACTGAAGCTCCTGCAAAAAGCATCCCAGCAATCAGGCTCACTGAGGTCTTCTCTTGCAGCAATGTTAGCCCATATTACAAGCTTACCAGGCCTGTCCAGCACTTTTATACATGACCCTAAGCATGTATTAATTAATACAAGAGACAAACTGCAAAAGCCCTTGCTTTTGATATACTTGTCTTCTCTCCCTTACCCAGTTGTGTCCAGTTTTTGTCCACTACCTGAATCTTTCATTTTTAAAAAGAAAAACAGTACATCAGTCTGCTTATAATTTGTGCTGGGATGATGGAAGTAATTGTTCCACGTGGAGAGACAAAGAAAAAACATATTTCATAGAAGAAAGAATCCTTCAGAGCAGATTGTGAATCTTTTGAATTATCATAAGCATCTTGACTTTTTTTCTTCATCCTTCCATGGTAATTCATTGTATAATGATCATTACCCACATAACAAGGTGTGCTGTAAAACGTACTGTAGTGCACTTCAGATGTGAGACAGGATGTAAATGAGCCCGCCGTTAGTTCTGCACTGAACAAGCTTTTATATTTCACTTTGATGATCCCAGCTGAGCTATATGAATAGTAATGGTGCTTGTCGTTTGCGCGAGGGTCTATTAAGTATTTTTCTGTTGAGCCGTATAGTTCTACTGTTATGAAACGCCTCACTTTTTTTGAAAGACTAGTCTGTAGAGATACACAATTACACTTTGTGGCATTTCAATAACTGCCAGTCTTACTGGATATTCTGCATTCAGGTATACAGTAAATAACCCCCTAGCTTAATACCATCTCTAAATTTAGCTAGAGGCACATAATTGTGCTTACCGAAGCCTAATCTGGCATTTGGTTTTTAATTATCAGCTCCCATGGGGCTGATAGAGGAGTCTTAATATGATAAATTGTGAGACTTAAGAACATGACAGATCCCCTTCCCCCAGTACTACTTCCATAAACTCGGGTGTAGAAAGCAGACTCGCTTCGCTGCAGTTGACAGCAGGAGGTCAGTCGCTTGTTCCTCTCCAGCGTGCAAAACATTTGAAGGAGCAGAAATTGGCTCTGGATATATACAGCCCAGCAGCTCCAACATCGTGCCGCTAGAAAAATAACCTGCAGCGCCAAATAAGATGTCCAATATTTTTATTTTTTTAAATTAAAATATCACTTTTTTTTTATTCAGCTATTTTTCTGTCTCTGGGTAGAGGAGATTTTTTTTTTATTAAAGGTCGGATTGAAGAAGCAATAGTGAGCTTTTGCTCCTTTTCTTTGAAAAAACTACTTTTCCCTGTTTCATTACCCTTGTCTTTTTTAACGATTTTGGAAATTTCAGCATGGACTGATATATACCCCAACATAATTTGCAGTTTCCTGGATGATTGTATTGCTTGTCTTACAAGTAGAACATATAAAATATATATTGAAAATTCTAGTGAATGTCACTGTAATTCGGAATTTGCAAGTCAAGTCCAAAGTGGAATTAAAAATGGCAGTAAGCTGCTCTTTTTTGTCTCCCGTTAGGCAGCGAACCCGGGCTGCTCCCTGGAAGATTTTGTCAGGTGGTATTCCCCTCGGGACTATGTTGAGGAGGAGGTGGTTGACGAGAGGGGAGAGACGGTTCTCCAGGGACAGCTGAGTGCCAGGATGAGGATCCCAGGGAACATGTGGGTGGAGGCCTGGGAGACAGCCAAGCCAACCCCGGTGCGCCGCCAGAGGAGGCTGTTTGATGACACCAAGGAAGCCGAGAAGGTAGTCTGGCAGGACCGAGCGCAGAGCTCGTGAGAAAGGAAATGCCAGCTCCAGTGCCGGTTTTTCCACTCCGCGCGGCAGAACTTCGTTAACACCCCAAGAAGGAGCGCTTCAGTCCTGAAGCCAAGTCTACGCAGATGGCTGTGCACACGAGCTCCGTCTCCAGAGCTTTTTCTGTTCCGCTGCCTTCTGCCCAGTAACACGAGCCCCTCGTTTCTTTTCTTGTTGCCAACAATTTGGGGCGGATGCTGCCGAAGCAGTATAACCAAACGGCGTGTTCAGTAACTACACAACAGAGGAAAGCGGAAACTACGTTCTAGCTCGGTTATATTACAGGATTTATTAAATACACCACTTGTTCTGTGCACTGATGGCAGATGAAACGGTGTTCCAGTGCATATCTGTTGCGAGATGTTCTTGTATGAATCTCTGACCGGGGTTGTAGAGCTCACGGTGCTTCTGAACTCTTCTCTGGAAGCAAACGGGTTCCAAGACATGGTCCGCCGCTTGCTCGCTTGACCCCTGACCTCATTACCCGGTCGCACACAGGGTTTCGAATGACCGCACGGGGACGCTTGTGGCATCTGAGCTTGCCGGCACCACTGCCAGCACCCAGTGGGTTTTTTTTTCAGGCCATGTGGACACCATGTTGGGTTGGTACAATGAAAGAGTGAAATCTCTCATCGCAGGTGTGGACTGCAGCGTCGCCCACAGTGGGTGTGTAACAGGTCTTATGGTTGATGTGCTACTAATCCGATCCTTCATTTCTCAAGATTCAGCCGGGCCCGCTAGGTCTTTCCAGGCATTCCCTTAACCAGTCACGAGCAGGAGTGAAAGTAGGCCATCACACTGGGCTGCCTGCTTCCCCATAGGTGCGGCGAGGAGTGTCCTTGTCCTTGCCCCGAATCCTTTCAGTGAAGCATGCAGGGCAGTGCGCGAAAAAAAGACTTCCTGGTGGAAAAGCCTGACGATTTTGAAAGTCATTATGCACTGTGACACTCCTCCTTCGTCCTTTAGGAAAAAAACGTGTGATGTTAGGTGTCAGCTATAAATTCGGTTGCTAATTTAGGGATAATTATTAGAAAATGTTAGCTCGCCTGTAAGGGGACAGAAAGAACTTTCTTGAATCACAGCTACAAACAGAAGGAGGCTATTTATGACAGAGGACGGGTCATTTTTAAAGGCCTGCAAATGCTATTGTTGAGATTCTGTCATGCCTTACAATGGCAAAAAAGCAGCTGGTTGTGAGGAACATGTGCATGAAAATGTGAGCTTGTTCTCTGCTGCAGTACAGAGGTAATTGAGCCCTTTCACATGTCTGCTGTCTTTGCTAATAGTGTCCATACAGGAGGAAATAAACTGAGCTTGTCTTTGTCATAAATGAGTACTACTGTAATTGCTTGCTATAACATGTTGGGAAAACTCAGTGGCACAATACATATTAATGTAGCAAAAATAATTTAAGTTTTGAATAATGTAAATCATGCTCGTCAGACTTTAGTAAGAAACATTTGTGGCTTAAAAGTCAAGTTAGGAATGAGACCAATAATTGCTGAAAACTGGCAACCCTGTAAAGTTTCAGGCTCAAAGACCCATTTAAACTGACTTGGTATGACAAGTTCTTTAATTAGGGACTTCACAATATTTATCCTACTTATTTTATACTGTTTGGTATTCAAGCATGTTTCTACTCCAGTGCAGGTTCTGTTTATGTTTTTGTAAAAGTAAACTTCAGTCTATTTCATCTGCTAGAAACCCTGTCTCAGAACTGTAATGCAACCTCCCAGCCGCTACCATACGCGGAGCAAGTCACAAAATCAGTTTGTTTCGTGTTTGAAGCCCGAGGGAAGACTCTTCCTAGTTACTTCCGGCCGTGAATGCAGTGGTGCATCTGGAAGAGTGTTGGCTGGCTGGATGGTGCCGCCGGTCTGCGAGGGGGTGGTGCCCTGCTCAGTGCGATGCCGTGACTGGGCTTGTCTTGAGATGTCGGCGCTGCGCATCTTTTCCCACAGCTTTATCACACTGGGGAAAAAGACAGCTGCCAAGCCGACGGGAGCTCAGTAGGTTCAGATTTTGTAGCAAGCTGGTAAAAACCTTTGAGAACGTCAGCATTTTGCCAAACTGATAAAGGGAGAAGCCAGAGCCATCAGTGATTTTATTTCCTTGCCCTCTCTACGTGTTTCGCTGTGTTTTTAAAAAGAAGAATCAAGTCAGCGTTAGTTCAGTCTCTCTTATAGATATGAAGCAAACCGTTTCTAATGCACAATTCAATAATGCAATTACCCGACCACACATATTTAACATGATGAAAGTATCAGACCAGCTGCTCTTTATCATTCCTCAGGTTCTGCATTACCTAGCCCAGCAGAAGCCGGCTGACCTTACTAGACACCTGCTGCCCTGCATTATCCATGCTGCAATTCTGAAAGAGAAAGAGGAAGGTCAGTCCCTTTTTTCCCCCTTCTTGAAGATAAGAGCTGATTTGAGTTACTTCTGATGGACTAAACCGTACAAAATACCTTGAATGTATTTGACAGAGGCGGTAGAAGATATCCCATCTGTTAGAAAGACCATCCAGCAGATCATATCTCTTGGCAGTAAGCTCTTGCATCACCCGAACCCAGACTACAAGAAATTGGAGGTAGGTGAAAATGCCCGGGGGGCTTGTTCTGTGGTGAGGTGGACCTGGGCAGAAAGCAGGGAGCTGAAGCCTCCTTATCTTTGTGTTTCTGGCAGGACCTCATTAACCAGATCATGCTGGGGGAGGCCATCATTGCCAGGGCCCGGTCCCTGAAAGCGAAGTTTGGGATTGGCAAGTGTGAGAAGGTGGATGACCGGGAGGAGCTGGAAAGGTGAGAAGATCGTGGTCATGCGGGGGTGGTGATACTCGCCCGTCGGCCTTTTAATTTCATTCTGCGTTTTGAAGTGCGGGCATTCCAGAAAGAGTCATAAAACACAGCTTCGTGCTTTCAGTGGAGTCCCAGATCGTTACTGTTCTTTATTTATCAATTCATCTTTTAACACTTCTTTTATTGTTAACCCCAGTCCCACGTGTGGGGAAAAACAGAAGCTGTTACATTCCTCGTATACTTCTTCCAGAGATACGCGATGCATATTGCAGTGTTTTAATTAAAAAAACTGAAGGGGGGGGGGGGGACATACCCGGCTAGACAAGAAACGTGCCGCCGGGATACGTTACACTTCATGTGAGTTTCCCAACCAGGTGCGAGAAAAAGAAAGAGCATTTCCTCAGAATGGTCTTTCCTGTTGGACGCCTCGCTGTCGCGCGTTAACTGAGCTGCGTCAGCGAGTGGCACGGCATCTCCCATAGTTATTGTTCACGACCGAAATTAAATTTTGAGAAGTGCGTTCCCAGAACAACTGTAAACTTTTCGGCGAGTCCGTGTGTGCCTTTCCATCACGCTGGCACTGAAATATGAGTATCGTACCGGCGCTTTCACGGAAGCTGAGATTGCCTGCCAACTCTTTCCCCCTGAAAGTAAGTGATGTGTGCAGCAGTCTGAATTAATTGGTGTGCTGGTATAATTGCCGTATCCCTTACTCTGAACCAGTTGCATCATCCTGTATTTACGCAGACCTTTTACCTTTATTGGTAATGAGACTGGTGTTCTTACCAGATAAGAACATGTTTGCCAAACAGTGCTGCAGATTTTCTTTGATGCTGTTTCTTCGTTTGGTCCGCACGGGGAAGGAGTTGTGCGCTGCCGCGATCAGCCCTCGCGTTATTAAAAGATTTCCCCCCTTTCTGTAAAACCAAGTGTAGACGCCACTGCTGAAAGGCTGCAGAGGCAGCAGTCACAGGTGTGGAGAGAGAGTCTGCTGACTTGGGAGCTGGTAGAATCTGACAGGAACACAGGGGGCATGTCAGGAAGTTTTCCTGTAAGATGTTCATTATTTAAAGGTTCTCTTAGTTCAGACAAGAATAAGACACAATTGTCTTATTATAAGAGCCCTTCAGCTGTGAAAGTGGAAAGATTTAACCCTTTTACTTCATGCATCAGCTGTTTCTGTTACAGCAGAATCTTGTCGATTTGGATGCGGCACCCTTCCTTTTTCAGTTTTTATTCATGCTGAAACATCATTATCATACGTTCCAACAGCAGCAACGGATTCCAGGAGAAATATAAAAAGCATAATTAAAACACACACTTCTGAATCTGTTAGGATTGCATTAAAGTACATTGTCTGCTAAATGACATGATCAGGATAATTAGATACAGCAAAAGAATTAGAGCTATAAACGGGTTTGTGTTGCTGCTGAAGGCTCCTCTGAACTGTTTTTTACCTGAATACCTTTGATATATAACACATAGCAGGTGTCTTTAGTAGAAAAGTTGTACGCAGTTTATTATTAAACTGTGTGTGACAAATTACTCATCAATAATCCATTAGTAATGAAATGTGGCTTGGTTAATTGTTAATCATGTATGATCATGCTATTCCTTCCTGAGCAATTGAGATCTCATTTATATGGTGTTTGCCTGCTGATTAAAAACATGACACCAGCTAATCTGTTATTAATGTCCAATACTTTGCTTGTGTATAGCTGATTGAGCGCATAAAAGAGAAATACGTTTTCTCTTTTTTGTACTAAATCATTAATAAGATGTGTAACATTCAGCCTTAACTCAAGTTTAATACAGTAGATTTAATGATACAGTGGATTTAACCCCATTTAAAACGTTTGCTTCTAAGCACTTTTAAGGTACAAAGTCTTTCCTAGTTTCAGCTTCATAATATCAAGCCTCAATATTGCTTTAGGGCAATAAGTGGAAGCTTATCCCAGTGGAAGCCAGGAAGGGGAGTTTATTCTAAATGTCACTCCAGCTAATAATGCTGTCACTCCTGTGTTTGTGTGCGGCTGTGGGGACCAGCCAGCCTCCCGCAGTCACAGGGCTTGATGTCCCAGAGCCGAAGGGCTTGTCAGTCATGCGAGGGGTGTGATCAAGCAGTGACCCCTCCTGTCTCTCGCCAGGTTTGTGGGCTGTCTGCTGGAGGAGCCGGAGGTGCCTGTGATTGGAGCAGGGAGAGGGCCGGCCGGCAGCATCATTCACAAACTGTTTGTGAGCGCTCAGAGGGTAAGGACAGCCTTCTCCTAGACTCGGGCATGTCTTCTTCCTGTTGAGGCGACAGGTTCCGGCTCTCAAGGTGGTTAGTGGCGAGGGGCTTCAGTGTTTCAGTGCGGAGAGCTGCTCGGCCGATTGTGTCATCGACGTTCTCGCCAGTCTTTAAAGGTGATCACAGGGCAGGACCGCTGTAGACATCCGGGGAACTGCATCATTAATCACTTTCACGAACTGTAGTTTTGAGACTTCATTTGTAATGTCAGAGCTCCCCAAACTCTTAGAAACGTTCTAAACTCTGAAATAAAAATACATCATTTCAATCCAGCTTCGTTTTTGGCAGCGGCTTTGGAGTAAGTAGAGATTCAGAACAGCTGTCACATGCAAAGAGACATCTAAAATGTCAGTAGTGGTGAAATAAAAAAAAATTGTTCTCAGTAACGAGATGATTTGAAAAAATCAAACTGGTTGAACCGCTGTGCTCACCTTTAACTGAAGAGTGTGTAGTTGGCTAGAAAAAGGTCAAACAGATCCTATAAAACTGTTCTTTAAAGAAGGCTTTAACAAATTTCTCTGAAAAACTTTAAAAGGTTAAAGGTTGGTATCTTTTACTTGTTTGTATGTATTTTCCCCACAAATGAACACATGAAGTCATGTTTTGTGTAATGGTAAATCATTTTCTTAGTATTTCTAACCCTTTCTGGTCACCTCTGACTTTTCTGTTGGTTCTCTTCCATCCTCTGTTTCTCTTAATGCTGCTTCTCTCTCACCCCTTTCAAGCTGGCTGAATCTACTGATGAGGTAACAACCAGCCCTTCTCCACCCCACCTCCCATCCCAGTGTGCCTCATGTGCGCAGTGGAGGAGCATGGCCTGGCTGAACAAGGCCACTTTTTAAAAACGGCAGCTCAGACCTGACCGGCTGTTGGAGTGAGGCTGGCACTGGGGACTTTGTGTTTTGCTTTGACCCAGATTGCTTTCCTCGTCTCCTAGTAGTGGGTTTCTTTTCAGTATCAGTCACTTCTTCTTACCCACACTTTTCAGTATCGGTCACTTCTTCGCCTTTGGGCTTGGTAAATTTATTTTTAGCGTAGAGTTTTGGGGGAAACGTTATGGGTGTCAGCTTGATAAGAATCCCTAGAAGCCAGTGGCCTTTATTTGCCTGTGGTAGTCTGCATACGGGTGCCTCTGTGTTTATGCCATCTAACCATCTTCCATATGAGTAACCATCAGCCCACCGAGGAGGGGATGAAGCCTTCTGTGGCCCTCTGAGATGAGACGTTATTAGTCTTCTCTGTTGAGCGTCTCTTCATGATGACACTTTAAAAAAAAAAACGGGGTGCATTTCAGTGACAGCACTGCTGAAACCGAGAGGTGGTTGCTATGCCGTTTGTAATTCAGTAGCCTTAGACACAGCGCCGTGCCTGCGTGCTCCAGTCCTGCCATCTCCATGCTTCCATTCGCCTTTATTAAAAGAGGGAGTTTTTTTTCCCCCCCGTTCATTGCTGTTGGCTTCCCCGCGCGGGGTCTGCTTCAGAGTGCCGAGCGGGGCGCTGACCGCGTGCCTCTGTCTCCAAGGCTTCCCTGCTGGCGCCGGCGGAGGAGGACCTGGAGCGGCCGGGCGACAGGAAGCCCTGTCCGGACTTCCCCCCGCCGGCGGGCCGCGAGCTCGTCCTGCGGGCGCTGGCCCCCCGCCCGGCGCCCTACTCCCGGGCCCTGCCGCAGCGCCTGTTCTGCGTGCTGACCAGGGAGGACTTCCGGCTGGCCGGGGCCTTCTCCTCGGACACCTCCTTCTTCTGATGCCCTCGCTTCGGGCTCCAGAGCCGCTGGAGCGGTGATCAGCCTGCCCCGTGCGCAGTGCGTCTGACATTGTCGCATCCAAAACGTATCTCTCCTACCATCTCAACAGCTTATGTGCCACCTGCAACTCCTGCGCGAAGTTTGTGGCATTCCAGTATTTTTTCTGGGGGGGGGGGGGTTCAGGTATTTATAAAATGCCATATGTGGTTCTATTTTTCCTCATGTGCATAAAGATATCGATTTAACTTTTACCGTTGTTCACCGCTGCATGTGTGCTGAGACTACGGCAACTGTTTTTAATACAAAACCCCTCTGGTAGAAAGTGCAATTATAAAGATTACAATGTAAAACACTCATTCTCTAATTCCAGTTATTTAGAAAATGGCATGATTAATGTTGTTAGCATAGTTTATGCGATAAGTGATGTAAACCATTACCAATAGAATTATTCTGTAATTTAACTGTGTAAAGGGGAAATTCATCCGAAACAAACATGAATGTCAGCACTCTGCTCTGAAAGTATTAGTACATTGTATAATAAGTGTAGGCTCCAAAATATCTGAAGACTTCAGTCAACATGTCTGCAGTCTAACCTGTCACAAGATCAAACACTGGTGTGTCTGGAGCTGAGCTTGCTGATGGGGGGGTATTGCTGCGCACTGTGTTGCATGAGAGTGTTTTTGCCCTGTGTTGCTCACAGCCCAGAGCTCTGATCGTCTCCCTGCTGATGTTGCTGTGGTCCCACATACACCACAGTGGGCCTGATGCGTTCTGTAGAAGTACCTCTTCTTGTTCTGGCAGAAGGCCTTCTGCCAGGAGGATGCACGGAGTCAACTGATTTTTAGCATTGACAGCATGGCACTAGAGACACATGGAATGTACAATTATTATACAGTCACCTAATACGCGGTCTGGAAAAGCTGTTTTGTTTTAAACCGAATTTTCCTTTTTAATAACCTTGCGGAAAATCATTACAGACATTTTTATCCGTCTTGTGCTGACAAGATGATTAATAAAGGTTGAATTAGCCAAAGTTTGTACATGTCAAAAAGGCAATGTATTGATCATTAGTTGGATAATTCATTGTTGAGTACCGTTAAATGGGTATTAAACATTTAAATAAGGGAATCAAAGCATTCCTTCTATGTATTGACTGCAAGCATTGTTTGATAACATCAGGTCTCCCTTGTAACGTGTTTCTTTCAGTTTAATGTCATGTTGTCCATTAAATCAAAAACTATAACAAATAGTCTAACACTGTATGTATTTAGAAAATAGCACACTGAGCATCAAAAGGAAGCCCTTAGAACTTCACCAAATTCACAGAGGAGCATATTATTGTTTCTGCAGCAGATGCACTCACTGAAGAGATGCAGAGCTCCTGCTGTGCAAGGGTGGGATTCTGGCCCCAGCACGTGCTTGTTCACTGGTGTCTGAGCTGTCCCAGCTCATCCCTCAATCCAGCCTCCAGCAGAGGGAGGACATGAAGATGCTCTTGACAAGTGGGACATATTGGTTCCCGTCTCGGTTTTTCACCAGGCTTGCCATTGAACAGGTTATATCACCTGTGCCCAATCAACTCTCTTGCCTGAATCAAACTCACAGTCAGGCAGGAATAAGTCATTGGTTGTATCCATACACTTAAAAAAAAACAGTTGTGTATAAGTAAAAAGTAGATGTAATTTTAATTACGAAAATGTCATCATGAACACATCATATTGTTTAATGCCAAGTATGAGTGTGGGGAAGGAGTGATCACAAAAACACAGCGACAAATTTGAAAAGGAAATGCACAGAAGAGAGCAATGCAGTAGTAGTACAGGACGAGGTAGGGAGCTATAGAGTGCAGAGGCAAAGATGATGCCATGAGATATGTGTTGTTACAGCGGACAATTCAGTTTCACTATTCAGAAAAAAAACATGCTGGAATTCGGGACTTCTGGCGTTTTCCTCATTATAAAACATATAGATTAAGGAGTTATGTTACCCAAATTGTATGACTTAAAAACATTCTTCCCCCAAAAAAGAACAATAACAGCAAAACAACCATGGATGTCCAGCAGATTCTGTACTCCACTGGCCCTTCGATAGTACATCCAAAGTGTTGCGTTTTCAGTTATACATCAATATATAATCTTCATTAACGAGAGCAACACACCAGGCCATTTAAAACTAAATGCCAATTAAAATGGTGGATAACATTTTTTTTTTCTTTCTCATTCCTGTTTTGCAAGAAAAAGACAAGATACTTCCTATTCGGAAACTGCAATTAAATTTAAATTGCAGAAGCAATTCACAGCTTATTTTAGACCTGCTAACTTCTCCCACAGCAGCTCTATAAACAGAACGCGAGCTGTGAATTAGTTTAATATTCTGAACACTGCTTATCATCCAGGTCTGTTTCCATAGTAACGTTCAGCCATTTTTTCCCCCAATCTTGAAATTGCTTGTGAAAAGCAAACAGAAAGGATACATACATTATGTATGCGTGAGTTTCTTGATATTCATTTTAAGTTTGATTGCTGTGAGAAATTAGTTTATTCCCTTTTGTTCACCCAAGTGGAATGAAATAATCCAAATTACACTGAAACACGTTAGGCTTAAACATTCAACACATTGGTTTAAGAGCTTTTTAAAAAAAAAATAATTACAAAAAAGTCATCTTACAGTTTTTTTTAACTGAAAGTATACCTTTAGATCATTAGAACTAAGAAATCAAATGCAAAACACAAAAAGGTATTGAGTGATTCAGACTTTTATTTGACTACAGAAATGTCTTCTTGACAAGCAAAGCTCAGACTTTTGTAAACATCATCTACCAGTTAAAAGGAATTCTTATTTCAGAATAACTTTGCAAAACTAAAGTTGAACTAAAATTTGCTAGGTGCTGCCAGAGTTTTTTTTTTTTGCATTTTCATGTTGAAAACAACTAAATCTTGAACCTTCTAGTTCCACTCCGGTACAAGGCGGAAGAACGGATAAAGGGATAACTCTTTCATTTACAAGCTGGGGGGCTGACCAGTTAGTGTTTTACTCCACAGACAACAGCCGCTTACGGAATTTGGCACATTATTCCAGAGGGATGTACGTTTACCTATCAAACATTCCGACCACATCAAGTGGAGAAAACTGCAAGAAGGAGATGATGAGACAGGAGTGCAATCAAGCAAGTGCCCAACAAAAGGATCGGAGCATCTTCTGAACATCTAAGCTTTAGGCTGTTATAGTCCCTCCTAAGGTACAGCATGGGTGCACACACCACATCTTTCATTCCAGTCAGAAAACAAGTCAATCGGAAAGGTCTGTAAGGGACCGTGGTGTCCCTGCTTTAGGGACCGAATCTGCTTAACCTGCTCGAGAGGTAAACCGGGTCCTGTTTCTCGGCACTCTGCACCAGGCTGAGCTGCGTCCTTCTGCTCTGACAGACGAGAGCCCCGCTTTCCCCAGACAGCCTGTTATTTCTTAATGAAAAATCGGGTTATATCTGAAGCAAGTTTTGATGCTGCCATGCTTCTCTTCATCTGGCTCCTCTCTTTGGCTTGCTGTGCAGTTCTCTGTAAAACAAGCACAGGGTTTCAGGCCCGGGATTTCACTCCCACAAGGAAACAGGCAAGGTGCAGCAGGGGGAAGGCCTGGGAGAGACTGACCTTCCTGTGACAGAGCGTGCACAGTGTCTGCAGGTTGTCCAGGGAGCACTGTCCTCCTCCGCCGTACACAGGCCTGATGTGATCGACCTGCCAAAACTGCCCTTCCGCTGGGTCACGGATGATCTCGTTCAGCTGGCAGCAGATTTTTAAAAAGAGAAAGAGCATAAACAGTACAATCTCTCCTTTTCAGTTTACAGTTGCAGACACGTATTGGTATCCCGCAAGCTCTATTTATTTGCTACAACATTTTGAGTAGTGCTTACTAGGTTGAATGACAAATGCCAACATTAATTGGGGGGGAATAAATCTGACTACACAAAGAAAACACAACTTCAGTTTTACAGCAATAGCTCTGTGCGCTCACAAAATGTTAAGTTGTTTTAAACAGTGAGCAGAAAGGGCATTAATTTCTGAGTGGTACTTTTCCTTGAGATGATAAAATACCACGCTTTACGATTTCATTAAAAAAATGTCAGGAGATCAGTGTTGAGATACAATTGCCAGCTTACGGATAAACCAAATAAAGCTGAAGAATCTGAACCAACAGCGAATGATGTGCTGCTTCAGAGATCGGTAGCCTAGTCCACAGAAACGTTCACAGAAGACATTCATGGCTTCCAGGACAAGAGAATCTATCGAGGTGGCAGAAGGGAGTGCTGGAGTGTTTTCTTCACAGATGAGTGCCATTTCGCTCCTGACAGAAAACAACGTGTGTGGAGATGTTTTGTGGTGCCTGTGTGACGTCGTGGGAAGAATCTCCCGTCTCACAGCAGCGCATTCACTGCAGATGGAGGACAAACGTATTGCTCGGCGGTACGCCGGCAAGGCCCTCCAGCCAACAATTCTGCTGTTCCAGCGGATCTACAGGTGCTGACTTCAGGTGGAGGGAAAACAACAGCAAAACATAGACACCTTGCTGTTCACCCGAGCCGAGTCCATCAGGACAGGCGTGGGATCAACTGGCCAGCACCAATGGCAGGAGACAACCATGACCAGCCCAGCTTCGCCAGCTGCCTCCAGCTGCACAGGACGGGTGGCAGCACATCCCACAGCAATCTGTCCAGAGGCTGATCAGGTCTGTGCGTCAGCTCGGCCAGGTAGTCCCCAGGTCATAGCCGATACTACCTCTGGAATATTTTCATTCATTGCCACTACATTTCGAACTACATTACCGTTCCCAAACACATTTTAACCGTGTCCATCAGGACATCCAAAGGAGAGCTACTTGGGTATCTCCACCTATGCACTGTGCTTTTACATTTAAGGTGAAATGTGTATATATATATAAAATGTATATAATATAAAACAAGAGTATTAAGCTAGACATATTTCAAGAGTATTTTTCTTCTGTACTGGGCCATGCTCCTGTTGGTATGCTGAAGCATATTAACAAACTGCCGGCACCACCACTTGTTTAATGCTTAAACTAGTACTTCGTGCTTCCTTTACAACAGGCAATATAGAAAGGACTGAAGGAATTATTAAAAACATTTTTGGTCCTGAACTGTTCTGACTCTTGCAGGAGAAGGCTGGTAGAGCTCTTATCTATCACCCAACAAGAATTGACTCATCATACACATCTCGTCATGGGACGTCCCGTGGGCTGATTCAGATTCCCTATTGAAACCACTAAAGATCTGCTCATTAGAAGACCCGGTTTGAGCAGCTTGTCACTCATCAGTCCCTCAAGCCCAGTTTAGTGGCAGTGCTGATCCCTCATCCCAGAGCCTGTTCGCCCCGTCCGGGCTGAGTGTGTGGCTGCCTGAGTGTTTTCACCAGGTGCCGATTGAGCAGTCCCGCAGATATGATAGCGGTGTATAATGATCTCGACTACATTATCTAAAATGATTACGGTTAATAATGATAAAAAAAGAGCTGTGCCCAGAGGGCAATGAATACATTTTGCTAAACTGGGATCAAGCAAAAAGGCAGCGCTTACTAATTGCCTTTTAAAGGGAGGCGCGTCACTGTAAAATCACTGTTTATACAGCAGAACCACACTTCTTTCCTTGCACAATTGTCATGTCTCTTTGCAACAAAAGGTATCAGACTGCAATTGAGACAGATATAATACATGAAAAAAAAGCGGGCTAAAAGAAGTCTAAAGCCACTCTAGATTTAATGTTGGCATTTTCAATTTGTACTCAAGCCATCTGGGACTCCTTGCCTTTTCAGGCTGAGATGCCCCAGGGACAGGCCAGCTGCAGAAATCAATCCCTATTCAGACTGTAAAGTCCTTTACCATAATTAGCCTGGTTCTGGGAGGACCTGAGAAGCACCACAGTGAGTAACTTGTACAGATGGTAAATTGGATGGTGACCTGATCAATATCACGAAGTCCTCCCAGCCAGCCCTGAGGGAGCGTGGCCTTCTGATACACTCAACTAACCTCACGTCTCTAATTCTGTATGCCAGGAGTATTTATGATCTACTGCATTGGCCATTTCCTTTAGCGCGAGGGTTGTTATCCCAAATCCAGCAGGCACAGTGCATTGATTTGTGAGAAGGTGTTTCTACTTTATAGAAATGGCAAACAGTATCGCATACCCTGCTGTTCCGCCCCGGTACAGAAAAATCAATGCAGGATCTTAGAGGCCTAGAATCTCTCTCCTCTGTGCAGCTGAGCTGCAGTAGAGCCCGAGCACATCATGGCAAAGCCTGTGGCCACAATAAGACCGCACTGTTCTTGCAGCATAGGGGAATTAATCCCACTCGCACACAAAGAACTCATCTTTCAGAAGCACAAAGCAAAAGATCTTCAAATATGCGGATACCTAGTCATACACACAGGAGGCTGGTTACCCTTAAAGAAAATCCTGTGCTTCTGTTATCCGCTTCTGAAATAATAATAGAAATAATTTCCAGAACTGTACACCTGTTGTGTTCCATGTGTTATCTCTACACAGTGGAAATGTATTTCAGAGGAAAAAATGCTCCCATGAGCATTTCTACATAATATACACAAACAGTGCCTTGAACGTGTACTCAGAGCCTTCATATGCTGTTCTGTGAAATTACAGAAGGAACGCTCAAACTGTGAATGCTCAAATTGAAGACTTCTAAAGGTAATATAAGTTACAGCAAATGTCAGCCATAACTAAAGAGAAGAAAGAAGTAAGTTCAGACCCACACGGCGAAGCACATCAGGCGGCGATTAAAGCCGCAGTTGGGTCAGTCTGCACCAGTGCGGTTCCTGCCCATTCCTCCTGGCAGACTGACTTCACCAGGTTCAAAAAGATATTAAGGAAATCTTTGAAATGTTTTTATACCCCTCATCTGTGCCTTTATACAATTTAATCCCTGAGCTGGTCTGAAAACTCCTTTGTCTTCATTGATGAGTCTTCACTTGAAATTCGCTCACTACCTGACTGAACAACATTACAGAAACAGGTGTTATTTATTCTGTAATCATATCCACCACTATTATTGCACACAGACAGAGGCCACAGAACTAATTGCGGCTCATTAAAGTACCTGAATTAATTTAGGTTTGCCACAGCAAAGGGTTTGAACTCAGGTAGTTATGACTTCTCCATTTTTCGTCATATTAATTACCGTTTGTATCTTTTAATTTTTGCTTTGAATGTGTGGAGCAGGTTGTGTAGATAAAAGACATGATTCTATACATCAAAGTGTCATGACCGCAGGCCCTAAAGCTTGAGGCTTCAAACAGAGTGTGAAAACTGTGAAGGGATCTGAATATGCAGAGGCCCATCAGGCTTCGCAGAAAGTTTGGGGTCTCTAGTAGTGGTGTTGTGACACTTACATTCTGAGTAGCAAATGCAATAATTAGCACTATTAACATTTTACTTTCTGATTAACTAACAGAATAAAAATAGCTCTTCAGCACTTTATCAGATGTATTTCTGTCTCCGTTATCCCACAGATCGGTAACTGCTAAATAAAAACGTGCGATTGCAGCTCGTGACAACCTCCAAATCACACCCCGCGCGTCCTGACAGCAGCCTGAGACAAGCTCGGGACTCCTCCCCCCCCGTCCTCGCCACTACCTGGCGGAGGGGCAGCTGTGTCAAGCTGCTGCCCTCCAGGATCTCCTTCCGGCGGGCGGGGGGGGCGTCCCGGACACGCTGGTACAGCTCCTGGGCTCCGAGGCCGCACTGCTGGCACACGCCGCGCTCCGTCGCCAGGACGCGGGCCCTCATGTGGGCCTGGCTGGAGCGCACCAGGAAGTCCTCCTGGCAGTCCTGGGAGCAGAAGCGCGAGTCCCCGGGGGCGGGCCGAGGGCAGGGCTGCAGGCAGCAGAGGCACAGGGGGGCGCCGTCCCGGCCCAGCGCCTGCAGGTAGCCCGTGCCCTCGGGTGGCCCGGCCGGGCTGGTGGCGCGGCCCTCAGCGGCGCCGTCTCCCGAGGGCCCTCCGCCCCTGACGAGACAAAGCCAGCGTGAGCGAGCCCAGCGCAGAGGAACAGGTCGAGGATTATTCCGCGGCGCGTCAGGGCCAAGGCAGGCTCTCTGACCCCCTCCTGTTCCCCTACAGATGTCGTTGTTATAACTTCATTCCCGAAGGATTTTGTCTGAAATTTAACACCTTTTCCACACACGTGAAGAAGGCTCCGCAGCCGAAACGCTGTGTTTCTTTTCTTCTCTTTCCAGCCTGGAATAAACCTCTGACTTGTTCCTTTGCAGCCTACGCATGCTGACGCAGCTCCCTACTTGAAAACAACGCTCTACCTATATACAGCAGCCGGGACGCGCTCGGGGCTAGCGGGGGACTGCACTTTCACGACTTTCAGCTTGCTGGTTCAGAAGCATTTTTATTTCCCATTTTAAACCGTTTTCTTCCAGCGGTTCAATCGTGAAAATACCCGCAAGGAAACCTGCAAGCCGCATCCTCGCTGGGCGTGGCGAAGGGAAGGAGCCGGATTCGGGCTCACATGCTCCCAGAAGCCCCCACCCTGCCCCTTGGGGGGGGCCTCCCAGACCCTCAGGCAAGCTGGGGTTCCCATGGCAACTTCTGCCAGGCAGGGCAGCTTCACCTGCCTTCCAGACAGGGGATTAAGCTTGATCCATCTGGGCCGGGTACTGACAGGCTCCTGGGCTTCCAAAACCCCCTTTCAGTCCTGGCTGGCTTACAGCGCAAATGGTCTGAGGCAATCTTTCTTTCCCTGCTCGCCTCCTGCCTTCAAACACGGGAGCTTCTCAGCGAGAGGCACGCCAGGTGCCTCAGATCTTTCCCTCCCAAATGAAGGGAGATATTATTTAATGACGATGGTAATGCCAGATTGAAGAGACGTCGCAAGCTAGACCTGCCAGCAGAATGAGCAGGAACGAGCTGAAACATTAAGTCTCCGAGAACAAGAGCATTTTAGTCGCG
Source organism: Lepisosteus platostomus (assembly GCF_059453375.1). Taxonomy (NCBI): domain Eukaryota; kingdom Metazoa; phylum Chordata; class Actinopteri; order Semionotiformes; family Lepisosteidae; genus Lepisosteus; species Lepisosteus platostomus. The sequence goes on from NC_142624.1 coordinate 38,680,746, forward strand.
CTCACACTGAAAGAACTCTCCTGCCCTCGGTGTGGTGAACTAAGTGAGGAGGGAGACAGGACGGGTAATAATGAAACTGTAAGGTGGGGGTGGGGGTGTAACAAGCTGCCCAGGCCTGATCCCAGGATCTGAGAGGATCACGGTACTGGATAAGGGACAGTTGCCGGTAATCACAGCACCCCTCCTGACAACATGACAGCAGCCTGTCTCAGGGCCCGGCAGGGAGTCTAAAACCCGGCTTTCAACTCCTCCGTCACGGCAAGGCACCTGTGGGAACCCACAGTCCAGCCCGCGCGCCGCATACAGCACTTATCAATTTTTACACAGGAACAGCTTACGTCTGGTGAACTTGGTTTGTTTTACTCTTGGGGAGGAAGGGGTTTTCTCTGGCAATAACTCGGACAAAGCCTCCATCTTTCTGCACCTTCCTGAGGGAAGCCTGCGCCACATCCTCCTTGGTAAGATATCTGAAGGAAAAAACACGACAGCAAGAAACGATGCATCGAAGGGAAAAAACGATAGACCTGCAGTACATCATTTTCACCCTGTTACACGCACACAGAAAAAGAACTTGACTCTTCGAGGAGCGCGCAGCGCAGTGAGAGCACGAGAGGAGGGACATGAAAGGTGTGTCACACACTGATAACGTCGCAAAGCGCGAGTCTGCGGGCGGCACTGGAGAAGTGCAAATTGATTCTGGAAAAACTCTCCAAAAGTTGCCTGCATGGAGCTTTGTGCGATCCCCCCAGAGACAGAACAAAAGACGACGGTCTAATATTAGATTTTCACCTGTTAATTTAGTTGTGTCCCTCCTCCCCCTTTCCTTTTCTCACCGTACCTGTCCGCTCCGCCTCCGTGTCGCGCAACAGGACTGGTTACAGCTGGCGGAAACCCATGAGCCAACTCCTGTTCAAAACCCCGATCGCTGCTCTCTTTAACTCCTCGCTTGAGCGCAAGCACTCCTGGAGCTGGGAGGCTCCCTCCCCGAGCAGAGCTCCTTGCCTTTTGGTGCTGCTGTGCCTCCGCTGGCCGCCCGCGATGTCCTCCAGGGCCGCGCGCGGGTCGAGAAACACGCGGCCGCTCCTCCGGATCGCCCTCTGCTTCATGGCCGTCAGGGCGCTCCAGGCCCGCACAAACCGCAGCACCTGGCAGAACGAGCGAGCGACCGGCTGTGAGCGCCCCCAGAGCACGCCCCCTCTCCTGCATACCCTTCATAGCAAGGCTTGAGGTCTGCAACTCTCTCCTCTATGGGCTCTGTAACTCGTAACTACAAGATCTTGTTACTGATTTTCAAGGCTCTAAACACTCTGGCTCCATCATACATCTCTGAACTCCTCCACGTCAACACTCCTGCTTGTGGGCTCCGCTCAGTTGAGGCTGGTCCTCTGCTCACTGCACACAGGGCTAAATCACAGACTTGTGGTGACCATGCCTTCTGTCTCTGCTCCAGTGACCTTCCTCAGACTTCACAAGAGACAACTGGTCAACTCTCTTCAAATCTAAACTCAAAAGTTACCTTTTTACCAAGGTCTACGTCCGATTGCCTGCATCTGTAAAAACCTGTACGCTCTTGTTTTTTTCATTTACTTTATATTGTACTTTTCTGCCTTTTTGTTTATTCACATTGTACAAAGTCCTTGGGTTTGTCCTGCGTTTTATAAAACACAGGTGGGACACGTGTCCCCTAACAGCATCAGACCCATTGAAACTGCAAAGATCGTCTTACTTGCTGACGGTTCTCGGGATGCTGGAACATCTCTGGCAAATCTTCCCAGTTCTCTAATTTTATGTCCAGCGGGATGAAATTGCAGTTCAAAGGAACGCCATCCTAAAATGCAAAGCAGACATGAATGTAAGATACTGTAGACTTTGTCTTTGTCTACTTAGACTTTTAAAAATGTCCCAAATGTGACTGAAAACGCACATACGGTAGATGTCTTTTAAAAAGATGCAAGGTCTGTGTTCTGAGAAAAATTAAAAATAAATGTACATCAGTTCTCATTCAGATCGCCCTTGGTTTGCAGGAAATTTCCTCAACCTTGTAGCACAATCACTACTGGTAAATGCATTTTGAAATTTATACACATTCTTTAATAAGACTAAATTATCATCTCACCCATGTGAGACTTCGACCAAACGGTCCCAGGAATTGACTGAGACCAACACATACATTTATTCATTGTTTCAGCTTCTAGCAAGCGTAATGGAGCCGAATGAGCTGCTGATACTGTAATCTCATCTTTGTGGCGCAGCAAAAGAAATATGCAACTTCATAGACAGTATACAGTATTCAAGCACTTAGAGCCAGTAAATATATTTTATTGATTATAAAAGGCAAAATATTACTTTTCTGAATGCTTACATTTGAATTCAACTGGATCACAATAATCTTTTATAGAAATCTTGTACATTCACAATTGTCATTCAGAAAATCCTTTATGGAACACATTTTCCTGCTTAATGAACAGGACATTAACAATTATTTGAATTATTGAATTATTTAATTCAAACTTTAATTTCTTCAGTCCATTGCATTTTCAAAAGTGTCAATCATTGCAGGTTTTCCGTCTCCATGGGCTTCCTACATTTACAAACTAAATCCCGATCTATCGAGCTCAGAGTCCTTAATTTAATGTGAGCTTCAATTTGGGTCTATTAATAAAGGTTGCTTATACAGCTTAGATGGCTCTTATTAAACAATCGGTAGGCATGCCTTTTGAAAAAATGACATGAGTTTCTCAGTTAAAATATACTGTGCGTTTGTTTGCTCTATTTTATAACTCCATTCTGCTGATGCTGTTAAAAAAAGTATTACTCAAACCAAAAAGTGTGTAATGTTTAGAATAAAACTTGGATATAATCAGGCTAACCAGAAAATGTTCATATACAGTACATATCGTTGCTAAAATGACCCTTCCTTATCTCCTGGGAGCCGAGCCGGTACAATCCAGCTGTATTTATAAATATCCTTAGCTGCCTCCTTTTTTGCCTTGCAGTGCGGAATAATACTAGGTTTGTCCCTTTTTGAGGCTTGGACTTCAGGCACAGAGAATTGATCACTATAAAATACCAGCCTTTCAGCTTGAGCTGTTTCTCTTAATGTGGTAGTTTCAACCTCCTCTCCGAGCACTTAAAAATTCCCAATCAGTTTCCACCTGCTAAATGTACTAACATACCTATGATTAAAACTGGCAAAATAAATATATTCAGAAAACGCATTAGATTGAATAATCTTCCTTTTGTTCTACTGTAACAGGGCATTTCAGAAAATAAGTGGAGAGACATCTCTCTCTCAATTTGAATAAATAATGCGAGCCTGTGGTAGTTTTAGAATAAACCCACTTAAAACAGAAAAAACAGCTGATGATTGCAAATTATCACTTTAAATAGAAGAGCTCTCATCCCCGTGGCAAACTGAGGGTACAGCTGACAGGAATGGAGAAGAGGTTCTCTAAAAACAGCCAGCTTGGAAAGGTGAGGGTTTTTTCACTACAATTTCTGCAGTTTGGAAAAGATTCATGTTTAAAAAACCTAAAAAAAGCTGCTTGATTGGATCTGGTCTTCATTGCCGTCCATGGGCAGACTCAGGTATGCAAATGACAGTCCAGCAAATGTTCCTTATTTCATAGCTCCTCATCATCAGCGTTAGTCCCCTAAAAGACCTCTTACGAGACACAAATGCTTCATCTGTTCTGGCTGCACAAGTGCACAAGTTCGGGTGTTTTAAAAAAGGACAGTCCCAAGCAGGCAGGCACGACGACGACGACAGGGGAAACTGATTTGGATTCATCCATCAGTGTCTAAATATCCGTCGTGTTTGTTTTTGGTTGATGTTACTTGAGCGGCTTTCTGTAACATGCAACTCCCAATACCAGATGTCATTTTTAACCAATGCATTTCTGAACCTGGGTGTCTCAAAGAACACACATTAGCCCTGGACTCCAAACGGTTAAATCCAAACAACACAATCTGAAGTTCGCCAGTGGGCTCACATATAAATCACTACAGAGTGAAACCAGAACAGGGCAAGTCAGTCATCTCATGTTCTATATAAAACCCTGCAAACCCATGTCTTCAATTTGAGAGCAATGTACAGCTCTGGAAAGTGGAACTTTTCATTTGTACCTTGCTGTAGAGGTAAATCCTGTCAGTGTTTCTGCTCGCACAAAACTTCAGGCCTTCCTGAACAGGAATGGTGGAGTCAGCAGAACCGCACTCTGTCTCTGTCAAACCAGAAATGAAAAAACTCACAATAAGATAATTACTACCTGTGCCGGTGAAGTTTCTTATATACTGTAAAGTGCTTTAAGAAAATGATGATGGTAGAAAATAATATCAGAGGTATCACACTTTTACAGCTTAATAATGTAGCAGTGCTTAAGGCCCATCCATTATGATAGCTGCAGTAAGTTAGCTTAATGCAGGTAAAAAAACAGAAACAGTTTTTAAAGTTTATTCCGTGTACGCACATTATACAAATGTAAATGTGGAACACATCCAATGTGATACTGAATATAGCACTTGCAGTAATTTAGAAGATTTTGTCCAATAGGTCATTAATCTTCATCAAATGAGCAGCAAAACTGGAGACATGTTCCCAAAGTGTCACTCTGCTGTCAGGCTCATCTAGATGTAGAGTCATTACATCACAAAGCACTCCCCTGAGGCCACTTCTATCAGCTAACTGCTATGTTTTACATTAAACCACCAGCCCCTGGAGAAGGAGACAAACCCAGGCCTTAAAACAGGTAATTCGCACATCATAAAAACCGCGTGACTGCTACTAAATGCCATTTGCACCAGTTTGGAAAGATTTTGAAGTTACAAAACTCTAAGTGAGCAAATTACATGGGAGGTCAGAAGATCTTTAATTGAAAACACTCCACGTTCAGACTACTTTTTTTTTTTTGCTTGTTCAATATGCTCATGGTGATATTTTTCTGTTTTTAATGTGCTATCTCCTACTGTCACCTTCTCATTTAAAATCGGAGGAAATCCGAAAGCCCCAGTCGATCAGGATAATGCCCGATGTCCTGTCGGGTGTCACGCTGGGAGATCGCAGGTTCGGAACACCTCCACATGTTCTCTTCTACTCCCTGTCTCTATTTGTGTTTGTGGCTTCCCTGGCATGAAGATGTTTTTTCTTTTTGATTCTGAAAAGGAGCGAAGCCTTGCTGGGCTAAAAGGGGCGTAATTCCTCTAACGAACGTAAGAAAATCTGAAGAGCTACACATGACAGGAGGCCCTCCGGCCCACTCTACCCGTTGGGTAGGTCTCAAGAGGAGTCAGGTGATCTAGGGATCTCCCTCCAGCCGCCTGTGAACAGCGGCGATATCCTCAGTAATGGCAACCCCTGAATGCCAGAACGACAGTGCACTTCCTTCACTGAGAAAGTGGGCGGCAGGGCTGCAATTCACTCTCATTAGAAAACAAAATGAAGTTCTATAAATAATCAAATCAGAGACATGGGAGCAAAGGGCATCTTCTCAAGCCTGTGGAGAGGGAAGGACACACGCGATTCCCCATGGATTCTGATTCCCACCCTGGGATAACGCTGTCTTCCCTGAAGAGCCTGCGCCTTGCTCCCCCTCCCGCCTCCCGCTCTCCGTCAGGCACGCGTGCTGGCGATGAGGCGGCGGGTCACCCCTGCCCTCGGTGTCCGAGCGTCTCTCCTCCGCCCCCTGCGGCTCCGAGAGGGGCTCCTGGCTGGGGCCTGGCAGTGGAGACACACACACACACTCGATACAGAACGCTTCATTTGAAAAAATTCAAACTTAAAAACCACCGGAAGAGTGCAAGGAAAACGGCTGTCCATTTTTTACGATTGTTTCCTTCAGAAGAGAAGCCGAAATGAAATGCAACTCACGACCAGAGCCGTCTAAAGAAAAACGTGCTTTTCTTTCATGTTGGGGGAAAAAGGCAACAGACATGGTGATACGATGTCTCACATTTGTACTCCTTATGCTTGTGAGATGGGTACACCACTGTACCTTACCTCAGAGACACAAGGCTCACCACCAGTCAGAGCTGAGGGTTGTGTGGGGGGCTGTATTATTTGAGCAGTTAAAGGGGAAAAATAACTTGTTTGTAATCCAAAACGTTGGTAGCCAAGGATTTTAGGTAGTGTGAAATTAGTGACTTCATTTCACATTATATGTGTTAGGAAGAGTCTAGGACAATCATGAATTTGCTACTATGCATTTGATGAAGTCTATTGCAAAATACTGACAAAGCCCCTGCAGGTTCACATTAACACAGGTGTGCCTAATTATCCGGATGTTGTTCAATGCTTGTTCACACATTTGTATGCTGAGGACTCCTCTATCTTCAGAAGCCGTTTAGAGTATCATTGACCTGAATAATGACTTACATGCTTTAACAGTTTCCAATCTTACCTAAACCTCAAGAAATTTTCTTCAGATATCACAAAAAAACAAACAAAAGATAAAAGAAATGCTCTTTGATACACTTCAGGGACTTTACTAATTGTCTTTTCCGCTCTGTTCGCTATTTTTTCTGGTCAGGTTTTTTTAAGATCTTCTGAAGTTGCATTTCAAATTTGTATTACACTGCCATGGCGGGTCTTTTGTATCATTATATCCTTTGAAATACTGCAGACACAAACATGAAATGTGACCAGATACACAAATAGACTTTTTACCAGATACCTCCTCACTCTCCAATAAAATCCAGTAAACTAGAGGCCCATGTTCATTAACAACTCCGAAGGGTGAGAAACAGGACGTCATGATTTCGGTCTTCAGCAGACAAGTTGCAATTAACCACGACAAGCTTCCTAAATCAGTACACTCTGGCACTGACCAGAAAAAACGCAGAAAATGGAAGAGAACTTTAGCCTGGGTAGTGTAACAAAACATCCATAAAGCAAAACCAAGGAGCTGATCGTTGATTTCAGGAAACTGCAAAACAGACATGCCCCTATCCACATCAACGGGACTGAAGCGGAAAGGGACAGTAACTTCAAATTCCTTGGTGTCCATATCACTGAGGACCTCACATGGTCTCTCAACGCCACCTGTCTGATCAAGAAAGCACAACAGCGCCTTTACCCCCGCACTACCACAAATGCAAACACACTTAGAAATCTACCTCTACCTCACGTGTCAAAAAGCTCACTCCCCATCATTTTCTATCCTTTATTACATTCTGTTGATGTATTTTGTTTGCACATCTGATGTTGTTTTGCACACTGCTTGTTGTCTCTTTCTTTTATTATACAATTGTATTGTTGTTTTTTTGTACTGCTTATCGTCTGAGAGCTAGCTAAATAGCATTTCGTTATACCATATACCTGTATACGAGTATAATGACGATTAACTTGAACTTGATAAAGTACAACGTGTATCACAACAGTCCAGCCTGAGCATCAGATCCAGAGACCTCAGGCTGCTTTCATTGTTATATCCTACAACTGCTCTCACGCTGGCAGCAGTTTTCTTTCCAGCTGAGCCGCCACAGGCTGGAAAAGGTTTCTGCAGTGAGGGACCACAGTATTGCAGCTGACACTCGATTCCCCACGCTCACTATTTCTTTCGCTTGCTGTTTTATTCTGCTACCGAGCTTTACACGTGTTTCAGTGTTAGGTTGTGCTGTCCCTGCATGCGCCTTCATCCTACCCCCTCCCCCCGAAAAAAAAAAAAAACACACAGGAAAGGATGAAGGTTTTGTTCTGACTGGGATTAAACTCCATCCACTGCTTGGAACACTGGGTCACAGGATCTTTAGTGCTGCGCTCAATTGAAACTTTAAGCCTTGAAGTCTGCCATTGCCTCTCTCTGAAACAGACTTACTGTCCCCGAGCTGGAGCCAAGCTGTCAGGACCATAACCCTTTTCTAGCATGGAGCACCCTGCCTCTTCCTTCCTCTGCCCCGACTCTGGGAATTCAGGCCTGGACACATTCGATGGTTCTTTAAACGGTCCGGGTCCTATAGTCAACCGATTAACATTTACCAAAGTGAAAACATCTCCAGCAGTCCTGCTTGAAGACATCAGTGCACACCGCACGATCGTACACTTGGAGGTACCTAGCTCTGCGCATTAAATAACCCTTCAGGCAGACACGCATCAAACAGTCAACAGCGTGTGAAATAACTGTGTGTACAGGGTTATTAGGAGAGATGAGAAAATGCTGCACATCAGAATTCATCCTGAGCAAAAATACAGCACTAATAAATTGCGGCGGAGGTGGATCCTGTAGGGATGGAAATGAATCTCCCGCTCCGGCACTTTACACTCGAAGGTGGGTACCATGTGTTCTGCGTGGCTTCTAATTGCAATTCAACCCGTTTTGTTTTCCAGCGCTTTGCTATTAAAATCCAATTAACCTCCCCTCCTAGGGACACGTCTCCAGGAGCCTAGTAAACGTACCCGCGAGTAAAGGAGCCGGCCGAGGATCCCCGAAGCTCTTCTCACCGCGGGCGTGGGGGGGCCGCGGCGCCTCGCACATCTCGCAGTAGGGCAGGAGGGGGCTGTTGGCGAATGTGCAGCCGCTGCAGCGCCACTCCCCGCCACTAGATGGCGCCTCCCCAGAGGCCGGGCGGTCCCCTTCGGAGAGTCTCGGGGGTCTCGGGCAGGAAGGGGGGGTGCTGGCGCCCCCGGCCCAGGACCTCCTGCCCGCCCTGCGGGTGGGGTGGCCCACAGCCCGGCTGGAGCCCCGCGGCCGCTTGGCGTGAGGCTGGCCGCCGGGCCGCGGGAGCACGGCGGCTTCCTCCCGCGCCACGCCCGCCGGGGTCTCCTCCTCTTCCTCCGCCGGCCCCTCGGCTGCTGCTGCCTCCGCCAGGGGCTCCTCGTCCGGGCGTCGCCTCTTCTTCTCCAGGAAGAACGTGCGGATGTCTCGCTGCTTCTCCTTCTCAAACTGAAGGGAGAGACGGGCCTGCTGAGCCGGGCCGAGCCGGGCGTGAGCTTGAAGGCAGCTGTGCGTTTTACTGACGTTACAAACACTGGCGGGGTCAGACACTGTAACACCCACACTTGACCAAAACGACAAGCCGAAGACGACGTCCCGGAGGAAATGCAGCTCACCCGCAGAAAACATTCTATTCAACATTTCAAACGCACAGTATTTCAAGCATTTCCTGTGTGCAAACTTGAAAACAGAGTTCTGCCATTCTCCGTCTCTCTACCATATCTACCATTCTTTAGTTCATTTAAGAATGAATTTAAATCCTCTGCACTCTCTGCAGTAGAATCCCTTCGGCTCCATCGTTCGTGTCCGAGTCTGTGTGCAGTCAGTGTGGGCTCACAGCTGGGAGCTACTGCGGTTAACTGTTGGCAAGACAGGCAGCTACTCGTCAGGACCGGCTACATCAAGAGGGATAAAAAGAAGATCTGCAGGGAGTGGACTAAAAGCGGGAACAGGTAAAGGAGGGGCACCACATAAAGTGAAAGACAGAGCACCGGTGTGGCTCCTGCGTTAATTACGCAAACAACACCCCAGCCTGTGTAGGGTCATATAAAACCGCTGGACGGGCCTGGTTGACTATAATCATGATGACAGTGGGCAGCAGGTGCAGATCAGCTCCTGCGCATTTGAGCCTGGAGCAATTTCACCAAAACCTCTCATTCATGCCAGGCAGTGCTGCGAGTCCAGTGGGGCAAAGAGCACAGACAAGGGGCCGCCGAGCAGTGGAGAAGTGTGATTTTTATTACATGAATCATCCTTCATCACATTACTGACAAGTGAACTAGAGCTCATGCAGCACCAACTTGAAGAGATCTGCAGCCCTGAACAGTGAAGGGTTCTGGAGGGTCTGTGACACTGCAGGGCTCATTTTAATAATAATTAATGATAATTGCTTACACTTATATAGAGCGTTTCTGGGCACTCCACTCAAAGCGCTTTACAGGTAATGGGGTCTCCCCTCCACCCCCACCAGTGTGCAGCCCCACCTGGATGATGCAACGGCAGCCATAGTGCGCCAGAATGCTCACCACACATCAGCTATCAGTGGGGAGGAGAGCAGAGTGATGAAGCCAATCCATAGATGGGGATTATTAGGAGGCCATGATTGGTAAGGGCCCATGGGAAATTTGGCCAGGACGCCGGGGTTACACCCCTACACCCCTATTTTCCTGACATGGCTTGTGTGCCCTCGTTCCCTAAGAGGGCAGCGTCATAGAACTGATTGATCTTCTTCACCCCATGTTGCAGCATTTCTCTCCTGCCTGGAGGGGTGTCTTCCAGGCTGCCAGAGCCCCCCCCGTCCACAGAGCACGTGTGGTCACTCAGTGGTGTGAAGAGCCCCATGCTGCTCAATCATTTAAGAGATATTCTGGACCATCTGAGACAGCATGTTCCCCCTGCACCAGCCAGCTGATTGACTTGCTCCTGGAGGAGCGGTGCCGCGGCCCTCCTGCAGATCTGCAGACGCTGGCAGACTCTGATGCCACAGCGTGTAGCGCTGCGCACGAGGCAGCCCAGATCCTCACCCAGTCATGTGACAACGGCACTTCCAGTTTTTTTGTCCACTACTTGTATGTTTAGATTTAATTTGGGAAAGATGGTAACATTTTGAAGAATAGTTTATTGCAATTTTTTAAAGATTAAACTACGTTTTTTTAAGCAATTCGGCGGCACACCGGTGAATGTTTATTTAATTCTTATGTTGGAAATGACAGAGAATGTCAGAATCTGCATTTTCATTACATCACGGATAGTGCACTGGGAAATAAACAAATCACAGAAATGCCTCTCTCTTGTGATGATGTCTCTACCTTTTTTCTCATGTAATTCTCTGTGATTTTTTGCAGCTCATTTAAAAATAAAATCCATCTGTAGGATTATTACAAACACAACTTCACAGCACAGAAACAGGACCAAACTGTAGCCTGGTTTCAAAGAACCAGGTATGAAGTGTTTCCATGGAGCAAGTTTCATGAATTAAACGTGTTAAAACTCACGTGAGAGAAGAATACTTCATCCTGGCTGCCTGGCGCATCTCCTTGAAAACTATCGCCTGGTGTCCAGGCACTGGCAAAACTCAAGAACTCCCACTTCTCTCGGTCTCCAAGCTCTGCCTTCAGATGCTCCTTTTTCCCATTTAAGGTGCTGCCTGTCACCCCCTCCTGAACAACAAATTGGGCAAAAGGTTGCTTAGCTTCAAACAGGAACATTTTTAAACCACCTGAGTCTAGGGCTGGGCTATTATTTTCTATAACTCACAATCTAATCGCTGATTTCAAATCTGCATTATAAGGCCCAGTCACCTGTTTGTGCCCACACTGTGACATGGCTGTGGTACAGTATAAGTTCGTGGTCTCATTAATTGGGAAATACCACCAACACAGAGACAGAATTTAACAGGACCGCACTGTGTCATTTCCACACCTTCCTACTGCATAATGTTTTAAGAATTAACACAGGTGTGACCAATGTCAGGCAAGCAAAACATGCAGACGTGTCAGACACCAAACTGGAATATTAAACCATGAGACTCGGGAAGCGAAATCGAGAATAAAGAGGCATGCGTCGGTCTTCAGCGTACCTCTGACAAGTTAGCTGATGTGTAAAGCAAGGCAAGAATCCTCTTGCTGTATCAATACGCTGTGGTTGCCTGTGCTGACACACAGGAGTTCTCACAAGAAGACAGAACATGAGCTTACTTTCTCCCTGGCCTCCGGATCAAAAAGAAAACCTTCCTATCTATACATGCCATGTGGGAGCAGCCTGGAGCTGTGGGTGCTGAAAGACTGCGAGTTCAAGGCCCAGGTGGGGCCATGCTGGTGGCACAGATCCTTCGCCCACACTACTGCAGTCAAAGGCCCTGACAGATCAATGTACAAGCACGAGTCCCTGCCAAAGTAAATACACAGGAACAATACAATGTGCATGAAACTGGCAGACAAACAGGCCCGTCTTATGTTTGCCCAAGGAAGTAAGATACAGTAAGAGAGAGGGATCTGCTTTCACTGCAGGTCTCCCCTGGCTCTACCTGCCTTACGGTTGAGCATGCCCCACATGACTGTGTCAAACGTGCCCTTGGCGATCAGGTAATGCACATGCACACAGCAGCTCTGGCCAATGCGGTGAGCTCGGTCCTCTGCTTGCTTGATGTGGCCGGGATCCCAGTACAGCTCGGCGAACACCACATGGGTGGCAGCAGTGAACGTCAAACCCTGCCGAGAAATAACGAACATCAACAAAACCCAACGTTACAGATTTTTTTTTTTAAATATCCAGAATCAACGGAGAAGTTCCCCAGGGATTTATGCGTCAGAACCTCCTGCAGTGACCGTGCGGAGAACGCCAAACAGTTTCACCGGGTGCATAATCATTTTCTGTGAAAACAATGCATCGCTGGCGGAAACATGGACAAAGAGAAAAGATTGGCGTTTTGTCCTCTGTACGCACAATAAATGAGGGCCAAAGACTTCCAACATACAGTACGACTTATTACAAATGAATATGCAGTTCTCCGAACGACTGAAGTCGTTTCAAACGTCTGACTTCAAGGACGCAACTTTGCGTTGAACTGGGTGGTGAAGTATTCCATCACAGCATAAAGCCAACATCCCGGTATACTCCTTCTGATGGAAAGCGCGCCTGTGATACAGCCGCTCCTCCTCCCTAGGCATTCTTCCTACGCAAACATCCTAAAGGCTAACGCCAGTCGGACTCGGGTGAATGCAGCTGGAAGGGAAGACTCTGAAACACCACACCTGCCCGGCAGCTTGGATGCTCAAGACGGCGACTCGGGTGTCGGGGTCGCTCTGGAACTGGTGCACCAGGTGGATCCTTTCTGAAGACGGCACGCTTCCGTCAATGCGAATGTAGCGGGCCTGGGGGGGGGAGCAGAGTGTCAGCTGGGAAAACGCGTCAAACTGCGAAGGGTCGGCACCGAGAAAACCGCGAACGCAAGCAGCTTCTTTTACACTTTCCAGCCCTTCTACCCATCCACTAGGTCACTCCTACTCCTGCGGTCTTCAAACCAATGCCAAGACAACGATTAGCCTCAGGCACAAAGATCTTAATGGATAGAATTTTGGCTGGATTGCTTGAGGATTGTCAGCAGGAAAATTCACAACGACATGGCATCATAAAGAGAAATGATGACACGATCTATTCCAGTTCCCTAGAATGGTTTTGATACGGTTGTAGAAATAGAAAGTAATTTGTGCAAGTGGATTCAGACCTGGTTAATGAGCGATAGTATCTGTAACATGGTCAACACATCATGGTTTGACTCTGCTATATTTTAACTATACAGCCCAACATCCTGTTGGTCTTTTCATTGCTTCCTCACAGTGTCTGGAAGATGTAAATGTCAACATCAACATCCAAGAGTTTTTTTCATAAGTAGCCCTTCTAGCTCAGCGTTTTCCATTTTTCTATATTAAATGTCACCTGCCAGGTATTTGCTAGTCCGGAATTTTATCTAAATCTTTTTTAACTTCATTTTCTCTTTGTACAGAGATTGTTATGATCTGCACAGCTGACAGATCCACTATCTATGCCAGAATCAAGATCACCGATATAAATTAAGAACAGCAGTGGTCCTAGTACAGATCCCTGTGGTACTCCAGTAATTACAAACTGTATGACAAGGGGAGAACCATCTAACTGGGCTGACTTAATTGATGGAGTCTTACAAGGATCTCTATTAGGAACACTGCTGTCTTTTATCAGTCGTATTTGTCCACATAAATCATATAAAAGGACATCGCTGTTCAGGAAAAAGTAAAAGAAAAGTTTGAAAAGCAAAACGAAAGGCACAGACAACTTAAGGAGCTGACTCAGAGGGGCTGAACAGGACATCCCAGTGGACTGCTTCATGCTATACAATGAGCAGACAACACAAACAGTATAAGGACTTAAATTAGGAGGCACAGATTCACATAAACTGCCACGGATTCAATGATAAACTACCTAACTATGCTACCAAGGCAGATTAATTAGGGTCCTAAAAGACATGGTACATGATAATAGAAATAATATTCAAATTTGCAAGAGGCAAGAGAGACTGAATGCTGCTCTCTCATTTGGAACTTTCCTCTCATGTTCTTTGGCTCAGCCTCCTACACATCCACACAAAGATAAAATTCAAATAGGAACACCCAATTACAGGGTTTATTTAGAATGCTGCACGGTGTATCAACATTTATAATTATTACAACAATCACATATTCAAATTAATTAAGTTACTGGATAACGAGGATTGCTTTCAGGAGCGCTAGATGAGACATATAACCTTGATTCTCTGATAGGAATTTTACTGTGATATTAAAGTTATTTGCTTTTTCAATCCTAATGCAATTAAGACATATCTGACTGTCTGGAGTGTGCAGGAACTCTATTTTTAGCCCTCTTTCTGTTAATTGGAAATTATAAATCTGAGAGTCTGACAATGTTCACACGGGGAGGTGAGATCATGTAGATTTCAGCAGTGGGTTTTTTTTTTCACACATCCTTGGCATTCTATTAACAGTGTGTTGAGAGGATGGCTTTTCCTTGGTTGTGAAACCGGCTAAAAAAAAAAAAAAAAAAAAAAAACTCTCGAGCAAAGTCAGTGCGCGCTCGTGATTGTTCTGAAAGAAAACTTTCTTTTAAAAGCAGCGCTGCTGGAGACTTTATGCGACCCAGCCGAAATCCTCTGGGTCCTTCTGGAGAGTCACCAGCTACATTAGTCACAGCGAGACTGCTCCAGGACTCCTCCAGGTACGTGTGCAGCACATGGACGCAGGAAGGACAGGTACTGCAGCTCATTTCCTTCTGCCCAGTTTTGCAACAGAAAAAGTTAGAACAATGCCACCTCTGAGCACGCAAGCCAGCATGCAGCATGATTACGCAACAACTATTACTTCTTTTGAAACCTAGGTGACCCTTAGCTCACAAAGGCCTCTGCTGCCCCCTCTTCGTTTGCAGGTGCAGCTCTCTTCTCGTCCTAACGTCCCCCGAGATTCATTTCTCTCGAGCAACCCACTTTCCAGGATGGGTCGACGGACGGCCGGGAGCATGGAGAAGGAAGCACAGCCCGAGCAGGAACCAGCAGGGCACTCTGCGTATCTGGGGACAGGGGAGGAGCCCGGGGCCTGAGGAGCGCCCAGCCGTCGGTGCGCAGGGGCTGTTTCTCTCGTGCTGCGGGGACCCCAGGGGCTCCAGCCAGCATGGAAGCGGGGTGCCCTGCAGCACCTCGAATCTGTTTGAGCTGGTCCCCCCCCAGACGTTCTGCTCCGAGCCAAGAAGGAAAGAACTGGAAGGGCGTCATGTGCGGACACAAAAAAGAACGAAGCACAATGCCTTTTTTTAAATCTTCATCTCTCCTGCAATTCAGTGAGAAACCCTTATTTTGACATGATCATGTCAGATGACTTAAGGGCAACAGCTAGCAGAGAGGGCTGTGCATACTACAGGTGCTTAACTACAAAAACAGATGTTTCAGCACATACTCCTTCCTATATATAACCAAAGACTAATAAGGCTAGTTTCTGCTGCAGGAACACTTGGGGGGATATACTTTCTACAAGACTGTATGAAACACTTACTTGTCACAGCATTTTCAGGCACGGCTAACAAAAAGCACTAGAAATAATCGTGCTACATTTAGGATGTCGTCAACGGACATTTCACGACATACAGAAAAAAAACACAGACGTTGTCGCACAGAAAAATCTCATTCCCTAATCAGCAGCGAGCAGCGCGCATTACCAGCGCGGTGGCAGTAATTACAGGTGGTGCTTCAGCAAGGGGGTACCTTGGCTTCAATGACAGCCTCTGTACACGCCTGAAGCATGGCGAGATGATGAGCAAACACTAGAAACTTCAGCTTCTCGTTCTCCAGCATCATTTTGATGTAGTCTTTCACTGCACCCGCCTGAAAGAGAAGCAGAAACCACATGTTGAGGAAAACCAGTCCTCGCTGATTGAAACGCGCAGCAAATGTTTTTTCTCTAGGGCACAGCTGGACTTTGCCAGGTGACTGAACGCACAACTGGGATCCGATGGTAGAATACTGCCATGCAGAAAGTTTACTGCTGGGAATCTGTCACAGTGAACCCCTTCCCTCCTGAGTCCTGACCCCAGGGTGTGTAAACATGCAGGAATCGCCTTGCGTGAAACTTCCTTCCTGCTCTGCTTTTCAATACGCCTTTTTTTTTTGCTCTCCTGGAAATGCATGCTTAAACGAACCTTTTACTGACACTTCAAATTTTCAGTCTCTAACCCATGCTTATGAAAAACTGTCCGATTAACTCAACATACATGCAATATGACAGGATGCACAGAAAATTTTTTTTGGCTTGGATTCACTTAGTTCCACGGTGTAGTATATTTCACCTTGGTTGTGCTGGGAGCCTAATAACCTAATTTGTCTGGTTTCACTTAAAAAAGATCCTAACACTCCTACAAATACGGAGATGTCTGATCTTGAAACATCAGATTCAATGACAAGGCACAGAATCGTAATTTGTACTGGACGTTCTGAGCTGTGGTCTTGCGCCGTCCTTCACCTGTCACACACACACACACCAGATGGGTTTGCTGGCTGTTGAGCAGAACTGCCCCCCGCCTGCCTGCTGGAGCCTGTCACTCTCCAGTAAAGGCACTGGAAGAGCCGGGTGCCCACAACTGCACAGCAGCCACACGACCCAGAAACCAAAGACATCCACCACTGCATCTCCACAGCTATGTGTCACAAGTCGGTTTGTTCACTCGCCTGAAAAACACTGAGACCATACCACAAAGTGCAACTAAAAAAAATAGCTGAAACCCTAATGAGGTTTATTACAGATGTATCCAGAGTTCTGATGCACTGAAGGATAGGGGGAAATAAAAGCAAGGGATTTTTTAAACAGTAAGAGTTTTTTTATTCGATATGGAACAATTAGGGTTTTTTGCCTATTGAGTTCTCAAGTCATTAAAAATCTCTCCATCTGGGAGTAAAGTCAGAGAAAACTTGCACACGTTTTAAGAAAAGCCAGGAGAGAATAATGGCATGATTCAATGCTTCTTGGTCTATTTTTGTCAGTAAAGCTCTTACACTTTCCATTAGTAATTCTCCTGAATCACCTGGTGAACACTTCACATTCTGTCATTTGTAAAGGTACCTGCTGAGAACACCATCCTAGTGCCTGTCTATCAATTGCTACTCCTGGGATAGCTACAAACACTCAGTCAGCTTAACAATTTGTACTTTACAGTTTCCACTGCTGGCATGTGCAAAAGTTTTATACTTTTAATTAAAAGGCATCACTAAAAGGACAATGAAAAAAAGTATCGCCTAATCTTGCTCTTTAAAGCTCGGAGCCCAGAGTTCTTATTAATGTGATCGGCCTGTGCTTGTTTAATTAGTTCTTAAAGCTCACAATCTGTTCTCCCAAAACAGATTGTGAAAAAAAGCACTGAAGTCTAGATAATTTCAGACAGATGTTTGCGGGTAAAAATAAATTCAGGCTTGTTTCAGTCCTGTAACTTGGCTTTCTCACATTAGAAGTGACACAAGACGAGAAAGTCTGCAGAGTGTTTGGTGTGTACCCGTCCAAGTCGATTTTTCGTCTTCCTGATTCTTGAGTTAAGAAACCAGGAAAAGAAAATGTTTGCATGTACTGTCACGGGTGATATTCACAGTGGAAAGCTAAAATAAAAAAATAAATAAAGGGATTAATGGGGAAAGGCAAACCACAGAGAAGCCCTGTCAACCCTGGGAAAAAATCAGCCTTCTGGTCCGGTGTTAAAACACACTTCCAGCATGACATCCCTCTTTGTGTTGAGCAAAGCCTGCCTAATAACAACGTTCCGGTTTATTGCTTGTCTTTGTTTTCAATCCATTTAAAAACAGCTAAAAGCTTCACAACCACCCTCTGCTGCAGAGAAAGATACAAGTCTGAAAAAAAAAATCCAATAAACACAAACGTTTCTGAATCCGGCACACAGAGAGCAGGAATTTTTGCTCGTGTGAGTTTGATACTGCACGGGGGAGGAAAAGCACTTTACTTTTTTAAAAATGTCAAGCCAGCTGTCAAGTTCGTTTTCCTGTGTGCTGTTGTCTTAAAGTGGGAAAATCTTCTGAGTGCATATGGTTACTACGGAAACAATTTATTTTTCTAAATAATTAACACCATGATGTGCCCTTCAAGTGACAATAAGACGCGAGACACAACATGATTTAAATGACTAAAAAACTTCAGAAAACTAAGTTTAGCTGTGAACAGATTTGGCCGTGTACAGAATTGGCTACATCCATTCCAGTGTCATTTCCACTTTCTTTCTGTTGAATTTTCTATTTGTTTATCCCTAGGTCACCAGTCTCTCTTCATCCCGGTGGACACGGGCGTGGAGGTTATCAGAGAGGACCACACAGCAGGAGACCCTGAAGTATTCTTGCCCCGCGACAAAAACAGAGTGTCGGTCACTCCGTTAGGTATTAGGAGCAAGAGAGGACAACAGCGAGGACAAAAGATAACTCTGAAAACCTTGAGAAATTAGAAAAAAACACCTATAAGGCTGTACCTTTTGGTTATAGTGTTCATCAGCCTTCTGTGCACTCGACTGCTACAGCCACAGTGCGCTACAATGTCACCAAGCAAAGAATTCCAGTCTCACGTCTCTGAGCTCATGAGGATTTTTTTTCCATGGCGTCTGAAAAGAACCCTCAAGGACCGGGATTCTTAGAGACTCGGCCGTGTTCGGATCTTATCAAAACAAGAAGCATCTGAAAAGGACATAAATTGAGGTAGTTGCTTTCTCTGCCTAGCAACAGCGTGCCGATCCTTTTTAATCCGTGATTGGTTCTTAATTGACTCATTTACATCTGCTGTAACTACCTGCAGACCCCTTTCTCCCAGCAGGTTTTTACTGGTGCGATCTGAAGGAAGTGCCTCGCTCACAGGTACGAGAGCAACAGGGCTTGAACCCTGGACCCTCCTCCACTACTCCACACCGCCAGCGTTAATTCGGCGAACACAGGAAGGGTGTCTCCCTCCAGGCCGAGTCAGAGGGGAGTGAGTGAGGACAGCAGCTGTCCTTCACACACCAGAGTGCGCCTTCACCTCCCCTCTCTGTCCCACAGGGCTGTGCGCGCCGAGGGCCTGTGGCTTGCTCTCCTCTC
Source organism: Lepisosteus platostomus (assembly GCF_059453375.1). Taxonomy (NCBI): domain Eukaryota; kingdom Metazoa; phylum Chordata; class Actinopteri; order Semionotiformes; family Lepisosteidae; genus Lepisosteus; species Lepisosteus platostomus. The sequence goes on from NC_142624.1 coordinate 38,699,808, forward strand.
TCCGCTGATGGACTGAAGGAAGGGCTTAATGGCTGCCGATACCCGCTGCTCCGGCCGCTCACAGCTGCCTGGCAGCGCTGAGGACACCTGGAGTTCAGGCTGAAAGTGACACGGTGGGACAGGTGCACTGTACCTTGGCGATGGCAGTCTGTTTGTACATGCGCGTAATGAGCCCCATGACTTCCACAAAGGGGTTATCAGTCCCTGCAGTCCCCGCATCCAGCGTCCTCATTAATTTCTCCCATTCCTCGAAGCTGGCACATGCTTCCTACGAGGGAGGAAAAAAAACGTTTTTTTTTTTCTTTTGAGCTATAAAGGGCAGAACAATTAATGGAACTGTGAATCGTGGCCTACTTTCCTTTTCTCGTAGAGAAAATCTGGAAAAAAAATGGAGAAAATTCCCAAAGATACCAGTCTGTTCCTACAATAAAACGTCAATGCAGGGTAGGTCAGTCACGTGGGTCTCCCAATTATAGAAAGCTTGTGACAACCTGGGGGCGAAGATGGAAACTCTCTGCACCAACATAATAAATCAAAGACAGATAGTTTGCTCTCAAGGTGAAACGTAAGTACTATTCAGGAAGTTAGAAAGTCAGGAATTACAGAGAAGGATTTAGAGCATGGAATACCGATGGAGGACAAAAACTCCCTACGAAGAAAAGCTAAAAGAGTAACAGTCTGAAGCCACAAACCCCCAAAAAAACCCAATACAGACCTTCGCATTCAGACATTAAAACAAGATCAGCCCCGAATGCAGCCTATTCTATTCCAGCATTCGGCGCAGAGCAAAGAGTTGGCGCGTTCGAGCCACACTTTACATCCCGAATCTGAACGGCTCGCGTTTCGGTGAAGTGGACGCCGGAGATGCCCGGCTTGAGGAACTGCTGAAACGCGAACGGGAGATTTCCAGCTGCTGGTGCCTCTGAGTGTGCAGGGGGGCGCGGTGAGGAGTAGCACAGGGGGGAATAATATCATTAGGACCCCACCAGATTACAGTGGAGCTCAAGTGTCATTTATCAAGCCAGAAGGGCTGAGCATTGTCTTTCAGGTGCTGGCAAATCGAGCGCAGATTTGGGAGGTGTACAGTGCCTGCATTTTTCATACTGTCAAAGGATACGACACTTCTGTAGGTTCTAATTACTCTCAGCACACAGAACAATAGCCCAGTGACAACCTGGCTCCTGTGTGACAGCCTCAGCCTAAACTTCTGCTTCCATTTGATTGGAATAAATTCTATATTTAACAGCACATCTATTTAACATGCCCTTTTATTTTAGTTCCAAGGATGATTTTCGGAAAACCCTTGGTACAAGAGAGCGCAAAATCAATTAGCAGCAGTACGCTCCCAAAGCTAAATGTTGGTTGTTTTTTTTTTAATTCTGCATATGAAATTAGTAAGCTTATCTGCAATTCTAAGCAAACAGAGTAGATGTGGAGGATGGAAACAAAAAGCAAAAAAAAAAAAAGTGAACCCTCCTAATCCGTGTGAGAATGCTGTCATGCATGAGAAATGCCACCACAACAATCAGGAAATATGCATCTTCTCGTCTCATTGACGTTAAACTGGATTCAGATACTGTACTTCCTCCTCTAGTCATATTACATGAATGACTACCACCTTCATTCAATATCTCAAAAAGCCTTAAATGACATGGAGGAAATTGTCTTATTTCAGGGTGTGCATATATTGCTTATATGTTATTCACTCAATGACCTTGGTATATACTGTAATACAAGTGAATGAGATTCAAGCAAGTAGAACAGTTTCGAAGGACACTGCTGACTTTATGTGGCGAAAAACGAAATTCTTAGTGCGGGAAGGCAGAAACTGTGCTGAAATGATACAAAAACGAGCGTAACTCCGAGACGCCTGCGTGCCCACAGGGAGGAATGCTCGGAGAGTGAAATAACGAGGCCTGTATTCAACGACACAGCTCCTCACTTCCAGGGCAGAGGGGAGCCTCACGGCTCTCGGACAGACCCACCTTGGAGCCTTCTTTCGGGAGGTCGAAGGGGATGCGCTGGCGGATTTTGGGAGGGAGCTGCGTCAACACCTCGTCCTTCAGGCGGCGGATCATCACTTCGCTCAGGCGCTGGTGCAGCTCCCCCAGGCTGGAGGCCCCCCTGCAGTCCCACTGGCGCCTGTTCCCGAAAAACCTGCGGGGCACAGACCGGCGGTCACGCACTGCGCGGGGTGACCCCTCGCGCACAGCTGTCCCGCGTCCTCGGCCCACGCGCTGCAGGGTCGGGACTTCAGGCCCGGCAGCCTCAGGGGCACAGCTCCGCCTTCGAAAGCAGCTTCGCTCGCTGCACAAAATCTGTCCGTTCTACTTTCTAAAACCTTTTTTTTTTAATTTATGCTATGAGGATGCACTAAAAACACAAGTACTGGCTATTTGTTGCATTATTAATGCCTCTCGGGACAAACATTAAAAAAAGACGTATTAAGGGCGAAAACCGATAAAAATTAGCAAGTATCTCTGTATTTATTACATAATACGTAATAATGCTAGAATCTACATTTCCCTAGCAATCAACCTCCCATCCTTTCCAAAATACACATATTGTATATAACACCGCATAGAGGTCCAATAATACCACTGAAATTATGTGCATTCGTCTCTGTCCACCACAGTACGTGACTCACGCGTACATTAAGGACAGTTCAAATCCAGAGGTATCGCAAAATGAGCTTTCTGAAATCCAATTACTTTTATGTCTGATTGGAGGTTTCCGTTTTACAGCTGCAATATGGGAAGAAGAGAAAGCAAACATTACACTCAGTAATCAATGATCCCATTCTCTAGGAAGGGATTTCTATGCACCTTGAAAACAGATAGTTTTTGCACATTGCCTGTCATTGTTTTGCACATTGCCTGTTGTCTGACTTTCTTTCTTACACAATTCTACTGTTGTTTTTTTTGTGCTACTTACCGTCCGAGAGCTAGCTAAACAGCATTTCATTATACCGTATACCTGTGTATCAGTATAACGACAATAAACTTGAACTTAAACCCCCAAAAGTTAGTCCCAAAAACCTCCATGCATTAAAGTTGCATTAAGAATTTTCCTATATTGATGTGATTCTAAGGAATAACACTTTAAAAAGCAAACCATTAAAAGGGGATTACCTGAAATGAGCATTGCAATATTTCGCAGCATAATCAGACCATGTTCCGAATCTCCTAGGATACAAGGCATCAATCTGCATAAAAAGCTGTGAAGACATTCAGGCAATTAAAGAATCATCCCTTTGTAATACAACAGATCTGATATTTTGCATTAGACGTAGTAGGGGTTTCTAAAGAACAACTAAAATTGAATAATATAACTGTAATTGGTAGCAGTAAAAGAAGACAGGGTTTTCAAAATGCAATCATATTTGATAGCTTGACAATATCTGCAAATATCCCACAAACACAAAAAGTGGTGAGAGGTGGTAGATCGTTCATTGAGTTAAGCAGCTTCTGAAGATCTGATTTGTGTTTCAGAAAAAAATATTGACTTTTTAAATTAAAAATGTATTCAATGATTACAACAAATACAGAATGTAATTTTGCTTTATTTAACACCTGTTCCAACTTATTTCATTTCTAGAAAATGTTCTCTGTAAGATTTTTTCTCTTTCCATTGTCATTTCATTAATTATATCTTCACTTGACGAGGCACATACACGGAAGTGTTATAAAATACACTCTACAATGACATACTATAGTCTAAGGCTGCAAGCGATGTTTTAGCGTTTATTCTACTTTTAATTCATGCAAAACAAAAAAAACTGTGAAAAACTAATCTTGTAGCTATAACATAATGGCAATATCAAATACATGCTGGAATGAGCTTGTGAACTCCTAGAGGCATGGGAATATTAATTTATTCTACTCTGAAATTGCACTGAATCTGTGAGAGAAAAAAAAAATATATTGCTCTTGGTGCTGAACTTTCAACAGATCTGACAACAGCCATGTAGAGAGATTATGTGAAGAGGTACCCCTGTTTAACCCAAATCTCTGTATCGCCAGGATTCGCACAGAACACAGTGTAACTGGAACAAAGGAAGCATTTTTTTTTATCTATAAAATGGTTTAAAACAGAGGACGCAAGGCACTGGCAAATATATAAAATGCACTTTGTGAGTCAAAAACCCCAGATAGATTTCACCCTGGGTGAAGCCCTGGATTTAAAGTATTGCATAAATACGAGATAAGAGAATAACTCAATTTTGCACATTGGAGCACCGACAGTACGTCACACATCAACATTCGATTAACTCTTCTATCACCAGAGCCCCTTTACAGAGGGACTCCTCTTGTCTTCCTCCAGGGCGAACGCCTGTGTGGTTCCGCGCAGAGCGCTTCTCGACGGAGACGAGGACCGTACCTCCTCCGGTCGGCCCAGCGCCGGGGTGCCCGTGAGCAGAACCGCTCGGGAGGCCTTCTGGATCAGCGGCACCAGGATCTTGGTGCGCGCGGCGGTCCTGGACTTCAGGTAGTGGGACTCGTCCACAATAACGACCCTGAAGCTCTGGGCCTCTAGGGCTCCGAGCAGCAGCTTGGCGTCGGAGGTGAGGAGGCCGTAGCCCAGGACGGTGACCAGGCTGGTGGGAATCCGCCTACACAGGCAGCACACAGAAAGGCAGGGGAACGTCACTGCTGTCTGAGCTGTGGGCTTGGGCTCAGTGTGCTTTCCCCATGAACGCCCCTTAACTGCAGCGAAGCCCAGCACCTTTCACAGTGCTTAAGGCTCCTCCGCATTTTTGGATTCAAGTTACTAATTACTTTGCGAAAGTGTTCGCAGATCACAATAAAATTGTTTTGCGTGAGGAATTAAAAAACAACGCTTGCATTAATTACAGAACAATCTCTTCTCGGGGTTTGATGCTCTATGTAATAATTTCCCTTTATATCACACAGCAGGAAAAACAGAGCGAGTGTTACCATAGCAGCACCCAGAATGGTGGATGTACAGTAATGCTGAGAATCCTCAGGGCGCAGTGTTCCTGCAGCAACACCAGCTTATCAATTTAGTTTAATCTAACTTTAGAAAAATAATTAACTCAACAGCATGGCACTAATTGTAACACATCAGAGGGAGCACGACCTGATCTTGAAACAGCTTCCTTGATTTTCTGTAGCATACTGTACCTGACAAACCTTTGAGTATCTGTGTTTTTTCAAGCACTATATTGAATTCCCAGCTCTGAAATCCGTTTTTCGTACAGCATGGCAGTTTGGCAATCCTTCAAGCCACTGAAGGGTTGACAACAGGAATACCTGCCCTGGCACTTTTTTATTTCTATTTGCTTTGCTTGTGCATTAATTACGGGAGCACATTTTTCACAAAACATCAAAACCAATTTCTCCCGCAGCAGGGCAAACACTCCAACAAAGTGCTCAGGGGAAAACGTTCGTAATTCATTTACTGCCACTCTACCTTCACACCTGTTTTTAACTAATGAGACAAAAAATGCAATAATGCTGTAAAGTTTCATAAAAATCTTTCAGGATGTTAATTCAAGAGTCCCTAAAGGCAGTGTAAACATTTCTTTCTGATACAATTTATATTATCTCTGCACATCTTCTCAATCCAGAGGTATTTTTCATTCGGGGATCTTATTTATCCAAAGAGCCAAGAGGAACTGAATATAGTGTGTGTGTGTGTGTGTGTGTGTGTGTGTGTGTGTGTGTGTGTGTGAACCTGCAGCTAACTTGTGGAAAGTTACTCATGCAAAACCAGGAGCTTGGTGAAGAGCACGGACATCACCAGACAATCCCAAACCCATGGTTCTTTCACACGTGCAGCCTGGTGAAGGGCTGTGGAGCAGGGAGAGCCAGGAGGAGGACATGAAAGGACTTCTCCTCCCCCATCCAGGCGCAGAACCAGGGCCCGCTCTCCTTCAATGAGTCCTCCGTTAAAGGGCGTTGTTTTTTTATATACGACGACACTTAGTTTTAGCACCGTACTCTCAAGCACAGACTCAAATTAAAACTGGCAATGGGAGTCAAGTACTCTGCGATGCGATTCATCACAGCAACGTGGGTGCAAGGGGACGCTCACGATGCAGCGCTCTCACCCAACGTCCGTTTTGCTCTCCACCAGATTGATGTCATCGGGGTTCAACTCGGGGATCCACTTCTCCATCTCCTCCACCCAGGGGTACCTCATCGACGAGGGGACCACGACGAGCAGGGGCCACTCCTGCTTGTACAGCAGGGCCACGGAGATCGCCTGGATCGTCTTCCCCAGACCCATCTAGCGCGCCGGTGCAAAGACATGTGGGGCATGAAAAGGCATCGCCCAGAGGCGAAAAGCAATGGACGTTTAAAACGAAAACAGTCCAGTACAATTCTTTTACATCGCACTTACATTCTGGAAACAAGGACAAATCGGTAGTTCACCTCCTGTAGCTGCAGTAAATAGCAGACTTCATTAGTTAGAAAATGTCTAAAGAAAGGATTTCCATTTCTACACCATGATGTTTCACTATTTCAGGTTAGGATTAATTGTGGTGGAACAGATTATTCGCCATACGGCTGTAGACACCTGTCCCACACCTGAACTCCCTACATTAGAGAAACAACCGATAATGAAGGATGAATAATATGACATATTCAGAACAGTCACAAGTTATTATGGAGAATTCTTACCTCATCAGCTATCATACACCTGAAAGAGACGGAGAAAGAAGAAAAATGATGATTCTAGGAACTGGGGCTGTGTCAAAGGAAAGCAGGAGAGCGCTGGCCTTACATTTGCTGCAATTTTTCAATTTGATGTCAAGATGGGAAAAAAACGTCCACGTGAGTTTCCTTTCTTTATACAATGAGAACAGAAACAGCCACCATTTATCATAAGAGCTTCATCGGGATGTCAAAACAATATTACCTTATTTATCTCTCGGAGTCTTTCTGGACAGTGTAACCCTGAGCTGCTGAGCACAGCAGGTAGCAGAAGAGCTATCTTTCTCACATCCTCTTTCACTGACCTGCAGTTTCAGAGCAAAATATTCCTAATGCACAAATGGGGGCTTCGGACATTCGGGATTTCTCCGATCCGTGAGCAACGGGCATCGTGTAATAGCTGTCCGTGTTTGTCAGAGGGCAGGGAGCACTGTCAAGAGACACTCCATTATTGTCTTGCAGGACTGCCAGGAAACACAGAATAAAAATGTCACCTCGCCTTCGGACTTCATCTAAGGCATTTCAAGCCGTTCGTCAACAGCCACCTGCATTACTCTGTTTAAGCAGCAGGCTTTGGGAAAGGCACAGTGAAAAGCAAACTGGGGTCATTTTCCCTAAAGGACCCAAACGGCTATTTCCATACAGGGAGGGTGTATCACTAACAGATGAGTAAATCTATTCCATGATCACGATCAATTAGAAGCTAAGGAAATAGGGACCGAGTTCTCATACATTGGAAGGTTTTGTTACTCGGCAAAGGATGTTTTAAGATTTAAAAAAAAGACAATACCCCCAAAGTAAATGAGCCCAGCACCCAAAATACTGATTTTAGGAAGCGCGAGCAGCACAGCTCTCTCCCGAATAAAGGGCGACTCTTCTATTATCAGCTAACTGGGTGCTGCGAGTCGCAGAAGAACTGGATTGTCACATGTGTCACACATGCAGCAGCGTTTCAGGCGTCACACTGTACTTCATTAACGAAAACAGCCCGGAACAGATGCTCTTTACATAACTAGCGAGTTCAATTATGGGGAATCAGGTACAGGGAACAGCGTGGAGGAAAGTTGATACAGCGTCCCCCCCAGTTTCATAAACCTTATTTCCTGTACACTGTAAAATGCTGTATGACTCATTCTTTGATACTCATTACTTTGCAACAGGCTTCCTTGTGTGGTACTCCATGTATCCGCAAAGAAAAGCTTCAGCACATCAAGAAGGGGAGCCATCATCCTTCTCAGCTCTATAGTTAATTAAACATGAGCACCAGCCGTCTCTTACCTACGGATTCCGCTTTATTAACGACTGCGGCTCCCTGCTGCAAGGAACCGCGGCTCCTGTTTGATCTGGTGCATTTCTGCTCCGTAATTTGTCTGCCGATAAACGCTTTGCAACTTTTTCAGCATGTTCCAGCCCTCACCCAATAAAATCAATATAAGCTGGCGGAGGAGTATCAAATTGAAGAAAAGATTTTAAAGGGATGTTTATCTCTGCCCTTACAGAATGACCGCGAATAAAAATAAACCGCCTGTCGATGTGCCTCGTTGGGGGCGATTAATTGGCGTTGCATGCGTGTGTGTACAGTATGCGCATGGATTGTAAAAAAGAGAAAAAAACCTGAATGAAATTGTTAAAACATCTTCTCATTAAGCTGATGGTGAGTGAGAAAACCGTTTCATTTAGGTTGCATCACAAGAGCATTAATGACATTTTAGACCAAGCACCCCTCAGAGACACCAGCTCTTCAACCATTCAGCCCTTATTTTCCAGATAAGCCTGGATTTCTTCACCTAACCAATGAGGCTTCCTGCGAAGAGCCAAGATAACATTTCACAGCTTCAACTGTATGCCAAAACGCAACAGATTCAGTTTCTGAAAAGCTAACTCACTCTTATTTTTCCAGTCACATTTCAGCTTTTCATTTAGAATTGCAAATTATAAGAGAAACTGTCTACCATAATGATTCTGGTAATGCAGGCAATTAAAAAATTGTTTTGCGTCAGCAAATAGGAGTCTTCAAAGTACGCTAAAGTGCTCTTCAGAGAAACTGTTCTCATTACTTTTTCAGTAAGCTTACAGATCTTTTTATTTACTGAAGCTGCAAAGGAAAATTGGGACATTTAACTGGTAAATATAGAAAGAAGCTGATGACAGTTACATATCACTTTCATCTTAAACATATAAGATTACCCTCTGCATACTGGATTTAGCCGTCTCTTGTTGTAAATTCCACAACACCTCAATGCAAAAATAATAAACACTGATGGAAGATTTTTTCTCTCTATTTTGGCACTTTGAAAATTCGTCTAGTTGCAACTCCCAAATCACAGCTGACAGGTTTATTTTTTCTGTGCCCTGGGTCATAACCTTGATCCATTTTTCAGAGAATTTTCATTCAGCTGAAACAAAAAAAAAAGCTGCCTTATTTATCCCACCCAATAAGGAGCTGCGCTGTTTCGATGGCCCAGGAAGAAAGCTTTGGAGAGCTTACAGCTCTACCTCTCCGCCTAGTTTGAAGGCCTTGATTAATGTCCTCTCTGACACTTTCTTTTTTTTTTAATTGCTTGTACACCCATTCATCTAAAGTACTCTAGACACAAGCAACCAAACCTCATTTTAGCACTGCGATCCTCCTGTGCATTAATCATTCCTTTTTATATAACTAGGTGCGCCAGCAGACTAGTGCCTTCCCAGCTGCTCTATCTGTGTTGCTAAACAACAGCATGCTATCTTTAAAAACCATTGAGAGACCCAGAAGAGATGACTGGAAACGTATGTGCAGCGCTATCTCCTGACAACGAGGAGCAATGTGATGCTTAAAGCTGCCATTTTCCACATGCTCCTGACTGAGCTGGCCCAGCAGTACAACCCCACTCAATTGCTTCTGCTTTGTTCTCTTGATCCTCTCCTGTATTGTGCACATACTTCCGGCTTCCTTCAGAGACCGATGATAAAAACCTCCAGGTTGACTCATGCTCATGCTTCCCTATGCAGCTTCTTCTGCTGCTGCTCCTTACAGGACTGCAGGAAATGGAAATGTTCTCAGCTGACCTCTGTCAGGCTGGGAGGAAAGACCACATCTGGCATTAGAGGAAAGCATAGACTGTCTCAAGGAAAGACACAAAACAATAAAGATAAATACTGATGACCAAGGCAGGATCAAAACGTTGACCCACATTTCAGGCACTGGTTCCTGATTTGCCCAATTTGGTTGCGGCTCTCTGTTTAACAGGCTACTTGCATCTACACAGGGAAAAACTGACCTTAAATATGAGGTTTGGAATTTGTCATAGGTCAACTGGTGAATTTAATCCACATTACTGTTTACAGTGTAGAATTGTTCGGAACAAGTCTCATTTTCTAAGAATCGGATGGTGATCAAATACTTGCATAAACATAACAGAATTCATTTAGGAGGATTCACTGTGAATACTTCTATTATTTTTCGGCTATTTTAAAATGAATTTAGTATTGTATAGGTTTATTTCCACTATCGCATACCACTTTTCCACCTCATTTCACACTTCCTTTATGTTCACTCCAGCTGGAATCTTTTAAAACTTAGCATCCTCAAAACCACATTTTTTTAAGAACACAAGGGAGAGAAGAGGTTATTCAGTCTGTTTGTTAGTTAATAGCTAATTGATCCAAGGATCTCTCTGAGCCGTTTCTTGAAAGAAACCAGGGTATCATCTTCAACAACATGGCTGGGTAGCTTGTTCCACACCCCTACAACCCTTTTTGTAAAGGGTTCCTTCTGTCCGTGGGTTTAAATGCCCTTCCACATAGTTTCGCTTGTGTCATCGTATTTCTCTATATATTCTGAAGAAATCTGCTGGGTCAACTTTGCCAGGACCTTTGAGGATTTTAAAGACTTATATCGGGTCCCCTCCAAAATATCCTTATTCAAGTCTAAGAAGGATTAGTTTTTTCAGTCTGTCAGTGCAGGGCATTCCCTTAAGATCTAGAATATATCTAGCTGCTTTTCTCATTACTCATTCCAGAGCAGCAATGTCTTTTCTTCTGTCACATGGTCCCCACAATATGTTCACATTATTTTCATTTTTTTTTAAAACAAGTAACAGTTTACAAGTTTTGTCCATTATGTTCCCACTATCTATCTATTAAATAGCACGAATCTTTTAAATCTATTTGAGAATAATACAAATACAGTCCTAATAATCATGCACACCAACTGAAGACTTTAACCAAATGAAACCTCAAGCTGAGATTACCGGTGGAGGAGGGCGATGGGTTAAATTCTGGTACCAGCACAACGGTAGCTAAAAGAGACACAGGCCTTTTCTTTTCTATAATGGCCTTTACAGACAGACCCAGGGGAAGATTATTGGATCTCTCAAAAATCGATGCCTCAAAATATCTAAAAGCACTTGTGCTCCTACAGTATGCAGGTGAATCACGGGAGGAAACACTACAGCAAATGTCATATCCAAGCCCAGTCCAGACTTTATCAACGGAAGCTGAGACACACAAAGAATCAGATGAAATCATGCTGTGATTTTTATCTGGTGAAATAAAAAGCCTGCAAGCTCGGAAGCAGACAGCGGAGGAGCTGGTACTGGCCTGTCCACCAGCGAGGTTTCACACCAGCTTAGGCTCAGGGGACAAAAAAACCCCACTCAATGTCACAGCACAGGCCTCTAAACTTGTATGCGCACAAGGAAACATCCGGGTCATTAAGAAGAAGCACTGCCATTACAAACGGGCACAAATTTGAGCCTGGATAACAAGCGCACGCCTAAATATTCTCCCAGTATTACCCGAGGTGATTCGGGAACATGACAAGTAGCACCGCTGATATCCTATCCCGTTCTCCAGCGGATGCAGACCACGAGGGCAGGAATTTTCCGCCTACAGCAGGGTGAAGGAGAATATTGTGTAAGCCCACTGTCAGTGTAGGTGTCCCAGTGTTCTGTGCGTGCTTACCCACTGGTGTGAGTCAGTGTGCTGCTGCACAATGTGCCTCCTCTCCACCCACTCAGAAACACATCATCCGCCCGACTGCAAGATTAGCATTTTTCACTCCTTCTTATTAATGGAGGGGGAGGGTAAGCTCACAAATATATATTTTCCCCAATCAGTCTTGCAAGCAAATGTGGAAATGGAGCTGTTTTATAATGGGTTTTTATATTTCTAAGTTAAGCCCCTTAAATAGTTCTTTATGCTAAAAGTGTTGTCATGCCACTAAAAATCAGGAATGTAGAAAGCCGACATGAATTATTGTCATTATTCCTGCTATGCATTTCGAATTACGATGAAATATAAATAATATAACAACATATGCAGAACTGTGCATATCAGCAAAAACACCCACATAAAGCCCAAACCACCCACACAAATGTCATTTTCACATGTTTCCCATTTGAGGAATTACCAAAAATCCTCTTCTAAAAAAAAATATCAAAATTCATACTTGCCAAAACCTCCACATTTCATCTAGGAGCCAGAGTTTTATCCCTGAATATTGAGCTTTTCTTACTTAATAAACTTTTGAGACATGTTTCCAGGACTCCAGTTTCATTAATAACTTGCCAAAAAAACAACATAAAGTTTACACAGTTCAGGTGAGACACCCAAATCAGATGGATGAGAGTGAAGCTACTGTCTTTCTTTCGGTTTTACCGATTCCTAATTATCCCAGATTTTTTCACTTACTCTGCACACTTTGCAGGTGGGTCAAAACTAAAAATGTATAGAGCTGCCCGTGGTGATAGATGGCACTAAAAAAGCCATCAACAGCTCAATAAATATGCATTTTCAGGTCCTCTGTCCAGCAAATAATGCTGTAAAACCCACCAGAAGGGGTTTAACTTCAAAGCACGTTCACTGGGAGGCAGACTGTTCCATTAAGCTGGATGAAGCCATGTGAATGAAAGCAGACTTTCCCAGCTCCCCAATTTCACAAAACGATGTGTAAAGGCAGACATCATCCCGGGAGGTTTCAGAATCAATTTGCAAATAAATCGCGGAGGCTGGGAAGAGCAGGCGGAGGCGAGGGCCTGTACAGTAGCTTCGGCACAGCCGACACGTTACCGGCTCCTGTGATGGACGGCTCTCAAGATTTTAATATCAGGATGTCAGTTACAACTGCCTAACTGGAGAAAGGCTCGCCGAAATTAGCACCAGCATGAAGAATTGGGGGTTTAATTGGGCAAAATAATAATGCATTTTAGAGATTCCGACGGCTGGAAACCCTCCCAGCACCTTTCCTACTATACTGAAGTTCGGGACACCGGGAGGACTTAAGCCTGTGATTAATCTGCCCTTCTCCTCTCGCCTAGACAGACAGGCTCTTATCTGGCAATCAGCGCGCAGAGGGAGGTTACACTTGAACCCTGGTCTAGAACATTTGCCTGCTAGATGCTTACTGAGCCGAGGAGGCCGGGCTACCGCCTTCAGCATGACTTGTTCCACACTCCCACACACCTTTATGTAAAGAAATGCCTCCTGCCTTCAGTTTTAAATTCACTCTCCCGTAGTTTCCTTGTGTGCCCTCAGATTCATGTTTCAAAGATAAAAAGACTGAAAACGTACACCGGGCTTACTTTATCATCTGATGGCTGATGGCTCTGAATAGATCGGAAAAAAAACATACACTTCTTTCATTTTGTTAGAGTAAGACATTCCTTTAAGCCAGGAAACATAGCCAGTTGCTCTTCTTAGGATTTTCCAGACCAACAACATATTTTGTAATGTGTAAACCAACATTGTACACACTGTTCTAAATGACATCGTACTAGTGTAAGGTACAAACATCCCTTTTAAATTCTTCACTTTTAGCTTTATTAGCCTCTTATTTCCTTTGCTTTTATGCTTCTCCACATTGTCTACAACATGAACATGACATATCAATGTAAGCCACTTAAATCATGACACTGATTTCATGACTGAAGCATCTTCAGTCACAGTGTTATTTATGTTATATATATATAGTTTGTCTGCTACCTTCATGTAATGCTCCGGACTGTTCTACATTAAATGTCTTGTGAATAGTTCTTGCCCACTCGTGAAGATGGAGAATCTTTTTGAATTTTTTAGTTTTATCTTTGTCTGAAAAGCAAACCATGACCAGATCTAGATGACTGGTAGAAACTGAGAAGACCAGTGATCCCAGTACATATCCGACTGTTACTCCACTGCTTCCATCACTGCAGTTTGAGTATTCAGCTCTTCGAGGGCAGCTGTGTCAGTGCCAGGGCTGAAGAGGAACAGGCAGAAGTTAATTCTATGCTAAAAAGTAGAAATAAAGAAAAACAGCCTTTCAGCTGCAGTCCCTTAAAGAAGGCTCCTCAGCCAAAACACTGTTTCTTCTTTTTTTCCAGAAAAGAATTAACCTCTGCTTGCTCAGGCACCCATGTACTGTAGTTCTAAAACATGCATGACATGAATCTCTACCCATGTCTACCAGGTGCTGCTTGCAAATGTCATTTTACAATGAATGTTTATGAGGAGATATCCAAAGCGCTCTGAAAAAGTTATTATGTGATATTTACAAATGTCTTTATTACCATTTCCACCACCGAGCTAAAAATATACGTCTTCCGCTGTTCTGGTTTGGCGTACAGAACTGTAATGAGTCATAACCGCTTAAATTATTAAATTAAAATCAAAGAAATAAGGAAAAAAACTTCAGAGCTTTATTGGTGTGTTTTCAAAAGAAAAAAGTAAAAGTTTTTAAAATACTTCTTTAACGCAAAACTTTGTAACACATTCTGAAGAAAGCCTGTTATAAAATACAGCTTCTACATTTTTATCTTCAACTGCAGTGTGAAGAACATCTTGCTATCAGTCAAGACATAATGCGAGTGCTGAAAAAAGAAGCAGTATAGCCAATATATATGCACGCGAAGGGAACTATTTCAAGATTATGCAAATTCACAAATCTAGTTATGGTATGTAGTGTGTTTTGATGAAAAGACGTTCCAATAACGAGATAACATTTTGCCAAAACCATCTCTTTCGGTACTTTGACACATCTTCATCATGGCTCGTCCATGGAAAAGTCCTTGATCAGATAAACAATCAACAATCAACCAAGTGCAATAAGATTTAAAAAAAGCAGTTTGACAAAACTATTATGCCTTGTAAATAATTACAAAGCACAGACAGGATGTCACAGCTGAGCAATTATTGTTCTAATCACTGCATTCAAAACAGCCTACATTGAAGATCAGTTCGTGGATTCACATGTTTCAGGAGCCTTTAGAAATACGAAAACAAAAAAAGTTGCCTTTGCTTTTAACTACTATCAATACACAAGGCTTTCCAATCTTTTTTTACAAACTGAAACAATTTACATTTCACAATGTCACATTCAAGTGCCCTACTTTTCCTCCTGTCCTAGGGATGTTTTAATGAATACAGCCGTTGCAGCTTGAGAATGTTCTGAAGCAAGGCATTTTTAAAGCTTCAGTACATCAAAACAGAACAGATCACTTTCACTGGCAAACGCTTTTCCTATAACTGGCATTTTAGAAATTCGCCATCTGTGGCAAATAACTGCCACCAGAAATGTACATGAAATTAATACATTTGCATTACTAAAATAGCCATTCACTGCCACTATCAAACATTTAGACAGTTTCAAGCCATGACAATCTTCTACATTCAGAAACAGTCTGTTGCCTTTCTTTATAAGCCTCTGCCTACACATTCTAACAGTACCAAACATAGCTCCTTTGCTATATCTGCTCAAAGGTCCTCATGACTGTCACAGACTTCCCACACAGCAGTTACATAAAAATAACATAAGGCGTCAGCTCAAACATCTCTTCACACAAGTGTGCGTCAATACCGCTGCTCTTCCAAAGGCATTCGACAATAGAACTGAGCTCCATTCTGACCCAGGCTGCACAGCATCGGCTGCAGTAAAGGATAACTAGATTTTCATCGGGCGAAAGCTCCTTGTGTTTGATTTGTGAGTTCCCTGCTTCAAAGCATCCTCTCTCGTCAGTGGTGGTCATGACCCGCGTGTCAATCAAAGTAACGCGTTGTCATGGCCACCGGGGCACGAATGACCGCAGAACGCATTTCTCTTTCCTTATAAAGATGATCTCTTACAGCCTTCCTAGGTTAACAGGTCAGTGGCAATCCTGCAGATAAAACTGAAGTTAAACAACACTTCGAGCGTGCTGTTTTGCCAGAATCAGTGTGTGCACCACCCTCACAGTTCTTATGAGAAGCGACCCACGGACTTTGGAAGCTGTGGAGCAGTTTCAGGGATCGGCTGGAGCCCGTTCTCTGCAGGCAGGCCCCCGAACTCAAGAGAAGTGTTTCTGGTAGGGCCAGCCGGCAGTGGACACGCTGTTGAGCCACGAAAAGACAGGCCCTGTGCCGGGGATGGCGCCCTCTGGTGGCTGCAATCCACATTCAGCGACCGCCGAGTCCGACACGGGCTGATGGTGAGCTGGAGCCCATCCCGGCGGACAGTGGGGTCAAGGCAGGACACACCTGGGACGGGAGCACAGAGCTTCCAACACAGACCCGACACTGACACCGACGCGCTTTCCTGGGGCTCTATCCAGACTTCAGGATGCCTGGAAATAATCAGCTGGCCCAGCTCCCCGGACCTGCCCACCCTGTATCCTGGTACCGATCAGACACTGCATCAGGACCGTGCCTGAGGCAGCACATCGCTCAGTCCGCGGCTCCGGGAACGCTCCCTTTTCAAAAGCGGTCCAGAAACTTTTCCGGCCCCTTTCACCCTCAACTTGAGGACAACCGCAACAGAACCAACCTGGAAATAGTGACACGAAGCAATGGAAAAACGAGAAACAGACTAGTCCGGCAGACGCGATGTAGAGGTCTCCAGGCGAGGGTGCGGGGGTGGATCTGCTTCCGAGCGACGTCTTACCTGCCGCGCCTGGAGAGGGCGAACGTCACGCCCTCTCTCTGAAAGGGCAGCAGCCTGCCGCGCAGCCTGTCCGGAAGGGTAGCCAGCCGGCTGTCCAGCTCGCCCGAGCACAGCTGCTCCTGGCCGGCCTCCGCCATGGCGCGCTGCAACACAAGCAGCGCCGGCCCATCGTTAGCAGCGCAGACAGGCGGGGGCCCCGGCCTGCTGCAGCACCTGGCCATGACACGAAACCCCAGCGCGGGCGAGTGGACTAGACTCTCACCGCAGCAAAACATGATCGCCACGGAAGACACCGGCAACCGGTGCAGAAGCCCTCACTCTCCTGTACGAACGCCTGAGGCACGATATGCAAACTTGTTTTTTTTTTTCCCCTGACAATTTATTGTTGAGTTATCTGAGTTCTCATAGTGGTTGTGTAATAACAGTGCTCTCATCGGGAACCCGAGCAGACGGGACCGGTGCACGGAAGACCTCCCTTCAGCCCCCTGCCCTGCAGACATGCCCCAGCTCTGGAGAGCGGCCCGCTAATGAAAGCGCCCCCTTTATCCTGGATCTTTTGAGTACAATGCCATTCATTCGACAGCCAGCAGGTTAGATTTCTTCTGAGTTCCTCTAAACTTATAAACGAGCCTTGCTGGTATTAAAAGCTTCTTCTTTAAAAAAAAAAAAAAACTTTAAAAAACTCCCGCTGCCTATAGTCTGCTGCAGAATGTATTTTCTGTGCTCATATAGACATCCGGACGTCTGAAACGTCCTCGCACTTGGTAAGTTTGCATCACTCACACCAGAGCTGTCAGGGACGTAATTTTCACAGCATTTCAGGGGAAAGACGTGCACACGAAGTCGAACTAATATATCCCAACGGGCTGACGACTACATGCTTACGCCTTTTGCCGCCTTATAAGAAAGGCACATGCATTTCTTTTTAAAAAAGCACCGCCTTACACCCTAAGGTCAGTCGTATAGTACTACTATTAGTAGAGGAGAGACACACAGCAAGCGGTTGAACTCATGAGACCTACTGCCCGACCAGGTGTAGGTTTTCCACCTGAACTCAGTTCAGGTCCAGCAAGCGAGTGGGCTTTTCTTAGCGACTGTTGTGAAAGCTAGACAAAACTAACCATCCCCAAAACGTACCGGCTCCTTCTTCCCCCCGCTTGCCCGGTGCCTGCCCTGCGGCTCCGAGCTCAGTCACGCCGGCCAGCCCTTGACATTTCCCGCAATCTGTCGCCGCGTCCGACGTGCCTGCGTCATCACGCAAGCCTGACGCAGCCGGCCGTTCGCGGGAAAGGAGCTTCGGGAAGATGGTCCGTCTGCTTCACCCGGCGGTCACCCGGAGTCGTCGAGGTACTGTAGCTGAGCCAAGCCACTGCTGCACTTCAAATCGCCACTCACACTCGTGAACGTACGCTGGCACGCAGTGAAAGGCCCCTGAATGTGAACGTGTCATGCTTATTGACAGTATTGCCGTAGTTGCACTTGTTGATGTTGTGTGGGTGCACATAGGCACAGCGGGCAAGTCTGATTCCCCGCAATGTGAAACAGCCAGTTAATGAATTGCTATAATACCTGTAGTGTGAATGACATTCGTGCTGCTTGTAACTGAGCTGTAAACTAAGTGTTGGACAACTATAGTGAGGCGTCAAGTGATGTTCCGGGCTTTACAAAAGAGAAATCACAGTTAAGAGTTTAAATACACGCTCGGTAGTTTTCTAGGTTTGCAGAAGTGTAGGCTACCGAGTAGATTAGCCATAGCCGTGTCTGACGGCTGTGTCCCTCTCTCATCTTCCGGCATGTCGTGACGCCGGGGACCGGCAGCCTCCGGCCGGAGCAGGTGTCGGGCGCGACACGCGTGGGTCCCGGGCCGGCAAGGGCACAGGGGAGGCTGGGACCGGAGAGCTGTACGCGAAAACACCCGTGGGGGTGGATGGGGGCGTTTCAGAAAACGCAGTTCGTGAAACCCCGGCCTTCTCGCTTCAAAAGCCGGGACACAGCACGGGGGTTGTGCTTCTGTGGTGAAGTTTGTCCTTCTGACGTGCAGGCTGCCCGAGACCCGCAGGTACATGTGCTTCTCCATGCGTGCGCCTGAATATAGCCCCCAGTCTAAACTCGACTCCTGTCCGCCCCGTGATGGCCATATCGCCTTGGGACATTGATCTTCTTGCATCAGCACGGTGGGTCCTGGTACTTGCACATCACCTAAGCTGTGTGTGGTGAATACAGTCTACTGTACTGCGGGTCTCCCTGGATCAGGGCGTCTGCTCAGCAATTAATAATAATAATAGAAAATCATAGGCGGGATCGTCCATTATTTAACACTCGACGATGGAAACAGGTTATTCGCCTAAAACAGTACAAGGGATGACACGACACGGGGCTCATATGACCCGGCTCCGTGTGTCCCCCAGCTGCTGTCCCCCTAATTGATAAAAGGCTTTTTAATTTAAACTTCTCGCCCGGGTCCCGCCTCCTTCCCGGCAGCCCGGACGGCAGTGGGCGGCCCGCCTGTCACACACACGCTGGCGGGGGCCGTGATTGGCGCGTCGGTCGCCAGCCGCCGCCGCCATTGGCCGAGGGCGCTGTCCGTCACGCCGTGCTGGCGGCCGTGGGGGGCGGGGGCTCTCTCGCTCTCCCTCGCCGTATCCACTGCCTCCCCTCGCCAAACACTCAGTGTTGCTGATACAGACTGAAATATAAGAATATAAGAATTTTTATGTATATATATCTCACCAAAACAAACACAGAATACAGAAACCCTTACGCGCCCGGTAAGGAGACGTTTACGTTTTATTCCTGTTGTTCATGGGGTTGTGTTTGAAAGCGATTTACAAGTCATTATTTTGTCTCACTACTGTAAACCATGTAGGTCCAGTGCTGACGAAGGCCTAATTATACCAACATACTGCCTGTGCATATGCGATCCAGGCGGTAGGGAGGTATTTTGTCTTCTTGGTTGCCTGCGTTTGGACAGTTTAAGCCTGTTTGTAACGAAACGGAGCTCCCGATGAGCCCGGGTGCGAGAGGGGCACGTTGGGGGACATGGAGCTGGGAGACATGTGAAGGCCCTGCGGTCATCTCGCCTGGCGCTGTGTGATTTTTGGGTTTGGCGTGCGCGGTGCAGTCCCTGCCGGCTTGTTTTGAAACCCCCCGACGTTTGTGTGTTGTTGTTTTTCTGTCTGTCTGTTAGTTTGTTTGTTTTAATTACCGCCGGGGTCGATATGTCGCCTGACACGGGGGGTGATTTGTTTCGTACGGCTGCACAGGTGACGATCTCCAGGCACTGGAGATCCGGCTGATAGGAGGTGCTTCTTAGGCCGGGTGGGCTGTGATCGCCGAGGGTAGCAAGCAAAGGCACTGCAAGCCTGCCGTGAAGGGTATATGTGCCATTTTCGGAACAGCTCCTTGCTGTCACACCGAACTGGTGGAAGTCCAGCCTCTCTGGCAAAACCTACAAGGGAGTTTAGTTCCCTTTCTGTCTAATAATTGTCCCTCAAAGGGTTAGGATATAACCAAAGATGCTGTTACTGTCACTGTCGACCCAAAGTGCCTGAGTGCCCTTTCTTACTGTCGGCAAGTGAAACAGAACCAGGTGATCCGTCCTCTGATCGGGGCTCGCTGCTGACTTCTTGAATGTGAAGCAGCTTCTAACTGCAGATGTGCAGATGCCAAAACAAGCTTCACTACCCCCGGGAATCAGCATGGTTTGCTTCTGGAGGGTGTCAGAGCCATAAGCCCTTAAGACTCATTTCGGGACTTTAGTCTCCCGGACAGATGTGATTTATTTTGGATTTTGAACACTATTACGAAAGTAATAGTTGTTAAGAGTCAGTAGTTCAGTGTGCACAGGTGGTGTTTTTCCAAGCAGAAGCCACGTTTTCAGTTTCTGTGTAGTGTTTCGGCACCCCTGGAATTGGGAGTTTCTATTGGGAATA
Source organism: Lepisosteus platostomus (assembly GCF_059453375.1). Taxonomy (NCBI): domain Eukaryota; kingdom Metazoa; phylum Chordata; class Actinopteri; order Semionotiformes; family Lepisosteidae; genus Lepisosteus; species Lepisosteus platostomus. The sequence goes on from NC_142624.1 coordinate 38,720,291, forward strand.
AGAAAGGCAAAGGCTTTGGTGACTTTCTGTAACCTTTTAAGCACTATGCTTCTGTTGCAGATTTGTCATTTGCTGTAGATCTTTGCTTTCTGGACAAAAGCAAAATTGCCGTTCTGCAGTACACTAATCGATAATTTCAGGAAGGCTTCAAAATATTCACATCATTCCACCATAATGCAGCTGTTTTGCAACAGAATTGACAACAGAGTGGTCATCTGGAGACAGGTTGCAACATTCTGAGCAGCAGCTGGGAAACCAGCAGTGATATGTGTTCATTGACGAGATTCCGAATTTCCAGAGTGTCCGTTACAAATTCGATTAGGGAGACCAGTTCGTGTTTTGGTACAGTTGTTCTTCTTTGCAAGTTGTTATAGAAACCGTGTTCCCCCATCTCAGAATTTCCTCTTGCTGTTGCCTTTCTGTGTTCGTGGAAATGCCGGAGCGAATCAGTTTCCGGGGTGGAAAAAATAGCATGTCCTTCAAGACTGCGGTTCAGCCAACATCATGCCTGGTGCTCGGCCAGGAACTGCAAGTTAAACTGCCAGGTCCTAGTTTTTCGCAATTTGCCCCTTAGATATGAAAGCTGTGTGCAAAAGAAAACACCTGACCTTTTTAATCCTTTCAGTAGTCTCGCCCTGTGTGGAACCAGACCTGTGCTCTCTGCTTGTACACCCGACCATTGTGTCTTAGTGGGAGTTTCGCTTTGTTGTTCGGTGCCAAAGAATTCTCAAAAGGTTGGGCAACTCTCGTAAAATCAGATGCGTACAGTCATGTAATTTCATGTAGTTTGTACCTTTCCTGTCCCCAGTGGTGTTATGTGTACTTCACCCTTATCCTCTTGGAGAGGATATTGAAAGCCACTCGGTTTAAATGGGAGGTACTGAAGATAGAGGGGGTTCTTGTTGTTCCTTTTCATTTTTCAAGGTGTTTATGGTGCTAATTTACCAAGATACCCTTTAGAAGGAGCAGTTTAATAAATCAACCTGAATGACTGATCAACATGCCTGGGTGTTACACGTCTGTAGACTGGCAGATCTCAATAATCAGTCTGTTTTAGCTTTACTGGGTTTCACTCTGGTTTGTAACAATACTCATCTTCTCCTGCTGTAATCATTTGCGTGTACTGATACCAAGAAAATGTACTCCTCTTCTTCTTTGTGTTTTGATTCAGAATTGTGTCCTGTACAGATATAGATGTGCTTTTGTTTTAGAAGATAGAGTAGTGCAAATTTGTATAAAAAGTCATTGACATTGATGAAAGCTGTTCCTTTTAAGGAAATACAAAAGAGTATCCATTGCTTGCAAAATGTGTTTAGGCACTCTTCAAACTATAAATCAGTTTGGTTTTAATTCCGTTTCTAGAAGTTGTGTGTTTTAAGTTTATTGCTTTGACATTGTTTATGAAGTCAACACATAAAATACTGTAGCTTGTTAAACAAGTCACAGTTACTTTCTGATTAACTCACTGTTCTTCATCTACCTTTTTATTATTGAAGAGCTCTACTTGATTAGTTTGGCTATCTAAGTCAGTACCAGAGACCCACCGCGACCCTAATAATTGGCCTGGTTTTCCTGGTTTTCAGGTGTATTCTTGTTGATCCTTTAGTGTGTAAGTCAAGTCTTGTCCATTTGCTTTCGGCACATAGTAGTGCTTCAGTTGTGGTGATTATGGGCTTTAATTTATTTTGTGCAGTAAAATTAGAAATTTCAAATGTCTGCAGCAGCAGTGCGGACAGTACACCTATTATTCTCTGGAAGCTCTTTTATTTCGATAATATCCTTCTCTTTGAAGAGCCTTTGTTAACATGAGGTTTCTGTCGTACTGTGAAAACCTGTGGGCTGGATTACTCTTCTTGCCTCTCGGGAAGAGACGGAGGCATTAATGCATCACGACACCCATTTGCTCAGGGGTGTTAAACCAATTTGTAAGGCCTCAGCTAAGACAAGGTGTTCAGAGAGGTAATTGCCCTCTCGGATGGAAATCTCCTCCAAACACACCCTCTTAAATTGGATGTTGATGCGATACCAGGCCCTGAAAACCTATCCACTTCTTTAAGAAAAGTAGTGGTCCTTTTTAGAGTCTTTGGCCATTCTGTGATGTTTTGAGTGCAGATTCCTCAGGCTGCCTAATCTTATTAAGGCTAATCTTACTGCAGGGCTGCCTGGCAATCGTCTCTTCTCCCGGCTTGGATCTGTCAGGGCGAATAATAATAGCATCTACAAGGTGGTACAGAAGGAATGATTCATGAGCCCCAGCTGATTCAGAGCACGACCTGTGAACATTTTCATTCTCAGAATTCACTGGCTCGCATGGAATGTCCCCAAAAAGGTTTCAAAAATTGTATTTTTTTTTTCGTTTTTCAGCAGCCTACGTTTTTGCCTTTCATACAAGTCTATGGTCTTGCATTAGCCCCCAAAATTTATTCATATACAGGTAGGTGGACATATTTTCAGTTCTATGTTCTGCAGTACACAGGCTGTTTCATAGCATCTAGCAGTGAATTTCTGTCTCTGAAAGACAATAGAATAACTCAGCCATGTTTGTATTGTTCTTTCCTACTATCAGAGTCCTCTTTGTTGTCTAACCTACTTGTCTAACCTGTCTGACCAAGTTTTTGGGTCCACACAAAGTATTTACGAAAGTATCTTCATATATGGCTTAGTTCTTTTTTTTATAGCAGGTTATTGAGGTGTTGGGGACCATGCCTATAAATTCTGCGAAGCCCGGTGTCCTAGTGGTTCAAAACGATACATAAAGAATCCCAAATTACTGTAGAAGGATGATATATACAAATGCAAGTAGAAATTGAAATGATAATGTAGCTCTATGCTGCCTTGCCTTTGAGTGAATTGTACTGTTGGTATTTTGCCACAGACCAGCAGCAAATGAATCATGTGGGGACCAGTGTCTGCTGGGTCTGCGATTCCATGACATGACACATTAGTGTGTAACGCTACTGAAGGCACGTGTTGCCTAATTCATAGTTAAGTGTATTTGTAGAATTCTGTAAAAAACATTGCTAGTCTACAGTAGCAGGTTTGTTTTGTTAAAAAGCTTAAAGTGTAAATGGGTGGCTATAATCAAGCTGTGAAACTTTGTCCAGAATTTCTTGCTATAAGGTACTTTCTTCTTGGAAGGGCCAAACCGCATCAGAGAATGTCATCTTGTGATCTCAAGAGCAGATGTAAGCGATCTAATTATACAGCCATTTAGCAAAATGTGCATTCTCAATCAAGGACACAAGCACCAACAACGAGGTGCTGATCGACACACACGGTGGGCTGGACTGTAATAAAGGTCGACTACGTTCACTCGACAGCTGATGGGCCATTGCATCAAGAATGTCCTGAGATACGGCTTGGTCCTGTCAGGGGGCACTGAGTGACGAGACACAGGCTCAGGTTTCCATTCCTAAATCATTTGAAAACTTGCTCCAAAATGCCAGTTTCTGGAAAAGCATCAAATTATGTTAACTCATAATATTGTAATATGACAAGGATGGGTACATATGAACCATTTAAGTTGCTTTTTATGGTACTGTAGCTGATGCATTACATGAAGAGTTCCTCTCCCTCTATATTTTCAGGTTGGTTGACATCAGAGTTTTTTTCCCCCTTCAAGGAGAACTGCAGCGTTATTTTTATATTTCGGGGTTAGAAAGAATCAGCATGGATGAATGCATTTCAAACCACAATAAGAGCAAGAAAATGTACACAGTAACGTGTAGAACCTCCAATTTACATCATAAAATAGATGAAACTTCCAGGTCTGTGCAGCACCATGTTGCTGGCACTGTCTGCAGTTCATTAACTTCCAGTGAGGTGAAGCGTCCCTATTACATTGTAAACAAGCAGGCTTGTGGATACACCTCTTTACGTCCATTAGAAATAGTGCTCTTGAGTTTGAGACGGTTTTGCCAACAAATAATAAGGGCCGCTTCAAAAACTCTCGCTCTCGCCTGTGGTGAGACCAGGGGTTTGTGACAATACTGCAACCATATAGCGCTCTCACAAAGTTCACAATTTTGTGTTTAATTGGGAATCTGTTCCGTTTTACAATACCATCAATGAATTTATTTCGTCACCGAGATTGAATAATTGAATGACGTAATAATAATAACAGGTTTGAGAAATCGGGACTGCAATTTCCCGTGTAAATATCACGCCCATGTGTTGAATTTTTCTGAATACGTAAATCTGTTCAAATCTGTGATCTGATGTGAATCTCCCAGGCGCAGTGTGCAGTACCTGGTGGACGAGGTGTCAGACTGTGCCTTGTGCGTGGGCAGTGTTAACTTGGGCTACAGCAGCGATGCCGCAGAGGCGGAGCAAAGCTGGGCCCGCTCAGTACTGGGAAGGCCGCTGTGCGGGGAAACCGGCTCGCTGCTGTAAGTGGTGCCAGTGTACCTGCCGGTAGCGCTCGCGCCTCTGGGCCGGAATCTCCCAGACCCCAGCCTGCAGGTGAGGGTCCTCAGGTGAGACAGGGGAGAGTTTGAAGCCTGGGTGTTGACAGCTGGGTGGCCAATGACTGAAAGATCCCATGGCGCTCTGGGCTCTCACTCTGGGCTCTCACTCTGGGCTCTCACTCTGGGCTCTCACTCTGGGCTCTCACTCTGGGCTCTCACTCTGGGCTCTCACTCTGGGCTCTCACTCTGGGCTCTCACTCTGGGCTCTCACTCTGGGCTCACACTCTGGGCTCACACTCTGGGCTCACACTCTGGGCTCACACTCTGGGCTCACACTCTGGGCTCACACTCTGGGCTCCCTAGAGCTCATGTGGCAGAGACCGCAGGAGGCTCCCAGTGTGACGCACACTGACGGGGTGTCAGCGTTTTTTCTTTCTGCGAATCAAAGGGAATGTAGTTTTCTCCGATAAGCATGCAGACGTACAAGTAGATTGTCTCTGCAGTTTGCATGTCTGCGAAATTCCTAGTTTTTGCATCGGGCTTTGAGCAGTACCTGTAAAACAAGTACATCCAACTAGCAAAATCCCATAAAGAAATAGAATTTATCCTGTATCTGTGAGACCTTCCTTTTCCTTTTTCTTTCGAAGGAGCTGGAACAGTGGCAAGCTCGTCAGTATGTTCTGTGTGTGTGACATGACATTAATCCGACTGCTAAGAATGCTTCTTGGGAGAAAAGTTTGGGACCTGTTCTTTTCCGATGTTTTTTTTCTGCCCAAGTAATTTCTCAGTTTTTTGCGCAGTGCTGGCCTGTGTTTAGAGTTATCCATACTTTGTTGGAAAAAGCAGTTGCTAAGGAACCAGGCTGTTTTCCTGTAACGAGCCGAAGGCGGGCGCGGACTGTCGCCGGCGTGCGAGGCGCTGGAGGAGAGTCGAGCTGAGCTGAGCCGACACCGCGGCCGGTGCCGCTCCTGCAGTCCCGAACCTCCGCGTCGCAGCCCTGGCCCGACTTCACAAGGGTGCCCATCCCCCCCCGACTTCACAGGGGTGCTCCCCCCCTCCCTTTACTGCTCTGCCTCTGCCTCTCTGCAGGGCGTGTCAACACCCCGAGCCAGAAGCCACGGCGCTCCGCCTCCCCGCGCGGGCGGTGTGGACCCGTTGGGTGTCAGCGGCTCACCTTCGCGGGAATGAGTCCGGTAACGCTGGCCTGTCGGAACCAGTGGCTGGGGGTTCGGTGTGGGTGGGGTGAGGTCTGTGCCGCTGTCCTTGCACTCCGGGGTGACCCCCCCTCGGGTCGGGCTGTCCCACCCGACACACACGGCCGTGCTGCTGTGAGAGTCGCACAGACCTGCAACCTCTGTGTAACCCAGAGCCTTATAATGAGACAGGAGTACTCCTGGAGGCACAGGGACTCCGAGATGGGTCCTTCAAAAACGGACAGACAGTAGTACGTTCCGTTCCGCCAAGGGACCTCATTATTTTTGTATGTGTGTGGTTTTTTTTCTGGGCTATGCAGCACTTGGAAGTCCTCTGGGAAAATGTACATAAACGTATTTGTCACTTTCAGAGAGCAAATTGCATTGTGAGGCTTAATTAGGATGCCTTGCTCTCATGGCTTCTTTGTGATGCAAATGAATGGGCGGATCGCTTAGGAATGAGTTTGTTCTGGGTTTTTTTTATAAATGTTCTGCCGTTTGTTACTGACCAGGATTTAGTTGGAATTTTTAAGGACGAGGGGAGAGAAATCTGCCTACAGTCAGCTTAACTACCTTGCCTCGGTGCTGTGGCATTATTATCGAGTGTGACTGTTAACATTCAGGTCTCTTTAAAATCTCGGAAAGACCAAAAATAAAAATGCTGATCTTCCTGAGTTTTTTTTTTCTTCCAGCATGTGGATGGAGAGAGAGGGCTGCGCGTTAGGGGGAAGAGGCTCGTCTTATAACATAATGAATCCCAGAAGCAAAGATAATACTTTAATATACGAATTAACTGGGTCTTGTAGGAATGGGAAACGATTAGCCCACTTCTCTCACAGCGTTGTATAAGGCAAAGTGTGCTCCTGGCATTTTCGACCTGCTGTTTCATACGGAGCGACGGACTCTCTCCGCACCTCGCAGGCTTATCGAGAGTTCATGCCCACCAGAGTGCGCAAAAAATAAGAACCGTTCCCCCTGCCCCCTTCCAGAGGATTCCGACAGCCGAGTCGGAGCTGGTCTCCGCATGAAATTATTCTTTATTGTGTGAGCTGTGCTGTCAACAGTGCAGCACTTAGAGTCTGCAGGATTTTGTGTTCTGCCGTTAGTCATTCTGGCATCTTTATGTTGAGCCTCGTCGTTGGGGAAGATGATAACTCCTGCTAAATCCTTAAGTGGACCACAAAGTCCTGTGAGGTGGAGTGTGGTGTTAGAGTTGATTAATATTGAAATACAGTAAGCCCCCAGCCTGAACATGGCAGATCAGCAGTTCAGGGTTTTTATGAGCGAGATCACTCAGCTCTCTTCACCTGATAGCGCTGCGCCCCGACTCCTCCGGAGGTGGGATTTATCATCTGATCAAGCCAGGAGCAGCAGGGCCACGTGGGAGAAGGCAGTGAATAGCTGATGAGGCGTCATCGCAGGCTGTGACCCGGCCTGCCAGAAGAGCCACAGCGTCTCCGCTCTCTCTGTTCAGTGAGATTTATTGCGCACATCCAGCCAGCGCTATCATGAGGCAGACAAGGGTACCGTGGGCAGCGCACAGGGAGCCCAGGTGTATATATTACCCCCCGAATAATAATAATGGTAATATATGAAAACCCCACACATGGTTGCTTTCCTGTTAAAGAAGCTCTATATTAGAACAATCCCACGGACCCTTTGGTGCAATAAAGCTGTTTGCTGTCTGTTGTATATTGGAGGTGTTTAGAGGTAGCAAGGGAAATTTTGGAAGCATCATTCCCCCTGATTTTTAATTAAGCCTTTCCATCGAAAGGGATTGTTTTATGGAATAATTGTGGAAATATCAGCGTTAGTGTCAATAGCTTAAGAGGATGTCGAAATTACTGCACGGGTTTAGCCTAATTACACCCACACTGCGCTCCCGCACTTGCTCGGGGCCAGCCTGTAAAGTCGTATTTAGCGGCTGGCGTCTTTAAGTTGTGCAGCAGAGTGCCATTCTTTTGATTTGATTTTGGGCTGATTGTTGCCGCACTCTGAACGTGGCGCGGCGAACGCCAGGTTTTAATTGGCGATGCTCAAAGGAAAATGTTGATGCACACAAAATCGGCTGTAAAAGGGGGCAGCTGCATAGATGAGAAGAGATGACTTTGTTAGGGTGCTGAGGGCTTTCTAGGCTCTTTTAAGCCGTTGTGGATGTTTAACGATAACGCTTCTTTGTTTAGCCACCGTAGACGTAGTCTGTTCAGAAGCAGAGAAGAGAACAGGGGAAGTTTCAGAGAAGCACGGCAGCATTAAGCGTCTTAGTACGATATTTCATCCCGGCTCCTGTTGTGACCTTTCTCACCAGAACATCATTATTCACGTCTGGAGTGGTTTCTGCACTTCTGTCTCCAAAGCCATTACCGCTAGGAGGCTGTTGTGCACCCTGGAGTGCGGGGCTACCAGAAAGTCAGCCTGAAATCCCCCCCCCCAATAATTGAGCCTTCCATTTCAGGATGTGTTTTTCCCCCGTGGGTGTTTATGTATCGGTCGTTGTGCCGCAGTCCCCGACGGGCGCGCTCGTGTGGCGAGAGCTGTGGCGTTAGTGGCAGGGTCGTCGAGCGCCAGACCGCCTCGTCCTCGGGGGGGGCGCTAACGAGGGAGCTGCAGTCATGCGGGGATCAGCTGGTGCTCTGTGAGCGCTCGCTGCCCCCGCCCCCCCCCCCCCGTGTGGCATCGACGCCCCGGCCGGCCGCGCTGAAAGCAGCCCGTGTCTCGGCGGGGCTCGGGCTGTCGCCAGTTAGCGGAGAGTCCCGCCTGGGCCGCCACGTCTCCTCTGTGGAGAAGAGCCTCGTCGCTCCTGCCCCGTCCAGGCTTATCTTCAGTGGCCACTGCATTCCCCACCAGAGCTATTTTTAGAATTGAAGAAAAATGACGAGAGTAGGATTTAATTTAAAATGTGAGATCCATTAATAAAAAGGGCCAGAAAGAAGCCATCGTTCTATTTTGTCAGTGTCGATGTTCTCCTGAGGGAACTGGAGGAAATATTCAGGTTATTATTTCCAGAGGAAGGTGAATGCTGTGCAGGTTCAAGGACCTAAGTGCTAATCATGAAATACTGCTTGAAGAAATGCCTTGGGGTGGATTTCTTCTCATTTACAGCACTGCCATGGCTACATCTGCGCTGCCATGGCATTCAGGGTGAAAAGAAGCCCAGAAAGACAAAGCTAAACCTTTCTTCTCTCTCATCAGTGTAACGGCGTCGCTGCCTTAGCACAGACAGAGCTTACAGTTTTGCAGCTCACCTGCTCTCATCTGGGCCTGACAACACTTGAAAGCATTCGGGGTGCAACTTTGAAAAAGAGCTGAACTTCTTTTGTTTTTCCTCCCTTTTCTGTGAAAACCGAACAGGTGACTCATCTGTCGCCTTCCTGTCTTTGTGAAAATGCCTGCCTTATTTGTGGCAACAAAGACCGAGAGCAGCGGTACGTTTGTGTCAGGTGGACGGCTGGCTTTTGCCTTGTGCGCACCACCACCTCCCCTCTGCAGGCCACCTCCCGTGATGCGTTCCCAGAAGATTCCCTGTGCGTTCTGGGGGGGTCGAGAGGGGTCGTTACTGTTTTTCCTGCTGGCTGTCACGTCTCAGGAGTTGTGGAAAGAGAACTGTGCAGCTCTGGCAGACACTGACACTTCCTAAAACATTCCCAGATTCTGAGGCCCTTTGCATCACTGGCTGCTGAATTGCTAATGAAGAGCTCAATTTAGCCCATGATGCGTTGTAATTCCTGGGAGCTATGAGTGGCTGAGCAGCCGCTGACATCACACCATACAGCTGTTGATTTGCGTTGTCTCCGAGGCTACGGCAAGTGCCTTAATGATCAGCTTTAGCAGGTAGATTCAGACAAGTGAAACACTGAGCGCTGTGCTCAGGCAAGAAGCCTGCAAGAGGAGCAACCTGAAGAGCAAATGCTGCCTTAGATACTATGGAAACTAAACCTTTAATCAATGGAGATAATGAATCGGCAAGCTACTATGTTGCAGGTATGTCAGCTCTGTGAAAGGGATTTTTCTTTATATTCAGTAAGTTTGGTAGGAATTCAGTGTGATCCTGGGCAATCCAAGCAGAACAGAACAGAAAATGGTATTATTGAGCTGGATTGTTTTGTAATTTAGAACAGATTTTAAACAGTCTTCTGTTTTTGCATAGTGTAGTTTTCTGCAAAAACAAATGTCTTGGCTTGTATGTGCGTTATCTGTGCCCAGATTTAAGCACCGGAGTCGTTTGTGTTCAGGTCCAGTCATTTGACTGAGATGATTTCCCTTCCTGCATCGACATGCTTTTAAGTTCCCAGCCAAGAAGGCAGGACATGTCCAGTGAAAAGACAGGCTTTTCACTGTCAAAAAAAAAAAAAGGATTTACCTTTTGTTCCAATTTTGTAGATTCACAGCTTGAGACTACTCCGATGCAAGGTAGTTCTGTAGCAAAATGACATTTTACATTCTGTTTCGCTCTCTAAAACAACCACTGCTGAACGCAAGTCAGTGAACAGTCTAATTACCTCAAATTGGCTTTACACAAAGTCCCTTTGAAACACCAGAACGTCCCAGGTAGTGTGTTGGAAACAGGTATATAGCCCGCAGTAATGAGTATAATCTTTTTTTTTATGCGAACAACACAGCTGTCCTCGCTTATGTTAATTATTGCTGAGAAACTGCTCCAGTTCTGGCATTGTGTTCTAATCTTTATTATCACTGCTGCAGCCTGCACTTGTGCCTCTATTTTAAGTTCTTCAAGGTATTGTTTTATGACCTGGACTGACAGATTTGTTTTACATGCTGCACATCTTAGACTGTACACTGTACAGGACATATTTCTGTTTCTCAACATAGCAGTATTATTTATTAGGAATTTATTGCGCAGTCGGATATATGAAAATGCAGGATGGAAGCACTAAATGTCGGCATGTTCTCAGAAAACGAGCCCATTGGATCGCTTCCATTTGTTCTGGGCTGTGTTAAAGTAATTCAGCCATATAGGGCAGCGAAGTACAGAAAAGTGGGACAAGGTTATATTGGGGCTTATGGGGTGGTGTCCTTCAGCAGTCTTCTGTTGCCAAGGGAAGTGCAGAAATGCATATTGGGGTTCTTTTGACGTTCGTAGCGTTGAACCCAAAAAACTGGCAAGGCTAATCTGTATCCGATATGGGGTCTTTGTCAGATTGGAAATTTGCTGAAATGCGAGAGATGGAGAGTTGGTTTCATCCAGCACGGTGATGGGCTGTCCCAGGTCTCTTTGGCCTGTGGCGGGGGGCAACTGAGCTCTAGAATGACCTTGGTGAACGTGTGAAAGCAGTATTGCACGCAGACCAAGGACCATTAAAAGTTGTCGATGTTCAGCGATGGTCAATATTGTGAAAAGACAAGGAAGAGCAAATTCAAAACCAACTAGGCACAGTCACTTGAAATCTTGAGTGTGCCTGCATTTGTGGAATCCAGATTTACGACAGTTAAGCTTTTTTTATTTGGTTATATATCAAGGATGGAAATTTTTTTTTTTTCCCCAAAGTCTAAAATTGATGTAGTACAGAAAGAACGCTAAGCCATGTTAAAACCAATAAACTGAATTGAGAGAAATGTCAACCATTTTTGCAGGTTCAAATTTTTCTTTTAAATTAGTGATTTCTAAATTAATTTAGACTGGAGATAGAATTTTCAGTGTTTCCTTTTTTGGTCTGTATAATGGAGGTAAAAGAGTATTTAACATGTTATCTGTCAAATTGACTAAGACTGCCTGATGAATGCTAAATTCCTTTTCCTAAAACCTCAAGACAAATTTAATTATTATGCATGAAGTAAAAGAACACGTCTTTCTTTGTGTTTCTTTGTGTAATTCATTTAGATTATAATTAGATGATATTCACAAAATCTGTTAGCATTACATTTGTGTTATCTTTTTTTCCTGAGTATTCTAAATGTGATGTCTAAGATATATCAACCTGACGATGTCGGGAGTAACCAAACCTTTTCTTTTCTATTATTCTGTTAGCCAACACACCCTCTGTGAGCAATTTACTACAAAAAGATCAGATTTTAAAAAAGCAAAGCCGTTTTTCTAAGGAGGCTGTGCTGATGTGGTCTGACCATGACTTTTTCCGAGACTGTGCGGTTCTCAGCGTCTCCAAGGGCGATGGAAATGGCATCACGCAGGTTTTAAAAGACAAAAAAAAACGTACACAGTATTCTTTTACCAAATCAAGCTAGACTGTAAACTAGAATAATCCCTTACAGGATGTTTGGACTAATTATTCTGGACTTCATATTTTCATTTCTTTTGTAAGGAGAGCCGAAGAAGCAGTTTACAGTGTTTTTTTTATAATTGAAATGCTCTCTTGTGAACAAACACTACATGAAACACGTTGGTCCATCTTGCAGTTTTTAATGGGCATTCAGTCTTCTTTCAGCAGGGTGTCTGCAGAATGAGCTCTAAAATAATGTCCCAGACGATGCCGATAGGGTTGATATTAATTAGGATCTTGTGACTCCTTTGTTTTCCAATAAAACAGATGGTCTGACCACGTAGGTGGTTTGTTCATTGGATGCTATTTTTATTCCTTTTTTCTTTCACATTTCAGGTACACTGAGAAGTTTCATTCCTTTAGTAAAGGCGTCTCTGGTGTTCTGATGCATAGCACATTCATCAGTGCTCCAGTTCATCCACAACCTACATGCTACAGTAGAATTCAAAATACAGTGTGCTCCTTGTAGCAGAAAACCTATTCAAATTCAGTTTTTTATGTCCTTTTTTAATTTAATTTTTAATTTCCGCTACACTGAGATGGAAGAATCTTTAGAACCCTGCATTGCACGATGTGTCAGTGTTAACAGAGAGAGACTGAGCTTTTCTTTTGCTCTTTGTTCTAATGTGCTACCTCTGCAAAGACAGTAGGAAGCATTCGGATTGGCAGAGCAAAGTTATTTTTCTTTTCCTGGTGAAAGCAGATATTTTTATAATATTTTCAGGTGCTGTGTTGTGAAAACAACACATTTGTAAGTATTGACGCAATCGGTCACAGAGCTGTTGAATACCAGCACATAGGAAGTGCTAGCCTTGTTTTTTCATTTTTAAAGATCGTGCACAACCAACCAAGAAGATGTGCTTAACCTGCTAAGAGTTGTCCTGCTTTAATCCATGTGATTGTTTTGACTGCCTGAAGTATCGTGATGCTCAGATTCATATCAAACCCCTTGGTTGTCTTTAAGATAACATATGCTGTCTTTTGGTGAAGAAAACAGGCTGCTCTTCCAGACAGGTAATTGCGAATAAAGGTTGTGGGGGGGGCTCTTATTAATTCAGAAACACAAATTCGCGAGATTACGTTCTGTTTGCGGAAATTTTTATTTAGCAAAGCCCAGTGACAGTCAGGACCACTTTTGCCGTTCCGTCCTTTGGATTTACACTATCTAAACAAGGAATATTAGCCGTAGGGTGGAACACTATACGGTCCAAAAATATCACACTTTGGTTGATTATTATTGCGCGAATATAAAAAGCTGAATGGATTTTGGACTTGCGTGCTAGACGTCTCTGCCCATGTCAATGAGTTTTGTTTTTTGTGTTCTTTTGTGGTTTTGATACGTGATTTTAACCTGTTGGAGAGTGTGCTCTTCTACCCCCAGGGCCAGCGGTTCACAGAAAGGTGCTTTTGAATGTGTGGGCGTCGGGGAGGCTCGCTGGTCCCCATGGCTGGGTGGCTCTGCCATGGCTTCGCAGTCAGTTTACACCATCAGCCTGCATGCCTTTCCACGGGAAGAATTTCTTTTTCATCTTGCTCATGCATTAACTGCTGAAACAGTACTGAAGGGCTGCCTACATTGCAGAAATTCCTCTCAATTTATTTATTTTAAGGTGGGCATCTTGGAGAATTCTGCATTTAGCTTCCCAATTAACTTTAAACATCAATTTTAAAGCACTCGGCTACGCTAACAGCTGTTCCTGCTGTAGTTAAACCTTTTTCTTTTTTTATTTCCAGTGCCTCGCTTCATAAAATACCCCGGGAAAACGCAAGGCACCAATTACATTTGTTTCTTTTGTTCAATAATGATGTCCCCCCTGGATTCCTTATTTACCTTGTTAGGCTGAGGGCACAATCACTCCAGAAATGCATTGGAGCTTCGTAGAGGCATATGAATACCTGGTCTACTGCAGGGCATGGGAGGGAGAAAACAAATCCATCTTAGCAGGGAGTGATAAGCCTTTATCCTTCATTTCCTATGAATTAGGTGTTGTTAGCATCAGGGTATGAAGCCCCCAGCACACTAAAAACTCTGTAAAGCAAAACTGAATCGTCTTTAATCCAGACCAGGTGGCTGCAGCAATCTCAAATAAACCAGGTTCAATTTGCATATCCGCGACAGAGCCTTTGGGCCCCGCAGTGGGGTTAGCGGGATCGCGCCGCACAGCTGCTGTTGGCGTTGGCGTGGAGTTCGGCTGCGACTACAGGAGCTCGCTCCCCTCGGCCTCGGCGTCGGGGATCCCTCGTTGTTGGGTTGGCCAAACCTGTGCCGTGCGCACCATCTTTGTTCTGTTGGGTGAGGGGGCGTTCGGAGGAGAGGTCACGTTTCGAAATGGGGGTGCTGCTGCGCGTGGGTTGCGTTGCTCTGCGGCAGGAGAGGGGGGGTAAAACGATCTGCCCTTCGAATTCCTGAAACGCAGTTTTGATCAAGTCTCCAAACGTGCTAGATGTTGAGTGTTCAGGAGAATAATCGGCAGAACTGCTTTAGCTCTGGCTGGTTCTCTGCTCTCCGGTTTTTTATGAAATAAGAGTACGTCGCAAGGAAGCGTATTTATTCTTTGTATTAAACGTATTTTCTGTGGTTAATTGAATATAAGATTTGGTGTATCGTGGTAAAATGAAAATCTTAAGGGAGAATACACTTCTTCAAATATCTCAATCTCACACGGATGGACCTCTTTATTAGTTTATTGGACTGGCACTTTCTTCCAGAGCTTCTTACGTTTGTCCCCTTTAACCTGGGGCGGTGAGAGTGACGGCCCTTGTTCAGGGGCACGACGACAGCGCCACACCTGGGTTTGAACATCCTGCTGCTGCCCGTGTGTACAGGTCTAACGCTTATGTATACCCAGGAGCGGCGGCCGAGACACAGCAGTGTCTGGGTGCCACGCGTTAGCATCTGCCTGGAGCCCCTGGTTGGCGCTCCTCCGCCGCGCAGAGCCGCCAGGAGCAGACCCCCCCTCGGTGAACCGCACGGCCTCCTTCCCACTCTCTTTCCTGCAGCCGGCGTGACAGGGTGGTTTTCTGTTTCGGTCCTGGGGGTCCTGTAGGCTTCACAGGTACCTTTCATTAGCGCTTACAGCTCCCTCTGAAAAACAGGTGATGCGAGTTTTCTTTTCCACGTAATTAGTTCAGCTTTGCAATTAAATTTGGCGTCGGAATGAAGACCTCTGGACCCCGAGGACTGGAATTAGCCACATTCCAGTAAAGTGAGAATCGTTAATCACTTCACGGCCGTTATGATCCTCCTGAGGTAATAAGATGTGTTCTGTATGCTGATGTGTATATTTTCTTCTTCCGTCTCCACACTACGGTTTGTTTTATGATTCTTGAAGACTGCGGTATCTACAAAAGAGAGCATTAAGCCTCAATGTTTTGAGTACGTTCGCAATTAGATTACATTGGGATTTTTCTTAAAATTGTAAAATTCTGATTTTCCTGTAAGTAAAAAAATACTATATGAGAAATAGTATATGTTTTCTTTTCATTGTTTTACAAATTGTTTTACAAATGCTATAATGCAAAGTATTTCAGTGCTGACTATACAGCCGCTGTTGAAGAAGCTAGATTTGTCTTATTGTCTTACCTACACGTGTTCAGTGTCATGTGCAGTGGTCCAGCCTGGAGGGGTGAGAGCAGGGTCCAGCCTCTGCCAGGCCAGCCTTGACCAGAGACGCAGTGTTGGTTCTCCCAATGGTCTGGCCAAGTCAACCGAACTCCGCTTGACATCAGACGGAGAGCACCAGACACATTTAACATTTTGACCCGAATTCTACTACATCCCCTTTCAGTTTGCTTTAATCAGGCGTACTACGAGAGGAGTCATTTTCAGTGCACGGCTCTCCTTCCTCCTACTAGTTGCGTATGTTATTACCGTTGAGGTGTGTGTGAAGAGAGGCTTTGGCCTGCAGCAGCGTGAATGCTCTTTCTGTGGTTTCCATGCAGATCGCTCCCTGTGATGAAACACTGCGCTGAATTCCAGAAAGCGTGCCTTTTCAGGGTTTTGTGAGGAACTTGAACAGGCTCTTGACCTGCCTGTGCAGAGTACAGGGGTTGTTCTTGTCTGACCTACAGTAATACAACATCAGGTCACTTCGGTATGTTCTGCGCTAGAAGGTGCTTCCGTTGGATGTGTTTCCAAGAGCTCCTGTCTGTACCCTTGCTGTGGCTTCATTCCTCACGAGCTGCGAATCCCTTACCGTCTGAGATCCAGTGCTTCTCTAATTAACGGCGAGTTGCTTAATGGCGCACGTGGTGTTTTTTCCGTGGCAACGCGTCTCCCTGCGCGTGGCGCTGTGGGGTGGCGGCTGCCCGAGCTGAGCGCCGCTCTCTCTCCTTCTCCTCCTCCTCCTCCAGCAGGCTTCTGAGGGGAATGGTCGGCTTCTCGGAGGGCGGCTCCGCGCAGACCTGGACCCCGCGCTGGTGACAGGGACATGGGACTCTCCCTCAGGGCTTCCAGCAGGCTCAGCGCAACGGACGACCTGGTCAGCAGCCTCGAGGGGGACAGCGCCGGGCGCGCACGGGCAGGCGTGTCGGGTAAAGAGCTCGCGCCGCTCGGGGGCCGGCTGGGACCACGGGCCTTGTAACGACACACACAAGTCGCTGCTGGAGACAAACATTTTAACGGGCTTCTACCTGTGAAAAGTTTTGAGGTGCTGCAAATATAGGCGCTAACAAAACATTGAAAGGCTGAAATTCAGTGTGCTGATCCGTCACGTACAGTACGTGCTTTACCTGTAAGATGGATTACATGTCCAACTTCATATTCTAGGTCAGGCTGACTTAAAAAGAACTTTTTTTTTTTCAGAGGATCTTTTTCCAGAAAACCTCAGTCCCCATCAGCAGTTGAAACTAAACCAATGCAAAAGTTCTTCTGTTTCCTGCTAGATTCAGACATTCTTATTTACACTTTATTTCTTTTCTACCTTGATGCTGTTTGCTCAGAGAGAACGCCCGAGAGTTCGGTAAACAGTCTGGAATTGCTCATGCTTGAAAGGCTTGAGACTGTCAAGAATAACGGGTCCTCTAAACTGCCGTAAATTAGCTGGCTAATGCGCTTAATGTGCGAATAAAAGCTTAATTTCTTGTGTTGTAAAGAGCTCAATGTATTTTTAAAGACAAGCTCATCCTCGTATTACTTATAATATTCCAGTAGAGTATACCGACGTGTTTTCAACTGCTTTTCACCACCATTTTCCTGTTACATGCCATTGTTACCAAAATATAAAAAACCTTTGCTCACTTTAACAGGTGGTATAAGAGAAACTCGAGAGGAAAATGCTGAAATTATTTAGTTCTTATTACCACTGCTGTGATCTTGATAGTGAGAGCAGTAATAAAAAAGTGAGGTTAGTTTTGCAGTTAAGTGAATCATGATCATTACTCCAACAGCGCAAACTGTTGATAATGCTCCTAAATCTGCAGAACGGCTCCGGGTCCCAGTTTGTAATGTCTGATGCAGTATCTGTCAGTGCTGGCTTATTCTTTTGCTTTCATTTGCTTTTCTCAGCCTCCTGTCTCACTCACTCTTGATGCTATCAATTTAGAAACTTCGCACATATGTGTGTACAGCATTTAGGGCAGCCAGCACTCCATGATTGGCCAAAAACGCCACCCAGTCTTTTTGTGGATGGAACCCTCATGGAACCATCATCAGCGAAATCCGATTAGGACATTGTTAGTAATATGGACCTTTTTCGAGCGGACAGGCTGAACCTGTGCCAACCTCCAGACATTCTTCTGCCAAAAGAACAAAGCTGAGGTGCTGTCTTAGAGGTGAGGGCAGCTGTCACCTGCACAGCCCCGCTTGCTCCAGTGAAGATTAGTGACTGGCATGCCGTGGTCAAGACTGATCTTGACCAACTGCGAGCTTTAGTTGCAGTTTTGTGGTTTCTCTGTTTGTGACCTAGCAGTTGTATGTGGAGCATAGTGATTAGAATTGTGAAACATTTGTGCTGTTATATAAAGTGTTAATGCGATAGTTTCTTAGCCCTCCCTTAGCCCACTAAGGAACACTTGTTCCTTAGTGAGGAACTAGTGTTACAGTCGCGACCCATTTCCTTCCTTGTTGGCTTAGCAAAGAACTCTGGTGATGGTGCATCCGGTGAAGAGCACAAATTCCATCCAAGAGATGGAGCTGTACTGGACCTCTAGAGCAGCGGAACAAATCAAAGATTCCAAAGATTTTGGATTTTGTCCTCAAATATAAACCAATATTAAACTGCGAAAATACAGCAAGTGGTTCTAATAGAAGATATAAATGTTTCTTCACTGATATTGAAGAGAGACGGGTTGTTTTAAGGCTTAAGCCACCTGGGAGGAAATCTAGCTTTAATAATGCATCACCACCGTCAGGCCGCCTGTTGTCAGTGAGCTGCTGGAATAAATGGAAGGCAAAATTTACTCTGAAGGATGGGTGGAATTAAATGTAGACCCAGTGCACTGTCAAGGAGATGATATTCAATTGTCCAGAAACCGTTGTTGTGCTGCGTGTGCAGATTATCATTTTGGGCAGATGGTTTCCGTAGACATTTTAGAAGTGCAGTGTCTCGGTAATTGACATTTTAAGAGTTTTTTTTTCCCCAACAATACTTCACTTTCCTGGTGTTTGTTTCTGCAGTTTTGATGTTAGCTATTTATGCTGATACTTGGCATCTCTGTCTACATTAAATTAATTGTATGTGACTGATTCAAATAACCTCCTGAATTTCTCTCCTATTTGGTGAATTGTTCCCAGAGATACGTTAACAGAATATAGGAAGATGTCCTAGATTGCATTTGTTTTTTTAATATGGATTTAAAAATAAGAGTGTGCTATCTGTATGATCAGCCTCACATGGTCGTCTTTTGTTTTGAGATCATTATCCACCCCAACCCCAAATATAGATCTGTTTCTGGGAGAAAAAGTAAGTTTGATAAAAAACAGACGTTTGTCTCTCTTGTAGGTTCCACGTTTTGGTAGAAGCTCCAAGTAACCTTCTCTAATGAGGATGTCTGATACTGTTACTGTAAAGGAGACGACTGAAACAATCAGAGGCTCAGAGGTAGAAGAAAATGACTCAACACTAGGAGACAGCCTGACAAAATCAGAAAGCCAGGAACAAATCGAGCCGGAGAAAGATGAAAGCTGTTGTGACAACAAAAACGAATCACAGGTAAATTGTGACAAATCCTCTTTGTGTTAACAGTGACATTATGTGGGAGAAACTCGGTAAACAATCCCAGCCTCCTCTTGAGTACCACTCGATACACAATCTGTTGGAATCCATCAGCAGGGTTTTGGGGGCGGGGAAAATCCTCATTTCCCTTCAGCCAAAAATAATAGGGAACAGAGGTAAAAAACAAATGTAGATGCTGCCCTCTAGGTGAAGAGGCGTTCAGCACTGGCTTGATGCAGAACGCTTGGAAATCTCTCCGATCGGGGGTAGTGGGAATGGGGTATGGCCAGCTTGACGCCCAGTCGCCCACACAGCCGTCAGCACCGCCGGTGTGACCTCCCTGCCTGCTGGACCCCCTTACTGCCCACCTTCCGCCTGGTTCCCAATGCAGAAGGTGAGAGCAGGGAACGATGATGTGTGAGGCCCAGAGGGGGGTTTGGAGAAACTAGGGCGCGGCGCAGAAGCAGCCTGAGGAGCTGAAGCCCGGATAATCCCAGCACTTCCTCTGTGACCCGGGGGTGGGTCTGCGTCTTCGCTGCCATCTGCCTGACCCTCTGGCGCTGCGGGCGGGGGGGCGCGGGACTCTGGGCTTGTCCCCTTGTTTACTCGACTCCGCTGCACGTGCTCTCCTGCGCCAGCGGAGGAGTGGCGGTGCTCTGTGGCCGTGATTGCCGAGCGTCGCGGGGCTGCGGCGCACCAGTGAGCAGTTAGCCAGCCTAAACGGCCCATCGGTTGAATCGCTCGATTTTCAGAGCCCTGGGCAAAAAGCATATGATTATTTCAGTGAGCTCGTTTTTTTTTAAAGACCGTGACCACTGAGGCAGAGAACTCGCACGCGCGCGCTCCCCCACGCTCTCCTCGTGCTCTGCGGCTGGGAACGGAGATGTGTGAAGTGGGGAGCCCCTGTGGGGCCCTTCAGCCTGCCCCGAGACTGGATCTCCGCCAGGAGGCAGGCAGGCCGGCCCCTGTTTCATGCTCGATAAACACCACGAGCGGGAACCATGTGGCAGTGCCTTGAGATTAATCAAGAGGTGGAGCACTTCTTTACCCAAAGGGTTGTGGGGTTCGGGAACAAGCTATACCCTGCCCTGTAGTTGAAGGCAATACTATGGCTTCTTTCAAGAAGCAGCTGGGTGGATGGAGATCCTGGGATCAGTTAACTACCATCTACCAAACAGGCTCAAATCCTCCAGAGAGCCTCCTCTCATTTGCCACCTTTCTTCTGTTCTTCTCTTCTGCTGTGCTCAGCGCTATAAAGAGGCACCTGATGGCAGCGGCTTTGATACTGCAGTACTGGGACACTGGGACTGGCTGTTAATGTTTCGCCAAATATTTCACTGTTCTGCAGTGTCTCTTGCAACAGAACTGAACTTGTTTTTAAACTCCTCAGATCAGATACAGCCATTCCAGTCAAAGGCAATTTTGTGGTGTGTGAAGCATGGCCATCAAATAAGACCATTGGCTCTTCAATTTCAAGGAAGGCTACCCAGCTGAAATTACCCAACGCTCATTTTTGAAAATGGTTTTTAGAGCCCTAGACCTCCAGTTAAAACAACAAAAGCACTATTACCATAATTGTGGGTCAAGATTATGCTAACACTGAAGTCTTTGTTGTTTGTTATGAACAACCTTTAACTGGTAAAAAAACAGTAACTCTGTAACTTGACTTCAGCTTTGCAAATTACAGAAATATTACAGATGGCTTTGAATGCCTTTACATACCTTTATCTGAGCTTTGGAAAAACTTAAGATACTGTTTCACTGACTGAGCTCTGTTTATGTGGTACTGTATGAAAATTTTTTTTTTAGTATCTCAAACCATTTGAGCAGTGCTTAACTGACACAAGACGTCTTATTGTGTTATTTTATCTTGTTGCCTACTATACAGCGACACTTGCAAACGTCTGGACAGGCAGGAAAAAGGTCAAAGGTATTGTACAGTTGTGGCATGTTGAGAAACATTTTTGCTTGGCATTAGTTTGTGATTTTTTTTGCCATTAACGTACAATTTCTGTAGTGAAAAGGTCATTTTTTAGCATCACTTGTTCTGTTTTAGAATTTAACCCCTAGTGCTTGCTTGATGTTTTTGAGTTTGTAGTTTAAATTTATCTTTATTTTGGCCGTCGTGGCCTCTTTTTGTAGTCTCCGTAGTGTTTGTTTTATGTGCCTTGGTCCTTGCAGTAGGGATTTTTAGAAGCTCAAGGAAAAAAAAGAACACTTGAGCCCAATTAAGGCCTCTGGGCGCTGCAGGAAGGCACATCAAACTGTTTGACCCTTTATAACGCGCCAATGTAGGTCTTGATGTTCGGAGCGTCTGTGTGAGAGTGATGTGCTGCGATGGGTTCTGTCCGTAGTGCCGTGCCCTGTACCTGCAGTCTCTGAGTCTGATTTCTCTTTAACGGTCACTGCTCTCCACCAGTCCAACGTGAAGTTAAAGTTAGTGCGGAGCCTGGCTGTTTGCGAAGAGCCTTCTCCTCCCCCAGTAACTGAACTGCCACGAGAACTCCAGGTAAAGACACCCGTCCTGGAACATGCAGTCCTCTCGGCATGTCTCGTCCATGATGGAGCAGCATTTTCCCCAGAAATAACCTAAAGCCCCTTCAGCGCTGCATAAAGTCGTTTTTCCCTGCTGGGAATGTTGTGATGTGAGCTGGTCAAAATTGTGTTTTTGTTTTTTTTACCATTATAGATTTCTGTCATGTGCGTACATTCATGAATACCATGCATCTCTCTTTCATGTTCAGGGAAAATCAACATGTGGATGACAGATTTCCCTGGAACATTCCCATTTTTTTTGTTCTGTCTTTTGTTTTTGAGTTTTGTGGTTTTTAAGTACAAAACATTATCAATTCTGGAGTAGATCATTCATAGATATAGCAGTTAGAGGAAAGAATATATTGTTTGTACTGTAAGTACTGAGGAAACGGTTCTTAACAGACAGAAAGACAGTTCGTTTTCAGTCAAAACCTGATTTGAAAGAATAAGTGTGTGTCCCTGCCTGTGCATACAGCGAGAGACTGGCCTAATTTCGTTCTGTTTGTGTCCTTGAACTAGGAGTTAAGCTTGCTGTATTCTCTGGGGAACACGTTTCTTATCCAAAACTGCTCCGAGGCAGATTCAGCAGTCAGCATTTCTCTCAGCCCCTTTTCAGGCAGACAAACATGGAGTCTGCCTTAATGATGTACAAATTAGAGATTGCATTTAAAATGTCCCGTTTTCAGTGTTTTCTCGGGTAATGTGTGGAGCCAGTTTCCCATTCCTGCAAGTGCCGGTCTAGCATGTTGATTTCGTCTCATTTTTTACTCAAATGTTTCCTTCAGCACTGTTCCAAACCATGGTTTTGGTAGTTTTTTTTCCCCATTTTAATTTTTCATAGTCTATCCATTGATTTATATTGGTGTTCTGTGGTTATAAATCTTCCTTCCCTCCTTCCTTCCTTGGACACTAGTCAGTTGGTTTTGTAACATGGAACAGGAAAGGAGATCTCGACTGAGGGAGGTTAAAGAGCCTCACCGTTGTAGAATTGCTGGCCTTGTTGTTTTTTGTCGGGTTTTATTGAAGAGGGGAAGATCTGCATCAAGATTAATTGCACGATACTTTAGTCTTAGCAGTGTTATTAGGTAGGTTGGCATTTTTTATAAATCTTTATTAAGAATGGAAAGTAAAGGTTAGACATTGGGAAGACTGGAGATCTTGTTTGTGTAATAAACCATGACAACCCCTTTCATATCCAGAACTATGAGTCAATGTCTAAGTGAAGGTGGTGAAAGTGCGTAGCTTCACCAAATTCGCTGGTTGGGTCTGTACCAGTGGTTTTTTTTTCCAGTTTGGCCCAGATTTAGTTTGCTTTATTACAGAATTTGCCACGTGTGATTTTAAACGGATACCTCAGGGATGTTAATGTTTCTTCCTTAGGAACACATTCAGATACAGTTCACCCAGTCCTTTGATAAAGATGAGCTGCCCTATAAAGATGAAGAGGACAAAGAGAAAAGTGTGGACAAGCTGGACAAATCGGATAAAATTCCAAGAAAAATGTTGTCTAGAGGTTTGTAGACGCCATTTGACAGTATTTCATTTCTTCAGTGTGAAACCAGCGAGGAAGATTTATTTTTTGCTCTCCTGCTATTTTCAGATTCCAGTCAGGAATACACAGACTCTACCGGCATTGATCTTCACGAATTTTTAGTAAACACTTTAAAAAACAACCCCAGGTTTGTGTCTCTGCTCTATATTCTCTGGTTATTTGCCCCCTCGGTTAATTTGTAACAAGGAAGTCCTCTGTGTGATCATGTTTTAAACATCTTAGGCATGTCAGATGCATGTCACTGCTTCGTGTCTTTTGATTTCTTCTGAAGTGTGCCCACAGCTATTGTGTCCCGGCTGGGTTTAAATGAAAATTAGGCCCCTTTGTTTCCAGTGTTTGTTTCTTGCTTTTGTGCCTGCCTTTGAAACCGTAATCAGCCATCATTAATCCCTCTGTATTCCCCACGGTAGGGATGTCTGGTAACACTTGAAAGGAGTAAAAGTTGTTTTGCAGCAGAGCTTTAAAAACAAGTGAGCAGCGTATGCCTGAGAAAACATGTGCGGATCCCTTGTGATAGTCAATAAAAGCAAATTAACACGACAGATGCAAAAATGGTCTTGTCTGTTGGTGCTTTGACAATAGTGTGAATGGCTGTGTTGAAACCAGGCGTAAGTAACTGTTACTTCAAGTAACACTTCAGCTGGAGCATTCTCCATTGCGCCACTGTCACCGAACAACTAGAGAGACTGCCGCAAAATTGAACTTGGCAGCAATTAACAGCCGTTTCTTAGGTTTTCACTAAAAATATTGCACACGCTCAAGCCTTAATCCAAAAGGATGTCACCAAAAAAGGAACTGCATTGATAACTGATCGAAGAGAAATGCACCAAAAGTGTCAGTCCAGGCATCGAAGCATGTTAGCCGGTGGCTTGTTTTTGACACGGGTGGTCTTAAGGTGTTACATGTGTTTTTCCAGAGACAGGATGATGCTACTGAAGCTGGAGCAGGATATCCTGGATTTTATTAGTAACAATGAGTAAGTTCATTCATTTGTGCTGCCTATCTCCATATTTATTTCTGTAATTCTACTTCCCAAGTCCATTAATTAGTTTCCTGTTATTTTTCAGATCTCAGCGAAGAAAATTCCCTCCCATGACATCGTACCACAGAATGCTGTTGCACAGAGTAGCTGCGTACTTCGGATTAGATCACAACGTTGATCAAACCGGCAAATCTGTAATTATTAACAAAACTAGCAATACAAGAATGTAAGTATCTTCTCACTGTGGAGCATTCGTCTCCTGCTTCACTGTAGTCATGCAAAATTCATCCAAGTTATGCTGATGAAAAGCTGCCAATTTCCATCATTAGTATTAGCTAACCTGCAGTAGAAGCAAAAACACGTGCCTTAATACAATAACATTGTTTTATGTAGGCAGCTTTTGAAAGAATAAAATAAAAGAGCAGCACGATGTGCAGTTATTTAAATTCTCACCACATATTTTAGATATAAAAGTTCAGGAATCTGTGCATTGATGGTACACTTGGCCAGCAGAGGAATGTTTATTTATTGTTAAATTATTATTTATTATTGCCTTTTTGTTTGCTGTTCACTAATTTATTTTCTACCTCCTTTCCTTCTTAGACCCGATCAAAAATTTTCTGAGCACATTAAAGATGACAAAGGTGATGATTTCCAAAAACGGTACATTCTCAAAAGAGACAACTCCAGCATGGACAAAGACGACAGCTCGGTAGGTTCTGATCAAGCGGTTTTGTCAAGGCCTGCAGTTTCGTTCTGAGGCATATGGTTTTACTAAGTTAATGTTGATGAAGGTTTTATTTTTTCAGATGCGAATCAGGCTGAAGGAAGACAGAAGAAGCAAGTCCATCGAAGAACGAGAAGAGGAGTACCTGAGAGCGCGAGAGAGAATATTTAAAGATGTGAGATTTGTGTTCACGAGTTTACCTTCAAATGAGCAGACTCAGATTTAAAGCACAACTGTGGCTGTTGCATTTGTCTGTAACTTGCTTCAGAGTGGGAAATAAGACCATGTCGCACTGGAACCAAGAATGCATAAGCACTACTGCAAAACAAAGCTGGGACCAGTGTATTCTGTTGGTTAATACATTGAAAATCCCCAAAGGCCAATTTTCTAAAGACAAGTGTTCAATCAAGGGAAAGCCTTGTTAAGGAAACAGTAAATTTGTCCATAATGCTATAAACACAGTTGAGGGATTCATTTTTGATGTGAATAACTCACTTAAGGTGCCTTGTTTGAATTCTGAACATGTTCAGGATGTCATTGCAGTAAAATGTGTTTCTTTTTTTGACAGGGTTTGTGCACCCAAGAGAGCTTTCCCCCAGATAAAAGGTCAGTGCAGATGTGGAATTTGCATGTAGGTGTAT
The DNA here is from genome assembly GCF_059453375.1 of Lepisosteus platostomus. Classification (NCBI taxonomy): domain Eukaryota; kingdom Metazoa; phylum Chordata; class Actinopteri; order Semionotiformes; family Lepisosteidae; genus Lepisosteus; species Lepisosteus platostomus. The sequence continues at coordinate 38,745,717 of NC_142624.1, forward strand.
ATGCAGTTCACATGAATGTTGCTTGTTAAAAACCGTGTCCTGTTTTTTTTTCCCAAACCGCCTACAGAATACAGGAAGATGAATCTTCAAATAGTACACAGCAAAGACGACAGATCTTTAGGTACCTCGTCTCTTGTTTCACTGGACCCGTGCGAGTTGCATGGCTTTGCATGCCACAGCTGTTGCAGGAGATCTCTTTGTCCTGCCGACAGGCCTGATGCTTCCTGGGGCTTGATGTGAGCGCGTGCTGGACGACTGTTAAACCTGAGTTAATCGTGTTTTGTTTCTCTAAAATAAAAACCGCCGCAGGGTGAATAAAGATGCATCCGGACGATCCGCCAGCAGCCGGCAGAGCAGTTCGGAGAACGAGCCCAGGTGCACGGAGCCCCGGCCCTGGAGCAGCACGGACTCGGACAGCTCCAACCGGAACCACAAGCCGGCCATGACCAAGGCCAGCAGCTTCAGTGGCATCTCTGTCCTGATCAGGGGGGACAGCTCAGGGAGCAGCAAGAGCACGGGCAGGCTGTCTAAGACAGGCAAGTGGGCGAGAGAGCGGGCTTGCACGCGACGCGGTGAGGTGGAACCGCCCGCACGCATGGCTCTTATTGATCGTTAAAGAGTATAAGTAACTGTCGTGTAAGTAAAGTCTTGTCAGCCGTTAAGTGTTTTAAAGAGTACCCGTAGCCTCGGCTGTCTAGAAAAGTTAAAGAGGCTTTGCGGTGAATGTTCGTGAAGTTTTGCGGGGCGTCACTGTGCGGCGTTTGTTCCTGATCTTAATGGAGGCAGACGAGTCGGGAAGAACGAGCTCTCCTCGGGCTCAGCGGGGAGGGAGAGTGCCCCACCAAGCGCTCTTTTTATCTGCCTACATTATTTCAGGAAGAGGCTTTTGTGTTGCTTTTCTTTTTGTTTTTTTTTGCCATTGTTGTCCCCGCGCCGAGGGACTGCTTCCCGGGCCTTTCATTTCCAGTTGGTAATGAAACGGTTTGCCTTCGCTTCCCGCGTCGGAGAGCGGCTCCTGGCGCGCGCTGTCCTTGGTGGGGTGTGTGTTCCGTGTTGTGTGCCCGTGACGCCTCTTCTTTCAGCACACTAAACCTCATCTTTGCTCTGCTGCTGATGCTAACAGAAAATCTCTGCTGCATGTCTTTGCTTCGTTTTTTTTCTTTTGGCGTTCCTGCTGTCGTTTTCCTGGACGTTAAAAGTCTGAATTCATTGGCTGTTATAATGGTCCAAAGTGGGCGTAAGTGGGCGTTTTTCTCTGTACAAAAAATGCACTGCTCTTTTATAGATTAATTGTAAACTAACAAAAGCAATGCTTTATGAACTTTTCCACAGCAATATATTAGTTTTCTTCTTTATCAACATTTCATGTTAGTGACACACCTCTTCGTAGTTTGGGAATCTGTTCACATCATATAGCCTCAGGCCTGTTTTTGTGCTACTGAGAAGACTTCAGTTAACAGCTGTTAAGCTGTCCTGGTTTTGCATATTTTACAGTGGTCTTTTACTATTGAAAGAATTAAATGACAGTTTCCGCACCTTAAGTAGATGGAGACCCTTTTCAACTCATTTTGTATACCTGAGTTTGAGATAAGTATCGCCAGTGACACCAGGCACGATTAGCATAGAGCTCATAAGAAGCGTATTTAACAAGTTAGCAAGTTATAAGATCCTCACAAAAGTGGAACAATATTTTCTGTTGCAACTGGGCATAAAAAGACCAGAACTCAATCGCCCTGCTAAATAGCTGCCAGAGTAGCTGTTATAAGGAAAGAGAGACTTATAACCTCACAGTTTGCCCATCATTAGAAAGGGGGTCCAACCATGCACTGTTAGCTGTGCTCCTGAGTGTGCTGGGTTGGCGATTCCTGCTGCATGTGTACCCAATGAATTCGGGCTTTGATCTGTTCAAGAAGGGAATGAAGTCGCTGTGGCCGCTCTGGGGATTGTAACGTGGTTGCATCTCAAGGAACGCGTCAACTGATGCGCCGATGCAGAAATGCGCATGTTGTTTCTATCTGTGGGTAAAGAGCTTCTCGTTACTCCTTTCCCAGGTTCTGAGTCTTCTAGTAGTGTAGGGTCATCCACGGGTTCGCTTTCTCGCACCCAGCAGCCACTTCCTGTTACAGCTTTAAGCCAGCCTACCCATGCTGCACCTTCCTCCTATCCAGCTGCCAGCACTAGTCATTCTCTGTCCTTTGATGGTGGCGTGAGTGGGCAGGTGGCATCGACAGCTAGTGCTAGCTACTATGTGCTTCCCCTGGAAGCCACAGGGATACCGCCGGGCAGTATTCTGATCAACCCTCACACAGGTTGGTATCCGAGTGGTGCGACACTCATCTCTTTATATAGATGTATTGATTTAAGCTGTTTGTTCTTTGTGTTCGTCAGTGGTGTGTGTGTGTGTGTGTGTGTGTGTGTGTGTGTGTGTGTGTGTGTCTTTCATTTTGTGGTTAAAGGGGGGAAGGGGTATGTTTAGCTCACCCTTTTAATTTTTTTTTTCGTTCTCCCAAAACCCTAATTGGAAACAACTGCTTTTTCTTGCTCTCTTTCTTTCTCCTGTCCTTGTAAAGGGGTGGTGGTGGTGGGGTGTAACAGTAACTAAACAAAGGGTGGCCTGATCTTGCGGGGCCATCAGTAGCCAGGCGTTGGAGGTGTACTGAAATGTGCGCTGGCACCGGCGTGCTGTGGGTCCTGTCCTCTTCGAGCTCCGCGCCACCGCGTTAGCGAGGTGCTCTGGGCTGGGACCCCTGCTCTTTTGCTGAAACAGCAGAGCCCGGAGCTCGTGTCGTCGGGGGGTGGCGGCGAGTCTAGACTTGTCCCTTTACAGACACAGGCGGCGCTGGTATTAGATCAGCGACACCTTGACTTAACCTGTGGCCCATTAACGACTGAACTGTCGACTCCTGCCGAGTTTTTAATTTACGCACGTGCCATACTTAGAACAGGCAGACAGTGTCCTGCTGTCCCCCGCTCAGAACATCCAGGATTGGGGTGATTGGTGATCCAGGCCCTGCTGTGGCACAGTTGGCACATCTCGTTGTTTGACATCATCCAGGAATTTTCTGTTGTAGATGGAGAATTTCACTCAGGTGGCCATTTCCTGCTTTTTAGTTGGATTGTGTATCTAATAGTGTTGCGTACTTCAGCTCAGGCTGACTCTGCTAGGAAGTGGAATGCTTCATCTTGCACATAAGAATTTAGATTGTGTTACACACTTTAGTAGATGACACACATTATGCCACAGCTGTTATTTTGTAACACTTAAGTAGACTAATAGAGCATTGTTGATTGTTGCAGCTGAAATTCAAAAACAAACCAGAATGTGTGTGCAGAGCAGATTGCGCAATTGCTTGTAATTCAAGTAAACAAAACTGCAGCCTCTGTTTAATATATTCTGCGTTGTTTTACTTATTTTAAATTATGCATGAGGCTGATAATAGGGGTCCACGGCTGACATTAATGTATTCTGAGTATCAGCTCGTATGGATAATTGCTTATTGACCTTTTTAAGAAGCTGGCTTCTGGGGGATTTTTCGGTGGTAGTGAGGTGTTGGGGATTCGTGTTTTAAAAGGGCTGCAGGAGCAGGCCGTGTGATTTGGGGCGCAGGCAGACGGGGGGCGGTCCCTCAGACCAGCAAGGCGTCCGGCAGTCTCAGGGAGCGGTGTGGCCCACGGGCTGGGGCTGGCGAGGCGCGGGGCTGTCCCTGTGGACAAGACAGCTGGCGATCGCCGGGCCGGCAGCGTCGTGAGGAGGAGCGGCCGGGGGCGTGGCCGTGAGGCCCCGAGACCGGTGGCAGACGAGAGCCCCATCGGGCCGCGCCGGTAGCTGCCGCTGGTTGATCCCGGGTTCCCATCCAGCGGCTCTTGTTCCGCGGGAGTGGGCCGTGACGCGCCGCAGGGAAGCTGGAGCGGGGCTCCGGCGGTGCCCGAGCTGAGCGAAGGGGAAGAGAGAGGCTGGGGGGGGGGGGGTGGGGGGGTGAAGGCACTCAGCCGTGAGCAGTAATGGACCAGCAAGGTGGTCTTCCTCTGTGGTGGGGGGCAAAGCTAAAGACCCCCCCCCCCCCCCCCGTCTCCACCGTCTTGCCTTTGCAGGTCAGCCCTTCTTGAACCCTGATGGCAGTACGGTTGTGTACAACCCCGCCATTTCCCAGCAGCCCGTAAGGACCCCAGCTCAGCACGCGCCGCCGCCGCCCCCTCCGCCCCCGCCGATGCCCCCGCCTGGCCAGCCCGTCAACCACGTCCTCTCGCAGGTCAGTGTCTCTGTGGGCAGCGCGGCGGTTCCCTTCCTGGTTCAGGAGACACTGCCCCCCAGGTGCACAAGGAGAACAGGAGAATCTTCTTTAACTCTTAAAGACCCCTCTTAAAGAGGCAGCGTCGCGTCGGGCCACAAGGCGTCTCAAATTCTCATTACGACTCAATACCCTGCGATGTCGAGAGTGGCGAATAAGGGAGACGGGGTATTAAAGAGCATTAATTAAATGCCAGATTAGTAAATCGATTTAGTCTCGCTGTTCTCGGGGCGGAATGTGATGTCTTGCAGGATAATTAAGACGGGGCTGTGATTCATAGCTCAGTGTGCGAAGATGAACCATACAGCCCCGGTAAGAGCTATCTGTCAGAACAGAAGCAGGAGAGCATCCAGAAAGTAAATATCGATGAAGAAGACTTGCATGAATTCTCCTTTCACGGGCTATGCTTCTGTGCCTTCATTTATCTTGCTGTTTAATATTTAAAAGATAGTGATTCAGTGTTTCAGTGATGTTGGACAGATCTTTAAGATAAAGCTGTGTTACAAGAATCCATTTTTAGCTTGGGTTACCGAACGCACCGTGACTTTTGTCTCGCGCTCAAGGCGTCGTCTCTGTGTTCAGTCTAATTTCTGCCCTTGTTGCTGTTGGATAATGTATTATTGAGCTTTTTTCAGACTGTCTTTCAGATCATGTGTCTTAACATCTCTACTAAACCATTAACTGTGTCTACCCCTGCCGCTTCTCCAGCCACCTCGGCCGCTGCAGCCTTCTGTGCCACCTGTCCAGTACTCTGCGATCTCTTACCCACCTCAGCTCCTGACAGTCTCCCCTAACCAACAGTACACTGTGGTACCCCATCTTCTCTTCTTTCTGCTGTGTGTCAGTCAGTGTGGGTGTGCCGGTGCTGATGGGGATGACTGTGCATGTCTGTGGCTTCACGCCGGCCTGTCCTCAATCTCGTAACTGTATTTAGACGTCGGCGCCTCTTATATATTAGCAAAAGTCCACTTCCTGCATCTCGTGTGTGTGTAGACAGGGAAGCATTAGGAGAGGTGCCTGAGACTTGTCTCATAAGAAAACCTGTAGCTCAGTGTTCTCTGGAAGCACGGACTATTAAGGCATTTTGGTTAAAGCAGTTACGGGAGGTTTTGTAGTCTGTGGACAATGAGTAGAGGTCCCACTTCTTGCTCACAGGAATGTAGTTTTGTTGTGTTCATCACAGTCTCTTCAGTGTTATTTATGATGCAGACAGAACCCATCACAGATTGGCTTCCTTTAATGATTCTGGCAGCAGCTCACTGATTCTGCATCGCACTGAAGTGGCCTTAATAAGAGTAAGTGGCCTTTGAGAATAAACGTCTGTCTTCTAAAATAACAAGAAGACAGAGGCCTCTGCCGCTCAGTGACGGATCTAGTTTTCGATTGGAAAAAAATGCAAAGAAATAAAAGAAAAAAGCCAGAAGAAATAGCCAAGCTATATCACCCTGTAACTGGGAACTGCCAGCCCACTGAAATTCAGCTGTGAGCCTGGTCAGTACCTGGATGGGAGGGGTTAATGGGGCCAGCAGGGGGCGCTCACCCTGTGGTCTCTGTGGGTCCAAGTGCCCCAGTATAGTGACAGGGACACTACACTGTAAAAAGGTGGTGTCCTTCGGATAAGATGTAAAGCCGAGGTCCTGACTCTCTGTGGTCATTAAAAATCCCAGGGCGTTTCTTCAAAAGAGTAGGGGTGTAACCCTGGTGTCCTGGCCAAATTTCCCATTGGCTCTTACCAATCATGGTCTCATAATAATCCCTCTCTATGAACTGGCTTCATCACTCTGTTCTCCTCCCCACTGAGAGATGGTGTGTGGGGAGCATACTGGTGCATCATCCAGTGGGGCACCATTGGTGGTTGTAGTGGGATTACCCATTACCTGTAAAACACTTTGAATAAATTGTCCAGAAAACCACTATATATGTAAGGAATTATTATTAATTAAATTATTCACACTGCTGAATCAGTTAGTCAGACTAAGAGGGCTTTCTGTTACAAAGATTATATTTAAGGACTTGAGCTAATAGGGTTGGGGTTGATATATCCCAAACATGCTGTCAGCCTCCTTTTTTCAGTACTCCAGGCCACGAGGTGGGTGGGAGCAATACAATAAGGAAATTTAATGTTAAGATATGCAGCGTGTTCCACCCACAGACTAGCTCTCCTTCCAGTGTAACCTGTTGGAGAGGTTGAGTCACTTTGAGTCCACTGTTTTGTCATTCATGAACTGCAGGACACCAGTGGAAACAATGGAGGAGTGCTTTAAAAACCGAGAACAGGAGGTACTTCTTTACACAAATTGTTGTAGGAGTGACCCTGCCATGTTGCTGAAGCCCATCTGCTGGCTTCTTTCACGCCGCAGTTGAGTGAGGTCCACTAGCCAGTAGCCGCAAGAATGAGCCAGCTGGAGCGAGCGACCCCCTGCTGTGTGGGACATTGCGCTCATCTCTTTTTTTTTCTTCTGTGTGTGTGTGTAAAATGCAGCAAGAGAACCTGGGCGTCCAGTTCAGCCACATGAGCCTCGCCAGACAGCCTTCCAGCGACGGTCCCGATGCCCACACTGCCATGTACCCTGCATCGGTAGTCCTCCAGCCCCCTCCTCAGCAGCCCAGCTACATCGTAGCCCCCCAGGGGCAAGTTGCTGCCCCCTCCTACTCCACCGCGGCCCCCCAGCTCAACCAGCCAGTCCTTCAGCAGCAGGGCTACGTGCAGCCGCCCATGCAGCAGGTACAGTGTGGCGGAGCCCTTGTCAGAGAGCGCCCTTGCGCCCGCTAGGTCTTTGTGACATGCTTATGCATCATATTGCTCACTTTAGAGATCGACTTTTAAGTTTTAGTCGTGTTTAAGCCTTTTGTGTGGCTGGTGTGGGCGCGCTGGCCTTGCTTGTATGGGTCTAATCCAGGTACTTGTGAAAACCCACCAAGGACATACAGTGAAGGAATATTTTTTTTGTTGTTGTTTCCCCCCCCCTCCAAGATGCCCACGTGTTACTGCGCGCCTGGCCAGTACCCACACTCCAGCCAGCAGTACCGGCCGGCCAACTCCGTGCACTACAGCCCCGCTCAGGGCCAGCCCCTGCCACTGGCCGCCCAGCCCGCCCAGCCAGCAGGTAGCGTCTGCGTCGAGCCGGCCTGCAGGGGGGGCGCCCTCTGCGCCTTCCTCTTGAGCTCATGGCTTTCATTCCTCTGTTCCCAGGAACGGTTCTGATTTTTCCATGCATTGCGCTGAAGGGGGAGAATGGTTCATTGCTTTGTTGTTTTCCTGTGACACTCACGAGCTCATCTGTGGCAACACAATAAGATGTATTAACTGCTGTGAAACAATTAACAAGCGAAGAATGAAGAGAAGTGGAGACTAATTACATAGTGCATTGATTTTCCTTTCAAGCGTCTGTACTGCGATATTTGATTTTAGCTGTTGCAGTTATGTTTTCTGATCATATAAGCAATTGCCAGTTGTTTCTGCACTGCAATTTTCAGTGTTTCTGGTTGTGTTACCGTTTTAAGGGGATCTTTTTTCTTTGTCTTTTCAAGAATCATATACAAATTCATTATGAGACTTGTAAGGTTTTCATTAAACCATTTTTGAAGCCAACTGCGCCAGAGGAATCCTGAAGTTTGGCAGCAGCGGACAGGTTGTTTTTAGAGACGTATCCCCTTAAAAAGCCACCTGAAGTGAGAGAAAATGTGTTTTCTAGGTAATTGCACGAAGTAATTGTTAGGTATTGGATCGTGAGAGAAACCTGCCGATATTGAGAGGGTGTGCGTGCCGGGTGACCTGCTACCTCATGCCGCGAACTGAGCGCCCGGATCCGGGGCCGGAGCACTGTCTGAGAGGACTACAATTCTCACAGTGAACCGGTCTCTTTTTCAGCCGCTCCATCCTCTCCGGCCAGTGGCAGCAGCAGGCTCCCTCCTGCGTTCGGACTAGCGCCCCGATCAGGTGGTGCAGCCTGAACGTGAGCCCCACCATCAGTAGAGCAGTAGAGCGCTGGTTGTGAAGCAGTTTTTTATTCTTACCGACAAGAAGTTCCTGACCAGCTGTGTCCCAAAACGAGCTTTACAACGGTCTTGTATCAAGTGCAAACACATCTCCAGCTTGGTTTTGTTGGCGTAAAGTGAGGGAGACAGAAGGCCGCAAGTGCTTGCGAAAATACTGTCACAGTTCTGCAAAAGGCATCTTTTATTTTCCTTCTGCTCAGTCAGCTAGAATATTGTGTGCTTAATATCATATTCACTTCATGCCTGGTTGTAAGTGGAGGTGAGAGAATTGAGCTAAAAATAGACCGCTTCATGTAGCGCTGCAGGGAACAATCTAAGCCATCAATTTCTTTTGTCCCAGTTCTCTTCTCATCTTGCGAAATTGATTGCAGTTACCTCCTTGAAAGCCGGGAAAAAAATGGAAAAATCTTCCGATTCCATGGTGCAGTCCCTGGGCTCTTTTCTTCTGTGAGAATTTTAGATAGCATCACCAGTGATAATATCTCTTGTAACCTTGACACCGATGCCGTTCCTCATGAAAGGACGATATTTCCAATCGTGTTACGAAGGGGGCATTTTTCTGTTTAGAGCTATTACTTTCCGTCTGTATATGCTTTTAAATAAGATTTGTTTCAAGCCTGGAAATGATCCTGTTGAAGGGGGTGTCTTCTTAATGAGAAGTAAAATTTTGTGGGCGCTTAAGGGTGAAGTTACTGTCCTGATTCCTGCTTTTAGCTATGTCGATCGAAATTCTCGATTCTGTGTTTTTGGCCCTTCGTGTTCACAGCTCTGGCCCCAGTCTTGATTTCCTAAAGATAGATGATTATCACGGGGTGGTTCTTCATTTCTCGCCTGTTGTTAACGTGTTAAAATTGTGTTCATTTACTAGCTTGCAGGAACCCATGTGTGCCTCTTCCATCAGTTTGGTTGTAGTACTTGGCTTTTGTTCCTTACTTCAGAAATACCTGCTGCTTTTTTGCAATTAATTTGCAATTTTATTTAGAAAGTGTCCATTTGAAATACTTTTGGTTTATACGTTTTATGAAACAATATAAATGCAAGTCAAATTGTAAGAGGAAAGAAAAGGATGTTTAACCCAAAAGGCTTCTGTTCTTATATTTAGAATAACCGCATTGGTAAAGGCATGCATCTAAAAAAACTGCACTGAACTTGTTCGTTCTCTGCGCTGCAGTTGGGACTGGGGTTAGTGTCCACGCTGTGGCGCCTCGCTGTCCTCGTGTCCTCATGCAGGCGCTGTTTGTCCTTGCAGGTTACCATACCATGCTCCCAAGCCAGCAGCAGCCCTATCAGAACATGGTGGGCGTTGCCCCTCCGCAGAATCAGCCTCTGGTGAGCAGCCAGCACAGCACTGTGGGAAGTCCCATTCAAGGCATGATGGTTCAGTACCCTTCCGTGCCCTCGTATCAGGTACCTGCCAGTCCGAAGCCATTCTTTCTGGCGCCGTAGCTGCCGGTCGGGGTAGTTCCTTCTGCCCTCGGGCATCTGCGGGTGGTTGTCCTCAGCGTGTGCATCCCCTCCCCGACTTCCGCACGTCTTCACAGGACCTGGTTTTTGTGGAAGTGGGACGCGACCCCTTCTGCTTGGTGGCGTGAACAGGCATAAGGCATTGCTTAGCAAAGATAAAACCTTTTCAAACCTCAACATTCAAATAATTAAGCACCACCACAAATAGCCTACAGGAGCCAATAAAGGAAAGATTGGAGGAGAGCGAATTACCTTTTTAGAAATGTATGAATACTGAACTGTGAGTTTCATTACAGTATCCTGTACTGTTCATTCATTAAACAAATGACATATGAAAAAAGTGTGAAACGGAGCGCAGGGTGATGCTGGTGGACACTGCATTACCCCTACTGTGTGTCATTCATCCTCAGAATGAAAGTACCGCAGCACTTGCTCTTTACATATCTATAGTAAACTTGCCGTAACTCGAAAATCGTATTTCCTGGGAGGTGGGCACTGGTGTGTGTGGGGAGGGGGTGTACATGCTCGTTCTTCAGGCTCAGGTTACTCTGATGTTGAATAGCTGTTTAACATTTCACATTTGTCGGTTGCTTTTTGTTCTTCTCCTTGGCTTGAAGAAGGCTGTTGGTCCCTTAGAGTTTCGCTAGCCTGACCCCGACACGTTTGCGTTTGTGATTCGCAAAGATAAATCTGTATTATTTACCCATACGGGGCGGATCGATGCGCGGATTGAGTTGGAGTTCATGTAGTCAGAGCTGCTGTGTTCCACTGGAGTTGGGGCGCAGCACTCAGGTCAGGACTTACAAAGGAATCTGGCGAAAACTCAATGGAAAAGAGAAAAGGCTCTTTGCAAATCAAAGCTCACGCTTGCAGAGTTGGCCTTTTCTAGCTACAACAGCACAGAAGGCCACACTCGCTTCGATGTAGCTGTTGTGGAGTCTGTCTGAAATGGGGGTGTGTGGGAGGCGATCAATCCCTTCTGACCCCCCATGGTTGTGTATTTGTGCAGGTATCAATGCCCCAAGGGTCCCAGGGCATGCCCCAGCAGACATATCAGCAGCCAGTCATTATCCCCACTCAGACGAGCCAAGGCCCAATCCCTGCATCAGGAGTGCAAGTCTATTACAGTGTTATTCCATCCAGTCAGCAGAATAATTTGAGGTCAGTTATGTACTTCTTTGCAAATCATTTCATACGTTCTGCACATGAAGAATATTGGTAGTTAGGTTACATTGAATGAAAGAAAATGTTTTCCATTTTCAGAATCCCAAGAAATGTTTTTTTTTTCTTTGTGTTTAAATCATTCGCCTGGGCATCACCTGGGAGGCTGGGATTCTGTGATGTCTATATTACAAACCTCTTTTAAAAGAATTAGCACAGGCAGACAGGTTCGGGAAGAGTTCATTCTGGTGTAACGGTGGTTCCCAAATGAGAACGGAATTATTTGAGATTAACCTCAGTTATTAAATGTCCACAGCTCTACTGTAATTTGTAGGCTAAGGTAAGGAGAACCATATTTAATTAATTCTTCCAGCACAGCACAATTTTTTTTTTCTAAAGTAAGCCATCATCTGTTGCTACAGCAACCATTATAACGGCACGCAGGAGGGGTCAAGTTGACATTTTTATTTTTAATCAAAGGGGCCTGTCGTAGGTCATTCTGCCGGTGATTTATAACCAGCGAGATATAGTGAGTCTTAATATAGCGCCATAGGTCCCAAGTGCTCAGTGCAATTCTTCATGTCTGCACTACAGACATGTGGATCTCCTTGGAGCTCTGCCTGCTGCAGCAGCTGCCTCAGTCTGTATAGCTGGAACATCAGCTGGCTGGGATTTTTTTCACCAGCATTAAGCTTGTAGCAAACTGGACTGAAAAACGGCACGGCATCTCTGCTATTTCTTTTTGAGTGTGGTGTCAATAATAGCTGATTTTTGTTGTTGTTTTTATTAAAATACCCAGTGTAATTTATACTTCTTTATTTTCTTTAAGAGGCTGTTAACATGGGAATAGTGCTCACTTCTTCAGCATTCCAGCATAAATAATAATAATTTCAGCGTTTCTGCATTTAGTGTTCTTTAGCGACCGCGCCTCAAAAGATGTTGTCAGTCTCACTCTGTAATTAACACATAAAAAAGCCAAGCAGGAGCTGTGTTAGCTACTCTTCTGAATGTTGCTCAGGGTTGCTGCTGTGCCAGGATGTGTCTCTGCCGTCTCTCATTCCTGCCTGTCTTCAGCTCCTCAGTTGGGTTCCTGCCCCCTCCAGGCAGCGAGCAGATGCAGTTCCCACGCTCCTCCTCTCCCTGCAGCTCCCAGCAGTGCACAGGTACCGCCGTCCCGCTGACCGGCGCCCCCTGGTGGGCTCTGTCCGTGGTGCCGCGAAAGATCATTGGCAGGTTCATCTCCCCTCAGAAAGCCTGGCAGGTTTTCTGCATTCCCACGCAGTACATTTCCACCAAGCGGTTTTCTCCCTTCATGGCAGCTGTCACTTCTACCTCGACAGCGCTGTTTGATGAAACCCCCTGATCTCTAGAAGAAGCTTCTGTCTGTATCTGCTCTCCAGATGTTTACTCTCAGCCCGTGCAGCTCTCCTCTCCCTACAGTTCTGCCCTACAGTTCGAGCCCTGGTCGGTGTAGCAGTCAGGATCTCCACTGAAAACCTACAACTGATTCAGTTCAGTAAATGATGGCAGCTACAGACACGAGCTCCTGTTCTGCTCGAGCCCATTGCATTAAAAATGTTTCGTGGAGATTTCCATGTTTAAGAGCAGTATTTTGTAACAGTTAGAGTGATGGACAGTCTGAGCCCTTGATTGTTCATTTAAAAAGCTGACAGGCACCTTCTGGTTTTAACAATCGACTTTTATTATTAATTGTCAAAATCTATTAACCCCTCTTAAATAGAATTTTAATTTTTCATATTTTTCCCATTAAGTGTCAATTTTATTTTGAGCCTGTGGACGGATTATGGAATTTCCTTTTCTTTTTATAAGTGATCATAATTAAGCCTTTCAAAACCTCAAATTAATTTCCCTTCAGAGCAGCACTGTGAGTGAACTTCAGTCAGTTCATACAAGGCCTACCCAATGAAATGAAACTTCCTGATCAGTTTGCAGTGTAAATTCAAGCTGTACTGTCCCTTTTGAGTGAAAACATTTTGTTTAGTTATCTACCTGAGAAGAGGCTTCAGCATTACGACTGCTGAGAAGGATATGCAAGTCATCACTCTTGATTCCTTTCCATGTCCTGCTATTTACATTACCCCAGTACATTGAAAAGGTGCTTAAATATTGTACAATGGCTTTCAGTGGGCTGTTGTTCAGATGAACACTTGAGTCACAGGACTTGTTTTCAAATACTCAGTCTTGATAAAAAATGATTCTTTTCACCTGGAGGAATATTTCTGTTAAGGAACTAAGTTCAGGAAAATACCTGGATTTTGTTCATTTCAGGAGCTGTCAGAAAATGAGAGGTTTCAAATGAGAGAAGCCTTTTGGCCCATGTAGCCGGTTTGTCAGGTGACCCATGTCTCATCCTGTCATTTTGTGAAAGAAGTCAGGATATTGGCTTCAACAACATGTTCCAGACTCCCACCACTCTTTGAGTAAAGAAGTGACTCCTGTTTTCATTGATTAATGTGCAAAATGTTTAACACTATTCATCATACTTAATTTAAACGTCATACTTGTGACTATTCTTCAATATACACATCTCTGTTCTGTTGAAAGTAATACTGTTTACATGTCTCAACAATAGGGGAAATCAACACACAACCAGATTGTATATCGGGTGGGGAACTTCAGGACTGAATCACAAGTCTCCTGAATCTCTTCTTCACAGGGAGACAGCTCAAAACACCGAGCAGCTGTGATGCGAAGTGAAAAGCTGCTCCAGTCTTGTTTTCCAGTATTATAGTCTTTTTAACAGCGAAGCAATCGGCCAGAGGCAGCATGAAAGGAATGTCACATGACAAAACATAACCCCTCACACACCTGAATGCAACAGATCCAGAAACAGTGAAGTAAAAGAGGCTTCAGAACATGCAAAGTCAAGCTATGCAGGAAACTTGCTGTATTTGATATGCAGTATATTACACTAGCAACCTATAATTCTTTTCTTTAATGCACGCTATGCATCACTTATCCACAGAACAAACTGAAACCATTATATTGCTTTGTTATCCATCAGAATGCAAATGAAGAGTGGAAGGCGTTTTGAAGTTTGGCAATAATGAGATTATGAGAAGGTCCACACACATGAACTTTAGCATTTTGTTGGCAGTATTAATTGGGTGCTAGGCCATTGAAAATTATAACATGATTAAGTATTTATGCCCAAGTGTCGTTGGAACTTGAACATAGTATCCAATCAGCTATTAATTATGCATCAGCAGCCCATGGTTGGGTCTCCAGATCATGAAATTATTTTTAAACAACTACATTTTTAATAAAGCCATGGATTGGAACTTTACTTAATTAAATCTCTAGGTGCATAGCATATTTAAATTAGTTTTAAAGGAATTTGTATTTTAAATAAACACTGAAAAAATGTGGATGCTTTTCAAATATATTTTGGATCCGAGTTGTGCACTTATCAGTGATGCATCTCTTTGCGTCCGTTTCGCCTGCCCTTGCAGGAAAGCGTACTTAACACAAACTACAAGACCAACAATTTAGACATCGGGCTACCAATCAGCACTTCTGTTTTAAGTCGCCAGTGGTGATGAGTTGTGAATCCTGCAGTAGTGTTTGTTGTCCTTAAAGATAAAATATATGAAGAGCAGTCAAATTGGATATAGTTGCATTCTTTGTTCTTGTTGGTGTAGGTATTGCAAAACGTGTTTTGTTTTTTATTATGTAAGCAGGAACAAGGTGCTGAGGCCAGAATAAATGAAAAGAGGGGGTAGGAGTTATGGGTAGCTTGAGTATGCAGAGAGCTTTCTGTGTTGAACCCCTTAAAGAGGCATTTCGAGCTAATGGGTATATTTCCAGTGCGTTTGTCTTCATTTACTCGAGGGTACTGACTCGGGCGACGCTGTGGCTGGCAGGAGTCTCTCACCTTGTGCGTCTGCTGTGCTTTCAGCTGTGCCACCTCCCATCGGCAGCGGGATGGTCATGATGCAGCTGACGTTACCCACAAACCACCAGCCCAGGGCACATTCGCCACCGCAGTGGAAGCACAACAAATACTACAGCCTTGACCACCAGAGGGGCCACAAGCCCACTGAGCTCCCCACTTTAGACACCTCCCAGGTATGCGCAGTTCAAAGAGCCGTTCGTTCAGTTTGCATCTGGTGTCAGAACCACTTAGGCAAGCATGTGGTTTGTAATCCTGTCACCCCCTAATCCCTCATTACCCTGTGACACAAATTCTCGTCTCGGGGCTGAGGAACTTGAACTCGGTTTTGCAACCTGAAAAAATATAGGTGACGGTTTCTTGCATTCATTTCGCATCTCACCTCACCTTCGTGTTCTCCTCTTCTGCATCTTCATGGTATCTGTTTAAACGTCCTCGAGACAGTAACACGAAGGCAATGGCAGAAACTCATCTTTATCTCTTGGCAATTCGGACTAAAAGCCAGGTAATACTGCCCTGTCAGAGCAGCTTGGGTTTCTGCGGCCTTCCTCCTTCTCCTCAGCCTGTTCCTGGATCTCTGCCCGCTGTCCTCCTCTCCTTCCAGAGCAGTCCCCAGCTGGGCAGCCCAGCCACCTCTCCTGCACAGTCTCCCGCCCCCACCCAGCTCACCAACATGAAAAACCTCCGCTCTGGGCTCACTCCTATCTCCGTCATGCCTCAGTTCTCACGACCGTTCATTCCTGGGCAAGGTGAGTCCAGGACCGTGGGGGGGGGGCGATGGTACTCGTACTTTATAATGGGGTGTCGTCCTGCAGAGTGATATCACCTGAGCTCCCGAAGCCATTGCAAAGACGGTTCAGTCTCATGAAGGCAGTTGTTTTTGGGGGGTTTTTTACAGACTGAAAGTTGGAAAATGAAATGTCAGTGTTATTCACGTTTGCGTTTAAGCTCGTGTTGTGTCGCCCCCCTCAGGTGATGGGCGGTATCCGTTGCTGGGCCAGCCTTTACAGTATAACCCCCCAATCCGTCCCCCACTGCTGCAGGGGCCACACATAGTGCCCAACCACCAGGTGAGTGCCCTGGGACAGCCCCTCGCGTGTCCCCGCCAGCTCCGATCGCTTTGGCCTGCAGGGTTAGATGCCACAGCAATGCTGTTTGATCCTCTAAGTGGGTGTAATCAGTCAATGATGCAGAAAACAGAAGCAGGATTCAGAGATGTTGCCTCGGTTGTGATTAAATTGCCTAGTCACACATCAAGCTTGCAAAGCCTAGGTTTAAAAGAGTCTGTCCATCCATATTTTTCCACTTGAGGGTAGCAGGGGAGCCAGAGCGTATCCCAGCAAGCAGTGGGTGCAAGGCAGGAAATACCCTGGATGGGACACCAGTCTATCACAGGTCACATACAGACACAAACACAGATACATACACACACTCACACCAGGGCCAGTTTTCCCAGAAGCCAGTTAACCTACCAGTATGTCTTTGGATCGTGGGAGGAAATTGGAGCATCCGGAGGAAACCCACACAAACACAGGGGAAAAACATACAGACTCCACATAGAGAGCACCACAGGCTGCAGTGCTGCGGGGCAGTAGATCTAACCAATGTGCACCCTGTTTGAAAGAGCCATTCTGAGTAAACTCCAGACATGTGACGTCTTCTAATAAAGTGGCACCTGGAATATCAGGCGGTGTGCGTGATTGCTGTTTCTGTGGGGCAGAGATCTGGAGCGCGATGGCTGGATTCTTGGAGGCAGCCAAGATGTGACCCTGTGACCTGGATCTTGTGTCCAGCGGACCGGAGAGATCACGTCAGGGTCTTTCACAGTCAGTAGAAGCCACTCGTGACCTTCTTGTGGCCCTGATCGAAAGTCATTGCGCAGAATCTTCAGAGATCCGATGGGATTTTTGCAACAGCCCCATGAGGTTCTGTTTCAGTGCAAAAGAAAAATGTTCTGCCCTGTGAAAAGGGAAACGTTGTTTTACATCAAGAACAGCTCGCTCCTCGTGCTGTTTGAAGCGTGTGATATTTGGATCGGTCCGTCCAGAATACAATTTGTGATGCATGTGGGCATCGACTACCTGTACGTAGGTGCACCCACCGCCTATACCGGTCGTCTCGGTTTCCCAGCTCAGATGTAGTTTTAATGGATGGCAGGCCTCGCTCTCCGCCATTCCGGCCTGGTGCATGACTTCCTCGGAACAGAAGGAATTAGCAGGATAGATTGGCTCTGGGATTGACTGGTCTCGTCCCTGTTTAACGTCTCCCGGAGAGCTGCGGCATCACGGACCCACACTGCTGGAGCCGCCGGGGGAGGGGAGGCGGCGCTGCCCCTGCACCGCGACCGGCAGCTCGGCGGCGGTCAGGCTGGCCCTGCAGACCCGGGCCCCGTGCTGTGTGCTCGCGGGCGCTGTAGAGCAGGGGGCAGCGGAGCGAGGGGTCTCGCCCAGGCCCGGAGCCCCCACATCCTCCATTTGTCTTTGATTTTCACATCTTGTTTCCAAGTTCCAATTAATACACCTACCTAAGGATATACTGTTTCTCTGTATTTAGTTGATTGTTTTTGTACATTCTTTTGTGTGCATTTGTCTATGTATACAGGTCAAAAAAGACCTAAAAGGGTATTTTGTTACTGCACATCCAGTTAATAAATCCCAAGAAACACAGCGCTTGCTTGTGGTTAAACCTGAAGTCTGTCTGGGTAATTCATTTCACTTCTGGACACAGCATTGCAGAAGTAAGGGAAAAGATTTGTCAATCTTTGTCGGGGGGGGGGGGAAAGTCTTTTTTTTTTTAGTAGTAGTTTTCATTGCACCAGATGCTCCTTTTGTCTCTGTCAAAATCTTTGAAAAGCGTCATAGTGAAGGTGTCTCGGAGCCAGCGGCCTCCGGAGTTGGGTTTACTTCAGTGAAGGAGGGTCTTACTGGATTAGACTGAGAGTGGGCAGGAGGTTCGGGGATTTTAAATAAACTTCCAGGTGTGATTCATGTTGTCTGCGTCCTTTATTCCACACTTGCATTGTTGGCTCAGTGATTTTCCCACTTGGTGTTGAGAGGGACTGAGGCTTTGAACCTGTAGCCAGAAAGATGTGGCTCCCGTCCTAGAGCCGTGGTCCGGATCCGTGTGTAAGCCTCTCCCTGCTCCGCTGCTCTCTTCCAGGGGCCCCCCGGAGTCCGGCACGGCGGCAGAGGCAAGCGGCCGACGCGGAAGGCCCTGTCCACGGACCTCGGCGTAGGGGAACCAGGTAATCGGCGCGGTGCTGTGGGAGCTCGCCGCTCGGGCTGCGGGATGAGCCCCCGCGGTCAGGGCGCGCCCCAGGTCTTGCCAGAGTCTGCCCGCGGGAGGGGGAGACACTGACACTGTGCTGGCAAACGCCACCTCCAGTCTCCCTGCCCCGTCCAAACGCGTTTTGCCCACGTGACATTCGACAGCTGCTCTGATCCACCCGACGGCCGTTTCCAGAGCTCCTCTTTGATCTGTCCCAAGAGAGGCGAAGCGTGTGTCTCTCTGTCGGCCAGGGCCGCAGTCCTGACGCGCTGTGGCAGTGCGCCCTTTTTATCGCTCGAGCTTGGACCTTCCCCAGGGTGTAAGCACTTCAGATTAGCATTGCGCACCGGGCAGGCAGTTAGCACACGGAAACTACTCGCGCGGAGGGAACGATGGGCACCTGATGGGTTAAGCGTGCTCAAGTCGGCCTCGGTTAGTCAGAACTGCAGCACAGTGGGCCGTTATGGAACACGGCCCAAGAGCAAGAAGAGTCATACCAGCATCCTTTACTGAAGCGACACGAAGGAGAGGCGATGCCGTCACCCAACAGATGTCTGTGAAAAGCGAGATGATCGGTTTGGTCATTGTTTTGGAGCCTTGAGGGCTGAAAGATGTGAAGATACACTTTATTCAATTCTGGAAGCATGACCCTTGCTGGATGTTTTATTTAATTGCTGAAATGATGCTTTTTCGGCTCCACGTCTAGATTTCTGTCCGACTTAATTTAAAGTTGTGCTTTTTATGTGCAGTTCTTCCCTAGTTGAATCCTTTGCATGTAAAGGGGAGTAGCAGTTGTTCCCTAAACCTGCACACATTGGTCAAATGTGTGAGGTTGGCGGTGAGCACCTGTGGTTCAGATTTTCCTAGATTTAGCCATTCTGAAAAATTGTTTACAAAAGCTGGGGACTTATACAGTCACTGCTGAAAAGGAAAAATTTGGGGAGGGAGTCAGTCCCTTTGTTTGAAGAATTAAATGATAAAAGTGATCAGATATGTTGAAGGTATAAAACGAAGATGTTTTATTTCCTCAGTGCAGTGACTGAGTAGGAGGCTTGCACGGTATGGTGAGAAAACGGTTCTTGCTGTTCTTATTTGTACAGTTTGTGTAAGCATAATTATAGAGGAAAAACTGCAGTGTTCATAAAATGTCTGCCTGAAAATTGCAGGTTCTGCAGAAAAGCTATTAAACTTTACGATGTAAAAGACTATTGTTAAGAAAACAATCAGACGTTGATAGATTTGCTGACTGGAAAAAAATATGCAGCATGGTTTCCGAGGAACAGCGCAGTGCGATGTGTAAGTGTGCGGTACTCTTCGGGGTTGGAAAAGGCCGTTTGTGAGATGTGTGAATCTGAAAAGAACCGGTGCCTCTGAAAATGTAGATCCGAAATGGCTCATTTAGTAAGAGAAGCTTCTGTTACAGTTGAAAGATTTGCGAGTCCCTTTCGTTGAATTGAATAGCAGACATTTCAAATGAGAGTGAAGTCGTGCTGAACACTTGAAGCGATAGTGCTTGGCCTGCGGGTTTTTCGTGTGAGGAAACAGGGTCGGCCTCGTTTTCCGCGGCCAGGAATGGGTTTAACGCATTAACAGCACCCTCCCCGTTTCTCTCCTGTCCCGCTGGCAGTCATCGGCAGAGTCCTGGAGGTCACCGATCTGCCGGAGGGGATCAGCCGCGCGGAGGCGGAGAAGATGTTCGGTGAACTGTGCAAAGTGGGGGCCGTGATCAGGTGGATCCCGGATCACCAGCGGCACTGCGGGAGCGGGGACGCCGGCGCGCCGGCCGAGCACTCCAAGCCCTCCGGCGACCTGGCCTCCGCGTACACGGTCCTGGCCATGTTTCCCTCGAAGCACGCAGCCCAGAGCGCGCTGGTCAAACACAACAGCTCCCTGAACAAGTTCAGGCTGCGAACTAGCAAGAGGCACTGCGAGTTCCCCAACCTGGAGAGGGCTAGCTCTCAGTAGCGGGCGCTGCGGCGCCGGACCCGTAGCCACGGCTCCTCCCGTTCCCCGTGTCCTGTTTCTCACTCAGTCGGCTTGTTGTCACGGGTTTTCACTCGAGCTGTAGTGACTCTGGGGATACGTTGTCCTTGTGATGTTCTAGCACGCTGAGAAAACGAGCGATCGGCAGACAATGACGTAGAGACGCAAGTTCCCAATAACCCGCCACCCACCCCACCCTACCCCAGTCCACCCCAGTCCAGCCCAGTCCAGCCCCGGTTGAGAATTGACTGGAGCGTATCAAAGTGCAGCACGTTCGGTTGTTTGTTTGTTTTTTTTTAGTTTTCGTTTTATATTTGTGAGGTCTTGTGTCAGATCCAAAGCTCTGATGTACAGCTGCTTTATTTCGGACTTTTCGGAAGCATCGCCCATCGCCCCTCTCCGCCGTAGGAGAAGCGCACTCCGGAGAGGGGGCCACTGGCAAGCCACTCGTGATCCTGTTTCTCAGAGGTGTCTTAGAGCTTGAGAATCTTGCTTTAGTGCCTTCTAGCAGAATAAAACTGTTAACATTCATGTTCTACACAACAAAGGACACCTTGGTGTAACGTACAAACAGACGTCCAGTACCTTGTGAATAATTTATACAGTAGCTTAAAAAATATCGAGTCACTTCTTGAGTGGGAATGTTACGCTGCCAACAGGCGCAAATGAGAACAAACTCCTTGATTCACAATACTGTAGCTGGTTGAAGCTTAATTTATAAATTGGAAAAACATCGCATCTCCCTTCCCTCATCCTCACTACGTAAATTGTCCGTTACTTCTTCTCCAGGCATATAACAACGCCCAGTTGTCTTAACGATTTGATTCAAGACCCTTTTTAATCGCATCCCATTAGAAAGGGTCAGTGGAGATCCGTTTGCACAGTTATAGACCTGAATACTCTTCTGTTTCACTTTCTCCAAAATGTGTGGATTCTGAAAGGCTGTACAATGTTTGCTGGTGCAAGTCGTTTTTATTTCAGTTTGAAACCAATAAATGTTTACAAATACCAAATAACGTGCTCTTTCAAACTCCTGGTAATTTTAATAGATGCGACTGTTCAAAGATGATCAGTTATCCAAACCTGTTGTCTCTCCACGCGATTATACGTTTTAAAGCTGCGCCCGTGTTCCACCTGTCGGAGCCGAAAAAATGAAAAGATTGCAAAACAATTACTTTAAATGAATTTTTATATATTTATGTTTGTTTTTTCTCTTTAAAAATTGTACATTTGTTTCACTGTGGTAGGTATAATTCTATTTATTCCTTTTTTAAAAAGGATATTTCGTTGTTATATTGATTCCATTAAAACCTAATTTTTCACCACCTTTCAAGCCGCATAAAGTTCCGATATGTATGTTCTGGAAAGGACTGGGAAACAGTCTGCTCTGAGCTTCGAGGGTGGCATGAAGTGAAGAATATTGAGCTCTGCCTTTTTAAGGATGTCTTTGGTTTTGCCGTCTGTGTTTGTAACGGGGTTTTTTACGGTGTTGGAGTCCGAAGATTTCTTCCATTTATGCGTGTCCTTTGTTACCTTCAGAGCCCACAGCTACGTTTCTGTCTTACATATTCCATCTCAAGAGCCATAATACCAACACATTGCTTCCGGTTTACTGTGTTGAATGTATATAATATTGTAACGGATTCGGGTTCTCGGGCTTGTACAGTCGTCCATCCACCTCATGGACTCGAACCCGGGTCTCCGGCGTCGCTCAACAGGGGTCTCGCCGGCTGAGCTGAAGAAGACCTTCCTCGGCCCGGCCGGCCAACATCCCTGTTATGCGCAGGGCCGTAGTCGTTACAATATCCTTTTTAAATAAAAATACAACCGCGCTGAGTTTGGTTTTTTTTTTCGTCCGAGAGTTAAGAAGGGACTTGCAGCATCTGTAGTTCACTAGGTCAACGGGACTGTCCCAGAGTCTCAGACTGTCGTCTGTTGACGAACGACCGCAAAACCCTCATCAGTGATTTGCGTTCGTACTTTTTCTCTCCAGGGAGGTGTTTCACCAGCTTACAGTGTCCGCGTATACAGGCTCCACTCCGTTCAGTACTCGCCCATTCGCGTGCACGTACTGCGCGACTTCTGCGGTTTGCGAACCGAGGAGCTGCAGGGAGAGCAACCTCGGGCTCCGGCCCCGGGTCCGAGGGGCAGGAGAGGTGCGCGACAGGTACGGCTCTGTTAGCACTTACTCGGGGTAAAGAGACCGGTTCTCCCCGGAGGGGAGACAAACACGATCCACGGAAACAGTCTGTCCCAATAAAAGAGGTAGGATCTTGACTTTGTCTTCGAACTGCCCGCTTGAAAACTTCAGTGGCGGAACTGGACGGTAGGTGTGGCAGCGCCTGAGCGGAGATGAGCTGTTCATCGTCTCTGGAGTGACGCAACTCCGCAAACACTGCGCAAATTGGACTGAACGGCAGAAAAAAAGAATATGAGGGCTCGTATCGCTGCTCATCGTCGCAGCAGATAGTTTTTTTATTGCTACTGCTCCCTACAACCTGATCTGATCTGTGTGAGTCATGGAATTGCTCCCTGTGACTGAGAACTTAAATCTTTTTACGTTTAGGTGCATAACTGGCCATGCAAGGCGTTTCTCATATCCTTCTCTACACGAACTCAATTTATTACATCTGTATAGAGATGCGTACTACGAGGGTAGGGTAGCTAAGTGTACAGAGCCGAGTGAACGAGGTGAATGTTGTAATGGCAAAATACTGCAGGGTACACAAGTTTGCCTGACACGCCTTTCCGGTGTGGAGTAGAAGCCCGCCCCCTGCCGGTCACAGTGTGCAAGCGCGGAGTGGAGTGGAGTGGGCTGAGTTCAGGGACTCCGCCTACCCTTCGCTTTCTCGGTGATCGTCATTAGAAGAAAAGCGTGAGAATAATATCAATTTTAATAATAATAATAATAATTAATTATAATAATTGCTTACACTTATATAGCGCTTTTCTGGACACTCCACTCAAAGCGCTTTACAGGTAATGGGGATCCCCTCCACCACCACCAATGTGCAGCCCCACCTGGATGATGCGACGGCAGCCATAGTGCGCCAGAACGCTCACTAAACATCAGCGATCAGTGGGGAGGAGAACAGAGTAATAGATAGATAAAACTTTATTAATCCCGTAGGGAAATTAATGTAGCCAGTTCATAGAGGGGGATTATTAGGAGGCCATGATTGATAAGGGCCAATGGGAAATTTGGCCAGGACGCCGGGGTTACACCCCTACTCTTTTCGAGAAACGCCCTGGGATTTTTAATGACCACAGAGAGTCAGGACCTCGGTTTTACGTCTCATCCGAAGGACGGCGCCTGTTTTACAGTATAGTGTCCCCGTCACTATACTGGGCCATTAGGACCCACATGGACTGCAGGGTGAGCGCACCCTGCTGGCCCATTAACACCTCTTCCAGCAGCACGACCATCGTCACTGCGGCGACTAGGTGCGTTAAACTGCGCGAATCCGAGGTGTTCTCACAGCGACTCCGAGTGCTGAAGGGCCCTGGATGCAGCGACCTTATTCTTAACGTAAAAAGGCGAAGCTGTAAATTATTTAATATAACATTGTATATAACTGCAGTGAATATTTATATTTTGTCTATGTAAGACCTCGACGCATTTTTCATCCTATTCTTTTTTTTTCAATTTTCTTTCGAAATAAATGGATCTAGTTTTTCCAAACACGGGTGCGCTGGCGTGTTCATAAACGGATCTCGGACCCCCTCGCTGAGCCCAACCCACCCGTCTCAGACGCTGGGGGCAGTTAGCGAGTGTGTTTCGGCACGTCTGGATCCTGACCAGCGGGACCGGGAATCAGTAAGTCCCATTCCCGCTCAACGGGCCAGCTCTAAATAAAAGTCACACGTGTAAGGGTTGAGCTGAAAAATACCATTCCTGGCGGAAAAGGTTTCGATTCCTGCAGTATTTCTACGAGTCTGTTACCCATCTCTCGCTTGAGGCTGGGAATTGAAGCTGAAGTTTAATTGAACATCTGGATTAGCAGAATTCATACAGCGGTGCGAAACCTCAGGCATAATCACGGGAAACCCAGTTTTTTTTTAAGAAATATGAGCTTAACAACGGTCTCGGTGTGTAAATGTCCATAACGTCATCTTTGCACAGTAGACCCACTTTTTTCCCCAGAAGTTCAGCGTCTGCGTGTAGAGGTTAACTGGCGAGAGGGTCGTGTGGGAGACGGTTTGCAGGTAGTATTTGTCCCGAATGTGAAAAAGTAAAACAGAATAAAATTAAAAACGCTCAGGTGGGGAGCTGCGTCAGCATGCGCAGGGGGCAAAGGAAGAAGTAAGGGTTTATTCCTGCTGAAAAGAGAAGAAAAGAAACACAACGTTTCGGCTGTGGAGCCTTTTTCGGGTGTGAGTCACTTTCTTCTCTTTTCAGCCTGGAATAAACCTATTTACTTGTTCCTCAAATTAAAAACGGCATGGGGTGTTAACGGAATCAAGAACATTGTCCAAATACTTTCAGTTGTTTCGGTCTGGCAGCTGCGAGTGCTGTTCATTACTGCCATGTAGCGGCTTTCCGTCCGACAAGATCCTCAAAAAGCACTGTACTCCGAGCTGGGGGCTCAGTCCTCAGTCCGAGCTGCACAGCGGGACCGGCGGAGGAGAGAGAGGCTGCAGCACCAACCGCACCCATGGGGGGGCTTTAGGAGAAGCCAGTCTGTAGATATGTGGTAAAAAAACACACGCGGCTAAAACCTCTATTCTGACGCACGGCGCCCCGGGATGTGTTACAACCAAGCAGCTGGGAGCTCAGTTTAGCGTCTCATCCGAAGGGTGTCGCCTCCCACAGCTCAGTGCGCCCCGTCAGTAGGGCGGAGCGCCACCTGCCTCTTCACCTGCTGCCCCTAGAGATCTGCCCAGCTGTCTTTATGATCCCCAGGGGGCAGAAACACACAACACAACACGGACACGAACAAGGGCATCAACTGCTGAGCTCAGAGATCAGGCTGCAAGCTACTTCTAAAACAATAATAAGCCATTTGTGTAATGTATGCAACAATTACATCCCAATGACTTAATAATACTGCCTGCTTTTCCTGCAATAAAAGTAAACAGCAGAAGTAAGACGTACAGCTCACTGGTATATCAGTCCTTGGGCTGCCTAATTCAATCAACACTCATCTTTTCTAAATGCCTAAATGAGTTTGGTATTTCCGAGCCCCGCAAGCGGAGACCGACCAAGAGGCGCAGCTCTTTAATTAAACCCCTCGTGATTGCATCGACACTCGGGCGGCACAAGACAGCGGTTCCTAACTTTGCAACTCCAAACACAAAACACATTCAAAGCCCCAGACAACAATTTTAGGGGTATCTTCACACGTGTGCGGCGATGCCCTTTCTCAGGGATAACTGCACACAGGTAAACTAAACATGATGTAACAATCTTGACACCTGAAGAAGGCTTCACGGCCGAAACGTTGTGTTTTCTTTCTCCCTTTTTTTCAGCATGGAATAAACCTATTACTTGTCCCCCATGATGTAACAATGTCACGTTGTTAAGAAACCCTGCTGCCTGCCCCACGCACACAGAGAAATCCCCATTTTAGAGGAACAGCCTTGAAAGAGAGTCGTATTTATACGCCGTGCAATACCACTACGGTCTCCGTCGTTGTTACTTTCTCTCACTAATCACAGCTGCTGCAGCTACCTGCTGCGATATGATGCACCCAGCGCCGGGGAACTATCAACTACAAATCCCAGAAGGCAGCCGCCGCGTTCGTGGACTACAATTCCCTGCGTGCCCTCCGCCGGTGTAACGTAGCCCTGTTCCGTGGTGGGATTGAAGGTTCTGGTAATCACCGATGCGATCAAAGAGCTGCGGCAGAGAGGCGGGGGACTGAAATCGTTTGGTATAAAATGCTCTGGTTTGAGGGCTCGATCCCTGCTGCCATCGCCTCGGCCAAACTGCAAAACTCCGTTTTTGTCGTCGTCATCACAGGTATTTCCCCGACGACGGGCGAGTAAGCCGAGGAGAGTGGGGATCAGGGGCCGGCGGAGAAGCAGGCCCCGTGTCGGGGATCGCGGTGATTCTCACCCCGGGCGCAGGCGAGCCGCGGAGATCAGCCCCCCCTATGGGGGCGACAGCCCGGGCAGGGGGCAAATAGGCACAGCCCACGGGATGTCGATCCCCCGACACCGCGTTTCCAGGCGGGGGGCCCTAACAGGTGGCTGGCGAGCCGAGAGAGAGAGAGGGGGGGTATCGTGACCATTACAGATCAGCTGGCGAAAGCGGGGTTCGTGTATCCGCGACACTGAGCGACAGGACGGTATCGCTTTGTAGCCGGGAACCCCGGGCCGGTGACTTCCTTGTGCTACGTGGGGCTTAGCCATTTGGCGTTTGTCTAACAGCTCACGGAAACTTTTTTTGTTTTTACAAATGCGTTGCATCACGTCAGAATACCGAGGGGCTGGTTTTCCTGTAGTCTGGAGAACAGAACCGTCGTAGGTGGATATTGACGTTGTTGTTGTTGTTGTTGTTGTTGTTTTTTGTCGTTGTTGTTGTGAACAAGGGCGATTCTGCTAGCCCTGGGAAGGGGGTTTAAAGTAAAGAGACGACGCATCTGCTGGTTTGTGTTCGGGGGTTGAGTGTGCAGCATAGCCGACCTTCGACTACCCATCTGTCGGAGGTCGTCACCGTCACAAAACACGCACCTTTCTAAATAATAATAATAATAATATCGATTACTAAAGGGCTCTGCGTGGTGTATTTTGCAGCTGGAGAGTGTTAATGGGCAGCCGCAGTCCAGAAGACTGCAGAGGTGCGGGACCGTGGTTTTGTGATGTACAGAAAAAAAACAAAAAAACGACCATAAATTCTCGTAAAGGGGGGGTAGACGCGGGCACAGCCTCCCTGTCTCGGGTTTTGACGGGCGCTGCAGTGCGTGTGTGTGTGTCATCACCCGGGTGGCACAGCTTTGACTCGGCACTTTTCTAACCGTGGCTTGTGTCCTTCAGGGGATGACGAGCAGTCCACGCAAGTGATCTCCAGCTGGGAAGATGGCCGAGTCACGGAGGCAACGGGCCAGTCCTTTGTTGCGATTAAAATTGATGCCAAGAGGTACAGTATGGTGCCAAATGCAGATGCAGGCCTGGCGCAGTCTGGGATTCAGTTCATCACAGGAGAAGCATCTCCTGCCTGATGTGTAATTACTTACATTCGCTCAGGCTGGGCCCGGTGGTGATCAGGCTGGGCCCGGTTGTGCCAGAGGGCGAATGTCCTCTCAGGATAAGGACTTGTGCATCGTGGCCAGTCCCGGTGACCCGGATGAGAAGCGCTGGTTCGGGAATTTTATGTGAATCTTGTCTCCAGTGGAAGCAGTTGGGGGGGAAACCCAGGTCTGTTACAATCAAGGTTTTGTTTTGTTTTTTGTGGATCACGTATTAATTAAACCTTCTTATTTTTCAGCGAGACCTGTGTGCAATTTTCCGAGATCTGTATCCTTTCACTTTAAGTTGTGTGTTCGTCTTGGGGTCGCTCAGGAAGGCCCCTCTTCCTCCAGCTCTTTGTGGCCCAGTCGAGGCTTTGAGCTGCTGCCCCTGGAAGAACCGTTCTCCTTAACGCCCTTGTTCAAGACCCCGTGGTGTGCATCCCGTCCAGCTTCTTCATAGGCGACAACGGCATTCCTCTGGAGGTCATAGCTGGCAGCGTTCCTGCGGCGGAGCTGGTGAAGAGAATCGAGAAGGTCAAGCAGGTACTTCTGAGCCCGTTTCTCGCGGGACAGGTGCAGCCAGCTCCTTTCGCCCGCAGATATTTCCAGCTTGAGCGTTCGCGTTCTGCTCCAGCACCTGGCTTTCACACAATGTGCACGCCTCGTTCGGACTTCGGCCCAGAAGGGGACGTCCCTGGAAGGGGTGAATACTTTTGCAAGGTGCCTGTACAAGCAGCACGTGGCAAAAGTAAAACGTGATAAAAGATCTGCTGGTTTATTTTTCATTCGTGGATCTCGCCCTTTTGTTCCTTGGATGATCCCAAAGAACCTGCTTGCAAATCCAAGCTGGGTCCCCTTGTTACAGACACCCACCACCCTTTGCTTAAAGAGATGTGTTCTGTTATCAGTCCTGTCTGACTTCCTCATGACCTCCAGTTATGCCCAGCTGTTCTTGTTTTACTGCTAAACATAAAGTAATCCGTTGGGGGTGAATTGATTGGTAACTTTAATGATTTCAAGTGCCTGTGTCAGCCTCTGACTTGATTGCTGTAACCGTTCCTTGTCTGACATTTCTCACTGAAAGCTTTTGAGTAACCTCTTAAGTGAATGCTAATGAGTGTCTTAAATACTGTAAACGAAGTATTAATATTTTTGGAGAATACATTTTGATTCGTAAAACCTGAAGGAAGGTTACAAACAAGAGGTGGGCATTCAGCCAGTCTGGGTCATTTAGCTGCTTGGGTGTCTTTTAACGTTGTTGCTGCCGTTGAGACCGAGTGTCTCCTGGCTGATTGATGAGAATCGCACCCCCGTGTGTCACAGATGCACGCGCAGAGGCAGGGAGGACATGGAGCAGGACCCACGCCCCCGCCTTCCGTCGCCCCGGAAACAGCCACGCCGCAGGAGCCAATCAGTGGCCCTTCGGGAGCCGCTGAGCTAGCCGAGCCCCGCCCACTCGCTGCAGCCGCTGACGGCCCTGCCGCTCCAGCTGCTTCGAAAGGTGAGCTGGCACAGGCCGTCGGGACAGTAAAGCACGAGGAACCCTCAGCCACTCTCCCTGAAACTGTCTTTAAGGCTGGTCAGTGTTCTAGATACGTAGATACTTTATTGATCCCGTGAGGGAAATTGCAGAAAAAGATCTGTACGAGATGAAGAGAAACCAGGGTGCGTGGTTTCTCAGGTGCAGTTAGAAATCTCGCTGTGCGTCTGCTTCTGACTGTTCTTCCTGCTCTTTTGGCAGAGTCCCTGTCCAGGCCTGTGGAGGACAGCACAAGCTCTGGTCAGATAAGTCCAGCAGAGGAGTCAAGCGCCTCACTTGATGATGCATCCGCTGGTTCCCAGCTTGAAGATGATCTTGGTGTAAAGGTTGAAAGGTCAGTTTAAAATGAATGGGGAAGTCTGTTCTGCTCTGTTCCTGTGGCATGTGCCTATAACCCTTGTGCAGAATAGCCTGGTCCTGTACATCTCTGGATCCGCAGTAGTGTTCCAGCATCCTAACAGTGTTGCTGAGGTGCCTGTTGATAGATCGTGTTCAAGTGGAACTAGTATAGTAAGTAGTATTTAAAAAAGACTTCACTTGCATATGTAATCTGTTTGGGTTTGAAATGTGATTATTACAAAGAAAAAAGGTTAATGTGTATTGTGTGAAGTAATTTTCACAATTGGCCTCCCGGGAGAGGATGGCTGCACAGCATTAAAATATCAGGCTACAGCATGTATGCTTGTAGGTTGTTTTTGAAACATCTGTTGAAGCATTTTGACATCTGGCAGTTTGCTTCTGTTAAGGCTGCAGTCGGACAGCCTGTCCCTCTCGCTGCTGTCTCTCTCGGTGTAAGTCTGTAAGCGTGCGGCCCTTGTACTGGACCGGAGAACTGCAGTTTTAAAGGTGGTGCTTTTTTTTTTACAGACTGACAAAGAAACTTGAAGAGAGGCGGGAGCAGAGAAGAAAAGGAGAAGAGGAGGTATTTGTCTTCAGAGAAATCTTGTCTTTAAGAACCTAGGAAGCACAGCATTTCATACATCTCTTACAGTCACCTTACAGCTCTTGATGCTTTCTTGTTGTTGTTCCGTGTCGCTTACAGTCCCTGAAATGTACCCGTGTCAGAGTCCACCTGACGAGACCTTGTCAGAGCGATTTCCTACTTTGGATTCTGGCGATCGGACAAAGAGACTTGTCGATCTTTCATTGAGCTTTTCTTTGCCTTTGAACAGAATGAAATTCAGAAGGAGTTTGAGCGCAGGAGGTTGGGGAAGGAGATGCTGGACTACAAGAGGAAGCGCGAGGGGGAGAACACCAAGCGCATGCTGGAGGAGAGGAATCGAGAGAAAGCGGAGGAAAAAGCAGCAAGGGAGCGCGTCAAGCAGCAGATCGCCCTGGTACGGGACCGCTGCGGCCAGGGAGGTCTAACCAATGGGGGTGGAGCCGAGAGGACTTGTTGGCCTGGGGGTGGGGTCTAACCACTGGGGGCGGAGCCGAGAGGACTTGTTGGCCTGGGGGTGGGGTCTAACCACTGGGGGCGGAGCCGAGAGGACGCGTTGGCCTGGGGGTGGGGTCTAACCACTGGGGGCGGAGCCGAGAGGACGCGTTGGCCTGGGGGTGGGGTCTAACCACTGGGGGCGGAGCCGAGAGGACGCGTTGGCCTGGGGGTGGGGTCTAACCACTGGGGGCGGAGCCGAGAGGACGCGTTGGCCTGGGGGTGGGGTGTAACGACTGGGGGGGCAGAGCCAAGATGATGTGTTGGGCTGGGGGTGGGGGTCTAACCACTGGGGGGTGGAGCCTAGAGGATGTGTTGGGCTGGGGGCGGGGGTCTAACCACTGGGGGCGGAGCCGAGAGGACGCGTTGGCCTGGGGGTGGGGTCTAACCACTGGGGGCGGAGCCGAGAGGACGCGTTGGCCTGGGGGCAGAGCCGAGAGGACGCGTTGGGCTGGGGGTGGGGTGTAACGACTGGGGGGGCAGAGCCAAGATGATGTGTTGGGATGGGGGTGGGGGTCTAACCACTGGGGGGTGGAGCCTAGAGGATGTGTTGGGCTGGGGGCGGGGGTCTAACCAATGGGGGCGGAGCCGAGAGGACGCGTTGGCCTGGGGGTGGGGTCTAACCACTGGGGGCGGAGCCGAGAGGACGAGTTGGCCTGGGGGCAGAGCCGAGAGGACGCGTTGGCCTGGGGGCGGAGCCGAGAGGACGCATTGGGCTGGGGGTGGGGTGTAACGACTGGGGGGGCAGAGCCAAGATGGTGTGTTGGGATGGGGGTGGGGGTCTAACCACTGGGGGGTGGAGCCTAGAGGATGTGTTGGGCTGGGGGCGGGGGTCTAACCACTGGGGGCGGAGCCGAGATGATGTGTTGGGATGGGGGTGGGGGTCTAACCACTGGGGAGTGGAGACGGAGAGGATGCGTTGGGTTGGAGGCTGGGTTGAGGAGGGCATCTGTTGGGCAAGTGGCAGGTTCTAACCACAGGGGGCAGAGTTGGTAATGGCTGTCGTCGGGTTGGAGGTGGAATTGAGGAGGAGACCTCTGGGGGTGGTGCCTTCTGCTAGTTGTGTAGTAAGTAGCTAATTGCGATAGGGATGTCATCCGCCGGTGTCTGGCCATCTTGTCCCACACTCCCTTGCCCTTTGGGTAAATGAAAAGCTGCCCAGCCATGGCATCTGGGCACGTGACCTGTGTTGGTTGGAGTTCACTCGTCATTTCCCTTTGTCCTCCCAGGACCGGGCGGAGCGGGCGGCTCGCTACACGAAG
Organism: Lepisosteus platostomus; assembly: GCF_059453375.1. Classification (NCBI taxonomy): domain Eukaryota; kingdom Metazoa; phylum Chordata; class Actinopteri; order Semionotiformes; family Lepisosteidae; genus Lepisosteus; species Lepisosteus platostomus. The sequence goes on from NC_142624.1 coordinate 38,777,202, forward strand.
ACCAAGGAGGAGATGGACGCCGCGAAGGCAGCTGCTCTGCAGGCCAGGCAGGCTGAGCTGGACGCCAGGAAGGAGTCCTCTCTGAGAGAGAGAAGGTGCAGGACCGCTGCTCCTCGCGTACCGCACACAGCTCGCCTGACCAATGAGTAGTGTTGGTCAGAGCGCCTTGTAAAAGAATAATGCTGCTGTCGCGTGATCAGGTTGGGAAACGGGTGATCAGTTGGTTATGCCTGGAGAATATGTGTAATACTGTTTGCTGTTGGCGAAGAGCTTAGGGAGCAGGACACATGCAGGGCATTGTCTGATCATTGATATTTCCCCATGGCTTGTGATTTCCCATCACTGTGTTCCTGCAAGAGGTGTTTTTTATTAAATTAAATAACTCAAAACAGGAAGACTGTCGCAGGTCACGGTTTAAAACTGACCAGTGCAATGATGCAATGATACAAGCTGTTGTGGGAAGTGGAGAGTACATTGAGCCCACGTCACCCCCAGTAGTAAGTCCTTGCTTTCCTCTCGCAGTGCGATAGCGAGGATACAGTTCCGGCTGCCCGACGGCTCTTTCTTCACCAACCAGTTTCCTTCGGAGAGCCGACTGGAGGAAGCCAGGCAGTTTGCAGCTCAGGTCTGTGTCTTTGTTCGGAGATTTGCTGTGAGCCCATGACATTGAGGTGCTAGACTGAAGTGGATAATGAAAAACCAGCTTAAAAAAATAAATGCTACGGCACATTAGCAAAGTAGCTGGACTTCTGGGCGATCCTGAGAAATGCACTCAAATTCTCATTTAAGAGGAGGCAAATATTATGCGATGGGGTTGCTCTGCTACATTTTCAAAGCTTCGACTTTCGTTAAGGGCAGAAGAGCAGCACAGTAGTAGTGGGCTTTGCTGCCTGCTGCCCTGGTTTAATTCTGGGCCCATGCTGTCTGTGTGGAGTTTATATGGTCTCCCTGCTCTGTGTTGGCATGGGTTTCCTCCCACAGTGACAGACTGGTAGGTTAATTGGCCCCTGTAAAACTGGCCCTGGTGTGAGAGTGTGCGTTGGTGTCTGTCCCGCAGCGGACTGGTGTCCCTTCCAGGGTGTGCCCCGCCTCGTGCCCGTTGCTTGCTGGGATAGGCTCCAGCTCCCCGGGCTGCGACACTGCACTGGATAGAGGTTAGAGAACGGATGGATGGGCTTTCTTTAAATGTGCGCTTTGATTGTCTTTTCAGGAGGTTGGCAATAAATACGGCAATTTCTCACTAGCAACCATGTTCCCCAGAAGGGAGTTCACTGGGGACGACTTCGACAGAACCCTGCTTGAGCTGGAGCTCGCCCCGAGCGCCTCGGTCGTGCTGCTGCCGGTGGGTGTGCAAGTCTGGGGGTGCTGGATGATGTTATTTGTTTCCCAGTTTGGTCAAAGTGCGTTTATTAAATTCACTTTGCAGCACAAGTCCCTTGTAACTCTGTGTTCAGGACTTGTGTTGCACTGAACGTCCAAGGTTTAATTAGAAACTGTCAGGAAGAAGCAGCAGAGAGATGGTGTGTAAGACTGAGAGGGTTTGATATCGGTGAATAATCATGTATTGATCCGTTTGTTTAATGTTGTCACATAAGGCCATGTCATTTGTAATTAACCCTAAGCACATAAAAATGTTTAAGAAAAATTCAGCTGTTGTATACCCCCCCAGGAATAGATTTACCATCTATCCCTTAGTTACAACATCATAAGATCTATACAAGAACAGATTGGGAATGACCCAAGTCTGAGTAAAAGCGTCTGCATTTCAAAGCGTTCCCCGGGGTTGTGTCAGGGGCTCTTCTGAAGCGGCCTGGGGTGAAGTGTGCTGGCCGTGGCAGAGGAGGAAGGGGTTGTGAGAATCCTTTCTGTGCCCTTGCAGCAGACGGGGAGACCCGCGAACACGGTGGTCCAGGCCTCGGGCGGAGGGCTGTGGGCCGTCCTGGGGACACTCTTCTACCCTCTGCTGGCCGTCTGGAGGTTCCTCAGCAGCTTCCTGCTCTCCAGCCCCCCGCCTGCAGGGCCTTCCACGAGACAGGCGCCCCAGCCCTCCACGTCGGCGGCAGCGGAGCCAAAGAGGTGGGTGCGTCTCGGGGTGACCCCGAACCCCCCTCGCCCACCGTCGAGGAGCTGGGGAACCAGACCTCTAGCGAGAGTGTGGTGCTGATGCCCCCGGCATTTCGTGAGGAATTAAAGGAATATCTGCTACAGGAGTTTGCCTTCCAAAGGGAATTGATGTTACAGGGCTCCCAGGAAACAGTTGTACAGTAAAAAAAAAAAACACTTTTAGGAACTTCGAAGGAATTTGGGATATGTGCTTTTATTAAAATACTTAATATTAGATAGTTATTTTCTGATGTTGCTGTTTTTTTCCAAATTGTCTTCCCTAGAGAGACAGTCCGGAAAAGAGTTCTGGAAAAACGTACAGAGGACTTTAAAAAAGATGGAAAGATCTACAGACTAAGGACTCAGGAGGACAATGAGGATGATAACAACACTTGGAATGGAAACTCTACGCAGCAGATGTAGCTTGTTGACACCTACTAATGTGCAATAATTTTTCTTAATCTGTTTTGAGTAATTTGTAATACTGATCAGTAAGGGGTGACTTTTCTGTACAGACCTGGAAATGTGTTTCCACCTCCTTTGCATGGGTTAAAATAATCAAGTGACTCTTGGCTGGCTTGAGCACCAATTTCTTTAGTTTTAATTTGACGCTGATTATCTAACTCTTCCTCATTAGAATATAGAGAAAGCAACCGTGCTTCATTGAAATGCCTGCAAACTGGTGATGAGGAGCCTTGTCTGTGTGGGTATCTTGTGAATTGGGTTGTCATTACAACACACGGCACAGAGTTCCAACGGCTGTGGGATCTGTGAAATGCCTGTAAGTGACGCAGCACGTTTCAACCTCCCGCTGAAGAAGACCAGATTGATTCCGAAACCGATGTGAAGGGATATCATTTAACACGTTTCTTTGATTATGTCCCCTTATGCTTGTATAGTCTTCCTGTAAACAATTGGTATCCTTTACAGCTCCATTCAATTATAGAAATAAAAGGTTTTTCAGCAAATCTCTGCATTTGTTTTTACTTGTTCTGATCTAGTTCTTTGAACAGGGCGATCAGGAGCCTACTGAGTCTCGGAGCTCTCCTGCCCGGCTAATGTGAGGGTTTGAAATGCAATGGTTTGTCATGATTGTAACTACTGGTCATAACTAATTGGTTCTTGCTTTTGTCAGTGGCAGATGTTGCTCTGCATTTCACTGCAAATAGGCTCTTGAAAAATTAATTGGCAAACATTTTTTTTTCTCTTTTTATTGTCATAATCTTGCATACCTGAGATTTCAGTCTTAACAGTAGCACAGAGCCATGAGTAGCCAACAGCAGCTGAGATTTCTGTGATCAGAACTGACTCGAGATTCAATGCTGTGCACTTGAATTTTGCAGAGGCACAAATGAAGTTCTTCCTGAATCAACATAAAAATGGTTAATGCAGTTCATAAAATTAGTTTAAAAAACTACAGTACCAAATGTTGTACAGGCTTTAGTGCTTTGAATTACAGACCACTTAGAAAATTAGAAAAATTATTGCCGGTTAACATACCCAGTATAAGATCAGAAATCCTATGGATGGTCTATATCAGCTTGTTTCTGCTGGCCTGAGTGAGTTTGTTCAGGACAATTTTTTTAAAACTGAGCCTCAAAGCAGGTTGCTAGTCTATATGTGAAAAGCTAAAAAAATGCAGTTTCTTTTAAAACAGGCTAACATTTAATGATGTAAAACTGGGTGCTGAAGAATATTGTTGCCCCTGAGAAATTGCGACTAGCCTGTAATTCCTAAGACAATCAGAGTGTAGACTTGTACAGTGAAAGCTAGAGGCTTGTTAACAGTTAAGAGTGAGAAATAAAGTAACAAGATGTCAACTTTAACAGAAGCACTTCGGTAAGCGTGTAAAAAGAAAAACTGGACTTTTGTGCTGTGCGGATAGGCATAGGCTTTCAAACGACTTTAAACGTTATGAGGTACTCTGGGTAAGCGCCAAAGTCGCAAAATATGACAAATATAAAGGGGGATGCCATTTTGTCCACAGCGCAGTCGCACAGGTCGGAGCAGGGATCGCCGGCGTTGACGGGCGCCGGTTCCTTCATGTCTTCGTGACCTTGGCAGAGTTTTCCTGTCAGGACTCTGGCCCTGTAAATGTATTTGTAGCCCTGCTCATCCGGGTTGGAGTAGGTGTCATCACAGGAGTAATAGGCCTCTTTGGCAAAGTACGTTCCTTGTCCGAACTTTGTAGCTGAAAAAAAAAACAAGCATTTCCGTCTCAGCTTCCAGGCTTCTCCGTCAGAGCTTACGAGAGGCTCATCACACACACCATCTCCAGTTCCAGTATGTGCATGGCTAGAATTTATTTTAATTTGTTGAATATTTAACTCTCAAGTACCATTTTTTAAAACTCCCCTTTCCTGTGCCACCAACCAACAGATATAACTATAAAGCAGTTGTTAGTTTAAATGTCGTTCTAGTCGTTTTCAAGATTTTTTCAAACTTTTTAAAGTTTTTGAGACTTGTTTAGCAATCTTCGGCAGAGCGGTGGCTCTGTGGCTCAGGATCTGCGCCTGTGGCTGGTAGGTTGCCGGTTCAAATCCCACAGCCAGCAGAGGAATCCTACTCTGTTGGGCCCCTGAGCAAGGCCCTTAACCCCAACTGCTCCAGGGGTGCTGTACAATGGCTGACCCTGCGCTCTGACCCCAAGCTTCTCTCCCTGTCTGTGTGTCTCATGGAGAGCAAGCTGGGGTATGTGAAAAGACAATTCTTCATGCAAGTCATTGTAAAGGGTGAATAAAGTGATATTATTATTATTATTATTATTATTTAGTTTTCCCAGTCTTCTACAGGCGACTTGTCACGGATCGGCCAGCAGGTGGCGGTCTTACCGTTTCTCCCACAGAAGCTTCTGTTGAAGCCGGTTCTGTTGATTTTCTGGCAGATATCCTGCGTGGTCCCGTGGTAAAGTATCCTCTCATTCGCCTGGGTGGGGTATTTCCTGTCCACCGCCTGCTTCCTGACGGCGTACCTCTGCCACTGCTCCCGGTTCTGAATTCTCTCAATCTAAATTAAAAAAGAGACGCAGCCGAGCATCCAAATTAGAGCTGTATCATTATTCCCCAGGCTGCCAAGTAATCTTAAAGCCTTTATTTTCTTTCTCTTTGCAGATTCCAGTTTCTGAATCTGTGAGACCTAATGAGAATGAGCCTCAGGCTGATTTTGAAATGCACGTTAATAATACCCTTGGTATTTACTGTTAATACATATTTACCTTTACCACTTCCACTGTCTTCTTTGACTTTTGTACAGCTGCTTTGCTGGATATCACAAACTCCTTTGATATTTTGCAGAATTCCTCAGATTTCACCGAAAGCATAATTATTTCCATGTCTTTTCCCTTCATATCAGTCCATGTCACGGGAAGCTCGATGATGGCTTAAAAAGGCAAAAAACAAGAATTAACAGCGATATAGCCCAAAGCATGGTGGGAACGGGGAACAAGCTGCCCAGCTGTGTTGCTTCGTTCAAGAAATGGCTGGATGAGACACTGAGGCCAATTAACTACCAGCTACAAACCATTTCAAATTCCTCCTCTGCTTTGTAACCCTTCTTACGGCCTTGATAGAGAAGAACATTGCCAACCAACTTTTAAAGAAACTTTCCAGAGCCAAGATTACGTGGAGTTTAGGAGCGGATTTTGATCTGTCCCTACAGCGCATTCGACTGACCCACCTGTCTCCGAATCGGTCAGAGTGGTCCTTTTGATTTTGAGAACATTTCCCTTGCTGTCCGTTTGCTGCATGCTGACGAAATCCACCGTGAACGTCTCGGCGTTGCTCCTGTACACGTGCCTTTTCTCCTTATGGTAGGCCAGTTCCAGCTCGTAATTGATGTGCGCGTCGAGGGCTGTCGTCGTGCCAGATTTCACCACCTCCCAACGGACAATGTTCTTCATCCTCTCTCGGTCCTGCGCCGCGTTTTCTCGCTCCTTGGCCTTCTGGAAGAACCCGCTGATCTCCAGCACCGCTGTCAGAACATCGTCCGTCTTCCCGGTCACGGTCAGCTTGCCAGCCCCTACCTCAAGTCTGACCTCGTGCCTCCTACTCAGGGAGGCTATCTCCTGCTTCTCCTGCTCCAGCAGGGAGTCGAGGTGCGTGGCATCCACTTCCTGGCTGCTGCACTCTCCTGCGAGCAGCTCGTCCAAGCACCTCTTCACCTGGGCGAGAGCCTGTCTGGACGCTCCACACACCTCGACTGTGGCGACGGGGTGTGTGACCAGCTCGGCCAGGCTGCCCAGGCTGGTGTGGGGCACGATGGCAGGGGCTTTTCTCAGCGAAGGATTAACATGCGCTGAAAAGACGGACAAAGGGGAAAACAGTGATGAGAAACGAATCAGATAAGACCTGTTTTATTTCTCGGTTTAAACTACTCGAACATTGCTAACTGTAATGTGATTGGAGATCAGCCTTTCTTTATCGTACCGTAGAAATATTTGCACTGTACTGGAAATGTTGGGCTAATTGTCATTATTAGTGTTCACCTGTTCACAAAATCATTTTGTGATGTGTTATCAGAAGCTGAGAGCCCAGAATCAGCAACCAGCATCAGAAGACAGCTCGGAATACATTGCTACAATGAACAGAAACAAATGATTTTGTTTCCTAAATAGGAATATCCATGAAGCAGACCCTTACATGCTGCCTTCAGGAAATTCAGATACTGATCGATCCTCATCAGTGTTCAGCACCTGTAATTTGTCAAGTCTTTCCATTTCAGTGCGGTGCACTACTCCGGACACTCACCGTGCTGCTTGGGCTGAGGAGTGACTTTCTTAAAACGTTTCATGACCTGTTCAAACTCCGGCATCATCCCGGGCTGGAATATCACCAGACGGATCACGTTCAGCGAAGGCTTATAGTGCTCAAGAGCGAAGAGACCCACGGCATCTATCATGGCAGAGGCCACTTGAGCTGCCCCTAAATTTCCCGCTCCTGGGGGAAAAAAAAAAAACAGCCAATCACTCACACAAGCTCTCAAGGACGACCTGAGGCCCGGGATTGTAAGCAGGGATTTGGGACCGAACTCTTTCGTGCTGGCGACGTTTTGAGCGCACAAACCGAGATCCACATTGCTTTGGTGCAAACTAGTCCTACAATAATTAGCATTTTTCGAAAGTCAAGAACCGCTCGTCTTTCGTTATGATTTCATTAGGGAGAACATCATCCATGAATGAATGCTTGGTGAGAAATGTTTGGCTGAAGCCTTCTGGCCACAGGACATTCAGAGAGGAGGGAACTGGGGGGCAGGGGGGCAGAGGGGCAGGTGTGAGGTGGAGGATGGATGCTGTGGCGAATGTGAAGGGAGGTATTTGTGCTCGATATATAGAGTCAGCTCCTGTGATGATGGTGACGATGAGCTGTGTGAGACTGACGTGTCGTTATCCCTCCTGAACTTTGGTTAATAACTTCTATACAAAAACTGTCTTCAACCCAGCCCACAGAAAGATACTCCCGACATGCAGATGTGAGGAGAATCGCAGGTGAAGGTTCATCTGAAGGTGTTGTTCGTTACCTGTTCCGAGTGCCGGAAAAGATACTGACTGAATCTTCTTGGCTTCGCAGGCTTTCAGCACTTTGCACATGGACACGGTGATGGCGCTCTCTGTTGTCTGCCCCACCATGTGCACGATGTGCTTAGCTGGCAGTTTTCCAGCTCCGGTAAATGCAAAGCCGTCACTTGACAGAGTTCCTGGCAGGCGGGGAAAGGAGGTATTTCAGATACACCATAAGAACCTTTGCAGAATTCGCAGTGCATTATAAAGACCCCCTGTTGGGATGTGTCTGAGCTCCGAAGGTTAGACGGTAAGGCGCTTGATTGGTTACGTACCGAGAGCTGTGCACTCGTCCACCACCGACTGTCCTGCGGCTGTGAGGATGGCCGCAGACACCCCTGCAGGGAGCAAGCGAACACACCGTCACTTTCACCTCGTCTTGCACACAAGCTTGCAAGGTCTGCTCAGTCAGGGCTTCCATCCCAGGTGCCAGAACTGTAAGGACGCCGCCGTTTCGCACTGCCCTGTGACGCAGGTCGATGAAGTAGCCCGCTCGCCTACCTGTGTTTAAATCGAGGGTGGTTGTGGTGCTGCTCACAATGGCATCAGTCCGCTCCTTGGTAATGTCACCACACACTGCCCTCACCTTTATCCGTCCAATCAGTATTTCAATACTGTTCACTGCTGGGGAGGAGCCTGTGGAGTCGAAAGCACGGGAAAGGAATCTTGCGTGTTTGTATCTGTACATACGGCATCTGAAGAAGGAAAAAAATTATCCTCACCATCATCTTCATCTTCAGTCGCCGACTCAGAGCTGTCACTGTCTAAAGCACCAGAAACAACCTGGCACAAGGCACAGGGAAGGAGTTATACAGAGCATGATCACTCAGAAGCACAGTCATCTGTTCAATTTAACACATGATTAAGACGACAAGCACACTTCCTATAATCACAGTAATCATCCGAATCTGAAGCGACATCTGACCAGAAGTCTCTTCGACTGTCAATTCAGCTCAGCTGAATTATCGCCTTGGTTTTTACATACCAGTGTCTTCAGGACCCACTGCTTCAGCCCTTTCAAGACGTCGTTCAGAATGCTGTCCTGTGCCACAACGATGTAGATCAGCTTCAGGACGGAGGGGCTGTGCCGGGACAAGTGGTCCTCAAACCCCTGCAGCATGGCGGCAATGACATCCCCCGCCTGCAGCCCGCCTCTGCCTAAGAAGAGAGGGGCGCCGCCCTGTAAGTCCTGCCACGGCACAGGCACGCCCAAGAGCGCCAGGGCGCCACGAGAGCCGTCCTCACCAGTGCCAACAGCAGGGAAGGAGACGGTGCTGACGCCCCTCCTCTCGCACTCCTGGAGGACCCTCTCCACCTGCGCCCGGACAGCTGCCGGGGACTTGGGCCCCACCATGTGAAGGATGAGGTCACAGTGCAGCGCCCCGCTGCCGGTCACCACCACCCCGTCTTCGGACTGCGGCCCTGCGCCAGGGGAGAGGGACCCGGAGCTCAGACAATCTCCCGGCTTCAGCACGGCGTATACTGCAGCGTACTTGCTCTGACACTCCGCAGCACTACAGCTCAGTATAATTGCATCCCCAGCATTTGACGATCTGATTTAATTTTAGTCCCGATCTGGGTAGCCCAAGCATGTTGATTGCACTGTTTCGCTGCAGTATTTGTTCTATTAGACAGCAAGCTCTTATTTATGCAGAAGTTAAAATAGAAGATTATGTTTCAAATGAAAATTTGCTGAAAGCTTATAAGTCTAATTGTAGTGATGGTCATTAATGGGGTCATTGCATGTATTTTTTTCAGAACTCACCAAATGCTTTACATTCCTCTATGACTGAACTTCCAGCAGCTTTGAATATAGCACCTGAAACTCCTGAAATAAACACATTCGAGTTAATCACACAAAGCAGAAAAAAGTGTGAATTTGACCAGAAATACAATTTCAGACCCAAGTTTAACTTTTCAGGACTTCTAGGAGAGTGATGTTTTAATTATTACCTGGAGTTTATTCCTACTATTCTATTCAGTCTTTTTTAAAAAAAACTTGTAGTGTAGTGTAGTTTGCAAAAAGGAAAAAGGTGATCTAAACTTCCATGTGTGTTGTTGTTTGTATAGGTTTTGTTTCAGAAGCTAAGTTTAAATGATGAATTAACACAGTTACCTCCCATTAAGTTCAGTTCTTTGTTTGTAGAATTGACAATCCCTCTAACAGATTCACAGGTGATATCTCCTTTCTTGACTTCCACTGTAACGTTGCAGACTTTTACTTGAGAAGGGAATTGTGTAGAGGTTACATTCAGGTGTCCTAAAAACAAAAGTGCATTTAGGTTTAGCAACAAAAAGAATCGTACTTACAACTCAGTGAAGACGCTTCTGTATGTGTTAATACTGATATAGAACATTTAATGACGTTTTACTAATGTGTCTTTCATTATTCATATAATAAATAGCAATCGCATGTAAGCCTGGTCTAAATTACTTGCACCCTTTCAAATTAAAAGCCACAATGCTTCTTACAGCTCCAGTTTTATTCTGTTGTAAAGTAACCTCCCCAGAAATACAGTATGCACCTTTCGTTCAAAGAATATTAATTTAAGATTACTGTAGATTTGACAAATCTGCCACAGGCTTCATTGTTGAGTAAAAGACAGGGATGGCGTTTGTGAAAGAGTCTGAAGGCCGAAGGAGAGGCTCACCTTGGCTTGCGGAGAGCTGTGTGGAAAGACTCTGTGCTCCAGCACTGGGAGACTGGGGGCCTGCCTGGATGAAAGACATGTCAGAAAGATGCCGTCAGCACCATGAAAACAGAATGTCCAAACACAGCCGTTACAATTACTGTGTGTCACTACTTCAAATGTAAGGGCTTAATAAATTAGCATTTTTGACTTTTTTCATTGTTTTACCCATATTACCTGCTTTATGTAACCAAATTACGTGGAAATGCCAGTTTGTATTCAACAGACTCCTGTCTGTTCAGCTGCTGTGGGGAGCTGCAGGCTCTGTGCAGGCTCCGAGCAGGCCCATAGCAGCTGAAGACCAGGTACAAGTGGCTCCTGCCTTGTGGATTGTGCTAATCCTTTCCTTCACAGCACCTGCCTAGGGTTCACAGGCAGCAGTGCTCAAACTGGACAGAGGACAGACAGACACAGTTCCCATTCCTCAGACCCCCGATTCACAGGGGTCTCCACCAGAGTCCACCAGCAGGAAAGAGCCCAGAATCCCCAGGCGTGTCGAGGGAGGTGAGAGCCTTCAGACATTTACCTTCGCATTCCCTGGGAGCTTCTGGCCTCTTTGGGCAAAGTAATCTCGGAACGAGTCGTAAACCGGCTGCTCAAAGGCGATGACGCGCACAGACTTTATGCTGGTTGAGCCTGTCTTGGAGAAGTGCTGTTCCAGCCCCTTCAGCATCGCTTCGATGGACTCTTTGTGCCCGATGCCTCCTCGACCTGCAATACGGTGTAACACATCGCCACGATATTCAACGCGGAGCGGGGGGGGAAACAGAAACGCCCAGAACTTCATCACTTTCAGTTCACCTGTGCTGCTCGTCATTATTGGTTTGCCTTGCAGTCAGGTTGGCGTGTTGGTGTTCATTAGATTTACTGCCTTCCTGTACCACAGTACACACAGTGTCATCTGCCCACAGCTATCCCTCTCAAACACAGAGCTCATGGTGGGATACGCGGCACATACACTACGGGAAGTTGACTGAAATCTTGACTGGATCCGGAGAATCTACCTGCCCAAGGAGCCCCGATCTCCTGCAGGTCGGCTCCACGCAGGCGGGCACCCCCTTGCACCCCCCCGCCGGCGAGGCCTCACCTGTCCCGACGGCCGGGAACGAGACGCTGGCGGCGCTCCTGCGCTCGCACTCCTGCGCGGCGCTCTCCACCGACGCGGCGATGCCCGCGGCGGTGGTGGGGCCCACCATGTGCACGATGTGCCGGCACCGGAGCTGCCCCGCCGCCGTGCTCACCACCCCGTCCGCCGGCTGGGCGCCTAGGGCGACAGGGAGGTTCGTCTTCCTTCACAAGTCCGCAGGACCCGCGCTTAACACGTGCGAGCTGAAGCACCGAACACCAACCCCCCCCCCGCCCGGGATGACACATCGAGTACGCATGGAAGACGAGTCACACGCTCTACGTATTCCTTCCCACGCGGAAATAGCGCGGAATAGCGTTCGGTAAATCTGCAAAATATTTGTGCTCCTTACTCTCACTGTGTCAACATCCATGCACACAGCTGCAGCGATGCAGGCGCCCGTGCAGTACTGCACATACATGCACAAGGAGCAGAGCTCCTTCTCAACCTGGACCATGGGTCTGGCATCTCTCTGTTCCAGTTTGTTAGTCACAATATCAGCCTAGCGTCTTTATCAATGTGTCAATTTAGTCAGAAGCTCCATAGCTTGACTGCCAGTCAAACCTGCGCGTGTTCAAGTACCTAGTTTAGCACATTCTTCGACTACAGACTTCCCGGCAGCTTTCAGGATGGCCCCAGAGACACCTGTAATTCAAAACAATAATGTCAGTATGTCAATAGCTAATAATTTACACACTCACAAGCGAGTAAATGGAATATAATTAAATGCCACCGAGTTTGAAAATGATTAATCTGAAAATACTATATCAGTTTAAAAACTTGGTCATTTTTATTTTAACATTTGGGATGCAATCTTTCCCAGCTTCCTGTGGCAGGATAGCGAATCATCATGCCTGATCAAACACAGCAGAGTGCGAAAGTTTAACAACACACATTTTCACTTGAACAACACTCAGAAAACTATCAAAAATATTACATCCATAATCAATCAAATGCTCTTTTACTTAATGAAGTGCTTCACTCTACAGTAGTATAAATATTAAACGATCCATCCATTTTTGAACCACTTTATCCATTTCAGGGTTTCTGGAGCCTCTCAGCAAGCAACGGGCACAAGGCAGGGTACACTCTGGATGGGCTGTCAGTCCATCGCAGTCCATGCCAGCTTATCACTATCATTTTCACTAAGTACTTATTAAATGGAACTGTTAAATATACAGAACATGGAAAGACGAATTTGTTTTTAGTCCATTTTGGTAACAAACTACCATTAGTGGATGTGTGCTTAGAAATTAGAAATGAGACTGGACGCAAGCAGCGTTTAACGGTTTCTGACATGACTAGTGTGACTAATGGGCAAATGACTTATGGGACTCATTGTGTTGCACTGGGATTAGACAGAAACAGAAAGCAAAACTGGGACCAAAACACGAGGCTTGTGATATAACCAAAATAACATTCTTGCTCCACTGTATGAAAACACCACTTTCATAAAATCCTTGTTAATCCCGGTAGCGTTTCATTTGTGGGCAATGCAATCACATTACTGAAACAAACTGAGGGGTCCTTTGAGCTAGTCTCAATTGTTAAAAGAGTTACTTACCAGTGTTCAGGTCCAGAGAGCTGTTAGTCGAGTTCACTATCACATCCACGGTCTCTCTGGTAATGTCTCCCTTCTGGAGAGTAACTGTTACACCTCCGACACTGACACTCGGGGCAGCTGTAGGAGAGACAGACAGGACACACGTGCACACAAAGTAGAAACGTTTTTCTAGGAGACTGTTAGGCACATTTATCTCCCTGGTGTACTCCTGGCATTGCATAAAATCTCAGAATAACAAAATCAAAAAACAACTTTACAGTTTTCTTTGCTTGGTGGTCTGAGGTCCCAGCCTTCAGCCGAGACATTACACTGAGTGAATAATCAAATTCTCTTTGCCTGCGTGATCTCAGTGAGGAAACAGGCCCAGCACAGTACATCAGTGAAAAGAGTGAAAAGCCTCATTTAAATCTCCTCACTGCAGTGGTGGGACTGTGGTGAATTTCAAGAGAAGCAGTGGTGGCTCTGAAGTGCGGAGGTAACGATTGAGAGGCCGAGAGGGGCAGGCGCGGGGTTGAGTACAATCGGAGTCGTACCGCTCAGCAGGTGGGGATGAAGGGTTGACTTCCTGTACAGAGTTGCTGAAATCGCAGGAAGGGAAGGTGCTCTTTTGCCCATAGATGCTCTACCAGTCTGCCCCTGTTTCAGAGACATAAATGTGACACACAGGAGTTATTCTGATGTGCTTCGTTCTCTAATATCATCAGCGATTTTATTTCAAGCAGGTACATTTTATTTCTCAATGATCTACATGTTTCAGATCAGCTCATGCAGTGGTTTAATTCCTTGTTGAACAGCGGGGCTTTCAGGAATTTTCGTGACTGTATTTTAAAGTGTTTGTAAAGAGGGATGATTATTCAGTGTGTCTGGCAGATTTTTATCAAATCCTCTGTCTCTAAAGTAGTTTTTAGCCCAGTTAGTTGGTATTTTTACATTCAGCATTTAACCCCTTTCTGTCACAACAAAGTACTAAGAAGTCTCAGTCTTGAATACAGCTGCTAATGTCTATGTGGTGATATTTCTTCAAGAGCAATGGAGATGATGATTTTTATAGCTCCCTTTCACTCACACAATCATCCACAGGACACCCTTTCCTCATCGGTGCGACCTTCATCACAAGAGTCCCTTCAACTGTTCTGCGCTGCCTTAGCTTTTGTCATCAGCAACTCTGTTTCACCCTGAAGGCCAGCTGTGCTGTCTACCCAGCACAAAAAAAAGAGACTTAACTCATTGGACCTCGTTTTAAAACACCTTTGTGTTAGGATTTGTTATCGTCAGACGCTGAAGTGTCTGGGGTGCTGGGAGAGACTGGAAAACCCAGACGTTCAGGGGGAAAACCATAAGGTCACACAGGAATTCACAACCTGTTTACTTGCTTCTGTGGCAGCCGCAGAACAACTTGGGTGAGGCTCTAATCCCAGCTAAATGCTTTTGTTTCCTTATCTCAGCACGAAATACACCAGAGATAAAATAGTAAGAGCTATTACTCTGTGTATAGTCCTGTACTTTATGCTGTTCTGTTTGCATCAGATAAAGAGGTACTCTATAAAATCAAACACTGTCTTTAACAAGTCTTCTGTTCATAAGGCTCTTGATTTCTCTCATTCCTCCTCCCTTTCTATCCTACACCAATCTAGCACTCCCGCAATATCGAGTACTACAGCACTAACTAATGCACTCTGCGCACGTATACACAACTGCACCTACCATTGCCTTGGCGACACTCTGAAATTCTTCGACGTTCCGGATGTCTGACTCCACCACCATGACGCTCCTCAGGTGGCGCGCGGCCTCCCGCTCGCGGTCGCAGAACGCCAGCACGGCCCCCATGACCACCCTGGCGCTCTCGGCCACGGGGAAGCCGAAGCCGCCGCATCCCAGCGCCGGCAGGGCGACGGAGCTGCACCGCCTCTCTTCGGCCAGCTGGAGGCAGCGCAGGACCGCTGTGTGCAGGAAGGCGCTCTCCAGGGGCTGGCCCCCCACTCCCGCGCAGTTGCACTTGCCCCATATGGGCAGCACGGCCAACAGGAGGACTTTGGAGGGCAGATTGCCGGGGCTGGAGGGCACCACCTCTCCAGCACGCAGAGCCTGCCTGGTCTTCAGGAGGTCGTCACAGGGGTCCTTAACCCGAGGCCCCCCGGCAGCGAGCAGCTCCCGGGCGACGGGGTTGTCGAAGGCCAGGCTGCCGTTCACAGGGCACACCAGCGCGTCCGCCTGCTGCCCCGCCACGGCGCCCTGCCGCACGGAGAGGTCAACCACCCCGCCTATCCTGACGACGCAAGGCGGGCCGGAGCTGGGCTTGCTGGCGGGCTGCACCGAGAGCCACAGCGCGCACCCCAGCTCCTTGGCCCGGGCCCGCAGCGAGTCCTCGTGCTTCGCGAGCGCTCGGGACTCCCCTGCTCCCCCGTAGACGTGCTTCTCTGACACGACCACGGCGATCTGCTTCCTCACGGCGGCCACCGCGCCTCGGATGTGCTCGGCCGCTGCCGTGACCTTCAAGCAGGGGGCAGCAGGCGCGCGCAGCGGCAGGATGGTGACAGCCAGGGCCTTGATTTCAGGATTGTCAGGTAACTTCATGTAAGCATCGGCGAATTCCACCTCGTGCGCAGAGTTGAGTGGGATGACTTCGGTAGCAGGCATTTTGTTGTCCAAGTATCCCTTCAGCTTCTTTGCAGCATCAGCCACCAGGTTTGCATATCCACATATTGAGATCTGCATATCTGCTTGTGCGATCCTCACACTGCCTCCCACCTCTGCTTTAAGTTCGCCGAGAAACTGCTCCCACTTTTCAGTCTTGGCGACTTGAGCTTGGTCCGAAGTGAGCCTGATGATCTCCTCTGTCACAGACTCCTGCACTTTCTCCACAGCTCTCTTGATGTCCTTCTTCTCAGCGAGGACCTGGAAGGACTTGTGGCTCAGAACTGTGGCTGAGATGCCATTCCGGGCAAAATGATCCCGCACAAACTCCTTCACGTCCAGAGACTTCAGAAACTCGGTTTGGCAGGCGGAGAGGTTCAGAGTCTGAGCGACAAGCTTCTGCCGAGTCTCGCTGACGAGTGACTCTGCCTGTTTCACTTTGTCCCGGTGGCCCTTCAAGCACAAGGCCAAGGCAGACTGGTCTTTCGAAAGCTTGATATCCACGAGTTTAGGGAAAACCAGATTGTACAAGAAATCCAGCTCCTCTTCGCTATCCCCCATGACCCTGCTTTCCACAGTGTTCCTTTCTACCTCCAGCTCTGCGCCTGCCTCCTTCATCAGGAGTTCTACTTTTCTTTGAAGGCTTTGAACCTCCTCCTGCAGTCCAAGGACCACAATTGAGCTCGTGGTGCTTTCAAAGTGGACATTCAGGTCAGGGGAAATGCAGCTCAGGCACTTGGTCTTAATTTTCTCCCACACCGCTGTCTCTGTTTTCAACTGAATTATACGATATTTATCAAGAAGGGAATGTACTGTCTGTCTGGCATTCCTTTCCCAGCTGGGAGCAAGGCGGTGCAGCAGGAGGGAGTTGCTTTCAGCAGTGATTTCTACCACAACCCGATCAGGCTGTGGGGACCCCTCGAAATGAACCTTAGCATAAACCTCCCCTAAAGCTTTTTCAAACTCTTCTGTGCACTTGGCCCTGCTCGTAATGTAGTCCAGTAGCTGTCGATCCATGGGGATGGTTATTTCACTAGGAAGATTAGGCAGTGGGGGGGTTTGTCCAGTTAAAGCCTGTCCTAAACTGCTGTAGTACAGGTGGGCAGTCATCTTGACCCCACATAACACATGTGGTTGCTCAGAGACTCGCTGTGCATCTGTTAAATAAAAACAAGGAACTGATGATTAAATCTGCAATACTGAAATGGTTGAATGTCACTAAATACGCAGACGATGGATAGATCTCATCCATCCATTATCTGAATGCCACTTATTCCTGGACAAAGACGAGGCAGTTCCCTGACCCTGAAGCCCAAGACAGGTCTGCACCCTGGACAGGACACCTGTCCACCACAGCTCATGAGCACCTTTATACATATTTGATTAGACTGTTATTTCCCACTTAATGGCGGATGTAAACGGTTTTGTACTAAGAGGCAAGGACATTGTTATTTAATAACTTACCCTGAGCAACCTCAAAAGAAATAATGATGCTTTCTCCTTTTGTACACCATCTCAGTGATTTTATTTTCCCTCCTTTACTTCTTTTAGGGTTGGAAAAATACAACTGCAGGGTGTCTTCTGTGATGGCACTCATCTGTCCTCGGACCAGGACTGAGTCTGTGACTTCCAGCCGGGTGACTGTGATCGCATTGCCCTGCAGGTGTTTTGTGAAGCACTTCTTCAGAAAAGATTTAACATCTGAAGTGATAAAACACGGAACTTAGGAGGATCTTAGAAAGATGACAAAAAATCGCCAGTTTCTTTAAAAGGGGCTATATTTAAACAGCAATGCAGTCTGCATTTTCAGTTAAAGACGACTGATGATTTTCAATTACAGTATTGATGAAAAAAATGCTAAAACATGCATAGGAAATAGTACATACAGTAGACAGATGAATTTATCTTGAAAGTTCAGAAAGTTCTACACTCATGAATCCCTCCTTCATATCACTTTTCATTTTCTGCACTTTGTTAATTTGCCTTCGCTTTACGTCTCGTGTCTAGAGTTTGCACTGAGCCTGAACTGCTTTTGTAAGACGACAGAGAGAACCCCTTCCAAAAACTTTAAATCTTTATTTGTAAAGGATGTATGAATAGATAGGTTATAAAAGTGAGGGAAGGAGTTCAATAATATGAATGTACATAACTCAGTGACTGAAAGCTCTTAAAACACACCAGCATGTGGAAAGATGCTGCAGTAAGATAGATACACACATGTGTGTTCACTGGTCAGAGCTGTCAGTGCCATGCTGATGAGCCCCACTAAGAGTAAAGCAGCAGTGTGTGGCTGCTAGCCGTGACTCCATACAGCAGATGAAGAAAGAGGAATCTGACCTCCAGCTCCCTCAATGCTGAGAAAAGGCCAGAGAGAATTGATATTCATTCCCATAACTCATAGAAACGAACAACTTTTCAGACACAGCTTAAAAGGTGTTCCTTGTTGGCTAGGAACACTAGGTGAAAGAATCGGGACATCGATCTGAGCGTGAATGAAACTCCAGTGGTTTTGTACAGAAGAGGCATGCTGCTGGCCTCGGGTCGCGGGGCGGCAGGTCACTCACCTAAACCCCCATGGAAAGTCACAGCTATGCCGTCAGGCAGCAGCTCCCAGGAGTGCGCTGCGCTTTTGCTACAGCTGTTGAGATAGACGGAAACGAACCCCGCCGGGCAGGTCTCCCCGAACCCCCTCAGGACAAACCTCCGGGGGTCGAGCCGCCTCTCCTCGGCCTCCTCATCGTACAGCTCCGCCCGCACGGCGGTGTGACTCACCGTGTGCTCCTTCCGAGCGAGGACTTTCTCCAGATCTGCAAGATGTGAATTGTCGTGGTGTGTGTGTGTCAAATAACCGCTCTCACGGCGATGCTCTGTGCTGACGTAAGGTGGGCTTTTCTACAGTGTTGCAGTGCAGACACTGGGAAAGTATTTCCTATTAAAGGCGGTAAGATGTGCACACAGGCCCATGATATAATCATGACCTGTCGAGATACAGTATATCAACGTGAGCAGTTACTAAGAGGATGGGGCTTTTTAGTTAATAAAGGAATGTCACAGCAGATATAGTGGACTACACTGAAAGGTGACAGGGATTTAAATAAACACATTAAAATGACAGCAACTATTGTGTGGGTCACCTGAATGTTACAATGAATTAAACAAGATGTAGTATCTGATCACTTATTTTAGATGTTTCAGAGAATTCTCTATTCAAAGCCATCGAGACAGTCTACCTACAATACAGCAAAAATCACAACATATACCCACAAATTCTGTTTATGTTTACCAGAAATTCCTCACACTAGCTTGATGAGACCCTAGAGGAATCTACACAAACAGCCAGATATCTTTCATGGGTAAAATGCTTTGTGCTTGGAATCATGATCATGCTTCCTGTGCTGATCGTATTGCACTTCTCAACATTGAGTCTCAGCCATCTTGTGTTCATTTAGCACAGCCACAGGTGTTTGTGTGATCCCCTGTATAAACCAGAATGTAAGGACCTGATGAAGACTGGGCCTGAACTGTTCCCTGCAGTACTCTGGCCCAATGAGCCCGGTCAAATGGTGCCCCTCTAAAGATGACACACTCTTTTCTATTCACTCACCAGTATTATATCCTTTCACACACCTACCTACCTACCTTAAGCTTTTAATTAGAAAAGTAACCTTTAATGATGAAACTTATCAAAGCCTTGCTTTAAATCGAAATATTTAATACGGAGTTAGTTAAGACATTCCTCCTCTGAATCCAATAGGTGCCACTATTTACTGTGTTTACCGTAAGAGCCAGGGTACTTCATGAGGCTCGGTGTTATACGCACCTTCCTTGTGAACACACCTCAGTATCCACCTGTTTGTCTCAAGCCTGTCGATTTCAACGTCTTCAGAGAACTGATCGAAATACAGCCGGAGGATCTCCTCGTCGATCGGGGAATCACTGCTCAGCAACAGGGAATTCAGCTCTGTAACTGGAGGAAACAAAAGGTCTGTAAGTCAGCAGACACCTTTGTCCTCAACAGGAACAACCAGAACAGACCTCAAGGTATTTTTGTCCAACCTCTGCTCCAGAGGTTCCTAATCCTGTCCAGGAGACCTACACGCTGCTCAGCCGGATGTTTTAATTAAAGCCTGAACTGAACTAACAAGTTGCTCCATTGTAGTATCTGCATTTTTTTTGATTGACTCAAAAGTGTGGTATTTTATTACAACTATGCAATACAATACTGTAAACCCTCGGTTTCCTGGAGTAAATAGGGGGGGAAGGGGTGTATGTTATTAAATCAAGAATGACATTTTTCAGTCCCAAAATACACCATTATATGAGAAACACACAGTATGTATACTAAATATACAATATTCTTCTTGAATCATTTTCACTTATTTTTTAATGATTACAATCAACACAGTCAATGAAATTTGTTCCTGTGCTGTTTTTATCATAAACAACTCATGAGTCATAAATATAAAGTATATAATTCTCTAAAGTATACGAAACATGAACAACACCCATCATATGCGACTGACCTATCCCTATAGGGCACCATTGACATTTTTGAATTTTTAACCTAGGTACTATTTATTTTTACCTTATTTTATTATGTGTATATTTCCCCTAATAGCAGCGAACGTCTGATATTTCTGACTTTACAGACAGAAGTCCCCCTTCACAGATTTTGTCTGAACGCTGTTAAAGGGGCATCCATTAAACCAAAGATTTACTGTAGTTTAAAGGCAACCTCTGATGTTCAAGAACTGAAAACCATCAACCAGTTCAAATGAATCCAACGATGAACTTTTGACATTATTAACCGATCAAGGGTTCGAGTGTATTAACTGAGAGCCGGGCTGGTACAACAGCCAACAGACTGTGAGCCCCGGGCCCTCGTCTTCACTGTGCTTTAAGAAACAGCGTGATAATCAATGTGTTTTAGGGGTCATCAGCTTTGTCTTGCATATTTCACGGGTGGCTGATATTCATCTGCATGTCTATTTCATTTGGGGTCAATAAAGAGGTTTGCAGGATACCTCTTGCAATTCTTATGCAGAATACAGTTATTCTGGACTTATACTGGTAGTAAAGTAATCCTCTGTTTACAACTGGTGTGCAATATGTGGAAGTGGATTGGGCTATTTATCTACAGTATGATTCTGTAATATATATTTACACTTGTGTAATATGCTTGTGGATTGTGCAATATACCTGTTCTGTGCAATACATTGTCTTTGTGCACTGTACATTCTGGTTTATTTGGTATATTTTGTGTTGTGTGCAATTCTTTATAATTATATTGTATTATTGCATTACACTGTGCTGTGTTGATTGTGCCTTGCTGCTGTTGCACTGCAATTTCCCTCACGGGATTAATAAAGTATCTACAGTATCTGTCTAATCACCACCTCCAACCCACGAACTGCACTGGTCTTCCTACCTGCTTGACAAACTGAATGTTCTTGCTCATCACCGGGACTCTAAAACAATGAAAAAGAAAAGTCACTACAAATACATTATCAAGGGCTGGTTTGTTGTTTCCTCAAGTAAGGAAACACAGAATATTCCACCCAGTACAGTGACGAAGTCAGCATTGTGCACTAAAGTTTGAAGCTAGCATAGAAATTACCTCCACACCATCTTGAGCTTTTGTTATTTTCTCCTGATTATTTTATTGGCTAATGTCAACTTCAATCAACTAGAACAGAAACAGAATAAACCATTTATCGGAAAAAAAAAAACCCTGCAAACGTTTAACCTGTTAAAATCCCCAGTCAAGACTTTGGTGTCTTCACACTCACGGAGCTTGTGCACTGTTATGTGAGCTGACCCCCCCCCATGTCCTTTAATACGGTTTATGTGGGTCATGAAAGTTCCCCTCTGTTGATCGTTAGTTCATCACTACTGTGACGACTTGGTTCGGAGAACTGGCCAGTTCCCACAGTTCACTCTTGAAAGTACAGAAGACAGACAGAAGTGCCGGACGAGAAACGCTCGGACCTCTGACCTGTCCTTGCTTGGGGTGAGACTCACCTCGGTGCGGGACACTGCCGCACTTCTGCCCTGCAGGCGCTCCGGTTCCAGACGGGGGAGGCGCGGCGCTCCGGGGTCCCCACCTGTCTCCGGTAGGGGCTTGACACGTAGCTCTACGGTACCCCATGTCTTCAGATCCACGCGATGGGTTCCTCTCTCCAGCACCTTGTTTTTCACTAAGAAGAGCAAAGTTAGTAGTGGGGAGGATAGAGGAAAGACGCACTCCTGTTCTCCGTAATAGGAAAACGCCATTGTTTTTCATTATGTACTTGATTTAGTTTCCAACATCTTAGGCAATAACGCCCAATTAAAAAAAACACATTTGAAAATATTTACCTTCTTCCTCCAGATAGACCAGCACAGCTGCTCGTCTGTCTTCGGGGTGATGTCTGATTTCCAACACTTCTCCTCCCGATTTTCTTTTATTTTTGAAGTACAAATCCAGTTTCGACCTGACACAACCGAAGTCATCGGGTAGACCTTCTAAAAGCAGCGAGTACGTTTTCATCGCCATTACGTTTTAATATTAAAAACGCAAAATCAACAAAGATATAATACCAGACATTCTGCGCTACAAGTTGTTGTCCTGTAACTCTCAACTCCGGCAGTAAACCAAAAGTGAAAGATAAAAAGCGACCTTCCTAACTTCCTTGTAAATGAAGTACTAGACAAAATGGACAACCTCTCTCCAGTTGATATAGACATTTATATATCAGACTGTGAAACTGATAGTGTATTTGTTGGAATATTAAAGTTCCAGTACAAACGTCTGGATAATAAAACTTCACACTAATTAAAAGCAGAATGTTCCTACAACTTTCTTAATGTATCAATCAATACTTTACGACGAAATGTTTTGCCAAAAAATGTAACAGTCGTCGAAAATATCATAAATGTTCTATATTGCTGTATATGAATAATAAAAACACAGATACAGTATAGCCAGACGGGGTGAGACCCATGCACTGGATGTATTTTAACTTAGGTGCTGCGGTTGTTTATTTGATTTCTTCTGTTTTATCTGTAGGTAGCTCACAGCCCGGAAAGCCCCAGCTGTGGAGGAGCTGAGGTTTTAAGAAAGCTGTTGAAATCTCCGGTGCGACGCCAAGCTCACCGTCCCAAATGACCAATGTATTTACGAGCATGACTTGCTCTTTGCTACACAAGCTCTACTCTTTAACTTTCGGTTTTGTTTTAAAACTCGTCAGAAGAAAGAGAAACCATTTCGGTGAAAATCCCTAAGATCGGCAGAACCAGGAAGCACGAACAGTATCCCGCTCTGCAAAAGTAAAGAAAAAGGGACTATTCTTACTATTCTGCACTGTAAGTAATGAAAAATGTATACTTTAAATTATGTCGAGGAACAAGCACAGACTAGACGTCCGTTCGCTACATTAACTATATACATATACAGGCTGTATACAGTACATAGGCAGACGTAATATAAAGTAATCGAATCGCTGTACAAGCTTCCTAATTCACACGTAGTAACCTTATAACTTAATTATAATTTGATTTGTTCCGCGGCAGCGTGAAAGATGCTCATTTGTAACAGTTTTATAAGGACGTTAGCTCTGCCAGTATGTAAAAGCGGAAGGAGTGGCCTGGTCTCGGGCACCACAGCCAGAACTGTTCATGTCTGTGTAATTCCTGTAGGCACTGCGGCGATGGGCTCAAAGGAAGGTATGGACACTTCACTTCCAAATGGGAGAGTAAGTACAGTACATTACTTAGATTGAAGAACGAGTATTTTCTTTTAATTAAGGTAGTAATCCTATTTCTTTCCTTAAGCAGAAAAGCAATAATAGAGTATCACAATTACATTTATTGTTGTCTCATGTTATGTGCGACATTATGAAAAATGAGGTAAATCCTTAGTGTCAATAACTTGTAAAAACTTTCCGACTCCAGTTGTGAAACGTGTGTTGTAAGGTGAGCGTGTGTGCCTTTTACTTTTACATGTTTATACATTGTATTTGTGAACCTCTTACCATCGGGGCTCTCCGGTTGTGGTGCTGGAGGCCTGGTCCGTTGCTGGTTTCCCTTCCAGCCCAGCGTAATTACTTCAGTGAAGCATTAACTGAACTACTGTACCATGCTGCCTGACTGAGGAACTTTGCGATGTTTTTCACTTCAACTCAGATCTCTGGGATTTTATTTTACTTAGAAAGTAGAGTAGTTGAAATGCGACCTACGACAGGTTTAAGGGCTGAAATAAGTTAAAGAGCTCGAATTAGTCATGTTGTCAATTAGTCAATTAGTCAGTTTAGGGTTCAGTTAAGGTGTGTCCCCCTGCAGGTCCAGGGCCGGGACCACATGTCTTACATGAGTAAATAGACAGAAAACTTCCTGAATCTCTAGAGCAGTGGTGCTCACTCCTGCTAATTAGCACAGGGTTCACACCAGAAAATTCGGGATTCCAGACGGCTTTCTGTGTCTCATTAATTTGTCAGTGGCCTGAGGCCGTGGAGAAGGGAAAAATGTTTCAGTTAAACATTAATTGGATCCGTTGGATCACCTTTCGCCCAGGTGAGGTGTTTAAAACTGTAGGAGCCACAGAAAAGCTGCTGGGTTCCAGACCCAACCCTGGTCCTGAGGACACTGTGGACTCTTACAACCCTCTTGAGTGCGATATGTTTTGTGATGTGTTATAAATGTTACATGCTGTTATGTGTTATACTGTACATGTGCAATAGGATGATGTGCAATGTTTTTCTTCTCTTTTTTTTTGCATTCTATTTAAATGTACAGGAGTGCTGTGTGTCCATAAAAAAATTCCCTCAGGGGACAATAAAATCTTATCTTATCTGACTTGACTTAACTGACTCCATAATTAAATGAACAAGGTGCCTGATTGCAACCTTTGCACATTTTGTTTTATGTACACAAAACCCGGAGATCTTATGTTACTGCTGAAACGCAGTAGCTAATAAATGGGGACCTCCAACGTGTTTTCAGACTGAAAATGGGTGAAAGAATTAAAATGAATGAATTAGGGTGAATTATGGAATTTGTCTGGGTAAAGCTGGTGAAATATGTTTTATTGCTTGTGTTTCGTAAAGAATAACTTTCGAGATGAAACCCTGAGCCCAGAGGATCAAGCGCAGCTTGAAGCGTTGTTGGAGGAACTGGACAAGTGGAAGGTAAAGACATTCCTTGACGTCTTCCCTAGCAACGTGCTGATGTGTAAAGACATGTGGAATGGACACTTGCAATCAAGTCAGAAACTCACAAACCCTTTCATGTGCCATGTTTTGGTTTTCAAAGAATGTTAAACATACAGTGAATGCTTGTACTCCTTACTTGGTTATTTTTAATGCTTTTGTTTATTTTTTTATTTAAATCTTATATTTCATTTTTTCGAAATCCATTAGAGCCAATCACAATGGAATATGCAATTGCACTCTCTTTAGTTAACTCTGCATGGCAGGTCTCAGTACTGCACACTTTGAATGCCACAAAACTGAAATCCTGTGCTTTTCGATACATCGGTTATTTTGCAGCGCCTGTGTTTGTGGTGCTTTCCTCTGTAAAACTGAAGCACTCCTTCTGCTGTTTCTCATTTGATTCCACGCTCTAGCAAAAGCATGAGAGGGCAGACACGGAAAAGTCCAGGCTGCTGCTGGAAAAACTGGACACCGAGGAGCAGAAGAAGGCAGCCCAGAGCGAGACAATGGAACTTCTTGCTCAGCTCAAGCACGGATCTGATGCATTTCAAAACAACAGGCGAGCAATGGAGGTACAGTGAAGGCCGTCTTTTCCCCACAGGGCAAAACTGTAAACCCTCCTGAAAGGAATATCGCAGGTTCATGAGCTGACTTATGCCGTTGTTTTTTTTTCTATGGAGGAAAGAATTATGCTATATGTATGTAATAAAGCTACTTAGGTATATTGTATTAATTGTGTACTTAGGAATTCTTATTGTAATTAATATTCAAGACTGAATCTCATAGATTGAAAAATAAAACTAGTCTTCATATCTTCAGTCGCACAAAACTCATTGATCAGTGTGACTGGTCATAGCAGCCCTTTTAAATGAAGATAATATATTGCTTTGACTAATGTGTAGGCTTTGCACTTGACATTACTTGGCAGTTAGCCATTATGAACACAGCTGTGATGTATATTATGTTGTGTAGCACATTTATAGCAATGTTAAATAACGTTTTTGTCAACGTTTCACAGCAAGAGCTTCAAAAGTTGGAGAAAAGCAACGGTGCACTCAAGGAAAAACTGCTGGAGCAGGAGGAAATGCTGAAAATCAAGAGATCAGAACACGCACGTCTCAAGCAACAGTTTAAGGTACCAAATTTAGTCAATGCTTAAGAGTTACAATGGCATGTAATTAAAATAACTTTGCTAGGCACGTGTGCATTGTCCCCATTTGCTGAACAGCATTGGTTTTTAATCCTGTGTGCCTCTCACTTTCACCACATCATTTCAGTGGTGCCCCATATTAAATGGAAAAGGCACCTTGTGGAAGTAGGAGAAGTGGATTCTGCTCCAAGACGAATGAGTTCCTACTTGCGAGGGTGACCTTCAGAAATACAGCGTCTGGTGTAAATTCTTATGTTGATTGTTTTTTTTTTCATGCAAAGATAAAAGCGAGTATTCCTGAAAAGAGTTTTAAATTCACTGGACAAGCAGAGGAGGGAGACAACCACCACATTGAGGGAAAGTTCACCATCATACGGAGACCCCTCTTTCTTCTGAGCGGAGGCCAGGCTCTCATCACCTTTGAGGAAGAAAAAGGTACAGTAGAACAGTCTTCTCCTGTGGGTTAGCACTTGTCCCTCACAGCGCTTGGGTCCCGGGTTCAGTTCTGTTGTCACTGGTTACTGTCAGTTGGGTGGCATGGTGGCGCAGTGGTTAAGTTGCTGGGTTCAGTTCCTGGGGTGCTGTCTGTGTGGAGTCTGTATGTTCTCCCTGTGTTCCTGTGGGTTTCCTCCAGGTGCTCTGGTTGTCTCCCACAGTCCAAAGACATGCTGGTAGGTTGATGAGCTCCTGGGAAAACTGGCCCCGTGTGTGTGACCTGCGATGGACTGGTGTCCCTTCCAGGGTGTACCCTGCCTCACGCCCACAGCTTGCTGGGATAGGCTCGGGCTCCCCCGTGACTCTGTACTGGATAAAGCACTTAGACAATGGGTGGATGTGTTACTGCCAAGAAAGGGAAGCCTAAGATGCAAGAGAAATAGAATATTAAAATGTTAATTTCCATAACCCTTTCTTTCTGTTTTCAAGTTGCAAGCAGAATCTTAAAACTAGCCAAATGCCACGTGGAGTTTGACAACTCGAAGATGGATGTGAAGCCCCTGTGTGTGACAATGGACCCTTCAGTAAAATTTGAGGTACAAAGCCATTCTCCATTCTCGACTAAGGTTGTTTGAAACAAGTGGTTGTGCCAGTGTGCATCTGCTTGTGAAGTTATGAAATGATTTGACTTCATTAGTATTTTGATACACGACTTCTTCTGGTTTAATCTGGGAACAATGCTCACATCTGCCCCTGTTGTGTGGCAGCTGCACATCCGAGTTTCGAAGAGGAAGGTCAGAGTTTCCAATATTCCACCTGTCGTGCCAGAAGAGACGATGAGAGACAAGCTGGAGATAAGCTTCTCCAAGCCGAGCAAGGGAGGAGGGGAGGTGGAGAGTGTGGATTACAATGGCAGATCAGGAACTGGGCTCCTGACGTTCCTCAACGGCGGAGGTTTGTATTTAGACGCCTCTGGAAGCGAGCAGCCTTTGTCGCACGCGGTGAAAATCTGAAATCGCCATTCAGGCCAAGCGAGAGGCATTCCTCTCCTGCGACGAAGATAGAAATCAGTCATTGTGGAATCATTTCATTGTGGGAAGCAGGTTTGAGCTCTGTGGAGAGGAGACACGCCTGCTCCGTGACAGGATGTGGTCTCCAAGGCACACAATCTCTGCGTGTCCAGCGACAAACATGCAGAAACGTCTGCATTCGAGTCGATCGGTTGGAGACGTAGACGGGTGGGCTGTGTCCAACAGGGAGCGAAAGTGACCGAGGCCTTCAGGCCCTTGCAAGGGGCGGCCTCTGGTGGCGAGCTCTTGTCATTACACGACACTGCACAACACTGGCAGCTGGAGAACTGTGAATGTACAAGAGGTTGTTTTTTTCCAGTATCGGTCAGGCGAGTCACTGCTTTCGTCCGAGAAAACACGAAAGATCTAATGCCACCATTTCTTCCCCCCCCATTATGGCAGTGGCTGAGCATTTGGCCCTGAAGAAAAAACACACCGTAGACACAGGTGTCAAGGTGCTTGAGAGCCGTGTCCAGCCGTGCTTCGAGTACGAGTTAAAGAAATTACAGGTGAGTCAGAACCTCCGTTAGAGCCGTGGGCTGGAGCTGTGACGTACTGTATGCATTTCCCCCACGAATCTGAATGAGAATGGATCATTGGTTCACATGCGTCACTGTTGCAATATTCTTATACTATTCAGGGAGAGCAGGGTGTTGCGGGACGGTCAGGTCGTCAGACCTTGATACAGTTCTGAAAAAGCAGTAATCTTTTTTTTATATATATAAATTTACCCATTTCGTCAGCAGTGAAGCTATATTCTGCTCAGGACTCTGTGTGTGTGCGTGCGTGCGTCCCTGACGGCTCCGCGTGCCCTCTTCCCAGACGTTCTGCGGCGTCTCGAGGCGCACGGTGCTGCTGAGCGGCCTGCGGGACGAGCTGGAGGAGGAGGACCTGCAGGACAACCTGGAGATCCACTTCCAGAAGCCCAGCAACTACGGCGGCGAGGTGGAGAGCATCAAGTACGTCCGCCAGGGCCGCAGCCTGGAGGCGTATTTCGTGGAGGACACCGCCGAGGCCGAGTAGCGCTGCAGGACTCGAGGGGAAAGCCTTCATCACCTTTGTCCTGTTATACTGAAGTATATCGTTCGTGTATTCCTTACCTGTATGGCTTTGTAAGTACCTTCCCAACGGACTTGTACGTCGTGGCCTTCTATCGTCACTTAAAAGGAAATTTGGGTTTACAGGGGCAGCCGGAGACTCTTTTAAAATGAAGATTTGTGTATAAGTTTGCATGATAAAAGCTAAGCCTGGGAATGTAGCTGTTGTTTTCTTTAGTTCATTTATGGTCCATCGAAGTGACGAGCAGTTGCGGGGAAACGGCTGACCCTCTTGTTCTTCACGCCTGTGGTTCTCACTAAGCCAACATTCAAAACTGAAGCCTTAAACAAGTACGAAGAAATTCACATTTTTGAAGTTGTCGTTTATGTTTCATGACTCTTTTGGGGATATTTTTCTGTATTTTAAAGGTTGGATAATTTTTGGGATAGAAACCTTATTGAGTTTGGATACATAAAAATTCTTTATTCCCATAAACAGACTTGGAACTGAAACATGCCTCCTTAAAAATCTTTCAACTTTAATGTTCATTATGTTCCTTGATGTTCTGAAATCCGTATTATTAATAAAGCTCAAACTGTGCCTTTACTTCTTTAACATGTCCTCGTCTTTTCTGTGACGAAAAATCAATTTCATACAGAACGGAGATCCACTCTCAGTCACTGCATACATAAATAAGCCCAAACTAAATAAGCATAAACAAAATAAACCTTAGAATACAGTAGTTACAAGTATTCAGTGGTTAATTGATCCTGGATCTCATCCAGCTGTTACTTGAAAGTCACATGGCTCAGTAGTTTGTCCCACATTCCCACAAATCCTTTGCACGAAGGAGCGCCTCCAGTCCTCAGTTGTAAATGCACTTCTAAGAAGAAAACCGGCTAAGATTTACACCTCATAAATCTGCACAAATGCTAATAAATGTGCTATATACTGACCATAAAAAGCATATCACTTATAACCGCAACAAAATCGGGAAGTTATAAGACACAAAGTTAGTCATTTTTGTGGCAGGTGCTCTGACATCTTGTTGAACAGATATGACCTGGGAACAAAACCAGTTCACCCCCGCAGACGCGTAGCCCCATCTCGTGTGTTCGCTTCTCGTATCTGGGCAAAAGCACCTTGTAGTGGTGAGCTCACGCTTTTTATTTTCAATGTATTCCTTCTTTTGACCGGGTAGGTCGATTTTGAGAACAAATTCGCATTTACCAAACCCGGAGACGCATTTACAGTATATGTACAGCTGGGAATGGGCTGGAGCAATCTGAGTAATGTGAACCGTTTCTTTAACTGCGTTATCGCCTTGTCCACGCTGTTAACCTCCGTTATAATAAATGTCAAGTTTACATTTTAAAGCCGTAATTGAACGCTTTTCTTCAAGCGTCCAACACACTGACAGTCCCTAACAAGACGTTAGGGTACGGACCGTCGTTAATGAATTGTGCATTGCATTTTGGGATTTGTAGTTCTATACAGCGCTCTGCGCATAAATATGGTATTTAAATAAACTACAATACCCATAGACGATAGAAATCGGTTACCTAGGTTTTGTTTTAGCATTAACTGTAGAAACGTTAGTGCCACAAAACAGTTGTTTCGGACAATGTTCTTTCGCACTTGATGGATGCATTTTAATCCATCAATTTAATAGCCGAGTTCGGCTCCCTCTCGTCCTCAGGTTTGTCGGGACACAGCGTTATTCCGTAAACGGTGTTTCCACACTGGGCAAGTCTGGAAGCGGTGTTTGGAGAGGTAACAGGTAAACCCACAGGTCGTCGTAGCAAAGTCACATTTTCGTCTCCGTTGCTTTAACTGGTGAAATAAATGATTAATAATAAACGCTGCGTAGCAGGGGTACTTGCGCTCCGTTGCCGGCCTGCTGATGGAGATGATGATGATGATGGTGATGGTGATGGTGATGGTGGTGGTGGTGATGGACAGTCATTCTTGCTCACAGGCTGGCGCAGGATGGACGCGGAGGAAGCCCGGACGATTGTGGTGGCGGGTGTCCCGGACGATGCGCTGGACCGCGGCAGGATGGCGGACAAGCTGGTCATTCACTTTCAGAGAGCGAGGAGCGGCGGGGGCGATGTGGCGGCGATCCGCTACCCGACAGCTTTCAAGGGCGTTGCCTTCATTACGTTTGAGGAGCAGAGGGGTAGGCTGGTTCCCAGAATACGGGCGCTCTTCTTTCCTCTGCGTAGGGGTCGACCTCCTGGCTGCGCCGTCAGTGATATTACATCTGGTCTCACCTGCGAGTACCCGTCTCCCGCTCGTCACCCGGCAGTCCGGGTTGTTAATTGATGGAGTTTGTTTCTCTGTCACCTAAGCAGCTGCTGGGTTTGCATTGCAGCCTAGTTGGACATTCTCATTAATGCCTGAACTGGGCTAACTGGCTGCTTGGCTGGAATATTTGCTGATTTTTTTTTTCCTACCCAAAGGTTGGGGATTTTAATGAGGTCAGTGACGAAATGCAATAGTTTAAATGCGACCTCCCTCTTGTGTAGGGTATTAAAAGAAGTGAATGAGCACAGATTAGTCCTGCCCTTAAGGGTTCAGCTGTGTAGCTCGACTGAAACGAACCCAACAGGTGATAATAACCCCTTGGTTATGGGGTCCTCATCGTACGGCCAAGCATTTTCACACGAACATTTCTAACACGTGTTATAATTGGGCGTCGCCGTTCCCCATGAAGTATGTTTAACGTAATTCCGATGGGTTTTTTCAGACGCAGACCGGGTGCTTCAGATGACACAGACCCTGCAAGACCCAGAGCTGCTTGAAGAATATCCTCTGACCGTTTACCCATTCTCTCAGGACGTAAGTGTGTCAGTGTGCGTGCAGAAGCCCGCTGTCCGTGTTTCTGCGTGCTTCTGTGTAGCCGTGTGTGTGAAAGGGGTGTGCTGTTTCTAGGTGTTTTGCTATGCCCGTGCGGAGGTGGACCTGTCGCTCTTCAGTGATGGTGGAAACGTGCTCCGGGGCCTGCGGTCCACCCGCAGGCCGGTCAGGGTCACGGTGGCGCCGCCACACCGGTGGGCCCTGGTGGAGGGGCCCTTCACGGCCGTCAGGGAGCTGAGAGAGGAGCTTTCCAAACTCGCGGGGCGCGAGGGCCGCCAGCAGCCCCTGAGGCTGGGTGCAGAGGGGCCGGCGAAGTCCCCCACGAAGCAGGTGCCCGGAGCGGGCGCCGGGGAGTGCTCGGTGTGGCTGGACTCGAACGTGTTCAGGTACGTTCAGCATTATCACAAAGAGGACCTGGACCGCATTTCGCGTGAGTATTTCGTGGAGCGCACAACAGAGGTGCAAGGAGAGCTTACCTGCATAACCCTGACCGAGAGCGCCAGAGGGCCTTCTCAGCTCCGAAGGGCCCACCTGGAGCTCCAGGAGCTGCTGGCGGACCTGCAGCGCCCGTTACGCACTCAGATCATCCAGTACGGGGGGGGGGGCGAGGCTGAAAGGGAGGGGCTAGCGGAGGTCTGCGAGGAAGCAAAACTCCTCTGCGGCAGGGTTCTCGTGGCTCCTCTCGTCCCCCATATCGAGGTCACGGGCCCCCCTTCCAGCTGCCTCTTGTTCTGTCAGCTGGTTGAAGAGAAGAGGAAACGTTTGCGCGTGACCACTGAGCCGGATGAGGACCCGACAGTCAGCTCCAGCCGCTACAGCAGAGGGGCAACAGGGGACCCACGTCTCCCCCATAGTGGGGTGAGACAGGGAGCTGCTCCACAGAGGTGACTGACCAGCAGCAACAGCACACTTGGCAAATACTGTGACATTCAGACCATTAATAAAGCGTTTCAGCCACTGTCTTGCTTAACCTGTTGTCTGAAATTTCACAGGATGTATTGAACAAATGTAGGACAGGGTCTGTGCTTGTCACAATAACTAAGAATAGTTTAAACATGAAGAGCTGCAGAATATACTGCATATGTGAAGATAAGAATGTTTGCAAACGAGCGGAGGCATTGGGCCCACGTACTGTAGCTCGTTTGGCTGTTAGTAGCTGATTGGTCCGAGGATCTTGAGTAGCAGTCTTGTGAAGGACTCTTGGACATCAGGTTCAATAAGCAGGCAGGGTGGCTTGTTCCAGACACCCACGGCCCTTTGTGTACCTCCTGCTCTGAGTTTTTCTGTTCCCTTCCCCTGAGTCTCCAGTTGTGTCCTCTGGTTCATGTTTCAGCATTGATTCTGAAGAAAAAAGCATCAAGTTGCGCTGTCAACAGCTCTGGGAATCCAGGTGTTCATGCATGAATGAAGGGCTTCTTACAACATAACCTATTTACTGTTTCTTATAAATGTATGCTTTTAAATGTAAAGCCTGTGTGGTTTTTATTTTAGTTTTTCAATGAAAAAGGATTTAAGACCACAAGTTTTTTTTTTTTATTTGTTAGAAGTGCAGAAGTCTGATGTGTACATTTCTCAAGCTACAGCATGCACAGTAGGATTTATTCTCTTTTACTTCTCTCTTGGTTCAACACATAGTAATTAATGCATTCATTAAAGTACTTAAATTAAATGCTGTCGTAATGCTCTTGCATGAAAAGAATCAATTTGAGACTTTGCATTTTTATTACTGAGTTTTTGAAAGCTATAAATTATACAACCCTGCAGAGTCTTAGTACTACTTATTATTAATAAGACAAAATAAATCATTCCAATATTCTGTTTTGCAATAAAACACTTTACTGAAAATTAATTTATTGTTTTTATGATAATGATTAATAACGTGCACCATTATCGAATTTTGACTTCTGGCTTATTTTAAATGTATACATCTTATACTAGTGTTTGTTTTAAAAAAGAGTCATAGTTCTGTTATCAGTATTCCAATGCTTTGTTCAATTTAATTGTTTTTCTTTCCTGTATGAAACAGATGAACTGTAGAGGTAAAACTGTTAATGTCGAATGTGTGCATAGTGAATACAGTTTATCTGGACCGCGAGCTGTAGTTGATGTAATTGAAAGTGACACCAGAGGGAGCTCTAGACTAGAAAAAACAGTTGAGCTGAGTGATCCTTCACAATCAGTGCAGGCCTGGAATCTGTCATGCTTATCCAAGCGACTCCAGACATTTAGATCTGACAGCCAGACTTTAGATGGATTGATTAGGAGGCAAACCACATATTTTTGTAAAAACTGGAGTGCAATCACTTATGCCAGATTTTAAATTTAAACCTTGAAACCCTGTCGCCTTTTGCCTCTAGACCTAATCTCACCCAGATGCCTGACTGTGACTGCATGGAAATATTTTTAAAAAGCCATCTCTACTGATTATTTTCTAGTTTTGTAGCTTTGCCACTGCATAATTTCCAGAATGTTTCTGAATATTAATGTTTTTTTTTAAGTGAGGTTTGTTTCTGTGGCTCAGAAACTATCCTTCTATCCTTTCTATCCTTGGTTCTGTGGTTGTTTTCAAATAAAACCACTCAAAAGTCAGATGGATCCATTGCTATCAGGTAATCTGGTATTTTCACATAGCAACACACTTTATAAAATGTAGATTTTCATAAAAAATAATCGTGTCGTCTGTGAAACAACAAAGCTTTACAAATATATTATCAGCACCTGTGTCTTAATATTTGAATTGACACCACATATGGACAGTAGACATAAATAAACACAAGAATAATATGCTGTCTCTGAAGTTGTGTTTATGTTTCATGTTAAATTTATTCTTTATTTGTGGTTGGATAATCAGTTTCCATGAGAATGTTTTTAAGGTTCACAGTCACACGTGCATACTAGAGTACTGATTTGCAGGTTATTAACTGAATACAGTGGTTCTTAACTTGAGGTGAATGCACTTCTGGGGGTGCCGGGTTCCCATTCTGGGGGTGCGAGGTGTGTAGGCCAGATCTTTTTTGAAACTACTTCAACAGTTTTTGATCCAGGGTGCGAGAGCACATTTTGAGGACCAAAGGGGTGCGGGGTGCAGGCAGCAGCAAAGGCAGCACTGTAAATATGACTGCACTGCCTGCCTCACACCTGAAGAAGGCTCCACGGCCGAAACGTTGCCTTTTCTCTCTTCTCTGTTCAGCATGGAGTAAACCTCTTGTCCCACTGTAAATATGGGTTGAAAAAGCAAAGTAAAGATATGATGATGATGTTTCTCCTTCAGCTGCATGTGGAGCTGCTTAGTGGGGAGCCCTGCAGAGGGCCTGCTCATATTCAGAGCCCTGCCGAGCAGGGTGAGTGAAGATTAGCTGTGGAAAACTTAACAGCCTGGCTTTGTCCTGTTTCATTCAAGAGGTTCAACCACTGGATGGCAGTGTTTTTCATTTAGCTTTTGTGTTTCTTTGTTGGTGTTGCAGAGCAGTGATTTCCTTGGTCCGTTTTTGTTTTAAGCTGAAGTAAACCTTTACCAACCAGAACGTGGTTATGATGGCAGCAGCAAAAAAAGGAAAAAGTGCAGTGACTTCTGAGGGGTAAATAAAAATAATACAGCGTCTCTCAAACATGCATACATTTCTTTTAATTCTCCAAGGTCATTGATAGAGAATTGTTATATACTTGTATAAAAACTGCATAATACATTTATCATTTTAGCTGTACTGTTTATCAAACACAGGGAGCAGTTCCAGACATATCTAAAGGATTAAAAAGTTGAAATAAGCTTTATTAAAACTAACAAAAGAGGAATATATTGTACTGTGTTCAGGTAAAGTTCATTCCTCATGTTTTCTTAAAAGAATATGAGAAGGATCGTGAAGCCAGTCTGTGTTTTGTAATGACTGGCGGTTGTGGATGGTGTGAGTTGGTATGGGTCACACAGTTTGTCAGTAGGCATTTGGGCCAGTTGTTGGTCCTCATTGGTACCATACTTCCTGTAATGTAACACTCTGGCATAAATAAGTTATGAACAGCCAAACCTAATTAGTAAAACAGTATTTTGTGATATATAGATAAATTACAGCAGTACAATATTGTATATTTTATTCTATAATTATCCATAAACGGTAATAAACTCATTTTGTTCTGTGCACAGAAGGGAAAACTTTTACTGGGTCCCTGGAGTGAAAGTGACTGATCCATCCCTCAATCCCATTCTTGATGCTTCTCTAAACAGTGTTGCTCAGGGTGCTGGTATTCGTGTTGGGAAGCACAAGCGTGTGTTAAGGCTGAAGGTCCGTGATGGAGGATGACTGCACGCGGGCAGCGCTGGAACGCCTGCGGTTCGAAAACATCGCGCTTGGTGTCGTGTCGTGTCTGCGGCTGGCGAAAAGGCCGAGAGGGCCACGGCGAGGCTGTTCATGTGCTGTTAGAGGCCAGGCGGTCACTGCAGAAGAAGCAGGGGCTGCAGGCCCCCGATTGCTGTATCCAGGCAAGGGGCTGCGATTGCCTTTGTGTCTGAAAGTGATGTGCGCAGCCCCTGTGACTGGACGGCCTCGTGTGGTAGATACTGTACATCACCGCAAGAACGCATCCCCCCCGTGAGAATGAGTAACTTAACATCCTCTGGTTTTTAACAACTGGGCAAACAAGCATCTCCTCAGGATAATCGAGAATCTACATAAACGAAACACGCCACCAGAAATCCTCATGATGCCACACGGTGGCCTTACTGTCAATGGCACTTGCAGCTCACTGGATGAGCCCAGCAAGGCTTTGCCAGTTGGTATGAACAATACCAGAGAGCAGAGTAAATGTTGTCCCCCTTCTTTGAGCTTCTACAGGCTTCAGGCTGCTGATGTTTTGTTGCAGCTGATTATTTTTTCCTGCAGTGGTAATTAATTGCGCTGTGATGATAGCAGTGTAAAATAATTTTCAGATTAGGTCCATAATGAATGAATGCATTAATTAGAAAAAAAAGATTCCATAATTAGCGCTTCACTGAATATGTCATTAGTATAGGAAAGAAAAAGTTTCTGTTGTCAAAATGAATTAACCATGACTCCAAGTCAGAATTTTGTTTTTTCCGAGCAAACCTGAAGTTCACAAATGGCTTTTTTTCTTGAAGCTAACGTGTGTTATAATAATAGTAATAATAATAATTGCTTACACTTATATAGCGCTTTTCTGGACACTCCACTCAAGGCGCTTTACAGGTAATGGGGATCCCCTCCACCACCACCAGTGTGCAGCCTCACCTGGATGATGCGACGGCAGCCATAGTGCGCCAGAACGCTCACTACACATCAGCTATTAGTGGGGAGGAGAGCAGAGAGTAATGAAGCCAATTCATAGATGTTCAGTTGTTCTCCCATTGGAAGCGAAGATGACAATGGTGTTGCCTTTCCCAGGGGTGATGATGGCAGCGAGCGAGCCAGCGGCTGGCGAGGCCTGGTTCAGGCTCTGACACAGGACTCTTCCTCCCAGCCTCTCCGGTCCCCCTCTTCCCGAACTGAGCAGCACTAGTGTGGACGATCCTGTGAGAGGCTCCCCTGTGATTCAGGATCTCTTGTGAAGCTCGGGAGGGACACCCTCAGGGTCTGCTTGAAGAGCTTTCCTCTGCCCACTACAAGCAGAGCCAGAAGACTAACACGAGCGAGCGCATGGGCATGCTAACATGTTAAAAAGAAGTGCAACGGGTTTTTTATTTTCGCGATGTTAACAAAAGTGTAAAAACAGTATGTTTACGATATACAGTGCTTGATCCTTCCCATCTCTGGTGATTTCCTATACAAATTGATGGCAGATGGAAGATTGCAAAACTGCAATCAGTGGCTGAGAGTCCCCGCTGAGGTGCCTCAACTAATCTGGAGAGCCCCCACAGCGAGGAGATAAAGAGCTCCATCAGCAGCTTCAAGCCTTTTGAACCTGATCAATGTCCCTCTATTATGATCCAAATGAGCGGCTCATTGGGAGCCTGATTCCCTGCTTCTCCCGCGTGGCGCTCGACTGGCCCTGGGGGAGGATTCCCTGCTCTCCGGCTGCATGTCTACTCCAGAGGTCACGTCTCCGTGCCCTTCCTCTGTCGGCGGAGTGGGCTGTAGGTGCCGCCAGACAAATGAATCGTGACGACGGGGCAAATGCAAAACGAGTCAACGCTCCGTCTTCACTCTGACTGTGGGAGACCTGAAAGGCTCATCACCCCGTTTTTCTTTATTGCTAAGGAGCTGATAACTTGTCTCTCGTTTTAAACAAACTGGACCAAAGGGCTCTGCAAGTGAGCATGAGACAGATTCTCAGTCTAGTACTGCATTCAGACAGGGACCCAGTAAGGTCTTCCTTCATTCCTGAGATGCTGACTCCTCTCAAGGCACCGACACATCCAGCAGAAACAAGTTAGGTGCATTTTGATCTGTTTGTAGTCAGCACTGTGCTGACACGATCACACAGCTGTGATGCAGTGTATTCATACAGTATGAGATGTCTGAGATTTGTTTAACAAGTACGACAATCCTGTTTCATTTGCTCTGCACAGTAATGTTGAAATACAATTCTGTTCTACGGAAAGGGATTGGAGGATCTGTTTTTGTAAGTGCTTGGCAGAGATTTTTTTTTGTTAACATTGTAGTGTGAGCCATTATAACGCTACAACCGGTATATCATTTACAGCGGATGTGCTTATTACTTGCTGGCAAGAGTGACCACGGCCTCAGAGAGCCCTCAAGGATTGACCACATGAGGCCATTAGCTCATGATCTGACTAAATCCACTGGTGTCACACCACAGCATTCCGAAGATTATAAGGAATGTGTGACGAGATTTGCTCTGGGGAAAGAGTACATCTACTGCAGGAACTCGTGATACAAACAGTTCTGTTTTATTTATTTTTTTATTATTCTGCAATTGCGTTGTGATATTACACGGAAAGTGAGTCTTGTGAAAAGACTCCAGATTAATCCCGTTTCCTGGTTTGCTTTTTCGGGATCTGGAGCATCAATTGTCTTGTCTTGAAATGTGATGGATGCTCTACTGCTAAAGCCTCTGTTATTAAAAGAATTCCACACTTACTCACTGCAAAGGGTTTGGTAATGACAGATGATTAATACGCCGTATCAGCACACTAGGCTTTTACTTTGCGATTCCACCATTTACTGTCATCACTAGCGATTGCTGCTGACAAAAAGTGCACATCTCCGGGATTCTGCAGTTTAACGTCTTGTCAGCCATTAGGCTGAATGCTAGACCCCCCACAAGCCAGGAAAGCATCTAGGATCATTAGAAAGGAACAAGGAAGAACAGTTAATGCAAAAATATCACTTTCATTCTGAAGTACTGGATTTTTTTCAGCTATACTTACTGGCATACGTTTAAAACGATGAATTCTGGTATATGGCAGAGATGTTATTTTAGCTTTTGACAGGATGTAAGGTAACATTTAATAAAAAAAAGTGAATTCCCAAACTGCTTTATCTCTGAAGCCGGATCGATTGCAAAAAAAACCTGCTTCAGCTGCTCAAACTGGCCTTGGAGTGAGCCTTTGTGGATGCACAAGGCATTGGATTTTTTGGGGGGGTAATTGAGTTTTGAAAACCAGCTCGGGCCACTGGGGCCAGAGTGAGAGAAAGAAAACGGCACGACTCATCCCGAGAGCCCGGGTCGGCGGAGGAGAGGCGGCAGCACTTGCATTCCAATGTGTTCCAGGCTGGGACAGTGCTCTGGTCTCCTGGCACTCTCGGCACACAACGGCAGTCAGCGACAGGCGGGTTCAGCTGGCATTCAGGCAGAAACGTATTCCTCATGGCTCCCTGTGGGCTCAACATGTGGCAGATGGGGAATAAAACACGGTTCCACCGAGACGTGCGAGTCGGAGGGGTGTGCAGCACCAGTCGGGAGCAGGGCCTGGTAGAGGCCTGCTCCTGTCCGGCAACCCTGTGCAATAGGAGTCAGAACAACACTGCAGGCCTTCTCATGACAGCACAGTCTATTGCCAGGAGAGATCAGCGACTCAGTGTGATCATTTGATGTCATAAGGCAAGCACAACACTTAAATAAATAAATAGCACAGAAAGCAATGATTACTCAATACTCTGACAAATGCGCGCACAGTGTTCAATGCCATTTAAGTAAGTTAGGGATCTGCTACTGAATTAAATGCAAATGATACTCTGTACCCACTAGGTCATTAGTGTGACTAATATCTAAGGTGTCTGTGCATTTTGCAGTTTGGATTATACATGTTGCCTGCTCACTGGTCTCTTATCAGTATCATAGTCCCATCTGGGAAGCAGCTCACAAGTCAGGAACACTCTGGAGAGATTCTACATTGTACCTTTCTGGTTTTAATGTTATCTGAGGTCTTGGAGCTAAACAAAAGCCACTATATTGAACATATTTCAATACTAGAACAGCAGACTTTGCTGATGTATTAGAATTTGTAGTGTCTGGCCAGTGTTGGTTCTGTCCTTTTGCCAAAAGACAAAAAGCTCAATGATTCTGTTTTGCCTGCCTTAATTTGTTTTGTTTTTTTGTCATATATATTTACAGTAAATATGAGAGTGAGGTAAAGAAGACAAAGAGACCATCAGAAAGACAGGTTAAATGAGGAATCTCTGTTGATGATAACGATCCAGCTCTGGCAGTGTGGCATGTGACTGGATTTCATATAGGGCTATTTGAAATT
Source organism: Lepisosteus platostomus (assembly GCF_059453375.1). Classification (NCBI taxonomy): domain Eukaryota; kingdom Metazoa; phylum Chordata; class Actinopteri; order Semionotiformes; family Lepisosteidae; genus Lepisosteus; species Lepisosteus platostomus. The sequence continues at coordinate 38,817,275 of NC_142624.1, forward strand.
ACATCTTACAAGGTATTAGTACTAATATATTTACAGAAATGTAGCCTACTAAAGAGACTAAAATATTAAAATATGAATTATTTAGCCTTCTTTCAATCACAGAAAGATAGGACTTATGCCTTCCCTACTGAATGATTTATTGAAATAAAGGCTGGCTTAGAAATTCACCCTTGATTTCCAGCCATACACATAAAACCAGTTGTTTCCAATTCAAATTGGAAACTGCTTTTGGGTTGTGTGATTTATCAAGAGGAACTGAGAGACTACGACTATGCTTTAAATGAATAAAATCAAAATAATTTATACATTTGCATTTTTACCGTCTACTGAGAGAACTGAGACATAAAATGCAAGACGACGAGACCGACAATTGTTTGGTGATGTGCATTTAGTGTTTTTCATTATGCCTCAGCAGGGAGGATCAGATTTCTTGGTGCTTCAGTTTCGGGTTCCAGACACTCACGGTAATGCTCAGGGAGATTACAATTGATCAGAATGGAGTCTTCCACACGCCACCAGTGCAGAGTACAAACGACCCAGTTTTCACAGTTTGTTTTCTATTAAGATGCTGAGAAATAAATGTACAGGGCAAATAAAGAAAACGGATCAAAAATTAAGAAAATAACATTTTACTTACTATCACACAGTCTCACAGATGCATGAAACATTGAAAACATAAAGACCCGCAGGCGCATGTGTGACAGCGCTCAGCACATATTTGGTCATCTAAAGATTAAATATCATTACCCATAATGCTCCCTCCTGCAAATGCTTCTTAGAAACCAGGTTGCTATAGTAACAGACAAAGCCATACAGTTCCCAGGGATGTGGATTCAAGTAGCACTGTGCAGATCTGTAGCAAGGTGAAGACACTTATGTTCTGTCTTCTGTTTATTACCTGTTATTGTTAAAGAGCCTATGCTGGTTCTATCGATACTAATCAGTAGGGGTTTTAGGAGTGCCATGCATGGCTTCTTTCATCACTGTTTTTTCTCCGATTGTTGCTTGTCCCAGTTGAAAAGACGAAGCTCACCAATGATTTTTGTGGAATCACTGGGACTCGACAGGCCGGTCCAGTCCACTATTTTGAATCCTACCCCCAGGTCTTGTGTGGAAGGCCCTTCAGGAAGTTGCTCAGGAAACCGCATTCAAAACGAAAATACAAATATACATCATCATCAGCAGTCGTAAAATTAAGAACCGTATGAAGATTTGTATTGACTAAGATCTACATGTGCTGCTTATATAACCGAGCTACACAACATATCATGTGTGCATTGGACTTCCTATAGAAAGCTTTCATGGAATCGTTCAAATCGGCATCAACTGCAGCATACAATGAGGGTCAAAACATAAAAGACTGGAAACTCAATTGTCATTCTTGACGGTCTCACCGATATCTTATTACATGACCTACTTGAGCTCACTTTTGAATGATACGTCTGTTCTTAAACCGATTGAAAAATCTATAGTGTATACACCTGGCTCTGATGTCATTCACTGTACAATCAACACAAAGCTACGCAGGTTCATTTTTTCCCAAGTTGCAAGTTGCAAGTTGTAGCCCTTGTGTCTTCTTTTCAGATGGTTTGATCTGTCTGATGGATAACACTTTATCGTTTGCTAACAGGTCGGTATCCATCCTTGTTACTCTAACAGGAAATAAAAACGGCATTATTCGCTACAAACCTAAATCCCGACTGTCTTATGGACATGTTTAAGACAAGCAACAGGGTTTTTTGTGTAATTAACAAATGTAGGATAAGGACATTAGAACAAACGAGAATGGACCATTCAGCCTAGCCTGCCCTTTGATAATTAGCAGTTATTGACCCAAGGATCTTGACCTGTTCTGTCTCATTTCAGCCTTAAAGGTCTAAGATGCCTACAGATATTAGATACACATACTGTAGATACCCATTTTAGATCATTCACATCTTCCATTTGTTAATTATAATAGACTCTTTGTGATAAAACATCAAAGATTTTTCTAATGCACCTTGAAAGACCATTTAAAGACCATTTATATGATAACTTTCATATGTCTACTCTAAAAACACTCAGATTTTATTGGGAAACTCAGGTCAGATTGCACAGGCCGTTCTCCACTTCCTTGACCTGCTGTCTCTGCTGCTCTTTCTCCTTACTTTTGTCTGCATCCCCTCGCTGGGACAATACTGGGGAAGTCTGAAGGAGCCTTAGGTCATCAGAGCTGTCCAGCTCATTTGGTAGTAGCTGATTAATTTGAGAATCTTCTTGAAAGAAACCAGGGTATCAGCTTCAACAGCGTGGCTGGGTAGCTTGTTCCACACTCACATTATGCTGTATGTAAAGAAGTACTCTCCTGCTCTTGCTTTCAAATGTACTCCCACAAAGTTTCCACTTGGTATTGGAGGATTTTGAATAACTGGTATGACACAAAGGTCATGTCATATCATGTCATTTACCAAACTGATTTATACCATATGGTGTTGCGGGAAGCCGGAGCCTACCTAGCAAGCAACGAGTGCAAGGCAGGGTACACCCTGGACAGGACACCAGTCCATCGCAGCGCAAGTGCAAGCCAGTCATATGGGGGGGCAATTTGGAGGCTACAGTAAAGGCCGAGGGGGGAAATTTGGCCTGGACACTGGGATAACTCCCTACTCTTATCGAGAAATGTCCGGGGATCTTCAATGACCCCTGAGAGTCAGGACCTCGCTTTAACTAACACCACTTCCAGAAGCAACCATAGCTTCCTAGGAGATCTTCCCTCCAGGTACTGACCAGGCTCAACCCTGCTGAGCTTCAGTGGGTAGCCAGTTAAGAGCTGCAGGGTGACACGGCTGCTGGCTTGGCACAAAGGTCATTTTTCACATTGAAATGTCATACATTAAAGCTCCTAAATAAAACTGAAATAGGAGGATAGTAGTAATTTAGAAGTTCACAAGCATTGCTGCTGCTTCAGCCTTGCAGTTTGCACCTGATATTCCCATCACAAAAGGCTGTCAAAGAGAAGGTTTGGCCCAAAGCAGCCTTTTAAACTTTCAAGTTACCTGCTTGGGTTTTCTGAGGTTTTTAGTTACAATGTGTACAGTGTAATATTTTGCCAACGAAAATACTGACAGGGTCTGAAAATGTGTTTCCATTTATAATAATGCATGTCCTGCCTTAAACAGCATTTATATGCACTGACGAGTTAGCACAACCATTTCAACCAACTCCAGTGAGTATAGTAATATAACAGAAGCTTTAATTCTGGAGCTTTTTAAATACAAGTGTGGTGGACTTTTTAAATACATGGGTGATTTTCTTTTCCTTTAAATTGTAAATTAATCACCCTATCCTCCTGGCTAACCATCATAAAGTAAGAAGCTCATTGCAGTAAATTATGTGACATGAATGGCAAGAGTGAAAGCTGCAGGATGAATGCTCCTTATCGGGAGAAAGAAGATGAAAGTCATCAGCACGCCATTTCACTCAGAGGGGATGGGTGCCCAGTGTTTTTGTGCTAACAGGCACGGAGCACTCTCAATGGAAAGATCTTACCTCCAGGAACACTGGCAAAAATAATCATTCTTGTCTTTCTGTATTTAGGAACCGATATCCTGCAATTACTGTGGTCAGATGTCATCAGCTTTCTTGGAGAAGAATAATCCCTGACAGTACTGACTGAGCTCAGTAGCCACTCTGAAAGGAAACAGAGCTAGTCTATCGCATTGCTAGTCTATTGCATTGCCTTCAAATGCTTCTCAATTGCTGCAAGTGTATTAATAGTTAAAGGAAAAGAATGGCAGCTCTATTTTTAGTGTGTAGATCCTCTATTTAAGTTCACACAATTATGCAACCCAAATTATATTTAATGAATCTTTAATTTATATATCACGCAATCTTCATCCAACCGTGTATGTAATCTACTGCAGTTAATATAAAATTCATCATATGGTAGCTTTAGCACAGCTTCCAAATCAATCCCGAATTATTAGTCTGTCTTCAAGTTAAAGAACATAATAATGATAAAGTTTTTTGAATTTCTTATAGCAAAGTTTTAAAAAGCAAACCATTAAAGTGATTCTTATTAAAATGCATTTAAACACTAGATTTACTACCTACAGTACAACTTATATTAGGTTCTATTTTACATTTAACCTCATTAATATGTTTGAGATAATATCCTGTCCCTTCAGCTTAGACTTTTGATTGCTGTGATGGACCAAAGTTGTTTTTATAGTTCAGAAAGCACTGGTAATTGCACAAGAGAAAGACACCATAACTAACTGTATGAACAGATGTGTGACTGGAGACTCCGTTTCCAGATCACCTGGCACTCGTGGGGTATCCACATGAACACATACACACACATACGCAAACATTTCACTATCTAAACAAAGGCGATAACTCTAGTTTCCAACGTCAACAAACTAGTCTGGAAATCCGCGGATAGCTTTGCTTGCTCTGTGGGTGCACACACAGAGTAAAGTTAGGTTGTTCCCGTATTATCAAAATTAAACATTAACACAAACCAAGCACCTGTTTTCCTTTGTTTTAGAAGTGAAATGAACCAAATTGGTGATCAACTCACATGTTTCAAATAAACAAGTTGTTTGGATTTCTCACCGGCAAAATGAAATGGTTTCTCCCACAACCTGTAGGACCCAAACTTTGGCATGGCAACAGGGGCTGGCTTAGTAGTGCCTGTTTCGGGGTTGCGCATGCGTGGATTGATTTGTAAGAAGATACCATTAAGAGGGGGTAGTATTTTCTTAAACAATATTTATGTACATGAAAGGAGTATGAGTATGATATTTTATTTTTGGAAATATTATGTTCATTGGCTAGTTGTGTACTTAATGGAGAATTGTGTTTATCAGAATTCTGGTTATTATTTTGTAAAATTATTTTTTGCTTTATAGTGGAATATTCTAGGGGGAGGAGTTTAACCTAGAAAAGGAGCTCTTCAAGATAGGAGGGGAGATATACAGTAGGAGCAAGTTGGGTGTGGGTTGGAATAGGAGGTGCCTCCAACAATTTTTTTTTTTTTTACAGCAATTAATGTATATATTATTATACTATGGCTTTGCGTTGGTTTTTTTTCCCTGGTTAGTTTGTGTTTTTCACTTTGTTTTTTGGGCTGTGGACTTAATAAAGACCATTGCACGTCTTTGCAATTGTGGCTGTGCCATTGTTATTGTTACATTCTATCTACACCTCTAAACTCTTCAAGGAGACTGTGACAAAATGGTCATTTAATTTCTCCTTAAACTGATGGATTCCTGACAGGTAGTGTTAGCTTTATGCATTGGGCTAGGATTGAGGGTTTCGCACTGGTTTGGGAGAGGCCTTGTTTTGGAGCTAATCTTAAAGAGGCCTTGAGGAGAGCTAATTGTTCATAATAAAGGGTAGGTTTAAGAGTCAGCATGAGTCTAGACCTGAAGGTTGAAATATGTACTGAGCGCATCTCCACACTTCACAGTCTACATCTGCATTAAGTGGTATTATCAGCATGATGTTTTGCTATGAAGGTAGGTTATTGCATAAAAATACAAATGAATAGACTGAGAGTTCCCTTGAAACTCTTGTACCTTGTACTTCAGTAGGGAGCGACAGCATTCAATCTTTCTTGTCACTCTACATACAACTCCCATTGGGTTTCCTGTCCTTGTCTTTCCAGAATGCTGGGGTGGTGGGATTCCCCAGGGGTACAACGGGCTGGGGACTCCCAGGGCTGGGACAAGTCTGTCAGACTCTAGTGGCTACCTAGTGAAACAGTGACTCCAGGAGCCTGCGGGCTCACAGTGATGTCAGTGAGGGACACAGCTCTCCTCCAGTTGGTGCTGAATCTCCTATTCTCCGATACGGAGCCTGTGACATATCAAAAGGCGTAGGAGGAGTCCGTCTGCAGTTCCTCACTCTCCCCACGTCTGCACAGGGGTGGCGTTGCACTGAGCTAAGACCGAATGAGGAGGGCGTGTAATAGTGTATGCAATAAAAAAAATACAGAAAACTGGAATGGGCAGTTTACCTCTTATGATTATGGGCCCTCTGTTATACAGTGCAAGTACAAAAACAAAACAACGTACAATCAGACACAGAGCGGCACAGTGCTGTGTGCTTTCAGCACAAGAATGATTCCTCAGATGTGTGGAAAACAATTTTGGTCTCCATTTGGACACATCAGGGTCTTCTTAAAGATTTATTGTATGCATTGTAACTCTACTTAGAAAAACGGCCTTGAAGCTTGTACAGTCTTTTACTCAGCTGCGGTTGCTATGGCTTCTGCTCCTTGAACCAGACAATGTCTTCTACATAGTGAGGCCTTGAGCCTGACTGCGCAGTCTGAGGGCTCCCCACACGCTCGGCCTTGCTGTCAAGCACAAAAACCGTGAACTGAAAGAACAGCACAGAGAGAATCACCACTCCCAGACGTCTGCGAGCAATATATAATTGTTGGAGTTTTTTTGTAAGTTTAAGCTCATTTTGCTTGGCAGATATTCTTCTCTCGTAACTGATTATTGTTTAAAGATGTGTGCTGTCATTGTAGGGATCTGAAAGTTCATGGTAATGTTTTAATTTTTTATGTCTAATGTATTTTTTAGGTCTGCACTGCAGATTCAAATTATTCAAACTCTAATTAGAGTACACATGTAGATGACTGTACTTTAGGAACTGAAACACTAAGATGTTGGCATGGGTGTCACGCGAATTATGTGAATTTCAATATCCAGACCACACAAGATTTAAAAATGAACAACATTTCTCTCTTTTTATTGGATGAGCTGAAGTCTTTGGCAGGTCTTCTGAGCAACTAGCTGTAAGGGAATTTGCTGGAAAACACAATGTTCTAAAAGAATGTATGGACACAATACACCAGAACTGTAAGTGTTTTTATTTAATAACAAATTGGCCCCAGAAAAGCTCAATTATTTTTACAATATTACTTTCATGGGGCTGCAGTACAAAATAATTTGCTGAAGCCAATTGCTGTATCCAGGCAATTAAGCTGTACCAAGAAATCAAATAGAGGGTTTCATTAAAATTAATAAATCTTTGCCAATCCTATTATAATATGAATAAAGACTTTCTTTAATATATCATAATGTATTATTATGTATTATTATTGTTGTTGATGTTGTTGTTGTTGTTGTTGTTGTTTTTGTTGACTTTCAATAATTTATTTTGGATTTCAACCCAGAAAAACACTCTAATTTGTAAGACTAGAGCAGGGTTTTTTTTTCTATAAAGCAGCTGGGAGCAGACAGATAGATCAGCCGTCTTCCAGGCCAGTTCGATATCATTCACCAAATACATTACAGGACAAAATGAGCAAAAACATTTATTAAAAACATCAGGACGGCCCTAGATATACGTATGGCTCAGACACTGAGCTCATGCATGACGGAGAAGAGTAGAGACACTTATTTTATGGGAGTTTTAAAAGCCAAGTTAACGATAAAGCAGTTTGGATTTTTTTTTAAACTATAACTGCTTTGTCACATTTGGGCCAAAATACTGTTATCATTGTGAAGTGGCTTTTCATAGGAACACAGCCTTAATCAAGCACTTTGAAATAATCATCTAATTAAATCCAATTTTATACTGGGTCCTTCCCGACATGCAGCTTTAATAAGTATATCAACACTTTTCATTCTTGCAGGCTGTATCTCATTAAACCTGCAAAAAATATATGGCCCAGGGAGAGTATTTTGCAATTTGGGCGTAGCTATTAGTGATCTCATATGCGATGGTATCTTGTGCTGTTTAATTTAGCCATCACTTATTTCATTTAGCATGGGGGGATTTAGGCTAGCACTGACTTCACTGAATTAACGAAAAAGGAGTAATCTTTCATTAAAGCTACCCAAACATTTCAAACATAATCAGACTTTAAAACTAGGCACAGAGAAAGCGAAAAATTAGACTTTCCTACACTAACCGTGAAAAAAGTTTCCTCTTCTCTCCTCTCCTCTTACATGCAAGTTTATTCCAAATGTGTTGCTGTTTTGTATAGATATTCTGTAGCATTACAAATAACATAGATTACTCAGTGATTTTTCTTGGTGTGGCTTGACGCAAGGCTATATCGGCCACAACGTTGTGTTTTCTCTCTTCTCTTTTCAGCATGGAATAAACCTGTTTCTTGTTCCTTTGCAGACAACGCATGCTGGCGCAGCTGCCCACCTGAACTACTACAAATAACATTGTCTCTTTGTAAAAACCACCAATGACAAACGGCAATAATAATCAAAACCAGACCTGCACCGATTGTATATGAACAAATTGATATGTGGATATTACCTATAATTTATATCTTAAGGGAAAATAAATACATAATGTATAAGTGTGAATAAAGAAAAATCTATACTTTTAAATCTTCTGAACTAAAAAGCAATATTTTTCTTTTAAAGAATAATAGCACTTTTGACATTCTGAACTTCGGTCTTTAATTCTGTTGTATAATCCATCTCTGTCAGGCCTGTTGCTTGGCAGTAGGGTTTGACCTATGTCTGAGTGGAAAATCCAGGATTTTGATCACTTAAGGTGACGTTATTGACAGAATTGCTCTGGGCTGTGGAATTCAGCATTCACCCCCACCCCCCAACCCCCAGCACACAAACACACAATAGACCTGTGTTGCTTCTTTTAAACAAAAGGAAATGTAAGTGTAAAAAGTCACCTGGGGTGAAAAGTCCTAGAGAAAGCTGGCTCTGTTAGCTCAGGAATTTCCCTCCACTGCTCATTAGCCATTATTATAAAAAAAAATTGTTATTGACAGCTAAAATGAGAATCACAAGGGGAACCTCACTTTCTACATGTAAATAAACAGACGGATTCTTCTCCAACCACGCATGGAGACTCATGTGCCCAAGGCTGGCTACAGTGTAATTGCTTTCAGATTGAAGTCTTGAGTGTTCTCTGATCTCCCTGTTCAGTGATCTGTTGTGATTTTCTGAATTTCTCCATGCCTTTCGCAAAAACATTACACAAACCATATCTGCCTCCAATGAATTATGGATCAGATTATAATGTGGATTAATATCCATGTGATACTTGTCCAAGGCTAAAAGCCCTCATTACTCATTTTCACTGTAGACTAAACAGATTGTCAGCCCAAACGTATGGTTAATGCACAGGAGGTCGGGCTTCCTGAAACCTGCTTAAAACTAATAACTCTAGCTGGGAGTCATTTCTCAGGACATTTATTTTCTTAAGGGCAGCACTTATCCAGCCAATGGCCATTGCTTGTCATTAAAATGAGCCCTTTGGTCGTGTGAATGAAAGGGGCATCTGTAGGTGTGGCTCTTTCTTAACCTTTCTATTTGCATAATAAAGAGCATGAACTGCAAGAAAAAAATATCTGTTTTGCACTAGTACGAAGAATAACACGATGAACAAAACACATATTGCATTTATGTACAAATGAGCTGATCCAGAGTACGTCTATAATTTACTTTATATTCAGGAGAGATTTTCTGTTTTTGGATATGATGTTAATGACAAATGTGCAAAGTGTTTTAATATTGTATATGTCTCTGGGTGCTAGTTCCACTTAGAATATTTTTTTAAGGAATAGAATGAATGTCTGTTGGCTAATTTCTTTCCCTGCCATCTTCCTAAATGCACAGCTCTAGAGTGACTGTAAATAGCTTTGGAAAGAACAGAAGTTCATACATAAAACATGGACTTTGTAGGAAAAGTGTTTTGAAAATAATCTGTCTTACTCATTTGCTGTTATGATATTGCTTAATGAATCTTGCCCTTATTTAATTCTAAATGCACGGCAGAGAATACAAAGAGTTCATGGCAGTTAGTTTTTTCTGAACATCATGAGTCATCATCAGATTTTCTGTGTAGTGTATTGGATTTCATAATAAATTCTAATAAATATATACAGCCTCCAGAGAAACTGAGAAACAATTCCATTGCCCATTTAGGGCCTTTGTGTTGCTCTCAGTTTAATAATTTCTGCATAGCAAAGATGCGTTAATTGCATGGGGGCTCATTTAATTGAGTTTGTCAGTAGCAAATACATTTAGTTCAAATGATAAAAACTTAATCTTACTTATCACTGAGCCTAATTGTGGTAGTTGTAGCCCAACCAATGCAGAGAGGTAGTCTTCAAACCTATCTTGCCCATTTCTCTGGTAGTCTTTATTAATTCAGGAGTCTCGTTCAACCACTTCTTGAAAGTCAAGGAGTTATCTTAAAGAGCATGCCTGTGGAATGGAACAAGTAAAGGTTAATTCCATGCTGAAAGTAGACAGAAGAAGCACAATGTCTTCTCCACATGACACCTTTCTTCAGTGTGGAGTTAACATTTATTCGCTCTTTTGCAGGAATCTTTTCTACTTAGAAAGAACCTAACACAGATCCCTGTTTTACTCCGCCATCACTATTTCCATCACCACAAATTCCTGGGTTTAAGCCTGCTGTAAATTCCCAGATTCATTTCATACACTTGCCATCTCTGGAATACTTACTCAGTCTCTGTGCTGAACATATTCATGAAGGTACAAACCAGATGAGCTGGTTTGATTTAGGTGAGTAATTGCAGTGAGTAATTGAGATCTCGGCTGGAATAACATGGGAAGACACTCTATCCTGTCCTACGCCCTGACCACTTACAAACAGCTAGTGTGCACCTTTAAAGTGCTTTAAAGCTAAACCATAAAATGCTCATGAACATTGAACATCAAAAATTAAACGAATATAGGTAGCGGTTTTGGAAAATCTGTGCTGTTAGATTCAGCAATTTTTTTCCTTGCCTCTTGTTAATTTAGTTAATTTGGAAGGATAAGATTAAAATGGAATTTAAAACACATTGAACGCTGCTGATAGGTGTTCAAGGTTAATGCAACATACTGTAGGTGCATCTTTCAGCAGGTAACGTTTTAAAATCACTTTATTAGCCATTTACCACACTTTATTAGCCATTTCTTGCATTCGGATTTTGTCTTTTCACAGACCCCAGCTTGCTCTCCATGAGACACACAGGCGGGGAGGGAAAAGCTTGGGGTCAGAGCGCAGGGTCAGCCACTTATACAGCGCCCCTGTCACGGATGTCGGAAGGGACGAGCCGTGGAGAGGCAGGAGAGCGGAAAAAGACCCTATGCGTAGTGGCGGGACAGGGGTTTAGCTCGGGCTCAGCTGTTCAGGAAATGCCGTATAGAAACCTATGCCCTCAGGTAGTGGACGAGGGGCGACCTGGTGCTAGGCGGGTCTCAGGACATCTGAACCTCAATGTTGAGCGAAGGTGAATCAGTGACCTGGAAATATATAGCCCCAGAGAGAGACACCGGAGGGACAGAAAAGCACAGGAAACTAGGGACAGGACAGAGTAGGAGCACCCTCTGGCTGCAGAGGGCGTGACAACCCCTGGAGCAGCTGGGGTTAAGGGCCTTGCTCAGGGGCCCAACGGAAAAGGATTCCTCTGCCAGCCACTGGATTTGAACCAGCAACCTTCCAGCCACAGGTTCAGATCCTTAGCCACAGTGCCACTGCTAAGCTAAGTAACATAAATCCTGTCCTGGAAATGTGTGCCGTGGTGGAAAGGTCAAGGAGAATTACAGTTTGGTCATCACACAGGTCCATGGGGCTGCTTTACATAAAGAAATCCCTGTTGGCCAATTAATATGCCACAATTCTGCTCTTCCCATTTAGTCAAGAGCCACGTCTCATCCAGGGAAAACTGCTGTCAGGGAAGGGAAAGCACAGATTCCTGCATTCACTATGCTTATGGCTGTGCCCCGTGTCCACAGGCCAATATAGTTCAGGTGGGTAGCTGCGTCAGCATGCATAATCTGCAGAGGAACAAGTAATAGGCTTATTCCATGCTGAAGAGAGAAGAGAGAAAACACAACGTTGTGGCCGATTTAGCCTTGCGTCAAGCCACACCAAGAATAATCACTGGGCAATCATTCCATTGTGTCCTTCAGTCATGTCAATTGGTTCTGCCATTACCACAAAGCAAGACATTAGCAGATGAATAAACTGCGCTCTTCATAGCTGCATACATCCACAGTAGAACAGGAATGCAAATACATCATCTTGTGCAGAATTGTTTGTCCTTTGAATAGTGTGTCAGCTCAATTTTGAGATGAAAATAATGTTTGTTAATTAATCTCCTGTTTCTCTAACCATTTCCAAAAATTAAAAGGGCATATTTAATTTCCCTCATAGTTGAATCTCAGCCCATGGTATGTCAAAAGAAGAGGAGATTTATTTAATTAGTAGGTACTAGTAATGTTGTAGGGGTAACATAATTTACATTTCTGGCAATTTACTACTCTGTTCAGACAATATGATCCATTTGGAACATTTGATAAATGACTTTTACAAAAAGTGTGCCTTTTCAAAATTAGATTGATGAAATTAGGATCATAATAGCAAACTAAACATTTGCCTAAGGAGCCCCTGTTAGTTATGTTTATGTTCTTGTCTGCAACAGCTGGTATTTAATTTAGGCATCTGCCATATTTCTGTTAGCCTTCTTCGTAAAATAAAAGTTACGAGACTGTTGTGTAATTTGACCCTTTGGGTAATGTTGAAAATGCTGCTTTCAGCTGGTTGCCTTTTTAAAATTTGTTTATACTTGTGTAATTGTATTTTCTGAGGATTTGTACAGCTGTAACTAGTTTGCCCTTGCCAAGATATTGCTTGCTAGAGAGCAGTTCCAAGAATAATGACCATTTGAGGACCAAATGATTATTTTTGCAGGTGATCTGTCCATTCCTAGCCAGGAACCCCTTTTTTCCTGATGGAGCCCCTGGCCAGAGCCTGGTCCAGAGGTCCAGAAGTCACAAGCACAGGCTGCAAGACGGGCCTAAGATTAGACAACTGCTCTGCCCCGGATGGGACACCAGGGTGTAGCAGGGGCACAGAGCAGAGGACAGATCAGAGCAGCCACTCGGTCCTAACCCCTATGTCTTTGAGAGGGGAGAGGAAACAGGAGGCGAAAAGGCAGACTCCGGAATATGTGCTACCCAGGCCAGAGTCAAAGGGAGTAAGGCTGGAGCTGATGGTACATCAGGGGGGTCCAGTCCTGGCGCTGGGGGGGAGGGGGGCTGTGTCTGCTGGTGTTCCAGGTCTGTTTAATGCAGCTGCACCTGCAGAGCTGGGGGAAGCTGGTAAATCTGTCCTGTTAACCCCAGTAACAAGCTGGTTCGGCTCACTAGGAGCTGGGCTGGAGTAAACCCCCCCAGAGGCACCTGCTCCCTGCTCTGGGACTTGGGTGTTAGGGGGATATGAACAGTGTCACATGTCACGTGATATTTTGCTGCTCTTGAAAGTCATGTGACAAGCTTCTGACTTGTTTATGATGCCCTGTGGTCCAGTACCTGTAGTGTGCTTCATGTGTTGTTTCTTAGCTATGTCTTCCCACATGGCTGCAGGAGATTATTCCTTTTTATTCAGAACAATAAAATACCAACAAGCAACACACTGAAGCATTCTCCTCCTCGTGATTGCAATGGATTGGTCCTTTGAACAATAATGAAACTGTAAGTAATATTTGCTTTTCTCTTGAACAATCTCATGACAAACTGTTGACTGAACAGTTTTATTCCTACTTTTTATGAATAAATTGTGACTGACTTGGAACTCTTTGTCACTGACCTGACATCCTCAGGGCCCCTTTGGATACCTCTCTTATACAGTATGTGAGTCCATTGGGATGAAAAGAGCTACTTGTTTATTAATTAGTTTATAAATTAGTTGGTTAATGAGAATGTTCAGAAAGCCACATCCTTTTTTCTGAGGTCCTGCTGGCGACATTGTTGACATTGACCAAAGATCTCCCTCCATTTCCTTATCTTTAACAAGGAAATCATGCCTAATTTTCCTCAGGAAACTGGGCAGAGACAGATGCCTCTGTCAGACTGCATATATGATCATATCAATATTCCTGAATATCCCTTCCTTTTAGACACAAGATGATGTCTCAAAACTGTGCCTTTGTTTCTTATGTGTTTTTGTACATTAAAGGTTGCTATATTATTGTGTTCTCTTAGGGTCCATTGAGGTTTGGGCAAAATAAGTTCAGTAACTGAGTCAAACTCTAATAAAACACACAAATGGATGGATATAAAGGGATGAAGTACTTAGTGCTTTGGTGTCAACTCACCTGGTGTCACGCCCGACATCCCTCCCTAGAGGGCGCTCCACTGCTCCATTATTGTCCGTGTGATTAAGCTCTCCAGGTGTACCCTTTTAGTGTTATTATTTAAAGACCAGCTCCTCCAGTCCTCGGGGCTCATCATTAGGGTAAGATGTCGCGAGGCCCGCCTGGCACCAGGAAACCCTACGTCCGTCTCCTGAGGGCACAGGCCTCATCCCCGACACCTCCCGCTTCCTGAGCCCGGGGTCTGGAGGATCTCGCCCCGTCACCCTTGGACCTCCAGGTTTCGTCTGTCCGTGTGCTCCCCCTTCCCGGGGATTTTAACTTTGTCGCGTCCCAGGATGGATTCCTTGTTGATGGACTCTCGGACTGTGCTTTGACCTGCCCTTGGACCCGTTTGGATTTGGATGCCGTTTTGTCTTCCCCGTACACTGTCTCACGGACTGTCACTATTATTTTGTGCACTATTAAACCCCTGTGTGTTCCCTTTTACCACGCCTCCTGTTTTCTCCAGCTCTTACCGCATCGCATAGGGTCTTCTACAAGATCTGACACGGATTTCAGTCCGTGTTCGTGACCCCTGGCTGAGGAAATGCCAGCTCTGGCTGAAGATCAGTGCTGTCACAGCCCCCCTCTCTTAGAGGAATGAGCCAGGGAGGAGCTACAGGGGTGCAGCTGGGCAGAGGGAGGGGTGTAGAAAAGTGAGCAGCCCAGTACTGATATGTAGGGGAGTAGAGTTGCAGGATCACAATTGACCTCCTCCTAAAATTGTATTATGTAGCACTGTTTATATCCAAGCCCAGCAGATATTTTCTGTGTGTTGTCGCCCAAAGATATCGATATCAGTTTTAATCTCGTTGTATTGGTTATTGTAGATAGAATCAGATTTTGAGTCTCTGAGATTTCCATTATGTGCGTCAACTGATTTGATAGCCAGGACTTGTAATTTGAGGAGCATGTTTTAATGGGGGATTGATTAGATGATTGTTGTTTCGATTAGTGGAACGCGGCTGCCTGACGGGACCTCTGCAGGTTCAGAACTCAAAAACAGGTGAAAGACACAGCTCATGATTGTGTTTAGAGCCCGTTCCCATGGTCTGTTACAGTGATCAGTGTTGGGAAAACCCACACAAGGGGAAACTGTCCTTGGGCTTTTTGTTCCCTTTAATTTTCTTTTTGTAAGAGCTGATTGCTTTCATTTGCTTTGCACGGTTTTGCAGACAGCTCTCAAATTCCCCTGGGGGTTTTGCCCTGAAAGGTTTCATCGAACGTTGCCAGAACAGGGGAATGTCCCAGTGCATTGTAAGCTTCCAATTAAACACGGAACTTTGACCCCGATTTTTCTCTCAGGTGGACTTATCATGCAAACATTTTGACGTCTCCAGTTCCCAATGCTTCACATGCAAATGGGGCATTTTGCCACATCTCTAACCAGGGCCACATTATGGGAGATAAGATTTCATCACCATGAGGTGCTGATCTTCTTAACATCCCCGCTGACAGGTGCAAACAGCACGTCGGGGAAAGGGCTTCAGTTTCATCTTGTTAATCTGTCAGCGATGGCTTTGGTGACTTGCGCTAAAAAAAAATCTGTATGGAAATGTGAGGTTTCGCAGCTTGTGGATAAAAGAGGGAATGTCTTTAATGAGGTGAGTGACGTACAAGGGAGTTGATATTTTGGTAATGGCCTGGCCCAGACGTCCCGTACACAGCCAGGTGTGCAGTTCAGGCAGGGATGGGGAATAACAAATAGGGACGAGAACACAGGTCTTCATCAAGCCAGGGCCACAGACCAATCACAAAGGCACCTGCCCAGCTCTCCGAGCAGAACAGACTGCCAGAACGCTTGAGATATCGAGGACGGCGGACATTCCTGTGAGCTCTCGTCACGGATAGAACATACAAACATGTTTCCAGTTTTACTGTTGATCGTTTCAAAGTGGAAATATGACTCTTCTTAAAAGTCTGGCTTGGACAACGTAAAAGAATCTGCAGTCCAAGGTGATTTGAGAGGTAGCCCAAGGGCAGGCTTTAAACTTCATTTTCCTGATCATTTATAGGAAAATTGGTTTCCCTGCTCCAGAGAATCCGATCTGCTGGCCTCGCTCCCGCAGCTGGTGGAGGGCGAAGGTACACTGCAGCACGTCCGCTTCACCACTCAAGACACACGCCAGGCTCCTTCGTTGTGTTTCTTTCGGGGACACGGGCGGCACACTGCATCTGCCCTCACAGCACAGCATTAAGGATTGATCTTTCAATCAAGGTAGTCAGTGATTTATAGCCACAGTGCTTTGCGAGAAAGCCATCGACCCTTTTCACCTCTGTGTATTACTGTCTGACTATGATAAAAGAGGCTTTTATGCACTATGTAAGTTTGTAAGAAATCTCTTCTATGCATGAAATATACAGTATGTTACAATTTCAGATCTTTATTTAAAAGGGTTCTTTTAAAATGCTTGTGCTTTTAAGCTGTTGTGGTAAGACCTGGATGATTATTAACAGATGACCCCCTTTCTTCTTTTCTTCTGAAATAATGGCGAACGAATGGCATGGCACCCTCACACTGCTGAGCAACACCGAGTGAAAGTATGCAGCTCCTCTCCTGCAGCTGGAAATAAGTGACTCTGAAAGTCAGCAGGTCGGCATTTTCATTATACCGATGATAGAAAACAGAATTTGGGGTTTTGAACCTGTAATGTGCTGTTAAATGACACATATAAACTACACAGGTTTTGCTTCCTTTTCAAACTTCGCGAAACTCTTGAATGTAAAGAACCTCTGTTGCTTCTGAGGTAAGTGAATACCAGACTATTTTAAATCTGCTTAGTCACATCCATTAATTAAGTGAAATAAGAGATGTGATATAGCAAGGGTAAGGGTATTAATGCCCCTAAGCAAGGGTATTCGCTTTTTTTGCCCTACCACATTATTCTGTGAATAAGTTTTGGTACAGATATAGGAACAGTGATTATCCTTGATAAGGAGGCCACAGTAACAAACTGCCAGGAATACCAAGGTATTGGTATTCAAGTATTGACCTACTTTAGGTAGTGAGTTTGCTCACTGTTTATCCTAGTCTTCATAAAAGTTGTGATTAGTCATATACACAGTACTATCAGCACTGTGGATGATCTCCCAGCCCACATCAGATCTTTCAGTCAGCCATGACTTTTAGATCCTGCTTTAAAACTCACTTTTATACATTAATTTGTAATTCTATTTAATTTACTATATTAATTTGTGTGTGCATGTCTCTTTTGTTTAATTGTTTTATTGTAAAGAGCTTTGACTGACGCTTCCAAAGCATGGTCCGAACACAGAGCAGGTGTATGGCCAGACAATGCCGAACAAGCCTTCACTTCATCAGCACTTCATCAGGGCTAGAGGCATCCATTCTCTTCCATCCCAACTTCAACACTCAGGACAACCGTACTACGATTGTTTTGCTGGCTGGTTGTTTTTAAACCTGCCTGCTAATACACAGTATATGACCGTGCAGGTCAGATACTGCACATTCAGTAGACATACTGTATATAAGGGAACAAGAAATGTGGCTCCACAGCCGAAACATTGTGTTTTCTTTCTTCTTTTTTTCAGCATGGAATAAACCTATTACTTGTTCCTTTGCAGCCTACGCATGCTGGCGCAGCTGCCCACCTGAACTATACTGTATATAAAGCTTCCGAACATTTTTAAACAAATAAAAATAAAATCAGCTGAAACTGTCACCAGCAGACTGAAGAAGGATGGAAAAGTAGGCTCAAGATTAAAGTTTGGCATCATCCCCTGGGATCGCATTCCGAACCAAACACATCGTCAATAATGATGTATTTCTAACCTCCTCCAGCATCATGTCAGACAGCCACGGCACTCCTGCACGAAGGCGTGTGGTCAAAGTTGTTTTTTTCCATCATCGCTCTGTACTTACGGCATTCTGGCACAGGGAATCCTGGTAACCGGCTTTCCCAGAAAGTTCTGTAAAAAGGAAGTCTAAGTGGACAAATCAGAAGTAATTATGACTAAAATTAGTGCTGGAAAATGGAGAGTACAAAGCTGTGGCCAGAGGCAGGACACAATGTCTCCAGTTCTTTTAAAAGTACACACAGTAATGGCTCCATCAGAGTAAAAATACCCTCCCTCATTGAGAAACGTGAAGAAAAGGCAATACAAGGCAAGGGCTAATATGATATGTATTTTAATATCCTGCTCTTACAAAAGCACATGCTGGAAAACAAGCCAACTGGAATAAAAGCCACATATTAGTTCAGTACAACAGACTGATGGAAATTTTAGATCATACAGTTACTGACATTGTCAGGTATAATAGAGAAATTAATTTATTGTTGTTTTATAATTTATTTTGCTATTGTGTTACTTACCATGTGGACGATGGTTGAGAGCTGAATTGTTGTAATAGCAGAAAGAGTGGTAATTAGTTGCTCAGTTCATAAGCAACAAGTAAATGTTAATTCCAAGCTGAAAAATAGAAAAGAGAAACACAACATTTCGCTGTTGAGCCTTCTTCGAGCATGATAAAAATAATTGCTGAAAAAAAGTTTTTCTCCTAAGAAAAACACGACAAAATGTGGTTCAGAGAAATATAATTGTTTTGAGCAAAACATAGTATCCTTGACCTAAAGTGATTGCAGTACAGTACAGCCTATGAAGCTCTGTGATGTATTAAAATGATCCTTTGTGTGTCAAAATGTAAAAATCTCATTAGTCCTTCTGAATTTTTTAATGACATTTTTAGATTTATGCTCCAATTCTATAATTTGTAATCTATTTGTCCACTTTTCCTCATGTCAGTGTTGTATATATTCAGTTCAAAGTGTTTCAATAATGCTGCTCTCTCCTATTTGTCTGTCTGATGGATGAAAAAGCCTTAGAATGTCAGATTCTGCAGTATCTGCTAGTAGATGTGCAGATCTCAAAACCTGATATGTTAGTTTGCTTGAGGTTAATGGGATTGAACTTTGAGATTTTGAAACCTTAATGACTATGTTTCTTCAGCAACTCTTAGTACCAATCAGACACATAAACAGTAGCCTGAAGACAAAGCTGAAGAAGAGGTTGTCAGATTAATAGGGATTATACAGCTTTTAACAGCTCTCAGACCTAGGAAGCAAACAATTCCAGTTATACTCAAGACTCTGTTTTGGTGTTCTCTGGATAATCTGTATGAGGTCATTCATTATCATGGGGATTATGTTCCTTTAAATGATGTCTTTGTTCAGGTATCTTGGATCCATCTCCTGTTTACATTGTTGAAAGGACACAAAGGGAAGAGGTCCCAGGTTAAACTGCACACAGGACGTATTATAAAAGACTGAAAAGCTGTGAGAGAAGTGGCATCAATAGTCTGGTGGTCGCATCAGGTGGAGTATATCCCTGATTTGGGGTTGTCAGTGGGGCTCGTCCACCTGTCCTTTTCTTGCCCAGGGGGCAGGAGTCATTGCAGGAGATCCCAGCCTGGAAAAGCAACTGGCAATTCCAGTACGGGTGGGTCCATAAATTAAAAAATAATGGATGATTGCAATTTTAAAAAGTTTGTATGTGTTTTATTTACCTAACGCGGGTTGCATGGACTGACACAGCTGAACGTGCCGTAAATGAAGAAGACATTCCACTTTGCTTATGATCTTCTTTGAGGCTGTGACAGTAATACACGTGATATAAACGTTTAAAAAATAAACAGCAAGAATTAAATACATATCAGTTCGGAGACTACCCCAGTAAGGAACACCAGCACCACATCCAGGACCAGATCTGTATTAATGCCCTTATTCAACAGCTGTGTTTATCATTATCCTTTCCCCTCAATGGGGGGAGTGATACAATATTAATACACGTGAATACTTAAAAAAGTAATTTAGCTGTAAAACATGTCCCAATAATTTCTGAAGTTCTAAACCCTAAATTCCTAATCTAAACCCTGGAAGTTATTCTCCTAGGCAGTTACTTACATAGACCAATAAAATGATGAAAGGGCACAAAACAAAGTTAGAAAATACAAGAGTGGTGTCATCCTCGTGTTTGCGTTGCTTCTTCTGTCACAGGGCTGGGTGTGGTGGGTGTGTTATACAAGAGGCTTCTCTCTCCTTGACGCCTGGGCAGTGCCGGGTTCTCCACTGGCAGGAGTCCACACTGAGACTCTGGCACTGAGTCCGCACTGAGCCCAGGAGCGACCAGGACTGAATTCCTGCAGGGGCGGCGCCATTTAGCCAGTTCTTCCTGGTGGCCTGGAGTCCGTCCTGGAAGCACAGGACATGAGAAGGGACAGGGCACACCCCTGAGCACAATTTAGAGACTTTGTTATTCTCAGGGCTCTTAGCCCAGAGCCTGAAGACCATACCAGAAAGATAACATCTTGGGAAACTTTTCTCATTTGCGTGTGAGAAGCAAGGGCTCTTATCTGTGACCGATATAAGGATTTAAACTAATTACTTGTATCAGTCAAGGATGAGATAAAAGATAATCTTTCAATTTGTTCAGTTTTATGCATGTTAAAAATGCTCATTACTGATATTTTAACTTTGTCTTAAATAGCTTCACGTTTACATTTATAAACAATTCTGCTCTTCTCTAACTGCAGGCCGCTTTTTTCTTCCCTAGGCAAGAAAAGACAGCTGGCAGGACAAGGCAGAAAATAATTGATGGGTATAAAAGTACAGCAGAGATTCCTGACTCCACTGGAATGTTGCTGGATGCCGTTTGTGTAAACAACAACTGACATCTTTGGAAGGGAGCCTTGGTGAATACTTGGGGTTTGAGATTCCTCCTGGGCCTGCGACGCAGGCCTGGCCTGCTCTCTCCCTCGTCCGGCAGCTCTGGCTGTTTCTGCGCTGGTGGGGTCATGTTTACAGCTGCTCTGCTCTTACAGCGATGTACTGGAGTATACTCTCCCAAAGCTCACTGGTGTGCTGGTCAGGCAGAGGTCAGTCAAAGCTTGTGTAAGGCAAGCGGCCTGCTGTGTGCATCGGGATTGCTCTACAGAGTTTAGGAGTCCAAAAACATCATCTGGTCCAAAGCGGAAATTAGCTGCACACAAATGTTTGTAAACTCCATCACGGTTTTCCCCAGAAAACCTCTCAGCAGTCTCTGTGTGGTGTACAATCCTGTGTATCTGAAGTGTAATGCCCACTGAGGTGTGTGATGGCAGATGCCCTTGAGGGAGGAATGCAGGATGAAATACAATTGTAAAAAATATTTTAAATGTGCACACAACATTCTCACCCTCCTGTAACTTTCACACATCATAAGTCTGTTCCTCGACCGACACGAGTATATTTTCACAGTAATTAGTTTTGTCAACATGGATTTCCTCAGGGAATTGATAAAAATTGATAGATGCCTGTGGGGTGTTTCCTCAATGTCGGCTCAATTTTCACCATGAACCTCCAGTACTTTCAAAATTTGCAATGAGCAGCTGTAGAAAAAACAAAGATGTCCGTGCATTGGTCCTTGATTTTCTATAAATAGATGTTGAAAATTGAAACTGTAGTTTTACTTTATGTTTTGTGTTTTTGCACAAAACTAGGACCGACGGATATTTTTCAGTTCAGGTCTTATGTCTGTTTCATTTTCAGCACATTATTCCTTGTCTAGTCCAAAGCTTGTTTTTCATTGTGTGCACATTAATTATGAAAGCCTAAATCCTGTTAAACACAGATGATCAATTGCATTATATGTGTTATAGGTGTCTCTTATTTAGGGTATAACAGGAAGGCTGACTTCTGCTTTCACAGCTTAAAAGCAATTTCTGATGAAATGTGTTTGATCTTAAATAACTTCCTCTGATGAATATAGGCCACAACCATCTGCGTGTCAAATGTTAAGCACCTTGTCTTCCAGGGTGTTTACTGTAGTGTCTTGAGAAAGAAATGGAAAACGTGGTTTTGGCAGGGCTTCACTTACCACTCCACAGGAAGCAGCTATCTAAAGACCCGCCTGCTCAAACCAAAGCCCTTTTACGAGAGAGCCTCTCGTCTGTGTATTAAAAATAGATTGCAGTAAAGCTGTGTTCCGTTCTACAGCACACATCCAGGACCATTATATCATTACTAAAGAAGTGACATATGGAAAAGCAAAGGATGTGGTTTTCACTGGAAGTGGAAAATGGGATTCCTGACACAGCAGGTGATGAAGCAATAGAAAATCCCTGTCTATAACCTGTTTTGTCCCACATCTAGGGCATACTGTATCTAGGGCAATATTCCACCAGTCCCGTAAATCAGAATATTTCTTATATCTCATAACCTACAACAATCTTTTTCATTTAGGTTAAACGTTATGACTAACAACTGCCTGCCTCTTGACTGTGAATGAGGTTGCTCCCAGATTAATTCAGAAACGGGTTTAGTCAGTTTTAACGGATATGAAACGTTCCGAAGTAAATACAAGAAAATACAAGAATTCAAGAAAGGTTACAAACAAGAGGCCGTGTGGCTGATCCAGCCCGTTGGGTAGTTAGCTCCTACCTGATCTGAGGCTCGCGGTCAGCTGTTTCTTGAAAGAAAGCAGAATACTGGCTTCAACAACATGGCTGAGCAGCTTGTACCAGACTCCCACAACCCTTAAAATTAACCATCCTCTTTGGAGAGATTTGTGTCCACCTGCCAATATAGAAATGTATCAAGCAATTCCATTTTAAAATGTTTTAAATCACTTTTTGTTTTCCAAAACAACTATAATTTTCCTGGAGCAGACTGAGAGAAATACCTTTCTCATGGGCACAACAGCAGTGTCTCACCTGGGATTTAAACCCGGATATGATTTCAGAGCTCAGAATAATAATAAAAACCATCTATCATTCTCACCAGCTCATTGTAAAACTGTTTCACCCCACTGAACACAATTGCTAAGAAAATTTAAAGACCCATTATCTGGGTCTAACACAAAGGTGATCCATGAGATCCAATAGTGACAGTAACACCAGGAGCCAGATAGTAGGCTGTGTGGATTGAAGCCCATGTGTCAGCTATGTTGCTACTGTGGATGAAAGTAAAGTGTGCTAGCCAGAGACACTAGTCCTGTAATTGCAACATTTCTGCTGTGCTGTTAGGGTTGTCAGAGGCTGAGGTCTAAAGAGAGAGAGTTTTGCCTTCAGAGGTATTTGTAGAAGAAGCAGTGAGCAATGAATAACTTCAGAATTACACTACTGGTGTATGGGGATGAAAGGTCTTTCGTGACACTATTAAGTTTTAAAAAAATGCCCTTTTCATGATCCATTTTCAGTATGAAATGTTACACACTGCTACATACATGATCACTGTTATGTTACACACTATCAGAGTGATCAGGAGTGACCTTCCTGAGGATTAACACAAGCCTTGCAGTGTTGAAGCACGGACCTGATCTGCCTCTGGCCAGACGGCTGTGGGACATTGTGCCACTCTTCCTGTTCAGCTGCAGGCAGATGGCCAAGCTTTTCCACCTGTTGACAGGACTGGCAAGTTCTGGTCTGGGCTCAGGTCTGGAGAAAAGGCTGGTCACAATGAGACCTTGACAGTGTTCTCCTGAAGGTTTGGGAAACAGACACTTCTGCACTGGCTTGCAGAAATATCAGCTTTGTTCATTTATTGCTAAATTGTAGGGCTGCCTTCCATCTGCATCAAAGACATTCCTGTGTTAAAGGAGAAACCCCCCACATCGGCACGTTTCCACCTCCTCTGCATTTGGCTTGAAGAACACAATTGTCAACATAATGTTTTTCACAACAACCCCACACCTACTAATAGTTTTAATAAGAAATTTTGGTAAAGATATGTGCCTCCTGTTCACTGCTTAAAATGCACTTACAGGAACATAAGAACAGTTAAAAATGTGAGTTGGCCATAGGGCCATCTAGACATTTTAGTAGTTAGGAAGTAATTCATCAAATGTCCTCTTCCAGCTGTTCCGTGAACGTAGCCTTCCGAAGCCTCAACAACATGGCAATGCACCTTGTTCCAGACTCCAAGAACCCTTTGTGTAGAGATGTGCCTCAAGTTGTCAGTTTTAAATATTTATTTTAAATATATAAATTATGTGTAGAAGAAGCCCAAATATAGTTGCTTTCAATGCAATTTGTTTTTGTTCAAAACTTCTGTTATCTTGTGTTTCCCTCCTACACATTTAATGTGTAACACTCTCCGCATGCTAATTACTCTCTCTTATGTTCATAATTGCAACTAGATTTTCAAGTAATTGGCTGCCTCAAGAAAAAGGCTGCTTCCAGACACACATCCTTTTTAAAATTCTCGGAATTTCTATAATCTGCAGGATATAGATCATTAGTCACCAGTGGCAGAGAAGTTCCTAGTTAATCACTGAAAGGTTACTGTCCATTTTTTCATTACTTTGTGCTTCAACACTTAGGTGATATTATTTGCATAGTATTTTAGAGAGGTGGAAAGTTTGCATAAAACATTAAAAAATGTAAGAACTATGAGCTTAATCAGTTTTTTTTAGTAAGTCTTAAATAATCAGAATCCATTGTTTCATTTTTAACTTTTGTGAAAAGCTGAGAATATATTGAAACATGTTTAAACTTTCTTTTGCTGAAGTCAAGTAATTCTGGTCTGTTTTGACAGGATGTGCAAAGCCCGATGCATCCCAACAAGGTTTTTAATGTGTCAGAGTACAGTAGTCCATGCTGGGCTGCAGACAAGTTTTATGGAAAAGGCTCAAGAAGGGAGCTGTGACAGTGCGCGTAGGCAGCAAGGAAACAGGTAAGATTCACTCCACTCGGAAAGATGAAGAAAAAGAAAAAGTTTCGGCTGTGTTTCAGGTGTATTTTTATGCTTTTCACATTGCTTGTTTTCTGAATATTCTATTACACTATAGTCCATGAGAGACTTGTCATGCTTCTACTACTGCTGTGAGATCGTTGGTGGATCTTGGGCTCAAAGTTATTGTTAGCAAAGACAATCTGACATTTTATACTAGACCAGGCTGACTTTCTGAATAGTCAAATAATAATATAACAAAAATCAAAATAATGACTTTTACTTTGCTGCAAACAACTATGCTTTTAAAATCAGGAGCATAGCCCTCTCCTGGCCCATGTAGTGTCTTAGGTCAAGTGTGATCTTATGTGGGATGCTGATTATGTGTTGTTAATGTTTGTGCTTCTTTTGATACTATTAATCTTACCTGCCTGGAGAACTCTCCAAGACCCCTGTTGGTTCATTTTGTGTCAAGTGTTCCCTGCCTGACACTAGCTGTGGAACCTTCTTTGGTTGTGGAAACTCCCGAAGAAGGCTCCACAGCCGAAACGTTTTGTTTCCTTTCTTCTCTTTTCAGCAGGAATAAACCCTTACTTGTTCCTTTGCAACCTACGCATGCTGACGCAGTCTGACATGAACACTCATGGTAAGGGTCAAGTTACTTAACTCATCAGTTCCCATATTGTAGATAATATCTTAACTTTTTGGTAACTCTTGTGTGCACAAGAGGGCAGAATAAAACTTTCTACTGCTCCTATTTAACATTGTTAGTTGCAGATCAGATTTCCTGGATTTTACAGAAAAGGGCATTGCTGTAATGGCTCTGTTTACAACTGATTTTACAAGTATAGAGTGCATCAGTGTATTCAACACAGTTAAGGCAGCTTGATATCTTCACAGTGGCCCTGGGGAACTGCTGTTGGTCAGAGGTTAATGTACTGGCTGCCATGAGTGATGGGCTACAGGTTAATCACTCACGTTCAATAATAAACAGCTGCCGTTAAACCCGCTAAAATGAGTTGCAAGAAGAATCAAAAACAAAACTTGAGAAATGCCTGTGCAAACACAGTTCACATCTGAACTATTACTATCAGCATTCAAGAAGACTTTTATCCTGTTTTTTTTACAACAGAAAGTAATGCTTGTAGGAGAATTTAAACAATATTTACCATGGATTATTACAGGCTACGGGGCTCAGAATACCTAATAATTTATTAAGACATTTTCTGGACTTGTAGTATTATTTTCACATTGTGCCTCAGTCTTGGGGCTTTGTATATCATACAGTTTCAATAAATAATCAATTGGAAGCTGTAAAAGACAAACAGTTTCTTTCTGTTTCAACTTCTTCACCTGAAAGGGGAACCATTTTTAGCGGGAACAGTTTCCCACTGAGCTATTTTTCCACTGGTGCTCCTTTTCTTAGGATTTAGACCAGAGCTGGTCAGACCAGAGGCCTTTCAAGTGAACTTTCAAACATTCCTCCCAAGCGAAGCGGATGAATCAGGACCAGCGCAGGAGACTGAAATGTGCAAACAATTAAAGCAATAAGGGAACAAATCAAAGTGGGACCCCCTTGCATCTGGCCTCTCAGGTATGTGCTGTGGAGTAAAAGTGCTCTGCGTGTGCTCTCCAAGTCAGCATCTCATGACAAATGACTTTTCGTTGGCCAAGTTTCTCATAAACATGCTTAATTTGCTGGGGGAAGAACAGCTTTCTGCCAGTTGTTGACAGGAAGCAGAGCTGCGGATCCTCAGCATGCTGACATGAAGTAGCGTGCTCAGGGCAGCAAATTCCAACCCCTCGCCATGAAACCAATAAGGAACAAGTTGTGTGAAATACAACGGTCTTTCATGCAGAGGGTAATTAAAGAAAATGTCAGTATCCCGAGACAGCAGGTCCTGAATTTGCCTCAGAAGTAATTCAAGGTGACAAGAACACATAACGCTGGAATGTGTTTGAACTGCAGCAGCTGGCCGCAATGTCACAATCTGCTTGTTTCACTCTTTCTTACACTGCGCAATCACCCCAGCTCCACAGAGGGGGCCTTATCACTCTGACCACGAAAGCACAAAGCAGTTGACGCTCACGCACAAGGCTCCAGTTAGTTTCCTTTGATCGTTCTCACTCACCCCATAATAATAACAATATCCCACTCTGCTTTCCTGAACGATTCTTAGTGGAATATTTCTGGAGGAATGTGAAAGAGCCAGTTGGAAACTATGAGGACGCACGAAGAGAACAGGACAGACATTACACAAAGGGTTGTGGGGGTATGGAACAAGCTACCCAGCCATGCTGATGAAGCTGATATCCTGGCATACATGTTCTACATAGGCTGAACGACCTCCACTCCTTTCTAATCACTTGTATATTTTTAATCTCTATAAGTACTGTAAATTCAACAAATATATTCACAGACAGTAAATCAGGTAATATACTTGATAAAGACGAAACAGTTCTAACATGTTATTAGTCCTATAATTATTTTTTTATTTCCTTGTTATTCAGCGGGAGAATCGCAGCAGATTATGAACAGGCTGAGGAACCGATTCTATATTCAGCGCTTTCTGATTGTTCCATTCAGAATGAATACAAAGTTAACATTTCATACCCACGATACTTAAATGTGGATACCTAGGGGCAGAGCATTTGCTGTAGGTAATTAATAAAAGTTTCTTTGTTTGAAGGCTCGATGTGAAGACTGAACAAGACTTTACAGTGCATTCATCCTCTGTTCTTTGTCAATTTACTTTGGGCCAGAATCTATGCATCTCTCTGGTATGCTGACATATTTACTTCATAGTTCCAGACGAACAACGTCAAGCTCAGTAATCCAATAAAGAGAATAAATATTTAATAACTGTAATGCATTATCTTCCCGATTTATTCAAAGAATGCTATTAAAATGAATGTAGTCAGAAGAATTCTCTGTACTTTTCTTCAATACCAATAAAAAAATCAATGTGACGTGACTGACGCCGGAGGGGTTGCAAACTCTGGCTCGCGCATCACCAGACATTCTAGAGCCCTTGACAACGACACACAAGCCGCTGATTTAGATATGAAAGAACATGCTACTTCGTATCTTGTCCTTCAAAGCTGATTAAATGGCACAGTGTTTCCAGATAAAAAACACACTAAATTCCACCCAGCTAGGTCTGTAGTTCTGACGGAGCTGCGTGACCTGAAATGATTGCAGATTCCCTAAATAGGGATGAAGGTGTTCCACTGAAATATGTGGGTCACTATTTGCTCATTGTGCTATTAAGTTAAAACAATCATCCGCCCAGTTTCTAACTTTCTGAGAAATGGGGGCTCGGCAGGCTAGGATACCCCCTGGATGGGAGACCTGGCCATTGCATGACACTGAAATGATCATCAATTAAGTGCACCCAGGTTCCAGACTTTATACTCTGGGATTATTGACTTGTCATTAATTATTTCAATGATTTTTCTTTGGCAAATCAAAAAGTAATGATAAACACAGAATAATACTGTAAATCTTTACCAACTGATAAGAAAATAGATTTAGACAAAGAGAAAATTCCGACCGGACAATTAAGAAAACAGTTGCAATAGTCCTGTATATCTCTTGCTGGACAGCTCTTTCGGTTCTGATTGATAAATTGCTGAGATTAAATTAGGTGTGATTTAACCAACGTTAGGGAAAAAATCCAGTTGGACGCTTTCCAAAACCGCATCCGAGAGATACAGCATGTCTGACAATCTCCTGTTATAAACGCTGAACATGAGCACAGTTCGTCTCTCGACTTGTAGCCAAGAGGCTTTTGGTGTCTGCCCAGTCTAAAAAGACACTAGTGATACAGCAAAAACCTGGAAAGATTTGAGTTGTGGACTAACAATGATGCTATGGTTAAGAACACTAAAATAGTTTTATATTTGCCTCACAACGAAGCAGAGACCTGTTTATTCGGATGCCTTAGCGTAGTATGCCTTAGTGTTGGATGACTTAGTGAATTCCTAAGAATAATTTTTTTCTTGAATGGCACACAGACCTACTAATTTAATCCAATATTGTATGTGTCTGTCGAACTCTGGCTAAAATAATTTTAAAATTTTTATTTCAAAAAGCTTTACAACGGTCTATCAAGCAAGATTATTTACCTTCCCACAAAATAATGGAAATCATTTCTCATGTTACTATTGTCTTTGTCTTTCCTTAAAAGGTTATCAAATGTAACTTGATGGATGTGATGAAGTGACTTTCAGGACCTTTTTTTTTTAAAGGGGACCAAAATAATTTAATTTCTCACGAGCTCTGCTGAATGGCAGGTCTTTGTGCTTCTCCTAAGCCGTGAAGGAACTACCACATAGCTCCTTCTAGTTTTACATGAAATGTCTGCAGGACATTACATTTCTTTTATGTAAACTGTCCCACCTCCTCGGTGTAATTTAAGTTCTGTTGGTTATGAAGTGAAGTTTTTCTCCACCACATTAAACAGTTCTAGTGCATTATAGAGGGGCCATAATAAGCACTCATGTTAGAGGCTGGGCTCTGTGTCAAGCCTCCAAGCAGTCTGAGGTCAGTGAGCATGTTTTGTGTGGTAGGCCGGAGAGAACTTGTTCACCATACTGATACTCCTGTGAAAGTCTGTTACCATGGTTATCTATGATGTCTTGAAAACAAACTCCATGATGTTGAAGGTTAGAAAACTCAAGAACACATTCCTGTGCCCAACGGCAAATTTTACTAACCTCTTCACCACCTCACACCTCTGCTCTCTTTTTCCTTTACCTAGAAGGCACAATTTCCTCAATTCAACACAATAGAAGGTGTTACACATTCATAGTATGGTGACAGTATGACACAGCAGATTTATTTTGTCTGAAAATAGTCTTTTCATTTTCCTTACATTAAAAAAATGAATGTATTGATTGCTCCTGAGGGTTGTGAATTAGATTTCTCAATAAAAAAAATCTTTCTCCTTTTGCAAGACAAACTTTACTGTGAGAAAGGTTCTGTCATGCATTTGCCACTAGGTAATGAAGTTATGTTCAGAGGATTCATTTTAACATACTGTATGAGCTCCTGGAGTCATTTACGATATGAGTTGAGATATAGGCTTTGGTTATAGGTTATATATATATAACATATTATATATATGTGTGACAGTAAAGGTTTATTCCCTGCTGAAAAGAAAAGAGACACAACTGTTCAGCTGTGTGACGAAATGGTGTCTCTTTTCTTTTCAGCATGGACAAAAGCTTTGCCTGTTCTTTTGCAGCCTGCTGTATACTCCCTACTTGAACTTGGTATCACAGATGTCTTAAATGATAGATAGATACTTTATTGATCCCGTGAGGGAAATTGCAGTGCAACAGCAGCTTTACACAGACAACACAGCCACAGTGTAACGAATGATACAATAATAATAATACAATACATACAATACAATCAGTACAGTGAGGGGTGCACTAAAAGACCGGACACACAAAGAACAAACTAGAACAGAACAGTACACAGAAAAATCGTATCACACATATGAATATAAATATAGATATAGATATAAATATAAATGTATTGCACGGGTCCCTGGCATATATTGCACAAAAAATGGTTGTAAACGGAAAAGAAAGAGAACAGATGTAGCAGTAGATGTGTAGATGTGTTCAGTCCAGAAACAGGTCACTGTCAATGTTGCCTCTGCCCAGACGCAAGGTGGATGCGTTGTACAGTCTTATGGCAGAAGGCAAGAATGACCTCCTGTAGCGCTCCCTGTTGCACCGTGGATGAATCAGTCTATTGCTGAACGTGCTCTTCATTTCTGCAAGCCTGTCATAGAGGGGATGGGAGATGTTGTCCATGATGGCCTCTAGTTTGGACACCATTCTCCTCTCAGCCACTACCTCCAAGGGGTCCAGGTCAGACCCAATGACAGAGCTTGCTCTCCTGATGAGCTTGTTCAGCCTTTTAGAATCCACTGTTCTAATCCCAGGGCCCCAGCATACCACTGCATAGAAAATGGCGCTCGCTACCAACGACTGATAGAACATATGTAGCATCTTACTACATACATTGAAGGACCTGAGCCTCCTCAAGAAGTAAAGTCGGCTCTGTCCCTTCTTATAGATGGCCTCGATGGTCATCATTATTATGATTTCTCCTTCATGGAATGGAGTCTCATCAAATTAAATATAAGGATTTGACACACATAAAAATGCTAAGAAATCATCAGTTTTTGTAAAGCACCTCTCTCAGAGAGCACAGGAACCCTGCAGTTCTCCATAAATTACATCATGATACCAATCAAATATCTACAAATGATTACCTTCCTTTCCAATTCCATTGAAATGCTTGCTATTTTAATAGGGATTTATATCATACTAAAGAACAAGGCTAGTGGAGAAACTGAAGAGAATCTGGGATACCCCTGGATAGAAATTAGCCCAGGGACTTTCATGATCAGCATGGCCAGGAGATAGGCCCTGGCTGGTCAGATGAACATGGCGGATTGTGTGTGTTTACACTGATTGTTAGCAAAGGCTAAGAGTGACTTAACTTCTCAAGAAGTGCCTACTTAAACAGATTCCTTCAACACTGCTGCAGGTATAGAGCTCACAGGCTTGCAGTGTGTGTCAGCATCTGAATGGCCACATTCCTTTGGGGTGAGTTGAGGGAAGAGGCAGTTAATCATTGCAAGGGGCAGTACGTCTGCAGTCACTGCTCAGTTCACCTCCTCACTCACTTTCAGCTGTTGAGGATGTTTCAGGTGCATGCTAAGTAATTTGTACCCTTTTTGTTGTTTTAAATTCCTATAAATCTGCAGCTGGTGTTGGAATTTCCAAGGGTTTTCGTTGTGGTACAGTGGATTGGGCCTTCTGGACAATTTAAGCATGCAGACCCACTGAACGTGTGGCTTTGTAGCTGTAGAACTGATCAATTTAATTTCCTCTAGAATCAGGATTATTTTTACCACAAGATTTCTCAAGACTTGCAAATGGCCTGCAGGGAATCAGACCTTCCAGAAAATGGAAATGGATGCAGGGTCGACAATTTCCTAGAAAAAGAATGGAGAATCAAATGATCAGGACGGGACTTCTGTTCATTAATCTTCTTCAGTTAGTGCAGATCATTTTTTATATCATTTTAGACACTCCTCCATTGTGACTCTTCTGCTCTCTGGGGTTTGTGACTGTGCAATGACAAAGATCTCTTTTCCAAGTGTCTTGATTCCATACTGTTTTTTTTAAAACAGGTCTGAGGTACGGCACATGTATCCAGTGTTTTCGGGAGAATGTGCTACATGCAATTCAAGTAACTTTGAATCGCTCCTAAATAAAAGCCATGCTGTGCCAAGAAACTGGTATCTTTCTTAATTTGTTTTTTTAAAACAGAGCAAACTTCTCCCACTTCTCCACAAGAAGGAGACTAAATTATTTTTTCTTCCTCAAACTGTTTTTTTTACGCTTAAGCCCATAAATTTTAATGAATTCTCAATGGTCCAAGATCTGTACGCTGTTGACTGCGGGTCTGAGTATTTGGGGCTGAGATCAGTGCTGAGTCATACACTGGGGCTGGCCATGGACCCAGAGCTCCCCCAACACCCAGCCTGAGACCTGGCAGAAGCTGCTCATCCGCTCCGAGCTCTGTGGGACTGTGGAAGGAGCCCAAGCTGGCTGCAGACTGAGCTGAACTGAGCGGCAGAGATCCCGACTGATCTCCTACCCCTCCTGCAAAGATCAGATGCCTGTAATGTGACCTGATTGCAGTTTTTGCACTGCCGGAACTGAAAATGAGATCACTTTCATTAAGCTTCCAGTATCTGAATAAGCATAAGCATATGGACATGATGGCAGTATTTTTTAAACGCATATATATATATATTTTAATTCCATTGAAAGAAAGAACACAAGCTTTTTTCTTTTTTAAATGTTAAAATACAGTTTGCCTTGCTAGCAGATACCCAAACAGGATAACATTGCTTCAGTATTCTGCAAAATTCAATAAAAACAAATCTTGTAAAAAACTGGATTAAAAAAATAAATTATCCTGAGCTAAGTGATGTAAAATTGAATGGTAGCTTTCGTATTAAGAAACTGAAGAAAACGTATGTTTTGGTTATACAGCCTATAAATATCAACTAAATAAACTAGATAAACAATATCTAGGCAATTCTTGTAAAATTGTACTGTTCTCATTTCATAGACATGTGCCCTGTGTATTTTGTGTAGCAGGATGAAAGCTAGACAGAGAGCAGGCAATCTCTAGCACATAAATCTTTCTTTGACCAAAAGGAATTTTTACTGAACCAAAGAATAACTAAATAGCACAGGACATATGGCTATACATTATTGTTAGTGTGCTGTGAGTTTATTTTACTTGCATTAAGGGAATTTGAAGGTTTTATTACGGGGCTCAGAAAGTTTGTATAACTCCCTGTGTTTTGTAAAATGTATCGAGTTTCATAATCTTACCCTTAAAGAATCACAGATGTGGTTTGTCGGGTCTATTTGTGGAATTATTATTATTATTATTGCTGTTGTTGTTAACAGATGTTAACATGTTATCTTTTACTGAGTTAGAGTCCCGACATCTTGTATTGTACGTATCTGTTACAGGCTGAGACTGAATTCGTATTTAGAATACTACTATTAAGCTGAAGAAAAAACAGAAAGTTTTTTTGCTTTGTGCTTTGGAGTCACTTTTGCTGTCAGCCAGGTGCAGTTATTGCCACCTTGCTGGGAACTTGATAGGATTTCGAAGCCATGTAAAAGAATTGAGAGTTCTTTAATGATCTCTTAGGTTAATCCTATTGGACCCTGTTGGGTAATAACCGCAAGCCTAAGGGCTGTTAAAGGTTTTTAAAGCTGTCATTATGAGACTGTGTGAAGACTGCGCAGCACCTTTCCTTGAATGTACAGGAAGATCTGCTTCATATCTCAAGTCATTTAAGGAGATTATTCATATCCTTCTAATGTGGCTTCACTAAAAGAAATACATTTTTTTAAATGGTTTAAAAAATGCATGCATTTACATGTTCTCAAAAGAACTCACGTTACGTATGCTAGAAAGATCTTTAAGTACTGGATTTGTAAAATGGGAAAATTCCCTTTACTCTTCTCAAATGCAACTTCTCCCTTTATAGACTGCAGTTTTTTTATGTTTCCATAACAGTTTTTGATAAGTGATCAAATTAACCTTATAAATGAGTCTTGAGATGAAGCCACAGTGCCATAGTCTCTTTAAATGTGCCCTCCTGGATTTTTTAATTGTGTACTTCTTCTTAGGAATTCACTTGTGCCTTTCTGCATGCCCCCGTGGAGAATAGTCAATGTTCACTTGAACCTGAAACATGACACTCTACCAGAGTGAAAATGGAAAAGTGCCAGTTAATTTCGGAACTTGTGCGGACCTGGGTCTTCGTTCATCATCCGTTTGTTGTAATAAAGGATTCTTTTTAAGCAGCTCTGTGCCCCCTGAATAAGAACCTTTTTAACAGTCATGAATCATTGCATTCATAATTTAAACAATACTGATATATCTTCAGCTATTTCAAAAGTGAATAATTTAATAGAGAATCACGATTCACTAAATGAGTCACACAATGAAAGCTAATTGACACCTCTTTCTAACTGGCTTTTAATTAACAGAACAGCCACTTAAAGAAAATCAATCCACTCACTAAAATAATGATTATGCACAATAATCTCACCTAGGCTGCCAGCAAAATATTGATCTCTGTGCCTGTTATGTTATCATGTGGATTGAATTGGCAAAGCTGTGGAGATTCCCTAAGCTAAATACATTGGAGTGCATGTAAATCCTTTTGAACAGAGCACTTCGATAAATTATAAATTACTTATGAATCTGCATTAAAAGGGAAAACTTGAAATGACCATTTTTGATGATGCTCCGATTTTTGAAGTCCTCACAACATAGCTAACTGGCTTCGTTGCTGCTATGTATTGAGATCTCAGAAGCTAAGCAAGGCTGGGCCTGCTCAGTTTTGGGATAGGAGACCTCCCAGGAGATCCAGGTTGCTGCAGTAAGTGGAGTTGGTGGACCAGTAGGGGGTGCTACTCCCTCTATATCAGAATTCCAAAGCCATGGGCTCAGGGCTCAGGTCCTACCGTGCTGTAGGAGGTGCCCCCCTTCTGTTAAACTGAATTCCTGATTATTTGGTTAATCTAGATCCCATGGCACTGCTCGTAAGAGTCGGTGTATTAACCTTGGTTTCTGGGCCGGCACAATCTGTCCTGCCTAAATTTCCCCCTTCATTCACCTGCTGAAGGAATTTCCCACTCCTCCCCAACCCGCTGTGTAGTGGGACAGCTTGGTGTCAGCCAGGTTGGGCTGCTCTTTTATGTGGAATATTTTGGGAGCTTTTGGAATAAACAGGACCATACAGTATATATACAGTATATTCATTATAGTAGTTCAGGTGGGTAGTTGCGTCAGCATGCATAGGCTGCAAAGGAACAAGTAATAGGTTTATTCCATGCTGAAAAAAAGAAGAAAGAAAACACAACGTTTCGGCCGTGGAGCCTTCTTCAGGTGTGAAGAAGTTCATATACATTATATACTGTACACAAGGTAAAATTATTACAGCCTTTCTATATGCACTCTTAAATCTACACACCACATGCACTTTTTCTATCTTCTGTACTACATTTCATACACATTTAAATTTCATTCAGTCTTAAGGATACTGACAAACATGTTCTTGGCTCCTTTCAAAAAAGGATGTTTGGAAATATCCTGTGCATTTTCTTTTGCTGCCCCAATTTAGCAGGAAATAGAGCATTTTATCCATCAAACTTTTCTATTAAGTGAATTTCCTGAAAACAAAAAGGCTAATGTCTTTACATTTGCAGTTTGGGTTCTTTCCTTTGTCTCTGAATGGTAATGATCATTTCTATTTACATTTTTGCCTGGGTTGGGGATATCTCCACCCTCTGTCCTGCATGAGCTTGTTCATGTTGTGTAGTACTGTAGGAGTCTCAAAACACTCTGCTCTTCTCACTAGCTCAAGAGGTTATCAGCATGTGATGCAACTTTGCAATTATGCATAATTGTGGAGTTTAAATCTTATCTTCTGACAGAACAGTACGCTACATCAGAATCAAAAACTTTTATTTGCCAAGTACAAGATATACAAGGAATTTCTCTTGGTGCAGTTGATGACATTAATTCCAATTGCAATCTGTGGGCAATCTGCAAAGGAGCAAACAGAAACAATTCCATGCTGAAATGTTAAAAAGAATATTAATTTTAAAAGCGTTTTAATTTTTTGCAAATTAGATAATTTCCCTGAAATCCAGAATATTCTTACTATGGAGGCTAGATTTTTTTTTCAGAAAAAAGCAAAAGGTTTTATTTGTCAATGACAACAGTTCAATATACAATTTTCAAGTGACATCTTGCACATACTCATTTTATTACATTTGGTCTTCTTCTTTAAAATTTTTGTTTAAGTACTAGAAATCATTACTACTTAAAAAGTCTAAAACAGACTGGCTTGAATGGCACTTCACATGATGGGTATCATCAACTTTGAAAGGGACAGTAAACAGGGGACAGTGTTTATTGTCCTGCAACTTGTGCATTCCAAATGATCTGAACTAGTTGCAAAACAATATTGCTGCAAGGAGCAAGCCGACCAACGGTGTCTCTAGCCTGAGGCGTTCTTTGATTTTATAGCATGAGAGGTCACCTCAGCACAGGGTGAGACATCAGTCTGAGTCACAAAGCCTTTCCAGGCTGCAGGTTCTCTTAAGGTTAGCAGTGGGCTGATTACTGACTGTGTCCTGTTTCCCTGCTACGTACACTCAGGATGTGTGCAGAGCAGGTTGGACTGCATTGTACAGATAAATAAGTGAACGAGAAAAGGAGGTTTTTATGTTGCACACAAGGTTTAAATAATTAAAATTAATGTGTTTATCGTCTATCTGCCTGGCTATCTATTTATCCATCAAGTGTATATGTGTAGGTGTATGTGCATGTGTGTGTAATGTATATGTGCATGACTGAAGTGTGCTTAATGGAGTCTCCAAGCACTTTGCAAATATACAGTGATGCACACAGAGTCCTGGAGGCCTTGATCAGAAACTGATGGCTTGTGTGGGGGTGCAGCGGTCAGACAGCCCTAATGGGGTGCACGGACCCCCAACGGACCTTTAGTGAATGAGGGTCAGTCCCTGTCCTGGGACGCCTTCTCAGATCTGTGTTCTTAGTCCTTCTGCACTGTTGGACGCCCAGCTCTGTGGAACAACAGGTTCCATTATATTATGGTATTAAGCACTGCAGTGCAGCTTAATGTTCACGTGTCCACAAATATCACCACATGCCCATCTCCTTGCTGGAATATCTCATGACTCCCTTTCCTCCATAATCTTTTATTAATAAGCTGTGGAAGAACTACAGCGTTGAATGAACTATCCCAATTTTTACTCAATAATTTTTACTGATCATTCCATGCAATGAGCGTAGACACCAAAACACGGTTATAGCCCAATCCAGAATTCATAGGAAAAACA
This sequence comes from Lepisosteus platostomus, assembly GCF_059453375.1. Classification (NCBI taxonomy): domain Eukaryota; kingdom Metazoa; phylum Chordata; class Actinopteri; order Semionotiformes; family Lepisosteidae; genus Lepisosteus; species Lepisosteus platostomus. Next base: position 38,854,577 of record NC_142624.1, read on the forward strand.
CAAAAGTTATTTAAAAACACAAAATATTCTAATTGCAAAAGAAAATTCGCGTCGAACCGTGAGCCTCAGCCCTGATCCTGGAGTGTCATAAACATGCAGGTTTTATAGTGAAAAAAACTGCTCAACAGCTAACAACCTGCAAACAGTTGTGATGAAGATCAGTGAAGTTAAAAAAAAAATACAAAATTTTGACTTGACAGTCATACACAGTTCAAGTGGAATAAAATACCAGAATCCCCTCTTTGGGACCAGAAGTGAAGATTGCCAGTTTAAATATTTAACAAAATAAGTACAGAGTGCTAAAAATGAGACATGACAGTTGAGGAAAACAGTTGAATAAAGCAGATGTTATCTGAAAGCAGATTGCACCAGGAGAGTATCACTCCTGGGCATATTCCATCAGAGGGGAAAGCAGGCTCTGCTCAGTTCAGATATCAGATTAGGCTCTCAGCCTGGGTTATTCTAAAGGACTTGGCCTCTGTTACAATGGAAATTCATTAGCAACAATTGTCCTACAGAGAAGATAAACTAATTGTGCTGTGGTTCAGACCTGTTTTGTTATAAATCGTTTTAACGAGCTGATAAGAAGGCTGTCTCCCCTGATACCCGCTGTGTTTAAAAGCTTCTCTTTCTTAAAGATCTTTTCAAGAGCTGTGGCCTCAGCCCAGTGGTTTAGTGCCTGGGCAATTTGAGGTACAGATTGAGCTCTAATCTGTCTGGTCGGGGGAACAACAGGCTCTCTCCCCTCCCCAGACAGACAGAGCCGAGACCCCACTGCAAGGCTGATGGGGAGGCGGAGAGAAGGATGCTGGGAATCTGCCGCATGCCCTGAAAGGAAATCCCGAAGTCATTCTCCCAGATCGCGTGACCTCTCTGAAAGAATGAATTAACCAGGATTTCAGATTCAGTGTATTTATTTCTGGAGTGCACAGCTGAGGGGTGGTTTACTAACCAGCATGCAGCCTCCTGCGTTGCTGAAGCTCTGTTTTCGAAGAAGCGAGTCGAGCTGTAAGGGCAGCCAGCAGCCGGCTGGACAGGCACGGCCCCTGTGCGAGAGCCACGAGCTGCAGCAGGGCGATTTCCCTGCCCCAGCACTGCGGCTGCTGCACAGGGATGAGTCACTAAAAAAACACAAGCAGTTCCTTAACAGCAGGAGGCAAGCGGAGAGTGGCAGAGCTCCCTAAGGGCTCTCCAAGGTTAATGATACTGCATGGAGGGACCTCTGCTTTGATGGATTCTCACCACCATTGCCTGGTCCCTCAGGTCCCTCTGCTGACATCTGTCCCTGCCATTAAGGGTCAATTAAACAGCAGAGCTGGTGGCTCAGACCAAGGGGGAGAGAATCCTGTGGGGAAATGGATCCAAGGTGAGCTTCCAGAACAGAATGAAATGGCAGCAGAGCCGTCTGACAGCTGCTGTTTATAAGCAGAACGTCACAAGGGTGGTCCAGTACAAAACCACAGATTTTCCATGATCCAGCCTCTCTTGCAAAAATCCGCACTCTAGGTAGGTACTGCCTTGATTCAACCATAGTTCTGAAACACTGGAATGTAAATGAAAGCTACAGCGAGGACCCCCAACTAGTCAGCGTGATGGATGTTTGTTTAGCATGCATCGTGGCTCAGCACACCTGGCTCAGCTGTGGTCTACTTTAAATTGCTTATGGTAGTTCCTCTTTTAATACACATCAAGAAATAGAATGATCTGACGTCAGTGTGAAATGATTTAGTATGCATAATTAGGAATTACTTAATATTTCATCGGTTCATAATTAAAATAAAATAGTAGGCAAAAGAAGCAATGATTCCTTGTAAAACAGTCACTATTCTGCAACACCACTGTTAGATTGGCTGATATCTTTATCCCTCCTACTAGCCCTTTTCTCTGATGAAAGGCACAGTGCCCTAGCTGGTTTGAAATAACATCCTCGTTTTATCAGCAACCTGACGCCTAGTAAGCAGAAGTCCCAATTTTGTCTGGCCTCAGATCTGGGGATTAACAGAGCTGTCGAGGATGCATGCTGAATGAGCTCATGGTCCGCTTGGAGGTTCATGGGAAATTCCAAGAGTGAACTCCTATGCAATGTATACTGGAGTGTACATATCGTTCACCCCCTCCTTGCTTAGCTCAGAACGGAAGACACCACTGCTCTGCTGGCCTCCCCTTCTACGTACATGTGTTTCAATCCTTGCCATGCAGTGTTTCCGCTCAGCTTCCCTTTACGATCTCTAATGACTCCTCTGTCGGGCCTCTTGGCCAGAACACTCTTATGAAGACCGTGCTTGGAAATGCTCAGCCTCCTGCCTGTTTTAATTTCTATGGGCGGTGTAAATGCTGGAAATGAGCAGTCCAGAAACACATGTACATTTGTCTTACTGTTTTTTCCTTTCTCCCTGTGTTACTTTCTAGGCTTCTGTATTCACGGGTTAGTACCCTCAAGCAATATATCATCATCTTCCTCATTGTGAGCTTCATCATCTGAATAAGGTGGAGTGAGGAGCTGTGTCAATGTGTGAGCCACGAAGGAAAGTTAGAGTAGAAAGAAAGAAGAAAAAAACGTGACGTTTCATCTGTGGATCCTCTCCACAAAAGAAGGCTTCACAGCCTCTTTGTGTTTTTTTCCTTTATACTTTTCAGCTTGGAAGTCACCTCTGTGTTTCCAGCTGTGAAGGTTGTTTTTCCCTTCTCAGCTTGAAAAGGAAAATATAACATGAACACCAGGTAGAAAGGTCTAGTAGCTAAAATTCAAATACTGTTCAGTAATCCGCTCACCAAAACAAACTGTATTGTTAAATTCAAAATTGTCACATTCTATAGTGTGTGTCCCATATATGTTCAGTATCACTTGCACATACAGTACTTTGCTCCAATAACTGTGTTCCATTAAACTGTTCATCTTGCAACAAGCCTTTGTGCCACTCACATTCCTTGAAGGGAATCTTGATTATCAAAGGGCAAATCTTCCTTTCCTTCAAACTAGAAACAGACAGTTGAAATAATAAAAATGAATTTTGCTGCGTCCGACAATAAATGTCACTGATTTCCTGACTAAATATATTCAGACAGAGATCACTGTGGGCAAAGAAGCAATTAGTGAAAGAGCCTGTTGAATCCACCCACTGAACCAGCCTGCTCCTCCTCTACACCCTAAGGACAACTGTCTATTGACCTGTAGCTTGTCAAGACTCCACACTCACTTTGTGGGTAAAGGCTGCTCCCAGACCATAAACCACAAGGAATACTTAGTAACCACAGAAAGAGAAAGGACACATTTCAGTTCAGCTAACTTGTTCAAAGAACTCCAATAGCAAACGCCAGTTACAGTGCAAGGAACCAGTTATCTTGGTTGCTATTTTCTTATTTTTCCTAAAAAGGACATCTACAGACATAATTTCATCTGCAAGTCATACTACCAACTATAGGATAGGTCTTGTTGAGCACAGAGTAAATGCTTGTAATTTCCTTAGAGAACAAATTCGTGAGAAAGTTAAAGTTAATTAATCTTCATTTTTTGTGTAAGCTGTTGGATAGGATTTCTAAGTCCTTAACCAAAGTTCTCAGAGTGGCAGACATCACTCAACTCAAGAGCATAAGCCTAAGTGATTTTCACAGTAAGAGTTGGGTTACATGGGGAGAAAGTGTATTGAAAGAAATACTGCTCTATGCGTGGTACTGTAACAAAACTGCTTTTGTTGGAAATATACAGTCACATTTGCCTAGTACAAGGACAGGAATTTTTCCCTACTCTCCTCCAAAGAATAAAGAGGAAGGCATACAATATCACAGAGATCTTAAAAGACAATGAGAAAACTCTCACATTAGATTTCAGCATATAGTACATAGTTGTAACACATAGTATAGCAAACATAAGTTTAAATTCACAAGGAATAACATCACCCAGTAAGAAAATGCATTAAGGAATGCTTAGTGAGGAATCCATCGTAAGATCTTTGGCTTAGCCTGACTGGCTGAGGGCCGATCACCTGGCCTTAGGACAAGGGACTGAGGACCCCCATGCCAAGAAGCTCGAACCAATGTTCACCAGAGACGAATGTGAGCAAGAGAGGGGGGCTCAGTGTGGTCTTTATAGCTTTTCAGGAAGTGACATCATGCAGAATTACGAGTTCGAGTAGCAGCAGTGAAGGAGGATGCTGTCTTCCCTCTGGAACTTTCTTTAAAAATTCCTTTATGCTGTTTAGACAATTAAATAAAGTCTGGTCAAAAGCCTCTTGCCTTGACAAACAATCACAACTGAACGTGAAACCCAGAGGAGTAATAGGGTGGACGTACAGCTCAACGAAGTACAGGCCAAGTGTGTTTCTGTGTAGTGACTGCTCCGGTCAGGGCGTGCTGTTCCAACCACCTCTTCTGCCTCATGAATCATCCGGAGGGTAACTTAAGGAGACATTCTGAACCAATGAAAAGAGCCTCAACACTCCTCGAGTTGCTCAATCCATTGCACACAGAAATCCCTGTGGGAATTCAGGAAGGGAGGGAATGTGAACATAGCCTACAAAAGCTCCCAACAAATTAGAAACAAAAAGTCAAGCTCAAAATGCAAGCACAGAAAATTTAAGACAGATATGGTGAATTACACACCATATTGTTTGAAATGTGAATGAGATTTCAAGGAACTCTTCAGGAGAAGCAGTTCGCTCTTACCAGTTAGTAACCCAGTTAGTACTATATTATGGTATATTTTATACCTTACCTTTGTATATTTGACAATAATAATTGTAAAGTGTTATGTATTTCTGGCATTAGAAGCATACTTTTGACAAAAAACTCTTATTACCTTTCTAATTGTCATGAAACCTTGACAGCAGTTTTTCTCAAACACAAGTTCACAGCTTTACGTACTGATGAGCTAAGATAAGCAAACATGAACAAAGCAATGTCAGCATGTAAATCCGCAATCTTTATTCTGAACATGATGAGACAAGGTAAAAACCTTGTATTGTCTTAGTGAGCTATTTGTCAAAATAAACAAATAGCAACAGTGAACGTGAAACTGGATTTCTGAGCAGGTTATTTTAAGGTATGCCTGGTTTTAATAGCTGTGTAATTGCAATCTCCTTTCTCAAATTATGCAGAAGAAATGTTTTTGGCATTTTTGAGCAGCAGACCTGTTTATATTGGCGATGTGAACAGGAAAAGATGCAAAATATCAGCTATCTGGAAGCATCATGAATTTTATATATCGCATCTGACCTCGGATAATTACAATATACATGGCTACTGTATAACAAACACTGATTTCACCTTGCATAGTCTTAACTTTGCAATTCATTTGAAACTACATAAGAGTTTTAAAATTTCAAAACATGTCAGAATAGCTCGAAAAATGGTAATAATTAATTATGTACTATATTAGGTATTTATTAGTGATGAAAGATAATAAGTTCCTAGCCAGCCTTTATGTCTTGATTGTCCATCATGTGCAAGTGCTGGGATGTCATTAAAATAGGACAGATTACATAGAGATAATTCCCATTCTAAAGTATTACTGGATTACATTTTATATAACAGAGTTTCAATGTCACCCCTCAATAGCTGTGGAGCACGGAACAGTAATTTTAATGAACAGGACAACGGCTTTAACTTCCCATTCCTCAGTTCTTCTCAAGACTTTTTTTAATTTAAAAGAAGGGACTGATTAAATTCTCCATGTCAGCGTGGGTTTCAACCGGTCACTTTAAAACTCCATCTTCTTTCAAGCTGGTGAAACCGCCCTGACCAGCAGTTGAACGAAACAACAGGCATCTCTTCTTTCTCAACGTATTTCACAGCAGGTGTAAGCAATCAGCACTCCATTGTTTTTGTCAGATATAAAAATCCACTTTGGTAGCGTTCAAAGGCATCAATTACCGTATCGACAGTGATGCGATGACGGCTCAGAAGCGCCCAGTATTATACTCTATATGAAAACATTTGCCAGTTAAGCCTGACCTTGTGATTTTAGTGACGTGTGGTCTGAGCAGGGTGTGGGCATACAGAGGGCCACGGGAGAGCTGCTCCAGAACAGTCCTGGGTTTGGCACCAGACAATAATGATTGGAAGATGCTCACGCTTTCTGAAGTATAAATAATGGGGCTGTAGGCTGGCCCACACACGTCTGATGATGACATCTGTCATACAGTGCCCTTCTCACAATATGACATGCTGTAATTATCTGTTTCCTTCCGCATATTATTAGAGGCGGTTCACAAGTGCCTTAAGGGTTGGAATGGTGCTACTTTGCATCTTTCCCGCAAGATGCTCAGAGATGTTGAACAGTTGCCACAAACAGAGCCAGATATTGCGCTAGGAAGGATCCAAAGTTAATTAATTTCTTTTCAGTTCTATATTTGTCGTGAAAGGATTGTGCACATGCAGTGGGAATTTCACAGTCCAGTTGTAGACGTCTGTAATATTTCCAAGACGCCTTTCTCAAAGCTTCTCTCAGTATGTTAGCATTTAATTTTACATTTTGCCAAAACAAAAATACAATTACATTGCACATTTATTAATTCTGCATTAATTATTAATTCAACAATATTACAGATCATATAAATACATCTTAATGATATATAATTACTAGCTATGGTTAATAAATAATAATAATTATCATTCTCCAGCTTCAGTTTTGTCTCCCTTTTTGTGGATGGCTGATTCAACAGTGCTTTTTCCCCTGTGAAATGACCAGCCTCAACTGCCCAGAGCCTATGGGAAGGAGTGTAAGCATGGAGGAGGTCAGAGATCTACAGTATGATGGCGCTGATTATTTTTAAGCCTTTAAAGTCAGTAACAAGACTAGTCTCTTTGTTTAGAGATCATAATTTCTAGTTGCTCACCTTGGCATATGTTGAAGGCAGGATTTCTGACAAAACTACCGATGTGGTCCTGCTCTTAGGTTTTTTACAAGCTCTTCGATTGTGTTGTACAAGAAAAGAGCTGTTTATGCCAAGGCTGCTGCTCAGACCCCAGTTTGATTATTAATCTGGCTCCTGCTTCTAGCCAAGGTACACTGTGAATCCATTGGTCACATTCCTGGAACAACCTGAGCAAAGCACCTTGCTCAGGGGTACAACAGCAGCGACCCGCCTGGGACTGAAACCTTCCCAGACATCTTCTGACTGGACAGCCCTTTCTGCTCCCCTGCGCTTCTTCTCGTTCACCAGCTGCTCGGCAGTGGTACCTCTAAAGTGGCACCTCTTGAGCTTTTGGGCTTTCCCTGCTGCAGCTCAGCTGGAGAGTACATAATCATAATAATAATAATAATAATAATAATAATAATAATAATAATAATAATAATAATAATAATAATAATAATTGCTTACATTTACATAGTGCTTTTCTGGACACTCCACCAGCACCACCTGGATGATGCACCAGTCCTCTCTCACACACCAGCTCTCAGTGGGGAGGAGAGCAGAGAGATGAAGCCGGTTCACCCGAAGGACGGCGCCTTTTTACAGTCTAGACTCCTGGGAAGCCACTGCACAAGGTCAGCTCCACTCAGCGTGGCAACAGAGAGAGATTTTATGGTGGAGAGATTGATGCTTATGCTGGACTTACAGAATGTATGCTGGAATTATTCTCCAATATATTTATTTATTTTGAATAAAAACATTATTTTGAACTTACAATGAACCTCGCCTCCGCTACCCTGAAACTGTCCATAACTGAACCTGCTACAGGATTATAGGACTTTTTTATCACCTTCCCACTCATAAAAGTGTTACAGCAGAATCTATAAAACAATTTGCATAGAATCAATTTACATTGTGAATGTAATGATCTTGGCTTAACCCTAACAGATGGAGCAGATACTAATGTTTTGCCTTCTACTTACTATCAAAAGCAGCAACCTCATTAGTAAAAGGTCCCTATTTTATTAAAGCACTCTTAAGATATTTACTATGTAGTAAAAACTTTTATAGTAGTTGATATCAGCTCTTTTGAGATGCGGTGCTATAGTCATCTGTTACAGATCACCTGGAGGAAACGTAAGAACCAACATACTATATGCATTAAGGACACTGGACAGTAATGTGTGGAGAAACAAAACTGTTCAAGAAGGGAAACAGTTTTAAAAAACGGATATAGGCCTGGATCCGGATTGACAGAAAAGCAACGCAAGAGACGGATTGAAGACAAACCAGCAAATCAGGTTTTCAACAAAGCTGTGCGAAGAGCCCAATATATAGGTGACTGGAAGGGCTTACAGCACACTGTCAGCCTTCTGCAAAGAGGATGGCACTACACAAGGATGACAGAATTGGCCGGAAGAGACAAGTTTCTACCACAGGTAAAGTTAAAGAGAAAACCAGAAAGACCACGATGCATCTTTGTTCTTTAACTTGTATTGTATTTGACTCTAATGCTGGTAATATAAAATGACCCTTAATTAAAATTTGCTGGTTGAATAATTTTATATGAGGTATAAAAATCCTTTGGCTTGTTCTAAGATTATGTCTACTGTTCCAGCTCTGCATCATTAATTTTCAGAACTGAAGTAGTGCACATAGTTGTTTCTTACCAAGGCTGTTTCTCCAAAGCTTGAGCCTATGCAGAATCTGCAAGTGTAGTGGGTTTTTTCATGACACTGAAATCATTTAGTTTTCTTTCTAATAAGGCATAGGAATAGGAATTTTTGAACGGGAGAGTTTATTTTTACTTGTTCTTTCTTTCATTTTACAACCAGGAGTCTGTTAGTACATTTCACACTGAACAAAATTACCACCACTGAATATTTCCTTGGTTTCTGAAAGAAGTTTATTGTAGTGTATTAAAGAAACTGCAGACACACACCTCATCTCCCCTCAAAAATACAGACACTCAAATAAAAATGTCCACTAACCTGAGGTAGGCTGCATATCTCCTGCTCACTCCTTGATTTCTGCAAATGAGCAGGTAGCTCAGTTTGAAAACGTACATTGACAAGCTGATCTTTGGAATGAAAAAATGCTTTTTTTTTTTTACATTTTCTTAACATGAAAATATTGTACTGTAATACTGTAACTAGATCCAAAAAATTGGGCTTAAATTGCAGGAGTACCCAAACAACACTGCATTCATTAGAAGTCAACATCATAGTCTGTTTCATACAATGAGTCTATAGGTTTTTGAACAGTAAGCATATAATTCCAATCCGTTTTGAATGTGTACAATACATAACGTAACAAATGGTTCCAATGGTTTAATACAGCGCACCCTAGAAATACCCCAGAAGAAACGTCCGTCCAGCAAACCCATTACATGATCATTTTATTATGGCAAAGCTGCTTATTCCTGGAAAGGTTCAAGGCAATCTGGAACGTATTCCAAAGCACAGTGCACAGGGTGAGACTGAGTACACAATCCTGACCTCACCCTGGACAGAATTCAAGTCCCTGGCAGGGGCACAGAGAAGGAGACGGAGAGCAGCCAATCAAATGTAGACATTGTGTCTCTGGGCAGTAGGGGAACACTGGAGTGCCAAATGAAATCCCACGTGAACATGGGGAGAACATGCAGAACACACTCCACACAGAATCAACAACGGGTCTTAAGAGCTGTGAACCAGCAGTGCTAGCCCCCATGTCCGAGCACATACCCACCCCATCGGGAATGGGAGAAGAGCTACAGTGTCCAGAAACACAACGGCTAGGCTACTGTCCTAAACTGAAATGTCCTTTCTTCTAAAGCAACTGGCCAGTCCTGTTCCTGGAGGGCCAGCTCGGGTCCTAATGAGCTAAATTATTCACTGGCTTAAGTGGACCAAATTAACAGCTTCTCCCAGCTCTTCAGGAGCTGCTAGTTTAAAGAGATCTGCAGGCACTGTGACCAGGATTGGATACCCCTGTACTAAAGCAAATATTGGAAATAATCCCTGTTTAATCACTAATCAGCAGAGAGTACAACCAGAGTTGTGTTCTGCTATGTCCTGCTCCTTTTTCAGAATTTCAGCAACTGCTTGCACGCAGTTTCCACTTGTAGGCACTGGTTTGTGATTCACTGTTCATTCTGAGCCAGTCTGCTGTGTTGACTCTGCCTGTGTCCTCAAGGATTTTGAATAGGACTATCAGGTCCCCTCGTAGTCTTCTCTGCTCAGGATTAAAATGCTACAGTTCCTTTGGTTGGTCAGTGCAGGACATTCCTTGGAATATATCCAGTTGTTCTTCTTTGGACAGATTCCAGAACAGCGATTTCTTGTCTATAACATGGTGACTAAAATACACAACACTCTAAATGAGGCTTTACTGGAGTGTTATATAATTTTAACTTTACTTCTAATCGATTTGAAAATTGTATCGACATAAACGCCTGAGACTTTTTTTAATAGGTGCCTTTTTGGCGATACACACACAGTTTTTCTTTGAGGCTCTCAGCTAAGTTATTAACATACTGTGCCTAGTTTGATTATAACTGGCATGTAGTGATGGACAAAATGAAGAAACGTTTAAATTGAAATTAGCTGGAATCGGCCTTAACCTTGTTCATCCATCAGTTCTCTTCCTGGACATGTTTATTTCGGTCACATCGGTTGCAGAAAGTCTACTAAATTTCTGCATCGTACTTGTCATCAACCTCAGAACATACAACTGGGCACAATTTTCACAGATCAGAAATATGCGTACAGTGCATGCGCGTATTTTTATTGTAGCTCGTATATTACAATAATTATTGTTATTGTTTTTATTAGTGGTATTTGTTGGTATATTCACATCTGAATATAAAAAACTGCTATGTACCAAAAGCACAGCACACGGTTTAACTGTATGATTAGTTGCATATGTATCCAGCAGAGTTCCTTTTGGTGAGTTTTACAACGTGCTAACTCTTCCTCAAAAGATCGAGCTATAATGCAGCCACAATGCAGAAGGGAGACATTGAAAGTCTGGTACCAAAAGTCTTCTTTTTCTGACACCTACGTCCATCAGCTTGTTATTACTTATTTTTGAATAAAATGAACAAATGCGGTATATTATATAAGGTGTTTCTGAGTGTAGCTAGATGTATGCTGAAGTTCAGTACACAATTATTTTAAAATGGAATTGCGTTCATTATTTATTTTCGCTGGGGTCACCTTTAATTACCCACTTGCATGAGACTCCCTCACATTATTGTGATGTTGATCAACTTAAAGATAGGCTTGTACTAAAATTTTATGGAAAATCGTCGGCTTTTCCTCTGTACTCAGAGCCCAGAGACTCTCCTTCATGCAAATACAGTATATTCACTGTACAGCAGACATTATGTGAGAATAATGAACAAAACTTTGATTTATTCTGTACTGGTTCGACAGTGTTTTGTAAAACAAAGTTGTTCGAGGACTCAGATAATTTAAAGAATAATAAATCAAATTGCATATTTAACAGATGTAAGATGTTTTTCTTGAAGTATAAAATTGCTTCCTTGACACTATCGGGATGTAAGATCTGAGAGGATGAATTGTTCTTCATTCTTTTGACGTTCCAGCTGCCTGAAGCTTTAGATTCTAAACTAAATCAAAGAAAAACGTGCTTTTTAAATCTCACCACTCAACAATATTTAACTTTCCCTTTCCAGGACCACTAAAACAACATCTCATCATTTTCTCTTGTTGTTTTTGCGGTGATTTGTAGAAACGTCTCTTCAGAGCCCCAGCGTGTCACAGGAAGAGTTTAGGAGAGAGGACGCGAGTCCCTCGGCGCTTTGCCTCGCCTGGTGGTCCGGCCGATTGCAAGAGGCAAACTTTACCTAACGAGCTGGACGAGTCAAGTGATCCCCTCTCCCATTTGTAAATGTTCCTATTCTCTTAGTTTCCCTTTTCTTAGACCGCAGCGTAATATGTCAAACAGAAGAGAGTCGCACGAACCGTAGCGTGGAACCGAGGAATTGTGGAGACGCGGAAAGTGATTACTCAATACTTCATTTTAGAGGTATGGGCTTGGATCTCGGAGGACAGTTTGCAGAGCTGATGTGATGTGCGCTTCCCTAGTGTTCATAATCCTGTTTAGGGGAACTTTCGCTACAGATGAATGAAAATTCTACAATCGTACAGAAGATGAGAGAAGATATAGTTTAACGCAGTTGGATGATCTGACATTTGTTTATACACATATTTAAAAAGACATTGATCCTCAAGGGTTTGTTTCTTGAAAAGGTCGGGTTTCTTGATCTAAACTGTTTCATCCATTCTTGACATCTCAAATGTCCTTGAAATAGTTTATTCTAATTAAATTTAGAATCTCTAGGAAAGGCGGAAATAAGGAACAATGTATACATTTTGATACCTATATTATTTAATGCGAGACATCGAATTTTGTTTACTCTGTTTTTCATCACAGAACAATTAATCTGACTTAATTTTCATTAGTATTGCGGGACTGTGTGTGTATCCATTCACTTGGGAAAACCGCATGAAAGCATAACACCAAAGCCATAGGAGTTACATATAATTAAAACTGTTTTCTATATTTTTTAATCTTGTGTGTTTGATCAGAATTATTTCAGAACAAAAAAAAAAAAACAAAGATCAGAAATAGCTAAACACCAGGGCATTAAGTGCCAGCTTTCAATATCGTGGTTGACAGATCACTGTCATGCAGAAGGCTTATACATTATTTAAATGTACTAATGGCGTTTTAAACTTGAGGTATCAGAAGTGTTCTAAGCAATTTTCCTTTTGCATTTAAATTTTCAGGCTCTCTTACCTTTGAAAGAAATGAAAGTGTAATTGCTGCCTTTCCTTTGGGAGTTCATTGAAGTGCTTATTGTTGTTTAGCTTCCATTACTGAAGCAGCGTCTTGAAAGGGATTTAAAATGTGTGCGACTTTTAAGCAACCGCCAGCGACTTAATAACTTGGAGAAAAGGGGAGAAATAACTTAATACTCTGGATACCGTCTTCTCATTAAAATTATAGTAGACTACTGACATCACAGTGGCATTAATACTTAACAGACTTAAAAATGGATTTGATATTGAAGTTGTCTCCATTTTACTTTAAAAACAAAAACAAATCCTACTTACTTCCAAATATCTGAGTCATAAATTCAAATTATACTGGAATTAGTAAAACTAAAAAAAAAAACCTCAGGATCTTTAATAATTAATCATACTAATATAACTCTTTTCTGGACACTCCACTCAAAGCACTTTACAGTTAATGGGAATCCCCTACACCACCACCAGTGTGCAGCCCCACCTGGATGATGTGCCAGTCTGCTCCCCACACACCAGCTCTCAGTGGGGAGGAGAGCAGAGTGATGTCACTCAGTCACTCAGCTCAGAGATGGAGATTATTAGGAGGCCATGATTGTTAAAGGCCAGGGGGAACTTTGGCCAGGACACCAGGGTAACACCCCTACTCTTTTTGAGAAATGCCTGGGGATTGTTAATGACCACAGAGAGTCAAGACCTTGGTTCTACATCTCATCTGAAGGCAGGCGCTTTTATACAGTATAGTGTCCCCATTAGGACCCACACAGACCGCAGGGTGAACTGGCCTACTGGCCCCACTAACACCTCTTCCAGCAGCAGCCTTAGTTTTTCCCAGGAGGTCTCCCATTCAGGTACGGACCAGGCTCACACTGCTGGGCTTCAGTAGACTGCTAGGTGTGAGCTGCAGGGAGATACAGCTCCTGGCTAATCAGTATCAAAGTGGAGCAGATTGATCCAAAGAATGTTTAAAGTACCACTTGAGAACTGTATTTATGTAACATTTCTTTCTGTATCTATACAGCTTTTCCCTTTTGTCATTAGTAGATTCTTTCCTGAAGAGGTTACTAATCTCTGCTCTCACAGTTTGTCCTCAGAGGTTAAACATTTTGGCCTCCTTTGCATGTAACACAACGGGACAGGAAGGGGAGTGTTGAGCATTGAGGTGGAGTATAGCTCTACAATACTGTGGGTATTCTCAGCATTGTCACCTTGTAATCAACACCAACGTACAGTCGCCACAGACGCAACAGGTGCATCACAGTTTCTTCTGAAGCAGTTTCACAGTTTCTGAGAAACCCATGCTTCTTTAATCCATGCTTTGTATTTAGACAAAGACAGATAAGGACTGCTGCAATAACAGAAAGCTTCGACTCACTGTTTGCACATCTTTGACAGTGGTTTCTAAACAATAATAGGACTAATGTGCCATTTTATGATAAAGTAAGGGATGGAATGTAGCTGTCAAGTCACATCTTCATAAATACACAAAATTATTATCTAAAACATGCAATGCCAATGGAGTTAATTTAATTCATTTTACTCTTTAATAATAGGGCTCATAGTTTCAGTTCAGACTATTAAAATGGTTGACCATGTCCGACCTCTGATATGCTTACAAATTAACAAACGCTTGAACTGGTTGTAGTGCCTCTTCGTGATATTATTAAAAGCATAAAGGATGTAAAAAGTGTAAATATAAAGGATAGAAAAAATACAGAATGATACATTATGTCATTTAATCATATGCTTTGGGGCTATTTTGATACTAAGGAATATGAAGCTGAGGCTTCCTAATCAATCTACTGTATGTTTCATTTTCCTATAGAACTATTTTCAGATATAATGGAAGTGAAGTAGAATGGAGCTAGTATTTGCTAATAATATATGACAATTAGGGTTTGACTAGAATACGGTAACCGATAATTCGCTCTTGAAATTGCAGGGCCACTGTTGTATTTGAACTTGTTTTCAAGGGGGGCAGTATGAATATCTTTTGGAGATCATTGCATGAATTACATGAAATATGCCCAGCAGTTATTGTTTCTGCCTATTTGTATTTGACATTGGGGATATCCATATTTAGGATGGCATGAATACGGTCTGACAGGTGTGTAAAATATGATCAATGAACACTGTTATCCAGAACCCAAAGAGGCAAGGATGTTTAAAACAATAGTCACTCTCATTCTGATTTCCTGAAGGAAACAGATGGAACAAAGGCCTCTGATGCATTGTGTATTATCTGAACCACAGGTGTTACATTTCACTGAGAAACTGATTCCCCCTGTGGCTGGAATATCCATCTGCCTCTGTGGGTTTTTACACTGTGTTTACATTTGAGAAAAAGCAGCAAGTCTATTCTGTCGAGCGCGCCATGTACAAACTACTACAGTACTGCTGTTGAAACTGGCTCAAAAGTTTGAATTGTGGAAAGAAGGGATTCTAATGTATTCTCTGACATCCTTGAATATTTTAAAATCAAGGAACCGTGTGAGTCAAACATGCTCACACAATGCCTTGGAGCAATAAGCTGGAACTTTGTTAAGCTATATACTGTATTCTGCTATGATTTTGCTGGTTTGTTACATTTTCATGAGGGCAGTGAGTAGTGACACCCATCCATGCATTTTCTATCCACATGTTCCAGCTCAGGGATGGATGGAACGCCACTCCATCAAGGGGCAGACAGACACAAACACACACACACACACACACACACACACACACTCACACCAGAGCCAGTTTTCCCAGAAGCCAAATGACCCAGCAGTATGTCTTTGGACTGTGGGAGGAAACCAGAGCACCCAGAGGAAACACACACGAACACAGGGAGAACATGTGAACTCCACCCAGACAGCACCCCAGGAACTGGACACGGGGCCCCAGCACTGCGAGGCACCAACGCTGACCACTCTGCCACCTTGCCTCCCCTCGCAGTCAATCTGAAAGAATTGCGATACACAGTACTTTACAGACTCTGGGCATCATTCCATTCCATTCCATTCCATTCGGTTCTATCTGTATAGCGCTTTTTACAATGGACATTGTCACAAAGCAGCTTTACAGACGTCTGGGCCCGAACCCCCAGTGAGCAAGCCTGGGGCGACAGCGGCAAGGAAAAACTCCCCCAGACCGAAGTAGGAAGAAACCTTGAGGGGAGCCAAGGTTCAAGAGGGGGAGCCTGTCCTCCTCGGGCTCGGCACCGGGTCAAATTAGAATGAGCACGTATGAGAGTCGTCTGTGTTCTATTGCATGGTGGGAAAAGCACAATCCTGTATGGTGATGTCCAGCAGTGTCCGGAATCATGATCCTTACTGTGAAATTATTGATATGTGATTCCTGCAATTTGCTTTGACGATATCACAGTCGTAACTGTCACGGTTAATAATGACCACAAAGAGGACTTATTCAGCAATAGTTTGTTCTGTTATTGGCAGCCGCTTCTTGGTTTTGCAAGGACTTCAGAGTCTCGCAGAAGGACATGATTTCTACGAAGCAGAAGGCAGAGAGACATGCTCAAAGCGGGCTTCTCTCCCATTCTCTCCTTAAAACGCCATAGAACTGATAGGACATGAGTTGTTGTTGCTACTGAAAAGTGTTAAATGTTCTTACAAGTAAAAGCAATACAGATATTTTTCAGTCAAGTTTCAATTTCATCATTCATATTCAAATCCGCAAAACATTAAACAGTTACTAAATTGTTAATTAAGCTGTATAATCGATTGTAAAAATGTGTGTTTTATATGATTACATTTACTTATAGTATATTACATTAAACCTCTAATATGTTTGCACAAAATGATAACATCTCTGTGTTGAGACTCGCATTTTAAAGGAATTACATTGTAAAGTACTGTACACACAGTGTGGGTAACATTTTCTATTAAATATACTTACTAAAGGAAAATGTTAAATATTCTGTTCACAACCAATTTAGCAACCCTAACATCACACTAACCTTAAAATAATCCTTTGCCTAACCTACCCTCATCATCGCTACAATTTGTACAATACAAGTCCACCTGTGTGGAAATCATTGAAAACAAACACATTTATAGCTGTCATTTTGTGATGTTAAAAGTGGGAATTTAGAGTAAATATTGTATCTTAGATAATTAAATGATCCATTATCCTTTGGGGGAAAAAGTGGCTCAGTATCTCACTAGAATGTGAAAGTCTAGTAAAAAAAATATGACAAAGGCATTTTTAGCTCCCAAGATCGTCTATCCAAAGAATATAAATATGACAAATATGAGCAAGTAGCTTTATAATGGAAAAATACATTCTTTACATAGGAGAGAAGCTATGTTTAAATCACAGTGACAAAAAACAGTCTGGGCTCACCTTCCAGTAAACCATTTACACAGGAATTAGAAACCAGTCACCATGGTTACTGGTCTAAGACAGGAAATGCCAGTTTTCTGTAATCTTAGGTCTTACTGAGCAGCGATGTGTTTGACAAGAAGCTGCAGGTTTCCTTTTGCGTGGGGTGAATTGTTGTTTTTATTTTCATATTGTATTATATTGCTTTAGGAAAAAGTAAAGTTTGATTCACAAAAGATAAACTGTACTGGTGATGACACCAGAAACACGTACTGTACAGTACAGGAAGACACCCTGTGGACTTGAAAGGCAACAATCTGTCACATTCTGGGTCAGCAGCTGTAATGTTAATCCAAGTAATGTTTTTTCACACTAACAGTAGTCATTAACGTGAATATTTAAGATGCAGTTAAAAGTGTAGCAGACACTACCTTTCCAACAACACAATAAATAGTTCATAAGAAAACGTGACACATCACACGCATGAATCTTTGGTCATCAAGTGAAGTAATAATATTAATAATAATAATAATAAAAAAAATTATTTTATATAGTGCCTTTAAAGGTGGCTTCTCAAAGCGCTTTACAGGATGACAACAACAATAAATAAGAAGACTACAACAATAAATACGAAGATTTCACAATATAAGACACAATTACAATTACAACAATAACAATAGAGGAGACCGTGGAAGGTGGTATTAAGAAGAGCAGAGGGGTGAAGAATGGAACCAGTTCAGTAAAGGCTTTTCTGAAGAAGAAGGTTTTGAGTCTGGATTTGAAGGAGTTTGGAGAAGGTGACTCTAATGATTAAATATAATTGATCCCCATTTTGGTTATAATGCCGTTGTTTTCAGAAGAGATGCTGATTTAGTATCAGCGGTGATGCAACACTACCCTCGTTGCTATCTGCTTCACGGTGCCTCGGAAGGACCCGGGACCACAGACAGCCCAAAGGCCTGTCTTAGAGACCTCCTGGGGCTACACTTTAGACTGCAGCGGTTTCCGGGTCTTTGAAGTGATGACTTCAACCGTTGTGGCGCTCCCACCCCTGTCTGCCTAAGTGCCTTTAGCTCAATGCAGCATCTTCACTGTGACACCAACATTTGCTCAGGGGGCAGTCAATTAGCACGCCCTGATGAGAGTCTCCATGTGGATGCGAAAGGCAGGGGGCGGGGGAATGAAGCCCATTGAGGCCTGCTGATTGCGCTTAATTAGCCACACGCAGGCACAGCCCCTGTCCATAGCGCGGATGGACACTAATCCCCAGATGTTCACACCTCTGCTCGAGCCCGGGGTGCGTGTCATGCTGAATCGCCATGACAACCCAGGCCGGGCCCCAACCCATAGTTCCCAGGGAGCCTCTTACATGCCTCAGAGCTGACAAGGCGAGATGTTTAATGTAACAAGGCTGGAAACTTGGCGTTTAAGCTGTAATAACGCATTAGGCTTGATTCAAATTGTTAGCATGTGGCGAGACAACCCAAAAAAAAAAACCACAATCAGACAGGCCACCAATCACCCTCTGTCATCCTCTAGGGGGATTGTCAGGACCACCGCTATATCTTGATCACCGTCTCTTGAGGGATTACAGATCGTCCTTCTCTCTCGTGCAGTTCTCCTCCACACCTTCCTCTTGTGTTGAACTGTGGGTAGTGAATAGTGTCCCAGCAACCCTCCCCCTTCTGCCAGACTTGGGACCGGAGGCTCCCTGTTATAAGAGTTTACAGCCCGCACAGCAAAGCTGAAAGACTACAGTCAATGTACCATTTCAAGATTAATTCTTCCTGTACATTTGGAGTCCTTCTGTTTGCATTTATTAATGTGAGGTGGTGTTGCTGATAGAAATGATGGTGCCTCTGCCAAAATATGATTTTGAAACAAAAACCTAATTGCTGTCATAAAATCAGTAAAGCAAAGGGCTTCAGAGTCAAAGTGCGCCTCGTTACTACATCAGTATATAGGTGAAATGCCCTAATGGTGTTGATACTTCTGTTTATTTTGAGATGCTGTTATAATTATTAAATAACCTTCATTATACAGTAATTATATCATTACTGTATATCATTATATCACATCAAGACAATGTACAAAAGGCAATACAATTACATTAAATTAAAAATTTATTAAAACTATAGTACAGATGTGCATTCTTAGACAGGTTTTTAAAGTGTCGATTGTCTTGCAAGACCTGTTACTGGCTTGAAAAATTACTCAGTTGTCCTGGAGTTCCAGAACAGAAAGCACTGGTCTCCTTGTGCTTGGAATCATGTATAACTGAAAGATGGCCAGAGTCTATCGAGTGCCTACTTGATTATACCTCTAGGCGTGTATAAGGTTAACAGTTCACTGATGCAGTCATTCAATTCAAAATACTTTATTTATCCCCAAGAGGGGGCAATTTATGAGCCAAACTTTTCCTGCCCTTAGAGATGAGCTGCAATATTTTGGGTTTTTACTCTGAAATTCACAGGAAGTCAGTAGAAGGAAGCTTAAACAGATGATATATGCCCATCTGTTTTAGTTCTGGTTAAAGTCTAAGTGGTTGGGTTGTGAACATGCTGAAACTTGTTAAGAACATGTTTAGATACACCAGAAAGCACTGAATTACAATAATCGAGCCTGGAAGCATCAGTGGTTTAAATCAAGCAGACGTTAGGTCTTCTCCATCAGACTGAGAGAGATGTGAATGAATATGTGTGATGTTATGGAAATAACAAAACACAACACTGTCAACACAAGCTTTAAACGCTCAGTTCAAAAACATCTCCAGGATTCACCAGGTGAGTACTTGCATTAATTCCAGTACCAGCGAACTAAGGCAGACACATCTGCTGAGCTGATAAGGAGAGTCAGCCAATCGATCTTGTCAAAATTAAGAGGGAAAAAGTTTTGTTGCACCCTCTTTTAAAAATAATCTAAGCAAAGTGAAAAGAGTGTTTGATTAACACCAGTATCCATGCTGACATACAGTACATGTGGGAGTCACTAGCACAGAAATTAAGACTGAATCCATATGTACATCCTTAAGAATAGGATCCAGTGGTAAGATACAGATACTGAAACGAATTTGCACCAAGAACAGAGCCTTGTGGGACACCAGTCAGTCAAATCAGTCTCCAGTCATACCAACCCTTCTCAAACATTTTCAGGAAGATGGTATAATCAGCAGCATCAAAGGAAGTACTAAGGTTCACCAGGACATGCAATAAATGGACAGAAAGTGAAAGCCACCAGTCATCAGCACATCTGTAGAAACCCTAACAAAGCCCTCCTTCTATGCTCTGTGTGTTCTGTATGCATTGATTTGAAGTCAGAACTAAAAGCTTGTAGTTTATGTACAGATTAAATAAGATAATTTTCAGATTTTGCTCAGTAAGGAAGAAAACACCAACAGGAATAGATCTGCAATGCAATGCAAATGTAAATGAAATAGTTTTGCACATTGTAATTGTCACAGTCTGCTGCCCGTCCCATTCCACTAAAGAGAAGCACTCTGACTACCAGCATCAGTCTCACACGTCTGCACATTCGAAGAAGAGCGTATTTCAGTGTTGATTTTCTCATTCTTTGTGCAGCACAAAATCAAGTACATTTTGCAGGGATAAGGCTAATTGGAAAAATAGCTGTAATTATGATAGGCGCTAATGTGGTGCAATTGTTCTGTGGGTTACTAAGATTTTGTCAGGATCATATTTTTTTTCAACAATATAAATACAATGCTTAATAGCTTACATAGTAAACGCATCCTTCTCATTTTTAAGACATTCATTTTAAAGTGTTTTTCATTGCTCTTTGCAGATTTGTCAGAGCCGTGTCTTTAGCATATATACAGTAAGAATGTAGGAGATGACAAAGAATCAGGATTTCCAGGAGATGTGGCAAATTACCATTATCAACCCATTTGAATTTTGTGAAAGGGCTTTAAATGTGAGGCCTTCGGCATAGCTGCAAATGAATTGCTTTCCTTCGTGAGGTACAAAAAGATATCTTTTTTCATTCCCCCTGTTATTAAGCATGTCATGTGAGAAACTGCTGATGGGCAGAGCTGGAGAAATCTCAATACCTTGCCATCAGGACATGATTTTCCAGAGTGTGATTACAGGGTGAATCACCCTCCTGACTTGATGAAACTATGATGTACTATCCTCTCTCTCTTACATACAGTATGTCATTAAACCAGTACAAATACTTTAAAATGATGTCTTTGGTTCCTTAGTCGGTACTCTCTCCTGCATTTTCTAATAAACTTGTCAGCATTTCAATTGCGTATAAAAACAAAGTAGTTCCCTAAATGCTTATAATACCTATTCATCTCTATCTCTTATCCTATCACAAGACTGTTTTTCAGACTTTAAAAAAACGACATCATTAGTATCGTACAGAAAGAAGAGATCTGTTGTAGCAACAGAACAAGAAAGGACTGTCAACATTATAGGGGTTTCTTCACTCATGCTTTGATCTTGTTGATTTATTTCTAAAATGACAGCATTGATATATTACCATATATGTTTTTAAAATCTTAATTTTATAATACAGGGGCCAGAAAGACTGCAGATCTAACACCATTTCATTAAAGGGGGAGAACAGAACCAGGACACTATACACCGATCAGTCTTTGGGGGGGGCAGATTGTACAAGCCATGAGTGGAATTTATCCAGGAAACCAGGGCTAACACCCCTAATCTTTCATGGAATCTCAAGTGTCACGGGATCATTAATCACCATCTAGACAGGACCTCAGTTTCACATGTCACCCAGAGGTCATCACCTCATACAGCACAGAGTTCCTGGTCTCCACACTGGGGCCACACTGCGGCACTGCCTTATAAGAGTGCCCCCTATTGGTCCACCAACACCTCTTGCAGAAGCAGACTCCAGTCCCAGTGCTGACCAGTCCAAGGCCTTGGTTAGCTTCTTGGCTAAGGAATAAACCTTTACTTGTTCCTTTGGAGCCTGCGTATGCTGACACAGCTCCCTACTCGAATTCTTATTATTCATTTCAATTCAAATCCTTCACTCATCCGCAGGGGCCCAGTTTAAGATGGCCAATTCTACAGATAAGTAACTTACTTACAAGTCAAAGATATGGCAATATGTACAAGTAACTTACGTTTGTACCTATATTTAATGTCGGTTTAATAATTTAATTAATTCTTTTGCACATGACCTCAAAAAACATACTGAATTGCCAGAAGCAAATTAATACAATTTCTTAAAAAGTGCATACATACAAAATATATGTGCATTAAATATATTACCCTTGCCTAATATCACAATACTTTGTAGGCCTTTTTTTTAAATCTGTCTCACAGATAAAAAATAATAATATAAATATTTTAGATAGCACCTTTAGAGGTATCTTCTCAAAGCTCAAAACGTGTTTTCAAAGTGACACCAATTTATTTCAGTCACAGAGTAGGATTTTCTTATATGAATGTAACAAAAGGCAATCGGGCAATTTCATATATGGTCTTTCAGAGTCGCAATGTAACTCTTTTTAATTTGGGCCCACATACAGTATGTTTCAACCACGCAGGAGTACCGTAACATGCTTGTCTCATGAGGCAAGAAAGGTATTGATTTCCTTTGTTGCAGACCAGACATTTCTGTAAAGCAGCGTAAAAGAGCCATAGCAAAACACACACTTCTTTTTTGATTAAATATAACACTCATCCGAATAACACTTCTCTCACTACGGTGATGTTATATACATACTTATAGCAACATGACTGCAACCCAACACCATTCAGATTCAATTCAAATAGATCCTCACTTTCCCCATCTATAACTGAAAGATATTATTTCTTTAAAACAACAAAGACCTACAACCTTTATATCAAAACTAGCAAAAGCTGTGTTCTTTTTTTAAATGTGTTGGTGTGCCCCTGAGCAAGGACAACCTTTTCACAAGACGCTTCCAAAGATAATTTTAATTTTATTTAGATCATTATCTGCTGCGGCTGTGTTTGCGTGGAGAGTCTGTGCAGGATTGAGGCAGACCCACCTTCACGAGGTGAAATGAGGTCTCCCGCGTACCGTAGCCTCAGGTGTACGGCGTCAGTTTACAGATGTTATGTGTAGCTGCTCTACATACAGACAGTTACACACACACACACACATTTATACATACATAAATCTCCATGATAACAACTGTCATCCGCACTGATAGTTTGAATTCACGGCCGACACCGGCTGTAAGCTAGCGTCATTTACAATATGCGCTTCACTCGGGATGAAAGTAGCTTTTTCTTTCTTACCTGTAAGGTATCGTTATTAAGGATAATAACACCCCCAACAAGGCACATTTGAGCGTGTGTTTTGGGGGGAGGTGGGGGGCATCACCTCAGACGGAATTATTTCGTCTTTCCTCCGCTGTTTCAACAAACTTTAAGCACAAGCGACGAGATCAGGCACATGCCGAGATCGCCGCCCTAATTACCCAGGATGTCTTTGATCGTGTTCTTGTCGAACTGGCCCGCTGCTGTTGCACATCTGTCCTGAGGCTCGTAGCTTAATAACACAGCACCAATAACACTTGAAACCGGATCCAAAAAGAACTTTAAAAGAGCTCGAAAATATGCATAATAATTAATGGATTCAAAGTTATGATGAGCCGTAATACCAGCCCTGTTACACACGAACCGCGGCTTGCTGTCACTGTTGATTGTAACAGGTAAAGTCATCTTGGATGACTCATGACCGATGCATGACGTAGTGTATTTTATGGTCTAAGAGTTAAAGATAAAATGAAACATGAAACATGATAATAATTAACATTTTACAGGTATTCGTAAAATCCCATTGTATATTAAAGACTGCATATAAGCTGCAATTGAGAGAATATAGGTACAGAAATGGCATTTTTGGCAAGTCCAGCTTTCGGGGTACGAGATGAAACGTTCATAGAGACTTTGCTGAATTTTCTTATTATCTTAATCGGATGATTGTGAACTAAAGTGTGTTGCTGACAGTTGTCTGTGGTTTTAATTACATTATTGTACCACTTCTGCATCATGAATATTTGCAGGAGATAAAAAGGATGGTCTTCAACGACAACAACAACAACACTGATAACTATTGAACAGCAGTTCAACAACAGTATTTTTTACAAAAAAAACTCTCAGCACGTTACGGAAGATGTAGCTGAAACAACAGATGAAGTCAATAACTTCAGGTTAGAGGGCCTTTTCTCCGAGAACTGTGCTCCTCGGCAGCATGTTAGAGGGCGCTTTCCGCCTGTAGCTCGGCTTGTGTAGCTGTCCTCCCGGAGTCCGGAGTCTCTTTGTTCCTGTGCGCTGGGGAAAGGGGAGGCTCACTGCTCGGCGCTGCGAGCGAAACCGATTGGCTCCGAGTCTCGTATATAAACCGGCAAGTGTGTAGCAGAGAGCAGTTACTGTGACAGGCTGGGTGCGACCGGGAGAGGAGTTCCTTGCTCGACCTGGGAGGGGGGGGGTGGATTAATTGCTGGCTCGCTTTTCTGTTCCTGGGGGATTTGATTTGCGAGGACGGCGTAAGGTAACGAAGAAACGAAACGAAATCAATGAAGGAGAGAAGACCCGGCCAGAAGCTCTCCAGTAAATCCGGGATGGATCCCAACCAGAGTGTGAAGTGTAAAATAGTGGTGGTGGGGGACAGTCAGTGTGGGAAAACGGCACTGCTCCATGTGTTCGCCAAGGACTGCTTTCCCGAGGTACGTGTTGCGGGGGCTCTCGGGCTGGATCCCCCGGATTCCTAACTTGAAACTCGTGCCCGTCTGTGGAGCCGTGCTGTGCTCTTCCCACTCGTGTTCTCACGCCACTCAGCCGTTTGTTTCATTCCACATTCTGGGACTTACTTCAGTTGCCCCTGGTTCCCCGAAGGGCATTCATTTTCCGCTGAAGTGAGATGCGGCGTGCTCATTTCATCTCGGTGAAATCGGGTTTATTGTCTAGGAGTTATTGTCTTACTTTTTTTTTATTGGATTTGGGTGAAAACAACTCCTGTCCTGCGATGTTATTAGAACATTGCACTCGGGTCTTTTTTTTATCTTTTAGCCATGCGTTACGCATTTTGAGTGTTGAGTGTACCTCCTGCGTCTGTCCTCGTTATACCTAAGGATGAAAGGGCTGAAATGTGCTCTCCTTTCCGTTTAGAACTACGTCCCGACAGTGTTTGAGAATTACACGGCCAGTTTCGAAATCGACACGCAGAGGATTGAACTCAGTCTCTGGGACACTTCAGGTAAGCGTTTTAATATCCCGACCGCGGATCGTACCGCCTGCATGTGGAGAAGATGATGTTCTTGAGCGCTTTTTTAAAATAGTGAATTAGCGTCTGTTCGTTTCTAAGACTAGATGTTATATCCCTTTTTTGCTTTCTCCTCATAAATGTGAGATTTTTGCAATAGTTACATCGGATATGATCTTTCAGATTTGCCCCCAAAGTATTCCTTGTCTTGCTTGTTCTTGCACGATTTTCCAGTTTTATTTTACTGTATTTTGTAACAAAAGCAGTTAAAGAACATCATTAATTCACGCGGCAAGACTATTTTAATTACTCTAATGAATAGTTGAAAACACGCTTCGCACCTGGTTGAGGTGCATTACTTTTTATGTGAACACTTGAAAACCTTGTTTTCATCTCTGGTGTGTACTGTACATGTGAGCGGCGCAACCACCAGTTTGCTGGAGATAGTTTTGCTGCACTGTGAAGCATTGTCTTTTGTTCTTGCCATTCTTCAAAAACCGTGTAGGTCTTTTCGTTTTTACGGCATGTAATAAAAGTGAACACTGATAGGACATTCTACAGAAAATATTTTCCGCTCGAACTGAGCTCAGCAAGTTGCTTGTGCAGCGACTTGGCCACGGACTGGTACTTTTTTAAGGGTTTGCTAGTTCGCGGAAAACTGGCTCGTAACTACCTTGGGTTTCTTAACTCCTCTGGGGTGACTCCAGAACGCTTTCCCATCGCTTCTGTGAAGTGGTTCTGTGTCCCTGCTTCTCGTGTTCTTGCCTGTGTGTGTTTTGTGGTTACGGCCGTGCTTGTGCGAACTTCTGTATTTTGTGAGCGAAGTGAAAATGCGGCTGGAGCTCAGAGGTGGGTCTGGTGCAGATGAAATCCGTTGAAGGAGGTGAGCTCAACATTCTTCAGGCGTTGCAGCTCTTTCCTTGACGTCTGTGATCTGCCCGGTTCCAGATGAAAGCGGAATGTGACGCTGGGATATCGGTATGCGCGGAATGATGAGCTACAGTCCGACAAGAGTTTAAATCTTTCATTGTGTTCCTCCTTTCCTGTCTTTTTATTTTCCTGTAAGGAAATAAGAGGATGCAGATCCGTGCCGTTGAGTTGGAATAATATTGCCCATTCCCAAAGACACCCCGAAATGTGATCGAGGTTTTGTCTTAAGGTGTATGGATCTAAGGAATTTAAAATTGTATACATGCAATTCCATCCAGGTACAAATGTACACCTATTCTATGGTCCAAGACTATTCAGCCTTGATTTTAAATTTGTGCTATGCAGTAGTGCACAGCTTTGAAATATTTCTGCTTTTTAGTCTTGTATTTAGAACTTAATTTTTTTTGTTCTGACTAAGCCAGAGGACACAGATGGGAGATGTGTGCCATCAAAGTTATCATGTCGGTGCTTTTGTTGTTTAGTATTAATCGTGTGCACAAGCATAGACCTCTGTCCTCTCTCGGTTCCCGCAGCAACCTGGATTCTAGCCCAGAAGCACAGGGCATAAGGCAGGGCTGCACCCTGGATGGGATACCAGTCTATCGCAGACACAGGGATGCTTTTTTTTTTTTGTCCATCTATAGAACAAAAATCCCATCCAGGATTTTCAGACTGTCTGGAAATAATTACGTGGTATTGCCAAATTCCTTTCTGCTCACTGTAATTGGTCAAAATTCTAGTGCTGGCTGCTGATCTGTTTGAGTCCAGGGGTATATGGATTAGGTACGTCAACAGCTCGGACACCTCGGCTTCTTAGCTGCCTTTAATGAGGTTTTGTCTTATTTGCCCTGTTTGAAGATTTCCCCCCCCAATTTAGATTACTGGGAACCGTCCTGAATTCTTTAGAATGTTTTTTACATATAGATATCTTTGCATGCTGAAAGATTTCTGGAGAGCAGAAGCCATTTACCAGCTAACCTCTAACTCATTGGTAAGATGGGCATCTAATAAATTAAGACAATCTTGAGTGTTTACTGGCAATGTGAAATTATTCGAAGTGCAGCAGAAGTGTCTCGGTTTAGATCTTGTAAAGGGAACCTTCTTAAAAAAAACCTGAAATCTGATAAGTGACTTTGCTAAACATTCAATGCATATACAGTATGTCATGGAGCAGCAATTTCATTTATTATCCTGGGTCTGTTAAATGTGCTTTTGAGTTGGCTGCACCTTGAAACAGCTGGTATTCGGTTTCTGTTAATCATTAGATCTGGAACAGATAGGAGTGTCACCAAATCTATTGGCTAATCAATCATTCACATGGTCCTGAATATCCAGTAGAAGTGGTGATTTATTTATAGGATTCCGTCAATCACCCAGCTGCTTAAAGCCTGGATTGCTGAACCTTTTTGTGAATTGGAATCTATACAATGTTTCACAGTTGTCGTTGAAGTGTTTTCAGTAGGAAAACTGTTTTTTTTTTGTCTTGCTTAAAGTGTTAGCGCTCGGCTTTCTTGAAGGCATTTTTTAAAAATCGATTTTTTGAAGACTTTGTCCTTCAACGTGTATTCCGTGGACCATTGGAAAGCCGGGATGCAAAACATAAAGAGTGGATGTGAAACTGTTAGCCTAATGATTGGACTTGGCTCACTGCGCTTAACACTATTAATGGTAATTCACGAGTTGTTGCCTAGAGGCATTCTCACTTTAAATACAAGTGTATCCTTCTTTTATTCTTGTGCACAAGAGGACAAAGATCCACCATTTTATGGGACTCGGCAGGTGTCCCTTTTTCCCTTGTTTACACGTCCTGGAGCTGTTTGCTTGGAATAATGCAACAGTAAACGAGATGCCCAGCGAGGCTAGGATGAAGGGTGAGGCAGCTGCTTCCCAAGGTTCTGGGCATTCCCATTTATTTCAGATAATTGTATAATTAATTGTAATTTTCTAGTACTAGAAAAAGTTGTTGTGGTGTTTTTGCACATACTCCTACCATGTGGGTCAATGTAAAACATATGGCTGTTTTCGCCTTGTTCTGACTGGCTCTGTGGTGCAGGAAGGCTGGGCCGTCAGGAGAGCAGCTGGAAGACTGGCCCTCTTTGAAGGTTCTCCATCTCACACCCAGCCTAATCAATCAATAATGGCTGCTGCTTATCACCAGGCAGCCAGGGATGAGACAAAGGGACAAGCACTGCAGCTCATCTGGAGAGGCAGCTGACCCCCTGCCGACAGCACTGCTTTCTTGTCTTTTATCAGGGGGGGTCTCGTGGATCTGCACTGTTCATGGGAGATCATTGCTTAGCAAAGGTATTGGGGGGGTGGGAGAATCTGAATTAGTTTCAGCCTGCTTGGATTGAGGTTTGTTTTTAGATAGAGAGCAATTAATTACTGTTTTTTGAGAGAAGTGCTGTAGCTGCTCTGATATTCCGGTACAGCTGTTTCTGCCTGAGACCAATCCAGCTGAAGTATTGCCCTTCACAGTATCTTCTGTGTGGCTCTTGCAATTGCATTTCTCCAGAAGTCATTTGTCAAACTATTCTTTTATGCCACAGTCACGACAGGGACTCTGTGAACCAGATTCTTGCACATGATTACTTTTCTCTTGCAGTGATGCAACACTAAAGAGAAGCTAAGGAGCAGGGCTTTTAAGTGTATCGGAGTACCTCCTGTTTCTAGGGGAGTCTGGAAGAAGCTTGCCCAGCTTTGTTGAAGTTGATATCCTGATTTCTTTTTAAAAAATGGCTGGATGAGATCTTGGATCCATTTGCTACTAAAAACCAAGGAAGCTGGATTCGGCCAAATGCCCTTCTTATCTGTAGCCTTTGTTTTTCTGAACTGTATTTTTTCTTGCAAGATGCTTGACCTCTGCCTTGCTACTCTGAATACAGAGCAGCTCATGGAGTAGAGATCTACACTTCTCATACCTCAGGAAAAAAAAATGCATTTGTTACAAGCACTGTAATCTTCTTTGAAACTTTTTAGCTGTTACAGTGATCGTATTTCTTTGCAATGCGAATTGGAGCTGCATTTCTAACATTCCGGAGACCAAAAGTTAGAACTTCTTGGTACAATGGGCCTATTGTTGGGGCATATCGGGGGGCTTTTCAAAAGCTGAACTAAAGTAGGTTAGAAATGTATCTCGGCTCTTCCTTTCATGAGCTGGTAACTGTAAACCAGCGATTAAACTTGTGTATCACTTGTTATAATCCGAGGTTATGCTGCCTAATAACACAACCTTTGCCAACGAGAGGGGTTCATTTAGCCTATCCAGCCCATTCAATCACGCACAACTAATACATTTCAGGATCTCATCCAGCTGCTTCTTGAAAATTGGTGGTATTGTCTTAAATGGTTGCGTAGCTTGTTCCAGACTCCTACACCACGGGGTGTAAAGTGCCTAAAGACATCGTTGTACATTGAGTATTGAAGATTGTAGTACATCATGATTTTCTTTTTGGTGCTTTGCGGTTTTTCCCTTAATACAGTTTTGACCAATTAAAGATAATTCACAATCTGCCATCCCCTTTACCAGAAAGACGCAAATTGAAGCACATGTCGCTTTCCTTATTGGCTTTTATTGGGCTATTCAGTGGAGAGTGCCTCAAGGAATCCCCATGATGGTCTGTAATCTCCTACAGTCATGCTGAGCGCCACATTAGAGCACACCTCTTTGTGCTGTAGTTGCCCCTCTACACCAACGAGGCTTCAGCGGTAGTGGGCCTCTTTCTCGTCTCTCAACACAAGTGAAAGCCCCGCCACTTCTCCCTTGTCCTAGCAGACGCGATGTTCACTGTAGTCGGATTTCAGCTTCTGGAATGGTTCCCCAAACGTCTTCAACCGTTTGAAAGCAACGTGGCATTTTAACAGGCGGTTTCAATACTTAATTCATCTGAGGTCCCTTTTCCAGAACTCCTTTCCTTTTCCGGGCAGGATGTTAGGCTGTGAAGAAGAAGCTGGGTGCAGTGTGCTTAACCAGTCATGAGTCCTTTTCCCCTCTATAGCACTGGGGGAACAGTTTCCATTGGAGACCTCTTTCATCACTTACCAATTAAATGATGCATAACTGCCATTTTTCATTTCCATCTCTCTATTTCCTTCATGTCTTTGAATAAAAGGTTTATGGGAATGTGTTACTTTGGTAAAGTGTTTTTCTGTTGGACTAGATCTTCAGACCGGCTGCTGGTTTTCCTTCTAGAGAGAAGGGGCTTATAACAGTATTAGAGGGGACTTTTTTTTTGCTCTAAAAGATAACTGAAGTATTTACACTGTCGGTTTCAATAAGCGAGAGGCATGCCCAGACAATGCAGTGTTCTTAAATACCACTCCCCCATTAATCCTAGGCAGTTTGGATTAATCTTGCACACTGGAATTCAGAATTCCACAGTTTCTGTGATTTATAGTCCCAGGGGTTACTTAACGCATGGAAACCGAATTCCTGTCATTCCTGGCCACACCAGTAAATGTGAGAAGCTCCGTTTCCACGGAGACGGTTTCCGCCTCACCTTGAAGCAGTATTATAATGCTTGTTACAGCAGGCTGGGGTTTCTCCAAAAAGGCTTCAGGTCTCAAACAGATTTATCATTGTGTGGCATTGCGGCGCTTCAGTGGCCTGAACAATGCGTTTCGTTTTGGTGGACTCGGGCTGTTCAAAAGCATAAATTAATATATTAAACTGTTAATTATTTCATCAGTTAATGTACAACATTTTTATTCATTAAATTTTTACCGTCTCCACTTTGTAGTCATTTGTATGCTTGAATGAATTAATTTTTGAACCAGCAAAAAGTTTTGAACAAGATATTAATCTTAATATTAAACTTAAAGTTTGTAAATATGAAAGCTTGCTTTCAAAGCTTTGTCTTGGTTTTTGTCTCGATTACAGCATAACGTATCTAGCTTCACTGCAGGGGAGAAACTGGTGGCTGAACTGAAAATACATGCTCACCAAGTCTGAAGGGTTCTGTTTATTGGGGAGGGGGATTTAGAATTGAACAAATAGCCTCTTTTTATATTTTCTATTTAAAAGGAACACATTTATTAAAAAATCATCATATTGTCACAGCTCACAAAATGAAAAGAATATATATATATATAATTTGAACCTGATGACTCGAGTGAACTGGGTTGTACTGGTGTCTTAAACTTTTTAGAGCTGGGTTAAAATGTCAGATTACACAGTCCATTCTAAACTGAGATTGCAGCTGCTGCAGATTAAACATAATTGCATATTCATAATTTCCGAAAAGTGCAACCTTCAAAGAAATGGAAATCTTAGCTTCTTCAGATAAAGCCTTTTTAAGCCATCCAGTGTCTAAAAGTTAATTATACAACACTGCTTCATTTTTCCCTCCACTGTGAAAGAGCTCTAGGGAAGGATGTCTTAAATGATTTCTGTAAAATTAATATTTATAAGAGACCTGAAGGGATTGCATATATTGAAGAATAATACATTGTTTTATATTTGAAGATTATACCATGAAAAGAGAAATGTAACTTGCTAAAAAAAGTGAAGTTCTTGGAATATTTGTTTTCAATTCCAGCTGTACCAGAAGAGCTCCCATTTTGAGTGGCCGACGTGTTTTCTAGGAATTTTACAACACTACTTTTATCCCAAAACAAGAAGGCCAAAACATCTTTATGTACTTCCAGAAATTACTTTTATTTTAACTCTAACTTGCCATTTTCAGACATCTTCTTTCAGAGAAACAAAATGCCGGTTTAGTACCTTATCACATATTCAGGCATGTGTGCAAAAAAAACCATAATCCTCCGCTCTCGGTAAAATCAAATGCCAGGGTTTATCCTGGAAGGGTGTTGTACACCTCCAAGCCATCTTCGGGTTTATCAACCAGGTTCAGCGTTTGAAATGTCTTTTGATCTCCTCGTAAGAGGATCTGGGTAATGTTCCTGACTTAAAAAAAAAAAGAATAAAAAAACTGTTTTAATTCTTGGAAGTAAATTGGGTATTATTTGTGTTTTAGGATCGCCTTACTATGACAATGTGCGACCCCTTTCCTACCCCGACTCGGATGCGGTTCTCATCTGCTTTGACATCAGCAGGCCAGAAACCCTGGACAGTGTATTAAAGAAAGTGAGTATTGAGAATAATTTGTTAGATACCACAAGTACTCATGAGCTTCTGTGAACATTTTTTTTTTTCAGGTTTTTGTGTAACAAGAAATTGCATGTCTGGCTCTGTACGTGGTATCTGAAGAGTCCCGTGGCTCGTCTCCTGAAAGGCTTTGCTTTGTGTTGGAGATGGGTCAGGTGACTTTAGAAAAAATCATTCCATGCTTTATTGTAATTAAAGGGGCCTAACAAATTGTGTATCCAAGATAGCAGATGGTTTTTAAAACTAAAATGTTTTAGTCTATTAAGTCGGCAATACACAAATTTAAGCAATAGCTTCTCAAGAGTGGTGATCAAGTGTTCAGTTTAGTAGAAAAGGTGAACTGAGACTTAATGTGACCATTTTGCTGAGGAGCTCAGACCTCTGGTCCATTTTTTGGTGTGGGGGAAAAAAAAACCAGTTTGCACCCTGTTTTGGTGAGAAATCTCCATAGATCCCGATATTCATGATAGATGAATGATTAAAATTTTTGAAGGTGTAATTGTACTAAATTGAATGTATTGTCAAGGCTGTAAAAATGTTTGTTATTCATTATTAAATAAACATTACTCACCCTGTTATTAAATTGCACAGAACACCAAATCTGTACTTCTTTCTGCATTGAAATTGTCAATTTACCTTGATTTGCTGCTACAGTCCATTAATGATCTGGAGAATTTTGAATTAAATTAATCTGGTGGGTGGGGGACTACCCACCTAACAGGATAGTGGTAAACAAACAAGTGTCCAATAGTTTCACTGAAACGTAGGCAGAAATTCTTGGTGCAAAATCTCTTAGGTGTGCTGTCTGTATTGGTGTATGTTGAAGCATTACTGAAACTCGGTTAGAACTCATCAATGTCTTTTACATGTTTTGTAGTGGAAAGGTGAGATCCAGGAGTTTTGTCCCAATACAAAAATGTTGCTGGTTGGCTGCAAGTCTGATCTCCGTACGGACCTCAGCACGTTGGTGGAGCTGTCCAATCACAGACAGACCCCTGTGTCCTATGATCAGGTAACGTTCTAGTCTGACAAAACTATTCTGTGATGCATTAAACCTGGAGCCTTTATCCCCCCATTTAAATTGACATTATTTTAAAGAATTGATAATGTATGAAACGGACAGAAATCCATGTCAAGATTCGATTGGCTTCAGTGTTCAGGAATATTATGTTAACTGAGCATGTAATTCACACACAATCTGTGACCCGCTTTGGTCTAGGCCTGACATTTTTACAGTATGTTGCACCTGTACTGTTATTGATATAACATATATATATATACTCCGAAGGCAAAGAGTTTTTAGATGTGAAAGGATGTTCTTGGGATTTTCAGTATTGATCCTTGACTGTAATGATTTAAATGTGTGGTTCCTTCTCCAGTGCAGAACTGAAGGATATTGGAGCCTCTGTTTGGCAGGAATTAGGATTCCTCGCCCCCTCTCGAACGGTTTTGGTTACTGCTGATCCACGAAAGAAAATGTCTGTATGTCTCTTTTCCGTCCCCCCCCCCCCCAGGGGTCGAACATGGCCAAGCAGATGGGGGCGCCGTACATCGAGTGCTCGGCGGTGCAGTCGGAGAACAGCGTGAGGGACATCTTCCACGTGGCCACGCTGGCCTGCGTCAACAAGAGCAGCAAGAACGTCAAGCGCCACAAGTCGGCCCGGGCGCCCAAGAGGATCTCGCACATGCCCAGCCGGCCAGACCTGGCATCTGTGGCGTCCGACCTGCGCAAGGACAAGGCCAAGAGCTGCACGGTGATGTGAGGCCCCCCCCCCCCCAGCGGGCGCCCCCCCCTCCTGCAGGGGAGCCGAGGGCTCTGCGTGCACTTTAAAGGCTCCGCAGCCCGGAGAGAGCTGGAATAGGAGGTGCCAGTGAAGGAGGAGCAGCGTCGCCGGACTCGGCTCGGATGGGCGCAAACGCCTGGCGTAGATCTGACTCTTTTCGTTTCCACACCCGGGAGGAAGTTCCGAGCCTGGCCTTCGCTTGACATCCGGTGTCCCATGAATTCGTTTCCTGCTGCAGGAGGAGACGATTTCATTTGGTTCTGGGCCCTGGAAGTGACATTGCAGCCTTTCCAGCCTTCGGCAGGAAACCGTCAAGGCTGCCCATCTCTTTGGGGGGGGGGTGTGGTAGCAGAGGAACTGCGTTGTGAAGCGCTTCCTGAAGCAAATGTGAAAACCGCTGTCTGAGATTCCTGTTGGAAACCACGCTCCTCAGGTCCGAGTGCTGCTGTGCTCTTCGACTGAAAGCTGTTCTTGCACTGGCCCCTGCGCCTTGTGTCAAAAGACAAAGGGGCAGCAGAAGTAAAGCATGACAGTCAATCACTGTGGTTCAGCCCAGTTTTTTTTTTTTTGTGTGCCCTCATTTTATGACTGCCTGTTTTAAAAAATGTCAGAGGAAAATGGCAGGCCATGTGTTCCACACAGTAAAAAATCTGGTATGCAGCAACCGAGTCTGGAAGGATTTCCACAATAACAAAGCTTTTTTTAATGTTCCATGCATTTTCATCTATTTATGTGCTGTACTAATGTCAACTTTCATTCTGACGGGTTTTTAACCAAAGAAATTTGGCAGTATGTTGAAATCCCAGTACTTGTCCCATAACCATAGAGCACATGATTTTTTTTAACTTGTAATTCTTCGCAGCAGTGTGAGTCTTGTTCCGATGATGAAATACAGGGTATAATGTAGGTTATGCACGTCTGTTTGCAGACATATCCATTTCCCATTGCTGGGATCAAGCAGAAGAGCTGTCGCTAGCCTAGACACCAGTGCCTAACTAAATGATTTTGAAATGTTGAGTTTTGCTTTGGAAATCTGAAAAAATATTTTATTTTTAGGACTGTAAATGTATATCCTGTCTGATGCAGTTTATTATAAAACATTTTTCCCTCCAACTGTAAAGGCCTTTGAAAGGCTTCTGGAACCAGAATATTTGTTTCTTTGCAAGGATGTCCTCGGCTATGCAATACATGCATTTCTTTGGCCCTGGTCTGAAAATCAAACAAAGGATTTTGTTTGTTTTTGGTTGAAGGACACATCAGTATTGTGGTTAGTTTTCAACATCTGTTGAACAAAAAAATCAGACTGTTTCAGTAAATGCTTCAATTTTTGGAAGCATTTTGGGCTGGGAGGAGGTTTTGGGGATTGAAAGTGCTAAAAACATTCTGCAGTCATAAGCATAAAGTTGCACTTTGGTCTTTTTTTTTTCTCTTCAAGCAAAAGAAAATGTTTCAGGACTTTGAAGATTCCACATGACTGGAGTTGTGCAGTTATACACTTCTGAACTGGTGCATCAGTACCCACTGGGACAGTATTATCAGCTAGCTGGCATATGCTTTCTGTATTTAAATGTAAAAAAAATTAAGTTATAAAAATGTTCAAACTGTAGAGGATCACTTTTTTTAATGTTGAAGTCCATTTGTAAGTCTGTTCTGTTTCTGCAGTATTTATTGAAGTATATTTTTTCCCCCCTCTTTGAAAATAAAAACAATATTGTGTACCTTTGCAAGTGGCTTCACTATGTTGAAATGAAAATGACCTGAATTCAGCTCTGCTGGTTTGGCGAATGGTTGAAACGGATGCCCTTGGCATTACCCTTTTAATAAGGGCTTGGAGAAGTTTACCAACCGTGTAAACACCGAAATGTAAAGATAAGACTCTTGACCTTTTGCAGCTTTAATGATCTGTATTTTCAATAAACAGCCAGGTAGCCACGTTCACTAGAGTGGTGCAGCTAAAACCTAAAGGTCTCGCTGCTGTAGAGCTGTTCAGACGGGAATGTGACCTCTGAGCCCTACAAGTAAAAGCCATGTGCAAAAAGGACAGAGCTAATGGAAAAGAAGAGGAAGTAATCCATCATGTCCGTCAATTTTCAAAGATGATCACGAAAAGGTAACATTTCAGTTCAGACTGACGCAGATCCGGCTGTTTGGTTTGATCCTGGTGTGTGCTATATGGGGTGAAATGGGAAGAGTGGTTGGCGTGACCCCCAGCTAAGGGAGTGGCGGCCCAGGTGTCTGGGAAGGGCTGCGGACGCCTCCTCGAGAGTACGAGGATCGAGCCACGGAGCTGCTGCAAGGGTGAAGATGGGCTTGTGGCAGGGAGGCGAGATGGGCATAAAAAGGGAAGTCCTGGGCGCGAGACTTGCGGACAGTATGTACTGTAGGTGTGCAGAAAAGCGTTTGGGATTAGGATCCAATCACAGAGGATCCCAAGCTCCTCTTATAAACTCCATTAAACCATTAGAGAAGAGTTAGATCCCCTGTCATTCAGCCAATCTCTTGCTTGTCATCCCACCCTTCTCTTGTCTGCAACAACGACAAAGTTGAGATTA
Source organism: Lepisosteus platostomus (assembly GCF_059453375.1). Lineage (NCBI taxonomy): Eukaryota > Metazoa > Chordata > Actinopteri > Semionotiformes > Lepisosteidae > Lepisosteus > Lepisosteus platostomus. Next base: position 38,891,171 of record NC_142624.1, read on the forward strand.
TTTATTCTATCATTCTTTAGGTTTAAGGCAACATTTGGATAACTAGTTTTATTAAAGAGTGGTTTTAGCTTGAGGTTTTTAACATGTTTAGCTGTATGATATGGTTTACTAGAGTTAGGATACCTTACTGGTTAATGTTGACCTTCTAGTCTCAGGCTAAAATGATAATTACCCTGCTAGTATACTGCTGAAACGAAGTAGATGTGTTTCCCTATTGCTAAACACGAAAACTGTGTGGGTGCACTCTGCTTTTAGAAATCATTCCCTCTTCGTGATCTAAAAGAGGTTTGTCATTGGTAAAAAAGCCTTGAGCAAGCAAGCGTTAATCTGCCTGATTAGAAAGTTACATGTACTAACACAGCAGTGCAGTTATCTTCGTATAAAACAATAACTGGAATAGTTTTGCACATTATGTATTTTGTAGATTTCTTCTTGCTTTGATATCCTTCTGTGGGCACAGAGAATTACCTTTAGTAAGCATTAGTATTTCCTTGACATTTGATGCATCCAAGTGTTAAATTATGTCTTGTATCTTTTGTTGAACATGATTTCTGTTTTGGTAGTTAATACAGAGGTTTATATAGGGAAAAACAGAGACTAAGGGCAGTGTGTGTACTATATTTCAGCTTACAGTCATTTGTTCAGCTGGCTGTCTTATCAATAGCAGACAACTTGACATTTCTGCAAAATGGCATCTGTTACAAGGGCTCAGGATGGGAAGCTGGCTAGAGTGGGCCTGTTCAAGCTGATCATTAAAGGAGACACTAGAAACAGTGCAATATTTTACCTTAATTGCTTTCCTATACAGCAGTACATATAATAGCCCTTGATGGACTCTCTCAGTTATTTGGTGATAATGGAGCCTTTATTTGTAGACAATGCCTAACAGATGCGTTTCCATAGCAATAGTGTACAGCAAAACTGCTAATCAGTCAATGTAGCTTATTTATCACAATCTCTCATTCCATTAATTTCTGTTAACAAAGGAAGATATTACTCTTTGAAGCTCAACACCCAAATCCGAGTGCAGACAAGTGCTGGCTTTTGTGGAAGCATGAGGAGCATCGTTCTCTGTTATGCTGCAACTGGCACTTCCCTCTGAATCTGGAAGTGGGAGCTCTGCAATGTGTTTGTCAGAGTATGAACATGGTGAAAGTACGCCTGAGATTTTCCTCGGAGCTGCTGATAAAACCTCATTTACTGCTAAACAATAATTTTAAAATGAACCGATTTCCCTCATAAAAAGGAGCAAAATGTAATCAGTCACGTACTTAATGAGACATCTGTACTGCATGTCCTGTTTTGTTGAACTAAAATATGGGATGGAAATAGGAACAGGAGAAAACCACAGCGTCCCAGTGCGCCAAGTTGGTGAAGACACATCCAACAACACTCACAGCTGCAATTGTTACTGAAGGAGCTTCCTCCAAGTATAAACTCAGAGGGGGTGAAGATTATAATTTCGTTTTCGAGTCTTCTTTGCTGTGTTTGCTGACATTTAATTTCTTTCACACAGTTTCAGCTCAACACAATTTCAATTTGAGCATTGCACTGTACTTCATGCTGTACTTCACTGTTCAAACTAGAATTTTTAATGTCCAGAGTCAACTACATCATTCTATTTACCTATGTTTAGGTGAACAAGCTGACAACTTACTTAACAACAACATTTTCAGATCAGAAAAAGTCAAATTCTTTTTTTAATACAATAACTTAATATGCATTATTATCTCTTTTAGATGTTCTTTGAAACAATGCATTACATGAATTCAGCATACATATACATACAATTCAACACTTTGGGCTTTTGACTTAATCCTTTCCTATTATAATGATATACTGTATTGGCCACTCCATTACTTCAGTTAGTAATTCACATTTTAAATAACATGGTTGTACAGAAAAGATCTAAGTTACAGTTGTGCTCTTTATTGAAACTGCATTTTAAGTTTGAAGTATTATATGCTATTCTGGTGTCAAGGCCTTTCCTTAACAGCCTCTTCTAAAGACATGCAGTAGATTTGCATTGTGCAAGATTATAGTTCAAAGTCCAGCTCATGCCTCAGCTGCCAAATCTGACCCCCTATTCCTTCTCCCAGGATCACACACACAGAGACCTCCATAAACACAGAGAGACCTGCCTACACACACAGAGGCCTGCACACACACACAGAGAGACCTGCCTACACACACAGAGGCCTGCACACACACACAGAGAGACTTGCACACAAAAACAGAGACCTGCACACACACAGAGACTTGCGCGCACACACAGACATACTGTACACACACACATAGAGACCTGCACACACAGACTTGCACATACACAGACCTGCACACACACGCAGACCTACATACACACACAGACCTGCACACACAAACACGGACACACAGACCTACAGATCTACACACAGAGATCTACACACACGCATTCACAATCCTTCACAATCTGCTACATCCTTTATTACAGAGCAATCAAAACTTAATGCATAAAAATAGTTTATTGGAAATTCTAGCTGGAGGGGAAAATGGTTATTTTCATGTGTGGGTGTTTTGTTGGGTTAATAAAGAATATCATTAGATATTCAGGATTGCCTTTTGGCAATATTTGACAGTTTAAGATGAAATTCCTTAAAATGGTTGTATACCTCATTTTACAGAGGATAGGTTCAGTTTAAATTGAGACAGTCTAATGCATTAATTACTGTATTTATATGTATTGTCAATTTGTAGGAAAACAAAGCAGATAGTTATGGTTGTTTGCAATGATGGTGTCAATAAATTCAGTGTACTCCAAAAAAAGGCAGAAAAAAATATTTCCGGGAGATGTATCAGCAACTATAGAAGGGACCCCACCCTCTCCTGACACATTTTGTCTCTTAAAAATTGCAGCTGCTTCTTCCAGAGCAGCATTCCCCCCTTCCTCTCCGTCAGGAGAACCTCCCTTCCATCGCTGTTTTGATCCGGCCCAGGTCTGCTTTACATCACTGCGTTCTCTCCACCGGCTCCCGGCAGTCGGGAACACCCTCCTTCTCGCCCACCGCCGGCCCCGCCGCCTTGCTCCTGCCTGCCTCCAGTCTCCCAAGTCCTCACACAGTCTCTAAATCCCCTCCTCCCACCCTGTTGTCCCTGCCCCCGGAATCCGGGCTCACGGCTCTTCCGGCCACCTTTCAGCACCTGCTCAAGACTCATCGGTTCGGAATTCTCACGTCTGTAGTCTCCCGTGCAGACCGCATGTACTGTAGGAGCTGGTCACAAGGTAACGCCGACCTACAAGCTTCGCAGCCACACTCGGCGCACTTATTGCATTTGTATTGTTTCATTTCCACTGCACTGCTGTGGCGCTGGCCTCACTGTCATTCTGTCAGCTGAAGATATTTCACCCGAGCCCTAATGTTGATGACATGGATGCCTACAGTGCATACAGTGCATTCTGAAAAAGTAGAAAAAAAGGGAACTCGTGAAGAAACACTCCCGATTTTTCTTTTTCAAACCCAACAAAAAGATCAGGCAAGAAAACATTTGAGAGCCAGAGTTTCTGAAGTGTTCTTGAAATCACGAGTCCCTTCAAACACATTTCTTTATGCAGAGTCACAGAAGGATCACAGAGTTACTTTTAAAAGAGAAAGAGATTGGCTTAAAACCAGCTCATCTGGATTCGTTTCTTTCTCAATTAAAAGAGTATAGAGCACAACTGCACAGAACAGGACGTGTGTAAAAATATATCACCAAAATTATTAGGGTGATCACTTCAACAAGAGTAAAATCTGTCAGCTGTTTTGTATGTTTTAAACAACAAAAAAACGTTGCTGAACACATCAAAGACTGCTGAATAGACAATGTGCCAAAGCATTTATAGCTGACCAGATGGCATTTTAAACTGCAGAAAAAAACTACATTGAATGAATTCTTACTGACCAAATTGGTATTCTAAGCATTCACATTTATTTCTTGGATTAGGCAAATAAGGGAACTAAATTAGATTAAATTTACAATAGATGGCTTTTTATGTTATCTAATTCCCCAGTGAAATACAAAATGCCAGAGGAGGAGAGTTCACATGCATTCTGTTGGCTGTTTTCTTGTGCAAGGAAAACGCTTTCGCTCTGAGAGAACGGTAGTGTTGTGATATTTCTTTCAAACTCCTACTGCTTATTTGTGCTGCAGTGATTGCAGTGTGGGCTTTAACAAAGCAGGCTTACTCAATTATTACCACTGTGTGTTCCTTATGTTGTATTTAGTAGGCACATTCCAACACAAACCAAAAAGAGCAGCTGAAGAAATTCTTCCAGGTGACCAAACACAGCATTGTCAGAGACAGTGCATAGGTCAACATTGCTGAGACTACACAGCAGATCAGGAAAATCAAAAGTAAACTCAATACTCCCGTGAGTAGGCCATATTTCCAGCCAGAAGGATGTGTGGGGGATATTTTATTTTTCCCACAGAGCTCCTCCCAGACCATTACCAGACAATTTTGAAACAGAGACAAATTTCTCTTATTTGAACTGCGCACACTCTCACAAAGCCAAACTGAACTGCACTAGTATGAAATATTCTGATTTGGCATAAGGAAGTCTACAAATGAGAGGAGGGCATTCGGTCCATCTTGCTAGTTTGGTTGCTAGTAGCAAATTAATTCCAGGATCTCTTCCAGCCGTTTCCTGGAAGCCAGCAGTGTCCTGGCTCCAGGGGGCTGGGAAGCTTGTTCCAGACCCCCACTGCCCTTGGTAAGTGGTGTATTGGGTATACAAAGGAACAAGTAATAGGTTTATTCCATGCTGAAAAGAGAAGAGAGAAAACACAATGTTTTCGGCTGTGAAACCTTCTTCATCACAACCAACAAGGGCCTTAAGAGCACTCAATCTGTAAGAAAATACATTTTTGACTATATTCCGATGGAAGTCTATGGCATATTAAAACATATAATTTAACATTTATATCCTGTAAGAAAAATCCCCAAATAAATATAGTCTTTATTTTTTTCACACTCTAGATAAGGCTGAATATGTGTGCTTATACTATTTGAAAGATTGCTTTCAAACCCCAGATTGGGACACAGAATTGCTTAGGAAACCTAGATTTCTTTTTTCTTATTCCCCCTGACAATTCTCTGAAAGAGCAGCATGTATGTGATGGCTCTCTGACAACTTCTGCACTGGTTATTAGCTTCAAACTCTAGGGGAACAGCTGCTCCCCACTATTTAGAAATCATAGCCGATAACAAGAAGTACGTCTGAGCCAGGGCCTTACTGGAGGTGTCTGTCAGGGACAAAAAAAGCCCCAACCCCATCTGATTTCCATAAGGAGCGAAGGATGTGGTGCATGACAGCTCTGACTATAGTCGATCCATTATTCCCCCCTGAAATCCATCCGTAAAAACAGTTTTTCTGATTTTATTAATTTGCTGTTGTAAAGCTCATAAGGTAATTACATTACTCTGGGTCATATTAAAAGTGTGTTTTTCATGCTTCACAGGACACTGAGCACACTAATAAATTAGAAAAACAGCAGCCCTTCCCTTTTCTCTTTCAGCTATACATAGCCCAGTTTTAATGAAGTATTGATGGCTTTCTAAATCCTTCAAGGAGCGTGAATATCTTTGAAATTCAGACATGAGGGTTTAGACTCCAGGTTGTTTTGGGATGTTTGAATGACGGCTAACAAATAATTTTATTGAACTGTATATGTGAAAGAATCCTTTTGAGGAACAAAACGCTTAAGTAAATGAGCACAAAAATAGGGAGTTGCTGGTACCTCCTACTACACGTACACATTAATGTCCAGGATTTCTCAAAACTGAAATAAACATGTTTTATTAGTTTTTCAATTTTTGCCTGATGCTTTTTATTTGGGTAAATCAAAACTTTTATTTTTAACTTTTTTCTTAGGAGCCATCTGTGCCAGCAGAAACCCTCTTTTTGTGTGACTCTAACGAGACAACAGTGTTCTTGGAGAGGTGTTTGGCACAAGAGGCTGTTTGGTGGAAAACAGGCCTTGACCGTCACCTCTAAGCCTCCACACTCCATATGTTTCCACTATGGAAATGGATCCCAGCATGCAGAGCTCTGAAGCAGCAGGTAGATGTGTCAATGTCCAGTAACTCTGAAGATGATTACTGATTTAGCACTGAGCTAAGTATGCTTTCTCTGCCTTTCTTCCCAGAGGTGCCTGAAAGATTTTTCTGACCATGATGGATTATTTAAATAATTCATCTTAATCTGGTTTATGAAGTTCTAAAGGGAAGTGATACAGTATGTTTCCCCCTGTATCTTGTCCAGAGTTCAGCAGCTTCCTCTCCTTGAGCAGACCGTATCTGAACCCAGTCTGCCAGGCACAGAGAAATGATAATTGAGCTAGCAGCTTGGGTAGCCTGCCCTACACTAACCCTTGGTAATTTGACTAATCATGCCTACAACCTGAAAAAACAGAAGTAATCTCTGTCAACAAAGCAGCAGATGGAACGGTATTTTTGTCACTTTACTTAAGAAATGAGATAAGACACCAATTAAAGCATGCTGCCAAAGACCATCCCAGGGGAGAAACCGAGGAACAATATGAATGATTTCATGATATGAATTCAGCAAGTAATATTAGATAATGGAAGCAGAAAAGGCAGAATAGTGATTTTATTTTTGTATGTGGAGAAAATGTAGGAGATAGTTGTAGTCCAGTTATGTACAGCCTTTCTTCAACGCTGGCATGAATTGTTCCAGATGCATTTGCACGAGGAAGGTTACTAACACTAGAAATGTACATACTCTCAAATCAGTTCAGGATTGACGACTCTCTCCCCTCCTAAAGAATGAGCAAGCAAACCCGCAGTTTTCCTCTTCAAATGGTGAGATATTAAAAAGAGTAAGATAGTAAATTGTTTTTTCTCAGTTTCAGTTGCTGGGGGTGTCTGGGCAGAAGGGGATAATGTAATATTGGTATTTCCCTGTTCTGGCTTACCTTCTCCTCATTTTTATCTTGTTTCCAAGAAAAAAAAAGTGCTTTTCTTAACATACTCCGAAGGTTATTGAAAAACAGGTTGCCGTGACAAACCAGAAAATCACACAGTGCCAAACGCCGTTACACAGGAACCAACCAGTTCTGAACAGACTCAGGCACACAAATCGTTACTGCACAATGTAAAGAGGCTCATCCCACTGAACAGACCTACAAAGAACAAAAATGCTGCAGCACTGAAGTCTTACACCCCGTGCACGTCTGTAATAATCAGTTGATTGACTGAATGACCAGTCGTGACTCACATCAGCTCTATAAATCACTCAGTTAGACCCCACCTACTGTACACAGACTCTACTATTACTGTTTTTACATACCGTGCAAAATCATTACCTCTCCATAGCCATTACTATACCAATGGGTGGTGATGTTAATAAACTAATGACTAGGCTTTACCCCTTTCATATTTCTAATAAATCTGTTGCAATACTGTTTTAATTTGACCAGATTGATTAAGTGAGGCTTACTTCACTCTTTTTCAAGACACTCTAGACCCTAAAAAGCACAGAACAGAAGGACTAGAAGATGAAGACAAGATCACTTTATTAGACATATACAATTTTTTGCTTTAGGAATTTGTCTTTTCACATACCCCAACTTGCTCTCCATCAGACACACAGGCAGGAAGAGAGAAGCTTGGGGTCAGAACGCAGGGTCAGCCATTTATACAGCACCCCTGGAGCAGTAGAGGTTAAGGAGTTTGCTCGGGGGCCCCAAAGAGAAGGATTCCTCTGCCGGCCATGGGATGTGAACCGGCAACCTCCCAGCCACAGGCGCAGATCCTTAGCCACAGAAATATTGTAAATGGAAATGGCAAATTAACAAAAAAGCTGTATATAAGTGTAAGTGACTGCAAGACACTATACTGGGTGCATGTAATTCACAGAACTGTCTCATTCATTTTGCCAGTGTTGTTTGTGTGACACATTATCACCCAGTACAATTTAAATAGCACTGATTTGTAATGCATGAACCTTCCCAACAATTGCTTCTTAACTAATGTTTTGCAACACAAAAATGAGTCTGTTCAGAGTAGTGGTTGCATCTTCTCACAGGGACAGTTTTCACTAATCCATTTTTAGGCTCGAAGACTGATCATGAGATAGTGCTACTCACGCTGAGAGAAATACATTAACATTACAGATGGAATATTTAAAGGCTTGTGGAGATAACAGAAATGAAGACTTAAAATGGATCACCCTACGAATAAATTGGGGTTTTGGCCCTATATATATTATATGTATATAATTGTGGGCCTGTAGTTCTGAAACGAGCTGTAGAAATGATAAATGAACAAAAAAGCTGTATGTAAATGTAAGTGACTGCAAGACTCAGATAGCAGGTAGGTTTCTACATGCCTCAGAAATGAAAGCAGATGTCATTTGGACACCTCACACTGCAGTGCTGGAGCTCTTGAAAAGCCAGATTGCTGAAGATATTAATTAGTAATAAGTAGAACTAGAAAATGTGACTCATTTTATTTTTATCTGCTGTGCTGTCTAAAATGAATGACGACAGGCTATGGATGAGTGAGAACAGACATAATAAGTGAGGCTCTTGTGATCTATCTATACAGTATATGTGCATGTAATTCACAGAACTGTCCCATTCATTTTGCCAGGGTGGTTTGTGTGACAAGTCCTTGACAAAACAAAGCAGGACATTTCATTAAATCTTTTCCTTAGAAATATTATTCAAATAAATGCATACCTGCAAATTAACATTTCTAACTAAAATTATGGTGATTGGTGATTTATCATGATATGTTTTGGATGTTAACCTTTTCACATTCCCAAGATGTCTCACTTTATTAATATTTGTAAACAGATATCAATGACATGCACTTAACCGATTGGCAAAGTGTATAACAAAAAGTCTTCAACTTTACACACCCTGAAGATTTTGGGAAAGATAAATTGCTGAAATGAGAAATCCTCGGACTAATTGGAATTTGGTCATTAATCTATGCCTTCCAAAATTCCATTTTAAAAACAAGGTTAAGTTTGTTAGAAAGTTTGTTATTTTATATTGGAAGAAATAGACATGCACATAAGAAACATGACAGGCTGAAATATCAGCAAAATAATTAGGAATAAGCACAGAAAAACAAATAGCTGAAAGACTGAATTTCACAAACTCCTGACTGTAAAGGTGTAAAGACAATCAAATATTGCTCTCCTTTTGAAACTGAATTTACACAAGGGCTGAAAAGGGTCATTCAGAGTTGCAGCAGTTTCTGTTTATTTTAACATGTGTCTGTTCATGTGGGAAATGAAAATAATTGACATGCAAATATACAATGGTATTCTTCCAAGAAACTCAAAGGAAAGCAGTTTGCATGGCTTAAGATCACAGAATGTAGGATTCACTGAGAAATTGTGCTGTTCCTGTGTCCCCTAGTAATGGCAATGGTGCAGCTGATACACCAAATATACACCAACTTGTTTCAATTGCAGTATCACTATTATTGCATATGTATTCACTCATACATATGAACCTGAAGAAGTGTTTACTTTTTAACCAGAGAAACATATTAAATATCATTTGCTTTGCTTTTACAGTAGAAGCCATGCTATTAGCTAAAACCTTTTTTCGGATCACTGTGAAGTGGCATTATTTTTTCCATAGAAATCATACAAAGGATATGCATGAAAGAAGTCACGGAGCTGCGAATTTCCAGTGCAATTAGCATAATGTATTCCATTTGCGGCAGCTGTCTAGTCAACAAACAGGAAATGAGTTCAGGGGTTCACCCCTTCAGAAAGGGGCTACATTTTTATTAATTTAACACAGATATGCCGTCTAAGAATTCTTTATAAAACATCAATTTTCAAAACTGTGGCGACTGCAGATTTTCCATTTTCATTGCCAGCAGACATCTGCCAAAATTTGAGCAAGGGTGTGTATGCCTGGAACTATATGCGCACTGAAGGATTTTAATATTTGCGATGGGGAACAAAGTGCAGTACAATGTATTTTATTGTGCAGAAGTGTTACATAAGATTTTACTTGAGATAATGAATGAATCACAGCTGGGTAGTCCTGTTTACTGCTCTTTGTCTGAGTCCCCCTGGTCTTCTCTCCAAGGAGGAAGCTGGGAAATCATATTTTCAGACAGCTGCTGTAATGAAACCGGCACATCCTCCAGCTCTGAGACCTCAGGTGCGCTGTGAAAGATCGTGGAGCGTTGAGATTTCTGGATAAACTGCCTCATATTGGCCACAGATTTCACCCCCTCAAGGGGGCCTGGTTTGGAGGAGACGATGATTGGCCATCGCCAAGAAGTGAAACTGAGCATTTTTAACTTCTCTGCTTGCTTGTCTGGAGACCTGGAGCAGCCAAAAGTGCAGCTTGGGTTGTTTGCAAGCTTTTCCGAATCGTAGAGTCTTAACCTTCGGAGGATTATTATTTTTTATTTCTTAGTGCATATTTCAGTATGATTGCCTGACAGGAAGTTGCTGTTTGGTGAAAACAAAATAGTAATGCAGTTTGTATTCCGTGTATTTTTTGCAGTACCCTTGGACAGGTTATTGCATTACAAGCACAGAGCGCAATATGTAAACTCTTTCCACACGTTCTGGTTTCTTCCACAAAACTGCACGTTTTTATTTCTTAATGGTTGAGATAAGGTATGCATTTTCTCCTTGTTCGGCACAAAGAGGGTCTTATCTAAAAAATTCTGTTATGCCTGTAAATTTAGATTTTGTCTTATTCTTCAGTGAAAAAGGCTTCAATATTTAATGGCTCATGTTAGCAGGGGCCCTTCCCAGTTCGGTTCCCTGCTTGTTCTTTGCTTTATTAACTTGCCAAGGAGCCGCATGACTCAGAGTCTGGTCTGAATTCAGCTGGTTTCCATGTAACCTAAGAGAACAGCATGAGGAGCCTCCTCCCCTAATGCTGAAGCACAGACCAGCTCTGGGAAGTGTCAACGCACTGCAGACAGAAAACATTTCCCAAACCAACTGCAGCATCCTTTCCTTGTGGCAATGCAACAGGAAAAAAAAAAAAAGATAAAAAATCAGCGTTATTGGTTTAATTTGTGCGCACACATATTATTTCGTTCGTCAGGAAGAGGGAGATGTAACCACCATGATACAGGGGAAGTTCAATCTGCAAGGCTTTGATTGCATTCCTCTCACTCTGAGGAGCTTGGTTGCCTTGGAGTGTGGAGAAACATGAAAAACAAACAGAAGGGGAGTGACATTGATATTACAAATAGTTAAAAGGATCTATTCCCTCCATGCATGGCTTTCATTTAGTTTAATTTAATTAGTTCCTTCATATATGAGTATAAACTAATTATGTGCAGACTACAGTTAGGTGCTTGTGCTTCTGAAGAGAGAGGATGCCTTACTACGTATTAAAGGAACTGATTTTATTTAAGTGATTTTTTCTGATTCTAGTACCTTCATAAAACTAGAGAATAACTGCTGCATACACCAGACTGTTATGAAGGGCTGAGTGTGCCCAGCAATGCAATGCGTTATTCTGAACTACAGACTTTGCAGACATGAAAGACTACAGAAAGCGTTGTGCATTTGCTTCATGGTTCCCTCTATAAGTGTGATGAACAATTAGCATGTTTCTTAATTTGTCTAGCAGTCATGGTAATGTGCTGGTATCTCCTGAGAGTTTATTGCCAGCAAGCAAATGGTAATTATATACACACAAATATTCCAGCAAAAGACCTGGATACAAGGCCCAATTAGGGATGTGGTTATCAGTTATCAGTTATCAGTTTCCGGAGGAGCAAACAGAAGAGGGCCAAAGAAATAATTGCTTCTTGTATTTCACATCTCGCACAAGATTTAATTACACCTTTAATTTTCTGTGGCATTTTGATTATTTTTTTAAACTATGCTCCATTCATTTTCTTCCCTTTCTGTTTAAACAGACTGCTGATTGGAATCTCTTAATTTCTTTCACAGAGGAGGGAATTATTGAAGTATATATTTTTTGTTTTTTATTTTTGCAAACCCGTGCTTGTGATCTTCAGCATTATCCAGCAATGTAGTTGTCATTGAACAATAAAACCGGTAGTTTTCAAAGTGTGCTCTGCCCTTGTTTACATTTTTATTATGTAAAACTATATCATTTACTGTGTGTTTTTCAATGATACATCAACAGGGATAAGTTTCCTATATGACAGTTTAAATTGTCTAAATTAGCAGTTTATACAGTGGTTGTACAGTTCACAGATGAATAATAATAATAATAATAATAATAATAATAATAATAATAATAATAATAATAATATAGTTGTCCACCCCTCTGCCAGACACTGATTAATGCTATGGTCCAGTTGGCTTAAGGATAAGAAAGAGAATATCCTAAAGTGGCCCAATCAATATCCTGACTCGAACCCAATAGAGAAACTGTGGCAGAACTTGACAACAGCTGTTCATAATGTATCCCCAAGCGACTGAGGATTGCTTAATCAAATCCATCAAGAAAAATGGGCAAAAATTGCACCAAGCTGGTGTGCAAGGTTGGTAGAGACTGAGCCAAAAGAGATCGTGGTGGTACTTGCTGCCAACTGTACTTACACCAAATCTGTAGCTCACAGATCTGAATCCATTCGACCAACATATTTCAGTTTTACTGCAACTTTACAGACATTTACTGTAATCCACTTTACCCTTACAAATCTTCAGTCTGAGAATTCAGGTTTTTGAATAATTTACTAAGTTTACAAAATGTGTAAGCATCTTTTTGTGATTTCACAAAATGGGTCACCACAGGAGGGATCAAAATACTGTTGCACGGCTCTGTATACTGCATGAATACTACAGTATAATGGCATTCCTATACTAACCAAGCACTATACTCATATGCCGTCTTTCAATATTTACAAACATGTTAAACGCTCAGTATCAATACCAATATAATACCGATCCCAATAAGAAGAGATATTGGTAAATGCAGAATATGTTGGTGCCAGTTTCTGCTTCTCCGCATCCTGCCTGGTAACGATCTCCTTTCACTCTCAGGACTCATGAATCACTACCCAGCTGCCTGCTCCGGCAACACAGATGCATTTCTGATTGCCCAGCGTAAGGAGCTAAATGACAATTGCGACATGACACTGCGGTAATTTACAGATGCTGCACCCCTCTGCCTTTCACCCCCTCTTCAGCCACTAGCATTGCCCGATTTGACTTCATGTCGTCGTAGCTACTGTACTTTATCATCTTCATTAGGACTAAATTGATATGTTTTGGTTCTACTGAGCTACAATAGTTGTAGGAACTAATAATCATGAGGAAGAAAAAAAGGTGCAGTTGCTTGTTTTTTTAAGTAACCACACAGCTAACAAATCACTGACCCATAATAACCCTTTCAAACAACTGATTCACATATACCCCAGTGTAATTTATTCTAACAATAAATATGTTTGCACGACTGACCAATCTTTCTGGACACACTATAATAAGTATGTACAGTACATAACTTCATCCTTAGGCCATTTGAGAAGTTTACTTCTACAAGTAACTCCAAAAGCTCAGGAGCTTTTTATAATTCTTCACCCGAAGCTATGCTTTGAAACCTAAATTTAAACATTTCCAAAACTTAGTGAGGGCAGTTTCTTTTTCTGACTATTTTTTATAATTGGCTGCACTTTCACTGCAAATATCTAGAATACGCTGACACAATATGACACATTTCTTCTAGTTTCACATACAGTATAGCAGCACTATGGTGTTGTGTTTCCTAAGAATACCCAAGATCTAATATTTTTTTAGCTTTTGGTATGATGGTATGATGAAAGTATTAGTTCTTCAATTATATTTAACTTCCCATTGCATCTGTTGAATCAACATAGCATGCTTTGTATTAAAATTGTTTGGAGTCCAATTTATGGTAAACAAAGTATTCTCCATATTATATGCTGTTTTGTATTTTGTCCTTATAAGGAATTCAAGTTCTCAGATGATGGAAGGAAGTAGTCTAGATTTAACCTGGGTTCTACAGTAGAAACTAATACAAGGCTGTCCAAATTCGGAATGGTCATTGAATCAGGATTGTGCATTTTGGAATGATCCGATGCTCAAAAGCTAGTTTGTCCTCCTTTCTCAATTTCTGTCAATAAATTACACATCACTGCTGCATGCACTATTGTCACCTATAAGGCAGGTCTTGCTAACTTGGAACCTCCACAAACCACAGCCAGTAAGGTAACTTAAAGTATGGAGAATCTTTATAAAGCTTTTGTTTGGGTTTTAGAATGATCTATGCTCCTTTTTTCTTGAAAACTTTATCAACGGGCCTATGCACATGAACAAAGAGGACATGAATGAACAAAGGAAATTTTGAACAAAAGACATCATAAAGAACTACATGTTAGTATAGAGGAGGTGAAGGAGATTTTGATTGCTGTGATCTCTCTTGAACTTTCATTAAAAAGCCCATGAGTCGCTATACACAAGAATAGACAGAATGAATGAATTGCTTGAAATAAATCATAAATAAGAAATGTCTTAGTGATAATCATTCACATAACCACAGCGAGACATCCTCTGAAAACACAAATAGGTTAAACTGACAATATGATACCTCTTTGCTCAATAAATGAGGTTAATCTGTCTCAATTAACTTTGAATCTGCTTTTTTGTATTGAAAATAAATTCGTTTATCAAGGTAATGATAAACTAGTTTCATATCCATCATAGGACAAATAATCTTTCTGTTACAGAAGGCAACAAAATAATGAAAGAAACATAAAATAACGAGAATATTGAGGTCACAGCAGCAATAAAAACATTACTGCCCTTTCAGCACTTAAATCAGAGCCCATACACCATATACTTAGATTAAAGCGTGTGACTTCTCTTCGAGCGAATCACAGATAAGCTACCTGTGACAGGTCATGGATTCAATGTGTTCTGGCAGTTCTTCATCCACATGTTCTGTTCTTACTCCCTACTCTGTGATCTAGTAATCGTGCTGGATTCTGGCTGTGTCCCATACCTGGTCATGGTTGTTTTTGGGGAGACTGTGCTCTTATCTAGGTGTAGTTGAACTGGTTGAGTTCAACCCCTGCTGATAATGAGGGGTTTGATGATAATGATAAGAGAAAGGGGGCTAAAGAGATGTCAGGGTAGGTTTGAATTCTGGGGGAAGTGTGGACAGTGGCAGTCTGCAAATGAATGACGAGATGAGATGATTGTTGAGTGCAGGGAGAAGGAGTAAATCAAGTTTGAGAATAATTGGGGCTTCTGATAAGTTTCTGGTTTGAGCCTTTGAGGCCCTGGGAAAGGACACACTAAAGGGGAGATGACTGGCTTGAGGAGATCTTTGACCCTCGCTGCTGTGAAAAGTATTGATATTTGTCCTATTTAGGCTAAAGAGCATCAGTGTTTTGTATTAGATACCCCTTTTCTGATATCAGTTTCTTGTTGCCATGGGAAAGATGTTTTTTATAGACAACAACAGCTGGTCTTAATTGCAGGTATTTTCAGCATTACTGCTCACCTGTGCAAGGGTTTATTTGTGATGTTCAGCTGGCATCTGGATTCATTTGGGTTTAGCTCTGAAACCTCTGGTTCCTTTTAAATGTTAATCAATACAATCTGCAGCTGTTACCACGTCCTTATTACTGTGGGCACAGAATTCATAGCTCCTGAATATCTTGATCTCGGAAAATAATATCTTTATTTTTCTGCTTATCTTCAGCATTGTTCTCTTTTCTCATTTCTGTTTGCCATCTTAGAAATCAGTTTCTGGTTAATGAGAAGCTCATTTCCTTTGGCATGCTGTAACAATAATCACCAGAGGTTTTGATTAGTTCTGAAGACAGTGTCTATCCATTATCAGCAGGCTGCTTTTGATGGTGAGGGCTGTGGCACCCCAGAGTATATCCCAGAAGCACCAGGCACATGGTGGGACTGAGAGAGTGGACACCACCCTGGTCCATCTCACAGCTGCAGAGAAATTAGCATTTTGGAACAGCCAGTCAAACCTGTGCTAGTCCAATATCTTTGGGAGGTGAATAAAAGCTGGAGCATACACAGAAAACCCAGGTGAATACTTGGAGAATATACAAATACCACACAGACACCCAATATTAGAATCACACCAAGGACCTGGGTCCTGTCTACCCTGGAGCAGCAAACACAACATCGCAGTGCCTCTCTGAAAACATTGTCTGAACTGAAAATGAAGGAATGTACAAGTACTTGCCAGGTTCCTCACAATTGTAAATAAAAATTGAGTTTTAAACACATTTTAAAGGGTTGAACACTTAGAAATCCTCTTCATCTGCTTTCTCCCCTCTCTAAAGCTCTGTGTAAAGAAATACCCATTCAATGAGTGACAGCTGGGAAAACGACCTGCTTGTGCTAGTTTGTCTGCCACTGTCCTATAAAACAGACAGGTTTTGAATGTACACTATTAATAATGTTGTCTTCAATACTTCAATACTTTTTTGGAGTGTACAGTATTTGCCCTTAGAGACAATTTATCCATTAATTACAGACGGGACGTGACTGATATGACATTTTTAAATGTGATACAGGAGTATTTAATGCTCCACAAGTCCTTCAAAGCAGAATGTTTTCTTATTTTTTTCTATGCATGATGGGGTTTGAACTTGTGTTTATCTGTCAAAGTGAATCTAGCAGCAAATCTTAATGAATACAACAGAGTACCAGCTTGATGCTGATATGTGTGTTAGTCTGTCTGGAGCTCATGCTGATAATTAGGTGCCTTTTTGTTTACAAAAACAGATGATCACACCACACATATTAAGAAGTTAAAAACCAAAGATGAGAAAATAAAGAAGTCTTCCTTGTTTCTGTAAGATTAATTAATGAGTGTCTAGTGTATCTCTGCCTGAAGAGCTTTGAGACACTGTTTACAAATGTCTGATGTTTTCAAGAGTGGAATTTCATGTTGCCTAAAATTAGTCCATTCTTTCACATTTCTGTTTAACATAATGTATAAGATCCCAACAAAAATATGAAATGTTGTCATCCAGATGAGGTCATGCAGTCTGAACAGAAAGCCTGTCTGGCTGTGCAGTGAGTGTGTTTGAAAACTTCGGTGGAAATCTGGCATGCCCTTAAAACAAACAGGATATTACAAGCAGTTTTAAAACAAGTCTTTAAATAGGCATCCTAATGAATGCACTCCATGGGATACACATATATTTAGAAACTGTAGGTCATAGAAAATAGAATAAATGAATCCACTGTGTGCCAAACGTGCCTCACCACCTGTTAAATGAATCAGTCCATCTGAACTTACAGATATAACCACGCAGAATTAGCTAAGTCATGTTTATTCATCCAACCACAGTTTTTTTCAGTCAATAATTATAATGGGGACATTTTTTCCTTCCAGCCACTCCTGTGCATTACTGATGCGTACTTGGAAAAGCCTTTGAGTTTAACAAAGCCATGGTAACCCTCCTCGGTAATTTCACCCTGAAGGCCTTGTGAAGTCCACACCTATGTTCAGCAGGGAGGGCGGGATATTTTCCAATGCTTCCAATTCAGGAAATTCTGAACTAAATTCCAAATCAGCTTTTTCAACTTTTGTAGATCGCTGAGGAAAAATAATGAAGCTGCTGTTCATGGTGTATGGTGATCGGTTAGGTCACAGCATACTGGGGTGAGGAGAGAAGAGTGTGCTGTAAAAGTCTTTAACGGCCAGTCTCCTTTGTAAATTTCATGTCCTAATCCTCATAAAACAAGAAACTGAATAGACCACGCTTGTATTTTTCACAGTAATAATGGCAGACAAACTAGTAGGTTTCACCCATGACTAATGAGTGGTGACTTTTTTGATTCCTCTCCTATGGTCACACGGACTGGGCAAAACCTCCACCAAACAACGTCTCAGAGTCCAGTCCAACATTGCCCTCAGTACAAATTGTGATGGGGCTAATGTTGTGTGTGACTGTACCCCATATCGGACCAGCTCTAACAACGGGATGGAGATCTGGGATTGTTCTGGCCTGGAAAGGTAACTGAACTGACCTTCGACTGTGGATTGGCCACTGAATGTCAGCCCCAAGCAAGATGATAGCACTAGCGGCTAGTTAAGGCTGTGTACCAGCATGCAGACTGGACAGTGCGGTCCGGGCATGGTCCAGACATCACCAGCTGTAGCCAGAGCTTGACACAGCACAGCCATGGGTCTCCAGCTGGACGATGGCGGCTGTGCTGTGCAGGCCAGCGAGGGTGTGGTGTCTCTTGGGTAGCAGGACGGTGATGCCCCAGGGGAGAAGGGCAGGATTAAGCCAATGTGAGAGTCTTTCTGAAGTAAATGACTGATGTGGAAGTCTTCAGGCTGTGGGTGGTGGAGAGGGAGTGTTTCCCCATGCTGCACTTTAGGGAGTGATAAATAAATCATTCCCATATCTTCTCGGCTTTCCTCTCAAAGATGCCATGGGGCGCAATCCACAATCCCAGACAAAGGCCAGGGAAGGTCAGAACCTTTGGGTTCAGCTGCGGATGAGAGCTGCATCGCAGAGGAGGGGCTGCAGAATAAATGTTTAAACTATCCCTGCCTCCTGTTTAATTTCAGGCGACAGCATGGAGTCCCAGCAATGCAGAGCAATAGAGGAGACATGTAGTGCCTGCTGCACAATAGTTGTTGCTGTTCCTACAATTCAAATTTTATGAGCCCCCAGTGAATGCTGTGCTGCACCATGACAGAGATTTCAAATCCTCAATTATTTTCCCTGTACATACAGCCAAAACAGATGAGAAAGTATGGTAGGATTTTAGTAATGGAACATTCTTATCAGAAAAAAATAAAGTAGAGACACCAAGAGTTTTAAAATACAGAAAAGGAGTCTGCTTGCTGCTCTTAGCTGATTGTGTCAGCTAAAGATATCTTTAAATGTGGTACACATTTTTTATAGCCACATTTAAAAAAGACCATTTCTGGATACAAATGTCTGTCAGTTCAAATTTGACAGATGTACTGTAACATAGTGCTGTAGAAATAGATAATTGCATTCTACCACTAGGAGAGAAGAGAGCATTGTCCTTGCAAAAGAAGTCCTAATCCGGTGGCCCAAATAACAATAATCATTAGTATTATTGTGTAATACATTTGTTTTAACCTTAGGCATGTGTTTTCCTTGGCAGTAGCAGATCTTTTTCATATTGATGATAAACCAGATACCAGAACAAAGGGGTCTCGGACTGCACGCTCGGAATTCAGAATCTCTAGGCGATCCTACGATATTTTTTGGCAAAGGCAGTGTTGTAGAGAAAATCGCTTCTGGCCATAATTACATGGTATTAGAGAGAATATTGTGAAAGAAAATGTCCATGAAAAGCTCATGCCCTTTAGAATCCCATTCTGAGTGACTAAAAGCCTAAAGCAGCCAAAACATTACCAATATTTTCATGCACATCAAAAAGAATATTTTCCATACGATGGAAAATATTGGCCTTTTCCCTTTTGTTTTACTTTCACAACATGGAAAAAAAATCGATCTGAATGACATCACAAAAAAAAAAACAATGTTTAAAAAATGAGCAAGAACACATCCAGGGATGGTTTTGTACACATTAACATGAACTCCAGAAAGAGGGGTCAATCCTGAGAACCACATGGAAGAATATACAGTATAGGTTTGTGTTTTAGCCCAGGATTCCTTCCTCACGAGAGTGCTTCATGTTGGATAACTAAAAGCTTATGTGTGTTTTATGGGTCATAATCCTGTTGTAAAGGACTGACTCAGTGGGGAGTGATGTATTAGAAATGTTTTATTTCACCATTGCAGCTAAATTCTTTGTAGGTACAGTACTTTAAATCATGAGTGATCAAGTTGAAAGCAGCATAATCAGGTGGAGCCTGTAAAAATGAGAATTCTCAACTCTTCATATATAAACTAAAGCTGCTGTAACTACGACAAAATTGTGCTACTTCATTAAGAAAGTCAAATATATCTCCATAAAATTAGCTTGTACTTCTGCTCAATGCATAAAAGATCTCTGTGTCCTATCTTGCTGTCATAAAGAAAAGCCTTCTAGAGTTGTTTGCTGAATGTTTAGGATATTGTTTCCAATACTCCCTGCCCACCCAGATCTGTCAAAATGGATTACCTTCCTCTGACAAAAGACATACATGTTTTTTTTTCTTTTGATTCACATTTTTTGAGAGTTGAAGTATGCTTTTTGGGAGTTAGCCAATCTTTTATGATCCTACAGGAAGCTGAGGAAAGGGAAGAGTCTGGGAGATCTTCCAGAGTTCATTTGCTGTTCTCTGCAGTATGTGAAGAACGTGGGTCAACAGAAATAACAGAGATGTTGAAATTCTTGGATGATTTTTAATAAAACATAAACAGAATTGTTTGCCTGCTCTTCTTCAAAAACTAACATAAACTGAAAAGCCTAGATGTTTTTAGTGATGTTTTTACTATGTATGTTGTATAATTAAAAAAACCCCAACCGAATCAATTTCCTTTACTGGCTCCATTTTTGATTGCAAGGTTATGGGAATCAAGTTTAAAAGCATTAATAATTATATAATGGACAACTGTGAAAACAAGTGATAGCAAACGTTTCCTTTCTATACAAAACTTAGGCTGGACCTAAAGTTCAGTCTGAGAAAGTCATGTCATGGGTTGGGGGTATCTTCACCCTGCTGTTGCTCAGTCTGGTTTACCTCAAGTTTACCCATAGCTCAGATACTGTAGACAGGTCATGTCTCCCTCCTGCAGTGGATCTGCTAAATACTGTGGCTGCAGCTCACTGGCTGTCATGTGTCACCAGGAGAGGTTCTGTACCACAGTGATGGATGAAGCAGGTTCCCTCCTGTATTGTAATGCGCTTTGGGATTCTTAAGAATGTATATACAGTAGATAAATGTAATTAGTTATTTCACTGAATTCAATAGCTCTGCTCATTTGTCTTCTAGACTTCTAATTTTGATATTTTACTCTTTTCTCTTCCTCTTAATGGTTTTTTTTTAAATGATTAAAGGTACATTTTTCATTGCAATCAGAATAAAAATTCCAAACCCTTGTTATCGTGAACCGAAAAATAGTGTTCAATTGCTTTTCAATAACTCACTCATGTTTGTCCTCCACATCTAACTGACTCTTAAAAAAACAATCGTGTTATACTGATTGAGATTGCTAGAAAAGCCGATACAAATAAGCAAATTAGGTCCATGCTAAAACATTGTTTTCTTTCTTTCTGTTTTCCAACGTTAAGCTAATCTCTGCTTGTTCCTTTATAAGGAATACAAATGAATCAATTTCATTGTGTACCTGTATCAGGCCCATCGTATCCTTCTCTTCTCTTACAAAGAGGAGACAAGGGGGGACCTGACACAAGTATTGAAAAACCTCAAAGGCAGTGACAATGTTCACCCACAAGACGTCTTCAGGATAAAACACAATCAGAGGACACAAGAGCAAACTACATGGAAGTGCATTTAAAAAGAACAGCAGGCACTCCTTTACTCAAAGTGTCGAGGGGGCCTAGAAAAAGCTCCCCAGCCATGTGTCGTAGAAGTCAATGCTCTGGCCTCTTTAAGGAAAGGGCTGGATGAGATTTTTGGATCAATTAGCTACCACATGGGCTAAGTGTTTTTGTTTCTCATTTGTGAATGGCAGCTCTTAACGGACGTTCAGGAGGGATAATGACAGACAAAGCCAAACACATCCAGGTGTTTAAAAGCCACCCCACGTCTTTCCATATTAATTTGAGCTCCTGTTGCTGTTCCTCTTAGTATTGCCTCTTCACAGTCTCTATCTGTCTTTCTGCTATTTGTCTCCCAGCCCTGCACATTCTGCTGTTCCTGTTCATTAAATTAATGTACTCTGTAACTAATCAATATTTAATTGTTACATTTCATATCCCAAGATATTTAAATAACATTGCTGATGCTGTCCCTGCTCTCCAGCTCCTTTCTTTGTTAATGAGAAAGGCGGCGTTGTGTCCTGTAGCTGGTTCCTCTTAAGCTCTGCAAAATGTACACAAAAATCTGGACTCTTCAAAGAACAGTTTCCTGTCACTCATTTCGAATTTGGTGCAGCCTTCTTAGCAGCTCATCAAGGTATCCTTTAACACTTAATGAAGAAACTGTCGCTGGTCTCCAGAAGCTTACAGCCGAGCCCACTCTGGTGTTCTGAAGCAGGCACTCTCCTGCTGACACATTCCTTCCACACCTGGTTCTGCATTGCTTTCTTTTCGGAGGTCCAAGCTTCCAATGAACAGGAAGCTGCTCCTTAACTAAGCGAGTTTATCCAAAACGTATTATTTAGAATACTTAATAAATATTCAGAAAGCCTCTGATTCTAAGATTTGATTATTCCCCGTGAACTGCTCTTTGTAGCTTGATGGTGCTTGAACCTCTCACATGCTACATGATGTCAATAATGATTTTAGTCATTGAAGATTACTTGTACACAATTTAGTGGGTTTCACAGAAGATTATGTGCAGAAAATTTAAAATCACAAAGGGCCTTTCCAGTGTTCTTGTGTTACTGTAGGATACTTGGGATACTGTTACAATAAGGGCTGTTCTGTGTAGGATCCACAGCAGCTGGACAGAATATAAACACATCTTTGCAAGAAGGGCCATAACTTCTACTACACTTTCTGTTTTTCCACTTCTCTGTCGCCACTAATTTACTTTTCATAACCCTTTTTCTTCAATACAAAAGCAGCTGTCAGGAACAGGGTCAATAAGACGTCCTTTTTGGATAATGAATGTTTCCAACCTTCAGACTAATTCACTGGCTGTTAGTATTTATCTATGCTTGTTTTGAGAAGAGTACGCAGACTCTGACTTTAATGCAAGTTCATAAGAAGGGACCTTCATACTGCTGCTTTCATGGATGTCACTCAGATATGCTCCTAACGGTGAAATTGAAAGCTGATCTTAAATGGAAAAGATACCAAAATGTTCCATCAAACCAATGTCTTTCCCATCTATCACTCTGTCTGTCACACCATTTTTCAAGTTTAGAGAAGCACACAGCATATCCTAATAATCACTCATGGTGTGGAGTGGATCATCTAACAGGACCACTTCTTAATGTAATTAGCTAGATTGTGTCCTAATTAGTATTTCCTTGACTCTGGACTGTAATTTTCCAGTTCAGAAATGGCAGTAGAGCAGTTTATTGTACTCAAACTTGTAGCTTAATTCGTTTGGGATACTGACATTTGAAGGCACTACTGGAAGAACAAGCTGAGTCAAGAGAGCCAGACAGAAATTTCTATGCAGGCTCGCTTGTTTTACCTTTTTAAGAACTGCTGTAAGAAAGGTCAAAATACTGCTGACAGCAGCTGTTTCATCAAGTTAGATGTATGAAATGTGACGGAGTGTGAACACTTCAGGGTCAATGAATCAACTCCAGGTCATTTACAGCCAAATAAAGCCATACTAATTATCATACCACCTGGTATATATTACATTAATTCCTGTTCATGTGTTTCTAATGAGAATGAGGACCTTTGGAACAATATGACCAATAGCAATGTCACGAGAGTTGACATCCTATAAGAAAATGCATTGTCATGACTGAGGGTGTCATTACTTATGATGCAGCAGAACCACATGGTACAATTGTCTTATTTAAAAAATTACACCGACCCCAGCCTGTTCCAATAGAAGGCTTCACTGATCTTAAATGTGTTGTAACTTAGTAGGTACGTTCTCAGTATTCGATTCTGAGATTGTTTTTTGCTGTTTTATTTAGCAGAAGCTATCGATAGGGCTCCTATTTCATCTGCAGCATGATATCTTTCATTCCACTGTGACAGCATCCTCAGCCCCTCTTGTTTGTACCATTGTGTGCTGAATCGCACCCTGTGTCGTAATTATCCAAGAATTAGGCTGCTGATTAGAAACCTGTAAAAGCTGTGGGACCGTAGTCACAGGAAAGTAATATTACATAGGAGCTAAGAGTTGCACTGGACTCTCCTTGAGTGATTAATAATCCCTGTATTATAATTAGTCGTCTCTCCTGAGTGAAGGAGGACCTTGCATGCTGTCCAAGGTCCTCAGCTAGGCTGTAATTTCCTGTTACAACATACTAACAGGGGACTAAAGTATCACCCTGACAATTCATATTTGCATTTCTTATAGGTTATCTGCAAGGCTTGAGGCAAAAGTGCACTGTAACACCTGTGATCAACTGCATGGCTGGCATCCCTGCTGTGCACTAATGTTGTTGCCCAGTGGCACATTTGTGACGACCTGCACCTGTAGAACAGCACACAGGTAAATACTGTGTGACATGAGGCAGTGACACGTGTGATGGCGGGAGGAGAGTTTCATATGTACAAGGAGTGAAGATGCTCAACAGCCCCGCTCAGGCCCTGTTTCCAAATTGAGTGTTTTGTCCACGGTGGGGCTCTCTCATAGTGATATCCACACCATGGGTGAGCCCAGCCTAAGGCGAGCTGTGTTTAAAATTCCTCTAGAGAAGGGCCCAGGGCAACCTCAGTTGTTTCATTTGCTTCATAGCACTGGGCCAGATAACAGTGTTCATACCACCCCAAGCTGGCTCAGGGCTGCCCTGCAAAAGAACTGCTCATTTGACTTAAACTTCAGAGATTGGCCTGGCAATTTTATTCATCGCTTGTGATTCCACCAGCCATTCCCAGTCCATAATAGGGCGGAACCGAATCTGCTGTGCAATTCTATTTGTGTTTTGGGTACTCAAATTAAGCACTGAAAAGTGACTTTTAAAGACATTTTAGAATCTTTAGATCAACACCTTCTGAGCTGGTCCAGTCTGTGTAATCATTAATTAAACTAAGTACCGAACAGTCGAGCTGGAACTAGGTCAGGAGATCCTTCAGCTCGTGGGAGCTGGAGATTAGTTAGTAAGGCAAGTGTCCGTCTAAACACTTGTCCTGTTTTATTAACTGTACATTTACAAATTAAGGCATATATCAAATTCTCTCTGCAGGTCATTTGTACTTATCTAAGGTGTGTTTACAGAGATCATGTTCTGCCCAAGCGCAATTGACTAACCTGCATTATAGTCAAAGTATGTTTTTTCTTGGCCTTGGCTCCCAATCAATACAGCTGTGTTAAGGTGAGGAAGAATATCCTGACAGCTCAAGGTCCAGGAGAATCAGCGCTTCACGCTAATAATGAGGTTATCAGCAGGGATGTGGGGTCAGTGAGCCACATTTCCTGCCAGTGGACCTCACAGCATGGTATCTGCTCTAGCTTAAATAAAAATTGTCTTTAATACTTTCTTCACCTTACAGGAAAATATTTATTTGATTTAAGACAAAATATAACTGAAGAGGAAATATTTTTTCATGTCTTGACTCAGGCATCGCTCAGAGTGTTAATTGTTAATTGCACTAACGAATGTAACCCATCAAAAGTGGAGGGCTCTCTGCAACTACTTTCAAATTATTGTTAAGCAATATTTTATCAGCCCACTTCATGCATGATGTGTTTTAATTATACATGTCTACAGCCAGGCAAATTTACGGAGGGCTTGTTTTACAGCCTACTAAATCCATTTTGCTTTATTTCCTTTCAGTCATGGTATATACAGTATACTGAGCATTAAAAAGACATTTCTTTGAATTAATGAATTTTCAGAGCAATAAAATATATACATTTTGGATATTGATTAAATGGTTTGATGTCATTTTCATGAATTAATCATTCATGACTTCCCATTGTACACTAAAGTATTCATGCAACAGTCCATCCATTTATCCTTTTTCCAACTATTAAATTCAGTTTTGCTAGGAGCCAGAACATATCTATCCCGGCAAGCAATGGGCCTGACATCATACTCTCTGGACAGGACGCCAGTCCATCACAGGGCACTCACACACCCCCTCCGGACAGGACGCCAGTCCATCACAGGGCACTCACACACACCCCCTCCGGACAGGACGCCAGTCCATCACAGGGCACTCACAGACACGAAAATGCACACACTCACACTGGGGCCAATTTTCCCAAAAGCTATTTAACCTGCCAGTTTGTCTTTGCACAGGAAACCCTTGCAAACACGGGGAGAACATACAAACTAGCAAGTCAATAGCACCAGCAATTGATTCCAGGGCCCCAGCACTGCGAGCCAGAAATGCTAACCACCACGTCACATGCAGCAGCAACGTCACTACACTACCTCGTTCATAAGCACGATGAGTGGGCTCAGGAGATGAGGAGATGAGGAAACTAAAAAATAACAATTTTGCCCCTCTTAACAAGCGGACAAAACCTTTATGCTAGCAGTAAGTTAGAGACCGAACCAAGTCACCGCATCCTCTTTCAAGATGAATCAAGGTGCGCAGAACACCCTGATAGACATATGAGTGTGGTGCACACCTGCAAAAATACACCTTCCATCCTCCTCATTTGCAATTTCTCCATCTGCGTTTTTTGCGTGATTGTGGTGTCAGGACAAGCCTGAAGTGAGAGGCATTCTCGAAGCTTCTAGAACATCCTCAGACTCCTGAGTTTTCTCCAAGGCTCAATACAATATTCAGGAGAGCGTGTTTTTCTGCGTATTACCTATCCCCTCTCTTCCACATCATCACATTTTCGGTCATGTTCTTTTATTACCTGACATGTATGTGTTGCTTTGCATGAAGTATTAGGTACACCCATGGTATAAATATAGTACAGGAGAGCTCTTTCCCAGTATATGTGTTTGTATTATCCAGGGGCAGCTCATGAACTGATCTGCTGCAAAGCAGGGCTGTGCGTGTAATATACCGATGGTTGTGTACAAGAGAACCATCAATGAAGGTTTAGGCAGACCTGCCCAGTCATGAAAGAACTCCACCGATTGTGACTGGTAGAAATCTGACTTCAAGATACCACAGTGATCAAATCTGGGCATCTCACTTGCAATCTCTAAATGTACCAGGACTTTCTCCATGTGACTAAAGTATGTCTACTCGGTCTCTCGAGATAGAAAATAAATATTTATTTGTTTACCTTGAGCTGACTACCTTGAACAAAGCGCAAAACCTGCTCTCCAGTCCAGTGGAGTATAAATGGAACCATCAATAGGAAACAACCATGAATGGTCAACCTTGGCCAGCTGTCTGAAGTGACAGAACATGCCACAGCCATCTGTGCAGAGGCGGATCAGGTCTATGCTTCTACATGGGCAGGATGGTGTTAAAAACTAGGGACATTAAATCTAACTGTGTAAAGTTTTTATTGTTTTATTATTGGGGCAGTGTTTCACATTTCACACTGAAAATCTTTCTTTGATTCTTTAATCTGTACTTTAGTCCATTTTTACATGATGTTGTTTGATATCTATGTTTACATTTTTATATTTGGTTAAATCCATTAGATCAGAATGCTTCAGTGTATACAAAACAGTAATATTTTAATTATATATTTGTAAAAAAAATGAGTAACATCTCCGTTTGGCACTTTAAGTTTTTATATTTTGATTTGCTTCATTCATTATCGTAATAAAGATGGCGACCAGTGATACAGAAATATAGCCTTTACAATTAATTTGAATGTACAGTGAAATCAGTCATTCCGTTTGCACTGTCAAGTGCTGAGTAGATTTTATTATGTGAGCAACATTGTCTTTTAGACTAATGTGGGTTTTGGGGATTTTTGAATCCATCGCCTTTGCCCAATTTAAATTTCTGACTTCCTGAACCCATTAGTGAGGTTGTACAAATTAGACTTAGTAGTTGACCTCCAAATTGCCCCTGAAAGTAATTAAGCTAAGAAATTGTCCTGATTTCCTGTGGGAGAGTAAGGGAATAAAGGAACTTAATTCAAACTGCCTCCTTTGCGATGGGATATATTTGAATGCTAGTGCAAAAAATAATTTATTATAGAATGGTTTCCCTTGGATTTCAGAAATACGCATTATAAAGCATAACATTTCAATTAACACAGTAAAGCTAATATATAATATTGATATATCGACTGGAAATAGTATATATAATTAAGACCTTTCTTTCATTTGATGTAAAACACAGCTTGAAGGCATTAAATAATACCTTCCACGTAAGTCTTTTTCACTACGGGATGTGCAATCCACAAATTGTTTGACACGAACTGTGACTTTAACAACTGTTCTTTGTTTTCACTGTTTTCTAATTTGTCCAGTGAATATAATTTTGATTAAATCAACCACCTGCACATTTTCACATGTTGAAATTACCCAGGCTATAAATTAGTGATGTGATAAGCCCAACAAAAAAGAAATCAAACATCCCTTCTTTAGTCAGCAAATATGATAGTTTATTCATAATTTAGTCTCTGAGCCATTTAATCACCCAGGAAATGTCCTACTTTTTTCATCATTAAAGATACATCAGTTCAACTGCGTGGTTGATATTTTTGATGTAGGGTTTTGTTTATATAATAACTTCAACACTGGAAAGCTTTTTCCAATTTGTCGAAAGGCTTATCTCACAAGAGCAATGATTTGTATATATACATTTTAAAAAATGTGGGCTTTAGAAATTTCTATTAATTGCTTTGAATGTCTGATTTTAGAATCTACGTGTTTGTTACATACTGGAAATGCCACCTTCTTATGAGAAATATTTTAAATGCCAAACGAGCATAACTTTATTCACACTGGCATTATAGACAGACAGCATGGGGCTTACTCTGTTCTCGGAATACCTGCCTGAAAGTACAAACAGGTATCATTGAAATCCACCAAACACACACCTAACCCTCACTGCAGAGGGGCTTGTCTGTGTGACTCATGGCCATGACAGCATCTTTTAACATCTGTCATTATGACATTCGACAAACAGAGCTGCTGAAGTAAATATTTTCTCTCCAACAGTAGCAGGGAGATAAATTATTTGAGTTGTTTACGTACTGTACCACTCAGACAAGGATTGGCCCAATGGAGGCTGTTGAGCAAGCTTTTCTACTCTTACTGCTCCTGTAAGCTTCCAACTTTCCATGATAATTAAACAATTGCCTAATCAATGTCTTATGAATGTATGAAAATAGGAAGAATGCCAAATGACATGTTTAAAACATTTGTTCAATCTACTAATTACAATAATCTTGTAGAATGAAAATGTGTAGCTTTTTAAACACTGTCCCTCTCCATTTTAGAACCAAATTCTAAGTAAATGTTAAAGGTAAAAAGAAAACACTAATAACCAAAATCATTTCAAATGTGGTCAAGTAATAAATGCATTCCATTTTAGACCTAAACCTAATAATTAAATTAGCACAAAAGCAATACAGGGCAGGCCTGACAAATAGAATTGCAAATTAGGTTCATTTACACGAGATAATTGAATCGAACGGGGAGGTATTCCAGAACCTACAATATGTCATATCTGAATTTCCCCACAACGTGCAATGTAAATCTGTCATGGAGACCAAACTGCACAGGTGGCTCGTTTGGTGATCTGTAGCTTTCGTAGGGAGACGAGTCTGAGTTCCCTGCCAGTCACAGTAGGGCTCACTTCAAGCTCCAGAGTTGTGTGAAGAGCTCAGCTGTTGGACCTTGACCACCGGATCTCTTCCTGAGAGTTAAGACCAACGGGTCCAGCTGTCAGCTGACCGCAGGGCTCTGGAGCCGGCTGTGAGTGAGGTAATGCCCTCTGACCCAGTCATGGCTTGTAGGCTTTCAGGAGTGAACTTATACTCCTGTAAGAGCAGAGGTGACATCATAACACACTCAAGAGGCTGCTTGTTTACAGTCATCTACTGAGCAAATACCACCTTTAATAACTCATCCATTGAGAAAATACACATACTTGCCTTTAATTATTTCTTTGATAGGCACTGCCTCCACAATATACTGTAAATGCATTCTAGTGCACCAGATTGTTTACTTAATATTGTGCACAATATTAAGCAAAAGGAAGGCTTTTATTGCATTAGCGTTTTTTTCATGAATAAGCTAACAAAATGTTAAAGAATTGTCTCTGGAATAAAACAAACTCATTTATTCATATTTGGATACTAACTACTGTAGAGCTGTACTATTACAAAAAAACATTTTCACAACAGACCTTGTGTAATCATGAAAAGCTATCCTCTTTTTCATCAAGCAGTTTTTAAAGAAAGGTATCAAATCCACTTGTACTGTGTGTAATCTGATGCCTTTTTTCCTCCTAAAACTTAAGCTACACAGCACAGTAAGTCAAAGAGACTGGTATCCCTACTGTACTGGAGGCAAATTTCATAGTCCCTGATTTATGAATCAATTCTGTAAGGGCTGTCTTCCCAATTTGAATTTGACACGATCAAGGTTCTTTAAAAATCTTTCCACTAATATATTTAATTTGCTTTATGAGGTGTGAAATAGGTTAAATGAGGGCCTGAAGGCTCTTCTCTTGACACAGGCAAATTGAACTTGGCTCTCCCAGATCCAGGCTCGTGAGCCATCTCCTTTGCCCTTGCTAATTTCATATTCTAATCTAGATATTTCTGGCTCAGGCTCCTTATGTATTCAGCACCAGGCTGTATTAGAGAGAGTGGAGCTGCAGTAGATCTTCCTTCAACAAGAGGAAAACTTCGGTTTAGCCTGGGTCTTTCCTATTTCTTTCTCTTTAGTTTCCAAAACGTGCTCAAAAACCAGTCTGCGTAGCTTTAAAAAGTAGTGTTACACACCTTACTGAATTAGATTGCCACTGTGATGTCTCATAAAAACAGATTAATTAAAAATCAACTGATCACACTTACGTAAGATTTTAAATTAAAATAAAGTATAAAAATACCAAATCTGCTTAATCAATTCAGCCACCATAGTTTATACGTATGCTTTCGAGATTAGTTTGCTTCAGACTCTCTGGAAAACTCAGGGGTGATTTCTGAAGCTGCGGGGTCTCAGAAGGCCCAGAGTGAAGCACGAGCTCAGCTGTTTTAACACCTACAACTAATGTGTGGACTAATGCCCATCATTATTAATGAAACTGTTAAAGTAGCAGCATAATTGAATTTTAATCTGAGATAAAACATTTGCTGAAAAGGAATCAATATCATTGTAAAAGGACATAAAGAGCATCTCACTGTGAGGCTGTGCCGATGCTAATTCACCTCTGCAGTTACCCCAGACAGCATTAGAAGCAGGCTTTTCCAGGCCTGTGGCTCAGGGTGGATTAGAGAAGGAGGAATATTGAGCTCCACAGTCGGCAGTCTTTCATGCTGTCCTGCAGGATCTTTCCTAGCGGAACTGTGCTTTAAACCTCACTTGCCAAGAAGGCATTCTCATTTACCCTGTGGGGTACAAAGGGATATCTTTGATATGAAATCTGAAGATATTTTAGACAAAGAGAAATATTTTTTGTGCAGGCAGAAATGAAATACAAGTGACAGGCTTACAGTACCTTAAAATAAACATAAATTCACTCCTTCAGCCACACAGATAAAGCATGGAATTAGCCAAACAATGATCCCTGCTTCCTCTGAAGGTATGAGGAGAGTCGGACAAAAGAAACTTACCAAGGACAAGCACAATCCTTTTCTCCTTTCTTGTGTGAAGTTTAAAAAGGCCTAGTGCTTTCCCAGGCCTAGTCCTATCGCTTAAATCTCAACATAAAACTTTCAACCACAAAGCAACAGCAGTGTTCAGACCCTTTGTGCAGATCAATAGCCGCGGCTGCTAGCGTATTGTCCACCACTAATCCTCTCCACGCAAATAAATTGGTCATGCACAGCTGTCAGAGGAGACGGAAGAGCTGAAACAATAGCTATTTCTGAGCAGGCAGTCACTCTTGGCCGGAAGAATGTTGTTTAATATTTGTTTAAATTTTCTTGCATGCCTTCATTCAGGGGTTTATCACATCACAGCACATTCAGGAACTTTTACACATAACACAGCCTGGCAGCTCTGGGATCATGACATGAGTACCCTCTGACCCCCGCTGATAAACGAGAAACATGGTAAAATAATGAGCCCTCTTTTTTTAGAATTCGACGCCTACTGCTTGAGAAACAAGCGAAGTATGTTAGTACTGCCTCAGTAACGTGAGCAGTGACACATTTCATTATTCGGTGTAATTGGGCGGCGTGTGTATGTGTGTTTGTAAAAGTTATATAACGGATTCCTGTTTATAGGCACATCATCCAAAAACAAGCCTGTCTGTAGTCTTAGCATGAAATGACACACAGTGCTGTATGCGGCAAAGTTGTCGTGTTGTGTGTTTTTTAAATGAAACATAACCAAAACAGAAATCCCACTGGAGTTTTGAAATAAAGAAGGCTCCCATACTCATCCTCATAATACAAGTGGCCCCCCATTCTCTATTCCTCTGTAGTTTCGTAGCCACTACCCATTGTACAGGGAACAAATCCCCCTTTGAAAGAGACAACTTAAGAGTGCTGAGTGTTCATTAAAACCTAACCCACCTGCCCTTGGAGGAGGGAGTAAGTGAAAATCCCTCTCAAACATGGGGAGAAGGGCAAACCCCCTACAGACAGGCACTCAGAGCTGGAACTGAACCCCAGCACCCGGAGCTCTGAAGCAGCAGTTTAGTGAAATAGAGAATAACACAGCGGAAATCGTCATGGAACAGCCTGCCGCAGACTAGTCCTTCCCAAACCCTGCGTCGTCTTGTCCGCACAGGTACCAACAAGCTTCGAGGCTGGACTGGAACATTCAGGTCCCAGCTAGTTTTTAAATTGATTTTTTTTAAAAAGGAGATCACTATTAAGCAAGGATTTCAAAATCGGGTCAAATAAAATCAGGTCTCTACAGTATAGCTCTCATGTCTAGAATGTCTTGGAAACAGTTCCTAACAGAATAATGGGGTTCGGCTGCTAACGGGGGTTAGATTTTCTTTGAGAGCTGTAAGGACTGAAGCCAGATGGGAGGCTTCACTGTCCAGCCCTGGAAGGGAATTCGGGACGGGGAGGGGCCCAAACCGGCTCCTTTGTGTGCTGGTAGGTTCCTGATAAGGACATCCTGTGAAACAACAACTGGGAACGAATGACTGACGCAGTCAGCTGTCCGTCAGGTGATCTGTGGTCTGCTGGGTATCAGGGCTCTTACTGGGTCACAAACTGTTTATTTTGTGAATGTTTGCTGTTTTCTTTCAGGAAAGGAATAATGGATTGAGGTTGTTTTAAAACTGAAAACATGGAGAGGTGTCCCTTAAAATGAAGAAGTAAAATCTTCAGTGGAAATTGTGTCATTACCTTTGTGGAAAAATATAGTTCTTGGCGTCTCTTAAATTTACAGATTGCATAATTAATTTGACGAAGATGTTAATACCTGAGTATCAAAAACATGACAGGCAGATACTGTGCATTTCTGTTTCAACTGTTAGAAAATAATCAGATCGTTAGATCATTTCGTTTTAATATATTAGGATATTCTAGGTTGTAGTACTGTGATGCGCTTTGTGAGTTTTATTTTGTTTGTCAGGATGATGAGAAGAAACTGCACAAATCCCAGGGTACCACAGCAGGTCTATTTTCTGTGAAATAACTGGGGCTCCAGAAAGAGAGGCATGGCTGTCTGCAGTATAAATATTCAGGTCAGGTTGCTGTGTTGTGGCTTTCCCTGCTCAGCCTTCTCTTCGGTCTTGACTCTCCATATGCCACATCTTCAGACTGGCTCGCAGCCTGACCCCCAGATTAGCTTTATTCGAAACCATCTGGTCTCTGGTTCACCCTTTGGTCTCTGTCCAAATGGTAACAGTCTCAACACCTGCCTTGGCACCCCCGTCTCCAGCCAGCTCTCGAATGTGCGTTGGACACCGCCTGCCTCCGCAAAGCCATGCAAATCAAGCGGGGCTCATGTATGTCTTGCACTGAGACAGGAAATTATTGCTTATCCCTTCAACTGAAGCTCAACAGCAAGAAGACCTAGGCTAGAAGCAGCCTGTGGCTAGAATGCTGTCTTGCAAGTGCTGCTGTGAATAAATAAAAGCGAGAATCTCCATAAGGCAAAGCTCCCGCCTGCCTAACAGAGATGGAAATCCAGAGGATGCCTGAAGGCGGACTCCACCTGCTGTGTCAGTAAATTCAGCATAATCCTTTCTGAGCAGGCAACATAAAAGCATTGCATTGTAGACCTCTTCCTGCAGAAACCTGCAGGTGTACATGCTAATGTTCATTTCAAACTCTGTATTTTCCCAACACACTCACCTCTGTGATTTTATTTGGTTTTTAATTCAGGATATTAAAAAGAGGGTCTCTCTGCCATCTTCGATTCCAGACGATATGGTTTCAAAATGAGGCAAATCGCATCCACAACCTTCCTCCTGTTCCTGGGTTAGGCCATTAATGTTTGTTCCCCTTACTTATGTGCAGTTTTCTTTAGAACCAAAAATCTACAAGCCGACACAGCTACTCAGACGGCCATTAAGAATGTGGAAAGCTGCTATTACAGGGATTATTCCCAAGGGGAAAAAGACATTATGCGTAGAGGAGTAAATAGTTTGATTGACAGCATGATATCAGACATCGCTTCTTCTTATGAATTACCTCTAGGGAGAACAGAGGAATAATTATCTTCACAACAGCTGACAGCATTTAAAACACTAGAAATTATAGGGGAGTACAATATGAGCACAGAGCCATTTTCTTTATAATGAATCTGACTGTCAGTCTGCATAGATTCCCTAAAACAAGCTCATTTCACGATTGCTAGGGACTCATTTCAAATTCAAATCAAAATGGGGATAAGGGAAGAAAAAATAATGTTTACATATTGATTATGAGTTAATAGATCATCCCCCGCAAATTAAATAATTTAACTTACCTTTGATAAAGGAATTCAAACAGCTGCATTTTATTTCACAAGTCAAACATTTATTGGTTGTCTTGAAAACATTCAATTATACATTGAATTATACATTAAAGATCCCAGGATGTTTCTCGAAAAGAGTAGGGGTGTTAACCCGGCATCCCGGCCACATTTCTCCCCTGCCCTTTACCCATCATGGCCTCCTAATAACCCCCGTCTCTGAACTGGCTCCATCACTCTGCTCTCCTCCCCACTGAGAGCTGGTGTGTGGGGAGCGGACTGGTGCATCATCCAGGTGGGGCTGCACACTGGTGGTGGAGGCGATCCCCATTACCCGTAAAGGGCATTGAGTGGAATAGCCAGAAAAACGCCATATAAATGTAAGGGATTATTATTATTATTATTATTATTATTATTATTATTATTATTATTATTATTATTATTATTAAAAATGGGCCTGTGAAAGCAGTGGCACAAAAAAAATGAAAATGCATCTCTGACAGTTTTTTTGTGTAATGATTGGCAAAAATGTCCTTAGACTCTGAGTGTTATTGACACCATTAACAATGAGGATATTTTGGATCAAATAACTGTCTTCCTCTTTTGTTTTGCTGCATAATTGACAGCACTAATAGACGTCATGTAATCTTAATGAGCCAGGCGGGACGGATGGCCGTCCTCGTCTGCAGACTGGCAGACCCTCCCTGTAGGGGTGCTGCACAGAGGGGAGTGGCTCACTGACAGTCAGGAAGTTTCCTGCGTTGAAATACACTGCTGGGTTTCAGGCTGATGATGTCGCGGGAATCAGATCATCTTGTGCAGAAGGAGTCCTTCTGAAATACCGATTGATGGTGTTGTTGTTATTGTTTTATTTGTCTGCTTTTCTGAATTGAATTAAGTTGTGAAGATGTGGAAGCTCTTGCAGTTGATTAGTGACTCGTCTGCTTAACGAACATCACGAGATGCATGTGAGGTTTTTCCACAGAGTCAAGACTTGAGATCATTACTTTGAAGCACTAAAGGGAGTAAATTGTGGTTTCACACGATCGTTCTGAATGCCCCAAAAAACAAATAGTAGATTCTTTCTTTTACACGGTCCTTCATTTCAAATTGGTATAGCTGTTGATTTTGACAGAAAGGAATTGCTTTTGATAAATTCTTTCAAAAAATTTCAACTAGAAATTAATTTTGAATGGTTTAGTAAACCCAAGACAAGTAAAACGATGCTCTAAAGATTAAGCAGCATGTGTGTTTACAGGCAGAACACTCTCCCATTCAGTGAATAAGGCCGTCTTCTCACTAGACAACAGCTTGTACATTTTCATTTGTTCTCACCCTTTTCATCATTTTACAGCTCTGGTTGTAGAGAAGAGTCTGTAAATTGAGAACCTGTTAATGCATGTTGGCAATGCCTGGATAAAATTTAAGCTTAAGTTCATGCTTTCCCGTCACAGTATTTGATTTTAACATACCAGGTTTTTTTTTAGTTAGGTGAGGCCTCCGTAAAAATTGCACATTGACAGACTGAAATATAAACTGTTTATTTTCAGTTAAATGATGATATTTGAACAAAGAGACAGCACCCCAGGACTTACAGAAGGGAAGTCCAACATACCGCTAAAACTCCTATGTTCACACCAATTGGACACGCACTGTGCTTGATTTTTTATGAAAGATTTTTTACTTTAACATGCAGGCGACGGTATATCACCTTGTAGCAAACTGTTTTTTTTTATAATGTACAACCTCACTAAGCACTCCAAGATTAAATAAATTCATTCTGCCGCCACCTCATTTAAATGCAGGGAGGTGCCGCGTATGGAATATGTGTAACAAGCCCACAGAAAATTGAGAGAAGAGATTAAAGCAGTCACTGTCATGTAAGGAGGCTTCTAAAGTGCTTATCAGCCATTCACAGCTGAATGTGTCCCAGATTACAAATGATCTGATACCAGACAGACCTTGTGCAAAAGCCAGGGTTCTCATGCCAACTAATTATAAAGTACATATTAAATGAAAGTCTTATAGTTGTGACAGATGCAATTTTATAAAAATTTATCTTCATTAAGAGCTGGAGCAAGGACAAGGCTGGAATACATATTAGGCAATATGCTCAAGAAGATGCTGGAGCTTTGGTTGTGTTGCCATTGGGATAAATGTAGGTCTACAGTAATGTAATGACATTTGTGTCTCACAGGCTTTCTCTAAGCTGCCTTGTCCCTCAGGTTTTAGACGCTGGCACGATCGTGGTGGAGTAGATTCTAAAGCTGCTTGGAGCTTTCTTGGCATCTTCCTCCCAGGTGTGGTGTTTTGTTTCTTGTTTGGAGCTCCTTCACAAACCAAGGTCAAACACTCTTATGACACAGGCTACAGCACACTTTCACAGCACAAGTTATAACAAACACTCGGCTTAATTGATAGCAGCAACAGTAACATCTGTTTATAGTTCCCTTTAAGCACCGAATTAGAAATTGTATTCTTGAAAGCTGCTACTTCTGGACCATATCACGGCAGTCTTCTGCTGGCAACATCGTCACAGCAGATGGAGCACATGGTTACCTGGGGCTGTGATGGTCAGGTATTGTATTTATGCTCCGCAGGGTTTTTCTGCACGCATATCACCACAGAGGAATACATACTGCTATGATTTAATTATACAGTCATCATTTTCTCACGTACAATAAATGTAAAATATGTAAAAGCTGCATGAACTCAAATCGAAACAGGTTAACTTAATGACCTCCTTGAAGAATGCCCTGCTGTTAAACAGCGTATGGAGGCAAGATTATAAATGGACAACCCGACAAGAGGTAGGAGAATTATGAATATTTTTCGGTGTTAAATGCGAAGAGACTCTGAGTGATTGATCCTCATCAGTGCTTTCCGTCATGTCGTTTTAATTGGCTAAATGTAGTATTAATTGCCATAATCCTAAATTACATACAAATTGGATGGTGGTTAATTTGTTTATGAGTCAATGTTAATGATGTCTAATTGTTTTCGATTCTAATCTAAGTTCATTTTTAGTATAATATAATCATATATAATAATATAATCAACTAACAACTAACTCCTTTTGGTTATAAAAATGTCACAGTTTGGCAGCTATCTGCCAAGGTAGGTAAGTTAGATGCCTGGCTCTACAGTACATAGGTACTGTTCAAAAGACATATTTTATGATTTGAAAACGAGCACAACTGAAAATAGCATAACACTGCTAAGAAAGTACATCACTTAATTCCAGCTGTTTTTGCAAGCAATGAAGATGGAACTTATGAAGAAAGCACATTTTTTTAAAGATGGAACTCCATCTTTTATATACTTTGTTCTCAGTAATCTCCCAAAGCCCCCACTACTGCATTTGTTTTGAACTGTCCCTGTTCAATAAAAATACTAGTGACACGCTATTTAGATGAGAAATTAGTCAAATTTAGCTTCTTCCATCTCTTAAATATCTCCTGGCGTGAGTCGCTCCATGTACTGTACCTCATTCGGCTCTGCTGGTGTGCCCCAAGGCTCTGTGCTGGGTCTCCTGCTGTTCTTTTTTTCACTCACTGCCTGGGACCTCTGATCTCCTCCCTAAGCTATTGCTGTCCTTCTGTGTAGATGATGCTCACTGCTTCTCCTCTTTCCCTCCCTCTGATACACCATCTCCTCCCATGTTGATGCCCGTTGTTCAGTTGTCTCCTCCTGGATGAACACACCTCCTATTCCCATCACATTCCTATTCTGGATGCCCTGCCTCTTCTTCCTCAGAAACATCCACAGGACTTGTCACCTCCTCACTAACTCTAGTTCAGGCCCTGATCTCTCTGGCTGGCCTCCTCGCCAGTGCTGTCGACCTTCTCCAACTCAATCAGAATTCTGCTGCTGGCCTGGTCTTGCCTCTACCTCATCCCTCCATTGGCTCCCTCTCCTGCACACACCCATTTAAAAACACTTGTTTTTACCTAGCACTGTCTTTAACTGCTCTTCTCCCTGTATGTTGTTCCAATGTCTCGACCTCTCTGCTTCTCCTCCCCCAGACTGCCTGTTGTCCCAC
Source organism: Lepisosteus platostomus (assembly GCF_059453375.1). NCBI lineage: Eukaryota > Metazoa > Chordata > Actinopteri > Semionotiformes > Lepisosteidae > Lepisosteus > Lepisosteus platostomus. The sequence continues at coordinate 38,929,843 of NC_142624.1, forward strand.
CTACAGGGTCAGTTCATTCTGCTCCCTGCCTCCACAGCGGAGGAATGATCTAATCAAAAAAGCTCTTTTCCTGACCACTTTCCTGGGTCTCTGCAAGAGTCACCTGTTTATACAGCACCTGTGATCTCCTCACACTGTTGTGAGCTTTTACCACCAACTGGTGCTGCACTCTGCTCAGTGACATTCCTTCTGTGACTCCTTCCCTGCGTGCTGTTTATATGTTGATTTCACTCTGCGCTGAACAGGTGTTGCACTTTGAACACGTGGCTGCCTCACTGTTTTGTTTTTTAAATGAAAATTTTTCATTGTATGTTCTGTAGCATTGAGAATTTAAGATTGTATGACTAATTTGTTCTATACTATAAATTTTAATTAAATACGTAAAGCGTTAATTTAAAATCATTTTAATTGTTGTACAACCTTAAATGTACACAAGCAAGAAACATTGTTTGAGTGCAAATAATACTCTTCTAGAACAGGAACCAAAGTGTAAACAATTTATTAACATTGTTTGAAATAATGCCAAAGTTAATATTGTCAAACGTGCCGAGGTGAAAAAGGTGAAGTACTCAGAAGCACCCAGAGCGCCATTTTGATGGAACTGTTATGTGGGACTCATGGCCAGATTACAGTATATGAGCTGCCTAAAGGACTTTCGCCCTTGCATTGATGTGCAATCACTGGTGTCTATTTTCAGTCATGTCTTCTGCTTCCTTTTTGATGAATGATAGCAATAGGCATTCATAGAAGGTCACATCGTGTTGATGTGTTCACTTGGCTGCAGCACAGTTAATCACTCACTCTGAAGTAATTCACTTGGACGAGAAACTTAAGAATGCTCTTGCTCCTTTTTCAAGTGGGGTATGTTGATGTTATCTGTCTTTTTCCAGTCCTTACATTACATGGGCATATTCATGTGAAAAACTTTATCCCTGCAGATGCTCTTTTAAGAGTCCATCAGCAACTCAGAAGGCTTGCTTGTGAGTAATTCTCCAGAATCTGTCAACCGTTCACTTCAACTAGAAAAAAAGTTCTGTATATATTAAACTCTGCCCCATGGCACCAAAATCCATTACCAAGATGTAGTTTATCAATTTGATCAACAGCACACTTGCATTGGATTATAACTGCAGGGGTCTTTCCCTAGGGGATAAACATTCCTGTCTTTAATGGAGCACAGTGGCTTTTGTCTACAGTGACAGTAGGTAACCATGAATACCCGGGGGTTTAGTTTGATGCTCTTTGCATTGCGTTTCTACTTGTTTTTTGGCAGATGTTTTCTGCGAACCACTGTACCAGTTCATCATCCGTAGTTAGGACATGCTTTCACCAGAGATGACTCAATCATCAGCATGTCTGGCTGAGGGAATTGTTGTCACTTGCGATTACATTCAATGACTGGAGTCTGTTCCTTCCACTCAGACTGTGTTCTTTCAGAGAATCCTTTTTAAGGGCGTATTTATGGACCCAGTTATTATTCGTCCTGTTTTTTATATACGGTATGTAGGTATACAGAGGCGCATTCACACTGTACTCATGTACATGCAAGAATGTTTCAAAACATATTGTATCTCACATGGAGGAAAAACCTGGGAAACTAAAAAGCTGCCACTGAAGATACTTACTGTAATGTTCTGTGGTACTTCCAACCCATGTAATGATCCAAGGGATAATGTTTAATTTTGGTTTATCTAAAATACAGTTAAGTTGTTTGGTCCAATTCTAATAACACAAACCCATGAACATGAAGGGATAGCATACTCAATACTTTGCCTTATCTGTTCTTGTTGAGGAAATTAGCGTGCTCGTTTAAGCTCCTAAGGGAATGAGCCAGGGAGGCAGCTGCAACAGTGAAGTTGTGGTATAGGGAGAGGAGCTAGAACAGATGCCACAGTGTGACCTGTAGCCAGGGGGCCCACAGGCAAGCGGAAGTGTGACACTAGAATTGACTAGAATTTGACTGAATATGCCATATAGTATACAATACAGCAATATAGTACAACAATACACCATCTAGTAGTTTGATACAGAGCAATAATAAAAGTACATGAACAAAACTGTAAGTCAATTCTTTGTTGTTTCACAATTAATATTTCTTGATTGTTTTTCATTGAATGATTGATTTTGTACTGTTTGCTGTCTGCCTGTAAAAAGTAGAAATAAGAGAAAAAACAATCTGTGTGTATAAATAGCTATAAAACAATAATGCTCTCTGGAGTTTAATTTTATGTTAGACTAGTTTGTTTGTTTTTTTACAATGTGCATGATGAAAAAGACTGATTTTTATTTAAAGACATCATGTCTAACATTCTTCACACAACAAGCTGGCTAAGGTAGAAACTAAGGTGCAATAGAAAACCGGATAAAAGAGCATATTTCACTGTACTGAAGCCCTAAGATTCTATTATATGTGTTATTGTAATGAACCCTACATATCAACATTGAAGGTGACAGTTATGACTAACATTATGCCGTCTTCACACATTAAAATGCAATAGCACTGTCCTGTGTACTGTCACCGACCATACATTTGATTTGGAAGGGTCCTTTTGAAATAAAATGGAGATTAACGATTTAAGCTTGAAGTACCTTATACAAGCTTAGATTTTCAGGTAAAGCAGGATATTTTTTCTCCCTTTTGAAGTTTGATTTTTTTGTCAGTGTAAAACTGGATAAATAGGAAGAGCACAAAAAAAGTCTTTGAAGATTAATTGAATCACATTTGGAATTTTTTTATGCAGAGACGCTGTTTTTCAAAGACAATTTGTCATCTTGTCTGAGGGGAATCAGTGCACCCAATGAGAGTGAATTTTACTGCCAGCATGTCTGGGCTTGTACTGTGTAAGCTCAAACCACAAACGCAAAATAGATGTTTACCTTAACATCTTGCGTATGTTAGACTCCAATCTGTCACATCTGTGCTGTGTTCAGAATACTCAACACTTACAACTGAAGCATTCTGGACAATCTGATATGAAATACCAGAATGGCAAAGAAAAGCATCCTGCATGATAATTGTCAACTACAGGGGCTTGGGGACAGTCTTGCTTTTATAGGTGCATCAGTGAATAATGGCCATTAAATCATGCTAATAATTAACCAATAGTTGGATTAATTCAACCAAAAATGTAGTTATAATGAAATAAAATCTGGTCAAATGTTGCAGGAGAATCTGTGTCCAGGTCTTCTGGTCTTTTTAAATCTCTGGACTCTCAAGAACAAGAATAGGCTTTGACTTTTCCACTTAAATAATGAATGAGTTCAATAAGGTAATTCTGTCCCTCCAGGGGTGATGTTGTACACCCCTTGAACTACTGTAGGTGCAAAAATACGATTACCTTTTCAAAAAGCTTTGCTTCATTGGCTCTTAATCTGTATTGGTTTCATAAAGAATATAATTTTTACTGATATCAGCTCTGCCTGTATAAACATTTGTATGACAATTCAAGAGTGCAGATGTGCACCTACTCCTATTTTTTATTTGCATCTGTTTTTTATGCGCATGGTTTATTCGTTTGAAGTATTAGTGCCCACATATGGCTGTTCTGTTGCTGTGTGTAAAATTGAGACATATAATTCAAGCCATAGTTTTGTTTTTGACCCCAGAACATCCACCTGAATGCAATTACTGGAAACTGGCTTTCCTGCTGTCAAGGTAATATGGCTGTAATTCTTTTAAAGGGCACTTTAGTGATAAAGGGAAGGAGCAAAGACTTGGTTAACCTTGGTATAATCTGAAGACTGAGCTCCATCGGTTTCCACGTTTATCTGACTTGCAGGATTACAAACACAGTGTGGTCTTAACGAAGTGTTAATTTACAGTATATAATGGAAAGCAATATACAACGTGAGCACCTCCAGTAAACAAATTTCTCCTTCTGAAATATAACGTGGAAAAGATCAGGTTCAGTTTGTTTCAGAAGCATTTACACTGGAGCAGCGGTTCTCATGGAATCCCTGAACACAGGGAGGGGGGCGATCCCTCCTCTACCTGTGGGATTTCATCCTGGCAGGACACAGAAGCAAGACAATTGAATGGCACAGCCCCAGACAGGAGGGTTGAAGATCAGACAGACGAAAAGCAGGACTGCTCAACCTTTGTTATCTTGTAGTTCTTATTAAAATGTGGAGACCTCTTCCTGTTCGGAGGAGACAAATACCAGGAGACACTAAACCTACGCAGGACTGAGTCTGGAGAGAATGCTGTATTCTGATCCAGGGGAGGTCTCTGTGAGACACAGAAAGGTTTTTAACAGATGCTTATTGAGGATATTTACTAAGAGGGCAGACTTGCTTCAGGAACATTTTGCAGATATATTTTTTCACTTCATCATATGATCATCTCTAGTATGTCAAAATGCACACCTGTATTTGAAATTCTGTCACCACTATATACTGTACTGCAAGCAGTTTACTACAGGACAGCTGAAATAAAGAATACTTTAATAGTATTGAAGAGAAATCCAAAGGCACTATATAGTGATAATGGTAAAGGCAACTATTTAAGCACATACCTGTTGTACAATATGATTTTATTTACCCAGCATAAAAAGCACCTTGTCATTGTCACAGCTCTCAACACGAACCTTACTTTATACTAATATATATCATCAGAACAATATCAAACTCATTGTCCTTTATAGATTTTCTTGCCGTACTTTATTGCATAAAGATCTGAAGATAATGTATCTCTGACATTCTCCAAGTTAAATATCGGAACAGAAATCCAAAAATTAATGACCAGGAACACTCCCGCTGTGCTTCCTGCCAATATGCTGCTTTTCTATCTACACACTCCAGAAGCTATCATATCATAATCAGCAATGAACATTTTCGTGCTGGATGAAGTCTGGTTGTTCTGAGATATCCAGCAACATTTTCTCTCTCTGCATCCAGGGGGGTGCGGCTCATACTTGAGAAAAGCTAACAATTGTTGACTCAGACTCAGGGGGAAGGAAATCCAAGGGACTGTCTTTAAATAACAGATGAATTCCTATCAAATCGTCTAAAACAACATTTCCACTCTGATTGCTTAACCACACAGCCAGGTTCAGACCACAGCCAGCACATTTCTGCATTCCAGAAATTGACAGCGTGTCGGCCGCCTCTCTGTTCATTTCTGACTTATGCAAGTATGTTTCGAATTCAGGTTAAGTGGCTGAAGGGACTTGCCCTAGTTTTTAATGATCATTTCAGATATCCTCTAGAACTCCCATTTTCAGTCCAAGTGGAAGGCGACAGAGTTTCTTGGGATTTTGTTGAAAAAAAAGAGATTTAAGAAAATGCGTCAGTGCTTTGTTTGGTCACATCCAGATATCTCTCAATGGACACAGACAATGTCCTTTGCACAATTACTTGTGGGAAAGCTCAGTGAAAGCTTCCTGTATTTCAGGAATTGGATTAAGGTGTTGACATGGCTGTATCCTTGCCTTTTGCCAAGACAAATTTAAAACCAACATTGAGCAAGGAAGATAGGTTGCCAATACTCTTCACTCGTCATGGATGAAGACAAAATCCATGTTTTTAAAAAGAGAATAACTGGTAATGCAAACAAGCATGATTCCCGCCAATCCTCAACTAGCAGAGGGTATTTTATGTAGCCAGCACCTGATGTGTTGTTTATAATTGTGTGCCCACTAAACTTCTCTTCTTCTTTTTGTAAAAAACAATGCGGGTTATTATCTCTGATAATGACTTTGAGAGAAGTAGGGATTGATGTCTAGATGTTGCACTAAGAGATCAAGCTTTCAGACCTTTTAGACAATGCCTACTTATAAAGACAGGTTATCTGGCAATTGGATTCTAAAGTCTGCTTAATCATTGTCATATCAGCTTTGCAGCAGACCCTGAAAAGGCACTTTTACATGAAGGTTTTCACAGAAGGCAAGAATGTCCAGTGTTTTATGAAACTGAGTGTCAGGGAGATCAATGTAGTCTTTAGCTGTAACACAGAAGCTGCCAAATCATATACAACTATCACAAACCTTATATTTCTTTCCTGTCTTGCCCTGAATGTGCTCTAAAATCTCTTCCCAAAGAAAAAAAATCGAAATGAGGAGATAAATGTTTTTTTTGCAGACATTAATTATATTGAGAGAAAGATATCAGCTGACAGTTGGTCAGTAAATGTGTGTAGGTTGTGTCTCTTCCTGGCAAGACCACACTGCGATGGCTCAGAGACACTGTTTGAGAAGTGACCAGGATGGAACAGCAGTCTTTGTGAATTAACAGCCCCCCGGGGCACAAATTGCTTCCTACATTCCTCACATAAAGGATGCTTTTACATATTGAGTGAGCCCCAGTTTGTTTTGAATGGTCTTTCAATGTTACCTTTGTTTCATTATGAAAATGGATCAACAGCCTTTCTTCAAAGTACAGATTAGAGTGCAGGAAGGTATATGTCACCACATCATTACAGCACATGTTTGCTTAATGTTAATGTAAACATATAGCCCAGACTTTAAACTTTCACCCTCTTCTCATTAGACTGATGACCCTGGGTTTCCTGTGCTTTGAGGACCTAATACAATCATATTATTGGGGTTGTATTTGAAGAGAACCTCTTAAAACAAATACAGTGTGTTTCACCTCCTTACTCTTAAAAGACTGATATTCACCAGTATTTAATTTTGATCTGCACCATGTTGTGCTGCTTAAGATTTAAGCTGCTACCAAGGTTGTATTATGGAAGCAAAGATAATAAGACAAATAAGATGTAGGGACTGAATAATATCTTTTGCTTTCTGATGTACTGCAACCCTGAATCCACTGGATTGTGGCCAGTTTGTTTATTATAATGTGTTTTATAATAAAATTATTACAATTTTATATGACGCAAGTTTCCACTTGGACTAAGAATGTCTTCAAATAAAGTGGAACTGTAGCGTTTACAGATGAATTAGCAAAAATATGCATCTATTCGAATGCGATGGTTCCTTTTTCTGTTTGCATCCAGAGCTCTTGAAAATATCTTTAGTATGGTTACAATGTGGTTAGATTAACATAACAACACCCTGTGTGGAGTCAGTAAAAATTTAAGACATTGAATTACTGTTGAAATTTTAATTTGTACTCCTTTTTAAATATCTGTCAGACCCGTATCATTATTATTTTAAATTCATTTTAGCTTGACTTACAAAGCCCTGGCCATGTGACAAGGACTGAAGAATTCCAGGAATTCCAAGACCAGGGAAAACTCATTTGTGTTACTTCTTTGCTCATTCTCCAAGACCATCCCATCTGACTTGCCTGTTTTTTCGTAGCTACTGTACTTGATCTGTGGATCTCCAACTGCCTCCTCTTCAAGGATGCCAGGTAAAGGGTCAGTGTGAAGGGGCTCTTTCCTGTTGTACGTTTTGAACGCACTTTCATGTAGTTTTGACTGGTCTATGGTTCACTGCTGCTTCCTTTTGTCTCTCCCGCACAGGACTGGTAAATTCTTATTCAGTGTCTATTCAGATATAATGGAGGGTTTTGACTACAAAATGTTTATTCTGTGTGTCTAATTCCTTGTCTGATTCAATGTTTTAATTATGGTATTATGGTATATCAGTTTGGACCTACAGTATTGGCCTAATCCTGGCGTAATACTGGAGTGAGAAAGACAAGTTTTGATTTATATGACTAATGTTTATATTGTATTAGCCTGCGTGCTTAACATGGAACTTCAAATTTCTTTCATGAATCACACAACTCGAAATAACTTTTTTTAGAGCTTGTGGTGAAAGCTTTTTGTTCATTACTTTCCTCATAATATATTTTGATGGTGATCAAAGCTTTGCATGCTCGTCAGTACAGTTCAGTTGATCATTTGGTAACTCCACAGGGAAAATAATTGAATTAGTCTTATTGATTTCCTGAAAATGCACTTTTCTCAATGAAATTAGGATGTAAAAAACCTGTACTACAAAAGGAAAAGTAATTGGAGTTTACACATGGTAAGGGTAAATGTAGTTACTTCCCACTGAAAACACACTTCTCATTAAAACAAATCAGATTTAGCTCAATGCTGTCTTTTGCAAAACGAGGTAGCAAGATAATTATTTAATTTTCATCTCAATGTAAACACTGCTCCACAAACGATCTTCCTGTAACCTAACCTTTGTCCCCAGAGGAAATGTACAGTCACTGCTCCCTTCCTCTAGTGGGATTTGTGTACATGGGTGCGCTCAGGAAATGAGAACGGGCTAGTCACCTGTTCCAGTGGCCTTATGAAGAGTTCCGCTCCTCATTGTCGTGACACAAAAGACGACAGTTATAATCATTTCGAGTTCTAAAACTGGCTCTTAAAGCTGATTTAGTCCTAAAATAACGTTTGTCCGTTATACTGCCCGGGATTGATATCGCAGTTTTGTTTCCTGACATAAACAAGAAGAAAAACATGCCATTCCTGTTTTTGCGCCCTTCACACCACATAGTAAAAGGCGTCAGTCTTCAGGCCAGTGCGCTGAAATTCCTGTACCCTCCGTTTCAGGATTCTTGCTGTGTTCTGTGAGATGTGCAATTCCTGCGGGGAAGCCCTCCACCTACTTCAAAAATCTTTTGAAATGCAAGCAGAGCTTTTATATTTAGACTCTTTGCTTCCTTCCTCCATCTGGGTTAAGATTGACCTAGAATCCACCAGAGCTGCGAGGCTGTCTGGGTCCTGAGAGTCCCTTCCTCGAACAGGACATACTCCACGGATCTCGGGAGACATCTTGGATCCTGCTTCACTGCAGAACAGAGAGGCCGCTGGGCTGGGGGAGGCTGTTGCTTTCACGGCACATTCGATTTCACTGCAGCAACAAGGCCATAACAAGCAATCTGGTACCATACCGGACCGAGCAGCCCGGGAAACCAGGAGGTGGCTGAATGTAGCAGGGAGACTGCATCTTCCATTTTGATACAGTGGGACAGTCTGTGGATCAGAGAGGGGTGGGCACCTGTACTTCGCAGGTGGCTTCTTACAGTATGTGTGCCAGTTACCTGTGTTTCTGACAATTAGAGAAAGGGATTAAATCCTTTGCCTCATTGGGCAGCAGGGAACATAGGTCCTTAAGAAACACATGCCTGTATAAGTACGTTAATACTGTGTAATCATGTCGGTGTTATCTCTGCTCAGAATTTATTATTTTATACCTGGCCTTCCCATTTTCTCTGTCAGATCCTGTGAACACCCTCTTACTATCTCAAGTTTATTTTATTTCAACAGGCTGGCTGGTACAGAACTTTAGTAGATTTTGTTCTCTAAAGCCTAGATTACTCTTTGAAGCAGAAGGAGTGTTAAAATGTGTTCTTTACACTGCATGATCAGCAATATCATATCATTCAGCAGCAAAGAGAAGATAGCTAACAAACATAAGCCAGTTACTTTGTTCAATCATCTTTGCTACGTTCAACATGATTTAGGGGCATACGAGCTCTTAAAGAAACAGACAGCTCAAAACATTCTTTAGATCAGCAGCTACAGTACCATAGAATACAATGGGAAGGAAGATGGGTGTGTGCTTGATCTCTTTCTTAACTTTACAGACCAAGCCTGAGAGATTTTAACAACTTGAAACGAATGTATGGAATCACAAACCATCCATTAAATGATTCAGAGACATAACACTGGCATCTCCTAAACAAAAACCAGGTCCCAAAGCTATTTTATGTTTTTTAAGTCTACATTTTGAAATAATCTCACAAAGAACTTGAGTTACAACACATTGTGGTGTGTCCTCTTGTGCTTAAAGCAACGTTTTATGATTGACTCCTAATGCTACAGTGCATGTGTGAACAAAGAGGATTTAACTGATAGGAGGACACACCTTCTACTACAGATTGTGGATGCATTGTGTTCCTTGTAAACTATAGATACACTGCACATTCATGAACAAAGCAGAATAATAAAGCTGTTTTTAGAGAATAACCATGAACTCCCATTTGCTGCTTCACTGGTTCCAGATGTTAAAATAAAAGAAATGCTGACAAGAGGAATGGATTGAAAGATTGAAAGGAAATAGATTATTTCCCAAGCCATTCAAAGCGTGTTTCCTTTATTCAGCACCAAGAGTAAATATTTTTCTCTTCATTCCTTTTAAAAAAAATGTATTAGCTTGAACCTTAGTTGATTTTTTTTTCTTTCAGGCTTAGTTTCTTCTTTAAAGCAGAAAGAGGGTTAAAATAAGTCACATCCTGGAACTTAAATCTACAGCAAAAATTTAAAAAATTTCAGTACACTGTATTGTGAATCTTTTTAATGTTGTTTTTTGATTTTGACCATCATTCTGAAGCACTGTAATTTAAGTTTATTTACAAATTAATGAAAAGTTGGGATACCCACAATATAAAAAGAAAAAAATATTATGATATATAATATATCCTAAGAATATAAACTAAAAAGTGGGAAAATATTATTTATGTAGTATTTTAACAGCAAAAGTCTTCTGTTTCAGTAATACACTTTTTTAATTTTCAAAGTGGTTTGTTCACCTTTGAGGGAGACACTGTTCACCTCTAACCCTCGAGTATTAACCTGCAGATGTTCAGTGTACAGTGTCAAGAAAAAGTAGTTTTTTCACAGAAGACACAAACAAAAAGACTCTACCGTGAGAATGTTGGATTGATGCAACAGAGAGAGCAGCTGAAAGCTTATTTCTCACTATGCCCTCTTATTAAATTGTTACTCCTTGAGGTCAGCACGACTCCAAGGAGCGAGTTTGACAGCGGAAGTTTTAATTCAAGCCTTTCTCTGCGCAGACAGTCCTGTATTCTTCCTTTCAAGAGCTGGACTTTATGCCACAGAGCCTCATTATCCGTTGTCTCGTGTGATTGCTGAGCTACAATCCCTCTGCCAGTCCGTGCAATACTTCAAGGAAGGCTTGTTCTCTTTTCTGGGCCGCTCGTGTCCACCTTCTCTCGTGTTTGGAACTGTTCTCCTAGCAGGACTCTTCAGCTCTGGAGGCTGGGCGGGGGCTTTAAAGGAAACACGCCAAGAAAATGATCTCTGGAAAATCAAAATAATGAGGCTCATAAATAATTTCTGATTTCTTGTCTCGTATTTTATTAGTTTATCCACGCACCCCCTGGATTTAGTATCGATCGCTTATTGTATGAAATGCCACAGTTCGGTTACTCAGGTTATTTATATATGAAACTTCATCTCTGATATGAGACGTACATGGCTCTAGAAAAATGCTTTAATGAAGTTTACTTTGCCTTAGCGACACAGAACAAATAACCACATTCAGCTCTTTTGTTTTGCCCCAGCCATTTAAATATTTGTGTAAAACCATAAATATTCTTAAGCATTTTACTTTTTTAAATAGTCCGGTATAATTTGCATAGCAATGAGCAAATCCTCGTCAGCTAAAAATAAAGTAGGAATTGCAAGAGCGTATTAAGGGCTAAACTAGAGTATTAACGTCTCAATTATTGTGCAAGTTCATTTAAATAACCAAAGCGCAGGTGTATTTTCCTTTCAGCGATTTACTTGACGTAGGCTCTGCTACAATTAACTTGGATGCATCGACTGTCTAAAGCAGCCATTAAGCTCCTACACACATCAGTCTGTAATTACCAAGCCTTTTAATTACCGTCGCTACCTGAATGGCGTTTGCATATCACCTGCTCTTGTTGCGTCCTTAAAAATCAGTAGAAGCACGCAATTAAACTGACAAAACAGGTCATGGTTTCTACCTAGCAAGCGTTTACTCATTTTGTGTGAATATGCGGCTTAATCTCATTTCAATTCCTTACATAATACATCACTTAGAGACAAATGAGACACGCTACCGTGTCTAAAATACGAATATTCATCATATTGACTAAAATTATAACTCTGCCCTATAAGACACATCAATAACAATTGAGTGAAAACACACAGGTAGTTTACGGTACCCACGCTTTTTTAGTTGAATGATTTTTTAAAAGTCTTGATTATTAAACAAGTGTTGTAAATTGAAAAAAATAGACGAGCTCGATTTACGCACTTTCCCCAAGTGTGCTTAGATTTGTTCAGGCGGATGTAAAAATAGTTAAGATGAATGTTTCAAATTACTTAGAAATCCCTTTGTTTTCGGTGAGCTTGTTACCGCTTCAGAAATGCTTCACAGGTTTTGTAATAAGGTGGAGCCGAATGGGTTCTCCACAGAGATTTTGAAATTCATCTGGGCGTGAATGAATAAATATTGGAATCCGATCTTGAATTAGTGCGCGATGATTGAATGGGAGAAAGCTTGTCCTGAAGAACGGAAATATCGGCTACAGTATATAAGAGGGAAATGGTGCATCTCTGAATCGTGTGACAAAGTGATAAGTGCGCCACACGCATCTCCGGTACCTCCACCGGATTCAGAACCAAAAGGTGCAGAATTCCGACCAAAACCCTGTTACCCTCAGCTGGGTTGTTAAAAGAAAAAAGTCCTATGACCCCGTAATGGAGCGGTTTGCGCCATCAGGGAGAAAAACTGCAGCAATTCGCAGCAGACGGCGGGGTAACATCTGCAGCAGCTGGAGGTAATCATTCTCTCGCTATAAAGAAGGTTCTGAGCGCCGGTCTAATTGGCTTGGCGTGGAGTCAGGTTACTGCGAGTCCGCAGTACGAATCCAGGGTTCTGAGCGGTGTCGGTTGGCTTTCCCGCAGGTTAAAAGGGAAAAGCTGGGTCCTCTTTTTCTTTGCTAGTCAAGATTAAAAACGGGAGAATGAAACGCACCCGTATTTTTTTTTTGGAATAGGTTAACATGGAGAATTCAGGGCAAAGGCGGTTACAGACTGAGGGTGGGGAGATGATTACTCTACCGGCAGTCCGGCTTCACCCCACTCGGGCTATAGCAATAGGGTACCGGTACCCTACAACAGAGTGTCCATGTGCGTAGGCCTTCCACAACACGCTTTCAGGTTGAGAGGGATCGTAACAAAGGCCCTCACTTGAAACGCGTTAAAGGGAAATAGCAAGGCTATTTTTATATTTCTAGGTTTAGAAAGAATCTGCGTCGATGAGTGAATTTCAAATCACAATTAAAGTCAAACGTACACCGTAACGTGTAAAACCTCCAATTTACATGACGAAACAGAAGTAATTTCCAGATGCGCGCAGCGCCATATTCTCCGATGCATAATGTGAGAACAAACTTCCGGTGACGTGAGGCGGTCCTATTGCACTGTAAACAAGCAGTCTTGTGAATACAGTACCGCTCTTTTAATCCCATAGAAATATCGCTCTCGACTTCTACACGGTTTTGCAACAAATACTACTTGTTAAAGCTGGTTGCAGGTCATGTTGGCGCATTTCTGCTGTACAACTAAAATTATCCGCTCATAGGTCGCACTGTATGAGTCATTACAGTGACTAGTGAGCAGGAAGGGCCGCTTCACATCGCAGTTTGCACAAACTCTCACTCTCGCCTGTGGTGAGACCGGGGGTTTGTGACAACTTTGCGAACTCTGCTTTCTCAAAGTACATGTTTTTGTGCTTCATTTGAAATTTTAAAAAATGTTCTATGCTGTCAATGAATTTATTTTGTCACTGAGATTTTATAACAGGTCAGAGATTGTTGGGACTGCAGTTTCCCTAAAGAGGCTACTTTTTTGTTGACATACTGTGTTTTCATATTCCAGGCAAAGTGGGGAAGCAATTAAAAAGTAAACAAGGTTAGGATGTCTAATCAAAGTTGATAAAACATGGTATGTATTAAGACCTTAGAATAAATTAGTAAGACTGGTTTAGACTAGAATATTGCGTGAAGTTTGGACATCAAGATATAAGAATGTTATTGTTGCTCAGAATCGACGTGGAAAAGACCAACAATTAACACTAATCAGTTAAAAAAACAAATCTTTTTAGTGTCTACAAAGGGATCATATTCCTCATTTATCCTCAAAAACATTGACAAAGCCAGCACAGTGGACGTTCTTCAGATCCAACAACGAAATGAAACAGACAAAACAAATGTGCGCTATGAAGAGGCATATCTGTTATGGAATAAAAAGCTGTTCTTATTTTGTGTAACCTTATAAAGCAGATTATGTTTGGACAATCAAATTTAAAGGTAATTGAATGAATCTGAATTAAATAGAATGAATTTATTGATTTAAATAAGTGTGACAAAAGGTATTCTCCCATCCGAAATTCGGGTTTCAGGTGATTTTGTTTTTTCTGGATCATAACTAGTCTTTCACTGCTTTTAGTCAACACCATAACTTCATTTTAAATTTCACATCATTCCAGTGAACTGACCACTTCCTGTATGATATCAATCTACCTCATCCTACCTGTGTGTGAAACAGTGCCAACACACACCTACAAACTGCCGAGGAACGCCGGGCTGCCTGACTTCACCATGAAGCTTGCCTGCAGTAGGCTGACACACTTGCATGCAACTGTGACATTTTAGACCCTTTTAAGAAACTTTGCAATTTTCACACTGTCTTCAGGGGAAGACTTAGCTCCTCATGTTCACACAATGTGACAAGCCAATCTATCGCGTACAGTTATGGAAAAAATTCTGTTTATTGAAGTGGAATTCTTCTTTACCGTTTAAAAATAAGTCCTTTCTTCAACATACCTCATGTATGACATATCTGGGTCTTCACCTTGGAAATATGCCACAATCCCTACCCACAAGAAAAAATGCTTTTCCCCATTCTGAAATATTCAGAGTTTCGTATTTATATACAAAATGTGTATATTTAGAATACAATCAATAAAAATTATATTTTGATTATTTTGCAAGTACAATATAATATATTTGTGGGTAATGCCATACAAGCATTTGATGATACCATCATCACAAAAACAACCGAACCGAACCGAACTCGGGCCCCCTGCTGACCTCTGCTCCACTGTGGTTTCTTTCCTCTACGGTATTTTCCAAATCGCCTAATTCCTGTGTTATGGTTCCGATGGAGTCCTCCTTTCAGCTTCAAAACGACCTAGTTTCCTTTAGAGAATGTCCTGCGGTTTTCATTCTGGTTTTTGGCTACAGACACCACTGTCTTGCCCTCTGCATCCAGAGGGGGCTCCTTCTCTGTCCTGTTCCTAGTCTCCCTGTGCTTTACCAGTTCTTCCCGTGTGTCTTGTTGTCTGGGGCTATCTTTTTCAGGGTCTCCCTATCCTCCGGGCTGGGCATGGGGATCGGGTGTCGTGAAACTCGCCTCACCAGGTCGCCCCACGTCCGCTGCCTGAGGGGGTCTCTTTTCCCCGACTTTATCCGCGTTTGCTCCATTCCTGCCCCTCCGCATAGGGTCTTCCTGTTCTGCCGGTCTGTCCACGGCTCGCCTCCAGCTTCCGCGACCACCACACGCTGAAGTCAGAGCAAGAGGTGTCCACTGCTGCTTTACAACCCTACTTACCCAACAACAGCCACCTGACCGAGAAGAGTCACCTGCCAGCCCACTGTACCAGCGTGTGCGTTCCTTCAAAATAAAGAGACTCAACATTATCAACTTAACTGACCCAGGAAGGTAGAACTGCATCGATTTTGTTTTTTAAAAAATGCCATGCTAAGGAGTTGTTCACATTAATCAAATCACGTTTTTCATGAGTGAGAAATAAATATCTGAATTTATTGTTAAAAACAGCTTAGATGTCGCACTCGTAATTTTGTTTGTGGGCACTGTACATAACTGACAACAGAGGTAATATGAAATTTGCTTCTAGTTATAATGTATCTATGTGTAGTTAACTTGAATGTCCTTATTTCCCATAAATTAAACATGACCAGCAGCCAATTGTTATGTATTGTTACACACAGACCTACAACACAAACACACCAATTAAACAGCAGAAGGCATCTGGAATGTGAGGGAAACGGAAGATCTGGTTTGCATCTCCAGCTTCCCTATGAGCATGGTTTACATCATACAGTACATCGCTACCATGCTGCAGGCTTCTGAACAACAGGCTTACTTATGTGTGGTCCTGTTGCCATATCACATCTTTCAGCCTAAACACTAGATGTTTGTGCGACAGTCAGAACAGAAATCTAAACTGATTTTTTAAAACTGTGCCATTTTTTTCCTGGCGTCTACTTCAGCAGGGAGGGGTGTGCATGATACTGCTCTTAGACCAGTGGCTATTGGTGTTCACTGCAGGGCAACGTAGAGCTGTGTGCTCGCTCTCTCTCTCTCTCTCTCCTTCTACCTCCTGGCTATGGGAAGAGCAGACCCCTGGCCTGCTCTGCTCTTATCTTCACTCTTCATTATGGTAGCAAAATTGTGGAAGCTTTGCAGTGGGATGTCAGCTCGGAATGTGCATGAGCCAATTGTTATGTATTGCTATACACAGACACATAAGGCATATTTGCATTATGAGTCCCAAAACACACGTAGCCCATGTGTGGAACACAGGGAACACAGGTGTGTGGAAATTCTGAAAATTTTACCATTTACTGAAAATATTTTTAAATATAATTTCAGGATTGTATCAGTTAGGATTTGATTACAAGAAGTAAATGGTCCTCGCGTTTCACATGGGAGAATAACCTTTGTCATACTGTACATATTTAGGGAGAGTTACCTTATCTTTTCGAAGTGTGGAGCATTTTAAAAAATGTTTAAGAATTCCTGGTCGTGCTTAAAGACTTTTGAAAACTTCTTAATCAATTCCTTTGAGTTCAGGGATGAGCTGTAAAACACAGTGCTGTTCTCCTTCCCTAGTTTACTTCAGCTGCCCTTATTCTGTAGCTCTCTTTACTCCTGTCCCGGTCATTTTGGAATCATTAGCAATCCCAACGGTTCCATCTGCTTCCCCAGGGCAGGCTGCTTGCGTCTCGCATCGAGCTGCTTCGGACTGACTCCCTGGAGACGAGTGAAAGCTCCAGTGCAAAAACACCAGGAGCCACAGCGTTATTAAAATACCAAACAATTTCAAGAACAAGCTGTACACGGACCAGATCCAAAGTTGTAAACAGGAACTCTCTTGCTTGAAGTTCTTCAGGGAACTGCCATCCATCCAGCCAGAGAGCATCCTTAAGGATGATTTTGAACGGCTTGCGCAAAACATTATTGAGCCCTTCGGAATTTTATTTCAGTGCTTCTCGTGAAACTCATGACCCCGTTGGAGGTTGTGATTGAATACCTTGAAGCTGGTTATTCACATAACGGGTAACAGTGATATCCTGGGCACCTCGGTTGCAGTCATGAGATTCTGGAATGAAGCATTTGGACTTGTATATTGCCTAAAAAATATAGACAAACAACAGTTTCCCTCCCTGTTGTGCCACAGCCCGTTGTTGCTGTGAGACACATTGTTAAGCCACACCTTTAAACAGTCCCCAAACAAAGCACATTTCCTTGACCTGATAATAGTAACTGTTGCCTGTCACTGCAGAGCAGTTCACCAGGCACATTATTTCCACTGAATATACTGAAAATTAAATTACTTTTATTTTGGGGTAGCTAGCAATTATTCTTTTTAATGCATGTACACATTATAACACATACTGTAGGTGAATTACCTCTATGGAGTTATTTTATTACATACTATGCGTGTACTTTTAAATTAGCTGTTTTTTAGAATAGTGGCAAACTATCAGCGTGTTTTCTCAAAGAAATGGACAATCCAGTGAAATGAGAATGAAACTGTAGCATCAACAAAAGGGTCATATCCAGAGGGTCAAACACATTTTGAATCAGATCCTTTGCAACAGTCTGAAACAATATATGATTAAACATCTAGGGAAAAGCACTCACTTTTACTGTATCAGAACACATGTCAAATAAAGGCAATTATGAACACAAAAGCAATAAATACTGTAAAAACAAGGAAGTCATTCAGCTTTTACTTTAACAAGAGCTGAATTGGCTATAAACCTTTCTTTCATCGCCCTGTGTGGCCACAGTCTGCTGGAGAAATGTTTCACCCTTTTATAATGCCCAACTAACCCGGAAAATCAGAGGAGGTGGATTAAAGGAAACTGCCATTAAAAAGAAAGAAAAGCATGTTGATTTTAATCATGGTGATAAAAGAGAAACTTTCAAAGGAATGGATTTTAAAAACAATCTTTCTGCAAAATAGCATAAAGGATCAGCAAATAATAAAGTAGTAATTTTGAAGTAAGATAATTTAGTTAAGAGATCACTTTATTGGCCATATACAGTTTCTTGCATTAGGAATTTGTCTTTTCACATCCTCCAGCTTGCTCTCCATGAGACACAGAGAGAAGCTAGGTGTCAGAGTGCAGGGTCAGCCATTTATACAGCACCCCTGGAGCAGCTGGGGTTAAGGGCCTTGCTCAGGGGCCCAACAGAAGAGGATTCCTCTGGCAGCCACAGGATTTGAACCGGCAGCCTTCCAGCCACAGGCACAGAGCCTCAGGCACAGAGCCACCACTCCCACCTCCAGTATGTTAATGCATAGGTACAGTATCTAACAATATTGATTGTACTTATCACTTTAAGTGTGCCCAAGGCTTACAGTGTTCTGACAGGCTACCCCCCTGCAGAACAGAGCTTGAACAAGACCATAGAACTCCTGTAGCATCAGGTTTACTGACCAGGTTTATGGTTATAGTCCAGATGATTTAACGAGGGGGAGAGCAAAGTGCAAAGCATTTTAAAAATAATGTGTGTATATATATATTTGTATATTTATTATAAAATCCATTGTGTTAATGTAACATTTAATATAGATTTTAAATATTTTAACTGCCTTCTATATAACTCATACCACATCAATTTGATCTTTGGTCATATTTGCACAGATTCTTCAAAATAACGGGGAACGAATCTTCAGGCATACTAAAATTACATCTGACAAAAACATACATAAAAAGTATGTCAGACTGTCTTCATTCTATGCTATGCCAGACAGCTGATGAGGAAGACACAAGCAGATCAAATCTCTTTCAGCACATTCTGTGAATCACCGCATGACAATTTCAGAATGCAGTGACTTCGTTTCAATTGTGTGCCTGTTTGCTTGTATGTTTTTTTTTCCTCACAGGAGACAGAAAAATAAAGTGGTCGCTCTTCCGGTAAAATTGAATCAATTTGCTTTTTTTATGTGAAGTCTTCCACATAGGTCCTGAGTAGCACGTTTTGCAACTTGAGATCAGTCATTTTCATTATGATTCATAGTAATAAAGTTGTTTTATACTGCACTGCACAATGCAACAAAATACTTTTTTCCTTGTTCAGCATTTCATTTTTGTTGTAAATAGCAACAATAGCTGATTATGACTGTGTAGCTGTAGCAAGCTGTTACCTTCGAATTCCATTAGAATAATAAGTAACAGAGAAGCAGCGCACTTGAATGACTCAAGTAAAATGTGCTCCCACAAACACGCTCACAGAGAGGTGACCTTGCAGGCCTGAACCCCCGGGGAACCATTGTCAACACCTTCGCCCACAGATTAATGACACAGTGTGTGAAATATCCAGAAAACAACAAACCCGGAATAAAATGTGTCAGTGTACTCAAGGACGAATGCAAACATTTATTCTTTGTTGTTCTATGGCTTTTTCTTCTGTGCCCTGCAGAGTCGACATCAAGCTGAGTCTGCCTGGTAGGTTTCAGGTCCCACATTTCTTCCTTTTATCTCCAAACAGAATCTCCTCAATGCGAGGGTTACCAGGAAAGGTATCCGCTCGGAGTGCAAAACATCCCGACGTTGGTCTCGCCCGTGGGACTGGCACCATGATGCAATATTATTGCTGGGAGCTGTTTCTCTGTCTCTCCTCCCTCTTATAGTCATCAGCATCCCATTGGGGCTGAGGGTGTGCTAGCTTGTTAGGCTCCTAGGACACAAGCACGGTGCATTTTATGCCAGCACAAGTGTTGCACCAGTTGATTTCAAATTGCCGCAGGGTATAAAAGACTAACATTGCTGATCTGATCTGAGAAAAAGGGAGATACGTGAGGATCAGTGACAGTGGAAGTGATGCATGCTGTGCCACACTTATGAAAGCCGAGGAAACGTTACATGAATTTGTCACCCACAACGTCTAAATCTTGGTCACGGCATTATTTTCTCAAAGTCAAGACTGTGAAATCATTCCCATTAATTACAGAAGACTCGAATCTTGTTATGGTGCATTATGTTTCAAATTGCCGTCATTTTCGTTGTCAAGTCGAGTGAATGACAGTAATGGTTACTTCAGCTCTTAATGTAATCCACTCGTGGGCTCAGTGCCAAGCTTTCACGCAAAGCTCTGCCAACGGGATTCATATGCAACCTTGAGGCACCAGTCTCCTCTGTCTCTGCCTCTGTTTCTTCGCTTATTAAGTGCTCAGCCACAGAGAGACTGGAGCCAAAAAGAAGTGGAGCTTTATCACAGATGCAGTATGAGTAGGAAAACTGTTGAGGTGTTAGTGTGGGCTTTTGTGGTTTGTTTTAAGAAGCAGTTGTCAAATATACATGAACATATTATTCAAAATGAAAATTAAGCACTTAGCCACATCTTAGTGCTGTTATGTGCTTTGTAATTACAACCAATTTGTCTGCTGTAGCTCTGATTTTTGAGTGCCGGGTTCCTGTAGATTTTTGAAGCACCTCTTAATTAGTACCTGATTAAGACCTGGGAAACAGTGCTGATTGGGCTTCTCATCCACTTAATTCAATTAAGTTATTAAGAGATGAGAAGAAATGAAAACCAGAAAAAATGACACAATACAGAACTAGAGTTGCTGTATAAGTCACATTGCAGCCAAATGCAGACTTAGTTAGACATGCTTCACACTTTACCCAGAGATCTGAGTTAGTCATCAGTTCCATCACTAAAAAGCCCAAACTTCGTGTTCGTGTGTTCAATTGTCTGCTCAAGATGAAAATATAAGAATCACTGATCTGCCCGAATTGTTTATTTAATAGTTTCTTGTGAGCAATTAATACACTTACACCGACACATATTTCAAAGAATTCACTGAACACTGTAATCTTTTGTGCCAGTGCGTTTGGATTTTGTGCAGATCTGAGGGTGACATCTTCAGTTTTAAAGCTGCTGCTGACTTTAAAAGATGTTGGCTATCACACCACAGCAGCTATGTCCCTGAACTCTTCCACATCACACGAGCTCAGCCTCAGAACGACGAGAGGGAAATCCTAATCCGGATTAAGGTTTGATTTCTCAACACTGGAAGCAAAAACATACAGTATCTCTCACTTTGGCGTTGTGGAATTTTGCTTTAATTTCTGTGCTGAAACTCTTTGTAGTTTGTAAAGTTTCTAGGGAGCAAACATGTTAGCAAAACATGTTCAAATAATTTAACTTGGAAGAGGAACAAATTTGGCAACTATGAAAGGATAAATAACATTGGGACAGGACTGCGTTCTAATATCACTGTTTGTGCAGGTCAGTTCTGAATGTTGAAAGTGCAACGATGCTTTCTCAGTCGGAGCAAACCCTGGGGGGAAAAATGTGTTTCTTTTCTCAAGCAGCTGGTGTTTACAACAACGGAGAGACAACAAAATGAAAGAAACACTGGGAATATTGGGAAGACTGGGAACATTGAAACCGTGGGAACATTGGGCACACAAGGAATATTGAGAACATTGGGAATACTGGGAATATTGATAACATTGGGAAGACTGGGAATATTGAGAACATTGGGAACACCAGGAATATTGAGAACATTGGGAATACTGGGAACATTCAGAACATTGTGCCAGGAACAATTAGGAAGATTGAGAACATTGGGAACACTGGGAAAACCAAGAACATTTGAATGATTGGGAACATTGGGATTATTCAATTGGTTTTACTTAACTGTGAAATGAAAAGTTTTTGGAGTGCTGTCTGGATCCAGTCCAAGGGAAACACAGTCCTGCTTCCTGGCCCCTGCTGAGTTATAATATTACGACCAAAGTACAGACTCTGTGATCTTAAAGGTCACATCAGCTTTCCAGCCATTACTCAATTTGCCAGAGAATGTGTGTCCAAGAAATATTATTCCTCATCTCGAAGAGCTGCGGCTCACCATCAGCTTGGTGAATAACCTGTTGAGTTTCCTTCTGGTGTGCATGTGACAGCGGGCAGTGAGGATCCACTGGTGTCCATGTGCATCTGTGTGGAAGCCCGTAGTGTTTCCTCACTGCACAGACTATTTTTAAGTTGAAGTAAGCAGCTGCGTCAGCATGCGTAGGCTGCAAAGGAACAAGGAAGGGTTTATTCCTGCTGAAAAGAGAAGAAAGGAAACACAAAGCACCCGAAGGAGGCTCCACAGCTGAAATGTTGTGTTTCTTTTCTTCTCTTTTCAGCAGGAATAAACCCTTCCTTGTTCCTTTGCAGCCTACGCATGCTGACGCAGCTGCCTACTTCAACTTAAAAATACTCTGTGCAGACTACTTCAACTTAGAGGCTTCGCTTACATCTTGTAACAGATGCAGCTGCCGTTCTTTGTAGTCACTTGCCTGGTATCTGAACCCTCCTGCAGGCACAGCATGTCTCTGGTGTTGGCCTGTGCCGCAGTGAGCCCAGCAGTGTCGGCGCAGCGCCGTGTGAACACTGGAGGTGTTGTGGCCTTTCAGAAATGAAACCCAGGGTGTGAAACTAGCAGCAGCCCTGTTGGTCTGAGCTGTCTGTGGTTTGAAAGGCAGGATGCATATTAAGAGACAAGGTCTAGTACCTGTTCTGTCAAATACCTCAACACTGATCTAATGGCATTTAAAGGCAAAGTTCTATTTTCTTTGCAAAGTCATGAGATTTACTTAACACCTACACAGCATAAAAATGATGTATGTATCTTACAATTCTTGAACGATGTTTTTTCAAGTGGAGGTTGCATTACATTAAATCATGAATTACTTAGGTGGTGAAATATGTCAAAAATATTTCTGCATCAGAGCGTTTTGCAGGAATTCCAAGCCAGGCATAAAACATAAAACAGTGTTATGTTTTCATATTTTTACTTCACTATTCCAATAAATTACAGTTCACTTTGCTTTAAAAACAGATTAATTATACACTGCTTTAGCCCAACTTATTTGTAACCAAGACATGGTTAAGAATCTTTGATTTAAGCACAAACATTGAGTCTTGAAATATGGTGCTAAGTATTCTTCTGAAAACAGAGCAACAAGATAAAGTTTCATCATTCCTTCGGAGTGATTTCTTCATGACAGCCTGCTCAGGAGGCACCGGTCAGAAGTGAAACACTTACACATTCAATACAGAACAACATCCTTGTAACATTTCACTGAACCCCTTTCATATTCCTCTGTCTCTCAGTTTTACTTTTGTCCATTCCTAATTTCCTCCGGGAGCGACGGACCAGGCTAATGCACAGAAAATAAGAGCTGTGACCAGAAATCTGTGACTGGTCTCAATTCAAAACCCATTCGAAATGTAGGGTCACTGATCCGTAGGCTGGAGAAAGCTTTCAGCCTCCCTGTTGACGCGAAGCTGATGATGGGTCCCTTTCAAATGGGCATTGCTCTCTTGTTCGTGCTGTGTCTGCTATAGAAATGGAATGCTGTAAAACAGCAGTCAGTGACCATATATAAAAGAGGTAAAAGGGACAAATATAAATACAACTGCTCATTTTTCTTTATTCGTAGCTGAAGGCAATAGAGGAGAGCAATCTTTTATATTTAATGCATCGAAGAATCGCAATGAAGAGGCGCATCATGCTAAAATCCCAAGTCACCTCTCCTGCACGGGGGAAGGTGCAGTTAACTGAAGCCCAGCAAGGCTTTTATTTTCCTCATACAGTCATGAATAAATACATGGGCTGCTGCTTGGGAACAGGGGATATTGAGTATACTAATGACACTTGCTTGAAATGCGATGTGAAGGGAGTTATAGGCACAGCGAGCAGGAAGACCAAGTCTGAGGAGCAAACGGAGCTTTCAAGCCTTTCTTTCATACCTTAGCAATCGGTGGCATTTAATAACCCTTGTTTATGGACAGAGAAAATGTGGCAGAATTAGATTTCTCACTCTTTACGGCGTCATCCATCACCATTACAGCTACATTCCAGGACCCCTGAATGTCCCAATCCAATAAAGGCTGTTCACTCAATCACAAAGCTGAAGGTTGGGAAAAGGATCGCTAAGGTTCCCCATTTAAAGTTCCACCATTCCAGCACCCCCAGAAACTGCCGTGCGACATCCCCTGGTTTCCCACCCTGACATTTCTCATGTCGGCGTTTTATTGTAATGTTTATTGTTGTTTATGCTGCTGTGCGCAGTTTCACAGAAGGCTTGTGCAACATGGGCATTTCTCTCTTCAATCAGCAAGCCCAGCGCACACTGGTCTGCACGAAGTACCGTGCCGGTCCATAGACTTCAACGAACAGCTTGTACAGAAGAGGTCAGAGCTCTATGTCAATGGCCTACACCTGGAGTCCTGCTCCTTTCACTTCCTCAGTGCAGCGTGTGCATCGATTTCCTGGAACACACTGAGTCGAATTAAATTGAAAATTGAAAATACAAGTGGGCATTACAAGCAGGTTGATCTTCAGATCATATGCTTAGAGGGAAAACTGTGTGCATACAGGATACTGTATGTACTCACAAACTGTGTGTGTGTGGGTGTTGTCTGTGTATGTTGAATCATGCGGGAACCAGAGTAATTCCCCATTATTTCCTTCTGAAGCAGATGTGAAAATGAGCCTGGTGTTTGGCTGACCCCTTTCCTTCTAGACAAACTTTGGCCAGATGTTCTTCAGTCATTGAAAAACAATGACCTTGTGGAAGGAAATTGCAAATAGTCTGATAACCCTTAACGCAGGGTTTAACATTCCTTCCAAATGTTAGCACAAATGCGTTTTATTTTTTTGAGTTTGTTTCTAAAGAAATACTGCCAGATTAGCAATTTCGTGTTTCAGATGGTAATGAGGTATTTTGTAGATGAAAGGCTCCCGATTGAATGACATTTTGATTACCACGTCAGCTGCTCCTGGAGGCATTTAGAGAGTTATGGAAAAAATGGGTTGAATTCAATTTCAGGTTCAGAAATAGATAAGCTAAAAATACATAAGCTTTATCATGGAAAACCTAGACTCAACCCATAGCCGTCACTGGTTGTGGCTCATTGTGTGGCATTATTTGGTGAAGGCACTGATGTCCACTGTCCGTTACCAAAAGTAAAGACGGAACTGAACTGACAGATTCTCTGTGTTGTTTTTGCCAAACCATTGAGAATCGTCTCCTTAACAATCATGTCATTAGGATTTCCACATAATCTGAATCTCCTACTGTAAATAATTAAAGCAGGTGACCATGACCCTACAGAAGCAAACACTTTAAATGAGCAGATTTGAATTTTTCCTCAATAAAATTAGTGTTTTAATAGATTTCTCTGTGAAATACTCAAAATGTGCTGATACAGAAATGAACTCGTGATAAATTACCTTTAGCTGATGGCAGATTCTGTGTGTAATGTTATTTCTTTTTCCGTTTCATTAAAAAATAAATCAGAAAGCAGACCTTGCGCTGTATTTTCTCCAGTAATGACTTGCACTCAGTTATCTTTCCCAATGGACGTTTGCTCAGCCCTTCGCTCCACTGCCATTAAAAGACATCACATTCTCTTCGGTCTCTCTTTCTCTGTATATATCCTGACGATGAAGTGGTGGTGGGCAGCTGCTCTTACACCTATATTCATAAATTTCAGTGGATTGCAAACAGCCTCCATTACAAAGGGCGCTCAATACGTGGCTTATTACTTTGTGGGTGCTTGGCTTCTGCAGTGCACTTATGGAACGAGAGGAATTTGAATATATCAAAGGTTGCGTGACTTTGTATAGGTAAATGAGCCAGAAAATGAAACGCAAATGCCATGAGTAATTAGGTACAGTGTTAAAGAAAATAAAAGAATAGGTCATCCTTCTAGATAGACAGACAACGAATACATTAATGTTATAGAGTATAACAAAAAGCAAATACAGACCCGTTTGAACTACACAGAGGCTTATCGTGTCAGTTCTGCCAATGTGGTGCTCTCCTTTTAATATCAGTCTTGCGTTATGCTTCGTGTCTTTATCCTCAGCAGTGACTGGGAGGGGGCAGTGGAAATATAGGACTGAATAGCAAGAGCACCTTCAGAGCACAACTGGGCCACGTTATGAGATTTGACACTACAGGAAAATAATTTCATCCTCTGCAGAACATTTGGAGAGCAGGTTTTTTCTGCTTCTTCAGAGTCTCCGCACCTTTGTAAATTTCGTTTTCATTTGTACGAACCTGCCGATGATCGGTGTGATTCACAATGCTGTGTTTCACAGTTATGAAATCCTTTCATTATTAACAAAGTGTTATTGAACCAGTGCTGTGTTCACTTCATCTTTCGAAAGGTTGTCTGTGTTGTCTTCCTGAGAACCTTTCCACATGATAAAATATACTGTATTAAAGATTATAATGTGTTTCTGAGAAAATATTTTTGGCACATTTTCATTTCTTAGTTCCTAATCACTTTTGCTGCACCCTTTTCTAAATGTATTGTAAGGGAGAACATGAACAGTGGTACACAAATTATGCAAGGTGGAAGAAAGGATTATGTGCTTGTCATTCTAATTTATAGTCTTATGAGGGTTTTTTTTGCTGCTGAGTTAATGCTGAGGGACTTTTCTTTCTGCGCAGTAAAATCAGATCAAAGCACTGAATAAAGACCCGTCTTTCATAACTGCAGCGCTGTAAAAGTGTTCCTGTCATGAAATGCCCTTGCCTGATATAGGGATTTGTTCTATTACTATGTGTACAGAGTTTTCTCTTTCAAAACCTACCAAGGTTTTTACTTCTAAAGAAATTGCATACCTTAGAATGAATAAAAGAGGTCAGCAAGGATACAGAGTGGAGTGGAAAGACAAGCAATCGCTCAGCCGGAAATCTGTTATTTTTATGTTTGTTGACAACTGCTCCTGGTCTGCAGGTTCTGGCAAAAACACAAAATCACGTAGGATGGTGCTAATGTAGCATCTTGTTATGCAATCATGGAGGTCTTTCTTTCTGTCACTGATATTGCTCATTATTCTGACCCAGATTTACAACTGCAATACCAGGAAGGAAAGACAGAGGGTGATTTAAAGTAGAAAAGATGTGTCAATATAACAATAGGAGTATACAAACTGCTCATGTATAGTGACAGTTGCCTCTCTCTAAAATCGGTAGTAATTTGTACAACTGTCTGGAATATTGCATCTGAAGTTTCTTACTAACCTTTACATTGACATGAAATGACAAACCTATTATTGTTACAAAATGTTTCCTTTACGAGATGTTAATAATACAGTGTATATTATTTCTTTTGACATCACTGTCCAGTTCAGTAGTGCAGTCAAATCCTAAATCCTGCAGAGAAAAGTTGTGATTTGCACAGTAAACATGCAGGGTGACTCTCCTGGCTGGGGAGAATGAGGGGTGTTGGAACATTAATGAAGAATGAGCCAGGGAGCTGCAGCAAGGGTGAGGACGGGGTGAAAATGAAACAGAGATGTATGATGCTTCTACTGTATGTAGGTAGGCAGAAGTGGACAAGACTAGGGTCTGACCTCCGTTCTGACCTGAACTCTTGTTTTAAGTTCCATTAGTTGCCTGCTCTTTGAAAGTTCTGTTTCATTTCAACACATTTTTGGAAAGTCATTCATTACACTGTTTTTTACCAAATAACAAAAAAATAACTATTTTTCTTTCAGTACAAGACCCGATACGAATAAATACACCCGTCAATGTAACATCTGTGCCTACAGGATTTAACAAAACATAACGGTAAGAAAAAACATGGTACTCATCCTTTATGAATAAATAAAGGGATTATGACATGATTGTTCTATTGTGTGGAGACAGATTCGGCGACTGGCATGCTATATTAAAATACTGACAGTTTTTTTAAACGACTCAAGAAAACTTGAGTTCCTTTGTGTGCCAATGCTGTTCACAGCATTTTGAATGTCACTGCCTTGAAGTCATGTGTGAAATCTAATGATTTTTATCACAGGTTTTACTTTTAATTTTATATTCAGGTTTGTTGAAGTTATTCAGATAAAATATGTTTCATCCTTTAGTTCTGCAGTTTCAAAACTGTACCGATAGTTTACAAAGTTTCCACTTTCACAGTTTCCACTTTCAAAATGCTTTCATTTGTAATATAGTTCGTTCAGACTGAAGTATTTGCACATGTATTTATTACGTGTATGTATAGGACATTCATAAATTCTTATGAGCCACAAGATGTGTAGATACCTATTTAAGTATTATGTTTAACATTTAGTTAACTTTGTAACATGTTCATGTTTGCAACTCAAGTATTAAAATAATTTTCCAATTAAAAACACATATTCTGTGGCAAATATGTATAAATGTCAAAAATCATCACCCAGATCATTGGATTTTAATGCGTTTAACTGAATTGCTATTTAATGAACATACAGCTGCATTTTGTCTGGCTAAACCTTCTATTTCTAAGCACATTAGACTGTGAAGTCCAGGAGTAGGAAGCTAACGCAAGCATGATGCTTCAGTCATTCATTACTGTTGGAAATTAGTTATATAGTTATTAATCTAATGAAGTTTTGTGTAAGAAGAGGGTTTAAAAACAATAGTGACTTTGTTGCTCGCTGCATAGTAACGAATCATGAGGGATTCAATGATTTACAGGGTGTTTGAAAGTGAAAAAACAAAACACATCTATGGTATTTTGATTGTTATATTGTTAAGCCCCTTGAGATGGTCTGTCATGAGTAGACTAGATATCAAATAAATATTATTCTTATCTAGTCCATGAATTTTCAGCTGTTTTTTGATTCTGTGATTTGCCCTCGGTAGATCCTCTCTGTGGTGTCTGAATGGGTGAGCGGTAAAGTATTAATAACACTTTGTGAGATACATTCTGTCCTGATGAACAATAAGTAAAAGGGTCAGCGAGTCAGGTAAGATCATAACCTTGACTGGACAATCTATGTTTGCACTCTGCTCAGCAAAAGAAAAGTATTACTGCAATAGAAAAGTTTAATCTCAAAAAGGTTTCTGATTTTGAGAAGGCTTTCTCTGTGGTTGGAGCTGCTCCTCAGTTGCTCTCCGGTTGAGCAAGAAAATATTTTTTTCGAACGACTGGCTTGATTGCATCTCCGATTGAATAATATAAGCAAAAAAAAGAGTGAATATAAGCAAATGAAAAATGTGAAATGACCTGTTTGTAGACGTTTTTTTGCCAAGTTCATTTATTTCTCTACATTGTATATTTGCATGTGTCATATATCATCTGCTATCATACTTGTACTCACTGATTTGTTCTTATAACCTTAGTGTATACAACCTTAGAGTGACTGAAGGCACCAGGATAGAGTATATGGTGTGCTTGGATCTGTTTTCCACTACTCATCTAACTTTTTACATGAGCCAAACTTTAAGATGATTCTGCATGTTATTATTAATTTACTTGATGCACCATTTAAACAACTTTCTGAACGGCCAGAGGGAAATACCTCACTCAAGAGCACAATCGTATCCTACACCTTTGACAATCTTAATCAATTACCCAAAACTTAATTAACGAAGGTACAGTAAGCCAGAAGGGTCTTTTGATCCATGTGTCTCACACCCAGCAGAACTACAGTAAGTAGACAACTCTTCGTTTGAAGCTCTAGGAAGTGGAAATATTGACATTCATTGTGTCTGGATTCTTAGAGACCCCTCCATTGTCACCTACCTCAGCCTTTAACAATGTATTTAGTAACAGATACAATTTATCATGGAGATCTTGGAGCAGCAATCATAAATTCTAGCCAAACCATCACTTAGAAACCTTTCTGAGCTAAATATTAAGCTTGGAATTTAAATTAGAGCTCTTTTCATGAACTGTTGTGTTTCTGACAGGTAGTTCCCTAAAAGAACATCAAAGAATTAATTAACATAAATATGTAACAGACTTACACCTAACTGCTCAGCTAAAATAAGTCTCTTAAATGACTTTGTTAACTGTCATTGTATTTTAGTGTACAACATTGTTATCTGAGATTATCTGAATTGAAAGGCAAAACACTCTAAAATTATAATTGCATTTTTTATATTTGATTAAACATTATTTTAAAAGCTTATCAAATTGGTACACATGTCAGCATCATAAGAGGCCCATTATGGGAAATAAAAACATTTTACTTACATTGACAAATGACTGCCCTATGAACAGTAGAGCGACTCAGAAATAATTTGGTTGTGCCATTGAAACCAGTTTTTGTGCAGCTTTGGTTTCTGAGATATTAAGGATCCTTTTTCAGGCGAGTGTCCCTCCTACAAAAGCACAGGCAACCCAGCCTGATTATTCGTTTATGCGTGTTTGTCTCTGTAAAATAAGTTCCCTAAAAAAGCATCCTTAACATCTCACAACCCGAAGCTCTCGCACAAATGCTGGTTTCAATGGGCAAACAAATGACTTGTGAGTCACTGTATAATCTGCTTGTAGGGGGGCCAACTTCATGGAGTTTGACAAAGGATCCTTAGAAAATACTGCCATGTGGTACAATCTATTGTACACTGTATAGTTTACAATTTTGCATATATTAACCGTCAAATCTTTTAAACATGGAAAGCACAATAAAGACAAACTGATTGATTGCTGTAATCAATAAGGGGTTAGTTTCTCGGAGGAAAAGTGTTTATGGAGGATGGTTTCTCAGGAGGGTAGAGGGGAGGAGAACTGCTCGCGCTTCACTTTAATTGCCAGATTTCTGTTCTTCTTAGAGACATGCAGCTCGTGCCAGTTTCCAATCTGATCGCTGATCCTAAGTGTGAGTCATAGTGACACAGAGAGGTCACTCCTGATGGGGCAGTGTGTGCAATTCTGTCTGTGCAGAAAAAAGGACTGTGATTATTCGCTTTAATGAGTTCTGCTTTGTTTGCAGAGGACATTGAAAATACAGCTCACTTACTCAAAGGAACCTCTTACCCAGTAGTCAAACACGTGAGCTGGGGTGGAACCCCTTTGTTGTCTTTGCCTTTGTCCAGTCCTTCGTCTCCCACTCCCCCTGCACTGCGGCTTGGCCAGGGGGAAGGTGACCTGAAATGAATTTCCTCCTGCCCGGTGGCTTCTCATTTTTATTTGCATTCGCTTTTCATCCATCATACTTCCTTCACGTTCACTTTTTTTGACAGAGCCAAGGGCCAAAATATTCTGTCAGATCCGCTCTAAATGTTGAAGCCTCTGATTCGAAAACACTACACAGTGGAATGTATTGGAAATCGAACATCTTGTGGCTGAACAAAAAATGAGTTTCACTAGCATGCTGCCTTTCCTTCCCTCTTCATAAAGACTTAAGAATTAAAGAATGTGTAAGCCATGAAATGAAATATGATTTAAATACACTTAGAGGCAATAGAACCACAACAAAAAGATTTAAGATTCTGCCATACTGTCATAAAAAGCTATTATAGACTTCATCCACATTGGCGCCTTTGGGATAGTAATAAGTCCATCTAATTCATGTCCTGTAAAATGGGCAGTTTCCTCACAGCTTGCCCACAGGAAAACTAAGGCCCTCTGTGTAATTGACTGAACACATTTGTCAGCAGCTGTCATTGATGTGTAGACACCACAACTGCAAACCAGAACAAAGGTCAAAACACTACAGCACTCTCACATAGTGCTGTTGACCAATGTCGCCGAGCTGTGTGATCGGACGACACATTGTCACATTGCTCTCGGCTGAAGAAGCCCAAAGGGTGTAGTTTCTACTCTTCTGGATACACTTGCTTTGAAATTCTAAGTGGGAGATTGTATGGGTGGGGTGTGTGGGGCCATATAAATTTGACTTTTGTTGTGCAAGAAGAGCTTTTCTTCAAGTGTAAGCGGGTTACAGTGTTCCTCTGTATTGTTTCAGGTGAATGATTCCACTTTTCTAAAGGAAGGTTATGCTGGGGAGGTCACATTGCATACATTAGCATTTTCTATGGGTTGAGTATCTGAGTCTTTCACATCTGGCAGCCCATTCTTTAAACTACTACAACAATTCAGCAGCCCAGCTCATGAAAGACCACCGAGACAGGAAGCACAGAGACATCCCGAGACTCTGTCTGTCAGCAGGCATTCCCAAAAAAGATTTGAACAGAACTGGAGACTGGGGAGAGCATCTGGCAGACGACACAGATACAGTAGACGACACAGTAGACAAGAGCAGTGTTACATTCTGGTAGTGGAAACAAACTCTAAATTCGAGATGGGAAAACACTTTCTAAGCTTCTTATGAAAAAAGACATAGATGTTTAAATGGACAGATCATTTTCCTCCTCTAAACAATGTCAGGAAGCAAAAAACAAAGTCAGGAACTTTAGGATGTATATACAGTAGGTAAGAGTGTAGAATGGAGATTCTGAATGGCTCACCCAGTAAAGACACGGTCCGCGTGATCCAGGGCTCGAGGGTACGAGCTGGTGATGTGTTAAAAGATGAGTTTTAACTCTGTTTCTCTGAGCTGTCCCTGCTGTTTAGGCCACTGGAGGGAAAACTATGGACAATTTCGACAGAAAAGATGTGAAACGCAAAACAGAGGGAGCGATGGGAACTACAGGGAAGTGTGCTTCAAACAGGGAACAGGAGGCAGCTCTGTCTCCGAAGGACTGTGGGAGTCTGGAACAGGCTGCCAGCCATGTCCTCAGAGCTGTCACAATGGCTTCTTCAGAAAGAAGAAATGACTGTAGGAGATCCTTAGATGACCTACAGGTAGCCACTAGTGTGACCGTCACGGTTCCGCGCGGTGTCATGCCCCCCCGCAGCACCTGGGGCGCGAACCCGGGTCTCCAGCATAACACAACAGAGAACCAGCCGCATGAGCTGAAGGAGACCTCCCCCAGCCCAGGCAGCTGAGGACCCTGCTGCGCGCAGTGAGGGCGCTGACTTCGCCGTATCTGAACTAGCTCCGCTACACTGGCAACCAAAGAAGCTAGATGGCCTGAATCATTTCTTGTGCTCTTACATTCATAACCATCACGGTGTGAAATAAATGCATGGTTCTTTACAAAGAGAAAGTCATCTCAGAAAACGATGTCCACCAAAATATTATTCAATAATTTACTACTATTAAATCCATCACAAATCCAGGCCAGCTTCTACAGGTGCACTGCTGAGAGCATCCTGCCTGGTACGGGAGCTGCTCCACCAAGTACTGCAGAGGGTGGTGAAGTCAGCGCAGCTCATCGCCAGCTGTGAGCTACCAAACATCCAGGAGATCTACTCAGCTAGATGTCTGAAGAAGGCCAGGTCCATTCTCAAGGACCCCAGTCATCCCAGTCACAAACTTTTCCCTCCTAGTGTCCGGTAAACGATATTGAAGCATACAGTCAAAGTCCAACAGATCACGGAACAGCTTCTACCTCCAGGCAATAAGACTGCTAAATAGCCAACCTGCAGCTCCTTCAGCAAATCACCTGTAATGGCTACATGGACACACAGTTTTCACTGTATTCAGCATAACTGCACTACTTGGACATAATATATTGCATACACCCCGAACACATAACAGTTCTATTTACAGTATATTGAGTTTTGTCTTAGATTATCTTATTCAATTTCTATTTAACTATTATCTATTATTATGTAACCTTATTTTGCAACTTTAATTTTGTGATTTTTATACCCCCGGTGAGCTTGTAGAAAAGACATTTAATTGCCAGCAACTACTACTGCTGCACGCTGTATTGTTGTGCTTTTGATAAACTTTGATTGATTGATTGATCTTTTATTGCTAAGATAATGGGCCATATTTCTTTTCAGCAGATCCTCATTGACCTGCAAGTTTTAATTTTAAACATTCAGGCAATATAAAGCTTGTGCACACGTGTGCTTGTGATGGACGGACACGTTCCTGTTTTCCCCAGCAGTCATTACGAGGAAAAAACGAGCAGCACAAATCTTCCTCATGAGGCACACTGCAGGATCCAGCATCAGTTTTTTTCCATTATTTCAGAGCTCATTGAGTTTCAAAATGGTTTCAGGGGCTCATTTCCAAGCACAGTCATGTGTTTGTATTATTGTGTGTTTTATTATTTTGCAAAGCTTAACAATACTCTGCAAAATACTGCATTTCTCAGCAAAGCACCCTGGGAGTCTTGAGATGAAAAGCAATATACACTGGCCTAATTTACAGTGCTGTGGGACGCCTGAGGGCTGCTTGGCATACAGGTTCTTATATATCACCTTCAACACAGACACACAGCTGAAGGGTATACCTGCCTAATACAATAATACACGTCATGCATAAACACAACATAAACATATTGCAAGCCAAATTACCTGTAGAAATAAAAAATTGAAGATTTAAGGAAGGAAAGTGAGTAATTCCAGTTATCCTACGTGTAGCATAACACACATCTATTCCTTAGCTGATAAGCAGTCTGAGAAGGGGAGGAGAAGGAGTGCCAGGCGTTAAACACAGTATGTAGGACATTTGTGACTCTTTATCTGCTACTCATGACTAGCTGTTTTCAAGACAGTTAACAGCTATAGACTATTGTTACAGATAGTATGCCGAGCAAATGTGAAAATAATTTTCATTTTTAAATTTAAAATGAAGTTGCCTGGTGGCATGCTGGCGCAGTGGTTAGGAGTGCTGGGGCCAGGGGTTCAATTCCAGACCTGTCTGGAATGCCGTCTGCCTGGAATCGGGAGCATGGAGCACTGCACTGTAGGTTCTCAGAGCCTGACATTCAGAAAATGAGCTCTAAATAAAACCAACAGAGAAAAAAAAAATTAGATTCCATCTTTCAAGGAAAATGGCTTATTCCTGGTAAAGGTCACTTTTTGGTAAGAGAGGGCTCACATTGATTACATTTAATCTGCATATTTGTTTGTGATAAGTTTAATTGGTCATCTTACAATTACCAAAATAAGCTTCTCAAATGGAAAACGACCTAATATTACATCTATCCACCACAAAGTGGAGATCTTTTATAATTTCACCAGAGTCTCCAAGGTTCTCCATACTCATCCTGTTGGGTGACGCACGTCAGGCTTGATGAAAAAGGATACTCCCAAGTAAACAGACTTGTGTTGAAACAAATGGTCTGACTGACGCACAGCACACAGCGCTTTTTCCCCGCCTTGTGTAAACAGGTGTCTCAGCACCTAGAGACACACCTCCTTCGACGACACTGAAAGTAGGGGCACTCGTGGAGCAGTACTACTCTGTGGTATAAAGCGAGCGGCGGAGCTCTGTGCCAACTCCGTGAAGAAAACTCGGCACAGCTGCCAGTTTTGTTTTTCTTCAGATTGTGCTTATGTTTTATTGTTAGCATTCCAACCCTAAAAGCTATTCTCACCAGTATGGAGGGTATTTCACAGAAGGACGCATCTCTGCTATAATAAAATGCAAGGTGCTGTATCACTGCACAATTGGTTCTTCAGATTAAAGTACCTGTGGGAAGCCTGAGTTGAAATTTACATCAGCACCAGCTCAGAACTGCTTTAGTAGGCCAACATATTGTATGCCAAACACGTTGAGGATTGTGTAGCAGAGATTTCATATAAATCTGTCCCAGCGTGATTGATATGTCTATGTTGTAAGAATGGTTAACAAAATAAAACACTTTCCATTTAACCAACTGCGCTACGGGTGAATATTACCGAGATTGTTGTTTTCAGAGCCTTTTTTTTTGTAGAAGATCTTTTATTTCCTTCAAAATGGTAGGTAAAATTTTGCACTTCTGGGTGTAAAAGCTTTGAAATATCTGGAGCATTATACCTTTTAGATTAAATATTCATAAATGTAATTTAACTTAGCTTGTGGTGTTTCTTAGAAACATTTTAAATATTAAAATAGTTCACTGCTAGGTAGCTGAAGTGGATTCAGACATGAAGAAAAAGACATGACTTTAGGAAGTTGCAGAAAAGTTTTTCTATATGATTTCAAGATGTGCCAATGTCTCGATACAGCACAGCTGGAAGCAATTCTGACATTCTGATTGACATCTGGAATTTGTTAGAGGAAATATGAAACGGCTGTTACCATAAAGTAAATACAGTGTAATGCATTGAAGGTTCATTAAAAACGGGTCATCAAGTAAGCAGTGATCCAGTTTATGACTGCAGTTCTGATCCTGGTCTCTGCCTCGGTTCACATACAGAAGAGCAAGCAGGCCAGAGCTAATCAACCTGTGGCCCTTCCAACCTGCTCCATTCCAGAACTGTGATGTGACCAGCTCTGTAATTGCTTAATTGGTTCTTCTTGTTATCTGTTAATCAATAATTGAAAGAGGCTGTTGTAGGAACTAAACAGATTGGAAGGAAGACAAGCTGAGTAGCCCTGGTGTAGATCATAAATCAGCTTTGGGTTAAAGATGTATTTTGAGAGGGCCAGCTTTTCTTTTACACTTCTGGAGACTTTTCTCCAAAACCTGTACTAGTTTGATATTTCAAAGTACATTATTAGCTGTGCAGATCATATCTGAATATTATAAGCATCATGCCACAGAATATACTTAAGTGCCATTGAAGGATAGTACAGTAGGTGGTTTTACTTAAGGATATCAGTACTGCTGTTTGGATTAATGTTCTACACACGTTTGCAGTAGTTTATAAGACAGTCTAGTTTGCTGCCTAAGCAAGATAAACAGGGCTCTAGGGAGGAAAGTTTCACAGGTTAACCGAATTTCTGCTTTTTTATTGGCACAGCTGTTTCAGGATTTTATATTCTGTGTATTCTTTACAGAAGTGCTGTAAAAAATTAAGATTTTAACAAAATGATGGAGAAAAATCTTTCCTGTTGAACCTGTTTCACCATTATTGGACTAATATTAATAGCTGATTGAACCCATGTGTATAAATCTGTTTAATTTTTTTTGTATGGATGACATTTCAACTGTCAAATGTTTCACTGTCTCACTGCATATGCAAACAGAAAGTATAAGCAGCTCTGACACAAGGTCAGAACTAAAGCAGTATGTGGCGAACAAAATTGGAGGTTTGAAGACATCCAAAACCGTTTTATATAAAGCAAATAAAACACCAGTCTAAGTCTATACATGTCAAGTGATTCAGTGTCTTTAAAAGTGGAACTGAATGACATTACAGCCGTGTAATTATCTGTTATTCATCTTCAGTTTTGACATTGAAATGTCAAGACAATAAGTAAAGGCTTGCAGACTTGTGAGAAGGAGGAGTATATATGGAGCAGCAGAGAAAGTCTCCAGTGGGTCTCTAATGCAAAGCACTCCAAGCTACGTTTACAATTATCAGCTATTAACATCAAGGTTGTATCTGTCGGCTCTGGTTATCCCCCAGTATGTCGGAAGGATTCTAATACACTAAGAACACACAACTGTAACAAGGAAAAGGAGAGCCATAGGCTTCTTAAAGTACAGAAACACTTTCAATGTACTGTGCAAGCTGATCAAAAGCTATTAAATTAAACCTCAAGTAACCTGAAATCAGAATCACGTTGCACTTGAAAATCGTGTGAGCTACACTGAAAACAGATTACAAGATCTCTGTGAGTCTGTCACCAGCCCGACCACAAGAGGAGAAGTGATCCAGTACCTTGACGTTTGCCTGTATGCTTACTGTAAATGTAATGTCAAACACAAAACAGGTACATCTAGCAATTTTTCCTTGTGAAGAATGGAGGACCTGTGTTTATGTGAAGTGACATCTATAATTATTTCCTACCACAGATGCCTAAATAGGCTCTTCTTAGATATACATTAATTGGTAGTGATCCAAATGACTGTTGGTTGGTTTTTTTTCATGTTAGAAATAACTTTCTTTCCATTTATTTGCAAATATAAGGACAAATACTGTCATTTATAGAGCACATACATAGAGCCTATGGGCATTAGAAATTAAAAACTGCAGAAGCAGAAGAAGAGATATTTAAACAAAGTTTCCAAAGAAGCCATTTCACAGACTCTTATGACAAAACATTCCAACAGTTTTTGTTTCAGGCTTATGGTGCGAATTAGAGCCCTTGTGTGTTGTTAATCTGTGACAGGAAAAGTCCTAGAAAGTTAAAGTGCAAAATGTACAAGACTGTGATTAGACCTGTACTACTATATGGAGCTGAATGCTTGGCAGTTGGAAAGAGGGAAGAGAACTTGATGAGAAGAACTGAAATGAGGATGTCGAGATGGATTCTACAGATTTCAATGAAGGATAAGATCAGAAGTGAAGAAATCCGTAGACGATGTAGGGTGGTGGATGTGGTTGAGAAGATGCGAGAGGCGAGGTTACGGTGGTATGGACATATCATGAGGAGGGACGTTGAGGAAGTAACAAAGAGGGTAATGGAATTTGAGGTGGAAGGTAACAGAGGAAGAGGCAGGCCTAGAAAGAGATGGATAGATTGTGTGAGAAAAGATATGGAGGTGTGTGAAGTGAGTGAGGAAGATGTGCTCGACAGAGACAAGTGGAGAAGAGCAACCAAAGCAGCTGACCCCAGGACAGTCTGGGACTAAGGCTGTGAAAAAGAAGAAGAAGAAGACGAAGAAGTGTGTTGTTTCATGATGTTTCATTTGTTTCATGGCAAATTTGCTCAGACTAGATTCAAGCAGTTGAAGTGATTTTTATTTGCATTAAACTGAGTGGTCCCAAGCCAGTCATTCTTCCCAAACACTTACCAAACTGCTTCCATGGAAACCACGATTGTTGTAGAACAGCACTGAACCCTGATTTCTCCATAATCCCCTGTACCAGTCAACACAGCTCGGCTCAAAAACAGCCTGCTGCCTCACCAAGAAATGTGATGGTGTTTACTGTGATCAGGAGAGAGACCCTCAAAGCATTATTCAACAAAAAATACATTGGTAAAAAAAATTGTCTGCTGTATTTACATTTTAACTATATCTTTGAAGCAATTCCCTTCTGAACATAGGGAAGCTTTGTCAATCACTTGAATTGTGCTCAGATTAAGTTCAATTGGTAGCTGCTCTGCAGCACAGATTTCTGTAGCATATAATATATCATTCTCCAACAAAATGATGCAGTCATGCGGTATTCCTCTTATAGAAGTGATATTGACAATTAAACTGCTCCTCTTTGTTGGCATATTGTAAACCTTGAATCTTTCAGTGCAGATCAGTGGGACCATTTACTTCTGGGGTCAGATAATAATCAGATCACTATTAATTTTTATGATAAATGGCTGGAATTCTGCTTCAGCTATGTGGGACTGATGAGGCTAATCTGTCACTAGCCTGCTCATTCCTCCCAGCCGGTCTACACCCTGGTACAGAAACCAGACATTACTCAGCACAATATATCAAAATGTAATCACAAGGCTCCAGCTCAGCTCTGTTTTCTGCAAATCGGGTAGACCTCCCTAGCAATTCTTACGTGAAGGACAGTCAAAGATCTGTGAACCTGTAGCATTTTGTTGAGAAGTAAAAAACTTAGGAAAAATCTATTTTAAAATCACACATTTTGGCTGGCTTAACCAACTTGAGTGACTTAATAACAGATCACAAAAGAGCAAAGTGGATTCAGGAAGGGTAGATCTTGTCTGACTGATATGTTCTTTTGAACATGTTCTTTGTTCTTCAAACTACCAAAAACAGCAGTGGATAAACACAGGGAGGGTATAGTGTATTGGCATTTCAGGATGGCTTCTACAAGGAACATGAGCGTTTAGATCAAGAATTGGCTGTTGGAACACAGAGGGTGCAGATGAGAGGAGAATACTCACATCAGGGTAATCTAGTAGATCATTAAAACAGTTCCACGGGGATTTGGATTAGGACCACTCCTCTCTTCAATTCACAGTGTATCGATGGTTTAGATATTGGTATGGTAAATCAACTAATCCAATATCCTTGCATTATCTAATTAGGTGACTTTTGCAGAAGCAGCAAAATAAGTGAAAAAAGATTTAGATAAAATTCTCGATTGGGCAAACACCTGCTAGGTAACGTTTAATGTAGACAAGTGCAGGGTTTTGCATACGGGAAGCAAAACCATAAACTATAAATACAAAATGGGAAACCCGAAGATAGAAGAGGCTACTGATGAATAAGTCTTAGTTGTTCATGATTACACATCATTTACGTATTTTAGACAATGTGGGGAAGCAATTCTAAAGGAAATGAAGATGTTAATATATACAGTATAGTTAAAAGTGTAGAATTTAAATCTAGGATCAATGATGTTATGTATTGTTGCATTATGCACAAGGAAGGCACTGTTTAGAATATTGTGTACAATTTTGCTGCTCTGGAGTCCAGAGAAGATACATTCTGGGGCTTAATGTCCTAAACTGACAGGCTGCAAGAACTTAGCCGTCTTAAACTAAAAAAGGAAACACGCAGAACCTTCAAAGGTACCAACAGAACGCTGAGCCTCCCACTGACCCCGCGAGTGGCGCTTTTTTTCTCTCAGCTCTCCTATTCTAATCGCGGGATGCCTTTTCCGACTCCTGTGCCTGTGAGCGGGCTGCGGCCTGGCTCTCCTCGGGTTGTCCACTCCGGTATCAGCGATAGGGTGGATTTCCTCTCCCATTCTAATTGCTGGATATCACCTTCCTGACATCCGTGCCTGTGAGCAGGCTACGGCCTGGCTTTCCTCAGGTTGTCTTCTGGCGATATCACTCATTCTCATTCAAGCATTGACGTTCGGATGTCCTGAAACCCGCCTAGCACCAGGTCGCCCCACGTCCGCTGCCTGAGGACATAGGTTTCTATACGACTCTTGAACTGGTGAGCCCGGGCTAACCCCCGTCTCGCCACTACGCACAGGGTCTTTTTCACTCTCCTGCCTCTCCACGGTTCGTCCCTTCCGACATCCGTGACACAAAGTCAACACAGAGGATTCAGTCAGAATCAACACAAACACAAGCCAGAAAACACAAGTGGAACCTAGGTGGATGTGAATTCAAGACCGAGAACAGGAGGCGGTTCCTTGCTCAAAGAGTGGTGGGAGTGTGGAACAAGCTGCCCAGCCCTGTTGTAAAGGCTGCTGCCC
This sequence comes from Lepisosteus platostomus, assembly GCF_059453375.1. Classification (NCBI taxonomy): domain Eukaryota; kingdom Metazoa; phylum Chordata; class Actinopteri; order Semionotiformes; family Lepisosteidae; genus Lepisosteus; species Lepisosteus platostomus. The sequence goes on from NC_142624.1 coordinate 38,970,617, forward strand.
TGGCTTCCTTCAAGACATGGCTGGATTAGATCCTAAATCAATTAACTACTAGTTAAGAAACTGGCTGGCTGGACCAAATGGCCTCCTCTCATTGGTACTCTTTCTTATATTATTATGAACAGTTAAAACAGACAGAGGATTGTTGACTTCAATTGACAAAGAACGTTCTTGAGCTTCATTGTGTTATTGTTTGAGGAGCTTTCTTTGCTTTACACTTTACACACGTGCAGCCAGTGGTCTCCAGGTAATGAGTACATTAGAGAGATCTTTCTCTGTGATCATTATTTCATCAGATTCAATGTCTGCAATTGTTTAATCGCAAATATTACAAAAAATCACTTCCCTTCTTTCTGCAATTCATCAGCATATTTTCATCATGTTGATGTTAATCTGACAAACTTTTTTTTTTTACCTCCGCTTTTATAGTTCGTCTTTTTGGGAATGAATGTGTTTAGTTACATTCTCACATTTCTGCCTTTTGTCCTTCTCATTGACGGCCCAGCATGCAAAATCCCTAAGCCCACTCAAGCTTCATCTGCATTTTCTCCCTCAGCAACAACAGAAAGCACCAGCTGAGATAATAATATGATCACCCTAATAGCTGAGGTTCATTATCATAAAACACTGAAACCCAGGATAAATAATTATAAGCTTAGCTGAAGCAGAACAGGGTAACTCTTACGCCTGCTGAAATGTTGTCTGAAAATCTGTTCTTATCTCCTCAGGGGAAGGCCAACTTACAGACGACTTATAATTTCATTATCTGTATAACTTTCCTTTACACTGTACATATGGGCATGTAGATGTCAAGTTATTTCTTTTTAGTAAAGCAAAGTGAACGTTTGGTTGCTTAATCTGCTGCACCTTTTATTTGAAAAAATAACGGATGCAGAGCTGAGGGTTCAATTTTTATCCCACACAGCAGAATATGCAAAAAGATGGTATTTTGTAATACTGTGATGTGCATTTCCTTTTGGTATCAGTTTTAAATGTCAGACAAATGCTGTTTTAGTAAATTTCTGTGATCTTTTACAATGGGATTGTAGTTCTTACTAAATAGATGATATGAAAAGAGTGCTAGTGCCATTGTTTCCATCTTGTTAAGAGATTTTATGAGTGCGTTATTCCTGAAAGCCTTTATATTGTAGTTAAAAAACAACAGCAGGCTACTTCCTCTTTGGGGGATACTTGCTGCTGTTATTGAGAAGGAAATGTCCTTTGTTTAACAATCCACAGGTATCTGTGTTTCATTCTGAGAAAGAGACAACTTACTTTGTACTTTTCATCTATTGCTCTTTCCTGTCGTTTGATTTCCTCTGCTGCATACACTCCTATAGATACTGTAGGACTTGCTACACTAATAAAGAGCATCTGAAAAGTCTCACATCAGAGCCTGACCTAACGGTTCAGGCTCTGAACGTTTAACACGCATTTAGTTTTTTTTTCATTCAAAGTTCCTTTACATAATCTTTGCAAAACCATCATGAAAACTACAAAATTCTGGGCTGCTATGCTTATATGGCCAATAACAAGAACAACTCAGTTTCTAACCATAATTCCACCGGAGCAGAAGTAGGTATGATTTGATTACTTTTAAGGAATTGCTGTAGATATGGAAATGCATACGACAGGATGCATTCTGTCAGCAGTCGTCAGCAACACTTCAAGGAAAGGTGGAGCCATCAGATGTTCCAACAAATGGTCCCCAAGGTTTGTGGCAACACTGATGAAATGCTGGCATATTTACGGACAAACTAAAACTGAAACAGTTTTAAAAAAACTGTCCTAAATTGCGCACATGCTATACCTGGAGCAGTTCCTCACTGAACCTGCAGTGTCCTTGTCATTTCACTGGAAGCCCCTAAAATACTTCTCAAAAGTGCCCTGCATATGTATCCAATGAAGTTTCATGTTGACTTCCGGAGTGAAAACCCACTGACCCACAGCAGCCATGATTGTTGGGGTGAAGCAGACCTTAACCTCACGGCAAGGTTGAGACCCAGGAACATTCCCACTGGATAAGTCTTGAAAAGTGCAAAATAAGAAAATGTCTGCAATCGCTTCTGAGACCTGATGTTTCCCCCAGGCTGTCAGCAAATTAAACTCACTGCGCTCACTATCCCAATCGACTGCTATTGGACACTTCTCCCCGTGAAGAATGTTTAACCCTATCAGATGGTGGGCTGCGCTCAGTGTGATATGAACACCATGCTGTTCACAGGCCTTAGCTGCCAGGCTGGTTTCAGAATGGGTTAAACACTGGACTCCTGACGTCTCTTAGAGGTTTATTTGCTGTTACCATCAAAAAACAGGTTGATTCAAGTATTCAAAAGCATTTCAAAGGGACTGACAGTGTCCACCCAGCAGACTTCTGCAAAATGAACAGGGAGACACAAGAGGAAACTATGCAGAAGAGCATTGTGAAATGAGAACAGGAGGCATTTCTTTACCCAAAGGGTGGTGGGAGTGTGGAACAAGCTAACCTGTAATGTGGTTGAAGGATATTTGCTTTCTTCATTCCTTTTTCCCAGTCCATTGCCCTTTTGAGTCTTCGTTAATTCCACCGCAATCTTATTCTGGGCACAGGATTTGTTTTACAATCAACAAATCTTTTATATATTGTGTGAAGCACATACAGTATGTGTTTGAACGAAATCCCAGAAGGCAGACATAAACGTTGAAAAAAACTCATCTAGGCAGCCATTGGGTTCTGCAGACAGATTCAATTCATCTCCTTCAGGCAGGTCTTAAAACACATACAGTATTGGTTTGATTTTAAACCCCTCCAGCAGCGGCAAACCTGTTTTCGTATTTTAAAGGGACTTCTTTAGGCAGGTCCATGCTTTTTTTTCAGGGAGGGTAACTAGGTCAGGTTGCAGTGATGAAACCACCATCAGTAGGACAGAGACTTCTACCTCTGTAACTACATTTCACTGTGACGAAACCTGCTTGAACACAGGCTGAGAGCTCAGCGTCATTCTCTGGCCTGAAAATACAGTTCTGCAGTCAGACAAGAACAGGTGGGATTCACAGAATTGGCTTCAAATTGAAATATTGTGACACAAAGAAGTAGGCTACCCCTAGACCCCTAGTGCCTGAGCTATTAGGCACTCTATAATTGAAAGTGGTTCCAATTAATGTAAACGAGGGCAGAGAGAATCTCTCCAAAAGTGAAGCTTTGAATTTGAACTAGTTTTGTCAGACTGTGACTGACAGACATGAATGTGATGCATTGCTAGGAACAGTTCAGTCAGTAACTCTAAAGCTGTTGGTCTTGCAGGACTGCGGATCACAGAGTTTAAAAAAAAACCTCAGAAATCCAGGGTCAGGAAATTGACCAGGAAATTTCCTTAAAATCTGTCTAGACATTTTCTTGTTCCTTTTTAAATTGCAAGGCCTGAATACAAGCAAATAATGAGAAACATACAGCCTGAATACTCAAGTGTATTGGTAGCAAAAGAAAAGGTCTACGGCTGAGAAACTGTTGCTTTGATGCAGAATTCTCCTTCAGTGTTCTGGGAGGATGGTCTGTACTGAAGTGTGGACCCGCTCTGGGTCCAATTACTCTCTGAAGGCCAGCATGCAATCTCAAAGCCTTTGATCGGCCTCAAAATCTCCAACAATAACGGACATTATATGACACGTTAGGGGTGTTTTATGTTACCCATCTGGTTCCAGGCGGAAACGGAAGCTGTCCTTCACCTTCGGACTCACTGAATCATATTTGGGGGGGGTCGAGTCAGATCACCCGATTTTGAAAAGCGTGACATTGATATTAACTTTGCTTTGGCATTCCACGTGAATGCAAACAGATTTCAATGGATCTTTTTTTCGTTTATCATTAGAACCTAAAAAAAAATATTATAGATATAAAATATATAATAATAATTTCTTACACTTATATAGCACTTTTTTGTAGGGACTCCATTCAAAGCGCTTTACAGGCAATGGGAACTCCCATTACATAGACTAATGTAGACCAAATATAGACCACTCTTATAGACCAGTGTGCAGCTCAACCTGGATGATGCGCCTGCACACTCCCCACACACCAGCTCTCAGTGACAAGAACAGAGTGATGAAACCAGTTCTGAGATGGAGATTATTAGGAGGCCATGATTGGTAGGGCCAATGGGAAATTTGGCCAGAACACCTGGGTAAAACCCCTTCACTTTTCTAGAACTGCCCTGGAACTTTTAATGACCACAGAGAGTCAGGACCTCAGATTAGGACACACACAGGCTGCAGGGTGAGCGCCCCCTACTGGCCCCACTTCTCCAGCTGTAGTACTCGTAACTGTTTTCTATAATAATAATAATAATAATAATAATAATAATAATTGCTTACACTTATATAGCGCTTTTCTGGACACTCCACTCAAAGCGCTTTACAGGTAATGGGGACTCCCCTCCACCACCACCAATGTGCAGCCCCACCTGGATGATGCGACGGCAGCCAGTGCGCCAGAACGCTCCCCACACACCAGCTCTCAGTGGGGAGGAGAGCAGAGTGATGTAGCCAGTTCATAGAGGGGGATTATTAGGAGGCCATGATTGGTAAGGGCCAATGGGAAATTTGGCCAGGACACCGGGGTTACACCCCTACTCTTTTCGAGAAAACACCCTGGGATTTTTAATGACCACAGAGAGTCAGGACCTCGGTTTTTACATCTCATCCGAAGGATGGCGCTTGTTTACAGTATAGTGTCCCCATCACTACACTGGGGCATTAGGACCCACATGGACCGCAGGGTGAGCGCCCCCTGCTGGCTCCACTAACACCTCTTCCAGCAGCAACCTCAGTTTTTCCCAGGAGGGCTCCCTTCCAGGTACTGACCAGGCTCACACCTGCTGAGCTCCAGTGGGCTGCCACTTGTGAGTTGCAGGGTGATATGGCTGCTGGGCTGCTATAGGATGCAGAAGTTTGCAACTGTGATGCTCTTCAGTTTCAGCAGCTGTTTCAATGGCTCAGCACCAGGTAGGTTTCTACATTCACGTCAAAGCTATTCAGCTCCTTTAATTCCATTACCAGTAACTTACCAGTAACTTTAAACTGAATGGAAGACTCTGTTCGCAGTTTCTTCCACTCGAATTGACTGTCATAAAGCAGCCATCAATCCAGTGCTTAACATAATGTGAGCATCAGCACAGTTAAATAAAAAGTCACATTTACAGTACATGACAAGGAGCGGCCTGAGGCAGAAGGGCTGGATTAATTAACAGAAACTGAAAATATATCCATCAGAATTAAAGAGAGCAATTCAAGGGGAAAGAACACTGTCAATCATACTCGGAGATTAGCAGGGTAAATTCCACTGCCACTTTCCTGACAGACAGTAGTGTTTCCGAAAATGCATTTCTCCTGATGGCGTTACAGAATAACACGCACAGAAAGGAGATTCTACACCAATTTCCGAAGGCTAAGGAGTAGGTTAATCAAAAGCAATGTTTTATTTGTTTATCTGATTGTCCTCTGGGCTCTGTGAGTTGTCTGTTTATTTCTGTTTCTGACATTCCCTGTTCTAGGTTAGGGAGAAACCGGGGTTAATGAGAGTTCCTTGATTCATTCTTCCTTGCCCAGCCCATTCCAGGAGTTCCACTGTACTTTCCATCACCACAGTCACATGTAAACAAGGGACTGAGGCTTCTTATTAACTTTTCAGCTAGCACTACAGCACTACTTCGTGTTTTGTGTTGAACAAACAAAATATTTCGGTGTCTGAGCGCTATTTAAAAGTGGCACTGTCATAATCTAGAACTGCCATTGATTCAGTTGTCATATTATTGCTGATTCTTCAGTAGCATTTCGTTCACCATATGTTAAAGTAAAGAGATTTTGTTTAGAAAGTTAAAGTTGACAGCTGCTGAGAAAATCACGCCACAAAACGTACTTAATTTAATCATATGAGGCATTTGCAGGATATGAAAATAATCATGAAAAATTAAAAAGAGATTCTGCTCCAGACATCTTCGCCTGCTTTACCAGGCTGGCTTTACCATACCTGAACTGTATTTAATTTGTGAAAGTATTTCTAAATGAAACTGATTTCTAGAATCCACAGTAAAGCACCCACAGGACACAAGTGGAGACTATGTGGAAGTGAATCAAAACTGAGGCGCTCCTTTACACAAAGGGATGTAGGAGTGGGAACAAACTGCCCAGCCATTGGTTGAACTTCTTTTGAGAAAAGGCTGGATGAGATCCTTGGACCAATTAGTCAATAAGAAACAATCAGACTGGTGGAGCTGAAAGTTCTCCTGTCTATTACAGCCTCTCTCCTGTAGAGTATAGCTGTCATACCTCTAGGCCAGAGGTGTCCAAGAACGGACTCAAGCATCTCTGGGCTTTCTGGTTCTTATTTTCTCCAAGCTCTCAGTTCCTTAATTGGTCCAATTACATGCAGAACAGAATGATAACAATTGTTTATTTCCTTATTGGTTCAGGAGACCTTTAAGCACTTGCTGGTGTAGAAAAATGCTTGCTTTAACACCCCCACAAGATTAAAAAAATGAAACATTCCTTTATTATTATTGTCAGTGTTTGTTTCTCAAGAACGGCTATGAAAGGTACTGCTGCAGATCCCTGTGTTTTGTGCCTTGGTTTCCACAGCAGTACAATGACTGGGGGAAATTAGCAAACCTGTTGGAGAGAAACCCTCAGCTGCTTCTTGTTTCCTGCTGATGAGTCAAACAGGCTGCTCGCTTGAGGGAATCAGCTACAGTATAAATACAACCTTGACCTCAGAATAGATGGAAAATTACTTTTGCAAAGCTTGGGAATTTGAAAACATTTGTTTCCAAGCTCTTTAAAGAGAAATGGGGCAAGTGACTTGGCCAGCCCAAGGTGTATCCGGTGCTGTGTCCATTGTCTTATAGTCTCACCACAACCCATTGCTGGATGAAGTGGTTGTTGAAAATAGACTGAATAGTGAATGTGGGTATACCAGACTTATAAAGCAAATTCAGACAGGGCTTTAAATTGATGTTACCCTTGCAGAGTACATTGCTGGGCCTTTCTTCTGAAAGGTTTTGCTTTGAGGCAAAAAGAAGAATAGACACAGAGAGCAAATTATCTCTAATGAAAAAAAAAACGGTCACAGTAGGACAGAGCAGGTCACAGCCATTGCAATAAAGGTCAGAAAAAAAATCAGCAAAGGCAGTAAAAGGTTTTCTGCCTTGCCACAGTTATTCAAATTGAAAAATGTACTGCTGCCAGAGAGCCATTTTTCACCGCTTCATAAACTTGTATTGAATATATCTCACAATTACATTAGTCTTTCCTGCGCTCCTCGCAGTCTCATCTATTTTAATACAAATGTCACACCAGGCACTTTTACAGAGTGACAGACAACCAGGTCTTTCAGCAAGAACGGTGCAACTAATAGATAACATCAATGTGTTTTTTTGTTGTTTTTGTTTTCAGCTAAATGTAATTTGTTTCCGACAATCTGGTCCCGAGAGAAAATTACTCTTTGCTGTGTGATAAATGATGTGCTCAGATGCTCACGATGTATTCTGATAAAAGAAAAATGAAACGATAATACTGTATCTTCACAGAGTACGCAACACAGAACCCTCTGTTAATGTGTTAACCAAAAGGATAAGATTTCATATGGAAAACCACAATCAGTAACAGTTCCACTGCGGAGGGCTCGGCTGACAGATTCCTAGACCCCCATCGCTGCTCTATTGATGAAATAGTATCCAAGGAATGCCCAGTGATAACATTCGCTTAGTTTTGGTTTGTTTATGCTGCTGTATTGTTAGCCATCCACTGAAATTCCTTTTTCGGAATGTGAGTTCTAACTGTGCTGTGTTATATTCAGGGTTCTAAAACAGAGGCCAAAAAAACGAGATGGCATTACCTTTCATAGACAAGGCTGAGATACCAGAAGCAGTCTAATCTATATGCATTGTGCTTACTGTTCTTGCCACTTTCCATAATAAAATAATAATAAGTTTTAGTTTAAAGTCCCGAATTGCTAAGCCATTAGGACATATTTCAACAAGGGTGCAATTGAAAGCAGTTGCTTAAAAGCAGCACAGAACTCAGTTCACAGACTGTTCAAGAATGCTGCACAATCAAATTAAACTGACTTAGAGGGGTCCTCATTCAGGCTAAACACACTGACTGTCAGTGGCACTGGAGAGATTTTGTTCTTATTATCAGCATTTCATTGCTTTATAGCCTTGGTTCCTTACAAATATATCACAGCTTGCTTGATATCCAGGGGTCTGCGTAAAAAACTATCATAGATTCAGAGTAATACTGTATGTTAAACACATCAAAGCAGATATATTAATGCTTATGTCGCACTTAAACCTAAATGGTACACTTCAGTTTGACACAAACAGAAACTTTGGTCCCATAAAACATGGCCAAGTGGAAATTAAGATAGAAGACCAACAGCTGCCTGTAATCATTCTGCTGTTCTGTACACCGGCACTCCAACAAAGGTATTCTGTGGCCTCTTGCAAACAATTTTCTGCAGCTAATAAGAATTACAATAAAGCCCCTGGAGGCAGAATGAGAGGCTTTTTAGTTCTTTTAGGTATATACTGTATATCCAGTGCAAGATCAGATGTTCTGTATAGTGATGTAAAAACAAGGTAAAGGTAATACACCAGGCACCTGAAGTTTTTTCTTATGCAAATTTATATGGATCCTTTGAAGTGAGGTACCTTAGAGAATGATGAAAGAGGACTAGGGCATAAAAGTTTTATTATTTTTCATTAAACATTTCAAACCTAATAAAAGTACAAGAAAACGGCATGAAAATAATTAATCACACAGCTCTCAGTGTTTTGTAGTTTGCACATAATGTCTTTTCCATTGAATTTGAATATACATATTAAAGACCTTGGATGTTAAAGGAAAGCTGCACAAAAAAACAGTTTGTTATGCATCAGTGTAGGAGAATGTTGCTCATTTTATGACATATGAATGTTTTTAAAGTCACAGAAAGAGTTACAAATAGCCTGATATGAGTTTTAAAAAAATCTACAGACTATCACGTGCGACTACAAAATGAACATGTACACCACAAAAAACATAAATAATGGAATAGAAAATCAACCTAGAATATTCACTATTTTTAAAAATTCTGTTATGGGCTCCACATCCTGTTATAGTCATAGACTATATTTTCTTTAAATTCAGGAGTTTAATTGCACCCAGCATCATCCCTTTCTTGATTTTTGCAAAGATGATCTTCCCAGCCTAAATATAAACAGCCTACTTTTTCAAAAGCACAGCCTAAGCCAAATCTCCTCAGGTTTCTTTCAGTTGTTTTTGTTTCTTGCTGAAATGCACTCAAACACCAGGGACACAGGCCATGTTGAATAAGGTAGCAGTGCTGGTGCCTCCTGTACTTTGAGGCTTATCTTTGGATGCAGGTCCAGTTTGTTGCAGCTGTTCTTCTCAAGCCACTGTATTGCACTTGCAGGCTCCATAGGCCCAGTTTTAACAAGTGAGAGAAAAGGCAAACAGGGAAGGCAGCTCCTAGAACACCCTATATCTGTAAATATCACAAGAAAAAATAAAATCCTGCAAAATCTTTCATTCAGGTTTACCCCTGCATTTATAAATGCCTTTTAGAGAGGCGTATAATGCTGTCTCTTCCCAGAGCCCTTGTAACAGTGCAGTTTCCATCTGTGACTGCCTTTAATAGCATGTCCCTCACCTGCCACTGCAAATCTGTCAGAACCTTGACAGGCTTCTCTGACTCTCCTCGGCTTGCTTTAAGCCCACCATTGTGTCATCTCCGTACAGCCATCAGCTCTCAGCAATACTTACCATCCTTACGGCTTCCATGTCCTTGACCTCGATGTGCTTATTTGTAGCCTGGGCTAGGGATGCACTTCGGTCCATTCAGTCATTCCTGCTGTACGGCAAAGATGGTACATTTGAATGGCAGTTTTCTATTTGCCACAAAGACTCAACTAATTGTCTAAACCAGTGCATACAGATTGTTAATATAACTCACCTGCTGCAGGTGCCTTGAGGCTAAGCACAATAAGTGGCTTCATGGCTTTAACACGTTTTGACCCTGATAAGCTATTCGCTCCACTGCAAGAGTAACATCACCTTCTGTTCCACGGAAACTCACCACTCACAGCATACAGGAGAAACCACAGCAGTACTCAGGTGACCAGCTGAATAGTACAGTATAGTGCCAGTTTTAAAAATCATGGGGACAAAGTATAGCCTTACGTTTATGCCCAACAATGCACCCTTGCTTCTGTTGACATCTGGAGGGGCAAGTGGCATTCATCATAAAACCGGCACCGTTGTGATCGAACATTCCTCCAGGGCAGCCTGCTGGCATACTGTGTGGTCACAGGCGAAAACGGCACAAAAGCTTGTAACATATGTGAAACCTTCAACAAGATTAATGACATTCAAATGTAGAAGATGAATGATAATTCAGGTATTTTTACTACTAGGCAAAACAACAGGACTTATGACATGCTGCGGTTCTCATGACACAGCTGACACAGAAATGCAGGCCCTCCTGTGGCTGGGGATGGAGATCCAGCTGCCCAGGGGGATGTACTGTAGGCTCTTCCGTTGGTTGTAACTGAACCGGACAGGTTCGTACCTGCTTAATTACAGAGCGAGAGCGGGAGCCGCCTGGCATCTGCTGAGACAGGGGAAAGTGAGCTTGACTTACGGGGCGAGAGGCGAGAGGAATTTCCGCCAGAAGTTTCAGCTCTCATCATCAAGGTATCCACTCATCCATTAAGTATAAAATCTTAATGCAAATGCAGCTCCCGGTAATCAGGTTTGAGGACTGTGGAATGCGTTGCCATGGTAAAATCCTGAAGCCCATGATGTCAGAAATGAAAGCAGATTCCCCTGGGACGCCCTTGACCAGGCAGTATGTACTGTACTGTATGCTGCCCATGTGCAAAGATCTCTTTCGCACGGCACTGGGGTGAGAGCTGTCGAGGGATCATGGCAGCAGTCGCTAGGGAACTCAGTTGGTTAATTACAAGAATAACTGTATACTCTATACAGCCAACAGCATTTTGAAAAAAACAATAGCAAATGGTCATGGCTTGTTGATAATATTTATTATTAGCATTTATGCAGCACATCTAGCCCCAGAAATTAAATAGGGAACCACTTCATTTCATTTCAACGGCCAGACGAAATTTTCATTAGGAGGTCAATTGCAAAAATTATTAGCTTTTAAGATTCACAAATATGATTGTGCTTGTTCGGTTACATTACCCTGCAGTTCTGGCTCTCTTGCAACAGGTTTAGAATTCTTACAATGGGTGCAATCCATTAGTACATTCATCCCATAACAGACAGTAAAGCCTACAATGTTTTTATTTGTCTTTCACACTTACAGATAGATTACACATGCCATATGAAACGGCTCTGCATAACTAGATGTGATTTAATTATTGCAAGATTATTTTGCTTTCAGGGGTGATAATGGGATCTCTTCCAATGGCTTCTTTAATTGCTAGCAAAACCCACTGAAATTGACTATTAGTCACATTCCACTGCCTCCTTTCACATGGTCAGGGCTGGACTCACCCTCACGGTGGCCACTTGCAAACACTGACCTTCAGATTAGAATGGCACATTCAGAGCACCTTGTCTCATCTGGCCATCGTGTTCCAGATGAAGGGGAGACAGCTGTTCATTAGATTCCAAGCTGCTTTTTTCAGTTATATTTAATTTTCCAAAATGCGTAGAGCTGCTGCATGGAGCATTATTTCCTCTTACCAATTTGTCCCAGGCTGGGGCATCAGCTGATTCATCTGTAATTTGCAGCTACTTGTACAGGGACTTGCGTACTAAAATAGCACATTTTAATGCATTCTCCAATTCAAAATGATAATTTCTTTGCATTCTGTTTTAAACATGTGACACATTTCATTGAAGTTGAAACCATTTTCAACAAATACATTTCATTGTTATTCAGCTGACTGACCTTACATGAACTAAGCAAACCTGACAAATGAGTGAACCCCAGAGAAAGGAAATATTGGGCTGTTGTATAAATGAGACGTAGCATTAATAAAACATTGAAAACGTTACATTACAATGCTTCTGGCTTTCTGTTTATCCCATTGTTCACCTTTTATGAAGTAAACATTTCTTCTTAGGTACTATTAACAAACAGCCTGATCAAAACAAACATGTCAAACCAAAACAGCTGTTTCTAATTCCTAAGAAATACCACAAACTAAAACTATTAGTTTAACTTTAAAGTTATTACCTTCAAGAATCCTTTGGTCCAACACTACCTATTCTATGTGTATCGGCGTTGCAGTATGTACAGTACTGATAAAAGTTACTGCTAGACTGAAGCTGCATAATCCTGTTTTAGTTTATAGCTGCGAATGCTATAATTATTTGAGACGTACAGTATAACTTGTAAGTGTAATTAAATGAGAAAAGTACCAGCAGGGTGCAGAATCAAACTGTCAGACATTGCCTACACATCACATTGGGCCTTTGATCGAGGGTGAAGTTAACAGCGTTTGAAAACAAAGGGCCTTAATTTCCACATCAAATGATGACGAGGGGCTTAATCTTGGAGAGGGCTCTCAGGCTGGAGCAGCAGTTTTGTCAGAGTGCATTGTGTCAGCGTCCTCTGGCTAACCCCCTGTCGAGCAGGACTCGAATCTTCCTTGGCGATACCCCACTATGTGTTGGATGCCAAGCTATCGTCTGTGCTGCTAGTTTAGCAGTGTGAACACATGATACTCACCAGCAGCTAGCGGTGCCATTCCATATCTTCGTCTTTGGTTTTGAGATCTTGCTGCAATTGCTTTCTTCCCACTGGGCTTAACCTGGCCAATCCTGTGTAATGTTAAGCTCCTAGAAACGCATGAGGCTGTAGCTCAGTCCATGTGGGGTGTCTGTGGCCACTGTAGGAGAGGCCAAGCGTAGCCACACGAAGGCCTTCAGCTCCCGTGCCCCAGGGAGGGAGACCAGGGGTCCTTCCCACATGCCCGTGGAAAGTGTGGTCATGTGTCTGTGTCCGGACCAGTGGATTCACGTCAAGCTGCAGGAACCCAGAATCACCCCACATCCTCGTCTTTTCTGGGCCCTTACACATCTCCTGTCATTTTCTTTTCATATACTCTTATTCGGGAAGGCATGTTATTGCTGTTATAGCTGATTGCTGTCTTTTTTCTTTCCTTTTGTGAGGATGTCTTACGCTTCAATTGCAAAAAAAAATCCAATTAAAATCTGATGCATTAGGATGTTTTCAGTGACATTATCAGTTCAACAATCCCATTTAGTTCAACGTAGAGTGCTGAGTTTGCTTTTTGTGACATTTGTACTTTCAATCACTCATACTGTATGACTCTTTAAGACTTTCCATCTTTATTACGGTAATGGTGCGTATCAGATGTAGGAATGGATATATCATTCTGCCTGCAATGAAATGCCCATTTATCATCTTTTCATTCCCCTACAAATGGAGTGAAGTCACACAGTCAGTGAATTCGATTCAACAGTTACATCTTGAGTGCATTAACTGAGATTTAATTGGAGTTACTGTCGTGCGTATTTTATTTTCTCCAAAAGCCACATTTAAGTCTTAAGTCTTTAAGTTTTACATAACTTTGCACATGTAAGAAAATAAGAAAGTGGTTCAGGTGAGGAGCTGCGTCATCATGCGTAGTCTGCAAAGGAACAAGTAACAGGTTTATTCCATGCTGAAAAGAGAAGAGAAAAAACACAACATTTCAGCTGTGAAGCCTTCAGGTGTGAGCATACCTGAAGAAGACCTCACAGCCGAAACATTGCGTTTTCTCTCTTCTCTTTTCAGCATGGAATAAACCTATTACTTGTTCCTTTGCAGAAAATAAGAAAGGTTGCAAATGAGAGGAGACACGTCTCAGCACATCTGGGCTGTTCCGAATGTAGAAACAAATGAATCCAAGGCTCCCACCCAGCTGTTTCTTGAAAGGAGCAAGAGTGTCATCTCTGACAGCGTGGCTGGGAACCTTGTTCCACACTCCCACAGCTCTTTCATACACTGCCACGAAGTTTCCTCTTGTCTCCTCTGGTTTGTGTTCCACTGATTCTAAAGAAACCCACTGGGTTGGCTACTCGGAATGTGGAGACAAAAATCGTACACAATATTTAAGTGTCTGATGTCTTTCTAGTGCATTGTACAGTTTTAATATAACATCTTTAAATTTAAATTCTTCATTTTATAAACATACAGTATGTCCTAACATTTTGTCTTTTTTATTGCTTTCCCACATTGTCTAGAAGATGTAAATAATGTGTCAACATAAACACTTTAGTCTTTTACATAATTAGTCTCTTTTTCATATTTTTTAATCTATTGTTGAAATTTCTGTGAGCTGCCTGTAATGTTCTGCACTAGTCTAAATTAAACATCATCTTCCAGGTGTTTGCCCAGTCAATTTTATCTGAATCTGCTTGACTTTACAGTAATTACAGATTTTCATACTTCTCCTTGCAGATATCCATTTCCATTTCTCACCAGCTCTCTTTGGTCTCCTTATACAAATACCTCACTTCCTTTTCCTGCACCCTCCTTCTCTCTCACACACCTGAAGTATTCCTCCCCCAGCCGAAACATTGTGTTTTCTCTTTCTACTTTTCTACATGGAGTTAGCTTCCTGCTTGTGTCTGTATGCATTTGTATATCGTGCATCTTCAAGGATCCTGCATGTCTCCACCCTGCATCCTGTAGCATCACGAGAGCACGAGGCCACTAGGAATTGTGGTCACAGTTAAATATGAATTAGCTTTTGCGGTTCCACGCCCTGGGAGGTGGAACTGCCAAACAGATTTCTAATTCCAGATTTGCGTGTATCTAGTCAAAGTCAGAAGCTATAGGCAGTTGCGTCACCATTGTATATGTCATGCTGATGATCTGTAATGAGTGATTAGAGATATCAAAAGAGATAGTAACTGTGAAACAGCTGTCAGTAGCAGACTGCATTCACTTTCCACAAGCTGGAGTGGAATCAGAAGACTTTAAACAGATCCGCCTCTGACTCTTGTGAAACAATATTCATTCCCATAATTCATGGCGGCTGCATGATATGTACTGCATTTTTGTAATTATTCCTATATCCAACACATTCTTTTGAATTGAAATAGGTCCTTTCAATTATATCCCTCCATTTTTATTGGACTTTTTTATTAAATGTAATGACTGTTAGCTCATATTAGATAAAACAGCAGCATCAGCCAAACGTGACATCATTACAATGCTGGTTATAAAAGTGTTTTATAGTCTCTGTAATAATTTTATTGGTATTGT
Organism: Lepisosteus platostomus; assembly: GCF_059453375.1. Lineage (NCBI taxonomy): Eukaryota > Metazoa > Chordata > Actinopteri > Semionotiformes > Lepisosteidae > Lepisosteus > Lepisosteus platostomus. Next base: position 38,985,897 of record NC_142624.1, read on the forward strand.
CATTGATTTATGTTTTGGTCTTGCATATTTTAAATTGAACAAATATATCTTCCTTGACGTAATGTTCTGTATTAATCTGAGGTTGCACAGGGTATGAGGGACCTGCCTGTCCTGAGCTACTGCACTGTATCATTACTGCAGGGAGAGGAGCTCAGTAGCAAACAAAACAAGACCAGACTGTTGTTTCTCTTTCACAAACATGTCTTGAACATTGCGCAACTACTGACAAATTTATTCTCTAAATGAGAACATGATGTGTTCGTGTTGTAATAATATAGCCAGCAGTCATATCACAACTCCCTGTAACTCGCAACCGCCAGCCCACTGAAGCTCAGTGGCTGTGAGCCTGGCCAGTACCTGAATAGGAGACTCCTGGGGAAACTAAGGCTGCTGCTGGAAGAGGTGTTAGTGGGGCCAGAAGGGGGCACTCACCCTGTGGTCTGTGTGGGTCCTAATGCCCCAGTATAATATCGGGGACACTACACTGTAAAAAGGCACCGTGTGTGGTGAGTGCTCTAGCACACTATGGCTGCTGTCGTATCATCCAGGTGGGGGTACACACTGGAGGTGGTGGAGGGGATCCCCATTACCCATAAAGCACTTTGAGTGGAGTGTCCAGAAAAGCTCTATAGAAGTGTAAGCAATTATTATTATTATATGCTGATTAAATACTGTGTGTACTGGTCTTTGCATCAGACCTTAGCATGCTTGAACCCTGAAATTATAATTCACAGCACAAAGAGGGAAGAATTAATATTTTTTTCTTTCCTGAGGGTATAAGAGTCATGAGAAACAAGAAACATTACAAATGAGAAGAGAGAATTTGGTCAGTCTGGCCTGTTGGTAGAAGTTAATTGATCTAATGTGATTTCGGTATTGGGCTCAAACAGGCCTCCTTTTCTTGGGTTTAAATACATGTAGTTTCCAATTCTTGCCCTTGGGAAAAAAAGAAAGTAGAATCCGGTGTCAATCAGTCATCTCTGCACTAAATTTAAAGGCATCTTGGCAGATTTGAGATGGGAATCCTGGAGCGATTCTTATCCAAAATATAGCACACATACATTTGCACACATACACATACTGTACACATACACAGATTTATTAAGGATTGTTCATGTTCAGAAGTTCAGAAAAGGATAAATATGCATTTGAAATTTACTCTCCCAGCTGAGGAAACAACTTCACTGGCCAAAAAAAAAAAGTGAGAATGAACCAGGGAGACAGCTGCAAGGGTGGAGATGGGGTGGAGGGAGGGGAGCACAAAGCAGGCTCAGCAGGTACGTCTTTAAACTTACAAGAGCGGAAGGGAGATTACAATATGAAGTTCTTCGGACCTCATATTTAACACCTCCATACTTGCATCCATACAAAATATGATATTTTTAGTTCAATTGAAAAAAATGAGAGGGGAGATCTGAGAAATTTCACATTCCGCATAAATCGATTGACAAGACCTGCTTCGTATGAAATGATAGTGGACTGCAGATGACATTCCTTCTTTCCGATGCAAGAATAAGCAAAGCAGAAGGCGGCAGGAGGCAGGAATGACATCAGCCTTAAAAATCAGAGCATGAACACAAATGGAGCATGAATTAGGTTCATGTATCCTTCGTCCTCCCACAGGACACATGCTGTTTGCCCTCCTGTCACACGCAGGACTGCGGGGTTCCCTAGCGTCCTGTCAAAGCCTATTACCCCCTTCCTTCCCGCCGGGGCTGGTGCTTGAGAGATCGTTTCTCGCACTTCCCCCTCCTTCGGGCCGAGCGTGGCCGCCTGTCTCTTCGGGGCGGGCGTTGGAGGCGCCTGTGCACGGGGCTCTGCCAGCACGCTGCTGGTGGCACACAGCAGCGCGGTGAGAAAGAGCTTCTCACAGGCGCAAAGGCTGTTATACCCATTCCATCTGCCTGGTAACCAGCACAGCACCAAAAGTAAAAATCTGAAATAAATGTGGAGCATTCAGCTCCTCCTTTCCCAAGCTTAGGGCAGTGCAAAATAATGGAACAGAAAAGGCCCAGCAAACACTTATATTTAAGAATAGGCGTGTGAGCAGTACATTTTCATAACATTGTATTTACTGGGAGACAGACTGATAATAAGATCCAGTGCTGCAGGGTTTATCTTGTCCTCAGCAACACTACTCACGTTTTGCTCTGTTCGTCTTTGTGATTTGCTTTAACAGTAGTAATCTGTGATCCCCTGGATAAAGCTGAAAAAGAAACAGAGAAGCAGAAAACTAATTGGTAGGTTTTTGTGCCACATACCTGGAGGGAAGATTTTGAATGTGGATGATCGTTAGTGGACTCCCAGTTGGACACACAGGCAGGTACATTAGGTAATAATAAGTCCTGTAGAACAGCTCTCTCTCCCTTTAGCCAAGGTCTAAATCTATACGACGTTGTTAGGGCACACACTAAAATATAAATATAATTTAAAAAACTCAAGGAGGACTTTGTCTTTGAAATCTTCACAGAACCATTTAATATATGTGGAAAATATTGAGACGTTTAAATTTAAACTGTGCCCTAGAACTTATTCCTCCACTTTAATCTTTCTACAAGTTTATGCACGATCTGTCAGAGGGTCATGGGATTTGGTAGCTTGTCGTCTCTGCTCTGCTAAGGAGATCAGCATTGCTGCTGTCTGCCATTTCATTAAAGTGTTTATTTATTTTTTCCTGGAAAATATTTGACAGCTATGAATCTAGCTAAGCTGCCTGACTGTCTGGGGCGTCTGATGTACAGCAGACCTTTATCAATAAATGACACCAGGTTGCACATTCTGTGGTGGTTCAGAGAAGATAAACAGTTTATTGATCAAAGCTTGAAGGGGGCAGCTGTGATTGATCATACAGAATACAAATTCCACGTCCGGTCGAACCTCTGTTCTGCAACTTGTTACTATCCAGTGCCCTCAAGATTTATTCAAACACCAAAACAAAAAAACACAATAGATGAATAGTTTACAAAAGGTTATAGAAGGATGCAGGTTATAGAACAAAGATTTACAGATTGGATAATGTGTCTTAATAAAATTCTAAAAATGTTACTCCCTAATCTTAATAGCTTTACACAGAGCAAAGTCATATTTGTCATAAAGTCCATATTTGTCATGACTGTCACTTCTATTGACACCTCTAAGTATTCCTTTAAATCCCACATTAACAAATCGACAATGACCTTGGAAGTGCAACAGCAGCTTCTGGGACTAGAGAGGCTTCTGCAGGTTTCCAGTTTCCCTGGAGTTTAAAAGGAGCTAATACACAGACAACATTCAGTGTCAACATGACTCACCACAGTTAAGGTCAGTGAGCTGTATGTATTTCTGCAGGAACTCTGAATGTCTATGCATACAGAGGGCCTTAGAAACGCGGTTGCGACAGAGTGCTGGATTTTGTGTGTCTCCTTCTTCACGACCTAAGCACGAACAACGATATAATTGGGTACTGTTTTCAAAGTGTCATCTTCTCGTTCTACCAAAAATAATGTGAAATGTGGTGCACATTACTGATGCTTTCTGAGGTGTGTGGAGTCCCTGTAGTCTCTCAGCTTCGGGGTATTTCAGATCTGTGCCGCGAGTTCAAGACCTGCTTGGCTCTCAATGTAATGAGAGTGTGGCAAGATTCCAGTAGTCTGTCAGACACACACAGGGATAGACTGCCAGGGAAGAAGTCTGTTGCTGGCCTAGAGGTAAGAATAATAGGAATTAAAATGCCCCATGTGGACTCTGGGAGCAAGCAGCAACGCTGGACCAGAAGACATTGATGGGCAGCAGCCATGAGTCAGTCGGCATCTGTTTCAGTTCCTCATCACCCTGCTAGGGAGGTTACAGTGAGACAGCAAGATGTCTGTTAATTGGACAGTAAATTTTTCATATGGGATGTCTGGGCCACACAACAAGACTTCAGTATCTAAGGGCTGACAGGTTCAAACTCCCATTAGCTGGCCAACTACTGTGTATTAATAAACCTTATGGTTAGTTAGGGGTATTAGTAGGCAGGATAATTCATATATTCAGAGATATCAGGTCACTTAAAAAACTGAGCTGCTTGAGATAACTGTTTATTAAAATAATTAAATTCCACCCAAAGGGTTCTCAAAAATAAAACAAAATACCAACACAAATACTGTATGTCATTGAAGCTTTTTGGAACTGAAGGAGGGGTTATAATTAAACATTTATAGAGTATATTAAATATTTAAACAAAAAACATCTCTAAACAGATTTTTATGTATTGTCTGAATAGGAAGCACATGTATGCTCCCTAAATAAAGACACTTAAAGTTACCTGAAATTCTTAAAACACGTTGATGAAGGTATTTTGGTATGCTGTATTATTTATTCATTTGTGAGTTTCTTGAGCTTGTAATAATTTTGCGGTGTTAATATCATTTCACTGGAGTAAATCGCTGTTATTCCAGCTTTCTCATTGAATCGGAACACATTCATCAAAAACAGGAGCAGCAGACATAAGCTTCTCATTGTTATTTGTGCGTATGTGACGTACTGTATAAGCTTTTACATTCACTGAACCATCTCAGGGAAAAGAGAAATGAGCACAGAACACAGAAGTACAGTAATTTGCAATTTGCAAACAGTCCAGCTATTTAAGGCTAATACATTCGTTTTCATTTTTGTTTCTTTGTGCAGCAGGTATGGCAGCATAATATCACTTATTTAAGAAAAATGATCCAAGTTTTCCTTCATTTAACCTTTCCAGCTTAGCTTATTGATAGAATGACCCTTCTCTTTTTCTTCCTCTTCCAGTCTCGTTCGCTTACAATTCCTGCCTCTAGTCAATTTATATTATTCATCTGTGTGCAGTCAGAATGCTTTAGTGCCGGGATTGTACTGTAAGAGATTAGCCTGACCTTTTGAAGACTTCTAATCAATATAGTGCATCCCAAAGAGGACGCGCCTCACCTTCTGACTTCTAGCCTTCTATAGAGATCAATAAAACAGGGCTTCCATGCAATAAAAAAACATTCATTGCAAATCATGCCTATATTCCACCCTGAATTCTTCTCTTATTCTGTTTCTGTGAGTAGGTTTGTTTGGAATATGAAGGCATAATATGAAGGCCTTGGAACTTTCTTATGATGCAACTGGGATCTATTTTGTAAGATCATGCAAAAATGTAATCCAATTTCTTCAATGTGGTTCTTAAAGGGTTTACTGATTTACAGTATTGTTATTTAATAAGCTGAACATGATGAGGCTAATATAAAGTCCCAAACATAAATGACCTGTTTTTTTTCTTGTTTCATTTCAGAATCATTTATTTATTCATTTATTGTTCAGTTTTCTTAATGTGCTTAGATTAGGCTTCGCTCTTGAAGTTGCTTCTGATATCTTGAACTAAACAAATATTCTATTAAAAGCTCAATGTACAGCACAGTGTATGGTATACATGTTATATAATTATATACCTGTCCCATCATGTTTGATCTTCATACTGTATGTAATGTTTAACCAGGTGAAACATGCTTATCCCTGGTACTTGTGTCTAGAAGTATATTATTTTAATATGCTATAGCTAAATCCTATGCATTGAGGTACATCATATAGCTCTTTAGTTAAATAAAAGCATATTTGTTGTAAAATGGCATAAAATGTAACAGATGTCTCAAAACATTAAAAACATAATGAAAATGATGTCTCATAAAAAATATATACATTAATTATGAGTAGAATAAAGTAAATTCAAGCCATCTTAATCACCGATCTTCATTTTGTATTGCTGTGTGTGTAAAGTGTGCCAAACAAACCCCTTTTTTCCATTACCTATAAGCACAACAAAAAAGCATACTCAGAAATGTCTGCTCTTACAGGGGAATTAACCCCAAGTATCTTAACAGCACAGTCTTCCAGTATGACATCCACGGACAATTTCTGTGCACTTCACGCCTAATTTAAGCACAAGTTGTTTCACAAAGTGATACAATCTATTTGTTTGACAATAATTATTAAAAATACAATACTGCCCACAAGGCCACGTGAATCACTGTATAGCCACTGTTCCTTTATGTTCGCTTTCAAGATTCAATAGAGCTGTGAACACAGCCAGGTCAGTTAATTTATTTCTGCTCTGCAAAGACGGCAGACATTCAATCAGTAATTATCACTCAGGGAATTCACCACAATAACCATTAATCCACTTCGCTGGTGGAAAAATAACACTAAACCACAGAAGGTGAATAATTTACATTTTACCTAGCCTAAGCAACTATTTTTAGATGCACAACAGACTTTGTGAAAATAAAATTTCAGATGCTCCATAAAAGATATCTGCGGAGACATCTGTGGAGATTTTCAAAGATTAAACACCGAGCAGCCCCACACATTCACGTTGTTGCCAACGCACTCCCCCAGAAAAACAGGTTCTGGGATTGCTGACGTCAGAGGTTGCACTTTGAAGAATTTAACATTGATATCTGCCTGCTACTCTCAGGAAATACATTCAAAATAAATTCTGACCTATTTTGTTTGCGCACGTGGGTGTTGAGAAAAATATGCAACTTTTGGACATAATATTTAACTGCTTTTGGCATCATTGATTATGCATGGCTGAGTGTGAAAATCACCTCGTTACCTAGAAAGCTGATCGGACACAGACGGTGGGAGGATCTCTCCTGTTCAAACGTCAAACCTGGGGAAAACCAAGAAGGAAAAACACTCCAAGTAAAACAGCGCCTCACTTCTCAACAGACCAATGCCACCAGTACGCTGGAACAACACCTCAGCTGGACTCAGCAGCAGGGGAGACAGGTTCTGTAGCTGTGAACCAAGGTGTTGCAGTATGCTGGCACCCCCGATGGACATCAGGAGAGTAACACGAGTGCGCAGAATGACAGGCTGCCACTGAGCACCAACAGGCCAATCAATGGAGATGTCCAAGTGTGATGGTCTGGGCAGAAGTGTCCAGTCACTGCGGGCTTCCTCTTGGAATGACTTGACTACATGGCACTGTATATTGCTTCAATAAAGTGTCATTTCCCCAAAATAACTTCGTGAATTTACTGCAACTGAAAGTGATAACTGTTTCTTTTGATCCTCAGTGTGTTAAGCAAAAAAGGTGCTTCAAACACTAATCTGATATTGTACACTGCTCGGCCATACTGTACATGCCTCTTCGGTGACCTTTTTGGACATTTTTTCACCGTTCCTGCATTTATTTGATCCATTATGCAAAGACCGGAGCAACAAAGACAAGAAGCTTGCAGTGGCAGAGCCGATGCACGTTCTTGATGGAGCTTCTCGCGACGCTGGCAGGCTGACAGTGGTGATGTCTGTGGCGTGCCGATTGGCCAGATGGGATCGCTGCCAGCCCGCCCGCTCTGCCATGCACTTCCACAAACAAAAGGTTTTTGAGAGTAAATGATGTCATTTCTGGGCTGACCTCACTTTCACTGAGATGAGAAACAGATGTGTGCTGGATTGCTGCTCCGTGCTTTCTGCTGTCAGAGGCCACCGGGTTTGATGCAAACAGCGTTGGCCACAGTTGGAGATCTTTTGATGTTTACTTTGCAATAGACAAGTTTCCCCATTCCATTTTCTCTCCTGTAATGAGGTCAGCCATTACACACGGACAAGGGTTACCTTCAATTTAACACTGCTCCAGGACTGTAATATATGTTATATTTTATCCCTGACGCACAGTCAACAGAGCAAAAATGAGATTCTAGTTTGACATTCAGCCTGCAAACCATTTAAAAAAAAAAATCACCGTGATTAATAATACATCTTTATATGATTATTTTATAACATAAATGTGTCACAGGCTGATGGAAGGAAGGTCTGTGGCCGATACTAGACCACAAGACCCATTCCTGCTCCCTTTAAAAGCCGGCTTTTGTGGCTGCAGTTCTGCAGCTCGATTCCTCTTTATCGTGAGCATCCCAAGTCCTGCAAGGAGGTGGCAGTCATGCTGTTTTCTATTTTCCATGTTATCAAGGCAGTTATCTTGTTACTGTATATGGTGTATTGATGGCGATGACAACATAAAACATCAGCAGAATTTCAGCTGCCAACCATAAAGCAGTTTAGAGTAGCGATTGCTTAAACTCTTTGAACGATGTCAGTAGCCATAATGTCAATAGCACTGACGTCAAGCCAGAGCACAGATGCTATAAGTTCCCCGCTGGCAGGCCAGTGCTGGCAGGCCAGTGCCATGGTTTACGTGAGTGGGTGGGTGAGTTTGAGCTGGTCAGGGTGTGTTTGTCTTGCTGTGCAGCGGTGACCCCTCGGGCTTGCAGGACAGTCTCTGACAGCAGCATCACTCCTCAAGCAGCTGTCCTCACGGATGTGAGCACTGTGGGACGTGTGTATTTCAGGGGTGTACTGTCCTTTACCCTCCCATGCTGCTATGAACGCCAAAATATCCATACAAGTTGCTCATGTTTCATGATTAATTCAATTAAGAACATAAAAAGTCAGATATTTTACTAATGGAAATTGTCTGCAATCTCTGCATTCAACTGACGATACTGAACCCAAAGCACTAGAAAGGATTTGCAATATTTGCACTGAAAAAGTGAGAAAAACATTTTACTATCTTATTACTTCCCACAGAGATTGACACAAAAGGTGATATCTCCACATAATTCTGAAATATAAATCTACATACCATTTCCTGATTCATTGCACTGAAATTAGAAGCCTGTTTGCTCTATGAATTTAAATGAATGAAACATCATTCTCTTCAATACTAACACACACACATTAATTTCCATGTGAAAGCAGCAGAATATTTATTGATAAGATGCCAGTGGTGATTGAGAGCTGGCTGCCTGACCAGTGACAAAGCAGAAACTGCCAAACGAGCTCCTCGCACACAAACGCAGATTACAGATCTCCAGGATTCATCACATGAACGCACAAGATAATAGACTGAATTCAAGAAACATAACAATCAGAGAGGAGGAGATGATTGAAAAATATAAAATAACTATTCGATTGTGTTAAATGTAATTCACATAGTGTTTATAGTAAAGGTTATTATTATTCACTGATTTAAAAACTAATGTTTTTCTGGTACTATTATAGTTTTTTTTAAAATCTTGCTTTAATTTTCCACATTTTCAGCTAGGAATTATTTTGCAGTTTGATTCTAATTTGTTGAAAAAGAGCCCAAAGGAATAGACTCCGGTCCTCTGTGGCAAACCGAAACCTTCACTCATTAAAAGCCCTGTGACTTAATTGCTACCAGCTTCCCTGCTGTCAGAATCTGTAGCTGTCCAGCTGTAGAGAGCATGAAACTGAGTACCTGCAGGCTAGTGTTTTTTTTTTAAAGATTTTTATAACAACATAAGATTCTTCTCGAGCAAGGCCAGGGCTGAGCACTCAAAATTTACCTTTCCACCTAATAAAAACATGAAATGGTTCCTAAGTATTCTTGTAGCTTAAGGGCAAATATTTTCAGTATTATCAGCATATACTGTAACACATTATTAGAGAAGCCCATGCAGCTCATATTAAATCTCATTATTCACACTTTAATTAATATTTAATTAATATTCTTAATTGTTCTAATACATTTTTATTATTAGATATTATTATTATTATTATTTAGTATTAAAGATACTAAACCTTAAAAATCAATATGGAAAAGGTTGTTAATTCCCTACTTCTTGTTTGCATCTTAGCTTGTCTGCTATAATACTGTAAGTTGTTATCTTTCTCTATTAAATGAATTATCGTTGGTTATAGCTGTTAGGGCCAAAAACAATTATGTGTATTGTGTATTCCCTAGTCGCGATATTTCATCTCATAGCATTTTGAAGTGCAACAGCCTCAAATTCCCATTATTGTATCTTTTTATGTGCCTTAAACAAAATTATTTTGTACAAAGAAAAAAATGCTTCAGTATCTAAACCATCGATTATACTCTGAGATATGTCTGATAGAACTGTAAATTCCAGCTGCAGTTGAGGTCTCCAGTTTGCTGACGCTAATGCAAACAGATCTGAGATACTGATTAAAACAGGTCACTGGTTATCAGATTTGTTCCTCCTTCATGTAAAAAAAGGTCAGAGCACTTACCTTGTCTCCTAAGCAGGAGACCCTCTGAGCCACTTTCTATCAAAATCCAGGCATATTGTCCTTCCCCGGCAACAATACAGACCTCTTACCGTTTAACTACTGTATACTCTTTCTTAAGTGAACGAACTTTCTACACATTGCATAATATGTTATTGTAAAGCATTGAAAACAAATATTTTGCATCAGAAAATGCGAAAAATATTAGCTATTTACTTTCACAATGGACCAAAATGAGCTCAATGCTAATGTATAATTCACAGATTCATTTAATTTCCTTTGATAACCCTCAGCAAACTGAGTGTGTTTTGCTTGTATGATTATTTAGTATCTGTAGCAGTGGTATTAAAGAATAATAGCATTAATGCTGCGTTAGCTGTTACACTTTGGAGCCTTGGGGGTTAAAAGATAAGGCAATGAAACTAAAATCAGGTACATTTTATAAGTGATTACAATCCAGAAAATCCTCATTTAATACTAATTAGATCTCGATCGGGTCAATTATAATAACATTATTTATGGATTGTAGCTCAGTTTTTAACATGATCATCCCACAGAAACAGAAACTGATTACCTTATTTTTCTGGGCATCTTTTTACACTCTATGTCTTTGGATCCGAGACTTTCTCCCACATCATCTGCTGGAAGATTCACCAGAGTAATAGAGCTGCATGTACCTCTACAGAATGAGCACTACCTGCACTGCTGTACTCCCGATTCGCAAATAACTTTGATTCCACTCAGGAAATTGAAATCTGAACACCATTACAGTGGGATTGATAGAAAAATCAGATGAATCTAAGTAACATGATTAACACTGGCGTCTGGATAACAACCCGGATGTCGTCAATTAGGAAAATCCAAAAACCGTCATTGCTAACAACAGCAGAGAGAAGACCCTGGCAGAAACCTTGATGATACATGGTTAAAACCTCACAGAAAGTCTCTGCAATTTTCAGTCATCTCTAAAACTCTCAGGTAGGATGTCAACATCAGCAGAAAGTGTCAGGATATTATGGTCCAGTTCTATCTTGCTACTTGAGTTTCTTTTTACAACTTGGTCTGGAAATGTGTCACAGTGATAAATAATGCCTCGTGAAAGTCTATACGACAGCATCTAATATCTTGGGCTGGAATTTACAATCTCCTGCCACATTGTATCCCAGGGGTGTCCTGTCCCAGTCTGTCTGTGGGTTTTCATCCAAACTCAGCTCTTAATGAGCTAAACGAGCTTTTGACTGGCTGAGCTGTGCAGCAAGTTAACTGTTTCTCCCAGCTCTTCGGCTCTTCGGCAGCTTTCAAATCCTGGAAGGGGGAGGCAGAGCAGCTCTTGTCACACACAGTGAAACATAAACATCTGTGCGGTGGCGTATTATTTAATCACAGAGCAAATTCATGCTTTTATGTGAAGTGTCATGTCACGTCCATGTGATGAACCGAATGCCTGGTTGCAGCGTCAGAAGAAGTCCCTTGGGAGCTCTGACAGTTTACAGATAAAAACCCTGCTTTTTCCGCCCTTGGTGCCTTTAACTTTGGGGTCTCCTTAGGATGGAGCACAAACTTTGCTAACACACCCAGGGTCCTCCTGAGTGCCCTGAACCTGCAGCGTGCCGCTAGCCTGTGCCAGGTGCCTTGTGGAGGTTTGAACAGGGCCTTGCTCGCTTGGGCCCTGCAGTGAGCCCCTTGGAGAGGCAGGCCCGTGCCTGTAGACGCGTGGTCGCGTGACTGCATGCTGACTTATTGACAACCACTGGCCTGTTAACACACCGTGGTTTTCCAGGAATGTGGCTCACGTCCCCCTCAGACACTTGCTCAGTGCTCAGTGAACTGGACTTGGCATTTTAAAGGTCCAGAATAAATTTATATCATATATATTTATATATATATAGACTGGTGTCCCATCCAGGGTGTACCCTGCCCTGTGCCCCTTGCTTGCCGGGATAGGCTCAGTGTCCCTGCACCCCTGAATTTAAGAGAGATAAGATAAGATCACTTTATTGGCCATATACAATTTCTTGCATTAGGAATTTGTCTTTTCACATACCCCAGCTTGCTCTCCATCAGACACACAGGCAGGAAGAGAGAAGCTTGAGGTCAGAGCACAGGGTCATCCATTTATACAGCGCCCCTGGAGCAGTTGGGGTTAAGAGCCTTGCTGGGAGACCCAGGGGAGTAGGATTCCTCTACCAGCCACAGGATTTGAACCAGCAACCTGCCAGCCACAGAGGCAGATCCTGAGCCACAGACCCACCACTCTGCCCTAACTTGAGGAAGAGGTTAGACAATGGATGCATGATATCAATCAGCATTATCAATCCCACAGTTTATAAAAAACACCAAATTTCAACTTCACCAAAGAGAGGAGTACAAAGAGGAGCACCAAACTGAAAACAGTGCTCCTTTAAATGCCAAAGCTGTCCATCTGTGCATATACAGATTTATATCAGCTCATGTGCAATATATGATGCATAAGATTATCTTTGTTTTTTTCACTCAGTAAAATAAAAAAGATGTCATGAGTTTCTTCACCATGGAAACAGCGAAAGTGTCTAATTAGTGCATAACAGTAAAAGATATTGTACAGTGGTCTTTTGGATTCCTAATTACTCTTTAATGAATGGAAATAAACAGTCAGTAGCCAATCTTTTTTATAGTCACCCATTTCCTTTTTAACAACGTTTATATGAATTAATATAGCAAAACATTTCCACAAATAAACAAAATATGTATTTTTACAGAACTCTTTTCTGTATATTAATTGTTTAAAACAAGGTAGAATCTATAGGGAGAACCTATTAAAATTTACCAGCAATGACCTACATAAAGTATATTTTTGTCTCTTTGTATTAAATAAAAAGGGTTTCATCCTATATGCTCATTGTGTGAAACTAGTTTTAAAAAAATTAAACAACTTGGCTCCAGTTATTAAAACCTTCGATCTCTCTTTTTAATGTTATCTACTAAACAAGCAGATATTCTTATGTTTTTATTTAAAGCTCATGGAACTAAATTTCAACTCAAATACCCAGGAGAGAGAAATACAAAAAAGATTAAAGAAATATCACCCACCAACAACTTGAAGCCCCCCAAATTAAAATTAATACAAGTAAAAAATATGACTGCCACACCGAAACGTGTTCAAAGGTTGTTACAGTTTGTCTTAACAAACATACATGAAATGTGAAACTGCAAAAATGCCACATGTGAAGAAATATAAAGATATAATGTAAGCTTGGTGGCAGGTCAGCTCTTTAAATATTTCAGTCCAGTAACACTAACTGATACCCTGACAATGTGTGTTGTGTTTGGCCTTATACTGGGATCCTGCTGGAAGAACCTTTCACACTGAATGTAACATTCTCACAAGCTGAAGGAAATACCTTTGGGCATTTGGTGTGAAGAACTCTGTTTCCATCTGATTTCATTACATTCAAGTGTCCACAGTTAGTTGTGTGTTACGCTCCCTTTTTCATGTGACAAATCAATAGCTTTCAAGTCTTTCTGTAATTTAACTGAATTTGAAAGCTGAGGTCATGAGGGTTTTATAAGGCACCACACCACAAAACTTTGCGTGATCTCTGATGTCCTTTATTGAATTAGACTCGGACTACATGTTTGACTATTTCCTTGCTCTGTATTGCTGTTTCTATGTGTGCTATGCACACAGCATTCACTGTGCGTTTTACACACATCTTGGCCTCAGAGCTGCATGACCAGACAGCCTGGATAAGTGAAGTTCAGCTTCACTCCCCATTGGTTCTCCCAAGAAACCAGTATGCAACGGCATTGACATTACAAGGTGCAAAGTCCTCCAAACCGTGATTACAACTGCTATGGTGCAGTGAGCTGTATCTCAAGCTGACCTCTTTATATTTGACCAAATATGTGTCTTCAATGCATCGGGGAATAGTTTTGCTATTATTTTTTCTCCTTAATTGCCTGACATGAAATTCTTAACAGAGGCTACTGTATGTTCAGCCTGGTCCGGTGAAAGGAAGCTGTTCAAACGACAGCTCAGCTGGAAAGTGGGGCGCACCAGCCTGCTGTGGCGTGGAGTGCCCAGTGGGGGGGCGCTCAGCTGGCCAGCTCCTCTGGCTCCTCCTCGTCCCCGTGCCCGCAGGCTGGTCTCCAGGGGCACGGAGCAGACACACAGAGGACCGGCTGCGCCGTGTGCTGTCTTGTCTCCGTGTTCTCTGAGTGGCAGCGGAGAGCTGGGCGGCGTAAGAGCTGGCACATCAAATGAAAAGGACAGAAATGTTCAGGTATAAAGGATTTCTCTACAAGTACAACCTGTGAACAAGTGCTCTCAAAGGCATTGACAAAGTCAACCCTACTTGGCAACTACATGGAAGTGCATTTAAAAGTGATCATTGGAAGCCGTTATTTACCCAAGGGGCTGAGGGAGTGTGAAACAAGCTGATCGAAGTTTAACTCAAGAGACCCCTGGGTGGGATCCCAGCATCAAGTATTTACTAACTACCACAAGGGCAAGATGAGCCGCATGGCCGCCTCTTGTTCAGAACTGCTCTTATGCTCTGTAACTCATCCATGATTGCTCCCCACTGAACAAGGGAATATGAATTCACCTTCCAAAGCAATTGCTTCCTGCTGTGGGAAAATGAGCAGCTGCAGACCGGTAGAGCTGATCGCTAAACTCCCTATCCTCCTGTCACGTGTAGTCTACGTGTTCATGTGGCTAAAACAAACAAACAAGACTTCATTTCTGCAGGAATAACCTTGCGGTGATCTCTTATCTGATGAGCTGTCTGTGTTGTGGGATTGAGGATCACTGAGACAGTTTCTGAAATAACGTCGGTAACTTATACATTCCCCCTGCGGTAATAAACAGAGTGTTGAAGGGCAGAGAGTTTCTCCCACAGGAAAGACTCACAGGCCAGTGAGGCTGTTGGATTACTTTAAAACCTGTTGAATATCAAGAGTCTATTTATTTTATGTTAATATACTAGTGTACTTAAGTCAAGGGGAAGTGTTAGTTGGTGTTTTACTTTCACTCAGCCTGGCTGTGAATGTTAGTATGAACTCTGTTAACTTAATCACATTTAGCACAAGAATATAAACGCTCAAATATTTTCATCTACACTGTCATCTACAACACTGTATGATGTTGTTGTTGTTGTTGCTTTAGACAGGTCTGCTTGTAAATGCTTGGATTTTGAGCTCACATGCCCGCCTCCTGCCGTGCAGTGTGTGACTCGACACGCACTCTGTATCAGGAACTAGTCTAAGCAAACTTAGAGAAAGAATTAGAGCTCTTCCTCTATCCAACAGGATATCAGTTTGCGTTTTTCTGAAATGGTAAAAACAAATTCACTCTCCTGTTTTAATTGATATAAAATGCCCTCCAATGTATAAACAATTTGTATTGTAATTCCAAGCTTGTGTCTTCTTCTTCTATTATTATTATTATTATTATTATTATTATTATTATTATTATTATTATCTTGTTGTTGTTGTTGTTGTTGTTGTTGTTGTTGTTGTTGTTGTCGTCGTCGTTGCGTCGTTGTGATTGTAAGGCACTCTTAAGTATTGGGTCATTGACTTAGGTATACTTTTTATACTTCTTAAGAAAGAAACTCTTTTCAGTTTAAGACCCTATCACGTTGTCTGCGATGTCAGCTATTCCAAAACCAAAAGTACAAAATAGCTATTTAATACGAAATATAGAGTATATATTACTGAAACACAAATCTCTAACCTACATTCTCAGTACGAAATGGGATGAAAGGACCAATTGAACGAGATCTTCGACAAAGAAGACGCTGGTCAGGTTCAGTAATCATCAGGACGTCTTACAGTAACACAGAATCTTAGACATGCAACACATCTTTCTGGAAACGTCTACGTATAAATACATACACCACTTGTTTACAGTATTTTTACAAGAAACGTTTTATCTGACTTTCAGAGCTTAGACTCTTTTTGAAATGTGCTTGCATTTAGAAATTGTGAAATATTCCGAATGACGAGTTTCCGAGAAATCATATAAATAGAGTATTGAGTTGTTTTAGCTCAGACAAATATGAGATAAAAACAGATCAACCGTAATGTGCACTTGGATTTTGAAATGTTTGTTCCTTTTTCAGTTCAGGTCTATAGATTCAAGCTTCTATATATATCAAATTGAAAGAGAAAAACGCTTTTTTGGCGTTAACAAAAATTATGTTCATGAAGAAAAAAACAGAAATGTATGTACATACGTATGCTTGGCAAAAAAAAAATGAATTCGTGCTCGCTTTTTCTTTAAAGGAGGGCAAGCATTTCAGCGTAGCTTTTAGTCTGTTTAGAAAATGTAGTTTCGCATACAATCCAAAGAAAAGTCCCAGCGGCGCTCTACGAACTGACAGATCAACTGTAATTGCAAGATAAAATATTTTTTCTCCGGTCAGAGCGGCCTGTGTGCGTGCAAGGCGACGCGGAGAGGACATGCGCCGGGTTGGACTCGCCCGACGGGCCGCCGCTGCCCCCAGTCCGAGCGCTTGCGGCCGGGTGTGTCCAGCGGCGCGTTTTTACAGGGTGAGGCAACTGCAGCTGAAGAGCCGTCACCCACCCCGGTCCTGCTAAACAGAGTCACTTATTCCGTGCGCTGGTGCACAGGCAGCCCGGAGTGTGTTCATCTCCACACTCGTCAGCGCAACTCCCTGCCTGGCTGAGTCAGTCAAAAAGTCTCCCCTGGTACACTTTGGCTGCAATTAGCACTGCAGCCGAAGTGTTGTATACACATACAGTAAATAGCTGAGGGTACTAATTAATGTTCTTTTTTTAGTTTTGTGAGAACAGTAATTGGTTGCTCCGTTGATATTCACCTCGCCTACTGTACCATCAAATAATAGCCGTCCTTTGACTTGATAAAGGCACTGTAGGTTTGCTGCTTGCCTGACCGCAAATTCAGTGTCTGCTTTCCTCTTAAACACTGAGACTGTTCTTCTTAGTCTTTGTCAGCTTTTATTGTCAATCTGTTTCTTTTTAACAAAATTATTATATCGTGCACATTTTAAATCTCATATCTTAATCCAAATACAGAAATGATTTACTGGATGGTTGTTACGATATACTGTAGATGTCCCGTCTTGCTTTTTTAAGTAATTGATTTAAAGGTGGGTCACCAGCAGACTTGTTTGCAATCTAAAAAAGGGATATGTCTAGTGTGGGAAGTGGAGAAGACTCCTGTTTTTTTTTTCAGGCCATCAATTGCATGTATTTCAGTGATGGATGCGATGTGCAACAGGAATCTGACAACCTATATAACATGCTCCGGATTTTAAAGATTCGACTCTTTTCATTTTTAAAGGGGCTTGACCTTTCAATAGGTGCTTAAATGTCTAATAATAAAACCCACCTTTAGGTTCACAGAGAGAAGAGTTTCCCTTGTTTTGGGCCCTTGTTTTGTTTATATTACTTCACCTTCAGAGCTCTTTTCATGTTAACTCGTCCTCCTAATGTGTCCTTTATGATGCATATCTGAAGTGACATGGTGGCCACTATGTCATGGAGGAAAATGTGCCTTTGGAAAATGCCATTTCAATCTGATTTGTCCCTCGCCTCACAATCCGGACAGAAACGAATTTGGCTGTCAGCAGTCTTCTGAAACTCCAAAATGCTCTAAGCTGGTGGCAGCTCAGGCAGTGTCGGATAGCCACAGGGAAAGCATCTCTCTCTTCTGGACGGGGTGGCTGCTCACAGCCTCTTTGATAAGAGAATTGATGGGACAGAGGATAACAGCTTGCGAACTAGGTCATAGTTAGATGCAGTTAGGGATCTCTTTTAAGTCATATAAACAAATCTTTTATCCATCCAGCTGTGTTCTTCCTGCTTGATCCAAAACAGGGTTGTGTTGGAGCTGGAGCTTAACCCCGCAAAAAACAGGCGCAAACTTAATTTAGTTGTTATTTCAAGGTAGAGTCCTAACCCCTGTTAACTGAATAACACCATCAAGATATCAACTATTACAGTTTTAACATACAGCTATACAGTACAACCAGTTTTACAAATTGGTTAGACTTGCCAGGATAGGCTCCAAATTGCCCAGTGACCCTGTAGTGGATAAACTGGTCAGAAAAACAATGGAAAAACTGGTAAGTCTGTTTATAGTTTGAGACCATATATTATACATATTAGGGCCTTGTAACTGGTAAACACGTTAAACATGTTTTTGGAGTTCATTAATATAAAACCTGATTTATTTAGATTCTTTGTTTTCTTAAAACAATATGACTTCAAGCAGAAATGTATTTTTTGCCTAAAATAATTGCCTCTTTGATTGTTCATGACTTTTATGAGTAAGAAACACTTGATTAAATCATACATTAATTATAATATTACTAACAGAGATACAGTAAGTTTGCTAAAACAATCTGTAGCTGCCTAGTAAATTGAATGGTGTGTGTGGTTGTGTTAAAAGTCCGGAGGCATTCTGTAAATCAAGTGTAATTATGCAAAGATGTCATTTCTCTTCACAGTATGACAGTATTAAAACACTCTTCTACAGTACCTACAGAAAACACAGACTGACACATCATGCCTCTTGGGCACTTTTAATCCTAATCCAAACATATTGTAATATTTAACATTGTGTAAAATAGTAAGATGTTGACATGACTCGTGCACTGCCAGTGTTTTTTACTCAATTAAAAATGTATTTGATTCTCGTAAGAGAATTGTGTTAGGCTTCTGATGAACAGTTTTTCCTGGGTTCAAAGAAGCAAAGTAAGAATTTATTACAAGTAGGATGTAAAAATCTTTCTAGTGGTTTAAGATATCAAGAAATACAGTATGTGTGTAGCTTTGACAAGTCTGAAGAGTCATCTTTAAATGGGACAATTTAAGTGTGAATTAATCCAGGCAGCAACTCCCTGAGAAAACCTGCCGAATCTGTGTAAACTCCACACAGGAGGCATCCCAGCATGGAATTCAAGCCAGGATACTGCAGCACCCCTTGGCACACAGTAGTATAAAGCAAACAGACCTTTAAAAGGCATCTCTGAGGTTCAGGACTTTGTTTGAAATGCAGACTGAAGGAGCACAAGAGGCTCAGTCTAGAGATCCAGATAAGAAAGCCGCCTCCTCCACAGGTGCTGGGATGGGCTGCACAATGGGGGAGCTGCCCAGACACTCAGCTTCCTCTCCTTACAGGTGCTTGTTTGTCTTCCACAGTGGGACTGCCAGGTGACATGGTCACCAGGTGACGTGGGCTTTGTGCACAGAGCCTTGCCTCCAGCAGGGTGTGAGAGAGGGTGGCCATGTGTTGGAGAGATTGAGGAGGTACACAGAAATCAAGGGCAGCAGGTTGACCAAGGGTGGGGAGGTGAGCTGGAGAACATTGGTGCTGGAATCCCTGTAAACTAAGATGACCAGACAGTGACCTTTGGGAAGCTTCCCGACCTCCTGCCAGTCAACCCCAGGTCACTCTATCTGCTCGGACAGCTGTGCTGACACCATGCTTCCACAGAAGCTGATCGATGTGGAAATAAGACCTGATATGTGTTATTAGCTCTGCGACTCGTCTGTGGAAACAGCATCACTCTGCATAGTATCCCTAAGATGTGTTGAAGGTGAAATATTGTTTCACCTCAGTTCAAGCCAGGATTATGCCTGAAGAAGGTAGACTTCTGGAGCTTTGGAGGTCAGACGTTTAATGACGCCTTAAAGAAAAGAAGCTGATTACTGGATTTCTCTTATTTCCTGCAGTATATACATGGATAACATCTCAGGAGATGGACCCCATTCTGTTTAGCACAAGTAGTGCCTCAATACAAAATGTTGAGTGCAGTATGAACAAATCCCAGTCATTTTCGGATAACCACACCAAGGATAACCGCGGTTCCAGGGGCTGCTGAGTTTTGTTCATGGTTTCCGAAGTCCTGACCCCCCCCGCCCGATGCAGTGCAGAGCGAGGGTGAAAATCTTGCAGGAGAATGCAAAAACAAATCAAAGAGGTCGGACGTGGGGAGAGAAGCAAAGTCCGTCTCTTTCATTTCAAGTGAAACGGCAGCTTGAGATGCTGAGGGGCAGAACTGCTGGGAAATATGCTGAGCTGACAGGTCGGAATGCCTCCGGCTCAACTTCTCATAAAACTCAAACTGACAGCCGTTTGTGGGGAAAAAAAAAGCTTGAGCTGCAAAGAAAGTATGTACACATATTTAGTTTTCACATAGTTTGGCTCTCCAGTCGGGGCTGGTGGTTTATTATTGTTTCCTTTGATGACAGTCGTTGAAAGCAAGAGTTTGGGATGGCGGGCATTACTTTTCATTACATGGCTGTGCCAATATATCGAATCCATATGTCTGAGGCTCCTGGTAGGTGGTCTCACTGCTGTCCTGGATTAAAACAGGATGGAAGACATGGGATGTGTAATCTGTTACCACGGTGTCTAAAGATACCACGAACAGCAGTTGGAGTGAGACAAGCCCAGCCCTCGAAGGACACTTGGCAGTTGAATGTGCAAAAATGTAGCAGTGGGATCCTGTTGTCCTTTGTGTAATTTACATGTTAGTGTATGATTGTGCAAAAGAACAAGATGCCTTCAGCAGGCGTCTAAAAATAAACAACAGCTGCACCTCTCAAGGAAACCTGGCTTGTAAGTGGAGAAGTGTCACGACACTTCAAGCCAGCCTGAGAACTCTGTAAGCATTCTTGAGCCCTCTGGGTCTCTGTAAACAGCTTTGTTGTTCTTCCAACAGAAAATTAGTCAAATCAAGTAAAATGGGTGTCTAAAAGAATTCATATTGAAATAATATTGAACTAATGAAATGAATAAATATTTCATAAAAGTTGTGTAGTCTTTTTAAAAATAAATCTCTTTATGTCCTTGTGTCTGTCTTGTGTTTTTTGTACTGTAGGTGATGGATCCAAAAACCATGGCTGAATTATCACCCTGTAAAACCTAAAAACACACAGCTATTCACTGGCTACTTTCCAGCTGTGGCAGTGGATGGCAGTGCTCAAAGCAGAGATTTTGGTTTGTGGAACCAGCTCTTATTCTGAATGACAGAAATAGAACTTTTAAGAATAATGTTTTCCTGTGTGTGACTTTTTTAAGCAAAACTGAAAAAAAAAAACAGGTTTAGCAGTGTTATTTACATTCATAGTTTGCATCCATCTGATTTCCCCACATACTGTAAATGATACACTCACATCAGGCCAATTTACAATTACTAGAGCTTAGGTATTTTTTAGTACTCTATTTTTTTCAAGATGTTTTGAGAGTCCTGAATCCTGAAAGCCTTCTGGATTTTGTGAAAAGGAAATACGTTCTAATCATGCCCTCTGTTTTTCCGTTTTCAATTGGTCCTACCACAGTAAACCTCAGTAAAGTGGATAGGACCTAAAATTCATATGTCCAGCCAAGAGAAGAGCTTCAATCTAATGTAGTTTAGGAAACCATTGTAAGCCATTCTAAGAACAGAACCGAGAACCTTGGGCATGAACCGAAACCACTATTAAGCATCTCAAATGGAGCAACATTTCTCATTTCCATCTTCCGGGTTAGAAAGTACAAAGCATTACAATGAACTAGATGAGACTCCTTTCATCTGAAAACACAATTGTATTAATGAGGTCTGGTAAGTTTCACATGTATTTCAAAGCAACAGCAGAAAAAACAAATGGATAAATAAAACGTTTATTTACAACCACTTTGGAAAGGTGGGAAGGCTCATACATTAATTCAGGAGAATAAGAAGCACACTTGTCTAGTTTGTTGCTCATCTGTTTCAACATCAGAGCAGCAGTTTTCTTTGGGAACCTTTGACTTTAATTCAAAGCTAAAAGGTGCCTCTATCTGATCTGCTGTCATATGAAAAGTGTTGAGTTTTGTAATATGTGTTAAGCATGTTACAGAGTTAGTACGGGGTCTCTTAGAAGGAAATTCAATATGAAGTAAAAAGGTAAAATAATCTAATTTAGTAGATCACAAGAATTTCTACGGAAAGCCAGTGTGTGCTGCCATTAGAGCAGAAGGCCGGGACTTCGTGTTGTTGTGAAGGTTATATTTAAAGTGTCTCCCTGACACAAGGGGATTTTTGAATTTGCAGCCACACACAAAACCCTACATGTCCTTTTGAGCCTGCTTTTAAGAACGAATGAGTTTATTTAGTGGCTTATGAACAGGAACGGATCTCACTGCTCCAGGATCTCTAGAGTATTCTGGAATGTTCTCTGGCCACAGAATGGAAAGCCTTTAAAGAATAAGAAAAACAGCAGTGAAAAGTGCTGATTCCCAGCACTGCTCACTGCGCAGCTCGACAGAAGAGCAATAAAACACGCTGGCTGGAGCCATGGCTTCTCTCAAGTCAGAAATCCTCGTGGCCAAAAAATTGTTTTTAACTCATTCTCCTCTCTCTCCAATGTTGGGGTCGTTTTAGTTCGTATCAGACTACTGGAGCCTTTACCAACCACAAAGTAAAATGTAACACAGAAATACAAAAATAATCATTTTTGATTGCGTTAAAGAACCACTTCCTGACCTCACGTACTAAGCTGCCAAATTAACCGTGAAAACGGCTAAAATGACAAATAAATTAAAACAAATAAAGTAATGAATCACAATTTTCTGTTTTGTTTCTTGTTAAAGTTGGAATTATCAGAGGCCTCTGATTTAGAACAGGGCAGCCTCAGTATTGCCTGGCAAATATTGTCGATTTGTCGTTAAGACACATGGAACCGTGTGGTTTGAGCTTGACCCAACAATGTCAAATGCTGCAGCACCACCTGTAACGTGCTGTGTTCGTCTATCGCCTGCAGCAAGGTCGCAGCAAGAGGTTCTTGAGAGCCAGGGGAGAAGTCTGCGTTGAGCCCTGCTTTGCTTTGTCTGCAGCGCAGGAGAGAGAGAGAGCGCGCCAAGTGGGACAGGAATAACACATGACTGAAGCACCGGAGGTTCACCATCAGCCCGACTCTGCCGTTCAGCGCCCTCCTTCGCCAGCCCCACACTGAAATCCAGAACTGGTCTTGCCCCGAAACCCAGCTGAGTGGAAGTCCTGGTGTTGCCTCTAGAGGCTGAGTTTGGGCCGAGGGACCCCAGGGAGCTGAGTGGCAAAGACGAGACCCCGAGAACCGCACACTGATCCTCGCTGATCCACAGGGCCCGCAGGAGTCTGGCAGCAGCCCCTGTTGTAGAACTAGAACAGTGGATTTGGAATTTAAATCCTACTGGGGAAGAGTCAGACAAAGGACAGTGCTTCAGGACAGTGTGGTAACCAGAAAAACAAAAAAAAGAGTTTCTCCTTAACCCTGTAAACTGTTACCTTTGCATGTGGCGTGAAACTACCCTGGGTGACTGAAATCAATTTCCATCCTCACTCATACTGTGCAGATACAGCAATGTCCATATACATTTTTTGTCCATTTATCTTGCAGTTTTTGCTGACAATAAACGTCTTTCACATATACAGTAAGTGTTCAGTTTGAACATTCAAGTTTTTATTACAAATACTCACTCTAAAAAATGTGTATACATTTTCTTTGATTTAAATATCATTGAAACATTATCGGGCAGAAGTAAGACTTTTGCAAGACTCTGTCTGGTTTGGTGTGTGTGCACTGTAGATTTGGACAGATTTCATCGTTAATGCAAATGGTTCTCAGTGCGCTGGTTTATTAGAAACCTTTATTCTGGCATAAACACAAAATCAGTAAGATAAATAATCAAAGAGATTTCTTTTTTTATTTCATTTGCAGCTCTTTTAACTGCTTTTGGATAAAAATACATTGATTGGCTAAGACGCTAATATCCTCAGCAATTTTATAGCCATCACACACTTACAGATGTAAGAATATTTTGGTTTAATTGCAAAGGCTGTATACTGCCTTGTAAAAAATGGCTAGGATAAAACAACACACCAACCATACAAATATTACTCAGAAAATGATGGATACCAGGAGATTAAGTAATCAATAAGTACCTTCTTATGCTTTATTATCTTTTATTTTTTTGGTATTGCACTTCAGTCAGCTAGATTGGGGATATTTTTAGCTTGTACTTGCACCTCAAAGAGTTCCTTTTTACTTGGAGTAAAATGTCGTACAGCGGCAAAATTTTCAAATGTAATTTGAAATTGTCTGCCTGTTTTGTGTTTTCATTTGTTTTGACATCTGTACTGATTTTCTTACGTTTACAAAAAATGAAGATTACAACCCTGGACAAAAACTCCACAGTGTTAATTGTGGTTTATATTTAAATGATATATAGTTAGCCTATTTAAAATATACATTAATAGTTTAGACATTATTTAAAAGGTTGCATTTGTATGTCTGCACAATTTTCAGTATTTTTATGAATAGATGGAAATATGCAAATACAGCCACAGGTAGCTCATTTCCATTTAAAAAAATGAAGTGCATTTATCAGCACTGCTGCCTCTCAGTACTGGGAACCTGGGTTCAGTTCTGGAGCTGGGGTGCTGTCTCCATGGAGTTTGTATGGTCTTCACATGTTTGTGTGGGTTTTCTCTGGGCCCTCCAGTTTCTTCCCACAGTCCAAAGACACGCAGGTAGGTTAAATGGCTTCTGGGAAAAGTGCGAGGGTTGCTTGTCTGTGTGTGTATCTGCGTGTGCCCTGCGATAGACTAGCGTCCTGTCCAGGGTGTGTGTCTGTGTGTGTATCTGTGAGACTGTGTGTGTGTCTGTGCTTGTCTGTGTGTGTGTTTGTGTGTGTATCTGTGAGACTGTGTGTGTGTCTGTGCTTGTCTGTGTGTGTGTCTGTGTGTGTATCTGTGAGACTGTGTGTGTGTCTGTGTGTGCCCTGCGATGGACTGGCATCCTGTCCAGGGTGAACCCCTCCTTGCACCCATTTCCCCCATGATCCTAAATTGGATAAAGTGGTTCGAAAATTGATGGATGGATGAAATTGCATTTAACCGTCCTAGTATAGAGGACATCTGCCTGTTGTCTACAAGAAAACAATGTCACGTGCTAGAAGCTATAAATAAATGCACGTTTTCCAAAATTTCTTTTTTTCTGGAAGCTCTAACCCCTTTTAATTCACAATAAAGCCGTCTTTTCAAGGAAAGGAGCATAAGACTGCAGATTATTACATTACATTAGTGGTCTTGGAAGCAAAATTTGTTTTCTGGCTGCATATGACTGCTGTTGCACAGATCCTGTGACTTCCAGCGTCCTTGGTCAAGATCAGAGCCCAGTTCTTCGAGACACCCCTCTCTGTTTTCTATGGTGGGTTGATATTGCCAGATGGCACGTCATTTGTCACTCGTTGCAAATGTAGAAATGTACGTGCAGGACCCTTAGGGTAGTGCCAATAATTTTTCACATAAAGAAGGCGTCACTCAGCTGCCTGTTTGCTGCAGAGTGCCAAATTGTGAGACTTTTTTATTTTTCTCCCATAGTTACACCATATGAATACGTAATGCCACATTTACAGAAATCCCTATGGGTTTCTTAGGCTGGTGTCACTGATACATAGTGATTTGCGGGGACCAACAGATCACGTCGAAACTCCATACACCTTTCCCAGCTGTGGGAAAACATGAGCCTTTAAAAACACTCTGTTCCCTTTCACTGCAGCTTGTGCAACAGCAACATCAGTAAATGCTCTCGGGGGACCTGGATTTGATTCCGAAGGATTATGGCAGGGCAGCTATGTGTATTTTACTGAATTAAAGATCTGGAAGGAACACTAATTCCAATACATAAATATAGTTAACAATGGAAGGCGGGGATCCTGACGGCTTCTAGTTCTAAGAAACTACGAAAATATAAAGCTCAGGCGTTTTGTATTTCTTTCACATTAGTCCTACAGTTTTGTAGGCAAAAGACAATACAATCTGGTTTGTACTGCGAGAAAGTGATGCAGAATCAGGATTCCAAACCAGCTAAAGGTGTAACTACCTGATGCCTTCGACCGTGTTTACAGTAAGAGAGTATTTCTACTTTTGAGCTCAAAAAGACACTGCGCTGCAAAGCCTGGAAAATGAAGCTGTCATTTTTTTTTTGAGACGAGACAACAATAGGTGAAATCATATAAACGTTACACTTCAGAGCACACAGTGGAATTTAGCAACAAAGATGAGCGACTGTGTAGTGTTGTCAACACGGGCTTTGCTGCGGCCATTTTCTCAGGGGGTTCTCATGGATCGATGGAGTGAAAGTTCAGAAACGTGGAAAACGCATCTGATCACACTCTCCTCATTACCAGCCTAAATAACCTCAACACAAAAATAGTTCAACTCGGGCCTCTGCCTGTCCCAGGACCCAGTTTTAGAGCAAGGGAGAGGTGTTTGCACGTTGCGGCACACACACACACAAAGAAGAAAATAGTCGGAATACGCAACAATGAAACGTGATCAAAATTCTCCCAATAAACCCACTTTTTTCGCAAACCACTTGCATGACAAAAAACAAACGGGAGTGGACATGTACTGTATGGAAACGTATTACAACAACGTGCAAAACGTATTTCCCAGAAAAGTAATACCACTAAGTAGCAAAAGAGTTATGCAACTATTTTATGCTTAGAAAGGCTCATCAGTTTTTGCTTATGTTGTCAGACCTTGAATTGTTGTCTGAAGTAATACCACTAAGTAGCAAAAGAGTTATGCAACTATTTTATGCTTAGAAAGGCTCGTCAGTTTTTGCTTATGTTGTCAGACCTTGAATTGTTGTCTGAAGTCTCTGAAGGCACTAATTTCGCAGTCGCTGGTAGATCAAGCCTCTTCACTGATGGGGTTTTAGTGTCACCTGGTGGACTTAACGGTTAGCACAACATATTTCCCAGTGAAAAGTACGCAATTTGTCGAAAGGAAGAAAACCTTTATTATTTGGAGTTTTCAAATTAAACCACATCTCGTTAACAATATTTTTCAAGCTATTTTATGTATACGTGTCGCATAAGGTTTGTAAAGGTAAAATTCTTTCTATCGCGTTTTCGTAGAAAGACTACCAGCGCGGTGTGTCCTAAAGGGCGCGCCGTAGGCACGCAAGAGGTGAGTGATGTCATGCGTGACGTTGAGGCTGCGTGCGGACAGGAGGCAGAGTGATGTTCCGATAAGCGTCCAGGTCAAAACAGAAACTTACAGGTACGTGAAAGGGTAGACGAAAGCTGATCAATAAACCAATCTGAAACGCCTTTGGTGTGACAGCTGTTCTGCTGTGCATGGGGTTGTTCTGAGATGAGGCATCCAAAATAACACAAGTTGTCATGTTTCATAACAGCGTCTCTTCTCGGTGTCTTGTATTACTAATATTACTATTTATCTTGAGGTTGATTAGTGTGCGTGCGGTAAAATACACTGCTGTACCGATCGGTTCAGCCTCTGCCGGAGCCTGTGTCCCTGTGCACTTGAATTTGTGCAGCCCACGCTTCATCCTTGTTTTGAAATAATGCATGGGGAACATCATGTTGTGAAGAAATTAACAGGTTTCGGCTTGGTTTATGCCGCTCCACGTTGTGTGTTTGGTTTGTCAACCGCTTATTATCCTTCGATTATTTACAGTGTCAATTCCCATTGATAAAGATCCCCGTGATAAATGATTAAAACCCATGTTCCGGTTACCCCGGGCCTGGGAGTCTGGCAGTGAATCTCTGCAGCTGTGACCGGGAGCTCAGACAGTTTACAGTCGGTAGAGTATCTCCTCCTTCTCCTGACGCAACCGAGAGAAGCGTCGTCGGGCTTCCAGCTCGTTTGTCAAGAAGTACTTTAAGGCTCCCCGGCCTGTTTTGAAGTTGGAGCGCGGCGAAACCGTGGAGACCAGAGTCACCTGGACGGTTCGTCACGATGAGGTTTGAACTCTCCCCCTTCTGCTGCTTTCAGGTGGAAGGTTCAGGGAAACGCCCTTCTAGGATGGCCAGTGTAAGTATTCCAGCTTTATTCTGTCTGTGTGACATCTCCCCTCTGCGGCGCGAATATTCAGCCGGACCGCAGCTGTATTATCTGAAACCGGTGCTTCGCGTGTGGCGTTCCGAGTCGTGCTGTGTCGTGACGCTGTGTTGTTCTCAGGTGCTCTGTAAGAGAGCTAGGCTGGTGACCTATCTGCCAGGGCTTCACATTCTAGTAAGGAGGATCGCAGGAGCCAGATGTTTCTCTGCTGCGGGGTCGTCAGGCTCTGATGAGCCCTATGTTGCCATTACTCCCCTTGACATAGGTAAGATGAGCACGGTGCCGTGCTATTAAAATGTGCCCCTGGGAAGAGAGCATTGCTGTTATATTAAGGTGATACTAGACTGCTGCTCATTCTGAGGTGCTGCAGTAAAAAGGTCGTCCTGTTGAAGCTTTGAAAGCAGTGTGGGGCCCTTGAGGTTTAAAACTCCAGAGTATCCCACACGCAGTTACATACCTTCTGTTTGCGCTGAATGAGATTGCAGGCACACTAATTCACATGGTGGCATGATTTATACATAGCAGTACGGTTTTCAAAGTTCAGCGTTGAATGTTGACTGAACTCCACTAGCTGTGGAGGTTGTCGACGGGCGTGAAACAGAGCAAACTGAAGTGAATGTCGGCTCGAGTGCTGTTATTGTAAGTGGACGGTCTCTTGTGTGTGCCAGGGCTCAGAACGGTTTGGCCGGATGAGAAAATGGGCCCATTTGGACCCCAGGATCAGCGATTCCAGCTGCCGGGGAATGTGGGGTTCGGCTGCCACCTGGAGGGCACTGCTGATCAGAAGCAAACACCGGTGCACCGGCCTGTGCCAGACGTTTTATCTGCTCCCTCAAGCAGCGAGCGGCACGAGTTTATACTGGCCCAGTTCGTCAGCGAACATCAGGTAAAGTCGTGTTGCCGATGTCGTTTCTCGTGTCTGCAGTTTAGTTTGCATGTTCCTACAGGAGGGCCCAGTGGTGTTGGAGACTGTTCATTCTCTCACCGCTCACATGAATTCTTCACACCATGCTTCGGCTGATGGCTGCAGAGATGCTGAGATTACTCTGTCTTGTGTGTGAGTGATGGGACTGAAAGAGGCTCCCAAGCCCTGTCTGATTGATAAATAAGAGTGAGATGGGAAGTACATTTTATTCAAAGTCCAGTGTATCGTTTTCTCGGTTTCCGGTCTTCTCCCAAGATATCCCTGTGCTCAAGTGTTAGGATTAAAGTGAGAAGACAGGAATGATAGAGGTTGGGGTGCTTGGCAGGGTTGGGGAGGTTGGGGTGGACACAGGTCCTGGAGAGTCTCAGTACAGCGGATCTTAATAGGTCACCCTCTGCTCATCAGTTCATAAAGGCTTGGAGCATGTGGGTTTCAATCGGTTTTGTAAATTAAGTGCTTCCGTTCAGAAACAGAGCGGAACAGTGAGCTTGAGAGCTACTGGGTGATTATTCACAGTTCTGAACTACTTTATTTACCAGATCCCCTGCTTGAGGGATATTCACAGAGCAGGAGGTAAATACTCCACATTGGAGTGTAGGAGAGCTCAGGAATAGATTTAGAAACTCCCTATTAATGGAAAATACATGGAGGTGCAGCTTAAACTGGCAACAGGGGGCCTTTTCTTTACCCAAAGGTTAGCGGGAGTATGGAACAAGTTACCTTGCCATTTAAGAAGAAACAGCCGGATACGATCCTTGGATTAGTGTGTTACCAAATACCCAATGGTCTAGAGGGGCTGAATGGCCTCTGGTGTGTAATTGCTTCCATGCTCTTAACACAGGGCAGAGGGTTAACCCTGCCTTAGACGAGAGTTTTAATGTTATTGTGATCTTCTGCATTAATGATAGAAGACTGTGCGTTTTAGTCATTGGTTTTATGTGAAATAATGACTGATATGATCAATGTGTTGTTTGACATTATGAAAATTATGGATCTTGAAAACCAGTGCTGTTTGATTATTGACAATATTTTTCTTCTGCGTTCGCTGGGATTGTGTTGAATCTCTTAGGAAAAAGAAGTCGCCCCTACCTCTGAACAGGTCAACAAAGCCGAGAAGTACTTTGAGATGTCAAACGTTGAATGTGCAATACAGACCTGCCCCGTGCTGCTGAAGAAAGGTAAAGCCGATCGCTTCAGGACACCTGCTAGCATCAGGGCTTTGTCTTGAACTGGCTGAACACTGGAGCGCAGGCATTTGTAAAAGGTGTCATCACTGAATTGCGTCATGAATGTTTATTGTACTATAAAATGTGAAGGATTAGGATTTTTAGCTTATTTTTCTCTCTATGTTGACTATTTGTTCCATTGATGAGGTGGTGAGAGCTGTCAGATTCTGATTTTTGTGATGTAGTAGCCTTGTCTCTCTCATTATGCTTATTGGCTTGTCAGTGGTGCCAACGAGATCTGCTATGTGCAAAGAAATCTGCAGTGTTCCCCAGCTGGCGTTAAGCTTAGAAATAGACAAGTTTTTGGTGCCCTTTTAGTACTTTAGGTTCACTCAGCAATCCCTGCAGAGATGTTGGTAATTTCTGTTGAAATCATTTTAAATATAATGTATGTGCTCAGCAGCCCAATAGCAGGGCTTTGGCATACAAGTCCTACTGTTCTCAGGCCAGAGCATGAAGCAACATGCCTGGCCTGTTGAATCTGTCCCGTTTTCACCTGCTTGTCATTTAGATGCAGTTTACTTGCCGGCCACAAGGGGGCATGGCTTCCCACAGTGTCCGACTGGCGCGCGTCCTGAGCGGCGTTGCCCTGTCTGTTGCTTGAGCCTTTCCTTTGCATCGCTGCTTCCAGATGTCGAGGCGATGTTCCCGGAGGCGCCGGCCGGGACACAGACCGTGGTGACTGTGACGCAGAAGACGCAGCAGGACATGACGGCGTGGTCGGAGGCGGTGCAGGTGGAGAGAGAGATGCTGCTCGAGAAGGTGAGGCCCCGGGGCGGCCGAGGAGAGGAGCTGCCAGCTGCCCCTCGGGGTGGCCGAGGAGAGGAGCTGCCAGCTGCCCCTCGGGGTGGCCGAGGAGAGGAGCTGCCCCCCGGGAGCTGGCACACGACCCCACTGCAGAGTTTTAGATGTGCTCAAGTACTTTCAGGCACACTTCTCAGTTGCTGTGCACCAGCAGATTGGGAGATCCGGCACTTCTTAATGCCTCCAAGGGTTGGTGGGAAGCTTGCCCCCTGTTGGTCTGGCTCCTTCAGCTCATTCTTAAGATGTCTTGTCTTTTCAGCCCCTTAGTTTCTCTTTTGATTCATTTTTCTTTTAATATTTTCCACAAGGTGTTGCCCAGGCTGGGGGTTTGTGTAATAAAGGTGACCTTGCCAGGAGACTTGCAGGTCCCCACGAGCACGGCTGAAACATTCTGAAGTCGCTCACTAATGGAAGGACGGTGTAAATGAGCCTTGAAAGTGAACTGTGTGCTCAGACTTGCTGGCATTATTCACAGTCTGCTTGGCATCGTTGGTGTAATGGGGTCTAATTGCATGTTAACTGT
Source organism: Lepisosteus platostomus (assembly GCF_059453375.1). Taxonomy (NCBI): domain Eukaryota; kingdom Metazoa; phylum Chordata; class Actinopteri; order Semionotiformes; family Lepisosteidae; genus Lepisosteus; species Lepisosteus platostomus. The sequence continues at coordinate 39,017,259 of NC_142624.1, forward strand.
CTTTATTTCAAGACTCACCCCCTGTCATGTTGAATCGCGTCTCTCTGTTTATTGTTGGGGGTTGACCTCTGTGAGCTCAGTGAAGTGGCCTGCTGGACTTTTCTTTACCGTGTGGGTACTGTGAGATGAGTCTCGTGCTGTACTGGACTCATGTATTCTCACATCTTTTATTTTAAAAGAGAGAGACTCCAGTATTAATTGCAGTTTGTTGCTTAAAAGTAATTTTAGTTTTTTTTTTATTTTGAACTTTTGAAGCAGGCATCATCATTGAATTGCATCATGAAGACATAGTGTTAACATAAAATGTGAAGGATTAGGAATTTTTCCTCTGTAGTTCTTCCATTGAAGAGGAAGTGAGGGCTGTCAGATTCGGATTTTTGTACATCACCCTCTGTCTCTGTCCTTGTGCTCAACAGTTTGTCAGTGGTGCCAAAGAGATCTGCTATGCTCTCCAGACAGCGGGGTACTGGGCAGACTTCATAGATCCCTCTTCTGGGCTGGCAGTAAGTATCTCGTTGGGCTTCTCTTCCAGTGCAAGATTAACGCCATTTTTAATGGTGGTCAATAAACACTTCAGGGGATTTAGCCCTGTTTAGATAATGTTGTACTGACTCTGGCATTAAGTGTTATCTGGGAAGGTTTTGTAGAACTTTGCCTTGAAAAGATGCCTTAATCTTTCCAGGGCTTCATTTGGATCTGAAATGACATTGTCTGTAACAGAAAACCCAGATGAAAGAACAAAGATGCTTGTCTTTATTGCTTGTTGTTTATTTCTTATCTGAGGCCTCTTGCTGGGTGAAAAGTGGATTTCCTGGTGTACATAAACCTTTTCGTTTCTGTCTTTTGCAGTATTTTGGATCTTACACAAACAATGTACTGTTTGAAACTGACGAACGGTACCGTCATTTAGGGTTCCAAATTGAGGACCTAGGGTGCTGCAAAGTCATTCGTCACACTCTTTGGGGTACACACGCATTTGTGGGGAGTCTGTTCACCAACGCACCTCCGGAGAGCCTTATCATGAAGAAACTGCAAGGAAATTAATCGTATTTATAGGGGAGATCGAGGCACTACGTTGTGTTTCAGTATCCTTATACTTGATAAACTGGATATTAAATATTGTTTCTTGTGATCGCCTCCTTTTCTTTTTAATTTATGGTAAGTCCTGCCGTGTTGGATGTTTAAAACCCTAAAGCAAAATTATACCCCCTATTAAAAATTTAAACTTATTTTCTGTAGGTTGTCGTTTAGTTTTAAACAGACCAAAATATTTCTCTTTAGAAAAGAAGTAGGAAAAATGATTTTGTATGTATTTCCCTGTGTAGTAAAAGAGGCATCCTTTTATATGGTCATAAAAACTCCTGAAGCTTCACGTTTTGACGTGGATAAACCTAGGAATTTGGAAAATGTTAATTGTGAGCTAAATCAGAATAATGTTTAAAGCAGAGATACTGGCTTAAGAAAGATAATTTATCCATGCAGACCTGCCTTAATTCTGTGAATTTTATCAGCCTGTGAGGGAAGGGAGAAGAACGCTTTTTTGTTACATGTTTTTTTTTATTATTTTCCAATCAGAACTGTTAATCACAAAAAACAGAATTGTTTTTGGTTGCAGGCTTTAAATGCCACAGTTGAACACAGTATTGCCTTTCACACATTTACAGGACATTTACAGTTTTTAACAGATTTGTGGTCTTGGTATGTTTAAAGCACTTATGATTGATTTTGTAATATTGATTCTGAAACAGCTACGATCTTTGAATTAATTGGGGTTACAAAGATGATTTCTTATTTTAGGATATTTTTTAAATGGTATGGTTGCTCAGTATCTCATTCCATGAAGGTGAATAAACTTGAAACTGTTTTTATGCAATTTTAAAGGAGCTTTTTATTAGAAGACAGAAAATAGACAATAAACAGTTCACTTTAACTATAATTGTTGTCCTCTTGTGGGTCTTAATCATACAGCATTGAAATAGGTTTTTCTGTAATTCTGAAGCTCATTTACAAACAAAGGGCATCAGAACAAGTGCTGTAGACTCCTACTTTCTCAGTTCCAGGATCCTCAATAGTTTTTGAATCAATACAGGATCAAAGGGCATTTTTATTTCAGTATAAAACATACAGTAATAGAGTTCACACCTTATTGTCTTTGGAGTTTGTGTTTTCTATCCTCTCCTTGATTTTATGTGGATGTTCGTTAATAATAGAACCGGCCTTTGTGGTAGTTAATTGATCCCAGGATCTCATCCAGCCATTTCTTGAATGAAACCAGGGTATCGGCTTCAACGGCACGGCTGGGTAACTTGTTCCAGCTCCCCAGAAGTACCTCCTGATCTTAGTTTTAATGCACTTTCACTTTCCACTCCTTTCACTGATTTCAGAAGAAATCTTCTGGGTTGACTTTGTCTGGGTCTTTAAGAGTTTCGAATACTCACACTCTGCATGAACTTTGAAAGAGACATCCATAAATTGCTGCTGCTTTTAAAAGTTTTGTTTTTTATTGTCAGTGCAAGAACTTCTTTTCATTATAATTTGATAATCGTTTAACTCATAAACCTATTAAAAAAACTCTTATTGCTTTTAGATTTATAAAACAAAACAATCTTTCCCTGGATCCTGAAATATCAGCCAGTATTGGACATGGCTTAAGATGTCCCTCCTGTTAAGGAGCACATTGCAATGAAAGCTGGTCTCTGGGTGTGTTGGGCTCTGTGTTATGCCAGAATTGTTTTGGTTCCCCCTTGGTTATTTGCTAGTCTTACTGGACATGTCCACACGGAGGCTTCTATGGGAATCTCGGTGAGATCATCACTTGAGGGTAATGGAACTTGACTTCACTAATCCGTTTCCATGTGAAGCCGGTTCAGGAGGTGAAGAAATCCATTGTTGCAGGCATTTTGATTTAACAAGGCAATGACTGTTAGAGCAGAAGTATCCCTTCCTGTGCAGAGCTTCAGGGCAGGGTGGAACAGCAAGCGAATTCATACCCTGGGTCAAAACAGGACTACTTCACTCTCACTTTTGAATCTGCAGCAAAATCTAAAGCGACTGAAAATTAAACCGATGGAATTAAAGCATGAGCAATAAGTGCCAGGACCGCTTGGGCAGTAAGAGACGCCACTTCAACCGAAACCATAGGTTATTTGTGCACGCATGCCTTTCCAAATCGATTAGGATAACTCTGAGTGTCAGGTGTGCCACTCTTTAAAGATGATAGGACGAGGCAGTAGTTATCTCAGCTCCTCGGGTGAGAGTGTAGCTAGGCTCTGATCTGTTTCTTTGCCACTGTTTACAAAGCAACCCGCCCAAGCCCACATTAAACCGCTTTGCCCTTTTCAGTTTTTACTCCTGAAACATTTAAATCCTGCTCAATCTGCAGTGACCAAGGTTAGATCACGTGCTATTGATTCTTGAGGTCTTTTTTACATAACCAGTATAAAACCGACTTTAATTCTGAAAAACTTTTTTTTTCTATCAAGTCAAAACATTAATCCTGTACCAAACCTACTGCCGCCTTGATCATGTTTTGGCATTCTTGGGAATAAGTACCCACGGTCATGGATTTATCACATGACATTGTGTCTGTTCATGGTTTAGCCTAAAGTGCTGTTTTCCAAAAATATGCTGCATAATTCGAGGACGTTTTGTTTTACATCACAAGTGCTTGTCTGAGAACCTGACTCTTCAGAATCTCTGATCCAAACGTCCTTTTTGCCTTTTAACCACGGTCATCTGTGACTGACAGCTGTATGAATTGGCTCTAACAATGAAGTTTTGAACTCGATGTGTTGTTTGCATGTTAATCCCTGAGAATTTTAAGGGGGTCATTGCAGTTCATTTGTGACCTGGATGTCTTAATTGGTTTTGTTCACATCCATAAGGATGGTTTCAGATCAAAATAGAGGACATGTAATTGCAGTTGAGGAGTCAAAGAGAACATTTCTCTAAAGAATTCCTGCAATATCCCAGGATGCAGTACATCATTCTTGCAGCAATGTATCAGTGCATATTGGAAGTCCTATACTGTACATATTAGAACATTAAGAACCTGATGTTTCCCTGTGCATGAGGTTCTCTTCATTTCCTGGGACTACTGAAATTATTTAAATAGTGATATACTCAGTTGTCCCCTCTTTTTATGTAACTGATTTGAAACAGTAACAAATGAACATCTTTCGCTTTTCACATTAAAAATGTCTTTAAAAATATTGGTTGCTTGACAAAGGAACAAAGAAATGGGAACAATTCTTTTTTTGTTTCAGAGGTCGCTGTTGTGTTCGGCCAGATTCCATACAGCAAATTATCTTTCAGATTGCAGATGTGATTTAACTGTTGCCCACTCTAGAAAGTGAAGTTCAGATACAGTCACCAAGACTCTGTCTGCGTATAGGTAGGTTTCAGCGTGTGGAGTAGCAAGTTATTGCATATGTTTAGACAGCAGAAGCACGAGTCGGTGTTATAGGATCTCTAAGATTTCGTTGCTTGGTGCTGACTGTGGAGGGCTCTGAGTTATTAAAGTTTAATAGGAAAGTAACAAGATCCTTATGGGAATCAAACTGCTATGGGATTTTAATTGCATGAAGCTATCCTTAAACTTTATTAACATCAACAGCGTGGTGGTGTCCCATCTGGTTCATGTGCAGGCCAGGAAGATAGAAGTTCATTTGTTTCCTTTTGTTAGGAAGTTGTGTTTTTGGTAGCATTTTTAGTACCCAGGTACCTGTCAATTAATGTAGTTAGAAGTGTAAAGGGAGGGGAGAGTCGCCCCATATGATTAAAACAAGTTAACTTTTTAAAAGTTTTAAAAGCCGCATCCATAGTCTTGTCTGCATTTTTTAACATCTCGTTATCAAAGGCTGTTAAGGTTCTCTCCTATGTGCTTTTGTGATCCTGTCCTTTGGTGGTTTCCACGAATCATGGTTATACAGTAAATCCATATTATAGTTCAGACAGTGCGACTCCTGCCTTCTTGAGAACCTTCCAACAGAAGTGGTTGCAGCTGTTTCAGCACACCGTTTGTTTCTTAACCTAATATTTGCTGAAAGAATGCACATAGAAAAGAAATCCTAATTTCTCTACAGGGAACAGTGCTTGAGAATTCCTCTTTAAGAGGTTTTGTTGTTTTTTTCTATACCTTTGTGTCTCAGATGAGACCCCCCTGTGTTGTTTGATCACTTATTGAAGAAAGTACAGCAAATTTTCTCTGTGTTTCCATTATGCAGAATAAAGTCCAGGAATTTGGCTATAAAAAGTGATTAGCGCACACTGCAGTAATAGTTTCCTCACCTCAAGCAACCTTCCTGGTATTGACTCACTTCAGGAAACCTGATAGTAATTAAAGTTGGCCTTGCTTGCCAAGCATTAGGTTTATGTAGTTCTGTATTTTACAACACTGTAAATGCGCAAAACAGTATTTGTGTAGCAGTATAATGATGCACAATCGTGAAAATGGAAACATTTTTAAAATAATTCAAGAGCATTGTAAATGTATTTTTTAAACATTTTTCTTATTTCAGGGTAACCTGATGCACTTTTAAGTTTCTAAAATTTCTGTAATCCTCTTCGACAGAGGGCTACTGAGGGAACAGCTTGAAACAGTGTTTGATGTATGTACAGTATCATTCTGAACTGCCATCACCACTTGACCTACCTCTTTCCAGCCAAGTTCAATGCTTAATTAAACTAACGATTTGCGTGATTGAAACTTTGTAAAGCCTTTCTTGAGGTTTTTCAGCTAATCAATTGTGAAAAGGCAAGCTCCGAGTTTAATGTGAAGGATTAGGATTTTTAGCTTATTTTTCTCTCTATGTTGACTATTTGTTCCATTGATGAGGTGGTGAGAGCTGTCAGATTCTGATTTTTGTGATGTAGTAGCCCTGTCTCTCTCATTATGCTTATTGGCTTGTCAGTGGTGCCAACGAGATCTGCTATGTGCAAAGAAATCTGCAGTGTTCCCCAGCTGGCGTTAAGCTTAGAAATAGACAAGTTTTTGGTGCCCTTTTAGTACTTTAGGTTCACTCAGCAATCCCTGCAGAGATGTTGGTAATTTCTGTTGAAATCATTTTAAATATGTCATGATTAAAATAGTTCAGGTGAGTCCTGTTACTGGGTCAATTTGGGGTGCCATTATATAACCAAGAGCTCAGCTGCAGCTGAAAGCAGGAGATGAGGGGGTGCCCAGGACCAGAATAGCATTCCCTGACTTATCAGAACGAATGTGAACAGCATTACCTTCATGAGCAGCGAAGGTTCTGCTGCTGCAGGTAGAATTGCTGCCTTCTTCAGCTATTCAGCCTTTGATGTTGTGCTGTGTGGAAGAGTTGCACTGCTCGTCCTTTGTAAACGGCAGACCTGTCATCTTAAGCCCATCCCCATCTGCCAGACGCTCTGCCGGTGCAGAAAGACGGGTTATCAGTCATAGTGCGGGTCATCCCTGTCATAAAGGACTGAGTTCTTTCATGTTTTGTCTGGGAAAACATGCAGTGCTTTCAAATAATTAAAAGGTTAAAGGTAAGACTGGGGTGCAAGAGGCCTTAGACTTGTCTTTCAGCCGGGTTTCCGGCCTGCCAGCTTTTGTCTGGTGATTGAGGTATCGTTCAGAGGCTGAGAGCTGCGGATGCCAGACCTTGTCAGATAGCCCTCATCTGCTCTTTAAATCTGCAGTTCCTCATAAAGTTTAAATTGCCTACATAGAGCGTAAAGAAATCCACACCGTTTGAGCAGAGAAGATCTGTGTTATCTACCGGCCCGTCTAATCGACAGGTACAGGGAAATGAAACCACACTTGTATGATTATCAATATGTATCTGTATATGACTGGAGGCACAAGCCAATATAGTACCTAATGATTGTAGTATTATCATTGCTGATTAGAATAAGAATGGATAAAATCAGGGGGGGTTTCTAGGAGTCAGTCTAGGAGTGATTACAAATCTGATAATAAATGATAAAATTGTTTATCATATTCGTTTTCATAATTTAATTTCCCACCATGTTCTGTGTCTATAGGAATCTAGTTGCGCAAATTCTGTTTCCCAGCCTGCAGAACCTGTGCTGTTTGTGATGGGGTGCTGCTAGCTAGCTGCTAGTTCCAAAAGCAGTCAAAATTAGCTGTTAGCTGTAAGTTAAGGTCTTTTCCATCACTTATTTTTAATTCTGTTTGGATGAGATTATCATGTTAAAGTTCAGAACACAAAAATTGCAAAGGGGAAATTGTATAGTCTTTATGTAGCTTTCTTTCCAGTAGAGGGAGATATTGAGCTTGTTGTTTTCTAAGATTTATCCTACTCCTAGTGCCGAGTTAACTGCCAGGCTAACTGGAATATTTTCTCGGTTTACAGATGTTTTTTCAGTGATGAATCATGGCATCAGCAATGCTTCAGAAAAGCATTTCAAACTTTGTTCATCATTTCAATGTCCAGGTTCTCTCCAGTTGATACACACTCTTCTATGAAGTTAAATCAAACTCTAAAATCTTGTGTTATACTTTAACGTATGCTTTTTAAAAAATTATCTCTTCTCAGATAAACATGTTTCTTTACAAAGTGCAGTAGAAATATTATGGACCATTGCCTCATAAAGCATTAACATCTTTATCATACATTAAGCTGCGTATCTGAGTTTAAAATATGCCTCTAACCTTACAATTAACATATTCAGCAGAAATTCAGCGTAATGTGTTGTCAGTGAAAAGAGAAATAGTGATCACAATATATTTCAAGAGGTGATTTTTTAGCTTCAGTGTTAAATGAGCACTTCTCTTTGTGATTTGAAACAAGGATTTTCTTTTCAGCCACCTAAACTGGGGAAAGCGTTAGGCTGGCAGGAAGCAAACAGAGACCATGAAGAGAAAGAGCTCCTGACTTGAGCTCGAACAGCACACTGCGTCCTCTGGTTAGAAAGAATAATGGAGACTTCTGCTTCAGGCTTTGCAATAAGTTGTTCTTTCTACACATGTGTCATGTTTCTACAGTGTTGTAGGAAGATGCAACATGGCACAGATATGATAGCTATTTTGTAAGGAAACGTTGTTTTTTTTTGTTTGGCTGATGCTTTTATCCATCGTTACGTGTCCACCCATTTATCCAGCTGGGTGTTGGACTCGAACACCTCAGGAGAAGGATCTTGCACAAGGGTTCAACAGCAGTGTCTCACCTGGGACAGAACTCTGGAATACCATTTAAAGTGTAAAATTGCTTCATAAAATCTAAAAAATAGCTTTTCGATTTTTTGTTTTATTGAAAAATCAGGTGTAATAAATTGAAATATATTCTTACGTTGTTCTAATTGAGATCTAGGTGCTTATTTGGACTTCAGACTGAGTGTCCATTGTGAACCCTCTACACAAAGATGTGCCAGGTACAATAAGAGCAAGCCATCTGTGAGGCGGTAGGGCACCTGTGGGTCAGTGAATTGCCTTCTTCCAGTCCAGACAATTCTCTGCCATTTTTTCTCCTTGTTGAAGGCTAATTAATATAATCACAGTTGCAGAGTTGTGGCCCTCTGGCAGCAGTTTGAGGTGTATCTCTGCCTGAGTGAAGGGTAAGTCTTTCTCCAACGCCATCGAGCAAGCAGAGTAGGGTAGTACTGAGGGCTCTGGACACATTTCCCAGTGCTGCCGGCTTTCAGTCGCCAATGTGGAGGACGTTTTCCTCTCCGTGCACGCAGGGCTCTACCCTGATTGCTTCCTGTCCGCCCAGCTGATCAAAGGGGCACCGGCGATGTTTCTCCAGCTTTGGAAGGGCAAAGTAAGGACTGGTACAGAAGTACTAATGAATCATTTCTTCAAACAATAGATGAAAATTGGCCAGGGTAGCTTGAATGCGTCTGCAAGCGAAGAGACATTTCAGATCCTTTCCTGTTGTTTCTGTAAGTGTGCTTAAGTCAACATTTCTTTTTCGCAAGTGAAGTGTTAGATAAAGCTTGTTGTTTTTGGACCATGTGCCTACCGGTTTTTACAGTAGTCTATAAACATTAGCCTGACAGGCACTCCTCCTCCCCCAGCCGTGCGTGGACAGCCCTTTGATACTGAGACCACAGAGTGGCAGGCCGTGCTCTATGCTGGTACTGTATCTCCTTACATATTTCTCATTCTGCACGAGTTTTTAAGGGGGAGGATAGATGATTGCATCCACTTTTGCCCGCGCCGCCTCTATGAAATCTTTATTGTCTTAAAGAGGAAATAGACAATTTGGAAAAGCTCCAGAGAAGGCCACATACATGCACTGCTGGGTTGAAAGGCCTTGAGTTATGATGAAAGGCTGGAAGGTCCTTTTTGATCCTACAGGCAGTGATTAAGGGAAGATGCCATTGTGGACTTGGGAATCTCAATAATAAAGGTCAGTTCCAGTATTAACATATTGCACCCTTAGAAATTACAAATTACAAATTAGAGTCTGCACAGGTGTGATTTAAGATGACAAAAAATAACAAAGATGTGAGATAAGCTATGTTTTTTTAAAACAAAAGACTTTGAAACGCATTGAGCTTGGAAATGTTAAATATTCCCCCGTTCTCGGTGCTTGCCGACTGCCCTCGCTAGAAGAGCCTGCAGGCTGGGAGCTGTGCTGTGGTGGAAGGCTCTGCTCAGGTCGTGTATGGGGGCGAGTGGGGGGACCGGAGGGGCTCTGGAATCAAGCTGCTGGAACGTGGGAGGTCCACCACCCCAGGATTCCCCCAGCTTGAGCACCCAGGCGGGTTGGGAATACAGTTTGAGGACACACTACACTGTACACTGTAAGTGCCTCCTTCAGTGCTGCAGCCAGTTGATCCCACACCATGAATAAACCAGAATAGGAAAGCACGTGGGCTAGAGAGAGACTTGCTTAACTGTAAGCAAATGCAGTCTGAACCGAAATTCGATTCGATTATCTTACAGCAATGAAATGTCATTACTGTCACTTCCACAGGCCATCACAATGCAGGCTTTCATTGGGTTTGTATTTCTTGCCATGTTCCATATTGAAAACACTGAGTTGAGATGAGACAGTAAATTTATTTTTGTTTATCTAAAGCTTTTAGAAAGATAGAGAAAAAGAAGAAATCAGAGCTTCCACACTTGATCTTATATTTCAAATACATTTAATTCTAAATTTGGGAAAATAAACAGCACGTACGGGACTCACTTCAGCTACGTGTGCAAAGAGAATCACATCTTTGCCAGAAGAAAGTGATTTATCTTCATTTCTGAAGTTCAGAAAGTGTGGAGAATGGAGGCTTTTAATGGTGTCGGTTTTCAACACTTCGGGTTCATGAAAACACAGGCAGTAACAGGAAGAGCAACTTAGTCAAGTGAGCACCCTGCAGCTGCAGTTTCACAGACACCTGTGATGAATGGAAGATTTGGAGTGTATTACAGCTTCAGTGCACAAACTGCAGACTGAAAAAGTAAATGAATCATAAATCATAAAATGCAATCACACTGCTGTTTTCCACAGCTTGTGGATGATGCTGTCATGATGTCAGAATAGAATTCGTTCCACAGGGTTCCAAAGTCCCCAGTCTGAAGATCTGTTCTCAGTCCTTTCGTTAGTGGGAACCACTGTGGGACAACACTGAAGTCCTCAGCAGGGCGATTATCGCTGTGCAAGCGATGGGCACCTGGATGTGCTCTGGTAGTCATTCAGATGCTCTGTGTGTGTTTCACAGAGTGGTTGGCTCATTGTGATGTCGTTTCTCTTTAAAGTTGGTTGGATTTTTACAGGCAGTGCAGTAAGCTACTCCTTTAGATGTGCATTTTAAGGTTTGGGGAGTGGCACCTGATGTTTAGGGCCCCTGATCTCTGTGCAGGGATTGGTGTAATGGCAGGTGATGCATCTTGGTCTAATGCTTGGAAAAGTGCCTTTTAAAAAAATCGCACAAGAACAAATCTCAATGTGAACAAGGCATTTTTTAGCTTCTTGGTCTTTCTATTTGAAATTAGAGGGGGTGTTTTAAAAACCTGTCTTGTGGATGGAACTTGCTGTGCACTTTTACAGTTCCTTTGCATGTCTTGTACTATTCTGATAGTGAGGATTAATTGAGGTAATTAATTAATGTAATTGAGTCTGAGGTTTGATTTGATTCAGTGGTGTAGGAAAAGATTAGACTGAGAGTCAGTGGGTTTGTAGTGGCTGGTGGTGTTAAAAGTAGAACTTGAATCTGTGGAAGAAATGTCTAAGAATGATATACTCTAGAATGTTATACTGTTGCGAAGTTGCTCCATGTGTCTTCTAAGGCTGCCATATGAAAAAAACCTCATAAGTCAGAAAGATGTCAGAACATTTGGCAAGCTGCAGCAGAGGCAGGCTTGGCTATGAGCAGAGTTGTTCTGCACAGGAGGCCAGCATATTCGCTTACCTTGCAGTAGGGAGAACCTGTCTTGGTCTGCTGTTGTACTCATGGAGCTGTTCCACAGTGGATCACACACCCTACAGATGATATGCACCATAAATATTTTATCGTATTGTATGTGTGAGTGTAAAACAAACACAGGTTCTACTGGTTCTGTTGACCCAAAGTCTGCCTGCAAAAGGTGATGTTCTTATGGTGAAAGAAGACATTTTCTCAAATTTCTTCCCAAGACATAAATGGTTTAAAAGCATTCATGAGAAGAGCCCATTTTTATAAAAATTAGTCTTTGGACACAGGTGGTCCAGCTGTTGCAGTTGGTAACTCAGCATGTCATCTAATTTATAACACAAGGAAAACCTCTGGAGGACATGTGGTTGTCCCTCAAATCTATAAAGACGTCTTGCATGCTAAAGTGTTATTTTCTTTTTTTGAACAGTTTCCTACTGAACAAGGCCTAACAGATTGGGTTACATGTGGAATCTACTGTGTTTTTTGTCTTACTGTGCATATTGTTTCTGCTGTTAATGATTAATTATTAACAATTAATTACCAATTACCAACACCAGACAAAATGGAAAAAAGGGACAGAACTATAAAGATGAAACCCATTTTAAATACACAGCTACAACAGTAAAAAAAAGTGGTAAAGATTTTCACAGAAGTAGGCCTCTCCCTTGGTCTGTGGATTTCCCAGACAGTCTGGTATAAAAAAAAATACACACAAGTCACAAGGTCCTTTGTATAAATTAGTTCTGGAATCTGTAACACTTTCCTGTGTGAAGACAGAGGACTGTTAATTCAGACAACCTGCTACATTACAAACCCCAGCCCTGTGTAATCCTGCCTGCTTACATTTCTGTGAGAGAGCTATATACAGTTTCATTAAATTCCTGTTAATCTAGTAATCCTGTTAGCTTTTCACTCCAGGAATTTGATTTAATTAGGCACTGGGTTTGAGCAGGGATTTGTAGGACAGAGGCATAAACCAAAGATCATTGTGTGTGGGGAGTAAGGAAATTGTATTTTCTCCTCATACCTGTATAAACATGTTGCTATAGGGGACATAGTGCTGGTCTACAACAAAAAAAGGAATTTATTGCTTTTAGTTTTGTTAAACATCTGTAAATCTAGAACAAACAGACCTGTTAAATATACAAGTGCACCTTATTTTTCTCTTTTCACATTCATGTGCTAATGCGTTTCTGAACCTTAACAGTGCTGTCAGTTAAATACTAAATACCAGCACTGTTTCCTTTGCAAAAAATAATGGTTGCATGATTAACATTAATTTTACCTGAAACTGAAATGAATCCTTGTGCCTATGAAATAGCTTAATTATGTCAATAGTTACAATAATAGTCTTTATTGTATTCAATTATATGTTACTGAAACCCCTGCAAAAGCATATATTTAAATTGTTTCCCAAAGATTTACATCAAAATCTTTACAATGAAAAGGAATATTAGGGATTGGAATTCCATGCAAAATTTTGAGACCACTTCAATGTTTGATTGTCTTTGTTTGCAATCATGTACTCATTGTGTACTACTGTATATGAGCTCAAATACAACAGCTTCTGCTATTCATCTCTGCAAAAAAGACAAAGCAGGCTCTCAACAAGATTACAAGTACAAGATCCAATGCAGATAAAACAAACATTAAGGGAGGTCACTGTGGGACAGATTTATACTGGTTAGATGACAGGCTTAGCCGACATTATCCTGGATAAACATAAAAATAGAAAACAGTATTTAAAGAACAGAAAGTTCTCAGCTACAAATATCAGCAGTTACAGTCATTGTGTATCTGACATGGTGACCTTCATGTTTATATCTTTTAGAGGACAATAGGAGTGTTAGGCAAGCTTTCTACAAAAAAATGCATTAGGGTGTTTTTTTAGCATGTGGAAACTGCCTTTTGAAGTCCTTTTAAATGCTAGTCTTTCACCATGTTCATTATAATGTGTACAGCCCTGCAAACCTATTCTGAAAAAAACAGTTTAGATGTAACAAGACATTTTTGTGTTGCTGTTTTGAGAATAAACCTCGGTTACTGGTCTGTGAGAAGATATCAAAAACTCATTATATACATTGATAAATACTACACAATAAACCAACATGCACAATTCTTTTCAAGCACACAGTTATCCATACCTGGTCAGTTGTGACATTTTTATGCCTGTGGTTTAATCATGTTGTGCAGTGTTTTTGAAGGAGCTATGATCGTGTTTTTTTATCCACAATTAAAGCAAAGTGATAGCAAAAATGTCTCCTACTTTTAGATTACCAACAGGTACATATCAAGATATAGTAACCATGTGTTACTGCTGTTGAAAAATATTGATTCACTAATTTAAATTGTCAGTTAACATACCGTGATCAGCTTGGTAATACAGCAAGCTGAAGAAGGCTGTGCAGTTAAAAAGCCAGTGTTCATGTCGAGTGAATTTCTTGTGGCTTAAGGCTGCAGTATGGCGCTTGTGGTTTAGGAGTGTAAAGCTGTGAACCTCTGGCCGACACAGGAGGTTTTTTAAAAAACAGGCAAGCAGGAAAGATCCCCGTGATCCTGATTGTGAAGGGCAGCTAGCTCTCTTAGGGAAGCCAGAAACAATAGGTGTGGTCCTTCCTTATGGCCCAGACCAGGCTAGCATCTGGAATATCAACAATGATTCTATTTTAAAACTATTACAGCTTCTTTTTTTCCCCTGAAATCAAAGAGTGGTGCCCTGATAGTATGCAGTCTGAGTGACTTAAAATGAAGAGGCAGCTTCACAGTAGCAAACACGTATGGCCTCAGGCTAATATATCAGGCAGACGAAAGATGTTTGGACAGTGTGGATTTTAAAGTTAATTCTTTTTTTACTTTCTGCTGCACAGCTCATTTTCAAATGATATAACTGTTTGTGACGGAGTATGTGGCGCTTGCTTTACTTCTTATTTACTGTTTATTTCCTTCAGTCTGTGTCATTACTGTGTGCCTGGACAAGCTGTTCAAGCATGCTCTCATAGTCTGTTCAGCTGTTTTAATAACTGCCCTTCACAATAGTGGCCTTCACTGCCTTCGATATATCTGTACAAACATCCTTTGGCACTGTTATTAGTCTTAGAAAAGATTTGTTTTAATGGTGGGTCTATATGGATTGTGGAATGAGCGCTGTAATTAATAGCTATAGTTGGTAACAGGGTTTATGATAGAACGGATATGCAGTGCTGCACTGCAACAATAAAGGCTATTCTGGAGGGTTGTAATTGTGAACTTGAAACGTAGCCCAAAACTGCTCTTAATCATTAAAAACGTGTTATCGGTCAGCTGGAAAGCAAGGTTTGCTGATGTCATTTTTGCGAGTGGCCTGAGGACGCTCAAAGCCGAGCAGGACCTGTGAAATTGTGCAGAGTTAAGGAAGATGGTTAAGTGCTGTTGAACCCCCAGTATGGATATGCTTCACTCCACTGAGAAGGGCATGGAAGAGTGTTTCAGCTTTTTTAACACTAAAAAAAACTTGTTTGTGAAACCTAAGTCTAAGCTAACCTTTTTTGTTTGCAAATTACTGTGAGTATGCATTGCTCAGTAGGTGCGGTCATTGTGTGAATATCTGGATGTAGTAGCTGCAGGAAGGGGAGGGTGAAGCTATTGGCTTTGACCTTACTGGTTTTGTGCCCCTGTGTGGGCTGGGCTATGTTGCTATTGAATTAATATCACCCATGTGTTAGCACAGTTAATGTGCAGGAAGTCCTGCTGATGAAATATCAAGCAAAAGCTCAGAGTTACATACGCTCCAGTGGGACCTAATTCAGACCTGACCGAGCAACGCCAAGGAACCTGTCGAAAGCTAAAGGTCATCTTTAAAATTAACACCCGGTGGCTGAGGGAATCTAATCCCTGTTAGAACCGCTTTTATGTCTCTGTGTATCAACACCAACCACAGATATTAGCTTTATGTGTGGCTTTGAAAGCAGAGAAGGGGGAAAGAGGCATTTTTACTCTGCCTTGGAATATTAGACTTTTTTGCATTCAGTCACAGTTAGGGCACTGTGTAATTTGAGGCCTGAAGTCTAAAATCTCAATGCCTCTGTTATTGCTCAAAAGTGTATGCTGAAAATACCTGTACATTCAATGCAATATGCAAGAGTTTGATAAGTGTCATCAATTTCTTCCAAACGTTTGAATTTTGGGCAACATTTCCCTTCAGGACAATGCACTGTAAATGGCCATATACTGTATGCCAGGAAAAATGTTCAGATAACAGTGATATATCACGATCCCTAAATATAATTTTTGTCCTAAAACACAGCAATACCATCTAAAATTGTCTACGTTTTGTAGAAGTCTTAATCCTAACCCTAGCTAAGGTTTATCAGTTAGGGTTAGGGTTCAGACTTTCTTCAGAGTGTCCACAATCTTCCACTCGTTTAAGTGGAAAACATACTTCCCTACAAACTCCAACAGATTTTCAGTCACCTGGCCTGTCTGTGCAACAGAGACAAAGAGGCCTTAAAATAGCCCTGTGACTGTCCTGTTACAGCCTGCCAAGGTCACAGTTCTGTGTTCACAAAACTGAGAAAGTTGCAAAGTAAGTCAAATCTGCAATAAACCTCAAATAAGCCACTAAAAATCGCCATAAAAAGTGATCCAGTTCATCTGATGGGGCAGCTTAAAAAAAATGTGAGGTGTCTCCACAAGCCTTTCACCTGTAGCACCTGGTGCTACTGCGAGTCTGTCCCAAGGCCTGAACCCAGGACGGGACTAGAGTCGCCAGCCTTTGAAAAAGATTGCTTGATTGAAGAAAGCCAAACGCGATGACACCAGTTTGTTTTTCTTATGATGACCTCGCGACCTTGTCAGTTCACTTTCCAGGGCAAGATGTTTTGAGTTTAAGGAGACATTCTGCCCCCAGGAGGGGCTGAACCTACCAAGAACCTGATGAGTGACAGGGTGTATGAAGATCCCTTTTATCACTGTGTCAGAAGGGTGGTTTGTTTCTCATGTCACTGATCATGCATGTGCAGTAATAAACAAGGGAAAATGTGTATCTCAGGACCTATCATTCCTCAACAGGCTGGAAAAGCACAGAAGATTTTTGGGGGGATTACATGGAAACAGAATTAGACATTTCTGGCTGAAACAGAATTCAAAGACAATCACAGGTTAGAAGGCCTAACTGAAGAAATGGGCTTCTACTAAAAAAAAAAAATTGTTGGATTTTTATTTTATATTGAGTCTGAATTTCAATGTCTGATCTTATCTTTAAACATCTTTAGGCCTCTCTCCAGCTCCATTTATGTCACCCATTCCATCTTACGTACTTCCACTGAAATTTTCATTTAGCGCTAATCAGTCAAATCCAGGCACACCAGAACCATTAAAAAAGCTTTGTTCGTTTTAACCCGTTGTTCTGACGGGTTACAGAAGGAAGATTTGGTCATAATTGTTTCAGTAACTGCAATCCACTGAATGTTGCGATTTAGAACATTTCACTACAGTCTCTTCAGCAGTTAAAAAGCTTTAAGAAGTTAAACATAAACATATAGGGATATGGACATGGGGAGTACTGAGGATTTCAATCATCATTAAGGAAAGCTGAATATCTAGAGGTGATTACAATTATTGATCATGCCTTAGTAATGAATGTTCAGTGATACTGTAGCTTCTCGGATTGTGTGTTTTTAGAATGGTTGTCACTGAAAAAGCTCGAGAACTGTGAGCAAACTAGTCCGGTGAGAAACCAGTTAGTCAGTGGACTCTGCTGGGAAATTCTTGTCATCTTCCCTGGAGGAAGGCCTCTGGGGCTCAGATAAGGTTTGACGGAAATTCTATGGGAAAAACAAAAAATATTTCGGTTTCCTTCGCAGGCATTCAGATGTTTGGGGAATAACTAAAGAAGTAATGTAATGAATTGCCTGTTCATCCGTATATTACATTCTGTGCTTACCTATTTTGTCTTTATGGTACAAAGGCAGTACCTGTAGCTTACCACCGCAAAGCCAGTCCGATTTCCATGACACACCAGGTGGAGCAAGTGCAGGGTTATATCGTGTATGCTCTCTGGCCAAAGGGTTTCAGAACAAATAAAACAGGAATGTAATTCTCCTTATGTCCTCACACGTTGCATTTTTTTGTGGCTGCATGCATTTTAAACAGTCATGACAATCTGCTGAATTCCTTTTGGACTGACTTGTCAGAAGCTGTGACACCTGTGGCTGTGATTTCCACTATTTAGCTTAAGTATATCAATAACTTGTAATCATTCATCAAGTGGTCGGTCATTTTTTTTGATCGAATTGTTTTAATATAAATTGTCCAAACACGTTCCCAATTTTACAACATTTACATCAATATTACATTTAAAATGTAATGTACACTAGCTGTGTACTTGGTACATACTGCTTTGAACACAAGTATATATGGTTATGCTTTGTTTAATAAAAATGCTCAGGCTTGTTTTTATCAAATTGAACAGCTTTGCTATATTCATACTGAGAAGTTCTGTCACTTGTATGTACTGTATATATTGCTCCATGCAAAATCGACAGGTACACAATTTGTATACTGTATCCAGCATTCTTGTAATATTTTGTTTTATAGTGTAACACAAATAAGTACAGTCCAACAAAGGGCATTGTTTGAAATCACTGGTAATACATTTATTCTGCTGACAGTCATATTCCTTAAATTCTTGGTAAAGGATCCATTTGAAGTAGGTGGAGTGAACCTGCTGTCATATTCCCCATATAACCCCCTGTCATATTCACAGGCAAACTGCCCAGATTAACAGTGAAAATACAAATAACCTCACTTATCTGGTCAGGATACTTCTGTGACCACACCATGGGCTCAGTGATAACAAAAAGCACCCCCCCCCCATCAGAAGTTATTCAGAAAACATGCTAAGCTTGTCCTCCTGATTTACAGAACAGAAGAACTGTAGTTTTGCAAGTTTGTTGTAAATATTTATTTTGCAAAGCATTGCTTTAAAGACATTTTGTGGAAACTCACATATTAATGTTTATCTATTTTCCTTATTTATTCAATTACTTTTTAACTGTGACCTATAAATAGCATATCTTAATATTCCTATATGCAAAGGTCTCTATTAAGAGTTAAATGACTGGCCAGTAATGTATCATACAGTAGGTGCTGCTTTATCATGTTGATCAAAAAATAACCTTTACCATCATACAGAACAACAGAGTCCACGGGCCAGACTTTCCCAGCTGGGCAATTTTGTCTTCATCTTTAAATGTTTTATGTGTTGTATGTTGTGTTTTAAATTTAAATGCTTAATATTCATCTAACATTTGAACATTCTAGTATAAATGTATTATACAAAAATAAATACTATATATACTGTACAAAACACATATACAGAAAAAAAAAATGAAAACATGAAACTGAGGTCACAAACAGGCATAGACTCCTGACTTGCCCAGGAATATTAATCTTGGCTTGTTCGGGGGCTGCTATACAGTGCTGGAAGTAACAGTGAATTACAGAACTCGGGCACAATCTTCAACCACACATGGGCTCACAGATGTCATCTTAGGCTGAGAGGTCGACACAGTCTCTGGAGTACATCCGCTATTTGTAATAGACATCTTGTTCAGTTTACTTCCTGAATCTCTTTGTTTAAAAAAATCAAATAAAAAAACAAAATAATATAACTATGATAAGTTAAAACGACATTTTTAATACTTTAGTCAGAAATTTGGCCTTTAGTTGAGTATAAGTCCCCACATCTCTTCCCCTTCAGCTGTGCTTCAAATGTTATGGAAGCCACAGAACAATGAGACTGTAGCAGGATATGCTGAAGAGACCCAGAGGGTTGTGCACAAGTCTCGGGGTTCTGTTGAGAGGCGAAGTAGTTGCAAATATGGCGTCGGTCTCATTCCTCGGCAGTGGCATGTTACAGATATTCCCCTCACAGCATGAGGTGCACACCTGCGTTCATTAAAAAACAAGCAAGGACTCAGATTAGTCAACAGTGTATCTAAGGGTGAAAAATGACAATGCAATTAGTCTTTCCACATACTGACAGAAGCTTTAATTCAAATACAGTTCACAAACACTGACGTGGCAGGAAGTTTGACAGTTCTGCTTTGTCCCGGGGCCCTATGCACTACTGCCATGTTCCATTAGAGAACAGATATATCTGCAGCTTTATCGGGCCGATAAAAGCCTGTCGGATAGATCTAAAGCCTAACCTGTCAAGGAAGGGTGCCTCCTGAATTCAGTAATAAGGCTCGGGATCATCAGGAGTCATTGTGGATTGAAATCACAGCCCCTGGGAGGGAGCAGTTTAACTGCACTCTTGAGCTTGTTATAAGACAGATCACTCTGGAAAATGCAAGGATTAAATAAAAAGCATATTTGACAACATACAATCCCCAAATCATTCACGAGGAATCCAAGAATCCTTCCAAGAATCTGATATTTTGTGATTGTTTATTGAGTATTTATACAATAAGCTTTAGTTTAACCTGCCTGCTTGAGAGGTAGCCCCCTGGCCATAGGAAGAGGAGGAACACCAAAAAAGAAACTAGTGACCCCAAAAACCACCAATGCAGAAACAGACACAATGTCGACATTGAATTAATAACAGAAGGTGGACATTAAAAGCGGTAGGACGCCTGCTTCTGAGCTGGAGGTAGGACGCCAGACAGACCCAGGATAGATTTTGTTTTCTGTTTTTGTGTAGGTTGGACCACAGTCCACATATAGAATAAAAGCAGTAAAAATGCAAGAAGAGGTGTCTGCAAGATGTATATAGATGTATCGCAAAAGTCAGGAAATGATCACTTAAATCAGCTGGGTGAGACTGGCTTGTCAGTCGTTGGATTGGTAGTCAGGGTTCTAGACACTTAACTGGAAGATAATGGTTGGTGTCCTTTAGCAGGATATTACACCTTAATTACACCAGTAAAAATAGCCAGTTGATGAAACTGGTATAAATGTAAGTTTCTTTGGACAAGAGCATCAGCCAAATTATTTAGCAAGGATGGATGGAAACACAGTGAATCAAATCTGGTGCTTATTTTTGCATTTTATAAAACATTATTCAAAAATCTGTAGAAATATAAAAAGATCTTAACGTACTTTCATTAAATATGACTTTGCATAAACACATAAGGTACAGAGGTTCTTTGGTTGCTTAGCACCAATTACTGAAGATACTACTCTGCTCTCTCATGATGTTTTGACACTGCTGGGCTGTTTCGGGTTCTCCGGGGTATGCTACAGTGTGTCCCATCCCAGCACAACACACGCTGAGGAAACCTCTGTGCCCGGTCAGCAGATAGGCCTGCCTCCCTCACCTTGTGGCCTTCAGGACCGAGCGCCGCACACCCCGTCGACAGACAGTCCTCCAGGGGCACGCAGCGCTTCGTCACCGACACGCTTTCCCCCCGGGAGTCCATCCTGTGACTCGTGAAGCAGTACCTGGCTTCTGGAAAAAGCATGTTTACTGTTAGCACCCTTGCAGTGATGATCTGTTGAAAGAAAGGCGCAAAGAAACGTCAGCGGCGAGAGGTGAGTATACTGTACTTCACCAGGTTTTCATGCTCAGCGCTTTCAGAAGATGCAGAGACTTTTGAGACAGAAATGGCTTTAAAGAGAGGGCATCTGCCAGCCCTGCGCAGGAGTTGACAGGCAGACTGGCTCAAACCGGCAGCGGCAGGCCACTGTATAGAACAGCTGAGGCCTGTACAACCCAGACAGCCTCCCCCGGCCTCTGCACCGCTCACAATGACGAGGCCAGTAGAGGTGCGTGACGTTTATCTGTGAACTGGTGCAGAAGCCAGACTTGGACTGCGGTAGCTGAAGCAGCTGCCAACCTGTAAACCTGGCGATTCTCCGTTTTATTGCGGTTCTCACTTTTCACCCAGTAGGGTGGGTAAAATTAACTTTAACTCGTATATCGCCGCTCGCCCACCAGTGTCTGCACTGTGGTTCATCTTATCGTTTGCACGTTTTAATGAGAAGCCTAGTACAACAGCTCTGAGGCGTGACCCCAGACATGCGAAGAAAAATAAAGATCGAAAATAACTCTAGGAATAGTCTGTTCCCCAGGAAGCCTTAAGTGAAGTTTGCATAAGAAACAGCGGACAAGGAGAAGACACACAAAGAGCCTTTTATGAACAGGGCTACAGCTAATTAACTTGAATCCAACCATACATGCAGAAGGAAAAGACCCAACACACGACTCACCTCTGGGGCAGTACAAGTCTGGTGCCCATCGATTGCATTCATAGTTATCTGTTGCATTTTCACAAGTGAAACACTTGAACCCACCTGGGTATGGAGTGGCTGTAAGGAAAAGGAGACGTTACAGTATCAGAGGTGCTGTGCGATCCCTCCCTTGCAACATTCACTTTTGAAAAAGTTGGAAAAGTGCCCCTTAGATAGATAGATAATACTTTATTAATCCCGTAGGGAAATTGATGCACGCATTTTTAGCAAAAGAGATGTTAGTATCTAATTTTTTCCTACCTTCTGCATTAGTGTTAAAAAAGCCAGACTCTCTCGGCCAGAAAAGGCCGCACTCTGACAAGAATACAGCACAAGGACACACTCGCATGCCGGGGTTTCGCTTCCAAACAAACTGAAGCTGCACGGCTGAGCCATCTGCTGTGGCCGAGCAGCGGGATTGTTCGCGCTGTTCCCAGCAGCCCTGACAGCTGGGGATCTGGGGGTCGTCCAGACTTCACTCGCAGCACAAAGCCTGCCACTCAGCCCACTGACACTTCTGCCACGCTGCCTGTCCTGCTTCGGTCTGGGGGAGGGCTTGTCCCTTCGGGAGATCATCCCTCCCCGAAACCCATCAGAAAGCAGTTCTCGGTCATCGCTACAGGCCGCGCGGCGTCCCAGTGACGAGACACCAGACACAGTGACAGTGTCTGCAGGGAGAAAGGCTAAAGCACCTGTAATAATACCTACTGGTAACAACGCTGATACTGACTTTGTTTTATATAGCACCTTTAAAAGTAGCTTCTCAAAGCGCTTCACAGTAAGAAAAAGATTCCAGGAGATAATAATACAATAAACAATACTACAATCAAACAATGGAAAGCAAGAGTTCTGAGTGTGGCAGAAGATGCACAGGGGAAGACATGGGCATGAATTTCGTCAAAACCCTGCTGAAGAAGGAGGTTTGGAGTTGGGGTGTGAAAGGGCTCAGGGAAGGGGACTCCGATATCCTTGGGGATAGAATTCCAGAGCTTTGGGGCGCAGCGGGAGAAGGCCCCGACATCCCTAGAGTGTGGCTCGGGGGACAGAGAGGAGGCCAGGGTCAGATAAGAAAGGCTGGGAGGTGGGGAGCAGGAAGGTATTAAATCAGACAGGTGCTGTGCTGCCAAGCCATGTGGAGTGCGCGTGAAAGGGAGCGAGGAAGTTGGGTTTTCAGAATGGTGTACGTTTGCAAGAGAGACAGCTTTTTGAAGCCTGTCCTTTTGTTAGTCCATCAGCACAAGACATGACCCCTTTCAGAATCCCAGATTTCCACACCCATCACGCGGCACCAGGCCGCGGCTCAGCTCCCGCTGCGGTACGAGCCCGCCGAGGCAGTGGCTTTCATGTGGGCTAGTCAGCGTGCTCGCACAAGACCACAGTTTCACAGCCGCTGCTAGAGTCAACAGCCCGAGATAGAGTGCGCGGCGCTGCGAGCAGTGTGAGGAGCACGCTTAGACTCTCGCAAAGTTGCCCACAAGTATGCCTTATCACTCACATTCTTCCTGTCGACTGCATCCCAGTACGGGCCAATAACTTTGACAGATATGCTACTTTATAAAGAACCTGTGGCAGAGAGACGGAGAGTGTGACGTGCATCACTGCAGTGACACAGAAGCCATGCATTCCCCTCTGTCCTGACCGTAGTGTCCTTTCCAGGAGGATCGTGTCCCTCGGTCAATACTGTACTATAATCCTCCGCCTGGAACAGCCCGGGCTGACAGAACTGAGAAAACTCCAGAACATGACAGAAAGAAAAGGCTTTTCCTCTCCCTGTTCTTCCTTGGAAAACAACCACTTTGTGACCAATAAACACGAGCCTGAACACTTTTCCTGTGCGGTCTCTTCCCTTGCGGCGCACGGCAGGAGAGCGGGCTCGGGGCTTCAGCGCTTGGTGTCTTCCGGAGACGTGTGTGGCACCACGAAGCGGCCGGCCCGTCAGTCTCAGGAGCCTGAAAGCAGGGCTGGCTGCGGGACACACAGCTGCACGGGGTCTGCTGGAAATGTCATGCTCAGGAGGGATCAGCGGCTCTGTCGCCGAAGGAAAGTTTTCCCTGGGGTCAGCAAGCTGAACAAAAGCAGACCCTGCTACTTAATTGCTTCACTAACCACAGAGATTAGGACAGAATTTAATCTGAGCAGAGACTTTTACTCTTGGAAAGAAAAACAACCTGTAACATCAACCAACAGATCCGCTGGTTGTACCTGCGTGGGTTGTCAGTGGGAAACTGCTCTATGTAACCGGACTATTGAGGATATTGGCACGTAAAGATAAGTAGAAACACAGGCTGTGAAGGAGAAGAGGCCGTTCGGCCCATCCTGCGGTAGACCGCTTGCAGCAGTGGTGCCGTGCTTTCAAGGTTTATTAGGGACTGAAGCGTGGGAAACATGAGCTAAACGATACCAGTTTCAAATCACTAGTGGCCGCATCTTATCTGTGCAAAAGCCCACACAGAACACTCTGTTCAGGCCACTCTGACTGTGACCGAAACGCTGCCAATTAATTAACTGCATTTGTACTCATCATTGTTTTATACCCGGGCACTCCAGTTCTTTAATGCTCTGATGAGTGCTTTCAGTAATCAAATCAACATTGATATTAATTCATCTTGGAGGGGGAAACAAATGCTCATTAGGAGCAGCACAGCACGGAGGCTGCAGCTAGCCCCTTCACTGGCTCCTCCGACCTGAGGGCTCGGGATACAAGCCTGCTGCGGAGATGGGCAGCGCCGTTAGCCCCTGGTAGACGGGGGAGGGTGAATGCGCGGGGGCCTTGTGACTGGAGCCCTGGATGTTATTGATTACCCCCGGTGCTGAGCTCAGCGGAGATGTGGGAGCGGGGCGCTTCAGCACTTCAAAGGGCCCGCGGAGAGGAGCAGCGCACAGCTGCGGCCGGGTCTCTCTTGGCCGTGGATCACAGGAGAGGGACAGGCCCCCGCCATCTGAGCCGCGCTGCCCTGGCCCCCGCCGCGCGGGCAGCCCTTCAGAGAGACACGGCGAACATCACAGGTTCACGCTCCCCATTACCAGGCCCTAATAACACCCTCCCCTAACCGCTGCTTTCAAGGCCTGGGCGCTCGGTTCCAACCTGGCTTATAGGGTTTCAGCAATCAGACACGGCTACAGACACAAGGCCATGCAATGAACAGCCAAGGCCAATGGCAAGGCTAGAGTCCCTCTGGCAGCCTGGGGGAGCCCTGTCACACCCTGTCATGAGGCTAATCGAAACAGGATCCGCAGCGCCTGCAGAGGGGTGATCTATGGAGCAGGTGCTCTCCGGCACACTTTAATCTGGCACCCGGGCCAGGCATGGCTCCCAGAGAAGCCGCTTATGTTTGAGGAAATATTTGGGTATCAATTAAGACTGAATGTTTAGAAGTTCAGCCACTGCACTTCCTTATGACACTGTGAACAGCAGGGCGCCCACATTAAAATGAGCGGCTTTTCTCTCCCGCGCCGTGGGGCTAAAGCACACTCCGTGGTCATTAGTGGCATTAGAATACGGATTCATACGAGTGTTATATTCCAGCTGAATCAAGGAGGAACAGGTGGCAAGTCGGGTTGTGCCAAGTCTGGAACTGAATTTAGCAAGAACTCTTGCATACAGTGGCAGGGGCTCTTGTAGAAATCAAGACCCGTGTTAAACACCTCTTCCAAGAGGAATGCATCTTCAATGCTGCACATTGGTGGTGATGGAGGAGAGTCCCCATTACCTGTAAAGCGCTTTGAGTGGAGTGTCCAGAAAAGTGCTATATAAGTGAAAGCAATTAGAATTATTATTATTATTATCTTCTCCAAGACCATGCGCCCATCTCCACACTGGGGCATTGTTATGGGAATCCTAGTACAGATGGGCTAAGAAGTGAAGTAGAAGTGCCTCCTACTATTCATCTGCATCAATTACAGCAGCAGCCTGGTTCTCCTTGTTGATCTTTGCCTCAGTTACGACCAGGCTCAGCCGTACTTAGCTTCTGAGAGCTGGTGAGCTCAGGCTACAAGGTCATAGCACTGTTTAACGGACATGTTCTTCATTCAGATCCAGAAAGGCTATAGTAATTTTGAAAGAATTTCATTTGTATGCAGCAGTGCCTCTGGCAGTAAATACAAGCCCCCGTTTATGTGCTGAGGTCTTACTTGAAGGATGGAGATAGATGATGTCTGTGGCTATGAAGTCCCGTGAGTGGACAGTTTTCAGCCAGTCGGTGATCAGACTCAACAGCAGGACCCAGGCCAGTGTAGGACAGGGTTCCATCGCTGGGTGCAGCCTCACTCATGCAGACCCAGATGGCCGCCTCCTGCTTCCCCGATCGCCAACAAGGCACCTACAGAAACAACACAACGCCACTTTTATTTTTTTAAGAAAAACAAAAGATGTTTTTTTTTCTCTGCGTATATTTTCTGTGAACGCCGATAATGTTGCACAGCCTGAACAAAAAACAATTGCAACTCCAAATATGTGATAACATTATAAATGTTCATGTTACAATGTTCAGGAAAAAAAAATGATAATGTTTTTCTGCATCTGCAAATGGAAACATTGCAGAGCCACTTTGACCTTTGGGTTTTTTACTTTTCCATTGCACATTGTCCCTTCTTTCTGCCTGTTCCCTGGCAGTGCTCACTAAAATAAATGCATTCAGGCTGAATATTAATATTCTCCATACAGAAAAAAAATTCTATGTTCTATATTCTTGTGAAACTTTAATCTGGCCCCACTGTTTTTTCTGGTCAGAGAAGACGCTTGCATCATGTGAAAAACCATGGAAACAACTTACTGACAGAGGGGGTTCATATATGTGTTAGTCAAAATTTGAAACAGGAATAGCAAAGGTTTGTTTTACTGCTAGAAAGAAGCCAGGAAGGCTTGTATCACCTGAACACAATCGGCATTCCACCATATTCCTCCAGCCTCCAGAGATCAGGAAGCCCAGTAGCCTGGAGGATTATCTGAATGAAGGACCTAGTACTGTATAGAAGAGGCACAGACAACCATCAGCCTGAACCCACGTTATGAAAAAGGAATTACATCATGTGGAAGACATTCAAGGATTAACAAAAATGATGTCAGACTCAGAATTTCTATGACAGAAGCAAGGGGAGCCCTTACAAGTGCCTTCACAGTGAGTGAATCTTCTCAATTAAAATGCAAACCTTAAAAAAATCTTTGTGCTTAAATTAAAGACTTGTTTTAAGGCTCTGTTACCGTGATCATTCTTGTACGTGCAATTGAACTTCATGCTTATTTTAAGAATTCGACTGAACAGCACAGTGTTTAAGCAGTTGAATGTGGCACAGTGATTAGAAGGACATAAATATTCTATTTGACTTGCTTGTTAGGCAGGATCTGAATGATCCAATTTACTACCGACAGCTATGGCATTAAAAATATGAGGTAATTAAATGTAAAGCATATACACTCCTGCCTTGCCCAGGGGGAGATACATCACGAGCCGTATCACAAGCAGACGAAACAAAAGGAAATACTCCCCTGGGTGTCAGACTAAACAAAGGACTGCTCTCTTGGAGCTCCGAATATAAGACACCAGTCCTCACTGTGGAAATCTAGTCACTGAGGCCCAACCTCAGGAAGGAACAAACAAGTGTAACCCATGTAAAAATGACTGGGAAGCAATTAAAAACTGACAAGCTGTTCTCCCAGTTCCCATGTTATTTCTTGCGTTGTGCTTTAAACTGAACGGACAGCAGAGTATCCACCCCAGTATCTCCAGTACAACAGCAACGTGACATGTTAGCTTTTAACATTTCATAATTCTGCTTAAAGGCAAAGAAAAACTAATGTAATAGCAATGCAGGACATTTTTAAATGCCAAGAAGTTTTTTTCTCAGAAGGAATTCCTTTTCTAAGATTTTCAAGCCTAATTTCAAGACGTAAAGTGATGAGAACTGCATTTCAATACTGATCAAACACAATGCAGCGACTCTCCTTTCTGTCCAGGAGAAACCATTAATCTGTTTGGTGCTTTGCTGCACAGACATGCTTGATCTAAAAAGGAAAAACAAGCTAATTTCCTGCTAAAAACCTAGAAAACAATAGATGGAAATGAGCGAGAAATATAAATAATAAAAATAATTAATGCAGCCATCACAGTGCAGTGATACATCAATCCCAATACACAGTGCAGTGATACTAGGTGTGCTTTTGTCCATTATTGGACATTAAAAACACAGTCTGGACCTATGAAGTATTTCTCTGATGTAGATCTGTCTACACCCCAAAGACCACTCCTCCTGGACACTGGTGGGGCAGGGGTTAATTCATTATTAGACAGCTGAAATCCCCATTTAAGCCAATATGTCATCCGTGCACACATTAAACACCAGGCCCCAAAGTCAACAGTGCTCAGTTCGTCTTAGACAGGATCCAGCCTCCTGAACACTGGCCCTAGTTCCTGGCTAGCAGAGGCACGTTATCCTCGCCCCAACAAAGCCGGAGGCCAGCAGCAGTCCTGCTTGGTTTGTGGCGCTCCTAATTCTAAACTTTATTTCCATGCCAGTACCCAAAACAAAAAGGGCTGCTGTCCCGCGATTAGAAACTGCTCTGGTGAACTGAGACCAGGAGCTCAGAAATGGCCTCGTGTCTGACCCCTGTAATTTATATTGTCCTTCTCCACTTTGGCAGAAGAAGAAAAAACGTGTGTGTGTGTTAGCCGTGCCTTAATGCGGCATTCCTATCCTGGAAGTGACCCATACCAGCCTGGTCAGCATGCTCAGATGGCTCCCCTTGCTGTGTCCCATGACCAAAATGTGCCCACATGTTTACCCAATCTTTCTGGGAACGGACATGTAGAAACAGCTTATTTTGACCTTACAATAACAAAACGCTTTCGGAAAAAAGTCCAATGAGGAATTTAAAATGCAAAACAACACAGAGTTGTACAGTAAGTGCTTCTCAAGCCCCAGATTGATTGGTGTTTCATAAAGGTGCGAACTGTGCTTTAATTAATGACAATGCTCAGTTAATGAATGAATAAATAAATGTCAATTTCAGATCCTAAGGAACTGGTTAAGGTGATCTATCAAAAACAATTTTCTATACCTGCCTGACAGGGACAAATTATTCAATTCAGTCCAATAGTGAACCCGTAATTTTCTCAAATGAAAATATCAATGTTAAGATCCCTTCCATAGCCTACTTGATATACAGTACAGTACAGGGAACTTAACACATATCAAAAGAAATCACATAATTCTATATGTTTTCAATGATAGAATATTAAGCGGATCATCTCCTTGACAGTCGTATAAAAACATTACTATACCATAGATGAAAACTTGAAAAACTGGCCTAAGTGTATTTTATACAGTAATACTCTCATCATCTGATAGATTCATTCACATTAATCTTTTTCAATGGCCCACATCTTTGTGCAACTGCAGTACAGACAATTCCTCCCACCAAAAGTATCTTGAATTGTTTGAATTTAAACACAATCTAGAATGTAAATTAGCTTTTACATAAAACAATGAAAATCAGGCCCATAAATCCTTTTGTTGTCGTTCGTAGCCAAGAATTATGACCGTGAACATTAAAACAATCTTTTATAGCACTCAACAGTAATGCCATGTTGTACACAAAAAGATGTCTGTGTAACGTTAACAGCTCTTAAAAGCTTTGTTACAAATATCAAGCAATATTCCATACTAACTTGCTTAAGGTATTAAGGTCCTTGGTAAACAATCCTTTGTGCAGCCCACTGCCTGAGAAACCTGCTGGTGATCTTATGAAGGCAAGCTCTGCGAGACAGCAAGCAGAGCCCTATCAGTGCATCTCCTGCCTCAGGCTACTGCTATGATCTTGCAGCGCAGCACATTATATTAATGCACATAATAAGCAGTACCAATCTGACACAAAGAAACAAGAACAGTTTGAAGTGTTTCAAAAGCTGCAGTCTAATCTCTCTCAAGTGAGAACTCGTGCCCTGCCCTGGTATTCACCATACAGTCTGAAGGTGAGATCACGTGTTCACAAAGCAATGTATAAAACTACCAGAACTCAAAACTCCCAACATCATAAGATCGTAGATGAAATGCCTGACCTTCTTTTGTTTGAAATGTGAAATTAGCTTCCTTATGATGAATAGACAGTGCTTAGAAAAAGTATGCAGTGCATACAGTATTCATGCCCTGCTCATGTTGTCCCATTTTGTGAAGTTACAAAATTATCTATACACGTTTTAAAAAATGTACATAATTCCAAACATGAATACTGAAGCTGAAGCATGAGGAGAAAAAACTAAAACATGCTGATTGCATCAGTGTTAAGATTCATAAGCTCAGTATCTGGTGGGAGTTCCAGCTGCAAGTCCTTGTGGGGTCAGTCTCTACCAACTCGCCACCGGCCTGGTGTTGTTCTGTCTCGTTCTTTAGGCAGATCTGGTCAATACGATTCTCAACGCGAATCAAGTCAGGACTTTCTTACTCTTAAGTCACTCCAGTGGAGCTCTGGTCTCGTTCTTTGGGCCATTGTCCTGCTGAAAGGTGAATTTCTGTCCTAGTTTGTGTCTACAGCAGGTTTTCCTCTATGATTAGCCAGTATCTGTGTTCCCAGTCCCAGCTGATGAAGCAGAACCATGACACTACGCTGGACGGTAGAGATGGTGCCGACACAGAGATGCTGCACTATGTTGGGTTTGTGTCAGATGGAACTATTTTGTCTAAATGCAAAGTGTTACTGTACACTTTGACTGGTCTGACTAAACTTTTTTGCCACATGTTTGCAGGTGCTCTGTTGCAAAGCCCACTTGGGGTCGGATATTTTGAAGATCCAGACTAGCCCCCTGCGGAGTGATCGTCTGGACTCTTGGACTCCATCATGTGTCAGAGTTGAAGTTTCCTTAATCAGTTTCCTCCTTGCCTGGCAGCTGAGTGTGGAGGGATAGGCTGATCTAGGCAGTGTCCTGGTGCCTTGCACTTAATGCCTGACTTTATGTAAAGGCTCATTATGGGTCTTTAAACAGCTTTTATGCCTTTCTCCTGATCTTGGCCACAGCAAAGGGTTTGAATAGTTAGGCAATCCTTATTTTTCAATTTTAGTTTAATTATACAGCAAAATGTCATTTACTTACTTAAATGTGAAAACTGTTAAATGATCTGATAATTTTACAAGATGCTGTATAATTATTAGCTTCATTTTCATGTGTTAGTACCAGTACTACTGTTTTATTGTCATGTAAAATGCTTTTTGAAAAAGATTCTTTAGCTTAAGCTCAATTTAAGCTTTAAGCCTGTAAATAACTGTGAAAAAAGTGTTAAACACTTACCGAAAGAAAACAGCAAGTAATCCACATTCTTCTTAATCAGAAAATTATGCTTTTATCATATACCATGACATAACAACTTACCAAAACTCATTATGTTGTCAAATACTGTACATGTTCATATCCAGTATGTACACGCAGAGATAAGACAAACTTTCATCTTGCCTTGTGATAGTATATTTTTGTAAGCTGACGAACCCTAACCAAACACTTTAACAGCTGTTGGCTGCCAACAATGGCACTGTGCCTGTTCTTTACCTGCCTGGGATTTCTGAGCCTCCCCGAGTCAGTAACGAACTGGCTGCAGCAAGTGAAGATGTGATTACTATCATCTAGTGGGAGACAAGAGGCTAGTCCCTGCTAACTGCTGACCATCTCCCATGGGAATGAAAAGACAGGACTCTGGAAAACTGGGAAAAGAAAAAGGTGCTGTACATGCAGAGAACAGCACATCTGCCTCTTGTTATTACGAAACAGCTTGGTAACTCTTGAAGTGTAGCCAACCGAATATACAAAGATATTCCAGCCTCGCAGAGCTCGACTTGTCTCTTCGCTCCAGTGGAGTCAGCGCCACGTGGAAAAGTACGAGCTGACATATATAACACACATGATCTTTCACTTCCCATTACCTGAAATGAAGACACCAAGATATCTGCGGTACTTTTGAAAAGGACGAATGGTGGAACAGGAGAAATGGCCTTTGTGCCACAGGAGAAAGGTCTTGGACCGCCCTTGATCTGGACTCTTTGAACAGCAGCACACACTGGTCCAAGACCTTTCTTCTATCCTGTCATGAAAACACTCGTCTATTTCAGGCCGCTAAGGGTAGTCTGAAGACTGGCATCGCACCTCTAACGTTACCCCCTAGCTGTCCTGCAGTAGTGGGAGGACTTGTCTGAGCTGTGGGAAAGGTCACTAGCAGGCAGAAGCCTCCAGTCTTTCCAAATACCAAGCCAACATCGCCAGAGGGTTTGTGATCCCTCTATAATCAGGCCATGCAATTAATTGTCAAACATAATTAGTGTGCAGCGCTGGTCCTGAATAGAGCTTATTTAATGGTCTTGGTGCTGGAAAATTACACTTTCTTCCCTGGGCTCTTGTTACTGAGCTAATGGGGACGCCTGCACACTCTGGGTGGAGCCACACGCTGAGTGCCAAAACACGCATTATGGAAATCAGGAGATCATTATGGAAAATATATTTGTTTAGATCGCTGTCCTGATTTTGCAGTGAATCTTCAAATTTAACCCACTCACATTTAAAAGAATGTTTTTATTTTATACTCCTTCTCCTAAGAGAAGAACAGTCACAATCACAACTAGCATCACAGAGAACCACGTAGCACAGAGAGCGGAGATGCAACAGAGACTTGAAGGCAAGGAGGAAGCAGGGTCCCAGAGAGGCACAGATGCCTTATTGTCTCCAAATTCCAAAGTTAAATCAGAAAAGTTAAAATGTTGCCTGGCAAAATTATATCTTATTGTATATTTTATAATATAAACATTTATAATGTACCAAAGAACGGTATTCTCTGTTACAAGGTTATGAATACTTTGTTCAAAAATGTTCCGATTTCGACAAGGTTAAGCTGTTTTTCTTCTTTTACTGCTGCAAGATTCAGCAAAAACATCACCCCGAACACGAGGGATCTTAGGAATGACCTGTGCAATTCTGTTAGCGTTCCCCTTCCACATGGAAATGGTTTTGGGAAGACAAATTCAGCCCAGGTTTAGATGCCTTAATGTCCCAGCTGTCAGGCATGAAAACATTCCAGTGGTGCAAAACATATCAAGCAAAATTCTTCCTTGCTGGACAAACCCATTTTCCAACGAAGGCTGAACTGTGTTTTCTGAGAGGAAGACAAAAATGTAGAATCATTTAGATTCCGGACCTAAAAAACAGACGTTCATTGACAATGGGATAAGGATTCGGTTTCGTGGCTGCAGGTGCCTGTACAGACGTCTGGGGGGTCTTTCTGGTGCCCCTTTTAAGACAGTTCTTACTTTACATGTTGTGCCCTTGCAGGGTGTTTCTGGGGAGCAGTTTGAGGTTCATGTCATGGCACCCCTAACTGGAGTGTTCTTTCTTAAAGGGTCAAGCTGAGAAAAACAACTGGCTCGTACGCTATATTACCGTCGGCCACTCAAGGAGCCTCAATCAGAATGCAAGACTGACCTGTTTTATTCTTTCTGACAAATGGAAGATAAACCAAAAAGTGAATATATCCCAGCACCAAGGCATACAAACGTAAGGCACGCTCCTCACCGTGTTTATTTGCCACTCACCTCAGATTCAGATTTGTCACGTTTCTTTCATAAAGTAGCAATCCGTGATCTGACCCAGGCTCTGCTATTAGGATAAGCAACCATTATATCTTGCTTTCCCATCAAAGACAGCTCTCTAGTCTTCATCTTGCTTCATGCCATCTAACTCAAGATAGGTACCCAAAAAGGTCAGCTCCACAGATGGGAAGGAAGGTTATACATTTCACAGCTCCATTAATGCATGTATGTTTATCCATGTTAGTATCACTAATGGAATTACATTGCTGTCATATGTAACAAATGGCATTTATTACCTAGCTTTACATCTGAATACTCAAGTTTAGTCTCAACTCTGCAACACGCTGTCCCAACACTCACTTCCTCTGGCACCTGGACAGTTAACGTGCTGTTGAAGGCAGTACTGTACGCTGCTGCTTAAAGAGTACAGATGCCATCAAGGTTCCTTTTAATTCCAGGGCTGCAAATTACCATCATTATCTCTGTGGGAAATGGAATTTAATCTTGCCTGCCAAGCACTTTGGGGCAATTCGAATACAGTAAAAATACCAAACAAGCACTCTTATGGTTGCATCATGCGCTGTGGCTACAACAGCGAGAATTAAAGGCGGCCAGGGATTTCCTGAAGAAAAGGACCAGACAGTGGTTGTGACAGCCTCCTCCTCCCCTGCTACTGTAGGTGCTGTGCTCACAGGTCAGCGCATGGCAGACACCCTACACACACGGCCTCTATTCTGGTTTCCCAGTGAGAAATACATGCACTTCACACAGGTAATCTCCACAGGAACGCAGAACTGAAGACTTGAGAGAATCAATTTTCATTTAAGTTCCATACCTATACAAGAACATTTCTGGGATTTTTTATCATTCTTATTAGTACTAATACTACTAGTACTTACTAGTAGTCATACAATAGAAGTAGCAGGGTAATTTGCCATATTCTTTTTTACAGTATCTCGAATATCAACACATTGAGTTTATTTAGGAATGGTGAAGTCAAAATGTGGAAAACAGGAGCAGACTGGAGCATGTTATCCGTCAGGGAAGGCTTTTCCTGTCCAGAGGTCTTTAGATGGATTTAGTAAGAAACTCAAGACTGTTTGACCACTTCTGCTATAGTGGCAGCCTTGGGACCCTGCAATCACAATCCAGGGATGAGATTAGAAAAGGGAAACAGAATGTGAGAGGATATGGCACAAAAGGTAAATATTTAACGAAGGAAGATGTTGTTAGAACAGTAAAATGTACCAGTAAGACTTGATTTAGAACATTGTTTACAATTTTGATCACCACCTGACAGGTCCAGAGAAAGAGCAACCTGATGCACCTCTGGCCTCCAAGCAAGAGCTGTGGAATAGCTCTGTGACTACGGTGGTTCCCCATCCAAGAGTTCAAAAACCTCAGAGACTTTGTCAGAATCAACAGTGAGACACAAACCAGGAGACGCCAATACCACAGATTCTTTCAAGAAGCTACTGGAAGAGACGCTCAGACCAGTTCCAGTACATATCAGTGTCCAGATGGGCTACAGTAAAGGGGCCGAATGACCTGCTCTCATTTGCAACCTTCCTTATGTGTTTCTGACAGAGGTGCCCAGACGTGGCTAAAGAGGAGCTTGTGAGACGAGCACTTCATCTGAGAGGTCTCTCCAGCGGGCCATCACCTCACACAAGCCTGTCTTCAGTTCCCCCAAGACCCACCCTGGCAGGACTGTGAGGGCGAGTGGGAGAACACTGGGCTGTGTTCCTGCGGTCCCGTTCCCTGACCTGGCCATTGACACTGTTTAAAATTGATCCCTTTCCTCAGCCAGACAGCAGCTGAATGAATGATCCTTATATAAGAGATCTTTACTAATTCATTTCTGGGTGAAGGTGAAGGCAGCAAGCAGCACATTTATTCGTTACAGCAACCTAATAAGAAACTGGACGTGAAAAATCTTTCATCCGAAGAACTTTAGCACAAGGAAAAAGAAAGAATTTTACTTTAACATTTGGACGTCTCTACTGAGAGCCTTCTTCATTGCAGTTCGGTGGATTTGGATCAGAATGGGAAACGAGCTTTGAATTCCTCATTTTTATTTCTAAAGTAAAACATATTTCCATGGGGGCTACAGCTGGACACTTCATCCACCTCTCCCTTCCTCTGTTCTCCGGAAAAATACATGGAAATCTACGTGGAAAAACAGCTTTGTGACTATATTCTCACATTCCTGTTCGGTTATTGAGAGTAGAAAACTAAGCTTAATTGTACCTTCTCCTTCTACAGGTATCTTTCACTGAACAGGTATGAAAGCCAACGGCAATATAATTACACAATACTTAAACATTGAAAAGGTACTTGTTCCAGCTGCATCATCTAGAAGTGGTGTGCTGTCATTGACAAATGGAGAGACTTTCCATGCGGAAACACAACACAAGCTCCGTCATATTCTGCTACCATTCAAGGCATTACTTTTCCAGGGACGTTGAGGAATATTGTTTTGCTTTTGAAAAAGAAAATCATTATCATTCAAGAGGCTTGAGCTGGATGGATGTGGTTTTTTAGAGCTCACATGCAAAGTGATAATGGTGGGGTCTGTGGGATCCTGCCTGCTTTACAATAGTAACAGAGAGCACTGTTTGCATTCCAGTGAGCCTGGTTTTCTGCCAGGAACAACACTCAGAAGTGGCAGGTCCCCTTTTTGGCAGGCAGGTGTCATTAAGCAGATCCTTCTTATCATGCAAATGCATTAGGGAAACAAATGAAGAGGCTACAGAAAGCATTTTCTGTACTTGCTAAAACCACCAAAGGCGCTTGTAATCTGCTCATCTGAGATGTCAAGAGCTAGAGAGAAGCGGTCTAATCCTCCCCTAATTAAAAAAAACAGCGATTTACGAATATGCTTAATTCAGCAGCAGATTGCTCCTGGTTGTTTTCTCTAGTCATTCTAAATTCTTTAAGTGCAGTCTGTTGAAAAGGTATCCATTTGTTAAAACAGGTCCCAATGAATTAGGCCCTTATTTTTAGAAACAAACGGCAACCTAAAATCTAGCAAATTATGTGGGGAATGAAACACGTTTGGTAAATAATAAACCTGAGAGAACGTACAGAGCTGTTTATTTTGTCTGAACAACTACAACCTTAGCAGAAATAAATGCTTTTATTCGATACCAACGCGTTGGCCAAATCTAGAAAGCGTTCCAGAAACTAGTTAGCTCTGCACACAGCGCCTTGTGCTTTGTGTGAGGCAGTAGGAGCTGTAACAGCCTTTACAGGCTTACCAGCGCCAGACACTGACAAATACAACCTCCGTGACTTAGGACCCCCTACAAACAGCACAAACGATGAAACCCACCTCATTCGTTAGGGCCGCGTTTGTGCCGTTGAAAGTAACTTCCCGGGTGTTTTCGTTCCCGAGATATAGCGCCTTGTTTTTCGGAAGGGGGGGGTTGTCACTTGTGCTGTTCGTAGGGGTGGGGGCAACTTCACGGTAGGCAGAAACACATGGGGAAACCCGAACATCCGAAGCTCCGTATCAGCTACCGCCGTTTTGATTTGTTTCCAAATTCAAATGAAACATGCAACACAAAGGAGAACATCAGCTGAGGCCGTTTCCAGAACACCACAACGCCCGCCAAAGCCTTCTTCCACAACCCACCTCGCTAGAGCCGACGGAAACGGCGGTGAAATCGAAAAGCTACCACAAAAGCTCCTGGCTCAATAGATCAATAGCGCCTCTCTCAAGCTGCTGCCAGCCTGAAACGAGATACAGTATCGCAGTGTCATGTTTGAGGTCATGCAGTAACCCTTCAACGGGAATCCCTCCCAGATCTGCCCATTTCTCCCGCTGCCTTGAGACTCTCCGGACCCGTCTAACCAGACTCGGGAGGCTCACTGCCAGCAGAGCAGACTCGCTGACACCGGGTTCCTCACTTTCTCAACGGCGCTGCGAAGACTTTCTGTAAATAGGACACGTGGGCTGGCATGAATAAAACAGTTGTGCAAAATGAACACCTGTTTTCCTTCTGAGAAAACAGCCGGAAAACGTTGGGGGGAATGACAGATCTTGCTGGGAGCAAATTTAAGAGATAAGAAACGATTTAAATGTGTTTGACTTATTTTTTTAATCTAAGGATTTTTTTTTCTGTGTAAAAAAAACAGGACGGTAAAATTAATACAAGGGTTTTATGAGTACAGTCCTTCAACTTGTGGAGCAGCCTCAGAGATTAGATCGCCGCTATTATATTCACACTCAAAAACTGCACCTGGTGTTTTTTTTTTTACAATCCTTAAAGGATTTTCTTGAACGTGGTAGCAAGTGCCTTCTAATTATGTTATCAAGAAAAAAAATAAATTAAAGATCTGTGGTTCAGAGAGAAGTGTAGAAATGTTTGATATGTACTTGTAACTTGTGTGTTTGTATTTGTATCAAGAGGCGGCTGCGATTTTGAAGGACAAGTGTTGATGTTGGAACAATTTATCAGTGGTGCCGGACCGAATTATCCCCGGAAAAAGTGTTTTGCTTCAGATATTCTGTCTTTGTACAAGACGCCGTAGGGCTGCGAACAGCTCGTTTCCATAATAAACAGGAACCACTTCGTTTCCAACTGGCCGAGCTGAACCCAGTACCCCGCCCGCTGCCCTGTCAATGTATATTTCATCGCATTAGTGTTAGAACTGCAGCAGTTGTAGAAGAAATTGTATTGCGGGATTTTTTTAACGCATCCCATGAACAACTCTGCAGATTCTTTTTTCCCCAGTTAAAAACACTAAACCACTACTATAGTACTGTAGTTCGTCAATGACCCCAGAGCCCCTGTCTGGCGCATTTCAGTGCCACGGTTTGCTACCGGCAGTTTCGCGTTACTTCCGTCCTTATAAAAATAATACCATGAAAGAATATATTGGGAATTAACGGCGCAAGAGCCGTTGAATGACAAGTCCAGGCAACATTCTTTTCAGAAGAGAGGAGCTGTGCAATAATCACAATTATGATATTTCAAATAATTCCTGTTAATAAATTCTAAAAGCACACACTAATCTCAGAAGGTGATGTTCTGCGAAACTGGGATCTGCTGATGATGCACTGCCGGGTAATTGCATCTTAAAGGGAGGTATGTCGTTGGAAAATAAACACGGAAACCACTAAAATAATACCGTGTAATGCGTGAAAGGGTTTCGTATGTACAAATGGCATTTAGCACTGTGAGGTACAGTACGTGCCGAGTTTGACACCCCTGGCGTGGCGCTACCAGAAGCGAACAGAGTTACAGCGGACACCTCGGTCACCCGCACGGTAACAGCCAGCCGGACTGTCAGCGATACCTGTGTCACGGAGGCTGTGGAAAACACAAGTCATCTTAGACTCCAATCACCGTGCTCTTAATTGAAATCCTACATGTGCGCGCAGCATAATCCCGTATCGTTCTTTGAAGTACTTTAAGTCAACTGGATAATTTTTTAATCCGCTGGTGGCTCCATGTGAAGATTAAAAGGATTAATTACGTAACTCCTAGTCAGGCAGGGGACAGGCTGAAGCTACAGTGCTCTCATGTCGGCCTATCACTCTTTATTATACTGTAGGAGGGACACATGTGGCCGTCTGGGCGTTTTAGACTGTAATTACAACCTTGGGCAAGAATTCTATTCTTTAGACTGCGCAGCGCTGCCAGGATTTGTGTCTGACACCATCTTATTGTGCCTACTGCCAAGACCTCTGCTGAACTCCTGCAAACATTCTTAAAAGCAAACGGACTGTGAAAGAAAAGAAAACTCATTTCGTCCACAATCACATCCCAGCTGCTGAGAAAGGACATGTTTTTCATCCTGTACTGACCATAACGCGATAATGTGAGAGTTCAGTCCCTTCGCAACAAGAAACTACAGTTGCCAGAACGACTTTTATGCCTTTTAATGCCAGATTTCAAAAGTACAGTGTTTTGCATGAGAACGCTGAATGGAAAGCTCCTTCTGCTTACCTTTTGCTTGGGTGTTACTGTGGCAAGTCCTTCCACAGGTCTGTCTGAACAGAATGAGAGACGTGTTTTGAAAAAAAAACTGTTAAACTGTGGTTATATCACAGACATGACCGTCAAACCAAGGCACTACACAGAAAACGGGCCAGGGTAATGATGAGTGCTGTACAATGATCTCCAGACGTTATGATTTCATTAAGGTGTATGATTTGTCATGAGCTTAACTGTAGCATGACTGAAGTGCTGAAATGCTCCAATTTGAAAGCAATCGGCACTTCCCCTTGCTTAGGGCAGATGGATACAGAGCCCTCAGATGGAATGATGCAATCTTAATCACCTCAGAGAGGAACGCAGCATTGCTGTACACCACCAAAATATTAAGCTTAAAATAACAGGGCAAACACATGGGCTCATTCAGCCATATAGTTACTGTATATAACAAAGACCAACCATCGTCAACTGGAAAATGAAGATCTTATCACTGAGGGCACTGGCCAGGACCAGTCCTGACACCCAGGCGGGCTGTGGGGGACTAGGCACAGAAATACAGAACAGATACAGATACACACTGAGGTTCTTATTGTTTGCTTAACGACAAGCAATTCCAGGATGACACACGATGTACACAGGTTTGACAAAGGAAACAGCATACGGGTGCAATAAAATAAACGTCTACGTGCTGACAACAAGGTATGGCCAAATCCGAGTGGAACACAATGCAAGGCGGAGTTTAAAAACCTTCTGACAGGCGTGTCTGAACACCATGAGTTCATGAGAAGTTACAGCTGACAGAAACATGCAGGACTTCATTACAACAAGGGCTGTGCACGTACATCAACCCCCCACACACACACACTGCCTACGTGTGTCTGACAGTGTGGGAGCAAAGCAGAGCAGCAGCTCTTCCTTTTGGCAATACCTCAACAAACCTCATTTTCTTGAGCAAGCTTCCGAACATTAAACACGCGCTTGACAGCGCCAAGATACAGGTGGAAACATTCAACTACACATTCTCATTCTTTTCCTGAATTCAGTATCTCCACACACAGCGCACATGGCTAAGTGCAGAACAGTTCAAGCTAAAGTAGTTCACGTAGGGAGCTGCGTCAGCAGGCGTAGACTGCAAAGGAACAAGTAAAGGTTTATTCCTGCTGAAAAGAGAAGAAATGAAACTCCAAGTTTCAACATTTTGACACCCAAAGAAGACTCCACAGCTGAAACATTGTTTCTTTTCTTCTCTTTTCATCATGGAATAAACCCTTACTTGTTCCTTTACAGTTTAAGCTATATGACTTTGTTAACAAAGTTTTACGATGGAGTACAAGAACTTCCAATCAACCACAACACAACATCTGGAAAATCCCACATCCCACTCCCCATCCCTCCCATTCCCACCCATGATGGGAATACACCCTATGCTCCTGCATACAACCCCAAAATCAGACACAGAGGAAGAAATGACACCAGAAGTTCATCTAAAAACAGCGGGCACAGAGAGCTGCCGGCCAGCTGCCTCAGCTCAGGGCAACTGTTAAGACTCTCGGACTGCACGGCGTCCATCCCACTGCTCTGATATTGTGCGACAGGAGGGTCTTGTTTTGTAACCGACACAGCCTTAAAACATCCTTTCGGAAACCTTCTTCCTGCAGAGAAAGGTCAGCCTGTGGCCCTTCCACTCCAGCTATTACATGACAGGAGAAGGGCGGGAATATTCCCCAAGATTCAACACTAATAATCCAAAAACCCTTGCCAGCCTGGTAGTGTCCTCAGTGTCCTCAACGACAGCATGATTGAAAAGGGGCTGGAGATCAGAGCCACGGATGTTGTGCAGGAGTGAAGGCCTGTTACCCAGCGAAACGATTGAGGATCTCAAAAGAAACAGGAAGCACATGGCCGAGCTGGCCTGGGCTGAGAGGTGGAACCACGATGAGCTCTGTTTTCAGGGAGGCTGCGACAGTGGGGGGACAGGAGTGCCCCACTGAAGCCAACTGAGGCCCGCTGGAGAGGCAGGGCCCAAGCCAGAGAGATCACCACGGGCCACGGATCAGAGCACCCAAGCCTTTCCCAGGCTTCACACGACGTGACTTCTCCGCAGACAAACGAGGAGTCACGAGGCTGGGGCTCGAAATGAAAACCCCCGCAGGACTCGGCATTCCACCTCACATTCCAGCACCATTCCCAATTAGCCCTTCTCTCCAGCCCATTTTATGCTGCCTCACACTCTTCCCGGTGCTCAGTATTAGGGTTTTCTTGGCTAGAGCTACTCCCAGTCTCATTGATATTTACTACTTGGTTTTTTGGCTTCCTGACCCTGGTTTGTTCTCCGTCTACGTCTTCCGGTTTCGGTTTTGGTACTTTTGCTCTCGTTCTGGTTTTGACTCTCGCCTTCCTCACATTCTTTCGACTACGCCTTCTGGAGTTTGCCCTGGTAGGGTCTGCATAGGGTCCTCACTACTAATTCCTAAGAGCTTCGCCTTCACAGCTGCGGAAGAAGACGGGAGCGCTATCCTCTTGAGCTCTGGGAAGAGCCACAGTGCAGCCAAAAGACAAAGGAGCTAATTAGGACCGAGCAGTTGTTCTCCCTTCATCCAGGAGCTGGAGTGGACATGCTTCACGGCACTAGAAAAACCCTCTATCATTCATCAGAGACTTTAGATCACTAAAGGCTGTTTAATTAGTTGTCTGGGTGTGGGGAAACTCTCTTTAATGTAAATGTTTTTTTAACAGAATAACAGAATGCGTAGTACTAGCTGAGCTTCCATAACCAGAAAAATGTGGTATTGCCCATGAATACTAAAATGCCATACAGTGATGAATTAAGAGGTTCTTTAGCTCAGATCAATACTTTCAAATGTTTCTAAACACCCTGTTCTCAGGATTTATTACTAACACATAAGGGAACTTGGAGCTGGAAAGCGGAGAGAGAGAATGCTTTTATATAGGCTGTGTATTACTCTGTCAGCACATTGTGGAAAAAAATCACTTCATTTCTTTAGACAATTTCTCAGACACTTCAGTTCAGTTAAGGAATCCTTTAAACTCATCTACTTAAGATATAAAGCAGAAAATATAACTACATATTCAGGATAAAACAATATCATTTTAAACATGTTTCTGCATTTGATACAATCATGAAGACTATGATAGATAAGGTATGATTAGAGTGGCTATATACTCCATGCCCTCATATAAGAACACAATTACAATAAGCAGGAATGTTCAAATGTGGTGGGAGGACAAGCTAATTGCAGAAGCTCCACAATCCCTGCGAATTACATGCATGGCAGAGGGGTAATGAGAACAAGCTCACCTGTCCTGTACTAAACGACAGCTGGTACCGTCTCTGGCAGCCAGAGCCAGCCCAAAACTATTCGGAAGTCCACAACAGGTCGGAGCCGCGATGAACAGTGTTTAGCTGGAGAGCGTGCAGCCGCCGCAGTGGAGTGGCAGGCTGCGTCAGAGC
Organism: Lepisosteus platostomus; assembly: GCF_059453375.1. NCBI lineage: Eukaryota > Metazoa > Chordata > Actinopteri > Semionotiformes > Lepisosteidae > Lepisosteus > Lepisosteus platostomus. The sequence continues at coordinate 39,059,788 of NC_142624.1, forward strand.
GCTCCCACCTGGAAAAGCTGCTCTTTGTGGGGAACCGCACGGACAGCTGAGCCCGGCATCTGGGCTTTATTAGCATCCAGCCGGGAGAGAGGCGGCTCTCTGTGACGGGGACAGATGAACGGCGGGAGCTGAAATGCCACCTGTGCCAGTCAAGTGTCCCTCCAGACAGGGGACGGCACGTCTCCCCCATGAGACTGCTTCTGCTCCGGGCTCCAGCTTCAGCGTTTTACCGCTGGGCCTCGGTAATGGGTAAGAGAATGCTTGTATGTGAGCTTTAAAGGAAAAGAGGTTCCAGACTGACTTTCCCCTGGGTAGTAAGAGAACATGAGCACGGCATGCTTTGCAGTCTGTGAACCACTGCGTCAGGCGAAAGGCAGGATTTTTCTCCTGGTTGGAGAACACTGTGTATGGATCACCTACAGCATACTGCATGCAGGGCACGTCTCTCTGAAATGCTCTTGCCTGGGGAGACTGTATATTCAGACAATTATTCAAAGTTGTACAACACCTGCAAGGAACGTTCCCTGATCCTGCTACATACTACATTTCAATTTCATTTTACGGTTGTTTACATATACCACAACACGTAAGAAATGACAGGAAATTACCAGCTGGTTAGGCTGCTAGTAGATACAAAGAACTCAACCAACTTTTTCTTGAAGGAAGCCAAGGCTTGTACTTTTTTCAAATAAAAAATGAATTACAAAAATCTTTTCAATTACAAAAGATATTTAAATAAAAACAGAGTAACAGTCATGACTTCTGTGGCACAGTACGAGTAACCCCGACAAACCTCCAGTTTACCCCACACCTATTTACATCCGCACTGAACACATATGTAGGCAAACTGAGAATATAAAACATGTTTTTCAAGCTTTCCGTTGAGATATTTAAACCCTCAGAGAAGCGATGATCCCTCCTTATTTTTTTTTAACTTTTTCTGAGTGGTCAACAAATGATAAAAATGGATGATCAGTTTTTCAAACCACATGACAATGAGTCACACAACTCAAATTAGAGGCTGAATTTGTACAGATCAAGCCAAGAGTACAGCTTCAGATAAGCCACATATCACAAGAGAACAACCAAAACAAAACGCACTGCCTGGTCTGCTACCGAGACATTCTTTACCTGCAGTCAGTGTTGCACGCTGAAACTCTACAGTACAGTACAAAAAAGCAAAGCAAAAGCTGCTTTTCTTCCTGGTCCCCTTCTTCTGAGTCCCCTCTGGACTCAGACCGCAATCATATTTACCTTATACAGCACCTTTCCTGATGCATCATCCTGTGGTGCTTTATAACAAAACATACAGAAGAGTCTGGCATCCACAGATGAACTCAGATGAAAAGCTCGAGTATGAAAGTGAGGTTCCCCGTGGGATTTGAAAGAGTGGTCTGCTAAGAGCTGGGAAATCAGCAGTCTGGGGACAACAGGAAGCACAGCCTCCCTCAACTGCAGATCTCTAAACAAAGGGTCCCGCTTGGTCTCGGTGGAATGGGACATGTTTTAATTGTTGTGGGTTTTCTCATTTGCCCTGTTCTTGTTCTTGCCCTGAGGTGATGGAACAAGGAAGCTACATCGAAACCTCTTTGTTGTCTGCATTTAACAGCAGCACGACTAAAAATTACCAATTCTGGATATTAATTCCCTGGTTTCCTTAGCAAATGCTACAGTTCAAAGCAGTTCCTGAATTAAACATTTTTGCCTTGTTCAGCATTAAAATATATTCATTTTTTTTGCTTTGATCTATATATTTTTTTACAGGGACTGGGATAACAAGCATGCCTGCTAGAACCCATTTATGCAAGTGGAAAAAAACATCTACAGCACGTCTCTGTGTTTCTTTCACTGCAGACTACAGGCTTTGTAGTCTAAACCGAATTCGTGTCGTGCCCCATATTACAAAACACTGTATAAGAAAAACATGGCTCAAGCATCTGAGTTCCTCTCTCATCTCAGCTAAAAGAACAAGCATATCTACACATAAACTACATGTTTGTGAACTTTATTCAGAGGAGAAAAGTCCCAACATTTTTCTTCTGTTTTATATCCTGAACTTTCTTAGAAACAAGTGTTGTCCTCAAATAACACAAAAACCAAAAGAGGTGATTTAATTTAAATTGGTTGTTATTTCTAATAAGTGACTCCACGATTGAGCAATACAGATTTTAACCCATAATAAAATACAAAAGCATGTTTGATTTATTAGAATTTGAATTACTATGGTATGTACAGTATGAAACATCTTTTCCCCTTCCACAGTGCCTGAACGTTCTGTTTACATAGCCAAGGAACAAAACGTATGTTAATAAACGGATGGTAAACTTTTATTACCCAGCTAACATAAACAGGCAGTTTATACAGCATAGTGTTTAAGACAGATGAGTGTGGTTAATCTGGGATCTTAACCAATACAGTCTCCCTGAAGTGCTCCAGTGAAACACGCCCCAATCCTCTACTCTTTTATAAACTACAGTATGTAGCCCAGCTATTCTTATTTTACAAACTCCTTCATTTAATAAGTGGAACATTCCTCTGAAACCATTATTTATACCAAGAACAAGTGATGTGACATGTCAGAGGCAGAACCAGGAACACAGCATGATTGACTACTCAAAACAATTGCTTTGATCTAACGAAAAATAAAAAAAAACACTTTCAGTTAAGTAATTTATCAGAAAACCTTAAATACTGTGCCATGAAAAGTGGTTTTCCCAGTACTGCTGAACAAAAAGGAATAAAGCAATACCTTTCACTGTGTTATGTCACACAATGCAGAGGAAAACCACTTCAATCTTTGCAAAGACTTATTTATCGAGTGTTCGTTTGTTTTGGGAAATTAATTGTGAGGATGTAGCTGTAATTGTGTCCTTTGACCTATTTTAGGACTACAATGTAGGTACAGTACGAACGTTAAAGCAGCTATTCTCTATTAAAAAAGCACATTCCCTGCTCAAGAGATACTGAATTCCTTCTTAGAAGTGTAATGAGAATCACAGGGCTCAATCAAAACAACAGTCCTGGCTGTGTTCTGCTCACACTCTACACAGTTCCGATTATCTACTGTTTAACTTCATTTCAGGTGCCAGTTCTTCCAAAATGCCCTGAGAACACAGAAGTCATTGATTTCACAGCAGCACACAGGCGGCAATCCCTATCTCAGGGTTCTCTACCAAATAATCTCTAAATACAGCCCAAAGCAATGGTAGGCTACAGCATGGTTTTCTATGAAACTATTTGCACAAGCACTTTATATGAAGCTTAACAATTTCTCCACATTGTTTTATGATGTAAACTTAGCAAGAAAAGACTTCAATTTACCAAAACAAGGTCCAGGTGCGCAGAAAGATATGCCGAGTTTTCATGCACGCAATGCCAGCGAGTGAAGCAACACCAAACCTACAATAATAGATGATCACCCCTATATGTCTATCATCAGACTCACCATCATTGCTTGTGCATTAGTGACATCATGTGCCCTGCTACATCTCACAGATGCATGCTGACACTATGCAGGTGTTGCAGATTCCTTCCTACATGTTCATGAAGTACTGTCCTGCTCAAACAAGAATTTTCTGAAAAAAACTATTAGCATCGGGATCTTTATGAAATGTCAATTTCCGGCTTTTCCAAGCAACGTCTGACACACGAACATAAGACGTACAAGCTACCCGAAATTAAGGAAGTTGATGCTTTTTCATTTAGAATCAGCAGTATTTCTGCTACAAATGAGGTATTTTTGGAAAAAAAATCAAAATGCAGAATTTCATTTCTTTACATGTATAGTGATCAAGTTCACATCAGCTCTAACATTTTTAAAGTTAGCTAATATTTTTAAAAAGCTGAATGAAGTTTTGAGTAGACACAGCAAACCTACAGACAGCTTCATTAAAAAACTACCATTGTTTTAAGGCAGATCTCAGCACAGAGAAAAATATATAAAAACACCAAAAAAGCATACCTATGATAGTAAAATGACCTTTCAATAAAAAACGACATCAAGTGACAGCAGATTTTACAAGAATTTTCTATGTTCTCATGATTAGGGAAAATCCACAGTTTGAATTCTCCTGCTTCCTCTCCTCCTCGTTCTTAAAGAAACAGACTGCAAAAACTACTGGAAACATAAACAGCAGAACGTAAAGCAAGATCTTTTTACTGCCACTTCCAGTCTTTATTTTCTAACCCCGTCTGGACTAACCCTTTGGCACAGTAGCTGCTATCGGGACACCCAGGGTTCCAGTTTCTCCAGGGGGTTGGTTCTACCTCCTTCACTGAGGTCTGCCCACTGCACCAGGGAGTGGAATTAATACAGTCAAGAGAACAACACTCTTCCAGCTCATATAACATACCAGGAATAAATCAGATTATAATACTGTACTTAATTTTTTAAGATGTATGCACTTTATCCAAAATGAGTAAGAGGCCTGATATATCCATACGTGTTTAAGCGCTCATGAGCTGGGGAGTGTGTGTAGAGGCTGTGCTCCGGCCAGCCCTGGTCTTTCTCCTCGTTACAGTGCTGCCATACTTCAAGTGACAGGGTAAAGACAGGCTGGAGGGGCTGGTCACAAGGCAACCCTATTCCGGTCCCTCTCTGAACTACCTGCCAGTTCACAATCACTACCCCACAAGAGCAGATACACGGGGCACCGATTTACCTGCAAATACGAAGAGGTTCTCAGAAGACTACGTTACTGTAAACAATCAACACACTCAGGTCACGTATCAAAGCCTGTTTGCTACCTCTGCTCTGTATTGAGAATTTCCAACCCAAATGCATGTTGCTTGTTTCTCCATTTCAGAGTTATCAGAGGACTTATCTGTCTCTGGATCAAGCTAAGTGCCTTGTGTTTGCAGTGCGTATTGTTTGTTTTCAGGCAGGTGTATCTGCTTTTACAAACCTTCGGCAGAGTCTTTTTTATTAACCTCATGGCAAAAAAAGACTCCTTCTGTGTGCTGAAATTCCAATATGCATAAAATGCCCCAAAACAAGTTTGGTTATCAGGGTGCTTTTGCATCTGAAAAGGAAAATTAAGTTGTAAAGGCACTGTAAGTCTTTGCTGCTCTCCTATTTCTTCATCTTTGAATTACTTTCAGTGCTCTTCAGATCATTGTAGTTTATTACAATTTACATCAAAAAAGGAATTGTACATTGTCTTATGTCACACATTTTAAATGAAATGGCAGCAGTAAATACTGACTGGAGTAACAGCTCAGTATCGACTGCAAAGAGCTGCACTCTCCTACAACATATCCTTCCACCTGCTACCTGGGCATCAGCCTGGCCTTCCTGAACGCTGCTGTCCCCTCTCGCAGCCAGAAAACCCTGTGTTTTGTTTTTTTTTTCTATAAAACAGATTTTTAATTTTCTCCTCCAGGTCTCCGGTCTTTGGTTTGGGTGATTGATCAATAACGTACGTTCATACTTGTGAAAGCAGACCCAGCGCACACTACAACACACTTATGCGCAGGTTGAACTGCAGTGAACAAATAAACACCTGAACACATACTGTAAGTTACTGTAAGGCGTGTGAACCACATTAATCTTCCATTCTCTTTCAATATCCTCAGGTGCCTGTGCTGCACAGCATCTATCTGCCCAGTTCCAGAGCCTCGTCGCCGCTCGCCACGTTCAGTTTTACTTAAGGCAAGATTTGCAGACCAATTACAGTTGTACTTCTCCTATTTTTCATTTAAATTAGTCTGGCTGCAAATGTGACAGATCCGCCTCAAGCCAGAAGTCCTGCCCTTTCAGAATGATATATACCGGTATGCGGAGCGGCAGAACAGATGACTCAACAGTTTTCCCAATTGTCCCGGACAGGGGAAGATGTTTTTTTTTTTTTTTAAATCTGAGACAGGTACCCAGGAAAGGGTCAACCTAGGAAAAGACAGGTCAGTCTGGAGGCGCATGTGATTTTAATCGAGTCGATTCTGACAGCAGCGCTACAACTGGCGACTGTTCCAACGTAGCCTCTTGTCCACTCTTCACCTGAACCTTTTCCACCTGTGTTCAGTTTAGCTGCATTCCCGACCCCTGTGACAACCACAGAGCTGAAGCCCCTCGCAGCCTCCCTTTGTGCGCTTCCCCCCGGAGACGACACGCAGAGAGGAGGACGAGAGGGGAACAACAGCACCTGCAGGGCAGTGGAGAAGCGCCCAGGTGCGCTCCGGCGCACGGCTCTCCGACTGGCCCATTGCGGACTGGACGGCTCAGGCCGCTCAGGCTCGGGGTGTGCGCAGGGCTAGGAGCTCGGAACAATGAGCTTGCGAGGCGACCTGAAGGAGTTTGATTTATATACGGGGTGGGAGGTACAGTACTACGGCCAAGACGAAATGCTGCCAAATGTTGTTGTTGTTGTTTTTTTTTTGGGGGGGGGGAGAAAATAGTACCACTTTCCATTTTCACCTCTTGATTTTTGTTCTAAAACACTGCTCAACGGACGGTTTGCCTTTTGTCCTGGTCAGGTCGGAGAGCAGCTGCAAGAGGGGCATCCTCTGAGTCAGACACGCAGACTCCTCGGTGAGTTTTGTTTGTTTTCTTTTTTAAAAAAAAGGCGAGAGAGAGAGAGAGAACTATTATCACTATTACTCACCAACAACTGCTCCAGCTGCCAGACTTTCGGAAAACACCTCCCTGTATTCCACGGGTCAAAAGAAACAGCTGCTTTTCGCCGTGCGCTGGGGGGCGGCTGCGGGCTGGTGTCGGAGGTCTGCGGTGTGTCGCTCTCTTGAGCGTCTCGGAGGTGATATACAGTCCTGAGCCGCACTCGCCTCGCTCGCCGCCCCGACCAATCGGAGGGGCCGGAGGGCGTGGCCGCGGCGGGAGGACGGTTTCTATTGGCGGAGCTTAGGCACCTCGGCACAGGGTGGTGTCCCAGCGGCCCCTCAGGCCCCTCCCACAGCCTCCTGTCCCACAGGCGAAGAGGTTCAACCAAATCAGACACTGGGGAGTGATCATATGTTTTATAAGCAATTACATATCATAAAGTTATTGTAAGCATGAATTATAGCACTAAATTATAAAAATGATTTAATTCTTTCATTACGTTCACATTTTCATCGTTTGTTTTGGTTGATTTTAATGCGATGGCGTGATCTAAAATAGTTCTACTCACAGGCAGCGAAACACTTTCTGTGTTTTTTTGAAAGCTGTATTTTATTTTCGTTTTGTTTCTTGTTGATAACGGCGATGCGCCGCAGTGGCCGCCGTAGTGGAACAATAAGAAGTATGATTTTGAAGAACTGCCCGGGACTAATGGTCGTTGTTGACGACGCTGAACCTGTCCGGCAGCCCGAAGCAGCGCCCTCTGCTGGCGATACGCGCCACTCGCAGGCTGACAGGTGGGCGACCGGCTATTTTCACCTAAAAACTATTTCTGATCGTCTCCATCGCGTTTCTCCCTACTGCATTTTATTCTCTTCCGTTTCCATCTCTTTATTAGAAGTACTTGTTGTAGCTGTACTGATTTGAGATTTTGCGGGCATAATAATTGGAGCGGTTTAGCGTCGGGTCTGTTCTTGAAGGTTTGATCTAGTTTGAAACCCGGTATTTTTACAATAACAAAAAGTCGTGAAAAGAAGTTCTGAAATACATTGAGATGAATATATTTTCAATGTTAATATACACTAGAAAGTAATTTATAAATCAGTCATCTGATATTATCATCAAATACACCGGATAAATAATTTGTGCTGCTGAATTCTTTTTCATGTCATACTGTTTCTTTTTAATGTTTTTTATATATATAATGGTATTTCCTGCTAATTTAAAAATGATTGATAAAGTTCATGGTCGTGCCTGACTGCTTTCATATTAATCACTCGCTCTGAAGAATGATCTCATGTTGCAGTAGAAAAGGTAAATTAAGACCACTGGCCACCTCCCGACTTTCACGTCTGGACAGTCAGTTGCAATTTGTATATCAGTCCATCTTCTAAGCGCTTTTATCCGGTACAGGATCGCTGGGAGCAGAATCCTAGCCCGGCAAGCAGCGAGCGCCTGGCGGTCCACAGCCGGACGGGACGCCAGTCAGGGTGTAATAGTGCAGGAAACGCTGAGCTATCCTTTAAAATGTACCTAGGAACGCGGGCGTTACGTATTCTGGGACCGCTTACTACTGTATGTGACCGACTGTTGCTTGTTAATACGATTGTCAAATGCATGCCGTCATCAAACAACACACAGCTAACTGCTCACGAAGTAACAGCTGTGTTGTGATAGTTTCTAACATTTCCCAAATGTAAACAAGATGGGTTTTTTGCAAAACAGACACGACTATTATTAATTTATCTCCCAGAGGAAAAATGAAAAAAGGGGGTGTTTTATTAAGAATAAAAGCTTGCTTTTGCTGATTTTGTTTCATTTGTTCAATAGCATTCAGGCTGATGTCATTTCCTTAGTCTTTCAAGCAGGAGTATCAATGTCTAGCTTTCTACATCGGTAGTCATTCCTACTGTGGGCTCTTTAACACTCTTCTCAGTAAGATGGAATATGTTCAGAACTCTGCAGCTACTGTAGATGCCTAACTCACAGCAGAACCTGGCAGCATATCACTCCTACACTAAAATGTCTACATTGGTTGCCTATGAATGTATGTATCATGTATTCGATATAAGATCTTGTCACTGACTTTTAAGGCTCAAACCCTGGCTCTGTCACACCTCTCTGAACTGCTCCATGTTCCCCTCGTAGGCTCTGGTCAGTTGAGGCTGGTCGTTTCCTCCATGTCCCCAGGACTAAATTTCGGACCGTTGGTGCCTTTGCTGTCTCTGCTCCAGTGGTATGGAACGCCTTTCCTCAGACTCGACAAGAGACAAATTCCCTGACTCTCTACAAATCAAAACTTAAAACTCATCTTTTTGCTAGGGGTTATGCGTGATTCCCTTACAGTTAATCCTGTATGTTCTTGTTTCTTTGTATATGGCTGTTTGTTTCTCTTTGGTTCTTTATCACTATGTACAGTACAGCATCCTTGGGTTTGGAAAGGTACTAAAAAAATAATTGTTCTCTTCCTCATTCTCGTTCTTATTCTAGGAGCAGAAATTCACAAGGACACATACAGTGTTGTGCTGAAATAACACCCACGTTATTGGTTACCAATATAATAACCAATATAATTATTGGCTATATTATTTTTAACACTGGTCGTGTTAAAAAAATCGGCTAAACCTGTCAGACACTGGCCTAAAAACACAACAAAATACAAAAGTAAAAATTAAATCAGGAAAAACAAATTGAAACTAATGGCAACTGCTTTTAAGACCGAGACCACGAGACACGTCTTTACACAAAGGGTTGTGGGAGTGTGGAACACGCTACAGTACATCCTGGCTCCTTCTGAAGAACAGCTGCATGACAGCCTTGGATCAGTGAGGTAATAGTGACTGAATGGGCTGAATGGCCTCTCGTTTGTAACCTGTCTTAATTTCTCATGTACAGACTTGGGGGTGATGAGGTTTAACACAGATCAGAAGAGCTGCTTCTCTTATCTGCAAACCGTTGCAGAACTGGTTTGTGTCACTTGTAGAAAAAGGAGAGTGTTTAAAATCCAAATTGACTCTCATGTCCATATGCACAGAGCACAGCCACTCCATTATTCAGACTGTCAAGCTCAGAATGGAATGCAGCAGAAAAAAGGTGAACTGGAGTAATCTCAAAATAGCCTCAAAATACATTCAGGCAAAAGCTTTTTAAACTACAGTATGTGACAAACAATTAACTTGTTTTGCACGTTTAACATGATTACCTTTATTAATCATCTCTTATTGGACAGTTCTTTATCTGTTCTGTCAATTTCTAATAACCTTTAATCTTTTGTATGAATGTCTGGAAAAATCTATTGTTATATTTTCTGCAAGGAACATGTATCAAAAGGTGCTGCAGTGTGAAATGTCAGTCCTGATGGGATGATAATTATATTTGACCTACTGTATATTATCAGAGAACAAATACTAGATAGCTTGAATGTATATAAATTGTTATTCATTTAATGGGCTACAATTTGAAAGCTTATTTTTTCAGTTTGAAATTATAATTTAACCCTGCAGTAAGGAGAATAATACAAATCTCACAGCAGATTGCTGGATGTAGAAGACCTAACATCATGAAACTACTATAGAAATTAAAACCCAATGAAAAAAAACAGCAACAATCTTTTAATCAGATGCAGTTCTATACCATTTATCAGAAATGGAATGTATATTTTGTATATTTTTAGTTTTGGACATGCACAACGCTAGTGTGCTAATAAAGGCTGAACTTTGTTTCACCTGTTGAAATGTCAGCTTTGGCAGTTCTGCACTGTGATCTGTACTGGCAGTTATTGATGATCTCTTACAGTGTATTATCCTTCTAGAGAAAAAAGGTGACCGAAAAGCTTTGCTTACATGCCTCTAGACCACACATCTCTCGAGTACTGACTGCATTTTGTCATTTCCAGCTTGCCTGAGTCCCATCTGTTTGAAAAGAATTTTGAGCAAGCCTGTCAGGCAACCTTTTAAAAAAATAGTCTGAGGGCACATCGTAAAAAATGAACCTAAAAAAAGTCAAAAGAAAAAAATCTGTGTTCATGCTTTCCCAGCGTCTACAGATTGCTACTATGAGAGAAACCAAAATGACACTCGTGCATTTTTTTGTAACATTCAAATAAATCCATCAAGAATACTGTAAATCTCTGCCCTAAGACATGCTTATAAAAGAGGAAATTGTATTATATATAACAAGCTCTATAATCTTGATTTGTGACATTTAACTATAAAACACCGGAACTGTTTAACATTGTAACTGCTTTATTTGTGTGTGGCTTAATGAAGTATGTGCTTTATTTTTAAGGGATTATTTGATAAATCACACTATCGCTGCTGTAGACAGTGTTCAAGATACTCTAGAGTCAAACCCATCCTCACAAGCACCATTATAATCACCTTGATATTAATAATCTATAACCAAAACAAAGTATATGTAATCTTCCCTTCTATAACTAAGCTTGCAAGTCAAACTTTTGTCGATTTTATGCTTTTACCGAGAAAACAACAAAACTCTTTACTGTCTGTAAACACTTTTAAAGATTTTATTGCAGGTGCTTTTTAAAAACATGTCAGGCAGTATGTTGTATTTAAGGTTGAATAGGGTAAAAGGTTGAATAGGGTTGAAACAAATAAATGTTCCCTAACGTCATACAGAACATTATTCACGGCATAAGACAGGCCAAAATATTTTTCTGAGCTTATAAAATCCACAAACCTTCAAATGCAAGAAATGCATATAATATATAGAAATGTATCTTGTAAAGAGTGGAATAAGATACTCACAACATTCATCTGCTTCCACCCACCTTTCCTCTCATCACAGAGAAGCCAGAGGCTACAGTACACTGGCAAGCAATGGGACACCAGTCCATCGCAGGCAGACACAGACACACACATTCTCACACCAGCACACATTTCCCCAGAAGCCCATTAACCTACTAGTAAGTCTGTGGACTGTGGAAAGAAATCAGAGCACCCAGTAGAAACACACATAGACACAAACTCCACACAGGCGGCACCTCAGGTCTGGAACTGAACCCAGGGTCCCAGTGCTAAAGGGCATCAGTGATAACCTCTGTGCTACCATGCTGCCCGAGCTTAAACTGCAGGAATGCATTTTTTTTATAAAAAGGAAAGAATGATTTTTCAGTGGCGTGTTAAATTGAATGTAATCTACTCTGGACACCAGGTTATTGGAGGACCTGGCGTTTCACAGTTCGGGCTCTTGAAGCAGTCTGGATATCAATGATAACATTGTTTAAAAACTGAAGTTACAACATAGAGAGGTGGGGCACCTTGCTGACATGACGCCTGGCTCTTATTCTCCTCTCTGGAGAGTTGGGTGTGTTGAGAATAACCCTGATCATGCACAGGCTGCTGCAGTTTGATCCACAGACCTTTCCTTTCTTTTCAGCTTCCCAAGAAGCCTTTTTAACACACAAGGGACAGAGCATGACTGACAGCCTTGATTATCAGTTACGTCTTTATTTTGAGGAAAATACTAACGTGAACGTACAGTAATCTGTTCAGAAATGTACTTGGAACCTGGACACAAAACCAGCAGGGAGAGCACATCCTCTCGATAACCACCCAGCCCCTGGAACTGAACTGAACTGAACAGATCTTTTCTTTAATAGCCAAATACAGTACACTGTACAATTCACCGTAAATGAGGAGGGGGAACAAAGCTTTGAAATCTACGTGCTTTCTCAAAAAGAGAATTGAATTTCCCACGTCTGATGCGGCTCTCACAAACTAAAAACTTTCATAGTTTAAAAGCTGTCAAGGGAAGCGCAGTGTTATGCGGATCAATTTACATACTGCACATGCACAAGAATTCATTCAACCAGAAAAAGCGTCTCATGCCCGTGGGTTCGAGGGGTGATGTCAAGGTCCCTGAGACAGCAGGGAGATGTTTCATATCCAGCAGCCAGCAGCTGTATCTCCCTGCAGCTCACACCTAGCAGTCTACTGAAGCCCAGCAGTGTGAGCCTGGATGGGAGACTTCCTGGGAAAAACTAAGGCTGCTGCTGGAAGAGGTGTTAGTGGGGCCAGTGGGGGGTGCTCACCCTGCAGTCCATGTGGGTCCTAATCCCCCAGTATACTGATGGGAACACTATGTTGTAGAAAAAGGAGTTGTCCTACAGATGAGACATAAAACCGAGGTCCTGCCTTTCTGTGATCATTAAAAAATCCAAGGGTGTTTGTCAAAGAGACAACTTCTCCTTCTTAGCCAACATAAAAGTTTTACTGTACTATAGACTTCAATCGAAAATCAAAAACACTTCTGTCTTTCAAATAATTCTGCAACTGTAAAAGTAAAAACATTACAGAACATGAGTGTTACTGGCTGTGCCTTTAAATCCTACATATAGACATGAGGAACCAGTAGATGATGGCAGGACAAAAAGAGGAATTTAAAAGTATAGGGAATGTAGGAGAGAGCTCTGAATTACTCTTGTCCATTTCAAAAACCAGATGGGCATAAGAAAACAGGGCAGCTTAAGTCAATAGAAGGAAATAGTAATTATCTGCTTACTATAAGGCTTCCAGAGAAAGAATGCCAAGAGCAATTCAGGATGAAGGATTAGAGGGCAGAGTTAAGGAGGAGGCAGAGTTAAGGAGGCAGGCAGCACCTCTTATTGCTGCTCAGCAGCTAGTAATCGTGCCCTCCAGCAGACAGCGGTTCCTGTAGCCCCAAGAACTTCGGACACCGTTTTATTTCCGAAAGGCTTTTACACATTTCACTTGTCATATTTCATAATACATATTTATTTGTAATGTTACATATTACAAAGGCTTTTAAATATTTCTCAGACCGTTGTTTCCTAGAGCCCCAGTCCAAACTCAGGGATGGAAGAGCTGATTGAACAAGAAGCAGCAGTGCAGCAGTACTGGCCAGAGTGGGACTTCAGCAACAGTCATTCTTTCTCCAAGACTGGCTCACAGTCTGAATCCTGACAGATTTCTCTGGCTGTCACACCTCTTCATTTCAACGCTTTTGAAACTCAGATAAAACCCAAAGACATTTTGCTAGTGATAACTCTTGGCCTCAATAGTAGTTGTCCAGTGCAGCGTGAATAAAAAATAATAAATGTGTTAATTGCAGATAATTAATATTTAAATTCGCAATATTTTCCAGATAAAGGCAAACGCTCAACAGTACTTCATTCATGTTGACCATGTTGAGTCATCAAGGTATTTCCCTGCCCCCCGATGTTTGGAAAGAACAGTCAAAGACATATTTACATTGTGTCTCTTTATCAACAATCGGCTGGGCTTGCCCAGTTTCTGGATTGAAGCCGAAGAGAAATTAATCTTTAGCATGATGTTAACAGGAACAGTTTTAATCATGTCACACAATGAATGACCACCCAGTGCTTTTGTCTACAGTAGTTCTCAATACTATATGAAAATAAAGTATTCAGTTTAGAGGATCAATTTAGATAAAAACATATGTTCTAATTGGACTTGTTATATGAGAAATTACTGGTCAAAACTAACTAAAAATTAGCCTAGGGTCAGATTATACATTAATCAAGCAATGCTTTACAAAAAGTAATTGCCATTATTTGATTCTGTCATCTTACTTGGAAAACATCCCAGAATTCTCAGGCTTGTATAAACAAGACAGGATAATTACATCTTAAATCTACTAGCCTGAATACTACACAAGTTGCCAAAACCCCCACACCGCCTTTTAACTGTGAGATTCTTGAAAGTGTAGGTGATCGTTAAAATACTTCCAGAGAATACATACGGTACTATAGTTGTAAAACAGTATTGTAAGGTAAAAGACCATCCAAGCTGAGGTAGGAATCAGAAGACGTTACTAAAGAAGTGCTCTGAGCTGAATCATCTGGATGATTTAGGGGATAATCTATTAAGGCTGTAACTACATGGTGCATTATTTAAAGAGGTGGGTATATATATACTGTATCTAGCAAAACAATTGTTCTGTCTTCGTTCTGCACTACTGTCTTCCTTATTATGGAAATCATGGACTTCTTAAAGCACAGTCTGTCGACTTCTAGAAGAATCTTCCACAAGGGAAGCCCTGGAGGAGAATTCTGCCGCACGGGTCATGATACTGTGGAAGACCTCACAGAAGACGGACCTCCCGATTATGAGAAGGTGCTAAAACACGTGTTTGAATGAAAGGCCGTGGCAGGAGTAACGAAAAACCTTCAATGGATCAATGCTTAAATGTTCAAGAACTACCCCATCCGAAGCAATGATTCAAACTGCTTGAAGCTAAATTGATGGACAGCAGCCCGATGCTCAGAAAGACTCATGTAACAAGGTCGTGCCCAGGATAAACAGAGTTCCACACTGAGACTCATGCCTTCGCCGAACACTGAGCGCACAGATATGCTTCGTATTGTATTTCCTCTCTGTCGGCCTACGTTCAGTCATTTCTGTAAGGATTATTTTGGTAACGTGAAACTTTTTCAAGGTGATTTAGGAATGAGTTTTGCTTCGAGACATGCTCTGAGATGGGCAGTTGACAGGTCTTTAAATGCAAGGGATCAAATCCACATCTGTGGCCCCTGTGATATTCACATGATAGGAAAGCCTAGATCTTTGCGTTTCACCACCTCGAACAGAGCGACACACCTTGCTCTCTGCAGACTAATCACATCAGCTCGCTGCAGCGTGTCATAACTGGATTAGGGCCTTTGATGCTCTTTTTGCAGTCGTAACTATTAACTGCAGAATCCACATCCTTTCACCCTACAGCTATTGGTTCAGCTGTTAAATCAATGGTGAGCATAAATACCTACAGCTGCAAGATATGTGCCGTCATGAATACAAAGGAATTGGTTCCTCTCGGAAGATGCCATTTCTGCCATATGGTGTGGAAGTCACACTCCATTGAGATCACCCTCTGCTGTAAATTGCAGTTCAATATTATTGTATGCACAATCTTCTTGATCTCCTGTCTTACTCTGATCTTTATTTTTTAAAAGTATCATATATAGTAATTGTTCTTACAGGTTGTCTATGAGATACAGGATATATGTGAAAGCTGTAATATATATTGTAGTGCTCTCGGGTTCACGTGGGTATGCACCCTCGCCACTGCCGCCTCAGGTCAGCCCCCACTGCTGGGGACTCAAACCCGGGCCTCCAGCTTCACTCAACAAGGACCCAGCCAGTTGAGCCAAAGGGAAATCTCCCCTCAGCCCAACGGCTGCAGTCTCTGCTGTTCACAGGGAAGGGCGGTGACGTCACCACGCTGGTAGGCCGGCTCTCACAACCTGCAATGGAGGCCGTATGCGTTACGATATTTTTAATTTGCCTAGCATTTATATACAAAAACTTAAATGATATTGTTACCTGACCTGCCGCTTCATCCGGTTCCTTTTGCCTCTGCGTTCCCATATATTTCTTCACCTGATCCTCCCCCGCTCCATCCTACTTCAGCTCTTTTTGCAGATTCTGCTGGATCCCTTTCTATTTGAATATAGCTCATCTTTTCTGAAGAGAGACCTCGGTTTTACGTCTCATCTGAAGGACGGCACTTTTTTATAGTATAGTGTCCCCGTCACTATACTGGGGCATTAATACCCACACAGACCGTAGGGTGAGCGCCCCCTGCTGGCCCCACTAACACCTCTTCCAGCAGCAGCCTTGGTTTTCCCAGGAGTCTCCCATCCAGGTATTTACCAGGCTCACACCTGCTTCTGTGGGCTGCCAGTTGTGCAAGATATGGCTGCTGGCAAAAACCTCTTATAACCAACCAAGCAAATGAGAAATTAGGAATGAATGGGAATTAACATATGCATGGACTTTTACTCCCGAAACATTTGGGAGTAAAAGTCCTATAATAAGATTTAATATTCAGTATATACACATATAATAAAATCTTTTAGTTATAAAACCTGATCAGTTATAAAACACAGCTTGTCCATCCTGTCCTTACAGTCCTCAGACAAGTGAAAGAAACATCCCCTTTTCATTTCCATGCCTGAAAGATTGTCTTTTAGAATGACTAAGAGCTAAAACAGCTCCTAAAGGAGAATAGGTGCTATTTGTCTTGGGAAATTCAGGTCTTTCTGGTTAGATAATCTACATGCTAAACTGACTGAGAAACAATTTCAATGCTTTGTTTTGAAAATCTTAATCTTTGTTCTCTACCTTGTCAAACAGGAGTATTTATCCTAGATTGCCACCATTGTGAAGCTACAGTACCTGTATGTAGAGAGAAGAACTTTTTCACTGTGGGATTTTGGTGTAACACCTAACAATGTTAGGAGTAAAGGGTACAGGGGAATTCATCCCTTGTAATATTCTGTTGTTATACTGTATATATACTGTAAAACCAAGTATAATGGTTTTACCTGAGATTATACTGCATGCAGTGCAGGCAGACACATTCAACACCTGCTCGGTAGTCAAGGATTCTGTTAGCAAGGAAACACTGGGATCCGATCCTAATATTGTCGCCATGTACCTTTCATACACATTTTAGAGAGCATGGTGGAAGGACACTACCAGAAAGTAACCAGAATCTAAGAAGTGAAAAAAGAGCTCTGAGAAGTCTGAAGGAAAAGGGGCGGACAGTGGTTTTCACCATGTGACTGTCACCATGTGACTGGCTGAGTGGCCTCAGTAGAAGCCATTGTTTTATAGACACGCAAGGAATTCCATCCACACTTTCTCACACACTGCAGTGCTTTACACCCAAACTGTGGAGCTCCTCATGAATGACACCGAGACGGCCCTGAGACACCAGGGCAGGGAGGTCTCACAAGACACGGCCAACATCTCTTGAGCTGCAGTGAGACCAGCCAACCCCATGTGGCTCTGCCACTGCAGGGAGCCAAGATCCAAGTTATCTTTCAGTTACATTAAAGCATGTGGAGAGAGTGAGGGGTGTCCTGGTTTAGAACAGAGGTAGAGAAATGGGAGTTTCTATTTGCTCACCCATCAGCAATGGTGGTAAGTTTGACATTACCACCTTCTAGACTGATCTCATCAGATCTTAGGAGCTAAACAAGGGTGAGGCTGATCAATACTGGGATGGGAGACCTCGAAGGAAAACCAAGTTGTGGAGCTGGCAGATCAGTAGGTGGTGCTCTTCCCTCTGGACTAGAATTTCCAAAGCATCTTGACAGTGTGGCGTTTGGACACACAGTGCTGAAGGAGGTGCCATCACTTGAGATGTGAAACCAAGGGCCTTACTAACTGGTCATTAAAGATGCCCAGTGTCCTGGCTGATTCCTGCTTCATTGGCAAAGTGATTTCTCACTTCTCTGAACGAGCTGCTGTGTAGTGGGGCTGCTCTCCAGTCCAGGAGAGATTGGACCCCCCTCCTACATGTAGAACACTCACAATGTGCATCATTTAGGATAAAAAACAACGAATTAACTACTCATGTGGTAAGAAGGATAAATAGCCTGGTCTGAACCTGACAATAGCTGGGCCTATGCTGTAAAAGAGGAAGATGTATTGATGCCCATATCTGCTGCGTTTTGGTGTGTGCTGTGGAAGAACAGGACAGCCACATGGGGACCTTCACACACAAACCACTCCTCGGACCCGTGGCCCAGGGGTTCTCAGTACTGTACTGAGGTTGAAAAGAGAGATGCCACACTGGCATCGGTCCTACCCTGCACAGCAACCACCAGCAATTTAGACAGGTCTAGCGGCCCCTGCCCTCCACTGAACTGACCCCCACTGCTTCTGACACACCTTGCATACACCCACACCCACATGAACACTCAGCATTCCAGCCCGGGCCTCCTGCCCCAGCTAGTGAAAACACGAGAGGGAACCGAGACCCCTCCACAGCACAGACCTCTGCCACTACACGCAGCATGCAGGCCCCCAGCAAGCCGGTTTCATCGGAGAAAGAACAAAACCAGCGATGGTCCTTAGGAAGCTTTAACAGGTGGCAAGTTATTCATCGGCACAAGAATGATCTACAATTAGAACACCTACCATGATTACACTAAAGCACCACCCGTCCTTGCCTCATGTTAAATATCCGCTCCGAAAAAGATTCATACACAAACATGTTAAGACATAATTAGCGAAAAAAATCCTAAACCTTGAGTACTTTAACAAAAGAAGGAATGTACTTGCCTTTGGTGGAGCACAGATTCCTCTGGTAGTGCTCATGTGAAATGTGTTGAATTTTGTTTTTTAATTCACACCTGAAATCCATATTCTTAGCCAGAACTTAATTATTTGTCTTTCTCTTAATGGTGATGCAGAACCAGGGAAGGCGAAAGCTATGAATTACAGGTTTGTTGATGCATTGAAGCTGTGAGATTTGTTTTTGTGAGTGCAGTAGATGTGAATGTTAGACAAGGCCTAATCATGTAAAATGTAACAAAACAGATCAGAACATCCACCTGCTAGCAGACAGCCTACCTGTGCAGTAGGAGGTTGCAGCTACAGTTCCTGGAGCCTATTCCAGAAGACCGGGCTGGTAGGCAGGACAGAGAGCACATGACAGCTCTCCAGTCCATCAAATGCCTGTGTGAAAGGTCCAGTTTAGAATAGCAGATCAAACCTGGCCAGTGTATCTTTAGAAGGCTGTGGCACCCAGAGAGCACTTCTCTGAACTTGAAGGAACCAGGCAAACCCCCTCAGCTGGAATTGAACCCTAGAGCACTCAAAGGCATTTCATGGGGGTTTTGTCATGCATTTCAGTACAAGCTCTAACATTTCCTAAATAACACGAACTTTAAAACCAGCTCTCTGTGGTTTAATTACACATCGCGCTGCCGCCTGTGTCAAGAGCCCTGAGTTAACGGCCGAGTCCCAGTCAGCCTTCCCAGCAGTAGCTGCTGTGGGCGAGTGGCCTATGACCCTCTCTCTGCACCTCTTCGACTCCCCCCTCTTGCTGAAACAAGCAATCTAAGCTAACACCCGTCACAAAGCTCAGAGCCCTCCGGAGGCTGACAGCAGGAACTCAGGAGATCGTCACGGTCGTTCAGATAAAGACAGAGCAGTGTGCCAGACTGAAGAAGGGCAGACACAGCACGGGTCCTACCAGTGATCCTGCTAATCATTCTCCTCTTATTTCTTCATTCACGTTTTTGTACCTAGAAAAGTCCCTAGGAAAGCTTTTAAGTACCAAATGAAACTCAGGGCTCGAACTTGGACCACATATCCATGATGGCACACAAAAGATTTCATTTTGCATTCCTGGTTTGGATAAGGGTAACTGTTCATTTAGATTAATTAAACAAGAATCACAGTAAAACAGAGAAAATCCAGAACAGAAAAATCAGAAAACATTTCAACTTATTCTTGCTGTGATTGATGTCTGGAGGTCTGTGGTTGGTGTTTCACAGGGAAGAAGGCATGACCATTCCCACTCACGCACCCTTCCACAGTCTGTAAGATACGTCACCCTGCAAGGTACTTTCCATCTTATCTATCAGTGCAAGGAAACAAGGAAATGCAGACAAATATGCACATTTAACATCAGCTCTGGCAGTTTTATGACAATTTAGGAGAGAGCTCTACTCTGCTCTCAGCTAGACTCTAGAGCTCCCAGACAGACCCACCCTGGGATCTGGACAACCTGTCAGTACAGCCACTTCAAAGAAGACCCCAGAATTCCCTTGCTTCACTAGAACCTTACAAAAAAAACTGATGGCCTCCTGAGTTCTGATTAGATTGCTGAAAAACGCTCCAAGCAACTAATCATTTTAATTATCTCTGTCTCTGCACAGTGATATATTACTTTTGAGGTCATGATAACATTTGAAACCACCTTAAACTCTGTAAGGGTTCATATGTTATGTTGTCCGTGGATCTGATGCTTCGATCAGCTAACACAGTCAGATGAGGCACGAGGGCCTAATGAACTATACAGAAGGGAATGCTCTCACACAACTTGAACGCTGCCGATTAGCTCTGCAAAGTCAAAAATGCAGCGAGATTCCATCAAATATTAAAACAAATCTGCCTTCTCGATATTTCCATCTGAAGTCATCATTTATAGTGGAAAAAATGTACCTGTACTTCTACCACTATCACAAAAAAACACTGAACGTAAAAGCTTCATATTAAAAAAGGGAGAGAGTTCAGCTGCATCCAGTTGCATGGTTTGTTTCTCCAGCATGGTGCACACGGCACATGAATAAGTAAACCCACAGCACACCACGCCCTTCAGCTCTGGGGTGGCCTGGGTGGAGGGGTCCCCATTGCTGCGGCCCCCACAGTGCGGGGAAGCTGAGACCCAGGATTAAGTGACAAACTCCAGACTGTGCTAATTTTCAGAAGGCGGATCAGATGCCCCCTGTCCATGTATCTCACCATATTCTCACAGCAAGGCGCACTCGCATGTGAGAAACAGATCAGCTGGCATAGGCCACCTGCAGCTTTCAAAGAATGAGCCCTTACACTGTCCTCCCAGCTCCACTTTTAACGGCTGACATGTAGTTTATGACCTGAGTTATACATTGAACACTCTACATTTTCTGCAGCAACTTGTCACATTTTCCCTTCTGGAACAGTAATGTTTGTGGCATGACAAGCACTAAAACCTGTTTGCAATATTACTGCATAAGCTTCATCTGCTAACTCATCATAATTTCATGTTTACTAGAACATCCTTTTTTGTCTTCTAATTCTTCAAGTCTTGGCACACTGAATGAGCCCTCTCCTTGCCTCAGTTAAACACCTACAGTAAGTTAATGCAGCGACTGACTCTTGGGTTAAAAACCTGGTTGCCTTTATTAGGTAGAACAGGTCATTATTTCAAAGATATAGAAGTTTTGTAAACAGGCTCTGCGGAAACGTATTAACTGGTTTTAACAGAGACTCCTCCCAAAGTATCGGCACAGCAAAGTCAAAGATATTATTTTATGCTTACAGGCAAGCAATCTAGCCTTGTGATCAAGAGATATACATTATATTTCTTTATAATTCCATGCATTTAGGACCATCAAAACACAAGAAAAGTTACAAACTAAAGGAAGCCATTCAGCCCATGTCACCCCTTGGTAGGTAATTGGCCCCTTTGGCAGAAGCTGCAAAATGGCTGTACAAACCTCAATAAGTAAGATCTGAGGACGATAATTCCTTTCAGACAGCATCAACAGCTACAGGATCTGCTTCGATCCCAAAATTCCATTAAACATGACATTTTGGGAAAAACAACTGTTGTGTTTCAAAACTGAAGCTTTGGATTTCTAAATCATCGAATTGTAGCACTCCTGATTAGTTCTGAATGTATTCGTGTTCAAAATGTTCAAAGCAAGCTGCTTCAATGTAATAACAGCCTACTTATAAAACAAAAAATATCAACCAAGCACAATTTTTTTAGAACAAGCTCTTCCAGAAGAATGGAACCATTAAGACTATTTCTATGCAACGATCATTCTAATCACAGCAGACAAATGGCTGTAATCATCTGCACTCCAGAGGTGAGTTTTTCGATAGACCGTGAGGTAATACGTTTCCAAAACACAGCCTAACCATTGCTGCTGCTGTCGTTTTCCTTTCCATTGTGGTTTTACATTTTACACGAATAAAATCAGGAAACGTTAGTCAGGAAAGACATTTCACAAAAAGCAAAAAAAATGAAACCAGGATTATAATGAAAAAAATTACTAATAAGAGCTCTGCAACACAAACTTACCTCAGTGTTTCATATATAACCCACAGTACGGAATACAGTTGCTTCAGATAGCATCTGAAACCTTCAAGCAGAACTGAGGAGGTGGAGAGGGCTTCTACCACTGATATAGAACAGATCTGCTGGAGTTACAGAGTGACATATTAAAAGCAAAAGGTCTGGGTTAATGTGGTGTGAGAGAAACATTTTACAACAAGGGGGGCAAGAAAAGGTCAGGCATGGCCAAGATGTTGTAAGTACTGCGAGACATCAACTTCTAATAAGAGGGAAAACCTTCCCACTGGCTGTGAATGGAACTGAATTCAACACTCTGGTTATCGACAGGACACATTCCTTGTAGACCTTTCTTGGAAATTAAACGAAACAACGAAAAAAGCACAATATATGTGCATAGAAACAACTACAGCAATACGCAACCCGGTGCTGAAAACGTTTCCGTGAAGAAACCGATAAGACTGCAGTTCTTACAAACACGCACGAGCTGTCTGCAGGAGACCCGGGTACTTCACCTTCCAGCTGACACAGACGACATGAAACGGCAAACGCCACATGCGCCGAAATCTGTCAGCAGCTGCCGGCCTCCCCTGTTTGTCCAGATGCAGGGCCGACCCTGCAGCCATTTGGCACATTTCTGAGTTTCGCTGACGAAAGTGAAGAGGACAAGACGAGCAGGGGATCTGCAGGGACTTGCGCTGAAGAAGCTCTCTTCGCAGGGCAGAGGGCCCTGCTGATGTAACCTGTCCGGGCCGCCTTACAGCCATCAGCCGCCCATCAACGGTTTATTGGCGGTTTAGCGTGGTTTTTATTTCAGGCCGAGTACTGGTGACAAAGCAGAGACCTTGTATGTACAGTATGTGCTCTTGTGGTTCTACCAGATGTGTTTTCCTTGCCGACACACCCACTTAGGCAACGGATTTCATCTCCCCATCCCCCTCTTGAAACACACCCCCGTCTCCGGGCTCCTCTGTACCTGTCAGTGCCCCTGCCTGAAGGCAAGCTCAGATGGGCTCATACTCCTCAGCAGCTTCCGCTGTGTCCAAATCTTATCCAGGGTAAAATATTATGGTACTATGTGGAATTATTCGGGGTTTTTATTATGGCAATAAGTGCTGAACTTCCTCAGGGTAAATTTGTGAAATGGCAGAATTAAAAAACAGGCTGTAAGAAGAGGCCACTTGACCCAAGTGTCCTGTTTGGTAGTTAATTGATCCCAGGATCTTATCCAGCTGTTTCCTGAAGGGAGCCAGAGTATCAGCTTGAACAACGTGGCTTTGGAAGCTTGTTCCACACTCCCACAAGCTCTCGGTGTAAGGCGTCCTCAGTTTTAAATGCACTTCAGCATAGTTTCCAGTGGTGCTCTCTGGTTTGTGTTTCATTCTTGGGACTGAAAAAAATCCACTGGAATAAAGATTTTAAAAATTCAACAACAGGAGAGGTCATTTCCGAAGATTTTCTCAATTGTGCTTTGTTTTAACCTACCAGTGTCTTTCCTCCGGGGAAAGAGCACCCAGAGGAAACCCAGACAAACATGAGGAGAGCATCCATATTCCACGCAGACAGCACCCCAGGTCCGGAACTGAACCCAGGGCCCCAGCTCGGCCAGGCCACTGTACCGCCCCCACATACTTACTATAAGGTAAATATTCTTCTAAAATATTTTTTTATCATAATATTTTTAACTACAAAAGATCCAAATCTGGATATCATTAGCTTCCCAAGTTGGGGTTACTTCAGCATTCCAACACAAAAATCACTTCCAATTTCTCTCTACTTTAAAAAGTCTAAAACATCGGTGCTCACAGGGTCTCATCCACCTTTGGA
Organism: Lepisosteus platostomus; assembly: GCF_059453375.1. NCBI lineage: Eukaryota > Metazoa > Chordata > Actinopteri > Semionotiformes > Lepisosteidae > Lepisosteus > Lepisosteus platostomus. The sequence continues at coordinate 39,083,747 of NC_142624.1, forward strand.
AAATATCTTGGCTCACGACTGGGGTGAGGAGGTTAATTCCACCTGTGAGGCTACAATTCACACTTTATTAGACCTAATGTCCTTATACCAGAAGTAACTGCTGGAATTACTATATAGCATTGACAGCAATTAGTCCAGTGAACTCTTAGCCCCAAGAAGGAATGTTAATCCTAATGACATCAGAGATTTAGCACCTTCAAAAAGCGTGGTACCGATACGTTTCCAAGTGATCAGCTGAATGAGCAGATTTCAGAAATGAGATAAGCAAACAAAATTCCGTCAAGAGATGTCCATCTTCCTCACAAGAAAACGGTAAGCCATTTTCTAAACAAAGACTGTAACTGATACTCACTGGTAGCAGGGATGAGCTCCCTTTCAAAAGGGAATATTTTGCATCACGAACACTGAACACTAGCCCAGAATATCAGGAAGATGTTTCATCACTTACACTTATTTTATTAAATTTTTCAATTAGTATTTTTTGTTTCTATTTTGTTTTTAATTTTCCATTACCAAATGTAATGAATCTAGAAAGGATTAGTCAAACTGCAGAATGAAGCGCAATAATGTCAAGTACTTCGTCTTGTCTCTCCTTTCTTCTTTTAAGCCCTAAATTCAACTCAGCTTTCACCTTTAAACAATTCTGAATCTCTCGAACGAAGAGGGGTGTGTTGCTCCAGGCATGTCTGCTTGATTTAGATGGTATTTGCAAACCCTAGTCATGCATGTGTTTATGTTCACCCAGGGCAGTATGGGGGCAGCACCTAGCGGCTGCTGGGGTCTAGTTTTTTATTCCAACTCGGGACGCCTGCTGCATATTCTCCATGTGTTCACATGGGTTTTCACTGGCAGCCCCAGTTTCCTCCCACGCAGGTTAGGCTTGATTGGATACACCTACTACAACAAGTACTGGCTATGAACCATACAGTCAGGGGAACAACGCCAGGTGAGAAGATAAAAGAGGATCTGTTGTCATTTTCTGCCACTGCAATGAAAAGGAAGACAAACAGAAAAACACACAGATTCTTTCCCCAGGCCCCAAAACAACTCCAGTTCGGTCCTTCAGACAGACTGCAATTACAACACTGCTGTGTGACATTTACTGAGCTAGAGAGGCACGGCAGATTCTGAAATATTGTTCTGTTTGGCGTTTGTTGTGACATCACACAAAATTCCAACCCTTTGGATGTGAAGGATGGGATACGGGGGGTGATATGTACACAGGAGCGTACAGTACATGACAGGCAAGCGATCCATAAAGATAACACACAGAATCACTGTCACTTCAGCACAACACCAGTCTAAATGAGTCAATTCATCTTGGGTCATGTGCCCAAGACAGTGCTCCCCAATCAATTCTGAACAAAGAAGTGCCATTGTCTGAACGACTTGTAGACAACACTTCAGTCAATAAATGGCTGGTTCAGAGATGCTTTCCTCTAGCGTGTCCAAAGGTATTGTTCTCAGACTTCCTGAAAAAAATAATCCTCCCCATCAATGCAGTTTCTGATGGTACCAAAAAAAAAATGGCCCTTCCTGCTCACTATTACCTGTAAGCAAAGTTGATTTCCCAAATAACATTTGAATAAGCAATATACAGGTTATGTATTGAAATCTGCTCTGCTTTGGAGTTTACAGGATTATGAAGCCTGAAAGTGTGTAACATGAAATAAATTTTAATTTCACTGAACCAAAACATGTGCTCAAACCAGGTGCCTACCATGTTTGCCCATAAAGAGCAACAGACGAAGAGAGAATGAAGTGAGAGGGTGATATCAGTGCTTAAGAAAAGAATAGAAAAGACTGCCTTCACCATTTAAGTGATCCTTTTTATCATAATAATGTTTAACATCTAAGTAAAGATGTGCATCAAGTGGTTTTAGGAGCACTAGCAATATTTCAGGTGCTAGCTGCGTCAGCATGTGCAGTCTGCAAAGCAACAAGTAATCGGTTTATTCCTGCTGAAAAGAGAAGAGAGGAAAACAACGTTTCAGCTGTGAAGCCTTCTTCAGGTGTGAGTAAGATTTCTATTGGAGTAAAAGAGATGTATTCCCAATCCCGCTTGTTTATAATGTAAGTAGGCCGCTTCACCTCACCAGATGTTTTCTTGCCTTGTTCAGAATCACCGACGGCAGCAAAATGGTACTACACATACCTGGAAATATTGCCTATGTTGCGATGTAAAGTGGAGTTTGTACACATTACAGTGTGATTTGTACATTTATTGTGGTTTGAAATGCACTCATCAATGCCAGTTCTTTACAAGCCCGGCATGTAATAACAGAGCTACAGTTCCCCTTAAAGCCATCTTCTTCAAAAGCAAAGCAGCGTTGGAGCTGGAGAGCTTTTGACATTTCTGAAACATTAAAAACAAAGCCAACGGCTCCACAGGCATGGAAACACAGGCATAGCAAGTGATGCTCACTTGTTTTTACAGCTAGTGGTCAGAGTTTAAAACACTGGTAACTCACACTGGAAAAGAAAGTCGCAGCTCATAAAAGCCGAATTACCCTTTTTGAAAAACGTACAAATATGAAATGACAGGACAATTGGTAGCGAGCAGAGATCTCGGCAACATCCTGTCTAAAGTCCTTAAACGTGAGAAGATTCAGCTAGATGTCGCAATGCAGTTCTTCAGTTTAACAGAGCTGTATATTCATTACTGCAGAGGGAGCATTCATCACTGTCAGCAGTGCTGATCTGTCACGCAAGGCCGTTCAGCCACACCTCTTAAAGATGGGCCCAGAATGAGACTTCTGAAGCAAACATGACACGTCTTTTAATTACTTCAAAACGCTGTTTGTTTTCCTAGTTTCATATTTGTGAGGAGTCTAAATATCTCTGGAGTGCGAATGAAAGGTTGGGGCTGTCAGGGGCAGCCCAGCACGCCATAACGTTACACCCAGAGGTGCTGTGCAATCAAAGTCAACAGTTTAATGAGACATTTGATAGCTCAAGACGACATTCAGTGCTTGCAGCACACCCTTAAGACCAAAAGGCAAAGTGAATTTATTGCTGTACTTTACAGGCAACTCCACTTAATGAGCAAGCATAGCAAAATGAAGAAATTTCCTAAGAAATATTTTCAGAAATGTAAATAAATTAAATTAAAAGTAATTCATCTCAATCAGATCCATAGCGTTCAACATTATTGCTTCTTTCAAAAAAATGGATTAGATCCTCAGAAGACTGAGAAACAGCTGGAAGCGATGCTCGGAATATGCAGGAACAAGAAACCCATTGAACTAGATGGGCCAGACAGCCTCTTCTCATTTATAAGCTCATACGTTCAAGTGGCTAAACAGACAACCGGTTATTTCCCATCCTCAGAATATTGCTCGCAGACGAACTGGGAGAGGCTCATCAGTCTTATAAAAGCACCAGCAGCTCCCTAATCCCCTCACACTGCTGTGTGCCAGCAGGGAGAAATAGAGACGGGGGTGCACTTCCTACTGCACTGTGACAGATATTCTGGGATTAGAGAAACATTCTTCCCTAAATTCAGAAATCTAGTCCCAAATTCCCATACCTGCCAGAATCACAACGGGTCCCGATCCTACTGGGAGAGGGAGGAGGGAACTCAGTATGTGATCTCCTGAGGAACAGTGAGTCTGTCTCCCAGTAATGCCCCATATGTTTACAGTATATGTAAATATTTCATGATACATCTTTGTTGTAAATGTCTGTAATACGTCTGTAGATCTTATTTTATTTTTATTTATTTTTTTGTTTCATGTTAATTGTATTAGTTTTATTTGCTTTGGCAATACCGATTGTACCAATCGGTCATGCTAATAAAGCACCTTGAATTGAAATTGAATTGTGTGTATGCAGCAGTCCCCATTAAACCCGACTGCAGTTAATCACTTCGTGCTGGAAAAAAAAAAAGGCAAATCGTGGAAAAAAAGGAGTCATGCTGACTGACAAGTTCACTGCTCCAACTGTTCTTGCTTCGAGCACAATTTAAATAGCATCCCATTCCTAGCAGTCTGCTTAATTGACGCTACCAGTGGCTTACTTGTGATTTCCGTGTTTGTGGAATTTCATTTTCACCAATAAGTGCTTTGGAATGTAGGTTTCGATTCCTCACCTTGGGAGACAGAAATCTGCTTCGTGGTGCAGCTCGCACGGCGAGAGGCCGGTCTCTTGAAGCCGACACCCTGGCTAAGTCATGCAAAGGCGGAGTGGTGGCTCTGTGGCTCAGGATCTGCGCCTGTGGCTGGAAGGTTGCCGGTTCAAGTCTTGCAGCCGGCAGAGGAATCCTACTCTGGTGGGCCCCTGAGCAAGGCCCTTAACCCCAGCTGCTCCAGGGGCGCCACATACAGTAAATGGCCCTGTGCTCTGACCCCAGCTTCTCTCCCTGCCTGTGTGTCTCATGGAGAGCAAGCTGGGGTATGTGAAAAGAAATTCCTAATACAAGAAATTGTATATGGCCAATAAAGTGATCTTATCTTACCCTCGGCACAGACTAGATGGGCCAAACGGCGTCCTCACCATTGCAACCTTTCTTTCGGTCCAGAAGAATCCGGGTTTTTTCCCCACCACCATTTCAACCCTTCGGGATTTAACTGAAAAATGCAAATAAACTGCTTACCGCATTGACACACAGTTTACGTAAACCAAGCGCAGCCCCCGTGCACCGCGGGCCAGCCAAAGGAACGGGAACGAATCAGACTGGCTTCCTAAGAAGCGATCCAGAACTGCAGATGATTGTTCTTGCTCAAAGCTTCTCTTTCAACACGCCGCACGGAAGAATCAATTGCACTTTAATGTTTATCCAAATGCGTCTTTAATCGTTTTAAAGAATTCAGTGAGGGCTTGGTATGGTTTTAATACAGTCAGGCTGGCAACAGAGTGGGAGCTGGTGCCAGAATTAAGTTAAATTAGGTATTTACTCCTGTGATTACGGGACAGTAAATCACACAACGTATCTTCAGTAGCACCTTTTAACACCTGACACGCGAGAGCAATTACAGAAGAGCTCCATTATCACAAGTCTCCCAAACAAAAGCAGTCACTGTCACACCAGACTGACCATACAACACACTGCTCACTGCAGTCATACATGTGTGCTTGGCACAGGACAACATGCCTGCCTCAATGCATCTTTACAATCAAGCACAATGTTTCCCAAGCAAGAACCATCAATGAGCTCTCCAATAAGCTCTTGTGAATCTTGACACAGGGTCTCAAATTTCTGGTTGTTACCTGGAAACATTGTGCATTCGTTTGCACAACGTTTCCAATGTTTCTCTATCTCAGATCTGCAGCCAGTTGGTAATATCAAGCCAGAGAGCACGGAGAATCTCCGTTCACTAACGCTCTTCGTCATTTAGAGATGGTGCAGGCTGCAGTCCCATGTCAAAGGCTAGGTATGGCCTTCATCTTGTGATTTACCAGTCTTTTACAAGCTTGCTGGAGGTCAACATCAGGGTGAGAGGTGAGGTGGATGGGTCTTATCCACTTTTAAAATATAACATCACCCAGATGTTATTAGGTTATTACACTCCTGCCTGGGGGAAGCCACTTTCACATCGTGACAGCAAATCACACAGCTGTCAGCTAAACCAGACCTTGCCTTGAAATAACAGACTAAAGGTTACATATTTTAAAAAATACAAATATTGACCTATATGATCAGTTTTCAATAAAGCATTATGTAGCCCACCACCAAAATAATTGCTTTATCGAGAGGGATTATATTCTTTTGGTTTAAATACAAAAGGAGAACTATCCCTTATATCTCAAGTTATAGATGGCATATATTTTAAACAGCCCAGTTAATAACGCATGTGGTGCTACTTTATGATGTTCTCAAAGAATAAATTGCATTATTTTTTTTTTTTAACGATTAGTGCCACAGTTACATTCAGTTCTCATTTTAAAATACAGTACAGTACCACTGCACGAACAATTTGAATTTCCTCTGAAATAAAGAAAGTGCTGGAAGTCTTCTCTCTCCTGCTCTGCAGACACCTGTAACGGGCTGGACCACCGCGAGATCCTGCCCAGTGTAAGAGCCGATAGCTTCCAAGTTTCCACATCACTCCACAGCAAGCTTCTGCTGAAACCAACATTCACAGCCCCAACCAACAACACTGTCACTGGGGTGAGAAAAAAAATAACTTTGCAACTGAGTTGCAACACAAAAAGGACAAGTCCCCCATGAAGAAATGCAATTCTGTCGTAGTTTATCCCTTTCTTCATAGGGTCCAAAGCATCTTCAAAACTTTCTTTCAGATGCTCATGTTTGCTTCTTTGACCACCTAGTACTTAACAAAAGAGCATGGGAGACAATCAAGCAGCTGACGAAGGTCTCTGGAGAGGCAGTTGAGGAGTTGTCAATCTATCACATAAATACGTTGCAGCCAAAATTAAACGAGCTTCCATTTTGTGCACCAAAGCCCATCTTCTCTTTTCAGTTTTCTAGGCGGAGGTTTAGTGTGGTGCGTCAGCGCAGGCTGGCACGCCGTCGCGCGACCAACACGGGTTCGCGAGGAACTCGTCCTGCCGGAAGTTCACTCCTGCTGGTCACGGTGACCCTTCAGACACCCTGGACTGACGACACCCCTCGCCGTCACGACAGCAGCAGTGCTGTGAAAAGCGCGAGGGGTAAGGAGGCGGAGCTCCAAGTCCGGACGCTGGGAGCTGATGAACCGCGAGACTTCATCATCGCAAACACGGCGTTGGTGCGGTTTGTCGGGACCTCCACGTTACAGGCCATACCCTCACAACAAGACACGCATTCCTGGAATCACAGAGAGGACAGCCCCCAAGCACAATTCACACAGGTTAGTCTGCCAGTAGTGTGCCCGGCTGTGTACCAGCATCATGCTGTTAAACTCTAATGAGCTGCACTCAGCCACATTGTTTACAATCATCCAATTCCCAAACTCTTGAACTCCTTGATGAAGTTCTTATGAAGAGATCATTGCTCAGAAGTACCCATCTAGCATGATAAAGGTGTAATTGCTGGTTAAAACAAAATGCCTTCCTTTCAGTCCACAAACATATAACTCTTATAACTTAACACTGACATTTTTCACCCTTCACTGTCACCTGGCACATTTTTAAAGCCTCCCCTTCCCCCGTAAAAAACAAACAGAGACTGACCATCTGGGGGAGACAATGCAAAGGAGATGGTGTTCAGTGGCCATAGAAACTGGACAATTTCGGACCTAGCTGTCCAGGCGGGACAGGCTGACTATACTGCCACAGCCAGCAAGGAGCAGCAGAGACACTGCACAGCAAGAACTACCCCAGGATTAGACATTCTTCCCTTAAGTAACAAATTCCCAAGCCTACTGGGACTGGAGGTTAGGTCAAGCAGCAGCTCTGGCCGTGTCGGAGGAGCAGACAGTGAGCCCGTCTCACAGCAATGTTTCCTGTCATGTCTCTAAATGTCCATTAGCACTGTAACTGTTGCATTAACTGTTCCGCTTCAGCAGCCCTGCAGTTAATCGACCGGGCCCATAGGGGCTCGCTGAGGCGGGCAGCTCCCTGGCAGCCCAGCAGGACTCACCGTGTGCCCTGTGGACGTGTGGTGGCGGCAGCCCACGGCCTGGCACTCCTCCCTCGCCGCGCACTTCTTCGTCACCCACCGGCTCCTGCCCCGGCTGCCGAAGTGGTGCACCGTCAGGCAGTACTGCGTATCTGTGGATCCGAGCCAGAAGACAGCAAGAGCGGTCAAAACCGGGCCCGCGCCACCCCACATGCCAACAGACGCTGATCTGAAGCGTGTTCCTGGCCCTCAACTACTTGTCAGGGGGTCTCGAGGTTTAGTGGGGATGGAGAGCTGGACCATGACCGGGCCCCTCCTGCTGCAGTGGGAACTCTCTCCACAGTCCAGCGGTCAGTGTCCGACGACTGTGCGCTCGGCGGCTGGACACTCACGCGGGGGGCACCACTTGTCTTCAGCCCATCTGTTGCAGTCGTAATTGTCCGCAGCGCGGTCGCAGGTGAAGCACTTGAAGCTGCTGGGAAAAGGGGTGGCTGCAAAACAAACAGGGACAGACGTTTCTGGGACGCCCAGTGCCCCCGCCAACTTCCCTGTTATTATCAACTGGATTCCCAAGTGCTGTTACAAAACACGCAATGACTATTACTCCTACAAAACACGTAACAATCATAATTATTTTCTGCGCATTTATCCGGCCTGTCCTTGGAAGCCCAGCAGGACTTGGCGGGAGTCACGCCGGCGGAGAGGCTCACGGTCTGCAGGCGGCCCCAGGTTGTAGAAGTTGATGTTCTTGGCCGCTGCCCCGTCTTGTGTGGCGAGAAGCAGGAGAACCGGGAGCAAAGCAGCCTGGGGAAGGGCGAGGAAGAGCACCATCCTCCTCGGGGGGCCGGCCGGACTCCTGCAAGAGAGGGGGGCCTGGTTTACCGGTACGGCAGCAGCACGGAGGCGCCGGACGCACAGTCTCCGATTCCAGATCGCCCACCTCTAGAACAAGCCCCCGAACAAACTCTCAGGAGCCTCCGACTGCCTCCCGATGGGATAGCTTTTCACTTTGATTTACGCCACGTGCAAAGAATCAATCACACCTAATCGGAGAGAAGGTGAGAGTATGGCGGGGATGACATGATATACAGTCTGAAGTACATGTTAAGTGAGGAAACAGTATGAATTTCTGTCATTTTTCAACGATCTTGGCCTTGGGGGTGGGGGGCGAAAGAAAACGAGAGCTGCCTGAGTGCAGTTCCTCTTAACGAGAGCCCCCAGGACACCATCTGTCTGTGCAGCACTGACCCCCATGCAGCTCCGCACGCAGCGCCGGCCTTATGCTGGAGGCCCCGACATCTAACATCTCACAGGTAACAGCAGGTCAAGGAGAGAGGGCAGCAGCGACGGAGCCAGGGAACAGGCCGAGAGCAAAATGAGCTGAAAAGGCTGGTGTGCGAGATAAAACGTTTGATAAATTGGAATTGAATTTTTGTCAGAATTACCGAGAACAGAATCAAAAGAAGTGGGGTTAGATTTCCTCCAGCATAGCAGCTTTTTTCCCCATGTCTACACACAGAATCTGGTGCAGGCTGTCTAGTCAAGAGTTGGAATGAATGATCACCGGCAGCCAAACATTCCTAGGTTTGGCTTTAACATTTAGAAACCTCAATGTCAAATAAATCTTTCAATGCAAGAGATCATACTAAAAATATGCCCTGGTATGTGAAACCATTCTACTGTACATACTAACGTCAGCTTGGTAGGAGACAACGTCCTGGGCAGTTCTGTGACTCACCATGTCAGTGTGTGGTGCCAGTATTTGGAGAGGCAGCGTTAGTCCTGACAGGGCACTGCGATGTCAATAGGGTCAGGGACAGCCTGCCAGCATGGCCTGTGAAACTGTAGCACAGTCGCGGAAAACGTCTCCGTATCGACCCTCCAGCCAACAGCCGGAAAATAAAACACTCCGACTACAGAAAAAAAAAATTGCTATCGCTTCTGCTCTTTCAAAAAAATGCCACGTGATCCTTAATGGCCAAATATTCAGGGCATCGATTTTCAATTTCCCATATGAAGGACGGCGCATCTCCCAGCACTGTTTCCCTGGTCACCCTACTGGGGCGCTGGTAACCGGTCCGGGCACTCAGATACCCTCAGACTTATACAGGTGCCCATCCCAGCTGTCAAGGGGTTAAAGGGGTGCAGTAAGTGCTCATGCAAACATACCTTCACACCTGTGCAGAACTGTTACTTAATAGCCTGGTAGGAAATGGGACATTGTCTCAAAGCTTAATGATTAATTTCACTAGGGAACAATTCTAACAGGAAGAGCCCTTCCACAGAGTCTCTGAGGGTGCCCAGTTTAACCTCTCACAATTAATGGCCTAACGCAAGGGTCTCAACCTACGGCCCACGGGCGAAGTATTTTTATCCGTCCGGAGAACAGAAGAAGTCAAATAACCTTGACCTCAGGCTCACTTGTTTGTTGTTCTTGAGTTTTCTTGCATTGTTTGTTTATTTATTTTACATCGAAATGTCAGGAGCTAAGAGGAGAAAAGTTGACGAAGAGTGCCGTGTTTTTAATGAGAAGCGGACTGAAACCTATTTCGTGATTGAAAGCAATAACAAAGCGTTGTGCTTAATATGCAGAGAAACCGTCGCTGTTCTCAAGGGGTCGAGTATCCGAAGGCATTCCGATACGAAGATAAGTACTCAAGAGTGGCAACATGCGTTCAGATAAAGTAGAAACACTGAAGAAAAACTTATTTAATCAGCGTGAAATATTCACAAAGCGATCACAACAATCAGAATCCAACTTTCAAAATAGCCCTTGTTATAGCTAAGGCAGGGAAACCATTTACTGATGGGCAGCATATAAAAACCTGTATTATGAAGGCTGCTGATGAACTATGTCCAGAAGAAGATGCTTTGTTCAAGCAAATACGTCTGTTGGCTAATTCAGTTGCTCGTCGCACGGAAGGGGAAAAACCGATTATTTTGCACTGTATCAGTCACTCATCAGCAGGCTTTGTGGGGTAAAAATGTACAATTATCTAAAGTAATGGATATAGATGTAAAGACAGTGAATTTTATACGATGGTCCTCCCTTAATCATCGTCAGTTTAAAATCTTCCTATCTGAAATTGAGAGTGAATACCACTGTGAGGTTCGCTGGATCAGCAAAGCTAAACTGCAAAGAGATTTTTTGAATTACACACCGAAATCGACATTTTCATGGCTTAGACCAATTAATGCCCTCTCTGACAGTGTTTGGTTATGGAAGTTCGCCTTTCTTGTGGATTTGACTGCATATATAATTGAGCTGAATGTGAAACTTCAGGGCGAAAATGCCATCATTTCAGATTTGTTTTCACATGTAAAAGCCTTCAGACAAATCATTCTTTTTGAAAAAGAGGTGGCAGCTAACAATTTTGTTCATTTTGCAACTTGTGAAAAGTACAGAAATTAATGTGACGAACCTTTTCTGATTCCGTTCGCTTTAAACGTGATTTCACATTTGAAGCTGCAATTTCAGGACCCTTTTCAAGATTGTGACAAGTATCTCAAAAGAACACAAGATTGTTCCAGCACCCTTTTACAAGTGAAGTTGAAGATCTTCTGTATTATAACGTCATGTATTGTCACACAGCTTTATAAAGTGCCTTGGTGCAACCTTGTTGTGAAAGGTGCTATATAAAAATAAATTGAACTGAATCTTCAGCCTGAGTTGCAGCTCAAAGTAATTGACCTTGCTGGGGATGACTTGTATAGGGATCTGTTCAAGGAAAAGGATTTGTTAAACGTCTATAAATCACAGCCTGAAGAGAGTTTTAAGAACTCGAGGACTGTTTTCTGTCTTTGCCTCCACATATTTGTGTGAATTTTCAGAGATGAAATCTGTCAAATCTAAATATCGAACATCACTGTCTGATGCATCACTCGAGCAGATTGTGATTCTGCGGGATTGTCCCTCAGATGGGGGCGCAGCACTCAGATGGGGCCCCCTCCTAGTTGTATATAGATAGATAATACTTTATTAATCCCGTGGGGAAATTGATGAATGGATGATATGCAGGCAGTTGAGTATTAATGTTTTTTTCTTGAAGTGTGGCAGGTTCTTTCACATTGCTCGAATTCCACGGTGCAAAACACCACATTTGCACTGCAATATAAAAACCTGGGCCTGTGATTATGCAAAACTGCTGCTCGGCCTTCTGCAAACTCTACACCCAAGCCTATGTAGACAGTGTAAATCTTATATCCCTTAACCTTTCTTTTTTCAGCACTCAAGACAAGCTCCACGAAATAAACGAAATGTTGGTCACAGCGTGACTTAATCAACCACAGCTGCCGGACAGCTAATAAACATGTCGGCCCCTTCTGCCGCGTAGGAAACAGACAGCGTTTAGGTGACTTGCAACCAGGTTTTTAACCTATGACTTCAACCCCCCAGGGCAAAAATTCCCCTTGCAAACCCTGGTGGAGCCAGCCTGGTCAACACCACCCCTTCTTGGACAGGAAGGTCTTGAGTCAATTTCTTTTCCCCTTAAGGCAGCTGGCTGCTATCTCTCAGAGTGATGCATGTTTGTCCGTTGGCCGTCAGCACCATACAGCAAGACGGAAGACTTGACAACGAGGAGTGATCAACCATGATAAGAGATTTCAACAAAACCCCCTCTTTTCCCAATAAGACTTTTCAACAGAACCCCTTCTCAAAAAAAAAAAAGATAATTCAAAAACCTTTCAGGGTCACTAAAGGGTATAATAAATTCACAACCGTGGATAACATTCAGATGACAAAAAAATCAAGAGGCAAACCGGTAGCCTGCACACACCATGTGTGTTTGTGCAAGCTTAAAATATAATGAAACCAGTTCAAAATATCACGTCAGTGTCTGAACACGTGGCTAAACATCAGCCTATTATACTGATCTATTATACCATTAAGTCAAAGCCAACAAATTCAGTCTTGATTCATCCAAAAGGCATTCTTGGTTTACCTCGTTACATAAAAGATTTTTTGCACACAGGAAAAGGGGTCATATATCAATTTTTTTAGTTCTCAATTAAAACATTCCTTTACAAAACATTAAAAAAAATGTAAGAACACAGCAACCACATCATAGGTGTATGCAGCAGAGAGAAAAATTACAAGTTACGGTCTAAATTGCTTTTCTTGGACCTAGTTCAGAAAAATCAAGCTTAAACTCTCTAGTGAATTTCACAGAGCGAAACCTGCAAGCCATGCAAAACCCAGTACATTCTGGCCAGCTGTCAAGCCCATCACTCACTGTGTGCTGCTTAAGATTACAGCAATAAAAATGTACTAACTGCCACCTGGAGAACACGTTCTTGTAGCAGACTCGGGCAGCGAATATGCAGCCCAGCTGAAAACCACTGCAGGTTTCAGGTGCGACTGAGGAGCCCACCAGCACCGAGCCTGCAGCGCGTCACGCAAGAGATTCTGGAGTTGTGCAGGGAGGCCAAATCAGGAGAAATAAAATTAATATGCTGAAGGTGACAAATACCCACAATAAGCTGTGGCCAAATCTAGGTGAGAAAAGTAAGAAAAGCTGCACACATGCGGACAGGTCCCAGATACGCGTCTAGAGCGAAGACTGCTGAAGCGCCTTTGTCAATACTGCACAAACCATTTGTGCAACAGTAAACACTTCCTTCTATGGAAGCCGCCAGTAAAAGCATAATTCTTCATTTCCTCCCCAACTCCTCCTCTTACACTTCTCAAGCTCTAACAATAGCTGTGCCTTAGATGCCATTTTCCTTCCTAGCCTTAGTTTCATATGTCATTTCCACTGCAGCAGTGCTGCTGTAGTGTGTGTTCAGAAGCACACTCCTACAGACACGCACACTTCACTTCCAAGCAACCACTAAAAACAAAGATTCATTCAAACCTTTATCTTTCAGGGCAGATGAACCTGCACATCTTGTTCCACTCTCCATTAAAGTTGCCAACGCAAATGTCAAGGATAAACACAATTCTGACTCCTACAGCCTACTTGAGTGCAATATGATTTGTGATGCGTTATAAATGTTACATGTTGTTATGTGTTAAACTGTACATGTGCAGTAGAGTGATGTGCAATGTTTTTCTTTTCTTTTTTTTGTTTGCATTCTATTTATATGTACAGGAGTGCTAGGTGTCCTTAAAAAAATTCCCGCAGGGGACAATAAAAAACCCATCTTATCTTATCTTACATGATACTCTCCATCACAGTACAAATGTTGCTGAATGTTATTCAATATTAATAAATTTAAGAATACTTTCCAATTAATGCGTTCTAAATATTCCCTGCAGAAAACTACCATGATATTCACGGTAACATTTTAGCTCTAAGCCACAGGTCAATGTTTCTGACTCACTGTTTTTACAAAAAAATGTTAAAAGACTAGATCTGTAGGGGTAGCACACAATACGTTTTACAAGGGCTGATTTTTTTGTCACTGTCTGGGAAAAACCCTTTCAAACCTTTCCCCCCTCACATCAGCACTGTCAAAAGTTAACTAATCAAAACAATGGTAACTTTACTGAGCCTGCCATTAAGGCACTGAGCAAATTTGTCCTAAAGCCCTTACAGTGTGATAAGGAGTCAGAGCAATTACACAGAATGAGTGTTTTGAAATGCAGCTGGAATTTGACCAAGGCACTCCTCTTAGTCTTTTACACAGAAGGGTTTCTGTCTGTGTCTGATCTTCATGACACCACCTAACTTAGCGATTATATTATTTCCGGCAACTAACAGACTATAGTGAAAGCATGCTTTCTTCTTTCCTGCTCAGTTATCCTGGAGGCATCGTTTCATTTTAATATTCTCTACGAGTATGCAATGAGCTTGAGAGTCAATTTTGTATGTAATAGACCTCATTACTCGGTATTTTTCAGTAATCAAAACTTATTGCAACAGAAAATGCAAAATGCTCCTGGATACAAACACAGAGAATACAATTGCTCAAAAGAAAATCCTCAAGTCTTCCTATCTTTAATAAAAACGTAGACTCATAAGCTCTGAGCTATGAATTTTAAAACTGCTTTCGGACGTTAGATGGGAGATACATGCAGTTCTTCTAAATGGCATTTAGGGCTTAAGTGGCCTTAAACCCAAAATTATAGCCCCTTCTTACCTTACTCACCTGGGGCTACGACAAGTGTGCCGTGTGAGAAACTGGAGTTCTGGGAACGCACAGCGCAGACGAGTTCAACACTCTGGCTCTTATCAATACACGGTCAGTCACCCTCACTTCATATCACTCAGTACACCTGTTGCACAGCAGGTGAAAACACAGGCGGCTCACTGCTCCACAGTGTGGGAAGCTCTCAGGGAGCTGCTGGTCTTCACTGCTTCACACTTCACACTGACCACTCGCAGCACCGTCTGATAACTACATTCTTCACCGTTTTTATTGGAAATACATAAATAGCTACATGGTCAGAGGATTTCGGATTTAGACTCCACCCATTATACGCTCGAACTTTTAACGATTCACATCATACAAACAAGGCCATATCAGGTTTCCAGTGTAAAAGCTTTTTCGATTTTTTGTACCTTATGTACACAGTAATTACTAGCCCACACCCCCGCTGTAAATATGGTGGAGGGAAACAAAGTGTTCTCTGATAAGACCGTGTTTGCACAGTGAAGCCTAAAATTTAAAAAGGAAATTCAGTGCAGCACTGGACAATGATATCAAGTATCTGGTAAAAAAAACAATCCTGAACATTTTGGCTGCTTCTGCCGCTTCGGCTTCTAAATGCTGATCAGGAATTCCTGTCTGCTTTCCTGAAGGTCGGCGGTGGCAGAGTGTCCACTGATAAGAGAGGCCGGATACAGAGAGTAACGGGGTCACCAGGCGAGAACACGGTGGGGAGACTGCTCCCCCGTTCCACTGCTTTCCAGACAAAACTCTCTGTGAAATTACACACCCCTATGTACTTCTGTCTTATTCGAAACACGTGATGAGGAATAATGCCCACAAACAGCACATGTTCACTGGCCTTTTCAATGCGCAGAGCTGGTAAGACTTTAAGCCCACCTCACAAGCACAGCGTCTGCCTGTATATTCCCTTTCTAACCACTGCAAATGTTGAGACAGGAGTAATTTGAGGGCCCGATAATATGACGCCTGATCACTTTTTTAAAATATCCTCTAAAGTTATGTCCATCTTCCTTGCTTTCCAGAGAAAATGATCCAATCACCTAACAAGTGAAAAACATCCAGCAACCACCCTGCAAAGTGCAGACCCTTCACTCTTCCTGCTCACACTGGACCCTGGACCACAGGGCAGCAGTGACTGCTGGATCAGGCCCATTCTTCTCACGACAGACCTGTTTGATTCACAGTACAGGCCTTGGGAAAAGACCCTGAGCTACTCAGATACTAGGGTACTAGGGTGGTGCCAAAAAGTGGAGACCCCTTCTCCACTGGAAGCTGGCTGGGGTTTTCGAAGGGCTATTGAAGATCTCTTTTTACACCTCTTTCATCCAAGTATCCTACTCCACTGTGGCCAGGTGACACTAACCCACAGGAGAGCCTCCTCCGTACCTCCCTGACCTCTGCCATCAGCTCCAGCATTGCACTTTGTTTCAGGAACCCGTGAACTAGGCCAAAAACAACCATTTATTCGGGCAACTTTCCATGCTGAGCTGCATCTCAGTCTGTCCGATAATTAACTGTGACCCACGATGCTGTAAAACCGAAGTGATGGAGGTCTGCAGGCCGTGTGCATAGAGAATGAAGCACATTGTAATGTCCATCTCATTTGCTGTCATTCTTTGTTATCGAACAAAACACTTTTCCCTAGATTTTCCCCATTTATTATAGTAAGTCCTAGTGCGTAAAAGAGAAACCATACAGTCGTCTCCGACTCCCAATGCAAGGTAGACAAAGAGCAGAGCATACAGGTCTCGGCCCTCAGACGACAGCTGCCGAGCGCAATGAGAGCACTCCCTGTGTGCCCCATTGCTCAAGAGAACATTTTCATTGCCGTTTGTACCTTCACCTGCAAATGTGCAGCTGAACTAAATAACTTCTCCTCTCCAACCAGGCCGAAGGAGAAAATTCACCATTCAAGAGATCACCATTTTACCCCACAAGGCTGCTGCGTGTCTGCTGTCAGGCCGGGGCCCTGTGACGGTCTCAGAAACACAAAGGAATCGTGAAATGCGATGAGGCCGGGCCTCGGGGAGCTCTCGTCATCTGAGCCACTCTCAACCACAAAAACCGACAGCAGGAAAACTGGAAAGGCTGTCCTGTGCCACATCACAGCTCTTCAGAGCCACAGCTGACAAACTCTGCAATAAACAGACGGATTAAGAGGAAATAGAAGTCACCAAAAACCCGCCTAGAGAGACGAATGACACCAATTCCATTAGACTTTAATGCACATTCAGTAAAAAGTCTTTGAGGAAGTCTTCTTCTTGTTACAGGTCTACAAAATGTCTGATCAATCCAAGTCTTATCCGCACAAATGTGCCTTCAGTCTTCTCAACACAATGGAATGCAGATTTCTTCAGAAAGTGTTTTGCATAGTAAAATGTGAAATAATTGCAGTAAAGGTACCAATTATCACAACAACCACACACTGACAGATGCATCACAGATCTTATTCTTCTAGGGCGGTAGGTTTTAGGTTTAAGGCATTAGTTAAAATGACTGCTCGTTAGCAGTCACTGTTGCAATTCACACGTATCAGCAGTGCAGCAAATGTGCCCAGAGGGAATTTTCTTCTAAACGCAATACGAAATACTTTAAAACAAAAAGGTCCCCACTGGATTTCAGGAAAAAAAAAACAAAGCACCACGCAGGCTGCATAACAAGTGAAACATCTTTTGAAGTAACTATATCAGGTTGCTGAGACACCCATCACCCACTACGAGTATGTCCATCTCAGTGAAGTGAGTAACCTGCTGCAGTGGAAGTCCAGTTTCTCCACTAATGGTTTTCAACAACAGGGATTTGGCGTGGAGTCCAGTTACATGGATGGATTTGTGAAAGCCTGTCCACTCCAGCACTTACATTAATGAATCCTGTGCTTATCACTTCATCTCATATGATCTGCAGACTGTTTCAAACAATAACGTCTCCTCTGAAGGACTACAACGTTCCCAGATGTAGTAGATAAGTTTTTGCCTTCAGTATTTGTAATTTTTTTTCCCACAAAATAAAGAAGAGAAGAAAAAACTAATGAAAAACGTTCTGTGCTTGTCCCAGCACACAGTGGCATGTTTTATTCAGAGATTCCCAGCCCCGCTCCTGAAGGAAAACCCTCTTCTGAGTTTTGCTCCAGCTGGGTCCTTAATCACGGGCTCATTGATTTCAGTTTTCTATTTAGGGTATATTTGTGAATTTGCTCTTAAAAAGCCAAATGGGATTGGTAATCGGTATCGCCCTTAGACCCATTTTTTTTCTTCCAGAACAGGTTTCAGGTGTGCTGCTTGAAACGTAACTAAGCGGAACCGCAGAAGGACAAAGCACTCATTATGCATGTCTCGGATTCAGTGCCACCCCGCGGTGGGCGTGTCCGACACTGCCCCCCCCCCGGTGGGCGTGTCCAACGCAGCGTCACCCCCCCCCCCCCCCCCGCGCGGTGGGCGTGTCCGACGCTGTTATCAAGTCTGAAATAACGGGGAGGCTGAATTGAGATCGGTGTGATTGAAAACGGAACCCTTGAAGTAAGGTGTTTTTGACCCTTGGGAAGAACTGAAGTTGAAATAAAAATCTGAACAAGCCCAGGAAGCCGAGCTCAGCTAGAACAGAAAGCTACAGCTGTAGAACAGACTGCGTTCCCCCGGGGTTGGGAACCTGCAGAATAAAGGAATTCAGGCATCGGGAACCCCTACAGTGCTCTGGCATTTTATATTCACTTGTTTTTATGTTTCTTATTATGACACCCTGTGAGTGAGCACCATGCTGGTAGGATTTCAGCAGCCTGTGAATACAATGAATGAGGCTCATGAGCACCTCGGCTGTAAGAGAGATGAAACTCACTAGGCGAGTTCTGAACAAGGTGTGGCAGTACAGACCCATTCAGAACTGCGCAGCCCACAGCCCAGCCAGAGACTGGACCAGCTCCGACAGTTATCGGGAATGTGGTCCTGACTTTCTGTGGTCATTAAAAATCCCAGGACATTTATCAAAAAGAGTAGGGGTGTTACCCCAGTGTCCTGGCCAAATTTCCCATAGGCCCTTACCGATCGTGGCCTCCTAATAACATTAAAACATTAAGCTGCCACATATGCAAGTTTTAGTGTAACACAATAATTCTTTAGTTTTGTTAGTTGTGTTAGTTTTGATTTGTTGTTTTTTTTTAGTGCAGAAAGTAGAAGAGAGCTATTTTTCAATCTCTGCACTAAAAACAAAAATGGAATCCAGGTTTGTCTATGACAATAGCAACCTCCCGTGTAATCAAAAATAATAATAAACCCAGGAGCTCTTTGATTTTCATAGAAATTAAATATTATTCTGCGAATGCGTAACACTCTGTGACGGTTTTTGATTATACACAACAAACAGTAGTTACAGTATTTCCCGTCTCTCCACTTCATTCACCACAACTCTGAAGATTAATACTTCAACACTTAAAATAAACAATAATCATCACAGTTCGGGATCTTTTTAAAACCTTCAAGTTTTGTCACTTTTACTTGAGATTGATCATTGAAACTTCATCAGGGCAGTACTGGAATGTTCAATTATGAGGGAAAGGGGGAAAAGTCAGCTAAAGAACTCTTCTCTCTCGCTACCAAAATGCACATGTTCACAGGTAACAGAATATTTACCATAAAAACAAAAACCCTCAGCGCTTCATCAATGCCAACGACAACAGGAAGTGACAGCTCCCGGGGGAAACAGCCTACAGGCAGGGAAATAAAACAAATCCCTTTCTCCAGTTTATGGCCGTTTTGTGTCCAAACCATCCAAACTGCTGTAAAGCACTTGGGGTGCTCAAACAACCTGCAGCTCAGGCCTGCTGGCCCAGGGAGCTCCTGCTGGCGTCTGCAATCACAAACCTCTCCCCCACAGACAGCACACAGCACACAACCCTGCCAGCTCTAGATGCTTTCTTACCGTTCTCCAGCTTATTTCAGACACGCGCGACGCCTTGCGCGCAGTAACCCATTACATGCGAGGTTTAATATAGCGTTTAGAAGGACAGGATTTATCTCTTTGTCTCAGGGTGTGCTTTTCGCAACAATGGCATTTTCACATTAACATGGTTCTGTGCACTAGAGCCCTCCACCACCACCAGTGTGCAGCCCCACCTGGATGATGTGATGGCAGCCAGAGTGCACCAGTACGCTCCCCACACACCAGCTCTCAGTGGGGAGGAGAGCAGAGTGATAATCTCTCCCAGCAGCAACCTTAATTTTTCCCAGAATGTCTCCCATTCCAGGTCCTGGCCAGGGTCACGCCTGCTTAAGATTCAGTGGGCTGCCAGTTATGAGTTGTAAGGAGATATCCGTTGTATAAAAGGCGACATATTTTAGGATGTACAGTATTTATATTATTGAGCTGGTGCTTTTTGTTGTGTGAGTGAAGCACATTTTCCAAGGACACAACAGAAGTGTCCCACCCAGAACCAGACCCAAGACCTTCCAATGATGAGCCCAGAGCCTTAATCACCACTCCACGCTGCTGAACATGACTTATTTCTAAACTTCTCCAAACTAATTCCTAGGAAGCTGTCAAAGATGAATCTACTTCCTGCTTTAGATTCTGCCACAGTGTGCACGCTGGGGAAATCACACCTCAAGCCAGAGGTATCCCTCACTGAGCACAGCTGAAACTGTGCACGAGAAAGGGCACAGTCGATATAAATCTTCTCCAGCAATTACAGTGATAAAACTCCTCTGCTGTGGAAGCTGACAGCACCTTTAAAACTGTCTGCTTCTGTGGAAAAAGAGAATTTTATTAAAATGTGTGCGTTCTTTTTAGGAATTTTTAATCATGCATTCAAGGAAGGTCACACAAAAGCTCATGTCAACTCGCACACGCCAGGATTTTACCAGACATCTCAGAGACAAGCTGGCGAAATCTCAACACTGGAACAAAGCAAAAAACATCACATATCCTGTGCTCTTGTCTATAGCTATGTATCAAAGACATTGAAACAACTTTAGAAATCCCTTAGAAAGCAAACACTTCATACAACTTAGTGTAATTTTCTAACATTGAACTAACATTCAGGTGCATGATGGAAGAACATGAGAAGTTCAATTTGTCAGATGGTTTAAGATCACATCTTTTGTTTGGTACAGCACAGCACATATTAAAAAACAAATCGGCAAGCTCGAGCTCGCTTGCTGAAAGAGCTTATATGCAGTATTGCAAGATAAACATCCCAAATCTATTTCCACCACATTCATCATACCGCGCGTCTCCGCCATAGAGCCGTAGACTTCATTCAACAAGCAGCTTCACCTGGAGTCCTCCTCCTAGTGAGGTGGAGCGCCCAACCTCAGATATAGGCGCTGCAAGTGTTTGTACACAGCCAGGATCTCGCATGCCTTCAGAACAAGGTTCAGAGCAATTCTCTCCTCTTTCATCACATTACACCTAGGAAGCCCAGACTGTAATGTTTACCAATACTGTGTTACTGACAGAGAAGCAGGTGGTGTACAAAACTTAACATATTTTGTATTCCATTGCGTTAACTGAGAGAAATTTTAACAAAAAATGAGACTCTTCCAGGCAAATTCTCCCAGCATTCTAGTTTTTATATTGAAAATGATTTCAAAAGAAAAATTTTAGGTGAAAAGGATGAGAAATGATTACAGCTGTAATAGGTGGTATAGGTTCTGAATGGATCCTGAAGTTCGTCTTCAAAGTGACCTTGTGCTTTCTAAGGAACGCTCGTGCCCATCAGGCAGAGCTGCGCATTCAACAGATTGAATTGCCTGGTTCCCATGATATTTGTCCAGTGTTAGGGAACTGCCATTCAATATTCACTGTGCTGCACTGCCTTCAGGTGCTTTACGTTTGGTATCAGAGGAGGGTGACGCGTTAGAATAATTAATCACTGTGCTTTATGTGGAAGTGTAACTTGATATGATTATGCTGTTTCTCGCTGTGAGGTCTACCAGGAAACAACTGAAAATCAGTCCATTCCTCTGGTGCATCTTTTAAAGGAACATCTCAGCATGAAACCTATTTCTAAACCCTACCACAGAAGAAAGCAGACTGCAACAGTAGTTGAAATTGTTATTGGTAAATATGAAGCCCCTCTTAATCGCAGTGCAAGTGCTGGGAAGAGGCGTAACACACACACAATTCTGAAGAGTGAAGGCAGAGGTGTAACAGTTTATCTCAACACATGAAAGAATATTCACGCCCAATTAGGCTTAAGTCAAAAGCGACAATAAAGACAGTATTTCCAATTATGTCAACTGATAATAAACATTTAATGAATGCTACAAAGAAAATGAGCTGCACATCTCAAAGCAACTGGAATGCGTTCACGGGATTTTGAAAACATGCCAGAAAAGGACTTTATGTAAAGATTTAGGTACAATCACAGAGCTTAAAGAGGAAACATTTTGAAGCTCCCATTGAAACCAAACATTTCTAGAGAAAATATCTTTATCCACCACTTTTCAAGATCTCATCTTAGAAACACTCAATAAATAAAAACAGCCATAATTTCCAAACTGGAGATCAAACAGCAAGAACTTTTCAAGTACGCAAGTGACATGGTCTCATTGGCAATTCAGCGGGTATATCAAAGGTCGGGCTACATTTATAAAAACAATGTATTATATTTTCAGAGCTGTATCCGACCTAAAAAAAAATGTTCAGCTGCCTGGAGCCTCAGAAGAAATTGCATTTTTTAAACTTGTTTGCCCATCACTTACCATTCCAAGACCCGGCAACACTTTTTACCATCATTGCAAATAGTCTTACAGATGAGGGGAGGAACTGCACTGATTTCAATGCTAACTTGAAATAAAAGTGAACACTGAGCAGACACCCCCCTCCCCCAGAGAAAAACCCAAACACCTCCATTCCTATAGAGCGGACTACAATCCTTCACACGAAAAGAAACCCAAAACCCTGATTTCTCACCTGGCACCACTTAACCTAGTCCCCTCTGTAACACAACTTTACATCGCCTGCATAAATTTACAGACTGCTCCAGTAACATCATTACAAGGAGAGGTAGAAACGAGGTCACCTTAATTGGACGCCTGATTACATCTCTCTTTCTCTCTGCCTGGAAACTCAGAAACGCCGAGAACCACAAAGCCACCATCCCAGTGAGCTGCATCTCCCACACAAGGCTTGCCTTTGTACGCGTCCTGACAGGAAATGGAGATGCTTTCATTCATTTGCTAATAAGACCGTGGCAAAGCAGAAAAAAAAGGGGGAAAAATGGATGTCTCAGATATCGAAGACTTGCATTCCACAGGTAAATCTAGGCTTTGTTGATCTTGGTGGCATGTCTCCAACTCAAGGGATTGGGCTCCAGGAAAGGCATCTTACTATCAAGCTAGATCTTAAAAGCTAAACTAGAGGAGGAGTTTTTTCTATGCCACAGGAACTAAGGATTCCAGCACAGTGGAAAGAAAGCTGGTGTTCTCCCAGGTTTTGAGCTTGTTGCAGCAATGCACTGCCACCACAACATAGCGGGCAGACTCACGAGCTCGTCTTGGAGACAATTACAGTACATCCAATGTGTCAACATATTTTGCAATGTATCTCATGAAAATAAGAACTGGAAAATTCCAAAAAGATAAAGAATTTTTTTAATTTGATCATAATGAATATTAACCCTCCTCCCCTCTCCCCAAGTGGATTTTGATGCAGAATATGGATTTTATATGGTCTTGAAGAACAGTTTCTCTGCAGCCGTGCCTTCAGAGGGGGCAGGGGTGTCTCCTGTGTCCCTTTGCTTTAGAGCTATAAAAAGGTGGAAGTACTGCACTGAAGCTGCTCAGACTGTAAACCAGGCTTCTCCATCTGGTCCTGCCTGGCAGGTCTCATAGGTGACCCTCAACTTACAACTGTCGCCAGTCTTAAGAAATGAATGGCTTCTGATAGGGCTGTCCAGTCCTGGTCGCGGAGGGACGGGGTATCTATAGCGGGCGACCCCAGTCCTGGTCCTGCCTTTGGGGGACCCATAAGACTTACTGGACTGGGTCTCTGCAGGACCGGGATCAGAGACCCTCGTTATAAAAACTAAAGACTGCTGGTAGTGAAAAATGAAAGCACCCGAGGCTGTATCTGTAGAAGAAGCAGAAGCAACAGTGCTGTGAAAAAGAAAGTAAAAAGGTTTTAGAACAAAACCGCCTTTCACACACGACACACTGGCCTATTCATTTCACTGAACACCTGAGCAGGGATTTATGGGAGAATTTAAATAGAAGATAAATTATTCATGAATATAAAAGGTCAGTCTCTCAGGTGGGAGATATAATTACAGAAACAATGCCATTTTTATGGAGGGCTAAGCTTGGAATTTAGGTTGTTGCCAAAACAGCTCCTGAGCTCCAGACAGCAAATACAGAAGCTAAAATGATATAAATCATATCTTGTGGTTACATGACCAGACTTTCAGGGCTTTGATTTTTTGCTAGTTTGTTTTATGATTACTGGGACAAAGCAGTGAGCTGGGCCTTCCTCAATCAGCACGTCAACAGTATGACCATTTGAACTCAGCATCTACCAGTGTGGACATGAACTACCAACGACAATGCACTCAACAAGTATGGAACAAAACCTGCTTGTGTGCATACATCAGAGGATCCCACTCCAGCAGAGTTTGATTAATGAAAAACCGAAAGCTCACCAAGAATGTAAATATGTTAATTCCATATTATGGTTAATTCCACACTGAAAAGTCATGTAAAAGATTTACAGCCCTGCAAAGAATTACTTCTTCTACACATGATAACATATTTTATCATTCAGAACGCAATACATGTTTTCTGCATGCAATAATCAATCAAAATGCTTCACTAAATTCTTCTAGTACAACAAAACGACATACAAAAGCTTACTTCTATCCTACCTGAAAAGCCATTAATTTAAATGAACATCTTTCCACAGTTCTCCCTACCTTGTCAAGCAGAGCGTATAATTGAGCAATTTAAAGCAGCTATTAAGTTTATTTCATTTTAATACCATTTTTAACTCAAGAAAAGATCTTCTAAAGCTTTGATTAAAAAACACAAAGAAGTTCTACATTTACATGAAGGCCAATATGCCTGGTCTCAGTCACTGGGAGTTTAGTCTTTTGTTTTGTCAGTCGCACTTTCCTGAACAGATTAAATCTCCCTACATGATGAAAGACCCCTGTATTGCTTCAAGCTCTCTTAACCATTATGGTTTAATAATAACCCTTCAGATGTCCTGACCAGGATTTGTGCCAAAATGATTAAGTAAATGTCAACCAACTGCTCTCAGAAACTGCAACTATTCTGTCCCACATCTGACACTCGAGAGCAACACACACACACACACACACACACACACACACACACACACACACACACACACACACTGTGCAGGTTTCCGTCTGCATCAACACAATACAGTACAGGAGAAGCTCAAGCCTACGATTTGATTGGGTTATCAGAATAACATTCATGAACCCCAGGATTTCAGTAAATATATTAGTGTGCTTAAGCTGAATCATTCTGAAAGACTTTGGTAATACAAGAAATTGGTCATAAAAAACAACCATATCTTGGGCATATCTGTGCTTTTCTTTTGTTCCATAGTTACTTGAAATGACAAAGGCATTCAGCAAACTATCACTTCAAAATCCTTCACTGGCTACACAGTTAAAAAGGCTTTAAAACTTTTAATATTAAAAGACTTTAAAACATATACTGTAGACTTTCTCATTAAAAGCCCAGAACCAGAAGGGACACAGCGTGGCGTCGCGCGTGACGAGTGTGTGCAGGCGCGCAGCGCTGGCTGGGATCGGGAGAGTTTCCTCGGGACGTTCCCTGCACAGCCGGACACGGAGAGCAGCCGGAGCAGCCAAGCAGAGCCAGCATGAGGCGCCATTACCAGCGCTCACTGTCAGCTGATATTAGGAGCAGTTACATAGGAGTGGACATAGCGATTGATAGTGCATGATAAAACGTCCAGCAGGATGGGGCAGAGGGGTACAAAATGGAGGACGCAAACAGCCCTGCCTAAACAGGTCCTGTACCTGTCTTCAGCTCATCAGCTGTGTCTGTTCTGCTCGTGTGCTGAATGCCCAAGCCTTTTTTCAGCCTGTTCTGAGTCAACAATCCAGCGGGCTAAGGGGATCTGCAGTCTGCATAGCTTCAGACGCCTACAAAACAGTTGGCATTTGAACGTCTCAGCCTGCTGTCATGATTTATGATCCTCTCTTCTACAGGGGTCTGCACCTGACAGCTTGCAGCATTTCTCGTCAATTAAAAAAGTGGGGGGAAAAGTTCCATAGGAAGGCCTTCAGAACAGTACTTGCCCGGTACCGAGAGATCTGAACAGGAAGGCATTGCTCATTTTCTACTTGTTTTTTCACCCGTTTCTTCAGCAAGCTGACAGTAGCGCAGCAGACCTGTGCTTGAAGGTGAGCAGCCTCTGAGAGAGGAGTGCCTGTCTGACCTGGCGTATGGAGACCCATGATTCCTGCAGTCTTGACATGCTGACTGTATTTCACAGGAAGCGCCTGAATGGGTCAAATGCAGAGAACGAGTGGTTCTGAAAACACTGAATTTATCACTTAACACTCCAGAGACTAGAAACGGCATGCACAATGTCCTTCTGAATGATCTGCTTTTCAGAGGCAAATCCGTGACCAAGCTTTACCATTACTCGCTATTAGCTACCCTGAATGCAACAACCACAAAGCTGGAAAATAATGTATGGCTGAAAGGTTTCTGTGAGGCACCCTCTTTAGCACCTTAAGGAAGCTTTCAGTATGTACACGCCTACTGTACCTTAGGCTGCAAGCAGCAGGAGGAACCTCCTGAGAAAGTTACAGAAAACCTGCTCCATTCAGACAAAAAAATTATATTTTCCCTAAGAGGCACATACAGTTCACCCATAAGCAATGACTCCTGACACTCTTTATTGCCTCTGCATGATACAAAGTCACATAGGTCATTTGTCTTGAGGGCTGCCTCCTCCTTCTCTCACTGGGAGTAAATGTACACTCAACTGTTACAATATTAGGTCCAAATATGAGTTTATATGTACAAATAAAAACATACAGTAGATAACTCCATACCTCACAAATGTCGATACAACCTTGATCTAGACTCCCCTGGTAATTACAAACACACATTTACAGTTTTATCCAGTTTGCATTTTGCACAAACGCACTCTTAAAATGAGCCTTTAGACTTTTTTCTCCGTACATTGCTTGTACATTTTTTAGCCAAGATATTAAACCATCCGAGTGTTCTTAACTCAATATAAACCAATTCTAAATTTCAAACTTTTTTTTCCAGAATTGCCTTTAGAATGAACTCCCAGGCCGAAGATATATAAAAAAAAACAATCTTTATCATTCATCACGGTTAGCAAAACTGGTTTGTCTAGCAGTGATGGGGAGGGTTATTATTCAAGGGATTAGATTGCCTATGAAAACTAATAAAGGAAATATTAAAAAAAAACAGCACAAGAGAATGCTTTAAACTTTATTCCTACTGCCGTTTTTGGTGACCATTGATTTGGAACTGTTATTTCCATGGTTCAAAAAAGTCCTTGTGATACTATAATTCTTATAGACTTTTTACTGCATTATACAGAGTTAGATATTCTACAGTCAATAAAGGCCTAGAAGGCAGTTACATTACTCACAGGTACCTGCACAAACCTTATACAATATTTCCAGGGCAATAAAGCAGACCTGCACGTACCATACAGTACATACTGCATGACTGCAGCACTAACGACGGGACTAACTGCCAGCACTGAGCTCTTGGAAAGGAAGACTGAGTGGACGCACTGCCCATGGGTGGCCAGGCATGCGATCCGCTCTCCCTCACCGTGTGGATGGAAGATCATCCCCTCCAGGTACTGGGGTGGGGGTCACAAAGCTTGACTGAGAGAAGCAATGTGCTCCTTTTATGAGACACAACGACAGGCCTCATGTCTTCAGGCCACCTCTCACTCTGGAACAAGGCAAGTGACCCTCTCCTATTGTCTGCCCCAGATTGGAGACCAGATATCCCTGGGACATCCCAAACTCTCCATTCAGATTAGAGCCCTTATAGCCTGAGGGCCCTTATAATCAGGCTTAGCTCAGCCTCTGCTGCACCTGTCAATTCTATGTCCCTGTCAGTCAAGTTTCAAACTCGGATTCCACCAAGAGAGGGATTAGGCGGATAGCCACTGCTAAGCAATATACAGAAGAAAGAAAGAAAATGCTGGCTACATCGACAAAGCAGTGACCAGAACTCCAGCCACCACATGGCCCTCAGAGCCAAGAGCTGACCTCTGAGATAGATAGATAGATACTTTATTGATCCCGTGAGGGAAATTGCAGAATTGCAGAACTGAGGAGATCTCCCTCACTGCCCTGAGCCGCGCTGACACTGGCCAGCCTCTGGAGTCAACCCAATCGCAGCACTAGCCGAACAACATTGCCTCAACCCACTGCGACACCACCTGGAAAGTGCTACCAGGACCTAAAAAGACCAGACACACTGACAAAGTGTCTGACCAGGGTGAGTGCCAGCAAGGAGAAACAGACCCTGAAGAAGTACAGGCTCACTGACCACAGCCTGGACACAGACAGACCTGGTTTCCCATGGAGGACAGGCTCACTGACCACAGCCTGGACACAGACAGACCTGGTTTCCCGTGGAGGACAGGCTCACAGACCACAGCCTGGCCATGGAAACTGGACATAGGCAGACCTGGCTACCCAGAGAGGGCAGGCTATATTCCCACAGCAAGCAGGGAGAAACAGAGACAGAGATGCACTTTCTGCTACACTGAAAGAAATACTCTGGGATTAGACAAACATTCTTCCCCAAAATAACAGATCTAATCCCAGAATTCTGACACCTGCCAGAACCAGAAAGCTCGCAGGAATCTCAGCAGAGCTGCAGCTCAGTGTGTGCTCTCCTGTCACAGCCGGAGGAAGACAGAACAAGCCTCACAATGAATGTTGATTGTTGTAAATTTCTGTTAACATTCAGCTAATTGTTATTGCTTTGGCAACACAAATTTATGAGCTTCTCAAATCAGAAAAAAATATTCCTCTCAAGGGAATTCAGCACTTTTCAAGAAGGCAAAAGGTTAAATTTAGAGGGAAAAATTTCCCTTCCCTTTCTATGGTGATATAGCACCAATTGTTAAATGAAATGTTATTTCACTCTTTATACACTCTAGTTTCTTAGATAGAAATAAACTTTTAAGAGAATCCCCTTAGGAGTAATAGTTTCTGAGGAACTTTCATCTTCCAGGCACATTCAAGTAACACACAATTCAAATAGTTCAACCAACAAACACAACCATTTAAGAAAACTTGACATCTTTTTGACTTGTACTAAAGCTTTCTTAAATTACATAAACCTTTTCTAATGGCTGTTTTGAGAAAACTGAATTCTAAGACTTATTTTCCTATACCAATTTCTGCTAAATTAAGTCAGAATGGTTAAAGATTGACTCTCAATTAACAGTTGTAACTCCAGAAAAGAACCTTTAAACTGTGTTGTATATTTCCCCCTTCAGGATGAAGTCAGGTTTCTTTTCATCCAGCTCCGCCAGGGCTGAAGTCAACCTGCATTTCAAACCTGTTCCCAGTGTCGGCTCCTTTTCTCCCCAAAGACAGCCTCCGGAACCACCAAGCAGGAAAACAAATGTCCTCAGCATCTTTGAAAACGAATTCTTATTCTCAATGTGATATTATAAGCCATATTCAGTGTCCACAATCTTAACAAAAAAAGGACATTTTGAGTAAACACGAATACTCACCGATCCTGGTTTCTTCTACATGAATGAAGAACGGTTCCTTAGCAGAGCTCATCAGCAAAGCAGAACTGCTCTTAAATAAAGTTAAGCTGCAGCTGAGGAACTGTATGGTCTGATTCCACACGGCAGTAAATATATCACTAAGCCTGAGCAAATGAGTAACCTATTACTTCAGTCTGCTGCACAGATGATGTCTTCAAGATATTAAGGCTATATGTAAGGTCCTTTATGTGACGCAAATGTTACCCATGCTCTTGCTTGGAAACTGCGGCACAATGCTGGGGTGATTTCACCTCGCCCTCCGAGGACATTATTCAGATCACAGCAAGGAGCCCCAGCAGCTGCTGTTTCGACAGAAACCCGATGCGCAGTGTCAGTGAAAGACTCCTGTCCTGTGTGACAACGAGCCGAAGTGAAAATGCCACCTGTCGCTGGCTTTTCTTTCCCAGAACCCGGCATAAGGAAAGACAGCCTCTAATTAGAGATATTTAGGCTAGAGAGACCGTGAAAATCCATTAATACTGGTCTTTTTAAGCTGCAGTATCACCTCCAGGCTGCACCCTCCCTCCAGTTTGTGCACGAGTGCGGGAGCGTTCGAGCAGTCTGGGCCCAAGACAGGGACTCCAGGCAGGAGAAACAACCAGCTGGCGGCTGGCGGATACATTCCGCGTTACTGCCAACAGGCTGAGGTGACCATGAAGAAATATTCATGAGCCAAAGAACCATTTCCAGACAGATAACATCAGTTTAAATAATATTTGATCTTTAAAAAATATTAGTGGCCCAAAGAACGTAAATAAACCTTTACGAGTATCCCCTCAGGACTATGCTGAACTTTCCCCTTCCAGGCACATGCAGGTAGCGCACATCAAATAGCTCAGCAACAATCACAACCATTTTACAACAATCTGACATCTTTTTCTCCGGGATCCTATTTCCCCAGGTATGGCTGAAAATTCATTCTCTTCACCCCTGGTCCTGTAGAGCCTCCTGGGTTTCCCATTTCCTTCTACCTGTGCTCTTAATGACTTCACTCAGTCACTTATTAACTTTACTTGTCCTTCTTTGCATACTTGGAATTCCCTGGTAAAGCAGATCGGGCAGAAACACCGCCGGAGAGATCGACTCCAAGCCCACACACACCGTGTCTGATCCTTGGATCACCTTCTACAGCTTCCGCCTGTCAGATTCCCTCAGATTAAGAACATGGCACCTCCTGGGCCTCACAAACAGATCCTGCCCCCAGGGTGCAGATGGGTTAATGGGTTCCCCTTTACCTGGAAAGGTATTTTTTAATAAAGTGGCTGGCTAGCACCACATGGCAAGAGAGACAGTTCTTGTGCAAACCCCTCTCTGCAAGAGCACCTCATAAGATGTTTCTGAAAAATGTTCTCAATTTGCATTATGGGTGATTAAATCAAGTGCCACACTTCCATTTATACAGTAAGCTGTCTAGGTGATGCTCCTTTCCAATACATGCAAGAAGGTGCACTGTTTGACATCATATTACAACAATGCAAGACTGAAAGAGACTTTTAGCTTTTTTCAACACCAGGCATAGCTGA
This sequence comes from Lepisosteus platostomus, assembly GCF_059453375.1. Classification (NCBI taxonomy): domain Eukaryota; kingdom Metazoa; phylum Chordata; class Actinopteri; order Semionotiformes; family Lepisosteidae; genus Lepisosteus; species Lepisosteus platostomus. Next base: position 39,114,674 of record NC_142624.1, read on the forward strand.
ATAAAGACCAAACGTCTGGTCAAATAACAGGGCTCCACCTTCAATATACAAGCCAAGTGCTGGGGTTATATCTGGGGCGGTGTGGTGGCTCTGTGGCTCAGGATCTGTGCCTGCGGCTGGGAGGTTGCCGGTTCGTATCCTGCGACTGGCAGAGGAATCCTACTCTGTTGGGCCCCTGAGCGAGGCCCTTCACCCCAGCTGCTCCAGGGGCGCCGTATAATTGGCTGACCCTGCACTCTGACCCCAAACTTCTCTCCCTGTCTGTGTGTCTCATGGAGAGCAAGCTGGGGTATGAGAAAAGACAAATTCCTAATGCAAGAAATTGTTTATGGCCAATAAAGTGATTTGATCTTATCTATATGCTGACCTAAGCTGCTTAAGTGGAGTTCTAGTGGAGCTGCGGAGGAGGTTCTCCACCCTCAGTCATTTCCACTGTAGAAAATGACTTTCAAGCTCTCGGCAAAGGCCCTCTTCAGAAATCAGCAGCACCTCAAACGGAACAAAACGGTCTGTGATCTTTCGGGTCAGTCACTCGCTACCTCCGCCAGCCAAGAGCACTGACAGATTGATAACAGGGGCAGAGTCTCACTCTTGGCCGCCCGAGAAAATGAGTGTGGGCCTGCTCTCCGAGGCTCACTGATCAAGAGGCCGGAAACAAGGGCCTGCTGTCAGGGGAGTGGCCAGCGCCACCACACCAGCGCTGGGGGAAACTCAAGACACAGTGTCCTGTCACTTGATGACTAGATCTCTTTATTCCACGAACCCCAGGACACTTACAAAACCTTTTCTGGATAAAATGCATATTTCTTTGATTAAGTAGCATTGATTAATTTTAGAAAACCCAATTATAATACAATCCTTTATCTGAAATTCCAAAATCCGAAAGACTTTTGAATGCTGACATGACACGCCACAAATGGAAAATTCCACAAAGTGCGGGATGGTTCCACCACGTACACCTGTTGGGCGCCGCTTTCACGTCCACGTAAAACGCTATGTATGAGGTAACATGACTAGCGTAATTGTTGCGTTACAAATATAATGCTGACGTTTTCAGTTTTCAGTTCAGTTTTCATTACATTTACTTGTAATCAAATTACATGTTTTGTTTTTATAAAAAAACCTTTATGTACCGTAACCTTTTAATCAAAACACGACTTCGTAGGTGGATACTGATAACTTACCGAACTTTCCAGCTCACTGTGATGTCATCGATGACGTACCCTCTCCCTCACGTTTCTCGGACCTGATGTAGTTGTAATGTCTGGGGCTGCATTTATCTTCAAGTTTGTAAGCTTTGTAAGTTTGTAAGTCTGTGATCATCATGTTTTGTTTTTTTTTGTACAGTAAGTACACAACGTTATTTTTACGTGAGATTTGAATTTCACCTTCATGAATGAGTGTAACTTGACTAGCGTCATTACTTGTACATTACTTTAAAAATAAAATGCTAACTTTTTTCAGTTTTCATTTTATTTACCTGTAATCATATTCAATGCTTTGTTTTTATACCTTACATAAAACTTAATACCTGTATAGTACAAAATAAAATACAAATGGCGTACGTGTACTGTAACCTTTTAATCAAAACATGACATCGTAGGTGGAGACTGTTATCTTTCTGATGGTATTATGTTTAAAAAAATTATTTAAAATGTATATAAAACTACATTCAGGGTATATGTATAAGCTATATTATGAAATGTAAATGAATATCGTGTTTAGACTTGGGTTCCATCCCCAAACTGTTCCATTTTATAGATGCAAATATAAAAATATTCCGAAATCCGAAAAAATCCGAAATCCGCAAAACTTTCGGTCCCAGGAATTTCGGATAAGGGATTCTCAACCTGTAGTACATTTCACTTCTGTAGAACATCTTACTCCAAACTAATATCTATTCACAATATCTGACTCTTATTAAGTGAAACTCTATTTCAATACAAAGAGTTTTTTTCTTTCCTCATCTTTGCTTGGTCATCTTGATTTTCTGTCTTTTCCTTTCAAGTCGGGAGAGTAAAAGTTTCAAAGCACAATCATTTGTTTCACCGGCAATGTTCCATAGTTAACTGAAAAAGTGAGAGGCCGATATGCAATCTTTCATGAAGAGTTCAGATATTCTTCAAGACAGCGTGCACAGCTGTTAAGGCACATCATTTAAAATCTGGCAAATTCAGATTCTGGACTGAATACCTGTTATTTTACTAAAGCAGTATCACTTACAGCAATAATATAGCATTTATAACAAATGTGGCACTTCTAAGGTAATTTATTGCAGAGGTGCATAAATCTTGGGTCTGGCAAGCCAGTACTAAGTACTGCTGGAGGTTAACTTCCAGCGCCTTACTGTCAAATTCAGATGAGCTGCGTGATTGATCACAATCAATATCAGCAGCCACTAATGATGCCATTAAGCAGTGTCCTCACCTTGCAATTCTTGTGGGAGATGACCATGCCGGACAGGCCGTGCTCCCCCGGTAAACATGTTCACACAGTCAACTGTCCTGACAGCCGCCGTCTTGCGCTCCTCCGTAATATACGCGTGGAAAATCGTCAAAAGACGTCACATTTTAGTTTTTAGGTTTCGAGCCACACCGTTTAATCTCGGATAACGACAGGGGTATGTCCGAAAAAAAGTTTAGAATCGTAAACACTTGTTTTTAATGTGTGTTTGTGTGTGTTGGGGTGGTGGGGGGGAGAAAATGAAAAGAAAAGACCTGCTGCCGAATTCCAGAGATATATTTACCAGAGCCAGTTAGTTCAGCTGCGGCGCCGCTCAATCAATGTAGTACTGACAGTAGTGTAGTACTGACAGCGAGTGAGTCTCGGGCTGCCCATCGATCAGCAAATACTGGAGGGGCAGAACTCGACTAACCAGGACGAGGCGGTCGGCGAGGAGGCTAAACCGATCTGCTGGTTAGTGCTCGACAGTTACAGCACAGGAAAATCAAGAGTGGTACGACATCTTAGCCAGGCAGATCCGAGAACGTTTGGCTTCGGAAACACATTTCGGATGTTAAGAGCATGTACCAACATTTGTCCTTTAAATTAAAAGCTTTGCATTTTGTATAACCAGGAACAAAATGGGACATTTCAGATCTTTAAAAAATATATATATATACAGTATATGCCGGTATTTGCCAGTCTCGTGTAAACTAATTTAACGCTGCACACTTCAAAGCTAAAATATTTTTTTTTAAATTGCGATACAGGATATTAAATTATTTTGGATAAACCAGAGCGTACAGTGAAAAACGTTTATTAAAGAACATTTATCAAACGATCTCCTGTTTTGATTCGCTTGTTAAAATTGGTTCTGCATAGTTGAACCCTTAGAAAGCAGGAGTCTGTATCCACAAACTCTCATGACTGTAACGGCTAACTTAAACAGCTTACTTTATAGCCTAACTGAACTGAATTAATATTTTCTTCAGTAATTATTTTTAGAATAATACGATAATAAGAACGATTGTGTTTCCCTTCTACTATATAACAAGCGTGAAGTATTGAGACTGCTTAAATACTTTACTGGCCCGAAATTAATGTTCTAATCTTACTTGCAGATTGTGAACAGTGTTTCACCAGTCAAGTTCATGTCACTAAAGAGCCAATTCATCTCTACCGTACAGATACTGACACAGACAACTGAAAGAAGCGCCTATTTTTATAGCTGGCAATGCCGACTGACACAATACAACAGAGGTGCTGATTTATTACCAATGTGCTTACAGCCTGCATTAAAAAGAGACTGAACTTAATCCCTAACCCAAAACGATCAGCCCAACACTTCGTGGAAATTTATTCCATTTCCTGGCTTAAAAATTCCCTAAAAAGAGTTCTCACGCAGGCTGTTCGCAAAGGTAACAGCTTTCTAAAAGCGGTGGAAAATGATTTCTTGTCCCTTCAGCTGTAGTAAAGAGTGAATTTCTTATTAATCAACTGTAGTGAACAGTCCCCCGGAAGTCAGCAGTCGCTTAACATTGGCGTCTCTGACAAACCTCACACAGGGATCCCATCTGTGACGCCTTAGCGGCATTAACTGTTTGAACATTAAGCACCGCAGGAACAGAAAATGGGTCCATCACAGCCCTGTTTTTCACACAGGCTTTTAACTCACTAGAAATTAATAACTCTTCCCTCTTTCAGGATACAACATGCACCAGCTAATGACGAGACTCCCGTCTCTGGTGAACCCAGGATCTGACTATTAAGGCACACACGGCGCAGTTCTGGTCAGACAGGCCTGTCCCCAGCTCTAGCAGAAAAATTTACATTAAAATGTTAAGCTTAATATATGTATAGGAGCTCGTATTTCGAGCCTCGGGTCGTCTCCTATTCCGCCAGTTCACACAGACGTGTAAACAAACGAGCTTCTTATTAAGTGTACGCCTTTCTGAAATAAGTGGACTATCATTCAGCCCACTCCACATTTTTTTTTTAATGAAGCTTCTTCCTTAGAGATGTTGTGAGCAAAACACTCAACTACACCGTACTGTATGTAGACTGAGCTGCTAAAGTGAAACTTTAAAAAAAAACCCACAAAAATAAACAAAAGTCAAAGAGATGTAACTTATTTATGCTTTTTTCAAACCAGTAGTACCATCTGAGGTCGTTTCAAAGAATATTTTTGTTTCTTCTGGAAAAAGGCACGTTAAAAAAAAAACATAGCCAGGCTTTTTCCTAATGGAACAATTATCCCCAGCAGCTCAATTAAGCGCAGTGACATTACGCTCGTCCTGAACCGTTCTGCAGCTTTCCGTCAGAAACCCGATGCGATCGATGAAGGGGGAAGTAAGATTGTTACTCTTACCTTTCAGAGGTTCGACACCTCGAAATAGGACAAAGCGTCTGGTTAACCGGCGATATCCGAGCAGGATCCGATCTTGCAAGCCCGCCCGCTGCGCTGTCCGGTCCTCAGCGCAGATCCCCGGGCTGTGTGCGGGAAGGTGTAGGGGAGACGGGGGTGAGGCCGAGCGGGGCGGCGCTGGCGGAGAAGGGGAGTTGCTACAGACCTGCTGGCTCAGATGGGAGTCCACACCGAGATACCAAGCGAGCGGGCGCACGGAAGCCTTTTGAAACAGGTAGGCTCGTTGACAGCCACGGCAGGAGGAAAACCAGCAAGACTAACGTGTCTGAATTCTCTTACCTTTCCCTCTGACAGCGCACGTCTCGCATGGCTGTAGCAGAGTACGCTGCGCACGGTATAAAACATTGAATTTCTTACATCGATTCTCCAGCGTGCACTTCACGTTGTTAAACTGCCGGACTTGGGAAGTTGTTACACTCGTGTTATTTCCATTGTTCGACTTTATTTGAATTATAACCAGTGCGGACCGCTGGAGTTCTTAATTCCTAAACTTCTTTTTTGTATTACGTTTATTTAATTATAGAATTAGAATTTGGTCGACGTTCTAGCTTGCTGGAAACTTGTAAACGGTGCATGTGAGGCACTATGTTATGATCCATTATTTGCCGTGACCATAATCTTCTAGCGGTCAGGATCTGAAAACCCACAGCTGTAGCCAGAATGCCCTGTTGCAGAAGAGACAGAGAACGATCAACATGCGTATGATGGAGACAGGAAAAAATGCGGAGCTGTAAAGTTGAACTTTTACTTTATTAGTACTTTTGACAATTCAAAAGGAATTTTACACCATGCAGTAGTCCACCCATTTACTGAACAGCGTGGTTTGAGAGCCATCCACCTGTTAATTATTAAACTCAGCTGTGAAGCAGAACCTTACAGCATCATTTGTCTGTAAGGACCAGACCGTGCGCCTGAATAAATAATTGAATTGGCCTTTCCCCCCTCCCATCCTCTGTTTGCAACACACAAGCACACATTTCACAAATGAGAACAGACTAATGTTACAACACGTTGAAATTCGTTTTGAAGAAACAAACTACTCTGGACAGAGAAAGAAAGCCTGTACAAGAACAGAATGTGGAATTCGATTCTGTTCTTTAATTCCATCTTTTATCTGCCTGCTGATTACTGGAAAGACCATGGAGAATTGTTTGCATCTTTACACTTCTAGAGTTTGCTTTGTTACCGTCGTGTTTCTCCCAGAAAAGGCAGAAACACAATGAACTGTAGATTGTTTTTCCTGGCAAATTTCAAAGTAGAAAAAGAGAACTCACTTCCAGCACAAAACCTCAGAAACATCATGACAAATCAACATTGCATTACTGTTGCACCATTCCAAAGGACGTTTTAAAAGGACTCCACTTTCAGTTTTTGCCCAAAGATCGGTCATGGCACGAAGAGGAGTGATCAGACACAGAGAGCAGCACAGATCAGATTCGCTGAGAAGCCCTCTTTGTGTAAAAATTCAGAGTTATGAGAAATGGTTGGCTTAGTTTATTTGTACAGAAACTATTTCTAAAAAATAAAAACGTTTTCATAAAAAAACAAAACACTGCTTCTTCATATAATATAATACATATACATTTTGCACAGATTTTAATTTGACCATCTCCTTGCCTATTGCACATGTAAAAGGTATTTTTATTTTTAACCGAGTCCTTGAAGCAAGCTCAGAAGTTGCCATTTTAACATTGTCTTTGCAAAATCAAAATTACAGTTTTACAATAATATATTATAGAATCAAAACACCATTTTAATATGGCCCTGAATAATTTGCTTATGTGAAGTTTACATTTTTATTGTTCACTCTTATGAATCCCTGTAACTAATAGAATTTAGTCTGTCATTGTTATTGTGAATAAGAAAGAACTGTACAGGAAGAAATGAAAATGGGACAGCTTGTGAACATGTAGTAGCTACTGTATGTGGGTTGGACCCAGATTCTCTCTGTAACAGTACAACTGAGGAGCAAAGCTCTTGAAACTCACAAATTGGTCGTTCTGGAGTCAATACCACTCTTGTCCTTCAGTGCATTAAACAACCCTATTAACCCTGATAGACTAGGGCAGTATGACACCCAGGTCTGCTAATCTCCAGAGTTTCCTTTTCTTTGAACGCATGAAACACTGACCATGTAGCAGAGAGGTTCAAAAACCCAATCAAAGATCTGAGGATGGGCAGAGCTGGACAGACCCCATTGCTTGCGCACAGAGGGGACAGGAGCACACTGGAGGCCGCAGCACAAGGCCAGGCCTGCTGGGCACGCTCTGTGGTAGACAGGCCCCTTCCGTAGCCCGTCGAGGAAAGAGACACAGCTCTGTGCAAAGCATGGCAGGGCGTTACAGCTCTTTCGCCTGGCTATTTCAATCTGTGCAGGAGCACCGAACCAAAACGGCTTCACTGCAGATAGTCTTAAGTGTCGCTGGATCAGCCTGTGCCTATTGGAAAGGTCGGCACATTACATGACAAATTGCTATCCAATGTGCAGTTTGTCATACAGACTGAAACATGCCAGTTTCTTTCTGAAGCTCAAGGCTTTTCAAGTAACTACTGTCTAAGTGACAAAAAACCCTCCTTTCAGCTCAGTGCTTGATGGACTGAATGGCTGATCAGCATCATAGCACAAAAGACATTTTGGATCTATACTCTGTAACTATCAGGAAGGCTGTGAATAGTGACTTGGTTCAGTGGAGACTACATCTGGCTCCTCTGGTATTAAAACAAAACATATTTTCTTCTGCCATTTTTCTAGTGCCCTACACAGTCTCAGAATATTAAATCCTATATCTCCAGTAAAAGAATGCATTAAGTGGAAGAGGATTTATTTTTGATTGAGACCGAGAGCCTTTTTTTCCTCCTCTAAAGACCTGAACACCAGTCAAGCGGTCGTGTTTTTGCGGTTTTAGGCTCTGAGGATTATCTGTTCATACCAAGATCCCGGCTCACATTTTTCAGTTTAAGTGTCCGGCTGGGTGTGTTTTTCTGAACGATGAAAGATGGAATGGTCAAACACAAAGAGCCTTTAATCCCTAAAAGGAATGGTTTCTCAAGGGCAGGGCTGACAGCATCCTAAATTATCACTACGTGGGCTTCTGTCCTTTCTCTGCAGTACTTTTGCAAAACACTTAAGTCACCTCCTTAAACCTCTAGACACATCTAGAAACTTATTAAAGTTTAGTGTGGTAAATCTGACTGACATTAGTGGTTTCCCATGGCATTACCATGACGAAACTTCACTTTAACTCTGCTTTGCTGTGTCATCCATGCTTTGGACCAAGGTTTCCTGAACCTGTCCGTGCTTGTCCATATGGTCTTTTACCATGCCCTGTACTGTATACCAAAGTAAATGTTCACAGACTGATGTAATTATACTCTTCAGTATCTTTAAAAACATTACACTCAACCTTAAAATCAATACAGTGAAAGTGATCTATGCTCCTCTCTAGCAATGAGGCAAAAGGGATTTTTAAACAAAAAGTACAACATTAAAGTCTTTAAAGAAAAATAATTTGAAAGCAAACATACAAAAATATGACATCTTTATTAATATAATAAAAGACAAATACTGTATATGCAGATTATGTAATTTTCTTTAAAAAAGAGGTTACTGAAGAGCAGCTTTTTTGTAAGATAACTGACGGCCTCAATAATGGTAATCTCTCCCACTCTACTCTTTCTTGCTTGTTTTTGTTGTTCTCAAATGTACTTACGTCTAAAAAAGCTGCTTAAATAATAATCATCTTTATTTTATATGGTGCCTTTCCTAACATAATCTCAAGGCACTTTACCATAAAACAAAGTAAAAGCAAAAATATCAGAAACATGTGAATGTACAATTTAATACAAAAAATTTAAACGAATTCCAAGATAAAATATAAACTATAAAATTTTAAAAAAAGGTTTCCAAGAGTTTAAAGGATTTGAAAGTGCTGCCTGACTTGCAAGCTGGAATATGGGCTGGGGAATCTTCCAGCCTCCTGGCAATAAAACAGAGAGCCAGTCTAACCCTCTAATCTTGATTTAAGGACATAAAGACACTGTTTGCTGTTTGTTTCTTAATGCCAAGCTTTTGTAACCAGTTCCCTACTTCGGTATGAAAGAATCCAACTCCTTTTAAGTGAGTTTGCAAACAGGCGCTTATGACCAATAAAACCCTTTTAATATTTAACAAGAAATCAAACAGAACAGAGTAGTTCCCAGTCCAATTTAATGTATGTTTTTACCTTTGCAAACTTGAGTCACACCCTGATAAGCAGCAGCATTACTAGACACACTTACCCAATCAGACCAAACACATGAAAATCACCCGTTTAATATACTGTACAAGAGAGACTTAAAAGACACCAACCTGCCTAATGATATAAGGAGCTTTCTTCATTTCCTGCTTTCTGATAAAGTTAGAGGAGAAAAAACACTTTTTCAGGAACAAAAGGCTGAACTGATCTTTTCATGAGGGGCTACAACCTACAGTTTCAGCAATGTCAGATGGCTCATTGAGATTGCGGAGAGGGAATGCAGCTTCTGTAGACACTGTGAAGACTTGCCGACAGTCTGGGGTAGAAGGAAGGACAGCAGACTCTGAAGCAAGGAATGTGATCTGATGAGAAGGTGTTTCTGTGCGTGTGTTTTCAAGATTCTATCTGCAAAAGAAAAAGAAAAGATTCCTCACTGTACTGAGCTCGTCTCCGCCCATCGGTCGTGAGCACAGCGAGGCCCGCCCCGGAAACCGAGGGCACGAGAGGGGTCTGGCCACTCACACGTGCACTCCCCATCGCGGGAAGAGAAAGACACGATGGCAGGCAGGTAGCCCAGCCTCGACCGCAGCTCTGTGAGAAGAGGAGACAAACTAGCTCCCGGAGAAAACTCCTGCAAATCCAGGGAAGAATCATCTGGAGGCCGTATCTCTGGTCTGCTGGCCTCTCCCTGCGCTCAGATCTTTATCTCCCTGTCTGGAAGACAGGAGGCCTCATTCCCCCACTACCAGGACTTTCACTGCTGGAGTGTAGGCTACTGGCAAACTCTCACAGGCAGCGATCTTTATGTGTAGGAATTGTACAGACACAAGCTGAGTCAGGTTATTAAATGCATTAAGACATGTTCAGGTCAACCAAAGCATAAGCTTGACTGATAAACTTTAAAATCCTGATCTTGGGGGGGAAACTTTCAATACACTGACTGCTTTTTTCAGTGGACTGTAATACAACACCACTTCCCCTCCCCTGCACACTGATCAATTCAATTTTCCAAAAGTCTTTGGGAAGGTTAACTCTTCTGATTAGTGTTGACCAGAAACAGATAGTGGAGCTAAGAGCTGGAGCACAGACAACAATGAAGATAATCTTTGTCACCTCTTACAATATAACAACAGGTAAGAAAGGCAGGTGGAATAAATCACACTTTGTTCACTCTCAGGATACAATCCCTAGGCAAACAAGACCTCCCATTCGTGAAGTACTACGATAAACCTAGCTGCTGTCCCTTAACCTTTGCTCAGCCTGCCATAGTCCCAGGCAGACAGGAAGAGATGCAGGCAGTAAGGATCACCCCTCAGTAAGAGCTTTGTTTGGAAGCCATAAAACACAAAAGAAGGTTTTTCACACCGTGATGTGGGAAGAGAAAGAAACAGGATGTTGTCCTCTTTATCCTTATGCTTATTATCCTCCTGCGTCTTTACTCTCTAAAGCCGATTTCAAAGAAAAAAGAGCTTACCAGGAAAAACATTTAGATTCCGAAATTTGGAAATTGAATGGCATCACTGAGAAAATGCATTCAGGAGCAGGGTAGAAGACAGATGGATGGTTTTTGAACTGTGTGATATCAGTTCGTTCAGTAAGGAGGCAGTAATTAGGAGCAGCTTCCGTTTTTTCATTCAAGACATGAAGGTGTGAGAAAACAGCCACACCACTGACACTTAAGTCATATCTGAATTTGTATTGTACAATTCCATTACTGAACCGATAATGACGAAAGGTTTATCAGAAAATTGCCCATTTTATAGCACCTCAAAGGTTTGTGGAGAAGGTCGGTGTTGTACGCTACGTGTTCTCCACTTAAATCAGAACAGAGAAGAAAACGAGGTGGTAGATGAGGGTGGAGACTCGACCTGGCGCTCCGAGCTGCTGTTATAGTTCTCAAGTCCTGGGGTACCTACTGTGAGGTGTTCACATGTTCCCATAGGAAACTGGCGGACCTGGTGATTATCGGAACGGAATTACAGAGACGTCGGCATAACCTAGTCAAAAGATCTGCTGCCGCCTCTATAATTTTTCCCTCGGCTTTCTGATTGACTGGCATATCCTGCCTTTTGGACTGCAGGATGACCTCCAGCTCACTGTATGGGATTAAAGATTAGAACTGCAACGCTGTTTTTATGTTTCGGGGCTAAAGAGAGTCTGCATTGATGAGTGCAATTCAATACAAGTGAAATGTACACACTAACTTACACTAACAAAACCTCAAATTTACATAATAAAATAGACGAAATTTCCAGGTATGCGTAGCACCATATTGCTGCCATTGTCTGTGATTCAGAACGAGGCAACAAACCTTCCGGTGAGGTGAAGCAGCCTTATTACATTGTAAACAAGAAGGCTTGTGAATACACCTCTTTACATCCAATAGAAATATTGCTTTTCATTTCGAGATGGTTTTGCCAATAAATGCAACTTATTTGTTAACTCTGCATGCAGATCGTGTTGGAATTACATGAGTCATTACAGCGACTAGTGAGCAGGAAGGGCTGCTTCACATCGCAGTTTGTGGGACCTCTTGTTCTTGTGAGACCAGGGGTTTTCAACAACACAGCGACTATCCAGCACTTTCACAAAGTCCTCAATTTTGTGTTCAATTCAAAATTTGTGAATTTGTTCTATACCGTCGGTGAATTTGGTTTGTTTCTGAGATTTAATAACCGGTCTGAGACCCTGGGTCTGCAGCTCTTCTTTTAAGTGCTTTTTGACACCGGATGGATGCAAGTGCGGTATATCAACGATCTGCTGCCCCCATGTGGAGACTTGTGGAAATAAAAGGGCTTGGTGCCCTGTTTCTGGTCTCCTCTGATCCATACCCTTCAATTGTCTTTCTCAGCTACTTCCCTTCCAAATCAGCCAGCATCGGACTTTTCAACAACAGTCTGTGTCTGTATCTCACTGGCAGGTATGTATAAAAAAACAAAAGTGAAATTTATACCTTAGACAGAAACGTGGTGTTTTGAAACTCTGTTTTAATAACAGACCTTCTGTTTTCATTTTTCAACGAACACAAAACCTAAATGAAAGGTTACAGGTGAGAGGGCCGGGGTTAAGGTCAGGGCTGTTCGGCCCATCTTGTTTGTTTGGCTGCTAATAGCTCAGCGATTAGAAGATGTCACTGAGCCGTTTCTTGAAGAATGGGAGTGAATGTGTTTTTCTTTTCAACACACATTCCACACACCGCCTCAGATGGAGAGTCTGGAGCCAGTCTGTTGACAGACGGGGCTGCCCCCCACCTGTAATTCCTGTCTGTGCAGGGCTACCTCGCACCTCACATATCAGTGTCTAATGCGCTGTAATGAGTCAGCACCACAGAGTATCCTTATCAACAGCTAGACAGCAGCATGGGATCATTACACAACAGCGCAGTGCCCTGCATGCCTGACAAATCTCCCCGAGTCTTTAAACACAGCCTCTGTCAGAAAAAGCCGACCCATCGACAAGCCTGCAGGACAATCTGTTAATTTGTCACTAATCCCTAGCAGAAAACAGACACTCCTCAAACACGTGCTGCAGAAACAGCCCTGGGTGTGCATCCTGTACGTGCACACAGCACTCTTTCTATCAGTACATTTCCACTAAAACTCCACGAAGAAATAGTTTCTAAGATCCATGAAATTAATTATACGGCCTATCAGAGCTGTAGAGTAGGACATGTGTTTGAGTCAATTTGAATTCTGTGATATATCAATTTAGAAAGGTCCTGTGAACTGAGTCCACTGTACGTCTTCTTATATTATACAGAATACATCTACGGATTGTGACTGACCTGTTCTAAAGCAGACATTGCTGTGCTGCACAAAGTCTTTTAAAAATATAAATTATTCAGATAAATGCAAAACAATAAACAAACATACTACAACGCAATATCAAAATGGATTAAATTGATTAATACCTTTCACATGGTTTTAAAATCATTGAAACACAAAAAACTAGCTGAGCAATTCATCTTTGGGGTTTCAAGGCAAGGACCCACACAGAGCGCAGGGTGAGCGCCCCCCGCTGGCCCCACTAACACCTCTTCCAGCAGCAGCCTTAGTTTTTCCCAGGAGGTCTCCCATCCAGGTACTGACCAGGCTCACACCTGCTGCGCTTCACATTCTACCCTGAAATCTCCTCAAATGCTCACTCATACTTCCCTCAAAACTTTTTACTGCAGCCTATTGGAAGATGGAAGTTTCAGCGGAGCAGCGATTAGCGCAGGCCCCTCTCCGGCGAGCCCCAGGAACGGCGGCGGCTCTGCGCTGCCTACTCACTCTGTCTCTACTTGTTGTGGTGGTGGTAGCTGGTGCCTGATGACCCCCCTCCACCTCCCCGGAGGGCGTGGGCAGCTGTGGGTGAGGAGGCTGGGTGATGCCCTGGGCGGATGGGCTTGGCTGCAGGAAAGGAAACAGACACGTCACACGCAGCCCCCCTGCTGGCCGAGCCGAGGACCGCTTAAGGAGAGCTTCGTCTCTGTCTCCGAGCAGAGCAAAGGCTCATCCTGACAATTCTCGGAGCTCCACCTCCGCAGCTGCACACAGTGCGAGAAAGGGAAGCCGGCTCAGGTTCAGCAGGCGGTCCTCACCGATCTGCGCGGAGTGGCCCCTCCGGGCCATGTTCTTGGCCCTCACGGCCTCCTTGATGCGGTCCACCTCCTGCTGGTAGCGCTTGCGGTCCCTCATGGCGTTCTCCTTGGCCTCCTTCAGTGCAGTCTCCAGGGCCTTGACTCTCTCAGCTGTAGCTCGCAGACGTTTCTCCAGCTTGGGAAGCTCGCAGCGCAGGTCTGCATTGTCACGAACCAGCTGCGCGGAGGAAGGAGAGGGCACAGCGGGGTCTCACACCGTGGGTACAGACGTGTGTGAAGTAAATACAGGCGTCAGCCACTCTTAACACTGCTGGTTCGCCCAGGAGTCTGGCTTGTGTGGCAGCATTGCGCTGTAAGTAAGCTGGTTCACTCAAACTTACAGGTTCCCTTGAACCAGACACTGCTGTTACCCTTGAGAGTAACATTATTCAGCTGCTTAGTTATTTCCTTGTTTAAACTACTACAACTAGAAAAACAGTTACTGTAGCTGAACCGCCTTTCTACATACATAGGAACACTGATCTGTTCCAGTATGTATACTTTCATGCATGTTTAAAGGTAGGTTGCGCTTTTCATTTTACACAAAGTGTTAAGTTGTGTTTATTAGCAAGGCTGTAGTTAAGTGATTCTATATATTTTTAAATAAAGTTCTTTGGAAGAAGAGAAAATCCCACTTTGATGCAGAGGAATAGGTCTGTCCAATTCAATTCAAAATACTTTATTCAACCACAAGGCAATTTAGCACAGTCTATCATACTGTGTATACAACTGAAAACCTGTATGACTTAACAGTTAAATCATAACTACCTTAATAAACATTCATGAATAACAAAAAGTCTTCACTGAGCACCTGAATTAAGAAACCCTTCATGTGTAAATACTGTACATGCCAATTACAAGAATAAATAAAATATAAAAAAAGAGTCCTACTGTTGCAAAAATGTTATTTTTTGCATCTAAGAGTATCATATTTGCATGTTTCTAATGTGTTAATAAATATTCAAGGTGAATGTATTCCTCATGCATCATTTTATATCATTTATATCATCTCGTGGTTGTTGCAATGGGCTATATGAGCCCTTATCCTGAATAGTAACCTGACTTTGAAATAAGCCAGCCCCCACAAAAACCTTTTTGGGAGAACAGGCTGCACTTGTGCTCTCATACCTGTTTGTGAACCTTTGTAAGCTGCTCCAGGTTGTTCTCAAGAAAGGATATCTTCTGTTTCTGTGCGGCACTCCCGGCTCCATCATCGCAGTCCAGTTCGGCACTCTGTGAGAAGGAAGATCGCTGTTCACACGGGGCATGACTCACCGAGGCAAGCAAGAGAAAACCCTGAGTGCCCACAGGCACAGAACCATACAGAAGTATACAGCTCAAGGATGCCGACATTCATACTGTCTGAGAAAATACGGGGCAGAACTATTGCGTCATCAAAATTAGAATAATTTTAACTTTATATAGCAATTTTCAAATGAACAAATTCTATCATAACATATATTGAGTTTTCAGCTTATTTTTAGCTTTTTTGTGTTGTCAGACGAACAGTGAGGTCAAAACTACAGAGAGGAATCCCTGCCTTGAGTCTGTAACATTTAATAAGGGCAATTACCAAAATGCCTGCAGAAATACACATGAAGGGACTGACAGCAAGAGTTATTACTTTCCCTGGTTAAAAAAAATGAAAACATACTTTCTTGACACGGGTTGTGAGGTCTTGAACAAAAAGTTTTCGAAGGTTGTGGAGTGTCTGGAGCTCTCGGGCCTGTAAAACAAACACAGGAGTTTGAAGATCATTTCAGAAAATGGGCACATCCGTCCAACACTAAGGAAAAATAATCATACCAACAAATCAATGATAACAAAGACCTTAGGGGTACTGAAATTTTCCTGTTGAAAGAGAGGAAATTAAGCAATTGTGCTTTTCTTGCAGTAGATCTAACATTTCCTTAAATCTGCAAGAGTTAGTGATGTTCACTCTTTCTTTTGAGGAGTTCTGTGTTAGTTTGTGTACTATTTCATTGTATATACAATGAATGTCCTTGAGATTTGCGTTAAACTTTGTCATTAAATGCCAGCTAATCGGTACCCATCCTATACAATTATACAGCAGGTTTATACAAATGAAGAAATTAGATAAAAAAACATTGATTGGTGGCAGAAAACCTGCAGAGCTGGTATAGCATTCAAAATTAGTTCTCAACCAAAGGTAAAGATTCTAAAAAAAAAAACTTTAAACTTCCTAAGAATAATTTCTAATTCCCTCATAAAGACCACACAGATATTGCAAGATTTTAAACCCAATAGCGTTCTATTACATAAATATTCCAAATTCACTATGCCTATTTTCCCCAGGAGTCAATAAATACTGGTCAAGTACAAACTCAAAAGTAGCTTTCAGTCCTTTAAAGACCCTGCTGGTATCTGTCCAGTCTGGTCCAGGCCAGGCCTGCAGGGCTGACACAATACTGACGCACTAATTATGTTATCGGAGGGAGCTCTGTTCAAGGCTCTGTAGGGTGAAGTAAGAGCCCTACCTCACACTGGCAACAACATCAGCCCTAACGAGTTATTTTAAAACACAAGACATTCCACAGGTTTTCCTCATACTGTACGTCAGGCTTTCTTACCACTGTTTCCTCCAGACCCTTGAGGTCCTGCTTTGCTTGCTCTCGTTTTTCATTGAGGATGCTGAATAAAAGAAAAACAGCAACAGGAGCTGTAATAAAAACTGAGTGTTCCTTAGCAGTTATCTTTCTTCCAGTTTTCATTTTTTAAACCGCCGGTTTGATACCTCATATTATCCTTTTATTTCTTTCTCTCAACGGGGAATTACCGCCTGAAATTCCAGATGTGCTTCTCACTCTGTCCCAGGGAGGATAAGCTTCTTTCCTCAATAACACATCTCTGGTGCCATCTGCCTTTTTTGCACACTGTGAGCCCAGCAGAGTTGGCACCAGGTGAAGGGTGCAGTTCTCACTGACAACCCAAAGCCTACAAAACCCATGGGGTCTCACATGTAGGGGTCACAACCTGGGACGGTACCCCCCGGGGTCACAGCCAGCGAGTACTTGGCCAGGCTCCAGTCATTGACGTCAGTGGTACAGGTCTTGCTGCATTTCATACATGTCATGGTATCCTGTTTCCTGCACTTGCACATGTCTTGTCTCCAACTGCTCCTTATCTAACTAAACTAAATTCCTGAGGTACAGGGTACAATGAATCTGAGTTTAAGAAGCTCAGAGCATGCACAGTCACTCACACTGAATTTGCAGAGTTTAATAAGCCTGATCTTCTAGAGTGGTTTCCCAAGGCTACAGCTACACACAGGCAACAAGGGTCGAGCTGCTCCAGTGGCAACAAGAAGAGATTTGTGTAAAAACCTACATCAGGTTCTGCAGCTTCGTGTCCTTCTCCTGCTCCTCCTCCTTGAGC
The DNA here is from genome assembly GCF_059453375.1 of Lepisosteus platostomus. Lineage (NCBI taxonomy): Eukaryota > Metazoa > Chordata > Actinopteri > Semionotiformes > Lepisosteidae > Lepisosteus > Lepisosteus platostomus. The sequence goes on from NC_142624.1 coordinate 39,131,793, forward strand.
TTCTCGCAGTCCGAGAGCAGTTTGTTATGCTCCAGCTGCAGCTTCTGGTTCAAGCTAAATTGTCAAACAACAGGTGTCACAAAGGAGGAGAAACCTCAAGTTCGGTACTATCTGTACAAATGAGCAAATGCCAGGAGTGGTGCAAACACCACAGCCATGCGCCTCAGGGCCCTGGAGTCTCCTTACTCTTTCAACTCGTCAATCATTTTCTGCTTCTCCTCGATTTCATCCCGCAGCCTGGACAGCTGTTTCTGGTGACTTTCTCTGTGGCTCTCCATCTGCTGCTCCAGAGTGTTCTGCACATAGAGAAACGGGTCATGTTCAGTTACGAGTGTGTCTGGTCCGCACACAGATTCTGCCTTCAGCAGGCTGTCCAAAGACACCGCCATTCATATTGAAAAGTCACCTCTTGAATGAATAAAACCACCCTCATCAAATATATTGTTTTTAACACTCCTCATGGTTGTGTACAAGCAGTTTTTTTTAAACCAGCAACACATACGATTCAAATTTAACCTCAATATCAAACAGTTCTCAAAAGTAGCAGGCAATGTGCTCCAAATTTATATTCACTACATTTCATTTGCATAAGAACTGTCTGACTATTTTAAAAGCACAAGGGTAAACTTATATTTAGTTTCACTTTCCCACGGAACACAGAATGAAATTTATAATACAACAAACGTACCTTCATCTCCTCTGCGTCCTGCAGCATGCTCATGTGTTTCTTCTCTTTGTCCATCACCGAGACTTCATGCATTTTCTCTGAAAAAATCAAGTATATTTCGTTCTGCATGATCCTTTTCGCACAATGGAGACATTCAAGGGAACCGAGTGGGGACGGCATGGGGCGCACGCACACGCACAACTGAGAGACGCTCATGAACTGAACCGATATCACCTTGTGCAGATGAGAGGAACCAGAGCACCTGCAGGAACCCCACATCGACACACAGGGAGAACATGCAGACTCCACACAGAAGCCAGAGCCCAGAATCGAACTCAAGACTACCACGACTCCAGAGCTGCAGACAGCATTCATTGCTAGCAGCCACACTTCCACTTTATTCCTCACACAATCAGAGCCGAAAAACATCTGGATCCTCTAAAGACGACAGCCGAGCTGGTATTCCAACCCCTCGAGGAATATGCTGGATGGGTCTCCAGAGTGCGGCTCCGCTCCCCCGCCTTACCCTGGGCCTGCAGCTTCGTCAGCTCCTCGGTCAGCGCGTCCTGCGTCTCCTCCAGCTGCCTCTTCTTCTGCTCCATGTTCTGCATGTAATCCGTCAGGGACTTGATCTTGGCTTGGTGCTGTGGGAGCAAGCCAGCACACCGAGAACTCAACGCAAGCGCATCTTCCCGCCTGAAGAAGTGCTTCCCACCCGCGGCAGCTAACAGGAAGATATACCCCAGTCACAAGCCCTGGATTCACTGCAAACCTAAAATGCGGTCTGCTGCCTTTCAATCAGGCGACAGAGAACTACAGTATATAAAAACTCAAGGTATGACCTGGAGAAAGGCATCAAACTGGCAAAACAAGAAAAGAAGGACAAACTGGAAAAACAGCTTGAGTACGACTCAAAGCGCATGAGACAAGGGTTGCACACTGTCACGAACTACAGGGGCATCACCAGCGTTATTTCCTCTGCCGATGTATCTCTACCAGATGATCGATCAGCTGTCTCCTGTATACACAGACATTCTTACCCTCTCTCTTTCTCTGTCAGTCATACCAGGGTGCTTCCAGAAAACCACACTTGTGCCACTGCCCAAGAAGACCAAGGTAACTTGTTAGAACAATTACCGTCCAGTGGCATTCACTCCACTGGTCATGAAGCTCTGGAAAGACTGGTATTGTCATATATAAACTACCCCAGACTCCGTTGAGCCAGTTCAGTTTACTTGTTGTAAGGTACTGTCGACAATGTGTGGTGTTGTCTGTTGTACTGTGCACGTCCTGGGAGAAAGGCGCGTGAAGGAATCCCACTGTACATGTATATGAGGAAATAAACTCCTCTCCCCATCATTCCAGCAAGGATCTAGGTAAAGACAACAGGCAGTGCTGTAACGGCCTGGCTCATGTTTGACGCCTAGGGTTTTTTATAAAAAGTGCATAAAGTGCATAAAGATCAAGGGAAAAAACTAATTTCACAAGGTCATCACAAAAAAGTGAAATGATGGTAGAAAAAGCTTCAGCTTTCAGGTTTGTTTCTGTTAATTATACTTTTTACCTTGAGTGATGACTTCAGCAGCCAAGCACAAGACACACTGCCTGAATTGTCCAGCCTGGGACTACAGTACATAACGATCTGGGTCAACAGGCCGTTGTATTTCAGCTGGAGGGTGTTATCAGGTTCAGATGATGTTTCACCAGATAAATACCCTGAGTATCGCAGGGTGATATTTTCAACAAGTACAAGAGCACAACTCAACATATGTGTTAAGATAACCTGGTGTGCTTGTAGCAAAGCACTAAAACAAAACACATTTGGAGGCATGCGTTCTCCTACAGGAAGTCTATGGTTTAACGAAATCTGCTGGACAAACAGAAGCTTAAATCCTCCAAGAAACGATTTAAAGCGAGACACTAGGACGTCACTGCTTGGCTCTAACGAGCAGACCCTGCCGAGGCGAAGGGAACAGCTCGTTCGGGCTGCCTGCTGGATATGTCTCCCCCGGCTGCTACCTGGGAGATGAGCAGCTGACAGGAGGCCAGCTCCTTCTCGTTGACCTGCATCTTGCGGCTGGTGTCGGCCTGCGAGGTCTCCAGCTGCTTGCAGCGGTTCACCAGCGACTTCACCTCGGACTTCATCTTGCTGATGGCCAGGCGCGCCATGGTGAACTCCTCCTCGATGACGCCGTTCACCTCCGTCATCTGGAAGCATTGTGGGAGAGTCAGACTCGCCTCGAGCGGCGGAGACACTCCAGGGGGCTCCAGGCTCGGAACACCAAACAGCACGCTGGAGTGCTTTGCTAAAAAATTAAAACTATCAATTTATACTGAAGGCCCAACAGATCTATTAGATTGGTTAGATTACTTCACAGGTGAATCCACAACTGGAAAATAACCTCCTACATTTATTCTGTACGGACACTTGAGATCAATTAAATACAAAATATGACGTCTTATTCTTATTCCGAGGGTAACAGTAACAGACAATTGTGAATAGGCTGCAGTCTCTTTCTCTACCACAAGAGAGCTCCCTGCCACTTAATTTTTGTCTGTTGACTTTGTTCCTCAATGTCTTTGGACTTCTCACTGTTGGATTTCAGCTCTGTTTTGTCAAAATACAGATTAAAAATACAGATAATTTTGTTGGAATTTTTTACCTTGATTTTTAATAATTTCATGTCTATTACAGTCCAAGATGCTGCACATTTCTGTGAAACACAGAGTGAATTCCCCAGACTGAGCCCGGAAAGCCCAGTCAGACAGGACACTTGCCCTGGGACTTTTGTCAACTCTGATGGATGCAACATCTCTAAACCTGACTGCAGAAGCTAATCCAGATCCAGAAGCAATGGCCACATGTGGCCTGATAGCCAGAACTGCAGCAGGGAATGTAGCTTAGACACTTTAATTAGCTGTCCTGCACAAAACAGCAGGAAACAAAGAAAAAAACAACCGTCGAGCACTCTAGATTCCTGGCACAGTGGTGCCCACAGAGAGAGTCACAGCCCTCACCACGACCCCTGGCACAGTGGTGTCCACAGAGAGAGCCACAGCCCTCACCACGACCCCTGGCACCTTGGTGCCCACAGAGACTCAAGGCCCTCACCCCTTTGACGTCATTGGTGCCGATGATGGCCCCGATCTCGTTGAGGTCCTTCATGAGGAGGTTGAGGATCTCAGCTGCTCTCTTCTTCTGGTGGTTACTGAGCTCCTGCAGTTGGTGCAGCTCCCGCTGGACTGACAACAGGGAGGTCTGCGGCGCGGTGAACAAAACAACAACAGCAGTGGTTACACAGGTCCGACCCGGGTCCCTCAGGGCATTCAGTGTGAGAACACTCTGCTCCAGGCTGGACTTCCACCCAGACTCCTGCTGCCTACTGTGTTTGCTTGTGTTCTGCCTCCTCCAGGTCTCCTGCTTATAAAGACCGAATGATTTGTCTGATATGTCACTTCTCCCTCTAGTGTTCTCTTTGGAAGGCGCTGCTTAATACGCACAAATACTGTAACATCCTGAAGCACCAAAGTGCTCCTGGAGTCAAGAAGATTAAAAACCACTAAAATGTTCTTGGACTGCACCCCAGAGGAAATGTCAGGGAGGGCAAAGAGCTGTTTCACCATACGACAGTAAGCAGGGAGTTCCTTTCCCACCCTTCAATCTATTCATACTGAAATAACAACACTATACTGGAAGGTTTTTAAAACCAAAATGAATGACATTATGGGACGAAGGAAAGCCACTGTTATTTTCAAAATAAACTTTAAAACATCAAATACAGTTTCTGGCCCCCAAGCGCACACCCTGCTCAGCCTCTGACAGTGCCAGAGGAAATACAAGCACAGGCTGCCCTGACTTCTTCCCAGGCCTCGCAGACCTATCTAACTGACGGTCATCCGAGCGTGCTCTTCCCTGGGAGACCAACGCCACAGCCAGCCACACTCCCCTTACTGTTTTCTGGGCCAGCTCGTCGGCCAGCTGCTCGTTGGCGCGGGTCTTGTCCTCCACCTCCTGGGACTTCTGGTCGTAGTTGACGGCCAGCTCCTCCAGCGCCTGCAGCACCTCCTTCACCTCGTCCTTCGCCGCCTCGTTCTCCATCTGCAGGCGCGTCAGCTCCTCCTGAATCTTCTCGTAGTCCCGCCGGGTGGAGGCCAGGAGCTGCCACAGACACGCACACACAACCACTCTTCGTTTGCGGTATGGACAGCCCCCTCGCACTCTTTTTACTCGAACTGGTCACATCAGTCTGATCTTCCTCCCGGCTCCCCAGTCCCAGGTGTGTCAGGAGGACAGAGTTTCCCTGACTCCTCTCCTTCAGGCTCAGTATACGGCTGACGTGGAGACTGCTGAGCGCTACTGAGCCGGCCAGCACAACGACAGGAGGCCATTCAGCACATCTAGGTCACTGGTGACTAACTGATCCAAGGATCTCATCCAGCTGCTTCCTGAGAGAAGAGGCTCAGTCGGTAAAGGGAGACTGCGGTGACCAAGGTCAGTGTGATCCCAACCATGAGGGTTCGGGCCTGGGCTGTGACTCTAGCCCACTGTGGCCAGGATTCTCCAAGCAGTGGCGCACAACTGGCTGAGCACCGCCAGGGGTAGGGTGGGATTGGTCGGCCATGGCTCTCGGCCACACGGCGCCCCCTGCAGCCCACAGCCATCCCTGCAGCGCTTATAGTGGGCCAGAAGATGATTGGCTCTACAGCAGAGCAGGTAGGAGGAGCCTGTCTGCACTTCCTCATTCTCCCCCTGTGAGCAGAGGGGTCGTTGCTGTGGGTCGAGACAAAGTCACAACTGGTGATTCCAGTTGAGGAGGGTGTATGATTAAAAAAAAAAGCGTGAATCTTAATTATTAAAGAAAGTTAAATACTTAAAACTAACAGAACAATTATTACACAGAAGGGAGGAATTAGAAACATTTGCTAGAAAGCCAACTGTGCTCATTAATCAGAAAAATGAACAATCTCTGGGAATGGAAGTGCACTGGCTTGTGCATTATATCCACTAGAGGGAGTAAAACACACAGTAATGGCTTTATTAAAGAAAATGTGCCACCCTCACGTGTTTTAATCATTGTGAAATTAAGGGAATTGACAAAGTGTGTGGCGAGAGCCTGCCACTGTTATCCTTGCTCTGTAAATAACCGATGTGTCATGTATATGGGTGTGGTGGGTCCTCATGTGATTCTGTCAGGGCTGTGTGTGAAGACCACCGACATCCTTACCCTCCTGACCACACTGTGATCATCAAGAGCATCGTGGACAGGAGAAACCCCAGGTCTCACTGGAAGTATAACTGCTTCTACTAACTTCGGCTTGCAGGGGTGGCTGAGCCTCTCCCAGCGGGCTCCGGGTTGCAAGGTGGGGTACACCCTGGACGGGACACCAGTCCATCACAGGGCTGACAGACACACACACACTCACCCTGGACGGGACGCCAGTCCATCACAGGGCTGACAGACATACACACACTCACCCTGGACGGGACACCAGTCCATCACAGGGCTGACAGACATACACACACTCACCCTGGACGGGACACCAGTCCATCACAGGGCTGACAGACATACACACACTCACCCTGGCGCACCCAGAGGACACCCACCTGAACACGGGAGGAACATACAAACTCCACACAGACAGCACCCCAGGAGCAAAGCTGAGCCCAGAGCCCCTGCACTGTGAGGCAGCAACGCTGACCACTGTGCCACCATGACCCCTCCAATAACTACATATCACTATAAAAAACTCATCCATTCATTCATCTGTTTCAAAAGAAGAGCCCATTTATTTAACTTTTTCCTGTCTCAGGAAGTGCCGGGTGGGGACTAATGTCTATTTTGTCAAAAGCTTTCACCAAACTCACTAATTACAATTACTCAATTATTTGGCTTATGCTTTTATTCTAAAAGTGCATCCATTAATACTGCTGAATATTTTACTGCTCGAGAGTACAGCAGCAGTGTCACATCTCGGGATCTGAACCCACAACCCTCCAGTCCAGAACCCTAAGCACTGCTCAGTCACCTCTGTGTTACTGTTTAATATGAATGTGTCTGAACACAGAGATGCCTCCAGCCTTCATGAGGCGACACCTAATAATTCAGATTGAAGTGTCTGTGCTGGATTAGAATCAGAACAGCGACTGACGTGCCCAGCCTGAGTGACTGATGTTGGTAGGCGATGGTGTGAGCTGTTATCAATTAGCACAGCTGAGCGGACCTCTCAGCGTCTAAGCACATTTCGCTCCGATCAAATCCGAGGGGATTCTGTCATCTTTTATAAAAACCACAACCCAGTGCACAGCGCTCATTACCTGTTCTTCAGAAGACAGCTCTTAGAAACCCCCGTTTTCACTGACAAGACTGTTAACGGGATTAACAGCCACTCCCACCTCACCTCCTCCTGGTCCAGCATCTGTTGTTTCAGTTTCTCAGCTAGCTGGCTCTGCTGATTAATCTCATCATCCTGCAGCAAACGGAAGAAACCACAGCTCGTTTAAGCAAAACGGATCTGGGAGCTGGGAAACGTCATCAGCGAGGCTCCTGGGTACCGGGCAATACTTCGGTTCCATGTTCACACGCACAGAGGCAGGTTTAGTCAGAGGGGCGTTCCCCCCTTCTGCCTCAGGAAGGTAAGAGGGCCGTGAACCTGCAGCAGGGCCAGTCTTAAGACTTCTCCACCACTGCCTCCCACAACTGGGTTTCACCGAGGAGGAAGTCACATGTTTCAGGAGCTATTAGCACCCTCCAGAGTGATCTACAGCACTCTGCAGATCTGCGCTTGTTCAACTGGGTTTGAAGGAATACTAAGAGGTGTGGACAAATTCTGGAAATCGATCATGACAAAAATGATTTAGCTCTTGACATTTTCTTTTATGACTATAATTACAATAACAACAGAACTTTTTTTAAGGGAAACATATTATCCAATCCATAACTTAATCTGCTGTATGACGTTTTTTTGTTTGTTTGTTTGTGTTTCTTCCGGGGTTTGACCAAATCAGGAGGGCCTAAAAGCTGTAGGTTTTGGATCCTAAGCCGCCTCCTTTTCCTTCTTGGAAACAGAAACGGTTCGGGCAGAGATGGTGGTATGTCTTTAATTAAAAACTAAAGTTAAACGTTTTCTTTACAGGTTTTGCCCCAATAGTTGAAGCGCATTGCCTTATTGGAAGTTGCGGCAGTGGCAGTGGGATACTCTCGCAGTGTCGGTTTTATTACTGTGCTTTAGGCACAAGGCGCGTAGGCGCGGTGCGCACCTTGTCGTCCAGCTGTTTGTACAGTTGGCTGATCTCCTCCTCGTACTTCCTCTTCTCCTCCGTGGAGACGAGGGCGATGGACGGAGCCAGGTTGTCGATGATGGGCGTGTTGTCGCACGTCTCCAAGCTCTTCTGCTCCCTCTCGCTGAGCTGCTCATCTTCGGGGACGGCTTCACCTGCGGCACAGTAAACTTCACACTAACCCGCTGGGGAGACTGCGGAACTTTCTGAATAAGCGACAGACGAAAACTCGTCGGAGTTGCTGTGCGCACTTTTTTGTTTTTGTTCCGTCGAGAAGTAGTCGTTTCAGTTCTGAACGGGCAGAGCCGATCGGGCTACCCGTAGAGTCTGCAACGAAGATGATATTCTGATCAAGGCGCAAGACACCGTTTCCTCGCAGCACACACGCGGAAAAGATAAATCGCACATAAAAACGAAATAAATCCCACATTAAAGAGGTGACATAAGAAAGTCGCAAGAACAGAGGACGTGGGGAGATAGCTGGCGATGCTCGGCGCAGAGTCAGCTGTGCAATCTGCAAAGCCCACACCGCGTTCTCCGGCGCGTCCCGCATTAATCCTCCTCCCAGCACAGATGTTATTAAGATACAGCGACCCTGAGCCGAGCAGCCAGCCCGGGAGGAAGAATGAGGATGGGGCCTGACAGCCGCTTATCGGCGCTGAGCAGAAAGTGGATCTGACGGCACTGCACTCTCTATTGATCACGGCCCATTACCGACCGCTCGCTCCTCACGCACCAAAAAAAAAAAGTTCCCCAGCTTATCTGCTGTTTTACTTTAGGAACCTTTAACAGCGCTGGTAGGAGCATGGGGACCGTTGGTGGTCTTGGTACCACTGGCGGTGTCATTTTCAAAACGGATGGGATGGTTTAGCGCGTCTTTTTAAAGGCTGATGAAGGGTGCGCGTCTGTTGTCACCTCCCTTTACAAAAAAAATAAATAACGCTTTGATCACGTGTTAAAACCCGTAAATACACCCGCAAGAGAAGCGAATGTCAATCCTTCTTGCAGTGACGCTCAATGCTAAATTGGCCCTAAAGACCGATGCATTTGAATTAGGCCAAAGGCAGCCGGTTTCCACAGCAACGCTGCAGCACAGCGCGGAGATGATGGAAATCCCTGTGCAGCAGACGTCGGGTCGGTGGAGGGGGTCGGGACGCCTTTCCTCACAACCAGGCTGACAGCAGTCCACCCCCCGGGACTGCGAGAGCACAGCGATCACCAGGGAAATACGGCATCCCTCTTTACATCAGAGCCCATCTCTCTTCACTTCCCCTCGACACCGTAACTCAAAAGTCACAATGAGAACGGCTAGGATAAGCGCGACGACAAGAAAACCAACAATGGCGCTTTTCTCTCCAAGCAGCGTTAGCGAAATGACAAATAACCCGAGGAAGGTGTAATGAGTAATTGGAAATAACACGGGGTGTTATGTATCCCTTACTGTTACATGGCGAGATTGAAGGCAGTAAACACAGCTGTAGGTCCCTAATCATCTCATAATGAAGTTTTAGAGAGACCTCAAAGAAGTTCTAATCCCCAGACTTAGTTTTTCAAATTCTAATCTCTCACTGCCCTACACCTGAAATATACTGGCTGTTTTTAACAGTAACACGAAGAATAATCTGCATTCTTGGGTCTGGAACTTTCACTACTGCCTCTCAGACTTTATTCTTCTTCTGAGAGAGTAGACGTTTTTGTCATCTATTACACTCACAATCTGAGCCATTCGCATTGGTGACCTACAATTCCACACATTTCAATCCCAACCATTGAAGCTACACTTATCTGAAAGAATCTTATTCTGAAAAATAACTTCAAAACAAAACCACAATAATCATTCTGAAAAAAAATCGTTTTTTGCTACACTGATCAGGGGAAATTATTAGCTCCGGCATGAAGCATCACTGCAATTGTTTTTTCTCTGTCCCATCTGGATAAACGTTTCTGTCCAGACTGACAATCTTGTTCTCCATGAGCAGGATCCTGCTCTTTGCTTGTCATTAAAGCAATTTCATCAGCCATACTATCAACTGCATGTTTCAGAATGGATGATGAGCTGTAATAGTTTCTCACTATTTCGAAAGCCTGATCTTTAGTGTAATCCACTGAAATTCTGAAATTTCAAAACTGTGCACAAACCATTAAGACGATGTTTGTCTGCTTGCAGCAGCCTGTCCCATTTATACAGTTATAAGACCTAATGGATTTGGGAAAAAAATCAAACAATGGCTGTAATGTCTATAATAATCTACCCTCCCTCCCAAGTGAAGCTGATGCACAATCTCATCTCCAACCACAGATAATGGACAAGCCCATGTGCTGGGAAGCTGGCTCCTGGTTTATTCAGTTGTTGATCTAAAAAGTAGAAAACGTCGTAGTTGTTTGTGCTTCTATATTCCTGTTGAACAGAGACGACTGCGACAGCACCTGATACAAGTACTCCAAAGCACTGACAGAGTCCACCCAGAGAACCTCTTCAGAGCGACCAGTGAAACGCACTGTGAGTGCCAACTATGTGGAAGGGCATTTAAAACCAAGAACAGGAGGCACTTCTTTACCCAAAGGGTTGTGGGGGTGGGGAACGAGCTACAAAGCCACGTGGTTGAAGCTGACACTTTGACCTAATTCAAGAAACTACTAAACAGGCCAGACAGGTGCAGCAGCCTCCGTCTGTTCGGAGCCTTCCTGGAGCTCTTCCTTCGTAACGAACGCCGCTGGTCAGGGGTGAGGGCACAGGGGACTGACTTGCCTTGACCCCGAAAACGTTCAGCGAGAGGAAGGAAACAATCTTACAGAAAACCTCGACACAAATTAAAGTACGGCAGGACGCCCCCCCACCCTGGATATTAAATTCTGCACTGCATTGTGCTCAGCCTCACACGTGGGTGAGGAGCCAGGAGGCCCACCGGACACGGATCCCCTCCGCCCTCACCGTTCCTCCAGCGGCTGAGCTCCGTCTCCAGGCGCTGGATCACAGCCTTCAGACTCTTGTTCTTCTCCTTCTCCTTCTCGTACTTCTTCTTCCACTCCTCGGCCGTGAGCTCCAGGTTGAGGGACACCGTGTTCTTGATGGTCTTGGCCCTGCGGGGGGAGAGGAGAGCCCTTCCCATCAGCCCCTCGGCCCCAGACGCCTGACAGCGCGCCCAGCGCTCGGCAGTGACGGCCCACGACTGGCCCACAGGAGGACTGAGAAGAGTTATTGTGACCCAGTCTGAGAGGCCTGTAACTATTATTTTGAAAGGACTCAATCATTTTAATGCATTTTATTTCTGAGGCAGATTCTATAAATGGCTCAGTGTACTTATTGGATACAATACTTCTGAGAATAGGGAGCAAGCAGTCCCTTTAATTAAACAGTATTCATTAAGGGCTGCCTCTCTCTCTCTCTCTCCACATTAGCTAGGACTAATTAAAACAGTCCCTTAACCTTCAACACCCAAAACAATGATAATAGATTTTGGAGAGCTTCTGTCATTAGAAAAATGAAGAGGGATAAAGCCATCCTCATTTAAATAAAGGAGACATGTGCCATTAGGTACAGCAGTGTATAAAATGAAACCATGTCCATTATCTTGAACAGACCACTCAGAGGAAAATGATACAGTGTAATGCAGAGCTACAGAAACATCAGTCGTGCAGACAAGCAACTGTTCAGTGTGTTCTGTTTGTTCCCTTTCTTGTGTCTACATGAAACAGTCTTGGGAATTTAATGAGCAGGAAGCAGAGGAGCAGAACTTGGCCAATAAATTTTTTTTTTTTCATTTCAGTTACTTCACATTACAGGAGAATCTCAGAGAATGAAAAGAGGCAGGGATCCAGCAGACACTGCATCTAATCTACAGTACCAACAAGAAGCCTGTCTCAAATGTACTTACTGCAAATTAGTGCAAATTCTACTCAGAAACCTGTAGGATTATTACAAAACTCAAATCAACCTGTGCCATGCGCATTCATGTCCAGCACATTGCCTAGAATACAGACAAAAGTCACACGAGGGATTATATGACAGTAGTGCTGTCAATCTCTCTGGAGGGGGAGGCCATTGGTTTCCTACTCAGATTCCTGGAACAGCTTCTCTGCCAAACTATCTCCCACTCTCACGAGCCTCCTCACTGGATTGTTAAGAGTGCCTGACTCATTCAAGTGACTCACCCCAAGGGCCACAGTACAAAGAACAGATACAGAACCACGAAACCCCATACTACAGCATCACAGCACCATGTCTTGATCAATGTGTTCCCATGACCTGGGAGCCCATGACTGCCAGTGTCTTCTGTGTGGCACAGAGCTGGCAGCTGTGGTGAGACAGGATTTTTACTCAGATAGACATGATATTCTTCTCCCATAATGTGTACAGTATTTTGTACTTTTAATCTGGTTCCAGCCTGCAGGAGATGTGTTTTAAGTCACCCTTAAATCAGGAATAAAACTGATAATAATGGGCAATTATTATAACTAAACAAGAGCAACAAATTAAATCTTCCTTCTGTTGAATAGACTTCCATTGTTCATGCAAGTGATTTACTCTCCTTGCTGAGGAATGTACATGGCACATATACGCTTCACTGTTCAATTAAAAGGCACAGCATAAACTGTTACGAAGCGTAGATCAGGACCCTATGCAGACGATAGAATCTGGAAGGGAGTGCAACAGACACGGGGAGGAGATGGGAGGAACTAGGCAGGTTGATGAACAGGGGAGCGTGACAACTGTGCCCTGGTGCTCGGGGGGGCGTGGTCCAGGCGAATGAGTCCAAAACAATCCGAAAGGGGAAACCAGGAAGAAGTCCAAAAGTCCAGTACTGGGTGATCCATCCAAGACAAAACAAGACGAGGTTAAAAACCGGAACGGGATCCGGTGCAGGGACAGGGAATAAAAATGGGATTGACGAGGGCAGGCGCTCTGAGCCCTGGACTCAGCTGGGTCAGGACGCCGGTAGGAGACCTGGGACCTCAAGCCGCGGGTGTAGGGCGACTTGGTGGTAGGCGGGCCTCTGGGCGTCCGTCTTCCAATGCAGAGCCCGGAATAGAGTAAGCTTCTGGCTTTTAAGGAGGGACAGGATTGGAGGCAGGTGCACTTGATCAAGAAAAATGTGAAAGAGCCGGAGCGCCCTTAAGAGGAGGGAATACAATCGTGACACAAACAAATCTGTCAGAAAGATGATCTAGTCACAGCATTCAGGAAGTAGAGCCAAACAGGGGACTGGCATACGGGAAAAGCAGTATTGTATCTCTGGGCTGTGGCAATAAAAGAAAAATGATTACTGCTTGTTACTGATTCAATGACACCTTCAAACACAGAGTCTGTCTGGTTTTACAGTGGAGGGAAAATAGAGCAGTCCTGCTGGAGTACAGGATACACCTAATTAATGGCACAAATTAATTTAAAGATCCATATGACTGAAGCCATAAAGAGCCAACTAACATACTGTAAGGTGATACATTTCTGATTTAATTATTATGTAGAACATTTGAAACAATTTTAAAAAGAAATTACTTTTCTAAACCACACGACACTGCCATTTTCTTTCTTCATGTGATAAATAAGCAACACATAACAGAGCTATGAATGGCTTATCTTGTTACCAAGAATAAACTGTACAGGGTCTCAGTAGACAACTGACCAGGCACTCATAATAATCCTCATACTTATGTAGCACTTTTGTGGACACTCCACTCAAAATGCTTTACAGGTAATGGGGATCCCCTCCACCAACTCTCAGTGGGGAGGAGACCAGAGTGATGAAGCCAGTTCAGAGATGGGGATTATTAGGAGGCAATGATGGGTAAAGGCGAGGGGAGAAATGTGGCCAGGATGCTGGGGTTACACCCCTACTCTTTTTGAGAAACATCCTGGGATTTTTAATGACCACGGAGAGTCAGGCCCTTTGTCAGGCCAAAGGATGGCCCCTTTTTACAGTACAGTGTCCCCGTCACTATACTGGGCCATTAGGACCCACACAGACTGCAGGGTGAGCGCCCCCTGCTGGCCCCACTAACACCTCTTCCAGCAGCAGCCTTAGTTTTTCCCAGGAGTCTCCCATCCAGGTACTGGCCAGGCTCACACCTGCTGAGCTCCAGTGAGCTGCCAGCTGGGAGCAGCAGGGAGATGCTTCAGGTGCCTCTGTGAATCCAGGCAGCATGGCTCCTCGGGGGACTCTTGCCTGGAAAGGAAGGCAACCACAGAGGCATGCTCTAATGGTACCTCAGTCTGCAGCCTGCGCTGTGCTACTTTCTTCTCTGCTGTTAGCCTGAAGGACTAACTCCAAGCCCATATCTCTGGCTGCAGGGTTAGTGGTGTAAGAGTTAACAGTATCTCACCCACTCACCCTTCCACAGCAACGTCCCCAAGAAACCGTGTTCCTCGTCTTACTACAGACTTACTACAGAGAGCAGCCAAAGTGTCATCATATTGCCCTGTTTTCTCTAAAGGAAAACCTCTCCCTGTGCACAACTACAGATACAGCATGGAGCTCCAGGACTAGGGAAAGGATTCATGTTTAGCCCTGGACAGTATTTAGTAAAAATGCAAAAAGGATAAGCCAAAATCCTAAAACAAGCCAGTAGTATTCTTTAATCCTGCCTGTTTTACAGATGTCTCCATTTTGTTGGCTGAAAAACATCCTTCATATCAGCTATGACTCCTTCATCATATTTTTATCAACAAATTAATCACAAACGTTCAAGCATATGTGTTTCTTTTCTTTTCTTTATTTTTTGCTTGCAAATCTCACTAGATGGCAACCACAAAAAAATCACAGTAAGAACTGACCAGAGTGAAAAGGGAAAATGATGACTGATCAGATCGATGATCAGAAGCCGCCCCTCCCCCTGCGATCCTTACTGTACGGACCTGCAGCAGGCTTACAGCTTGTGTGTATTCAGTCCCCGGGGGTGGGGGCTGAGTTCCTCACTCACAGCCCAACAAAAGCCCATTTAAACCTGCTGTGTGCTCATTCTCTGATGTACTGCATCCTAATCACCGGTGCACGTTCACGGGGAAGTAATTTTCTAGTCATTTCCATTCACTAACACTCCGGCTTCTTGCTCGATAAAATCTCAGACTTAATTTCAGGGTGAATCTGAATGCCTCCCCTCTCTCTTTAGTAACTGACTGCCGGAGTGCTGGGCTCCCCGTCAGGAGACGAGCCACCTCTGCAGCACGGTCTGCGTCAGCACACGTCCCTGTCACTGCAGCAGCATAGTCTCCCCACGGAAACAGCCACAGCCAGAAACCAGGCCGAGCCTGCAGCCCCTGAGCAACACTGGCTGCTTACTTAGGACTCGAAGCCCCTTCCTTTATAACAGCAGGCTTAGCGTGAGAAATCCAAATAGTTAATACGATACAGCTAGAAGACAGAGCTACTTTAATTGCTGTATCTACATGAGCAAAAACAACATCCGTGTGCTTCACGGTCTGAAGGAATTCCATTAAATCGGCTGGGCGGTTTGAGAAAGCTTCACCTTGCTGAAAGGCATCCCAGTTCCCAGAGCTGCTGCATATTTCAACAGCCCTGACTCCCCGAGCAGGATGACATAGAGACCCTCTTAACGCTGTACTGAGCAGCTTTTTAAATTTAGAGCACAAAGAAAAATCATAATAGCTTCATATTATCTAGTGGCAAACCAGAACTTTCAAAATACAGTATATGACCTAAATCTCAATTGCCGATTTAATCAAAAGAGGCCCTGTTTATTGCATTTGTATTGAAGGACAGTGAGACATCCTTTAAATCAGATGACATTTACACTGATCAGGTTACACATCACAGCATAGGCCTACTGCTGGTCCGTGACTTGTTACTGAAGGAGTTCCAACAATTAAATAACCCTTCCCTTTCTCTGGCTTACGACAGACTACATTCAATCCTGTGCACAACTCTCAGACACAATCAGGAGTCACAATATGTCTATTTATGATAACCAACAAATTACTCAACATCTCCTCCACCAGTGTTTTCTACTACAGTATTCAAATAACTCGGATTCTTATTAGGGTGCCATGGTGCTGCAGTGGTTACGATTGCTCCCTCACAGCTCTGGGGTCCTCGGTCCGATTCCAGACCTGGGGAGCCGTCTGGGTGGAGTCTGCATGTTCTCCCAGTGTTCGTGTGGGTTTCCTCTGGGTGCACCAGTTTACTCCCACACTCCAAAGACAAACTAGTGGGTTCATAGGCTTCTGTGAACATTGGCCCTGGTGTGAGTGTGTGAACGTGTGCGTCTGTTAAATTAACATAATTTGTTTCTTTTTAAGAAATCCATAACGTTCGACTTCTTCTTTATGTGCTGTAAAACACAGCTCTATCAGGATTATCTTAAAACAACATGGTTAGAATTTCAGCAGATCACAACAGAATTGTGTTGCTGCACAAAGAAGAAAGAACATGAAAAAAGTAGAACTGTGCAAAACATCTGAGACTTTTGCACAGCATTGTAAATATCACACTGATTGACAACGGACAAAATCTAATTAAATGTTACTGTTCTATTATTAAACTGATAGTGCAGACTGCACGTCAACAGTTATAGACAAAGATTGCTGCAGCAAAGTGTTTGAACAGAGTAAACACTATAGAACACTATAAAGCTGTCTGCAGTGTGTTAGGGAGTGAGAATATACTGGTCTCATTTACTCATTTACTAATCATCAATTAACTATAAGGACTATAAGGACTAAAAACTAGACTGTCGCCGTTAGATGCACAGGTGCTTGTTATTGAAAGACCTATAAACAGAGATATAAAAAAGTCTACAGTGGGAGACAGGTGCATTTTTGAAGAGGGGGTACTTCTGAAATTCAGCACCAATCAAATCCCCATCATTGTTCTGCTCTCCAGAGAAACTGTTATATCTGAGCTGGGGTTCTGCTGGAGATGTCTGATTACTGATCAGCCCAGACGGACTCTTGAGCCCGAAGGCAAGCAGACAGACACTCACAGCCGAGTATTCCTGCGGAGCCGCAGTGTCACTCAGAACAGCTCTGCCTCCCCACCGGCACAAACAGCACAAACAACACTCCAGTCCCTGCCAGAGAGTCGCTTCTGCAAATCTGGGGATGTGAGCTACCTATAAAACAGTTGGACCCTGCTCAGGTGTCTTCTCTGTACCTTTCAGCAAGGAATTAACCTTTGCTTGTGCCTTTGCAGCCAACCCACACTGACACATCGCCCTGCTTGCAGGATAAACAGTAACTGAAAATTATATTACAGTACAGAACTGACAACAGCTCTATAATATAATGACACACCTGAAGAAGGCTCCACGGCCGAAATGTTGTGTTTTCTCTCTTCTCTTTTCATCATGGAATAAACCTGTTACTTGTTCCATTGTAGACTACGCATGCTGACGCAGCTGCCCACCTGAACTACTATATAATATAATGCAGTATAGCAGTTAATATAAGGGAGAGGACCCAGTTTATGCACCTCTGAAGCTCAGCCCCCACCCGGGCGACACACCACAGCCCTGCTGCACAGCAGATCTGGGACAGGCGAGAGAAACTGCTGCACCTGCTGAATCAAGGGGGAACTCCAGGGCAGCCAGACTGTGCCCATCCAGCTGAACTATCCTGTAGATCACCGCTTCCTAGTGGCTCTCGTACTCCAGTCCTGGGGATTGGCAAAGACTAGAACAAAACACACACAGTCCTTCTCGGTTCTCTAACAAACCGGGGGAAAAAACAGCTGTTGGCTAACAGCTGTAACATCTTCATGACATACTTTGCGTTGGGGGAGTCGAGAGGGAAGAGAGAAAGCTGAAATGCATGGCAGCAGTGTTTTACTTGTCTTTCTGAACACACAGCACTGCCTGTTAAGAGCCTTATCCCAATAATTCAAGGGTCTAAATCAGGGACCCCACCTACCTCTGCCCAAACATCAGGGTGGACTTTGTCTCAGCCTCGTTGAAGACCGAGGGGGAGCAGCAGATGATAATGGTCGTTCTGCAGTTGCCTCCCAGCGAATCCTGCAGGATTCTGGTCATCTTGCTGTCTCTGTACGGAACATGGGTTTTCTACAGGCAAAAAGACAAGCCCACCGACAGAAACATACATATTAGAGAGGAAATTTTTCATAGTCTTATGATTCTTGAGAACTGGACTTGGACTCTAAGCCTTTCTGTCTCTGTTAAAACTTGGTTTAGCTCTGTAAGGATAGGATGGCTCACAGAACACCAATTCTGATTCTACCATCAAGAAAGCATCGTAGCTCCAATAATAAGTTATATTAGACATTCAAATAAGTATTTTCTTTTTGCTTTAATGACATTGAGTTTCTTTAAGAGTTGGTTTCTTGCTGTAACTGCTGGAAAAGAATCAAAATGATCAACTAGTTTTCTCTGAGGATGTCTCTCGGTTCTTTAGTCTCTCATTTTCTTAACTGAACTGGTTTTAGCTCTTTTACTCTTGACAACCTTACAGTACCTGTATTCGTGAAGACATGCAAATAATTTTAGTCCTTTTATTGTTATCAACAAACAGTACCGTACAGAATATTTCTACATTTACATGCAGAATGGAGAGAGTTTATCACACTGCCCTGGTATGTGATGTCCATATTAAGTCTCTCAGTAGAAATATTGTCGTTCTTGTATATAAAAGCAGCAAAGAGCCTCAGTCTCTCATTACTGTGAGGCTCAGACATAAATAATGATGAGATAACAGTGAGTGAAGACGGGAGGACTCACAGTTCCCTCTGCGAGTGCCGAGATGACATTCCCCAGCGCTGACAGAGACTTATTGATATTTTTAGCTTCATCTAATACAGCTCCTTCTGCTCCAGTTTTGCTGACCTGAGAACATAAATAACAGAGAGAATAAGATGCCAGAAAGAGACAGAGAGCAGGTTCTTCCACTCCTAAAGGCAAACAAGCCTTACTTTATTGCTCCAATACATCCAGTGTAAAGTCATTTGTTGGCTTTGTGAGGACAGACAATGCGGATGTAAGCAGAGATTGACATTTCACTGATCCATATGTAGTTCCACAGCTCCTCATTACACAACGCAGTCCAGCTCTAACAGCTTTCCTGATTTACAGTGTTCCTTTCAATGAGTTCACAGGGCGCCCCACAGCAGCCAGGAAATGCAGTATGCACATCTTCTCTTCATTAAAAACAAGAACCAGAGACAGGTTTGTAAGGTGGTGCCATCATGATGCTGTGTACATGCTACGTTCAGAAGACCGACCTTTTCACTGCCAGCCAAGTCCACCAGGTACAGCTTCCCAGACAGCTTCTTCTCTGTCTCCACGTTTTCTTGTTTGATGTTAATCAAGAAGATGCTGTGGCTCCGGGAGCTGTGCTCATTCATATCTACGCAAATCAAACAAAGTAGTGCGCATTGCAATTGTCATTTTAACATGATAACTACATGTTCTAAGTATGCAATCTTTAAAACTTGTTAAGTTTAATAAAAGATAAAGCCTTTTATTTTAGTTATAATCTAGAATATGGCAGATTCTTAGATTGAGTTAAAAGTGCCTAGAACCAAGCCCCTCTAGTATAGTCACATACAAAACCCCAGCATTACTGTAGCCTTAGAAAATTCATGAGTCAGCAAATAACTTCTTGAGAGCAGTGAAGATAACGCAACATACTGTCAGTGATACATACTGGTAACAGCAACATGACGGTTAGCTTTGCCCTCATCGATGACATCCATCACCTCCTCAGGACTGGACACAAACCTCTCTGTGCAGCCCTGCGGGAAAACACCAGCTTCCAGTCAGCCTCCACTTTCTCAGAGCGTCCAAACACCGCTTTGTAGAGCTGCCTTACAGCTTTCAAGATTCTCCAGAAAAAAACTCTTCAAGGTCAAAGAAGAAAATAAGTAACAAGCGTGGGGCTTTCAGCCTGGAACAAGACGAGTAGACCCCTCACAACCTGCTTACCTTCACGTAGGGAACTCTGTTTTTGTCCTCATGCACAGCGAGGTTGGTCTTGGAAACTTCAAACAAACAGAAGAGAAACCACATGAGCATTAATTTAGATCAAGATCTTCATCTCCTAGTTCAGTGCTGAGCTAGACCCTGAAGTCTACTGAGACTCTGTGCGTGTGTGTGCATCTAAAATAACCATGTTTGTGGAAGCTGGAACAGAAACAGAAAAGAAGTTGGTATAGACATACTGTGCTTCCCTTCATTTGGTCATTCGATTTTCACATTAGTGCAAGCAAAAACAGTCAGGTCCTGCAGCATTAACAGCTCCTACTACTTGATGTCAGCTTGTTGAAGATCAGGGGGACTCACAGCTTTCAACATGTCACAATCTTCCCTGTGCTTTACATCTGTCAGGTCACTTTATTTGCGCAGAGCACTGTTATGCCAGTGTTACATACAGAACTGTGCCCACGGTGTGTGCTGCCTGCGTCACTTTCCCTCTCCAGTCTGCCTCTACAGGGGGTAATCCTGGCTCCCTGCACTCCACATCTGTGCACCTCTGTTTAGGATTTTTTTTTCCAAACCCAAGAGATAAAAAGAGTTGTCTGTTGGACACCTACTCACCATCTAGCAAATCTCTTATCTTGTCCAAGTAAATTTCAAAGTAAGACACCTGAAGGAAGGGAAATGTAACATATGAGAGAATATATCAATCAAATGAATCAATTAATGGCACTAGCCAAAGGTGAATGATGTTAGGGCTATAAGCTGAGAAAGCACTATAGCCCTCCATGAGCTGAGACTGCCACCCTAGTTTTAATGCATCAAAACAAGCTAAACACAACTTTACAGCTAATGAGTAATACTGCATGACACATACCCAGGATGCACTCAGCTTCAATCATCAGTCGTTAGTGCAGCAATCAGTCCCTGATCACTAGTGCAGAGTGCAGCAGTCAGTCCCAGTTTCTGATCTCCAGTGCACAGTGCAGCAGTCAGTCCCAGTCCCTGCTCTCCAGTGCACAGTGCAGCAGTCAGTCCCTGATCACTAGTGCACAGTGCAGCAGTCAGTCCCTGATCACTAGTGCACAGTGCAGCAGTCAGTCCCAGTTTCTGATCTCCAGTGCACAGTGCAGCAGTCAGTCCCTGATCACTAGTGCACAGTGCAGCAGTAAGTCCCAGTTTCTGATCTCCAGTGCACAGTGCAGCAGTCAGTCCCAGTTTCTGATCTCCATTGCACAGTGCAGCAGTCAGTCCCCGTTTCTGGTCTCCAGTGCACAGTGCAGCAGTCAGTCCCAGTCGCTGATATTCAGCAGTCAGCACTTAGCTCTGCTATGTAGCACTCGGACCCATTCACTGATCTTCAGTCTACAACACTCAAGCCTGCTCACTGATTTTAAATGCAAAACCACCTCTTCCTGCTTTGTACTCAGTTTGATCAGTAGGAAACTTTTCACCTTCCATTGCAATGATATGGACAAAACTTGGGAAAAATTCCCACCATACTTAATACAGTACATAAATGCCTATAAATGCCCCGACACATACAGTAATTCAGCATGACAGCTTATGAAGGCATCACCAGAGGAACCCAGCTCTGCAGAGTGGAGACTGCTTATTCTCACTCCACTCCAGCCACTGTCTAACACCTGGCTCACCTTGATGTGAAACTCCAGGTCTTCGTCCATGGAGTAGATGTGATCGAAGATGTCGTGTGCGATCCTGGGGATGATCCCCATGAGCTGAGGGTCATGCAGCTTCCCCTGAGGAACAGGACAGGACAGCAGCTCACACACAAGCATCCCGGGGCGGGACGGCTTGTCTTGAGAAACAACTGGACACGTGAAACTGAGCAACACAGGACCGGCACAGCACGGTAACCAACAGGCCAGAGCTCAGCAAAGGGAATAAATGAGACCAATGAAAAGGCTGAAGAACCGAACAACAAAATGGTGTCAGCTCATCAATGCTTCAAAACTATGGCAAAATGCAGCTAAACACTACAACTAAAAACAAATTAACCCACTGTTCTTGAAAGAACCTATTGTGAATCCAGTTTCCAATATTAATGGATCATAAAATACCCAGCGTCTCTGAGGAGTTTTGATTTCATTGTCTGCACAGCAGTGAGATACGCACACAGCTCCAGGAATGGACTGCTGCCTCGTTCAGGTTTGATTTCCATCAAATCAGCCACTCAGTGGCCCAGTGCAATCAAAATCTTAACTCACTGTAAGTATCTGTATTGCCTGAAGGGAAAGGAGGTGGTTGTGCTGGGGTTTGTGAGGGGCGTTTAAAAATACTTCGAGTAGAATTCAGCTCTCAATATTTTTCTTTAGTACTGGCATCTCCCTCACAGTGATTACCCTGAGATCCCTGGTGTTGCATGAAGGGATAATTACATTTAACTAAGCATGCCGGGAGCACCAGACTTTCACCCTAGGGCCCTCACTCATTTGCTTTGTCAACAATCTGCTTGTGTGAACAGCACACACACAATAATGATTTTTAAGAATGTACTGCATTAGGGCTTACAGAGTGCCAATGAAAATGTAAGGATCATTCCAGCCTCTGTAGAAACAATCTCAAGATCATGTGCTGTCAATCATTACCATTTCTCGAATAATGGCTTACTATATTCCTGCATGCTGCGGATTTTTAGAGCTAAACACAACAAAGCTGTCCTCTTTACTTTGTGAAGGGTTCTACGCTGAGCAAAGCTCTCAGTAGTTCAACCGAATTCCTTGATTCAATGTAATACCCACTCACAATGTAGGTTCCATCATAATCGTATTGCTGACTTTTAACACTTTTAAACCTGAATCGTGGAGGCTGCTGATCTGAGGCACAGTGAAAAGGAGGAAATCCTATTGTCTGGTGTGTACAAGACAGTTAAAATAGTTCCTTCAGTGGGAAGGCAGAGTGCTGCACCAGCTACAATCCTTGTAGAGTTTTTCTTTAATTATAACAGAGCTACAGGGCTTCCTGAGCTCAGACTATAAGCAAAACAAAGGGCAGAATAATTGCCTTTTGAAAAAATATTTCCTGATCTGATTTCTTAATCAGATATACTTAATGTTAGAGTGTTTATTTATTCTGTACAACAATACAATCACTTTTATTACATTTTATAGCTTCTCATTAGTGTAAGAATGTAAGCTTTAAACCAGACTATCACAAATATTGCTGACAAGAATACCACACACTTAATCCAATTTATCTTTATCCAGCCTAATGTGTAGCAAAGCTGAAACTTGAAGTTGATAACAGTAAAAAATAAAAAACAGAATTTCCCCAATTCCTAAATTTGTGACAGCGAACGTCATTGACTTTCTTTAATGATAACTGAAGACAAAGTCTTCAACTCCTCATAAAGACCACAAAATTCACGAAGGTTGTCAAAACACTGCAGAAAAAAAGGTGTTCTCTTGTGTTTGGCTTGTGCTTTTTTAAAATCCATGTCTTCTCCTGTTACTATACATGAAGGTGCCAATTCTACAAAGTGCAGCTGTGGATAAAGGCAACCAGATCAGCGCAATGCTTTAAAAAGAAACCAAAGAACCTTCCCATTGGCTCTGCCGTACTCAGATGACTAGGTCTGTCCAGCGGACACCGGGAGAACAGTGTGTCCGGCCCATCAGTGCTATTCAGGTGCTGAACAGGATTTCTAGTTTTGCACACAAAGCCTTTTTGTTAATAATAGTACAAATCAGGAAGTGGAGGTCTGTCTTTGTTACCCACTGCTGCCTGTCATCTTCTGCGGTGTTGTCTTCACTCCTCTACAGCTGGTGCTGTAAGACAGAGCAAAGAGGAAAACACAGGGCGAACCACAGCCTACCTCCATCGTGTGTGTCTTTCCTGAGGAGGTCTGCCCGTACGCAAAGATGGTCCCATTGTAGCCCCCAAGAACATCTGTGGAAAAACACCAGCGACAGCTAAGTACAGCAATACTCCACAAGTACAGCAATACTCCACAAGAACAGCAATACTCCACAAGTACAGCAATATTCCACAAGTACAGCAATACTACACAAGTACAGCAATACTCCACAGAACAGTAATATTCCACAAGTACAGCAATACTCCACAAGAACAGCAATATTCCACAAGTAGAGCAATACTCCACAAGTAGGGATATTCTACAAGAACAGCAATACTCCACAAGTACAGAAATACTCCACAAGTACAGCAATATTCTACAAGAACAGCAATACTCCACAAGAACAGCAATATTCCACAAGTACAGCAATACTCCACAAGAACAGCAATACTACACAAGAACAGCAATATTCCACAAGTACAGCAATACTCCACAAGTAAAGCAATACTCCACAAGAACAGCAATATTCCACAAGTAGAGCAATACTCCACAAGTACAGCAATATTCTACAAGAACAGCAATACTCCACAAGAACAGCAATATTCCACAAGTACAGCAATACTCCACAAGTAAAGCAATACTCCACAAGAACAGCAATATTCCACAAGTAGAGCAATACTCCACAAGTACAGCAATATTCTACAAGAACAGCAATACTCCACAAGTACAGCAATATTCCACAAGTACAGCAATACTCCACAAGAACAGCAATACTCCACAAGAACAGCAATATTCCACAAGTAGAGCAATACTCCACAAGTACAGCAATATTCTACAAGAACAGCAATACTCCACAAGTACAGAAATACTCCACAAGTTCAGCAATATTCTACAAGAACAGCAATACTCCACAAGAACAGCAATATTCCACAAGTACAGCAATACTCCACAAGAACAGCAATATTCTACAAGTACAGCAATACTCCACAAGTACAGCAATATTCTACAAGAACAGCAATACTCCATAAGAACAGCAATATTCCACAAGTACAGCAATATTCCACAAGTACAGCAATACTCCACAAGTACAGCAATACTCCACAAGTACAGCAATACTCCACAGCTGCCGGCATTCAGAGGGGAAGAGGGTGGGTCTAACATGGATGGCAGCCCGGAAGGCTCCGGTGGGAAGGAGTCGGGCTCTGGGGCATGCAGCCTTTGTCATGGGATGTGTGGTAATGTAAAACCGAAAACAAAACCACATGTGTGGAAAACCACTGCGAGAGAACAACACGTCCTCTCTGAGTCCAGCAGGTGCAGTCAGGAGGGGAGAAGGCAAGAGGACAGCTTCACTGTGTGAGGGGTCCTGACACCCAGCTGAGCTGTGGCCAAGTGCCACACTTCCAAAGGGTGACTCCCTGCGAAGCTCCCATTTTAAAACAAAACACGAGCTGTATTCCAGGTGCAGAGTAGTGCTGTTTCACCAGTATTGTTTGTCAAACATTTTCAGTAAACGCAAAGACCTTAATGGATTCTGGACTCGTTTTGCTTTCCCTTTATCACTTTGTGTTATAGTCAGAACAAGGGGCTAAGAGTACCTCAATCACTATCAGACCAAAAGCCATCTTAATAAACTTGTATCTTAATATACCAGACAAGACCTTCCAAAGAGTGCCAGTCAATCTGTATTAGTACACGAGCTGTTCATGCAGTCCGACAGCAGCCTCAAGACTTGACAGGACCAGGCAGGTTGTATCCAGGTTGTTTCCTTTACGCACCTTTAACGATCTGCTTGGCACAGGCGTTGTACACGTTCTCCTGAACCGTGTTGGGAGGGAGGACTCTGTCAAAGACATACGGCTTGCCCTGTCAGATAAGAAAATGCCATTAGTCAAAGGACATATATAACAGCATGTCACAGAGCCAGGACACAGCTGAAAACAGAAGACTATGCCTGGTGGTCATCTGAGTACACTGAAACGTTGTTTTTCTTTTCTTTCCCTTTCAGCGTGGAATGAACCTTTACCTGTTCCTTAGCATACCCACAGTCAGAACGACAAGCACATCAGACTTTTTCGTTTTAATAACTTTGCCCATTCTCCCCATGCGACAAAGAAAAATAAATCCCGAAAAGTTGTTGAGCATAGCAGCTTTTCCCCAGAAGGGATGCTACTTCACATATTATGAAAACAAAGAAAACACTTTAAAAATACCTTTATGGTTTTAATCACCTTTACCGTTTAATTACTTTAGTAATTGGAGAAATGCAGAAACACAGAGAACGTAGTCAGGATTTCTTAGACTGCCATTTGGTTACCAATAAACACTTAATTAATACCATTTAAAAATAATTAAAATTAAAATTGCAAGCAGGGAGCAGGAGGCACGTCTTTACCCAAAGGGTGGTGGAAGCGTGGAACAAGACACCCAGCCATATTGTTGAAAACTGAACGCCGGGGTCTTTCGAGAAACAGCGGGATGAGATCCTGAGATCAATTAACTACCAAAAGGACCAGATGGGTGGAATCCTCTCGTTTGTAACCGCAGTGATTTAATGCAGTGATTAAAAAATGCAATATAATATTAATGGCCAAGAGAAAAAACGTTCCTGCCATGTGTACTCTGCGTGAAAGACAGGGTCCTGCCGGCTGCTGTGCTCCCTGCTTCTCGAGTTCATGGCGCTGCCAGGGGGTCACAGGGGTGACAGCAGACCGGCTGGGCCCCGTTGCCATAGAAACAGCTTCTCACAAGGCCGCTGGCATCCACTTCAGGTAACCCGTGGCAACTCGGAAACCATGGAAAAATCACGGACAGGGACGTGGTTCCTCACTGGATTCTTTGAGCTGCCTCCACTGTCTTGAAAGCGGCTCGTGTTTTCTTTGCCAGTGCACAACGAGAGGAGCCCTCCAGCTCCTAGGACTCCTGTCTTCAGACGATGGTTATCACTCCATTGTAACTGCACCCGGAACCCTTCAAAACATTGCCTCCTTCCGTGACAATCACAATTCGGTTTAAAACATTTTATATACTGTATCTTTTCATATTCGCAAGCTCTCTACGTTATTTACCAGGATAAGTTAGAAACAAAAACCAGTGGCTGTTCAATTGCAGCTCCTCACTGACCACATAGTGACCCTATACTGACCACATCCTTCTCAAGGAAGCAAAGGAATACACCGTTTTCTTCCCCAGAAACAACTCCAACATCAATAAAACAAAAACGCTCGTGAGGTTAATGAGTGAAGAGTGATGAAGGAAGGTATTTGGCAGTGCAACTCTTTAATGGCAATAATGAAGTAAACACTTAAGTACTTTCTGTCACCAGTACATGGTACGCAAATCTTCAAATGTTCTAAGAACACCAAAGTCCTAACAAATAATTAGATCACACTGATATTTAATAACTGAATTTCAGTGGCAAGCTTGTGTATGATATAAACTTCCCCTCACTGGTGTCTGCTGTTTAACACTTGAGTTTTCAATGCTGTTGAAACAGGTGGGCTATACTGGCACTGCATCACTCTATAACCCCCACTGCTTGCAGAACTCCTTCATCAGCATGCTTCATCAAGAACACCTACCAGTCTAATATCAGGGGTCAAAGCACCTTTGACTGAGAGCTGAACGAGAGCTTTGCTTCTGATTCAACCATTTCTGCGCCAGCAGTCTGTCTGGCCAGCTCCTCGTGCTAGCTGTTACTGAGTGCATTCTCAATGTGCTCACAGATACTGAACACAAAAGACACTGAACACTTTATCTGACTCTTGACATCAGATGGTTTTCAGACATCAGATCATCATCAAAAAACAAAGCTGACATCAGATCTATATATCGCAAACATATTTCTGACTTTACGAAATATAATTTACTACGAAATTCTTTCTTTTGGCCTTCATTCATCAAAGGAATGAAAAATGAAAATAATATTTTTTTTCAAAATTATTCTTCATTATCCTTCATTAGACAGATCTGCAGGAGCCATCTAATGAGACCTAATTGGGTTCCTTCCTTCATGTGCATGTCAGAAAGAAGCCAAGTCACGCTCAGAACAGACTGTCTTTAAATCGGTTTTCAGAAGCTCTGTTTCCGGAGTTCTTTTGTGTGTCTCACATAGCTAGGGAAAAAGATTACACCATTTTGTCGATACCTTAGTTAGTCCACTAGCAGGGAAGACGAGCCAGAGTGGGGAATCGATCGTGAGAATACATATTCAGTAGGTGTCCAGCGCAAACCCCCAACTGCAATGTCCTGTAATCATGCTTAATGGCAGCCTACATCTCCATGGAGACACAGATTACAGATGGAGCTGCAAGCCTCACTTCAACCAAGCCATCCAAAAAGAAAATTACCCCCCCCCCCCAGGGAAGCACAGTCTGAGGGATATTGAACAGCTTCTCAATTTAAAGGCAACAAAAACACCTTATTATCTGTTCGATAAATATGCTGACCAAACGCAAGCACAGAAATACAGCAAGACTCCTCAAAGAAACCGCTGCTGCTGTTTCAGATTGCTGACAAGGGAATGGGCTTGGTCAGTATCACTCTACTTTGCTCCAGCATTCCGCAAAATAAGGTTTTAAAAAAGAAGCAAGGCTAATACTCGACAATGCATTTTTTCTTTTTGTCTCACAATCCACTGTTCAAAAGTGTTCAAGTTATGCACTGCAGGCGTACACCTTCATGGGATGAAAAGAACTGGCTCTCACTGTACATACAGCATATCAACCACTACAAAGAGATGTAAATGACTTTCACTATATATTCTCAAAGGATGCTCCCCAATTTCCAGTACTACAGTTCCTTCATAATTCTTTTAACAATTTACAAACCATTAACCTCAAACAGAAACACAAACACACCTGATTGAACCTGGGACAGGCCTACTGGAGTCAG
Source organism: Lepisosteus platostomus (assembly GCF_059453375.1). Lineage (NCBI taxonomy): Eukaryota > Metazoa > Chordata > Actinopteri > Semionotiformes > Lepisosteidae > Lepisosteus > Lepisosteus platostomus. Next base: position 39,160,326 of record NC_142624.1, read on the forward strand.
ACACAGCCCAGAGTGAAAGTGCTGTAGGCTGTGGGCTGCAGATCTCACTTTCTTACTGGTCTGGCTGATGTCCGGTTTGGTCTGCCCAGTTTCTGTAGAGCCTCCTTTTACTGGCTGTCTCGGCAATAAGGCGAGATTTGCAAAACACATTGTGCAAGTGTGCTATTTGATGTAATTGTAACAATTTGTAGTCCAAGGTTGAAGTTAAGGGTAGAAAAATACAGTGTCTGTCTGCTGGGTTCTGCTGTAACCAGGCCCTTAACCCCCAGTAACTAAACAGTGCCTGAAACAGCTGTACTGTACTAGCAGTCTAAACTGCACTGATTCAGAAGGTGAAGGTTTCAGAAATACCCTAGCACAGAGTTTTTCAGCACTGGTCGAGGGTAATCACTGTGTCTTCTGGGTTTACATAATCACAGGTGCAGTTATTTCAATCTTCTATTTGCTGCCCCTTTTTAAATTCGCTTTCAGCTCTCCGGGTGCTGAATGAGGTTTGTCAGGTAAAGAGTGCTTTGCTAACTGGTGAGTTTCAGGTGAGCAAAGCTGATATATAACTATTTGGACTTGGGCAGGAGGGCGACACTGGATCACTGTGTGAGGTCTGGTACAGTGTCATTCTCCCGTGGCTGTTCATCATCAGCTGGACATCTAGTCAAACACAAGGGAGCAAATGATAAATCAGAAAGTTGAGGAATGACCATGTGAAGCTCTGTGTGCTGAAATTGCTAATAATTATTATAAATGCACTCTTATTAGGGTATTTCTGAAGCCGAGTATAAAAAAAAAGTCTACCCCAGCAAGCAGATCACTTACAGGCAGCAATTAACACTGGTGATCAAGGGCCCAAGTGGAACAAGAGCTAACAGACACAGGGAGGCCTCCAGTCACAGTCCCGGATGATCCACAGGTGTGTATCTGCTCAACATCAAATAATGTTCATAGATCTAAGGATTACAGGGTAATAAAAACACATTTTCTGCTACAGTCATCCCACTAATCTTTTAAAAACTCTCTCACAGGGATATATTGCTCATTATCAAACAAACTTCATAACTTACATTGTTTGTTGGAAATTAACATGTAGTTTTTATTGTATATTTTATATTAGTATTATAACTATAAATCACCTCCACCAGGAGTTTTTTGGTTTAACTCATTCAATGGCTTTAGATTTGCTACAGCAGCAGGCACAAGAATATGTCAATCTTGCAGACAATTAACATTGAAATAGTGTTTATCTTAAAATAAAGTCATGAATAATACATTTAAAATGGTCTGATTTATGAGGGACAGCAAGATATAAAAAATAAGGTTTCAGATGGAGAGGGATATTACAAGTGATTTGCAAATCTATATGTTGTTAGATGCTGTTGTTAATGATGCCAGTGATTATTTCATAAGTCACAAGATCTTCACTCTACAGAGTCTCCCTGTGTCCCTCTTCAGGACTGCTCTGCCCCAACACTTAGCTGATATTCATTCCTGTCTTTGTAATGACATTACAAACTATACAGGCCAAGCACAGTTATTAGCCTGTACATGTGCCAGCTGCTTGATTTATTTTGTTTTTAATTAAGCCTCTTGTGTCACAATTTCAATATCTGACAGCTCTCTGCCTAATCCCAGGAGGAGAACACAGGCAGCTATGGGCATGAATTAAAAAGCCAGCAAAGATGGTCTTTACATTTTGGTTAAAAGTTTAACGGAGCTTAACTCAATCAGTACATTTAAATGCTGACAAGTATCTGGAAATAAGATATACAGTATGCATTTTTAAATAATGTTTCAACATATCTTTTCTGTAATCAAGCAAACTATGAATATATACCTGGTATCTTACATTGCCATTTCACAATTATGCAAAGTTTGATTTACTGCCAACACAAATCTGCATATTTTTCCTCCTGCAAGCTAAGTTGTGAATTATTTTTTGTAGATCCTGTGACTGGTACACTGGGGCCAGAGCTCCTGCTGCCAGTCTCCTTGTTGTCACTACCTTTGCATCAATATGACGGCCAACATTTCAGGGACTCTCCAGACAAAACAGATGTCTTGCCTGACTCCTTCCCACAACCTGGAATAATTTGACTTTCCTGAACAATCTAAAATGTTAAAAATGAGATGGTAGCAATTGAGTTGCAGGTGGACTTTTTACGCATTTTTTGGGAAAAGTCTCTGTCAAAGTCTTTGGTAAAGATCATTCTGTTATTTTTGTCTCAAAACTACATACATCATGTCTTTTGGAAAATGACAGAGCTGGAGTCCAAGCTGGCTCCACAAGAACATGCTCATGAATCGTCTTGGCTCTCTGACTTCCTCTGAAACCTAGAGGTGCGCTGAGGTGCTACCACACCACCTGGGGGCTTGTATGACTGCACAGGTGCACCACGATCGGACAAGGTTTATTAAAGGGCATCAGATCCCATTCGCTATCTCCTTCTCGTCACAGGCTTACAGGCAATACATTACAATTACAGGTCATTTCTCCACTATGGAGAAACAAAAGGGATACAAGTCTCATTTTAAGGAGGGTGGTCCTTGCTCCAGGGCTTCCAGGACTTGAAGTCTTTAATATGAGGTACCAGGCACATCTTTCTGTTTTTATTGACATGCTTTGTTCTGCAATGTGTGCCTATGGTGGGTATACTGGTGCTCCAATGTGTGCCTATGGTGGGTATACTGGTGCTCATTCATACAGCTGGGTGGACCGGAGACACCCGGGCAAAGAGCCACAGTACTGTCTGCAGTGAGGGCCAGAGGCGTACCCACAACACTACATTTCCCGCCGTCAAGCAGAGCGGGCACCGTGCTCCATCAGCCAAAGACTGCAGCCTGTAAAGGGCACAGGCTTGCTCTTCCCAGCGTCTTTCTAATGAGATTCATAAGAAATCGCCGCACAGCAGGCCGCAGCTCCAATTAGCTAGCTGACGTTTTTTAATGAGGCAGTCCGTAGCAAAGCCAGAAGTTAAGCTGAAAAGAAAGCCACAGCAGCACAATTCTAAACAGGTCTTGCACAAGAGGCAAGGAAGACCTGCGCCAACATCCAGAGACTGTGGACTCGAGACTCCAGAGCGCCACAGCTGCTCACCTCCTCCAGGTCCCCACTAATACCCGCAGACGCATCTGCCTACGCGAGCAACACCTGACACGGCAGGAACGTGCTGCCGTTCATCCCCCCAGGGGCTGGGGATCTATTCTGTCTCTTCTCTGCTGTTGGCTTCTGACGGCGAGGTCTCGTTCCCAGCCCCAGCCGGTGTCGCGCAGGTGTCTCGTGCCCCGGACCAGTCGGGGGGAGGATGAGGAGAACGTGCTGAAGCAGCGAAGTGCAGAACGACATCTCTATCGCCCACCGAAGCCACACCCTGGGTCCAACGCTACACAACGTCTCCTCGCCAAGTCTCCTCTCTTCACTTTTCAGTGACGAGCCCTTTATTTTACTTCTGCTTTGATTGTAAGGGTCGTGTTCAGAACAGGAGAGTGCTCTAAAGCCCATTTCGAATAGACTTGTGCCATCTTCTCACTTCCACTCCAAGCTCGAAGGAACTTCCAGACACACCTTCGACATAAATGAAGCCAGTGAGGACTGGCAATAGGGAGTATCTTGCACTGGATAAATGACTGACCCAAATACCGTCTAACATCAAATACATGTTTACCATTCCTTCCCCCTTTCAGGAGCTGACTTCAGAACTGTGACAGCAGGATCCTGAAAACGCCATTTAATCAGCCTTTCCACATGACAGCAGAGTGCTCAGACAGCCCAGGCAAGCATGTCATTGTGTGGGTTTAAAGGAAAGAGTAGGAGTGATTTTTATTAGTTCATCACGCTCCTGCATAAAAGCAAGTCTTTATCACAATGAAACAGGCAGATTTCACCACGAACGAAGAACTGAAGGCCATGTGCACTGATTTATAGATTATGTGAACTTGGATTACACCTTTATTTGAGTTGACTTACATTCAAGACAATACATAATAAAGAATTGCTTCTTTTACTATATATTTCAACAATAAAGTTTCTGTGCCCAGGAAATAAGCAAAGAAATAACCTTATAGTAAGAGTCTGAAACTGATACTGAGGACTGACCTATTCAGCTCATAGCCTTTCCAGTCCTGTCCACTGTGTTACAGTACGTTCCTACTCTCAGATCCTTAATTGTTTAATTGATCATCAGAAAAATGAATATAAAAATGAATGTGCTGAAGGGGGAGGGAGGGAGAGGGTCACAATTTCAATGTCATATTCCACAATTAACACTAATGGCCCCGGGTCCAGCTACAACCGCAGAACACCAGAGAAGGGCAAGACGAGGTCCTCAGTGCTTCCCTCAACAGCACAGTCATCTGTCAGCCTGTCAGTATGTGAGGAGGCAGGCGGAAATCATCCTGGACTGGGCTGTTGCCTCAGCTGAGGACCTCTGGATGTGCTCATGGCGCAGTAACGGACTGTCCCTCCGATACACAACTTCACAACTGCTCTTCCTATGAAAGGCTGTGCAAGAGGACATTTTCACGATACACAGCTCTGGAGCTCTTCCATATTGGTTGCTGCAGTCGCAATGGAAGGTAACAGCAATTTCATTATTCCCCCTTCTCCCACATGGCTTCTAGCCCAAGGCATAGGAATTATAATTTCAACACACTCCTAATGAAGTTAGATCTCACACTATAGGTCCACACACAGCACTGAAGATGCCGTGAGTCAGTGAAGCCATCACATTCATATTAATTGCAATATTTCTATGGAATCAGCTCCTTCCTAGTCATTCTGATTCATTTCAACACTGCAAAAAGCACCTACAGGACAAACGCCACGAGCTGATAAAATAGAGGTCACTTTAAAAACTAATCAGAGGAGAGTTAGACAGTTATCATGTCTTTTTACCTCTTTCTTGACATTCGCCATTGGTAGATTAAAAGTACTGCATATCACATTATTATTTTCAACCTGGAGGCTTTTCCATCTTAATAATTCTTATTCTGATCACAGCATCGTAATTATCGGATTCTTTAAAATACTCTCCAAAGCAGCAAGCATCCTTTTCACTGCTGTGATATACACATCTCAATTAGGTTTAAAATCATAATTAACAGCATGAATGAGGGGGAAATGAATAGAACTTAGGCATGGGAATGAAAACTGCCATATGCATATGTCTTTGATGTACAGTGGTATAAGAGCTACAGTGTATTATTGGACTTGCACAACATTATACAGATATTTAAAATATATTCTTATTGCCTTATAATTGTAATTCATTGCTGAGATGATAAAACAACAAAAACAATTGAAAGAAAGCAAATTAAAGCTGTTTCTTCACCATTAGAGAGGGTAGCTGAGGGATATTAATTTTAACTTCTGTGACATGCAAAAAACGGCACAGTTTTATTGTGACTCTAGTATTGTTAAAAAACCCAGCTTGTCCCTTGTTGTGGACCTGTGTTATTTGTTAATTGTTTTCAATGCATATCCAGTACCCTTCCAGTGAAAGAAAGAAATGAAAATATAAAGCAATATGAATTCCCTTTTCCTTTATGTTTTAATTAACCGTGAATCTTGTCTGTGAATGAAAGTTTATTGTTCAGTTGTGTGTTATTAATCATCAGTCACTATAATTCAAAATATTAAACATTAACAGAACACAATGGACATCAGAAATGGTCATTGCTTTTGTTCTCCGGTTATTAAATTCTAAATTAAAATAAATAATTCAACAGGACTGTCAGAAGTGATGTGTGGTGCAGCGATGTTCGTCTGAATTCAGGTACCATGACAACCATCTTTACAGCCTTTTTCAACAGCACACTTTCCATTCGCTACGATTGCCAAAGCCAACAGCAGACGTCCAGAATCATCAATTAAAAGTCCATCTCCGCACAGGCAGATACATTTGCTAACACACATCACATATCCCAGCTCCTCTCTGCATCTTCGCACTTTCCTCCTTTTCTCTGGCTTCTCCTTATCTTTACTCCTCCTCTTCTGTTCCAAAATGTTCTTTCCCACTGTGGCATCCTTTGGCCTTCCTTTATCTTCCCCAAAAAACTGGATGAACGTCTCCTTTTGTCCGACGGTGAGATTGTTGTCAGCCAGTCCTGGTCCAGGAGGCTGGTGTGTGTGCTTTCAGGCATTTCTGCAAGTTCTTTACTCAAAGAGTATCTCATGTGTTAAAACTGACACAGATTTTTTTAAACGTGAAACAAAACTGCCAAGTTCTCGAGGCAAAATTCTGCACCCAGTAGAGTACTGTGCTCATAGTCACTCGTTTCATTTTTATTACATAAGAGTTCAAAATGCAACGAAATTACCTCACCCTGACAGTGGGGAGATAAGTGTTTTCACTGTCTGTGCTCTGTGACAGACCAGTGAGCTCTGCTGCAGTTAGACTGCCTCACTGATTCAGCATTCTTTAGATCTCAGCCCATTCACTGACATGTTGAATCCTAGAATGGACCGAGTGTCTCTGCAATGTTAATTTACGGCAGTTGTGCCTTTAAGTTATGGCTTCGGTTCAGTGTCAGCATGAAAAAAAAAACACAAAGGTGTTAATTAAAGATGAAACCTCAAACGGAATGGATTCAGAAGCGATGGTGTTTGTTCTCACTGCTGTACCTGCGCACAGATCCCAATAATAACACAAACCAAAGTCCATTACCGCTTCAGCGCTTCCTGGCTGAAGTAGAACAACTTGCTGCTTGTGTTTTTCCCTCTGTGAAGGAGGTAATAAGCATGGCGTCACTACAGCGTGAATGTTTCTAGCTCTAATTAGTACTGTAATTGTCAAGGGCAATCCTGGGAATGTGGGGGGGTGTCTTGTACAGCAGACAGCAGTGTTTTCTACCTCCAGGGCAGGGTGCGGCCATATTGTGTAAGGTACAGTCTCTTGGTATTGCTGGAACAGAAATATCTGCGCACATCCATCATCGCTCCAGAAGTCTTTCGAAAATCCATCATCTTGTCAGCATCGCCTGTAGTAAGCGATCAACCATTTAATGTACAGCTTTGTGTTTATTTAATTTTGTTTGCCAGCAGGTTCACTGTGTCAAGCGCGCTTTAGTCATAATTCCTAAATTAGAAAGACGCATATTCCGTCTCTGTCAGCAAAGGATGCCGGTGGTCCAGGAGCCGTCATTTTATGTAATCTAACAGCCCCACCACCACCAACCCCAAATTTTTTTTGAAAAAAAGTGAAAATGGAAAGCAGTCTCATCAGGTAGCACAAAGCCGGCGGGCACCCAGATGGGCGAGAGTCCAGCGCCCGCCCATGACGTCACTCCGGACCGCGGCGCGAGAGCTGCCGCAGCGAGCGGACAGCCCGGACCCGCAACCGAGCAGGCCGGCCGGGCCGTGAGGCAACCCCGCAACACCGCTCTCGACATACCGCCGCCTGGGGGTCCTTTCGAGCGAACACCTCCATCACTAGGCAATTCCTGCAAGCTGCGGGACCAATCGGACAGACATCCGCAACAAAGTGGACATTTCCGACACAGTGTTTTCTTTTCCGTGCTCCCGTTTGTGAATAGATGCAGCTCCCGGCGTTACAAGCAAACTTCACAGACCATTAATTATTCTCCCACATCCATTACCGCTGCGAACAGCGTCGATTCACACTTTAGACCCTCACGGACAAACTGTACTTCAATGTTTGACTAACCGTTTACCAAATCAACCAAGCACGTGTTTGAGCTTCCCCTTTATTGGAGAAAATAACAAAATAACGATAAAACCAATAACGTGCTCTTCACCGCAAACACCCAGGTAGAGACGCGTTACCAAACATCATTTTCATGCTGTGAAGATGATCAGCGGGAAGTATTTCATTGCCCTTGCTGCCCAAGAAACTGTCAAAAAGCAAAGGAGATTTAAATGCCCACAAAATCACATACCTAACTGATCAAACCGATGTGCGAAACAAATAACGGTGATTTTTGACGGATTACGCAAAATAAATAGGACCGCAAGCGTCCCGATTATCATTAAAGCAAGCGTGATCCTTGTTTCCAGCTATAACCCCGTTTATTAACAATGCCCTCAACCATCGTTCGGTAATTAACGTGAGAAACAGAGATAAAGGTCTTACCCCTATAACGACCGTGTCATCGTCCTTAAATTTGGGGATGTACTTGTCGCCCCTTACGATCTCGGCTGCATTTAACGGCCGGAATCGGCACATCACTTTGATGCTGCATTCGGCTGGGTCCGCCATCTCAGTCTACCCCAGCAAGAGCGCAATAATGCAAAGTTTCCTTCACAACCTCTTCAGCAAAAGCACGGACAGACTGCGCCGGGGAGGCCCAGGAGAGTCGCGTCAGCCTCAGAACACCATGGTCGTCTGCTGCAGATCAGCTGCTCCCCTTCATGCCCACCAGCCGCTCGGCTCTGCAATCTCCTTGCATTGAAAGGTGTGACAAGAATGCATCTATACAGACATGTATTCCTGCGGACAGCACTCAAGTCCCTGCAGGCAGGCTGAAGCCGCGGGAGGCGGGGATGCAGTGTCCCCCTGTGTTGGAGAAGCCGGTGGCAGCTCAGAGCTCAGGAGTTCAGAAATCGCATCCTCCTTCGCGCTCCGTCACCCCGCAGCAACAGCACCGGGCACCTTCCCTCCTCTGGATCTGCCTCCTCCCCTGCTCCTCCTCACTCTCTCTCTCACACACACACATACACACACCGGCTGGCGTGGCGTCGCCTTACATCATAAACTCCGTCGGTTCACCTAGGTATTCTGGGCAACGTAGTTCTTCTGCAGAATCCAGTGCGACCTTCCTTGAACGTGAACTTTACTGCCGTGGGTAACCGGTTCTGGTACAATGGGATTCTTACGGAAAGTCTCGCCATTGTCCAAAAAACAAAAGGTGTAAAACACAAGGTGTCATCCGCCAGTGTAATGACGCGGTTGCCGCTGTGTCTCGCTGTGCAGTCGTGAGCGGAGAGGGCGTACTCGCCTGGACTCAGACGGCAGCCTTTCTGAAGGAGCCGCCAGGTCCTCCACAGCGGCCCAGGTGTTAAGCTCAGTGGAAAATGGATGACAACAGTCTAAACGGATTCCTCCCGGAGTACAGGGGACATGTATCCGGAGAGTGAGAAAAGCAAAAGCTAAAAATACAGCATCTGAAAAGGTTCAGCAACTCAATTGTGAAAACAGAGGGATTAAAAAAAAACAACAGGATGCAGGTTAATGAAATTAGTATGCTACAGGATATTGTAAGCCAAGGATATCAGAAAGGCCAAGAGAGAAATTGAAGGGAATATTGTAATAGAGGCTAACAAAGACAAGAATAAATTCTTCCAGTACCACAAAAGCAAAACAAGCACATGAGGTAAAATCCATTAGGGACAAAACTGGTAAATGTCTAGACAAGGAGAGGGAAATGGCTGATGTACTGAACAAGTTTTTCACTCAGCTGCTCATTAGGGGCCTCTGGCAGTGGAGGGACAGAGTTCTGTATCAGCACAGAAGAGGCAGAAACCTTCTGGGAACTAGAAACACAAGAAACACATCATTTAACATGCGGAAACTGGCCTGTTCGCTTGATGTGGCTTTTATGTAATTAAGACAAATTCCATGATCTTTCTGGGATTTGGGGACCAAGCGGAGAGATTTACATCTTAAGGAAAGTAATGTTTAATTAATGAATTCTTGCAGCTGTGCGTTTTCTGAAGGTTTGAGGTCTACCTCACTGACTGCAGAGGCCAAGTCAGGCTTGGCTGGATCAGGCCTGGGATGGCAGACCAGGGTGTTGGTGGACCAGCCAGTGGTTCTGAATTTCCAAACCAACGACACACGATCACAGCAGAGGGCACTACTCTGCTGTAGAAGCATCCGTGTGGTTCAGCTGAGGTCCTGGCTACTCGGTCTTTAAAAGACCCCTTCAGTTAGGAAGCATTTTGCTGCACAGAATGGCTGCCACATGGTTCCCAAGGTGGGGAATGCAGTAGGGTCCTCCTGTATGTGGAGCTCTTAGGAATGTGCTCATATATTTTATATCAATTCAGAAAGTTATACATATGAACAAAATATTGCACTTCTACATACCAGTTGGTAAAGCCACAGTTTTTAAAGACTTAACAAACAAGAAAAAAGCTCGCCACTCCACGTGAAGGGATCAATTTCCAGGAACCGGGGATTTTCGCTGCCGGCGCTGTCTCGAACGCTAGCAGATACAGCTAGACTGTATCTTTCAGCAGGTTACAGGACACGTCTCTGAAACAAGAGGCCTCTTTGGAAACAGCTAGAGGTCCTGAAGCAAATTGTATTGTAGAGAAAATGTGCAGCGTGGAGAACTGTGCAGGTACGTCTCTCCGATTGCAGGTTTAGAAACATGCTCTGCCACACTGACACCCCCTTGCTGCCGAGCTTGAATGAAGCAAACGTGATATGAAAAGCACGACTTGAATTTTACCTTAAGATAAAAAAAAAAGTACTTGCCGTTTAGAAATTATACTGTTCAAATCCAGATTTATTTCAGTACTAATCAGGAATGTTTAATGCTTCCTCATAGGAGTGCCACCTACTGGTTAAATTGCATGACAAGGTGCTCATTCGGAATTGAATACAGAAAATCATACCTCGGCTTCTCTGCTAGTGGAAACCATACCATGCAAAAAAAAAGGTGAACTTAAAAATTGCCAAATAGCAAAACCATCTGATACTACGTTTAGGAGCCGTCTCTCTTCTGAGGAACAACCATCAATGTACAGACAGCAGCCCCGTTGCAACTGCATTTTGAGAACTGCTGCTTTTACCCTGCACCGTGTTTTGACTGGAGTGCATGGAGAAGAAGCTTAAAGAACTTATCAGTAGTTGAGCACCAGTAGACCCAGAATGAGAGAACGGGATTTAAAGCTATAGTTACAACAGTAGGTGGCAGCAAAGCCAGAAAGCCGTTGTAAACTGACGGTAGAACTGTCCATCGTTCTAACATGTGGAGTCTTTAGCTGTAAGCTTAACTCTGTGGTCCCAATTCCCCTGCTATATAATGGATAAAACTGCCAAGTTCTATTATGTCATTTGATCTCAGGGAGATGCCACCTGCTCTTTCTTGACGTCTCACAAGTGTACAAATATTCCCCACTCCCACCTTACAGAAATAAAAATCTGTAAGCGTAATTCTTTGAAGTGCAGGATAACACAAACGGACACTTTTGGAAACTTTAATCTTCCTGAAACTGCACAAGAACGGCTATACGGGATAATAAGAGACCACTGGTAATAACATAGCTGACTGGATTTATTTTCAGTAACATCGGTATGAAATTGGAACCAAGGTAATAAGCACTGTATCCTAGCAGCAATTCTCTCATCCCTATAAACCGAATTTTCACCCCTGAAACGAACAACAATCAAAAACGCAGCTTCCCAGAACCAAAACTGATTTTCTTACCCCACCAACAGGCGCTCAAGGAAATGTTAGATGCGTTTCTTTAAAGAAACAAAAGAATCCAGGGCGAGTTATTCTTCGGTGAGGAATGAAGACATGGAATCGATTCTGATATGTATACTTTTTTTATTTCCCTGCATTTCGTAATATATCCAAGTACAAGTAACAGGGAAAATGTGTCTGAAGTAGTGCATAAACTAATAGTTGCCTAAACATTTCTATAAATCTTTTTACAGGAACTCACTACACCACTACACTACGTTAAGGGAGGCCTAGCGCTGATCATCAGACATGTTCTTCCTCACCTGTTACTTGCCTTGTCGCCACAGGAAAGAATACAAAAAATCTGAAAGGATGAGCAGTCGTGACAAGTACCCCCCTCCCCCCCAAGATTGGTTCGACAGGTTTCAGATAATGTCTCCAAATACCCCACATACTAGTATTGCCCTTACCTGTGGAAGATTTATTGGCTTGACCTCGGCAAGTTTTAAAATGCAAATATATTAATGAGTTTGTTTTTATACATTTGCAAGAATGAGAATGTAGAATGCATAAATCTGTCATTAAAAATTTAAATAGGTCCTATGGATACAACAGCTTGTTTTTACACCAAAAACTGTGTTACTGTAACTTTTACAACATTCAAAAAAAGGACAAATAAAAATTTAAAATAAAAAATTAAAAAGCAATCCGTTCCCCATTGCCCCTTCAAAGTAATAGAAAATACCTGTCTAAATGAAAAATGTCACTAAACTTGTTACCAAAAGACCATCTATATTCAATTTGTGAAACCAAATGAATCAAGTGAAATACATTTTTTTAGAAAAAAAGTACAAGAACTTTATATGCTAACTATGCGAATCTCAATATTTTTGTAGACACAAAATCTGATTTGTACAAGATACAAAATGTAAACATTGCAAAATAAATAGTTAAAACAAGTGACATAGGATCCTTTCTCATGCTCATGATCCCAAAACAAACTGTTGCACATTTTTTCCTTTCCATTCAGTTGCATTTTCGAGTGCAAAAGCATGATGACAAATATCTAGAATTCAAGTAACAGAAATAACATACTAATGATACAAATATACTATTTTACAAGGTAGTGATCTTCCCAATTTTACAAAATGTACATTTATATATTGACAAATTAACTTAATATGTTGATATGCTGCTATTTCATATAGGTCCATGTAAAGCCCCCCTGCGAACTGTAGAGGGCGCACAGGTTTTGCATTCATTCTGGGAAATGTGTCAACTGCTGGACATGGGAGCATGGTCTGTGATGTGGGCTATGTGACCTCCATCGCCACTGTGGTCTCCGATATTCCATTCAAAGCAAGTCTTTCAGGCTCATGACTCTCCCTGAAACAGAAGAGGAAAAAAAACCTCAGACATCCAACATCCAACAAGTCGATAAAATGACTTTACATTAACTGTTTGGACTATTACATCTCCACTATCCAAGGCAAAATAAGTTCCTTACAAAGCAGTTACGGCCTTTGCCTTTCATAAACAGCATGATCTGTTTTTCTTTAATCCCCATCTCTGAACTGGCTTCATCACTCTGCTCTCCTCCCCAGTGAGAGCTGGTGTGTGGGGAGCGGACTGGTGCACTTTGGCTGGGGGCTGCACACTGGTGGTGGTGGAGGGGAGTCCCCATTGCCTGTCAAGCGCTTTGGAGTGGAGTGTCCAGAAAAGCGCTGCAAGGAGTTATAAAACTTAACGCCTAAGATATATATTAAAAAATCTCATTGACTTGCCTTGCTATGCTGCTGATGGCACTACTGGGCGTCACCTTTGGCACCCTGTCCAGGGGAGTTGCCACAGTGGCAAGCTTTAAGGCAGATGGCGAGGGCGCGGAAGTCCTTGTGCTGAGGTGCATGTTCACGGGCGAGACCACGCTGACGTTGCTCAGGTGAACCGCAGTAGCCAGGCAGGAGCTGTTCCCAGGCAGCGACTGGGGGGTACTTGTGCACAATGCTGGGATGAGGTGGCTGGTGCTGCTGTGAGGGACAGTCCTCAACAGCTGGACAGAGGAGATTGCTGGAGTGGTGCTCAAGGTTGTGCTGGTGGAATGAAGAGTTTTAGACGTCCCTGGGAAGCAAACAGGAACAGACCCAAACAGCTTTTACGCGATTCAACCACACACCGGACTATCAAATCTGCCCTTACATGAACAATAAAGAAATAAATATATACTCCGTTTATAAAGAAGAAAAGTGGAATTTCATAATTTTTCACTTAACAGCTTAAAAATGATTTCTTGTAATACAAACACAATTGCAACAGGCGATGTGCATTAACAGACAGGTTTGATGAAAAGGGACTAAGACTTTTCTTTTTTCTTTTCCATTCACAAATGTGCCATTAACATGTGACCTGCCCTGCGAAAGCCCGGAGCTACGCGGTTCGTCCTCAAGACCACACGGGATTCTGGCTTTTCCTTTCCTGCAGCGTCATCCAAGACCTCAGCCATGCAGCCGATCAAGACTCATGCTGGCCATGACACTCGTTAAGTTCTCTCTGAACTTGACAGCAGGGCACGCACTGCTTACAAGAACAGTGGCACGAGCCTCAGCCCTCAGACGTGACCTCGCGGAGTCCGACTGGGAGACGGCGGGGTACGTCAGTCAAGAATCACCTGAAGTTTGGACAACACCATTGACACTGATGCTGTGCAGTCTGTTGTCTTTACTGGCCTCACTGCAGCCTGGACCTGGGGCAGTGACCACAGCCGATGCAGCAAACTGGGCACTGGCTGAATCAAGGGTCTTGGACATGCAGTCAGAAGTGCCCGATACCTGTAAGACACCAAACCCAACGCAGCTTGTAAAGCAACCTGGTGGAAACCTGCACTTAGTAATCGCAAAATGTCCATTTTTTTTGTAGACCAGAAGTATCGTCTGGTTCCATTTACTCCTACTCATTGGCGATAGGATTGCAGCATCAGCAAAATAAAGGTATAACAATGTTCTTTATACGTAGTATGATGAACAGATGTTTTGAATGTTGACAGTGATGCAAATCGTAATTATTACGTTGGCTTATTGTTGCCAATTCCATTCAAATCAGTGAAGTTTACACGTATTTTTTGTGTTGTTCCATTTTAGTCGCTGAGTGACTTCAATATTAGCAGAACTTTGGTAAAGACATATCGCAGCATAAAAATTGCATAACTTAAAAGTTCTGAAAATTGAGCTGATATACCTGTATAGTGTGATGCTCGGGGTGGGAGGAATGCTGGGATTGTTGCTTCTGTTGGAGCTGTGCCAGCTGCTGCTTCTGCATCTGGACCAGCTGCTGCTGGTGGGTGTGGAACTCTTCCTCCGTGATTCCTCCTGCAACTGACGAGCAGCATCAATGAGACAAGGCAAACACCTGAACTTATGAACAGAGACCGTGTTTAGTTTTGCTAGGAAAACCCACTCAAAGTGCAGACTGATCATTCATGACACAAGAAAGCATGATTATTCTCAGCTGGGTTATTGCCTATCTGGATCATTTGGTTGCTAGCACTTATTTGGTTCAAGGCTCTCATCCACCTCCAGCTTGAAGAGGCCAGGGTAACAGCTTCAACTACATGGCTGGGTAGCTTGGTCCAGACTCCCACAACCCATTGTGTAAAACTTGGTTTAAGTAACTGCATCTAATATTCTGCACTCTACGACATTAAAAGTAATCTACCAGGTGCTTGCCCGGTGTTGACCTTTGCATTTAATTTCCCTTGCAGCTTCTACATGCAGCATTCCCTAATTTAGCCGTTTTAGCGTCATCTGAAAACCTGACTAGTTACTATGCATCAGAATCAAGATCAGTTACAGAAACTAGGAACAGCAGCAGGGATCTCAATACGGAACCCTGTGGTACTCCAGTAATTCACAATTCGAGCGCTCATCCCTTATTTGTACCCTGTTCTATACACAAGGATTATGTGAATGCCTACCACCTGCAATTTAAGAATCTATCATAAGAATCATTAACAAAAGCCTTCAACAGACCATTTTTCATTGCATACATTTTCATATGTGATGGGTTTTATTCTCCGGGGCCCAGATAATGAGTGCCACCAATCTGACATATTTCAAAAATAACCCTCTACTTAATGATCACAAACTACAGACAAATGGAAGCTGCAGAGGGGAAAAAGCCAAAAGCTACTATTCCTTTCATTATTGTTGACAAGTCACTACAGCGTCCTGCTTTAATAATCAGTGCAGAGATGTTAATACTGAATGTAACTGTGCTGCAGTTCTACACTGCAATCAAGCCTTTAAAATGTAATAATGACTTTGAATTCCCCGTGATGAGTACATGGGTTTTTTTTATCCTTCCAAGTCAAGGTTCACCGTTAGGTCTTTATGCAGGTCTATGAGGACCGGAGACTATTCATCCCCACCTCAGCTCTGTATTTCAGTTTAAGTTTTTTTTTTTTTTAAATTACAGCAATCTCTTTTCTGCTGTTCAAAGAGTGAGAGCCATACACCAGCATCAGAATTTAGGAACGTTTACAGCCCTGAAAACAATCTTCATGGCAGAATAGATCCAGCACAATTTTCAAAAGGAGGAAACGAATAGATCACAAAGCAGTCTTGTGAGTCTGTAATTGCATTGGTTTTCAGAGCACTTATATGAAATGTGTTCCTTCGAATAGTCCTAAATTAGAAAGGCATAAATCACAGTTTAAAATAATTTTCTAACCTAGTTCTTTTTTTTTGTGTATTCTGAAGGGACAAACTAAGTTGATGTGTCCCTCAGATCTGAGTAAGTTCTAACACAAACACCTGTGGTAAATAATGTGAAAGCAAGCTGCAACAGATGTCTTGGCACAACTTAGTATCCAGAGCCCTTAATTTTATAATTTTAAATGTTTGTCTTTACTCTTCATGAAATCACACTTATCAAGAAACACGAATAGTTGGGTCTAATATCTGTTCTGTCCTGAAAAAAAATATTTCTGAGAAATGACAAAGTCGCTGTGGCAGATGCAGGCTGACGGAAACTGTTGTGGTTCCTGTCTCACAGCAGGCGTTGTAGCTCGGCAGGGTCACAAACACGAGCGATTCATGATGCACAACGCGCGCCAAGCAGGTGTTAGGTCCAGGGACTCCAAACAACAAAAATCTGAGTCATACCGGTTCCTAACTCCCTGAAAAACCAGTTCCTTCTAGTCACTTTTTTCAGTTGCAACTATTCCAAACTTCCACTGCACAGTTTAGGAAACACGGCCCAAGAATCCTTTGGCAGCGCAGATAATCCTCTAGCGCAGGTGTAATTATCGCCTTCTGTAACCACGCATGAAAAAGGAAACTGGTCTGAACTTGAACCCGTATTGTTGCCCCTTTTTATGGATGAGTGCTACATTAGCAACTCAGCACTCAATGGTTATTAGTCCTGTTTTGTGTGCATGAAGAGCTTTGTTAATTCTGCAAAAAAAACGAGACTTAAGTATGACTGACAGAATACTGACGTTTTACCATAAGTGCTTCTAATCACTAAAATGCTCCTGTTTCTTTTACTCTGTTATTAATTAGCTTATTTTGTTAGCAATGATGATACTGGATAAAATCTGCACTTGGTCTTTGTCAACCTGGGACATGGTCTAACAGTTTTTCATCATTACTGCCAACCACACGCCATCCTTCATTGTTCTTTTGCAATACTGAGAAAATGCATACTCCAGCCTCCACTGTAACACTTTCCTCCCATCAGTAACAATTTACTGCACTCCACTCCTTGAACTGGATATTGTTCCGTTTAATCACTTCACCTAGTGCTATTTTTCTCCTTAGATTTTTCTTTATGAAACCATTTTCTCAAACAATCATTCCGTCATAGGCCATTTTCCTGAAACTGGAAACCTATCTTTCGGATCACCTAACCACCATTCAAAAAGGACTAGATAAATACACAAGTAAAACATCCTCGTTTGACAGTGCATTCCGCAAAGAACCTTTTTTTAAACTACATCATTAACATATACACTTTATTAAAAATATTCAAAAGCACCAATATTATTATGCTCCAGTCCTAAACTTGACTCTTAGGCAGCAACCTCTGTACCTTGCCTAGGAGCCAGGAGACATTGATGGGCCTCACGTTAGCCCGTACAGCCATTTATCATGGGCAGGCTCCGCGGCACCTGACGGGTGGAGAGGTACTGCTGTCACTGGCCTCCCTTCCCTTCGTCACCGAGGAACCCACAGGCCTCAGGACTCTCCGATCACAGAAAGCCAAGAGAGCCCTGGCCAGCGCATACCAACACCAGCCCAGCAGTCATTGGTGTGCCCAGACCCGGGCTCATGGGAGCAACATCTGGATTCCTCAGCAAAGCCCAGGAAGCATCTTTACTGGGTGAGCAGCTCAGGAAATGAATTAAAATGCCTGCCACTCCAACAGGCCGTGCTGGAGAACACTAAGCGATATAAAAACGGCGATACGGGAAACAGATACACCGTCACCCTATTGGTCACGCGCGACCCGAAGAGCGTTTTGCACATGTGGTCACCAGCGAGAGTTTTTGCAGCCACAGCGAGCCACCCAGAACATCGTAAGCCACAAGGCAATGACACCACAAGGAAGCGCACGACGGCCTGCGCCACTGCCGCAACCTGATCCCGGTTCCAGCCCCTCCCTGGTTTCTACTGGTCAGCTGCCGCTCCTGTGGGACATTCTGGACCGGCTCACCGGCAGGGAGAGTGCACATGCTGACAGAAGCGCCACAGTGGGGCAGCGAC
The DNA here is from genome assembly GCF_059453375.1 of Lepisosteus platostomus. Lineage (NCBI taxonomy): Eukaryota > Metazoa > Chordata > Actinopteri > Semionotiformes > Lepisosteidae > Lepisosteus > Lepisosteus platostomus. Next base: position 39,178,448 of record NC_142624.1, read on the forward strand.
TCAAGTGTTAAAAAACAGTGTCGGAATACACTCTAGAGTCCGTGACTTTGAGCTTTGTGGAAAAGCAAGATATGGAATAAAAAGAGTGAAATTTTTGCTTCTACAATGATATACCGAGAATATTACAATGTTACCATATTCGTTACCTTTTGGTTTAATAAACCAGCCTGCATGTAACAATAGTTATGAATATATTTAAAACAACTGAAATCTTTTAATTAGTCATCACAATATGCCAGATGAAAATCCCGTTTGTAAAATGACAGAGAAAAGGCGGCGATCACCATTCGAGCCGCTGATCGCAGCTGAACAAGCGGACTGCTCTGATTGGGACCGAACCAGTTAGAAACATTTATCAGCCAGTATGAGATGTGCTGACATATTAGTAACTGAAAAACAGTATATGGGGAAAAAAAACAATGGAGCAATAAAAATGCCTTTTTTTAGTTTGCAAAAGAAAAGTACTCTAACGTTGCTTCACGGTACAACATCTGAGGTTTTGCAAATTAAATGTGGGAATATTCTACAAAACAACTTGAGTAACTATTTTTGTAATGGAGAATGTTATGGCTTGCAATATGATTTCTGCACTTACTTGGACATCTTAAAGGTACTGAGGTACTACAGCAAGTAGTTCAGCCTGCTGTACCAGAAGAGAGCACAATGAAAGTGGACAAAAGGAATGTTTCTCTGTAGAACTATCTCGGCTGATCCACAAACACTTATCTGAAGCGTTTTACATTTGCACCTATTTAGATTTTATAGAAATTTAATTTATACAATTGCACTTAGCTGGGTACTTTACTGGAACGGTTTGGGTGAAGTGCCTTGCTCTAACAACAGCAGTGCTTTTACCTGGGATCTGAACCCACAGTCTTTCAGTTACACATCCATTTTTACACCGACCCTTCTGAGGGGAGTAGGAATCAATAATGCCATTTCAAGGTGATGTCTTTCCCCATTTGTGCTAGGGTAACTAGTGCAAAACTTCCACGCTGTAAACCTTGATATAACTGTGACAATCAAAATAGCTTCTACTGTTCATGAGCTGTGTTCAAGTTCATTGGTCAGTCCAGCCATATCCAAGTATACAGAGGAGCGAGATATTATGATAGTATGCTATTACTAACATAAGCATAATCAGGGCAAAGGCAGAAATGTAGCTACAGATCTGTGTTGCACAGTTTCTGATCACATTCCTGTAAGTGAGCTGCTCTAGGGGAGTTAACCAAATCTAGACTCAAAACCTTCTTTTTTAGAAGGGTTTATATTTAACTGGTCCCGCCTGCCCCTTTACTTCTGTATTTCAAACCCCTTTTCTCTCTGTAAAGCACTTAGAGAAGCCACTTTTAAAAGGTGCTAGACAAAATAAAGTTTATCATCTTGCTATTTCACACTACCTTTTCATTTTTATATGGCAACGTGTCGTGCTGAAGCAAATGCTGAGTGTCAAGATCACTGTTCACCCAAAGGCCTGTAAAATGAGCCAGCGACGGTAGTCCTACAATTTACCGCACAGCCACTAAAACTCGTAACTTGACGAGTTACAGACGGATGAAATTCTGAAGTTGCGTTACAGCTAGCAGTATGCCAAAGAGCCTGCAGCCACACAGGGCAGTTAAGACAAAAGAACTACGACCACGTACATTTCACCAATTCAACTGCTTTAATCTGGTCACCTTACAAATACAACCGTAAATGACAGATCTGCACAAGTGCACATCCAAGGAGTCAAGTCAAGTCACAGAACTTGAACATTTTCCACCCGATGTGCTCCACGGGTGAGTGAAGCTGCCCTGGGCACCCACACACTTAGGAAAGCTATGGCTGTCCTTGGAACAAGAGGTTCGGTCCGAAACACTTCCTACACCAGCCCCTGCAGCTCCAGTCGTCCCAAGCAGGTAAGGAGGCAGCAGGCTCAACACCACAGATAAGAAGCACACTCAAACTATGTTAGTTTGGTGCCAGAATTCATTTGCCCTGTGCCTAACCCTCCTCTGTGAAGCAGCACCCTGCCCAGCGACCAGCAGCCTTTTCTTCTGAACAAAACGTACAGCTCTTCAATATGACGACAACTGAATGTAAGACGAGCTTGCACTTAAAACTGTACTTGACTGAGTTGTCCTATTTGATAATCGCTGTATTATTTTGCACTGTTTGCATACCTTTGCACAGTTTTTAACAGATATGCGTACTGTCACACTAGTACCATACTCGTTGTTTACATCGTTATTGTATTTGCTCTCTATTGTCTTGTCTGCTGTTCTGTATATACTGCACCTGAGAAACGGATGAGAAACACTTTTCATTATACTATGCACCTGTATGAGTATAATGACAAAGTTGAATTGAAATGCGCATCCATGGTGGCAGTGAATGAGACCTGACCTTACTTCTTAGTTCACCTATCTGGTGCAGTGATGCCAGGAGACGTTAGCAAGAAATATGACACAGGTTATTCTTTTCAGACACAAAAAGGACAAGATGTTTAGCCCTGCGACCACCTGCTTTGTGTCTTTGATAAGTAGAGCCGCTCAATAACCAAACCATGTGACGCTCTTCACACTTCTCTCTCAGGAGTTCAGAGTGTACTTCTTTTCTTTTTGAGCTACACCAGTACAACCTGCTAGTGTAAAAAGACTCTTACGCATCATGAGCTCTTAGCAAACTGTTTTAAAATCAATTTCTGTTCTGGGAACCTCGACAGTGTCAGTGTACGTATAAGATACAGTCCGCAACATCCATAGGATTCAATTTGTGCAATCATCCTGGCTACAACGACATCACCATCTTACTTAACTGAAAACAAGAATCTCATTTTGGTATTGTCCATCTCTGTTTCTCTTCATTTAAATGGGATGTCAAAAGCTTCGATTAGGAGTTTCTGAAGAAAAGAAGTCCGAAAACGTCGGAAGGAAGAGCAAAAGGCACCAACGATATGCAGACTGCAGCATAAAATCCATCACCCTCGACACTGGTGATAGGCATGAACCAGTCTCAGCTCTACAACGCTATTCATATAATTTAATTAGTATGTTTAATTTTACTATACGGTACTGGATTGTACACCATACAACAGCAACTTTAGGCAAAAGACTGGTGCTAACATTCTTTACGCTTACTCATGCAGCTACTATATTTAAGTTCATTAAATAAAATAAAAGTATTTCTACCGAAGAGGCCTTTGGTACAGGAGCAACAGTAAAAGTGTAAATGTTGAAACAGAATTCTACAGTGCTGTTCACGGACCCAGGAGCCTCCTGTGGTTTAAATATTTACCTTCTCATACAATTTCAGGATGGCTAAGACAATGCAAGGAGCTGTGTAACAGATGAACACGTTTAAGGTGGAATACAAAAACAAATCCACAGAGCACTCTGAAACACTTCTGACAGGTTCAAGAAAATATCTTTCCACCTCCAAACGGAAATAAAACTTCAACAAAAGTTTTTCGTACTCACCTGTAATTCCATTCTTGTTAGGGCTTAACAACGCAACAGAAGCTCCAGTTATCCTCTTATTGTTCACAGTCTGTCCCAGTTTCTTAAACGTGCTGCCATTATCGCCATTGTTCTTAGCCTGTGTAGGCTGCGGTCGAAAATACCGCCACCTGCACATTTTAATATTGCTCAAAATTTCCGTAAGTGAGTTCACATTCCCAGAATGTGCTCTGGAAGCATTGGTCCATGTGGAAGTGTCTGAATAGTCTGAGACCATGCTGCTGGGGGTAGAGGCCAACACTTCTGGGTCCAACTGCTTTAAAACGTGGTCGTGCTCCGAAGATGCTCGGTCCATTATAACCCTTTGAGAGGAGGGGAGGGGGGGAAACAGCCCATTAGTAAATGAGAAGCATGTGGCAGAACTTCACTGCATTTTTTTTAAGACGAACTAAGCATGCAGGTGAGCACTACATGTCATTTAGTAGGGGTGGACTTGTTTTCCCGAGTATAGTGACTTGTTCTGCACCAACCATGTCGCTCAACAACACTAAAACTGATGTGATAAAAAGTGGCTTCTCAAAGCGCTGCACGGTAAGAAGAAAAGGCACACAATGAGAAGAGACAGCGGCGTGACACGATCAAAGTAAGGGTTCGGGACACAGCAGGAGAGCAAAGGGGCCGACAGAAGCAGTAGGAGAAAAGCCCTCCTGAAGAAGGAGGTGTGGAGTCGGGATGTGAAAGAGCTCAGGGAGGGTGACTCCACCAGGCGCCCTCGCCCTCAGCCTGTACACGGGGGGGATGGGGGGGGGGGGACAGACAGGACGCCGGAACGAGACGAACGCCTTCCTCCTCCGTACCTGCCCCCTCTCCCGACGCGCCGCCGGGCGAAGCCGATGCACCTCCGGGGGACCGTGAGGGCGGTCAGGCAGTGCCGGTGCCGCAGCCCCGCCAGCTCCGGCTGCTCCCAGAGGACTCCGCCGGCCTGGTCCGCGCGCGGCTGCGGGCGAGGGACAAGTGTAAGACACGCGGCACGGCGGCAGGGCGCGCCGGACGTTCTGGAGGGCTCGGCGGGGCAAGGTCCGCGCCAGGACAGCCGGCACAGCCCCACAGGAGCCCCGAGGAGAAGAGCGCGCAGCACGGCGCGCGTCTCCGTGCACCCCATCCCAAGGAGGAACCCCCACCTCCTAGAGGAGAGATACAGCCCCCGTCTGCGGCTCTAGTACTTACAGCATGGTACTGACACCCAGCCTTTCTTCGGAAAGCAAAAGGCCCATCCGGATCGCTCTCCTCATCCGGTTCCGACGTAGGAGACGGTACCTGAGGGGAAAAGGACGTCGGAAACTCATATCCGTCGGTGTTCACTTGTCCGAATAAGACATTTTACTTTTGCAATATTAATTAATTTTCAGAATGTTTTAGAATTTTATTTTCACCTGGCTAATGCGTGTCAATAAAAATGGAACAAGCCTAACTTAATTTGTTTTTATTTTCAGTGTCATACAACAAAAGGTACACATCTTGGAAGGGGGTGGCGACTTTCTATAGCCACTATATAATAGGCACTCACATCTAGAAGCCTCCAACATTCAGTTTTACGCAGTGTGACAGTGCCTCCCTAGGATTCATCTTTATATCGGTGCCCCTGACAGTGGTCTGGCATTACAATGCTCTATTTAACTCCTGCAGACAGCAATATTATAAGCCTGCAGTTTTTTATTTTGTTCTGTATTATATGATTGTATTAATTGGTTTCCAGTTTCCTGCAAAATTAATATTTGACAATTGAGTGAAAAGTGATGTGTCTAAAGACGTCAACTTAATTAAAAATAAGCATCAAATATAAGTGACTTTAAACCGTTGTGGAGATGCTTTGTCTAGTGTTAATAAACCCTTTTCTACCCTTGTTGAAGAAAATAACCTGTTTTTTTGTTTTCAAGAAACAGCTGGATGAGATTCACTGATCTATTAACTACTACCTACCAAATGGAGTAGATGGACTTAAAAGCCTCCTATTCTTTCGCTCTTTAACAGAAGCATTTCAGCAACTAATTCTGCAAAAAAAAACCCTGTTTAAGCTCTATCCCAAGTTAGTGTCAGACTCCCTTACCTGCAGATACTCCTCATCTCCTGAGCTGTGGAAGTCGTACTGCTTAATGTCGCACTTATTAACGGCAGGCTGGTGCTCAGAATGGGACTGCTGGTGCAACAAGTCCAATTTCAGTTTCTGGGAGTATTTCTTCTTTGGTCGAACGAAATCAAAATGAGATTCATCTTTGATTGAGACGTGGTGGGAATGCTGTTGAATGGGAAATTTTCAATATGACATTAGTATAAAAAGCCAGATAATGTGTTTGATTATTTTTATTAAGAACAAGAAATTGAATAAACCTACACTGGTGGACCTTCTCAGTCCTAAACCTAAATGCTACATTTTTATGAGCCAAACACTGTTTACCTTTATTTTACTTTCTGAAGTTTTGTGATGAGTCCCGTTGTGTAGAGACACCGGAGTGCTATATACAGGTTTCTCTGCTCGAGGAATCTTAACTTCATTCAGAATTTCACCTCCAAAGTCACCAAGCTGATATCTACACAAAGAACAGAGGGAAATGTAAAATCCTATTTAATCCCTGCATTAAAGCACCAGTTTATGACCTGTTAAAAAGAAAACTCCTGAGCCACTCTATAACAACATATCCATTTTTCAGATGTCAAACTGTCATGGCAGAAGAGGGGGAGTGATAGGGGACAATGTTTTTATTGAATCATTGCACCAGTAAAATTTTCAGGTTTGCACCAAGGATAATAACTGACCTGCTCACTACATTAACTCCACCTCACACACGCTGCAGACGTACTGAAAACAGTATCTCCTCTGCAACTGATTCAACTGAACAACTGATTCACCAGCAACAAAATGCAAATATTTAAACTATAACAAAAAAAGCATACTGTTCTAGATTATCAAAACTAGACTGTTGACTTTCAAAAGCCACAAGCCCATTTTGTGCAACTGACTACCAACAATGTGTGTGTAAATAAATTAAGTCATACAAAAATCAAATAACCAATGACATCATCTTACAAGAAAACATTTCTCAGAGAGGTAAGGGTATAACGCTTAACACAACTCTTTGGATTTGTAAGGGCTGGATACCTCTTCTCCACCACCTCCCAGGTAAGATGCAGCAGCTCCCGTTTAGATTTCTCTCTTCTCTTGATCATCTCTAGAATCGTTACCGTCCTGCTGAACTCCCTCCGCAGCTTCAACATCTTCTCATAAGAGGCTTCATCATTTTTACGGTTCTAATGCAGAAAACAGAAGGTGTGTGAGGCTTCTTTGCGTAATAAGCCTGGAAAAGACACTAGCCGAAGCTGAAATACAGCCAAAAGGCATACACAGCCCGCGGGGCATTTCACAACGTTCTTCTGAAACGTACATAAGCATAAAAACAATCGCATACAGGAATGATATTTATTAGCACAAAGCTCCAGGCTGCAAACAAACCTTTGAGCTGGGGCAAAGGCAGAAATGTAGCTACAGATCTGTGTTGCACAGTTTATGATCACATTCCTGTGAGCTGCTCTAGGGGAGTTAACCAGTCCACAATTATTCCGCCCGCAAGAAAAGGCACCAACTAGCAGTGTGCGCAACTAATGCGTGCCCCGAGACCACATCAATCAGACTTGGTCACTGAATTCCCGGTCACAGTTCCCACCATCGTACTGGTAAGGTTACAAAGAGAACCGCTCTAGGAGCACAAAAATAATTTAAAGCCACATAACTGCACAAGGCTGTGCCCCCCAGCTCTTGTGGCAGTCACATGCCAGGCGCAGGAGGAACGGGGCTCACCTTCCTAGTCTGCATCTTCTCCGTCCTCCTGCGAAAGGCCACGTAGGGGTCACTGTTGGTGGAGCCGTCCCTCTTCTCCTGCTTGATCTGGGGGATGAGGGAGGGCCCCCTGCAGTTCTTCCTCTTCCTCACCCAGTAGTCATACACGGACTTCAGAAGACAATCATCTTCGTTCAGCAGCACTTTGGCTTCTTGAAGGGTGACGAGCTTTAAAAAAAAAAAAAGAAAAGAAAAAGCTCTATTAAACTTGGCCGCCGCTGACCAAGCCCTCAAAATATATGCATCGCTAATAAAAGTACATTCCAAAATAAAACACAAACTCTTAAATATGCAGTACGGGACAACTGGATATATATATATTCTTCAAACTTCCTTTTTTCTACCTAAAAATGTAAAAGGAGTGCATGCAGAACTTCCTATATGGGTAATTTCTTGCACAGATCTTTGAAACACAAAAACAAGAAACTCAAAGGCCTTTCCCTGACAAGGGGGTAAGAAAACAAATTAGCTGTGCAACACGCATAATATGACGTGATGGATTACACACAGTGGAAATCCCAATTTTAACTATTTTTTCATTAATTTAGAATTGCCATTTACTTTTAGTATGCCTACCTAATCTGTCATTTGGAAGGATTTAATTTTTCACAATTTGGCTCCCATCTACATTCCCCATGATTGCGGGTGGGAGGGGTTACGAGGAACAGCAGACAGCTTCCTCCTACACGACCCACTTTCCAGCCAATCATCTTCCAGCACGTCACACCGACCACACCCCCATGCAGGAGGCTCAGTGCTGATTGGAGGAGAGGCACCTCCCTCACCGACCACACCGCAAGCCTGCAAGCGCCAGGGAGTCCACAGGGGGCACTGTGTCAGAAAGAGCCCTGGCTGACTAATCCCACCCCTCCCTCAGTGCACCTCAACGAACAGTGCGCCGCCTCCTGGGGAAACCCAGTCACAGTGACCTAACCTGAACTCGAACCCGTGATCACAGAGCTCAATCTGTGCTCTGACAACAGCGATTTAACAGGTATAAACAAACTACCTTTTACCAAACCTTTTCTGTTTGCATGCACACAAGTGTCCGGAAGGCCAAGAAAACAAGCACGGGCCCCAAGAGGCCCTCATACACTTTACCGAGACTCAACGCAATAAATTAAAGTAATAATGAAGCCACACAACATGGGTACCTGGTTCGCACTAGCATTTTCCAATCTATCGATCATTGTTTCAAACTGAATGGGTTTAATTTCCATCTTTCTGTTCAGCCTGTTGAGCAAGGTTTCATCTTCAGAATCCATGTCGTAATCCGGCTGCTCATTATCCAGGCTAAAAGCTGAGAAGACAAGACTGAAAGTTAATGTTTCCGCGCAGCGCACACTGTGAGGAGGCAGCAATGCATTCCTCTATCCGGAAAGTGTATGTTAAATGTAAAAATTATACAATCTCTAAAATGGCTATATTGATATAATTGGGACTTTTTACCACATTTAGAGTATTATCACTTAAAGTGTTAGATTTAACAGATTTCAGGTTTACCAATGGAACTTTCGGAACCCTAAATAAAGAAAAACACATGTGTGCGAAACCTTTAACAGTTAAGGCAGTTTTTGCAGAAACAATTCTGAAGTTGTAGCTGCCCGCATTCTCTTTGGGAACTAGAACAGCGCGACATACTCGCTATGCTCTGCACTGGCAGTGAAATGCGTTTCCTGGCAGGCCTACCACTGATTCTTGACAAACCTGCGCAACAAATTAAAGTGGGGAAAGAAGTAACAGCTGGAATTTAAACACGCAGCATCGAAGAGAGACTTACGCTGAATGTGGATAAGCTGTTTGGGAATCTTGAACTCTCCTTTGTAAAGGCGGTCATAGTAGGTGATGTTACTTTCGGCCTCGGGAACCGGAATAACCATGCATTCCTTCTTCTCCCTGAAGACCTGCTGTGCTGAAATGGCTCGCTGTAAATGGTGTTCCTGGAAGGGAAAGGAAACCAGACGTACTGTAAGAGACAAATCTGCATCGACCACTCGTCACAGAGGCGGTTACCATCCACCGCGATATCTTCAACACAACAGGTGAAAACATCCCAATTTTAAAAATGTTTAAAAATTGCAGACTTGATGGCATCTCTAAGCTCAGTTTCGACTCTTAGCTTTATGCTCTTCGTGATATGGGATGCATTTTAGCTAAAACTGACGACTCTAAAGAATGTGAAGTATGTTTTCTGCTCCCGGGAGCTGGGAGCTGCGTGTCCCTCAGCTCAACAGTTAGCTTGCTTTGCCTAATCAATATTGAATAAAATGATCAGGAAAATGTATCGCAAATGAAAACATATCCAGATATTACGATTCTGGAGCACAGTATCACTACGTGCATAAAACTTTAACTGATTTTGGGCCTTCCTTCTCAGAGACCCACCATCTGAGCCAAGTGCCACAGCTGGGTCCGAGCTCAGAGATCAGGACTGGCTGGCACACGAATGGCAATTTGTGTCACGGATCTGGTCAGACGTTCCAGTTAATCTTCAATCCCTTCAAAATCTTCAAAATCCTGAATCACTAGACATGGCAGAGGCTTGCTAGAATACTAGTGATCAATAATGATCTCGATGCCCTCAAATGGCAAAGGCTGATCACTGGCCAGGGGTATCGGCAGAGCTAACTAACAGGGCCTCCTGCCTGTGACTACCGAGAGCTGCAGCAGGTGTGATTACAGATGCACACCACCCTGTGCTGAAAAATGTTAAAAAAATACAAAGCAGAATGTGATGTGACATCTAGGTTATTTTGCAATGAGTAAAAGAAAAAAAATGCACTTTGCTTGAGATCAAAAGCACACAGCTCCTCCCCTTAGAAGATTCATTAAGGGCTGCAAAGCATCTGAATATCAAACAGTGGAACATATTCAAACTTAATTCACTAAATCTGGTGATGTGGTTTGTGATTCACAGGTGCTACAGCTGAGTGGCATCGCAAAACTAAAAAAAAGGTCTTTGTTGGCGAGCACAACTTATATTTTAGAAGTGCCTGATATGAAGATTTTCAAACGATTAGACCAAATCACCTTTTGATTTCTTTTGTATCAGAACCATTAAAAAAGAAATTGGTGGAAAAGCTATAAAAGCGCTACACCAGTGAGCAAGTGCTTATTCTGCATCCTCAATGTACACTGTACTACCAGATCCTGTAGTTAGAACAGACCGGGCTGCAATAATAATGAAAACAGAGGTTGATCAAAAAACATTATACTTCAAGACAGCTTAGGGGAACATAAAGATGTATAACGAAGCAGGATTCTTCTCGATGCGCCCTGCAAGCCAGCATAACAGAATGAAACTTTGTGTTCGGCACAAAAATGATAAAAAAGACGTGTAAATCTCGTTCACCCCAGAGGGCTTCACAGCTCGACTTCTGACAGAATGAAAAGCGCGCCGGCGCGCCTGGCCAATGAGGGCGCGGAGGGGGCGGGGCCCCTGCAGGTACGACAAATTCCATTGAGAAATTTCTTGCGCTGACAACACGGGTGGCGATTACTACTACGGCTGGGGCATCTTGCAAGAGTACCCGCAGCCCCGCCAATGTAACAGTTTAGAATATTAATGAGAAACGGCAACAACTAAAAAAAAAAATGCAAGCACGCTACGAGCTCAGCTGCAATGCACAAGCCATCCTGATCAGAGAGGATTAATTAATAAGCCATTATCTGACACAAGCCTACTTACACCAATCACGTCTTTCACATTGCATGCATGCATGAGCAAACGTGTGCACAGCCAGTACCTCTAACTTGTGCAGTGTTATCACAGAGGCACGCTGGCTCCCGCATGTGAACTGCATATTGTTAACTACGAGCTTGTTCATCTGCAAGTAATAATGCACAAATCTCTGTCGGTCCAACATGAGCAGCGCAGGACCAATGGCGGAACACTATACGCACAAACCTTGTTTATCAAAGCAACGTACGCAAACCTAACTTCACTTATGAAACTGGCTCACTGATTTCCTTACGCTAATTGCGCTGCGTAAGCACAAAGACAGACACACTGAACCGGGAAAGCATTTCCCCAAAAGCAAAATACCTAGGGACTCACAAAGAAAGCTACGTATTACTTCCCTCTCGTTACTCAGAAATAGACCCGCTGCCCTACGCCATCTGCGTAACTTGCGCACCGAGTGTAAAAATGGCGACCACCGCCAGATACGGAAACGATGTTTGCGTAGACTACGCAGACCACAGCGGCGCTCATGGACTGCTACGCATGGACGTTTGCGTAAACCTGCCAGGAATACCAACACCCCGCTTCGCTCCCTAAATAATAACAACAAAATATAATTTTAAAATACGGCCATACCGACTCCTCTTCCTTTTCCATCCCCGTCGGCATCTGCGGCACGGCCCGGTTGATGGAGACGCAGTCGGTGAGGTCCGGCAGGTCTCTGTTGCGGTAGATGGGGAGAGGTTTGGCGGCGTCTAGCGCTCGCGCTCGGAACGAGAGTTTACTCATTGTTGTCGCCGATCACAATAACATCAATTTGGAAGGAAACATTTATCCCGCCACAGTTCACTCGAAAACTCGGACTAAAACCACTGGGGACCCGGTTCTTTCCGCCGCGGCCGGACTCATGGGTTCCCCTTTGCTCGGAATCCAGCGAGGGAAGCCGTTTTCGGTCGAGTTTTCCCGGATTTAAAGGCGGTTTTCCCTCGGTCGATCCGCTCCCTGCGCCATGGAAAACATGGCGGACATTTCCACACAGCGGCAGAGCGATCCCGGCAGCCCGCGCGAGACACCCGGGCGGCGGGGGCCGGGGCGCTGCGCGCGCAGCCCCGGCGGCAGGCGGCACGAGCTCCGACGGCCGGGCGCGCGCAGCCCGCCGCTTGCGCTGTGAGCTCGGAGCGAGTCGCTCGTGGAGGACCAGTCCGCTTCCAGCTGACCCAACAGGACTCCTGTAGTCTTGAGGTGCGCTGACACAACACAGCACCGTCCCGATCCGTTGCCCCGCATGGTTGCAACTTCCGGTGGTTTCTCTCCCAAAGATATTTTATCAAGTTGATGCCTTGTTGGGCACTTGGCGACTGGCTGTCCTAAATCGATCTACTCCCATAGGCACTGCTACCCGAAATAAACTCAGACGTCCGTGATGTAAATGTGTAAACGACCAGTAGCGATTTGCAAAAAAAAAGATATGCAAAAAAAAAAACACGCCAATTTCTGATTTCAAGATTTTTTTTTTTCAGGAAAAGAAAATGAATGATTCATAAATCATGAAGTCTGAAAGGGAGTTCGTGTGACAGGTCTCCTTGCCTGACGAGGTGACTCCTCCTGAGTGTTAAGTTCACACGTAGATTCGGCGCCGTGAAAACCCGAGGTTTCCTGCCGGGCGGTACTGCCCTGGCAGGTCCTGCTCCCCTGGTGTTCATGTGGAGCAGCTGAGGACAAGGGCTGGTCTCTCAGCCTCCCGAGCTGTGGAGTCTCTAGAGCAGCACTCGGCCCGAGTCCGAACCCGCTGCAAGAGCCCGAGAGGCTCCGAACCAGAGGAGGCTGTTCGGCACCAAGGGCCCGTCGGGTTGTAGCGACTCGTACTAGTAGTCCTTTGCACAATGGCACAATTGTCTCTTGATTTAAATTTCAAGTTTAATTAAAGTTGTGACGATATATTTGGTGTTTTAAATTGCTTCCCCACATTGTCTAGAAGACAGCAAATAGCTTGTCTACAATAACAAACTTTTCCATAAGTAGACATTTCCCATTTTAACATCTAATGTTTTTGCTACCTCAATGTAATACACTTTATCTGTCTGCATTGAATATCGTCTGCCAGGTGTTTGTCCATTCTTGAATTTTATTTATATCTTTAGTTTATATTACAGCATTTTGAACCAATAGCACCTTAAAGGGTATAATCGTTCTTAAACATCACTGGGTGGAAAGGTCTATTTCAATTTTGTCCTACTAAAAAAGTATTTCTGTAAGAGTACCTCATATTTAGTTATTTATGCTTTTATTCTGTATATTCATTTGAAAGCTTAATAAAATGCTTTTTTGGTACTGTCTGTGTAGAATCAAGGTTATAATCTCTGATTTCTTCACGTTTAACGTGATATTCAGCAATAGTTACATTTAAGAGACTCTTTGCTGTTAGCTTTTTTCCATTGTTCAAAACTCCGGGATTTAGAAACTGTACCAGATCTCAACGAGATGTTGAAGAATCGAAACAGTTTCACTGCACTTTGTGCACCAGTACAACAGTAAACCAGTTAACTGAAGAGAGGCAGATTGGCTTGGATGACAATGTTGCCAGTCAAGGTCCATCTCAATTTGTTACAGTGGAAGTTGTGATTTTCATCTGTTGAGCTCTTTGGCTCGTGGCATGCTAATTGAAATCATTAGTCACAGGAGGACTAAGATCTCACTTTGGTTTCTTGGAATCCTCTCATACAGCGCAACCCTACTGCACAATTAGATCATTCCTGCGGTTCGCAGGAAAGCTGGCGAGAACGGTACAGGGTGTTTTTTGTTGATATCGCCCAAGTCAGACGAGTGCTACTGTGTCATCTCTCAGGTGAGCCAGGGGTCACCACAGATCCCAGAGACTGGGATCATTCCAAACGATCACATCTTGTTTTTTTGCTCACGGGGTTGAACCATCTATTTTGTTATGTAATAAAAAAACATACAGTATACATATATACAGATACTGGTCCAGGAGCTTTACAGGAACTACAGTTCAGGTTACTCAGATGTGAAAATTGTGGATACATTTTGGAAAAGGAATAATCCAGGCTTCAACACCTACTGTGATGCACAAGATAAAAAAGATTACTGTTTGGATTTCTTGTTAATGTTGTTTTTGTACATACATGCTAGACATATTCTAAACCAATCAGAAAAGCTTCCTTTTGCACTGTGAAACTGCACCCCAGTGGTGGATTTTTAACCACAGTGAGAAGACAGTTGCAATGAAAATGATCCCAAAAAAGCAATAATTCTGCAACTATACAACTCCTTTCACTGCACGACATGAAAATGCAAGACACTTGGAAAACCGGACCGTAATTATGGAAGTATTTGCAGATGCACTCCCTTCCAATATTTGATTTCACAGACTCATAAAAGACATCTGCTTTCATCTGGTCATGCTCACCTGAGACAGAAGGGCTTGTGCTCTTCAGAACCCAGGACGAGCTCTGGGCCGATGAGGCACCATGGCTCTGGTCTGGACTTGATCTGGAGCTACTGAGCTCTCAGGAGTGACAGCCTGGTAGCAAAATGGCAGCACGTTGTAACACACATGGGGATAAAAGTAATTAAAATTCTTAATTACGTCAATTCACAAGCTCAGTTCGCCTCGTACACAACAAGCTGTTTTCAAACTCAACATTTCACCTCTTCAGGGGCTTGAGATGTGCCCCAAACTCTGCAAGTACAGTTCTCTTTGGTTGACCATTCCCTTCATTTCCCATTAACCCCGGGGAAGGGAGTCGCGTTCTCAGTCACCCCCCACGTGAGCTTCGCTGTGGCCTGCTCTCAAGATCCCTCTCAGTCCGAAAGCCTCAACGCTCTGCTGTTGAATGACGGAAACACCGCGTTTCCCCGAGAAGCAGGATAGCTGTGGCGTCTCCACGCCGGCCGAGCCGACAGTTCTCCTGCCAGCGAGCAGCTCGGGAAGAGCCCGCGCTCATTTCCTCAGGACTGCAAACCGCACAGGTGGGTCACGCTGGAAAAAAACACTTGACTGCCTGCAGAATGGAGTCCAGCCTCCGTTTCATCACTGGAATTAACAGGCTCTCTCCGGCTCTCCGGGAAAGGGGAGCTGCCTTTCCTGTAAGTGCTGCAATGGTATCTCAGGCTCAAGAGCACCTGCCTATCACTCCCAGGCCCTTCAATCAAGATGGCTTTGCTGGAGGGCAGCCAATCAGGCTACTGTGCATAAAGCCGTCATGATAAATCCGGCTGAGTCATGAAGGCTCTCTGGACTGGCAGCAGGACACAGTGACGGCTCTGGTATGGAGCGATTGCATTCAGGTACTTAACCTGAAGAGAAATACCAGCCCGTGAAAGTGGAATCGGTGGGTAACATTGGAAGCAGCCTTTAGCTGCAAGACTACAACAGGAGCAGTGTTGATCCCCATTGAGAGAAATGTGAAAGCCTTTGGATAGTATGAATTTTCGCAGTGTGCGTTATGAGAGAATAGAAATACTACTTTATGTATTTGTTACTTAGTCTTTCATAATATATACACTAGACTTCAGCATTTTACTCCTAGCTTTGTCAGCTCATTTAGCCATTTCCTTCCCCTGTATGTCCAGAGATATGTTTACTTAGGCTTTAACTGGTATCCAGTAGGTGTAACCATACAACATTTCAACATCGGGAGCAGAGACCCAGTTTTATTCATTGAGGCACTTTTGGTGCGAGTCGTGTAGGCAGGGGTGAAACAGCCCTCCATCAGTCTCTCCACAGAGAACGAACGGCGTGAAATATAAACATTCAGTGGTCCGATGATCGAAAGGTGACCTTCCAGCTCATGCAAGCAGGAGTAATCTGATCTTGTAATATCCAGGAGATACTGTGATTTAAATGCCTCTTCTTCTCAGGAGTGTGCAATTTTAACAGCCAATCAAAAAAAACATCTCCCACATTTCAAAGGACTGCATCCAATGAACAGTTTGCGGGTAAAATGTTTATTACAGAGAAGACTTTAGAAATGTTTATATATAAAAAAACGTTAAAAAAATATATTGTGACCAATTTAAGGCTTTCCAAGTCTTCAGTTTAGGGAAATTTCCTTCACCTTAAGACATTTATTGTTCTAGCGGTTTTAGGTAGTGACCAAAGGTGCTCCCTCTGAAACGCTTGTGCCACACCTGCAGACATTCTTACCCGTTTTCCCATCCCTTCCGCGAGGAGCTCCGAGCACACACCCACCAGCTCGCTGGAGCGGCACACAGCCGGCACGATCGGCCAAGAGCAAGGGGCTGCAGTGAGCGCGTGTGAAAGTCCAGTGTCTCTCAGGGCAGGGCTGCAGGGCGGTGACGCTGCCCCCAGTGGTGCACTGGGGCTGGGATGCTTGCGACTTGTTTTGGCCGGATCACGCGCCCGTGCTGCACGACTGCTGGCTCTCCGTACGCGGCCCAGGAGCAGGGTTGAGTACTGCCGATTACTCCCGGCCACTGGTGTCTGCAATCCCCAATCCACCTGTGCATGGGGGGGTGTGCATCTTCTGTGGTGGTTTAAGGATAAGCCAGCAAGCAGCAGGAAATTGTTTTGACCCCCCAGGAACTACTTACCTGAAAACAGTCTCTTTCCCCCCAAAAGGTGGCAAGGTCTTGATTGCTGACTTGGCAATTTTCATTTTTACTAATCAGAGAAGACATTTTAATATATTCAATATGTTGGGATTTCTATTGCAACTAAATGCAATATGGAATTTCTTTTCGGGAACACTTCAGAAGTATGGTAACACAGCAAGGCATTTTGTGAAACTTTATGTAACATTTGCTTTGACCTTTAGTTTTTGGGGCTGTTCTACTGAACTGGGTAGAATTCCAGGGATGCAAAAGTGAGGAGAGACAGAGTAATGTACAGTTCTTATTCAGCTGACATGTATAACGAGAAACAAGAAGCAAAATGCCTCAAGAGGAAAAAAATTCAAGTATGAGTGACCAGTTTTTAATTGTAAAGTAGGTGCAACATTATTAAAATGTTACATCGCTGCATGACCTGTAATGTTCACAATATTTACATTGAACTGTTGCTTACATGAAACCATAAAACTCTATAAAACAAAAAAAAATGAATTTAACTAATCCTAGCACCCACGCCAATGCTATCAGCAACCAACGAAATCAAGTGCACAAAAATACTTTACATAGCCTACTATTGTAAAGTATACACTGGTAAGAAAATAGAAACATGAATTACATGCTGAAAAATGGACGACAACAAAAGGGTTGATCTGACCAAATAAGGTTCAGGACAGAAAAAGCAAAGGAAAAAACCCAAATATAAACGCACACAAACACACACTCACCTGCAATGAATAAAACACATTGGAGCAGACATAACACTTTAGGAAAAACAGGTTGGTATAAAACAATGGACAACATTAACCATTATAAACATAAAAACATATCAACTTGTGACAAAAAATGATGTGAAACTGATCTACACAGATATTTCCCAAGGGGCTTGTACATGAGACTGTGATTGGTCACCATGTCATTGCACAAAGGGCAGAATGAACTTTACCAACAAAACTGAAGTATCTGCTTTTAGGCCTTGGTCACATGTTTTCTGAGCATCAGCTCTGGATATTGATATGGCAGAACACCCAAGCAGTGACTTAGTGAAAGGCACCCCAGCTGTGCACTGACTGATCCATCTGAACAGATCTGAATCTTGTTAATCTCTTTGTCAAGCGCAGGAAAAGTGACAAAATATACAAAACGGGGAACTGTGGGTTTTAGAATGGCTGAAAAAAGAAAACATCCGTGTGCCTGCCTCGGGGCCACAAAGGAACAAGAAGCCTGAGTGAAAATAGAGAAACACATTCCTGTAGCCTCTGATCAGGTTCTGAAGACACTGAACTGCAATGGCGGAATTGTTTTTTCATGTTATATTTGTCGTCTGAGTCTTCGATAATCCAATTACAATGTCTTGAATTATAGAAGTTCCTAAAAATATTGTAAATATAAAGCATACTGTTTGTCACTGTAACACAAGTGTGTCCATTACTGAAAAGGGTGTAGTGTACTGAGGATGGTCGTTCTAATTATGCTATATAGCAAATCTGAGCATCATTTCAGAGGTATAAATGAAGTTAGAATTCTGCCCACGAGCTTTCCTCATCACTGCTTTTCACAGGTTGAAAAGGAACCGTGCATTACCATGGGCAGGAGCTGGAAAGGCCTTGCACAGATCTACACTGTCTTTCCCTTGTTTAAAATGACACTTGTTTTGACAGGGTCTTTCCAGTTTTATTCAGAATTAGTGTTTCTTTAATGCAGCATCCAGGCCTGACTCTGCTCTCCCTTTGGAGTATATGAAGGCCCTAACAGGATATCCATTCTTGTTTTTTTCTCTCACGTGCTTGAGAAAGTCAGTATCGGCTCTGCCATAAACATGCAGACTCTGGGTTGTCAATCCTTCCAGTCATGTCTGCTAACAGGAATCTGTACTGTCCTGTAATAATGAATCAGGGCCTTCAGAGGGAAAGAAATATCAGCACTTTATAAAATGAACTAGTCTCTTTATAGAAATCTGTTGTTTCACAACAGCCTGTACATCCAGACTTGTAAATCAGCAGTGCCGTAAAAGGATGCAGGTACCATACAGTCCACAAGAAGCACAACAATTAAAGAAAATTATACATTTATATTTGTTAACAAATTAATAATACTCCATATATAGGCTGCACCTGTGGTTAAAGCAAAAAGTCCAACTCTAAGGCCTTTCAGAGTTTATAACTCTTATTAGTATTATTGCCAACTATAATAATCATATAGCTACAAATAAATATGGAATACATTTAATAATTTACAACAACAAAATTAAGGCCCCTACATTTAAAAGTAACCAGTACAGCTTTGGCCACTGTAGTATTTGTTCATTTGAAATAAGGCTGAGATCACACATACTTTCTTGCTTATTTGGGTATTTCTGAGCTAGTTTTAAAAGTTAGAGAAACTGACCTGCATTTTGCATCCCTTTGAAATATAAGCTTATAAGTGTTACAGTCTATCAGTTACAACCTTATAGTAAAAAGAGCTGTCTTGTTATTGTCATCCTTGTACTCCACACATGGATAAGAAACACTTGTCGCTGTTGAATAATAATAATAATAATAATAATAATAATAATAATAATAATAATAATAATACATTGCATCTAATACTTAAGATTTGATAAACATTAAAATACTTAATGCTTTTCCTTTGGAGGTATAACTTTTTTTTGCAGTGTATATTGAACTCCAGTGGTAGATATCAAGGGAAACATACAGCAAAGTAAAAGACTATCAACACTATCGATGGTAGCACTGAAACAAAATCTGAGAAATGACATGAAAACGGAGTGCAGAGTGAAAGTCACAAGTGCCACGGAAATGAAACTGCAAGTCAGTTTAGTTGTAAGGATCAAAACATCACCTAATATTTTCCCAAAGCTGATAAACCTGACGTTTTCACACCTGCTGTAAATGTCAAAATTTGCTGTATCAAAAATATTCAAGAAAATAAATACATTTAATTTTGAAGTAAAAAATAAAACAACAATTGAAAACAATAACTTAAAATGGACCTCTCAGGCTCCTTTCATGTCATGGCTTTCGTCTTGTTAAGCGCATACCCTACAATGTGAGTTTTAAACATTATTAAGAATCCATTTTAACACCTCAATCTGTCAGAATGTCAGCTATTCTCAATGAAGCTACCAAAAAAGTTTCACATACTCCTTGTCTGGTGTAAAAACACGTACCCATCATCATACTGTGACAAAAGTCACTCGGTTCTATGCTGTGCTCCTCTGAGTATTATAAGGACCTGCTCAGAGAAAGCCCAGAAGCACACTCAGCTGGTAAAGTTCATTCGATTCAGACATTAACAAACACTTACAGGTGTCAAGTGTCTGTCATAATCAAGGGATTACATAATCATGCCTTTTCCTCTGCTGTTTAATACAAAAACAGCTTTTTAAACATAATCATATAAAAGCTTTAGGCTGTATATCTTTTTATTTATCCTGTTTACACTGGTAGTCATCTTGACTGTGTACTGAATAAAAACCAAAGAATTTTGTACACTTCTTTTGTTTTGTACAATAAAAGATCAAGTGTGCATTAAGTACGCTTGTACATCACGATATTGTACATTATTTACATTTTTTCTCAGAATATCACCATGAAATTCTGCATTATCTATATACATATTGAAAATGTATCAGAAATATTTGGACTGTCTATTTTCTTGTATGCAGGATTTTTTTCTTTTTAGTATTCTAGAAAAAAATAGTTCTTCAGCAAGCTGTAGACAAATTGTAACCATGACCATACAGTTTTCTGAATAGTTATTCCAGCATCTTCACTGTCCCTCTTGTCTTGGTGTCAAAAAATACTGTACCAGGGTTTGACTGTAGCACCTTGGGGCTGTTAACAGTTAAGACTCTGTAGCTACACAGTTCCATTCACAGGTACTGGACTGGCGATGGACACATTCAATGTTATCTAGAAATCTTCCTCCTCTTGGGTTTCGGTGGTTTGACCTGTCTCTCTCTTGGTGGCATCTGGTGAACCTATGTAATCAGAAGCAGAGTATAAAAACACTCAGTACAATACAGAGTATTGTCACAGCAATGCCACAAAACCAAGCAAAGATTTAACTGATGCAGGAGGTATCACACTTTAATAACTATAAATAAGGACAGCTGAGAAAACATTGTAAAGTTATCATTCCCACTGGAAATAACACAGAAAAAAGCCTAGGACATACACTGCTGTTAAGCAATCTGAACAAGAAAACAGAATAATCCACTATTACAATCTGTTTTGACATTGTTATTCAATACATCCAGGCTGGTTTCAGTTTCAGCAGGTTTTCGGATGGCATCTATGTACACACACATGAAAAACTTTTTCTACAGTAAAAGGACCACTGAAGCTTTCATAAATAAGATCATCACTGTGAGCCATGTGATAAATATCACATTGAGTACATGTGTATTATTTGGCTGTTGTAAGCACAAAAGTTCTTGTGAAAGTAAAATATGTTTTATTGTCCAGTACAGATTCGCATTTAGTAGTGCAGATTTAATATTGTGATTTATTGAGATGCATAAATTCTTCAGTGTGTCAGGGGGTATCTCCTATAAAACTAATATGACCTGTAAGCTGTTTAGCAAGTAGATTGAGCACATTTCACATACTGGCATAACCAAATTTGAAAACTGTTAAGCCACTGCATTACTTGCAATTTAAAGCAGTTATATTGTACAACATGTGGCTCCAACATGTGGCATTGGCTTCTTTGATCATTTCAGGACTGCTAGGTCAGCGCTTGCATTAATTACTGTCAGGTAACCCAAAGAATCACAAGTCTTTTGATATACTGCTTTTTTATTCACAATCTCCATATATATTTTAGTCCCTGAAATTCTGTTACATTTTCAAAACACAAACCTTCTAAAAGTGAAATCAGTGCACATGAAGCAGCAGCAGAGGGCGAGTTTGTTGCGGTTTTTACGTAATATTTCAACATCAGCCTCCCAACAGACACAGAGCAGTGTCTTTGATCAACGCGCCTGTCACACTGCAGCTCAGCCGGTGGGCGAGGACAGAAAACAGGAGTTTGCTTCATTTCCGAATATTAAGTCCTGTTTAGCTCCTCAGTGTCAATGTGACTCTGACACAGAGGGCCAGCAGCAGAGCAGAAGAAGCAAGTGCACCAACAACAGACTAAAGGAAGACGGCTTCACCTGTCTACCTGGGGAGGCATCTACAGGAAAGCATGATACATTTTCATTTCAGAATGTTAACACACTTCAAATGTGAGTCTTTTAGCTGCCTATTTAACACATGAATACACAAAGTCTAAATAATAATTACACCAGAAATCAGAAAAATGGGAAAAAGATAAAAATTGATACTCACACTGCCTGACATTTTGTCCAGCTCACTCATAGCCTCATGAATAGCAGCTTCTAAATGATTATTCAACTTTCCACTTCTAAGAGAAAACAAATATTAACAAACTCAATGTATGAAACAGAACTTTCCACATAGACACTAACAACTTTTCTTTCTAAAGAAAACTGAATATGCTCTATGCCTATTAAGCTATCTGTGGTTATCTGCCTAAGCACAATTATATTTTATTTGGAAAAATGTACAGTATTTCACAAAATGTATATGTGCTGTTGTACATATGATCTACTGTTCTTTTAATTTCAAATGACAAATCTTTCCATTTCCAGGTCCAGTGAAAATCTGACAGACTTTACTGTGTAAACATCCACATGCACATCTAGTTAAGCATGCTCTAAACTGTCCCATCATTCCCCTTGACATGGGGAAGTGTTAGGAAAGCACATATTCTGCACAGCTTTCTGCAACATTTTTGGGAACAATGAATGGAAGCCTTTTTTATTCTTTAAAATAAGGTACTGGAGGTGGGATAACACCTCTGGCTAGGGCAGATTTCACAGGAGTAGGAACAGGCAGTCTGAGGCTTCCTGGTCATGGTGATCAGCCACCCCGCGGTTCAGTACTGAGTGCCAGTGTGTAAATTCACAGGAAAGGGAAAAACAAAAACTTCCCCATTCTTTAACTGTCTGGAAACGTCACAAAATCCTGCAGGATTTGGAGGAAGTAGCGCTTCTTTACAAAAAACGGAATTTAAACCTGACACTCACATGGTCCATAACCATAACTGTCCAATACCACATACAGTACCCACGTTTATTCCTACAAACTAAATGAATGCACTTATTGAAATAAGCTTTTAGGTTCTTGTGAGATGAATTTCACACTCCAGACTGCAAACATAGTATTTTTATGGAAAATATGGCCTACAATGTAAGCTGCATTACATACGGTTCCTAGCTGAAACGGAATAATTATTTCAGAAATGACAGTAAATCCAAATACCATGCAATATTGTGGTCACACCTGCTACACTGTTAACTTAACAAGTCCATGTTGCCAAAATGTGTTGGCGATCTGCAATATTCCTGTATTAATTTTAATTAACACTAAGTTCCCAGCTATCAAACAGTTCATAGAATATTATAAAGAAAATAAATTAAGAAGGACAATTATATGTCCCTTTCTCAGCCCTGCGACACCAACATAACAAATGTCATCAAGTACTCCCAAGGAAACTCTCTGGAACAAAGTTCACCCAGCGTCACTGTGTGGACAAGATAATACAAAGTACAACAGGCACATTGTAAGAGTGGAGGACTCAGAGTGAGGGGATCAGTATTAGCATTCCACAATTAGAAGTACACATAGATGTAGATATGGGCATTGGCATCCTGCATCATAAACTAATTGATTCACCATGAATGCCTTTCCCACACTTGTTAGAAAACAGTATGTTGAAGACCACGAAAGGGGTAATCACTGATGAGAAAGAAAAGTTTAACAACCTTGTTTCAGATGCAAGGTGTACATCTGACGGTGGGCAACATGTATGTGTTCACCTGTACAGTCAGGAGACTTACTTTCGATTTCTCTTCCTAGCTCGGTTGAAGGCTTCTAGATCTTCAGTTAGTGTCTTCAGCTTCTCGGGCTCCACCTGAGTGAAGGTATGAACACCAAACCACATTACCCAGACCTGCAATTATTAAACATGTACTTCACTATTTTTCTTTTTAAACATATTAATGACCAACACCTTGTGTATCATACTCAGCCCAGCATTCTTATGTACATACCTAACACACATTAATGTGCTTATCATTTATGAATGTAGGCTCTAATGGCTCTTTATTTCACTGTTTTGAGGCTAAAATGCCAGGGTCTGTATATAAATGTCCTACATAAAGCCTCATTAATGCACTACATGACAGTTGAACTTGCAATGTATGATTAAAACTCCATCGCATATGTCTGTATCTTGATTCATTTATATAGTATATAGTAAATATTCAAACTGTAATTAAAAGTCTGTTGTTGAGCTAAAATGATCAAAGTAGCAATAAAAAAGCAGTAATTTGAAAGAATCTATCTAGGATTCCAGTTTACAGGACAGCAGCACAAGACGAGATTACACACAACCAAAGTGAGGTCCTCATTGCACACTCCATAATCATGATTTAAGGTCAATAAAGCATAATTTGCTTACAACAGACAGCAGCTCCTTAATTAACAGAAGGTGCAGTATGAATTGCATACAATGGGGCAAGAATTAAAACACAGCTTTTTCAAAGCCTTTGCACCACACAGAGTATCTCCTGGGATTAGTACAGATAACACTGGTGTGGTGTGGTTGCATGGGTTTCTCCACTCACATATCGAGGTTCATAAATGACCTGGGCTTTTATCTACTAAGTATAGTATCTAGAGTAAAAAAATAATTATGAAAACTGCCCCCTTGTGACACCTAGCTGTAATTCTAATGAGACTGGAATAAGATGCAATCTTAGTCATGAAATGAGCAACATGTCTTTAAATGTATGTATGACTCATGACAAGGCTACACAGAGGCAAGCAAGATCCCACAGTCAATGTCGTATTTAAGTGTTCACTCTGAACTACAACAAAGACATCAAAGGGTTCAAAAGGAGCAATTAATCGTCTTCTCTAAGAGTAAGGAAAAATCCACACTGGAGGCAGGTGGAAAAACGAAAGTTTGTAAGAGAAGAGTTGAAAAGAAATCAAATCAATGCCAAGTGCTGTCTGACATCTGAACTAAGATGCAAGTCACAGGCTGAACTTCGGTCATGACAACGAAGACCCAGGACAGAAATGCAGAGGATATGAATCACTGTTTTGCAGAGATCCGTGGATATTTCAAAAGGTTTATGGAGCCACGCCGTCAGTGCTAATTCCACCGTGTCAGTCTCGGAAATGGAGTGGTCCCTGTTTGAAAATTAAGCAAAATAGTGTCTACAGAGGCAGCTAGCTATCCTGAGAAATCCTGGATATAATGCCTCCCGGGTTTCTGTACGGGAATGAGCTGGATGCTGGTGCTAAGGGAGCAGGGAGTAGGGTATTGCATGAGTGTAAAGGGGAGACAGGGGTCCAGCGCCAGATGTTTCAGATGCCCACAGATGAAAAGAACAGACATACACGCAACGACTAAAGAGACGATATCTTTGCAGAGGTTTGTCAATTGTCAGCACTGACATAGTACTTAAACTGCGCCCACAACACATTTAACTATCCTATTTTTTAAACTGTTATTGGTTTTTTGCTTATTACTGTTTTGGCACACAAGGAAAGAGCCGCGGGCCTGTGATCATGCTTTGGAACAGTGCAAGGTACACTTCCTGCGTGTTGCTTTGGAACAATGACCCCCAGGGGTGTGCCTTCGACTTCTTTCCTTTGGAGTCACTGAGCTGCTCAAATAAAAGCCTCTAAAACAACTTGCCTCTGGGAGGAAAGAAAGCAAAAGTAATATTCATATGTGGCTGTGTGAAGAAAAACCTACTTTATAAGTATCAAAAGTGGGAAAAACTGGTGGGGAAAAAATAGGTGATTACAACAGCACACACATTAATTGCGAAAATGCCAGTGTGCTGAATGATTAGTGGGAAGAGAGTAGTTTAATGTTTAAAATGCAAGAGTTTTTACTTTAGAGATGAGGCAGAATATACAGTAAGAAGGCTTTCAGATGAGAGGAGGGCCATCTAACCTGTTCATGTTCTATAAAATGCAATCACATTATGTATATAGTACTTGCAAAAGAGTGATCTATTTAAAAAAATGAAATTCTATTTTCCCCCTTTCGTTACATAATATGGGAATTTTATTCCTGCTCGTCTTCAAACATCACAAAAAGGTTCTCGTGCTTCGGCTGCTCCATCTATTGAAAAGGTCTCTACAGGACTGGAAGACCCGTGTCCTTGCAGACATACGCACCTTGCCCTGCTCACTGTTCTGGACAGCGGAGTTGTGCACCTCTTCTTCACTCACAAGTTTTCCCGGCCACGAAGGAAAACCCTTGATCTGGCCCCAGACCAAGTCGCCTACGTTAAACGTCCTTGGCCTGTAATGAATTAACTCGTTAGATGAAGGAGAGTCTGGATTTCTTAAGTCCTCCTCACTGCTAATGCTTTTAGTGTCTGATGGGCTCGGCGCACACCCATTAATGCTCTCTGCACTGAAGTCCCCATTGTAATGGATGTAGTCTTTGACCAGAGACCCTTCCAAGCTGGTGGAGGAGCTGGGGGACTGATCTTCGGCGGCATGGTCCTGCTTGGGAGTGCTCAGAAGGACGCCGTAGCCCCTGCCTGTCTGAGGCTGGTTGCCATTGATGTGCGCACACCTCTCCACAGTTTGCTCCAGCCTGTCCTTGAAAGTGACCATAGTCCTCTTACAGTTGTTGACCTTGAAGTTCTCCTCCAGAAACCTTTTCTCGTTTGGCATTAATACTGTGTGGTGGTGACGGGGCGGCGGCGGCGGCGGCTGCAGCTGCTGCTGCTGCTGCTCCACAGCCAGAGGCAGCATGGTGGCGATGCTGTTAGGCCGCTCTGTGCAAGGGCTGCTGTGGACGTGGGCGGGGCACTCCACAAACTCCTCACACTTCCACGGGTTGCCCTCCACGCCAGGGGCAGAGTCCAACTCCCACTGCTTCCTGGGGGTGCTGCGACCGGGGGATCTGAAGTAATCGTGAGCCTCCGCACCCTCGGGTGTACTTTTGCCCTGTTCCGAGTTCTTCCGCACCCTCGGTCCCCTGGCGTTTCTGGCCCGGTGTTCGGCTTCCTGACCCGAGGGCCGCCTGCCATGGATTACTGCATTGACCGCATGGGAGAGGTTGACGGGGTCCCCGATGGAGGCAGTAAAGGCACTCATGGCACTCAGAGCAGGAATGGGGCTCATCTGGGTGGTGCTGCTCACGGTCGTGGTGATGACAACCTGCATGCCCTTGCTAGCGGCGTCCACCACTGCTTTGTAAATGGCATCCACAGAGGGGTCTCTGCCGGGACCGGGACCGCAGAGGTTCTCCCGGGCAGCCTGCTCGGCTGCCTGCTCCACACCCTGGTGCTGGAGGTCGCAGGGCCCATCGCGGAACCGAGGGAGCGCCGCCAGGCCGGAGCTCTCGGGCAGCGGCACCGCCCCCGGCTGGGCGCTCATCTGCTTGCTGGGAGCTGCAAGTTCTTCCGGCAAGCTCACCTGACGAGAGTGAAAGCAAACGTTAAAAAAGGCAGGTCCCGCTGCTCCGCAGGGGAAAAAAAAACCCCCAACAAAACAAGCTGGTGTCTGATTGTAGCACGAAAGTGAGAGAGACAAGCAGGCGAAATCACCACCGGCTGTTTAACTGGGACGACACTGTCAGTGACCCCGGGGTCCTGTCACTTCGCTTCACGCACCTGGAAGCTTTGGAAGAGGCAGGCCATGGGGCTGGAGGTGTTCTCAGGAAAGGCGCTGTCAGGGAAGGCGTGCTGCCCCGGCAGCCCCACCCCCCTCTGACTGCCCTGCATGCCCTGCAGCAGCTGCTGTTGGCTCTGATGAAACATCTGGTTGTTGGCCATCAGCGACTGCAGGCTGCCCAGCTGCGGGTCACCCAGACTGCTGGCCAGCGCTGAGCCATCGCCTACGAGACAAAGAGCAACCAGAAGATGAAAAGGCTGATCACCTGCTTCGTGGAGCTAGTTATTAAAGAAGCAGCTCTGGCTTTTCCTAAAATAATTTTTCATGCAAAATAAATATGAAACCTATACCTGCACTACATCAATCCAAACATTCCTACATCCAGAAAAAGAGTCAGACATGTTTCTTCAAACATACTTGGCTAAGACTTATGGCAAACAGATGCTTAAAATCTTTTAGCTGCATATAGAATTCTACACCCTTAGTCACACAACTTTACAAACATAAGGAAAATGTTAAGATTGAAACATCGCGTATTCTGATGTTCTGCTGTATAAGACTGTAGTACCATTTCCTGTTAATCTGTATATGTTTAATTTAGTACAGGGTGACTATGAACGGTTCTGCATTTCTCTTTTTAGAAATGTGATGTCATTAAGATTCATTTTTATTTCTTAGATTTCCTTATATAAAATACACTTAAAAAGGTAGGAATGTAAATTGTTTCCCAACAACTAGAATTGAAATCATTTACTCAAAAAGGAGCAATAGAAGCACTGGATATGTTTGGTTTAAAACTTACATTAGTACGTTACTAAATTACCAAGGTCTGTGAGGCAGTGTTGGTATTTATAGATGGGCAAATCCGAAAAAGGAATATCTCCATGTAATACATTGCCTATTCCTACAAACAAACCATCAAAAATGAACGTTTCAAATTTCTCATCCAATTAGTGGAAGAAAACGTAAAACCTTAAACGACGAGGATTCCCACCTACAAAACGTACACCTGTCTGATGATTAAATTAAAATCTACTTGGTACTTATTTACGAGCTCACAAAGCAGAAAACCTTGCTGGCTGCAGGAGCAGGAGTGTGCTGCAGAAAACACGGAGATAGCATTCCAATACTGAACTGTTTTACAGGGGCACTCTGCCTAGTGTCACACAGAGACTGGACCAACCAGCCCAAAAACAGGAGGATTCCTAAATTCCTACTTTACAGAGCTGGGGGTTGACTGCCCTAAGGCTTTGATACACCCATCACACTCCTCCTGGAAGAGGCACTGGTGTCTGCTTACAAAATGATCTTGGATGGCTGGCTTTAATATGCCCTTTAAGATCTTTAACTTGTTTTATAAAGCACTCTCAGCTTTATAAACTGAACACGGAATTTACAAGTATGGAATACTTTGTATGATATCGCAGTTGCAGTGAGTAACAAGAAAATACACACTGGTACATGTTTAACTATCAGTCTAGCTGTGTAATCACTGTAACAGAATATTCACAGGTTTTCATCCCCTTCCAGTGACATCCCATTTTGTTGTTTTTCAAATTCAATATACACATCTATAAATATTTTTAATAAAAAAATTCAACGCTCAAACTGAACACTTATGAGTAAACCAAGTTCAATGTTAGTCAAAACAAAAAAATAATCCAATCCTAACATATTTTAATTGCATATGTATTCACCAAACTTTAATTTAGGCAAACCTACAGTAAATTAGTTCAGGTGCACAAAATTACAGTAATACAATCAGCAGAATGGCCTCTGCCCGAGGGCATTAATAGTGGTTCACATGTTCCTATTTCAGAATAAACACTTAACTCCGTACGGTCCCTGAGGCAGGTTGTGAATTTCATGCAAGTATTCAATCATGAAGATCACGGAGCTTACAAAAAACTCGGGGATAAAGTTGCCAATCGAGAGAAAGGTTTGAAAACGCAGCAATCTATCATCAAGAAGTGTGAGATGTATCATAGACCAGGCTGTCCCTCTAAGCTGAGCAACTGGGCAAGGAGGAGAAGGGTCGAGGGGCCACAGTGAAGCCAATGGAGACTTTGAAAGGGTTACAGAGTTCAATGGATAAGATGCGAGAAAAAGTCCATTAGTCAAAAAATATCCTGGTCCCTCCAGATAGCTGAAGGAAGCCATTACTGAAAAATAATCTCACCGAGTTTGCAACAAAGAATTTTTGTTTTGCAGTAAGAGGAGATATAATTGGTAATTTTGGGGGGTCTAAATGCAAAGTGTTTTGTATCCCAACCCAGTGCATCACTCGGTCAACACCATCCCTACTGTTCAACACGTGGTGGCAGCCTCACGTCACGGGGCTGCTTCTCATCAGCAGGGACTGGGGAGCTTGTCAAGACTGAGGGGAAATGGATGAAAGAAAGTAAAGGCAAATCTCAGAGCAAAACCTGCTTCAACCTGCTAAAGACCTAAAACCCGGATGAAAATTCACCCTTCAGCAGGAATATAACCCAAAGCACAAGGTTAAATCTAAATCTGGAGTAGCATAACGAAGAAGTGGCCCAGTCTGACTTCAATCCAATCTCAATTCTGTACCAAGACTGGAAAAATGCAGTCCATCAGACCCCCAACCAAACTTTACAGAGCCTGGCCAAGTCTGCAATGAACAAAGGCTGAAAACAGCACCATCAATGTGTGCAAAGTTGGTAGAGA
Organism: Lepisosteus platostomus; assembly: GCF_059453375.1. Taxonomy (NCBI): domain Eukaryota; kingdom Metazoa; phylum Chordata; class Actinopteri; order Semionotiformes; family Lepisosteidae; genus Lepisosteus; species Lepisosteus platostomus. The sequence goes on from NC_142624.1 coordinate 39,208,469, forward strand.
CTAAATCTCACTGCTGTAACTGCGATCAAAGTGGCTTCCTGCAAGTACTGACCAATACAGTACATCTGAGAAATAAAGTTTTCATTTCACATACAATACATTATTTAGAGTCATTTATATTGGGACGTCATTGTAAGGGGTTGAACACTTTACCAGGACACTGCATTCACAGTATGCTTAAAAGAAGTAAATACCAATATGAAGTGAGGCATTTGGGGACAGACTGCATTGAAGTGACTAAAACAGTTAAAATAAGGGAAAAAACTAAATAAAATATGATAAAAATTCCTAAAGAAAATAAAAACGGGAGATCATATCTAAAGATCACTCCATATCAACTTATGAATATCAAAACATCTATAAGAGAATTTAATATTACATGCAATTTGCTCTTCCATGGCTTAAAACAGCGAAACTAACTACTCTAACTACTATTCAAATTGGAAGAATATCTATTTCAAATAAAGGTTGTATGTGGAAAAAATTATATAATTGATGACTATGAATTAAAAAATCATCCTAAAAATGTTTAAAGCCAATACTGCTTGGAAAAACAGAAAACTGAAACTGAGCTGAATTACTTGTAGAGCTTTAAATAATTCATTATCAAGGCGGCATTAACTGACCACAAAAAAACAGAATAACCTCATCTGTAATGTGAATAAGAACATGCTAAAGCGAACACCATCCATTTTCAATTACTGCTTTATTGTGAGAGGAGCTTGATGAGCTGAACCCCAAGCCAGCAGGCACAGGGAGCAGAGCACACACACACTGCACAACCTTCATCTTCATCACAGCAAGGCCCTAGACTGCGAGAGCACACCAGAGCATACAGAGAACACCCACGGAAGACATGGGAGACCATGCAGACTCCCCCGAGCTGGGGCCTCAGGTTGGAACTGACCTCAGCTGAATCAGCGACCAGAAAAAGAATGACAACAGCCGGGTTTAGATTTACAGGGGGCGCTGCACAAGACAACGCCCACCGGCACATGAATATATTCAACTATCAACTAGCAGGAGGAACAGAGGTAGCAGGCAAGAGGGGCTTGCTAGAATGCACAAGGAAGTTTGTGTTATTTACGACGAATAAAAGTTTAAGTTTCTTAGGTGCAGCAATTTAACTCCGGTAGCATTCACCTGGAAAATGAATCAATTCTTCAAGCAGACCAGGAAATTTAGGAGGTTACCGATGTCTGGTTTCTTTACAGGACTGGTAGCAATGTCACACTTTGCAAGACAGCATTATTTACTATAGCTTATCTTCTATAACATTAGACTGAACACAACCAATTATAGCTCTATTCAGATAAAAGATAACCCCTGACTCTGTAATAAGGAGAAATCAATAGAAACATTAAGGGCCCCCAGTACATGTCTGAAGAGATACTTGAGACAAGTATCCATTTCTTTGCTTGGAGAATAATACAAATATGCACAGGTACAGTATTAAAAGCTGCAATTAATTAGAAATTCAAGGAATTTTAACTGAATGCATTTCATCTATAAACCTAGCCTAACTCATATTTATGACAGATTTTAAAAAACACATGTTCAAAAACCTTGTGCTTACTCCACAGATTTTTCATGACAAGTTTCTTGTTTGCGATCTTTCCCATGTTATTTTTGGAAAAATAATATCACTGAATCAATAAAAAACAAACCTACAGATTCGGGCTATTTCCTTTCAGCTTAACACATAGATCCAAACTTCTCACCTAGTAGGATTTTTGGTTGTGAAGGGATAAACTGTAATGTAGAGTAGAAACTGAACCAAATCTCTCTTCAATGGCGATATCATTATTGGGCCTTGTGCGTGTCAATGATATGACGCCCCCAGGGCCAAACTAGGAGACATGCTTTCATTGCTAACACAGGCACTAAAGCTTTTAAGGCACACATTTTCTAACTGTAATACTGTGTGAAAATTATTCAGCTAATCCTATCTTTCCAGAAGTTTGAAATCTGAAAAAACAGGGAGCAAGAAAAGTTCATAACAGCATACTGGTCACAGAGCAAGTCATAACTGTCCAATCAATAATTCTTTGATCCCAACACACCACAGATAATATTTTATGGCAAGTTCTCATTAAGGAACCACATAATCCATGTACGACCCCACTGTATTATTCCAGCAAACTGCATATCAAGACTACACTCCCTGACAAAGCTGACCTAACTCCACTTCTATAACTCTCCTCATCTGAAAAACAAGCCAATGAAAAGCCTGTGCCTTCTCCTCCCACAGATCTGTGACATACTGTACGCTTTACCTGCATTCTTGTTCAGACCGCCATGGACGAGAAGCACACAGTGCTGAATTTAATCTCCGCTCAGGTGGAGTCCTGACACTGCTTCACAAACTACCAATGTTAATCCAATAACTTCCACACATCTGCTGCACAAACATGAACGAGAAAGACGTCTTTACTGCTGCGTGCTAAATTACAGTGCAGGTATGATTCGTGGTTTAAAAAGAACACCACCTAATTGCTACACAAGTGCTATAACTCAACAACAATTAATCTTCTAATGGACAAATTAAGCCAATACCTATAAACACCTACCCATCGCAAATTATAAACCTTGCTCTAGGAAGTGATCACGTTTTGTTTACATGAGGCTTTCTCTTTTTGGTGGAAACTTGCCATGAAGTTTTGAAATTGTTATATTAGTTTCAGTGAGTGGGTCTGACACTTTATCAGGCAAACAGAGCATATCTGCACAGCAAAAATGAAGGTGATCAGATGGAAAGAGACTAGTCTTTATGAGTAACAGGAAGACCTAACAATACAAAAACAAAGAGCTAAGCACTCCATAGCGTTTTCCTAAAGAGACTGTCATACTATTCTGTGAGGAAAGCATGCAAAATGTATTTTAAAATCCAATCTTACTAAGCAGGCCTGTGCCAAGCAGAGGGTTCAGCAGCTGTGGCACCACTGAACCACTGATGAGCTTGGTGGGTCCTGTCGCGTTCCCAGAGTTGCTGGAAAGGTTCAACAGAGTCTCTGCCATTGACATTACAGCTGTCCCACCCAGTGAGGAGACAGCCATGGCTGCCACTGATGATGATGATGTAGTGGTTGTGGTAGTGGTTGCCTGGGAGGAGGTTGCTATGGGAACCTCGGGATGATTAGTAGTACTGTCCACTGCAGAGTTCAGGAGGCTTCCCAACAGCTGGGGATTCAAGGACATTAGCCCCGAGGCCCCAGTGACAGCTGGGAGGAGTAAAGGATTAGGAGCAGTGTCACTGCCTGAAAGACCCACTAAAGAGTTCATCAGAGGGTGGGAGAGCCAAGCCTCTGCTCTGTTGCCATCTAACTGGTTATGCTGCAAATGGTCTGGCAGAACGGGCATTGAAGTCATGGGAGGTAAAGGAGTGTCATCCTGCTGCTGCTGCTGCTGCTGTGACAAACCAGGCAGGGTCAGATTGAAAGGGGGCAATGGAAGCATGGACGCAGCCTGAGCCTGACTCTGCAGCATGGCTGCGAGGAGCTGGACAGGCGGCAGGGGCTGCCCATCCGTGCCATTAGAGAGCAAAGCCAGAGCAGCATTAAGGTTGGGGTTTAAGATGCCCAGAGGATTGAGATTGACCTCGGGCTTGCTGTCTCCCGACGGAGCCGGTAACATGTTTAGCAGATTCTGGTTTAGGAGGTGGTGCTGCTGTTGCTGCTGCTGCTGCTGCTGTTGGTTCATGCCTAAAGGGATGGACAAGGAACCAAGGAGGCTTGTGTTTAAAGGATTTGTAAGACTGCGGTTGCTTGGATTATTTTGTGGGATCTGAAGCATCTGCTCCTGTCCCATGAAGGGAAAAGCGCTCCCCATAGGTAACTGGCCTTGCAGTGGATTGCCTCTCGAAGTTCGGACAATAACTCCGTCCTGCATTACAGAGGTGGTCTTGGTGATGGCAGGCTGATTGGCACCGGCTACTGCCATGGAAGATGATGGGCCTGAACTTCCTGAAATACACAGAAATAAAGACCGATTAGGAGATTTCTGCCTGAGATGCTTCTTTACTAACATCAGGAGGCAGTGCGGCCAATTGGCTAAGGCTCAGGACTAAAGGTAACCAACAGCTGGACGGGAACATCGTCACCCGGCGATGCAGCGCTAGGACTGGTAAGAATCTCTGACATTCCCTAAGGCACAGAGTTAAGGGTGTGAAGAAGAAAATAGATTTAAGGAGAAAAAAAAGGAAACAACAGTATTTGCATTAGTGACAACCACCCTAATGCTGTGAACACAAATGCACAGATATTAGCTACAAGTCCAACAATTAACCCAGGAATAAAAGAAAAAAACAACACCAAGAAAAGACACAGTACTAAAACTAAAGTGTCATCCATACCAGTGTTTTGTGTGGTGCCCTTTGCCACCTTGCTTGTATTGTAAGATACAGATAACAGCGTGGGACTGAACTCATCTAATGTCAGATAATTAAAATAATCTGTTCGCTATATACATCCACACCTCTTTTTACGCATGTTCTTTAAAAGAAAATTCGATACGACAAAGCATGTGAATTGTCACCTGTATTTCAAAATAACAAAACCCAACTTCAAAACTACAAAGAACCGATATGAAGAAAAACTTCAAAACCTCCGCCAAATGTAGAGAGTGAAGAGGAAGACGTAATGGCACTGGTTTCATATGAAGTCTTCGCATCACATTCCACTGACTATGGGCGAGAGAGCAGAGCCTACAGAGTGGTGTGATACAGGTGTGATACAGTTCACCGGGTCTTGCATTGTGCGTTCTTCGCTATCGTGTGCACCCTTACTTTTCGTAAGGATATTATTTTAGACTTTGTCATGGATCTTAAAGGTGTTAAGAAAATGAAAATTGTGAGTGTGTATTTACATAAAAAGCAAATGAAGTGTTTAAGTACAGTACTTAGGATGACTGTACTTAGTACTTATGATTAATGATGTCTAACTAGGTAAGCAGTGTTTTTTATTACTAAAATCACAAACCACAGTATGAATGTTAGCTATTATTGCTTCTCCTATCATTTTTGGTGAAAAAAGTAAAAGTAGGGGTACAGAACCGATTGTAATTTTTCCCCCATAAGCAATAATGGAAAAAGGTTTTTCTCATCATGAATTTTCACTATACGAAAGGGTTTCTGGGAACGAATTACGTTCATAAAAGGAGGTAGGGTGTACTCTGATCCAAGGATCTGAGGAAACCCCACTGTGAAGATTAAATGAAATACTGCATTTGGGGATGAAACTGGTAACAATGTCAGGATTTTCCTTGGTCTGCGAGACAAACATCACCTCTCTACCCCAAAGCTGTGGACAGCTCTGTGCTGATGCGATAGGCATGCTGGGATAGGTGAAGCAACGTGTACTAGAGCCCTCCATCTTAATGAGGACAGAGCACTATGAGTTTCACAACTCTTGACCTTTCACTGGGCTATGTGATGAAAGTGTTGAAGAACCTTTGACACAATTAAGAGCCTAATTCTAAAAAATGATCACAGACACTAACACAAACTGAGGTATCCCATCATGAACAGATTTCAAAAGACCCCGATTCTGAACATTGTCTCCACCAAGAGTATTATCTGCTTATATACATTTATTGAAAATATTTAAAAATTGAACTTTTACTTATGACAATAAGAGTTGCCTTTTATTTCTTCCAAGTCTGTATCTTAGAGCATGACAACTCATTAATTTTCCATATTTATTCGGTTTTAAGCATTATAAATAAATCCCATAGTCTTTTAAACCAAATAAAATATATTACATCTTACATTTACATAACATTATTTAGTTGCGTAATTGTAATCTGATGCAGAAAGTAAAAAAAACACATATGCAATATGGATTTTTATTACGCCTGCTACAGTTACTACACTGTTACTTTGATTACAGTTTTCAGTTTTTATTAATCACTTACCAATAGTGAACACGGTTACATGATTCTAAGGATTAGCTTAGCTTGAGTATATAGGGTTGGGCAAAGTATTTTTGTAATAAATAATGAGCATATGCCAGTCAGATAATACCCATTTGTCAGCTGCACTTATTTCAGCATCTTTCACTGCTCATCAAAACTTGTGTCTCCTCTAAAGGCTAACAAGCCGATCTCCGAAGGTTAAAAACTGAGAGAACGATTTACAGAAAGTTATCGACAATGCACATTGCTAAACCCCAGAGCCTTGAATGCAGTCCCTGTCAAAGCATTCAAACTACCGAATCTGTCTTTTTTTTTTAGCTGATCAAATGTGATCTCAGCCACATTATTAGAACAGAATGATGTCACAGTGGCACCTTTGCTTAGAGGGAATATGAGGGTCAAAGAAAGGTGTAAACAGTCACTGCTTCAGTGGGTACCTGCTGTCCCCTGGCAGCCAGCCACTTGGACGGTCATCTCGCTGAAACACAGCTGCCACCACTGAGTTTGCGAGAATAAATTAATCATGGGCTGATCCAAGAGTTTTCAAGCACACGTTTGATGAGGTTATTCGCATCAAAGACTTCCTTCACATTTTCTGAACACAGATCTTGCTAGTCGAAACATGTGGTTTGATCCAGAATCTGTGAGTAAATGTTCCCGGACATTCCCAAATCCGTTACTGCATGAGCTTGGTGAAGCCAGAGTTTATCCCGGATGCTCGTTTGGTTGTGTGCTGCAGCTTGCGAGAGGCAACATTCACCCAACTCCACCTGCTAAAGCTGTCCCCTGGCTTATACCTGCAGCAGCAGCAGACCTCTGAGAAGATCCTGTAGCACAGAATGACAATGCAGTCAGCGCTTTCACTGGTAAATAAGTGCCATGAATTTTATTCTCTGCCTGTTGTGTTCTTTGCCGGATACAGTAGGTGTAAAACAGGTGGCTAAGGAAAAAGAAGGATTACTACCTCTTCTACCTGTACTTTTAATTTCTCTGCAATTTTCTATTAAGAAGTACAAATGTTTGGTTATCAAAAGTTTATGACCTATCATTCAGCTATTCTGAATTCAGTTATTGCCATTATTTAAGCTTTCTTCATTTGAAGGAGTCAGACTTGGTTGTGTGCTGTGGTCCTACATCAGCTGTTATAATGGAATCAGCTGGTTGCACGAGTCACTACAGAAATATCTAACACAGCCTGTGTAGATGAGTGTGAAATGCAAAATGTGCACCTCTGTGCCAGGCTGTGTAGTTTCGAAGAGATACACACCTGGTGGCACTAAGGCAAAGCAAGGCTCTGAATTCACACTAAGGAGGATCAAAAATATGAAAGTAATTGAACTTTGCATTTAAGCATTGCACCCATCAAAATAAAACCCCCAATGTAGTTCACAAATAAGCTCCAGAAACTACGTAGAGCAAAAACTTGTACTGGGGGCATTAAAATAGGATTACAGTATTCCACCCTTTCAGACTGTGATATTTTATGTCTAAAGTTGTAAAAGCCTCTGGAACTGCCAAGTGATAACCTAGGTAAGAGGGCACTGGGGTACCATAACAGATCTCATAATTGTTAAAATTTGTACTAAAACATGAATCTAATCCCCGGCACTCCCCCAAAATCCCCATAATAGGTTTAGAAATAGAAGGACTAACAGGAAAACTAGATTCCATGTGACCACCCATTCAGCTGGCATTGGTAAGCTAGGGGGATGGACTCAATATATTGCAGAGGCATCAACACTTCCAAGGAGCAGACGTGCACCTGTACAGTAAGTGCAGAAAATCAAGAAGGAGAGGGTCAAGGTGAAAGTCATCCACAATGTGCCCAAAGCTGTTTCTTTCACCTGTGGTGAAAGTACACAGGCTAGAAGTCACACTAGCAGATGGATATGAGAACCATATCACAGGGAATCCTTAATTCAGCACCAACAGTGTTGTTACTATAGCTACAAACATGCTCTGAAAATCTTTAAAGTCTATCTAGGCTAAATCTTTTATGAGAAACAAAAACCCTTTTTTATGTTGTTCTGTCATTAACTGTGGAATTCTCTATTAACATGCAAAGTACACAGATTGCAGGAAAGGACATCACTATGGGAAAATAGACTAAGCTTCAGAATGAAGGCCCTTTATCCATTGCTAGGAACGCCTGGGCTTCAGTAGAGCTTTTAAATCAATACTGTTTGCCATGGGATATTACTGACAATTTCTCATGGACTGACTTCCATACCTCCAACTTAAGCAATTCCAAAAAAGGAGATTGTAATGAAATCAAAAGAGGCTTTGTCCATTTCATCTGACAAGTTTAGATCCAGAGTTCAATACTATAACACATACTGTAAATCAGAAATGATATGTGTGCCTCACTCTGCATGAAGGGCTTCCATGTGGAAGCCATTTTCTATGATTTTTCTCCAAAATTTATAAGAACGTTGACATTGATTTTTCTATCACTGGGTTGCTGTCTCCTATTAAGCGACTTTAATTGCAAGAGAAAACCCATTTAAAGAAGCATTAACCTTTAAAAGTAAAATTTATTATGCAAGATTTTACTTGTGAAAATGTCACAAGAATATTTCAGGATGTTGATGACTGGGGGCTTACCGTCAGAATTATTTCAGTAGCTTCTTATTTTAATGAAGGTGCTATTTCACAAAGTAAATCCTTGATCTGTCAATAAAACATAACCTAAAAACGCATTCAACAACTTCAAACAAAACAAAAACATCCGTACAGGACAGAAAACGAATTGAGTCACCGTGTAACCTAAACATCAGATTACAAAAGCTACATAACACTATATCCAAAAACTAGACAGGTTTGTCCTTCAAGACTTCATATAGGCAGAATACCTTTTAATATACTTCACACAGAATTCTAGTATTTGGTGAAGGGCATAAGTTTTAATTAAAAAAAAACCCTGATTGCTCGTACAATACCATGATAAGAAACACTTCCAAAAGAAACAAAACCCAAACATACACATGGAAAACAATAGCAATGAAGTGAACCGGGTACCCCAGTCAGACACATGCTCTGTGCTGCTGCACTCTCATTGTGGGTTTTGTCAGTGACAGTGAATTAAAATAGAATCCTCCCATTTGGAAAATGTTGTAACAGCTGAGCAAATGTGCTTCAGCCTGATAGTCCTGTGGAAATATGAATATTGAAAGGTTATGTTGTTTTACGAACAACTTTGATGTTTCTTCTAAGTCCTGCTGTAGTTATTGCTTTCTAAAACTGGCACAGAGGAGTCTACACTGAGAAAGCCCCACTACTACTGCTCTAAGAATCATTATCAGAATGAGTCATTCAAGTCAAGACTAGTCAACAGAGGCAAAATGACTTTGGAAAAGGAGGCTTTAATTATTTCTAAAGTGCTGAATACTATTTCACTGGGAATATTTACAAAAGAATATTAAACAAAACACAATATTCTTCTTCAGACTTTATAAAATCCCCTATTGCAGTGTTAATAACCTAATATTCATATTATCATAGATATAGAGTATAATTAACCCATTCTGTGTTTGCTAAACCACCTTTTTTCTGAAATTGCTTCCAGTTATCATTTTCTGAAAGAAACGGTATGCTTTTTTTATTGCTCCATAGAATGTCAGCACTAGAACCTGCCACTTGTTCACTCCTCAAAACTCATCGTTGTCAGTTTTGATCCATCCTTATGTTGGACAGAGCTCAGTGGAAACGAGAATCCATGCTTTCGTATAGACAGGAGTGGAAAACTGTCGTGCTGTTCTAACCAGACACCCTCAGAGAACTGAAGCCAAGCTTCCATTAAAGGCAAGATTACACCAACTTCTGCCTCACTTGATTGCAGCATGTTTCAAATGTCACATGAGGGCAGATTTTTTTTATGCTAGAGCCTTCCTGTGTCCCTGGTGAAGAACTGGTTTTGGAATTTGAGCAGGTGAATGTTTTGACTTGGGGTATGAGATGCAATAACACATAACAGCCCCAGGGGTTACTCCAAGAGTCCACTGGTTTCAGCTCAGTCTTTGCAAAGTCAGGTACCTTCTGACTGAGCCTATGATACCTTCTGTCCCAAGGAGAGGTTCTCTCCCCCTAGAAACATTACTATTCCCATTCTGATTTTGTTTAGAAGCACATGGATCACTTTTGTGTCCACATGGCTCACACTGATATCCTACAGTAGCTGACTTTGTTAAGTGAACACTTTGCAAGCCTTTATAAGACATTGAAATACCTGGAACGAAAGACAAAGAACATCCCCCAAAATATGTTACCAACAGCTACACATTGTCATGTTGTCTGAAAGGGCTTAAAACATTTAATTAAATATGAAAAATGAAATTTAATTTTGCTTACAAGACAGTTCAATTGTTGACTTGTTAAAAGAAACTGCATCACAAGTGATGCTGAATTTAAGCAGCTTGTGGATTTTTGAATAACAAGTCAGACTAATAAAAACATAAATTAACAGAAAACAATGTGCATTTCCAACTGCACACTGCAGCTTTAAGGTACTATTGGAAGATTCTGTCCCACCTGTCATTTTTAACTGTTTATGACATCATCCATTGATTGCAGTGTCTTGAATATCAAGTGTCACTTCAAAGAAAGCTTAGCTGACAGCAGGCTCCTCTTTCTTTACACAATTATTTCCATAAATTAGTTAAATATTTAACACATTATTAAATATTCAAAAACAAACTGCATGCATCAGCCCTTGTTAAACTGTAAGTATCTATATTCTGTGTTCAGTTGTATTCCTGTAGATTGGATTTGAAGTAAACAATTATATTTCAGGCCAGCATAAATTCACTTAAATATCTCACAATTAAAAAAAAAAGTCACACTAGAGGCACTGCTTAAAAAAACATTTCTATATTAAAATGTTTAAAGATTGCTTTCTAAATCACATTGTATTAAAGAAGAGCAAAAGGCTGCTTCCTTCTATAAGTTATTCACTCTAGTGTAATGTCCCAATGCCTTAACATCTTGCGATCCTGCCACTGGCTCTCCAGTCAAGCATTTGTTTGTGTACATCACATAAAAACACACCACAGTGACTGAAAACACGGGGAAACTGTAAAATCTTTTTCTAATTTTATCAGCAATGATATGCCACACATGCAATGAGCTTCATTTATATAGCAGAAATGGAACTTGCAAAGCTCCAGAAAAAAAAGTTTGTTGTTAGTGTTCACAAACGGAATTACGGGTCAGGGTAAATAGCAGTGTTTCAGTTTCTCATGTTGTTCTACATGAGAAAAAATAATGTACTTCAAGAAGACAATGAACCCCACCTAGGAAAGGTAAAAATGTCTTTGGAATCAGATAATTCAGCTTGCAGAATAAATTTCTGTATTAAACAATTCACAATAAAACCTATGTTCCTTGGATGGTTGCTTCAGATTTTAGGCAGAAAAAACTCCCGATACAATTCTAAAATTAAACTGAATGCTAATTCAAACATAATAATTAGTCAAAGTCTGACTGAAATAAACTGAAAGAAATGTGTTCATTTTAAAATACTTCTGAAAACAGAAGTTACAAAATAATGGCAAGCACATTACCACATACTCAAGTCCAAGCTTTACATAATTACCACACAGAATGCAGTTTTATGACATGTCAAAACTAAATATGGAAGATTGCAGAACTAACCAAATAAACTGTTATTTTAGCTTAGTCTTACAACATTCCCCACAAAAGCCTGTAAACAGCAGAAGGCTACACAGGGACAATGTGCTCAGTACGCTTTGGTAGAAGTTTCTTATAAGGAGTGTGAAAAAAGTTTAAACACATGGAATGTTACTTTAAGGACAAAGTTGAAGAAACAAGTTCTTCAATGCACAGTACTGTTCAACGGGGCAAAAAAGGATAGTGTGCCAATCATAGGAGCAAGGAAAATCAGTTCTTTTTCAAGGTCCTCGTTTTAACCAAGACGAGCACTGCAATAAATAAAAAACTTGTATTTCACTGTTTCCCTTCACTTTATTTAACAAAAAAGTTTTTTTTTGGGGGGGGGGGGTCACATCTCCTGTTACATTAGTCTCTGAACCCACCTCATGTTAATTTAAATCCTCCCTGTGTATTAATCAGTTTGCCCTTAACGGATGGGACAGTACAAGAGAAAACCAGCTCTGGTTCAGATTAGTGCTGTAGAAATTCAATGGCTTTAGTAACTGGGTTACTAGACTCTTCACTTTCTAGCACACCATAACTCATCACCCATAGAGGGTGCACATGAGTCTCCTTTAAATAAGACTGCAGTAATAGAGGTTCTGACTTAATACTACAATAGGCTTCAGTGTATATATAAAAATAAGGACTGGAAAAAAAAATCAAGAGATGTACACTACCCAATATTTGTATTCAAAAATATGTGAGAACTCAAACATAAACATACACATTTTGTAATGTTTCCATCACCTTCGAAGCAACCTACCTTTTCTACTTATTACACTACGCTAGCCACATCAGCTGGTCTTAAAATGATCTGCTGCAAAAACTGTGGTTAGGTAAAAGCCAGAAACGCACACGAGCCATTTATTCAAAACACAGGCAGGCGAGACATTCATCTTCATCTCAAAACACAGGCTTACCTGCATCAGAGATCCCTCGCCCACAGTTGCTTCCATTGCTGTTTGGTACCACTGGCGCACAAACTGCCTGATTCCTTGAGTGGGACTTGTTCTGCTGTTGCTGCTGATGGTGGTGGTGATGGTGGTGGGGAAGATGTTGCTGGTGAAGGTTGGGATGGCCAAGGACAGAATTCCCTAAGGCTACCCCCGCCTGTCCGAGCACCCCACAATTCCCAGCAGCCTGCATCTGGTTCATCAGACCAGCGAACTGGCCATGCAGGACGTGGCCTCCAGTGTGAACCAAGTTAGTGTCAACATTTGGGCAGCGCATTCCTTCCCTTCTGTTATGGAGGTGCTGCACTGGCAGATTTTGTGCTGCAGCGGGTGTCAAACTGTTGTCTGCAAAATGGAGCTGACTGGAGGGGCACAGCATCCCTGAACTGGAGCTCACACAACCTGCCCCGTTATTTCCAGCCATATGGGAACTCTGACAGCTCATAGACTGAAGCAACTGGGCCATGGAGTTATTTGGGGGGAGGGAACCTTGTCCTGCTTTCCTCAGCGGGTCAGGCAGTGCAGGCTTGGATGCACCTGAAGCACTCATCTGAGACTTCAACATGTTGAAAACCGTGTTGGTGGACTGCTTTCGCTTTCTTAGAGGATCCTTCTGTTGAGCCATAAGCTTGTCGCGTAGTGCTGCACGCCCGCTCTGCCCTTCATTCACTGCCAGCAACATGTTGGAGTTGGGTGGAAACATTGTATTTAAAGTGCTGTGCCCTTCCCCATTGCCACCACTTCCCACTGGACCAGAGCTGCTGCTGCTGCTGCTGCTACTGCTGCTGCTGCTGCTGCTCCCTCCACTGCTGCTGTTATTGTTGCCAGTCATTTTGTTTTGATTTGCTAGCTGTGCTTTGGCTGCTGCTGACAGTAAACTACTGGCTGGAAATGAAGCAGCGTTATGCTGATTCAAGATCTGATTAAAAGGCATTCCCAGCAGACCTGGGTGATTCTTTTGTGGAACATTTCCGGCAGAAACAGGTGGAAACATTGAGTTGGGCTGAGTGTTGAGAACATTGCTCATTCCTACGAGCAACTGGTTAGGCATGTCTTTGTACTGAAGGAGCGCATCTGGCTTTGTAGATGGGCTTGAAGGCATAGAGGGCCTTGGAGATCCCATGGAGGACCTGGGAGACCTGGGAGGAACTTTCATGCTGCCGCAGGTCACCTGTGGACCCGACGGCATAATGAAGCTTCCGTGGTCTGATGAGGTGGAAGATGAACGTGACCTTTGCGGGGATACCTCCATCCTCCCCATAGCGGGCCCCATCATGTGCACTGGTGAGGTCACTGGGGAGGGCGATATAGAGGTGGAAGCTGTGTGCTGACCCCTCTGCATGTGACTGCCGTGACCGATGGGACCGGGCTTGACGGTTGGCAAAGGGAGATTACTTGGCAAAGGGACAATAGCGGGGGGTATGTTTACATTCATCATAGGTACCTGAGAGTGGACGTTTGATTGGAAGTTTGCAGGGTTCATCACCACTGGGTTCTGGTTTACCGGCTTACTGGGAATGGGATCCAGAATGCCAAGAGGGTCCTTTTCTGAAGTTATCTTTTTCTGAAGAGCACAGGAAGGGGGCAGGGAAGGTGGGGGTGGAGCATGGGGCCCTTGCTGGGGCTTATGGTGAAATACTGCACGCGGCATGTCCATGTTAGCAGGGAAATTACACATGGGTTTTTTCATTAGAGGGCTTTTTGTTGCGACAGTAGGAGAAAGAGGTATATTAGTCCTCCCTGCCATGGCGCAGGACGACTGTGCAGGGGAGTTCTGGAGCATGAGGGAGGGAGGAGAAAGCGGAGTCCTGCTGTTCATGTGAATGGGGCTAGAATTCTTTGCTCCATGAAACCCGGGATTGTTCCGTGCAAAAACATCCGGGCTCCCCAGAGGGTCAGTCCTGGGAGACAGGGAGCCATCACCATATATCTGCGATCCAGAAGAGGCCGGGCTCAGCATTCCACCGTGGCTGCCCCGGTACGGAGACTTCTGCCCATGCTCGCTGCTCCCCAGCCTCTGTCTCGGATAGCCAGCGTAGAGCTCCTGTTGCTGACCTGCTGTTAACTCCTGCTGGTAGTGCCTCTGTCCCACCATCATCATCTTGAAGGGGATCTTACACTCCGGGACCACGGAGTTAGGTATTCCGTCGTGCGATTTATTCTTTATTGCTCGAGGAGTTGCAGAACGTGTAGGAACCATGGGGGTTGCGCCTGAAATTCAGTTTAAAAACACAAAACATGATCATTTTGTGACCTGGAACACCCCAAGAACCACGTTATATATTTTTTTGACACTTTCAAGGTGCTCAACTTTCTAAATATATTAGGGATTAGCTGTTACTCAGCATAATTTGGGAGAACACATACATACTTAAAAAGCAAGGCAAACCAATAGCAGAAATAGATTCATAAACAGAAAAGAAAAAATTAGTTGACATGATATTATCCCAAATATATACATATATTTGAATTCATGCAAGAATTCCCAGTCAAAAACACAATTATGTATTATATACAGTGGTATAAAGGAAGATGTAACATAAGGCCCATGAACCTCATTAATGACATATGCTTTATTTCAAGATATAGCAACATTATCAATTTGCTACTTCAGCTAAATGCAGAACTTCACAATGTTGACAAAATACCCTGAATTTTCAGAAAGCTTCTTTGTCACCTTTTTTGTAATCTTTTGTAAAGTAGATTTTAATTTTTCCTGCATTCATAAAAACACAAAAGAAGTCTACAATATTTCCTAACATACACAGCCAATACCACACATATCCAAAAGCAGTTGGAGCACTGGAGCGGTCTTTTTTACACCGGCTCCTGACGTGGGAAGGAGGAAAGGTGTCGTCCAAACGACTTAGGTGATAAATTAAGTAAGAGCTCAGCCGGAACTAAGAACAGGAAACTGAGCAAAAATACAAAGATCAAATTCGCAAAAACCCCGGTGTTACATAAAACAACTGGTGCACCGCTCTGCTCCGGGAGAACTACAAGCCAGCAAGCCGCAGGTGAAGCCTGCTCTGCAGCCTTGAACCAGACAGGCTGTTGATTACTTCAGGCAGGTAATAAAGCTCCAGTGGAATGAAATCGCAGCAGCGGACCCCCAGACCTAGACCCGCGCGCGGCTGACACCAACCACACATACTTGTGCCTCCGCCGGGACTGGTCAGGACTAGAGAGGGATGTGGCGTCTCCATGCTCTTGTGCAGCGTGGCCACCGCAATGATTTTCCTTTTGTGGATGCAGAGCTTGGTGACGTCCTCATCGGCTTTCACATCCTCCGCTGTTCTCTGCTTGACAGCCGCCCCAGGATCAAAATTAAACACCTAGAGAAAGCATTTCTTTATTCAGTTTGTTAGCTTTTACAGCCATTCGCAGAGCCTTCTGAAGCATATATTTGCTATGCATCCCGTCTCTGACCTTGCGCATTAAAGCGTCAAGCTGAAAAAGACAGAGAAACGCCGGCTGATTAAAATGAACATCTGAGTTCACAGTGTGGAATTAAATTTGCTTTAAAAGCCGCTCGTAAAAGAACGGTGAAATGGATTTATCAATGTCTGTTCATTCGAACAAAGTACAGTACTGTGAAGATTTGCCACCCAATTAGTCTGTACATTAACTGCAAAGGGGCAGGCTTTTCAAATTTGAAACAACGAGAAAAGTGTTTACCTAAATAATTTATATCCAACTCTGTTACCTGATAACACACGAAAAATCTAGATTAAAGTTAATGTGATCTCATGAAGAAAGCTCTTAAATCTAATGCTCAATACAGATCATGGTGGGATGAACACTGCACTAGGTGAAATTGCAGGTATGTTTCAATATAAGACTGATCTTTGATAAACTGTACTAGGAAATCACAGTGTTTAGCCTGGAGGTTCTGAAATTGACAAACTGAACTGAAATTTTGCTGAACAAAACTGTGTAAAGACAGCACCCCGAAATGCACTGTTATTATCATCACAAGTGGCAGTCTTTCACTAGGATCCTCATCTAACAGAACACCACAAACTCTCAATAATTTAATTTAATTTAGCTATTATACATCTGGCAATGTGATTATTTTTACCACTTATTGGTTCCTTATCTGTGAGCTACAGAGCTATATAAACTCTGCAGCAACTAGTGTGTTGTGCCCTTCTCTGTGGCTCTGTACCACTACAGCCAGCCTGGTTTTTGGCAACCCCTGTTGCCATGGCAGCATGGGAGGAGTCTGTGCAGCTAGAAAATAAACTGTTATATAAAAATGGAGGCAATGTGCTTGTTTTAAATGACAAATGTAAAATATGCAGCACAAAACTTTTTGAAAATAAAGGACATTAATGCCAGCAGCGCATATGACCTGAATGAGAACAGAAGCATTAGCACGCCTCTCGCGGATATGGGGCGTACCAGTCTGCACTGCACTCTTGCAAACAACTCAGACTACTCCTCGAGCTGGGCTACAATCAATTACCACACTGCAGAAAGCAATATAGTTTTATGGCACTAAAAAAACCAAACAAACAATAAAAACAAATCCTCCTTCTGGGGACCCAGGGAGGGGGCCCTTGTAAGCTTCACGGCAGAATCGTTGAGGGGGGTGCTAAGAAGTGCGCACAGAGGGTGGCAGGCTGCTGGCGGGCAGCCGTGCACTGCACAGGGCCGGGCTGTCTCCAGGCGCCTGACGGCCGACTCTAGCAGGGCCAGCTGCTCAGCTGCTCCAGTGAGGACTGACAGCACCAGTACGGCGCTGCCTCCGTGGAGAGGGCTGCAAGAGCTCAGCCTGGCGGGGCTGTGTGAAAACCTAACGGTTCGCAGGCGAAGCGACACCGCTGTGGCCATGTTAGTTCATGGTCACTCAGAGCAGCGCTGCAGAGCGCTTCACACGGTGCCCCGCCCAGTCGACTATGCTGTTCCCGCACTCTTGAGGGACGCGGTGGCCCTGCGGCTAAGGATCTGCGCCTGTGGCTGGAAGATTGCTGGTTCAAATCCCACCGCCGACAGAGGAATCCTTCTCTATTGGGCCCCTGAGCAAGGCCCTTAACCCCAACTGCTCCAGGGGTGCCGTATAAATGGATGACCCCGTGCTCTGACCCCCAGCTTCTCTCTCCCTGCCTGTGTGTCTGATGGAGAGCAAGCTGGGGTATGTGAAAAGACAAATTCCTAATGCAAGAAATTGTATAGGGCCAATAAAGTCATCTTATCTTATCTTATACTGTACCTTAGGAAGGATAAGAGGACACTCCAGGCCGCACTTACAGGTCCCATCGGTCAGCAGGTAAGTCTTCACCTGCTCCAGGCAGGACAACACTGAGCCACTGGGACTGAGGGGTGCGGAACAAGAGAGCAATTAGTGTCTGAGGAACTGTTGAGATGATGCACAAATTATTAAATTGGTAACCCTGTTTTACGAAACCAAACATCCGAAAATGTTTACATTTAGAATTAAAATGAGTTAACTAGTAGATGGCTAAAACCTTTAGTTTCAGCCTGCCAGCAGCAATTTGTTTTTTAATCTATGAAGAGTTCAGGGGTTTTATGGGCTGGTTAAAGCACATCATCAACCAGACTCAATGTATTCATGATTAACTGCACTTTGTCTTTAAGAACATCGCAGGGAAAAGAAAGTGCAGGTAACGGTGACGAGGATTTGAAGTCAAATCCACTTTTCAGCGAACATTTTATTCTTCATAAGACAAATTTTGCTGCTTTCTGGTAGACTACTGTCCAGATTCAAGACACCCAGAGGTCACCGCTATTTCAGATGATAGCCTGTGATGTCAGAACCTCCAAGTGTTCTGCTTCACTCTTGTACTGGAACATTTACCATACAGACTCCCTTCATCACCACTGCTGTTCACTGAAAACGCTTACAAAGCAGTTCTAACAATAAAGGTTACACTCTATTCACTTGTCAGGTGTTACTTGCGCACATTTTTAAAACCTTGTCAGAAACAGCAGGAAAAAAGAGCCCAGATGAGAGACGGTGAACAATGTTTAAACTCTTTACAACAGGGAACTTTAAAACTATGGTAAACTATCCTGCTGTAAAAATATCCAAGGCTGAGAGCACCTCTTAAAGCGAGGAAAATTGAAGGAGATTTGTAAAAAAAACAACACGGTGTAAAAAAGAAGTGTAAATCCAACTGGAAAACATCTTGGTTCTACACCTCCACATGGAAAAATGAAACAGCCACCTTCTGCAATTGGCTTTCAATTACTATTAACACAACAGAGCGTGGAACCTCGACAAAAATAAGAGTCGACTGAAAGTACTCTTGTTCTTTCACGATTAATTGTATTTTTACAGGAAGCTTCAAAGCTCCTCTAATAAAAATGCAGTAGCTCTATATCAGTGAGCTCCAGATGTATACACAATGAAACTGAAGAAGCAGCGGCCAACCAGATCATTTATTAATTTATGTAGAACAGGAAGCAGAGGAAGGAATGAACATAAATAAAAAAGACTGTAAAATATATATTCTTTTGAGTCTTGCGAGGCCTTCCTCAGAACTCTGTAAAGCACTCCAGGCTGCTTGACAGGAGAGCTTCTCAGCTACAGTACAGACACAAACCCTGTCCTCTGAACCCTTTCCTGCACCGATATCTACAGTACAGGAACTGCACTCCAGTGCCTGCCTAGTGGATGTTTATACTAGACAATGTACTGTTTGGTTTTATGTGCACTTGTCCTGCTGTATGGCCACTTAAAAAAACGTCCAATCTGCCAGTTTTATTGTCTTTCCATTCAATTGATCGGACCATCCTAATATAGTGTCCATTTCAATGGAACAACCAACCTCACTGCAGAGAGCAGGAACTTCTGGTGTGGTTAGATTTAATTAAATTACTGATGGCAAAGTGCGCCTGGGTATGGACACTGCAAGGCACCTGGTCAAATTTCTGGCAAGAAGAGCTTTAAGTGCAATTAAGCAAAAAAACTGGATCACGGCCCAATCACAGTACAGTTGGCTTTTCTTCTTTAATTTGGCAAAAGTGACGGACTCTGTTCTTCAGGTCTGCCTGCTTGCCCAGGTGACAGATGCATATCCACACTGAGTGTTTCTGTCCCAGTTAAACAAGCTCTTCCACCAAAGCACACTGATGTCTCATATTTTGCTCAGTCACACTACTGGTAAATGAAATAAATACAAAGAAATCCAATTTCTGCAAACTATAAAAAGACGCTAACAGGAACACATTAGTGTCCTGAACCCTGTCACAGTTATGCTTCAGGCCAGAATTAGATCTGAACTTTTCAACCTCTGAACATGGACAAGCAAAGAGCTTTTTTCATCTTACCGGTTTTGAATAAGATATTGTTCCATAACGATACGCTACAACTTGCATATGAACAGATTAATTTACAATGGAAATCTAGTTTAATTGCGCACATCATTGGTAAATGTACTACTTCATTCTTTGCAAACTCTGAATGCTTCGCAAAACCTTTGTAAACATAGGCCTGGATTCAATCAAAATTTTGACTTACATGCCAATCGCAAATTACAAACCCAATACATGAGGCTGGGTTTCCACTGCATAGATGGAAGGCACCTATAGCAAACTGAAACAACGGAATACTTAATTGGGTCAATGTTTTGATTCATCCCAAATCTGTATTTCTATTAACAAAGAAAAATGAGCGCAGACCCCATTAAGGACAGAGGCACTGCTGGGAAAGCTCCTGGGGCCTTTACCTTATGTAAACCACTCCGTTTGGGTCCACCTTGCGCTGCCAGCCAATTGGAACATGGGCAGCAGGTGGCCCCGCCTCCTTGGCCCCGCCTTCACACTCCTTTCCTCCATTCATTGTTCTGGTTCTGCACACGATGCCTCAGAAGCTCTCAAACGCTCATCAGTGTCCCCAGACTACATGTCATCTTGGTCTTCCAAAAGAGGACCATACGGTACAGCTTCGTTTGCAAACTGTACACCACTGCGCATTGGGCGGTCAGGGCAGGCAGGCTCACTTTGGAACCAAGTCTTTGCTATCCTCCATGTTTGTTTTGTCCTTCTAAGCACCGAGGTGACGTCCCATCATCGCCTTCATCAACGGGAGCAGTCTGGCAAATCCTGTTTGATGGGAGTCACATAGGCAAGTTAGGTGTATGAAACTGGCTGCCACTCGCTCCACACAAACATTTTTCAGGTGAGAACGTCTCTTGAGCTAATCTTTCAACAGCCCGCTCTTTCTAAAAGCAGGCGTTCACTCTCGAGGGTTTTAAGATGCTTCTGACTTGCACTTGCAGAGCTCTCATTTCTTAGGCGGCGAGTCGGAGCCAGTGCTTCCCAGTGTCACGCCCTTGGATGTTTCCATCTTCCTCTGCTTTTCTCTTAAACCTTCCAGGACATATGATGGCTTACATTGTGATCTTCTCTTCTTGTTACCTGAACAAGGAAAAAAACAACAAAGAAAGCATTGTGAAAATGAATATACATGATTCAAAAGAGGCTAGAGCTCCTTCGGGAACCTGGGCCCTGAAACTCCTTTTACTGGGTGTTTACATGAAGTCCTGGAAAGAGCGTTTAGTTTATTTCTGCAGGTAATTGATTCAATTAAGGCATACCATCTCAGGTGGACTGAGGAACAGACTTGTCTCCAGCGTCTATGTTAGAGTATATTTTAGTTGCACCTAAAAAAAAATGCATACTTTTATGCATATACACCTTCAGGTCAAATGTAATGATTTGAAGAGCGTAACTGTAATTCATAAATGGATTGTGAAACATTCCTGGGGCCCAAGGTCAAGAAGAAATCTTACTGTTTGTAAAAATGAATTTTTTTAAAAAGTTTTTGTAAAAATGTGTGCATTATCAAATTGATTTTCTCACTGTTGTTTTGCAGTAAATTGAACTGCATATTGCTGAACATTCATTATTTCATCAGAAGGTGAGGCACTGCTTCATGGTTTTCTGTCACCAATTTAGTTTCTACCCTGTGTTACTAAAGGAAAAAACAGCACATACAAAAATATCAAACTACAGAAACAAGATCATTTTTCCTTCTTCATATTATGAATTGAGCCTTTTGTACATGAAAACAATTGGAAAACAACACACCAAACACTAAAAACAGCGCCACGGGTTGTTCCGTCAACAACCAACACGATATTTTCACATGAAGAAGAATACCTGTATGGCTAAATTTTCAGCAAACAACAGGTTGTTATATATCACACAGATGTATCCTTGGGAGAAAAAATAATATTTGATCTAATCCTTCAGGGTTTCTTTGCACACTGGGACTTCATTAGCATAGAGGAAATGTCTTTATTGTCTGAATGACCCTCTCTTCTCTTTGAAGTGGGTATCTTGCAAAATAATAGGAAACCTGGACTTAATTTAATTTGTAAAATAGTGTAGAAGATAATCTGCAGGGATAAACAAATCATTACGACAGAAGACGGCATTATCTTTGGCCTTGTTTTTTTAGAGAGCACCAATTTCTGATGTTCAGATATTTTATTTCCATTCAGACTGATTTTCAATGAAAAATTCTTATTTACATATAATCAAACTTCATGATTCATAAAAAATATTTTTATTAGGTAATGGGACATTCATGGATGATTTATGTTATCTAGCAGAAAATGCTTTTAATATCTCAGATGGATTTTTATATATACAACTGTATCGTTGGAAGGCATCTGCATACGAAAAAAAAGCCACACGGTAATGTTGAGCAAAAGGCAATCATTTTCATTATCTAATTATTTCACAGAAAGGGGCATATTTCATCAGCCAGGTGTAGAAATGTTTAAATTAAAAGTGAATCACTTGCCTGGAGCATTCTCATCCGTTATCTTACAGTAGCACAACTGTTTTGGTGCCTTCAGTTGCACTGCATTACTCACTTATTAACAGGCTGAATTTTGTTAAAATCCTTCACAGCCAACAGCTTAGTCCTGCAGTGGCTTTGGGTCGGCTGCCTCAGTGCATTTGGCCACATGATTGAGTGCGAATGGCAGGAAGAACCGTACAGCAGTACGACCGAAAACTGCATTAAGATTCTGATTAAAGGGATGGAACGTATAACTTGAAACTTCACGAGGGGGGCAGAGGATCTGATTAAACCAGAATCCAGAACCACAATATTCATGCTCACACCCGGCAAGAGCGAGCGAGCGGGCCGCACAGACAGAGAACTTATAAAACAGAGAAGGATGTCATCATTTCAATGCCACCAGTGATCTCATCGTGGGCACTGCAAAAACGCTTGATGAAAACATGAAAATAAATAAAATGGCCTTTTGCCGTGGTGACTTTCAGTATGAGTAACTCCCCGTTACAGTATTCAGCATGACATCAACAGCCAAAACAACAGTGCGAGAAGCTGCTCTGCTGGGAAGGACGAACCCTCTGGGGACTGTAAATGTCTACATGGCTCAGCTACTGATAAAGGCACCTGAAAGATCTGATGAATGTAGTGCACATCTGAACACTCCAGCTCAGTAATGAAAACGCAGGCCCTCTGCGCTTCACATCATTAACAGGCCCTCATATATGAAACACACACAAAAAAAAGATCGTGAACGAAATTCACAGCCTTATCAATGCGTATTTCAAATTGGGCAGGAAATATTTCACGTATTTAGTTCATACTTTCCTACAGCTTTAAAGCTCTAATGCCATTTTTAAAACTGACATCAGTATCATCAATTGTTTTGCAATTGAAGTCTTTTTATTTTACGATTATCTCAATAAATCCAGCTAGGCAGAAGAATGCTCTATCACAAAGCAGGCAGGTACAGTGCTCTGGAGAAACACATCCCTAACCGCCTGTATAATCTTTGCAATTATCATGTGACTTCTGGTTTGCAAGATCCCTCTTTTGTTGTGCTGCAGACAATGAAAAACTATAAATGTAATGACTCTCCAACATCACCACTCTAATATTATATTACATATGTTTTTTCAAAATATGAATCACTATCTTTATACATTTCTGGTTTTTGATGACTAATACCAATCACTGTACACAGGAAATGCAGAAAATCGGACTGCTTTTCCCTTCCACTTTATGAATGTTTTTTATGTTTATTTAATAAATTTACTCTTAAAAACATCAGTTGACTATGAACATGCCATGCATTGTTAGCGAGTCACAATTTACTGAACAGCATTAAGCCCTACCAAGCACTGTTAACGTATTAGGCTAACAATTGTTAGCCTAGTAGGCTATATATAACCTTTTATGTGTTTGGTAGGACACTTCAAAGAAAATCACTGTAACAAAAATAATTTAACTTTCTTTTCAATAAAAACCTTTCACTTCTATGAGACTTATTCTAAAGGGACTTTAGGGCACACCTATATACTGGCAATGCTAAACAGTTTAATTTCCTAAAAACAACAGTATGTTGAAAAACATACAAAATATGTGTGGTAATATGGTAACGGTATATTGAAACAATAGTTTCAATGGTAACAGTTAAACATTCAATTTTAAATTGGCCTTAACTATTTTAAGAGGACTGACTAAATAGAAATAAATGGTATTTTTTGGTCTGATACTGAATGCAAAATATTACCTTGGCAAAATTAAGCTGCATGGGGTAACTGATGAGTTCTACATGAGTTGCAATGAGCTTCATAGCACACTTTTGGGAAAATGTATTGAAATGTCATATAAAAAAATAGGTTCAATAGCCCGATCTTACATACCAATAATACACACACCTGAAGAAGGTTCCACGGCCAAAATGTTGCATCTCTTTTCTTTTCAGCATGGAATAAACCTTCACTTGTTCCTTTACAGTCTACGCATGCTGATGCAGCTTCCTACTTCAACTTCCTCGCATCCGATAATACCGCATATATAGAAGGATAAGAATATAAAAGACAGAATGATGGGACATGACTAGTGTTCAAAATCCAGGGGTGGCTCAATCACTGAAGCCGGGGTCATCTGGCCAGACAGCTCGTTCCACACTCCCAGGTCCAAAATGTGGAATGAGCACAAGCTGAAACCCCTCTTGTTGTTACCTTCTTTACATTCTGCACCTAGTCCTGCACACGTGACCCCCATTTACAGAAACTCAAAACTTTTTAAATTCAGTAGCTCCACATAACATGCAGAGGAATGAAAAATGCACAAAACAGTAAGTGGCATGTAAGTAAGATTACTGGGGTGCCACTGGATTGTCTTCTATGGCCATTATTCTTTCACATCGTAACCAAGGATCTGGATTCAGGTAGTTAATTCACCCATCTAAAAACCTAGCAAAAGCTCAAAACTACTTAAGAGATGATTCAAGACTGGGGAGACACTTGGCAAATGAAGTTTCTAGTTGACAAGTGCAGACAGAGACAAATTTTATTTGAAGAGCAAGGTGAGAAACAAGAGGCTTCCCTGAAAGAGGCTTTTGAAAGTGATCTAGGTGACCAGTCAATGTCCTCATCCAGACCAGTGCTGCTGCCTCCTCATCGTGTGAAATTTCATTAAAAAGCTCATTCAGGGGAAAAATATTTTTATATGCAATGAATATGAGTATGTCACACTGCCCAGCTAAGACCCTTGCTTTGCCTAACTGATCAAATATTGATATGTACCTTTATTTAAGGATAATTTATAAGATACCGAACAGGTTTCAGATGAGAATTCTGCTGCTCTTGAGCTGACTAAAAGAACTTTGGATTAGCACAGAGCTCCTGTTCTCTGCAAACTGCTCCAGGTGCCTGTGAAGTTCAGAGTGGACTGTAAGGCTCTCCTGCTCACATCTAAACTCACCGAATAGTTAATCCGGCTCCAGGTTATCAAAAGGACCTATGGCATGAGTATAGTCCAACTCTTCATCCGAGATCTGCCGAGTTAGCCATTCACTGTGCGCTGAAAAGCAGCTTCCACACGATGGGCAACAGAGTCTTTTTATGGAGCTCACTGCCCAAATCAGAGACTCTGCAACCTTCGACACTTTAAAAATTCACAAATGAAATCGTATTATTAGAAGGCAGAGTTTCGCTTTACTCTCAGTTTAACTAGGTCAGTCGGCTGTGCTTTTCCCTTTCTCTATCTCCCCCTGTTATGTGGATACCATGCGTGCTACTGTACAGTGCTCTACATTTCCTGAAATACACTCATAAATAACATTGTATCATAATAATCAATCATTGATTATGATTATCATTAACCCTGATGTACTAAATTCCATTCTGGGCCTGTACGCTCTGCCCTTCCTTAGCTCAGCAAGCGGTTTTTCACTAGTACAGTGGATCTGGGGTGAAGTGCGAAGGGGAGGGGGGGTGGCTGGAGGTACTTTACACAAAGGGTTGAGGGCATCAGGAGATACCCAGCCTTGCTCTTGTTCCCTGGGCCAACACACTACAAGCTACCAAAAAAGCTAAATGGGCCGAATGGTCTCCTCTCATTTGTAACCTTCGCTCTGATCTTCTGATGCAGGTCAGATGGCACACCCTTGCTTATCTTCCTCAATCGAGAGATGGAGTGCTCTCCTAGGTGTGACACAGAACTGAGTCTGTAGCTGTGGGCAGCACTGAAGTCCACATCCGAAGTGTCTCTTAATGAAACTCAGCTGGTATCATGTTGGACCAAAAGGGTGGAAAACAAAGCTCCATGTGACTTTGGCATAGCGGGTACTTTAGGCATATTCTAGTTTAGGATTATTGCCTTTTGGGGCTGCAAGCTGCTCATGTTTCTGACATCAGTTTAAGTTACTGTATGTATACAGCATTCTCTAAAAAAAAAGCAACAGTCATGTAGGTCATCAAACAAAAAGAGCAACATATTCTGCCGAGGCTTTCACAACAGGGCAACACACTAGCCTGCAGACCGGGGGACCAGGTTCCAGCCACACTCATGGCTGAAGTGTCCCAATATTTTGTGAGTGGAATGGAGGAGCTGTGATTGGGGTCGGTAATCTTCACCCTAGGGTCCCAGTGGGTTTCTCGGCTGCTGTATCCCTGAGCAGGGTAGGTTACCCAGGGTGCTCTAGCTAACCCAACTGGATGAATGGGCATCTATTTTTATGTCAAAAAATTAGTACCTGTAACTCCTGTAGGCGCTTTTTGATCAATCCAGCAGTCGAATTAATTAATAATCATCTCTGTGAGAGATAGGGTGGGAGATAATCCAGACACTCTACGGAAGGAACTTCAAGGTCTTTTTCGAGATGGAGCTCGGTTTGTTAGAAATCGGGTTTCTGATCCTGGTCAAAGGTTAACGGGCAACTTCATCCAGTGAATCACTACCAACCGTTCATGGTTTCTCATGTGGGCACAACATGGGACAACAGTCACATACAGGGGTGCTAATAAACTGGCCAGAGATTGGCATTGATATAAAAACACCGTAGACACGTGGTCATGTAAAGATTTCCGCAAGCAGGCAGCTACACTACTAGCCACATTCCTCGAATTAACATCACACTTTCCACGACTGTGAGTTATACAGCTAGTTTTCATAATACTGCGGAATTCTATATTTCACTGTGCTTTGTCTTATACTAAGTCTTTGTCTTTGGTTTCTTAAACTGGTTAAAAAAGGTAAAAAAAAACAAAGCATCAAAGCGATGAAAAAACTTTCAATTTTCACATTACCCAACTGAAATCGGAGAATACAATTCAACAGCTTAACATTTATACTATGCATTTTAGATTTCCCTTGTAGTTTCATCCTGTGTGTTTTACATGATTTATGTAAGCAGCAGAAATTTCAATATATCATGCTATATTGAAGAAGACTGTAGTCCAAATATTTATAGATTTAACAAAGGCAAGTATTCTGGCAAGTATTACAAGAACTAGACTGAGCTCTATATGTTGACTTTTTTTTATTTCAAGGCTATTGCAACAAGCAATATTATGCACAAATATTCATATTTACGATGTTGTCCTATAGTACTAGTTTCCACAGTTACAAAGCACAGCTTTTAGTGGTTAAGACCTTTACTTTGCATCAGAGAAGCTAACTTCCATCCATTTCTCAAGCTAGCATAGTGCCCACACTGCTACAGAGGCAAGCTCTCCCATTTGACTTGAAATTTGATCACAAATTTATGCTTCCTCGCCATACATACAATACTTCAACAATGCTGTTAAAGCAAAGAATGAAAACATGCTACCAGGTCCATATTAAATCACATTCAGAATGTAACACTGTCCTGAGTGTACTGTCTCTGCAGCTTCTAGGAAAAACGGCTTGAAATATAGGGCAGGTTGTCTTGGAGAGAAGGTAAAGTCCCATGGGATTCCTATAGTAGGTGTTGCAGCTCTAAATATCTTAGGAGTGTGCACAATACTTTAGTAACACCACCTGTTTTCCCCAAGTAATATCTTGAGAATATGAAAAAAAACACCACAGATTATCCAAGATAGAACAAATTTGTTCATTTAACATCCAAGGCATCTATCAGCAAAACCGTTTCAAGCTATGTATGTAGATACTAACTAAGTTAACAGCAAAACCCAACAGGAGAAAGTCCACCTGCGGTCAATGTAAAAATACTCTACACAAATGTGAAATCAAGCCAACACCAGAAATGTCATCAGCACTGTACAAAGATGGCCCCATCCTTAATGTGTTAAAACCACACTATCTCCTAGCTGTTCGCCACCACATGCAACCCCACCCTGTCCCTTTCCATGGACATGGATCCTTCACCACTTCTTATTTTTATAACTTCAGCTAATTTTGCTTTTTGGGCACACAAAAGTTGGCATCTCTTCCCAGCCCACCCTTCCGTGATGGTCTAGATCACTACTCTCTGGTAACTTGTACGGATGCCGAGGATTTACCTGTAACTGAGAGTGTGGCAAGTGCCTCGGTGAGCAGTGCTGATGGTGCCGGTCCTGATGTGACGGTGTACTCACTGAGAGCTGCACCCGTCCCGGACAGGTACCGTGACACTCAACGCCATGGCTAACTCCTAACTTTGGAGCCATGTGTGTGCAAGTTCTCACGTCTCTGTATTGACATGACAGTTGTACTAGCAAGATTTCAAACTAAGGAGATAATCGGTACTTCCATGAAACAGAATGTTCTTCCTAATTTGCTTGGGATGTTCGGTTTCTGCCTAGTTTTTTCATCTTTTAAAGCTGCACTTACTTAGACACACACTTTATGATTTTGCCACAGCTTTTCTTGAAGTTCTCTGCGGTAGAGAATTCTGTCTTTCTAAGCCTACCTCCCACAAACTATAATGCAACATGGCTCAGTTTATCACCATTGCCGCTGACACTAATCCACGTAAAACATTTCATTGGTCACTAGAACAGGACCAGTAATTTTCCATCACCACAAACAAGTCAGTAAAACAATAGCCTCACTTCTTTTTTCCTTGTGGTTTGAAAAATCTAACCACCAAAAAAAGGCAAAACGGAGTACTAATTAGACTTGAGGTAATGCACATTTTAAGCATTACTCCACTAATCTTTACAAAAAATTCTAGGAATGTAGTTTATTAAAATGTTTCAGAAACATTGCTGGTGAACCTACTGTAGAGCAAGTTGTTTTTAGTACAAATGTGTTGTAGCACACTTGAACAAACATGTTGAATAAAGAAAATCAACCTTATAATAGGAAATACACTACAATTTTATCTATGTATTTACTCATCTTACGCTAATGCATCATTACATGTTTCATGCAATACATCTGAAACAATTTCACTACATGTACCTGGAGTATAATACTGGAATAAGATTTATAAAAGAATAAAAGTTGTCTCTTTCTTGCTTGCCTATGCTCTATCCATATCAAACTGGCAGACATGTATAAATGCAATAATTCACAGACCAACATCCCCAATTGGTCCTAATCTTACAGAACAGAAAAGTAATAAACCTATTCATAGCACAGCCACGCAAAAAGGTTACAAACTGGAAGACTGTTTTGTGTTTTGTACTTTGAAGAGACTTTTTATCCTAGTCAGGTGCTCTCTCTCTGGTTCAGCACCCACCGGGGAGTATTCGGACATGCACTGTCTTGTTGAGGGAAAAAAAAAAGATGCATTCTTCATTGCAGGAGACGAGGATGGAGAACAGCTCCCATGGCTTGACATATTCCAGACAGTCAAACTGCTGCTAATAAGCACTAGCTCACAACTGCAGCTACTCTAGGCAACCTCAAAAGAGTAACGCTTAAACACACAGAAGTACATCTCATTTAACTGTGAAACTGTGTACCTTGTAAAGCTGAAGACTTCAAGGCAAGGTCCAACAGCAGATAAGACAATGGTATCACTTCCAAACCATGCTTTGGTTTTTTCCATGTCCTCACAGAAATTACTGAACTGGTGTCTGTCCAAGTCTGTCCAGAAAACTCTGATTTTCTAAGTGGGATGGACTGGATTTGAGAACAACAGGCATGATATTCACAAGGAAGGTAACCTCCAGCAATTTAATCTGTATGTAACCAAAATGGCAAAGGTAGACAGGCAAAATGTGAAGATGGCACTCTCCAAAAACTGGTTTATTTGATTTCAGTCTACACTCAATGCAAAGTGAGTAATGTAAGTGGGTTTAAAAGCAACAGCAGCATTTAATATACACCAGCTAGTAGAGTACCACCTATGTCTAGCCAACTGAAATAATTAAATGGCTTTTAGAATTGAAATTCCTGGCTAGCAAAGCCTTAAAGAGTAACATCTTTTTTTCTGAATAAAATGCCTTGAAATAAGTCAAATGTTGTACATTAGGCAGCTTCTAAACAAGAGATGGCTGCAATGAACAGCCAATAGTTTCATGGTGCCTCAAGCCTACATGTCCAAATCACTCTGCAGGGACCCACTTAAGAGTGGCCATTTACAAAGTCTCCTTCTTTTCATCTCTAGTGCCCGTCTTAAGGCTTCAAATTGCAGGAATAAAAAAGGGAAGATAAAGCAAATGAGAAAACTAGGGGGGAAAAGGAACACATGCAAAGGGCAGCTGGGAGAACAATTCAGGACAAAAATGAGGGAATGAGAGATGCAAGGAAGAGCAAACGAAAGCAATTCAATTCAACAGTACAGGGAAAGACAAATAAGACTTCCAATGCTAAACCACAAGGTTTATTAGTGAACACTTCACATTTCAATCAGTTGTGCAATTTAGGCAACATAGGAAGATACAAGCTACAGCTTTATCTTAATGTCATACCTGTTTTCTCCAGAGTTTAGGCCAAAAATAAAAGGTAATTTGTTATTCTGGATATCATTTTTCTTTAAAATGAAAAAAAAAAAATACTAGCGAACTCTAATTCATGTACTGCATGTAGCTACTGTATGCAGCTAGAAATGAAGCTAACATTGGTTATAAAGCAATAAGGGCACCTAAGAAACGTGAAAATAGAGAAAACAATAACAGACAAAATACATCAACTTTCATAGAAATAAAGGTATCTTTGCATCAGTCCAATATATATCAAAATAGTCTGAAAAATTCTAAATTATGTAAAAAGAACAAGGATGCACATTTTCATGACTGTGCTGTTCTGAACTATAAATGGTCACATTCTCTATTTCATTAATTCCAACATCTTTAATTAAACCCCCTATCTTTCCTCAAAATTGCTGCACATTGGTGGTGGTGGAGGGGAGTCCCCATTACCTGTAAAGCGCTTTGAGTGGAGTGTCCAGAAAAGCGCTAAATAAATGTAAGCAATTATTATTATTATTATTATATTAGTTTGGCTATGAATATAATCTGAAAGCTCTTGGGGAAAAAGCTGCACCTGTCTGCACACAAAGTTACAACTTCTGTGACTACTGACGAGTGATGGTCCTCACATTTGGATGAAAGGTCCAGAGAAGTAGAGGAGAAATCTCACGAACATGAGAAACTGACTGAAAGCATGGGAAATGCACACAATCTCCTCCAGAAACCCACACGTCACACAAACAGACTTGTAGCATGACTGGGAGAGACCAGCCTTCTCCTGTTTTTAGCCATGATGAACTGTAAATCTCTAGTTCCTTTCTATGCCTGCCTGTTAAAGACGCGTCTGATCTTTCATTCAAAAGGTGAATTGGAGATAAAACACAGTGGAGCCACGTTGTGGACGGGAGCAGTGAAGCCAACGAGCAACCAGGCACACCTGACTTCCACCTTACTGAGTAGTGCTGCACTTGGAACAGTGAACATCAGACAAAAAGCCACCTGGTAAATGGCCTAACTTTCAAACATCTGCCTTTGGAAACTGCATGTTTCCCCAACACTAGCGGTAAACAGCAAGGGGATTCCGCGCATGGCTAATTTACATACCAGCCTAGCCCCTCCCCTCCCCTTCCCCTTCATGGGCATGGTGCTGGGCTCCAAGTGGACCTCCTGTGAAATGAACAGACACAACGGAGGCCCAACAGGACATCGTGTTTAGCAGCATGCAAAGGCACATTAAAACACTGCCCCCCTTTTCACCTCCGTGGCCGTGGTGTCACTTAATGAGTCAGCCTCATAATCTACTGGGTATTTATTGTCTTGTTCAAGTCATCCAGTTCTGTAAAACGTCTTCAAGGAGGAGATAAGCAAGAGCAGCCTGTTTTAGACGACTCCTCCTCAAAGTCCAATATCCCACAGAGTGAACAAAAAGAGATTTTAAATCAGATGTGAGTCCACAGCCTTATGGAACCTAGTTCCCAGATTATAATTGTGGTTGTGGTACCTGTATTTATACTTTCTAGTTCACTCAGCATGAATTCTGACATAACCAGGATTCAAGGGAAGGATGAGGAGTCACAAAGGGCTGGACTGCATAGTACAATGCTACCTTTCTGATTCACATTTATGGCACGAAGGCTAAATGTTGCAATCTGTGTTTTTTTTCCGCACCATATCGGAACTTTATACTTTGACGTGAACAGAAGAGAAGCTGAACTGAAGGATTTATGCAATCTGAAATCTAATTATTAAAACTGGACAGTAATAATAGCGAAGCTTAAATCACGTCTAAGCCATTAGATTTAGGAGGAATCTACAAGCAAGGAGGAATATACAAGAAGAATTTTAATAATATAAAAAATTACTGAATTAATATCCTAATTTAAAAAATCTAAAATGAGAAAGTCTATATCTCTATATCTTTAAATACTCTTCCCACAGCATTGCCTTAAAATACAACAGATAAAAAACACTTATACTGCAATATGGCTATGGCGAGTTTGTTGAATGTTCTTTATGTTTTTTATACAATATATTCAAAACAAAACCATTAAAGAAATGCAATAGTAGATTAAATTATTATTATTTTAAGGACAAGCTTATTGGTTGCAAGCCATTAGTCTCTTCCTGTGTGATCGTCCGATTTCCTCATTACAAGGTTCCTGTTTGCTCCATCCTGAAACCTCTTTCCTCCTACAGGACCAGCCTTAGAAACTGAGGCTCAAAGCAAACAATAACAGCAATCGTTAAGTATTTAATGGAATTAAAAATTGTGATTAGTATATCTACAGCATAGTGCTGTGACAGTTCTATTTAATTAGTTATGAGATCGATCTCAGGGGGATGCTTTGGTCTTTGGAGTTTCAGGGACTGAATTCATGCTTTGTCACCTACAGGCTCACAACTACGACACCATCTCAGATTCAGGCGGCCAAAATGTCAAGTAGCACTCGGGTGTGCCAATCCCATCTAGAAATTTGAATTCAAATCTGGAGGTCAAGGCTCAGATTTTGTTCAAGGCTTGTTTCACTTCTTAGCCAGATCCAGGCCCTGCAAATTTGGGTTGATCTTTTGTTACGTCAGGGTTTGTTTTCATGAAAAAGTGAGAAGCTCAAGTGTGGTGCGAGACTCACAGAATACTGGCCCGACTGACACGGGCCAACCCCTTATTTGATAAACAATGCTCCTTGTGTGCCCTAATCCTACCAGTACTTACAGATCAGAACAAAGCACCTTTTGTGGTTTAAACTGGACATTTCAAAGGTGTGATGCTTTAAAAGGCGCAGACAAAACTTAACAGATAAAAGAGGTCTTTGCTTTTACTATATACCTCTTCCGTCTATAAGTCAAACTGCGTTACCTGTATTCACTATGAAAACTAAATTTTGTGGTTACAGCATGTGACTGGCTGGGTATAAATTCCAAAAGGGCTTTAATCTTAATTTTTTGTGACTATTTACAGAACACTTCAATTCAGTTTTATTTATTTTTTTCATTCAGTGAGTAAAAAAATCATTACCTGCAGCCTCCTGAAAACATACTGAATAAGAAAAACCTAGCTCAGTCAGTTGTTCTTCAAAATAATCAAACTGACTACAGGAAGAAAGGTTTGCCTGCATACAGAGGAAAAAAATAAACACGAAACTAACAAATCACATTGCGGGTGATCTTCTAGATCCTTAGCCAGCCATATCACTCTACAACTCACACATGCTGCCCACTGAAGCAAAGCAGGTGTGAACCTGGCCAGTACCTGGATGGGAGACCTATTGGGAAACACTTAAGGTTGCTGTTGGAAGAGGTTTTATTGGGACCAGCAAGGGGGCGCTCACCCTGTGGTCTGTGTGGGTCCTAATGCCCCAGTATGGTGATGGGGATACTACACTGTAAAAAGGCGCCGTCGTTCGGATGAGACGTAAAACCGAGGTCCTAACTCTCTGTGGTCATTAAGAATCCCAGGGCGTTTCCAGAAAAGAGTAGGGGTGTAACCCTGGCGTCCTGGCCAAATTTCCCATTGGCCCTTCAATCATGGCCTCCTAATCATCCCCATCTCTGGCTTCATCACTCTGCTGTCCTCCCCACTGAGAGCTGGAGTGTGGGGAGCGGACTGACGCATCATCCAGGTGGGGCTGCACACTGGTGGTGGCAGATGGGTGGTGGACGCTTTGAGTGGAGTGTCCAGAAAAGCGTTATATAAGTGTAAGCAATTATTATTATAATAAATTAATTATAAACAAACTACTTGATGATCCTCTGATCAAAAAGCTACAAGCCTGTGGATGAACAAAGAGGCCAAAGAGCCTGCTCTTATATACTAGCTTTCACAGGTTCTTACAGCAACTGCAGTTTTGACCTATCAGATGCTATTTGGAATTACGGTATCCCAGCATTAAGAATACTAAATCCATGAAGTTTGCAAATATGTGCTGCCATAGCATGAGCACCTAGGTGCAGAACCAGAAAAAAGCCGGTTAGTAACTGATTGACAAGGGTCAGCAAACAGTGAAGCTATTCAATGACAGTTTATTGTGGAAGTTGGTTTCCGCCAGGGAGTTAAAAAAAAACGCGCTATGGTATCTCGCAATTGCGACTTAGTACCTCAGAATTGCGACAGCTGGCAAGACCTGGGTTCGAGCCCATGCAGTGAGGCACGAAGTAGGGTGGGAGCGGCGAGGGCACAAGCCCTAGAACCCGAATCAGTTACAATAACAAAAGGACAGACAATGAAATGTGGGCTATTTCGAAGTCGCAAATGTGAGATAAAAAGTCGCAATTTCAAGATATAAAGACGGAATTCTGAGTTTTTAAGTCGCAATTGCGAGATTCCATAGCGCGTTTGTTTTTTACTCCCTGGCGGAAATGGGCTTCCATAAGAACCTGATCCCTCTCACATTTGGAGAAACAAATTCCTTCGTTCAATAAAAATATCCAGGAGGGAAGGAGTGCTAATGAGACCTACAAGATGTACCTGCTCAGGCTAAGCCTCAGTCCAAACCTGCCCCAAAAACGACATCAGAGAATAACTGCCCTCCGTAGTTTATACATAAGGCCTTAAAGCTCCAATACAATAGGCTTGCTGTGCAAGTTCTTAGAAACCATGCCTTCCATTCCTACCACTAGAGGCCGCTACTGCTTTACCCAGTCTTTAACTTGGCCTTATTAACCCGTCAGACGGTTAGACAGCAGGAATGGCTTTCCAACAGACTCGCAATATAGTGCCCTGTGCGTTGCATTGGAAGCCAACAAGGAGTCTGATGGCCCAAATGTAGTAGACAGTACTAAGAGACGTTCCTCAGAAGCCACCACTGCTCTGACCGTAAACTCGAACGAGTCGCTGTGCTGTCTCCACTAGTTGCATCATGCATGCCAAAACAATAAAATGCATGTCTTCAATGGGTGAGTGGATCTGTGGGTGGTAATAATCTTCTCCACCATTCCCAAACAGATCTGTCTTGGTCCAGAAAAACTTTACTTATCTATAGATGTGCAAGATTGAGCAAAATATAGCAAAAACAATTAGCTAAACCAAAGCTTGCAATAATATTCCAAAAACTAAAGCTAAGCATACATGCCATAAAATAATAATATTGCCTTTATAGGCTATAATTACTCTTTATAAGAATATAAGAGTTAAAAATGAAGACTATAGCACAGATCTTCTTTATATTAAATCTAAAATCGAAGGAGCTGTATTTTCACACGTTTTAAATGTCTTAATTTCAATAATGCTTTATTGAAGGAATTCATAAAATAAGATTATGAAATGAATGACACTAAATAATGAAAACGAAAACTAGCACTATATTGTAAATCCTGTAAACAATTAAGTTTCTATTTGGAATTTCAGTAATAAATAAGACGTTGATCAGCAATCCACAATCAATATCTGATGCTGTATAGATATTTTTTTGACTCACAGTTAACAATTCAAATAATCATGTATTGCATTAAAAATCAAACAAATTAAATGAACTACAGCATTTCAATTCTTAAAATTCAGACATCAGACATCAAAAAGGTAAATGCTTTTTAAATCACAAATTGAAACTAGAGTGCAAGTAAAAAGATAAGGGTTTCACGCCTTTAAACAGTGTGGTAATGATGAGTCAGTGACTCATACTCAGTCATAACTAATTCAAACAGCAAAAACAAAACAACCCCTAAGAAACTGTGAGATGTGAGAAGCTGCAAAAAGCCAGAATTGCTGTATGTTGAATTCTAAGGGGAGTGTTTTTAATTCCATTTTAAAACAGTTTAATGTAAAAAATATGTTGCATCCTGAGCTAATGTTTTTCAGTGTATCCTACCGCTGTAATTACAGTTTCCTTGAAGCAACAGTTAATAAAATGTGAAGTCAATAAAGCAGTGCATGAGCCTTTAAACAAAATGGTGGCAAACATTTCACAAGAAAGTCAGAAAAAACCTTCAATCAGTTAATTGCATGAGAATGGAGGTTTATTACAAGCTCTTGTATCTTCTGAAATCTGGAATATTTCATCACATACATAGGCCTTAATCAGAACATCGGTCTTCAGAATGATCACTTCAGAACTACATTTCAGCAATATTGAAATTAAATAGGCACAAAATAATTTAAAGAGAAAGATCCTGCTTCCCATTATATTACATACTGTACAGTACTCACATCAGTCACATGCTCTATGGCATTGTAGCTTCCCAGCCCGCCGCAGTAGAACACGGACTTACAAGCTGCTGCAACAGCAGTAACTGCTCAACCTAGCTACCATAGTTTCCCAAAGAAATAAAAAAGTAAAATTTTTGGAAAGTGGGAAACTTATTGCTTCTATTCTAACCTTGGTAATTTCGGGAATTATCATTTCATGTGTACAAAGCTTCACTTTTTGGTGTTGACATGATAAAAAGTCAGAACATCAGTACAACATCTTTACTAAAGGACCGCCCATCTAACAGCACAATTTACCTGGTTACTTACTATACTTGAACGCTGCTTTCTAAATTCTGGTCCCAGAGGGAAGCGTGCCACCTACTACTCCACCAATACCACTTATAGGAGCAATCACGTTTCTTTAGAGGTCTCCCATTTCAGTCTACCCGGGCGGTAAAACTGTTGTTGTAATTAAAGTACTTTTACTATAGGTTTATGCACCTTGGCATGTCATCATTTAATTCTCTTTAAGGGTTATTATAAGTATTAGCCGCCAACCCTCAATTTACGAATAGAATTTATTCCTCCAAAGCTGTTTGTACGGTTAAAATTCAGAACCTGAAAACAAAACTCCCATTATACGTACAGCCCCTCAATTCATTCCAGAAGTCTGGAAAATCATCCAATATTACTTATTTTTAACCTAAAAGATCACTGAATCATCAAAGTAAAAACACAACTGCTCGTTTGTGATAATCACCCTATGCAACCTCGAACAGCAGCTTAAAGGATTCGCACGATATAATATGCAAGAATTCTGCGAATGCAGGCGCACTGAGCTCCTGTGTTGATGGAGATGATGCTGTGAGGACAGCGTCTTCCATGTAGCTACAAAGAACGTGACTTTGTTGTAGCAAAAAACTCTAGCTACGAAAAACAGATATGATAAAGTGCGCTGTTACAGAGGAAATTTGGAAATCAGGTTTTCGAGGGATGGATGGATCTTATATTGTCATAATGAGTACTTCACTGCAAACTGCAACTGTTTTTCAAGCCTTGAAGCCCACCTAAGATAGCTTTCTAAAGGTATCTGCATTTTGAAGACCACCTGAACACCACTGAACAGCAGTATCCGGCATTCCCTTAGTTTCTTAAAAGTCTCTTTAAAACAATAACACCTGAAAGCATGAATCCTTTCCGTTTCACTTTTAGAATTATTCTTTGTTTTGGAATCACAAAGGGTACATCAAAACAGTCCTGAATACATGAGTGCCTGTGCTGTCCTCCACCCTCCTGCCAGAGCCATCCGCCATCTGGCACACCACAAGCTCCAAAGGGTCTCTCTGGGAAGCCACTGCCTGAAGGGGCTCTGAAGCCCTGGGGGTCTCAGCTGCCTCGAGACCACCACCACTCAAACCTGCAACGCCACTCAGAGCTGGTTAGTGATGTGACCAAGGCTCAGGCCAGAGATGCAAGGAGTCACGTAGTTGAGAACATTAGGCAGCTAATTCTTACTTTTACTTAAATCTGAGTCAAAGACAACTCTGTTTTACGCAAAAAGAAGGGGAAAGTTACCTGTAAGAAGAAGCTGGAAAGCTTCTCAATTTCATGTGTTGAGATATGCAGAACATAACTGTCAAAACTCGTCCCGTCATTAAAACAAAGTTTTGCACAGGAAAACCGGACCTCTAATTTTGCCACTATTTTTTCCCTAACAGAGATCTTTAGCTTTGGGTGACTTCTCAAACATCCCTTGTTCTTCCATTTCTGTACCTTTTTATACTTTTATTTTTTACTAAAATGTGCCATAGGAATAAAATGTTCTTTGACATAAAGTTTTATTGATTAAATCCTTTTGAAAGAATATTTTCAGTAAAATCATACATAGAAAAGTACAATTATTTCTATGTTCTTCTTCTTCCTTTATCCATGCATAATATCTTTATTCATGAATAAATAAGTGTGTACTACACAAAGCAATGTTAAACAGGTTACACAAGACTAAGACATTGCTGAAAACCCCTTTAACCATGAATAAATGGACAGCAATCCTGAGTTTTTTGTGGAACCAGTATAACACAGGTAGAAAATGACTATTCTTCACTACTAGGGATCCTTTAGTATTAATAAAAGCTTTAGATATCACTTTCATCACCTTGAGAAAATGTGGGATTGATTACTAAATGTAATAGTCTGATTTTGTCAAGATCTGCTCAGTCCTGTTTTATCAGACACCTCCCCATCTTCATTGCATAGTCTCTTTGAAACAGAGCAGCCCATAATTAGGAAATTTAGCAATCTATCCGGGCAGTTACAGAACAATATAAAAAGGACAAGCTACATCTTCAAAAATACTTTCAAAAATAACCCAATCACTACACTTACATAATTTTCTCTAGAAATAAAAGTCCAAGCATATTTTTAATCTTATGATATGGTTGGAGGAAAAGATAGAATAGATATTGATCAATTACAAGGAGAAATCCAACACTGAAAAGAAACAGAAAATGAAGGTTTAGCTTCTTTTCTAGATCTGTGCACTGTATGTCAGCACTACAGTAGGCAACTGTAAAGCACAGCAAAGTGAAACTTGGAACACTAAGCTGAAAATGGGAGAACAAGCCTGGGTATTCAATGTGATTCATCTGCTTTCACCTTTTATACAACACTGTTACGCTAAAACAGTTCAATTTTTTCCAGACGGTGCTGTGATTTACAAGAAACAGCCGTTATTTATGGAATCACAAGGAGTTTTTATAAAGGGGGGAAGGGAAACTATACATAGTTAAGAAGTATATATCTATCTTCCCGTTTTCCTCTTTGGTATTATAAGTAAATGTAGTATTAAATAATTGTTTAATTTGTATAATGAGGACAAAATGGTACTGATGGTAGTCTTTGCAAGAAAATATTTTGGAAGTTGTATCGCACTTAACGCTCAAAATGCCAAACGATCAGCAGAACAAAAACTTCACTCCCCAGAATTCCTCAGCCCCGACAGGCATTTTATTTCCAGGACCATAAAGCAAGCACAGTGCCCATGAAGTCAAGTCACTGGATTTTCAGGATCAGATTCTGTGCTCATCATGATCGCCACACACATGCATTCCATGCTTAACACAGACAGAAGGAAATTCTGGAAAATTATTATAAAATACAAATCTATGATACATAGCTCCAAATTAACTGAATCTGCCTTACGCAGACACTGTGTCGAGAACAAATATGGCATGTACAAATAAGGCAAATTAATATTTAGCTGAAAGTCAGATCCTGACTAATATGAAAGTAATACACATGTACTGTATTTGAACATGTATATGTAAGAAACTCTACACTTACGCTAGTTGTAAAACAAGACTACTAGATACTCCAAAACCATACAGCAAGAAAATGATGAATATAACCTAAGCTTCAAGAGTACAGCTTAGCTGAATTGTCTGTATGCAGCCATAAACTGCAAATAGTTCTTAAACATTAAAAAAAAGAAATGTATCTTAACTACACTTACTTGAGTCTACTCAAATATATTTGAGTACGTTGGCCTAAGTCTATTCATTTCAAACATGCCATTATTTTCAACTTAAATCAAACTAAATTACAATCCAAACCAGACCCGAATATAAAGTGCAGTAAATTCTGAAACTCTCTTAAGAGAATTCCAAATCCACATTGGAATCTGCACAGTCAAGCATGTACCACCACATCCTCGATCGATAATAGTTTTGCACTTTCTGTGAGACTTATCAAGAAGCTTCAACAACAATTTACTATCTGCCTGTGACTGGCCTTTAAAGGCATGCATTCTAACCCTAAAACAAATTATAATATCTAATTAGACCGAAGGATGCCAGGTTAATTCAGCCACTAAACAATGTAGAGCACATTAGTAGTCTATGCAGGTAAAACTGCCCTAGCTGTGGGAAGAAGAAAAAAAGATTGCTGAAAAGTCTTTTAAATGCTCTTAGTTACAAGCATCAAACTTTTAGAGTGTTTAAATGCAAGCTTCGCTTCGCAAACTTATTTATCTCACAGATCGATTTAAATACCGTACGAAATTATGTTAGGTATAAGAGGCCAGTCCACTGTTTTCTATAGCAAAAAAAAGTTTTTTCCTTTAAGCTTCAGCTAACTACTTACTGCTTAAAGATTAATTTCATTCACTAATGTTAACAGAAAAAAGCTTGTCCCAGGTAAAATGAAGCTATTAATCTTACATTTATCTAGTAAAGATGTATACAATTGGACAGGACACCTTTGTTCAGGCAGTATTGGTATACTGCACTTTCTCTGCCAAAAGTGCTAAAATATATGGCAACATGCACAGACACTGTTCATCTGTAAAAATTATCTGGCATTTGCACTGTGTGTGCCAGGCTTAGCTGTTAGAGAACTATTGTATTACCAGACACTACTTCTGAATCAGGGTTCACAGAAAATGGACAACTTCAAATGTCTATGTTTGGAAAAATATAAAATATTTTCCTTGATAGAGATCATTGTTTGCTATAATGCGTCTCAATACACCGACTTTAATACCTACAGGTATTCGATACTGAACAATAAAAGCATATTAAATATTTTCATTAGGAAATGAACCTAAATTTCAGGGAGAGAGATGGGCCTTTTTTCACTACAAGTCAACCATAAGAACTTTTTCATGCAACCTGCTGTCATCGAGACCTACATATGACATAGTTCTGCTGTGTGTAGTTGGGTAAGTGCAGTGTCTGTCCCGTGTCTATCCTTCTCTCCCCCCTCATAGACAAGCAGCCTTTAATCCACTTGTCAGGTACGACTGCTTTCTCATCTAGCAGTAAATTAATCATTTCTAGCTGCTGTAGTATGTGACAGTTATATGTCTTAATTGTTTCTTTCAAGTCAGTACAAAGTTTTCATGATTAAAAATTCTGTAACTAAAACAGAAGACATATAGGGCCTAAATAAAACTTTTATGAGAACTAAGGAATACCAAAGTCTGGGATTTTTAACCACATCGAAGCTACCAGCTCTCCCGGTGGGTTTGCACAGGTAAAGCACTGCTGTGCTGTGAGCCCCAGGAGGAAGCCCTCCCCTCATGACGCCAGGCAAGTGTCCCTTTTCAAGATCGCAGGTCCTGCGCAAACGGTGCAATGCAACTTGTAAGGGCCAAAGGCACAATACTGGCCGAAATCCTTCACCACCTCCGAGACCTCCGGAATGTGGACCCTCGCGTCACATAATGAGATGGAAAGAGGTGTGGCTGTGGAGCACAGCGTGCAGTAACGGCAAGCGTGTTTTTGGAATGCCCTTGCTCATTCTACGACTCCCCTTCAGTGATTAATAATTGTTAAAATACATATCTGAGGGAGACACAATATCGAGATCAGCAGCATGAACCACGCGGCACCCCGACTCGGTGCCGAGGCCTTCAGAATCGGGGGCACCTTCAGGCACCCCAGTCAGTGATGTCACGAATCGCCCGAGACAGATGGGGAAAGCACCTTTAAGACGATGAAGGACAGTAGCAACTTGACAGAATGTGTTCAGTGGTCAGTATATTATAAAAAAAAGCCACTGAAGTACAGATCTCAATCAATCATTAAGAAAGCGCAGGGCATCATTGTTATGTATTCTTCTTGTGGCATACGGTTTAAATTTAAATTCTAAAGGGTTTAAAATAACAAAGAGGCCTCCTTTGCAATATAAGGATGCCACAATTTGAGACAAAACTCTGTTGCAGTATTAAAGAAAATGCATAAATATGAGAGTCCCAAGAAATAGAACCTGAAGAGAATAACGAAGCAAAAAGAAGGATATGTTTAATTTTTATTGAGGAACATAAATTGAA
The DNA here is from genome assembly GCF_059453375.1 of Lepisosteus platostomus. NCBI lineage: Eukaryota > Metazoa > Chordata > Actinopteri > Semionotiformes > Lepisosteidae > Lepisosteus > Lepisosteus platostomus. Next base: position 39,251,046 of record NC_142624.1, read on the forward strand.
TGCAGAAGCAATTTACATTGACATCATCATAGGTGAAAGGAAGTTGAAAGAGTATATTTAAAATACGGGGGAATTTTTCTATGAGAATTCAGACCCAAACTATTCAGCAAAACCACTCAAAAGTACCACAGAAAGAACGTATGGAATGCACACCAGGATGTATTATATTCCTTGAGAATATTCAAGGAAAATTCGTAATTGATTTTTTTGGCATAGTAATGCAGTCATAAAAATGAAAGATGCTAAGACTAGCATTCCTGCTGAATGCTAATGAATTTTTCTTGTTTGTTTCAGTGCAGGCATCTCCTCCTCCAAGAACTTTAATGGACCTGTGCTTTTGGATATGAAAGAAGATCAGTCCTATTCCTCCCTTCACTGTATCTCAACTCTTACAGAGCAGCAAATCGCAATTCAGGTGGTGTTTGTTCAGATTCCGCCTTCTGTGGCTCCTCCATGGACTTGTAACTTACAGTATGAGTGTACTAATACAGGGTAGACATCGGCCTTTGACCTCCTTCACTGATCTGCCAGTGATGCTCTTGTAAGACGGTGTAGCTGCAACTGGAAATTTCAGTGGGACAAGAAAAATACATATTTGGTATTGGTAATGGTTTCAGTTACATTTGCAACATTCACACGTACTAAACCGGTATTAAAAAATGGATATTATGGTAAGTGATGGCCCAAAAGCAGTATGACAGTACAATAACAGCTGAAGCAAGTGAAAGCAGCAGGCCTGGCTCCTATCTCCTACTGCACATGTGGCACCTTCATCGGCAGAGGTGAGAGGGGGTGGATAAACAAAACCTTTTAACTAGATTAAAAAATCCTCACGAGCCAAGGATCTTCATTTCAGGAACACTTATTCAAATCTAGGGAAGAGGAAAAGTCCTTTCCCCCTCTTAAACAGTCTTATAAGTCATTTTACTGCTGAGGTGATGGAGGAGTTGAGGGAAGCTTTTCTTGAGCTGTGTTCTTATATAATTTCTTCAAACAACCTAGAGGAACTACAACACAACTGTACGCTTAAAAAACAGACTCAAGGAGCCCTAAAAGGTATATTTCCTTGTAATTGCATAGTATTCAATGAAAACAACAAATTGTTACGATTGGCCAAAAATCAAAAGCTATTATACGCCTCCACTGTGCTTTCTTTAAAAACACAGGAACCAGAATGCAAATTTCATTAAAATAACTTAGTTACTAATTTACTGATTAAAACTCATGAAAGGTACAGTATTTATAAAGAATAAATTATGAATGATATTAGCAATAGGTCACTATGGGTTGCTTTTCAAAATAATACATTTTAAGCTGCTTTTCCCTGTTTTTTCATCCTTGTTTTGCAACTGTCAAATCAAACATGTCATGATTAAAACCGTCACGTTAATTGGCCCGGGGAAGAGGAGTGTCACGCAATGTCACCGAGTAAAGTAGATCCTCACATGGGAGAACTAACAGGTAGATGCAGGGAAACTATTGACCTCTTTAGGATTAAAGTTGTTTTCTCTTGGCCTTAATAGGCACCTGCTCAACAAAGTGTAGGAATGAGATCCCAGTTGTGAAAACTGTGACTATTCAGCTCTGCAACTCTGAACATACAAGTATCACGTATCTGCCATGTGAAGCAACATGCTCATTTAGCATAGTACTGCTAATAGCAGCACACTGGTGACCCCTTTCCAATTGCTTTCAGAGCTCAGGAAATACTGCAACACTGTTTTCCATCCCTCACAAATACTGCTCACTCGCATAGAAGACTGGAAACCGCAGGTGATTCCTGTGTGTGTTTTATTGTTGTTGTCGTTGCATTTGTTCATTGGATTGCAGTTTTAAATTTGTTTCGGCCCTGCCTGCAGCTCTGAGACGGGACTAGCTCAGTGACAACAGCCGCTGGCCATCCAGCGCTGAGCTCCAACGTTCAGGAGGGAAATGGGCTGGTACCGTACCAGTGCCATGTGGCAGCAGTGCCAGCCCTGCCTCTGGATCGGACAAGTGCAATTATATAAGGCTACGATGGATCATCTCGGCTGTAGGACTTAGTGTTGATTAGCACTTTCCTGTCCTGTTTGCTATTGGTGCTGAAATTTTAAACTGAAATACTGTGTGGGTTTTGGCTTGAGTTATATGTATTATTTTTGTCTTGTGCTATTATGTTGTAAAGTAGTTCTTGCAGTGTCATTAATTCTACTGCATTATGTTCACTGCAATGTAAATTCGTTTAAAATATAAAGGTATTTTTCATTTCATCCATTTTTTAAAATCAGATAAGACACGACAAATTCTCATGTACGCTTTCTGTACTCGAACACGGATGATATTAACTCCAACATTTAACACTTTCACTTAACTTTCTGAAGCTTTTTTTTGTGCCATAACCTACTCTTGTGCACTAAAACACTCAGTGGTTCTACCACCTGGCAAAAATACTGATGTGAAGTATGATTAACATAACTTTATATATATTAAATTAAACTAAAAATATGTAAGGTACGATATGAATCTGCACAGAGAAAGCTACCAAGCTAATACTGAAACGAATACCTTGGCTTCCTTCCTTGGATCAATCATCTACTATCAAATGGGCTGGATGCGGCATATGGCCTCCTCTCATTTGTAACCTTTCTTATGTTCTTAAAGCTTTTATATACTACCGTTGGCTCATTGAATTTGCTCACTGGCACAAGCCGTGTACTGGGATAGGAAAGGTAAAAACATCACGTGTGCACGTCCTGAGACCAGCGAGTACCAGGAGCCTTACAGCACGAAGGGCACAGCTAAGGTCTCAGGTGGAGATTACGAGGCCCTGTAGGCCCGCCTGCCCCCCGCTAGCCAAGGGGTCACTGTCGTCCACTCAGCTCATTGACTTCAAACCTACTGGCCTCCCCTGCAGAACCCGAGCCACTAGTTCTGGTCACAGTCGGCTAATAGATTCACACCTGCAGGACCTGGGCTCCGAGAAGCTTTTATCGGCCGTGCAGCTCAAAAAGCTCTTTCCAAGGACTTCAAACAGTGGGACGCCGATCTTCTCTTCCCAATTCTTCACATTAGGAATGAATGGTAGATGTACATAAAGATCCATACTTGTCCTTCCCCGGGAATTTAACTTTGAAAGTATTTGAAACACACAATTTAATTACTGCAATTTAAAAAAAAAGGAAGGAATATACCTTGACAATAAGCACATCAAACAAAAGCTACCATACAGAAACGGATGCTGGATCAAAATCTGTTTAGGTCTGCTGAATATTTTGAAACCAGTGTTTTTATCTTTTACCGCTGTGAACCATCTTAAAATAAGCTAAAATTGTCACAGTATCACAACAACATGTGAATACAATTCTGAGTGAATTTTGCCATGATGCACAGATAAATACACAGATTACCCTGTAGGTTTTCTGAAAAATCTGGCTACTTCCAATTTCTTAAAACAGTCTTGCTTTCTATTACATAGAATTATAATCAGACATATCATACAAAATCATTAATTTCAAACTCCACAAAAGGATGAAATTAAAGTCAGCTTCCCGTAGTACCAAGAGAACTCAATGGCAACCACCATCGCCAATGGGTTCAGTCAGAGAAAAAACGGAATGCGCTGAGATGTCGTAAAGCGCCCCAATATGAAATCTAAGTGGAACACTGTGTATGACTGTGACAGAGGGCTGTAAATGACACCCCAATAAATGTTGCTGATCTACCAGCAGCAGTACATGGCGCTACAAGCCAGCATGGACGGCATCTGCCTTAACAGCTGCACTGGGAGTGTGGAAATTTTACAGTACAGGCTAAAAGAAAAGAAGAAAAATAGCCTTTTGAATATAAACCTAACGCAGACTCTAATCCCCGCTCTCAATAAAGGTTGATCAAAATGTGAAATATGTGGGTGCAGAGGATCTTAAATCTGGAAGATGAATCACAGGAGGAAACCTGAGCAGCTGATTCTATGCCACACAGACAGTAGTGTATCTCGGCTGCTCTTCATCACACAAGGCACAGCCCACAGTCACTGCAAAAATACACAAAAACAGCTGGGAGACACCCACCTCCTCGCACCTCTGCGGGAAGATGTTAAAGAAAATAATTACTGGGTGCGGCCTTGACCTTCTACAGCGATAAAGCAGAAGAGGCACAAAACGCCTTTAATTGTGGAAACCGATTCTGGGGACAAGCGCCGCTTCCTTACAAAGATGACGAACCCCCTGTCCAACATGCAGGACTCATCCTGTCCTCGGACAGAGGCATCCTCATCGCTGCACCTAGCCCTCGCGTTTCTTCAGCATCAGGGTGCACTAGCTGTACACAGCATCATACGGATGGCGAGACATACATAACTACGGTGATCCAAGTTATGAACACACTGACTGCAGCCTATGGCTTGGCTCACATGTACAGGTGCACTTCAGTGTTTCCCTGTCTATTAACTGACAAGGCCAGGTGAGGCTAAGCCAAGAATCACACTGAATTCCAAGGCAGTCCCTTGCTTTCAGATGCTTTCCATATGATTGGCATGAAATATATGAAAAAAAATACAGAAAGGGAAAAAACTGAGGTTTTTGTCAACTATAGCTCGACAGGCGCCCAGAGGACCAAAATCTATGGATACAGTTTAAACCCACCTACCTAAGAGATTCTAGAAAAACAGATGTCAAAAATAAAAGTCGAGTACATATTTAGTATTCAATATTTATCTCCAGGTTTAGGAAAATGGCCATCTAAACTGAACAACCTACTAATATAAGAAAAAGCAGGCAGTAATGAATACAAAACACTTACAAACATGCGGACGTCCTGTACAGCTGTTTACCACTTTCCTGAGGGAAATTCCACAGAAGTACATTTCACGTGTGCCCAAGCACTGGTGCTGTAACTTAACCTCCATGATTGTACCCAGCTGCTATGCCGTAATAGGTCATGTTTTATGTTTTTAATAGTTCTGCTGTCGAAGCAAGTGAATATCATTAAAAACAATAACATAAATGGTGAACAATGTTTGATTATGTTAAAGGGCATGGCGTCTATGGGAATGGTCTTATATAGGTCTACCCCCAGAGAGCACACACCTGTAAAACAATTGCTCTCTAACACACATTTTCATTATAGTCAATGATCCTTCGCTGTTCAGTATTCGGTACAGCATTAGCTGAATTTCAGACGGTAGGTGTGAGATCACCCAACTTTCTCTTCTTATAGGAAAAGCCAACACTATATCAATAAGTTCTGAAGAGAAATATCTAGGCTATTGATTGGGTTGTTGGTACACCTCTTCATTTTCTGAATGAGACAGCTTCTTGTAGTACGATTTGCATTCACATTTAAACCACTTGCTTCGATTTTTCCTTTGGAATTCTTTTTCACCAACCCGGGCATAAGAAACCATACAGGAGCCATGCCTAACTCACAAATCACACAATTTAACATGGCTTATCCATCACATGCACCTTGCATGAAGGGATTATAAAAAAAAAAAACAGTCTGCCAAGAATAACTCTAGAAAAGTCATGTCATAGAAAAAACAGCAACATCTTGATCCACATCATGGAACTCGCCTTCACTGTGAAGTCCTGCTGGAGCGGCGGCAGAGGACAGCCGTTTACAACATCAATATTTGCATTTGGAAACTATGAAAAGGAGAAACAACGCCGTGGACAGCTAATGAGAGGTTTTAATGAGCAGCAGCTGAAAAATACCTGAGATACAGGCAGCCATGGTGTCGGTCAGGAGGCTAGGGCTCAGGCTGGTTTTAATCCAGAATTAGCTGTGCCCGTTTACAACCGGTGGTATGGCATCCAATGACTCAGAAGTAGACAACCTAACTGCGAAACAGTGCTGTATGGGGCCACTCGGATGTACACAAACCATTTAACCGGGCTAAATTTCATTATCTTCACAATTAAACTTTTTATATGGCCGATGAAAGCTTCCAGGAGATCTCCCGAAGCCCCGGTCGGCCTGAGCCAGGTTATTTAATCACGCAGGGTTTCGGTACATTGTAACGGGAACACCGATCTACCGCTTTTCGTGATATTTTAATTTGCTTGACAAAATCCAAATCTCAAGGAGGCGTCCACATCCCCTGCCAACTTCAACAAAATGCACCTTGACTGTTCAAAGGAAAAAAATACCATTTAAGAAAAAAAATATTTAAATATAATCTGTGGCTGCGTGTAGTCTTCACAGCAATATTCTGCAGAACAGACAGCCCCAACACCAGAACACATAAATAAAATGCATTTTCAGACACTCAGGGCAAACAGGAGCTGAAATTTAACATTTTTCAAAAAAATATATCCAGGAATTAAAAACGCGCACCTACCTCTGATTATCTTCCATCGCCAGAGAAATTGAAATTACGGGCAGAGTGACCGAGAAATAGCGAAGTTTTTATTCTCTGTGTGAACTGAGAGGTCTCTGCTCAGAAATGTCTCCAGCCAGGGCCAAAGCACAGACACAGGGAGAGGAGAGGGTTGTGTTGCTAAGAAGAAGCAAGAGACAGAGAAAAGGGCTTTCTGGATTGTTCTCCTTAATATAAAGGCCTAAGACCCTTTTCCTCCATTTTTCCTGCCCCCGTTGAGTTCCTGGGAGGCTAAGGGCGGCGAAACGGAAGGTTTGAGCTGGTTAAAATGAGGTTCTGTCCCTTTAAAAATAAAAATAAAAAGCTTCCCCATCAACTGCTGCTGCTGGCTCTCTCTCTGGGCTTGTTGGGATAGAAAGATGGAGCTCTTCAGCGCGCCTGCGCCGCAGCTTGGGGCCCGGAGGAGAGGGGTGTCCCGGCATGCACGGTAAAACCCAGCGGAAGCGACGGGCGAGCCTGCCGGAAGGGCGCCGCTGACGTCACGCGCCGGGTTGAGAGTTCAGAGGTGATCGCAGGTGCTGGTGGTGGGTGACTGCGGGAAGAGCAGGGATGGTCGGGATTTAGGGACTGAGCGAGAAGTCACAGGTAAAAAAAAAATATATATATCCACGGTTTCTCAGGTTCACCGCCTTTCCTTTCCTTGTGAAATGAGTCCGGGATGCGTTTTAGATGAGGGAGCTATGCAGCATCTATGAAAGCACGCTCAGGCTCCTGCCGTTGAGGTGCTGTAGTGAGGAGACTGTAAGGTAACATTGCGTATAGCACAGTATCCGTGTGGTGGTTGTGTTCTTCCCAATGAATTGTAGCGCGTGTGAAATAAACCCTGCATGTATTTTGCAACCTAGACGGGTTTTCCCTGTTTGCCAGGTTTAAAATATTTTCAGCCCTCTTAACAGTTCTGGCAAGAGTGTAACGTCATGCCTAGTTAAGTATAATTGAAGGCGAAGGCAAGTCTGGCGCAGTCAGGTTCGTGCAACTTTCCAACTGGCAGGTCGGAGCACAGCACCGAAGGGCTGGTAATTACAATTCAAGATAAAGACGCGCAGTCACGTTTCAGACATGCCGACGTGTTCGATTAGGCTCTCAAAGATAGCTTCTTCAGCTCATAACTTTTCCATAGAGTCCAGTTCAAGAATCGGGTTAACAATAAGCAAGCAATAACCGTCTTTTGTTTTGTATCTAAAATCTGAAAAGTCAGTCAATATAGTTTTCGTTCTAGACAAATATTTGTCGTCGACAAGGTGAGAGCCTGGTAATTCATCTGAATGTAATGTACTCATCGTGATGAAATCCTGACTTTCTGGAGGAGGCAGGTTTTACCACTGTGCTCATTTTGCTGATGGAGGTGTCAGTTTGCCTGTATCCATTTGCACTGTTTATCCTGCAGAAGGGAGTTTGCCTGCCTGCTGACCTCTAATGTCTTTTTCCTTCTTTAGGCACCAAGGTTATGACATCATGAGTAAAAGAAAGTCGAAAGAGAGCACTTTAACACTGGGAGAATGTATTTCTCAGGTTTGTATTTTTTATTGATGATCATTACCGTTGGTACCAGTTTCTTCCATTTTAAATAGGTGGACAGGTTTTTGCTGGGACTTCATCTGAATGTATGGTGAGTTCGAGCCAGAGAACAGTTAAGTGAGGAAAATAAAGCAGCCTCTTGAGTAGGCACCACATTATTTAAGGATTAGTCTGACACATCTGGACTCCCGCAAAACATTGGGATTGTGTAGATCAGAAAGATAAGAATGAAGTGAAACCATGTGTTGCATAGATTAGTTCTATCTGCAGGATCGCTTATCTGCGATCAGTATTTAGGTCATGCTAGCTTTGCATCTGAAAGAAGTTCTTGCAAGTAGAATGTTGAAATTTGACTTACATCAGATACACTAACTTCCCTTCATCTATTTTCTTATTCTTAGTTTCTGCTGTGATTATTACAGATTCACACTGTTCCTCTTTGTTAACAATGATAATTGACTCGAAAGAGCCCATGCGAATCACAGCACTCTTCAAAGTGTAATCTCCGTTCTAAATCTGTGTTAGTGTGATCCTCTGATGTCTGTGTATTACTTGTGATTGTGCTGTCTGCATCGAAAATTCGCAGAGGATCTTACCAGATAAAATGGATACATTTAATACTATTTGTATTTCTGAAATTCTGCATAGTTAAAGTATTTTTTTTTGCTTCTTAGAAGCTAAATTTGTCTGATCTTGTCAGAGTACATCCTCAAGGATTAGTTGTTAGGCTGTATAATCAGAACGCAAGAACGATGGAGCTCTAGAAGTTACCACCTGCTGCAGCTCAAGATGTTCGGAGTGTTCTGTTCTGAGTTTGGCCTGAGGGGCATCTAGCTCTATTGCCTTATTTTCTGAAGGCTAGTTTCTCAGTACTCATTGTATACTTTGCATTCTGTATTAAATGCGTTTCCCATGGCAGTAGATTGTTTTATATACTAGTGGAATTGTTGACTTATTTTCTTAGTGCCTGACAGATGAAAACCTTCTTGCAGAATATGTGAATCTGTTGGATATGATTAGTTGCTAAAGTATAACCTTTGTTTTTGCTCAGTTGCTGTTACTGTGCCTGCCAGGTATTCCAACATATAAAATATGTTTTGATTTTAATACGTACATTTGATTTTTTCTGCTTTATAGAGGCTATTAATAGCCAGATAATGTATCTGTATGCCCGTATATCTGTCTGTCTTTTTTCTGTCGGCTATATTACTGAATTTTTCAGTTTCACCTCACTTTTCTTTCTTATAAATATTTGTACATTGTGAATCGTGGTTTCAAAAAAGAACAAGTGATTTTTTTATACGATATTATTACTATTTCATCTGTTTGAATGGTTTGCCAATCAATAAAGACTCCCTTTGTTGCTATGAAGTTTAACTCGTGCTTTCTTGTCCGTTTTCAGGCTCACAAAATACTGAGGGAAAGGTGCTGTCACCAGAAACTCCCCAGCAAGCCCTTCGGAGTGGAGTCCCAGTATGAGTAAGTGTCTTGATTGCCCTTGGACTGTATTCAAATGCCTTGCTTCCTGAAGAGCTTGAGTGTCTTCAGCTCGCTTAGAGCTTAAACAGCACTTGGGTCACTGAATACGATTCCCCAAGTTTAACCATTGCTGCCAGCCTGTTCTGTAGCATAACACGTAATTTTACCTGCTCTCGTTAATCATAAATAGTGCAGTTATGTCTGTTGGGGTAAGGATCAAGTCTTTAACCTGTGAAGGACAAACAGATGTACAAAATTGTAATTGCTTTATATTAGATGTTTTTGTCTCAGTATTTTTCTTACCTTTTCCTTCTAGAAACAATTTCTCTTTTTATAGCTTATGATTTAGAATTTTCACGGCCCGTGATGTAGTTTGTGGTTATATGCAAGGGAAACGGCAGATCAGAGCCATTGGGTCTATGTCTGAGCTATTTTGAGGAGCACCACTGCAAACTGTGCTGTTGTTGTGTCCTCATTCCCATGGAGAAAATGCCATGATTATTAATGGTAGCAATTGACATTGGTCCTTCAAGTTGTCACTTGCTTAGAAAGTGAGCCAAGGGATTTAATAGGAGGATGGATTGCAAAAGCAGGCAATGGCACTTGTTTATCGCTTGCTCTGGACTCTCCCAGGGTGCTTTCCGCTCCCACAGTGAGGCTTGCATTGCACCGCAGGCTGGCCACCTTTCTGCTGCGGAAAGTGTCATTTTTAAGCCGAAGGACATGGGAAGAGGTGTCTGACACTGGGCTGCGTTGTTTCAGGCACCTGCTGGAGCTGCTGAGGCGAACGGCTGTCCATGGGGAGAGCAACTCTGTCCTGATCGTGGGCCCCAGGGGAGCAGGGAAGTCCATGGTACGAATGTAAAGAGCCAGCTCTCAGACACCCCTCCTGCAGCTTTTGTCCTTTGTCCCCACCAAGGCTTTTCTTTGCCAAGCGTCCGCTGCGACGTCTGGAGTGAGACGTGCAGGTAATGTGGGCGGGGCAGCAGAGGAACACGCCCGCAGGTGACAGCCTGGGTGCCTGTTTCGCACTGAAACTGTAGAAGAGTGCGTGACTGCAGGCCAGGAGGATTAGATGATCAATTGGGTGAGAGACACTAATCCTTTATGGCTATGAAGCCTCTGTCAGGTCTTGCGTGTCAGTGAGCACTTTCAATTCCTCTATGCTCCCTTTTACACACTAACTTCTAGTTTGAATTCTGCTTTATATATATTAAATAGATCATTATGGAGAGCTTATTTTATTGATTTCAACAGGATGGAGCACTTGCTTCAGATAAACAGCCCAGTGATTCTAGAATAGCACCTTATCTGCAGTGTCAGCTGTGCTACCTTCATTCTCAAGACGGCTATCTACTCTTCTTCCTGTTGTGGATCATATTAATAGATATGCTCTTCTAGGAATTTGGTACCTTAGTACCTTGGTGTTTCTAATGGGAGGAGTTTAAACTTTGTTTTTATAAATTTTAATTTTAAAAATAGAACAGCTACATCTTGCTGAGAGGAACCCAACATCTCAGCTTTAGGTTGAACCTGACACTCATGTTTTACTTGTGAAATCTTCCAGCTGTCCCTTCTACTGCTTCTGGATCACTTTCGTGGCGTTTTAATGTGTCTGTGACATATGGGGAAATAATTTAGATTTGGTATCAATACAAATGTGGATTAGAAATATCTAAAAACAGTGATTTACTAAATTAAAGTCCAGTTTAAAGGTGAAATAATCTTTACATTTTATTATAGCTTCCTGGGCTTTGTACCATGATTCCAATCTGTGCTGTGTTATGCTTTTCTCAGATGATCCAGCCTCTTATCAAAAAAGGAAAAACCAACCAGTGTTGATCCTCATTTATCTCTTCAAAGGCCTCTCTGTGAGAACCTTCACGTCAGAGGCTTAGCCTAGTATTGTAACCTTTCACCCTGTTCCTTCAGCTGCAGCAGCTAGTGTTCAAAAGCACCATCCTGTGTGGTGCTGAGTAAACTCTTACAAGCCAGACGAGTCTGCAGAATTAGGATACTGCAGTGCTTACCTTACAATAAAGACAATTCTACTGTGAAGCTAGAATCTTCTTACTAGACTTAAGCAAATACAAATATCAAAATGTAAGAGCAGAATACTGCAGGTAATTGTAATGGAAGTTTCCAACATCACTTATGTAGCTCTGGAGAAGCCTGTTATTGTTGCAAGGTTTGAAAAAAAAATCAGCTTCACAAAGGAAATGAAGAGCTTCATGTAATGTGGGGAAAAAGGATGGTATAAAGATACTGTCATGCTCTGTTGATTTTCAGCTCCTGAGCTGCGTCTTGAATGAATTGCAGAAGGAGAAAGAAGTGATGGAGAATATTTTACTGGTTCACCTGAATGGCAAGTACAGTTCAGAAAAATTCACCTCCACTGAAAAATTAACCTTGTTTTCACCTGCAACGTGACTTAGCCCTGACTGTTACAGGATTGTTGCAGACTGACGACAGAATTGCTCTTAAGGAGATCACCAGGCAGTTGCACTTGGAGAATGTGGTTGGAGACAAAGTTTTTGTAAGTTTTCTATAACTTCTCAGTCCAAACTTCTCAGCACAGCCTGGGACTCGGCATAAGTATGAGTAGTTATTAGGTCAGAGGAGTATTGCTTTAGGCATTTCTTTCTGTATCCCAAGTGTCTTTTCAGACTTATTTCATCCTGTGAGGTAATATGCTCAAATATGTTAAGTGCTTATAGGCCGATCTTTAAACTGTATAAAATACCTAGACATTTCCAGTGACTGTTGGGGATGTTTATCAATAGCTGTTCAGTTGTCATGTTTTGCTATGATGTATTTTATTTTGTGTCCCTTTAAAATAGCTGTAATGGGAAGATAAACGAGTTTATTTTTCTCATAAACATAAAATGTAAGGAGTCATTTAACGGTTCTCTTTAAATAGACCATTGAAGACCTCAGGAACTCCCAGCTATCACATCTGCAGTGATAATAATGATTGTGACCATCTGTGTACTGTATCTCCAAGCCTATTTCTTCTTTTTCTTTAAATAGCTTCTCCATCTATTTTTATATTTCAGGGGAGTTTTGCAGAAAATCTTGCCTTTCTTCTTGAAGCTTTAAAGAAAGGTACGTTTTAAGCCCATATCTTTTTGTAAACGCATATATTATTCATTGTAGAAATTGTGTGAGATTGACAGCGATTCATGAACATGATGTTTGAAGCATTTTTTATTGCAGGCTGGATCTAAACGTTTTGCTTTATACAGGTCTAACTGTGCCATCTCTAAATGATGGTTACAGTGACAAAAGGATAAGAGGGAGATTTTCATTAAAGCATTGCTTTTCCAGGTAATAGAAGAACATAGGAAAGGTCACATATGAGAGAAGCCTATTCAGCTCATCTAGCTCCTTTAGGTTTTTAGAAGTTACTTGATCCATCCTGTGGGCAGCAGTGTAGCATTGCAGCCTCGCAGTGCTGGGGCCCTGAGTTCATTCTGGACCTGGGGGGCTGTCTGTGTGGAGTCTGTGTGTTCTCCCCGTGTTCACATGGGTTTCCTTCGGCTGCACTGGCTTTCTCCCTCAGTCCAAACTCATGCTGGTAGGATAATTGGCTTCCTGGTAAAACTGGCCCTGGTGTGAATGTGTTGTCCTGTCCAGGCTGTACACTGCCTTGCGCAAGTTGCTTGATAGAATAGCTTCCAGCTCCCCCATGACCCTGAACTGGGAGAAGTGGTAAGAAAATAGATAGATGATCCATCCAGCTGTATCCCATCAGGATGTCCTGATTGAAGCCAGGGCATCACTTTCCACAGTTTGCACTCATGTCCTTTGGCTTTTGTTTGGCTGTTGGTTCTGAAAAAGCCCATCAGGTTGGGTTTGTGGATGCCTTTCAGGTACCTGAATACTTGAATCATGTGGTTGAATATTGGGAGAGCAGAGCACTGGTTATAATGTGGGGGCTGTCATACAGTGGTGAGCCCGGAATAGTGGTAGACGAGTGAAGTGCTGCTTTATGCCAGTGCCTAGCCAAGTATGCAAACAGAGCCTTTGTCATGAGCCGGTGGTGGGGTCTGATTACACGGCCAGAAGGGGTCGCTGGTGAGGTCTGCCTGGGAGAGCACCCTGAACCTGCAGCCTCCTGCATTACAGGGAGCATCAGCGCAGGGCCGGCTGGTGGCACTCAGTGCACTGGTCCGTCGCCTCAGTCGCCACGTTAAGTATTTGTTGTGGAACACCTAAAACTGTCTGCGAGTAGCTGCACTATATAGAGGCGTGCTGATTACTTCATGGCAAGGGCAGCGGGACATGTGCCTGCCTGTGTTCAGGACAGCCATTCCCTTGCCTGCCCCGGTGGACTGGCACTCGTTCTTGCCGGCGCGCGTGCCGTTTGGCTGTTCTCCTTGTTGGCCTCTTGCCTGGGCTGCTGGGATCACGCTGGCCTGCTCCCCTCCCAGGAGACCGCAGCAGCAGCCGCCCCGTGCTGTTCACCCTGGATGAGTTTGACCTGTTCGCTCACCACAAGAACCAGACTCTTCTCTACAACCTCTTCGACATCTCCCAGTCAGCGCAGGCCCCTGTCGCGGTGGTCGGTCTAACCTGTCGGCTGGTGAGTTTTACGCCGAGTGGGACCCGCGGCTGTGCTGTGTTGGGCTTTTAAAAAAAAAAGGTTTTTGAAGCTGGAGTGTCCTTGTAGCCAGGTGTGCCTGTTGTAATTCATTATGACCAACACGCGTATGGAGTGTGATCGTCCTCATTACAAGATGCTGCAGTCGGCTGTAGCAACCAGATTAGGTCCTGTTGGGCTGTATCTCAATCTTCTCACAGGTACCAGTTAACCACAATGTAACGAAACCGTGCAAGCTAAAATTCTCTTCCTTAAACATGAGAATATAAGAATGTTTGGTACAAAGTGTTTTGCTCTCCCTTCTTTACTCACGCTATTGAAGTGGCATTTCATTGTAATGAGTTTAAAGTGCTTTTTTTTTTTCCTCTTGCTGAGATTTATTCTGTTGTAGGTTTTCAAAGCTAAATTTGACCATTAAACCAAACGATGTGGCGCTGCTATGACTTCTGTTGCTTTCTTTCTGTGTACAGTATGACATCTTGGCCGCATTCTATCGCAGTTACAGCTCTAGCAAATTTACTTTTATGAAAACAGACCACCCACTTGGCCTCTTTAGTCTGAAGAGCTTTTCCCGAGCTGAGTGCCCGGCCTGCCACCTCCACGGCACATCTTTGAGTTGTTTCCGCGTGAAGACATCTCTTAAAGCTGAAGAGACCACTCTCGTCTGCGCAAGGCGCAGCCTGCACAGACCCCTGACGCTCCTGAAGAGGCCGAAATCGGTTTCTCTTCTCTCTGCTATTCAGGGTGGAATTAACTTCCGTCTCATCTGTGCCTTCTGCCTAGTAGTGCACAGGGAGTTCGATCCGGATTCACTGGGCAGTGCAGACTGCCCCTCGCCATGGTCATACTCGAGGTTCATTGGTAGTCTCTTTCTTTAGGATTCATGGTTTCTCACTTGTGCCTTAAAAATGACAGGCCTTATAAAGCGGTGTCATTAGAGCCTTTCTATAGAAAGTCTTTAATTCTCTAACAGATGAAGTCCTGCATTGACAGTGGAAATGCTGTCTGGTGTCTGTTGTCAGGATGTGCTGGAGCTGCTGGAGAAGAGGGTGAAGTCCAGATTCTCCCACAGGCAGATTCATTTGCTCAGTGCCTTCGATTTCCGGAAGTACCTGGAGATCTTCCAGCAGCAGCTGAGTTTGCCGGAGGACTTCCCCGACGGAGGGTTTGCCGAGCAGTGGAACGAGAGCGTCAAGGTGACAGCTGGCATGTTCTGGAAACATGGAAAGGCTTGTGGGAAAAGCAGGTGTTGTGTGCTGTTATTCAAGGGGGAGACTTTGATTGAAATTATTGCTGGTTGTGTTCGATAAGTGCAGTAATAACGCTTGGTTATCTTTTACATTCGTGGAGCACAAACAGCAGTAAGGAGGTCTGGTCTGTCCAAAAAGGATGAAAAGGGGTGTTTGCTGCGTTGGACCCAGATATGAATGTGCAGGTTTTCACATGGTTTCAAATTCATAGCAACGCAATTTTTTTTTCTTGCAGTCTTTATGTGACGACAGATCAGTAGAAGATATCTTACAGAAGCACTTCCACTCCAGTAAAGATTTCCGATCCCTCCAAAGGCTGCTGGTAAGAGATTTTTGAAACATTCAAACAGCCCTTGTAGGAGAAAGACCTTGCATGATAAAAATGCCTATACGATGTGAAGGCCATATTTGAGGTGCACAAAGCTGGATTTAAGGTCGCAGATGTTGGTGATGAGGTGCATGTAAACACTCTTAACACCTTGGTCACAGTAGTTGACACCCCAAAGATACAAATGTCAACATGGCCCTGTGAACACACTCCCTGAAATTCCTTTAGTTGGCTCTGCATGCTCTGTGGTGTGGAGAAACATATTTACGGCAGTGCACCCACCCAGCAGGGGCAAATGCAGATTACAGACAGATAACATTAGCAAATATTTGCAAGACAAGCAGTAGTTTTGCAGTGATAAGTAAGAAATAAACAGATTTATTTCTAAGTGCTTTTAAAAGCGCTCTACAGTAGAGTACAAATGAAACAAGGCAGGAGTTTGGTATCCAACAGTAAATTGACTAAGTATATCCAAGTGTCCAACTATCTAAAGAAGCTATAGCAAAAAGATAGGTGCTTAAGTGCATTTTAAAAAAGTGCAATGTTGTAATGCCTGATGGGTTTGAGCAGTGAGTTCCACAGTGGGGGTGCTGCGTGAGAGACAAATCTGGAGCCCATAGTGCAGTGCTTGCTCTCAGGTGGAGTCAGATATCCTGAATCAGCAGATCTCAGATTAGGTTTTGGACTATACTTATAAATAAGCCCTTAAGAACCTGAAATAAGGTTTTTAAGTTGTAAGCATGGGAACTGAGAAGTCCACTCAATTTCACACTGAGCCAATGCAGTTTCCATAGGAAAGGTGCTGTATGCTGAGGCAGTTTCGTTATTAGTGTTAGGACACGGGCCGCAGAATTATGCGCTATTTAGTGTCTAGAAGGTACTCCAGTAAGACACTGCAGTACTCTGATCTTGATTAAATAAAGGCATCTCACGGTACTTCTGATCAGATAGAGCAAAAAACTTAACCAAGCAATGGTCATTGCGATACTCGTGGAGGAGATAGCTTTCTGATGTTCCCAAAATCATCTTTGAATGATTGTTAAAAACCTCACTGATCTTCTGTTGTGGTGAAGGATTTAGTTTCATCATTTTCAGCAGCAACATTGATGTCACCAGCTTTACACAGCTGTTGTTGGGAGCCAGGAAGCATAACCTCAGGCTTATCACAGTTTATCTTCAGAAACTTCTGTTGCATACATTTATATCAGATGTAAAGTGCAGAAGCCGCAGATGTGCTATCTGAATTAGTTTGCAAATAAACCCGTCATCAGTCTAACGGTGAAGCCCAAGGCTGTGATGGGGGAACAATTTTAACAAGAGATAGGAAACATGCTGGATAGTGAAGGTCCCAGCAGGTAGCCCAGTGGAACACCTTGAGTAACAGGTGGTACATCAGATATATAACATTCAGGATGTACAAATTAACTTCTATTAGTCAAATAGGAGCCAAACTAATGAAGGGAAGACTGAGTTGAAAAGCATCAGAAATGACCTCAGCAAGGATGAATCGGTAATCTGCCTGAAACCTGAAATGTGGCCCATTTTCAGTGATGTGGAAAGTGGAAATGAAATGTAAAAAATGTCAACACTGTCGTGGGATTCATCTTGCAGTATTCTGTGAATGGTTACTGTGGTCCTGGGCAGAGTAAGAGAGTTAGCGTTTGAGCCGTTAATTTGCGTCTCGAGGGCCTGCTGTCACTGGGCTTCAGACCCTCCGTCCCGCCTGCCAGAGCTCAGCCCGACGGGCAGAGAAGCAGGAAACGGAGAGAGCAGAAACACGAGGGGCGAAGGGTGCCAATTACTTTAGGAGAAGGCTGGGTGCCGACGAGATGGAAGACTGGCTGGAATCCAGAGGAAGGGGGAACAGCTGCAGTCTGTCAAGGAATAGAGAGAGTGGAAGAAGACCAGTCAGTCATTGAGATGATCTATTTCCCGGGAGTCTCATGTACCTTATATACCTGAAATGTACAAATGTGCATTTTTACCTTTCTACCCGACTGAGTTTTATTACATCCATGCTGATCGCCACAGATGTTGTGCACGTTGTGTTTATGCAACATGTTGTGTTTATACAACAGAAGAAAAGCACTTGATCAGCTAACGGATTGGCTTCAGTCTGTTTTCGGATCTGCTCATCATGGATCCACTGTTATCCGATGTCAGAGGGGCGTGAATATCACACGCGCCTGTTTTCACCTATGTCAGGTTTATGTTTTTCGTGGCCTTGCCGGCGGAGGTTTTTTCCTCTGTTTGTGCTCTGGCTGTGCTCTCCGGGTGTGACCTGGCCTTCGTGGGCTGCTGTCTGTTTCAGGTGCTGACGCTGAGCCGAGTGACAGTGTCTAACCCAGCCGTCAAACCGGCAGATCTGTTAGAAGCCAGCCGCCTCTGCACGATGGACTCCAAAGCTAATATTCTGCATGGTAACTTGCCTCATGTACTGACTGAAAAGCCCTGTGGGCTTTGCACTCGCATGTGAAACGGTGCCTATTAGTTGATTACGCGAATCGATAGAACAAAACTGCGCTTCGGTTGTTTTCTCTTCTCTCCTGCTTAAGAATGTGAAGCCGGCATTCAGTTCCTCCATAGGCTCCGGTTCTGTCCGTGCTGCACTGTGGTAAGTGTCCAGCAGTAGTTGAGAGTAACAGCCACCTGGAAGACTCCAGTTCCCCATCAAACCCTCCCCTGTTTCATTACTGTGTTTGCTGTCAGAACACTTAAATAAATGAATAATATAACTACAAAACGTTTATTGTTGAAGAACATATCATAAATAATTTACAAAGGAGAGCAAGAAGCACACGTTTTACAAAGATAACATTTTTTATAATGTTTAATGTATATAATGTATTTTAACATTGACAGTGAAATAAACCACTACACTTACATTCACTGCTCATAATATTATAATTTATAACTAACTTTAAGATCCTAGATTGGCACAGCAGCGACAGAAAGAGCCGCAGGAGGGAGTCTCTGACTCGCATGAATGTGCGGATTAAGAAATATGTTGTGTTGTGTTGCGCAGTGAGGGGTCCCCTGGTGGCCTTGGGGCCCTGGGCGGTCGCCCCGTCTGCCTCAGCCGAGGGCCGGCCCTGGTTAAGGTATTTTCATATTTAACTTACATGTGCGGAGAGAATGTTTGAACACGACAGAAAAGGGTTTTTTTTCTGCTTCTCCAAAAGTTGTAGTTCTCTATCACTTCTGAGAAGGTGGCTCTGTGCATGAGCTGTTCAAGGCTCAAGGATCAGAATATTTCTTCCTCCATGTCTGTTGAGCAGGGCCGAGCGCTCATTTCTTCTAGAAGAAGTTTGAAAAAACAACAGAAACAATGAAAAGCGCCGATTTAGATCTCTTGATTTGTTTGTTTAGGTCTCTCGGTCCTGGAGCTGTGCTTGATAATTGCCATGAAGCACCTGAGTGACATTTATGACGGGGAGCCCTACAACTTTCAGATGGTCCACAACGGTGAGCCAGCCACTGTTCCTCGACACCGTTGGAGATCTGCACCAAGCCCACTGCTCACACACATTGTCCCAGACGTGCAGTGGCTGTGTTTCCTGCTGCAGCTGGCACGGCAGTCTGGCCTTCGGTACCAGGCCAGCCTGTCACAGCGATCGGGACTGTGACCTTAAGTTACAGAACAAGCTGAAGCCATCGAATGTCCTCCCTGTATTGTGGGTGCTTGGGGTCGGCTGGAACCCTTGAAGATCCGTTAACTTCTGTTTAGATAACCAGTGCAACCATTCGGCAGAGAGCTAGAGAGACCGGTTCTCCACGCAGTGTTTTTGGGATAAGTGTCCTGCGTGTTCTTTAGTCCGGTGGAAGACAGTTTCTGTCCCACTGATTATTCAGGCAGGTAAGGGCCTGTGTTGCCGAGGTGAAGTGTGATTCTGCAGGGGGCTGTAGAATGGGAGTGATGTTAACTGATGCTGCATTGTCAGTGACTGAGGAGGACATGCCACTGGGGGGTGTCACGTGAATCGCTTCTTGACAGATGGGAAGAATTCTCGCCGGAAACAGGAGACGGGGTCACTTGTGCTGTGGGCAGGGCACAGGCCTCTGCCGGTGTGCATGTCCGTTCCGAAGACACAGGGAGTCGGTGAACGCCGCCGCGATAAGTGGCTTTGATTTACTGTTGGCGAGCGTGCCGACGATTCCCTTTAGTGATCTCGGAGGGCCGCATGTCTATTCCACCTTTGCTCTTGACCCAGCAGAACGGGTCACCAGTTTAACTGGAAGAGTTGAGTACTTCTCATGGGCTGTCGGCTGCTGCCCAGTTATGCAGAAAGCCTGCTGGACTCTTTTCCTGGAGGACTGGAGTTGGGCTCCTTTGCTGTACCTGCACGTCCACTGCTCTCGTTTGCTCAGAATCTTTATATCTTTTTGCTTTCAGAATTCAAGAAATTTCTGCAAAGAAAATCGCATTCCATACATAACTTTGAAAAGCCTGTTGTAATGAAGGTAAGAACAGTGTCCAGTCACCCTTCAAGACGAATGAAAATTCAGAAAGTCTATGGTTTACTGATGACATTGTCCCTACTTACTTTTTTATTGGTTAGCTTCTGTGTTTCATTGATAATTTTGTCAGGAGCTTGTTACTGCGAGCTTGTAATTTTAAACAGCACTATGTAATGTGAGCTGCATCCAGTCCTGTAGGTCCACTGTGATGATTCTAGTTCTGTTTAATTCCCCAGATCTTAAAAGAGCCGATTTGATCAAGTAATTAGTGCACTTGAGAAACTGAGAATACAGATCTGAAGGAAACCAGAAACCCCTGTGACCCTTAAAGAGCAGTCAATCAGGAATCATGCTGACCAGTTAAGTCAATGATTGAAAACAGTAGACATCAGGATTGATTTGATTAATTGGATGTTTTTCTGCCTGAATCTTTAGCAATATCAAAGAGAAGCTGTGTGTTGCTGCCATCTAGTGGAATGTATCTTTACTGTTGATAATTCAATCATTTTTAAAGCAGCAGTTTAAAGTTGTAAGCCAGTGTACATGTTTGTTTTTTATTACAAAATCAGTATTGTGGTAATAGTAAAAATAATTTTAGAATATTTTGCATTTTAGGCTTTTGAGCACTTACATCAGCTGGAACTGATAAAGGCAGTGGATGGGCCCTCTGTGAAGACCCAGAAAGAATACCAGCTTGTCAGGTTAATGCTGGACAACGGTCAGATAATGGAAGCTCTCCAGAAGTACCCACAATGCCCCACAGATGTCAAACAATGGGCAACATCTGCCTTTGCGTGAATGTGGAAGATGACTGTTACAGGGTCTGAAGGACACCACTGCTGCATGGACTTTCCACTGAACACTGTCGATATTAAGTTTCTACATTGTGTTTTGAGGTTTAAATGTGGATTAGAGATGGACATCTAACAAGCAGAAACTGTCATGAAGGTGTAAATGTGCTACTTACATTTTATAGATCAATTTCCAACGATATGGCTTACATTTTGATATTCACTTTTTATATATGAATTAAAACATAATATCTTTGTTATTCATGTTTATTTTTCTGTTAAAATAAGGACTGCAGCCAATTACAGATTGAAAACGCTGCATGTCTCCTGCCAGAACCTCCTTGCTCTAGTCCTAGTTTTCACCGGAAGCTTGCGGCAGTTTTCTCTGTAAACTAAAATAACTAAGAACAATGAAGTCCATTGGTCCCATTTCAATAGTGGTTTGGAAAACTTTCACTAGAAGTAAAAAAAAAACATCTTTGAAAACCGATAAATGTGCCCAGTACACAAAGCCTTTGCCCAAAATGTTGACTCTTGGAATTTAGGTCCTCTTCAGCTGTTCCTCTTCACAAGCCTATAATGTACTTGTCGAATCTCGAGAAAAAAGCTGGAACAGCATCTTTTCCTCAGCATAGTAACTGTTTTTTCCTCACGGAGTTACAGCAGCAAAATGAATACTGAAACAGCGTTCCAAATGTAAAGGTCGCTCTTTGGCCGTAACCCTCTGTTTGACACTCAAGTGTCAAATACTCAACTTCATTCGGTATTATTGCTAGTTTGAACATTTTTAGACTGTTGTTCAGATGTTCATGTGAATGACGGTGGTTCTCAAAGGGTTTTCTCTCAGTCACCTTGGCTGCTGTTGAAGCTGAGCTCTGTGGAGTGAGATGGTTAAGAACAGCTGATCCTGGCCCTGTGGAAGCAGAGTGTGTGGGTCGTACCTATATTACCACGGTTACTGAACTTCATCGTTCATCATCTAATCCGCAGGTGGACCAGGACAGCAGTGCAATGACATGAACCTCCTGGTGCGGCTGAAAGCCGAGAAGTGCAGCCTTGCGCTGTAACAGACTGGCCTTCTTCCAGCCTGCTACTGCGGTCTTCCTCTCACTATGCTGTTAACTCTGTTTCTCACCTGGTACTCCCGGTCAGCCGAGTCTAACTGGCAGCACAAAGCGTGTGCAAAGATGGAGCTCATGAGGGTGTAGACCAGCATTTGCATTTAAGATTTACAGAATTAGACATAAAGGGAGACCGATGATAAAACAGTGGCAGAAATCATATTGCCTCCAGTTTCTTTTTCTGCACTTCACCTCTTCTTTCCTGTCCTTGTGAGTTGTGCTTTGGCTGGAACGTAACCATCGCATTTACTGTGTATCGCTATGGTGTGCTTTATGAACTGGAAGGGACCAATCCTCCAGCCTGTCTGTGGCAGCAGCAGCCCCACTGCACACCAGATCAGCTGGAGGAGGGAGAGATTACGTTACCAACTACACCCCTACTCTCGCAGACAGTCCCCTGAAACCTTCAACGTCTCAGCCAAAGAACAGCACTGTAAGGAACTGCCCGTCATGGCTATTAACCATTATGAAGTTATTTTAGTTTGATTTGCA
This sequence comes from Lepisosteus platostomus, assembly GCF_059453375.1. Classification (NCBI taxonomy): domain Eukaryota; kingdom Metazoa; phylum Chordata; class Actinopteri; order Semionotiformes; family Lepisosteidae; genus Lepisosteus; species Lepisosteus platostomus. Next base: position 39,273,441 of record NC_142624.1, read on the forward strand.
GACTTATTTCCGACCGTGAGCATGTTTGTAACTTCATTGCATCTATAGAAATACAAGTGCACAACAGTAGCTTTATTTTCAATGCTCAATGTGATTCATTACAGATATAGTTCCTCAAAGATTATAAAAAAAAACAACACTTAACTGTTTTTTTTTTCTGTGTGGTAACAGTATAGTGTTAAGTAATGAAAAGATTACAATTTTTAACTTCAGTAACATTCATGAAAGTCAAAGTACATTTGCTACAAGCAGTGCTGCTAACCCCACGACTGGCAACGTCAGCTCACACAGTGGTAGCTGTAGGTGGCACTAAAGCAGTAAGATATACACAAGCCAGAGCAGTCACTATACTTTATTGTAGAGGGGATAGCATACATTTTATCTGTACAATATTTAACAATCACTTCCAACCAGGCCTCTGAAATTTTGTTAAATACTTGCAAAAAATAAAAATGGCAAGTACACTTTTACAGTAGTACAGTCATCTGTGCCCCGGACCCAGAGGTCATCGGCAGATACAGGAAATAAAGCTAACACATCTCAACATATTAGCTTTCTGGCATATTGAGAGGTAATGTGTGTCACATGAACTGAACCGCTTCATAGAAAACACTGCTGGTCAGAGCTTTGAGGTAAACAATGTTAAGATCAAGGGTGTCATTTGTGGCGTTTTTTACAGATTAAAAATGTATATAAAGGAAAAAACGTTACGTTACTTGGGCCTAAACGTAACGTTCTCAAAATCAAAAACGCTACATTTTGTTATGAAACGGATACCTTTATAAAAAGAAAACGGTGTGTTTTTTTTGCATTGTGACGTCTTCGGGGGGGTAAATCCATGCTAAATCACATTCGAACGGAAACTATTTACACGATGCGCAGCTCTGGTGTGGAGTTCTGCCAACCCTGCGGTTACAGCCGAGGCCTGGGCTTGCGACTGCGGGAAAGAGAGAGCCGCGATTTGACCAGCTCGCCCTCCCGCCCATGACGCCCAGAGGAACACGCGTCTCCCGGGGCTGTAGCGCTGAAGGGGGGAGAGAAGCGGCAGGCAGCAGCGGGAGCCGTGAGGACGCCTGCAGGCCTGTGTGTCTAGTTAAAGGAACAGGAGACAAATGACACCCGAAAGTACTGGTGACCCAGAAGAGGGTCGAGTCACATGGCTACATTGATCATTATCGTTAGCGCCAGGACAAAACGGTGACCAACACATGGCAGGTGTTATACAGATAGAGGCAATTGCATATGGTGCCTTCCACCCCTCCCTGCTTGGAGACCTGTGACCGATTTTACTGACATTCTCGCAGATTGCTGCAGCAAGTTATGCATTTGCTCGGCAAATTTAGTATCGGAACGAACGAAGGCTCGGAGAGCTGCAAAGTTCCAATGTTCGAAAATATTCACAGTACTGAAAATATTCCTCGGAACCAGGCAGTGGCCCCCTCCCTCGTCAGCTTTGTTTCTGCGCGAATACTGTTCCGATCCAGCGGCCCGGGCCGGCCCGGCCCACCTCAGCTCGCTGGTGCCCTGTCCCACCAGCCCCGGTGCTCTCAGACAGGTAAAGGGTTAGTTAGTGTTCCCACACAATAAAAGTGGCACCTGCTCCTGACCTGTGGTCCTCAGGCATGGCAATTTATTGTACATCAATAAATAAAACAGCACTTGAAAGTTTCTTTAAAAATGCTACAACTTTGTAAAGGTCGCCTCACTGGCATTGTCAGTAAGCTGCTGTACCTGCACTGATTGCATATACTGTAATTAACTTAGTAAAGCATAGTATTGTATCCCTGAATGTTTTGTTTTAAAAAAAAGCAATATTGAACATCTGTGAAAATAAAAAATACACTTTAAATACAAAATTAGAGTCAATTATTTTTGCAAGTGTCATCGAAAATGTTAAGTGCTCAAAAACAATATATATAGCATATATCTGCATATATATATATGACTATATTGGATATATAGCATTCCTATAAATCATTTTTCCATTAAGAAACCCGATCCTTAAAGTCATAGTACTAAAGTACTAAAATACCCTTCAATGCATACATAGGTGTAATATTCTGTATGTACTGTGTTCCATTAACAAGTACAAAGAACATTCTTTCAATTTGTGGCTTATTTCCTGTCAGGAGGGGAATAGCTACCAGCACAGATGTTGAATATTAACTTTAAATAATGGCACCAGAACGAGTGTCACAAAAAGTCACTTGCAGCTCAAAGCAGAGAGAGGGGTTTGAGAAATACAGCTTCCTGAGGTGCATTTTAATACAGTGAAACCAGCAGACTGTTAACTGTACTTCCAGGAACAGGCGCAGAAAGAGAGACAGACCAACAGAAAGAAAGGAAAGACATTTAGCAAAACTAGGTTCAGGTAGGAACACCAGTGTCACAGCTCACACGGGGTGGAAGGGGAAAACTAAGAAGGCGTGCGCACATCTTGACATCCTCCATAGACACAGCAAGCCTAAACAGGGAAGTGCTGCTGCAGGGTTTTTTAACTTAAAACTTGGGGAGTATTTTTTTATTCTTTTTGTTTTTACAGGAACGGTAAGGTTTTGCTGAAAATAAACAGCTCCAATGCTCAAAACAAAAGAGAAACAGCAGGGCGAAATACACCACAATCTAATAGCCCAAAAGGAGGCCGAGGATCGGTGCTGCATGAATGGCCATTCGTCTGTTGGCATCTTCCATCACATGCTGTTGCCTTTTCTTGTCAAATGCATAAAAACCGCCAGAGAGCGTCCAACACTTCGACTGTTTTAGCGTTCAAGAAATCGTTACTTGTCAAATGCGGAACTGAGGTATACCTTGTTGAGGGAGGTTTATGGTTATTTAAAATAATGCTTGGAAGCAAATCCCACCAAATAACCTTGATCACCATTTTGTTGATATACGTACAGCAGCAGTACACTAAACATTCACAAGCTGTTTCATATTGGCATTACAATAGTCATTTATATAAACACAAAACAGCAAATGCATTAAAAACAAGTTGCCCTTTTTTATACTGAAATGAAATGAACTGTGTTGGGTTTTGTATAGTCTTTCGTTTCTTAAAAAACTAGCAGTTGTCCGTTTGAGGAAGTCTTTTTACCCAAGATAAAAAAGAAAGATACCTGCCAAAAGTCAGTTTAAATTACAATGTCCTTTGCCAAGCAGATGATGACATTTTCTACCTCTTCTCAAATTTGAATGATCCTGATTTTGATTCTGCGTTTTTCATCACTTACAAGAGACAGATGCAAGTCTTCAGGCACACATGTAACTAAATGTTGTTGGTAGAAAACAGTCCCCGTTCTTCAATTCCTGATTTTCCTGTCTGCGTTGGCTGCTGTACTGTTCTGTACATGAGAACACAATATTGAGTCTAAATGGTAACCAGATGAGTTATTTTAGCAGCTCTGGAGTTGAGTCTGATTGGTCGTTGTGTTTGTGTTGATGTGTTCTGCACACATTGTTTGACCAATGCAGCCATCATAGACTTGATTCTTTCGGTGGAAAGTCTACGTTTGTCACCATGGTGACCACAGTAACAATTTCCTCTGGCGTAATGATGTTCATCAGTCTTTGCATTTCGATAATCCGTTGCTCCACGCAGCCGGCGGACAGCCTGGCTTCTGCTTCATGATCCCAGCACTCCTCTATGGTCTCGCACAGCATGGCCAGACCCTGCAGGTGAAACACACACCGTCACTGTCGAGACGCCCACTCTGTGACACACCTGTGCTTCTGCGGAAAGTATAGTTTTCAGAGCTACGTTTACGGCACAGTAACAGCAGGACAAATCAATACACAGTTTGGGACATTTAAATTAGGAATGGTGAAACGGGTGCATGTCATTAAAACAAAACTCTTGCAACTGGACTCAACTCCAACAGCCCACATGTCTCCAAATTTCTGTCCTTTTAAAGGAAGTAACCACTGACTGTACATCTCCCTGACATCGGGAGGCCCGTGTCTTAAAGACGGCACTCAGCAGTGAACATTCCTCAGTGTCGCATCTCTGCTTGCTGAGGCCTGTTACACCCAGGCTGCTGCTGCAGAGCCAGGCCCGAGCTCGGGTCCGAGCCCGGAGGGACGAGAGGGGCGAGAGCTCGAACATGAAAATTAATCACAGCGTTAATTAAACACACTGAATTCTTAAGTGAACTGAAAGTGCTTCGCTAGTTGTTTTGCTTACCAAATATTCTTCAACAGAACACAGGTATATTGTAACTTTTTAGGAAACAATAAATTAATTGAATCGATTAAGGGAAAATGCATTTACTGCCAATCTGAGCAATGAAAACCGAATTCTAACACAGCTCTAATCCAATGACTGCTGCGATGAGGAGGCTCACTGACCGCGTGTTTCTGCCAGCACTCTCTCAGCACAGGCCTCATCTTCTTATGAACCACCACCTCCTGCATGTCTTCCAGGGATGGATGCTGGCCAACCTCCTCTTCAAAGGGTAACATATATTCGTCAACTGGACCTGAGGGCCGAACAGCATGGAAAAAAAAAGATTGATGTGGCTGCTAGGTTTCTGCTTCAGAAATCCTACAGCTGCCAAGCCATTCTGACAGCAGGAAGAAAATAAACTTTACATAACACTGCATTAGCAGTACTAAAGGGAACTGTGCCTCTGCATTTGGAATGTGGCATTATTCACCCAAAACACCAAAGTGGGAGCACTGCTTTTCCTAAATGCGACTGAAACATTCCTCGCCATTCTTTCAAGAGCTGAATAGAACTGAATTTGAATTAACCCCCAAGGGAATTCGTCTGGCACATCAAGAGCTCATGAACATACAACTTACACGACAATAATACAATACAGCAACAGTACAATGCCACAACACTCAACAACAAATCGCTCGATTTGTTGAAGATTTTTAAGGAGCTGCTAATATTTGCATTCGTTCATGTCCCTCAGGCACACAACACTCATTCTCTGCCCCATCCTGGGCCACGTGTGCAGAACAGAGGCGCCGAGGTCGTTCCGCACTGACCGTCCGCCGCTGTGCACCGAGAGGCCAGCTCCCACAGCACCAGGCCCATCGCGTACATGTCTATCCGCAGGAACGCGTCTCGCTGGAAGTTTATGGCGCCTTCCAGGACTTCCGGGGCCATGTACCTCCGGGTCCCAACCTGGAAAACAGGGGACACGGCTGGGAGAGCGACGCAGGAGAACATCCAAGCTTGGTCAACAACAGCGGGCATCTACAACAAGAGTGGTGGGAGTGTGGAACCGGCTGCCTAGCTGATGCCCTGGCTTCTTCCAGGAAATGGCTGGTGAAGACTTTTTGCTGAGCTCTTCAATGTGTTTGTAGCTCTCCGGGTTCTCAGCTCAGAAATCCCTTGCCTTTGAAGTAATTTCTAAAACTAAACAGATTGACTGACGATACTGTTCTGCTATAGTCTAGCTGTTTGGTGTTTCAAAGTCTTTGTGATACAACATTCAATTCTCCTTCCCACACTAAGTTGCAGGGGGCCTAGTAATTAGACAACAGGATCCTCGTTTCTTTATTCTGTACCCCCAAATCCGGGCATCTGTGCCATCTGTTACAGAGCTGCTGTGTTTGTCAGAGCTGCTCACCTGACCATGCGTGTCTCCTGCAGACTTCCCAGCTTCAAATTTCAGAGCCAGACCGAAGTCAGCGATGCACGCTGTGAGGTTGTTCTTCAACAACACGTTTTTGCTTTTAATGTCCCTGTTTTCACAAGCAGAAGAGACAGAAATAAAGAAAAAAATGTAAACATCGACGCTCTGAGGAAAAAGGCTATAAAATGTAATAGCCCGCTTTCTTGTTCAGCTGATGGTGTATTCTTGACCTGCACATTTAGACTCAGTGAGGTGAAACAGAAAACGTACCATGATTTATTTATATTAATGAACTGCAGTGTCAGCTGACACTAGCTGCTGGAAAGCAGATTAGCTCTTAAGGTAAATACATCTCCCAGGTGATAAGCTGCACTGTGATAAAAACAGATGTACAGTAGTACCTGACTTAGCACTCCTGGTCCTGGCCATTACCTTCATTAGTCAAATACAGCTGTGCGAGAGCCGTGTGCGACTCACAGACAGGCCAGGCGGGAGTGCCCAGAGCAGCCTCACTGTGACCGTCTGTGGTGAAGGGGTGCGAGCTCTCAGCCAGCGAGTGCGGTTGGATGGGGATGTTTACTGTCCTCGCTGACATTCCCAGTGCACTGGGATTTACACCTAGATTGTGTGGTAGAATATCAGTAGTACCTCAAGGATGCCCTCATACACGGCTTATGTGAAAGAAATAGCGATTCTGAAAAGGCACTGCCATCGAACCCGGGCTGTAACTGCCTTTGCTAGCACTGATTTCCCACCAAGCTCCTAATCCCCCGCGCTGTACTACAAGCGGAGGAGAGGGCCAGGGAGCAGGCTGCTGTCTGCCAGCATGGCAGGAGGGTGAATGTGACAAACCTGTGGGCGATGGCTGGCTTGTGTCCCTCTTTAAGGCCTGGGATGTCTTCGTGTAAGTAGGCCAGGCCCCTTGCCATGGTCTGAGAAATGTGACACAGCTCGTTCCAAGAAACGACATTTGCCTTCAGATAATCAGTCAATGAGCCCTGAAAAGGGGTAAAGAAAAAACAAATTCTGTATTGAGAACTCATTTTGCTTCAATTTGGCTATATGACATATGACAGAGAATATCTAGGGCATTTTGTCAGTGTGCCTAATTCTTCAGCAGAGCGCCATGTCAAACAAGACTATAATCCTATAACTGCTCTTTTTAAACACCAGGGGGCAGATTAACCTTGCAAGTGCTCTTGAATAACACTACAAGGGAAGACCTTTACACGCTCTGTGTGCTTTTCCCTGTCAGCCAAACTCTGGTGAAGAACAGCCTGCCCGTTACCAACATGTTGAGTCCCGAGGCCTCCTGGGAGTGGGCTCTGTTTTTGTACCAGCGGGAGATGAAAACGCAAACCGCACGTACCTTCTCATGAAACGCCGTGATCAACCAGAGCTCCACGTCAATGTTAGTCCCTCGCTTTTCTGCACCGATAAACTGCAGGATATTCTCATGTTTCATTCCACTCAGGCTGTAGATTTCGTACTCATTCTGCCACGACTGCTTGTCCTGCAGCCACACGAGACAGAGCATTCAGAGACGAGGCAATTTCTCACCACCGCTGACCTGCGTCGGCAGCAGCAGGAAGGAGCGCCTATGTTCTTGTGTTGACATAAGGACCACAACTCCGAGAGAGCAACAGATTAAACACACAACAGTTCTTTCTGGGGGAAGGAGATAAGGACATTTCTGCAGTGCTTAAATTCCAAGCATTTACCCAGCCTATGTTTTGACATTTGTTTAATTATCATCATATTTGTCACACATCCGTTTTGGTGAAAAATTCCCGCTTGCTTCCTGCCTCTAATGGAAAATTACACAGCAAGGAGACATCAAAAGAAAACCCCTCATTACTAATTTACTTCCCTGCAGAACTCAATCGCAAAATTTTGAAATCTGAAGTGTATTTTAAAACAGGGTAGCAGTGTTTTTTTGGCGGCAGACCATGCTGCAACCACAATCGCATGTCCAAGTGCTTCTGACTTCAATGGAAAGAATCATAACCTGCACAGCTACACAGCTCACTGGCGGACATCCACCTGGGAGGCACGCAGCTCTGAGGCCTGCAGAGCCAGACCAAACTGGGCGCCATGGGGCTCAGGAGACCACGCAAAACCAGCACGACAAACCCCGCAACGGGTACCTGCAGAGGGAAAATCTTCACAGCCACGTATTCGTTAAGCAGCTGAGCCTTCCAGACGCAGCCAAATCGCCCCCTGGCCTTGATCTCCAGCAACTGCAATGGCTTTTGTCCGAGGATAGGAGAAGGGGGTGGAGGTCCCGGGTCCTAGAACATACAAACGTCATTTCAATGACTTTACCTGAATACGGAAGACACCGAGACTTGAGCAGCAGGCTTTGAGACATGTTGAGCGCATGAACTACCCTAGACCTTTGGCAGCTCCGTGTGTGAGGAGGTGCGTGCTGCTTTCAGTCCTGGGCCCAGCTGTGCACTGAAGCCGGTCTCAGTGTCCGTGTTCAGAGAGGTACAGCCCTTTTCCAAGTCTGTCTGCACTTCACAACACTGAGCATTTAAAGGAATCGCCGTCGAACAAAAGGGAGGTTTGTTACTGAAATGCACTACGCCCCTGTCGCAGGTGGAGTCGCATCGGGATGCCGCAAGCGATATGAACCCAACGTGTCTCTTTTCACTCAAATGGAAGGTGCAGCGCAGACTCGCTGCTACAGCAGAGTCACTAAACCACCACCCTGATGGGCTGCAGAGAATTTTAAATCTGTAACTATGTGTAAACACGCTCTCACGGGCCCCGGGAGCACAGAGGCAACGGGACAGGGTGGCAAACACAGAGAGAGGAAGAGCAGGAGAGCGCACACTCCGACTGCTGCACGTGATTTTCACACAGCCAGCGTCGGGCAATGAAGGGCTCCGCCAGAATCGCAGGGCGACACTGAACCCCTTCTCCCCTGCCGCCCCACGAATCCCAGTCCTCTGTGTGATCCCTGAAAACCAGACCGGCCTTAAAGGAGGCGTGAGAGTTTCAGGGGGGCTGTGTGTCAATCACTGCTCTCGAAACCCTAGTCTTTCTGCTTTTCATGCAGGTGTTACTGCAGTGGTCAATACAGTACGCTGCAGGTGTGAGATCAGTTTGTCGAACTTGTATATTATATCCTGAGGGCGCTTCCCCCGAACACCACAGGACGACCGGCCCCAGGACACAGCCTCCCGTCGCTGAATTATCGGCTCAAAGGTAGAACGGGTAGAACCGGCAGAAGGAGTGGAGTAAGAGTGAGAGCTGCAGACACGGCCGTGAAGCTGCGAGCGGGAGCTCAGATCAGCTCGGAGGCCGAGAGCGCGTTCCAAAAATAAGTGGGTAAAGTGGGCCACTGCCCCGGATTAAAGTAATCGCTCGCACGTGGATTCTCCGAAGGGCTCTGTAATGATCCCCTGCACTGGAGACTGCTATTAGGAAAAACACTCACACAATAATATACTGTATGGAGGATTATAGTCTGGCTTATACTAGGTATACAACAGATTTGTCTTGTGTTCTCATTAAGCCTGTTATAAAAATAAAACCACAGCACGTTTCGCGAGGACTATGACATTCCGCAGCAATCAGGGCACAAACAGCCTTACGTGTACAAGAAAAAAGGTCAGGTCGGGGGTCAGTGCAAAGGTCACGAAAGCACAAGCATGCATACATGTGTTTTGTTGCAGTTTAAATGAAAAGAAAAAATAAACCAAAGGTAACTCAACAGAAAGCTTTTGCGGAAAGCTAGAAAACATTCCTAGGTATTATGCATTTCAAACGACAATACTGTAAAGACTGCACAAGAACATAATCGTCCTCCCATCAACCATGTTCTCAAAAACAGAATCCTCTAACAGGAGGTCTAGCGCCGTGCACAGCTGCTATTGTATGTGTTAACTTCAGGGGAAAGACATCTCACCTGTAAATGTAAAAAATAAAAAAAGAACTGGATTTACAATAGCCCACGTGACATTTCATATGACAACTGATCACATTACACAAAGTCCTGTGATCCATGTCTAAGGGATTCCTGTAAATGGTTCTGTTTCCATACTTGACCGCCAAACACTCTCGTTCCCCAAATGACCAAAGCCAGCTGCACCTTCAGGAAGATCTGCGGAAAACACAGTCCTGAACCTCACCACTTCCCAGGAGTTGACACACAGCCTGGAATCACAAGCGCCACGCTCTTTCATCACGCAGAGCCACACTCGGAGCTCTGGGAATGGCCAGCAGTTCTTTGCCCTGGTAGATGGCCTATCCTGCATTAGCAGGTCTATTAGTAAATCAAGGCAGTGAACCAACAAGGTGCACTGCGTTTTCTCACTGGGGTCTTAATACAGAAATGCATTCTTCCTAAGATTGCAAGGCCTAGCACTTGGAAACAGGTCCCACACACTTCAAGATGGCTCCTCAAGGTTCCCAGTAATTCATTAAATCATTTATACACACCATTCACTGGTGAACACTGGTGAATTGGTTAAGAGAACAACATCGATCAGCCCTCATTAAGCAGCAGCACAGTGCTTCTCATTTTTTTTACATCCACAGTTTATATCCAACAAAACCCTAATTTAAAAGTTAATATTTTATTTTTAAATCACTTTACAGAACTCAAATACACCAAAAACCATACACAAGGATATAAGGCAAGGGAACTGGATTTTATATATTACATTATTACTCAGCTTAGCCAATTCAGGTGATCCTGGTTCACCTGCACTTTTGGCACATTCATCTAACCAGTTCATAATCTACACATGTATAGGATGGGGTCATCACACAAACGGGGGATACAAAGATCTTGCATATGTGTGCAATAAAGAAAACTTAATTTTCACAATTCACTTAAGCCTAGAAACAGAAAGTATTGCAATGCAGAACAGGACAGACAGGTAGAAACCATGCTGGAAGGACACGTATCCCAGGCAATTCTTCCTCGGCGCATGCAAGTGGTTTCATATTCCCCCGTGTTCTGCAGTCCACATTATACGAGGGGGCAGAAAGGAATCATGCAAGAAACAAAAAGAACTGGAAATGAAACCTTTGAGTTTCAAAATGTGAAAATAATAATAAAAAATGTCAAAATGTATTAAGAGGCATGTCCATACAGAAAGAAATGAAACAAAGGAAATGGAACGGCCAGGTTATCAGTCTTTCCAAACCCACCGAAAAGTTTATGAGTTAATTAAACTTATCTTACCTCTATCATTATATGAAAGGCGTGCTTGTGAAGGAAAGAAAAGAGGCAAAAGAAATTACTGTTTCCAGCGAGGATGAAGTGAAGGCAGATAAAGAGGTTTCAGAGGATGATTGATGATCGAGTTGGGGAAGTGGTGTTTTTTTCCCCTCCTCAGATCTGGAAGAAGCAGCCGGAAATAGTCTCCGACCGAATCAATTCCAACTCTCCGACCTCAGTTTAGCGTATGAAAAATTGAAGTGGGATGACAAATGTCTCAGCCTCATTGTCGATGCACAGGGAAAACAGCTGAACACGATGCAGAGGGAACAGGAGCACTGTTAGGAGTGACACACAGGACTGCATGAACGATGGAGAATTAAGTGTTTTAATCTTCTTCTGGAGTGAAGCCATACATCCTGGCTCTTTATCACTACAGCTACAAAAGCGGCAAGGAACAAAAGGTATAAACTTCTGCTGCTTTCATTCCATTGTGTTCCTACAGAACCTGGCATTTTTAATTTGACCAAAAATAACTTGCAGGCTCACACGCTGTAGACGTCAGTGAGGTTATGAGGCATAACACAACTTGAACAACACATTTCACATTTATCAGAGGTCTACCGTATTGTGTGATAACGCAGCACAAACACACTGTATGGGCTGGTATTGTATCACCTGTGAAATACATACAGCATCAGCCAGAATGAGTGCAACTGTGTTAAAAACATAAGCGCTTGTGTCAGCCTCCTTCATACAAGCGCACACGCTCCGCCTCACTCTGGTTTAAACACAGACCCTCATGGTCGTCTCATGCTGCTCCAGTGCTGGGAGCCAGCTGCTTTGCCCATGAGCAGAGCCCTGCCTCAGGTAATGTCCTGAAGAACGGGAGAATCGTAGCATGGGCGTTAGTTGCCTCGGCACCACTCATCTGCAAATGATTAATGTTGATAAACCACAGCCGCCCGAGCCCTGCTGCTTACCAACCGCAGCAGGTGCAGTACCATCCACAGATCGGCACTGTCCTAGTCACCCAAGGCAATGCTTAGGCTCCTCTGTCATTTGACCGGGTTCACTAAACACGTGGTTACTGCAGGACACAATCGTTACAAAAATACAGGAGTTATGTGCTGTTTCAATTCACAAGTTCCCAGCGATGAATAAACAGACAAAACAAAGCTCGCCGTTGCTCGACAGCGTGCCAGCCCTTGCAGTCGCATGTGAACACGTGCCTGGAATCATTTCTGCTGGATAATTGGAAACAGCTTTCCGAAGTTATGCTCGGCGAGTCATTCCGTGCAGCTTCTCTCCCAGCTCGGGCTGGGACAGCCGCGGACCGGCGGGCGACACTCCTGCTGCAGTGCGAGCAGCTTCCCTGCTTCCCCCAGCGCTCCTCAACACACACAATCACTCACCGGCCCCTTCAGGACCTCACCACCTGAGGCGCCAACTTCGATGAAATGATAAAAACGACCGCCACAATCTCTGTAGGTGTTAGTGTTCAGAAGAGCTATCCGAGATTTCCGTTAAAAAATGAAACAGCTAGAGCTCACCCTGAGAAGGAAACCACAAATAGTGGCATGCTTCTTGTCTTACTGACTGAATTTGATATTTGCATTTTAAATTTCCTTGAAGATGAATGAAAGCAGAACTCAGTTATAAAAACACTCCCAGAGGAGGTACTTGCAATTCCACACGCACACACCCAGCACAAACTGGACAAGACGCTGTAATTATAATCAAATGTTGGGAAAGCATCCGAGGTCAGAAATCGTCTGTTTGGGCCAGCAGCTCCTCTGCTCCGTGAGAAAATGCATTATTGATTAATCATTGATGTTTTGAGTCCAAGCCCTTGTCTTTCTGTAGCTGCAAAAGTGAAAACTTAAACCAGTATAAGTTTATCAAAAATTCCTTCCACAGACACAGAAAGATGAATAGAAGGATTTTGGGGCTTGTGGGTTAAAAGACTTGGAAGTCTATCAAAATCTATTTCAGACAATGAACACACTATACAAAGAGTGGCATCGCCAAGACTCCTATCCTCAAAGAGGGGGGACTGTGCGGCGGCTCTGTGGCTCAGGATCTGCGCCTGCGGCTGGAAGGTTGCCGGTTCGTATCCTGCGACTGGCAGAGGAATCCTACTCCGTTGGGCCCCTGAGCGAGGCCCTTAACCCCAGCTGCTCCAGGGGCGCCGTATAAATGGCTGACCCTGCGCTCTGACCCCCAGCTTCTCTCCCTGTCTGTGTGTCTCATGGAGAGCAAGCTGGGGTATGCGAAAAGACGAATTCCTAATACAAGATATTGTAAATGGCCAATAAAGTGATCTTAAAGAGTCTCGGAGAAGGTATAGCAGACCTGTGTGCTCCAGTGACGCCGGGGAACAGTTACAGGCAGCCTTAGTGTTTTTTTCTCGTCCCTCGAGGGCATTTGTTGGCATGCTGACCTTACTGAATCCTGAAATATGACCTCCATAAGAGTCAACATGGTGTTTTTTTAAACTATATTTGTTACCTTTGCACAACAACGCATGATATTCCTTTTGTTTCAGGTCCCTATTCCTAGATAAATGACAGCACTACATACATTAATCTATTACGTACTACTATTTACCGGCAGCAGAACGTTTGAACTCCTCCCTATCAATCCACCCACTGCACTCCTGCACTATTCCTGGTGCCAGGAGTCACAGCCCCCAGCCTCTGGAACATCAACAGAGAAGGATAACTCACACACCGGGGCTGAGATAAGTACCAGGGAGATCACCAGGTCATGTGAAAGCGGGTTTGAATTCAGGGAGTGTTGTGAGCCAATCTTGTCTGCTCCTGAAGTCTCGCAGTGCACGGCAGTAATTGTACGAGCAACCTGGAACAAACATTCAGTGTCTTTCCCCACTGAAATGAGACATAAGCAGTCCTCGCAGGCCCGGCTTCGCTCTAGAGCTGGAGGCCATATTTTTGGATTGTAAAAAAGAATCTGTCAACAGGGGGCACTGGTATATCATAAAATAAAAAAAACACTCATCCCATTCCCAATCGGTCATTATCTGGTGTTCCATTTCTCATTAATGGTGTGGAGAAACTGCACAATCTACACTCAGAAAACTTTGATATTTCGAGTGCAGGTATGAAAACCCCAAAATGGTTCTACACACGACAAAACAATCTTATGCCCTACAAAAAGATTTTTCTGTTTGATGACATAATCAGGATAGCATCAGCAAAGTTCACACAAAGATGGCTTTTCTTTGCTATGTATAAAGAGCCCTAATTCAAGCATTTCGTTTTGTTGCAAAAAAAAATAAAACCAAATAAAAAACTTCAGAACCCATTAACAAGGTTAAAGTGAACAGTATGAAATCAAAAGTTTGTCATAGCATTCTAAAAGTCATGCGATAAACTACAAAACAAGATATTTAATTTTTTAGTAGTTCAAAACAGACAGCTTTCCAAATAACAAGACAATGACTTTTAATCTTGTTTTAACAATAAAACATTGGCTTGGCTCCATTGTTGTTAAAATTGGATAATGACTCTTTAAATGGCAATTAGCCTTACAGATAATTACTGTACTCCTTTTTCAGAATTCAGTAGGTATTTAGAAAGCTGTAGAATTTTTGAGTGTACATACAGTGTCAGTTTTAGTACTAAAATTGGAACTGTCCATCCACAACAATTTTTTAAAAGTAAGATATCAAGTAATATTTAGCACAATGACATCTCTTTAAAGTTTTATTTAATTGCAAATTAATTAAATAATTTAAGACAAAGGACAAAACCAATTATTACACCCTGGTTGTAATAAACTGGTTAAATTGATATAATTCAATTTTATTCAATTAATTCAATTTATATCAATTCAATTGATAAAATTCAACCTACTACATGCCACAATTAAATGGTTTTCAATAATATAATAAGAAACATCCCTGTCAAATTAGCTTTAAACAAACTAGTACACTCTTAAGAAATGAAACAAACTGTAACAACGACAATAGAAAAGGACAAATTAAAATACTGCAGCCATAACAGCTGGGAGAATTTAGGGATCAAGGTGCGCTTACTGAATTTGGATACTGTTTACATACTTTAGTTACAAATATGATCACAATTTGAGGAAGGTCTTTCATCTGTCGCAGTCTCTGCCCTCCACATGCTGAGTGTAACACAGCTGGCGATGTGAGACTGACGATCCATAATAGTGCACACTACTAAAGAAAAACCGTCAAGAGACTGGAGCTCAGAGCATGGGGGACAATTATCATTATTTTACAACCTCTCATCAGATTGATGGATTTGAGCTGAGAAGTTACACAATAATATACTTTAGGTGGACTCAAGGCTCCTGTCATGAAACAAGGAAATAAAAATGAAACTGCTCTCAACAGAGAACAATGACAGTAAAAAATCTGACAGGCTCTGAAAAGCAAAGCAACGACAACAGACACCTTCCAACAACATTACACATGATTAAGAAAGAGAGCTCCTGACCATTGTCTATGGGAAACAAATATGGAATGCAAAAGCTGTTACACCCTCACGTGACGTAGTGAGTGAACATCATCACACTATGGAACAATATCTGGTTTCCACTGTTTATTTTTGAGTTAAAAAGGGCATGGGAATTTCTCACCACAGGCACTGTGGTCTAGCTAATGGTCGCAACCTTTTCACCATCATCCCACTGAATGAAAACTTAACTCTGGTGTATAAAATGGGAAATACAAACAATGTGCACAGATCGAAGATCACGACAAGCCTGCAAGATCCCAAGGCCCCCTTCAAATTGAAGACGGCCGTGTCCGAGCACTGTTCACACACAGCCAGCTTCTGAGAGGCCCTCGGTCCTGTTCAGTAAACCGAAGCCAACAAACAGCTCCTTTGTATATGATTCTGCAACCTCCATTCTGCCTGGAGCTAATAAATATGTCAGAACAACCTACATATTTCACAGCATTAGTGACAGCCTGTTCCCACAGCACATAATAGAGTTTTTCTTTAACTATTGTAGGCACACACCCTTTAGAAACGCACCCGTAACTATTCTGAATTGAACTGTAGCTACTGTTTCTTTGTGAGGCACTACATTTTAAAAATGATCGCCGACCAGAAGATAAATTGAATTGCAAAAAAATAAAAACACAGAATTGAAATATTTTTTTTCTGCGAATTATTGCTTTGGCCTTCATACCACTTAAACATGTAAATGTCTTTTGTCTGTTTTGTGGGTTGAAGACACGCACCCAGTTGTCTAGTGCGCTTCAGAAAGCAATTCTGGAAATGTTTTCTATTCTTTCCATGACTAAACGTGCCAAAAAAAGAAAACATTCCTTCATGTGATGGTAATAAAACCTTCCTCTGTACCTGCTTCTAGTCAGATTTTAAGTATGACACAGCAATGACACATTTGATCTGTGCTATTACTGACAGCCAAAAAAAAAACTTTCAGTGTTTCAGCGATTGTTAAAGAATAGCTTCTGAAAGAAGAATTACGAATGTGTACAGAAGGTTCATTTCAAAATTTAAACTGTCAATTCTAAAATCCTGAGTGCATCTCATACCAAGCAACCTGTGAATTCACTGTGTTGAATGCAGGGCCCTGTTGAACTCAAGAACTAATGGCCTTATATTGCCCATATGAAGTGAATATACTGATCAGCAGTCCATAATTAAACTGCACTGCCAATGTATATGATCTGAAAACTACTCAAATAAAATTAGGAGAAGCAAAGAGGAAATCTGTCTGAAATCGTTCCTCAATTGCCAGAGCAACTGCAGAAAAAACAGCATTTTTTCAAGTTTTTTTTTCAAGTGTGCCTTCTTGAAGATACTCGATGTTTCAGTGTGGGCCTGGAGAACACTCCTGACCAACACCACTCCTCCCCAAATACTTAAGCCCAGAAGACCTGCAGGAGGAGAGCCACTCCACCCTTCACTCATCCCCCATTAAGAGCAGCCCCACTACACAGCTGTTCGGGGGCAGAAATGGGGAGTTACATCACCCACTGAAGAGAAGAGGAACTTTGGAGTGGAGATGAGCTAGGACACTCTTAAGAACAGTGTCCCTGGGATCTTCGATGACCAAACAGATAAAATACATTTTAGCCACAAGATGGCACCTCCTGCAGCACACATTCCTTGGTCACAGGTCTGGCTAGGGTGCCTGCTGAAGTGACAGAGGAGAAGGAGAAGGAGGAGAAGCAGGAGCAGCTGGAGGAGTAGAATGAGGAGGAGGAGAATGAGGAGCAGGAGGAGAAGGAAGAGGAGCAGGAGGAGGAGCAAGAAGAGGAGGAGGAGAAGGAGGAGCAGGAGAAGGAGGACAGTCACTGACCTGAGTGGGCACCAGGACTGGGGGATAGGCCAGCTTGTGATGCCGGTACATCCAGAAGGAGAAAAGGACGATAGCAGCGATTCCCACGATGGGCACCAGGGAGTACAGCAGAGTGTTGAACAGCAGGGGCTTTGGTGTCACGGGATTGGAGGTTGCTAGAAACGAAACCAGGAGCAAAGTCAAATTAATCAAGGCTAGATGCAACACTAAAATTAAAAAAATCCAACAACAATTATTTTAGATCCAAAGCTACGCGGGTTTTAAAACACAGGTTTTAAAAAACCCTAAAAAATCAGCAGTTGCCAGCTCATGTATTATGCTAAGAGTCCCAGCCGGGTTTGTGAATCCATTTGCATTGTGAGGATTTTCTTTCTCTGCCCCTCCTAACTGGAACTGTAAACAGGCCGTTAAATGACTGATTCTGTGTTTTCACATTCGCAGTGCTCTGGAATAAAGCCAAGTCAGCACCAGGATGTCCTGGCAGAACATGCCCTCCTGCAACGTGCTGAAGCATATGCTATTCTGATCTGATCATATTTACCAGTACCATAAAATCATTTCCTGAAGTGCAATTTAGACCACCTCTAAATTGAGACCAATGTCACAATACAGTGCAAGTAAAAAATATTTCAGTTTAACTATATAAAACAGAAAATCCCCTACAGCCTTTCCATTCAGTGTTAGAATAATTGCTTGGCTTTTGAATAGAAAGCAAATTTGCTTGCTGCCCGTATGTTTGTAGAATGGGACAAAACTAAATCACTTTCTTTGGCATCCTGTAAACAAGTCTGTGGCCCTGTGGTTTATCCAGGGAAACATAAGTATGACAGTAGGAAACCATTCATCACTGCTACTATAGGAAGAGTTCCAGATCCAATTAGTTAAATTTAGACAGCCTGTATTAAACAACTAATACTACTTTAACAAAAATGCTAGTTTCTGAAGAGCCTTCTTCAGTATTCATTAAATCAATTATTTTCTCTGGGAAATGCATGCAACTTATACAGAGGGCATATTTATATATGCATTATAAATGCATATTTATATACAAGTGACAATCTATTCAAGGTCAGTAAATAAAGAAGTGAACAGAGAGGTGAATTTAATCTTGGAGCTATTCCCATTCCATGGGAGACAATGTGATGGATAATAACTAATGTGGTTTCAACCATAAATTACAAAAAGGTCATTTTGTTTTAAAGAACAGAATCACTGTAAATGCACCTGAAAGACAGCAACTCAGTACGGAACAGGTAAGATACAGACACAAGGATGGCTTTATCAAGCCTTGGAAAGGCTCATGGGGCAGAAGATTAAAAAGAGGAACTGTGGCACACAGGATCACACCTGCGTAGTGTGACAACAAACCTCACAAGTGAACTTCACTTTTCTCTCCACCCACGTGCTCATTGTACAGCAGGGTGTTTATTTTAATTTCACTGAGAATCAGTCACAAGGCGCAGTACAATATCATTATCACGTACGCCGCGCTGACAGGACAGGTGTGGTTTTAAGACTGTTCCAGCCAGCCAGCATGACTTCAGCTCCAGCATTTTGTTCTTAAATGTAAACCTCAAGCACAACTGTGTCACCACACATTCTGTCCCCAAAACAGTTCTCTCTCTCTCTGTCTCTTCCCCCTCTTCCCTGAGATCTTGCACATGACTGCTGCACTTTTAGAACAGCTTTGTCTCTCACACACACGTGCCTGCTCCACCAGATCTGCAGGGATAACGCGGGTCAGGTCTTTCGGATTAGTCCTGCAGGCCAGCAACACGCAAATCCCTGGAGTCAAGCCCAGGGCACCACGTGCTACAGGCAGGCAAGGGTTAAACTGCCCCAGATCAGAATTAAATGCAACTTGACACAGACTTGTGTCGTATTCGTCACAAGGTCATAAAGCAATCATTTTAAAATTGGTTAATCTTCATGCAATTTTTCCCCCTTTTAAAACTCAGTGACTCATTTCTACAGATTTATTCAGCTCTGAGTTTCGAGCCGGATTAATAACCTTCTCGCATCACACCTTGTGTGCTTCTCTGGGGACAATCTCCCTGCCAGCTCATCCTCAACAAGGCATGAATTTTAAACACTTCAATGGCAGCTGTTTTTTTTTTCTTGCCACCTTTGCACCAGTTTAATTAAACAACAGAAAAAAAATATACCGCTGGAGTGAAAAACAGGCTGTCAGAATGTAGGACAGGTGTTTTAGGATTCAAAATAAAAACAAAGTAAACAATTTCTGTATAATGAAGCTCTCTAATTGGCATGGAGACAGCTTTTTATCATCGTTAACCATACTTAGCAATTATGGCCACACATCCAATTAAGACCTTTCCTTTACAAGGTAGCTGTTGTTTAATCAACAGCTGAAACAACTTAGCCATGTGATTTCCCCCCCCCAAAAAAAATAACTGCCCTGACGATTCTGCGGCTAGCACTTCCCAGCACCGCTGTCTAAGGTGGCAGCAGGCCAGGAAAGGCAGCCCGAAGCCCACCGCAAGTCGCCATGGCTACCCGAACCACAACCACAACCCCGACGCCGAGCCGCAGAAGAAGCACAGATCCAGCAGGCCGCCGGTGCATCAGTCCATACCTCCCCCGCAGGTTTGTCCCGCAGGTGCGCAAGTCTTTAAGGCACACCACGTCTGAAGTCAGAAATGCGAACGCCACCTCCGGGGTGCGCCAACAGCGCAGTGCACTGAAAGCTCGTTTTACAGACGGGAGTCGCTCCCTCTTCTAGGCTCGCTTCTCTTCCTGAGCGCCAGTGTTGCAAGTAGAAGCAGGAGCATGACAGAGTTTTTAAACTTTTTAATCGGGCGGGGGGGTGCGTTTCCCTCGAGCTACAAACGGACTTTTAATGAAATCGGCTCATTGCTCGCTGAAATTTATTTTAAATAGGTGGTAGTAAGATTTATATTAAAATGAATAAGTTTTCGTTTTCCAGCCACCTGTTCAAAGGCAGTAGTAAGTGAACAGAGATGGCTAACGTCATCTTGAAACTACTCCCTTACCACAGCAGACAAATCGTTGTAAAAAAAAAGATTACGGCTACGACAGTGCATTCATAAAGTTAAGCACAGAAAAGACTGAACTGCAGACTGCTTTCTACAACTTTCTATTCAAACCTCCAACCCCATACAGCCTCATAGAAGGCATTAAAAATTCACTATCAAGCCGTGACCCTTCACGAGTCCACTCCACATCGAAGTTTAATTAACCTTAAAAATAATAACAACAAAATGTTGTTACAGTCGTACTGCAGCAAGGAGATGAGAATTCACAGAAGTGGTGAATCACTAGTTAGTAAACTGGTCAAAGGTTGCAGATGATATCTGACTAGGTGGATTAGCAAACACCGAGGCTGCTGTGAAGAAAAGTTACACACAGGTCTCGAAAAACCCATGAAGGAACCTGATCCGAGCAACCCTCATTCAAAATCGTCAGTAAGCACAAAGTCAACTCGGCACACTGCTTCAGCACCATCAGGGAAACACGAGGCAGAGAGCCCGTTTGGAAACTATGGGGAAGTGTGTCTAAAACAGAGAACAGGACACACTGGGATACAGCTCCCTATCCATACTGTCGAAGCTCCTACTGTGGCTGCTTTCAAGAACAGCTGGATGGGATTCTCAGATCCACTATCCACCAGCAACTCTAAGACGGGTTGAAAGACCCTCCATAGTCTGTAATTATTCTCATGTTCTAATTCCTCCATTCTAACAGTTCCGATCCTAGAAATAAATCTGTTACAAACGTAACTGTGTTCATTAACTATTCCGGATCAGCTGTTTAAAATATTACAAAAGTATCTTGGTGACTAAATCTGCAATTCCCGCAACTATTTTAGAATTATAACATTATGCATTCTTTTTTTAGCGGCAGTAAAGAAAAAAAGTTTTAAAATCCAATTACCACACAATACACCTACAAAAACGCACAGACAACAGACCAGAGAAAAGTTAAATAGTTGATGTTCTTTACAAATATAATACAGCTCCTTCAGCAACTTTTATGACATGACTCATTTTGTCTAAAATACCTCAAATTAGGTGTCAGTAAAACGAGCTGGTTTAGCTTTACCATTTATCCAAGTCATTAAACCTCCATGCTTTCCCAGCAGGAGTTGTGGAGTAGTAGAGGAGTTTATTGCCACATGTACATGTACACTGGAATTCTTAGTTGTGCCAATCTCTCTGGACAAACACAGTACAACAGACAACATCACGCAATGTAGACGCAAACAACACAACCAGAACAAGAAATATGTTGTGGGGCAGTAAATATGCGGTAGTGAGAAAAAAACCATGGTAGTCCATGCAAAAAACGCAGTGTGCAGATGTGTACTGAGTCTGAGGCTGTTGAAGACGTGTACTGCAGTGAGGTTGAAACTGTTCTTGCGTCGAGTGGTCCTTGCTAATAGTGCAGTACTGCTGGCCAGAGCGCAGGGGGGAGAAGAGTTTGTGGCTGGGATGGTTGGGCTTTATCGTGACAGCGAATGGTGCAGATCTCGTTGACTGATGGTAAAACAAAATGAAAATGGATCTTTCACTGGAGAAAGAAACAATGAAACAAAACACAGTAACCCTTCGTTTTATACCGAGACATTTCAGAGTTGACAACACAACTTACGTTGTATTCCCAGCGTTTCAGGGTTGTAAAAAAACTTTTCGTTACACATGTCGCCTTCACAGCAGCAGAAGAAGACATCTGGACTTTCCTTCTTCTCCACGCAGTCATTTCTGCAAGGAGTCAAGAACAGGCAACTGCGTGACAAGTCGGCATTTTCATCTCGGAGAACGTGCTTCACCTGCACACTCCCCAGAGCACTGCCTTCCAGGCAGTAAAACAGCCATCCAGACCTGAACGTCTGAATGCCACCCAGAACAACAATCAGGAAAATGAAATATGTTAGCATATTATCAAAATAATTCAATATTCACAGCCAGTGTGCTGAAGTGGGCCAAAATCATACAATGGAAGCAATTTCACAGCAGATATTAAATCTGTGTAATAAGCTTTAGCAAGGCTAAGTAACACTGGTGTATGCTGGTTATTCAATAAGCTTGTTATTAAAAGGGAAAACATGATGATTTATACAGTATATGTTTAGTTAAGAGCAAAAAAAAACTTGGACTTCATTTAGGGATGTTGACACATTTTTCAGCAGAGGAAGTAATCAGACTTTGACAAGTTGAGACACGTAAGGTGAACATAGTTTATATATTTTTTATTTAGTATGATTTTGTTTAAACTGTAAGATGAACCACAGGAATTCATTTTAGCACCCAGCTCTTCCTAGATGACTAAACTATTTATACTGTATCTCCGATTTAGTTCCCTGTTTTTCATTTCAAATTCAAAATGGATCATCTCCTCAGATGTTCTGCTGCACAAATACCACTTGTCTGTTAAATGATAACAACACAACAAAGTAAGCTGTGTCTGCATGATTCAGAGGAATTTGTTAGTCTGTCAGTTTCTGGTGGAAACACTGCAGGACAAAAAGACCAGGGTCTTTTTCTCAGTTACACTGCTTATTCTATGCACAGAGCTGGCTAGCTGTGCAGACACCACAGTACCATGGTGTAAAATCGGTGACGAAAACATTCGTTTGAAAATGCAGTGGAACACGAGATCACAGGTCAGCCGCTGACCTTGCCCCTGTGATGTGATCTATCAGCTCTTTCTGCTGAACACACTTTGTTTCTCCGAGCGCCTGGCCATTTGCACCAGCCATTCATTTGCAATTGAAGGCTTCAAGAAGCTTGTAAAGTAACATTTAAGCCTGAGTGCTTAGTGCAATAACTAAAGACAAGCAAAACAAATTAAAAACAATAACACTTACAGTAAACCACCAAAGAACCTAACTGTGCATATAACACTTGGATTTCACAGCAAAAATAAAACCTCATTCTGACACCGCTAAAATTCAGTCTAACCACCTGGCCCGTTATGAAAAGAGCTCACAGGAGAATACAGAATCTGCACGAGTTTAGGTCTATATGCTGGACACCATAATTAAAACAACACAAAGTACAAAAGGAAAAGAAACATCTTTTTAACCTGTCGTAACAGTTGATGTCGTCAAGCCAGCAGCCTTGCTTGACAATTTCAATAGATCCAGAGATGTTCTTCCAAGTTGCAAAACAGTGTCGCCTTTTATCTTTCTCCCCGTAACAGGGCTCGATGCCACTGCGATTCGTCCTGTCCTTCTCCCAGCTGGCGTTGTAGTAAATGCACTGCTGTGTCTCCGATCGGCCAAGGATTGCACCTGAAGAGCAGGGGACAAACGAACAATGCTGAATTGAGATCTGCATTAACACTTTTTTCAGTTTTTCCTAGCAACAGGAACATGGAAAACAATTTTGAAGATAAAAATCTGTTCTGAGCTACTGCTGCAAGACTGGCAGTAAAACACAAAAGACTTATGATTAATGTTATTCAACCTGTATCACATTCACGTGAAATACGGATTCTATTAGGTATCGTTAAGAGCCTCGCCATCTACTCATCATCTATATAAAATTAATTTCACACACAAACAGTGCTAGTTGCTGTTGGATAACCTGTATCAAAGCTACGCTTTAATCACATCGAAACACTGGGCTTGGTTTACTGAAATGTGTTAAGGGCCAAGCTCCCTTGTCATGTTCAGCACCAGCAGCTCGGCAAACCCAGGTCCTAATTTCGGAGGCGTGCGTCTTACGAGGAGCCTCACATGACGTCAGTCTCGAACCGGAGCATCTTGCTTGGGCAGTGAAAATAAACGACTCAAGGCGGCAGGCTGGGGACGGGCTCGGGCTTGTGAATTTTTTATCACAAGCGCCCACACCAGATGAAACACCTCCTGATACACCTAATCTGTGCAGCGGAGTCAGGAAGGCTGCCCAATTTGCACTCTCCTGGGGTGTTAAATAAGGGCAAATGGCAAAGCAACCAGAGCGCAATGCTGCTTGTTTTTCCCTCACCCGCATGTGCGCTGGACGGACACGCTCGCTGCACTCTATTACACCGTAGGGCAGCGCGTTCCAGCCCGCACATGCTCTGCCACTACACTCCGGCTTTCCTCCATCACGGCGGCCCACCTGACGCTGCACTGAAACTGAACTGGAGCCTAACACGCCCTCTGGCTCTGATCCCAGAAACCATCCACCATGGCTAAGATGTGTCACACACGAAAGCACAGCGCGTACGGGGCAAGGTCCGCCAGTAACCATTAACAGAAGATCTTTCCTATCACGCTCTGCAAAGCACATGACAGGGCGCTGTAATTAACTCACGCCACAGAAGAAGAAAGCAGCAGTGGCAGCATCAACACAGCTTTAATCTGGAACAGCCCCACCACCGGTGAACGGGGGGGCAGGATCTCCGGGCTTTCAGGCTGCCTGGACCCCCAGGCCTCGCCCCCGGAGCTCGGGCAGGACGTGCGGCGATGAAAGCAGTGCCTCTCCTGAGGAAGGGGGCTGCGGTCACTCTGCTGCGGACCGGAAGCTCGCGCCAGCGTGCGGAACGGAAAGGGCGGCAGCTCAGATGAACGGCACGATTAACCGCCCTCTGGAAAAGAGGCTTGGCAGGCTCAACGGCACCCCGGCCAATTCCTGGTCACACAAGGACCGGGCTCTGCCAGTTTGAGACTCGGGGAAGCCGTCCTCGCCCGGCGCGCCAGCCTCCAGAGCCGAGAGGAGCGGGTGCACCAGAGGCGAGATATCAGCCGCCCTGCCGAACGGCACCGCAGTGGGTGGTGCAATTTGTTAAAGCACTTGCACAGAAAACAAAGCTGAACAGCAAAAAGGCAGGAGAGCCGGGCACATCGCCACTTCCCCTCTGCCGAGCCAATTCCTCAAGTACTGCAGGCTTGATAGCAAAAGTAAATAAGTAAAAGGCATGAAAAGGAATAAAAAGAGATCAAGGGCGAATTTTGTAAAGTTATTGATTTACTCCTGCTGAATGCGGTTCAGGCACTGTATGGTGTGCAGTATTGTTTGTGGAAGTGAGCAGCGAAAGGATTTTAAGGTAAGTGCTTTTCTTTTGAAAAGCAAGAGAAAAGAGCAAATACTGACACCAAAATACAAAACTAGGATGAACTGTGCTAATGCACACTCAGCTTCAAAATGTCAGCAGTGTAAATCTAATACATATGCATCATATGAGTCTTGATACTGAATATATACAACAAAATTACAAGCTACATGCTGTATTGTGTGCAGTGGAGTTTTGTGGTCATGGCGTACAGTAGCTGTGGTACAGAATAATACTGCAATTTTATGATACCAGTATGCAGCACAACAGCAAGTCCAGATTAAAAGTGTATGTTTCAGAAGACAGCTAGGTTTTACACTTTAATTTCCCTTGCATTTCACTCCATAAACACTTCCAGAAATACTGACGGGAACTCAGCCGAGCAGAGCTGTTTATCAGACTGCCTTCTGACTCTCTACAGTAGTATTACTGGCGACATTCTGACACGGCAAAATCATGTTTCTGCGATCCGGGGCCTCCTAAGAACGTCTCCACGCAAGCAGAGACACAGATCTATCGCACACAGCTTCCTTCACACTCTGAAACGCGTTCATTTCGCTCCGAGCAAAACTGTTCAGGACTGCAAGGCCACGGTTTCAAACAGGCTTGTGTGCTGGAGGAATTCGAAGTTATTTTAAAAAGGGCCGTCACCAGTTCATTGAATAAAAACGCGTATCCACTCAAGAGGCGGTCAAAACTCAACAGCCCCCAACTGGACATTGCTCTCTTTGCTCGTCTTCTGAACAGCTGGTCTTCATACCCAGAAGCTGGGGGTGGCAGGCGAGTTGTGACACCTTGAGCTGCTCACATTAATGGCCCGTACACTCCATCTTGGCAGGGCTTGCACCTCCCAGGATGCAACACACATTTCTGGCCCGCGCCCACACCAACCCTGGCACCATCCTTCAGCAACAAGCTCTTGGATATCGCGAAAGTTGGTGCGCTGCCTGGTCTCGACTTGTCTGCTCCTGCCAGATCTCTTCTGTGAGGTTCAATCTACCGGAGAATCGCTCCGTGATCTCTTTCCGAAGTACTGGAGAGGGCGTGGTGCTGGATGAACGCACGAGTGCACTCGTTTGGTTCAGACAGCAGAGCTTAAGGGGGCAAACTGTGCTGTCACTTTAGGGTGGCTGACTTCTAGCTCCAGTAAATTCTTCTTTGGCTGGCATGGCTTGCATGGTCTACCTCTCTCGCCATGAGCCGGAGAGGTGACTGCTGAAGGGCCAAGGAAATACTGGGTGTTTGCCCAACTGGAAGGGATGCAGTCATCACCAATGGGGAGAGCCTTGTACTGCCCACTGTTGAAGGGTATATTAAACTGGACCCAATCGCACTACACAGCTCCACTACCCACTCTGCCTCTGAGCTGGTTGGTGTCAACAAACCCCAGGTGCTCAGAAGGTTGCGGGTCACTGCACCCGTTAATAATCCTCAGGCCCTCACAGTGGGGGAGGAACGCCGAGCACCTCCCTGGCCAGTGGAGCACCTGAAAAGGGAGATCCCTCTCCCTCTCCTCCAGAAGGCAGTGCTGCAGCAGAGCCAGGGCTGGGAAAGTGCAGAGGGCAGCTGGGGTCAGGCAGTGGCCACTGCATCAGGACTCGGAGAGCACCACAGGGCCCAATATGAAGAGGTCAGCCACAGTCAGCCACAGTCAGCCACAGTCTGGCCACACACGTCCACCACCGCCACACAACCCCAGTGGCGGAGTGCCCATTCTGGGTCATCTGATCTGCAGCAGTTTTCTGAAGCCTGGACAGGGGGACTATCCTGACAGACAGCCTCTGGAGGGCGCACTCCACCCCTCCCCGCCTCCAGCACCAGCAGGAAGGCCTGTAAAAGTTTCCAGGTGCTGCTGTTGATCTACCTGTTGTACCCTGGGGTGAGCTTGCCGGTGGTTTGATGCATAAAGGTGAGACTTGAAAGTCATGACTGTAACAGCAATAAAGGATCATAATGCAAAAGGGGGGGTCTTGCAGGCTACAGGGCCTTCTAAAATTCCTTCTAAAAGCTGTATGAAACTGCTGTATTATGTCATTTCATTATACAAATTGTAAGTTTATACGGACCATGCACTTAATTCAAAATGCAAGAAAATAGATCAACTAAATATGAGAAATATAATGCCTCCCTCATGTGACTGTCCTGAATGGGGTGTTTATTATTACGAAAGCTTGCTGCTGTGTCTACTACAACACTTAGTCAATTCACCAAACCATCAAGCCCTTAACACTCTTAACTTAACATTTATGCACTTAAATCAACTCCAGCTGAAATCCCTGCTTTGACATGATTTTACTACAACATGTAAAGAACATGTAAAACAAATGACGAGAACATAATAAATTTGAAAAACAAAAATAGGCAATTCAACCCATCAAACCCATTTAGTAACTGACCCACAGTAATTAATCACGGTAAGCGAATTCACCCACGGATCTCATCCGGCAGTTTCCTGAAAGAAGTACTTCAACAGCATGGCTGGGCAGCTCTTTGTTAAGAAGTGCTCCTGTTCTTGGTTTTAAATGTATTTGTGCATCCAGCAATGCATATGTAGCTCATCTTCCATGGTGTTCTTTACTTCTGAATCTGAACACTGAATCTGATTTTATACAAAGTGTACGAATGTCAGAAATCTAGCTTTATCATCACGGCTTCATCATGTCCGTTGGATTCTAACCTTTGTAGTCTCGTTGGGAGTGTAGCCACCATGCAGGTGTGTCTTCTCTAAAGAAGGAGTCATGTTTCACAAACAACCAAGTCCTGGGATTGTTCAACTTACCATCCTTATACACTCTGTCAACACAGGTCATTGTGAAAACCACAGAGCTTAAAGGAAAGTGTGATTCTAAATACCTTGACTGATATGTACTGGGAAAACTACAATCTTCTTCACCTTCACAACTGAAACAGAAATGCATGTAGATACAAGCTCGGCACCGTTCACCTCCTCACTAGGTTTCACAAGCCTCCCACACGCAGAATATTTAAAAACTCTTCATGTGTACATCGCAATCATTCACTGTCGAAAGGGAAAATGTGTGCTGCTGTATTTAAGGTTGAGCACATTGCAGTGAAAGCATTCAGAAAAAGCATTTTAATGTGCTAGTATATTACTGTTTTGGAATCCAATTATATATTGCAATTAGAAATGCTATAAACTCTATAATGCATCACTGGGACACTAGATTATAAAATAACATTTTATCTTTATTTGTTTTAAGCATAAAAAAAAACTTTCCTGACAATTGTGGCATGGGTCTTGTGATATGAGAAACGTGATATGAAATGATGCACACTGAAAGGTAAACAATTTGGCATTGCATTATGTTTGGACTTGGGAAGGTCAGAGGGCATCACAATGCTTCTTGCACAATGTACATAGACTTGTTAAATACATACAGAGTATAATATGAAAGTGTTATACAGATTCCTTAATGTGTTTAGACATGCCCCCATTTCATCACACTCTTTAGTTTATCTACAAAAATATGCCACACTCTCAGCTTCCACAGTAAATCTTTTAGTTTAAAAATGTAATCCGTAAGGTTTAATCAAATACAATAACAACATATAGGCGATAACAAGAAGCATTCTGCTGATTGTAGAAGAATGCCTCAAGCTAGTTTAACAGAAAAACCTAGAGTTTGAATTAGTATTGTGGTTAGCCAAAACAACAATTTAAGAGCAAGCGCTTAGAGTAACAAAAAAACAATCTCATGTTAGATCTTGGCATATGACCACAAGTGTCAAGATTCATCATGATGAAATTTGTAGTTATTAATTCTACGTGACCTACAGTAATAATGGGCTTAATATTTTACAGTTCAGTCTAATTCAAACATAACGATTTGACATTTTCTTACATGGCAGAGCAGAAGTCTTTGACACTATCAGGGTGTTGCAATTCATGTCAGTTGTGAGCAGTAACAGTTGGCTCAAGGCCTCAGCTAGTGTTTTCTACAATTTCAACAACAGTTGAGTTTTATTACTACAGCTTGGTTTGTGTATTATGTCTCAGGCTTTTTCACAGTGTACACCCATAGCAAGTGGTATCAGAGTGAGCTGTGTGTGCAGTTGACATCCTGATTGCACTGCTCAAGGCCTCACTCAGAAAGCCTGGACCTATCACTTAAGGCATCTGGCTAGCAGCAGGTGAGCCAAGATGCAGGTAAACAGATAATCAAAGGGGTTTTCCACAGACTTACTCTGGTTAATTTATCTCATGGTAAATCATTACACATTATACCCATAATAACAGATAAACATTCAACAGCCATCAACACATCAGAAATGCAGAGACAGAGAACACAAGGGATGAAGACCAGCAGAGAGGGAAACAGAGGTGGAGACAAAGCTGGTGTCATGCAAGAGAGCCTTGTTCTGTTCAGGCTTGGAGACCAGAGTCGCACTCAGTAAGCTGAACATTACCATAGAGATCTTGCTGTCCCATTTATCTCCCATACTGTGGAATCCTCAAGCTAAAAACATTCTCCTAGTTTGGTGATGCATTGTTAGAATAGGGAGGTGGCTTCCCGCACACTTTTGGGAAATTTAGTTCTGTTCAGGATCCATTTATTGGTTATTCAGCATGCGGGTCTTCATGGCCTGGTAAGGTGTTTTCTAGCCTTTGCAGATTACAAGGATATATTCTGGGTTTCTAGGTCTGGAACATACTGATTTATACAAATGTGTTCTCGTGTGATATACTGTTTAGTTGTCTTGGCGACTGTTAACAGATATTTGTTTGTTTTGTCGAAGTCACTAGAGCTGTGCCCCACATTTACCTAACACTACGGACATGAACCTGACCTCAGGTGTTTCAGAAGAGTATGATGAGCTGGCAGACAGTATAGCACTCAAACAAGATACTGCAAAACTAAATATTATACTCCATGGAAGTAAAATAGTATAATCCCTTCTCTGTGTAAGAAGATGAAAGACGTGAAAGGATTAATCTGGAAAATGAAATACTCCTCTAATGTAAATATGACATATATTCTTCCCCTGCTAAAAAATGACTCACCTAACAGTTTAAGGGCACTTTCATTTTGTCCTGACTGATAGAAGTGACAAAACGCTTCAAACTAAAATGACCCCAGATCCATCCAGATACAATGCCAGGTTCAATGCAAACACAGGGAGCCTCAGGCAAAAAAACACGCAGAACAAGTGCAGTAACAGAGGGCTATGGAAAATAATAAGAAAACAAAACCCGAGATAAAATGTGTAACACAATAGCATGTGCATGACTGGCACAGGGTGTCATGGACTTGTCTATAAAACTTCATCGCATAAATGAGAAAAGCCAGAGCTGCTTTAACAACATTTCTGGTAGCTTATTTCATACTCCTACCACTCTTTGCGTGAAGATTGTGCCCCCCGTTCTTAGTTTTAAATGCACTTCCCAGTAGTACTGGGGAAAAAAAGGTAATACTCGGGTATATCTGTTTCATTCTTCACAAATTGAACTATCTGTTCTTCCTGCCAGCACAAGCTTTTTTCCTCATGTCTAAGATTTCTTTATTTTTAAGCTCCACAAATTTTTCATAGTGAAATTGTTAAAGGGAGTGGAGTTAAAATGAAGGTCGTGCGAGTTCATCTCAAACACGTTCAGAAAGAACCCCGTATCTCTGTCTTGCAGATACACCCTTATCTGTTAGGTAGTCACTCACAGCAGAAATAATAAATACACCTGAAAACAAACAAAACATAAGTTTTGTAGGGCTTTTTAGTCAATTTCAGCTCTTGTAACACACAGTACTTTGTCAACATCAGACAAAGCATATTTCTTATACAGGCGCATAAACGCCATTCTATTTTGAACGTACATTTCAACAAAACTGTTCTCACTAAACACCAACTAAAAAAAAAAAACTTGCCACTGTTAGGGTAAGCAGAGGTTTAACCGTCCAAAGACTTTCCTCCTACCATAAATGTTAAAAAGTTCACCTCAGCAGCGTCAGAGACTGACAGGACAATTACACGGACTCCACAGAGTCTAGACTTGGCAGACTTACCCATGAGTTCCTGCCATTAATGCTGCGAGCTCTCATTTGCTGTACTGCAGCCAAACATGATGGAAAGAGGTGGTAATCATAGATTTGCAAGCCAAAACACTGCTGGGTTATGAAGTGCCACTGGCACAATGCTGACCAAAAGTTACTTAAACATAGAAAAAAAGCACGTACTACAGCATCTTGCAAACACAAAACATGGGATGTGCAGAATGTCAGCAGGCTGTATTAAACATACCTAAATACAGTGAACGCAGGAACCCTGATGCAGTAAGAAGCTCATCATAATTAATCAGCCATCGATTACCCAAAAAATTCCTGGTAAAGGTTTTGGCAGCCTGGAGCCTTATTGGAACAGCGGTAGGGCACAGGTAGAACAGGACCACACCTGGACAGGACATCAGTGCTTGTTGAAGGCTGCTGGTCATACAGGTCTTAACCACTCCAGCAGGAGTTTTCTCTGGTACGGTGCACTAAAGAGAGCTGTGTTGCTCCAGGCCACACTGTCAAGGCAGGGGAGAGACCCTGGAGGACTACATCAGATACTTGAACCCAATCACATGGTATAAACATGTGTTATTGGTATTATCACAGCAAACCAAATGAGCAACTTTCCTATCTTGCAGGTACCTTTGGAAAACAGGCCTGAAATTCACCTTCATTTTATGGTAATATGTCAATTACAACAGGCAAATGCATGAAAATCTCTAGAAAGTGTATCAAGATCACCTTTCCATAACAGGACCACAGCTTGAAGACAGGGAAAAATTGAAAATGGCTTCAGGGCATTTCTGCACTATTCCTTCTTTTGTGCCAAAATGCAGTAAGGTATTAAATTCCTTTAATGTTCATGGATTTGATACGAATGTAGCTGCACGATACAGATGATTATGGAAGCTGAACATAAAAATTTCAGAAGAGCTCATTCACCTTGACTGCACTCCCTGTTCTCGCTGAAGGCTACCATAAACACAGCTCATTGCGAGACTCTGCAGCTTTAATACAAATGAAGTGTCTAAATAATGCTGACTTTCTGTTTTACTGGAACAGTCTACCTTTTGTTTTAGCTTTCCTGTTGAAGCAGAAACAATTCAGAATGCCTTGTAAGCCAGACTCAGTCCTGTTTCTTCCTTACAGTAGCTGCATTTTCACAGTGCCCTGTAGCAAAGTAATGGCAGGCGATTTTCAGGTGCAGAGTGTCATATTCTCAAAGCCTTGCATTAAATATTAATTTCAACCCCGCTGTCACCAGCAGACTTTGTCTACTCACTGTTATTACAAGGGTCAAATGGTAGTTGTCTGTAGGAATATCTCCTGAATTCAGGCCTCCCAAAGGTCCTTCATAAAGGCTTTATAAGAACAAAGGAGAGGAGGCCACTTGGCCCACCTAGTCTGTTTGGTGGTTCTTAGCTAATCGATCTAATGAATTCATCCAGCTGCTGCTTGAAAGAATCCAGAGTATCAGATTCAATAAAATAGCTGGGTAGCTTGCTCCACACTCCCAGGTCCCTGTGGGTAACGAAGGGGCTCCTGTTCTCGGTTTCCACTGCCCTTCCATGCAGTTTCCACTTGTGGCCTCTGGTGGGTGTTTGACTGTCCACTGGGCTGCAGACATACTGCACCAGCACACACAGACATCACCTCCAGCGCCTGCTGCACGCTACCAGCTCAAAGGAGGTCGCTTAATTGTTTTCATTTCATGCAGCTCTGATTACGTACTGAGCTATGTGTTCTGCTCTATTTCTAACAGCACTACACTCCTGCAGCCTGGACCAGCTTCTGAACACATGACCTCTTCCTGGCAGGAAGTTGAGAGTGGTACTGTGTCCCACTGTGGCGTGGGACAGTTAGAGGGACAAGAGACAGCCTGTGTCCAGTCTAATCACTGCAAGAACATGCAGATCGCCCTCCCGCGGCTGGTTCTACTCCAACGGCGCCAGGTGCATGTCGCGGGTCGTGGGGAAAGTCCAAGCCAGTCCAGCTGGACCAGCAGGAAGAGGGGAAAGCAGCTGGAACGAGCTGCAGGTGAAATAAAGACCCAGAGAGCCGCCAAAGCCAGCCAGGCAAACCAGCACAAATCCCACCCCGACGTAACCGCCGATCCCTCCCTACAGAGCCCAGGACTGGTCCAGAGTGAGCTCGTGCAAAACAGCACAGAGAGTCGGAGACAGTAAGAATATGCCTCTGATTATTGTGACACATGCTGCCTTATGACATTCTGCCAGAATGCCGGCCCGATCGCAGAAGCTACAATAAGCAAGGCTGGGCTCAGTCAGCCAGCACTGGGCTGGGAGACCTCCAGGGAACACCAGGCTGCTGCTGTACAGTGGCGTGGATGGATCATCAGGGCACGCTCTTCCCTCGCACATTCCCCACTACGGCACAGGGGACGGGGGACGCTGCGTCAGTGCCGAAAAGTTAAAGATCAC
Organism: Lepisosteus platostomus; assembly: GCF_059453375.1. Lineage (NCBI taxonomy): Eukaryota > Metazoa > Chordata > Actinopteri > Semionotiformes > Lepisosteidae > Lepisosteus > Lepisosteus platostomus. The sequence goes on from NC_142624.1 coordinate 39,306,994, forward strand.
GATCCTTTACGATTAAAACCGCTGTGTCAACGCTGGTATTCTTTATTATTTTGAAATGGCTGAAAAGGTGGAGTTACAATTCTTAGTAATCTGGAGCATTCAGTCACAGAGAAACATACGTCATCAGCAGCAATAAAACCGGAGCAGAACTAAAGCAGAGGCTGTACGAGGCCCTAACGAGACACACACAGTAATGCAGACTTGATGCTTTAGGACACTGAGCTGTATTTTTTCTACCCGTGTTAAGAGTTTCCATTGAGGGCTCTTGCCAGTTTAAGATGTTTCTACTGAACCGCGACAAATGTTTGGTGTATGTTTACTACAGATACAAACAAAACAAACCAGAGACTGAAAATGCTGGAATGTGTATAAGGCATAATCACATAATACTGTTCACTGCCATCAGGATAATTTACCACACTCCATTTGAGGGGCAAACCCAGATTGGAGACTGATGCAAAAAACGATCGGACATGGAAAATTACATGTTCCTCAACGTTTTCCTCTTAAACACCATCTCTCCTTCAGGAACAGCATGCCCATCCCACTGTTTCTTCTCCTGCGGCCACACGCTCGATTCTCGGGAGCCAGGAGACCAGGACTACAACGGGGACAAACCCAGCCGTCAGTGAGCCCTCCTTTGCGGAAAGAGATTCCCCGTGTTGGAAACAGGCCTCTTCTCGATCCCGGGGCCGTGGGACGGCGCTACAGAAACACGCTTCTGGCTGTTTCAGGGCCTAACCCTGCACAGCTCTCCAAGCAGAGCACGCGCTCCACGTCTTCCACACACGAGGACCAGCGCGCTCGGGAAGAGGCAGAACCAGTTTAATCCTCCAGACGCGGAGAGAAACTGGCCATCTTCCCCCGCTCCGGTCCAGACACAGCTCACAGTGGCTGTCCGTGTGCAGGATGCGTCCCGTGGCCGGCTGGCAGATCACTGGACAGCAGACTGAGCGTCCTCTCCGGGGTGGCACACGCTTGGCGGGGGTCCCGCAGGGCCCCCCTGGCACCCCCATCCTCTCCTTGCCTTGCTCGGCTCTTTTCTCTTTTCCTTCTTGTGGAGTTTGTTTCTTTAGTGTGCCCAACTGCTTCCCAGTCTCTTCTTATTTGACACCTTATTTGCGGTCTATCTCCAAGTTCATATTGTGTCAGAATCAAAAGAAATATTTTCAAACTTAACCTTTTCCCAAGAAATCACTTTTCTCCAACCCAAAATCATTTTCAGATTTTCCCTTTAAAATAACATTATTATTAAAATAGCATTACATGAATAATTTTTTAATTAAACGGTAATTGGTGAAAAGGAAAACCGCAGTTCTAACGCTGTCTCGCACTACTGCATCCATCCTTGAAAACTGATGTCCCACAATTTCTCCTCCTTGCGTTATGAAAGTATTCTCCCAAGTCGCTGAGGATCAGTGAATGCACATGTACTCCGGCACACAGGGTCCTGATGTCTGCTGAGCGGAGTCTGGCCACCTCACAGTCTGATGACTGGAAGTGCATGACACACTTTTCTCCACATGAAACGGCACAGCAAGCAGTCATTTCTCACACTGCTCAGGATTTCCAGTAGGAAAATACAAAACAAAGCAGTAACTACAGTGCAGTACGGTATTTATTTTCTCCCAAGTTCTTTGTGTTATCTGGGGGCATTTCTGTTGATCTGTATTGGGATGCCCATGGTATGTATATGGCATAAGGGAGATCTTTTTTCATTATCTATGGACAATTCATGAATGTATCCCCCAGGAATGAGGAGAACTGGCTGTACTGGCAAGTAACGCAGGTCCGTCCCCTTTGTTTACCTGAAAATACAACGCCTTCAGGGTTTTATTTCAATCCTAGCCACTGGTTTAGTTCTTCAGCCACAGAAAGTTCACTTTATTCTTTACACAGCATCAAAGGCACAATTGTATGATGAAATTATAGTCTAGGGATGCATTAGAATCCACTTTATTAGGTCCTACTGAAGCACTAAGAAGTGAATTATCACAAAAGCACTAGTCTTTCCACAAATACATTAAAACAACAGAACTCAGCAACAGAATCTGATCCTTTAATCTGCACTGGAATGTTTAACAGCCAATCAGTCTCTGTTTCAATGATGTTTGTGATCACTGCAGCTTACGAAGAGGCTGAGTATTCAGGCTCTAAATGAACTGCTGTGGTTCAGGCCTTCTGCATTCCACACATATGAAAAAGAAGCAGGGTTTTAATAGGATTTCATAGGGTGCACATACTTTACATTCCTCATGTTTATTACACAGAAAAAGCTCTCATGGCATTAATCATCCTCGTAAAATAAATGACAGGCTATATGGACTGCTACATTTTGAAAGGGCAAAGTTATGAAACATAAATAAATGGTATGTAATGCATTTTATAGGCATCTATGAAAGGTGGTCAAATATTTTTGAGATTATCCACTGAAACACTGAAAAAAAAGGGTTGTAATGTATGAATGCACAGACAGTCTAATCTTTGCAGACAGTCTAATCAAGAAATGATCAAGTATGTAAAAACAGAAACATGCTATAAAGGATGAAATCGGTAGCGGTTGGTAAAAACATCAATGAAAAGAAAGTGAGAGACCCTTTATTCTGCATGCTTTCAGTCTGATTTCAAACCCTTGGCTCTTTCTATTCCATATGCAGGAGACATTACACCACACCGGTGGGGCCAGTGCACAGCTCACAGGTCTACTGCAGGAAGCCCTCGGCAATGTCCTTGTGATTTATCAAGACAGAGCCAAACAGCCTTTCAGTAAACCGCCTCATCCAAGCACTGCATTAATCCAAAGGAAACTGATCCGCTGTAGCCTCAATCCAAGAAAAGTGTTCAAAGCCATATCCTTATCAATTCCTTTCCAAAGTGGAGTAGTCATCCAACACACTGTTGCGGAGTCTGTTCAGCCCCTGCAGGGCAAGACCAACAGAGACATCGTGCCACAGCTGTGGCTGGAAACTGAACACCAAACCTCAGGCAAAGCTCCCTCACACGCCTCCTCCCCCACCAGCAATACACAAGAGTGAGAAATCTGCACATGGTACTGATGAGTAACTAAACAGTGTGCACGGCCCATTTTAAACCACGTAGTGCCAGGCTTCCACACTGCACTCCTGACAAACTTGGCCTCTACATGCCAAGGGCACCAGTGCCCTTGCCTGTCCGCCAGCTGGAAGTGATGGCTTTTTACAAGGATGCAAAAAGCCACTGTTTCAGCAATCCAGGTTGTTTACAGTGTATGTGGAGGGTAAATCTAACCCAGTCCCTCCCTAGTCTGCTGTGCCATCACCTCTGCAGCACAACACACGCCATCAGCCATGTGTCACTCAAACCCTCTGCCGAGATGAAACAGAAAGGGTGCACGTGTATTACTCCCAGAGCTCTGCTACGGAACATTACATAGGCCACTTAAAACACACAGGACAGATCCACTAGATATGAACATATTAAGAGACGTGCAGAATTCTGCTGTGTGTACAGGTCAGCCAGCTCTTAATGAAAAACACAACCAGGTGTAATCAGTTTACATCTTCCTGTAAGTGCAACTAAAATGCAGTCCTCAAACCCATTCCTCATGAAACAGACACACAATTCCAGTAGGACTATTATTTTTAATGCATTATCTGTGATGGGTAAAATGCCCTCTCCCCCCTCAAATGACTTAAATGCGCAGTAATGGAAGCAAATCAGCCCACTGGTCAGAGGCAGCATGGATATCTTCTCTGCAGACTTCGCTCACAGTTTCAAAAACGTCGGCACAACCGAAAAACAGACAAGGTTAAAAGTCTTGGGAGACTTAAAACTAGAACATGATAAATGTACAACAACCAGTTTTAATCAAGGATCAAAGCAGGAGCAGAGCGCAGCCAGACTGTCTAGACTGGAGTCTACAGCAGGAAGCCTCTGTAGCACATAAAACAACATCTGCAAGGCACATTAATCACACTTAGGGCTTTCTTGAGGTCTCCTGAACACTAAGAAACTCACACTAAAATCTATTAGGTCTTCATAGTTTATGACAAGAGGACCTGCTGAAGAAAAGGCTCCACTGAAACACCCCCAGTGGAGCAACTTGCTGGCAGCTCAGCGAGCTCAGAGACTGATGGCTCCATCCTTAGTTCAGTCATCTGGGGGAAGAAGAAGCTTCTCTCCCATCACACCTTCATGGCAGGGCAGAGTGAGGGCTACGGCACCACGCGCTGCGGACACACAGCGCAAAAAAAACCAAAACACGGCCCGGGGTGTTATACCACCTGCAGTGTTTTAACTTCTACTGAATAACGGTTCCTTACAGTAGTTAATTAAAATTTAATAGCAAAAAAAAAATCAATAGCAATGATTTATTAAACTTTTAGCCGCTCAGTATTTTCGATGGAGAAAAAAAAAAATCTTTTAGGTACCAGAAGTGCAATTCAGCGATATATAGTCTTGCCTGACCTTAACATAAAGGAGAACACCGTAAGATCTTACAGTTCATACCAACTCAATTTTGAATACAGATTGAGTCAAAAAGCAAATGTTTCTTTTTTAAATAATCTTTTAGCGGTATGTCTGTCAGTGAATCTGCCTAGACAGAGAAACGGCCAAGTTCACAATACAAAACAACACAAAGTAACAAGTCCAGAGCAGCTCAGCTTTGACCGCAGCCTACAGTTCGATAACCAGAATAATGACTTGACCCACAGAAGCTGTGGGCTGTCACACAGATCTAAAGGGCCTGTGGTGTACTCTACTTCCAGCCTATACAGCGGGGTCTTCTCACTGCCCCATCCCCAAGCACAGCTGGGGGCGCACACAGACCGGTCCTGCAGAACTGGAGTCCGGGGCCACACACCTGGATTCAACATCACGCTACAGTTACACCTTTATAAACTTTCAAACTCTGTTCGATGTTAAAAAACCTGCAAGCTAAGCACTTTGATTCTTGGGTAAATCTTTGTTTTGCTGCCTGCCTGTTGGCATTGCCAGCCCTAGTATTTGCCAAAAGGTTTAAAGATACATAGAGAGAAAGAACACAATTAATTAGCCAACAGTGTTTTTCCTCTTGATACTGGGTAAAAACCACTAACTGCATAAAATCTATTGCTGTTTTGTCAATCACAAGGAAAATACTCTGTCGATGAATACAAAGTGTTATTGAAAATTTAATTTCAAAATCCAGCCTGCTTTTAAGAGCAAAAAGGTGCCAAGTTAAACAGAACAAAGCTCAGACTTTAAGCCTGATTTCAACATAGGAAAAGCGAAAACACGTTTAAGTTCTTCCAAAGCAAAACAAATCCTACGTATTAACACTTCACAGTGACACTTAACGCAACTTGTTGTCAGAGTGCTTTACCCTCTCTGAATTTACTTCTCTGTAAATCCACACTTCTCTCTGTCCTTAAACCAGGAGGCCAAATTAAATCTCTGTTCATAAAACTAAAACATACAGCGGGATGTCCCGTTTTTCACACTGCTGGAAAAGCAGGTGATGTCAGACATGTAGGCTTTCTGGCTCATCTTGATTGGAAATGTCTTCCTTGGAATACACTCTTCCCAGATGCAGTGCACGTCCATTGGCAGGAAAAATCCACCAGGGAATCGAGGAACAAGGAGACGCCCACCAATCAATAATCTTTCCTCCCTGCAGTCCGCAGTGGAAAATTTTGAATTAAACTGCGAAATGAGGAAGTGTTAGACTGAACTGGCTAAAAACTTGCAGGAATGAGAGCTAAAGTCGCACTGACGGAATTTGCAACAGCTGCAACGCATTTTATTCCAGCTCAGACATGCCAGAGACTGGGACAGAGCTCACTGGGGCCCCAACATTTGTCACAGCAAGAGATTGGGTCTTTCAGAAAATATTTACTGCACATCAGCACAGTTCAGTTTCATCCCCTCAATCTTCTGATCAACGACCATTTCTCTTTGCTACTTCTCATGTTAGCTGATGGTCACTATGGCCAGCACGTCCTGCACACAGACAGGGGACACTCACCTCTCCCTCGAGGTTACTGACAAGCTGCCTCTCGCTCCACCTTTCCACACAAGCTACTGGCCACTGAGCGAACAACGTGGTGGCCAGAGCACTAACGCCACAAGACAGCTTCTGACTGTGAGGAGCCACAGTAAACTTTTACTCAAGAGAATATTACAAGAACGGTAAAAGCAATCAAGAAAGATGGCCGTGTCACATTTGGTCGAATAAAAAATGAAAACAGGCAAGCCATTACGTTGTCCTCTTTGAGATAATGTAACCGTCCGATTTCATTTGGTCAGGACAGCTGGAATTTGCCTCGCGATTTTGCTGTTGATCCATGCTTGCTGCTTCCAGGAGTCATCGTCTTCAGGACCTTCTCATGGCGTGTAAACAAACGGCCCATGTGTGACGAGACGTTTGTTCAGAATAGATGGAACTCGATTACTTACAGCGTGGCTCAGCAGACAGCTGAGGCACAGCTACGCGACAGACGTGCGGCGGCTCAGACAGCCCAGACCAGAGGAGGCAGGTGGAAACTCGGTTTACACACCGAGGACAGGCGGCCCTTCTTCACCCAGAGGGCAGTCGGCCTCTCGAACCAGCGGCTCAACCACACGGCAGAAGCCAAAACCCTGGCTTGCTTTAAGCAGCTGGCCGGATGACATCCTTGGATCAAGAACCTGCTCGGACCAAACGGGTCAGATGGGCGGAAGGCGGGCGCCTGTACTGCTCCAGAATCCCCCTGGTTCAAAATGCCTCTGCTGCCCTGCCGCTTACTGCCTGTGCCACCTGGTCGCCTCAGGGAGTGAAGTCTTACTAGGTTAATAACAGACACGACGAGATTATTAGCCTGGCTGTTATTCCTATAATTGTTGTGCAGTGCAAACGATATTCAATTTGGCAAATACACAAGGCTTAAATTATACAGTACCTGAATTTCATCTCCAAGGGCATCTTGGAAAACTCCCATCAGCGCACACATTCCTAAACAATTGCATTTTAGGTTTTGACTTCTTTCAAAGAGGATATTGCACAGAGGGCATTAGAAGTTGGAAATGTTTGATTCTACCAGTATCTGCATTGCAGGACCGTGTATCATACTGTACGTCCATGAGGATTCAATTTCCTTCCTTCACCTCCATTCCAGTGGCGACAGCTGTGCTTCAACACCCTCTTTCGATCACTGAAATACAGCGCTTGCATGCTCAAACTACACAGACCCCAGCCGATCCGTCTTAACAATGTGTTTTTGGAAAAGGGAAGGATCGTGGATCCCTTTGATGCGGATCGCACTATTGTTACCAGCCGGAGCTTGGAGTGCTGTGTAGGCATCACCTTCGCCGACTCCCCGTTTACAATCAAACCCTGCTCACCGAAACACAAAACTCAAAATAAAGCGGAGTACAAACATAAAACGGCATAATATTTTAAAGCCCTCAGGCCTTTTGTGTTTTTTTAAAGAAACTCAACAAAAATTTAGCAGGCTTCACAGGAAAAGATCAACGCAAGAGACCACCACAATTCACCACGTTACAAAGTCACTCGCGTAGACTGTAACATCAGGCGTGGTTTGCCCAGATGAACAGACACCATGAACACTCATCACCAGCTGGTCAGATTGAAGACTAGCACGTCAGTCCCCCGTCAGAGTCCAGAGTGAAGTCCCACCGGGGAGAATCACCCTCTCGAAAAACGACTGCAAATCCTGGCTCACACCCACAGGTCTTTCAATCCTGCTTGTGTGCTGGAGAACTGTCACAGAGAGAGCAGCTGCTTCACAGAACAAGACCTACTACAGCAACTGGCCAGATTCCCTGCAGAGAAGAACACGCTGCTCTCCAGAAGAAGATGAAGAGCCACAAAAAAATGCTTATTTCTTTCAGGTCACCCGTGTTTCCTTTATTTTGGAAATCCAGCTGATCTTTACCTCCTGTGGCTCTGTTCTTAGGAAGTTCTCCTTGCAATAGGATGTACTTCAACAGTATTCCTAAAAATCTGTTTCCTGAAAAATCTGCAGCGTGCTCTCCGACATGAAATACTAATACTTACAATGCCTGCTTGCATCACTCCCCAAACAAAGAAAACACCAAAAGATGACATTGCACAGCTACTGAAAGCAATTAGACAACAAATCATTTCCCAACACTGGAGTTCTCACTGTATTGAGCAATTAAACCCACAGAGTGTTGGAAAAATGTATACAGGATACATACTGTATACCGACATGCTACCTAATAGACATTTTATTTTTAAGCACCACTTGAAATATAGAACAACTCAGGGTAGTACAGTTATTGTAGCTGCTAAAGCACTACTTAAAATTCAGGACAGACGGGGGGGTGGATTTCAGCTTTATAGCACAATGCCGCCCAAAATTAACATTTAAAGGGGCAGAATCTCTTTTATGTGGCAGATTTGGCTTTTGTGCTTAAAAGGGCAGCTGTTTCTCAGCACCCAGTTGTCCATGGCCGACTTGCTGCATTAATACTATACGTGTTGGGGAGCTTTCACTCACTCAAGACACAAATCTGAAATTCAAATTGCACCGAAGCATACAACAATCCATGTCAGCAGAGCAGCCTGAAGCTAAATTACAATCGCAGTTTATCAGTGTGGCACATGCATGTAAAAGGCGTAACATGTCATGACAAATATTACAAAATCTCTCAATGCACCTAGCACCTCGCATAACACAGACATTCTACACAAACAGCAGATCTTTGGTTTACAATTTGATTACAGAGACATTATTGCCCTTCACATTAGCTGTCGATTAACCAACCTCCCAGCTTCGCAACATTTAAGTACTGATATTCAACCAAACTAACCCTGAACACAGCACTGGGGAGTTTCATACCACTCTGCCTAACGGGCCATCAGGACAGACAAGCAGCTCCATTCCTTCTCGCCAGCGTCCCGTCCACAGTGCTGTCTGAAAGGCCAAGAAGGAGCGCTAATGCACAAAAGCACTGCACCGGGCCAGCGCAGCAGAGGAAGAGCTGGGTGCACTACTGTGTGCTGCACTGCCCATCGTGGACTGCTGGCTGAACAACACACGCTTGCTGCATGGAACTCTTTCCTGCTTCCTGCACAGAACCACTGCTGTCTGCAGCACCTTCGTCATACCAGCGCTGGTCACCACCTTCCAGCTGCGGTGTGCTGGCAGCCTGGTGCCAGTGTGCCAGCCCGGTGCCAGCGTCTCAGGGACGAGGCTTTCCAAGCCTCTCTACCTCTCCCAGCAGGACTGGAAGCCAGACCAAGCGCCAGCCGCCGCCGTGTCCCAAGAGCCACTCGCTCCCCCGTCACAGCCAGCTCGGAGCTCCTGAGGCCCGGCCCGCAAACATCCGCAGGCGCACACAGCCGGGGAACAAAACCGCTGCAGAACCGAGCCCGGGCCAGAGCCGAGAGTCAAACAGGGAGGGGGTCTACGTTTACAGCAAAAGGAGGAAGAATACCAAAGACCGTCTCCGGAAAAGCAAGGAGAAGGACACACGTCTGGGAACCTGACCTCACAGCCGTCAGGTTTCTATAGAAAATGAGCCGTCAAGCCTTCTCTCAGCTCGAGTACACACAAGCACTACTGCACTTCCAGCATGCCTGCACAAGCCAACAGGCCAAGAATAACAGATAAACACAGTTAACAGTTAAAAGTAGCAGGTCTGATTTTCACAGAAGACTGCCACAGATCTGGAAAAAAAAGCACAAAAGAACTTTTTGTATCCACCTATATTCCTTCACAGCCAAGAAACACCTGTAGACATTTAAGGGAATACGAATTTATGCTGTTCACGACATCAGATGTACAAAATATTTTGGACAGCAGCTCTCTCACTTGTATTTGCTCCATTACTAAATCTGTGCTGTTGGTGATGTAATCTAAATGAACACAACATTAAAGCCTTTCCATTTTTCCCCTCTGTGATTATTTCTGTCTCCCAGTGAACAGCCCTGTCCTCACTTGGTCTTGATCTCTGCCTAAATCTGCCTCACTGATAATAATACACACTGCTGTTAGCACAGAACTTTCCTCCAACACTGTGTTTCCTTCTTCTACAATGAGGATACTTTTCGGTCACTTTAAATGGACAAAATTAAGATTAAGGAGGGTTTTATTTTAATTGGCAAGGGCTTAAAAACAGCAGACTGGTTGGAAATTTCTTCAACCATCCAAGTCATGTTGCTGATCTCATTAAGGTCAACTAAAGGACTTATAACACATAAAGTAGCGATTTTCTTTCTCACACACCTACAAAAACTAGACATCCATTAAGCATCCAAACTTTCCTGATAATGAGATAATTAGCTGTACTGGATATGCACTCTGTCTTTGAAAAGTACTGAAGCAATAATGATGCCTGCACAACAGCTCAGGGTACTGCAGCACTGCCATCTGCCCAAAGGGCCAAGGCCAACCAACAGAAAGGTCAGGATCTGTAAGATTTACATAAAGTGCAGACTGAAGGCATGCCTCTTTTTAAGGGTAGCCGACAGCCTGGGGTCTGCTGAGCAGCAAAGCAAAAGCACTTGTGGAGACAGGTTTGGAGCTCGTCTGTGGATCTGATTATTAATTCACTCTTGTCGGCGCTTTCAATAGAGTGTGACAAGCATAACTCTTGCAGCATGAAAGGGGAAAAAAAAAAACTTCTAACACCAAATCTGTAAAAGGCTGCAAAAGCAGTGTAGCACAGATGGCAAACCGAGCCTGGTGGCGCGTTTATGGCAGGACTGTGATAGTACACAGTCAGATCTCCCGCCATGTGAGAGACTCTGGAAGCAGGAAAGTAACGTGAGAAATGGAGGAGAAAACAAGCCTGGCAGTACCAACCCAAGCCCTCCGTCACGACGAGAAGTGGAACAGCACGGGGCACACCACTGCGAGATGAACAAATGAGAAGCACCGCAAGTAAACGACCTTCGGCACATGATTTATATGACTTTGATTCTGCACAACAGGTTGAAACGCTGCACTAGACAGTTCAATGTTAATGGAATTAAAAGGGTACAGAGCTGAAACGATACGGACTGCAGTCTACAGCACTGCCTTTGAAATCAGGACAAGAAACAACATGCTCGCCATGCTCATGCTTTCCGACGTCGGATTCGTTCACAACGGTTCGGTAGACTAGAAAGCATCTTCCAAACTGAGAATTGGTGTTCAGAGCACCAGGTATCGAACTGGGAGCAAAAACACCAGCTAGAGGCTTGAGGGCTGGTGGCAGAAAAGCGCTTTAACGACCTGCCATTTCTGTTACAGTGCTCTCCTGGCACCAGCCTCGGGGGAGACAGCCGGGATAGACTCGGCGCAGAACTGAAGCACAAATCATTCCTTTGGATAAATAAGGGATTAGACCAAAATAAAGACAACAGCTCACGTAAACAACTCCGAGACGGGACTCCTCGATTTCGGATAAGGTATTTCTATCCCTGCCCCAAAGCCAGCAGGAGCGTCTGCCAAAGTATGCTGCGAATAGATTAGTACTGCCGCTGTAAGGCCAAATCAAAACTTATATGCCACTTTGGCAGGGACTACTGCTGACTGGCCTGAATGTTCAGGGGGGTACAACAAAAGTCTCTATAAATCTCGGCATGAAAAAACCATTAGTGTAACAGAGGGAGTTCCAAAACAAGTCAGAGAGGACAGGAGTGCTCCGTGGCTGGGATAAAATCTGCATTATTCCTCAAGAATCAGCTGCTCATCTAATGGATGCGATTTCCTCTCCAGCTATCTGGCATAGTCTCGGCCAGGAGTCAAAGTGGTGTGAGCCTCCTGCAGCTTGTGCACACCCTTTCTGAAGATAGGGACTGATACCCCAGCGTGCCAGTCCAGAGACCCTGTACCCGCCTTCCACCACCCTGCCAAACACCTCTGAGGCTGCCAGATCGTCATTCCCCACCAACTCTCCAAACCCCCACACCAGTCTGGGCCTTCCCTTCGGCAGCACGTTCGGCAGGACAGTACACAAGCTTTGCTCTGGTGGACTTCGTACCATTAGTGTCCACCGGTGCACTATAACAGGCCATGAGCATGGAGAGACCACAAGAGAGCTCATGAGAGGAGCCCATGATGGGTGAGACCACGATGGGCGAGAGGAGCCCACGATGAGCGAGACCACGATGGGCGAGAGGAGCCCACGATGAGCGAGACCACGATGGGCGAGAGGAGCCCACGATGAGCGAGACCACGATGGGCGAGAGGAGCCCCTGATGAGCGAGACCAGCTCACGATAGGCGAGCCAACAATGGGCAAGAGGAGCCCATGATGGGCGAGCCCACGATGGGCGAGAGGAGCCCACGATGGGCGAGACTACGATGGGCGAGAGGAGCCCATGATGGGCGAGACCACGATGGGCGAGAGGAGCCCACGATGGGCGAGACCACGATGGGGGAGAGGAGCCCACGATGGGCGAGACCACGAAACGGTTCCACGCAGCCATTCTGGACTGACTGCTGCTGGGTTCTGTGGGTGTCTCTGATCACAAGCTGCAAAACACAACCACCACACCCAGCTCCAGGAATCAGTCCCAGTATTTAGCAGTGTTCAGGAATCAGTTTTTTGTGCATACAGCTTTTCTACATTAATCTAAGAAGGAATATAAATTTCAGTTTAAAAAATAAGACAACTGTCATGCCTGTAGCTCCACTTAAATCGCAGAATTATTTTTCTCCTCCAAAATGGTGTTACATATACACACAAAAGCCAAGAAACTTACAATATGGCTTTAGCAACCTATAATAAAACTACTTTTTACTCATTTTAATTTACGAAGTAGAAGGACACTAAATACATGGAATTAGAACATGCAGAAAATGGAACTGCTATCTTGCTGACTGCAATAATTTGAAATTCATAAAGACAGAACAGTTACTGTAATAGTTTAAATTCAAAAGCAGAGGCAGAGTTTAATGGCAACATGAACGCAAAAGCACGACTTCGCCAAACAACAACAGACTGACTCGCAAGTCAAGGGGGACAGCAAGACGTGTCTGGAAGAAACACAAAGTGAGCGTCACACCAGTGACACAACCGTCACAGAAAGATGGAGTGCAGGTTAAAAAAGGAAAAGGAAGGTATTCCTTCAGTGCAGACCAGATATTGATCCACTATGCTTTCTGAAGCATCCCCAAGGCTTCTTAGAACTGAGGTTTCCAAAGTTTACTAGGACATCTTACCAGGAAACACTGGTCAACTCAAAATGGACACAAGCGGACTTCATAACAGATTAATAATACAAAGACTGTAGCACACACAATGACCTAATGATTGAAGGAGCAACAATATCAGTGGTCTTGTTTGGATACCAGTCTCCAGCAGAATTTGTATGATCTGAGCCGAAGAAAGCAGGGAAGACAGCACAAACTGGGGCGACTGGAGAGATTCAACATGAGTCTCTTTGAATAGCCAAATAGTTCAAGTTCAAAGTTCATTTGCCATTTGTAACAAGTACATTGGAATTCTTATTTGTATTTGTTCTCTCAGTGTACAGATACAAACACCCTTCAAAAATGAGCTAAAGAGCCTCTTAAAAGGCTCCTTTCAAATACATTTGAAAAACAAAAAATTCTTTACAGATGTTCTTTTTTACACACACATTATAGCCAGACAAGTCCTTCAGTTTATTTGCAACAGAAAGCACTGAATGTACACCTGTATTTTCATGTTAAATGAACCCACAGTTCATCAGGGGTACAAACTGATTCAGAGACTATTGTATACTGGATTACTAGGGATACTGAGACTGACAACACTCCACAATTTAGTTTCCCTTCAAGTCTGTATGAACATATACATATATTTCTACAAAGCACTCTAAAATGATGCTAAACATATAAATACTACAGAACAGTGAAATAAAACCTTACTAAAAAGGCAGGCAAATAAATCAAGAGGCTGATTTTTTTGTAGCAGTATTATGACACAGGTGTAAGAGGCTTCCTAGGGTTACTGGGAAAAACCCAAGAGCAGGAAGAAAAACAGCCAAAATGGAGGCAAACCCAGTTCTAAAAGACAGATTAGGACACTTAAAAATCCTTAGTTGACAACACGCATAACCTACATTTAAATACCGGTGAAAATCCTGTTTACTGCACATTGCCTAGCTTTCACTTTCCCGACTTTTTAACAACCTTGTGACTTAGTTTTGGAAGATTCTGTATTTTTAAAACCGTACAACAGAATATAACAGATGAAAATGGGATAAAGTCGTACAAGAAAAGTCAAAAGCGGGGCGGCCCAAACAGGTTCCCGAGACGAGTCGGAGCACAGCACCCAGCTGTCAGTCCGTCTGCGCCAGCAAAGGCTAATACGGGAGTATTTCTTTCCACAGCAACATTGTCTAAAAATGACTGCAGCCAAGTGCGATTTACAGGTATCTCGGCCTCCACCCAGCCTCCTGAAATAGGGATTTTCGCCGAAGTTAGACCGCGAACAAAAGACGGTGTGGCTGAGGACGGAAGGTAACCGAGAGCCAGCGAGCACGGTCGCGTCAGAAAGCTCATTAGTCACACTCACCCAAAAGCGCTGCTGTCGCTCGACACTCCCAAAACGTGCGAGGTGGCTAACAGGTGATACTGTGACACTGTAATTACCTGCTGCCACTGCTGGCAAAAAGACGAACTCTCCGGAGAGCTCCCTGCACCGTTTAACAAGAGCCGCAGGGCTGCAAGACAAAGCCTGAACTGTTGTGGTTTGTTTTTTTTTTTCCGGCTCTGCCTGCGATTTCCTAGTGCCAACAGCACCTAACCAACTGAACCCACGCTTTGACAAGGAAGGACGGGAGCTGAGGCCGAGAAGGCTTCATGGCTGCCTTACCTCCAACTAAATATTCCTACAGCTGGTCTTCGGAGAGGCACCCTATATGCGAAGTTCAAGCACGAGTAAGCTAAGGGAGATTTCCAGTGCAGTGAAAGTAATTCAAGACAGCGGTAATGGTAACATAAAGGAATGTTTAAACCACTTGGATGCAGGCCTTTATAAACATAATAACAACAATCAGTTCACCTTTTTTTTAATTCCTCACGCTAAAACTCCAGGTTTGATGTTTGACACAACCGCGCGATAAGAAATGCTTTCCTTGCATGACCGGCCTCCCCTTGCTTGGCGACCGAGACACACTTAGCTTTTGAAACGATAGAAGTCCCACTACTACAACGCCGCGAAGACGATACAGGTGTATATATATACACACACACATTAAAAACGCATAAAGCAACAAACAATCAAAGCCGTCAAAAGTGTATTCTGGACAAAATGCAACATCAGTCTTTGCCGTTGTTCGCGACAGTGAATTTCCCGCAGGTGAGCTCGCCAGTAAAACGGCCAACCTCTCTCGCGGGCAAAGCCGCAGTGTGGAGGCAGGCAAGCTCACAGATGAACAGCTGTGCGCTCGGCAGTGAAAGTGCTGCTCACTCCGCCCCGGGCACAAACCCAGCTCCCATCTTTGCAACGCAACCTCCTGTCGCCCTGGGTTCCAGTGCCACGGTCATCTCATCTTACAGCGGGGCAGATAAACCGGCAGGCCCACGGCGCGTCACCCACCAGCTCGGGAGATGGCGGGCTCGCCCGTCAACACGGTTTTGGAATTTGCAAAGACGCAGGGCGCCTGAAGATGAGACGTGGAACAACCTCCAAAAACGGAGGCTACACATGTGCGGGGTATAGAAAGAAAAAAAGACAAGGTGCTTTTTTGTTACAGGCGTCGAGACATAATGGGAGACTTCTTTAGCAATTGCTACACCTCCATCTGAAACTTCAGCGCGTTTCGTGAAGTTTTCATGAAACGGTCATCACAGAGCAGCGCTGGGTCTAATCTTGCCCTGTCTCGCCTCGGGTACCCGTGCCTTTCGCCACTGCCTGGCCGACCCCTCTGGTGCAAATCCCATGAACACCTTCGCACCAGGCCACACCGGGGCAACTGCGGCCCGAAAACCGCTAAACCACGACCTTCTCCAAAATGCCTTCCCTGCGTGACGAAGATCGTCTTGTACCGCCAGACACGACGAATTTCTTCCAAGACAGACACCACAGCATTTGAACAGATTTTTAATATGAATGAACCTCCTTTTTTAATATCGTTAAGCTATTCTGCATCACAGGGATTTGCGACGTAGACAACAGCAGGGAATTAAATACCCTGGTCTAGGCCAGGCGTCTCATTTTCATTGTGAGCACGAAATGTAATTAAAAATATTGACATTAAATAGCTCACACGTCGACGTAAAAACACAAGTCACGCTAGATACATTTTAATGATATGATTTCAAACCGTGTTATATTTACGGTTTTCGTCAGCTTAATGTACGTGGAACCTCTCACCAGTTTACATTCTTTTGCTCATTCAAAAAAAAAACCCAGATCTCCATCACAGCTCCGCGTTACTGCACCTCGATCTGGTGATTTAATACAACCAGCGCAGCCATTCAGGAAATTCCGAAACACCGTGTGCTTCTCTCGACAGAAAACTCAAAACGTTCAATGCGTGTATTTGCTGCATAACAGCATAGCCCAAATTAATCACCACATTAATTTAAGCAGCGCAACGTGTAATTGATATGTATCTAATTGTATTGAACACAAGCGTATCATTTTCCCTTGAGTTATAATTTGTAACAAAGCCCCTCAATCAGATAATCAGATTTAGTACAGAACTAGAATTTCAGATTTGTGGACTGATATGAAGAAGCGTCTCAAACCCCAGCGCTTTGCCTGAGAAGCTCAATTTGTGCGCGATAATCTTTGATACCCGCAGACCTTCACACGATACAAAATTCGCAATTCGACTATTTCGTTTTGAGCTTGCGGCCCGCTAAAGCATCTAAACAATGTCAACTGGATGATATTTCCCCCAGCTGAATAACTATTCACGAAGAAGCAGCCCGTCTCCTGTGTGTAAGCGATGAACTGATTGATTGGCACGTCCATCCCTTGTACCTCTGTTTACAGTTTACACTTCACTGTGCCGCTCCGAAATCACGAACTGCCATTGATTTTCATGCTCCATTGCCGGGTTATTCTAAGCCAGACAATACTCAACCCGTTTACAGGTACCTGGCGAAACATAAAGCGAACTTCATCTCCGCACATGAAGTCTCAAAACACCGATTTCATTGGCCGCTGTGCTCCGATCTGCTCGGCATTGATACTGTAACATGTTCACATTCAAGGTTACCTCTCTGCGACGCTACAAAGGGAGTAACAAAAAAACAACCAGAGCCTCAGTGAGAGATGCCGTGTTTCCAAGCGGCCGACAATTTCAATCGCGAAGCTGGGCTGGAGGGAGATACTGTAGTAACAGCTAAGGCGCAGACACACACCTCCTCTCGCCCGGCCGTTCCTCCGTCGCCCTCTCCAAAACGCGGCCGAGGCGCAAGCGAAACCCCCCTACCCACCTGAGGAACAGGAGATGAGGAAAACGGCGAAGGCTAGTTTCGTCGCTGCTCCCATTTTCAGTCCGCGAACCAATCCGGTATTGCAATAAAATCCTTAAAAACGACGAAATTCCCAGGATGAGCACCCACTCGTAAAATGTCTTCTTTTATTGAGTCATAGATGTGCGCGTTTATGTTTTGTATATATATTTTTAATGAAAGCCAAGCCTTAAATCAAGGAATTAGAAATTTCTTTAAAATTTTACTGTGACAAACTGCCGCTGGCAAAGTCCCAGGGCAGGCCCCGCTCCTGAATTTTGCGTGTACAGTCCTGAAACTCAAGAGACATGTGTCACTTGACTGGCTGAGAGCATCAACATGTTTTTTGACATTTTTTTCTTTCAAAATGATCTTATTTCGGAGACGCCACGTGTTCAGTTCGCAGATGCCCGCAAAGCCGAAGGCGCCTGGGCACCGATCAGTCCAGATGCTAGTAGTAGTTGTTGTTGTTGTTGTTGTTTGTTGTTTTAAATTAAAAATCTTCAGATCAAAAAGAAAAACATCGTCGCTTGCTGCTTGCAACAAAATACCTTTCCTTACGGACCATGCACCGAATCCCCCAGTGAAAGCTGGAGAATGTGCAATAGAAAGGTTTTAAAAAATGTTTTCTTGTAGTGTTTTTCAGTTTTCTCCAGGAATACTACAGTAGCGAACGCACAGGCAGCAGTCATCTGTCCGAATTCTGTGACACGTCGGGATTTGCATAATATCAGCGGAGTTCATAACGCATTCAATCACGACACATGGACATTGTATTCAGCCGCTGGGAGGGTGGATGCACATGTACTAATACTGGTTAAAATTCTCCCAGCGACGATAACGTCCCCCTAAAACGAGCCACTTTATCCCCCCCCGACACGAGTGATCCTCCCCGAACAGAAAAAAAAAATCCTTGCTATTTGGATCTCAAGTCCACGTTTCCAAACGCCGAGTGTAAAAATGCGTGGCAACGACTTGTCACAAGCGCAGGCTTCTTCATAATTGCACCGAGGACGAAAAGGCGAGATTCCCGTTTTCTTGGTGGTTTGTTTTGGGAGGGGGTGGTGGACAACAGCACAGTCCTGTTGCTGCCTCTCGCCTGCCTGCCTGCCTGCCTGCCTGTCTGCTGTGGTGGGTAGGTACCCGATCTGAGGTGTCAAGTCCGAACCTAGCACTTCAAAATAACTTCAGTGCTCCACCAGAGACTCGCAAAATCCACCACGACGCCGGAGGAAAACCCGTGCAGTCACCTGGCCAGGCGACCCCTCGCCTCCGCGGCCAAGCTGT
Source organism: Lepisosteus platostomus (assembly GCF_059453375.1). Classification (NCBI taxonomy): domain Eukaryota; kingdom Metazoa; phylum Chordata; class Actinopteri; order Semionotiformes; family Lepisosteidae; genus Lepisosteus; species Lepisosteus platostomus. The sequence goes on from NC_142624.1 coordinate 39,325,652, forward strand.
CAGAGAGACTCCTTGACGGCGCTGGCCCGCTTCTCTCGCCTGCCTTCCTCGCAGCCTCTCTTTAATTCAGCGAAAACAGACCCGATTCAAGATGGCGGCCGGCACGAATTGTTTTTGTTTTTTTTTTTCCTCCCCTCTCTCCTCTCTCCTCCTCCTCCTCCATCTCTACCCGGCCCCTCCGACGGCGAGCCGTCTCCCCGCACGGCGAATACCCTTGACTGACATCACAGCACGTCAAATCGAAAGGGAGGGGGAGCCACGCCAGCCGCCAGCCGCTCCGCTCCCTCGCCCAATCCCACGCAGGACACCCGCCTTGTGTGGAGCAGGTCGGGGCGCTGGAAGTCCCAGGCTCTCTGCAGCGCGCCGCGAAGGCGTGATTGATGGGCGCCGCTTCCTATGGCCGGCAGAGGGGCATTGACGGGCTGAGCCGTGGAGCCAGCGCTGCTGCCTGTAGTGTACAGGACTTACACGGGATGCATGCGTTGCCCTGGCACAGGCGTGGGCGTGTGCGGCACACGGGGCGATGAATCTTTTTTGCAAACCAGCGCTTGGGCATTTTTTTAACGCCGTGTCCTCCAAATCTAATCCGCCCTGGGACTGCGGAATGGTTTCACACCTGCAAACGTGCCCCCTCCCCGCCAGTTACAGAATCAGCAGTCTTCGCAGGTTTCTGTGTTGTTCATACACGTGTTCGGTTTCGGTATTTTATACTGGTCGATATTTTGATATTAATAACCAGAGATGACATGGACTTCGCGCCTTTTGGAGAGTCCGTTTTTTTCTGAGATGTCTTATCAAAGTCACAAAACCCTGTACAGCAGAGCCAGAACTGATTTCCAATAAACAAATTCTGTTTCATATCAAAATCTACCCCGAAATACTCTTACCACATCTCATGCTTTGGTCCGCAGTGAAAGACACTTTGAAGTGTATTTATACCGGCATGTTCACGTTTCGCACGATGTTTCAAAAGCAGCAATAGAGCTAAATTCCGTTCGCTTAGAAATGTATTTTCAAAAATACATTTTTAACAAGGCGGAGAGACAAATGAATAAATCAGCTCTCTGTCTCCCAAAGCGTCTGCTACAGTGACTTGTCTTGCTGTCTTTTGTTTTCGAAGACATTCCAAACAACATACTGTAGGTGTAACTCAAGAGCCCTGCAACATCCAATCCGATGACCACAGTTGTTTATTAGTAACTGGTCCCTCAATGATCACATTACTCCACAAAGGGTTTGTTATATAGGAATCAAGATGGAGGCAAACAGTTCAGATTTCAAAAGAAATGTTCTGTTCAGAGGTTAGGTGGCACTTCATTTCTGTCATCCTACAATGGGCCATTCCGATTCAGTCCTGGAAAAGTTTATTATCTTTTCTTAAGATGTGCTGCCTCTGGCACACCTGGACATGCTGCTCAGAGGAAGTGTTTCAGTGCAGCAGGTCTTGTTGGTTTCACGTTGAGACTTACGAACAGAACTATTATCCAGCTCAAACATGGATACATGCCTTAGCAGGACTTCATTAAAGGACAGTGGGATCTGCCACAAAGCCAGATTTCAGAAGGGTCTTCCACATACACAGTGTACAGTAATATACTAAATGAAGTGAGCTTTGAAGCACTGTGTTTTATTGTGTGGTGAATGTACAGTATAGGACAACTGACATGTACTGTATCGTTTCACTTATTCTATAATACAATTCATTATATTTTATAGCACTTGAAATTGTACAATGTCAGTGTCTCAACGCTCCTCTTTGATGATAGCTGCTGTTACAGTCTTCTCCAGTGTGTTGTTAGTGTAGAGTCCTCTCTGTCACAGGTCCCCAGCGCTGAGCTGTGATATTCTGCCAGTGGAGAATATTATTACTAGAAATCATACTGCATGTTCAACTGGTAAAGGTCAGTCTTATTTATTTAATCTTATTTAGTGCAAATTCCTTTTCCTTTTAATAAAGCACAAAAGGTCATGTATTTTGTGTACACTTTATGTATGAAAGAAATGGAGAATATTATGTACAAGTTCTTCTACTCTACAAGAAAAACTCTACTCTAAAAAACTCTACAAGTTTAAAGTACCTATAGATGACAATCTGTTACTTGCAGTTACATCCAATTTATATGATACATTTCTCTTTAAGGAGAATAGGTCTCTGTAGGTTTCGATTAAATTGATTTATTCAAATAAGCAAATGTCAATGGGAAGCACCAAAGATAATGGTTTCAAGCAAAGAACAGACCAATTTGAGTGATATATTGACTCAAAACGGTCAGTCATCTAGGTTAATGCAAGTGTAAAAACTAAGGTTGTTTACACTTGGAAGTTGTGACACATTTCTTGATCACTTAATGGTATTTTTCTCCAAATAGATGATAACTTGTATGGATATACTTTTGTCTTCTTTGCACAAATTCCTTTATTGGCATATATCCTAATACGTTTGAGACAGAGAGAAAGTTACATTGTTCAAATGATAAAATTACCTCTTCAAAGATCTTTACATTGAAGACAATCTTTTTGGGATCGGGTCAGAAAACAAAGGAAGAAAGTACTTGAGACAAAGTGTTTAAGTACTGTATCTCTGATACTTCAAAGTGCATTTTTTAGTTGACGTTTTCAGCGTATTTCAAGCATTTAACTATGTAGATATGCAACGGGCCTGTCTTTATTTTCTCTTTGGGAATAGCATATCATCGGATATAAGTGACTTTTATATACTCCATAAACGGTTACAGAGAAGCTTTGAAGGTTTTAATGTCGAGGGACCGGTCATTTAACTGCCGTGGCGTGCTACAACACGTTTTATGTCACAGCCTCTTGTTGCTGACGATCTGGCTTGTAGCCAAAACCTGTTAGATCTTCTTTAGATCTGAAAAGGGTGGTCTTAAGACTCGCCGGGTCTAAAAAGGGGATCAACGCTTTATGAAATGTCTACAGAGGTTGCGCGGAAGAGAGTATTTTACCAGTAATAAAATAAAAACGAAGCACAAAATGTCCTGAATAAACCTTCAGCTGCTGTGCACTTTCCTTCCTTTAGGAGCAGCATTTTGAGAGAGAATCGGAGAGAGATGTCCGGGGCTCCTGTCGCCTGTCTCAGATGCTCCGTCATAAACAGGACGACGCACTTACGCGTGAAATACAATAGGTGGATACAAATCACGATTATGAAAAGAGTTACTGTGGTGATGTTGAATTTGCGGAAAGAGCATACATTTTCTGCACGAAAACGACTTTTTAAATGGTGGACCACATGTGGTCTGACATTAACAGCAACGACAACAACCATCTTCATGTGATGTACAGTAGCAGCTTTCATGTGGAAATAAAAATCCGCAAATGTTTCCCCAGAATAAAAACAGATCAGCGATAATAAAAATAAAAGCAGTAAATACAGATCAAAAAGTCCAACATTCCCGATAAAACATTTCCTGTCCTGTGTTTACGTTACCCTTGAAAAACATGCAAAATGATTTTAGCCGATGATTTACTTTAAGATGTTCACGAGAAGGAGTTGTGCTTTTTTCTATAAGTTCTAAATATAATTGTATCAAGTAATATTTGCATAGTAAAGATATATAAATAATACAAATAAATAGATCTAATCTTAACCAATTTACCACAAATGCTGTTTTATGTTTTAGGGTATTTACATATTGATTTAAATGTGTGCATAAAATAATATCTAATGTAAAATTGCAAAGCATTTAATTCTGTAATATTTGATTTACATTTATGCCATTGCGTACAATATGCATGTGTCGGAGCTACACTACCAACACATTGCGTTCCCAAAAGGGTTGCCGTTAAAGTACGACGTGCCCTGTTTTATAAGTTATATACTGTATTTGTACCACTTTACAAAACCTTCGAGCTCCCCCTTTAAAAAGAGCGAACTCGGACGGCCTGGGATGGTTTCGTTTTGAGCAAGAGAAACGTGATTTCAGAATGGAGCTGCCAGTGGCCAACCTGCATCACGCAGTGGACCCCCCCTTTACTGCCGCTGCACGTTATATAAACAGCGTGTTAATCCCACGCCCCCACCGCCGCACTTCTGAGCCGGTGCTGTTGACCTTGAAACCGGCGCATTAACTTGCAGCGCGCTTTATTTTAAGCTTTCCTCGCGGAATAGAGGCTGCACGCCGCCGCCCCTCCCCCACACACTTACTGTAAATCCTGGGTTACAAAATCTATACGTTCCTGTGCTTAGTGATTGTAATAGGATCACCCCCCCCCCCCCCCCCCCCCCATTTAAGACGGCGAGGTTCTTAATGTATAAAAATATCCACCCAACGCTGATTTTGTTTTTTAGGAAAATCTTAAAAGCGGGTTTACACCAAAAGATAAGGGTAATCGTGTCGTCGAAGTCGAAATGATGAGGCCTTCAGTCATCCCCTTGTAGCTAAGAAGCTGTTTATAAATGCGAAGACTTCATTATCCAGCTACGTACGTTGCCTTATACCGAACCACCCTTTCCTCTACAGTCCAGGCTCTTTGCAGTTAATCAATACGAATGAAAACTCAAACATTAAGAATCAAAACTTTGAATTTATGGAGCTTTTGTCGTGGCTATTGAACTCCACGTTCTTTTTTAACGTGAAAGTGCCCTCTCTGAGCAAGCGATACGTCTGTCACACTCCGAAGTTTAGACACTATCGTTTATTTACTGAGCATGTTTTGTTTAAATTCCAGACGCCTTTGGAATATCTCATCATTCTAAGGCACCCTCTTTGTGCTACGTGGTGATTATATCTGAGTTGCATTTCACTGCTTTGTAATGTCCAATTTTCATTGTAAATCGCAAAGTTTTAACAGATCACATTCAGTTAAAGAATCTGAGATAAACTTGTGCTGAAGTTACAGTAGGTTACTGTAGCTCAATGGTCGTAAGCATTTTGCTAAAAATACAATACTTTTTTTAAAATCTGACAAGACACGGGCTCTCTAGAATGCTGTGATTATCCGAAATGCATTGAAACACAAGCTCGTGTCATTTCGTCATTCCTTAGTGTCAATTCTTATTTCTCATTATCACTTTTTAAGGACTATAGCAATCTGAGATAGAACGAGTTCCATTGAGTGATAAAGCTGACAAGGTGAGTGAGGTGAAAAATTTTCACATTTTTCAAACTTTGCTTTGGTTGAGGGTGTGAGTGATTAATGACCCTACCGAATAATCAGAATTGCTGTTTTCCCCTCTTACGTACGTGTGGCATTTGATAAAGAACTGCACACTGTTCCCTGTGCTTGAAGCTGGGGTTTTGTCAGCATTAAAACGTTTGGAATGCTGATCTGTCAGCGGTAATCTCTCACTGTGGTCTTCTAGGGCTTCAGCAAACTCATTTTACCCACAGAAATGTCAACAGGCACGTAGCTTTTAAAAACATTATTCAGATCAAGGAAGGAGAAAAGTACAGTGTGATATTTTTGTATGATTAACTCATTTTAAAGTAAAATGCAAATAAATTGCGTAACGCGAATATTGATAGCCCATTCATCGAGCTCATGCTACACAATGATTCCGTTCAGTTTGGGGGTGAGGTCTGGTGTTGTGAACTCCGTGCTTTCACGGCCACGAATGAGCAACAACTGTAGACTCAACCTTTCCCGCGAGTTCCTAATTCTTGCCCACAAAGGTTGCATTTGCATTTTAAATAATACCCTCACTGGATGAAACGCCGCATCGTCCATTTAACGCATTTCAAGTAATAAATTGCTTTTGAATTCCCTTCTGTCCAAAAAAAAAAACTGCTCACACATGTGTATGGTTGAACTTTTGTGAAATTATGAAACCTTGTGAAACCTGAGGCACGGAAAGTAGGCAAAACCCACACAGGAAGCACTAAGTACAACCAATCGCATTTCATTTGTGGAATACATTTTGAAACGGTTTAGAGAAGAGGTTCTGGACAAAGGTATAAGTAAGCGGATTTAATTTCAGCCCGATGTGAAGATGTCCTAGTATTAGCCACGTTCTTTATGGTCGTGTACAGTATCATTATACTTTAGACACCTTTTGTTGTTCAGAAGCACTTCTAACAGGTCATGTCTTCTCTTAACACCCATGCTCATGTTACACACATGTAACATCATTATCATGTGTATCTGAGTTAATGATAGGTAAAGGGTTTGTGTTCCATGCCTAAACATTTCACACTTTTTTTTTTAAACACAATTTTCAGTTCAAGGACAAATTATCAACAGAGCCTCTATTTCTACAGTACTATGCTTCTAAAAAAAGCCCACGTGGTATTCCAAAGGCCACTGAATTTGTATAAACAGGTAGCTCTTTTCAGATAGAGTTCCAAGCTTGTCTCTATTCAGCTGCCACAGGCCACCTTCTGAGAAGATCCGCGTTCAGGGGCCTTTCAGAGAGAGAACGCCGTGGTCAGTCTAAACTGGAAGGGGCATCAAAACAACCTTTCGCACTCCTCAAATAGCAGCCTGGGCCTGTCTGCCCCCCTCCCGACTCCCAGTCGCGGTCTTTGAGCTCAGTCTGGACTGTCAGGACAGAGAAGAGAAAAAATGGTCACAAACCCGACAATAGCTATGATGTGCCATTTGGCAATTAAATTAAAAATTCCTCAGTTTCTTCACATCCTTGTCCTGATGTGCAGTTCGTGTGCTCGTTAAATTGTAATCAACTTTCCGAAAGTAAGCAAGATTAGCAACAGGGGGTTCAAAGTATATTTAAGCTCCTCCTCATATTTAAGATGTCAGAAGGCGGACAGAGCACCTGTTTCTGTGTGTTCCCTCTCTTTGTCATTCCTTGTCCTTGAACAGTAATTGCAAGCATTCCACATGTGGAATATCATTCTTGTGACCCCTGCCCCTGAGCTTCTCTAGGGCTGACACTAATGATATACTGTAAATCTGCACAGAAAACAAAATATTGGTTTTCCTTTTGCATAGTATTACTACGCAAGAAATACTATGACAATTACTTACAATGCTCAATACTATTGCTCATTGTTCAGCAACAAACTAACAATAATCTTACCAAATCTTACCAAAGGACAATAAATAACACTAGAGCATTTAAGACAATATGTAGATTTCCCAAAAGCTTTTGTTAAGGTACCTCATAAAAAGCAGACACTGTAAAATGTGATATTCACTTAGGTACAGATCTGTCAAACGAGCAAGGAGGGTTAAATGTCCTTGTGACCTTGTGTTCTCATGATCTTAACCAAAACTACAGTACTGTATGTCTCTTTCCAGCAGTGCCCGGTGGAGCCAGTGGCTTGATTGAGTTCAGCAGAATCATGCCAGATGTCACTAGAGCTTTGTTTACTGTCATGTGTTGAAGACTAATGCAGGGAAGAGGCATGTATCTCCTTCGGACCATGGCTCAAAAAGCAGATGCACTTCTGCTGTCTGAAGGAAGATTGTGGCAGCCATGCTTAGCTACTAGGGGCCATGTAACTTGTGCTCCTAGCCCATAAGGGCAATTCAGATGTATTCATTTATTACGCAGGTTGATTTACCTAACACCTGCATTGCCCTAGGAGTGACTCCATTACAAGCCCGCCACAGGAAGGTTGATGATATCAAGTTCTGTGGGATTACTCATTCTGCTGGTGAAAGCGATAGATGAACAGTGGCTCTATGCCTCAAAGGCAGGAATTTCAGTAGCCCGTACACAGACTCCGACTAGTATTGCCTGCATATTTACACACAGACACAAACGCAGATCTTTAGTGAATCAGGATCCACAGTGGAGAAAATTGATCATCTCTCATCTCTATCCATATGTTATCAAAGTCGATCAGTCCTGCAAAGAAAAACAACAAATGTCATGAGGCTTATGCTAATTTTGGTCACACTTTAGTTTAGTTTAGAGGTAGATAAGCCAACTGTCAATCTGTTTATAAAGTCTCACAGCTGGAACACGCTACCTTCTACAAATAACCCAAGAGTTAGGGTTAAGGTTATAGTTCAAGTTACAGTCAAGTGAACTAGGTGTTTGTTCCTAACATACAATTAATCAACGACATAGGTTATTATAACTTTAATGTTGCTCTCTAATGCTTTATTACTCTATTCCATGTATCCACTTATTTTATTTATGTACTACACTATATTCCAGAAAGCATTTATAAATGGGATTTGAAAACCCTTATCCACACTGTTACAATTATTTTTGCATGCTTATATACAGTAAAAAGAACTAAGATAGCGCAGCACATTAATGAGTCATCACATTCCTAATGTTAATCTAAATCGAGATTGTTCTCCTTGAAGGAAGAAAAGTATGAATATATGTATATAATACACCTGAGTAGAGTGACACCTTGTTATGATCTGTATTTCTCATGGCTGAACTGGAGTGAAGTGAGACAATGCAGTTCAGTTTCCTCTCTCACCACGGTATCATCTGTTCGGAACGGAGAGCTCCGACGGTGGAAATAACAATGAGACGTTTAATGTAGCGTAGAAACTGTAAAGAATATCTATGACATGTTTTAACTACCTTTTCAATTTGTGCCAGAGTAAAGAAAACACATTGTCTCAACACAATAACTTCTTTCTGACAGGTCTGTAGAGCACAATCAATAACACTGTTTTCTCCTTGGCTGTTTCAGGCCTGCACTAGAGCCCAGCATTTTCAGAAGATCTGAAGAAATTATAGAACAGTACACTTAGTGCTTTTGGTGTTCTAACTACTGTTACATAATGGACTTCTTAGCTCACCCTGCGTTGCCTGTGTTGCAGAGTTATTGAAAAGAGTTATGTAAATAGATAACAGCCAAGCTGAAGAGCGTTGCTGTACAGGAAAGTTTGAAATTCTCTAGACCCCCCGAAGCATAAGAGTGCTCTTGGCATGGCGCAAAGCATTTGGGAATGAAAAGTATAACAGAAAAAAATAGAACGTGTATAGTCAGAGAATGGATTTTGTTATGCATGTTAATAAACTCTTAAAATACAGCTTTATAAAACTTCAGACTGGCTGTGGAGTGTTTCTCCTCAAGCCTGGCTTCTTGTGCCGGAATGAACAGGGTTTTCATCGCTTGTCCTAAGATAAGTGTTAAGGGGCAAGGCAGGATGTACAGGAGGAAGCAGCAGGTGAGTTCAGTTATAATAATAATAATAATAATAATAATAATAATAATAATAATAATAATAATAATAATTGCTTACACTTATATAGCGCTTTTCTGGACCCTCCACTCAAAGCGCTTTACTGGTAATGGGGATCCCCTCCACCACCACCAGTGTGCAGCCCCACCTGGATGATAACACCATGCTGTTATCATTGTGTTAAATGGCTTTTTATATAACCGTTTAAACAACTAGTTGAAAAGTAACCCACCAGTCCCAGGGTTATTGCTAAATGGACTTGTGATAGTCTTTCAAGCCTCCTATTTTCTGGCAACAGAAATTAGGCTGCATCACAACAACCACATGGACAGAGACAGCGTAGCAGCTGTCTTGAGTGTAAAAGCCCTGGTCAAATTGGTCACTGATGATTGACGTCATCACCACCCTATGAATAGTTTTCCTCACTAATAAAAATCATTTTGTAAGGCGGTCTTTCGATGGGACATGCTGTCTGCATCTACAACCAGCTGTTCCTGTTTTATTTGGGGAAAAGATAGTCGTTGGGAAAAATCAAGCGCACGTGTTGTAAACATTATAGTGTCAGTATTCTCTGTTTGTCATCCTGATGTTGCATTTTGGTGAATAGAAATTATTAAAGTATGTGTGAAACATTATGTATGTATTATAATTAAGTCGTGGGGGTTTCTGTGTGATGCCTATGGCGAAGGGAGTCCTGGCCATCTAATCCCACCCTAACCCCAGCAACAGGGCAAGTCACAGTCACAGTCACAGTCACAGTCAGCTAGTAACATGGCCTTTGCTCAAACCCGCGATCACAGAGCTCAGCCATCGCTTGGAACAGCTGCTTGCATCTCCCTCACAACCCAAGACAAGAAGCTTCATGGAAGTTTAATGGAAGAAGAGCCGTTAAGTATAGATACAGTATATACTCCCCCGCGGGTTTCTTTAGAGGCGCATGACTTATTCCTGGGGCCCCCAAATCTTGTAGTAGAGGGGGATCCACTTCAGAAACGCACTGTCCGCCCAACTTGTGTGACTTGATGCTCCTGTCCTGCAACACTAGGACTCAGGAAACACTGCCCAGGTGGAGAAGAAAAAAAATGGACTTCAGGTGAGATATCGCTCATGCACTTAAAACAAGCCACACCAGATATCAGAGGCTGGAAATACAGTGTTGACATCTTGCCCACCAGCTGACGCCTCAACCTCTCCCATTGAAACTGTCCCTGTCAGCTCTGGGAGGCGACTCCACTGTCGATGATCCCCAAAGCAACTGCTTCCTCTTCACCGTCCACACACATCCAAATAATCCAATAATCCCAAAAAGTTGAACAGGGAAACTGAAAGAGGAACTGCCCTGTAGCCTTTCAGTTGCTCCTGACTCGGGTGTAGGACATCAGGACTGCAGGCTTCTCCGCAGCAAGTCTTACCACCTGGAATCACGGAGAATCACAGACTCGGACCTCTGTCTGCCCCACCTGTGCTTTTATCAGCTTTACAGTCAGTTAGCCCTTTTCACCTATTACCTCACTGAAACAATATGCGAGGCTTTTAAAGTTGTTGCTTTTGAGCACACTCAGATGAACATAAATGGAACTACAGTATGCAAAGAAACCTTTTTTTTGAAGGGACATTTTTGTCTCTGACATGGGTGTATCCAGCTCTTACCCCGGTGAATTTCTTTCCCCCTGTGGAGGCAAAGTCAGCGTATTGTGTGTCATGTGGGACCTTAGCCAAAACTGAAAACTTGAAAAGGCAGATTGCATACTGAAGATTTATTACTCCCTGCTTATGTCACTCAGACAGACTTCTATAACAGTTTGGGTCATTTTTCAAATTCCCTAGAGTCTCTGTAATAGGGTGGATGTAAAAATCTTTTTCTTAGATAAAAACATAACGTATGTGCAGCACACTGTAGGAAACTGCGCAGAGTACCTTAGCAATCACTGGTCTCCAACTAGAATACAAATGAAAGCTGCACAAACAGCACCCACATACACTAGTGCACAAAAACACAAATACAATTCTCCCATCTCTGAAATCCAAGGGAATCGAGAGTTATGGCAGAATAGATCCTGTGCTTCAGATCAAACATCTATTACCCTAGTAATTAAAATGTAAAAAACAGAAATAAAAACATCATGTCTCTGATTTCTGTATGTTGCAATGAAGAAAATTATGGCGTATATTTTCTCAGTGACATCTGGAAGATACATGACTTGACATGACATGACAAAACACAAGACGCTGAAAGCATAATATTGCTTTAAATTGTGATTCACACTGTTATATATTGTAAATGTCCTAAGTTACACTTTAAAAGTTCATATTTACAAAGTATAGATAAGAGACCGCTGTGAAGAACGGGCGTCCAATCCAGGGTGTGTCCTGCCTTGCACCCTTACTGGATAAAGAGGTTAGAAAATGGATGGAAACACGTGACCAATCAGCAAAACAGATTTTTCTCTTTTGATTCATATTTGTTTTTTTATAACACTCTTGTTTTCTTTGACATCGCATCTATGGTCCAAACTGTAAACATTGAAAACAAGCCTATGAGATGTTAAAATAAGGATTTTAACACAATATTAAACTTCACTTACTGGGGACATTGTGTGTATCCTGGAATCCTTGCATTCAGAAGCTGAATAATAAATTGCTACTTTACCAGGATCTGTGAGATTAAGTAGATTAAGTCCTCTTAACAATTGGATCCAGTGTGTGCTGTATCTGTGTGTGTCTGTACACCCGTTGTTGCACGGTTACTTCATAATCATTCTAAAGAGCTCAATTTGTCCAGATTTTACTAGGAGAAAACATATCCATGATAAATAGCAGAGGGCCCAGAATGAGCTCTGTGGAACACTAGATCCAACTGATTCCAACTCGGAAGGAAAAGAAACAATAGAAATAGAAATAAAATGTCTACACTCAGTAAGATACCCATTTCAAGGCAATACCAGAGATACCAAACCAACTGTAACTGAGTATGTAGAATGTAATGTTTTACAGTGAATACAATCAATTAAAATACAAACTCTAAGAGTATAGACTGAGGTCTAAGAAAAGCAAGAACATTTGAATCAGCAGCCTTTAAGAAATCATTAGCAACTTTAAGTTGTTAGTTTCAGCGCTCTGTAAGTGCATAAAACCAGATTGAAAACATTCAAAAAGTTTATTTATAGTGAGATGACTAGTTACTTTACAGCACATTCAAATATATTTGCAGGAAACTGGCGTTAACTTGGAGGAAGTAAACCAATAAATACAAATTACTCACAATTTTGAGATGCAAGGATTGAAAGACATTCTGATCTTGTAACGGTTTGAAATATGACAATATGGTGTTTTTTAAATAGCAGTTTGGTAAGAGATCATTCTAATCCTGCGCTCTTCTGCGTTCCTAACCATAAATATTTCTTCTGCTGAGCCCCCCTATGAGCTTGTTTCTCATACCCCTCCCTCCACCTATCCTCACTCTTACAGCAGCTCCCTGGCTCATTCCTCACTGGCGCAAAGTCTTATTTATTAGGATTTGGCTGAAACAAAAACTCTTTTTTTAAAACTCTTTTTGTTTTAATAAAGAGTTATGTTTTCCTTTGGAAATGTGTATTATCAAACATTATGAGCTATTGTCTTGTAAAAGTACAACCGATGCAGATGAAGCCATTTCGATTTTTATTATTGTTATCATTTGGAGTTTTTTTGCTTGGGTCAAAGCACAATACAGGAAGAGCTCACAAAACAGCTGATGTGTATCAGATATCCAAATAATTGTGTCATTTCTCCTTCTCTTTGATCTTGAATCCAAGGCAATCAATGGTACTTATTTTGGGGTTTGGGTTGTCTGAACTATTTAACGAACATCATTAAAAGGTTTGTTATCCAGTTAAAAATAACAGGTGAATTAACCACAAGTAATTTGGTCTATATGCACAATTAAACAACCGTTTATAAAAAATTGCAGAAATCCATTTATGTTTCCGCAAATAGTATTTAAGTTTATGCCAAACCACACAATTTTTTTGTATGTAAAATGGGTGGTGCCAAGGCTCTTATTTAACATACTTCAGCTCTCATAAAACAGAAAGTTGCCTTCCCTTGTCATAAACTGAATTTTAAATGAAAAAAACAGACGGTATATATTGTCATATATACTATATATTACATATGAGCCTCAGAACATATCCTGGTAGCTGTGTGACCAGAAAAACTTTTTTTTCAGAATTTTGTTGAACTGTGAAATTCACTCTCTTTTACTGGAAGGTGTGGTTAGCATGTTCTGATTTGGAAATTTGGGAAACAGCAGCATTGGGTTCGGACACTTAATTTCTGACCTGGGCTGGGCGTGTGGGCTTGCCACTAGCGCTATGGCCTATTACACAGTGTCAGAGGCCTGGTACCAGTCTGGGTTACCTGTAGGGTAACCTGTAAGACCTGTAAGACTGTACGGTATGTTCAGTACAACTGACACCAATCTGAGCAAATACATAATTCGGCATAATTAAAACACATAAATGGAAACGGCAGTGGAGTCTTCTTCAGGTGTGACTCCTTTGTTTTCAGCATGGAATAAACCTTTACCTGTTCCTGTGCAGCCTACGCATGCTGACGCAGCTCCCTACTTCTTCCCAATCAAGGTCATTTCATCCGACACCGCAACCTGGAGGGCTTTACAATAAACAGGCATCTCTGAATGAGATCTAACAGGCTGCAGGTTCCTGTGATGTAACCCAAACCTCCCTCTGCCTCCAGGGTTGTTTCTGGGGGGAGGCGGCAACACCCTTGACCAGCTTCACCTGCGGTCAGCACGTCTCATTACTGGCCAATGTGAACGGGACAACAACAGCTGCACAATTACAATGAAACACAACCTCGCATCCTCTCTTCCTTCACGATGACATATTGTGTCTGTTTTGTTTTTTTCTGGTCTCCATCGTGACATTTGTCCGCTTGCTTGAGCACCTCTCCATGTCCTCGCGCTTTCCTGTACAGGTTGTGAAACGGAAAAAGGAAGTAAATTAATTTAATTTCTCTCTGCAAATCAAAAAAGCCAAATCAATATTACAATTCCGTGATTCCTACAGCGAGTCATTTACGAGACAAGTCCACCTACAGGGAAGACATTTTTATATTCTTAATTCCGAAAAGAAAATAGGGTGTGGGATCAGGGCAAAAACCAAGGAAACTGAGACGGGTCATGAATTGTTAATAAGTACAGAGTGCTTTTCATCCCAGACAATCCTAAAGCGCTTTACAAATAAGAGGAAACTCACTGTATTTTTCTTCCAAAGGACAGGACCTGGGTTCACTGACACCTTGCCACTTTGCATCATGTGTTCCTGAAAGAGCGTTCAAGCCCAGAGCTTTCGCTATGCACTGTTCTGAAAACGCCGATAAATGCCAGCCAGTATTGCTTAATGCCTGCATGAACGCCTCTGTAGTAATAGCTGCACACGAAACTGAAAACTAAGAATTATACAGTATGTACACAGCTGCAGTGCCCTCCAAAGCTATTGGGACAGCAAAGTCAAAGCAGCTAGTTTTGCTTTGCAATCAAGAAATTTGTGATTTCAGATCTCGTAATCAGTAGAAACAAAACACGTCAGAACTCTCCAAGAACAGGCGAGAAGACGAAGTGACTGCAGCAAAGCCCCTGAAACGATTACAGAGAATTTGGTGAGCTCATTCGGTTTCAGACTTCATGCAGTTGTTGCCTAAGAAGGAATATGCAACCATATATGGATGTTTACTCAATCTTAAAACCTCAATTGCATGTGTCCCAGAACGTACAGTCACTTAAAATCACTAGATGGAACATAAAGTATATTTTTGTTCTAAAAATATTAATATAGTATGTAAATGGAAATACCCACAAAAACGGCATACTATATTGTACTTATCATTCATATTACTGCAATGATCACAGATGCAAATTTCCATCACTTTTCTGTCCACTTTTGAAAGGCATTGTATATTGTACAGTTATACTGTAATCCGATTTCGGAGTATCAGTGCTTTTCAACTTTGTATCCTCACTTGTGCTGAGATCTGACATTCGTAAGATGTCTGCACGGGGGGCCCGGTGGGGATTGTGCTGTAGAAACCCTAGACTGCTGCTTAGCAATCGGATTATAATGCACATGTGCAGTGCGTGGAGCTCATTTACCCACACCTGACATCGGCAGTAATCCCCCCATGTGGGGGTGCCACTACTAATTCCATCAGAAGAAGGCCACATACAGTACCAGCATTTCAAAAAACAACGCTAGAAAAAAAGGGATTGTTTCTGAATAATAGGGAAAAAAATAGGTGTTTTAATTAAACAACCAAACATATCCTGAATGAAAAAGAGAATTTTCTGTAAAAATTCATTCAAGCAATCATGCTTTCCAGGCCAGCAGCTGCTGACCATTGAGCAGATATGTCTTGTTTACAAGGAGTCCTGATTAAAGGCCACTAATTGAATGATCAGGATTTCTGTTACAAACTTTATCTAAACAAAGACACAGAGTGATTCCATGCATTCAATGCATTTCACATAATTCTCACTGGAGACAGAGGACAGCTGCTCTAGTTATTATTAGCTGCTACTTATGGACTGGTATCTTCTTTCATTTACAAAATCACAGATGGCTGGGTGTCTTTGGGAGTGTGACAGTGTTTTCTAGGGCCCAGGTACAAGGGACTTGGAGACCCAGTTTAATATCGAAGGATATCATTCCTTTATTCTTTTTTTTTGTGGTTGCAGGTTGTTGTACAGTAAATCTATTTTTATCAAGCAGAAATGCCCCAGAAATGTGGTTTGGGTATTATACACCCCCTGTGGGATGAAAGCATCTTGTGTGCAATATTAATGTGGCATCATTTCAAAGTGAGGAAGCAGAGAAAAGGCTTGGCTTCTTTGGTAATGACCGAATGGATAAACAGCTTGGTTTAATGTATGTAGATAAACAAGCACATGAGTTAACACATAGCCATTAGCATGTTATAAAGCCCTGGAGGAGGAGTCTGTTTACAGAGGATAACAGGCCTAGATTCCTATACAGTACAAACTGCATAGGCTCGTCAGAGCCTGAATCTACAGAAGTGCTATACATAAAAAAAATGACTTATTCAGTAAGTTATTAAAAAAAAAAAAAACAGCTTCATTTCATGTGTTGCATGGGTTAACATTAGGTAGTATTTTAATTGTCTTCAAATGAATTCCGTCAGACAAATACAGGAATACTACCCTTACATGCAAATTCCCTGGCAGGAATGTTCTGAAAAACAAACCAGAAAATGATTAAAACTGTTGGAACGTGTTTTATCTTGAACACATCTCATTCTTAATCCAACTTCCTTCTGCACTTCAGGGCAGACTCCTGCTGCACAGAGCCCGGGAGAAATGACAAAGCACTGCTGGGGAAGTCTGCTAATTTCCTTCATTGTGTGATTAAGATACCAATTAATAAATTATATTTATTTCTGTCTTTATTTACCTTAGGTGATGGGTTTAAACCAACCACCATACAGTACAGAAATGTACTGCCTGCATCTTGCTGATGGCTCGTTTAGATAAATGCAGTTTATTTTGCACCATATTGAACATAATGTTGCAGCTACTTGCCCTTCACCATCAGCCATAAGCAGTGTTTAGTCTTTACATTAGCATTTACAGCACTTAGGAATTATAAACTCTTACACTTTGTGTAGCTTGTTTACTTATGTCACCACTTTCATCCCCTTCCTTGCTGTGTTCTTATGTCTTAAGTATTTTACTTTGCAGTTTTTCCCTGGGCAGTCGGCCAAAAACAAAGCATGAGCTTTGTCAGGTTCCTCAAAGGCACACAACTGGTTTAAGGCCTCGAGCAGTAGGACTCTAAAATGCAAAGGAATTCTGCAGCCCCAATTTTAACTGGTAATAGTTAGCTACCATAATCGTCTATTTTGAAATCCAAGCAAATATGACAAGTGATACAATTAAAATATTAAAATTGTAATAATAAAATTACAGTTTGCAGCAGACTTAATTAAAAAGGATAAGTATGACAGTTGTGCTTGGAATTTCCTGAAAAAACACATTCTTTTCAAATACATCAGATTCTCCATACTTGAAAGCACACTTCTTGGGTTTGGAAGAAATACCCATCATATACAGTATCTCTGTACAGTAGAAGCTGGGGTAAGATTCTTTTTTGTTTTATGGAGCAGAACGTTTTGTGTCAAGCATTCCTACATGTCTTTAAAAGCTGAAACAGGCACAGAAAACCATCTTTTCTCATGGTCTCGAAGCAGGAAAATGGTGGGACTTCCTCTCCCAGGTTCCGCCTCTGAATAATCCAATTAGGAAACTATCAGACAAGAAGTCACTTTAAGAGGCATTAGGGGTTTAGGCATCACATACAGTGCCTTGCGAAAGTATTCGGCCCCCTTGAACTTTTCAACCTTTTGCCACATTTCAGGCTTCAAACATAAAGATATAAATTTTTTATTTTATGTGAAGAATCACCAACAAGTGGGACACAATTGTGAAGTGGAACGAAATCTATTGGATTTTTGAAACTTTTTTAACTAATAAAAAAATGAAAAGTGGGGCATGCAAAATTATTCGGCCCCTTTACTTTCAGTGCAGCAAACTCACTCCAGAAGTTCAGCGAGGATCTCTGAATGATCCAATGTTGTCCTAAATGACTGATGGTGATAAATAGAATCCACCTGTGTGTAATCAAGTCTCTGTATAAATGCACCTGCTCTGTGATAGTCTCAAGGTTCTGTTGAAAGCGCAGAGAGCATCATGAAGACCAAGGAACACACCAGGCAGGTCCGTAATACTGTTGTGGAGAAGTTTAAAGCCGGATTTGGATACAAAAAGATTTCCCAAGCTTCAAACATCCCAAGGAGCACTGTGCAAGCGATCATCTTGAAATGGAAGGAGTATCAGACCACTGCAAATCTACCAAGACCTGACCGTCCCTCTAAACTTTCAGCTCAGACAAGGAGAAGACTTATCAGAGATGCAGCCAAGAGGCCCATGATCACTCTGGATGAACTGCAGAGAACTACAGCTGAGGTGGGAGAGTCTGTCCATAGGACAACAATCAGTCTTACACTGCACAAATCTGGCCTTTATGGAAGAGTGACAAGAAGAAAGCCATTTCTCAAAGATATCCATAAAAAGTCTCGTCTAAAGTTTGCCACAAGCCACCTGGGAGACACCCCAAACATGTGGAAGAAGGTGCTCTGGTCAGATGAAACCAAAATCGAACTTTTTGGCCACAATGCAAAACGATATGTTTGGCGTAAAAGCAACACAGCTCATCACCCTCAACACACCATCCCCACTGTCAAACATGGTGGTGGCAGCATCATGGTTTGGGCCTGCTTTTCTTCAGCAGGGACAGGGAAGATGGTTAAAATTGAGGGGAAGATGGATGCAGCCAAATACAGGACCATTCTGGATGAAAACCTGTTGGAGTCTGCAAAAGACCTGAAACTGGGACGGAGATTTATCTTCCAACAAGACAATGATCCCAAACATACAGCAAAATCTACAAAGGAATGGTTCACAAATAAACGTATCCAGGTGTTTGAATGGCCAAGTCAAAGTCCAGACCTGAATCCAATCGAGAATCTGTGGAAAGAGCTGAAAACTGCTGTTCACAAACGCTCTCCATCCAACCTCACTGAGCTCGAGCTGTTTTGCAAGGAAGAATGGGCAAGAATTTCAGTCTCTCGATGTGCAAAACTGATAGAGACATACCCCAAGCGACTTGCAGCTGTAATTGCAGCAAAAGGTGGCTCTACAAAGTATTAATGCAAGGGGGCCGAATAATTTTGCACGCCCCACTTTTCATTTTTTTATTAGTTAAAAAAGTTTCAAAAATCCAATAGATTTCGTTCCACTTCACAATTGTGTCCCACTTGTTGGTGATTCTTCACATAAAATAAAAAATTTATATCTTTATGTTTGAAGCCTGAAATGTGGCAAAAGGTTGAAAAGTTCAAGGGGGCCGAATACTTTCGCAAGGCACTGTATAATGATGTTAGCTAGTTAGTGCTTAGAGCCCAGCAGCAAGCTTGGAGTTCTGTGAGTCACAAGAGTCCTTAACAAAGAATACAAACTTCGACACTCTGATGACAAAACATAGCTTTAGATCATGAGAACTGAGACTGACTTCCTTGTGGAATATGTCTTCAAAGACCTTCTTAATCTACTACACAGTGAGCAGTAACACCGCTTTTTTCACCACTAGTTTTTTTTGGAACCGTCTTTAATCTTCCTAAGTTCATAATTGTTTTGCACAGAAGTGCAGTCAATGGTGATCTCTTGAAACGAAGCAAAATATTTAACATGTTTTTTTTTCAACAAAACTCAGTGCTAGTGCTGTTGCTGTTGCTGTTTTGGAAGATGAATCACGTGATTAAAATGTGTACTATTAAAAAATAATTTACATGTTCTCTTATTATCTCATATTAGCACAGTTTCATGACAATCCTTTTTTTTCCCAGAATGCTATTAGCTATTAGCAATAAAAATGCAGCATTTAACACCCAGACATCTTAGCACAATATTCAAATTCCCCCAAATATTCTGCCAAACGGTAAATGTTAGTCTATTACAGTAATTCTTCTGTTTTTGAACTGTGCTGACGTCATCTATTATTCACACAGGAGAACATGCACCTAAATTGCACCTAAAACATGTCTAAATTTTTGAGGAGGAAACAAGGGAGTTCCTCCTGGAAGCCAATTAATGGCAGTTCAGTTACTATATACTGATATGTGGTGTATACAGTTCAGGTCTAGATGAGTTACAATAATCATACTTTGAAACTGCAATGAATAATTAAGGGAATGGCAATGTTGTGGTTTTTAAGTGTGTTGATTGCACATTAATCAGTGTTTGTGTGGTGATTGTTTTAGGCTAGCCTAGTGTCAAAGCCCGGATTTGAAAAAGGACAAAGATAAAAGCCTGGAAAGCACAGCTCTCTGAGTAGACACATGAAGGTAAAGTTATTTTTTAAATGTTCACTTCTCTTATTTGAACTGTTTTTTAGATCATGTTCAGCTTATATATTTAAGGATTTACCCTTGAAACATGAGCATTTCAGTCCAATGACCATAAATACATTAAGTTAAATTGTACATCACAATAAAATTGCAGATGCCAGCTGGACTAGTGTGACAAAGCTTTTCTGGTCCCGTTTCACACAGTTTAAGACTCACTGTCTGAATTGATCAGAGAGTCCCTTGACTGATAACTATGAGCTATTAATCAAAACTGGAGGAAGAGGCAGCATTTCAGAAATATGTGATAGATTATCGACAACAACACGTTCTTCTGCTCAGTCTCTCCCCACTACCCCCGCAAACAAAGAAAGAATAAAATAGGGAATTGCAGATACTTACGGTATATACTGTACTTCATATTAGACTTTTCTGATAACATTTGGAACATTTTTATAGTAGCGTTCGTAAATGGAGAAGTCAATGTCAGCAGTAGTTCAAGTGGTTTCAGAAGAAGCCGAACAAGCACTTTCCTGGGCATTAGAGTTAGCGAATTTTTTCTAGATAACAGGATTTAAGGACACTTCTCCAGCACTAACCTGTGATGGCTTTGAAATTTTGCTTGGTTGTACTACAGCTACTGTATGTATGCCTGAAACTAAATTGTACCTCAATGACAGGAGAGAGCTTTTTTAAAGGGCAAGAAAAAGTTTGAGAAACGTAACTTTTTGTCTGTTTTGTCATCTAACTAAAATGCATTTCAGTTCATCTAAAAGAGTGCGTTTTAGTCTGAGCATATTGAATACATTTCATTAAAAGCATCGCTGCATAGGTGAGGTGAGCAGGGCAGGCGATATAAACAACGGTACCTGTAACGACAGCCCGCATGGATGCTGTGTAGAATGTCACAGCACCACTGCAGGTGGGAGGCCCTTAGTGCAGAGGGATGAAGTGACCTCAGCACAGCAGCAGCAGCTGTACTGCTGTTCTGCTCCACCTCATCCTGATATTATTCGACCTCAGGAGCTCAGTAAGGCTGGTCCTGGTAATTACTGGGGCACCGCTAAGGAAAGCCAGACTGTGGCTGTGCGTGCTATCGTTAACCTGCAGGTGGCGCTCTTGTCTCTGGACGAGAATTTCTAAGCCGATGCAAGAGGATGGTGATCTGGGGCACTCTACTGTAAGAGGTGACATCCCTCGGAAGAGATGTCTCTCTGAGGACCTCACGGCACTTTTGGAAACTCCACATCCTGGAGTTTTCCTTACAAATTAAGGCTCCTCTGTAATTCAGCCAGTGAAGTGAAGCAGTTTCTCCCCTCTCCACCAGATCTGCTCTGCAGTGGTGCTGCCAGCACAAATTGACTCCCTGCATGCACATCATGATTATTTAAGCACCCAGGTCACTATTATCTAATTGTTACCAATGGAACCACTGGCTCATTCTTCCCTGCTTCTGAAAGGACAGGAGGTGCGTCATGACATTTGTGCTGGCAATGCAGTACCTGAAGGATTATCTTCATAAAATATGACACTTTATCTTCTTCCTTGTATTAAAGTGCAACAAAAGGAAATGACCTCGAAGGCAGGGCGTTGATCTCTACCTGTCAGAGCAGATTTCTCCCAGGGGATCTAGAAGATTAGGAGGCTTTCTTATCCCTGACAGCAGCTTCCTGGGCTTCAAAGTACTCATAAATGTGGTTGGACATTCAATGCAACTGTAGTGTGTCAAAGGACATGACATTACAAAGGAATCCAGAATACAATCAGGAAATCAGATCTGTTCTATATTTTTTATCTGATGCAGCACAAAAGGGGTTTCAAGGGAAGGTTCAAGGGAAAAAAATGTACCTCCCTTCAAAACATTTGGAAAATATGTCTAAATGAATAACTGTCTGTGAATCTGTGTGAGCCAATTAAAAATTAATTGTCTTCCCCTCACGTATTCTCAGTTTTCTGAAACTTGGATGAGTTTTGATCCTGTAAATGCTAATGTGAAAATGATGTTTGATGGCTTAAAGTCAAACAAAGACAGAAGATTGTAACATGCTGCTTGCAGACAGGGATCATGCACACTGCTAACATAAGAAACAAAGGCTACAAACAAAAGGAGGCCATTCAGCCCCTCTGTGAACATTGTACTGTAAAGTATAGCGTTAGATATAGACACACCGATATGGATTTCTATCGGAAATTATCTGGGATATTGGTGATCTTTACAGGTCTCCCCCTGGGGAATTTCAGTTTAATCTCACCCACGAGGCAGAAGAAAATCTTTACATAAACTTGGGAACTTCAGGGTATCATCAGCTCCAGATAAATAATGCAAAAGAGCTTCATTGAACCGTGAATTGCCAGGAACACAGCTGAAACCGAAGCCTGATAGATGCTGCCCCAATACTTTGTTTTCCCTATCACCTGGCGTTCAGCTCCAGTGTGTCCCCATCTGAACCCAGGTAGCGTGTCGGCTCACGTCAGTCCCAACATAGTTTGTACTCATTTGCTCCAGGTTTTCCTTTTTTTCAGGTGGAATGCATGCTGCTGTATTTTACATGCCATATTCTTGCAGTCATTTTAGTGTAGTAAATGCCACTTCTATTGGTAGTGCAAAAGCATGTAACTAAAGCAGGAACCTGCTAATTATTGATATTAAAAACAGAGTTTTTCAGTAGAGATCACAGACAAGCCACTGTACTTGGACTGTAGAGCTGCCAGTACCTCTGGTGGATGAGGAAATCATTTCAAAGGAGGAATAACATTGTGCATGACAATAAAAAATAACTACAGATTGTGTCCTTGCATTGAACGTATAAAATGTTATATTAAATCACAGAGTTAAGAGGCACAACATCTCAGTCCTCAGCAGGAAGGAGGCTGACAGGAAAAGGGGTCATTGTACCTTATTTTGCTTTCTTTCCCCACAACTGCATCTGTCTGCATTCAGATATCTTTAGACATCTAAAATTCACCAAGCAAGTAAACACTGTTTTTCTCTCACAGTGAGAAATAAGTCTGAATTCAGGTCCAAAGACACTGTCCAGTCAGGGTTGTGATCTTGACTGTGATAGCGCCTCTAACATCTAATAGACAGATGTACACAATCACATTTCAGCCAATATGTGTAGTATACCACTGACGCATGGCTAGGGCGTCCATCTCACCTGATCTGTTATACTCAGTCCAACAGTAAAGACAGTAAAGAGTTCATTTACTCAGAAATCAAGATGTGTGTGTCCACTGTTGTGAGGACACACACCAGAGCTCACCTGAACAGGGAAACCTAGAGCTGATGCCATTTTCAATCTGATAGCAATTCCTCCAGTTGCTCTGCCATTCCACACTACTTCATTCACACCAGTTCTTTGTTGCCATCTGCTGCTGTTGACTTGAGGAGCAGGAGTATTGAACCTCCTGGGTTCTGGGGGTTGAGACGACAGGCTGTGAGTATTTGAGATGTCTTTGCTTTGTTTGCTTTGATAAAGCTGGATCACAGATATTGTCAGCAATATGCCTTCAGTTCAATACACTGTCAGCATTCCCTATAGCATGCCTAAGCAAGCCGCCCTGTCCTGTTGCTCGCACACACTTCTGCAGTTCTTCTACAAATAGCTCATTTCAACAGCTTGATATGCTGAGCACTCAGCACATGACAAAATCTGTACCAGTTCGTCTTTAACAAATGAAACTGTCACAAAAAGATAGATTGAGATAACATTGTTCGAATAATTAACAGTTACTGGAAAGCAGCATTGGAATGTTGGGATAGCCATACCTGTCCAGAGTTATTATACTCCATGAATTTAGCAAATGTGAATATTGGTTCTGTCTGAAGGGAGTTCTGATTCTGCCTTGTGTATATAAATAATAGCCAGCAGCCACAGACAGTTGTTTTTCCCTTATTAGGACTCATCAGCGTGTCGGTGTCATAGCTGATGCCAAGCAGTGACGTCTGTCCGTTAGGGGTAGGAATATTAATGACCTCTTTGTTCAGTCACACCACTACAGGAGACCTAACCTGGGAAGGCGTTCATTCTTTTCAAGAGCTCCTGTAGAATCCCACAGAATTGTTTTTCCATGTTGTAGCAATTGATAAAACATTCCAGGTCTGGAATAATGCCATCCGCCGAACTACACGGGTATCTGAAAGGGCTTGAGCATCTCCACTACCTCTGAGTAATTTCTAATCTTGCGATAGACCCACCTCCCTGGAACACTGTTGCCATCTGCTGCTTTAGATTACTGAGCAGAAGCATATTCCCCTGTGATGCAGTAATCCTCTGCTAACCAGAAATCTAAGGCTTTTTTGTTGTCAATGACTGTATTTAATGATTCTGAGGAGGTCCTGTCCATTAAGCTTATTACACGCACAGCTGTATCTCTGGGTGGATGATTACACTGAGTCGCATTATATACTGCGCTGCATCCTTATCCAGAGATCAATATTATATGGTTATTCTTAGACTGGAAGCGTATGATGCTGAATGCAGACAAGAGGGAGTGGATCTTTCGGCATTCTTTCTCAACAGTGAAACGAGAAATATCTCCTCCTCATGATATAAAATGATATACAAGCTATGCTGTTAGTATGTTAGTATTCAGAGGTGTGCATATGATATTGATTCATATTATATAAGCCACATTAAAACCAATTGTATTATCATATTATTATATTATCATATAGGAACCAATGGTTATAGTAGTGGAAAATTATATATCAAATTTTGTTTCAATGCTGAAATGTTTCAGTCTCTTACTGGTAAACCAGTTGGTATGTGTTACTAAATATAATCCTGCTCCAAATTACAGTACAGATAAGTGTCGTTTCTCACATACGGGGCAATGAAAAGACTGCTGTAATGCTGTGAACACAATGTTACCATTTTTTCCTGTGTGCACAGCTCTGGAACAGTTTTGAGAGATAATGGATTTGACCCTGACCGTACAAAGCAACAACATGGCATGTTGTTCATTGGATCTGAAGTTAGGTCCTACATTAAGTCTGCTTTGCGTGTGAGTCCTGAAGACTGTGAAAAGAGCTTGATGTGAGGGGCTGGACTCACCTTTAAAACAAAGCAGCTCCCTCTCTTCTGGCTGCTAATGGTACTGACTTTTTGCACCCACTGCTTCCTGTGGCTTTACAACTATCCAGTTACTTCTTCTTTCATGCAGGAATCTGATATCCAACGATAGCAAGAAAAATGAACCTTGGGAAGCTGCAACATCGAGTGTTTTCAGAGCACAGGAATTCCTGTTGTCATGGAGTATTCTAGAATGAAGTTTCTACATGCTGTTGGCACGGAGAAATAAGCAAAACACGGTGATTAATTGTGCTTGGTTTTTAAACTTAAAAAAAATGTACAGAAATTGTAATAACTATGTTGTAACAGCAATCATCTGTTGAAATACAACACAACTTCGAAAGAGCACTCCATTAAATCATGTAGGCTATTTGTCTTTGTAGGTGTATTGTAATTAAATGTACTTATTAAAATCTAAATTGATTAATGCCAATTTAGATTTTGAGGAAGCAAGCCTTAAAAGGGGAAAAATGGTGCAGAAATATTCAAATGAGGTTGTACAGCTATTATACTTGTAGGCAGACAATTTGATTGGTTATTAATTATGTTAATTCTCCTTTAACTATCTATGTCTTTCTTTTCCATATCTGTGGTCTTCACTGGAGCAGAATTCATTATGAGACAATACTCTTCCTTGAGAGAAAAAGACCTATTGCCAATATCATTCTACACATGACTTTTAAATCCAATTAAAAAGAGGTCATGACCTTTCTATTTTTTACCTTAAAGAAGACAATTAAACTGGGAGTAAAGGTTCCTGTTTCACCTGGTGTGTTGAAATGCTTGGCAATATTTATGCAGTTTATTGTCAAACGTCTTCATAGGAATGCCTAATATGCAGCACTTTTTATGGGAAATCAAGTCTAAATCAAGCATAATGCTTGCACACAGCATTTGAATATCAGACCAACACTGCATAGAAAGGTATTGTGAGTTAAATATCTCTAATGTAATGCTTTAAATCACTGTTATTAAAATGAGCAGTAGAAGGCAGTCAGGAATTGGTCTTGTGCAGAAAACAAAACATCTCAAAGATTCTTCTGTAAAAATCTTAAGGGACTGATAGAGCTTTACCTCATTTAATTAGAGAACAGATGCCCTTACCCACTGGACACTGAAAGTCACAGCAGCATCTTCCTTTACTGATTTATTCCTACACCTGTCCAGTTTTAAAAAATGTATTCATAAAAAGAGAGAGATACAACCTCAAGAAGTAAAGTACAGTGTAAAAATGAAATTTTCCAAGTTTGCAGGTTTTCACAATTTTCCAGCATCATGTCTCTCACTGCTGAAGAGAGCGTCCATCTGGGTGACACATAGTGGCCCTCATTCTGCAGCAACCTACTCAGCAGGTCAGGCTGAGAGCTGAGAGATGACTTCGCCAGCTGAATTAAGGTTGAACTTTCGCTGGACCTGACTGTATAAGGTTAGAGTGGAATTCAGCCTGTTTTCCTTGATGTGACACATTCATAGATTTCAAGAGAAGCACAACACTGAGTTAGTTACCTTCACAACTTTGGTGGGAGCATTGTGCCCTCAGTTTTGTCAACAATAGCTTGACACAGGGTGCTGACTTCTCCATCGATGTCTGCCAGGGCGTCCTACTGTAGCTGTGGTTTTTCTTCAGCTCTGTCCAGCTTGTGCTGCTGTCCTGAACTCAGGCCTCCACGAGCTACAGTAGGTCATGCCCCAGTGCCAGGCCTGCACTTAACTCTGCTGACCGCAGCACCCGAAACCTCTCTCAGATTCTGCTGGGATCCCTCACAGCCGTTCCCGCAGCCTGCACCTCTTGGTCATCGCCCGCTGACAGTGTTCTTCCGGGCAATGTCTATCACTCTCCGGCCAAGATACAACACAAACATGAACTGACTCATTCTCCCACCCCACATCCCTGTCCCCTCCTCTTTCTCCCCTCTGGGCCCAGGCTTGCAACCCCACTGGCACCCTGGGCCCCAGCAGTTCAGAGCTCTATGTCAATAACATCAGCACACTTTGGATCCAGTGACGCCAGGAGAGGGAATGCAGAGACTCACAGGGCAGGTCCAACATAATTTTACGCAAGAGTACTAGAGGTCAACAGGCAGTACTCTTTTGAGAATAAAGGACAAACAGGAAGAGACTATTTTCCAGGAGAACATCTGGACACTCCCAAAACATGTGCAGAATCCTTCCATGAAACACAGACAAAATCCATTCTTCAGTCGTCTTTATTTATGGCAATATTATAAATTAGATCACCATTATAAATCCAATGTTCTCTTCGGTCTGTTATTGAAAAAGTCCGGATAAAATTACATTTGTCATTCATACTGTTTATTATTGTAACATTGAATCCTGCAAAAACACAATTTAAAGCACCATTGAGATGATGAGTGACACTGCAAAAATTTAATATTTGAAATGCATTTTTTAAGAAGTGACCAAGTGCCCTTTCTGTTTCTCTCCAATGACCAAGACTCTAGTATGAGTAGTATTTACTGTGACTTTGGTCCTAGAGTGGGTTGCAGGCTATCAAACTATAAAATAGTGGTGTATGATACTCAGAAAGAGTAAGGCTGAGCTCAGAACTGGACAGACATGTGGAAAATTGAATTGATTACAGCTGTTTTACTCTCTGAACTATAGAGAACTGATGCTAACACTTTAAGAATCATTCAACAAAGAAACTAGAAACAGGGCACAGAGATGGAAATTGAGGGAAAGTGCATTAATGTGATGGCAGGAGTGGTCTAATATATTGGCCACCAGATATGAGTGGCAATTGAAATTAAACCTTATTGACACAACAATTAACAATCTATGGGCAACCCAAGTTGTGGTTACAGCTGATAAATATTGCAGGATGCAAACCTCCCAAGATGGAGAAACACTGAATACATTGTTAAACAGGTAATATTGAAGGACATTCTCCTACTTTCCAAATGGTTTGCATATTTTACACGGGGGACTCATAGACTAGCAGATGTGAGAGGCTTGTTAGTTTCAGAGGCAAATTCTGCTCTAGTTGCAACTTGCTAGACAGGTGATGACATCCGGCAATCCGGTGGCAAAATGGTTATTTCGAGAAGCTGTAGATTTTCTTTTGAGAAAAGACAGAGTCCAGATTTGGTCTGAGGATGAAACAAAAAACGTCACGATGATCTAGAATGTGTCTGCTGTGCAGTCCTACTGAGTTGGAAAAAAATTAACAGAACGTTTGGCAGCATGGATGATAGTTAAAAGTTTTTTGGAATGCAAGTATGACTAAACTAGAAATATCACAGGTTTCACAGCTTTAAGACCAGCCAGTAAACGTTTTCTTTTCTCGTGTGGATTGTAGAGAAAAATACTTTAAAAATATATTTCACGGTCCCACAGGCTCCATGACAGGAAGTTAAATTGCCTACAGAATATGTAGAATTATCATTATTTGATAAGGAATTATTTTTTTCCCACTTTGAATAATATGCAGACATGATTCCTAAAATGCTTTTAATAAAACATTCCGCCACCGTATCGCTAATAAACTATATGATTACTTTGTGGACACTGGGTTCCAGTTGTTTAAGCTTCCTACTAGACTTTTGATTTTTAAACCTAGAAATCCATAATTAAAAATACCCCCCTCCACAGTCCCACTCCCACAAGATTCATTAAATTATTCGCGTGCACAGACCTGCAGCAACTTACACAACTCATTTCCCAATATACTTCATCTTTCAAACATGTGCGTATTCTGATTTGCAAAGGCATATTCTATTCATTTTTATATTGTTCAGTATAAATTGCCTAACAAAGAGGCAGCTCAATGGCAGCTGTCATTATGCATGCAGTAGGCAGTGTGAGTTGCATTGACTGACAGACAACATTGTGCTCTAATCCTTGAGAACCTCTGAATCTCCACAGAGTATGGGCTTTCACAGATACAGTCTGCGCAGAACTCAGACTGATACATTTTAATGACTTTTGAATGTGTGCAGGTCTAGTCATGCGCTTGGGTCATTGTCAGCATTTGCATTATTTCATACTAAAGCTCGGAATTATCACTTTTTCTCTGTAGCCTCTGTGTGCTTTTTATTATGTTACTAATCTGCAGCAGGCCTTGTGGAAGGTCTGCTTGCTACAAGGGTGATGCATTGCACCCAACAGCAGAAATCATCACAGCCTGGAGCATGGCTCAGGGGCTTGTCAAAAATAAGAAAAATTACTAAAATGTCCTGATATCTCCCTCGTTTCATTCGGACATTTGCAACTTGTCAGGAATGTTTGCTGTTGTTCCCTTGAACTGTTTTTGCTCTGAAAGTGTGGGAAGACTGTGGGGGCGGGCGGAGCACCTGTAAAAAGTCAGCGCCCCTAGCTGAGGGTCGGAAGCACCGGTGCGAGGTCAGCAGGGACCGAAAACAACACACAAAGTTCGAAAACATGGGACAAAAAACAAAAAGAAAGGTGCTGTAACATCGCGATCTCCGGGCTGGGCTTAGCCTATTTAACGGGGTCCAGCCTGGGAACAAGAAGAACCGCCGGCACAGCGGTGACCAGACTGGACTTGCGCTATTCAGCGGGGTCGAGTCTGGCAGGGCAGGGCGCACAAGGCCCAAAATACAACAAAAACTGTGTGTGTGTGAAAGGTGTATCTGCCCCGGTGAAAACACGCGACGGGACGGAACAGAAAAAAAGAAAAAGAACGCCTTACGCGGGTGCAATCCCCTCCGGGACTGCCGGTGTAAAACTCCCCCTTCCGGGGGTGGCCCTGCTCGTCCCGTCGGGGGGTGTCCAGTGTGCCTTTATAGGACCCGCCCAGCTGGGGCTCATCCTCTCGGAGCCGGGACAGCTGGGGCCACACAGGCGATCAACTTCTTCTATTGGTCTCTTGGAAGTCATGTTTTCAGAGGTCGGACATTATCTTTGGTGGGGCCATTCGTGTGTGCTTGTGGGGAAATGGTTCTTACTCCTGGCATTGGGCTGAATGAACCCACAGGGGGTCTCAGGATCACGTTCTCTGATGCTGAAGTGCAAATGTGTACAACATTAAAAATGATGTCCAGCTGTAGGCTTTAAAGTGTGGAGAATGAAACTGACTTCTCACTCTGGGCTGCCCTAAGGACCTGGTGGGACATTTTAAAGATGCACCACATGGCTGACAATCATGACCTTTGAGAGGAAAAAAGTCAAAGTACTGTCTTGAATTTCAGTCTAAATCATTTGATGCAACAGAACTAGTAAATAGGGATCCAGTGGTCTGTTAAACATGCTCAGGTTCAAACATGCTCATTTGCCTCCCAGTTTATTCAATATAAATTAAAGCTTGTCTTAGCAAAAAAATGCAAGTTTACAATCAGTAGTTGTTGCATAACTGAAAAACATGTAAGACCATTGGTACTGGTTATAATAAAAGAAAATCCAAGCAATATTTTTTTTCTAAAAACTAATTTCCTCTCACTCTGTAAATGTTTTGAGAATCAATGCTGCAGATCTAACACTTCACTGCTGAGTGGTCATCCCAAGGATAGTACTTTCTCTTACTATTTGGAAGTCACCCCGATAACAATCCAGTCAGTATCATTAATCATCATGGTGAAAGTCAGAGAGCGGTCAGGCAAAAGGTTATCGACCTTTGCAATGTACAGTACATGGCATCTATAAAAAATAGAAGCTGTACATCCCAGTTCCAATGGTTGTGTCCATCTTCAAGAGGTTCAAGACTAATAATGTGGTTGCCACCCTACCAAAAAAAAGGATGAAGAAAGTTGTGTCCCCAAATAAAAGTGGTTAATTGACAAGAGGCAATAGTTGGGCATTTTAAAAATAAATTCATTTTCTTTTAAGTCAAATTGGACCACATGGTATGGTTGCCTGAAACCCCAGTTAGGTGTTTTGACAATCTCTCCAGTAACAGATTAGCACAGAAATGTGAAACTCAGGTTGTAATAGATTCCAAAACGTATTGGAATCTATTTTAACCAAAAACATGGTTTCCTGTGTTTAGGAGCTCAAACTAGGTTGCAAATTTAAACTCTCCATTCGAATCACACCTCCAAATTTACTTTCAAATGGTTAAGGGAAATTCAACATTCACACAATTGTGATGGCTAACCAACTCAAATTAATCACCCCAATCTCTGAATTTAACAAAGCTGTGTGAGGAGCTGAAGGAGGAGTTGGAGGAGGAGCTTGTGTGAAGCTGAGAGAGGAGCTAGAGGCCATGTTGGAGGAGGGGCTACAGGAGGGGTGGGCGGGGGGAGGGGGCTTTAGGATGAGCTGTGGGCGGAGCTGGAGGAGGGGTTGGCGAGCTGGAGGCGGAGCTGGAGGCGGAACAGAGTAAAGGAGGAGCTTAAGGAGGGGCTGGAGGAGGAAATGAGGGAGAAGCTGAGGGAGGAGGTGTAAATGATTTTGAAAATGTTATATTTAAAAAAAAATTGGAATTAATTGTAACCTATGGTCAAGGCTTGTCTACAATATACTGACCTGTGAGGTGGATGTTTATTTAATGTGACTATGTCTGAGACAGAAAAATATAATATTCGGATCTCAGTTTGTAATATTAATTTTTGAATTAAACCTTTAATTCACTGTTTACCGACTTGGTTAAATACATTTTCCCTTCCTATGACGAACAGTTTCAGTTTCCATTTTCCACTGTAGTTTGCAAATGAGAGCATTTCGATTGATGTGGCGTGAGAGCATTCTTCACTTTCACTGCCTGCCACATCCTGTGTTTCACTCTGTGAATCTAATCAGTGCTAATTGCTGAGCCGTTGAACCCCCTAGGACTGCTCTTTAATTTAGCTTAACTGCTGTATAACCTAATTGTTAATTAACCAACAATTATTGATATAATTTCAACAGAAAAAGTTGATATATGAGACCCTGAGTTCAATTGGAACCTCAAGCCCAATATATTAGCATACTCATGAGGCATCTGGTGCTATATTCAAAATAGTAAACATTATGCATTTGTTTTCATGTAGAACAAAATTAAAATTACAGATGTGTCCATTTCACAGGAATGAAAATTATTCTCAATGCATTTGTAATCAAACAGACTAAGCAATAAATCCACACTGAGGGAAAGAAACTGTTCTCACTCTCTTTCTCAAACCGGTAATTATTATACAAAAAAGAACAGCATTCTGCTAAATTGAAGCTATTCATCATCTGGGACAGTGAGGAATCTGAAATTTATTCATTGTATTCACAATGCTGACTTTACCCACAAATCACACTGGCTTGATACATTTTTGTTTATGTTCATGCAGAATAATTAGAATTCAGAATAGCACACATTGGTAGACAAATGGTTTGCTTATAGTGGAGACTGGGACTCACTGCAACCAATTCAGACTGGTTTGCAGCAATGTCTAAAGCCTGTGATTAATTCATTCTGTTTTAACACAGATAAGCAGGAATGAATAATATCTTATATAATTTTCAACTAGACCATACATAGCTTTCCTGCCATAAACATTTCATTAAAAAGAATAAAATAGATAGATGGATACAGTGAATGGTCTGTGAATTGAATTTTCTGTTTATAGTACAGTTTGGGTTAACTTTGACGAGTGTAATACCGTCTGAATAAGAAAATAAAGAGCAAAGAAAACTGATTTCCTAAAAGCTACTGACTATCCAATTGATAAAAAGATGTATTCATTCATTCTGAAAGTATAAAGGTTTTTTTAAATCTCATAGATCACACAGTAAACAGCTGTTCATACACAGAGTCTTAAAATCAATGAATCACAGCATGCTGAAGGCGCTCCAGTGCTTCCCAAGAACATAAGACAGGTTACAAATGAAAGAAGGCTTTTCAGCTTATCTAGCTCATTGGGTTGCGAGTTGCTAATTGCTCCAAGGATCTCATTCAGCAGTTTCTTGAAAGAAGTCAGGGAATCAGCTTCATCCACATGGCTGGGCCGTGTGTTCCAGACCCCCACAACACTCAGAGTAAAGAAATGCCTTCTAGATTTTAAACATGCTCCCTCCTTAAATGAACCTAATCCTAGAAAGCCTCTGGTATTTGAGATCTAAGAGGTTTTTTTTATGGAAAGTTACCATACTCTGAAAAGAGCAGTAGAGTAAAGCCAACTTGCAGTTGGGAAAATATCGTGTTTTCTTAGTCAATTAAAGTTAATCTCTTGAAAGCTTTGTGAACAGGTTCAGTCAGTGTAAGGAAATCCCGTGATCGGCTATTCAGGAGGTAGTGCACTGCAGGAAAAGAGACAAATCCGTTCCTCGCAGTCAGTGCCTTTGTTATAGTTCCATTCTCTAAAGTTTAATTACATTACCCGCCCATCCTTGCTCTTAAGTGGTTAATTATGTCATCTGATCTATTACACTGGGAAGGAAGTGAACCTCCTGGGTGGGAACCATGTACTTTTCCTGTAAATTTAAACTTGATGTTACTAAGTATTTCACTCTGGGTTTCCAACAGCTCTTTTTTTTTGTGTCAGATCTGTTTGTCAGCTCAATGCGCCCATATTGTCTTTTTCCAGTTCTCATTTTGATTTGTGCTTTGTACGATACAACAGGAATTAAACTACTTAAAAATCACCATTGGCTTTATTCTACCTTGGGGATTCAGTGTCTTTAATCAGCATACAGCTGAGCTTACAGTAAGGGTAGAAGAACTTTCCCCAGGGTCATGTAGTTTCTCTGCTGCGCTTGCTGAGAAGGGAGCCCGCTGCATGCCTGAACTACCTTCAGGAAACTCTCGGGCAGTTGAGATCCAAGTCTGATAGCTGGCGCCTGGGATATGAGCTCATGATCTCTGGATGTGACAGGCTTCATTGAACCACTGCACTGGCACCACAGTAAAAAAAACAGACAAATTCTAAGTATTCCTGTTACTGGAAAAAAACAGCAAATTGGTCATGATAACTCTTGAGGACTGGTTTTTAACATTGTCATTAACAATTTCAGACCTCTTTTGCACACAAGTGGACTGTCTGGCCATCTGCTCCCAGCTGCCAGAGTTGTTTTGTCTGCAAATCGAAGGTTTACAACAGTTTTGTTTTTGAAACACAGCTGAAACTCGTCCAGATTGGCTGTCATTTAAACTAGAATCATTTTGGTCATTATCTCAGCTCACACATTTTTGAATAGCAAGTTCTTTGAAATTGCACCTCCCACGACGGACTGCTTGTCCTCCTGTTTTCTCACTTCTCACTCACTCTTTTGTAATTATTCTGCCTGTGGCCTGTAGCTCGCCAGCTGGGTTCTTTGCCAGCATCATTACTTTCTCTTACTACACAGTCGTCATGGTAAAGAGTACGAGACCGTCCTACTACCGAGCTCATTTTCCAGGAAAAAAAACTCCATTGTTCTTTGTTGCATTGTGATGATCAGTGATGTGCATTCAAACCAAAATATATGAGGTAGACGTGGTTCCAAAATGTGCAAAATGAGGAGTTGACTCATCCGTTTACTACAAATCATTCCTAAAGAAACTGTTTTAAAGATCGGATGTGTATGTGTTTGTCTTTGTGTGTTTATCATTTTGTATTTTTTATAATGATTCCTTACATGGTAAATACATACTGTACGTTAGGGAACATACAATACTCTGATGTACGTATGTATACTTGTTAAAACTATACTGCATGTCTGCTGCAAAATCTAGGGCCCAGCTCAAAGACTCCTGCGCTTACTATGCAATTCACAGAATGTTGCGCATATTTGTTGGACATAATCTACAGCGTTCCAACGGGTATTTTTGAAACTGTGTGCACAAATGGCACAATCTCTTTCTGATCCATCTGAAGTTCCGACCACAATAATTGCCTCAGTAAGTGATGCAATATGGTTGGGGATTAAAGCGAGCTGTAGCCGGGTGAAAGGGATACAAATGCATGGTGTCAAGATAAGTTTTCCCAGGCTGTGCTCATAATGGGCCATGACCCTGACCTCTGGGGCCTTGTCTTTTGGGGGTGAGATTGAACCAGCTCTTTCTACTTTTCCAGCCAACTGTAGCATGAAAAGAATGTCATTAGTACTAAACCTACTGACAAATTGAAGCAGTGTCTGTATTCTTCCAGAAAGGCTAGAAAGGAATATTTTTGGCTGCTTCCAGCCATCTGTTCACAATGATTTTAAATGAATGTAAACTTGATGCAGTGGCTTGGAAGTGTTGGTGGCTCTAACAGATGGGGACTTGAATTTTACTAAAATGTAATGTTTTTTTTTTGGACCACGGAATTTTTCAATGCACATTTATTGCGAATTACTTTTTTTTTAAATGGGTGAAGCTTTTAAAATACACAGAGCTCACTGATACAGTCTGTATTTCTTTTAAAATCAGTCATTTCCAACAGGGTGCGAAACAGTGTTGGCAGCCTGATCTTGTTAAGTTGTTGTTACGTGCTGACTTGAGGGTCCTGAATTTTCATTGAAGGGCAGTAATAAGATAAAATAAATGTGTATTATTTACATTTCTCTCCCTCTCATTTACAGCACCATGCAGATCAGCGTGGGCAAGGCATGCCATGCATAAGCCATTTTGCACATCTGTCATCAAGTAACAGCTGAGATCAGAAAAGGCACATTTTTCATGTTTTCAATGTCCGTTGCGTTGCCTCATCTTAACGATTCGGTATGACTGATAATTTAAAAGAGAACCTCTCAGCTTCCTCTCAGGAAGGAACAAGGGCTTGTTTTGGATGTTACGAGCCAAAAGCAAATGTAGCTAATGAGCCACCAGGGACCCCCGGGGCTGGCGGCAGAGATGAGGCTTTTAGCAGCGTGTTTGACTGGGGGATCGCATTCCGGCGCTGGGGCCTGCAGCAACGTCAATAACGAGGAGAGCATGCGAGCCCCTCAGCCCGGAAGCAGGAGACTGAGCCCGTGTGTGAGGACCGTGTCACGGACAGCATCACAACCAGCACCTGCACACTAATTCATCAATCGCCACTCCTCACGCTCTTCCCTGTTTATACCCTCTCGCTCCACTCAGTCCCCGCTCACTAGTGAGAATAACCTCTGGCTTTCTCCTGTGCGCGTTTAATACTCTCGACCCGATTCCTGGTGACCCCGCCTTGTTTTTCCCCCGGCTTCGGCTTGGTCCCGCCTCTCGTTTTGGATGTGGATGCTCTCGACCTGACTCCTGTGATACCCGACCTGGCTCTTCTACCACCACAACGACTTTTGCCTTTTGCCCTTGGGATCTGAACACCAAACACTAGCTGCCCACAGACTCAGCGCCGCATAGGGTCCAACCAGGCGCTCTGAAGGACAGCCCTGACAGACCAGGTGCGGGAAGCGAGCGAGGTTTGGCCAGGGAGAGGGGGAGAAACAGATCCCTCTGGTGTGAAGCCTCCTAGAGGTCAACAGAATAAGGCCATTTCCCATTACATCCTGATTACAGAACAATATTAAACCCTTTTACAATAAACACATGAATTTGTGAAAAATCAGTTCGATCGCTGTGTCTCTTGCATTCATATTCCGTTTCAGGGTGGGTGCTTATGGGCAACACGGTGAAATTAATTTATCTTGGAAATAACTGGCTTACACACTAGTCTGGATTTGTCTCTTCAGTCCTTCAGGTTATTGGAGAGTGGGTATAACTGGGATACCATAGTATATCTTGTGTCCTGCTTATGTGTCACTGTGCTATTGGCTCCCGTGTGCATCACGTGATAAAGAGAAAATGAGGAACAGCTGCTTTTGAACAATATAAAGAGTTTGTACATTGACTGTTTGGGCTGCATGAGTGCCCTTATGATAATCATCGTGCATACATATGGTCAGCATTACCACTTTCCTCGGCAGATCATATTAAATCTGTTAAGATGCAGACTCTCACCAAATTGCCTTTTCTTCTTTAGCGCATTCCAGGATCAAAGATTTGTTACAAATACTTTTTTGATCAAATAATTTCTTCTTTCATCTGGAACAATAAGCCTCCGCCTATCCAGAAAATATTCCTTTCCCGGAAGTCCTCATCTGAGGGATAGTGCCTCCTATTGCACAGGGTCCCTGGCACGTTAGTTTCACATTCAGATCCTGAGTGAAGAGCGTCACCTACTGGTCCACCATTTACTATAGCAACCCAGCGTGCAGAGCTACCGAGACCTGACAAGATCAGGCCGAAGAACAGCAATGCTGCAGTACTGGGTTCATTCTCAGGGCCTCCTTCCTTACACATGGAGGCATCAGCTTATCCATCATCCTATCCTTGCGCTCTCCAATGAGACAGGTCCCTGCTGATCAGGCCTGTTCTAGGCTGTGACATGTAGAAGCCAATTCTACCTCCTGTTGATGATACTGTATTTTGTATCTGGCATAGGAACAGCATTGCATCTGTCAATGACGTGTGCACAAGCAATGCTTTTGCCTCTTTTTCTCAGCTCTCACTAAATCATAACTTCTTAAAGAAATTTCTTTCCATTTGTACAGGTCTGTAGATTTGTTTGCAACACAATGACTCACTTTCCCCTGATACCCTTAAAATCTGATATTGAATTCCAAACTCAGTCGCGAACAGTGGTGTCATTTCCAAAAATTTGGCACAGGACTGCCCCTTACTTTTTTGTAAAAGTCATGGGAACAGGAGCTGGTAATTAATGTTGCAGTTTAAAGTTGGAAATCAACACAATCTTGCATACACACCTCTCCAGTCTCTACCAGAGACTTTCTAACACATTAAGATAGCCAATTTAAACAAATGTGCAAGATGCTCTAAAATGAATCTGACCGTAGACCCAGTACGAGTCAGATGTGAGTGGGCTCCTGCTACTCTAATGTTTAGAACTAGTCTTTTGTTGGTATGGATCTCCATTTCTTAAACGTTTAACCATCTGCTGTCTGTCCCCCTTGATCGTACAGTACCCCTCTCTTACTGCCCGCATGTCTCATCCTCTTAACACTGGCAGTGGGCCACCCCACTCTCATCTGCACGGTGGATGAGAGATGTTGTCCAACATGCTCCCTTAATCTAGGAAGAATGAAAGGCACACTACGAGGCTCCGAGGAGAAATTGAATCGGAATTCTTTTTTATATTAAATCAACCAGCTGAAACTCTCACTTGTTATCTAATCCACTGAATTTGTTAAAGGGACAGAGGCCTACAGTCCTCCTTTCCATATCTCCTATTACTCAGGGCTATCGTCAGAAAGCCATAACCACAAAGACGCTATTTCAAATTCTACTTACTGCTATTTATTAACACATTTATTTACTGTATCCTTTGGCTCATTGCTGTTATAATATGAGCAAGACCTTTGCTTCTTCTTTCTTTTTTCTTCTCTCTGTTCTGCTTCTTGTACAAAATGTGTGTGTTCACCAGAATATTTGACACTTTTTGTTGTCTGTGCCGTACGAAATCTTATAAAAAAAGGTCAGATGACATATTTTTACATTTTCTGTGTATGGTATTGTAACAGGCTTGTGAAATTTGACCCCAAAGGGAACAGGGTCATTCCAAGGAATTCAAAATGTCCTTGATTACTTTTTGACAAGGTAAGGGCTTTAAATGTAATTGTAAATTATTGTAAAGACTGGACAGCAGCGCCGTTGAATCTGAGATGTGATTCAATCCGAATAAAGCAGTGAGTCTAACAGGGAACTCCTATGCACTTGAAGTCTAGCATACACCTTTTTTCATTATTTATCATTCTATGTTGTGGCAATTTAAAGATTCATCTCTTCAATTCTCTCACTTTTTACATTAAGATTGAAAATGCTATTGGCGGCTTTCAGGATTTAAGCGTTTGGCAGAAGGCTGGGCGGCATTATTCAAATCTACTGCCATGAAAAAGATTGGTCTCAGGCCGTGCATACTGACCTGAGGGAAAAGCCATTGTAGACCAACCACATTTATAACTTCCAACGATATTATAAGGTTTCTGTAATTTAAAATGTAATCCCCACCTCAGGGTCAGTAGCAACAGGCTGGAGATAATGAAGCAAAGGGAGAGTACTGTACGTGATGAAATCTGACTTCTTCCTTGAAAATGATATTCTGCACTGAGCAAATATACACTCCGACCAGCAAGAACAGTGTTACAGAATAAACACAGACTCCAAGCCTCTTTAATTAGAATAAGATGGTCCATATTTGAGAAACAATATTTTCTTTCATAAACTTCTATAATTTTGTAAGATTGTGGAATAAATATTTAATTTTTGCTCAAGGCTGTGCTTCTTCCTGTGGATAATGACAGATTGCATTATTGCCTTATACTTCCTGGACATCTCATTTAATTATTTCTCTATTGAACTTAGCACAAAATATACCTAAGACCCAAACCTTACCTAATTTAAAATCAAACTTCTTTTCTTCTTTCATGAGGAACTGGTGGCACATGTGGTGTATCTTAGCAAAACGTGATTTTTAAAATGAGGAATATGACTTAAGATAAATAATTTCTTTTCAAGTTTCCCTGAAAGCAATATCTCTCTCAGCACAGCAGGAGGACTACTGAACTGTAGTTTACACAGAAGGTCATGCACACCTCTTATTAAAGGCGGAGCATGAGGAGAAGAAGCAAGCAGAGACAAGAACTGCCGACCAGCTCAGAAAGACCCACAGGAGCCATGAAAGATAAACAGCTGCACAGTGTTGGTCAGCTTTCTTCTAAAAACTCAGACTCTGGCAGAATTAATCTTGATATCCCTTCAGAACCAGTGCCAAGATGATCGAATTCATCACACACTTGTATCTTGTAATGGTAGGAGGCAGACATTATTCTTTGACACTTATTTATCAAAGTGGAATCCACAAGCACAAAAGTGAAGGGGAAACTAAAAAGCTCCAGTACTTTGTAGGCCTGCCATGGGTCCAGCTTTCTGGACGTATTTTAGGAATTTTTATTAACATTGTTCACACCTACGGAAAATACACAGAAATGCAAGCAGATGACAAGCTTCTGAGGTGAACCCCGTTGAATCCTAGAAGATTTCACTACAACTGACGTACTTCTCAAGAAAATAAAAGACAATTTCCTTCCTGCCTGCCTGCCTGCCTGCCTGGATGTCCTGCTCTATCTACTTCACTGCGGTCTGCAGATGTCAGGGTTCGCCAGATACATCCTGCATCCCTGGGTTAGATAAGCAAGCCTGAGGGGTTTGAGAAAGCCCTGCGTAGCCTGCAGTAGGCTACAGTGCAGTGACACTCTACTTTTCTCCTCAGTCTTAGTTTCATTATTTGGAATCTCAGAAATGATTTAAATTAAATATTGAATGCATAAATTAGATATGCACAGATTAGTCTTAAAATATTCATTAAGTCCCAGATTCGAATGCGCCTCACATTATCATACTGCTCTGAAGAGGCTCAGATCTGTTACGCTCACCAGGATGCACTTTTAGAAGTCCCAGGCCTTTAATTGCTCCAGTCCTTTTATTATAATTGGTAATGAGAACCAAGTCCTGCTGCCTTTAGATCTGATGCAGGGCTGTGAGAAGCAAGTGTTTTTTGGCAACACAACCTGGACTTCAGGCCACCAGGATGCTGGGATGCAGGGCCCTAATGACTCTCCACATTCTCACAGCAGGACTCCTACACAGGACCGGAATGGATTAAATTGCAGAAATCTCAGCCTTTCCATTGAAATGATGGTGAAAACTGCTGTGGTATGAACTGCCGAACCCCCAAAGAAGTGTGCCTTAAAAGTACACTTAAACATGTTTATAAAGTAACATTTAAAAACAAAATGCCTCTAAAATGTCTTATTTAATACTATAAATAAACATTTACATTCTGTACAAACTCTTTTCCATTGCTAAACTGGACAATGCTCAGAACAGCATACCCAGGACTACAACAGCGGATCTTATCTGGGAATTGAACCTTCAGAAACAGGTCCAGAACACTAATCTACAGCACTTATACAGTAAGAATAACGATCCTGCTACAATGTTACTGAAGGTGATCATTTATACTTGTACATATCTTCTAGACAAGCAGGAATGACATTTATGCAGTTTGTAAAACCCCTTCACTTAGAATATCTGAATACACCAGTCCCTGCAATCTCCTGTAAAACTGCTTGACCAAACATAAACTTATCATGTCATAACTTTTAATAGGCATGTCAAATAAAATTACACTGCAATAACAACAGAAAGGAAAAAATAGGCAACTTTCTTTGGGTTAGTTCTGAATTAATAATAATATGCAAATGCATGCATTCAGCTAATTTTCTTTTTGTATTTTTTTTGCAACCAATTAGAAACAATTCAATGAGCAGTTTTGCAGAAATTAATGAACAGAAAGCCCATTATCCTAATCAGTCTCAGTCTTAGATGTTTAGTTGATAAGTACTACAATTGAAATGTTCATTTTTTATTACATGTGGCATGGTACACTGCCTTCTCAATTTTTATGCAGTTTGACACAAGACATCTCATTTAAAAATACCCCACTGGCTGGTTTGTTTAGTGAGATGTAAGCAATAGCAAACAACAGTTAATTTCACTTTTCATTGTCTTTAATATCATTGTGCCAAGACAAGACACTTTCCAATGGAAACGTACAAACTCTATGTGTTCCTTCTCTATCCCAGCTTCTTTAGCTTATCTAAATGTTTTTCAGCTTTTAACAGTCAATAACTGTTAATAGGAACTAAAATCATTAACCAATTAAAAATAACTGTTTTGCTGCTGGTCCTAGGAATTTTAAGTGAAGGAGTTAGAAGTACTGTCACCCATGTACCAGTGCCTAATTAGCCAAATTAGTGTTTTAATTGAGGTGTGACAGTCCACACATAATGAAGCCGTCTTAAAGAAGAGTAAGGTCACTCGGTTGGGTTAGAAGTTAGTGGCTTTCTGTTCCTCCTACAACCCCTTCATAAAGGGTGCAGGGAGAAGCACAGAAAGCTTACCCACTACCAGCAAAGCATACATATCATATCTTTTATATTTAGTTACCTTTCACAGATTCAGCATGTTTCCTCACTAATGCACACTAAATTAAGGAAAAAAACACGAGAAGCATTTTTAAACTTCAATTTACAACGCACCTCTGACTCTTCTGGCCTCTGGATCATTACACAGTTTGAACTGAATAATAAAAACTGGTCAGACTGCATGGCTACCAGAAGTGTAATTACTACCCAGGACCTCTCTTCAGAGTTTCAGTATGGTTATCCGTACTGTTTGAAATTGCATGTCTCTCAGACGCTTACGGGTAAAATCAAAGAATGACCTTTTCCTACCCCCTTTTCTTACTCCTTTTGTGTTATGATTTTCACAACTCTGCTTTAATAATAATAATAATAATAATAATAATAATAATAATAATAATAATAATAATAATTGCTTACACTTATATAGCGCTTTTCTGGACACTCCACTCAAAGCGCTTTACAGGTAATGGGGATCCCCTCCACCACCACCAATGTGCCACACCTGGATGATGTGACGGCAGCCATAGTGCGCCAGAACGCTCCCCACACATCAGCTATTAGTGGGGAGGAGAACAGAGTGATGAAGCCAATTCATAGATGGGGATTATTAGGAGGCTATGATTGGTAAGGGCCAATGGGAATCTCAGGCGGTGTGTCTGAAACCCCATTTAAAGTGCTGTCCTTCTTCTCTTATAGACAGAAAGAGGATGCATTGGCATTTTAGAAATCCCTTTCAACCCGCTGTCAGAGGTCAAAACAGTTCCCAACTATCCGCTGGTCATGATGGACAGGGGCAGTTGATGGATGGTAACCCTTAGTACATTTATAGCAGGGATCACATTGGAACCACCTAACCTCTCATAATTTCACTCACCCTTTTACAGTGGAGGTGATAAGGTGTCCATTCACATGATAATATTTATGAGTGAGTTTTGGCCATTTTTTTCCATACCACAGTTCTCATGATTTGAACATTGCTGGTGAGTGCTCTGCCTCAGTGTTCACTGTTCAACGCAGTCTGGGGTGCCTTCTGTGTGGAGTCTTGCGTGTGCTCTGCAGTCCTGATGGTCCTGATATGGTTACATGCAAGTGAAGGTTATCTGTCTTGATAACACACAGTAAACGATATGACAGAGATGGAGAGGAGATGCTTCACATTGCACTGCAAAGGTGACACATTCGGT
Organism: Lepisosteus platostomus; assembly: GCF_059453375.1. NCBI lineage: Eukaryota > Metazoa > Chordata > Actinopteri > Semionotiformes > Lepisosteidae > Lepisosteus > Lepisosteus platostomus. The sequence continues at coordinate 39,368,787 of NC_142624.1, forward strand.
AGCTGCACATTCATACAACTGTCTTGAGCTGAAGTCATTAAATCACCCACTCTTGCTATGTAGCCTTGCCAAATGCTTCGTGTGAGGAAGGAGATTACAGCGGCGCAGAGTGGCCTGTAGTATGCTTGTCAACTGGGTTCCTTTATAATATCTCTGGACACTGAGAATGGCTGTTGAAAACATTGTTTAATGACTTTTACAAGAATATCAATGACATGCGCTTGCATCTTAGTTCAGGCTGTGCGTTCTGAAACGCCCTCCTTCATATAGACATTTCAATGTGTCACAGATATTAAAGCACAAGATTATGCCAAGTACTGACATTCTGCCAAGCCAATTAAAATAATTCTGTCTGCATTTCACAAGTACAGCATGAAAAGGGCAGGGATGCCAAGACTACACAGGAACTGTTGACAAGATAAACATGGAGAAAAACTTTCTTCATACCCTCAGAAGATTAAAAATTTATGTAACAAGATTTCTATTGCTATTTAGTTTTGAATTAGTCTATATTCTGATCCAAGTTATCTGAAAAATGAATATCGTGTAATCCTCTGTTTGAAGCTGAATTGTGCTGTCATGTTAATCTTTAGGTTATATGAATGCATATATTTCAAAATTGCTTTAAGTTAGAATGAAATACTGGTGTTAAGAAAACCATTTGTCATGAAATAATATTAAACTTTTCAGCTAGATTGGAAATCAAAAGCTTTTTCATTATTAAGTGCATCCTGTGTTTCACAGAGGGAAAGAAGCACTGTACAACATCTAACAAATTGACTATTCTTTCCCACAGAAAAGACAGAAGTCTTAAAATATTTAAAGGCTGTAAGCATAAAATATATACATTACATTCTATAGTCAAAATAATTTTGTCTTTGTCTTTTGTTTTTAAAACCATTAATTTAGCAGGATTTCTCTAGCAATTGCTGAATGGCTGTTATGACAAAAATGGAATATGGGAAGAGTTTTAAAAATAATGCATTAGATTATGGTATTAAACAGGCTGTAAGTAAAAGTAGAAGCACTTAATGATTAATAAGATTCTGAGCAGTGTGATGGATTGGCCCAATCTTTTAGGCTAATGATGTTTATATCAATGGGAATACAGATCCTCCCATACTCAGTGCTTTAAGGATCATAACTTAATACACTTAACAGAGAGTGCTAAATGCACACTCCTCACAAAAAAGGTGACCTTACTGTTTTAAATTGTTCTTTGTATATATGGATGCATAAGTACTTTTTTTCCCCAAATAAGAATAATATAAATGTACTTTTACATTGGAAGTATAATCTTTCCACAACTGTACAGATTTTACAGTATTTTTTACAATCAAGTGGTTGATTCTGATCAGGTCATTGAATGCATTAAAAACATCTACTATAGGGAGCGAGTGGACTTTGGGCAACTTAATCTTAAGTTACTTGAAAGACAGAGTTCTAAGGACGCACACACATGGGTTAAATATTATATTAATAGACCGCCACTTAGATTTATGAGTGTTCTTTGATCTCAAGGAGAACATTGATTGCAAACGCAAGAATGCCCTTGAGAATAAAACAAATCCTACATATACAGCACTTTGAAATGTGTATCTGTCTTAATATGTCAACCACTGTAATTGTCGTTATACATTAAAAGTATACCTCAGCTTATCAGCAGATAGCTTTAATTAAATTCAGAAAGTTCATGCATTGTTTGCGTCAAGTCACATTTCCTGGGACACGATGTATATTGTTGTTTATCATAACGAAATGTTTACAGTGCTTATACTGTAGCTGTAATTTATTGCGACCTGCACAGCTTCTGTGCTGTAAGTACAGAATGACTCGGAGAACAGTGGTTTAACATATCCTACAACACTGAAAGTTGCTGGGAGGGGCCAGCGGGTGACTGAGCTGGTGACATTCCATCGTCTTTGCCTTTCGGGGAAGAGTGTGTATGAAAGTGAGGAGTGTGGTGGGGGAATGTTTGAATCTAGGATTTTTTTGTTATTTGCTCAAACAAATAGTTTTATGCTGAAAATGTAAAACCCATTATATTTAAATTGTATATTCATGAAGGCCTGAAAGTTTGAAGTGCTTGCATACAAAATTAAACAGCTAATATAATGTTTGGGAGATTAAAAAGTCGGCGGAGCGTATCTGCTGTAAGGGATCTGAATCAATATACCATTTCATCAGACCATCAGTCTTTGGGATTGACCCACATACAAAACAGAGAAACTCAGTTTTAGAAACTCTCTGGAGCAGAGGTATTTTTTATTATAAAGCTCAACACACAATTGCACGGAATCACTTACCAATTCCTAAGCTGTTCTCCACATTATATATAAAACATATCTGTGCATTTCTGTTCTTTTCTTCCCCAAAGTCTGTCCTTTTTGTCATCAGCGAGGTGTTCAAAGTAGTGAACAATTGTATGAGTTAAATCTAAATTATGTAACTACAATACTTATTCACAAGTCCACTAAAACATGTATATGTGTCATTTTTTTTGCCATGTAAATATCTTAGATTTCTGTAACATGGCTATATCTAAACAGCACATTTAAGTAAAAGACCTTTCCGACTAGAGTTAAAATTTTATATTCTTCTCATAAATGACATTTTAAGTCTGTGGGTTAAAATCCTCAGGTTTTTTTATATAGCTTTTACTTTTTACGTGCAGGAATAAGGTTATATCTGCCAAAACGTACATTTCAAGAGAGGGTATGACATTTAAGTGAACTAAACTTTCATAATGTGCACTTCTAAGAAATGCCACCACTTGAAAGGTTTAACAGGATATGGATTGATAGTACCTATAATCAGCCTGGCTGTGCTCGGTGCCTGCTGGGATTCCATCACAGTCGCTCTGGGGCTCAGAGCAAACAAAGCAACTCACCCCAGACTCACTCTAAGCCACAAGACCGGGTTCTGCACCAACTGGGCTTCAAGGGGGTGATGTCACCTTCCACAACATGCTCAGTGCTGCAAAGTCTGGCTAAGTAAGTTCCTGCAAATCGTCACTAACTGCAACACCCATTATTGCTCCTTTTCTTCTTTTTGGCGTAGTCGATAGGATCTCCCGTATGCACCACTTGCAGCCATGGGCCAGCCATAGGGTTTAGGAGCCGAGATTAGGACTCCAAATTAGGGAACAAGAACCACGGCTCTCCGCAGTTTAGAGTGGAGGAGGAAGAGGAAGCATGAGGAATGGAAGGCACTGCTCCAGGAAGAGCCCTGCAAGCGCAGAGGAGCATGCAAAAAGACACGCTGGTACCTTGCCCGGTGATGCCCGGCTCCTGCTGGGGCCAACACCTCCCGTCAGCCCTGTTGCTCGGCCCTGTGCTTCAGTGCTGACGGGCCTGGCCCACAGACTAACACGCAGCCTGCCTGGCCAGCACTTGCCACGTCCCTGACTGTAGCCAAACCTACTGTAGTGTTCTGCTCCTCCCGGAGTTAGGGACTGTGCCCTTGCCCCTTGACCTTGAGCCACAGCTTCCTTCTCCCCCACTGCACCCTAAGAAAGGGGGCCCCCTTCATGCTCCTCCTTTTTGCACCACGTGCTGCGCTGTGGGAAACTGCTCTCCCCCTTTTCTCTCCACCTGCAGTCTCTTTCTCCCCTCATCCCTCCCTGGTGAGTAGCACACCTCTCTAACAGCCTTTGTTAAGCTGTCCCCTGCCTACTGTCTGTCTCCGTCCTCTCCATCGAACGAGGATCGGACCGCATGGCCACCCGAGGTTTTCTACAGTCATCCTTCGCCCACGGGATCCCACAAGCCCACTCGTTGCTCCCGAGACCTCTCTCAGTCTCCTTGCTTCCCTGCTGGTGTTTAGATGCAGCCCGAAGGGCTTTTCCTCCTGGTTGCTCTTGTACACCTTCCTGTTAATCCAGGGCGTAGGCCAGTTCCACTCATGTTGGAATCCCGCTCCCTCTGGATGCCTATTGTTTAATCAGCCTAGGTGTCTCTCATCTGAACCTACTCCGCCTCTCACCACCTCCCAACCCCTAACAAACTGCCTCCCCCAGTGTGACCACCTTGAGGGGAAGCTGATAGACATTGTTCACCTTCCCTGCCTAAAGGAAACCTCAGATTCTGATCCTACCGAACTTCAGTGGAGCTGATGGAATTGGCAGCTTAATCTCACACAGAATTACACTCATCACAACCTCAACTGAAGGCGATCTTCACAGACCCATAGTATTTGGAAGTAAATTTAATCTAAACCTTGTGGAAAATCTGCCAATTCCTCCGAATTGTGCATAATGAAGCAGAACACACAGTCATCTTGTTCCAAAGTATTATACCCAGCCCCTGTGACCTTGCATTACTACTTTATTTAATATTAATACTGGATATGAATATTTATACAGCCTTCAAACATTGTATCAATAATAGATAAGTTATTTGATTATTCTGTGTTGCTGTTTTGGGAGACAAAAGCTACTCTTGACTTACAGTAGTCATTTTAGAAAAATATGAAAGGCTTCAGTCTGATTTTTGTGCTGGAAAGGATTAACTGTAGCCAGATTTTGCTAAGTGTAACAATATATACTGTAGCTGGCATATTGAAAACCAGGAGGAACTCTGTACATACTGTATCCTTTAAGATTTTTTACAAAGATTAATGGAAGATTTTCAAGAAGTCATTTTAGTCACTTTTTAGTCGATGTATGATCATAATCATTCATGAAAAAAAGAAACGAGGGACAAATTTGTTTACTGTGTCCTCTCTTTGAGTGAGTTGTACAAGTGAACTTTTTGATATATAATAGGTATTAATTGGTATTTGAGAAACACTTTACCCATATGAAGCTTAAACACTCTCAACTCATAAATCCTTCAGAAACATTACACCAACAAATAAAACAACACGCAAAAAACACATAATTTATGGCATAATCACATAAACATACCTTTCACAACTGGTACTGAGCCACAACTTCACAAAGTGCCTGTCAGCTTCCAAGTCCTTCAATTTCACTTGACTTCTCCCAAAGTTCTGCTCTGGGTTTTCAGCTGAAACTGTATCTTGTTATGAACTGTTTAAAAGAATAGCATGCCTGTAGTGTAATTTGCACAAATAGGATTATGCAAATTGGTTTATTGTGCTTCATAGTGTTTATGAAGGAGATATGATAGTGTTCCTTAGCCTCATTCAGGTGCTACCAATATTTTTAATACTGTTTTACAACTTTTCCCTCTTTTCTCTTTTTCTTCCCTTAAAATGCAATTACTGTGTGCATTTGTAAAATTCTTTCTTTCATTGTAAAAGACAAAAAGAGAGAATGAATGTGGTAAAACTACTGTAGGCAGCTTACTCTTTGACTTGTGCTGTGTTTCGTTCTTGGACTCTGTGCTTTACTGGAGCAGGTACAGCTGATACACATCCACTGCAGAGGATGGGTCGATTCCTGGCAAAGGATCCACACAAAATCAGGTGAACTACTTAGGCAGGCAGAATGCCAGGCCTGGAGACAACTCATGAAAATCAATTAAGTCTTAAAGAAAGAGAGAGAGATATGAATTAACAAAACCTCCTTGTGCACATGTTCTTGTAAATTGAGGGACATTTTAAAGACATTTTATATTTCTATTTGATCAATAAAACACAACACAAGCCAGCTTTGATTAAGTGCAATATTCTATCAATAAGTTGCTGTGCAATGCAGTAAAGCAATAATCTTTCAAAGTATCTGCTCCTCAAAGCAGAGAAAAGGTTTATGTTTAATCATCGGTAATATAAATTGTAGCTTTTATGCTATGATAGCTGATGAACATTACTTACTGTTGTAAGCTAAATTAAATCTTAGAAAGTAAGAAGGGAACTTTAATATTTATAAGATAATAAAAGCAAGTTACAACACTATTATACATTAACTTTTATTACCTTTTGTTCAGTGCACTGCAGGTTCTCATTAGAAAGATTTGCATTAATATGGCAGAAGCACTTCCAATCCAAATATTAACATTGCAGCTGCAGTACGAAAAACATTGGAGATGGCACGTAAACTGACTTGAAAAACTGAACATTTAAGGCATACTATCCTTTGATCTCTGCTTATTGGAATTTAGGGAGCTCATAAAATGTAATCCCGATAAGGACATACTGTATTCTCGCTCATATATTTGAGCAGGGAGGTGTGTGTTTGCTGTTCAGTAGAATCAGCTCCCGAGTGACTCAGTTCTGACAGTGATGCACAGAAAAAGCCATGCTGGTGCAGTACTGAGATATAGTGTCTGCTGTATGTTATGTCCATGCAGAGACCACATGGGAAATGTCGAGAAGAAATCCTTTGGGTTGCTAATGTGTTTAGGAAATGGCTTCCCCAGACATCCTGAAAATGGGTTACCTTGTGTATGTGGTATTTGCGTTCCAAGAAGCATTGTTATTCTATCCTGTGGCAGGAGGGTTTCAGGTCTGACTGCCCTCTACTGAACCCATGGAAAGACAGAAGAATAGCCGGCATATTGGTCACTGGGCCTAATGCTGACAAAGATGGATTTTTCCCTTTTGCAGCAACGGTGTATGGTAAATTCAAGAGGCACATTACTAATAGAAGACAGTGACGGACAAGTAACATGTAGTGGATTTATACCTCCTTTGTCCCTTAGAAAGCAGAACGGCATCGCAAAAAACTTTAAAATCTCTCCAAAAACAACACAAAATCGGAATGTCTTCCCAGTGACAATGTCTGGGCAGTTCTATTTAAACATGAAGATGGATCTAAATAAACAAAACAAAAAAAAAATCAGCTGGGAGTGATAGCCGATACTGTTACGTCACATCCTCAGAATAACACAAAGACCAAAAGCTCCAATGGTAAGTGGACTGAAGTTTCAGATGGTGCTTTTTAGGAGAAAAGATCTACTCCTCCACTGGTTTCTGGAGATGAACAAACCTCTCAATTATTCTCAGAATGGGTGTCATGAGTGATATTACATTTCCAGAATTGAGGATCAAGGGTAGACCTGGTTACCCATTGTACAATTCAATGCGGACAGATCCTGAACACCTGTCACGGGCCACTACTCAGTCATGTTAAAGCACAGTATGACATCTTCCCACAGTCTTGAGTAAATGTTGCACTGGCACTTTTGTGAATGGACAGGACATTAGAGCTTGAGCGCAGTACCTCCTTCACTCTGGGTTTACCTAACACAACAGCTCACTCTCTCTGCCCGGACAATTCAAGCAACAGCAGAACACTTTCAGTGATCAATGATCAGTTACAAATAACAATTGACTTTTTGGCCCATTTAACCCATTTAATAGCTAGAAAACCTGACTGATCCAAGGATCTCATCCTGCTGGTTCTTGAATGAAGACATGCTTTTGGGTACAGGAGTGTCTCCTGTTCTTGATTTCAAATGCACCCCCGCTTGTGCCCTCTGGCTTGTGTTTAGCTGACAAAGTTACATTACCTCTGTTGGTAATAGCCACTTAAAACCCAGGTAAATCTTGCAAAGACTTACAAAAAGATCAAAGCAGTTTTAGAAAAGCTATGAGCAAAATGGGTGAGCACTTTGAGTGATATCTGCTAGGTGATATCTGAGAAGAATGATTGGAAACAAGCACAATAACATTTATGTTGATCTCTTAAAGTGTCTATTGTGCTACATACACTTACTGTTTATGTTCTTATATTGAGAAAAGGCCTGATAATACTAATTTTGCCTCTTTAAATTCTGAGTTACTGTGGACTTTTAATGGCACAGGCTTTGATACATAGCTGATGTCTGAACCACGAAGTTGAAAACTAATGCCACATATTGCTGTATAATCCGATATTTTTTACAACTTCAGAAGCTGTTTGACAAGTGTATGTTACACAGGCTTGAAAAATATCAGCTTCCAGACTTATTACATAAAAGCACAAATTGTGCCTGGCATCGTAGCATCACAACATTTGACTGCTTGAATATGTTTTGTTTTCAAGAGAAAACTGAAAATTAAGCCATTTTGAAAAGAAATTCTTAAAACAAAGTATTAAATCCTGACCATAGGATCCAGGTAAATGACTTCAATACAAAGGATCCTGGTTTTTCTGGAGTTACTGCATTCTCACATGGGTAATTTGGAGTACAATTCAAAGAATGAAGTCAATCACACTTACAATGAGAACAAATGTGAATTAGCCTTTTTGGTATTTGGGTTACAGCCTTCAGATTTACAGAATAACTCCACTGAGACAGGTCTACGTCCCAGCAGGGCCATGAGCCCTGAGCACATACACAATGACACTCGCTAAGATCTTGTTTGTCTAACCAAGTTCTTCAAAATACACCAAAACCAACATTAAGTTGTGAAAGTGAACCCCCTTTTATACCAAACCTAGTCTAAATTTAACCCATGGGAGAATGTGGCTCTGTGCCCTTCACCAATTAACGAATTAATCAATTAATACACCACATTGGAATCTAATACACACAACCTTAATTGACACCAGATCCAACCAGAATATCCTTGTTTCTAATTTAAAGCACCATTTTCAATGTATTAGATAGAAAGCATTAAGCTTTTTGCAATTCTGTGCTGGACTGTAGGACTGTGAGTTTTCTCCCACATGCTTGTGAGCAGCACATCTGTCAGCTTTCTATAGCACTGACCAGGCAAGTGCCCCAGTTCAGCTTGCAGGCATTACAGACTGTACTTCAGTGAGAGCCGAGGCCAGAGAGTATTACAGATACTCTTTAAATAGGAACAAGGTGTTAAATGTGTCTGTGAGAGTACACTGCAATAAAATTATTCTGAGGATAGAATACATTTTCTTCTGATGACCACATATACTGTAATGAAAATTGTGCATAGCTGCAGGGTTACAGGGCAGACTGCCAGGCGGAGATCGGCTTGCCCTGATCTGGGTGGGAGAATTAGGCAGGATCAGATGATACTGTCAGGCTGTTACTCGTCTGGACACTTTTTCAGGGGAATTTCACACCTTGAATATTAAATTTCTAAGGCAGGCACGTAAACATCAGTAGTCCCCACACGATTTGGCAAAGACCATCATTAAAGCAGAAAATAAAATATTACTCTTGCTAAATGTTCTCTTGAAGTGTAAATGTAATGGACTGTAAGTAACTTGGAGAGGAGCTGTACAAATGTGTTTCCCCTCTGTCCAGGCAAGGGTATGGAATGTGGCTTAGCCAGAAGGGGAGAAGAGACACACTGAACAGAACCAGTGATGGAGTACTACCAAGAGGCTAATGCTACAGTCTGTGTGCTCTTGTTCAGCCAAAATGTAGGTCTGTGTGTACCAGCTATAAAAGCTGGGAACTGTGCACACAATGTTCTTTAAAACAAAACCAAACTTAAAAACCAACAGTTCTTTTATTTTTCATCATCAAATATTTTGCATTACCCCACTCAAGAACGTGCACAGGACGACGCCCCCATCTCCAGTTATCTTCCTGTTCAAAGGTGTCATCTTCCCTATTTGCTGTTGAAAACTGGGAAACTCCTGCTGGTATTACTCCTTTTCTCTGTTTTTCTGATTTGACAGGTTTTTCTCCTGTGTTAATATAGCTCTTATGAACTCTCTGTAATCTTTGTAATGCAGTTCTGCAAAAGCACTGCGATAGTGAAGCCATATGGAGAGGTTCATACAGAAGCACGAACACAGAGAGAATCTTTCATTTATGCTAGAATTCATTTAGTGGGCACTGTTGAATCTGCAGCATGCTGATCTTAGGATAATATCGAAAACCATAGCCTCAGTGACAGTGTGTAACCATGTATCCTCTTTAATGAGACTCCAGTGAATTTGTTCTTTGTTAAAAAGGCTTTTTTCCTTAGCCTGTCAACATTCCATGCAAAAAAAACCAGAATTATTGCTAATTAACTACAATGACATTACAGTCATTTTTATAAAAGATGAGCAACAAAATATTTTGTCCTCACAGTGGTAAAATTAAGACAGAAGCTTAATTACGTTAGGAAACAAGAGTATTAGTTTATTTCATTCTCTCCAGGTAACATAATGCCACTAAGAAAAAGTTCAACGTCACAAATAAATTGAATTTATGTGATAGCTGAAGAATTGATACACTGAGACAACCTGCTTGATGTCTGTTGCAAATTCATAATGTAGTTACCGTATTGTATCATTGGATTATGTACTAACTACCCGTGAAAAATGCATTGCTCTTGCATGCAAGTAAATTTTAAAATTGGAGTTTTCAGAATGAGTGGTGTTGAATGATGGATGGCTGCTTCAAGTCTCTGTGGTTTGGCTAGAAAGCTGCTCTGATCAAAATGACAGTGCATTTGTCCCTTTTAACCACAAACTGATTGTTTATACCAAATAATAAATGGCAAAATAGAACAGCTCTGGAGCATCGGGCAGTCCTGCACTTGACTAACCAGTCTTTCAATGTTCAGCTTTTGTGTGTGTGTGTGAACTACTTAGGAGTTCGGTTAGGAGCTGGAATGCAGTTTTCTGTGCTCTACAGGGCTTTTTAAAATGCTTGTTCTAAATTAAAATGCACATATTGAGGGGCATACATCAGGGTTCACTGGTGGTGCTGTTGTGGGTAATTAGATTTCTGGAGAGTAGATATTAGTCTTCAGTTGACTCTCCTATGAACATCCTCTGACCCAGCGGGAGTGAGCTGCTCAGTATAATTAAAGGAAATTTATGCCTGAGCTAATTACATTATTAATTTTAATATCAGAGTAATGATTTAGCATTTAAGAATACTGAAATTCATCACTGCAGTGATTACAGGTTACGCAGTACAGGCCCCAGCAGATCAGGTAGGAGATACCCATCACATGTTATTAGAATATCTGACTATTAAGCACAACCCTGTTGGATTGAATGAAGTTGAGATCTCAGCAGAATATAAATTACTGCTTCACAGTACTTTTACCGCCTTCAACTGCCAACACAAAATCCTGAAAGACATGTGTTAAACTGCAAAAATAAGTGTAATATATATTTTTATTTTTCATTACTTTTGATTCTGTTGTTGACTTTACTCTGGAACCCACAAACAACCAGGTTATGAGTCCTATTACGTCATTTCTTCAGAGGTATTTTGATTGACTTATGCCCACTTACAGCTGAGTGTCTCTTCAGTTGTGTTACAAAGATCCATTCCTCTAGATTCACCTAGTTCAATATTTTCATGTGCATCAGAGAAACACAGAAGTGGTAAATACAGTATGTCAGGGATGGTGGTTTCAGGCAATGTCTCCTGAAAGCACTTGTTAACACTTGTCACAATGCACAACAATGTGTGTGACTGCACAGTGAATCTACCTTCACGAGTTACTGTATTTTTCTCTGTAGGTCATCTCACTTGAGCACATTCTGACAAGACAAGGGAGAAGCACAGTTTGTGATTCTGGCCTTCCTCTCGTTCTGCTCCTTGACATTATTTTGAAATTACAGTGGCAATTGGAACTTGCCACAAAGGTGTATGGAGATTAACGATGCAATCCTTTTTTCATGTTATCTTAGTCCCCTGTCCGCCATGTTGACATTTCCTCTCCATGGTGACAAGCACTGATTTCATAGGTGACCCATGGAAGGCCAGATGTAGGTGGCTCTTCTAGACTCCTGTGAAGTGTTTTTTTTAGTTTATCTGGGAGATGGCAATTCCTTCTTGTTTCATCACTTTTTTTCTAATAAAACATTATTTTGCTTAAGGTATAAGTTTAAAATCAACCTCTTGTGCTCATTTCCTGGTCCGTCCGTTTTCTTAAAGGAAACACAATATTACTTCCAGTGGTTTTTGTGGCTGCCCGTATTTCAGCAAAATCCTGTCTTCACCGTGGCTCGTGGATAAATAGATGCAAACAGAGTGCTCTTTTTCTTTTATTTTAATTTTGTGTCTTTTAGTCTTTCAAAAACTTGCACAATTTTTCTTTCATTACCTTTAGGTAACATGAAAAGAGTAAATGGAGCAAATTTAATGTTTAAAAACATGTTGTGCCGCAGTAATTAGAACTGCTGGGGGACTGGGTTCAGTTCCTGGGCTGCTATCTGTGTGGGCTTCCTCTGGGAGCCCTGGTTTCCTCCCTGTCCGAAGACAGGCTGGTGGGTTCACTGGGTGAGTGTGTCTGTGTTTCTGGCAGGCTATGCCCCATCCAGGACATCTCACTGGCGATGGGATTGTGAGTCCCATGACTCTGTATTGGATAAAGCCATTAGAAAATGGAATCCGGGTGACCGAAACAGAAAAATTGCTAATTTTCTTAAGACTTCAAAGCTGTTGTGTTTTCTAGATGTGGTGTATGTATATGCAGGAATTTACCAGCCTTTACTGAACGGAGTACACTGCCTCACATATTTCTTAGTACAACTGGCATGGGCCCTAAGAGATTTCGGATCAAGCACTATCAGCTAGTCCTTTCAAATGTACTGTACGCTGAAGAATGGCAGAGTGTTCATGGCTTTGGGTGTTAGACATTTCAATCACATCTCCTGTTTCCGGGAAGTCAGTGGATTCCTTCAGAGAAAAAAAAACAGTGAATCACAAATCATAGGGCACAAGTGAAAATGACATTTAAGTGCATTTAAAACCGAGAACAGGAGGCACTTCCTTATCTAAAGGCTCGTGGGAGTGTGGAACAAGCGGCCCAGCCAAACTATGGAAGTGGATACTATGGTTTCTTTCAAGAAACAGCTAGATGAGACTACCAAACAGGGGGCTAGGTGGTGCAAAAGCCCTCCTCTCATCTGATTGCTCTGGTGGGGAGGCAGTGGTTTTACACTGTTGGCAAATGAAAACAGACAGCTGTGTCATGTCCTCTTCATTCCCAGTCCTCCTCTCTCCCATGTCTGTGTCTCTGAACCTCTCCCCTCACGTTTCCTTTCATCTTATTTCTGAATGCACCTCAGCATCTGCAGGATATATTTTTTTTAATAACTCAGGATGCTCTGAAAGTCCTAAAAAAAACAAGGATGTACTAAGAAGTGTGTTTTATTGATTTTTTTTAACTTAACATGTATTTACTGTATTCATTATTATATAAATTATTAGAACTTCACAAATCTCACTGGTGACGAAAGACATTCCTGAGCCTGCATCCTCTTGGTGTACAGTATACCTGGCTGGTAAAAGTGAAGTGATGGTTCTGGATGGAAAAAAGGTATACAATGCAGAGTCTAGGAAAGGACATTTCTTGAAAGATGTTCATTTGTTTAAGAATAAGGACTGAAGAAGACTATCAGGACACAATGCTGATGAATATGAACATAGCTGGCTAGGAAACCATTGTGAAGAATTCATACTCATGTTTCATATTGTGAAATAACAACTGTAAGGCAGTTTTGACTCTGTGGCACTTATCACGAAAGAATGTAAACAAATGTTTTTTTTAGAAGGTACTATAGCATAAGTGCTCTTTTCATTCTTCTGTAATGAGTTAAATGGATCTTACAATTGAACTGAAAAACGAATGCAACTGAGACAGCCTACAGTATGTGTTGTTTCATGTAAATAACGTTAAAGTGTACTTTTGCATCTATTTTACATATATAATTAATGTGCTACTATATATTGCATACCTTAATTAAATTCTTTTTACAATATAGTGCTTTGCAAAAGGATTAAATCCCAATTAAAACTTTCATATTTTGTTTCCTTAAAGGTTGCTGTCATGATACTTTGACATAACCATAATTACTTGTTATACACACAACCTATTACATGTTAAAAGTAGTCTACAATCCGAAAGAAGCAAATAGACGTTTTTTAAAATGAAAGATTGCAAAAGTGTTCAAAGTGAAATTAAATTAGTAAACAAAAGAACAATAAAATTACGAGCCATACAATTAGTTAAGTGGCCTGTGCCTGTGTGCAATAATAGTGATCACATGTGTTCACAATAAATACTGCACACCAGTCTCTTTAAGTTCCCTCAGCCCAGTAGTAAATTTCCAGCAAAGATGGTACCATGAAAACCAAGGAGCTTTCAAAACAACTCAAGGATAAAGTTGTATAAAAGCACAGATCAGGAGAAGGCTATAAAAACATTTCAAAGACCCTGAATATCTCTTGGAGCTTGGTGAAGTCAATCATTAAATAGCGTAAGCCACACAGACACCGACTATCTCCACCATGCAGTCCCTCTAAGCTGAGCGGTTTGTGACTGCCGCCATGCACTCGGCTTTATCCAGTTCAGGGTCGAGAGCCAGCCGCAGCCCAGCTGGGCAAGCAACGGGCGCGGGGGGGGGGCACATACTGCACGGGACACCAGTCCATCTTCCCAGATAAAACAGAAAAGCAAAATGGAAAGACTGTCAGGCCTGTCCGTCGGTCTTTCTCATTATTCACTGATGGATTTCTCTCGATAACTGGGGTGCTACACAGATCACTTAGAAGACAATGCGACAAGCAGTGTCTCTCTAAACAGTGTGTATGGATACTCACAGGCTACGCAACACTTTTACTCTTGTTAAATTATCACAAACTACTTGGCTAAACTTTAATTTCCTGGCTCATCTAAGCCCCCCTGGCAAGATAAGGGTGTAATCTGTTTGCACTCTCAAGCCCTTGGCACACTGTCGTCTTGGCACTATATTAGCTCACCACATGTGGCATATTCACCTCGGGCACTAGGAAGGAGGCTGAGAGCTGCGGCCTTCAAGTAATCTCATTATCTGCATCATGCCTGTATCAATGTGAAGTGACAGCCAGCAACAGAGCTGAATGCAATTAAAGGACTTTTGGCCCAGGTAATGCTTCATAAAAAGGCATATGTTCTGTGTACAACTGGCAGTGAGGGATTTTTTTGCAGGTTCTTAAAAGGCCATATACTGCACAGTATAAAAAAAGTAAGTTGCTGTTTTTGTAGCCTGAAATATCTGTCATTTTAAATAATATATACTTAAGACTTTCTGTAAACTAGATCATATCTGGTCTGATTAAAGTTAATTTTAGTGTGTAACTTAGTCACACTTTGTCGCTTACTAGCCTCAGAGTGGCTGCCGAGGACTGAAACTTGACCCTTTACCAATACAGGCTTGAGAGTAAAATAATCCCCCTCAGCTGCTTTTGTTTAGTGATTGAACCTGTCAAATTCCTTTAAACCTCTGACAGATATTTGATTGAAAGACTGGAAGTATATATGCAGCTGAATACGTCATCGTTCTGTTTATTACGGAAGTCTTACAGTATAATATGAGCAAACTAAGCTGCAGGATTCCCTTGTGTTTTTTGCTGTTGGACTGAAACAGGTCAGTACAGTCCTAGTTTTAAAGCCCTGTGTTTTCTGAAGACACTCTAAACTCTAAAGGAGTTTTCACATTCAGAGTTCTTCTGTGCTTAACTGCTCTGTCTTACTGCCTCTCCACATGCAGTAGGTATACAAAACAGGGGCTCTTTGCTTTTAAGCTCTGCTTCTCTTCAATGAGTTGACTAATACTCTCTGCTGAAACCTGCAGGACACTTGTACTAGCGTTGCTTCTGAGCAGTGAAGCAAGCTTTGGCACTAATGATATTTCTAAAAACCTGTAGGGGGTATATTAGCAGTTACTAAATGTGCTGCAGGCTGAGAGCTCTGTGAGCTGAGTCAAAAGGATTGACAAAATTCATTTTCACAGTGACACTCATTTCCGAGCAATCTGAAAGTGCAAATGAGTGTGGAGCAGAAAGGAAAGTCCTCACCATTGGTCATTTTGCCAAAAGGTTATTGTTTGCTATCCGTGTTTTTAACAGTCATACATCAATTAACACACTGCTTCAGAGATGTATTTTTCACAACACTTCCATAGTATTTACAGTGTTAAAATGATGATTTATGACAGTACCATTACAATTAAACCCAGATATAAAAGCTGTTTATTCTTATTTGCATTTGCTCTTTAATTGTGTTAATACCTTTCAACTGAGCTTTTTGTAACAATCTTGAAAAACGTTTCCTTTGACCTTTGGATAATTATGCAATACTGGCAAACTATCCCATGAATATAATATCCGATCGGAGGCTAATAAACCACTTTGCCAAGCTGTCTGAACTGCATGCTCTATAGTACACAGTGCATGGGGCAACAGTGGGTCCTAAAGGCAACACTGTATCTCGTGCATCAGTGCTTCGGATTGTCTGCTTAAACAGACTGGAAGAACATCCCTGCCTGACATTATACAGTACTGTTCAGATGACTCTGCCCTCGTTGACACACACAACCTCTTCCTGCTAAACAGGGTATTCTAGTGTGACAGGACCCTCAATTTGCAGAAATGGGAACCGTTGCTAAGGACTGTTGCAGATCTCCGGAGTCTTTCAACAGAACGGTTCTTTATCGCCGAGACAACAGCTGTAGCCGCAGTGGAGAATGCCCACGGCCAGTGTGCGCACAGAACGCGTTAGCTGGAGACCCTCAGAATCCAGTCCAGGGTGTGCTCAGAGATGGCACTGATGACCGCGTGCATTCTGAGACCTGATCTGCCATAGGGGCTGGGATTAAGAAGTCACCCCCCAATCCAGATCTCCCATTCAAACTGTCTGGCAGGTGACCGTCCACAGCAGTGACCTGACTGGCTGATTAAGAAAGGTGGTGGGTCTGTGATCAAACCAAACGTAGAAAAGCTTGTCTTCTTATCTGTTATAATCTTGGCAAGAATCTTTAAGAGTTTGTGATTATGTTTTTTATTAATAACCCTGTTCTGAAGTACATGTCATGCTTCCATCTTTGAATAAGCTTTGTAATTATTCAAAATGTTTTGTAATAATAATGTCAAGAAGTTTTACAACACAACAGAGCAGAAATCTTACAAACAGAAATACACTGCTGCAATAAATTAAACAATTAAAATGGAGTGTAAAGAAGCTTAAAGAGTTTTAAAATGATCTGATTGACTTGCAGATTTAGTATGGGTAGGGAGATCTTCCCTCAGCCTGGAAGCTACAGAACTCAGAGCTGGGGCTGTCAGGGCCTGTCAGACTCATCTGCATCCAGAAACCACATACAAATTCACAAAATTCCATTATGCACACATTGAAAAATGAAAATGCTATTCTGTTCTAGTTTCAAAAGTGGTAAAAAATTGGGTAGGTATTATGTGTGAGCTAATGTCAGCTAAAATGTTATCTCAAGGTTTGCACAGTTTTAGACATCTTAATACATACTTTTACATTTACCTAACATTAAAATAGCATTGCATGCATTAAAATATTTTAGGATTTTACAAAACTGAATTCAGCCAATTAAGCCACCAGTTAATGTTGCCTGTGTGGTGATCGACTTGAAAGACATCCTCTGTCCGCGCAAGATATCCATGACTGTTCTTCCTTTACCTTGCGCCCTCTGCTGGTGCGATACAAGCAGAGCATCAGACCCCGATGGACGCGATACTTTTGTGAAGTTTCATGAAGCGCTGCAGACCCACAGCAGTGAGGAACCCAGCTCCTCTCAGCTCATTATTCACCCAGTCTGAATGAAATATGCAGAAAAGTCCGATTTGTTCTGAAGCAAATGGACGTTACATAAAAATCTCTCCTTCAAGGCAACTAACAGTTTAACAACGCGAGTATTGCCTCAGAGCATAAGTCTAAAATCTTGAATAATACCAACGCAGCATGGACTAATTCAATGGTGTATTCATCGCCGTTGGAGTATATATATTTGTTCGTGTTTTTTTTTCTTTTAGTTGTCTGATACACATTCATCTGAGCAGACCTTGAAAAACAGGGAAAAGTTAAAATTGCCACCTTGAAAATATGTTGTCTGAAAGGGAAGCTATAAATCCACATTCAAAGCAATACATCAGTTTGACACTGTGCTGCAGGGAGGCTTAAGTGAGGCCCTGATAGGACAGGCTATGACTTGACTGGTACAGCAGCAAGCTGCTATATACAGTATACTAAAGCTCGAAAATCTCATAAGTTTCAGACTTCAACTACATTAAAAAATTAAGGTTTATTTATTATTTTTCATAGTTTATCAAACTGTGAAAGATGGGCACCTCACCAGCACCACCAGTCCAGTGTTGTCATTCAAGAAACACGAAATCTCAGCGAACAGAAATGAGCTACTTTATGGATTGAGCCGAAGGCAAGAAAGTGATCTGGCAGTAAATCAGCAAAGTCTTCCCTTTATACTCCTTCAAAAAGCGTCCACATGTTAAATGAGAAATTTCTGCATTTCTGCCTGCGTTTTCATATGCTTTGAAAGTTTTCACCCTGGCGAATCCAGACCGTTGAAGGATGAAGATGTTACTGGCAGCAGGCTGGAACAGTGCCAGTGGAGCAATGAACAGCTGTGGAAATAACACTGTGGGCAGAGCTTACAGGCAGCACACTGGTCAGCATTGCTGCCTCACAGCACTGAGGCCCTGGGTCCAATCCCTGGAGTGCTATCGTGGTGGAGTTTATATGTTCTCCTCGTGCTCAACTGAGTTCCTTCCCGCTTAACGATCTAAATTACTAGGAAACATTGTAACATGGGAGATTTATGGAGGGGGATTACGAGCATTTTTGTCAGAAATGTCAAGGAATTGAGTTTTTGAGTTTCAGCATCAGTTTGAGCTTCACTAAAAAAAGATCAAATGTAATTAAAGAGACAAGAGGAACAGGAATACATTGACATTTCGGCTTCAGAGAGCTGTTCGTAGGCAAAGGTGAACTGACCTTTTCTGGTCTTCTGAGAAGAGTGACTGAACATAATCTCCTTGGCATTTAATGAGCTCAGTGCTTAGGTGGTTTCGCAGGTCTCCCCAACATTCATGTGGGATCTCGCCAGGTCCCACGGATGTGTAGTGGCAAGGTGCACTGGTGTGGTACTGGTGTCGTACTGTCCCTGTGATTATAGCACTGGCCTGGGCTCACCTCAGGGTTACAGACCTGCCTTGTGCTACATTATGTGCCAGCCAGGAGAGGCGCCAGCTCAACACCAGACGCTTTAGGGTGAAATTGCTCTGGATATTGGACATATTTATCAAAGTCTTGTCTAAAAGCAGATTACAACTCATTTTTGTGTACTCTTTTTTTTTGCAAAATGAAGATTTCATGTTTCTGGAAAAAAGGCAAACAATTTGCCTCTGTTGACATACAACTCCTCATATCCTCATGATGTGCTTTAGGTGTGGTGATTTGTGAATTAGCAAGCCCGTAGGTCTGTTGTTTGGCTTAAATGGTAAATAAAATGCCAGTGAGATATAATAGAAATACCCATCCACACAGAAGTGAAATTAAATTTGACTGATGTACTGTACTGTTCTTGAATTCTGGTTTTTATCTGAAGGACAGAGGGATGTTTAACAGAAGTACAGGTTGTTTTGCAGTGGTAATCTATGAAACTGTAATATTTATTCGTTCTGGGGTACCAGTACAAAATGAGCAGAAAGAAAAGGCAATATTCTTTGTCAGCAGCTGGAGCCTGAGCTGATGTGTCACTCAAAGTCCTTTTTAAATTCAGGAAGACCACAAAGTCAGACTAAAGAGTCAAGGGCAACAGTCCTTAATGCCCCCCTCTTGTTTGCACACTGTCCTATGTAAGCTAGGATGACAGGCACTGTATGAATGCAATTTAAGTAATTATTATTATGAAACTTCCCTTTAAGCAGCCACAAGCTCAGGGTGCTTTGGTCAGCTTCGGGGCTCAAGACGGTCGCAATATTCTGATGTCAAAAGGACAAGAGGAATCCTGTCTGGAAGAGAGGAAAAAGCAGCAGGACCACAAATTACTTCTGACAGCACTCGCCAGTGTCCCGAAAGAAACGGCAACAGGAAGAGACCGCTTTGAAACAAGCCGAGACAGTCAGCACATGGGCAAGAAATATCCTGCCTACAGCAGACCAAAGGCACGCGACTCAAAGCAATATTTTAAAATATATTGAAATACTGTATATACTGTAGGCACTGAAAATAGAGTGAAATACTGTATTTATTGGGCAGTAGGGCTCTCAGGTTAACCTGAATGCTGACATCTGTAATTGAACAACCCAAAAATTTAACTGATCAATACAAATCAGTTAAATTTCAGTCGGAAGCTTCTTCCAAACACCCACGACCCAGCGCACTCACCTCTGCACACAGGGGCTACAAGTGAGGTGTCCGTTCACTGACAGATTACCTTGGAGGGAGAGATGTGACTTCTCAATTAGCGTCAGTGTTTTGGAGTGTACATTTGAAAACACTCCTTTGTTCACATGGGCTTTCAATAACTGGCTCATGAAAGAATTGTCTCTGATTGCAAGGGCGTGCTTAAACTGCACACCCATCTCCGCTTGTGTCAATACGTACAGTATTTAAATTAGTATGCAATAGTTTATTACAACTCTCTAAATTGATGGCTGCATACAGAATACATCAATATATACAATAATATATTATACATGATCAAATTAAAAAGAGTTATTAACACATGGAAAATAAGAAATGATCCCCATATCTTTTCTGATTCTGCATCTCCTTTGTCATTTATGAAGAAAAACAACCCTATGATGTTGCAACGAATAAACTGAATCACAGAGACTAGCCAGGTACAATTAAAAATACTTGATCACAGTGATAGCTCTTTCCATATCAGCCATATGGTCTGCTAACTGCATACTTATTAATATTCCTTACTTGAGGAAAGAAAAGCCTCATTCATTTTTTTCTGCTGTAACTGGTATGTTGTCTGCCTAGAAACCTGCAGGTTATTCTACAGAACCACCCACATACACACACGCAGCCTTGTTTTCTACTGTGACATTTCAGTTTTTACACCAAATCCAGCATTGAGAAATATATCAAATAAAAACTGATATTTACGGAGTAAACTGTGGTATAGTGGTATACAAATATGGTAGCAGTGGCTCACTTTGTCTTTGTAGTCAGGCATCCAATAGTCTTCTCCTGTAGTGATCGTGCTAACGGTCATTTCCAACATTATTTTGCAACATGAAGGGTGCCTTTTACAGTATGTCACATCTATACAATGAGAATACCACCTACACACAGTGAAACAACCTGTGTTTTTCAGAACAGTTAAACTTCGCCCCCCTACGCTGACGTCTTGAAATGCGTGGTCTTGATTCATCTGTGGCATCAATGGGTTGAGAGTCAAAGAAAAAAATCTGAGGGAGATGTTGAGAGTTCTGGTTGGTAACTAGTTACTCCCAGCGTTGTGCATTTGCTCAAAAAGACACAAATTCTGATGTTTAAGATGCCTTGCTCCTCAGTGAGCTCTCTCGCTGTGCTCACACCTTGGTGTTGCTCGTGTTCCTCTCCTTCCCAATGACTTGGATGCTAACGCTAATCCTCACTCTCGTTGTCCCTCAGCCTCCGGAGTGAGTTTAGCAATCTTATATTCCCTTCTTTCACGTTCTGGCACTCATCCGATTATTCTTTATTTTTCTATTTTAATATTCTTATTTAACTGAAGGGGTCACAAAATTACAACATTCCAGTGTTTTTATAAGGAACAGCTGGTGATTGATGTTCTGTTGCAGTTGTGTGTGACATGCAGCACTGTCACAGAACTTGAATTCCCCTGTATACGCTCTGGCATCATTCCTCCAAAGCTCGTCATCTGAACACCAGTCCCTGTGTCTGTGGTCTTACTCATCTGTGGTCTTATTTAGTTGTTTATTCATTACTGTTTGACAGCATTACATGTGGGTGTATACAGAGTACGATAGATGTACTGTATTACAGTACATATAATTCAGGATGTGCTTCAGTTTTTGAAGTGACTGATCCTTTGAATTGATAGCACTCCACACACATTCAAGAGCACAGAAGCTGTTTTGCTTTAAGCCAGTAAAATTAGTGAAATATTTTTTACATTGGACAAAAAAAATATTTTTAAAATTCAGAATTCATTTTCCTGGATATTGTAGCAGTTGATTTTTGTGATTTAACTCCCTCGTTCAAGAACGATTACTTTATAACAAAAACAAAAGTATTTTATTTTGGAGAATATATTTGTCATTGACAACACCATAAAAGTCTGATATTTATAATATCTGAACCTTATTATATTTTAACAAAGCTGATGTTTTGGAATCCACTTCTAATTAAACTTTTAATTAGCCAAAAAAGTCTAATTTACAGTAATGACGTGTATAAATTACTGTAAATTCTCTAACTTCTAATCTAGCTTATTACAAAGTTTCAAAGCTGCATTTCATTCAAAAATTTTTTAATTATGAGCTACAGCATACTTTTACTAATTGTTTGCTAAATATAGAAAAATAAAATCTTATGAACTAAATTTAAATCTGTAATCCTCCTGAACATCAGGAAGAATTGTACATTGCAGATTTGTCAGACATTACTTTGATAAAACACAAGTTTCACAAATGGAAAAATTGTTTTGCTCATATGAAACAAAACATCCTCATGAAAAATATGTTTTTTCACTATTACTGACCAAAGACATAACACTTTATTTTACTTTTATGCATTTATTTCCCCTTTCACTCATAATGGGGTTATTTAACAAAAGTTTGGAGGAAGTCAAATTTTAGTCTCACACTTCCACTCTGAAACATTACACTCTCTGAGTATAAATACTATCTGGCTGCCCACAACTCTGCTCACATCTCTTCTAGCTTCCTCCCTCCACTCCAACTTCACCCTTGTAGCTGCCTCCCTGGTTCATTCCTCATATATGAATTTTGTCCTGTAAGGACCTGTTCCAGTATAAGAACTAATATAGTTCTGACAAAATATGCTTTGACTATTAGAAAGAAGGGTTTGCCTTGAAGTTACAGCATTCAGACTGGAAGCTTATTCAACAGCTTAAAATTAATTATAATTAACTCATTTAACCTGCAAATATCATTTGATTAAAAACAAAATATTCTGCTGCATCAGTATCAATTTGGAAATGGTATGCTAAAATTAAACAATAACAGTGGATTGAAGATCGGTACTGTGCCTTGTTTCCATGGTAAAAACTTTCAGTTACTGTTGAATAGGTTTATATATTTTTTATTTTGACAGCAAAATAACCATATTTCCAAAGACCTGTACTTTCAATCATGCTAATACTCCACTGTTGTGTTGGCAACAGTTTAGATCAATAACTTGTGTCCTCAGCCTGAAGAAGTGTGATGTAACCAGGTCATACAAGCACTGCCAAGCATCACTCTCCTACAGTACCTTCATATCTGATCAGTTGTATGCACAGTAATGCAAAGAGGCAGAGTTGACTGACGTGCTTGTGAACAAGCCACAGTTGCTGCTTCAAGGACCCCCTGAGGCTGAAGAGCCTGGCTGTATGAGGGTTCAAGAATGTGAAGTATCCAGTGGGTTGCCATATTTAAATCCTCTAAGATTATTGCTTAAAAGGATGCTGCATAAAAAGTTTATTACCATCATTCTAACAGTTAAGTGCTCATTCTGCCTGTGGATTCACAGAATTTCAGAAGTGTTTAAATGATTTTGACAAATACACTCAACACACAAAATTAAGGCTGTGGCTTTTGCATGACTTGGTTTTGCAGTCTGCATTTCAGTCCTTCAACCACAAGATGCCAATACAGCCTCCTCATTAAGATACCGATTGCACATTAATAATCATACCATTGAATTACTTTATTAATCATCTCATAGTGCTATTTCATTAATCTCAATTACTACAAATCACACACATTAGCATGTTGATTAACTGAGCAGGGCACAGAGCTAGTGATTTTTTTTTGTATTTGATTCAGTAGCACTTCAGACAATGGAGCCCTAAAACATGAAAGGTATGATGGACTTCATGATTAACTTTATGCCTTTCAAACAACTGTTTCAGATCCACAGTCCCTTGTTATGTGTGACAGGGAGATGAAGTTATAAACTTTCAGCAATTTCCGGAGTTTCTTTAGTTAATTGGAAGTGGTTTGTGTCACGATATTAGTTCCCCCTCCTTAAGGGTGCTCCAGCCCTATCACTCAAGACTTTATTCCATGCACCTGCGCCCTATTCCCTGCCCACCTTAAAAGCCAGGCGCTGACGCTCTTCCGGGCTCTGCATCTGATTTCCATATCGTGCGAGTCCGGGACCAGGAAGCGCCTGGTCCCGTTAAGGTTTTAACCTCCGTTCCCGTTCCTGTTCCCCGTCCGCCGGTTCCGACCCGGCCTTCGTGGTTTTAATTCCGAGTTCTGATGGATCTCCTGGTTTTGGACTTACCTTCGTGTTTTGGATACTCTATGGATTATTCTTTGGGATTGTTCGCCTCGGCCACACCTCCCCCGTGCACCAGCGCACCTTGGACACGCCCCCCTGTCTTCAGCCCTGTTTTCCTGCATGACGTTTTCCCAGTGTTCCCCCACTCCGTCGGACTGTGTTGTCCGCATAGGGTCCGGAAAGAACTGTTCGTTACAGTTTGCTTTTTTCATCCCAAAGGATCCCAAAGTGCTTTACTTACAGTACATGAGGGGACAAGCTTCATTCATCACTGAAGTGTTAGTGACCCCCTACAAACAGCACAAACGTAGAAACCCACCTCATTCGTTAGTGCTCCGTTTGTGCTGTTGAAAGTAGTGTTTGTGTCATGCTGGAATGTTCTTTTCAGCCGAGCTTGAGGTGCTGTGCAGAAAGAACCAAGACTCTGGCTAAGTGTTCTGGTACGTGTTGGGGTTCATGACTTCCTCTGTCTCTGCAGAAGTCAATGGCCCTTTCCCTGCTGTCTTTGGAGAGCTCACTGACCTGAACCTTGAATGTTCATGCTAATACAGAATGTTTTCCACGTGTTACTGTACCTCCATTTACACCCCAGGGAAACAGGAAACCTTTGCAGAGCTCCATATAGTTCCACTGTACTTTTAAAGAGCAGAATGCTACAATAGATTTGCTTTTGTTGACTTTTACTTAAAGGAACCCTTAGTTGTGTGAATACAACAGATTTAAGAAGGTACTATTCAGAGAATTTTGGAATACCTGAAATGTATTTGTGTATTATTTTGCATTTGTTAGCTACACACAATCCAATTTGTATAGTCTCTTCACAAAAGCCCTCGAATTGCCCCTTGAATTATTGACCTCTGTGTGTTTTACCTTTACATTTTACAAGGTAGGAATAAATGAAGTAAGGGATAGAAAACCATCAATCAGTGGAGGGTGTTTTTTAATCTAAGACTGATCAATTCAGGGCTATACAAATCTTTTATTAAAGGTTATAATTTTTTATTAACTGAAGGACATTTTCCAGTAGGATGATTAAAAATCTCATTATTACTAACCAGAGTTGGAGGTATGATTTATTATTCAGTGAAAATATCTTTCCACTGCCTGATCTTTTTCAAGGATTGAAATTTTGCTTAGCACAAGCGATGTGTTTATCTTTGCCGAATTATCTTGTTAACTTGCAGGATGCCTTGCAAAGACAGAATTTGACTTTTGCGTGAACAAGTTAAAACATAACATAATGTACAGGAGCAAGGTCTTTCTGTATGAGGTGGAATAAGTTAAAAAATGTATTTCAGAATACTCCTTTTCTCCACAGCTGATCTTTATAGTGTTGTTAAAATTAATCATAGTCTAAAGATTATGTGTGACTTCATGTTATAATATTTAGATCCATCCTTCCATGAATGAAAGGCCTCTATGCAATGCAATTTGTGACCACGGTCTTATTTAAACAACAGCATGCCTTATTCACTAAATCACATTTATCGGCACTACTTTAAAAACATTCGGAAGAATGAGCTCTAAAAGCTGAATGAATTAACAAACAGCCTCTGCAGCATTAAAGCCATGGACTCTACGAGGGCAATAGTGCTTTAAAAGGTATATACATTGCTAATTGGCCACAAATTCCATTGTCATTTGCCTTCACAAATTTTAATGTCAAGAAAGTTTGAATGTGCAGGTTTGCTTGCAGAGTCCTGGGCTGTTGGTAATGAACACTTTAAGGATGGCCCGCGTTACTCGTTTCTCAAGTGTAGCGCATCGCCCGCGTTTTTATGTCCCTTACACCACCTGCTCTAAATCTGGCCTTGAGACAACCCTCTTATGTCTCTGGAAGCCGCGTTTCTCATTGATGTCCCACATGGAAGTGTTAGTGCAGTTTTAATGAGATTGCAAGGTGCAGGACCAATCAGAAACGGAAATTCTCCACCTTGTCACGATTGCCTTAGGAGAGACACCCCTGGTTGGAGAAGCAGAGAATGTGACTGATAAGCACAGATAAGAAGCTCATGGATTTTCGAAATCTGGGTCATCTGGAAGGATGCTTGAGGATGGAAGATTTTCAGATTGTGAGAAGGAATTAGGAAGTGATCCTGTGAATGTAAATAATGAGGACCAAGTTTATGTTTTAAAAATACCGTATGTCTGTATGTGTTGCTCAAAACATATGTTAATGGTCTTAGCTGGACATTACTTTTACTTCTTATTTTTGACCTGTTTTTAAAATGTTTTTATTTCCATTTTAACATTTAGACCTGTAGGTCTTGTCAATGTCACAGAATACAGTACACACGTTTGTGCAATGTAGTCTTGATGGAAAAAAAAACCCATGAAGGCTTTAATTCTGAGTTCATTGTGAAAGTGATTTTTTTTGCTTTGTCCTGTGCCTGATTTACAGTTTAATATATCCTTTAATGCATCATTCAAAGCCTAATGTATTAAAATGGTGAATAAGCCTGTTGTTGTAATGAGGAAATGCATAAGGAATTCTTCCTTAGATTCAGTATGTTTTCAATGTAAAATTCGTGTTGTGTTTTGATGTGCTTTTATTCTGTACTGGTAGAATTCAGGGGTACGCCCTTTGAAATCACCATTAGCATAGTGTAGTTCTGACATTTTTACACTTAATTGAAATTCAGCCAAGCAAAAAGCCCACTTGAGAGTCCCTAACATCATAACTACAAAACCCATAACAGCATGTGGTACTTCATATAATCTTAGGGTTTGACATCTGCAATAAGGCCTAATCCTGTTTGAATAAACATCTTAATAAGGTTTTGGGATAAGAGGCACTTAATACATAAAATCACTTCTAAGTGCCTGATACAATTAGCAGTAAATTGTAATTACACTAATTAGACATCACATTAAGACACTCCAGTAATGACAAAGTGAGTGCTCTGTAATTGAATGGAGAAATAGGGAAAACATGCTGCTCACTCTAATTACCTAAATTAGTAAATTGGTTTGCACTACGACAGAAATATTCTGCTTTCGGAAGGAAGATCAAAGAGTCATTACACAGGTTGAATCAAATTCTTAGCTCTCCTTCTCCAAAGCAGCTCTCAGCTCAAAACCTGCAGGCCGAAATGTGGTGATTATTTGTACTGAGACACATGTGCTTGGTTATATACCAATTATGTACTGTAACTGTGAATGTGTGTTTACTGTGAAACTTTTTTGTTTCTTGTAGTTAATCAGAACCTGACAAAGCTGATATATGAAGTCATCCCACTAAGCACAGTTTAAAACATGTTGAGAAGTACTGTTCTTTCTGTTTACATAGAAAAGGGTATTTGATGTGTAATGAGTGAAGCACTTTCATTTGTCACAAACAGATCCCAGTGCATCAGCTTTGGCAATTGGTTTAGCAATTTCAAGTACCAGGTTGGACCCTGTGACAGATTAAAAAGAAATTGTATACGTTTAACAGTTTTTAAAGACTTTGACAGGTGAGAAAGAACAATGTGAACTCTTTTTCTAAAGGATTTTTTGAGCAAATCTAAAGATCATACTAGGCACACAGATGTACTTTAAATTTGTATGTGCATTCTCAGAGCATTGTACTGTATATACACACATTTATTTAATGATCTTCTAATAGACATCACCATAGTTTTCCAAGCAGAAGGAGTCTGAGCCCTAAAGACACTTGACATTCGGGGTCCACAGGTGGGTGTCTGCAGTGTGCTAGCGACTGGGCTATGGCCAAGCTGTTAGCTTAGTTAATCAGAACCTGGCTGTTATGTTGTCACTGTGTCTATTGGCTTTCTTTCCAGTTCAGCACTAAATCTCCAGCGCTGGTTGATGCCACTTACTCCTTTTGACTTTTGGTTTACTTGTTGATGCAATCTGTGCTGTGTTTTAAACATACGCTGCATCAAGTTTATTGCTTTGAAGATGTTTAACATATGGAAATTTGAGAAGTCTCTTCTTAGCTTGCTTACCCTTATTGTTGATTAGACAATTATTATTTGGGTGATCAGTTAGTGGATAACAGACATGAGTCGGAATGACAATATGTCAAACACCCTCACAGGTGTGTAGAAAAGTGTTCCTCCAAACCATTGTTGCAAGCCAATACTATACAAGATGTTATGAACAAAAATGAGCAAATTTTTTTTTCTCAAACATAACAAAAAAGATGTTTAATACAAATATGGCAAGTATAATTGACAGGTTATGTTTGTTGTCTAAGACTAAAGCACCAGTTGTAGAGTCTCTGTTATTTATTTTAAATTCAATTTTGGAGTGTAGTCATAAGTACACTTTTTTTGAAAGCTGAACCCACCAAAACACAAGTAATGAGTATTTTCAAAATTGCCTTTGGAAAAAAGTATTGGATTATTTAACCCTTAGGCATGTTTACAGCATTAATTAAAATGGTTTTCTTTACTTTGAACTGTCATTTGTTTAATGGTGAATCTGCCCCAGTATTGAATGCAAGGTCTGTGTTTAAAGCAATCACTATAAAGCTGGGCGTGCTGTGCATCTGACAGTTTCAGTAAATGTATATCTCACCCGAGGGGCAAACACCTTTCAAAAGAGTGCAATATGTAATTTTATATCTCCGTCATATACCGAAGAATGCTTTGAAAATTTCTAAAACTTTGCAAAAGACACGGAGTGGCCTGTTTCCAACCACTATGCAGAGTCTATAAAATAAAAAATAAATTACAGACTAAAACTTCCAATACTCAGTCAAAGCTGACCTTGTTTGTGCTTGTTCTTTTGAAATCAGGAACGACATGATTGGGGAAAAAAACAAAAAAGGGAACTGGGCAGTGTTTTCTGAAGAGATCTGTACTGAGGTGCTATACCGTATAAAAATTACATTTCAGGCAGCAACCAAAGTCAAGCTATTCACTTCTATGGCAGAGATGTCCAAGACAGAAGATCAGGCTCTGAAAACAAGGGCCGTCAGCGGTCCTCCACCCTCCAACAGTCACACACACATCCCTCTCATCCAGCTCGGTCATACTGATAGTATCTACAGGACGTCGTTTTCTGCCACACGCATGTGATTGACTGTGGAGAATGTTTAGTTGGTAAACCAGCACAGCATGAGTACAAGGTTGCTGGACAGTGCAGCATAGTGGATTTCACACTGTTATATTCCCCTGACACTAGTGTCCTGAGAGGCTGGATGTTTTTGAGCTTTTCATAGCAATGATGACAGCCAAGATGGAATCTAAAAACAAATAATGATGCAGTGATCCTCGGGATTTCGGTATGCCGGCAGTCATGCTTCATGGCCTCTTGGAGAGTGGATTTCCCTTGGGGATGGGCCGCCAGCTGCACGGCCTGATGGGAATAAGGAGGGATGCTGGCAAAGCACCAGCTTCGGGGACGCCTCTGGCAAACCTTGGCTTCTCTGTCCCAGCAAACACCGCTTTAGAGCAATGTCTGACTTCATCATGAGGTTCTTAGTAAAAAAACGAATCTCCACATGCACAGCGCTAGCAGGTTATTAGAAATTAGAACAGTGCAAATAAGAAAAGTTACTGTTCGCAGGGCCCTGCAGAACACATCGTGCTCACTCTGGAAGGTACAGTACAGTACAGTATTTTGCCAGATCGAGCCTGACGAAGCAGCCCACATATTTCCTGTAGTTAACTCTGTGTCTGAGCTGAACAGTGCTGTGACCTTGCACAAAAATAGAAAATGTATTTTAATTAGATGTCATTTTCCTTAAAGTCTGAATGCTTGGTTCACCTGTTTAAAAAACACAAGCCGTGCTCTAAATGCATTTCATTATTTACTTCCACTCCATGGTCATTGTCAACCAGTGCTCTTAACATGCATTGTTAATTACACTGAATACGCAGTTCAGAATGCGCAAGTACTTTTCTATACTGTCAGCCCATTTTATTTTAGTGTTTACAAAGGGCTGAGTTGTAAGAGAATGTACTTTAAAACTGCAAGAAGAATCCAGGATTTCAGGACTCTGGAAGAGGAGTAGGACAGGAATCCTTTTGTGTGATCCAGGAGGGACAGAATGGATAAAGGATTAAATGGTCACAGGCCGTGTCAGTAATGACTTACTGAACTGATTTAGATTCGTAACCTCAGGCTTGTACATGTACGAGTGTGTTGTCCTCCTAGAATAAAGAAAGGTGAGTGATTTTTGTTGCCAACAATAACATTATATTCTGTAATAAAATCCCATAGTTTTAAATTAAGATCTCCCCAAGTGAAGGGTGGGTAATAAAAAGAATGAGTCAGCTTTCTGCATTATTGAGTTTTTCTCTCATTTCGTGCCTTTATTGCTAAAAACTCAAATCTCTCCGATATTATAGCAAAAGCCACAAATTAAATGGAACTTTTTAGCAGGACTTAAGCTATTTTTTAATTAATCATTTGGAAACTTCATATTAACGCTGGATGATAACAGTACCTAAATAGAACATTTAGCTGACAAATCAGATTTTACCAATATAACAGTAATAATGGCTATGTACAGTAAAACATACATTTGCATTACATAAGACCCATAGAACTGAATATTCTTGAAGTGGGTGAACGTAGAGTGTATTCACTGAGAAAACTAAATCATTTATATTTTGAAAAACTAGATTTTGTTCAACAAGGAACGAATGAGATTTGAACAGAATGCTGTATGGCCATGTGTATGACATTGCAGGGGCAAACTTTCAGGTTCAAAGAGATCTCTGTCTTCTGAAAGGACCACTCTTACTATTTCATAGGCCAAGACTGGTCAGGTTCTACAGGGGCTGTGAGCTCCTAGATGTGGAATCTGCAATGACTCATCTATTTGTTATTGCGTGAAGTATGACCATCCTTCAAATCAGGCCGAGTCAATCAATTTTCAATTAAATCAAGATCAATTAAAATGGTAACTTTTTACTGGGTTAAGCTACTGCTGAATATTCAAGACTCTGAACATTGTTCAGCTCCTGGGGGAACCAGATGGAGGAAGAAAATGGGGGAAGTAGTCCAGCACCTTCAGACCCAAAGGTGTCAGGAAGAAGCTGAAGAGTGATTGAAAAGCTAATGACCACATCTTGAGAAGCAACAGCTTCACAACCTGCCGGAGAGTGTCTGCATGTTTACTTGCACATTGTCTATTGTTTGTTTGTACATTGTCTTGATGCACTGTTTGCACTTTGTTTTGTTTTTTACACTTGTTTTATAATCGAGAGACTTTCTGTAAGTAAGAATTCCATTGTACCAGTACCGGTTACATATGGCAATAAAGTTCAAGTTCAAGTTCAAGTGTGCGGATCCTGGGTTGATATTTATGGTGCACCAGCCTCCTTGAGCATGAGTGATAGCCAACGAACTTAATATTTACTGTGACTATTAATATTGTTTGAATTGTATATGTGTGGGCTCTACCCTTAGTTTCCAAAAGCTTCGACCCCTATATTTTGTTCTCCAAGCTCAATCTGCAGCAGGTACTGTAGCTCAGAACTGTCCTAGTGTACGACCACTTCCATCCTATACATTTGAAATGTTCCGATTTCTAGGAGGTGTATGACTATGTATGACTATCATTATTTCTGCAAACTGAAGACTTTGAAGGGCCACTGCATTCCCCAAAGGGAAGGGAGCTGCAATTTTTCTTACATCAAATAGAAATTCAACACAATTTCGATGAAAAGACAATTCAAAGTGAAGTGCTTAGTGATTTGAATATATGACCTAAACACAGATGGATTATCATACATTGTT
Source organism: Lepisosteus platostomus (assembly GCF_059453375.1). Lineage (NCBI taxonomy): Eukaryota > Metazoa > Chordata > Actinopteri > Semionotiformes > Lepisosteidae > Lepisosteus > Lepisosteus platostomus. The sequence continues at coordinate 39,400,536 of NC_142624.1, forward strand.
CAGGAAGTTTGTTATTTTTTAATATTTGTATTTTGTTTAGGTGATATACGCTTTAATTACTCACTGTGACAAACATAAGGCCCTGTCACTGGTTCTGGTTAAGGAAACGAACCCTTGTGGTTTTCTAAGATCTTAATTTTTCATTGTATTTACAAGCATAGGCCGGAGACACATCCTCAAATGAAAATAGATCCTGATCTTATGCATCTAATATTGGAATAGAAGCCACATGACAGCAGACATATCATTGCCCTGGTTTTTAACTAGCCTCACTCATTCTTCAGTTGCGTTTTGCACTTTTTGTCACCATGGGTGTCGATATACAGCTGTTAACTGTGTGCAAACAACGGGCCCTTCATCTGAAACTGCTTCGAGGTCAGTGTTACGCTGCACAGGTTAGGGTGCTAGTTGTGTCCGTATCTGGCCAGTGTGTGGGAAGTGTGCCAGTGCTGTTGGAGGCTCTGGGCTGTGTTTTTTTTAAATGACCCGTTTGATGTGCTTTATCTTTGAAAACATATTCATCAGTCTGTCTCCACAAGGGTGAACATTCCAAAGATGTTGCCGGCGTCCTCTGTAACCTCAGAGGACCTGGATTTGGCTTCTGTGAAGTCATGTTTTGCAGATACTCAAACTTTTTTTTTTTGCTGAATAGTGCTAACATCTTCCTCCACACTGATTAACAGCAGTGCTGGACTGTACGTTATATGTATGCGTCTCGGATTCACTTTGGTCGTCTTCTGCAGTATTTCTGGACATATGCCATTAAAAGCCTTTGCAAGCTGAGTAACTTAACAGGCTGGGAAGAAGAACAGTTTCAAGCAGCAGAACACCTCAGTAAAGAAACGATGCTGACACTTGAGTTTTCTAAACTTGCCACAAAACATTTAATCACAAGACTTCGCATGCAGCGATCACTTTCAAGTGAAAATAACACTGAAGAACTTTGACAGTTACAGGAACCAACAGCACAGAAATAGATCACTTTCTGTTATTAGGCTAAAAATCAAAGTGGTCACAAGAAGTGTCAGATCATAACAACCCTATGAAACTTAGCATTTTCCCATGCAGTTGGTGGTGGTGACGCGGGGAGTCGCCAAATAATTTAAGTGGCTGAGGGATTGTTATCTGTGTCATCAAAGCTGATTAGCTGTGTTCAGTAAACCACCTCTTCAGGGAGGGTGAGGCTATTTTCAACAGGCAACAAACATTCGGAGCCAAAAGTCAAGCAGGCGCCACACATCGTCACACGCAGCATTGATGGAGCTCAGCCAGTTTACATCACTGGTGCTATTTCTTGATTTCTTTTTCTGTATCTTGACAACAGCGTGCCAGGTTTACCCTCTCGCTGCATGGCCATATCTTCATTTAAACATTGCCTTTTGCACCGTGTTGTACCAGAGCTTCCCAATACTACTGTATTAGTTTCAGACACTATTAAGGTCTTTGCTTAAGTGATGAAATAATTTAGTCACTTTATTAATGGGTGCCATCTATGTTCAGAGGCGGTGTACAGGCTGTACTGTCTGAAAAGGGTCTGGGGTGGACAGGCACTGAGAAACAGGCCACATGCCAGCTTGCATTCTGCAGAGCTGGTCATGGCAGCAGCATAAAGTGAAAATGACAATGTATTCAGAAAAGTTGTACTTGGAAATAGTTTAAAACTATTTTGTTAAATGAGGGTAGTTGACACTGCATTGGGCGTGGACAGGCTCTCATTTTCCCCTGCTACGCCCCTTTATACTTTCTTTGAGGCTCTTTTACCTTCTTACACATTCTCCTCCAAGAGTGGTGAGAACAGCGACACCCTCATCAGGGTAACAGGATACATGACTCCACATTCCCTTACTTCTGGGTCCTTTAACATCAGAGCCTCAAGTTCACCCTATTCATCCTGTTGTCCTCACTGCTAGGAACCTCCCACTCCCAGACCCCAACAAGGAGCCTCCTGCTCCTACTCCAGTAGGTCACCATTTCATACTCAACCAGTGCCTCAGACTCCCAGCTCCGCCTCCAGCCCTGACATCCTCTCCCAACGCCACCAGGTTGGGTTAAACAAAGACACACTACCTACATCACCGAGTCTCTGCCGCACTACACATAGTGCCAAGACCCAACACACTCTCACACCCTTAGGTTGTGAACTCACAGCCGCCAGCACACCTCTCTGTCCCCAGCCACCACTGCACTACCTCCCAGAGGGTGGAGCTGGATAGACCCCACTCACTTCCACAATACCAATGTATTGCCAGGGGGAGGGTCCCCCAACCACACAACCCACTTACTCATTTATCAAATCACAACTCACTCACACAGCGGACACGACAGCCCTGCTCTCATACCCTAGCAGGATACTGTCCCTTTAAATCTTTCAACGATCTCATAAAGCTCCGTTTCTTCCGTCAGTCTCCTCACAGACTGACGTTTTCACTCCTTTCCTTGCAGGCTATCCCTCTTACAATTCCCTCCGGGATTATCGTTCTTCTCCAGCCACTCACGGGGTTTCTACAGCGGCTAATCTAATCTAATCATCGCCCCGACTAGTAGCGTATCACACCCGCTACTGTCCTGCTTCAGCCCGGCTCTCGCACAGCAGCGCCTCCGCATTTGTTCCCTCACCACTGCAGCCACAGGAAGGCCGAGGTCCGGCTGCATCTTTCCCCCTTTAAACCACCTCTACACCTGCCGTTCATTCACTTAATCAGGTGTGTCAGGTGTGGTTTCCACGGCAACGCGTCTTCCTCAATCCGGGGCTCCTCCGCCCACACCAGATACTCCCTGCATTGGACCACAACTATCACATGAGAATGCACCCGGTTTTCCCTTCGGTAAACATATGTTGTTCAGCACAGAGGAGCTCCTGTACCTGCATTCACAGTTTCTTTGAGATTGCAATGCAATAAATGTTTTGCTGTCGAAAGTTTCAAATTGGACATTACCACATTGAAATCTGTCTGTGAGATGGGGCAGACTGTGTGATTATGGTGCAAGTGGCACTAAGATCAAACTCTCATGTAAATACTGCTCAAGGGTGGCAATAACGGTACATGAGCCTTTATAAATATTGAGCTGCACATCACCTACAGTATAACCATAAAAGGTTTAAGCTGTGTGCTGTGCATGTTGTGAATTAGGTTAACAACAATAAAATGCTCAATAACGTACACATGCAAGTGAGCTGAAGAAGTTTTACTATAGGATCTGCATGTTCTTTCTGACATATGTGTAGTCAGTCCAGACTCTGTGGTTCAGCACCTGTTAGTTCTGACTGTGTCCTGGAGCTAAGCACTCCTTCACAAGTCACTGGTGTGCTTGCCTGATAGTGTTTTAATAACACTCTCCCAATCATTAATTACAACCCAGCTGGTGCCAGAGTCAGCCTTTTATACACAGGCCTACAAGGGATCATTTCTTTCTCTGGGAAATCACCGAGAAATTACAGCATTACTCCTCAGAGGAAATTGCTTTTGCCATGAAAGTTAGTTGCCAGTGTCCAAACAGAAAATGTGGTACTTAATTCAAATGTTTAAGTAAAACGACAGAGTATTAAAATTAACAAGGGGAATATGAATGCACTGGCATTTCCCTGGGTAAAAATAATGAAAGATAACACTCTAACAACATGATACCAAGGAAAGGAAGCTTTTAGTTTTCACTTTAAAAGTGATGAAGCCCCCTGCCGATTTCAGTACCTTCAGTATGATTCTATTTGTGACACATTCTATTTGTAAAGCTGTTAGTCCAAAATCTAAACTTAACAAAACAAGTGGGTATACTGCTCTTATTTCACAAGCAAAAGTATAGTATTACATTATCAAGTAAAGGACATACATATTTACCTACTCACTTTATTGCTCTGGTTGTATTTTTTGTGATGTTGTAATATGCTGTCTACATTGTGTGGTGGTGTCTGCTGTACTGCGTCGTCTGCTGTGCTGCGTGTGTCCCGGGAGATCTGCGTGAATAACAATTCCAACGTACATGTACATATGGCAATAAACTCCAATAATCTACTCCACATGTTTCATACATAAACTAAACTGTGGAAATAACGATCCCCTCTAATTTAAGAATAGTAAATATGTCTTATAAATTTTTAAAAAACAACTTAGTTTTGTTTTTAAATATTTTTAAAATGTAACATGAGGTGAAAATGTCTGATTTGACCATTCCTTCCAGATGATGCCTTTGCTTTAAAATGTGATGTAATGTTCAGTGTGGCTTTCACTTGTGCCACTTCATAACGAATTTCCAATTGCCAATGACTATTCATCTGTGCTCCTTCTAAGAAATGGCCGAGCACACACGTGTCCTTTGAAAGCTGATAACTCCGCAAACTTGCAGATTCCTCCTGCATGAGGACAAAATCTCCTCGATACAGGATTCTGTTCAGCCGGAGGGAGTAGCAGGATGAGTACGTCTGTGGAAGATCTACCTTCACCCTCACACACAGACACAGTTCTGTACCCTCAATGGGCAAAAGCCACTTCGGCTGCCCTCGCCAACAGGAAAGACTAATACTGAAGTCCAAAACGATTGGGGCTATAATTGCACAAGTCAGTTAGGGGCCCCATGTTTCCATCCTTTTATTAATAACTGCCCAATTTAGAACCACCGGCTGTTTTTTCAAGACGTACAGTAGCTCTCATACTCACTCAGGTGAGAATGAAGCTTGTAGACGTACTCCTCTGACAAACCCACATGTGGAGTCGTTCGTCATTTGACAAGTACTGCTCAAGCTCAACTGTGCCTGGCAGAAGAGTTGAGCACCACAGGGAGGGTCTGTCAATGACGTCACTGCAAGCCTTAGGCAACAATCAAATTGCAGACTCTCGTTGTCCTGAAAAGTCACTGTGAGGTAGTGATGTATCCCAGGCTCAGACTAGCAGTGTCAGGAATGTAGGGCCCTGAGCTCTGAGTGAGCTCCCTGTTGGTTAAACCACACAGGAGCCTCTCTCTTTACTTTACTAGATTCAGGTGTCACCTTAGCACTTCAGAATGAGGACAACAGATTGCCAGTGAGGTTCGTACTGATTCTTTTTATTCTGTCCCTTTAACTGTGTTTCAAGCTGTTTGTGTCTCCAAGCTCCTGAGCCCCATGAGGACATGTGGTCTAAGCCTGTTACTGCATAAACTAAAGGACAATTATTAGAATTTGCTGTGGAGCAGTGCAGTGATCCAGTGTTGGACAGCTGTACTTTCCTATCAGCCGCACAGAAACTCACAAAGTACCTCCTGTGGCTTACAATCCTGGTTGGAAAGCGTGGTGTAGACTGTGAATGTTCGGTTGCTTACTCATGAGATGCCATTTTAGCAATGTAAGTGAAAACCCAAAATCTCTGATTGTTAAAACCGTGTGGCTCTCATCCAAGAAATGCAACGTGATCTTTGCTTGAATCAGCATCCTAAAGTTTATGCCGCAATGGTTTATGATATGTGTTTTCCAATATGTTGCATAACATAATTTTAAACTGTTGCGTGCTGCAGTCCACCTCGTCCTCGTGTAACCACAGAGCTGACAGCACAGATTTTTAATTTTTCAATGGTGGACCCAATGCACTTCATCTGGATTAGATAAACCCAACTGACGCATCAGAGAAAACGATATTAGGCCCTGAAAGATGATCCTTCCTGAAAATATGTTGAGAGGCATGCAGATGTCTGACTCCTTGGCTAAAGTGAGGTCATGGTGACACCAAAGTATAAATGCTGGCAACTGCTTTATGGACTCTTCCTCCACAGTATGTCTGCATTGCTATTCTGCTATGTCTGTTTTTGTGCATGGGCTGCATTTGCCACAGATATATCCTGACTTATAAATCTTTCCGCCTGACAAGTGCTGAAGTGTTCAAGTCTGGGCTGATCCCAAATGCAACATGTTAACTTTTGGGCTTACCCCCAAGGCTGCTTCAACAAAAAGCTGGGACTTTCCACTACATAACACACGTCAGATTTCCAGTCTCTGTCAAGCGGTACTGGTGAACTGCTTTTGAAGGCTAAATTTCTTGTGATGACCAGACATGTCAAGACACCCATGTTCCACCGTGTTATTGGTCTCAGAAGTTTACTAATATCAATGTTCTTTAAGAAGAATTCGAACAAACCTTCTCCTTTATGGAGACTGGTGCATCAGGTGCACTCTACATAGAGGATAAGTATTTTTTCATTTTGAGGATTGTTGAAGTACAATTTAAAATCTCAGATAGATTACAGCAGCCTTACCTTACTGTAGCCTGATCTCATCAGATCTCATGAGCTAAGAAAGTTTAGGCTTGGCCACGGCTGTGACTACAGACCATCCACTGGTCTGTCCATGTGATTAAAGGCTAACCTGGCAGGCACAGGGCACAGGCCTGCACTACAATCCATGTCAGGGCACACGCCTACAAATTCACTCACACTGTACTTGCATATGAAGGGTGCTTTAGTGACATCGATTAACCTGGACAGCATATCTTTGGAAGCTAGAGCACCTGGAGAAAACACACATAACATAACGATAACATGCAAAGTGACAAAACCAGACTTGAGCACCATGCACCACTCGTGATGGGAGGTATCAAAGGAAAATTAGGCTCCTGCTATTAGAAATGTTGCAGGGCCAAGAGGCGGCACTCTTCCCTCTGGCACTCTGCAGCAGACTTTCCAAACCAATGCTCCAGTAAAGTGACAGGGGACAGGGTGCTGTAGGAAGTATACTCCTCTGATGTTAAACCAAGGCCCCGTCTGCTTGATGCTTACAGATCTCATGGTATTGTTCCTAAGAGCAGTGGTGTAAACCCAGTGTCCTGTCTGATTTCACTGTGTTTGTTTTTGTACAATCTGGCCTGAAATGAATGTTCTCACTCCTCCCCCTTATCTGCTCTGTAGCGGGTCTTCTGTAACACAAGGACTGCCATGTGTCTCCCAGGTGGGGGCTGTACTTCAGTGGGGGTGAAGTGAGACCGTTCCTTCATGTAAATCCCTTTGAGATGAAGAGCACTATATTAACTCAAGGAATTATTTCTTCGTCATCGTCATCATCGTCATCATCATCATCATTTCTTCCCAGGAAAATAATTTTTACAAGTATCGGAGAGGTAAGCAGGCCAACAGTTTGGTTTTGCTGTGAGCATCTCAAGACAGACCTTCATTGTAATAAATAGTGTCTTGTTTGTCATCAGTTTTCTTGTCATGTAAAAATTGTCATTCAAATTGAAACTTAGTGAATTTAAAGATTTTCCACTTTGCTGTTTCCAGGACTTCTTATTTAGTATCAGTAAAAGAAAACAGCAGAAAACTGAGAGGACATTGTGCGATTTCTGTGAGAAGTACAGTAGTGACTGCAATGGACTAGCTCCTGGTGACGTAATGCACCTGATGAATTATACAAAGCCTCCTCCCACCACAGCGATGGAGAGATGAGATCACCACAGCGAAGCAAGGCTTTTAAATTGGTCTGATTCATTTCACAAGCAACAGTAGCATTAAACAGTGGGCAGCATTTCTCAAACTAAAGGCTTCTGTTACATATTGAATGAAGGTTCTCATATTGTGAGGAGGAATTACTTTACCATTTTGTTAGGCCTGGCAAAATAGATTCAGATTCATTCACGTTTATCATCTTTTTTGACATCTCAAAAGAAAAAAAAGTGTTACCTTCCCAGGCCAGAGATAAGAGAAGAAAAGAGTTTTCTTTAATTTGCTGATGTTGTGTGTGTTTTTTTCCCTAAGAGTCAGCTTTTATCCATCTTTAATCAAGAACTGAATCCTTTTCCAAAAATCATTATCCTAAAGATAGTTCAAACCGCCTTAAGGGATAAACCTTGATCGAGGTTGTTCACTGATATGTTTGTTTCCTTGTAGTTCAGCTGGGGAAACAGGATGACATATTGCTTTCAATAATGCTGTTGTTAAACTAAAGCTTTTGAGCTCAACTTGTAAAAGGTCATGCAGAGTGCAGACGTGCAGTCCAGACCCTGACAGTCTGAATCGGGGCTGTGTCGGTGACTGACTGCGGCTGGGCGTTCTCGTGTAGTGGCATGCAAAATGGGCTGGAAACACTGCCTTACCTGTTCCCCGCTACACCAAAAAAATCTATCAGTTTTGTCAGTTAAGGATTCATAACTCCAAACAATGCTGTAGAGGGAATAATGAGACAAAATTGAGGACTGGACAAACAGCCTGACAGACTGTTAATGTAGATTAACATGTGATTCTAGAGAAAGTGGGAAAGCAATAAAAAAGGCCAACGGGATGTTAGCATCCATAGACAAAAAAAGCAGAATTTAAATCAAGGGATGTGGATGTCGTGTCAAAATTGTGCATTGCACAGGTAAGATTAATAATAATCATTAAGATTATTGGGAACAATTTTGGTCCAAAACTATGAAAAACATACGAAAGATCCTACGTGGAAACTATGTGGAACTGCGTTTCAAACTGAGAACAGGGGTACTTCTTTTCCCAAAAGGGTTGTGGTTGAAGCCAACACCCTGATCAATTAGCTATGAGCACTCAAACGAGCTACACAAGAAAATGTGTAATTGTGAGTTGAGTAAATCAACAAGTAGCAATTATTAACATTAAACTATTAACACAAATGCATACTGTTTGCAAAAAAAAGCAAAAACCAATGATGAAGAATAAAAGAGATTTTAAAAATTTGCAAATGGCCGTGTCGTTTTACAGGTTTTGAGAAAAAGCAGGTCTGCCTGTAAGCGCTGATGTGTGCTCTACAGCCCTGTGGACCCCAAAATATTTACATTTTCGTATCAAAAGGTTTACAGAGGGGAAGAAAATCTAATTGGCATAAAGCCCTCCCTTGATGCATTGTCAGCAAGACTGCATCTGCTTGGGATCTGAATCCATTTAAAGAGACTATGAATTTAATGACTCTCATTCATCATCTGTCCTTTCTTCCTTTAACATGATAATAGTACTAATTTCAGAGATTGATAACTGTGACTTGTTTAATTATTATTCTTGCTGGGATGAATTATAGATTAGTGCAAGAGACCGCTGTCCAGTGCACCCTCCCCATGCACCAGTAAGACGAAGGTGAGCAGGTGTGCACTGCATACAGCCGTTTCAGACAGTCACACCACAGGCTGGTTTGCGGACAAACTGCTTTTATTCTCATGTGGACAAGTATCCAGTACCTCCCCAGCAGCATGTGTTCTGTGTTTGTCATGCAATGCTGTGATACAGCTGTTCCACACAGAACTTGATAAATGAGTGCAAACACCTGTTTCAATTTTGCATACAGCTTGAGTTCTGGTGAACACTGGGCACATGTTGTTCTCGTCCCACGGCAGGATTACTCTGTTTAGAGGAGGTTTTCAAATGACTGGAGCTGAAAGTAGATAATTGGATTTCTTCACTCTCTCCTCGGAAAGCACACCCAAGCTGATTCTGGGGGAATAAAGGTGTAGAGGGTCCTGGGTGCCAGTGTCCTACGCAGCACGTTAAAATAATAATGTAACAATAATGATAATGTTGCTTTATTAGCCATATACAATTTCTTGCATTAGGAATTCATCTTTTCACATACCCCAGCTTGCTCTCCATGAGACACAGACAGGGAGAGAAGCTTGGGGTCAGAGCACAGGGTCAGCCATTGTACAGCACCCCTGGAGCTGTTGGGGTTAAGGACCTTGCTCAAGGGCCCAACGCAGTAGGATTTCTCTGCCGGCTGCAGGAGTTGAACCAGTAACCTTCCAGTCACAGGTACAGATCCTTAGCCACAGAGCCACCGCTCCACCCCAAATGAAGTGTCACATGGCACAAAAGCTGAAATAATCATTTTTCAGTAATGGTGTTCTTATCCCCGGGGAAAACTGCTCTCAAAGAGAGGACTGCCAGAAGCCACAGAAAACAAAGCTGCGCTCCCAGAATTCAACAACGCATTCTTACAGTAAGTAAAAACAGAGTGTATAATCTCTTTCTCACTGTAGTCTATGTCTGTGATACAAAACGTTTTATACAACAGGGTAGAATGAGATGCGGGAGGCCCCTCTTTATCACTGTGGTGTGCCTCGTATGCCTTTTAGCATTTTGCATTGATTGGACAAGTTGCGTGTGTGACTGTGTGTTGCAGTGACACAGACATGTAAATGGGATCACTGTAATGAAGTACCTCACTGGCTGCTTGGAGAAAAGTGTTGTTTACTGACGTTAATGTTGTTTTGTCAACATGATGTGAGCAGGACACACTGCTGCTGTCAAGAATTTGAAAATGTTATCCTCTTATTTTCTTCGATGTTACATTCCCTGCCCTTTGTTTTCTTGTGTTGATCTCCGAATGGTTCATTGGTTTTAATAACTTTTATTACTTTGCTTTAAGCACATTCAGGGCAATGGTGGTTAAGGCACTTCTTTGCCTGAAATTTTATATCATGCCAAAGACTGATTTGTTTCTACTATTTTTATTTCAAATTGTATCTGTACTAATAAAATCAAATTGGTTTTATGCATACTGACTCTGTTACTTTTGGTGCTCAACCATAGATTTTCTGTCTAGATAAAAAGAACTTGAAAAATGATACATATTGAATGTCATCCAGTCCATTCAATCCAGCCAATCCCTTGGATTTGCATATCAAAACTGTATATACAGTATTTACAACTGTATTGGTTTTAAATTCTCTAATGTTTAAAATGAACTTTAACTATAAACAAATAAAGAGCATTCCCACAACAAATGCAAATCTACAGAGCTAAGACATGATCTCTAGAAAAGGCCGTGACTTTTTTAAAGAAAATAGCCGGAATAGGATCTACAGGACAGTAGTGAGATGGCCGTTTAGTCCTGGTCCTGGAGAGCCTGTGTATCTGTGGATTTTCAATCCAGCTCTGTTCCTAATGAGTCGATCCAGCTGGTTACGGTTCCAGAGCTCCTCCCTGCTCTTCAGGTGCTGCTGCTTTAAAGAGCCTGGAAAACCTTCTCCGGACACACCAGCCCTCCAGGACAGGGGCTGGGCACCCTTGGGAAAGTGTAATCCCATTCGGCACACACTTCAAGGAGCAGCTCAGAAGGGCTGGTCACCATGGACCTTCCTTTCCGAGTTCCAGCCGCAAAACTAACTCTTTCTATTATTTTTATTTAACAGCTCAGATGGTACATTTGCTTACTGCAGACGTCCAAAGAGCAGAGAAAATGTGAAAATGTCTCGCATACCACAGACATACCTTATGGCTGCTTTACTGCTGGGCCGACACAGGAAGGCCACCAGAAGGCCAAACGCTTGGTATTTGGCATTGGTGGGTGAGCTGAAATTATGATGATTTTTTTTTGCATAAAAACAAGCTATATGTCTGCGTCTTAAATATGATAAATACTCACCTTCTAATTTTGATGTTAAGTTATCATTTGTAATGGTTAAATATTAAATGAGAACATGTTCAGTACAAGCAATCCCTTTAGAGAGGAAAAATGTATTAAGTAATCAGTTTTCCTGTCTTGACCACTGAGATGACAAAACACAGGTAGGAGACCAGATAGCTACAGTACCTTGTCCATTTTTTATGTGGTGTGGGTTCGAGATGGTTTTCCTTAATGCACATTCAAAGTTGAATGGTTCTTCTATTTCCGACAGGAACAGTGCCTTATAAAGCACCTTTTATGATATGAAAGGATTTCCCAGTAAAGACGTTTCTTTTGATCTGAGGGAACAGGATCATTCTGTGCCTTCCAAGTCCAAACCTGGATAAAAACATACTCAAAATAAACCTGGTCTGAACTTTTGTTTTATTACTGTGGATTAAAAGCAAGAGATATTAAAAATGTCAAGCACCCACAGAGAGAAATGCCTGTTGTTCAAGCAACTCTCACACACAAACTGTTCAAATAAGTCTCTTATTATATTAAATATTTGTAATGCTTTTAATTAAGTAGAGTTGATTCACTTGAGAATACTTATTACATAATAATGATAATGTGTGCTGATACACAATTCTCACTTCAGATTTCTAAACACCATTTGATTATTTAATCAGAAGCACAATGTGGACATGCCCTCTAGTGGCTATTTCATCTGTGTGAACAAATTATGAGAGAACTTAATGCATTGCTCGTACAGGCAAAGCCAAGGTACTTATGAAGTTCACAGACTTTAGGCTAATTAAACGTATAGTTACTGTATAATCCCTGGGCAAGACACAACCAACAAGATACAAAACACAGACATGTAATAAATGTATGAAGACATCTTGTTTGATAAATATAAAATAGATATTACAAATGGTAAAGTGTACAAAATTGTTAATTAATATATAATAAATATATAAAAGCTTGCAAAAGTTACATTTTGAAGGCAGTCACTCATCATGATCAATGACATGGTGTCAGTCATTTAAAACAACATCAGAACATGAATAATTAAAGAATGATTTATTTAAAGCCTTGATTTTACCTCAGTTCGAAATGTTATAAAATGAGGTGATTGTCTAATGCTGGACGGTAATGTAGTCCAGAAGCTAGACTGTCAAACGGAGAATGCTGACTTTCCAAATTCAGTGTCTCTTTACTGCATCACACAATCTCCTGTAGTAGAGACGCCTTGTGTTTCTGTTACGGTCAAGTTATAAAAAAAGGGACTGTTGCGATCGCCTTATTGGATTCTTTATTGCTGATGCCTCCCATCCCTTGAATTTTGGGTTCATTTCCAGACTGGAGCACCTCCTGCGTGCAGTTTGCCTGCTCTCTGTGTGAGGAGTTCTCACCAGGTGCATTAGTGTCGTCCCACTTTCCAGACTCGTGCAGGCTAAATAATTCCTTCTCTAAATCATCCCTGTGTCGCTACGGACAGGTAAAGCCCCTGAGGCGTAGCCTTACCTTGTGCCCTGTCCTTCTGCAACTCATTATTATTATTAACTTTCTGAAATTGGCTGGTTAAATATATTTGTATGCATCATATCTGTTACTCTATACCCAGTCTTTATACACGTTGTGATTCACACTGGGTGAAGACATGTGCTAAGCAAGTAATAATAAAAACAAGGATAATTAAATCAGTATGTTCCCAGCAGGTTATTCCGATACAGTGAATCTGAAATTCTGAATTGAAAGGTTTTATTGCCACCTGGTGGTACACCTTGGTCTTGCACATGGCAAGATAACTACTGAGTACCAGTATCACACAATGTGAGGTCCTGCAAATACTGCTTAACAGCTTCTTGGATGAAATGTGTTTACTCCAAATGTAAACTTTTATTTTACTTACAGTTTTTACTGTGATTTTCTTTACCACAGTTCCCCCCTCCCTCATCCCTGTGTGCAATGTTGAAAAAAATATAAAGTTGAAAATGTAGTTTTCCATCACTTATGAATAAACCATTTACAGTGTATGAGCAGAATATATTGTGCTGTACCAGAAGGCTGACGGCTGAGGTTTGTACTTTTCATACTCTGAGCTGTTAAGAGTGTAGTAAGAGACAGTTTCTTACTCTTTTTTGGACATCTCAGTGAGCAGGCTCTGTTGGTCTCCAGGGGTGGGTCCTATATGCTGAAAGGACCTTGAAAGCTGTTGGGGTTCAGCAGGGCATGCCTGAACCCTCAGAGCTATTCCCTGTGCTCAGAAGCGAGGTGCGATTCTTTTCTCTGTGACACCCCAGGCATTTACTATAGGCAGGCCCTAGAAAACAAACACACAAACGCAGACAGAAAAATCAGGGCTGTTTATGCACCCAGACCAAAAGAAAAGCCTAGCACCTTTCTGAGCTGCTTACTTGACTTGTTTTTAAAGTCACATCGGGCAGAAGAGCTGCTTACCAGTTTCCAAAATCTGTCTCTCCCAGACTTTTCACAAATGAAAAGTCTTTCGCTGAAGCCCTTCACACAAACTTTAAAAAATACTGCAAGTCCGTACACAAACATAGATGCTGCCCCTCAGACAGCAGATCAAAACCAGCAGTGGGAAGGCTCTGCTTCCTGCTTTATAAACTGTCACCTGACCACATCTCTTGCAGCAATTGGTCAAGTGACTGAGGGTGGCAGCTCATTCACCCACAGCTTTCTGGGGAATGTAGTCCAAAGAAGACTGCCATCTTCTCCCATGACTGCTGTGCCATCACTGCATTTACTCTAGGACACTTTATTCAACATTTAAAGTGAACTTTTGCTGTCAGATTTTGCTGGTTTTGAGAAATGTGTTAGTCAGTGGAGTCAGTATTTTTAAGTTCCATCATATTTTGTACTGGGAACAGCTGTTTCCCCTGTCACAGTGTGTGGTGACTCTGTGTGTGACCATTTGTTGTTGTTCTGGTGACACGGGATAGAGAGAAAAAAAGATATTCAAACGAGTAGCTGCATTCGGATTGGTTTTCTATGGTAAAGGAGGTGTGAAGGGACACAAATGAGATCATTTTTGCTACCTCTATCACCTTTGGTAAGGTATCAGAGACCTGCAGTTTCTCCCTGCTGCTCACACTCCAAAGTGTGTCTGACCAGACCTGGCTGCTAATGCCTTAGTGAACCACACCCAAAGGCCCATTCATCAACCCTTTTTTTTTAGCTGTGCATGCTTTTTTTGTTTGTAGCTCATTTTTGTATCTGCTTTCGCAGGTTCTCTCTCAGTGTATTGCAGTATTTCCCATTTCTATATGCATAGATTTCTCCAGTTTATTGGGGGTCTTTTCCTCTTTGGAGCGTTTCAGAGTATTTTGGTCTTTGACTCTGGGACTCTTTCCCCTTCGCTGGCTTTTGCAATGTTGTCAGTGGTAACTTCCTCTCCCTAATCTCATCGCGGTGGATCGGTGTCTCTCTAACACTGGCTGTTATGTTTGCAGGCACTCTGCATCTTGCCTGAGCTCAGAGCGACAGCTTGCCTCTTGGTGCTCTCCTTTGTTGGGCTCTGGTAGTGGTAGTGCAAGATCTCAACTGATCCTCTTTTCCTTTGGTGCTATGCAGAATACATTCTGCTCCTATTTTGGAATTCAGTTGCTTCAACTTCTCTCCACTGTGCAGTAGCCATCTGGTGCTAATGCACTATTCTGTGTCAGTGACTTTGAGTTCAGATCTACTCCAATTTTCTCTCTGGTGCAGGTAGAGACCCTCAATTCCCGCATTCCATCTTGAAGTAGTGATATATTTTTTTTTGTCATAGTACAGTATTACTACTTAACCACATTGTGGAAGGTATTAGAGTAATTGCTGGGATCTGGTCATTTAAATCTTTACTAAAAGGTCTGTTAAGACAGCATAAAGCCGACTTGCACTAACAGTTGCTACAACAAATGTCCTTCTACAAAGTTTTAAGAGTAGAAGTAATCCTATATGAAGGGCCAGTTTTGTGAAAAAACATTGTCCTGAGCCTCTGTTGTACACAAGATTGGGGAAACCCTTGCAGGGTGTCTGTCCTGCAGTAAGTGCTGCATTGATATACTTATTGAGCTCACTAGAGACTAAAAGCGCACATAACTGACTACAACAATCTGTAAAGGGTTTCATGGCATGATAACTTTCCTTCTGATCACTCTCCCTGCTCAGCAAAGCTACGGTGTCTTTCCCTCATCTTCTTCCATTACTGTCAAACACTCAGGCAGCCTCTCCCCCTCTTCTTCCAGTTGCATCAGGAGGTCTCTTCTTCCAGTGATTCCAGCCTGGAAAATGTTTAGTTTTTCCTTCTCAGACCAGGACATCAACGCCACTCTACCACATCCTTCTTTCCCCAATGGTTCAGGAGAGAACAGTCATGACCATCTGTCTTGTGCCTCTTCCCTCTGAAATCTCACTCCATCATGTCCCTCCTTCATTGGAGACTCAGGCCAAGGGATATCGCCATCAGTTTCAGGTCCCTGTCGCAACTCTTGAGTCTCCATCTCCCTCGCCTTCGGGGGCTCTTGGGTTACAGGTTGTTCAGCCTCTCACTAATGTTTTTAACATTGGCCACTGTTGAAAGAATCTTTTTTAACCATGTCTTTTCAAAAAGAGGCTGGTGTAGCTGAGACTGAGAATCTTTCCCTTTCCTGGTGTTAATTGGAAGAAGAGGTCATCACCTGCTTGGCCTAGGTACGAGGCTACTGCTACATTGCGGAGATTTTCCCACCTATTTCAGTTTCCTTTGAAGTTTATGTTCACTTTCTCTTGGGCTGCGCTGCTGCAGACTGTCTTAGTTCTTTCTCTGCAGGGCCTCATTCTTCTTCTTGGGTCACCGAAGACCTTTTGTGCATCTGTGATGCAGATTCTTCAGCTCGGCTTACTCTTGTTTCTGAAATGCACATTCACTTTCACCCAGGCTGGTCTACAGCTGGCTGCCTCGAGTCTCACATGTGGCCACCGTGGACTCCAGATCTTTCCCCTGCTGCTCACCTGACTGCAGGACACTCTTCGCACTCGGGTCACAGAGTTTAATGCTCTCATGATGTAGTTTCTTTCTCTCCATCTTGCTGGTTCTCCCTCTGTTTGGGGCTCCACTGGAGACCATGTGGGAAAGTGGTGGGTTTGCCAGAGATACACAGACCTGCTGTTCACCTGCTGCTATGGTTTCTGAATGTTGTCAATCAGCCTCTGGAGTTCAGCCACTTTGTTCCCACAGCCTGAACAAATGAGTCTTTGGATCCAGGACTCCCTGGCACAGAGGCTTGACATCTCCTTTAGATCCTTTTCTTTTCTCTCCTCTTATAGAATAGTCATGATAATCTTCCACATTATCCAGAGAGCACTATGGGGTTGGGTTCCTCCCAGACGTCCTTTGTGTCTACTGGCAATGCATCTTCTTATGTGGATACCTGACTCTTCTTCTTCCTCTTTCCTGGGCAGGAAATCTCAGTTGCTCCTGATAAGAACCTTCAGTCCTTCCCTGAGCAGGAAGGCAGGACCCATCAGATGGTGGTAGTGGTGTCAGACATGCCCACACTCCTCATGGCTTCTACATCAACCTTGGACCCTTCTGGATTATGAGCCCTGCACCCCTCACTCCACCCCCAAGTGTCCAGGGGCTGAAGTGCAGCCAGTAGAGGGAGACACCGCCTGGTGAGACCAGCCTGTGTCAGAGAGCCGGGTCCCACCTCTCTTATGACTTCCTTTCCCTCCCCAGTGCTTCCTAGGTTTTGGAAGAGGGTTCATATCTATCTAAGTGCCACAGTATAAGACCACCATGTCATTTTCAAAAAAAAAAAATTGGGGGTGGCAACCTTGTATTTTTGAGCACCAGAGTGCTCCCGGCTTTCACCATCGATTTGCAACTGACCCTACCCCGTCAGTACAGTAAGGTCTGTACTAAAAAAAAAACTCACAATGGCAACTCGAAATACAGTCCAGGAAGTTTGATTGTCTGCTATAAATAAATAAACATAATTGGGTTTTAAAAACACCCAACACCAAGAGCAGTCCCCTTTCATTACCAAATAAAAACTTAATTGCACCCATGTGAAAAATGTGAATTCCTAAAATCTGTACCAATTACCTACTGTAGTAACTACCAAATTCCCCTCTAGCGCGGCTATTTACAGTACAAGCCTTTTAGCTGTCACATCGCGGCCTCTAGTGGTAATTACATCCATCTCTTTATTTGGTCTGCTGCAGTTACTTTTCCAAAATGTCAGCATGTGTTCTATAGTTACAGTGGTTTCACTGTTGCAGAAGAAGATGTTTTGGTTTACATGTACACTTTGTCTGCATTCTCCAACAAATGTGACAGACTGGTCACAGCATACAGGCCCTTTTTATGGCTTGGAATAAACCTTTACTTGCTGCACTGCAGCTTGACACAACTCTCCACTCTTTTTAGGATAGTCCTCTAGTGTGCAAGAAAGGATTTCTGTATAAAGAAAGGAGTTTAAATCCAAGTGGTGATGTATTTTACTTACAAACTGCTTTTTTCCTACATAAAGCATTCGCTATTTATTTAGCAGGACCAAGGCCACACTATATTATATTTCATAAATGATGACAGATCTAAACTCTGCTACTTTAAATGTGTTAATCCTTAATAATTTTTTTCATAATGGCTATAGTCCAGTCCAACATTGAAATGCTTCCTGCTGACAAGTATTTCCTTATAATTCCAGCTGCAACACTTCCTTTCCAATGGTTTGTGCTTGTAATTGTAAATTAGACAGGATGAGAACACCATTCTCGCCAGTGAAAGTAATTCCACTCATAATTGACCACAACTCTGTTTATAGCCTTTCATACAATTTGCAAATGAAATGCGGATGTGCTCTTTGATAAACAGCTCCAGTGTTTAATTAAACTTTCCACTAAAATCAATAGGCAAATGCAATCCATCATTGCTAATTTTTCACAATTCTTTGAAGTATTACTTAAGTCATAACATAAAAATTACAGCTCTCATTGTTAATTTATTGAAGTTTGGGTTTTACCATTTTTTTTCACTATTAGGTTTGACAGCACAATTAAATATTAAAAGGAAATTCACTCCATTTAAATTCAACATATAAGGAAATCTTAAAGATATTATATAAGACATGAAGTTGTCTTGTGTTTTATAATACTGTGATTCAAAATTCATGGTTTATTCTGTTAATTTAAATCCCAAGTTCAGCCTGCTAAAAGCCCAGCTTCAGTTCAAAGTCTTTTAACCGATTTCATAAAAATTTGATTACCATAGAAAGATTTTGGATAGGTCGGTATGATGACTGTTTAAAAACACACACACAAATTATAGTGCTCAGCTTGTAATGAAAATAATTTATATCAAATTGCAGTGGAGTTTTGTTCATGTTTTTAGGTATATCAAGAAATTAAAAATAGGAGAAGTAATAATCAAAAACTCAAAGATTTTATTCAGGGGCACTGTGCTGGTTGTTAAAAGCAGTAGTCTGTTGTGTATTTTATGTACATTACAATGTACTTGATTCTTTAGGGTACTGCAGCTTCCAGTTAACTAATATAATGATGATTCCATGGCTCTTAGCGATAATTAAAGCCTTTGATTAATGTAAACATGTTGTAACAGACTAATTAGAGAATGTATTTGAACGAGGGTGAGAAGGGGAAGCACTGGCTAACCTTGTGTTTGTTTTCTGAATGGCTTGTTATTTCAACCACTGTGCTTGTTGCATTTATTTATGAGATAATGTACATACTTACAGAGGTTTATACTTTAAAGAGAAGAAAAACTCTCTGAAGCTCAGTGACTACAGACTTTCAAAGACAAGGCAAGTCTAATTATAAAGAACTATCAACAAATCATGTGAGTAGATTTCAGGTAAAATGAGTAATTTAAAACATAGGACAGGAATATCAAATTGTGTCTGTACAGGTGTTCAAAGTTTTCAGCATCGTGAAACACTGAAGCAATGAAAAGCTGTACCATTGGTAACAGAAAAAATGTGAGTATAAACAACAGACCTCTGGATATGGGCTTGTCTAGCTTGTCTGGTCTGTGGTTGCAGGAGTGTGAGTGTGTTTATACGTCTCATCATCGTTTTCCTGATCCTTTGATCATCAGAGGATCCTCATTCCTCTGCCAGATGAGCTCTTTCCCATGATTGTTTCTTGAACATTGATGCCCCAAGTTGCTCCTGCTGATTTGGCCTGGTCATCTTACAGGAAGTTCTCTTCCTGAATGTGTTTTTCAGTCTCTTGAGATACCTCCCAGTAGGTTCTTGGTTCAACAATAACTCACATATAGATACTGTGCACAAGTATATCATTTTGTGTGTATGATCTGAAAACAAGATTATTATACAGTAAAGTAAAGAGTGCTGTGTTACTGCAAAGATCGTCAGTAGACAGCAGCCTGATCTGTCTTTTGGATATGTGTTGTGACACAGTGCTTCAAATGCTGCATTTCAGACAAGAGCCAAAATTCAAATGTTCAGATACTTTGAAGATTAATGCACTGAACCTTTCCACGCATTAATAAATAAAAAAGGAGTTTTATCCCAAAGGTTTTCACATATCCGCGCAACTGTGCGCTCTGGGGGACTGGGACCAAAACAAGCTGTAAATTCTCAAAACATGAATAAACATTGAAGAAAATAAAAATAGAGGGGAAAACATAGGCAATTATAATCTTTGTACATATATTCCATTTGTAGAAGCATCTGCAGTCTGAGTATAGTACCTGTATAAAAAGTAATGTACTGTAAGTGTTTCTATCTGATTCACTATTGGCAGCAATATCCCTTTGTAGCCTGATCTGGTCAGATGTCAGAGGTTCAGCAAGGCTGGACCTGTGCAGTTATGGAATAGGAGGTCTCTAAAGAAGTTGGACCGGGAAGTGGATCTTCAGACCAGTATTTCCGGACCAGTATCCCAGTCCCAGTTTTTCATTCCTTTCTTTTATCAGGCTGGCTAGTTAAGAACCCATTCTCATTTACAGTGATGACCCCGAGACCTATTTATACTGCAGGGCCTTTGCTGCAGTAGTCTAAGTGATGTGCCTTGCTCAGTGTACAACAGCAGCATTTATGTCCAGGGCTTGAACCCATGACCCTCCTGTGGGATGATGGAGTCAAGGAGTCCTAGAAAAATTCGAGTTGTGTAGCATTTTTATAGAATTCAGTTTCTATATGAATTCAAGTTCTGGTTCTAGTTCTGTTCTTCTCTCTTTTTGATGGTTTTCTTTTTTACCAAATTCCTACAATCTGTGAATTTGCGCTTAGTTACAGTCCGTCTTGTAAACGGGGGAGCTGGGGCTGTTCTCCCATCTCATCCCTACTAGAGTTTGTGTGTACACACAGATTTGTATTTATGTTTAGAAAACAGTAGTTGACCTAAGATTTATGAGAATTAATTTTGTTTAGATTTCAGAATTAGATTCCATCTAAACAGCCAGCACACAAACACTTACTAATTGCTTAATTAGTGCAACGTAATTAATGCGATGTTGAAGCTGTCTTAAATCTACAGTTTCTAATTTAAGCTTTTGTTATTCATGTTATTCCCTGCCTTCCATATGTCTCATGGTAT
The DNA here is from genome assembly GCF_059453375.1 of Lepisosteus platostomus. Classification (NCBI taxonomy): domain Eukaryota; kingdom Metazoa; phylum Chordata; class Actinopteri; order Semionotiformes; family Lepisosteidae; genus Lepisosteus; species Lepisosteus platostomus. The sequence continues at coordinate 39,421,393 of NC_142624.1, forward strand.
AATTTGTAAAGGTAGTTTACTGTATCACAAGCATAATGTTAACTGTGTGTTTCTGTTTCATAATAATGCAATGCAACACCTGCAAGCTATTTCAGGTTCAATCATTCATTTTCGACAGAAGTAATATCTGTTAATGGTGTGAGTTTTGCTAGTTGCTAATGTCTACTGCCAATCTGACTGGCATAATATTTCAAGTTCTCTTTCTCTTACAAGCAGCTCTGTTCATAAGAAATGGAAATATAAAGAAAACAACTCAGGATCAGAATTTAATTTAAAATGATTTTACCTGTTTTTTTTGTACCTATGATCCTTACCACAAAACCTTTAATGTCTTTGTGGACTGTAGTACAATAACTCTTTGTTTTGATACATGACATTATATTCCTACATAATCCATCAGATAATCGCAAATAAACCTTTTTGGTTTTTCTTGCTCTGCTCCCTTTTTGCACTGTAGGGGTTGGTGGTGTTGCCAGTTCATGACCAAGACACAGCACAGCAGCACAGGTGACACATTGCATTGTTGAATGCTATAGGGGCACCAAAGCATACATCAGCAAACAATAGTTGTGAATGTGTACGCCAATTAGAAATATGAAGATGTTGATGCTAAACTGAAGACTGCCCTGCTATCAGTCTATCACAATCACACCAATAAGAACCAATAAGAAATAAAAGAACACTTCTTATAAATATAGCCAATGTGCAGAGTGTGTGAGGTGGATCTCATGTTTTTCTGGAAATTGAAATATGCATCAAAGTGTGCAACAAGTAATTTTCTTTCATTGAAGAATTATCTTGAAATGTGCTCAGTTTTAAATTTGGAAACAGTTTTTTTTCTTTTAACATAATGAAAAACTTGTAAGGCCTAATTCTGAATGAAAGCAAAAGATGAGTTTTTTTATTACAAGTGGTTTAGCGCTGTGTAACTCACATTGAAATATAAACACAGCATATCATTATGTGCTTCTCTTTCATGTTTGACTCCATTTGAATTCTTCAGTGAAACAAAACAGGTTCAATAATTTTATGGTAAATTGTACATAATTAACCTTTTCGATATTAAATTAAATATACTGTGTAGCATATAAAGAAGTAATAGGCACCTTTATAAAATATGTCAAAAGTTGTAGCTCTCTGCAGGATCTGTGAGTCTTTTGACTTTATGCACTCTAGAACATTTTATTAATTATTAAATAGACATATTCTCAGGAGTTCCAAATACAGCTTCAGTTTTCTTTAGAACATCAAATGTGTATGTAAAATTACACCACGCATACAAATGTAAAATTTGCATTTGGTTAATTAAGTTTCCTTTGCACATGCACATATCAAACACTGTTAATTGCAGAATGCAGTTATGTGTCTGTGGACTGCACTGAGTGAATGGAACTTATGAAATGTGTTTTTTCTTTTGCTTTTGGAACGTAAAGAGCAAAAACTAAAAGGTGAATGGTATGTGGGGAAAGCTAAATTAGCATCTGATAACAGAAATTTCTAGGTTTAATATGACTCTGCTTACTTTCTACGGACATAAGGTTGCAAACGTTTTATCTTAAAGAGTAAATATTAACAGTGCTTCTTTTTTCTTGCATTTAAAAGAAACTACAGGGAAGTACTGTATATTTTAAACTGAGAAAAGGAGACACTTTCAGTTGTAGGAATCTGGAACAAGTTATCCAGCCATGTTGTTGAAGCCAATAACCCAGGTACTTTCAAGAACTGGCAGAATGAAGACCTCTGATCAATAAAGCTGCTAATTGCCAAACAGACAGATAGACCAAATGTCCTCCTCTTGTTTGGAACCTTGATTATATTCTTAAAAACTAAAAAAGTTGGATTCTTTTTTCAGGTTTACCTTTAGATGTTTCCTGTTTCTAATACACTCTTTTCTACAGCAACTGCAAGAAGTGAACTCACATACAATTGTCAGGTAAGATAGTACCGGAACAGAAAAATCATTTTAACGATTAATATTGTTAATAATTAATTAATAACTCTTTAGACTGTACCAGAATGGATCAAAAGTGAGCCGTCACACAGTTACACAGTTATTCAAAAATGTGCAAGAATATTGTGAGGTACAGTAGTTGGTGGTCAGGTCTGTTGGGCTGAAGAGACTTCTTCAACTCTTCTGCCTCTAAGATAAACGTTGCAGGAAAACAGAGGGAGCTCAATCTGACAGTCTTCAGTTTCGGCTCGCCAGACAACCATTTATTTACAATTTAACAGCAATCTTCAGCCTAGTCAGGTAAAAATCGTTCAGTGGGAATATAAACATTTTCATCTCACTCCACTGCCAAAACCCTAGAAAAAGAACATGAATTATGAGTCTTGCTCACAGTTGTTCTGCGCTGCCTACAATGGAAATGATTAAAAAACTGGCTGGGCTGTCACAGTAGAGCACCACATTATAAGTGTAATAACAGTTTAAGGATGCAATCCATCAATGCTGTCCTTGGTTGAAGAAAAAAAAAGTTGATCTATTTCTTAGGTCATCATTTTCAGCATATTAGATGACAAATAATTGCCCATTCATCAATAACAATAGATGAAAGTTGAAATGATTTATTGCTGTTTCAGTAGTGTTATGATGGAGCCTGTGGGTTACTGAAGCAGTGAAAAAGGGCTGGGGGAAGTCTGTATTTAATTTCCACAGGCTTTGTAACAGAATAATAGACAAAAGTGAAATCACCTGAAACAAGGTAGATCAAGGTTACTGACAGGTGATTGGTGGACCTGTTCTTCATGAGCGACGGAGCAGACATTGCAGTTATTCTGTTGCCCTGGTTCTGCGAACCACTAAATCAAACAGACCTTGTCTGCTCACTTGCAATCATTCTCTGGTAATGAAGTGAAATTGAGCCTGTTCTTCTGATTTAAGATTAATGAGAACTTTTTAATTGCCCCTACATCTGTGGCTCTGCTTCTCTAGGTGTCCTCATTTGGCCATTTGTATCTGTAAGACCCCTTTATGGGGTCTTTTTAAATACTTTCTGACATTCACAAGTAATGAAGATGAAGGCTTACTGAGGCAGGGGTCAATTTTCTGTTATAGATAACGGAGACGGACAGCTATATACATCAGAGTATTGATCTGTAAATTTGCATGGAATGCAATCCTTATATAAGTTTTCTGTGTGCATTAGAGTATAATCAATAGGTCTGGCCTTAGTATTTTTTCTCTCTAAATTAGATATGCACATTCATACAGTAAATACATGTTCTGGGCTAACACACAAACACAGTTAATACACAGCTTTATTAATATGGATTTGATTAGATGATGCTATTTATTTTAGTTGACATGCTAAATTATACAGATTTTTTATCATATTAATAAGGTACATATTTTGATTGAATAGGAATGTGCATGAATGCTTAATTTTTAGATGCCAATAAATAATCATTATCATCATCTCTATCATCAGTCCAAACTAAATCTTATAACATACATATTTACATCTGGCATATTAAAGTTTGATGCATCCCATTTAAATCTTTAGATGTGATAATTAAAGCAGACGATGACCATATTGAAGACATTAATTACTGAAAAAGAACTTTCTTCTTTCATCATGATCTGATACAAGTCTTATAATCATGTGGTAGACACAAGCACTTTTCAATTGTCTCCTTATATTTAACTCCTACTTGTAATTAAAACAATCCCACATGAATCAATAGATGTTGAAACTCTGATGTGCATTAAGGGCTGTAAATTCTGTAGATTAAGCCTATATCTTACAACAGGACATCATTAGAGGATGAGAGAGAATGAATGCATGACATCTTTTTAAATAAATCATGGAGGCAAAGGAAACAGCTAAAATCTGTTTTTGGAAGTTTACTTATAAACTGGTAGTTTACTTATAAAGACAAAAGTCTTGAATTTATTCACAAATCTTTAGTACTGATAATTGATATGGAAGTAATATTTATCCATTTCATGTGTTGTTACAGTATGTACATTTTGTTAAGGAATATACCCGTATATACAAGGGGTATTTTGTTTAAATTCACAGTGTATCATGGAAACTAGAACCTTTTTTCTGGCTCTCATTTACAGGGTTTTTGACAGGTTTTTGAAAGCAAACAGCAGTCGAGCTCAGGAAGACTGCTCTAGTGGTCTGGATTGTAGAAGCCTGCATTCAGGACCTGAGGCTGCAGTGAACAGGCTTACAATATTTGTATTTGTGTTGGACACTTGCACCAGCCAGAGCATCTTTAACAGTGGTGCTTGTTACTAAGCCAGTATTTTTCTCATTGGAATAGCAAATCCAATAACAGTTAAAACATGGTTTATGTTATTATCTTATAAGGACATGGAGGGATTCAGTTTCACTATACCTGCACGCTGGAGTTGAGGCATCTAGGAGAAAGCTAATAGTGTCTGTCATCTGTTCTGTTAATGTTTCACCCCCTCCTGTTTCCTGGAAGAGTACTGATTTGCAAGACCTGTGTTTTGCGGGCACCATAGGGGAGATCTTTGGGGAAGCTCATCAGCTGCTCTGGACAAATAAGTTTGTCCGTGTGATTCTGTGTTCTCTCTCGACAGTTTAAAAAAAAGCTAGAGTATTTGTTCTCACGGGTAACTGAGAGCACTATGAGCTGAGCTTGAGTACTGCGCCCAACTTGCTCTACTCTTGGTGTCTCTTTCGTCTCTTTGACACAGCTCACATTATTACATTCCACCCTCCTTTCCTGGTAATTGAAATAATTTCCCACCTTGCCCATGATGAATGTCTTGCCTGTTCTTACTCAGCCCTTCCACTTTACTGAGCCTAATTAAAGAAAACATTCCATGATTGCCTATTTTTTCTCAAGCATGACAACCTATTATTCTTTCTACTACCTGATTAGGGACTTATTATGCTTAGATTTAGATTGATTTAACAGGGCAGCTTAATAAAATACTACTTGGTTTGATTTAAGCGAATTGCAGGTTTGCTCCAGTCAACTGTAATTGTTATTACGAGTTCATGATATAAGTGCTGCATAATTTGGGGGATAAAGTGAAATTGAATTAGAAAATTACAAGGTTACACAATGGGCACAACAGGTGACATTTTGGGACTTTGTTTTAATAATGGAGCTGTCGGGAGAAGGCATTTTGTAGCAACTTTGTCAAGAACGATAAATCAAATCCATCACACCTTGCAAAACTGACATATTTCCATCAAAACACTATTAATCTTCCCATTAATGGAACGTGCATTTTCAGAATAGTTTTTTGCTTGGCTTTCTTTTTTCATGTGTATGTGATATGTGTTTCTAAAATGTCAGAGTGCAACATTGTATTACTCGTCGGTGGTAGTGTTGTCATTTGTGTGCAATTTCCTGCTTTTCAGAATCTCTGCAGCTAAAACGGTAAAATGGCAGCTATTTAATGTATTTTTAAAATATTATGTGTGAATATATTGCATTGTGCTTCCTACAGACCTGTAAGAGTCATGTGGCACTTTCAATTATATGTAACCTGGGGTCTGATATAAAATGTGCCATGCAAAGAGATGTTCCTGTTACAAAAGGTCTAGTTTAAAGATGGCATAGAATGCTCAGCTAGTGAAAGAGGACCCTATAAACTCACTGCACATGCTTCTTGAAGGTATTGTAAATGGCACCAAAGTATTTCTGAGTGAACAGCAACTGAATGGATGTAGATATTAGAAAAAATAAGCCTTTTCTATGAGTGAAACATATGAGCATTGTTAGTTTTCTGTAAATACCAAAATAAAAAATGGGAGCTGAACTCTTAAAAGATGTGACTTTTCAGGAAATGCACTGTAAAAAAAAATCAACAAAGCCTACACAAACCACAATAACTTTTTTAAAGCTGCTGGTTTAACTATGAAGATCGTGAACGGCTATAATCTTACCAAAGTCTAGTTAATACAATCACGCATTTTGATATGCATGAGTTCTTTTTTGATAAATGATATGATTAGAAGTATAATGAAGAATTTCACTTGAGCCATATAATAAAATAAAAGCATAAAGATTTCAGGACTTTCTGAATCCATCCTATGTTAATAATAGTAGTGATGGCAATATACAATGTTTTTTGACAATATTAACAATTTTAATTGCTATGCTTGTTAATGGTCTAATTATCTTTCTTAGAAATGAAAAGACTGTACTGGATGTGTATAAATATAAGCTGCTGTTTTCTTAATCAGTCCGACACTATTTCTGAATTATTTCACTCACCACTGGAGAGAGATGACATGGCCATCATCAGTCCCCAAAGGTTTATAAGTTCCAAAATTCAGAATTTGCCAAAGAAGCAAGAGAGTAACTTTATAATACGAAGTAAGAACATGTCTTAAAATGTAAACTCGGTCACTTGCCTGAAAGACTAAAAAACAAACAAACTTTGGAACAATTTATCTCCCTGTTTACAGCTAAGAAGTCAGTTTGTTTTTTACGTGTTCACTGTAGTATTCAGTAATTTATTTGAAAGAAGATGAGAAATAATGTAGATAAATGATGAAGTGTCAGGGTCTGACGCTCTTAAATGAACCTATTATGGTCGGAGAGAAAACGTGAGACCGGCGGCTCATTATGAAGAGTGTTCTACTTGTCAGTTAAGTGAAAAGACCTGGAATGATTTCCAGTTTATTTGTCATTTCAGTTATTAAAGCTGTCTACTTGGTGGCATGAAAATGAATTGAAGACTCTATACAGAGAAAATTGTACCAAGGCTTTCAGATATATCTCATATTTGTCCAGTGAAGCAGGAAAAATAAACCTTCAGACCTGAAGAGCTGCTGTACGAGTGAAGGATCAGAAACACTGCTTGCTTGAGCTGGGGGAAATGAGCAGATGCGGTACTGTTAGTGGACATTGAAACGACACTTTAAAATAATTAAAAAATGTCACGAAGCCACTGATAATCCTTCAACACAGACTTCATTATCACATGTAATGTCTCCTGAGCTACTTTACCCAATCATCACATTTTTGCTTTAAGAAACTTTTACTGTATGGCCAATGCATGAAAATTTGTTGCCTGGAGATACTATTCGTAAACAGAATTAACATGAAATAATAGCTTCATTTAAAATTAGTAAAACATGAAGAAGGATTGAGGAGAAAATGAAAAGAAACAAAATATAAATAGATCCCCAGTTCCTTTTTTGGTTGTTTCAATCATTTATTAGTTGCAGAAGAGATAGGAAATGCAAAACTTACAAGGCTAATTTTTATCTTTGAAGTTGTAGGAATAGTTTCCTTTCATCTCCATTACTATTGTTTTTGCTTCATAATAACAGGTTTTAACTATAATGCAATTAAATGTGTCAGGAGTTCTCACAGCTGTTGTCTCTTATACTGTATGTGGAAAAAGTAATAATAATCTCGAGAGACATAATCTCTCATGTTGGATATAAATAGAAGACTTATGACACCCAGGTGAACAATTATTTGGAAGAGGCAGGGGCTTTATAAAAATAAACATAAATTATAGTCCATGTTTTCCCATCGATTTTAGTTTCTGAGAAAGGAAACGAAAATAGGTCTGTAGTCCTTCCTCATATATCAACCTACTGAAGCATAAACAGCAAAGCCTGAATGGGTGATCATGAACTCTACTGCTGTGAAGGTTTGTAACTGCTAAAAGACACTTAAAACTATACTTTTATTATCTTGGCAGCTTGTGTTCTAAAATGAATGTATAATAAAGGCTTAAATTACTTCTACACTATTGAAAAGAACACTATGATACATTACTTTAAAATACACGTATACAGTACAGTATACATACTGTATGTGTACACACATAAATATACTGTACAAGTACGTAGTTGGCCAGATGCTTTATTTTTCCCAATTGTATTCTCCAGACAAAAATATATTTTTATAAATAATTTAAATAATTAAAAAAAACAACAGTTTATTTAAAGGAAAATTTGGACAGAAATACAAAAAATACAATAATAGGCCTAAATGAAAATCTTGGATCTTGTCTGGTAGGTTTAATATAAAACATCCTGGGATCAATTACCTACTAATCACAAAATAGGCGAATTGGCCTACTATCGTTTGAAACCATTCTTATGTTTTTATATTCTTCGAGGAGCTGAAGAGATTCTTCTGGTTTGTAACCCTTCTTATGATTATATGTCATTTTGAGCAGCCAAATAGACTTTCCTTTTCTTCTCCTCAAGTTCTATAGTGTCATGCCCATCACTGTTTTATAACTGCCGGAGGTCTGCTTCTTCTCCGCCTTGACCCGTGCCCGGCGTGTTCAGAACCATCGTCAAGACTGGAATCTTTACCAAGAGGCAGAATCTGGGCACCCAAGCCCAACCTGGCAGCAGCGCATCAGAGCACAATGCCTGATGCTGAGGCCACAAAGACACCTCTCTCTGATCAGAGACAGCAAGTCAATGTTCCCTTTGGCTTGCTGGCAATGCCTCTGCCTACTAGCTGGGGGAATAACTCGTGCAGGCCCGTACAGAGTTTTAGTTTTCTCATTAGCACTTACAGTGCAGATAACACACTAAGTTGACAAGCACAGCGTATCGACTGTTACTTCCCTTTGGAAGCTAGAGGGCTCAGAGATTTATTTCTTAGCCTCTGACACTCGTTACTACATTTCCTAGAATTCCCCGAGCCACACTTGCAGCATCCTCAAGGACAGCCTTCTCCTTCTGGCAATGACAGATGGAGTAGAACTTGTCGTGTGATGGATAACAGTGGAGCCATGGCACTTAATCCTTCTAATTCTAATGGCTACATTATCATGGAGATTAATGGAGGTGTCAAAACTAAGTTCCCTGTCCCATTCATGTTTTTTTTCCCCCTTTTTTTCTCATTTTAAAAACTTCAGCTGCAAAAATGTTGTGTAGAGCCCATTAATTCTAATTATCTTGGTTCATCTTCTCAGCAGTTTTGCACCCTGGAACCTTTCAGTGCAAATTAATAACATAACAAAAAAGTGTATTAATTAATGTTTGTGGCTTTTTAATTTCTGGCGAGGATGCTGTCTTGAAGCAGCTGGCAGTCTGGGCCGTTCGCTGTTGAATCCATGCCAAACAAGTGCAGATGTAATTCTGTTATCTCTTGCTTAGTCGTTTACGCAAATTAATTTGAACAATTAGCCTTTTACTGGTCTTTCATGAATCATACAAGAGGGAACTGCCAGAGAAGTACTTGCAGAGAAGGAGGGACTGGTTAATGGGGAATTTCCCTCAAAGCAGCAACCATCTTGTGAAGCCAACCTGTCAGGCAGTTATCTGTTTCCTTTCCGTGTTGAATGGCTCTTACATGTCACTGTAGGAACTGCCTGCACCATTTCATGAGATGCGCCAAATACAATTACATGGTTTTAAGTCATACATAAGGAAAACAGTAGTTACGTAAAATATTAAAAACGTGGCCTTAATCACTTGACAGCTTGCTGTTGACATAAATAGTTGCTAGGCTTGGTTAGGTTTTAATGCTCAGACCTGGCATGAGTGCTTTTTGGATTAGAAGTGTGCTGTATTTATCACATATACTCTAGCATTTCTCCTGCTTTTGCGGTTCCTTTAAAAGCAGCTGAACTGGAAGCCTAATGTATTACTTTTTTATAGCTGTCTTAAGGCTCTTGTGTTATAAGCAGGCTTGGTACTTTTTCACTTTTACACTATATTCCTGCTGTTCACACAATACTGTAAACATATACAGTACAAACACCTAGTAATTGTTTATTTGAATTTTTTGGTAAAATTAATAGTTTTTTTTTAATGAGCTGACACTTGCTCATTTGTTTCTTGGCCTGGCAAGTGCAAGCTTCTTCATTGAAAGTTTGGATACTTCTTTCAATTAATTAGCAGTTTATTGTTTGTACATGTGTAGCTTAATTCCAACATGGAAGCTGCCTCAAATCAGCTGATTTATGCATTGGAATGGAAGCAATGGAAGAGGCATAATTTTAACTTTTGGAAAAAATAGGGGATGTTTTTTAAACATTTTCTGAAGAATATTTAATTTGACAGTCATAATGCATTGCACCTGTGTTAGTACTTTTAAAAGCTGAAGAATATACTTTAGATTTTAATGGACAATATCAACCTAAAACTAGATTTGTTTAAACAGTTTAAAGAAGAAAATGAAAAGGCCAGTGTTTTATTATGGTATTTTGCATGCAGGAAAGATATAATGGTTGAAAAATACCAAGCCCAGTTATATGATAGTTTTATTTAGATTAAATACAATACTATGGAAAAAAGTTTACTTTTTAAGGGTTCCCTAAAATGGGAATTATAAAGTTTATGCTGAAAATGGGAAAGGATTTGCATTTCAAATATTGCAACCATCATGGTTATAAACAAAATAAATGGTATATTATTGAAGAAGTAACTCTTCTTGGCAGAACAATGCCAGAAGCCTCAAATCTAGTATCCATAGTGAAATGGTATCTGTGTTGACAGCATGAGAACTAGTTAGCTTTTAGATATTTCAGCAATGTAATCCAAAAAATAAGCAATATTGTTTTCAAAGTAAAACAACGGCTTTCAAGCCTTGAATATATTATAAGATCCTTATTCTCTTTCTAAGAATACTGCATGTGTACATTTGTTTCAAATGAATTCAGCATGGCTTCCATTTCGCGTAAAGATCCTTCAAGGCAAAGATAACATATGCTAAGCCAAAGCCAAATTTAAACTGAAACTTTAACCCATGCAGTTTCCAGACCAAGTTGACGATAGTGGTTTTGTTTGTCTGGAAGTTTTTCACTTCCACCCAATGGAAAGCCACCACTTAGGCTTAGGTTAGAAATCTGTGGTTGCATTTTTGGGACAGAGCTTTGATTTAAGCTGGACTATGTCCATCAGTGCCTTCAGCTTTTTTATTTATCCAAGCAGGAGTTCTAACTTTTAAAAGCAGGTTTAATATGTGAAGCAGCAGTCAAACTCTACATAACTAACTATGGCAGCTTTTCAGTGTTCCGTGCCAAGAGCTAAGAGCCTTAGTGGAATAATTTTTTGAGTACTGAACCATTGTGCATGGTGCTGTAGAACTGTATTACTTTTTTATAATTTTGCAGGACTGAAACAAAACTAGGTGCTGATTTTTTACAATGAAGTGAGATTTTCATAATGTTGTAACTAGTTTAAAAATGGTTGTTAGTTTTGTTATTATATTTTACGGATGCAAATCACTCAGTATGTAAGAACGTGTTCCTGCTCAGACAAAGTAATACACTAGTGCATCACAAGGCATGTTCTGTTGATAATGCTCGTGTTTTAGGTGACTTATGGTGTTAAAATTAATTGCCTTTAAATTTGTCACTTGAGAGAGTCAGGGAGATTAATCTTGTGGAAGACAGTACGTGGTCAAACTACACTACAAGAGTAAGAGTAACAAAAAATCCAGAAACTGAGAAGTCTACGTGTCTACTCATGATTCCTCCCAGCTGCAGACAGCTGTTAAATTTGAGAAATGTCTTGCATCTGCTGAAATGTGGTTTCTGAATACGTTGTGGCTATTAAGAAGGACCTTGAGTGTAAGCTGCTGTTGTGAAGTGTTGCCTTCCACACAATTCTAGGCATGTGCAAAGCAGATCAGCGTTCAGGACATTGGGGCTCCGAGCTTTCATGCAAATGGCTCAGGAGCACACCATTACTCGTTTTGGAGCATTGTATCAACAACAACAACAACAACAACAACATCACTTTATTAGCCATATACAAATTCTTGCATTAGGAATTAGTCTTTTCACATACCCCAGCTTGCTCTCCATGAGACACAGACAGGGAGAGAAGCTTGGGGTCAGAGCGCACGGTCAGCCATTTATACAGTACCCCTGGAGCAGCTGGGGTTAAGGGCCTTGCTCAGAGGCCCAACGGAGTAGGATTCCTCTGCCGACTGTGGGATTTGAGCCGGCAACCTTCCAGCCACAGGCGCAGATCCTGAGCCACATTGCCACTGCTCCGCCTAGAATCAAACTCTAGGCGGTGCCATTGTTATACTGTACTTCTACCTCAAGTATTTCTTTGAAAGCCTTTGGAATCGTTTTAGAATATTATGTCTTTTGGTTTTCAAGTGAGGTGTTTCATGAACAAATTTAAAATCTTAACATATTGTGTAGTAAGGAAGGATATATGTGCCTGGTGACAATCCTGTATTTATAATATGAAAATACATATACATTCAATGATGAAAGCCTCTCCTCTCATGTGCTGACCGTGCAGATGGGATTAACAAGGCATATATTTACAGTATCCTGCTTCCCTTACAGCCCTGTGATTCTGGAAGAGCTAGGAGCCCCCGAAGGACAGCGTGGCTACGAGGATCCCACCAGTACGACTGGCTGCTGGTACTGAGGAGTGGGCAAACCTACTGTAGATTGTGACAGCTCGCCCAAAGCCATTGACAACAATCTCTGATGACTGACGCCAAACAGGGACACATGACGCATTAACAGTGGTAGTGTGTGAACTGTGGTCATTTCCCCAAAAGACATCACTACTTAGGATGTTTTTTAATTATTTACTGTACTGTATTTAATGAGTTATTTTATTTGAATATTGCTGCTTTTCTCCCCTCAATTGAATTTTAGGAATCCAGCCTCAGTAAACTCCACAGTTTAGTTTTTCTTGTCATTTATCGTGAACACTGGAACACTGGAACACAGGAATCTTTGCCTCTGCTGGTGTGTGACAAGGAGCACAAATTGGATCATTCCTGGCATCTGTAAGCTCTGCCTCCGTGACACCCTTGCCCAGGGCTTCTGAAACAGTCTGAGGGGTACAAGAGTAATACTGTAGATCTTTGGGGGGCAAGACTGCAGCGAGACATGTGAGAGGAACTGCATACAGTACATTGCAGGCAATGGAAAGAAAGGCTTGTAATTAAGCTGAGGCAAAAGGAGAAATGTCGAGATTTAAAGTCCAAACTTCAAGGCAACTGGATGCTGGAGATGCCCTGCAGATGAGAAAAGCTAAGGGCTGATTGTTTTTGAAAGGTGCAAAATCAGAGATAATGATGAGAATCAACAGCTGAATCTTTACATTTCCATGAAGGGTTGCATCTCATTTTACATGCCCATCAAACAGCAATTAAACAAATAGTTACATAAGACAAAAACAGCTACATCTTTTCTCATTAATTCATCCTGTCGGCCTTAAACTTGCACATGCATAGTTTTAATAATCATTTTTTAATAATGTCTCCATAGTAAGAAGTCCTGATTTTTTGTTCTTGCCTTCATTTATTTTTCACGAAAGAAGGAAGGAAATGTGCAGTAAAACAACATGCAATGCTGAGATCATGGTTATATTTTTACTTTGTTGAGGGGCATTATGGAACCAACTTACACATTTAAATGAAGAATTATATTTTGAAGTAAGGAAAGCACTTTAAAATTGCTCTTGCTTTATGTAACCAGTAGGGAGAGCACTCTGCTAACATTTTCAGCATGCTCTCTCTTGTGAGAGCTTCTGTATTTTCCTCCTAAAGCTGTTTGTTACTTGATCTGGAAACACCAGGGCAGTATTCTGATGTTCATGGTTTTCAGATGACTTTTGAGTTTGATTTTTCCAATAAAAGACAAGTTAAACAAGAAGCTACAGATATGTGAAAAGGTGAAATCATATGGGTATTTGAGACACATTTCAAATGTGAACTGAAAGAAGTATTGTCATGTGGCACCTGGAGAAAAGGAAACTGAACAATGTTTTGTGCAATCACATCTCTGTTATTTATTTTGTACAGCTTTTGTGCACAGTCTAAAGAAAGCATTTTAAGCATTTTAAGTGGTGCCAGGTGTCAATAAGCATGCAAGACATAACAGCTGGACGCTTCATTACCACCATTTACTGTGGTAAATTTACCATAAGATTTCTGCATTTTTTTTCACAGTTCTACTGTGGTTTGACAGTGGATTTACTGTGTGCTTTTGTGGATTCACTGTGTAATAAGCAGTATAATGGGAGTACCATGGTAATTATGTCCACAGTAATGTGTACTGTGGTCCAGTGTAATAAAGCATAGTAAAACAATAGAAGCCAACAGGAATTCTATAGTCATATGACAGTAAAATGCAGTAAAAGTGGGGAAAGACTATGGTAAATTCACCACAATACACTATTGTTTTCACTATAAATACTTCAAATATATAAAAATTGAACTTTATTGAACTGAAAAGGCTTACTTTCCTAAACTTATATTGTACACTTTCTGCAAGGGTTTCTGCATTGTTACACAAATATATTGAGGCACATTTTCTGGTAAGTGCCTGCTAATTTAATTCCACTTATATATTTTTCTTCTGTTCTGTGTTTAATGCCCATTAAGATTCAAAGACGCCATGGTTGAAAACTGTAATGGAGTATGGCGTATTGGAGAGCATGGGAACACTTTTTCATTGGTCACCTAAAAGCAATTACTGCAAATGGTTTTTTTAAGTATATTTTTTTCTTGGTTCATCCTTCTGATCAATTAACTGGAAAACAAGGCTTCATAAAGATAAAAACGAGCTTTGGTTTAGAAAATTAGATTTGTCTAGTTTTAAATAAATTTAACTGAATATAAGGACTAAAATCTCTTTATTTAAGCACTGAAATTGCCATTTCATTAGTAGTATTCTAGGAAACATTTTTTGCTTTGTACTTTCACATTGTGTGTCTCTTTCTTTGCGTGAATGTGCACATAAAACACATGTGTGGTTCTTAGAGTCAGTATGTACAGAACACGTTTTTGCCCCTGTAAATGGAGCTAGTGGACATCCTTGCCTTTCCTGCTGCCATTCCTGATGAATTTGTACAGTAGCTCACACAAGAGGTTTTCTGTCTTTGCTGCACAAATGCCATGAATTCATAAGATCAGTTTGTTTTGGTCAGTGAAATGTGAATGGCGTTGTGTACTGTAAGTACAGTTTACCCATGTTTCTGTGCACTCCACTACTGGCAAGGGGACACAATATAAATTTTCTGGAGGTAGAGCAGAATTATTTAACAGTGTTTTCTGTAACAAAGGTTTTTTTTTTAACCATGCAGGAGGCTTCAATATCATGAGTAAGCAACATCTCTTCCTTTCATGGGAAAAGAATTTAATGAAAATACAAACTTCACTCTAATAATTAGGAAAACCTCTTACATGTGCATATAGTCCAATGGTCTGTGGCTTTGAAAATTAAATTGTGTTATAGCTGCTAATGAATTTTAGCTGCCTATACCTTATAGAAGCTGATAAAGGTGCACACCGTAATAAATGAGGCATACGATGAACGAGTCAGAGCACACCTAAATTAAAAAAAAAATTGGCAATGGAAAACATAAAGAAAAATAGACAGTTACTGTCTGCAAACAGATGATTAAAGATTCAGGAATATGATAACGCTCTGTGCTCTTCATGCAGTCATTATGATTATTTTACTTAAGATTAACATTGGAAATGATTTAGGAAAGACAATATATAAACATTGAAAAGGAATAACCTAAAGTGTGTGAAAAATACCTTGTGGTATTTTAAAATGCATTCAATTATAGAGATACGAAACTAAGAAAATAATAAGATGGAAAACTGAATTGTCCAATCCTTACACCACACTTCCTGTAGCCTTTTATGTTAATTATAATATCTTTATGAAGTTGGTTAGAAGAAACATATTGTCTCTAAAACCTTTGAATTTTATAATGGTACTGTCATTGCTACTCTTCTCTATTAAAGACTAAATGAATTTGAGCCTCATCTTTTAAACTAAGCTAACAAATGAACACATTTGCCATCACTAAACTAGTCTTGACAGTGATGTATGGATTTAAAGATGAGCTCTGAAAAACTGATGGATTTGTGATCTTATAAATGCTTAGACAAACTAATGCATGTAATTATATTTTCCATTTGAAGTCTATTGCTAGGCATCTTATTACAATATCATTAGTCAAAATGGCCAAAAAACGATACAGTTTGCACATTTTTCTTGGGGCAATTACAGGAAGTTGATTTTTTTGACTGAAATAAAAAAATTCAATTTGTTTTTTTTTTTCAGAAGGACATCACTGGGCATTGAAATGTAAGTGTTTGTAATTGTGGAGAATCGTGTATGCAGTGCTGTAGTTAATAGCCTAGGACAACTTAAATATCTGGATACCATTTCTATCTGTACATATACACACTTCTGTATAAAGCTAGGGGTGTGGATCAACGCTTCCCTTCATACTGTATATTACATGTAAGTACAAATAATCACAATTAGATCTTTCACAAGCATCTGTGCAACTGCTGACATCTCTACAGCTCAGGACGAATGCACCTGCAGGATGCCTGATCTATTCTCTGTCACTGGACCTGAGCAATATACTTTACTTTACACTCTCAAAACACAGTGCGGGACCACAGGGGAGCTTCTGCAGTTTGTTACTGTGCATCTTCAAGCTCTTCCTTCTGAAATGAATAATCTGTTTGTGCGAATCGTAACATTGTCTCTATTCACTTGCATCAGGCTTGTGCATTCTCAAATGATCATTGTAAACCTTCTGCAACAGTCCTGAACAGTGCAGTCATTATGATCTAGTGTTTGGCCCTAGCTTTTTATACAGCAGAGGAAACTGCCACTTTGTACTATGGACTCCACTGGAGACATTATAGGCAAACCTCGCTTTTATCACTTTCTGTTTATGTTAAACAATTTTATCTAACATCTATAGGAATAAATGAAAACAAGCATTTTGCTTCAGACTTTTTTTTATTAACCTGTTATATAACAGTGCAATAATTAATTAACAGTATTATTTTGTAAGTTTATCCAACTCTAAAAAAACAGAAGCAAAAACGGTTTAATAGGTCAATTGGAAAACATATGGAAAAAAAAAACATTTCACAGAACGATTAAAAAGAAAAGCATCCAGTCAAAGAAAACACATACAATGTGTTGCAAGTTCAGGTCAAAAAGAAATGGCCAAGAGAAAAAAATAGTTCATGAGGCTGAAGTGAATAAAACATTTTCAGTACTACAAAAGCAAAAATATTTCAGAAGTGAAATTAGGAGACTTTTAGAATATAAAAAGGGAAATGACTAATGTATTAAATGATTATTTCGCTCAAGGGATTACCAAGGATGATATCAACAACATGCCTCAGACTGAGGAAAGATAAAGTTGCATATTAAATAATATGAACACAGAAGAGGCAGAAGTCTTAAGGTACTAGAAGACTTTAAGATGAAGAAATCTCCAGGTCCTGATGATATTCTATCAGGAAATGAAGCAGTGGACATTTAAAACAGTTTTACAGGAGACACTGTACAACCATATAAAGATTGCAAGGTAAAGACATATGATAAACTATAATGACAAATTAATACATAATAATACTGCCTAGAGGGAGTCTGAAAAAGCTATGCAGCCACGCTGATACACTGGCTTCTTAAATAAACTGCATGAGAGAGACCCTGGTATCACGTAACTATTGCTAACTACACCTGCTGAATGGGTCGAATGGCCTCTCATGGGAAAACAGTCTTATGAAGTACTGTATGCTCTTCAGTTAAGTGTTATAGTTTTGCTTTGTGATTTGGTGTTATAAAGTGTTTACCATTTCTCCCTTTGTCTTTCACATCCAATGATGATGTGACACAACAAACAGGTGTAGTCCAGATGCACTGTTGCCCTTGAAACTGTGTGTTCATCATACCGGTGTCTGTGTGTTAACAATGGGAGAAGCTGCTGTGACATCAAGAGCACAATGTGATGAGAATTACACAAGCCGTTTTACAATAATCCTATTATATTGACACCAGAATACAGTATCACACCATTGTCAGTTCCGCAGTTTAGAACTGGAATGCCTCTATCCCCTGGGTGCACTATGGCTTTACTGTAAAAGACATTGTTGCCTCATGGAAACTTTTACAGATTTTTTATAAGCTGCGTTACGACCAAATCCAAAGTATTTTTGCTAACAAAAGGGTCCTTTTGACAAATTAGGTGTTCACTTCACAATTGTCTTCAACTTCATAGAAGTGTCCGCAATATTTGTCACTGTCTCACTGTGTGGATCTAAAACCACATTAATTAACTGATTAATTGGAATGCATTATTCTGGTACTTCTGGAAGTGTTTTTTTGTTCCATAAAGCCTTTTAGTATGTCCACGAAATGATTAAAGTTGGGGGGATAGTGTTTAAAAGCTCTGGCAGTTATGCTTACCTCCAAGACCACTAAAACGCTTCATTTTCATTACCTTCCTCACCTATCAAAAAAGTACAGTCTTTTTTTTGGAAAATGTTGACGAAAACCCAGTTCCTGTTGATTCAAGGTTAATATATTTTTCCCTTTTTTTGGGATCATTTTGGGTACCATTTAATGAAGCTCATTCATAGCGTCGTCTTCTTCTCCCTCCACAATGTTAAGACATGGCGGCGTACAGTATAGGAAATCCAGCAGTGTATGAGAGGTAAAAACAGTTGGCTTTGCGAGACGACCAAGTTTGGCCACGCAGCTCTTTGTTGCTGAAGTGCTAATCTCGTTTTAGCGGAACGGAGAGAGGCCCTGTGCTGTGAGGAGTCTGATCATCAACCCGCTCGCCAAGGACAGGCCCGCCTCGCACATCCAGCCGCAGGTCTTCAAGCTGCTGAGTCCAGGTCAGGGTTGCGGGGAGCTGAAGCCCATCCAGGCAAGCCGGGGACTCGCTCCGGACAGGACGCCACTCCCCGCGGGCTTCGACCTCATCTTCCTCTTCAGACCTGTGAGTAAGACACCCGTTTGTCACAGGGGTCTTGTTTACTGTAGCTCTCCAGAGCCCCGACCTGCTTTAAAATGCTAATAAATAAGTCACATCACAATACAATGATTTAGTAACATGGTATAGTGGTATAGTACAGTATAGTAACATTTGATCCCAAGTACAGCACTCAGCTGTTTTGCTTTTATACATTATCTAGCTTTACAATGCCATATATACACTTATTAATAAATAATACTTCTCCTGTTAATCTCGATGATTATCTGCTAAAAATAGTGCTGCAAAACTGCATTGTTTTTAACTGACTGGTGAAATGTAAAAATATCCTGCAGTTTGCCCTGAACAGACTCTCTAGAATGACATACATGTTACTCTTTTAGTAGCTGCAGACGTATTCTCTATTAATGGTGAACGAAAACACAACAATATATGATTTATATCGGCAGCACACTAGGCATGCTCATAATGTTATTGACATTGTAAATAGTGAGTAGACAAGTTTGTTGATTGTTTGAATGGTATGAGCTACCCTTTTCCAATAGAGCATCTGTGGACAACCCGAGTACACTGTATATTTCATAACTTCCAGGTTTGTGTTTATGCTTTATCATGTCATACCCGATACTATCTTGGAATCCTTTTTTTTTTTTACAGTGTGCCACTTTTAATAGTGCAAACTTATCTGGACTTTTTTGATCTGTGATTTTGTTCACATTTTCTGTGGTTTAGTTTGAAATCTGCTGATAGAAGACTTCGTTAAATCCACTAAACCTAAACGTCATGTTTCTTTTGTGCATCAGTACATATTTAAAGAAATTACTTTTCAGGACTCTCAGCATGTGCATATTGAAACTGACATCAAATAAAATTAAACCATCGGAGTTTGTTTCTTGTATTGAACACTAGAGGGCGCTAAGTCATTATGTCATCGTGCTGTCACTGTTCTTGCAGATGCTCTATGTAAAAAAGTGTTTCAGTTGATCATATGAAAAGAAAAAAAATAATGAGGTCTTTTGCATTTTGAAAATGTGATACAACATGTCTATCTTCTGCAGATAGATTACATTCTGATAAATCAAACACTTTAGTTGGAAATGCACGATAAAATCCCATTTTAAAAAGTCAGCAAACGGCACGGAATACTATTTGCTACACTGTTACCAACTCTGTGTGTCTGTGCTCTTCTAAGCCTAAGGAGTGGACAGCACTGTGCGCTTTTCACAATTGTGAATTTTCCAGGTAATAATGATACCCAGTCTTTTCCCTGAGGTGTGCTCCTGTTCTTTAGATGCCAGTCATGAAATTGACCCCTGGTTTCCCTGAGCACCGAGGATCAATGTGAATAACTGTAAAGGGCTCGGAGTGATCAAGACAATAAAACTGTTCTGATCATATCGGTCAGAAAAAATGAGGCTGGGTGAGCACTCCTTTGAAAACGAATGAGAATATATTCAACACGCAGATCTTGAATTTGAAGTACCAGCTATGAACTCTACAGCAGGATGTGGTATCAGGGGGCAAGGCACAGGCATGCTTTATCTTAACAAATAAAAATAAAGAAAAATGGTTTACAACCCCCCCCCCCCTTCAATGAAGCTGAAATGTCTAATTTATGTATGATCTCTTCGCTGCTGCGTCGCAGAAAGACGTTCAGCCTTTTTAAATCCTTCTGTTCTGCCGGCCAGATCTCTCCACTCAGAGCTCGCAATCAGCAAATGCTGCCAAGACGCTGAACCCGCAGGAATACGGCTCAGCTAGATCAGACTACCCCAGGGCACAAAGGTGAAGCCAGCACATGCGAGCGGGCTCACCCTTCTCGGCGCGCAGGAGAGAGGAGGAGAGTGGGGCCTGCCGCAGCTCTCCCTTAGGGTCCGCAGCCAGGACCAGCAGCCCAGCAGAACTGGAACTCGGCAGCCGTCTCCCCACGGCTTACCCTGCAGACTGCGGTTAATGTCTGTTAAGCAGGTGAGCCACTGCTGACCTCTCGCAGCTCCCACCCTCCCCTGAACTACTGACGTCCCCGACAGTGAAAGAGAAGATGGATACGATGAAGAGTCCAGTCAAGACGTCTGCCAGAAGCCATCACACTCCTGCTGAGACAAAGCCAGCACTGACATGACCAGTAACAGCCAGGTAGCAGTGAGTCTGTCAGTCACTGCTGCTTAAAGTGCTGGAGGAGCTCAGACACGTGTTGTAAGGCACCAGCTCTTCCAGTGCAGACTGTTTGCCTTTTTCAGCACAGGGCAGAGGAGGGACCCAGTGTGTGTCTGGGCTGGATGTGAATAACGCCCAGCATATCAGCCCCCCATTTTGTCCCACAAACACATAATTGTCCACTAATAGCAGGTTTCCATGTAAGTCTACATACAGTAATAATTCCCGAATGTATTTTCAGACAAAGGTATTTTATGTCCTTCATACTCTGTCTGCATTCACATAGAGGCTACCGCAAATGCTCTTGTTGAGGTTAATGTTTTTTTTAATAAGACAAATCAGAGGCCAGTTGACCATGAGCAGATGTGCAGAGGAAGCATGGCTGAACAGGTCTGTTACGGCTCCGTCTCTCCAGTAAATCAACAGTCAACAAGAAAGCAAGAGCAGGCCTGGCACTCTGCTCATGTTCCTTTTACCCTCCACAGCTCCCAAAGGGCAAACGGGTCTCATCAGCAAAGACTTTTTATGTCTCCGTTTTGAGCTACTGTATTGCAGGCATTTGATCGGCTGTATGGTAAGGTCATATAAAATAAAGGTTAGAGCACAAAACAAGACACCTTCAATAAATAGCTACATTTTTTAAAAGTAAAATACTTTTCTGTTTAGGCCTACTTTCCTGAAATTGCGCACTGGCTAGTGGGTCCCAGGACACCCTCCAAGTCTTCAGAGCGAAATGAATTGACTGTTTGCTCTGGTGGTAAAAAAGAAACCCACAAACCTTTTGGAGCTTTGGCCCGGGATGTGGGCCAAAAATAATATTCCTGGTCTTGCTCTCCATTTACAAACACGGCTTGGAAGAGGAGAAGGTATAGCCCACAGGCAAGGAGAGAATGTGTCAATACTGCATTATTCTGCCAGGTGGGGCGCATGGAGAGAAGGTTGAGTATGAAGGAGAGCGGAGGTCCTCTGTGTGACGGGGAGGGGTGTGGGACTCGTAATGGCAAAGGAAAACCTGGTAGCTCGCGGTAGTTTTCTGTAAACGTTTATATATACAGCCACCATATCTAAAGTAAAATCAAAATGTAAATTTCACATGACTACAACATGTATAGATACTGATGATAGTAAGGATTTTAGAAATTAATTTTAATTATGAAGCACCTTGAGATGATACACTGAGGAGGTTGTTAGATCAATTAAAGATTGTTGTTGACATTTCTAAGATGAACATAAAATTGAAATTACACAAACAGCAACAATAATAATTATCTTCATCATCTTTAATTTCATTACAGTTAATTTCAGTGTGAGTCACATAAAAGAAAAGGCTAAAAAAAGAGACGTCCTAACAACAACCATGAAGGAAAAGGATAAAATATTTATTTTTAAGACAAAACATTAAATATTTTTCTTCTTAATTAAGGTTAATTTATGATTTCATTAATTAAATGCACTGTATATGTCTGTGGGACTGTGATCTTCCACCTGGTTGGCTTTCATTAAGGAAAGTTATATTTCATTCATGTTTTCAGCAACACCTCAGCATAATTAATTAAATCAGAAAGAAAGGCTGACAGAAGATGCTGCAATGCCTCATACTGTGGCATCCATACACAATATTCGATGTTACACAATGAAGTTCCAGTCCAGAAATACTGGCTCGTTGTTTAAATTATTAGCTGAAGAAGCTCATTCTAATGTCGGTTCATCTGCAGGCTAATCATAATTTCAAAATCTGGAGTTGAGCAATTTTCCTAGGATAGAGTGGGCACTCAGACTTTTCAACTATGACATAGATGGCAACAGAGTCTTGGGAGAAAACAGAAAAGAAGGATTTGTCTTCTAGTTAATAACACATTCATCTCTCTACACTCCATAAATCTTCAGAAAATTTCTATTACAGTACAATTTGTCCAGCTTAGCCTATTTATTACTCATTTTATTCTACTGCTTTAAAAACTAATTCTGACATTCATTTATGCTGCACGTTCAACAAATTGTTAATTATAATGCACTGATTGTGGCTGACGTGATTTAAAAGCTACATTAACACTGTACTGTTAGATTTATTTTAAGTCTATCAATCCCTCAATTGGTTGTTTGTGAAAAAAGACAGGATTAATAAAAAAAATGATTGCTACATAAGCCAATAAAGGCTAGGAACAAAAATGTTTTAGACTGATGTTTTGACTTCTTCTCTTGATGATAATAATAATAATAATTCAATTGTTTTATATAGCACCTTTACAAAGCAATGATCTCAGATTAAATGAATAGCTTTAATGTGCATCAGTCTCCAGTTTAATTTGTGTGATTTGGATAACCATAATTGCCCTGGAATTAAATAAATATGGTTTTCAAGTTGACATTGCATTTTCAATGTATGCAAATGTTTATCAAAATATTTATTATTACTTCTACTGAAATGGTGAAGGCAACAATAATAATCTGCCCTGTGAAACTAACGAATTAATATAGAAATGAATATGAAATTACATACTGTAAAACTGGAAAAGGAGCACCATGGGGATCTGCAATGTGTGCAGAGTGTATTGAAGCTCAGTTTAACATCTCATCCCCAACAACTGTGGCTCCTTTTAATAGGGAACATCTGCAGACCAGGGGCTTGTTGCAGACATAATTTGGTAGGACAAGAGGATAAGGCACGCGCAAGACTGGGCACATACGTGTGGTGAGGTATTAGAGGTGTACAGTATGCGCAGCAGAGGCTGTGGTTGGGAGCAGAGCTTGTGTGAGGCCTCAGCTGCAGTCAGTAAGCCTTCTGAGTGCACATCTGGAGATGTTATTCATGAGCAATGTGTACCATTCCTGTCCTCAGGAAAGAGTCCTGATGATCAGCCCCTGCTTTTCTGATCCTTGCTTATGTCTTCTACAGCCCTGGTTTGGCATTTCTGGTCCAGAGAGATGGGTGCCGCCTACTGGTCCAGCAACGTCGCAGCTGGACAAAAGCAAATCTCCAGTATCAATACCTGCCTCAAAGTGGAAATCGGGAAACCCTTTCAACCAGAATTTGAGATTTTAAGCATCTTGAAAACACTGAAATGCTGGCAGGAGTTAAATAAGAATGATGTGTACTCACAATAACCTCATGAAAATAATATTGTTCTTTCTTACTCAAGTGCTTAAATGCTTCAGACTAGAGTTTAAAGACCCAAGTGCTGTGACCCTCAATTATTGAAAGTATTCCATGGTTTTATTTCAAAAGGAAATGCCTCTATTTCCCTGAAAGATGCAGGTGTGGTTTGACTCTTAATGGCTTAAGGGCTTTAATGGTCAAGCAATTTCAGGACTAAGTACTTTTTTGATAAAGCAGATGTTCTAAATTACAAAGTATTAATCTTTAGTGGCTGTTATTTTTGTAGGTTTTGCATGTTTTTAATCTCCATATTGCATTAGGTGTAAAAATGTAAAAATGACAGTTTTTACAGTGTAAAAATGACCTGTGAAACCATAATCAGCCTGTTGGGATTTTTCTATGGTACAGTAGTAGGGCATTGTTTTCTCCTCAGTAACAGTTCATTCCCTGTCCCTCACACCAGATCTTAGTGAGTAGATACATCACAATACATCAGCCAAGTGTCAGATCAGATAAGATCACTTTATTAGCCATATACAATTTCTTGGATTAGGAATTTGTCTTTTCACATACCCCAGCTTGTTCTCCATGAGACACACAGACTGGGAGAGAAGCTTGGGGTCAGAGCACAGGGTCAGCCATTTATATGGCACCCATGAAGCAGTTGGGGTTAAGGGCCTTGCTCAGGGGCCCAGCAGAGTAGGATTCCTCTGCCAGCCACAGGATTTGAACCAGCAACCTTCCAGCCACAGGCGTGGATCCTTTGTCACAGTGCCACCGCTCCACCCCAGATAATACAGCACCTAGAGATGCCGGGGATTGAAACTGGCACCTCGTACATGCAAAGATGCACTCTACCACTGAGCTACATGCCCACCTTCAGTGCACTCACAAGAGAGGTTATGTAGGAGTCTGTTCCTATATCTTTTCATGTAGAAATTATTAAAAAGTTTAATCACTTTAAGTATAGTTTAACTGTTTAATTTGAGCCTAGATGTTACCCAGAACATCAGCAATATCACTGGAGTAAACATACTTGAGTAGAAGAAAAAGAAAAGATCAGGAGAAGCAGATATCGATGAACGCCCAAAAGACTTTTGCCAGGGTGGAAACAGACTAAAAAGTCAGTGGAATTTATCATTCAGTTACATTCCAAAGTGGATGTGTTCCTAAAGCTTTGGCGTGTCAAGTGGTATTCATCAAATTTATGAACTGATTTTCTTTTATATGAGAACTTCCCCAATGAGATGAGTACTGCAGTCCAAAAAGAATGTCTTTCATAATTGTACTTTTGAGAATTTTCACAGATCTTAGATTTGCGTCCTTTGAGCCTCATCCCAGATTCATGCATTTTTTGATATATAATGAGATGTTATCCAACAAAACCCTTTTTTAATTAAACTTGCAACAATCTATTAAGTTCTGGTATAATGGTAGAAATACAATACCATAAAACTGGCAATGAATCTTAGCGAATGCTAATTATTTAAACACAGAACCTTATGCAGATATAGTTATCTTTCTTCTTTTCAGGGTACACTTTGGATTCTTGACAGGCATTGGATTCAAATCAATTCTATTTTTGTGTAGAAAAAAGGGTAACATATTGCACATATACTAAATTGAGCCATGGGTGGTAAATCTTTTCCACACAGAAAACATGCTACTTAGAAATGAGCCGCGGGTCTGTTGGGTCGGAGATTATTTCTATTTTTTACACACAGTGCTGCTGCTATAATGGCCCTGTGAAGTCAGTGGATCTTATTTCTTTTTCTCTGCAATCTGCCAGTGCAGATGATACAAGCTACAGACCCTAAGTCAACTGCTTATTGTTCATTTTTGTACAGCTGTCCAGCACTGAAGAACATGGGAGTTCATATCCAGGGATAATCTGTTTTTCATTTGCTTGCTTGTTAATGCCTGGTCTCCAGTGAATTGAGGCTTTTGGTCAAAGAATAGAAATGGTAAAAACAGAGCTTATGAGTATAGCCCTTAATCCTTAGGTGACCACTCTCACAACCCAGATGA
This sequence comes from Lepisosteus platostomus, assembly GCF_059453375.1. NCBI lineage: Eukaryota > Metazoa > Chordata > Actinopteri > Semionotiformes > Lepisosteidae > Lepisosteus > Lepisosteus platostomus. Next base: position 39,447,346 of record NC_142624.1, read on the forward strand.
ATAGTTACTGTACATGATGAAAATAGTTTAGAAACTACTGGGGCATTCTTTTGTCTTATAATGTGCTGCACCGTATTAGCAGGAAATGAAAGTCAAGGCAGAAGTACAGGGTATCTGCATTTGTCAGTTCACAGTTTAGAGGATACACCAAATCAATTTATTAGATTAAGCAGACCGCTTGCACTGGGCCCTTTTTTCCAAACATCATATTAAAAACAGCATTTCCAGATTATGTACCTCTTTTATCACAGACAGAAGAATTCTATATTCTGACCCAACCATTTTAAATCCTATTTTCACTCCCCTTTATTTCGATACGAGTCTCATTGTGATACTTCTTCAGCCTTCAAGGACAATGTCACAATAAGGGTGGAGTATAGTTTGCACTGCATAATGTGACTGCCAAGCGTTTAAGTACCATTGGTAATAGTTCACAATTTGTGAGGACGGATTTTTGGCTGCTTTAATTTAGGGAGGGAAAGCAGAGTTCTTTAGAGGAATTTCAGTAATGTACCCTGTTTCCTTGTTTTATAATGGGAGGACATGCTGTTTTTCAAACCTAGGATCTAGGTACAGTGTACTGTAGAAGTAAATCCAGTGTTCTCTGTTTTTTCAGTCAGTTAACATGCTCTACTGTATAATTTTAGTTTCAGATTTTTTCTTCTATTTACTTGGTGACAGATTATATATATCTGATGATTGAAGGTTAAGAAAAGTTCCATTTTTTTCATTGTCCTGGCCTAGCTCAGAATGTTATAGTCTAACACAATCTTATTTGAGTCTGAATTACATCGATTCCCTTTGGCCATGATCATGTGTGAAAGGAAGCTGAATCGTTCTTATGAAGTAAAGCAAGATTTCTAAACCAAGATAAGAAGCGTAAAATTACATTGGCCATAATTTGATCCAAACTAATAGGTTTAAACACAATAAAACCTGTCTACAAGTTAGTAGAGATTAAACAATACAAATGGAAGCTGTGCAGTCACAAAAATGTTGCCTGCATCCTGTGAAAAGCATAAAGCGTTGGGGCAGAAAACTTTTCACTGGAAAACAGTACCAGATTGCTCCAGATTGTTCTTAATATAGGCACAAACCCAAGTGGTCTGTACGATCTCTATTTTTTGTGATACGACAGGATATCAAAGAAACATTTTTATTGTATCATGCAACTGGTGGCAAGTGACTGAGCCACATCAGAGTGAGAACAAAATTGTATGCATAATGATTAAGCATTGTTTACTAAAATACCACCATCCATCAGGACTGACTGCTGAAAACTAGCACTGTGTAGCAGTTTGCAGAATATAAAACTTCGATGAGCACTGCCACTTGATCCACTGCTTGTCTCAATGCAGAAGTGGTTTACGCACCATAAATAAAAGAGCCCTTTGACTACATACTGCACTACTCATGACTGGCAGTCACTTGCAAGTGAGGTGAGATTGCTAGAGATGCCATTAACTATTGACTGCGGTCTCACACGCTATTTTCTGATCGGAGTAAAACGTTGACTTCCGAGATATCCCTCTGTGGCACTGTGTGAGAGAATCCTGTCAGGCCTGTGGCATAGTTCTTGGTAAACATGGTGTGGCGTTCCACTAACTAGCAAAACTAACCCATCTTCCCACTTCTGAGAGTCATATCAGGGCTACCAAGAAAACATCATGGCGCAATATGTCTTGGCCTTAGCTCACTGCCCACAGGGTATCATTAATTTGACCCAAAAAGACCCCAAATCACTGAGCACATGGTCTTACTCACCATCTCTAGTAAAGAAATAGCCAACACTTCCCTTGAATTCTAGACCTGCCGCACACAGATGATGTGTAACAACATGTACAGATGTGCCCACCAGTGCTGACTGTAGTATTTGGGTGTTTTGTTGTGGAAACTGTTAAATCAGGACCAAACTGCAGTCATGGCCTGTCCCGTTGCTGCTAGCGGACCAACATGTTATTTTCAATAATGCCGAAAAGTTTCTTGTAGCGCTGTGCAAGGGTTTTGAATCTAGTATTGCCATTGACATCACTGTCAGATGTTTTAGTGCTCCAGAATGATGTCTGTAATGTCCTTATAAATAACATAAATGTTATAAATGGGGGGGTTGTGGGATTTTGGAATATTAGCTGAATATCTTTTCATTTTTTGAGTCCTGTTTTTAGATATATTCTATCTAGCAAAATGTATTAAAAAAGTAGAGGACATGCAAGTTGCCAGATATCTGGCATTCATTTGTAAATCCATAATCTTATTGCTTCTTTGAATTATGTATTTCTTTCACAAACTACACAGATATAAAAGCATCAAATCCCTTTGTCCTCTTGGAGTAACATTTTCGAAATAGCATCCACAGGGTTTCAGCGTCAGAATTCTTTAGCAAAAAAAACTTTCTAATCCCTGGGGGCTGAGCCCTCCACAAACAGCACTTGGAGCGAAGGGAAATTAAAGGTTTAGCCTTAATGATTTGAATCAAAGCTTTCTTGGAGGTCTAAGGACACAGATTCTGTTTCGTTCTGGATCCATCTGGCTCCCAAATGACGATTGTGCTGATTGCTGGGTTTCTCAAATTGTAACCATTTTAGATTTGTTATAAATCTTCTAAGTAAGCAAAGGAAAACTGTATCTACCTGTCAGCTGGTCCATAGGAAACCAAAAAATCGTCAGGAGGATGAAGTAACATTTCCTATCTGAATAGGCTTCCCTGCTGATTCTGTTTATCAAAAAAAGGAGCATTTTACAGCTCCTAATGGACTGAGATTTAAATAAAATTTGACCCTCAGAATAAAAGCAGACATTATGAAAACAATAAAATTATTCATTTAGCTGACAAAATGGCATTAAAATGTGCACTTCCTTTGGCTATAATCTTTTAGATAAGAAAATGAATGTGAGACTCACATAAAAAGGGGTTATTAAAATGATAAGAGGTTTTATTGTTTAATGTTGTAGAAGATGCATGGTTTAAGGTGGATTTATTTAAAACAAAGCAAAAACTAAAGCTGTATATGAACGAACAGATCACAGTTAAGATGGCAGTTGCTGAATTTCAAATGCGCGAAAATGTACTTTTTGAAAGAGTTTTCTGAATGAAGGTTGTTTTACAGTTTAAAATAATTAATGATGGGTTTTTAGTTTTTCATGTACAGTAGTTTATTTGGTTTCAGAAAGCAGTATTTACTATTATTTTATGTAAGCCATCCAAATGGTAAAAAACATCAGTTGCATCCTACATGTCAGAAAAGTGAGATTCCTATTCACACCTTCCACATAACCTCAACTGAAAAGTTGTCTAGGAAAGTATGGAAGAAAGGAGACTTACTATTATCCAATTAACAGCAGAGGTTTCTGCCTCTGGCAAATAATAAGTATGCTTTTACCATTACACAACTGTACTTACATAAATTCAGCCATGTTATTAATCCCCCAAGGGACTATTTAAGAAATACAAACAGCGACTTAAAATATCTGCTTCTTTTCAGTTAAACCACTAATGGAAAGTTCTGCCTGTTCCTTTTCATACTGTATAAGCAAATATATATTTGCTACACACTATAGACAGATCCCATTTAGATACTGTTGTAGCTTTGTAGTTTATGCAACAGCTTCCTTAAACTATTGACATTCTTAATCTTCATCATCAATGAACTTAAGGCTCAAACTGTCCAGTACTTAATTAGCCATTATATTATATGTATTTGTGTGTGTATATATATATATTTATTTATTTCCATTCTTTTTCTAGTATACAACATTAACACATACCAGAATGATGTTGGTCCCTGTGATGTTTGATGGAAAACTAATTTGGACAGGTATAACTTATCCAGTCCTCTGGTGAAGGAGCTGTTGTGTAGAACTGCTGATGAAAGACTTATTCTGTCGGTAAAGAGACCGAAGAGTGTAGTTGAGTTTCAACAGGTGGTCTGGAAGGAGCCTCAAGTTCTAAAAAGCAAACAATATTTACTATTTTTTATTTACTATTTTTTAATTAAGATGTGTAGTACATTTTCATTACAGATTTTTATCTGGCTGATTACTGGAATTTATCTTATATTCTATTAAGCTTTGAAAGTTTGAAATGTGGAATTTTTAATAATTTAATTGTAAATAATCTCTACATAAGAATATCCTTAATCTTTTCTAATTAACATTTGTATTGCATGTAAGGAAGAGTTCTTGTTTAAGAATTTTAAAGATGAGAATGTAAAGAAGAATTTATTGTATGTATTGTAAATATATACACTTTCTTCCTACAGTGTTTCTTGTAAAAGTGCATGGCTGAGTTTGCAGAAAGCACTCAAGACAGAATAGAAATGGAAATAATGGATTACCTTCATTACAGTCCTCCAGACTAAATTTACAAGTTATCCAACAGTTTAAATATAGAAAACAGTACAGATACTGTAAGTGTGAATCGCCAGACCAGGGCAATGTAATTAGTGGGGTAATCCTTTGATCTGTAATGAATCTGTAGATTTCTCTTCATATTTTATATTAATGATGAAGATTGTTGATTAGTTAATAAACTAGTCAGGTTCACAGACTTCAGCTTTGTAGGAGGAAACACTACAGGGGGTGCAGAAAAAAACTCAAATAGATTTAGACAAAATGTAAAGCAAGACAAACACCTCACAGGTGACATTTAATGTACAGTAGACCAGGGTGAGCTGTTACATGCAGGTAACAAAAACATAAACTCTAAATATTAGATGAAAACTCAGAAACTGGAGAACATAGCTCTGAAACAAAGCTCTAAGTCTTTATGTTGACATATCTAACATTTTACGTTTAATTTTAAATGTAATGTTTAATGTCAAAATATACAGCTAAAGGTATAGAGCGTGAAATCGAGGGATGTTACAGTATGTTTGCACAGTGTACTAATAAGACCTTGTTAAGAATATGGAGTACAATTTGGGTCATGACTTGCTCTGGAATCAGTCCAGGGAAGAGTGACTAGATACATTTTGAGGCTCAGACAGGCTCACAGAACTGAATATTTTTCGTCTTGAACGCAGAAGATTAGGGGAGTATTGATTGATGCAGGTATTCAGAATTGTCAAAATCACTGACGATGTCAAATCATGGGACTTCATCAGAATCAGCAGTGACAAAGGAAGCAGGCTATATGAGCGTGACGTATGGGGAGCAGCATTTCAAACTGAGAAAAGGAGATAGGTTTTTACTTAAAGGATTGTTGAGCCTGGAGCAGGCTGCTTCAAGCTCTTGTGGAAGCTGATACCCTGAAAGCATAAGATCCCTGAGCTTCAGAGTTAAGGAGGCAGGGCAATGAGCAGGATCAGCACTAACAGGGTGAAGCGAACAAGGGTTCCTTTTGACCCAAAGGCCCTTCAGTTACCACGCTGACTCACTAGCATTCCTATATTCCCCTCCCCCTGGCAGCCAGGGCTATGGGGCCCAAGACCTCCACTGTAGAACATGTGGAAGAAGATGCACCTCCTGGAATATCTCAACAGGTGTGCTGGCAGACAAAGGCCGCGACAGACCCAGATCTGCAATCGTCTTGGTATCCATACAGTTGATTCAGGTTTGTTTTCTGTGTATGTGTGGACATTACTACATTATTAATTTCTGTTTATACTCCATAGATACATTACATCTATACATATATATACATAGAACAAAGTACCTGTATTGTATGTATGCAGGAACGTACAGTGCACTTCAGTGCAATTAAGAAGTAAGTTTATTCGGATGACCATCCAGAAAGCAAAATAAACGCAATGTCTACTCTGCTCTAAAATACTGTCTTTTTCAAAGGCCTTTTATAATGCAATCACAGCCCCACCTAAACTCTTGTGTTACCAAAACCATCACATGTAGGACAAGGACACAACATACATTTGACCACAGCAGACGTGGTACAGAAATATTTTTAAACACCAACAATGAATGTATATTCTAATGTCCAGCCCTTTTGGGAATGTCACACACTCTTTCAGTCAACTACAGTAGGCCAAGCATATTACAGATCAAATAGTTAAATTCCCTCAATCTCATAATGTGCTGCAGATTCTCTACTCACATGGCAATCTAGTCCACAGACATTACAGCACAGATCAGACTCAAGGCTGTGGTCAAGTTCTCTTCTCCTGGCTTCGTGGCATTTTGACATGACCTTCAAACTAAGAGGTTTTATCTTGTGAGGACGCTTGAGCCATAAACTACTGTACCTCTTGGCACAGGTTAGGAGGCAGAATTTATAAATACAGTGTACTGTCTTACCCCAGCCATTTTTGTAACTTTTGTAACTCTATATTACCTCTATAAAAAAAAAACAAAAAAAAACGAATGTTTCAAGAGGTCGAAAGACATCTAGGCTGTGTGGTAATTTGTAGCTAATCATGCAAGGATTTTATCCAGCCATATGAGAATCAAATCTTAATCTGGGATTGAAGAATTTATGAGGTTGCTCAGAGTATGACTGGATTTGGAGGAATAGGAGACTAATCACTTTTCATGTACTGATATTTAGATATATAAAATGTTTCTTATTACTAATACAGGAAGGGACTCAAGGAGGAATGTTTATCACACTCAGAATCTCACGTAACAAGTAGGATATTCACACACACATTTTTTATAAACACAGTATTTTAACAAATAAATAATTTTCCTTTTTTTGTTCAGTTGTTAGCTCACTTTAAAACGTATTCTTAAAATAAAGGCCTGTGTCTAGTATGTATTCAAAATGTGTTTGCAAAACAAATAGAATTTGAAAACGTGAACTCTCTGTATTATGAACATAAAAATAATCTTTCTTTGTGTTTTTCTACTGTGGCATTTTATAAAATGACTCTGTTAAAAGAAAAAAACAATTTATTCTTGGATGAGTCTGACTTCTTCAATGCCTTCAACATTCCTGCTTCATTGGGTTCAATCAAAGAACACCACCCTATTGTGTAGGCTCTTGTGAGTAAAGGTAAATACATTGAAAGATCAGACATAAAGCCATTAATTATTTTGAGGATAGCATACTAGCTCTTGGTCGAAGTTGAAGGCAATTGTGTTGAGATATTGACAGTAACATAAACATCGGTGTTGCTGGATTTGTAAAACTGGTGTACCTAAATACAGCTGAAAGAAGCTGTACCACGTCTTCTGTTTTCATTTAAAAGCTTGGGAATTGAGGCACTTTGCAAAATATAATCAGTCCCAGTGGTAACACTCAGGTTGTGTTAGGATTTTATGAACCTTGAAAATTGAGACAAACCAAAGAACTGGGTGCGCAATGAGTTTTAAACAAAATCACCAGCTCCTTCATTTATTTCAAACAGCGCATACATCTGACTATTTTACCAGTGAAGAATATGCTGCTTTATTGCAATACTAGTTTGTACTGTATTTATGAGTTTAATTTCAAATGACACAGTGAATAAATTCAATTAAAGCTTGTAACAGGTCACTTAATTTTGAAACAAAAAGAATCAAAGGATGATCTTTTTACTGTAGTGTTCCCTGGTATTATTTTCAATTTTCTAAAAGAATATACAGTATTACTATATATTCTTTATCTTGCTATAAATCTTCAGGATTAAAGCACTTGGTTAAACACTGTATTGAAATGCAAACAAATTAAACCCAGCAGAAAACATGCAGGTAATGTGGTGTTCGTTCATCAGTGGGATGCTCAGCTGTGATCAATTACCATGGAGGGGTTTTCATGTTATAGCCAACAACTTTATGACTTTTAAAATCTTTTGTGTCTATATTAGTTTTTAAGAAAGGACACAAGGTGCTCATAATAGGATTTCTTTCTGCATTTTCCTTCACATACGGTATGCAAGTGTGGATGCAAAGGAACAAGTAACATGTTTATTCCATGCTGAAAAGAGAAGAGAGAAAACACAACTTTTCAGCAGTGAAGCCTTCTTCAGGTGTCAAGTGTGGATTGTGAGTTTGGGAATTCATGACAAACCTTTTACTTAGATCTGAGTTTGTACCTGAACAATTTTCTCTCAGCTTTTCAGAAGGGCTTACCTGTCCCTGGGTGCACAAACCTACAGACACTATGAGTTTCGATCTTCTACAGCCAGGAGGGAAAATGTTGCATTTTCATATTCATGCAGTATACAGTTTGCCATTTTTTTGTGCATAGTTTTAGGTATTTTATAAGTTAATAAGAGAAACAGGTCAAATGGTGTTTAGAATGTCTTTTCAGAGGTGAAAACATCTTTTCATAACCTGGATTCCCTTTGTTATTCATCTCCCTAAATGATTTCTGCTCTGCCTAAGCACTATACTGTATTTATGTGAATTAGATATTTTGCTTATCTAAACTGTGAAACAATATCTATATTTAATGTATTATATGGGGTGATCTGAAAAAATACCATAATAATGCATACAGACATGCCTGCACAAATACTGTACATTTAATTACAAAGGAACAAGTGGGTATGAATTCTAGGCTGAAAAGCCGAAAAGGAAAAAAAACTCCAGGTGTTTTGTCTGTGGAGCTTCTTCAGGTGTGTGCACAAGCCCTTCTGACAGAACAGAAGGGAAAGTGCGAGGGGTAGTTTTTTTTATCGTTGCTGGAGAAGAAAAAAAAGCATTGGTCTGTGAAAACCTTCCACCTTAAGAGAAAAACCACGTTATTAGCTTTTCCACAGTTGGAGCCCATTTGTGGCCATTTGCATCTTACAGAAACCTGCAGCTGAGAGCAGCTTTCGGAGGTGTAATGACTGGTTGTCACAACACACTGGAGGTGGCCCCCTAAGCAAAATGATCCCCTGTCACTCCTTTAGCAAGAAATGTACTGGCAACCTGTAATTCCCTCGCAATGCTTCCTTCCTGCCTGGGTTTTGTTAAATGGCACTTTGTAGGAAGTAAATCTGCAAAGTTGTGTTTAATAACGTTCTCTGAGAGTGATATTTGATGGGAGTGTTTAGAAAGCAGCTCATGGGGTTAAGAGGGATTTGTCATTTGTTTGCACTCACAGGCCTTAATCTATTCATTGAAACAGCCTATTTTTTCAACTATACATGTTAAAATAAATGAAAAACAATTACGTGGTAAGGAGGTGTGACACCTTTCTAAAATATGCCCTTGTTCATTAAGCTTCAGTTCAGATAATTTTTCAACTTCTGCAAAACTTTTTGAGAAAGTTAATGTACAGTGTGATAAGACATGATTTACACAACAGTGAGATGTTTCTTTTAGGGAAGTCTCAGTGCAAAAAGTAATCCACAGCCTCACTTTCCCTGCTCTCTCTCCCTTCCCACTTGTTTCAGTTGAAAGCTGAAGAAAATTAACACAGACGAAGCGTTTACGAAAACTGAACGTATTACAGATTTATAAGGGAATTGGAAAGCATACAAAACTGGAGTCTAACAAGTGCTGAGTTAGAGAGTAGGTGGAAACAGTCACAGCTAAATATTGATCATCAGCAGCTCAGTGGCGGTGGTCTAGTGGCATGGCAGATAACACTGCTGCCATTCAAGCTTTGATTTCTGGGCCTGATTCTTTATTGGGACCCTTGGTGTGGGGGTTTGTATACTCTCCTGGTGTCATCCTTTTTTTCCCCTGTCCTTCTAGAATAGACATATACAGTATACAGTATATATATATGGCCACACCTGAAGAAGGCTCCACGGCCAATACGTTGTGTTTTCTTTCTTATCTTTTCAGCAGGAATAAACCTATTACTTGTTCCTTTGCAGCCTATGCATGCTGACACAGCTACCCATATACATGAACATATACAGTATACTGTATAGCAACCTTTTTATTCCCAATACACATATTCCATCCATCCATCCAAATTTGCATATCCCTGGTATAGGCTGTGGCAAGCTGAAGTCCCTACAAATGTGATTTTTACTGCTATCCTTTCCATACAACTGTACTCTGGCAACATCTTTACCCACTGAGGAGCAGATACGTTAACTCATTCTTTCCACCGTAACAACAAAACTACTTTCTTTGCAGTTGTGAGAAGTACTATTGTTATTATTGTAGTAATCTCCAGAGATATCATGAGACACATGATTGCACAAGGACTTGTGGGAATCTGGAACAAGCTACCTGCACTTCTGTTTCAACCTGATACTCTGGCATCCTTCAGGAAAGGTCTGGATGAAATTCTCAGATATTTTACTAGCAGCCAAACTAACTAGATGGGTGATATCCCAGATAAAGATAAAAGACAGGTCTATTGTCTGACAATACTACAGCTCATAGAGATATTTTATCTTTACAGAGTTGACATCTTTCTGTGAACACATTCAAAGAGAAATCTTTGTGAGAAGTCTGCCCTGTGCAGAAAATGATATAGGATAAATTTAACCTTTGTATTCCTGAAATACAAGAGGTTGCTATGACATATTTCACTCTAGGCAGCTAAATCCCTTCTCATTTGAAGATCTCTCTCCTATTTATTGATTGCTGCTGTCTCCATAATTAATTATAAAGAAACAATATATGTATAAGGAATGAATACATTCAGATCTTTGTACTGTACAACACTCTGACCCAGAGAAAAAAGGGTAATACGTGCTTTAGACTTTAATTTTAATCTGAAGGAATTAAAAGAAGGAATTATTTACTAGGTTGAATTCATTACTCAGAAATGGGAAACTCACCTCCTGCAAAAGAAGATAATGTGAAAGTCAGTAAAATACCTTATACAGTATTACACTGATGTCAGTATTGGCAGTCAGTTCATTTACTAATTCATTAAATGCACTAAATATTGTACAGCATTTACTTGCATTGATGCACCAAGTTTCCTCAAGTTTAATGGAAGTAAATTCTCTCAGCAAGCATAAGCAGTATCATAGTTGTCAGCAGCACAAGTAGACTTTCTAGAGAATTAATCCAGATAAGAGGCAGGTATTTAATGTCTGCAATAGAAGGAAATTGCCTCAACAAAACCTTCACACACAGCTTCACAGTTAGAATGAAAATGTTCCTACATCTAACCAGAAGAAGGGATGTTAAGAATAGGGAAGATGTCTAAAAATAAGAAGATCTGTCAATACTTTTACAGAATACGGGTTAATATAGCCTTGAATAATACAAGTTATTTCTCCCTCACTCTTTTTACTGAGACAGGACTTGAAGTTTCTCCATCCCTTCATGTTTCGTGATGCAACAAAACAAGAAAAGTTTTGGTCACGTTTTTTTTTTCACTTACAGCTGTCTAGAACTTTATTAAAACAATGGGGTTTATGGAAATACTATACCCTAAATCAATTGTTTAATGATATCATCAGTTTTAATGAATTCACTTTTAAAACTTTTGACAGTGGCAAAGCTTGTGATGTTAACCATGCATATCTTCTTTAAGTAAAATCTAGAATGTCTGCACATACTTTATGCAAACAAATGATCAATCACCAAGCAGCCTTTATAAAGTTTTCAGATTTGTAAAAATGCGAGCTCTTGCATGAAAAAGTCATTCCCCAAAAGGCAAATACATAACTTAGCTAAACCTGTGAAAAGTGCACAGAAAATTAGGAACGAAACATTTTCAATCTAATTTGTCATCGATGCATAAATCTTGCTGACAGTTCCAGTCACTTTAATGGCCTGCCTGTTCTAGAAATCTGTGCAAACTTGCGCAATTGCAGAAAAAAGAAAAGTATATGTTGAACATCACCTTATTTGCATAATTTACCAAAAGCCAATGAGGCAGTGAAAGTAGCGCGGGTGATAGTAATAAGTGTTTGGGGAAAGGCAGAAAGATCACTAATGGTTTGCCTTTGGGGATTTCTGTACTCCATGGGGGAGGAAAATGAGAAATATTTTTCAAACAGCAGGGGTAAAGGTTTTAAAACTAGAAACACATGGAGAGATAAAGATGTTAATGCCACAGGGTGCAAGGCAGGAAAAATTTAGTGTTAAAAAACCCTCCGTAATTTCAGCATTAAGAGGTAATAATCATGTTTCACCACTGATATTAAAACAGTTACCCGCAAAGTCTTGAAAAAAGAAGACTTTTTGCAACTATATCATCAGGTAGCATGGATAATCAAGGCCTGGCTTTTTGTACTGCATCCTCTCCTCTGAAGTGCTTGTAGAACTTGCAGAGTGAGTAGACAGAGTCAATGAGGTAGCAGAGGCAGATTGTTGGAAACTGCTGGGGAGAAGTGGTGTGATTTAGTTTGGATGCAATATTGTTGGCAGGTACCTCAGGCTTTAATGCATACTGCATAGGTAAATAGTAATTAGTGTTCATACAGAAATGTTTTAGGACTTTATGTTCTCCTGGAATATCTCTTGGAAGTCTTTTGGATCAGAAGAAATGCACAGAAAAATTCTTAAAATGGAGAAAAGATTAAAATTGTGGATGTTATTATGGGGCTCTAGCTTGAAACATATTGTGGCCCTCTCCCAAAAATAATTAAGGATTTAATCCACAAATAAAATATACACTTATTTGAAAAACTGAATAATATTGTAACGCATACGGCCTCCATTGCTTGTGAGAGCTGGCTTACCAGCGTGGTGACGTCACCACCTCTGTGGATAGCAGGGACCGCACCTGCTGGGCTGATGGGAGATTTCCCTTTGTCTCAAGAGGCTGGGTCCCTGTTGAGTGACGCCGGAGGCCCCGGTTCGAGTCCCCGATGGTGGTGGGCCGACCTGATGCGGCAGCGGTGAGGGTGCCCACGTGAACCCCATAGTGTTACATTGGTGTCAGCAGTGGGATGGGAGAACCCTTCGCTGAGAACGGCGAGTTAAGTGGAGGAGGGTGTAACGCATACGGCCTCCATTGCTTGTGAGAGCTGGCTTACCAGCATGGTGACGTCACCGCCCTTCCCTGTGGATAGCAGGGTCTACAGCCGCTGGGCTGACGGGAGATTTCCCTTTAGCTCAAGAGGCTGGGTCCCTGTTGAGTGACGCCGGAGGCCCTTTTTCACAATATAGGTTATATTGTTACTGGGTAGGAACAAGAAATAGGTTTATTCCATGCTGAAAAGAGATGTCTGGTGTCACCCGAAGAAGGCTCCACAGCCGAAACATTGTGTTTTCTTTCTTCTGTTTTCAGCAGGAATAAACCCTTTACTTGTTCTTTTGCAGCCTACGCATGCTGACGCAGTTACCCACTTGAACTACTTGTTACTGGGTATACTACTGTTTTCAGAGGTTCTTCCTGGACAGCTCTTCTAGTCTTTTAAGTGTGACAACTATTGAAAAACACTTAAGTACTCCAGAGAAAAAAAAAATTTTGTATGGCTTTTCTTAGAAAAGATTTTGGAATATAAGAAAAGCGGACTGAGATTGCTCAGTTTGAAATGATGGTATACATGTTTTTTAATACTTAATCAAAATCAAATTTTATCTTGAACTTGTTTTTTAGACCTATCTGCCATTACATTTTCTTACTTGAACAGCAATTCATATTGACAGCTGTTGCAGCTCCCAGCATCTTTCCACAATATCGTTTACTTTCTTTCCTTTTTCAATACCTGTGTAATGATATCAAGTGTCCTATGTGCAAGGATGGGCTTTTGATTAATTTCATCTCTGTTGTGAGTCAGATACCCAAGTGCTTGAATTGAGACTGGTTTTTGCTAGATTGTACTTTGCCAACAGTAACTTTATTGATTAGATTTCTGTCCAGATTTCTAAAACAGAGTGTTTTTCGAAAACAGACTAGCACAGTGCAGAACTTTGGAGACCTACAAAGAGCATCACATCTTTCCAAGGGCAAAGAACAACAGATTGATTTGTCCTCAAGCCACATTCTTTTTAGCTCAGCTGTGCAAGTGGCAAAACAGAAGTCACTCTGCATTTTGCTTAAAAAGGTGCAATTTTAATGTGTAAAAATGTGTTGGTTGAGTTGCACTTTTTGCACTAACAGATTTTTAATAATGAGAAGTGCCCTCTCTGTTTGACTTTGCATGAAACCACAAGACCTGCTAGTATGAGGCCTAGTATGCTAATATAAATAACAAAGGTCTGAACACTGTACCTCAATGTAAATATTCTGAATTGCATCTAAATGACTTTGGGGGTATTCCAAAAAGCTCTTTTTCTCCACAAGCTTAAACAACCATTCTGTCTCTCAACCACTGTGGACAGCTCAACCTAAATCCATGTATGTACTTAAGCTGGTGTCCCAGGTATAAATTCCATAGGTAGTCTATGGTTACAGTTCAAAGATCCATGTGCTCCAGTAATTTTATATGAAGTAAATTATAGAAGGTATCACTGACCCTTATTAAATTGAAACTCAGAACTCAATTACATATGAAGATATAGTAGTCTCAGTACTACCAGCAGCTGAGCAAAAGAGACTTGCAATCAATGTTAACAGCAGCAAAGCAAAGGTAAACCAGGACACAGTTCTATCCAAATATGTGGATGAACTCAGAGAGTATTGAATTCTTTTAAGCGCAATGCTAACACCTCATTAATGAGCTGATTAATGTGCAAAACATGCTGCAGATCTACACATTGCATCAAATTACATCAAGCACATGTTTATTCAAAACAGAATGAATTATTTAAAGAAAATACACAGTGGTGATTTATCAAGAACAGGAAAGATGGAGAATGCCTTTGAATGTCAATGGAGTGCCGTTAACTTTCCATGAAGAAAATTATAAATGTAGGCACTGAGTCAGTTATACAGTACATTGTGATAATGACATTTGGGAAGGGATAGTGTGGCAAAGCTGTTAAGCTCCTTCATTGCACCAAGAAGATTAGTGACTAGATGGGCTTGAATGGCAGTGAAGGTAGAATTTCTAGCCTGCAGAGGAATTGGCATACAGAGGTCTGTTAAAAGCCAGGCAGTTACTTTACACAAAGGAGCAATTGTCCTTCATTTGAGGTCAAACTATGACAAAATCCACAAATCAATAACATGTGATTTCAGGGTTCCTAATAATTGTGACATTTGTTTTGTTAGATTATTTAAGTTTTTTTACTTGTTTTGAATCAGCGTTCATTTTTCTTTCTTGAGCTCTTGTAGCAATTTGTGTTTCCCTTCTTGCCAGTGCAAAGGTTTGGGCTGGGTAGTGTGGCAGCATTTTTTCACAGAGGAAAAGGGGGTGAATTGTGGTCTTTTCCCATGCGGCTCCCTTCCAATTCCCAAATGGTAGAAGACTCTCTGAATTAGACCTCGGTGGCCGACCTTAAAAGGAAAGCAAGAACTCTGGATAGCTCTGTGCTGAATGTCTTATTATCCGGGACACTGGCCTGCTAGAGTTTTATCTCGTCACTTTGCCTATTGCCATTATATGCCTTCAGGGAGAAACCTATGTCCTGGGTGTGTGCAAATCCATATCCCAGAGGTTTTGACAAATTGCTTGGATTCTTCTGCTTATATTTCATTTACTTGTTCCATCAATGGTGAGTCTTTTTGTTTTTAAAACTGCAAAAAGAAGAGGCACTTTGTCAGTTCTTAAGCGTCTGACAATCTGAATGAAGTTTTAGCATGCTAAGAACAAGAGGGCGTCCTTTTCTGTTCAGTTAAAAAAAAATGATATAAATGACAGGCCAGTATCGGTCACTGAACCCACTAGTGCATTAAGAAAGTCTCATTCTGTCATCAGAAAGCTCTGACTGGAGCAGAATGTGTCTGGGAGAGGACACATCGCCGATGACCCTACGCCAACAGTGAGCTCCCTGGTGGTCACAGAAATGAAAATGGTGAAACACGGAAGCTGCCAAACTGACAGCAAAGCCATCTCGGGAGGGAATCACTCTTCTCTTTGGGTCCTCCTCGGCTGTCAATGGTAGCACCTCCTTGAACTTGTCGTTTATTTTGTCTAACTACAAATAAGAAGGGAGTTATAAGTTACTTAAAAGTTGAAAGAGCTGTGTATGATCAGCTGTACTCTGTGCATGTGAGCAACTTTTAAAATCTCTATTTACTGCCTGTTTTGTTTGACAGCTGCAGTTATAGCTTATCAAATCCTGGGCTGCCGTTCTCAGTTGTACATGATTGTGCTCAGTTGTGTAGATACCACAGAAAAGCCACACAAGCAATGTTTATATGAAATCTCTCATTTTAATACATTGTACAGTATGTAAACTTTATTTCAAGAAATGTTATGTAATTCCCTACAAACAGAATATTCCTTTCCGAAAATGGGTCAGGCATGTAGAAGAGCTTAGTTTGAGGTAGCAAAATAAATTGAAATAACAAACTATTTAATTGGATTACAGAAACTTCAAAGCACAAAAACAACACTATTTAAATTCTCAAGTTTCTTGTACATGTTTAACAGGTGTCATAAAAAATATATTATCCTTTAAAAGTTTTATTTTATGTGTTTTATTTATTTTGGCTGATGACCTGATGACCTGTAACACATCACTCTTCAGATAGGGTTGGAGTGTCAACCCTGAGAAAAGGCAGGTGTAGTCTGTGTCATGCTTTGGCGCTTTGAGCTTTCAATTCAGAAGATAATTACCCCTAATAGGAGTAATAAATACCCTTAATAGGAATAATAATACTGTAATAATAACAACAAAAATAACAAGAACAAGAATAATATAAAAAATATGCATAACAAGAAGGAGAATAAAAACCTTTATTTTATATGATATGTCATCTCAAGGCTCTGTACTATAAAACAACCAAACAGAAGAGACAGGGATACACAAATAAAAACAATACATTGAGCAGAATTAAATGCTAGAGTATAAAAGAGAGTTTTAATACAGGACTTGAAACTGCTGAGTGGTTCGGAAGATCTGAAAAAGGCTGGGAGACCATTCCACAATCTGGAAGCAACAGATCTGACGACAAGGTCCAGAGCCTCATGCTGGGAACTGCCAGAGCGTCAGTGTCCGAGCAGTAAAAATGACCTCTAGGTCTGGAGGGGATAGCACTGCACGGGTTTAATCGAAACACAACTTTTCTTGTGTTTTCCATGTTAGCATATAAAATACACTCTGACCACATTTTAGATTTTAGATTGTGCACCTGCCTTCATTTAAAATCAATTCTAGCTTTATCATCCTCGGGGGGGAAATTTGTTTTATGGCACAGTGCAACACAACAGAAAAAGGACAGACAAACATTACGAATGGTGAAGGCAGTACAATCGTGTTCCAGGATGTAAGAGTGTTACTTTACATTGTTTGAGAGAGAGATTGCAGCAGGGATGAAAGATTTCCTGAGTCTGTTAGTTGTACACACAGACAGGGGACACAGGAGTCTCCCAGATGGGAGAAGTGTAAATTCACAATGGAGGGGGTGAGACACACTCCATAATGCCTTTGGCCTTCTTTACAACCCTCCGTTTGTAGAGGATACATAAGTCGATTTGCATTACTGAATTGGTGAATTAGTCTGCTACTTATGTTCCACTAATTTTCCCAACCTTTTACAATTAACTGTACTTTTTTTGCCAAACCAATATTTGAGACACTTTCAATAAATTACTCATATAAAAGTGTTAAAAAATGAGTGTTTTATCTCCCTTAAAAGAGTTAAGTTTTCTAAGAAAAAAGGCTATGTTGGCATTTTTTATACAGTAAGTGGCATCGCAACAGCTATCCCATCTCAGAGTTGTGGTCACTGACAACCTCTATAATCTGACGGTCTGACCGTTAATTACAGTAAGCAGGAGGGGTGTTGCATTATTCTGAAATCAATGTTTTCAAAACATTTAGCATCAAAGAGAACTCATCACAACTTTAAATAAAATTATTTAGAATGGGTTTGTGATTATTTTATGGATGCTTAATGAACTGATTAGAGCTGTGTCATCAGCAAACGATTTATGTTTGTGTATTTGCTCTTACAAAATGTACAACTATGATGTGGGGACAAGATAGCCCTTTGGTGAACCAATAGAAATGTAGGGAATTTCAGAGATCAATTTCCTCAGTCTGACCTGTTGATACCTGTCATGGATGTCGGAAGGGATGAACCGTGGAGAGGCAGGAGAGTGAAAAAGACCCATATGCGTAGCAGCGAGACTGGGGTTAGCCCAGGCTCAGCAGTTCAGGAGTCGTATAGAAACCAATGCCCTCAGGCAGTGGACGTGGGGCGACCTGGTGCTAGGCTTGTCTCAGGACATCCGAATGTCAATGCTGAGCGAAGGAGAATGAGTGACCCGGAAATATATAGCCCCAGAGAGGGAGACACTGGAAGGACAGGAAAGCACAGGAAACTAGGGACAGGACAGAGTAGGACCGCCCTCTGGCTGCAGATGGCGTGATAGTGCCCCCCCCCACCCCCCCTTCATGGGCGGCTCCTGATGCCAATACAAATAAGTGAGCTGCGCAACACTGGGGGGAGGAAAAACCTCATTTAACTGAAAGGAAACCTCCGGGAGTCCACGGCTGAGAGCTGCCCCCTCCTCAAGGATATAAACCTTTATTGGGTAGAGGAAGGGGGGGTCAGGTAGAGCTCCAGAGACTTGAAACAAAAAAAAGACAAGTACACAAGCACAAACCACAACAAAGATATACCTGGGAGACCAGGGAAACAAACCATAAAAAAACAGATAGGAACCAAAAGTTCCAAGACACACGGGACAGGGGGGCCAGAGAGAAGGGGAAATGAGGAAGTGAAAAATCAAAACACCAAACAAAAAACAAGAATAAAAACACAAAAACCCGGGAAAAATACCGCAGACTGGGCAAAAGGAACGTTCACATTCTATCACCGATATCGGAGTGGACAACCCAAGGAAAGCCAGGTCCGCTCACAGGCACGGATGACCAGAGTGATATCCAGCAATAAGAATGGAGGAACAGCAAAAAAGGCTCACCAAACTAATGCTGAAATCGGCAGAAGACAACCCGAGGAAAGCCAGGCTGCAGCCCACTCACAGACATAGGAGTCAGAGAAAGCATCCCGCGATAAGAATAGGAGAGCTGAGAAAGAAAAAGCCCAGAAAAACAAAAGGCACTGCTCGCGGGGTCAGTAGGAGGCTCAGCATTCTGTCACGGATGTCGGAAGGGACGAACTGTGGAATGGCAGGAGAGCAGAAAAAGACCCTATGCGTAGTGGCGAGACGGGGGTTAGCCCGGGCTCAGCAGTTCAGGAGTCGTATAGAAACCAAAGCCCTCAGGCAGCGGACGTGGGGCGACCTGGATGCTAGGCAGGTTTCAGGACATCCGACCGTCAATGCTGAGCAGAGGTGAATGAGTGACCCGGAAATATATAGCCCCAGAGAGGGAGACACCAGAAGGACAGCAAAGCACAGGAAACTAGGGACAGGACAGAGTAGGAGCACCCTCTGGCTGCAGAGGGCGTGACAATACCTGTTTGTTAGAAGTCTAGGATCCATCTTATCAAGTAACTGTTTAAATTCATGTTCTTTGAGAGTTTCTGTGCAAGCAGCAGTGGTTGTATTATATTGAAAGCAGAGGAAAAATCAACAAATAAGATGACGTTTTGATAAAGATAAATTACACATTTAATGTAACCTGACCTACAGTATAATACACAATTTGCACAGTTACCTGACAATATCCAGTGAGGCTTAGATGGAAAATACCTTGCTGTACATCCATGGATAACAGAACAAAAACCCAGCCTGCTTCTAATTAGCAAGTTTTTTGAGAATATAAAAGAGATCCTGAGCAGGTTCTGGTGTCTTCTAGTTGTTATTCTAGTTGATCTTAGTTGCTCAAGTAATTGGTACATTTATTTAATGAGCTGAATAACTGTAATTCTTCTATTTAGTTTGATTGTGTCTTATAGTTACAGTATGTGCACAGTAGATTACTATAGTCTGAGATTCAGTGCCTGTAAATTCCTCCTTTGGTATGTTGAATTCTGCACGTCCCATAAATGCATCCTTACTTTTCTCAAACAAATTAGTGTAAAACATGAGAGGGGTTTCTGAGTTTCGTTCAAACCTGAGCAGTTCGTTTTCACCAGTTTTAACCTGCTTATTTTCCTGCACATACTGTATGTTGAGTATATGACAAAAACACGTCCTGAAACAGATAAGCCCGTACTGGTCGAAACGGATGTGTAGAGTGTACAGCTTGGCACTTGCTGGGGTTCAATCACATGAGTTCTCTAACACTCTCTCCCACTAAATACTGTATCTATTCCTCTGGCTGCAACAATAACAGTGACCTGGAGGCATCACTGTTAAGGATTTTGTCACTATTGTGGGGCTCAATGATCCCTCTCTGTATTATTGTGGCACAAATGTTGTTAACATGGATCGTTCCCCACTGGGCCCCAGTTACTGTCCCTGAGTCGACTCCTAGCTTCTCAAAATGGTGGTGAATTCCACTACACCAAAAGACAGGGCTCATGTCGGGGAATAATTGAAGGCTATTGAGTTTCCTGGGGGATTACGTCACTTAGATATAGGCTTGGGATAAGCCCTGCTCCAAAAAGAATATGTGGAAGTTGTCCAAAAGTCATGCTGTGCTTCCTGATAAACACATATTTTCATAAGAACATAAGAAGGGTTACAAACGTGAGGGGGCACTTTGTCTCATCTAGCCTGTTTTGTAGTTAGTAGTTAATGTTTCTTTCTGCTAATGGTGTGAAAGGGGATAGAAATAACATCAAAAGGAAGAAATGGTATAACAGCCAGCACATTGAAAGCTGTGGATTGATATCCCACTCAGAGATTTATTATGAATAATGTCATTCAACAAATAATTAAATATTTATTAAATATCTGTGTATTTAAAAGGCAGCCACATGTCACAGTGACCTCTCTGAACTGAACAATTTTTTGCGATTCATTTTCATGTCGAGGAAACCATCTAATAAGGAAGGGATTAGATAGAGAAGTAATTCAGAACATGACCAAATTAGCACAGTATCAATCAGTTTTATTGTGACATAGAGTGTGACATACTCATGCAATGAGTTTAGTTCAGCAGAATTGCAAATTCTGTAGTTTCTTTAGATGCTAATGAATGTGATAGAGAGACGACACGTGTATAAGGTATTTGGCATGACTCCTGTTCAGGGAATGGTGGGAATGGCAGCCTCCCCAAGAGGATAAAGCTGACAAAGTTCCCTTCACTATTGCAAGGATTGAGCCAGGGAGCTGCTGCAAGGGTGTGGAGAAGGAGGTGGGGGGATGTGAGACAGATACAGTACTGGGTGCGAGGCTTATACACGTAGGCAAGTGGATGTGTGTGAGATTAGGATCTAATCCTCCCACATTTCTGTTACAAACTCCATGCATTAAACTTGCATAAAAAGGTGCAAAACCCAAGAAGAAAGGCAATGTTATTTCTAGCTTTTCTTGTATGAGTCACTTATTCAAGTGTACACATGCATTTTCCTGTCAGAAGTAAAAACTATTTCAGACACTGCCCAGCAGGGTCTTGGGTGGTACAACTTACTTCAGGCTCATTGCTCAGGTGACTGTTCTGCTGGGCGAAATGAGTCTCCAGGTGATCATGACCAAAGTGATTATTTGTTCTCAATCGATGTAGTTGGCAAAATTAAGTCCTTAAAGCTTTTCTCTGTAAATGTATTATTCAGCAAATCATTGTAAGTCAAAGATAAAAAAAATCAAAAGGCACCCAGACACCCATCTAATAATAGAACAGCACAGCCTCTATTAGTGCCAACAGCGGGGTCAGTAAAACAATGATATTGTCCAGTTTGAATAAGATAAATGTTTGTGGCACACACGTAAAATAAGGTACAAAGGTTAAATGTTTTTTTGGGAACAATGCATGTTTTTTAATGGATTAATATCGGTACACACCTTGAGAAATAAGCAACTATTGCCAAGTAAAACTAAACCAAACTTGTACATTGTTACAATAGAATTATTTCAAAACATAAAGAATGCACGACTCCTCAGAGTAAACAGTAGCCAGACATCCTGGCATCTGCTACGATTAATTTACTGCTCACTGCTTTCAATGTGATTTTCCCCCATATGTTTCAGATGCTGTTGCTTCTCTTCTGCTCTGGAACAAGCAGCTTTTATGTGAATTATTTACTGAATACACAAAGCAGTCGAATACAAAGTCCGTAAAAGCACTATAAACAATTTATCTTTAATTCCTCATTAAAAAAATGTTGTTCTCCTTTGCAATATAATTTTTTCTCGGTCACTGATTCTTAAAAAATAAATCCAGCTAGCAAGTCTGTGGACTGGGCAGGAAGTGCTTTCAGAATTTGATTTGGTTCTCATAGTTACGATTGGCTTCTTATCTGATAAAGACCAGGTGTGTCTTGTGCATTGTAATGTGTTTAGTCTAAAACTAACCCAAACATCATCTATTAACCTAAACCACAGCGAGACAGGAAAGGAATCACCATATCTAATACATCTCTGATAACAAACCATAAGGCTAATGCTTTCTTTATTGTACAGTAAAAACGATAACATTCCCCCTTGTAGTAATTAAAACAAAAAGCTAGGTACAGAATATAGAGGTGAGCCAGCTTTGATTAAAAATAATTTAAATGAAGAGACGTTTAGTTTTTGATATAAAATGTGCCTATTCTTGATATGTTAAGAATAAGACCTGTGGATATTGGTTAGCTGGCACCCTTTTTAAAAAGTCTCAGTTTTTAGCATGTTATTTGGAACTTGCCAAGAAATCTTGCTGCCTTGTACTTATTGCAAATTTCAAGCTTTAAAGTTACTTCACGAAAAGATGTTAGATGTTAAAATTTTTGGGGGACTGGGCACTGAAACAAAATTAAGCAGCTTGTACATACAGTACGTTAGTACTGTAAAAGTTAAAAAATAAATAAATAAAAATTACAAGATCGATTGTGAGATGGGAAAAGACAGCAAAATAAAATGAAGAACGTTTTCGTTCTTATTTACCAGAATGTGGCAGTTCTCCACTCCACTGCAAGCCAACAATAAACTGAACAGTTACAGCTTCCTTAAGGTAAACTAATAAACTTAAACCTGACACAGATGAAGAGACCAGAGAGTCCTTGTACTGTAATGGGATAATGAGAGTAACAGAAGAATCTGAAGGGTGGTAGATTGGATACACTTGTATAACATTTATTTTCATCTGTACAATGGAAGAATTCAGTAGAAACCACAAAATCTGTTAAATGTTTCTACCTGGTGATCTGCCAAAGGCTGTCTTATTATTTTTGAAAGGTATCTTTGGTTTAATCTACAGTATCAATCACAGCCTTCTACTGTGGTGCATAGAAAATGATCTACAGTAGGGATCAGTAGGACTTCCCTTCATTTATTTGGCTCCTATATGGCTAGCAAAATCAATCTGTGGATCCTGGATATTTGAAATCTGACGTTGTCTCACTTGCTCAGGGTATTCCACAGGGTTCTTTGCTGGGACCTTTGCTGATTAGTATTAACATACAGCCTCCTGCTCAGGGTATTTGCCACCATGATGGTAAATCTGAGAAGCTGACTCTGGGAATTATGTGCAGAACAAATCAGATTGTTCTTCTGTAGTTTCTCCTCTTCAGAGCTCTCTCTCTGACATTAAGATATGTATGCAATAGTACTTAAACCATTGCTGATGGGTTTGATGTAAAACTTTCAAAGAAAGTTAAAAACCTTGGTATTACTTTTGGCCCTTTGAAGTGTAAATTTTAGGGCAGTTTTCTTTTACCTACCGTAACTGAGTTATAACCCTTGCTCTCTCTATATTGCTCAAATATTGATTGTTACGACCCCAAGTGTCTAGGGGTAAAGGGGTGTAACATTTAGGATAATTCTTTTGGAAGCAGGGGGGTTTTGGTGAGGGACTAGGAAGCGTGATAACAAGGGTAAGGAACTAGAGTGGTGCCAAAGGAAAGAAAATAACAAACAAAATGGAGCTGGCTAGGACAGTGAGGGAAAGCTAATCTGACTACAAAAGAAAACCCGAAACACACGGTCTTCGGCGTCTTCAACACCCTAGCTAATCTGCACTGACTACCCAAAACCATACAAGACAAACGGCACTCACCCGTACTAAACTAGTGTACTAATACAAAATCAACTAAGTGTGTAAAGTCTACCCAACAACCTAAACTAACCTTATATACAAAAGTTCACACAAAAACACAAGTGAACCAGGAATACAAATAAGGGAAAACAAGAGTAATAAACAGGAGCAGGGTACAAAAGAACACAAAAGTTGAACATGTAACACTGGGGCAAGGTAATGACAAAACAAGGATGAACACACAAACAAACAAAAGTACAAAGAAACTAACGTAAAACCAACAAAACAACAAAGCCGAAGCTATACGAAAATACACACACACAAAGCAAAACAAACCAACAAACGAAGACGAAGCAATAACCAGAAGCGAAGCGATAACCAAAACGAAACGGGACCAAAGTCAAACGAAAGGCCTTTTCTTCCTGAAAGCCTCCATGTTATATAGTGAATAAAATGAGTTCTGATTGGCTGAGGCTGATTGATGATGACATCATATTGAAACAGTGGTGTGATGGTTGGCCAATGGGGGAAGGGAGAACAATCAAAGGTCAGCAGTGTGGGCATAACAGAAAAAACACACACAGAACACTGGGACGTAACATTGATACTGTACATGTCTTTATTTAGTCGGGATTAGTCCACTGGAGTGCCTTACTTACTGGATTCTCTTCTAACATATTAAACTGGCTTCAGTATGTTTGTAATTCGGTGGCTCATGTGACTCTCAGTGAAATTCAGAATGGAAGGTTCCCCTGCTCACATTTAAAGAATGGTCAGGTTCCATGTTGTCTTAAGGATGTACAGTACTGCGTGAGTGTCCAGTTCCTAATGTGCAGAATAATACACATGAGGCTATTTATGAAAAAGACAGTGGTGTTTATATCATCACATTATTTACATTACGTTATGGGAGTGTGGAACACACTACAGAGCCATGATGTTGAAGCTGATATGTCTTCTTTCAAGAAACAGTTGGATGACTACCAAATGGTAGATGGGCCAAATGTTCTCCTATAGTTTGTAATCTTTCTTCTGTTCTGCACTGTGAAGATACAGGTTAGTTTGTAACACATTCTTGTAAGAGTCCACACAACTGACATTCCATTTTATTGAATTCATTATTCAATACAATGAATCATTTAGGAGCACAGACCAAAAGTGAAAAAAAGTTAAATAAATTAAATGTTAATAGACAAAAAAAACGGTATGGGATAGAATACTAGAAACTTAAACAAAATGTTTTTTTTCACGTAAGAGTTTCCATGTAGAGGGTCTTGTGGTGTGGCAGGTGTGAAATGTGTGAGCCCAAGAGTTTCATGATAACACTCTTTTTGTTTTTGTTGAGTGGTTCACTGGTTTTCCACTGGACCGGGGATAATGTTGTGCTTAACTATGCCAGTGACTTTGCTCTCTTTCGCAGAGAAATTAAATAAAAAATGAGGAGCAAAAATGTAATTTGTTTTAATTTGTGACTAAAAATGTTCCAAGTTACCCCAAATACATGTCCTTAATATCTAGATTTCTGAATTCAGAAAATAGAAATATGATATATATATATACATAATACTGAGGCTGTAAAATAAAGAGATTCCAGCCTAATGCAATCACCATCCATTGGCTTTTCTTGGTAATCCATAACAGTTAACATACAAGTAATGAGCACAGAGTTCATCAACTAGCTTGGGGGTTCAATTTGTTTAATAATCTTTTTAGCTTGAGGGGGAAAATAGAGTGAAACTATATGTATGCACAGAGTTAATGTACCAAAAGATTTATAAAAATTTAATTAACACAGTTCGTGTTGATCAATTAATTTAGCTTATAGTGCAATGTTAACCTGGACTGTAAATTGTTACTTTCTCAAAATGAGAGGCTCATCTTTTTAGTTATCACGTTATGTGTTGCAACCAGTGATTATTGTTTAGGAAAAAACATCACATTCTACTATGAAGAGATTATAAAGAAGTTGTTTTTTCAAACTATGTACTGTAATATGTTCTCATCTAGAAGATGAGGACTCACAGTTTGTTACTCCCGCTTACTCCTCACAATCTCCATTGAGTTGATCCGCTCTGTTAGAAAAGTGTACAATAAAAGTGAAACAACAACAACAACAACAACAACAACAACAACAACAACAACAACAACAACAATATTTTCACATGTTCAGATTCAGAAAAAGTACAGACCCAAACACAAAACCAGCAGAGGAGAATTATGGCACAATAGCAAAAGTATTAACAAACATAATAACATACAGCTGCAGCTGTATGACATCATAATTGCGGTCATTTGAAGGAAGCGATATTTTTCTTATCTAAATGATTAAATAAACAGCGTGCTTCTAAAACTGGTCAAACAGAAATTAAAGAAACTCAGGCATCAGCTTAATGCAGGAAGAAATATGGCAACGTAGGATTGGGGCTTCATAATGTGTAACTGGAATGTAATAGTATCATTACACAGGAGAAGGAAACCAAACTATTTGATATTCAATAAGTATTCCATTTTCTTTGACAGGACATTTATGGAGAAGCTGCCCTTCAGTTTTAGGCTTCCCTTGAGGGACATTACAAATTGATGGAAGGCTTTGTAGGTACAGTAATTGCTAACAGATTTTTACAAAGATCAAATGAATTTTTTCTCCAATTTCATATTCATAGACTTTTTCGGGTTTTGTTATTTGTCACAAAAGTAAAACTATATTGTTGCAATTTCAGGTTTGGGAAGGAGCAAGAGGATTTAGTTTTCAGGATGCATCAGTTGTTCTGCTGCACAACATGGTTTAGCTGGGAATTGTTAATTGTGATTCAGCCCAGCTCACTGCGGCTGCCCTTCACTGACCTGGAACATCCAGACCGCGCACATGAGTTCTCTGAGGCAGGCCTGCTGCCAGCCTGGTCACTCTGCTTTTGTACTTCAATTCAGAAACACAAACAGCGGAGCTGGATAATGGACACGGCTGCCACTGATGAAGGCAGGGCTCGCAGGGTGCAGGCCCGTGTCGGGGTCATCATTTCACAGCAAGCCAGCCCTCCACCAGCCAGATCCAACCTGGGAGTCACGATTCGCAGGTCAGCGCTGCCCGCCATAGGGAGCCATCCACAGCGCAACCCGAGACCTCATTCCTCGCAGATATGTGGGAGAGGAGATGGGAAACAGCATTTAAAGAAAGTCATGGACTGAAAATGAGAAAAAAACCTAAGGAAAGTTCGGAGCAACATAAGATATTTTACATACTCAGAAACAGATATTAAAGCCTTTGATGATGAAGTAATGTCAAACCCAAATATTCTCCCACATTCTGAATATCCTTGCGGTTGTGCAAGGCCTTTTTGATACTTGCATGTGTACAACATGTACAGACAGTGCCTTGCAAAAATATTCTCCCCTTTCCCATGATGTCTCATTTTGTTGAATCATAAATGATATGTACATACTTTTTGAAAGCATTTTTAATCAAAACGTGAATGCTCAAATGTCAGCAAAAGGTGCAAGTATACTGTACATCAAAACTTAATTAGATTGAGTAAGTATTCGCCTCCTTTGCCAGAGCAAATGTAAATTAGTCCAGGTACACAAAATTACTTTCACAAGTCAAACAAAGCACTAGATGTGTCTGTCTGTATTTACATACAGTATGTGAGATGGGATGTTTAAAAGCTCTCTTATATTCTGATGTAAATCATTCGGCAACCTTTTATAAACAAACATTATGCTTATAGCTTAATTAGTAGACTATATTTGCCCCATTTAGTTTGTCCTGTGCATAAATAAAAAATGTCTTGGAAGATCACTATGGCTCCTTTTCTTTCCAATACTTTTGGGTGGAGTTGGTAGAGAGTTCATCTAATTGTCGGCTACCAGCTGTATTAAAAGTGAAGCTGGCTGCTGAGAGACTCTTGCGGAATTATTGGAGGCTGGAACTAGTCATCAGTGAATTGCTGAATGGATTTTGAAAGAGCAAAAGTGAATCCAGACCAAGGTAAATGTAATGTGACAGTAAGGATTCCCTGGAGACGACATAATTGTAGTTCACATATGTAACACAAAGCAACCCGTTTCCCCGGGCGCCCCTACAGATGGACGATTTTACATATTTAAGAGTTAAGGAGAGTGCTTCTCTAAAAAATGTGGTTTAGCCTTAGCATTAATTTTTAGTTGAAAGAATGTACTGCACATTCAAATTGCATAAATTCATGTTACCTGTAAAAGATATGTAATCCTATATAGATTCATCTCCATTTTTATTTTTCACAGAACATATTTTGCAATGCAAACCTACACTTTTCATGGAAGATATTTTGCAGTTCACACCTGTATACAGGTTTAGAGAAGAGAATATCAAATGGCCCGCATATTTACACTCATAGAGTATTGTACTGTACACGACATTCACAACAATAGTGCCGGTCGCAGATAATGGACAAAGCCCCAGCTACAACAAGCTAAAATATAAGAACCCCTCCATCCTTGTTAAAGCAGTACTGGTATTCTAGCTATTCTTTGAGCAGCTGAGAATAGACGTAGAAAAAAATACATGTATGAACAAACATATCTATAAATACATAAGAAAATGTGATGTCAGATTAAGGAAAAACAAAGTGGTTCTATCATATATATGAAAGAGAGCCATGTATGGCTTCAAGGTGTGGGCCTGAGGCTATGTGCAGTATAACAACAGATGTCTGCTATTTTTACAGCAGTAACCCAGTGAGATATTGGCATCTTTCGGGGTTTTACTAAAACAAAAAATAGAATGATAGCCCTGCGATTTATGGAACTGCAATTCCAGTTTTTGTACATTTATTGGTTTATTTTGGCAGCTCCACATGCTGCAGTAGCAGCATCACATAGAAAAATATGCCTTTTAAAATGCATTCATTTACATCAGCACAACCTTTTGATTTATTCAGGTAACGTGTATGCTTGAATAATAAGTGAAGAAAATGTATTTTAATAGTCCTCAGCTTTGGCAAACACCAGAACAGAATATGGTAGAGTGATTTGTTCTTGTTGACATTGACTAAGGGGTTGTGGTCTATTGGCAATAGTTTGTTTCACTCTGACAAGCAATTTATTTCAATTACAAATAGGAACCATAGAGAACCTAAGTTGTTGGTTCTAAGAGAACTGCTTCTCTGTGTAACTACAGTCATTCTAATTGTAATTGACACCATGCCTGGTATAGGCCTTTGGTGATCATTGATTTCTGCATGCAGCACTGTTCTTGGTTACACTGGGTCAATCCACAAGCCATTTATACTAACAAATCAGCTTGGGATTAGCGCGGGACAAAATGTGATGGATGTTGTAAGACTTTATTGAGATGAACATTTTAATTTGTACATTCTGTAATAATATTCCAGAAACAGCAGATGGAGCTCTGTAAGCCCATTCATAGTTGATAAATGTAAAATGTTTAAAAGCAGCCGAATTCAGTCACTTTTTAGGAGGTGTTTCTAGATAAACACGAGCACATTTTTGGACAATAATGAGTTTTGTTCACGATTAAAGCAATTATTTTTTAACCCACAGACAGAGATTATTTCTGTTGTTTCTTAGCTCCAATAATGAAAACCAGCATTTCTGTTTGCTGTTTCATGAACAGCGATGCCTTGCTGTTTGAGACAGTAAATAAGAGGAAAAGAAAAACAAAACAGAGCTATTAGAGCACACGGGCGGTTCACAAGCCGACGAAAACAAAATAGCCATGTTCTGCATTGCCTGGGTCTGTACCAAGGTAAACAGACTTAGGATTATCTGACAACAGAAAAAAAAAGAGTCTAATTTTGAGAAACCACATGAGGGGTTCCTGAGCACGGTCCAGATAAGAAAATATTACCAGGACAGTTTACAGTGCCGCTCGTCTGTTTACTAGCTTGAGTACTTCATTATAAACAACAGATCCTGATGATAGCCCACCATAGTCAAAATAAGCATGGATAAAGCATTATTCATATACAATTTAGAAAGCACAGCTTTTGTGCTATTTATTTAATAATTGTCCATAAAAGGAGGCAAAGTGCAAGGAGGGTGGAATGGAACAGGAAGCTGCACACTAAGGGCTTTTTGAAAGATTGATAAATATGGTGGAATCTCAATTAGGCTTTAGAAGGAATGCAGATATTAAAAATTTGGTCAAGAATCTAATTAGCTGGAGGTAATTAAACAGTCTCACACGGGGTCATTAATCTTTTCCATGGACCTTTGATGTTTTGCATACTGTCTTCCAGTCATTAATAAAATTCATAACGCAGTTCTTTGTGGTGTTTTATCATCACATTTTTTTTTGTAGGAGCACAGAGCAAGTGTCAACACATCACAAGGGCTCTCTTCAGTTAATTTACTTTTTGTGCTTATTACATTTAAAGTTGCACTATCCCTTTTTTCATGCACAATTACAACTGCAGATCAAATTAAATTCTTCTGCAAGCACAGCTTATTCAAAGCATAAACTGGCCATGCTAGAGTCCACTCAGATGCATGGCGTGTCCTGTTTTAAACAGAATTGTACGGCGAATCTAGTCCACTGAATTAAATATAGCAGGCAGATCACTTCAGATCTTCAAGGAGCATTATAAAGGAGGTTTAGGTTTAGGATGGATATCCAGACTGCTCTACTTTTTTTTTTGCTAAACCTAATGCAAATCATTGTAAGAAATAAATCAGCCACTAAATAATAGTATTTCTGCTCATATTAAATATTTTTATTGCTGTTGTTTTACTTTCAAAATGCAGGGATGCATGCATGTAAATATACTGTATCAGCAAATACTACATATAGAGGAATGGATCCTTTCCTTCAGACAAGTCTAAGTATTCATCTTCTGTGATATAATCCGCAGCCTGTTAAAGCAGTGCTCTCTAAGTTACTGAAATCTCACAACTTTACAAAGACATTTTAACCCCACATGGAAAGCAGATCCTGGCATAAGCCAGAAAAGCTCACGGCGTGAAGGAGAGTGACATTTTGAAATAGAGATGTGTGCCTATTGGAACTGAACTGTATGGTCTGTTTATCTTAGTGAGAGTGGGGAGCTGAATCAGCATACAGGCTGCAAGCAACAAGAAGAGGTTAATGAGAAAAGTAAAAAGAAAGAAGAAGGAAAACACAACACTTCAACTGTGAAACCTTCTCCAGTTATGCTTCCCTCTGTCCCTTTTCTGCTTTATTCATTATAGGGTCCAAAGGAAGCCAGAGCCCCCCCTGGCAAGCTGCGGGTGAATGGCAGGATACACCCTGGACAGGACGCCAGTCCATCACAGGGCAGACACACAAACACAAATATATACACACTCACAACAGGGCCACATTTTTTTCCAGAAAGTGATGAACCTACCATGCTTGTTTTTGGACTGCGGAGCGCCTGGAGGAAACCCAGGTGAACACAGGGAGAACATACAGGACATACTCCACGCAGATACTGTAGCAGCCAAGGTCTGGCATTGAGCCTCTGTGAGACAGCCACGCTAACCACATCGCCCACTTGCGCTGCCGGGATTGCTGATTTTGACTTTAGACATGAAAACAGCAGACCTGGATGCCTGTGTGCAGTACTGTATGTGGTTCTGCCTCTCATCATTGTGAAGCAGCAAGTGTTAATTAAAATTCATTCCATTAATTCACAGCAACCTGCATGCTCTTCAAAGACACTATAATCTTGAAAGGTGCTGCTTGTAAGACACCTACTGTACATATAACCATGTCACTGGGAGAAGTCAGCTGATGCAGTTCCTCGGTTGTGCTTGCCAAGATGGAAGCTCATTTGGGTAAAACATGGATGGCAAGAAAGAACTTCCAGAGGTGAATATCACCTTTTACCATGAAAGCTGGGCAGCTTTCAATCTTCAGCTCTCTAGTGATCCATTTCCAGTTCAACATTAAGGACTGTAGGCAACTCTTGTGTGTGATGCTTTGATCGAAGATTAAATCTGATTTGTAGGACAATGGTCACTGGCATACAGTAGCTTGACTTTAATGTACTGAGTATTTCATAAGAAGATTCTTACCACCTTGTTTTATGTTGATTGTTATAACTGTGTCAGGGAAGCATTCAAGTGAGTTTATTATTAAATTTGTTGCTGTGTATTTTGTGTTGTATTTAGTTACTTAACTGTACAGTGTAGGGTAATGAAATACACAGTATGTATTAATGTATTAAAAGGAAATTCTCTAATTAATTTACTGTACAGTATATATTTTAAGTGTATACTGTACTTGTTCTGCAATTATTCTAAGTATAGGGTTTTAAAACATCGTTTTTATTCCTCTCTATGTCATTTCTCTTCTCTAATATAAACAGGGGAATGTTTCCTTTCTTTCTCATTTTCTTCACAAATGACGTTGAGCTGCTGCTACATTCTCTCTCTTGCTCTCTACCACACACCGTGTTCAGCACACACACCTGTTGAAACACCTGTTTCTATTAAAGGACAGTTCTGCTCTCCTGACCCTCCTTCCTCACTTGCCCACAGAGCTTCAGCAGATTGGGATGTCAATGCCTTATTCAGACAGTGGTTAAGAGAGGGCTGCTTTGAACGTATGTGAAATTCAGGTTACATAAAGACACACGGAGCAGTACCCTAATGTAACCTGGGGAGTGGGTGTATTAATTAACATAATGTTGCTGTCTGGTATACTGTAGTACAGTACTGTATGTTGGTGATTTAGCATCAATTGCTATTTTTTTTTTCAGTTAAAGCTGATACGAACATATGGATAATGTAAACCAATCAGAAAAAAAAATCTGGGAAAGACAAGAACTCATGTTATATGTCAACATTGGATAATGTCACCTTTCTGGCATTTTAAGATTTACTTTGGTATTGCTGAATACCACAGTCAATCATTGTATTTGTATTGTTATTTATGCAAAAGAAAATATATTCTGTAAAGGGAAAAAGGGACTTCTTTAAGGTCAATAGTAAAGCACAGACTGGAGGACAAAATTAAAACTATGTGGAAGTGCAAGAAAGCCTGGGACCAGAAAGCACTTCTTTACACAAAAGGTTTCGGATCATACAGTATGTAAAAGCCTGTGGGTGAGCTTGACAGAACAGTCTCAGGGCTCTTTGCACCTAAAACTCACGATTGCTACAGTCCAATATGCATGAGGCTTTATTTCCAAGTTGTTCACAGGTCTTATACTTAAAATTACTTACAGAGAATTCCCTTTCATACCATGACAACTACGACTAACGCCATGCGAACCCTTTTTATAACAATCACACCATTCACAAGAGCCGTGAGAATGTGGACATCAACCCTCTACCAATAATTCACCCACTGAGCCTATTTACAGTTGACAGTGGCAGGTTGCAGCCTAAGAGTTCCTTCTTAGGCCAGTCTGGCACAATGAGATCCTCAGTTCAATGGATCTAGAAACCAGTTGTGCTAGAGAGGTGTACCAGAGAAGCTGTCTCTCTGGAGTGGTTTTTTAAGGCTCTAGATGGTGGCTTAAGGAAGATTTAGACAGAAAAGGCTCTTGAACAGGAGACTGTAATAGGGATGTTAAACAGCTGGCCATGATTAGGAACAAGTAAAGGTTTATTCCATGCTTAAAAGAGAAGAAAAGAAACACTAAGAGAACATAAGAAAAACTTGCACAACACTTTGGCTGTGGAGCCTTCTTCAGGTGTGTGAGAGAGAGGAAAACTGGCAGTTGATAAAGCATAGGAGAGCAAAACCCGGATGTTGTGAGGAGACAGGAGCAGGAGAGAAGCAGTATTGACACTCAAGTGGTGTGAAGTCAAGAGAGGTGAAGAGAGGTGTGAAGCCAAAACCTGCAAAAGAATAGAGGGGGTTAGAAGAAAATGAGTCTATTGTCGAGAGAAGGGGAAAGGTGTGAACCTAGTTTCAGGATAATTTTGGTTTCGGATATCTTTCTGCAATAGGAGTTTCAAAAGCCGTCTTTAAGAACACAACGAGTTCAGTATGTTAGAGGTGAAATGGGAAACTATGGGGTTGGAGAGATCTTTGATCCTCACAGCCCTCACAAGTTCCCTGAAACACATGCTGACGCAGCAACTTACTTAGCTATGATTAGGTCTTGTGTTCTGTCTGCCAGCATCTACTAGGGTACTTGCACCATTTTCCTATTTACTCTGCCTGTTACTTCAAATAACCCTGTGCAATCTGTGCTCTGACCTAGGTATTTTGTATACATCACTATCATCCTGGACTGTCCCACGGATTCTGTTGTGACACTCTCAATAAATAGGACTATCTACTGTATGCATCTCTATTTTTCCCCCACTCTTCTAATAATGGAAGGTATGTCACTGGGGTAACCTCTTTTTTCTGTTTCCTATTTCTGCAGAAACCAGATTAGTCATATCCCATTTGTATGCAGGTGAATTAGTGTCTGATGTAGCTCTTTTGTGATGATCTTCAGAATTTCTAAACCAGCACCCCAATGATGGGTAACACGGTGCTGTTCTTCGGATGAGATGTTAAACCTAGCTCTTGACTTCTTGGTTTGTGAAGATCACAGGGCACTGTTTGAAAGAGTAGGGGTCTTTTTGCAGCCAAGAACTTTATGTCAGAATGCCCCAGAAGGCTCCCGTTTTTGGCTAAGATATCCCAGTCAGCACTGACATATGCTTGCTTGTTCTTTAGTTTTAACTAGGACTTAAGAACCAGAGGATGCAAATGAAGCCTAAAGAAGGACAGATCCATTCATTTCTGTTCTTCACAGAAGGAACAACGTGTTCTTTTAACATGAGCTTTAACACAAGCTTTTTGTGACAATCATACCCCTGGTGAGATCCAATAACTAACAAAAGACTCAATTTACTATATGTTTCTTCCAGTCACATCATGTTGCCTTATCCAACTTGAAAGGCATTCAGTTTGGCAAAATCATCTTAGTTTTTTTATGTTGTCATTGATCTCTGTCACAGCTCAGTTTCTGAAAGGTGGTCTTAAAGACATTGTATCCTGATGTTGCCTGTTGTGTTTCTGGAGCTTCCTAGTTTTTGCCCTTGGGTGTGAGACATCCCCCCAAGCCACTTTCATGGCCATATGCTCAGGTCAAAATTTCCTGTCCTCTTCCTGGTAGCAATCGTCTCAGAACGCTTGAATTTGCTGGTGATGGACGCCACAATCACATCTGTTTTTTCAGTCCTTTTCTATACCCATTAGTAGAATGATCAAGAATCTTTTATCTCTTACTTTCCTCATGTCAACATAACGTGAGAATTGTACTTTGGGGTTCAGCCTCCTTTAGTGACCAGCTGTAATGAGGGTGACATCCAGACATTTCTACAAACTTTCTGAGGCTTAGATAAACCACAGGATGTCTTTATAGAATACAATTTGAAGTGTTTATTGGTAATATATTTAGAAGGTATATATTAATTTGAGTGCTTAGAAATATGTCTAATTCTGTTTTCAAGATATGCCATTGCCATATCTATTGCTCTTCATTAATTTTGATCACATTTTAATTCATAAATGATATACACCCATATTTTGTTTGTAAAATCCACTTTCAGTTGTAGTTCATCAAGGGTATGAATATAGTTATAGGCTGTACTGTAATGTGCATAATGTATGTACTGTACGTATCTGACTGTCTTAGCTTTAAGTTTGCAAAAAAAAAGTTTTATTAAGGTTCATATTATTTTAAAATAAATAAAATCAAATTAAATGTAAAAAAGAACATTCAAGGGGAAAAGAAAGGCATTCCAAATTCCAACAAGTGTTAAACGGAAATTATCAATCTATTTTGGACTATTTAACTTTCTGTAAAAACATATAACCAGCTTCCTTGAGTTCTATTTTTATCCTAGGCCCACAAAAAAACTTTTTTTTTCTACATGTCACAGAACAGGAACTCTCCTTCTGAAAATTGAGAGTACAGATATTTAAGTCCTAACGGCCAAACATGCCACCTCACAGTTTCCCAGTGAACAGTAAGGTCACGCTCGGAGCAGCTGGGCATGGGAGAAACGCACAATTCTGGAACCATTATATCATTTCCTGTTCTGTTTCCTGTCAGCCCTCCTGCCAAAAAACTCTTTTAATGGGCAATTTCCAGAGGGCGAAGGGAGTATCCAAGAGGGAGAGCCAGTGGTAAAATGTACTTTTTGCAAAAATGCAGTTATGGGAATTGGACTAAAGAGGGCAGGATTAACATTAGATTTAAAAGCCTGGAACGGTGCAAAACAAGAATTTTCTAAATTATCCATACTGAAGTTTTACTACATTTTACTCTTAAATGGCTCATCCCATGTTGAGAGGAAAATGTCAAAATTGTTTTTTAAAACTCTCACTTAATGAAACAAGTGGTTAGTAAGTGAATATAGTGGAAAATAATTAAAAAAAAAGCTTCGCTTCAAAGTTACAAGTGCTTGACCCTGAAGAGCCTCAGCCAAATCACTTAAATTCCCACATCCTGTTTACCTTTGAACTCTTGAGCTGAACTTCAGTTTTCACCCCCTGTGCTTTGTTTTGCTGGCCACACCGCAGAGCCCCTCTAATTTTTTAAAGCAAAATCCAATATTTCTAAATATAACCTGGCTAATGAAGGAGATCCGAAAAGGCTCTTTTCATCTACAAAGAGGATATACAGTTACCTGATAAATGAAGGAGGTAGCTGAGAGCTGTGTAGATAAAATTATTTTGAGAGGGGATACAAAAGAAGAGGTGCTTATGTTAATCCTCACTTTAAAAAGCTGCAAATAAGATAAGTCCATGCCTCAAGGTAGGTTTTTTTTTGTTGGGATTGGTGTAAGATTCAGGAATATGCCTTTATCAAAAGCTGTCCAAGTATGTGTCAGAGCATTTGCATAATTCACACCTACTCTGCTCCACAGCAATGACTATTTGTTGACAGTTTTTCTGAACAATGCTGCTCCTGTCCATGTACACAAAAATCAAAGCTATTTCACCTAAATAAAACACTTTAACTATCCAGTTTATGCTCGGCATGATTTCAATCTGCAGTCTCTGTGCATTTTTAGGGACTTTCCAAATAGATTACATTAATTTGCAGAGAAACATACTACAGCCCGTTGCCTTCTTTGGTTGTTAGATATACATAAAGACTGAAATTTTATTTAATCTGTGGCCTGCTGAATTTCTTTCTGTAGTTGTTCCTGAGCCAGGCATATCTGATAAATTCTGAGAGAAGGATTCTCATGAGTCCCATAGTGTCCTAGGTTGTCAGAGTCAATGAGCCAGGTTTATTTCTAACAACCTTTTAAAGAACCATTTATGTTGTGTCGTTCAATTTTTTTGGGATTAACAGTACTTTCAGACTAATTCACTTCCCTCCCAATACAACCCAATAAAGACCTACTTAAAATGTAATTAAAAGTGTGTTAACGGGGAATAAAACAGACTTTAAAAACAATGAGTGCTGATTAAACAAAGTGTTACAGAGCCGGATTATGCTCGACAACCGAACAAGTATTCCCTAAAATTCATGCGGAATCCCAGAGGATTTCGGGGTTCAGTGCCTCTTTTTTTTGGTCAGTTTCTGGATTGAATCACCACCAGTGTAAACATTATGTATGGGCAAGTGACGATGTAAAACATGCCCCCAGAAATAAACAGTTTAATGCATACATTCTGACGGCTTCGCGATACAGCTGTATCTTAAAGCAACACTAATCTTTATGTGAGCGCTGTTCTTCAGTACGCGAACCTTCATTGGTCTTCTTAAATAAAGCATGAGGTTTAAGCTGCAAGATCAAAATCTAACACGGGATGAAAAAAATAGCTAATGAAAGAAAATCTGCACTTGCTGTCAATCCAAATGATGCAGATACGTTAACTTTAAAAGGTAATGGGGTTGTAGTAAAAGGTGGAGGAGACACCTGTAACGAGAAATTGGGACAGCTCTCATGTGATTTCAATTAACAGACACACCTTTAAAATGAGAAAAAATGTGCTACCCCTTTTGTACTGCGCTGGGTTCGCTTTTAAATATGTAAAAATGTGTACAGTACAAGTATACCATAAGCGAATAATGCATTAAATAGACCAAACAGACTATATTTTAAAGAGCTTTGGAGCTCTCCAATACTGATGCAGACATTAAACGAAGCTGGAAAGGCGATAAGAGCGTCCCTGTGAAAATAATCATATTTTTGTTGCTATTAAAGTAGTTGAAACCGCTGCATTTAACCTGTGAATAAAGCATGACGTTGAATGAAATCAAAATCGAAAATATTCCACTTTGAATAATGCAAAAAACCCAAAATGAAATAAGGTCATATCATCTTAAGAGAATTATAATACATGTGACTAAAATCAACTGCAGTACTTGCACACATTTTCCACAGAGATCAGGATTATTTCTTTCATTCTTTTCTCCCTGTTCTTTTCATGGTTATATAGGTTGTGGAATATGCCAGTTAAAACACGGAGAGGTTTTGTTAATTGCAGTATATTCCTACACTTGTTTTATTTCTAATTTCATTTTTGCCTTCAAATTTGTTTGAACTGTATTTTTTTGTTGTTGTTGTACAGTTATAGTTTTAATTGGATTGTTGATTAAATATCTCCAAATGCTTTTTAAATCATAAAAAGGCAGAATTGCTTCATCATTCTGGAAATGAACTATTTACACTGAAAGTGTGATACGCAGTATCATCCTGAATATTATACAGTATACAACCTACAGTACAGTATATCCGTGACCAAGTGTTTCATAAGTGTTAAGGGCGTCTTTAAAGCCAGACTAAACATCAGATGGAGAACCGATGAATCTACAGTATGTGCCTTAGAAAGCCAATGCCTTTCATCTCCATGTGCAGATATGAAATGTGTAAAATGTACGAGCTTTGGATTGTTTCAGCAGGAGTACACAGTAATTCCACATTTTATGCTATTCAATGTCAGTAAAAGAAAATGCAAAGGGTAATATACGAATATAATTATTTGATAGGAGGGTCTTCTTACACACTGTGCACAACCTAAAGAGTTAAAGGATGTGTAATATACTCTAAATCAAAGTTTGTACGATGTAAAGCATAAAATACAACAATGTGTGTTGTCAAAAGAAAATTCTTCATCTCCTGTAACTAAAAAATATAGATATGTAAGTGTACAGTATGGGAAATAATGGGAGATATTCTATTTTAATAGCTTACAGATTCTCTATGTTTACTTACAGTACAACCATAAAAGGCATGGGTTTTTAAATGCAGAGTTTAGTATGCTGAGAGTTTATAGTTTAATAATTAAAATGGAGCTCCAATTTGTAAATGTAGTTTGTGTTAGGAAGTCTAAGAAAAGACTCATGTCAGTGATACTTTCAGCCAGGCTTCAGCGACAGAGCTGCGTGTGCTCTCGTGACGCACCGCGCTTATTTTCACTGACAAGGAAGGACACGAACAACACACTGTCGTCCAGGGGACAGAAGTTCCTTTCAGCCAAACCTCAATCTGCAAAATAAACAAAGCACTCTAAGAACATTTCTGAAGTAAATATTTCTTGTTATTTTTCCTTTTTAATGATTTAAAAAAAATATAAATTTGGTGGTTTCCAAGGCACACACTCAGGGCTGAGAATTGCACATGATGGCCTTTATAGTTTTATTCCTATTTAAGAAAAAGTAAACCAATCCAGTTTTGATGAATGGAATTAAATAGCATGATACGTATCTATTCTTTTCATACACTTTCTGCATTTTTTATTTTTGTGTTTTATACCAGAAATACCTATGGCATACAACACCATATGACATATGGTGCCCCAGAGCAATAAACAAAAAACTTGGAAATTTGCTCTCGTGTCGAAATATTTTCCTTTGCTCTGATGAACAGCTTGCAATGCACGTTGTTTATCCTGATGCTTAACATGTTAGAGGAACGTCCAGAACAAGGGAGGCCGGCCAGCAGAAAGAGTGACTTAATGCATGTTAGTCAAAGGCTACAGGGAGAGTGTTTTACATATCTTCAAAAACCGTGTAGGCATAAATTATCTTGGAAAGTTATATGATATGTAAAAAGCCCCTCGAAATGTTTTATTTTGACAACTTTATAATCTTTCAAATCCCATTCAATAACAAAAAGGATTTCTATATCTGAGTTTAAATGGAACTGAGCGCAGATCCCCGTGGATTTTGACCAGTGGCTCCCCTCGACTCCCCTCGACTTGGAAGCCTTGTGCTTCCCTCTGCTTCCTATCATTGCTGCTTGACTGTCGGCATGTGGTGCCAATTTGTTCCTCCTGCGCACGGGGCGCGGAGGCTTGGATTTAATTTTCAGCCTTGACACAAAGTTTAATTTGCTAAAAAGGGAAGCTGCATGGCTGTAAATCTTAAAGGAGACACCAAGGTTGCAAAAGTTGTTTTTTTTCCCCCTCTTTTTTATGCACTGCTCATTCAAGGCTGCTTCAGGAAAGATCGCCCTGTAACTGCAGAGGATACACGCGCACACACTGAGGTGCCTTTTGTCTCATTTTAGGACTATGAAGTGCGCATTCCTCTCAAGAGCGATCACATCATTTAGCAGTTGAGAACAACAATAAAGAAATGCGCAGTCTCCTTTTGTCTTCTACATTTTTGTGGGTGGCGTCACCCGAATTTTGTAAGGAAATCTGTCATACAATGTGACTTACTACTGTAGGAATACTGATCTGTATTGTTTCTCAGGGTAAAAATAAGACCTGATTGTATTGTATAGGCCAGCACCATTTAAATACTAAAATGTTGCTATATACTGTACAGTACATTGCATGCAGTAATTAAGGACAGGTTTACTGAATATTACAAAACAAGGTCTCTTGAAATCAGAAATTGCAGCATTAAATCTAGAGATGATAATTCAGGCTTTCCTAGGTGGATAAACATGGTGCTATTCAAAAGGAGAAAAGGTAATTTGAAGCTTGCGCAGGAAAAACTGTTGATGGATTACGAACTTTGTTCCAGAATGCTCATCAGTTCTTTCCTTTTATTTTAGATATTCTGTAACCACACTTCCTGTAGTTCTCTGCTGGAATATACATGTAAAAAAATCTGCAGTGCATATGGGAATTTTGATGGCTTGGTTTGTAAACAATATGCTTTTGGTTGGCAATAAAAGAAATTTCCCAACATACTCCAATATTCTTGAAACTGATATCCAAATAAAATCTAGAGACATGAAATCTGGCAAAGTGTCTACTGTGGAAAAGAGGAAAATGAAACAGAGAAAAAAAGAACTTCCATACCTCAGTGTAAACCCCTCCTTTCGTTCGTTCCCGAGAGAAACGTTCCATTTCTTTACAAATGAAAACGAGAAACTCATCTTATCTAGTCATCCTTTGTCACGTTAAGGTCTGGCTTTAAGATCTGCTGTATACTGTTTGTCTTCTATATGTTTTTACTTTTATAATATGTGCAGGTTATTAAATGCACACAGTCGAAACACAGGCAAATATGTTCAGGATACAGCTTTAAAAACATTCTAGAAGCATTTAAGTGAAGTGCAAGATAAAAACGAACAAAAAGTGTGCAGAGTTTTCATTGACATTTAACTAAATGAAATATGACACACTGCAGATATCCTAAATCCATGAAAAACAGCACAATGTATCATAAAAATAGTACATATATCACAGTAGCACATGATGGATTGCGGATTTTTTTAAACTTTAATATGATTCTATTTCCATTTCTTTATCTACTTAAGGCCATATTACAGATATCTGTAGGAGAGACTGAAAGACCAACATTCATAACAATATTTAAAGGAATGCATAAAATTAATATTAATAATTTGTAAAGATGTAGTTGGAATTTAGTGCAAAACCAGATAAACCAGTTATTTTTTATATTCTATAGTTTGATTTTTTCACACTGCACATCAATAAATGTAAATATAGGTATAATTATTAATTAATTATCAAATTATTAAATGTAGCTTCTTTGTCTGTTCTTCACATTCATAAAGTCAAAAGCATCATTTAGAATATTATGGAGCATTTTTTGCAAACCCTAAAAGCATAAACATGCTGTGTAAAACTAAGGCAAATGTAGCAGTTTTCCAAATAGTAATTAAAGCAGAATAATCATTTCTCTGTGGTTCCAGTACAAACAAATTTCAGCTTTTGGTGGGAGCCCAGGGTTAATATCCCCCATAAGAATTATTCAGTTGCTTTAAAAGGCTTCAGCTCAGTTTTATTATCTCAGTCCACAGCCCCTGTCTCCTCCCTCGCCTGGTGCAGTCAGCCCTCCTGCACTGGATTGTGTGATCTGTGCTCACGTTTCTGCACATAAAAGTGGATGTGCATTGCAGGGAGCATGTGCTCTTCAAGCTCTCTCTGCCTACAACGTTTCTGACCTGACCGGCCTGATTTAAAGAAAGCAATGGCACCACGGTTTATGGGATTGATGTTAACACTGATGCCTCTGATTTTGTTTCGTGTCAGGAAGTAGGTCCCATGCAGTCTGTCTTTTTACCTGTAGCCCAATGAAGAGCAGGATTCCTCCGCAGCATCTTATTTTGAGAATATGATGCACTCTTACTGTTTGTAAACAGCTGCTGAAATGGACTTTTATTTTTACCCATTGTAATTTTACTGAACTTAAGAACACCTTCACAATTGATATTGTGAATAGGGCTTCCAGTAACTAATGACAGTGAAAGAAATATTCTTGAGGGGTTGTAGTAGTTCAGGTGGGGAGCTGCGTCAGCATGCGTAGGCTGCAAAGGAACAAGTAATAGGCTTATTCCATGCTGAAAATAGAAGAAAGAAAATACAACGTTTCAGCTGTGGAGCCTTCTTCAGGTGTGAGCTTTAATTACTATTTGGAAAACTGCTACATTTGCCTAAGTTTTATGCAGCTTGAGTTATTGTGTTGTAACTTGTGTTCCATGTGCTTTGCTTACAATGCAATTCCCAGATGTTTTCTAAAATCTAAAATTATCTAAGACTTTAATGAAGCCATTCAACAGTGAGGAGGATGTTTAAGGACAGAGACCTTAATGAAAGAAACTTTTTCATGCATCTTAAATCTCATTGTGAATGGCAAATTTCATGACAGTTCCAGTACAGCCTCAGCTAAGCAGTATTTCATTGCATTTTTATATCCAAATGAATTATGAACACTACTAGGAACCGACCACATATGATTACAGATATTGAATCCCAGTGCCAGTGCTCTCAGACTCAAAGGCTATTCAAAATCCCTCACAACCTGAAGTTGATCTTAACTAAAAGATTTCCGTCATTTCATAGTTTTTGTCATACATACCTTGCAGTCCATCGTGCAAGTTAATATTGAGCTTGGTGAGTATTTTAAAATATCTCATATTTGAAAGTATTCATACTCATGAAAAAATGCTGATTTGCGTTTCCTAAAGATGTGTACTCCCTCATTTAATATATTGAGAAGTATCCCACATATTTGGGGTTTCAATGAATAATTACTGAATTTCATAGTGTATAATTGTACCCATGTCAATTCCATGAAAAACTCCATGAAAAACTGATACTACTGCAAAGCTGTCCTCTTGTATGACAAAAGTGTCTGGAGACTTTTTGACTGTACATTGATGATTTCTGGTGAACCTCAAGTTTTATATAGAAAATAAACAAAAATATTACGGGAATGAATGTTAATTAACTCTTGCCTTATCGCAATGCATAGGAGATGGAACAATCTAAACAGATTTCTATTGTAATTCCTCCTTTTACTTATATTAAGATTTATCAGATATATCTTCTTAAGCATTAGGGTCTATATGTTTGCCCAGAAAAAGAAACATGGACCATTTAAATGTATTTTCCCTCCTGACGTTCAGCGTCTCCCGTGAATTGACCCCTGTGCAAGCCCACTGGGCTAGATGAACCATCAGCTGATCGAACGGCACGTGGGTTTTCCAGGCTTGTTTCTCACAGAGATCAGCGGCCTGTTTGTCACAGCTGGCAGCCTGCATCTCTGTTGAGAAAGAAAAGCACAAAGTCGCCTGCCCAAGCCTCACTCTGATGTCACTGTGATGGGCACTGAGGAAGGAGCTGTGAAGATCACAGGTGTGAGGCTGGGACAGTGTCACCATGACATGGCGTTCCCGAAATCAGGTGGTGTTCCCAGTCTGCTGCTGCTGTGATGGGGATCCAAATCAGGGGCATCTAATTCTGAATGAGGTATAAACTATCATTCATATCAATAATAATATCATATTATTATCAACCAGCTTGTCAAATTTGTTTTACGTATGTTAATTTAAAGAACGTGTTTATTTTTTTAATAATAAACCTATAGTTGTATCTATGACAGAGGGAGGTTTTGTGCTATACTGTATGTACAGTAACTGCGAGGAAACGAAGGAGGTGCAGTTGGAATACTAACTTGAAAGTCTATTTGAAAATATGGAGTTAAATTACAAATAACCACTTACTTGTAATGCACAATTTAGAGACAAAACTCTAATTTCCTGGTGGATACTCTATATGATATTAATGTAACTAAAACCTCAGCACAGTTTAATTGCATTTACTGGTAATTGTTGCTTGAATAAACATTAAG
Source organism: Lepisosteus platostomus (assembly GCF_059453375.1). Classification (NCBI taxonomy): domain Eukaryota; kingdom Metazoa; phylum Chordata; class Actinopteri; order Semionotiformes; family Lepisosteidae; genus Lepisosteus; species Lepisosteus platostomus. The sequence continues at coordinate 39,491,625 of NC_142624.1, forward strand.
TAACAGGGAATTGAAGAAATGGGATAATATTCTCCTCTGCTAATTTATCCCACTAATTTAGATTTCCTTCTCTTGTGCAAATTACCAAAAAGGTTTATTCAATTGTATTTCTTTTAGCAAAAGAACGTTAAGTTGGTAAATAAAATGGAAAGAAAATGTGACCATTTCACCCCCTAAACCCCATAAAATTTAGCACAGAATTAGTTGAATGGTTAAGATGAATAAATAACCAATTTGTCCTGGTATTTTTTATACTTTCTAGAATAAGAAGATAACATTGAGAACATCGTAAAATCACTTATTACATAGTAAGTAATTATTTTCTCTAGGCCAAACATTATTTAATCAAAAGGCCTTTATTTTACAGCCTCCTAATTTGGAATCACCCGTTGTTTCAATTCAGATTACAGCTACAACTTCTGTCCCGAGCAGTAAGGTTGAGGACCTGTGTACAGTACATGCTCCTCTGATAATGTTTGCCTACCTGAGCCACTTTTGAGTCATTTGGCATGCTGCCGGCTCCACTGCAAGTCTCTCACTGATATCACAGGTTGCTGTGGCAGGACAAGCCAGGGAAACTATAGCTCAGCCACACCTATTCATCCAAGAGTGCAGTGCTGCACGGGGAATCCCAGCCACAGATACAGTAGCTATTGACCAGGCCCAGGCTGGAACCAGTGATGTCTGGACTACAGGACTCACCCAGCGACCTGAAGGAGTGCCCTGGGGCCAGCTATTCTAGTGAGCGGAATAGAGTGCGCTGGACTCTGGGGGACCACAGCCTGTTTTGCTTCAGATTCTGAGCAACAGCCTCTTTGCAAGCACCCAATCACGAGCAGCAGAGGGTAAGGATTCCTGTTCCTGGGCATCATTCCAAGAGGCTGTTGGAGCGGTACACAGTGTCCCCAGGAAAGAAGGAAAATCAAAACTGGACCGTCCTGTTCCAGTTGTTTGTAACCGTAAGCCAAATATCTTTAGTATTTACTCACCTGATAGGGTGCTGACAACAGAAAACTTTTGAATTCTGAAAAGCAGCAGTATGATGTAATTTTGAAAGCAGTTAACTGATGTAATTGACAGTACATATTTGCAGAAATACATAAATGCTACATACATACTGTACAACCTAATAAACATTTCATTGTTTAGCCATACTAGGTAAATTCCCTTTTCCAGGAGAAAAAGCCATATGCATCTGCTGTATCTACGGTTTAGTGTGCATTGACGTCAATATTTGCCTACCTACAGTACTTAATGTATACAAATTTAAACATAAGACCATAAAAATGCTTACAAACGAAAGGAGGCTGTTTGGTCCATCCAGCTCATTCAGTTTCAGGAAGCTCTTTGAATCACCTTTAATGGAATACAGTGCCTCTTCAAATGATTACTTCTTAAACTGTATCAATAAGAAGGCTTTTTACACTTTAGCTACAGTACATCCAAATACTTTTTAATTATCATTTCAAAAGTTATTTAAATTTAAAGTAAATAACTTTAAATGTTATGTATTTTGGATTTCCATTTGATAACGGCATACTGCGGTTAATTTTTATTCATTTTTATTTTTGCTTTTATTTTTTAGCAAAACCAGTGTTTTGTTCATTTTCTGCTCCAGTGTGAAGAAAAAATTGGAGCCGCAGAGGTGTCTATCAGGTCTGCCACAGAGTTGCTGCTAAAGAACACACTTGAAGAGCATGACAGAGGAGTATGTAAAGGAGACAAGATCAACCATACAGTTGTGTTCTAGCCTTAGGCAAGAGCTGAGGATGTAAGAAAGATGGCAGGGAGGATTGTCAAGAGGCATAGATAATGATAGCTTTGCATGTGGGCACAAGGAAAACATCAAGGGCGCAATATTGTAAGGCTTAAAAGGAAGTGGTGAAAGGGTGCAGAGGAGATAGTGTAGCCCTGCTGATGCTGTGCATGCTGACTGCTGTGTCAGGTGCCTTGGAACAAAATGAATGAGGTATCATGCATTCACTGCAGCTTTGTAAAGTATGTGAAACCAAAACTGTTTAACCCACTAACTGCACTGGTCAGGGGCCTGAAGCAGGGTTTGTCTGGAGGCTGTAAGAGGAGTGCATAGACATGGTCAGGGCTTTAACACTTAACGGACAGCACACAGAGCTTTACTACATCAGCAGTTAGCAAGTAGGATAAAGAATAAAAAACTCAGTTTTGGTTATAAAGTAATTATGCATCAGATAGTACTGAGATTGTGTTTATTAACTGGTTTGACTTTTTCTATTTAATTTTTCATGTTATTGCTTCATGTTTCTTTTGAATTGAGTTGACACTATGTAGTGCATAAATGTACAATAAAATAAAGTATATTTGTACAATGAATGAGAAACAGTCTTTCATTCTTCCATAGTCCTGAACTGTATTTCATGCTTACTGAATGCTAGTGCCCTGCCTTCTGTCTCACCATCAACCTGCTACATATATTATTGTAGACTCAAAGGAGACGATTGGGCTTACCATTACAGACTGTATGAATGATCATCTTTCAAATCAGAGAGCCTAAGATCCACCAGGAACAGAAATCCTCATCTCTTATTTCTCAGTGCACCGTCTGGTCTACAACATGTACTGTAGTGAACCTGCCTCACAAGCAGCTGTACAAGCCCAATACACACGTGTCTGTGGTTAAAGAGCCGGCATAGTGGAGGTGGAATGCTTGCTTACAGTCCACGACAGGCAAAGACCTCTACCATTTTACTAAAAAAATGATCATAATTTTTGTATTCAACAGTCTCTTTGCAGGAGCAATAAAAGGGCTATGCTTCTGTTCTTTTTGGTTTTACAAAATGCTGTGGCACATTTGTCCCTTAAATCCCTGATAATCAGCCAAACACCTCTTTTATCTGTCCTTTTAACTCCAACATGTCTTATTGTTGGCTAGTAATTGATATAAAGTTGTTTAAACTGTGCTGAACAAGGGCATTATCTCTGCTATTATGTAAACTAAATACAGAACAAAACAATAATGTGTTATTCAGTTGTTGCATGAGGTTATTATAAACGTGTCTCTTTATTGTTTTCATAAATACCCAGCTTTTTATGTGTGTATGTGTGTAAGTGTGTAATCTAATGATTACTGTCTAATGATGTACAGTAACTGTATGCCTAAATCTCATTTAACTTCAAAGGAATCAGATATTTTTGTTATCCTATTTTGTATTGTCAGAAATGAAGGATGATCTGGCAGACAGACATTTGCAGATTTAACAAAACTGCACATTAATTTATAATTCGAATTCACATGAATAATAACAATAATGCAACATTAAGCACGGGAAAATATAGAAGTCTGACTACTTAACAACCAATCAAATAGTTCTGTAGGCTACTGTAAATGTAAAGCATTTAAACTTAACAAGGAGACATTACAGTAGGTGCTGTAGAGGAAAGTCACAGATTATAAAACGGAATGAGATCAGGACATAATTGACCTCAATGACTATTACAAAAACTCCATTTAATACGAGGCACTGCACAGGGCTTTAAAGGGAAATGGAGACATTGGACTAGAATAGGAGACGCAAGCAAAGGACTTGACTCCCCTGTGGCTGGGGAGGAAGGGAATTCCCATAGGTCCGTTAACAATGAGGACATTGTAGAACTGGGTACGAGAGAGTAAAACAAGGTCCACTCTGGGAACAATGGCGTCCTCAAGCAGACCTTTCTTGAAAGCACACAGACCAGCGTCACTGACAAGTGGAGGCGAAGATATGGCACAGTGCAGAAGGGGTAGCACAGGATTTTTGGTGAAAGAATTTGACAGAAAGGCATTCTTTTGCAATGAAAGCATTCCTTGGAAAGCAGAGTGGTATGCTAGGTTTGAGGATCCAATTTAAACAACTTTAGGAATGAACATCAGAGAGGTTAGAAAATAGAGTAGGCCATTGATTGATTTAATTGATAGATAATTTAAAAGAGTGCTTTGTTTTCAGATTTCTATAATTGATGCTATCTGTTTATTATAAGATGTTTCAACAGATGGAGATGTCTGAACAATCTTACCCTGGGTAGGGTTTTGCTTTTTCTCAGCTTGTCAAAGGTCATTTCAAAAAGGGAAAGTATCAATTTTTGATGTTATATGTGTATTTTGATTTATGTATTTATTCAATGGAAATCTGAGGTTGGTTGTTCTTTTATCTATTTAAAAATTATTTTGGGGGATTTTTATTTGTGGATTTTTGATGTTTTGTGATTGTTCTGACATAACTGAATAAAGTTATTCTTAAATGTCTATTTCTATGTGATTCTACAGTATGTCTGCCTGATGTTTGGGATCATATTTCAGCCTTTTTGAAAAGGACTGCACAAGCTGAGTTAATAATCTAGTTTGTGCTTGAGGACAAAATTGTCAAGGATATATAATGAGGAATAGTTCTGAATCAGGAAAGACCTTGAACGTTAGGATAACCTAATGTGTAGACTAATGATATATCATACAATGAGGAAGTAAGAAATGCAATTCTTGCAGTAGAAACACATTTTATCTACAAGTGCTTCAAGGTCTTATTGTTTTCTTTCTGAAGGAATAACTGCACATTAGACTCAGGAACTAGCAATGAACTGATTCCAGTTTTACTCTCAGTTTGGATCCCTAAATGACTTTAGACACCTTCCTTTAATTAGTGGTTTGTAGAGATGAGCAAAATGAAAACAAATTTGGAATTCTAACTTGCCACATGAAGTATTGAACATACGGTATAGGTCACATTGAGTGTTGGCCCAGACTTCGGTGTGAAGGGTTTTGGACTCTTGTGTAGTAAAAAGTAATTAAAAAAATCAAAAGCATAAATAAAAATCAAAACTCTTTTTTGAGATAAGTTGATCATTATAATTCGACACAATTCAATTTCCTAATTCAATTTACAGAGTTTTACAATAGCATTAGATTATGATTATGATTATGTGTTTAGGAATAGACCTTATTGTTCAGGTGCACCATACACTCTAACTGTATTTGTATAGCCAAAATAATAAGAACCCTCAGTCAAATGAATGGTCTTTCTCAGTGGCAGTGAACGAGGGGCACATGAAAGCATTTCTTTACCTGTTCTGGCCAGAACAGCCCGGTTGTCAGATTACAACCCTTTTGAAAGCTGGAGGAGTCTTTGGAGTATTGTGTTCACTCTCACTTTCATATGGCGCTCAGCGTAAGTTCAGAGGAAGCCTGCAAATATTTAAAAACCTTATGGGATATAAACCACTCCCTGTTCTTGCTGATAACTAAGATTATATTTCTAGAGGGTTTCTCCTTCCTTTTGGTTGGTTCAAACTCAATATGTTTAATTTCATTATTTGAAATTAAATTATTTTAAATTATTCAATTTTTTTCATGGAAACCATTAAGGGTAGATTGAATAATTTAGCAAATGAACAAACATTTGATTATTAACTAATGCCTATATTGATATGCCTTAAATTAGTGAGAACATACAAAAACCTGACTGTGACAGCTACTTCCTGTTGAATTATGCATTTCCAGCTCTTTTTTTCTGTGGGTTGGCAGGCAGCTTGGATGAAGTTGTCTTTCTGAAATAATTGCTCTACCGGGCTTCCATCTTACCTGCAGAAAAATGAGCTACTTGACTTCTACAAATTATACGTTAGCCCATAATGGGGATTTCTGACAGCTATTAGCATCCTTTGAATTTGAGCTGTGAAATAAGTATGAAATCTTTGATTCCTAGTCTTAATGCTATGTAAAGCATACCAGAATTTTTATATACACTATATATATTCATTGGTGAATCAATCTTGTTCAGAATTCTGCAGCAACAGTGTTTAAAAACCTACAATATGCAAATTATTGACCAATCCTGAAAAGGATTTATGGATTTTCCACTGCTGTCAGGCTTTCCTTTTGATTAATAAGACAGCATTTTGTCATACAATTGTTAACTTTCATAATCTTTTCAGACTTTTTTTCCATCAGCCTGTTTTGTTTTCTACTTATGTATTTAGCCACCCAGATGTCTTGCAGAAGGTGATTAAGTATCGTGCTGTAAAAGTTTGGAGAAGCATTCAGAATTACGTAATTAAAAATGTTTGCATCACACTCAGTGGGTGGTGCTGCTCATTTTTAAATTGCTTGAATGCCCATTATCTCTTGGAGTCCACCTAAAAGCCAGTCCAGTATGTAGTAGCAATAACATTCTTATCTCATAATTTTCAGAATTAAGTCTGAATCAAGTTCAATAAGACATCCCTTCTGCAATAAAATTAATGTGAGATTTCTTTTTTAAAATGTATTACTTATCAGAACTTTGACTTATGACACATTGAGTTGGATACAAATTTTACAAGGCTTTCTGCATTGAACACCTGTAAATATTAGATAAATATTTTCCAGCTCCCATCTGGGAATTCAGTACTGGTAAGAAAAAAAGAAACAGGCTTTACTTTAAACGTTTTCATTCTATTCCATTAAAATGGAATTCCAGACAACAGACAGTTTTAACCTCCCATGCACAATTCCATGCTCTTGTACTGAAAAGCAGCATTTCTTTCTTTCATTTCTTTCTGAGAGTGAAACTTCTGGTGTATACAGTACAAGCATTACAGTACATGTCACTGCTCTGATTATTACTTCTGACATGGACCCTGTGAAGAGGTCTGTTGAAGCATCATTGATAGGTGTATAACTGTTTTTATTTTCTTTGTCAGATTTGACATATCCACTTTGTCAATTGATAAACTAAAAGAAATGTATGGTCAATTCTAGACCAGTCTTGTCAATTACATTAAAAAGTGTAAAAATTATTGTACATTAACTTGAATAGATTTGTTTTGATCGTGAACCTGTAGGCAATGCGTATCTCACAATGCCAAACAGTTTGAAGTATATAAGATCACTTTATTGGCCTTATACAATTTTCTTGCATTAGGAATTTGTCTTTTCACATACCCCAGCTTGCTCTCCATGAGACACACAGACAGGGAGAGAGAAGCTTGGGGTCAGAGCGCAGGGTCAGCCATTTATACAGCGCCCCTGGAGCAGCTGGGGTTAAGGGCCTTGATCAGGGGCCCAACGGAGTAGGATTCCTCTGCCGGCCGCGGGATTCGGACCAGCAACCTCCCAGCCACAGGCGCTGATCCTTAGAAACAAAGCCACCACACTGCCCCATGAAGAAATGTGTATTACGATGTATATTTAAATGTATGAAAACCAAAAACAAAATACATTTTTACCATTTTAAACTTGTTTTAGCACACAAGCCTTCTGAAGGCCAGGAACTACTGGGGGGCAAGGAGTAGGGAGCACCGTATATCCCAATAAATTCTTATTAAGGGTCAAATAAAGAGTAAACTCCTGCACTTTATCTTTAGAATAAAAAGGTGTGCTTACAGCTCAGTAAACACACATACTGTATAAACAGTCAACTCTGACTTTAAAAATAAACAAAACAATGTACTCCCAATGCAGCAACGTTTCTTAAAAGTGTGGTATCAATAAACATGTAGGACTTGGCGAACAGCTTTGGTTACAGCATTTCCTGCCCTGTAGTATATCCTTGCATTAGAAATTAAAAATATGAGGAGGAAAAACACAAAGTTGGACGACCAGCAAACTAGAGATACTTTAGATCCATATTTCCCTGGTAACAGACCAACATACCACATAGCTTACAGTGACTCCCTTTGGCCACGGCAGCTGCTTCTTAATGATCCCAAACTGGGAAACACCATGAAGTCAGCTCCCATGGGCTCTCGCTCATCTGTCACAGCGGAAGATGCAGACTGGGTGAGGTGCTCTAAGACATTTCCGAAACTCTTTAAATCTGAACAATTTCCTGTTAGCTCCTCCTTGATGATCATCTACTACTCCTAGTAATTAGTTCATCAGATGATTTGCTGATTTTACCTTACTTTTTGTGAGCTCGTCTACTTCGGAAAAAGTTTGTTCAGCTTTAAACTGCCGGATGATGATGGAGAAATGCTGATATGACTTTGTTTTCAGTGCCCTGTAGGGTCAGAGAAGGAAGAGCTGGAGGTGAAGTGATCAGTCTGCTCCTTTCTTTCTTCCTCTGTTAAATCTGGAAAATTTCATGAGCTATATTGTTGTGTTTATGTTGTCTATTTCTAGTTTCAATGCCTGTACAGTGACATCCCTTAAACAATAGAACATATCTAATTGTTATTAGCTAATGCTTTGTTTTTCTTTAGATATCCTTCTGGTGGAAATATTTTAAAATGGGATTATTCTTATCATCATTGCATCATTTCAAATCCTCATTGCTGAGTATGGTCTATATAGAATTTAATTATTTTGTAGCTGTGTCAGTTTATATGATTAAGTCATTGGCTTAGGCTCATGATTGTTATCTCATGATTACGCTTATTTTTTTAGCAGTCTTAGGACTGGAACTGATATAATTGAAGAAGGCTCATATGTAACCAAAGACAACACAGCTCTTCACACGTAACTATAAAACTGTAGATTACTTTGTGTTTTTCATCCTATGTTTTTTCACTGAAAATTTCATTTTTTTCATTTTTTGTCTCTTTCATTTCTTGTCATTTTCTTGGAGCATAGCACAACAGTGGATTCCAGAGGAATGAATATTTATTTATTACTGGAAATAAAACCTGGTGCATCCCACACTTGTCATGCAATAAAGACTCCAAGAGATGATTACATTTAATGATATGATTAATTCCTTACATACTCTGTATTTTTTTATGTTTTTTTTTCAGTTGGAAATTCCCTTCCCTTCTTCACCCCAATGTGGGAATGGCCATCAGCCTAATTTAGTTTGGTTCTTTGGTTAGAAGAACCAAAGACGAGCACAGTCTACATCCAAGAGACTTGCTTCAGGGCAGTCTCCTCTTATCATGATCTGACTGCGCACCACTGCCACCTGGAGGACCGACACTGCAGTGTTCTGGAGGCAGAGGCTGGAGATCCAGCTGTCCCAGGAGTGTCCTGCTCTGTGCTGAGGCTGAGATCTCGGAGTGGTGCGCTCTGCAATGAAGTCTCCAGACTTCCACCACCCAGGTCCCGTGCTATATGTGGAGGTTGTTACTACAACACGTGTCCATTGGGCTGTGATCTTTGTGATGGAAAAAATGGAAAAAATCAACATCTCTTCCCTAAATATTAGATTACATTATCCTATCACAATGTAAGAAACTTGGAAGGAGCAAGTTTATTATTCCTGGCACAATATTCAGTGGAATTGTTGATGTATTGGATCATAGAATTCTACTTCGAGTAATAAAGATTCTCATGAAAAACCCACGTTCTGTATATGGTCATGTCCAGTGTTTGCCATACCGTGTGCTCACACATTTCCCACTTCTCAAGCACATGTGTGAAAGAGGCGTGGCCAGCCCTGGCCCAGGAAAGCCCAAATCAAGCAGCTCTTTGGTCACCCCTTAATCACCCCTCCCCCCAGTTCACAGAGGTTTGGAGCACACGCAAATTCTTTCATTAATTTCAACTTTATTAGTTCAATTAAGTCAGGAACGGCCAACTGTGGTCTTTGAGAGCTAGGGTGTTGGAAGTTTCATCTCAAATGATCTCTGAACTACTTAATTAAATCAATTGCCTGCTTCAGTGCTCAAAATGAAATTGTTCCAAGTGCTTAGAAATTAACGACTTAAAGGTGACCTGCAGCATTGTAACTCTCCATAATCAGGGCCGGCAACGCGTTGCTTGTCTAATACTGAGTGAAATCACCAAAAGATAAAGATGTATTCCTTCCATGTTTTTAAATTCTAGGTAGTGATGCTGTATGTTTTTTTCTGACTGAAAATGCCAAAGAAACACCAGGTGCAACCTAAAAGAATCAGAATCGTCGCTCGTTTGAAGTTATGCAGATTGCAGTTTAATACCTTGATTAGAGTCCTGGGCGGTGGTGCAGTAATGCATGAACCACCAGGGTAGTGTTAGTTCTGAAAGGATGGACCTATGTGTTATACTAAGTACACTTTAATTGCACCAAATAATACCACAGTATGTGATTTTTATCTACATTCCAGTCTACTTTACAATAGAGCAAAGGAAACAAATCGGGGTTTTTTTTTTAGGAAAAAACATAGTTGTTTACTGATTAGTAATAACATTGGCTATAACCCAGTTAAATTGTTTTTTTTTTAATAAGAACCTTAAAAACAAATCTCAATGTTCAAAACATACAGTACAGCATCTGAAAGTAAATGACTATAGCTTACATAAGGAAAACAATTACAAAAAAGAAAACAAGAAAAGAACAACTCTCTTTGAAAGAGAGAAACATCCAGAATATTCCTCTTAACGCTCTGCAGTCTGTGATTTCTTTAAAAAGTTTAGGATTCTTTTTTTTATCCTTTGCTAACATATGTTCTCAAAATGTAAGAAGTTTACAGAAGCTTTTCAAAGTTGGACCTTTGTATATAACATGGTTCTCATTTTTCAAAAGGCATTCAATTACTTTCTTTCCCTATCCAGTGTAAATATTTTGTAAGGCAATTGGTTACAGCAATACAGCAGATGCCTGGAGCCAAGACCTTTTAATTTGATACAATATGCTTTATTAAGGAGAGAAGGAGAAGAGTGAACTTGAACGGTAGCAGGGATTCCTGGTGGAACTGACTCAGTGATTAAAGAATTACTGACCCTGAATATGTGACAGGTCAGAAAAGAAGGCTTGTTTATCAATTATTTCTAACATCATAAAGACAAGATCAGTCTCGTAGAGAAGAGGTTTGTTTTATCTGCCTTCAAAGTATCTCGATTTCAGAAAAAAGTAAAGGTTTTTAGTAAACATATGCAGAGTATTGCCTCCTTGAAGAAAAACTCTTTAAGGATTCAAGAGTGCGTCTGTTCCTTTACTCTTTCTTTTTTCTTTTTTTTCTGAACAAAAAATCCCCTTAAGGGTTGTGTACACACTGAATAACCCTATGTTTTGACAAACCTAGGTGGAACAAAATGTAACAAGCCTCTGTGTTCTGTATTTTGAGGCCTTTTCTCAGTTCTGACAGAGACAGCTCGGTACCCATTTGATGTCTGCTCGCCGGTCAAGGATAATGGAGCATCATGGGACTGTTGTCATCTTTGTCAATAAAATGGCCAGAGGGAGACTATGCAAAGCTACCTTTGTACCCACTGTTCCTCCTCTTCTTCTCAAGACATTTGTAGGGCCTGTGTCAGTTAGGTCACTTTATTTCAACTTGATGTGTCTTGATAATAGCATCATGTATAACCAAAAATTTTTGACAGGCTATCCTTGAGTGGTTCTTTTGCCTGTGTGTGTGTATGTGTGTGTGTGTTTTTCATTCATGTCTTCTCAATGTCAAACAAAGCTCTGAAAACTACTGATCATTTTTGTTTGGATTGAATTTAACAAGATTCCTGTTCTTTGATGTAATTAAGCTCCTGAGGGTTGATCTTGGAGCCTGAGTTAATTTTTTGAGCATTGCAGGGAGCTATCAGAGCACTTCAGATGTTTGACACTCTTTCAAGCTTCACGGCACCTCACTCTGTGCTCACATAAAAGAACAAAACAAACGGACTGCCTAGTACTGACTCCTGGACTAATAGACCTGCTTATCTTGACGGAAAGGTCCCCGAGGCCTTTTAACAGGCTCAAAAATTGCCCACCTGTAGCTGAGAAGGCTTCTCAATATTTGTAAAGTCAGTTTCTGTTGAGTGAACAACCTGTGTCACTGCTGTTTAATGACATGTCAAAGATATTTACAATGGAGGATTTACATCCAGGATGTTTGATATCTGCCTCTACTACTGAAAATATGGGCACCATTTGTATATGATGTTTAACTCCTCCCCTACTCTGTGTGTGAAAATACCCCTTGGGGACATTGAATCCCTGTGATGGGGGCAACTTCATCTCGGAACCGCCTTTGTCGTATAAACAGGAACAGAGTGAGTGAAGTACTGTATTTGATGGACAGTTTCACTCAGTTTAGTTTACATTGAGATGAAAAGATGGAGTGAAAAGAGTGTCCAACTTAGAAATATCCAAGTGATATGTGTGTCACTTTTCATGTCCAAGAATGAATATTTATCTATTTTTGAAAACAAAGTTTTAGTTAATGAAATGGTAATATTTACCGAAAGAAAACCCAACATTAAAAGGTTTAATAAGACAACAAGTAAGTTTTTTGATGTGACTAAAATACAGTTCTATTTTTGTACTTAATTTAGATTGAGGTTTTAATATTAAACTTATCATTTATGCAGGAGAATGTAACCTATATTTGTCAATCTTTTCCTTTTTTCACACCAATCTCAAAACATACCAGTTGTGTATACAGTATTTTTATTGCTGATTACTCGAAAGAGCTGGGTGCCAGTTTAACTCTGTAAAACACACTACTCTGAAGTGCTGTGTGTAAATGTGCAAAATGTTATTTTGAATACATAATAATAAATATTAATAATAAAATAATAAATAGCCTCTGCTACACACAAGGGTGACACAACAGTGACTCAAACTGATGTCATAGCACAGAGGAACTATCTTTTATTCACAGAAATAATAGGAGGCAAAAACAAAACTCTAGGTAGAACTGAAAACTTCCTGTCAGTTTATTAGACTAACATGAAAAAGGTGAGTGTAATATAAATTTCAGGAAAACAAAAGAAAGCAAAGTCTTACTTGGGGAAGAGTTGTCAGAACCAAAATTGGGTTGTTAGAATGAGCTGCTTATATAATGAATCTGTGGTTTTATGCAGTACAATCCTTTTGTTTCTAGACTTAGGAATCAGAATTTGTTTGGTTTTTTCATTTAAATATTTGAAACTGTCAAGATACATGGTGGTATGGTTTTATGTCCATACATCTGCTCCTTTCCCATCATGTAGTGTTTTGAAATGTTATGGGCGCCTTGCATCATTAACTATCTAAATCAAACAAACCCAAGAATTTGTGTACCAGAAGGCATTCTAATATTCTATTAGCAAAAAATACCCTTAAACTTTACTGGGTCGCTGATTTTATTTCCTCTGTAACATTTTTAGTTCATTTTGTGACCATGTCCGTGAATTATAGTACCGCCTTCATATTACACAAAGTCATAACGCATTCAGCCCTTCTTTAGTGCTGCAGATCATTCACTCAGACATGCGAGGTGATTTATCTCCTTCTCTTTCCTTTTAACCACTCTTAATTATCTCTGATTGGCAATGCTGTAGTCAATTGTCTTTTGTGTGAAGAAAAAAACAGATTTATTGCAGAGAAGTAGTTTCTATTTTTATCACAAAACCATGAGAAAACTACCGCCAGTTTCTGTGGTCTGCGTTATTGTATTAACACTCCTTTCTGAACGTAACTGTTTTTTTAAAGGTCAAATATGTTTGGTTAACCAGCAGTTTTAACTTTCTTTTAAACTAGTAATGGAAGCTCTGGTGTGAATTTGCCCCTTTTGCAATTGATAGGAAATGCATAGTACACCATATTCTAATAGCCGGGTATATTAAGGATGAATCGTGTGTGAATGATGAACTCATCACGGACAAAAGTGGGAGAAAAAAAGGCAACAGAGACATTTTGATAAGATGTTGACAACAGTGATTTACAAAAATCTGCACATGTCCTGTTTGCTTTACGCTCCATTTACACAGCATATCAAGGGTTCTGTTTTCTCTCCTTTGATTGACAACTGTCATAAATACCCATGAAAACGAACAGAAACGAATATACACACATATTTGACATAAATACATATATTACCGTTATGATTGTTTTTATTTCTTTGAACCTTCAAAGATTTCTGGAGCAGGCAATAGCTGTATACACTTGCATAACTGATCTTAATAAATGGTAACAACTCGGGTCACCCATGATTTCAATTTTCTTCAATAAAGTCTATTTAGTTCCAGAAACTTTCCCTGATTAGGTCTTTACATTGGCTGAGTTGACAATGTACGTTTCCAATTAACTGACTGAGCTCTTGGAGGACACAGGCCACTGCCTCATTCCGCACACATGGCAATTTAACCACAAAACCTTGGCTGAAAACACAGCACTGCAGTCTACACTTTCAACAATGCGATAGTTCGGTAAAACAATAATCTCTAAAATGAATGCAGAATGTGGAGTTTACTTTGAACTGGCAGTATTTATGCTTGACTATTTGTGAAAATAAACAGGAAAACCTTTAAACACTAACAATTAAATCTGACTCTTGATAATTTTGGCAACTAATCACAATGGCTCCTTTGTGAGGCACAGAATGAGACGTGTAAATATTTGACACAAAGTGCAATACATATATTTGAGCAATTTATACTGTACGTTGCCTGTCAAACTCTAGGAAGCAATTTGTCTATTACCTACTGAGCAAGAAGCTAGAATCTCATTAGGTCTTCAGAAGCCCAAACAGATTTAGAAATCTAGTGTTAATATCTTTTGGGTTTAAATCCCCAGGGGCTGTGCTGTATTGTTTAAAAACACTTAATAACACATATGAACTTTTCAAATGTTAAGAAAAGTGCACAATGTGAAAAACAGGGCCGCTTTTATACAGTATACTGTGGTTTACATGCATGTACGGTAGTTTGAAATCTCTTCAATGGAAAACAAGAAAAATACAAACCAAAAGGCTCACATTATGGACATGCGATTAAACTGTTTCTCTTCTTTCAGATGCTGCAAAAGGGGGTTAACCGTGTTGGAGATTCCCAATTGTTTCGATAGATACTGTTCGGGCTGCAGACATACTGTACACAGCTCTAGAGCCATAACACATCACCTTTGTTAATGACAGGCCAAACATTCATACACTTTATTAATAATACCATGTAGGTTTTGTTACATTCAGCTAGATAGTGAACTGTGAAAAAGCTTTTGATTTCAAAGCACAATTAAACATCGCCTGAAGGTGATACAAGCAAATGCAGATTATTTCAGAGAACGTAATGTAGTCCAAGAAATTCATTTTTTTATAGACTGCTCAATTCTAGTTTCCTTTTTCATACAGATACTAACCCAAGAGCAATCAAATTGGTGATTTTCTATTAAATTTAATTAAATAAATAACTAAATGTGGATGTGAAAATATTTCTTAAAAAACAACTTTCATTACAATGTCCTTAAAAACTTGTGTTACTGTTTTTTATGTAATCTAGTGCTTTAGTTCGAGTGTTCAGTTCTGGCTGTTTATAGCAGTTCTGGCCAAGTGGATTAAGGCTTGCATAGATAAATTATTTCTTTCATTAACTGTTAGTACACGCTACATGCAAGGTATCAGTATGCACGTCTCATGCTTCGTGCGTCCTGCGTGCCTATTTAAATAACACTCTTTCGGGAAGCCTATTGTCAAGACGTAAGCAAAACTTCAAGGGTGCTATTTTGTTGTTTGTTTCTCTTATCTATCTGCAAGATTTTGAGTAATGTTTCTTCCTGTTTTTATTTTAGTAATATATGGGGTCAGCGAACACACTGTGAGAAGTTTAAAGTTTGTAATAAATGCAGGTGTTGTTTGTTCTTCGCGAAAAATAAAAGTTGTTTTCTTTCTGTCAGCTCTGGAAGCTTGTGTTGGATGCTGCATGTCCAACACTCTGTGGCTTTCCTCATTCCTCTAGGGACTGCAGTCCTTGGTGTGAAAATGGTCTTTTTAGAAAGCGCATTGGTTTCAGGTACTGGAATTCCATGCAATATGAGTCCAAGTGTAAATCCAATGCTTTTGTTATGGTATGCTTCTCTATTACATTACCTGTAAATGTATGTCTGTGTATATGTCTGTGAGAACTGTTGACACAAATAGGAAAAATACATGAATGTTATATCAAATCCCAGCAAGGGCAATTCTGAAAAGCCCCAGACACCTTATGTGATAATTTACCATCTGTAGTTTTGATTGTGTCAATGGCTGTTGTGTATTGTTTTGGAGATAGTTGCTGTTTTGAAAAGAAAGCAGAGAACAATTGTGCCACAATAATTTAATTATGGCAGGGGACTCATTCCTTCTTGGATGAGGAAAGCTGTATAAAAACAATTGACCACACAGAATCAATGTGAACCTTATTAAATACAGTGTATTCATGTGATGTAACACATCCTACAGAGACCTTTCTAGCTTGTACTGAATTACACTAGCTGGCTAGTAACACTCAGAATGCAGTTTTAAGTTCAAGGCTCTCATAACTTGTTTTACATATGCATTACATACAGTAATAATCTGGACAGTATGCATTTGATTTACCTCTAATACAGTATGTTTATTACCTTTTCTCTCCCACATATTCAAAATAGTATTTGCATTTTTGGTCTTTTTTCCTCATGTTAATTTTTTTCTTTATTTGGAAAGAAAGAAATCAGCTTGGCGTATTTATAGGTAAACTGTATTCAGCGTTTGCTTTTCCCTTTGAAAGAGAGTCCCCTTGATCCCTTCAGCAAATACATTGACCTAAATATGAGGGGTAAAAGACCAGATTGATTTTCTAAAGAACAGGCCAAGCAGGAACAGCTGTATTGTAACTGAGATCATGGAATTAATACGATGAAGAAAAGATAAATAAAAGAATGTTTCTGAGCTCATTGTGATTGAACAATATATACCACTGTACCATTGCCAACTTCATTTAATAAACATTTCTGCTGTTTATTTGACAGATACCTTTATTCTGTTTTGTTTAAAACGACACATCGCACATGCAGTTGAAAGAAAAATGTGTTTCTCTCCATAGGCATTTTTTTAGGTTTTTGTTTCTTTGGAACATTAAAAAAAATGGCAAATGTATACGATGGAAGAAAAAGAAAAGATTAAGAAAATCTTGAAAGGGCCTTAAAGTTAAATATTAATAAATATGTCAATAGAATTGATTCTTGTATTCTTCTCTTTTTTTTCTCAGCATATTGTGAAAATTCAGTGGACTTTAACATGAACTTTCCGCAGAACGGGACAGAAACTATTTTTGACTAAAACCTCCATTTATCAGGCATGAACCTTGGATATGAGCATATATATTAGTCACACGTAGATATTCTTTTTAAGAGTGACATAATCTCAGTTTTTCATGGTCACCATTAATTTATAATTCTATAAATTCTAAATTCAAATTCTCTGTTTTGTATGTGGCACTATTTTTAGAAACATCTGATAGCCTGTGTAGCAGTGTTCGTATATTATTGTTAAATATTCTACCTTTTAGACACACCACAATTGTAACCTTGGTAGTCATCAAGAAACAGTAATTGTAAACTACATATGGAAATGTGAACTCCTGTAATTAAAAGTAAGGTGATATAGACTTTCTAACACGCTGTGTAGCATGAGTCATGTATTAATTATGCGTTCATATTCAATTGATATGATTTAACAATCACCACAATATGCACATATTTACAACTACTTAATCTTATTACAACCTGAGACTGTAGCACATATTCATGAATCACATACTGTAAGTCAGATTAAATAATACTTTTTTTATTTTGTACTTCTCTATTCTCTATTGAGGGACAACATTCACTTTACAGAAACAAAACAAAGAGCAAAACCACAGGAAAAAAAAACTTATTTTCAAATTCAGGAAAACACATAACACATGAATAATATCCAAAAAGTCACAGGAAGCAACAGAAAGATTACATTTCAGCTCCTACTTTTTTCCAGTGGAGATGGGATTCCAGCCAGTGATTAAAGGCATCTCTTTACCATGATAGTGTAGTCTTCCTTTTATACAACTAAAGACCTCCATTGTACTGTATGTGTAAACTGCGGGAAATCTTATGTCCTGGTTGTCCACCACCATGAAGCACTTTAATTCAAAGCTAACATGATGTGCACATTTCCCATAGAATGTGCTAAAACTGACTGAACTCTTGTTCTTATGAATCCCTTCAGGAACTGAAGACAGCTAAATAAATGAATTCAATTAATTCTAATGTTTTAGTCATTCATACAGAATTTACTGTTGAGAGATGATTGAGAGGAACAATCATAAAGAAGTGCAATTAAATAAAGACAAGGCACCAATAAAACAAGGGAACAACACACAACGCTTGCAGAATAGGTCGTTTAATGTTGAATTTGAGCTGTATCAATGCCTTTCCTGATCTTTATTTTAATCAACTGTCAAATATAAGTTGAAAAAAGGAGATGCAGTCATTTTTCCCACCTCTCAAATGACCAGGTTTATGAAGAACTGAAATGTACAGCAGTTGGCTGTATCCAATCAGTTTATATTAAGACCTTAGAAAAGATATCCAGATGTGCAGCATAATGAAGTCAGCATGCACCCAAATAAATCCTAATACCCAGCTTTAATTTAACCTAAGGTTCTCTCTGACTAAATGTTCCATTACAAACGATTAAGTTTACATATGTTCCCAGTTTTCAGAAATTCTTATTTCTTTGTAGTGCAATACACAAAGACACTAAAATGAGGGTTCTGCTTGGCTGGAACTACATTACAATGATGGGTTTTTCCTCTTCTGAATCTGTTACAGAAAACCGAGAAGCAGTTGTATTTTTAAGATAGGTTATATTGTGGCCTGTGCTGTACCATGATTATGTCTAGTAATTAAGGCATGGGAGCATTCACTGCTTTAATGTAATACATTTTGGTGTCTCACTGTGAGTAAATATGATAACAAATACATTGACATACAGTACTGTATATAGATATTTTTTTCTTCTTCACAATAACCTCATTGTTTCCCAAAGACCAGCATGGCACAGACATTCCCTGTATACTTCAGCTCTTGAAAGTATCTTAACAGGAAATACAGTAAATTCTAAACATTTGAGTTCCGAGTGTGAGACATAAGGACTGTTGAGTTTATATCATGAAAAGTGAAAATCCAGAGATGTAAATAGAAAATGCTTTAAAAGTGCACAAGACAGTGTGCAGCTGGCATTTGACAGCATTTGCACTCTGTTTACTGTTGCTGTAGATGCCACTGATTCTCAGTATTTATTTTGGCAACATTTATAAAATATAAACTTTGGCAAGCCGCAGTGGTTGGAAAACGAGAGCCAGGAAGATAGGTGGCTAAGTGTCTTTCCAGGAAGTGCTTCACCTTCATGTCAGAGTTGAATACCAGTTGACTTGACGGAAGAACTTAGATTGAACGCATTTGGTATAAAACTCTGTGAGAGAAAAGTAACATTAAGCTGGGAAGAAAAGTGTATGTTACAAAGCAGCATCTATCCTATGGAGAAATGAGCAAAATGGTGAAGCAAAAAATCAGCTACATTAAATCTTAAATTAATGGTAGAATACCACACTTTATTTTAGCAGCTGCAAAATAGATAAATTAAGGGCATTATTTTGGACTTCTTTCTTCTGGTGCCTAATACAGTATGTCTTGCTAGTTGAAGGTGATACAGGTTAACAAGTCCATTTTAAAATAACATTTAATATATTTACTCTGATTAAAGACATAAGAGTGAATAAATCAAATAATAAGCATTCATAACTGATTAAATAATACATGCATGGCTACAATTTGTCCTTCAAAACCATGTGGTACAAAGAGAGGAGATAGAGGTAATGGTCATTAAGCTGAAATTATAAAATAGCTTTAGGAGCTGCCAAAAATTACAATAGAGTTAGATCAAAACCCTGACACTCTTAAAGGTAAAAGCAGTGCTAAAAAGGTCAGTTAAGCGATATCATAAATCATAGCTGGTCACCTTTTTTTTCCCCAAAAAAAGTCTTTGCTTATCAGTACAATAATTACATGAGAAATGATTACAGAATTAGTAAAGGATATTTTTTGCATAGTGCATATGTCTTGCATATTCTACAAATTAACTTCACTTTAAGACCTAATCTAAAGTCATATTATTATTCAAAAGCCACTATTAAATGTTTTAGAAGCAGTATTAGTTATTCATATATTAAAGCCTTTTCACATCTTTAAATGTCTGTTTAAAATAACACTGGATTCAAAATATTTAACTCACTTTCAGTGTTTCCCCGATTTTCATTATTTTATGATTTCCTTTCTTCAGACACAAATTGCATAGATAATATTTATTTAAAGCTAAAATAATCCCCAAAAGAATTATACAACATCACATATGCCAACATTTAACTTATTGTAGAATATCAATTATTTACGATTGTACAAAACAGACTTTGGTTTGTTACAGGAGAACAAATATGCCAAAGGCTGAGATACAGTCCTCTATGATCCTATAAAATAAGAAACTAAGAATATGTTTTCATTAGTTTTTATTGGCAATACCAGGGTTTGCTAAATGCCTTGGGCTTATGAAGTAAAATATAAATTCAGTGATAAAAGGATTTGAACCATATAACTTTAGAAATATGGTATTGGATCAACCGAGCTTTACCTTGGAGACTGCTTTGATTCAGCTTAAAAGGCTCCAACAAATGCCCCTATTAAAACTTCTCTATAGTTCCCCTAACTGTTATTTTTAATAAATATGTACAGGTTTAAATATGTCGTGGAGCTGATCCCACTTCCTTGTGTCTCCTTAAAAAAAATGTGTGTGGTTGGACAGGATTTGTGTCTATCAAATCTGTCAGCAATATAGTTTAAGTGTCTTTCCCTTGTCAAATTCTAAGGGTATTTGAGTTTGATAGGGGGAAAGAAAAAAATCTGCTGTCAGCTATTCTTATATTAAATATTAGAATTTTCATTGTTATAAGGACTTGTGCTATGAAAGCATAAGCTTCTTGCCTTATGAATTTTAAAAGTATTTAAAGCACTGAGAAGATTCTTTTTATGGTGACCTTAATCTTTAATAGGTCCTGAAGACAGGTAAAATGATAAATGTCCTAAACTGATTGCATTGGGGAAGAATAGCACATAAACCTACTTCCAAAGGAATTCTATGCTTATCACTTACTGAAGAACAGCACTTAACTCAGGTTCCAGAGGAGCAAACGGCTGCAGCATGCCAGCTGGGCTAATGCATAGATTAGTTTACAAGTTTGGCTCCATCACCAATTGGATTAAACACCATCACACACAGGCTTCTGCCACATTGTTTGACAGCCTACACGCGGCCAGCACCACTGAGTATTTCAGAGTGTGCTGAACTTACTGGAAGTCCCTTCCTTCCATTGTTTAAAGCCGTAATAACCTGAATATCTGTGTATGAATCATTTCTTGGGCCAGGAAACCCATTTCTAACTCTCTCCGTGTTGACGTCTCAAGACACTTGAGAGGTACGCACTCAAATGCGCACGGTATTTGGCTTCTTAAGAGTATCAGTTGTGGTTATACTGTGTGGCTCGATTCCTTTGACCTTGCCTCTGATAAGTCCTGCATGTTGTTTGTGTAGTTAGTCAACGGAAGACACCTTTTTAAACCACCACATGTGGAATCAAGTGTTATTGTAATGGCCTGCTTTTGGCAAGGAAGGAAGTTGATAATAGTGCATTTTGGATTGTTTCAGTAGTGCGTGTTCCATTAGTGATTATATACTGTACAAGAGTCAGATTCTACCAAAAGCTTCTTGATTGGCACAAAAGACCAGCTGGTAAATGGTATCGATAAGAATGCATGTGAGTTAAAGAACAAATTACGTTAATAAGTCATTTGCAGTTTTGCAGCTGCAAAAAGCAGCCATATTGAAAGCTATGGTATTTAGTTCAGGTGGGTAGCTGCGGTAGTTTAGTTCTGTAGTTTAAATACTAAACTATGGTATTTAGCTGTATATATGCTTTGTGTTTGTTTAGAAGAAGCATTGATTTACTGGATGAAATAAAAATTAAGAGGTGAGTGATCGTATTGGGATCAGTGGACAATACAGGGAAGTCCATTTCAAACTGGGAACTGGAGGCACTTCTTCTGCAATGTTGAAGCCGATACTTCTTTTAGCATATGGGTGGATGAGATCCTAGGATCACTTAACTGCTAGCTACTAAAGTAGATATGCCAAATGGATTCATACTTTGTAACCTTTCTTATTTCTTAAACACAGAAAAATTATGAAAATGTCCATTAATAGAGTTCATGTTGTAATTGCAATATAAAATAAATAATATTTTCCCATTTCCAAGTCTGTTGTAATGAACCTTTGTTTTTATAAAACCACAGGATTCATCGGCTGGCTTGGGTCAATTAGTCATTTATGTGAAACTTTTTTATTTGAACTCAGAGTTACAGAAAAGTGGTCCAGGTTTTAGCATAAAATATGTGCCACAAAGTGTGATAAATGTGCACTAAACAGAACAAGACTGCTAAAAGCCTCCCTTGCATTTTTCTTGTGATATTTATGTTGAAGTGAAAAACATTGTTATCATTCCCATTGCCTTTAACCGGGAGTTAGTTTGTTTAATCACGAGGAGGAAATATTTGTGCCACTGCAAAGAAAAACTGGGTTAATTGGATCAATTGTGAGCATTAATGCCTTTTTGGTGTCAAAAATCAAGGACATTTTGAACATAATTGAATTATTTAAAATTTCCTATTTGAGTATAATAGTATTTAACAAAATCTCTTTGATTTTTTTCCCATCCACAGCTGTATTAGCTATGGATATGCATTAAAATAAATTGAGTCTTCCCAAAAGATGTGCCTCTATGCACAGTGTTATTGTTCAGGGAAGATCACAGTGCACAGGGTCAAGAGCAGCTGGTCCTTCAGGGCTCTCCTGGGAAGCCCCAGTTACATTGAACTACTATTTGGTGGGGTGTCAGTGCAAGTTCTTAATTGTTATTTCAGTATTCCCTTCTGTGTTCGGACAAACAGAATGGTTTGATAACTCCTGAAATGAGGACCACAGCCCACTGGGACTGAGCTGTGACTTCCAAAATCATTGCCCTTGTTAACCACGTCTGGCTCAAACCTCAGTTTTCAGATGTCAGTAATAGAGCTTTAAAGGAGATCCATTACCCTTAGGTTAGAAACACCAACACAATGGCACGAAATCTCTTAAGATTATTTCCCCATTCCGTGAATGAGCATTGTGTTCTCTCCAAAAATGATTATCCAGTGACTGCTGATGTGGGCACGCTGTCATTGAAACGTATTTCCAAAAAGTTTAAATGCAGTCCTATTACTTCACAAGATTGGAATTTACAGTATTTAACCAAGTGTTGCAACAACGAGAGAGAAAGGAAAAGGCACAATAGAATAACAAATCACAAGACGCCCCCAGGACAGAAGGTAGAGAGAAATGTTAAATTAATGAGCCCATAAAAACTTGCCGCAAATGAAACGTGTAAATACATTGATCTTTTCTTCTTTTTTTTAAACCTAATGGTTTCCTTATGATTTTTACATCACAGAAAAAACCTGTTCTATTTGCACCAGCACAGCTTCTTAGTAAACACTCTTCCTTCTTATCTGCTCGCTGCCTGCTCCCTAGGCTACAGCAGATTTTTCATTTAGCTAAAAGCTCGGTAAGAGGTCTATGAGAATGATAATCCTACCATGGGCCGCAGCTGGCACTTCCATGGCGCGGATGATTAGTAGAACGTTTTCCATTCGACCTGGAGAAATTCTCTCAGTGGGAAGTTAACATCCGCTTACTGTCTTTAGCTGAACGCGCTCATCAGTCCCCATCTGACACCCCTGAACAGAGGAAGCTGTTTTAATAATGGATGGGGGGGTACGCACAGTATTTGGCTTCTTAATAGTATCAGTTGTGGGTAGATGGGTTGATCCCTTTGACCTTGCCTCTGATTTTTAATTGCCTATGACTGCCTCAGTGCCTTCTGCAAAAAATCTCCTCTTTCAACTCCTGCACTGGCACAAACCTTTATGCAGGTGTGAGCAAGGCTGCTTCAGTCAGAATTAAGCCTATGAACGGCAGAACAGGACCTGAATACGTTTATCTCATTTGTCTGACAGGTTTAAACATTTATTCAGGTTTCAAACTAATTCCCTCAAGCAGGTGTAAGCTTCGATAGAGGTTTGAATTATTCAATCTAGCAGATGTACTCACAATATAAATTTGCGTTAAGCTTTCTAAGATAGAAATTAAATAAAGCTTCAAAATGTTTCTTCTTGTGATTTGCACTTTTCATTTCCACGCGGAAATGCTGAACAATGTGGTTTGTATTTTTGACAAACTGTTTCTAAATCACTTTATAAGCAAATGACAGCATTAAGACTGAGGAGTCTTTGTGCTTCTTACGCCTACTGATGAAAATGGAGCTGCATTTCTGAGAAAGCAGTTTTTTATACATTCACATTTCGAAAGAAATGCCCCAGAAGCTCTAAAGAAGTATGAAACTGAAACAAAGTGTATTATCTGATTAAAAAATAAATGTTATCAAACTATATAAAAAAGAATTGCTAATAAAGCAGTAGAGTATTAATTGTAATAAAGGCAAGATGCAAAAGCCTGGCTTATAGCCATGTTGGTTACTATAATAATTAGAATAAAAGGACTTTCAAAGGTGAAATTCATCCTGACCTTTAATAAGATTTGTTGGTGCTTTTCCGTTTTCTCTTTATTTTTACCTCATGAACTGTCTTCAATGCCTACTGTACCTGCTTCAGTAAGGGGTAAGAAGTATCATGAGACAAAACCTTGCCCATTTTGAACGTTGCCTCTTTTCTTCTTCTGAGCTGCAGGAAAACCTCATAAAAACTTTCATGGCGGTTTTTACAGCATTCCCAGCTCACCACGCTTCTCCTGCATTTTCTGTAATTGATATCATGCTTTATCAGACACCTAGCTGTGCTAAACTACTCGATCTCCA
The DNA here is from genome assembly GCF_059453375.1 of Lepisosteus platostomus. Classification (NCBI taxonomy): domain Eukaryota; kingdom Metazoa; phylum Chordata; class Actinopteri; order Semionotiformes; family Lepisosteidae; genus Lepisosteus; species Lepisosteus platostomus. The sequence continues at coordinate 39,516,229 of NC_142624.1, forward strand.
CTGTGCTTAGCGCCGCTTTCACATGCTGTACCACGGTAAGAGCACCAAGATCACTGCGGTCTCTGTCTGGGTCACAGTTCAAGATTCCAGAAGTGTTCATAGTATCTCCAGCTGAAAATATACAAATATGACCGCCAAGTGGCTCTCTGCTCTAACTGATATTGGCTATGGAATGTCTGCTTTGAAGTCTGATTTGCTTTAGCTTTTCTATTAAATATTCCAGTGTTGCCATGCTCGAAATGTATGGTTAGGAAAGATGCCCAAAATACTACTTTTAAATAAATGAATACATAACTGACAAAGCTATTTATCTGGAAAAGGTCCTCGTATTCCTGACATTATTTTGATTACTCATATTTTGAAATAATTAATCTTAATATCTACACGCTAAAATAAAGATCAGACAGACTTAAACAGCTGCCAAAGAATTTAAAATCAGTTCAAATTCATAAAGCATTTTTATCAAATACTTAGAACAGTTAATCATTCACACCATCCACCCATTCCCAGAAAGCTGCTTATTCCTAGTAAGAGCCAAGGTGGGGATACACACGGCATGCCAGTTATCATAAACATTATTTTGAGTTTGATTCTAAATACTTTGTTCAACTTCACTTCTACACCTCTTCACAAATTTTGCTTGAATAAAACTTTAATGAATTTGTACTTTATCTATAACAAGGAGGCAGAATAGCTGCCCTGGCATTCACTTTGCAATGGTTTCTTTTTCCGTCTCATAAACAGGTGACAAATAGAATACAAGTCAGACAATTGTTTGAAGGGCAAATAAACTGTTGAGCAAGGTTCTTGAACTGGCCTGATGTGGCTGCTGTCCAGCAATAGCAAGTGGCCTTGTTCTGTGTTCAAAAGAAGTAATTTCCCCAAAAACGTTTTCATGATTTTCCATCTGCTGTCTGAATTTTTGTACTGACCTTATGACTTCACGTGTTTTAGAAGAAGAGATTATTTTTGTTAAAAGTCAAAATACAATTTACTGCAGTTCCAAGAGGAGACAAAAATGGCAGGCACATGTGAATACACACTGTGAAAAGAAGCAGTCATCTGTCTGCATTAGGGACTAAAATGAAGCATAAATGAAAATGCCGAAAAGAAGAAAAAATGTAGCCATTATTACGGGCCATTTTGGTTAACTTCCTGTCTTGGGTCAAATTGTAACGCGTTAATGGAGGATACAGAGGATGCACTGATATTGCCCTGTAGTTCAACACAATTTGGCACAGTTTATAGTATTTCCTCATCAAATGGCTCATGCGCTTTGAAACAGACCTACAGTATCTTTCCAGGGTACACGTGTCTGTGTGTGTCTGGAGTTCCAGAGAAACAAACAGTGCGCTGACCTTCCGTAGCAACTTATCTGCAATACAGACACTCAGCACTTTAACAGACTGTGGTGGCTGCTGCTCAGATTTCTCTCTTCTTCAAGCTAGACCTTAAGGGGCACAAGATGCTTTTTTGTCTTCGTAATTATTATATATTTAAAGAAAGCGTTTCTAAAAAGAAATCATGCTATTTCATTAAATTAAGCACCTATAGTCTTGAAACATAGGTTATAATAATAAGTGTAATAATTGAATTATTAATCCATGTAATGAAAGGCAGACATCCATTAATTTGTGCCTTTTAGAAAGAAGCCATGATGATACATATGTATGTATGTGTTTACTAATTTATGCTAATTGGGTTGCAATTTATATTTCCCCTGAGACTGTAACTATGAACAAGTGCTCAAACCTGTTATCATTTGCATACTGCATTTGGTGATCGAGTATCTGTGGCTCGTCCAGTGATTCCAGATGCCATCGGGATAAATTCTGCTAATGGACTATGATATAGGGCTATCAATAGTAAAGCAATAACAAACTTTCTGTTTTTGATTTTTAATCTCTCTTCCTTTCTTTAAACTAAATCAGTAGTTTTTAAACCACCCGGGACAAAAAATTATTTATCATCTGGACTTTTCTTCCATAAATCATGGTATTTTAAATTATAAAATTAAAGGAGAAGGGTGTTTTAGGCTGAAAATTAAATTTGTGATTTTATTTTTAATAGTTATAGATTAAATACATTTTAGTCATTCGAAAATGGTGCAAGCTGTACACCTGTCAATCACAAGTTTCTGCACTTTCAAAACTGATGTACAGTGCCTGCCAAAAGTATTGGGACGGAGACACCTAAATTGGTATTTTCACTTTTAACTCTAATAATTTCTCCTGACTATTATATTATGAGGAAAATCCAAATATACACTCTTTGGTGAATTAAACGCGTTGATAAAGTTGAATGTCCGTTTTTAAAAAAAAAGTAAGGAAATGTGGCAGTGTGGGGGCGGGCGGACCACCGGTAAAAAGTCAGCGCCCCTAACTGAGGGACTGAAGCACCGGTGCGAGGTCAGCAGGGACCGAAAACAACGCACAAAGTGTGAAAACATGGGACAAAAAGAAAGGCGCGCCTCTGTACATCGCGATCTCCATTCAGCGGGGTCCAGTCTGGCAGAGCAGGGCGCGCAAGGCACAAAACACAAACTGTGTGTGTGTGTGTAAAAGAAAAAGAACGCCTTACGCGGGTGCAATCCCCTCCGGGACTGCCGGTGTAAAACTCCCCCTTCCGGGGGTGGCCCTGCTCGTCCCGTCGGGGGGTGTCCAGTGTGCCTTTATAGGACCCGCCCAGCTGGGGCTCATCCTCTCGGAGCCGGGACAGCTGGGGCCACACAGGGGAGGCGTCGCCCTGCCTCCAGGGCTCCGCCTCCACACTGGACACGCCCCCGAGTGACGCCACAATACGTTTTGGGATAACTGCGTGACAGGTGTCTTTGTCTCAGAGGACCGACAGTATCAACCTACCTGGCCTTGACCGCAGATTTTGGATTCTTTTGGGCATACTGAAAGCAACAATTTGGAATATACTGAACAAGAAAAAAAACACGGAGGGTCTGTTTGGTCAGGAATAAAATCTGCAGAGCTGTTAAGGAAAGTCCCCAAACAACTGTCAGTGAAATTCACCACAGTACATTGGTGAAGGTATCAAACTTTCCAGTTCGCAGAAGAATAAGGCTACAGATTTACGAAGGCTGATTTGCAAGATATAACCCTCTCATCAGCACCAAGAATAGTAAAGCAAGATTAGAATTTGCTCAAAGGTACAAAGAAGAGCCAGGGGAGTTTTGGAACAATGTTTATGGTCAAAAGAGACCAACATAAAATATATTTAACAATGCTGGTGTATCTTAACAAAGCTTTTTTCCAGAAACTCTTTGAGTACCACATTTACCGTGTTGTACAGTACACCCAGACAGTTTCAGACCTGAAAGTGATGTTTGCACAACATTTTGTTATTTCAAGCAATAAGTAAAAAAAGTAAGCCTAATTGTAATCTGTCTAAATCATAATTGTGTGAAAATAATCATAATTTGAAACAAAAAAGCCTTAACTGCATCACTAGGCTATTCATTCAGCCTTTTGCTTCCTTTCGTTATTTCTGCTGCGATCTGTGAATTTCTTAACACTCACTCCACTGTTAAGCGTGCGCTGCAGTTTATACAGCTGAGCCCTTGCTCTTCCTAGGACCTGTTATGTTAATGCTGTCCAGGCGGAGGGTGGGGTTGGTGGTACAGGGGCAGAGACTCTGAGCGTTGGGATTTGCCCCAGTGCTCACACTCCCCAAGGATGTGCCCTGGCTCTCTCGTCTTTACTGATGACGAAACACAATGACGATGGCAGCGGAGAGGATGCTGAAATTTGCAGAAACATTTCATGAGTGGCACTTCGCTTTATACAGTAGCGATACAGCGATGACCCGAAACATACAGTACAGTCGATACAATCAGGAAGGTTGTCGGGAGAAGACAAAGTGTAAAATCCTACACTTGGCCAAGTTGGGGTCCAGATATAAATCCAACTGAGCATGCAGTTGCATGAGGAAGAAAAAAAATGAAGCCGGATCACCCAAAGAATAGGAAGGAACTCAGATAATTACACAAAGAGTTGGGTGAGCACAATGGGTTGCAGTCTTATTAGTTATTACTCAAAGGGATCTGCAGCCAAATACTGCCTTTTACACTCTGAAACGTGCCCCGGTATTTGGATCACTTGGTTCTGAAGTAGAATGAGTAGCATAGAGGTTCCTCCTGGACTGAGGCTGTCATGGGCAAGATAAATCATGAGATGGGCAGACATGACAATGACGTTTATTACTAAGTAATTAAATTAATATCCCTAGCTAAGACTTGCACCAGCAACCCTGTGTGTATGCTCTGCTGGTTTCCAGTCAATATCCGTATAATGACACACTATCTGTCCATGAAGCCAGGCTCATCGACTAGCCAGCAGTACAAATTAGATAACAAAAATAATTCTGATGCCCTCAAACATGATTTCTTTTTCAAGCTTGATTTTATTTGATCTTAAATTGTTTAAATAGATCATTTAGATTTACATTGCATAAAAACATTGGACTGTTTTCTTAGATGTTTCTGACCCAAAACATAATTAGATCTTTATAAAAGTCTTAATAAAAGATGAAGATCACCTGATTAAATGTATAACTGTAAATGGTCATGGTGTAACAACTGTCCTTCAACAGAAATGTCTTCAACTACAAATCTCTTGCAACTGTATTTCAGTCACTTGCATCAGCTTTTGGGTATTTGGGCCACTTTTTATTTACAGAACTGCTTCAGATCAGTAACATTTAAGGGTTTCCTTGTATCAAAAGCTCACTTCATGTCCTGCCATAACATTTCAATGGGATTTAGGTCCAGACTTTGACTTGGCCAAATTAAAAATTGAAACTTTCTTCTTTTCCTTCAGCTGTTGTTTTAGATCTACTTGTATGTTTAGGATCTTTGTCTTTCCACATGTGCCTCTTCCCCATATGGGTACAGGGCAAACGTACAGAAAGAATGAAACTCAGGAGCTGCAAGCTGTGATACAGTGATGAAGTACTGTACACCGCCGCAGTGTCAATGTGCAGTACAATGCATAGGACTGCAAGCTTATAATGTTTCCAGCACAGCTTCAGTTAATAGATGTACATCTTCAGATTATATATCTGGACCCTTGTTAAAACGATAAATGCTAGACTTGGTGCTATCTGTATTAGTCTTCAGCAGTTAAATATCGCACCTACCAGGCAGATCTTCTAATATTAAACATGAAGTGCCAGATCTTTATATATTTTTTCAGTTTCAAACAGCTTAGGATTATTCCTAAGTTAATACCTGTGGAGGCTGTAAAGCCTGAAGGATGGGATTACTTAAGATGGCATTTTTAATGTGTGACACAGTAATCACAAGAAAGAACAGGAATACATCACCATTTAACTTTCATAAAAAAAAGAAATCTTTAGAAGGCTTCCCCCCTACATCTGAAGCCTACTGAATTGTTAATGACAATAGTTTATTGTCAGAGCTCAACGAGGAGGAGAAATAAGTCAGAAAGCAAAGGAACGCTCCTGTGAAATAACGGTGTACAGTAAACCAAGGTGCTTGGCATTTTGGACTGCTGTTGATCAACATCCATCAAACTCTCAATTTGCAGAAGCATAAAAAAACCAATAATACTTTTTTATTTCTCAATAACAGACAATTTGAAACTGGATTTATTTATCAAATTGTCTCTAATTGAATAGGAATTAATTTGATAATGACAAGAAACGTTCTAATAACATACCTTACAAAACTAGGATAAAGCAATGAGTGTTAATGCAATCTACTGTATATACAGTAAGAGGCTATACATGCTAAAACTACAATTTACCCAAAAATGGAACATTTGCCAACTACAGCATATTGAGCATCAAAAAAGTGATTGCTTATAAATGCAACCAATTCACAAGTTATTATGAAAATGATAATTTCTCTGTTGCAGGAGCAATGCTATTTTATCAAACAGACATGACCTTCCTTATGTTATGAGGAAAAGGGGTCAACTGTGGAAGTCAGCCTAGTGTAGTTTGCAGCCACTGTTGGAAGCAGCTACTGTATTCTATACAGTTTTTTGTAAAGCCAGAACAAACAAGTACGTAGTAACAAGTCCTTAACAAGCCATCAATGCCACATGTCATCCTAGGTCATCTCAAAAATCATCTCACAGGAAAGTCATTGTCACTTGAGCAGCGTGAGGATGTACAGTACAGTGTCCGGTAATTTGGTCACATCAGGATGAACTCATGAGAAGGGAAGTTGAAGTTCCAGGAAGTGATCAATGTAGTTTTGTGCAGTCAGATTATATTGATCACTACATGTGATGTTCAAAAGCAACTAGAGACTCCTGCCAAGTCCACCTGCCAAGAGTTGATTCGATTGTTGTACATAACAAAGTGCATCATTCTGCATGCTGGTACCACTGGCTCATATTCATAAGGGTGGTCTACACAAAAACTAACGTACACTCCAATGGGGCAGAGGTGTTTTCTAGATAAAGCAGGGCCAATTGACCAAATCAACTTCCTCACCAATACAGAGATTTGGTCTTAAATTTACTCAAGCGTATCATGGTTAGACAAGAATGGTTAATAATCAAAATAAAGCCAAAGACATTTAATCAATTGTCAAAATCTGTATACTTCATTTTTTTAAAAATGTGAACAAACAGCAACATAATTTTTTTATGCTTAGTGTAGACAACCTGCCTGTGTACTTGGCAGAATTTGTAGATTCTGCACCTTGTACTCACCAAAATGTGAATGTTTTGATTGCTGAAGTAATGCATTATGGAATGTAGCCCAAAAGGAATGAAAGGTATTGAGGCTCAGTGTGGATTTAAGATCTTGATTTTTAAGATTTAAGATTTTTTTTAAAAATTGTACCGGTAAAAACTTTATTAAGTACTGAAGTCCAGATGTTAAACTGAAGTCCATGCTTTAATCTTTATGTTAGAAATTTATAAAAGGTGTACACATATACTGGCACAAAGGTTATAGTATGAACACATTGCCAGACACAAGGAGGGGAATAGCGATGCTCTATGGTTTTGTTATTCTGTGGAGTTACTCTGAAGATATATAACAATATTAGATACATCTGTCAATGAAATGTATGGAAGCCTGTTTTCGCCAGGGAGTAAAAAAAATGCGCTATGGTATCTCACAATTGTACAGTATCTCAGAATTAGGAGTTTCGATCTCGCAATTGCAACTTAAAATCTCAGAATTACCACTTTATTACTCTTAATTACGACATTGCAGATACTGTATAGATGGGTGGAAGCTCTTCTAGAATTTTTTAGGTACAGATGTGTTTTTAGGCACAGATGAGTGACAGGACAGGGTTAAAATATCCTGGAGCATATGCTGCCGTGTGATTTCTCACGACAGCCAGGTGCTCTGCACATCCAAGTTCCTCGGTGTTCAGTACAGCCGTCCTGTCCCGCTGTGTTTTAGAAATTAAATTCTCCAGTTGGGAGCCTACCTAGAACACATACCCCCCAGCCCTTGTACCTGTGTTCCTACTGTACTGTATATGCCAGCATCCATATCACCCTGCAGCTCACAACTGACAACGCACTGAAGCTCAGCAGGTGTGACCCTGGTCAATATTTGTATGGGAGACTTCCTGGGAAAAAACTAAGGTTTCTGCTAGACATGGTGTTAAAATTATAGGATGTTTCTCGAAAAGAGTAGGAGTGTTACCCCGGTGTTCTAGCCAAATTTCCCATTGGCCTTTACTAATCATGGCCTCTTGATAATCCCCATCTATGAACTGACTTCATCACTCTGCTCTCCTCCCCACTGAGAGCTGATGTGTGGTGAGTGGACTGGCTGCTGTTGCATCATCCAGGTGGGGCTGCACATTGGTGGTGGTGGAGGGGAGTCCCCATTACCGGTAAAGAGCTTTAAGTGGAGTGTCCAGAAAAGCGCTATATACTGTAAGTGTAAAGAATTATTATTATGGAAAACTGGTGAGCTACACCAGCAGTGTGAACAGAGGACTACCTTTTCCAGGAACACAGTATGTATAAAGGTGTATAAAAGTGTAGTCATAATAGTGGATCTGCAGTAAAAGCGGCAAAGTTGAGTTTGGAATTCTATACTACTTCATTCAAAGCTGAAAGGCAATAAATTAAACAATTTGTGATATGTCTGTGGTATTAACACAGCTGCTTATGTTTCAATGGACAGTGCACACATTCCTCCGGTGTTGTTGAAGTGACATTGAAACAGCAGTGGATCTGGTTTCATCCTTTTATACCATAAGGTGGATGTAAGGGCAATCTTTCTTCTGATTAATATGAAATGCTTTTCATACAATAAAGCACAGTTCCAGAAAGAATGTTTTTTATTTTCTGAAAATGAACTGTGAATGATGTTTGCTTGGAGACAGCAATAGTATAGAGTGTCTTACTGTATATATTAATAAGGACTGATAACATATAAAGCAGCAGGGGGGAATTAGACCTACTGTAGCACAAGACAGTATCCTATCCTGTTACACTGTGTTAAAGGGGAATTTCTCAGAACAGTTATTAAATCTCGATAACAAAGTAATTGACGGTATTGCACAATGTTAGAAATTTTGAATAAAGCACAAAATAATGAACTTTGTGAAAGTGCTGTATGATCACCATTGTTGTCGCAAACCCCTGGTCTTGCCACACGAGTTCTCAGGAATTGCAATGTGAAGCGGCCCTTCCTGCTCACTAGTCACTGTATTGACTAATGAAATTTGATTTTACCGGAGTGCACAGGTTGTGCAGCAGACATTTCACCGCAGAAATGTTCCAACATGATCTGCATGCAGAGTTAACAAGTAAGTTACATTGGTCAGGAAAACTGTCTGGAAGTCGAGAGTAATATTACTATGGAATTAAAAGAGATGTATTCACAAGCCTGTTTGTTTATAATGTAATAAGGCTGCTTCATGTCACCGGATGTTTTGCTGCTGTGAATCTATTTTGTGATGTACTGTAAATTGGAGATTTGACACATTCCTGTGTTAAATTTTACTTTCATTGTGTTTTGAAATGCATTCATCAATGCTGATTCTTTCTAACCCTGAAATATAAAAATAGTGTTGGAGTTCCCCTTTTATGTCTGTTACAATAAGACAGGAGTGCAATTTTAAATACATACCCACAAGACAGTATACAGTATATTAAAATAATTCAGCAACCCCAATTTTAATAAATTTAATTATTTGTGAGATACTGTACACCGGTAACTCATGAAAGAATAACAAGAATGACTTTTAAATTATTTTATTTTATTATTTAATTTTGGTATTAACACGGAGGGTAAATCACATTCTTATACCTTTCACTAAATTAATTAAATATTAATAGTAAAAATTTCTTCACACCTTTTTAAGAATAAAAAACATAATCATTTGGCTTCTTAGACTTTCTGCATTTTCTCATTTTATTTGCTGCCAGAATTTTTTTTCTCTGCCCACAAAGCGAAACATAATTAAAAACCGTTCATCTTCTATCTCGCGGAATGGTTAATTAATGGTTAACAACGTGAGGTTTGCACATTAACAACTCAGTGAAAAGTTATTAAAAAATGCTGTTTTTTAAGGATCACGCTCTGAAAGAAATGAAAAAATCAATAATGGACATAAAGCTGAGGTCTAGCAGACTTGACACGGAGAGCAGAAAGGTAAATGATTGGAACTTTAATTACTTTGAACCGTCATGCATTGTAGCATTGTGTCAGGGAAACCAGAGCCATGACAGACACCGAACAAAGGCCATAGCTTATTTTCATAACATCTTAACTCCTTCCTAATGGTTGATTAATAAGGATATCGAACATGCAAGACTGAAGGCTACCTAGATTTGTTTCAGGAGAAATTCTAAAGTCCGTTTTGTAAGCACTTTAAACTTCCTCAGTAAATTGGCCATCATGAAATACATTAGTTAAATATTAATTCATTTTTTAAATAAAATGTACAATTAATTTCTTATGAACAATGCACAAGGCACTTGAGCCAGCTCTGCATTTAAAATAAAAAACTCTTAAAAGCACTTATCTTACCTTATCCAAGTAGTAGTAAATTGTATTAATAATACAATTTCAAAGCTGTTTCTTGGGTAAGAGAACAAGCTTTTTAAACTGGCTTGTTTATTGACACTTAGTAGGCCACTGGAAGTTGTGGATGGTATAGCAGCTGCCTCACAGCTCCAGTGTTCTGGGTCTGAATTTGGCTGAAGCTCCTGAGTTGAGCCATGTCCTCTAGAGTAGCTGTGAAGACTATGCTCAAGGCTTGGGTTTAATTAGAGGTTTCTACAGTACGATAGGATGCTCATCCTGCATTGGTACAGTACATAAGTGTAATGGCTCAATGACTTACAGGAAATTTTTATTTTAAAATAAAATAAAGGACTTTCTTACCCACTGCAAACATACAGTATACGGTATATGAGTTTCTGTGTTACTTCTTTCTGAAAGATATGTACAGTTGCTTAGAGAAAAGATCTATCAAATCCAAAGAGTACAGTAGCTGTCTGCTGAAGGGACAAATGTACTGATTTTCAAGAAAATTCAGGAGAAAACAGACTGCACTGTCATATTGTTGAAAGTGACATATTCACCAGGGAACCAAGGGCCAAGATGGCTGACATCATCTTAAGTATAAAGAGATTCCTAGCAACGGCAGTTGTAGGCCCAGTTGTTTTTGTCCATGTTGAATATTAGTGTAATTAAACACTTCCAAACTCAAAGCAGACCCTTGAAAGCTTGAAAATTCAAAACATTTAAATTAGAATGGAGGGGCAGAAAACCTGCAAATGAGATTCCCAGGAAGTAGAGTGAAAAAGAAAGATCAAGGGAAAAGCAATTGTCAAATAAATTCAAATAATTAAGTTCATGACAGAAACATTAGGAACAAAATGTATGAGACAGAAACTACTGGTAAAGAAAACAGCATTGGTGGATAGACTGGAGTAAGGAGGGACAGAGAAGATAGAAGAGGTAGAGGTGTAACACGATATATACTGTATAAAATGTTGACAGGCACAGGAGTGTAACCTTGGCGCATCAAAGATCTCAGAAAGGACATGGTCCCTGGTGTGAGTGTGTGTTTGTGTCTGTGTTCCCTGCGATGGACTAGTGTCCTGCCAAGGGTGTATCCTGAGTTGTCCCATTGCTGGCAGGGTTTTGGTCCTGAAGTGGAAGAAGTGATTGAAAATTGACTGATTTTCATGATGGAGAGTGTTCAAACCTGTTCTCATATTTTTGCTGCATGCATCCTTCCTCCACCTCGTTTCCACCTTTGCAAGGTTTTCACCTTGGTGAATTCCTCTTCTCAGAATGGGAGTCAGAGCCTCCTGATCCTGTAATACCAAAATGTGACCAGCCACCCAACAAATGTGCCTAATAATGCAGTCCAACAGTTCTGTCCTCTGTGCAGTTCCATAGGTGGTTCTTCTCTGGTCCTGGCCATCCCAAACACAGTGGTCCCCTCTTGCTCCCCCAACCTTGATTTCTCAGTCCATTGCCAGGTGTGTGTGTAGGGCGGGGAGAGATGGTGCCCGAGCCTTCCTTAGCTGCTCCTTGTAGAGTCCCTGGCATCTCAGGCCCTCTCCTGCGTGCAGGGCTGTAATCTGTCCTGAAAACCTTCCTTTTCTCAAAAGCACTCTGCTCTCCCTTGACTGCGTCCTTTGAAACCCTTGGTAACAAGGCTCTTGACTTTTCCACCGGGCGGAGGAGGCGTCCCTGCAGGGCTCTGGGTGTGGGCAGAGTGCACTGCCCAGGGCTTGTTCTGGAAATGGCTGATGGCCAGGTGGAATGAGCCTCAAGTGCACCCTGTCCTTCCTTCGCACCACCCCCTCGATGGCAGGTCCAGTCAAACCCGTTGGCAACCCCACATGTTACCCTGGAGGTGTGGTTGTTGCCCAGCACTTGTGCTGAGAGGGCTCCTGATGAGGTCAGGAAACACTGTGATGAGGTCAGGAAAAGCCATGCTTTGTGACAATCTCACTGTGTTTTCTTAATTCACTTTGCACAAGAGGACAGAGAGGGCAAGAGGCAAAACCATGTCTTAGATATGCAGGACTTTAACATGAATGTATTTTCTAAGTGAAAACAGGGTAATAAATTCTTGAGGAGGAAGTGCATATCAAAGTGCTTGATTCTCTTAAATGAATGTAAGTTACATCAAGACTTAAAGGTTAGACACCAGAAAATTCAGACTTTTTTCTAATTTGTATTGATGGCCTGGAAGAAACTAGCATGCTTTGCAGTTCTACAAGAGAGAAGATTTTTAAATGGAGATTAATTCAAATTTTTGCTAGCTCAGTACTTGTAAAACTAAAGCAATTTATATTCTTTCCCTTAACGATCCTCTTTCTCTGATTGCAGTAATGTAATCTAATTGTAATTATGATAGTATCTGAATCATGCAGACCTTAACATGATTGGAACTACTCTTTGCATTAAAAACTAATTTTTGAATAATGATGAAAGGAGCTGTGGAAAATTGGTAAGTAATAAGTTTTTTATATCTCTGTTTTTTGGGGGATTGCGTTTTCCCCCTAAAGCCACCTCAGTGGTGAATCAAGTAGTGAGAGGATCTAGAGAGGGTGGAGAATGCAGGTCACCCCAATTAAACGTATCAAAGACATCAGTGGCTCCAGGATAGTACATTACCAGAGCACATTCAGCCCTTTCCTCAGATTCGCAGAGTGTAAAATGTGTATTACACACTTACAAAATAATTTATATACCATATATGCCCACATAGTGCTATATATAGAGTGTATAGAACCACTATATCTTCATAATATTTAGGGCTTAGCTTTATTGTCACAATGAAGCAGAAACAATGAGGCTTAAAAGGTTATGTATTTTAAGCCCTCCTGATGGATAAACAGAAAGGGTTTAAATTTCTGTGCTGGGGACTCCTCTAGTGACTGATTGATCGTGATGAAATGACACTTTTCTGGAGGTGAGAGAGTAATTTCAAGTAGCTTTCACAGTATGGTCCAGAAGGTAAAGCACTTAATGTATGAAATGAGTCAGTAATGCAGAAGAGGCTAACCTAGCTTTTGCCTGCAAATGGGTACTGCGGAATTCCAAAGTCCTTCAGCACAGCAAGCCTCAGAGTGCTGCTTGCTAATGCTCCGCTGACGCTCTTAAGAGCAGCAGAAAATCATTTACCTGGTGCTGCTCATCTCCAGAGCAAATATAACAGGTAACACAGCTCTTCCGAAAACAAATCTGCAGCCACAGCTGTGAGCTGGAATCCTCTGGAGATTTTCTATTTATAGGAAGAAGGTAATAACAGCAGCACTTTGCTAGGTTTAATACACAACACACTGCAAAGGAGGACTTAATGCATAGTGTCATATTATAATGTTAACTATTTTAGACAGGGTCTTTTGTACAGATAAATACAAGATGCAAATACAGTTACTCAATGTTAATTGCTGGAGCTACAAACATGAGAAAGAATCCAGCTTGATTTTCACTTCTTTCAAGTACCCTAGGATGGAATATCGTTATGAGAATTCTTTCATTATAAAATATTTGTTTATAATTATAGACAACATTGTTTTTGGTCAGCAGTTTTAAACACTTTTTTAGAGGTAAGTTATTACAGTATATTGTTTTTTTTAGTCATTTTCATTTAAAGTAAGTAATTATCTCAAATACTCAAATACTACATTTTTTAATACTGTATATTGCTCAAGGTTATTAGTTGTAGTTTATGGCTAGATAAGTCTTTTTTATTTTTTATAAATCCATCTGTGCACGCAAATGTTTTTTTATGCCTTTGCACACATGATTTGTTCATGCCCAGCAACTTTTCAAGCTATTGCCCTTCCTGATTTCCTGCAGTTTCACAGCCACCTGGGTGCACAGTAGCTTGAAGGCGAGGATATGCAAGATGTTGCAAATGTGGATGTTTGTTGAGTGAGAGCATAATCTTTCTGTTAAAAACTGAACGCAACCATCACTAATGAAAAATAACATGTTTAAAACTGACAAGAAACAAATGACTAGGAAGTAAAAGGAGAGCCATCAGAGATCAAGAAGTGAATTAAACAGTATCGTAAAACCCTTGATATTTTTATTCTAAATGTTGAGCGCTGTGGTATTGACTCTGCAAGACCTCCCTGGAAGGAGCTGTTCTTTTGTCTCTAGAAAAACAGTTCACAGAAAAAAGATATCCAGCCTGGAGTTGTAGAGGTTATACTTTGTCTGCAGCAATTTTTTAGGTCAAACTACTGTACCTTTTGGATTGTATTGAAGACAATTATAAGGAATCTGCATGTTGCGCCGATTCATCGATTCATCATACGTGATTTCAGGTGACGTAAAAATCATGTAAAACCATTAAAATAATTATTAATTATTATTTTACAATGCTAAGTACCCAAGTCTTCAGGCAGAAATGAAAGTCTGTTGTGTTTTTTTGAGATCCTGATTTTGGTGGAAAAGAAACCCAGAAACCTTTCACCATCCCCACAACACTGACATTGCAGCAGCCCCTATGTTCCCTGTTCTCTGGGGGCTGTACACCTCATTTGTGTGGCCAGGGGGCACATCTTCTTTCAAGGACATTAAGGCCAAAGACATTGCACTTACCTGACACAGGGCCTGTCCACAACTAATGAGCTGACTCTGAGCCATTGACTTTTCTGTTTCTGCCTTAATAACTTAAAAACTGAGAAAGCACATCTGATGTCTAAAACCAAGAAAATTAAAAATAATGTGTTGTTCTTTAAAGCTTCTTGTAAGGGTTTTAAAAATAAATAAGCATTTTTTTCCTAAGAAGATCAAAAATCAATATTAAATTTAACTGCTTCAATTATTGTTATGGAGTCTACATAGCTAAGTACTGTATATTTCACAACATACATTCCATCTTTCCAATAACTTAACTGAAAGAATTTTTGTGATTAATATAATTTACAATATCATAAGTGGTGTTATCAAGCATTTCCCTTTTTAGTAACAAAAAATAATCATAATGAAATTTCCACCAGTGATCTTGATGTTTTTTACATCCCATGGTTATTATAATCCATGTTGTTATTTATAAGATTTATATAATATATTCCAAAAAATCTGTGGATTTAACACTTGTACTGAAAACTTAAACCAAATCAAAGCCTTATATATGTCGGATTTTCCTTTTTATATGAGATCAGAGCAGAACAGTTTCCTGTCTTTTCTCATTAAAATAGGCAAGGTGTGTTGTTCAAAGCCTAATTAAAAAAATAAATGGAATGTGTTGGAGAGCGAAAGTAAATGCTTAAATGACTGAGTACAATATCAGAAATGTTCCAATGGGGTCATTGAAAATCCTATGTCTTGATGAGCTGGGATGATCTGTCCTTTATTGTCTTGAAAGTCTTGTCTTGAAAGATTTCTTTTTTCAGTCTTATTAAAGCCTGCTTGATTGGACACTGGACACCTACTGTGTCCAGCTGGTAGGACATAAAATCATATGAAATTCAAACTTCAACCAGCAGTTGTACAGAATGCTTCAAGCAAAGCCGACTCTAACTGCAAGTGATTAAAAAAAAAACTTAAACGTTCTGAATGAATGACATTTCATCAGATAGTTACATGACAGGCCTTAAATATAAAATTTAAAAAAATGTTGTAAAATTGTTAAGCATCCCCTGATGTTTAAACTTTTGAGACAGGAAATGAAATGAAATACGATTAAAAGTGAATTTGGGGGCCTTCAGTCAATTAATTTTAGCCTCCAAGATCGATCAAGAGGCCGACTGGCAGGAAAGGGTTCCAGTAGTACAGGCCGGTTTCTTAGCAACAGCACCCTCTCAATGTGTCACAGCGCTGAAGCCCTCTGGCCTCTCAAAGGAAGTTCCTTAGGTGTCTTTTACACATCCACTGCTTTGTGATAGGTTGAGGCCTGCTGGCTGTCAACTGCATCCCTTAAGGGAACTTGACAGATCTTTAAAAAAAATCAATTTTAAGCTCACATGCCCCACTGGGTGCCAAAGCCACTTCAGGGATCCTGAAAGATGCCTGAGTCGACAGGATTTGACTTTCAGAGGTAGAAAGGTGACAAACTCTATCATGAGAAAGGGGCAGCAGTGGGCCTTTGAGGCCTAACCTGCTCCCAGGATCCTAGGCCTGGTGTTGTATTGAACCTATTTATCTCTTTCACAAGCCTAAGGTACCACAGGGACAAAAAAAGTTGTTAAAAAAAGGAAAAAAAAAAAGCTGGCAGAATTCAGGGGTGTAAATGATGAATTACTTTTCATCAACTGAAAGGAAACATACTCCGGAACAATACTGAAATGGAGCAGGAAAGTCTGACCTCCTGCTTCAGAGCAGCCAATATCTTCATTCAAGAAGACAACCATGAAATTACACAGAAAATGGGATTGTCATGAACAGCCCCTTGAAATCTTGGTATACAGTCATTACCGCATGGGAAAGAGCCTTCATCCACACATCATAACTGTAACAGACGGCATGGAGGGTGTGTATTCTGGAGGGGGGGTGGGGGCTGGGGCTGGAGGGGGGGCTATGATGAAAACAAACATTTTTTTACCCCTTACAGACCCAACCGAATACATCCATTCATATTAATGATAACATGAATACTGTAGGTTGAAGTGATACAAATGTTCCATTTTTAAAAAATTGTTGGAATATATGGTGTTTCCCAATAATATAAATATACATATTTCTAAAATAATCATTCCAAAATTAAACATAGTTAATGTGTGACACATCAAAGTATTCGTGGATGTAAAGAAAGGAAAAATAAACTTAAACATTAATTATTTAAATTAATTATTTACTATTCCAGCTCTGAGATTTCAGTAACAGAGAATTTTGATTCACAGAAATGTTTCAAATTAGTAAATAAGCATAATATTGTTTTTAGACTTTATGGACGTTTCTGGAAAAATGTCTTTGGACAATCCAATGAAAAATATTTTTAAGGGATTTAAAATGAACTATTTATAATCCGTGTTTCTCCACTGTACTCTCTCTATATATATTTTGGAGTATCACATTGCTAGAAGATCAAATTAATACATTTTATAATTGAAAAATATATTTTATGTTACTCAAATCCTGTCTGGGATATATAGCCACAGCATAAAATATTTATTACAAATTAGAAAAAACAAATAAAAATCAACAACAGAAAGCAGGAAAAAAACTAAATTTCGTGTTTTTTTAAAACAAGCTACATACTGTATACTACACATATTATACCATATATATATATAAATTGCAAATATAAATTATATTAAATTTGATTAAAATGTCATTTTAATTGTTGTAATGTTTCAGGTGTTATGCACTGTTATCACAGCATAAGTAACCCACATAGTTAAGAGTTGTGATAAATGCATAACACCTTCCACAACCACTTGAATGGTTAATAGAAAAAAGACAATTCTAGTGAGAACGTTTTCCTTAACAGGAGTTACCAGAGTGTAAAAGACTGGTTTTACACCCTGTATACCAACACAGCAGGTTAAGGAAAGGACTGGCAATCACAACTTTTAAGTTTCTATTCCCCGATTGTACTAGACAAAAGGCAGGAAGCCATCTCCTCAATGTTGACACCAGCTTTATGCAAATGATTACAACTGAATGACTTCCCTTCATACTTTTTTCCAAGCTAAATGACCTAATAAAGTAGAAAAAAATGACCATAACTCCAGGGCCTTTGTTGTATTTTTAGCACAAGAGTTGTTCTGTTTCAGAACGGAATATTACTTACTGGTCCTTGTTTAAAAAGGTCTGTTTATGACCAAAACTAAGGCACTCAAAAATTCTTTTTTTAAACGAAGACTGAAAAGGCTTGAGTTGCTCTCATAGCATGACATTAACATAATTAGTTGTATCGAAAGGATGACATAAGCCATAAGCTACAAAAAAGGAGAAAAGAAAAGAGTGTCTATGGAAGGTATTTTGAGGGATCTGTAATTTTCAAAGCGTTCGGCATTTAAATGTCCCTTTTATTCCTAAACAGCCTTAAGACACTTCTTTTTTTCTAAACTGTGCGATTCACATAATTAGATGTAGCAGACAGATGACATTCGCAATGTGCCATTAGAAAGAGGTCATTCTCTTTCTGTAAAATGGTTACTGTTCTCGCCCATCATTAATTTGCTGCTTCAAAGCAACGAGCATGTGACAGTCTGGCAAGTGAAATAAGTTGTACTTATCTTAAACAGACATGGTTTCAGTTAAAAAGTTTAACTTTTCAACTCGTATAAAAGATATCACTTTAAAAGGGGGTACAAAGAGTACTTTCTTTCCACACTATGATGTGTTGTCAGGCCAACTTGTACTGTGTAAAGTCATTTAAAAACAAATCAGTATCACCTAATGCTGCTTGTTTGTGTCTGTGTGTGTAGAGTCTTGTTGTCTGAGCATGCAAAGCATTTTCTTACAACACGACAAACTACTGTAACTGCGCCAACAGAACCCTTGAAGCTATTTCATGTTTTTAGGAGCATTGTACTTTAGATTAAGTACAGGATGAAAAATCTGCCCTCGTTCTTACTTATGTATTTACATCTCTTCCTTTCCTGCTTAGGAATGAGCTGAGTGCGTTTATTGCTGTTAAGGTACCAAATTAGTTAAATATCAGTATGAAATGTTTATGTTTAGAGTGCAAAAGGGAAAATAAGTCTCAGTACATGGGAGCAAGGAAAATCTTCATTTTTATTTACTAAGGCTCTTGAAGAGGTATCTTACTGTGACTGGCTTTAACCTCCTCAGTAGCAGTGCATCAATTTCATACATACAACAAAATGTAGGGGGTGCATTTGAGGAAAATGGTCTCTATTTTGATTTTTTGAGAGAGAACAAATTGAACAGCTTCATCTCCTTACCAGATAGTGGCAGAGAAGTTCTGTTTTCATTAAACATGACAAATCCGTAGATCATAATGCCCTTTTGCAATAATACAGCTGCTCAGAGAGACTCTGACCTACATAACAGCTTCTTTGCTCATCTTGGAACAAAAGTTAATTCCATAATTTTATTAATTTAAGAGAAGTATTGCACATGTCATTGTATAACAATGTTGTAGACATATATTCTGATCCATAATGAAAACCCAATACTTCAAATTTCATATCAAAAGGCACACTGCCATTCATGATGAATGATGACTACTGTGTTAATTATTTTGCCGTGCTTTTGTTTCTCTTGGGATGGGCTTTTACTCAATGTAAGTCACGTGATTAGCAAAACAGAATTGGATGCATTGTTTCGGTTGCGCACTAATTGCCAATTAAGTTGTAATGTGCATAGCAAACTCACAAAAAGCCATGGTTTTCACTCAAATAAGAAGATGGAGGACACTTTTGAGTAACGAAGATTGACCGATTGCAGTTGGCATGATTGAAGGCAGTCTGTCTGTAAGGCACATTGCGTCTGGAACAAGATAAAAAGCTTTACAAAATCAGCAGAGTTATCCAGAGAAAATACCAAAATGGATTCTGCTTGAAATCAGTCTTGTTTGGGAAGCAGAAAGTCACCACTCCCAACTAGGTGTGTCTTTGAAACCATAGTGGCAAGAACTATAGAAACTCCACCAAAGAGCATTGGGCAGACCTGGCATAGCTCACGAATCACCTGTTGTGGGCCAGACAGCACCTGAGATGGCACCAAAGGGTTGTACAGAACATTTGTTTTTCACCGCGTAATGATTTTGTGCAGTTGTTACACCTTGTCTAAGACAGTATATTTAGAGGTATCACAGCAAAGTTATGCTGACTGTCCAAAACTGATTGCTGGGATTGTTCTAAATGTATTGATGTCTGTGGGGTGGCATCTCATTGAACAAACACTGTTGTTCCTCAAAGCCATCCATCAAGCCACAGATAGATTACTAGATACAGATGTGTGTTTGCTTATATCTGTGTTAGCATTATGTTAAATTATATTGGATAATTCAATTTGTTTCCTTGCAAACAATGTATGCTGATGCAGCTCCACACATAAACCATATATACTGATGGAAAAAAAGAAACACAACACCTCCTCCTCCATACACTGGCCCTCCTGTCTGCGTGGAACAGGCTGAAGAGTGACTCATCCGTGAAGAGGACCTGATTCCACTGCCGACGAGTCCATCACAGCCTCTGTCTGGCCCAAGCCAGTCAGGTGTGACGTCTAGGAGGTGTGAGCAGAGGGCCTCTGACAGGTCGCCTTGCTCTAAGTCCCGCAGCATGGAGCCTCACTGTCCTGTCACTGAAGTGGGCATTGTGTCTGTCGGCAGTCTCAGCAGCAGTACGGGTGACAGATCTGGGTAGAAGGTCCTGCTCTGGTGTGGTCACGCAAGGGCAACCGGATCTTGGACGGTCATCTGTCCTGCTGGTCTGCTGAAACCTTCTCTGCAGTCGGGACACAGTGGAGCGGCTTACTCCATAGTGTTTGGCAAACGCTGGCACATGACATGCCTGCCTGCAGCATGCCAATGGCCCTCTCCCTTGCTTCTGGTGACATTCAAGGCATTATGGAATGCAAAGAAAACTGACTAAGTGTGGCCTTTTTCTTGCAGTGACCTAAGCTTTGAATTAAGGTCTTTTTAAAAGTTACCTGATCAGGCATTGCTCCACCTGGACCTCGTTGGGTAAAAGTGCACCTAATGAGCTTCCGTGTGATTGGCAAGTTGCCATGCCTTACTGCACAAACTGTATTGCTGGTCAGAGGGCTTAAAACAAATTGACAACTTTTTGTGAAAGTACATAAGCTATAACTACAGTATTCTCATTCCAGAAAATGTTACGTTTCTTTTTTCCATCAGTATACTGTACATACTGTACATACATGAATAAGAGCACACTACCTTTATGAAATGATGGAGATTTTCAGGCTACTCAGTGTTCACATTTTTATGAATAATTAATGAAAGTCAAATTATTTGTTCAAGCTGATGTTTGTCATTAGTTCCTGTTTCCTACAGTATATAACACATGTTCACTTAGCTGGATAGCTAATGTCATTTGCTCTCCAGCCTTTGTCTGATAATGTATTTCTTTAAATAAGTTAAAGGTGTCAAGTTCTGCAAGAAATTAGAGTCCTTGCAACGTTTTAAACTTCCTGTCCATCTGAAATTCATTGTAGGTAAAGCAGTTTGAAACCCACAGATGACAAAAAGGTTTCAATATTTATCATATAAAACCACAATGTGCTCTCTGATAGACCTTTCGATAGTTTATCCAAGTAACATGTCAGAGTGACATTATTGCGGCCCTTTTCATTTTAAAGAGAAAAGAGAGAATATGTTTCAAATCACTTTTAATGTGTACCAGAATCTACTATACTGTATACAATATGTTGCACAGGAGAAGAAGAAAATGTAAAATAAACTTGCGAACTGTGTTACTGCAATCTACTATTTTTATTCTTGTAGAGAACAGAACATAAGAATTTAAGAAATGTTATACAGAAGAAGGAAACCATTTGACCCATCTAATCATTTGA
Source organism: Lepisosteus platostomus (assembly GCF_059453375.1). Lineage (NCBI taxonomy): Eukaryota > Metazoa > Chordata > Actinopteri > Semionotiformes > Lepisosteidae > Lepisosteus > Lepisosteus platostomus. Next base: position 39,537,631 of record NC_142624.1, read on the forward strand.
TTACTATTATCCATATTTAACAGTCATTTTTTGAAAGCAAGGCATTAATTTTCCAACATGACATGTTTGGTCCATGATCCCCTATTCATTGGCTTAAATACATTTTTACATGTTCATAGTTTTAAATAAACTCCTCTGTAGTTTCTACTTGTATTGACTTGTTTGTATTTCACTGTTGATTTTGAAGATGTCCTTTGGGTTGACTTGGGTTGACTTTATTCAATGACTTTGAATATTCTGAATATCTCTTGGGCTGAAAAGAATCAGTTCCTGAATTTCTCTTCTCTGTACTGTACTGATCCCAAGAATAAATAAAGAACATTTATAATAAAAACTATCTGGAACCTTATGGACTTATCAGGTAGTAACAGATTGAACATCTCTCTCTATAAACAATAAAATCAATTTGCTTTGACTATTAAAAGTGAAAAGGTATAAAATACCCTATTAAATAAAATCACGTCTTTTTCTGTCTTTATCACTTGAGAAATCTTCATACATATAAGAACAAATGAGTCCATTGGAAAAGCAGTACTTCCATTGCACTCTGACAGCCTTACCCCTTTCTTTAGCAGGTAGACAGTGTCTCATGCACCTCAGTTAGAAACCACAGCAATTTAGAGTGTGGTTTCCTATTATTTGAATCTCCAAAATCAAGTAGGGATTTACAGTATGTTGGTGCAGACAAAAAGAATGGTTCTTGTTCTTTTAGCACCATGAGGAAAAACAGATTTGTAACAGATTACGACACAGGGAAGCTTGATTTCCATGTAATTGGACTTAAAAGTCCACCAACCTGGGAAGAATATTTGACTTTAGCAATACTCCTACTTGAATTTCGAATTGAACTCAAACTACTCCCACTGCTTGAATTTTGCACATAGCTGCTATCTACAGTAAATGCTGGCTGGAATTATAGCTGATACCATGTACCATGTTCCTGTCTCCAGGGGCTGTGATGTCATTTGTACGCCATTTTCTATGTCAATGTTTTGTGATCTATTATGCCATTTGTCATGTGAGAAAAACATGCAAGTAACCAGTTCATTGTACTCAGGTACCGTACGTACGACCATAAACTTGAGTTTGATATGCTTCCCTTCCCGGGACAGATGAGTGGGCAGAGTGGCATGTCCCTGAAGTTTCCTTGTTTGAGAAATACGTTTGGGAACTCCCTCCTTATCCCACCCAACCCAGAGTTAGCTGGCATTATAGTAAAGTACATAGTGGATCAGCAAGAGCACATTACAGGAGAATGACTACCAGCCCACCTTGTCTGACAGCCTATTGTCACACATTCCAAACGCTCTGACACCTTCCCACGCACACCCACTCACACAGACACTCCGCACCTCATCTTCCTATCGCCTTTCACTCCCGTCACTACTTTCACCCTCCTCTTTTTCCTTACCGTCGCTCACTAACTCGGATTCTCTTTGGCGCCCGTACCCTTCTTCTACCAGTTTGATCTCCTCGTTGCTTACTGGACTCTCGCTAGTTTCTGACCTCGGTCCTGCCTATGCGATTTGGGTTTGTTGTCCCGATTGAATGGTCCCAGCCCGGTTTTGACTTTCGCCTGCCCATTGGTTTTTGATTATTAGGACTTGTGATTTTGTATTCTTTTTTATAAGGACTTCCTGCAACAGCTCGGGGAAATCGCCACCTTGAGCCCTAGCTAGCTTTTAAAGCATAACGATTGCTAACACCTATTCAGGTTAGCCTGCTCCGACCCCTACTTTAAGCTATAGCATCTACTGTTTCCTAGGGGTAGTGTACTGTTAAAACCCGTATCTTTCTGATATCCTCTCTGATAACCAGGGTTATTACAATACTTTCAGATATAGTTTTCCTGATGCTCCAAGGAACCACAGGGAACTGACAGATGCAAGATGCTGTGAAACAATGTCTGGCACGATGTTCCACGTTGAGATACAGGGAGCTAAAATAAAAGAGTACATTTAATAACACATGGCATGACATACATTACTGTGTAGTCAGAAATTGATTTTTTATCATTTGCTTCAGGTTTTTAAATGCATAGCCTATTACTAAATTACAGGTTCTTGAGAGCAGCTTCCATGAATTTTAAAATAAAATGCTTGAGGATATACAGTATTACCTGTTTTACAGTGCTTGCACTAGCTCCCTGTGGATTTTGGAATGAGATTAAAAATCTGCAGCTCACCTTTAGTGCCTTGATTGGTTTGGTCCCTGACTACATCAGTGAGCTGTTACATCCCTACACACCTTGTTTGCACTCTTCAGACCTGGGCTGATGTTTCAGACAAGGCTCTGAATACTGGGAGACTGTGGAATGATGGTACTAGTCCGTTCTTCTTAAATTTTACAAATCAGTCTGCACTTAAAACATTTTCTTTAATTTCCAGCTTTCACTTGCGCATACTTGACTCTCTTTTTTTATTTTTTTTATCATGCAATGATTTGATATTTTCCCGAAAGCCACACTGTGAAATAAAGGTTATTATTAATAATTTTGTAAAGCTTCTGTGCTTCTGTTTTCAGGACACTGCAAGCCTACATTCTTCTTCTCCACTATTTCAACAGCTATGTCCCTCGTAAAATGTTATGGCAATACTTTGCAACTAGTGGGCCAGTGGTTAACATCTTGTGTTCCAGAGGTGTCTTCTGTGAGTCTCTGAACCTGCTTGTTGCCATTCCTTTGGATGAGGTGTACAATTGAGGTTCAATTGATGCACTGCATTTCAGGGGTGCCCTGTCCTGTCTAAATATGGATTTCTCTAAGCAGTTCATGTAAATGAGTTGCTTAATTAGGAGGAATTCACGTGCTTGTCAGAGCTCTGCTCATTGACTATTTAAGACCGCTTATAAAAGCCTCTCTACAACAAAGACTAGCGGTGTTGGGTACCTCCACTGTAAACCATTGCCTTTGACAAAAGTGTTTGCTAAATGAATAATTATTGTTAATAATAATTTTACACTGTGACCCCCCTAAGGATAAAGAGGTCACTGAAAATAAATGGGTGGATGGACTGATAATTTTCAAAGAAAAATTACCAAGATTAGTTCAGGCTTTTAAATTTGAATATTAAAATGGAATAAATGAGTATAAAATGGAATATGCCATAGCAAAAAGAAACAGTTATGTTGTGGATTAATCTGATTATCTCTTCTGGAGAACAATGGTACTGCCCAACATTAGATATCTTATCAACACTAATACTATTTTTTACATCTGATATACAGTATGGTCCACTTTTGCTCCTGTTGTACAGTATAATAGAGAAAATATTATTCATGACTAAGTTGTGGAAAAGACTATTATTTAAAACCTCTCCTTACTCTTTTAAAAAAGGCATATCATTACAATTGACATAACCTTCATTTACAGGATCTTAAGAATCCACTAACAAGCTGGAAATACAGTAGTCCAAAATGCAACATACAGTATTTCCCATGCAAGTTCTAGGAGTAATGTACTTAATAAATCATGAAACCTTTTGACTCTGTAGATTCTGCACCCCAATATGCAAGCCAGTTCTCTTGAACAACACATCAGTCCAAACTGTTTTTGAAATTCAAAGATTTTTGGCAACAATCAAATGAAGATGCCAGCTTTGGGCCTTGGTTTGGCAAAGACAGGCAGTTGTTTTGTTTACCTTCCACAGAAATGTCCAAGAGACATTTTGTCAGCAGTTTACAGCACCAATCTTCTAATGCTATTGGTGCTGTAGTTTTGGCAAGTGAATTGCAGTTGGGAGCCTATCTAAATAACTCCAGACAGCCAGAACATTTGAAGGGCATGAGTTATGTTTCACAACAACCAGCATTGAAAGCATATGATTCTCAAATAGCACTGATTAGATTATTACAGTATTTGGGCTACTGGGACATGATACATGGGTGAGACCTGTTAGCAAAAATGTTGTGTTGTGAAGGAGACAGATTACTGCAGCCCATAGTGCAGTTTTAATCATCATAACGCTTCATTTAAAAAGCAACTGGAGTTTTGAATGTTAGGAGTCCAGATTTTAGTACATTTTCAAAACTGAATTGGGAAGTATGCTATGAATGTTCATATAAAGCAAATGTCATAACTGAGTTCTTTAGAGAGCCATAAGCACTGATTCAGATTGATAAGATTTATAAATACTGTAAGAATGATGGGGAAAAAAGAAATAATACCACAAGAAGTATTTAGATACAGGATCATTGTGCAGTTATAACTATAATGATTAATATCCAACAACCAATTTTGTGCCTACAATTATTTAAAAACTTTTTTTGTCAACCATAAACAAATTACATTTTATTCAATAAAAAATAATTGATATATTGATGAGGTTTGATTATATTTTGTCTTAAAATCTTGTTACAAGATTGAAATTAATGAAATTACAGAAAAAAACATAAATGCCAGTAAAGGTATACAGTATTGTGGTCCAGAAGTATGGTCTTTGGAGATATGGTGTAAGAAGCTGCTATCTACTCTTCAGATACTGAAAGATCAGTCCATGTAAAGAATCCTTCTTAAAGTGAATTTCGTGTTACTAAAGATAAATTGAGTGTCCATGTAAGATTTTTTTATAATTCCATTCACATTAATAATCCTGTGACTTTATGCAGGTTTTTTACAGTGAATTCTTACTGAACTGTTTAAAAATTGGTTAAATGTCACCGGCAACAGGACAAATAACTTACCTAGTAAAGTCATTGCTGATTCTACTAACTACTGGTAGTAAATAAGCATTAATATCTGACACTGGGGTCATTACCACCAGATAATTGTCTACATCGGAAATCAAGTGTTGCAGGCAGAAGGCAAGGGCACTTAACACAAGACAAGATCAATTATCTAGTGGTGGTCGTGGTGGTAGCCACTAGGGAGGATTCAAATGCTTTTCTAATACACATTTTTTCTGTAAAATATTTTTAAGAGATGAAATCACTATACTGTTAAATTAAGCCAATGAAATGTATGTATCAGAGAACACAGTTTTTGTCATACACACGGCTGTGCAAAGTATTCAGATGTTTGCATTGTACTACTTGTTGTAGTGTTTTGGAAGTTTTCAATTAATGGTGATTGTTATTAATACAGCTACTTATTCAGCGATGAAGAACCCTAGCTCATCATTTAACAAAGTTGTTATAACCATAGATAAGACTAGTGGTGATGCTGAGTAAATGGTTGATGTTCTTAACATACAGTACATTACATATACAGTGCCTTGCGAAAGTATTCGGCCCCCTTGAACTTTTCAACCTTTTGCCACATTTCAGGCTTCAAACATAAAGATATAAATTTTTTATTTTATGTGAAGAATCACCAACAAGTGGGACACAATTGTGAAGTGGAACGAAATCTATTGGATTTTTGAAACTTTTTTGACTAATAAAAAAATGAAAAGTGGGGCGTGCAAAATTATTCGGCCCCCTTGCGTTAATACTTTGTAGAGCCACCTTTTGCTGCGATTACAGCTGCAAGTCGCTTGGGGTATGTCTCTATCAGTTTTGCACATCGAGAGACTGAAATTCTTGCCCATTCTTCCTTGCAAAACAGCTCGAGCTCAGTGAGGTTGGATGGAGAGCGTTTGTGAACAGCAGTTTTCAGCTCTTTCCACAGATTCTCGATTGGATTCAGGTCTGGACTTTGACTTGGCCATTCAAACACCTGGATACGTTTATTTGTGAACCATTCCTTTGTAGATTTTGCTGTATGTTTGGGATCATTGTCTTGTTGGAAGATAAATCTCCGTCCCAGTTTCAGGTCTTTTGCAGACTCCAACAGGTTTTCATCCAGAATGGTCCTGTATTTGGCTGCATCCATCTTCCCCTCAATTTTAACCATCTTCCCTGTCCCTGCTGAAGAAAAGCAGGCCCAAACCATGATGCTGCCACCACCATGTTTGACAGTGGGGATGGTGTGTTGAGGGTGATGAGCTGTGTTGCTTTTACGCCAAACATATCGTTTTGCATTGTGGCCAAAAAGTTCGATTTTGGTTTCATCTGACCAGAGCACCTTCTTCCACATGTTTGGGGTGTCTCCCAGGTGGCTTGTGGCAAACTTTAGACGAGACTTTTTATGGATATCTTTGAGAAATGGCTTTCTTCTTGCCACTCTTCCATAAAGGCCAGATTTGTGCAGTGTAAGACTGATTGTTGTCCTATGGACAGACTCTCCCACCTCAGCTGTAGTTCTCTGCAGTTCATCCAGAGTGATCATGGGCCTCTTGGCTGCATCTCTGATCAGTCTTCTCCTTGTCTGAGCTGAAAGTTTAGAGGGACGGCCAGGTCTTGGTAGATTTGCAGTGGTCTGATACTCCTTCCATTTCAAGATGATCGCTTGCACAGTGCTCCTTGGGATGTCTGAAGCTTGGGAAATCTTTTTGTATCCAAATCCGGCTTTAAATTTCTCCACAACAGTATTACGGACCTGCCTGGTGTGTTCCTTGGTCTTCATGATGCTCTCTGCGCTTTCAACAGAACCTTGAGACTATCACAGAGCAGGTGCATTTATACAGAGACTTGATTACACACAGGTGGATTCTATTTATCACCATCAGTCATTTAGGACAACATTGGATCATTCAGAGATCCTCGCTGAACTTCTGGAGTGAGTTTGCTGCACTGAAAGTAAAGGGGCCGAATAATTTTGCACGCCCCACTTTTCATTTTTTTATTAGTTAAAAAAGTTTCAAAAATCCAATAGATTTCGTTCCACTTCACAATTGTGTCCCACTTGTTGGTGATTCTTCACATAAAATAAAAAATGTATATCTTTATGTTTGAAGCCTGAAATGTGGCAAAAGGTTGAAAAGTTCAAGGGGGCCGAATACTTTCGCAAGGCACTGTACCTGTATTTGAAATCCTGAATGTGTACGAGATGTTTAAAACCTTTGCACTGTAATTTGTATATATAATGAAATAAAACACTCAAGGCTCATGGATTCAATCAAATCATTTAGCAAAACGTGAACGAAAACACAGATCAAAGAATCACAGGTTTCAGTATGAAACATGGCACGTTGTTACAATGGAGCATTCATCCAACAGGACCTCCCTGAGTTTTGACACCATCCCGACGAAGCACAGGCCTGATCAGCCTCTGGACAGACAGTTGAGTTCAGAAGGCGAAGGTTGTCTGGTCAAGGTTGTGTCCTGTTGATGACGTCGGTTCCGTGTGTACTCTACTGAACTGAGGTCAGAAGAACAGCTGGCCAGAGATGTCTCCTGTTGGTGGCATTAAGATGTGGGTTCAGTGTACATTCTAGTGGATTCAGGTCACGAGAACAGCTGGCCTTCGCTATACATTTAAGACCTCAGCCTCATTGTTATCCTGCACCGTGTGGTCTTGCGTTGGCTTGCCAGGAAACTAACACTTCTGGACTGGCTTGTCAATTGACTTTGTCAATGCGGCACTGAGCAGCACGGCTGCCCTCAATCTTCACCAAAGGCATTTTTGTATTTACAAATTATTTCTCCCTACATCATCACACTTGGATGGAGCAAAGCAGCAGCGAGCTCCACACTGATTTTGCAAAGGTTGTCGAAACAGCATTCATCTGTGAATAATAACATCGCACCACTCTCTGGTGCCACCTCAGCTGTTTTCTGGACCACAGAAGATGGCAATTTCATCTTCTAGCTGTCACTGCTACCTCAGAATGTCCTCCCAGTGTGCAGATCATTTTCATGCTGATGGAGAGCAATAGCTATCCTGCTGTTGTCCAGGTTATTTCTTCCTTGGATGTCTTGTGCTACACAGGTAGCTACAGCAGGTTGGAAAGGACTATGTAGATGGATCAGATGACTGTGATGGTTCTGCATTTGTGTGGTGATGCTCTTTCTTCCAGGTTGTTGCCTGTTTGTCGCCGAGCTAGTGGCTAGTCTGCTGATTCCTGCACTTAACCCTTCCCACAAACCTCTTCTTTACTTGAGAGGGGCGTGGTTGTATCTTTCTCTGCTTTTGTACTAAATATGTCTTATGTCTTTGTCATGTCTTTTCAAAATGGCTGTTTATACACTTTTATAATCAGCTTAATTTTGGCAGTTTTAACTCCACTGAAATATTAAACACTGAGCATCTGGCATTCTTTTTTTATAAAATTACATGACTCAATATTATCCCAAAGAAAAATACTAAAGAATTAATCAAATCTGATTACTATTTAAAATGTAAATAACATTACACAGGGGCATTATGATAATGTGGAGCTTAGCACTGCTGCCTCACAGCTCTTGGGTCCTGGGTTAGATTCCAGGCTGGGGCACCTTCTGTGTGGATGTGTTTTGCATGTTATCCCCATTTTCATTTGGATTTTCTCCAGGTGCTCTGTTTTCCTCACACTGCTGCTAGACATGCTGGCTAGTTTAATTGCTGTCTTTACATTTTTATCCGTGTATACGCCTTGTGTTAATGGACTGACTGGCGTCCAGTCCAAGGTGTAGTTGTTCTTTGTGCCCTAAGCTCCTGGGAAAGGCAGCCATAAACCTTAGCTGGGACACATGGCTTTCTGATAATGGAATAAGGGATAGAGAACATTATGGATGTGCCCAATTAATTGCTGATGTAAAACTTAGACTACTGTGTTTTCATTATGCATCAGAATATGCATTAGACATTATTTCAGCTAATTGGGAAACACATGCAAAGGGTTAAAAAGAGAGTATGTCTGTACTTATATTTAGATTTAGATTAGAAAACATGTACAGTAGTACACTACGTGTTTAATGATCTCACATGTTGTTACATGCAGTTTAAAAAAATGCTCCCAACAAACAACAGTTAAAACATAATAGCTGATGTGAAAAGAAATGTGAACCGTATTTGTACAAGTAAAGGGTAACTGTATTTAAGTACAGCAGATTACAATTCCTTTGCTACTGTATATATTTTTGTTAAGAGTGCCATAAGTGCCTACATACAGTATACACTGATCCGCTGTTAATGCAAAGTTTGAGTGCTGGCATTTTTTAGTGTTGGTAATACAAAATAAACTTAAATTTAAAAATATAATTTAATTACTTTGGTTTCATTTGTTTTTTGTTTATTCCACATTGTTTTTGTAATATTGTGGATATTGGGGGTGAAGTAGTTTTAATATTGAAATTAAAAAGTCTAAAGGCTCTCTGCTTATTGTGTGGGATAATAGTTCTTTCTATAACCCTGGGCTGAGAGAAACCTGATTATTCAAGAAAATGAATAATTTTGCCTGTTTGAGAAATAAGTCCTTCATTATCTGAATTTTCTCCTTTTAATCCATTTAGTAGTATAAAAAATATAGTATGCAGAAGCAAAGGACATAGATGAGTATGTCTGTAATGCGGGGCTGTTTTTTTAAATAAAATGTTAGAAATAAATGTGCAAACATGGCTTTTCACTCTTTTCCAAAATTATTGCAAGATTGAAGATGCTTGGAAAAATGCCATCTTCAAGATTTACCTTAATGCTTTAGATAATGTCCCAAAGTCATTCAGATACCTGTGAAATTACTTTAAAGGCAAATCACTGAACAGTCAACTTATCGGCTAAACATTTGGAATCCTGATGTACAGTAATTACCTCATTTTGATTGCTACTGTGTATCACTACAACAACATTAGAAAGCTGAAAAAGTACTCTTTTATATTTTGTAGCACACAGACAATTAATGTTACCAGTGGCTGTGTGTTTTATGTGCCCGAGAGAGAAGGACTGACACCAGTAAGCAAATAAATTAATTTTACAACCAGGGACCTCCTAAACAGTGACAGTTGTAATCCTTTTAAAAAATCATGACCTTAGACTAATGTTCTTGCTTTATGTGACTACATCTTCCTGCTCAGAGGTTAAATTAACCTTTCAATTAATTGAAAGGTGCAGGTTTTGCCACAGAACCACAACTGTAGGTTTCATTCTCTGACACATTCTCAGACCCGTCCTTATAAATTTGTTTCCTAAAAAACAAGAAACAACTTATTTTTTTAGACTGCGCACCTGGTTCATGAGACATACAAGTACAATGACATGAAAATACATATTTCATATTACAGTTTAGACTAATAATAGTTCTCCTACAAATGTGAGAATCAAACATATGAGAATCATGCTTTTAAAAAATATGGTTAATCACTGATGTCCTCACAAAGACTGTTGTGTCAAAAATGATTAATTTAAGCATCTGTTTCACCAAACAAAATATTAAAAACAGTTGTGCAAGTGTTCAAAACCAACATGTATTTTAGCCAATGACAAAGTCCATTAAAATGTCCCCAGTCCATTGGACAGCACGTGGCTGCTGACCCTTGCTTTAGGATTTGATGGTGTTGAACACCATTGAATGGGATGTGCAGGTCCTGCATAATGGTTTGAGTCCTTGTAGTTAAGTGTTTGTTTGGCAGCTTTGTCCAAGCATATGGTAAATAGAGATTATTAGCTGATCTCATATATCTAATGCACTGTTGATAACTGAAGACATTTATCACTCAAACTGTATGTTCCAACTAACAGTTACTGCGTGTGTTTTTTTTGTTTTTGAATACAGTATGTGGTGCCATATTATATTCATTCCAAGAGAACCCACAAGAACCCAAACTCACACAACTGGGGGCACAACTCACTTCATCCCCGAATGGAGTCGAGCCTCACCTGACTGAAGAGCACAACAGATCTGATACAGACGCATACATTTCTTTACATTTAGGACATTTAGGGACACCTAAATGTGCAGCCCTAGAGTGAAATCTAGCCAGGACACCACAGTTAACACCCTGGCTCTCACCAACAGTGTCCTGGGATCGGTAACGGCCAGGTCGTCGGGAACTCAGTTTAACCTCTCATCCAAAGGAAGACACCCCTTACAGAACAGTCCCGAGTTTCCATACTGGGCTTTGGATTGGGAAATTTGGGAAGACAGGGAAGAGCGCCTGCTACTGATCCACCAGCACAAACTACAGCAGCATTCTGGTCTCTCATTCTAACACAAACCATGCTTAGCGTTGCTGAGCTTCTGAAATCTCTTGAGATCTACAATTGAAAGTACAGTATATAATACACACATATACTGTATACAGTATGTACAGTTATTTAGTAGTTCATCATTAAACACGGCATCGTAAATTAGTCTGAACTCCCCACCTTAAGAAGCAGCTTTTTCTTCTAGCCTGGCATTCATCAATAACACCAGGCACCCAGGCAAGCAACCAGTAGGGCTGTCCATTAATGAAATGTTAATGACAGAATTAAGCTTGCAATAACTGTACTACTCTGAACTGCTGTGAGTCCATTAGCTTTACCGGACCCTGCTGGGGAGTGGGGAAAGAACAGACTCACCAAGAGCGAAACTTTGTCTGAAGCGAAGCTTACGTATGTGCTGCTAAGCAGGTGTTTGGGACTAGATCAATTCAGTCTAAATTAAGCCTTTGGCTGTTTCATTTCGGTGTGCTATTATTTTTCAAGCAAATATGCTATCAAAAATACTTGTTATTTCAATAGTTCAGGAGCAAAATGTTATTGTTCTTCAGATTTCTTCAAAATAGTACACGGATGTACTGACAGATAGATACAAAGATATACTGTACATATGTAGATATACAGTAAAAGGTTTTAAATTTGATTATTTAATTCAGAGTAAGAATAATAATAAGGAAGGATAATAGTGTATGTAATACAGAAAAGATCAATCACGTGTGCGTATTTTATTGTTCTTATAATGACGTTAAAAACATCACCAAGCATAATCCGACAGCTTCAGACCAGGCACGAAGACAAAAGAAGACATTATAGATTCCCTAACTCCTACCTTTCTGGTGCCCAACCAGCCAAATGTCCACATTATAGTGCAAATTATTTGATTGTATACATTTGGTTTTCTATTTGAAAATCCTAATATTCTCTTTTAATAAATCATAACATTATACCTTGTCATTATGGAGGGATTTTAAAAATATCAATACCTTTTCCTGTTTAGTTCTCTAGAGAAACATATGACTACAGTAATGCATTGTGATGGAGAATTATTTCATATGCATTGCTAACATTACAGTCAACATACAGTATGATGTTTTAAAATGACCGAAAGATCAGGTACACATTTTACATTGCAGTCAAGTTACTTAGTAATCCTGAATAAATTATGCATTAATAAAATGTTCATCTAAGCTCCTGAAGCATTCTGATTTCATACTTCAAGGTGTGTAATGCAATAGAATGCTAGTGTCAGTGTCCAGGAACACATGGGTGATGCAGTTCTCTCTCAAGTGCTCTGTAACTCTTAATTAACGTCACTGGTCTTCTGCACCCTGGGACCAAAAGAATTGGGCTTGGTCAAAGAGTCCAGTTTTAATGCTCTCTTCCACAAACTGGGATGTGGCTTTATACTGTAAATCAGCTCCAAGGCTCATGAAAATGCTTCATGTGTAAATCCCAAATTAGATAAATTATGCTTTTAACCGAGTGATGTTCTTTAATTGAGTAAATTGTAATCGTTTTAAACATTAATTAAATCTCAGGCTTAAAAGCCAGCCATCACAGTTTACTGATGTTTCTTGTTTTAGTGTGAAAAGAGTTTTTATTGGCAATAAATAAGTGTTTGTCCCTCCTGGAAGCTCCTTGAACTGTAATATATCATTGTAACTGACCAATCCTGGAAACCATACAATGACAAAATATGTACTTGCTGGTTGTTAAGCATATGTGATATGTTTTGCCTGGTTGCCTGGCAATGAACATGGATTTCTAAACACATTTTACAGTTTGTCAGATATCTAAGACCTTTTCTTTAAGGATAGTTAACACTAGTTATTTTCTTTGGACTTTTTACATTCAATATTGCACTTTTTAATAGTGAAAGTAGAATTAACCAATGATTTTCAGCACTGTTACAAGTATAAAAGAAACGTTCCAAAACAGAGAAGACCATTTGGTCCATATTTAAAAAAAAAAAATTAAAACAAACCCTTCACCAAAGACCACTGTGTCTTCCAGGGAATTACCAGAGTCCTATATTAATGCACCCAAGTTACCTGACACAGAATTGAGCTTTTTAAATTATCCATATAACTGGTAGTGTATGGGAAGTCAACAGTACAATCGGATTACATTTTAAAGAGTAGACCTACGGTACATAAAAATATTGATTATGAATATAGCCAATCCAATCAAGTATTGTGGATCGTAACCAGTCTGCCCATATTAACTAATAGCTTATAACCCCAGAAATGTCTACTCTTTATAAAGATGTCAAACACACAGTACAGTATGTCTGTGGAGAATGTCAGGTTTAAAAAACAAAAAAAAATGCTGCATAACTTTAATAAAATGTGCTTGACTGTGGTGTCACAAGAGGTCTCTCTCCATGAGTAGCGATTCAGAGCAAACGTTTCCTGTTATTTCTTTTTCAACCACCTGACCACAGTACATGTACTGCACATATCTGGAATCCAGTTAAATTTAAACAAGTTTGGTATCTTTTGTGCTCTGCCATTGCACCGACATTGGCGAGGTCTGTAATCTACAAAGTCTCGGCTGATCAATCATGTGACCATCAGTATGAGCTGAGACAGAATCAGAGGGGTAGCATGTGAGGTCCTGGCCAACAGCATACTCTCAGGTTATTGAATGATCCTATCTATCCTCCTTTTGCTCATACCTCATGTGTACAGGCTGGGGACTGCCTAATGCACTGTTTAACAGTAACACTTAAATTAGTGTAGAGATTTTCCTTTTGTGTCATGAGCTGGTTGTTCATTTCATAAAAACAGATAATTGTTTCACTGCATGTTTTTATGGCTCAAAACTCATAGGCATATTGCAAGTGGACTGGTGCACCTGTTAAGAGCTGTTTCCTTTTTTCTTTCTTTGGTGATTAAATAACTGAAGCACTGTGAGACCTGTGATTAGATGGTAATAGGTCTATCATACACGTACATTTAAGTGGATCTAAGTTTAAAGTGTTTAAAGTATTATATCTGATTATTTGTTCCATTTTTGCTTTGTGACAAACCTCCTACTTTGTCTTTAACGCTATAGATTAATAAAGAATAAAACCTGTTTTTTTTTTTCAGGAGGTGGACAGGGACAAAAAGCAAACATCACGTAAAAGAAAAAAAAAAGGTTGTCACCTTCACCCTTGCATTCCTGTCATTTGTTCACTATCAGCTCATTAAATTCACATTAGGATACTCCAAGGGGCTTTAGAAGCTATTAGTGCACCTAAAATGGCATAACAAAATCTCAATTCACTTTCAGAAAAATGGCAATGCAACATTTTGTATTTCATCACTGGATTATGATAGTCTCAGATGTATTGCCCTCACATGGTAATGGAAACAGAAGCACTACTGAGGAATTCTGTCCATTTGTATATCCCAGGAGGGACAGAGCCAGAGAAAAGTCAAAGTTTGTGAAATTATGCTGCTAGGATGGCTTTAACTCTTTAATCCCACAGTGAGACATTTGAATCATTTATTTAAAACCTCGAACTACTGGTCTGAATGTCATATCACATTAAGATTTCTAAAAGGAACACGGAGAAAGGGAAGAGGTGGCACGTCTCAGCTCAGCGTTCTGTTCCCTCTACTCTGTGGCAGGCTCAGGAGAACGTGGTCGAATTCAGTTGAGTAAGTATTTTGTTTGATAAGACAAAATCTTAGATTTGCGAGCAATGTGTCTGTGATATTATTTTTTTAATAGTGAGCTATGAGCTACAGTATACTGTATGTTGTTGACCAATACTAATATCCTGTAGAGGATTTCCTCCAATTCCATCTGTAGTGTAAGCACAGACACCATGTAAATGTCCTACATTCAGCTGATCGGGATGTTAACAATCGGAGATCCACACTGGGTTTAGTTTTACAAACTTCTGCAGTGCAGTGCTCTCGCGCAGCAAGAGACCCAGTCTTTTGGTGCAGCGGAGAGCACCGCTATCTAGGGAGTGGCACTGTGTCCACGAGCGCCTGTGGGTGAGTCCTGGTGGGGGCAGGCTGGAGTTGTGCCCGTCACGCAGACACCACCCCTAACTTATCGTCTGTGCAAGTGGCTTCCAATGGAAGATGGAGTGCAGCACTCCCTCTGGAAAAGGGCAGTGTGGAATGTACAGTACCATTCGGCTCAGCTTCCGGGTTCGGTCGCTAAAGCTAATTGATCGCAGGATCTCATCCAGCCATTTCTTCAAAGAAAGCAGGGCATCGGCTTCAACAACATGGCTGGTACTGTAGCTTGTTCCCCACTCCTCCGCTTTGGTTAAAGTGCCTCCTGTTCTCAGTTTTAAAGAGCATGTGGGGGCTTTCGCCAAAAAAACAAGTCAAGGCGACAGGACTTGGTTGGAAACTGAATGTAAGAAATGTACTTGTCCTAGTGGTGCCAAGAATTCAAATATATCCATCCTCCTGCTTGTGCAGTTTTCTCATTTTTATGTAAACAGTGACAATAATAGAAACTTTAAAATATATATTTTTTTCTAATTGTAAAATATATTTTGTGCCTATGTGCCTTTCTTTAAGACAGCATTCTTTTTCAGTGAATTATTGTCAGTCTTTTTCTGCTGGAAGTCCCTTCCTGTGAATGTGACAGCTGTTGGAGCAGTGAGGAATCAGAGCGTGCCAGGCAGAACGAAGAGTGCAACACAGTTTTAATGTTTTTCTCAGGTTTGCTTGGCATACGAGAGAAAAGAAGTAATTGACAGCCAATATCCTAGTGTTTCAAACATTTTAATGCTTTTGATGAGTGATCCAGCAATAAATGGAGGTTTGAGGATGCAGTAGTTCTTAAAAAGTTGATATGAGTATTTCAATACCTCTGAAAAGGAACAAGTCGGAGCTTTATTCCATGCTGAAAAGAGAAGAAAGAAAACACAATGTTTTGGCTGTGGAGCCATCTTCGGGTGTTTCAATACCTCTTTCTGCTTTGCCCTCCTTCTCAAGATTTATGTATTTTTAATAGTATTTTTTAAAAACTGATATTTTATGAAGTATACGGTAGGACCAATTTATGAAATATTGGGCAACTCTCCACTGCATTTTAATTTCTCAGATAATTCACTTTCTTTTCTTAATATGATAAAATTACTAATGTATCAATCTTTTTACAATTAATTAACAATTAAAATTAACTTAATTAATTGTATTATATTTTGTTATATATCGTAATGATAACTATAGTATAAAGGTTAATCAGATATGGTTGAAGAAAGAGTTCCAGAAGTCATGGAATTATGACTTTCAAGTTTGTTATTCAAAAGATACCTTTTATTTCTGGAAGGTGATTTGATTAATGGTGTTCTACCGAAAGTTCTGCAGAGATGATGGCAGCTGAACTAATTTATCTCAGCTCACAACTAAGCCTGACGTAAGTGCCTCAGTTTCCATATACATGTATGCCATACATCACCCTCTCCTCGATCATGTTGCTATGGTTGGGTGGCTGGCCCTCTGCCAAGCAGGTTACACCAAAGTTCTCTCAAAATTCACAAAACCATTCTATTGTCTCAGTTTTTGGCTGCCGTCATTTTGTGTGACAAAAGTAACAGTGACTATATACTAAGAAAGTGCAAAACAGGCAATTGAAATAAAGTCTTTCTGTTAATGCAAGAATCAATAGAACGTCTGTTTGTACAACGACGAAAGGTAATGGAGCAAAGCGATCAATTAAACAAAGTCTCAGCTGTCGCAGTAAGGTGACAGTTCCCTTCAATTCGACTACACATCTCACAACGCAGCAGTTTTTTTTTAGGAACGATGAATTCAGGGGTCAGACCTAACATGAAAACAGAACTCACTGTCATTTAAAAAATACCTCCCACGTCAAAAATAAAGTTTAAGTCCTACCTTGTGTATAAAAACAGGTCTCTGCTATGAGTTATAAGCTGTGGCTTTGGCAGCAGATCTGTAAGGTAGCAGTACAGTATGTGTTGACAACCTTACCACCCACAGGAGGGCCTGCTTTATGGCCTATGCATGATGTAACCCTCTACTGGGTCTGCCAGAATGCTGGGAAACTAATATACTGTATATTAAAACACAGGGGAATCCAATTAATAATCTTTTCATCATCCTGATTTTTTTTTCACAAGGTCTTGATTTTCTCAGTCTAGCTCGGCAAAACATTGCATCCATCTGGATTATTCAAATTGTCATATAAGGATTTAAGACCCAAGAAAGAGGCTTTTAGTTCATAAGTAGGTATCGTGCTTTCCTGCGTCATGCATTTCACATCAGTCATAGTATTCACCGCACAGTTACACACTTTTTGTTATTCTTCATTTAAGCAAACATATATTCTGATGTGTTGAGGGACTGTAAAATGATATCCCTTGATTTTGCATCAGTTTTCTTAAATTGATCCTTGAGAAAGACTTTTGTTTTCACTGTGGGCTATACATTGCCTGTTTTATAAGGCAAACGGGGCCACAGCAGGGGATCTTAGCTTCTATTCATAATGCAGGTCGAGTCCTGTAGTCCAGACGGTGCTGGTTTGAATGGGGCCCAGGACAACAGTGCTCTTTAAACTGGGTGAACACTGTTGGGGTTGGCTGGGACACACATTAACCTTGGATTTCCAGGTACTCGTAAGCCTGAGGCGTTAGGGTTAGGGTTATCGATGTGTCTTTGGGTACTTGAGTGGACCAGCAGTACGGGGAGGAGGAAGATGGCTTGATAAGCACAGATTCTGCACATGGTCTTGGCCATTATATTAGTGAGTTGAGTTGGTTTCAAATTCTACAAATTAAAAAAACAGGGAGATGTCAAAATGGGCCTGAAGAGCTGGGAATCTAAGCACTGAATTCTGGGCGAAGTGTGGGAAGCAGAAACCTGTAAATGAATGAAGAGATTAGAAAGAGATCAGTCAACGAGAGTCAAGGAGTGCTGGGGGAATGTGAAAACAAAGTTTAAGGACAATTTCTGATATCTTTCTAGTATTGGAGTCTTTGACTCCCTGTGAAAAGACACAGACAGAAACACTCATGTAATCATGTTTGGGAAAAGTAAAATGGAAGTCCCTGGGATTGTAGACATCTTTGAACCTTGATGTTCTGTTAAATTCCCTGAAATGTTCAGACAGGCTTGTGGCTGTGTTTTACCAATGCAAATTAGTCTCGCGTCTCTACTCTGAATCGCCCAGAGAAGCTCTGGAAGCTCTAGCACAAACACTGTGACAATTTTCTATTCATGTTTCAGCACCAAATTGACCCCCGCTCGTTTAATTGCAGTCTGCCCTCTTTTTCTTGTTATGTGCATTTTTCAGAGTTTACAATATGAGAGCAAAGGGGTGTTGCATTAAGGTTGCTCCAATTCTAAATGTAAAATCTGCAAAATGTGCATGTTAAGATTGTTTCTAGTTTTGTGGTGCACTGTATTTAAGTTGAACTCATTCTTGTGTGAATGTACATAATGAAATAATGTACTGAGGGATGCTATTGGTTCCAATACTCATTTGTCACATTTCTAAAGCCTCACAGTGTAGGTTCTGTCCAGGTCTAACTGCAGCTCGCAGAATTGCACCCTGAAATTACTACCATTTGAAGCTCAAGACTCCAAGAACCCATTTGGTGCTTTGCTCCTCTCAGTGGATGGGCATCAGTTCCCTCATTTTATTCCTCCCCATGTATAAAACACAATGTGGGAATAGGTTTGATGGATATACCCCATCAAATATGCTACTTTTTTTGCTCAGAAGTTGCAAATGGCTTCATTAAAACAAAAGCACCACCATAGGGACCGCATAAAACATGCGGCTGCTACCTAATATGGTATTTATGACCCAGCTAAATGTAGAGTGAATTAAACTTTAAAGGATTGCAGTCAGGTAGACTACAGACGTTTGTAAAGGAATGTCCATTAACAAGATGAAAGAACCTGCATTCCCTTGTGACTTAAGAATGTCAGCTTCACGGTCAGACGTACCTACATACCTACAGTAGTGCCACTTTTAATCAAAACCACTCTGACAGACTGCCCTAAGGTATTGCTGTGATATTTACTTTAAAAAATAAAATATCACAACTATCAGATATGACTTTTTCTCAAAAAGTGTTTTTTTTATCAAACTGAAAAAGAGAAAAAATCAATTAGTGTACGAGGTAGTGAAAGTCAAAAAGGAAGAGTGTGTATAAATTGAGACGTGAGCTAGAATACATCAGATCACCCTAGGCTTGGATAACCACACAGCAAGCTTGGAAACAATTTTACATTAATCAGGCCTGTATTCCCCAATAGAGAATAACAGGGACCAGACCCTCTTACAGTTCCTGCCAATGGTTTTGAATTCCTGAGTGGGAGATGAACCTGGAGCCTGGAATATGTTTTCCTTTTTCAAGTAAAGCCATTACACGCCAGCTTGAAAACCAACAGCAATACATACAGTAAATGTTACGTAGTTCAAATTCATAGAGGCATTTGTGAGGTTGAGTAAGTTTTTGTAAAAAAAACAAGCTATATTTTATCATACATTCAAGCTGCAGACATCACTAGCTTAGAATTCCTGATCTCATTGTTAATAAACACTATTTCTGTGTCATTTATTTACATTGTAGCATTAAAAAAAAGGTGTTTTGCTGTGTCTCAGAAAGACTCAGAAAACAACCTTAGCTGCCACCCCAGTGTCAACGCAATGCCAATAAAACATACAGTATGGATAGTTTTGTAAGTTTTTAAATTCAGTTTCTTAAAGCGTGCTTTATGTTTTTAGCACTGCCCTTGGAATGATGGAACCGGGCCCTTCTCAAAGATCTGTGGTGTGTGAATTTGGTGTCAGCCAAAGTATGACCAGTGAACTCTGGGAGGATTTCCAGGAGAATAAAAATGTGTGTGGAGATGTTCAGCAAATTAATTCACAGTTGTAGGAGCAGCAGATGACGTGATGCTTCATGGAACCACTCACCTAAACTCATTTCACAGTTACATTACTATATTTGCAATAAATCAGCACGAACAAAATAGTGTTAGGTATAAATGTATAACTGTTGGGCCAATTAACTTCACACATGGTTGGTATCATTCTAGTGACAATACAGAGACAATATGGTGAAATAGTGCTCCCGATTATACCAGAATGGCCAACTGACCACTCTTTTCCCTCCTGTCAGTGCCAATCCCACAGTGCTCCAGACCTCTGGGGTCAATGTCTAGTTTCCCCTTAGCTGACTCACACTGTTAACATAAGCAGGTAGAGAATTTCTTAGAAGACTTTGATGCTGCTTGCAGTTTTCTAGTTTTTATTGTTAAATTTGAAATAAAAAAACTGATTTTGTATTATGTAGCAAAATCCATACAGTGTAGACCATTAAATAATTATATCAACTTTACATGTTTTTAAACTGAAGAGCAATACTTGTTTACTAGGCCTTAGGACTCATTTAATACATAAATAACTTTATATATACTGAGCATCAGACATCACTTATAACTGCAATGCTTTCACGAAGATTTTATTTTCTCGAACAGGCATGCCACAGGTAAATTTGTTATGGGAATTAACATTTGTCATCAACATGGCTGAACAACAGAGGATCGACTGTGAAACCTACAGGCTAGTAACATGTTGGCTGCCACTGGAATTAGTACCAGCTGTACATCTTTGATGCTTGCTTTGATGCAAGCAAGGTTGTAGACACTGTCTTGTGGATTTCTGTCTGATTTCTCTTGTGCCTGTGCCTGTTCACTTTTTCCTGAGTCTTAAATAGGAGGTGTGTTAGCTGGCTTTTTAAGCTGGTCAATTAAAGAGGTGTTCTCTGGATGAATATGAACATTCAGGGTGAGCCCCATTTCAGCTAATCATTCAAAGGGTGTGGGTTGGGGGACCCAGCCTGAGAGCTGTGAGGCTGTTGTCTTGAGGGGTATACAGGGAGGAGATGGCCTCAAACTGGGATCACACCTTAATGATCGACTCGTTTCTTTTGAAATCTCTCCATTCATTTATGGATTTCAGTTTTTCACACTTCTCCTGGAGTTCATCCCTCAGAGTTTCATTCTGCCAGAGTCTCGTTCTGGTGCCCATCTTCACAAGCTCCTCTTTTGTTTGCCCGCCTTCTATCCCTGCGCCCTTTCTCAGGC
This sequence comes from Lepisosteus platostomus, assembly GCF_059453375.1. Lineage (NCBI taxonomy): Eukaryota > Metazoa > Chordata > Actinopteri > Semionotiformes > Lepisosteidae > Lepisosteus > Lepisosteus platostomus. Next base: position 39,558,643 of record NC_142624.1, read on the forward strand.
ACATGTTGTGTTTTATCTTTCTTTCTGCTTTCAGTAGTGGGATTAACCTTTACTTCTTACTCTGCAGCCTGCAGTCTGATCCAGCACCTCACTCAAACCTCCTAAAAACACACAGTTACATTTACGTGTATTAAGTATATCAGAAATATGCATTTACTGTAGGACCTAATTTAACATTTTCATTCAGTTACATCTCCATTTTCTTACCTTAGCTCTTCTTACAGTACCTTTTTTGAAGAATTTAAAGTTTTGTCTAAGAAAACAATATCATTGCCCCTTGCTTAGCATTGGTTAACTTTCCTGCTGTATAACAGCAAAATCAAAATGAAATCTAAGACAACATGCTTAAGTCAGCATGAGAATACCACTCGGTTGATTTATGTATGAGCCATGTGCTTTCTGTACAAAGACAGGCAGGCAACATTAGCTGAGTAGACAAATGATGAAAAGAAGCTAATTCTCTTAGATGGCTATGTAGAAATGAGCCGGGGAGATGGACAGAGTCGACTGTTAGCAGTCACAATTGTAAAACATTATTTTAAAATACTTATTTGATACTTTTATTGATGTAATTCAATACTTTTCATTCAGAATGAGTGTGAAATGCATGGTTGAAATGTTCCCTGCAGCCCAATGCCAACTACCATCATCTCTCTATAAGTCTGATATCAGTGTCATACAATTATACAGTGCCTTATATACAGTATAGACAAACAGCTGAGTGTAAGAAAACACACAGACCTTGCTAAAAGAAAATAATATGATTAAAATGAAATTATGTTTTTTCATTATTAAAGGTATAGAATAGCTAATGAAAGAGCTGTGCCTGATAAAATTTCTCCCAGGCTAAGTCAAAACAAGAAAGATTTATATCTGGGTTGTGATGTTTTTTTGTTAACAGTGATATTATAATTTAACTGAACACTAATTCACCCAGCATCAGGCACTAATTGTGAAATGCAAAACATCTGCTTGATTATAAAAAAATAAAGTACATTGATGTATTCATCACAATCACACTAATATGAGAAAGACACACAAAGAAAGAATGCTCATATTGTATTGTATTCACCAACAGGAATAATAGTCCAATGAATGCGTAGATTCTGCTTGTTACTGCCTTTTAAATGTGATATGTGTACTATATACAGTATGTTTTGCATTGCCTGCATATACCTTAGAAGAGATACTCTTTTCACTCTAAAGGAAATTAAGTTTGTCAGGCACCAGTTGGTGTTCTTATTATAATGGGTGCACTAAAACTCCAAGGGACTTGAAGACAAATGCATAATGGAGCACTCAATAAGAATTTTATAAGCTAAGAAAAAACAAATGAGAAAAACACAAGTCTGCCTAGAAAGACCCTTTTATATGTTACTAAACAAAACATTAATATCTTTTAGATTTAACAGTTTTTGATAGCTTCATATTTCAGAATCAATAGCATATCATTGTATTTTCAAATTGTAACTGAAAGTAAACTCAAAGTTTGGAAGTGCAGTATATTTGCAAATAAATGGAAAGCAATTCCTTAAACAGGGATCATGTACAGTAAATTTAAGAAATGTGTTACCACATTTCCTTTAAGATTCCATGGAAAAGGATGTCTTCACAAATTCAACGAATTTTGTGTCTGAATGACTCAGGCATCGTTTGTCAAGAGGCAAGAATTACATAAAATTCAAAAACATTTAAACTAGAATGAGCAAGGAATCCATAGAAACCCCGCAAGAGACGCACACAGAGTAGATTCAAAAAGAGAAACTTAGGGAAAAACACAGTGTCGGGGAACCAGGTAATTAAATGCTTATACATAAATGCCAGAATTATTAAGAACCAAAAGACATCACATTAGCATACAGTTATAATCTGCAGCAATATTAGTACATGCAACAGGAAAGATGAAAGGTGTGGAGGGCTATTCTGAGTCATAGTCACACTTCACATTGAAAGCAGCGCTCAGAAACTTACCCTAAAGGAATCAAGGGTCTCAGAATCTATTTTATTACAGTCTTATGCAACACAATCAGAACAAAATAGTTATCATGGGAGATTTTACTTTTTCTCACCTAGTTTGAGAAAAAACTGCAATTGCTGTCATCAACTGAAACTTAATATACTGTACAGTAGCAGACATGGCTAACAAGCCCCTTTTAGTTCTTAAAATGGGGCAGAAGAGATATGAAATAGGTAGAGAATGGATGACTACAGCTGAAAGACATTCTGCTTGAAGCACAGAACAGATTAACTCAAAGTGTATGCAAATCAGTTTTGAGAAAGTATTGGGCTCAGTAGTTTAACACATCAATTATGCAAAACATAAGTAGAAAAAACACTTTATAGAATGCTTACAAAATACATTTTTTATAAATATGTTTAAATTAAATTAATATCTAATAAAATAATTTTGCATATTAAAACAAACAGAATAAACAATATTGTTAATATAACTGATTAATTTTGTTTGTTGCTGTTAAATCCATTTTCGTGAATGGTCTTATTGGCTGTTTAGTATGGGCTATTTGGTGTTGCTCACACTGTGTCCATTGCTGTGGATTATTCCCTGCTTCAGGAATAATACTTTTCCATTCATGTTCACATTCACATAGCATTCATTGTCAAGCCATCCACTGTCCTCTCTGCGAGCCCGACAGACCCTACAACATAGTAAGGTCTGTAAGGTTCAGATGGAGAAGTGATGGAGTCCTCTATCACACTTCCAGTTTGCAGGAACTGGTAAGCCACAGAAGACACTACTGAATGGGTCAAACTCATACGATCACCAGAGATGATCAGCTAGTAATATACAAATACTTGGGAAATTCAGACCATTGTTGGCCCATTACAATGCAGACTCAAACAAGTGCTTTCTGAGCTACAGTTCTCACCCTGGGCTGAAATGGGGGCCTTCACAGATGCACTGGGGAGCTCCCGAGCTTTCGTTACAATTCTAGAGCATCACCTGCTTTGCTCATCCACCTCATCCTCAGTATCCATGTTTTACTGGAGGTGTATATTATCTACATCTTTTCAATTTTCAATTGAAAAGTAATTGAAAAATCAGTTATTGAAAACTTGATTTTATTTCTTCAAATTAAATAATAATAATGCAAAAGCTTCATTCTCTTTAATGAAAATGAAGATTCAGCATGACAGATGTGGTGACTGTGCATGTGTGTGGAGGGTTCTATTTGTCATTTAACACATTTTTCTCTTTATGATTTCACATCCTTGTCTACGTGCTGCAGTGATATCTTGGGTTCTAATTTAGCATTTTATCCGTTATTGTGCTGATTACATACTGTAGAGGCAGCAGATTTGCCTAACTGGGAACAGAAATCTGGCCACAAACTGTAACTACTGCATATAAAAAATACAGAATGCTTTAATATGTATGCCCTACTGATTCATAGCAAAAATATGACTATATTAACAGAAAAAATAAGAATGCTGAGATTTAAATGAATTTATCTTTATTTTGATAGCATCTTTGTTCTTTTGATGGAAGTAAGAGCTAATTTGTATTAGTTTTCAAAGAAAAGTAATGCCAGTACTTCATACCTCATGCTTGCCAGAGGTGTGGCTGTGTTATGTTTTTAATAAATAAAATACCTTTTTAAAATACATAAAAGGATAAAAAGGAATGGAGATCAAAGTGTGTGGCCTTTGAACTCCATGCCAATTAAAATAAAAGTACAGTTAGACTTTAAATATTTATTGTTAAGTAATCCTGAAGGTATATCAGTTTCATAGTTGAGCTGGTCTGAGACTAACTTTTTGATCAGACTGACAGTTTTCTATACATATAGTACCATTCTTATTTCTAACACATAGAGCTCATATGTGACTCCATATGCTACTAATTAGGAGCAAAGTGTTTATGGAGCATCCAGATGAATTTAACACAGAAGATCTTATAGCAAGGTTTGACAATCCATCTCTCTACCCTTAAACAGTCCCTTCCTCTGTATTACAATAATGTATACCAAAGGTAGTCGTTTACCACACTAGAACTCTAGACTAGAAATGTTTGCATACTGTTAGTTCAATATTGATTTATTTGCATATGAGTAGCATTTCTGAAATAAGCTTAAAACTGCTGTATTGTTCCTTATAAGCAAGTGTAATGTTTGCAAAATTCAAACATATGAAAATCAAGCAGTTTTCTGCAGTTCTGTTTCACTTCTTTTTGTACCACTCTTTATTAATACGTTTTTTTCTATTTTTGAAATTGATTTAGATATTCAGATATGATTTATTTAATTGTGAAATACATTTGCATTTTCTTGTTCTAGTTGGTCTTGATTTTAAAAAATCGTGAAAATTTAAATATTGCATGATATCGAGTGGTTTGGATGTCAATAACATAATGATTGTGAAACATGGTTAACCAATTAGTATCTGACATAAAAATGTTTTATATCAGTTTGGTTTTGTTTTGGGGAAATCTTTTAAAAACAGTAATAACATAGAGACGCAGATTTTGACTACCAACCTTGCATAATGTCATTGTAAGCCATGTTTTTGTAATTTACACTGTCAGACAAAAATTAACATTTTCAGAATCTGCCTCTAATTCATGACATTGACTCTACATGGAGCTAAGAATCCAGAAGCTATGCAGTGATTTTACCAGCTCTTCCTCATTCAGAAGTTATTCCAGTAACCCCTTCATCACCCTCTCTCAAAATAATATTCTTCAGAGCATCACACCCAAAACACTGTACTCTCTTGCTTGGGACTGGCAAAGTTACTTCCATTGGACGTAACTTAATTAGTTACTTAATTAGTTTGATTTGCTAACATCTATCTCATTTTCTAACCGCTTAACCCGACTATTTAAACCTGGTGCTCTCGCTATTCCAGGCTCAGCGTTGGGAGATGGACACCTGGAAGCCCGCCTACCAGCGGGTCCAGGACAGACCCAACGGCATAGGCTTCATCACGGCGTCCTGACCATCTGAGTCTGGGGCTCGGAGTGCCTGGCCTCATTACCTTCGTTTTATTCCCTGTCCCTGTTCTGGATCCTGTTCCAGATTTAACTGTGTTTGTTTCGTCTTGGTTGGATCCCCCGGTTTTGGACTTTGGACTGCACCCCGGATTTCCTCTTTTGGACTGCCTGAACTTGTTTGCCATCGCTACGTCCCCCAAGTACCAGATCACCGTCGCCACACCCCCCTGTCTGTCAACCCGTCTTGATCCTCTTCGTCTCCTCCCTTGATGTCCTTCTCCACTTACATCAAGATTATACCGTCTGCATAGGGTCCTGAACCACGCTTTGCGGGAGCCTGGACTATCTCCTGTTACAACTTGTTGATACGATACACATTGACTGCAGTTCTGCTGGGAAAAGCAGGGATTCCATCATATTTATGTTTTCTAGAATCTAATGGATTACAATCCTCTTCAGTCAAAAACCTTATTCCTCTCCTTGAAAAATAGGTTCTAAAAAAATATCAGCACAACCTTTTGGTAGGCATTTTCATGAGACCGCAACAGTTTAGCCATAAACTTGTGATGGGTTTCAAAATGATTCACACATCAATTTATACTCTTCTTCTCTGTATTCTATTGAACATCAATACAGTGTGTAACAAGCTACAGAATATAACATACATATGGTGTTAAAGCACACCAGTGCCACTGACACGGAAGGGGAAAATCATTCTGGTTTACGGGATGAGAACTGTTACCACATCAGTCATTTCACATCCTTTTCAAGCCTCAGATATGGAGCTTTGATCTGGCCTGGCATTTAACCAAGAGCCCACAGATAAAAGGACAAAGTGCTAATCCACTGTGCCATCTGAAATTTATCATTGTAAAGTATCTCAATTTGCTCTATAATCTAGCCCTTTTATCAGATTAAATGGATTTTTTTCAGCTTTGCTGGTAGTGTCAGTGAGCTTCTGATCAAAAGTAATACAGGCATTACTGCTGCAATTTGATTTCAGGAAATGATTGTTCCTGTTTGTGTATCATGATGAAGATTTGAGATTATTCTGACACCTTTTTTTACCTTGAGAATTAGAATATGCAAGCACGTCTGTAAGTGAACATTATACTAATAACTCCTTTGAAAAGAGGCACAAGGCTTTCATGTTTACACAGAGCAATTACAGGTATGCAGGCTGCTCACTGATGCAGCAATATTTAAATCCTTTAGCTGCTGCTGTAACACTTTATTGCATATGACCAGGAGGCTAAATAGTCACTCAGCAATCTTTCCACTCCTCTTACCTTTCAGACCTGGACGTAACTGTCCTCAATTATTCTCAATGTCCTGCAAGATGCCAGAAGTAGAAGTTAAGATTTCTGTTAGTTTCCTATTTATTTTAATGCTGGAAATATATTGAAGTGCTGGCTTATTTTCTCCTTTTGTCTGTTACTCATCATTAACTTCAGTACTGCAGAGAATTGCTTTAGCTGAGCTGACATTATTATACATTCTAATTATAAAGAAAGTCAATTAAGTTTTTTGTTTCCTTTGTTTATTTTTTTATAGATAGCTACTAGAAGGATAGGCATTCTCCCATTTTACAGATATACATTAAACAGTTAAAATCATCTCTGAGAAAACATAGTATACTGAATAACATAATGAATAACATAAGCATAAATAAATATAATTAAGAAAGACAAAATAAGTCATCTATTTAATGCATGTAATAAGTGTGCTTGGTTTTGACAATTCAGGCTCAATCCCTGTTCTTCACTTCAAAATAAATTACAGAGACGACTGTGTAATGCAGCCAAAAGAAATTGATGTGGACCTCTAAGAAAACTTGATACAACAACCCATCACACTTGCAGAATATTGACGTCTGGTTAAAGGAAGGTTAAGGAAAAGAATGTTTCCTCTATGCCTTAAATTCAATAAGCTAAGCCTAATGGATTTCCTTCAATGTCCCAGACATAGAGCTGCATTTCACATACCAGTGTCACAAGGGGACTGAACTGTATTGAACTTTTTAAGGACTTCCTAAAGTAGAAGGTAGTTACAGTACCACAGTCTCTGCCTTCTTCATTAATATCTCAATGCATTTATTAAACTTTTTTTAATTAATGGGAGTATTATTAAAGTAAATAATTATTTGCATAATCGAATAATTATTGATTTTGTATACTTTGATGCAGGTCTTATTAACCTATTAATATTTGTTTTCTGGATAATCAAGTTCTAAAATCCATAGACATTTTCTATACTGTGTAATACTCACTGCTGTAGCTTAACATTTCTCACGTAACCCTACTGCCATGACTGCTGATCCTGAACTAAGCAGTGGTCTCAGGGGATCAGTCCAGTTTTTATACTGTGGAGATTAGACCATCTGTACCTGATCTCCTACCAAATACAACATTTGAATATATAGGCAATACAATCTATACATATATACTGTAGGTATTCATTTAATGAGTCTCCTGCCCCCTTGAGGGGTATTTAAACCTTGTGATCCACAAAAAAGACAACCAGGATTTCTTTTGCATTGTACAAATGTACCATCACATTTAGCTCCAAAATGAATTCAAAGAAGAACATGCATCTTTTAGATAATCCACCAAAAATCTACATCAAATTTAAAAGAAAGGACAAGTTTTAATTAAACGGGTGACTTTTAGTTTTTAGTTTCTTAACAAAAAATGAAATCTTGACAATTTGCATCCTTTAGTGATGGTAAATCTGTAAAATTATTTTTAAAATGTTTTTGAGTTACTTGAATTTGTTAAAAAATACATTTTAAGTCAATTACTCAATTAATTTCTTGACAGGTATTTTCATTATTAGATTTAGAGAGCAAACAACGCTGAAAACATTATTTCACAATAATCTGAAATGTCACTTAAAACAAAAGTCCTGCAGATAATGTTTTTTTTTCAAAAAATATAGTGTACTTGATAAATATAGTACTAAATATTGTACTTAATACTATGTGATGTCTCCCCATTAGTTCAGATAAGGATGCTTGTATTTTTGATAAATCCCATTGTGATATCAATTTGTATGTAAGCTGTGGAACATAAATTTTCTGTTCCTTGTCAGTCTTACTGAATATCAAAATAAGTACTTCTGCTGGTTTTGCTTGACTGTCACATGATGTGCTGAGAAGAGCAGATTTTCAGCATACCACTGGGACACGTTAAACAGTAAAACCACAGAGAAGCCATGCTCAGGAAAGCATAACCCATCAGAGAAGTATGTGCATTGAAGAGTAGCCGAGGTGTGGAGTGCAGTGCCAAATACACAGGGTAAATATTTGTATCTCAATGGTAGACTAGCATCACTGAGGTCAGGCGTCTGGAATTTTTTATTGTTTATAAACCTTTGTTGTTACAGTTGGGTTGTGGAAAAAAGAAAAAGAGGCCGAAGCTGAAAAGTTGTTCTGTAAAGAAATGAATTACTTCACTGAAATACTATAGAGTGGATGTGTAAAAACTAAAGCAATCGATACTGAAAAAAAAGATCTATTCTGAGTCCTATAATTTTGGAAGAACAGCTGTTATCTGTAAATAAAAGTTCATTCTTGATGTTTCAGTAACACTTTGTGTTTGAGTGTGTTGGAGGAGATGTGCAGAAAGTAGCTACAGAAAACATATGTCACTGGTTTTTATTGAATCGTTGCAGTAGGGATCAATAATAATGCACTGTGTGCACTGTGTATGTTTTTAAACACAGGTAATAATTTAACTTAGTTTTTTAAATAAATGTGTAATTTAAAAAGGTTGTTATTCTGTTGTTGTTCACACTTCACGCAGATGAAATGAGGCAGTGTGTTATTTTGTAATAGCTTGGTGAAATAAGATCACACCTGAAAAATGTCTCACTCTCGATGATCTAATCATAGATCTGATTTATACTAGAATAACAGTAGCTGTGCCAGTCCAGTTCCAGTCTGCAACAATATACCCACAGCAATGCGGGGTCTTACCCCTGTTTCTCTTTATTCCCATGGCCCCTGAAGAATTCTCAAGGAACAAGGCAGTGCTTCACCCCACAGCCCATACAGAACCGCAGCAAGGTCGGGCACACAGAAAGTAGCCAGCTCAGCTAAAGACGACCTGCTGGTGTGGGGTCCTTGCTTTCCGTGTCACATTTATTTCAACAATTCACTGGCATCATTAAATAGTGGGGTGCCCAAGTTTAATAGAACTCAGCTCAGCTTTGCGATTAAGAACTTACTTGCTGTGCCATGACGATACCTTCAAATACCTTTGAGATACCTTTGAGCACACATATATTTTTTTTAAATTGCTACAAAGTGCAGCACCAGTTTGTGTTTTTTCTTGGTTGTATTCACAGTTTTATTGCATTTTTTTTTGGCGAGCTTTTGTGTGGAATCTTTACTACTCATTTCAGTAACACATTTCATATGAATGTCTTGTTTTTTATCTGAATTCATCTTTCTGTTTTTGCAGAACTACCCAATAGATTGATGTCTAACTGTACACTATAATGTGATTAAAATTCAAAGTCTTGAACTATTTCAATCAATAGCTCTATATCAGGATGGAATCCTTCATTTATGTTCCAGTCTCTTCTCCAGAACTACCGAGTCAAAAATGTCAAGCTTTCGTTCATTCAATTTTTTTCAAACGTTGTATTTTTTAAGTGCAGCATGGTGGCACCGTAGTTATCATTTCTGGTTTGCAGCACTGGGCCCCTGTTCAGTTCCTGGGATGTTATCTGCGCGGAGACTGTGTTCCCCCTGTGTTTGCGTGGGTTTCCTCTAGGTGATACAATTTCCTGCCACAGTCCAAAGATACAGTGTACTCGCAGGTTAATTGGGCCCTGGTGTGTACAATGAATTCCGGATTTCTCCTGTCAGACAAGTACAACATCTTTATGGAAAAAGGAAAATATAATGGAAACTGGTGGTTTATGTTCCATAACTGGTGGTTTTCTTTTTAGAAAAATGCATCTCTGAGATGCACATTAATTAATTATATTTTTTTCAAGATACAGTAGACATCAATTTCAGGACAAATCCGTAAATGAGTTTTAAAACGTTAGGGTCCGTGGAGAAATTAATCCTTTCTAAAATGAAAGATTTTTCTGTGTATCTGGTATTGTACCTGTACGGTATTTTGATATCACAAAGTAATGATACTATTCAAATTATAAACAGGCACAAAATTTGCAAATGACTCCTCTGGTGGATATCTTCATAATAACAGATTTTGCAAGACTTTGGAAATCATTATTAATAACAGTACCATTCACACAAATACTGATAAACAGGTATAAAATTAAAGTGGCTTCTCACACATTAAGCTAATATAAAACTCCGCAATACATAACCTACAAATTTCTGACTTTGCAAGAATGCTCTTTACAGTTCTACTTGCCCTCTATTCATGTTGAATTGAAAGTTCTCAACCCGTTGCCCATTGTTAACATTTGTAAACTCATCTTATTGCCCGTTATCAGCTATGGAATTGTCTGATCCGAAGTTAGAAGCCAATATTTTATATACATTCACTGTAAGGTGATAGATTACAAGGCTGCAGCAAACTGATGTGGAATCAGCCTTTATTGTGATAAATATCTATTTATATTGAACGTAATATAAAATTCAAAGATCAAGCTTCGTCCTTAAAGGGTGATTAATAGAGTAAGAAGATAAGGGAGTGTTGTGTGCCAAAAGTGAATCCTTCCCTAGATGGGCTCAGTCTGCAGTAAAATATGTCCTGCTTTGAAAGCACATAAAATGACATTATAGGAAAAGTAAAATAGGATCTTCAGTCCAGTCTGGATATGGTAAATATCAGATGGCTCACAGAGTGTAATAAGGCTGACTACAGTGTGTAACACTGCTCATATTCTGTGATTCAGAGGATGAGTCTTCTAGTGTGGCACATTTCAGGTTCATTTGGGCCATGTAGCTCAAGTGCTACAGGATGTGTGTCAAACAGGAGTATAAATCCTGTATCCAACTGTATACTCTTCAACCAAGATTAGACCAAGAAGGCTAGATGGGACCAATGGCCCATTCTTATTTTGTGGAAATTGAAAGGAAATTGAAATTTAGCAGTTTCTGGGAGACAGTAGCTAATGGCTGCTTCTGCAGGTTTTTGGCAGCCATCTTCAACAAGGGCACATACAGTAGGTGGAGAACCGGTCCTTCAGACTCTCCTTCCAGATGAGCGGTTTCTCCAGACTCTGCATGCATACAGTAGATGTGCATGCTAACAGTCCCAGTGTGCTTGAGAGAATCCCGATTTCATAACAATTATCCCGCATCCCGATTTAGAGGAGGTCCATCCTTGTATTTGCCCATGAAATGTGTTAGCAGCTGTGAGGCTCTTGCTGACACATCCAAGTCCAGTCTTTTAATGGATCCTAGCCTGGCAAGCTGCTGCAGTCTTCCTTCCATTCTCATACCTATTACAACTCACCACTGTTGTGAGTACAAGTGCATTTCCTTTTTGCCGACAACACTGGACCATCACAGTTAGAAAGAATTTTAACATTTTAACATTTGATCAGAAGCAAAAAGACACCAAACCACGTTGCTATTAAAAGTGCTAAGAACAAGACTGAAAATACTGATTGGTTGTAAAGATTAGTATTAGGTTAATGCATGAAATGTGCCATAAAAACATTCCAGGAAGCGAACTGAGAAGAAAGACACAACTGCAAAAGGTGAGATCCAGTACCATTGAAACTGCATGCCACAGAAATAATGTCTTTTCTGCTATTTTTATCTGGTTGGGAATAAAAGACATAGGTCTCGGTATCTCTCATCATTTTGGAAATATGTGTTTTTTTTCACTGATGAAAATATTTAAGAAATGTTGAATAAAGCAGTTCCTTAGTGGCAATGCCAAATATTTCCTTAAAAAAAAGAAAAAAAAACTTTCTTCGCTTCTGGGAATGTTTACTTTTCTTTAAAGCTTTTAGCGGTGCTAGCATAGTGGATTTCCGTGCTGGATAAATCATGTAAAAGCAAAATAACATAAGCATTACAAACTGGAGATTGCTACAAAATTCAATGTAATGCAGTTAATTTATGAAAATGTTGAGAGTGCTGTCAATGAAGTGATGACAGTCTGGACTTAACACAGTTAAACCGTACTCCCTGACCATTGAAGTCCCACAGCAGGAGGCCAGTTCACCGACGACATCTGCAAAAAAAAGCTTTCTAGGTAGAATTAAACTTGAAATGTCCATCAGTCAGAAGGAAACTGAGTAACACTGAAGAAACGTCAGAAAAAATGCACATTGCCAGTTTCAGGAAGAATACACCTTTTTATTTTTTTTTCAGCATGCTTTGCTGCTCATTGAAAACCTGAAATAATACATTCAGTTTTTCCATTTCTACTATGATTTGTTTTTGCTGATAAGACACATGAGATGTTTCCAAGTATTAGTCTTAAATGTCTGACAAATTTCACTATTGTTATCAGTTTTCTTAAATGAGAACCGAAACTTCACTACTGTACCTTTTACTAGGTTGTCTCTAATTTGATTCTGTTTGGAAGGCGTTGAGGCTGCACTACACAATCTGGTGTTCAAGAAACCACCTTACACTCTCTGAAAAATGGATGTACAGTTACAAAGTTAAAACTGAACGAGGCTTAATAGAGAGGAAAGAGGAGAAACGACTGGAAACCTTTGCAATGTTTGACGAAAAAAAATTATATTATGAGACCACGTTCTCCATTTATTACTGGATGGACAGCAAACATTTGCTGCTGGATTTTCTTTTTTTTTAGGACATCAATATGTATTTTAGAACCACGGAAACTGCACTGCTTCAGTGTGTTGCTGATCCTGTGAACTGTGGAGATAGCAGACATTTGCAACTGGAAGGCTGGCCTGTAGATGGGGCTGCACTCTGCTTTTCTTCTGTCCTGCAGTTTACAATGAGCCCATTGTTCAATGACCTCTGTTCACCAATTCCCCTCCACTCCTCCTACATTCTCTCCTGTTGCATGTTCTATTTATGTTAATGTATACCTCTGTGTAACTCCTGTCTCTGAGTGGTTAGATGCCCTGTTGATATGTGGCCTGCAAGGGGGGAAAAAAGTGAGCACAGGCTATTCCCATGACATTCTCAGGCTTCACAGAGCCAAGAAAACTTTCTTCTCAGGAACACCTAATCCTTGGGCCCTGGCCAAGCACCACAATCTCTAAGCACAACTGACATGGGCCACTGGGGACACTTAAGAGCTTTAGGTGTGTCTCTCTCAGAGCTCGGCCACAGCCAAGCATGAGGCAAAGGCAGACCGACCAAAGAAAATAAATTATGTCGGCTACAATTTGAAGCAATTACAAGGTACTACATCGCAGATTTGAAGAATTCAATGAGCTTAACCCATTATATCCTGCTCTGTGAATATTTTTAACACTGCCTCCTTTCAACCTGACTGAAAATGTGTCCCTGGATACTGACTTAATTTAACCTATTTAATGTGCAATTTGCTCTCAGACACTGTTTGAGATTCACATTGTTAGTATTCTCTAAGAATGTTTAAAGCTTTGCAACCTCTTAACACACAAATCAATGCCACGATAATACAATTAAAAATCCCTTAATTTAACAATTGTAATAATTCCCTAATCTTTAAATTCTCTATACTCATGCATTAGAGAAGGGATGTATTAATGGATTTCACTTTACTTGTGGCTATAAGGAGATGCATATGAAAATGAAGGTGTTTTAATAGGATTTAACACATTTGAAAGCCTAGGTACAGCAGCCTGTTATCAGAGTTATAATGGTATTAAGATGCTTTCTGTAATAGAACAGTCTTTTGTCAGCTTTGTGTTCATTTTCTTCAAATGATCTAACCTGCTTTGGGCAACTCACTGAATTCTTTCATTATTGTAAGTTTAACCATAGATACGTATGGCTGAAATGTTTTAATACAGTCAACTCATAGCTGTATGTTCCTTATTCAATTAAATGTCTTATCTATGAGGAAAATATACAGTATGGCTGCATGTAGTGTCACTGTATACGAGGCAGTTTAAATAATACATATTTTATTCTCTCTTTTTCAAAATAATTAACTGTAGCCTATCACATAGGGGAAGTGGACCATTAAAATAATCTGTGAATTAATTATCCCTATCTTGGTTGTCATTGTGCAATGATTTTATAGTCTAGTTTGTATGCAGTCATGATCTATAAAATACAATACTATCTTTTCAGTTTCTTTTCTCATTCTCCAGATTATTTGTTTTATATGTTCACAACTGTTAACCAAAGGATTAGGAGTATCTAGTCTATATACACTTCTGATAAACCTTATCTTCCAGTTCCCTCAAGCACTATAGTTTGCATTGACCTGTTTTCCAGATTTGTAAATGTAACTCAGTGATTTCATAATTTAACTATTTATAACAGTTATTCATTCTGAAATTGAATCCTCTTTGATCCATATAAATCAGTGAAGGATGTCAAGCTGTAAATTATTACTCATTTCTATAATTAAGTTGAAGCCTGTTTATTGCACTTTGTACATGCAACATAAAATTTACACGTTCAAACCAAGCAGATAACTCACATTTGCAGAGCTAACATGTCAAGACATTTAAATGGTTTATATTCAGGGTTTCACATAGCGACACACAGCTACATTGCCAGATACTAAAATGATGTTAAACAGGTATAACACTGAATTTAGGTTTATCACCAGAGCTGCTTGGGAGGCAAGTAAGAACTATATCCTGTACATAGTTTACTTTCCACAGGTAAACTTTAAACAGCTGCAGCATCCTGTGTGGACCTGAGGTTTATACAACGTAAACGTTACACTTCCATCTCATTTCACATGATGTAAACTGAAGATATAGTAGAGGGAGAAAGTCAGTAAAGCATGAAGCCCCAGGTTTTCCTCATTTCTCCTACTTTTGCCTCTACTTGAAAAGTTTGAATCTTTTGATAAACGTTCCCTTTTTAACATTAGCTTAAGGTTTTTCTGCAGAAAGTGCTCATCCAACTTCGTAATGATAAATACTAGAAAGTTACAAGGGACCAAGTAATATGTCAGAAGCAACATTGCAGGCTGCACATTTTTGTATGTTCAAGGAACCAAGCATACCAGTCCTATTGAAATCTCTTTTATTCAAATGAAGATAAGGCGTCTGTTATTTATTTTTAAATTTACTCATTCATTTATCAAAAGAACACTTAATTTTCTTGTCTACTTAGCACTGTATAGATGAACAGAATTGTGACACGTTCCATAAAAGCAATTTAATGATTCAGAAGTGTATTGTCGGCATTGAAGCAGCTCGGCAGGGCAGGAGCTGTAGACTAACACGCAGACTTGTTCAAACAGAGTGAGAGTCTGGACTGGGCTAATGGAGAATAACAGAACTCGTCCCATTTAGAGGATAATCTTTTATCCTAATGTGGTCTTTCTGAAAACAGGTAGAAACACATTTATTTCTTTTTTAGTAGTTAAGGTGGGCAGCTGCGTCAGCATGCGTAGGCTGCAAAGGAAATCAAAGTAGGCTGCTTGTAAAGAGCAAAAAGGAAGCACAGTGTTTCCGATGTGGAGCCTTCTTGTGAAGAAGGCTCTACAGCAGAAATGTTGTGTTTTCATTTTTCTCTTTTCAGCATGGAATAAACCTATTACTTATTTCTTTTTTTTTTCAGCTAAATAGTCTTTGACCGTGGAATTAAAGCATCCACAACGATAGTATAGTAAAACAGAACAAGACAACATATTTCTTCAGTTAAAAAAAGAAATGTGTTTTCAAACCTGTTGCAGCTGACTTGTTTTGTGGTGTAAATACAATAACATAATTGTAGTAGTTATTGAAAACACATTAATTAAAAATTACTTAAGGGGGATCCTCATATCCTCATTGTTTTGCATGTGTAGTGGAAAAATGCAATGTTTTAATTGTCATTCCTTTCTTATTATTTAATAAAATAGCCCAAGCCATAAGAGGCCAGGAAAAAACACTGTGTATAATATTCTGTGTATAATACTGTATGTGTAGTGAGAGGATCTGGAGGGAAAAGAGTACATCACACAGTCTACTTAATGAATGATGCTAAAACACAAACAAATGTCTGTAAGGGCAAATTATTTTTCTTGTAGTGTAAGACTATACAATACATCTTGAATTTACAGAGGAATGTATTGTAATTGACAGGAAATATACATTGCATTAATGTTCCCAGTTCACAGTTGCCAAAAGATTAGTTAATATTTATGCAAAAATTAACATTAAGACCCTGTATAAAAACAGTTGCTGAAGGGCATAATTCCTTTAACAGAGAAAGACAGTATAAAATTCAATTTATTCACCACTTTAGATTGATATTTACATGATATTGCAACATGAAACGAATATCTAAAATCATATTAATTTATACAGGAATATGGTGGAAGAAACTATCATGAACATTTTCTTTCTACTAGATCAGAATCATATTATCACAAATGTATTCCAACTTTTATTTAACACTCGGTTTTTTTTTGTTTGTTTTTTTTAGAAAAAAATGTGATCCAACTTGCATAAATATCTTTCAGTGAGTAATGCATGCCTTAGATTAAGGCTATTTACCAACTGTAATTTACCAATCTTCACATGGGAATATAAAGGAGAAATCCATGCAATTCCACTTCAGAAGAGAAGGTTTTCTTAAAAAACATAGCAGACAAATAATCTAAGCAGACATGAAAGTGAGAAATGCTTTCTAAACCCTCTAGTCTTATATAGGTATTTGCAGAGCTACATAAAAATGTGTAAACTGGGATGTGCTGTTAATATAGCAGTACTCTCCATTTTGTTATTATATACTTTTTATAAACCTCTTCTTGGAAAATAACAAACACAGTGTGTTATCACATCAATATAGTCTGTGCACTCCACTATGATATTACAGTAAGGTCACTGACCTGTACAGTGGCTTAAATCATCAGACTTCTAGTAAAGTCAATAACCTATTTGTATTCAGCTAAATTCAGCAGAACTAGATAACTTCAGTGCTAGGCTAAACACTGAAGCTAATGACTGTCTCAGAACAATAATGCAGTACGAAAGAGCACTGGAAGACCACATGATGTCCATATCAGATAATATGAGCTACCACAAAATCGGTGGGTCCAACAATTACAGCAGGTTATGGAGCAGCTGCTCAGAGAGACGTCCCTGAAGTCTGGTGAAAACAAAGGGTATCTACTTACGGTAAATCTTTTTAAACGGTCTTATTTATGATTAACTGTTTTTCTAGAAGATAGAAGATAGATTTAAATCTCTGTCACTGAAGAATCAATTATTTTTAAGTCTAGTATATTTTGTTACTTTAGATTAATAAAATCTAATGTGAATATATGTTATTTAGACAGAAACAAAATACAGATTACCTTCCAGAAATATTCCATTTCATTTCACTTAACAAAATAAGCTTGAAATACAACCATCTTTTAAGAAGAAAATCATGAGTGAGATCAGTGACTGACCACGGGCTATGCGGGTTTCTGTTCTGCTCAGATCTAGAGATGATAAACAGATATCTGATGGGCAATGTCTGCAGTTGTCAGAATGTTATAATCCCATGGTTCCATTATGTAAAATGAAGTAACCTTGTTTTTTTTTCACTCTGACTTTTATTACATCAGTTATCATGTTAAGAGTGGGGTGCGCTCAGGAGAAGTACTGTACTTCAGAGGAGACAGCGTGTGGTTTGTTCTGGTGAAAACTTCTCTCTGTGATATTCTGAGTGACCTGCACGACACAACCACTTGTGTTTACTGTTCCTCATAATGTTCAGGACCTGACGTAAACATTGTTTCTCAACATAAAGGGTCTTCTTGGGAAGTGTGACACAGGGCCTGGGGACAAATGCTTATTACTTCTACCTAAAGTATATTACATTTGCTGCAGAAGCAGGCTGCTCTTCCTGCAGAGCAGCCAGTGAATCACCCACTGACACATGAGCACCGGGGCCAGAATGTCAGGTGCTGTTTCATCAGCTGCCCTTTCGCAACCACTGAGGAACGGGTCAGTAGCCACAAACCTGATTGCCTGCCTGCCAGCCTACAGAACTCACACCCTCAGACACCCTTCCTCCTGCAAAGGTGGGAACAGATGCAATGCTCTCAGAGGGTGATGGTGTCCAGAAAAAACAGAAGTAGAGGCTTCCCTGAAATATTGTTATTCACGGAATTTAGCAATGTATTATACAGCTATATCGTTTCTACAGAATGCCTTCTTCATGTCCTTGCTTTCCCCTTTTAATTAGAAAAGCGCTGTCAATTTTTAAAATACAAAGTACAGTAAAACTTCTTGTTATTACAGTAAGTACGTTTATTCTTTGTACTGACCTCTAACGCTTTTTGTTGTCAGCCTTTTATCTTTACGTGTGTGTTATTTTTAAAAAATACTGTTTCTTCAATGGTATAATCTGGAGAAGGTTCCTACTGTACTACTCCATATTGATTACTTCTATGTAAGCAGTAGGTTTTACAGAGTAGTTGATGTTCTGCTGGCAAAGATCAAGTCATTATGTTGTTGCCAGTCAATTACTATTTTCCTGAATATTGGGGACCTTCCTGTACCTGTGGCCAGTCATGCTCTGTTATTATTTTATTATATTTATGTTAAATTACTAAAATATTTGTTTATTCAACAGAAAAAACATTATTTTTTATTGCACTGTGTGTTGTTAGCATGCTGTAATAGGTTGAAATATCATAATTGTTCTCTGGTTCAACATGCCACACATACTGTACATAGATAACCCAAAGCATGTTAAATTAAGTCTTTAATATTGCTGTGAGTATAAATCAACAAACCAAGCCAAGCCAAACCAGATTGAAAAAGCCTACATTTACAGAGGCCCATGTCAGATACATTTTACATCTTTGTTCTGCTGAATGTAGTCTATAGTATAGTGCAGTAATTTCATCTGACACACATGAAATGATTTACTTCACCGACCTCCTCCATAAAGTGTTTTTACTGCTTATTTCCTCCAGAAAAAAGAGAAAACAAACAACAAATGAGCAAATATCAACAAATCATCTCATTTATTACACTTTTCTGACTACAGGGTAAGGAACCAAACCCAGATCTGCAGGAAGTTAAAATCCCACTTTTTAAAAATGTCTTCATCCTGCATGCTCCTTTCTCAGAGAAATTATTCTTTTTACTTCTTTTGCTTTTGTAAAATGGGATTAAAAAATAAAATATTCTTGCTATAATTTGGAATAATAATAAAAACAACAAAGGTTCCTCTTTCAGTCCTCTGGATGTCCTTTTTCTACCACATATGAACAGTCACTCCAAAAGCAATAATCTTTAAAGTACTGTAAATCACAACCCCAGGATTAGTGCTTTGTTATAACAGAGGCTTGCAGTATGAGATTTAATTTTTCATGTTGTGTTTGTCCGCTTACCTTAGTTTTAATCATAACACTTTCCATCATATGATCAGGTTGCTAAATAAAAAAGCACAGTGAAATCTGAAACTATGGCAGCTGAATAAGAGACTTGCTATAGTCCTGAAATATACTCTACTTATATTTTGTTTTATTATTTCCATTATTTATTCATGTGTCCATTGAATTATATCTCTGTCAAGGCATTTCAAAGGTATTTCATAAGCAGGCGTAGCAAATTGTTCAGAATGGTGCTTTATAATAATTTCTTTTCTTACTTAGCCTTTGATAAAATTCAGTTAATCTTATAAAATATGAAAGCTTTTTTCACTAAGTAGTTTAACAGCATTTTGTTTATTTATTGAAGGTGTCTAAAATTTATCTTTGATTATCTGATAAAACAAATTGATGCTGTTTCTGTAGAGACAATATAAACATTTATTTTAAAAAGAGGAAGTACAATGTGCTGATGTGAAGAACATATTTCCGGTATAATGATGTTCTTTCTTACATGAGATAATGCACTGTAAATAATAATGTTTTTTTTTGTTTTACCATCTAGCCAGTGCCATAACTATTGTTTATGCAAATAGGATTAGGATTTTATAGTTTTAACTTTTGGCAGAAGCCCCTGCTGACTGATCACTGCCTTCTGAACACAAAATAAAAAATCAGTGGGGCCCATGTGCACCTAACACCTCCCATTGAAATTGTCATTAAGAATTGAAATCAAACCAAAATCAGATGAGTCATCGACTCATTTACTTACTTCTGCTGTAACTTGCAGAGTGACTATACTGTAAAATGGTGCAATATTGAAAAACAAAATACATATTTTTTCTTTAAGGGCTTTTGTATCAGTGTGATTAAGGCTGGAGGCTGGGAAATAGCAGAGGGTTTCAGAGGGTTTCAGACTTTTCAGCGGGTGAGGCTGTCACCCTGCAGTCACGTGAGCACCCTACTAACATCCCCAGTTTAAATTCAGCTACACACGCCCCCCAGCGTCCAGGGGGTTGTACAAATGCATCATGCAAATAACGATTTGGAAGAAAGACCAGCAAGTATTTCGGAGTCATTTCTATAACGAAAAACTTTCAGCACTAAGAAGATATGAATTGCAAGCATATGAATTCAGAAGTGAGTTAAAATAGTGATTAAAAATAACCTTGATTTCCAACGCACTTCCAGAGTAAAGTTTTAAGGTTCAGCTTTTTGATTCTCTAAATAGCCTTCCTCTTCCCCATCTGTCAGAAATCTCAATCTCTTACGCTCCAGTGCACACACTGCACTTTCTGGATAGAGAATTACAGACTCTTTGAACATTTCTTTTAAGGTGACAGACTCTTTTGTTTTTGCTCCCCAAATTTACTGAACTCTTTACTGCCCTTCATCAGAAAAGTCTAAGAAGGCCACACAAAAGACATACAGTATTCCTCAAAACAAAAATGGTGCGTTTTGTGCTTGATGAAATGGCACAAGCTAGAACAAACAGCAATGATAGTAACGGGTCTTCTCTGGGAGCTGCGTGGTCTCGTTGAACTGGTCAGATGGATTGATCCTGTGGTAGTGATAGTGGTAGAGCAAAGAGAGACTTTGAGTAGTGAAGTAGAAATCAACAGTGATATTTATTAGTATATTTCACAGAACTGTATATTTGTAGCCGGGTGACTAGCACATTAATAGCGAAAGCCCTAGGCCGGGAATGTTAATGCAACAGTACGCAGACAGGCATTCACTAGCCTGCCTGTCATATAAAACATGTTAGTTTTTCTTCGGCCTGTTTTAAAAATCCCAGACGACAAAAATTCTCCCGAGGGAATACCCCCTGTGAGGCACACCTTCCTCATTCCCACACGCAGGCAGTTGTCAACAGCAACAGTTCATTAATACCCTTGATGTTTTATCTGACTTGTAAATAGTGTAAACAGTGATTATGGAAAATGTAAGTGCAATGTCAGAATCTCAGCAGTTTCTTTCCTGGTATGTTTTATTCTTTCGGAGTTCAGAATTAAGACAGTGGTAAAGGTGTGCAGAGCAGAGGGATTCCACACATTCAGGCAGGTTTTGTTTGACATTATCTCCGCCTCTCTTGTAGAGCTTAGTGGGAAGTTTCATCGTCTTTTTGTCACAGAAAAATTATGAAAGTGTCACCCTCTCGTCACTGTTCATTCAGGAGTGATCCTCAATTTGAGCAGGGCACATTTTCATGCAAATACAGTGCCACAATTTCCAGCCCCTAATAGCTTCTTACAAATGATGTGCCATTACAACGAGGTTTATTTAAACAAATTTAATACGTCTTTAATCAAGCTGGAGAACGTTTTCAAAGGTCACGCACCAAATCAGGCTAGCCGGATATAGCCTATCAGAGTATTAGCTTAAGGGGGAGGGAGAATTATTTCATGGACAAGTCATTTTAAGCAAATCTTTATTTACATTTTTATTCAGTTATTAAATTTAATTTCGTCACACGTACTCTCAGCACACCCTCTCTCTCTCACTTATGAAGTCTTGGCATAAAGCAAAAGCTTAGAGTGAGAGGAGGTACCTCAGGCTTGTTACAGCACATATAGGAATAGATCATGATAGATGGACAGACAGAAGGTTTGTGTGCCGAAATAAAGCCATTCATTTAGACAGCATATTTGTTAGTAATTCATCCTGTAATCTCAAAAGTGAATAAAAGATTTTGAATTGGTCATTAAAAGTAACCTTTTAACATTTTGCTGATTGGATAAGTATTGTAAGCATTCTTTGCCATGTTGATCATCGACTTATCAATATTGACTAATCAAGGTCTCTGTAAATCTCAACTGCTTTCAGACATCTTGTATAATATTCAAGGACAGATATTATGGATTAAAAATGTACAAATCTCATTTAAGGATTTAATCTGTGCTAAAATTGTGTTATACATATTCTCACATAAGTAGGCAGTTTTCTTTATGTGGTTACTTTTTTTTATCACCCTATAGGAACAGCTTGCCATTGACCAAACTCGACAGACATTTTCTAGCATACTTGGACATTAAAGATTCCACAGATGAAAATTTGCATTATTATCAAAATGTATATAACTGCTAATTAACTTATTTATTCATATTTATATAGACGGTGTAGTCAAATGTATGCCTAAATGTGCAATATTTACTTTTATTTTGGCATAAAAAGAGGAAAATGTACAGTATCTATAAGACACATGAGTGTAAGAACCTGTCAGATGGTACTGTACCTCTTATTTTTACTTAAGGCAACTTCCAATATGGTTTTCTTGATATGGCCCATATTAAGATGAACATCATAAACAAGCCTTCATCTCTCTTCTCAGATTTTAATCGGTCTGTTTAGAAAAAAAAATCCTTTTTAACTATTATTATTACTGCTCTTCTGTATTACTGTCATTGTTAGCCGAGGAAGTGGTAGCTATAGTAGTAAATTTGGTATAAAGAAGAATTATAAAAAATATAGTTGTTTTTTTGTAATTAATCAGATTAGATGCTCATATTAGTATGCTAACTGCGGCTGTCCACACATTGCTTTGTACTGAGAGAGAAGCAGCCTAATTCACAAATTCATGTTAACTGTCAGGGGAGGGATATACTGTAGTTCAGCTCCTAACATGGAATTTCCAGTCTGAGAGCTGCCTTCATCTCTGGAATAAGAACCTGAAGTTCCAGCTTGTCAATGAGCTCCACAGAGTAACATGGCAGACAAAAGCCATCTGGAGTGTGAACACAAGACACACATCGCTTCAGCCACCAAGCCCTTCCTAGTTTACTGTGATGCACTGACACTGTCTGTGTGAAGTTAAGGCTGGAATGTGTTTCACACTCTTGAAACTCAAAGAGCATGTAAAGAAATTTGTGTTTTTTGTTAGGAGGGCTTTTGTAAATTTGTACAATCTCCCAGTGACAGAAGGAGAAAGACAAAACTTGCCTGTTAATATTTACTGTGGTTTCCAAGCACACTTTAGCTGAAGGGGATGTGAGAAAACAGGTTATTAGACTTATATTGGTAAGTCATTATAACATATATTTATTTCCCTTATTAAAAAGGAAACATGTACAGAGCCTGGAATTTAAACACAAGTAATTTAATCAATTTCATCTTCCAATATTCAACTGCTTCATAAAGCTTTCACTTCATCTGGGCTCCAGCCAAGAGTGAGTGTGCCTGCAGCAGTTTCAGGGGTTTCCATTGTAGGTGCTGGTACTGAGACGAACCAAGGCCCCTATCAAAAAGACTTTCCCAAAACAATGAGAAATAGCAAAATACAAATGTAAAATTATAATGTACTGTATTAATTCATTTAAATATTGTGTTTGTACTGAAAAATAAAACATAGAAAACATTGAGCTGCTCTTTCTTCTCATTCTTGATTAGGTCATCTTCCCTGTCAGTCTCCACCTTTTGTTTTTCAGTCTGCAACAAATCTAAAACATGATTTAGTTAAGGCTGAATTGAATTTGTGTTTGAAATGGCCACTCTGTGATCAGGTGCCTTCTTATCAAATGTTGTGGCTCTTGTGCACAACTCATTTACACAACAATGTAAATTTCCCCATGACAAAAAATCATGTACACCTCCAAAACACATCCAATACTAAAAATATTAAAATAAAAGGCAATCTGTTCATCTTAAAGATTCATACAAATTACAAAATGTGAAATGTGCCCATGTGAAATGTTGGAGGCATTAGTCAGGAACTTAAAATCTAGAGGTTTAGAACACAGGACCTCCATGTTTGTCACCCCTCTAGAGAACATGAAGTGAAACTCGACGCTCAATCAGTAACTGCATGTATCTCGTATATTGTATATCTCCACAAATCCACACTGATGCGTGATACCTTCACCTCAGGGAGGCTGTGATTACCTGCATATATTTGAACACAAAGCCAATAGTGAAAGGGTTATGCAACATAATTTCTATTTTCGGCACAGCCCTAGAGAAATAACAAAGTGGAAGACAGTCATTTTAATGAAGCAGAGGTGATTAAAATTAGGACTAATTAAAGACAGCAACACCAACTTCAAAAAAACAAAATAAACACCTTTCCCTCTGTGTAATTTATGCATTTCCTCACACTCACCTTGTAAGTTCTCATGGGGGAAGGACCTCAAAAATCCTCAAGCATTAACAAATGGAGAGCTCGATCAAGCAAGCCGTCAGTAAAAAGACCCTCAGACACACCTGATCGTGGGCTAGATGACCAAGTGCCTTATTGCACTTTTGGTCACCTCTGCCAATTTGATGCAGACCAGCAGGATGGAAGCCATCCTGACCTGTGAGCTGTTTCAGTCGGATGCAGAAGAGACCGGGCCAGTGTAGCATGATGCATTAGTGCGCGTCACAGCACTGCAAACCATTCCTACTCATTTACAGTACATCTTACAAGCCCGGAAACATAGACTGCATCTAAGTGAAATTGAGATCTATGTAAAAGGGAAGTATATTTTGGGTGTCATGAGCCCCTAAAATAAAAGCTCCGTGACCTTTCCATGTGTGTGATAAATATAAAATACTTTTTTTAAGCATGCTACACTCTGATCCATTAATTCACATTAAGCCCTCTCAGCCCACACCACCTTATATGTAAAGGTCTATGAACACTTTAATTATATCTCCATAATTGGCTTAGAAATGCAATATTTGTTTTCCAGTCTACATTGGTAATGTGCACTGATGACAGATTATGATAATGTGCTCTATGTGGGACCCCCGTCTAAACCCCAATGTTTTTATTAATTTGGTAAGACAGTACCTAAGGAAAGAGAAACCTCTGAGGATCCACTGTTTGTCAATTGTCCAAATTACGTTTCCTGCTTAAAATTACTCCAGCTCACACAGGTGATACACAAAACAATATATTTTTAAGCTAAATAAATAAATTGATAAAACTTCATGGGGTCAAATAGAAATACTGTGTGCTGGATTAATAAATATCTTAAGTCTCCAGACCTGAATGCACACGCAGATAAATTACAGAAATCCAAGCTTAATGTGTTCTTTAAATATTTATAGGTTGCACCAGAAGCCTGTTTAAGACACATTAACCCAATATGTTTGTTTAAAATAAATTACTTACGTAAGTATAAACAGAAGGAGAGGATTTTTTCTTTAAAAATACAAATTCTACAACCATGCTAATATTAATAGCTAATTTCGTGTGTGTTTAAATATAGATTATAAATTTCGAGCTGGATAGACGTGTTTCAGAATTCACTGCACAGCAGTTGTCCCGCACATCAATGTACATTACTTTGCTAAGTTCTATAGAAAAATCTGTGCAAGAACTCTGAATGTGCTGTACTTTTGGGGGAGCCAGGGGTCCTCATTCCTTGTTAACCCCTTCAGTGCTAATGCTTTTTCTTGGGGTGGCATTTACACAAAATGAATTGCTTGCTTAGACACAGCTAACTAAATAAAAGCCAGCAGGGTCTGATAGTATGAAAAATGGATTTTCATTACTGTTTCATTGATTCTAGTAAATAAGGGCCTCAGGCCTGCTCCGCAAAGGCTGCAAAACGGTAATAATTTAATCTAAGGTGACACAGACCAAAATGTATGTGGACAAAAATCATCCTTGAATATTAAACAAGGGCCCCGAGACAAGGGAAAAAAGTGTTTGCGGGCGCATTTAAATGTATGCAGATTGCTGTCTAACCTATTTAAAAACAGAAATTAAAGATTCTTGTCATAAATCACATTTGCTGCCATGGATATGCCTTGTTATGTTGGCGTTTAACGGAAACCTGAAAGGTTAAAGCACTCGGTGCATTAAATTGTACAAGGATAATTAATACTTTTCTTGTGGCTATTTATAAAAAATGGAAAATAGAGTTGGCTCAACTGTGACACAACAGTAATTTCAGAGAGGAAAAAAATAAATAAAGCCAAAGAGAATGTTTTGAAAGACAGTACCAGATTAATAAAATTAATTAGACTAATAATAATAACAACAATAAAGCAAAATAACAGATGCTCAAATGTTGTTATTCTTGAGCAGAATTTGTTATTTACCGCTAAAAAATAAAGCAAAAAAAAAACTATTTGCTTATGTCCTTAGTTTTTGAATTGCAGAAATTCTACCTCTTCTTTCCAGGGTAGCATCTGTCAGCTGCTCGGTGGATTGACACGCAATGATTTTTATGTCTCTCTAACAGTGTGGATTGTGTCATTATTGTAACGGTTTTTACAGAGGACAATTTCCAATGTAAATGTTAATGCTGAGTCTATCTTTATTGCTGTTGTATAAACAAAGGGTAATTTCCAGATGCAGAATACTATAGGTAAAAGGAACCTGACAAGCATCCCAGCTCATTACATTGCAGTTATTTACTGACTCGTGCGGCTGCAGTTTTAATGCAAACCCCACTTGCAGATTAACATGTCACTGCTCCACTTGCCACAGAGCTGAGAAGGGATAATGGCGTTTTACCATGAAAACATACCATCTGTGACACAATAAAGAAGGTACTGTTGTGTGAAGATACATTCTTTTAATACTGCCTGTAAATTTCCCTCCAACACTATTATTGTTGTTGTTATAATTTTTTGGTTTGTCTGGAGCAGAGGAAAAGGAGGGGATTACTTGTTATGCCAATATACATGGCGGGAGGTTATGTAGAAGAGAAACAGTGATGCAGGTTGAATATTTAGAACAAAAAATGTAAGCATGCATCTGAAAAGATCATTCTCAGATGAAGCAGAGTTTAAATGATGAGAAAACACGTTTCACGCTGTGAATTACGACTTGCACGGTTTTCTTTTTCTAGCCTTCTTCTCATCCACATTATGTATCATAACTAATAGCTTTAGGTCTTTTTTTTTAAGAAAAAAGGAGCAATGCAAAGAAAAGGAATTGATTATGAGTGCCTAGAAAGGTCTCCAGCCAAATTGACTGAATAATTCTGGAACAGTAGCAAAACACACAGGTTAGGTCAATAAAACAACTGGTATCAGAGGAAACTGTCCCAATGAGATGTCAAGTGTTTACTCTCGCATGGGTTTCCACCATTCCACTAAGATTCACATCTGCTTGAGAGTGACCTTTACAAAATGTACTGCAGTCAGTTCACAGATTCGTCCGTGTCATTTTAATTAGAAGGATTCAATACAGAAAACATGCTGTAAAATACCCTGGGTGACAAAGATGCTCTTCTGTTTCTCCGAGTACAATGCCATTTTGAAAAAACTGTGGAAACAGTCACAAAATACTGAATATTTCTATAAGTCTAATCCATGACCTCTAATGAGAGAGAAATCCACAAACACTCATCTGTGTTAATCCATAAACACGCAGCCCCACCGCCTTGATGGTTTTGGTTTATCTACTCATGGGGCTTCATGGATCAGGTCCGAAATGTTTGGCATTTTGTCTTCCTTCTTTTAGTAGTTTGCATTCTTGCCTTTTTATTTTGTTGTGCATTTGATCTATTGTTGCTGTATTGCATACTTTTGGGCTCAATTCGTTAAGCAGTGCTGCTCACAGTAATTCCATAATCATGGCATTGTCAGCGTGATTTTGGGCAGGAATCCAATTACCAACAGAGGAGCTCCATAGCCTTTCCTAAGCATAAATTTGCAGTTTATACTACAGTCTTAACCACTGCACGTTAAGCCAAAGATCCACTAATTAAAAAGGTATAATAGTTCAATAGTTACAGTTAAGGATAGTTTGAATGACCCAATCACAAAGCAGTTTAACTCCTTCTTATCTACAGTACATAGATCTTGTTCATGGGAAGTTCTTAACCAGAAACGTATATTTTGGAATAGTTGAAGATATTTATTTTCACAGCGTTGTCACCCTGTAGTCCGATCCTGTCGGAAGACAGAAGCGAAGCAAGCTGGGCCTCAGTTCAGCATTGCAATGGGAGGCCTCCAAGCAAAACTAAAAATTGTGTGTGGTGTTGGCGGGCAAGTACATGGTTCTGTTTCCTCTGGTCCAGAATTTCCCAAAGTGAGCAGAAGTTGACCAGCGACACTCCCAAGAAGAGGAAGGTGCTGTCCTGCATATGATGCACTGAATCAAAGTCCTGACTATTTACAGTAGTTGTTAAAAAGCCCAATGACATTGCTCGTTTGATTGGGGGTGTTAACCCAAGTGTCTGGCTAAACTCTACTTTGAGTTAAACAATCCAGCCAACACAATCCCTCTCTTCTCCACCTGCCCTGCTCTACAGTGGAGATGTTGCTTGTCCCCATGTGCATGAAGAAACAGCACCTCTCTAAGCACATTAGGATGAAAAGAACAATAGACACAGAGCATCATTATTAAATCCTAAAACTTTATTGTATTACGAAAAATACACAAAACTAATTCTTAATCTTATAATGGCTGTTATTTTTGCTGTAAACAGACTTTATTGCCTTTGTATGATTACCCATCCAACCTTTAGCAGAAAGATGCTTACTGGTGGTAAGGATAACAGGAAACTGGACCCTGTCTCAGAAGCGCAGGACACACAGTGGGGCTCCAGCCTGGACAGGACACACAGACGATTTAGAGACACCTTCTGTGTGAGCTTAACCAAGCATGGCTTTGGAAGATGGAAGGAAGCCAGAGCTCTTGAGGAAATATACAAACAGAACATGCAAGCTACAATTTGCCACACCACAAAGTGATTATAGGAATTGTTAAAGAAAGTAAAGGACAAAGAAGTGCCGAACCACGGAGATAACTCAGCCTCTGTTCCTTTTTGTTCAGTTATTATTCATGAAAATCTTTACCCTCTATTTCAGTAATGTGCAACCTGGAGGGTTGAGTGCTAAGCTTGTTATATCATCTAATAAAAGCAAAGCTGTATATTTAGTAATTTAAAATTTATGTACAGCCATTTAAATATTTATTTGCATCTTCAGAACATTTACAACTACTGATTTGCATTATCGTTTGTGATTATTAGGCCTTCCTAAATTCACTCTGAAATACAGCCATTAATAAGGAGTATTTTAAAAATCATGATCAGTGACACAAGATGTAAAGTACTGAATGTAAAAAAGATTACCATTGATTTTTTATCAGTAAGAATGTATTGCTTATGTGGTGTGACCTTTAAAAAAACACAATTCAGATTTATGAAGGTAAAAGAAAAGCTGTGTGTTCAGTTTAATCTTAAGTATTAAGTTTCAGAATTTTTTACTTAATAAGGTGTAAACAGACATTTTACTACACACATGGTTTCTGTGAATAACATTTTCAACCTTTTAAGGCACAAAAATATCTATCCCACAACTTCCCATAAATAAATGACAACATCTTTCCTTTCTCAGCTGTAGAACATAATGACTATGCTGTGCCCTGACACAGTGTAGTGGGGGTCTGTCAGTGTGCCCTGACACAGTGTAGTGGGGGGGTCTGTCAGTGTGCCCTGTCACAGTGTAGTGGGGGTCTGTCAGTGTGCCCTGACACAGTGTAGTGGGGGTCTGTCAGTGTGCCCTGTCACAGTGTAGTGGTGGTCTGTCAGTGTGCCCTGACACAGTGTAGTGGGGGTCTGTCAGTGTGCCCTGTCACAGTGTAGTGGTGGTCTGTCAGTGTGCCCTGACACAGTGTAGTGGGGGGGTCTGTCAGTGTGCCCTGACACAGTGTAGTGAGGGTCTGTCAGTGTGCCCTGACACAGTGTAGTGGGGGTCTGTTAGTGTGCCCTGACACAGTGTAGTGAGGGTCTGTCAGTGTGCCCTGACACAGTGTAGTGGGGGTCTGTCAGTGTGCCCTGTCACAGTGTAGTGAGGGTCTGTCAGTGTGCCCTGACACAGTGTAGTGGGGGTCTGTCAGTGTGCCCTGACACAGTGTAGTGGGGGTCTGTCAGTGTGCCCTGACACAGTGTAGTGAGGGTCTGTCAGTGTGCCCTGACACAGTGTAGTGAGGGTCTGTCAGTGTGCCCTGACACAGTGTAGTGAGGGTCTGTCAGTGTGCCCTGTCACAGTGTAGTGAGGGTCTGTCAGTGTGCCCTGACACAGTGTAGTGAGGGTCTGTCAGTGTGCCCTGACACAGTGTAGTGGGGGACTGTCAGTGTGCCCTGACACAGTGTAGTGAGGGTCTGTCAGTGTGCCCTGACACAGTGTAGTGGGGGTCTGTCAGTGTGCCCTGTCACAGTGTAGTGAGGGTCTGTCAGTGTGCCCTGACACAGTGTAGTGGGGGTCTGTCAGTGTGCCCTGACACAGTGTAGTGAGGGTCTGTCAGTGTGCCCTGACACAGTGTAGTGAGGGTCTGTCAGTGTGCCCTGACACAGTGTAGTGAGGGTCTGTCAGTGTGCCCTGACACAGTGTAGTGGGGGTCTGTCAGTGTGCCCTGACACAGTGTAGTGGGGGTCTGTCAGTGTGCCCTGACACAGTGTAGTGAGGGTCTGTCAGTGTGCCCTGACACAGTGTAGTGGGGGTCTGTCAGTGTGCCCTGACACAGTGTAGTGGGGGTCTGTCAGTGTGCCCTGACACAGTGTAGTGGGGGTCTGTCAGTGAGTCAGATATCTGTGACAGTGTGTAGCGGAGCTAGTGTGGTGACGTCAGCGCCCTCACTGCACGTAGCAGGGTCCTCAGCTGCCTGGGCTGAGGGAGCTCTCCTTTAGCTCACGTGGTTGGTGCCCTGTTGCGTTACGCTGGAGACCTGGGTTCGCGTCCCAGGTGCGCTGGACTGAACGGGTGGCGGGGGGCACGACCCCGCACGGAACAGCGATGATCACAAGTGCTCGTTGTATTAGTTTGTGATGGACGACAAGTGAAGGCCCGGACTGTCACAAAGCTCTAGGTAAAGCCAGGATCAGGAGTCAGCTCTCGCACAAACACAGTTCCAACATGTATAATGGGAACCAGTTCTGGTGCTACTGTACGTTTGGATGAGTATATTAAAAAGATAAAACGTATATACTGTAGAACAGTAAATACATTCCACTGCATATTCTGTCTATTATACCCTGAGTAAATATATTTCTTGAAGTGTTTTCCTCAGACAATTAGGTATTTTTTTATTATTCAGGACAATTAACAAAGATAAATACTAGCTAAACGTTTTCTTGTTTAAGCTGGTAGAGAGGTAGCCCCTGGCCAAGCTATAATTATTCCTAATAGCAAATTAAAACATTACCTAGTCCTCTTCCGTTTTTCATCAGGAATGGGAAATTACCTTTTAGGCCTAAATGAACTCAGAGCTGCAGTTTTTTTTAATAAAGCAGTTACTTGTCTCTGTAAAGCAATTACAGCCAGATCAACCTTTTTTAACTGGTGAAGTCTGAAAACCTTCTGACCTAAGCTCAGAACTTCATATGTCGTACAACATCACAAAAATAATTTAATCATCTAAACTACAATATTAAGACTTAAATGTTTTTCAAATGTATTTTGCTAAAGCCTGGATATAATTTAAGCAACATAGTCTCATTCCTACATGTCTTTTGTAAACAATATAGTAGTAATTGTCACCAATACGTTGGTCAGAATTAGATATTCACCATATCAAAAACATTTTCATGTATCTGTTTCTGGTACACTGATGTATATTAAGATTTCTCACAAATAAAAATGTGCTCCAACAGGTTAATTCTATTCTATCACTGACTATCAGAAAGACATTTAATCCTGGGGAGGATTTCTGTAAACTGGAGTCTATATTGGAAATACAAGATACACCCTGGATGGGACGACAGTTTCAATTAAACTTGGAAACCTTCACAAGTTGTTGAAATTCAAGTTTCTGAAGTGGCAAATGGGGTGACATGATATCTCTAAAGTGAAAAGTGAGTTGTCACCTGAATGAAAAGAAAAGCATGAAACAAACTTTCAACCTTTGTTTCTCAGACCATATTCAATGTGCAAGGGAACCACCTGAGCAAAATCCTGATTTATCAGGGACTTGATGGCTTTCTTGCATAGCGTTCAGCTCCAGCCACATGATATGAAAGATGAAAAAGAGAAGGAAGAGATCTGTGATTTTCCTGTAAACCATTTTAGTTCTTAATTAAAACACAGGCTTCAGGATAGGCAGTGTAATATGGACAACAACTTACAGCGCATGAAGAGCTGTCTTCCGGAGTAGCTTACATTCAAACAAGAGACATTCAGTTGAAACGAGCCATACACCTCCCCTAAAGCTGATACAAACCTGCATATGATTGTCATTTTAAGTATGACTTTTACACCATGTTTTGAAAACCCCAGAATTCTTTAACAAGAATTCTAAAAATACACTTAAACCAGTGTTCCGTGTTCGTGCTTCACCTCTTCCCTTTTTTCTTCTGATAAAAATGTGACAGAGGGGAATTTTCTGATTCCTTTTGCCTTCACACAGGCCCTGTTGTGAAATACTCAGCGGCCTTCGTTTCCATTTCCAGTTACCTGGCAAGGGCAGCTCTGGCAGCTGCTGGTCTGTCATTGGTCACTGAAATCTGCTGACAGCGAGCATTGCTTTCACAGAAGCGGGAACTGCTTAGGTGACATATTCAAGTTGCACATCTTAAGTTCTGAAAAAATATGAGGACATTTAACCTCCAATTACAACACTTCTTGTTTCACCTCCAGTAAGCAGTAAAATCCCCCTTTTCTGTGGCTGTTCTACAAGAAACAAAAATGTTTAGAAATGTTTTAAGAAGATTCATATTATATGATGTGTTTCTTGCAAGTAAATAATATTATTTTTACTGCATGATTTCATCTTTCCACACACAAACACATGCAAACAGTTTTCAGATGTTTTATCAGACATTTTATTTTGATGATTAAGATTAAAAAGATAGTAATTAAGATATTTGAACAATTAATTACTAAGTACCAAATTGTTTAAATAGACCAAAAGGCCTCCACTCATTTGTCAATTTTTTGTGTCTTAATGTTTTCTTGCACCCTGAATTTGTAAAGGATAGGTGTTAGTCCTTGAGAAATAAAATTAAAAAGATCTACGTATCATGTGTTTACTAATCCAGCAAAAGCACTGACAGTGTGTTAGTTGAGTAACTGGTTGGGTTCAGACGCCACTAACTCAGGCTGTTACCTGCCTGCCTAGTGACTTGTTAGGCCTCTGTGACTATTGCTGTATGGGACTCACAGTTTAAAAAATGCAAGAATACTGTGGGCTGTACAAGAAAAAAATTGTGAATTCAAATACAAAAACAGAAAAAACTGGCTTATGATCGATCATTTCCGTAGCTCTTTATCACTCCTGTCTTCTGTTTTAATCAAGGGAATAGCCTTCAGTGGTTGATTTTTAAAAATATGTACAGGATAATATTTCATGCCAGTTCATTAAAATGGAGAGGAAAACATTTATTTTCTATCAAATCACTATTATCAATAATTTTAAAAATAGCATTTTCAGTCAAAAAAAGGTTGATGTTAATAGACAGTTGTGTGTTACATCAAAGATCATAAGCTGTAATAGAAGTTGAGAGGTAAACATATTGTAAGCTGTTTTTAAATGGTACGATGTTTTCAAAAGGTACTTTTTCTAAAAAAATAATATTTTGTGTTAAGCCTGTTAAGCTATTTTCAAGATGTTATAGATGGCCCGTTGAAGTATTTGATGTTAACTTTTCAAACTTTAAGCAGGAGACAGGTTTTCAGTAATGGGCCAAGAGCATATGTAAAAATAATTTGGATTATTAGAGGTACTATTATATTATTAAACTACAGACTTCATTATTTCTCTGAAGGAAATCCTATAAGATCATTCACATATAATAGAACCTACTGGTAGTATTCAGTGTTGGTGATGCAGAGAGAGAAGATTAAGATTGGAGATATGAAACTCTTCATTGTGGCTTATCTGTAGAAGAATCTAGGACACATGAGTAAAAGAAAACTATGCTGTTTCATCTGTAAAATTCAAAAAGATCTGTGTAATAAAATTTTAAATATTTTTTTCATGTACATATTAAAACTGCATCAGCAAATTCTAGCTCTTCTACATCTTTTTCTAAGTACATATAATTAATTGACTTATTTGTGCTTCAAAAAATGTTTTTTTTTCTTTTTGGAATCTTTGCAGCATGAGTCTGTGTCAGGGGTTTAGAAAGAAATAAGAGAAAGGGAAATATAGATTGATTTGGGAAATATTAAAGTACCTTGCTGACTTTTAGGCTTATATGGAGACTCTACATGGGTTAAGAGAGATTTAAAAGACTTCACAGACAAACCTGCAACCTGAAATGTACTAATCTCCTTTTACAGAAGGAAGTAAGTTCTTTTCATGCAAACACCCCACTACCAAAAGCAGCCCAAAAGAAACGTAGAGCAAATAGATACCAAGGCCATTTGACCTGATTTGCTTGTTTGATTTGCTGTTAGAGGATTGATCCCCAAATCCCCGTCCAGTTCATCTTGGGGAGCTGGGGAGCTGTGTCGGAGTGTGTTGGCTGCAAAGCTGCATGGAAAATAGAAAGGAAACATACCTGAAGAAGGCCGCACAGCTGAAATGTTGTGTTCTCCTCTCTGTGTTTTAGCCTTTACTTGTGTCTCCTTGAAGTCCAGTGTGTCACCATCAACAGCTTGGCTGGGCAATTCGTCCCAGACAATCGTCACTCTTTGTTTAAAGAAAACAAAGCAAAAAGAAGATTAGGAAAATAGTTTTTTGGCTCATTAAGTGAGTTGAATCCTCATTGGGGGAAAGGGGGCAAATAGGTTTTAATACGTAGAGGTTAATTTCATACTGAAAAGCATAAATCAAATACACAGCATTTCAGCAGCTGAACATCTTTCAGGTGAGAGAGAGAGAGTGAGGAAAGGTACAGGGATATGAAACAAAGGAGGACAAAGGACAGAGCAGGTGAGAATGGCCACTGCAGGTGAGAGTATCCAGACTAATAGGAGTCTGAGGGAGAGCTGTGAAAACTTGAAATCTCTGAATGAACGGAGAAGTCTTAAAAAAAGAAATGATTCTGTCATGGAGTGCAGGTAGAAGGTGTGATCCACCTTTTCTGATGTCTGTCTGGTAAAACTCTAAGACACCCTGTAAAAGATGCAGAGAAAAAAGGACAGTATAATCACGGGAGAGAGAGGAGAGAGACGAAAGGGAGTCACGGTTAATGGAAGAGATAAAGAATTACACTGACCTTTCTGTCAGCATCCTTTTACAGGGTTTCCAGAACCTGTATTCCAGAAAGACATCCGAAGCAAAAGTTATCCTTAAACTTGGATCACAACTCCTACCAGGTCCTCGTGACTAATTTGTTTCTAGAAATGTTCCATTCATTTACATATTCCCTTATCCATTCTCACATGCCCTATCATTTGATCTCCCTTTCTTTATATCCCTAATACCTTCCTCTCTCTTCTTCACACTCGAAGGCGACTCAGCAGTCAAAACATTGTGTGTTTGCTTTCTGCTTTTCGTTGTGAATTTAACATCTACTTTTTCCTTTGCAGCCTGCAGGCAGATCCCCACTCTAACCTCTATAGCATCAAATAGGTTTCACATAGCAGTACATTTCCGCAATAATTTCATCAGAGAGATATTATCCATTGCTATATCGGTTTTTCACTTTTGAGATAACTGCAGTACTAGGCATGACATGAGAGATCAATTAAGGGTTGGAGTTTTCCTTTTAATGTTTGATCTAGTCTGTTATTCATTTGCATCCTTGGCTTTGCTTGCAGTGCTTTTTCTGTTGACCCAAGACTTTCAGGACTCAGTTCTGATCTTAGTCTGATTTTGTAAGGTGTCACATGGGCTTGGGTTTGCTTCCCTGAACTAAAGATCATCACCACCTTACAGCCTGCTCTCCCTATCCCTCAGGAGCACAGAAAGAAACACAATGTTCTGTTCTTCAGGATCAGCAATTTTGCCTTTGATCTCTTGGGAGCCCACACTGTTATGTAAGTCACACACATTGTCTCACAGAAGACTGCTACATATATACTGCTCAGTGTTACTTACACACTGCTAGTAGGCTCATGCTAAAGGGCCTATCTGAGAGAACAACTCTCATAGTCTGTCTGTTATTTGTTATTATTTGTTTAGAATTCAGAATTATTATCGATACCTTGATTTCATTCATTATGTTTCAAATGAAGTGATGCTTGAATAATGTGTTCATGGCTACTTTAATCTTTAATGTGTATTAGTAATGAAAAACATGAGATCAATTAAAAAGACACAAAGAAGCTAATAAAGTAATGGTTTACAATTATTTTAAAGTTGTTGACAAAATAAAGTCAATACTTTTGTTAATGGACTGTAATTGTTCTTTGTCTAAATACAAGTTGTCTTTTACTTTCTCCAGCAGAAATGCAAGAGCTAGGTAAAAAAGCTAAAAATCTAGTTCATACAGTCTCAGGGCACCTGAAAATACCATTCAGTCATTCCTTTAGACAGCGACTGGAAGTCATTCAAACCACATGCCTCTGTCTGGCTTGGGAAATACCGTACCTACAGTACACTACAGGATATGGCATGTACCTTTTGCAAGGGGACTATTGTGGGTGGCCAGAAGAAAAGACGTTTTTTCCATTCAACCTGTAATTTGACAACATCTGTAAAGAATTATCCCTGCCTTGGCGCTTGGAATTGTTATATCTAACATCAATCATAGGGAGAAGACCTTACTTTAAATAGATGGAGAGTTGTGCTATAGTTTTCCAACATCAAAGTTTAAAATGCAAGGAATTTGTTAAATAGAACAGGGGAAGAAAAACTTTTTAAATTACTACCACTTTCTGTTACTCTACCACACCACTGATACAACTGTGTGTCCTCTATTGTTACACATTGTTTTCTCTTACATGTCAGCGCACTGTTACATGTTTAGGCACCCGAATATAGCTAATCACATCCTTTTTATTTGTGACCAACAGTAGACAGCCTGGGGGCCTGTACTTGTACTAAACCCAAAAAGGTCAGCTTCTATTATGTTCTATTATGTTCCATATGGTCAAGACTTTTTTAATAATTACTAATTTAAAGCACACTAAGGTTCTATAATGAGCTAACACTGTTCTGCCTTAATGTCTTGATGAATAAGCAAGTCTCCAGTTAGTTTGATCTAAACATCCATGAATTTTAATATCTTTTTTTTCAAGCAGGTATGACATTCTGCTAGACATTCTGGACCCAAATTGCCTTAAGCCATGATGAATAGATACAAAGCATATTTATTTATCATGTGTTTATTAATTTTTAATTATGTTTTTAATTTATGTTTTTCCCATTTTCCTTAACACTGTGACTATCATGGTGTTCACAGAATTTCTTTCTTCAGGTTTTCTTGTTCCTGTTAGTCTTATAAATTACACTTTCACAGGCACTTTAAAAAAATTGCAGTTGATTGCCTGTTTATATCTTTCATTTTATTATGGTAGACATACGTTTCCTCTTTTTAGACAAAATTAGAAAAAAATCAACAGTATTTTGAGGAACTTAAACTGCATAGTGTTGTGCTCTGGACAGGTGGTAAAATACATTTCTTTGTCAACATACTGTACACTTCCTGTATGAACTAACAGTCACACTTTTTCAGGTTTGGAAATAACCTTATAATGTAATATAAAATGTTGTCTTTTTTGCCCCAGTTTAAACAGAGCGCATTCTGATTTCAATATGACATGTAGACCAGAGACACTGATTCACCAGTCTTCATTATTTTCCTCTACAGCAGACCTCAGCTCCGAACTCATTTCATTTTCATTGAGGCACTATCAATTCAATAATTATGAGATATGCAGGAAAAAGTATTTAAGAAATGCAATAGAAGTGTTGAATAATCCTGACTCGGTCCTGGAAAATACTCATTTTTGAAGGCAACAAAATATGTTTTAGTTCACCACTAATCAGATATTTTTTTGTTACTTTAAAAATGTAATCGAAGTATGAAAGAAAAAGACCTGACCCACACTTTTGGGATAAATATTGACTGTGCAGAGCAAAACAGATACAGGATAAGGTACAGGATATACAATTTTTCTGCAGTTATAATAATGTACAGTAACATTCTAGGGCTACAGTTATTATAAAAGCTTAGTTAACTCAGGTATTCTCATGAGCAATTTACCTATACAGTACCACTTCAAGGACTTAAAAATAATAACTAAAATAATAACTTTATTGTTCATTTTTACTTTTGAAAGTTACATTTGTGCAGATCAGAAAGTGAAGTCAAAATAGGTAGCATTTGTTTAGCTAAATCGTTTTGATTGAGGGCATTTAAGATTATATTTCTGTCATACTTTATTGTTTTCTCCTGAAAATAAGAAAAAACTCTTAACAAGGCAATTTTCTTTTTTGAATACAACAATATTTTGAAGAGATAAATTAAATCTTAATTATGTGCTATTCCATTTTCCCAAACTGGTCATTTTAAGCCACGTCTCAGTGTAAACAACAATAGTTCACATTTTCAAACTGGAAGAGGTTACAGACTGTAAACGTAAGTCAAGGGCCCTGATAATTAATTAATAATATTTTTGATAAACGCCTCATTTTGACGTTTGAAATCAGGCCAGTGATCAACTGCCCACAAGCAAGCCCATGCAGAGTGCATTGGTGGTGAGCGATAAGCAGTGACAGAAAAGAATGAAGGTTAATGACAAAAGGCAAATGAGATTAAAAGCATGCAAAATCAATGTTGAGATTTTTACTTCGTACTGTACGTTACACCATTCAAAAGAAAATGAATGCATAAACCTTATGTTCTTCTTACAGCTATTCTAGGTGGGAAGGTAAGCCAAATTACTTCATTCTTTCTTGAGACTTTCTGAAAAAGATACACTATATTACAGAATCTATAACATGTCATTTTTAGCAGCATTCTCTGACTAATTTAAAAATAACACCCTTGAAGCTCCCTTTAGAACTGAAAAAGGTCGCATGATCCACTAGGAGCAAATAGCTGAGGCCATTCCTAATTCCTCATGGGACAGATATTACAAACTGCTGTAAGCAGTGAGTACAGGTAAGGCAGAGAAACAGTTTGGCCTTGCCTGACTAAGAAAAGCTGGGGAACAGTGCCATATCTTGTAGGCCTCCTATCCACATTTGTCTCTCCAGTTTATCTGGGATCAAAGATTAATGATGCCAAAGGAAAGCTGATGAGAGTACTGCAGTGAAGACAGAGACTGTTTCACTGGTCTTACGCAGCCCTGATGGATCGCTTGGGATGCCTAAGAAAACTACATCATTTTCAAACGATGCTCCTGAGTGCTGGTTACAGCTGCTGCTTCACAACTCTTGAGTGCGGTGTTTGATTCTGGACTGGGGTACCCTTTGTGTGGATATTGCATCTTTTCCCTGAAGTTTCTTCCCTTTGGTTCTAGTTTAATTCCACCTTCTAGAGACACGCTAGTTTGGATAATTGGCATCTCTGGCAGAGTTATCTCCTTGTAGGATCTCAGAAGCTAAGCAAGGACAGTCCTAGTTAATACAGCTATGGGAGATCTCCAAAGAAAACCAGATTACCACTAAGTGGACTGGACCAGTAGATGGCATTCTCCCCACTAGATCACAATGTCCAGACGCAATGCCCAATATGGTTACCGGGGATTGGGTGCTATAGGAAGCGGCGTCTCTTGGACAAGACATTTACAGTATAACTGAAGTCATTTAGAGATTTAATACCTCATGGCACCATTCGTCAGAGGAGGAGTGCAAACTCCACTCCTGTTAAAGCAGCACTCTTGCCCTGAACAATGTGGGCATCCCCCCCTAGTCCACTGTATGGAGGAGCTAGTGCTGAGCATACTTGCTGAGCGTGTCATTAATTGGGTGCTGCACTTCAGTGCTGGATGTAGAGGTTCTCCTCCCATATGTGAACATAAGAACTGTCACAAATCAGTGGAGGCCATTCCAGCTTGTTTGGCTTACTTTCAGTAGGAAATTGATCCATGGATCTGATCCAGCCGTTTCTTCAAGGATGCCAGAGTATCGGCTTCAATGACATGGCTTGGCAGCTTGTCCTGTCCTCCCCAGCAAGTTGCGCCTGTTCTTAGTTTTAAATCCACTTCCACATAGTTTCAACTTGTGTCCTTCGGTTCATGTTTCACTCTTGTTTCAGAAAAACTCTATTGGATTTGCTTTGTCGATGTCTTTGAGGGTTTTGAAAGTATGAATTCGAAAACTCCCCTTTTCGGTTCAGAACGAACATTGTCCAATTTATTTAGACTGTTAGTGTAGGGCATCGCTTTTGAGCTCAGGAACATGTCTGGTTGCTCTTCTCTGAAATGATTCCAGAGCAGCAATATCTTAAGGTGTTATGTTCTTGCTTACACCCTGCAAAAGAAATTCAAAGGGACACAGATCAAGTATGACACTGAATGTAGTTTAAATTTCATCTGGCATTCAAATGCAGTCTACTTTAGTCTTGAACTAGTCTAAGTCCTTTTGAATATCTTTTGCCTTTTCCCTTCTCGTTGGTATCATCTGCAGACTTTTGCTAGTTGTACCAGAATCTAGATCATTGATCTAAATTAGGAAGAGCAATTGTCCAAGTACAAATCCCTGGGGTACTCCACTCATTACATCACCCCAATTTAAGCAGACACTCCTCATGTATACCCTCTGTTTCTTGGCCATTTAGTAATTCTGAGAATGTATCTCTTATGAGGAACTTTCTGAAAAGTCTTCTGTAAATCTGAATGGACAGTACCATATTAAAAGATTTGTTTGTGTCAATTACCAAAGACTTCTGGTAAGCTGGTTAAGCAAAAACTTTGTTTTCTAATTGATTCATTTTGAATGAAATGTTCTATATAAATACAGTTAATTACTATTAATTATTATGGGAATCATCTTGCGTGCATGTGTTTATGGTGTCCTGACCACGTATAGTCCTGTTTTGCTTTTGAAAAACAGGCTATGGGCAGCTGCAACCCAGGAATAAGTGGCTTTGTGATTATGGCTAATTGACAAAGTCTGATTGGCTCATTTGGGATTACAATTCAATGAGTTTATGTAGATTTCTGTTTTTTCCATTTTTTACAGGCAGATCAAAGCAGTCGATTAGGTCAGGTCATTCTGCCTGGATTGTTTGGTAATAATTTAGTAATCTAGTAGAATCTAAAACTTTCTGTGTAACTGCAACTACTATGAATATCTGAGTTTGTACAGGATCACACCACAACTGTATCCATTCTCTGTGCAACATCGGAGCTCTACTGTTTCCACAGGAATGTTTCAGTACAATAAAGGAGGTTTCCCTTCAGAGAGCTTGCTTTGAAAATGCATACAGTACATGCCTTCAGTTCTGGATTCAGTACAGTTAAGTTAAAGAGCAATATAAATTGACAAACACATGTATGTGTAAGGAGACGATAATTGGAAATTGCCAGACAACTGAAATACTTTATAGTAGTTTAAATTGACAGAAAATAGTATGCTTTATAAAACTGTTGAATAACCCACTCTGCTCTTTCTGTATTCAAATGAGTTAAGTGCCACTCTCCTATTACAGACTAACAAGTAAGATGCTTTTTTGTTCAGTTAGCAGGAAGGTGGTGTTCATGCTGTTTGGAAGTCAGAGTGCATACTGATATGAAGGGGAAGTAATTGGTAGATGAACAGCCCACCTAGGTAACGAACTTTAAAACATACTCCATTTATTTGTTTAAGGCCATTTCTGGCACTGAACTTTCCAAATTAGTGTCTCCAGTTTCTCTCTGTTCTTTTGAAACTGTCCAGATTTTTCGTTGAGAATTTGAAGCTGTAGCAATGAGCCTGGCCAAGGGGGAAAAAAACCTTTTGAAGGTTTCCCACAGCTGTGAAAACACAAGCCGCTGGCTGTGGTGAGACTTACTTCAAACAGCTGCTTCAGGTGACTGAACACCTTGAGTCTCATTCATCAAATGCTGTTTACTTGGGCTGACAGGCCAGACCTGCCAAGAATTAACTTGTAGGAAGAAGGATGCAGTACACAAGGAGTGTGAGAACTTGGAAAGGAAGGATCAGTTCAGCTGAGCTTGGTCACTGCAAATTACATGTTTTGATGTAAGGTCATGATTTGTCATTTGCTTTACTGTTGTTTTTCTCTGAAGCAAGATATTAAACTGATCATTAATTATTTCTGTACTGGACAGCCAAACCCATTCTAGAGAGAAGAGAAGGTTTCAGTTATGGCAGTAAAGTGTTTTAATTGCCACAGGTGTTTAGGTCGTCTGGTCTACAGAGGAATCAGGTGAACTAAGACTTAAGGAAGGACTAAGGACTGAAAGGTGCAGGA
Source organism: Lepisosteus platostomus (assembly GCF_059453375.1). NCBI lineage: Eukaryota > Metazoa > Chordata > Actinopteri > Semionotiformes > Lepisosteidae > Lepisosteus > Lepisosteus platostomus. The sequence goes on from NC_142624.1 coordinate 39,601,122, forward strand.
TTTTCATGTTCAACTGTTAGCAGAATGATTGTCCTTTTCAAGAGATTTATTGATTTATTTAAAACAAAATTGTATAACACTTATGAATGACCCAGACCGGCGCATACAGCAAATCCATATCTCAATTCCTCTTGTAAATAAATCATTTCTACAAAGTTTGTTATAAAGTTTGGTATTTTTAAAAGATTCTTTTATTTGAAATCCACCAATGGCAGTATTTTTAGAAAAAAAAATGATCCCATGTGAGTTTATTGTGTTTGTAGTGCATAAGGAATGAACTATGATTGCTCATACTGTAGGTGTTAAAACTGAAGCATGTCACAGGTATGTATGGAGGGATGTGTTTATCTTGAGTTGTGAATTAGATTTCTTGATGTATGGGGAATATCCACAATTCTTAGACTATACTCTTTTATAGAAAGGATGTTGATGCTTAAAATTAAGGGTTAAGTACATAGCACTTAAAATGTAATTACTATGTAAATACAAATTTAATCACAAGCAATTTCAGTGCTACTAAAAATACATGTTCTTCCTATTTATGAATGCAGACACATTGAAAATCATTTAACAAATTATAAATGCTTCAGTTTAGGATTTAAATGAAATTATATAATGCTACTATTACCCCTCTTACTGTATGACTACTATCCTTATGGAAGCTCACCTCAATAACATATATCATTGCGTATTTTATCATAATGTTTCAAACTGGTTTTGCTGTGGTTGAACTATATGTTTGCTGTGTTTACAGCCTGCCTCCCCTGTGCCTTTCTACAGTGAGCAACACTCTGTACAACAGTAATTTCTAACCATGGTAGAGAGTATCATGGGATTCTTATGATCCTCTGTAAGAAAGCGCATTGAAAGCATGTTCAAACCATACAAGCAGATGGAGTTGAAAGCATGCAAATATACTGTGGTAATTTGACCAAGAATTGGACTCTTCCTGTCAATACTTTGGCTGTGTCCTGTCATCACTTTGGCTTTTTTCCTGGCAATACTTTAGCTTTGTCAATATTTGGCAATCTTCTGCTGTACTGCTGAACCACTAGTGTTTCTATGAGCCTATTTTGTCATTTGCTATCCTTATAACTGTTTTCGTTTGTTTTAATTTTTTTTTACTCCTACTGTTAAGCACTTTAAGATGCTACTTTTAAACGTGTTATAGAAATTAAAGCATATTATTATTATTATTAGTTTTACTTATTAGTTGTGTGAAACATTTGTTTCCATATAAAAACATAAAAGTCAGGGCTCTTCCCTGCCAAACTCTCTAATGCGACATTACAGTAACCCTAAAATCTGAGCTGAGTTTCCAGGACCGTCAGGGTTTGCTGTGTCTGTACAGGAAGCCCGGTGGTGGCATGTATATTTAGCAAATGATAAACCTGAGTAGTGTATGATTGCACAGAGCCCCAGTCCCCCTCAGGCATTCTCCCACACATTTAACACTATTATCTGCATCTGTAATAATAAAGGATAATTTGTTGTGATTATGTCCCTTTACTTTATCTCAAACCTGTATCTAATTTCTAAACTGATTCAGCATTACCTTCCTCTGCGTGGGGTGTTTTCCTAGCAACAGTAAACCCAGCTATCGGGAGGTTTACATTTAACTGTGTCGTCTCCATCTTTAGTATTAAGTGCAAACCCATCAAGGAATCCTTTCCCTTGTTTGTCCGGCCATAATAACATACGTTTCTAAAATTCCAACCTTCACTACCCACAAGGGAAGACCAAAACAATAATGTACTTTGAAATGAAAAGGGGAATTATTATCACTAGTGGAGTGAAATCAGGCAGCATTAACAAACATTTAGTTTTTTACATTGAAATCAAGCAGCGGCCGGCAACACTAATCTTTAATTTTGTATTGTCCAGGTCAAATTGAAGCAAAATAAAACATAAAAAATAAGTCCTAAAAATATTGAGCACTAAATTTTTGCCTGAACTAAAATCACAAAGCAAAGCTAAGCGACAGCTCCACAAGCAGTTAACATTTAAAACATCTTCTGATCCTGCCTTTTCTTTGTTCTTTATTGACTGCATGAGTGATGTGATTTCTACTTGCATTTCTAGGTTAAGTCAATTTTCTGTTAATAATATTTTGTGAGAGTATAAATTGCAAGACTTTTCATGTTTTATCAATTAAATAACTTCTTAAAAATCTATAAATAAACAACATAACGTTGATGATATATGATGTATGACCTACAGGCCCGAAGCCATCAGGTCAGCGAGGTGTAAGTTACTGTAAATTTTATTTCCACTTCCACTTCTTGTTTATACAGTTATGTCTTCTAAAAAGGAGGAAAAAAAAACTGTTGTGTACACGACAAGGAATGCTCATTAAATTAATGCTTTGTGGTATGAAGTAATGGCACATCATTCTGTAAAAAAATCTATTTTGATTTTTTTAGCCTTTGTGTGTCAACTTAAACAACAGACGACAAATTGTTCCGCCAATGCTGACACACAATTCTGCAATGCATGTTGGTTACAATAAGATGAATGCTTTTCAGATTTAAATATAGTTCAGAGGAATTATTACAGAAATCTGACATTTACTTTGTTCCTAGAATAATTTAACCTGTCATACTTCTGTGCTTGACAGTTAGGGGGAAGCCTCTTTGTTGCTGAATAATGGCACATCAGTTTGGATTAAATTGAGTTTAACTTTGTAAGAATCTGCTGCAGCTCTGATACAAAACTCAATAAAAAGAATCACTTCCAGATGCTCTGGTCTGTACCACACATGCAGTGTGGGATATCAGTAGGCAAAGTGCCTTTTGTATCACACGATAATGTACTGTACAGTGATAACCTGTCCTTGATTAGACGGATCCACGTGTTTTTTTGTTTTATCTTCCATCTCATTTGGAAGCCCTTGTCAAATCTGGTACAAAGAACCTTTCGGGTGACTCAACGGCAAGATTTTTTTGATGTGACAGAATCCTTTTAGAACAGCCTGACACTAGTATAAAAATGAAATGTCGCAATAAAAAAAAGCTGCTTCACACAGACATGAAAATATATTATATTTTAAAAAAAGGTAGCTTAATTGAGACATTCACTGCATTAGCCTACAGATGTGAAACAAGCACTTTACTAAATTTTCTGAATTCCAATTGTGATAATTTTCCTCACATTTGTTATTTTAAATTGGGGAAAAATGAGACATCTTTTAAGTCCTGTTTAGCCCCTATATTTCCAGGAAAAACCTCAATTAAAACATTAAAAAGTTTAATTTCATAATTAATTAGTGAATATACAGGGCAGATGGTGTTGTCTCACAGCTTTACACTGGCCATAAGCAAATCCCTCCATAGACGTTTCCATACACCTCAATGTTTCCTGTTGGTGATTTTCTTCTTCAGATCCCCGCTTGGTTCCGTCAGGATCCTTCCGTAACAGCTTTCCGCCGATTCCCTCCGCAGTCTCTCATTATTATCCTGCCCTGGGATAGCTGGTGGGACAAGCAGGGATACAAAACGTTCTCCTGCAGAAGAATGTACTGTAAATTTTAGTATGAATGTATGTAAATGTAAATATTTGTTCAAGGTATGTTTATTTTGGCAACGCTGCTAATATACTTTGATGTATTACAAAGTGAAGATTAAGAGATTACAGTGAGCAGTCCCTTTATTTTTTTGTCTTCGTATAATACACTTTTGAAGTAAAAGTTTACCCCTGTTACAGAGCTGCTGCCTGTCATGTCTCCGGCCTTCAGACTCCTCTCTGTCACAGTGAGTGTGATTTTTTGTGTACGGGCATTGCTCGCACACACCCGCACCCACACGCAGAATGTAGAAGGATGCTGGATGTGATTGAAAATGATTGATGCAGACAGAGAGGGGAGAATCACAGACTGTCAGAAGATAAATGAGTTAAGTGTGCATGATGTGAACCGCATCTGACATCGCAGAGGTGGAATCAAAGAGTGAGCAACCTCTGACAACACACGCTCCACTGCACTGACCACTGTGGTTCTGCAGAACTCACACATCTTGGAGTAAAATAATTGTTTGTTTAAGGATTTTCTATACTGTATCACATATTGACATGTACAGACATATAGACCACTTTTCCTGAAATGAATGACTAACTGTCAAACACCTTTGTAAAAGAACTTAGGATTGTTATATTATGTTAGAACCATATATTTCTGGTTAAGATTTCTGGAAAATGATAAATATCACATGTAAAAGTGAAAAGAATAGCCTATATTACATTTCGGGACTCTATTCAAGAAGAAAAGGTATAAGTCACTATGAACATCATGTTATTTCCAGGAGGTTTGAGTAACACATCTGTGGCACAATAATGAGCAGCAGATTCAGGAGGCAGAGCGAAAACACAATTTATCCTCCTTAAAGTCAGATTTTTCTTTCATGCAAGGTTTTTTTTTCAGGAACACAAGAGAATGAAACACAAGGGGCCACAACTTTCCCTTCCGTAGAAATAACTTGACATTTAAAAAAAAAGAGCGACATGATTTTCACTAACCAGTGTGCCTACAAACGGTGCTGGAGAGAGTTGCCAGGGACTGGGGGAGCACTGAGATGAGCCCACTCACACACCCCTCCTTCCAAACCACTCCGTAGCACATGGCCACTCCTGGCACTGAGGGAGGCACTTTGGTGTGACAACACAGAGAAACTCCAAACTGCCACACAACCTGTGCAGTGCAGTACATGCATTGTGTTGTGTGTTAGTACTGGTCCAGTTTACCAAACACATACAGCACCAAAAATTAAAAAAAAAAGAAAAAAGAAGTTAATATACTGTATGGTAATGAGAAAATAAATGACAATATCATGCGTGTTACGAAAGGCTTTGTTTTTCATGTCCCCTATAATCAGGCGTTGCAGTTGGGTATTTTAAAAACATGTAGCATATTTTATTAGAAATGTCCTAATACTTAAGCAATTTAATGTTAAACATATTAAGAAATGCAACTGTCCTTTTCCCAAAATAATAAGTTCTGCTTCTTAAAGACACACAGCGCTGGAGCTTTGACATTTCAGAGTTCAACACTTCAGTATCACCTGATTTTTTTATTACCTGATTAATCAAGCTGTTTGAAGTGTGAGAACTAACACCCTGTCATTAAAATCCTCAAGTACAGCAAATGAGAGTGTACTACATCATTTGTTCTTCAATTAGCAAACCCGATACAGAAGATCTTACCTGATTGTTTTTTTTTTAAATCATTTTTTGAAATCTTTTTTTTAAGTATGTAGGGAATTTGTGCATGTTTGGTCCTTCATAGTGTGTGTCATTAAATACATGAAAGACATTTGAATTCTATAAGCAATGGATGCTCTGTTCAGTTGCTTTTTCACATAACTTTTTTATAGTTCACTGATTTCAAGTGCTAGTTTTTTTGAGGGTTTTCATAGACACAAAGCTTATATTTTCATTTGGCCATCTAAATAATAGTGATGCACAGATTACTTATTGTCACTCTTTCATAACAAATGTGATATAAGAAAAATAGACAAACCACAGGATAACACAAAAAATGACTGTTTTCTTAAGCATAAGCTAGCGACCCCTGTCTAATTTCAAGCACTCAATCAGATCAGCATTTTGTGGCAGATTCGAGTCTACATTTTATTTGTACTGTATGCAGTTATACTGTTTTATATGACAGTTGTCTTTATAATATACTGACTGTAACAACAACTGCAGTATGTTATGAACAGACAGTGGAGGCTGTCACTGGACACTGTAGAAATAATTATATTTCAGTATGTAATGTCCAGGAACATTCCCAAAGAATGCCCTTGAATGAACACTGAAGACATCTGTATTGCCAAATACAATTTTCACTACTCCTGCGTAATGTATGTCGTTGGAAATGTCTGTTTGGGCCTAATCCTTATTGTGTCAATATTTATATCTACATATAATTAATCATCTGGGTATTACCCCTGAAGTAGTCTCACTCCCTATAGTTTTAATTGACTTAGGAAAAATAAAATTCCTCCACCATTGATAAAGAACAGCAAAACAGCCTCACAGCCCAAAACTTAATTGGAAAGCTGTTTTTGTGTTCAGACCTGATTCTGAAGTTTATCAAGCACGTTATCATCTTTTTGTCTTTGTTTAGTCATTTTCAGTAATGCTGTCTTTTTGTTACAAAAAGACATTGATAACAACAACAAGTGCATTGCTTTAATCTGCGTGACAGATTAGAGAAGGCTTAGGCAGAGGCAGCGCGCGCTTACGCAGGGGCCTGACATGTGTGGCGATGACCTTTGCCTTGTTCAGGGCAGCGGCTCACATGCAGATTTTGTGCACAAGTTGAGCAGTCCTAGTCTGCACGAACGAAACCCTGGGAACCTGAGCGTACTGGAGTGCTTTTCCAGGGAATGGGTGGGGTTAAGGGCCAGAGACTTTGAGGCAACGGCATGAGTAAAATAAGCAGATTCTCCTACAGCCTGCAAATTGCATGGGCAAAGTGTGAAAGGGACCCATTTTCCTTTAAAGTGTTGTGAAGTGCTGCAAGATACATGAAGATTCAAGCAGATGGACTTCTGCTCGTCAGTGCCAATGATCATCTATCCAAAAAGCAACATTTTTAATGGGGTTTTGAAAGGGACAAAGTATCATTTGTTAAGAAAATTGCTAATTTTCCCAGCTAGTGAAGGAGATTATGGTGCATAGAAGGCTGATAGTGTGATTTTTTTTCTAAAAGTTTTGCCCATGCCTTAAATCATTAGCCAAACACATTAAGAGCTGTATTCTGTGACAAGGGGTGTGTAACATTCAACCTTGTTTTATGCATTAACAAATAGAACAAGGTCTCCATTTATTTTTCTAGCTTATTTATCAAAATGCCCTTTCCTTCTCAAGTGTGGTTATGTACCATTTTCATTGTTTCCGTATACAGTACGTGTTCTTTGTAGTCCTCAGTATCAGAGCATTGATGAATATTGCTTTAACTACAGATTTAATGTGTTTAAACAGTAGAAGGGACAGATATTATGGTAAGTGAGTTTACAGAGAGAGGGAAAGCTTTAGCTTTATTGTTCTGCATTGTTGATGTTTTTTTTCCATTAATTATTTTTTCTGTTATGCTATATAGAATATATATTGCTTCTACTAGTGGTACTCTTGCAGAGTCACATCAGTAGAGAGCTCTCAGACTATAGAAAACTGAAAAAAATAAAAACTCCAAACTCCGGTTGAAGTCCTACTGTTAAAAAGAAGAAAACATTTTGTGAATTTCCAACCCTGTAATTTCATGACTTTCAATAACCACATTGCTGGACTAGCTAATTAATGTTTGCGCAGCTGCCCTGACTGAGAAACAGTTTGGCAGCTACTGTATGAGTGTGTATAATAAAATACAGTATTTGACATGGACGGACCTATACAGGTATACATTTACAAACACATAGAATATACTATAACTTTCATGGTCAAAAGCTGTATTTTTAAGATTTGGTTCAATACAATGTTAACGAGCCCCAATTCTTCTATTTGCAACTCACCCAACTCAAATCAGACAGTTGACCCTCTAAAACAGATTTCAACATGTATATGTACAGATTTTCACAGAAAGCTGGTTGAATAATTAATACACTCTTTAAATAATCTATGATGAAGTTTCTTCCCCTGTCTGACTGTTTTCTTTAAAAAATAATTTAGATTATAAAATATATACTTACCTATTCACAGAAGTGAACAATATATTTTTATTTGAAGTACATTTGAACATTATTTTATTACAGATGTTTGCTTTTTTCTTATTATGATACTAAGGTTAATAATTTCCTCTGTATTACGGAGCTGAAGAGTTAGTTTTAACAACAGATGGACTGTGTCACAATCAGGCTTGGGGCCTGTCTACAGGCCTCAGAATTTAATTAGTGACTTGGCCCAATCACAGTGTTACGAAGCTAAGTGATGTGATCAAAGGATTAGACACCCATCTGAAGGCACAACTGTTATACCTTTAATTTTTTTGTTCTGAAATCTGTGAACACTTGGCCAGCAATAAAGAATTCTTTAGTTGAAGGCAACAGAAGGAAGTCTTAAAATGACATTAAATGACAAAGTAAAAATAATAGAAATTTGGCATTGCATGACAGAAGCTTAACATGTTTTTGTCAAGTGGTAAATTTTTGACAAAGCGAACCAACTGGCCTATTTCTAGATGCAAAAATGAACAAGAGCATTTATTGACTTTGGTGTTGATTTGTTTTCTACTCCTACTGTTATTTGCTTTTTAAAAAGAGAAATTTAAGGCAGGAAAAGTTTATTGATATGCTTGCTAAATACATTTCTTATTAAAAACATCTTGTAACAGATTTATCTGAAGAAGAGTCATTATCCCACTTGAACAATGTTACACAGGACATGTAACAAGAAGGGTTTGATTTTTATTAATCACATTTTTTTCTCCATGTAGAACATTGTCTCTCAAAATAATGTTTTGAGGTACAGGTAGAGAAATAGTGACTATTGCGGTTTTCTTTCTTGCCTGGGGGTGACAGAGGATGCCGAAAACTACAGCTGAATATCCATTTAAATAATTTAAGGCAGTCTGAAACTTGATGCAGAGATAATATACTAAAAGGTGCACTAATTTCTCGTTTCTTTCAGTTACAGCTTTAATGGGAAGACAGACACACAGAAATAATTTTTGGAGGATCTAAAATTAAGACGGGCAGCGGGTCTTTTTTGGAAGAGTGAAAGCTGTGCTTGGTTGTCCTGGAGCTGAGCTGTCTTTCACCCTTTTCCACTTTTGAACTAATGCCTGTTCCCTCAAAGCTTCAGTCACAATCTGCTTATTATCTCTTTACCAGCACGTAAAGCAGAAGATAAATAAAAGAATATTGCAATTTAAAGAATGTATTCCTCAGTCTTGTATTTGCAAATGTAAGATAGTTTCTCTAAGAAGCAGGAAAGAAGTAAATCGCAAAACACATCTTTAATGCAAATTGAATGATGATACTATTTATTCCAGTAATACCTTATTTACCTAGCTGCTAGGAGAATATCTAACCCCAGAGCTATTTCTTTTTTATGTTAGACAAAGGTAGCAGATGAGATAGCAGAAACCAGGAGGGGGGCCAGTGTCCCCCTGAATTTGATCAATGAACTCAATTACAGCCCCATCCGGGAGACTTGCAGCCTCTCTTTAGGATGATGCATCGTACACTGCGCACCTGACACATCTCCCAAAATCTCTTCAATAAATAAGAGGGGAACTCTGGAGCGCCGAGCTTTTTTTTCCTAACAGCTCTTGCACGGTCCCGGCTGATTTCTCCTCGCTAGGGTAGCCGCTAATACATTCCTGGCTCCTATGCATTATTAATGCTTACCGCTCTCCAAGGTGGCAGTGACAAATAGGGAGCAAAACTCACTGACTAGCGGTGAATGTACTTTTTAGTCATGCTTGAATTTTTTCAGTCCATTCTGCTGGTAGAGGATTTTTTTCTTTTCTCCTTGGTAGACATAGCAGAATGTATTTTGAAGAGGCGCTCAACTTACCGGTGGAAAAACCTAGGAGTATAGGCTGGTCCCGGGAGGCCTGGTGGGAGAATGGTGAACTGGGAAAAAAAAAGTAGCTTTGATGTTTTAGTCTGGGAAAAGCCTTTCCTTCTCATGCCTTTGCAGCGGTTCCCCAGTTGAGCCTTAGTTTAGCTTGATGTCAAGTGTGCTTTATTTCTTTTTTTATAATAGGAAGCAATGATCTGCCTGAATATACTGGAGCTCGAGTCACAGGCGCCATGCAGAAGTGGGAGTGAGGAAGAGTGAAGAGGAAGTTATTGAAGAGACACCACTCGGGGCGAAGGAGTTAGCAGCCTCCCTTGGGGGACAGAACCTTGGGAAATTAACCCAGATTCTTCACAGTCACTGATTTCACTGACTGCTGATCAGTACCTGATAGTGACAGGAGGGGACTTTCGTGGAATTAGAAGAATATACTTCAAATAGTTTGATTTGCCACAAATCAGAGTTAATTCCTTTATCAACCAAGTATCATCCAGTAGTGCACCATTGGCCTGCCTAAACTATCTTAAGCAATATGACAAGACCTGAGAGGCAAAGGTTGACGTACGCAATCCAATCAGGCAAGTCTCGATCATGCTGGCAGTGAGTAAAGTAAAGACAAGGTTATTTCCCCTGATTTATAAATGCGCTTCAACAAAACTCAGAGTCAACTATTGGATAACAGAGACCACTGTAGAGAGAAGTATGGGTTAAATAACTTTTTTTTTCTTTTTCAAGGTTTAGAGCATTTGTATTGCTTCAATTGAATTAAGCAATTATGGAGCAGTCTGAGCCTGGTGCTGTTTAGCAATGGGTGGATGTGGTTCTGTCTCACAGAATCCCATGTTACAGTTTCTGAGTACAGAGACAGAAACTTGGTTCTTCTTTAGGTCCCTAGATGATCAATTAAAAATACTTTTTTTTCGTGAAATAATTAGTTGACATTTGCTCTTATTAAACAGATGTTCACATAACTTCTACTAATAAAATTGAAACAGACAAAACAAATTAATGGGAACTAGTTGGTTATATATAATTATTACGTTTTTGGTTGTATTTTTTATTGAGTGTAGATAAAACATTTGAGGGGTGGAAAGAAACTAAGTAAAGGAAGAATTAAGCTACTGTATCTGTCTGCATTGTGTTGTGTGTCACATGTTGAAAGACACGTTTTTTTAAATAGCAAACCTGAATTCAACAGGTACCTAATTTGATTAATAAAAACACATATTTAGAAAGTTACACCACACAAATTAATACATCTTCTGATATGTCTAACATTTTTTGTAGATATTGAAATGCACAGTGGATTGCATATAAAAACATATGCTGTTTTTGGAGTTTCAGTAAGCATTTGTAAGTCATACATAATTAGCATCTTAAATAATTGTATTACTTTAAGTAATAGATAATTACTTAAAGAATTGTCTATTATTGTATTATGTAATAGGAATTGATATTATTGTACTCGAGGCATCTTGTCAGTAAAAATGAACGTGATCTCATCATGAAATAAAAAGGGATATTTCATCAGTAGTCCAGTGGAGAAGCAATAAAAATTACATAATTCGTGTGATTATGATAGGTAATATTCAAAAGACCTTTTATGACACATGTATAAAAAGACATCTAGATTTATGATAAGTCTGTATCTTATTGTAGTTCAGTTCACTGCTCAAAGCTAGTATTATCAATCGGCTACTTTGGAATACTTTTGAAGTGCTATACATCAAGGTGGGAATATTGATCGTTCCCCCACACAGAAAGCAAGCATTAAGTATTTTGGAGAGGCATGTGTTTTAATAAGTATACACACTACAGATTTCATGGTGTCTTTAAAGTAAACTCTGTATTTACATTCCTTTGGCAACAGGCAAATTTAGATTCCAGACATGATGACTTAAAAACATGCTTGCCTTCATAGGAGCGGACTTGAAAAAGCATGCTGCTGAATATTAGACAGTTTGTTGGGATTAGAGCGATGGGGACTATCAAATCTATTCCTGATGAGGTGACTAGCTACTTTCAGCTCCAACAGTTTACATTTTTTCCTAATTCTGCTTTGCTTCAGTGGTGCTCTTTAGACCCTTTGAAGTAGAACTCCACTTTAAATAAATGCCTCACTGCTATCTACAAGCTGAACTTATGTTTCAGCTAAATTGGCTGATTTCATTACAGTCAGGTGAAGAGCCTTTGATTTCTAAGCAAGAGTGGGTTTTAACAGCGTAGCTGTTCAGATGTTAGGCTTGTCAGCGGAACAGCAGCAGGTGTGAAGTTTTAACTGTTTCACTCACAGATGCCAGCTTCTGGATTTTAGGCACTTACACAACTGACTAATCCCTTATGTATTTTAATGAACGTTTTTCCCCTACCGAGCTCAAACTAATGTTCACGAATCTCTGCCTGTAATTTCAACTTAACGTATCAAACCAGCCAAGTAAGACTGAATGTGATGAAAAGGCTTAAGAACTCATAATCCTCAATGTCTATTAAATGTGATTTTTCGAACATAATACAAGCTTCCTTTTTTATTTCATCACGTAATTTACAAAAGGTGTATTGCAAAACAGCACAACAAATCAATTACATTTTTAGTAAACTCTTTATTACAACTGCATTTTAATTTGGTACAAAGGAGCACGCTTACATAAAGAAAAAATATTATCTATGCTGTATTTCTCAAATATTTTAAATGATTTCTGTAAGATATGTTTATAAATTTTATTCTTCTTAAATTTAGGTTTGAATTGAAACAATATAAACATGAGAAAGTGAAATTTATCTTTCAATATCAACATACAGTACCTCCTCTGTGAATAGGGACAAATTTACTAAATATAGTCCTCTTAGACTGATGAGCCGTGAGAGAAATTTACAGGATAACCATGCTGTCTGCACAATTAAGAAATGCTGAAATTAAGTTCTTTTGCTACAACTTACCTTTCTTCAAATCCAGCATTTGTATGAAAACAGACAAAAGAAAGTCTCCAGGCTATTTCTTTCACAGTGGTCACAAAATCAGATGAGCTCCAAGTTCAGGTTGAGGCACAGATTAGCCTCGAGTTGTGAAGATGTAAGGGTCCATGCTCAACCTGCGTTCCCCCATCACCAGATCCCACTGAAAGGGATGTGACAGAGTAATTTACATCACAGCCATAACCCCAGAATGAAAAGAGTCACAGTTGCTCTGCTTAATTAAATTAAGGAATTTCTCATTCTTCCTTTTTTTGTAAATGCCTTTTCGTCACTACCTTAGCTCCTCACAACACAGGCTTTAAAAAACAAACATTAGTAACGAGGAGACTTAATTCCATTGTCCATTTTGGTGATGTGTCACTTTGCGTCTCTGTCTAAATATGGCTGGGAGGGTTAGGTGAAAGAATAAATCCAGGGTAAAATGGGAATGACCTGAGTACCCGAGGGTAATGTTAAAATGAAAATCAACCCGAAAGGTGTACATTTAAATGTGCTACGCTATATATGTATGTATGTATTTAAAAAATGGAAACAGAATTTACTGTATTAGGGTTTTTTTTAAAAACTGAAAGAAACTGCTATAAGGAATGTGTCGGTTCCTCTTGAGCTGTCCATCCACAGCAGATCAATAGACTTTCCAAGCATGGGACATTCTGGCTTTCACTCTGAGAAATTGAAGGTCTCAAATAAGTCAGGGCAGCAACACAGGTCCATCATTGTATGTCAGAGAAATGAAATGAGTTGTCTCCGTATAGATCGATGGCTGACATAACGCTCGGCTACTGAAAGGAAAATGTAACAGCCAAACGAGGTTTCGTCAAGTTATTACCTAGACTTCTTTCAGAAAACTGTGCGTTGATGCATTGCATGAGTTTTTCTTGTACAGTGCATAAGAAATACACAAAGTTGAAAAAAGCCCTGAAATTCACTGCCTGATGTTTGCCCCTTGTATTTCTCAACATTAATTGCAGGGTTTGCCAGAGCTATGGCAGGACATGGCATGGAGCATAGATCAAAATTCCTTACTGCACAAGAAGCAACTTCCACAGTACAGTACATGGGTATAGTACACCTGTAACTTACATTCGACATAAGGATGTGGGCAGTTAAGGAAGAACATGGCAACTTGTAACTCGCACCTGGAAATCAAATCTGGAAATTAATACACACTATGAAATTGTTTCATAAATGTACACATGCATTATACAGTATGTACAGTATACATAGCAATATGTCCTTGTATGTCCATGCACTGTTTCATCAAAGATTTTATAAAGTGAAATAGATTGTTCTTGAAGAAACAGAATCAGACAGGTTAAAACCTTTCAACAACAAGAGAATAAGTCAGTATCAAGGCTTTACATTTATTATGTGTATAATAAAGCCCAACGTAGCTATGGAAATGTAGGGTTCAGATCTCCCAGAGACCTCGGATCGATAGTTGTGTGGATGCAAAATGCTTGCAACTTCAAAGCACCTGTACGTTTATGATATACGCATTAAATTCACACTAAATGACGTTGCAAATCACCATGAGTTATAAAAGAGGCACTGTCAGTGTAAAATTTTCAAAATATATTTTGTTTACTTTTGACCGTTGTATTAATTTTTCATGTGGTGAATTGACTTTTAAATGTCTGCGTGGCACAGATCCTCTGTCATTAACTGATTCTATTCAGAGACAATCAGATGTCGGCTGAATGTTTAGTTAGGAAGCTGCAAGTGGGAATTGTAGAGAGGCAGGGCATAAGACAATATTTGCTCAGACATTATTTTCTATAAAAGCTGTAGATTTCTCGAATGTACTGCCAGATCAGTTTAAATAGCTCTGGTTTCTACATAGAAACAAAAACCTTTGAATTGTTGTGTTACAACAAAAGCAAATACAACAATTACTTCCTGTTTTTCATGTATAATACTGTAAATTAAAAACTTGAAATACTGAATTTATTTTTCTTTTCTTTGGCATTTTGCTGTGTTAAGCATGCTTCTGTCTGATGAAGCAATTTACCACATCCCTTTTCTAGAAATTAAAAAATAAGAATATTCGATGTCTGACTTATCATGTATAATGCAAAGTCATATTTATAATTTATTCATAACAGGTGGTTTGGCTTAAATTGATAAAAATCGGCGATTAGCCATGATCAGCAGTACCCCAGTGTATTTAAAGGTATTCTTTTTTGGCAATTCTGTTAAAGTTACATATGTCCCTTTGAAATAAAAAAAGTAAATGAGTTGCAATTCCCTTTTTTATAAAAAAAGTGATTGCATGATTATCATGTACAAATCTTCATTGTATTACTTTGTAGCCCTTCTTGTAAGCTCTATTACACCTATGCACTCACACAGACTCGTTAAGGAACTGTCCCATTCGCCCCTGTCCATTGTGACACCTCTCCAATCCACATGGGGGACTTTGGAAAAACTGTAAGTGGAGGTGGACTGAGCAGAAACTTGTGCAGAAGATCAAGCTGAGACAAAAGTCTAGCTCTTTCTTCAGGGCCCAGACTCACTCCTTAGAGTGTCTGACTGTGTGCCGGGCAGTTAAGCTGCTTACTGGCTGACACACAAAAAAACAAATCTGAGTCCTTTCACCAATCGCTCCGGCTCCGGCTCCCACTCTTTCACTCTCCAGCTCTGTGGTTCTCACTATCCCTTCTGTGCATCTCACCGGCACGGATCTGCTCCTGAAGGCAGGCAGCAGATTGTCGGACCTCTTCCTCAGGCAGCTTTTGCTTCCCGTTTAGATAATAAACCTGGCCAATCACTGTCTCTGCGCTGGTCACTTGAGGGCAGGCAGCGTGTCATCCTCGGGGGATTCTCGGAGATGTGGTGGGAGCTGCCGCTGCGCCCTTGCTCCCCTACCGCAACGGCACACCTCCCGGGAGAGTAATAGTTGAACCACAGCCAACCCGGCGCCACTCCTACAGATGGAGGAAACACAACAGGGGCTGGGGAGAGGGGCGAGCCACACCACAGGCAAGCCTTCTTCCCTCCAGGGGTTGCGCAACAGCAGTGCCTCGCAGACCCCTCTGGCGCTGGGGAGAGTGGTGGCGGTTCCTCCCTCTCTGTCGCCGGGGGCGCCTCTTGTCTTCGCCTTCGAGGCTCTTGGGTCTCTGCAGCGGTCCTTGCTCTGGCCGTGACCCCTGAGGAGCTCCTCATCCTCCCCCTGAGCGGCAGCACCCTCCCCTCTCTCATAACATAACATAACATCACTTTATTAGCCCTATACAATTTCTTGCATTAGGAATTCATCTTTTCGCATACCCCAGCTTGCTCTCCATGAGACACACAGACACACAGACAGGGAGAGAAGCTTAGGATCAGAGCGCAGGGTAGCCATTGTACAAGCGCCCCTGGAGCAGTTGGGGTTAAGGGCCTTGCTCAGGGGCCCAATAGAGTAGAATTCCTCTGGAGGCTGTGGGATTTGAACCGGTAACCTTCTAGCCATAGGTGCAGATCCTTACCCACAGAGCCACCGCTCCGCCTCTCGGGACGCTTATGGAGTCCAGCCGCCGAGCTCATGCCAAGGAGGTTGCCTGTGCTCTTTCACTGCTGTCACGGCGTGGGTACTCCTCTTCATTCTCCTTTAATATCAGTGCCAAGAGGGTAAGCTTTCGTCTATCATTCTCTGTGGCCCTTGGCAAGTGAGTGAGACTCGTATCCCTGACTGGGAGACTTCTGGAGCCTCAGGTGTCACCCTATCCCCTTCCTGGCGGGGACAGTCTGGTTACCACACTCCTTTCGAGA
The DNA here is from genome assembly GCF_059453375.1 of Lepisosteus platostomus. Classification (NCBI taxonomy): domain Eukaryota; kingdom Metazoa; phylum Chordata; class Actinopteri; order Semionotiformes; family Lepisosteidae; genus Lepisosteus; species Lepisosteus platostomus. Next base: position 39,617,364 of record NC_142624.1, read on the forward strand.
TGTGCCAGTGGGGACTATCTTGAGCATGCTTGGGCCTGCTTCTTCCTCCAGACACAGCTCCCAGACAAGCATAACATGTGAGAGAGATGGGGAAAACTCTTCCCTCTCTGGTTCCTCTATACCATAACCTATGTCTACTCTTTGTTTTGTGTCTTTTGTCACCTTCTCCCTCCAGGGTGCTCTGTGTCTGAGACTTATTGCTTCCTGCCTTCTCCATATCTGACACCACGTGGGGTGATGCAGTGCCTTGGGCTCTTTATGTTGGGGGGGGTCACAGACACACCAAGGCAGAAATCTGGTCTAAAAAACTGATTGTGTCACGTTCTGGACACAAACAGGGGTAGAAGGTTAGGGTTAGTGCAGTGGAAACAAAATCTGCCGCCTTGCTGCCCTCTTGCAATAGTACACCATCCTCCGCTGGTTTTTCTAATAAGGTCAAGAGAGTGAATGTTACTCTAGAAAAATCTGAGAGAGCCAGAAGTGCCACTTGGTTATTCAAATGCATGCTGTGCACAGAAACACACACAGGCAGACTGTGACAAGCATAGAGCTAAAGTATGACAGTACTGATAATGTTAGTTGACCAATCATCCCATGAAGATGGTTTCAGCAGTAAGCAGTGCACAAAAACACATTAAGGATTGCATACATTACCCGTTTAGACAATATACTCTGGAGATTAATGGGGCTGCATCACACAGTTAGCATCTAGAAGTGTAGGGTGGACAGTCTCAGTAGTCCAGTTAAGTTGTAAATCCTTTCATTTTCCAGCAAATTTGAAATAAATGTCAACTTTATGTGCCAGTTGTGCTATAAGACAACATGCTGCCTGCATAGCATTGGCTGTGTCTGACTCCAGTGCTCTCATCTTCAGCCATCTCCACGGCATATGGGCTTACTGCTCTGCTGCTAATTTTATCATGTGCAAGACGGCCAGGAGCTTACCAACTTTGAAAAAGAAAGTTTTCTTCCAACAGTATAAAGGCAGTATAATTTATATATGTATCTATATAAATATTTTAATATATACTGTATATATATCTTTGCACACATTAGATTCTAAACTTTGAAATGCGGCATTTGTTATAGAATTAGAATAATTTTTGTTCAGGTTTATTGAAGAATCATTTAGAAAGCTGACATCAAGGCCAATGAAATCCACATTATATACAGTATAAGTATTTTAAAACCCTTTTGAATAATACACAACGCATGAAATCTCTGCCACATTTTAACACCATAACCTGTATCTGTTAATTGTTCTACCTCTCCTATAATAAATGCTCTCTAACAACAGAATTCTAACAAACAGAGGAAAATTATTGTGTCATGATATCTCAGTGACTTGGGGGTTAGTGCTGCTTTTGCTGTTAGTCTGTCCAGTTTCCTGATGTGTGTTTTTGTATGTTATCCCCATGTTTGTCTGAGTTTACTTGTTTCCTTCTGTCACCTAACAACATCTTGGTCAGTTTTTATTGGCTATTATTGTTTTGCACTGGAGAACAGCTATGTGCTTTCACTCCTGCATTGTGCCCTCACCAGGAGAATAAGCTATGTAGTAATAGATGGATGGGATATATCACAGTTTGTTTCATATATTATTCAGCACTTGCTAGGAATTCTGTTTTATAATAATCCACAAGAAAAGATTACATGATACTGATATTTTTTATTCAAGCAACACAACCTATGTCCTACAAAATACAAAAACGGCAAAGAACTTAGAAAATGAAACATTAATCCTTTCCACAGCAGCACATACAATTGAGAAAAGGGAACCCGCAGATGTCTAGATAGATATGAATATTAAACACTCTACCCACAAGTATAACCTTTTTTTGTCCAAACCCCCCCACCAAAAAAACAACTCCCCAGATTTCTTATAACCCTGGTGACGAACTTGGCAGCTCAAGCAGCATGCACTTCTGTCTGCGTTAATCCTTTCCTGTTTACAGGGGACGGCTGTTGGTAACAGGTGCCTGGACCCTTGACTCTTGCTGGAGCTCAGAGATGTGCTGCTCCACTGCGGCTCTAGCAATGCTGGCTCCTTGAGCCTGTTTCGACAGTGTCTTTGGTCTTTGGAGGGGCGGTTGTTAATTATAGTGTAACGCATGCAGCTTCCCCTGCCCCTGCCGGAGTTAGGTCCCCGACACAGTCTGCTGTCCCCTCCCTGGACAGCGGATAGCACTCCTCGAGGACTGGTCCTCTAGCCAGGGGGTGATGTTGCTTCTGTAACCCACTCGGTGCACTGAGCCCTGTCGCACTAGTCCACTGCCAGCACTTGTTCTTGTTGTCCGAAGCCTCATAATGCAGTTTATTGTCTCACAGGTGCATGACTCACCTAACTGTAGGTATCAAAAATGGCTTAGTAGGGACATTTGTGATCTGTAACATGTAGCTGGCTCCCCAAGGTCACTTGCCAACATGTATTGTTTGTCTCTTACCTACAGTATGAATTCTAGACGTAAATGTAGAAAAAGTAAAAAGGGAGCTATCTTGTTTAAGTTGTATCATAGAAGTGGCATGATATGTATGTTAGTTTTGCAAGAACCTGTTTGAAAAGTGAAAAGTAAGCCTTCTGAAAAGTGAAATAGTCACAAAAGACATAGTTTTGGAAGAACATGTCTCATTTATTTGTGAACAGCGAACTCATACAGTAAGTACAGTAAGAGATTATTAAAAGAAATCAGAGCTGCAGTGTGGACTCTTTCTGCTGTTTTGTCTTTTAAAATTAATCCAAAAGAAATTTGAATTGCCAATTTCATAATGCTATGATATTGTTAGCAGTATTATTAATCAATAAATCACAATTGCTGTGCAATTGCATTTACTTATTACAGGAAGACATAGTATTTAACATGATACACAAAAGCTAAATTAATATTCTAATATTGAGAAATTAATACACCGAGAGGCTTTAAATCACACCAAATGCTATTGGATCCAATACACATGGGTTGCATTTTAATGCCTCTCAGTATATATCCATGCAGGATATATACAGGATATATATCACAGATTAAAAAATTCAATATTAATCAATTAAATTTTGTATTTAATTGTAACCACATTACAATTAATAATAAATAATTTAATAATGAATCAAAGCTTAACAGTGCGTTTTCCAAAACTTTGTAGTGCAGCTTTTAGACTTTTTAGCATCTATCATAAAGCTAAAACCATTTTTTCTTTGAGTATTTTGAAACAGACTCCCTTTAGAGACCCATCCTCCTACACATGAGAGATCAATTTGTCTTGAAGACAGGAATCCATATTTTTCTCATTGCAGGTATTGCATTCTCCTATCCCCATTTAAAGCTGAATCAGCTTTTAGTCAGACTGCGTTGACCTTAGAGGTTTCCCCCGCGCTAACTGTCCTCCTGTTCTCTTCAATTTGTACTGCCTAACCACCAACTGCTGGGGTCCCCATGGCCATTTTGAAAGGTGTTTCATCACACTACAGTAAATGTGAAAAACTGATGCACTCAAAATGGCTAAAAAAACTAGCTTGATATCAACAGGGGAGTGGACAGGGGCATTTATAACACATTTCTTTCATACCGCCGTCTACCTTAGGCAAAAGAAGACTGCAGGGCTCCCTTGTGGTCCCTACCGATCAATACTACACAGGAGTTAAATTAGACCTCAAGTCAAGCACACATCTACCTTGGCTGAGATAACTGCAACCTAAAATCCCCTGAAAATTTACTTTTTCCACTAAGTTAACCAATAACTGGATGAAATGAGAAGGAAAAAAGCAGCTGTCTTGCCTGTTTCTTATCTTTTTCTGTAACAAAAACTCTCCTCATAAACAGAACCTAATGTTGTTTTTTTCCAATAAAACCACTTAAGCATCAACAAAATGCAAAATTTACTGACACCCATAAACAAACTGGATATATTTGAAAGCAAACCTATGCAAAACAAAGAATAAACTATGCATGTTACCCATGATATGTAAGTCACAAGCTTTAAAACGGTAGCTTATTTATTAAATAATAATTATTTATATTTATGTCTCTATATACATACAAATTCAATTTTTCCCCTTCAGCTGAAGTGCTTAATAATATCAGTTTAGCACTGTGGTACAGAACGTGACACTATGCTGGTTTTTACAATACATCACTTTAAACCTGTGCAAACACTCCTCGATTTAATTACACCTGCTTATGAAAAACGACTTTGAAATGTGAAGCAGGTAAAACCAAAACATGCCAGATGTCTGCCTCTTCAATTGAATTTAGGTCAGGAAATGCAGGCGCTCTTGGATCAATAGGCCACACTCAACACAGCTGACACCCTACACCTGATACACATCCAACCTGGCTGGGGACCAATTACACATACCTGAGGGAATTTTCCCAACCCTTTATCTCAAGTGAGATCTCCTAGGATTACAGGTACTTAGAGCTCATTATGTCTGCTCTATTACCTGCCAATTGCGGACCAGAATGTTTTCACAACAACCAGTCTACCTTCCCCATTCAATGAGCCAATTGTAGTGGCACACTTCAGCAAGGTAAACTGATAGCCCTGCAGACACACGTCAAGTGCTCAGCCTTCCCAGGGAGGCTTGATAAGATAATTGCCCAAGACAGTGTTACAAGTTCCAGTACTTCACTCCCTTTCTTTTGTAATTTGACACAATCAGAAGATTTAATTGCTCGATTAAGGCTCTAAAAGGGTAAACAAATAGTGATTTATCCACTCCTTCCTCCCACAGGTTAAGGAACACCTCCCTCCTGGTTCCCCGGGGGTCTCTGGAAGGCACTGCACCTTGCAGACTCTCGGCGGCAGACCTGAGACGCTGTCGTCAGCGCCTGGTGAAACTGCCGCCCGGCTCGACGCTCTGAGGAGGAGGACAGAAGCGCAGCTGGAGGTCTTTCATTCTTTTACTGAGGTGTACTGCATCTCGCAAAACAGCAGTGATCTAAACTGATGCAGAGATTCAGTTACAGTCTGTGATTCTTTAAAAATGTGTTATGAGAAGCATCTGAGTTGTTACATTTTTCAGCAATCAAGGACAGTTTTAGAATTTCAATACGGGAACACATCTATTCAGAATACTTTTATCAGGAATTAAAAAAGATTATTCTGATGCGGTATCAATGGCAGAATGGCTGATTCTGATTTCAGGACCACCCCCCCACACACACACTTAAAGCCTGCCCGAGACTGACACACAGATGTGCTGACAGAGGTTTTAGCCTTGGATTGATAGCTGGATAGGCACACTTGGATTGATAGCTGTCTGCTTCGTGAATGGAGCATTCTGCTTCGTGAATGGAGCAACATTATACACTGTGCATATAAAGACGTGTTTCACTGTTACCCAGGTGGCAGGATTCCCTAAGGTAATTTAAAAAAAAAAAATAGCAACCTGTTATGAACAATAATCTCATAACCACAGCCACCTGGCCCGTGCTTATAAATGGAAAAGAAACGTTGGTGACAATGATTAGTTACTGCACAGAGGGGCCACACAACCGTGGAGCACCTGATTCTCTAGCACCTGCTCCACCTCCCTCTCGCCTCTCGGGCTATCAATAGCAAGGCACCTGCTTCCTGGTCATAGAGTGGCGTGTTAATACACAAACACCTGTAAGTGCTTACGTTACCGCAGGATATTCCAAATCGCTTAGAACACTGAAGAGCAGCATTATACTCTTAATAGGACTTCACTGTTATGTTAGGGTCTGGGCTACCTTCCAAGCGCAATAACTGGGAGTGTATAGGATATAGCAATCACTGAACATGAAGAAACAGCCCTCGCCTTGGATGCCCTGCTTCTTTTCAAAGAGGGCTGCAGTACCACTATTGAGAAACAACACAAAAGTCAGGGATGGAGGGGCCGCTGGTTAATGCCGGCGTGGGAGGCTGTGGTCCTTCACACGGTTTCAAAAATAAGTGTTATCGATCGGATTCGGGGAGGTGGGGGGCAGTGAGAAAGGTTGCATTTTCCAACCACTGGTTTGGGGTCAAATCATGCCATAGAAAGAAAAATAGATTTCACTACGGGAGGTGGGGAACAGGTCAAGCAGGAAATAGAGACATTCCTGCGTCGGTCATGGAGTGGCATAGGGTTAATGCTGGTGTAAAGTTGCTTTTACCAACAATCGAATGTGACACACTGCAGGATGGTCTGCCACTCCGGACTCCATCACAGAACGCCAGCTGCCAAAAACCAGTGGGACTAAAATGTGAGGTTGGTGATAAGCCTGTAGTTTTCACACAGCTCTCCCCTTGCGCATCATTTGTGGACCTGGAGAGTCGCATTTATATCTGTGCATGAGACACAATGCTGGAAAAATGAAAGTGAGCATTAATCTGTATGGAAAATACAATGTGCACATCAGGACCTTCAGGGCAAAAAAAAACAGACATAGTGTACACTTTATTTTTGCATGTAAATAAAACAAAATACAGTGCATGAAATAAAGACAGCCAGTACACTTTTAATACCAAGTTATTATGTTCAATGCATTGTTATTTTCACAGGTAGACCAACAGTGAAATGAAATGGAGCTCAGTGCTAAAAATCCTGACACAATCAACACTGAAAAACATGTTGTCTAGGATGAGAAATGTAATTTTCTACTGCATTCATCTTTGAAAGTTGAAGGCCATAGCTGCTGTAATCCTATATCTGTAAAATACAATATGAGGAAATGTGAGGTCACCTAGACAGGCACCTAGTTTCTTACCTGGAAAGCTTACTATTACAAATAAACCACATACCTTTTTTGAATGTACATTCTCAATAATATCTGTGGAATGTCAGCGTTTCCTACTCTGTGTATTTTTAATAAAAAAATTAGTTTGGTTTTTGTTTTGTCAACTGTCTCTTTTGTAAAAACATGTAAGAGACTGAAGACATCTTAAAGATATAGGTTATAATATTTCTATATTTGACTTAAATATGATTCGCATTAAATTTAAAACCGCACTTTATTAGATTTTAATAATATTCTTAATATCTTAATATTCCAGGAGACAGGAAAAGATTTTGAAAGGGCCAGGGAGCATGTTGCTGCTCTACCTTCATGGTCTAAAATGAACGAAGAGGTCAGCAGCAACATTCATGCCATGATTTAGCCAAAACAGTCCATCAGCAAGTTGTACATTACAAACCCAACATGCACTGTTGGCAGAAAAGCTCTGGCTTCTGCCCAACAATATTTTGAAAATGAGAGGTGAGTCACAGTCTTGATATAATACAGGCGGCGTACACTGCCCAGCATGAAGACTGTCTCTCCCCGGACCACTCAAGTGTATTTAAACTTCATTTCCTCAAGTGTAGGAAGTTCTGGGCGTCTTGGTGTGTTCTGGGAGGCGTGGATCAAGTGCAAGGCAGGAAGGTCCTGTGGTTGAGAGAGGAGGAGCTGTGCACAAGCACACCTTCCTGGGGTACTGTAGTAGTGCAAGGCTATACTATTGAGAATTGCTCAGAAATAGTCATTTTCGTGATTCCGGCTACAGTCAACCCCAAGACGTCAACATGATCAGAGCAAATATCATTCAAAAGTAAGCAACAGGAAGACAATAAACTAATACTGTTATTTTCCTGCATGGCTAAAGCCACCCTCGGTAGGCAAGTTAGATAAAGCAACATGCAGCTGATCAAGATGTTCTAAAGTAATTTCAGCTTTTCAAAACTAAGTGTATTTATGTTGCGAGATGTATATGAAAGAAAATCCACAAAATCCATTTCTGTGCTGACAGCATTTTTTAAAATCTTTCTTCCAGGGCAGAATGCTGGAGAACTTGATATGTTCTTTAATTCACTGTAGGTTAAGGACAGTGCTCAGTACAGGAAAAGGGTTTTGAAGGTATGAATACCGACATTAAGGTGTATATACAACTGTAAATACTGAAAACAAAAATTAGCTTCATCAAATAATCTTAACAAAAAAAGAAAGGAAAGAAATTCCTGTTTCCTTTAACATCAGGTGTTGCAGGATAGCACTCTGAAAGCCGACTTGAAATCTTTTCAGTTTCTGTCATTTAAAAAAAAGGTGCCACTGCCATATGACAGTAATTAACAGCTGACAAAAATATCCCTGCTTTAGCTTGAGGTGGGAAATCACAAAGCCAAGTTATTTTCTCATTAATTTACCATTTGCTCTCTTTAACCAGGAAAGACTCAAGACCTGGGGTACAAACTTAATAAGGCACCACACTGTTTCTTAGAATATTTACATCTTGTAAAAATAAATCGACAGGTTACTCTCATACACGCTTGCTTTCACTGTTTTGGGCTGCTCTTCAGTGCACCATTAGTGAAATCTTTGATGCTACAGTATGTAGACGTAGCCAAAATCTATGAGGTAAACAGTTTATCTTTGGCACGTACAGATAATGTCATGCGGTTATGTACAGTAAAATATCTGTTTCAAAGACAAGTACCGAAATATCTACTTTAATAAATAAATCTGATTAAATTATTTTTAACATTCTGTAAAGTGACCAGGGTGGCTCTGTGCCTGGGACCCTGGGTTCAGTTCCTGGGGTGCTGTCTGCGTGGAGTCTCTATGTTCTCCCCGTGTTCCCTCAGGATTCCTCTGGGTGCTCTGGGTTTCTCCCACTGTCCAGAGACATACCGGTAGGTGCATTGGCTTCTTGGAAAACTGGTGTTTGCATGTGTGTGTCTGTGTCAGCCCTGCGATGGCCTGGCGTCTTGTCCAGGGTGTATCCTGCCTCCCCCGCGATGCTGTGTTTGATCAAGCAGTTAGAAAAGCAATGGATGCACAGATACAGTGGATACAATGAAACCTGCTCAGATTGTGTTTAATTAAAATCAATTAATATAGCTTTGAAAATATTTTTTTTTGTGTTTTGGGTCAAATGGTAACTAAATCAAATATAGTTTTGCAGAATACTGTATGTAGACAATTTAATTTTGTCCATATTTAAAGAAAAATTACATTTGCAACAGAGTTCTGTTAATAAAAGAATGCATGAAGGTTTTACTGTAGGGCTTCTCGTCAGCTCCCTGGGGTTTTGAACAAGATATTTGTCATTTTTTGTTATGCAATGATTCTTTTAAGAGCAGGTGCAAACTTAGCAAAGGGCTTGTTTCATGAATACAACCCTTTTGCAGTACTCCTGATTTACTTGTGTTCCAATCTGCTTAACATTAATCTGGGGAATAGGTGTCATTAGGTCTGAATATTTAAAACTTCTAAATGTGAATAGCAGGTGGTGCACAATGCCTCTTGTTGTTGTTAGTTCACAGTCAAGATGGCAGATTTCATAATACTTTAAAGTGCCACATAACAGGAAAATCCTCTAAGGACTGCCAAGAATGATTTCACTCATAGCAAAAGTCTTAGAGAAGGATATACCTCATACCTTTCACTGAAAACACTTCTTTAAAAGCACCACTTGGGAGTTATTATTGAACTGATATCACGTCTCTGCCAGAGTATCGCTCAATATGCCTATTCTATTTTGTACAGCATGCAGCTGTAAAAGTTTATAATAGTTTATGAATTTTATGATAATACACAGAGGAGACATTTCATTGAACATAATACACATCACAAAGCAAAGGGCCATCACAGTTACTTTAAGACACTAGGGATTGTTTTCTTTTTTTAAAAATTCACCTCCAGATAACAAATACAAGAAAATAGGAGTTTAGTAATAACTTATAAGCTGAAGAGAAAGAGAGACAGCAGACCTCTCCCTAGACACCAAGATGACATTTTACAGAAATAGAATTGTAGCAGAAACGCACTTATAGTATTTCAAGAATGGAAATTCAAGCACTACGAGGAAACTAATAATGTCGTTAACTTTGGCTAAGAACGTGTCATTTTCAATGTTTCTTATCCTACTGTACTCATCTCATATAAATAGTATGGAAAGATGTTTTGCCTAGCCCTGGGCAGTCAGCATTCTGCAAATACCTGAGACTGCAACACTTGAGGATGAGAAGTAATCATTTTCTACAGTAGTTATGGATGCAGCCATAAGATGTAGTAAATTAATAAAGAGTTCTTTTTTTTTCCCTTGCTGGGAGAACTGTACTTTAGAACCAATGCTAGATCTATAGTGTCATGTTAAGTCTGCCTGTATTATACATATATAGATAATGATACAGTATGAAACCACAGGTGCTACAAACCTTTATCAGGTTTGACAAGAATGTAAACTACATGAAGATGTGGAAAGCAGCAGACCACCTGTGCAGTAAATAGTTCAAGCACACAAAAAAGCAACAAAAAAAAAATGCTACTTAGGAAATGAGCTTTGACATTGCCAGTCATAGACAGAGCATAGCCTTGATCTGGATCCACACTCACAAACACAGAAACTGGGAAAGCTAAGGGCCATATTGGAGAAAAGAACCAGCAACATCTGCAGTCTCCGTTGTTGATAGTATGTTTGCCAGCTTGGAGACAGATCACAGACTGTGAAAGATGCTGGAGTCCAGGCATTACCTCTTGGCCACCCTCTCTTAGATCCTTACTTCCAAGCCTCCTAGCTACCACCTGTTAGTTAATTTGCAGTGACTAAAAGGACACCCTGATTCTCTGAAGTTAATTCGCACTTTCAGCCTTTCTCCACTAGAACTGGCTCTCCCAAGCCATCACTGTTATCTTCTGCTGTTTGAGCGCTACTTTGAACTAAGCAAACTGAAGCCACCTACCTCTGCCCATTTATCAACAGAAAACTCATTCTGCATGGGAGCTGGCAAAGAAGTCTGCAGCAAATGGCTGAAGACACAGCACTAATCACAGTATAAAACTCACACCTGAAGAAGGCTCCATAGCTAAAACGCTGTGTTTTTCATTCTCTCATTTTACCTTTCAGCACAGAATGAACCTTTTTTGTTCCTAATTAGAATACGTTACAGCATGATGTCTTACATGTATGAAGTTTGTTCAGGTTTACTAGACAGGTTGCTTTCTCCCTCTGCTACAGGCTGAGAAAAGAGACTCCCACTTTCTGTAGGTATTATCTTCCCTTTAGAAGAACCTGGGTCCTCTCCCTGTTTCACTACTGATTTTTCTCATGAAGAGTTGTGCCAGAAATGCATGTAACAAAGCTTCTAAAATGATCTTAAACAGTTTTCACCAAGCGAAATTTTCAAGGCCCTGGGCTCAAGCGGCACATGAAGTACAGGTGACACTCTTCCTCACCGGCCCTGATGTGAAAAAATTCAGGGCGATGCCACTACTTGGTCACCTTTATACAATATATAGTTTAGATGAGCCTGATGCACAATATTGGCAGCCAGCTTGAAGTGTTGATTGTGAGATAGGGCAGGGATTTTAATACCCCTTAAACCCTGTCTTATAAAAATGTGATTTACAGTGTAAAAGAAACAAATGAGGTGAAGAAACTTACAGTGTTAGTTCATTGCTGTATTTGTCCCAGTCGCATAATTATATTTCCAAAATTATTTTTAAAAAGCTGGATCTTTATATAATATAAAATTATATTAATATATTATTACTGTTTATTCTAATGCAGCATTCATAGTTTAGGTTTAGCAGAGGTGTGTAGCCCTATAATTAACTTCCTTACAATGAGGAGACATTGATCAGGTTTGAGCTTGTTTCATGGAGATCTATTTTATGGTTTATTAAGCAATTCATGTTATTTGATTATATTAATTACAAGTATAAAGGCAGGTAGAGAGAAATATTGAAGCTGGGCAATCCTAGTTACACTAATGTTTCCTATTCAATATCTGATCATTGTAAAGACTGCTAAAATCAAAGGTTATCTAAAAAATAAATTAAGTTAAAATTACATCAGCTACTAAACTGAAGGTAAAGGTACCTGTTGCAACTCAGGATTCTGTATCAGAAATATGTCAAGAAAATAATGCAGTCTCTGTGGAATTTCAAGATTGTAACTTTACTTTTGGATAAATAAACTGCCCCTGTTGCTGCATTGCATAGCATTAGCATTGATTTTTTTATGGGTAAGTAAATTCTTTAAAGTCTTAGTTTGCCCAAAGCAATCCTGCAAATCTTGGATTTCAAAGTTGCTAAGCACCTTTAAAGCTATGGTGCTACAATCTCCGAGGGTAAGCAAAAGACAAAGCTTACTTCTGAAGGTATTTGCTCACCTTTGGAAAAAAGAAGCAGAAGAAAATCTTTCTGGAGGAATGTGAAGTCAGATCTTTCTAACTGAAGAGATGATATTGATTGGTCGAGTCAGAAAAGGCATTTCTATCTTGGTACAGTGAAGTGGGCATTTTTCTTTTCCTGAGCATACAGTATCTTACGGAACTAGAAAGAAACAAAAAAATATTTTGCACATTGAATTTCTGTAAGGATAGACTACACGGCTCATCTGCTTATTCTGCCATCCCTGCTTATTGTGTCTCTTCTCCAGGTGAGGGCTGCAGCCTAGTACCACGTTGTGGTACTCAATCTTCTGGTGAAATTGCTAACATTACATGTCACGCTACTACTGACATCAAGGAAGTGAAATCCAATAAGCAAATTATTGGAGAAGCAAATTATGGTGTATTTTAAGACTAACCTCTGTAACAAATAAATTAGTTAACTTTATATTTAGCTTATGCATTTTCCCAGTTCAATTATAACATTTTTTCCTGCCTTCCCTGTGTACTCAAAGGTGTTAAGAGGAAATGCATCATTCAGAGGCACAGCACTCCATTATGCAGGTCTGTTCCTGTGCTGGCTGGTGCCTCTTATTCACACCTCATATTGCCTTTTTGCCTGGCAAAAGATTCATGCAGGGAGAATAACACGAGAAGTTTAAGGGAATAGGAACTACAGGCAGGTTAAGGTTAGAACACCACGTTCTCAACAAGTCTCTCTTTTTAATAGTCTTCAAAGACTCAAATTTAATATGTATATTAATTTGACACAGAGTTTTAAATACATTTTCATGTTATCTTTAGGCAATATATTTTCATGTTATCTGTATTACTAAACCTAAGCACAAATACTGTATTATTTCAGCAAAGTAGAAACCTTTAGATATTTTTTAGTGATCCTTTAAATTTGCTGTTGAGTGATTTCTGTAGGAAAGCCCAGCAATGCCCAGAGAGGTGTCTGCAGAATTACTACACCTATCCTCACATATCCTGCCACAGGAACGTAGCACACGGGCTGAGGTCTGTTTTTGGATGTCGCCCTTCAGGGTTGCTTTAAAGTCTGTATGAGGCTCATGAAAGAAAACGAATAACATACCTTTTCTCATTCATAGGTAAATATAGCTTGGAGGCAGACATAAAGTATTAACTTATTGACACCATTACGTTCACTAAATTCTTAAACCTTTTGTAAAGCATGTTTTGTGCTCAGGACATCATTAGAAGGAGACAAAAAATGCCCACAATCTTTACCAAAGAGTAGCACATGTCAGGCTCAAGGTCTCCACCAAGAAGGAACGGATTTAATCAAAACTGAAACGAATCCAAATGTGCTGGGAAAAACCGATCAAAACAAAAACAAAAATGTTTCAATTAAATGCAATTTACAGCAGTTTTATCTCAAAATGAATGTTAGATATATATCTGTTCATTAAATGTCTATGAGAAAGATGAAAAGCAACATATAAAATCAGTACAGTACAGATAATATCAGACTGAAGAACATGAATTCATGAAAGAAAATGAATAACATACCTTTTCTCATTCATAGGTAAATATAGCTTGGAGGCAGACATAAAGTATTAACTTATTGACACCATTACATTCACTAAATTCTTAAACCTTTTGTAAAGCATGTTTTGTGCTCAGGACATCATTAGAAGGAGACAAAAAATGCCCACAATCTTTACCAAAGAGTAGCACATGTCAGGCTCAAGGTCTCCACCAAGAAGGAATGGAATTAATCAAAACTGAAACAAATCCAAATGTCCTGGAAAAAAACGATCAAAACAAAAACAAAAATGTTTCAATTAAATGCAATTTACAGCAGTGTTATCTCAAAATGAACGTTAGATATATATCTGTTCATTAAATGTCTATGAGAAAGATGAAAAGCAACATATAAAATCAGTACAGTACAGATAATATCAGACTGAATGACCTGAATTCAGTACCTATGTCTTTATCAACATTGAAGATGGCTCATATACTAAAACAGCACTAAGAAGCACTAAGCACTAAGAAGCAGGAAACAGCTGGCCAAACTGTAACATTGAGAAATGCCCTTTGAGTTTTTACTGAACTTAGCAGTATGGTTTCAGATTCTTAGTATACCTTGGAGGCAAGGTTGGGGGCTGAAGTGAATACTGTTAGCGATAAGGTGAGCAGCTGTGTACTGTACTTGATGAAAGCCGAGCATCAGGAGGCCTCTGCTGTGGGTGTATGTGAGCTTGCATGAGTGTGTCTGTTAAAGGGAGGAAATATTTGTGCCTAAAGCGATTTTATTCCAGTCTATCCATGCAACCTGGGTCACTTTAAAGGGAATTGGAGTGCATGCAAGTGAGATAATCAAGTAAATCAACTGTATTTAGTGGAATCTATCTCTGTTTGACGTGAAATAAACCGTAAATACATTATATCAGGGATTAAAATAAAAATAACATTAGTGTTTCAGCTTAAACATGATCTGTTTATCTTTCACATGCACACGCAGTTGTAAGTTTTAAGTCTGAAATGCAGGAGCAAGGTGAGGTACAATATAATGAGCTCTTTTTGGAATGCAGGCTGCTGTCCATTAGCATGCCTCTCCCTGTCTGTGAGCAACCGGTTTAGTCAGAAAAATGGGCAGACAAATCTCTCATCATCTGAAGTTCCTCATCAGCTCGCCAGCACATGGTGACCTGTGCAACACCTTTATCAGGACAGATGGTGAGGAAGGAGTCGGCGTGAGCCTCTGAAATCTGCCAGAACAATCTGCTACTAGCAGGTGTCAGCTAATTGTCTCAGAGCACAGACAGCGACGAGCACGCCAGCGCTACCTGAGTGGAAACAAATATCTTCATTTACCCCTGCCTCGTCGGGGGAGACGCTTCCAAGAACTGGAGCATAATAAGCAACAGAACAAGGAGGAACCGGAGGGGGATGTACAAGCAGGCTTTGTCAATTAAAGAAAGGCTGCAATGTTCCCGTTCGGCGACGGCTGCTCACAGCTGTGAGCAGAAAAGCGGCAAGCGACAGCATCCACACTGCTGGAGAGCACCCGGACACAGAGGCCGCCTGGGTCGCCGGAGGACCCAGGTTCGAGCCACCCCCCCTTCCTGCCTGGACCATGTTCGTGCTGCAAAGAGTAAATGGTGCAGGACAAGGCGGTGTAAATAAAGACCCAAAGCATGTATCCCTCGTCGTGCAGTGCAATTCCAGTAAAAATCTGTGACTATGTAAGCTCACTTCTCCTGGTCTCTTCACAGAAACCCTGGGGTGAGACACGGACTGCAGGGGGCAGTCTGAAATGTGTTTATCTGATATTCTCCTTATTATATGATTGCCTTTTCTCATTTTTTTTTCTTTCTTAAAAATATTCTGATTTGCCAGAGTTTATTTTCTCTTCACACACGCACAGCTGCATTCACGCAGGAGAGGCAACCTTGATAATACCTTTTGAATCCAAACGTAAATTGCAGTTTCCACCCGTCTCTTGAAATATGTTCCTGTGATTCAGAGTGTCTGTTAAATTACTCTGCTGGGTTTTGCTTTGTTTCATAAAGTGGGAGCAGTACTTATTTCACAACAAAACAGTAATATATATGGAAATCTATTTATATTTAAATCCAAGAGAATTCAGATTTTTTAATTTTATTTTTGGACAACAGGGATTTTTATATACAGTACAACACATCAGACTAAAAAAATACAGTAAATGACTAAAAAAAATAGCTTTTAGATCTGCAACATGACCTTAAAAAAAACATTTTTTAATTAGACAATTAGTTTCTGCAGATTTCACATTATCCTACTGTACGTTACAAGTTTGTGGAGACTCTCGTCTTCTGTTTTTAAACCTGTGTGGGGCACTACCTCTTTAAAAACATCCCTGGATTCCAATTGATCCCTACCATGCACTCTACCAGTGCCCCAGTCTATTAAGGCTTACAACAATGTTACTGGAGAATGTTAGCATAACCGTCCCCCTTTCTTAATTCCAGGCCATAAGGAACCAAATCAGGTTAAAACGCGCAGCTTCTCAAAAAGCCCCTGTTGAGATCTGAGTTTTCCTTCTATCAATATTTCAAACCCGAATGGCACAGTAAATACCCAGGGTGCTTTCTTTCCTTCTCTCATGTTTTCTTCCATTTCTCTCCTGTTACATCTCGCCATTTGCCTGATGATAAGCCATTAGTTAAAGCAGCACCTACTGGCTTTTTTCTCCAGCAAACCAGCTGGAACATGATCTGTCACTTTGTGGAGACGTGGGCCTCTGACCTGACTGCAGGGATGCCAGGGGCATGAGAGAAACAAGGTGGAAATTGGTTCATACCCTTGAATACCTGCCTCTGCGAGCTCCGCTTACACACAATAATGAGAAAGTCTAATTCTGAGCGAACAAGGAAATCAGAGGGTGATTTGCTAATGCAAGGTCAGGCAAATCATACGCTACTTGGCATTTGTCTGAATCAAAACCTACTGCCATATTGAAATGAGCTTAAAACAGACCCAGCATTTCACTTTGAAGAAAACTGTTCAAATTGTGTTAAAAACATGGTTTACTAATATAACTACAAGTACAGTAGGTTTTAAAATAGATTCACCTCCCCCCCACACCAACACCCCTGAAAGGGAATCGATTTACTCCAGGCATTGCTTTAAAAACATTGTAAACACAATAATTATTAAGTTACTCTCTAAGCACAGCAGAATCTCCCATCGTGCATTAAGTACTGGGGGATGCCCCCACATTGTTTGTGATGTATTGGGTTTGTGAGGTGACAGCAGGCTTGGGACTTTGCTGGTTTGTGTGAATCCCATTTACACAACAGGCCAAAAGAAAAGCAGGGCATCTAAGTTAACAAGATTGTGTGATTTAAACAGTGCAGGCCTTACTGCATATCTGAATTGCCCCAGCAGTGCAAGTGAGAAAAATGAATCTTTTTTTGTTTTTTGGGATCTGCAAAATTTGGTGCACAGCATCACTAAATTTTGGGAGCACAAAAAATATATTCCCCAGAATATTCCATTCTCTGAGCGCAAGTATCATCATAAATCACCTGTATTTTGTAATTTAGCCTTTGGTAATGTTGACTGGAAAAGTGCTACAGGATAAATGCAAGGAATGCAACCTGTCAGTAACTCTGCAGGTGAATTAGTATTCTTAAGCAAGGGTTTAACAACATAGGAAACAGAAACAACATTTATAAGTTAAAAGTGTTTCTGTCCTTTAGGCTGTGGCTTGGACAGAGAGGGAATACCACTGAGATGGCAGGTTTCAGATTGGAAGAGACTCCTGCAACATAAGCACTCGATCACATGACTCGTCATGTGATCTGCCCTGGTGTATTATAAGATTTCAGAACACTTTGTCACTTGTCCTTTATATGTGTGAATACACAAGAAACAGTAATGAGGGTCAAACTGTACCCTAGACTGTAGTTCTAACAGGGCAATTAAGCCTCAATTGTCTTGTTGCTGCATTCATCCCAGAGGATAAATTCAATAGGTCTGTACATAGTTGAAAGCAGTGGCATCACGTTCCTGGGCAGCAAAAGGAACAAAAGCCATTGATTAGAATAGTTTAAATCCTCCATTAATTAATCTCATGGTGCAATTTACAACACATTTTTCAGGCATAAGGGTTATAATTAATATTAGTGAATGTCCCTAACAGAATGTGCCTGCCTATCCATCTGAATCAGTAATGAAATGTTCTGTTCAACTCTTCTTTAGCATAGCAACTCAAGCAGGTTAGATGACTAATTTAAAATATCCAATACAGTAATGAGAGCACCTTCATTAGTAATTTATTTTTGAACTGGCCGATTCAAAATCCATATCTCCACTGTAGCCCACTAAGAAGGATGATGTGCTCTAATGCTGAAGACAACCAAAAAATTTAGAAAACTGCAAGCAGTTCATAAGTGAAAATAAAAACTATGAGCTCGGTTCAGGTGGTCTTTGTCCTGAGCAGGTGTCTTCTTCAATTTAATCAATTAAATTGTGTGATCAATACAATCTTTTACTGTCGTGAAGAATCTCATTGACTTCACCACAAGTTTATGTTTATGTTTGTCAGCAAAAAGTATTTTCAAAAGTATTACTGATACCATCCACTATTACACGATCCACACTGGTGTAAGAAAAAGCAGAAGCTAACTATGACTCTGAACGAAACTGCTGCTCCCTCTTATCCAATCCTGTATTAGATAAAGCGGTTAGAAAATGGAAGGATGGATGAATGGATTTTGAATTACCCAATAATTGCTCTTTAAACACAATTTGAATAGATTTTCATAAGTTGGGAGGGGCTAAAGGGTATCATATGTTCTTAAACTATACTCTGCTAAACATAATTTTGTGGATTTCGAGGCAGTCGTGTAAGCCATAATCCCATTGCATCCATCAACGCTGGATTTACGTTTGATTTATCAGAATGTAGCAGCAAAGGTTTTTTGTGTAATTTTTACTGTGGCATTGTAAAATGGAGTGTTGATCCTGTTATTTTATACAGTTCGCTTTTATGTGACAGGGTTTATTGTGTGCTATGTTGTAGCTCATTCCTCTGCTTCACAATGCCCAGTGATGTGTAATTACGACTTGTCAGAGCTCTGAGATGGAGCAATAGGTGAAAGAAAATCCACAGGCACACTTGATTTATGAAGCCCTGTACTGTATCAAAGTCCTAATCTTCCGCTTACCTTAGCTTCAGGGCAAACTTACTGTAGGACATGCTTATGATTAGTATGAGGCTTAAGCAGCGCAAGGTTTCCTCTACAGGAATCGGGAGCTATGCACAGTCAAGGTTTGGAGGAAATATGGCTGTGGCAAATTGTTTATCCCAGTAAGAAACGGATGCAATTCCTACCTGGAACTCCTTTTTAATTTGCAGTTCACAGCAATCTGCGAATACCAAAATACCAAAATACACCTCCAGTTTCCCCAATTACTGTTTTTGTAATGTAATACCATTCAGCAGCCTTGCACTGATTACCAAGTTGAGTAGCAAAAGGGACAAACGATAGAGTGTCATTAAACATTAATCATATGGAAAATTGTTTTGGCTATACAACAACATGCTTTTATTTTCTAACAGCTTCTTCCAATTCAGGGGTGCAGGGGAGCTAGACCCCATCCCACAGCAAGCGATAGGCACAAGGCAGGGTACACCTCGGACAGGACATTGCAGGGCACACACAGACACACACACTCACACCAGGGTCAATGTTTCCAGAAGCCAATTAGCCTACTGCAATGGGAGCTGGTCCTGACTCCCGTATAGTGCGTAGTTTGGGCCCCTGCGCAAACGGTATAATCCAGAAGGAGGGAGGTGCTAGGGGGGAGCGCAGGCTAACGAGTCCAAAACTGTCCAAGGCAGAAATCCGGGCGCAGTCCAAAATCCAAAAACCGGGGTGATCCATTCAAGATGAGACAAGGTTAAAATCCAGAACGGGATCCGGAACAGGAACAGGAGGTTAGAAACAGAATGAGGAGGCCAGGGGTTCCGAGCCCCGGACTCAGCTGGTCAGGACGCCGATTGGAAGCCTAAGCCCTCAAGCCGCGGACGTAGGGCGACTTGATGCTAGGTAGGCCTCCGGGCCTCCGGGCGTCCATCTTCCAGTGCAGAGCCCTGAGCTTCTGGAGCACCGGGTTTAAAGGACAGAGAATCCAGGGACAGGTGTACGTGATAATGAAACTAAAACTCAAAAGGGTCAGAGCGCCCTCTATAGGAGGGATGACGATCATGTCACCTATCAGTATGTCTTTGGACTGTGGGAGGAAACCGCGGCACCCAAAGCAAGCCCAACATGGGGAGAACATACGAACTCCACACATACTGTACAGCACCACAGGTCTGGAATTGAACCCAGGGCCTCAGCAGCGTAAGGCAGCAGTGCTAATCACTGCGCCACCGTGCCTCCCATAGCACAACATGTAGGCAATAATTCAGTATTTTTAAACAATGTGCACGATGCAGCAACTGGATAAGTGAATACATTTCAAATAATGTTTAAGAATGATTTAAAATACTAAATTAACTACTGATACCAATTGAAGAGTTAAGCCTTTGGATTATATCCTAGATATCAAAAGCAAATTCTCTGAGTTTAAGAGGAAGTATCTCAGTTCCAATCTAGTTCTGTTTTTCTCTACGGCAATGCATGGTTACCAGCAGCCATATCACCTTGCAACTCACAACTGGCAACCCACTGAAGCTAAGCAGGTGTGAGCCTGGTCAGTACCTGGATGGGAGACCTCCTGGGAAAAACTAAGGTTGCTGCTGGAAGAGGTGTTAGTGGGGCCAGCAGGGGGCGCTCACCCTGTGGTCCATGTGGGTCCTAATGCCCCAGTATAGTGACGGGGACACTATACTGTAAACAGGCGCCGTCCTTCGGATGAGACGTAAAACCGAGGTCCTGACTCTCTGTGGTCATTAAAAATCCCAGGGCGCTTCTCGAAAAGAGTAGGGGTGTAACCCCGGTGTCCTGGCCAAATTTCCCCCCTGGCCTTTACTCCATCATGGCCTCCTAATAATCCCCCTCTATGAATTGGCTACATTACTCTGCTCTCCTCCCCACTGATAGCTGATGTGTGGTGAGCGTTCTGGCGCACTATGGCTGCCGTCGCATCATCCAGGTGGATGCTGCACATTGGTGGTGGCGGAAGGGAGTCCCCATTACCTGTAAAGCGCTTTGAGTGGAGTGTCCAGAAAAGCGCTATATAAGTGTAAGCAATTATTATTATTATTATTATGGTAACAGAGTCCCAATTAAGTCCACACAAATTATCTGAACTGAATTTAAAATGACTTCCAAGGAATTACAGAGAAGGCAGCTATATTCATCCACAGCTATGGCCGAGTGCTTTGAATCACCCACACACCGCGGTGGTTAGTGCAAGAGGTAATCAAAAAGTTCTCACCATGAGTCTCATGAAATTCATTACGTTTTAGGACAGACATTGTGACATAGTGCCACTCATGCATACTGTATAACAGAGAAACTTGGGTAGCACTGTACTGCCTCTGTACATTAAGAACAGACCTACTGTAGGAACACATGAATGCTGTGCTGGTACTGTATATCTACAGGTACTCTTTTTTACCATCTGAACAGTTAACAAACTGAAAAGGCAAGTAGAAAATAATGGAGATTTAGTGTCTTTACCATCTGATTTTAATGTTCGTTTATGATTTTTCTGTGTAGGTTCCTCACACACCAAAATGATTGGACGATAAGAAACGCACCTTTGCTGGGTTATTCTTGGTCTGCGTGAGAAACCAGGACAGAGGTGATGCAAGAACATCAATTCTAAACTCAAAACATCTGAAGAGCGAAGAACACATAAAGGTTTACAAACTGTTTCATCTCAAATTTAAATACTATCTTCTTTTTGGAACACCAGGTGTCATGCTGTATCATGAGAGGATCCCTAGTTTAACACGTTTGAGCTCAGAGTCTCCCACTCCGTCCCTCTTTCTTTGATTTGAGGCTGTTCTATTGACATGCTGTTGTGTGCTATGCTGGTTTAGATCGACTCTTACACTACACCACTGGGACAGGTGTGCTGTAGAATACACTTAGTATTATATCATGCTGTTAATTTATTAATTCAACCAACTAGCTGACACAGGCACACGTGGCTTCTGTAAAGGCATTTGTGATCACTGATTTGTATCATGTTTAAAACAATCTAATTCTATTAGGTTGAAGGTAAGTTCAAATCCAGTATACACATTTTTATTAGTTTAGCATCATATTGTTAAACTTACAGCTCCCTGGCTACACAGCTGTCTCTGACAATCCTCTCTACTAGAAATTGATTTGTATGTTTAACTGTTTATGCTGAAATTACCTTCTCACATTATATCAAGTGAAGTGCATCATTGCAATATGGTGTCATCTGCTTCAGGATTCATCACAGGTGCTGGGAAGTACACACTTCATAGGCTACATTGATGTTAAGGTCAAGTACGAAATGAATGGACTCATTTGAGATTTCTTAAAGAAACAGAACACAGAAGAAGTAACATTTTCTTTGCACATTTATGTTCCCTATAATAAGAAATCAACATTATAGTGAGATATCTTCTGCTTAAAGGTGGTATTTCTGGTTTTTGCTTTATATTTGGCACGTATTATGTTGATTTATTTCTAACAAAATTAAACTTGTAGGTATGATTTAATGAAAAGATAATGAATATTAATGAACAAGTCTATTTCCAAGCATTACTTTTATGTTTATTAAAATGAGTGTTTGCATATATACAGAAAAACGCTTACCTGTACATGTATTGGTGTAAATTAAGTATTGCAATGTTGCTGAATGTTGTTGAAATAAAAAATCTGCTCACACTATGTATTTATTAAGCTTTAAACTGACACTTACAGTACGTGCTCTAGCCCTTGGTTTCCAGAAAGTGGAGATGTGGAAAACTGACAGGCCTTGTGGTTTGGGGGAAATCCAGGCAGGTCACAGCTGAGGCGTAAGACTAGTCTCATCGCAAACTTGGGGACTGCTAGGAGCTGTCCTACATACATACTATAGTTTTGCTGGCTCAGCCTTTAGAAACTGCGGAGGGATTGGATTGCAGGTCAAAATGCATTGAATTTTAAGTGTTTTTTTTTGCCCAACAGTAGCCAATGGTTCTTGGGAAACATTGAGAAATTTGAGCTGAGCAAAAGCAATGCCTTGGACATCCACCACAGTCCTGCAAAAACCCGCATGGTGACCCTACAAGTGACTCATTTTATGACCTGAAAGAATTAAAAAACTGCTAATGCCTGACTACTTGTTTGCAGAGAACATACAGTATTTATAGAAACGAGAGCTACTTCCATTTTTATTGAGAGCTCTGAAAGAGGTTGATCATTGGCAGTATCCACCCAGCTCCTTAAATTCAGTTACAATGCCAGAGGATTTCAAAGATACATCTTACATGTTGAAATGTGGGGCACTACTCTTGAGTTAGGCATTTTGTTTTTGCTCAAAATTGGTTTCTTTTTTTTGCCTGTAGCTTCTGCCTCCGTCTGCCTGTGCACTTTTCAGTTACTGTTGTGGTGGAAGCATTTGTACATTTTCTGGTCACTAAACATTCAAGAGCAATTGTAAATGATCACTTAACTGTAGACCAGCAGCAGGGCTTGATGAATGTTCATGTACTAATTGGTGATGCAATACATGTATTCTGTTTATGAAATGAAAATGCATGATTGTCAATCCATGCTCTTCTGGACAAGGGCTAATTAGTGAAGCACAAATGATTTAGAGATTCTAGCAGCCTTAAGAGGAATCACAAAACACGTACCTTAACCATTATTAAGTTAAAGCAAACTAATGTCAGCATTTTTTACAAATGCTACTGAGCACTGCAGACTTAAAACAGCAATACTTCTAACTTTCTAACAGCAAATATTTTTAACTTTGTTGGTGTTCTTATAAGTCAGGTTTGACCAAAGAGGGAGGAATTCTGCACATGGTCTTCTCTGCTGAAGTTCTATGTATTTACAGTACAGGCAATTTTGTAACTCAAAACATATCATAGCGAAATAAATGTGTTAATCTATAGAAAGTCAATGGAATGGTGTTTTCTTGTCTTGCCTCTAATTAAATTATCATTATCAATCTATGTCACTGATTAAGCTGAACTTAAATCCACGAAAAGTCTAAGTACTAAAGTACTAAAAGGTAAAGATTGCCACTGATTTAATGTGAATGTATCCAGACCCCGAACTGAAAATATCTAAACTAAACATCTAATGTGAGTGCACTTTGAAACACTGAATAAAGACAGATAATTGTCACTGTTATAAAGTCATCAAGACAAGGTATTATCTTTTATCATTTTTCTTGAAATATGTTGTTTTCTTTCATAGATTGAAATACCTTTATATAATATAACGTAAAGAAAGTTAATAATTTAAAACATGTTTAACATACTGTAATATCAAACAAACTGATTTGTGTTAATGAGTTGATGGTTTGGTAATCATGACAGGGATAAACAGGACAGACTATGTAACATTACAGTTCAGTGAAATATGAGTTTGGTGCTGTTTCTAAGGATTTGTAAAGAGTTTAATAACTCACAATTCCACAATTCATCTGAAAACAGATGTAGGGAAGACTTGCTTTCTCTATCCAAAAAGGACTGCTGAAAAGCACTGGGCTGGCACTGTCATAAAGGAAGTTCCTGTGGTGCTTTCAGTCAAAGTCATTGTGGGATCTGTTGACTAAAAGTGTATAAATGCCAGCAAAATTGTGCCTCCAAGATTGATTAATACAGCTAATTATTTCAGAAAACACTTAATTTAACACGTTAACACTTAAAATCTATCATACTCTATGAAGACTGTGCACTATAGCAAAATGTGGTATAGCTTTGACCACATTTTGAGACAATGTTTTCTTCAGGAAACAGAGGAGAATCATTATATAATCAAAGGTGGCTTTGTTATATAAGATTGAAAAGGGGGACTAGTCTCTGCTTTGTACGGGATTGTGGTCATGTGATTATGCTGAGGTTATCTAATGGCCCTGACAAATCTCTGCGCCTTGATTTCTATCCCAGTGAAAAGTGTTGAAGATGTCAAGCTTTTTTAATTTACTCATTGTTGTGAAATACAACATGAACCTTAAATGCTGAGAAAAAGTTTAAATGTTTTTAAAAGCTGGAGTCCAGTACATCTTTACAGTTTATGGTAATACTCAAATGACACCATATTATTTTTTTGTTAATATAATGCTGCTGTCCGAAAAATTAAAAAGACAAGTTTTTTTTTATTGTGTCTAGCAGTGATTCAGAGTACAAAAAAATGTTTTGTGATCCTTGCTTGATTGGTGTTTATTCTCACCACAAATTACTTAGTAATTTCGTTTAATAAATTAGTAATTTTATACATACAAATTTCCACACCAGAAAATTAGAGAGCAAAATATTATTGTTTTTTTTTATTTGATATTACATTAAACATTTACCGAATGAATTTACAATTACAACAATAGCAAAACCATAGGGAGTAAAACCACAACATGAGAATGTTGCATTGCATTTCAAAATTGTGAGCGGATTGAATCTGTGGATACACATTCAAGGCCATTTTGGCTTTCTTGCTGCTATTTGAGAAGACATGATAGAATAGTTAAATGACAACTGACCATGAAACTTTGTTAAGCCTTAAAATGCGCCAGCGAGGCTATAAAGGGTGAACTGCACTACAAACACACACACATGGAAAGACTTCTGGCAACTGAGATTTGAAAAACACATCGCTGCTGTTCTGGGGCCAGTATTTCTTTCTATCATAAATCTCGCACTTTTCGTCAAAAAAAGAGTCACAGATATTTTAAAAAGAAAACGTGTCTCTCCAAAGCCATATATAATAAAGATGGTATACATTTCAGTTTGAATTGGGAATTGCAAACGTTAACCCATTGAAGGCTCACAGGAAACATATTTGTTGATGAGGCAAGACTGCCGTGACATACAGTGCATACCAAAACATTCCCTGGGTTCCTCACTGCACCAACTAATGTTTGAGTGGTTGATACTGTACAAGCCCTTCAGCATGCCTTCCTATTATCTTAACGTCCAACATACAGTATATTAACTAGGCAGGTCACCAAAGCAGCTCACCCCTAATAAGATTTTTCCAACCTCCTGCTTTGATTGCTTGAGTCTGTGGAGTACTGTCACAAAGCCGATGTGAGATAGTATTCCAGTGCACAGCACACAGGCTGCATTTTATTTGACTTAAATGGAAAGGATGGGATCAGCAGAACCACTGGAATGGATTCAAACAGTTGTTTCACTCTCTGCTGCTCCCTTGGCCTTCGGCAAGAATCTGCTCCATTATCCTAAAGCGAATCAGTTTTCCTTCATCTGACATCGCTGTACTGACCAGCTCCAGTCCTGGTTCAGATTGCAGGACAGAGAGGACACACTAGGAAACTAGGAGGATTGTGTTCCAAGACATGCAGGTCATACTAAAAGGCTTACATGCACATATATATCCCTAAACATATAATTTGGGATAATTATTCTATAGCCCAGTAACGTCCACAATGCCAGGTTTTAAATACATGTTATCCTGCTTAATTTAGTTTTTTTTTTTCCAGCTGGCATCAGCTAGGAGAAGAAATATTAGTACTGTTTAAAAAAATACACATTATTTTCCAAGTTTATTAATTTAATTGAAGGGCTCTTTCTCCAAGATGTTTTATGTTTAAGAAACACTGGATTTTTAAAATAAATCACAACCTAGAGCATTTTCTGACTAGCATGCTAGTTATCTGGGATGCATTTACGTGAACCAATTGTTAGCACAGCATGATTTATGTTATATTGTGTTGACACACATTTGAACTATTTACATTTTTCATGTGTCTATCTTTATTTGTTATGAGCAGTTTTTATTTTTTTCTGTATTGTGTGAATATGGTCTTTCTGCAGTACATGGAGGACGTTTCTTGCTGAATCTTTGTAGTTTGTGTAAAAGCAACATAAAAGAAATCGATGTACAGTAAAGTGAGCTGTTAGCAAAGGTGTCCCTTCATCTGGCTTGGGAAATAGCTTCTGTTTTTTTAATAAGATACTGCACATTTAAAATCAATGGAAGCATTCCCATTTGTCGTCAGATCAATGGAGTATTTTCCATGATCTTTGATAAATAATTATGTATAAACTAAGAGATGCTCATTGTATAGTTTACCCTAAATCCACATTCATAATAAATAGCTGTAAGTATGTCTTAATTTATGATACACTACAGTAACATTTCTATATTGATATAATTTTTGAATTCTCCACATTCTCCATATTCTTTATAGAATTCTATGAATTATCCATATTTTCTAATATTTTGAAATTGGTCTGTATTCTCTTTCAACTCATGTAGATGGTGAGGAAGAGCACACAGGCCCCTGCTAGATGAAAGCAGACAAAAACTTTTTATATTTTTGTAAGGATCACACATCAATAATAAAGAATGTAGTCCTTTAAAATAAAGAGAACTAAAGTGTAAACATTTGGATGAAATTCACAAACTGGCTTGATGGGAGAGAGTAGGAATTATTACTGTATTAGTATTAAGCTATTGATGGATAAGACATAAGACACCCCTCATTCTAAATGACTTTTGTCTCCTTTTGGAACTAATGCTGTTTTCTTCTCTGTCCAGTTGAAGCTACTCTAAGTATAGAATGTGGTGGAAGAAGACAAAGGCTTTACAGAGAATGCCAGCACTTGTCAGAGAAAGAGAGTTGTAATGTTTTGGAGGAGGCAGAAGGAAGATTTTACTGTAGATAAGAGTGAATCTGGAATTTAAGGCCACCTCTGATAGTGGTGCTGGGTTTCTGCCTGTAGAGGACCACAGAAGCTAACTACCGGCACTCAAGAGTGAAAAGGGTTTCTGGAGTAGTGGCTGAACCTACCAGTAAGAGCTCTGTTTTACAGATGGATAAAGATGCTGGATATGCATGCACTGTTATACAAGAAAAGTATTCAGAATATCCAGAAAAACAAAAAACCTCCAAAAATTATATTGAAATAGCTTTAATATAATTGTGTATTATGAACTGATGAATCGAATAAGATCTCATGCTACCTATCCAAAAATATGGGACCAAGTATGGATACTTGTAGGACACCAATGCAAACTTGATGGCGTAGAACTTTTCTTTAGAAACGGGGAGACTGTATGCATGCTGAAAATAATATTAATATTAATAAAATAATAAAAAAACCTTCTGTTCCTATTTTCTCTACCAGATTAATTTTGTAATTTGTCCTAGAAATCCTAGAGAACCTAGAGATGACTAAAATATTGTTGTTCAGTTCTGCAAAACAAGGGTTCTTCAATGTTCTCCTGTAAAGTAACCCTAAAGCTGTGATGCAGCATTAAGCCAAATTTAAGGGACTTGAGTCAACTGTTTTCAGTAGTTTGCCATGTTAATTTTGTAAAAACTTCAGAGTGAAAGAGAGATTTTGAAACTGGTCAATAACAGTCATACTGGAGTAAATATGAGGATCAACAGGGAAGGCTGACAGTCTGCATTTTTGCAGAATGTTTGTTTTTGGATGTTTGGTGCATGACTGTTGGACATTTTGAGTGAAAGGGATGAAATGCACCTACAGCTGAGCATATAAAATGCTATCTGAAATACAACTATCTGAACTCTGTTTATTCCTACATATGTAAATACATGTATTTTGTATATTGTGCAGATGTGTTGTACTTGGCCTGTAACAGGAAATATCAGTGGTTAGCTGATGGAAAATCTCGGCATGAAGACTACTGGTGCTGTTGGTAGAATTATAAAAGATTGAAAGGAAAATAAAAAATTTCCACCCAAGGGGTTTTGGTCGGAAAATTTCTCTGCAGACTGCTTTGTGTCTATACACAGAGTCACTTAAAAAAGCACAAAAAAAGCACAGCATAAAATGTTCTGAGTGTCGCAGAAGTTGTCAGCTGATTAATTTGAACCTGATTCTCCTCTTAATCCCGGTATCTACACGGACTTCTCTAAAGCAGTATTGATGTGAGCTCATGCCGAGCTTCTGTACTTCCAGGTATGACTAACTGCTATCTTGTTCCTGTGAATACCCTGTCATTTATCTTGTGCAGCTATGCAGGCAGCCTGACTGCACAGCACGACAATGCACAGTGACAATAATTTGCACTGATCGGCCCCCTCTGCTAGCCCCACTGTTACAAATGGCAATCGATTATCATGCAGTAGTGCTATTGACTGTCCATGCTTCATGTATGCTTGCTTTTTTCCCTTTCTATATGGTGCAAGTAATTTAGCAGTTTCCTATGCTTGTACTGTGCATTTATCTTGGTGATTAACACATTCTTTTGTTGTTATTTTGATCCTGCTTCTATATGCTTTCCTATACCTATTGTCAGTTTAAACACTCTTTAGTGATATAATGTTATTGCACAATTTCCTGTTTCAAAATGTTCTGTAGACATTTAGCATGTATTACACATTACACATACAGTACAACACATGATGGTGTGTAGTTTTAATAATGACCCTAGTTATACAGTATACAGTATGGCAGTGGAGAGGTGAATGGTGCACTAAGTTCTGGTAATGTTTCATTTCATTTAGCTTTATTCTTTAATTTAGCACTTTTCAGCATATTTCTTTTCTGCCTTCTTGCAATTTTTATAGATATCCACAAAACTAATTTTTAGGTCAATATAAAGCAACATATTAACCCACATGATTCTACTAAAATATTTCAAATGCAAAGATAAGCGTGACTAAGGCTTAAACGTACAGAGTATAACCAGAGAGTATGCAGTTGATCAATAATTGACCTGTCCCTTTCTCAATCCATTCTTCAAAACAAGTGTCACCAGATCCTACACTATCAAACTGAAAAAAATGTGTTTCTCAACCTCTTTGTTTATTTTAACAGATACTGTATATTGCAAACTCCAAATATTTCAAGGTCAAGGTAACATTATTAAAACGTCATATAATACTCCTCTGGCTTATTCTACAGGGAGTGTCAGTAAGCTGTAAACGCTTCTGAGAATAATATTGTTAAATTTTCCTAAAGCGTTCTTATTACCTGCTGTCAACATAAGGATATTTCTCCTGGTCTGTCAGAAGGGTACATATTGTGATACAGACTGGTGTGTACCTGCACCTCACTGGCTACATGGTACTTTGTTCACTTGAGAGTTGTGTTGTTAATTGTGTCTGGGAAATGGAATGCTTTTAAATTTGATGACTCTTTGACATGTCATTTAATCAACCTTATTGATCTGATGAATTCTGGTTTTGTTTCACAGGTATGATTTATACATCTGTGTCATTTGTCACCCTGGACTGTATGAACTTTAGTCTCGTAACAGTTGGCTTTGATCTGGAATGTGCTGAGCTGTAACTGTATCTTTAAATAGTTTTATCCTCAATTGCCTTTCACTGTGCTTCTTGTCAGATTCCTAGGTGCACACTTAATGTGCTTCTACGGTGACTCAGGCCGAAGAAGCTTGTAATAGAACTTCCTGCCTGGTATTCAAATTAAATCTTTTTTATATTGTCAATCATCTAAGAATGAAGCAAAAATCATTTAACTGTATTTTGTAGCCTTCCATTTTCTTATTGATAAGCTCGTTCATTCCCGAGTCTGACTGCCAATTGTTTTAAACACTAGTTCCTTCCTTTTCATTCCTCACCTAAAAATCTTTCTATGTCTCCCGTACTTCCTCTTCTCCAGCCACTCAGGTTACTCCCCTTACAGCATAAGAAACATTCTTATACGGAAATCAGTCATTTGAGGACTTAAAAAAAAAACAATCACCTCATAATCGCTTTCTGTACACCTTTGAAGTGCTGACAGTTCAAAGGGTCTCTAAACACCAAGCGAAACCCAGCCCATCATTTTCAGTCATTTGTTGTAATCGGTGCTGTCTGATACTGGTTTTGAAGTGAGGAAGTTGTGCTTTATTAGCACAATCAGAAGCAGGTTTGTTAGTGAAGGAAATAAGCGTTTTCCTCACAGATGTAGAAGTCTCTCTAGCAACAACAATGCGTCTACATTCAGTGGAGAGATGGTGTGGGTGTTGTAAGCAGAGGTCCAGAAGAGAGTCACTAAAATGGATTCGGCGTACTCTTCTGTCATTTTCAAATCTTTGTTTTCCAGGTTAATGAATGCCAGTAGAAATTATTATTTTAATGTTGCATACAGGTTCTGTCAGTTCCAGACGCACACATGCAAGTATTTAAAAAAGATTTACAGACATAAGTTCACTGATCCCAACAAACCAGAGTCATCTCCACACATATGTTTAGTGTGCCAGCTGTGCCAAGAAGAGACAGATGGGGTTATAGGAAAAAGTGCAGATGTGAAACGGAAGAAGCTTTTCAAAAAGGCATCCATTAAATAGTGACGTAAATTTGGATTTTAGACCCAAATATGCAGTGTAATGTAATTCTGCAAATTCAGGAAACTCTGCAAGGAGAAAAAAAAGGTTATACCAAAATGCCCCATTATTATCTCTGTATCTTCCATTAGCCAATGAATAAATGAATGACACATTCTGTAACTTTGGTAATAATTCTCTTTCTGTCAAGTATTAAGGTTACAGCCAGTGGCAATATAAAACCATATCAGCAGAAAAGTGAACACTTTCGTTACTCTGAAATGATAGAGAAACTGCTCCACTATCATGATCATTAATATTGAAACAAATAATTTACATGCTGTTCTTATCACCATATATTGTGCTGGAGATAATGTACTAATTGATAAGATAATTGACCTAGGTTCTTCTAGACTGATGTAAAATAAAAACACTGCAGTCTACATCAACGTCTCATTGGGCATATACATTATGGTATTCATATTTTAAATAGAGAGCAGATAAGCTTGATTGTTTGAGCAGTATGGTTCCGTGGGTTAACTAAATACTGAGCTCAGGTATTGTTATTATATAAATATATATATGTATATGAGTTGCTCATTGTTTGAGTTGAGTTGCCAAGATGAGTTTAAAACAGTCAAAATGAGTTCATTAAGAACTCATGGAAATAGCCATTCACTAAAACCTCCAGCCATTTGTCCTAAGAGTGATGGAGACCTGCCTGCCTTAACAATGCATGTTCTGCTCTCACAATCAACAGACTGGTTGTTCAGGTACAGGCCTCTTCCTGGATAGCCCAAGACCAACATATCCTTTTGAACCGTTTATGTAATGATTTTCAGACTGCAGATATTCTAACACCAGACACCAGACACAAGAAGAAATAGCTGATGCATCAGCAGAATGAGTGTAACTTTGCATCTGCAAGAACTCATGTATTTGGCTGCTGATGGACAATTCAGCAGTACCATGTTAACAACTGTGTGAGGATTTCGCCATTTTCTGTGGGTTAGAGAAACATCTGAGGGGGTGGCAGAGAGAGCAGAGTGGTGTTTCAGTCACAGATGAATGCCATCTTGCCCTTAACAGGTCTGATGAAAGACATGCAGCCCTACCCAGTGCTGAAATGACTGGCGCCTTGCTCCAGGCAAGTGGAAGTTTGATTATATGGGAAGGAATCTTCAACACAAGAACAGTTCTGGTGCAGATGGAAGTCAAGGTTACTGCTCAGTGATATTTTGATGAAGTCCTCACCCAACGGTTTGTCCGTGACTGTGAGCCAATGCAGGAATACTGATTTTCCAGCAAAACAAAGCAAAGCAAGCACAGTACTAGGATTACAATGGCACCGCTTCCTAAAAACAACGTCAAAGTCTTACCGCAGCAAGCCTTGTCTCTTGATCTGAGTCCAACAGGATCAGAATATTTGTGGGACCAGTTCGCCACCTACACCTATTTGCTATCAACAGGAAACAATCGTGACTGGCCAACGTTCTCCAGCTGTCTGCAGCTCCTCTGGACAAGTGACGGAACATCTCACAGCCCTCTGTCCAGAGGCTGATCCAGAAACTCAGGGAGGTCATACTGTAACTCATGCTAGCTTTGTAACGCACCCTTTTGACAGTGTATTATCTTTCAAATCGAAAACTTATCCTTCTTAAATATGTGTTTTTGTTGATGTCTTGAGTGACATTTGATATACTTGTTTAAAATATTAACACCTTCACACTTGAAGGTAGCATTTCTGGTTGTGTATCAGTCCATGTATGGTACAAAAGTGTCCAGCTGATTGTATGTGCTGTATTTAAGAACTTTTTTGCCTTTAATCATGTTGTGATATCACCTTGCAAAAAGGGAAGAATATTAAACAGTTTTTTGGCTTTACTGCTTTTCAGAGCCCAAGAGGGTCTAATAGTGTGCGCAAAGGTAGGGCTGTATTCCTCCAGATCAACTGAAGGATACTGGGCAAAATCATTTATTAATGATTCTTGCAATGGCTTGCTTTTGTATAGCACTCTCTCTACAATACGACCACATCCATATGCTATTCCAGGATGACAATAATGAGAAGATTTAATGTGTGGTTAAAACATTGGTGTACTGTAGATGAGAGGGGATCATGCTTATAGATGAGAGTCTGTATATATGTTTAATGAATTCTGATAAACATCTGTGTGCTGTGAAAGAGAGAGAGATGTTCAACTGACGCACAATTTACATTCCTGTGACATCTTAGGACAAGAGCAGGCTGTGGCAGCACACCCAAAAGGAATAAGTAGAGGGATTGAAAACAAGCTTTTCCAAACCTTTTGTGTGGTGTTTTATAGTTTAATTGTAAAGATCCTGAAGATTTGAATTAATCTCAGATAATACAGTAGATGATAAAAATACGAAATGCGCCCCTACCCACATACATACACATACAAATGCTATCCCTAACCTTTAATGACCCCTGTAAATTGTGTGTAACTCGGTTACAATGGGATCATTATACCACATTAGCATAGCTAATACTTCAGCCGCTGAGGGTCTCATTATAGCCTGTCGTGTCTGTGACTAAATGTTGAGCCTCCTGACTCTTGCAGACGTATGTCCTTAAATCACTGGCTGCTTTTCTCTGTGTCCCACAGGCCTCGCATTTCTGCTCCTCATCCTCCACTGCTGACGCCTATGGTCAATGTTGGGGAGCGACACACATAGGAATGTACCTCAACACAAGATTGGACTACTTGTGCATCCATTCTGACAGTGTTGGAAAGGCACTCTACAGTGAACTAATAGGTTTGAAGTGTAAAAAAGTCTGTGAAGTGCACTAAAATGAAACCTTAAACTTCATTCTAGCACCTCCTAATATTCAGACGTTCAATTCTTTGACATGTACAGTACAGTACCTGTTAAAGTCTTCAACCCATTTGTGAATGATTTGTGGATCACAATGGCAAGTTCTGATTAAGAAAAGTGTCAGTATATTAATACAGCATCTTAAGTCATTTACACCTGTATCAGCAGCACTGTTACGTAATCCACTGTGAACATAGAATTACACTAATGATACACGAATAAGAGATCAATGGAGGATATCAACCTAATTCTTCTAGATGCTACATTGAGTGCTCTAAATCTTACAGTACTTACAGAGAACAAATATTGTAATTTATATTGACAAAAGGATGAAAGAAAACTAATCCTTTTGACAGAGTCACAATTGTACTTTCTAGCACAAAAATGAATAACACAATGATGCATAGAGTCAGTAAGTTACCTGAAAACCCCAAAAAGCACAAAATTCTATATTTGTAAGCAAGTGGATCTGAAAACTGGGTTACAGGCTGACCCTTAATTATCGATAGACATCAAGGTCATAAATGTTTTTTTTTCTTTCTAGTAGGGTGGATTGGCAACGTTTACAAAAGGAAAAAAATAAAAAAGGTCCACTGACAGGAAAACATAGGTGGAGTATTCATTTATTCCCTCCTGTAAACGCAAAAACTAATGTATTCATAGGCCTCATACAAAGCAGAAATCAATTTCACAAACAGTATATTCTATTTTTCACTATATATTTATCTTTTGTTCATCTGTTACGGGACAGAATAACATCTATACAGTTTTTTGCCGTAACAGAAACACCTGTCACTATAGGCAAGACAGGGTCTGTAACATCACTGTACTCAGATCATACACTTTCATCAGAGGTACTCAAGGACTAGCTGTACATTTAAATGCTTCCCAAATCTTCCAAAATTGTAAGTTTTATATTTATTTTGTATTTTTATAATAGAACCTTTAGGGGATCTTGTATATTAAAGCACTATTCCAGCCAAGGAATAAAATCACACACTTGCAGAATTTTTTCATATAACTTGAATGCATTAAAAATTAATTTTCCATGACCATTTTGCATTGCATTGGCAATGCACATTTAAGATAAGGCCACTTCTTGATGCTAAAGCAACATGGAGGCTTAGCTCTGTTATCTATGCATAATTACTTTTTTCTTTTAATCAAAAAATTCGCCATGCCACCCTTTTACCCCCCACCCCCACCCCCACCCCCACCCCTCCTCCTCCAGCCCCCCGCCCCCCCTTCTAACAGCCCAAGCCGTGAATGACTGAAACTCCACCTGACAACCCGCAGGGAGCCAAGCTATCTTCAAACTTCTAAGGAGCTCATTAAGTAAAGGTGTGATCTGAGCATCTTCTTAGGTGATGCTACAGGCTTCCACACCTTGTGTGCAATGCAGGGTAAATTTTATTCACTGTTAAGAAAAAAAAAGAATTAAGTACTCCCCTAACCCACCAGCCTCCTCACAGTCTCTTTCTCCCTGCAGACTCACCTCCAATCTCGATTGTCAGCCTTGTTATAGTTTTGTCTGGCTTTTAGGTCACCAGGCTGGCAGTGCACTTCAATGTGTGTTGTGCAATATGATATTACTTTGTCTTTGGGAAGAGAGAGAGCTATGCTGATTTCTTCACCCCTGTTGCAGATTTTTGATTAGACTCGTGGATACAATCTCTGCAGCGCGAATTCCCAGGGCAAGAAATCAGACAGCAACGAGACATTGACGGATGTCTCTTTTTTTTTTCCATGGGAGAGCTGTCGTTGTTCCGATCTGACACGCTGTACAAGTGCGACTGCTCTGACATGAGCAGCCTGCTGGCAGCGCGCTGTGCCACCTGGGAGCTCGCTGTGATTCGCCGCGGTGACTCACCTATTGCCTCCTGTAAGGCTGTTTTAGTCGTGGTCGGAAACGGGGAGGGAGGGGGGTTACTCTCAGCAGACGCAAGTGCAAAAACTTGTGTTTGTAGGGCAGATCACTCAGGGAAGACATGCAAGCAGAGTAAAAGACAAATCCCACCAAATCTTCTGTACCTGCTGCATTAAGAGACAAAACAGGTAATAATGGAAAATGCCAGGCTGCAGATGTCAAGCCAACATTTAAAATTGAGAAAATATTGTTGGACCTTTAAAATTCTGGAGCTTCACAATTTTTTAAAAGACATGAAGCTGAGTATATGCAGTACACAGCTTTGTTTCAGTCTTGGTAATAAATTTTATTTTAATTTTAATACATAAACCACTAACCCTGAGAAAACCA
Source organism: Lepisosteus platostomus (assembly GCF_059453375.1). Classification (NCBI taxonomy): domain Eukaryota; kingdom Metazoa; phylum Chordata; class Actinopteri; order Semionotiformes; family Lepisosteidae; genus Lepisosteus; species Lepisosteus platostomus. The sequence goes on from NC_142624.1 coordinate 39,653,416, forward strand.
TCCTTTAAAATAGGAAGGACTGCAGCATAGTATATTGCAATGCAGCTCATTACTGACGTTTTAATAAAATAAAACAAAACTACAGTATGCCTTCCTTGAAGAGGATCAAGCTTCAGTTTTAATTGTATTATTTTAGGACGATATTAAATTTAAGTAATTGAGAGCTATTTTAATGTATGTTGATTCAAAGTAATAATTATATCTGCACATTCACCTGAAAAGACAATACTAATCTAAGAAGAACTAGATCATCGTATCATATAGATATCACTGTCGGTCACAAAAAGATGCTGTTACACAGTGTAAAAGAAACAAATTTTGAGCTGATTCATTCATGCGTACAAGAAAAAAGAAGAAAAAAGGTGAAGGAGCAACAGGAAAAAGGAACTACAGAAAAAGAAGATGTCAGTTTCATGCTGCAGACAAAATGCTTTGTGATGTGGTCAAAAGAAGGTCTTGGTTTATCCATAACAAATTGTTAACTGTTCAGGGTTATTATCCTCTAGACTGCTGTGATAATGTTAATAAGCACATCAACTGATGTGAAGTACATAATTTGGTTTACTGAAACACACCTGGTGTCACATTTCCAGTCCAGGACAGATGCAAGGGGAGAAATTAATGAGCTGTTATTTTATTTCTTTAGAGCTGTGTCCCCATACAATCATACTGTATATGTTTTTAAGTAATATAACCAAATCTTTATATTTTTATTTATTATGGATGCTTATGTTGCAGAACAGCAACAGTTAAATTACTTTTTAAATATGGATGATATGACATTGACCATACTCAGATTTTCAACTTTAAAAGGTGTAACCAATTCTTAAAAGTTTTGTAGCTTAGATGAATTAGATTTAATTTCTTCATTTAGAAAAAAATACTCTTTCAGCCCTGGGAATGTGGGACAGAGCTTTCCAAAAGGGAGAGATTTTTTTACAAGCAAGAGCAAGCATTACAATAATTTAAAGAGACACAAAGAAAGTAAATTATGTTGCAAACACATTTCCCTTGGGTCAATAAAGAATCAGAGGGGAAAAATGTAAAGAAGTTTGAAATTCCCAGTGCTTAAAGGTTGACAGGAAAATATGGTGTTGTTTTTTTCTGAGTAACCTTAACTTTTTTCTATGTGATCTCAAGAGAAAAGTTAAACATCTAAAGGAATGCTGGTCTCTTGTGTACAATGCATGAAAGTAATTAATGTTGCAGTATCTGCAATAAAAGCTTGTGCAACCCTAAATATGTGAGAAACATACGAAATAAGGTAACAGTGTATGTTAGGACGGTGTATTCAATCATTTTATAGTTTTGGCGTGTGGCAGTAACCTTTACTCCTTTTTTTTTTCTACAGGCTTCAGAACACTTTTGTTTCATAAGCACAACCCTTATTTTATTAAAAGTTGAAAAAGTGGCATTTAAAGGAAATTTCACTTCTTACTTCCTGCGGTTTGTAATTTGCTCTTGCATTCTTGTATACTCTGTGCTTTGGTTGCCTGAATATATTCGCGTTTTAACTCACATCTGCTTGCATTTCTTTCAAAACCCTTTTTCTCACGATTTCTGGATCTTTTTCCTGAAGATTTAAATTTCCTCTCTTTTGAGAGACAGATCTTTGGCTTTCGTAGACTCCAAACGTACTGCTTAAAAATGTTCCTTGGCCCTACTTGATGAAATGAGATGAGAGCAGCTTAATGGCTCGAGTGCAACTTTGCTTTAAATCCTTGCTTGCTTTCAATGAGAGCTTACTTTCCTTTTTGACCACTATACTTTATTTTAATATACACCATTTTAAACTGAGACCTGCCCAACACTTTCAAATCCCAACCCCTACCAGATGGAGGTGGCCAGGGTTCCTGGTTCAAGCAGGACGGTTGTTTCAGGCTCTTGGGTAGCCTGGAATCATTATAATAATAGAAGAGAAGCCATCAGGTGCCAGTGAGTGTGAGCTTTGTGATTTTATACTGGCCAGAAGGTCAGCATTATGAGTTAAATTAGGCCTATGTCTTGCTCTTTGAATAATTTCACATGTACAATGATGTCCTGTTTCCATTCAGCACAATCCAGCCACACATATATACAGGAAGATTTCAGTTTGTAAAACAATAGATTTTAAACCCACCATCAACAAAACCGTTTCCTTCTATTTGGGTGATTTCATATTTTGAAAACTTACAATTCCACTCGCAATATCTTTTTTTAACATACATATATTTTATTTCAGCACAAAGCCAATGAAACCAAAGACCCATTTTCCTTAATGCCTTTACTGTACCATGGCTTGTGAAAATTAATAATTTAATGCTTTCATATTAGTTGTCACCTTAGCCATGATAAAAATTAATAATTCATTCAAATAATATCAAATAAACACTGCAGTGTATTTATCATATTTGTTCTAGGTAAAATATATAAAAAAAGGAGAATATCAAATTACATCATCTTAACAATGCTGGGTTTTACTTGCATTGCAAGAACTGTTATATTATAAAGTGTATATATAACCTTAGAAACCATGCAGAGCTGGCCTTTTTTGCTAATTTACTCTTTTAACATTAAAGCCATAGTTTCCATAAAATCATACAGCACATGTAGAACAGTGCTCATAAAAGAGGCAAAAGGCTTTGAAATTCTTCATTAAATCTATGAAGACATGTTGACTCGTGTCTTGAACTGAATTGTATCTTAGGGTTCTGTCAACAAGTACTGTATATTGGATCCTAAATTTCAATGTGCAAAAAGGATCAAGAAAACATACAATCATCTCTAAAAACTGGAACAGATTTTTATTAAATTAACCTTATTAGTGCATTACGGTAAGCAAATGCCAAAAAAGGAACTCCTCATTTGCATTAAGATAGATTTTTCAGGTTGGCTGCACGATTTAATTAAAGAAAAGATTAAGAATCATTAAACAAGCTGCTCTACCTTGCAATAACAGAACTCACATCTGACTCAGGTTAACAAAAACACAGATGGTGATTTGGTAACTGTTGAATCGCTGTAACAGAATGAGAATGATCCCATTAGTTCTCTGGAAAAGTAAGGGAATTTGAAAATTAGTATGCTGGAACATGGCAGAGCACAAGACTCAGTTTGACTGGTTCATTATTGATTGTAGTTTATTTGGGTTTTGCAAATCAAAACTGCATAAAATGATAAATGTTTCATATATACAGATACACATCTAACCAAAACCTTTGCATTTCTATATGAAAATGTTTAATGGTATCTGAAACATTGAGAATACTACACTGATGGGATGTTGTCCACATGTGTAGGAATTGTGAAGCATTTTGTAGAGATCATATGCCTCTCAGTGAAGAGAACATAGATGCATTGTTCAGTGTGGACCAAGCGCATGGATATAAGATGTCCACCCTTGAAGGGATATATGTACATGGTACTTGGAAGTAAAACCTGCATTCAAGAAACAAGGTTTTGGTTGGTGACTTTGAAATACCAAGTGGTTGTTTTTATCAGTATTTGTTTTCTAATCTGAAATGTGATGGATGTAAAAGAACACAGGGTTTTTGTACTATAATACCAGTAAAACAGGAACTCCAATAATCTGTTCCTAGAATCCTTACCTATGAGCAAAAACAATCAAGGAGTGCTGTATACATACTGTATGGTTGAATTAGTTATTCTTTAATCATACCCTGCTTGATTAAAAACAGCCACAGTAAAGTATGTCTTTTAAAATGAGGTATGCTAATTTTTCTGGCTTGATTCTTTGTAAAAAAAACATTGAAAACAAGGTAGCATCGACATCTGTATATAAAGAAATCCAAAATCGAATCCTTGGCTTTTTGCAAAATTAGCAGTGCAGGAACCAACACATAAAAGAGTTGTTCATGCACAGCACTTTTGACTATTACTGGAAAGCACCTGCTTTGGAGCGAATAGAAATAAATAAATACAAAAATAAAATCAGTAAGAATCTCAAAAGAGTCCTCACCATCCAATGCAATCAAGCTACATTGAAATGATACCAGGTGCTTGGCAGGTGGATGTAGACAGATGTGAAGAATTGGCAAGCACTTTACTGTACAGGTGTGAAAATGCTTCCAATCTGTAATTACTACTTTAAATGCTTAATTTTTGTATTTCAATATTGATTGCTACCTTTTCACTCTTGCAGCACTATGGCCTGGGTTCTTCTTCTGACATATTTCAAAGTGGTAGATTATTTGTGGTGCTGTTCTTTAACTGGTTCTGCTCATTAATATTGATCATAATTACTTTCCCTGGATTAAACATAAACTTTTGTTAATTCAAATATTCAAAAGTAATTAGATGGCTCTGTTGATGATGGAAAATTGATGCAATACGTATTTATATATATCACTCATCATGCATATTAAATCCCTAAGAGATAAGAAAGACCTCAACAGGGATGGCTGTTTCTCTCCCTTTTCTTGTGTGTTATTTGCCTTTTACTGCTTTTTGTGTATCAACTGCAGAGTTTGTTTGTCTAGGGTACGTTTTGAGAACTTTGTACAATAAAAGTGTAAATGTGAAGACTGATAACTCCTAAAATTGAGCATTGCAGACTCTAAGTCTAACATCTTAAAGTGAATTGTTCAATGCATCCTTTTATATTATTTATGATATTATATGCATACACAGAACTCGGGGATCTGTTGTGAAAGACTATTTTTCTTCATGTAATTTCTGTAAACCATTAGAAAGAATATTCAGAAATAGGTAATATCCTTGCATCTTATTTTACACTGTGCAAGAAGCACATAAATCATACAGTTTTTTGGGCAACACTTAATTTGAGTTGCATGCATAAGTACAACCTCTATGTAAAATAATTTGTACACATATGAGTTTTCATAAATACTCCTAGCACCGACACAATAAGCAAAAATAGTATGGGTATTATAATGTGAGCTACTGTACAACATTACATAAAAACAAACAATGCATTAACTGAAATAATCTGAAATTTAACAGTAGTGCTACATTTAATCAAATATTAGGATGTTACCTATTAAAATTTAAAGTATCCTTGCTAAATGATGCTATGCTAAATGACCTTTCAGACTGTGAAAGACTTCAGTTTTATGTGACTTAAGGCATTAAGTAGGAACAAAATGTAGAAACAAGTATTGTAGAAATAAATTTGAACCAAAAATGGTTTATGCCTGAAAAAAAATATTTTTTAAGAAATAAGAAATGGAGAGTCACAAAATGCATTTAACAGGTAGCTCCTCGCACTCAGTACAAATATTAGATAATAAAGGCTGCATTTGAAAGCAATTTGTTGCAGATTTGAAAAAGGGAAACAACACTAATTGAGATAATTTACTAGATACAGCATCAAATGTGCAAGAATATGATATGTAAATTCTTAAAGAATGGGGCGCTACAATTTCTCTCATCCTTTTATTCTTTTATTTTGTGCTCTCCCCGCCTTCCCTACTGTTTTTACGTTGGCTTATCTGACATGTTGGACATTGGAAAAAGTCTGTGTTCATCTGCTTCCTCCCCATTGAAGGAGAAACTGAAAGAATTTGACTCTCCTGAACCAGCTAAAATGGCTGATCTGGTCACACATTCAGTGAAGCAGCATGCATTGCTGGTTAAAACAGAGACATCAGCAATGGGCCCAAGCTCTCAGATGACATTCATTGGTTCCAGGTAAACAAAGGGAAACAGAAAAAGGTGCTTAATTAATATTCAATTAAACTGGAGAGTTTGGAGTGGAAAGTTGTTGAGCTAAAAGACAATTCCCTTTTGTGAGCAAAGAGAGGGAATTCTAAGATTCCAAAGGGAACAGAGTGAGGCAAACCAGTTGGGTTCTTTGAAGAACAGTCACAGTCCCTATGTGCTCTCCAGCTTTGGCACAGTGGGCCTGGGGAGTGGAGGGGACCCAGAGAATTTTTGGCAACCACTCTTCTGGAGGTGGTGACAAGTTTTAAGTGTTTCTTTTCAAACCTCTTCACTATGCAGCTCTCTTATAACAGAGAGCTAGCGATCTGGCCCTGCTGAGAGATTGTGAGTGGTGACTATATCAGATGTGCCTTTTAAGGAATGAGGTGAACATCTCAAACTCAGAAGGGGAGTTTTTAAGATCTGATGGGATCAGCTTGTCAGATCTGATGGTATAACAACCATTTATTCCATCTTCTTGTCAGTGATGTGTTGGTGACTGAAATGGACTAAATTCACCACTATGTATGCTACAGCAGATGTTTAGAGTTGCTGCCACAATACTGGAGCAACATGATATTTTATAGATTTGATCATACGAACAGCCACATCTATTTTGCCCATCTAGTTCTCTAACAATTAAGATTAGAAGATTTTTTAATAAGTTAAATGATGTGGCATCCTCCTGTTCTACAGAGAAGGAAGCTTTAATTAGAATACTTATACATTTTCAAATTTCTATTATCAGTCTTGGGGGTGAAGAAAGAAGATAAATCTAAAAAGTGAAATTTCATATAATGAGAATTTAATTCATGTTACTTGTAAAAGCTTATGATACTTTTCAGAAGTCTAGAAAACTACTTAATAATACTAGTATTATAGTTTAAGTATCAAAGAAAGAACATTCTTGTTTATTTGTGACATTTACTCTGGGATTATCCACTCAACCTTATACTGTGCAGTAGCTAAGAAAATAAATCTGTAAATATAAGCACAATGAAAAGAATGAGAAAGCGAAGGACTTTGAAAAAAGAGTGAATGTTTCTTAGGTGATGGTTATGGTGGATAGTTGGGGTTTTCATCTAAAGACAAAACATCAATTTCCGTTTCTGAAAGGGAGAGTTGAGGCTTATCCGATTGTTTAGGCTGAAAAATGAGATAATGTTTGTATAACAGCACTCTTTTTTGTCTTATACTGCTCTTTATAAAATTCAATGGCGTCATTCAGTTTGTTCTTGAACTAAAAACGTAGACAAGAAAGAGATCACTAGAAATCCATTAGAAAGTGTCTAACTGCTGACCTGTTTTTAATTTCAGAACTTTTAATGTGTAATTTCATCCTTCTCTTGGATTTACAGACTTCATTTCTTGTTCTTATTCCTCTTTCCTTTTACTTCCGTTGTATATATTACACGGGTAATATTGAACACACTGTACTGTATACATCTATGGTTCCTCGTTTTCTCCCATTTGGCTATAGGAACAGATTCCATACTATGATTTCTAAATTCAAAGGGAAAGGAAAGAGATTCTCCATTCTGAAACTTTAAAGATTTCTGAATTACCTCCTGCAAATATTAAATTCAATTTTTACTAATTTCTTCTACGATCCCTGTCTGTTTGGGTTAATCCTATATCTTGGTGTCCACTTGAATAAAAAGTCTGGTCGCTCTATACAGACTTTAAGATTTAATTTATGTTTGTATTCCTCTGAGACACTGTAGATTGTGTTTTGGCCCTGTACTTAATTATAATTTGGCGTTCAGGCCAAAGATTCACAAAATCCCAGAAGACATGGCATTCTCACTCTCCTGTCTTCCATAATCATAAAGTTCTTACAAGAAATTCCCTTTTCTCTTCTCCATTTCAGAGAAGTAAAGGTATTCACATTCCAGCACATATTTTTTAATGAGGACGGTATCCGCTCATTCTAGGACTCGCAATATCAATACCAGCTACAGTACCTGGCTCTTTCTTTTTTTTGCCCCTGGGGGCACAAGGTTGTCAAAACATCCAATACATAATCAGCTGACTTTTACCGACAAAGCAAATGGATTGTCTGACTGTTGATTCTTTTTTTTTGCTTCATACTGTATAAACCGTCAGCAGCTGTTGGCATATTTGCAACAGGGAATTGAATGTTACAGTTAAAGAAAATTCCTGGGACAGTATTTGCAAGAACGTTGATTTAGCTTATAAAAAGCCTGGTCATCCAATGATCCAGTTAAATTTTCTTCAGATTTTGGTTGATCTGTTGTTTCTCCTCACAAATGAAACTTCTCCCTAGTCCCTTGTGTACATATCCATGGGGCACTCTAGGAATTTTTACACATCTTTTGGGAATTTCCAGATATTGTTGTCACGATCGTGTCGTCCGCATAGGGCCCGGAAAGAACTGCTTCTGACAGAATGAGAAGCCAACACTCGGGCCCCGCAGACGGCACATTGGGCAACATGGACTCCATCCTATTTATTTTTTGTTTTGTTTAGGGCTTTGGAGCCGCCCTGGAAAGGAGGGGGGTACTGTCACGATCGTGTCGTCCACATAGGGCCCGGAAAGAACTGCTCCTGACAATCGTTGCAATTTCAGTATATGTTTCTTCTTCATCCACTGTTATAATTAAGAATGTACCGAGGGCTAGTGGTTTAACTGGAAAAAGTGAAGGCCTGAGCGCAGACTGAGCTCTATGATTCAAACACCGCAGGTTCGACTTTGGGTCATGTGACCAGCTAAGAATGACCCAGATTTCCGATTGGTAGCACAATTGGCTGAATTCCACCCTGACTGGGGTGGGATTCAGTGGCCAAGACTCTCTCAGCTCTCCGTCTCCTTGAAGACATGTCGGTGAAGCACGTGCCCTACTGGCCCGGCGCTGTGTTGTCTGTGACACGTGACCTGAAGACAGGCGAATCAGGGGAGCACCTAGACTTCCTCAGTCCCTCATGTGCGAGACATTGCTGACAGGTCAGGTTCTTATGACACTGACCTGCGACCAAGTCTGTGCTTTTCACTACCGGAGGACTGGACTGGACAGTGGGGGAAGAGGTGCCTCCAATGGGTGAGGGCTTTTTTTGCATGTCAGGAAAAAGCTGTCATTTTTGTTCTGTATTTAATTGGTTATATTTGAAATTAATTTCAACAAAATGTCCAGAAGGAAGGAGAGTAGTAGCAGTTATCAGTGATGTAAAAATTATATATTAAATATTATATATGCACAGGCCAGAAGCATGAGATCCACTCATGCTAGATGAGTATTATATAAATAGCTCATATTTGGACCATTCTTATTCTATTCTTTTAAGGTGTGGTTTTCAAAAGGTTTGGGATGGTGGTACCATCCATCGGCAATATACTTACTGTCCTGTTGTATTACTAATGCTAAGTCCTTCTTTTTAAAAATCATTTCCTATTTTATTTTTCCAGCACTAAAATAACACTGATCGCTATGCTGTCATGCTTCAGCCCCTGTTCTTCTCTTCACGTCACCCTTGCGCCTTGTCCTGCTTGCATGCATTTTGGTGACAGTGTCTGCTTGAGGAGCAGGCTGGGGCTTGTCCTAGGCATCTACTATTGCAGGCTGACAGCTGTGTATCCCAGGTGGTCTGACATTTGAGATGTAGACTGCAGATTAGATTGAAGGTGTATGAGAAGAGGAGGAGGAGGCAGTGATTAGCGCCAGGTCCTCATGCATATGGAGTCACTCAGGAGACAACCTGAGACGCTCGATTACTGTCCATATGGCTTCTTGATACCCCAAGGACATTTATTGATTTTATGAGAAATCTGTCTTTTTTGGATCTTGGAAAGCTGTAGGAAAGATGTTATAGAATTATGTGGATGCTTCTTTTTGTGTTCACTTCCCGTTATCTTACAGACTCCCACAGATATAAATATGTTTTTATTTATCAAGTCTGAAGTGAAATCTGTTCAGAGTCTTAGCTTACTCCTTTGGTTCATGGTCAAATGTGCACAGAAATGCAACAATATCAGTGCTTTGTGGGAAAACAGGCCTTGAACTGTGCAAGTATAGTTAATATATAATTTAATTATGAAAGTAAAGAGCATATCAGGATGACAACATGTTACACATTCTAATGCTTCAACTTCGTCAAGAAATTTTCAGTGAACGTTTTTCCAAAAATGCACCCAGAAACTGACACAGCTGGTGTTTCACGGAATTAACACTAAAAGTTTAAGTATGTAAATGAGTATGATGTACTGTGTGTTTAGAAAGGTAAAGAAAGCAAAGACCAGGATTATTAAATACAAGGTAAAATAAGTGATGTAACATATTATTTTTATTTGCATGTATATTTAAGCACAGTATCAGATCCTTTTTGTCTAGCAATTCCCTATGCTAGTCTTTCAACGATATTGGATGATATTGCTTGATTCTTTCATCATTTGTACAGGAGTATATTAAAAATGGACAAGGATTTTAAAGGTGTCCTGCAAATAAACTGCAAAGAAGATCTTGAACTGTCTGGAACACCTCTGCTCTGTTCATAAGTTTTTTTTTTTCTCAGAATCTTTGTCAGCATGTATTTAAGTGCAGTCCTAGCTGTCCAAATCTATTTGATTTTGAAAGATGCTTCTTTTGGATGAGAAGAAGTATCAATCACTCGTGCAATTTTATGAGCAGAGTAATAACCCCAGAGGTGTGTGCTGTTTTAGCACTTGCAAGTGCTCTTGTGAAAGAATTCCTGCAGTGCTAAAATCATATATATATAGAGAGAGAGACTGTTACTTCTGGAGTAATAACCTTGTTACAAGCACCAGCAATTAACTTTGCTCTATCCTTTTAAGTGTAAGCAACAGGTTCATTCTGCAAATTATGTCTGTCAGGCTGTAGACTAAATTATAGCTGCATTACTACTACATGGATTATTCATGAAGATCACCTACTGTATGTGCTTTTTAGGTTCAGTAACACCTGTCAACATCATTAGAAACTGAATTCAAAAGATGAGCAAACATAACATTTCTCAGGTGTTTAAAAGAACAATAGAAAATATAATTATAAAATAAGAAGAAAACATATTTTACATGCCTGTGGTTGTATAATTTATATTAAAATTAAAACAAAACCTATTTCTAATGTGTAAAGTGGTTCCTGAAGACCATGGCCTTCTTATCTTTGCAATATATGTATATTAGTTTAAAATAATTGTTGGGAAATGAATAACAAAACTACGTAAAAGATTAAATAAGCCTGTTTAAAATGTTTTTAATGCTGTCAAATTAAAGTTCTTGTCATGAAGCCATCTTGACTGAATGTCTGATATCTCAAGATCATGTGACTGAGGTCTTAACAGTAATTAATCTCCATAAGGCTTTGACTGAGGTAGGTATGATGGCTTAGAATTCAATTACTTCAATACAGTCTGCAATTTTAGAGGAAAATATGCAGCATCTATTTTCCAGGTTGATATTAGCCACCTGAGCCCTTCATGCCATTTGAAAGCTAAAGCGGATGTTGAAATTCTTAATTGTCTTTTTAGCTTAGTGGTTAGAGAAATCCAAACACTGTGAGAGTGCCATACCTTGGTTTATCTATTGGTACGAAGTCAGAGTACATCCTAAATCGATAGTCTGTAGATCTTGCCAGATGGATCTTGACAGCAAATGACTTTTAGAAAAGACAGGGCACTGTCCCTCTCTGAACCTTCACCTGTTAAACAATGTTGGGTCTCTGGTATGATATCAGTTACCCGGACTAATCGTGAAACATTTCTCGCTCTATCTTTCTTTTAAGCTACTAAAAGAAATTAAAGAGAAGGAATTCCCATTAAAAAACAGTATGAAACATTTCCCACCAATAGCAATCCAGGGAATTGATTTCCAGATGTGCTCTTTTATTTACGAACATGTACACATACAATACACGGGATATTGTTTGTTTGCTTTTTTGCACAAATGCAACTGAATAGATTATGTCACTGTCTTGTGGAGGTTTTCTGAGGGCATTTACAATTTTGACAAAACAGAATAAAAACTTTTTTAGACCCAGAGCCAGTATAATAGTCCTCCGTCTATATTTATGGTATATCTTTCGGTCTCAGTTCCTTTAGTTTGCGTTTCCTTTAATTTCTTGTAGCAGGTTTTACTTGGAGTCCATAGATTCTCAGTGTTTGCTTCAGTTCGAGTTAGTGTTTCTTTTCCTTACCATTGGTCATTTTTAATGGTCCGCTGCTGATCAATTTCAGTCAAAACAGCTAAAAGGCTCTTTAATGCCAGACCACTACACTGCAGTGCCGCTTCTGTATTTGCAGTCTGAGTTGCAGAAATAAAATTGTACAATGATGCATTATTTAAAAGTTATAAATATACAGAATTTTATATACAAATAAAAACATTTGATGTTTTAGTTTTAATAGAGATTTAAAATTAGTCATTTTGCGATGTTTACTCTTTCGCGTGTGTGTGCACAGTTGATTTGAAACATGAATAGTAAAGTTACATACAACAGAAAGTAATCTTTTATCTGTTTGAACTTACAGTAGGTGATGACAGTATTTATAATGAAAGAAGTGATATTGATAGTTATATATATACAATAAAATATATAGTTCAGGTGGGTAGCTGCATCAGCATTTGTAGGCTGCAAAGGAACATGTAATAGGTTTATTCCATGCTGAAAAGAGAAGAAAGAATTCACAACGTTTCGAAGATTAAATAACAAAAGATTAAATAGCATAGAGAACAAAAGCTGGGAGGGGGGAGGAGGCGGGAGCAGGGTCGAGGCAGAGAGGCCACTCAGGTGGTGCAAAGTGGGGAGAGGTGAAGAGAGGTGTGAAGTCAAAACCTGCATGTGAATAGAGAAGATTACACCAAAACAAGTCTGTCATTGAGAGAAGGGAGAAGGTGTGATCCTAGTGTCAGGATGGGTTTCTGTTGTTTTTCTGCTATGGGAGTTGAGAAACCCTTCTTTGAGAACACTGAGGTGAAATGAGAAACTATAGACTTGGAGGGAGCTGTGAACAAGAAGGTGACGCAGATTAGGTGGTCAGAAAAGGGCCCAAGTGGAAGGATCAGCCTGTAGGATGGAAAAGTTGTAGTTAATGGTCCTGGGGATAGGAAGTGTGTTGGGGTGGAAGGGAAGCACCAAAGGAATGTGGTTGTTAGGCCAGGAGATCCTGATCGAGTTGATGGTCTGGGGGCTGTTTTTGGCTCAGATGAGGGCCCTGTCAATAACATGGGTGGGGTATCCTCTGTTGATGAAAAAGGAGTGCAATTTGAATGCTTGGTTCTGGAAATTCATGTAGTCACTGCAGAGTCATCATAGCTGAAGGAACTGTGAAAAAGGGAAAGAGTTTTTAGTATGTTTGGGAGATAGCTGTGTGAATATGAGGGCTTGTAATAGACTGAAGTAGAGAGTCGGGGATGATTCATGGATAGGTTTGTGCCTAGAGAGTAGTGGAAGATACAGTATGTTAGCTGTATATTTGGGGGACGGGTGGAAGTTGGTTAAGTGATGCAGGAAGTGCTCTGGCTGGTCATTAGAGCATGTAGCAGCACCGAAGCAGTCATTGACGTATCGCTTGTAGAGGTCCAGGACATAGCCAGTGTAGGAAGTGAAGAAGCGTTCTTCTACCCAGCCAACAAAAATATTGGCATAGCTGGTTCCCATTCTGGTGCCCATGCCAACTCCACTAACCTGCTGGTAAAAAAGGTATTGAATGAGAAGGCATCGAGTATGAATACCAATTCTGCAAGACGTACAAGGGTGTGGGAGAGTGGATCGAGCACTGTGTGTTTGTTCGGCATGTGCTTGAGGGCTGTAAGACCGTCACTGTGGGGAGTGACAGTGTAGAGAGATGTGATATTCATTGTAATAATGTAGCATTCTGGACCCTGAAAAACCACAGCCGAAACAGAAGGCTCCACAGCCGAAACATTGTGTTTTCTTTCTTCTCTTTCAGCATGGAATAAACCTATGAAATATATAGGTTTGATATCTATAACAAATATCTTTATATTTGTTTTAGATATCAAATACATATAATGAAATATAATATATCTTGATTTCAGGTACATACAATATACCTTGTAATTTGATATGTTCACATTGATTGGCCAAAGCTACACTGACAATCAGATCACAACAGGTTCTGTAAAACACATTTCACAAGGGAATGTATGAATTTGTATATTTCAAAACAGTGTTCTCTAGTTTTGTAGATTTTGCAGTAGGTATTCAGCTGTAAATACTGGATTCAATTATGCCTGTTGTTGGACATCAGGGTTTCTCACACGTATGACAAGGAAGAACAAAAAGCTGGTAAACAGCTGGCTCCGTGGGCCCACAGGATTGTTGGCTCCAACAACGACCTCGAGAGCACGTTGTTTCTGACCAGTCTTCAAAAGACACATAGGTCAAAGTCCTTAACCCTTGAACATAGTTTCTTCATCTCTAAAAAGGGCTTATGTAGGGGGCATCTGACTGGGGGTGGTTTTGTGTCCTCACTGCAACTTGGAACAAATATTTCTACATAACACAGGGCTTTGGGGAGATCCTGTGAGCCGATACACAGCTGCAAAGCACACTCAGACTTTAAAACAAATTGACATGTAAATGCTGATGGGTCATAGACAGAGAAGTACAGTTTGCTAAAATACAGATACCTCTGGCCCAGTAATTTACAACGTATTTCTCAATTTAAATGTTGTTAAAAATGTTTTTTGGACAACACTAAAACAATCCTACAGAAAACAGTGATGTGGACTAATGTGATAGTCACTTACCTTCCCATAAATCATTCTCATTTTAATCATACCTGCTGCCTCTGTCGACTGTGGCTCCCTTGAGAAATTGTTTTCTTGCTGCTCCCTCCCTCACTTGCTTTCAATTATCTAGAAGCTCTTTCTTGTGTTTATTTATTTATCTTAAGTTCATGTACAGCATGCATGCACAAATTTTCTCCTGGGGGGAGTGAGTCCAGGCAGATCCTGCAAGGATTCAGTGAACCGTGGTAGCTAACAGCTCAGACGAATGTAACTCAGCCTACCAAAAAAAAAGGAAAGAACTTGCTTTGGAATGAGGTGACAAGCAAGGGGGAGGATGCAAAGCAATTAGAGCACGCACCATGATAGATTACTGCTTAACGCTGAGGCATTTCACCTTTCGACTGCTGTAGGTAGGCCAGGGGGATTGTGCATCCCAATTTTGCCAGTGGGCTGAATGAATGAGGCAGCAGTGGGTAACTGTATTGGATCTTGTTCTCCAACAGGATGATGATCTGAGTGAAGCAAATCCATCAGAACTACCAGACAGAAACAGGCAGCTATGCGGCCAATTCATTAGTTTATTAACATAATTCTATTTCGCTTGCAGGTCTCTTCCCATACACAGTGGTGATTAATGTTTCCTTTTGCATGACATTTTGCACAATTATGTGCTGAGGTTATGCTAGTCTGCCTTAGACAACTGACCTGATCTTTCAACTTTGTTTATTAGCAATGTACAGCACATACACCATAAACCATTTATACAGTATCTGCAAGACTGCGCCAAAAACACATGAGTCTTTTAAAACTTCATTTAAGAGTGGATGGAAGGCAGTGCATTCTAATAATATGCTTTCAATTAAGAAAAAGTAGCTTGTGATAACCCCAAAATGGAAAAAATACAGTATACGACATACAGTATATGAAGTCCATCTGCCCATTTTCTAAATGTTTGATCAAGTACAGAGTTGTGGGGGAAGCCAGGGCCTGTCCCAGCAAGCACCAGGCACACGGACGGTACATTTCTGAAGTACAAAACTTTTTTCAGTAGCTACCCCGGCAATGATAAACATGAGACACATTGACTCTGGCTTTTTCTAAATTCACTGTATGAGCTGAGTGCTAAAACGACAATATGATTTTCCAATACTTTTAAGTAATATGGCTGTAAAAACACAAATGCATCGAACTGGTAACATCACCATCACCATGTATCACTGCGATGCTCAAACACAAAGCAGAAGAGGAAAGCTCTTATTGGTATCTAAACAAAAACATTCTCGCAAATAAAGGTCACTGTTCATGTCTTTTTTCACATTTGTTTCTGAATCCTGTATCAATTCCTCTAATTTTTAGGCTCTCAAACGGCATTCTGAAATGTTTTATCTATTCTCTTAGGGGCCATTTGACCTGTGGAATCTGTAGAAGGATAATTTGTAGATGTGAGACTCAAACATAATGATGAATCAGGAATTCAAGGAGTTCAGGTGAATGATTGAACTATTATTGTATTTCTGTGCAATGTTTTCCCTACCTGTTTTGCTTTCTGGGCAAAACCTCTTTCAGCAGAACCTGATGAAGTTTTTTATACCCACCCTCTTTGGAATTAACTATTAATCAGTGCAGCTCAACAATTCAGGCCCCGTGTCACAGTGAGTGAGAGAATGAGGACCTGTGCGTGCAGATAGCAGAGCCATTCACCTGCTGCCGGGCTGTCAGCTCTGCAGCACCTCCCAGGTACAGTATGTCACTCCCAGCTGGGGGAGGACTGCCCCTCTTTTTCACATCAGTGCAACTTTGCAGGTGCCTGGCAGGCAGCAGGCGTCAGGGCTCCCTGCTGAACCTATGTCCACCCCCTACGGCACCAGTGTGCTGCAGCTTCGGGAACCCCAATGTCCGTGGCGGGACTGGGGGCCTCAGGACGCTAGGCCTCAGCCCACTCACAGGGCAAATAACTTTGCTGGGCGTCAACCACGGTGGAGACCCCAGCCTTCACAAAAAGGTGTTTCAGGAGGTCCAGTAGCACAAAATATATGACATACTGTACGTGAGAAGCCCTATGTGTGGAAATCCTGATCAAATTTCGGATTCCCTACAAAAGGTCAATATAATTCACTGAGACAGTTCCTCCTCCGATTAATATTCAATGACTTTTTCATACTAATACCCTGTACATATGTGCTTATTCATGCAGAGTAGGGTATAGATTATTCAGGTTGCACTCTACTTTCTTTTTTGGCTTTTTTACAAAATAATCCATAACATGTCAGAAGAAGGGAGATATTAGCAGCACTGGGCCATATGTGTCACTTCATGTTTATAGTTACTGGACTGCGGAAATGATACTTCACAGACTACTGAAAAGATCAAAGACAGGAGAAGTACACACATGCAAACACATTATATCAAATCCCAGCCTTCAAGTGGTACTATTATACATCTTTTAATTATTGCTAAGATAGGGAAAGAAGTGTGGTCTTTGTTGATTATTATTCACTGACAACCCAGGAAATGACAGAGGAAAGATCCCATTTCACTTGTAAAATACACAGTCTGTTTTAAAAGTGTTGAACTAAAAGGGAGGCTTGACACTATACTACTTAAACAAGTCCTATACTGCCCGTGGCACCTATCTTCTTGACAATACAAAGGCCTTTGCAATTCAGCTGTTTCTTGTCATTGGACAGCCTTTCCTTTAATTCAGTCTTAAGACGGAATCTTAAGAAACATAAGAAGTCACCTTAAGTGCCATTAAGTAATCAGAAAGGAACAGATATTGGATAATGTAATTAGAATAAAACTGAAGATAGATAGACTACAGATAATGGGCTATCAATGTAAAACATTACCTCTCTAAAAGAGTATTTAGACACCAGTCCCACATTTGATGCCATGAGAAGATTGGAAATCATGCAAGAAGAGAAAAACAAGAAAAGTAATTATGCCTTTACTTGAAATTAGAGAAAATGGATGAAAATGAAGATATTCTTCCAAAACAGCAACTCTATTTTAGTCATCATGATTCCCAAGAACATAACAAAAAAAAATCAATCTCAAAGAATCGTGCAAAAAATATTAGTGAATACTGTATGTAAAAAGAGACTTACAGTATATTACAATGAAATATTTTTCTGTCTAAAGCAGGGGAACATGAAGGAGTTTAAACAAAAAAGTGAATTGGGGGTGTCATTGTGAAAATAATAATTGGGTCAAACAGTCAGACTTTAATTACTGAGAACAACCAAGCTGGTCACCAGATCCACCTGTCATTAACCCTTTGAACTATGGAAGTTATCACTCAGGAGGCCTAGATGCTAATTTGTTATTGAGTTTCAAGGGAAGATAATTGTTCTGGACTAATAGGAATATGTGCTCTGGGATTGATTCACGCATCTGTCTGCCATCATGAAAAAGCACCAGAGACTCTACTACAGCATGAAGGAAGAAACTGTTGTCACAATTTACACAGAAATGTGCAGAACAGAGCTGTGTATGGCAAACATAACTAATGACTGTTTTTAACTTCAAACTGATATCCTTCTAAGCAACCACTAAGCAACCAAATGAATGCTACTTTTAATGAATAACTTTACTATTTAATATATTTTTATACTTGAATATCTTTTTTCTTTCCATGGCCATTCTGCTTTAGAAAGAAAGGTTTACTAAGATTTTCACCTAAAATGTTCATGATTTATTTTTCTTCAATTATAATATGTAATACATGTGGACCTATAAGCATTTTTTGTTGCAGGATTTATTTCATCTTAGGAGACCTGAATCTTTAAAAGCTACACTACTCCTCTAATCCCCACAAGACTACCTATATTTGACTTTCTGTACATTGTATCAGTGCTTCAGGAGGACTAGAAAGCACCTCTATCCATCTTTAATTCATGTGATTAAAAATTCAGGAGAAACCCTTGTACCAGCTGTTAAACTCCGTTAGTAAGCTGTAATTCGGAGTTCAAATCCCAGTAAATTGAGGGTTAGGTTAACAGGATCATTGGGTGGAAAGGCATTATACAGCAGCTGTGAGAGCAGGTTCAGTCAGGTGAATCTTGCATGCAACGCTTATTAGTTTTTATCTGAAAAACAAAAAGAAAAACAACCTCATAATATTTTCAGTACAGCCCCATGAAACTTTAAGGAGGGCTGATGAAGATTTATTTTTTTTAAATTCTGTTAACGTTTGAACTGTTTTTCTGACAGCTTTATATAATGAGGTTGCATTAAAACAAAAAAAACATCTACTGTATATTTATATTAAACCCTCACCCTCACAAGTAATAGCAATCAAATGGCTTTACCTGCCATTAAACTGTGAAAATTCAACTGTGCTGTATAAGCATCTTGAATTAAAAAAAAGTTTTTCTTTTACTTTAAAATAATACAGTCAGTACAAGTGACATTTTTGTCAAGTTTCAGTAAATAATACTTTTATGAACCATCACCCACAGAGATGTCAACTGGTTCTGGAAAAATTAACATTTTTATTTTTCTGAGGTGCAAAGAATAGAAAAGAATACTAATCTTAACAGTGTTTAAAAGCCCCCTCACCATGTGCAAACTAGGACTCGACTGTTGTCAAAATGTCAATAGAAAGGTTCGTAGAAGATCAAGTGATTCCCACTTACCAACTATTTTTCAAATAATGCGCTATTTGCAGAAAAACCAAAGACAAATAAGCTTCCAAAGTAATGTAATAAAAGAAACACTCATAAGGGATGTTATCAAATCTAAACTTCACTACAAATGCACTTCTTGAGGAATAGAAGCATCCAATAAAGAGATGCAGTCTGAATGTTTACAGAGAATTTAGGTACAAGAAGTTTTGGCTTCACCCACTCAGTTAAGGGTTATAATAGACCAAAGAGGCTCAGAACCCCAAAAAGAAACAAGTGGATCCAGGCACTTCCATGAAAAAGAGAAGGCAGTCATCAAAGGCTGTAGGACGCCCTCTGACTGAGCCAGAGGTAGGACACCAGAAAGTCCCAGGGCTTCAGGAGCAACAGGGGCCAAAAAACCCAGAGGTGCTGGGTTTTGTTGGACATCAGGAAGGCAGGAAGAAATAGAGACATTATATGAAAAAGAGAAAACAGACATTATGCAGGTGACCTTCTGATCAAGTCAGAGGTAGGACGCTGGACAGACCCAGGCCAAGGAGATAGCAGCAGCAGTGGCTGAGAGGGAGTTGAAGGCACCAAAGATGTTGCAAATGGCTGCCAGGGATGGAATCAGAAGTTAGTGCAGGAGAATAAGATTAGTCCTATTGCTCGTATAATTTGCAGAGCACAGTGCGATGCAGAGTATGTGTAGTTCGTACATGTGCTGCTGAATTCTAGACATACCTGTTATGTAGACATACCCGTTACCTTAGAAAATACCCCTGTAAGGCACTACTCTCATCTGATCTTGATTCAAGAAAGATTCACTGTATATTAACATTACAGTATCAGATAGGCCAAACACGGGTCTTAACCAAGCAATGTACCACAAGAGGAAAAATGTCACAGTTGTAATGTTCCTAAAAACAACAACAGCACTTAAGTTATCAACTTTGCCAAGCGAATGTTAGGAACCTGTGAGCATAGCATCAGCCTTGTCACAGTCCCAAAATCAGCTCACATTTCAAATTTCAATGCTCCAAACTGTATAAGCATCCTTCCTCCATAATATTCATTGCTGGATTATTTCTTTCCTGCCGACATGCAAAAAGTGGTCTATGGCTGTATTTATGCTGGGAGCTACAACTGTTGCACCACAGCTGTTTATATTGTGAGGTTGGAGTGGAGAGCTGTGTCAGCATGCAAGCCAAAACGGAACAAATAGAGGTTAATTCCACACTGAAAAGTGAAAAGAAAAAAGGTTTTAGGTGATGGAGTCTCTTCAGGTGTGCAAGCTAAAGAACAGATAGTTTTTCGTCTGTGTGGTGGTGCCTTACAATGCATTGTAAGTGGATAACTGTATATGTGGATGCTATTACAGCACTTTATAAGGATACATTGGCAACCCGTGCACCCATAATCAAAGTGACATGCATCTTGAGTTGATTTATTCTTGCTGGGCTCTTCCTCCAGTTGTGTTTTATAGACCGTGCTTGAGGAGGACCTCTTTGGTGATAGTACTTGTGGAGCATATATTTCATTCTTAAATTATCATCCAGGGAGTGGTGCTGAGAACAAAAAAACAGGACAAAAAGGTTGTCAACAGTGTCCTCAGGCAATGAACATGAACCAGAGGACACAAGTGGAAGTGCATTTGAAACAGAGAACAGGAGACACCTCTCTACCCAGAGGGTGGGAGAATGGAACATGCTGGTCAGCCATGTTGCAGAAACCGATACCCTGGCTTCTGTCAAGAAACAGCCGGATGAGGTCTTAGGACTAATAAGATACCTTATGGCTAATATTGCCAAATGGGCAAGTTGGGCCAAAAGGCCTCTTTTGATTTCTAACCTGTCTATGTTCTCCTGAAGCCATGGAATGGAGCACATAAAGACTTCCACATTTACTAATGAAACGTGTATGTCATTAAGTACACGTGACAGCATGTGTATTTATTAATTCAATGTTTTTTTTATTCTGAACATTTGCACATATTGAAGCATTCATTTCTCATGTGCACTGTCAGCTTGTTTTGTTTTCTTTCAGTGAAATACAGGAATACAGGGGGCAAGCATGTGAAACACAGAACACAGCTCCAATGGGCGGGTGAAAAGCTTGTGTATTCAGAGACCCCAGGAATGTTTATAAAACACGGACTTAAAAAGGAGAATCTTTCTGCAAGCTGAGTCTCTTGAAAACAAGCTATAACCAACCCAGAACTGCGTAGCATACAGAATACGGTTTACAATATTTACAAATGACAGTTTGAAGCTGGTTCATTTAGGGCATCTACAAAACACCCACTCTATTATTATTTCTATGTTTATTAACTGAACAAGTAAAAATGTAAGAAAATTTGCAAAAGAATGTGAATGATTTGAAAAGCATTGTACAGTAACTCCAACTAATCAACTAATTGTTTATATGTAAACCTGTGCCTTGAAACTGCACGGTGTTTATCCCATGATCACTGACATGAACTGGACTCCTGACTGGTTCAGCCATTATAAGGGACTCGCACATCACAGATTGCTCCCTATTGCCTCAGAGTTACTGTGTCAAACCTGTGCTGAGTTATTAGCTTACAATGACTGGGACTGGTTTGGTGCACAACTGGCCCAAGAATACTGCAGCTGGACACTGACCAGGGCTTCTGGCCCAGTTAAGATACTGACTGAGGCTCGATCTTGCACTGAAATTGAGCCTTCTGCTCACTCTGCTGTAAGACACTGTCGCTTCAGCCCATACTAAATCATAAAGCATGACGGGGGTGTGATGAGAGGAGTGTGTTCACTGCTTTTTCTCTAAGCCAGACTGATAACCAACTGGAGATGCCAAATCGGATGGGAACTCTATAGAAAATAATTAAAAATTCTAATCTTTAAACAAAAAGCACTGCATCTCAAATGTTGGCATCCCAAAATAATTTATTTCATGATCTCATTAAAAACATGTTTGCAATACATAAAAAAACACTTTATACTAAAAAAGATTAAAAAAGGCTTTCGATGTATTAAACAATTTATCCATACTTAATGATTTCATGCTCCGCATTGTGCTTGGTATTCAGCATTCACCAGGTACTGGACTTTAATCCAGATCCAGATTAAAATCCAGATCTACCATTTTTTCCTGGTTATGGATTTCAACCATAACCATTTTCAACCATTTTTTGCAGTGTTTGCAAAAAAGATGAAGGAAGTGGTGTTTTGTTCCTGTATCATTCAAAACAATAAGCCTTTTCTCTTTTATTTTTTTCTTTGTTCATTTGGTGAACTTCCAGTCATGAGAAATAGCTCTACAATACACCTCTGAGTAGACAGTCACAATAAAATAGCAAAATGACCCCTTACATCTGGATCAACAAAACTCAGGACATATTGCTCTCTAAGAGGACTGTTGAAAGTGTACTAAACATGATCGCAGATTTTTCCTTACTGTTATAAGTACTGTGTACATTATATGCAATTTAAAAACAATCTTACATTTTGATGTCTCCTCAGTACCAAACAAACACTCAAATGCACAAATAAAGAGGTGTGGATGGGGCTTCAGAATGAATTGTACTGTACAGCACAACCACCAAGATTAAACAAAAACAGGCTGACACAGACAACATCTGGATGACTCTTGTGTACATCTTCCAGCATAAAATGCTCTCCTGAGGATTCTGCTAAATGTGAAAGAAAAAAAAAGATTACGGACCAACAGAAACTTTTATTGCGCTGTGGGTGTGGTGACATAAATCTGTGGGAATTCAAGCAACAATCGCCAAATGTGAATTTAAACAGCATGTTTTTAGTGCTCATTTTTCTGAAAAAAGAAAAGAAGTAAAAAAGGTTGTAACCCCAGTGATGTACAATCTGGTATTCTTTACATAATTAATCCAGTGTGAGATAAAGAAAGGCAGGTTGGAAGCCATCCAACAGTTTAAAAATAGTTGAACCATTTATGTGCATCAAAAAAATAATGAAGATTTTTTTAACATTAAGTGGGCAGGAAGTGAGGGGAGGATCCCAGATAGACTTGAAACACACCATTATGACTTATCATATCTCATTTACTTAGCCTGTATTGTTCAAAAGCTTTTTAAAGAAGAAAATATTTAGGAATATTTGACATGTGGCAAATGATCACGATGGGACTGAGTAGGACCAGTCTACTTAACAATATTGTCAGCACGAAGAGTAATGCAAGACACTCGCCTTGATTGACTTACACAACTTTTTTAGATCCCCAAGGCCTCGGGTGGGAGACCTAAGCCTGCATTTTTTCAAATGTATACGTTTAACAGAAACATACAGCAAAAATCATATTAGGTACAGTCCAAGGCTCCAATTCACAATCCTACCACTTTCTTATGCTTGGCATTATTTTATAAATTGCAGCACAGTACTGCTTTCAAAATGTGAAAAATTATTTGGATTCATAAGTGCTTTCATTCTTTTTTTCATGTTAAAACTGATGTCACAATGTCAAAGTTAAGTTCAACTGCAATTAATATAGTGCATGGTAAAAAATGAATGTTCCTATAACATTGTAATTACAAATTAACATACTTTACCATGTTTTTGATTACATTTGTTTTCATATAATATTTGCTCTACTTCTATTTAATGGAGGCCTTACACATACAGTACATTTGTTTGGAACAGGAATATGTTCTATTATTAAAAATATATTTTATATAAAATATACTTTACTGGCGTATACAAGCACATCACACACACAATTAAAATGTTAATGGAAGGGGATAAAGTGGTAAATATCTGAAATAATGGTAACAGTACATACTAAAAATATCCTTTGCAAAATCCAATATCACTTTAAATAGGAGTGCACTTCCTTTGAATATAACCAGCATGCTGACTGACCTTAAGAAGTAACATTCTTGAAATTGAAAAGTTGTTTAATCTCGGGATCCAGAACTTATTTGTCATACTAATTAAAGTGCACATGCAAGAAAATATATTTATACTACATGATTTATAGCAGTTCCAACAGCATGTTTAAACAAGGTGTATACATCCTTTTTGGATGTACCTGTATACACACTGTATAGACATTGCACTTGAAAGCTATTTTAATTTACATTATTGTAATTCAACCATCCTGTTATATGGTGATGTTTCCAATTACAATAGATTCAACAGGTTGAGTACTCATTATTTTTTAAAGAATGACACATCTTTTTTTAAGGTATTAAACAAAAATGTTTTAAGATTGCTTGGTCACTGTTCACTGACATTTTTAAGGTAACCTTTTGATTTTCCGTTAATTCAAATTATCCCCTCCTCTACAGAAATGTATTTCACCATCCTTGGGGCTGGATGACTAATTACAATGAATCCAAGACACTGGGCACACAGCTGTATTGGATGAACACCTCTCATAGACTCATGACCCATTTATTTTAGCCTTACAAATGACAAATGTCCTACTCAGGTCACCTACTGAGCCCCGCATTTCAGACCTCCAGCCACAAGATGACAGTTTAGCATCCACAGTGAGTTGGCAATTTACAGTCATAAAATTCCATTACTTTATTTTCGACATCAGTAAACTGAATATCCCATTTCTACAAGCTTTAAATGAATAAGTTGCAGCATTACTTAAGATGGTTACTGGCATCTACACAACACTGTAAATATAAGACATTTTTATTATCATTACTGTATGACAGAAGTACAACAACTATTGGCTTAATTTACAACCAACATTTGAGAACAGTCATTGCGCATTTTCACATTGCCTTCATATCTGTATCTCCCACAGACAAAGACTTAATCTGATTCATGGACGGACAGATAGCTCTGTGAGAGGGCACAGTTGTTAAGAGGAAAATGAAAGGGTCAATCATTCACCCTCTTGAGACAGTCCAGTAGCCCAAACTTCAGATGGAAACCTTTCGAGGAATTTCATTAGACTGTGAAACTTTTCTTCCACCGCTTTCCTTTCGAAAGGCAGTACTCACATTATGAAGTGCACTGCATTCTTCTGATGATACGACGGAGAGCTCAGATTTGATGCAGTTTCCTTTACAAATCCCAGCTGTCACAATATATACAATTGAACACTTTCACACAGTTTTTCACGAGCCAATGACATTTTTATATGATTAACCATGCAAAGTGGTGCTCTGACATGCATCTAGGGCTGAACTCGTTCCAAGCTGCAGTATCTCCTTCCAGCTTCTCCGGATGCCTGCGTAGTAGACAGACATCATTGTGTTGTAACTGAACCCCTGAACCACTCTGAAAGGAGAAACATATTTTTCATGTCTGGCATTAGCACAGCAAAGATTCTTTGAGCATGTTTGAGGCCATATTGCCACTGTCCAGAGTATATGCTTCATCTGATGTCATGTTCATGTTGAGCTTGTTGTTCAGCTGGGTAGCCCATTCTGTATATTCAATTTGTCATATTAGGGTTATCCATCAAAGACACTGTATAATTTTTTCTAAATATTGTAGTTTTGAAAAATAGTTATAAAAGAAAAAGAGAGCGCAAGCCATATGTTTATATACAACCTTAACCTCCCAAAAGAAAATTCCATATACTATAGTACAAATGTGATGTTTTTCTGATATTTAATTGGAAACTTTGTTAGCAATCTCAGCTGAATATAAACTGGGCACAAAAACTAACCATGGTACAGCTGTATCAATTTATATTTGTGTCCATTTAAGGCCTTATCAACTCTCAGAGGCACTGCTGCTTGAACTGTTCAAGGTTGCTCATTTAATACAAGGTAAAAGGACTGGTTATAGTAGTGAGTTCATACAGTAAAAAAAACTATTGTTCTACTTTGTGGTTTAATTAACTTAGTTTTAGTCTGTGTGTTTATGGTAAACGCATGTTGAAACCATTCGACCACAACATACCTTTCTAAGAGTCCTACATTAAAATAGAACACATTTTACTATACAATATAAGTTTATAGAATTGCTAAACATGTCAGAATTAAATGTTACATTGGTAAAATGTTATATTTTAAACCATCCCTTTTTTGTTAGCTTTATAACCAACACATTCGGAAACACATTGTTTGTGTTTGTCTTCAATCGGAATGTTCAGAATGCAATTGTTTGCTGTTAAAGACAGAAGAAGAGGACTTCCCTCTTTCAGCTGGACCCAGAAAAAGACAAACACGAAGGCACAACATAAACCTAGCAATTAAAGATCCCGTTTGAAATATCATGTTTGACACTGTAAAGAAACGTTGTTACAACGTCAAGGTAATAGCACAGAAATGATAGAGCTTTATCTGTCTTCATTGTTTTTATAAGAAAGGCACTTCCAAAGTGTAATTTTTGAAGGGAAGAAAAGACAGGCAAACCTGTCTTGGCAGACTAGCCTTCCAGTGGCTTTTGCCAAGCTCTTTGAAATCCAATCAGTTTAGGGCGTTCAGATCAGTATCCCTTTCTAATTTGCAATACTTAATCTGACTAACATTATAGCTTAACCTCTGCTTTTGTTAACTTGTAATTATTCCATGCAAAGTCTGGGGGTTCAGAACACTACAAGACAAATTGGCACGGGACCAAAATTCAACCTTTAACCACTAGAAAACCTGATATTAGTTTTTCTATATACTGGAGCAATTTAAAATAGGTTTCACAGTAGTGCAACACTCTTTTTAGCAGAAAGGGGATCCAGAGATTTGAATAATTTTCCTTTAAAAACTCCTGTTTTTGAAGATAAAGAAATATGCCATTTCACAGTTTTTACATTCCAATTGCATTTCTGCATACATATTTAATTCAAACAATATTTAACACAATGCTAAGCACAAGTGCACTTACACACAAACTACTAATTCCTTTATCACTCTGTCACAAAATAAATCAATTAAGTGAACCTAATTAAAGGCTATTTAGAAAGCTTTTATCCAATATAACACTAATAAACTACACATTTGCACTGTTTTACCATTGTTATATGAGCCTTGTGATATAAGACAAGAAGAGAATAAAACATTTCATTCAAAGTGCATAAAGTTATCAAAATAACCAATGACTGGAAAACAAGTTTACTTCTTTGTAATAATTGCTCCAAAAATAACATGTAACAGATGAAACACTAAAGCATTTTGGTTCATTAAGAACTAAAATGGCCACACAATAAACTCACATTAAATTCAATCTAAAATGTGGTAACTTAAGAAACTTGTAATTTATTTTTTAAAAGTTAAATATTTAATATTAAAGGTTAAAATTGTAATGAAATTTCTCTCTTTCGTCATTATATAGTTTAACCCCTTACAAGCATTTTGTTTTGTAAAGCATACAAATGTATGTGTGAAGATAATATATACACCAGTATACTTAGTTTTAAATATTTATAAGCACTGGAATTTTTATAAATAATTAGGTACTCTGAGATCCAAATGTAAATTCCCACTGCAGCACAGATCAAATTAGTTTGGGTCTAACAGCTGCAGAAAAAAAGCTTCAGTGAATCAATGCAAAAAATATTTATTTTATTGATATAAAATAAACAAGAGTAAACATCCAGACACATCTGTTAAGGGCTTATCTGTATATCCAATACAGAATTGTATTATACTGTACTCAATGTGTGCATTTAGTACCTTAATACTGTTTTTAAACAGCACTAAATCTTTACATGCCAACTCAATAAAACCCCTAAAGTGTCAGTCATTTCTCTTAATCCATTGTTTTATTTTCATGAAATGCGTGTAATACTAAGAGACAGCAATCACTTCTAACGATCTGACACAAAAGCAAAGTGTCTAGTCCCCATTCCTGCTCTCCAGCCAGTGCAGTCTGCTGTAGAGTCAGGATTGACGGAATTAAAATAAAAGCTCTAATGAGCTGGGGAATTAGAAAGATTTATGAACTAAAAGCTTGAATTCTGCTAAAACTACTGTATTATCAAGCAATGCTGAAATTACAGTATTGCTGTAAAATATGCCTGTCATAACTATCTTTTTAATTAATTACTACACATGTTGTGGAATGTTTGTAAATGGCACATGATACATGAGATCTAGTAATGATATTTGTAAGCAGCCTGTGGGGTATTTGTGTGCACTCTGCTACCTGAACACATTTGGCTGGGTGCCTAAGCACTCAAACAGACAGAAAGGATTTTCATTTTGGTGTGTAAGAGGCTTTTTTTTAATACCAGACTTAAAAGGTAAGCACAATCTGCCTGTGTTCACCTGACTTTTTTAAGTTGCTAGAGCACCAGACATTAGAATTTGGAAACAGTAAAGGAACCAAAGAAGGGCAGTATTGTTCTGATAATAAAAATAATCAAGATAAAGAGATACATCTAAGGAACAGGCTGAACTGCAGGGAGCAATTCACTGCTATTAGTAACTCACTGGCAAGCAACCAGTTTTGAGAGGTTCAGGGTAATGCTGTGAATGGGCTTCACTGTGCTTTAATCTATTATGTATGTCATTTAACAGAACAATTACAACAGAAAGACACTTTCCTATTGCTATGGAAGAGAGGCAAAATGTCTGGGGAGTAAGGTAATGTACAATATGTAAAACATATCTCACACACCCTTGATTGGGAATCTGTGAGCAGTTTCACATAGCTGAAATTCTTTTTAAGAGTCACCAGACTTGTTTTCCATGACATGTTATCAGATAGTATAAAATTGCCATTCTGAGTAATTGGACAAGTGGTAAAATTACAGAGATAAGGAAATGAGTCAAGCAATCCTGCTCCTAATAAGGGTTAATAATGTGGGGTCAATTAACCTCTTAAATGTTAGCAACAAGTCAATTATTGTACTAGGCATATCGGCATTGCCATCACAACATGTACTGTACTTTAATATACATGTATGTGTAAGGTTTTCAAATACTGTGTTTGTACATTTATTGTGTTCCATACATTTTTTGTTGTGCAGGTCGGTCAGCCAACAAGAAAGCAGTGCATTGAATGGCTTTAAAAATGAGCAATACATTTTCTGAAGCATGTACTTGTTTAGAATATCATACTGTATGTTGGAGACACAGGATGTCACCCAATACGCAGGAGTGATCTGAGTAGTTCAACTGAAAGAAGTCTGTTTTACTGGGACATTACTGGGACCCTCTCTGTCAATACAAACTTAACTCCAAATCCCAGTACTGTAAGTTCTTGGTACTGTAACTTGTGTACAAGGTTTATCAAAAAGTGCAACTGTTTTGAGTATCTGCCCACAGGTTTGAACATGAAGATCATCCAAGGAGCAACGTCATGATTTCTACTTAGGCAGTTAAATGAATTTTAATAAGGGGGCATCAGCTTGAACAATGTTTTGGATAACCATTGAAGGAAAGGTGTGGGCATCAATATGCATTTAATAAGATTTTGTGTTCATGACAAGTTTATTGGGTCAGGTGATCATGAGTCTAGGGGAGCACAAGGGGGACACCCTGCAGGCAGAGGAGTGGAGGAACAGAATATGGTGAAAAGGGACACTTTCAAGAGTGATGCTGAAACTCAATACCCTAAGTGTTAAATAAACTCATGCCGTGAGTTTCTGAATTGACATTACTCTTAATGAAGATACTACATGTCCATAAAAAATAATCAATATGAATCACATGCTCTCATTTGTCACAGATATAATGAGCTGGTGGTGCCTGTGTCATATATCATAAACTGCAGCCCGATTCTTAAACATTTTGGTCCCTATTTTCCCTGTGCAATAAATAGCAAACTAAGCTGTCCACTTCATAGTAAAAAAGATTTGTCCACAGGCATCGTTGTCCGTATCAACTGAAATTCACCGTCAATATCAAAGAAGTGTTAATAATATAAAATGTTAAATCCATGCATTTATTTAGCTCTTTTCACCCAACAGGTCCCCAATTGCTGTACACAGTGGAGGGGCCACTTGGGTGACTGCCGGTCCTCACCAGCAGCCCCACTCCACAGCAGGTCAAGTGGGGGAGTGAGAAAGGGCTTCAGCAACAACAGAATTACGTGGGAGGATTAGGGAGTACAAACCCAGAGTGGAATTTATCCAGGTTGCTGGGGTTAACACCCCTACTCTTTGGAAAACTGCCATGGGATAATGACAAAGGAGTCAAGATCTCCGATTAAAGTCTCACCTAGAGGACTGCAGCGTATTGTTGTACACCTTGGTGCATCGTTTTGAAAATTCTGGTCCAAAGGGACGAGCCCCACCGCTTCCTCCTACACTATGTGACCGTCGCGGTTCCGCGTGCGCTCGTGCCCCTTGCCGCTCCACCCCGCCACCCCTGGGGCGCAAACCCGGGTCTCCGGCGTAACCCCACAGGGAACCAGCCGAGTGAGCTAAAGGAGACCTCCGCCAGCCCAGGCGGCTGTGGTCCCTGCTACACGCAGGGAGGGCGATGACATCACCGTGCCCGAACCAGCTCCGCTACAACTACTTATGGCAATTTGGTTTTCCTTCCAGGGTGTCTCATCCCAATACTGATCAGGCCCCAGCCTTCACTCGTTTCTGAGATCTGGACACATCCAAGTACAGTACAATACTGCTACTGCCCAAGACAAAATAACTAAAGACTTACTTAAGATAAATGATAATAAATAATAGATATCTCTATGAATTGGCTACATTACTCTGCTCTCCTCCCCACTGATAGCTGATGTGTGGTGAGCGTTCTGGCGCACTATGGCTGCCGTCGCATCATCCAGGTGGATGCTGCACATTGGTGGTGGTGAAGGGGAGTCCCCATTACCTGTAAAGCGCTTTGAGTGGAGTGTCCAGAAAAAGCGCTATATAAGTGTAAGCAATTATTATTATTATTATTATTATTATTATTATTATTATTATTATTATTATTATTATCTTGGATTGTCTGGGATACATATAGAAGTATTTCAGGTGGGTAGCTGAAACTAGGGTGTCAGCACGCAAAGGCTGCAAAGGAACAAGTAACAGGTTTATTCCTGCTGAAAGGGGAAGAAAGAAGACACAACGTTTCGGCTGTGGAGCCTTCTTCGGGTGTTGATGAAAATGTTTTACTTTCTCTGCGGTATATTTGGTCTGAATGCTGTTATGTATTTTTTGGAACATATGCAGTATATAGAGAGAGAGGTTAGAGCTTCTGGAGCCCAGGGAATTGTTATAATGATATTGCCAATGATGCAACACCTACTAAACTGTAAAGAGTAAAATGTCTTTTTAATTTTAATTAATAAAGTTTATTAAGCATATATCCATATCTGAAACAATATGGTATCACTGTTTCTTATTATTTATGTTGCAGTTTTATATGGTTTATTGCACATTGAGTATTTACTACCACTTATTCTAATTTATCTCGCTCCTTTATGCTTTAACATTTGCTGCTGATGGACACTAAAAACAAAACAAATGGGCATACGACCATTACTTCCTTTTTGTTATGAACTGGCAAGCATATATATTATACTGTATTTCTAAATCACTTAGAGAGACTTTTTTTCACATGGTAAAATAACAGTGCATGTATTTTTGGGTTCAACAAGGCAGACAGTTTTCTCATGATATCAGAGTTTAAATGGATTTAGTGATCTCAGTGTGAATACTGTAGATGTGTCCTATCTCAGCAGATACCCCAGACTGTATAAAAACAAATGAACTACAATTTCACCTTTGTAGAAGTTATTGTCTGCAGGTCAAGGTTAGAGAGCACTGACAGGGCACAGGGACGAAGGTGAACTCACACATCCTGTCATTAGCAAGCAGGGAAATCGAAAACACTGCTCATTTTTCAGTTACGCTGAGCAACATTTTATGGATGCATTTTGCACAGATAAATAAACATATTCACAATTCTTTTCTTTGATCCATTTCACACCCTCTGGCCAGCTTTTAATATTGCCTTCAGTTTATGATTTGCAGTTCAGACCACTTTAATAATGCAGAGCACTGTGTGGGTGGCTTCTTTGCTGCTCACTAAGGCCCTTTGTCCCTGTGTTCCACTCTCCACTCCTCTGCAGGTTTGGATGTTATCTAGACTCTTTCACATGTCAAAGACAGACAGGAAATGCAAAACAAGAGAAAGTTAAAAAGGAGCTTGAGAGAAAAAAAAAGTTTTGCCAGCCCCTAATGCAACGATTTCATGCTGAGAACACAAAAGAGCATATTAAACACTAAAGTTTATCAGTACAAATTAAGTCTTGGATTCACATTTTCTTTAATCTTTTGCATCTGAACATTTTTTTGCCTCTCACTGTTTTCCCCAGTTAAATGTTAAAACGAAGCTCAGCCAGTACCATTGACTTCCTCCGTAAAAAAATACTGAGACACATCATAAAAATTTAATTACTTCCCCCTCATTTCCATATGATTCCTTAAAAAAATGTAAAATTCATTTAAAGTAAGTGGCGACTTTGTCTTTGAAGATCACGACAATTAACATGGATCAAAGCGTAGGTTCTGTAAGGATGAGAGCTCATTAGCATAATGAA
Organism: Lepisosteus platostomus; assembly: GCF_059453375.1. Classification (NCBI taxonomy): domain Eukaryota; kingdom Metazoa; phylum Chordata; class Actinopteri; order Semionotiformes; family Lepisosteidae; genus Lepisosteus; species Lepisosteus platostomus. Next base: position 39,685,827 of record NC_142624.1, read on the forward strand.
ATTAACTTGGAGACAAGAATCTCTAATAGGTGCAACAAAAAACGCATTAATAATATTTGAGGAAAATGATGTTTATGCTGGTAATACAACAATTATAGACCTTGTATTCAATTAACAGTTTGTTAATTAACTTTTAGTTTATACAGAGTACATATCAAGCTGATTTATTTATTTTATTTTTTTCCATCTGGTAACTGCAATACGTCTCCTTTGGTGTTTCACACTTAACCCACAATTCCTTGTATTGAACCTTATATTAGTAGTATTATTTATTTTGAATTGTAATGCATCATATTAATTCAAATTAGCAACAAATTAGCACACAATGATAATGATATCAGCAGAAATTCTGCTGCTGTAGTGGGAAATAAAAGTACTTTTATGACACCTTCATAAACAAGAAGAGTTTCTTTGTATATACTAGCTTTGTTCCTTGCAATGACTTTTTCTCATAGCAGAAATTGGATTACAGTAAAATTACAGTATGTGCAGACATAAAAACTTGCAGCCATTGTAAGTCTAGGCTTGCAAAGAGACAGAAGGTCTTAACCAACAATTTCATGCTGCTGATAAACGGTGTAGATTTTCGATTTATTTTTTATGACTATTGAGCCATAAGAAAAAAAATACACACATTTACATGTAGAATTACACTACTAAACTTTTCAGGTATTACTTCCATAAGGATAGTGTTTGCACATGTGGGAGTGATTCCAGACACCAAAAAAGAAAAGGTGGATAAAATACTCTTTATTGAACAAGTTTAGTTTATCTGACCATTTTGTAGGATTTTTTAAAGAAATGAACAGGAACAATAGACACAAGTAATAGCACAGCTACAGCTATACATGTACAGTATATAATCTGTAAGAGAAGTCTTTATACAGTACATAGAGATATACTGTATACTGTAGTATATAATGCTGTACTATACACAATACATAGTATGAACACAAAGCCCATTTTTAAATGTGTCATTTATTTTGCCCTGCATGTTGTTTTAACAACCTAAAACCACAAACAGTTGACTGATATAATATTATCTTGCTTAACCATCAGTGAATGAATAAAATGACGAGTGGACTTTGCTAAACGGTGAAGATGTGAGATGTACTGTGATGTAACAAAGAAAAAGCTACGTTTGGGGAATGGAAAAGGCAGTGGGAAGAAATGTGAGAATGTGTGGGTTTGAGATTTCTGTTCCCAGTAGTGCACATACAGTGTAATTCACTCTTCAACTGCAATATGTTTAATATTTTCATGTGCTGCAATAAAATATTACTATCTGATTCACATGACTAGGTGACACATTTTACCTCCTGTCTAAATTCACTCTTCTCCCATTGGCAAAATAACATTTAAATGCTGGAAAATGATTTTCCAACAGCTCTGTGTACAGTACTGCAAAAGTAATATGGTCTTGTTGGTCTTACTATCAGCTCTGTCGATGCACGTCCAACATTCTCCGTTACAAGTTTGACTCTGTCATTATTTCAACTCTATGGTTCAAGTGCCATACAGAGATTGAATGGTTTATATGAACATCACTTTCATGGGAAAATAAAAAGGTCTAGTGATAGAACTGGGCCAAAATAGCACAGGAAGTCATAAAACCCTTTCCTTCATAATAGTATTTGTTGAATTAATGTAATTTAGCTTTGCTAACCTTGAATATAGTTTACATACATGTGATTGTATACCTCCTCCCCTGTGTGTATATATACTTACACACTAGAGTCCAGCCTCTTAACTCTTTCCATGGGAACAGCATGTTCTTCTGCTCATGTCCTGTTCCTGGGTAAAAAGCCTGTCATCCCCAAACTGTTTAATAATTGAAATAAATAGTAACAGTAAACGATTGTTGTCTGAGGATTGTTAATAGCAGCAGAAGTCAAGAGGACTGTGGAGGTTCAGGGGGCTTCCAATGACCCAGATTTTGTCTTAAAACATAAATAAATAATTAACCCACACACTTTTTCTCAGGCGGACTAGTGCTGATAGGTAGTCTGATAGCAGGAACAATTTGTTGGAGTTTCAGGGGTCCAACGGTGCTCTCTTGTTTAAAGCTGAGCCAAAGCATGCTCTGGCGACTACCGTGACACTGTGATTCCCATGCCCTATCGCATTCTTTCCTCAGATCCCAGGCGGTCATGTTTTTTTCCCTACGTGCAGTCCAGGATGTAGACAAATGAATTCCAAGTGACCTATGTGGGGGAGGACTTTTGGAATAAAGATCTCTCCTGTCCACACTCTTTCATTAGCCTGTCCCCTAGAGCCATATGTTTTTGCATGGCAGTGAAACTGCAGAATGCTGTTCTCTGACTAATTACCGAATTATGCTTTGCTCCAACAGCCTGGCCACCCTGCGCTCATTTTACCTCGGATTTTCACTTTTCTTTGTCACAAAGCAACAAATTCAGTAAGTGACGAATTTACTCTGAATTCCTCTTTCACATCCAGCTAATAGGTCTCCTCTGCACAACAGCACATTCTCACAACACAAAGGGCTCTCCTGTAAGGTCCGATTGCTTGAAATCTAAAAATTGAAAAGCAGCACAAAATTCTCATAAATAGAAATGCTACACAGTTGAGCCTTATTAACATTAATCTTTAAGTATCCCCCTAAAACAACCTCACATCCAGATGATATATGACTATATCTCTCAATGATTTGATGTTTAATCACATAAAGGACATTATGTTTAATTACATAAGTAGGAATTGCTTGTCATGTCGTTTCCTTCCAGATAACGAGCTTTCATGTAATAGCTGCAGCAGGTGTGCTCTTCTGGTACAACAAATATCTTTTCCAATTAGTTAAAAAAAGTTGATATTTCTGTTTGTGTATCCAGTTATAGTCTCACATATTTTATAACCCAGTCCTTCTGGAAACCTTGATATTTCTTAAAAAGTACAGTTCCGAGAGTGTATGGAATAGTTTATGGATTTGTGCGAATTGTCAGGCTGGATGTCAGACTTGTATTTGTTGAAATAAAGCTCCCATTCCAGAGAGCGTACAATATTTGATTATCACAAGTCGTCGACTGAGAGATATAGGGATGGGCAATGCGAATGATGAATGCAGGAAGGCTCATGTAGGTCAACAATGTGAACAGGAGAAACCCGAAGACTTGTTTCCTTCAGCCCTATTGGTGCTAATAGTGACCCCGACGGAAAAGTAATCTTATCGATAATCCATAGGGACAGCTGTGGGGTGTGGAAGCAAGAGGCTTGGTACAGGACTTTTCTTTCTCAAAATTCATTTTGTACACACAAGGCATTCTCAATACTTTTAAAGGGCTACAGGTTGGCCTTATACTAAATTACTATTACTTCTTTTAATTGTTTTTTTTATGCCAGCGTCCATCAGATGGATAATATATCTCAAGTACACAGGAAACTCTTTGCACCCCAGAAACATTGTATCAAAGCTACCTCCAAGGAAACTGTATCATCGTACATTAGCTGGCAAAGGATGTGCCCAACAGCAAAGTAAATTAGATCGCTGACTATATTTCATTTTCCTATACCCTGGGCAAATTAGATCTCAATTATCTCTGATTTCCCAAAGCTTTTGAGTGAACAAGATTCCAGGTAATTCTAGAGGCTTTTTTGTCCAGCAGGCAGATTTAAAAAAAAAATAGCAAAGTTGTAATTTTTGTGATTATCATTCTTGTTTTCCTAGCCCGGCATTTAGTGTTAATAATTTATGCTGATAAGCAACGGCCTGCAAACTGAATGGATAAAAATTCAATATTCATAGTTTTGTGAATGAAATTCTTCAGGGGAAATAAAAACCTTCAATATTCTCTAATCTGCTGCTCGTTAAGCAGTTATATCCTGAAAGGAAATGCAGATAAAGCATTAGGCAATCAATAGGGGCAAAAATTCTGATGAGCAAAATTCAGAATAAGATAATAAGGTTCCCAGCAACAACAGCTTGGAAATCACACACAGTGGTTTAACAGCTGTCAATACTAGTGTCTTTAGTAGCACATGGGCATTAAGTGCCCGTTGTATTTAAGGGAAGATATTGTTGGTTGTGTTGTGCCCCAGGAATGTCCTACTGCCACTATACCCTTGCAGTTATATCCGTTTCAGATAGCGGGTTACAGAAAGAAAGTTTAAAAAAATAAGATGCTAAATAAAGCCTAGTACTACAGCTAATAAAATTAACTCTATAATGACAGCAACAGAGGATGAAGACACATTTTATGGACTTCTGAAGTGAGAGTAATGTCAGCACTAAAGTAGTTTAATTTCAGTGCTAAATGGTTAAAGAAACAAAATATAGGCTTGCTTCCTCAAGTTAGAGCAATCTGTTGCTTCACTTGAGAAGTTCCCTGGCGAAGACCTGGGACTTTTGCAATGTGACCTAGGGATTACAGGAAGTAATGACCTGTAGGTGCTCAGCTGTTGAAAGGAAATTAGAGGGGCCTGATTTTTATTATACTCAAAAGCCTCCACGTCCTCTGGATTAATCTCCCACACTATGTTGCATCATCGGAAATGCGTAACATATTCTCCATTTCTCTGGTGACCAATAGAGTTCAGTGGAAACTGGTTTTAAAAGAAAGGAAAGGCCTTATTAGAGGTGCTGGGTTCTGGGCCCAAAGAAACTAATCAGCTTGTTATTTATGTCACGTAGCTGTACATCCTCTTTTTCAAGATATTCTGACTGCTTCTTTGAGTATCTCCTGTGAGAGTAGTAAAATATTTAAAACTTTTTTTGTACCTGCTGTTTTAATCACTATGCATGCAGTGATCTAATTTTTGTTATTTAAATTAGATACAGTACATAAGAAGTAAGAATTATGTTAAGAATATTGCATCCCATCTTAGAAATCATGATTTACTAACAAAATAATAACAATTTAATTCTTTATCCCCTGCTGAATTAATGTAAATTACATAGAGAAGTTACAGAAATTTAAATAAGTTTGAGTTTCCCAGCTTTATGAGGGATTAAATATTTTGTCTTATTGGAATACGTCTTGCTACGTAATTATGATGATGTTGGGTATGTCTGTATCTTGCTATAGTATTAGTACTGTGGTTGTACACTTATGTACAATGAGCACATTTATTTTATTGAAACCCCACTGAAGAATCACAGTAAGTGTGATTTTGTAACTCACTACAGTAAAACAGTTTTCATAAGCTTATACAGCACATTCTGTTTGATTATTTTGGAAATAGAAGAGACAGGAATGAGAGGTATTTTCCTTAACTGCTGTTATTTTCTCCAGGCTGTTAAATTTAAAATTACACAGGCAAAATCTTTCTGGTATCAAAAGCTTAATAAAATACAAATTATCCAAAGTTAGTCACAAGCTCCTTCTCGTTGCATAACTGCTCACAGACCCAGTTTATGATCTTCTTCACCATCTCTCCTGTTCCTTGTTTGTTTAAATTGTTAAATCTATTAATTACAAATGTTCTGTCTGTCTCAAGATGTCTCAGTACTTCCTTAGCATAAGCAATTTGCAGTACTAATGCAGACGGGTACAGAGGATTTCTATAAGAGTTATTTTTTCCATTGATAATTTATGCCTCAGTTAAAAACAAAAACATTTTTGGCTTTTGAATCATTATTAAGCTTCATCCTGTGTGTATCATGCTTCATCTCTCACTCTATTCTTTATAAATACACTTCATTATGTATTAAATTCATTGATATAATTTTTGTCTTTGTGACATCATAAACACTCAAAGATAATTTGTGAGACGGAAAGGTGGCACATGCAGTTATTTAGATCATTAATGGATTTTCTATTGTGTTATAGCCTTAAGAAAAGCATATGTTTTGTAAAAAAATTAAATACACATTGTAATAATATGATAAAAATATTCGTTTTGAAATATACATCACATTAGATGTAAAAATACAATATTAAAATTACAACAATAATTATATTCAAATAATAATAAAAAGCATTTTGGGGCAACCATTTTTGTCTTGTTTCTTTGGTTACTGATGACCGGATAGCATTTTTACAACAGATGGATATGATTGTGCTTCAGCCAACCAAATGAACAGGCATCAATTTTTAAATTCTTGGATAGATAAGGTTGTTATGCACAGTGTGTGTTAGCTTCAAACCATGGTGAAGGGAAATTTTCACTTCAGATGATGGGAAGAATTTTAATTTAAGTAAAGATATTCTCTTTATTTTACAGAATTCTGTTCAACTTCACAGAATGTATTAATTTTGGTCAGTTGTGTTTCTCATTTTAAATACTGTACAAAATAATTTTAACAAAAAATAATATTGCTATTGTGTTTGTATTGCTATATCGCATGAGGGATATATACAGTACCACAGAAATATGTATTTCCAAAGAAAAATACAAAACTAATATAATATCCCTTTAAGTGGCCTTTATCACTTTATCACAGCAATTTCAGTATTTGCAGAAAAGAAAAATATAATATTAAATTATAGCATATTATTGATTGCTGTTCACTTTCTAGAAAAGGAAATGAATATAACATTTTAATATATCATATAAAATTATAGTAAACCCAAGTGAAAGTAGAAAACACATATCATGAGACACTGCAAGGAAAATGATCTCTTTTTGCAATGGAAATCGGAAAGCAGAATTTATCTAAAGGATGGAAACAGTTCTCTCATTAACCCCCAGTTTCTCAGGGCTCACTGTTTTAAGCTTGGGGACACCATTCAATAGTACATAACCCAATCTCAGCAGAGCTAGAAATAAGGTTAAATTGCTTGAGTCTGCTGGATACAGATGTAGATGGGCTCGATTTGGATTCAAACGTGTAATTTCCAGAACACAGGGCTAATGTTACTCATCAGAGGCTCCTGGTCAGGTGGGACCATGTCTTGTAACTTTCCCCAGCATCTGACACTTAATACTACGCCAGCTTCCCTACCTCCCTTGCTCCCTCTTTCCTGATTTTACTCTGAGAGCTCTCCTCACATGTTAGAACAGGAGTCTTATTTCTGCAGGTGTTCTTCAAGGATCAGTGCTGGGAACCCTTCTTCTGTCTCACCATACACATGATCTGAGTTGCTTTCCCTGGATCTCTCTCCACTGTGAAGATGAAGCTCACATCTTTGTCTTCTCCCTTTCATTAAAATAGCACTTTTTCAAAGATGTCTCATTGCTGCTGTCTTTCATCACCCCACCCTCATGTAATATGGATGCCACACATTCTTAAACTGAACGTTTAATTGGCTCCCTCTTCTTCCTACCTCTCCCTCAATCTCCCCCCGTTCAGTACACTTCTTCTGTGTCACGCCCCTTATATTTCTGGATTTATTTGACCCATTTCAGAATAGGAGTAATACTTTCAGCTGGTTGCCCTTAGCTCACTTATGGACTGAGCTATATACATCAGGATTATGCCATTTCTGACAGGCTTCCAGTGCCTCCTGAAATCTTGTCTATTCTGATTGCATCCGTAGGCACTTCAGGCTTTTTTTCTCTGCATAGAAACCTGCAGAGTATTAAATCACTACAGAAGCACAACTTGACACTCTCCAATACAAAATATGAAATCACAATTGTCTATTTTTGGAGTCTTTGTTCTACTGCATGTTCACTAGTTCAGTTTTATTACCCCAATCCAGGGAGACATCCTGCACTCTGTAGTCCACTTAATGCTATAGAAACCAGAATAAGATCAAGCCACTGTATCTCTGGTGAGGACTTTTACCTTACAGCTTAAAGCACTTAATGCATATAATTCATGCTGTGTCCTACAGCTTCACTGGACCACTCCAGTGAAAGTTCTACCAATATTGTATATGAAGCAATTGCATTATTATTTTTTCATTAAGGTATTGTCCAAATTAACCAATAAATCATATATTAATTTATGGGGAAAAAGATCTGTAACCTATAATGTTAACAAATGTGAAAAGGGCAAAAATAACATAAGTATTTAAGGCTGGAGTTTAGCAGGATTCCTGACTGTTTTACAGTATACATGTTGAGCTTAAAGCCATTGACCCAAAGTGACCTTAACCAAAAAAACCGAGCAAACTGCTAGGTATACTTAGGAAACATCTGGAATTAATTTTTCTCTCATGGATAGGTAATAAAAAGGGGAAAATTGATGGATTTTTCTGTGTGAAACCAGGTTTCTCTCTAGAAACATACCCCTGTTTCAATTCCAAGCTATACAGAATATTGGCATTTTCACGATTTTCAGGACATACTGTAAATATGCTAAGGATGTAAATATTAAGTGCTATACTGTATATGGTCATTCAAATATCATTTAAAATAGCAACGTACTTCAATTCCAAACCGATTTTAAGCAGTCACAGTATATGCAATGATCTATGTCATACAGAATTGTGTGCAGAAGCCAAAGAATTTTAACGTCAGTTTGGGTGATTGAGAATCTGCTTAATGTCATTGTTCACTGTGTAACTTAAAACAACTCTTGCTAGAACGAACATAAGATGCGATCACAAATTTACCTTGAAACACAGAGCTCATGATTGATTTGAATAGGTTATTTTGAGCGAACCACTTTAGGTATTCATAAGGTAATGACAAACAGTTTCGAATAACATACCCTCTCTCAAACAAATTCTATTATGATTTTTAAAGAGTTAAAAAAAAACATTTTGCAAAAGTTCATATAGACAGTCCCCTGCCTGACACAACAATAATAATAAAACATTAAAATACATCAATGTATGCTTTATAATATTATATTATTATTATTATTATTTATAATAATATAATATTATTTATAAAGTTTCTTATAGCATGTTCTTAAAATGTTAATAAATGTTGTGCCACTGTTAATCCTTGCATAGTCAACATGAAGTGACACTTCATATATATTTATATATATTATGATAGTAGTTCAAGTAGTGCATAGGGTAGCACTTGAAGAAGGCTCTACAGCCGAAACGTTGTATTTCTTCTCTTTTCAGCATGGGATAAACCTTCGGTTGTCCTATATATTATGATATACCAGGGCATTGTCAGGACTCATGGAAGCAATCTCTCTTAAAAGCAGTTCTGCTCCTTTACTTTGTTTACTCTACACGTCAGCTACCAGTTTTCCACTATTTTATCACGACTGAATAAGTCTGACAGTGCGTTGTGTAGTCCTGACACTAACCTGGTATACTGTAAATCAGTTGTACAAACTGTATATTCATTATACAGCACCATTAGGCTATGTGTTTATAAACAGAAGAAACTTAATTATGCCATAACATATACAGTATAATAAGGATAATTATGATATTATATTATGAGTATTATGAGATATTTTATAATGGCTTTCCTGTGGTCTTGAAAAACATGATAAACTTAATGTTATATTTCTTTATTAAATCTATAATTTCACTAGGTTAACAAGAAAAGATAACAAAATAATAATTAATTCATTATCATTTCTATTAATTTAACAATGTTTATAGATAGTTTTTAAGATGTGAAGAAGACACCCAACTGAAGTCTTGGTAAGTATTTCAGTATTAGACAGATGTTTCAGTCAACATCTGCTTTTAAACACTTCATACCTTCCACCCCTTGAAGCTTACATGCTTGCTGGCAGATTATCTTGAATTATTGCACATAAGAGACTTTTAATATCTGACTGACCTGAAGTATTTTAATATTCCATGCTGCAGGTATTTCAATAACATATTGTGGTTTCTCATGCCTCTGTCATTTTCATTATTTTATTTTTATTTTGAAACATCAGATGACAATTAGAAGAACCAAAGGAGAAAGCAGATTCTGAAATCTCAAGCTGTAAGGAAACCATGAATGTCGTAGAAAATCATAGTAAACACAACTGGCACTCTCATAAATAAAACACTGCATTATCAGATATAGAATTTTTGAAAATTTGAATATTATATTGAATATTATTGCTTTAAGGGAGCTTTTGTTATTATTCATCATTTACTATGATTACTATCATTTCTGGGTTTGGAAAATTTTCAAATCCAGTTCTCCAGTAGCTGCTTTATTCTGTTCATCACTATTCAGGTTTATCGGGAGAACCAATGTAGTGTTATGATTATCTTAAAAGTCAGTAATAGGGTTGCCAACCTTACACTGTTGTTTTTATTGACACCCTACCTCCAGAATGCCTTGTTTTATGAGTAAAGTCTCTTTTCCAAGGCCTTGGTGTCTGCCTGGTGCTATGAGGGGGGCTCTTACTGAACCAGCTACAGTACTTTGTTGAAACTGATAGGCTGGGCTTCTCTCTAGAAACGACAGGACGAGCTTCTTGGATCACATAGCTGGTGACTTCCAAATGTCACGATTGTAAACCCCTTCTCTTAAGGATACTCCAGCCCTTCCTCTTTTATTTTTGATTTCCTACACCTGCCTCCGGTTCCAGCCCCCTTCCTACAGAAGCCCAATCTGGGCTCAGTTTAGGAAGATGGATGCCCGGAAGCCCGTCTGCCAGCGGGTCCAGGAGTGGCCCGACGGCATCGGCTTCGCAACGGTGTCCTGACCATCTGGGTCCGGGGCTGGGAGCGCCTGGCCCCGTTACCTCTTTATTCCCCTGACCCGTCGCCGGATCCCACTCCGGCTTTTAACTCTTGTCTTGTCTGTCAGGATGGACAACCCGACTCTGGACATTTGCTTTCTCAGGATATTCTCACGGGCTCCCTTCAGACTTGTTTGCCTCGACCATGCCCCCCCTAACATCAGCGCACCTTGGACACGCCCCCTGGACTCTTCCTGCCCTGATCCTAGTCTTGTCCCCTTGTTAGTCTCACTCCCCCACAGATTCTGCCATCTGCATAGGGTCCTGAAAGACGCTTCGTGACACCAAACAGGCTAGATGGTGCAAAAAGGCCTCCTTTCACTTGCAGCCTGTCTTTATTCATCAGAGTACGGTTAAGACAGAACACTACTAATAAACAGCATGAAAGGTTTAGTTTAAAATTATCAGAAGGTCTGAGTATATTAGAATCAGTGGATTATTTAAAATATTACTCCTGACCAATAGAGATTAAAATAAGATTCTATTTTTGCACAACGGGAAGCCAATCCTCCAGGCTCTGTGCATCTTTACTCTCACAGGCCCACTGAGCTGGGCAATGTCTTAGTCATGTGGTTCTCTAATTGAATACACCCCTCTTCACACCCCATGCCAAAGTGCTGCGTAAGTCACTCTGTGACCAAGCTTGTATCACAGTTAATCATGATACAATATGAAAAATTGTATCTATTAACAATTAGCTATTTTTTTCAACATTACGGATTTCTTAGGGGGAATTTGAGGATATAAGAAGAAAGTTAAAATTGGACTTGCTTTTCTGAGTGTTGCTAAATTTACAGGCAGTTGGCAGCCCTGTTCTGTACTAATTATCTGTGTAACTGCAGTGTTGTTACAATAAACAGTTCATACACGTCTTCGAATTTTAATGAACACCTAATGTAAACTGAACATAAAAGCAGCACATTTGAACAACCATTATGATTGGCTGTTCAGCTCTACTAAACAATCTGAAGGTGAAATAAGAGACATGTTAAATAAAAAAAATACTTTATTTAACAAACACAATTGAAAAGTAGTCTAATTCTTTCAAATACTTGCTTTATTTTTTTCCATAGTAACTGCGTAGTAATCGGCTATGAGAACATGTACAGTTAATTTATCTTTATGTAAGATATGGTATATATTATGCTTTTATACATTACATTTTAAAGATCTTTTCTGGTGAGTACCATTTTTAAATAATCCCTGCCAAGTGGGAAGTCCCATCTCATGATCAAATGTAAGACTAATGAGATGGTGATACCTTACATGAAGATACAGCAACTGCTCTGTACGCTCCTCCCCCAGCAACCCAGACTCTTTATTGAATTAAGACAGAAGTTTGAATTGCCAATAAGCTGAGTGTATCACAGTCAACACATCATTATTTTATTATAAGCCTCCACTTTGACATTAAAACAGACTACGATTATATTACTTTTATATGACTTTATGTTTTCATATTGTACATCGTTACTTGAGCTTCTCCAAAGTTCTTTTGCATAAAAGCATCCAATTAATAGACAAAAAAAACATCAAATACAAAAACACTTTTTTTGAAGAGTCATGTACCTTTAAGTGGGCGTCCTGGAATTAGCTCAGATGGGAATGGAATAGCCCATGTTTAAACACCTTTAATAATTAAACACCTCACGGCTCTTATGGGATCAGAAGATTGAAGAGTTTCACAGAAATCTAGGCTTCTCCTTTCTTCCCATTGTGAGCTGGAACACGTGCTGGAGAAAGCTGTAACCTTTTTCACTGATGCTTTTTCCACATGTGAAACCTTTGGTTCCTGTATGCGTTCTTACATGACTGAAAACATTACCACAATCCTCTGGGGGTCAAATAATGAATAATTTTGTGATAAAAAAAGAACCTGAAGGTTTACTCATAAACTGTACCTGGGAGAGAACAGCTGTCCTGTAAAGTTAAAGATCTACCCTAGTTTCCTCACTCTCTGTTTCTCTCTGCCCTTGTCTTCAAACCCCTCTTGTGACCTAAAAGAACTGCATATTTTCTCCTGACTTACCTAAAAAGATCTTGGCAGAGGAGAAGTACTCATAATCTCTAACAAGGGAGATGGTGGGTGGACTTCTCTTTTTCTATGCTTCTCCATAAACTCTTATATAAATGGCTCTGGTCTCCTGTGGTATTTATTTTGTGGAATGCTGGAAATTGTGCACTAATCCAATGGGCATTTTAAAAGAGTTTTTTTAAAGACTTGAAGTTCTGTCGTTTTTCCAAGACAAAAAAAACTACATATTAAGTTTCATCAGTTCTGTTTTAAAAAAGCAAAATAAATATATAGTTCTTCAGTTTAGTTTATTGTACTTGAAAAATAAAGAACAAATTAACTTTGCTTTTTAAACAGATGGAGGCCAGATTAAATCAGTTGTACTGCTCTAACTATAATAAAACATAAAGCTATCATTGTGTGATCACTCCTCATTTAATATAGGCCTAAGGTATTAGACATTCTGAAACAAAAGAGCAGTTAATTGATGACTGTAGTTAAACCATACTTCTTACAAATATTTTCTAGATATATTTTTAGATAAAGGCTACAGAAACAAAATGTGCAATAACAATAAAGTGTTCCAGTTTTTGTCTTATTAACATAACTTTGAAAGGTTTTAATAACTTTTCCTTAGGGATACACCTAACTCTACACAACAACATTCAGTTTAGATTCCCTAACTAGATTAATAATTGAATTTTATTTTAAAAAATGAAGAAGAGTAAACAGAAACATTTCCAGACAAATGTCCAGAATCACTTTTGCTGAGTGACGATTTTTTCAAACAATTTGTTTTAAACAATGCCAATTAAAAAGGGGCTTAGAACTTCCTTGACCCTTAATGTGTTAAACTTTCTAAAGCAATGAGCTTCATATTTCCGTTTCACCCGGGCAAACCAGAGATTGCAGCCTTCGGTCTCCACGGTAACCTGGCACGTTCGCACGCAGAGTCAAACACCCCCTGTTGCCGTGAGAACACGACTGGGGCGGCTGTCCATGCCATCTGCCCCCAGTTAACAGATATCTCATCGGCTCAACGTTACCTAAACCCTGCCTGTCAGCACTCAGACGCTCTGTCGTTGAGCTTTTTCCTGATCTATGGAGGTGCTCCTAGTACTAACCAGCCCATCAGGACAATGAGAATTCTGCCCGAATCAGTCTGACTACCCACTCCCAATCGCAAGACGAAACCACACAGCCATCCGGATCCCTGTCTGCCCCATAATCGCTCCACCTCCACAGCAACCAGACCTGATTGAGTGCACAGATTCCCTCCTCTGCTCTGCTCAGCTGCACAGCGAACTCCCAGTTTCGTCTGTCTCCTGCCTGCCTGCACAGCGCACTCCTGTTTTGTCACTCCATCTTTGTCTGCTGCACGAAGTATCCTCTGTCTCTCACCTCTCTGCTTCCGTTCACCTGAACCAAGCAAGTGGACTCCCCAGCTTATCATACAAACACGGCACTTTCTATCTCACGGCGCCGTGTGGTAACAGTTTCTATAGACATTTATTTTGTAATGATATTTGCTTCCAGTTACTGGAATTTACGGTGCTTTCTTTATGTGTTCAAACAATTTAAATTTTGATCTCACAGATGCAAATGTTGTATATTGAATGTATGTGGAGTTTGTCTGTTATTTAAAGGTTTGAAACGCCTCTTGAATTTGTGTTTCCTTGTCTGTTTTTGTACGTATCTGGGCAGAACATCAAAGAAAGAAATGCAATAGCCTGGAGTGGGCAGAACCGAGCCTGGAGTATCCAGAACCAGGCCAGGAGCTTCAGACTGGTGAATGCTTCACAGCACTCTACTGTAGTGAATAGTTTTTCTTGTTATCATTAAAATATGAAAACAAAGTGCCAACAGGGGAAAGCAGGGTCATGATGCTCTCTATTCACAAATCTGGGTCATGTGCTTAATTGTATTTTCAGGCGTTTTGTAGTTAAAAAACACTGTATCTAGATCTCTGAAAGAAGTCGTAGTTGACCCTTTCTTGAAAGCAAGAATCGGTGACAGTTAAAACAAGAACCTGTTTTAATCTTGTTTTAATTAAAACAAGAACAACAACTGAAAATAACATATTCATCTCTGCATCTTGAGTTTTACTAACCTTACTTTTCTTTATGTATCTAATAAGAGTAGCTGTGCTACAGTACAGAATTGCATAAAAATCCCTAAATATTTCTTTCACATGACTGGACAATAGCAGAAAGCAGACACTTGATAGGGAGTAACCAGCAGGTCATGTTAACATCAACCCTGCTTATACTGCTCATACTGTTTACAGTCTTCTTCCTGTAAGCACATTCCTCACTGTAGCTGACAAGTTATTAAAGGTAGACTAGTTGATGAACTTGTTACAGATAATGGCTTTCTGGACTACAGCCTTATCTAGAAATATAATTAGCTTTAATTTTTTTCTTAAATAATACAAACAGTGCATTGCTCTTCTTTTGTATCTCAGTGCTCCATTATATCACTTAGAGGGGCATGGTTTAAGGAGAATGGCACTAATGCAGTCTTTTTGGAGATAATTCACAACCCTTGGCTCTGATATCTGAGCAACAGCACTGGGATTAGAATTCTGGCCCCCAGCCCTGTGAGCAACATTGAGAAGCACTTTACATACCACTAGTCCCTTATTTATTTACAGTTATTTCTCATATAAGCCCAGGAATATCCCCTTTCCTTTCTGTGAGTGTATGATGCAGGGCACTCTGCTGCTTGAAGAGGAAAATCAAGAAGCTAACTTTTGGGACATGGCACGGAGTGTGTAGTAATTTGCATTTACATTTTCAGCAACTTATACCAGTGCTTCGGTCCTATAGTACACACTGAAGGGAAAGAATCTCTAGTGCAGTAAATATCTTTTGCTGTAAATAACCTGTAGAATACAGGCTCAGAGAAAACTGTGGCTGCTTCTTGAATGATGAATTATCTCTATTGTTTGTTTTCCCCACTATTTATTTCTGGATTTTTTACTTTTTTGACAGTTTGGATGAACAAAACATTTATAAGAAAACCCCAATAATGACACATTTTACAAAATGGAATATAACAGCATGTTGGCATTCTATCTTCTAGAACTTTTTTAGATCTGATGTCTTTTCACTCTCTCTCTCTCCTCTCGACTGGATGTTTTATTAGAGAGACAGACACTGAAACTGATGTTGAACTGTCACAGTATAGAAAGCGAAAGTTCATGTCACCTTCTGCTCCTCAGAAACCAGCTGTTTTACTGTGGAGGTTTTAGGTTTTTTTCTTCTTAAATTATTGCCCCAAGCTCTTTAGCATTCAATTCATGTCTGACCAGTGGCAAAAAAAAGTAACTCAAGCCCCAAGCCATTTAATGTTCAATTAATATATTTCCAGGGGCAGAAACATATCTGTAACACTTAATATAGGCCAAATAGGTTGCTTCAAAACTGTGACCTCACCTGGGAAAATATAAAATCCCTCTGGAACTTGGCACCATTAACTAAATTAATAATATTAATATGTGTGATTCACATATTAATACTTATACTGTAGTTTCTGGTATTCAGAGAACAGATGTCAGAAAAAAGTCACAATATTTTGATGCTCATTAAGAAACAACAATACCAAACTCTACAAAACGCAATGGTCGTTACAAACTGGCCTCCTGCATACTGATAACAACAAACATTTCTTTAAAAAAATGTGTGCCAGTCCTTTGTGATTTTGTAAGAAATGAAACTATGCCCATACTAAGTCATGGTGCCTCAGAATCAACGAGAACTCGAAATCAAAAGAACATAAGAAAAATTACTAGGCAGAGGAGTTATTCTGGTAGCTATTAGCTATGTGATTGCACCTAGCCATTTCTTGTTCCAGTCTCATACAGCACAGTTCTTTGACCACATCAACTTTGCAGGGTCACGCCATGATAAGGCTTTAGAAAAACACAGGTGGGTTCACACAACGGTTTCCACGGAGTCACCTGGGTAGGTCAGAGTTCTGGGGCTCTGTCCTGTGTTCTCTATGACATTTGCTCATGCTTCTTATCGCAAAGAATTCTTGTAAAACCTGACCAAGGTCAGCTACTCATAAAGAGAGAGAGCACAGCTTTTCTACAACAGCTTTGTAACTGGTCCCTGGCACTTTGTTTGAAAAAGAGTACGGTCACAAAGTTGCCTTTATTACCGTTAAGGCAAAAAAGGTTGTCATACCAGGTGTATGTGCATAATGATCTGAGGCCAAATTCAATGGACGACATAACTTAGGAACAAAACAGGAGGCCCAATGAGGTACATCAAACTAAGCGAACAATTAAATTAGAAAACGTAGATGTATTCATCGGTCACCATTATGGGAAATTTTGTTGTTTTTTTGGGGGAGAAAGGAAAAAATATTCTCAATAGCATGGCTTGATTTGAAGATTTAATCCCACACAAATGGGGATTCATTAACAAACACTTGTTTTGCTTGGAAAGTTCAGTGATCAACTGAAGACTTGCACCAAAACAAATCAAATGCAGAAATGGTGAGAGTTCCACAACAGCTTTCCCAGTCAGTTTTCATGTATCCACAGAACAAGATGATAAATGAATTATTAACAATGCATAACATTTTCTGTCATTGATTTCAAAGGTGTTACATATGAAGAACAGTAGAAAGTAATTTCTACAAAAATCAAACATTCGTAATTCTAGCTGAATTAATGTTCTGTACCAGCATATGTAAAATTTGCATCTTTTCTCCCACCATAGTTCTACCTACTCTCCCATGAGACTCAGCACCCTAAAACAAAGAAAATAATAATTACTAGTGAGGTGAAATGAATGTTAAAGGATTCATTACTTTATTATCTTCAGGCAATGTTTAAAGAGAAAATTAGAGCGCTACTGTTAAAAGAATCCTTTAAAGCTTGAAGTGACTGTGTTAGTACAAAACCACAACAGTAACTATTCGATTGGAAATATTAGACTAGATCAATGACAAACAGGAAATCGCTGCCTATATAAAGAAACATTTTTCTCCAATCACAGGAAAATGTAGCCGTAATTAAATCAGGGCATTAGAGAAATCTGGGAGCCTCATTAAGGAAAGAAATGCCGACCTAGAACAAAGAAAAGGAAGAGAATTGACCTTTTTATCATGAGAGATGAATAACAAATATTGGTTTAAGAGTAATACAAACATTTCCGTGAAATTGGATAATTATAGCTCCTCTATGCAAATCATTTTAAGTTTACAGAACAATTTACTTTCCAGTGTGGTATACATTTTTTGGTACATTTTAAATTATATGTTGTCTGTAACAGTGTCTGTGCTATAATTTTGTGTGTCTCTATTCCACAAAAACTGTATAATTTTAAACTACTGTAGGTATGCCCTGCCAACAAGGAGATATATTTTGACTCGTTGTTAAGATTAGGCTTTATGTCACTGGAAATTGATCAGCAAGTTTTCTTTTAAGAGAGAAAAGAAGATTCACAACTACCTTGCATTTTTCGTCAAGTTAACTCATGTACTGAGACCTAAGTAAATTATGATAGCTAACTGTGCATTTTATTGAAGATATTTAAGGATCTCTGTCAAATCCTTATGCCTGAATTTGCATTAAGTGAAATCTGTGCCGTATTGAGTCTTTTTCAGTTGACAAAAACAGCATCTGCTCAAAAGCAGTTTCTGGATTTGTTACATTCAGTAGCATTACTGAGACTTAGTCAGATTTTAACCTTTTGCGGCTTATAAATTACAACAACAGTTACTACTTAGAAAAGGCAACGGTTATACTATAGCTACAGAACAACAGAAATCATCCCTGAAAAGTCTTTGAAGCTGTAATTGCAGGTGGATTGGTAGATTATTATGTAATAACTGCTACAGTACATATAATCATAGTAAAGAAGAAAATATATACCTGAAGTGCATCTTTATAAAACAAATCTACTGTATTTAAATGTTTCACAATCTTCCCTCTGTCACAGACTGGTCAGATTCAGGGAGAATAATCAGATTATGCTAAGTGCACTAGACACATAGTGCAAAACATATCTCACAGCTGTATAAAAGCATGTATCCATGGAATTATTGAGAAACTCAAAAGAACAGTAAAAAACTGGGTGCAGATGATACAGTATGCATTCTATGTATTAATCTAATTTCTCAACTACTGTGACTATACATGTGCTTCTGACTTAAATGGTTTATTAATGTTATTAATGTTTTTAATGTAAGGCCTTTAATTATTTGGCTTTCTGTAAGCATTTGTTTTAAGAAAGCCAAGTCTTGCACAATTCTGACTTTTTATTATTTCTTGTTTAGGTAGTATTTTGGGTTTTTTTTACATTCACAAAATTTTAGGAAATTCACCATTAAATAATAGTAACATATTCTCCTAAACATGTTAAAAAAGCTGTTTACTTGACCTCAAAGTCACTTTTCTATCCCATGATTCTCATGTGGCACTCAATATCTTCCCCTTTTAAAAAAATATGATTTTGAGCACAAGATATTCAGGAACAGACCGAAATAAATGGAAATAAATGAAGAATGATACAATAATTATCACAGACATGTACACAGAAACCAACACAACTTTGGATGTGAAATTCTCCAGAGCACAAAAAACTTTGTGACATCAGGAGTGACAAGGTTTTTAGAATACAACAGGTCCTGCTTTACAAATACCTGGCTGAAAAAAAATGTCTCTTCTGTCTCCAAGATATTCACATTCAGTGCAAAGGAGACACTAACAAAGAATGACAAAAATTATCCTTAAAGTTCTTCCCAGGATGGTCAAGAGCAACAGGCTCTGTGACCAATGTTTAATACATGTCGCTTCTCCCAGCCAGAGCTTCCCCTGGGACAGCTAATTCTCGAGAGACTAGGAGTCACACCCCTGCTCACACCAAGGCTGTGTCTGTCGCCTGGAGCTCTGCTTTTCTGCTGGTAATCCCAACTTATTCTCTACAGAAACAAAAGTATAAGAAACCTAATGTAGAATTACTGTTGTAAAATAAATGATATTTGAAGCGACAGAGAACTATATACAACCATAGCCCTTAGTATTTGTATTATGGTTGTATTATGGAAACCTACTTACACTGTTACTCCTTCCACCTTTCGAGACCACAAAGGAGAGCAACAGTATTCATACTGCTGTATATCTACTTATACTTAATTGAATGGTGCATTCCAGTGGCAGAAAATGACATAATTAGATCAACCTTTTTGCAATCAAAGGTGTTCTCTAAATATTACTGTTCTGGGATTTACTGTAACTTGGCTTGTTCATGTGCCTAGACATTGGTGCGGCACACTAACACATTCTTTTCAGCTATTAGGGGAGATGAATTTTTATACTTGTGCAGCAAATAATGGGTAATATTGAGAACATCTGAAGGCATTGAACTGCTAGCTTTATTTTCTTGTGAGTGACAGGAAATGAAAGAAATATTGTGACACAACTGTGTGTAACAGTACCTTATCTTCTTCTTTGAAAACCAACATAGGCTGATGAGGTGAAACCGGGTTGTTGTGTTTCCATACGAAGACTAGCAATCAGAAGGATGTAGAGTCATTGTGAAAAGGGGGATAAAACAGGCAACACCTGTGACACCTGAAGAAGGCTCTATAGCCAAAATGTTCTGGCTGTTTTCTTTTTAGCATGGAATAAACCTTTACTTGTTCCTATTTAGTAATTAGTAAATTTAACATTACTAACTTCCTATCACTGTTGTTTTCTTAACTGCTGATTGGAGTCATGCCATGGTGATGTCCTCAATCACATCAGGCTCTCTCATGCAGAGCAAGTGTCTCTCGCCTCCCACGTGACAGGCGTGTATTAACAGTTGGCCAATATCTCCACCCGTTTCCCATAGCTGCTTAGAGGGTTGGATCCAACACCTTGGAATTCGAAACCAGCCCATCTTACACCATACATGCATTCAGGGGGCAATTCAGAGAAGTCAGCTACTAGGGTAACTTTTGGACTGTGGCAGGATACCAAAGAACCCAAAGCAAACTCACAGACACAGGGAGAACACGCAAACTCCACCCCAGGAATCGCACCCAGGTCCCAACTACTGGGAGATTACTGCTCAAAGAACATGCCATTATGCATAAGGCCATCAAACCTATTCTACTCATTTTTTCACAGATTTCCACAAGGAACACAGTGTCTATTTTTATTTATAATATATATGCATTTCAACATATTTATGTATATGTACTTTAGTATGGAAATATCAGAATCGATCCTTTGATTAAGTAATCTATAAAGACTGTAAAATGTAAATGTATCAACAGTACAACTTTTTTTTACAAAATACTTCTGAACTATAGTGGAAATGATAAGCACAATTAAAACAAAATCATAAAACTCATGACAGTTAAATGTTCTGTTCAAATCACTGTGAAATAACATCTAGAAAGCTAATCTCTCCTCTAAGAAAGTGATAAGCCTTTAATTACTGCCTTACTTCAATTGACAAAATTGTTTCAGGATGCACAACTAATTCAGACTGCCAATTGCTTTTCATCACCTTGCTGTATAGTTTTTCTGCAACACTCTGAACACCTCAAAATGATGAAACCATGGTTCACAATGAACAGGCAGTGCTGTGTGAAATTGAAATAGGAATGTATTTTACTAGAGTAGCTGGCGATTATCCAAGTTAGTTGTAATGCCTTGTTTCTGACATTGGTAATGTAGTGTATATCTGGAAGGCAATTATAGTAATAGAGATAATCCTTGTTAGTTAAAACTGTGAAAAATAGTTTATGAATAGATGGAACTTTAAGAAAAAAATGCTAATACAGCACAGCTGATAGGAGCAAGTCACCAAGTAAATAGTTTTTTTTAACGTATCCATGTAATAGGATTTTCATGAGATTTTCATGTGATGATCATCCCACTAAACGCAGACACAAATTTAATTATAGACTGTTTTTATCATTTTGAATTCCTTTTTTATTACACATCTTCCCGATGTGGAATTGTCCCCTGTGTCATTATGTCTTGACTTACACGAGGAGAATGAGGTACTGTACTGACAGGTTTCCCTGACCCCCTCACCCACTGATCTTTTTGACAAGCCACAAGCTCTGCACTCAAAAGCAGGAGAGTCCTGCGGAGGAGAGGCACGTCCCTCACTGATGTCCCCACAAGCCAGGCTTCTGAGAAGTTGCAGGGGTCTCTATTTTACTGTGAATCCCAGTCAAATAATCCTATCTCTACCTGCTTGGAGAATCCTTCTTGCAGTTGGTTGGTGATATCACCTAAGCCCAAACTCACTGCATCAGGACTATAAAACTCAATCTGCACTCTGCTCGGGGCAAGTACTGTACCTTTCCTGGCTGAGCCACTCTGAGCCACCCACCATTATAGACTTTAATACCCCTGCAGCAATGTAAACTGCAGGTGTATTCCACCTCTACCTGAACTTGTACTATAGTTGAAAGCAGTTCTGACTTAGGGGTTCATTAATACAATTACAATATTGTAATTGACAATAGGGGTCAGTTACAACAATCTGTAGAAAACACCATCTATACAATATATCTCTGACTGCTAGGTGCGTTTCTCACTGAAAATGCGCAATATAAATAGTTTATTTTCTTTTCCTAGGGAGGTTTGTGATTTTGCCTCTATCTAAACAAAAGACATGCTGGAATCATAGAGGAAAGGTAGTTCCAGTCCCAGGTGGAGCACTGCTGTTGTCGTCTTGAGCAAACTACTTCACTGGGTCAGGACACTTTGGATGGAAAAAGATTAATAAATAATAACAAACAAGATTGGTCTGAGTTGTCCTATTGGTTACCTAAATAATAATGTTGCATTTGTTTTTTAGAATAAACTTTTTTTGCTATTTTTATTATTAATATGGAAATCATTTCTAGGTTTTTCTGCCCTCACATTTCATGGTAACTGTGGTCTGCAGGAATGTCACAGGGTGGCTTGGCTGACATTGAGCAAATATGTATGAAGCAGAGGCGGTGCTGTTTCTGAGGTTTACCTTAATCAAAAGCAGCTTCTTCTGTGCAGTTTGTACTGTTGTGTTAGTCTAATGGTGAATGTGATATAATCTTCATCTCTCAGGAAGTAGCCCTGTGATTCTCTGCTCTACATTACTGTAGTTCCCTAGCAGGGGATGTCAGACTTGAATGTATTGGCCTCCTGTCCTTTGTAACCATTCTTATGCACTTAAAGACATTCTACAAAAAGGAACAACTGACAATTGCTTACCAGCAATGGTAAGCAATGTGTGATTGAAAATGATATCACCCAATGACTACAAACCACTGTAATTTTGACAACAATCTACAATCACTAATCTTTCACCAACCGTGTGTACCAAATTGTTGAAAATCCTTGTTGCAGTCATTTCTGTCCCAAAAATACACATGCTTAACAATCCAGGCAGCTTAATTACATCAGCCTGCAAAATTCATATCCACCTTGCTTGGTGGTAATTTCCCATGGTTGAATTACCCCACACCTATGTTAAGGTCTCTATACTGTACATGGTACAGACAGTAAATCTTTGAACATTTTAAAGAAGAACACAATTTTAACTATACCATTATCTTTACAATAGATAAAACTAAACACTTTCATTCCAAACACTACACTGAAGATTAAAATGCACCAAAACAGCTCCTTGATGTTGAATGGATAATGAATGGACAGTAAAAGAGACACATCCTTTTGGTTTGCCTCAAGAAATAATCTCACTCAGCTAAATCCAGACTATCAACTATGGATAAAGAGCTTGTTTTAGCCAACAGTAAGAAACTCAGAGACTACAGAATCTCTCTAGTCCTTTAAAATCCAACAAATAGAAAAAAAAATTGTGCATAGAAACCTTAAACTTATATAACATGACCAATCCACGAGATTTTTAAAACACCAAAACTAATTTCAAATAGAAAGGACAAGAACCTAAAGGAATACTTGGTGCAGAGTGAGAAACTTTCTTGTGCGATTTTTTTAAAAGGCACTTTTCCAAGCATTAGACCCATCCCTGCACAGAGATCAGGGGCCCTAAACATCAGGTGCCACTCCCCAAACCTTAAAATGCACATCTAAAGGAGTAGCTTACTGCACTGCCTGTAAAAATTCAACCAACTTTAAAGAGAAACGACATCACAATGAGCCAACCACTCTGTGAAACACACACAGAGCATCTGAATGACTACCGGAGCACATCCAGGTGCCCATCGCTTGCACAGCGATAATCGCCCTGCTGAGGACTTCAGTGTTGTCCCACAGTGGTTCCCACTAACGAAAGGACTGAGAACAGATCTTCAGACTGGGGACTTTGGAACCCTGTGGAATGAATTCTATTCTAACATCATGACAGCATCATCCACAAGCTGTGGACAACAGCACGTTTATTGCAGTGTGATAACATTTCTATCGAAACAGCTGAAGAAGGACTTTGGTTCAGTTAATCTCAGTTAAATGATTTTCTGATCGTTTAAATCTTTTGTACAACATAAAACATCTTTTTACATACAGTATCTATCAATCATCTATCTATATGTCAGTACTTAACTATATGTCAGTTCTTATCTAGCTGTTTTAAATCACAATCATTACCTACAGTCGTTCTATATACTGTATATACTGTAACTCCCGCACACAGCTCTTCCAGCTGCCTCTCAGTTAACTCCTCCCTCTTATGGCCAGGAGGCTGCCTCTTAACTAAGTGGGTTAAGCCAAAACTTATACTCAAATGCTCAATAAACATTCGTAAAGCATCTGATTCTTGGATGTCATCATTCCTCATGTACTGGTAAGTAGCTCACTTGCTCTGTGGTTAGCATGACAACTGCAAGGGTTGTGCTGGGTTCAGTTCAAGAGGTCCCGGGAAGAAGGAGTTGGTGCCACATTTCATTCCTGAACCTCTGAAACTCCTGCACGGCTCCAGGCACCCTGTTGTGCGACTGGACTTGGGTATCGAAAGATCTGCCTGAAGATGGAGAAAGGTCAAAAGTGAGCCCGGTGTAAACCAGGTGACAGGAGTCCATTCAGCCATTAAACCTTGCTCAGCTGGGGTGTTAATCAGAACGCCATTGAGTTTCCGTAGGACTGTGAGCCACAGCACAGCTTGACAGTGTCTTGCAAACACACATCACCTTAGTCGTTGAGTAAAGAATGACTCTGGACGAGTCTGGACATTAGCCGCGCTTAATTTCCATTTCCTCTGCTGTATATCTGGGTCAAGTTTACAATCCCTTATAAAAGTAGACATTTGAACCCCTGAATGAAACATCACTGACAGTTTCTTTCTTCCCTGCTAAACAGATCCATTCTTCATCTATCCACAATAATCCTTTCAAATGCAGGTTTCATTCCATTTTGTCAGGTAGGGACCAAACTGAACACAATGTTTTAGTGAATACAAGTACTTTACGCCTTAGGATGACCTCCCTTGAATGGAATTCAAAGTTTTGAGCTATTGTAGCAATGCATTTTATTAGCCTTATTGCCTACAAACAGTATGGATACATTAAATAAAAACGGATGTGTATATGTTTATTCCACTATTACAAAGCAAGTTCAGTTTTAATTTTTAAAATATTCTTTTTAAATCCATTATTTGTAGCTATATTTACAAAATATGAAAAATTTCCTGCTTGATTTTCACTGATATTCACTGAATAGACACACAGTATATGAAATATTTGTAATCTGCATTCCAAATACTACTTTGCATCCCCCAAATACATTGACCCTGCTGATGTTTCTGAGCTTATTACCTGAATAAAATATACGGACGCTTAAGCATAGTGCATACCTAGTATTATTTACAGCAATTAATGTGGAAAGAAAATCCAGGCAGCAAGTTAATTTGCACAGACACTGACATGTAATGCAAAACAGAAGAAGTAAACAGAGCATTTTGACTTAGACCCATGCTGAAGGCAGTGAAGTGTTTCAAATCTAATTTGAATATATGAATGTTTGCTTTGTCCATTTTGCTTAACAGATTTAGCAATATCTGAACAAATTGAGAATATTAACTTAATACTGTATTTGTGCAATCACAGGAAAAAAAAAACAGGCTTCACTTTTCTAAGTCGTCAAAGCAGTTGTTTCCAAAATACATTCCATTTATACTATCAATATTTTATCCAGTCCCTGGGGAATGAAATTAGGCAATTACCTAGCTTTGTTCACAGATCTACAGTATTCGTAAGCTATAAGTTAAGATTTCAGAGGAACTCCCAATCTGTTTCCCTCTTACATTAAACACTCACTTCAGTTACATCACAATAATAGCAAGAAATAAGAAGACTCACACCTGTACAGCTGCTGAGGCTAAAGCAAGCGCAGATATGGATGTGTTCTCTGGCTCAGACAGTTGTAAACGCCTTGAGTAAAAAACACTGAGTGCTGTTAATGGATAGGTTTATTTTAAAGCGTGCCATCTGCTATCAATCATAGAGAAGTATGGGAAACAAGTTTGGCTTCACTCCCTTCCTTATTGCAAGCCTGATAAAGACAGGACTCCAGTACTCGGGAACATTGAAGCCCCAGGAGAATAAAACATCAAACCCACTCAGCAGTTCCACTAACAATAATAAAAATGCCTCGGCTTAAAGGTGACATTCCGAATTTACGATTATTTGTGTCTATAAAGTGTATTCTTTGGCTCCTGACTCATTCCGACTGTCTCACTACAAGAACAATACATTAAGACTGCCTGGAGTAAATGGAAATTCTATCCTTTTTATTAAACCAACAGCCACTACCTGAGACTTTCAATTTGGCCTGCTTGACCTCAGAGGAGACTTTTTTTCCCTTCTTTCTGTTTCAGCAGTACCCAATCTACCTCTCTCTACATCTTTGCGAAGCACCGGGTCTGAGAATCAGTGAGTGATATTGAAAATGGATGTGAATAGGATTGCTGTTCTGTTACTTCACATAGATGTGCATTTATAGGGCCAAGCTTTACTGAATTCATTTTGGGATTGTTGCAGATTAATATTTTCTAAATCCCCTAAGAATGTTTTTATTATGTGCTACACAAGAAATTACCTATGAAAACAAATTTTAACAAAGCTACTACAGGCTCTGCCATCTGGAAATCCCTATTTGGTAAACAAGAAAAAAAATATGTTTCTATTGCCATGGACAAGTGACTGCCTAGTGCTGTTGCCTTATAGAAATAACAAAGCATTTTAAATTGTTTTAGTAAGTCTACTGTAGCTATTGAATAAATAATGGCAATTCTTATCATTTTTTCAGCAAATGGAATATACAAACGTCATTCTGTATTTTTAAAATATTGTAACGCATACGGCCTCCATTGAACAAGAGCCATAGGAAGGCTATGGTTGTGTAACGCACACGGCCAACATTGCAGGTTGTGCGAGCCGGCTTACCAGCGCAGTGACGTCATCGCCCTTCCCTGTGAACAGCAGGGACCGCAGCCGCCAGGCTGAGGGGAGATTTCCCTTTGGCTCAACTGGCTGGGTCCCTGTTGAGTGACGCTGGAGGCCCGGGTTTGAGTCCCGGACGGTGGGGGGCCGACTTGAGGCAGCACTGTGAGGGCGCCCGTGTGAACCCGAGAGCACTACATTGGTGTCAGCAGTGGGATGGAGTGGAGCGGTCCGAGGCCTGGAGTGGTGCGGGGAGAGGCCCAGCGCGTGGGGAGAGAGGCCTAGCCGAGACGGAGGGTCCTGGCACAGACGGAGGGCGTGACGAGATGGACAGTCTTGGCTCAGATGGAGGGTCCTTGCCTGGAAGAAGAGCCTGCCCAGATGGAGGTCCTTGGCCCATACGGAGAGGCAAGCAGGAGGAGCCCGCGGAGGAGCCTGCCTTGTGTGTGCAGCCTGGAGGGATGGTTTGGGGTTGGCGGGACGCTCGACTCTAAAGCTGGGGGCAATGTAGCACCACGCAAGGCGGGCTGGGAACAGCGCCTGGGAGCGGGACTATGGGACTGTATATAGTGGGGTGGAGGCTGGGAGACAGCCCCATCCCTTCGTGTGTGCATGTTAGTGAAGGTGCAGCGCTGTAACCCCCGTCCTTGTGTGTGTACCTTTCCCGGTTCAAGTTCAACCCTATTCCCTGAGTCCCATGCCTGCTCCATTCCATACCGAAACCTGAATTCGTTACAATATTAAACTTTAAAATATTTCTCAGTTGCTAAGATTAGATTTAACATGCTAAAAAACTATGACTACTGTACGATTCATTCTGCATCCTTTAGCAATCAAATATGCTCTGTTATGACATTATATCCATTAAAAACTTCAAAAGAACGGTTACACAAAGACTTAAAAAAACTCAACATAAGAAACACAACGTTATTCAGACAGTTTAAAGAAAATATGTACAAACTCTTGTGTGACAAGTTTTTTTTTCTTTTTAACTATTTATTTTTATTTTTACAAAAAAATAAACAAGTTTAACTCTCCAGACGACAGTATTATACATAAACGGCGGAACCTCGATTTGGAGTGTATACACTTTAAACCGTTGAGGCTTGAAATCTTTTTATCAAAATAGCGCACTTTCTAGGACACTGGTTTAGAAACCGAACCACTTAAAATCCGGATATGTATCTTAAAAAAATGTAGCACGTGAAAGCAAACTTAAATCGGAAATACTATGTAACACTAAGGTAAACAACTCCACGTCTGCAAATACAAAGCTACAATCTAGGTCTAATGTTCTCGTTTACCTCTGTGCCATACTGATAGTTGTAGCGTATATTGTGAATAAAATCTAAAAGCAATTCTGTGAGGAACATTTTACTGCTTTTCTGGGTCTGAGATACGTGCGACTTGGCGTCAACTGTAATCAGTACTTAGATACTTACGAGAAAAACACCGTTTAATAATAATATATTCTCTATATGCGCTGACTTGGAAGTTAAAGTCAGTGCCGTTTAGATCCGTATAGACGTATTTAAACGTTTGTGATAACTGATGTTCTTTCACAGAAAATTGAGCATCCCCAAGTAAGCAATGGTTCAATCCACATATTTTAAAACATATCTACGGAGGTTAATGTGTTTTAAAAAAAAAAATTACGTATATGCAGATCAGACTCCTACAGAAATATGTTTTAAATATGTTTGTTACCCTTTTTTTCTAGAATAACGAGTGAAAAGCACAAGCGTTAAGGACAAACAAATCTGTCATTTTTTGGCAGTTTCAGGGGAATACTATATGAAAGATTGGGAAAGGATTCAAGTGTAAATATATTCCATATATATTCATAATCCTGTAATCCCTGGGATGGGTTTGATCAATGATTATTCCTCTTATGGATGTGAACACGCTCATTTTTCCAAGAATTGAAATCCGAAAACAATTAACGTCTGCTGGCTGCCATGTTTTTGATGTGGAGAGGAACCTGGTGCGTTTGCAGCGACTTGCCCAGTTTGTGTGTTTTTCTCCGTTTTCAAGGTCCCTTGCAAAGGACTGTGTGGGAACCCTGTGGTTCTTTAATCAGCAACAAATGTCATTTTTATAAGGATTATATGAAAAATAATAAAAAAAAGTTTTTTTAGAGTTTTAGAGTCCTGCGTTATTCACAATCCACTAAACTTGCACTTTTTTTTGTTTGTTTCCGTGAATTGTTTTAAGGGTTGTGTTAAGAGAAACTGCGTATCGTATAGTGCATTGGACGTTTTATAAATTCATTTCCAGCCTTCCTTGCTAAGGAAAACCATGTGCCAGATCTGAAAACTGGTTCTATTTCAAAAGACATTTTAAATGCACTAAAAAAACGTACTCTGCAATTCATATTTGGGGAAAAACCAAAATTAAAATTTTCCATGTGCATTTAATGCCACAAAGCCTTGTTTTTCAGAATTCTCCATGTGCGAGATGCGTCTTATCCAGACATTGCTCGTTTAGGCACTGGACGTCAACATCAACAAAAAGTAAATTAACAATCATAACTCATTGCAAAAAAATATATTCTGTGGATATGCAAAAAAAATCTTTGTCCTAACATTAGAGAATGTAGCTGGTAGATTTAACCATGAGTTAAAAGAAAAAGGATAAAAGCCACTGGAGCAAATATATTAAATAAGCCTCAATTTCATCCAAGCAAATTAGGATACCTGTAACTTAAATCTGCATAATGTTTTCCCATCATATAATTATCTCCCATTCATTAACCAATGTGCTTAAAAGAAACAATATTTATCCTCTGCTGCTTACCTAAAATACTACAGGGATGTAAATTATGCTATTATTCAAATTATTTCTAATGCGATGTGATTAGATGAAAGTGATAAAGTTATATGTAGAGTTGAGATTAAGAAAACAAGGCAATGCCATGTTTATACTGTAAGCCATGGAAAAACGGAAAAAGTTTAATGTGGCCTCCGAAAACACATTTAATAATATAATTTACAATAACAAGACAGTTAAAAAGTAAATGAACCCATATGTGTTTAAATCATGTTCTGAAATCCAACCATCACAATTTGGACATATGAGTCCAATGAAATATATTAACTAGAAAGCAGTTGTCTTTCTTATTGTCTTCACACAGCAGTGGTTACTGGTGCCTGGACACTGAAGGCAGGAGGCTGACCAGAATGTGTTCTGCACAAGCTGGGACACACAGTGAGACAGCAGGAGTAAGTGCACTGGATGAGATGCAGCAGAAAAAAAAAAAAACATGCAGCTTTTGGTAGGGGGGATGTTGAAAGCACACCTTTAAGTTCATTACGGTAGATATTTTGTTTTGGCACACAGTGGGTACAGTATGTAGTGCTTCTTGTAATGTTGAGCATAAAGAGAAAGAAATGAGAAGACTTAGAGAAGTTTGAATCTAAATATGATGTGTCTCTTCCTTTGGAATTGTCTTATAATGTTTGAAAGTGGCTTGTAACAGCCGTTGTGGGAAAACTAATGAGGTGGTCTTTACCCTTATTTCTGAGACTGTGTTTCTTGTTTGCAATAAATCCTTTATTTTAGGATTAACCGTGATAATGTATCTTATTGTGGTGCTGAATTTCAGCATCATTTCACTGACGTGAAGCAGGATTTGGACAGGCAGACTATGTCAGAGGGCTCAGTGGTTTATGAGATGCAGGTGTGAGTACTCACTGGACGTTGCTGAGATAGTATTATCTTTTAATATTATTAACTCTTTAAGAATCTAACATGGGGACAGAAAACACACACGGCGTTTCTCACAAGATTTTTCCAGGACATCTGGAGTCTGTGCCTGCAGAGCATGGGGTCATTTTCATAAAGAATTTTCAGCCAAGCAAAGTTCCAGCGGCTTTGTTTCATTGTGAAAAAAAAAGAACTTACAGTGTTACAAAATATTTCAATTATCAATGTTGGAGAGTTTGTGTTTTCACAATTTGAGACTCTTCCATTTGCAGTGCATTATGGTAGTGACGCTTCTAAGATCAGTACCCATAAACCCTTACAAAATGCAGGTAGACTCCCAGCCTTCAATAAGAACAGGACTCTGGGGGTCTGGTACGAGCACAGCGTTAAAGATGATGAACTGGAATCCTTCATAAAAATGACTAGATGAGACCCTCCAATCAATTAGCAACAAAATAAGATCGACTGAATATCTGTCCTAGAAGTACAAGAAAGATGTCAAAGTTCTTTATACACAGGTGTGAATGTGTTACTATTAAAACCTCCACCTTAGACATAATAACATGAGTTTGACACCGCTTCTCAGAAATAAAAACCTTAGCATTGAAATGTTTGTTTAAATGAAAAAGCAACACATTAAACAGCTCTTCTGTTTCTTATCATTGTGTTTTTAACTATAACAAGCTGCAGCTCCATTCTTTCACAAAATACATAAAACTGCTCTTTTCTGTCCACAGTTCTGTTTCAGTGCTTTATGGCATCCCCCAGGCCCTGTCACATTGAAACACAGGATAATGGCTCAGTGTTTACCCGTGTCACTAAAAACAAAAGCTTTATTGAATAAATATGTGTGAAAATGCTGCAAACAAAACAACTCTGCAGGCAATGTCTGATTGGCTCACAGGCTATACCCTCCAGATTCATATCAGAACACAGCAAGATATTTCCTGTTTTATCACAGTGGCGCTTTTTTAAAAGGTTGTTTGTCCTTCAAACAAGAAGGAAAATTGCAAAAAAAAATCCTCAGCAGAAATCGGATAAATGAAAAAAGCTTCTGGCTTCTTGGTGACAGAATGTGATACAGAAAAATGTACTGTAGATCCCTCTTGTCAAAATTTTCTGCTGAGTGCCAACTGAAGGTTGACTTATATACTGAGTACTGCTACTATGGCATCACGCTTATGTGTTTAAATATTTAGTATGAAATTCATTGAAATTCTAAAGAACTTGCTTCGATATGAAGATAAACATTTTTGGATGAAGAGTTTTAGTCATAAACTTAATAGGTTAATGGGCTTTATTTTAAAATCTGTACGTAAATATTAGAAAACATGTTGCTGATGGTTTTGTAGAGTGTGTCTGCGTTAATAATAAGTGGTCTTTCACAACCCTTGATCTCAATCTCATCTCCTATGGATTTTT
The DNA here is from genome assembly GCF_059453375.1 of Lepisosteus platostomus. Lineage (NCBI taxonomy): Eukaryota > Metazoa > Chordata > Actinopteri > Semionotiformes > Lepisosteidae > Lepisosteus > Lepisosteus platostomus. Next base: position 39,717,836 of record NC_142624.1, read on the forward strand.
TTCCAAGTGTTGCCAAGAACTCCCAAACTGCAACATTTCAATAGACCACTGAAAGAAGCATTGAAGTCTATTTACACATTCTTAACGTAACAGGAAATTGATTGTATTTTTATGCAACATAAATAATAAGGAAGTGACAAGTAGTTTAGGACATTTATACATAATGAAAAACTTGTATGTAAAATTCTAGAAATTTTGTTTGTATGCTTTTTCTCCAAGGGGGAGAACTGAGACTAGAAGCATTTAGATTTGGTACATAAAAGCACATCTAATTATAGCATTTAGTGTGCAGTGTTATCTAACAGTGATCTGCTGTAAGTGCAAATGGGTCATCTGCCTCCTTCCACAAACCTAAGAACATAAGAGAGGTTTACAAACTAAAGGAGGCCATTTGGCTCGTCGAGCCCATTTAGTAGTTAGGAACTAATTGATCCAAAGATCTTAAGAGTATCCTGGGTATCAGCTTTGACAAATTGCAACTTTGTTACACACTGGCTTGCATTTTAGGGACATCAACTTTATTTTTAACAAATACGGACATGGGAACCAGTCCATAAGCACTAGCAAACTTGCTTAGACAGTGGAGTGGACTTCACAAGATAAGGATTACATACAGTATACTGCATGAATGGCAACGTCACTCAGGGCCTGCACTGCCTACCTTTCCAGCAGCTGTGCCTTACCAGTCATGACTGCAGCCCTGGAGCAATGTCAAGTTAAGCCCTTTGTCATTCCAATTCCATTACATTGGCTTGAACATGTGAACCTGGTGCACACAAGGCCTTCGCTTACTGTACCACTGTGCTCGCAGAGCGAATGGTGACACAGTGATACCAGTATAATCTAATAATTGCTACCACATGACAGCAATGTCCTGACTCCCTTTATTTCGAACTGAAGCAGATACGGTCTGCTTCATGTTTATAAACAATTGGTGCTGCTTCAGAATGCGAGCCTGAGCCCTTGGACCAGCTCTGAAGTTACTCACGTCGAAAGAATTTTGCATGACAAATTAAGCCTGTTCTTCAGCTATTCAAAATCCAACTCCTATCCCAGTTTACTGAAAACATTCTTCAGATACTCTTTAGAACTGACTTTATGTTGGCAAGGCCCTGTTTTCAGTCAAATATCTAATACAGGCAGATGGTTAGGCTGTGTAAAAACTCCTTCAGATATTCTTGTTTTACTTTTTACTTTGTTTTAGCAAAATATAACTGTCCAGTTTGGGCAAAATGTTTGTACAAAATAGAATATTTAATGTCAAGTTTTAATTTTCATCATGTTATCCTTAGGAATCTGTATGAGTGTACAGTTGGCTAGTTAAATTTTAATGATTTTTAATCCAGCTGTTTAGGAATGAATGCACAATGGAGATTTACAGTAGGTATCAGGGCTATTGATTACAACACTAAAGGCTAGGAAGAAAGCTACTTCTCTTCATTACCTGCCATGAGCTGTAGTTTGTAAAACTGGTTAAATAAATAATCAGAATTTGATTGTAGTTGAAATTATTAGACTTGAGGATTGGGAATATAATTTACTTGTGACTCACTGTTCTAAATCCATCTTATTATGGTACAATACTCCTGAGTGGCTTAGCCCTAAGCGTTAATTCACCAATATATATTTTTAAATCTTTCATAGAATATACGTTGTATAATCTGCTTTATGAAACTGTTTAGTGAGCAAGTTTAGAATCATTGCAAAAAAGAACAATGATTAACCAAAAATATGAACAAAAAATACATCAAAAAGAATGTTTCTTCACTGTGTTCTTCACTCTGTTATTCCTTAAATGCCTCCGTAAAACTCAGAAGTATATCCCTTTACATTATTTAGCAAGTATTGAAGTATTCTGTATGCATATGAATCTAAAAATTAACAAATTTTCTTTTGGAAGCAAATTGCTAATCATGGTTCTACCCTATAGTCATATTGAAATTATAAAAGTAATTTTTGAAACAAATGATAGAAAACTATGTGCATAATTAAAGTTGCAAAAACAGGCAATTTTATTTACCTCATAGCCAGTTTATAATAGCAAAAAAGAAAATAAACCTAATAAATAATGAATATGACAGTGATTATTCAGTTACAAATTTGCATAATTATTGCTTCTCTTGGAAGCATCTCTTAAAATTGCAATTACTTTTTGTTTTTAAACAAGACTATTCTACCTTTCTGTTTATATCCCAAACCATAACTCAATGATAAACAAATTAAGATAATGAACTGCTCATTGTCTTCCTGGGTAATTTGTCACAATAAACTTTAAGAACATATTTTATCAAGAAATCAATTCTCAGGAATATGCATGAATACTATTTTAGAAATAAACATTTAAAGCACACTCAGGACATCGTATCATTGGTAATACAACTGAATACATCACATAGGTGAAAAAGTTTAAAAAGAGTGCTTAAAAAGAGGATTTGCAGTGTCACACGTGACTGATTGGATCTGGAATAGCATTGATCTCAACACAGCATGTGCAGAAGACTTTTAATTGTTGTCTAACAGTACTAACCCACTTTATTCTGAAAGAAAATATTAACCAGGTGACTTATCATGAAACTCAGTTGCTGACCTTTTAATGCTTCTACTATTGATTGCGTACTATGGTACGCACTTTCCATCCCAAGGTGATAGATTATTTAATTAACTATTGACCTTTCCACCAGGCTCGTTTGTCGATGAAAATGCTCTTATGACAGCAGTGTATTTCGGATGCTGCTATGTTGAGTTTTGATTTTTGGATTTTTTTCTTTTACCAAATGACTTTTGATTTGCATTCTCATAATTGGTTGAAGTTGTGTTCTCCTTTTTGTGTTGGATTTGGAAGGAGAGCTTCCTTTATAAAAAACAACAACAGTGGATCTATATCTTAGCGGGCTAGGCTCTGTTTAGGATTAACCCTATTAACACGGGATTCTATTGGAGCAGCCTTGTTCCTGTTGCTTGAGATAATAATGGTTGTGCTTTCTATTATGTTTTTTGCACACACACACTTCACACTACAGCCATAGAAATGGTAAGGGCAGCATATTTAAGTCTTGTAATACACTGGTTCTAAACCATAGAGTTGTCTTATCTCAGCTGAATATACAGGAACACATCGATTATAAGTTCCTCCACTTAAGCAAATACGTGGAGGAACTTATAATTGACTCATCCACTCATCCTCAAATAGACAAGCAGAAATGTGTGCTCTCACAATACAGACCGATGGGGGTTCGTCCACAGTCTGGAACCTTAAGCCTTCACCCTTTCAGCAGATCAGAAGAGTTACAGCACTAAACACTTGTCTCACTAGCCAGCCTCTGTGTTAGAGGATGTAAAACATAGTCTTAACTGTGGAGCCCAGAGTTCCAGCCATGAAGCGCTCCTGTATGGTAACGCAGAATTAATACTTTAACAGAGGACTATCCTCCACCTTGTATTGAAGTTAGCGGTTATTCCACTGTCATCAGATTCTGTAGAGAACATTCTCAAGTGCAGCTCAAGGAGCCATTAAGCCAAGCAAAGCACAGACTGAGCATTATTGTGGAGTGTGGGGTGTGCTCATTGCACAGAGCTTCCAAAGGTTTCTCAGGTGTGTTAAACATCCATGTAGAATATACAGGAACTCTTTTAATGGAAACGGCTATTAAAATGACCACATCCCCGTAATGTGACCTCTAAGAAGAAAGGACTCAGTGCTGGGGAAAGATTTATACAAGCTGTCAGTTCCTGTCTGGTTTCAGGCAACCTGTGCTGATTGCAAATTCCCAAACACTTGTTTACCAAATGAGTAAAACTGCCTTGTCATATCATGAAGAATTATTGTGCACTTTGTCTGATTTCAAGGTGTTCATTGTATTGTGGCAGGGCAACGCATTAAATACAACACCAACATGTGGCTTTCTGCAGCCAGCCCAAAGCCTTTCCTCTGAGTCTTATAAAGGCAACATCTTATTTCTGCCTTTGCTGTTAAAAGGAAATGTGACAAAAGGAGATATCCGAGCAATAAATATTTAATAACTTTGCTGACTTATTCATGTTCTGTGTGCTTCTCATCATACTTCCCCCTTTGTACCTGTCAGTTTCCCCTCTCAAAAACACTGAGTCACAAAGGAAAGCAATAACTTTGCTTTCATAGAGACATCTTGATCAAGTTAAGTGATATTCCAGGATACCACTGAGATGGTGCAGTAATATTATGATAGATATCTATTAGTGCATACACCTCTTAAATATTATACCCACTAACAGTTCTGACAGCCACTGCTTTTCCCCTGTCACTGTCAATTGGTAGGGGAATGGTGGCATTGAATGGATGTGGCAGGACAGGACGGTACCAATTACAGATGAAGGGAACGGTATCTATTTGTGATGTTTGATGGGATTTATCTAACGGCACTAGCGTATTTAAACTGCACTTGAACAGAGCGGCCTAGGAAGTGACAAGTAGTTCTCAATGACATTGACTGACTCGTCTAATCAATTCGACTTGTCTGCAAAGTGGCTCAGAATCGGCTGTCAAGCTCTGACTGACAGCACATCATAACTAATCCAACTTTCCGTGTGGAGAACAGCTAGAAGAGTGCTGGAAATCAGAGCAAATAAATCTCTTCATTTAACAAAACATCAGAACACAGTCAAACAGACACCCAGATCAGACCCGCACACTGGGATTTCCAAAGCTTTAATTGTAAGACCATTAAAAGAACATCAGATCCAACCCATGTTTCACACACAGCATTGTATAAATAATTGCACAGAGAATCTATTCTGAACTTTTATTAGAGAGGACATAAGAGAATAGGCTAGATTTACTCACACACCTTAACAGTTGCCTTAAATATCACAGGTGCATTTTGCACCTAGCCTTAGGGAAAGAGTGACATATCAATACATAGGTTCCTATGAATAGCTCCCTATGTGGGTAATAATTACTTTTCTTTAGCCTTTCAGTTACATGTTTTTTGAAAGCTGAGGGGTAACAACCTGTATGATGTCACATTACAACCTGCCAAATTAAATATTGTTCATTATGCTGAAGTGTTACAACAACACACGGCTCTCAGGTGTTTTGCAGGTGAAAATTGCAAAGGTTAAGAAAATTTGACAGAAGTGGGAATAGAAGCTGCAAAATTTTTACAAAAGAAACAACAAAGCAAAGCCTTGACATTTGTTGCATACAGTATGACATGCCATTCATACTAAATGATCAAATGATCATACATTCATAACTAAATTATCAGATATTTTTCAAAATATATAAGGAAACACATATTCCGGTGTGCTTGTAAATAGAGTAATATGCTAAAACAATTCTATAAATATATAATTAAAAAAACATTGAACTGAGATCAAGTAAGAAACAAATATAAATATAAAAACCTGGCATTTCCTCTTTTGTATTCCATTACAGGAATACAATTTCTGGATAGAATAAAATTTCTGGATAGACATTTGATTGTTTACAAGGCTGTGTGGTTTAGATTATCGTGCTGTAGTGTTTAACCACTGTGTCGGATGGGCCAGCTGTAGGTATGATTTCCGTCAGTAGTTCATCGGGGCACAGCAGCATTTAAGTCATCTTTCCATCACACAAATGTAACGAGACGTTGGGCCTGTTTTTTAGTATGTATGTATATTGACTTATATGACCTAGGAAGGTGTGATGAACCCAGGCTCCTCCCTTCTAATATTGGTAGTGCACATGTACAAGGCTCAGTGTTCAGGAGCCTGATTCAGAAGGTGGCATCATGCTTTTTGAGACCTGGATATTTTAGAGTAGTCATGCATCTGTCTAAGATGCATCACGGTTTTCGCATTGACAGTGTTGGCTGTGATTGAATTCTGCTACCAAACTGGACACTGAGGTTTCCTACAGATCTCCCAATCAAAGCTCAGCTTCAAGATGCCAGTCGGTACAGATAGGCGTTTCTGTGTACACACTTCTGTGCATGTTACAATTATTTTAAACCTGGGTCCACAAATAAAACAATGCTGTCCTCCTGGTGAAAATAAAATCAGACACATGCTTTGCAAGAAGTGTTTTGTTACCCCTAACTAATATTGTATCTGCTTTGAAATACGTTGAGCAATGCAACTAGATCACTTGTAGATCTTAGATGATATTTGACAACTTGTTCTAATAATATTCTCATAAAGTCGGCAGTTATTTCAATCACAGAAGCAGGAGGCGGGCATGCATATGTTAGCAGTGCGCTCCAAAGTGCGCATGAGAAAACCTGAGTTTCAGGTTTGTATCATCATTATTATTAAAATACCTTTGTTTTACTCCTTCTAGAATTCTGAGCGCTTAATTTCACCCCAGTCCAGCTGAATCAGTAATGAGCAGTAATAATAAGCCAGTGAGACCAATTTCCTTCTTTAATTGCCACAGCTTAGAGAACAATTATTGCTGTTCCGAAATATGCCCTATATATGTTTCTACTTATTGAACACCTGTGACTAGTTAATTTTTCTAACAGTTTCGTTTTTGCTATGCTTTTAATTAAACCATGCCTCTTTAATGCAAACATTTAGCTTAATTTTTCCATCCTTTGGTTGTTCTGCATGCATTATTTGATAAAAATATACAGTATCACTCACATGAATAATGAAAGTGCATGTTTTCAATTAAATGAATTTTTTAAAACGTTTTCGGTGTCGTTATTTAGTTCTAAATTGTGCCAGTTAAGGAACGAAATCACTTGCTAACACAGATTCTCAATCTTAATCCTGATAGGTGACTTCAAACATCACTTCTTCTCCAGTCTGGAAACAAATGATAAACAGTGCACAGAAGTTTGTTTTTGCCTTTAAGAGTAAATAAACCATTTATCTTAGTTCAATAATTTGGGCATTTGTTGACATTCTTGTTGTTAAGTTAATGTTTCATGCTTTGTCATTTACCTGATTGGTCATTCACTTGTTTTCTTTGAGGTTCCCTTTGTTGTCATGAATCCAATGTGATCTGCTTTATCCTTGATTGTGATTATTGGTTATTTTTACCTTCACCACCATGTAGAGTGATTAAAGGTTCGAGGAGATCTTTAACAGCACATATTGTATACAACTGGGGTGTCCAACCCCAGATCTCGAAAAGCACCAAGTCAGCAGGTCAGATGGGTCATCGTTAAATCATCAGTTTGTGAAGATGTGGGCTTCGATGAATTTAACATGTTAACTGGATCATTTAGGTTAGGAATGCCCAGCTGTGCTTTTTGAGATATAAATTGTTGGTGTTTTCATTTCAAGTGATCTTTAAACTGCTTAATAGAACAAATTGCCTGATTTAGTGGTCAAAAGTAGCCCACGTGTTTGGGAACTGATGATTTAAGGTGACTCGTAAAACCACTCAGATTGCAGTTCAGCAGTACAGAGGTTGGCCATTTCTGACATAAAATAACTAATTGCACTACTTGCAAACCTCTTTCACAGACACAGTCTTAGAGCATCATAAAGAATGCATGTGCTTAAATTCAGGAAAGGATACATGCATTTTTAAAACTAAGATTCTAAAAAATAAGTTGACCATAATATACTCCTAAGTACACTTTTTATTCTTCTGTTGTTGCTCACTGTCTCTCTAACAATATAATGAAATCCCTCTGCTGGCTTAGTGGAGTGTTCCACTTTACCCCCATGTTGTGTTCACACAGCAGAGAAGGTCACACCAACCACTTAAGGAAGCTACAAGATATCTGGGACCTCTTAATGCGATCCCTTCTTTACTTTCATTCATCCTTTTTCCTTATCTTTCATGGGTAAGTAAATATATGAGTGGATTATAAAAGTAACCAATGTAAAATACGTTTGCAATCAATTGATGAAACTTAACTTAACTCCCCTAACTTACATTTCTCAAATTGAAATGACCTCAAAATAAACTCAAATAAAAATGATAATACAGATAACATAATTTATCGTAACCTGTGCTGAGAACTTTTTTTCTTAATCTCGCTTCTATTAGTGTCATGTTTCAAGGTGTTTAGTGGTGTTGCCTTTATTGTCTGTTTATTTAGATATTTATACTTATTAGGGACACTGGGCCTCTTACACGCCTAATGAAGAGTTCCAGGTTTGTGAGCCAAGATCCCATTTCCCCAATCGCAATGTTATTCAAATTTATTAAACAATATTTCACATATGTTTGACACAATGTCAAACTCAGAACTCCCGAAGAACCACTGCAGCTCTGGTGCTGTTATGCTTTCTTGAGCTTTAATCATTTTTGGCCCAGATCCACTTCCTGTCAGAAAGTGAAACAGCTTAGGAATGTCATTCTTTCGAAAGAAAACAGAGAGAATCCAAAGAGGAAGTTCTCCTCCAGCCTCTGGTCCACATATACCCAAACACACACATCAGACTCACAGTAGGGCTGGAATACATCAAACACTGGTGGAGGGAAAAGGACAGACTTTTCCCACATTAAAAATACATGGATACTTCAGAAGTATTTCTAAAAATAGTTCTCATGGTCAGCACAAGTAACTTTAAAATAAAACAAGAGATACCGTTGTCTTCCTAACCCTGAGAATTATTTAAGAGTAAACAGTGAAATATGAATTTACAGCTGTTTCATAATGGTATAAACAGCCAAAAGAACTCCATGTTGTAACTACACAAAATTCCACACATCTCTAATCACCTTATCTTTGAGGTTAGTACTGGCCTCCCTCCATTCTTTGCTCCATAATGTTAAATTGTAACCCTATTAGGATTAGGTCATTCGAGTTCTACTTCTGTGTCTCTCAGAATTTTTGCACTTAAACTCAAAAGAGGATTATTGGCAAATCACAAGTTCAAATTGAACATAAGTCATAGAATCCATTATATACAGTACTATATCCTGAGGCAGTAGATAAAGTTGTCAGGATGCGTCATTCTATTCAAATGTCACTGCAGTGCCTTATAGACCCAGTCTGTGTCGACCTGAGTATACCTACAGTATATCCAGGAGTACCTAATGAGTTTGGAATACAGTAAATGATGCAGTGTCAGAAAAAAAACATCATGGAAAAGATGTAGACTGGTTTCCGAGTCTTACGTGAATCTCTGGTTTTGTGTGTATTCTTTCAAATAAATCTAACATTCAATATTGAGACAGGCACCTGAATTTAAGTGATTGTAACTGGGAGACAGCCGTCCATCAGGTGCCACGGCCTGTATTACATCAGATGCATCTACTGCATATAGTGACAGTAATTATTTTTTCTCATTTTAAATGTCTCAAACTTTAACTTAAAGGTTAAAAGAGAGACACAGCAGCAGAATGCACATATAAATGAAGTAATTCTATATATATACACATATATAAAACCTCATGTTAGTGAGAATTACACACATTCCTTAACTGAGAATCCTCTGCCAGCAGCACTTCATAGCATTTTCCTCACCATGATGTAAACCGTAAGGGCACTTGAAATAAAAGGTGTCGATTATCTTAGTGCCTGATATACCGCAGTCAGAAAGTACTAGAATCCTTGGAATTATCAATGGACCTACATGTGATCTGCCTTTTGTTTTCTTGTAGTAAAATGTACTTCCCTTACATCATGTTATTCCAAATGTTTTGAATAAAATGCTAGGTTTGAGTTTTGCAGCACATTTGTTGGATGACTTTGTAGCAAAGATAACTGTGCCTTATACTCCTAATCGAGAGTCTGCAATGATCCCATGCCCCTTATTTACTCTTTAGCTGTGCTCCACCTATAGGATGGGAGGAGCAATAAACTCATGAAAATTGCAGATACTTAATGACTGCAGCTATTAGCCTTGTGTAATTCCTGGGTTCCGAAATGTTTTTACAAAGTGATTTGTGCATATTGTGTTCATGCTTTTGTTTTTTAATTCGACTCCGGTAAAAAAAAACAACAAGTTTTAACGAAGGTCACTTTGTAAATGGTTGAATGACAGAGATTAAAAGCATAACAAACACAAGATGTGAACTTAAGATATAAGAAAACTTTCAGCTGCTTTCTTATAGTAATGCTGGAGGTTGTGCTCTCTTTATGATGATAAAGCGATTGGATACTTCTGGGAATCATTTTAGCCTGACCTGGTTTATGACTGATAGAGCACAAGCAAGCCTTAACAGCTCCATGAACTTCACTCTATTGTTTTTGGCTTCTACGACAATTCCTGCCATTTTATTACTTGTGAGGATGGTATACAGTGGCATACATCAACACTGTAGCCAGACAATAATAACGAGGCAAGATCTATAATTGGACTGGGACAAATAGCTACATTTTCTGGTTGTCCTTTGAAAAAGCCAACCTTTTCACTTCTACCCTGATATAATGTGATGTTCTGGCCTTCTGTTATTTATTCTGTTTCAAAACTCTAATGTCTTTGATTTATTCAGTCACAAATGTCACCTCATTGCTGCTATAACTGCTAGGACAACAGTGCATATTTTATTCACCCTGAGGTATTCCTGCCTCAGAGGTCGCTCTGTATTATTATTGTAATAATTACTTAAGTTAGAACGTGTCCCACGTTGCATCCACATTCTGGAAGACTGATCCTATTTGAGATACTACCGAAAAAAAACACAAAAAAAATAATTGCCCTCTGATATCTGTCTCTCTCGTAGACAACATACACCACTTTGAACAATGGAAGGACTTCAACATTATTTTAGTTACAAAAGTGCAAAAAAAAAAGCCACTGGAAGTTCAGTCCTGAGAAAGATTTATAAAAATGATACCAATGAATCTTCCCAGACAAGCTGCATGAGTATTGTTACATTATTGCATTATTTCAGTTCACATAAAACAGGCATGATACTATTTTGATATTCATTTAAAAAACATACCTTATAAAGTCTGTAGAACATGTGTACATCTTATATAGACCATTTCCCTCAGTTTGTCATCCGAATGATTTACACATCTTGTATTGTACTTACTGTAGATAACAGACAAATAAAATTAGATTTTCTAAAGTATTTTTACGATTAGCTGCCTTCATCTTCCTGGGACAAGATTCTAACCTGTGACAGTGTCCCTGTACCCTATCAGCATGGGCTGAAAAGGCAAAAAGGCCGGTGACCCACGGCAGGAGAATTCGGAGCCCTCTCATTCCCTAGGGGACAACAGCGCTGTTGCAGACTCGAGTACTGTGTAAGCCCTCTTTCATCCTTCCCTTCTAAATTTCTCCTCCACCTTCCACAGCAGCGCAGGCTGACCGACAGGCTTGCAGTCTGGGCAGCGCAGCTCTCTCACAGGTGTCGGTTGTTCTTCCTGGGACGCGGTCGCGTACGCTCAGGCCCCTCCCAGCCCCAATGCACCTGACATCCCCAGAAGCTGGACTTGCTCCTCCACTACAAGGCCAGCCTGCTATTGTGGGAGAAGTCCTAGGGTATCACAACACTGGGACAGTCCCAGTTATTGATGATTTCATGATGGAAAAAAGCAACATTCTCATGTGAGAATCAACAGCGAAACGTGATTTTGTTCTGATTTTCAGCATCCGTCATGCTCAAACTACAATAAGCCATAAAAGGGGAAGAAAACAAACTACAAATTTCTACATTAATCTTTTTAATATGCTGTGCGTTTGGAACCGAGTCTCCTCTCTTACTAGGTACAGAACTTTTTAAACTACCTTTTTATATTGGTTGTCATGGTTTACACAACAGGCCTTGTCTGGCATATTTCTAAACTGTGCCCTGTAAATGGAGTCATATAAGATACAGAATAGGACTAGGGCTGCTTTTCTATCATTAGCTGTCTAAAAAATGCATACTTTGTCCATGGGTTGACAAATGTTTGTTAATACTGTATGACCAAGGTCTCTCAGTAGCAGTCTTTTTTGCATATTATGATGGACAGAGAATGTACAGAGTATCTGAAGTTAAATAACTTTAAGTATGTTTTGGACAGAATATACAAACACTTCTTTCACTTTTCTTACACTGAAGCACTCATTAATCATGATAGAATTCAAGCACCACAGAGTAATTCAACATCCTTTATTCACACCTTTTACCCTTTTGTTCCAGACAAAAAAATTCTCCACAATTCACCAGCAGCTCTGCAAATACTCTCCATTAGTTTTACAAAAAGAGTGCAGAATTCAAAAACCCAAATTAAGAGACCCAGAATTTTCTGATATTACATCATTCGGACATATACTATATATGTGAGGTAAGTCTTTTCTGTAATATCTTTTTAGTTTGGCTGTGAATGTATTCCGTATATCTATTCTATGATTTAATTACTTGTATATCACATTTCTAATTTTAAGAAGGTTTCTTACACTGGAAAATAGAATCAAATCAAGATGTCATCTGATAAAAAAAGAATAAACAATTCAAATATATATTGTACAAACTTTTGCCTGTCTCTCAAATACCTGTTGAATTCTTTCTCCAGACAGAAAATGTAAAACAGACCCCAAACACCTGTAACCGATAAGAGTCCTAATTTCTTGGTCATACAGTAAACTTTAATAATCAAGTGTGAATATTTTCATTCAGCCTGTCACAGTAAACAAAAATATATTTTCTCATTGACAAACATGCTCCAGTTTTCCCTTTTTTGCTCATGCAATAACATTTCATTGTTGTTAGTACCATTACTATTGTGCATGTTAGTTACAATTCCTTTCATTATCAAGAGAAAATATTTACAAGACGCTTCATTCGTCATGACTTCACATTTCTTGACTGTCAGCTATTTTGTGAACATGCACATTATAAAAATGATGGTCTACAAAGTGAAAAATGAGAGAACAAACATTTCTTTTTTAATAAACACACTCAAGTGAATTTAAAACATTAATGGAAAAAGATCTGTCTAAGGCTGTGTTCTTGCTAAATGTAACTCAGAGGTTTTCTGATAAGAATTTTTAGTATGGCCAGATAATGCACAATTAAGTACACTGCAGTTTTAAGAAGCTATTTGGTTAGATTTGTATTGTTTACATGAGTGCTAGTCTTGCCATGGTTAAACTCAGTAACCATCAGTGCAGTGTATCTTGATTTTAAGTGGAAAAGTTGAATTCACACACGTGTTTCAAGATGTTTTTATGTTAAAAATACAGATATGACACATGAAATTCTGAGAATTCTGGAAACAACAAATATTGGAGACACACTGAAAACAAATTCTAGATTTCATGTACAGCAACAGGTTAGTCACACAACAAACAAATTTGCAAACAGCACTTGAATCCGCCTGGGGTTTGATATGTAATCAGTGAAACTACTTCTTACTTAACAGCCATATGGTATAACCAACGTATGAAACATACACACATTGAAGAAGCCGAATTACAGTTTAAATAATTTTACTCTCAGCTGAGCCACATCAAAGCTTTAGAAAAGTGAACTGCACGTCAAAGGATTCTTTGAATCATCTAAAGAACTTATTTTGTTCAAAGCAAAACATTTCCCTCACATAAGCTTATGTGCTACTAAAAAAAGGAAGTTAAAGTGAATGTGGTATAGTTTTACACATTGCTCTTTAAAGAAAATGCTCTTTTGGTTAAATGATGTTGAATTAATAACAAAAATGTGTACCTTTGAACTGATTTCTCAAGAAAGGCAGACCAGATGTGTTCCATTGCACTGAAAACAATTCAACTAAAGGTATGATTTCTTAAATTCATTTTTTACTTTTTAAACAAAGGAAGGAAGCAGAAATGTTCTTTCAGCTTGTGTAATCATAAAATATCAGTGAACTCCAAGATTCTGACATGGTTCTTTTGTAAGAATCTTGCTTCTAGGTCAAGGTTAATTTTTTCTAAGTCACAATGCTAAATAAAGTAACGGACACTTAAGTATAAAATCTCATTAGAAACCCATTCCAGTCAGTGTTATTTTGTATGCATCTCTATTTAGAAGTGTGCGAGTCTGTACAAGTGTTTGAAACTGCATAAAGAAAGTCCTAAAACTACACAAATGTATTTTCACTAAACATTTCACTGGGGATGTACGTAAGTTCTATATATTTTAAGTGTTCAACTGTAAACTGAAATCTCTAATGTTGTTTTTCAGAAATATAAAATGCGCTTGAAATATTGTAAAATAAAACTGGCCATTTCTTGAATATCAAAGAACATAGCTGTTCTGTGATGGTAATCAGAAACGATTCATCACAACAAAGAACTTGAGATCATATATAAATATAGAAAAGATACTGGTGACAATGGTAAAATGTGAACTTTGTAAATTTATGGTTAAAAGTAATTCAGAATCCTTGGAATTGTTCCATAGAAAGCAAAGTTAGGGTCTGGGAAAAGTGATGTCTCACGTAAATGGCATCCATCCGCCTGGATGTGTCAAAAAGCAGTCGTCTCACCATTTTACAGTCACCACTAATTCAGAATAAAAGTTCTACATGCAGTGTTGCACATTTCTGCCTTTGAATCTCAAAATGTTAGTGAGTTTAGACATATTTCACAGTGCTGTCATGCAGACACTTTGAGCCATATTTGAAAAAAAAAAGAATTTAGATTATGAAAGTGTTTCTTGCAAGTCCAAATTGTTTTATTTTATCTTTTAAGTTTCACAGAGTTAATGTAATAATAATAATAATTGCTTACACTTATATAGCGCTTTTCTGGACACTCCACTCAAAGCACTTTACAGGTAATGGGGACTCCCCTCCACCACCACCACCAATGTGCAGCATCCACCTGGATGATGCGACGGCAGCCATAGTGCGCCAGAACGCTCACCACACATCAGCTATCAGTGGGGAGGAGAGCAGAGTAATGTAGCCAATTCATAGAAGGGGATTATTAGGAGGCCATGATTGGTAAGGGCCAATTGGAAATTTGGCCAGGACACCGGGGTTACACCCCTACTCTTTTCGAGAAGAGCCCTGGGATTTTTAATGACCACAGAGAGTCAGGACCTCGGTTTTACGTCTCATCCGAAGGACGGCGCCTGTTTACAGTATAGTGTACCAATCACTATACTGGGGCATTAGGACCCACATGGACCACAGGTTGAGCGCCCCCTGCTGGCCCCACTAACACCTCTTCCAGCAGCAACCTTAGTTTTTCCCAGGAGGTCTCCCATCCAGGTACTGACCAGGCTCACACCTGCTTAGCTTCAGTGGGTTGCCAGTTGTGAGTTGCAGGGTGATATGACTGCTATAATGTAGATCATTAGATCCTGAATAATAAGATGTATTTAACCTAAATTGAGTAATGTAAAGCACTGTACTTCTTCTGTCTGAACTATATAACACCATAGTCAAAAAACTAATATCCTTATTATATCCTTCTGGGGCTGATTTTACACCCAGATGACAAAACCTCCTCAGAGCAACTGTAACCCATATGGGTGAATTTTGAAGACACACGATAGGTTGTGTATTGTCTCAAGTGGTGCAAAATGTCCAAGCAAATAAAAGTGATTTAATTCTGCCTTGCAAGTGTTGGTTTTTTAATAGTCCCTTCATCAGGGGACCTGGAGATTCTGTATAAGTGCAGACCCCTGACACGTGTAGTTAGTGTTTGCTGAACTGTCTGTCAATACCAATATCAGAATTAATTTAGAATAAACTCAAATAGTCCAAAGGTTTATTTTCTTCTTTTGCAGCAACTCTTAATGTCACATCATTGAAATCAGATGGATTTATGACTTCTGTTTTGACATGTCACTCAGACTGGGTGTTATCCTGCGACACCGCTTTTCCCTAAATGTTCCAACCTGCTAATAATTTCATTTTCTGGTTGAATATTTCCAAATTAAATTAATCTGATTAAATGTGTTAAGAGCACAGATTCCACCTTACACCTCCAGTTGAAGGGCACTTTCTGAGGAGCTGATTGTAAAACCTAGTGACAGACATGACAGGCTGTTAAGAATGTGGGGTTCATTACCAGAGTCACTGCAGCCCTTAAAGGTTATTCACTTCCTTTTAAAAGAAATCTTTAGTATGGAGTGAAATGTTAATGCCATATGCCAAACTGTGAAAAAAGTTGCAAAGAATCATTGAGAAATCATCATTTGATAATCCTTGATATGTTTTTTCAGTCGTTTAATGAAGTGTAAGGACACTCACTCCCTGAGTGTGCTATACAGAAGTCACATAAGGTGTCAAAGTGAAATCCACTAGACGATGCATCTGTAAGCCTTTCAGGTAAGAGCCGATACGATTTTTGCTTTAAGCCCTTTTGTGAAGATTTCATACAGAGATTTTTGCTGAAGGATATTTTGCTTTTTTCAATGGAAATGATCAACTGCAAATCTCTGTTGTAAAACTGCATGTTTAAAAAGCTGGATGTGTATGAAAGGAAGTTCTTGGACACCTTCCCTTTACATTGAAGGCACATGTTGCTTTGCTCTGACACAGAGTGTATTGAACCTGGATGGAAAATGGATCACTTTTCTGAGCCAAGACTGTTTCTCAAGTTTTCACATGAGAAAACAGTTAGGAACATTAAAGTTCACTGTTACAAGTCAGTGTTTTGTATTCACTTTGGGAGAACATCCTTTTCTCATTATTTTTCAATAAAATATCTTTGATTTTGTTCTATTTTTAGCTCACTCCTGATGTGGTTTGTGAATAAGTCGTTTTTTTTCCTCTTTTTCACATTTATCTGAACAAAATACATTCAAGTAGTATTGTAGAATGCAACTTTGCATTAGCTTAAACTTTGATTCCAACTCCTTAAATAATCTGGTGCAAACAGCCCTAGGAAAGACAGATGAAGAAACATTATTGGAGTCAGTTTCATTAAAAATTGTATGATTTTATGGAACATTGCGCCCCATTCACACAGCCTTTGGAAGGCAGGCCAGTCGTTAGTGGAGTCAACCCGGTGGAGCATGTGTGGGCTCTTCTGAACAAATCCCAGCATCTGTTCAATTAGTTACATACATCCTTACAATTGTCTGATGATACTGTTTTTCTCAGTGAACAGCACATACAGTACAGTACTGTACTGGCAACAGCTTCATTTTTCTGACAAAGGCTTATGTTTTATGAAACAATGTCACCGTAGTAATGAAATTATGGATGTGGTTAAATATATGTCATCACCGCAACTTAACAGCTGTTCAGTTTTTCTCGCTAAATAAAACCACTAGAGATCTTTTTAAAAAAAATGAGGAATATTACTGTCTATAAATGTCTATTGAACTGCACAGGTATAAGCCCTGCAGTTCTTAAATAATTCATTAGAACATCTTAACTACAACTTGAGAGGATAAATGTGTGTTCAATAAATTTTGAAAAGCTATCATTGACAAACACATATAGTTCTACAAACACTCTTTACGTTACATTAGTTAACAATCTACAGTACATGCTTACATCGATAGATCATGTTTATGTCTGCAATTGTACAGCATATATTGTCTTAAATATGCAATTAAAATGCGCATCTACAAATTTCATAATAAAATCCAAACCTGCTGAAAAGAAGTGGTGAGAGAAAAAGCTGCCTTTAACTTGCACATTTTATGGACCTTTCAAAGCAGCCATTAATTAATTTACCTGATTATGTGTTTAACGAGACTAAATATAAACAGTCTTGAACTCACAGCCTTCCAGGACTTGAACTGGCCTTGGCTTTGACAGTCACATCCAGTGGACTTACCTCACTCAGTACAACCCAACCTGGACTCATTAGTTCTTTTACCTTCACAAATATGGCTCGTATGTTATTCTTTCCATTATACTTCTGTCTAAATTGCTAGCTAAAATGGGACTATGTCATTGTCCCATTGAGGGTGTCACCCTGCCTGGCACCCTCTGCTTCTGGAAGGGGCTCTTGACCCTCACCAGGCTTGTACCTCTACCTGATGGATGGAAATGATGAACATTGGTCAGTTCTGATATAACTTGTACAAACTTTTTTATTTAGTTTTATCCTTCTACTTTTCTTCCCTGGTTGTTCACATGGGGTAAACGGGCTGTGGAGCTGAGAAGAGTGAGCTTGCCTTGTGAAGGGTAACTAGCTCTGTTGAGAAGCCATCAGTCATAACCAAGCTACGGTACAGCCCAGCGTTGACTTATTAAAGCAAACACATGAAAGCACTGAACACAACTGCATTCCAAATTTCTTACAGAACCCAATGCAAGTTAAAACGAGAGATTATGAAAGCAGTCCTCCAGATGAACAAACTTTACAATAATGTGAAAAACTGAAACCTTTCCAGTTGTGGTCAATTCCATTAGGAGAACATGCGAAGAATGGCTGCTTTACTCTGAAGAAAAAAAGAAAATTCCCATGTCAGACACGAAGTGTGCGCTCCATCTGCATGATAGGTGACATCAGCTGATGTTTCATATAAATAAGTGGTTGACTACAAAAAAAAAGGATTGCTCTCTCAAATGTAACAGTTAAATAATGTTTCTTTGGCAATAGCGGGCTGGAGCGTCAAGGCGCCACCTCAAATACTTGACTGTGGTTGAGAATTCTCAGAGCACATGGCATTAATTTTTGGCTGTTGAGTTGCTGTATAAGATACTGTCCTTTCCAGTGGTAGAATGCCTGTGCGTTCAAGGTCACAATTAGGGTGGGAGGATCTCTAAAGAACAAAGCTCAATTTTAATTTGATCCTGCTGAAGATCGAATAGCTGTGACACAAAATAAGTCTACTTGTCATAATCTAAATCACTTACAGTTTGCAAGAAAGAAGGTGGCGAGCCATCTACTTCTAGAACTTCACAGGATGGAAACTGATACTCCTAAGTTTAGGTAGAAATAGGTATAAATTAAATAGATCTGTCATCAAGGGAAGCAATAAGATTGATCATTGACACATCTTTCTCCCTGGCACTCCGACTTGTTTCCAGAAGGTGTCTTACATTTGTTTTTGTTTTTTCTCCTACTGTAGTTTATTCTAAAAAAGGTTTTAACAAATTATTACAAAGTTCCATGTATGCTAACTGTGCATAGTCCACAATAGTTAAGTCTGTGAAAGGTCACATATAATGGACTTTTAGATACAGTAGTTAATGGTTCCAGTAGATGTCCATGGAGATATTAGACTATTCACAAATCTCTGGATGACATACAGTACAGTTCACCACTATACTGTATGCGTCTGCTGCCACAATCCAGAGCGTGCCAGTATGCTGAATGGAATATGCAATCTAGGTACTGGCAAATCTTTTGGTTAGCCTTTCAGAATTAATACTAATGCACTAGTTATATTAATTAGCACACTAGCCAGATCTGCTGTTGCATTCATTGATGCACCAGAAGCATGTGCTCAAGCATTCTCTAATGTTTTGGCTGGACAGTGTTTATATTCCGCAAAAATTGTTATTTTTTTCTTTTGACTAACATGACCAAAAAGAAAAAAATATTTATAAATAATGAAGTGTTTGTGATTCTATCAATTACTTTAAAAAGTTTTTTTATAATTATTGCAGCAGGATCTTTTTGTTTAAGTTTATCGTATGTATTGTGAATTTTCTAGTAGTACTCTTTATTTCTATTAATCCTTCTCAGAGCTCTGCAGATATTTTTGAATATCCAAAGAATGCATTTGCCAATGGGAATGTTGTATAGAAAATTCTAAAGTATATTCGGTCCATAATTTTGTTTTATTCTGCTCCCAAACGCAGTTTAGACACATCCTGCTGTGGAGAGGTTATATTTTTTTCTGTCAGTTGATTTTATATAAATTGTGGTATACATGTAAAGAAAAATAAACAACTGCAAACAACCAGTGAACACTTTGCCCATTGTTTAGTCTTTCCATTTTTTTCTTTAGCAGTTTCTGACAGTTTTCTGTAACATAAAAATTAAAGGGGTTGGAGAGATGTTTAATTTGTGGGAAAACTGAGAAAATTGCTGCATTGCTCTTTTGAGAATAACCCCTTTATTTGCAATTAATCCAAACTCCTAGGAGCTCTGTGTTCATTTACCAAAAAAACAACATTAAAGAATGAGCTTACTTAACCTCTTGGCCTTTTTTAAAAGATCCATAAATAAATGAACTGAATAATTAGCCTACATTTGAATAATATTGCATCACACATTCTACCTGTCAGAGACCAGTTATACCACAGCGGGGTTTATAGTACCAGAAAATGCATTGTTTCATGTGAACCTCCAGCATGTGCTGGGATGAGGCAAAGTGAAACATGCTTTGCTTAATCAAATGGCACATCTTTCACAGCAAAGTGATTCTGTGGGGTTTTTTTCATGTCTGCGAGAGAAGATTTCACATTTTACTATGTGCTGGAACACTGCCTTCCCCCTGATAATCAGACTCCCTAGGAAATTCCTGATTGATTGGTCTTTATGACAGTATCGCACTTCGTCTCGGAAAACAACATAAATTAACGACAATTCTTTTTCTGTTTCAAGTTGACAGAACAAACAAACATTACAGAGAATGAGCATATAATAAGTATGCGCAATATTGGTAAAATATGAAAAAAACTTTCATAAAACTGTCAGCACTGTCTGATTATATGTTGGCAGAGCAGTAGCTCACCTTCGTAATCAATTACTGAAATAGTTGCAAGTGTCTTCTAGGTGATATAAAGGCTGAAAAGGAAACAGTGAGAAAGTAATCCTAAAGGACATTGATACATCTGAAATATTCAAACAAGCTCATTATTGAATACTTGGAAAAATGCTTGTTGAGTGGCTGATGGGTTGATAATGTGGTGCTTTTTCTTTAACATCTTGCTTTTTTATTCTTCTTTCTCTAAAAGACTGCACAAAGGTAATGGCAGTGAAATATTCTAGATGGACAAAGGGACAACTGAAGAGGCAGCTTTATTCATCCTAAATGTTTCTACAATGTATACATTTGAAAATCTATACATTCTTTGATCTGTTTAAGGCCAGTGTGCTGCTTTTTGGCATTTAATCAAAACTGAAATCATTTGCACATTTCTCAGACTCCAAAGAAAAATGATGTAATAATCCTATGGAATTTCTTTAGAAACTTTACATACGCATATTCTTTTTCATATCTTCTGTTTAATGGTTGGGCAATTCTATTAAAATGCTTGTAGCAGTTCCCCTCAATTACCATCTTTTTTGTTTTATTGTACTTAATATAAAAGCAGCAATTATTTGATTTCAGAGTTATGAAAATACGCATGTTATGAGAAAACAAGCAATTTAAGCTTTAATTGGTGTCATTGTTCATGGAGCTGGCAAGGTGCTTACACTGTTGGCACTTTCTTTTCTATAAAATTGCGGCATTTACATTTCTGAATGAGTATTTAAGGTTGTTTTATTGCACTGTAATTCAAATGTATATCCTGCAATGTAAAACGTTTTATAAATATTATTTTGAAATTTATTTAACTTCTATGTGTATATGTTTTTTCACCATGTTGTGAAATTTCGCTCTAATTCCCCAAAAGTGTTTTATTAAATTGTAAAGAAATTGTGGTGCAATACATTTGTGCTGTTTATTAGCTTCTGCATTGTATCTGTTTATATTCAGAAACATGGAAAGAAATCCAAGTGCATTTTAAACCTGTGTACATCTCCAGCTGCCACAAGAGTTAATGTAGCAAGTAAAGTAACAGATCTCTTTATATGTATTAGGAAGCTGAAAGCTTGTAACAGCGCTGTGTGACCTCAGTCACACCATAAATAGCACCAGTGATCCACTACTTGATACTGTGAAGCCTGGTGTTTATTATTTACAGTTGGGATGAGGCTAGGGATTGATCAATTAATAGTGTTTAATTGAGATTATCATTTAAAGCATTTAGACTTAAAGCAAAGATTTAACAGAAAGTTTGACCCAAAGCTAATTTCTTCAATTCTGTTTTTCAGAATTTAACAAAAGCCTGTACAACCTCCTTGTCTGCACCACACCACCATGATCACTGACTGGATCACTAGCACAAGTGAACAACGGAAAAAAAAAAAGTTTTGTTCTTAACAAAAACAAATAAAAGACCTTTACCAGCATGGCAGAAAACAGCATGCATTGTTTTATTCCATACTAAAAATATAATGTGCAAAGTAAACTTACAGTTTAAGAAAAGCTTGAAACAGTTTATTACAGAGCTGGATTATATTTAATAATGCTCTTCAAATGTAGGTACAATTTGTATTTATCACTTATTTTATGCATTCCTCTGCATGTATTATGAAGAGTTGTTCTGACACATTCTTATTTGAATAAAACAGTGGTTTGACATACATAGGGTCCTCATTTTCACTTCTGTCATAATTACCATATAGTATACTATGGATTTGCAACATACCTAGGAAACACAATCTGTTTTGTTTGTTAAAGAACACAGATATAAGAAAAGCTGCCATGCAAATTAAATTTACATGTGCGACATGATAAAAGAATGCCATACAATTCTTAGAAAAAGAAGAAAGCATTACAAAGGCCCCTTAAAATTGAAATGCTATAAGAGTTTGTTTGATCATTTTAACATGATGGATAACTATTTTTCATAACAGCTTCTCTAGAAATGCTTACTTGGTTAAATATTTTGTTTTGGTAACTTGAAGATACTGGATTTTACCACAGATCAACACAAAAAAGGGTTAAATGTGTGTGCATTTTTTTTCAATAAGCTCTTTTGTGTTTTATCCAGATTTTGATACATAATCCAGATAAAAGTCATAGAAGCTTGAGTGATGCACTTGCTAGATCTTTCTTACTGTGGTGGAACACGGTACAATCATGATGAAAGGTTACCTCTCAACATAAAAAGGAGATCACTAACTATTTAGAATCCATTACATTTTCTGAAGCGAAAGAACTCTATACCTTTCGGTTCGGTTAGAATGACCTTAAAATGGCAAAGTTAATGGATCAGTTGACATCTCATTAATGTCTTTATTTGTGCCCATGACATATTTTAAAAGGTTTAATGTCTGAATATTAAAAATATAAAGAAGCAAACTTCATCTGTACTGCACTGGGGAAGCATTTGCCCTAATAATTGTATATTTCTTTGCCTTTGCATGCTTTACAATGTTTAAGATTTTTACACATGTTTGAATTTCATCATTGCCCAGGAGCAAAAGCCTGGCAGTGCAGTGTGAAGTGAGTTGAAGGAAAACAAATTCCTTGCCTATTTACTGATGGGTGAAGCCCAGGCAGTGTCTGAGGCTAGCTAGGATGATGGAAAGGAAACAAAACAAGAAGCAGCCTTCTCATCCGCAAAAAAACGTCCATCAAATGCTTGCACAGGCTTCTGAACAAGGCAATAAGTGCTTCCATTTCATATCCAGTATACAGAAAATTAAAATGTATTTGAAATATTTAAACTTTTTAGCAGATTGCAGTTAATGTGCAATACAAGTATTTTAGACTTATTGTATAGTAGACAATTCTTGTTTCATATTTTAGTATGTATTTGGACAGTGTGCTTTCTGTACATTTGCTTTATTTCGGTATCATTCTGAGCTTTTAATTTCTCAAGACCAATACTATTAAACTGATATGGTGCTCTGAGATGACGTACTGTATCATAAATGGCACTATATAAAATAAAAG
The DNA here is from genome assembly GCF_059453375.1 of Lepisosteus platostomus. Taxonomy (NCBI): domain Eukaryota; kingdom Metazoa; phylum Chordata; class Actinopteri; order Semionotiformes; family Lepisosteidae; genus Lepisosteus; species Lepisosteus platostomus. The sequence continues at coordinate 39,741,252 of NC_142624.1, forward strand.
TTTGTTGTTCATTAAAAATACTTGATTAAAACTACTGAGAAGAGAAAAATGCAATCTATATTTTTATTTAGTATTCACCTCTCAAAAGATAATGAAAGCATACAGCTCAATAAATGATAAAGGATTACCATGTCCTCACTGTATGGTTTTTCAGTTTTCCATAATTTAAAAGGTTTCATAATTAGTGTATTTCAAGATGTACCCTTCCTTTATTCAAGGTGGTCATTTTTTTACTATGTGGTGTAAAAAAGTAGTTCTTTTTTTAAATGATGCATCCAAGAAAAAATAGGTTTATTAATTATAACATTTTATTTTGCTTCTTTAAAACTGCGCCATTTTTACTCACGATAAGAGCCTATTTTAAGAAACAACCACAAAATCAATCTAAATAAATTACAAGCTAGCTTTCAGCTCCAGCTGCATTGTTTCATATTCATCATAAATATTTTATGTAATTACAGATTTACCTTGTAAAAGAATAAACATAAGTGTATTATAACATTCACCATTTCTTGTCTACTTTATATGAAATGAAGAATGACCAAAGAGCAGCAATGGTGACGTTCATAGGTGTCCTTCCTAACTGAAGTACTGTCTGTTCTCATCCTCTGTGTGCTCCTTCAGTGTTGATTTAGTGACACACAGCTGCATTCTCCACAATGTGTGCATGTGCACAAAATGAAATAAATTTCCCTCTCATGGGTATTTAAATTCACAAAATGCCACCGTGCATAAGTTTCTGTTAGAAAAGGAAACATTTGCCTTTAAACAGTTTTTCCAGTCAGTAGAACAGCCATCTGTTATTACCAATATAGAGGAATGAGAGAAATCTTAATGTATGAACTTGAACCCCACACCTAAAATGTAAACTGTACTCAGTGGGTGATCTAATTCATAATTCTAGAACCCCAATTTGGGATGCCTGTGATTTATTATCTTATTAACTGCAAACGTACTGTGCAAAAAATAAGCTGTTTTACATGTTTGGAGAAGATAATAAAAAAAATATGTTTAAAATGAGCACATTATAAAAAGGCATATGTTACTCTTGAAAACATTGTCGTCTTAATTTAAAATATAAAATTAATTTTGTCTTTTACTTAATTGTCTTTTACTTTATATGTAAAAAGTGAGTGGATGCCAGTATGCAGAGTGCATACTGTGTGTGGAAGTATTTTCTTCAGCAGGAGTATATATTTATTGGGTAGTGGGTAATATTAGATCACCTTTCAAAGGAAAACAAAAAAGCTTTTTTCTTCAGAATGAGCTGTCCCTTGGGAACAACTAAGGCAAACAATATAATAAAAAATGATAAAAATAAATGTTACACACAAATGACTGCAGGGAATCTCATACTATTTTTTTTTACTATACTATTCTGCACCTTTTAAGTTAACTTGTGTGTATGGATGAACTCGTGGATTCACTCTTAATAAAATATACTCCAGCGTGAATCTGGCTTCTCTACAGCTGGGTCATTGTCTGTCCCAGTGGGACTGTACAATACATACACTGAAGGCAAGCATCGTATCTTAATGAAAAGCACAGTCTGATGTTCAAGTACGAGAGATTTTTCTTTTTGCAAAGAAGTAACAGTGTATAATTGTTTAATCAGTTGTTAGTGTTGTCAAATAAATGTATGTATGTTTTACAAATAGGGGTTGTGTTATGTTATAGTTTATGTTAAAGTTTTTTTTAGTTAATTTTCCATTAGATTATTTTTTTCTAAAATTAGTGTGCAATAGCAAATGCTTGAAATGATTCACTTATTTAGGGAGTAGAAGAATATAACTGGCAAAATTATGCTGTCTGGGGAGATTGGAGTAAAAATAGATGGTGATATACTGTTAAGGTTTTGCGAGCAAATACTCAGACTACAGTATATGCAGCTGTGTTCACTATTGCATTTTCCTTGTCAAAAGTTATCAAACAGTTAGTGTGGGTTTTTCCTTTGTGCTCTGTTTTACAGTAAGCTTGTCTCTATAGATACTGTATGAAATGGAAGAGCTTCTGAAAGAATTCTCATGCACTTAAGTCAAATCTTAAGAAAGATTCTCACAGCAGAGTTTAGGACACTACTCTCAATTTGTGCTCTTTTTCTGTCCAAAAGAAGTGAGTGTTTTAATGACATAATTATATTATAATAATGAGGGCATGAAAGAATGTAGCAGAAGTGGTATGTGTGCAGTTGTAAATGAAGAAAGGGATAGTTACAAGAAGAAATAGAAGAGGAACTATTATATGAAGAAAGCCCCCTGTACAGACAGTCTGACGCCAGATGGCTTCGTCTAATAAATATTCAACCTTAACTCTGTTCCCATGTAACTTTTTTGTAAGGCTGCCAGCACACCCACACGGATCTGGGCCAGCAAAATGATTACAGTAGTACAAACATAAAAAGTGCAATAGAGGAAACAGGCAGACAGGTCCTGTATACAGAGAGATAGAGCTGCAGAGTGTGCTGAAAGGCCACGGGTTTTGTAAGTGGGAAAGTTAGAACAGTGGGAGGACAAGAAGGATTAAAAAACTTCAGATATTAGGCTGAAAACTCTCCACGATTACAGGATTATGCTCAGCTAATATTATTCTTTATTAAAAAAATGTATTCGAAAATAAAAAAATAAAACTTGTGTGAATCCATTTCCTGTTGTTTTTTTAACCTTTTTAACCAGTTTATGCATAAATCATAGTTGTGAACCAAGGAGATTATTTAAATGGTGGCAAGCACCACTTTTGTAATTGTAATCATATTTTGATTAAATTGGTTCTTCTCCTTTTAAAGAAAATCTAACACGCACAATGTTGTGTGACAAGAGGATAGCTAGGTATTGTGTGTTTCCACTTATTTTTACATGGAGAAATTATCCCATTGAGAATTCCTTTGTTTAATTTGCTTCCCCAGATGTTGTTTTAGGTTTTTTTGCTCATATTATTGTGTGAAAAACCCAAACTAACATTCAATATTACAGCAATAATGTCAGAAACGCACAATATTGTTGCATAAAAGAACTCCACAGTGCCCACTCCGTCGGTCTGGGGGATACACTACACAGGTTTACTCCAGCAGAGATAACACTGCACCAGTAACTGCTCCTTCCTGGGGTAAAGCAACACGCCAGTAACTGCCCCTTCCTGGGGTAATGCGACACTCCACTAACTACCCCTTCCTGGGGTAAAGCCACACACCAGTAACTGCCCCTTCCTGGAGTAAAGCCACACACCAGTAACTGCCCCTTCCTGGGGTAAAGCAACACATCAGTAACTGCCCCTTCCTGGGGTAAAGCAACATGCCAGTAACTGCCCCTTCCTGGGGTAAATCGACACACCACTAACTGCCCTTTTCTGGGGTAAAGCAACACATCAATAACTGCCCCTTCGTGGGGTAAATCGACACACCACTAACTGCCCCTTCTTGGGGTAACGCGACTTGCCAGTAACTGCCCCTTCCTGGGGTAAAGCAACACGCCAGTTACTGCCCCTTCCTAGGGTAACGCACCTCGCCAGTAACTACCCCTTCCTGGGGTAAAGCAACACGCCAGTAACTGCCCCTTCCTGGGGTAAAGCGACACACCAGTAACTGCCCCTTTAGGGATGCGATACTGGTGAATAGATAAAGACTGGAGTCCGCAGCAGTCTTCAGCTGACGGGAAAGAGCGCTGAGGCTTTGGCCCTCTCTGTAGAGGAGTCCTGGAAGCAGCACTGCGGGGAACTTCATTAAATCATCAGCAGTCACCCATGCAAAACCAATGCAAAACCTTTCATTAAGTAATAGCGACATAAGAGTAACAGTTTCATTACGAAAGCAACAGGTACTGTGCGTGCAACGTAACACAGCTGGCAGGGGTTCTTCCCAGCGATCCTTTCGTATTCGTTCATATTCTTGCATTGCGAGTTTGATGCTCACATGAGCTGTCAGCTTCAAGCCTTCGTGGTCTCAGGTTTAAATTCAAGGTCCCATTGTGTAATCGACAAGTATACAGGTACTGTATGTTCATTTGGAAAGGACCTTAAGTGGGCTGTCAGATTATTCATTTTTTCAGCATAAAACATGTTCTTTGTTTTTTATTTACTCTCACTCTATATATATATATTTACTATATTCTCAAGATAATGCCTTAAATGAAAATTCATTAATTAATGTGTAATGTAATATTTTATTCTGATTTTGTTTTATTCTGTTTTTGATAAACATTATAAATTAACTGGGGTACAGACATTTAGTAAGCCACATATCTGTGTACAGCTTTTTTATAATTCCGTAAGTATATGTAAAACTGCTCAGAGAAGATATGCCATCATAAATCCTTCAACTTTAAGATATTATGCCCTTTGGAACAAATGTTTTAAAAATGTGAAAGAAAGGTCAGAATGCTCTGTGTTTTCACAGAACTAATTTCTAAAGGTGATTTCATTTCATTATCTGAAGAAGAAAGGGTAGTCCTGCCTTCTTTATCTATTACACTAAATACTCTTCACTGTGCAGAATCCCTGCAAAGGGCTTTACATTCAATGCATTCAACATATCCTAAATTGGTTTTAATGAGGAATATCTGGGAAAAAGATTTCGTTTTTTTGCCAAGATCTTTTTTTATCGGCTGTATGAGTAGTTTTTATCTATTTATCCCACATAAGACATGTTTCAAGATTTTGTCCTTTTTTAGTCTCAGAGTTGCATTTTTTGTTTCACTTTTGGTTTTAATGCATCACCAATTTTTTGTCCTCTTTTACACTCATAATGTGTCAGCATGGCTGTTCTGAATTCTCATTGTGTGGTGGTTTCCAAGGATTTAGCTAACATCAGGACTTCTGAAATTCAGATTCAAGATACAGACCTTTTATTTGATCATTTTGCAAATGAGCCTGCTGTAGTAGAATGCTATGTGAGGAAAAGACACGCTAACTCTAAGGTAGGATTTTCATGAGAGCATGTTGTGAGACCACCAGCACTTAGATATTGGCTTTGTTCCCTAAATATACAGTATGTGTTTCTAACAGAATGGTTGTTTTCACAAATGGAGTACATGGGGAGCTAACTTTTCTTCAGGAACATGTTTATCTTAATTAGGAAAGTCAACAGACTTCTAATGGGAAGGACTGGGTATTTTTTCTGTGGTATCTGAGGCATCAAAGACCTCGTTCTCATGCCAAACCAATCTTCCTTCCTGCATGCCTTCCAAGCCCAGGTGATTGCAGGCAGCTGAACAGACACTTTCCCAGAAGCTTCTATTGACCTGGCTCTAGCCTCTCTGCCTTTCTTTGTATTTTTTTGTATTTTTGCCTCAGGAAACCCAGGGATATTCATGGCACTGAGGCAAATAATCTGGAATTAAAAACTAAATTCTTCAGGCCTTATCCTAGCAACAGGCCCATCACCATCTGTTCAGAGGACAGGGCAGCCATTATCTGCTGCATTCTTTGTGCATATTCCATCACCTGTGAGGGGGAGAGACACGGCCCCTGCCCCTTCGCCTTTGTCTTCCTGATAAACAGGCCTTATTAAAAAATAGACTGTTTTAAAACATGCATTCGCTTTTCTCTTCTGATAATTCGTACTGCCGTATTTGTAAATGAGCCTGCAAATGAATTAACAAATATAACTTCATTTCTAAGGCACGTCAACGGATGACTTTTTGCACTTTTTTTTCCTAGTGAAAAAGATGGCATTAAAATAAAAGTGTCAGATTTTATAAATGCTAAATGCTGAACTAATGTGTTTGAAAAGCAAGAAGATATTTTTTGTTTTACTCTAAAGTGATAGACAAGTTTAGATGAATGCCATTAGCTGCATCACTGCATAATGATCTCATAATCAGTTTAAATAGCAATTTCACTCCAGAGGTGTGTGCAACACCACGACTTCACAAAAGCTTTCTTAATTCATTTTAGCAGGAATCATTTTTTAATTTCTGCAAGCCAAATAGTTCTTTCACTGTTGTGTCAGCTCATATTCAACCACTATTCAGCAGATACGGTTTGTCAGAGAATGATCCCTCTGTTTGCCTTAATGTGAACCTGCAAGAGTCCAGCATTTTCTACCTCTCTTGGAAAACCCCCCTCAGAAGGCATACTTGTGGGAAGACCATGTTACCCATAAAGCACAGATCTTGTTGGTTTTTCCTCATATATAGAATTATTTATTTATGTTTTTACCTGGACGCTACGCAGAATCTAAACATGACTGTATATTCCACAGATGCTGAATGGTTTAAACTAACTCCTTCCACATGACTGAAAAGGAAGTTAAAAACATTTTATACCGGATAATGCTGTGCTGAGCCCCATTAGAGTCGAGGTATTATCTCCCAGTTGACATTAGCTATGAGAAAATCTGCCCTCTCCTAGTTTTTGTTCCCACTCATAACAGACCTGTTGGCTGTCTAGGTTTATCAAGCTCAGAAATCTAAACATTACAGGGAACTGACCGAAAGAGCCCCAGTACACAGGAAGGACTTAATTCTCACAGGATTAGTACACAACTTACAATTTAGACAGCTGTCTGCTTATTAAATCCAGTTTATCACATTGCTGCCATGTCACAAACACTCTATAGACATTATTTTTCAATTATCAATCCTAGATTACACTTTAAATGTAAGTGTGCAATTTCAACACCATGCTTAAGACGTCAGTATATAGTTTGTCAAATTTATTCAGGATCAAATTTGGAAAGAGAGCTGTGTTTTCACTGAATATACAAGAAGAAAAATGTTGGTACTTTATATTTGTTTCTGCATGAATGTAACTTACAGTAAACACACAATGTTTGTGACATTAAGGTTTCAGACCTTCATACCAAAATATTAAAACATAATAAATCAGTGTGTAAATAGATACATGTAATTGATATTTATTTTGCTCTAGGTTTTACAGTTTTAGTGTGCTTTAAAAAAGCAATAGAAAGACATTTGGAAAACAACCAAAACTATCCCTCTGTATCTTGAGTCATACTACAACCAAACAATAAGCTTTTAATACCAATGTCTACATTGGTGTTAACATTGCTGTTGTGTAGCCTGATTTTAAAATGATTTTCTGTATAGTGTGATAACCTAGCTTAGTCACAAAGAGATATTTTATTGCCAATGTTTTCTGTAGCATGTAGGAATTCACTTCAAAACATGCAAGACGGGTATTTGTGAATTTTGCTAAATTATCCAATGCTTACTTTAAATCCAAAGAACCATTAACACTATTACATTTTATTCAATATCTTTCTTTTTGACTATTAAATGGTGGGCAATTATTTTCAATCTTTAACAATAAACACTACAAAAAGAAATTATATTCACTGTGAGGAAAGAATTAGACCATTTTAGTTTTTGGATGAAAAATATCACATTCTTCACCCTGAGGATACTGTGGTTGTAATTTTTATTCAAATTTTTCTTAATTTGTAATAGCCAGTTGTTTCCTATTTCAAACTAATATGCATGTGTTGTGCAGTGAAGGGACTCCAGTGTCATGTCCAAATCCTATTTATTGTTTGAAGTTGTGTGCTCACACTGCCTCATCACAAGACCGGTCACAGATAGGAGGAGCAGTGTGGCTTTTCACCGATGTCACTGCAAGGTCACAGGGTCTTGGCAGGTCTCACAATGAAACTCACTTGCTAACTGGCACTTTCTCAATTATACAGTATGCCAGTCCTTGAAAAATTGACACTTGAAGAAGGCTCCACGGCCGAAACGTTGTGTTTTCTCTTTTCTTTTTTTCAGCATGGAATAAACCTATTACTTGTTCCTTTGCAGCCTACGCATGCTGACGCAGCTACCCACTTGAAAAATTCTGGTGACAATCAGCTAATGTCACATCCCAGTGAAGTCTGGACTATAGGGCTCAACCTTCAGGGTTGAGCTTCTTTATTGCTGGGTTACCTGTGCTGTTCATTTTTAAAGAACATGCTGTGGTACACGTCAACAGCACTGGAGCCATTCAACAGATTGGTCAGACTTCACAAATGTAAATATTATTCTGAGATTTAGTTAGAGCTACTGTCTCAGGTAAACTATACAATGGAACTATAAAACTGTAAAATAACATAAAAATGTAGACATGGGGTTACCAGTTATTGATATAAAACATTTGACAATTTGAAATCTACATTTATGTTTTTATGTAGTTTTAAATGTTTCTTGTGCCTGTTTTCAGTACTGTTTTAGTACTAGTATTTTTACAATAAATTGTTGATTGTGATTTTGGTCTGTTTCCTTTTAACTGGAAAAAAAGGGGACAAGTAGTGTTTTTGTACAACAAGCTCTTTGCCTTGCCTGTGTCAGCAACAACAAAACTAGTCCATTACATTCTCCACCTCAGTCTACATAAGTTAATCATAGCGGAGTTCTTAATTCTCTCTTTAATGTTAAGCTTTCCAAGGTGTCACATAGAGTGTCTTTTGTGTTAGTCAGTGCTTCTTCAGTGATTGGGGTTAGGCTCTGAAAATAAAGGATTGCAAAAAAAATGTAATTCTTTTCCCTTCGTTAACTTTAATGCTCGTGCTTGTGACGTGTTTTGAGTTTATACTATGATTGCAACTTTTAAATGCTGCTTTATAAAGCAAGTGTGGCTTTTTCTCTGCAGTGTTTTCTGGATAGAAAATTGAAAAAACACACCTTTAAATACAGAAGGTAATTCTGGGCAATTTAACAAACATGGTAAATGTACTTAAATCCATTAAATCATTTATTTAAAGCCAGCCTCCATAGGATGGAGGTCTACTTATTCAGGTCTGTTCCATATTATCTATTAAACGCTTAGTTAAAAACATTACTAAGTTTTTCATTCTCACCCACCAATCTCCAGCATCTATTCCCAGACCCAAATTTAATAATGTTGTCTAAACAGGGCCACCTCCTTGGAGGAAGTTTTAAAATCTTCTTTCAGGGTGCGCGGTACTGTAGTTTTTTACCACAGATGAGTGTGTCTGAGGGGCAGGAGGGATATTCTGCAATATCTAGCCCCTCTGGTAGTGGCACCCAAGGTGCTTATCTGTGTTTGGTTACTTCCCCAATGCAAAAGAGACAAATACAGCAGATTAGCAGATGCATCATGAAACTTTTCTTGCAGATAAAGAAAAAATTATATGATTTTGGAAAGGGTCATTTTAAAAAAACAAAGGCTTTCAATTTTAAGTCACAAGAGAAACCATTTTTTCTAGTGCATAACAATAAGGTTATATTTAACTCTTGATTACAAATGGAAAACTAACAGCACAAACCCTTGTGGTGCTTTGATTCTCTTCAGTGCTGCACAATGTGATAGGTAATATCCCCACGCTGTTTTAACCAAGCATGATTTGAGCTTCTGTACAGTAAGAATGAGGCATAGCATATACACACTGCAGGCAAGAAACACAGAATTCTGCTTTTATTCATCACTAATCAAAGCATAGAAAAAAAAAATCAGAAGCTGTTCGTTATGGCTTGATTTTGAACAGTTTCAATTATGATTGTGTTCACCTAGAAGCTTGCTTTTCTTATTGGAAAAATGGTTTTGCAAAATAAATAAAGCCTTGATTGGCAGAATAATGTGTCAAGGTTTAATTTGAAACTAGGGATTTAACTGCTAATGAGAGGTTTAATAGAAGTTTTCACAGAGTAAACACATGGGGTTTTTTCAATATTCCAATAACCTGCAAAGATTATTGTACTAAACTGCAGACATGTTACCTCAGCATAATTCTGTCAGCTGTGATAAGGTTCACAAATGGTGAAAGGAGTGCTCGACTTGTGTGGTATTTCCATATTTTTTGTATTTTTATGTTATCACAATGAGAATGATATTCTTACAGCAAATATATTCACATTTGAACATATTATTAGTATAAGACATCAAGTGACTATATATTTTTTACATTTCCAGGCTCTGTTGCATATCAGTACACATTCTTTTTCAAGCTTGTAGAGTTGACCAAGGCAAGACATAAACCTTTAAGAGCCCTTAAGGCAATAAGGAGACGAGACAAGACAGTCTTTATTGCACTACAAGTGGGCAGAGCATTTAGCAGTAGGGAGTCCAGTTCACCCAAAGGCACAGACAGCTGTTCTCACTGGGCTTGTTAATGCCCCCTGCCCCTTCCTTCAGTTCTGAAGCCATTCCAAAGATTTTCCAGCTGAACACTGGCTATGAATTAAAAAAAGCTTAAAACACTAAAAAAACGCAGGTCATACCACACACATTTATTTCTAGTACATCTTCTTTTACCTTAAACATCTGTATCTCTCAGAAGGGGAAGCTGGAAATGAAGCCTCCCCATCGAACAAGGAGATATTGCACTTTTCAGAGACTCTTAAATTTTAATTTGGAATTGAGTGCTGCTGTTACCTAAATCTGCATACAAGTATTAATAAAAAGACAAAAACAAAGAATAATTCATAGGGACAACCTGGGGATACCCTAAATTTTAAGATGTATCCCCTGCACTCCCAGCAGATCAATATTGATTTGCAGATCAAATGTTTTTATTTCACTCTCAGGTTTATCAGCTGTCACACAATCAGCCTCATTGTTTCCTCATTCATATCAGCTTCACCCCATCAGGTATTACTCATGTCTGTATTGACCACTTACTATCATGAACATCTGGATCTGAGTGCTCTCTTTAAAGCACCAGTACCTTATTGCCATATTGCCTGTAGTAGGTTTTAAAAGTACAAGTGCACAGACGTTTTGTTGTACACATTCTTGTCAGGACAGTGAGAAAAAAAACACCCTGAAATGTTTTTAACTGTGCAGCTGCAGAAAGAATCAAAATGGCTGTTTTTTCACCACATGCGACAGTCATTTAACAGTGATTTTGGACCATGCAAATATTCAAATTGCTACATTACAGACACATACTGTATATTCCTCTCTGAGTGACATTTGAAAAATCTGATGGGTTATCTGGGTTTATTGTGGTTTGTGCTTTGTGTGTATTCTGAAGTGTTTTCAGATTGCTTTTAAAATATCCAGAGCTGTCCTGTGGCAATTGGCCATTGTAACTGATAGTGATGGATTAATACTTTCTCTTTCTCTGGTTTTCATCTCTGAGTTTTGTTTCTTTGGCTGCCATGAAGTTTTCAGATGTATTTATTGAAAGGGGTTTATACTGTGATGGTTTTGTAGCATTCCAGGATCACCGCCACTGTCCAATAAAAAATTCAGTATAATTTAGCATGTGAGCAAATGTACTGTGTTTTACTTATGGAAGACTCTTGGAACTGTGCACCCTTCTTTGCTACTGGAATCTTAATAAAATTAAATGAAAAGGCAAATTTACTGTTTAAGGACATAACAGTAACAGTGTTTCAGTTTCAATCTCATGCTCTTGATTAAATTAATACACTGTTTTTATTAAAATGATGCAGATAAATGATGTAATAAAATCAGTTTTCTAAAAAAAACTTGCTGTTTCTAATTTTCTTATGCATTCTGATTTTGAAGAGTGCCTTTAGCCTGAATCCTTCAGACTCTGTTTCCTGCATATATCTCACCTATTTTTACACCGCTGCTTTGTACGAAAGCCTTCTCCTGGGTACTGGCAAGACCGGCAGCTGATGATCCTCTGTATAGAGACACTGACACTTACTGCCTAACAGAGAATCTCCCCCTCTCCTCTGTAGGTGAGTACAGACTGCCTGGTCAGAGGCAAGCCCCTGCGCTCACGCTGGTCATTTAGATGCTGAATGCCTGCCGCAGTACAGCCACCTGAGTAGTGTGTGCAGCCCGAACTGAGCCACACAGCCCCCTAGGCAGCTAAAGGCCCAGGAGCCAGTCGGCCTCTTGGCCTCTGTCCATAGGGCGACCTGCTGGGGAGATGGGAGAACTGCTGAGAGCCCCGAGGTGTGATGTCACACTGTTCCAACACAATGGGGATCCCCCCAGAGTCGGTGGTTCAGCTAGTGGATGAGCTTGCTCTAACTGGGGTAAATAAATAACAGAAACCCCCGATGAGCAGAGAGGCCCACATATAAAGACAATTTGACCCCTAAGGGGAGTTTCCCTTTCAGCTGGAACCCGCCATGTGGGCCTTATAAGCAAAGGGTCATGAGACTGAAACCCTACAGGTCTGAAAATTACCCAGATGTATGCTCACAGTTAACTTTTGCTTTTAAGTGACGTTTTTTCTGTCAACGTGATTCACAAAATAAATGTAATTCAACAAAACCATAAACAGCAGCAGACGATATGATGTAATATAGAATTTTGTCTTAGATGTTACCTTTTTTTCCATTATTTAACATTGAAATATTTGGTGGCCCTTGTTTACATTTACTGAGTGCATAGTTATATTCACAACAAATGAATCACGACAGATAAGTCAAGCAGTGTGGAGTATTAGATAAACATTGCTATTCACATTCTTCATCTTGAGAAACAACATTAAGGGCAATTCCAGTAGGTCCATTATGTGAAATCATCTTAATAATAAAGTGGATTTGGGTTATTATCATTATTTTTTTTTTTTATAAAATGTTCACAAATTGTAAGTGATAGAAAATATTAAGGGGTGGAGTGTGATTATTATTTTCATCAATAACACAACTATATTCCATGTGCACAACATTTAACAATGTGTTCTCTAATGATACAAAGGCTTAAAAACAAAAAATACCTTTGTTGTTGTTACCAAACATTCAGCCATGAAAAAAGAGGATTTGCTTTTGTCCAAAGTCTTCTTTGTCGGGTAATTGATGCATGAGGAAATGACCTCAGGGGCCTGTTTCTTAGGACAGGTAGAAATCGGCAGCACAGCAAGACTGCAATAAATGCCAAACTATTAGAATCTGATAAAGACGCAAGGCAAAGGAGAGGGATAACTTGAGCTTTATAGCATTCTAGAGGTCTGTACAAATTGTGGAGTTGGTATGGGAATATTGACATCATTAAACCATTCATTCCTGATGGACTGGCAATGTCCATTCGTGAGATGAATCTGATAAGCCATTTTCAGTATTGTAGTTTTCTGCTATCCCTCCTTTCAGACCAAAAACTAAACTCAGCTTTGCCAGCCATCCATCAAAGTGAGATCACAGCAATGCTTCTTTGTAATTTCATCAGGGTTTGGAATCAAACATGCATGTAGGAAAGCATCTTCAGGGCTCCCTCAGTGTAAGTACAATTCTCACGTTTCTTTGCAAGACAAAGGTGTCACTGAACATATGTCTGTACCCAGATGTCTGGTTGTTCTGAAAGGCTTGCTGAGTGTTTTTTTCCCTGAACCTTTTTAATCTTTTTTTTAAAAGCTAGGCAACTGTTGACCAACTTGTAATTGTCAGTAAGCCTTTGAATGTAATCATCACTGCTGTGCCTCCTCTAGGTTGCTCTACATTAAAAAATATTTCTGAAATTTCTCTAATTAGTTTGGTCCTGGATATGGAAACACCTGCTAGCCCTGATCCTACTATTACTCCCTTAACAAAGTCAAACAGATAGACTGTTTTGACCATTATCAGTAAATCACTCTTGCAGGAGGGAGAAGAAGGCTTTAAATGTTTCACAAAAAAAGTTTGTGAGTCATTTGCACAAGCTGTGAGATTCATCACAGGGCAGCTGTTTCCATCTTTTTTATTTAATTCTGGAACTGAGACTCTGCCCACTCAGTTTACAAAGATCAGAGTGATAGTGCACACTTACACCCAGAATCAGAAGTAAAATGTGAACAAAAATGTTTTTAACGATGATGATTCTCTGAAAAGCTGAAAAGTCTTATTCTACAGATTTCAGATTTCAAAATGCTTATGTCATGTTCCTGCAGTTCTTTAAAAAAATAAACAATTTTTTTCCACGACAGAAGGAAACACAGACCCACAGCACCTCTAGCTTCATCAGCTGTCTTGCCATTTGTTGAATCCAAATTCTGAGTTAAAAAATCATCCCCCAGGCACCATTATGTTATAGCTCAAAAATGACAAAGGCGAGAAATGCTAGTAATTTTATTTTGAAAGTACAGTTAGTCTATTTTTGCAAAGTATTTGCTGAAGTTCTAGAGGTGAAAAGAGAAGAGTTGTAGCTGAATCACATGGCATGTGAGCTCATCTGTACATTTCTGTAAATCAAAAGGTCCGTTGTTTGAATCTCAAATCACGTTTCATTTGAAACCTGACGAATCAATGCTCACAGATTCAAATGAATCATAAGAATGCCTCCCTTGTTTGTCCTAGCAGGAAGAAAAACATGATCATGCATGGAATGTATGACAAAAAACCTAATAAAAGAAGAATTTTACCCAAGCAGGGAATTAAAATAAAGCTGACAGGAAATGCTGACCAAATCTTCAACAGCTCTTTTCAGAGAATAACAGATTATATACATAGACCGCAGTGCTGGCTGGCATATAGATCTTTTTCCTTATTGTAAAAAGCGACACAGAGGAGTGGTCAGGGCTCTGGACTCTAGATAACTGAGTTGTGAGCCTAATTCATGGTGTGATGTTACTGATGTGTTCTTGAGCCAGGTACTTCTCTGAGATTGCTCCAGGAAATCCACCCCTGTGTAAAGGGTGAAATTCTGCAGGTTGTCATTGTAAATGGAACTTTGTTTCTAGATGATTTATCTGCTTAAAGAATGGATTGCAAAAACTGTTCGATTGACCACAGAGTAAATAATTTGTAAAAACTTAAGTAATGTTGACCTTTAGCATCCAGACATGTGAAATGATACCTAATATGCAGGGCGGGGCAGAACATGAAATGATTCCCTAGCCTCAAATGTTTTAGCAGTTTGTCAAAATACACCTCCCACCACAATGACAAGGTGTATGACTTTGATCAATGAAATAATTGTTCATCTTTTGGATGGTCTGCAGCAACTATGACAGCCCATCACAGTAAACAGGGAGCTCAGAAAATAAAAATTCAGATTCTGTTGAAGGTGCATTTTAAAATGTTAAAATTACTTTCTTCACATCAACCAGCTATAGTATGAAAATAGTTGTTGAAATATCAGTCCACATTCAAAGGAGGTTTTTGAATAGATTATAAAGCTCACATTTATTATACCAATGCAGAAAATAGTAATTTCTTAATGATGAAACCTTACAAGATATTTGTTAAATGAATACACGATGGTGTTGTACAACAGCATAAAAGTAATTGAATAGATTTCCTAACATGATAAATACTATACATTTTCAACTTGTTTTTGGATACCCACATCTGTATGCGGTTTGATATATCTGACGATATATGTTTTAAAAATCCAAAGAAAGAGCATTGTTTAAATGAATGGGTAATCGTTTAATGAAATGACACTGTTTAATAACTAAAAAGGAAACAGGGTGTATTTGTTAGTAATTTAATCTAGTTACGTCGGAAACAAAGCTATATACATTTCCAGAGCGGAAGAATCGCAACTATAATTGTTTTTGTCATATGCACAGCAATTTTACTCCTGAGTGCGTCGTTTTAGGCAGGAATTAATAAAGACTGCATGCGCTTCAGGTGCCGCGGAGTTCACCCTTTTCCGCACATCCCAGCCCGGAGCCGTGAATGCTCCTTTTCTTATTATCAGTTAATAATTCCTTCTCATTCAGGCAAATTAGGAAACTTGACTGTGTTAGAAAGTCCAGAATGCTGCTAGAGGCAAAGCAGGGACTAAATGGCAGAAATTCCTCCCTGAGCAAAGACGCATGAAGCACAACATTGTGTCCACCACAAAAGCCGCTCTGTATTTTTGATCCTTTCTAATTTAATTAGCCCAAGAGGTAGCGCGTTAATTTGCCAAGAATTCTTCTGATGCAGAAAGCTGCCCCCAATGCAGAAAGGGGAAGGAATAACCTGCGTGCTACTGTGACACGCCAGCAAAGAAAAAGGGGGTATTTCAGTGTCTTACAAATGGCTCTGCAGTGTTACAAGAGACCTTTAAACTTTTTTTTAACTGTGGTTGGGTCATATTTATCACAGTGCAGTACAAGTGCTGATTAACTACTTCCTCTCTGGAAATCAGTGGAGTGCTCAGGGCTTTCAGGAGTCTTGAGAATTACTGTTGATGAAACCACTCTCATGGCTTTAGATATGAAAAGTGTGTTTGGATATATGCAATGAAATCCGTGAAATAGCTCAATCAATGGAAATTGGGTGCTACATTTTTAGCACAGCCTTAAGCATCAAGATTGTAAATCTGCGCAATATCAGAAGCAGAATACTACAGTACTCAGTAATGCATGTTTACAACATGTCAGAACTGTATAACTGAATACAGCACTGATCTCCCAGTAACGTCACCAAATGTCTAACTATTCTATTGACAGCCACAATGATGTATCAATGTTCTTTAGGAATCCAGAGATTTGAGGTGAAATACCTAGTAAGATTTAGGCTATTCAACACATTGTTATTCTTTAATTGAAAATGTTTGCATAAGCAATGATAATAATGTTGAAGTACAGTGGAGTATTAGCTAGGAGTTTGGACGATTGGAATTCGAAGTCCTGGGTGGGTAACTGCTGTGTTTCTCCTGAGCAAGCATCATCGAGAAAGTCCAAATAAATGCACTAGACATCTGTATTCTGTTAGTGTCACAGAGGCTATTGAAGACTTTTTTCACCTACTTTAAGAGCGTTCTTCCAGGGGACTTTGAAATCACATCTTTGCTTAAAACATCATGTAACAGGTCCCTACAGATTTATTCATACTCCTGATGAAACAGAAACAAAACCAACTCGAATAATAAAGATTGATGGATTGGATAATGTGTCTTACTTAAAAAAGTCTAATAATAGTTACACTTTAAAGACCATTATACTTTAATCTTGATAACATTGTAAACAGCAAAGTCATATTCATCATAAATAAAGTCTGGAACAAAACAAGGATAACAAAGGTGCTTCATATCTAAATATTCCCTAAAATAAACTCCAACACAAATTTACAATATCATCTCAATTGCCACTAAAAAGATTAACACAAGTTTAGAAGAAAGACGGTCTTAATCCAATTACCTGCTCACTGTCGTATATGTACAGGGCTTCACATTTTTACTCTCAACACTCTTCCATGACTGGTACACCACCCCTCCAGTTTACCTTACACGCGTTTCGTTTGCTTAAATACATTCTATTAAAAATACGTTCTTACGGCTTCATGTCATTCAACACAAATGCACCACTTGTTGGAGTATTGCCTATAACTCTTGAAACACCGTTTCAGTGCATTCTGCAAAAATGAATCCATCAAAATGATTCCTCTACATCCAATAAGAATGAATGTAAACGCCTTAACTCTCTCCAATGCATCAAACACAATTAATTAAAAAGATATTTAAAATAAAAATTATACAAAAAGTACCACAGTGACAGTGTGGTAAGCGGCGATAGTGCCACAGTGATACTGTTGACATTCAAATGAGAAGATGTATCTATGTTAAAACTAAACTAAAGTCCACATTCTCTGAGTTTGCACAATGCATTAATAACAGAAATAATCAGAAAAGCTAAAAGACAAAATAAAATTAATATTAAAAATGAATAATATGTTGAGCTTTATTTGATTGAAGGAACTACAATTGTGGTCATAATGATGTCACTAATATTATTTTTGAATTTGAAGGTTTTGAAGGTATAAAATTTTGCTTTTCCAATCAAAAACCCCACTCAATCACAATGGCATCTTCCACATTTCTGAAAGTTCTTTTTAATTTAATTATTATGCAGTCTTTAAGATAACTTGAACATTTGATAGTATTAATTTGTGAGCCAAAGCACAAAGCCTCTTTGATAATCTTTCATCTCAAGAAGCTCTTTCCTGATTATTTAAAATTGAAGAGGCTTTGCTGTATTCATTAAAGGTTCACTTCTCATTTACATTTGAGACATTTAAGTTGTTCTTTAGGGAAGAATAAAAATACATGCTGAAGTTACAGAATTTCTTCTCTTCATTCTGTTCTTTGTATAAACACCAGCTTTATCAAACACGATAGTAACACAATTTCACATGTATGTATTTACTTAAAGTGACAAATAATAGATTATGTACACAAGAGCCCTATTTGCTTTGGATTGTTGAAAGATTCAACAATGCATGTTTCAGAAATGGACCTTATTTACATACTTGACTGCGTGGGAGATGTGTATGATCTTGCTGTTAAAAATGTGGTATTTTTACCACAACTGAGAATTTTAAATTTGAGCATTTATACTTTTCTGTTTGTTATTCCTTAGACCACAATTGTAAACACTCTGGAAATGTCATTCACAGCAGTAGTTTCATTTCACTCCAATAGACTTAAGATTAGACTTTGAAAGTGAAAAAAAAGTGGAAATTTGAAATAGAAACAAATGTTGGCCTTGGACAGTTACCTGCTGATCTTTATGACGATATTATGAACTAAATTATGACTTTCGTTGTCCAAGTTTAGTTCTATACTTTTCAAAGGTATATTTATTTCTTGAAATATTGTTTTAATGCTCAAAATAAGTCTAAGTGCTATTTCATTATGCAGCACAATTCTCTCATGTGGAAACTTAGTAGTTTTTGGGTTACTGACATCTATTTTCCATGAGTCAGAAGATTGTTAGTAGCATGTGTGTGTTGTTATGGAACTGCTTGTCACCAAAGGACCTTAGCTAGCAGTCTATAGGAAAACATCAGAGTTGCCTCTTCCGGGTAACAGCTGATTTTTCTTCCTTTGGCAGAGCAGTAAGTAAAGATCCATTTGAGACATATTAGTAATTAGCAAAGGAACAAGTAAAGGTTTACTTCATGCTGAAAAGAGAAGAAAAGAATCGCAATGTGTCGGCTGTGGAGCCTTCTTCGGGTACGTCAATTTTTAAATATGATATATTGGTAATTAGCCACTGTAGGTACAACTTTGGTTGTATACTGAAGTCTACAAAATCTCCAAAGAGATCTGAAAAAGGGCAGGAGGAGGGGCAGTGAGCTGGAGAAGAGGGATACACACAGCAGTCCCACAGACGGAGCAAAACAAACACGTGCGGCACTATTAGCACCATGCAGTACATGTGTATCACTTCTGCATG
Organism: Lepisosteus platostomus; assembly: GCF_059453375.1. Taxonomy (NCBI): domain Eukaryota; kingdom Metazoa; phylum Chordata; class Actinopteri; order Semionotiformes; family Lepisosteidae; genus Lepisosteus; species Lepisosteus platostomus. The sequence goes on from NC_142624.1 coordinate 39,760,207, forward strand.
AGAGAGTATGATATGACGTTTGCCAGACGAAATGGCACACTAATGTCGTTTGTTGCTATTTGGGATACTCATGTGGGGTGGAGCGGTGGCTCTGTGGCTAAGGATCTGCGCCTGTGGCTGGAAGGTTGCTGGTTTGTATCCCCCAGCTAGCAGAGGATTCCTACTCCATTGGGCCCCTGAGCAAGGCCCTTAACCCCAGCTGCTCCAGGGGTGCCGTATAAATGGCCAACCCTGCGAGAAAGTTGGGGTATGCGAAAGACAAATTCTTATACATAAAGGGATTAAAGTGATCTGATCTCTTATCTCTCTCTTACTCAGTTGCAGAGGCCAAAGATTGACTCAAGGGACACAGCACAAGAGGATGCTGGGATCAAAACTGTCAGTTTCTGGGGTAATAACCCTTGGTCAGAACCACAAGAATTTTAACTACAGCAAGTCAGCACTACAATAAGAATATGAGAAAGACTGTAAACAAGAGGAGGACTTCAGGCTCATTCAGGCTGTTTATCAGTTTACTAGTTAAGTAAAACAAAAATGTCATCCACTCATATCAATGGTGTTGAATGGTTGGAATGGTGTAGGGCAATATAATCATGGATCATCATGTATTCAGAGGCTGTTGTGATAGACAGACTTTGCTTCTCAGTATTTTTACCTGGATTAGGTAGCCTTTTCATTGATGGGTTTCCAATCCTGGGCACCATCAAAATAGTTCTGAATGAACTAGCTAATTTGGCTCATTTGGACATAGCTAATTGATAAGGGGATTAAAACTAGCCTTGCTGTACCCATAGTGTTGACAGCCATTGTGTTGCTTCTTCCTCTGCCGTCACTGTACCTGACACTGAAGGAACACCTGTATGGCTGTATCCCCATCAGCCAGCAGCCTAACCCCTAATGAGGCACACCCTAACCCCTCATTCAGGGACTCACTTCATCATTAATGCACTGCTGTATAACTCAAACTGCCACTAACTTTCTCTTGCAGTAGATTTGCCTCATATGGTAAATATCTGAGGTGGTATAATTGTCTTTGTTGACCTAAAGATCACTCCATTCTGCCTAGTCGATATCTCATATGGGTTTATTCTCGAGAATTGTGTTTTTTTTTTATTCTGACATCGTTTCTTAAATTAAAAAAAAAGTTTTTTTCTGCTGATACCTCATACATTTTCACTATCTTATGTCAAAAGAATAAGTATATTAGTAAAAGAGACTCAACACGATTAATAATTTAAAGAAGCATGTTTGAACAGGTACAGAAATACCCCTTCAGGAAAAGAAAATGTGCACCCTCTTTTTCCATGTTCTAAAAAGATTTCTGAGTGAAGAGGGTCTCTAAGCAACCTTAGTCTTATAAATTATTGAGGTGGTGGGATTGTTTGTTACCTTGAGTGCATTATGTCCTAAAATGGGAAAGAGTCCCAGCATCATCACAGGATTAACAGGTGGAGCATTTACTGTACATCTGGAACAAAGCATTCATTTGGAACAGGTGCCTGAGTTATCATCTGCCAGTACCTACGTGCAGTGTGTTCCAATGGCCTCAAATACCTCATTCCTCAGAGTGACTATTTAAAACTGCCAGACTGTTTTATCAAACTTCTCTGAGGATAAAAGCTCATAGTGCCATACTTTAAATCTCTGTGTGTGTTTTCCTCCCTATATTTGGATTTTGTGAAAATTGAAATTGGTATCTGTCAATATAGCCAACTTACAAACTATAAATTTAGATCACTCCAGTGCCTGACAGCTTACAAATAATAGATTTCATGATTATGACATCTCCTGTATTTCTCTTACAATATGTGTCAGAGACATGTCTGAACCTCCTCTTTTAGCTTAAGATGACTTCAATATATTGTTTCGCTTGCATTTTTATTGAGGAACTTGACACACGAAGACCATATTAAAACTGACACGCAAACCGGCTCTTGTGTCTCACAGCTCCATCATTATTGCACTCAGACACTGTATAATTCCTCTCAAATTAATGCAATCTGAAGCCTGATAAAAATAATAGCCAGTTTCCTTTCATGTTTCAAGATGTAAATAAACGACAGGCATTTCAGCTAGCTATATTTTTTTATCCAACTTTGATTTTATCAGAAAGAACACCTGTTGGATCTATGTTCTCACTTTAGATTAAATAAGTGCCACATTTTTCTGTTTTAGAAAAACTTAACACTGTGATATGTAAAAAACAACAACTGCTATTTGATTTTTCTGTAGATATGTTAAGGGTGAATATCTAACATATAGTAATTCAATTCTATGACGTAAAGGTGAACTTAATTGGTATCTGAAGTAAACAATTCTGCCCTTTCCCTTCCTATACTATATATCCTACTCTACCTTGTTCTAAGGTGTGGGAAACATTTTGCTTTTAACTACAGTCAAAATACTCCTCTAATACTCCTCCAAGGTGTTATGCACTTTGCAAGTTAGTAATGAAAAGATAAACCGTTTTCTGAATCCTCTAATGTAGTAAACACAGGTGAAAATGACCTGTGCACACACTCACAGCATGGTGCTACCAGACCATGATGCATTAGTTGAACAAATGAAGGGTAGGAGACGGAACGTGCAGCACAGCTCTTAATCCACCCCGTCTCTGTCTTCCTTGCCTGCAGCCTGGTAGTGCCCAGAAAGCCGTGTGCCCTTCACGTTGCTGCTTCGCTGACACCGTACTGTCCTGCAGTCAGAAGAAAAGGGGGGAAGAGCCGGAAGGCAGAAGGATAATTAAGCAAACGCAGTGACAGCTGTGGCAGGTCCTGGGCAGGACTGGCTCCACTGAGCTGAATTAATGGCATCAACAGCCCAACAGCCCAGCATCTCCATTAACATTTGATCATTAATTATTACCCTTTGACAGCAGGGTTTTGAAACTCGCCTGCTAGTGCTGTGTTGCTAATCTACCTTACCTGTCCTCTGGTAAACATCTACTACGTATTTCCCCACCACCTCCGGTGCCTGGTACAAGCACCTGCTTTGGATCCCCCTACCTAGTCTGTGTGAGGAAGAGCTGAGCTCAGGTGGAAGACAGCAAGTCCCACTCTGAGACTAGATACAGCCACACCGCTTCTCCAAACATGGGTCTGAGGTCACATGATTATGATAAGTAGAACTTCTTGTTTAAGACTAAATGTATGGATCTCACAGTGCTACGAGTTCAAACAGAAGCAGCTCTGTATAGTCTGGAGACAATCATTGCACTTAGCAGAGACGGCTCGAGGCTCTACAAAAATACTCTAAAACCACCCAGGAGCCCCTAAAAAAGACTTAAACCAAGGGTTTATTATTTGAATCTAAATTTGCTGGACATTTCTGAGTGTCCACATAACCCAAATGAGGAAACAGAAGTAGAAAGGAAAAGCTAGTTTGTGTTCTTACTCATGACATCTTGAAGTACTATCTCATCATGAGAGATTTATAGAATGGGAACAATATGTTTCACTTTTGTCTCCCGTGAACCAGGAGATTTAATGGTTACGCAGTAATTGTTCTATAGGTCATGAGACAGAGCTTCCAATTTTATTAAAATTTATTTCTTGGCATTGAGCCAAATGTTCTACATACTAGTCAGCAGGAACTGGACTTATACTTATACTGGACTTATGCTGTTTCTCTGTAGCAAATCTATCTGATTACGATATTTTTCTATTACAGTCCAGTGAGTCTGACACAGATGTGTCCTCGGGCGTCATTAATTTTACCTGTTTTCCTGATCTGCATTAGAAGTGCCTGAAGAAGCAGGACAGGTGGTGACAATTCTACTGTGCTCATACTGTTACAGGAAATTACCGTTTCATTAGGTGTTCATATTTAAGCATTTCAAAGTGTTGAAATGCTTCCTGACCGAATGTAATAATTTGTCAGTACCACATGCCATATAAAACGTTACTCTTAAGTTATGTAACATCACTCTGCCTCCTATATCTGTTAACTGCTAGCACAGCTGTGGTTTTGTGCCTTTCTGCACTGCTCAGGAGAAGGAACAGTAAGTGCTTCCCTTTTTTCATTGCAAAATCTCTGAGGCTAACAGGTGTGTGCAATCACTGACCGCAGAGAAGAACCCAAAGTGCTGTCTTTCTAAAAATTCCAGCGCTGTGTGACACCCACTGGTCAAGGTTACACAACGCTGTCTTCCTGTTAGCCATTCTGATGACTCATTACACTCAAGGAGATGAATACTTTTTTCCCCCTGCTGCCGTACCCTGTGACCTGTTTTCTTGAGAACTCCTATTTCTTTTGCCTCTATTCTTCATGTTAAGGTAAAGGAATAGACATTAAAACTTGGATTTCTGTTTCAAATGGCTATTTGCTATTTCCTGTAATTAATAATAAAGTTAAATGTTGTGGAAAAAATATGCAGTTCTGTCCTTTTAAGGCTTCTCTGATATCGTCTCGAAAAACAGGCCTGTAATTGCATTCTTATTACTGAGACTGTAATTGGAAATCACACTGTCCTTTTGTTGACTTATTCTTCTGTCTGAGCATTTTGCATTTATTTTGTTTTCATTTGTTTTAACTTGGTCAGCAGTAATGCAAAATAAAAGGGCAAGTTCCTCATCTATCTGATTATTCGTGCTGTTTTCAGAAACTGTGGCTGTTCTGTTTTGCTGAAATTTATTTTTAAGCACCTGAAATCATCATCTCTAACTAAGTAAACAACACTTTTCTCTGAAGGTTTCACAAGATATGACTGTGGTTTTAAGCTGAAAGTCTGAATATCCAATTTATTTCCTACAAACACCAGAGTGAAGCAAGTGGGTATTCTGTGGGGGACATTGAAGTGACAATGAAGAATTAGAGAACACATAAAGGTTGTATTCTACATTCACCTAGATTATTTTCTTTCGAGATGCCTTTTCAGCAGCATTCAAGATGCAGGTCACATGGTATGGCAGTGAGTCTTCCAAAAGCATCAGCTGTTGCCTCTGAAAGTAGCTGCAACCAAACCATTTCAACATCAGAGGCACGATCAGAAGCTCCTGTAGGTGTGTGATGACACTGATCATGCATTTCCATACCTGTATCTCCTCCATTCAGTCAAATGGTTGTTTTTGTCTATCTGGGTAATACTCTAAATTGGAGATGTACATAAGTACAATACTCATGCTGCGTGGTGGATTAATATATACTGTATTATTCCCTTAAGAATAACAATTGAAAAGATGCACTTCTCAACGCAATTACCAATTTAGTGGCTGCATCTATCTGACTGTCACACAGCACCCATGAATCAAACCTGTAATGACATTCAATAAGACATCACCAGCATCATGGCTGAGCCACTCCCTGACAGAGCCTGGGAGGCAACGCCTGTCTTTCTATGCCAACCTCCAATAGAAGCAGGACAGAAAGAAAACATTGTCTATTAGAAATTATAATTACACCATGTGCAATTCAATATACTAGAAAACGTTCTGTGATGAAAGATTTCCATTTCATCCATGAGCATGTTAAGCAAACCTTAACAGAAGGCATTCCACTACAATGGGATTTACTTACTGTTGTCCCTGTGGCAGCAATTCATTTTATCTGACTGGTGTACCTAGAAGTAGTCTTTGAAAGTAATAATATAAGCATCATTGCGGTTTGCTTGACAAGGAGTAGCTAACAGTACATGTTTTATAAAAGCTTGCTTTATGATGAAAAGAACTGGCTCCAGAGTCTCACTTAAATATAAATAAAGTCATTTGATCCCTCTTCCTATTTTTGATTTTCTGCTGTGGAAGTGGCTGTGCGCTTCAGATTACTACCTTGTTGAAATGCAGAGCTCTGGCTGAAGAGCCTAGGTATAACCAAGCATCGTTTCAGCCTCTAGAATGTCTTTGAACTTTTAATTTTCCTTCATCAAAGGTTTCCCGTCCCTGAAGATGTAAAGTATGCCCAAATCCTTGGTGACTTTCCTGCTCTGTGTGACAGTAGGTGTGATAAACTTTTCATTGGAGGTTTCTCTCTTTCGAATGAACTTTTGTCCCTGCATTGGAAACAGTTATGTTTTTCAAGCATTTTTCTTTACTCTTCAGACCATAAGATGTTGTGCAAGAATTTATCAGGTTGGAATGCAACATTTTGTCTGTCTTCATGCAATTCGTTTGGAGTGCCTTCAGGCACCTTGGGCTTGGGCCAGTGATATCATGGACATCCAAGTCTCTCTATATGTACATCTGTGGTCAGTATTAGCAGTATAAAGATATATACAGTATATATCCCATTTACGCACTGCTTACAATGCTTGGATCTAATCAAGACACTTATCAGTATGAAGCTTCAGGAACTACAGAATCTCCTCGTGGTAACGGAGGTATACACAAGCGTAGAAGATTAAAATGAAATGTGAAAAAGTCTTAAAAGGAACAGAATAAAAACTTGAATAATCAGATATTACCAATCACATTAGGGGTTAGTTAGATTGCAATAGAAAGATAGGTGTCTTCCACATAGAGGTTCTATGGGTTTTTGAGTTTAATAAAGGATGCATTAATATATACACAATTCTTCAAACTACGAATTCTAGATTATTTCCTTCAGAAGTGTAAATATCTAGTACTGCCAATCACATTACAATATAAAACCATTGATGGTATTACAAACATGTAGTTCAGAGGGAAACCATTACATCTCCCTTAAACTGCGAGAACTGGAACTGGTGCCAATACTCAGCACAAAGGATCCTTTTTTCTCCTCAAGCAGTTTGCAAATCTCAGGCTGAATAAACCCTTCAGTGCACCGAACACCTTGAGGTTAGCACATCTCTAATCATTATTTGATGACAGAAATCTGTAAGCATCACATCCCTAGGAACAAGAACACTGTTTCTTAGCAACGCGCTTGGATATTCAAACAATTTCATTAAAGCGTAGCACCTCTTAGCAGGTGGGTGAGTGTGAGTGTTGATAAACATGTGCAACAAGATCGTCAATAGTGTTTGCCAACATTACAATTGATAACACAATTTTATGAATTTGTTTACCAGCCACTCGAAATTACTTTTGAATTAAAGCAAGGTGTTGCAGATAAAAAAAAAAGTCAGGATAGGATGCTGTAAAGATCATGAATGTGTTGATGTGTTGTGTGCTTATGTTTTCCTGAAGGTTCTGCCATAAACTCGTTCTTCTGTTGTTCTTAGTTTTATAGTATCTTCCTTACAAAAGCAGTATAAGATACAATCTGTAAAAGCAAACAATTAGATATGAATTTTGTTTTCAACAAGGCCTCCAGTTTGGGCCAAACTGAAAGAAATTCAGAAAGCTTTAGACTCCTTAACTTTGTATGGATAGTCTCCAATAGTATGTTTGGAATATAATCACCACTTTTTACTACGCAATGATTATAAGTCTCATAACATTAGAAAACCAATAAGAACTTTTTTTAATTAAAAAGATAAACAGTCAAAGCCTTTAGACTGATATTGTCATATTTGAAGAATCTGTCCTGTAGTTAACAGCCTAAAAACATTATGTTTGAAATGTTAATTTTAGCATATTTGGTTAGTCAATCCCTAGACACAAAGTGAGCTGTACTGTGCGATTTGAGGATCAATTTTAATGTGACAGCAACACAATTTCAAAGATGTGCAGGGCTTTTTATCCTGTGTTTCAGAGTTCAAGCTGGTGAAGCTAATCAAGGCTGGGCCTTGTAATTGCAGGAATGGGAGACCAGGCTGCTGGTTTAAGCAGTGCTGGTGGAGCAGTAGGGGGCGCCCTTCCCTCTGGATCACAGCTCCCAAGCCACTGCTGAAGTGTGGCAACGCTATGAATACAGCGTTGTAGGAAGCCATTCAGAAGAGATGTTAAACTCAGGTCTTGACCGTTTGGTCATCAAAGATCCTATGACAGTGTTCGTAAGAGGATGGTTGTGAGCCCTGGCTGAATTCTGCTCTGAGGGTTCAACAAGCTTCCCTAGAATCACCCCTTTATTCAAGTGGTAGGGCATCTTCTCACTCGTCTTCTTGGCCTGCTGTGCAGTGGGGCTGAGAGCGCATAAGGGCTGGGTGGATTGGCGTAGATGGGCCCCTTCTTGTACAGTATGTAAAAAACGCTTTGGGATTCTTAGAGATAAAAATCATTATGTAAATGTAATTAATTAGTCCTTTCAGTTTGAACTTGTTAAGTAAAATAGGAACACAGGTCACATTTCCAGTTAATGATTCTAAGGATCTATTTGCTTTATCTCCTTAACACTTTCGGCACTTGGAATATGATATAATACCATACAATACCATTAGTGTTGTAATAGGTTAACACAAAAATGTCTTTGAAGTTTAATAATATACTGTAGCAACCAATGTATTATTTTATCCCCTAACACAGATCTATCATAAACTTACATTAGTCCTAAAAGTATTTCACATGTTCTGCTTTATGACCAGTAATCTTTTTTCATTGGAAATAGTAAATAAAAGTTTTATGTTCTGTTTTGCTTAATAAAGACTTAGCTATCTAAAAGAGTAAGAAAGGGTCATCTGATGTTTGTACCTTGTACCTGCTGCTTCCAAGGTAACACCACTGCATCACTAGTTTCAAACTAGAGACAAATTAACAGAGCTATAAATCTACCTGAAATACTTGAGCCGTAGCATTTATGAAATAGGTAACTGAAACTCTCCTTCAAAAAGAAAGACAAACACATTTGTCTTTAGTGTTGTTTCCTTAATGGCTGTATGCTAGTGTACCTCACCTCCAACAGCATCATTATAATCAGCAAAGTAAAGAGACGGCACCTATGAAAAAAGCCCATGAACAGCCCCCTGAAAAACCTGATTGTATAACTAAAGATGATGCATTCACAGAAAAATAAGATATTGTTCAAATGATAATAAGCTTAGCTTTATGCACGTTTTTAGGGAATGTTTAACACCAACAATTGAAATTATTTAAGCATTTACAATAAAAACTCAATACAAAATAAAATAAGAATTGGTAAAAGGTTCATCTAAACGACTTTGTTAATTATGCTACTTTTGGGGGGAAGCTGTGATGTTTTTACTAGATGTTATTGTATGTTAAAGGTTTCTGATTGAAAAAAACAAAGACCCATGTGATAGGGTTCAGGTTGTGTACATTATAACAGGTCTGGTCTGGATCAAAATCATATAGCTAGCCAGGCTTTTAAATATAAGTGAGAAAAATGCACATTCTCAAGTTGGCACTGAAGGCTTCAGACTCAGGGTCACAGTTCACCTGTCTTCAACCAGAGCTTGTGGTAGTGCAGTGTGTGTTAAATAATTATATTATAGAAACTAAATGTAGTATTAACATTAATTTATTTTTAACATATTTTGATATTTGTATTACCAAATGGTAAATAAGAGCTTCTATTGCAGTGCGAATAAAGAGCTTTACCAGAAACGGGTTTATCAGATTATTTTACATATTTTTTTTCCTAGAGGGCATACAGTACCATCCAACTGAAAGTGCACCTTGTACTTGATTGTCCTTAACTTTCTTCTCAACCTGCTTGTTAGTCTTTAAACAGGTAAAGGAATATTTATTAACAGACTATGAATAGGAGCATCCAGGTGTAAAAAGCACAGACTCACATGGCTGGTAAGCTGTGGTATTAAGAACAGAAAACACATTCACTGTCTATAACTCACCATAGTCCACTGCACTATATCTTACCTGAGGTGACTGAGTGCACAAATAAATACCATTATATTTTTAAACCAAATAAAGAGATCTCCCATGCGTAATGTATGCTGCTATTACTTTCTTTACATTAAGTAGAACTTTTCCCTTCTTTCATACACTTCATGTATATTTGAACTCATATAAGCATTAGTCTTACTATAGTAAAAATGCACTATGATAAGTAAAGCTGGTGGTTTGAAATAAAGAAAAGTCTTCTTGTGATGACTGAAATTAGACACATAAAACGTGGGCGTTCAGAAAGGGGCTTTTCCATTGGTCAAGAATTCCTCCTGGCATGCATGTGAGCTACCTGTGTTTCCTGCTTCAGTCTGAGTATGTTCGTATATATAACAAGCTGGTTCCTAGACCAGTGAATCGACATTTGTGTTTCAACAGTCGTGCTCCCAGATGTCACAAAGAGTAGATGTCTTAAAAATACAAATCTGCAAAACAGTTTCTAAGAAAGTCATAAAATGTTACTGGGAAGAGAAAAGAGAAAAGGACTTTAAAAGTGTCACCCCTGTCATATTTATTGATTTATGACAGAAATGATAAAAATGGCCCCGGTAAAGAGAAAAGAACTGTTCTGAATTTCATACAATGAATCAAGTATTCTTAACAAGACGTGCAGAGGCATTTTAGTCCACATTCCTTTTATTACATTACATTAATCAAAAGCTACTGAGGACATCCATCTGAGCCAAGTGTCACCATGATGTTCTGCAAAAACATCCTTTAGAAAGGGATCATTCCTGACAGGAGTATCAATTGTACTGTCTTAAATGATCACTACGACTGCATTACTTGGAAATTAACAGCTAGAATTTATGTGAGTGCCTTCCCAGGCTTCCCCCAAAGCTGACTCTGAGAAACAAATAATTGAATTGGTACAAGTACATAAACCATTCAAATGGCTAATGTAACATGCCTAACTGGTTTAACTAAGGCAGGGGCATGAACATGAGTGGGGCTGGAAAACCACTGCAGTGCTCTTTTCCTGCATCTTTCTCTCCTTTCCTTTCTCTCTAATTAAAAGAACCATCTGCATTTCACATTCCGATCCTCAGACGGCTGTTTTCTCTGCTATAACAGACGAGGAATCCATTTACAGGCACCGTGCAAAAATAAAAAGAAAAAAAGATGATTATCCTTTGAGAGAGGCAATATTCAACTGAACTTAAATAAACTGTTTCTTCATGAGACATTGAGCTACATAATGTGAATCATTCTCACATGTTTGTAACTAAGGTATAGCTGAAGTTGGTATAAAACGCATTTGAAATATATCATATAAGTTGGTTAGTAGAGTAAATTGAGCTACTCTGTAAAACTGAGTATTCACTCTTTCACACCTCCAAGCCTTGCTGGAGACTCATTGCGGCACTGACAGTGTGGAGGAAAACAGGAGGACTGAGAGGTCCTAGGGCACACAGGAACCCAGTCCCCTCTGTACAAGAGAGGTAGTGATAGTGGGGGATTTAGTTGTTAGAGTTAAATGGGTTAGAGGAGACTCATACAGTGTGTTGCCTGCCTGGGCTCCAGGTGTCAGACCTGTCTGAACAAGTGAACAGGCCCCTCGTCACAGACTGGGGGGTTTTAGTAGCCACGGTCTATATTGGAGTGAACGAGATAGGAAATAGTGGAACGGCGATTCTACCAGTCAAATGTAATTGGTAAGGTTGTAAAATTAGTATTTCGACCAGTGCCTTATGCTGGCCCAGGGAAGCAAAAGCAAATCTACACATAAAACACGGGCCTCAAGGACTGGTGCAGAGTTGAGGAGTCCAGGTTTATAGAGAATTGGGGAGCCTCCTGGAGACCTCTGGACCTGCAGAGATAGGATGGGTACACGTGAGTCAGAGGGGCACCAAAGTGCTGAGGAATGTCTGTGTAGAGTAGCTCAGGAGAATTCAACCCTGGGAACTGGGAGGCAGTCTGGTTCTGACAGGATCAGGAAACCACTAGGTAACTCTTTATAACACGAACTTCAATCAGCTGACACCATTCAGAACCAACAAATCAATTCCATAAAGCTGATACGTCGATGAGAGAAGCATAAGGAATAAAACTGAGGACACTACATGAAAATATACAGTACTATGCCATTGAGAGGAATCCAGAATGAAAGGTTACACATCTTTCGGAATGACAGCCAGTAAGATCGTTAATTGAAACAAGAGGGGTACAGGCCAATTTGGAAATTATATGGGTTAAATTGGAACTGCAACAATAAGTGCATGCTATTGAGAAGTTAATGTATATGTAGGCAGAAGTAGCTTAATGCATGATGAGATGAGGAAAACATAAAGCAAAATAAAGTGGAATATAGTTATGGTAATACAAAAGATGGAATTGATCTTTTATCATCTTTAATGATTGCTTTTTAAACCAAATTGCAAAGGTACCCACTAGGGAAGATGTTTTCATTAGCTTTGTCTTTTCAAACAACCAAAATATAATTAAGAGAATGGCTGCTGTAGAACTACAGGGAAACTGTGACCACAATAATTTAACCTTTGATGTATATTGTAAATCTCTGAAGCTTGTGTATAACATTTAGGCTTATAATTTTAGAAAAGTAACATATGATGGAATAAGGCAGAGCTTAAAAGTGGAAAACTGAGAACAGATGGATACAGAGCTTTGAAGGATGCTTATAGTTCAAAAATATAATGTTAAAGGTCAAAACAAGTAAGACATTTCTATTCAGACTATGAAGGAATGAGGCAGAGTTTACTAGACAAATATGGTCTTCATAGTAGACTAAAAAGCCTAACGTGTACTAAGCTACATGTCCAGATGTAGAAAGATGGAAATGCCTGCAGAATGACAGAAAATAATATTGCAACATATGAAAAAAATAATGTAAAGCATTTATTTTCAGAACAGTAACAGTAAAAGAATTATAAAGTGGGAGCAAATAGTTTACAAGATGAGGATGAATAAAGTGGAAGATTATAAAAGATGTTGCAGACATGCTAAATGGATATTTCATACAGTATTTTTTTTAGCAGACTTCAATAATATGCCTTATGTTACAGAACTAACTCCCATCAGTGCTGGGTAATTTCAGCATAACTGAGGTTCTACAGGGGCTAGTTTAAAACTAATATAGAAAGTGTCTGATGGTATTTTCCCAGCCATACTTAAGGAAATGAAGGATGTTAATTATAGACCCTTACTGGTTGTTTCAAATCTTACTAACACTGGGAGCTGTCACAGACAGGAGAAACTCGGATATAACACAGCTACAGTATATAGGACAGTTGATAACACTAATCAATTGGTAGATGATAAAACATAACAGGTGATGATATATTTAAACTTCCAGATTGCTTCTGATAAGACCTCTCTTAAAATGTTAATTCTGAGATTCAGGATTAAATTATAAAAATCCAAGGTAATGTTTCCGCAAGGATTGCGAACTGGCTGATGAACAGGAAAGGCCTTTAGCTGGGTCAGTGTAAGCTGAGGAAATGCACAATACTATATACTTCATGACTGTAGGGTTATGAGCTACAGGAACTACACATGAAGGGAATCTGGGTGTTTTTGTGGGTTCTTATATATTCCCATCAAAGTAATGTCAGGGAGCAATATACAAATTGAATGAGAGCTGAGGGTATCTGGAATAGGCTTCGCTGACAGGTGGCTAAAGCACAAATAATAAACTCCTTCATGAAACCGCTTGCTAAAATTTTAGATTCACTTAGCTAACAAACTGTCAAATAAGCAAGACTGGCAGATTGGCTTCCTCTTGTTTGAGACCTTTCACTACATTTCTGCACTACATCAAGTACAGTATATATCAAGTGATTTTCAAACTGGAATTTGTTTATTTTTGTGAATTTTAAACTATTGTCTATGCCAAGAGCATTGCACCTCTTAAATGTTAGTTATCATAGAAAATAAAAACATACCCAAAAGAACACCTGGAAAACAACTGACTATATAATATATAATATACAGATGTTTTGGGCTAATTTTGAAAGCTGGCCTGTTGAAAAATTAAACTTATTCAGCTTTGCCTTCTAACACATACTGTAGCTCCCTAAATACTCATGCCACCCACTGTCAGTTCCTAGCCCATTGTGAACTGGACAAATCTATTGTTAATCAAAGCACTTGCCCTAACAGCAGGACTTAACTTGGTAGGGATAACCCTCTGACAATTATTAGCAAGCTGCAGTTCTTCACTTTTCCTGCCATCCTGGAGATCAGCTGAGTTTTGCATGAGATGAGTGCACAAGTGTAATAAGGGAGGCATTGGCTAATTCTCAGGTCACAGCCTGGTTCAGGGAAAAACTGTGCCACAGATTGTAATAAAATGCTATCTCCTCCTAGAGCTTTTTTATGCAAGTTACAAAGCAAAAAAAAATAGTGAACATTTTACATAAGCTTAGGCACATAACAGTTTATGTCTTGTCACATCATTGCGAAAAGGGAGAAAATAAGTTGCTAGATTTCACACTGATGGCCAACCTATTGACAAAAAAATAACAGTTCCTTCATGTGTAAAAAAAACATGCAGATGCGACAAAACAAAAAAGAAACGACTTTTTAATATTAAGTAACAAAAAAGGTTTCCAACTTGCCAAATAGTCAGTCTGTTTTGGTAGGTTCCATCTCTTCCTTAACAAAACTACATCTCAAAATCTAAAATGTCACTTTGTAGAATGACTTAGATGGGGATTTATTGTTGTAAAGTATATACAGTATATTGTTATTTCTTTAATAATGTATTGGAGCTTGCACTACAGAGCAGTCTTTTCTAGTTTTTACTTGTTTTTACATAGTTTATTTTCCTAAGAAACAACAATTTCATGGAAATATGTGATTGATTGATGCAATATGATCTAGAAGTGCTTACATCGCAGCAGGAAACAATCATCAAAAATCTGGATTTGTGTCTGATTTTTATTGTAAACAGAAATATTGTCCAAGAAAGCAAAAAGCTTTTCTCTCTTTCTATAATGCAATCCCCAGCACTAATTAAAGAAATCAATGTTCTCAGAACCCTCAGGAAAAAAACTAAATTTATCAATCGCTGAGAGAGTGTTTGGTTTTTGACACTGCTGTCATTTGATGAAAACTACTGGGATATGCGCAGAAAAATAACAAGAGATTCAAAAGTAAGTCTTGTTTTGACACTAAGATTAATTTACAAGGTTCCTTTTCAGAACAAAAAAGAAAGAAATAGATGAGAAAGGCTTTTGATATTTATCATGCTGAACCTCACCAAAGAAGGTCTCCTAGGACTGCAAATGTGGCAATTACACCCAGCTACGCTTTGACACTGTTTCCATAGGCAAGTGGCCAAAGTGCGTGTGCAGTCAAAACACCCAGGCCAGTTAACAAGCTCCTTCTCCCTTCTTAGACCGAGAGAAGAAAGAGATTGGAAGCCTAGGGAAACAAGCCGGCAGACGAAGGAAAACTGAAGCCAAAAAGCCGCTGCAGTTTGTTGAAGAAAATGGTGTCAGCTACTTGGTGTGATCAAGGTGTTAATGTAGATATCTCTGGAATATCCCTACTTTTTGTGTTACAGCGTGGCTGCATTTGGCCCTGAGGTATGTTCTTTGTTCTCCATTAATGAACTGTTTCAATCCCACAGTCCTTTCTGCTCCAGCTACACCTTGTCTGTTTAGCCCACAGCCATGTCAGTTTACTGCTCCCACTGCTCAATCTTCGCCCTCGATTTTTTTACACGCTGTCTTACAGGAGCCACCACCACACAATGGGCATCTAAACTCATTAAGTAAATTCCGAAAGAACCATTAACGAATCGTTTTTCTTTAGCCAGAGATATCAGGTTCAATTAGGTGACTGTTTTTGACAGGGTGCAAAAACAAAAGCCGCGCTCATTTTTGAAAAGGTTCAGGTCCCGCGCTGGGCCTCACTTTTCCGACTGCAGCTCACTAATGACTTGGATTTTTTTTTAAAGAAAAACAACACTGGGAAAGGAACAGAGAAGGTCTGCATCTGAGACAAAAGCTCTCCTTTCAGGCCCCCTGTTCCCCTCACCAGGTGATTTTCTGTCCTCATTATGAGACAACGGGCTGACAGCCATGCAGATTCGACGGCACTGTTAAAAGATCGTGGTGCAGCATCGTCACAGTTCACTGCCCTGTCACAGTCACAATTAAAGATAGAAAACATCTACTCTGGCAAAGTGGTTATTTTGCATTCTGCCATGCGCAACTGCACCTTCTGCTTTAAAAATATTACTGTATTACCTTCTGCAATGGATATATTAGTTTTTTCATCCATCCACTGTCTAAACCTGAGTATTCCTGGTAAGGATCATGGCAACCTAGACCATATCCCAGAAGCACAAGGCGGGGTTATACACTTAGTGGGACTACAGCCTATCACAGGGCACGTGTGCACAGATGCACACGACTACAGGTGTAGGGGTTAGAGCTCAGGGCTCAGGACCTTTGAGGATGTGGGTTTGAATCCAAGGTGGGACATAGTAGACTTTGAGAAAAACACTTCTCACATAGATTGTTTCAGTAAAATGCCCTACCTGTAAGAACTGATGTTGATATCAGTTTTTGCCAAATGAATAATAAAAGGCATACAGTCACTTTAGTGACACCCATTAATGCAGCCAGTATCTTTTCAGAAATCTACTAAAATGTGGGGAGAAAATGCAAAATCCACACAGGTCACACCGTCGACCAGGAGTCAAATCCTGACCCCAATAGCTGTGGAGAAGCACTGCTGACAGCTAATTACCTTATAATACACTTTGATTTATTTACACATGTACGGTACAAGAATTTAAATAAAATATGTTAATATTTGGAGGTGAAGTAATATTTTTACATTGAAAAACTATGTATTTGTATGAGTAATATTAAATGGATGAAATTTTTACAAAAATCTGTTCATTCAGTCTTTTCAGGATATCATCGAGTCAATTTTTTCTTCTCACTCGACTTATTTTGAAACTTATTTCCCTATTCCTCAATGACAGCTGTATTCTGTCAAATAGACCCAATGACACAACATGAATACTGGCTTTATTTCCTTTCAGTATTTGGATGTTTCTCAAAGACTATCCTCTAACACTGTAATGGGACAGGCTACTTAGTACTAGATATATAAAGTGGGACACTCTTGTAAATTGCAGTATGTCTTGTAAAAGTTAAATCTCTTATAAATAATACCTCAAGGTCCAACCTCACATTGTAGCTTTTGAAGAAAAAATAAACAGAAAACAAGAGCAACATCCTGAAGGTGAGTGCAGTCAATATTTCTGGTTTTAGAAAGACAGTTTTACTACATACACTATGTGTAGAGAGCAAACATAATTTAGATAATAAAACAAATAATTAGAAATGTATTTTTTATATATTTTGCTTTCTGAAAATAGGTTAATTTAAAGAAATTTAAGGGATTGTGTAAATGTGATATATTTTGTAAGAGCAAGAAAATAAGAGACCTAAAGACATCTGTCATCTCTGCAGTGAAGATGTCCTAATCTTGTGTTAAAATATAGTGCAATATTGTATATCCATTTTCTAACCAAGTTTGCACCGGGTGAGAAATAGATTTGTGGTGATATTAAAAATCCATTCTCAATGTTTCACTTCATGCAGTTAAGGCAGACTTTCAGCATGCCTGTTATCGAGTGTGGAGGCTAACAATGAGCATGTCAAACGTTTGCAATGACTTCCAGTTTAACAAGAGGATCTGTGTGGTGAATTCCAGGGTTAAGGTTTCATGGGATTCTCTACGTGGCTGATTGGCTTGACTTACAGGTCATCCATTTGTCCTGAAGGAGGGGCCAAGCATGAACATGTACAGGTATCATTGTCTTTCACCATTCAGTCCTCACGGTTATACTGTACCAATACAAAATATCAGTGCAAAATATCTTGTACTTGGATCTTTAATGAAGGTGTGAACTACAGCAATTGCAGATAGAGGGGAATCTGGCCCTATATGAACAATACTGTAACTAAATCCAGCCCTTAACAGGTGCCATTTACTCTCCAGCTGTCCCCCTGCAATAATTTCCTGTCCATTGTAGGGAAGTAGGGGAACTACAGGATATGATTTCATGAATCTGGGACTATTGCTCATGTTGTCAATGAAAGATACATGCCTGTTTATAGTTTTAAGAAAGGTCAATACCCATTGTTTTAAGGTTTGCAAAATGCTTTACTATTCCTGTAGAAACCTATCAATGGCCAATACAGACAGGTGGTCTCCTTTCAGCTGTTCATATGTTCCCCATAATGCGTGTAGCCTTAGTCAATGTCATATTTACTTTTGTATGTATGTTTGAAGACTTTGGTTACTGAAACAATCTTGCTCTGAAGCTTATAAAAAAAGGATTATTAGCACCAAGACTACAATTTTCAGACCTTCAGTGAATGTAACAGCACCTTTAAAAGTATTTCTGTATTGTGTGTACAGTACAGATAATTTGAAGATATTTTTTATTTGTTATATATTCCTACCACAGTAACTCAAAAGAAAAATCAGCTAGATTAACTTTTAAGTGACATGTTATATATATGACATTCTGGCCCAATCCAGGAACTTTTTACAAGTATTCTAAAAGCTGAAATGTCTCTTTTCTGTATTTCTGATCAGGTCTAAGCACTCTGAATTCACACACAAAGGAACAATTTCATATCTGCTACCAATTACAAGAAACAAGCAGTAAAAAAGTCAGATTAGTCATACAGCTTTTCAGCTAGGGAACTGTTAAATGACAGTAAGGCCAGATATTTTATATCATGTGGCTCTTTATGTAGATGATATATTTACAGTGAGAGATGTTTATATAACAGGTCTTTTGGAGATATTAATATATGACAGTTGAATTTATTCTGTCTTTTGTTATTTGCTTTTTTAATATAATGTGTTCTGGTCACATTAGAAATTGTAAGGGGAGTTCAGTATTTCCTCAGGATAGCTCTTACTGTAACAGGTTTATTTGCAAAGTTATAACATTTCATATGCATTAAAAACTCCTGCCTGTGAAATACTTATCACGTTTTTCATGAACTTGGATAAGAAGCTTTATGGAAAATGTTTTAGAAACTGCTCTCAGTCTTGGTCAATAGGCATCTGGAATTGTCAGATCACAACAAAACACAGTCTTATTTATGACAAGCCAATCAGATTGCTTCATCGGGTAAGATGGGCAACTTCATAATGTGAATAAACTGTACATTACAAAGATGGCCTTGTTACCCTTTATAACGCAAATCACACTCAGTAATATTCTGAAATGTTGCAAATTTGGAAGTAGTCTACACATTCAATTGTAGTGAGAGGTCTCTCGTTCTTTATATACATTTATTACACACTACCTCCCTCCTGCCTCGTGCTGTTGTTTGCTAGGATAGTCTCCACCTCTCCCATGACCCTGTATTGGATAAAGCAGTTAGAAAATGGATGACTGGATAGGCGATACTACCTCCCAAAATAGAAATATGATCACCATCATTTCCTTCATATTTGTTTTCTTAGTTGTCTTTCTAATGTCTATCAAGCTACCTACGGTACGACCACTTCAGTGTTATGGAGTCTTTAGACAGCAGTGTTACTATAATTTCAGAGAATGTCAATATTCTGAAAAGATAGTATAGCCTTCCTGCAAGACCTCCAACAGCTGTCCGTGGCTGTTGCCTTTAACATTATATACACAAAGCAGAATTAGAAGTTTGTTTAAACTGTTCTTCATTTTACCATTAAACAGAGTTCATATTTGAATTCCAATCATTTCTAACTATATGTCTTTTTAACTCATTCTATCATAGATGGATAGGCCTTTTTATCTCTGATTTGACATTTTTACATTGTAACCCTATAATTGATGTATTTATTGAATGGCTCAGGTTTTCTTTTCATCTTTCGACCCTGAGGAGGTGTGCAGGGAACAGCAAAGTCCATTTTACGTCACCTGGTTAAAACACTTAAATTGTGTCGTCGTACAGTATATACAAGTCATGCAGTAATAAGTTAAATCCACTTTTTCTGACTAGCAGCTCACTGAATGTCTGACCCGATTTTTCTGTATAATTAACATTGTGTTATCCCTTATTAATAAAGCAGTTTGCCAGCTTGCTTTGCTAGTCTGGATGAACCCATCCTGAAGCCAATGCGAGTCAGACAGCCATCAGAACAAGCAGCAATCAGTGGGACCTCAATTATAATATCCAAGGGAGGTCTAACAATTGTGCATTTGGGAAAAAAAGGATACAGGAGATTCTAGCAAACTTGGCAATTAGGGGATAAACAAGCAAATAGCCCATAAAACGTCTGATGCTTTTTACATTTGGCAGAGTGTGTGTGTGTAAAATAAGAATGAGTTAATATAAAAACTGAATTCAGATAAGGGATGTATACTTTAAATTGGTTTGGTGAATAGTGGAGTACCACACAGATCTGTATAAGGACCACTGCTCTTCCTAATTTACAGTTTATCAATGATCTAGAACATAGTGTAGGTAGTACATTAGTCACGTTTGCAAAGAATACAAAAAGAAGCTTTGGCAAAGACTATTGAAGCAGCCAATAAAAATCAAATGACTTTTGTAAAATTCAACACTATGATATTTAATCCAAATAAGTGAAAAGCATTAAATTGCTTGTAGAAAAAAATATAAATACAACATGGGAAATGCTGAGCTAGAATACACTACTTGTGAACACAGTTTAGGTGTTTATATTGGCACATCATTTAGATATTATAGATAATGTGGGGAAGTAAATAAAATGGCAAACAAAATGTTAGGATATATCATTAAAATCGATGTTGTTATATTGAAAATGGACAATGCACTTGTTAGGCAGTTAGAATACTTTGTACAATTTTGGCCTTTTTGTTGTAAAAAAGATACTGCTGCTCTGGAATCAGTCCAGAGAAGAAAACAAGATAGATTCTGGGGCTTAAGGGAATGTCCTACCCTGACAAGCTACACAGCTGAGCTGTTTCCTTACAAGGAAAGTCTGGATGAGACCCTTGAATCACTTAGCTATTAACTATAACTAACAGGTTAAATGGGGCAAACGGCTTCCTTTTCTGTGACCTTTACTATGTTCTTATGTTCACCCTTTTTATCGATAGGTCATAAATTAGCAATTTTCCAGTCAATGGGTATTACCTCTGCCATGCTTTTTTATCGCAATAAATATGGTCTTTGTAGAGTGTGCACATCACAACACTGTCCACCATACTGCAATACCTTACCTTGCACGACACTAGTAATATAAGACTTTTTTTTTTGCTTTAATACACTAAACCATCATAACCTGTCTCTTCCCATTTAGTTTAACCTACAACCACCACATACTGATTTGGCTGTGTGTGGCTTCCTCTATTGCTATTTATTACTCCACTCGACTCCTGAAATTCTGTTTGCAATTTAAGCCCACAAATTAGAAGCGTAAGTCATCTGTTTTCTATAATCCCCCTGTCAGGCCTGGAATCACATTGGGAGCTGCTCGCTCGGCCTGGGCTCAGTCCTTCCCAGACCTCTCTGACTGGCTGAGAGTAACACTGAAAATCCCTAGGAGAAAGCAAACTTTATAAAAGCTGCAATTAGACTTCAATATCGAAAGCACATAAATTAGAAGTGTTACCATGTAATGGCTCAGTTCCTTTCTCAATAAAAAGGAAACCTGCAGAAACCTTCTGAAATGTGGATAGATATAAGCGGCCTTCATATGTAAGCCACAAACACAAATAGATTGGTTTTATGTACATCATTTTCAGTGCTGATTTTAAAGAACCTTTGTTCAACTTTCACATTGTAATCTAATAGCAATTTCCACAAGCATACTAAAACTACTGTATGATGTCTCACGTTATGATTAGAGTACTAACAAAAAATAAAGAGAATGATAAATACAGAGAGTGATAAAACAAATTAGAGACCATGAAAACCAATCTAGTAAGCCATGCCAAGAAAAATCTGGTCCACAAAATATGAGCAAAGAAAGTTCTATATTTACTCAATAATGCACATATTGTATTAAACCTCAAAGCTAAAGGTATTTAAATAATGATATGGAATCCACAGATCAACAGGGCTTTTCCCATACATAAACAGGATATATACAAGATGTAAAGTTTTAAAAAGGTGAAATGTACAGTAGATGCCCATGTTTAATAAATAGAAAAATGTGTTTTCTATTTATTGAGCTTACCATTTCTTATTTTTTTCTCCTACTTCCTAGAAGTAAAGAAGATACTGCCTTTGCAATGGCATTTGAACTTTAACCACACTTGCATAATTCTTGAATATACACTTTCCCATTTGTCAGATTCATTTTCTATATGATGTGAGTTTCTGTCAGATGAAAGGACATGAGTTAAAATTGCTGGGGTCAAGTTCATCAGTGCAATGATTACCATCAGCTCTCGTGTGACCTGTCCCAGCGCCTTTTAAATGGCAAATTGCAAGTTACCCTAAAATAAAAGTTATTCTAGTTCCACTTAAACCACTGTAGGTTCCCCTTTGGTTACCATTATTTGCATACTCAGCAGCTCTCACAATTTTGAGATATCCATCGACACCCAGTGTCAGTCTCTCTATTATCAGGCCAAGACAATATGTTCTTGTATGGAGCTTTGGTGTGAGTATCTGTGCAGGAGTAGCCGTGGGACTGTGCTACAACAGCAGGAAAATGACCTCTGGCAAGTGATTTGAAAGCAACGATATTTTGCGGTGATAAAATAAGTGAACTGCTAAACAGTATGGTTTGTTGTTTATGCAAACCACACACTTAATTCAAAATGAAATAAGCTGGATCCACTAAATATCTGAAACATTATGCATTAACACTAAATTTATTGTCATGAACCAGGTATTTATTATTTATCAGAACTTTATGTTTCATTGTATGTAATTCTTGAAACCAAATGTATCATATGCATGTTGCTGAAGTAAGATTGAAATTTTCATGTTTTACCTCTGATTGTGAGCTTGAGTTGTATTTCAGTTTTATCTCCTGTGTATTTCATAAAACAACTCTGAATTATTAACCGAGTTGTTACTTCACTGAAGCAGCCTGTGTACAGTATATAACATTAAGAATGTAAATTTTTTTAAAAATGTTAAATATGACATATAGTAAATACTGTAGGCAAAATACATGGCTCCCAAATGCCGTTGAATACAGTTCCTGGTACAGTGCAGCCGCATGTTGGTGAAACAGGTATGACGTGGTCATAGGCAAGAACAGGTCAGGTCATGGTCAGATTACATTACTGTATGAGCTGCAAAGTGCTTGTGATTGCACATACACTCACAACTTCAGCAATGGTAGTGCCAAATGTGTTTTCTTTATTTTACAGATGTGTGAGATAATTCATCTACTTTTTCTTCAAGCCCCTTTCTGAGAACAATAATGTTGTCTCTCTTTGCCTTTCAGTCAGATTGAATTCCCCAATCCAGCACTACAGCACACAAATCAGACATGGTTTCTCATTTGCACTTTTAACTTTGCTTTATGGTGTTTGGGATGATATGGACCATCTTTTTCTATGAATAATGCTTTGTATGTTTCAATTTTATGACAGTTACTATACGACCTTTAAAATGTTTCAAATAATATTAAAATTTGTAGTAATAAAGAGTAATCTGAATAATTAGCATTTCAAGATCAAAACTGAAATTGAGATGTAGACTGTGAAATGATAAAAAAAAGAGTAAGCAACTGCTTCTTTTTAAATCACTAAATAAACCCAGAATAAAAATTATCTTTACCTGTGCATGGTAATGCTAATTAAAATCTGAACTGGATTACACAAACATATCATTTTAAAATAGGGTTGTTAGTTTTAGCATTAAACAGGGGGATGAAAAAAATATTTTAAGAGAGCCTTGTTTTTTGAAAAAAATAGCTTTTTACCATTTACCATTTTTACTTGCTGATAACAAGCATTAACTGCTTAGGTCACATTGCTGATAATTCTTAACTGTTAAAAGAAACGTATCATTGTCATGTATCATAGTCCTCAAAAGTTCACATGAGTAGAATAAACAATTTCTGATGTTTCCAATTAGTGCTACTTTCTGCTGTGTCCAAATTAATAGTATTAGTAACAGTCCATTCAATCCTGTCTTTTAAACTCTGATCATATAAGAGTTAGAATCATTATTGCTGATTAATTCTTAACACAATGACTGTGTGTCAGAATGCATGTACGCTATACAGATAGGAAGAAAGAACATGATGCGTGGGTATATTGACAACCCCTGTTGTGCCAGTTTGTAGTTAATGTCTTATTAGGAAATATGGATATCCTAATATGAGGGCTACTATCTTTAATTAAGGAAAGATTAGATGTTGTTTGACCACAAATTTCTCTAGAATTATACACAAATCTTTTAATTAATAAGTAGGAAGATTTTGGAACAAACTTTGACTTTCAAAAGATAAAAGACAGAGAATTGGAATAAAATGGGTTTTGTCTTCACCATTCTGCTCTGTGTTATTTACCATCCCAATATTGGTTGAGATGTGGGCTAAACTGGTATGAATTCAAACGTGAAATCTTGATAATTTGCAGAACATTGCATGTGTTTGTCTGTCGGTTGGGGGACAGTGGCTTCTCTTTAAAACAATGACAAAATGCATCTTGACTTAAAAGAATAAAACACAATGTTAATTATGTAGATGAGTGATTCACTTCTATCGTAATAAACTGATCCTGTTAATGTATTACTTGTTAATAGCACTACTACAGTCTAAAGACTGTTGAAAGGCCTCTGATTCAAATAAAATGACTAGTAGCAGCATTAGAACCAGAGACAAATTCTCCTTTTCATCAAATTGTGCTTTAATTGGCTGGTACTGTCTTTAACTCTGACTGGAAAGGGGGTAATCTCTTTTGTATTTTCTAGAGCAAATAGCAGGTTATGTGTGCTTGCTAATTAGAAGGCAGAGAAATTAAAAACAATCTTTGGAAAACAGAATGAATGGATGCTTTCTCAATAATGTGGCCACACTTGACAATTCTAAAAAACTGAAAGCTGCTTTGACCCCATACCTTAAGCCTTTTTGGTCTTCACACACGTGCCATACTGTATAAAAACATGGTTATTCTGAAAACAGACAAAAACACAATTGGTTATCATGTGCCTAATTGCACACACGGATCAGTTATCCGGTAATAGAAACTTACTTCATGTTCTAAACTTCTAATGATTTTTATCATGTTTGGAGTTAATAAAAACATGTCAGTTGATATATTTTGGGGAGATACCACCACCTGGGATGAGAAATCCGATAAAATGCAGTTCCATGATAAGAAGCTGAAGACAAATTTTTTAAAGCTTGTCAGTTTTTGACATTTTCGTTAACCTGCAAAATGAATTTAGCCAGAGTGTAGTTTTATTGTGACACTGGAAGAAAAACAGTATAATTTAGCTATGGGTTTCCCCTTTTTAACATTTGCTAGCATATTTCATACTTGCTGAGCATAATTTTGTCATCTGCAGATTCTGTGATGACAAATACAGTTGAACCACACCTATAATGTTAACTCAGATTAGCCCCTAACCTCTGCAATCTCTCTTGCTCATTTCCTGAACCTGTGCGTACACTCTCATCCACTTCCCCTAACAATGTGTGTTCAGTATCCTTCAAAACAGGGTGGTAACATAAAAGTAAAATTGTAATGTGTATGTACTCCATAGATATGTTTTATGTAAATTACAAATATCTAAAATTGTCCATTGTCTTTCCGAGGGAATACTGAGAATCAAATCACTTTCTGCATGTTGATACTCCATGAGACCTGAGCATTCAATGCTGAAACTGACTCTATAGTGGTAATGTATCCAATGTCAAAAACCTAGAATGTGAATGACTGACTGAGTACAACAAACAAGTAACTTTGGGTTTCTGTCAAAATGCAGCTGTATTTCACCTGTTTCCCTCAATCTGCCAACAGTTCAGACAAGTTAAGCAACAATTTTTTTTTTATTGCTCTGTAATCATTGGTGGCAAAAGCAAATACAAAATATTTAGAAAACTTCAGACTTCAGTTTTAACCCTTTTCACCAAAACAGACAAAAATGCATTTTTAAAAATAATATCCTGGATAAGCCATAAAGAAAGCAGGAGCTATCATGTTAGGAAAATAAGAGCTGCAGTTTCAACTGTGTTTCCACATACTTTTATATGGGATCCTGTTAATAACTTGGAAGTTACTAGATATTATTAGGAAAACAAGGTTGTAAGAAAGTACGTCTTTCTGATAACCTCAGTATTATTAATAGCTTTCCCTTGTAGCAGGAGGAGGTAACTGCTTGGGTATAGGGAGAACGAGTTGCTGTTGTGTGGTTCCTACTTAAGCACTATTTAAATTCTCACCCATTATTAGATGACTGTGAATATGAAGCCCTGCCAAAAACAAAAAAGGTTTTTGACAATTTGGATGAAAAATAAAGATATTCTGCAGAAACAACCAATCATTCATGGTATCTCTGTTTCTGCTATGGTGTTCCAGGAAGGCGGTCCAATGACAGCTCTAGTTCTTCAGACGCTCCAATGTCTTGAACTGGAAACCAAGGAAAACAATGTAGAAAAAAAAGGCACATTAAAAAGACTGTGGCATGGCTATAGAAGTACAGTATGTGCAAAATCAAAAGCCAATTTTCCTTCTCTCCAGGTGCCAAAGATATCTGATTAATCTCTTTTGAAAATACCATGACATCTGCACTTTGCAGCAATTTGTACAGGTTTGTGATATATGTTTTTTCAGATTCTGAAATTATACTATTGGGGGTATCCTGTTGCATTATGTCATGATCTAAACTTATGATTGAAGCAATATTATAGGACACGCATAAGGGATCTTAATCAAACCAGACATATCAGAATAAGAAAAGATCAACAAATATTAAAGTGTGAAGTAACTTGACTTGATCCTACTGTGCATTGTGAAAGAGACCATTGGAATATGATGTAAAGTCTGCATTATCCTTTAACCTGAATGCGCACAACCATGACCTTACATTTACTTCTATCTCATACCCCCCAGAGGTAATGGAATGGGGACGTAGTTTAGAATTTGCTAAAGCAAAATTTCATAAGGAAGAGAGACACTGCTGATTTGTACTCATTTGTATGAACTCAGAGCTCTACTGTATGTACAGTAGGAAGAGAAGAATCAACATGTCTCGGGCACTGGATGAAAGATGGGCACATCACAAAAGATGAGAGCTGTTGACACGAAGATCTATGATCCATCTAAACTATGTGCTATTTCACTCCCGACACATCAAGCAGATTATTCTGATATAGGTATTGTGAGTATATTGTGAGTATACACTGATCAGAGTAGTACTTTAAACTTCACAGCTTGTCACAGCTAATCAGAATTTTCTTAATCACTCTGACTAGAATTTTAAATTGGATTGTTAATGGCTGCTTGCATTCAAGCTTCCTCATAAAAACCAGACCACTCCATACTGCACAAACCACAAAATAATATGCATTATTGATTATTTAATACAATTAAACAGCTATTGTATGTATGAATGCATTTAAGCATCATCCTAAAGGAAGACAGGTCACTAGACTTGAGAAAACAGTCCCATAGAAAATAAAAAAATGAAAACGAATAAACCCTGATACTCTTTTACTGTTGGATGCAGAGTTTACAATGCATCCTTCATAATGGGATACATACCCTCATAATGTGCCTGTGATAATCAACAAGCATATACAGTATTTAACCCATTGGGTGTGAGGGGGGGACAGCTGGCCAGATGAAACAGGAAGTCTGAACCCCTTATAAACCAACAGGCCGCTGCCTGCTGGAGCAGGAGAGGAGAGAGGGGTGTTAGTGTGACAAATGCTGGTAACAAATTGTCTTCAGGACCCAATTTATACCTTTGAGCTGCACTCCTATTGGCCAGAACTGGGGTTCTTTTGATCTTTTATTAAAAGCCTTAATAAAAACAGTAGGTAAGACACACCTTTGAGATCGGTTGATTTTTATTTATTCATAAAAAAATATGATACAGTCTTAATGTTTAACATGTCTTTTTTCCATAGGAATATGATCAAATATTTTCTTATAATTACAGCAATACACAGAGAGATCATTCCACCCCATTGTCTTCTTCCATACAAAACTTTAACACTTCAACTGTCTTCAATCCACCAGTTATCAACATATGAGCTCTTTTTTTTCTCTGCGATCGGTACCTCGGACTGACAGGAGCTAAAATGAAAAGACATCTATAGAGTGCATATAGCTAGTCTTGAGATTACTGTGATCTTTAAACAAAGTAGGGTCTGTATTCAAAACAATTAGGTACATAGGAAGTCAGAGGATTTCATATGCTTCCCTCGTGTACAATCCCCTGCCTGATGTCACAATTATTAGTACAAACACAGGGTTTTCCACTTCCTCTCAAGTTATCTTTCTCCTACTTTTAGTGAAAGAAAGGTGTGTCTATATCTAAGCCCTTGGCAGAAATGTCTTTGAGGAAATGGTGTCGAAGAATTTAGTCTGAACACAATAATGGTGTGCCAGTGCTGTGAGGGTGACAGGAGACAAGCAAAAGATGGCACAACGGTTGCAGGAATCATGTAGCGGCATAAAACATTTGGGCAAGTCGCAGATCAAAGTCATGTTCAGACATCTGTTTTCCTGTTTTTCGTTTGCTTGTGTTAAATTGCGTGCTTGAGTGTCATATGCATTGATCATGATGAAGCACCAATGTTGCAGTTCGAAATCATTCCTGACCATCACAAGTAGCGCCCTGTACAGAGTCTGTGCCTGCAGTGGGCCTGAAGTAAAAATGGCAAAAAAGTATGAATTATTGCTTTGTTTAATATCACAGAATTTGGATTGTCATTCCAATTGTAAACAAGAGGAATGCAACCCGAATGGAACGCTCAGCCTCAGGGTATATAACGTGCTTTACTCTGATTTGTATCAAATTTGCCCTTTAAGAAGTGGTAATATATTAATATTTCAACAAAGATCCCTTGTATTCATATTTCACAGCCAGAAAATAAACTCTACGTGTTCATTAAGTTTCACATTATTATTAGATAGTTTCTATGGGGAGAAAATAAACACCAAAGTTGTAGTGCTACCCAATATTGCAGAAGTGTTTTTTAAATTGAGTTTCTGGCTCCGTACAAGGAAAATCTCTTTATAACACTCCTTTGTTTTAGTTGTGTGAAAAGAGATTTATAGCCTTTTCTCACCTGGATAAATCTGAGATATTAAAAAAAGAAGGATATGTATATATTTAAGCGATGGCAGAGAGATAGAATTACAAGAGCATTCATATGTCCAAGTGAATGCAGCATGATCCAAGATACTTGTTATTTCAAAATGTTTCTTATTATAAGAGATTCCTTACCCTGATCCAATAAGCTGCAATATTGCTCCTAAAGAAGGACTAGCTGGTAAAACCATGGCAAAGGTGACTTGGCCTACAAGAACACTGACAGCTTTATAGGCTGTGTGCCTCTGAGTAAAATGTTGGGAAATGATGCTGGCTATTGTCCCAGATATTCAGGTAAAACAGCCGGTTCATTGCTCATGTTAACTGAAACAATCTGGCTCTTAGCAGACCTACCTAAGGCCCAGCGAAGTGGAAAGCTTCAGAGAGAGAGAGCTACTCAAGGCAGAAGAGGAGGGAAGGGTGAAGGCAAGGGAGGGGTGATTATTTACCTTTCAGAGCAACCGAGCGCCTGGGATCCCAAATGTACAAAAACAAATTTAAGTGTCGGGTTTGATAACGTTGTTTGTTTTCTTTAGCCCTGAATGAAGTCGTTTTCTGTAAACTAACCCCTCTGACAATGAAAGGAACAGATACACACACCAGCGAAACTCTTCAATACTGTCCATGGAGGGACAAAAGATACAGCACATTTAAATGAAGAACAGAGGAAACACATTGTAATACTCCTGCAAACAAATAGTGATATATATTAATGAGCCTTTTTACAATGCTAAGGGGAGAGGAACTGTTTAAACAGAGCTCTAACTCCTCCTTTAGCATATAGAAAGAAGCCAAAGTTAGCAGCAAATGACATATACAGTCACCCTTATTAGGACTCAGACATCTCTTTCCATGGTCTTACCTCCTCAGCACTAAGAATCTGCTCATTAATATTCGTTCCCATGATTCATAGCATCTGCATTCTCTAGAACAGGCCATAAACCAGACAGGCTCTGTAAGACAGTTAAATATACACTAACACATTGGTAGATAGACAACCCATTTTTTTATGTATTGCTGGTAAGTGCCACTCTGAATGTAATGTCCTCTTGTATCAATTTGCATTTCACACTAATAACAAAACTGACAAAATGAAATAAACATGTAATGTCTTATTTAGAAATTATGGATATCCTAATTCCAGTGCCACTGTTTTTAATGAATAAATGAGATGTTCCTTTAGAAATAATTCTCACATCTATTATTGCTATTAATTTGTTTGACTGGCTTTTATCCAGAGCAATTGGCATTTGTATCAATTGGTTTTTAGATCATATTTTAGATAAATGTTGTTTATGTGTGAATGGAAATGCACATGTTTGTGTGTCGGTATCTGTGGTACCAAATCCATATGCACCAACATACACAATCATCATACAGGAGTCGTACTTTGCTCTTCAACTCAGTTTAACCTTACCAACACATTAAACATAACATGTGGGAGGATATTGATATACAGTAACTGAATTAATCATTTTAAGTTGATTAAAGAATAAATCTGGTGGAGAGGTGAGACATTAACACTTACAGGAGAACCTGGATTTCTTTAGAGCTCTCCTGTTTGAGTACCAGTCAGGCCTGGCATTGTTTGGCTTCTGAGATCTGACAGGATAAGACATTGTGGTGATTGCACAGTTAGGTAATGGTATGCAAAATGACGTATATATGCATAAACCGCAATAATTATTGTATATTCATTACATGAGAGAGAGAGTAAGGGCTAATGGGATGTAAAAGGCAAGGAATTGCTCAGCAAAGCCTCCATTGCAGCCTTACCTAAGCCCGGGTTTGTAGGACACAGTGAGAAAAGCGGGAGTTCGGTTCAAACTGTTATGTCAGAGGAATCAGTGCTGGGCAGGTCACTGTGTCTCAGCCATGAATCTTTACCGATGGATTCATTGCTGCACAGGCTAATCTCTGATATATCTTCTCACACATGGTAAGGACTTTACCTTCGTACTACCATGTTCATTGATAAATGACTTTTTTCAACTTTTTCTGATTTCCCATCATATTCAGATATATGAATCAGAAAAGCTGCTAAAAATATTCATGTATCTGGAGCTCACAGGTTGTTCAGTGTGTCAGTTCTGAGAATGCGCAAAAGTCTGTTCTTCTCCATAATATGCATACAATACATATATACTGTATTGTATGCATATTATGCATATTATTATTATATTATGTATGCATAAATATACTGTTCTATATTTGTTCTTTATATATATATCACTCAGCTGTCACTGATCAGCTAATTATTCAACCTTTCACACTTTACCTGAAAACTGTCTCCTGGATTTCTTTGAAGACTATCAGTTCTTGTGCCCATTCTTACTTTCTCCTTTTTTAATGAATATAAAACCATAATTTAATCTGGGATACTTTACCATAGCAGTGTTCCAAGCTACCCATATAGTGATAAAGACTAAATCAAACTGAGAAGTGGGCCTTTCTAAAAACAAAAGATCATGTAGATATCCCAGAAACTCCAACCAGCTCTTCAGAATAGTTTCCTTCACTGCAGTGATCCCTGTTAAGACACCTTCATTTTCAAGAACCGACAGTGTTAACTGAGAAACAACAGAGAGTTACAGAATATCAGGGGATTAGGAGAGAATAGTGCCAAATACAGTACATACAGTAGCTCAACACATGAACATTACCCATTCCTCAATTTCATATTGTTTTTGTTTAGACACTTCTATTTTAGTGATAGGAGTGCAGGCATTGTGGGTTTCATGGTGATCTGGCAATCAATGACAGATAATACTAATCCTGATTGTTGCCAAAGGTGTCGAAACATAAACATTTAATTTGCCTGACCAGAGGGCACAGGTGGAGCATCTGGGACCTAAATGAATATGTGTGAAAAACTGATTAGCTAATTTATGAGTCATTTTCTTAGTTACAAGAAAGTTATTATTAGTCAACAAGTACTAAAAGTCTGTTTTGGCATCATCCGAGCTGGTCAAGGATATGGAAACACATCAGATTTTCTAAAATCACATTTTTCACACTTCTGTTACTCAAACACATAATGTTCTGTATCCCACATTAGTCTGTTTTGAAATAAAACTATAATAATATGTTGAACCGTCAGATATGAACATTATATTTAGGCAATTTCATTTGTACAAGGAGGAGAGGAAGTCTTGAAGTGAAGATGTGGAAGTGGGTGTGGTCTAATGTCTAGCAGTTGGGTTTAAAATAAAGTTATCGCCCATCTGCTTGTGCAATGTGTTTTTTATTATTGTGGTGTGCAAAACCAGGATGGTGCCAACTACCAGTGATATTAAATAACAAAAAAGGCCAAAACATAGCTGTGATGACAAATTATCACAAATTAGTATGTTCATTTTTTTAAGTTCTCTTGACAAGTCAGCCATTGTAAAGGGAAAGACGCTGCTGTGATACGAAAATGTTCATGTTTTCAGGGTGATTCACTGTGGCACTGTTGAAGAAGAAAATAAAATGACTGTGGTGGTATCCTGTTCTGTATGTTCATGCCGAGTATTTACTCATTTTGTCTCAAATGTTTGTGTAATTTAAATGAGACTTTCTCCCACAGATCAAACACAATTAATGTTGTTTTGCCAGGGTGTTTTCTTGCAACAGAATATTGCAACTAGTGCTTCTGAGGGCCCATGGCAGTGAACATGATAGAGTGCGCAATGACTGCTGAACACGATCCAACATCTTTTCACAATGTTGACCTGGACTGTTCTTTCTAACACACGATAAAGCCCCAGCACAGCACTTGACACAACAGCATACTTGTATTGTTTTCAGCTTTCTTTAACTTCTTAAGGTTTGTGGAAGTTTAAGTTCGCCTCTGAACTTCCCTGTGAAATCGAAGACAGTCACCACAAGACAGTATAAGAAAGAGTAAGAGGGAGACACCACACACCAGATACACCTACAGAGTGTGCAAGTGAATTACAAGAGAAATTGCACAGTATCAACACAGATATAAAAATTTAGGAATAGACTGCCATTCCTAGACTATGAGTCCTGTCAAAGCTTGGCCTACATCCTTAATATATATTCCCCATGCATTAGCTTTCCATCCAGACTATGTGGTAGTAAAATCCAATTAAGTTTATTCCTCATCACTTGCTCCTTCAGTCTAAGTGCTACCCGTCAGGAAAGTCATATACTGTACGTCTAGTTGATGTCCTCTCAAATAAACTAATTTAAAAAAAAGTTTTAGAAGGACACAGAATCTTTTCTGTAGTGAAAAACGTTTTCACTGCATTTCAAGTATGAAATTGGGATCCTGTTAAAATTTACTGTGAGTGCATTCTACTGAAAATGTTTTCTTTTGTATATTACTCAGTAATTGTATACTCTTCTTACAAAAAAAGATAAAAAAATTAACAACCAAATGTGATTTTGTCTCTTTTCCAGAAGTTGCCTGAGGGGAGTTGTCAGCAATGTAGTTAGATATCTAGGGCCATTTTAAACTCCTGCCAAAATATTGCACATGTCAATTAAGGAATCCTGAAAAACACCCATTACATCAATTTCAGCAATGGCGTAATTATTTTCTTCTCTGGAATGCCATCCAGCGTGAGTCACTGTACTGGAGTGGGATTTCACTGGAAAAAGACCTGAAAAAGAACATTTTATTACCAAAGAACAGGCACAGATCCTGGTCTTCTGATTATTCGATGAGACAACAAACTTTTGTCTGTTTTATTCTTTATTAAGAGCAGAGAGAACAGAAAAATGAGAATGAGAAATGAGTAACTGAATCTAGAATTGTGTGATCAAGATGCTATCTTTTCTTGAGATCATAGCATTTCACATTTCAGTGCTTTACTGTTTCCACCCATCCATTTTCCATCCACTTTATCCAATACAGGGTTGCAGGGGAGCCGGAGCCTAACCTGGCAAACTACAGGCGCAAGACAGGATACACCCTGGAATGGGAAAATAAGGTTAAAAAATTACTTAGGCTATATATATCTATATCCTGTCTTAATATCCCAGGAACTGTATTTATTTAACCCTCAGAAAACTGCCCCAAAGTGCTCTACCTAGTTACAACAATGAAAAAAGCTTCTGTATTGTTTCACATTTTAATTATGTAATGCACATTTTGTTTTCTGATTTTATTATTGTTTTTTATTATTTAGTATGTTGGATATGATTAGAAATGTTTATCACTTATTTGTTTTGTAAAATAAGGGACTTTGTATGCTTTGATAGCAAAGAATACCTGCAGAAGCTTAGGATACATATCCATTGTGTTTTACGCATTAAATAGAATTTCTAATCACTCTTGTACTTCTGCTGATGGTTAAATTTATATCATACTTAGGCCTGGATTAAATTAAAATAGCAACGTTCTAGCCAGATACAAATTACATGCCTGGTACTCGGTGGTGGTTATTTGCTTGACAGAGACTTCTTGTTTTTACCCAATGGAAACCTGCCATCAAGGACTGGGTGTGTAATTTGCGATTAATGGATGGGCTGCAATTGTGATTTAATCCGGACCTTCATATGCTTTGCTATATTCTTATCACGTATCCTTTTAAGAAGACAGACACTGATATCACCTAATGTTTCTCATATACGCATTGTTTTACATCCAAGACTGGCTTTGTGAAAATAATTTACATTTTTCCATCTTTGTTGTATCAGAGCAAACTCTCTTAAGCAGCAATAAATGTTTTGTTTTACACAAAGAATCCAGGAACTATTTTCTGGATGCTATGGTACAAGTATTCTTACTGCCATGTAAAAGATAAAACTGTAACTCAACTCCTCTAGTACATTCTTAAATATATAATAAAAATAATGGTGAACAATTACAGTGGATTGAATGAGCTTTTGGATAAAAATCCAGATGAACTAAAGCCAGAAAAAACAGAATTGTCCTAAATGTCTTGCTTGTTAAACACCAGTTAAAACTGTTGCCTGAAAATAATCGTTCCAGAAGCTGCTGTGAAGTAAAGAGAACAGGTGACAGTTGATAGGCTTATCATCTGAATTTCAAAGACATTTTTCACTGTAACCCAAGAAGAAGTTTAGCTGCTCGTTTCTTTCAGATTTTTGTGTGATTAAACCAGGTCTACATTCAGAGCCCCTTATTAAACTCGTTGCAGTCTCATATGCAATGATAGTACATCTTAAAATGGTTCCTGTTCATAGGTGGAGAACAGATTGCGGTTCCTTCACCCTCTACTTGCTCTTAGACAAGACTCACAAGCATAGTTAGTTATCTGTCTTTACATCAGTTGTTTGATTCACTCGCTAAAGTACGTGTCTTTGCATTATTCATGTCTGTAGTAACATAAATTAGTATACTAAATTCTAAATAGTTTGTAGTCTAAAATGTTTCGTCTTACTCTGTAACATGAATTTACAGTATATATCTATCAAAATCATTGATACATTTGAATACAAGCTATAGCTATTCATTTATTAAGCTTTAATGTTTTTGTTGTTTATTTTACTGTAACATACACAAGGCTGCAAAAATATGCAAAGGAATAAGTAAGTTCGATGGGATATTTACCAGGGCTCTGAAGTAATTACCAGGTACCTAAAGTAAAATATTTTGACAACTGGAGATTTATATATTTTTCTTATGTAACATAACTTTGTTTTTAATCTGCACTGTTTATTGCTATTAATGTATTAATTGAGCATTCTATTAGGTCAATATTCAATATTAATTTGAAACATAATACCAAAATGTATTCCACTAGCAATTATTTATATTTATACTGCTGTATAAATCAGATTATTCAGATTATGATGAGCAAAAAAAAACAAAATGTTCCAATATCATGAGACTGTTCTCTTTCTAATGCGTAGCATTCCAAATGATTCTCCATCCATTATGCATTCAGACAGTGTGGTCAAGCATTTACAGCAAGTGTCATCAAAGAACATTAGGGCTTTTAGATCACTTATGGTTTACCATGTGTACAATCAAAGGCAGGAGCAGGGAGCCACAGAGATGTAGCACACTATACTAACGACTGAATGCAATAAAATGGCAGCAACACCTGCTGTTCTGATGTTTCCAAATTAGAAATGGTTCAGAGGAAGAGAATTTATAATTTTGTAATACAGTGTTCCCCATATGTGTTTGTTTGGCCCACCTGCTCATGATGGATTTGCATGAATCAGCCTTACCAGGAAACTGACTGCAGCATCTGAAAATGGAATAAATCAATCCGAACGCCATTTAAAGTTGAAAGAATTGAAAATAATGCTGTCTTTATTTATCTTTTTTTTACTTATTCCTTTTCTTCCTTTTCCTCCCCACATTCTCTTTAGTGGTCACAGCTTCCTGCTTTTGGAAAGTAAACCTTCTTAGCCTGGCTCTTCAAAAGGCGATAAAAATCTGTTGGTGCATATACATGTCAAAAACATTCCACTACTCCAATTTGCAGAGTTATTTCGCAAATGGAGGATCGCATCTTGAAACTCTTATCTTGTGTACAAATGGCAAAGGATAGCACAATGTTTAATTTTTAATATGTTTACGACTTATAGTTTTGTCTGCTAGATTGTACAAAAAATCTGGGTGTGACTTGGTTGGTTTAGATTAACGTCAATGGTGTCCATCCCCATTGTAAATCCTCCATTTAATCTTAAACATGCACAACATGCACTTGATTAGACATGGTCAAAAGCAAGTATTCTAGTGAACACTTTTAAGAAATAAGCTTGCATAAAGCAACAGGTGAAAAACAGATACACTGGAGATATATGAAACTTTTAGAAGTAAAATATATGTGCTTTTATGTTTACAGTGACCCAATCTTGTGAGAAATTAAACCTTGATTTTTTATTTTGTTTGTTTTTGCAGTGACCTTCAGAATAAAATGTGTTTTTATATTGCTGGATCTATCTGAATCTACCTTTATTTAGAACATACATAGCCATTGCCAATAAAATATAAAATCATATTTGCCGGAAGCAAGTTAATTTTTTGCCTTTGCTCCGATATATTATCTTGCTTAAGCATTCAGAGAACCCGCTTTCCTAACCTTAATGGTAAAGTTTTAGAACTCCCTTCTGCATACCATGGAAACACAGATACTGCCCTGCCCAAACCTCTGAAGAGGAGTGAGAGGCTTTTAGAAATGTTTGATTTCTTAGGTGTTTGTATTCTACTCTACTTAATGTGCCTTCTTGAATCCAAAAGAAAAAAAAAACTTCATATCTCAAAATTTATGATGATTTGCTCTATATAGTGGCTTTAATCTTTAAAAAGAAAACAACACTAATAGTTTCCTTTTCCTACCACTCAGTGACTATTTACTAGCTCTCAGTCTGATGTGAACTTTCCAAACACAAAGAGGGTTTGGCAGGTTTTCAAAGTCTTCCTTCAATGTCAGTTTTCACAACCATTATAGTTACATGAGAGATACGTCTTTTTGTGCGGAGGGAAATTGTTAAATTATTACTGTCAGTATTTGTTCTCAATATGATGTATTTTTAGTTCCAGATTTATTTTAATCATGTGTTTAAAAAAGTATAATTTTCTCAAAGCAATTTTTATGTTCTGAAATGACCCACAAATGTGGCCCTTCACTTGGGCACAATGGGCACTCATAGGTACATTGCTCTATGACATTATTTCAGTAGCTTTAATAACAATACAATGATGGTTTTCACTGTATAAAACAATTATAGTTATATCACAGAAACAAACACAAATGACCATTAGCTTGAAAACGTTTAGCATATATTGGGCATTTTTTGAAAAAGGAGTTGAAGCAAATTGCCACATGAGCTGAACTGCATTTTATGATATCTTTATAATGATTTTTTAAACTAAATGTACATTTCATTTGG
Source organism: Lepisosteus platostomus (assembly GCF_059453375.1). NCBI lineage: Eukaryota > Metazoa > Chordata > Actinopteri > Semionotiformes > Lepisosteidae > Lepisosteus > Lepisosteus platostomus. Next base: position 39,797,900 of record NC_142624.1, read on the forward strand.
GGTTTTGGAGTTGTTGTTTATATTTGTGCAGATGGTTACTTATGTGACACATTACATTTTGTAGTTTGTAAAATTGAGTGTTTTACAATCCAGTTCCCTTTTCAGTACTGCATATTCCCTGCATTTCAACAAGTATGTGATTGCCACACCCCACAGGTGATGACTACCCCTGTCACAAGTTTCGGCTCTTGTGACACTGCAAAAAGATATAACAGAAGAGCTCCTAAAATAATTTAATGTTTTAGTGTCCCTGCTTGGTAAACCATGAACATTCTGTACCATTCAGTTTACTACACCTGGATACAATTCTGTTTTGATTATTTTGTGCAGTTAGGTATTTTGGGGTAGAAAAACGCAGAGAAGGGCTGCACTCTCCTCGGATATTTTATATCCGTACCAACTGCTCAATCCAACTTGCACCATTTACAAATCAAAAACTCTGTGATCTTGTGACATTCTAGCTGAGCGTGACTACGGTATTAACTAATAGCTGGAGAAACCAGCATCTCTTGTGAACAAAACAGAAAGAAAAATCTTCAGACATGCCCATCAGCCCACATTCTGAGTTAAGTCCAGCAAGTATTGTTCTGTCCAAGTAAAATACATTTTGTCATAGCTCGAAAATGTTACCTTTCACAGACATATAGTGTTTCTAACCAGCAGGGAACATATGTCAACATTATCTATTATAACGCAGAAAGGGAAGGTGGGAGGTGGATGTTAATACACTGAAAGGCTATTTTCTGCAAAGAGGGTTTTGAGAAGTACAAAGCCAGAAGCCTCAGATGGTTTGCTTTTGATTTGTTGTGTCAGCAACCTGGCACCCTGGCCCCCCCACTCCTCCTCCCCTCCACTAGTAGAAACCCAAATCTGACTGCGACCTGCTGCCTAGTTCTCCCTTCTCCTTTTAGCCAACTGTCTGCAAGCTGGAAAGTTTTTTTTTTTTCAAAGACACCAAGAATAATGTCTCCACCAAAATGAAAAGAAACAAAAACATATGACCAACACAGGATGATTAGGTTCACTCCCACACATGAAGCAAGAAAAAAAAAAGCTCAGCATCTGACAATATTTAAAAAAGGGAGTGTACCTTTCAGAAGAGCTGCCTGTTAGCAACAAAAATGTTGTTTGAATATGTACACTTTTTAGCTGTTTTATATGTCTATATGTGCCAGTTACCACAAATACCATCAGAGATTTAGAGGCAGCTTGTTGGTAGAAATATTTAGCAAGATGGCAACTGCAGGACTGAAAATATGAAAAAAAGCTTAAAGTATTGCTTTTTCATCACTGAAAGCTATAAAATATACAAGCAACTGACCTCAGTGAACGCAAATACATATAATAGCTGTATAAAGTCTAATCTTTGCAATGCTTAGACAAAGACAGAAAATTAACCTGGCACGCAATTTCATCAAACAGTTTTTCTTAAGGAACCTAACCATAAACAGACATCCATATTTTAATGTAGAGGGTTAAATCTCATTTAGGCCTCGAAGTGTGATCTTCAACGCACTTACACATTAAAGCGATGTTTGTGAGTCACGAGACGGACAGAGAGCCTGCTTTACCCGGATTGTGCACTGTACACAACACCCAGAGCTGTCTAACACTTTCAGAATAAGAGGGAAATTCAATCTGCAAAATTGGTGACTTAGAAACAGTCACAGGACACCGGCTGGAAGGATCCTCTGTCACTGCCTTTCATTTAGGAGCTCACCAAAAGCCTGAGCTGTCAATATTCTCTGTGTGAACGAACGCGGTTGTAAGTTCGTGTGCGGAGGCACAGGGCCCTGAGTGATACAGCAGTGCAGCTCCAGTCATGATTGTGCAAATATTTCCTGTAATGTGTTGGTGGATTGAGTTCAAAGAACGCTGCCACCTTCTAAATGACACATTAGGTATATTACATATAGAATTCCGGATCACCGGCATTGCTCCAGTACACAACGTGTGAACGTGTTTGAATGAAAATCTCTCCCTGCATGTTCTAATCCCCCCCAACACTGGCAGCTGACACCCACAACTTTGGGTTGTGAAAAGGAAAGTGCTGGATGATGTCATCTCAGCCCCCTGCAGAGCAAGATCATCTGCCCAGCTCAAAGCACAAAGGTAGAGTAAAAAACCTCTGGCAAAATCTTCGTTAAAAACATAGAAAAAAACTTTTTTTTTAAATGATTGCACTTGGTAATATAAACATATATTTACTTGGCCTGTATATAAAAACGTTTGCTTGCTTTTACAACTTACATGAGTAATGGAAAAGCTTGTTATACCATAATAGGATAAATAATATTTTTATTTATGGTTCTGAGTTTTTTTTGTTTAACATACAAACCTTACAATGCTTTGTAATTGTACAAATCATTGTACATTCTTTGTAACTATATGTTTAAGTTCATTCTAATTGAGAATATCAAAGTGCTGCACTACTGAGTGTCACTGAAGGTGCAGCCACACGACTTCCATCACAAAGGTTTTTGTGCGTAACTCCTGGCTACTTTTGGCATGATCCCAAAGAGCATATCAATGCGCACAACTACAAAAATGATGAATTGCATTTCACATGAAACTGGTTTGCTAAAATTATTTCTACCACATAGCTGTTTGCCAGAATAATAAGTTAGTTCTAGACTTTTTCGTTCTTTTTTTCTAACGAATGTAGGCCTCGTCACGGTTGCTGGTAATAATGTCTGGTTTGCTCAGCACCACCCAACCACAAAGACACTTTTCATGTAACCTTCTTCTTACTGTTCGGTTAGCCAGGCTCTCGCCACCACAACTGGCTGCCTAAAAAATATGTGACCCTGTGATGTCTTACACAATGGGTAACAACAGATGTTTTTTTAGTTTTTTAGCCAAATGCAACTTTTTGCACTGTGCTGTACCTTGATCCTTCTGTTCAGCTGTGATTGTGTATGGCCAAGTTTATATATCACATAAATACTCAGTTGCCAAATTGTTTGAAGCCCTCTGCTGAATAACACTGGGACTCAGCAAGCAGCAAAACAAAGCAGGAACAAGCTACTTATTAGTAAATCGTGGCATTTGTATACAGCTTTTCGACCAAAAGTACTTTACACATAGAAGTGGCCAGACTTCATCCACTTCTGAAGTGCGGCTCCACATACTGTAGGTGACACACTGCAGCTACAGTCCCTGTAACACTGGCCCCACTGCACAGACCAGGGGAGTGAGACATTGCTCCACCAGTTGACAAAGGAACTTTAGAGAGGCCTGGAATTTAAGTGGGACACCAGGGTTAAAACTCTGCTCTCTCTTGAACAGTGACATGAACTGAGTGACCAAGTAATCAGGGCCTTAGTTCAATATCTCTTCTGAAGGACAGCGCATCCTATAGCTCTGCGTCTCCTGTAACCATACTGGTTTGTAAATTCTGGGCCTGAGGTAGAACCACCAACTACATGTCCACCAGCAGCAAACTGGTTTTCCTTGAAGGTCTCTCTTCCCACTATTAATCACATCCAAGTTTACTTAACCTCAGAGGTCTGGGAGATCTGCCTACAAAGTGGTGAAGCTTCTGAAATGTTTTCTGCTCAATCCCATTCTCCTAAGATGATCACCAGCTGAAGCTGTGATGGAGGTACTGTTGTGTGGGACTTCACTGTGGGTTCCACTAGTCTGAGTTCTGCAATGCAAAGAGAAGGAGGGCTGTCGCAGTCTACTCAAGGTAGCCATGCATTTCCTGTCAGTGAGATACTGTAGCCTGTTAATTTTACTAGACTCGCAAAACCAGAGGGTGACAAGGGAAAGCAGGAGAGGTTTTTAATGGAAAGGAGCCAGGAATAAAAGTTTACTTTAGAGATGATGAGATATTCAGATTTTTATCAGAGTTTTTATTCCTCTTCTCATAATTCATACATTTATTCCTATTTTTTATAGAAAATAATAGAAAAGCATAACAAAATGCACTTAAAGAGAAACATATTTTCCTGACATATATTTTTTTTGAACCATACCATTTCTGAAGTTATCCATTTGTAACTCAACAAGCACCTTCATCTTACGCGAGTGTTATTTTCATATTTTTCCACACCGTAACATAAACACAGACATTACAGTAGAGCGTTAATAGTGCAAAGTCTTAAATTCAAGACTGGGCTTAATCGGTTTTCCCTTTTTAATTAAGAATTTAGAAATCTCTGTTATTATCTGTTTGTTTACATCTATTATACTGCAGTAAATTAGAGCTGTGAAGTTCTATTTTTAAGCTGGGTAAAAATGCCTGCCTGAGTATGAAGAATCATAACAATATAGATATCATTCATTTCCAGGCCAATGGAAGAATACCCTCTCAACCCAGTTGACGTAAGGGAATGCCCTGCACTGGCAGATGGAAGCATCTGAACCTTTTTAGTCTTAAAAAGAGACGTTTGCGATGGGACCTGATACAAGCGTTCAAAATCCTTAACACAGCCAACGCAGTGGACCTCCTCAGAATCAGTAGTGAAACATGAGCCATGGGACATAACAGGAAAGAACAAGGAAGTGAGCTTGGAGCTGAGAACAGGAGATACATCTTCAGACCAAACGGCTGTGGGAGTATGGACAAACGCCACAGCCATGCTGTTGAAGCCGAAATCCAGGTTTTGTTGGGGTTTGTTCTGAGGAAGAAAATAAATAATTGGATGAGATCAATTAGCTACTAACCACCAGTTGGGCTAGATGGGCCGAATGGGTTCCTGTCATTTGTAATCGTTCTTACGTTCTTGTGCGCATCAGGGAAACGAGGCAAGGGCAGCAAGCCACAGGTGTATGGAGGGCTGTGATCTGGGTCCAGACAGGAAAAACCCTTAGAACAATTTACTATTGCATCTGAGCAGGATTCACAATAATAGGGATATTTGTCACCAATGTTTTTTTTTCCAGAATTCCATATCAGAAAAAGTGAATGATTATTTTATTATTGTGTTGTCGGATATTACTGAGGTTTTTGATAGTTAGGTGTATTTTTTCCACATTATAAGTCTAACAAAAAAAAACAGCATGAACAGAACTGCACTTGGAGTTAATAGCAATATTTACTGTGTATATTATTCTGGTTTTTTATAGCCATCTCTTACTTTATGGAAAACAGCACGCTTGTGCTAAACTGAATAAAGGTTGCAATAATGGGCAGTTATTTAACTGATACTGTGGTCTCAGGTCAATGGAGGTGAAAAGTTTGCATATGTCCAAAACAGGGAGATGGGTGTTGACTGATAAAGAAAGTTAGATTAAGGTCACTCTGACTGTAGTACCTTTAGCAGTAGATAAGTGTTTTATTTTATATTTTATGATATTACATACAAGTGGGCTGAAGCTTTTGAGTTTGTCCTCACCAACTGAAACCTGAAGGTGAAACCTCAGAAATACCGCTGATCACTATATGTTGTGCAACTTGGTTTTATCAGAAAACTGTTTCTCTGTAGAGAACCTATCCTAAAAAGGCGATTTGTATTCTAAAATATTTTAGTCAGATTTTTGAGTTTTAGAGTACTGTTCTTCCCAAAAAAGCTTGCGTTTGTGTTGAAAGGATTAATTATATACATTGAACTATTTCCTTGGAAGTTTAAAACCACTGAAAGGATTACGTGTAAAAGGTAAATGTTAAAACAAAATTAAGTAGAATTAGGTATAGTTTCCCACGTCAAATGCAAATCATATGTCTGTAACTCTGCCACAATACAATTTTTAATAATAACACAATCTTAAAAGCAAATCACTTGGTAGCGTATTGTGTACTGAACGATTATAAGACTGAAATTGTAAATTACATTTTATTCATTATTGCTCAAATATAGTACATTGTATCCAGTTTAATCTTGGGCCTTTATAATATAAGTCTATAAGATTTCAATAACTAAAATATTTCACCATTAATTTGAAAGGAAAGTGCACAAAGATAAAAGACACATGATGCTACAGTTGTCTTTAAGACAAAGAGGTGGTGATCTAATTTTGTGTATCATATTTTATGATAGTCCTAGTCTCTATATATTTGAACTTGTTTGTAAAATGAGTCAAAGATTTTGATATTTTAGTGATCAAAGCAGTTTTCAGGAGACTCAATCTTTTGAACAAATATAAAAATAAGTATGATAATTTACAAAAAATATTCCATGTAACACACTGTAATGTACAGTATCATACTTAATGATGGAATCCTGCATTTCCATACAATAACATAATTGTGTTTTGTATTTCCCAATGCAAAGCTTGAATGAAGGCAATTGTAGTTACTTTTGATGTTGAGAGATGTGTGTTTGAGTACTGGTCATTTTTAATCATGCTATCGGCTAAACAGAGTGATAGAAATCGTTACTAAGTGAAAACGTATAATCTAGAACTTTATGACAGTTTGCTCTCCTGTTGAAATGGATCTACAATAAGTCAAGATAAAAAGGATGAGCTATATTGAACTAGTCAGACTATAGAAAATAAAACTTAACAATACGTTAAGTCTCATTAATTGTCAATGTGTCCACCCAAATACTCCTTAGCAACCGTTTTCTTTGGGAATGCTACACAACGTTAGTCTAAACACCTGACCCAAAATTACACGTAATTATAGTCCCTCAGTATTCCCCACCTGCTGCCCACAGCCATGATATCATGTATTACCTAATATTATAGGGGTGAGAACATGTTCACTGGGGACTTGACCTAACTGCCGATAATGGACTGTATCTGTGTCAGTATTTTCCAGCTTTGAAAACTAACCTACAGCAATTCTATTCAGGAAGGTACCTTATAAGATGCTTGGCTGCACCGAGCACATAAATAACAAAGAGCAGGGTAGATAGCTAACAATTGTGAATTGCTTTCCCAAACAAACCTCCTTGGTGAGAGAAGTGATGATATATACTGTGGATACATGGAGGTGCAGTGACTTAATACAGCACAAGGGAATACGTTTTATAGCAGCCTTGTAAATGTTGCAAACTGATGTTTTCAATTATAATGACTCAGAATAGGAGTTCTACCCTTGATGGCTAAAATAAGCACAGCCCTTTATATTCCAGTACTCTGAGCTTTAATGACTTTTCGCCAAGTCATAACTCAGATGTTATATGGGAAAATATGTTTTATTACGAGAGCATGGAGGTGAGACACACCAAAGGAGACCCAGTTCAACTAACCAAAACCACTTATCAACTAACACCTTCCCTGAACTGTCTTAAAGGACTAGTTCACTTTGCTATAACTGACAATAGCTGACAGCCTTTTCACAATAATGTTTTACAAGACCTAATACCCTTTCTTCTCAAATATAAAGAATAACCGGTGCTGTTGTACCAAATCATGTCTTTGTTTAACTCAGACCAGCATTAGAGGATACCTGAATAACAATTATATATATACAAATGATTTAAACTAATAACATAAGGTACATTAATAAAATATGGTTAAAATCACCAGATAGCTTCTGATACCTTTCAGAAAGCATTTCCTTGATTCCTTTTAGTACAGACTTTCACTTAATAAAGATTGCTTTTTAATGGCCTATCTGTGTTGATTACATTGCAAAATGCTTTAAGGTGTTTTAGGCAGTAGAAGATGTCCTCATTGACGGTCATAATATGACTCTGCAGCAATAAGGACATAACGTTTAATAACTTGCCCTCTGCAAATGGCTAGTGTTCTCCTTCACACCTTCTTCCAGCTCAGTTTAGCTACTGATTGGACGCTACTGAGAAACAGTATTGTCAAAGTTCAGCCCTGGACAGATTAGCTAGTATACACTGAAGTACACCCAGGTGTCTAAAGATATTGCGCATACCAAACACAAAATACAGGAACTGTGATTTAAACATCTTTAACAATGTTTTATCTTAAACATTGCCAAAGAGTTTCTACTATTTTTATATGGTAATAAATGATGATTGATACTCTTACATCTATTAATACATCTATCAATAAAAGAACAAGAGTAATACAATGGAGCACTATCTCATAGATGAAGGGATTAGCAGTGCTTTTTTTTCTGGGAAACTTCACCACTATAATTTTTGGGTAAACCCACAGTTCACAGCGCCATGAAGTTATATCTCATCTACTACTCTACCTTCATTAACTAGTCTGTAGCAGTGAGGAATGTGCTTGCAGGAAGATGGCTGTAAACTTTATAAGGTTTGACAGCAGAGTTGACACTAACATGACCCTCTGGTTACTCCCTATCAAGCTTCTGCTGTCTGCAACTGTCCGGTCATACATGGGAAGAAGTGTTTGGGCTGCTTTACTCAATCTCTTCCTTTGTGCTCCAGCTCTACCATTCCTAATAGATAATCTGCACTTGGATGTTTCAGCCAGGTTATCTAACAAGAAACAAAAGACTAAAAGAAAACAAAAAAATATTTTCTACCCATCTGATCATGGTATTTTAAACATTCTTCAAACTATGTTGTCCTATGGGAATGTAAATTAGGTGGACTTTTTTAAAATAACACCTTAAACTTTTAGGTTTTACCCCCAGACAAATTCCACTAGCCTTAGAAACCATCATGGGATACCACAGATCTTGGCGGGCCACTAAATTTGTTTAGTGGCTGCCCTTCTGGCTACCATAAGGACAAACTGAGTTTACATTCTAAAAAAAAAATTGTGTAACTGTTTTTGCCAAGATTCTGGAAACTTCAGCTCAGAATCTCACATTTGTTTTTGTGGTCAAGCTGGAAAGCCAGCATCTACCGAGTCAAAGACACTGAATTGCTCTCAGCTAATATTTTCATCTTTACTGTTTGTTTTAAATCCCCTTACAAAAACAATACGGGAGATCCCAGGTACAAACGCACTAAAATCTGATGAAATACAATGATGAAGCAATGTTTGCTTTGGTTTGCTTCATATTTTAACCTTCCGCCTGGTTACTTTCGAGACAGATTTGTGCTGTGGTGGAAGATTTTCTGCCAGTCTTCTCTCGTTGGGTTTTGATGTTTTCCTCTACATCAAGGCGGCTGTTGCTCCCTCGCAAGAGAAGGTTTAAGTAAATTTATCACTCTGAGAGTGACTCAACACAAACAGGAAGTCTTCATCAGCAGACTCACAGTCAAGACAGATATTAAAGGTAGTGAGTGGAAGAGAGCTGCCTTGCCGTCTGGATCCAGACGCATTTATCCCTCCTGCTTACTTATCAGTGTGCCCTGTAAATCTACCTGACAGGCCTTTACAGGTACTGCTAATCCCACTGATTTCATTCATTTCTGTAACTGGCAGGAAGCCCTCTCTCGGCAGGGAGTTCAAGTCTTATCCTTTTTGTTGCTGTTACTATAGAGGCCTACGTATGTTGAAAGTGATGAAAAATACTGCTCTGATCCTTCCCAAGACATGAGGAGTCAAAATACACTATGGATACCACCTAAATTTATCATTTTAAAAACCTGTCCTCAGAGATTTAGCACACTACAGACACCAGTTTGCAATATGTTTGCATATATATACATAACACGCTATAATAAAATCCACAAATTTACTGAAAGGTTTAAATTGCAAAGATGTATTTTTTCTTTGCAATTTGTTTTTGTAATATACGTAGGGAGAAGGAAAGTATTGTCTAGACTCATTCTTTTCTTATTTACACATTACAATTCACTTAAATCCACAAAATATTGTAGTATAAGCAATATAAGCAGTATAAGCAGTTAATATAAGCAATACATACACAATTTCAGCAAACAACACTTTAGCATTTCTACTGATGTAACTGCTAAGTATCCCTATCTTTTTGTTTACATGTTTTTAAAGAGAGAAACACACATATCATTGCTTGATTTAACTATCTAGTATTACTGCTAATTAATTCGATCAGTACCATGTAACATTGTGAACTTTGTTTCAAATTCAAAAAACAATATGATGGATTAAACTGATTACTTTAGATATCTGAAATACCATTAAAATGTCCAACTTAATAAAATATTGTTTTTTGTTATGTTTCATATTCAGAAAAAAAGTGTAAAAGAGATTAAAAGGCTAATTTAAAAATGATGCAATTGCAATTTGCACATTTAGTTGCCCCTGTACCTAAATTATCTGTGCTAAGAAACTGGATACATGTCCAGTTTCTTTACCACTTTAAGGCTCAATGTGTGCTGTGCCCCTTGCATTTCCTTAATTCAGTCTTAACTGGGACCTTGTCTATATGCATGTTTATATCATCCTTGCTTCTTGAGGAACTCCAGGAAAACACTTGAGGCTTTCACTTGTCCAAATTAAAGCCCTTAAAATTAACAGACATCAAAATCACTAATGATAGTGGGGATATTGGGAATATTTACACACACAAACAAATTTGCATCCAATACAGCAGGTGTGTGTGTGTATTTATTTCTGTCCTAACATTTTTAAGACCGTTGAACTGACATTTTTAGGTTTCAGACATGACTAAGGATCTTAAGCTGTTGTCTCACATTTTGTTGTCCCTTAATCACTGATAGGAGCACTTTGTTTTATTATCATACCTTCTCTCTCCACTTCCTTCCTGAGCTAGGCCCTCTGCTAACTGTCCTTGCATTCTTCCAGCCGGGCCCGGGGCCCGGTCCTCCAGCTCCACCGATGGGAGAGGAAGAGCGGAGGGGAGTTTGACAGCCCGCAGGTTTGCGTGCAGTTACTGGCCAGTCACATCCTCCTGCTTTCCATTGAAAATCAAGCATCACCTTATCGTTTCCTCACCAAGATTAGGCCCTGTTTCCTGAGGACTACTTCTGAGGTGAAATCAAGTTGCAAGAGGGTTAGGGGGTGGGGGAGAGAGCTGAAAAGTCCAATCTGTCAAACTGCATTTAGAAAAAAAAAAGGCAAAAAAAAAAGCACAGAAGTGAGCATATTTAACAGGACCTGTTTCCTGCACTCAGGAGGGAAGAATGCTCACTACCAGAGCTGTGTGTATAAGGAGATCTGCGCTGGTGTTATCTCTGACCTGCAGCTTAGCCCTTGTGTCTCAGCTGCCAAAATACTCCTATTCAACATTGTGCTGAGTTCATCAATGCTTCATGTGTCAGGATCCTAACAGGAAAAAGCAGGACATACAGTCACTCTGTTCCGATGCCTGGGGACCCTATGACAAGCAAAATCCCCCTGCAGCCTGTCCATATCAACCTACGGCAGGTCAGAACACACAGCTTCTCCACAACCACAAGCTCCAGCCCACGCCCTTTCCCCCTGTCAGGCCTGTCATTTCACTGAGCATCCAGCCTGCTTTATCTGAAAACCTGAAGTGAATATGACAATTGAGAAGAGCTGCCAAGGACTGGTTTGTTTAAATTTAGCAATAACTTGGCAGCCTAACGCTCAAAACTGCTAGGTACAATACTAACTCACTCGCTGCGCTGCGCTGTCCTGTGTGCGCAGATTCCATGTGGCTCAGTAGATGTGCATGAGGAGGGTTTTTTTTGTCTGTCCTTGCATGCTTGTGCCTAGGGGGACATAATTATGCAAAAGTCACAGACAAAGAAAAAAGACAACAGTCTTTAAAATATTTTTTCACATCTCATCAATATAGATTGTCTGAGATTCTGTATCAAAAGAGAAGTACTTTGGAATGAACAAATGGTAAACCCCTGTGCTGTGATGCACGTTGTGTTCATGATAATGCAAATTGTAACTAGTGAGAAGGAACAATATGAAGTCGTACATACTCTAAGTATGAAGATTTCAGTCTACTGAATGATCTGAATGCCAGTGGTAAGCTGAGCAAAGCTGAATGTTAATAAAACAAACACCACATGTGCAGCTCATAGAAAATAACACAATCAACAAAATATTTAACAAAACAGTCTTCAAAGTTTCATACAGAAACAACGCAGACTCCTTTCCCCCACATTTTTGTGTGCTACATTAGTAAAGTAAATCTCACAATTTACCTATTTCAAGAGCTACTTGCCTGAGAATGTGACAGTTCTGTGGAGTGAGTCTTATTATACAAATGGCGTATGATTTGAAATCATATTTGTTAAATAGGTCTGAGCATTGTACAAAACGAAATGGGGCATTTTCCTGAAATACCTTTCCAGTGCACATTATTTTTCTAATGGATTGAATCAGATTGGAATGAACATTATAAAACTGCATCATGCGTGAGATCTCCAGTTACCTCCAATGTATAACCTTAATGAAATCATCCACAGTGCAGTGGTGCAAATGTTAAGCTTTAGTCTTAAATCTTAACTCATAGGCATGACTCCCTGTGAAGGCTTACAATTTAAGCAGATTACCTGAGGTGCATTTTGGAGCCCAGTACCTTCTTTGTTAAAAAACAAAACCTTTTTCATGTAACTTTATGACTTGGCCATATATTATTATGTATTATTATTGTTGTTGTTGTTGTTGTTGTTGTTGTTGTTGTTGTTGTTGTTGTTGTTGAGCAGTTATTAAAACTGTTTAATGTGTATCCTGTGTACAAAGTACATATCAATATATTTTAAACATAAATAAATTATTTTGAGTTTGTTGTGTACGTGCAAACACTACAGCTTCAAAGAAAAAATATTTCTATAGTAAAGTTCCTTCAAGCATTATGTTAGCTCATCATAGTCGTAAGCAATTACTATGATGAACTAGTTTTGCATTGTGGCTAATAGGTTTTTAGTTCTTGTGCTTAAGCAGTCTTTGCTAGGGTAATGGGATTTACATTTAAGGGCTCTGTTCAAAATTAATGCTATCCAGACAATAGTAGTGTGCCCTGAGTCAAGTGTTATTAACCTTTAGCCTGTGAAAATTCATGCTCTTCTATTCAGGTGAAATAAATGTGGATGGAATGACTAAGTGTGATGTTTAATGAATAACTGTATCTGAACTTCACACTTGATAAGGAAATAATCTTGTGTTTCTAATTTTCTGTTTGTTTGGGTCAGATTCCTTTGTGAACCACACCATAGCATGTCATTGACCATGATATCCTGCAAATTATAAAGTGATTACTACGTGACTTGTCTTTACAAAATGTTAAGAGAACAGACTGACTGGTGTCACATCAGCACAGAGCTCGGCAGATAGTTTACCACTTTGAATGTCAAAAGTAAAATGCTGCACATATAACAATGCTTGGAGTAACTGTACACAAACGCGACTTGTAGCCATAACATATTTCATTACTTCCTTGGTACTAACTAGGCCACTGGAGCTTCTGGTTCGTTTTGTAAAGCCTGGCTATACCCCATTTGGTTGCTTCATTATTGCATGCCTAGAAATGCCTCACTCTTTTCCAGATAACACAATTCATAAGAAGTCACAAAACAAATAAAATGAGAAGCCAAATGCGAGGGGCAGAGAAAGACGATAAGTGTCGAAAAAGAGATTTGGGGCATTAAACCACCTGGCAGAGCTGGCACACTGAACCGCTCCCGTGACGTGACGAAATGAAACAGGTGCACAGGTACACATTCTTGAGCTTTTCTGTAACAGCCTCATCCAAGCACAGGCATGCCCCGACAGGTGCAAAAGTTCAAGTTACAGAGTTGAAGTGGCAGAATAAATGCATGGCATTAGAGTCTGACGTGCTCACTGAACAACCGGGGATGTTAATAACTGGCAAGGTACACTAATCTCTGATTGCAACATTTGGTTTACCTTAATCTGGAGGGACAGCTGTATTAAAGAGGGAATTATACTAATCAGTTCAAGGCCCTTGCATATAAAACTTCCCATTAGGCTTAAAGTACAACAGCTTACCACTCATTCTCTAGGAGCTCTACATCTGGTTCTGAATAAGGCCGTCTCTAATTTGCAAGGTACAATCTGAGATGGGGGGGTGGGCTTGAGGGGTGGGCACTGACAGTTGTGGGGGGATGGGAACAGGAGGGAGGAGCAGGCTCCTCAGTCTATGAGAATTTCGAAAACACAAAGCCAGCTTTGAGGCATCTACAGCAGCGTAGCCATGTGTTATCGTCCTCCGGTCATTTTTACTTCTCTCTCTCGCCGGAGGTGTCCAATAAAAAATAAAACTGGTGTCTACGAGCAAAAAAAAAAAAAAAAAAAAAAGGCCTGGTACAAAGCTTGGCTTTGTTATCTTAAGTCAGAAGGTATGATAGGCTATGCCATATGGCTATAATCCTGCAATATCTCCGATCACCTGACAGGAAACCTTCAGACAGAGTGACCTTATTTGGCAGGTCCCAGGTTAGGGCTGTGAAAGGGAGGGGGATCTGTTTCTGCTGGATCCAAAGGTTTGCGTTGATTTTTTTGAACCCTGCAAACTATAAATCCGACTGATTACTCTGCACTCTTTTGCTTGACTGAGCCTTTACAATCAGACGTCCCTGTTAACAATAAGCCCCTGATGAATCAAACATCTATGGCATTAGTTTCACCTAGCTGCCTCTTTCCCAGGCACCGCAGCTCTTTGTCAGACCTTGTTTGATGAGAAAAACTACTGACACTTGGTGCACCTATTGATAAACAATTCTGTAATGAGGGGCCAAAAAAAGCCAAATAACTTGATTAGATCTGTGCAAGCTAACTGCTTCAGCAGCGTTCCCAGGTTAAGGTAGATGTGTCGTTTTCAACATATGAAACTGGATAAAATCTGCTCCAGTCATGTCAAACTTGTCTTTCAGTAATTAAAAAATAGCATATAAATGCAAGCAGGTTAATTACCGAAATTATCCAGATTTCTCTCAAAGAATGGGTAATTAAAAATCAATTTCTATTTTAATCTTTTCCATTCTTCATTTCTTAGGCATATAAAAGATGTGTAGGATTGAAGGTAACAAAAGAATTTTGAACATTAAACTTTGAAAACAGATTGTTTTTTTTTTATTTTATAGTAGCAAAATCTAGAAATTTTAGTCTTTATTTCATTTTTTATTTCTTGAGAGTATTTCAGGTGTGGCCATTCGAAGAATAATAATGACTGATTAAAAAGTTAAGCTCTTTTGACAATTTGTTTTAAAGCACTCCTTTATGACATGGTAAACCACATGACTACAAAATAATCGTTAAAAAAACAATAATATTAAAAGCTTGTGTCAATTTTATAATAGGAAAATGGTTTTAATATATCTCTGCATTTCCTGTAAAAAAGGCAAATTAGAAGAACAATAATCTAACCACCTTTCTAAAAATATGTCATTATAAATAGCATTCCACCTTAAAAAACAAGCCTAGACAATAAGCTCCAGGATCTGTGGACCATGCAGTGTCTGGCTGGAGATCAAGCCTAAATTTACTGTGACACTGTTTGTGACACAAACACCTATTTGTTAGCATGGAGCTAAACAGACTGAAAAAAGGTTAGTTTGTCTTACCCATGATGCTTTATTTTGTATATACATTAAAAAAGATGATGAAAGGGGCTAAGACACTATTAAGGGCTATGTTTCAAGGTGTGACGCCGTGCTTTCTTGAGAAAAAATGTAAAGCATATGTATCTATCTCAAAATACTGTACCTTGTGCTCAAATTAGCAGTGCTTTTAGAATAAATGTAATAATTTTAAATGCTATTAAAAGAAAAACTTAGTTTGTTTTATATATATGACTTACTTCGTGTGGCATATCATAGTATTTGAATATTATGCAAGAAACACAAGAAGCACTTTATTCTATTAATTCATTTGAAGCGCAATGTGACATGGTACCATTATTAGTTAAAGTCCTTTTTTGTAAGTCGGGTTAGCACAGAAGATCTCAAATTATGATAGATGAAAGTATGTAAACACAAGATATCCCATACAATTTAAAACTCACTTGTATATACAGAAGCTCTTGTGGATAAGAAGATCTTTTAACAAATAGAAAATAATGCTTTAATGAGAAACATCAAAGTGTTAAAAACTTATCAGAGAAAAACATTTTTTTAGAAAGCTGAACATTTCCTCATACACTAAAATGCATTAGGATTTGACTTTTAATATATTTTAATTATACAATCTAAGAAACTGAATAGCTGTTCTCAAGTTACCCTTACTGGATTCATGGAAAAACTTACTGCATGTTGTACTTTACACAGTAGTTTTCCTGAAAAATATTTTTCCTGCCATTGTCACATGAATTCCAGCAAATTTGACACAGTCTTTACAGGCCTGTATTATGTAAAGTTCTGTTTTCTTGTCTGGGGCAAATGGTAAAGTAAAGTCTTGCCTTTGCCATTAAATTCAGACATTTAAACTGGATGATATAATAACACACATCTTCAATTTATCACTGATGCCTGAGAAACTCATGCAGAAGCCTTGCTCATACAGAAGCCTTTACTTTTTATCGCTTGGCTATTTGATTTTCTTTTCAGTTGTTCTCAAGAGCTCCAAACAGCTCTTAGTAATCAGTACAGCCACCAGTTGTCGAGAATCTGCATGCTGGATGTCATGGACACCCGCGATTTCTTACATGGGCAATGTCCTGATACTGCTCTTAAAGAAAACGACTCAAACAGGAGAAATTCTTTCCTTTTAGTCTTACACATGTTTTGAGGCCCCAGAAGGTCAAGTGCTGAATGAAACAATGAACTTAATCTGACTGTGCCTCAGGTGAAAGCACTCCAATAAAGCTAACGATGCCAGGAGCCTCATGTTTCAGACACTGGCCCTGATATTAAAGTGACCATTCTCTAGTGAATCAGCCACTGAGCAGTGCGAATGCATGAAATCATGACTGCGATCCTTCAGCAGATCTCTCAGAGTGGGTCTTTGAACAGCCAGTGTAGTGGCAATAGTAAGGCTGCCCCTGTAGTTGGGAATATCCTGCAATACTTTTCACGTATAGTAAAATATACCACTGGTAGCAGTTACTAGCAGGGAACATGTGATTTGACATAACTTTGCACAGACTTCACTGGTTCATCCTCCAGGCCACTTATTTGGAATTTAATTCCGTTTCATGCGGTTTCAAGATTTCAAAGAAGTGGTTTAATCTATATTTTGTAAAAAACTGTAGCGATTGTAATGTGCAGCATATTACAGCAAACTGTTACAGTTTCCATAAATATTTAATTATACAAAATAAACTATTTTTCCTCTTAACAATATCTAAAAGTAATTACAATATTAAGCAACATCATACAATATTAATAAAATCATATATTTATTTTACAAATAATGCCCTACATAAAGTCAAATGTTATCCCTTCATGATAGCTTTGTATTGGTTATTACAACAGTAATAATCTCCAGTATTTAATATAATTACATCTTTAATGCAAAAACTTGTTGACTATAGAGCAATAACATTTTATATAATGTGAGGGAAATCATTCTTTTTTTCCAGTTAGCCTTGTTTATTCATTAAAATCCTCCTGTTATTAAAAATATTTTAGCATTGTTTCCTGACCATTTTGAGAGAGCATTTTTCCTTTTTATCTATCTCTGCATTTTATGAATCTCTCAAACTTTAAGTGAGAATGAAATTTTGACATGCTGATTTAAAACAAAACATTCATTATTACAGTATGTTTTTATCTTTGTTTCATCAATAAGCAGGCAAAGCCTGCTGAACCAAAGTTTTCGGAAACTAATTGGTGCTTTTAAATAGGTTTCATTTAGCCTTAAAAAAACAACTAAAGGCAACTCAGGTTTTTTGGATTTTTTTAAGACCTGGTATTTCCAGAGCACCTTTAGGAAACAAACCTGTGCTGAGAAAAAAGAAAAAAATAACAAGTCAACATTAATTGTGACTGGCTGGAACAAAATGCCTAAATCAATACAATGACGGCTCATCTGCTTGTCATTTAACCATTACCTGGGAGACACACACCTCCTGCTGTGCCTGATTTTGATCCAGATTTACAACTGCCTCTATCCTGAAGAAATGTACTAAGCCAGATCCATCCCAGCTTCCTTTCTCATTATTCTGTTTGCCCTTAATATCTCCTTTTATTTCCCCATGTTGAGCTGCTTCGCTCCTTATTTATTCACCTTTGCTGCTGAGAAATTGCATTCAAGGCTGACTGAGAGCACACAACCAAGTGTCGGTGTAAGTGAACAGCATGTAGGTTTCTAGAATACACATGCAGCAACATTCATATAGCTCATATGAAAACCAAATCATTTGAAAAACATTCTGAGCCCAGAGCAGCTTTGAAGTGGTTTGTCTCTTAAGAGATAACTTTTAAAACCAACAAAACTATGCACAAAGGCATACACAAGAATTTGATTAGGCAACCAACTGTTGTAGAATATCTGTGTCCAATAAACACTTTTCAGGGTTTCACATATTTATGTACCAAAGGGGTAAATTTTGGTTTGTGTCCACTTTCATAGAGTAAAAATACATTTGTAAAAATGTATAATACCTCCTGTAGAAAAAGTAAATATTTACTTTTTACTCTAGAAAAAAAACTTTTGTATCTGATGTGCTTGAAATTTTATAAAAGAAACTCTTTACATTGGTGCATGAATCATTTATTTAATGCACCAGAAAAAATGATGTTGATTCCTCATTTCTTTATTGCTTACTGCTTGGCCACCTTAAAAATTAAAACTCTGCGTTAAAAAAGATTCAGTGCCCCTAAATGTCAATAGACATATTTTCTTAACTTTCAAAATTTATAGGTGAAACATTCATGCATTAGTCAGTTCATGAAACTGAAACATTTTTAAAAAACTTTTTAAAGGATGTTTTTATATGCTTAGATGTCTGAATTAAAAAAATCAATTTAAACGTGAAACAAAAGTGAAAATGAAAAAAAAAACACTTAGCTTTCTGTGTTGAATCAGACGGTTTTACCTCTCTCCAGTATTTAAATTCAAGTTGGTTTTATTTTCAGAACGTGTGATTAATCAATGTTAATTTCCCAGGATTAGTTAATTCTGGCTATTACTCATTCCACTCATTTCCACTTACATGGGCATTATACAGATTTAGATTAGGGATATGTTTATGTTGACAGCAAAAGCTGGATTAGTTCATTTATGGTAGGAAACTGAGTGATTGTGAGGGAGGGTAAAGTGTAGCAGAAGTTGGCTTTCTCACCAGACAAAAGGCAGTTCCCCACGCACGTCCACATGCACTCTTGTGCAGACGAAGAATTCTGGGGATGTGCATTGTCCTACCGAGCAGACAACTAGCAAAGCAAAAAGGACAGACAAATAGCTCCAGAGGTGACAAGGCAGGGAAAATGAGGTGGCAGGGGGAAGGGAGGCAGAAGGGAAATGATACAGGGCAACAGATGACTAGTATTATCCTATCAACCTGCTGTTAGCTTATATTCGGCCACCCTCCTCTCTCTCCTGCATTTGTTAGGTTACCCAGTGCAAGAGGTCTTCACTGGCAGTAAAACAAGGTTATAATGATGGCAAATATAGGGTTTAAGGTATAGAATAAAAAACAAACTCCAAAAGACCACTGCAGGGGGAGTTACCTCTGCACAAGGTTTCATTTTACTCACTGGCTGCAAATCAGCATTTTCAGTGGACAATAGGCGCAGCAGTGGCCTCATGATTGCTTCTTTTCAAATGGTAATGGGCATCCTAACTCCTCTGCCAGGTTTTTCTTAGCAAAGGACAAATTACAGTTTACAAGGCAGAGAGAAATAAAAAAATCTGAGCTGAATATCTTTTTTTTTATTCGACAAACTGACATGTAAATTACCCTTTAAGTGCTCCACTCTAGGGCTCTGATCATCTCCTAATTGTCGCAGTCAATTGTAGCCAACAGTCTCTTCAATCCCAGGCGCTTTGACAACAAGCGTAGGGATCAAAGCAGAATCAGCTCCCTTCAATTTCTCTCTGTTTAGGATACTACAGAAAAGACTGAAAGCGAGAGGTGGAAGGGCACCACTGTAGAGGAATATTGAGTGTGGAAAATTATTACAATAGTAATTTGTTTCATATCTTTAATGGCATATATTCATCGGAACTCTTTTATTACATATTATAAGAGAAGAAGCATAAACAGCTGTAGGGCTAAATGGGATCTTAAGCACTTAAAAGCTGCTGGTGTGTTGGCATACTTCTTAGAAATCTTGACAAGGCAGATCATGATTGGAATCATGTCTCACTCAGACTGACAATGCAGTGTGATTCTTTAACAATGCTCTTACTGATGGAAATAGTCCAACTACAATTTTTTTAAGCTATGTATTAGTACAGGCGATTTCAGTTCATGTTGAAATCCTGCGGTTTACATGAAAACTAAGTGCTTACCTCAGTTACATTCCTGTTCTTTTTTTTTTGAAGAAAAACCTTAGTGTACGTGATATATCTGCTTTTGGAACAAAGCTCTTGGATAATTGCCTATATTGCTTCCCTGACAGTATTATACATGTAATTATCTTTTACCTGAGATACTCTGGACTGTAAAAAGAGTGAAGTACGCTAATTACTTTCTTACCAAATTTATTTTGTATTTGTGTGTGTTTGTTTCTGCTTTGTGGCAAGATCAATTTTAATTACGTTTTTAAAGGTTTTTCGGATTGCAAACAAAATTGTCTATCATAAAAGTCTTTTCACAGCCCGAATAGATTGCCGAACATATGGCTAGTTTTATTTAAAAATACAGTCAAATTAGAAACAAGCATAATTACTTATGGTCAAATGTACTGTCATTGCCAAATCACACATAAGATGGTTAACTGCTGCTATTATGAGGAGTGCTTCCCCTGACCTCAGCCTTTGGTCTAGCAAAAACCACACGGACTTAACCAGACTCGGGAGAAAAGGAACTGTGTAGGTGTTCATCTGTGAAAATAGTGAGTACAGTATAGATGACAGAGGACTGGCTAGTACTGTATTTTAAAAGCTGCTCTAAGCTTTTAATAACTGGTACCGCCCACTTTATAAATGTGTAAATACACACACTGCTTTTACTCTTCATTGACTTGATGAAAACAATAAAGCAATACATTCCTTTTGTTTGCAGTTTAGTTTTTGATTATAGACAATGAGCTTTTTATCACCTTTTTAGTAATGCTGTCTATTAACAGTTTAGACTTCTACTAACCTCTCTTATCTAGTAACTGAAAAAGAAATATGAACATTTGGATCACTGGTCATTGACAGTTAAGAATGGCCCTTTAAAATGGGACCCCTCTGGAGTAATCTATCATAAATACCAGTGGGAGTAACTCCCACCGGACAGGCAAACAGATAGGAAGTATGGGAACGTGAATATTAATTAGTTTTGACCAATTCGACAAAGTTACACAGAGGACGTTGTCTAAAGGGACTTCTAATTCTGCTTCGCATATATCTATACTTAAAGTATTTCTTGCTAGTCAATAGATAAGAATTGTGGGAATGAATATTAATTAGTTTTCATCGTTTCACAACGCTAAAAAGCAGAGGTAAGCCTGTAAGGGCCACAGTAAGGTCAGATTCTTATAATTTGTTTGAAAAAAAATTTCATTGCCACAAAGTGAATTTTGAGATGAGATGCTGATGTATACTAGGGCACAATAGCACAGGGGTTTGCACTGGGGCCCTGGGATAAATTCAGGACCTGGGGTGTTTCCTGCTTGGTGTTCATATGTTCTCCCTGTGTTATGTGTTTTTTCGCCAAGTACTGCTGTTTCCCCCCGTAGTCCAAAGACATACTGGTAGGTTAATTGGCTTCTGGGAAGGCTGACCCTGGTGTGCGGGTGTGTGTGTGTCTGTGCCTGTCTGCCCTGTCATGGACTGGCATCCCATCTAAGTGTCCTGTCCTGTGCCCATTGCCTGCTGGGACAGGCTCCTGCTCCCCCATGACCCTGTATTGAATAACATTAGCCTGTTCCATTAAGCTGAGCAATAAAAAAGAAGTTTGTGGGTTTGTCTAAGTTCTTGAATGATGCCGCTGCTAGGCCGCTTCAGGTGTGTAGATGTTTTTTGTTTGTTTGTTTTTACTTTCACAAAATAATGAGCAATTCTAAGTATAGTGCTGTTTTAAATATCGAGGAACAGTTATCAATGTGGTTTACGAATGTGCCAGTCATTCATCTACAAGTACATCAAGAAATTGTATTCAAGATCAGGCAGTAGTTTTCATAAACCCGTTTGCTCCTGATGAGTGAAGCCTTCTGCCGTGGAGCAGATCCCTGGAAACATGAAGTTTCTGCAACACACTTTGACTTAATCCTGGACCCTGCAAGACCCAAAGCCACTCTGTCTTTGCGTTTACATCAGTGCTGATGCGTCTACATTAGTACCGTGCATTAACAGAAACGTAAGTGGTTAAATATTTATCTTCTCATTTTAAACAGATGTGTCATTTTAGAAAGATATTAAGGGGCAGCAGGCGCGTTAAGTGCTGCAGTTTGGTGGATCTGATGCTTGCAGTGAGTATGATGAAAACTGATGC
Source organism: Lepisosteus platostomus (assembly GCF_059453375.1). NCBI lineage: Eukaryota > Metazoa > Chordata > Actinopteri > Semionotiformes > Lepisosteidae > Lepisosteus > Lepisosteus platostomus. Next base: position 39,820,101 of record NC_142624.1, read on the forward strand.
TATCATCCTGTGTTATTGATTTTGACAGTGCTGGAATTCAGGGAAGGGGTAAACACCATTCCCCTTTTTAAAAGTGGGAATAAGTGTCACTGTTTTTGCAAGGATGATGATTATTATTATTATTGTTCTTATTATTATCATCATGTCCACTCACCACAGACTGGCCATGACTCTCCCGCACCTGAATGCTGTTTTTTCTTAAATTCAAGTACTGGCTTTAGGAACCATTCGTGGGAGCTCTCAACAACAGTATATATATTTACCAAGAATCTGTTTTGTACCAGTACCAGCACTAGCTCCCGTGCTGCCCTGAAAGCAGTGCAAGAAGAGAGCTCATTTCCCTGCTCTTTGAAGTCCTGGCCTCTCTTTATGAGATTCTCTGTCAAAGTGCTAAGATTCACTGTATTTTTTGAGATACCTGCCTCTTTTCACTTTAGCTGAATGCTTAAGATGCGTCCCTCATCTCAAGCACTGAAACTTAATATGGACTACAGTGCTGATTCATAACACTCAGATAGTACAGAGGATGCTTTCTCAGTTAAGTGTAATAAATACGCAGCTCAACACACAAAACACAAACGTTTTTGCAGATGCTTAATATTTAGTCCCCACCTTTTGATGAAGTTGTAGTTCATTTTGTGTTTAATTAATCAACATTGTCCTTGCATGTTGCAGTGAGAAATTCATATTTTGCTCGAAACAGCACTGAGCATGTTAGTTCACTTTTCAGTGAAATTCTTAGACCAAGCAGGCAGGTATGAAACAGTTTTCATTTAGTAAAAAAACAGAGCACAACTTTCTTTATTATTGTAAGTCGTTTATTATAAGTCGTTAGGGGCTCTCTGATTATTGTTTTTTCTCCTGGAGTTTTCAAATGTATCTCCACCTGTGTACTTTATTTTGGTCTAACACTCTGAGAAAACACCTCAAAATTCCTCTCAGGGGGCTTTGCTCAGGCTTCATTGATCATTAGAATATCACCCCAAACCGAAGATGAATGCAGCATATAAAATATAATAATAAAAGTAAACACCTTACACAATATGTAGAAAAGATGTCTAGTGACTTCAGGGTAAACATGCACATTGACAACAAACTCACCAAGTGTATTTAGGGGCTGTTATTAATACATTAAAGTCTGAATTAAAGATTTCAAGCACAAACCTGAGTTCTTAGGCTCTGGATGAGGATAATCATCCATACATGTGGCATTGAAAAATATTAGTCAGAAAGCATCATTTTAGGGGTTAAGTTAGTTATATTAATTATATCTTTGTGTCCTAGGAGAATGTAGATTCATATATAACAGCACACATTAAAAGGCAGATATGCAAATCTGTGTAGAGATTAGAGATACAACAATTATTCAAATGTTTGATTAATAATTCATCATAGAACACGTCAATTATTAATTCTGTGAAGCAATAAGTCATCTTTCTTAAGTGAAAGTTTTTCTGTTTTCTACTGCTTACCTTTAGCACAGTGCTACAGAAAAAAAAGTTTTGTCAATGTCAAACATTAATTGAATGTGTGTTCTGGTTCTTTCCTTCTGGGCATGGTTCGTAAAGATAGAACATCAAAACATAAAAATGCTAGTTTTTCTGAGTCCCAAATAGCCTCTCCCAATCTGGTAATTTTTGGCCACCTGGGATCTGACCCCTTTCCACAGTCATGAATTAGATGCTGAATATGATATGTTTCTTGTAGCTTCATGAAAGTGAAAACAGAATTAATAGAATGGTCATTTCTTTAAAAAACATGTGAGTAGATTTATATCGATAATAATCTAAATTACTTATATGTCTATTTTTACAGCTATACATCCAAAAACAAATCCATAATTTCACATTTGGCGAGCTGCTATTAAGCTGGCCCTTTTAACCAACTGAATGTCTAAAGTAGTGTTCTGATTTAAGAAAAACAGACAACATGAGGGTCTCTGTACTGCCGTGGATGTTGATGAAGGTAAAGTGGACTGTTCGAATTTCCTTGTGACTGCCCAGTATTTATCACATTTTCCATCTTGCTGTGTTTTGTCACCTTGTGTATAAACCACACAGTATCACACAGAATTTTGGTCTCTGTTATCAGAATCTCACCGAGGGACACTTGCTAGCATTTCTCAGATGAAGAAGTGGATCAGGGGGGCAATACCGGTTGCACTTTAGAGACCTTTCAGTTCCTCGTGGCGTGCTCTGTGCACAATCTTGTACCACATTCGGACATTAAGGAAAGTTCACACTGATGAACGCAATGCTGTTTTCAGCCTTAATGTATGAATCTGATATTGTTTTTTATAAAATTGTTATTGATAGTGTAGATTAGAAGGAAATCTACAAAATAGCATGATCGGATGTTAATGGACTGACAGGTAAATGCCACCATATTAAATGCATTATTATGTATTAATAACATTTTAATATGACTTGTTAGATACATATTGAATTTAAAAGACAGCACATGAACACTGTTGTCTTCTCAGTCCTGGAAGCTTTGGATGATTTCAGGTGAGGGTGTCACCTGTTCCACCACTATATGTTTTGCATCGAATGTAGAAACATCACATACTTCCAAATCTCCCAGAATAAAAGACAGTAACCTTCCCAGCCCAAGGCTACGTAGAAAGTTTATTCAGCCACAGGATACAGTTGTCATTACAATAGTAAAAATATTTACAAACGTAAATTCATTTTCTACAGGTGTGTGTGGTTTTTTTTAAATGTTGATTAGAAATCAGGTTCAACATTTTCCATTTGTGAAGAATGTACAGCATCTCTGAACCAAAGATGATCATTTCTTTGTCTAACAATATCAGAAAACTCTATAATTAAAAGCCATTCTGCTAATTACTGGCACATTTCTTGGTTGCTGTTGCCATAAATCAGTCAGAGGGGTATGTCTTCAACAGATCCTCGATCATTTGCATGTGACCGAACTGCTCTTTGTACCATATAGGGTTATTTGTTTACTGCCAGCTAATTTTTATACTGGGCCAGGACTGTAATTATGAAGTTACACCTCTCTCATTGATTGATTTCATCAAAGGTAAATGAGTGTAGTCCATTTCACTGAGTCCATAAGAGAACATAAAATGTTTTCCAAAACCCAGTATTTTCCAAAAAAATGGAAAACTACTATATAACTATAATATAAAGTTAAATTGCATATAGAGGTACAACTATACATTTTGTATTATAATAATTTAATAGCAAATGTATAGTTGTCAGAATCAATATTGTTAAGGTAGATTTTTTTTTACATTTCCTTAAACCTTAAAGACAACATTTGGGGCTCACAGGATTTTAACCCAAATGCAGCTGTGTATTGTCAGACGAAATAAACAGAATAAGTCTACTGTAATTGACTGGAAGAATTCCACTGGGGATTCTGTTTCATAAACATATTTGCTTTTTGTGTGTTCTCAAGAAGATGCTACAATTTGTTAGAAAACAATAATAATCAGAGTTTAATCAAACTGTAGCCTTTCTGTTTAATTAAAAAATGTGGGTATCAAAATGAAAGTGTCTGTGTACTGTATAAGTGCAATGTGTAAATTCATAAATGCATTTTCAAAGTACAAAGCTTTTAAAATATGTGAATGCCCATGGTATTAAATGTCTAAATGACATAGGTTTTAGTTTTTTGGTTATTTCATTGGTTTAATTATGTTTTCAAGATTAATTAAACATATTTATATTTTTATTTAAGATAAAAGATTAATGTTATTGCTGTTTTTAAAAATGTATCTTTAATAAATAAAATGAGCGGGTGTGAGACAGGAGTAAAATAATCTCTCACACGTCTACCAACCAACAAGACAAGAAATAAATATCAGTCAAAACTAGTTTCATGTCAATACAGACAGAAATAAAATGGAAAAAGTATTTTAATTTTCAAGAATGAATGTCACATTTTTCTGTTTCTGTGAGAAAGATAACACTATTTAATTTTACATGTACTCACAAATGTATAGACAAATATAAGGTAATAATGCTATTCTTACCAAAATAAGTGTATTCGTGTTGTATAGGTTATGTTTTTAGTTAGAATATTACAACAAGAATCTAGTTTTTTGGTAATAATGATTTAAAGGTATGAGTTTATTTTGCAAAAGGAATGAGCTGCTTACCTTATCAACAACAGAATTGGACAGGCTGGTTTATTAGACAAAAAGGATGAGAAACTATTTTCTCATGATGGAGGTGGAGACGGAGGTGACGATTCATTCACAATATCTATCTCCTGATACATACAAATACTTCCACAGGAAACTGCTATGTTACAAAAAACAGATACTGTTAGTATACAAAAATATGGAGTGGGCAAATATCTATTATAGTCAAAAAAAGTTTTATTAAAGTTGTGTATGAATTGTGTATGAAGACAGACTCCAACAGTGTTGCGTTTTGTTTAATAAAATTATCTTTATCGTTGTAGTTGCTGCTGTTGTCTGTGTTTCATTAATCCTAAACTGGTCATATATTATCAATTTTATTTTAACAAACAACTTCCGGTAACCGTAGGCTACTGTGCAAACAAGTCAAGTGGTGAAAAAAAAAACCCTTGAAAACCTAATTAGAAATGTTTTGATTTACTGTTTGTGCTAGTGAATGTCGTTCTGTTCGTTCTTTTCTGCTACATTGTTGTTGGGTAGAAAAATCCCTCATGGGAAAATTTGTTCCGAGCCCGAGGTAATATCTCGGATAAGCGCCCGATCTGAGGCAGCAGGTACTGTACCTGTAAGGTGCTGTGTGATTGCTCTAAGAGGAGGAAGCAACCATTGTACGATGAATCATCAGCAACATTGTAATAAAGGTAACTTATGATGCTACAGTGTTAAATTCTCATTTAAATTAAATTAACCTTAAGGTCTCACTACAGTATATGTTCCGTAGCGGCTGTAATCCAATTTCATGCACATATAGAATATTTGGTTAAGAGATGTCCAGTAACGAGAGTAATGCTACATGAACAGCACCCGAACGGAACATGATCCAGACAAAAGAAAGTTACAAGCTTTATAATGTTCAGTACACATCGCCCTAACATCAAAACAGTTCAATTAAATTAATTGAATTCATGTAGTCTACTGTGATGTAGACGCAGCGCTGTTCTAGATCTGTAATCCCTGACACTTGTATAACTTTATGAAAATGCTGAAGTACGATGACGTTATCACGTTAAACTTGACTTTTGCTCTTTGCTGTCCTCATATCTTAGATTATTGAACAAATAGGCATCTCCAAGCCTGGGAAGACTCTGGAATACAAGACACCTGCTGGATAAGAACGACAGTAAATTACATATGCACGTTAAATTAAAATATTTGGTACTTACCAATAAGAGTAGAAGTTAGTAACGCATAAATAATTTTCTCCGAATTTCAATTCAGCGATGTGTCCCTTACACAACTCTCATTCAATACACCGAGTTTAACGGTAAATGTGAAGGTATACATGTTATGATGATACTTACTGCATCTTTAGAGGGTTTGTGGGAACTGATGGTCTTTTGTTAAATCTCAGGATTACCCTTACGATGATGGTCGCTGAAAACTAAATATAAAAAAATATCTCTACATAATTTAGCCATTTCAGTAAGTAAAAAAAAAAGTATAATAACAATTAGAATAATAATAACAAGAATAATAATATCAACAACATATAGTTACACTGTATAACTGAAGTTAAACATCGAATTGGTTCAGAAATATTGCCATTGAATGCCTCCCTAGGGATCCGGGCTCAGAATTGGTTAATAATCTGCAGCCTTTGGTAAATTGCTGAATTCCAGATGTTGAGCATCTTTGCTTTGCTCTGTGCTTACCAGTTCTCTCAAACCCGATTGGCTTTGAACAAAGGCATCAAATAGCCCTGCCCCTTGATTGATGATTTAATTACCCATACAGTAGATAACTGCATAAAGATAGAGGAGAAAATATATTATTTACATAACCAATCACGGCGTTTCAAAGGTGGAGCTTCCTTTCCTGTCTGTGTTGGTATACAGAAAATGGAAATAGCTTTACACACCGAATAAATAAGTGAAGAAAAAAATCAATGAAAATAACAACCACACCCCTTAAACTCAATAAACCGCATCCCTGGCACAAGAAAATGGCTAAAACACACGCCAGTTTCTGTTTTTAGCAACCATACAATAATAATAAAAAAAAACTATAGCAAATAATTTTGTTCTTTTTCTAACCTGTTTTAACTTTACCATTAAACGATACTTTTCAGATTTAATACCTCGACTCAGCTTGATTTGTCCCTAACAAAACTAGTTTTACTTTGTAAAGCAGCACTTTTACTACTAAATGCTATTACCCCGTTGTTGTTTAAATATACAATATGTATTATATTTAATATATGCGCTATAACTCCGTTAGTGGTGCAAGTTGTTGTAAAAACATTAATTTAGCAACAGTGGTAAAACTTGCAAAATCACAATTCTAAATAGACATATCCACCTTAACCGACTTTAACAACTAGGTAAAGCTTTCTAAATTTGCGCTAGTTATGCTGTTTTAATCCTGCAATATAAATGAATGAAGCCGGGCAGATAACGGAAAGGGAGTAAGTAAGAACACACAGGCATCTGCAGACAGCAGTTGAGCACAGACTGAACTTCGGATGCTCACTTGCAAGTAACAAGATATTTCGGCGTTCTGTTTGTTGATCCTAGGGTTTGTAAGGGTCAGCTAGTTGCTACAACATAATTTCCGTTAGATCCCTTTGTCGTGATGGTTGTGGAGGCTGGGGGCTGGATGGGGGTGTTTCAACTTTCTTCAAATATTATTCTTGCTTGACTTGCAAGGTAATCCGACTCAGCTCGTTTCTCCCAGATCATACCAAAAAAAAAAAACTTGATCACGTTTTCCAGAAGATGCTCACGTTTGGTTCTCCTCAATTATCCCTCCCCGTGAAGATAGGTGGCGTGTGTTTCAGGGTCTCTCCTCTGTATTACAGAAAAGAAAAAGAAAAAAATGTCATTAGAAGAGGCGTAACACGTCAGTCCGTCCCCAGGTTTGTTTCCTGGAGTGGCTGAAAGAGATCAGTCCTAACCTGCCCAGCAGGAATAACGGTCCTTCCTCCAACTCTTTCCAAGGCTTATAACTGTTTCGCAAGGATCTTCATTTCTCCAAATTACTATTTCTCCATTCTGTTTTCCCCCACCGAACTGTTTGAAAAGACACTCACGCAAATATATACCAGGTAGGTGTGATTTTTAAAGCTCTTTTTCCCTAGATAAGGTAATAATTTTATAGAGCTAGTCTCGCATGGGTTTTGGTGGATTTTAGTTTTATACGAAGCTTTTTTTCCCCATTAAAGTTTGTCTACCTGTCTGTACAGGTAAAGAAGGTGTGTATTGCACAACGAAATAAACTGCCTAATGATTGGGACTGCATTGCATACTTTCATATGTATATTATTTTTACGTTTGTGCTTATTTCATTCGTCAGATTTGTCTATTTCTAATCAAAATCAGACTCCGACTTTCCTCATTTTAGTATCTACTTAAGTAACTTCTACAGACGGATTTGAACAACATGCATTGCTTTTTTTTATTGTGATTTGCTTTCTGATTTTTTCCGTTTAAAATGCGTTTTCTATAAATGCAGATAGCACAGGTTAAACTAGACAAGTTTCATTTCAGTATCTTTCTGTCAAGATACCTGTTTAAATAACACGCCTATCAGGGCATGTGATAAATGTTTATGTATTCATTTAAATATATGAAAATACATACTTTTGTCATGTTCGACAAAATTCTACTTTATGAGATTTGGGATTTGGGTCATTTTTACTTAATATTTTCAGATTCCATTCTACTGTGTACCATTGAAGGGCATCAGATTTGTAAGTGTGTGTTTTGATGGGTCTTAGCGTTTATGTTTGTTTTTCCTGTCATGGTTCGTTTCTCGTTGTAAAACAACAATATCCAGCAAGTCCAGCCAATATTATGAGCATTGGAAATAACCAGCATTTAAAGAGCTTAACGTTTGCTAGTCGTTTTCTGTGTTCTTTTTGATTTATCAATTTGCATGATACTGAATGAAAACTGGGAGGCTGGTAGCGGCATGTAGAAAGTTTTTTTTTTCTTTTTGCTTGCTTCAAATGTAAGAATTGCCTGAGCTGTGAGAAGTGTTAGTGCATGTCACGGAATGTGTAGGGAAAATATATATGCATAAATTGATTTTTGAGAGCTACTTATCTCGTGAAATTAAACTCATTTTTAGTGCCTCATTCATCCACTAGCTTTCCGTCCTTCTTTCCTTAGTAACAGCATCGATGAAAGTATTGCATGCACGTATAAACTTATTTTTTTACATGTGATTTGAAGTATGAGCGTCTGTATGAAATATCTTTCATACAGTTTGTTTTATTTCGTGCAGTGTGGTTTTTGGCTTGGAGGAAAAGGGGTTAAGTTTCGGTGTTTTAAACATCTTTTACTGCCATGTGTTTGTACTAATCCCTCAGCCACTCTTCTAAAGCTGCTGTTGCATCTCCTATCAAACAACCTCTCATCATAAGCACAATTCCAAATTTTCCCTAAAAGCTATCAATTCTGGTTTATTTTACTTTTTTATTGACACATAACAATGGAATTTGTCATTCCTTACTTGAAACGAGGCCATGCTGAGTAGTCCTCAATATAATAACAGCAAAATATTTCCTAGAAGAGCTGTCGCCCCCAAAAGTGGGAAAGAAACGCCAGTTTCATCCTCAGGAAACCAAATAAAAGAAAACGGCGACAGTAACTGTGCCTACTTGAGTTCAGCTAGTTTTGATCATTCTGAGAAGCACGTAAAAAAAAGTTACCTACGTGCACAGACGAAAAAAATACAGTTGTGTTTATCAAACTCAGATTAAAAGACCCAAAGACGCCTAGCATTTAAATTAAATAGTGTAAAACAGCATTCCCCCATAGGCAGTCATTGTGAATTATGAGTCATCTTGAAGGTGCAATACTCTCTCTCCTTCTGCCTCTCTCTCTTCTCTCGCGTCTGTGCTCTCTCTACTTAAATGTTCCATCTGATCAGTTTCAAGAAAGATCAAGTAAAGATAGTCAAATTTACATATATACCTTCCTGGATATAATATTCGGGCGTTACTGTCATTAATGATATTATTAATAATGATATTCTTCTGTTACATTTGGCGCCCTGTATTTAAATGGGATCTCCCAGTGCCCACATTGTTGCTGTGTGTTTGGTTGTCAGATATTGAGCCTGCGTGCTGCTGATTCAGGGAGTCGAGTCCATGCGAACTGCAGTCTGATCTACTCTTATCAATGAAGCAGCAGATCATGGCGGATGGCCCCAGGTGTAAGAGGCGAAAACAAGCCAACCCAAGAAGGAAAAACGGTAAGAAAAAAAAAGAAGAAAAGAAACAAAACTCTATCTTTTGATCTGTGTTTGAAAAAAAAAAACTAAACCTTCACTGGCTTACAGGACGTTCGCAGTGGTTGAAGGGGGATCGCCTGTTGTATTTTCTTTACGTTTCAATGGGAGTTGAGGGCAGTCACAGGGAAACTGTGTTAAAAGGGGTTCGTGTAGTGCAGCAACCCAGGACTGTTCTACTGTCATTATCCGTTTCTGTTCTGGTTTGGCGGATATCTATGCAGACAGTCTTCGGAACTGAAGTTTAAATAGCGGAGCTTTTTTTTAAAGAGACTGACACGGTGTGGGGGGAAAGAGGAATGCTAGAAAGTTTGTGGGACTTGAAAGTATAACGGTCTGCTTGGCAGTCTATTCCCACTAGGTAGAAAACCGTTATGTGACTTCTGCGTGTGTCACTGAAACTTGTCTGCGAAGTTGAAGTACCTGTGGAGTCGCCTGGTCCACAGGTCGGGTTCTGTCGGTAGCCTGCGGTCCGCCTCATTCGGACCGGACTGCGGTCGCTGGTTCAGTAGGACTACCTACGGGTCATTGTTTCTCACACACCACCCCTGGGTTCGGGTTAGCGATCCAGATAGGATCGCTACCATTCATTCAGTAGGCAACTACTTTTCTTTTCGTTCGCTTTCTCTCCTCTTCTAACATTCTAACATTTTTTTTTTGGTCTGAAGCTTTGCGATAAAGTTCCTCCTTAACTCGGAAATAGCCTGTATTCTGATGGTCGACACGACAAGCACTTTATCTGATCGTGCAGAAAAAAAAATACGAAATGTCCGTTGACTGAAGTTTACATGTATAGGCCTATGTTTGTATAAATATATAATACAGATATATACAGAGTAACCGCTAAATGTGATAACTAGTCAGCCACGACATGCAGCTTTGCACGCTGTACACGAAGGTGCAGTGATGTTTCTCTGCTTATTTCTTTATATTGAGCATTTTGCCAAAACGCATTTTGTGTAAAAATGAAGGGAGACTTCCTATCATTTAATCTCCCTGTTTGTTGCCGTTTTGGGGAGCGGTGTTATGTACTGGAGTTTTGATCCATATGGGGGAGTGACTGAGGAATTTTAGAAAGGCAGTTCGCTCGTCCCCAGCTCTGCTTTGTGTGTCTTTGCCTGTGCCGAGCATTTTTAGCAAAACACTGTAAACTGCGTCCAACAAACCGTTGCGATTGTGTAGGCTGAACTGATACCAGGGTTTAAAAAAAATATTTTCGTTGTTTTGTCCTCTTGAGATGACACTAGTCAGGGGGATCGCATTGATCAGAATTTTTTTGTCTTGTTTTTGTGATTTTTTTTTTACGCTGGGAAATTAAATGTCATATTTCCATTCGCCTCTTAAGCTTAGCTTCTTTTCTTTATTAAATGGTGGGTATCGATTTTCTAAAATCAATGTCAGTAGTTGAGGGTCTTTTCTGCTTACAAGTGGCTGGAAGCACGTTGCTGATCTACTGAGTAACAAAAGCTTGAGTGGACCAGCTCCCTTTCCACAGTACAGAGCACCTCTTAGAGAAAAAAGGCTCAGATTCAGATTGAATAAACGAATCGCGGCTGTTTTACGGTGCTTTATTAATAATCATTAGTAAGGATGTTCATAGCGTTTTTAAACCTAAACGTTGTGTGGATTTTCTGGTTAGGACGCATCGTTTCACACTAACCATATATATTTCCCCAACTCATCTGAGCTAAATGATATTAAAATACCATTTGTTGTGTAGATATACCATTTATACTGGAAGTAAAAGGCTATCCATCTTGCAACAATTAAAGTCCAGAAAACAAGGTGTAAATCAGAAAAGCTTTAAGGTTAAATCGGAATATCTCGTATATCCTGTATACTTTCTACTTTTATTCACTTAAATGTTTTAAATACAATTTACGGATAAAGTAACTGTAGTTAATAATTCTACTGTGGTTAGTAAACAATGTGTTTCTTTTTAAATTTTCTCTCTTGTCATGCGATGCATCCAATAGCTTCTCCTTTGGGAATGGCTTGGATTTATCTGAGCTGAGTGGATTTTTCTTCTCCTCTGGATTCATGGAAAACATGTCAGAGCTGAGCTTGTGTCTACGCTGATAACACTAAATATGATGATGCTTATCAGAGGGATACAGAAATTCCTTGAATTGAAAAAAAATAAAAAATCACACTACACAGAAAAAGGTGAAGAGCAAAAAGCTGGAAACCATGCGTGAAACAAAAAAAGAGGGCGAACCTTTTGATTAACAGAATAAACATTTGTTTTCTTTTGGAACTTTGTTAAAAAACACAATATGGAGTCTTGAAGTCGAAGTACTTCAGGGCTGTGTAATAAAAATTGCCAAAAATATACTCAATCAAGAGGGTACAATAAAACAGTTTTTTTCTGACTGTATTAGGAAGCGATCCGAGAATCTGGATTAAATAAAATGAGTTGTGAAAGAGGAATATTTCAGGGGAGTATCGCATATGAACAGTGATAAACATCATTGCTGAAATCATCGGGATTGTGTTGTGCCTGTCAATTTCAAAAGGGTTAAGTCAGATGATCTGGAGTCGCCTGACTCACTTTGTAACTTTGTAACACTTTCACTAAAAAAAACTCCCCGTTATTTTATCAAAGGGTTCCTGAGTGCATGGTCTTTTCTGTAAAATAAATAGAGAAATAAACAAATACTGTTTCTGTCCGCGTCTTTTGAAAGTATTCCTTAAATTTAATAACCCGAACACAAATAAATCACAATGCCAAATAGCGTGGTGTCATATTTAAACGGCAACTCTCGCTTACATCTGGTATCAGAAATAAAAGAGTGTTTATTTCATGACATCAATTTTTTGTGCGTTTGTTTGAAGAAGCAGTACGGTCTTCAACAAGTTTGGTTTAAGAAAGTAACAGTTTGTTGATCAATCTGTGGAAGTGGTGTATATCCCTTCTTGGAATTTAACCCTTTCGAACCTGAACAACTCTAATTGATAACTTTTAAATAGTTTATGCCCCTGTAACGCAAACACCGGATTTATTTTTTCTCCTCCGAAGTGCACGCCAGTTAAATCTTACTTCTCACTTTACTACTGTTTTGCTCTTTTTTTTAAAAAAAGACAAATGCACCCACCATCTTCTAAAAAACAAAACCCGAAATGAAAGGTCACTGGCAGTTCCAGGGAACATGATATTAGCTGCTCTGAAATTCTGTTGCAGTTTTCCACCCCTCCAGGTGTTGCAAAGTCACATCCAGCTGTGAGGGTTTGCTTGGCTATTTGTAAGTACAGCTGTTAAAGTGCTCTCCGAACCCAGAGCCTTCAAGACACTCAGCACAATTGAAAATAATTCATTTGCGGGGCAGGATAGTTTTTGTTTTTACGAAAATTCCCTACTGTAAATTTACTACCAAATGCTTTCGTCTCGGTGGAGACAAATAGGTTTAATAATTGACTCTTTTTCATCTATGTGACATGTATGTGCATGTAATATATATATATAAACTAGCTTATTACTTAGCTAGAAGGGTGCAGTGTTGCATGCTGTATCACGATTTCTTGAGTGTATCATGTGAAAGTGTGGAGGACCATTTCCATTATTTAATTGATTTGGTTTTCTGTGTCAAAAACCCATGGTCTGTACACAATACACAGATACCGTATTTCAGTTTGCAGTCTGTTCTCAGAATGTATATGCTGTAATCTTGTTTGTTAAGTTTCTGTAAAGTTCCCGGTACAATACACGTTTTTTGAGATTTCCTGTTACACAAAGAGCTATTCATTTTCAATCAACAGAAAGCCATTCAATAATAGATGTTCCCACTAGAATATATTGATTACATAATTTAAGGTAAAAACCAGCTTCTTTCTGGCTCCAAGAGTTTAATACAATACTGTGAGCGTGATTATAAAAGCCTTGAGCATTCATGCTAAAGGTATAAAGGGGGCCTACTAATTCTTTTGCTGCAGCCCTGCTTTCAACCCAAACAATGGCAGATTCCTTCCAGTCTAAACATTTTGTCCATCTCTATTATTCATTTGCTTTTAAGGTGCATTTGCTCCCTAGTTAAAAAAGGCTCCCCTCTCACCCTTTTTTCATGAAATTCTCTTCCCAAGGTAGGCAGTATTTTGCTGCTGTCACAGGAAAAAGGAGAGCAAGTTTGCAGGGCTCGCAGACAATTGATTGTCAGTCCTAATGTGTTTCATTTACATGTTTATAACGTCAATAGTGCTGGGGTGTCCACTGTACCATTCACTGCACCATTCCCACAAGGGTGCAATTGTCTGGGCGGCCAAAGCAGTTACCTTTTTTTGGCTTGAAAAAATGGGTAGGGAGGTTTGCTGTGCATTACTGTTTAGAAAAGGATTATTTTGTTTAAGCAAGTGAAATAATTACTGCAGATCTTATGAGCCAGCAAGAAATAATCTCTGTCAAACAGGATGCCACAGTATTTGGAATGGCAGTTTGGTGGAGGTGGTCAGATGCCTCAGTGCAAACTAGATTTTATTAATCCACTGCTTAGAAGCAAATGCATAATTCTGAGTGTTTTTATTAGACTCGTGATGGCATTTGGTGACTTTGACAACATGCCACTATTTTGTGATTATAAAGATATACAATTATATATTGCATTTATTTCTGGTTGTCAAAAGGAAAGCTTAGCTCCTGCGTATTTTGTACACACTTTGTACATACTTTGTAGTGTTTTTATTTTAGTTTCATAAAACACAATATGTTCATCTTGGAGAGTCATATTTCCCTGTGTTGCTCATTTTGTTTCTGTATCATTCTGACCAGTAAATATGGAGTCATATTGTGTTCTGCTGATAGTTCTTTTTCAGAATAATACATATGAACATAAGCCTTCAACTAATCACTCCTGTTTATACAGTTAAACCTCTAGAAGCTATACACAGCAATTATTGCCTTAAATGTTACAGCATAATGAATTTTTCTTGTGTACGTAAAAGTACTCATCAGGATTATACATATTTCATACCTCAGAGAGGTATTTTGTATGATTTGTATTGCAGCGAGGGATTTTTAACTCATTACTTCCCAGATTTGTCACTTGGCCAGCGAGCAGAAACTTGAGGATCAGTTTTAGGATCTATGGTTGTAGGTGCAAATGTGTTTAAAAGCTTGATTTTACTTTTAGAATGGCTGTTCATCTAATATGTAAATTCTAGGTTTCTAGTTAGATGCTGTTAAATACTTTGATTACAATTGAATTAGTTTTTTCTGGAACTTCAAAATAAAACCTATCCCCTATGTTTTCATATTTCTGTAATCTAATATTGGCAGGGATGGCTAGTATGCATTTAATAAGACTTATTTAAGAAATGTGCCAAGACTTTTTATGTATAATTAGAAGTTCAGTGTCACAGTGATAAGAGTTAGAGTGTATGCCTTAAAAGCTGAGAAAGTAAGAGTCTTGCAAAATGACACACTCCTAAATTAATGGTAAAACGAGGGAATTATTCGCTGTAGATATGCTAAAAACTTACATAAAAAAGACTTGGTGAGCTCAAGCTTTTGAGAGGAAAACTGAGACAAATAATACAATAAAGCATACTAGACAGTTCATTTTTTTTAAAGTCCATTGATTAAACAAGCCGATTGAAATTAAACCGCGGTGTGCTACCTGTTATGTACCATATGAAACAGAGCATCATGCGCCTGTTCTTGTGGAGCTGTAATTAGACAAAGATCCTCACACCGCAACAACCCGATCAGGCAAGCCATGTAGGATAGCAGACAGAAAAAAAAGATATTATTCCTTCTACAGTTGGAAGCAAATAGAAAACTTTTTTAAAAAATTTGTTGTGAGGTTTTTTTTTTTGTTGCCTTGCCTGTGAAGATATTTTCGCCTAACGGGGAGAACACACACAGCAGAGGCACCGTTAGCTGAACCCCTGACACCATGGTCTTTGGAATGCCTTAGGTATGATTTCACTTTCGCTCACATCAATGCTGACCTGAATGCCTTTCATATCTGATCCGCCGTGTCTCTCCCAGTAAACATCCCCCGAGGGGAGAACAAAGAAAGGAGCTCTTCTTCTTCTTAATCACAATTCAGCCCTTTCACCGCCAGCAGGCTACATTTGCATTCAGCATCAGAAAGCCGAGATGAAAAGAAAAAAAAGGAGAGCGAGAGGAGCAAAAAAAAAAAAGCAGAAGGGTGGGTGGTGAGCAAAATAACTTAGGTGTTTGTGGCTGTTTGTTGGGCCTCCCCTGGTTACAAGCCTTATATAGTTTATACCCTACCCGGGCTTGGCTCTCCTGACAGGCAGATAGTGTTACAAGATGGCATGCCTGTACTATTCATGGCCACTCACTCTAACACTTGAGAAAAAAAGTGTCTGAGAGGGATCAGATTCTACTTTGAAAAGTCCATAATAGTTAGGAGCAGGTGTATGTGTCTGCGATTGTGTTTGTAATTTTGAGAAATAATGGGGAGCCAACTTTAATGTGTCCGTTCCTCGGGTAGAATTTGATCAGGCTGTATTATTTCTTTCCGTTAATTTTTTTGTTCCTTCTTGAAATTGCGTTGCATTTCAGCCTGGCATGTTGTTTGCGGTCAGGGATTAGAAGATGCTAGTCCACAATCTTTCAGGTAATAATAATTATTATTACCTGATACTTGATATATTAAAGACCATTTGGCTGATACATCCATTAAATTTGCAAACAAATATTATACATGTGCAGATTTCAGTGCTTTTTGCTGTCATACAATTATTTTTGTTTTTTCCATGTTATTCGTTGAATGTTACAACTAATAATTATCTTTCTGAGTTATCAATAAAATATATTGTTTTACTACATAATGATAAGCATATATAATGGCTTTTAAGATCTTTTGAAATTTCAACTTAAAGGTACTGCTCTGTGTTTATTGATGTCTCAGATCCTTAGATCAGTTCTCTCAGTTTACTACAAATGTAATATAATCTTTACTATCAGGATTTCTTCACTAAATCCATTTTTACATTTTGTAACAACAAACAAACACTTGTTCTTTCAAGTTGATTTGTCAGATATCTTCATTGTGTCCAATTTCTTTCTCCTCTTTTTTTAAATCAGTCAGAATCATTTATGCAAATCCTTAAAAAGCCCAGAAAGGGGATGCTACAACTTTAAATGAATCATGTGATATGAATTCCAGATTTTTTTCCCAGAACTTTTTGTAAGAAAGGGGATTATCTGTACACCTTCCCCCCCCCTCCCCAAGCTGTGGAGGGATTTAGGCAGATTTACTTCAGCAAACACCTTTGGACACTGGGGAAAGTAGGAGTCTGTTTGCAAAAGGAGCCTTTTGTTCAGTGAGGTGCAGGGATAATGCTTTACCAGGCAGGCGTGATATTAACCCATGCACTAATGCCAGTGAAACTGGTTAACTCTTTGTGCACACACTTTCACTAGGAGAGGTGGTGCTGCATGCCACAAGAGCTCTCTGCTCCGGCAGTTTGAACCCTGCATGTGGGAGAGCGGCTCTCTACAGAGTAAGTCAAACACGTGCTGTGTACAGTCCAAGGAAGTTCAGCCCCCCCGAAACTGTCGGCATTGTAATTAGTATTCAAATTCAATGTCTCCTAATTTATTTGGTTGACGTTTTTTTTTTTCCGAAGCATCTTCTATTTGCACCCAGAGCCATTCAGGCAAATTTCCGTTTTCAAGGGTACAACAGCACCGTCTCACCTGGGACTTCAGTGCTTGACCTTCTAGTTCCAAGCCCAGGACCCTATACACTCCCCTTATATACTTTAGACAGTCATGGATATGTACTTGGTGCTTGCTTTCAAAACTGAAGATCTGAAATATTGGGGCATCCGTTGCTTCTCAGTATACTCTGCTCTTAACTGAGGCAGTGATGCCGTCTCAGATTCAAGCCGGCATTATTTTTAACTAGCAGACAACGACAAGCACTGTAGATGCTGCCATATTTTGTCTCTCCGTGTCCTCCACACTCATGACACCTGTCAGTACGGTTGACCGTGGAGAGCCACTAGGGGTGGTGATTTTTGAGAGTCGTCAGCGGCTAACAGGAATGTAGCATTAATTATTACACTGGGATAGATCTGCAAATCAGCATCACTGGTTTGCACGCTTACTCAATTGGTCAGAAACAGGAAATTAAAAATATATCTCAGAAAACACCTTTTTCACTTTAAATCCCTCACAACAAGAATACTGAGTATAAGCTAAACCACGGATATCTTTTTTAAAAAAAAATCAGGTTAAGAAGATTTTTTTACACACCTACATCGTAATTTGCCAAAAGCTTTGAGTACAGCTTTAGAGAGAACGGCAGTGTTTTGGAGATAACGCTTTCAGCGACGTATGGAAGTGATTTTAAAAATATTTTTTATAATTAATAGGCCAATTATAGTGAAAGGATTCTTCTTTTTGTAGGTCCCTAGTAAAATGTATGGCTGATTAGGAAAAAGAAGGATTAATTTATTTACTTAAGTTCCTTGTGTGTTGTTGAAAGTGCAGGTTGTCAGAATTCCAGCAGCTAGAGTGGTGTGAAATAGTAAGAGATACAAGGAAAGTGACAGAATTAAAGGTGTTGGCTGTGTTGTTTCAGGCTGTAAACTCCTCTGTCTCAGAATTCTAGTGATTTGACAGTTCATATCTACTTTGCTTTAAGGTGGCGTCTGTTGTTCTGTGCCATCTCTCTTTAACTTAAATCACAGAGACTCACTGTACTCTCCTCTTCCTGTTCTCTCCTCTCTCTCTGGGCACCATCCAACATCTCGAATTTCACTTTAGGTTAAGAGCTACCTGCTTATATTCGGTATTAAAATGTATATCCTCTACAGCCAGAGGAAGCCATATCTTTGTTTATGACACTTACTTGTAATTTAATCATTGCTTAAAATGTACAAGTTTTAAGGATTAAAGAAAGTAGTGATGATCTCAGGTTCTGAAACAATTGAAAGCTAAAAACCTTATCTTTCAATGCTTGTTTTCTATAAATTGTTTCCTTTTGAAAGTCATACAGTAATCCTGCATCTGTTGTGTTAACAGTTCCCTCCTGAATTGGAAAGTGTGTGCTTTGAAGCTGAAGTTTGAACTGAGTTGATACCAAGTGTATGAAAGATTAGAGCATCATTTCGGTGTTTAAGAGAAAACCGTCTCTTGATAAACACAAGGAAAAAATGTTCTGTGCCCATTGCATTTTTCTGACTTTGTTTTTGTTTGTTATACAAATCTTAACTGTTTACAATAGCTTGCCTGTAATCTTTAAAACCTCAAGTGTCAACTTTCTTGTTTGCAAGATAGAATAGGTGAGATTTACAGCAGTTATCCAAGCAGGTGTGAACTAACATTTTGATTCATAATCTTACATATATGAAAGTTTGCAAGTGTAGGCTGTATAAATTTGCATTTCTTGAAGTATATTTTTTCTGCTTTTGTATATTGGGGATGTCTGCGATATCCCGGTGTGCATGTGTACGAGCTTGACTTTCAACAAAAGATTCTAGAAATCCTAATCCTATATCCTTCAAGGTAATTTCAATATGTGTTATTTGTAACTGTGTCTATTTTCCTCATGAGTGAGTAGAATACACTTGCACAACATTTGCAGCATCACATCCCCCATAGCCTAAACAAGCCTTTTGCAAGGTCAGGAATAAGACGCGGTAAAGGAAATGAACACTCCTAATAGCAAAGATGATAATGATGAGTTGTGAATTACCTGAATATCTCATTTCAAATGGAAATGTGACTCAGATTTGTATACAGTATAAATTATATAAATACAGTTTTTATTCTGTTTAGCCCTCTCAATAGTTGTGGGTTTGGTCTTCCTCCTAAGACTCCATTTAAATCCAATTTTGCTGAGCCCCTACCTGTGAAATTGATCTGATATGTTTTAAAAGAGTGCCTGAAATGCACTGAGCTTGTATTTAGGAAGGTAGGTAAGCTCAAACCTTTTTTTATGTCTGCTGAAGTCGCTTAATACATTTCACCAAGTCCAGAACACACACATACATACACTTTGATGTATGTTTGATTGTCGGGTGGAAGAGCACTTCTGGCAAGGTCATGGACACATGGAACAATCAATAGCAGATCAGCAGATTAAGGTATCATGACATCTGGAATCACATATGGGTGAATACCTTCTACAGTAGGGGCTTTTGACAAGCAAGCTTTCCGTTATTGGAACCTGTTTCATCAGCTCTGTGCTATTAATGGCATGGACTGGAGATTTTTTAATGCGAAACAACTGGTGTTGTCTTATGTAAAGTAACTTCCAGCTGAGGAAGCAGTTAATTAACGTCTGAATTCTTTCTTTTTGTCTGTACATATAATTTCATCATATGATTGAGTTGCTGGAAATTTGACTGCATCTCCATTGTTTGTTATCAGTTAAATGCTCATAGAAGTTAATGATATTTCTTTCAACCTTTTTAGTCACCTTAATACTTTTAATGAATGAGTTTTTAAAGTGTCTTGGAATGGATTTTAAATGCTAGTAAGTGTGTAAATTGGTTTAATCATTTACTTAACTTATATTATCTCAATTTGAATTCTATTTATAATGCACAGATTTCAGGACTCAGCGCGACTGCAACAAAACTGGAAAAAAAATCGTGTTTTTTAAATGTCAGCTATAGAGTAGTACATCTGTAAAGACAGTGTGTGAAACAGTCTTGCCTTATAAAAACTCAGACATAAACTCACGTGCTAATAGGTTCTGACTTGAGGTAGAGCTTTGCTGAACGCCCAGTATTCCAAGGCTGTCAAACAGAAATGTCAAACAAACACCTACTCCGGTACAGGGTGATAATCACAGAGACAGGCTGTCTTCAGCCTTTCCAAGACACTCCGTCTACCCTCACACACTGAACACTGATTTCTGTACCTGGGAGTACTGTTTACTACATATTAATACTTACTAGCGCTAAGACATCTGACTATATGCTGGTACTCCCAGTTTTTACTAAGAAAAAAATATGTCCTTATCAGTAATGTGTCTTGTTCCAGCATTCCAAAGATTAATTCTGTATCTCTTTGTTTTGCTTAGTTCTTCAGAAATGAAAATAAGTTAGGTCATCAAAACAGCTTTTAAACTTTAAGAAGTAAATTTTAGCAGCACTGCACTGTAATGTTTTATTGCTTACATAGTGAATAGCATATGTCTTATCTAAACAAGACAGTCAGAGGGGTAAGTAAGTTCAAAGGACTTGAATGATTAAGTAATGTGGATTTATTGGTTGTAACATGACTGCTAAAACTAGGCTACAGAGGTACTTCGTCTTCTAAACTTCTAGGATAAACAAATTGTGCTGTACGCAGAAGGTGCTGAAATGCATCATAACATAGTTAAAATGGGAATAATTTGTAGTAACTTCTTATATTTTATTTTTTTCAAGATAAAACTGTAGTGAGGCCTGTCAGAAAAGAAGTCAAGCATTCCGATATATCATTCAGTTTTTATGGCGTGCCATCATTCCTTCTGCCAGCCATCAGCTCTGATTATATGATGGTGTAATCCTAGGTTTTATATCTCACCAACTAGGGTACCTTATAAACCAGCAATCACAGAATCTCTAATGTTATTACTTTTCATGTTTTAGTGGGTTGCACTCATAATTAGTTACAGCAACACTCATTCCAAGACTGGCGGAAAGGAGTATTCCTTAGTAATTAAAGTAATGAAATATTCATTTATGCTACCTTTTCAGTAGTCTCACAAATGAGGCAGCCATACTTAATGTCCGCACTGCCTCCGATTTTATTATAATGGCAGCTTGCACATCTGCAATTAGTACTAATACTGACAGTTACAATTTCTGAGGGATGGTAAACAGTGCGAGGGACGTGGGGCTTCGGTATTACACGTGCAAAGCCTCCCTGTCTCTTTAACCTTGTTGTTTTTTTTTTCCACGCAGAGGTTACCTTTTCCCAACGGTGCAAAATCGACTTGACATAACTGTTCATCAGTTTCAGGATTCTCCCTGGAGGTATTTGCATCAAATCAGCCCAGTCAAGCTTCAAGTTGAAATTGGCAGGCCAGAACCTGACAGGGTAGGGACTGGGAAAGAGACAGCCAGAGCACAGGCAGTGAACTGACAGCAGCACAGGGCGGGAGGGTGAGACAAAGCTTCTCGGCTCGGGCGGAAAACCGAGATCGGCCCCGAGCGAGTCAGGTCACGGGGGCAATGGGCACCAAGTTGGGACGCAGGACAGCGCTTGAGCTTTTGAGGACAGGGTGTCCATTTTTTCCAAGACATTGGTCATTTGGGTTCTGAAAAACATTGTCGGTTTCCATAAATGCAAAGGAAATTTGTGCAGCCCTAGTGAGATTGCTTATGGGGCACGCGTGAACTTGATGCGTGAAGTGTTTAGTCGCCTTCGTTGTGCCATAGCTGCTCTCAGTAGTGGCTGCAGTATAATAAGTTCAGTATAGCATAATAAGTTGCCACAAATGCAGAATATTACGCAGTACTCTTCAAGGATGCTTTCTGTAAAAAAAAAAGAAAATCCCTTGATATACCGTTTTTCATTTCTCTAACCTCCGTTCCTGCTTTGATTTGATACTCTGCTTAAGAGTCATATGCCTGGCCAACCTAAAATGCTGTTTTGCGTCTGCTGGGATTGATGAAATTAAACATGAAAAGGCTGCAAATAAATCGGGTGCCCAGGACTGTATCTACTTTACCAGTTTACACCACTTAAGGAAATATACATAAGTCCATCTGTGGTACAACTTTTAGGGAATCCAGCTGCTCCAATTCTGTCTATATGGTGATACAAAGCATTATAAAATGTATTGTAAAACACTGAAATCCCTTAAGAGCAAGGTTGAAATAAAACACTGAAGCTTCTTAACGTATATTCATATTAAAAAGGAGTGCAGGGGATCATCCTTTCCATTTGGATACTTTTCATCTTTTTTTTTTACCATCCAGCCACAGTTATTAAAAAGTGTTTGCCTGTTTAACAGCTACAGGCCCCTGGTGAAGTATGACACGCTCTCAGATACTTTTTTCCAGCTTTGTATGTGACAGGCATTGGCTGATGGGTTGATGCCCGTTCGACAGGCAGCATTGAGTTAAAGTGGTGTGACGGCAGAGTTTTGTTAAGCTGGGAACAAAGGAATGGAGATGCTAGGCTGGTATTGTCTGCGCGCATATTGGCCTTGTCACAGTTTTGCAGGATTTAATGCTCTGTTTATTCCTAGCCATCAGAGCTAATATTCACAGGGTGATCTTTTAAAAATACATACAAAGTTTACTTGAAGGCTCTTGAAGCTCTCATAAAATAAGTCACTATGGAGAGCAATTTAAATATTGTCTTTTGCAATACCAATACTAGCACACTTTCTGTTATTGTTCTGTTTTTATTTTCTTACTGAACAGCAAATGTCAACGTGATATAATGACAATTCAACCTGTTCAGGAGGATTTCTTCAAAAACGTTCTTGAGTGTATTGTAAAAAGGCCTTTTAATTGGTAGGACAGGATTTCCACTTAGGCATGGTACAGTATGTGTCTGCACAATTATTGAATTTCTGACTAAACTTTTGATATAGGTCTGAATCATATGACTTAAATCGCATGGCAACTCCTATCACCTAAAACCCTACAACATCTACAGGCACTTCAAGAGATGAAAGAAAACTCATGCAAGCCTGCAATGGTAAAACAGCACCCACAATGTGGTGCTTGTGATCAGACACATCCCCCATCGGTCGCGTATTGGGGTCTGCTCTGAGGTGCTCTTGTAGCTAAACTGTGAAAAGTCTTGTGTGCTGTCTTCAGGTTTCCTGAACAGTGTTTGCTGCGGGATTAGCAAGCAGGATTGCTGTGTTAAAGGTAGCCATGGGAAGCGCCTCTCAGCTGCAAAGAATGCCAGCCAGGTCAGGGTGTGAAGTTAGCAGGAGGCCTCCACTAGCTGAGCCGAGCCAGGCAGGTACTTTGTTTCCCATCAAATATCAAAGATACAGCAGCCTTGAAAAGGTTAGAAACATCACGTCAAGGCCCGCCTGAGCCCCAGCTGCCTGCGCGCCGCGCAGTCTGTGCAGCCATTTCACCAGCTAGAACTTTGACGAACACGTTTGTGAAGCATTTCTTCTGAGTTGCTGGACTTGCAGCAGTCAGGAGCCACATCTGAGCGGACCGGCCCTCCGTGAGCCGAACTGCCTGGGAGAATGTCCAATTGCACTCGTTTTGAAGCTCTGCGAGACAAACTCCATGCTTTATTTGGAATAATCCTCTGTTTAAAACAATTCATGAACTCAAAAGGAATAGAAATATTACGAATTATTCATTATCATCTTAAAAAAATCTTATCTTGAGAAATTTTATCGTGGCAGTTACATATGTTAATTTAAAAGCAAATCTCCCAGAAAAAAAGCCTGTAAAGTCTTCTAGTCTACTGATAGAGGATTCTTCTTCAAAACCCATGATATTTTTATTGGCTTGTAAAGATTATGAGTCAGCCTCTATAGTACCCATCTGTGATTCAATTTGAGAACAGTATGTTGAATTATAAAATGCGGGTAGGATGTGTGTGACTTTCATTTTCTTTAGCTGTTTATGGAAGTTAAAAAAAGAATAGAAAAAGGCAATTTTAGAACAGACGCAGATTCTAAAAAAAAGAAATCATACTGCTTCGCTCATAATTTATAGTAATAGGACCCAGTCTTCAATTTGTATACAGAACACTGCATTAGTAACCAAGTAAGCCAAGCAGATTCCACAGATTGCTTAAAAGAAAAAAAGCATGGTTGAATGTGTATTGACAGTATTGGTTTAACAGTACAACATTATTGAAATCAATTTCAGGAACAGGAAGCTAATATTATAATATTGCCATTGAACTGTGAATTAAAATATGGGTTGAAGGTATGGTTTTTAATCACTGTAATAGAGAGAACAAACTATACGCTGTAGTTTTGCATTCAGTGCTGCTGTACTAATTTGCTGCTTGTAACATACATTTAATGCCAAGAAGTAATATTGGAACTGACTGATCATTACAGTATGGGGAGACCCACAAAATGGAATATTTTAAGATCAAAGAATGCCTTATCATATTTATACAAAAGGTTTAAGTTCATAAAACATTATCGTATTTAAGCATATAAATGTCTCAAGTACCTTAATTTTATGAAATTGCATAATATCAGATGCTAAATTACATTTCTAGAAATGTATGTTTTTACTATCCAATATCCATGCATTCTATTTTTTGCTGAAGCTGTTTATTATTTCTCTTTTAAGGCTAATGTTAAATATAGCTTAATTATTAATCATTCAAATCATTTCAAAACGTAGGTTAATTTGCAGAGGCATTGAATTCTTAGCACTTTAAATATATAATTATAAAAAGCAGTTTTAACTCCACAATCACACAGATTTTAATAGAAAACATTGAAAGAGCTGGAAAGAGAATTAAAGGGTTAACAAAATTAAACAATTTGTAAACAGATGAAGTCAGTCAATCCCAAACTGTTTTTAGCAAAAACAATTACAAAATTACAATAGATAAAAATTGTACTCTGCCTGTATTTATGCAATCAACATAACGGGAAAACAAAACAATTTAATGTGGAAAATCATCATTCATCTACATTATAATTGCTTCTTTTTCACATCTACGGGGCGGTTAATTAAAATTGTGATTAAATGCGGTCGTGCTGCCTAAGATGTCTTCCCCAAAACAGGTGGTACAGAATTTAAAAGTAAAGAGAAAAACGTAATTAGCATTGGAAATTGAGAAATTGCCTGTAAGAATCGGTGTTAATTTCAGTCGCTGATGAGGTAATTTATAAACGAACACAGTGGAGGTTGTGCAAATGTATAGTTGCCATCCTGCCCATTCCTTGCGTTCTCAGCATGCAGGTGAAAATGTTTTCAAAATATTGAAGTAATTTAAGAATCAACCCCTGTTCACCATAGCTGTTTTTTTTTTTTTTGGTGTGTGTGTTTTTAACTCCTGGTTTCAGCTAATATTAACACAAACTGAGGAAGCAGAGATACTGTGGAACATATGCCAGGCTTTTTCATACCTGGAGCAATGCTGCATACAGTATGTGGTGATAATGCAAGTCAGTGCTCAGGAAGAGCTCATGTAATGTGATAGACTTTTCGAAGGGAACTCAAGAAAAACCTATGGGTGCATCAGTGGGAGCTTGTACTGCTCCAGTAACATGACCTCACTTGAATTAGAAGGTGCCCACACTTTTAATTTCACTAGACTTTGCAGAGTTAGTGGAGTTTTAAGCAAAGCAGAGTCTTGGGGAAACCTATTGCACAAAACCTGTCCTGCAGACATTTCTTATTTGTTTAGACTGACATATTGTGCTTTACAACATTTGTGTGGTGTGTACTTTAAAATGCACTGGATTTTTAACTAATGAAGAGTTTAATATCAGCCTGGCCTGATTAAGTCAGCTCCTAATGTAAAAGGGAGCCAAGTGTTTCTGACTTCAAAGAAGGTTTCATGAATGCATACCAGGATATGTGATCATCCTTGTATCTGTTTAAAAAATGTTTTTCACAAATGTTTATTAATCTTACGCCAGTACAGTAGTGTAGATGTCAATACGTGGGCAATCACTTGAGGTTTTGTTTATACGGTTTGTGGAAGGTTCATACACTGAACTCAGTTTTGGTTTCTATTAATAATATAAACCAAAACTTAGAGTGTTAAAAATGAGAGTAAAAGCTGCCATCTAGTTCTATAAAAATATGTATATAAGGATATATATAAAAAATGGAATGAATAAATTTAGTGTAGTGTAGACATCAGTTGTCACATTATTTCAATTTGAATATATTGTTCAGCTGAATATTAAATAATATATATTAAACTGATCTGGACCTGTATAATAGGATTCACATATCTTATCACCTATATTAAATACTTATATCTATGTTATATACAGTTTTGCTTGTATTGTAAATGAGTCAAGTTTTCCTATTGCTTAGCTTCAAAATTTCAGTGCCAATAAGGGTGTGAAGCTAAATGGCTCTATAAGGCTGAAAAATGAAGAAGGTAACTTCTGCACTGTAATAAACATGCTTGGCCGCGCCATTCTGTGAATGTATCCTTATTTAGGGGCGTATTATTCAGATTAGACCCCATTATATTTGAAAGCAGATAAAAGCATAGTTTTACACACTGCCTACTTTTAATCTGCTTGTGTTTATTTGTCTGTCAAATGTAATAAAATTAGATGAAAGACAGGGAGCCGTGGTCCATCTTTGTTAACACAGCACTGGAAGTCAGGCAGCCTGCATCTAATTTTATTAAATTTAGTGGAATGAGTGAGACAGTGGAGTGTAAACGTGGTGCCAGAGTAAATCACAAATTCTCACACAAATTTGTATACGTAAACCAGTGGCCTGCGATATGCTGTGGAAAAAGGGAATGTGCCCATTTTCACTGAGACACAACCCCGTTAGACATGTCTAGGAAAGAGGAGTTCAGCAACGAAATCACCACAGGACACCGCCCCCACACACACAAACACTGCCCCCCTTCCCCTGCTCCCTCCGTGCACCCTCACAGCCAGCTCGTTCAGCCACAAAGCTCCGAACTTTTACAGCTATGTGACAAATTGTTGTGCTTTTCTTCCTGTTTGACATCCTTGCTGAGATTGTTTGTTGTACTTTGTGTGTGGATGTGTTGTGGGACCCAAGGAGGCTGCTTTGTACAGCATGTCAAATGTGGTTAACATGCAGCCATTTATCTTTAAAACCTCATGCGTACAATACAAGGGGTGTGCTGGGCTGATTGTACAGCGCTGGAAGCACAGAGCCAGTGGTTTCTTTTCTTTTTAGGTTTTTTTTCACTGCGTATCCCTTCATTTTTATTGTATTTTATTATTTGGTGAGTCAGTCTAGTGAACAGGTCAGGCGGTATCTGACAAGGTATTTCAGAATTTTGTGAACCTTCACAAGACAGATTGTTCGGTGCAAGTGTAGTGTAACTGAACTGCTTGTTGCCTACTGGAGTGTGGAAAATAAGATCGTGGAGTTTTTGCAAGAATGTAAGATAGCAAAACAGATTTGCACTGGCTGGAGATATAGTGCAGCTCTATATTATCCCTACCTGGATACATTTCATCTCTACTTGAAGTCACTGTTCTAAAGCGAGACAGTTGTAAGTTGGGTTTCTTTCCTTTGTTTAATCTGATACTGAATGGCAATCCATAAAGGTGCTTTCAGAAAACAAGATATCATTTCAATCCCCTAAAGAACGGGTTCTTTCACAGTACAGATGTCAAAGCAAAATGAATCTGTTTTCTCATAGGATGTTCTTTATAACCAAAAAAAGAAACTAAATCTACAGGCTTTTTTACCTTTTCATTAAGTAAAATTCAAAGAACACTTGCCACACAATTAAAAATCATGTCATTTCAGGATACGATACCAAAATAAGGACTTTGAGCCGTCAGGTCTGTTTTATGTGAATGCTGAGGCTTCTGCGTCGATTCTTTCTGCCTTTGTCTCTCTTTTCTGAGCAGTGTTGTGCAGTTTGTATTGTGATGGCTACCCGGAGACCCAGAGAGGTTTCTGCTATCAAGATGTTGTCAATTTTATTTGAAGGACTCAAAAGAGAAAGGGAGATCGGAAGGAGGGGGGGTTACTGTGGGTCAGCAACACCTCGTCATGAGTTTCTACATCTCGGCAAACACAGCTTTAAGAGTTCTGTGTTTCTGGACATATTCTGTCTTTATCTGACCTGTAGGCAGTCAGCATTTCCTGTAAAACTATTAGCAGTGTACTGTATGTGTATGCTTAAGTGTGTGTGGTGTGTTCGGGTACATGTATATCGTATATATAGCTAATAGGTTACTTATTATAAGCCCTTAGGGAGTGACTTTTTTCTTCAGTGTATAAGACAGAGTAAGAAAACAATCGCTAATATCAGTGAAAACCTCTAGTTTGTTTATGCACGCATAATGTGAGCCCGTCCGCCTGGGAACTGCCACAAATGGGAGAAGTATGCGTGGATTTCACAGGTAACAGGATTACGTGGGCACATAATTGATCCATTTGGGAAAAAAATGACAGCGCTCTAAAGAGGCCTAAGCTTTGGAAATGGAGTTTATGAAACAGGCATTCGTAAATTCAAAGGAATCAATATGTCAATTTTATTACATCTCCAGGCCAGCTGGGCTTTAAAGGCACAGTGTCCCATTTTTAATCTATCTCCCGCTACAAAGAGAACGTGTCACACCAGTCTGTTTTCCTCTGTGTCTGTTACGTGGAGGCTGTGGGGCAGTGTATCAAATATCTTTTCCCAAGAAATGTTACCCAGATAAATGGGGTGGCCTGTGTAATTGTTGTGTTTTTTTTATTTATAGAAGAAATATCCACATTGACTCGTGGAGATACTGAAGTGTTACAATGCCTGCCCATAGCTATACATTTATAAAGGGAAGGAGAAATGATTAAATGTGTTCTGCATTTTCTTCACTAAAATATTCACATTTCATTTAAATACAACTACATTCCAGGCAAGATTTAATTACCCACCACTGCTATAATATAAATGAATTATGCAGCAAAGGCTGATGCAAACACACAGGAATATAAGACACATGAATGTTTTCCTAAAGAAAAAAGAGGCTCAGAATGGAAGCTCATCCTGTCAGAGCCCTTCTTCACGATTTCATTCCATGCAGGTGGGAGACATTAAGAAAAGGCACAATTGCTGTGCATAGTTGGTGTTGATTATAAATTCTTAACATTACAGTAGTTCATTTTTTAGTAAGTAAATAATAAGAAGTTGGTGATGCTTGCATTTTTAATTCCACTTTCCTTCTTTTTTTGTTCTGTTCACTGACTGACATCTGCTATCAATGCTAAGCAGGTGTTCCTGTGTAAACAGACGTGCCCTGTTTGTGTTTCACCATCCTCGCTACTGCGCACCCAAATGAGCAACGTGATTAAGAATCCTGTAAATTTTTGAAAGGAAACGGATGGCTGCCCGGCTAGAACATAATTACACCGCTCCGACATCCGCAGCTCACCGCCAAAGCTGAGCCAAAGAACAGCAGAAATTAATAATATATAATAGCATCATTCTTGTAATTTATAAATGAAATAAAGTGAAGGGGAGTTTCTGCTGATATGGGGTTTTTTTTTGTTAATTTCGCGAGATGGAGTAAAGATGGCAATTTTAGTGAGGCGGGACTCGGCTGGCGTGCTGTAACAGTGGTTACACGCTACTCCTTACTCTCAAACATTTGCAGCTCCTGTGCTTATCAAGCACGTCCATTGCAAAATAGCGTCCTGTTATTTCTAACAAATAGAGTGGCCATACTTCTTGTGGCCATCGGGACTCTCAGACATACCGTCGGGGAGGAACAAGGTAAAAAGACACTATGTGATTCTAGCTTCCCCATTAAATCAAAAACAAATAACTTCATTTTTTTTAAACATAAGACTATGACATAAACCTCCGTACTGTATTCTCAATATAGCATGCCTACTGTGTTTCAGAAAAGCTGCACCAAAAGCTGTACAGCAGAAATAAAGTTTCAAGAGCCTCCAACACTGCTTGAATGTTATCTATGAAATATTAGTCATTGTTTTTTTCATTTGCTTTGTGTATTTGACTTTTGTATCCTCCATCTCGTTTGTTAGCAATGCACACTTTTGTCTCCCCAATGATAAACATCACTTTCTTGTCAAGTAAAACCCTATTTGTCACGAGCTCAAAGAGATGCTATCAAAGGTGAATCAACAGAAAAAAAAGACATAAAAGTCAGAAAATGTTCTTGCAAAGAAAGAAAGATTTGAAGATAGCAGTTGTTTGAAAGAAGTTTGTCTGGCAAGTCTATTTTTTAACATTGCCAAAACTATCATTGATATAAAAACTACAATAATATGATAGTTGTCCTACAAAAAAAAATGTCTAATAGATTTTACTTGCTGGTTCACGATGAATTACAAAAGATACACCCTGGTAGGCGTTTATAAATTTGCTCTTGCCAGTGCTGGAATATCAGGTATCCAAGAAAGGCCTCAAATGCTGTGATCACTAGAATCACCAAAGGTAGAAGACTGAAAAACTTACTACACTCCTTTAAGAGTTATGGTTCATTAAAACTTTCAAACAGCTGTCTAGGGAAATCAACCTTTTTTTAAACATTGCTTGATGAACCTCTGAGTACTCTTGAATGCATATCTAGGTCCTTTGCTTTTTGTTGTAATCAGAAGTGTGTAAGTATTATAGAGATCTAAATTTTCATTTGAGAGTAAAGAGTAGCAGTGCCTTTATCATTTGAGACCCTGGGATTGCGCTGTCTGATTTTCTGGAGTGCCATGTACACTGTGGAAGGATCTCATATTGAAAGGTAGGCCTTTCTGTAAATACTTGTAGAGGAGCTTCACTTACACTCTGTCCCCTTTAATCAGAGCTGGAAATTACACCCTCCCTTTCGGATACATGATAATTACACATTTCTGTGAACACTGAGCTCTGACGCTGGTCCAGAGGCTTCTGGGGGAGGGCCCAGATGCTGGCAATTATATTAGAGATACAGCTATTCCAGTTTGCGTTACTTTTCAGCTAACAACAACAACAGCAACAACCACAGAAAAAGTGTTAAAATAAATCGGAACTTCAGTGAATGTACAGAAATATCATATAACGTACTGGGGAAAAAAAGTTACAACTCTGTGTATTACCCCATTGAATCACAGTGACAGAAATAAGAAGTGTGATTTCTAGCAGCCAGTGGAGATGAAATCCGGGGTTATTTTACATGAAACAAATGTCCTTTTCATGAGGCGTTCATGGTGGCAAGTGAAATCTTGGTGCTTAAAAGCAGATCACACATATGGGTTTCTTTGAGCTGCTTCTGAATAAAGTGGTATTTTATATTTATTTGTTTCTAAAACAGGAATTATCTTCACAGGCTACGTGTGCTGAGACAGCAGACGTTTGATTGCTCCTGTTTAAGATTGGACAGTGACACTGCAATTGAAATCACCTTTGTGTTACCCAGTTCAGATTTTGTCATTATTCTTTATGGCAGTTGAAGAGAGAAGACAAAACGGAAAGCTTCCGCCCTGTTCTCCCTGAATTAAGATTATTCCTTGTTTACCTCGGCCAGCTGCTGCGAGATGATTTGCGCAGCGCGAGGTCACCACAGGCTACTCAGAGGACAATTTGCTGAATCAAGAGGGTGATTGTGTCTGGTGCCAGTCAGTCGCAATTAGGGCCGGGATCAGGGAGGCCCGGAGCTTCTGCTGCATCTTGGTCTGGCTTCATAGAAACTAGCTCACCTGAAAATAATTGTCACAACAAAGTCCCAATGCAAATGAGCCCTGAGGTTAGCGTGGGAAACAGAGCAAGGCTGCTGGGATAGGTGACCCACTGGGCAGGGGAGTTGATTCAGGACATGTCTTTGTTAAACTGGGTTAAAAATAGTCTCCCCTCGCCGGGGCCAAGCGCGAGCTGAAGTAGATACTCTGAATCATGTCGACTGGCAAACAGTGTTGTTGGGGGATCAGAAAGAAAACAGCATCAGTGGCGAAAAAATGAACGGTGAGCTTTGTGAGCGCCCCTTTCTGCCTGCGTGTCTGATGTTTTTTAAAGGTGTGTGGTTTGTCGATGTGTTTGTCTTCTTTGCAAGTTTAGGAATTAGAAGTTCAAGAATCAGACCTTTGTCCTTTTGAGAAGGATGAGCTCACATGGAATCTCATATCCCATTGTTATCTTTCATACCCTGGTCAGATATATATATATAATATGACAGAAGTACAGCACAGCTGAACTGGGAATTGCCAAATGTTAAAAAGCTGCTAAGTCACATTTAGGGGTACCACCTTCCTTTCTTAACAGTCTTCTTCTCTTGTTAATTGTGACATCTGTGTTTAGACGTTCCAGGTTAAAAGCCATTTCTATCAAGCAACAAGCAACAGTAATATTACATTATTTTTACACATACAACAGATCAGATATCTTTTATCTGAAACAGTCTTTTACTTCCCTCTCTTTCAGATTAGGAGATTGAAAAATAAGCAAGTACTACAATTAAGTAGTTCCAAAAGTTTTTTTAAAAAACACTGTGGTTTGCTTCATTATAACAGTAAATAATATTCTACAGGATCTGAGTGTCTGGACAAAAGAAACATTAAAAAATAATGTGCATTAGCAAGCTGGAAGATAAGCAAGTAGGAAAATTTCTATCTGTAAATGTTTCTGCTGACAATTGCACAGATGTGAATGGGGTCGCAGGTACTACAGTAATGGAGCATTTCTTGGCTGAATTGCCTTCCCTCTTCCTGTGCCTTTGGTGCCTGTGGGTGGGCCAGAAAGGGCTGTTGCTTAGGATTCAAAGATTTTGTTTTAATTGTATTTTTAGACTAAGGTCTGTGCAAGTTTTTTAGTGGCTGTGAAGGTTTGTGTACCGGCACAAATTTTTACCTTACGATTATGTCAACCTTAGGGCCTATACTCTTTCTTGAGAAGCCTTTCAAGTCCAAAACGCAAGGGAACAGAAATCCTTCATGCAACAGGGTAGTGTATGTCATGCAGTTCTGGCACACAGTGTCTTTATGCTACCTTTTATTTAATTATTATTTATTATCATTTCTTCTTGCTTTTTTTACCTTCTGCCTTTATCACTATTTTAAATAATTTCTACAAATAAGCAGCTTTTCACAGCAGGCATGGAGCTCTCAGCTTTCACTCATCAAAATTTAATCGGAGCTGCATTTTAGTTTTTGAATAAAGAACACTTAAAAAATTTAGATGCAAATTATTTTGCATTATTCATGCTCTTCGCGTCCTTGTAGATTTAAACATTTCCGAGGCCACCTTGATTCAAGTAATTACCTAGGCCCTGGCTGCTCCGTCATGAATAAGGTATTTCGTACAAGCGAAGTATGCGCCTGATGAGCTTTTAAAGTGGCTTTACACTGAACTTGTGTATTGCTTCTTGTGCATGAGTGATTCAAACATGCGTCGCGATCTGTCTCAGGTGGGAGACACTGGCAGTGCAGCCATGAGTGACAGTGTGAAGAGTTTGGGCCTGAAATCCTTCGGCATCTCACTTGCTCTCCCTCTCCAACCCAACGTCCCTGTGCATCTCTTTCTCTATCACACTCTCAGGACTCCCTGAGTGGTTCAGATCTCGGGACCTTTAATATCTGCTGAAAAGAAATGACTTAAGCTCGGTTTTAACACAGAAAGAAACCACACTTCACCTGAAAGCCAGGAAATTTCCTTTACATAACACCTGACATTGTTTTGGCTAAGCCTATAAATCCTTGTGTTTCCACTGTGACGAAAAAGAAATGAAAACATTTAAACTGGGGATGTTTCTTCAAAAGGAGAGTGGGGGAGAGACATTCATATTAAATACTTCAAAGTGGTTTTCCAAACATGAAGCACATAGTATAGTGTTATTTTAGCTGTACAAGACATAGCAGCTGCCTGTAGGTATAGTCATCCACAGAAATATTCATTGAATTTGTAATATGAATAGGGACATTTTAGGGGACAAAAAGTATTTATTGAAAACCTGAGTTTTTAGATAGAGCATTTCACATAATGGCAGCTTGTAAACATAGGTGTTTCACTGGTGTTGTGTCAGTTAGGTCTGGCCACCTTTCTTACAGCCTGTACAACCATGCTCCTGTGTTCTGTTAGCGCTGATTGCACATAGGGTACTGAAAGGGCTACCAATACTTTGCTGCAAAGTACGTATTGTCTTCCCTGCTTGTTATATTTGAGGGTGCTCACTACACAGAAATATATATATGCAATTTCATGAATGTTTTTCTTGATTCAGGAGTGCTTTCGAGCTGTAATCAGCTATTTCAAACTTCAGACTTATATGTCTTTCTTTGTATGATCAGCGCTGCTTTCAAGCATCTGAATTTCCCAGAGCAGAAAAGCAAAGCCTTGCTTTATTCAAAACATTGGTTAAACTGCATAATGTCTAATGAAAATAGGAATACTTATATATATATAAACTCGTCCATCCATTTTCTTTAACTACTTTTTCCTTAAACCCCTTATTGATAGGAGACGAACATGCAAACGCAATTTATACTTGTGAATCGAAGCCAGGTCTCAACAGTCTCAACAGCTGACCTGTGCTGACCTGTGCCACCGTGGCTCCTTATATAAATGTGCAACAAAATATATGTTTCTGTTGCACCTCCTCTTTCACAGGTCATTGTGCCAGTTGCAGTGGCTTGATTGTTGACAAGCAGTGTGTCATGAAGACCTCAATAACTTTCATTGTATGAATTGTGTTTACATTACATTAAATTCTTGAAGCCTTTGGTATTGGTTGTCTGAATACGGGGATTTTCTGTTCACTGGATATGTCCTTCCCGTCTCTGTCTTCAAGGTAGTCCTCACAGATTGTGTAGCACCTGCAATTTTTATGTCCATACATCGACATTCTTAGGCAGTAATGCTGCATAAATGTGAGTAGCCTGTAAAACAGAGCGGTCAGGAAGTCGAATGAGTTGCCAAATACTCGTTTGTTTGGCATGCTGCTGAAAGGATAAATAGCATTAAAAGGAAGTTTCTTCAAAAAGTTGCTGTTGCTTTTAGAAGAAAAATAAAGTAGTTGACACTACTGCTCGATCATCTTTACTACCCAGCAGAAGAATTAATATTTAAACATTCTAATAATGCAGCTTGCCTTGCATGCACTTTTAAGCAAAGCAACAATATTTTTCACCTGGGGTAACACAATGATTTTTCTTCCTGCTGAGTCCAATTTCCCTTTCTAATGTTCTGTGGAGCTTCCAACTACCATCATGTGGCTGTGCATGCATTCTCTAACAGAATTCCATGATTTTTATTATTATCCTGTACAAAAAATGTATTCATAGAGGTAAATATATTGAAATGAATATTTCTGTACAAGAGGAGAGTTCAAACCAGTATTGCAGAACGCCGAATACATTCCCCAGAGAACAAGTAATGATTCACAAAATGTAACATGTAATGAGAAAGTCAAAAAATAATATGGGATATAGATTCTGTATTTGAATATCTTGAATAAGACATTGAATAAAACCAGGAGAGGCAGATTTGTGCTTGCTCAGATCCATTCAGACAGGGTGTGCTCATGTCAGACTCTTTCACCTTTGACTCGTAATGTAGCCATCTGTTTTCAAACCCCAGTATTTATTTAACAAAAAAAACAGAAAAAAGAACAGATTGATTTGTTTTTTACAGATTGTTTTCTCTTGGTGGCTGAAGTCTGAAAGATTTTTTTTTCACGTTTAGTTTGGCTTAATCTACCCTTCATTCAAGGAGAGCTTGATATTTCAAACTGAGTCCCAGAAGTGTCTCACAGAACTATCCAGTTTTAATATCAGAGAAAACCCACATCCGTAACCATAGGTGTGGGTGTTTATCCAATTCTATTAGTGGAAAACAAAGCTTGTAATGAGTAAATTGTACACACTCCTATTGGAATACAAAGAAATACACTGGATTAGCAGTTTGGACTGTCTAACACAATCATATTGCAGATCCCTTAAGGTTTTATAATTGATCATGAAAATGAAAATGTAGAATTGTTGTGACTGAAATGGAAAACATGAACAAGAGGTAAAAGTTAAAGGGCAGTATTTTCAGTCCAGGGCAAGTGATTGCATGCTAAGGCGACAGAGCAGGGAGCATGAAATGTGTTCACAAGACTTTTATTTTTGGTTGTGTTGCTGGGGGTGATTAACAAATATTAGTTTGTGTGTATATGAAATGCAGAAACACGCAGTCACAAACGTAAAATGTCCTCCGGGTGTGAAACTGTAAAGCTGACTTCTGTAAAAGCCAAGTCAGTTACACACCTTTGCCACATGAACTGAAATAGAGTGGACTGTTTTAAAGCCCTGCTGGTGAGATGATAAAATGAAGATAAGCTTTTAACAAACAGCTTACATACATGATCAGAAGATCTTCCGTGTCGTAGAAATTAAACCTATTAGTATGAAGTAAGTATAAGCTTAGCATCTGCAGCATGCAAGATTAGAATTTAGGCAAAACTATTTTCACGTGTTATGGTTAAAGAAATCAGTGTGAAAAAGGAAAAAAGAAGGAATTGTACCTCTGCCTGAAACACAGCAGCACGGAGGCCTGAAATTTCTTTAATGAAAATGTTCGAAAAAACACAGCATCACATAAAGGAATCACACTATTAACACTCTCCAGTGTGAGAAGTCCAACGTTTTCTTTTTTAATTCCTCCCCAAACTGATAGCAGATCCTTTGTAAAAAAGGATAGCTCATCTTAAACGGGGTATGACAGAGCAAGGGCAGAAGGCTTCAGTTCATCAATGCCCTCCAGGCAAGATTTGTATGTAGCTACTAGGAATGCCAGTCAGAGATCAGTAGACAGACACTTGGAGGTGAAACCCGAGAAGATTTATAATGAGAAGGTAACAGTTTAAGGCCACAGCGAGAGCATTAAATAAAACGTCATGCTGTGGAGAACATGGGCAGGACTGGGGGAGGGAGGAAGACAAAGGCCCAGGGGACTTAACTCCCTCCCCTTAGAACTTTTCTGATCCTTAATAATAATTCTGAACAATAATTGTAACAAAGAATACATTTTAAAGCGTAATTGATTTTTTTTTAAATGTCAGTGCTGCCACAGTTTATTATTGCTTTAAAGATATGTTTTGTGTCAAATTGCGTCGGTCTTCATTACGGTCGTGTTTGCTACTCTGGCTACAGAGAAATTAGTTTGGACTGTGAAGAATTCAGTCTAGACTGAGAGGGATTTACTCAGGGTTTTGAACCAGATGACATTCAACAATAAGATAAGCCAATATCTAATTTAGACTCTTACTTACTATAATAGTCTTGTGGGATCATTAAAAAGTCTTTCTGACTAACGGTTTAGAGAGTACACCTTAAGTGGTGCTCTTCTGGGAATATTGAATGCATACCATTATAAAATTAAAAATTGGCTTCTGTGCTTGTGATCTTGTCTGCCATTATGTATACAGTACTGTATATGATGTATGTGAACAGTTTTTATTTTCACCTTAATTTAACATTTTTCTTCCTTAAGTTCAGCATGTTAGGCTAGTCTTCCATCAAAATACTTCAATTTATAGTTTTGAATTGTACGAATTGAACTACAGTAAGTGTTCATGTGCACTATCAAACACAATGAATTTGCATTGGACCGATATGATTTTAAACAAAATTTAAGCAAAAAAATACAACAACGTACGGGCCTCTTTTCAGCTTCACAGATGCGTTCTTCCTCTCAAAAGGAAATCTCAAAGCTGGCCTATCAAATCATAGCTGTAAAACCCGCAATGTTTCTCTTTCTGGTAGAGCCAAACATGAATGAATCATTTTCATTTCATGCCATGATAAAAGCTGGTAGCTTTCATTTTAACAGTTTCTCACAGTGCTTGTTGTAAGTGTGCCCATAAATGATGCTTCGTTAGCATTCCTGATGTTCTGAGCTCTCCAGGAGGTTGATAAGGTAGGTTTGAGGTTTGCCCACCTTCCCTGGCCCAAGGCGGACAGTGTCAGGAATGTCTGCAATGTGTTTCTATTTCTGTCGCACCTATGTGTGGCGGCCCATCTGGTCTTAATCAATCAGCCTCATCCCTCCGCTTTGCTGCGCTCCCAGCTGAAATAATACACGACTTCATCGAGGGGCTGCCTCTGGAAGGGTCAGCTCTTGCAGGAGGAGGGCAACGATGGGAAAACTTAATTGCAAAATGATACTGCAGTGAGATAATTGAGCTCAGAGCAATGAGTTGGATGAGGTGACTTGTGGCTTCAGTTGGTCTTCGGCTTTACCTAAGACCAATTTTAGTCAGTTGTGTAAGCAAAACCACAACAAGGAGCTTTACTTTGTAACTTTGTGCTTTGTTATCTAATGTTGAATACGTTATCAGTTAGTGTGTTGTGCTCTTTAACTGATAAAGGTATCTAGTTGCAAGAAATATGGGTAGTTTTGATGTCCGACCAGGATGAACATATTCCAGTTTTAATTTAATGTTTATAAAGCAAAACAATAAAAAATCCTGGATGTAACATATTATAACCAGGAAGTGCAGGGCAGTATTGTTCTTGTCTGCTGGTAACATCACTCCATTTTGGGCTTTTGAAGGAAGGAAAAAAAAACACAAAGAAAAACTTTTTTCCCCGAGAAGTTTTCTGTGGAAACGGAAAAGCCAGAGGAGAGGGAAGGAGTCTGCATAACAATAACTACCTCTGTCCTCTGTTTTGTTCTTCTTTATGGCAGTGATCTTTATTTGGGCAGTGCTGTCCTGGTAACAGTGCTGGAAGTTTGGGGTGTCTGTTGTTGAAGGAGTGAAGGAGGCTGGTGACTGAACGCCCCTGTGACACAGCCTTTGTTGTGCTTAGATATTTGATCCTCTTAGCTGCTCTGTCCCCCCGCCCCCCTCCACACCACCATCCCCCCCCCCCCCCACACACACACACAGGGTTACAACACTGAAACAGCCGTAGGAATGACAATTCGAAGACTTCGAGCATTTTCAGTGTACACACCAGGAGAAGGGACAGCAACAAAAAAATGAAAAGCACTGAAAATTATCTTACTTGTTTCATTGTGTAAGGGAATTTAATTTTACTGTTGAGTCACTGGAATCACTTAAACTTGTAGAATAAGTATGTAGCATTTCTTTAGTGTGTTTTTAACAATTTGAAATGATATTTTCATCATGCATAAAGCTGTAAATCCAGAGCTTTGAACATTGGTATAAAATGTTGAATAAAACTTGTCAAATAAATCTTTAAAAAAACATATTCTATATCATATCAGTGCTCTGAATCTTGCTTTTGTTTTGCTGTAATTCATGTTAGCGGTCTGTTTTTCTGAATTGCAGCAGCTTCTGATAAACTTAACCTTTTACTGTGTTTTAACTGCTTTTACCAAGGTAGCATAAATAACAGAATATGTTCGTGCATTAACTACAACAAATTTTATTTTTTTTAAATAAAGGATTTTACATTTTGACTCATTAATCCTCTAGCTAGCATACCTTACCATGGGTGGAGTTTTCAGTCTGAAGAAATTTGGCTATGTACTTCTACATACTTGGCAATGTCAGTAGTGTCACTTAATTACAGAGATGAAATAGTTAATAACCTAGCATTATTCCTGTTGTATATTTTTCGAAAATTGAATTTAACAGAAACAAAGTTAGCGTAACAGCCCTCTTGAGACAGTATTACAGGCACTTTATTGTTTTTTAAGCTGAGGTCATCCTTCTGAGGACTGTTAGAAACAAAGGCAGAACATTTATTACAGACCTAACTGTGTGAAAGGAAACCCACTATAACATTGTTTGAAGGTGAACAGATCTTTAAAAAGATTGCTGTGATTTTCATAGGGAAACAGAATTCCTGTCTTATGTGGTTTATCTAACAAGAGAATTCATCATCTCCTTTAAAACCATATGCTTTTCACTACGAGATGTAAAACCTTTCAATGTTTATTTCAGAAATTTCAGAAAGCGCCAACAAGTGTGAACTAGTGTCTTCCATGATGAATCTTTTTATTTTTTGAGAGAGAATATATATGTATGCACATGTAGCTTTTCTGTGATTCGATCAGCTTTAAAAATCTTCCATTGGACAAGCAGAAGTGCTGTGAATGACAGTTCACTTACTTTGAATTGTCATACCAATTTCGCAAGCATGCTGACATGCATCAGAGATTGTGCGTCAAAAAAAGAAGGAACAGAGCACTGTTAAACTTCAGTGGAGAAATGTTGATACCTATATTTCATCACGATAGGATGGTAATTAAGTCCAATAGTATGCTAATTAAGTCATGATGCATGTTGTTTAACACATTAATCGATGTAATATGCTGTTCTACTTACTGTCATCTGCCTCTGCTGTTAGCTTTTCCCATGGTGCTCTCCAGCCCACAATCTACAATTTAAAAACACTAAATACTCCAGAAGCTAGAGCAGCGCTCAGATTTGAGACAGAGTAAAGTACATGCTAGTATTTACATTGTTTTCAGAATCGTTTTAGGGTCTGTAGAAGATCATTTGTTGTCCATAATAATAGTGATGGTATTCACCTGGGTAGCAACTGCTTTGAAATATAGGTATAGGAAATTAGGAATGACCATGATTAAGATCTAACTGTATTAAAAAAAGTTACATAGGAAATGATGTAATTTGGTCCATCTAGGCCATTTAGTGTTTTGCTGTGCTAAAACCATATATACTTCACAATCGTATCAAGTTTATAATTGAATCCTGTGACAGAACCCCCCCCCATCTCAGTATTAGTGGATATCAATACCAGTGCCGAAGCTTAGGATCAACAAATGCTACAGATACATAAAATATATTGCATCGAGCCGTTACATTATATATATAGTCATTGTTACAGAGAGAGCTTTAACAACTGGAGAATATGATTTTTTTACATCTTATTTTGTTTTCAAAAGCACCCTAAAGAACAGAAAATGTGTTTTTTGGAATCTGCCTTTTATATTCATAAGCATGTGTTGGCCTTCCATTTCAAATTGAATGAATTGTGATTTCATTTTTAGAATCAGGACTTGGTCATCCTCATTTTCTGCCTTTCTAATGGCTTTTTGGAACTTGCTGCTTAAATGAGATCCACCTGGGCAGTGATAGCAGCGGCCAGCAATTGTGTGCAGTGCTAACAGCAATGGATGCACCTCTCAACTGAATCGGCTCCCTGTGGGGCCTGACTGACAGGAACAGTTTATTTCTTTTGTAACAACAAAAACAAAACAAAAAAACAAGTATGCACTGTTAAATTCTGCACCTGCAATGTGTTGCAATAGCAGAAGTGTTTGCAAAAACTGCACACGCAGGCACTTTCTTGGCCTTGTCCAACAGCAATATTTTGGACTTTGTGGTATTTAGAATAGACAAACATTTGGCAGTGCATTTAACAGCATGTCTATTTAGAACTTAACACTGTGAGTTTCAGGTATAAGGAATATTTTAGCTCACAAATAAGCCTAAAACTTTGCCGGCTCAGCTTGGCAAATGATTGTTAACAGACATCCAGTGAGCAATCTGTGTAATAGCAGGTTTTTGAAGAGTTTAGAGGACAGGTTTAAAATCAAAGTCTGGACTGTATATCATTTTAATGTGTGGGGTACGTTCTGTAGATAAAAATATTTTCTGTAAGATAGTCAAGGTATATCTGCTACCAGTCTGTATTTACTTTCTGCAAGATTTTAAAAGGCATACAGACCTGAAGAGGCAGGAGTTAAAAAAACACAGAGCAAGGTGGTAAATTTACACATACCAAAACTGAACTCGTAAGGAAAATAAAAACACCGGAGCACAATACACCATTCCTCATGTCATCCCTTGTTAGAAAAGGATTAAAAAACCTGCAATTATTTCAGTGACCTTAATTGTCACTCGGCAGGAAAATATGTAATTAGTGCACGTTTGCAGCCTGGCACACCTGCAGCACATCTTATAGTATAATGTCCGCTTTCAAGAATCCAAACTGGTGCCAGTTTCTATCACTGCCAGTCACCAAAATGAGACGGAAAAAAAAATGAAAAACACCACAGTGGCATTCTTAGAAAATTTCAGACTGGCTTAATGCCGGTCCTGTGTACGCAAAGAAACGGGCATTTACACTGCTGCACAATGGAGTACATTACTCTAACACTGGTTTCATTATAACTCGACGCCTACCTTCTGCCCTGCACTGGTTTACTCACTTCTAGGTCTTATTGTTGGGGTATAATAGCGCTTGTACATTTCTGAAATTCCCTCATTATTCAGCTTATTAAGGCTGTACTGACTTGATAATCGTGCTGCATTTTGTGTCAAAGGGGAGCAGTGCTGATCTACCACATTTGAAGGATAAACGAGCCGGGGCTCAATCCACTGAGGCAGATGAAATTGTTTTGTAAATATGGGATATATAATGTTTTGCCAGCTGACACAATACTCATCCCCCAGGAGGGAGGACAGCAAAGTGCACCTGACTGATTACCTAGTTGATTTTGATATGTCATTACAACAGGGGACACAGTCACATTCTTTAATATGAAAATCTAGACAGATGTAGAAAGTGATAGTCATTGAAAAGACAGATATTTTTCTCGGTTTAGATGAGCAAGGAAAGTGACATCTCTCTGTGTGTCTCAACCTCAACATGCAGTGTGTCAGAAAAGGAAACAGCAGAGTGAGGGATTTTAAAACACAGAAATGGGTAAATCAGGATGTTTGTCTCTCTGTCAAAAAATATTGTTTGAACATTTTTTTTACAGTTCTATCTATTTGTGATCCATTGAAGTTTCTTATTCAAAACCAGAATCATATGCACAGGGTTAGTGTTGTTTAGCACAATTAAAGTACGTTCTAAAGAGAAATCAAGGTGTCCACCTGCTTTAGAGAGCAGGCGTTTTGGCAAAGAAAGCGTTTATCAAGGTGGGACCCAAACTCGTTCTGTAAATGGAGACAATCTAATAAGCACCGTTAAAAATAAAGTCTATAAATACTATGACAGGTAAGGAATCATAGGAATACAAACAAGGTCTCCCCAAAGGCAATCATTTCTTATGACTGTGGTTTTATAAACATGCGCATTAAAATGTATAGATGTTGGATGTTAACTTTTTTGAAAGAATAAACTCTATTCACAGGAGCTCAGGTTGTCAAGAGTTAAATGCTCTTTCCCCTAAGGGAGGTCGACTGCATTTTGCTATGTGACATGTTGTCATATATAAAAAAAATCAATTGGCAATTAAATGATGCACCTTGTGAAGATGACAAAAGGCATTTGGTTGCAAAAAAAAGAACTGGGTTGTGAGGGGTTTGTAATGAAGGCCTAATGACTATTCATAAGCGATTTTCAGCCCGCTGATCCACTTGACTGGAAAGTTCTGCCCTGGAGAGTTAGTGCTGTCAGTTTCTCTCACCTCAGAAAGCTGCCGCGATCGACGGTGTAGAATGTGAGCGAGAAATTATCTGGCTATGGCTCCGGGCCTGTCTCAGGTCACATGCAGGAGGCCCACATCTGGCACACTATAGGTGCCACCCGGGGACAGAAAAACTTTGATTCAGAAAGTGTAAATACGCAGAACTGACAGTTGTGGATACCTTTTTTGTGACAGCGAGTGCTTGTCCTTCATCTCTGTGTAGGCTGTTTAGAATGCTTATAATAATAATAATAATTAATAATTGCTTACACTTATATAGCGCTTTTCTGGACACTCCACTCAAAGCGCTTTACAGGTAATGGGGACTCCCCTCCACCACCACCAATGTGCAGCCCCACCTGGATGATGCGACGGCAGCCATAGTGCGCCAGAACGCTCCCCACACATCAGCTATTAGTGGGGAGGAGAGCAGAGAGTAATGAAGCCAATTCATAGATGGGGATTATTAGGAGGCCATGATTGGTTAAGGCCAATGGGAAATTAACGGCAGTTTGTCAGTTCACAAGGGCTGTGACCACAGCACCTCTCTGTCTACCTGAATGTGCCAGCCCTGATGGTCTGTAAACTGCTGTCACATATCACCGGTGCCATGGACAGCATGATCCGGGTGGGGGGAGGGGGAGTGCACCTCAACAATCTCGAGAGCAGGGGGGACTGTCATGGGGAGAACAGGAGTCTTGGGTGACCTTCAGCTGTAACGGTTTACTGGGTCGGCTCTCAGTTCTGTGCTAGGGCTCTGTTCCCCCAGTGGAAACCTCATCCAGAAATGAGACTGAAGTGACAGGCAAACAGCCCCGTAAAATCCTTTAACGGAAAATAATTAATGAATCATCCACGTATGATCCTTGGATTTACTTGTTTGTTTATATTAAAGAGGATTTATTTGTTTTTCTTCCATTGTAAAACAGTAATGTTTCTGGTGCAGTGTCACCTCAGAATCTGTCCTGGTATGTAGGTGGAAAACATGTTAAATACCTGAAACCCTGAAGTATATATTTGCTGTTTAAACAAACTCTTATCTCACCTTTATCTTTTCTGGCAGCTTGCCTTATCTAAGGTAAATATAATTATTCCCCCATTAAGGTTGTTGCATGGCCACTTGACAGCGATGTTTGCAGAGTGATGAGTAAAAGAAACAGTGTCAGAGGTACTGAACACAGCTGAAGATGGAATGGCAAACTGGAGGTGTTCTGTCCCAGCAATAGTGCAGTGATGTGGTAATTCGATAGGCTCTGTACACCTGAGGAGGCCTGTCCTGTGCTCTCTCGCTGTACACTGTGGTTTCTTCCTTTAACAGAGCTGCTTGCTGAGCTTCGCAAGGTGGTCTGAAGCATGGAGCCAAGCCAACATGACAATTA
This sequence comes from Lepisosteus platostomus, assembly GCF_059453375.1. Taxonomy (NCBI): domain Eukaryota; kingdom Metazoa; phylum Chordata; class Actinopteri; order Semionotiformes; family Lepisosteidae; genus Lepisosteus; species Lepisosteus platostomus. The sequence goes on from NC_142624.1 coordinate 39,864,745, forward strand.
CTTTTATTAATCTGCCCTGATCATCTCGTGAGCACATGCATCACAATGCAAATAATTGTGAGTGGAACTCCAGAGCTGTTTCTGTGCAAAGTTGCATTAACCTTTATAAACTTCATAAATGCTGTGATTTACGTTTCCTAAAAGCTTTCGTTTACAATTGAATTAAGTTTAAAACACAACAATGTACCGTGAGTAAAAACAAAAGCCTAGTCGAGATTAAAATAAGGAGAAACACAGAAGAATTGTAGTGAATGGTCCAAATTTTGATTTTCCCCAGAGCGGAGAACAATTTGAGGACTTTATTTGTATTTTAACCCTAAGTCACAGCAAGATCCTGTCCAAAAATGCTTAGGTTTCCTTCCTTTATTATAATTGTGACTTTCCAGAATTGGCACCAGTGAAACAATATCTTTAAATATATTTTCTTTAAATAAAAACATTTTTAAAAGAAAATGCTTGCTGGTGACTCTACTCTTGACCCTGTTAGCCACAGTGCCTTATAAGAACCGGCCTTTACGTTTGGCTTTACCACAGAGGTTTGCTGGTCTTCTTTTCTCTGAAAAATTGTGTCTTTTTCACTTCCTCCTTCATTTTTTGTCAGACTGAGGGAGCTTTACTTGGTGCGCAAACCCTCAATGTATCTCACCATGAATAATGCTTGACAAAGCAAGTCCTACGAAGTACATTTTGAGCTAATCAGCAGAAAATATACTAGTTTCACTACTGCAAAAAAAATTAACAGGAAATATTCAAATAGGTGAGCTCAACAAATGCTGCCTCTTAACATACATTATCTGCAGAAAAGGTAATTCTGTCTAACCAAGCGAAAAGTAAAGTGGAGACATCTACAGTGTAAATCAATATTCTGGCTGTTTTCGAGCTCTTGCGTAGTTTGTGTGTTAAATTAGTGGTACGGTGTTAATTGCTTTTAAAAAATGAAACAGTCTAAATTGCACCCAAATTTTCCACTTGAGAAATAATATGGGGCTCTGAGGCATTGTCACCTAATTTCCTTTATGACATCACACCATTACTGTAGGCTGTAATTTGAGATGAGGTGCATCACAGACCAAATCTCAGACTGATGGTTATTGGGCACAAAAACTATAACAGCTTGAAAGGGATTTCAAGCACTTTAACAGTACCTGCTGACAGTTATTATTATTATTATTATTATTATTATTATTATTATTATTATTATTATTATTATTGCTGTTGTTGTTATTATTGTTGTTGTTGTTAGGACATCTGTTTACAGAAACAACCTTTGTCTTTTTTTCTTCCCTGGCCATCCCTCTAGACACCAGTACATCATTATGTAGTGGCATCTATCAGATGCATGCTTAATTAGAGCCAGTACAGCACATTAAGCCTAGGGAGTAGCCAAGCTAAAATATTTATAAGGTTGAGTGTATTTATTATCTGTGTCATAATTCTTCCATAGAAGATTGTGAACACTAGTCTACATGTTAACCCCCACGCATTCACATATGCATCCCATACACCCCACCAGAAAAAAAAACACTCTGTTCTCTCTTATAATTTTGCATTTACGACACAACTTTATTCTATTTTTATGCTATCGAGTGGTTCAGCTTTAAGTGGCAGTGAGTGGTACTTCCGTAGCCTGAGTGCTATCAGAAGCAAACTCAGGCTGATAAAGCTCCTTGTCCTTTTGTTAGGGGAGGTGTCATCGTGAAGGGTCTTTTCTCTATGGCCTTTTAAAACTCACAGCAAATGGTGGCTCTTTTCCTTCAGAGAATTCACAAGGGTCATGTTTATTTCAAAAATCCCTGCCCTTGTCCTTAAATTCTTCTCTCTGCAAGAAAAAAAAAAACGAGCAACGTGCTTCCCTTTTGGGACTGCAATTAGAAATCATGCCTAAGCCTTCTTTTTTAGTGCTACTGATAAAAGCCAAAAGCTTAATGAATGCAGCTTTTTATGGGCTGTAATGTACTTCTACGTTGGTTTTTATATCAACATAGGTATTTCAGATAAATAGCAAGTTTTCATGTTAACTAAATCTGTGTCCACACATACATAAATAAGTGAATTGACACTGGTTTTAATTTTAAACTGGGTTTCTTGCTACATGATAGCCACATCATTTTTAACATGGAGAAGAATATACCGTGTGATGGACGCTGGTAGTGTGTGGACGTACATTTGGTCAGTCTGGATATCAGGTGAAGACAGATGGGAATCTTTAGATGTCCACTGTGTACAGGGTGACCATCCAGTTTAAGAAAAGCTAAATGACCGCTGTCCGCATGTGTCCTGGATGAGAAGAGTCCTGTTATGAAGTGTGAAGTGAAAATGTAAACCCCGGCTGCAGAGGTAGTGCAGCACATGTAGATGTGCAGGGGAGCAGCCATGTGATATGCTGACCCGCAGCAGAGGGAATAATGGACCAGAGGAAATAGTCGATACCAGCGCTTCTGCTTGTGGGTCATTCACTTGTCTTGTTGCTGTTTGCTCTGATGAGCCCTTAGAGAGTGGGTGTGGCTCTGTCCTGCTCAAGAACTTTCCCTGAATAAGCCACTTAAACATACGGGGTCAATGTGTGGTGATATGAGGTGTGCTTTGAGCAGCTGGCTGCCTTTTGCTTTGCAGACTAACTGGCTTTTACTTAATATATGCAAAGTCCTGTGGGGGGCACTTCTGCCTCTCTGGGTTAGTGATCTTCTTCCCAAGGAGGTTCTGTTTTTTTGTGGAAAATGGTGCCTGTAGCCCAGTTGGGTACAATTATCATGATCCCAGCGGGCTCACTGGTGCAGTGGGTTCGGAGGTGCCTCTTGTACTCATGGAGTAATAGAAGAAGGGCCAGGGGAGCATGTCTTGTGATGTGGCTGCTGAGCACTGTGGGGCTATCCTGGACCAATCTCACCAAAAGCAGCCAGTGCACCATCTTCCGGGGACTCTTCTACAGATTCTGTGGTGAGATTGGACTGCTGATCTTGCCCACAAAGTGTGCAAGGGCTTTACTTCCTTGCACAAGGCAAAGGGCGTCACCACACAACATAAAGCCCTGTCATATTTTGCCAGTGCAGTGTAAGATATGGAAATATACAGGTGGTCAAACTTGGGTGTGTAGATACTTGTGTCAACCCTCTTTAAAAGAGCCTGTTGGGAACCTTTTGTTTAAAATCCGTACAAGATCCATACAGGAAGCGCAGGCGTATGATTTTAAAAATTGAATTAAAGCTCATAATTTAAGTAGGTGAGCCTCTCAAGAAAGCATTTTTGGAAATCTGCTTATATGCAAAACATCAGGAGGGAGGTACGGAGAAACTGAGGCTTACTCCAAAGACATTTAGTAGAGATGGATGTAACCTTAATTAAGTTAGTATTATCTACCAGTTGAACACATTGACAATTAAATTGTTTTGGGATAATTAAAGTCATAATAATAACAGCAGAGAATAATAATTATAGTAATGATTATAATTGCATACAGGTGGAAATGTGTTACAGTGCCATGCAGTTTTAGGATATTGTGATCGTGTCATGCTATTTTTAATGCTAAAAAAATAAAAAACTTTCCCTAAAACAATGCCATGGCATCTTAAGACATAACATGTAAATTAGTTACTCCCTGTAAAACACACAGGCCTTCCCAGATCAGACACACAGACCTCTCCGGGGGCCTGTAAGGATTTTTTAACACTTTCGAAGGAAGTTTGCAAGCGTGTGGGGCTGAGTAGGTGGCTGGGGGCTGTGGCGAGGCCCTTGTCCAGTTCCACAGCACTCAGAACAGAACTGACACTGATGTGATGGAGCTGGCATCTGGACAAGTCTGTGGGATGAGCCGTGCTGCTCCGGCAGTCCCCCAGGTGGCTGTGGGCCCTATTCTAACTGGCGTAGGAAGGGCGTTGGAAACTGATACAGACTATTACAACATGTATAAAACTTAACACCAGGGCCATTGCACAGGTGGGGGTTTCCTGCTTATTGATTTTTATTACTTTGTTACAACATACTTGTTTTTTTTTTTGGCCACCGAGGGCCGTAAATATGCTTTGCAGTGCATTGAGTTAAAGTTAAAGACAAAAATGCAATTACATATCTTTTATATACTCCTGGACTGGGCGAAAGCTGTGCAGACGAAAGCTGTGCAGTGTGTTTTAATCTGCATTTAGCAATAACTGTGCAAAAGGGGATTTGAAACTGGCTCATTGTTTAGTCAACTACTTTTGTAAGCTGAATCATATCCCAAAACTAGCTATAGAGTAATGTCCTTATGGGCTGGGTCTCTGAATATTAGTTGGCCAGTTTTGGTTGTGAAACAGTGCATTTCCTCACCCACTTCAAACAGGAACACTGTATACATGCTGTGATATTCCCTTTTTTAAAGGCACTGTACCTGAGAAGAGGTGCATGTGTAATGTAGCTCACAATCTGGACTTGGCAGTCATAAAGAGTGGCTGTAACTGAGCAGCGATAAATTGCTGAAACTGAGCCGAGTGTTTCCTTTTATGGGGTGATGTCAGTTGTTTGTCCCCCAAACCCCCTATGCTTCTGCGCAGTCAGGCTGCAGTAGGTGGCCTCGCCCTAGATCTTCACAGCATTTCCATCTTTGTTTTTGAGTGGCAAACAAATTCGATTTTCTATTCCTGCAAAGATATCTATTTTTCTGAAGGCAGTTTTTAACTTGAAAACATTCAGACAGTGAGTTATCCTGAGCGTGTCATCACCAATTTGTGAGAGAGAAGGCGAATTCCCCCATGGCACATATTGAAACCTGACATCAGGCCAGCAGGGTGTTGACTCAGAAGGCCATGTTTACCCCTCTTCCGAGCTGAGTTCACTCTGACACTACAGGCTGGGGAGGAAGGAAAAAATTGACCTTCTCCCTTTACATTGATTTCATTTTACCTTTCTAAAAGATTGTGAAATGTTTTTGTCAGCCTTTTATTTCTTAGACACTTTATTTCTGAGATTTCTTAATTTTATTTTTAATTTTTAATCTGACCAGAAATTCACATTTCCAAAAATTCACCATGTATTTACCTGTTCAGAAAAAGGTTTCTTTAAGGAAATTCGTTGAAATGTGGCAGATGTTATTATTCAGTATTTTTTTCCATATGAGATTCTTCACCGCCTGTTAGAAATTCTAAAGCTTTCATTCTTTGTCTATAAGGGGGAAAATATTCAGAGCATTTCCACCTGGATGTTTGAATTATTTAACCATGCAGGAAGTAGTCCCTTTTCCCTCCTGAGTACTTGTGGGCTGTAAAGGCTAAAATTGCTTCATCATGCCAAAGTGAAAGTATGCATAAATTATTTAGTTAAACCTGAGAAAATCAGACTTCTCCCAGGAAATTTTGCCTCTACAGACTGCTTAAATTTCAGGATAGTGGACATTTTTTTCAGCGGAAAAGAAATGTTTTTTTTAAGTTGATGCTTAGCTAGTGATTGAAAAGGAATAGTGAAGGATTGTCAGTCTTGTGACATTGCATTTTTCAGCAGGTCATAGACTTTGAGATTTCTTTTTTTGTAGTTTCAGTGTTAGATGCAACTACTAATCACTTCTTGGTGAGCTCACAGACATTATACCATTTTTTTTTACTTTGCCCAGATCATTCAAAATAAAAATGAAATATTTGTATGATCTTAATAATGAAACAGTGAATAATTTGCAGCATCAGGTTGTCAAAGTTCAGTTCTGGGTGGTGCCAAGGTGCTTATGTCCCGTTACACAAACAAATTGCTGAGTCATAAGTATTTAAAAAAGAGATAAGGCCTTTCACACCTTGGAATCCCCCTCTTCAAATGCTCAGGCACAGTACAATATCTGAAAACGGGCCTTATCATAAATACACAGCCTCAGTTTTTACGCAATAAACAAGACTGTGTCTCAATGATGTTACCATTTTTTTAAGGTTAGACTCATTTTTTTCTTTTCTTCTTCCGTTGCTAATATGCCTTTGCTAATCTAATAAAAGACTTTCTTTCAAATAAATCACTAAATTTGCTAGTTGTTAGAAGTTCTTTTGCACACTGGCAATATTGTATTTTTTTCTTACAACATGCTATGAACATCTTCATGCCACACATAATGCAATTAAGTATGGCCAATGTACTGTGGCTCAGTTCCCAGAGTCAGTTCAGTAACATGAATTATAAACCTTATGAACTGGGAATGATGTTGTTTTTCTATTGAATCATAGATATTTATGAGCAAGAAAATCTGGGTTATATTGAAATTTACAGGCACTGTTGCATGGGGAAAACATTTATAGTATGTATGATTCTGTACATTGAACTCATAATATAATTTTCTGTTTTCTTTTGACAGGACATACCTAAATGTATAATTTTAACAGGAAAGGAACATTTAAGAGTAGTCTATATCTAAATTCTGTTACGTTGATTCTGAAGAAAGCAAATATTAAATATTTTACATGTATAAGTGTATACTGTAAGTGAAGACAAAACATTCCACTTAAGTTGCAAGAAAGGTATCAGACTGCTTAATACAATGTGAACTGTAACAGGGTCACCCACATATATAAGATGAAAGGCTCCAGTGAAACCTGGTGTGGTTTTTATTGAAATGGGACAATCAAAGGAAGCACCCCAGTTTCACGAAGGAGGTTTTGATAAAGTTGGCTGTTGTTGTTCGGACTCCAGAGTGCAGAGGTTAGGTGTGGTGGAATGCAATTTCTTGCCATCTGACAGAGCTGTGGAATAAAGTGGTATGCTTTTCCTTTGCGATTGCAGGGAATTGCTTCTCAGGGTGACAAATGATTAGCTGTTATCTCTGACTGAATTTGATTCCTACAAGCAGCTGAGTCAGGTAACTTCGGAGTATCGGAGGGGTTTTTACAGGAAATGAAATCGGCTCCCCAGTCACACTAGGACAAAATATAATCCTCTCTGTCAGAATAAGATTTCTACTTTGGCTAATTGGAGACAGGTTTCCTTCAGCTGTGTTGTGTACCGAATGGTGCAGGTATCTTTTTCATATTTTTTATTTATTGAATTTATACCTAAATATCACATACTGTATGTAAGACTGAGCTGCAAAACGTTGAAACTTCCTTTCTAAAGATATGTTCTCTGTTTTTAGAGTTGCTAAATTTGACAAACCACGTATGAGCAACCATGCTTTTGAAAGGTCATGCATTTTAAGATGTTTTTTTGATAAGATTATACATTATATACATGAGCTTTTTTTAGAAGAAATGTCACCACAGACATTCAATGAAGAGCCTGATAATTTCTCTTAATCTTTCATTATCAAAAAAACAGTACTTGAACATGCTTTTATAGGTATATAATTCAAATTTATATGCCGGTTATTGTAAAAGAAGAAAGAAATTAAAATAATTTGAATGGTAATTCAGTTTATTGAAATGCATTAATATATATTGTGTATGACACATTAAGCAAAAGGTAGAATTAAAGCTTTTGTCAGCCTAATAGCTATTTGGCACTTAAGATTCAAGTAAGATACAAATGTGCTGTAGTGACAGTAGGCAAAGCTGAAGTGATGTGGCTGCCACTTTTGTAGAGCAACTTATACAGTTCAAGGTGTAAAGGGCTGATTAGTTCCTCTGCGCAGTGTATTAGCCTGGTAGCTGTCACCCTGCAAATACACTTAAAAGAGGAACTACTTGGTTTTCATCCTGTCACACCTAATACACAGCAAGACCGATAGGAACTAGAAAAAAAGATAGTGAAATAAGCAGTGTAAGCTTCTGACCTGAACAGTTAGTAAAATGAATGACTGTATTTTTTTCTGCTTTTTAAGACAGCATATATAATATTCCTGAGAGAGAGAGAGACCACTCTAGCTTCCATCTGACAAGATCAGTAAAGACCACCCAGACGGGATAGTTGTTAGATACTCCTAAGCATTGTTTTTTTTTGTGAGTTGTGGTTTAGTATTTTGTTACTTAAATACGTTTTCAGTAGAGAGGCCCAAGGGTTACTTTACCTTGCATGTGCACTTCTATTTTTATAGAGAGCATAGACATTTTGCTTGGCGCCTTTTAGAGTGAAATTTAGAATTGAAACAAAAAAATTCTGTGTACAGTCTGATTTTTTAAAAAAGAAACGGTCTTATAATTTGCGGGAACAGAGGAGAAAAGGACAATGGCGGTCAGCATTCGGCTCCCCTTTTCCTTTCTGACTGTCCATGTGGGTGTCTTTGGCATGTCTGTTTGCATGCCTGAAGCACAGCATTAAAGTTTCAATCAGCCTTTTGTTTTCATTAACAGTAACAACAAACAAAAATGTCTTGTGTTATTTTTCGTATTCAAAGGGCACTGCAGAAAGTGCTCAGACATCCTGTCCAGATCACAAGATAGGTGACAAACCAACATTTCACCTCAGATGTTTGGTTTTACATCCAGTTTTATCTTGATAGAAAGAAAAAAAAGACACTCCCACAACGCACTGGAGTTTCAGCTTAGAATTTATACACAATGTTGTGCTCATTAACTTGAATTGCTCCTCGGGACCTGGTAATAAGTGTTTTGGGTCCCCATTACTGAACTGGAATTTCACTTTTTTAAGTTATGTAGATGATTTATGAGAGTCAGTTAAAATGCACCCATGAGTGTTTTCTTGTGTGCAGTTTTACACAAAGAATTCTGACTTAAATGGATTAGGAGCAGCACAAATCCACAAATGGGTCCTTCACCAGATTCTTCCAACTGCTTACTCGTATAGCCTGTTCTTTTTAGTACTAAGAAGCAAGCTGTTCTCAGAGACTTTCAAGCATGGCATCCTGTGTCCTCTCTGGCACTGTAATTACCTGTTTTTAATTTTAGATAATAGCAATAAGGAAACCCTTTTGGGGGGGGGAGGGATTAAAGAACTATTCTGCTTTTCTTTGTCAAAAGCGATGAGAGCTTCAGCACATACAGAGGAGTACGTTTCTGTTTAGGTTTAGGAAAGTTTCCTTGTCTGGCACTTAAAAGAAGCCTACTGTTCAGAAGTAATGTCTTGAGAAAAGTGGGCAGATGAAAGGGCTTTGTTAAAAGTTAGGTTAAGTCCAGGTTTCCTGTGCTGCGAACTCCCCTGTCCCCACGATATACTCGGCTCTTCCTCCAGCCTGCTCGCACACGGTGTCTTTGAGGGGAAAAGTAAATCTTGCAGCCTGCCGGTGTTAGATTAAATACCGAGATGGCGACAGGAAAAAGGCTGGAAGGAAAAACAAAAGCCGAGGGTGGGTGAGGGATGTTGTGAGAATTATCAGGTTGGCGACGGAAACTGCCAGTTTGTCCGACTCCAATTTGCAGAAATCCAAACAGATTCCAGATGACATGATCCCCTGTCTTTGCATAGCGGGGCTAATTATGAAATGAGCTTCCATGATTGTCGGTGTCGCAGGGGCAAGGAGGGGGAAATCCTGAAACATGTGAACAGTACATAACGGTAATTAAAATATATCCCTGCTTAAAAACAGTAACAGCGTCAAAAGACCTGAAATAATGGAGTCTGCCCTTTGCTTCCCTCTTAAGACAACTTAATACTACCCCTAAGGTAGATTTAACTTGCCTCAAGATATGAAAAAAACTGATATTCACACACACGAATCTGTAAGTAATGACGTTATTGGATTTTTGTGTAATGTCTCTAGAACTAGAGGGATGTTGCACGGAGGAGCTATGTCTTGGCATCTCAAGTGTTAACAAGTGACTGGAAGTCTTTTCCCTCTGTACATTTCCTCTAGTTTACATTGCGCAAATCATTTTGCCTGAGAGAGCCCTAACATGGAAAGCAGGATTAATATGACTTCCGGTTCAGATGAAAATTTGATACCCGGTTAGTCACAGGGGGGTTCCTAAACTCAGAAGAAAGGCTTCCAGGGAACTTCGAGGAAGTATCAGAAACAATGCTCTTCAGGTTTCAGAACAGATTTCTGTGTGTTGCTCTTAATCGTCTTTCTTTCAGAACCAGAGATAGCTAGCAGGCAGACACTGAGACCAATGTGTTAGGAAATTCCTTTGAGAGACAGAAAATACACTACAGTTAAAGTACTGTGAGTCTATAATCACAGTAATATTTTTAACTTGTAAACTGGTAGGAGATGGATGAGGAGACAGCTCAACTGTTAAACCTTTGCTTCTGCATTAGTCCTACTAATGTGTTCACTTTAATAGGACCAATGTATGGTAGCCTAAATTCCTGACACCTTTTTTCATTACGTTTCTCAATTGTAGAAATTGCCGTTATTAGTTTATTAGTGGTAACAGACTTTTCCAAATGTGTTTGCTGATATTCAGTTGTTAATGAACAAATTTAAACCCATTGAAAGTATTTGCAGCTGTAAGTGCTTAACTAATAATAGTGTTCCAAAGACAAAAGATTAAGGAAATGGCATTATAGATGCATAACAATGGTGGTTCATTGCAAGCCTAATGACATACTCTTTCATTTAGAAATTGTTTCCTTTTTGAATTCCTTTTCTGTTGTGTATGTGTTTCAAGATTTACTCCTGTGTCTTGAGTTCTCTATGGGTCAGGAGATACACGTATACAGAGGAGAGAAGTCTAGGTATTGGGGTGTCAAGAGTTCTACCCCTGTAGCAGTTGATTCTTTCTGTAGATTACTGTGCGCACAGGCTTCTCCTTGACTTAACAAGTCAGGTAAGCTGTTCATTAACGCTGAAGTTAGGGGGGGGGGGAGGGCAGTGATAAATAAAAAAGGCTGATAAGAATGAACACAGAAAAGTGAGAAGATCAAACAAATCAAAGCATTTGTTCATGGTGTAATCTACACATCAATTATCCCACTGTGCTAATCATCACCTTAACATACCCCAGGTACCTAAGCATTCACACATAGCCAGTCTTTCATGCTTGGGATCAGAAAAGCAGTGGATTGATGGAAACACAAGGAAGCTGAGCCCAGGGGTGAAAAAATCCTCAGATCAAAATTTCTTTTACCCGTGAAAATCTTGTGTGCGCACACACTAGCATGTCCCTCTCTGCTATGCTCCAGAGAAGTCATTAAATTATATTGAGGACATATATTTGTCTGCATTTCCTACCTACACATGTGCATATGCTGTCCTTAGTTTAGACTACAGATGTCCTTTATGTGTACCTGCATTAGTATGCATTTTAGAAAAAACAATCAATATATACTATGGCCACATAAAGGGATTGCAGAATTTTATATCTACATATAAATTGTTAGGATTAGATAAGGCCTATTAGTTTGTGATTATATTTACATGTGTGCCTTATCAGGATTATATTTGCCTCACATGATAGTAACAAATTTAAAACTTTTAAACTTTGCATTAGTTTTTTGTCAAATCCTTGAAATACATATTGTAGTGTACCATGTTGTAGTTTTACAAAATAATATGCTACATAAATGTTGTATTTTGAATAAGAAAAATGACATTTCATAGTTAAAATAGGAATATATGTGATATGTATTTACTTAATTGTCAAATACTTAAAGAATACACATTGCTAAGAACAAGCAATTAATAATAATATACATTAATCCTCTTGTTGTGGAGGGGTTGCTGCAGTTTAAGGCAAATAAGATGGATATTGCACTACTTAAGCTCTTTGTTATGCTAAATCATTTTGTTATGCAATAAACATAGGTTGGGGGTGGGTTAGATTTTGTTTAACAACTCCAGCTAAGATTAGTGAAAGAAGTTCCTCTAGCATTTCCAAGGCCTGTAGGAGGTCCCCATCTGGTCTGTGGCCCAATCTGGATCTTTAGAAACATCATTTCTTTCCCTCCTTCAGTAAAGCTCCAACTAAATTTCTTGATGTGATTAAAATGTTGGTGTGCATGTCCGCTGGGTACTAAAAAATAGTAGGTGAAACCTGAAAAACAGCAGAGGTGCTACTGACAAAACTTTTCTGATACTGTTTACATACAGGGATTTCATGTATAGCTTATGAGGTCTGGGAATAATGCTGTTGTTGTGGTTGTGGTTCTTTGAGTCAAGCTGCAGAGCTGAGAGAGCCTTTCTATAATCTACCTTTCCCCCTAGCTGAAATTTCTGGGGTCCAGGGGTAGCCCTTGAAAAAACGGCACTGATGTCTGACTTCGCATAGGGATCCGGTGAAGAGCGAGCCTTCCTCTTCCAGTCAGTTTCAGAACCCAGAAAAGTTTATGCATTAAAATACATAACTTGAAAATGTTATGGTGCTGATGAACCCTGTTTAAAATAAATTCTGCTTGTAGTGACTAATTGGGAGGTAGTAACAGTGTCAGGCTCAGCAGCTTCTCGAGGCTGGAATCCCCGTTGGGCACAGGGGCTTGTTGTCAGGGGTGCTCATTCACTGATTGGAGAGCGAGGTAGCAGATGAAAAGGAAGACTGCTTCCTGCAGCTCGTTTGATACCTGGTGGGGATGCTATTCAGGTGACAAAGATATAGGCACAGAGGGGGAACAGATGTGATTTACACACTCATTATCATCTGAATGAGAGCTCAGATAGGCCCAGGCCAGGCGCCCAGTCCTCACCTGGACTGCTTCCCCTCTGATCTTTATGCCATCTGAGGGACCTGATCCCCCCCGACCCCTTTAAACCCCTGACCCCCAGCTGGTGGCTGACAGAGTTTTATGACAGTAAGCGGTCTTCCACAGCTCGAAGCACAGATGCTATTCAGAAAATGTGCCTTCACACCGATTTTGCCTTCATTGTGTTTAAAACTCATCAGGAATATTAACCCCACAATGAAGCTGAATTCCACTTGCTGGTCTGGAACTCTTCCAAGAGGCTGGCGATGACATCGAGCCCTACTTCATACCTCAGATGAATTTCAGATTTTGTATCTATTATTATTACTTTTTTTAGTAATCTAAGCAAAGGTTTGATGTTTTGCGAAGAAAAGGTTATAACTTAATCATTATTCATACTGGCAAATAGAAAAGCCTTTAACAGAAATGTAAATAAATGCTCATAAATAAACCCTTCTCCATGCCTAATAACCTTTTACCACCTCTGTTATTTGTAATTGTTAATTTTATTGTGTTAGCGTCATGAAATGCTATGATGCCCACTCTTAAAATCCAGTCTTTGCAAATGCATTTTACAGAGCTTACAATTTTGTCATATTTTTATGAGGTTTAGAAAATTGCAATTCGTTAGATTTCAGGTGCATCTGCGGTGTTATTTTGAATAAGGTTTCCTCATAAAAAATGTCGTTTTGGGCTACGAGCAGTTTAAGACAAGAATGCAAAACAACCTTGACCAGATCAAACTGTTGTTTTTAACCTTCTCTTATCTCAGGGACTGCCTGATAGTTTTGGCGAGCAAGGAAAGGTGAAAGGAATTTGTGGGAACAAAAATGACTCTTAGTTTTCAGAATTTTAATTAGATATAGTTTTACAGAGTTCCGCAGAACAGAAAATAAAACAAAGCCAGTACAACTGTGCATGTCGTTTTTGCATTCATCCCACTTTCTATGTACAGTAAAAGAAATCACCATCAAATGACTTTGTTACAGTGCATAATTACAACTCAGGTTCTGCTTAACTGTTATTAACAAAAACGTACAGTAATCTGTTCTGGCACTGCAATATGTTATTGTAGCATTCTAATTAATCTTACAGGAAGTGTAATAAATTTACAATATCAGATTGAAGCAATACTGCATATAGATTTATTAATGCTTTTAATCAGTTCTGGCAAAATTAATTTTGCACTGATTGCTTACATTTGAATTTGCATATACTTAGTGCAAGTAATTTATTTTTATGGATTCCTTTTTATTAAAATGGGGCATATGGCCCTTCAGCTACAAAACATTGCTGATTTCTCCATTGAAAGTGCTCAGCATTCTCCATTAAAGCAGATCCATTTAGCGTATGAGCAATGGCTTGCTTGAAACTTCTCTTGCTCCTTCATCCTCCACAGAGTGTCCTGTGAGAGTCAGGGCAGGTGCACTGTAGAAATACTGGGCAGTGAAGAGCTGGCTCCGAGGATACCTCTCAAGATTGAAGTTTCTAAACCTAAAGTAAATCAATGAAAATTATTATTATTAATTTCATAGTTGTTATAGAATCGTGTAAAACATTAATGACTTGTTGGCAGAAAAGGTATAGCCCTGATGGATTTGTTTCCTGTAGTTTGTCTCCATTTGTTTAGTCTGTTTGTGAAAATATCTTTCTGAAAACGTAAGTGGATGATTTGACACTTTTTTAAAAACGACAAAAGCACAGTAACCTCAGCTTATTAAAAGTGAAGTTTAAATTATCATATGAAGAACCATTTTCCACTGAGAAAAAAAGTATTGTACATGATCTTGTGCTTTAATTGCTTTAATTCAAATCTGTATTGCATAATATCAGTTGCAGTCTCCGTCCCTGGAGAATTTAAATGCCCTATTTCTCAGGCTCTACAAAACAAAACAAAAAACTTTTAAAAGTACTGTTGTGAAGTATCTTTTTTTCTGAAACTACGAGGTTCCACAGCTCTTGTAGCCTCAACATGTATCAGACCACAGGGATGTAAAGGAAAACCCAGTGCTTTAGTCATGTGTTGAATATTTCTGAAAAACAGAAAAAGAACAAGTTTAGCCAAAGCAGTTACAGGGCACCACAGCTTCTGAAAACTGCAGGCAGATTAAAGTGAACCTGTGCATCAGCAGCAGCGTCTGTTTCTGTTAAAGAGGGAGCTGATAGCACTGTGCTGCGACTATCAATTTGGTGTCTGCCCCACCCAGCATCAAACTGACAACCGGCCATTTGCTGTCAGTGGCAGCAGATTCCACTACCTGAAAGACTGGACTGCAGTGTAAGTGAGTGTGGAGGAGGAGTGGGGTAGAGCGCATGAGTGTGTGTGGAGGCAGTAGGCACCAGGCCACAGTGTCCCTCGACGACTGGGTCTGAGCAAGGGAAAGAACTGGGAGAGTTCCTTCTGAGTGCCAGCTTTTAGAGAACAGTCACAGATAACAGTTTTAACTCACAACAGAGCTCTATCAGTAATCGGAGAGATTGTTACAGGCATGTATAAGATCCTCCTTCAGTGAACAGGCATCAAGGGCGCTTTATGTACATGTTGTGAGTGTGCTGCAGAAAATAATTATGAGATTAGGAAGAAAAAAAGAACAACTAAAGGTAAGAGATGTCAAAAGCCATACGTGGCTGCAGCAGCATTCTCTTCGGCTTTGTCTATGATTTTGACATCCATAATTTAAGTACCTACTGCTAAAATGGGGACCAGCACTTTTCAGTCATCGAACTGACAAACCTTTTTTTAGTAAGAATCTAGTGGGACCATAAAAATAGTTCCTGGATTTTCTATAATTTAGGATTTAACCCAAGCTGGTACAGCAAAGAGTCTTCAGGTATGAAATGGCTTCATTTAATAGCAGGGTTTAAAAGACTCATTTTAAAAGTTGGTTGAAGAATAACAGATAGGTGGAGGTTGAGACTTATTTTATGGACTGTGACTGAATTTCAAAACAGTAAAAAATCTTTAATAGCGCTAGCATGACATTACGTATCATAAATTAAAGTTTCATTCAGTTTTACATCCCTTACATAGTAATGATGGTTTGAAACAAATGTGTAATCTACGTGTATTTTCATGGGAAATGTGTTTGTCTCGGCGTAACGCAGTTTCTAGATCAGATTAAAAAATTGCTGGGTTATGTTTTCTGATGTAGTTTTTGTTTTTGGTCCCTGTGGGTCTGTATATGTTTTCTTATGTTCAAGCTTTTGTTTTTGGTCCCTGTGGGTCTGTAAGGGGGTGTGGCAGCCTGGTAGCTGTTGGATCCTGGGTTTGATTGGGAGCTTGTGGAACCTCCCGTGTGGAGTTTGCATGTTCCCTCCATGTTCACATTGCTTCATCACTCCAGTTTCCTATAGTCTGCCAGTGTCACACTGATTATGTTTGATGGGCTGATCAGAATGGTCCCTTTTTCTGCGGCAGACTGGTGTTGTGAGCTGTCAGTGCTTTTGGGGTACGCTATGGGTTTCCCCCAGACTCGCCAGGACAGATGGCTTTCTCTTAGTAGAAGAATGGATGGGAGGTTGTCCAGATTGTCTTTCAAGTATGGTCAAACTTGAATGAGTAACATAAACATAATATTAAATAATACATATACCAAAATGTAGTACATTTTATATTTTAAACTGTTTTCTGATAAAGACCATTCAATGAAGGGGAAGATACTGCTCCCTACTGAAGACTTTCTGGAGTGACATGAATATTTTATAGGCATCTCATACAGTAATGTGCCATTTAGAAAATCTCTTTGATCCCTCATTGTGAAACATATAATTATCCATCTGGACTTTTTAGAAAGTTACAAATTTTGTTTGGCTAAATTCCACCTCGCAATAGGTAAGAAAACGCGATGAAAGATAAAACATAAATGAGAATTCAATTTGCAGGTGTTGTCCTGTTATTTTTAAGCATTTTCAGTATTGTGTGATTAACATTTAGAAATATTCACAAAGACATATAAAGTGAAATGTTTTAAGTAGTTGCTGCATTCATTGAAAAAAAAAACACATAAAAAGCCTTTTATACTCAAAGAAAATAAGAAATTGTCTCCTTTTGTGTGAGAAAAGTACCAGTTTGCTCAGGACTCGAACTGGAACTGTTTTATCCTCCAAAAGGTTTTGTGTGTATTTGGTTAGTTACAGTAATTATAGCCAATAACTGACAGCCAAAATCACGCAGGAGAAAGTAAAGGCTGTTTTCGCGCACAAGGCCCCGCTGCAGAACATCTGCTGAGAGATTTGCATATTAATTAACCCATATTAACTCTAATTATTCTGGGAAATTATCAAATAAATTAAATTTTCTAATTTTAACCTTTCTTTTGCTTGACGTGTGTCACTGCTGTAAGAGCTCGGAAGACAGGCTCACCTGAGCTGTAATCTTTGGAGACCGGCTTCTTGTTTGTGTTTTTTTTTCTCCTGGTTTCTCTGTTCCAGACCTGAGGGCAGCCTGGGGAGCTTTTGTGTGCCTTACACTCTTTTTTTTTTTTTGGCTTCTGTGCTTAGTAGGGGCCCTGAACATTTGTCGAGAGATGGAACATGTGTGCATGCAAGCACAGATGGTGGATTCGTGCAGGGGCGAGGAAAGGTGGGACCTCAGAGCAGTTGAGCAAACCTTAAAGCTTTCTTTTTCCAGCCTGTTGCTCAGGCCTCTGCAAATAAATGGGAGTTTAATTCAATTAGAGTCAGGCTACTGTGGGTGCCTCATGGCAGAAATTATTGAACATAACCACCCCCTCTCTGACACACATACACACGCAGACACACACACTCCCAGTCTGGTTTACACATCGCTGCGTTTCCACCATTCATTCCTTTTACAAAGCAGCGCCTCTCTTTTTAGGCCTTTGTTCAGGCTCTGCCACTGTCCTTTTTTTTTGCTTATGGCTTGTTCTCTGCCACTTGTGAACTCCTGCGCCGTCCCATCATGCAAATGGAGACACTCTGATCCTGCAGGGATCCTGTTACTGGTATGTGGAGGGGAAGAAAAACCGTCATATCAATTAGTCATTCAGTTAAACAAGATTAAAATGGTGCCAATGCGTGTAAATGGCAATTTACAACACAGAAAACACTTTGCAAAAAAAAAAATCGTTGGATAAGGAGAAAAAACACGTAAAACTAAATCTAAATTTTTAATCTTCAAAGATCAAATTAAAGCTTTTGGAATTTTGTGAGCAAATTTTTTTTTCCCCAGATTATTGAAGGATGAAGTTTTTTGTCTCCCCCCCAAAAAAAAAGATGCTTCTACAAATTAATGCATTAATGCATCTTTGTGGCCCCATTACAATCCAAGAAAATGATCATGTTAAAAATAAAATGCCGGCACTTCAGCTCAAGGTGTAAAACAAGCTTTTAAATGGAAATAAGAGTCAGTGACCAGGTGAAGCTCCCTCACGGGCTTCTGCTGGCCTTTGAAACGGCAATGACCTGATTTCCACCATAATGCTTCTACCTCTGCCTGTAGCCATTCAGGTGATCAGCATAGCCCACATTCATGAGACAGGGAGAGAGAGAGCAGTTATCCTCCAATAGGCTTCATGTCCTTTCTCATTAGCACTGGTGATGGGATTGGGAGAAGCACATCACCTGAAGCAGACCTGGAACAGTCAGTCGAGTTTAACGCCGATACCTCACAGCACCGGCTACCAGGGCTCGTGAAACACCAGAGAGCGTTCATAGGCTTCTACCTCTTTCTTGTTTTGTGTGTTTGGTATTTCTGATGGATGGAGTACAGATACATTCCGATTCTGCTTGGAGGCCCGAGGAGCCTTGCTGGAACCAACTTTTCACTCAGCAGTTAATTGTCTGTGCTTCTGTGAAAGGTACGTGTGTATTGGGGCTCGCGCGCAGGAGAGGTGTGGAGTAACTGACCACATGATGAGATATCCTAGACTGAATCTGTTTCTTTGTGCTTGTTTTGTTTTCTTCTTATGTGTGCAAAACAGAACAAAAACTAGAAGGTCAGTGGTTTTGATTTTCATAGCTAGGGCTGTACATCCTCCCATCTATGGACATACTGTTTGAATGTAACCATTTGTTTTTCATTCATAGTGTTAGGGAAATGTTTAATGAAGAAGGTAATTTCCAGTTCAGCAATTTTCAGACTCTGCATATTTGCCAACAACTTTCACAAGTAAGCTTCGTTGATTTCATGCATTTGAGCTGCTGTCAGCAAAGTATCCCATGAACAGGCTAAAACTGAGTGAGTGATATCCTTTTCTTTCTGTTGCTGTTTTGTAGTATAGTTATAAATTTGTATCACCTCAGTGCTGAGGTCACCCAAGGAAATGAGAAAGAGAAAAATATCAGTTGGGAAATACAAATGACCCCGAATTTAAAAGCTTTTACTCTCAAAAGAAAGCAAATGTTAGAGAGTAATGGGGCCTATTCTTGGGAGATGAAAATACTTTCAAAGTCTATTGAACCCTTTTCCTTCTTGGTCTTAAATGGTTTTATGATAGTCTTCAGTAATTCAATGAAAGCAGCTGATGTCGTGAGGAAACATTGTTCCAAGTTGTATTTTTTTTCTGTTTGAATGAGTATTTAATCGGGTTCCATCTTTAGAAAAGCTCGAGACGTTAGAAAGAGAATTCTCATTCTTTCCTTCACCCCCTGTCCCTCCCCCACACAAACAGTCATTTTGGAAGGTGCTAGTCATCGTAATCAATACAATATACATCATTAACAAATGCCCTCCTTACTCTTTCAGCTGACAGCATAATGCAAGAGTCAGAAAAGGGTTAGGTAGAGAGCTTTAAGCCTAATATTAAGCAAGACTCCAGTAATTATAAATGTCATCTTCATTATCTTCAACATTCAAATAGAAGACGTTCCTTTTATTTACTTGAAACCCAAGAAAAAAAAAGAACATAAAATCAAACAGGTAACATCAGTCTGAAAATGTCAGATATAATTGCCTTTGTTGTCTGTGACA
Organism: Lepisosteus platostomus; assembly: GCF_059453375.1. Taxonomy (NCBI): domain Eukaryota; kingdom Metazoa; phylum Chordata; class Actinopteri; order Semionotiformes; family Lepisosteidae; genus Lepisosteus; species Lepisosteus platostomus. Next base: position 39,884,126 of record NC_142624.1, read on the forward strand.
CTTAAACTAAGGAAAGAAAAATAGAAAGTGTCATCTGATGAGAACTTGCAGAGACATAAACATTATTTTTTTTGTATCTTACTTCTAGAATACACACAAAAGATTGATTATCTCAGAGGTGAGGAACAAAATAATGGCCCTGCTGACATTAACAGGTTTAAATTATTAAAATGAGGAGGAACACAGTACAGTTTGAAGGCTGGCAGTTTGGATTTACAACTGCAGTTAATACATTAGTCAGGATGTCATTTTCAAAAGCTTACAAAAACTTTGTTTCTTGTATGTGTGTTTCTCACACTAAATGAGTTTTGCTTTGGTAGTCTTTATTAAGAGTCACAAAATCTGATTGATTTCAATAATTTAATCATTGATTGATTAAAAATATATCCGCTCATACGTGTTTTGCTTTTTCTGTTATACATTTGTTTGTTTTTTTCATCTACCAAAACCTAAAAACATTGAAGAAAGAAAGCTGTTTGCGTATCATGTCTTCTGCAGTGTGTCTGAAGCTGTTACTCTGCATCTACTTGTGATTGTCTGGAAATGGAGACAGAGGCAGAGTGACCCATCTGACCCAGTGGAAAACAGTGTAAAAGACTGCTTTTGTGAAGGAGCTCATTGCTTTTCCACATTTACAACTGCTATAATGTAAAAAAAAAACACATTACATCTGCATAAGTATTCCAAGAACATTTTCCTAAAACATAACAAAGCAAGCTTTAATAATTTAATTCTAATAAAGATAACAAAATCCTGGACTGCCTGTACATAACAGTGTTAACTTCAGGTGGACATTAATTTTGTCTTACTCAAAAGCAAATCTCTTTTCTCCATTTAATAAACTGAAAAAGTAACATAGTCACAGTTTCTATGAC